>NC_090440.1:907991821-912991821 GCF_031143425.1 Pleurodeles waltl
GCGAGTGCCTGAGTGTGCGCGAGTGAGTGTGTGTCAGTGTCGAGTGCGCATGAGAGTCTGAGTGTCTGATTGCGTGCAAGTGTGCAGGAGTGTGCGCGAGTGTCTGTGTGTGTGCGAGTGTCTGAGTGATTGCTAGTGTCAAAGTAACTGAACGTGCACAACTGTCTTAGTGTCAGAGTGCGTGCGAGTGTCTGAAAGTCTGAGTGCATGCGAGTATCTGAGTGTCAGAGTGTGCACAAGTGTGTGCGAGTGTTTGAGTGTGATTGAGTGTCTGAGTGTGTGCGAGTGTCTGAGTGTGCGTGAGTGTCTGAGTGCGCATGAGTGTCTGAGTGTGCACTAGTATCTAAGTGTCAGAGTGTGTGCGAGTGTTTTAGGGCCAGATGTAGCAAACATTTATGAGTCGCAAATGGCCCGAATAGCTATTTGTGACCTCGCAAATTCCGAAATGGGATGCAGAAATCTCATTTCCAAAATGCAAATAGGGATGCAAGCCATTACCAACTCGCAAAAATTGCGACCTGATTTTGCGACCCGCAAATAGGAAGTTGCAAATTGTGAGTCGCAAACCATATGCAAAAGCCAGTCGCAAATTGCGACTAGTCGCAAAAAAAACATTTTGCACATCCAGATTACCACTGATTCAGAGAAGGTGGTAACCAGAACCAAAATATAAAAGGAGACCCAGAAGGCATCTGGGTGACTCAAAATGGCTGAACTGTACGTGATAGCATGGAGGAGGAGAGTCCAGGCCGCCCAGCAGAGGGGGAGGAGGAGGCAGAGACAGGAGAGGATATACCTAACCAGGCAGACACTATTTCAACAAACTGAGGAGGAGATATATGACAAATATAGACTGAGCAGTGCAGCAATTTTAGAATTAATTGAACTACGTAATCCTCAACACACAATGCGCGGCAGCGCCATCCCTACACATATGCAAGTGCTATGCTCACTGCACCTCTTGGCCTCGGGTAGCTATCAGGGGGTGATTGCTGTGGTAGGTGGAGTGTCTAAGTGTCAGAGTGCGTGCGAGTGTCTGAGTGTCTGTGCGTAAGTGTGCGTAAGCGTCTGTGTGTGTGCTTGTGTCTTAGGGGGTAATTCCGACCTCGGCGGTAAAAGGCGCTTACCGCCGGACAGAAGACCGCCATAACACCGCCGCGGTAAACCGCCACGGTCATTCTGACCCGCAACTGGCAAACTGCCAAAAACCCGACATCAACAAAATTCCGCCACACCAACGGCCAGCGAAAAACTGGCGATGACCAAACCTCCACCGTCACGCCAACAGAAATACGCCCATGCCATTCCGACCCACAAATCCCCGCAGCGGTCTTTCAACCGCGGTATTCCATTGGCGGTACACACTGCCGCGGTCAAAATACACACACCTTTACAAAACACTACCACATTGGACAATTCAAATTACACACACCTGAGACACATACACACACCACTCCTACACACCCAATACAATATAAAACACACACCCACATCACCCACAAACCCTTACGACCACAATTGCGACTGAAGGACAGAGAGAGACAGCACAGAATAGAGTAGACCATCACACAGAGGCAAATCACAACATCACCCACACAATATCCACGCACAAAACACCATACACCACCACACTCACCACACTCTACAACACATACACCACCCCTCACCTCATCCACACCACCCCATGGCACCCCAAAGACACCCCAGGTTCTCTGACGCAGAACTCAGGGTCATGGTGGAGGAAATAGTTCGGGTAGAGCCCTAGCTCTTCGGGACACAGGTGCAGCACACCACCATTGCCAGGAAGATGGAGCTATGGCAAAGAATAGTGGACAGGGTCAACGCTGTGGGACAGCATCCACGAAATCGGGACGACATCAGGAAGCGGTGGAACGACCTACGGGGGAAGGTGCGTTCCATGGTATCAAGGCATAACATCGCGGTGCAGAAGACTGGCGGCGGACCCCCACCTACTCCCCCAGAATTCACAGCATGGGAGGAGGAAGTCTTGCACATCCTGCATCCTGAGGGCCTCGCAGGAGTAGGCGGAGGAATGGACTCTGGTAAGTCAAATCTTCACTACTTCATTCCCCCCCACCCCACCTGCATGCCAAATCATACCTCCACCCTCACCCCCACCCCCATCACACCAACTCCTTGCAAATGGCTCACCATCACAACCCACCCATCCCAAAACCTAGCCCTGCATGCGTCCCCAAAGCATGGACACCCATCACCAAAGCATGCCCACTGCACATACCCATCTCCCCCACAAGCCACCGTCACAAAAGCCCCCACAAGGGAATGCCAGCACTGGGGTACACGGCAACCCACCCATTACACGAAATGGCACACACAGAAGCAATAACCATACTCTTATACCCCTGCAGGACCCGAACGCCACCACACCGCCCAGGAGGGTCCAGAGATGTCCATCCCACCCCCAGAAGAGGCCCCCAGTGATGACAGCAGCTCTGTCTCCCTGGACCCAGATGACCAGCCCGGCCCATCGGGGACCTCGGGACAGTCAGTTCCCCACAGACAGCCACAGGCTACAGCAGACCTAACCCCCTCTGGGAAAACCAGCACAGCTCCCACCCAGCGGGCCCATGCCTCTGTCTCCAGGACACGTCAATCAGCGGTGTGTCCACCACTACAGGGCACCCAGGTTGACCCACCATCCCAACAACAACAGGGAGTGGGCACACGGTCCAGGGGATAGAGGCCCAGGGAAACAGGGGAACTGTGAGGGCTGCTGTGCGACAGGGGGGGGACAGGCCCAGGGAACCGACTCTCCAAGAGGCCCTCTCCTCCATCATGGGAGCATACCACCGCTCCCAGGAGACGATGGCTACGGTACTGGCCAGGTTCCAGGAGATCCAGGTACTGCAGGAGGAACAGTACATGGGGTTCAGAGAGGAACTGAGAAACATTAGTTCCGCAATGGGGACCATCGTTGTGGCTCTTAACCAGATAGTCACCACATTGCGGGACCATGTGGCACCACAAAGGTCCCCTGTCACTAGCATGGACCAAGACCAGGCTACCACCTCCACCGGCGCTAGTGGACAGGAGGCCCCCACACAACAACAGGCCACCAGAACCCCACCTCCTGCAGAAGAAGAACCACCCCGCAAGCGGTACCTGAGATCTCAGAAGAAGACAGAGTAGGATGCCAAGACCCCCACCAGCAAAGGATACCCCCTGATGTCATCCCACTGTCCCACATTGTCACCCTGTCCAAACTTAAAATTCCCCTGCTCCATCCTTCCACAGGCATATGGACAATGCACCTGTGAGACTGAAAACTGGACTCTGCCATGGACATTACTCCACCATCACCCATCACCGTTTTTCAATCATGTCCCTAAATTTAGCACTTTAATAAAATCACTTATTGCACTTAAAAAATCTGGAGTCTGCTTGTATTTTGAACAAATGTATTAGACATAATGGTGCCAAAATGTTCTGTTACATTGTGATGACAACATACCACTGTCACACAGCTGTAGTCCATGGGCAAACAAAGCAGAGGTCACGCAGTGGGGCCCACAACTCTGAAAACGGAAGGGAAAGTCACAACTCAGTTAACAGGAACTGGGGGGAAACACAGACAGTAGAGAGGCAGGAGACTTTAAGTAAATGTAAAATGGCGGGGTTGATTCGTACCTGTGTGCTACTGAAAATACTGTTGTATCACTGTGTCCCTGTTGTCTGTGTCGTCCCCGTCGTCTTCCTCCTCTTCACTCTCCACAGGCTCCACAGCTGCTACAACACCACCATCTGGACCATCCTCCTGCAGGAAAGGCACCTGGCGTCGGAAAGCCAGGTTGTGAAGCATACAGCAGGCCACGATGATATGGCACACCTTCTTTGGTGAGTACATTAGGGATCCACCTGTCATATGCAGGCACCTAAACCTGGCCTTCAGGAGGCCAAAGGTCCGCTCGATCACCCTCCTAGTACGCCCATGGGCCTCATTGCACCGTTCCTCTGCCCTGGTCCGGGGATTCCTCACTGGGGTCAGTAGCCACGACAGGTTGGGGTAACCAGAGTCACCAATTAGCCACACACGGTGTCTCTGTAGCTGTTCCATCACATAAGGGATGCTGCTATTTCGCATGATGTACGCGTCATGCACTGACCCAGGGAACTTGGCATTTACATGGGAGATGTACTGGTCAGCCAAACAGACCACCTGGACATTCATCGAATGATAACTTTTTCGGTTCCTGTACACCTGCTCACTTTCACTGGGGGGAACCAAAGCCACATGGGTCCCATCAATGGCACCAATGATGTTGGGGATATGTCCAAGGGCATAGAAATCACCCTTCACTGTAGCCAAATCTCCCACCTCAGGGAAAACAATGTAGCTCCGCATGTATTTCATCAGGGCAGACAACACTCTGTACAAAACCTTAGAAAACATAGGCTGAGACATCCCTGATGATATGGCCGCTGTTGTTTGGAATGATCCACTTGCCAAAAAATGGAGTACTGACAGCACCTGCACCAGAGGGGGAATCCCTGTGGGTTGGCGAATGGGTGACATCAGGTCTGGCTCCAGCTGGGCACACAGTTCCTGTATAGTGGCTCGGTCAAGTCTGTATGTCAGTATGACATATCTTGCTTCCATTGTCGACAGGTACACCAGCGGTCTGTACACGGGAACATTCCTCCACCTCCTCGCAAGTCCCAGCGGACGGTGCCTAGGAAGGACAACATGGAGCACAGAGTCAAGCACCCCACAGGTACGTAACCACAGCTTGCACAGAACACGATTCGCTATGCATTGAATGGCTTGTATGAGTGGCAATGCAACGCCTAGGCCTGTGTGACGCAGTAGAAATTAAGCCATGTGGGCCCTTGAAATGGCGGCTGCCTGACCTGTGAAGTGTGACAATGGGATGTGAGGTCAATGCGCTGGCGTGGCACACCGTGGCGGTAGGCGGTCAAAGACCGCGGCGCAAAGCAGCATTGGTTAACATTGAACCCTATGGGTCTCATGAGCCAATGACGATGTGCGCCGGCAGTCTCGGTACGCACCGCCGCGCTACGCACCGCTGCGGGCGTGACCGCCATTTTCTCTCTGCTTAATCACTCGAGACCTGATCATCCACAGGAGAGGACCTATACTGCAAGTGCTGCTGTGACCTCGGTCTGGAAGAGACAATGGCTGCTGCGACTGGGGAAAGGGCCCCTGCCTTCACATCTGAGGAATTGGAGAAACTTGTTGATGGGGTCCTCCCCCAGTATGCGCTACTCTACGGTCCTCCAGACCAACAGGTAAGTTCACTGGGACCATGCTTTGTGGGCAATGCCTGGGTTGAGTGGGGTGAATGAACGATGGTGCGGAGGGGAGCGTATGAGGCATGCATCAAACGACAGATGAGAGCATGTGCCACATGGCAAGTGTGGGGATGGGGGGACACTCACATCGAGCATGCCGAAAATTCTGATATTGTATTTTCTCTCCCTGTACGTGTCACATAGGTCAGCGCCCATTAGAAAGTCGACATTTGGCGTGCCATCGCCAAGGACGTCCGGACCCTGGGGGTCCACAACAGACGGGGCACCCACTGCCGCAAGAGGTGGGAGGACATCCGCCGCGGGAGCAGAAAGACCGCGGAGGCTCTGCTGGGGATGGCCTCCCAACGTAGGAGGGGTGCCACACATCAATTGACCCCCCCTGATGTCTCGGATCCTGGCGGTGGCCTACCCAGATTTGGATGGGCGCGTGAGGACATCACAGCAGACACCTCCACTGCTAACTATGCGCGCAGTGGAGGTGTCTGGGTGGGGGAGGAGGGCTGTGGGTATCCCTAGGCCAGGGCGATTTCTGTAGGCTAGGCCCCTCCGTAAGGCATGGCCCTGTGCCCCCACCCCTCACCTCTGTAGGGTGCCAAGTACAGCTATCCATGGCCCTGTGTCACCTATGTGTGCAGTTGTCGTCCATAGGCTTGTAGGTCATGTCCCACTGATTGAGTAGTGTACCCCAAGTGCGCGGCGTAGTGCAGAGGGCTTCTGTGTCTGTCCTCTCCGCCAACTGTGTTGCCAATGCATGCACTCAATATGTCTTTATTCTTCCCCCCCCTTTTTTGGTCTGCTCTTCCTGTTCATGTGTGCATTAGCATCATCTGGCGGAGGAGAAGTGGCATTGGAGCACGAGGGAGCTGCATCTCACATGGCCCTGGAGGGCCATGCAACGGACTCTGATTTGACCAGTGAGACGGAGGGCGAGGGGGGGCTCCACAACTGGGACACGTGGAGACATCAGCGACACCGACACGTCCTCGGAAGGGAGCTCCCTTGTGGTGGCGGCAACATCCGTGCCCACCGCAACAACAGGTACAGCTGCCACCCAGCGCACCAGCTCCGCCCTCCCAGCAGCCCCTCAGCGTTCGCCCCGTGCCCGCTTGCACACTAAGGCGGGCATCTCCTTCGCCCCAGGCACCTCAGGCCCGGCCCCAGTTACCCCTGCTGCCCTCAGTGAGGAGGTCATCGACCTCCTCCGGACGCTCATTGTTGGGCAGTCTACCCTTTTGAATGCCATCCAGGGGGCGGAAAGGGAGGTGCATCGGAGCAATGCATACCTGGAGGGCATTCATTCGGGTCAGGCTGCCCATCAGCGATCGTTCAACGCTCTGGCCTCAGCACTGACGGCAGCCATTGTCCCTGTCTCCTGCCTCCCTCCTCCAACTCCCTCCACCCAGTCCCACTCCCCTGTTCCTCTGCCTATCCCAGACACACCTACAGACCAGCCTGCACACACCTCAACACCCAAGGTCAGCTCATCCAAACATAAGCACCACACATCACAGAAGCATTCACACAAGCAACATCCACATGCAGACATGCCAACAGCCACTGCCTCCTCTGTGTCCCCCTCCTCCTCGTCTCCCTCCTCCCTCCCTGTGACGCCCAACTCACACCTGCACGCACCACTTCATCAGCCACTACGACCATCACCAGCACACCCACCAGAACACTCCGCACACGTGCAGTCACCACCCCCACTGCCATTTACACGTCCCCTGTGTCCTCTCCCAGTGTGTCTGTCACCCCTTCTTCCAAACCACACAAATGCAGGCAGCCACCCACCCAACAGCCATCCACCTCACGACAGCCTCCGTCACAAGCACCTGCACCCATAGACAGCACACTTGACTCTCCTACAATCACATCCTCTTCCTCCACTCCCATGCCCACTGCACCTACCCTTCCCATTGCTCCCAAAAAGTTTTTCCTCTCCAAAATTAACCTCTTTCCATCACCTGACCCACCCCCTCCATCTCGTAAAAGTCCAATCTGCACCTCAGCCACCACAACCCCTGGACCTACAAGGACCATAGTCCAGGGATATTGAAGTCCCCCACCTTCGAGGGCAGCCACATCGGCCAGCAGCAAAGGGACAGCCAGCCCACCCCCTGGGAAAAAAACAAAAAAAGCCAAGGGCCGGCGCGAGAAAACAGAGACGGCAGCCTCCACAGGCACCACCCTGGCACCGTCAGGGAGTGGGGTGCCACCTGGCACATCTCCAAAGGGAGGCAAGGGCCACAGAGGATCAGGCAAGGATGGCAAGGGCAGCACGGCCGACAAGTCCGGCAGCAGGCGAGCTGCCCAGGAGGGCCCCACCAGCCCCATTCCGGGGGTGATGGAGGACACCCACGGGCACGGGCCACCAGCACAGGAGGGCCCAGCAAGCGAGAAGTCGGATGGCGAGTGAACACCATCTATTTGCCGGATCTGGTGCCCTGGAGACACATGTGAAGCACCGCTGAACAGGGCACCGCCGTCTCAAGAACCGCTGAACAGGGCCCTTCAAGACAAGCACCGCTGAACAGGGCACCGCCGTGTCAAGAACCGCTGAACAGGGCCCTTCAAGACAAGCACCGCTGAACAGGGCCCTTCAAGACAAGCACCGTTGAACAGGGCACCACCGTCTCAAGAACCGCTGAACAGGGCCCTTCAAGACAAGCACCGCTGAACAGGGCACCACCGTGTCAAGAACCGCTGAACAGGGCCCTTCAAGACAAGCACCGCTGAACAGGGCCCTTCAAGACAAGCACCGCTGAACAGGGCACCGCCATGTCAAGAACCACTGAACAGGGCCCTTCAAGACAAGCACCGCTGAACAGGGCACCGCCGTGTCAAGAACCGCTGAACAGGGCCCTTCAAGACAAGCACCGCTGAACAGGGCCCTTCAAGACAAGCACCGCTGAAAAGGCACCGCCGTGTCAAGAACCGCTGAACAGGGCCCTTCAAGACAAGCACCACTGAACAGGGCACCGCCGTGTCAAGAACTGCAGAACAGGGCCCTTCAAGACAGGCACCGCTGAACAGGGCCCTTCAAGACAAGCACCGCTGAACAGGGCACCGCCGTCTCAAGAACCGCTGAACAGGGCACCGCCATGTCAAGAACCGCTGAACAGGGCCCTTCAAGACAGGCACCGCTGAACAGGGCACCGGTGTCTCTGCACCGCTCCGCTGGGCACCGCCGTCTCTGCACCGCTCCGCTTGGCCCTTCATCTCAAGCACCGCTCCGCTGTGCCCTTCATCTCAAGCACCGCTCCGCTGGGCCCTTCATCTCAAGCACCGCTCCGCTGGGCACCGCCGTCTCTGCACCGCTCCGCTTGGCCCTTCATCTCAAGCACCGCTCCGCTGGGCCCTTCATCTCAAGCACCGCTCCGCTGGGCCCTTCATCTCAAGCACCGCTCCGCTTGGCCCTTCATCTCAAGCACCGCTCCGCTGGGCACCGCCATCTCTGCACCGCTCCGCTTGGCCCTTCATCTCAAGCACCGCTCCGCTGGGCACCGCCGTCTCTGCACCGCTCCGCTTGGCCCTTCATCTCAAGCACCGCTGACACATTGGCAGAAGGGGCAGGCCCGGATCAGTGTCGGACAGGGCTGCACGATACACTCTGGGCACCAAGAGTCCTCCAGTACCGCTGGAGTCTGTCATCCACTTGTGAGACTGTGGCTTTGCACTCCCCAGGATGGCACAGTGGGCAAGCCACCCACTGTAGAGACTTGAGAGACTGTGGCTTTGCACTCCCCAGGATGGCACAGTGGGCAAGCCACCCACTGTAGAGACTTGAGAGACTGTGGCTTTGCACTCCCCAGGATGGCACAGTGGGCAAGCCACCCACTGTAGAGAATTGAGAGACTGTGGCTTTGCACTCCCCAGGATTGAACATTGGCCGTGGAGGCCCCTCGTGGATCTAGCGTCGTGGACTCATGTGGCTGAGGTGGCCCCCCTTCCCTTCCCCCTGAGGTGCCTGTAGTTTTCCTATCTGATGCCCCTGCAGTGTTCTCTCCAATGGATTCGGGTCTCATGTGTGGGCTTTGCCCATGTGTTGAGGACCATTGGCCCACGTACAATGACAGAAAGCCAATTCTGATGGGACAATATACATATGTGTATATAGTTATGGGATGTTCGTCTTACTTATTTACTTTGCCTTACAATATATTTGTATTACAATTACTTATTATTTTGTCTTTGCATTCTTCCGGGGGGTTTGGGGGGTGTCACTTTGAGTTGTTGCTCTGCATTGGTGTGTAGGTAGTTGAGGGGGGGTGTCGCGTATGTGTGTGCCCGTAATCTTTTCTCCTCCCCCCTCCCGTGTGTCGTAGGTGCAGTACTCACCGTTGTCTTCTGCGCCGGCGTTCGTGCTCCTGGTAGAGGAGCAGGTAGACAATAGCTGGTAGGATGTGTAGTTCTGGTTCCATGCTGTCCAGATTCCTCGTGGAGGGTGTAGAGGTGAGCGTTTTCCCGTTCGTAGTCTGTTTCCGCCGTGTTTTTATCGGCGGGGCTCCCGCCCCGGAAAAGGTGGCGGATTGGTGAGTTGTGATAGGGTGGGCGGTACATTGTCTGCCGCCTGTCTGTTGGCGGTGACCGCCGAGCTGCTTGGCTGTACCGCCGTGGCGGTCAGAGTGTTAAAGTGGCGGGCTGTGTTGGTGGTTCCCGCCAGGGTCGGAATTCCAATTTTTTTGGCCGCCTGCCTGTTTGTGGGTTGGCCGCCGCTTTAACACCGACCGCCAGGGTTGGAATGACCCCCTTAGTGTCTGAGTGTGCAAAAGAGTCTGAGAGTGCATGTGTCTGAGTGTGTGTGAGTGTCTGAGTGTGTGTGAGTGTAAGCAAGAGTTTGAGTGTGTGCGAGTGTCTGAGTGTGTGCGAGTGTCTGAGTGTAGGTGAGTGTCTGAGTGCGCGTGCGTGTCTGAGTGTCTGAGTGTGTGCGAGTGTCTGAGTGTGCATGAGTGTGCACGAGTGCCTGTTTGTGTGCGAGAGTCTGAGTGCGCTGAGTGTCTGAGTGTGTGCGAGTGTCTAAGTGTGCGCAAGTGTCTTAGTGTATGAGTGTGCGCGAGTATCTGAGAGTCTGAGTGCGTGCGAGTGTCTGAGTGTGCACGTGTGTGCCCGAGTGTCTGAGTGTGTGCGAGTGTCTGAGTGTGTGCGAGTGTCTGAGTTTCTGAGTGTGCGCGAGTGCCTCAGTGTGCATGAGTGTCTGAGTGTGCGTGAGTGTGTGAGTGCGTGTGAGTATCTGAGTGTGCATTAGTATCTAAGTGTCTGAGTGTGTGCGAGTGTCTGAGTGTGCGCGAGGGTCTGAGTGTGCTTGAATGTCTTAGTGTGTGTGAGTGTCTTAGTGTCTGCATCTGCGTGAGTGTCTGAGTGTGTGCGAGTGTCTGAGTGTGTGCACATGTCTGAGTGTGTGCAAGTGCCTGAGTGTGTGCGAGCATCTGAGTGTCTGAGTGTGCGTGAGTGTCTGAGTGTATGTGAGTGTCTGAGTGTGCGTGAGTGTCTGAGTGCGTGCAAGTGTGTGAGTGTGCATGAGTGTGCGCGAGTGTCTGTGTGTACGCAAGTGTCTTAGTGTCTGAGTGTGCACAAGTGTGCGAGAGTGTTTGAATGTGTGCGAGTGTCTGTGTGTGTGCTAGTGTCTAAGTGTCTGAATGTGCAAGACTGTCTTACTGTCAGAGTGTGTGCGAGTGTCGGAAAGTCTGATTGCATGCGAGTGTCTGAGTGTGCACGAGTGTGTGCGAGTGTCTGAGTTTGTGCTAGTGTCTGAGTGTGCGCAAGTGTCTCAGTGTGCGTGAGTGTGCACAAGTGTCTGAGTGCGCGTGAGTGAGTGTGCACTAGTATCTAAGTGTCTGAGTGTGTGCGAGTGTCTTAGTATCGGAGTGTGCACAAATGTATGAGTGTCTGAGCGTGTACGAGTGTCTGAGTTTGCATGAGTGTCTGAGTGTGCGCAAATGTGCATGAGTGTCTGCGTGCACGTGAGTGTCTGAGTGTGCACTAGTATCTAAGTGTCTGAGTGTGTGCGAGTGTCTTAGTGAGTGTGCGCAATTGTCTGATTGCACGTGAGTGTCTGAGTGTGCTTGAGTGTCTGAGTTTGTGTGAGTGTATGAGTGTGCACGAGTGTCTGAGTGTGCACTAGTGTCCAAGTGTCTGAGTGTGCGTGAGTGCCTTAGTGTCTGAGTGGGAGCGAGTATCTGAGTGTCCGACTGTGTGCGAGTGTCTGAGTGTGCGCGAGTGTGCGCGAGGGTCTGAGTGTGCACGAGTGTATGAGTGTGGGTGAGTGTCTGAGTATGCGTGAGTGTGCATGAGTGTCTGAGTGTCTGTGAGTGTCTGAGTTTGCCTGATTGTCTTAGTGTCTGAGTGCCTGCGAGTGTCTGAGTGCGTGCGAGTGTCTGAGTGTGCGTGAGTGTCTGAGTGTGTGCGAGTGGCTGAGTGTGCACGAGTGTCTGAGTGTGAACGAGTGTCCGAGTGTATGCTAGTGTCTAAGTGTCTGAGTGTGCGCAAGTGTCTTAGTGTCTGAGTACGCGTGCGTGTGTTAGTGTCTGAGTGCGTGCGAGTGCCTGAGTGTGCGTGAGTGTACAAATGGGGCTGAGTGTGCGCGAGTGTCTCAGTGTATGCGAGTGTCTGAGAGTCTGAGTGCACGTGTGTGTGCGAGTGCCGGAGTGTGCATGAGTGTCTTAGTGTGCGCGAGTGTCTGAGTGTGCGCGAGTGTCTAAGGGCACACGACTGTATGAGTGTCTGAGTGTGTGCGATTGTCTGAGTGTCTGAGTGTCTGAGTGTGCGTGAGTTTCTGAGTGTCCGAGTGTGTCTGATTGTGTGCAAGTGTTTGCGAGTGTCTGAGTGTGTATGAGTTTCTGAGGGTCTGAGAGTTTTCAAGTGTCTGAGTGTGCACGAGTGTGCGCGAGTGTCTGAGTGTACGTGAGTGTCGGAGAGCTTGTGAGTGTCTGAATGCTTGCGAGTGTCTTAGTGTGCACAAGTGCGGGCTAGTGTCTGTGTGTGCGTGAGTGTTTTAGTGTCTGAGTGTGCATAAGAGTCTGAGTGTACGTGATTGTTTGAGTTTGAGTGTGTGCGAGTGTCTGACTGTACGAGTGTGCGTAGTGAGTGTATGTCAGTGTCTGAGTGTGCGTGAGAGTCTGAGTGTCTGATTGCGTGCAAGTGTCTGAGTGTCTGAGTGTGCGCGAGTGAGCGCGAGTGTCTGAGTGTGTGCGAATGTCTGAGTGTGCGCTAGTGTCTAAGTGTCTGAGTCTTCACAACTGTCTTAGTATCAGGGTGCATGCGAGTGTCTGAGAGTCTGAGTGCATGCGAGTGTCTGAGTGTCTGAGTGTGCACGAGTGTGCAAGTGTCTGAGTGTGTCTGAGTGTGCGCTAGTGTCTGAGTGTGCGTGAGTGTCTGAATGCACATGAGTGTCTGAGGGTGCACTAGTATCTAAGTGTCTGTGTGTGTGCGAGTGTCTTAGTGTCTGAGTGTGCGCGAGTGTCTGTGTGTGTGCGAGTGTCTTAGTGTCTGAGTGTGCGCAAGGGTCTGAGTGTGCGTGAGTGTCTGAGTGTGTGCAAGTGTGCACAAGTGTCTGAGTGTGCGTGAGTGTCTGAGTGCGCACGAGTGTCTGAGTGTCTCTGTGCATGCGACTGTCTGATTGTCTGAGTGTGCATGAGTGTGCGCGAGTGTCTGAGAGTGTGCAAGTGTCTGAGTGTGCATGAGTGTCTGATTGTGCACGAGTGTCTGAGTGTGCGCTAGTGTCTAAGTGTGCGCGAGGGTCTGAGTGTGCTTGAATGTCTTAGTGTGTGTGAGTGTCTTAGTGTCTGTGTCTGCGTGAGTGTCTGAGTGTGTGCGAGTGTCTGAGTGTGTGCACATGTCTGAGTGTGTGCAAGTGCCTGAGTGTGTGCGAGCATCTGAGTGTCTGAGTGTGCGTGAGTGTCTGAGTGTATGTGAGTGTCTGAGTGTGCGTGAGTGTCTGAGTGCGTGCGAGTGTGTGAGTGTGCATGAGTGTGCACGAGTGTCTGTGTGTACGCAAGTGTCTTAGTGTCTGAGTGTGCACAAGTGTGCGAGAGTGTTTGAATGTGTGCGAGTGTCTGTGTGTGTGCTAGTGTCTAAGTGTCTGAATGTGCAAGACTGTCTTACTGTCAGAGTGTGTGCGAGTGTCGGAAAGTCTGATTGCATGCGAGTGTCTGAGTGTGCACGAGTGTGTGCGAGTGTCTGAGTTTGTGCTAGTGTCTGAGTGTGCGCAAGTGTCTCAGTGTGCGTGAGTGTGCACAAGTGTCTGAGTGCGCGTGAGTGAGTGTGCACTAGTATCTAAGTGTCTGAGTGTGTGCGAGTGTCTTAGTATCGGAGTGTGCACAAATGTATGAGTGTCTGAGCGTGTACGAGTGTCTGAGTTTGCATGAGTGTCTGAGTGTGCGCAAATGTGCATGAGTGTCTGCATGCACGTGAGTGTCTGAGTGTGCACTAGTATCTAAGTGTCTGAGTGTGTGCGAGTGTCTTAGTGAGTGTGCGCAATTGTCTGATTGCACGTGAGTGTCTGAGTGTGCTTGAGTGTCTGAGTTTGTGTGAGTGTCTGAGTGTGCACGAGTGTCTGAGTGTGCACTAGTGTCCAAGTGTCTGAGTGTGCGTGAGTGCCTTAGTGTCTGAGTGGGAGCGAGTATCTGAGTGTCCGACTGTGTGCGAGTGTCTGAGTGTGCGCGAGTGTGCGCGAGGGTCTGAGTGTGCACGAGTGTATGAGTGTGGGTGAGTGTCTGAGTATGCGTGAGTGTGCATGAGTGTCTGAGTGTCTGTGAGTGTCTGAGTTTGCCTGATTGTCTTAGTGTCTGAGTGCCTGCGAGTGTCTGAGTGCGTGCGAGTGTCTGAGTGTGCGTGAGTGTCTGAGTGTGTGCGAGTGGCTGAGTGTGCACGAGTGTCTGAGTGTGAACGAGTGTCCGAGTGTATGCTAGTGTCTAAGTGTCTGAGTGTGCGCAAGTGTCTTAGTGTCTGAGTACGCGTGCGTGTGTTAGTGTCTGAGTGCGTGCGAGTGCCTGAGTGTGCGTGAGTGTACAAATGGGGCTGAGTGTGCGCGAGTGTCTCAGTGTATGCGAGTGTCTGAGAGTCTGAGTGCACGTGTGTGTGCGAGTGTCGGAGTGTGCATGAGTGTCTTAGTGTGCGCGAGTGTCTGAGTGTGCGCGAGTGTCTAAGGGCACACGACTGTATGAGTGTCTGAGTGTGTGCGATTGTCTGAGTGTCTGAGTGTCTGAGTGTGCGTGAGTTTCTGAGTGTCCGAGTGTGTCTGATTGTGTGCAAGTGTTTGCGAGTGTCTGAGTGTGTATGAGTTTCTGAGGGTCTGAGAGTTTTCAAGTGTCTGAGTGTGCACGAGTGTGCGCGAGTGTCTGAGTGTACGTGAGTGTCGGAGAGCTTGTGAGTGTCTGAATGCTTGCGAGTGTCTTAGTGTGCACAAGTGCGGGCTAGTGTCTGTGTGTGCGTGAGTGTTTTAGTGTCTGAGTGTGCATAAGAGTCTGAGTGTACGTGATTGTTTGATTTTGAGTGTGTGCGAGTGTCTGACTGTACGAGTGTGCGTAGTGAGTGTATGTCAGTGTCTGAGTGTGCGTGAGAGTCTGAGTGTCTGATTGCGTGCAAGTGTCTGAGTGTCTGAGTGTGCGCGAGTGTGCGCGAGTGTCTGAGTGTGTGCGAATGTCTTAGTATCAGGGTGCATGCGAGTGTCTGAGAGTCTGAGTGCATGCGAGTGTCTGAGTGTCTGAGTGTGCACGAGTGTGCAAGTGTCTGAGTGTGTCTGAGTGTGCGAGAGTGTCTGAGTGTGCGTGAGTGTCTGAATGCACATGAGTGTCTGAGGGTGCACTAGTATCTAAGTGTCTGTGTGTGTGCGAGTGTCTTAGTGTCTGAGTGTGCGCGAGTGTCTGTGTGTGTGCGAGTGTCTTAGTGTCTGAGTGTGCGCAAGGGTCTGAGTGTGCGTGAGTGTCTGAGTGTGTGCAAGTGTGCACAAGTGTCTGAGTGTGCGTGAGTGTCTGAGTGCGCACGAGTGTCTGAGTGTCTCTGTGCATGCGACTGTCTGATTGTCTGAGTGTGCATGAGTGTGCGCGAGTGTCTGAGAGTGTGCAAGTGTCTGAGTGTGCATGAGTGTCTGATTGTGCACGAGTGTCTGAGTGTGCGCTAGTGTCTAAGTGTGCGCGAGGGTCTGAGTGTGCTTGAATGTCTTAGTGTGTGTGAGTGTCTTAGTGTCTGTGTCTGCGTGAGTGTCTGAGTGTGTGCGAGTGTCTGAGTGTGTGCACATGTCTGAGTGTGTGCAAGTGCCTGAGTGTGTGCGAGCATCTGAGTGTCTGAGTGTGCGTGAGTGTCTGAGTGTATGTGAGTGTCTGAGTGTGCGTGAGTGTCTGAGTGCGTGCGAGTGTGTGAGTGTGCATGAGTGTGCGCGAGTGTCTGTGTGTACGCAAGTGTCTTAGTGTCTGAGTGTGCACAAGTGTGCGAGAGTGTTTGAATGTGTGCGAGTGTCTGTGTGTGTGCTAGTGTCTAAGTGTCTGAATGTGCAAGACTGTCTTACTGTCAGAGTGTGTGCGAGTGTCGGAAAGTCTGATTGCATGCGAGTGTCTGAGTGTGCACGAGTGTGTGCGAGTGTCTGAGTTTGTGCTAGTGTCTGAGTGTGCGCAAGTGTCTCAGTGTGCGTGAGTGTGCACAAGTGTCTGAGTGCGCGTGAGTGAGTGTGCACTAGTATCTAAGTGTCTGAGTGTGTGCGAGTGTCTTAGTATCGGAGTGTGCACAAATGTATGAGTGTCTGAGCGTGTACGAGTGTCTGAGTTTGCATGAGTGTCTGAGTGTGCGCAAATGTGCATGAGTGTCTGCATGCACGTGAGTGTCTGAGTGTGCACTAGTATCTAAGTGTCTGAGTGTGTGCGAGTGTCTTAGTGAGTGTGCGCAATTGTCTGATTGCACGTGAGTGTCTGAGTGTGCTTGAGTGTCTGAGTTTGTGTGAGTGTATGAGTGTGCACGAGTGTCTGAGTGTGCACTAGTGTCCAAGTGTCTGAGTGTGCGTGAGTGCCTTAGTGTCTGAGTGGGAGCGAGTATCTGAGTGTCCGACTGTGTGCGAGTGTCTGAGTGTGCGCGAGTGTGCGCGAGGGTCTGAGTGTGCACGAGTGTATGAGTGTGGGTGAGTGTCTGAGTATGCGTGAGTGTGCATGAGTGTCTGAGTGTCTGTGAGTGTCTGAGTTTGCCTGATTGTCTTAGTGTCTGAGTGCCTGCGAGTGTCTGAGTGCGTGCGAGTGTCTGAGTGTGCGTGAGTGTCTGAGTGTGTGCGAGTGGCTGAGTGTGCACGAGTGTCTGAGTGTGAACGAGTGTCCGAGTGTATGCTAGTGTCTAAGTGTCTGAGTGTGCGCAAGTGTCTTAGTGTCTGAGTACGCGTGCGTGTGTTAGTGTCTGAGTGCGTGCGAGTGCCTGAGTGTGCGTGAGTGTACAAATGGGGCTGAGTGTGCGCGAGTGTCTCAGTGTATGCGAGTGTCTGAGAGTCTGAGTGCACGTGTGTGTGCGAGTGTCGGAGTGTGCATGAGTGTCTTAGTGTGCGCGAGTGTCTGAGTGTGCGCGAGTGTCTAAGGGCACACGACTGTATGAGTGTCTGAGTGTGTGCGATTGTCTGAGTGTCTGAGTGTCTGAGTGTGCGTGAGTTTCTGAGTGTCCGAGTGTGTCTGATTGTGTGCAAGTGTTTGCGAGTGTCTGAGTGTGTATGAGTTTCTGAGGGTCTGAGAGTTTTCAAGTGTCTGAGTGTGCACGAGTGTGCGCGAGTGTCTGAGTGTACGTGAGTGTCGGAGAGCTTGTGAGTGTCTGAATGCTTGCGAGTGTCTTAGTGTGCACAAGTGCGGGCTAGTGTCTGTGTGTGCGTGAGTGTTTTAGTGTCTGAGTGTGCATAAGAGTCTGAGTGTACGTGATTGTTTGATTTTGAGTGTGTGCGAGTGTCTGACTGTACGAGTGTGCGTAGTGAGTGTATGTCAGTGTCTGAGTGTGCGTGAGAGTCTGAGTGTCTGATTGCGTGCGAGTGTCTGAGTGTCTGAGTGTGCGCGAGTGTGCGCGAGTGTCTGAGTGTGTGCGAATGTCTTAGTATCAGGGTGCATGCGAGTGTCTGAGAGTCTGAGTGCATGCGAGTGTCTGAGTGTCTGAGTGTGCACGAGTGTGCAAGTGTCTGAGTGTGTCTGAGTGTGCGAGAGTGTCTGAGTGTGCGTGAGTGTCTGAATGCACATGAGTGTCTGAGGGTGCACTAGTATCTAAGTGTCTGTGTGTGTGCGAGTGTCTTAGTGTCTGAGTGTGCGCGAGTGTCTGTGTGTGTGCGAGTGTCTTAGTGTCTGAGTGTGCGCAAGGGTCTGAGTGTGCGTGAGTGTCTGAGTGTGTGCAAGTGTGCACAAGTGTCTGAGTGTGCGTGAGTGTCTGAGTGCGCACGAGTGTCTGAGTGTCTCTGTGCATGCGACTGTCTGATTGTCTGAGTGTGCATGAGTGTGCGCGAGTGTCTGAGAGTGTGCAAGTGTCTGAGTGTGCATGAGTGTCTGATTGTGCACGAGTGTCTGAGTGTGCGCTAGTGTCTAAGTGTCTGAGTGTGCACGAGTGTCTTAGTGTCTGAGTGCACGCGAGTGTCTGAGTGCTAGCGGGTATCTGAGTGTCTGAGTGTGCATGAGTGTGCGTGAGTGTTTGAGTGTTGGCTCGCACGTGAGTTTCTGAGTGTGTGTGAGTGTGTGAGTGTCTGAGTGTGCATGAGTGTCTGAGTGTGCGCTAGTGTCTTAATATCTGAGTGTGCATGAGTGTCTGAGTGTGAGCGAGTGGGTGTGAGTGTCTGAGTGTGTGCGAATGTGTGCGAGTGTCTGAGTGCGTTAGTGTGCGCCAGTGATTGAGTGTTTGCGAGTGTTTGAGTGTGCGCGAGGGTGCATGAGTGTCTGATTGTGCGTGAGTGTCTGAGTGCACATGAGTGACTGAGTGTCTGAGTGCGTGCGAGTGTCTGAGTGTCTGACTGTGCGGAAGTCTGTGTGTGTGTGTCTTAGTGTCTGAGTGTGGCAGGAGTCTGAGTGTGCGTGAGTGTCTGAGTGTGTGCTAATGTCTGAGTGTGCATGAGTGTGTGCGTGTGTCTGAGTGTACGTGAGTGCCTGAGTGTGCGTGAGTGTCTGAGTGACTGAGTGTGTGCGAGTGTCTGAGTGTGCGTGAGTGTGCGCGAGTGTCTGTGTGTGCGTGAGTGCGTGAGTGTCTTAGTGTCTGAGTGCGGTCAGTGTCTGAGTGTCTACATGCATGCGAGTGTCTGAGTGTTCACGAGTGTGCACGAGTGTCTGAGTGTGTGCAAGTGTCTGAGTGTGCGCTAATGTCTGAGTGTGTGCGAGTGTCTGAGTGTGCGCTAGTGTCTAAGTGTCTGAGTGTGCACGAGTGTCTTAGTGTCTTAGTGTCTGAATGCACATGAGTGTCTAAGTGCTTGCAATTATCTGAGTGTCTGAGTGTGCACGAGTGTGCAGGAGTGTTTGCGTGTTGGCGAGTGTCTGAGTGTGTCTGAGTGTCTGAGTGTGCGCGAGTGTCTGAGTGTGCATGAGTGTCTGAATGCACATGAGTGTCTGAGGGTGCACTGGTATCTAAGTGTCTGTGTGTGTGCGAGTGTCTTAGGGGGTCATTCTAACTCTGCCGCCCGCCAAAGTTCCCCCGCCAGAATACCACAGCACGGTCAAATGACCGCTGCGGTAATTCTGACTTTCCCGTTGGGCGGGCGGGCGACCGCCAAAAGGCCGCCCGCCCGCCCAGCGGGAAAGCAACGAGGAAGCCGGCTCCGAATGGAGCCGGTGGAGTTGCTGGTGTGCGACGGGTGCAGTTGCACCCGATGCGATTTTCAGTGTCTGCTAGGCAGACACTGAAAATCAATGTGGGGCCCTGTTAGGGGGCCCTTGCAGTGCCCATGCCATTGCACTGCAGGGGCCCCCAGGGGCCCCACGACACCCGTTCCCGCCAGCCTGGTTCTGGCGGTTAAAACCGCCAGAACCAGGCTGGCGGGAAGGGGGTTGGAATCCCCATGGCGGCGCTGCTTGCAGCACCGCCGTGGAGGATTCACAGGGGCAGGGGAAAACCGGCAGGAAACCGCCGGTTTCCCTTTTCTGACCGCGGCTTTACCGCCGCGGTCAGAATTGCCCTTGATGCACCGCCAGCCTGTTGGCGGTGCATCCTCCAACCCCGGCCCTGGCGGTCCATGACCGCCAGGGTCGGAATGACCCCCTTAGTATGTGAGTGTGCCCGAGTGTTTGAGTGCGCAAGAGTGCCTGAGTATGTACGAGTGTCTGAGTGTGCGCAAGTGTCTGAGTGTGCGCTAGCGTCTAAGTGTCAGAGTGTGCGCGAGTGTCTTAGTGTCTGAGTGCGCGTCAGTGTCTGAGTGTCTACATGCATGCGAGTGTCTGAGTGTTCACGAGTGTGCACGAGTGTCTGAGTGTGTGCAAGTGTCTGAGTGTGCGCTAATGTCTGAGTGTGTGCGAGTGTCTGAGTGTGCGCTAGTGTCTAAGTGTCTGAGTGTGCACGAGTGTCTTAGTGTCTTAGTGTCTGAATGCACATGAGTGTCTAAGTGCTTGCAATTATCTGAGTGTCTGAGTGTGCACGAGTGTGCAGGAGTGTTTGCGTGTTGGCGAGTGTCTGAGTGTGTCTGAGTGTCTGAGTGTGCGCGAGTGTCTGAGTGTGCATGAGTGTCTGAATGCACATGAGTGTCTGAGGGTGCACTGGTATCTAAGTGTCTGTGTGTGTGCGAGTGTCTTAGGGGGTCATTCTAACTCTGCCGCCCGCCAAAGTTCCCCCGCCAGAATACCACAGCACGGTCAAATGACCGCTGCGGTAATTCTGACTTTCCCGTTGGGCGGGCGGGCGACCGCCAAAAGGCCGCCCGCCCGCCCAGCGGGAAAGCAACGAGGAAGCCGGCTCCGAATGGAGCCGGTGGAGTTGCTGGTGTGCGACGGGTGCAGTTGCACCCGATGCGATTTTCAGTGTCTGCTAGGCAGACACTGAAAATCAATGTGGGGCCCTGTTAGGGGGCCCTTGCAGTGCCCATGCCATTGCACTGCAGGGGCCCCCAGGGGCCCCACGACACCCGTTCCCGCCAGCCTGGTTCTGGCGGTGAAAACCGCCAGAACCAGGCTGGCGGGAAGGGGGTTGGAATCCCCATGGCGGCGCTGCTTGCAGCACCGCCGTGGAGGATTCACAGGGGCAGGGGAAAACCGGCAGGAAACCGCCGGTTTCCCTTTTCTGACCGCGGCTTTACCGCCGCGGTCAGAATTGCCCTTGATGCACCGCCAGCCTGTTGGCGGTGCATCCTCCAACCCCGGCCCTGGCGGTCCATGACCGCCAGGGTCGGAATGACCCCCTTAGTATGTGAGTGTGCCCGAGTGTTTGAGTGCGCAAGAGTGCCTGAGTATGTACGAGTGTCTGAGTGTGCGCAAGTGTCTGAGTGTGCGCTAGCGTCTAAGTGTCAGAGTGTGCGCGAGTGTCTTAGTGTCTGAGTGCGCGTCAGTGTCTGAGTGTCTACGTGCATGCGAGTGTCTGAGTGTTCACGAGTGTGCACGAGTGTCTGAGTGTGTGCAAGTGTCTGAGTGTGCATTAATGTCTGAGTGTGCGCGAGTGTCTGAGTGTGCTCTAGTGTCTAAGTGTCTATGTGTGCACGAGTGTCTTAGTGTCTGAATGCACGTGAGTGTCGGAGTGTCTGAGCGCTTGCGAGTATCTGAGTGTCTGAGTGTGCACGAGTGTGCGCGAGTGTTTAAATGTGTGTGTGAGTGTCTAAGTGTGCGCAAGTGTCTAAGTGTCTGAGGGTGCGGGAGTGTCTTATAGTCTGAGTGCGCAAGAGTGTCTGAGTGTGTGCTAGTGTCTAAGTGTCTGAGTGTGCACGAGTGTCTTAGTGTCAGAGTGCACACGAGTGTCTGAGTGTCTGAGTGCTTGCGAGTATCTGAGTGTCTGAGTATGCATGAGTGTGCGCGAGTGTTTAAGTGTTTGCGAGTGTCTGAGTGTGCCCGAGTGTGCATGAGTGTCTGAGTGTGCTGAGTGTCTGTGTGCACATGAGTGTCTGACTGTCTGAGTGCTTGTGAGTGTCTGTGTGTGTGCGAGTGTCTTAGTGTCTGAGTGTGCGCAAGGGTCTGAGTGTGCGTGAGTGTCTGAGTGTGTGCAAGTGTGAACAAGTGTCTGAGTGTGCGTGAGTGTCTGAGTGCGCACAAGTGTCTGAGTGTCTCTGTGCGTGTGACTGTCTGATTGTCTGAGTGTGCACGAGTGTCTGAGAGTGTGCAAGTGTCTGAGTGTGCATGAGTGTCTGAGTGTGCACAAGTGTCTGAGTGTGCGCTAGTGTCTACCTCCAACGTCACGCAAACAGGAATATGCTCACACTATCATAACCCACTAATCCACGCGGCAGTCTTTCAACCGCTGTATTCCATTGGCGCTCAAAATACGGGGGAAAGTGTGTTCCATGGTCTCAAGACACCACCTTGCGGTTCAGAGGACTGGCAGCGGACCCCCACCTCCTCCCCCACAAATAACAACATGGGAGGAGCAAGTCTTGGCTATTCTGCTTCCTGAGGGACTCGCAGGAGTAGCTGGAGGAATGGACTCTGGTAAGTCAAATCTTAACTATTACATCCCCCACCCTACCTGCATGCTGTCACATACCCCCACCCTCGCACTCACCCCCATCACTCCAACTCCTCACAAATGTCCCAATATCACAAACCACCCATCCCAACACCAAGCCCTGCATGCAACACCAAAGCATGGACACCCATCACCAAAGCATGGCCACTGCACATACCCATACACCCCCCAAACCATCATCACACAAGGTCCCACATAGGAATGCAAGCACTGGGGTACACGGTCACCCACCCATTGCACACCATGGCACACACAGGTGCAATATTCATGCTTTTACACCCCTGCAGGACCCCTACCCAACGTCACCAGACAGGAGGGTCCAGACATGTCCACACCACCAACAGAAGAGGCCCACAGTGATGACAGCAGCTCTGTCCAACTGGATCTAGACGACCAGCCCGGCCCATCTGGGACCTCGGGACAGTCGGTTCCCCTCGGTTCCCCTCACACAGTCACAGGTCACTACAGAGTTTCCCCCCTCTGGAAACACCAGCACAGCACCCACCCAGCGGGCCTATACCTCTGTCCCTAGGATACGTCAATCAGCAGTGTGTCCACCACTACAAGGAACCCAGGCTAACCCGCCACCCCAATAACAACAGGGACCTGGGGGCAGTGGCAGTGAACACACGGTTCAGGGGACAGAGGCCCAGTGAAACAGGGGAACTGGGAGGGCTGCTGTGCGACAGGGGGAGGACAGGCCCAGGGAACCCAATCTCCACGAGGCCCTCTCCAACATCATGGGAGCCTACCACCATTCCCATTCCCAGGAGACGATGGCAACGGTACTGGCCAAGTTTCAGGAGATCCAGCGGCTGCAGGGGGAACAGTAATTGGGCTTCAGGGAGGAACTCAGATCCATCAATTCCACCCTGGGCACCATCGTAGGGGTGCTGAAGGAAGTCCTCAACACCAGGAGGGACACTGTGGCACAACAAGGGGCCCCTGACACTAGCCTGGATGATGAACTCCCCACCACCTCCGCCGGCGCTAGTGGACAGGAGGCACCGTCACAGGACCACCACACCAGCACCCCACCCCCTGCAGATGGAGAACCATCCCGCAAACGGTCCCTGAGATCCAGGACAAAGACAGAGAACGATGCCAAGACCCCCACCAAGAAATGAGACCACCCTGATTGTCATACTTGCGTGCAAGTGTCAGAGTGTCTGAATGTGCGCAAGTGTGCGCGGGCATCTGTGTGTGCAAGTGTCTTAGGGGGTCATTCTGACCCCGGCGGGCGGCGGGAGCCGCCCGCCTGGAGGGAACCGCCAGAATACCGCTGCGCGGTCAAAAGACCGCCGCAGGTATTCTGGGTTTCCTACTGGGCTGGCGGGCGACCGCCAAAAGGCCGCCCGCCAGCCCAGTGGGAAACACCTCTCCATGAGGATGCCGGCTCCGAATGGAGCCGGCGGAGTGGAGGATGTGCGACGGGTGCAGTGGCACCCGTCGCGTATTTCAGTGTCTGCAAAGCAGACACTGAAATACAAAGTGGGGCCCTCTTACGGGGGCCCCTGCAGTGCCCATGCCATTGGCATGGGCACTGCAGGGGCCCCCAGGGGCCCCACGACACCCCTCACCGCCATCCTGTTCCTGGCGGGCGGAACCGCCAGGAACAGGATGGCGGTGAGGGGGTCGGAATCCCCCATGGCGGCGCAGCAAGCTGCGCCGCCATGGGGGATTCCCAGGGCAGCGGAAAACCGGCGGGAGACCGCCGGTTTTCCTGTTCTGACCGCGGCCAAACCGCCGCGGTCAGAATGCCCTGCGGGGCACCGCCAGCCTGTTGGCGGTGCTCCCGCCAACCCCGGCCCCGGCGGTCCTTGACCGCCGGGGTCGGAATGACCCCCTTAGTGTCTGAGTTTGCACAAGAGTCTGAGTGTGCGTGAGTTTCTGAGTGTGTGCGAGTGTCTGAGTGTGCACGAGTTCACCCGAGAGTATGAGTGTGTGCGAGTGTCTGAGTATGTGCGATTATCTGAGTGTCTGAGTGTGGGTGAGTGTAAGTTTGCGCCATTTTTGCTCAAAAAATTATGCAAATGCAGCGCAAAAAAGGTATAAATATGGGCCTAAGTGTCTTAGTTTGTGCGAGTGTCAGTGTCTGAGTGTGCACGAGTGTCTGAGTGCGTGCGAGTGTCTGGGTGTGCGTCAGTGTCTGAGTGTGTGTCTGAGTGTGCGCGAGTGTCTGAGTGTGCGCTAGTGTCCAAGTGTCTGAGTTTGCATGAGTGTCTGAGAGTGCACGAGTGTCTGAGTGTGCGCTAGTGTCAAAGTGTCTGATTGTGCACGAGTGTCTTAGTGTCTGAGTGCACGCGAGTGTCTGAGAGTCTGAGCGCTTGCGAGTATCTGAGTGTCTGAGTGTGCACAAGTGTGTGCGAGTGTTTGAGTGTGTCCGAGTGTCTGAGTGTGCGTGAGTGTCTGAGTGCGCATGAGTGTCTGAGTGTGCACTAGTATCTAATTGTCAGAGTGTGTGCGAGTGTCTTGGGGCCAGATGTAGCATACATTTGCGAGTCGCAAATGGCCCGAATAGCTAATTGTGACCTTGCAAATTCCGAAATGGGATGCAGAAATCTCATTTCCAAAATGCAAATAGCGATGCGAGCCATTACCGACTCGCAAAAATTGCGACCTGATTTTGCGACCCGCAAATAGGAAGTCGCAAATTGCGAGTCGCAAACCATATGCAAAAGCTAGTCGCAAAAAGCCCATTTTGCACATCCAGATTACCACTGATTCAGAGCGAAGGTGGTAACCAGAACCAAAGTATAAAAGGAGACCCAGAAGGCATCTGGGTGACTCAAAATGGCTGAACTGTACGTGATAGCATGGAGGAGGAGAGTCCAGGCCGCCCAGCAGAGGAGGAGGAGGAGGCAGAGACAGGAGAGGATATACCGAACCAGGCAGACACTATTTCAACAAACTGAGGAGGAGATATATGACAAATATAGACTGAGCAGTGCAGCAATTTTAGAATTAATTGAACTACGTAATCCTCAACTTGAACGACACACAATGCATGGCAGCGCCATCCCTACACATGTGCAACTGCACCTCTTGGCCTCGGGTAGCTATCAGGGGGTGATTGCTGTGGTAGGTGGAGTGTCTATGTGTCTGAGAGTGTCTGAGTGTATGTGCGCAAGTGTGCGTGAGCATCTGTGTGTGTGCTTGTGTCTTAGTGTCTGAGTGTGCAAAAGAGTCTGAGCGTGCATGTGTCTGAGTGTGTGTGAGTGTCTGAGTGTGCATGAGTGTAAGCTAGAGTTTGAGTGTGTGCGAGTGTCTGAGTGTGTGCAAGTGTCTGAGTGTACGTGAGTGTCTGAGTGCGCGTGCGTGTCTGAGTGTCTGAGTGTCTGCGAGTGTCTGAATGCGCATGAGTGTGCGCGAGTGCCTGTGTGTGTGCGAGAGTCTGAGTGCGCTGAGTGTCTGAGTGTGTGCGAGTGTATAAGTGTGCGCGAGTGTCAGTGTCTGAGTGTGCGTGAGTGTCTGAGAGTCTGAGTGCATGCGAGTGTCTGAGTGTGTACGTGTGTGCCCGAGTGTCTGAGTGTGTGCGAGTGTCTGAGTGTGTGCGAGTGTCTGAGTTTCTGAGTGTGCGCGAGTGCCTCAGTGTGCATGAGTGTCTGAGTGTGCGTGAGTGTGTGAGTGTGCATGAATGTGTGCAAGTGTCTGTGTGTACGCAAGTGTCTTAGTGTCTGAATGTGCAAGACTGTCTTAGTGTCAGAGTGCGTGCGAGTGTCTGAAAGTCTGATTGCATGCGAGTGTCTGAGTGTGCACGAGTGTGTGCGAGTGCCTGAGTGTGTGCTAGTGTCTGAGTGTGCACAAGTGTCTCAGTGTGCGTGAGTGTGCACAAGTGTCTGAGTGCGCGTGAGTGAGTGTGCACTAGTAAATAAGTGTCTGAGTGTGTGCGGGTTTCTTAGTGTCGGAGTGTGCACAAATGTATGAGTGTCTGAGCATGTGCGAGTGTCTGAGTTTGCATGAGTGTCTGAGTGTGCGCAAGTGTGCATGAGTGTCTGAGTGCACGTGAGTGTCTGAGTGTGCACTAGTATCTAAGTGTCTGAGTGTGCTTGAGTGTCTGAGTTTGTGTGAGTGTCTGAGTGTGCACGAGTGTCTGAGTGTGCACTAGTGTCCATGTGTCAGAGTGTGCGTGAGTGCCTTAGTGTCTGAGTGCGAGCGAGTATCTGAGTGTCTGACTGTGTGCGAGTGTCTGAGTGTGCGCGAGGGTCTGAGTGTGCACGAGTGTATGAGTGTGGGTGAGTGTCTGAGTATGCGTGAGTGTGCATGAGTGTCTGTGAGTGTCTGAGTGTGCGTGATTGTCTTATTGTCTGAGTGCCTGCGAGTGTCTGAGTGCGTGCGAGTGTCTGAGTGTGTGAGTGTGCGCAATTGTCTGATTGCACGTGAGTGTCTGAGTGTGCTTAAGTGTCTGAGTTTGTGTGAGTGTCTGAGTGTGCACGAGTGTCTGAGTGTGCACTAGTGTCCAAGTGTCTGAGTGTGCGTGAGTGCCTTAATGTCTGAGTGCGAGCGAGTATCTGAGTGTCTGACTGTGTGCGAGTGTCTGAGTGTCTGAGTGTGCGCGAGTGTGCGCAAGGGTCTGCGTGTGCACGAGTGTATGAGTGTGGGTGAATGTCTGAGTATGCGTGAGTGAGCATGAGTGTCTGTGAGTGTCTGAGTGTGCGTGATTGTCTTAGTGTCTGAGTGCCTGCGAGTGTCTGAGTGTGCGTGAGTGTCTGAGTGTGTGCGAGTGTATGAGTGTGCGTAAGTGTCTTAGTGTTTGAGTACGCATGCGTGTGTTAGTGTCTGAGTGCGTGTGAGTGCCTGAGTGTGTGTGAGTGTGCAAATGGGGCTGAGTGTGCGCGAGTGTCTCAGTGTATGCGAGTGTCTGAGAGTCTGAGTGCGCGTGTGTGTGCGAGTGTCGGAGTGTGAATGAGTGTCTGAGTGTGCGCGAGTGTCTGAGTTTGCGTGAGTGTCTGAGGGCACATGACTGTATGAGTGTCTGAGTGTGTGCGATTGTCTGAGTTTGCATGAGTGTCTGAGTGTGCGTGGGTTTCTGAGTGTCCGAGTGTGTCTGAGTATGTGCAAGTGTTTGCGAGTGTCTGAGTGTGTATGAGTTTCTGAGGGTCTCAGAGTTTTCAACTGTCTGAGTGTGCACAAGTGTGCGTGAGTGTCTGAGTGTACGTGAGTGTCGGAGAGCGTGTGAGTGTCTGAATGCTTGCGAGTGTCTGAGTGTGCACAATTCGCGCTAGTGTCTGTGTGTGTGCGAGTGTCTTAGTGTCTGAGTGTGCATGAGAGTCTGAGTGTACATGATTGTTTGAGTGTGTGCGAGTGTCTGACTGTCTGAGTGTGCGTGCTTGAGTGTATGTCAGTGTCTGAGTGTGCGTGATAGTCTGAGTGTCTGATTGCGTGCGAGTGTCTGAGTGTCTGAGTGTGCGCGAGTGTGCGCGAGTGTCTGAGTGTGTGCGAGTGTCTGAGTGTGCGCTAGTGTCTAAGTGTCTGAGTCTTCACAACTGTCTTAGTGTCAGAGTGCGTGCAAGTTTCTGACAGTCTGAGTGCATGCGAGTGTCTGAGTGTGCAAGTGTCTGAGTGTATCTGAGTGTCTGAGTGTGCGCGAGTGTCTGAGTGTGCGTGAGTGTCTGAATGCACATGAGTGTCTGAGGGTGCACTAGTATCTAAGTGTCTGTGTGTGTGCGAGTGTCTTAGTGTCTGAGTGTGCCCGAGTGTTTGAGTGCGCAAGAGTGCCTGAGTATGTACGAGTGTCTGAGTGTGCGCAAGTGTCTGAGTGTGCGCTAGTGTCCAAGTGTCAGAGTGTGCGTGAGTGTCTGAGTGTCTACGTGCATGCGAGTCTCTGAGTGTTCACGAGTGTGCACAAGTGTCTGAGTGTGTGCAAGTGTCTGAGTGTGCGTTAATGTCTGAGTGTGCGCGAGTGTCTGAGTGTGCGCTAGTGTCTAAGTGTCTGAGTGTGCACGAGTGTCTTAGTGTCTGAATGCACGTGAGTGTCTGAGTGCTTGCAATTATCTGAGTGTCTGAGTGTGCACGAGTGTGCAGGAGTGTTTGAGTGTTGGCGAGTGTCTGAGTGTGTCTGAGTGTCTGAGTGTGCGCGAGTGTCTGAGTGTGCGTGAGTGTCTGAATGCACATGAGTGTCTGAGAGTGCACTAGTATCTTAGGGGGTCATTACAACCCTGGCGGACGATGTTAAAGCGGCGGTAAGACCGCCAACAGGCTGGCGGTCTTTTTTTGAGTATTATGGCCATGGCGGTTACCGCCATGGTCATCCGCCGCTTCACCGTTCTGCCCGCCATGGCGGAGACGACCGCTGGGCTGGAGACCTGGGTCTCCAGCCCGGCGGCCGTCACAATACCGCTGCCGGTATTTAGACCCGGCTTATCGCCGTGGATTTCCAGCGGTAGGAACCGCCATGAAATCCATGGCGGTAAGCACTATCAGTGCCAGGGAATTCCTTCCCTGGCACTGATAGGGGTCTCCCCCACCCCCCACCCCCACCCGACTCCCTCCCCTACACCCCCCGCCACCCCTGCCACCCCCCAAAGGTGGCAGGGCCCACCCCGACCCCCAACATCACATAACTCACACACACACAACACGCACGCAGGCACCACCAAGACACATACACGCACACACACCAACATACATGTCTACATCCACACACTCAGTCAGACACGCACACCCATATACAGATATACACGCACACATCCATACAGACATACATACAGACAAACACGCACTCATTCCCAACACACGCAACACACCCCCAAGCATACACGCACGCACACCCCCCTCTACATACACAGATGCACACCCCCATGCACCCACACAACACACAACACCCCCCACCCCCCTCCCCTAACGGACGATCAACTTACCTTGTCCGTCGATCCTCCGGGAGGGGACGGGAGCCATGGGTCTGCTCCACCGACACCACACCGCCAACAGAACACCGCCGCGCCGAATCACAGGACGTGATTCGCTGGGCAGTGTTCTGTTGGCGTGGAGGTGGAGCAACCTCCACTTCCCCGCCGCCCGCCAGTATGGCTGTTGGCGGCTCTCCGTCGTAAAAAGGACAGAGAGCAGCCAACAGTCATAATACGCCGAGCGGCAAACCGCCACTACTGGCGGTCTTCCGCACGGCGATCCCTCTGCGGTCTTGTAAAAAGACCGCCGAGGTTGTAATGACCACCTAAGTGTCTGTGTGTGTGCGAGTGTCTTAGTGTCTGAGTGTGCCCGAGTGTTTGAGTGCGCAAGAGTGCCTGAGTATGTACGAGTGTCTGAGTGTGCGCAAGTGTCTGAGTGTGCGCTAGTGTTTAAGTGTCAGAGTGTGCGCGAGTGTCTTAGTGTCTGAGTGCAGGTCTGTGTCTGAGTGTCTACGTGCATGCGAGTGTCTGAGTGTTCACGAGTGTGCATGAGTGTCTGAGTGTGTGCAAGTGTCTGAGTGTGCGTTAATGTCTGAGTGTGCGCGAGTGTCTGAGTGTGCGCTAGTGTCTAAGGGCCTCATTCCGACCCTGGCGGTCATGGACTGCCAGGGCTGGGGACGGAGGAAGCACCGCCAACAGGCTGGCGGTGCTTCTGGGGCAGTTCTGACCGCGGCGGTAAAGCCGCGGTCAGAAAAGGGAAACCGGCGGTTTCCCGCCGGTTTTCCCATGCCCCAGGGAATCCTCCACTGCGGCGCTGCAAGCAGCGCCACCATGGGGATTCCGACCCCCTTACCGCCAGCCTGTTCCTGGCGGTTTACTCTGCCAGGAAGAGGCTGGCGGGAACGGGTGTTGTGGGGCCCCTGGGGGCCCCTGCTGTGCCCATGCCACTGGCATGGGCACAGCAGGGGCCCCCTAACAGGGCCCCATTAAGATTTTCAGTGTCTGCAAACCAGACACTGAAAATCGCAACGGGTGCCACTGCACCCGTCGCGCACCAGCAACTCCGCCGGCTCCATTCGGAGCCGGCTTCATCGTTGCTGGGGCTTTCCCACTGGGCGGGCGGGCAGGCGGCCTTTTGGCGGTCGCCCGCCCGCCCAGCGGGAAAGTCTGAATGACCGCCACGGTCATTTGACCGCAGTACGGTCTTTTGGCGGCCGGGGTCGAAATTACCCCCTAAGTGTCTGAGTATGCACGAGTGTCTTAGTGTCTGAATGCACGTGAGTGTCTGAATGCTTGCAATTATCTGAGTGTCTGAGTGTGCACGAGTGTGCAGGAGTGTTTGAGTGTTGGCGAGTGTCTGAGTGTGCGCTAGTGTCTAAGTGTCTGAGTGTGCTCAAGTGTCTTAGTGTCTGAGTGCGCACGAGCGTCTGAGTGCATGCGAGTGTCTGAGTGTGCACGAGAGTCTGAGTGTTTGCGAGTGTCTGAGTGTGTGCGAGTGTCTGAGTTTCTGAGTGTGGGTGAGTGTCTGAGTGTGCGTGAGTGTGTGCGAGTGTCTGAGTGTACGTGAGTGACTGAGTGCGCGTGAGTGTCAGAGTGTCTGAGTGTGTGCGAGTGTCTGAGTGTGCATGAGTGTGCACGAGTGTCTGTGTGTGCGCAAGTGTCTTAATGTCTGAGTGTGCACGAGAGTCTGAGTGCGCGTGAGTGTTTCAGTGTGTGCGAGTGTCTGAATGTCTGAGTGTGTGCGAGTTAGTGAGCGTCAGTGTCTGAGTGCGCATGAGTGTCTGAGTGTCTGAGTGCGTGCGAGTGTCTGAGTGTTTGCGAGTGTTCGCGAGTTTCTCAGGGTGTGCGAGTGTCTATGTGTGAGCGAGTGTCTGAGTGTCTGAGTGCGTGCGAGTGTCTGAGTGTCTGAGTGTGCGTGAGTGTCGAGTGTGCACGAGTGTCTGACTATCTGACTGTGCGTGAGTGAGTGTGTGTCAGTGTCTGAGTGTGCGTGAGAGTCTGAGTGTCTTATTGCATGCACGTGTCTGAGTGTCTGAGTGTGCGCGAGTGTGCGCAAGTGTCTTAGTGTGTGCGAGTGTCTGAGTGTTCGCTAGTGTCTGAGTCTTCACAACTGTCTTAGTATCAGAGTGCGTGATAGTCTCTGAGAGTCTGAGTGCATGCGAGTGTCTGAGTGTTCACGAGCGTGTGCGAGTGTCTGAGTGTCTGAGTGTGCACGAGTGTCTGAGTGTACGTGAGTGTCTGAATTCGCATGAGTGTCTGAGTGTGCACTAGTATCTACGGGGGTCATTACAACATTGGCGGTAAAAGCCGCTTACCGCCATGCAGAAGACCACGAACACAACGCGGCGGCATCGGCATTCCACCACGGTCATTATGACCCACTGCTCGGAATCCGCCATAATTGAGACACCCACACAAGTCCGCCACACAGAAGGTCAGTGATAAACTGGCGAAAACAAAACCTCCACCGTCACGCCAACAGGAATATGCTCACACTATCATGACCCACGAATCCACGCGGCGGTCTTTCAACCGCTGTATTCCATTGGCGCTCAAAATACACACACTCTTACAAAACACATCCACATTGCAGAATTCAAAATACACACACCTGATACACATACACACACCACTCCCACACACCCAATACAATATAAAACACACACCCACATCACCCACAAACCCTTATTACCAGAATTGCGACTGAAGGCCAGAGAGAGACACCACTATCTACAAACGAGCATCCACAGGCACCCAACACCATAACTCACACAACATCCACACACCTCACACAACACACCACTAAATATCACCCCACACATCACAACACACACCACCCCACACATCACCCACACTGTTGAAGTAAGCCTCAGCAAGGCCTACTAGTGCAAGGGGTTCACCTTTCTCTGCACAAAGTCCTCAGACCATGTAGGAAGAAGTTGGCACAGAAACTGAAATAAAAAACAAAGTTTATTAACCTCATGAGGTGGTACTACAGTTCAAACAGCACCCTTAGGTAATGTCTGAAGTAGCACACTGAACTGAGAGAGCATGGTCCTTTTATACCCACGCAGGGACCAAAAGGAGGTGGTACAATTATAGAAGCAAGACTTGCATACATGTAAGGTCATGTGGAAAATGCACAGTCGACAGGTAGGAGGAGCTGACAGTTTCTAAGGACTAACAGCTGCAGACCTTACTGAGCATGTGCGAAAGTGGGAGATGCTACATATTACTTGTCACTAGGCAGATTTCAAGAGTAGTTAACAGAAAGATAGGACAGAGCACATGGTGAGCACATGGCAGCATGTGACAGAGAAAATGGCTGCCATGAATACAAAATGGATTCCGCGAAATGTTCACAATAGTTAATAAATACAAGATGTCTTCCGCTAATGCTTAATCTAATCACTGCTAAACTACAACAGACGACCCTTTCAGCATTAGCTGAAGACATTCGTCTTTCTGGGATAATCTAAATATTCATCTTGTATATTTATGCTCATCATTTCAGCTATTTCTTTATCTAACATATGTTGTGCTTTCGTTTCTGTAATATTTCTTTTGGTAGGCATACAAGCAGTAATACACATGGAGCAGAACATTGGACCACACTGAATACAGATACAGCATGTGAAAAATATTGCAATCATTACACACAGGATAGTCAATAGTTTCCAGCCCCAGGCGGAAACAAGAGCCCAAAACCATCCAGAAAAAGTCCAAGTACCAGTCTCTGTGTGGATTTCTGCAGCAATTTTATGCAATTTAGATATTGCATCATATACTGAAGGTGAGTGATCGGGAATGAAAACACAGCAACTACTACCGATGATGCCACATGCACCACCTCAGTCAGCTAATATCACATCTAGTACCATACAATTTTGGAGCGCTACAATCCTCGCAATTTGGAGCTCCTCAGTAATATTCCCAAGTGCCAGAGCTGCCTGATTGGTAACAGCTTCCACAACCCTAGTCAATCGTCTCACTTTCCTCCTGTTTAAAGCAGCACCTACAAAGGGGAACAATCCTAAATTAAAATCAACATATTGTTGCAGGCTAGTATCCGTTTGGTCTACCTCATTTGTACTTATTTCCCTTTTATATCTATTTTTAATGATGTAATTGAACAGTTTTAAATCTCGGTGATATGATGCAGGGGCCAAAAACACAGGGGGTAATAGAAAAGATACATAACACACACCTGACCACCCAACAGGTAGTTGGTAATATCCATAGTTACCACAAACAAAATATGTGTTATGTGAAGCTGTAAAACTACTATTATTTACACCCTCAATAGTTAAAATCAAGGTACAATCGCTTATCCCTACTGGAATTCTCCCAATGCTACATATACATAAATCTGCTTTAGTTTTTGTAACAGAAATCACAAATTGTTCTTTCTTGTCAGAGTCTCTTATATTTGTGAAGACAAATGGTATTGAAACATTGTCCGGTTGATAAACTTCCCATTCCCATTTAGTTCCTTTGGCTTGGGATACCCTACTTTGTCTTGGTAGCATACTTTATTAAGGCGAAAAAGAAGTCCGCCCTCTGTACGTTTTCCAGATGCAAACAAAAGCATGTACCAAGCTTGACAAGAACCATTGTGTGAAAAAGGAAGAGGAATGAAAGGTGTTCCTCCTTTCTTTTGATGCGCAGGTATCATTCCACATACCCAACAGTTAGTAGTATTTGTAGCATTATGAGTATGATGCAACATCTGAATGAAAGTATTATTGAAGTACGATTGACGGTGCTTCTGCTCCTGATAGGGAAGTGTAAAGTAATAGTAATCCTCTGGTACTGGAGTAGTGGCAACAAAAACCTCACGAGCAGGAGACTTCTTTTCAACAAACCAGGTGATTGTTGCTGTAACCACCAAAACAACAACAAACCCCATAGTACTAATGATCCGTTTGTTATTCATTTTAGCAACAGTGATAATCGACCCTTTTAGAAATGAATTAAAAACAATCGTTGGAGCTCTTATCCCTGGGCAGCCGCTGATTTCTTCACCACATGGGCCAAGACGGGTGTCACTACTCTACTGCATGGCTGATCCCCCCCCTTGCCACAGTGGCTCTCCTTTTCACTAACCCAGGGCGGTAGCTCAACCAGTTTTTTAAAAACATTTTCAGATTCTTTCCTCGGTCTCAAATTATATTGCAACACTCCAGAAGTCGTATGGTCCAGAAAGACCTCTGCAGATTCGTCAGGTGATATAGCACGGCCTCTCTCCGTAGTCAAAATCTCTCGATGATCGGTCAGCACAGCAGGTTCCACCAAGGTAGGTAGGACTCTCTTGTAGTGAGTACTATGGACCCAATTCTTTTGGTTCGTCACTCGAACAGCTGTCCTTGTCGCAAGGAGCACCTGTTCTGGGCCTCGCCACCTTGGTTCCAAGCTGCTTGATCTTTCAAAAGACTTGATCATCACCTGGTCACCAGGTCGGAGTTCATGGCCTTCACCTGTAGATCTGTCAGGAAGTGCTTCTCGAACCTGTTGATGAATAGAAACCAAATTGTTGGTTAACTGTGCCAAATAATCATTCATCAGGACACAAGGTACATCATGTACAGATTTTGGCTTAGGAACTCCCCAAATATTCATTGGCCTTCCAAATACTATTTCATAGGGGGTCAGGCCTGTTCGAGAGTGTGGCACTGACCTAATAGACAATCATGCCAATGGTAATGCATCCGGCCAAGTTAAGGATGTGGAAGCCTGTATCTTTGCTAACGTCAGCTTCAAAGTAGCATTATACCTTTCCACCAACCCTGCTGATTGTGGGTGGAAAACCGCATGGAACTTCTGTTTGATCCCTAATCCTTTCAGGACATACTTAATAACTTCCCCAACAAAATGAGGTCCGTTATCACTCCATAAAAGTCTGCAAACACCAAACCTAGGGAAAAATTCTTCATTATTGTTGAAGCTCCAACATGTGCCAGCCCATGTGCCATCTGAACCATAGGTTGTACAAAAGCTATAGGCAATTTCCATTTATCCATCTGCTTATTCCACCAACAGCCCTCATCATCCAATTCTCCATCTTCAGACCATTGCTCACGTTCTTTCACAGAAGCAGATTTCTGTATATCTAATACGTCTTGTCTAGCATTATGCCAACGTTCAGCTTGTGACTTCACTACATACATTGAAGTAGTACTTCGCTGCATCGCAGTTTCACGTGCTACGCGGTCTGCAAGAGCATTACCTTGCCCTATCTTATCGATCGCTTTCTCATGTGCACTACATTTCACAATAGCAAGTTTCTTTGGATATGTCAATGCAGTCAAGAGGTTCTGCACTAATTCTCAGTGCATTATCTGCATCCCGTGGGATGTGAGAAAACCTCTCTCCTTCCAAAGCAAACCAAAATCATGAGCCACTCCAAAAGCATAGCGGCTGTCTGTATAAATGTTCTCACATAAGTCAGTACTAAGCTCACATGCTCGTGTCAAAGCTATTAGTTCAGCTGCTTGAGCTGACTTCTGTGGTATACGAGCTGTCTCCACTACCGTGTGTATTGTGGTGATTGCACATGCAGCTGAGGTCGTACCATCTGGCAACTTCAAACAAGACCCATCAACCCACAATTCCCCGTCTACATCTGGAAGGGGCGTATCTTGTAAATCAATACGACCCTTTGTCTGTTCTTCGGTAAGGAATATACAATCATGTGTTTCTTGTGACTGAGGCTGAGTCACCGGATATGGCAACAAAGTGGCTGGATTTAGTGTTGCACATCTCTTCAGTGTAATGTGAGGAGCCAGCAATGTCAATTCATATCCTGTTATACGGGCGCTAGTTAAATGTTGTGTCTTTGTTTGATTTAAAAGAGCATCAACCGCATGGGGTACTAACACCAACAGCTTATGTGACAAAACTATCCCTTCACTCTGACGTATTGACACAGCTGTTGCGGCAACTGAACGAAAACACCCAGGCAACGCTCGAGCGACAGGATCAAGTACTGCTGAAAAATATGCACAGGGACGCTGCTTATCGCCATGTGTCTCTACTAAAACTGACAATGCACATCCATCTTTCTCATGTACGTAAAGGGCAAAAGGCTTCATGCAATCTGGAGTACCTTACACTGGTGCGGAACAAAGGGCTTGTCGCAGCTGCCTGAAAGCAGTCTCACATTCATCTGTCCATGGGAGGGGCATTGGAGTATCTTTAGTCAAAAGTGCTAGCAAAGGTTTGCCAATGTGTGAAAACCCTAATATCCATTGCCTACAAAAAGAAGTAAGACCAAGGAATGCACGAACATCTTTCTGAGTAGAGGGTACTGGTATGTCTAAAATTGCTTGAATACGATTTGATGTGAGTGCACGGCCCTCCTTAGACAAAAGGTGACCTAAATAGGTTACCTTTGGTCTACAATATTGCAATTTCTTTCGTGACAATTTATGATGGTGTGAAGCAAGGAAAGAAAGTAAGGACAAAGTGCACTTTTCACATTACTCAGGGGTATCAGCCGCCAACAAAATATCATTAACATATTGTAGGAGAGCCACACCTTCAGGCAAAACAAAAGAATCAAGTTGTCGTTTTAACGCTTGACTATAAATACTTGGACTCTCCATATAGCCTTGAGGAACTCTGCAAAATCTATATGATTGTTTATTCAAAGTAAAACCAAACAAATATCGGCTGTCAGGATGAATAGGGATCGAAAAGAAAGCATTTTTCAAGCCTATCACAGAGAACGTAGTTGCTGTCGGGGGAACCAAAGTAAGAAGTGTCGTGATGTCAGATACCACAGGATATTGTGGTATCACAATCTTATTGACTTCTCGTAAATCAATAATGAATCGGTAAATCCTGGTATCAGTATCCTTTTTCAGAATAGGAAAAATCGGACTGTTACAAACATTATACAGAACTTCCTCAACAACTCCAACTGCAATAAGATCATGCACAATTTGTGTGAGTGCTTCTTCGCCCTTCTGTGAAATTTTGTATTGAGGCAAACGTGGCAATACAGCTCCCTCCTTAACACTAATATGTACCGGTGGAATAATCATTTATCCCACATCAGTATCTGAAGTAGCGCACAAAGTACGAAGGAGTGAAGCTAATGCAATATCCTCTTTAACAAGACAAACTCTTTCCATCACAGGATGATTATCATTTAAAATAACACGCACCCCTTCAGGAGAGCATCGTATTGTAGCCCTGAAATACTTGAGCATATCAAGACCCACAATATTGTCTGGTGTATTTGGAGAAAGCAAAAATGGACATGGAGCAGTAAATTTATCAACATGGAATGCAAGTGGTTGTGACAATGGGCTAGGGGAAGGTGTTCCATCAAAACCTATCGATGTAATGGTTAAGCCAGACAGGGGAGCCCTTGGAATCAATTGTTTAGACAAGGCGCTACGAGTAGCTCCTGTATCAACCAGAAACTGATCAGTAGAACCTAAAACATGTGCTGTAACATAGGGACCCCTCTGATCTACTTGAACTTCAACTGATTCCTTACCCCATCCTAGGCAATCCTATGCATAAGCAGAATCTTGGAAATCAGGCTGCATATGGTTAGACATCTGGTATTGGTTCCGTCTATCAAAAGTGTTAAACCCATCCTGCCCTCGTACATTAGCATCAACCCTAGCATGATCATTCGTGCTTCGTCTAGGTCCTGAATATCCTAAGCGATTTCTCATTTGTCCCCGACCACGTGAACACTGCTGAACACGTAGTGCTGGACAATCGGCAGCCCAATGCCCAAATTTCTTACAATACGCACACTGATCAACAGGGGGAGGACAGGCCCAGGGAACCCACTCTCCACGAGGCCCTCTCAAACATCATGGGAGCCTACCACCATTCCCATTCCCAAGAGACGATGGCAACGGTACTGGCCAAGTTTTCAGGAGACCCAGCGGCTGCAGGGGGAAAAGTATTTGGGCTTCAGGGAGGAACTCAGATCCATCAATTCCACCCTGGGCACCATCGTAGGGGTGCTGAAGGAAGTCCTCAACACCAGGAGGGACACTGTGGCACAACAAGGGGCCCCTGACACTAGCCTGGACGATGAACTGCCCACCACCTCCGCCGGCGCTAGTGGACAGGAGGCACCGTCACATTCCTCCACCATCACCCCTCACCATTTTACTACCCCCTCCAATATTGAGCACTTAAATAAACACCCTTAAAGCACAAAACAATCAGGAGTCTGTCTGTGATTTCGAAATAGTGTCTTAGCAATTACAGTGGCAAAATGCTCTTTCAAAGGTAATGTCAACATACCTATGTCACACAGCTCTAGTCCATGAGGAAACCAAGCAGATGTCACACAGTGGGACCCACATCTGTGAAATCGTAAGGGAAAGTGACAACTCAGTAACCATACACTGGGTGAAAATGACAGACAGTAGAGAGGTAGTAGATTAAAATCAGATGTAGCAGGCAGTGTTGTCTTCTTACCTGTGTCTCACTGGAAGCATTGCAGGATCACCGTGTTCCTGTTGTTGATGTCCTCTTCTCCTGCTTCCTTGTCTTCACTGTCCACAGGGTCCACAGCTGCCACAAGACCTCCATCTGGACTATCCTCCTGCAGAAAAGGCACATGTTGTCGCAAAGCCAAGTTGTGAAGCATACAGCAGGCCACAATGATCTGGCATACCTTCTTTGGTGAGTAGAATAGGGAACCACCTGTCATATGGAGGCACCGGAACCTGGCCTTCAGGAGGCCGAAGGTCCGCTCTATAATCTTCCTAGTTCACCCAGGTGCCTCATTGTAACGTTCCTCTGCCCTTGTCCTGGGATTCCTCACTGGGGTCAGTAGCCATGACAGGTTGGGGTAACCAGAGTCTCCTGCAAATGGCGAGGGACAACTGTTAGACACACACTAACTCATAGGGACATCCACAGACCCAGACAACTATTCCCACTGTATTGGGTCCATGCCCTCACCTAATAGCCACACCCGGTGCCTCTGGAGTTGCCAAATCACATAAGGGATGCTGCTATTCCGCAGGATGTAAGCATCATGCACTGAGCCAGGGAATTTTGCATTGACATGGGAGATGTACTGGTCTGCCAAACACACCATCTGCACATTCATGGAATGGTAACTCTTCCGGTTTCTGTACACCTGTTCACTCCTGCGGGGGGGGTACCAAGGCCAAATGTGTCCCATCAATGGCACCTATGATATTGGGGATATGTCCCAGGGCATAGAAATCACCTTTCACTGTAGGCAAATCCTCCACCTGAGGGAAAACAATGTAGCTCTGCATGTGTTTCAGCACGGCAGACAACACTCTGGACAACACGTTGGAAAACATAGGCTGGGACATCCCTGATGCTGAGGCCACATGCCGCTCCTCCCTTGTCGACAGGTCCACCAGCGGTCTGTACACCGGAGGATGCCCCCATCTCCTCACATGCCCCAGCAGACGGTGACTATGGAGGAGAACAGCGAGCAGAGAGTCAACCAACTCTGAGGTACGTAAACACAGCTTACTCTGAAAATATTAGCAAATCGAAATTTGCCTGTATGAATGTTTAGGCAAGGCCTAGATATGTGTGACGCAGTCCAAAATAATACCATGTGGGCCCATGAAATGGTGGCTGCCTGACCTGTAAAGTGGGACAGGGGGATATGAGGTAACTGCGCTGGCATTGTACACCGTCGCGGTAGGCGGTCGAAGACCGCGGCGCAATCCTGCATTGGTTAACATTGGACCCTATGGGTCCCAGGAGCCAATGACGATGTACGCCGCCGGTGACGGTACACACCGCCACGGATGTGACCGTCATTTTCTCTCTGTTCAATCACTTGATACCTGATCTTCGACAGGAGAGGACCTACACTGCAAGTGCTGCTGAGACCTCAGTCTGGAAGAGACAATGGATCGTGTGTCTGGGAAAAGGGCCCCTGCCTTCAGCACGGAGGAGTTGGAGAAACTCGTGGATGGGGTCCTCCTCCAGTACACGCTACTATACGGTCCTCCAGACAAACAGGTAAGTACACTGTGAGCATGCTGTATGGGCAATGCCTGTGTGGAGTGGGGTGGATGAAAGATAGAGGGGGTGAGAATGAGGCGTGCATAAAACGACGGTGAGTGCATGTGCGTCATGGCAAGGGTAGGGATGCGGGCCAATGACTGTGACGGTGCAGATGGTAATTACTTCTCTTTTTCTCCTGTACAATTCCTGTAGGTCTGCGCCCACCATAAGAAGGACATTTGGCGTGCCATCGCCAAGGAAGTCCGGACCCTGGGGGTCTACCACAGACAGAGCACCCACTGCAGGAAAAGATGGGAGGACATTCGCCGCTGGAGCAAGAAGACGATGGAGGCCTAGCTGGGGATGGCCTCCCAACGTGGGAGGGGTGCCCGTCTCACAATGACCACCCTGATGTTCAGGATCCTGGCGGTGGCATACCCGGAGTTCGATGGGCACTTGAGGGCATCACAGCAGACACAAGGGGGTGAGTACACTCTCATTCTGCTGATTCAGCACGCATTGTAGGTGTCTGGGTGGGGGAGGTGGGCTGTGGGTTCCCCTAGGCCAGGGCGAGTTTAGAAGGCAAGGAGCCTTCTTGAGGCAGGCCCTGTGGCACCCCACCCCACCTGTGTACAGTGCCAACTACACCTTGTCAGGCTCCTGTGACATCCATGTGTGCAGAAATCGGGCATAGCCTTGTAACCCCTTGTCCCTGGGATTGAATAGTGGACTCCAAGTGCGCGGCGTAGTGCAGGTGGCTTCTGTGTCTGTTGTGTCCGCCAACGGTAGCGGTATTGCATGCACTAAACATGTCTTTCTTCTGTCTCCCCCCCCCCCTTTTGTGATCTCCCTGTTCTTGTGTGCATTAGCATCATCAGGCAGAGGAGTAGTGGCACCGGAGCAGGAGGGAGCTGCATCCCACATGGCCCTGGAGGGTGACACTACGGAGTCTGAATTCACCAGTGGGAAGGAGGGCGAGGGGAGCTCCATGGAGGGGACAGGAGCTAACACCAGCGATACGGACTCCTCCTCTGATGGGAGCTCCCTTGCGGTGACGGGCCCATCTGTGCCCCTCGCATCTACAGGTACAGCCGCCACACCTCCTCCTACCCGCACCGCCCTCCCAGCAGCCCCTAAGTGTTTGCCCCGTGCCCGCTCACCCAGGAGGCTGGGCATCACCTTCGCCCCAGGCACCTCAGCCCCTGCCCCAGTCACCCCTGCTGCCCTCAGTGAGGAGGCCATTGACCTCCTCAGGTCCCTCACTGTTGGGCAGTCAACCATTTTGAATGCCATCCAGGGTGTAGAGAGGCAGTCGCAACAAACCAATGCATACCTGGAGGGCATTCACTCTGGTCAGGCAGCCCTTCAGCGAGCTTTTAAGACTCTGGCCTCAGCACTGATGGCAGCCATTGTCCCTGTCTCTAGCCTCCAACTTCCTCCACCCAGACCCACACCCCTGTACCTCAGCCTATCCCAAGCACACCAGCAGACCAGCATGCACACACGTCAACACATAAGGGAAGCTCTGGCAAACATAAGCACCACACATCCCACAGGCACTTACTCAAGCATCAGACACATGCAGACACACCAACATCCACTGCCTCCACTGTGTCCCCCTCCTCCTCGTCTCCCTCCTCCCTTCCTGTCTCCACTCACACCTGCATGCACTACATCCTCAGCCACTACGTCCATCACCAGCACACCCACCACCACACCCCGCTCACATGCAGTCACCACCCCCACTACCATTCACACGTCCCCTGTGTCCTCTCCCAGTGTGTCTGTGAGGCCACCTCCCAAGGTACACAAACGCAGCCACACACCCACCCAACAGCCATCCACCTCACAACAGCCTCCAGCCCATGCACCTTCACCCAAAGTCACCAAACGTACACCTCCTACAACCACTACCTCTTCCTCCACTCCCAAACCCCCTCCAGCTACCCGTCCCAGAGTTCCTAAGAAACTTTTCCTGGCCAACCTTGACCTCTTTCCCTCACCTCCCCCACCCCTTCTGTCTCCTAGGGCCTGACTCTCCAGGTCCCAACCTAGCACCACAGCCACAACATCGGCGGGACCAGTGGTGCCAGTAGTCACAGGATTCTGGAGTGCACCAGGCAGCAGGACAGCCAGTGTGGCAAGGAGCCAGAGCACGGACAGTCCCCCACCTGTCAAGGATAAAAAGTTGGCCAGTGCAAGGTGGGAGAGGGGAAAGAAATCAGCCACCAAAGCCGCTCCCAGGGGTACAGTTGGGAGTGTGGGGACAGCTGCGACACCATCCAAGGTGGGGAAGGGGCACAGTAAAACCGGCAAGTCTGGGAAGATCAGCACAGCGGACAAGACCGCCACCAGCCCCGCTGCCCAGGACAAGACCGCCACCAGCCACGCTGCCACGGACCCCGCCGCCAGCAGCACCGCTGCCCAGGATAAGTCCGCCGCCAGCAGCACCGCTGCCCAGGACAAGACCGCCACCAGCCCCGCTGCCCAGGACTCCGCTGCCAGCAGCATCGCTTCCCAGGACAAGACCGCCATCGGCAGCACCGCTGCCCAGGACAAGACCGCCACCAGCCCCGATGCCCAGGACCCCGCCGCCAGCAGCACCGCTGCCCAGGACAAGACCGCCAGCACCACCGCAGGACAGTGAGCGCCAATGATTACAATGCTACTGAGGCCGCCACAGGCAGGATGAAGCACTCGGGGCACCAAGCCCCCTCCAGAACCAGTGGAGAATTACATCCACTACCTCAGTCCTTGGCAGGATGAAGCACTCTGGTCACCAAGCCACCTCCAGAACCAGTGGAGAGTTACATCCACTACCTCAGTCCTTGGCAGGATGAAGCACTCTGGGCACCAAGCCCCCTCCAGAACAAGTGGAGAGTTACATCCACTACCTCTGTCCTTGGCAGGATGAAGCACTCTGGGCACCAAGCCCCCTCCAAAACCAGGGGAGAAAGGCATCCACTACCTCTGTCCTTGGCAGGATGAAGCACTCTGGGCACCAAGCCCCCTCCAGAACCAGTGGAGAGTTACATCCACTACCTCTGTCCTTGGCAGGATGAAGCACTCTGGGCACCAAGCCCCCTCCAGAACCAGTGGAGAAAGGCATCCACTACCTCTGTCCGTGGCAGGATGAAGCACTCTGGGCACCAAGCCCCCTCCAGAACAAGGGGAGAAAGGCATCCACTACCTCTGTCCTTGGCAGGATGAAGCACTCTGGGCACCAAGCCCCCTCTAGAACCAGTGGAGACTGTTATCCACTTCAAAGACTGTGGGTTTGCACTCCCCAGGATTGAACAGTGGGCAACCCACCCACTGTAGAGACTTGAGAGACTGTGGCTTTGCACTCCCCAGGATTGAACAGTGGGCATGGAGCCCTCTCGTGGATCTGGCGTCATGCACTCATCCAGCTGAGGTGCCCCCCCTTCCCTTCCCCCTGAGGTGCCTGTTTGATTTCTGTCTGATGCCCCAGCAGTGTTCTCTCTATCTTGTTCGGGTATTGAGTGTGGGCCTCTCCAGTGCCTTTTGGGCCCAGTGGTCCACGGACTATGATGGTGGAATCCCTTGGACTTGTGTTCTTGGTGTATATAATTGTTTATAGTGTAAATGTATATATATGTAAATAGTTTTGATTTATGTAATTGAATATATTACAATTATTCGACTCATTTTCTTTTGTCCTTGCATTCTTCCAGGGGGAGGTTGAGGGGTGTAACTGTAATGTATCATGCTGTATTTGTGTGTGTGTGTTGTAGTGGGTGAGGGTGGGGGTGGGGGTGTTGTGTATTGCGTGTGTGTGTGTCACTGTTTTTTCCCTCCCCCCTCCCCTGTGTCGTAGGTGCAGTACTCACCGTGGTCTTTGCCGCCGGCGTTCGTGCTCCTGGTAGAAGAGCAGGAAGATAAAGTTTGGGAGTATCTGAAGTTCCGGTTCCATGGCGTCCTGGTTCCTCGTGGGGTGTCTAGAGGTGAGTGTTTTCCCTTCCAAGTCCTGTTTCCGCTGTGTTTTTGTTCGCCCCGGAAAAGGTGGCGTATTGGCCTGTTGTAATTCTGTGGGCGGTACATTGTCCTCCGCCTGTCTGTTGGTGGTTACCGCCGGGGTGTTTGTATGTACCGCCTTGGCGGTCGGAGTGTTAAAGTGGCTGTCTATGTTGGCGGTTTCTGACACAGTCGTAATTCAATTTTTTCACCGCCAAAATGTTGGCGGTTTTACTGCCGCTTTAACACCGACCGCCAGGGTTGTAATGACCACCTAAGTGTCTGAGTGCGTGCGAGTGTCTGAATGTGCGCAAGTGTGCATGAGTGTCTGTGTGTGTGCTTGTATCTTAGTGTCTGAGTGTGCACAAGAGTCTGAGTGTGCGTGAGTGTCTGAGTGTGTGCGAGTCTCTGTGTGTGCGTGATTGCGAGCAAGAGTTTGAGTGTTGGCGAGTGTCTGAGTGTGCGCTAGTGTCTAAGGGGGTCATTCCGACCCCGGCGGGCGGCAACCTCCAAAAGACCGCACCGCGGTCAAATGACCGCGGGGGTCATTACAACTTTCCCGCTGGGCTGGCGGGCGATCTCCAAAAGATCGCCCGCCGGCCCAGCGGGAAAGCCCCTGCAAAGAGGAAGCCGGCTCCGAATGGAGCCGGCGGATTTGCAGGGGTGCGACGGGTGCAGTGGCACCCGTCGCGATTTTCAGTGTCTGCAAAGCAGACACTGAAAATTTTTGTGGGGACGTGTTAGGGGGCCCCACGACACCCGTTCCCGCCAGCCTCTTCCTGGCGGTGTAAACCGCCAGGAACAGGCTGGCGGGAAGGGGGTCAGAATCCCCATGGCGGCGCTGCAAGCAGCGCCGCCATGGAGGATTCCCTGGGCCAGGGGAAAACCGGCGGGAAACCGCCGGTTCCCCTTTTCTGACCGCGGCTTTACCGCCGCAGTCAGAATGGCCTGGGAAGCACCACCAGCCTGTTGGCGGTGCTTCCTCTGCCCTCCACCCTGGCGGTTTGAAACCACCAGGGTCGGAATGAGGGCCTAAGTGTCTGAGTGTGCGCGAGTGTCTTAGTGTCTGAGTGTGCATGAGTGTCTGAGTGTCTGAGTGTGTGCGAGTGTCTAAGTGTCTGAATGTGCACGAGTGTGCACGAGTGTGCACGTGTGTGCGCGAGTGTCTGAGTGTGTGTGAGTTTCTGAGTGTGCACGAGAGTCTGAGTGTGCGTGGGTGTGTGTGAGAGTCTTAGTTTGCGTGAGTGTCTGAGTGTGCGTGAGTGTCTGTGTGTGCGTGAGTGTGCATGAGTGTTTGAGTGTGCATGACTGTCTGAGTGTCTGAGTGTGCGTGAGTGTCTGAGAGTGCACAAGTATCTGAGTGTGCGTGAGTGTGTGCGAGTGTCTGAGTGTGTGTGAGTGTCTGAGTGTCTAAGTGTGAGCGAGTGTCTGAGTGTCTGAGTGCGTGCTAGTGTCTGAGTGTGGGCGAGTGTGTGCGGGTGTCTGAGTGTGTGCAAGTGTGCGTGAGTGTCTGTGTGTAAACGATTGTCTGAGTGTTTGAGTGCATGCGAGTATCTGAATGTCTGAGTGTGCATGAGTTAGTGCGAGTGTCTGAGTGTGTGCGAGTGTCTGTGTGTGCAAGTGTATGAGTGCCTGTGTGTGCGAGTGTCTGAGTGTGTGCGAGTGTCTGAGTGTATGCGAGTGGGAACAAGTGTCTGAGGGTCTGAGTGTGTGCGAGTGTGTGTGAGGGTCCGAGTGTCTGAGTGTGCGCGAGTGTATGAGTGTGCATGAGTGTCTGAGTGACTGAGTGTGCATGAGTGTCTAAGTGTGCACGAGTGTCTGAGTGTGTGCTAGTGTCTAAGTGTCTGAGTTTGAGCGAGTGTCTTAGTGTCTGAGTGCACGCGAGTGTCTGAGTGTGTGTGAGTGTCTGAGTGTGCGCGAGGGTGCGCAAGTGTGCGTGTGTGTCTGAGTGTGCGTGAGTGTCTGAGTGTGCACGAATGTCTTAGTGTCTGCGTGTGCGCGACTGTCTGAGTGCACGTGAGTGTCTGAGTTTGCGCGAGTGTCTGAGTGTCTGAGTGTTCACTAGTGTCTAATTGTCAGAGTGTGCGCGAGTGTCTTAGTGTATGAGTGCGCGCGAGTGTCTGCGTGCGTGCGAGTGTCTGAGTGTGCACGAGTGTCTGAGTGTGTGCGAGTGTCTGAGTGTGCGCTAGTGTCTCAGTGTCTGAGTGCACACGAGTGTCTGAGTATCTGAGTGCTTGCATGTATCTGAGTGTCTGAGTGTGCATGAGTGTGCGCAAGTGTTTGATTGTTTGCGAGTGCCTGAGTGTGCACGAGTGTGCATGAGTGTCTGAATGTGCTTGAGTGTCTGAGTGTGTGCGAGTGTGTGAATATCTGAATGTGCACAAGTGTGCACGAGTGTCTGTGTGTGTGTGAGTGTCTTAGTGTCTCAGTATGCGCAAGAGTCTGAGTATGCGTGAGTGTCTGAGTGTGTGCGAGTATCTGAGTGTGCGTGAGTGTGTGCATGTGTCTGAGTGTACGTGAGTGTCTGAGTGCGCGTGAGTGTCTGAGTGTGTGCGAGTGTCTGAGTGTGCGTGAGTGTCTGTGTGTGTGTGAGTGTCTTAGTGTCTGAGTGTACGCGAGATTCTGAGTGTGTGTGAATGTCTGAGTGTGTGCAAGTGTCTGTGTGTCTGAGTGTGCGTGAGTGGCTGAGTGTGTGCAAGTGTCTGAGTTTGAATGAGTGTCTGAGTGTGGCGAGTGTCTGAGTGTGCGTTAGTGTCTAAGTGTCAGAGTGTGTGCCAGTGTCTTAGTGTCTAAGTGTGCGCGAGTGTCAGCGTGTCTGCATGCTTGCGAGTGTCTGAGTGTGCATGAGTGTGCGCGAGTGTCTGAGTGTGTGCGAGTTTCTGAGTGCACGCGAGTGTCTTAGAGTCTGAGTGCTTGAGAGTAACTGAGTGTCTGAGTGTGCACGAGTGTGCGTGAGTGTTTGAGTGTGTGCGAGTGTTTTAGTGTCTGAGTGTGCGTGAGTGTCTGAGAGTATCTGAGTGTTCGCGAGTATGTGCGTATGTCTGAGTGTACGTGAGTGTCTGAGTACGCGTGAGTGTCTGAGTGTCTGAGTGTGTGAGAGTGTCTGAGTGTATGAGTGTGCGTGAGTGTCTGTGTGTGTGCGAATGTCTTGCTGTCTGAGTGTGCGCGAGAGTCTGAGTGCGCATGAGTGTCTGAGTGTGTTCGAGTGTCTGTGTGTCTGAGTGTGCGCGAGTGGCTGAGTGTGTGCAAGTGTCTGTGTTTGCATGAGTGTCTGAGTGTGGCAATTGTCTGAGTGTGCGTTAGTGTCTAAGTGTCAGATTGTGCGCAAGTGTCTTAGTGTCTGAGTGCACCAGAGTGTCTGAGTGTCTGCGTGCATGCATGTGTCTGAATGTCTGAGTGTGCATAAGTGTGTGCGCGTGTCTGAGTGTGCGTGAGTGTCTGAGTGTGCGCGAGTGTCTGAGTGTGCGCTACTGTCTAAGTGTCTGAGTAAGCACAAGTGTCTAAGTGTCTGAGTGCACGCAAGTGTATGAGTGTCTGAGTGTGCGCGAGTGTCTTAGTGCCTGAGTGCGCGTGAGTGTCTGAGTGCATGCAAGTGTCTGAGTGTGCGCGAGTGGCTTAGTGTGTGCAAGTGTCTGAGTTTGCACAAGTGTCTGAGTGTGGCGAGTGTCTAAGTGTGCGCTAGTGTCTAAGTGTCAGAGTGTGCGCCAGTGTCTTAGTGTCTGAGTGCGCGCAAGTGTCTGAGTGTCTCTGAGCGTGTGACTGTCTGATTGTCTGAGTGTGCACGAGTGTGCACGAGTGTGCACGAGTGTCTGAGTGTGTGCAAGTGTCTGAGTGTGCATGAGTGTCTGAGTGTGCACGAGTGTCTGAGTGTGCGCTAGTGTCTAAGTGTCTGAGTGTGCACGAGTGTCTTAGTGTCTGAGTGCACGTGAGTGTCTGAGTGCTTGTGAGTATCTTAGTGTCTGAGTGTGCACGAGTGTGCGCGAGTGTTTGAGTGTTGGCGAGTGTCTGTGTGTGCGCTAGTGTCTAAGTGTCTGAGTGCGCACAAGTGTCTTCGTTTCTGAGTGCGCACGAGTGTCTGAGTGTCTGAGTGCATGCAAGTGTCTTAGTCTCTGTGTGTGCGTGAGTGTGCTTAACTTTCTGAGTGTGCGTGAGTGTCTGAGTGCGCATGAGTGTCTGAGTGTGTGCGAGTGTCTTAGTGTCTGAATGTGCACGAGAGTCTGAGTGTGCGTGAGTGTCTGAGTGCGCATGAGTGTCTGAATGCGTGCGAGTGTCAGAGTGTCTGAATGTCCGCGAGTGTGCACGAGCATCTGTGTGTGTGCAAGTGTTTTAGTTTCTGAGTGTGCGTGAGAGTCTGAGTGTGCATGAGTGTGTGAGTGTGTGCGAGTGTCTGAGTGTGCGCGAGTGCGCCCGAGAGTATGAGTGTGTGCGAGTGTCTGAGTGTGTGCGATTATCTGAGTATCAGAGTGTAGGTGAGTGTCTGAGTGTGCGCGAGTGTGTGCGAGTGTATGAGTGTAAGTGAGTGACTGAGTGCGTGTGTCTGATTGTGTGCAAGTGTCTGAGTGTCTGAGTGTGCATGAGTGTGCGTGAGTGTCTGTGTGTGCGAGTGTCTGAGTGTGCTTGAGTGTGCGTGAGTGTCTGTCTGTGTGCGAGTGTCTAAGTGTCTGAGTTTGCACGAGAGTCTGAGTGCGTGTGAGTGTCTGAGTGTGTTCGAGTGTCTGTGTGTCTAAACATCCAGGTGGTATGTGAAGCCCATAATGTCATTACTGACATTGTGGCTAAATATCCAGGGAGTACACATGATTCATACATATTCAGGCACAGTGGGATACACCAACGCCTAGAACGTGGGGAGTTTGGAGAAGGATATTTATTAGGTACTGGCGAGTACACTCTGAAGCCTTACATACAGGTCACTGTGTAACCCTGTGATGCCCTGCTAAATTTGCCTCTTTTGTCAAACAGGTGACAGTGCATATGCCCTGAGACCATGGATACTCACCCCATACCTAACACCTGGCAATCAGAATGAGAGGCGATACAACATTGCACATCGGCAGACCAGAACTGTAGTCGAGAGGACGTTTGGTTTGTTGAAGTCAAGATGCCGATGCCTCCACAAAAGAGAAGGAGCACTTCAGTATGCCCCAGAAAAAGCATGCAAGATAGTTGCCACCTGTGCCATCCTACACAACATTGCCACCAGACGTGGGCTATATCTCACCCCTGAAGACCCAGATACGGAGGATGAGGAGCAAGAGCTACCACACCGACAGCCTGGGGATAGAAGCATCAAAATGGAGGGCAGACCGATACGGAACCACATTGCAACCCACTACTTTGGCAGGTATGTGACAGCCGTGAAATCAGTCACTTATGAAAGACACACATATCCCAGTTGTGTAGTCAAACAAACTAACCCTTTCATTGCAGGACCATAATGTTGAAATCATTGTGAACTATGCTACAGTATGGAAAAAAAACAGTCAAATCGGACACATTGGGGGTCATTCTGACCTCGGCGGTAAAAGGCGCCTACCGCCGGTCAGAAATCCTCCATAATCCCGCCGCGGTCACGGAAACCCGCCACGGTCATTCTGACCCGCAGAAGGCAAACCTCCGAAAATCCGACCGCCACAACAGACCGCCAGACCAGCGGTCGGCGGAAAGGTGGAGGTGACCAAACCTCCACCGCCACGCCAACAGAAATACGCCCATCCCATTACGACCCACGAATCCACGCGGCGGTCATTCAAACGCGGTATTCCATTGGCGGGACACACCGGCGCGGTCAGAATACCCACCAACGAACAAAACTCACCCACATTGGACGATTTGAATCCCACACACCTGATACACATACACACACCACTCCCACACACACAATACAATATAAAACACCCACCCACATCACCCACAAACCCCTACGCTTACAAAATCGTAAAGAAGGCAAGAGAGAGACACCAGCATCCAAAACATAACAGCCACAGCCACTCAACACCATCACCCACACACTATCCACCCACAAAACAACACACACCACCACACTCAACTCACTTAAATACACATACTCCACCCCACACATCATACACACCACCCCATGGCACCCCAAAGACAACCCCGCTTCACAGACGAAGAACTCAGGGTTATGGTGGAGGAAATCGTTCGTGTAGAGCCCCAGCTGTTCGGCACACAGGTCCAATACACCAGCATTGCCCGGAGGACGGAGCTATGGCAGAGGATTGTCGACAGGGTGAACGCAGTGGGACAGCACCCCAGAAATCGGGAAGACATCAGGAAGCGATGGAACGACCTACGGGGGAAGGTGCGTTCCATGGTATCCAGGCACAACATCGCCGTGCAGAAGACTGGCGGAGGACCCCCACCTCAACCCCCACAATTCACATCATGGGAGGAGGAAGTCTTGAACATCCTGCATCCTGACGGCCTCGCAGGAGTCGGCGGAGGAATGGATACTGGTAAGTTGAAGCTTCAATACTGCTTCCCCCCCACCTGCATGCCAAATCAGACCCCAACCCTCACCCCCATCCTCGAACCCCACCCTCACCCCCACCCCCATCCTCACCCCCACCCTCACCCCCACCACCATCCTCACCCCCACCCTCACCCCCACCACCATCCTCACCCCCACCACCATCCTCACCCCCACCCCCAGCACACCTATTCCCCGCCAATGTCTCACCATCACAACCCACACATCCCAAAACCTAGGCCTGCATGCGTCCACTAAGCATGGACACCCATCACCAAAGCATGCCCAATGCATATACACATCCCCCCCACAAGCCACCCTCACCAAAGCCCCCACACACGAATGCCAGCACTTGGGGACACGGGAACCCACAGATACACCCATATGCCACACATTGAAACTATAACCATACCTCTATACCCCTGCAGGACCCGACCGTCAACACACCGCGGCGGAGGGGCCAGAATTATCCACACCCCCCACCCAAGAGGCCGTCAGCGATGACAGCAGCTCTGTCGATCTGGACACCGATGACCAGCCCGGACCATCGGGGACCTCTGGACAGTCAGTTCCCCTCACACAGGCACAGGCCACTATAGACCCTAACCCCTCTGGGAACACCAGCACAGCTCCCACCCAGCGGGCCCATGCCTCTGTCTCCAGGGCGCGTCAATCTGCGGTGTGTCTACCACTACAGGGCACCCAGGATAACCCACCACCCCAACAACAACAGGGACCTGGGGGCAGTGGTAGTGGGCACACCGGCCAGGGGGCAGAGGCCCAGGGAAACAGGGCAACTCGGCGGGCAGCTGTGCGACAGGGGGGGGAGGAGAGGCCCAGGGAACCCACTCTCCACGAGGTCCTCACCACCATCATGGGAGCATACAACCGCTCCCAGGAGACGATGGCGACGGTACTGGCCCGGTTCCAGGAGATCCAGGTGCTGCAGGAGGAACACTATCGGGGGTACAGGGAGGACATCCGAGCCATCAACACCACCCTGGTTACCATGGTAGGGCTGCTGCAGGACCTCGTAAACAGCAGGGCGGACACTGAACAACACCCAAGGGCCCCTGCCACTAGCCGGGACCAAGAACAGCCATCCACCTCCGCCGGCGCTAGTGGACAGGAGGCCCCCGCACAGCAGCAGCCCACCAGACCCCCACCTCCTGCAGGAGAAGAACCACCCCGCAAGAGGGCCCTGAGATCTCGCAAGACAGAGTAGGATGTCAAGACCCCCGCCAGCAATGGATACCACCTGATGTCATCCCACTGTCCCACATTGTCACCCTGTCCATCCTCGAACTGCCCATGCTCCATCTCTCCACAGGCCTCTGGACAATGCACCTGTGTGACTGTTACTCTGGACTCTGCCATGGACATTCCTTCACCATAGCCCCCACCCACTTGAAACCACCCATCCCATTTTGAGCACTTCAATAAACACCTATTTTGCACCAAAATATCAGGAGTCTGGCTGTGATTTCAATAGATTGTAATTGACATGACAGTGCAAATATGTCCTTGTACATGGTGAAGTCAACAAACAGCTGCCACAAAGCTGTAGTCCATGGGGAAATGAAGCACAGGACTCGTAGTGGGGACCCCAGATCTGAAATAGGGAGGGAAAAGCCAAAACTCAGTCATCATACACTGGGGCAAATAGACAGGCAGCAGAGATGCTGCAGAGTAGTTAACTTTTACTAAATTATCTTTGAAATGTTACCTGTGTCCTATTGGAAGTACTGTTCAATGATTCTGTCCCTGTTGTCTGTTTCAGCCCCGTCGTCTTCCTCCTCGTCACTCTCCTCAGGTTCCACCGCTGCCACAACACCACCGTCTCGACCATCCTCCTGCAGGAAAGGCACCTGGCGGCGCAAAGCCAGGTTGTGAAGCATGCAGCAGGCCACGATGATGTGACACACCTTCTTAGGTGAGTACATTAGGGATCCACCGGTCATATGCAGGCAGCGAAACCTGGCCTTTAGGAGGCCAAAGGTGCGTTCGATCACCCTCCTAGTACGCCCATGGGCCTCATTGTACCGTTCCTCTGCCCTGGTCCGGGGATTCCTTACTGGGGTCAGTAGCCACGACAGGTTGGGGTACCCAGAGTCCCCCACTAGCCATACACGGTGTCTCTGTAGCTGTTCCATCACGTAAGGGATGCTGCTATTCCTGAGGATGTAGGCGTCATGCACTGACCCTGGGAATTTGGCATTTACATGCGAGATGTACTGGTCAGCCAAACACACCACCTGGATGTTCATTGAATGGTAACTTTTTCTGTTCCTGTACACCTGCTCCCTGTCTCTTGGGGGAACCAAAGCCACATGGGTCCCATCAATGGCACCAATTACGTTGGGAATATGTCCAAGGGCGTAGAAATCACCCTTCACTGTAGCCAGTTCGCCCACCTCAGGGAAAATGATGTAGTTCCTCACGGATTTCATCAGGGCAGACAACACTCTGGATAACACCTTTGAAAACATGGGCTGAGACATCCCAGAAGCAATTCCCACGGTTGTCTGAAATGACCCACTTGCCAAGAAATGGAGTACTGACATGACCTGCACCAGAGGGGGAATCCCTGTGGGTTGGCGGATGGGGGACATCAGGTCGGGCTCCAGCCGGGCACACAGTTCATGGATAGTGGCACGGTTAAGACGGTAGGTCAGGATAATGTGGCGTTCTTCCATTGTCGACAGGTCCACCAGCGGTCGGTACACGGGAGGATTCATCAGTCTCCTCGCCCAACCCAGCGGACGGTGCCTAGGAAGGACAACATGGAGCACACAGTCAGGCAACCCACAGGTACGTACTCACAGCTAGCACAGTATACGATTCTCTATGCAGTGAATGGCGTGTATGAGTGGCTATGCAAGGCCTAGGCCTGTGTGACGCAGTTGAAATTGAGCCATGTGGGCCCTGGAAATGGCGGCTGCCTGACCTGTGAAGTGTGACAATGGGATGTGAGGTCAATGCGCTGGCGTGGCACACCGCGGCGGGCGGCGGGCCAAGACCGCGGCGCGAAGCCGCATTGGTTAACATTGAAGCCTATGGGTTTCAGGAGCCAATGGCGAAGGGCGCCGGCGGTGGCGGGACGCACCGCCGCGGTACGCACCGCCGCGGACGTGACCGCCATTTTCTATCTACTTATCCACTTGCGACTTGAACTTTCACAGGAGAGGACCTATACTGCAAGTGTTGCTGTGACCTCGGTCTGGAAGGGACAATGGCTGCTGCGACTGGGGAAAGGGCCCCTGCCTTCACTGGAGAGGAGTTGGAGAAACTTGTGGATGGGGTCCTCCCCCAGTATGCGCAACTCTACGGTCCTCCAGACCAACAAGTGAGTTTAATTCTATCTGGATTTGGGGCCACTGGCTGGCTTGGGGGCCTGGCGGGGATGGGGTGCATGTTGGGGCTGGAGGGGGGCCTGGCGGGGATGGGGGGCATGTTGGGGCTGGCGGGGGGCCTGGCGGGGATGGGGTGCATGTTGGGGCTGGCGGGGGGCCTGGCGGGGGGCCTGGCGGGGATGGGGGGCATGTTGGGCATGGCGGGGGGCCTGGCGGGGGCCTGGCGGGGATGGGGGGCATGTTGGGCATGGCGGGGGGCCTGGCGGGGGCCTGGCGGGGATGGGGGGCATGTTGGGCATGGCGGGGGGCCTGGCGGGGATGGGGGGCATGTTGGGCATGGCGGGGGCCTGGCGGGGATGGGGGGCATGTTGGGCATGGCGGGGGGCCTGGCGGGGATGGGGTGCATGTTGGGGCTGGCGGGGGGCCTGGCGGGGATGGGGGGCATGTTGGGCATGGCGGGGGGCCTGGCGGGGATGGGGGGCATGTTGGGGCTGGCGGGGGCCTGGCGGGGATGGGGTGCATGTTGGGCATGGCGGGGGGCCTGGCGGGGGGCCTGGCGGGGATGGGGTGCATGTTGGGGCTGGCGGGGGGCCTGGCGGGGGGCCTGGCGGGGATGGGGTGCATGTTGGGGCTGGCGGGGGGCCTGGCGGGGATGGGGGGCATGTTGGGCATGGCGGGGGCCTGGCGGGGATGGGGGGCATGTTGGGGCTGGCGGGGGACCTGGCGGGGATGGGGTGCATGTTGGGCATGGCGGGGGGCCTGGCGGGGGGCCTGGCGGGGATGGGGTGCATGTTGGGGCTGGCAGGGGGCCTGGCGGGGGGCCTGGCGGGGATGGGGGGCATGTTGGGGCTGGCGGGGGGCCTGGCGGGGATGGGGGGCATGTTGGGCATGGCGGGGGGCCTGGCGGGGGGCCTGGCGGGGATGGTGGGCGTTGGGCCACTGGAAAGGAAAATGCTGAGTAACTTGAACGTGGTATTTCTCCCTCCCTGTACGTGTCACATAGGTCCGCGCCCATGAGAAGATTGGGATTTGGCGTGCCATCGCCAAGGAAGTCCGGGGCCTGGGGGTCCACCATCGACGGGGCACCCACTGCCGCAAGAGGTGGGAGGACATCCGCCGCGGGACCAAGAAGACCGCCGAGTCTCTGCTGGGGATGGCCTCCCAACGTAGGCGGGGTGCCTGCCGTCAACTGAGCCCCCTGATGTTCCGGATCCTGGCGGTGGCCTACCCTGATTTGGATGGGCGCGTGAGGGCAGCACAGCAGACACAAGGGGGTGAGTAGAAGCATCATCTACTCTGTTGTCGTGCAGTGGAGGTGTCTGGGTGGGGGAGGAGGGCTGTGGGTCCCCCTAGGCCAGGGCGATATCTGTAGGCTGGGCACCCCCGTAAGCCCCTGTGTCCCCAGCCACCACCCTCAGTAGTGTGTCAGTACAGCCATCCCTGGGCCGTGTCATCCATGGGTGCAGTTGACAACTCTAGGCGTGTAGGGCATGTTCCACGGAATGCGTAGCGGACCCCAAGTGCGCAACTTAGTGCAGGGGGCATCTGTGTCTGTCATGTCCGCTAACTGTATCGGAGATCCATGTACTCAATATCCCTTTATTTCTCTCTCCCCCCCCCTTTTTGTTTGTCTTTCTGTGCTTGTGTGCATCAGCATCATCAGGCGGAGGAGAAGTGGCATCGGGGCAGGAGGGAGCTGCATCTCACATGGCCCAGGAGGGCCATGCCACAGAGTCAGACTGGACCAGTGAGACGGAGGGCGAGGGGAGCTCCACGACGGGGACGACTGGAGCCTGCAGCGACACGGACACGTCCTCGGAAGGGGGCTCCCTTGCGGGGATGGCACCATCCGTGCCCCCCGCCATTACAGGTACAGCCGCCACCCAGCGCACCATCTCCGCCCTCCCAGCAGCCCCTCCGCGTTCGCCCCGTGCCCGCTCTGCCAGGAAGCCGGGCATCTCCTTCGCCCCAGGCACCTCAGGCCCTGCCCCTGTTACCCCCGCTGCCCTCAGTGAGGAGGTCATTGACCTCCTCCGAACGCTCATTGTTGGGCAGACTACCCTTTTGAATGCCATCCAGGGGGTGGAGAGGGAGGTTCATCGCAGCAATGCGTACCTGGAGGGCATTCATTCGGGTCAGGCTGCCCATCAGCGATCGTTCCAGGCTCTGGCCTCAGCACTGACGGCAGCCATTGTCCCTGTCTCCTGCCTGCCTCTACTAACTCCCTCCTCCCAGTCTCCTGTTCCTCTGCCTGTCCCACCCACACCATCAGACCAGCCTGCACACACCTCAACACCCAAGAGAAGCTCATCCAAACATAAGCACCACAGATCACCCAGACATTCACACACGCAACATTCCGATGCAGACATGCCAACAGTCACTACCACCTCTGTGACCCCCACCTCCTCGTCTCCCTCCTCCCTCCCTGTGACGTCTACACTCACACCTCCATTCACCTCACCATCAGCCAGTGTTTCCATCACCAGCACACCCTCCACTCCAGTCCGCACACGTGCAGTCACCATCCCCACTGCCATTTACACGTCCCCTGTGTCCTCTCCCACTGTGTCTGTCACCCCCTCTTCCACACCACACAAACGCAGCCACCCACCCACCCAACAGCCATCCACCTCACGACAGCCTATCCCTCCTGCACCTGCACCCAAAGACAGCAAACGTGACTCACCTACAACCACATCCTCTCCCTCCACTCCCATTCCCACTGTACCTACCACTCTCCATTGTCCCAAGAAGCTCTTCCTCGCCACTACTAACTTCTTTCCTGACCCTGAGCCCCCCCCTCCTTCTCGTCGGGGTAAGAAGAGCACCTCAGCCACCACCAGCCCTGCAGCCCCCTTGACAAGGGTGCAGGGGTATTGGAGCCCGCCAGCCCGCATGTCTGGATCTTCACCCAGCAGCAAGGGGACAGCCAGCCCACCCCCTGGGAAGAGGAGCAGAAGGCGGAAGGGGCGCCGCAGGAGCCCGCCTTCTACATCCCCCCCGGACACCACCCAGAGACAGTCACCAGCCACAGCTCCAAAGGGAGGCAAGGGCCACAGGCCGACGACTAAGGAGGGCAAGGGCAGCAAGTTGGAGAGGTCAGGCAGCAGGCCTGCTGCCCAGGAGGAGCCCACAACCCCCATAGCCGCTGCCCCGGGAGAGCCCACCACCCCCATAGCCGCTGCCCAGGGAGGACCCAGCCCAGCTGGCCAGGAGGGCCCCACCACCCACAGCCCAGGTGGGCAGTGAAGGAGCACCATCCCCGCTGCCCAGGAGGGCACCACCAGGCAATTAGCAGTTGGCCATAGACCGTCCGCCGTCTCAAGAACCGCTGAACTGGGCCCCGCCGTCTCAAGAACCGCTGAACTGGGCCCTTCAAGGCAAGAACCGCTGAACTGGGCCCCGCCGTCTCAAGAACCGCTGAACTGGGCCCTTCAAGGCAAGAACCGCTGAACTGGGCCCCGCCGTCTCAAGAACCGCTGAACTGGGCCCCGCCGTCTCAAGAACCGCTGAACTGGGCCCCGCCGTCTCAAGAACCGCTGAACTGGGCCCGCCGTCTCAAGAACCGCTGAACTGGGCCCCGCCGTCTCAAGAACCGCTGAACTGGGCCCTTCAAGGCAAGAACCGCTGAACTGGGCCCCGCCGTCTCAAGAACCGCTGAACTGGGCCCTTCAAGGCAAGAACCGCTGAACTGGGCCCCGCCGTCTCAAGAACCGCTGAACTGGGCCCCGCCGTCTCAAGAACCGCTGAACTGGGCCCCGCCGTCTCAAGAACCGCTGAACTGGGCCCCGCCGTCTCAAGAACCGCTGAACTGGGCCCCGCCGTCTCAAGAACCGCTGAACTGGGCCCCGCCGTCTCAAGAACCGCTGAACTGGGCCCCGCCGTCTCAAGAACCGCTGAACCGGGCCCTTCAAGGCAAGAACCGCTGAACTGGGCCCCGCCGTCTCAAGAACCGCTGAACTGGGCCCCGCCGTCTCAAGAACCGCTGAACTGGGCCCTTCAAGGCAAGAACCGCTGAACTGGGCCCTTCAAGGCAAGAACCGCTGGCCCTTTGGCAGACGTGGCAGGGCAGGATCTATCTCGGGCAGGGCTGCAGGATGTCCTCTGGCCAACTTGCCTCCTCCAGTGGCAGTGGGGTCTGTTATGGACTGTTTGGACTGTGGCTTTGCTCTCCCCAGGATGGCCCAGTGGGCAGGCCACCCACTGTATGGACTGTATGGACTGTGGCTTTGCTCTCCCCAGGATGGCCCAGTGGGCAGGCCACCCACTGTATGGACTGTATGGACTGTGGCTTTGCTCTCCCCAGGATGGCCCAGTGGGCAGGCCACCCACTGTATGGACTGTATGGACTGTGGCTTTGCTCTCCCCAGGATGGCCCAGTGGGCAGGCCACCCACTGTATGGACTGTTTGGACTGTGGCTTTGCTCTCCCCAGGATGGCCCAGTGGGCAGGCCACCCACTGTATGGACTGTATGGACTGTGGCTTTGCTCTCCCCAGGATGGCCCAGTGGGCAGGCCACCCACTGTATGGACTGTATGGACTGTGGCTTTGCTCTCCCCAGGATGGCCCAGTGGGCAGGCCACCCACTGTATGGACTGTTTGGACTGTGGCTTTGCTCTCCCCAGGATGGCCCAGTGGGCAGGCCACCCACTGTATGGACTGTTTGGACTGTGGCTTTGCTCTCCCCAGGATGGCCCAGTGGGCAGGCCACCCACTGTATGGACAGAGCCCAGTGGGCAGGCCACCCACTGTATGGACTGTATGGACTGTGGCTTTGCTCTCCCCAGGATGGCCCAGTGGGCAGGCCACCCACTGTATGGACTGTTTGGACTGTGGCTTTGCTCTCCCCAGGATGGCCCAGTGGTCATGGAGTCCCCTCGTGGATCTGGCGTTGTGTACTCAAGTGGCTGAGGTGCCCCCCCTTCCCTTCCCCCTGAGGTGCCTGTCCTATTTTCTTTCTGATGCCCCTGCAGTGTTCTCTCCGTGGAGTTCTTGTCGTGGGACTGGGCCTTGCCCCTTTGCACAGGACCCCTGTGATCCACGGACAGTGGTTGGACTACATTTAGTAGCTGTATATATTTTGTACATAGTTTATTTCAATATATCTGGCCGTTTATGATCTCTTCTTTTGGTCTTTGCATTATTTCGGAGGGGGGTGGTTTGTGGGTTGTGACAGTGATCTGTGGGAATGCATTGATGTGTGTGTTGTAGTGGGTGTGGGTGGGTGGGTGTGTGCCGGTAATCTTTTCCCTCCCCTGTGTCGTAGGTGCAGTACTCACCGATGTCTTCCGCGCCGCCGGGCGTGCTCCTGGTATATGAGGAGGAATAGGAGTGCGGGGATGACCTGCAACTCTGGCTCCATACTGCCGGAATCTCCCGTGGAGTGCGTAGAGGTGAGCGTTTTCCCGTTCGTAGTCTGTTTCCGCCGTGTTCTTATCGGCGGTGCTCCCGCCCCGGAAAAGGTGGCAGATTGGTGGGTCGTAATAGGGTGGGCGGTACTTTGTCTGCCGCCGGGCTGTTGGCGGGAACCGCCGCGCTGTTTGTTTGTACCGCTGTGGCGGTCGGAGTGTTAAGTTGGCGGGCTGTGTTGGCGGTTCCCGCCAGGGTCAGAATGCCATTTTTAATACCGCCGGTCTGTTCGCGGTCCGACCGCCGCCTCTCCGCCGACCGCCAGGGTCAGAATGAGGGCCATTATGTCCATGTGCCTCTGTAACAGTACGTGTCAGTAGCTCACAGCCTCCTACGACTGTGGCCACCATGGCTCACTCCAGCTTGGTCCCCTGAGCCCTGCCGTGCACTGCTACTCCACAACACACGTGCATCAGTGGCAGATACACTACTCACAGTTGAGCCCTCCTCACTGTCCTGTGGGGTATCAACAATGCCCCTTGCAGACTGTCTGGTCTCCAGCAGATCCATCACATGGCTGATGTGGCCAAGTCCACGTGCCACAACTCCTGAAAAATGCCCTAGTTCTACTTGCAGGCTGACAGTGCGCCTTGACAGGCAGGTTGTATTGGTTGCCAGACGCCCTATGGATGCACCTAGCTTGTCTAAACGGGAAGCAGTGTTGCGCTCCCTGCGCCGTGCCTGTGCCCTGTCAGCCACCTGTTCCCTGACCAAATTGTCAATGGAGGTAGTCAGGTTACCCAAATGTGTGTTCATTGTTGTGAACTGCTTGTCCACATTTGCCAGCCCATGTGTGAGAGTGGTCCGCAGTCTTGAGAGGTTACGGTTCATTAAACTCATTTGTCTATTTTGCAGGCGCTGACTATGCAATAAGGATGCCTCAAGTCCCACAAAATCAACATCTGACACATCCTCACTGCGCACAGACTGCATTGTGTGTCGTCGTCTACGCACTGCGCCTGATGATCCATGTGTTTGCCTTACCATAGGCATTGGCCCTGGTGTTCCAATGGCTGCCTCCATACCCAGCACAGGATGGTCCATAGTCTCCTGTGCCAAATCCATGGGTGGTATTGTCCTGCACTCCCCTGCGGTGTCTGTGGCAGCCTCCTCCTGTGTGTCTGTGCCACGTTCCTCTCCCTGCACAGTGGCACTGATGGGGGGGCCTTGAGGGAGACCTGTGGGACATAGGGGATACACTGTCAGTCTCGCACATATGTTTGATGCCTCAAAATAAACATTTGCCTATATTTAGACTACTGTACTACATTGCCCATAAGGCACTATTCTATAGGTTGGCTCCAGAGTTGTCTCCACCATGCTTTCGAATGCTGTAGGGGGTGGAACAGTAGATGGCCCTCCTCCAGTGGCATGCATCTCCCTTGTTTGCTCCGCCACCCTCTCCTTGGTCCTAGAGAGAAGGTCATACCACCTTTTGCGTATTTCATCCACGGTGCGGTGGCTTACACCAATGGCATTTATCTTGTTCTGGATGCCCTGCCAGATCTTCTTTTTCTGGGTGTCAAGGACACTCATTGCTGCTTTGCCAAATAATTCTTCATGGTGCAGGCAGCACTCCTCAGTCAGCACCTCAAACTCCTTGTCAGAAAACTTAATTTTGCATTTTTTGCCTCCACTTGGTGTCTCTTTCTCCTGTGTAGCTATTGTTGCTACAGCTCCTCTCACCTGGGTGTGGCTCTGCAGTTTGGGCTGGGTGGGCTCCTCCCTCCTCCATGTTCCATGTGGTTAATTCCTGGTTCTGATGTGATCACTCTGAACCAGGAAGTGGGTATTTCAAAAGTTTAATTCCACCTACAGGCAATTTGCGAGTCAGTCGCAATTTACGACACTGGACCACACCCTTCGTGCAATTTGCGACCTCGCTAAAAGCGAGGTCGCAAAATGCAGTGCGACTCCGCTGCAACTCGCCATTTGGAATAGCGATTTTTACTGGAATATCGTTTTGGGAGTCGTAAATAGCGAATCGCATGGAGTCGTATTTCTGACTCGCAATTTTTTTCTTTCCTACATCTGGCCCCAAGTTTCTTAGGCCCTCATTACAACCCTGGCGATCGGTGTTAAAGCGGCGGTAAGACCGCCAACAGGCCGGCGGTAAAAAAATTTAATTATGACCGCCGCGGAAACCGCCAGCATAGACAGCCACTTTAACACTCCGACCGCCACGGCGGTACAAATAAACAGCATGGCAGTCACCACCAACAGACAGACGGAAGACAATGTACCGCCCACACCATTATGACAGGTCAATCCGCCACCTTTTCCGGGGCGGATTCAATGCGAACAAAAACACGGCGGAAACTGGACTTGGAAGGGAAAACTCTCACCTCTACACACCCCATGAAGAACCAGGACACCATGGAGCCGGAACTCCAAATTCTCCCTGCGATAGTCTTCCTGCTCCTCTACCAGGAGCACGACCGACGGCGGCGACGACCACGGTGAATACTGTACCTACGACACAGGGGAGGTGTGAGGAAAAAGAGAGTGACACACACACGCAACACGCAACACCCCCACCCTCACCAACAACAACACACACACCAATACATGCTGAAATGTTACATTTACCCCCCCCCCAACCTCCCCTGGAAGAACGCAAGGACAAAAGGAAATGAGTTGAACGATTGTATTCATGAAAAATCCATTAGTCAAAAATATATATACAATATTAACAAATATGTACACCAAGACTTCAAGTCCATGTAATGCACCTACATAGTCCGTGGACCACTGGGCCCAAAATGCATGGGCGAGGCCCACACAAAATACCCGATCCAAACGGAGAGAACACTGCAGGGGCATCAGATCGAAATAAAACAGGCACCTCAGGGGAAGGGAAGGTGGGGGCACCTCAGCTGGATGAGTGCACGACGCCAGCTCCACGAGGAAGCTCCATGTCCATTGATATATCCTGGGGAGTGCAAAGCCACAGTCTCTAAAGTTTCTCCAGTAGGTGGGTTGCCCACTGCTTTATCCTGGGGAGTGCAAAGCCACAGTCTCACAAGTCTCTCAAGTGGGTGGGTTGCCCACTGCTTTATCCTGGGGAGTTCAAAGCCACAGTCTCTCAAGTCTCTCCAGTGGGTGGTTTGCCCACTGCTTTATCCTGGGGAGTGCAAAGCCACAGTCTCACAAGTCTCTCCAGTGGGTGGTTTGCCCACTGCTTTATCCTGGGGAGTGCAAAGCCACAGTCTCTCAAGTCTCTCCAGTGTGTGGTTTGCCCACTACTTTATCCTGGGGAGTGCAAAGCCACAGTCTCTCAAGTTCTCCAGTGGGTGGTTTGCCCACTGCTTTATCCTGGGGAGTGCAAAGCCACAGTCTCTCAAGTGGATAACAGTTTCCACTGGTTCTGGAGGGGGCTTTGTGCCCAGATTGCTTCATCCTGCCAAGGACTCAGGTAGTGGATCTGACACTCCACTGACGGTGGGGCAACATGGAAGCTGTCCAGGCCCCTGGAACTGACCACCAGCCTCGTACGAATGACCACTGGGGATGGCAGCCATGTCTGCGGTGGTGCCACTGGCACAGGATGTGGCGTGGCCGCTGGCGGTGCAGGCGGCGGGCTCAGTAGCGGCAGTGCTTGCGGCGCTCATTGGGCAGCAGTGCTGGTGGGTGGCTCACTGAGCGTGCTGCTGGCGGCGGTGTCCTGAGCGGCGGTGCTGGTGGGTGGCTCACAGAGCGTGCTGCTGGCGGCGGTGTCCTGAGCGGCGGTGCTGGTGGGTGGCTCACTGAGCTTGCTGCTGGTGGTGGTGTCCTGAGTGGCGGTGCTGGTGGGTGGCTCACTGAGCGTGCTGTGGACTTCGGTGTCCTGAGCGGCGGTGCTAGTGGCGGGCTCACTGAGCTTGCTGCTGGCGGCAATGCCCGTGGCGGCGGTGCATGTGGCGGTGCCGGTGGCGGTCTTGTCCGCCGTGAAGGTTGGCGGCGGCTTCCCTTTCTTTCTCTGGCCCTTCCCCACCTTGGATGGTGGTGCAGCTGTCTTGCCACTCCCAACTGTTGTCTTGCCTGAGCCCTTGGTGGCAGGTGTTTTGGCCTTCTCCCTCCAGGCTGTGGGCAACTTATTTTGTTTTTGAGGTGGTTTGCGCCGCCGTGAGTCAAAGTATACATTTGACGCCCGAGCGGCACAAAGAAATGGCATTAGCCGGCGGTAAAAATTTTGACGCAAAACGGCATCGGAGCAGTTTTTCATCAAAAAATATAAATATGGCCCTCAGTATGCAAGTGCAACACAACCAGTCTCTTTTTTACTAAGAAAATACAGATTTGACAGCACATAGATGACACTGTATCTCAAAAACTTTAGAAAGTCTCCTTCCTCTTTTTGAACCCAGTAAGCAACCTCTGACTATATTCAGTGATTTAAATGAGCAGCCCCTGTTCGGTACTGAGTATCTGCACTTATTTATTTTTTAAAGGGAGAGTATTGGCACTTCTCAGCACTGCTGCAATACATTTAATGGGAGAGTACGGGCACTTCCTTGCACTGTTGTAATACATTTAATAGGACAGTACCAGTACTTCTCAGTACTGCTGCAATACAGTTAATGGGAGAGTACCAGCACTTCTCAGCACTGCTGCAATACATTTAGGCCCATATTTATATTTTTTTAGCGCCGCATTTGCACCGCTTTTTGACGCAAAAGCGGCGCAAAGTTCCAAAATACAATTGTATTTTGTAACTTTGCGCCGCTTTTGCGTCATAAAATGACGCAAATGTGGTGCTAAAAAAGTATCTAAGTGTCTGAATGTGCGCGAGTGTGCACATATGTGCACGAGTGTCTGAGTGTGTGTGAGTTTCTGAGTGTGCACAAGTGTCTGAGTGTGCGTGGGTGTGTGTGAGTGTCTGAGTGTGCGTGAGTGTCTGAGTGTGCATGAGTGTGCATGAGTGTCTGAGTGTGCGTGAGTGTGCACGAGTGTTTTAGTGTGCATGACTGTCTGAGTGTCTCAGTGTGCACGAGTGTGAGTGAGTGTCTGAGAGTGCACAAGTATCTGAGTGTGCGTGAGTGAGTGTGCGTGAGTGTGTGCGAGTGTCTGAGTGTGTCTGAGTGTCTGAGTGTCTAAGTGTGAGCGAGTGTCTGAGTGTCTGAGTGCGTGCTAGTCTCTGAGTGTCTGAGTGTGGGCGACTGTGTGCGAGTGTCTGAGTATGTGCGAGTGTGCACATGTGTGCGTGAGTGTCTGTGTGTAAACGAGTGTCTGAGTGTTTGAGAGCATGCGAGTATCTGAATGTTTGAGTGAGTGCGAGTGTCTGAGTGTGTGCGAGTGTCTGTGTGTGCAAGTGTATGAGTGCCTGAGTGTGTGCGAGTGTCTGAGTGTATGCAAGTGTGCACGAGTGTCTGAGTGTCTGAGTGTGTGCGAGTGTCTGAGTGTGTGTGAGGGTCCGAGTGTCTGAGTGTGCGCAAGTGTATGAGTGTGCATGAGTGTCTGAGTGTCTGAGTGTGCACGAGTGTCTAAGTGTGCACAAGTGTCTGAGTGTGTGCTAGTGTCTAAGTGTCTGAGTGTGCACGAGTGTCTGAGTGTGCGCTAGTGTCTAAGTGTCTGAGTGTGCATGAGTGTCTTAGTGTCTGAGTGCACACCAGTGTCTGAGTATCTCGGTGCTTGTGTGTATCTGAGTGTCTGAGTGTGTTTGAGTGTTTGCGAGTGTCTGTGTGTGCACGATTGTGCATGAGTGTCTGAGTGTGCTTGAGTGTCTGAGTGCGCATGAGTGTCTGAGTGCGTGCGAGTGTCTGAGTATCTGAATGTGCACAAGTGTGCACGAGTGTCTGTGTGTGTGTGAGTGTCTTAGTGTCTCAGTATGCGCAAGAGTCTGAGTATGCGTGAGTGTCTGAGTGTGTGCGAGTATCTGAGTGTGCGCGAGTGTGTGCATGTGTCCGAGTGTACGTGAGTGTCAGAGTGCGCGTGAGTGTCTGAGTGTGTGCGAGTATCTGAGTGTCTGAGTGTGCATGAGTGTGCGTGAGTGTCTGTGTGTGTGCGAGTGTCTTAGTGTCTGAGTGTACGCGAGATTCTGAGTGCGCGTGAGTGTCTGAGTGTGTGCAATTGTCTGTGTGTCTGAGTGTGCGTAAGTGGCTGAGTGTGTGCAAGTGTCTGAGTTTGCACGAGTGTCTGAGTGTGGCGAGTGGCGAGTGTCTGAGTGTGCGTTAGTGTCTAAGTGTCAGAGTGTCTGCCAGTGTCTTATTGTCTAAGTGCGCGTGAGTGTCTGAGTGTCTGCATGCGTGCAAGTGTCTGAGTGTCCAGTGTCTTAGGGGCTCATTCATTAGTGTCAGAGTGCACGCAAGTGTATGAGTGTCTGAGTGTGCGTAAGTGTCTTAGTGTCTGAGTGCGCGTGAGTGTCTGAGTGCATGCAAGTGTCTGATTGTCTGAGTGTGCGTGAGTGGCTGAGTGTGTGCAAGTGTCTGAGTTTGCACGAGTGTCTGAGTGTGGCGAGTGTCTAAGTGTGCGCTAGTGTCTAAGTGTCAGAGTGTGCACCAGTGTCTTAGGGGCTCATTCTGAGCCCGGTGGGCGGCGGGAGCCGCCCGCCTGGAGGGAGCCGCCAAATGACCGCACCGCGGTCAAAAGACCGCGGCGGCCATTCAGACATTTCCTCTGGGCCGGCGGGCGCTCTCCAAAAGAGCGCCCGCCGGCCCAGAGGAAATGCCCCTGCAATGAGGACGCCGGCTCAGAATTGAGCCGGCGTAGTTGCAGGGGTGCGACGGGTGCAGTTTGCACCCGTCGCGTATTTCAGTGTCTGCATTGCAGACACTGAAATACACAGTGGGGCCCTCTTACGGGGGCCCCTGCAGCACCCCCTACCGCCATCCTGTTCCTGGCGGGCGAACCACCAGGAACAGGATGGCCGTAGGGGGTGTCAGAATCCCCCATGGCGGCGCAGCTTGCCGCGGTCAGAATGCCCTGCGGGGCACCGCCAGCCTGTCGGCGGTGCTCCCGCCGACCCTGGCCCCGGCGGTCTGAGACCGCCGGGGTCAGAATGACCCCCTTAGTGTCTAAGTGCGCCCAAGTGTCTGAGTGTCTCTGTGCGTGCAACTGTCTGATTTTCTGAGTGTGCATTAGTGTGCACGAGTGTCTGAGTGTGTGCAAGTGTCTGAGTGTGCATGAGTGTCTGAGTGTGCGCTAGTGTCTAAGTGTCTGAGTGTGCACGAGTGTCTTAGTGTCTGAGTGCACGTGAGTGTCTGAGTGCTTGTGAGTATCTTAGTGTCTGAGTGTGCACCAGTGTGCGCAAGTGTTTGAGTGTTGGCGAGTGTCTGTGTGCGCTAGTGTCTAAGTGTCTGAGTGTGCGCAAGTGTCTTAGTTTCTGAGTGCGCACGAGTGTCTGAGTGTGCACGAGTGTCTGAGTGTGTGCTAGTGTCTAAGTGTCTGAGTGTGAGCAAGTGTCTTAGTGTCTGAGTGCACGCGAGTGCCTGAGTGTCTGAGTGTGTGTGAGTGTCTGAGTGTCTGAGTGTGCGCGAGGGTGCACAAGTGTGCGTGAGTGTCTGAGTGTGCGTGAGTGTCTGAGTGTCTGAGTGTGCACGGCACGATTGTCTTAGTGTCTGCGTGCGCGTGAGTGTCTGAGTGCACGCGAGTGTCTGAGTGTGCACGAGAGACTGAGTGTGTGCAAGTGTCTGAGTTTGCGCAAGTGTCTGAGTGTCTGAGTGTTCACTAGTGTCTAATTGTCAGAGTGTGCGTGAGTGTCTTAGTGTATGAGTGCGCGCGAGTGTCTGAGTGTCAGCGAGCGTGCGAGTGTCTGAGCGTGCTAGTGTCTAAGTGTCTGAGTGTGCATGAGTGTCTTAGTGTCTGAGTGCACACCAGTGTCTGAGTATCTCGGTGCTTGTGTGTATCTGAGTGTGCACGAGTGTCTGAGTGTGCGCTAGTGTCTAAGTGTCTGAGTGTGCATGAGTGTCTTAGTGTCTGAGTGCACACCAGTGTCTGAGTATCTCGGTGCTTGTGTGTATCTGAGTGTCTGAGTGTGTTTGAGTGTTTGCGAGTGTCTGTGTGTGCACGATTGTGCATGAGTGTCTGAGTGTGCTTGAGTGTCTGAGTGCGCATGAGTGTCTGAGTGCGTGCGAGTGTCTGAGTATCTGAATGTGCACAAGTGTGCACGAGTGTCTGTGTGTGTGTGAGTGTCTTAGTGTCTCAGTATGCGCAAGAGTCTGAGTATGCGTGAGTGTCTGAGTGTGTGCGAGTATCTGAGTGTGCGCGAGTGTGTGCATGTGTCCGAGTGTACGTGAGTGTCAGAGTGCGCGTGAGTGTCTGAGTGTGTGCGAGTATCTGAGTGTCTGAGTGTGCATGAGTGTGCGTGAGTGTCTGTGTGTGTGCAAGTGTCTTAGTGTCTGAGTGTACGCGAGATTCTGAGTGCGCGTGAGTGTCTGAGTGTGTGCAATTGTCTGTGTGTCTGAGTGTGCGTAAGTGGCTGAGTGTGTGCAAGTGTCTGAGTTTGCACGAGTGTCTGAGTGTGGCGAGTGTCTGAGTGTGCGTTAGTGTCTAAGTGTCAGAGTGTCTGCCAGTGTCTTATTGTCTAAGTGCGCGTGAGTGTCTGAGTGTCTGCATGCGTGCAAGTGTCTGAGTGGCTGAGTGTACATGAGTGTGCGCGAGTGTCTGAGTGTGTGTGGGTTTCTGAGTATGCGCGAGTGTCTGAATGTGCGCGAGTGTCTGAGTGTGCGCTAGTGTTTAAGTGTCTGAGTGTGCACAAGTGTTTTAGTGTCTGAGTGCACGCGAGTGTCTTAGAGTCTGAGTGCTTGAGAGTAACTGAGTGTCTGAGTGTGCACGAGTGTGCGCATGTGTTTGAGTGTGTGCGAGTGTCTTAGTGTCTGAGTGTGCGCAAGATTTTGAGTGTGCGTGAGTGTCTGAGTGCGCGTGAGTGTCTGAGTGTCTGAGTGTGTGTGAGTGTCTGAGTGTATGAGTGTGTGTGAGTGTCCGTGTGTGTGCGAGTGTCTTGCTGTCTGAGTGTGCGCGAGAGTCTGAGTGCGCGTGAGTGTCTGAGTGTGTTCGAGTGTCTTTGTGTCTTAGTGTGAGCGAGTGGCTGAGTGTGTGCAAGTGTCTGAGTTTGCATGAGTGTCTGAGTGTGGCAATTGTCTGAGTGTGCGTTAGTGTCTAAGTGTCAGAGTGTGCGTGAGTGTCTTAGTGTCTGAGTGCACCCGAGTGTCTGCGTGCATGCGAGTGTCTGAATGTCTGAGTGTGCATAAGTGTGCATGCCTGTCTGAGTGTGTGTGAGTGTCTGAGTGTGCGCGAGTGTCTGAGTGTGCGCTACTGTCTAAGTGTCTGAGTTAGCACAAGTGTCTTAGTGTCAGAGTGCACGCAAGTGTATGAGTGTCTGAGTGTGCGTAAGTGTCTTAGTGTCTGAGTGCGCGTGTGCGCTAGTGTCTAAGTGTCTGAGTGTGCGCAAGTGTCTTAGTTTCTGAGTGCGCACGAGTGTCTGAGTGTCTGAGTGCATGCGAGTGTCTTAGTCTATGTGTGTGCAATAGTGTGCGTAAGTGTCTGAGTGTGCGTGAGCGTCTGAGCGCGCATGAGTGTCTGAGTGTGTGCGAGTGTCTTAATGTCTGAATGTGCGCGAGAGTCTGACTGTGCACGAGTGTCTGAGTGCGCATGAGTGCCTGAGTGTCTGAATGCGTGCGAGTACCAGAGTGTCTGAATGTGCGCCAGTGTGCGCGAGCATCTGTGTGTGTGTGTGCAAGTGTCTTAGTTTATGAGTGTGCGCGAGAGTCTGAGTGTGCGTGAGTGTCTGAGTGTGTGCGAGTGTCTGAGTGTGCGCGAGTGCACCCGAGAGTATGAGTGTGTGCGAGTGTCTGAGTGTGTGCGATTATCTGAGTATCAGAGTGTGGGTGAGTGTCTGAGTGTGCGCGAGTGTATGAGTGTACGTGAGTGACTGAGTACGTGTGAGTGTCTGAGTGTGTGCCAGTGTCTTATTGTCTAAGTGCGCGTGAGTGTCTGAGTGTCTGCATGCGTGCAAGTGTCTGAGTGGCTGAGTGTGCATGAGTGTGCGCGAGTGTCTGAGTGTGTGTGGGTTTCTGAGTATGCGCAAGTGTCTGAATGTGCGCGAGTGTCTGAGTGTGCGCTATTGTTTAAGTGTCTGAGTGTGCACGAGTGTCTTAGTGTCTGAGTGCACGCAAGTGTCTTAGAGTATGAGTGCTTGAGAGTAACTGAGTGTCTGAGTGTGCACGAGTGTGCGCGAGTGTTTGAGTGTGTGCGAGTGTCTTAGTGTCTGAGTGTGCGCAAGATTTTGAGTGTGCGTGAGTGTCTGAGTGCGTGTGAGTGTCTGAGTGTCTGAGTGTGTGCGAGTGTCTGAGTGTATGAGTGTGCGTGAGTGTCCGTGTGTGTCTTGCTGTCTAAGTGCGCCCAAGTGTCTGAGTGTCTCTGTGCGTGCAACTGTCTGATTTTCTGAGTGTGCATGAGTGTGCACGAGTGTCTGAGTGTGTGCAAGTGTCTGAGTGTGCATGAGTGTCTGAGTGTGCACACGTGTCTGAGTGTGCGCTAGTGTCTGAGTGTGCACGAGTGTCTTAGTGTCTGAGTGCACATGAGTGTCTGAGTGCTTGTGAGTATCTTAGTGTCTGAGTGTGCACGAGTGTGCGCAAGTGTTTGAGTGTTGGCGAGTGTCTGTGTGCGCTAGTGTCTAAGTGTCTGAGTGTGCGCAAGTGTCTTAGTTTCTGAGTGCGCACGAGTGTCTGAGTGTCTGAGTGCATGTGAGTGTCTTAGTCTATGTGTGTGCAAGAGTGTGTGTAAGTGTCTGAGTGTGCGTGAGCGTCTGAGCACGCATGAGTGTCTGAGTGTGTGCGAGTGTCTTAATGTCTGAATGTGCGCGAGAGTCTGACTGTGCACGAGTGTCTGAGTGCGCATGAGTGTCTGAGTGTCTGAATGCGTGCGAGTACCAGAGTGTCTGAATGTGCTCGAGTGTGCGCGAGCATCTGTGTGTGTGCAAGTGTCTTAGTTTCTGAGTGTGCGCGAGAGTCTGAGTGTGCGTGAGTGTCTGAGTGTGTGCGAGTGTCTGACTGTGCGCGAGTGCACCCGAGAGTATGAGTGCATGTGAGTGTCTGAGTGTGTGCAAGTGTCTGAGTGTCTGAGTGTGCATGAGTGTCTGTGCGTGCGAGTGTCTGAGTGTGCTTGAGTGTGCATGAGTGTCTGTGTGTGTGCGAGTGTCTTAGTGTCTGAGTGTGCACGAGAGTCTGAGTGCGAGTGAGTGTCTAAGTGTGTTCGAGTGTCTGTGTGTCTAAACATCCAGGTGGTATGTGAAGCCCATAATGTCATTACTGACATCGTGGCTAAATATCCAGGGAGTACACATGACGAATACATATTCAGGCACAGTGGGATACACCAACGCCTAGAACGTGGGGAGTTTAGAGAAGGATATTTATTAGGTACTGGCGAGTACACTCTGAAGCCTTACATACAGGTCACTGTGTAACCCTGTGATGCCCTGCTAAATTTGCCTCTTTTGTCAAACAGGTGACAGTGCATATGCCCTGAGACCATGGATACTCACCCCATACCTAACACCTGGCAATCAGAATGAGAGGCGATACAACATTGCACATCGGCGGACCAGAACTGTAGTCGAGAGGACGTTTGGTTTGTTGAAGTCAAGATGCCGATGCCTCCACAAAAGAGGAGGAGCACTTCAGTATGCCCCAGAAACAGCATGCAAGATAGTTGCCACCTGTGCCATCCTACACAACCTTGCCACCAGATGTGGGCTATATCTCACCCCTGAAGACCCAGATACGGAGGATGAGGAGCAAGAGCTACCACACCGACAGCCTGGGGATAGAAGCATCACAATGGAGGGCAGACAGAGACGGAACCACATTGCAACCCACTACTTTGGCAGGTATGTGACAACCGTGACATCAGTCAGTTATGAAAGACACACATATCCCAGTTGTGTAGTTAAACAAACTAACCCTTTCATTACAGGACCATAATGTTGAAATCATTGTGAACTATGCTACAGTATGGAAAAAAAACAGTCAAATCGGACACATTATGTCCATGTGCCTCTGTAACAGTACGTGTCAGTAGCTCACAGCCTCCTACAACTGTGGCCACCATGGCTCACTCCAGCTTGGTCCCCTGAGCCCTGCCGTTCACTGCTACTCCACAACACACATGCATCAGTGGCAGATACACTACTCACAGTTGAGGCCTTCTCACTGTCCTGTGGGGTATCAACAATGCCCCTTGCAGCCTGTCTGGTCTCCAGCAGATCCACCACATGGCTGATGCGGCCAAGTCCACGTGCCACAACTCCTGCAAAATGCCCTAGTTCTACTTGCAGGCTGACAGTGCGCCTTGACAGGCAGGTTGTGTTGGTTGCCAGGCGCCCTATGGATGCACCTAGCTGAAGGAGTGTTGCGCTCCCTGCGCCATGCCTGTGCCCTGTCAGCCACCAGTTCCCTGACCAAATTGTCAATGGAGGTAGTCAGGTTACCCAAATGTGTGTTCATTGTTGTGAACTGGTTGTCCATATTTGCCGGCCCATGTGTGAGAATGGTATGCAGTCTTGAGAGGTTACGGTTCATTAACCTCATTTGTCTATTTTGCAGGCGCTGACTATGCAATAAGGATGCCTCAAGTCCCACAAAATCAACATCTGACACATCCTCACTGCGCACAGACTGCATTGTGTGTCGTCGTCTACGCACTGCGCCTGATGATCCATGTGTTTGCCTTTCCATAGGCATTGGCCCTGGTGTTCCAATGGCTGCCTCCATACCCAGCACAGGATCGTCCATGGTCTCCTGTGCCAAATCCATGGGTGGTGTTGTCCTGCACTCCCCTGCGGTGTCTGTGGCAGCCTCCTCCTGTGTGTCTGTGCCATGTTCCTCTCCCTGCACAGTGGCACTGATCGGGGGGCCTTGTGGGAGACCTGTGGGACATAGGGGATACACTGTCAGTCTCGCACATATGTTTGATGCCTCAAAATAAACATTTGCCTATATTTAGACTACTGTACTACATTGCCCATAATGCACTATTCTATAGGTTGCAAAACTGTGAATGGAGCTAGTCTGGATATGCCTGCTGATGTGTACTGGGATTGTGTGCATAGTGCATATGCGGGTGTGAATGCATAGATTTTGGTACTTACTTTTTGATGTTCCTGGTGCAGAACTGTCTACGTCTCCAATGCCCAGTACAGCCTCCGGCTCCAGAGTTGTCTCCACCATGCTTTCAATTGCTGTATGGGGTGGAACAGTAGATGGCCCTCCTCCACTGCCATGCATCTCCCTTGTTCGCTCCGCCACCCTCTCCTTGGTCCTAGAGCGAAGGACATACCACCTTTTGCGTATTTCATCCAGGGTGCAGTGGCTTACACCAATGGCATTTATCTTGTTCTGGATGCCCTGCCAGATCTTCTTTTTCTGGGTGTCAGGGACACTCATTGCTGCCTTGCCAAATAATTCTTCATGGTGCAGGCAGCACTCCTCGGTCAGCACCTCCAACTCCTTGCAGGAAAACTTAATTTGGCATTTTATGCCTCCACTGGGTGTCTCTTTCTCCTGTGTAGCCATTGTTGCTACAGCTCCTCTCACCTGGGTGTGGCTCTGCAGTTTGGGCTGGGTGGGCTCCTCCCTCCTCCATGTTCCATGTGGTTAATTCCTGGTTCTGATGTCATCACTCTGAACCAGGAAGTGGGTATCTCAAAAGTTTAATTTCACCTGCAGGCAATTTGCGAGTCAGTCGCAATTTGCAACACCGGACCACACCCTTTGAGCAATTTGCGACCTAGCTAAAAGCGAGGTCGCAAAATGCGGTGCGAATCCGCTGCAACTCACCATTTGGAATAGCGATTTTTACTGGAATATCATTTTGGGGGACGTAAATAGCGAATCGCATGGAGTCGTATTTCTGACTCGCAATTTTTTTCTTTCCTACATCTGGCCCCAAGTTTCTTAGGCCCTCATTACAACCCTGGCGGTCGGTGTTAAAGCGGCGGTAAGACCGCCAACAGGCCGGCGGTAAAAAAAATGGAATTATGACCGTGGCGGAAACCGCCAACATAGACAGCCACTTTAACACTCCGACCGCCACGGTGGTACAAACAAACAGCATGGCGGTCACCGCCAACAGACAGGCGGAAGACAATGTACCGCCCACACCATTATGACAGGCCAATCCGCCACCTTTTCCGGGGCGGATTCAATGCGAACAAAAACACGGCAGAAACTGGACTTGGAAGGGAAAACTCTCACCTCTACACACCCCACGAGGAACCAGGACGCCATGGAGCCGGAACTCCAAATTCTCCCTGCGATAGTCTTCCTGCTCCTCTACCAGGAGCACGACCGACGGCGGCGACGACCACAGTGAATACTGCACTTACGACACAGGGGAGGGGTGAGGGAAAAGAGACTGAAACACACACGCAACACACAACACCCCCACCCTTACCCACAACAACACACATACCAACACATGCTGAAATGTTACATTTACCCACCCCAACCTCCCCTGCAAGAACACAAGGACAAAAGGAAATGAGTTGAACGATTGTAATCATGAAAAATCCATTAGTCAAAAATATATATACACTATTAACAAATATGTACACCAAGACTTCAAGTCCATGTACTGCACCTTCATAGTCCGTGGACCACTGGGCCCAAAATGCATGGGCCAGGCCTACACTCAATACCCGATCCAAATGGAGAGAACACTGCAGGGGCATCAGATCGAAATAAAACAGGCACCTCAAGAGGAAGGGAAGGGGGGGCACCTCAGCCGGATGAGTGCACGATGCCAGCTCCACAAGGGAGCTCCATGCCCATTGATGTATCCTGGGGAGTGCAAAGCCACAGTCTCTCAAGTCTCTCCAGTGGGTGGGTTGCCCACTGCTTTATCCTTGGGAGTGCAAAGCCACAGTCTCACAAGTCTCTCCAGTGGGTGGGTTGCCACTGCTTTATCCTGGGGAGTGCAAAGCCACAGTCTCACAAGTCTCTCAAGTGGGTGGGTTGCCCACTGCTTTATCCTGGGGAGTGCAAAGCCACAGTCTCTCAAGTCTCTCCAGTGGGTGGTTTGCCCACTGCTTTATCCTGGGGAGTGCAAAGCCACAGTCTCACAAGTCTCTCCAGTGGGTGGTTTGCTCACTGCTTTATCCTGGGGAGTGCAAAGCCACAGTCTCTCAAGTCTCTCCAGTGGGTGGTTTGCCCACTACTTTATCCTGGGGAGTGCAAAGCCACAGTCTCTCAAGTTCTCCAATGGGTGGTTTGCCCACTGCTTTATCCTGGGGAGTGCAAAGCCACAGTCTCTCAAGTGGATAACAGTCTCCACTGGTTCTGGAGGGGGCTTTGTGCCCAGATTGCTTCATCCTGCCAAGGACTCAGGTAGTGGATCTGACACTCCACTGACGGTGGGGCAACATGGAAGCTGTCCAGGCCCCTGGAACTGACCACCAGCCTCGTACGAATGACCACTGGGGATGGTGGCGGTGGTGCCACTGGCACAGGATGTGGCGTGGCCGCTGGCGGTGCTGGCGGTGGGCTCAGTAGCGGCAGTGCTTGCGGCGCTCATTGGGCGGCGGTGCTGGTGGGTGGCTCACTGAGCGTGCTGCTGGTGGCAGTGTCCTGAGCGGCGGTGCTGGTGGGTGGCTCACTGAGCTTGCTGCTGGTGGCGGTGTCCAGAGCAGCAGTGCTGGTGGGTGGCTCACTGAGCGTGCTGCGGGCTTCGGTGTCCTGAGCCGCGGTGCTGGTGGCGGGCTCACTGAGCTTGCTGCTGGCAGCGATGCCCGTGGCGGCGGTGCATGTGGCGGTTCCGGTGGCGGTCTTGTCCGCCAGGCAGGTTGGCGGCGACTTCCCTTTCTTTCTCTGGCCCTTCCCCACCTTGGATGGTGGTGCAGCTGTCTTGCCACTCCCAACTGTTGTCTTGCCTGAGCCCTTGGTGGCAGGTGTTTTGGCCTTCTGCCTCCAGGCTGTGGGCAACTTATTTTGTTTTTGAGGTGGTTTGCGCCGCCGTGAGTCAAAGTATACATTTGACGCCCGAGCGGCACAAAGAAATGGCATTAGCCGGCAGTAACATTTTTGACGCAAAACTGCATTGGTGCAGTTTTTCGTCAAAAAGTATAAATATGGCCCTCAGTATGCAAGTGCAACACCACCAGTCTCTTTTTTACTAAGAAAATGCAGATTTGTCAGCACATAGATGACACTGTATCTCACAAACTTTAGAAAGTCTCCTTCCTCTTTTTGAACCCAGTAAGCAACCTCTGAATATATTCAGTGATTTAAATGGGCAGCCCCTGTTCGGTACTGAGTATCTGCACTTATTTATTTTTGAAAGGGAGAGTATCGGCACTTCTCAGCACTGCTGCAATACATTTAATGGGAGAGTACGGGCACTTCCTAGCACTGTTGTAATACATTTAATGGGACAGTACCAGCACTTCTCAGTACTGCTGCAATACAGTTAATGGGAGAGTACCAGCACTTCTCAGAACTGCTGCAATACATTTAGGCCCATATTTATACTTTTTAGCGCCACAAAATATAATTGTATTTTGTAACTTTGTGCCGCTTTTTCGTCATAAAATGACGCAAAGGTGGCGCTAAAAAAGTGTAAATATGGGCCTTAATATGAGAGTACCTGCTCTTCTCAGTACTGCTGCAATATATTTAATGGGAGAGTACCGAGACTTCTCAGTACTGCTGCAATACATTTAATGGGAAAGTACCAGCACTTCTCAGGAGCAGACAGGTACTCTGCAGTGGAGTACCAGCACTTCTATATTTCCATTTAAAGCACTGATTATATTTCTTTCCTTTGGCATCGTACTTTCCTCCATTGCCAATGGCTAGGTGGGTGCTATAGAAATACCAAGATCTATATACAGTTCCAAAGCTGTCAAAAGTCTACCCCAATGAGTGCTTTTAGTCTTGTGTTTGTAACAGGAGAGCAAAACTACAGTTTGCAGAATGCGACAAATAAAATTATAACTTGACAGACAACTGAGCGGTTTGTGTACTGTTCCTAGGACCAAATGTGGACCTGCCATGACAGCTCTTAATGAAATATCCAGGAAACACTGTACCTGTAAAACTTAAATTAAGGACAAAAACACAAGCTTATAAAAACTAGTTCACATTGTGCACATTTCAATCTTACCTATTCCTTAATGCAAAGAGGGTTATTTTTAAATAACCATCTGGGGACTTTTGGGATCTTGAAGTTAAACGCTTACTTTTTTTTTACCAGGGATGTGCATTTCATGTAGTAATGCAAATTTAATTTAATATCTAAAAGTGTCTTATGGTTGGAACCGATTTTTACATTTTCAAAGACCTCGAGATGTTCCAATGCCCGTTTATATTTTTTAACGGCCTGAGTATGGAAGTTCCTTTTTTCCTGTCTCTGCTAACAGTTGAACATGCATTAAATGTATACCACTATGCATGAGATGAACACATCATTTCCTCTTCTTATCAGAACACCTTCGGTGCCCCATCCCTTGCAGCAGCCCTCCCCCATATTTCTGTCACCTTGGGGGTGAGAGCTTCATTTGTCAATCTCCGTCATCATAACAGCTGCTGACGATCAGGTGTCAATGCGCTCTATCCCAGGTTCAACATAACAAAGGGCGAGTGCTTGACCATCCCTGTCTACGCAGCAGAAAGCCATCCAAGGGCAACACCTGAATCCCAGGCTGTAGTCACTAGGGAAGGGCCTCCAATGGGGCTGTTATGCTGATGTCTGGCCCTTAATATGAACCATCCTCTTCAGACGATGTGAGAAGATGAAATGCTGCCTTGAAATAACTACATCCTGATAGCTTCAGAGCTAGGATACATTAAAATTTTCAGATATCCATCACATTAATAATACATCTCTTTAACCTTTTGCTGTGATAGTGATGTACTAGTAGCACTAAGGCAGTCTTGCACTCCCTTCTTGCACTTTGCATTGTCTTGTGGGAACACTGAGTGCACCCTGACCTGTTCAGGCTTCGAGGGCCTCTACATCTCACGGCATATACATTTTCGGCCACTAAGTAATGGGTGGCAATATAAATGTGACTTCCTCTGTGCCCATGTTTTTCCTGTTTGGTGGAGTACAGGATCTGCATTTCAGACATGGAAGCTTTATATCCCTGGCCTGCATTGTGTCTGTCACTGAGGCAGCCCTATGCTTCTTCAGCACTGTCATTGGAGTGGTGCACAAGTCATAGATATCAGTCCAACTCACTATGAATGATATGTGTCAAGCTCATGTTTTGCCAGTTTTGTATCCACAACTCGAGCTACACATGCAAGTCACGTTTTCTGCAAGACCAAATCAGTTTTGTAAATTTATGCATCCACAAGATGTGACTTTTCCCCTGCGTTTTAGCAATGCAATGCGGTAAAAAAAGACTCTTGAGAACTTTCTCCTAATTGTCCTATGAAACTCTTTATAGTAGAAAAAAATTGAATCCCGCCAAGAGGTTTGCGTTCCAGGACTGGTACATACATAAATACAAATATTTCTCATTTCTCATTTCCCGAACAATGCTTTTACTTCAGCTCTTGCTCTTAGTTTAATTTTATTGTACACTTACTGATATTCATTTCTTCACTCTTCTGATTGTATATTTTTGGCATATACTATAAGTTGACTATGACCAGAAGTAATATTATACCGGGTCTGCAGAACTCCTCAAAGCTGCTAGCATACTGAAAACCATGAACCGCATACACACCTCTCTATCTCACACCTCTTCATTCACCACACTGCTAAGTGCTCTGTTCCATACCATGATAACAGCACCTCGGTGGTCCCCACGCATGACATGGAAACACTTTCTAAAAAAGATTCACACAAAAACAACATCCTTCCTACCAAACATCCTAAATGGTGTAGAATGCTGTCCATGTAGGCAAGGGCTCAGCACCCACTTAGGGTAGTAGGCACTATATAAATATTGCAATACAATACAGTGTGAATAGACTAAGGCCCAGATTTACCAGTATTTGATGAAATGCGAAGTAGCCACCAAAGCTGCTGCACTACATTGTGTTGTGTCAAAGGGAGTGAGAATAAATGCATCATACGTACTGAGCTATGGTACTTCTTTTCTTTCTCCCAGAGCTAGTCCACTTTTCACAGCCATGTACAAAATACCATCACCTTTTTGCGATAGTGCATGTGTGTTCTCTAAAGCATACATTCTGTACTGGAAGGGAACCCTTTCAGTACATTAACTATCTTTTAAAACGTTCCCTACTTTTTATGTGTGTTGTACAATGCAGCACACATGCAAAGTGGAAAAATAAGGTCAAATGTAAATAATTATCCTTGTTAGACCTGCCTCAAGATGGCATACCTTTTTGGCCCAGATCTCTTTCTATGAAAGTTAGTAGATATGGGATCTGTGTTAAAAGCCATGGTTGGTTGCATGGAAATGCCCATTTACTACCTAAGGAACAACTGCTTGACGCAAAGTAGCACATAGCACAACTTTGCATTACTTTTGGACACCTTCAAAAGGAAATTCTGCTTTGCATTGCAGAGCAAATCCCACCCCAACACTTTGAGATTGATTTGCATCATAAACGTGACATAAACCCTGTGCATAGCATTAGTAAATCTGGGCCTCAGTATACTTCATTGCCATATTTAACATACCTATACGTCCCTAGTACAAGGTACAAAGTATACCAAGGGTTTCAAGTTAAATGTCATTGATGGACTGTAGAACATATGCAAAACATGACAGAAGCCTGCCACCACTAACCTGGCTGTGCAGGTTTAAACTGCAAATTCATCCTGTCAAAATAACCCCTTTTGACAGGCCAAACCCGTCTTTTATATATTAATAAGTCACCTCCAAGTTAGCCCTAATGTCCAAAAGGCATAGTGCATGGTATTCAAAAGTAGAGAGTGGCAATATGGAATTGTTTGCAGTAGGGCACACAGGAACTGCTGCATAAGTAAGGTTACCCCTGGGAACATTGCTGTATTGGTTACCCACTTGCATGCACCAGACAGCAGGGAGCCATCCAATGCTGCAGTGCTCGTGTGCGTCGGACAGCTCCCTGCTGTCCATGGACATGGCAATGGAAATCCCTCTGGTGCAGGCACTCATGGGATTTCCTCCTGTAAAAAAAACAGCCTTGAGAAGTAGGGGACAGCCTCCCCATCTCGGGAGGCTGTTTTTTGGTTTGCAGGGAAATGACTTCAGCAAGCATGTCACACTGACCTCATCTCTCTGAAAACGAAAGTCAAATGAGCAGATCGGCTTATTTCACTTTCTCTACACTGGTGCTTGTGGGGCTATCTCAGCCCCTTAAGCCCTGATCCAGATGGGAAAGGTATTGTTGGAAAGGGGAGAATCTCCCCTTTCTGGTGGTACTTTTCCCAAGTTGATCCCTGCTTGGGGATCACCCAAAAAGGATGATCCCCAAGCAGGGATCTACTCCACTAGACACCAGGGAGGGGTGCGGCCGCTTGGGCAAGGGATTTGTCTCCCCCTGTTTTGTTTTGGGTGTTGTTCAGTCTTTCTGTCCCCTGGGGGGGGCAGATGGGGGCAATAGCCCCTGATCTGCTGCCCCTGGGGGGCAAAGAGCCCACTAGCAAACCTGGGAATATTTTTTGTCATTAGTGTAGGGGTGGGGGCTGCCTATTGTGGGTCTATCAATGCCCTCATTCCAAAAAAATGGTCACAGTCTTTCTGCCCCTCCTTCAAGGGCAAATTGTGGGCAATAGCCCCTGATCTGACTTCTGGGGGGGGGGAGGGAGGCAGAACCCCCACTAGGCACCAGGGATTTTTCTTTTGTTTATTAGCGTAGGGATAAGGGATCGCCAGAATCAGCATGACAATATCCCCACCCCCCTTAAAAAAAGGAGCACAGTCTTACTGTCCCCTTTGGAGGGCAGATGGGGGCAATAGCCCCTGATCTGCCTCCCACAGAGGGGCAGAAAGCCCACTAGGCACCAGGGACTATTTATTCCATTAGTGTGGGGGTGGGGGCTGCCCAGTACGTGTATGGCAATGTTCCCACCCCCCAAACATGGGCGCAGTCTTTATGCCCCATTGGGGGCAGATGGGGGCAGTAGCCATGATCTGCCTCCTGGAGGGCAAAAATCCTTTGAGGCACCAGGGACTATTAGGGGTGAGGGATGCCCAGAATGAGCATGGCAATGTCCCCACCCCTCAAAATGTACACTGTATTTCCCCTCCCCCCTCCCCCACTGAGTGTTAATTTCACATATGGGCCAGCAGAGCTTTGGTTACTCCCAATAACATCCCACTTGCAATGGTGAACGGATGCACTTTTTGGGCTTGGGTAGGCTGCTACCTTGGAAAACCTACCAGACCCTGTCACTGCTGAAAAGTAGACATCTGGGGAAGTCCAGGTGGTGTGCTTCAAATTCACCCCATACCATTTTCTTACCCACGCTGTCCTTCAAACCTCCAACTTCACCCTAAGTCACACATTTTCCCTACATTTCTGTGGTAGAAGTGTCCAGAATCTGCAGGAATCCACAAACTTCCTACCACCCACCATTGCCCCACCTTTGGTGATAAAAAACACTTGGGTGGCGACGCCGGGTGCCAGCAACAGGAACAGATCCAGCCGAGGACAATAGGAGCCTCCATGCAAGCACTACTACTGCCCTTAATTTGATCCGTTCTTGTTGGTGCACTAGGTCCAGCCTAGCAGCAGCAACCTCAAAGCCTCTTTAGTTTCCATCCTACCATCAAGGGAGCACAGTTGGTGGAAGGATTCTGCACACCTGCTCCAGTGATGGAAAATCACTTCTGATAAATGGTTGCTTCAGATTGTCCAATGGGGTTATGCCCTACCTTTCCAACATACACTGCCACATGCGCCACAAGAGTTACCGGCAGTTCATGGTAGGCCAAGAGCAATTTCCGTTCGTGGTGCTCCCCTTAAGCCTTACCAGAGCTCCATGGGCAATCACAAAAGTGGTGGGGATGGTGGTGGTTGCAGCACATCTGTGAAGGTCAGGGAATCCAGTCTTCCCCTGTCTCTATGACTGGCTGTTGAGGGCGAGATTGCCAAAGTAATTTGTTTCCCATCTCCAGACTATGGCGCACCTTCTGCATTCACTGGGGTTCACTATCAATGTGTTGAAGTCACGCCTGACTCCCTCTCAGATGCCCCCTTTCATCAGAGCTATCTGAATACAGTGCCGTTTCAGGCTTGTTCTCCGGAACAGGGAGTCTGGGATTTCAGACTATGATTCTGATGTGTCAGTCTTTATCATGGATTTCGGTGAGACTGACTAAGGCTGCTGGGTTTCATAGCTTCTTGTATCCTGCTGGTAAACATGCCAGTTCATATATACGGCTCTGCAGTGGAATCTGAAGTCCTAATGGGCACAGCATCAGGGAAATCTCTCCCACCTGGTCCAGATAGTAGAAGAAGTTACAAAAGATCTGCAGTGGCAGCTTACAAATACTGATTAAATCAGAAGCAGGCTCCTCTCTCTTCCTCATCCAGAGTTCACACTAGTAACAGATGTGTCTCTTCTGGGTGGGGTGGCCAACTGGCCGAGGTGGAGTTCAAGGGACTCTGGTCTCAGCTCCATTTGTACATGTTGGAACTGAGAGCGATTCACCTGACACTGAAATACTTCCTTCCTTCCATCAAGGGATGGCTAGTACAGGTGTTTATGGACAACACCACCGCCATGTCATATTGCAACAAGCAGGGTGGTGTGGGGTTGTGAACTCTGTGTCAATAGTTCCAGTGCTTCTGGACATGGCTGGATGATCAGGGTATTTTTCTGGTGGTTCTACATCTGGAGGGCTGGCAGACTAACTCAGTTGCAAATGCCTCCCAGACCATGAATGGTGTCTCCATCCGTAGGCGATGCTGGGTCTGTAGAGAGATTTGGGAGAAAGACCCTTGGTTATATCAAATTGGCACCACCAACAAAGCACAATGTCAGCACTTCTGCATGCTGGAATTTACAAAACTCCTCTCACCCAGGGATGCATTTTGTCTCAAGTAGAACTCTGAACTTCTGTATGCTTTTCCTCCAATATCACATCTGTCCAGAGTTCCTAAGAAGATGAAGAACGACCGAGCCCAAGTCATCTTAGTGGCCCCGGATCGGGTGAGAAAACTGTGGTATTCTGAGCTTTGGAGCATGAATATCTGTCCTCACTCAGGCTGCCCCTTTGGGAGGATCTCCTGTTGCAGCAACAGGGCATGTTCCTGCAAACTCTCTATCTACATGGATGAAGATTGAGAGGAAACAGTTGAGGGTATTTAACCTCCCTTCTGAAGTCTTTGATGTCATTCTGGCAGCCAGCATCCCTCTACCAAAATGATATGCATCTGCAAAAGGGATACGTTTGTGGCTTGGTGTACTGCTAAATTTGTTGATCCTCTGTCTGCATCTTTGACTCATCCTTACCCCGGCAAGACCTTGCTTTGGACTCAGTTAAAGGGTACCTTTCTACCATTACAGCTTTCTTGTAGTTGCTGTATCTTCCCTACCTATTTAATTCAACTGTAGTGATTTGTTTCTGAAAAGGTTTTCGACCTCTGTTGCCTCCTGTGCCCTTTATTATATCCCAATGGGATTTTAATTTAGTTCTCGCCTTTCCCATTTGAAACTTTGCACAGCTGCGGTCAGAGACTGCTGACCATCAAAACAGTCTCTCTTGTAACTATAACATCTGTCAGGAGGGTTAACAAATTGCAAGAACATTCTGTACACAACACTTTTTAAAGACAAGCTGGTCCTTAGGGCCTGTGTCTCCTCCTTACCAAAGATTATTACACCTCTTTACATCAGACAGAATATCACACTGCCTACTTTCCTGCCCCCCCCCATCTTCCTGCTAAAGAAGAAGAGAGCCTCCACCTTCTGGTCATTATACATCAATCGTACGAAAGACTTCCAGGTGGATGATCAACTCTTTCCTGGTTTGATTGGTTCCCAAAGCAGGGCAAGGCAGTTCTCAAAAGAACCTCAAGAGAACTATCTCCAGATGAGTTGTCCAGATGGGTGGCCATCTGCTACCAAATGACTGAAAAGCAGCTCTGTGAGGGCTTAAAATCTCATTTCACTAGAGCTAAAGATGCGACCACTTGCCTGGCTGGAGGAGTCCCAGTTCTGGACATCTGTCAGGCACCTACGTGATTATTGCTGCACATATTTGCCAAAAACTACAGCCTAGACAACAGATCGGGCATTTTGCCTAACTGGTCCACCACTACATCTTAGTGTAGCATAGTACAAAGACCCATCCTAGGGAGAGATTGCTTTGGTATAAATTTTAAGGTATGGAATCTGTGACTGGAGGTCTCTGTGAGATGGACAAGCTACTTACCTTCGGTAATGCCTTATATGATGGAGACTCCTTACAGACTCTCCCATCCTCCTCATTCGGCACACTGTGATTCTCATTTACAAGAATCTGATGCATCATCATCAACACATCAGATTTCTTGCCTTTCCCTTAGATCCCCTAACGATGCCAGAGATGCACTGCATTTACAATACAGAGCTCCATGGCGCACGTTTTCACACATGCGTCAAATTCTGATGCATCTTTTGGCGTTAAACACCTGCATTGCTGGAGTAACATCCTGAAAATGACACTACTCCAGCAATGTGAGGAGGCTCCCATTGGAAAAAGCCCTGTGTCAATTTTACACCTGCTCTGAGCAGGCGGCAAAATTCTGATGCAGTGAAGTCTCAGAATTTTGTAGTGAAATGTTGTAAATTTCACTCTGTCAGCTATGTGTGGCTTTTTTCCTGGGATCGCGTACCCTGTATACATTATACCTGGCGCAGGTATAATCTGACGCAGGGCTTTACAAATTGAAGCATTGGGCCAAATGCATCAGTTTTGAAACCTGGAGCAGTGCAGTGCACTGCGAGCACCATCTCTGCTTCAAAAAACAATGATGCAGTGGTAGAGCCCCAGGCTTGTAAATGAGGCCCTGGATATCTCACATTGAAGAGATCCTTGAGGATCTCACCTTGGCATACTGGTCATTCCAGCTCAGTTTGGCTCTGTTCTTTTAGTGCAGAAAACAGTCAAGAATGGAGGTCAGCGTAGCAGGGTGGTGCCTTTATAGGCACCGTGCAGGTCACTTCTGGTGCAAATGACGCCAACAATGCCACATGGAGCCAAATGATGCCACCTACTTGAGGGCAAGGTGTTCATTCAAAATATGTATGGCTTCAGTCTGATGTCTGGGGAATATTCTAAGGTAAGGAATCTGAAGCTATATACACTCTCTACCAGATAAGGTGTTACCAAAGGTAAGCAACTTGTTCTTCGGACAATCATCATAATCACACATTATCACTACAGGGACTTGAGGATGCCTACCGTCACACACATTCTCTGCGGGGACCAGGGCATCACTGTAAGTACACACTATCTAGAGTAAGCTTAACATGTTTTTTTTGTGTCCTCATATCGCATTATATACTTCCATTATGATCTAAACCGACCCGCATTCCAGTATCTCCTGGAAAAGTCAGAGCAATCAATATAGGAAGTCTAAAACAAAAGGAATGAGGTCCCAGAGTGCTATCATCTCCTGTTTGAGATAATCATCAGACATTATACTAAGGGAGAAGCATTCAGAACCAGCCAGTATACCCAAGGTTGCCAAAATGTTTGTATATTTTTTACACCAGATCGACAAAGGTCTAGCTTACACACTTTTGTTACTGCGTACACTCATTCTAGTCGAGTAGGTGAGATGGGAGATATCCAATATCTACATACCTCCCGCCTACCCAGCAGTATCAGGTAAAACAGCAAGTTTCTATAAGGGCTAGACAGATTTTGTAACTCTAAAGAGCTTCCAAACAAAACTAATACAGGGGAAAACGAAATCTGTACCTGTAAAACATTGGCCATAACCTCAAAGATCTCCACCCAAAAACTCGAAATTGGAGGGCAAGACACAAGCATATGAACATCATCTGCTCCCTCTAAGCCACATTTCCTACAGGCTACCTGAGCGTTAAAATATTTTTTTTTTACATTTCTTTGGCGTGTAATATGCCATATGTAAGACAAAAAGATGATTTTTCCTAAGGAACGCCAGTTTTACCACCCGGTAATGAAGCTGCCAAGATCATGTCCTTTATTTATTATTTTCCTCACTGTTAGCCACATCATCCCATAAGGGATCAGGAAATTTCTGTTCATGGTCTAAGCTATCTAGAAATACCCTGTAGTAAGTTGCAACTTCCTTCCTACCAGGTGAATCCTTACTCAATAGCTCCTATAACTCATTAGTATCCTCTCCCCTTGCTTGTAAGGACCGGGCCCAAGTTTGTAATTGTTAATATTTAAACCTAGAAAGTGAGCCCTGTGTCTCAGTTACAAGTATCTTCCAAGATTTTAATACCCCTTTTTGAAATACTTGCCCCCACTCTACAATACCAGCTTCTTTCAAAGGTTGGGATAGGGCATCCTTGAGACAGTCCGGAGTTCCCGGGAAGTCCCAGATAGGGGCATAGATACTATAGTAAGATCATTTCATAATCTTCCTTATCTGTACCCACAGAAAAGCGGCTGCTTGTAATGTTTTCAATCTTACTTTTTTGTAAAACATTGGGTGTCCAAAATTATACATACATTTTTGTTCACCCTTCCCCTCCCCGTTCAACGTAGCTTTCCTCTGATGGTTGCCGCCTTCTTCTGCTAGTAAATCCCTTACATTATTTAGCTGAAAGGCCCATGCATATAATTGGATATCGGGGAGTGCGATCCCTCCTTTAACATATTTCCTGCAAAGTTTTTTCCTTGCAATCCTAATCTCCCTAGAAGCCCAGGTAAAACTATCTATTCTTGCTTGAAGTTTTTGTATCCCCTTTTCCTTAAAGTCTAACGGAATCATGTTAAAAAGAAAAGTAAGCTTAGGAAGAATAAACATCTTTACTAGATTTACCCTCCCATATAAAGTCAAAGGTAGATATACCCAATTTAACAGGAGTTTATCTACTTCCCATGCCACAGATTTCAGATTTAATAGAGTAATATCCTCCAATTTATTACAGATCGTAACGTCTAAGTATTTCATCTCCTCTTCTATTAACCTGTTTCGTGTTCGTATCCTACATCATTATCTCTGTCTTTGCCATATTGGCTGCATACCCGGACACCTGACCAAAATCCTGTGTTAACACCTCAAGTCTACTCGACGCCAAAGGGAGATTTTCAGTGAAAATCATAATATCATCCGCATACAGAGAGATTTTTTTCTCCCAACCCATATAGGCAAATGACTTAATCAGGGGATCCTTTTTAATCATGAGTGCTAATGGCTCTATATATAAGTCAAATAGTAACAGGAGGGAACGACCCTGCATAGTCCCTCTAGTAAAAGAAAAAGAGTTAGTTAGATTCCCGTTTATTAACAGTCTCGCCGATGGGGCATTGTAAATACGTTTTAGAGTCCCACAAAATTTTGGTCCAAAATTTCAATGTGTTAAAATAAAATCTAAGTAATTCCAGTTTACTCGATCAAACGCTTTAGTAGCATCCAAGGTTATGACTGCCAGGGGTAGTTCAAATGCCCTTGCCAAATCACTTGCCCCAATCAATTCATGGGACAGTTGATGCATATGTCTGCCCTTTAAAAAAACATTCTGATCATCCTGAATCAATGCCCCCATATTTCTCCCCAACCTGTTGGCCAAAATACTAGTAAATATTCAATAATCATTATTTAGCAAGGAAATTGGCCTGTATATTCACAAAGTAAAGGGTCCTTTCCAGGTTTCAAAATGAGAGTAATCACTGCTTCATTCCAAGATGTTGGGAGGGAAGACTCTCCTGCGATAATAAGATCGAAAAGATCCTTGAGAACTGGAGCTATAACTCCACGCAGTTTTACATAGAATTCAGAAGGTAAGCCATCAGGACCGGATGCCTTCCCCTTATTGCTTTTAGAAATAGCCTGAGCTACCTCATCCTCTGAAAATTCTTCCTCCAATAATATCTTCCCTTCATCATCACGTTTTTGAATCCTTAAGTCTTCTACTTCTGACAGCCTGGCCTCCACTTTATCTAATGAATCCTCTGTATACAAAACTTTAAAAAAAACTCACAAATGCTTTCTGGATCTCCGGCGGATCCCTTAAAATCGCCCCTGTATTAGAATATTTTATCTCTGAAATCTCATTCCTAGCAAAATCTGATTTTGCTTTCCATGCCAACAACTTTCCCGTGCTCTCCCCATATTCAAAATTTGCAAATTTACTTGCCTCCCACCTTTTCCTTACTCTTGCTTCTATTACTGCTAGCAACGATGCCCGTTTGGACAGCAGATTGAGTAATATTGATTCATCATTATTCCCCTCCAACTGTGATTTCACGAACTTCCCTTCTAAACTCACTAAATCATTCTCGAGGTTCTGTATTTCTTTCCTATAGTCCCTATTTCTCTGAGCAGAAATACTAATCAGAATCCCCCTAATATAAGCTTTGTAGGAATCCCACACCACATGGGGGGGGCAGAATTCGGGTTGAATTCAAAGAACAACTTAGTTTCACTTAATAACTGCTCCACGACTTTAGTATCATTTAAAAGGGATCGATCCAACGTTCATCTTCTTGTTGAAAGTGACCCTGCACCCTCCAAAGTCAAAATTACTGCGGCATGATCTGACAAATGTGCTGGAATATGTTGGATATCCACCACAGTCATCCTAAGTGACTTAGCCAATAAAGAGTAGTCTATCGTTGAGTGATGTTTGTACTTTTTGTTATGATAAGTAAAACCCTGAGAATGCCCATGAGACTCTCTCCAGATATCCACCAACGCATAATGTTTCATCCTTATCTTAATATACGCAGACAACTTCTGACATCCAGATGACCTACTTCCAGTTGACTTATCTAGTGAATGATTGAACACTATGTTAAAGTCTCCAGCCATTATAATTGGGTACTGGACATCCAACAACTCACTGCACAGTTCCTGCAGTGATGCTGTGTCATCCAAATTAGGGCCATAGTAGGAAACTAAAGTACAAACATTTTTGTTAAACCTGATATCTGCCATGACCCTTCTACCTTTCAAATCTGCCTTCTAATCCAGAATATAAACATTAAGACTACTTTTCACCAATATCAAAACCCCCTTAGAATGTGACGTGTTACTCGAGCAAACCATTTGCTTAACCCAGTACTGAGATTTAAAGATCTTGTGAGCTTCTACAGCCGCAAGATGGGATTCTTGCAGCATTACAATCTGAGCTGAAGAGTCCCTAATACACTAAAGGATATATTTCCTCCTGTGTTTGACCCGCAGCCCATTCACATTCAAAGAGAGGATTTGAAGCCTACCTCCAGCCATTTTTTCTATCTTTTTTAAGTATTGCAGACTCCATTATGAAAATTGTTACCAACCGGGCCTCCTTAAGATGAGGTACACATTTTTCCTTTCCCTGACACCCCTTCCTCCCCCCCAAATGCCCCTCCCACTTTCCCAAATCCCTTCAACCCTCCTCCCTGGGGTTCCCCACCTATCTTTACAGGCTATTAAGCCATTTGGTGCTGTTTGGCCACTTCATCATACTGTCAGAATTCAAACAGAATTTGAGAGTAGAGAGAGGAAAGACCAAGCATAGAGCCAGGTCTAAGTTAGCCATCTTTGAATTTATCCAGGAGGGAGTCCGTTTCCTGAACATACCATAGATTATAAATGTTATTGTTTTTCATTACTCTCAGGGTCGCCGGGAATTTTAATTGAGCTGTGGCTCCTAGCTTCTTGACGTCTTCCATACTCTTGCCTAGCTCCCACTGTTTATTTGAAGTAGTGTGAGAAACATCGGATCTAACCTTAAAGGAATAATCTTTTGCTGTTAATGTTCCCAGTTTTAGGGCTTTTAAGAGGATCTTCTCCTTGACTGCATAAGTGAGAAAGTTCACCAATATCCTCCTGAGTCTTATCCTATTTAGTGGTTTCCGGAAAGGGTCCCTATGAACACTTTGTATATCTCTAACTAGAACATCCTCAGGGCCTTCCCACACCCCACTTTGTTTCAGGAGATCTCCCACAAAAGCCTTAATATCTGCTCCTTCACCCCCTTCCGGGACATTTATTATTTTAATGTTGTTCCTCCTCGCATTGTTCTCCAAAATTTCCAGTCTCTCAGAGTTCTGGTTTCCCTTAGCTTTCAGTTCGTCGATTCCTCTAGTATGTTTCTCTACCATTTCATTTAGCTGATCCACTTGTTTTTCCAAAACTTGGGTTCTTTGAGTTAGTAAGTCCATCTTATTCTCCAGGGCCTCACATACTTCCTGAATCCCCTTCTGATTTGTCTGGGAAACCAGGAAACCCTGTCTAACTTCGTTAGTTAAGGAGTAAAGTAAGGATTCCAAAGAAGTTGACTGACAGGACAATAAGTTTGTTTCATCTGACGGCCCTTGCTGAGGTTCGGCTGACTCTGCTGTTAAGATTCCTGAAATAGCATTCGCCACAAGGGGGTCTATTTCTTCCCCTGTAGGAGCCAGGGACTGTACCAATCTTCCAGACAGCGCTATTATCCCTAAGGGAGTAAGAGACTGAGATATAGGTGAAGGCCGGGGTGAATTTGTTTGCCCTCCCTCTTCAAATTCGTTCTGTGAGAGTCTATTTGGAGCCACAGCCAGGGGAGTGGGAGGGGGGAAGGAAGAAGTAGCCATGGTGGAGACCAAGTTCTTAGCCTTGAAATAAAACCTGAGAAAGGGTGTAATTCTTCGCTGTTGAGGGGGGAGAACTGCCTTTTTCTCCCCCCTATTTTCTTCTTTTGAGACAAACAAATTACTCCCTTCCGAGAAGTGAATACAGCATTTCTGGAGATATCTTCAACTGAGCCCTCCAAACTACCTCCTTGAAATCCAAGAATACTTTCCTCATGAGAGGGCCCTCCCTCCTTTCCCAAAATTTGAGGAGGAAAGGCCCCTCGCTCTAAAGCATTCAGCTCACCAAAACATGTGGTGCCCCCCTTCTCCCGGTACCTGAGAAGTGGTGTCTGTATCACGTTGAAAATCAGGCTCCCCCATGTTTGTGGGAAGGAAAAAGACTCTTCCTCCTTCCTGAAAGGCAGCAACTCCCTCCGTGTGCTCCTTGTGCCTCCACGGTGACTTGTGCTGCCTCTTCCCGAGATACCCCCAGTCGCACCTCTCAGTGCGACCCTGGAGGTGAGAGTCCTGACTCTCCTTACTTCGAGAGCAGCTCTCTCCCAGTTGCTGCCGCTCTCCCTCGCCATCTCCGCTGCCTCTGATTGTTTATCAACACCCCCTTCTCTGTGAGGCATGGATATGACTATAATCGCACAGTAACTCTCTAGGTATGTAGACATCACTATCATCACACACTATCTCTGTGGGTACCTGGACATCACTATCATCAGACACTATCTCTGTGGGACATGGACATGACTCACATCATACACAATTTCTGAGAGATTTGAACACGACTATAATCACATACTATCTCTGTGGGAAGTTAGGCATCACGATCATCAAACACAATCTCTCTGGATACCTGGGCACCACAATCATTACACACTATCTTTATAGGGAATGGGCATGACTTGCGTCGCCGCCAAACTATACAGAGACTTGAACATGATTATAATCACACACTGTCTCTCTGGAGAATTAAACATGATTTTCACACACCATCTCTATGGGAATCTCGGCATCACTCTTATCACACACTGTCTCTGGTGACTTCAATATGATTATCATCACATACTTTCTATACAGGACCCTGGATATAACTACCATCACATTCTATTTCTGTGGGGACCTAGACATTACTCTAATCACAAACTATCACTGTGGAGACCTGAGGATAACTCTAATCATACACAAGCTCTGTGAGGACCAGGGCATTGCACCATTCTGACATCTCTGTGAGCCACAGACATATTCCTTAGTTAAGCTTGTCTGCAATGTGCATAGCTACCAGAGGTTGAGCTCAGGGTCAAGCACTAAAACCTTTACCTGACCCAACAAGAATAGTGGCATTATTTCTTGTGGTAGCCAGCCAAACTAATAATTCTCTCTCCACAGTAATAATATTCACACATTATCACTGCAGGGACTTGAGGATGCCTAAAACTACACAATATCTCTGTGAGGACCAGGTCATCACTGTAATCACACACTCATCACTAGTGAGTTTAACATGATTATCATTACACACTGTCTCTGTGGGGACTTGGACATGATTATAATCACACACTATTTTCTGTGGGGACCTGGACATCACTATTATCATACACTACCTGTGTAGGACATGAACATGATTGACATTACACTATCTGTGTAGGACATGAATGAAAACTTGAAAAACATTAACTTCACACACCATCTCTGTGAATTTCATCTACTTTCTATGATCACACTGTCACTGTGGGGACTTAAACAGGATTATCATGACACATCATCTCTGTGGGGATCTAGGCATCATTATAATCCCACAAAATCTCTAGTGACCTCAACATGATTACCATCACATACTATCTCTGTGGGGACTTGAAGACCATTATAATCACATGCTATCTCTGTGAGGACCTGAACACCATTATAATCACACACTGTCTCTGTGGGGACTTGAACACCAGTATAATCACATACTATCTATACAAGGGACTATAACATTTATATGATCATACACAATCGCTATTTGGACTAGAAGTTTGTTATCTTCATGTGCCTGTGTGGAGACTTGAAAATTGTCTTTCACACTAGTTCAGTGGGAAGTTGAGATTATCTTAAACACTGCCTCTGTTGGCACTTGAAACAGATTAACTTCACACACCATCTCTGTGAAGTTACATTATTCCCATAATCACACTATCTCTGTGGAGGGTTGAACACCACTATAATTGCATACTATTTATGTGGGGACTATCATCACACATGATCTCTAATGACCTCAACATGATTATCATCACACACTATCTCTGTGAGGACTTGAGTAGGAATATTATACACAAACTTCCTAGGCGGGCACTTCGGTTTTGCTATTATCACACACTGTCTTTTGGGGCCAGGTCATCGCTATCATCACACACACTATCTCTGTGGGACATGGACATGGACATGATGGACATCACACATGATCTCTACAGATATCTGAACATGGCTTTAATGACACACTATCTCTGTGGGGTCTTGAATACTACTATAATCACACATTATCTCTGTGAGGACTTAAACGCCACTATAATAACAGACCATCGATGTGGGGAGTGTAATATTCATATGATCATACAGAATTTCTGTTTGGACTTGAACATTGTTATCTTTACACATTGCCTATTTAGGAACTTGAACATTATTTTTACACACTATCTCAGTGGTCTTGAGAACAGCGATCTTCTCCAGAATCTCTGGAGGAATTGAACATTACTATAGTAACATACTATCTTTGTGGGGATTTGAGCAGGCTTACTTTTGCAGACAATATCCGTTTGGACATTAACATTCTTTTGTTCACTGTGTACGTGAATAGAGACTTGAACATCGTCTTTTACACTATTTCTTTGGGCAACTGAGATTGTCTTAAACACTATCTCTATGGGCACTTGAAAAACATTAACTTCACACACCATCTCTGTGAATTTCATCTAATTTCTCTAATCACACTGTCACTGTGGGGATTTGAACAGGATTATTATGACACATCATCTCTGTGGGGATCTAGGCATCATTATAATCCCACACAATCTCTGTGTTACAAATACTGTACCTACCTAGCATGTTCAAATGCCTGACTCATGGGTAGTACACACACAATTGAAGTGGTATCCAACATTTCATTACATTTGATGGGTAACATTTCTGACATTGCCATTATCAACCGTCCTCTATCTATCCTGTGTATAGGTTGTCATGGGAAATGTGTTGTCCCAAAGTCAGGGAAGTTCACACAGCATAGGACGCAACAGATATAACAAACACATATCATGACTGATGTACATCAATGAATGGCATCTGATGGTTATCCACAATCACACCACATTCATGCAAGCACATTATGCAAAACACTTCTTGTGACGTTCACACAGAGGCACAACAACTATTGAAATAGCCAATTCACAGATATAAACACACAGGCCATGAGTGCATTTTTTATTTGCGTAGCCTTGCTATCCTCTTTTGATGCAACACCTGCTCAAACTAGTAAATACCAATTTTATTTCAAAAGTTTGTGTTGCTGTTGCATCAGTTAAGAGAGCTAATCAGGCACAACAATGTGAGTATTATGGTCCGCAGTAGTGTGGTCTGCCACATGTGCCCAAACCCTAGAGCACACATAGCAGGTCATAACATCCTATCTTTGTATAGTTATAGCCTTCAGGTATATCAAAAACAGAAAAATGTCACAAACACAGCTACAGACAGATTTTGTGATGCAAAAACATCAAAAAAGATGCATATGCGTCAAAATATGCCGCATGTGTGTTAAAAAATGACACTCACACCCATAATACATCGATTGGTCCCTAGCGGTAATTCCAACACTGCACCCCGTGAAATCGGTTATCCCCAAAAAAATGTATTGATCCTTGAATGCGGGCAAATTTCTAAGCATATGCGTAAAAAAATATTGACGCAAAGCCCGTAAGCGTCATAAAATTTCACGCATTATAATAAAAAGGCACCGTATTTGAGACAGGAAGTGATGTAATAGGATCCTGCTTAAAGAGATTGTACAGTGGGTGTACTTTATCTTTCACTTTGCAGTCTGTGATTCTTCTAGACTGTATGGCTGTGTCTAGAGTTGTGTCTCTGAATATTGTGCTTTTGTCTCCTGTGTGCTATTGCCATTGTCATCTGTTGTTTTTGTGAGGGTCTGTGTAAATCAGTGTAAGTGTCTTTTTGTCATTTTTTTAGATTAGATTTGTCTTTGTACTGTTGGGAGTGTGTTAGTGGGTATTGTTAGTTGGGGTATTGTTGGGCTGTTTGTGGGTTCTTTAAGTTTCCTTTGCATACCTCCTTTCCCTGTTTTTCCCTCTTTACCCTTTCCTAACCTATTTTTGGGATATATTGGGTAGGCCACGTCTGTGGAAAATGGGTGAGGAGGAGCTGGGGGACTTTGTGTTGCTGGTGTGCCACTTCCTCCCCCTGATGTTGGAGGCTGGTGGCAGAGTGATACAGGGGTATCACACGGAGGCGAGGAGGCTCAGGTGGGAAAAGGTGCTGTTCCACCTAAAAAGACTGTTCAACAGCCAGCGCAACGACCACCAACTGAAACATCGCTGGGCTGACCTGGTGGCCTGAGAGCAGGACCTGCTGGACCACCTGGGTGTGGTGATTGGTGGCCCTGTTGGTGAGTACAATTTAGACTAATGTGTACAGTTAAATGCTCTGTAGTGACAGTCGCAGATTTTGTGACATGCTGCATGCAATGTTTGTGGACATGTGAAATGCAAGTTGAACAAACAGTGGCCCTGAATTATACTAATTTTGCTACGCATTACCGTCATTTGTTGATGCAAAAGCTGCACAAACTTACAAAAGACAACTTTATCTTGTAAATTAGTGCTGCTTTGACGTCAATAGATGAGGATAGTCCGCCACAAACAAAAGTATTATTCAGGGCCTTTGAGTGTACCAGCAATGAGATGTATTTCACATGCTAAAGCAAGCAAGTAACTTAGTAAAATAAAATAGTAATAATAATAATAGTAATAATAGTAATAATAGTAAAATAGTTCCCAAATTTTTTAATACATGTTTGCACAGTGTTCATGGCCATACGCTCAAAGATCTTCCTAACTTCTGCTAATATCTTAGGCTGATATTTTGACTTGGTTTGTGCAGCATTTAAATTAATAATGAATGCCAATGTAATGCACACTTGAAAATATCTAATTTTGTTTTGTGCTACTTTCCATAGCTGTAGCGTAAACAAATGAAGCAAATGCTACACATAAAAAAAAAGAACATATGGCCCTAAGTTCATTGTTTCTGTGTGTTTACATCTGGACAGATAATCTTTCACATGGCCAAACTGAATTGTGCCCCGATTCTACCAGATTGCAGTAGCAGTTCACAGGTTCATCTTGTGACTTTTCGGAGTAGGCGTAGAAATCCTATCATTGAGTAGCATGGCCCAACAACATTTTTGCCTTGGGCACAATTGCTGGTACAGAGCTGGTGCATTTGCCATCTGTGTCACTTTATAGCCAAACAAATTTCTACAGTTAATGGTCATCATAGGATCCCTGAACTTTGTGAATGCATGGTCACAAATTATTTATTTGCATAATATTCTGCAAGGGACCACTGACTGCTTCCATCATACATTTAAAGTGATGAAATAGTTTGCTAGATTACATTTGATACACCCTTGCAGATCTAGTGCAGCATATGTACAATTGTTAAGTTCCCAGTATGAAGGCTATCACAGACATAGGGGGTCATTCCTACCCTGGCGGTCCAAGACCGCCAGGGTAGGGGACGGAGGAAACACCGCCAACAGGCTGGCGGTGCTTCTGGGGCTATTCTGACCGCGGCGGTAAAGCCGCGGTCAGAAAAGGGAAGCCGGCGGTTTCCCGCCGGCTTTCCGCTGCCCCTGTGAATCCTCCACGGCGGCGCTGCAAGCAGCGCCGCCATGGGGATTCCGACCCCCTTCCCGCCATCCTGGTCCTGGTGGTAAAAACCGCCAGGAACAGGATGGCGGGAACGGGTGTCATGGGGCCCCTGGGGGCCCCTGCAGTGCCCATGCCACTGGCATGGGCACTGCAGGGGCCCCCTAACAGGGCCCCATTGAGATTTTCAGTGTCTGCTTGGCAGACACTGAAAATCGCAACGGGTGCAACTGCACCCGTCGCACACCAGCAACTCCGCCGGCTCCATTCGGAGCCGGCTTCCTCGTTGCTGGTGCTTTCCCGCTGGGCGGGCGGGCGGCCTTTTGGCGGTCGCCCGCCAGCCCAGCGGGAAAGTCAGAATGACCGCCGCAGTCTTTTGACCGCGGTAAGGTCTTCTGGCGGTTCCCGCCAGGCGGGCGGCGACTGCCGCCCGCCAAGGTAGGAATGACCGCCATAGTGTTATGCTAAGATCAGCAGGGCAGCATTCCTGTGAGTACCACCATTCCCAAGGTGGTTACAAATAGAGATCTACCTCATCAAGACTGCAGAAGTAGGACATTTGCTAAACCATGTTTCAATTAGCGGACAGTGTCAGTACGGTTGTATAACCACAGATCACCCAACTTGGCAAATGTAAGCTAATGATGTGGCAAACTGTGATCTACAATACCTGATATAGGTACACAGGGCCCAGAGGAACACATTTCAGGTGCAATGACTACACCAGTGCCCATGCATTCTGTCACGGATGATCAAATTAGACACTGTCAGCATATATTTTTGTTGTTGTTTTGAGTTAGATAAATGGCCAATCCATGTTTAGCTTAGCATTGTCATCAAGTAACACACAGGATCCTTGCCAGCATGGTTGCATGGGGAAATATACGGCTCTGGGTACAGTGCCAATGTGGCATATGTAACCTACATACAACACAGGCACACATATAATGGACCATTGAAAGCACATTAATTCCTGAACAAAACTCAACCCACATGAGCATCACACAGTAACTGATTGTCCCTTGATGCACAAGCCACAATACCTGAGTCACTGGTATTTCAGTGCAGCAGGAATGTGGCTTTGCATGTCTTGCATAACAACAAATGATGAAATGGAGTACCCTCTAGAAATAATTCAACACAAAATTGAGTAATCATGTTTGGCACCACATGATTGTTAGGGCCAGTGCATGTGTGCATATGTGTGTCTATCATTCACTGGAGTGACAGTGTCAATGCATGTTTGCAGTAGTATATCTGTTGGAGTGTCTAAATGCCTGATGTGCTGCTCTAGCATACAAAATGTCACACACAGTAATTTGTTGATCCAAATTTTGTACAGGGAGCAGACATTGAGCACATTTCACCCTTCCATGTTTTACAGGTGGACCCGCCGCATATACAATTGGTGAAGTGGTTCAATTTGCCAACCCAGACGTATCTAGTAAGTGTTGATATGTTTGTCCTGTGTTGTGTTTGCAGCTGTTGTGTGATTGACTCCTGTACGTTGGACTCATTGCAAGGTATGATGTGCTGGATGATCTGATATGACTTGACTGGAGGTTGACATTTTGTTCCATGTTTGAGTTGGACAGTCTGTGGCGGAGAGCCTTTTATTGGGAGTCGAGGGTTGGCATGGGCTGGTGAACATGGTGATTTTTGGCTGCATGTCTGCCAATGATTAATTTGGAGGTGGCCAGTTTTATGATTTAGTCAGCAAGTCATACCCTGATTCACACAGAGCAGTGATGCCGAAGTCTTACTGTTAGAAATGGGGTCTTTGGTTGACAGTCAGGTTACCCCCTGTCCCAGCAAGGACCCTCACTCTAGTCAGGGTAAGTCACACACAATCCAAATTATCCTGTGCCCACCCTCTGGTAGCTTGGCACTGAGCAGTCAGGCTTAACTTAGAAGGCAATGTGTAAAGTATTTGTGCAATAAATCATACAATAACACAAAATAGCAACACAGAAATACACCACACAGTGTTTAGAAAAATATATAATATTTATCTGGATATTTGCAGGTCAAAATGGAAAAAGATGCAATAAGAGATTGTAAAGATATCACTGGAAAGTGATATAAAGTGTCTTAAGTCTTTAAAAAGCAAACAAAGTCTCTTTCAAACACAAAGTACCTGGTTTGGAAAGAAAAATCTCCACAAAGGGCCACAGAGGAGGAGATGCGTGGAAAATGTCGGTTTCGCCCCTTCACACACGGACTTGCGTCGTTATTTTTCACGCGGGGAAGACGTTGTGTCGATTTCTGGTGTGCGGACAGGTCTCCTCTGTGGGTCGCGGGGTTTTCAGACGCCCCGGGGTCTGTGCGTGGAATCCTGGGCTTGTTGTCCAGCTGCGCATCGTTCCGGTGGGCTGTGTGTGGAATTTTCTCCCTCACGGCAGGCGCTGCATCGATTTCCCCTCTGGAAGTCAGGCGGCGTTGTCCAGGCGGGCCGTGCGTCGAAGTTCCGGTCGCACCGCAGGCGCCGCGTCGATCTTTTCCTCACAAAGTCAAGCGGCGTCTTTCCGGTCCGGCATGCAGTGAATTTTTCACCGCGGAGCAAGCTGCGTGTCGAATGTTTCGCCGCACAAGGAGTCCAGTTGCAAGAGAGAAGTCTTTTTGGTCCTGAGACTTCAGGGAACAGGAGGCAAGCTCTATCCAAGCCCTTGGAGAGCACTTCTGCAGCAAAGCAAGAGAGCAGCAAGACAGCAGGGCAACAGCAAGGCAGCAGTCCTTTGTAGAAAGCAGTCAGGTGAGTCCTTTAGGCAGCCAGGCAGTTCTTCTTGTCAGGGTGTAGGTTCTGGTTCAGGTTTCTTCTCCAGCAAGTGTCTGAGGTGGTAGGGCAGATGCCCTGTTTTACACCCAAATGTGCCTTTGAAGTGGGGGAGACTTCAAAGAGTGGCTTAGAAGTGCAACAGGTCCCCTTTCAGTTCAATCCCGTCTGCCAGGGTCCTAGTAGGGTGTGTGGCAGTCCTTTGTGTCAGAGCAGGCCCTCCACCCTCCCAGCCCAGGAAGACCCATTCAAAATGCAGATGTATGCAAGTGAGGCTGATTACCCTGTGTTTGGGGTGTGTCTGAGTGAATGGACAAGGAGCTGTCAACTAAACCCATACAGACGTGGATTGTAAGGTACAGAAAGATTAAAGTGAAGAGAAATGCTCACTTTCTAAAAGTGGCATTTCTAAAATAGTAATATTAAATCCAACTTCACCAGTCCGCAGGATTTTGTATTACCATTCTGGCCATACTAAATATGACCTTCCTACTCCTTTCAGATCAGCAGCTACCACTTCAACAATGTATGAGGGCAGCCGCAATGTTAGCCTATGAAGGGAGCAGGCCTCACAGTAGTGTAAAAACGAATTTAGGAGTCTTACACTACCAGGACATGTAAACTACACAGGTACATGTCCTGCCTTTTACCCACACAGCACCCTGCTCTAGGGGTTACCTAGGGCACACATTAGGGGTGACTTATATGTAGAAAAAGGGGAGTTTTAGGCTTGGCAAGTACTTTTAAAAGCCAAGTCAAAGTGACAGTGAAACTGCACACCCAGGCCTTGCAATGGCAGGCCTGAGACAAGGTAAAGGGGATACTAAAGTGGGTGGCACAACCAGTGCTGCTGGCCCACTAGTAGCATTTAATCTACAGGCCCTGGGCACATATAGTGCACTTTACTGGGACTTATAAGTAAATCAAATAGTTCAATTGGGTGTGATCCAAGGTTACCATGTTTAAAGGGAGAGAGCATATGCACTTTATCACTGGTTAGCAGTGGTAAAGTGTGCAGAGTCTAAAAGCCAGCAAAAACAGCGTCCAAAAAGGGGAGGGAGGCAGGCAAAAAGTTAGGGGTGACCACCCTAAGGCTGTCAGGTCTAACACTTACCCACAGACTTGAGCATCCCTGGTAACTAATGAACATGTAGGACTGTATGTTTGACTTCCTAGCAGCATCTAGCTCCACATGTTGTGCTCCGTTTATGTGGCACTTGAGTGAAATGCCATAGGCGTGCATGCAGTTCAAGGCCAGATGGGTGCTTGCATCAATGTGCTTGTTCTTGGAAAGATATCAGTGAGATCTAATGATGTTGACAATTGTTTGCATTTAGAAACATAAATGTGGTTGTGATTGTCCAATGTTTGAGTCAATCCTAGTTGGCAGCCCTCCTTACCTGTGGTGGACTGACTAAACCCATGGACAGCTGTCCAGATCTTCCTGGCTGTCCTTGATGTTTGAATGTATGTGTTGTATGTCCATCATCCCCTGAGGCACAGGGTTAGGGTTAGGAAATATGTGTCCCTAGGTGTGAGGATCCCAGTGTAGAAGACAGACATGTAAATCAAACATTCATTTGTTCCAACCTACGATGCCCCCTCATGATTAGCAACTGCATACCGTCCAGGCAATTCCATTTACAAATCACAGGTCTTGTGGGTCTTGATTGTCATCCAGAAGATAGTCATTAGTTGGCCTGACACATGTGGAGTGCTTGCAGCATTTGTTATGTGACTAATAGCAGTACAATGATGCATAGATCATTTAATTAGGTACACAGCTTGTTGTGCATTGTTGTGCTGTTAGATAGTAGATGTGTAGGCTGCGTTGGCATGTCATTCCTCAGGGACATACTATGATCTGTACTGTGATTTGGACTGTATGTGCTATTTTTGAGGAAGTGTTAGAATATCATCTGTAGATGTATCACACAATAATGTCACTAATGTTTGGCTTTCTCTATTTTGACAGCTGCCAACATGAATGCCCATGAGATCAGGGAATTCCAGAGGCGGGCAATGCGTTACCGCCACATACTAAATGTGGAGGCTGGGTTCTGCAATATGGCACGCCGTTATCACCATGAGAGAGCCACAGGGGTCTGGAGGGCATTTGCCCAAGGGGGGGTAGCCTTGCCCACAACATCCACCATCACCACTACAGCTCAGACCACAGTCGGGAAAAGGATGACAGCAACTGTAGCAGCTCCCTCAACCTCATCTGCTCCAGGCCCACAAGCTGCACCTCCTGCACCTCCCCCTCCAACCACGCACTGGCACACGCAGTGGCATCAACAAGTGGAACACAAACAACCGCAGCTGCTGTGATAGACATTGTGGAGTTTCGGACACTGAGACGTGACATGCAACGGATGTTGCGCAGGATGGATAGGCTGCAGCAGGAGGTGTCCCGCAATAGCAGGAGACTGCGGGGTAATCAGAAGATCCTGCCGGGGGCCAATTTGTGACTTGTGGATCCTCACCCATGATTCCCTCCCATCCCTCCTCTTTCCTGGTTCTTATCTTTAGTGGGTTTAGAGGGCTTAGTGTTAGGTTAGAGTAGGCTGTTAGTTTAGTTAGTATAAGTGGGTTGGGAATGGAGGGGGTTATATTATTACATGTTTTTTTGTGGGTGGGTGGGTGGTGGATAATGTTGGGGTTTATGTGTATAAAAAAATATTTAAACTTTTACCAAAAAATATATATAATTGTTTAGGCTAAGTTAGTATGTGTTTAGGTTAGTATATGTTGTCCTACATGTGTCCCGTCATATAAGGGGGGTGGAGGGTTGATGTTTAGAGTGTTTAGTTAAATGTGATAAGTAAGTTTAGCTTAGGGTAGTTAGGGCCAGTTGTGGGTAATGTGTAGTTAGGATAGGTTAGGTTAGTTAAGGTGATTCCCCTAGTTTAAGTTTCCTTTCTTACTGTGAAATAAAGTTTTAGGTACTCCTTTACAGTATGTGTCATATACTTGGGTATCGTAGCCTTGGCATGGGTATACAGTGTCAATTTAGTATTTGCATTTCTGTTCCATCCTGCATCAGAATCCTATTATTGACAAGGTTATTCCCAATTCCTAATGAGCTGTCACATTGGCAGCTACACCAAAGCTATGTCTCTCTGCATCTGCCATCCATTGCACCCACCACTCAAGGTTACTATGGTTCCCAATGTGTTGTGAAGGTTGGATATGTTTTTCAATATGTCATTGTTTGAGTCCTGATTTGGAATCTTGGGCACTGTGGGACTTCTGCCTGCAGCCTGATGTTCATGTGAAGCCTGATAAGCTGAGTGATGTTATAATCTTATGTAGTATTGTATACATAAATCACACCTATCATTTCTTACATTGTACTCCCAGGTTACATATTTGTCGATACACTCGTACACATCCATTCCTGCTGTATGGTGTGTGATGAAAGTTTATAGTCAGATATCTCATACATAAAGATTGTCTTGAAGGGAATGTTGGCCACATTGAGTTTCGGCTTATACATACCTTGAAGCTGACTTTTTCTGTCCTACACAGCATTATACTGTTCGTTTTCATTTCACTTTGGAAATAAGCCTAAGGAAGCACAGATTGTTGTAACTTAATAGCGATTAGATTAAGCATTAGCAGAAGACATCTTGTATTTAGCAACTATTGTGAACAGTTGGCGGAATCCATTTTGTATTCATGGCAGGCATTTTCTCTGCCATGTGCTCACCATGTGCTCTGTCCTACCTTTCTGTTAACTACTTTTGAAAATCTGTCTAGTGAAAATTTATATTTAGCATCTCCCACTTTCGCACATGCCCAGTAAGATCTGCAGCTGTTAGTAATCAGTAACAGATAGTAATGTGTCAACTAGTCCTTGAAACTGTTAGCCCCTCCTACCTGTCAACTGTGCATTTCCATATGACCTTACATGTATGTAAGTCTTGCTTCTATAATTGTACCACCTTCTTTTAGCCCCTGCGTAGGTATAAAAGGAGCATGCTCTCTTAGTTCAGTGTGCTACTTCAAACATTACCGAAGGGTGCTGTTTGAACTGTAATACCACCTCATGAGGTTTAATAAACTTTGGGCCAGATGTATCAAATGATTTTGCACTCGCAAATGGCGAAATCGGCCGTTTGCGAGTGCAAAATCCTGGTCTGCAATGCATCAAAGGCATTCACAGACCACAAAATGAAAATCGCAAAAATTGCGATTTTCTGCGTTGCGACCTGAATTTTGCGAATCGCAAATTGCGATTCGCAAAATCCAGGTCGCAAGGCTATTCTGCAAAAAATCGCAAATTGCGATTTTTCGCAGAATGGTATTTTGCACATGCAAAATACCATTGTCTGCAACCAGGTGGTAACCTGGTGCAAAATTTAAAAATGCAGTAAAACTGTATTTTTAAATTTAATATGTAAAGCACACATGCCCTTTTGGCATGTGTGTACTTTACATTGTAAAAATAAAAATGTTGGGGTGCAGGAGAGGGGGCCTTAGGCCCCCAGCACCCTGCCCTTTTGCATTTCCCAAATTGCGATTTCTGGTTCAGAAATCGCAATTTAGGAAATGCAAAAAATTTGCAGCTATGGGCCAACAGGCCCATAGCTGCGAATGGGGCCAGTATAGCAATTTGCGATTCGGTAATTGCATTTGCGATTTTTAAGAAATCGCAATTACCGAATCGCAAATGTGATACCAGGCCCTTTGCGAGTCGGTAATTGCGATTTCTTAAAAATCGCAATTACCGAATCGCAATGGGACAGAATCATACATCTGGCCCTTTGTCTTTTATTTCAGTTTCTGTGCCAACTTCTTCCTATATGGTCTGAGGACTTTGTGCAGAGAAGGGCGAACCCCTTGCACTAGTAGGCCTTGCTGAGGCTTACTTCAACAAATTGGCGGCCGAACAGGGACTCATCGGCGACTCGGACGCCCAACGGATTGGTCGCAACGAAGGATTGGGATCTCGCTGCGGACGATCAATGCCTGAGGAGACCCGAGTCTTGTCAATCACAGCGTTTTTCCCTTCTTTATGATTTGACCATGCAGGTGGCGCCGGTCCTCGACTGAGATCCTTTTTGTTCATTCGTCATGCAGTGACCATTTGGTCGATTTTAGAACTTGGCAGTTGGAACCTGGACACCCTGTGACTGGTAAGAGCCGTTTTATGGCACTTGCTGTGGGTTTTGATGCCTTTGTTTGGTAATGAAGTTTAGCACTACTTACTGTGGCTCTCGTGTTTTGGGTGACTAGTCAATTTGTGTCCTTTGAATTGATATATAAATTGCAATTTATATAGGCAGGTAATGAGGAGAATTTTCTCCAATTTAAGTTTGATTTGAACGGAACCTTAAGAGCTACTTTGATTATAATATTGCATATTCTGCACTATTTTTGGCATGCCTGTTTTTAGCGCACTTCGTAGGATGTGTTGCTTTTGTAATGGTACCAATTTGAGACTGGAAGAATCGCAACCGGCACCCCCAGAGGGGACGCCCAATAGAGATATGTATGTTAAACATGGTCTTTCTTCTATAATGTACAGCACATTATGGAATAAATACACTCGTGTGGATCCTGAGCTACGTTGGCCTATGCATGGGTCATTTGATTTGCGAAAGATTGAGTATGTGGAACAATGTATGTGTAAGCAAAAGTCTAGGCAAGATATGTTTGACTGTGTACGAATGTGGGAGAAAGAAGTGCGTGGACGAGTGAAGCGTGAGCAAGCCTTGCTTGAGAAAGAGCAGCGGAAGAATGTATATGTGAAAGCATTGGAAATGAGAAAGAAAGAAATAAATGACTTAAAGGAGCTAGAAGAGAAAGAACGTAAATTACAGGTAACTGGCCAATACACCGTTAGGCAACCTCTCTATCCTATCCTTAATAAACCACACAATGATTTTTTGTTACTAGATCGCCCTCCACCTCCGTATGTCGTTCCTTCTGCCCCTCATGAGTTAGCTAAGGTCTCCGGTTCAGAGCAACAGAAGATACGAGACAGTCGATCTATGTTGCCTGCTGACCGTGCTTCTGAGCTTAGATCTATTGCTCGTAAAACAATTCGTAGCGCTGTCTCTGCTTCTGAACTTTTAGACAACATGAAAGGGTGGACGGAAAAGGAGCAGCTATATTTTACTGAGGCATTTGGCACAGAAGTAATTGAACTATATCGGAAATATTCTGATGAGTTAGAGCCCGATGATGCAGCAGCTGATCATAAGCAAATGCGTGATGGTCTTTTTGTTTTATCCCAGGTGGCTGATGCAATCAGGCGTTTGATGAAATTATGTGTTGTGGCAGTCCGTTTGCAAGAGGAGAAAAGGGCCGTGGACGTAGTTACACGGATATCTCAGACCGGCGGCGTGCAAGCTTACATCTTCGGAACAGATAAGACTATGATAGTTCACGCGAAACCAATGCAGGAGGCCGCGCCTTTGTATGTTCCTCCTAAAGGATTGGGTTCAAGTGATGATAAAACTTCTGTTGATGCTAAGGGTTATTTTATTTATAATTGGGTGTATACTCCTTGGAATAGGGCAGATGTAATGGCACTTAAAACAGCATTACCTGACCCACGGACAAATCCAGCTGCCTTTTATGAGGAAGTTGAGGGAGCAATTAGTTCTTGTACTATGACTTTGGCTGACACTGATTTATTTTTCGGATTGATATTACCACCAAATATGTGGAGAACTGTTCGTAAAATTGATGATGGTGTAGTTTTTGGGGCGTCATGGAAAGAATTAGATGGACGGGGATAGGGAACCTGCGAAAAAGCCATATCAGTTGATTCTGGATCTTACCGCAGCCATATTAGTTAAGTTAAAAACGATTATTCCCCCTAAAAAGATTGATTGGACTGTTTTAGCGTCTTGTAAGCAAAAGGCAGATGAATCGGTCTCTGATTTCTTTACACGATTTGAAGAAGCATTTCATGATTTTAGTGGCCAGTTATTGTCAGATGATACGGGCAGACATTTGTTTGTCGATAAATATGTAGCAAATCTGTTACCAGGAATAGCTAGTCATCTAAAAAAAAGCTAGTGAAAGTTCATGGACTACCTCTACTCCGGTTTCTCTTTTGACTATGGCTCAGTATTATGAATGTCAGGAATTAGAAGCAAAAGGTAGCGAGGATAAAAAGATTAAAGAATTAAAGATGAAGGTTATGTTGGCTCAAGCTTATGGTCCGCCTTTTAGAGGTAGTGATAGAGGTGGACGTGGATCTTATGGTTCTTCTTAAACTCATTCGAATTTGTTTGTTGATCAGTGTGCGTATTGTAAGAAATTTGGGCATTGGGCTGCCGATTGTCCGGCACTACGTGTTCAGCAGTGTTCACATGGTCGGGGACAAATGAGAAATCGCTCAGGATATTCAGGACCTAGAAGAAGCACGAATGATCTTGCTAGGGTGATGCTAATGTAAGAGGGCAGGATGGGTTTAACACTTTTGATAGACGGAACCAAAACCAGATGTCTAACCATGTACAGCCTGATTTCCAAGATTCTGCTTATGCATAGGATTGCCTAGGATGGGGTAAGGAATCAATTGAAGTTCCAGTAGATCAGAGGGGTCCCTATGTTACAGCACATGTTTTGGGTTCTACTGATCAGTTTCTGGTTGATACAGGAGCTACTCGTAGCGCCTTGTCTAAACAATTGATTCCAAGGGCTCCCCTGTCTGGCTTAACCATTACACCGATAGGTTTCGATGGAACACCTTCCCCCAGCCCATTGTCACAACCACTTGTATTCCATGTTGATAAATTTACTGTTCCATGTCCATTTTTGCTTTCTCCAAATACACCAGACAATATCGTGGGTCTTGATATGCTCAAGTATTTCAGGGCTACAATACGATGCTCTCCTGAAGGGGTGCGTGTTATTTTGAATGACAATCATCCTGTGATGGAAAGAGTTTGTCTTGTTAAAGAGGATATTGCATTAGCTTCACTCCCTAGTACTTTGTGGGCTACTTCAGATACTGATTTAGGACAAATGATTATTCCACCGGTACATATTAGTGTGAAGGAGGGAGCTGTATTGCCACGTTTGCCTCAATACAAAATTTCACAGGAGGGCGAAGAAGCACTCACACGAATTGTGCATGATCTTATTGCAGTTGGAGTTGTTGAGGAAGTTCTGTATAATGTTTGTAACTGTCCGATTCTTCCTATTCTGAAAAAGGATACTGATACTAGGATTTACCGATTCATTATTGATTTACGAGAAGTCAATAAGATTGTGATACCACAATATCCTGTGGTATCTGACATCACGACACTTCTTACTTTGGTTCCCCCGACAGCAACTACGTTCTCTGTGATAGACTTGAAGAATGCTTTCTTTTCGATCCCTATTCATCCTGACAGCCGATATTTGTTTGGTTTTACTTTGAATGAACGATCATATAGATTTTGCAGAGTTCCTCAAGGCTATACGGAGAGTCCTAGTATTTATAGTCAAGCGTTAAAACGACAACTTGATTCTTTTGTTTTGCCTGAAGGTGTGGCTCTCATACAATATGTCGATGATATTTTGTTGGCAGCTGATACCCCTGAGCAATGTGAAAAGTGCACTTTGTCCTAACTTTCTTTCCTTGCTTCACACCATCATAAAGTGTCATGAAAGAAATTGCAATATTGTAGACCAAAGGTAACCTATTTAGGTCACCTTTTGTCTAAGGAGAACCATGCACTCACATCAAATCGTATTCAAGCAATTTTAGACACACCAGTACCCTCTACTCAGAAAGATGTTTGTGCATTGCTTGGTCTTACTTCTTTTTGTAGGCAATGGATATTAGGGTTTTCACACATTGAAAAACCTTTGCTAGCACTTTTTTACTAAAGATACTCCAATGCCCCTCCCATGGACAGATGAATGTGAGACTGCTTTCCGGCAGCTACGACAAGCCCTTTGTTCAGCACCAGTGTTAGGTAATTCAGATTACATGAAGCCTTTTGCACTTTACGTACATGAGAAAGATGGATGAGCATTGTCAGTTTTAGTACAGGCACATGGCGATAAGCAGCGTCCCTGTGCATATTTTTCAGCAGTCTTGATCCTGTCGCTCAAGCGTTGCCTGGGTGTTTTTGTTCAGTTGCCTCAACAGCTGTGTCAATACGTCAGAGTGAAGGGATAGTTTTGTCACATAAGCTGTTGGTGTTAGTACCCCATGCGGTTGATGCTCTTTTAAATCAAACAAAGACACAACATTTAACTAGCGCTCGCCTGACAGGATAGGAATTGACATTGTTGGCTCCTCACATTACACTGAAGAGATGTGCAACACTAAATCCAGCCACTTTGTTGCCATGTCCGGTGACTCAGCCTCAGTCACAAGAAACACATGATGTTATATTCCTTACCGAAGAACAGACAAAGGGTTGTATTGATTTACAAGATACGCCCCTTCCAGATGGGGAATTGTGGGTTGATGGGTCTTGTTTGAAGTTGCCAGACGGTACGATCTCAGCTGCATATGCAATCACCACAATACACACGGTAGTGGAGACAGCTCGTTTACCACAGAAGTCAGCTCAAGCAGCTGAACTACTAGCTTTGACACGAGCATGTGAGCTTAGTACTGACTTATGTGTGAACATTTATACAGACAGCAACTATGCTTTTGGAGTGGCTCATGATTTTGGTTTGCTTTGGAAGGAGAGAGGCTTTCTCACATCCCACGGGATGCAGATAATGCACAGAGAATTAGTGCATAACCTCTTGACTGCATTGACATATCAAAAGAAACTAGCTATTGTGAAATGTAGTGCACATAAGAAAGTGACCGATAAGATAGGGCAAGGTAATGCCCTTGCGGACCGCGTAGCACGTGAGACTGCGATGCAGCGTAGTACTACTTCTATGTATGTAGTGAAGTCACAAGCTGAACGCTGGCATAATGCTAGACAAGACGTATTAGATATACAGAAATCTGCTTCTGTGAAAGAACGTGAGCAATGGTCTGAAGAAGGAGAATTGGATGATGAGGTCTGTTAGCGGAATAAGCAGATGGATAAATGGAAATTGCCTAAAGCTTTTGTACAACCTATGGTTCAGATGGCACATGGGTTGGCACATGTTGGAGCTTCAACAATAACAAAGTTGCTTACGCAAGTTTGGGAGCATCCAGAAATTTCCAGTACAGCTAAGAGAGTAGTACAGTCTTGTTTGATCTGTTTACAATACAATCCTGGAAAAGGGACACGTACTCCTGCGGGAGGGTTTGCTACACCAACTGCACCTTTTGAAGTTCTACAAATGGATTATATTCAGCTTGAACACTGCAACAATTTAAAGTATGTCTTGGTGGTGGTATGCGCCTTCAGTAAATGGATAGAGGTGTACCCCACAAAGGATAATACTGCCATTACCACAGCGAAGGTGCTTTTGAAAGAATTTTTCCCTAGGTTTGGTGTTTGCAGACTTTTATGGAATGATAACGGACCTCAGTTTGTTGGAGAAGTTATTAAGTATGTCCTGAAAGGATTAGGGATCAAACAGAAGTTCCATGCGGTTTTCCACCCACAATCAGCAGGGTTGGTGGAAAGGTATAATGCTACTTTGAAGCTGAAGTTAGCGAAGAAACAGGCTTCCACATCCTTAACTTGGCCGGATGCATTACCGTTGGCATTATTGTCTATTAGGTCAGTGCCACACTCTTGAATCAGCCTTAGTCCTTACGAAGTGGTGTTTGGAAGGCCAATGAACATTTGGGGAGTTCCTAAGCCAAATTCTGTATATGATGTACCTTGTGTCCTGATGAATGATTATTTGGCACAGTTAACCGACAATTTGGTTTCTATTCATCAACAGGTTCGAGAAGCACTTCCTGACAGATCTACAGGTGAAGGCCATGAACTCCGACCTGGTGACCAGGTGATGATAAAGTCCTTTGAAAGATCAAGCAGCTTGGAACCAAGGTGGCGAGGCCCAGAACAGGTGCTCCTTGCGACAAGGACAGCAGTTCAAGTGACGAACCGAAAGAATTGGGTCCATAGTACTCACTGCAAGAGAGTGCTGCCTACCTTGGTGGAACCTGCTGTGCTGACCAATCATCGAGAGATTTTGACTACGGAGAAAGGCCGTGCTATATCACCTGACGAATCTGCGGAGTTCTTCCCGGACCATATGATTTCTGGAGTGTTGCGATATAATTTGAGACCGAGGAAAGACCCCGTAGTGCTGGAGAAAACTGGTTGAGCTACCGCCCTGGGTTAGAGAAACGAAGAACCAATGTGGCAAGGGGGGGGATCAGCCATGCATTAGAGTAGTGACACCCGTCTTGGCCCGTGGTGAAGAAATCAGCGGCTGCCCAGGGATAAGAGCTCCAGCGATTGTTTTTAATTAATTTCTGAAAGGGTCGATTATCACTGTTGCTAAAATGAATAACAAACTGATCATTAGTACTATGGGGTTTGTTGTTGTTTTAGTGGTTATAGCAATAATCACCTGGTTTGTTGAAAAGAAGGCTCCTGCTCGTGAGTTTTTTGTTGCCACTACTCCAGCACCAGAGGATCACTATTACTTTACGCTTCCCTATCAGGAGCAGAAGCACCGTCAATCGCACTTCAATAATACTTTCATTCAGGTGTTGCATCATACTCATAATGCTACAAATACTACTAACTGTTGGGTATGTGGAATGATACCTGCGCATCAAAAGAAAGGAGGAACACCTTTCATTCCTCTTCCTTTTTCACACAATGGTTCATGTCAAGCTTGGTATACGCTTTTGTTTGCATCTGGAAAACGTACAGAGGGCGGACTTCTTTTTTGCCTTAATAAAGTATGCTACCAAGACAAAGATGGGTATCCCCAAGCCAAAGGAACTAAATGGGAATGGGAAGAGTATCAACCGGACAATGTTTCAGTACCATATGTCTTCACAAATATAGGAGACTCTGACAAGAAAGAACAATTTGTGATTTCTGTTACAAAATCTAAAGCAGATTTATGTATACGTAGCATTGGGCGAATTCCAGTAGGGATAAGCGATTGTACCTTGATTTTAACTATTGAGGGTGTAAATAATAGTAGTTTTACAGCTTCACATAATACATATTTTGTTTGTGGTAACTATGGATATTACCAACTACCTGTTGGGTGGTCAGGTGTGTGTTATGTATCTTTTCTATTACCCCCTGTATTTTTGGCCCCTGCATCATATCACCGAGATTTTAAACTGTTCAATGACATCATTAAAAATAGATATAAAAGGACAATAAGTACAAATGAGGTAGACCAAACGGATACTAGCCTGCAACAATATGTTGATTTTAATTTAGGGTTGTTCTCCTTTGTGGGTGCTGTGTTAAACAGTAGGAAAGTGAGACGATTGACTAGGGTTGTGGAAGCTGTTACCAATCAGGCAGCTCTGGCACTTGGGAATATTACTGAGGAGCTCCAAATTGCGAGGATTGTAGCGCTCCAAAATCGTATGGTACTATGGGGGTCATTCTGACCTCGGCGGTAAAAGCCGCTTACCGCCGGTCAGAAGGCCGCCACAATACCGCCGCGGCCGCGGTCAGCCGCCACGGACATTCTGACCCACAACTGCAAAACCTCCGAAAATCCGCCCTCCACTGCAGTCCGCCACATCAGCGGCCAGTGGTAAACTGGAGAAGACCAAACCTCCACTGCCACGCAACAGAAATACGCCCATCCCATTATGACCCGCAAATCGACGCGGCGGTCATTCAACCGCGGTATTCCATTGGCGGTACACACCGCCACGGTCAAAATACACACACCTTTACAAACCCCTACCACATTGGACAATTTGAAAGGCACACACCTGAAACACATACACACACCACTCCCACACATCCAATACCATATAAAACACACACCCACATCACCCACAAACCCCTACCAACAAAAACCAGAGACGAAGGAGAGAGAGAGACACATCAGAGAATAGATAGCCAGACACACAGAGGCACACCGCAACATCACACACACCACATAGAAGCACAAAGCACCACACACCAACACACACATCACACATACACCACCCCACACCTCATACACACCACCCCATGGCACCACAAAGGCACCCACGCTTTTCGGACCAAGAACTCCGGGTCATGGTGGAGGAGATCATAAGAGTGGAACCCCAGCTCTTCGGCTCACAGGTCCAGCACACCACCATAGCAAGGAAGGCGGAGCTCTGGCAGCGGATCGTGGACAGGGTCAACGCGGTGGGACAGCATCCCAGAAATCGAGAGGACATCCGCAAACGATGGAACGACCTACGGGGGAAGGTGCGCTCGATGGTCTCGCGACACAACATCGCAGTGCAGAAGACTGGTGGGGGACCCCCACCCACTCCACCCGAATTCACAACATGGGAGCAAGAGGTACTCAACATCCTGCATCCCGATGGCCTCGCTGGAGTACACGGAGGAATGGACTCTGGTAAGTACAAGGCCAACCACTTCACCCCCCCCAGCATGCTAACCCCCACCCTCACCCCCAACCCCCCAGCACACATCCTCCCTGAGAATGTCTCCCCAGCACAACCCACCCAACACCAACCCCTGCATGCCACCCCCAAACTATGGACACCCATCACCTAAGCATGACCACTGCACATACCTATCACCCCCCCGCCCACAAAACACCCTCACAACACCTCCCCCAAGGGAATGCCAGCACTGGGGGACAAGGGCACCCATAAAACGCAAGCTAATGCACACACAGAAACAATAACCATACCCTCTTACCCCATGCAGGACCCGAACGACAACACACCGGTCAGGAGGGACCAGAAATGTCCATGCCACCCCCGGAACAGGCCCCTAGTGATGACAGCAGCTCTGTCGACCTGGAACCTGACGACCAGCCCGGACCATCGGGGACCTCTGGGCAGTCGGTTCCCCTCACCCAGACACAGGCCACTGCAGACCCAACCCCCTCTGGGAACAACAGCACAGCTCCCACCCAGCGGGCCCATGCCTCTGTCTCTAGGACAGGTCAAGCAGCGGTGTGTCTACCACTACAGGGCCCCCAGGGTAACCCACCAACCCAACAACAACAGGGACCTGGGGGCAGTGGGAGTGGGCACACCGTCCAGGGGACAGAGGCCCAGGGAAACAGGGCAACTCGGAGGGCTGCTGTGCGACGGGGGGGGAGGAGAGGCCCAGGGAACCCACTCTCCAAGAGGCCCTCACCACCATCATGGCAGCCTACCACCACTCACAAGAGACGATGGCGACGGTACTGGCCAGGTTCCAGGAGATCCAGGCACAGCAGGAGCAACGCTACATGGGGTTCAGCGACCAACTCAGCAACATCTCAACCGCTATGGGGAGCATAGTCCAGGCCCCGAACCGTATAGAGGACACGTTTCGGGACCATGTGGCATCACACAGGGCCCCTGTCACTAGCCAGGAACAGGAACAGCCTACCACCTCCGCCGGCGCTAGTGGACAGGAGGCCCCACCACAACGACAGCCCACCAGAACCCCACCTCCTGCTGAACAACAACCGCCCCGCAAAAGGAGCCTGAGATCAAAAAAAACGACAGAGTAGGATGTCAAGTCCCCCGCCAGCATCACATACCCCCTGGAGTCCTCCCACTGTTCCACATTGCCACCCTGTCCAACCTTGAACTGCCCCTGCTCCATCCTGCCACAGGCATATGGACAATGCACCTGTGAGACTGAGAACTGGACTCCGCCATGGACATTACTCCACCCCCACCCATCACTGTTTCACTATCATGTACCAATATCTATGCACTAATAATAAATCACACATTGCACTGAAATCAATCAGGACTCAGCCTGTCTTATTTACAAATGTATGACACATTACATATCAATTACGTATAATTAACATTGTGAATTACACATACCGAGGTAACTTAGCATTAGTCCATGGGCCAACCAAGCCGAGGTCACGCAGTGGCTCATACAGCACAGAAAAGGGAAGGGAAAATCAAACATCATGTTTATAGGTCTGGGGGGAAACCGACAAAGTTGAGATGCAGGAGGCTTTCAGGAAATGTAAAATGGCATGGGTGATTATTACCTGTGTGCTACTGGAAATACTGTTCTATTACTCTGTCCCTGTTGTCTGTGTCGTCCTCTGAGTCTTCCTCCTCTTCACTCTCCGCAGGCTCCACAGCTGCTGCAACACCACCATCTGCACCATCCTCCTGCAGGAAAGGAACCTGACGTCGCAATGCCAGATTGTGAAGCATACAGCAGGCCACGATGATGTGGCACACCTTCTTTGGTGAGTACATCAGGGATCCCCCAGTCATATGCAGGCACCTAAACCTGGCCTTCAGGAGGCCAAAGGTCCTTTCGATGATCCTCCTAGTTCGCCCATGGGCCTCATTGTACCGTTCCTCTGCCCTGGTCCGGGGATTCCTTACTGGGGTCAGTAGCCAAGGCAGGTTGGGGTAACCAGAGTCACCTATTAGCCACACACGTTGTCTCTGTAGCTGCTCCATCACATAGGGGATGCTGCTATTTCGCATCACATACGCGTCATGCACTGACCCTGGGAACTTGCCATTTACATGAGAGATGTACTGGTCAGCCAAACAGACCACCTGGACATTCATCGAATTATAACTTTTTCTGTTTCGGTACACCTGCTCATCGTCTTTTGGGGGTACCAAAGCCACATGGGTCCCATCAATGGCACCAATGATGTTGGGGATATGTCCAAGGGCATAGAAATCACCCTTCACTGTAGGCAAGTCACCCTCCTCTGGGAAAATGATGTAGCTCCGCATGAGTTTCATCAGGGCAGACAACACTCTGCTCAAAATCTTAGAAAACATAGGCTGAGACATTCCAGATGACATGGCCACTGTGGTCTGGAATGACCCACTTGCCAAAAAATGGAGGACTGACAAAACCTGCACCAGAGGGGGAATCCCTGTGGGTTGGCGGATGGGGGACATCAGGGCTGGCTCCAGCTGGGCACACAGTTCATGGATAGTGGCACGGTCAAGTCTGTATCGAAGTATTATATGGCGTTCTTCCATTGTCGACAGGTCCACCAGCGGTCGGTACACGCGAGGATTCCTCCTTCTCATCCCAAGTCCCAGCGGACGGTGCCTAGGAAGGACAACATGGAGCACAGAGTCAGGCAAACCACAGGTACGTACAGACAGCTTGCACAGTTAAAGAATGGCAATGGGTTGAAAGGCGTGTATGTGTGGCAATGCAAGGCCTAGGCCTGTGTGTCGCAGTCAAAATTAAGCCATGTAGGCCCTTGAAATGGCGGCTGCCTGACCTGTGAAGTGGGACAATGGGATGTGAGGTCAATGCGCTGGCGGGGCACACCGTGGCGGTAGTCGGTCGAAGACCGCGGCGCAAAGCCGCATTGGTTAACATTGAAGCCTATGGGTTTCAGGAGCCAATGACGAAATGCGCCGGCGGTCGCGGTACGCACCGCCGCGGTACGCACCGCCGTGGGCGTGACCGCCATTTTCTATCTGCTTAATCACTCGAGACCTGATCATCCACAGGAGAGGACCTATACTGCAAGTGCTGCTGTGACCTCGGTCTGGAAGATACAATGGCTGCTGCGACTGGGGAAAGGGTCCCTGCCTTCACGTCTGAAGAGTTGGAGAAGCTCGTGAATGGGGTCCTCCCCCAGTATGCGCTACTCTACGGTCCTCCAGACCAACAAGTGAGTACACCGAGTGCACATGGAATGGGCTATGCCTGTGTGGATTGGGGTGGATGTAAGTTGGTGGGGTGGGGGGGGGCGAATGAGGAGTGCAACGCCCGACAGATGAGAGCATGTGCCATATGGCAAAGTTGGTGGGGGGGGCCAATTACATCTAACATGCAGGTCATTGATGATTTCCTCCTTTCCACCCTGTACATGTCAAATAGGTCAGCGCCCATCAGAAGATCGAGATTTGGCGTGCCATCGCCAAGGAAGTCCGGAACTTGGGGGTCCACAACAGACGGGGCACCCACTGCCGCAAGAGGTGGGAGGACATCCGCCGCGGAACAAGGAAGACCGCAGAAACACTGCTGGGGATGGCCTCCCAACCTAGGAGGGGTGCCAGTCGCACCATGACCCCCCTGATGACCCGGATCCTGGCGGTGGCCTACCCAGAATTGGATGGGCGCTTTAAGACATCACAGCAGACACAAGGGGGTGAGTATCAGCACATTCTCCTATCTTTCTGCGCAGTGGAGGCGTCTGGGTGGGGGAGGAGGGCTGTGGGTGACATTAGGCCAGGGCGCTTTCTGTAGTGTAGTCCTCTCCCTTAGGCATGGCCCTGTGCCCCCGGCCCCCACCTCGGTAGGGTGACAAGTACAGCCATTGAAGGTCCAGCATCTCCCATGTGCACGTTTGACGTCTCTTGGCCTGTTGTCCTAGTCAGTAGTACTGAGTAGTGTACCCCGAATGCGCGGCTTAGTGCATTAGGCTCCTGTGTCTGTCCTCTCCGCCAACGGTGTTGACATTGCATGCACTCAACCTGGTCTTCTTTATTCTCCCCCCACCCTTTCTCTTCATCTTCTTGTGCATGTGTGCATTAGCATCATCAGGCGGAGGAGATTTGGCATCGGAGCACGAGGGAGCTGCACGACACAAGGCCCCGGTGGGCCCAGGAACAGACACCGAGGGCACCAGTGATCCGGAGGGCGAGGGGAGCACCACGACGGGGACCGCTGGTGAGAGCAGCGAAAGCGACACGTCCTCGGATGGGAGCTCCCTAGCGGTGGCGGCAACATCCGTGCCCCCCGCCTCTACAGGTACAGCCGCCACCCAGCGCACCAGCCCCGCCCTCCCAGCAGCCCCTCAGTCTTCGTTCCGTGCCCGTTCGCCCAGGAAGGCGCGCGTCTCCTTCGCCCCAGGCACCTCAGCCCCTGCCCCTGTTGCCCCTGCTGCCCTCAGTGCGGAGCTCATTGACCTGGTAAGGACGCTCATTGTTGGGCAGACGACCCTTTTGAATGCCATCCAGGGTGTGCAAAGGGAGGTGCAACAGAGCAATGCGTACCTGGAGGGCATTCATTCGGGTCAGGCTGCCCATCAACGAGCGTTCACTGCTCTGGCCTCAGCACTGACGGCAGCCATTGTCCCTGTTTCCAGCCTCCCTCTTCTTACTGTCTCCAGCCTTTCTATGTCTCCTGTTCCTCAGCCTATCCCATCCACACCATCAGACCAGCCTGCACACACCTCAACACCCAAGAGCAGCTCATCCAAACACAAGCACCACAGATCCCACAAACACTCACCCAAGCAACACCCAGATGCAGACATGCCAACAGCCACTCCACCCCTGTGTCCCCCTCCTCCTCGTCTCCCTCCTCCCTCCCTGTGACGTCTACACTCACACCTGCATGCACCCCAACATCAGCCAGTGCTTCCATCACCACCTCACCCTCCAGTACAGTCCACACTCGTGCAGTCACCACCCCCACTGCCATTTACACGTCCCCTGTGTCCTCTCCCACTGTGTCTGTCACCCCCTCTTCCAAGACACACAAACGCAGGCAGCCACCCACCCAACAGCCATCCACCTCACGACAGCCTACAGCACCAGCACCTTCACCCAATGACAGCACACCTGACTCTCCTACAACCACCTCCTCTACCTCCACTTCCATCTCCACTTCTCCTACCCTTTACCTTGGCCCTAAAAAACTTTTCATGGCTAACCTTGACCTCTTTCCCCCCGATGAGCTCCCCCATCCATCTTCAAAGAGTCCCAAGAGCACCGCAGCCACCACCAGCCCAGCTTCGGGTGTCACTGTTGTGCATGGGTTCTGGAGCCCACCCTTTGCCAGCAGTGACACATCGATCAGCAGCAAGGACACGTCCAGCCCCCCCCCCCGGCAAGAGGACCCGCAAAAACAAGGGCCGCCGTGCGAGGACCGACAGGGCTGCCCCCAAGGAGCAATGTGCGGCCACTTCACCACCCACACCATCTAGGGGAGGCAAGGGCCCGAGAGCCCCATCAAAGGAGCGGAAGGGCAGCAGGAGCGCGGAGAAGGTGGACCCCACATGCCACATCCCAGCTGGGAAGGAGGACACTAAGGAGGCCAGGAGTCCGTCCCCGAAAGGTCCAGAAACGTCACGGTCCGAGGGCGACTGAGAAGGGAGTCCAGGCCAGGTCTGGCTCCCTTGACCTGCTGGATGAGCACCGCTGAACAGGGCCCGCCGTGGAGAAAGACACCGCTGAACAGGGCCCGCGGTGAAGAAGAGCACCGCTGAACAGGGCCCGCCGTGGAGAAGAGCACCGCTGAACAGGGCCCGCGGTGAAGAAGAGCACCGCTGAACAGGGCCCGCCGTGGTGAAGAGCACCGCTGAACAGGGCCCGCCGTGAAGATAGGCACTGCTGAACAGGGCCCGCCGTGGAGAAGAGCACCACTGAACAGGGCCCGCCGTGGAGAAGAGCACCGCTGAACAGGGCCCGCCGTGGAGAAAGGCACCGCTGAACAGGGCCCGCGGTGAAGAAGAGCACCGCTGAACAGGGCCCGCCGTGGAGAAGAGCACCGCTGAACAGGGCCCGCCGTGAAGAAGAGCACCGCTGAACAGGGCCCGCCGTGGTGAAGAGCACCGCTGAACAGGGCCCGCCGTGAAGATAGGCACCGCTGAACAGGGCCCGCCGTGGAGAAGAGCACCGCTGAACAGGGTCCGCCGTGGAGAAGAGCACCGCTGAACAGGGCCCGCCGTGCAGAAGAGCACCGCTGAACAGGGCCCGCCGTGGAGAAAGGCACCGCTGAACAGGGCCCGTGGTGAAGAAGAGCACCGCTGAACAGGGCCCACCGTGGAGAAGAGCACCGCTGAAAGGGCCCGCCGTGAAGATAGGCACCGCTGAATAGGGCCCCGCCGTGCAGAAGAGCACCGCTGAACAGGGCCCGCCGTGAAGATAGGCACCGCTGAACAGGGCCCCGCCGTGCAGAAGAGCACCGCTGAACAGGGCCCGCCGTGAAGATAGGCACCGCTGAACAGGGCCCGCGGTGCAGAAGAGCACCGCTGAACAGGGCCCGCCGTGAATATAGGCACCGCTGAACAGGGCCCCGCCGTGCAGAAGAGCACCGCTGAACAGGGCCCGCCGTGAAGATAGGCACCGCTGAACAGGGCCCGCCGTGGAGAAGAGCACCGCTGAACAGGGCCCGCCGTGGAGAAGAGCACCGCTGAACAGGGCCCGCCGTGGAGAAAGGCACCGCTGAACAGGGCCCGCAGTGAAGAAGAGCACCGCTGAACAGGGCCCGCGGTGCAGAAGAGCACCGCTGAACAGGGCCCCGCCGTCTCAAGCACCGCTCCGCTGGGCCCTTCTTCTCAAGCACCGCTCCGCTGGGCCCTTCCTCTCAAGCACCGCTCCGCTGGGCCCTTCTTCTCAAGCACCGCCCCGCTGGACCCCGCTGTCTCTCCACCTCTCCGCTGGGCCCTTCCTCTCAAGCACCGCTCCGCTGGGCCCTTCTTCTCAAGCACCGCTCCGCTGGGCCCTTCCTCTCAAGCACCGCTCCGCTGGGCCCTTCTCCTCAAGCACCGCTCCGCTGGACCCCGCTGTCTCTCCACCTCTCCGCTGGGCCCTTCCTCTCAAGCACCGCTCCGCTGGGCCCTTCTTCTCAAGCACCGCTCCGCTGTGCCCTTCCTCTCAAGCACCGCTCCGCTGGGCCCTTCTTCTCATGCACCGCTCCGCTGGACCCCGCTGTCTCTCCACCTCTCCGCTGGGCCCTTCCTCTCAAGCACCGCTCCGCTGGGCCCTTCTTCTCAAGCACCGCTCCGCTGGGCCCTTCCTCTCAAGCACCGCTCCGCTGGGCCCTTCTTCTCAAGCACCGCTCCGCTGGACCCCGCTGTCTCTCCACCTCTCCGCTGGGCCCTTCCTCTCAAGCACCGCTCCGCTGGGCCCTTCTTCTCAAGCACCGCTCCGCTGGGCCCTTCCTCTCAAGCACCGCTCCGCTGGGCCCTTCTTCTCAAGCACCGCTCCGCTGGACCCCGCTGTCTCTCCACCTCTCCGCTGGGCCCTTCCTGTCAAGCACCGCTCCGCTGGGCCCTTCTTCTCAAGCACCGCTCCGCTGGGCCCTTCATCTCAAGCACCGCTCCGCTGGGCCCTTCTTCTCAAGCACCGCTCCGCTGGGCCCTTCTTCTCAAGCACCGCTCCGCTGGGCCCCGCCGTCTCAAGCACCGCTCCGCTGGACCCCGCTGTCTCTCCACCTCTCCGCTGGGCCCTTCCTGTCAAGCACCGCTCCGCTGGGCCCTTCTTCTCAAGCACCGCTCCGCTGGGCCCTTCATCTCAAGCACCGCTCCGCTGGGCCCTTCTTCTCAAGCACCGCTCCGCTGGGCCCTTCTTCTCAAGCACCGCTCCGCTGGGCCCCGCCGTCTCAAGCACCGCTCCGCTGGGCCCTTCTTCTCAAGCACCGCTCCGCTGGGCCCTTCATCTCAAGCACCGCTCCGCTGGGCCCTTCTTCCCAAGCACCGCTCCGCTGGGCACCGCCGTCTCAATCACTGTTTATGGTTCACTGTGCCCACCATGCCTCCTCCTTGACCAGTGGAGACTGTCATCCACCTGATGGACTGTGGCTTTGCACTCCCCAGGATGGTCCAGTGGGCAGCCCACCCACTGTAGAGACATTGAGAGACTGTGGCTTTGCACTCCCCAGGATGGTCCAGTGGGCAGCCCACCCACTGTAGAGACATTGAGAGACTGTGGCTTTGCACTCCCCAGGATGGTCCAGTGGGCAGCCCACCCACTGTAGAGACATTGAGAGACTGTGGCTTTGCACTCCCCAGGATGGTCCAGTGGGCAGCCCACCCACTGTAGAGACATTGAGAGACTGTGGCTTTGCACTCCCCAGGATGGTCCAGTGGGCAGCCCACCCACTGTAGAGACTTGAGAGACTGTGGCTTTGCACTCCCCAGGATGGTACAGTGGGCAGCCCACCCACTGTAGAGACATTGAGAGACTGTGGCTTTGCACTCCCCAGGATGGTACAGTAGGCAGCCCACCCACTGTAGAGACATTGAGAGACTGTGGCTTTGCACTCCCCAGGATGGTACAGTGGGCAGCCCACCCACTGTAGAGACATTGAGAGACTGTGGCTTTGCACTCCCCAGGATGGTACAGTGGCTCCTCGTGGATCTGGCGTCGTGGACTCATGTGGCTGTGGTGCCCCTCCTTTCCCTTCCCCCTGAGGTGCCTGTAGTTTTTACATCTGATGCCCCTGCAGTGTTCTCTCCAAAGGACTCAGGTCTCCTGTGTGGGCTTTGCCCTTGTTTCTCAAAACTTTGGCCCACGGACATGATGAATTTGTAGGATGTGCAGGACTTGTTACTTCAGTTATACACTGATGTGTATGTCATTTGTTTTCTTGTGAATATCTTTCATGGTTGTACGATATTTTTCAGGACCTTTTTGGTACATAAATATTTATTCCAAATTTGATTATGTCCTAGCATTTTTCTGGGGTGTTTGGGTGGTGTCACTGTGACTTGTTGCTCTGCATTGGTGTGTACATAGTTGGGGGGGGTCGCATATGTGTGTGCCCGTAACCTTTCGTCCTCCCCCCTCCCGTGTGTCGTAGGTGCAGTACTCACCGTTGTTGTCTGCGCCGGACTTCGTACTCGTGGTAGATGAGAAGGTAGACGAGAGCAGGTAGGATGTTTAATTCGGGTTCCATGCTGTCCTCCTTCCTCCTGGAGTGCGTAGTGGTGAGCGTTTTCCCGTTCGTAGTCTGTTTCCGCCGTGTTTTTATCGGCGGCGCTCCCGCCCCGGAAAAGGTGGCGGATTGGTGAGTTGTGATAGGGTGGGCGGTACATTGTCTGCCGCCTGGCTGTTGGCGGTGACCGCCGCGCTGTTTGTTTGTACCGCCGTGGCGGGCGGAGTGTTAAAGTGGCTGTCTGTGTTGGCGGTTCCCGCCAGGGTCAGAATTCCATATTTTTTACCGCCAGCCTGTTGGCGGGTTGGCCGCCGCTTTAACACCGACCGCCAGGGTTACAATCACCCCCTATATGTGATATTAGCAGATCGAGGTGGTGCATGTCGCATCATCGGTAGTAGTTGCTGTGTTTTTATTCCAGATCACTCACCTTCAGTATATGATGCAATATCTAGATTGCATAAAATTGCTGCAGAAATCCACACAGAGACTGGTACTTGGACTTTTTCTGGATGGTTTTTGGCTCTTGTTTCCGCTTGGGGCTGGAAACTACTGACTATCCAGTGTGTAATGATTGCAATATTTTTCACATGCTGTATCTGTATTCAGTGTGGTCCAATGTTCTGCTCCATGTGTATTACTGCTTGTATGCCTACCAAAAGAAATATTATAGAAATGAAAGCACAACATATGTTAGATAAGGAAATAGATGAAATGATGAGCATAAATACACAAGATGAATATTTAGATTATCCCAGAAAGACGAATGTCTTCAGCTAATGCTGAAAGGGTCGTCTGTTGTAACTTAATAGCGATTAGATTAAGCATTAGCAGAAGACATCTTGTATTTAGCAACTATTGTGAACAGTTGGCGGAATCCCTTTTGTATTCATGGCAGCCATTTTCACTGCCATGTGCTCGCCATGTGCTCTGTCCTACCTTTCTGTTAACTACTCTTGAAAATCTGTCTAGTGACAAGTTGTATTTAGCATCTCCCACTTTCGCACATGCCCAGTAAGATCTGCAGCTGTTAGTAATCAGTAACAGACAGTAATGTGTCAACTAGTCCTTGAAACTGTTAGCCCCTCCTACCTGTCGACTGTGCATTTCCATATGACCTTACATGTATGTAAGTCTTGCTTCTATAATTGTACCACCTTCTTTTAGCCCCTGCGTGGGTATAAAAGGAGCATGCTCTCTTAGTTCAGTGTGCTACTTCAAACATTACCGAAGGGTGCTGTTTGAACTGTAGTACCACCACATGAGGTTTAATAAACTCTGTCTTTTATTTCAGTTTCTGTGCCAACTTCTTCCTATATGGTCTGAGGACTTTGTGCAGAGAAGGGCGAACCCCTTGCACTAGTAGGCTTTGCTGAGGCTTACTTCAACAAGATGATGGTAAAATCCAGACCTCAGTGCATAGTTATCAGCCCACATTGTTTCTACACTGTAGTATTGACATTCTATGGCCATTGGCATGTGACATACATCACTAATCTCATACACAATTGATGTGTCACATTACAGAGAAACAAAGTGGTTGTGTAAGTGCTATTTATTTTAAAGTGCTGTGGTGCAATATTCACATAGTGCAGGATTGTGAGTCAATTAGTGTGACACCTTCTATTGTGATGCAACACAAGTGCAATGGGACATGTCATTGGACATGCTGGGGTGAAGTGTCATACAGTGCAGAGGAACATGAATTGCCAATGATGTAGTGAGAGACAATTACAGAACATAGGGGGTCATTATGACCCTGGCGGTCTTTGACCGCCAGGGCCAAAACGACGGGAGCACCGCCAACAGGCTGGCGGTGCCTCTCGGCGTATTTGGACCGTGGCGGTAGCGCCGCGGTCGCACTGCCGGGGCCGGTGGTGTACTGACATTTTAGCCCCGGCGGTGATAATCCGCCAGGGCAGCGCTGCAAGCAGCGCTGCCCTGGGGATTATGACTCCCCTACCGCCAGCCTGTTTCTGGCGGTTTGCACCGCCAGGAAGAGGCTGGCGGTAAGGGGACTCCAGGGGCCCCTGCACTGCCCATGCACTTGGCATGGGCAGTACAGGGGCCCCCAGACAGAGCCCCGTCGCGCATTTCGCTGCCCGAATTTCAGGCAGTGAAATGTGCGATGGGTGCTATTGCACCCGCTGCACATCAACATTGCCGCCGGCTCAATTACGAGACGGCGGCAATGTTGATGTGACATTTCCGCTGGGCCAGCAGACGGTAACTCTGTTACCGTCCGCTGGCCCAGCGGAAATGTCAAAATAGGGAGCCAGCAATACGGCCAGCAATGGCGGTATTCTGGCGCCCGCAATCTCAGACCGCCGAGGTTGTAATGACCCCCACAGTGTCAAGGTAAACAGTGTGCTGGGGAACAGTGCATGTGACCAGCTGTAGCAAGACTGGTATGTTAACAAGCACAGGACCTAGGATATCAGTGCCCATGGGGCATGGACTTGTGCTACCGGGTACTCCGACGGGTGAAGGTGATCTGTTCCACATCTTCATCTTCTGATGTGTGTGTCGTCTCCTCTGCCCTTGGTGGTGGTGGTTTTGAAGGGGCAACACACACTTTAGTGTTTGAAGACGTGGAGTCAGAATTCCCGGTAGCTGCCAACTGTGGGGCTATTAAGGGCATTACTGCAGCAAGGAGGAGCTGCTGGTTCTTGAGTATAGCAGCTGCATCACTGTGGTAGGCAGCCAGGTCGGCCCTGAGGGGGTCATGATTGCATTTGTGCACGCAGTGAAAGGTTTGTGATGCCAGGTGTTGTGGTAACTCCCTCCCTAACTGCTGTGGTGAATTCCCTTACACATTGTTGTAGTCCTTGCAGGAGGGATGGTAGCGATTACATGGCTGCTGCCTGTTCTGCAGATGACATCATGCACGTGCGCATCCCCTCAAGGCTTGCTGACATATTTTGCATCCCCACCCGGACCTCCTTGGCCAGCTCCCACTGTACTCCCACTACTGTCCTCTCAAAGGTGGTACCAGTGTCTTCAGAGTCTTCAGCTGGGTTGGAGCTGGCAGATCATACTATTCGGGTAGTGGGTGATTCCTCTGTGATGGCTGCTGTATCTGTACTCCTCCTTGCGACTGAAGGTGGGGTCTGGAGGGTTCCAAGGATATCTTGGAGGGTCTGCTGGCTAATGTTTGTCAGCTCGTCATCCATGTCATCAGGGAAGTCCAGAACCGGCATACCCCCAGGAGAGCCATCATCCTCTGCAATGACATATTGTACAATTAGTGTGTCTGTGTTGTGGCAGTTGTAATGTGATGTTACTGACTTCCTATTGGTGGACCATTGTAATCTTGGTTCCTGTTCATTGTTCCTGTCATGAATATTAGCATTCTCCCAGGCCTATGCCCCACCTGCATGTCACATGTAGTGTGGGCAGTTTGGGGAATTGTCTGCATCACATCCTCTAGGTGTAGGTTCTGTCCAAATTGTATGTTGCCACCTTCTTGTCCTACTCAAACCTCCATCTGCTTCCATTAGCATGGTGAGGCCTTGCAATGGCTGCGGGTGTTCTGATGCCACTTAACAATATGGGACTGACCCAGTCTCTGATATTTCACATACACCTATATGAAATGTGATATTTCACATACACCTATATGTTGCTGAGACCTAGCATATACTATGTATAGCATTGGCATGGCACGATACAGGTGTCAGCATTGGTAATGTGTAATGTTGATTTGGGGAATGTGTGCTACATTGGATTGCAGTAATGGTCCTGGCAGTGTTCCATTTCCTCTTATGACGTGCGGGTGTGTTTAACTAGCTAGACACATATGTCCTTTCCCTCAATGCTGTAGTCTTAGCATTATGACAGGCGGGATGTTGCAAGGTGGCATTGCAGCTATTGTAACACAGACACGGGGTAGACCCTGAAATGTGAAGCATGGGTATGACATTACTGCTGTGTACTTCATAATGTAAGTAACATTAGCTGATGTTTATAGCGCCTATAGACATAAGCATTTGACAGGATTTGCACTTTGTTAGGAATTACAGGGGATTGATAACCCCGTCATCCTGAACCCTCTAATTTGGGTATGTTTGAATCATGGGCATATAACTGCCAGTAGCTACTTGACCTGCACACACAGCACAGGTGATAGTGGCAACTATTGTCACTGGTATGGCCTGAGACTGGAAATTGAGCCCTAGTTCATGTAGCGACAATACCAGCTGTTGTGTGACAGCAGGCCAGTTTTACGTTGTACCCTACCCTTCTGGACTGACTTTGCCTTCCAACATCCTTGGCGTGGCAGAGTACCCCCATGCAAACGTTGTTGATGTAGTGTTGTGCTGTGCCCCTGGTTTCCCCTGCACAGCCAATGCACCCGTGCCGTGCCCCTTTGCCATTTCCCCTACCTGATTTTCATGGCTGACATGCATTGTGTAGTAGGTATGTCTCCCCCCTGCTTACAGTTAACATTTAGGCATTTGTGTCCCTCATGCAACTTACCCTGAATCTGTGTGATTTCCTGGTAGTCTGCGGTGTCCTGTCATTGAATCCCTGTGACGATCTCCTCTGGGATGACGTCTACCACCATCTCCTCCATGTGGTCCAGGACCTCCTGCGGTACTGGACTCCCACCTCCAGTCTGCAGTGCTGCCTTCCTGTTCCTTGCCATCTTTTCCTTGGTCCTGCGCTTGCAGTCATGCCAGCGTTGCTTGCACTCAGTGACTGTTCTCTGTACTTCTGCCACACTGTTTATATTGTCCACAATTTGTTGCCAATTTGCCTCTCTTCTCCCAATTGGCAATTTTGAGGTGACAAAAAGTTGATGCTGGTGTTCCATCACCTCTTTCACTAGTATTTCCTGCTCTTCTGCACTGAACCGACACTTCCTTTTCTTCTTCTCCCTCTCCTGGGTCTTGTCTGGGTCCTCCTGGCTGGTTTCTGGTCGGTTAGAGTCTTGCTGGGGTCTCTCATGGCTTCTGGGATCCATTTTGGGGCTCCTTTGCACATTTTGCTGTATTTGCACCGGTTTTTGACGCTATTACGGGGGAAAATGGCACGTATCCGTTCTGCAACATCGTAAACCGGATTAAAGTCATTTTTGCCGTGTTAAGGTTGTTTTTCTTTACGACGTGGCGCAATGGTTAGAGTAAAAAAAAATGACTCAAACCAGTGGTTTGCACCACGGAGCGTCAAAGTATAAAGCCGGCGTTAAACTTTTTGATGCAAAACTGCAGCGGCGCAGTTTTGCGTCAAAAAGTATAAATATGGCCATTTTCACTTTTTTGACACAAAAGCGACACAAACTTACTTGTAGTTTGTAAGTTTGCACCACTTTTGCATCAAAAAGCGGCGCAAATGCGGAGCTAAATAAGTATAAATATGGGCCTATATTTTGTTAGTTTGCGCCGCTTTTGCGTCAAAAAATTACGCAAATGCGGTGCTAAAAAGTATAAATATGGGCCTTACTGTGTTCGCCCTTGATTCGGGCTTTGCTCTTCCTTTCACTTGCTTTTAATTCTGAAGAAATGCACGTTTTAAGTATGCTTTGATCTCTTCCTTCACTGCGGTCGCTTTTTATGTGTTCACATCCTTAAATTGTGCAATTTCATTTTGCAGTTCTTTCCATTACCTCCTCATTTTTCTCACGCTGTTCGTTCATCAGAGCCCTCTTTCTCTTTGTGTTAATGATTTCCATGCCCGTCATGTCTGTTTTTTTGTATTATATAATTTACAATCCAGGTTCACAGAGCTTCTCTTGAGGCACGGATGTTTGAATGTCACGTGCCGAGGGGATACAATTTGCTCCGACATAGTCAACAAGCATAGTTTTCAATTGCTTTTTGGCTAAGAATTGAAAGTGCTTTTCAGTTCATGAAACCTTTGTGCATTTTGCACAAGCTTCCCCTTTTCGGTAAGTCTGGCCAATGTCAGCAGAACAACCTTTAACTTTTTAAATGATCAAGTTCAGCCAATTTAGCAACACATCTCCGCTTCGAGATTTTGGGGAATTAGATTTTGAACAATTGCCTTTCTCGTCCAGGCCTCGATCCTGAAAAGCTAACTCCTTCAAAACAAAGCAATAACCGAGTCAAGAGCGTCCACGGATTACCATGCCCTCTCCCAAATGCGCTTGGACAGTTCCAGGCTTCTGTCGCGTCGGCGCGCGGCCTCTCTCACATGATGACAAATGGCTCATGAATGTGTGCCAAAGCCAAATGCTTTGCAAGGCAAACCAATTTTCGGCTAATCAAGTTTCGGAGTGATTTATTTCAGTTTCGCATTAGGATTTTTTCGCATTGCAAAGTTTTTCTAGTCCCACAGTTGCTAGCAAAAACATTTGTGATATCATTAACACGGAAATGCAGTCAACACTCAGGAATTTCACTTGATCTCCATAACAGGAATTGAGTTCTGTGCACAAGAATTCCACCTAACTTCCAAGAGTTCACATCATTACTTATGTGGTCACTTCACTTCCAGCCTTCTTCAGGCAGGACTGGACCATAAAATGGACTTGCCCTACTCGCCAAGACTTGAGACATAACCAAAGCAAACACACAATCATCATCAGTGCCCTAATAAGAACACTGGTCAGAGGGACACCTGTCCAGATTAAGGCCACAGTTTCATTGCTTTTCACACATGAAGAGTGGCAAGGACGGTTATAAACCTCATACTACCGCCCAAAATCAAAACTGTGAACACAAAAAGTATGGGGGGGGAGAAGACCTGACCAACAAGTAGCTGAATCACTCTTGCAGTGATCTAGCCTAATCAGACATGGTCGTCAAAACCATATGTTTGGACCACTCTTAGGGGTTCCGCCTTATGGAATAGGTGGTCTCACACACATAATAGTGTCATGCTTCATCATTTGGCCACCTACCCCCACCCAGGTAGGACAGTGCCACCTGGGTGGACTCAACATCATGGTTAAATGAACCCAGAGGGAGTACTTAAATTATGTTTTCTGGATAGTCCCGGGATCCAGTTGTTTGAATAAAATTACCTAACAGATCACCTGTGTAAATCACACCTTTAATATTGGTGTCTGCTGGCAAATTAAAAATCAAATAGGGACTTCTTTTAGTATAATGAGTCATTACGTCACTCTGTCCGCCCAGGTGGGACTGTCCTACGTTGGTGGGGGTAGGTGGCCAAATGATGAAGCATCTTCTTTTTCCCCCATACTTTTTGTGATCCCACTTTAATTGCCCTTGTAGCCAGGCTTGTAAATCTACCCATCGAAACAACTAATTTGGGGGCTACAGGTATCTCTGGTAGAGAGGTACTGGGGGATTAGAAGTGGGAAACTAAATGTCCCCATAGGAATGAGGAACTGGCAAGTGAACTGATAATTCAGGTCTGAACAGGGATCACAGCGAGAGGGGGCCACCAGCAGAGGACCACTATATTGTGATGATGTAGCCCTGTATGGCGCGGGCCTAGCATGTAGCAGCACAGAGACCACCATTGGAGGGGCGCAGGATCACTGTTGAAGGTAATGCATGCCATCAATGCAGGGGTGGCCAGATGCTCGCTGGTCTAGAAGCTACTGAGGGGATAGTGCAGGTGCAGTTGGCTAGCAACCTGGAACTGAGAACACGTCATGTTCAAGAGATCAATAATGTTCAAGTGGATGCGCTATCTCATTTCCAGATGGAGAAGTTCAGGGAGCTGGCCCCCTTAGCAGAAATAAGCATGACACCTTTCGCGATGGAGCTGTGGTTCTAGGCCGGCATGGCCTCTCCCTGCTAGTACAACACGCATTGGCACCCAAAACAGACAGGAGGTATGCAACGTCCCAGTAGATGGTCCAAAAAATCACTGGGTTGCAAACATTCAACAACAATGAGGACACAGCCCAAGCTGCACATCACTTCGTGGAATAGGCATTTCAGCAGCGGAAATGCATTTGTCAGTAATAGACGACTACACAAAGCTGGCAACCAGAGTGGACCAAACAGCATCAGATCATCTGAAAGCAGCTCTAAAAGCCTGGCAGCGATTGGAGGGGCAAGGGTGGACAAAATAAAGCTAATTAAGTAAGACATCCTGGCCCGCATGCTGCAGGTCCTGGGCGATGTGTGAAAGGACATGTCAGAGGTTACGCTGTTCAAAGCAGTATTCACGCTGGATTTCTTTGGAGCCTTCAGATTAAGCGAGCTGGTAGCCTCAGCGAAACACAAGATTGGGGGTTCCTGCTTGCATGCGCAGGATGTACAGTTCTGCCCTTCAAAGCGTAGCGGTGACACTAAGACAAATGACTCTTGCAACACCAGGCCTGCTGGCAGCTGAGTTAGGCACACACTCCTTTTGCATTGGGGTGGCAACCATGGTGGTGTGAGAGGTAAGTGTTAATGGAGACCAGAAGGCGTAGTAGGTTGTGACATGTGATCTTTTTATTTTAAGTTTCTGTAGACTTTGTTTCTAGAACGGATATCTTTGTTTGTCTCTTCTTTCTCAGGTTTTCTTTTTTTTTCTTTATTGCTGGGTAGTCTTGGTAGGGCTTCTTCAGGGTCTTCCTAATGGGGCTTCTTTCCTTCAGGCACCCATCACGGACTCCGACCAACAACGACACCCAAAGAGAGAGAAATGAGAAGCCGTATTTCAGAAGGTAAGTAAGTAACTTACAGTCCTATTCTCCTGTCTTGTTTTCTTTTCCTCTTCTACCATCTAGCTCCTCCTTACTTTCCCTTTTTGCTTTACCCGTGCTGTTAGTGACGATCTTTTTTTTCTCTCTCTCCTTAAGCGACTCTTCGTCTTTTCCTTTTTATCTCTTGATTCAATACCCTCCTTGTATGGTATATATATATATTTAGGGAAATGGACAAATATACTGCTTAAAAGCGTGAATAAATGCTCAGATTCACGTGGATTGGTGCCTTGGTCTTCTTTGTGTCAGTACAATATATATATATATATATATATATATATATATATATATATATATATATTGTTAGAAATGGGGTCTTTGGTTGACAGTCAGGTTACCCCTTGTTCAAGCAAGGACCCTCACTATAGTCAGGGTAAAAGAGAATCACCCTCAGCTAACCCCTGCTTACCCCCTTGGAAGCTTGGCAGAGCAGTAGGCTTAACTTCAGAGTGCTAGGTGTAAAGTATTTGTACCAACACAACAGTAACTTAATGAAAACACTACAAACTGACACAACACCAGTTTAGAAAAATAGGAAATATTTATCTAAACAAAACAAGACCAAAACGACAAAAATCCAACATACACAAGTCAAGTTATGACTTTTTAAAGATTAAACTCAAAAATAGCGCTTAGAAACAAAAATGCTTCAATGAGGTGTTAACACGGCATCGTGACGGAGTCGTTCCCAACAAGCCGACACCAGTGGCGCCGGACACGGAGCCACGTAGACCCCCAAGTACAGTACCTTTGGTGAAGAGTGAAAACAAGCCGATGCTCGAAGTCGGGGATCGCGGCGTCTGTGCGAAACGTTGAATCCGCGCACTTCGAGTGGCGTCGATCACGACGTGGTGCGGCGACTTCCACAGAGTCGCGGACTTCAGCGAGGCTGCAGTGGCATCGGGCATGCGAAGAGCGTCGCGTTCCAGCAAAGGTCACGGCGTCGGGTGCAGGCGGTGTCACCGGATTCAGCAGCGGCGTCGGTCCGAAGTCAATTTCCTTGGATTTCCACCAGCATTCCTTTCAAGGGCCCAGGGACTGGATAGGGCACCACTTGTCAGAGCAGGAGTCTCTCCAGAGACTCCAGGTGCTGGCAGAGGAAAGTCTTTGCTGTCCCTGAGACTTCAAACAACAGGAGGCAAGCTCTAAATCAAGCCCTTTGAGACTTCTTCACAAGATGGAAGGCACACAAAGTCCAGTCTTTGCCCTCTTACTCTGGCAGAAGCAGCACTGCAGGAAAGCTCCACAAAGCACAGTCACAGGCAGGGCAGCACTTCTTCCTCGGCTATTCAGCTCTTCTCCAGGCAGAGGTTCCTCTTGGTTCCAGAAGTGTTTCTAAAGTCTGTGGTTTTGGGTGCCCTTCTTATACCCAATTTCTCCTTTGAAGTAGGCCTACTTCAAAGTAAAGTCTCTTTTGAATGTGAAATCCTGCCTTGCCCAGGCCAGGCCCCAGACACTCACCAGGGGGTCGGAGACTGCATTGTGTGAGGACAGGCACAGCCCTTTCAGGTGTAAGTGACCACTCCTCCCCTCCCTCCTAGCACAGATAGCTCATCAGGATATGCAGGCTACACCCAGCTCCCTCTGTGTCACTGTCTAGTGTGAGGTGCAACCGGCCCAACTGTCAAACTGACCCAGACAGGGAATCCACAAACAGGCAGAGTCACAGAGATGGTATAAGCAAGAAAATGCTCACTTTCTAAAAGTGGCATTTTCAAACACACAATCATAAAATCAACTTTACTAAAAGATGTATTTTTAAATTGTGAGCTCAGAGACCCCACACTCCACATGTCCATCCGCTCCCAAAGGGAATCTACACTTTAATAAGATTTAAAGGTAGCCCCCATGTTAACCTATGAGAGGGACAGGCCTTGCAACAGTGAAAAACGAATTTAGCATTATTTCACTGTCAGGACATATAAAACACATTACTATGGGGGTCATTACAACATCGGCGGTAAAAGCCGCTTACCGCCATGCAGAAGACCGCCAATACACCGCCGCGGCCGCGGAATTCCGCCACAGCTATTATGACACACATCACGGAATCCGCCAAAATTGAGACACCCACACAAGTCCGCCACACCAAAGGTCAGTGATAAACTGGCGAAAACAAATCCTCCACCGTCATGCCAACAGAAACACACCCATGCTATTACGACACACGAATCCACGCAGCGGTCTTTCAACCGCAGTATTCCATTGGCGGTACACACCGCAGTGCTCAAAATACGCACACATCTCCAAAACACCGCCACATTGGACAATTCAAAATACACACACCTGATACACATACAAACACCACTCCCACACACCCAATACAATATAAAACACACACCCACATCACCCACAAACCCCTATGACCAAAAAATAGAGATGAAGGCGACAGAGAGAGCACAGCAATAGACAACCCCCACCACACAGAGGCACACAACTCCATCACCCACACAACATCCACGCACAAAACAACCCACACCACTACACATCACCACACTCATCACCACATACACCACCCCACACATCACCTACACCACCCAATGGCACGCCAAAGACACCCCAGGTTTTTGGAAGAGGAGCTCAGGGTCATGGTGGAGGAAATCGTACGGGTAGAGCCACAGCTATTTGGATCACAGGTGCAGCACACCTCTATAGCTAGGAAGATGGAGCTATGGCGAAGAATCGTGGACAGGGTCAACGCAGTGGGACAGCACCCAAGAAATCGGGAGGACATCAGGAAGAGGTGGAACGACCTACGGGGAAAGGTGCGTTCAGTGGTTTCCAGGCACAACATCGCAATTCAGCAGACTGGCGGCGGACCCCCACCTCCTCCCTCACAACCAACAACATGGGAGGAGCAAGTCTTGACCATTATGCATCCTGAGGGCCTCGGAAGAGTCGGTGGAGGAATGGACACTGGTAAGTCAAATCTTAACTATCATATCCCCACCCTACCTGCATGCTATCACACACCCCCACCCTACCCCCTCCCCTATCACTCCAACTCCTCACTAATGTACTAATAAAACAAACCACACATCCCAACACCAAGCCCTGCATGACACAACAAAGCATGGACACCCATCACTAAAGCATGCCCACTGCACATACCCATAACAACCCCTAACCATCATCACACAAGCCCCCACACAGGAATGCTAGCACTGGGGTACACGCTCACCCACCCATTGTACACCATGACACACACACATGCTATAATCATGCTTTTATACCCCTGCAGGACCACTACCTAACGTCACCAGACAGGAGGGTCCAGACATCTCTACCCCACCCACAGAAGAGGCAAACAGTGATGATAGCAGCTCTGGCCAACTGGATCCAGATGACCAGCCCGGACCATCGTGGGCCTCTGGACAGTCGGTTCCCCTTGCACAGGCACAGCCCAACACTGACCTTCCACCCTCTGGAAACACCAGTACAGCACCCACCCAGCGGGCCCATACCTCCGTCCCCAGGACACGTCAATCAGCTGTGTGTCCACCACTACAGGGAACCCAGGATAACCCACCACCCCAACAACAACAGGGACCTGGGGGCAGTGGGCACACGGTCCAGGGGACGGAGGCACAGGAACACAGGGGAACTGGGAGTGCTACTGTGCGATAGTGGGCGGACAGACCAAGGGAACCCACTCTCCACGAGGCCCTCTCCTCCATCATGGGAGCATACCACCACTCCCAGGAGACGATGGCTACGGTCCTGGCCAAGTTTCAGGAGACCCAGCGCATGCAGGAGGAACAGTATTTGGGGTTCAGGGAGGAACTCAGAACCATCAGCTCCACCCTGGGCACCATCGTAGGGGTGCTGAAGGACATACAGAACACCATGAGGGACACCATGACACTACAAGGGGCCCCTGACACTAGCATGTACGATGAACTGCCGAACACCTCCGCCGGCGCAAGTGGACAGGACGCCCCGCCACAGGACCACCACACCAGCACCCCACACCCTGCAGACGGAGAACCACCCCGCAAGCGGTCCCTGAGATCCAGGAACAGGACAGAGCAAGATGGCAAGACCACCGCCAAAAAATGAGACCACCCTGATTGTCATCCCACTGTCCCACTTTGTAACCCTGTCCATATTGGAACTGCCCCAGCTCCACTTCCTATGTCCATATGGGCAGTGCACCTATGAGACTAATAGACTGGACTCTGCCATGGACATTCCTCCACCATCACCCATCACCATTTTACAACCACCTCCAATAATTAACACTTCAATAAACACCCTTGAAACCCAAAACAATCTGGAGTCAGTCTGTGATTTTGAAAAAGTGTATTAGCTATGACAATGACAACATCCGTTCTAATAGTAATGTCAACATACCTATGTCACACATCACAAATCCATGAAGGATGCAAGCAGATGACACACGTTGGTAACCACACCTGTGAAACCGTAATGGAAATGTACAACTCAGTTACCAAATACTGCTTGAAATTGACAGACAGGATAGAGGTAGAAGTGTGAAAGTAAATGTATTAGTAAAGAAAGTGTTCTCACCTGTGTGTCACTGGAAATATTGCTGTATGACTGAATCCCTGTTGTCAATGTCTTCTTCCTCTGCTTCCTCCTCATCACTGTCCACAGGCTCCACAGCTGCCACAACACCGTCATCTGGACCATCCTCCTGCAGAAAAGGCACCTGGCATCGCAAAGCAAGATTGTGAAGCATAGAGCAGGCGATGATGATCTGGCACACCTTCCTTGGTGAGTAGAATAGGGAACCACCTGTCATATGGAGGCACCTGAATCTGGCCTTCAGGAGGCCAAAGGTGCGTTCGATCACCCTCCAAGTCCGCCCATGGGCCTCATTGTAGCGTTCGTCTGCCCTGGTCCTGGGATTCCACACTGGGGTCAATAGCCATGACAGGTTGGGGTAACCCGAGTCCCCTAATAGCCACACCCAATGCCTCTGGAGCTGACCCATCACATAAGGGATGCTGCTATTCCGCAGGATGTAGGCGTCATGCACTGAGCCAGGGAACATAGCATTTACCTGCGAGATGTGATGGTCTGCCAAACATACCATCTGTACATTCATCGAATGATAACTCTTTCGGTTCCTGTACACCTGTTCACTCCTGTGGGGGGGGACCCGAGCTACATGGGTCTCATCAATGGCACCTATGATGTTAGGGATATGTCCCAGGGCATAGAAGTCACCTTTAACTGTAGCCAAATCCTCCACCTGAGGGAAAACGATGTAGCTCCTCATGTGTTTCAGCAGGGCAGACAACACTCTGGACAACACGTTGGAAAACATAGGCTGGGACATCCCTGATGCCATGGCCACTGTTGTTTGAAATGACCCACTTGCTAGGAAATGGAGCACTGATAGCACCTGCACTTGAGGGGGGATTCCTGTGGGATGGCGGATTGCTGACATCAGGTCAGGCTCCAACTGGGCACACAGTTCCTGGATTGTGGCACGGTCAAACCTGTAGGTGATGATTAAATGTCGCTCCTCCATTGTCAACAGGTCCACCAGCGGTCGGTACACCGGAGGATTCTGCCATCTCCTCACATGTCCCAGCTGACGGTGCCTAGGAAGGACAAAAGCGACCACAGAGTCAAGCAATTCAGAGGTATGTACCCACATCTACACAGAACACGAAACAAACTCCAAAAAGTTGTCTGTATGTGTGTTGAGTCCAGGCCTAGGTATGTGTGACGCAGTTGAAAATGAAGCCATGTGGGCCCCTGAAATGGCGGCTGCCTGACCTCTAAAGTGGGACAATGGGATGTGAGGTAACTGCGCTGGCGTTGTACACCGTCGCAGTAGGCGGTCGTAGACCGCTGCGCAATGCTGCATTGGTTAACATTGGACCCTATGTGTCCCAGGAGCCAATGACGCAGTGCGCCGGCGGTGATGATACACACCGCTGCGGACGTCACGGCCGCGGACATGACCGCCATTTTCTATCTGTTCAGTCACTCGATACCTGATCTTCGACAGGAGAGGACCTACACTGCAAGTGCTGCTGTGACCTCGGTCTGGAAGAGACAATGGCTCGTGCGTCTGGGGAAAGGGCCCCTGCCTTCACTGCACAGGAGTTGGAGAAGCTCGTGGACGGGGTCCTCCCCCAGTACGCGCTACTCTACGGTCCTCCAGACCAACAGGTGAGTACATAGGGTGCAGGTTGTATGGGCTATGCCTGTGTGGAGAGGGCTGGATGTAAGAAGGAAGGGGGCTGAATTCTGCGAGCATGAAGGAGTGTGAATGCATGTGCCACATGGCAAGGGCAGGGATGTGGGCCACTCACTTCGACGGTGCAGTTGGTAATGACTTCTCTTTTTCCCCTGTACATGTCATGTAGGTCAGCGCCCACCAGAAGAAGGATATTTGGCGTGCCATCGCCAAGGACGTCTGGACCCTGGGGGTCCACCAGAGACGGAGCACCATCTGCCGTAAAAGATGGGAGGACATTCGCCGCTGGAGCAAGAAGACGGCGGAGGCTCTGCTGGGGGCGGCCTCCCAACGTGGGAGGGGTGCCCGTCGCACCATGACCCCCCTGATGTTCCGGATCCTGGCAGTGGCCTACCCTGAGTTGGATGGGTGCATGAGGGCATCACAGCAGACACAAGGGGGTGAGTACACTCTCATTCTGCTGACTTTGCGCGCAGTGGAGGGGTCTGGGTGGGGGAGGAGGGCTCTGGGTTTCCCTAGGCCAGGGCGAGTTCCGTAGGCTAGGCCCCTCAGTAATGCAGGCCATGTGCCACTCCACCCCACCTCTGTAGAGTGCCAAGTACAGGTATACATGCCCCTGTGTCATCTATGTGTGCAGATGTCCACCATAGCCATGTAGGCCATATCCCAGGAACTGCATCTGTAGAGCCCAAGAGCGTGGCGTAGTGCAGGGGGCTGCTGTGTCTGTATTGTCTGCCAACGGTAGCGGTAAGCCATGTACTCGACCTGTCTTTCTTCTGTTTCCCAACCCCTTTTTGTGCTCTCCCCGTTCTTTTGTGCATCAGCATCATCAGGCGGAGGTACAGTGGCACCGGAGCACCAGGAGGCTGCATCCCACATGGCCATGTAGGGCCACAGCACGGACTCTGAATACACCAGTGGGACGGAGGGCGAGGGGAGCTTCACGGCAGTCACCGGATCAGCAACCAGCAACACAGACTCGTCCTCCGATGGGAGCTCCCTTGTGGTGGCGGCACCATCTGTGCCCCCTACTTCTACAGGTACAGCCGCCACCCCCCCTACCAGTACCGCCCTCCCAGCAGCCCCTCAGCCTTCGCCCCGTGCCCGCTCACCCAGGAGTGTGGGCATCACCTTTGCCCCAGGCACCTCAGCCCCTGCCCCTGTCACCCCTGCTGCCCTCAGTGAGGAGGCCATTGACCTCCTCAGGTCACTCACTGTTGGGCAGTCTACCATTGTGAATGCCATCCAGGGTGTAGAAAGGGAGTTGCAACACACTAATGCATTCCTGAGGGCATTCATTCTGGTCAGGCTGCCCATCATCGAACCCTGCAATCTCTGGCCTCAGCACTGATGGCAGTCATTGTCCCTGTGTCTAGCCTCCCCCCTCCAACTTCCTCCACCCAGACCCAATCCCCTGTACCTCAGCCTATCCCAAGCACACCTACAGACCAGCCTGCACACACCTCAACACACAAGGGCAGCTCAGGCAAACATAGGCACCACACATCCCACAGGCACTCACACAAGCATCACCCACATACAGACACAGCAACATCCACTGCCTCCACTGTGTCCCCCTCCTCGTCGTCTCCCTCCTCCCTCCCAGTGTCGTCTACACTCTCACCTGCATGCACTACCACTACAGCCACTAGGACTCGCACCAGAACACCCAGCACCACACCGCGCTCACCTGCACTCACCACCCCCAATACCATTTACGCGTCCCCTGTGTCCTCTCCCAGTGTGTCTGTGACGCCCCCTCCCGAAGTACACAAACGCGGGCACACACACACCACACCCAACATCCATCCACCTCATGACAGCCTCCAGAACATGCACCTGCACCCAAATCATCAAAAGTTACACCTCCTACAACAACCTCCTCTTCCTCCACTCCCAGACCCCCTCCAGCTACCCGTCCCAGTGTTCGTCAGAAACGTTTCCTGAGCAACGTTGACCTCTTTCCCACCACCCCCCCCTCCAATTCATAGGTCCCGTAGTAGCACCTCAGCCAAAAAATCTCCGGTACCAGTGGTGCCTGTTAGAGGTATGTGGAGTGCACCGGGCACCAGGGCAGCCAGTGTGACACGGATCCAAAGCATAGCCAGCCCCCCCTGTGAAGCACCAGAAGTTGGACAGTGCCCGACGGGAGAAGGTGAAGACTCCTGCAGGCAAAGCCGCTCACAAGGGTCCCGGGGGGAGTGTTGAGTCAGCTGTGACTCCTCCCAAGTTGGGGAAGGGGCAGAAGAAAGCGCCAAAGTATGGGAAGAGCAGCACGGCGGAGAAGGCCGCCATCATCCCCGCTGCCCAGGGCGCCACCGCCAGCCCCATCGTCATTGGTCAGGAGACCACAGCCAGAGTCAGTGCCCAGGAGGGCAGCACAATCGTCACTGGTCAGGAGACCACCGCCAGAGTCAGTGCCCAGGAGGGCAGCACAATAGTCACTGGTCAGGAGACCACCGCCAGAGTCAGTGCCCAGGAGGGCAGCACAATCGTCACTGTTCAGGAGACCACCTCCAGAAACAGTGCCCAGGAGGGCAGCACAATAGTCACTGGTCAGGAGACCACTGCCAGAGTCAGTGCCCAGGAGGGCCCCGGCAGCCACAGCCCCACTGGGCAATGAGGGACCGCCATGGCACACATCGCTGCCCAGGTCAGAGACAGCAAAGTCAAGCACCGCTGAACAGGGCAAAGACCGCCATGGCAAGCACCGCTGAACAGGTCAGAGACAGCAAAGTCAAGCACCGTTGAACAGGGCAAAGACCGCCATAGCAAGCACGGCTGAACAGGTCAGAGACAGCAAAGTCAAGCACCGCTGAAAAGGGCAAGCACCGCTGAACAGGGCAAGCACCGCCAACACAAGCATCGCTAGCCCATGTGCGGCAGGGGCAGTGACGGAACTGGGACCGTCACGGGGAGAGTGATGCACTCTGGGCACCAGTCCCCCTCCAGAACCAGTGGAGAACAGCATCCACTCCGTCTGTCCTGCACAGGATGAAGCACTCTGGGCACCAGTCCCCCTCCAGAACCAGTAGAGACTGTTATCCACTTGAGAGACTGTGGCTTTGCACTCCCCAGGATGGTACAGTGGGCAACCCACCCACTGAAGAGACTCGAGAGACTGTGGCTTTGCACTCCCCAGGATGGTACAGTGGGCAAACCACCCACTGTAGAGACTTGAGAGACTGTGGCTTTGCACTCCCCAGGATACATCAATGGGCATGGAGCCCCGTCGTGGATCTGGCGTGGTGCTGTCATCCGGCTGAGGTGCCCCCCCTTCCCTTCCCCCTGAGGTGCCTGTTGTATTTCTATCTGATGCCCCTGCAGTGTTCTCTCCGTTTCTGGACAGGTATCTTGTGTGGGCCTCGCCCCAGGCATTTTGGGCCCAGTGGTCCACGGACATTGAATGGTGCATACCTGCACTACTAATCGTGATGTATATTTTTGGAATGTGTATATATTTCTGTATATATTAGCTTACTGTATTTTGATACATTACAATGGTTGCACTCATTTCCTTTTGTCTTTGCATCCTTCCGGGGGGGTTGGGGGTTGTTACTGTGATGTTTGGAAATGCATTGGTGTGTGTGTTGTAGTGTGCAAGGGTCGGGGTGGGGGTGTTACATGTGTGTGTCCCTGACTTTTGCCTCCCCCCTCCCCTATGTCGTAGGTGCAGTACTCACCGTTGTCTTCGGCGCCGGCATTGCTGATGTTCGTAGAGGAGCAGGAACACTATCGCAGGGAGTATTTGGAGTTCCGGCTCCATGGTGCCCTCCTTCCTCGTGGAGTGTGTTAAGGTGAGCGTTTTCCCTTTGAAATGGCTGTTTCCGCCGTGTTTTTATCCACGGTGAATCCGCCCAGGAAAAGGTGGCGGATTGGCCTGTTGTAATACTGTGGGCGGTACTTTGTCTTCCGCCTGTCTGTTAGTGGTGACCGCCGCGCTACTTGTCTGTACCGCTGTGGCGGTCGGAGTGTTAAAGTGGCTGTCTATGTTGGCGGTTTCCGCCACGGTCATAATTCATTTTTTTTTACCGTCGGCCTGTTTGCGGTATTACTGCCACTTTAACACCGTCCGCCAGGGTTGTAATGACCCCCTATGTGTCCTCCCTTAACCATACACTGCACCATCCCCTTGGGGCTACCTAGGGCCTATCTTAGGGGTGTCTGACATGTAGGAAAAGGGAAGGTTTAGGCCTGGCAAGTGGGTACACTTGCCAAGTCGAACTTACAGTTAAAACTGCGCACACAGACACTGCAATGGCAGGTCTGAGACATGATTACATAACTACTTATGTGGGTGGCACAACCAGTGCTGCCGGCCCACTAGTATCATTTGATTTACAGGCCCTGGCACCTCTAGTGCACTTTACTAGGGACTTACTAGTAATCAAATATGCCAATCATGGATAAACCAATTACATACAATTTACACAGAGAGCACATGCACTTTAGCACTGGTTAGCAGTGGTAAAGTGCTCAAAGTTCAAAAGCCAACAGCAACAGGTCAGAAAAAATAGGAGGCAGGAGGCAAGAAGATTGGGGATGACCCTGCATAAGCAAAAGTTTGTTTTTTTCTGAGGTTAATACGTGCTGCTCCTTCACCCGTGCCTTCCTGGGTTTTATTTGTTTGTCTTTTCTTTTGGTTCTTTCTTTCCTTCCCCCCCCCCACTTTTCCCCAATTATTTATCCTGTGCACTCAGGGTTTATAAGTGAGTTTTTGCTTCTTTCCTCCCCATTCCCCAGTATACACCCGTACCTGCTCTGGCCACGTTAATTTTAGAACGTGGCCAGCTCCAGCGCTTCCTCTCCCTTTGTCATCTTCTGTTCCTCACTGCTGTGTCTTATCGCGACCCTGATGTAACTCTTCTTTTTGAGCCAGTGGCTCCGCGTCTCTTTGGGATGCCTCTTCCGCTTGCCTCGGTTGTCCTTACTGCGAGTTGCTCCCTCGGTCTTTGCCTCCTCCTTTCTTTTAGTTAACAAACTCCTCTGTTGTGCTGACTCTTCCTGTTTCTCGCCATTGGACGCTTGAAAAATGACCTGCCTCCTCTTCTTCAGCTGCTGGCCATTGCGTAGTACCCCCGGGGTACTCCTGTCCCAGCCCGGGCCCTGGCGCCCCATCACAGGCAACCAGGCTGGGGTTGTCTCAGGAAGGGATCAAAAGTAGAGGGAGGTGGCGCTCGGCAGACTGCATGGGTTGAGTGAGGCTCTTTCATGGAAATCAAGTGTGAAGATCACACCCCCCCCCTCCAAAAAAAAGAGAGTTGGAGTTGGGAATGAATAGACCCTTTATTCACCAAAGAAATGTGGCAACCAACTTGCACCATTTGTTTTCAGCAGGTGAATGGAGAAGGACAGTGTGGATGTTGGGGCATTAGTTTGTGTGAAGAACACAAAGCTGGTAGACAAAAGGGGATGGGGGGGCACTCAAAAGTCCAGGCCAGTCAACACCGCGTTAAGATGGAGAGGAATCCCGTGGAGGTGCTGGAACCAGATGGAGGATGTGTTGAGCAGCCCACTCTGGCAGTAACCAGGTGACCTAAATGTGCTGGTAGCGCAATTTGGGGGAAACGATTTGGCGCAACCGGGTAGGAGAGAGCTGCGGGAGAACATTCGACATTGGCTGATTGGGGGAGCAAAGCTATTGGGTAGCACAGCCATGCTGTGGTCTGAAATTGTGCCCAGGAAAACATGGAGAGGGGCCTGGCCCACCGATACTCAGAGTATTTCATCCAGGATGGGGTGCACCTATCAGACACAGAACTGGATGTATTCTGGTCCAATCTCTGGGCAGCCATGGTGCTGGCCGGTTGTCAGTAGACTAATTGGAGTCTGACCTGGGGGAGCTGCCCGAGGATGTAAGCCCTCATACAGAGTGGTGAGAAAGAGGCGGCTAAAGGAGCTTAAGAAAGTTTTGGAAGGGCCACCACGGGATAGCAGACCGGGTACTTACCTTAGGATGCCTCACGGCAGAGGAAGGTGGTCTGAGAGGGGACGGGGCGCACAACAGTTACCAACAGTAAATGGGGGACTGATATAGGCGTCAAGTTTGGCTGCTGACTATCATAAACGTGTCAGGTCATTTGATTTACGGTTTAATGATCCAGTGAATAATTTTTGCTGTGATTTATGATCATGTGTCTTATGTGGGAAATTGGTTTATGACTTGGTGAATTGCTTGATTGATTTCTGACTTGATTTATGACCTGCTACCATTAAGGTATGCCTTGATTTGGGCAACTAATTAGTTGGTTAGGTTAAAGAAGTAAATAAAGCTGTGGCTGTGAACTTCCAAATGCATCAAGTGTAAGTTGTGCATTTATGAGATGACTGTGATGGCAGCGTGCAAAGTTTATAGCAGAGGCCAGCACCCAAAGGGGGCCAGTAAACGGCATCAAGGGACGGCAACAGCTTGTCCCTGGGTCAAGGGACAATTGGGGATGGAAGTATCATCCTTGCCCCTTCCACCCGCCCTGTCGTGGCATGAAGGTCAGGAGGAAAGGCAAGGGTGCCAAAACAGCACTGAGTGGCACAAAAAGCTGGCCAATGGGATGCTTTCAATTGTGCCCTCAGGGCACCAGGCCATTATATCTTGGTGGGGAAATCCGGGGCGCAACCACTACTTGGGATAGGACAATGATAATGGACTATGGAGACCCATCCACCCACACCCAACAAACAAAGGATCATCACAGCAGAAAGGGGTGAAACAGGTGAACATCCAAATGCATCAAGTGTAAGTTGTGCATTCATGAGTTGAGTGGCCGCATGCAACGTTTATCCACCTGACTTCCAAGAGTTCACATCAATATGTTCTATGGTCACTTCCCTTCCATCCTTCTCCAGGAAGGATTGGACCTCAAAATGGGCTTGCCCTACTCACCAAGACCTGAGACGTGACAAAAGCAAACACACACTCATCATCAGTGCTGCTTTTACCAGACCTTGGAGACCTCTTCTGCCCCTTCACCACCTTGGGAGGAGTCACAGCTGACTCAGCACTCCCCCCGGGACCCTTGTGAGCTGTTTTGCCGGCAGGAGTCTTCACCCTCTCCCGTCGGGCACTTTCCAACTTAAGGTGCTTTACAGGGGGTGGACTGGCAGTGCTTTGGCTCTGTGTCACACTGGCTGCCCTGGTGGCCGGTGCACTCCACAGACCTTTAACACGCACCACTGGTACCGGACTTTTTTTTGGCTGAGGTGCTACTACGGGACCTATGAATTGGAGGGGTGTGGGTGGTGGGAAAGAGGTCAACGTTCCTCAGGAAGAGTTTCTGACGAACACTGGGATGGGTAGCTGGAGGGGGTCTGGGAGTGGAGGAAGAGGAGGTGGTTGTAGGAGGTGTGACTTTAGGTGATTTGGGTGTAGGTGCAGGTACTGGAGGCTGTCGTGAGGTGGATGGATGTTGGGTGTGTGGGTGCCCGCGTTTGTGTACTTTGGGAGGGGGCGTCACAGACACACTGGGAGTGGACACAGGGGACGTGTAAATGGTAGTGGGGGTGGTGAGTGCAGGTGAGAGGGGTGTGGTGCTGGGTGTTCTGGTACGAGTCCTAGTGCCTGTAGATGTAGTGCATGCAGGTGAGAGTGTAGACGACACTGGGAGGAAGGAGGGAGACGACGAGGAGGGGGACACTGTGGAGGCAGTGGATGTTGCTGTGTCTGTATGTGGGTGATGCTTGTGTGAGTGCCTGTGGGATGTGTGGTGCCTATGTTTGCCTGAGCTACTTTTGTGTGGTGAGGTGTGTGCATGCTTGTCTGATGGTGTGGTTGGGATAGGCTGGGGTACAGGGGATTGGGTCTGGGTGGAGGAAGTTGGAGGGGGGAGGCTAGACACAGGGACAATGGCTGCCATCAGTGCTGAGGCCAGAGATTGCAGGGTTCGATGATGGGCAGCCTGACCAGAATGAATGCCCTCCAGGAATGCATTAGTGTGTTGCAACTCCCTTTCTACACCCTGGATGGCATTCACAATGGTAGACTGCCCAACAGTGAGTGACCTGAGGAGGTCAATGGCCTCCTCACTGAGGGCAGCAGGGGTGACAGGGGCAGGGGCTGAGGTGCCTGGGGCAAAGGTGATGCCCACCCTCCTGGGTGAGCGGGCACGGAGCGAAGGCTGAGGGGCTGCTGGGAGGGCGGTGCTGGTACGGGGGTGGCGGCTGTACTTGTAGAAGTGGGGGGCACAGATGGTGCCGCCACCACAAGGGAGCTCCCATCGGCGGACGAGTCCGTGTCGCTGTTTGCTGATCCATTGACCAACGTGAAGCTTCCCTCGCCCTCCGTCCCACTGGTGTATTCAGAGTCTGTGGTGTGGCCCTCCATGGCCAAGTGGGATGCAGCTCCCTCGTGCTCCGGTGCCACTGTACCTCCGCCTGATGATGCTGATGCACAAAAGAACAGGGAGAGCACAAAAAGGGGTGGGGAAACGGAAGAAAGACAGGTTGAGTGCATGGCTTACCGCTACCGTTGGCGGACAATATTGACACAGCAGCCCCCTGCACTACGCCATGCTCTTGGCCTCTACAGATGCAATTTCTGGGATATGGCCTACATGGCTATAAGTGTCAGCTGTCCACATAGATGACACAGGGGCATGTATACCTGTACTTGGCACTCTACAGAGGTGGGGTGGGGGGCCACAGGGCCATGCCTTACGAAGGGGCCTAGCCTACGGAACTCGCCCTGGCCTAGGGAAGTCCACAGTCCTCCTCCCCCACCCAGACCCCTCCACTGCGCGCTAAGTCCGCAGAATGAGAGTGTACTCACCCCCTTGTGTCTGCTGTGATGCCCTCAAGCCCCCATCCAACTCAGGGTAGGCCACCGCCAGGATCCGGAACATCAGGGGGGTCATGGTGCGACGGGCACCCCTCCCACGTTGGGAGGACATCCCCAGCTGAGCCTCCGCCGTCTTCTTACTCCAGCGGCAAATGTCCTCCCATCTTTTACGGCAGTGGGTGCCCCGTCTCTGGTGGACCCCCAGGGTCCGGACATCCTTGGCGATGGCACGCCAAATGTCCTTCTTCTGGTGGGCGCTGACCTACATGACATGTACATGGGAAGAAGAGAAGTCATTACCAACTGCATCGTCGAAGTGAGTGGCCCCCATCCCTACCCTTGCCATGTGGCACATGCATTCACAGTCCTTCATGGTCGCAGAACTCTGCCCCCTTCCTACTGACATCCAGCCCTCTCCACCCAGCATAGCCCATACAACGTGCTCCCTGTGTACTTACCTGTTGGTCTGGAGGACCGTAGAGTAGCGTGTACTGAGGGAGGACCCCGTCCACGATCTTCTCCAGCTCCTGAGCAGTGAAGGCAGGGGCCCTTTCCCCAGACGCAGCAGCCATTGTCTCTTCCAGACCGAGGTCACAGCAGCACTTGCAGTGTAGGTCCTCTCCTGTCGAAGATCAGGTATCGAGTGATTGAACAGATAGAAAATGTCGGTCACGTCCACGCGGTGACGTCCACGGCGGTGCGTATCATCACGCAGGCGCAATTCATCATTGGCTCCTGGGACCCATAGGGTCCAATGTTAACCAATGCAGCATTGCGCCGCGCTCTTCGACCGCCTACCGCAACGGTGTACAACGCCAGCGCAGTTACCTCACATCCCATTGTCCCAGTTTAGAGGTCATGCAGCTGCCATTTCAGGGGCCCACATGGCTTCATTTACTACTGCGTCACACATACCTAGGCCTACACTCAACACACATACAGGAAGAGTTTTGTATTTGGTGTCGTGTTCTGTGTAGCTGTGGGTACATACCTGAGAATATGTTGACTCTGTGGTCGCTGTTGTCCTTCTTAGGCACCGTCAGCTGGGACATTTGAGGAGATGGCGGAATCCTCCGGTGTACCGACCGCTGGTGGACCTGTTTACAATGGAGGAGCAACATTTGATCATCAACTACCGGTTTGACCGTGCCACAATCCAGGAACTGTGTACCCAGTTGGAGCCAGACCTGATCTCACCAATCCGCCATCCCACAGGAATACCCCCTGAAGTGCAGGTGCTATCAGTGCTCCATTTCCTTGCAAGTGGATCATTTCAAACAACAGTGGCCATGGCATCAGGGATGACCCAGCCTATGTTTTCCAACGTGTTGTCCAGAGTGTTGTCTGCCCTGCTGAAACATGTGAGGAGCTACATTGTTTTCCCTCAGGTGGAGGATTTGGCTACAGTTAAAGGTGACTTCTATGCCCTGGGACATATCCCCAACATCATAGGTGCGATTGATGGCACCCATGTAGCTCTGGTCCCCCCCGCAGGAGTGAACAGGTGTACAGGAACCGGAAGAGTAATCATTCCATGAATGTACAGATGGTATGTTTGGCAGACCAGCACATCTCCCAGGTCAATGCTATGTTCCCTGGCTCAGTGCATGACGCCTACATCCTGCGGAATAGCAGCATCCCGTATGTGATGGGTCAACTCCAGAGGCACCGTGTGTGGCTATTAGGGGACTCTGGTTACCCCAACCTGTCACGGCTATTGACCCCAGTGAGGAATCCCAGGACCAGGGCAGAGGAACGCTACAATGAGGCCCATGGGCGGACTAGGAGGGTGATCGAACGCACCTTCGGCCTCCTGAAGGCCAGGTTCAGGTGCCTCCATATGACAGGTGGTTCCCTATTCTACTCACCAAGGAAGGTGTGCCAGATCATCATCGCCAGCTCGATGCTTCACAATCTTGCTTTGCGACGCCAGGTGCCTTTTCTGCAGGAGGATGGTCCAGATGACGGTGTTGTGGCTGATGTGGAGCCTGTGGACAGTGATGAGGAGGAAGCTGAGGATGAAGACATAGACAACAGGGAGTCAGTCATCCAGCAATATTTCCCGTGACACACAGGTGAGAACAATTTCTTTACTAGTACATTTACTTTCACACTTCTACCTCCATCCTGTCTGTCAATTTGAAGCAGTATTTGGTAACTGAGTTGTACATTTCCATTACGGTTTCACAGGTGTGGTTACCAACGTGTGTCATCTGCTTGCATCCTTCATGGACTTGTGATGTGTGACATAGGTATGCTGGCATTACATTTGAAATCACAGACTGACTCCCGATTGTTTTGTGGTTCATGGGTGTTTATTGAAGTGCTAATTATTGGAGGGGGTGGCAAAATGGTGATGGATGATGGTGGAGGAATGTCCATGGCAGAGTCCAGTCTATTAGTCTCACAGGTGCACTGCCCATATGGGCATAGGAAGTGGAGCTCGGGCAGGTTAAGTATGGACAGGGTGACAAAGTGGGACAGTGTGATGACAATCAGGGTGGTCTCATTTCCTGGCTGGGGTCTTGCCATCGTGCTCTGTCCTGTTTCTGGATCTCAGGGACCGCTTGTGGGGTGGTTCTTCGTCTGCAGGGGGTGGGGTGCTGGTGTGGTGGTCCTGTGGCGGGGCGTCCTGTCAACTAGCGCCGGCGGAGGTGGTGGGCAGTTCATCGTCCAGGCTAGTGTCAGGGGCCCCTTGGAGTGCCACGTTGTCCCTCATGGTCTTTTGTATGTCCTTCAGCACTCCTACGATGGTGCCCAGGGCGGAGCTGACGGTTCTGAGCTCCTCCCTGAAGCCCAAATACTGTTCCTCCTGCATGCACTGGGTCTCCTGAATCTTGGCCAGGACCGTAGCCATCGTCTCCTGGGAGTGGTGGTATGCTCCCATGATGGAGGTGAGGGCCTCGTGGAGAGTGGGTTCCCTTGGCCTGTCTGCCCCCTGTCGCACGGCAGCCCTCCCAGTTCCCCTGTGTTCATGTGCCTCCGTCCCCTGGACCGTGTGCCCACTACCACTGCCCCCAGGTCCCTGTTGTTGTTGGGGTGGTGGGTTATCCTGGGTTCCCTGTAGTGGTGGACACACAGCTGATTAACGTGCCCTGGGGACGGAGGTATGGGCCCGCTGGGTGGGTTCTGTGCTGGTGTTACCAGAGGGTGGAAGGTCAGTGTTGGGCTGTGCCTGTGCGAGGGGAACCGACTGTCCCGAGGCCCACAATGGTCCGGGCTGGTCATCTGGTTCCAGTTGGCCAGAGCTGCTGTCGTCACTGTGGGCCTCTTCTGTGGGTGGGGTGGATATGTCTAGACCCTCCTGTCTGGTGACGTTACGTAGTGGTCCTGCAGGGGTATAAGAGCATGATTATTGCATGTGTGTGTGTCATGGTGTGCAATGGGTGGGTGTGCGTGTACCCCAGTGCAAGCATTCCTGTGTGGGGGCTTGTGTGATGATGGTTGGGGGGGTGTTATGGATATGTGCAGTGAGCATGCTTTAGTGATGGGTGTCCATGCTTAGTTGTGTCATGCAGGGCTTGGTGTTGGGATGTGTGGTTTGTGTTATTAGTACATTAGTGAGGAGTTGGAGTGATAGGGGAGGGTGTGAGGGTGGGGGGGTGTGATAGCATGCAGGTAGGGTGGGGGATATGATAGTTAAGATTTGACTTACCAGTGTCCATTCCTCCACCGACTCCTCCGAGGCCCTCTGGATGCATGATGGTCAAGACCTGCTCCTCCCATGTTGTTAGTTGTGGGGGAGGAGGTGGGGGTCCGCCGCCAGTCCGCTGAATTGCGATGTTGTGCCTGGAGACCACTGAACGCACCTTCCCCCGTAAGTCGTTCCACCTCTTCCTGATGTCCTCCCGATTTCTTGGATGCTGTCCCACAGCGTTGACCCTGTCGATGATTCTTCGCCATAGCTCCATCTTCCTGGCAATGGATGTCTGCTGCACCTGTGATCCAAATAGCTGTGGCTCTTCCCGTACGATTTCCTCCACCATGACCCTGAGCTTCTCCTCGGAAAACCTTGGGTGTCTTTGGCGTGACATGGGGTGGTGTAGGTTATGTGTGGGTTGGTGTATGTGTTGATGAGTGTGGTGATGTGTGGTGGTGTGGGGTGTTTTGTACGTGGATGTTGTATGGGTGATGGGGTTGTGTGCCTCTGTGTGGTGGGGTTGTCTATTGCTGTGCTCTCTGTCTGTCGCCTTCGTCTATAAGTTTTGGTCATAGGGGTTTGTGGGTGATGTGGGTGTGTGTTTTATATTGTGTTTGGTGTGTGGGAGTGGTGTTTGTATGTGTATCAGGTGTGTGTATTTGGAATTGTCCAATGTGCGGTGTTTTGGAGATGTGTGTGTATTTTGAGCGCAGCGGTGTGTACCGCCAATGGAATACCGCGGTTGAAAGACCGCCGCATGGATTCGTGGGTCGTGATAGCATGGGCGTGTTTCTGTTGGCGTGACGGTGGAGGTTTTCTTTTCGCCAGTTTATCACTGACCTTTGGTGTGGCGGACTTGTGTGGGTGTCTGAATTTCGGCGGAATCCGAGATGTGGGTCATGATAGCTGTGGTGGAATTCCGCGGCCGCAGTGGTGTGTTGGCGGGCTTCTGCACGGCGGTAAGCGGCTTTTACCGCCAATGTTGTAATGAGGGCCATAATCTCTATTTTTCTAAACCTGTGTGGAGTCTTTTTGTGGTGTTTTCATTGTGTTACTGTGTGTGTGTGTTGCACACATACTTTACACATTGCCTCGTTAGATATGCCTTCCTGCTCTATGCCAAGCTACCAGATGGTGAGCACAGGTTATCTCCAAGTATGTATCTAGCTTACCCTGACTAGATGTGGTGGTTCCTGCTTCTCAGGATGCATACCCTGACACCCAGAAACCCCAGTTCTGATATCCACCTTTTCTCCTTCAAGTTCTGATAAAAATATGGTACACAGGAAAGATAATAGTAATTATAATACATGGAAGTCTTTCTCCTGCAATTTACGTATAATAGGACATCCTTAATCTTTATTACAGTTGAGATTCAATATCGCTCCTCATCTGTAATAAAGATATGTATCTGTTCAATCATAATTTTTTTTTACAGTTGAGTTATAAAATCACAATGCATGCTGCCAGAGCTAGCAGCCAAGGTGAAAAGCAGGTTATGGAGCATAATTAGAGCTGCAGTTTAAGCAATAAAAACAGGTACTGGCTTTTCCTTATTTTGATATCTTTTTCGTAAAACCTTTTGTTTATTTCCATGCCAGAGATCATTGCAGAAAATTTGGAATATTTGCAAGTTTGTACACAATACAAATAACAGCATTTTCACCTGACTTACACTGAGTTGACTCTAATATTCTTTTATAAAAGACACTAAGGGTTTATTACAACTTTGGAGGAGGTGTTAATCCGTCCCAAATGTGACGGATATACCACCAGGCGTATTACGAGTTCCATAGGATATAGGGGGTCATTACGACCCTGGCGGTCGAAGACCGCCAGGGGTAATGTAGCGTCCGTACCGCCAACAGGCTGGCGGTATGGAGGCCCTTATTACGACCGCAGTACAAGCAGCGCTGCCCTGGGGATTATGACATCCCTACCGCCAGCCTATTTCTGGCGGTTTGCACTGCCAGGAAGAGGCTGGCGGTAAGGGGTGTCCTGGGGCCCCTGGAGGCCGCTGCACTGCCCATGCCACTGGCATGGGCAGTGCAGGGGCCCCCTAACAGGGACCCAGCCAGCTTTTCACTGTCTGTATAGCAGACAGTGAAAACCGCGATGGGTGCAACTGCACCCGTCGCACGGCCGCAACACCGCCGGCTCCATTAGGAGCCGGCTCCTATGTTGCGGCCTCATCCCCGCCGGCCCAGTGGGAATGTCGTGATGGGGGCCGCGGGAGTGCGGCCGCATTGGCGGGCGGCGGTAGCTGCCCGCCAATGCCGTAATGACCCCCATAATGGACACGTAATACTGCTGGTGGTATATCTGTCACTTTACCGTCACTTTTGGGACGGATTAACACCTCCTCCAAAGTTGTAATAACCCCCTAAATGCTTTTTCCTATGTCCAGAGGCCCATTACCAATTTTGTGTGATGCCCTTTGGTCTCAAAAATACCCCTTCCACCATATAGATGTTGGTGAATTAGATACTCACTGGTCTGGAGGCCTTCTAAGCTAACTATCTGGATAAAATAGCTGTCTTTCGGAGCAGCGCAGCTAGAAGGACCACCTCTTTCACCTCTAAGAAGTTGTTTGGGATCTGCAACAGGCAGGCCTGACTATCAAAGGCCAGTGAGTGCCAGATAGGGCAGTATTCAGTTGCGTATTTTGGACACCTGATGGGCAGGGGTAAGGTGTAGCCCCTCCAAGCTGTATTTCCTGATTACAAAAGAGTAGCTACATCGCGTTTTATATAAATGGAATAGTAATGATAAATCCTCTTTACTAATAAAGTGGCATTTAGCATTACTATTTAAGAAATGCCACTTTTAGAAAGTGGCCATTTCTTCTGCTCTTATTGATATGTGTGCCTTGCAGCCTGTCTCCAATATGTCTGGGGTGGGTGACAGCTACACTTTGTACATTCCCCCTAGACAGCCACAAACACAGGAAGGTTAGGTGTGAGCACACTCAGCTGCATTCATATGTATTCTGATGGCCGTTCCTGGACAGGAAGGGTGGAGAGGAGCTGACACACTTGAATAGGGAAGTGCTTATCCCCACACAAAGCAATGACTACCCCGACTGGTAGTCTGGAGCCAGGGCTAGGAAGAAAGGACATCTGTGCACTTCAAAGGCCATTCTTTGAAATCACCCTCACTTCAAAGGCATATTTTTGCATAAGAACTGAAACCCTGATCCCACCAAATCAGTACACTACTTGATCTGAGAAAAACTCTGCCTAGAGTATGGACCTGCTGTGCTACAAGGAGCACCACACCGCTGGACTGCTCTCCAAGAAGGACTCCTTTCTGCCTTGATGAGCTACCCTTGATGTTGACAAGTAATTTTTCTTTTTCACAATAAATACTGGTGAAAGTCATTCTGAACCATTAATTGGCTCTATTATTCTATTGATACACCAATGCTCAAGTATGGCTTTAACCTCAGTGCATGCTGACAATTGTATATTCCTGACACATTGCTTGACAGGATGTGAGTTATCTTTTAAAATCATGTTGTGCTTGAAATCCTTTAGGCATCTTAGCTTCTCACTTGAATACCCCTTTGTATTCCCCAAGAATGGTATCCAGACAGTCTCACTGGACAAAGAAGAAGGTGGTTGAAATTGATTTCTGTGGCCACCATAAGCACTTGGAATGATCCCACTGGCTTCTAGTGGTGCCTTGCGTTACAGATCATTAAAAGAGTCCTTTGATAGTATGGTGTAGCAAGCTGGCTTTTTATGTAGTGTACCAATGTAGGAGTACACCATGCAAAAAGTACAGAAACTCTTTAGTGGTTTACAAGAGCCTACTGTATTAATCCTAAGTGCTCTATTCATAGTAGCGTGGTCGAGCAGCATAGGCTTATCAGAGGGGACTGTTGAGCATTTGTTGCACAAAGAGAGTCAATAAATGAGACACACAATCAAAAAGAAATCTGAGATCTATTTAGAAAAATGACATTGATTTTTACATAAATGTAGACACCAAGATCATGGATATTGGGTCAATACTTTAGACGTTACTGATTTTTACAGGAAAACATTAGAAAGTCACAGAGGTCAGATTTGAGGCATGAGCCTCGAACACGGCAACGTTAATCTATGGGAGAATCATACACTGCATTGAAACACTTTCAAACAGTTTTCAAGGTTTTTCTCTTGGACTTAAGGGGCTTAGGGGCCAAGGTCTACAAAACCACCAGTAGTTCAGTTTTACCTGCCCTGGGGCATCTGGGTGCAGAGGTGCTGGTCGAGTTGGTAGCCTCAGGCGCTACTCAGTAAAGTCAACGGAGAAGTACCTGCAAGAGAAAAGGCTGCAAGTGGGAATAGGGGACCAGAAGAATCCAGAGGAGGATTTAGCTCTTGAGGGTCTCTGGGGCATGAAGACAAAGTTGGTTTATGTGGACGCAGGTTGGTCGGCTCAGGTGCAGAGGAGTTTTGTCCTGCGGGTAGCTCGAGACAGAGGTTCTCATGGGTTTTGGTGACCTGGAGAGGGACAGAAAACAAGACTGCAGGGCTACTCTTGGTGGTGACCTTGAAGATCCAGATGTCACTCATTGGCAGGTCGGTGTTGGCGTTGGTGGTGTTCAGGCTTGACACTCATCAAGCACTGGTGCTTGCAAGGGCTCTGGTACCCCAGGTATTGGTGCAGGGAGTATCCAGAAAGGCTTAGCATCTTGAGACTTAATGAAGCGACAGAGCTGCCCTCATGGACTCTTGATGTCCTCCTCCTGGCGAGTTGCTTACTTGGTGCACCCAATGGTCAGCAAAATGGTGAACCGGGCAGATGCGGTCAGTGCCTGCAGATGGATGGTGATGGGTCCTTCACCTCATGGGAGATGCTGCTTTGTTGGCAAAGTGCTGAACAGACTTCCAAGGATTTGGGGAGGCCGATCAGTGCAGGACGAGTTGTTTCTTGCATTTGTCAGGAGAGCAGCAGCAAGGTAGGTTTTGGTGCCTATTTCATTGCTGATCCACAGTTCTTGCGTTGCTGGCTCTTCTTGGTCCTTCTTCTTTTCCCAGGTAGACAAATCTGATTTCCTGGTGTCAGGAGGACCTCTAAATGTTAAATTTAGGAGCATTTAGTGGAGCGTAGGGTAGTAGCCAAGGGGCTAGTTACACCTGGGCCACACCCTCTATACGATCACTTCCTGTGGGAATGGGCATATTCCTGACCCAGGAAACACGATAGGGAAACCTTTTCTCGAGTGTTCACTTCAAGTGGCCCACCCGAGGGGTATGACTGTCTTGGAAGTGTAACACTGTAGTTGAGTTTTCGTCAGAAATAAAGAAGTGACACAATTCTAATAATAATTGAGTATTTTTATAAGTAAATAAAATACGGCCGGGAGTACAGCACAGTTCTGTAACTGAAGCCACACTCAACTCAACTCTTACAAACAGCGTTTTTTATACACTTGGTGGGCACCTAAGTTCCACCTCCTTCATACTTTTATATTTAACAAAAGACCATAATTCTTTAAACGCTATCTGACTGCTTGCTACAATGATACAGTTATAAGAGATATAATACATATATCTTTCTGCATACACAGTAATCTTCGATCCTACCCTTTGAACTCTATCAATATGTCCTCCCTACATGTCTACCAGCCTTTGAGGTTTTACGGTCTGCCCCCCACTTACTGCTAACCTTGAAACACAAACATCTAGTGCTGTGTCTCCCCTTCAGCCTGTCATGATTTACCCCTTCTCCTAACCTTGGTATCAGAAAGTGGCTCAGACACCCCTTTGTTTATGCATCCTTCTAAAGTATCTATGGCATGCGAAATCAGACTGTGACTGCTTTTACCCTGCACCTGGCCTCTCTCCTCATTCTCCTTTCTGTCCCTGCATCCCTGTGTGCCCGTTATATTCAAACCAAGGCCTATACTTTTCACATATCATATACACTTCTGCACATTTGTTTTCTAAGCTGTGTGTTGAACAGAGTAGGCCTTCTGTCATTTTCTTGAGGCCTATTACATTCCCCCCTCTAGTTGAATTTTCAACTACTTGCTCATCTTTCCTACCAAGTGTACCTATCTCGTGGATGCGCTTTGCTTCTCCTTCCACAAGTTACTAACTACCAGCTTCTGACTACAGGTTTTACAACACCCTACAATGACCTGAACAAGACAATGGGCCTGATTACAACTTTGGAGGAGGTGTTAATCCATCCCAAACGTGACGGATATACCACCAGCTGTATTACGAGTTCCATAGGATATAATGGACTCGTAATACGGCTGGTGGTATATCTGTCACTTTACCGTCACTTTTGGGACGGATTAACACCTCCTCCAAAGTTGCAATCAGGCCCAATATGCAAATAGGATCATCACAAGAATTGGAAAAAGTTCTTTAAGCAATTCAGGTAACCAGGACGGCATCCACGAAAACAGCCCTGGAAACCACTCGTTGGAGGCACCCCCTTCTTCTACCATTTTCTTCTGTAGAATGTGCAAAGTCTGTATAACCTCTGTTATTGTCCCATTGTCTGCGTCGTTATCCAGCATATATGTACAGCACGCCGTTCCGATCTTGGCACAAACCCCATTCTCCATTGCCGGTATCAAGTCTAACACACATCTATGTTGTATCAGCATCACTCGCACTGCCTGCAGCTCTTCTTTGATTGCATTCGGACCATCTTCCGTTGCATTGGTGGCTTTCATCAGTTCTCAACATGTTATTTGCAACCAGCGAGCAGTGGCTTTGGCCTGAATGAATGAGAGGAATTTTCCAAAAAACAACTGGGCATCATTGAACAATCGATATTCTTATGGAACCTCTGCCCATATTGCAGTGGCAAAGTATTCAGCAGCTCTTCTCCTTTGCTGATGGTATAACAAAGTAGTTGTACGGCTCATAGGATGCTCATGTAACATTAAAACATCCACTCTTGAAATCACTATGAAGGGGGTGTGCACAGTAACTAAGGAACAGAGACCATTCCATCCTGAAGAAAGTCGTGTATATAGCCATTATACACATTGCCAATAATAGTCCACTAAACTGGAGGTGCCCCATTGCATATCATTATTGTATCTTGTGGTGATGCAATTGACATTTGTCCCTACTGAAACTGTTCTGTTTCCCTTAAAACATAAGGAGAAAACACTAGGGGGGTCATTACGACCTCGGCGGTCTTTTTACAAGACCTCCGATGGACCACCGTGCGGAAGACCGCCTGTGCAGGCGGTTTGCCGCTTGGCCTATTATGACAGTTGGCAGCTCTCCGTCCCTTTTCGGACGGAGAGCCGCCGACAGCCATACTGGCGGGAGGCGGGGAAGTGGAGGTTGCTCCACCTTCACAGCCACGCCAGCAGAACACCTCCCAGCGAATCACGTCCTGTGATTCGCCGTGGCGGTGTTCTGTTGGCAGTGTGGTGTCGGCGGAGCTGCCCCCATGGCTCCCGTCCCCTCCCGGAGGATCGACGGAACAGGTAAGTCGATCGTCCATTAGGGGAGGGGGTGGGGGGGTGTTGTGTGTTGTGTGCGTGCATGGGGGTGTGTGTCTGCGTATGTAGAGGGGGTGTGTGAGTGCGTGTATGCTTGTGGGAGTGATGCGTGTTTGGGAATGAGAGCGTGTATGTCTGTGGGTATGTCTGTATTGATGTGTGCGTGTATGTTTGAATGTGGGTGTGGGTGTATGACTGTGTGTGTGTGTGGATGTTGGCATGTATGTCGGGGTGTGTGCGTGTGTGTGTTGGTGGTGCCTGCATGCGTGTCAGGTGTGTGAGTTATGTGATGTTGGGGGTCGGGTGGGGAAGGGGGACCTGCCACGTTTGTGGGGTGGCAGGAGTGGTGGGGGGGTAGGGGAAGGAGTTGCGATTGGGGTGAGGGGTGGGGGAGACCCCTATCAGTGCCAGGGAAGGAGTTCCCTGGCACTGATAGTGCTTACCGCCATGGATTTCGTGGCGGTTGAAACCGCTGGAAATCCACGGCGGTAAGCCGGGTCAAAATACCGCCAGCGGTATTGTGACGGCCGCCGGGCTGGAGACCCAGGTCTCCAGCCCGGCGGTCATCTCCGCCCTGGCGGGCGGGACGGAGAACCGGCGGATGACCATGGCGGTTACCGCCATGGTCATAATTCCACAAGGTAAGACCGCCAGCCTGTTGGTGGTCTTACCGCCGGTTCTCCGCCTTCCGCCAGGGTCGTAATGACCCCCTAGGTGTTCGACCCACTCGAAGAGTTGAAGGTGCTTCTACCCAGATTAAATGTTGTATATTTTCATCCCAAATAGCCTGACAATCCTGTTGTGAATTAATTTTATTTCCACTCCCTCTCCATTAGGAGAGAGCTCTACATCCAAATACTGCTCCTTGGTGCCATTGATCATGGACATATACTGAACCATTTACCCTAAGATATTGTCTCTCCTGACAATCATAGGGCTTAGGTGTGGCTGCGTAATCCTTACAAAGAAGTTTAGATCGTGATACCCCTAGGATTTGTTATCCTAGTATTCTAGCCTTCCACCTATCCCACTTTTATCTTAAAGCTCCTGTCCTCATCATTTCTTCTATTTTTATTTCTATTTCCTTACGGTCAGTCAGAACATTTTTTATATCAGCTATCCCTTTCTCATATTGTGTGATGTTTACTAATGTTCCCTGCTGCACTTGTAAAGGTTGCATCCGTGCCTTCATTCTACATAGGAAAAGATGGAGAAGACACTGTGTAACATTAGAAGAAACCTCTTTAGATGAATGTAATCTATATGAATCACTAGCATGTGGAAGCAAAGAACATACCAAACAAGACTCATTAGTACTTTGCATCCCTTCTTCTACCATATGCTGAGAACATGTATTATCAAACAACCTATGATGTATAACATGAGATACATTTTCATACTCATATATCTCTCTTTTCAAATGTACAATATTTAAATTTGATACTATACATGAACTAGAACACCACTTCAAACCTACAGTAAATATAAAAGAGCATAAACAAACAAATAACACAATGGTCCAAAAACGTCTGTTAGCTGAGCTAATATGGGGCTCCACTCGCTCTTTAAAAAAGAACAATGTTATTTCTCCTTTTGTTCTCGCTTCTCCAAAAGTTCCTGTCCCAATGATGATGCTTGACACAAAGCAGGGGACAGTTGAATGTCCGACAAATGTATCCACGGTTTCCTACCCTCCACTTTCACTGCAGTGGGAGTGCTCTGGGTGACCGGAGAAGGCCCCTCGAACTTGCTGTCTTTCCATCGTTTTACAAAATTTCGTATATAAACGTGTTGACCCACAGGAATTGGACTGATCTGCTGGGCTGTGGTGATCCACTTCTGCTGCTGCATCACCTGTTTAGGAAAGAACTTAGCAGATTTCAACAATTGAGACAAATACCCATTCATTTCCTCCCCCAAAACTTCAGCAGTTTTATGAGCATCTGACTTTTGCCTTGCTATTGTTAAAGGAGTCTGCATCGGACATCCTGTCACTATCTGATGCGGTGTCAAGTAGTGATCACTTCCTGGCTGATTTCTAAGAGCATACAAAGCTAATGGAAGGCAGTAGAAGCAATTCTTATGCAATGTAGCACACAGTTTACTTATTTTGTTTTTTAACAAGCCGTTAAGGCGTTCCACTATGCCATTACTTTGGGGATGATAGACAGATGACAATCTATGCTTTATCCCAAAGAGGTGCAAATGTGTTGAAAAAGGGTGATAACAAAATGGCTGCCATTATCTTATGCAATTACCCATCTAGGTATTACTTCTCGTATCAAAAAGTTAGCTGCTGCTTTAGCATCATTATGTACAAATGGTCCTGCCTCGATCCACCTTGAAAAGGTTAGACAACGACTATCAAGTACCTGTAACTGTTACATCTATCAATCATGTCAATGAAATCTAAATGTAGATTTTTAAATGGTCCTGTTGGGCGGGGCATTGTTAATGTAATAACTTTCAATGTAGGTCTTGGGCTGTATTGTTGGCATACTGCACATTCAGCAATATACATTGTAATCATCTCCGATAAATGTGGGATAAACCAATCTGCCTGCAATGTAGCTAGAAGATATTCTTTAGCTGTATGCGCAGGGAGATGCAGTAGCTCCTGCGCTGTATGCAACAAAACTTGTGGCATTACCGGTTTCCCAGGACTTTCCTTTCTATAGATGAAATCAGTTGGTGATTGTATACATCCTCGCTGTTCCCACAGTTCCCTTACATGTAGTGGGGCCTGTTCCTGCAACTCATGTAAATGTAATTGTGCTGTCTCAATATACGAGGGTGGTAATTCAATATTGTTCAGTTGTCTGCTTATCATTTCCAATGTATTCTCTTCTGATTCACTATAATTTGGAGATGTTTTAGCTGCCTCCTTGGCTGCCCAGTCTTCCAGAGCATTACCCCTGGAGACAAGGTCTTGCTTGTATGTATGTGCCGCACATTTTATTACCGCCACCTTAGATGGTAAGGTTAAAGCATGTAACAGTTTTGCCAATAAATCTTTGTGCATCACTGGTGACCCATCAGATTTAAAAAACCCTCTCCTCTCTCACCTATGGATGCTCGAATGCAGAGGATAATAGTAACATATCCTGAATCTGAATAAATCGTAACTTCTAACCCCTCAACATGTTGCAACGCTTCAATAATAGTCACTAGTTCCGCAGCTTGTGCTGAAAAATGAGAGGGTGATGGTACTTGACTCACTATCTGCAATGTGTTAGACGACCCCTGCTGTTCAGCTCTTGCAACTGCTGCTCCTGAATGTCTAATCCCTGTTTCCTGGTCTATGAAAGAGGATCGATCCACAAAGAGCAGCACGCTCTCCGGGATGGGATCTTCTCCCACCTACTCTCTTCTTCTGGCACATAATTGGCACAGTCATACTTGTTCGTCGTCAGTAACTGGGTGTGCAAAGAATGTCGCTGGATTAACTGTATGACATCTAACCACCTGCAAAGATGGTAATGAAAGTATTACTTCATACCCAGATACTCTCTGAGTCGTGATAGTGCTTTTACCTCTTTGTAAAATAGAAAATACTGCATGCTCTACATACAGGGCCTCATTACAACATAGGCGGTCGGCCGAGGCCGACCGCCAATATTTATCAGCCAGTCGACCACCTATGCGACCAGGAACCCGCCGGCCGCATTTGGACATCCCCACTGGGCGGTAACTAATATAGCCGGCGGCAATGTGGCCGTGCGGCGGGTGCAGGAGCACCCGTCGCGCAATCCACTGCCCGTAATTCGGGCAGTGGATTGCGCGATGGGGCTGTGCCTGGGGGCCCCTGCACTGCCCATGCCAAGTGCATGGGCAGTGCAGGGGCCCCCAGGGGCACCCGAGTCCCCTTATCGCCAGCCTTTCCATGGCGGTGTTCACCGCCATGGAAAGGCTGGCAGTAAGGGGAATCAAAATCCCAAGGGCAGCGCTGCCCTGGCAGATTAAGACCGCCGGGACCACTATGGTGGTATTCCGCCGGTCCCGGCGGTATGACCGCGGCGCTTTCGCCACGGTTAAAATACGCATTGTAGTACTGCCAGCCTGTTGGCGGTACTACCGTTGACTGCCAGGGTTGAAATGAGGGCCACAGTGTTAAAGGTGATCCCATCATGATTGTAGTACTCTTCTGTACTGCAAATGCTGCTGTAGACAGGGCTTGCTCACATGGAGAGTGGCCCTTCATGATGGGATCTAGCAGCCCACTGTAGTAGGCAATTGGCTTATGTGCCATAGATGTTTTCTGAGTCAATACTGCGGTTATCGTCATTTCATTACAATGACAAAAGAGGTAGAATTGTTTCTTGTAATCGGGTGTACCTAACACTGGAGCATTCATAATCACTTTCTTTAGCTCCAGGAATGCTGTCTCTCCTTCATCTGTCCAATGTATTTCAATTGCAGTCGCATGGGACTCCTTTAATTCAGTGAGAAGCGGTGCTGTCAGCGTAGCATAATCAAACACCCACTGTCTCACATAATTACAGAGTCCTAAAAACTGCTGCATCTGTTTGGTATTGGTTGGATTTGGCATATTCTTTATGATTTCTATTCTGTACCCCACCCATTGCACACCATCACACACACATGCAATAATCATGCCCTTATGCCCCTGCAGGAACCCAAAGGACCGTCACCACACCAGAGAGTCCAGATAACACCACTCCACCCCCAGAAGAGGCCCACAGTGACGATAGCAGCTCTGCCCTACTGGATCCTGGTGACCAGCCCGGACCATTGTGGGCCTCGGGACAGTCGGTTCCCCTTGCACAGTCACAGCCCAACACTGACCTTCCACCCTCTGGTAACACCAGCACAGCACCCACCCAGCGGGCCCAAACCTCCCTACCCAGGACAGGTCAATCAGCGGTGTGTCCACCACTACAGGGAACCCAGGATAACCCACCCCCCCAACAACAACAGGGACCTGGGGGCAGTGGTAGTGGGCACACGGTCCAGGGGACGGAGGCACAGGAACACAGGGGAACTGGGAGGGCTGCTGTGCGACAGGGGGCGGACAGGTCAAGGAAACCCACTCTCCACGAGGCCTATCCTCCATCATGGGAGCCTACCACCACTCCCAGGAGACGATGGCGACGGTCCTGGCCAAGTTTCAGGACACCCTGTGCCTGCAGGGGAACAGTATTTGGGGTTCAGGGAGGAGCTCAGGACCATCAGCTCCGCCTTGGGCACCATCGTAGGGGTGCTGAAGGACATACAGAACACCATGAGGGACACCGTGGCACTCCAAGGGGCCCCTGACACTAGCCAGGACGATGAACTGCCCACCACCTCCGCCGGCGCTAGTGGACAGGACGCCCCGCCACAGGACCAACACACCAGCACCCCACCCCCTGCAGACGGACAACCACCACGCAAGCGGTCCCTGAGATCAAGGAACAGGACAGAGCAAGATGGCAAGACCCCGCCAGGAAATGAGACCACCCTGTTTGTCCTTCCACTGTACCACCTTGTTACCCTGTCCATACTTAAACTGCCCCAGCTCCACTTCCTATGCCCAGATGGGCAGTGCATCTGTGAGACTAATAGACTGGACTCTGCCATGGACATTCCTACGACATCACCCATCCTCTTTTTACAACCCCCTCACATTTCTGAGCACTTCAATAAACACTCTTGAAACACAAAACAATCTTGAGTCAGTCTGTGATTTACTAATTATGTATTATCAATGACAGTGTCATAATGTGTTTCCCATTGTAAGGCTAACATACCTATGTCACACATCACAAGTCCTTGAAGGATGCAAGCAGATGACACGTTGGTAACCACACCTGTGAAACCGTAATGGAAAGGTACAACTCAGTTACCAAATAGTGTTTGAAATCGACAAACCGGATAGAGGTAGACGTGTGAAAGTCAATGTAATGTTAAACATGCAAATGTTCTCACCTGTGTGTCTCTGGAAATATTGCTGTATGACTGGCTCCCTGTTGTCGTTGTCTTCTTCCTCAGCTTCCTCCTCATCACTGTCCACAGGCTCCACAGCTGCAACAACACCGTCATCTGGATCATCCTCCTGCAGAAAAGGCACCTGGCGTCGCAAAGCCAAATTATGGAGCATGGAGCAGGCGATGATGATCTTGCACACCTTCTTCGGTGAGTAGAATAGGGATCCACCTGTCATATGGAGGCACCTGAACCTGGCCTTCAGGAGGCCGAAGGTCCGTTCGATCACCCTCCTATTCCGCCCATGGGCCTCATTGTAGCGTTCCTCTGCCCTGGTCCTGGGATTCCTCACTGGGGTCAATAGCCAGGAAAGATTGGGGTAACCAGAGTCCCCCAATAGCCATACACTGTGCCTCTGGAGTTGACCCGTCATATCAGGGAAGCTGCTATTTCGCAGGATGTAGGCGTCATACACTGAGCCAGGGAACATAGCATTTACCTGCGAGATGTACTGGTCTGCCAAACATACCATCTGGACATTCATTGAATGATAACTCTTCCTGTTCCTATACACCTGTTCACTCCTGTGGGGGGGGACCAGAGCTACATGGGTGCCATCATGGCACCTATGACGTTGGGGATATGTCCAAGGGCATAGAAGTCACCTTTTACTGTATGCAAATCTGCCACCTCAGGGAAAATGATGTATCTCCGTACGTGTTTCAGCAGGGCAGACAGCACTCTGGACAACACGTTGGAAAACATAGGCTGGGACATCCCTGATGCCATGGCCACTGTTGTTTAAAAAAAGACCCACTTGCAAGGAAATGAAGCACTGACAGCACCTGCACGTCAGGGGGGATTCCAGTCGGATGGCGGATTGGTGACATCAGGTCTGGCTCCAACTGGGTACATAGTTCCTGGATTGTGGCACGGTCAAACCTGTAGGTCACAATGACATGTCGCTCTTCCATTGTCAACAGGTCCACCAGCGGTCGGTACACCGGAGGATTCCCCCATCTTCTCAACTGTCCCAGCTGACGGTGCCTACGAAGGACAACAGCGAAGAATCAGTCATTATTCCTCCAGGTATGTACCCACAGTTACACACAAGACTACACCACTCACAGAACCCTTCCTGTATGTGTGTTGAGTGTAGGCCTAGCTATGTGTGACGCAGAGGTAAATTAAGCCATGTGGGCCCCTGAAATGGCGGCTGCCTGACCTCTAAACTGGGACAATGGGATTGTGGGGTAACAGCGCTGGCGTTGCACACCGTCGCGGTAGGCGGTCGTAGACCGCGGCGCAATGCTGCATTGGTTAACTTTGGACCCTATGGGTCCCAGGGTCCAATGAACAGGTGCGCCGGCAGTGATGATGCGCACCGCCGCAGACGTCACTGCCATTTTCTATCTGTTCAATCACTAGATACCTGACCTTCGACAGGAGAGGACCTACACTGCAAGTGCTGCTGTGACCTCGGTCTGGAAGCGACGATGGCTGCTGCGTCTGGGGAAAGGGCCCCTGCCTTCACTGCACAGGAGTTGGAGAAACTGGTAGACGGGGTCCTCCCCCAGTACACACTACTCTACGGTATTCCAGACCAACAGGTTAGTACACTGGGAGCACGTGGGATGGGCTAGGCCTGGGTGGAGAGGGCTGGTTGGAAGAGGGAAGGGGGCAGAGTTCATAGTACATTAATGCATGGGAATGAATGGGCCACATGGCCAGAGTGGGGAGGGGGGCTAGTCACAACGACGGTGCAGTTGTTAATGACTGTTCCTCTTTCCTTGTGCATGTCATGTAGGTCAGCGCCCACCAGAAGAGGGACATTTGGCGTGCCATCGCCAAGGAGGTCCGGACCCTGGGGGCCCACCAGAGACAGGGCACCCACTGCCGTAAGAGATGGGAGGACATTCGCCGCTGCAGCAAGAAGACGGCGGAGGCTCAGCTGGGGATGGCCTCCCAACGTGGGAGGGGTGCCCGTCGCACCATGACCCCCCTGATGTTCCGGATCCTGGCGGTGGCCTACTCGGAGTTGGATGGGCGCTTGAGGGCATCACAGCAGACACATGGGGGTGAGTACACTCTCATTCAGCGGACTTTGCGCGCAGTGGAGGTGTCTGGGTGGGGGAGGTGGGCTGTGGGTGTCCCTAGGCCAGGGCGAGTTCGGTAGGCAAGGCCCCTCCGTAATGTAGGCCAGGTGGCACTCTACCCCACCTCAGCAGAGTGCCAAGTCGAGGTATAGTTGCCCCTGTGGCATCCATGTGCGCAGATGTCCACCATTGCCATGTAGGCCATATCCCAGGAATTGCATGTGCAGAGGGCAGGAGCACGGCGTAATGCAGGGGGCTGCTGTGTCTGTCTTGTCCGCCAACGGTAGCGGTATGCCATGCACTAAAACTCTCTTTCTTCAGTCTCCCCCCCCTTTTTCTGCTCTCCCTGTCCTTTTGTACATCAGCATCATCAGGCGGAGGTACAGTGGCACCGGAGCACGAGGGAGCTGCATCCCACATGGCCATGGAGGGCCAGACCACGGACTCTGAATGCACCAGTGGGACGGAGGGCGAGGAGAGCTTCACGTCGGCCACCGGATCACCAAGCAGCGACATGGACTTGTCCGCCGATGGGGGCTCCCTTGTGGTGGCGGCACCAACTGTGCGCCCCACTTCTAGAGGTACAGCCGCCACCTCCCCTACCAGCACCGCCCTCCCAGCAGCCCCTCAGCATTTGCCCCGTGCCCGCTCACCCAGGAGGGTGGGCATCACCTTCTCCCCAGGCACCTCAGGTCCTGCCCCAGTCACCCCTGCTGCCCTCAGTGAGGAGGCCATTGACCTCCTCAGGTCACTCACTGTTGGACAGTCTACCATTGTGAATGCCATCCAGGGTGTAGAACGAGAGTTGCAACATGGTAATGCATTCCTGGAGGGCATTCATTCTGGTCAGGCTTTCCTTCAGCGAACCCTGCAATCTCTGGCCTCAGCACTGATGGCAGCCATTGTCCCTGTGTCTGGCCTCCCCCTCCAACCTCCTCCACCAAGACCAAATCTCCTGTACCCCAGCCCATCCCAAGCACACCTACAGACCAGCATGCACACAAGTCAGCACACACAGGTAGCTCAAGCAAACATAGGCACCACACATCCCACAGGCACTCACACAAGCATCACCCACATACAGACACAGCAACATCCACTGCCTCCATTGTGTCCCCCTCCTCGTCATCTCCCTCCTCCCTCCCAGTCTCGTCTACACTCTCTGCATGCACTACATCTACAGGCACCAGGACTCGCAGCAGAACACCCAGCACCACACCCCGCTCACCTGCACTCACCACCTCCACTCCCATTTACACATCCCCTGTGTCCTCTCCCAGTGTGTCTGTGACGCCCCCTCCCAAAGTACACAAACGCCGGCAATCACTCACCCAACATCCATCCACCTCACGACAGCCTCCAGTACCTGCACCTGCACCCAAAACACCTAAAGTGACACCTCCTACAACCACCTCCTCTTCCTCCACTCCCAGGCCCCCTCCAACTACCCATCCCAGTGTTCGTCAGAAACTGTTCCTCTGTAAAGTTGACCTTTTTGCCCCCACCCCTCCCTCCAATTCATCAGTCCCGTCGTAGCGCCTCAGCCAAAAGCCTCCAATACCAGTGGTGCCTGTTCAAGGTTTGTGGAGTGCTCCGGCCACCAGGGCAGGCAGTATGACCCGGAGCCAAGGTACTGGCAGCCCACCCCATGTAAAGGCTCTAAAATTAGAGAGTGGACGACGGGACCGTGTGAAGACTCCTGGTGGGAAACCAACTCACATGGGTTCCAAGGGGATTGGAGAGTCAGCTGTGACACCACCAAAGGTGGGGAAGGGCCAGAGGAAGTCTGCCCAGCCTGTTGTGAGTGTCACGGCAGAGAAGTGCGCCATAATTTCCGGCGGTCTAGACACAACCGCCAGCACCGTCGTCACTGGTCCAGAGACCACCACCAGAGTCATTGCCCAGGAGGGCCCAAGTATCGTCACTGGTCCAGAGACCACCGCCAGAGTCACAGCCCAGGAGGGCCCAAGTATCATCACTGGTCAGGAGACCACCGCTAGAGTCACAGCCCAGGAGGGCCCAAGTATCGTCACTGGTCCAGAGACCACCGCCAGAGTCACAGCCCAGGAGGGCCCAAGTATCGTCACTGGTCCAGAGACCACCGCCAGAGTCACAGCCCAGGAGGGCACAAGTATCGTCACTGGTCAGGAGACCACCGCCAGAGTCATTGCCCAGGAGGGCCCAAGTATCGTCACTGGTCCAGAGACCACCGCCAGAGTCACAGCCCAGGAGGGCCCAAGTATCGTCACTGGTCCAGAGACCACCGCCAGAGTCACAGCCCAGGAGGGCACAAGTATCGTCACTGGTCAGGAGACCAATGCCAGAGTCATTGCCCAGGAGGGCACAAGTATCGTCAGTGGTCCAGAGACCACCGCCAGAGTCACAGCCCAGGAGGGCACAAGTATCATCACTGGTCAGGAGACCACCGCCAGAGTCATTGCCCAGGAGGGCACAAGTATCGTCAGTGGTCAGGAGACCACCGCCAGAGTCACAGCCCAGGAGGACACAAGGATCGTCACTGGTCAGGAGACCACCGCCACCGCCGGAGTCACAGCACAGGAGGGCCCCAGCTGCCACAGCCCAGGTTGCCTATGATGGAACGTCATGCCACACACCAATGTCCATACCAGAACCGCCAGGCAAAGCACCGCTGAACAGTCCTGAACCGCCATGTCGAAGCACCGCTGAACAGGGCAAAGACCGCCATGGCAAAGCACCGCTGAACAGGGCAAAGACCGCCATGGCAAAGCACCGCTGAACAGGGCAAAGACCGCCATGGCAGAGCACCGCTGAACAGTCCTGAACCGCCATGTCGAAGCACCGCTGAACAGGGCAAAGTCCGCCATGGCAAAGCACCGCTGAACAGGGCAAAGACCGCCATGGCAAAGCACCGCTGAACAGTCCTGAACCGCCATGTCGAAGCACCGCTGAACAGGGCAAGCACCGGGTAGGAATGATTAGACTGCCACATCAGGCATCCTTATCCCATGTGCAGCTGGGACAGTGACAGGACAGGAACTTTCACGGGGAGACTCATCCAGTCTGGGCACCAGTCCCCCCCCGTGCCAGTGGAGACCTGCATCTACTTGAGAGACTGTGGCTTTGCACTCCCCAGGATGGCACAGTGGGTACCCCACCCACTGTAGAGACTTGAGAGACTGTGGCTTCGCACTCCCCAGGATGGCACAGTGGGCAAGCCACCCACTTGAAAGACTTGAGAGACTGTGGCTTTGCACTCCCCAGGATGGCACAGTGGGCAAACCACCCACTGTAGAGACTTGAGAGACTGTGGCTTTGCACTCCCCAGGATACATAAATGGGCATGGAGCCCCGTCGTGGATCTGGCTTTGCAGTCATCCGGCTGAGGTGCCCCACCTTCCCTTCCCCCTGAGGTGCCTGTAGTATTTCTATCTGATGCCCCGGCAGTGTTCTCTCCGATTGTGGTCAGGTATCCTTTATGGGCCTCATCCATGCATTTTTGGACTGTTGGTGCGCGGACATTGTTGTGTACATATCTGCACTACTTCTCGTACTGTATATAATTATGACTGATTTTCATATATAACTGTATATTTTTGTATGACATGTATATTGCCACATTACAGTGTTTGAACGAATTTCGCTTTGTCTTTTCATTCTTCCGGGGGGATTGTAGGTTGTTACTGTGATTTTTGTGAATGCTTTGGTGTGTATGTTGTATAATGCGAGGTTGGGGGTGGGGGTGGGGGTGTTTGGTGGGTGTCCCCCTAACTTTTGCCTCCCCCATGTCGTAGGTGCAGTACTCACCGTTGTCTTCGGCGCCTACGTAGATGATGGTCATAGAGGAGCAGAAAGACAAGAGCAGGGAGTATTTGGATTTCCGGGTCCATGGAGTCCTTGTTCCTCGTGGGATGTGTTCAGGTGAGCGTTTTCCCATTGCGAAAGCTGTTTCCGACGTGTTTTTATCCACGGTGAATCCGCCCCGGAAAAGGTGGCGGATTGGCAGGTTGTGATACTATGGGCGGTACATTGTGTTCCGCCTGTCTGTTGCCGGTGACCGCCGCGCTGCTTGTCTGTACCGCCGTGGCGGGTGGTGTGTTAAAGTGGCTGTCTATGTTGGCGGCTCCCGCCAGGGTCATAATTCTCTTTTTTTGTCTGCCGGCCTGTTTGCGGTCTTACCGCCGCTTTAACACCGTCTGCCAGGGTTGTAATGATCACCATAGTTGTTATCTGTGGGCTTTGTCATTGGACATACTTTGGTGTCAGTGCTCCACTAGATACTTGGGGTGGTGCGCAAAAGGGGTTAACTCCTTGCACCACTACTCCTCCTACCTGTCCTTGCGCTTGTCCACCCATGATGTTACTGCCACCCTCGGCCCATGTTGCTGCAATGGCCCCTGAGGTGCCATCCACTGAGCTTGAGGGGTCTGGGGCACTCTTGTCTCGTGTATTGTTGTGGTCTCCATTGCACCAGTGGCGCCTCGCTACTTGTCTTTGTGAGGTAGGCCACCCCTGCATACATTCATCCATCCTTTTAATTCTGCATTCCCTTACAAAATGACATGACCTGCCGCAATAATAACATGGCTGACTCCTTGCCTTCTCCCCTGCACTGCTGCTTGTTCTCCTGTTGGGCCTCCTTGTCTTCTCCCTATTTCACTCACTATCTGTCCTCCTGGTTCTTGTACTTGCACTGGCGTTGTGACAGTCGCTGATGGCGTTGTCACAAGTGCTCCTTCTGTACTTGGTTTCTTAGGTTTCTGTTGCACTAACTTAGCAGTAGCTCTCTCTGCCTCCTGCGTTCTTTCTTTATCTTTCTCTTGTTTACGTTTAAAATAATGTATTATGTGAGCCTGTATTTCTGGCCATGGTTTAGCCTCAATTCCCAGTACCAAATCTAGATTTACTTGTATCTCCCTGGGAAGGCCTCTCTTCTGCACAATATAGAATAAAAGTGCATTGGCTGAGCATGGTCGTTGGTGTATCCATACCATTGCTTACAATATTTCTGTATTTTCTTCTTGTCAGGTGAAAATGATTTTATCATATGTTCCAGGGGAGCATCCATGATTTTCCCCAGGACATACGCTTCCTATATGCCTTTATACTCTTATGACCACCCTCTCCTTATGTCCTTTCTTTCCTCTCTATATGTGTTTGTGACAGGATAAGTAATAATGGAGACTTGAAGGCGTAATATAGGTTTGATAATGTCTCTTTATTTCTTTCTTCCACACTAAGTTTTCTCTTCCTTTTTTTTTCTTTCTACTATTTGTACTGTTGTCTGGAGATCTTTCTTTTTTCCTTTTTCTGGGTTCTTGACTTTATTCTTCTTTACTGTTGTCTGGAGATCTTCCTTTTTCCTTTTTTCTGTGTTCTTGACTTTATTCTTCTTTTTCTTTCTTTTTAGGTTGGCGTCTCGGAGATCAGAAGATGAGGTTTTTCTAGGAGAGGAAGATAATAAGAAGCCGTTTTAGAAGGTACGTTTGTTTATAATTGATACTTCTTATCCCTGTCTTCTTTATTTCTTTTCTCTCTCTGTCTGTCTCCTTTTCCCCATTTCTCCTGTGGCCCTGCTCAATTTCTCTTAGTAGGTCTAGGATTCCTTTTAGCTTTCTAGTTTGAGGTCTCTCTTTCTTTTCTCTGGTGTCAAAATACCTTTTCTACTTTTTTTTCCTTTGCCCTGTTAATTAGTAAAGTGCTCCCCCTCTTTCACTCCTCTCCCCGTGCGTTCCTTAATTTCTTTCACTAATAGTGTGACTTCCTTATTGGTTTTCTCCCGGTGCTTTCACGATGTGCCATAATCATTGGTGCCCGTTTTATTTCTACCCCTCCTCCCCGTTCCCAGAACATGCTCCGTACCTGATCTGGCCACGTTCCTCCTAGAATGTGGTTGGCTCCTGCGCATCTTCTCCCTCCTCAATCTACTGGGTCCTCCGGGACTCTGTCTTCTTATTGTTTTCTGTCTCCTTGGGTCTCCGTGGGTTCGTCTTCGTCCCACGATCCTCCTCCACACTCTGCCGTCTCTCCGTCTCTCATTCATTCCTTCTCTCCACTTTCCGTCTGCTCTTCTTCCTCTGCGGGCCTCCCATTGCCTTTTTCCACAGGTCTTATGACCCCTGTCTCTTCCTCATTGTCCCAGCGGTTTCCGCTCCAAATTGGTCCCGCCTCCTCCTTCCCATTCTCAGTACGCCGAGAAGTGCCCCAGGGGTACTTCCTATCCGGCCCATAACTCGGCGCACTATCACAGTGTTCTTTTGTCATTTTTGCTAATCTTTAGCACTTCTTCTATCTCAATGTCAAGTGTGGGTGCATTTTTAGGGGATGAAATGGATTGTTATCTAACACAGTACAGGTTACACTCTATTGTGAATGCGAATTATCAACAGTGGCACTTGAGGACATAACGTCCCTTTCTTCATTTCAAACTCCAGACTCAAATAAATCTGTAAAAAATGCGCCTAGAAGGGCTTCTAACACAATAATTTCCTGTGTTATTATATGAAACCGAGGAGTGTCACACGGATATGGGAGTTGGCCTTGGGCACATTGAAATATTAAAATTAGATTGAAGGTATCTACTTCCTGCCACAGGGAATTATCAATCTCACTCATGAGGGTTTTTTTTTTTATCTTCCCTGATCTTGATATCATTTAATTTTAATTCTCCAGTTTTATTTGCACTGACATTTCCCCCCTCCCAGGATACTTCAGGTTTTTCTATCGGAATATCAAAAATATGACAAAGATCTCACACTCTCTCTTCCTCACTTATTACAGATTTTATAACCTTGGGTGAGAATCCTTGCAATTTCTCTACGATTTGCCCACTATGATTATGAAATATCACATTCTTTTTATCATCCTTATTACACATTGTTAACATCACATATTTTAGTCATTATTATTACACTTTTCACGTTTTCAATAAAAGGTCTGACTACGCTCCGGGTAAAGTCAATGGACACCGACCACTTGGTCGTCCCTTTGCCTCCTGTCAGACTTTACACATTACCTGATTTACTCCATTCTGTACTCTCACCCTCCGAACATAACTGGGATACCTAATGGACACTAAGGCCCTCATTACAACATTGGCAGTAAAAGGCGCTTACCGCCGTGCAGAAGACCGCCAAAACACCGCCGCGGCCGCGGAATTCCGCCACAGCTATTATGACCCACAGCTCGGAATCCGCCGAAATTCAGACACCCACACAAGACCGCCACACCAAAGGTCAGTGATAAACTGGCGAAAACAAAACCTCCACCGTCACGCCAACAGAAACAAGCCCATGCTATCACGACACACAAATCCACGCGGCGGTCTTTCAACCGCGGTATTCCATTGGCGGTACACACCGCCGCGCTCAAAATACACACACATCTCTAAAACACCGCCACATTGGACAATTCCAAATACACACACCTGATACACATACACACACCACTCCCACACACCCAACACAATATAAAACACACACCCACATCACCCACAAACCCCTACGACCCAAAATTAGAGACGAAGGCGACAGAGAGAGCACAGCAATAGACAACCCCACCACACAGAGCCACACCACACCATCACCCATACAACATTACACGCACAATACACCACACACCACTACACATCACACTTACACCACCCCACACATCACCCACACCACCTCATGTCACGCCAAAGACACCCGAGGTTTTCTTAGGAGGAGCTCAGGGTCATGGTGGAGGAAATCCTACTGGTAGAGCCACAGCTATTTGGCTCACAGGTGCAGCACACATCCATAGCCAGGAAGATGGAGCTATGGCAAAGAATTGTGGACAGGGTCAACGCAGTGGGACAGCATCCAAGAAATCAGGAGGACATCAGGAAGAGGTGGAACGACCTACGGGGGAAGGTGCGTTCAGTGGTATCCAGGCACAACATCACGGTACAGCGGACTGGCGGAGGACCACCACCTCCTCCCCCACAACTAACAACTTGGGAGGAGCAAGTCTTGACCATCATGCATCCAGAGGGCCTCGGAGGAGTCGGTGGAGGAATGGACACTGGTAAGTTAAATCTCAACTATTATATCCCCCACCCTACCTGCATGCCATCACACACACCCACCCTCACCCCCTCCCTTATCACTCCAACTCCTCACTAATGTACTCATAACACAAACCACACATCCCAACACCAAGCCCCGCATGGAAAAACAAAGCATGGTCAGCCCTCACCAAAGCATGCTCACTGCACATACCCATAACAACCCCCTAACCATCATCACACAAACCCACGCACAGGAATGCTTGCACTGGGGTACACAAACACCCACCCATTGCACACCATTACTCACACACATGCACTAATCATGCTCTTATATCCCTGCAGGACCACTACGGAACGTCACCACACCGGAGGGTCCAGACAACTCCACTCCACCCACAGAAGAGGCCCACAGTGACGACAGCAGCTCTGCCCTACTGGATCCTGATGACCAGACCGGACCATCGGGGCCTCGGGACAGTCTGTTCCCCTTGCACAGGCACAGCCCAACACTGACCTTCCACCCTCTGGTAACACCAGCACAGCACCCACCCAGCGGGCCCATACCTCCGTACCCAGGACACGTCAATCAGCTGTGTGTCCACCACTACAGGGAACCCATGATAACCCACCATCCCAACAACAACAGGGACCTGGGGGCAGTGGTAGTGAGCACACGGTCCAGGGGACGGAGGCACAGGAACACAGGGGAACTGGGAGGGCTGCCGTACGACAGGGGGCGGACAGGCCAAAGGAACCCACCCTCCACGAGGCCCTCTCCTCCATCATGGGAGCATACCACCACTCCCAGGAGACGATGGCAAAGGTACTGGCCAAGTTTCAGGAGACCCAGTGCCTGCAGGACGAACTGTATTTGGGGTTCAGGGAGGAGCTCAGAACCATCAGCTCCGCCCTGGGCACCATCGTAGGGGTGCTGAAGGACATACAAAAGACCATGAGGGACACCGTGACACTCCAAGGGGCCCCTGACACTAGCATGGACGATGAAGTGCCCACCACCTCCACCGGCACTAGTGGACAGGACGCCCTGCCACAGGACCACCACACCAGCACCCGACCCCCTGCAGACGGACAACCACCCCGCAAGCGGTCCCTGAGAACCAGGAACAGGACAGAGCAAGATGGCAAGACCCCCGCCAGGAAATGAGACCACCCTGATTGTCCTCCCACTGTCTCACTTTGTTACCCTGTCCCGATTGGAACTGCCCCATCTCCACTTCCTATTCCCATATGGTCAGTGCACCTGTGTGACTAATGGACTGGACTCTGCATGGACATTCCTCCACCGTCCCCCATCACCATATCACTATCCCCCCTCCATTTTTGAGCACTTTAATAAACACCCTTGAACCACAAAACAATCTGGAGTCAGTCTGTGATTTGGTAAATATGTATAATCAATGACAGTGTCAACATGCTTTCCATTTTTATAGCCAACATAACTATGTCACACATCACAAGTCCTTGAACGATGCAAGCAGATGACACACGTTGCTAACCACACCTGTGAAACCGTAATGGAAAGGTACAACTCAGTGACCAAATACTGCTATGAAATGACAGACAGGTTAGAGGTAGAAGTGTGAAAGTGAATGTAATGGTAAAAAGAAAACTGTTCTCACCTGTGTGTCACTGGAAATATTGCCGTATGACTGACTCCCTGTTGTCTATGTCTTCGTCCTCAGCGTCCTCCTCATCACTGTCCACAGGCTCCACAGCTGCCACAACACCGCCATCTGGACCATCCTCCTGCAGAAAAGGCACCTGGCGTCGCAAAGCAAGATTGTGAAGCATCGAGCAGGCGATGATGATCTGGCACACCTTCCTTGGTGAGTAGAATAGGGAACCACCAGTCATATGCAGGCACCTGAACCTGGCCTTCAGGAGGCCGAAGGTGCGTTCGATCACCCTCCTAGTCCGCCCATGGGCCTCATTGTAGCGTTCCTCTGCCCTGGTCCTGGGATTCCTCACTGGGGTCAATAGCCGTGACAGGTTGGGGTAACCAGAGTCCCCCAATAGCCACAACTGGTGCCTCTGGAGTTGACCCATCATATAAGGGATGCTGCTATTGCGCAGGATGTAGGTGTCATGCACTGATCCAGGGAACATAGCATTTACCTGCGAGATGTACTGGTCTGCCAAACATACCATCTGTACATTCATGGAATGATAACTCTTCCGGTTCCTTTACACCTGTTCACTCCTGTGGGGGGGGACCATAGCTACATGGGTCCCATCAATAGCACCTATGATGTTGGGGATATGTCCAAGGGCATAGAAGTCACCTTTCACTGTTGGCAAATCCTCCACCTGAGGGAAAACGATGTAGCTCCTTACGTGTTTTAGCAGGGCAGACAACACTCTGGACAACACGTTGGAAAACATAGGCTGGGACATCCCTGATGCCATGGCCACTGTTGTCTGGAACGATCCACTTGCAAGGAAATGGAGCACTGACAGCACCTGCACTTGAGGGGGGATTCCCGTGGGATGGCGGATTGGTGACATCAGGTCTGGCTCCAACTGGGTACACAGTTCCAGGATTGTGGCACGGTCAAACCTGTAGGTGATGAGTTAATGTCGCTCTTCCATTGTCAACAGGTCCACCAGCGGTCGGTACACCGGAGGATTCCGCCATCTTCTCAAATGTCCAAGCTGACGGTGCCTAGGAAGGACAACAGCGACCACAGAGTCACCACAATCCCAGGTATGTACCCACAGATACACAGAACACAACACCAAAGACAAAAATCTTCCTGAATGTGTGTCGAGTGTAGGCCCAGGTATGTGTGACCCAGTTGCAAATTAAGCCATGTGTGCCCCTGAAATGGCGGCTGCCTGACCTCTAAACTGGGACAGTGGGATGTGAGGTAACTGCGCTGGCGTTGTACACCGTCACGGTAGGCGGTCGAAGACTGCGGCGCAAAGCTGCATTGGTTAACATTGGACCCTATGGGTCCCAGGAGCCAATGATGAAGTGCGCCAGCGGTGATGAGACGCACCGCCGTGGACGTCACCGCCGCGGACGTCACCACCGCAGACGTCACCGCCATGGACGTGACCGCCATTTTCTAGCTGTTCAATCACTTGATACCTGATCTTCGACAGGAGAGGACCTACACTGCAAGTGCTGCTGTGACCTCAGTCTGGAAGAGACAATGGCTACTGCGTCTGGGAAAAGGGCCCCTGCCTTCACTGCTCAGGAGTTGGAGAAGCTCGTGGATGGGGTCCTCCCCCAGTACACGCTACTCTACGGTCCTCCAGACCAACAGGTAAGTACACAGGGAGCACGTTGTATGGGCTATGCCTGGGTGCAGAGGGCTGGTTGTAAGAGGGAAGGGGGCAGAGTTCAGTGAACATGAAGGACTGTGAATGCATGTGCCACATGGCAGGGCAGGGATGGGGGCCACTCACTTCGACGGTGCTCTTGCTAATGACTTCTCTTCTTCCCCTGTGCATGTCATGTAGGTTAGCGCCCACCAGAAGAAGGACATTTGGCGTGCCATCGCCAAGGACGTCCGGACCCTGGGGGTCCACCAGAGACGGGGCACCCACTGCCGTAAAAGATGGGAGGACATTCGCCACTGGAGCAAGAAGACAGCGGAGGCTCAGCTGGGGATGGCCTCCCAACGTGGGAGGGGTGCCCGTCGCCCCATGACCCCCCTGATGTTCCGGATCCTGGCCGTGGCCTACACTGAGTTGGATGGGCGCTTAAGGGCATGACAGCAGACACAAGGGGGTGAGTACACAATCATTCTGGTGACTTTGCGTGCAGTTGAGGGGTCTAGGTGTGGGAGGAGGGCTGTGGGTTTCCCCAGGCCAGGGCGATTTCCATAGGCTAGGCCCCTCCGTAATGCAGGCGATGTGGCACTCCACCCCACCGCAGTAGAGTGCCAAGTACAGGTATACATGCCCCTGTGGCATCCATGTGTGCAAATGTCCACCATAGCGATGTAGGCCAGATCCCATGAATTGCATCTGTAGAGGGCAGGAGCACAGCGTAGTGCAGGGGGCTGCTGTGTCTGTATTGTCCACCAACGGTGGCGGTATGCCATGCACTCAACCTGTCTTTCTTCTGTCGTCCCCCCCCCTTTTTCTGCGCTCCATGTTCTTTTGTGCATCAGCATCATCAGGCAGAGGTACAGTGGCACCGGAGCACGAGGGAGCTGCAACCCACATGGCCATGGAGGGCCACACCACGGACTCAGAATTCACCAGTGGGACGGAGGGCGAGGGGAGCTTCACGTCGGGCACCGGATCAACAACCAGCGACATAGACTCGTCCGCCGATGGGAGCTCCCTTGTGGTGGTGGCACCATCTGTGCCCCACACTTCTACAGGTACAGCCGCCACCTCCCCTCCCAGCATCGCCCTCCCAGCAGCCCCTCAGCGTTCGCCCTGTGCCCGCTCACCCAGGAGGGTGGGCATCACCTTCGCCCTAGGCACCTCAGCCCCTGCCCCTGTCACCCCTGCTACCCTCAGTGAGGAGCCCATTGACCTCCTCAGGTCACTCACTGTTGGGCAGTCTACCATTGTGAATGCCATCCAGGGTGTAGAAAGGGAGTTGCAACACGGTAATGCATTCCTGGAGGGCATTCATTCTGGTCAGGCTGCCCTTCATCGAACCCTGCAATCTTTGGCCTCAGCACTGATGGCAGCCATTGTCCCTGTGTCTAGCCTCCCCCCTCCAACTTCCTCCACCCAGACCCAATCCCCTGTACCCCAGCCTATCCCAAGCACACCAACAGACAAGCATGCATACACCTCAACACACAAAAGTAGCTCAGGCAAACATAGGCACCACACATCCCACAGGCACTCACACAAGCATCAGACACATACAGACACAGCAACATCCACTGCCTCCACTGTGTCCCCCTCCTCATCGTCTCCCTACTCCCTCCCAGTGTCGTCTACACTCTCACCTGCATGCTCTACATCTACAGGCACTAGGACTCGCACCAGAACACCCAGCACCACACCCCGTTCCACCTGCACTCACCACCCCCACTCCCATTTACACGTCCCCTGTGTCCTCTCCCAGTGTGTCTGTGACGCCCCCTCCCAAAGTACACAAACGCGGGCACCCACACACCCAACATCCATCCACCTCACAACAGCCTCCAGTACCTGCACCCAAAACACTTAAAGTGACACCTCCTACAACCACCTCCTCTTCCTCCACTCCCAGACCCCCTCCAGTTACCTATCCCAGTGTTCGTCATAAACTCTCCCTCAGCAACGTTGACCTCTTTGCCCCCATCCCCACCCCTCCAATTCATAAGTCCCGTAGTAGCACCTCAGCCAAAAAGACTCCAGTACCAGTGGTGCGTGTTACAGGTGTTTGGAGTGCACCGGCCACCAGGGCAGGCAGTGTGACACGGAGCCAAAGCACTGCCAGTCCACCCCCTGTAAAGCATCTCAAGTTGGAAAGTGGCCGACGGGACAGGGTGAAGACTCCGGGTGGCAAAACTGCTCACAAGGGTCCCAGGGGGATTGCAGAGTCAGCTGTGACTCCTCCAAAGGTGGTGAAGGGCCAGAGGAAGTCTGCAGAGTCTGGTGAGAGCAGCACGGCAGAGAAGGGCGCCATCCTCCCCGGCGGCCGGGACGCCACCGCCAGCACCGTCGTCACTGGTCAGGAGACCACCGCCAGAGTCATTGCCCAGGAGGGTACGAGTATCGTCACTGGTCAGGAGACCACCGCCAGAGTCATTGCCCAGGAGGGCACGAGTATCGTCACTGGTCAGGAGACCACCGCCGGAGTCAGTGCCCAGGAGGGCCCCGGCTACCACAGCCCCGCTGGAAAATGAGGGACCATCATGCCACACACCAATGCACAGGTCAGAGACTGCCATGGCAAAGCACCACTGAACAAGGGAATCACCGCCATGGTGAAGACCGCTGAACAGGGCACAGCACAGCTGAACAGGGCAGAGAACCGCTGAACAGATCAGAGACCGCCATGGCAAAGCCCCGCTGAACAAGGGAATCACCGCCATGGTGAAGACCACTGAACAGGGCACAGCACCGCTGAACAGGGCAGAGAACCGTTGAACACATCAGAGACCGCCATGGCAAAGCCCCGCTGAACAAGGGAATCACCACCATGGTGAAGTCCGCTGAACTGGGAACAGCACCGCTAAACAGGGCAGAGAACCAATGAACAGATCAGAGACCGCCATGGCAAAGCACCGCTGAACAAGGAAACACCGCCACATCAAGCATCGTTATACCATGTACAGCTGGGACTGTGACGGTACAGGAACCGTCACGGGGAGCTAAATGCAGTGTGGGCACCATTCCCCCTCCAGAACCTTTGGAGACTGTTATCCACTTGAGAGACTGTGGCTTTGCACTCCCCAGGATTGTTCAGTGGGCAACCCACCCACTGTAGAGACTTGAGAGACTGTGGCTTTGCACTCCCCAGAATTGTTCAGTGGGCAACCCACCCACTGTAGAGACTTGAGAGACTGGCTTTGCACTCCCCAGGATTGTTCAGTGGGCAAACCAACCACTGTAGAGACTTGAGAGACTGTGGCTTTGCACTCCCCAGGATACATCAATGGGCATGGAGCCCCGTTGTGGATCTGGCGTGGTGCTGTAATCCGGCTGAGGTGCCCCCCCCCTTCCCCCTGAGGTGCCTGTTGTATTTCTATCTGATGCCCCAGCAGTGTTCTCTCCGTTTGTGGACAGGTATCTATTGTGGGCCTCGCCCATGCATTTTTGGACCAGTGGTGCACGGACATTGATATGTGCATACCTGCACTGCTTCTCGTAATGTATATACTTTTGAAGGTGTGCATATATATCTGCATATATTTGGTAACTGTATTTTGATACATTAAAATTTTTTGACTGATTTCCTTTGGTCTTTGCATTCTTCCGGGGGGGTTGTGGGTTGTTACTGTGATGTTTTGACATGCATAGCTGTGTGTGTTATAATGTGTGAGGTTGGGGGTGGGGGTGGGGGGTTTGCGTGTGTGTCCCCCTGACTTTTGCCTCCCCCCTCCCCTATGTCGTAGGTGCAGTACTCACCGTTGTCCTCGCCGTTGCTGGTGTTCATAAATGAGCAGGAAGACAAGGGCAGGTAGGATTTGTTATTCCGGCTCCATGGTGTTCTCCTTCCTCGTGGAGTGTGTTAAGGTGAGCGTTTTCCCATTGCAAAAGCTGTTTCCGCCGTGTTTTTATCCACGGTGAATCCGCCCCGGAAAAGGTGGCGGATTGGCAGGTTGTGATACTGCGGGCGGTACATTGTCTTCCGCCTGTCTGTTGGCGGTGACCGCCGCGCTGCTTGTCTGTGCCGCCGTGGTGGTGGGAGTGTTAAAGTGGCTGTCTATGTTGGCGGTTTCCCCCACGGTCATGATTCCCTTTTTTTTGTCCGCCGGCCTGTTTGCGGTATTACCGCACCTTTAACACCGTCCACCAAGGTTGGAATGACCCCCTAACTGTCCCTTCCAGGAACTATATCCTAGGTTATCCACTATCACACACCTACCATCCTATATCCTAGTTATCCAGGAGCTATTCTCCAAGGTTATCTACTAATATACCTAATTTGTCTTCCAGGAGCTATTCTCCTAGGTGTCCACTAATACACCTGGGGGGTCATTCCAACCCTGATGGTCGGTGTTAAAGCGGCGGCTAACCCGCCCACTTTAACACTCCGACCGCCACGGCGGAACAAACAAACAGCGCGGCGGTCACCGCCAACAGACAGGCGGGAGACAATGTACCGCCCACCCTATCACAACCCATCAATCCGCCACCTTTTCCGGGGCGGTAGCCCCGCTGATAAAAACACGGCGGAAACAGACATTTCAAACGGAAAACGCTCACCTCCATACACCCCACGAGGAATCTGGACAGCATGGAACCAGAACTACACATCCTACCAGCCATTGTCTTCCTGCTCCTCTACCAGGAGCACGAACGCCGGCGCAGAAGACTACGGTGAGTACTGCACCTACGACACAGGGGAGGGGGGGAGGAGAAAATATTACGAGCACACATACGCTACACACCCACCACCACCCTCACCCACTACAACACACACATCAATGCATAGCAATACATCACTGTTACAACCCCCAAACCCCCCGGAAGAATGCAAAGACAAAATGAAATGATCATAAACAGTCGAATATATTGTATTATCGGCATATAAAAATATCACACATTTGAAACTAATATATACATAAATATTAAAAGTCCGATAATTTTAGCTGTCATTGTCCGTGGACCACTGGGCCCAAATCACATGGGCAAGGCCCACACAGGATACCTGACACCAACGGAGAGAACACTGCAGGGGCATCAGATAGAAAAACTACAGGCACCTCAGGGGGAAGGGAAGGGGGGGCACCTCAGCCACATGAGTACACGACGCCAGATCCACGAGGGGCCTCCATGGCCACTGTCCCATCCTGGGGAGTGCAAAGCCACAGTCTCTCAAGTCCATACACTGGGTGGCTTGCCCACTGTACCATCCTGGGGAGTGCAAAGCCACAGTCTCTCAAGTCTCTACAGTGGGTGGTTTGCCCGCTGTACCATCCTGGGGAGTGCAAAGCCACAGTCTCTCAAGTCTCTACAGTGGGTGGTTTGCCCACTGTACCATCCTGGGGAGTGCAAAGCCACAGTCTCTCAAGTCCATACAGTGGGTGGCTTGCCCACTGTACCATCCTGGGGAGTGCAAAGCCACAGTCTCTCAAGTGGATGACAGTGTCCACTGGTTCTGGAGGGGGACTGGTGCCCAGAGTGCTTCGTGCAGCCCTGCCCGACACAGATGCAGCACTGCCCCTTCCGCCAATGGGCCAGCGGTGCTTGAGATGAAGGGCCCAGTGCAGCGGTGCTTGAGATGAAGGGCCGATCGCAGCGGTGCTTGAGATGAAGGGCCCAGCGCAGCGGTGCTTGAGATGAAGGGCCCATTGCAGCGGTGCTTGAGACGGAGGTGCCCAGCGGAGCGGTGCTTGAGACGGCGGTGCCCAGCGGAGCGGTGCTTGAGATGAAGGGCCCAGCAGAGCGGTGCTTGAGATGAAGGGCCCAGTGCAGCGGTGCTTGAGACGGCGGTGCCCAGCGGAGCGGTGCTTGAGACGGCGGTGCCCAGCGGAGCGGTGCTTGAGATGAAGGGCCCAGCGGAGCGGTGCTTGAGATGAAGGGCCCAGCGTAGCGGTGCTTGAGATGAAGGGCCCAGCGCAGCGGTGCTTGAGATGAAGGGCCCAGCGGAGCGGTGCTTGAGATGAAGGGCCCAGCGGAGCGGTGCTTGAGATGAAGGGCCTAGCGGAGCGGTGCTTGAGATGAAGGGCCCAGTGCAGCGGTGCTTGAGATGAAGGGCCCAGTGCAGCGGTGCTTGAGACAGCGTTGCCCTGCGGAGCGGTGATTGAGATGAAGGGCCCAGCGGAGCGGTGCTTGAGCTGAAGGGCCCAGTACAGCGGTGATTGAGATGAAGGGCCCAGTTCAGCGTTGCTTGCCTTGGCGGTGCTTGCCCAGTTCAGCGGTGCTTGCCTTGGCGGTCCTTGCCCTGTTCAGCGGTCCTTGCCCTGTTCTGCGGTGCTTGCCTTGGCGGTGCTTGCAAAGTTCAGCGGTGCTTGCCTTGGCGGTCCTTGCCCTGTTCAGCGGTCCTTGCCCTGTTCAGCGGTGCTTGAGTTGGCGCTCCTTCATTGCCCAGCTGGGCTGTGGCTGGCGCTCCTTCATTGCCCAGCTAGGCTGTGGCTGGCGCACCTTCATTACCCAGCTGGGCTGTGGCTGGCGGGGCCCTCCTGGGCAGCTGGGCTGTGGCTGGCGGGGCCCTCCTGGGCAGCTGGGCTGTGGCTGGCGGGGCCCTCCTGGGCAGCTGGGCTGTGGCTGGCGGGTCCCTCCTGGGCAGCTGGGATGGGGCTGGTGGGGCCCTCCTGGGCAGCTGGCCTGCTGCCGGACTTGTCGGGCGTGCTGCCCTTCCCACCCTTCCCTGGTCATCTGTGGCCCTTTCCCACCTTTGGCGGTGTGCCAGGTGGCACCCCACTTCCAGGCGGAGCCAGGGTAGGGATTTTGGTCCCTGGTGTCCTTGGCCTCTCGCGCCGGGCAGTGGTGATCTTTGGGTGTTTTTCCAGGGGTGGGCTGGCCGTGCCTTGGCTCCTACCAGAACTAGTTGCCCTTGAGGGTGGGGGACTCCACAGTCCTTGGACAACAGTCCTGATAGGTCCTGGTTTGGTGGTGGCTGAGGTGCTGATTGCAGTCTTATTCGATGGACGGGGTGGGGGAGTTGTTGGAAAGAGGTCAAGTTTGGAAAGGAAAATCAATTTGGAAAGAGAGGGACGGCTAGGTGTAGTGGGTATGGGAGTGGAGGAAGAGGATGTGGTTGTAGGAGTGTGAAGTCTGGTGTCTTTGGGTGCAGGTGCTTGGGCTGGAGGCTGTCGTGAGGTGGATGGCTGTTGGGTGGGTGGCTGCCTGCGTTTGTGTGGTTTGGAAGAGGGGGTGACAGACACACTGGGAGAGGACACAGGGGACGTGTAAATGGTAGTGGGGGTGGTGACTGCACGTGTGCTGAGTGTTCTGGTGGGTGTGCTGGTGATGGCCGTAGTGGCTGAAGATGTTTTGCATGCAAGTGTGAGTGGAGACGTCACAGGGAGGGAGGAGGGAGACGAGGAGGAGGGGGACACAGTGGAGGCAGTAGGTGTTGGTGTGTCTGCATGTGGATGTTGCTTGTGTGAATGCTTGTGTGAAGTGTGGTGCTTATGTCTGGATGAGCTTCCCTTGGGTGTTGAGGTGTGTGCAGGCTGGTCTATAGGTGTGTCTGGGATAGGCAGAGGTACAGGGGATTGGGTCTGGGTGGAGGAAGTTGGAGGGGGGAGGCTAGAGACAGGGACAATTGCTGCCGTCAGTGCTGAGGCCAGAGCGTTGAACGATCACTGATGGGCAGCCTGACCCGAATGAATGCCCTCCAGGTATGCATTACTCCGGTGCACCTCCCTTTCTACACCCTGGATGGCATTCACAAAGGTAGACTGCCCAACAATGATGGTCCTCAGGAGGTCAATGACCTCCTCACTGAGGGCAGCATGGGTGACAGGGGCAGGGCCTGAGGTGCCTGGGGCGAAGGAGATGCCCACCTTCCTGGGTGAGCGGGCACGGGGCAAACGCTGAGGGGCTGCTGGGAGGGCGGTGCTGGTGTGCTGGGTGGCGGCTGTACCTGTTGTTGCGGGGGGGCACGGATGTTGCCACCACCACAAGGGAGCTCCCTTCCGAGGACGAGTCGCTGCCACTGACATCAGCACGAGTCCCCGTCGTGGAGCTCCCCTCGCCCTCCGTCTCACTGGTGAAATCCGAGTCAGTTGCATGGCCCGCCATGGCCATGTGAGATGCAGCTCCCTGGTGCTCCGATGCCACTTCTCCTCCGCCTGATGATGCTAATGCACACATGAACAGGAAGACCACAAAAAAGGCGGGGGGAGAAATAAAGACATGTTGAGTGCATGGATTACCGCTACCGTTGGCGGAGAGGACAGACACAGAAGCCCCCTGCACTACGCTGCACACTTGGGGTCCACTACGCAATCCGTGGGACATGGCCTACAAGCCTATGGACGACGACTGCATACATAGATGACACAGGGCCATAAATAGCTGTACTTGGCACCCTACAGAGGTGGGTGGCGGGGGCACAGGGCCATGCCTTACGGAGGGGCCTAGCCTACAGAAATCGCCCTGGCCTAGAGATACCCACAGCCCACCTCCCCCACCCAGACACCTCCACTGCGCGCAAAGTCACCAGAATGAGAGTGTACTCACCCCCTTGTGTCTGCTGTGATGTCCTCACGCGCCCATCCAAATCGGGGTAGGCCACTGCCAGGATCCGGGACATCAGGGGGGTCAATTGACGACTGGCACCCCGCCCACGTTGGGAGGCCATCCCCAGCAGAGCCTCCGCCGTCTTCCTGCTCCCGCGTCGGATGTCCTCCCACCTCTTCCGGCAGTGGGTGCCCCATCTGTTGTGGACCCCCAGGGTCCGGACGTCCTTGGCGATGGCACGCCAAATAGCGATTTTCTGGTGGGCGCTGACCTATGTGACATGTACAGGGGGAGAAAAAAAATCATCACCTTCTGCATGCTTGATGTGAGTGGCCCCCCATCCCCACCCTTGCCATGTGGCACATGCTCTCATCTGTCGTCTGATGCATGCCTCAGTCGCTCCCCTCCCCACCATCTTTCATCCACCCGACTCAACCCAGGCATTGCCCACAAAGCATGCTCCCAGTGTACTTACTTGTTGGTCTGGAGGACCGTAGAGTAGCGCATACTGGGGGAGGACCCCATCCACAAGTTTCTCCAATTCTTCAGAAGTGAAGGCAGGGGCCCTTTCCCCAGTCGCAGCAGCCATTGTCTCTTCCAGACCGAGGTCACAGCAGCACTTGCAGTGTAGGTCCTCTCCTGTGGAAGATCAGGTATCGAGTGATTAAGTAGGTAGAAAATGGCGGTCACGCCCGCGGCGGTACGTGCTGCGGCGGTGCGTACCGCGACCGCCGGCGCACATCGTCATTGGCTCGTGTAACCCATAGGATTCTATGTTAACCAATGCGGCTTTGCGCCGCGGTCTTCGACCGCCTACCGCAACGGTGTGCCACGCCAGCGCATTGACCTCACATCCCATTGTCACACTTCACAGGTCAGGCAGCCGCCATTTTAAGGGACCACATGGCTTACTTTCTACTGCGTCACACATACCTAGGCCTTTCCTCAACACTCATACAAACCATTCAATGCATAGTGAATCGTGTTGTGTGCAGGCTGTGGGAACGTTCCTGTGGGTTGATTGACTCTGTGCTTGCTGTTGTCCTTCCTAGGCACCATCCGCTGGGCAATGAGAGGAGATGGAGGAATCTTCCCGTGTACAGACCGCTGGTGGACCTGTCGACAATGGAGGAAAGACATGTCATACTGACATACAGGCTTGACCGAGCCACTATACAGGAACTGTGTGCCCAGCAGGAGGCAGACCTGATGTCACCCATCCGCCAACCCACAGGGATCCCCCCTCTAGTGCAGGTGCTGTCAGTGCTCCATTTCTTAGCAAGTGGGTCATTTCAAACAATAGTGGCCATATCATCAGGGATGTCTCAACCTATGTTTTCCAAGGTGTTGTCCAGAGTGTTGTCTGCCCTGCTGAAACACATGAGGAGCTACATCATTTTCCCTGAGGTGGGGGATTTGCCTACAGTGAAGGGTGATTTCTATGCCCTTGGACATATCCCCAACATCATAGGTGCCATTGATGGGACACATGTGGCTTTGGTACCCCCCAGCAGGAGTGAACAGCTGTACAGGAACAGGAAAAGTTATCATTCGATGAATGTACAGATGGTGTGTTTGGCTGACCAGTACATCTCCCATGTTAATGCCAAGTTCCCTGGGTCAGTGCATGACGCCTACATCCTGCGGAATAGCAGCATCCTGTTTGTGATGGGTCAACTCCAGAGGCACCGGGTGTGGCTATTAGGGGACTCTGGTTACCCCAACCTGTCCTGGCTACTGACCCCAGTGAGGAATCCTAGGACCAGGGCAGAGGAACGCTACAATGAGGCCTATGGGCGGACTAGGAGGGTGATCAAGCGAACCTTTGGCCTCCTGAAGGCCAGGTTCAGGTGCCTCCATATGACAGGTGGATCCCTAATGTACTCACCAAAGAAGGTGTGCCAGATCATCGTGGCCTGCTGTATGCTTCACAACCTGGCTTTGCGCCGCCAGGTGCCTTTTCTGCAGGAGGATGGTCCAGATGGTGGTGTTGTAGCAGCTGTGGAGCCTGTGGAGAGTGAAGAAGAGGAAGCCGGAGAGGACGACATGGACAACAGGAACACAGTAATAGAGCAATATTTTCAGTGACACACAGGTAAGAGTACACACCGGCATATTACATTTACTTAAAGACTCTTACCTCTCTACTGTCTGACTTTTTCCCCCAGTGTATGGTAACTGTGTTGTGACTTTCCCTTCCGTTTTCAGAGCTGTGGGCCCCACTGCGTGACATCTGCTTTGTTACCCCATGGACTACAGCTGTGTGACAGAGGTTTGTTGGCATCACAATGTGAATAACAATTTTGGCACTGTCATGTCTAATACATTTGTTAAAATCACAGACAGACTCCAGATTGTTTATGTGCAATAAGTGTTTTTATTCAAGTGCTCTAATTTGGATGGGTGGTTGCAAATCGGTGAGGGGTGATGGTGGAGGATTGTCCATGGCAGAGTCCAGACTATCAGGTTTACAGGTGCATTGTCCAAATGCCTGTGGAAAGTGGAGCAGGGGCAGTTGAAGGTTGGACAGGGTGACAATGTGGGACAGTGGGATGACAATCAGGGCGGTATCCTTTGCTGGCGGGGGTCTTGACATGTTACTCTGTCTTCTTCCTTGATCTCAGGGCCCGCTTGCGGGGTGGTTCTCCTTCTGCAGGGGGTGGGGTTCTGGTGGACTGTTGGTCTTCTGTCGGGGCCTCCTGTCCACTAGCGCCGGCGGAGGTGGTAGCCTGTTCTTGGTCCATGCTAGTGTCAGGGGCCCTTTGAGGTGCCACAGTGGTCCGCAATGTGGAGATTAACTCATTCAGGGCCACTACGATGGTACCCATGGCGGTACTGATGTTTCTCAGTTCCTCCCTGAACCCCATATACTGTTGTTCCTGCAGAAGCTGGATTTCCTGAAACCTGGCCAGGACCGTCGCCATCGTCTCCTGTGAGTGGTGGTATGCTCCCATGATGGAGGAGAGGGCCTCGTGGAGGGTGGGTTCCCTTGGCTTGTCCCCCCCGTCGCAAAGCTGCCCTCCCAGTTCCCCTGTTTCCTTGGGCCTCCGTCCCCTGGACCGTGTGCCCACTACCACTGCCCCCAGGTCCCTGTTGTTGTTGGGGTGGTGGGTTAGCCTGGGTTCCCTGTAGTGGTGGACACACCGCTGATTGACGTGTCCTGGGGACAGAGGTATGGGCCCGCTGGGTGGGTGCTGTGCTGGTGTTCCCAGAGGGGGGAAGGTCTGCTGTGGCCTGTGCCTGTCTGAGGGGAACCGACTGTCCCGAGGTCCCCGATGGACCAGGCTGGTCATCTAGATCCAGGGAGACAGAGCTGCTGTCATCACTGTGGGCCTCTTCTGGGGGTGGAGTGGACATTTGTGGACCCTCCTGCGCGGTGACCTGGCGTTCGGGTCCTGCAGGGGTATAAAAGTATGGTTATTGCTTTTGTGTGTGCCAATGGCGTGCAATGGGTGGGTGCCCGTGTACCCCAGTGCTGGCATTCCTTTGTGGGGGCTGTTGTGACGGTATTTTGGGGGGGGGGGTGATGGGTATGTGCATTGGGCATGCCTTGGTGATGGGTGTCCATGCTTTGGGGCCGCATGCAGGGCTAAGTGTTGGGATGGGTGGGTTGTGATGGTGAGACATTTGCAAGGGGTAGTTGTGATGGGGGTAAGGGTGAGGGTGGGGGTATGAGTTGGCATGCAGGTGGGGTGGGGGGGATGAAGTAGTGAAGATGAGACTTACCAGAGTCCATTCCTCCACCGACTCCTGCGAGGCCCTCAGGATGCAGGATGTTCAAGACTTGCTCCTCCCATGTTGTAAACTCTGGGGGAGGAGGTGGGGGTCCGCCGCCAGTCCGCTGTACCGCGATGTTGTGCCTTGATACCATGGAATGCACCTTTCCCCGTAGGTCGTTCCACCGCTTCCTGATGTCGTCCCTATTTCTCGGGTGCTGTCCCACAGCGTTGACCCTGTCCACTATTCTGCTCCATAGCTCCATCTTCCTGGCAATGGTGGTGTGCTGCACCTGTGTCCCGAACAGCTGGGGCTCTACTCGTAGGATTTCCTCCACCATGACCCTGAGTTCAGCATCTGAGAACCTGGGGTGTCTTTGAGGTGCCATGGGATGGTGTGGATGATGTGTGGGGTGGAGTGTGTAGTGATAGGTGGGGTGCTATTTAATGGTGTGTTGTGTGAGGTGCGTGGAAGTTCTGTGGGTATTGGTATTGTGTGCCTGTGGATGCTTGGTAGTTGACTGTGGTGTCTCTCTCTCGCCTTCTCTCTGAATTTCTGGTCGTAGGGGTTTGTGGGTGATGTGGGTGTGTATTTTATATTGTATTGGGTGTGTGGGAGTGGTGTGTGTATGGCAACAGACAGAGAGCACAGCAATAGACAACCCCACCACACAGAGGCACACAACACCATCACCCATACAACATCCAGGCACAAAACATCCCACACCACCACACATCACCACACTCATCAACACATACACCACCCCACACATCACCTACACCACCCCATGTCACGCCAAAGACACCCCAGGTTTTCCAGGGAGGAGCTCAGGGTCATGGTGGAGGAAATCGTAGAGCCACAGCTATTTGGATCACAGTTGCAGCACACCTCCATAGCCAGGAAGATGGAGCTATGGCGAAGAATCGTCGACAGGGTCAACGCTGTGGGACAGCATCCAAGAAATCGGGAGGACATCAGGAAGAGGTGGAACGACTTACGGGGGAAGGTGCGTTCAGTGGTCTCCAGGCACATCGCGATTCAGCGGACTGGTGGCGGACCCCCACCTCCTCCCCACAACTAACAACATGGGAGGAGCAGGTCTTGACCATCATGCATCCAGAGGGCCTCGGAGGAGTCGGTGGAGGAATGGACACTGGTAAGTCAAATCTTAACTATCATATCCCCCACCCTACCTGCATGCGATCACACACCCCCACCCTCACACCCTCCCCTATCACTCCAACTCCTCACTAATGTACTAATAACACAAACCACCCATCCCAACACCAAGCCCTGCATGACACAACTAAGCATGGACACCCATCACTAAAGCATGCTCACTGCACATATCCATGTCACACCCCCAACCATCATCACACAAGCCCCTACACAGGAATGCTTGCACTGGGGTACACGCACACCCAACCATTGCACACCATGACACACACACATGCAATAATTATGCTCTTATACCCCTGCAGGACCACTACGTAACGTCACCAGACAGGAGGGTCCAGACATCTCCACCCCACCCACAGAAGAGGCCCACAGTGACGACAGCAGCTCTGGCCAACTGGATCCAGATGACCAGCCCGGACCATCGTGGGCCTCGGGACAGTCGGTTCCCCTCGCACAGGCACAGCCCAACACTGACCTTCCACCCTCTGGTAACACCAGCACAGCACCAACCCAGCGGGCCCATACCTCCGTCCCCAGGACACGTCAATCAGCTGTGTGTCCACCACTACAGGGAACCCAGGATATCCCACCACCCCAACAACAACAGGGACCTGGGGGCAGTGGTAGTGGGCACACGGTCCAGGGGACGGAGGCACAGGAACACAGGGGAACTGGGAGGGCTGCTGTGCGACAGGGAGCGGACAGGCCAAGGGAACTCACTCTCCACGAGGCCCTCTCCTCCATCATGGGAGCATACCACCACTCCCAGGAGACGATGGCTACAGTCCTGGCCAAGTTTCAGGAGACCCAGCGTATGCAGGAGGAACAGTATTTGGGCTTCAGGGAGGAGCTCAGAACCATCAGCTCCGCCCTGGGCACCATCGTAGGAGTGCTGAAGGACATACAAAAGACCATGAGGGACACCGTGGCGCTCCAAGGGGCCCCTGACACTAGCCTGGACGATGAACTGCCCACCACCTCCGCCAGCGCTAGTGGACAGGACGCCCCGCCACAGGACCACCACACCAGCACCCCACCCCCTGCAGACGGAGAACCACCCCGCAAGCGGTCCCTGAGATCCAGGAACAGGACAGAGCAAGATGGCAAGACCCCCGCCAGGAAATGAGACCACCCTGATTGTCATCCCACTGTCCCACTTTGTCACCCTGTCCATACTTAAACTGCCCGAGCTCCACTTCCTGTGCCCATATGGGCAGTGCACCTGTGAGACTAATAGACTGGACTCTGCCATGGACAGTCCTCCACTGTCCCCCATCACCATATTATAACCCCCCTCCAATAATTAGCACTTCAATAAACACCCTTGAAACACAAAACAATCTGGAGTCAGTCTGTGATATTGAAAATGTGTATTAGCTATGACAGTCACAAAATGCGTTTTCAAATGTAATGCCAACATACCTATGTCACACATCACAAGTCCATGAAGGATGCAAGCAGATGATGCACGTTGGTAACCACACCTGTGAAACCGTAATGGAAATGTACAATTCAGTTACCAAATACTGCTTCAAATTGACAGACAGGATAGAGGTAGAAGTGTGAAAGTGAATGTAATAGTAAAAAAATTGTTCTCACCTGTGTGTCACTGGAAATATTGCTGGATGACTGACTCCCTGTTGTCTATGTCTTCTTCCTCAGCTTCCTCCTCATCACTGTCCACAGGCTCCACAGCAGCCACAACACTGTCATCTGGACCATCCTCCTGCAGAAAAGGCACCTGGCGTCGCAAAGCAAGATTGTGAAGCATGGAGCAGCCGATGATGATCTGGCACACCTTCCTTGGTGAGTAGAATAGGGAACCACCTGTCATATGGAGGCACCTGAACCTGGCCTTCAGGAGGCCGAAGGTGCGTTCGATCACCCTCCTAGTTCGCCCATGGGCCTCATTGTAGCGTTCCTCTGCCCTGGTCCTGGGATTCCTCACTGGGGTCAGTAGCCATGACAGGTTGGGGTAACCAGAGTCCCCTAATAGCCACACACGCTGCCTCTGGAGTTGACCCATCACATACGGGTTGCTGCTATTCCGCAGGATGTAGACGTCATGCACTGAGCCAGGGAACATAGCATTTACCTGGGAGATGTACTGGTCTGCCAAACATACGATCTGTACATTCATGGAATGATAACTCTTCCGGTTCCTGTACACCTGTTCACTCCTGCTGGGGGGGACCAGAACTACATGGGTGCCATCAATAGCACCTTTGATGTTGGGGATATGTCCCAGGGCATAGAAGTCACCGTTAACTGTAGCCAAATCCTCCACCTGAGGGAAAACGATGTAGCTCCTCATGTGTTTCAGCAGGGCAGACAACACTCTGGACAACACGTTGGAAAACATAGGCTGGGACATCCCTGATGCCATGGCCACTGTTGTTTGAAATGATCCACTTGCAAGGAAATGGAGCACTGATAGCACCTGCACTTCAGGGGGTATTCCTTTGGGATGGCGGATTGGTGAGATCAGGTATGGCTCCAACTGGGTACACAGTTCCTGGATTGTGGCACGGTCAAACCTGTAGGTGATGATCAAATGTCGCTCCTCCATTGTTAACAGGTCCACCAGCGGTCGGTACACCGGAGGATTCTGCCATCTCCTCAAATGTCCCAGCTGACGTTGCCTAAGAAGGACAACAGCGACCACAGAGTCAACAAATTCTCAGGTATGTACCCACAGCTACACAGAACACGACACCCAATACAAAACTCTACCTGTATGTGTGTTGAGTGTAGGCCTAGGTATGTGTGACGCAGTAGTAAATGAAGCCATGTGGGCCCCTGAAATGGCGGATGCCTGACCTCTAAACTGGGACAATGGGATGTGAGGTAACTGCGCTGGCGTTGTACACCGTTGCGGTAGGCGGTCGTAGACCGCGGCGCAATGCTGCATTGGTTAACATTGGACCCTATGGGTCCCAGGAGCCAATGATGAATTGCGCCTGCGGTGATGATACGCACCGCCGCGGACATCACCGCCGCGGACGTGACCGCCATTTTCTATCTGTTCAATCACTGGATACCTGATCTTCGACAGGAGAGGACCTACACTGCAAGTGCTGCTGTGACCTCGGTCTGGAAGAGACAATGGCTGCTGCGTCTGGGGAAAGGGCCCCTGCCTTCACTGCTCAGGAGTTGGAGAAGCTCGTGGATGGGGTCCTCCCCCAGTACACGCTACTCTACGGTCCTCCAGACCAACAGGTAAGTACACAGGGAGCATGTTGTATGGGCTATGCTGGGTGGAGAGGGCTGGATGTCAGTAGGAAGGGGGCAGAGTTCTGCGACCATGAAGGACTGTGAATGCATGTGCTACATGGCAAGGGTAGGGATGGGGGCCACTCACTTCGACGGTGCAGTTGGTAATGATTTCTCTTCTTCCCCTGTACATGTCATGTAGGTCAGCGCCCACCAGAAGAAGGACATTTGGCGTGCCATCGCCAAGGACGTCCGGACCCTGGGGGTCCACCAGAGACGGGGCACCCACTGCCGTAAAAGATGGGAGGACATTCGCAGCTGGAGCAAGAAGATGGCGGAGGCTCAGCTGGGGATGGCCTCCCAACGTGGGAAGGGTGCCCGTCGCACCATGACCCCCCTGATGGGGGTGAGTACACTCTCATTCTGCGGACTTAGCGCGCAGTGGAGGGGTCTGGGTGGGGGAGGAGGACTATGGGTTTCCCTAGGCCAGGGTGAGTTCCGTAGGCTAGGCCCCTTCGTAAGGCATGGCCCTGTGGCCCCCGACCACACCTCTGTAGAGTGCCAAGTACAGGTATACATGCCGCTGTGTCATCTATGTGGACAGATGACACTTATAGCCATGTAAGCCATATCCCAGAAATTGCTTCTGTAGAGGCCAAGAGCACGGCGTAGTGCAGGGGGCTGCTGTGTCAGTATTGTCCGCCAACGGTAGCGGTAACCCATGCACTCAACCTGTCCTTCTTCTGTTTCCCCACCCCTTTTTGTGCTCTCCCTGTTCTTTTGTGCATCAGCATCATCAGGTGGAGGTACAGTGGGACCGGAGCATGAGGGAGCTGCATCCCACATGGTCATGGAGGGCCACACCACAGACTCTGAATACACCAATGGGACGGAGGGCGAGGGGAGCTTCACGTCGGTCACCGGATCAGCAAACAGCGACACGGACTCGTCCGCCGATGGGAGCTCCCTTGTGGTGGCGGCACCATCTGTACCCCCCACTTCTACAAGTACAGCCGCCACCCCCCCTACCAGAACTGCCTTCCCAGCAGCCCCTCAGCCTTCGCTCCGTGCCCGCTCACCCAGGAGGGTGGGCATCACCTTCCCCCCAGGCCCCTCAGCCCCTGCCCCTGTCACCCCTGCTGCCCTCAGTGAGGAGGCCATTGACCTCCTCAGGTCACTCACTGTTGGGTAGTCTACCATTGTGAATGCCATCCAGGGTGTAGAAAGGGAGTTGCAACACACTAATGCATTCCTGAGGGCATTCATTCTGGTCAGGCTGCCCATCATCGAACCCTGCAATCTCTGGCCTCAGCACTGATGACAGCCATCGTCCCTGTGTCTAGCCTCCCCCCTCCAACTTCCTCCACCCAGACCCAATCCCCTGTACCCCAGCCTATCCCAACCACACCATCAGACAAGCATGCACACACCTCACCACACAAACGTAGCTCAGGCAAACATAGGCGCACCACACATCCCACAGGGACTCACACAAGCATCACCCACATACAGACACAGCAACATCCACTGCCTCCACTGTGTCCCCCTCCTCGTCGTCTCCCTCCTCCCTCTCAGTGTCGTCTACACTCTCACCTGCATGCAATACATCTACAGGCACTAGGACTTGCACCAGAACACCCAGCACCACACCCCGCTCACCTGCAATCACCACCCCCACTACCATTTACACGTCCCCTGTGTCCACTCCCAGTGTGTCTGTGACGCCCCCTCCCAAAGTACACAAACGCGGGCACCCACACACCCAACATCCATCCACCTCACGACAGCCTCCAGTACCTGCACCTGCACCCAAATCACCTAAAGTCACACCTACTACAACCACCTCCTCTTCCTCCACTCCCAGACCCCCTCCAGCTACCCATCCCAGTGTTCGTCAGAAACTCTTCCGGAGCAACATTGACCTCTTTCCCACCACCCCCACCCTTCCAATTCATAGGTCCCGTAGTAGCACCTCAGCCAAAAAAAGTCTGGTACCAGTAATGCGTGTTAAAGGTCTGTGGAGTGCACCGGCCACCAGGGCAGCCAGTGTGACACAGAGCCAAAGCACTGCCAGTCCACCCCCTGTAAAGCACCTTAAGTTGGAAAGTGCCCGACGGGAGATGGTGAAGACTCCTGCCGGCAAAACAGCTCACAAGGGTCCCGGGGGGAGTGCTACCATCCTCCCCGCCGGCCGGGACGCCACCGCCTGCACTATCGTCACTGGTCTGGAGACCACTGCCAGAGTCAGTGCCCTGAAGGGCAGCAGTACTGTCACTGGTCCGTAGACCACCGCCAGAGTCAGTGCCCTGGAGGGCAGCAGTATCGTTACTGGTCCGGAGACCACCGCCAGCGTCAGTACCCTGGAGGGCCCCAGCAGCCACAGCCCCGCTGGGCACTGAGGGACCGTCATGCCACACACCGCTGCACAGGTCAGAGACAGCAAAGTCAAGCACCGCTGAACAGGGCATAGACCGCCATGGTGAAGACCGCTGAACAGGGCAATGCACCGCTGAACAGGGCAAAGACCGCCATGGTGAAAACCGCTGAACAGGGCAAAGCACCGATGAACAGGGCAAAGACCGCCATGGCAATGCACCGCTGAACAGGTCAGAGACAGCAATGGCAAGCACCGCTGAACAGGGCAAAGACCGCCATGGTGAAGACCGCTGAACAGGGCAAAGCACCGCTGAACAGGGCAAAGGCCGCCATGGCAATGCACCGCTGAACAGGTCAGAGACAGCAAAGGCAAGCACCGCCGAACAGGGCAAAGACCACCATGGTGAAGACCGCTGAACAGGGCAAAGCACCGCTGAACAGGGCAAAGACCGCCATGGCAATGCACCGCTGAACAGGTCAGAGACAGCAAAGGCAAGCACCGTTGAACAGGGCAAAGACCGCCATGGTGAAGACCGCTGAACAGGTCAGAGACAGCAAAGGCAAGCACTGCCGAACAGGGCAAAGACTGCCATGGTGAAGACCGCTGAACAGGGCAAAGACCGCCAAATCAAGCATCGTTAGCCCATGTGCAGCTGGAACAGTGACGGAACTGGGACCATCAAGCGGTGCACTCTGGGCACCAGTCCCCCTCCAGAACCAGTGGAGACCTCCTTCCACTCCATCTGTCCTGCACAGGATGAAGCACTCTGGGCACCAGTCCCCCTCCAGAACCAGTGGAGGCTGTTATCCACTTGAGAGACTGTGGCTTTGCACTCCCCAGGATAAAGCAGTGGGCAAACCACCCACTGGGGTGACTTGTGAGACTGTGGCTTTGCACTCCCCAGGATAAAGCAGTGGGCAAACCATCCACTGTAGAGACTTGTGAGACTGTGGCTTTGCACTCCCCAGGATAAATCAGTGAGCAAACCACCCACTGGAGTGACTTGAGAGACTGTGGCTTTGCACTCCCCAGGATACATCAATGGTCATGGAGCCCCGTCGTGGATCTGGCGTGGTGCAGTCATCCGGCTGAGGTGCCCCCCCCTTCCCTTCCCCCTGAGGTGCCTGTTGTATTTCTATATGATGCCCCTGCAGTGTTCTCTCCGTTTGTGGACTGGTACCTAGTGTGGGCCTCGCCCATGCATTGTGGGCCCAGTGGTCCACGGACATTGATATGTGCATACCTGCAGTACTAAACGTGATGTATGATTTTTACAATGTTTATATATATCTGTATATCATTTGTTACTGTATTTTGATACATTACAAAGTTTGAACTGATGTCCTTTTGTCTTTGCATTCATCCGGGGGGTTTGTGGGTTGTGACTGTGCTGTTTGGAAATGCATTGGTGTGTGTTGTAGTGGGTGAAGGTCGGGGTGGGGGTGGGGGTGTTGCGTGTGTGTGTCTGTGACTTTTGCCTCCCACCTCCCCTATGTCGTAGGTGCAGTACTCACCGTTGTCTTTGGCGCCTACGTTGCTGGTGTTCGTAGAGGAACAGGAAGACAAGAGCAGGGAGCATTTGTAGTTCCGGCTCCATGGTGGCCTCCTTCCTCGTGGAGTGTGTAGAGGTGACCATTTTCCCTTTGAAATGTCTGTTTCCGCCGTGATTTTATCCACGGTGAGTCCACCACGGAAAAGGTGGCGGATTGGCGGGTTGTGATACTGTGGGCAGTACATTAACACTCCGACCGCCACAGCGGTACAGACAAGCAGCGTGGCGGTCACCGCCAACAGACAGGCAGAAGACAAAGTACGGCCCACAGTATTACAACAGGCCAATCCGCCACCTTTTCCGGGGCGGATTCACCGTGGATAAAAACACGGCGGAAACAGACATTTCTATGGGAAAACGCTCAGCAGAACAAACTCCACGAGGAAGGAGGGCACCATGGAGCCGGAATTCCAAATACTCCCTGCGCTTGTCTTCCTGCTCCTCTACGAACATCAGCAACGGCGGCGCCGAAGACAACGGTGAGTACTGCACCTATGACATAGGGGAGGGGGAGGCAAAAGTCACGGACACATACATGCAACGCCCCCACCCCCAACCCGACCCTCACCCACTACAACACACACACCAATGCATTTCCGAACATCACAGTAACAACCCCCAACCCCCCCGGAAGAACGTTAAGACAAAAGGAAATTAGTTCAACCATTGTAATGTATCAAAAAACAGTTAGCTCATATATACATCAATATATACACATTCCAAATATATACATCACGATTAGTAGTACAGGTATGCACATTTCAATGTCCGTGGACCACTGGGCCCAAAATGCATGGGCGAGGCCCACACACGATACCTGTCCTGGAACGGAGAGAACACTGCAGGGGCATCAGATAGAAATACAACAGGCACCTCAGGGGGAAGGGAAGCGGGGGGCACCTCAGCCGGATGACTGCACCACGCCAGATCCACGACAGGGCTCCATGCCCATTGATGTATCCTGGGGAGTGCAAAGCCACAGTCTCTCAAGTCTCTACAGTGGGTGGCTTGCCCACTGCTGTATCCTGGGGAGTGCAAAGCCACAGCCTCACAAGTCTCTACAGTGGGTGGGTTGCCCACTGCTGTATCCTGGGGAGTGCAAAGCTAAAGTCTCACAAGGCTTTTCAGTGGGTGGTTTGCCCACTGCTGTATCCTGGGGAGTGCAAAGCCAAAGTCTCACAAGTTTTTTCAGTGGGTGGTTTGCCCACTGCTGTATCCTGGGGAGTGCAAAGCCACAGTCTCACAAGTCTCCACAGTGGGTGGCTTGCCCACTGCTGTATCCTGGGTAGTGCAAAGCCACAGTCTCACAAGTCTCTACAGTGGGTGGTTTGCCCACTGCTGTATCGTATCCTTGGGAGTGCAAAGTCAAAGTCTCACAAGTTTTTTCAGTGGGTGGTTTGCCCACTGCTGTATCCTGGGGAGTGCAAAGCCACAGTCTCTCAAGTCTCTACAGTGGGTGGCTTGCCAACTGCTGTATCCTGGGGAGTGCAAAGCCACAGTCTCACAAGTCTCTACAGTGGGTGGGTTGCGCACTGCTGTATCCTGGGGAGTGCAAAGCCAAAGTCTCATAAGTCTTTTCAGTGGGTGGTTTGCCCACTGCTTTATCCTGGGGAGTGCAAAGCCACAGTCTCACAAGTCTCTACAGTGGGTGGGTTGCCCACTGCTGTATCCTGGGGAGTGCAAAGCCACAGTCTCACAAGTCTATACAGTGGGTGGGTTGCCCACTGCTGTATCCTGGGGAGTGCAAAGCCAAAGTCTCACAAGTCTTTTCAGTGGGTGGTTTGCCCACTGCTGCATCCTGGGGAGTGCAAAGCCACAGTCTCACAAGTCTCTACAGTGGGTGGGTTGCCCACTGTACCATCCTGGGGAGTGCAAAGCCAAAGTCTCTCAAGTGGATAACAGTCTCCACTGGTTCTGGAGGGGGACTGGTGCCCAGAGTCCTTCATCCTGTGCAGGATTGATGGAGTGGATGCATGTCTCCACTGGTTCTGGAGGGGGACTGGTGCCCAGAGTGCTTCATCCTGCCAAGGATAGATGGAGTGGATGCATGTCTCCACTGGTTCTGGAGGGGGACTGGTGCCCAGAGTGCTTCATCCTGTGCAGGATAGATGGAGTGGATGCATGTCTCCACTGGTTCTGGAGGGGGACTGGTGCCCAGAGTGCTTCATCCTGCCAAGGATAGATGGAGTGGATGCATGTCTCCACTGGTTCTGGAGGGGGACTGGTGCCCAGAGTGCATCACTCACCCCGTGACGGTCTCTGTTGCATCACTGCCCCTGCTGCTCATGGGCTAGCGGTGCTTGAGTTGGCGGTCTTTGCCCTGTTCAGCGGTGCTTGCCATGGTGGTCTTTGCCCTGTTCAGCGGTGCTTGCCATGGCGGTCTATGCCCTGTTCAGCGGTGCTTGCCCTGTTCAGCGGTGCTTGCCATGGCGGTCTTTGCCCTGTTCAGCGGTCTTTGCCCTGTTCAGCGGTGCTTGCCATGGTGGTCTTTACCCTGTTCAGCGGTGCTTGCCATGGCGGTCTTTGCCCTGTTCAGCGGTCTTTGCCCTGTTCAGCGGTGCTTGCCATGGCGGTCTTTGCCCTGTTCAGCGGTGCTTGACTTTGCTGTCTCTGACCTGTGCTGTGGTGTGTGCCATGGCAGTCCCTCATTGCCCAGCGGGGCTGTGGCTGCCGGGGCCCTCCTGGGCACTGACTCCGGCGGTGGTCTCCAGACCAGTGATGATAGTGCTGCCCTCCTGGGCACTGACTCCGGCGGTGGTCTCCTGACCAGTGACAATGGGGCTGGCGGTGGCGTCTTGGGCAGCGGGGAGGATGGCGGCCTTCTCTGCCGTGCTGCTCTTCCCAGACTTTGGAGACTTTTTCTGCCCCTTCACCACCTTGGGAGGAGTCACAGCTGACTCGACACTCCCCCCGGGACCCTTGTGGGCGGCTTTGCCGGCAAGTGTCTTCCCCCTCTCCCGTCGGGCACTGTCCAACTTCTGGTGCTTCACAGGGGGTGGACTGGCAGTGCTTTGGCTCTGTGTCACACTGGCTGCCCTGGTGCCCGGTGCACTCCACATACCTCGAACAGGCACCACTGGTACCGGAATCATTTTTGCTGAGGTGCTACTACGGGACCTATGAATTGGAGGGGATGTGATCGGACAGAGGTCAAGGTTGCTCAGGAAAATTTTCTGACGAACACTGGGATGGATAGCTGGAGGGGGTCTGGGAGTGGAGGAAGAGGGGGTGGTTGTAGGAGGTGTAACATTTGGTGATTTGGGTGCAGGTGCATGTTCTGGAGGCTGTCGTGAGGTGGGTGGATGTTGGGTGTGTGTGTGCCCGCGTTTGTGTACTTTGGGAGGGGGTGTCACAGACACACTGGGAGAGGACACAGGGGACGTGTAAATGGTAGTAGGGGTGGTGAGTGCAGGTGAGCGGGGTGTGGTGCTGGGTGTTCTGGTGCGAGTCCTAGTGGCTGTTGTGGTAGTGCATGCAGGTGAGAGTGTAGACTAGACTGGGAGGGAGGAGGGAGACGACGAGGAGGGGGACACAGTGGAGGCAGTGGATGTTGCTGTGTCTGTATGTGGGTGATGCTTGTGTAAGTGCCTGTGGGATGTGTGGTGCCTATGTTTGCCTGAGCTGCCCTTGTGTGGTGAGGTGGGTGCAGGCTGGTCTGATGGTGTGGTTGGGATAGGCTGGGGTACAGGGGATTGGGTCTGGGTGGAGGAAGTTGGAGGGGGGAGGCTAGACACAGGGACAATGGCTGCCATCAGTGCTGAGGCCTGAGATTGCAGGGTTCGATGATGGGCAGCCTGACCAGAATGAATGACCTCCAAGAATGCATTGGTGTGTTGCAACTCCCTTTCTACACCCTGGATGGCATTCACAATGGTAGACTGCCCAACAGTGAGTGACCTGAGGAGGTCAATGGCCTCCTCACTGAGGGCAGCAGGGGTGACAGGGGCAGGGTCTGAGGTGCCTGGGGCGAAGGTGATGCCCACCCTCCTGGAAGAGCGGGCAAGGGCTGAAGGCTGATGGGCTGCTGGGAGGGCGGTGCTGGTAGGGGGGGGTGGCGGCTGTACCTGTAGAAGAGGGGGGTACAGATGGTGCCGCCACCACAAGGGAGCTCCCATCGGAGGACGAGTCTGTGTCGCTGTTTGCTGATCCGCTGACCGCCGTGAAGCTCCCCTCGCCCTCCGTCCCACTGGTGTATTCGTAGTCCATGGTGTGGCCCTCCATGGCCATGTGGGACGCAGCCCCCTCGTGCTCCGGTGCCCCTGTACCTCCGCCTGATGAAGCTGATGCACAAAAGGACAGGGAGAGCATAAAAAGGGGTGGGGAAACAGAAGAAAGACAGGTTGGGTGCATGGCTTACCGTTACAGTTGGCGGACAATACAGACACAGCTGCCCCCTGCACTACGCCGTGCTCTTGGCCTCTACAGATGCAGTTCCTGGGATATGGCCTACTTGCCTACTTCGTCTTTGGCTCCTGGGACCCATAGGGTCCAATGTTAACCAATGCAGCATTGCGCTGCGGTCTTCGACCGCCTACTGCGACGGTGTACAACGCCAGCGCAGTTACCTCACATCCCATTGTCCCACTTTAGAGGTCAGGCATCCGCCATTACAGGGACCCACATGGCTTCATTTACAACTGCGTCACACATACCTAGGCCTGAACTCAACACACATACAGGAAGATTTTTGTATTTTGTGTCGTGTTCTGTGTAGCTGTGGGTACATACCTCAGAATTGGTTGACTCTGTGGTCACTGTTGTCCTTCCTAGGCACCGTCAGCTGGGACATGTGAGGAGATGGCGGAATCCTCCGGTGTACCGACCGCTGGTGGACCTGTTGACAATGGAGGAGCGACATTTAATCATCACCTACAGGTTTGACCGTGCCACAATCCAGGAACTGTGTACCCAGTTGGAGCCAGATCTGATGTCACCAATCCGCCATCCCACAGGTATCCCCCCTCAAGTGCAGGTGCTGTCAGTACTCCATTTCCTAGCAAGTGGGTAATTTCAGACAACAGTGGCCATGGCATCAGGGATGTCCCAGCCTATGTTTTCTAACGTATTGTCCAGAGTGTTGTCTGCCCTACTGAAACACGTGAGGAGCTACATCGTTTTCCTTCAGGTGGAAGATTTGGCTACAGTGAAAGGTGACTTCTATGCCCTGGGACACATCCCCAACATCATAGGTGCCATTGATGGGACCCATGTGGCTTTGGTCCCCCACCACAGGAGTGAACAGGTGTACAGGAACCGCAAGAGTTATCATTCGCTGAATGTACAGATAGTATGTTTGGCAGACCAGTACATCTCGCAGGTAAATGTTATGTTCCCTGGCTCAGTGCATGACGCCTACATACTGCGGAATAGCAGCATCCCTTATGTGATGGGTCAACTCCAGAGGCACTGTGTGTGGCTATTAGGGGACTCTGGTTACCCCAACCTGTCATGGCTATTGACCCCAGTGAGGAATCCCAGGACCAGGGCAGAGGAACGCTAAAATGAGGCCCATGGGTGGATTAGGAGGGTGATCGAACGCACCTTCGGCCTCCTGAAGGCCAGGTTCAGGTGCCTCCATATGACAGGTGGATCCCTATTCTACTCACCAAGGAAGGTGTGCCAGATCATCATCGCCTGCTGTATGCTTCACAATCTTGTTTTGCGACGCCAGGTGCCTTTTCTGCAGGAGAATGGTCCAGATGACGGTGTTGTGACAGCTGTGGAGCCTGTGGACAGTGATGAGGAGGAAGCAGAGGAAGAAGACATTGATAACAGGGACTCTGTCATACAGCAATATTTCCAGTGACACATAGGTGAGAACAATTTTTTTACTAATATATTTACTTTCACACTTCTACCTCTATCCTGTCTGTCAATTTGATGCAGTATTTGCTAACTGAGTGGTACATTTCCATTACGGTTTCACAGGTGTGGTTACCAACGTGTGTCATCTGCCTGCATCCTTCATGGGCTTGTGATGTGTTACATAGGTATGTTGACATTACATTTTCGAACGGATTTTGTCATTGTCATAGATAATACACATTTTCTAAATCACAGACTGACTCCATATTGTTTTGTGGTTCAAGGGTGTTTATTGAAGTGCTAATTATTGGAGGGGGTGGCAAAATGGTGATGGGTGATGGTGGAGGAATGTCCATGGCAGAGTCCAGTCTATCAGTCTCACAGGTGCACTGCCCATATGGGCATAGGAAGTGGAGCTGGGGCAGTTCCAATCTGGACAGGGTAACAAAGTGGGACAATGGGATGTCAATCAGGGTGGTCTCATTTCTTGGCGGGGGTCTTGCCATCGTGCTCTGTCCTGTTCCTGGATCTCAGGGACCGCTTGCGTGGTGGTTCTCCGTCTGCAGGGGGTGGGGTGCTGGTGTGGTGGTCCTGTGGCGGGGTGTCCTGTCCACTAGCGCCGGCGGAGGTGGTGGGCAGTTCATCGTCCAGGTTAGTGTCAGGGGCCCCCTGGAGTGTCATGGTGTCCCTCATGGTCTTATGTATGTCCTTCAGCACCCCTACGATGGTGCCCAGGGCGGAGCTGATGGTTCTGAGCTCCTCCCTGAACCCCAAATACTGTTCGTCCTGCATGCGCTGGGTCTCCTGAAACTTGGCCAGGACCATAGCCATTGTCTCCTGGGAGTGGTGGTAGGCTCCCATGATGGAGGAGAGGGCCTCGTGGAGAGTGGGTTCCCTGGGCCTGTCCGCCCCCTGTCGCACAGCAGCCCTCCCAGTTCCCCTGTGTTCCTGTGCCTCCGTCCCCTGGACCGTGTGCCCACTGCCCCCAGGTCCCTGTTGTTGTTGGGGTGGTGGGTTATCCTGGGTTCCCTGTAGTGGTGGACAAACAGCTGATTGGCGTGTCCTGGGTATGGAGGGATGGGCCCGCTGGGTGGGTGCTGTGCTGGTGTTACCAGAGGGGGGAAGGTCAGTGTTGGGCTGTGCCTGTGCGAGGGGAACCGACTGTCCCGAGGCCCACGATGGTCCGGGCTGGTCATCTGGATCCAGTTGGCCAGAGCTGCTGTCATCACTGTGGGCCTCTTCTGTGGATGGGGTGGAGATGTCTGGACCCTCCTGCCTGGTGGCGTTAGGTAGTGGCCCTGCTGGGGTGTAAAAGCATGATTATTGCATCTGTGTGTCTCATGGTGTGCAATGGGTGGGTGAGTGTGTACACCTGTGCTAGCATTCCTGTGTGGGGGCTTGTGTGATGATGGTTGGGGGGTTGTTATGGATATGTGCAGTGGGCATGCTTTAGTGATGGGTGTCCATGCTTTGTTGTGTCATGCAGGGCTTGGTGTTGGGATGTGTGGTTTGTGTTATTAGTACATTAGTGAGGAGTTGGAGTGATAGGGGAGGGGATGAGGGTGGGGGTGTGTGATAGCATGCAGGTAAGGTGGGGGATATGATAGTTAAGATTAGACTTACCAGTGTCCATTCCTCCACTGACTCCTTCAAGGCCCTCTGGATGCATAATGGTCAAGACCTGCTCCTCCCATGTTGTTAATTGTGGGGGAGGAGGTGGGGGTCCGCCGCTAGTCCGCTGAATCGCGATGTTGTGCCTGGAGACCACTGAACGCACCTTACCCCGTAGGTCGTTCCACCTCTTCCGGATGTCCTCCCGATTTCTTGGGTGCTGTCCCACTAAGTTGACCCTGTCGACGATTCTCCGCCATAGCTCCGTCTTCCTAGCTATAGAGGTGTGCTGCACCTGTGATCCAAATAGCTGTGGCTCTACCCTTACGATTTCCTCCACCATGACCCTGGGCTCCTCCTCAGAAAACCTGGGGTGTCTTTGGCATGCCATGGGGTGGTGTAGGTGATGTGTGTGGGGTGTATGTGGTGATGAGTGTGGTGATGTGTGGTGGTGTGTGGTATTTTGTGCGTTCATGTTGTGTGGGTGATGGTGTTGTGTGCCTCTGTGTGGTGGGGTTGCCTATTGCTGTGCTATCTCTCTGTCGCCTTCATCTCTAATTTTTGGTAGTAGGGGTTTGTGGGTGATGTGGGTGTGTGTTTTATATTGTGTTTGGTGTGTGGGAGTGGTGTTGGTATGTGTATCAGGTGTGTGTATTTTGAATTGTCCAATGTGGCGGTGTTTTGGAGATGTGTGTGTATTTTGAGCGCGGCGGTGTGTACCGCCAATGGAATACCGCAGCTGAAAGACCGCTGCGTGGATTCGTGGGTCGTGATAGCATGGGCGTGTTTCTGTTGGCGTGACAGTGGAGGTTTTGTTTTTGCCAGTTTATCACTGACCTTTGTTGTGGCGGACTTGTGTGGGTGTCGGCGGATTCTGAGATGTGTGTCATAATAGCTGTGGTGGAATTCCGCGGCCGCGGCGGTGTATTGGCAGTCTTCTGCACGGCGGTAAGCGGCTTTTACCGCCAATGTTGTAATGACCCCCGTAATGTGTCTTCCAGGAGATATTCTCCTAGGTTATCCACAAATACACATTGGCCCTCAGTACAACCCTGGCGGTCGGTGATAAAGCGGCAGTAATACTGCCAACAGGCCGGCGGTAACAAAAAGGGAATTATGCCCACTGCGGAAACCGCCAGCAGCCAGGCAACAAGCACCGCTGATGTAATCGCCAACAGCCAGGCGGAAGACAATGTACCACCCACACTATTACAACAGGCCTATCCGCCACCTTTTCCAGGGTGGTACCAACGACATCAAAAGCACGGTGGAAACAGAACACAGAAGTCAATGGACTCACCTCTGGAGACTCAGGGAAAAACCATGCCGCCATGGAGCCCGAGTTGCAGGTGTTCCCCATGCTCGTCTATCTCCTTCTTTACTATGAACATCAACGCAGGGGAAGACGACCACGGTGAGTACAGCCGCCTAGCACATATGGGAGGGAGGAAAAAGAGAGTGACACACACACACCACCCGCACCCCCAACACCAGACACACAAGCAGATGCAGTAAGAAAACATATTTACCCCGTACCCCTTAGGAATAATGCACGGACAAAAGGAATTGATTAAAGTGAGTGTTATAAGATAAAAATCTAGAAATTTGCACTTCAAAATCAAAACAGTATATACATATATGCAAATGGAGGGACACAGCCCAGTCCACAATGTCCACGGGCCACATCACATAGACCAAGGCCCCACTTGATTCCTGCAACAACACAGAGAGAACACCACAGGGGCATCAGTCGAAAATACACAGGCACCTCAGGGGGACAGGGAACGGGGGTCACCTTAGCCGGAAGATGGTACAACGCCACTGGTCCTGGTGGGGGCTACATGCCCTGTGCGATGTCCTGGGGAGTGCAAGGCCACAGTCTCTCAAGTGGGTGGTTTGCCCACTGCTTGGTCCTGGGAAGTGCAAGGCCGCAGTCTCTCTAGTGGGTGGGTTGCCCACTGCTTGGTCCTGGGGAGAACACCACAGGGGCATCAGGTCAAAAATACACAGGCACCTCAGGGGGACAAGGAACGGGGGCACCTCAGCCAGAAGATGGTACAACGCCACTGGTCCTGGAGGGGGCTACATGCCCTGTGCGATGTCCTGGGGAGTGCAAGGCCACAGTCTCTCAAGTGGGTGGTTTGCCCACTGCTTGGTCCTGCGGAGGGCAAGGCCACAGTCTCTCTAGTGGATGGCTTCTTCCACTGGTTCTGGAGGGGGCTTTGTGCGCAGTGCGCTTCATCCTGGCAAGGATACAGTGAGTGGATGGCTTCTTCCACTGGTTCTGGAGGGGGCTTTGTGCCCAGTGTGCTTCATCCTGGCAAGGATGCGGTGAGTGGATGGCTTCTTCCACTGGTTCTGGAGGGGGCTTTGTACCCAGTGTGCTTCATCCTGGCAAGGATGCCATGAGTGGATGGCTTCTTCCACTGGTTCTGGAGGGGGCTTTGTGCCCAGTGTGCTTCATCCTGGCAAGGTTGCGGTGAGTGGATGGCTTCTTCCACTGGTTCTGGAGAGGGCCTTGTGCCCAGTGATGCTGATCTTGGGGAGTGCAAGGTCACAGTCTCTCACCTGGGTGTCACACCCCAGGATTGGCATGGTCCAGGATGCACTACAGTCCATGGAAGCAGGACTACACACTGCCCGCCAGCGGTGATGGCTGCTCAGTGGTGGCAGTAGCGGGGCTGGTGTCGGGCCTGGCAGTGGTGGGGGGAGGCTCCTGCTCATCCCCTGCAGGCTCGGATGGCTGCCCACTGGGGCTGCTGGCGGTGCTGGCAGTGGTGGGGGAGGCTCCTGCCCATCCCCTGCAGGCTCGGATGGCTGCCCACTGGGGCTGCTGGCGGTGCTGGCAGTGGTGGGGGAGGCTCCTGCCCATCCCCTGCAGCCTCAGATGGCTGCCCACTGGGGCAGCTGGCGGTGCTGGCAGTGGTGGGGGGAGGCTCCTGCCGTCCCCTGCAGCCTCGGTTGGCTGCCACTGAGGCTGCTGGTGGTGCTGGCAGTGGTGGGGGAGGCTCCTGCCCATCCCCTGCAGCCTCAGATGGCTGCCCACCGGGGCTGCTGCTGCCAGTGGCGGTGCTGGTGGCGGTGCTGTTGTCGGGAATGCCAGTGGTGGGGGGAGGCTCCAGCCCTGCCCCTGCTGCCTCGAACGGCTGAACCGCATTGGTTGGTGGTGGGGGCTCCGAATGAGTGCCAGCATTCCTTCCTTCCTGCCTGCTGGTGCAGGCCCCTTGCCCTTGACAGCTGGTGGTTTCTCCTTGTTCTTGCCCTTGGAAGCTGGTGGTGCCTCCTTGTTCTTGCCCTTGGCAGCTGGTGGTGCCTCCTTGCTCTTGCCCTTGGCAGCTGGTGGTGCATTCTTGCCCTTCACCTTGGCAGCTGGTGCAGGCACACTGTCAGTGCTGATGGCTGGTTCCCTGGAGCCTCTCCCACCTGCAGTAGCTGCCGACACTACTGTGGCCATGGACTGGGTGGCTGAGGTGCTCACCTGGGTTCTGACCACGCTGGCCCGACGTGAAGGACGGGGGGAAGGGTATGGAAGAGGTCAACAGCGGAGAGGAAAAGCTTCTTAGGGACACTGGTGTGGGAAGAGGGTGAAGGTTTGGGAGTGGAGGAAGAGGGAGTGGTTGTTGGAGGTATCTGTTTGCTGTGTTTGGGTGCAGGTGCATGGGCTGGATGCTGTTGTGAGGTGGATGGCTGTTGGGTGTCTGAGTGCTTGCCTTTGTGTACTTTGGGAGGAGCGGGCACAGACACAGTGGGAGAGGACACAGGGGAGGTGTGCATGGATGTGGGGGCGGTGGCTGCCAAAGAGGGGTGTGTAGTGATAGGCGTGATGGTGATGGCGGTAGTGGATGAGGATGTAGTGCATGCAGGTGTGAGTGGAGACACTACAGGGAGGGTCGTAGATGAGGAGGAGGGGGACACAGTGGAGGCAGTGGATGTTGGTGTGTCTGCATCTGGATGGTGTTTGTGTGAGTGCCTGTGTGATGATGTGTGTGCTTGTGTTTGCCTGAGCCACTCCTGTGTGTTGTCTTGGGTGCATGCTGGTCTGAATGTGTGCTTGGGATAGGTTGGTGTTCAGGGGAATGGGACTGGGCAAAGGAAGTTGGAGGGGGGGGCTAGAGACAGGGACAATGGCTGCCCTCAGGGAGGAGGCCAGAGCCTGGATTCATCTCTGTTGGGCCGCCATGCCAGAGTGAATGCCCTCCAGGAATGCATTTGTTTGTTGTAAATGACCTGCCATGCCCTGGATGGCATTCACTATGGATGACTGCCCAACAGAGAGGGATGGCAGGAGGTCAATAGCCTCCTCACTTTGGGCAGCAGGGCTAACTAAGGCAGGGCCTGAGGTGCCTGGGGCGAAAGGAGATGCCCACCCTCCTGGGTGAGCGGGCACAGGAAACACGCTGAGGGGCTGCTGGGAGGGTGGTGCTGGTACAGGTGTGGCAGCTGTACCTGTACTTGGGGTGGCCACAGAGGTGACCGCCACCACCAGGGAGCTTCCATCGGAGGTGGTATCACTGTCAGAACTGTCCCCTCCAGTCTCCACCATGGTGCTCCCCTCACCCTTCATCTCACTGGTGCCCTCACCGTGGGTGGATTCGGCCTCCTGGGCCATGTGAGATGCAGCTCCCTCTGTCGCTGGTGCCTCTGCTCCTCCACCAGATGATGCAAATGCACAGAAGGAAAGGGTGACAAAACAAAAAGGGGGGGGAGACAAAGGATAGACTTGGTCAGTGGCTGCACCAACACCACAGTTGGCGTACACACCACCCTCACACAGGGAACAGGCCTACGCACTGTGCAATGCACTACCAGTCATAATGCTAGTCACTAGTCCAAGGACAGGAATACCTAAGGCCAATAGCAGCATACCTCACACCCACAGACCCCTGCCCAATAGTAGATGCCTACTAGCTTTGTAGGAGGTGGGGTTCATCAGCCCCTGCCCAACATGGGACCTACCCTGCAAAGTCCGGCCTGGCCTAGGGGCAACCACAGGCCCACATCCCCCAACCAGAGAACGCCCCACCACGCGCAAGAAGTATATTGAGAAACTGTACCCATCCCCTTGTGGCTGCTGTGATGCCCTCAAGCGCCCACCTAGCTCTGGATAGGCCTCCGCCAGTATGTGGGCCATGAGGAGGGTCAGGGCTCGACGGGCACCCCTTCCTCGTTGGGACACCATCCCCAGCTGGGCCTCCACCATCTTCCGTGCCCAGCATCTCAGGTTCTCCCTCTGTTTGTGGCAGTGTGTGCTCTGCCTGCCGTAGACCCCCAGGGTCTGCACGTCCTTGGCGATGGCACGCCATATACCCTTTTTCTGATGGGCGCTGACCTACAGACAAATAAACATAGAAAAAGGTATCACATCCCCTTACGCACAGACATTGCCCAGCGTACGTGCAGCATGCTGCCCAGGACCCTTCCACCACCCCGCCTTACTAGAGGCCCTCACACACAGCACTCCATGCATTCATGCCCCATGCATCGTGCTCACAGTGTACTCACCTGTTGGTCTGGAGGCACATACAGCATTCAGTACTGGGGTAGGACCCCATCCACCAGTCTCTCCAACTTTGCAGTGGTGAAGGCAGGAGCCCTTTTGCCAGTTACACGAGCCATGGTCGGTTCCAGACAACGGTCATAGCAGCACTTGCAGTGTAGGTCCTCGCCTGTTGAAGGTCAGGTAGCAAGTGAGAGAACAGATAGAAAATGGAGGTCACGTCCACAGCGGTGCGTACAGTCACCGCCAGCGTACATCACCATTGGCCACTGTAACCCATAGGGCCCAATGACAACCAATGAGGAGTTGCAGGGCGGTACTCGATCGCCTCCCGCAACGGCATGCAACGTCAGCGGAATTACCTCATTTCCACGTGTCCATCTACACAGGACAGGCGGACTCCATTTTAGTGGGGGGCAGACCATGCCACCTAAATGTGCCACAGTACACATAGGCACCATTTGGGCCTATCCAACAACATACTGTTTCAGTCACAACATGCAATGCAGCGGACAGTTTGGAAATGTGGAATACTGACCAGCCACTTCCCGTTTTGCCCCCTAAATTACAACCGCTGCAGATGAATAGGAGATGGTGACATCCCCCCATGTACAGACCCTTCGTGGACTTGGCAACAAAGGAGGACAGGCACATCATCCTCACCTACAGACTTGACATGGCCACAATCATTGAGCTGTCTGCCCAATTAAAGCCAGACCTGATATCTGCTATCCGTCACCTCACTGGGATCCCTCCTTTTGTGCAAGTCCTATCTGTGCTCCATTTCTTGGAAACTGGTACTTTCCAAGTGACAGTGGGCTTAGCAGCAGGAATGTCACAGCCAATCTTCTCAATAGTACTGGCCAGAGTGTTGTCTGCCCTGATTAAACACATGCGCAGTTACATTGTTTTCCCCCAGGTTGAGGATTTGGCCACGGTGAAAGCTGACGTCTATGCAATGGGACATATCCCCCACAATTATTGGAGCTATTGATGGGACACATATTGCATTTGTCCCCCCAGGAGAAATGAACAGGTGTTCAGAAATTGAAAGAGCTTTCACTCAATGAATGTGCAGATAGTGGGCCTGGTGGACCAGTACATCTCCCAAGTAAATGCAAAGTATCCTGGGTCTGCGCATGATGCCTTTATCCTGAGGGATAGCAGCATCCAATATGTGATGGCTCAACTCTAGAGGCACCGGGTGTGGCTAATAGGTGAGCCAATGGTTCCCACCCAGTAAATGTTGGTGTATGGGTATGATTTGGGCCCTAAGGGTTAGTGTTTGGATAACAGGTATCCCTTGATATTTGCAGGTGGCTCTGGTTACCTCAACCTCTCATGTCTACTGACCCCTGTGAGGAATCCCAGGACAACGGCAGAGGAACATTACAATGAGGCACATGGGCGAACAAGAAGAACAATCAAGAGGACATTCGGCCTCCTGAAGGCCAGGATTCAGTGCCTCCATCTGACAGGTGGTTCCCTATGCTACTCACCCAAGAAGGTCTGCCAGATCATCGTGGCATGCTGTATGTTGCACAACCTTGCCTTGAGACGCCATGTGCCTTTTCTGCAGGAGGATGAGGCTAGAGATGGGCATGTGGTAGCAGTGGACCCTGTGGACAGTGACAAAGAGGAGGCAGAGGATGTGGATGAGGACAAGAGAACAGCAATCATTGACAGTACTTCCAGTGACACACAAGTAGGACAATGTAACTTCACCTTCCATTGACATTGTACATGGCAAGCTGTTTTTCACACTACTATGGCCATTAACTGAACCCTTCGGCATCTCTATTTGCAGATATCTGTGCCCCACTCTGGCTCCTGGTGTATTCACAGCAGCCAACTACAGGTCATACCTATGTATACATTACTGTACAGTTGAATTGCAATGTTTATAGCCTGTTAAACAAATACATAGTTCAATCAATTGACAGACTCCATACTTGTAGTTTTACCAAGGGTGTATATTTAGGTGCTAATAAGTGGAGGGTGATGTGCAATGGGCTGGGTTGCTGATGGAGGAAAGTCCAGGGTAGAGTCCAGTTTATTTGTTTCACAGGTGCATTGTCCAAGGGGGCATATGAATTGGAACAATGGCAGTTCAAGGTGGACAGGGTGACAAAGTGGGACACAAGGGTGACATTCAGGAGAGTCTTATTTCCTGGCGGTGGTCTTTGCAATGTTCTCTGGCTTTGCCTGGATCGCAGGGACCGTTTGCGGAGTGGTTCTCCTTCTGCAGGGGGAGGGGTGCTGGTGGCCTGTTGTTCCTGTGGCGGGGCCTCCTGTCCACTAGCGGCAGCGGAGGTGGAGGGCTTTTCATCGGTGTGGCTAGTGTCAGGGGCCCGTTGGTGTGCCACTGCCTCCCTCATGATGTTGGCCATGTCTGCCAGCACCCCTGCAATGGTGACCAGGGTGGTGTGGATGACCCTAATGTCCTCCCTGGTCCCCAGGTTCTGTCCCTCCTGCAGCCACTGGGTCTCCTGCAACGTGTCCAGTATCTGGCCCATCGTCTCCTGGGAATTGTGGTATGCTCCCAGAATCGCAGTGAGTGCCTGGTGGAGAGTCAATTCCTTGGGCCTGTCCTCCCCCTGTCACACAGTAGTCCTCCCAGCTTCCCTGTTGTCCTGTGCCTCTGTCCCCTGAACCGTGTGCCCACTGCCACAGACCCCAGGTCCCTGATCGTCCTGTATTTGTGGGGTGTCCTGGGGTCCCTGTAGTGGTGGACACACTGCTGACATGTCCTGGGGACAGAGGTATGGGCCTGCTGGGTAGGAGCTGTGGTGGTATTTCCTGAGGGGGAGGGTCTATGGTGGTATGGGACTGTGCCTGGGTAACCAACTGTCTGGAGGTCCCTGATGGGCCAGGTTGGTCATCCAGATCCAGGCTTCCAGAGCTGCTGTCATCACTGTGGGCCTCTTCTGGGGGGGGGGGGAACTGGATGTTGATGGCACCTCCTCTCCGGTGACCATGGATGGGGGACCAGTGGGGATGTAACAGCAGTGTTATAGTTTCTACATATGACATCTTGTGCATGGGTGTGTTGCCCTGTATGGTTGTTATTGCCCTGGCAGCTTTGCCTTGTGTTAGTAGTGATTTGATGGGCTAGGTGATTGTCTCTAGTGTGCACGCTTTAATGATGGTTGTCCATGCAGGTCTTTGGTGGGTGTCCATGCATTGGTGTTGCATGCAGGGCTTGGTTTTGGGAGGGGTGGGTTGTGATGGTGGGGTGTTTTTGAGGTGGTGAAGTGATTGGAGTGAGGGTGAGGGTGATGGTATGTGATGGCATGCAGGTAGGGGGGTATAAGTAGTAAAGAGTTGATTTGCCAGAGTCCAGTCGTCCAGCTACTCCTGCCAGGCCCTCAGGATGCAGTATTGCCAAGACTTTCTCCTCCCATGTTGTTAGTTGTGTGGGACGAGGTGGCGGTCCACCGCCAGTCCTCTGTACTTCTATCTGGTGTCTTGCTACCACGGAGCACACCTTCCCCCATAGGTCGTACCACCTCTTCCTGATGTCATCCCTTGTTCTTGGGTGCTGTCCAACGGCGCTGACCCTGTCCATGATTCTCCACCATAGCTCCATCTTCCTAGCAATGGATGTCTGCTTCACCTGTGATCAGAATAGCTGTGGCTCTACCTTTATGATTTCCTCCACCATGACCCTCAGCTCCTCCTCTGAGAACTTGGGGTGTCTTTGTGGTGCCATGGGTGTAGTGTGAGTTGTGTGTGTGAGGGTGTGTGGGGTGATGTGTTGGGGTGTGTTCTGTATGGTGAGTGAATGGTGTATGGGTAATGGTGTTTTGTAGCCCTGGTTCTGTGGTCGCTCTTAGTCTGTCTCTCTCAGTTGTCAATATTTTTGGGTCGTAAGGGATTGCGAGTAGTGTGGGTGTGTGCTTTATAGTGGTGCGGTGTGTGGGTGGTGTGTGTATGTGGGTCAGGTGTGTGTAGTTTGAATTGTCCAATGTGGTGTTGTTTTGTATGTGTATGTGTATTTTGAGCGTGGCAGTATGTACTACCAATTATTTACCATGGTTGAATGTCTGCCGCAGTGATTCAGGGGTCATAATGCTGTGGGCGTAGTTCTGTTGGCGTAAAGGTGTGGGTTTTGGTACTGCCAGTTATTCACTGACCTTTGGGCTGGCGGACTTGTGTGTGTGGTTATGTAGTGATGGATTGCTATGTGTGTGTCATAATATGGGTAGCGGTAATGCGCTGCGCCGGCGGAAAGTTGGCGGCGGTCGCCATGGCGGTAAGCTGGACTTAACCCCAATGTCATAATGAGGGCCATAGTGTGTCTTCCAGGAGCTATTCTCCTAGGTTATCCACAAATACACGTAGTGTGTCTTCCAGCCTGGCTGGGATATCACATTTTAATTTCTACATCAACATTATATTTAAAAAAAATAATAATAATCCCACATGCACTTACTTCCCCATACTACAGTTACCACAGAATTATGTACTTTTAACTATCAGAGTTCAAAGCCCAACCCCTCCTCACCCTTTAGGACAGCAGCCTCTGGAATCCCACACACCCGTTTGAACAGACAGGTGTAATCCTCACCTGGTTTGCACGCAATGTTCTATTCAAGCGTCACCGGCGGTGATTCCCTCGAGGATCAGGCGGGCGGATGCGTTCTGGATGCGTTGGAGTCATTTGATGTCTTTCGTTGGGATGCCTGTGTAGAGTGCGTTGCCGTAGTCGAGTTTGCTACTGACGAGGGCTTGGGTCACCGTCTTTCTAGTTCCTGTTGGAATCCACTTGAAGATCCTGCGGAGCATGCGGAGGGTGTTGAAACAGGAAGAGGAGACAGCGTTGACCTGTTTGGACATGGTGAGAGTGGAGTCGAGGATGAAGCCTAGGTTATGTGCATGGCTGGCTGGGGTGGGTGGGGGTCCGAGGGTGGTGGGCCACCAAGAGTCGTTCCAGGCCGAGGGGGTGCGCCCGGGGATGAGGACTTCCGTCTTGTCGGAGTTGAGTTTCAGGCGGCTGTTGCTCATCCACTCGGCGATGGATTTCAGTCCCTCGTGGAGGTTGGTTTTGGCGGTGAGAGGATCTTTGGTCAGGGAGAGGACGAGTTGGGTGTCGTCGGCGTAGGAGATGATGCTGAGGTTGTGTTGGCGGGCCAGTTGTGCGAGGGGGGCCATGTAGACGTTGAACAACGTTGGGCTGAGTGAGGAGCCCTGGGGGACGCCGCAGATGAGGTTGGTGGCATTGGAGCGGAAGGGTGGGAGTCAGACTCTCTGAGTTCTGCCGGAGAGAAAGGATGAGATCAAATTGAGGGCTTTGTCTTGGATGCCGGCTTCGTGGAGGCGGTTTAGTAGGGTGCGGTGGCAGACTGTATCGAAAGCGGATGATAGGTCTAAGAGGATCAGGGCTGAGGTTTCGCCGTTGTCCATTTGTTGTCTGATGTCATCTGTGGCGGCGAGGAGTGCAGTCTCAGTGCTGTGGTTTCGCCTGAAACCAGATTGAGAGGGGTCTAGGATGGAGTTGTCTTCTAGGAAGTGGGCGAGTTGTGCGTTGACGATCTTCTCGATGACTTTCGCTGGGAAAGGGAGGAGGGAGATCGGTCGGACGTTTTTGAGATCATTGAGGTCAGCCTTAGGTTTCTTGAGGAGGGGTTGGATTTCTGCGTGCTTCCAGCTGTCCGGGAAGGTAGCGGTGTGGAAGGAGAGGTTGATGATCTTGCGGAGTTTGGGGGCGATGGTGGCGTCGGCTTTGTTGAATACGTGATGAGGGCAGGGGTCAGCGGGAGATCCTGAGTGAATGGAGTTCATGGTCTTTCAGGTTTCGGCGTCGTCTACTTGAGTCCAGGTGGTGATGCGGTAGGCGTGGGAGGAGTTGTTGGGGGTGGGGTCTGGCAGAGGTGAGGTGTTGAAGCTGTCGTGGATGGCTGCGATTTTCTGGTAGAAGAAGGTGGAGAGATCGTCGCAGAGTTCCTGGGAGGGAGGGACGTCGTTGACGTTGGCGTTGGGGTTGGAAAGTTCCTTCACGATGCGGAAGAGTTCTTTGCAGTCGTGAGCGTTGTTGTTGAGGCGTTCTGTGAAGTGGAAGCGTTTGGCGAGTCGGATTAGTTGGTGGTGTTTATGGTTGGCTTCCTTGAGGGTGGCAAGGTTGTCGGGTGTGCGCTCGAGGATCCATTTTTTCTTGAGTTTCTGGCAGGTGCGTTTGGAGGTGGTCAGTTCGTCTGTGAACCAAGCTGGTTTTTTCTTGTCTTGGTTGGCGGTGGGTCTCTTGAGAGGAGCTAGGATGTTGGAGCAGTTGAGGATCCATTGATGAAGGTTGATGGCGGCGGAGTCCGGGTCGGTGGAGACTGGAGGACTCCAGGATCACAAATCAAAGGTGGCAGGGACTTTGCAGCCCCTGGCTCTGATATGCTAAATCGCTAGCCATCCCGCTGGAGGAGGTGCGATCACCTTCCTCCGGAACAGGCATTGTTTCTGGCCTATGAGAGTCAGAAACTCACCTGTGGGGGCAGGCTGGTCAATACCCATCAGCCAGCACACTAAGAGGCATATTTCATCTTGATTTGCGCCATTTTAGCATAATTTATTTTGGTACTAAACAGTGCAAAGTTAACGCCATATTTATATTTTGATGCTAGACCACTCAAGCATCAAAATATTGGAGTTTGTGGCATTTTTTTGATGCGTGAACCCACCTTCCATCAATGAGATGCAAGGTAGGCGTTCCCATCTAAAAAATGATGCTAAGCTCTGAGCACCATATTTATCCCCTCATGCAAAAATGAGGCATGGGTGGGAGGTGGACCCAAAAAATGACGCTAAGCTTGCTTAACGTCACTGTTAGAAATGGGGTTTTTGGTTGGCAGTCAGGTCACCCTCTGTCCAAGCAAGAACCCTCACTCTAGTCAGGGTAAGTCACACACAATCCAAAATTATCCTGTGCCCACCCTCTGGTAGCTTGGCACCAGCAGTCAGGCTTAACTTAGAAGGCAATGTGTAAAGTATTTGTGCAATAAATCATACAATAACACAATATAGCACCACAAAAATACACCACACAGTATTTAGAAAAATATATAATATTTATCAGGATAATTGTAGGTCAAAACGAATAAAGATGCAATGTGAAAATGTAGAGATATCACTGAAAAGTGATATAAAGTGTCTTAAGTCTTTAAAAAGCAAACAAACTCTCTTTCAAGCACAAAGTACCTGGTTTAAAGTGGAAAATCTCCGCAAAGGGCCGCAGAAGAAGAGATACGTGGAAAAATGGTGTGTGCGTCGATTTCTCCCCTGCACACACAGACTTGCGTCGTTATTCTTCACGCAAAGAAGTCATGCGTCGTTTTCCGGCTCGCGGACAGTCTCTTTCTGTGGGTCGCGGGAGTACAAGATGTCCCGGGGTCAGTACGTGGATTCTTCGGCTTGTTTTCCAGCTGCGCGTCATTCCGGGAGGCTGTGCGTGGAATTCTCCGTCTCACGGCAGGCGTTGCGTCGATTTCCCCTCAGGAAGTCTGGCGGCGTTGTCCTTGCGAGGCCATGCGTCGAAGTTACGGTCGCCCCGAAGGTGTCGCCTCAGTCAGCGTCGGTATGCGGCGATTTTCTCGCCGCGGAGCAAGCTGTGGGTCGAAATGTTTGGCGCATGAAGAGTCCAAATGAAAAAGAGAAGTCTTTTTGGTCCTGAGACTTCAGGGAACAGGAGGCAAGCTCTATCCAAGCCCTTGGAGAGCACTTTTACAGCCAGACAAGAGTTCAGCAAGGAAGCAGGGCAACAGCAAGGCAGCAGTCCTTTGTAGAAAGCAGTCAGGTGAGTCCGTTAGGCAGCCAGGCAGTTCTTCTTGGCAGGATGCAGGTTCTGTTTCAGATTTCTTCTCCAGCAAGTGTCTGATGAGGCCCTGTTTTATACCCAAATGTGCCTTTGAAGTGGGGGAGACTTCAAAGAGTGGCTAAGAAGTGCACCAGGTCCCCTTTCAGTTCAATCCTGTCTGCCAGGGTCCCAGTAGGGGGTGTGGCAGTCCTTTGTGTCAGAGCAGGCCCTCCACCCTCCCAGCCCAGGAAGACCCATTCAAAATGCAGATGTATGCAAGTGAGGCTGAGTACCCTGTTTTTTGGGGTGTGTCTGAGTGAATGCACAAGGAGCTGTCAACCAAGCCCAGCCAGACGTGGATTTTAAGGCACAGAAAGATTTAAGTGCAAAGAAATGCTCACTTTCTAAAAGTGGCATTTCTAGAATAGTAATATTAAATCCAACTTCACCAGTCAGCAGGATTTGGTATTACCATTCTGTCCATACTAAATATGACCCTCCTACTCCTTTCAGATCAGCAGCTACCACTTCAATACTGTATGAGGGCATCACCAATGTTAGCCTATGAAGGGAGCAGGCCTCACAGTAGTGCAAAAACAAATTTAGGAGTTTTACACTACCAGGACATGTAAACTACACAGGTACATGTCCTGCCTTTCACCCACACAGCACCCTGCTCTAGGGGTTACCTAGGGCACACATTAGAGGTGACTTATATGTGGAGAAAGGGGAGGTTTAGGCTTTGCAAGTACTTTTAAATGCCAAGTCGATGTGACAGTGAAACTGCACACACAGGCCTTGCAATGGCAGGCCTGAGACAAGGTAAAGGGGCTACTTAAGTGGGTGGCACAACCAGTGCTGCAGGCCCACTTGTAGCATTTAATCTACAGGCCCTAGGCACATATAGTGCACATTACTAGGGACTTATAAGTAGATTAAATAGTCCAATCAGGTATGATCCAAGGTTACCATGTTTAAAGGGAGAGAGCATATGCACTTTAGCACTGGTTAGCAGTGATAAAGTGCGCAGAGTCTAAAAGCCAGCAAAAACAGTGTCCAAAAAGTGGAGGGAGGTAGGCAAAAAGTTAGGGGTGACCACCCTAAGGCTGTCAGGTCTAACATGTGTCCCCCCCAGCTGAAAGTGGGGAGAGCTACCCATCCTCCTGGGAGCTCTCATCGTTAAGGCGGAAGTATCTGGAGAGACCATCAGCATTGGCGTGGTCAACCCCTTGGCGTTGCTCCACCGTAAAGTCCATCCCCTGTAGGGAAATGGACCACCTCAAGAGTTTAGGATTTTCACCCCTCATCTGCATGAGCCATCTGAGGGGCCTGTGGTCTGTCTGAACCCGGAAGTGAGTCCCAAACAGGTATGGCCTCAGCTTCTTCAGTGCCCAGACCACAGCAAAAGCTTCTCTCTCAATAGCACTCCACCTCTGTTCCCGTGGTAATAGACTTCTGCTAATAAAGACTACTGGTTGGTCTAGGCCCTCCTCGTTTAGCTGTGCTAGGACTGCCCCCTATGCCATGATCTGAAGCGTCTGTCTGCACGATAAATTCCTTGGAGTAGTCAGGGGCCTTGAGCACGGGGGCCCTGCACATGGCTTCCTTCAGAGAGTCAAAGGCTTTCTGACAAGCCTCTGTCCAATTCACCAACTTAAGTTGTTTCTTGGAAGTGAGTTCTGTCAAGGGTGACACAATGGTACCATAGCCCTTGACAAATCTGCGGTAGTATCCTGTGAGGCCTAAAAAGGCTCTCACCTCAGTCTGTGTTCTAGGTGGTTGCCAGGCCTTGATAGTTTCAATCTTGGCCTGGAGTGGCTGCACCTTGCCACCACCCACTAGGTGTCCCAAGTACACCACGGAACCCTGCCCAATCTGGCACTTACTAGCCTCGATGGTCAGGCCTGCCTGTTGCAGGGCCTGAAGCACCTCCTTGAGGTGGAGCAGGTGTTCCTCCCAGCTGGAACTGTAGACAGCTATGTCGTCCGGGTAGGCTGCACAGAAGGCATCCTTGCCAGCTAGGACCCCATTAACCAACCGTTGGAAGGTAGCGGGGCATTTTTCAACCCAAATGGCATCACCCGGAACTGGTAATGGCCATCAGGTGTGGAAAATGCGGATCTCTCTTTAGCCCCCTCAGTCAGGGCGATCTGCCAGTACCCTGAAGTAAGATCAAACATACTCAGGAACTTGGCAGCACCCAGTCTGTCAACGAGCTCATCAGCTCGGGGGATGGGGTGAGCATCAGTCTGTGTGACTGAGTTGAGACCCCGGTAGTCCACACAGAACCTGAGTTCTGGCTTCGCACCTGGCTTTGCACTTGGGGCAGTAGCCTTAGGGACCAACACCACAGGGCTGGCCCAGGGACTACTGGATTTCTCGATAACCCTTAAAGCTAACATCTTGGAGACCTCCTCCTTGATGCTGGCCTTCACCTTATCTGATAACCTATACATTTTGTTCTTCACAGGGAGACTGTCACCTGTGTCAATGTCATGAACACAGAGGTGGGTCAGTCCAGGAGAAAGGGAGAACAGGGGGGAGAACTGCTCCAACAGCTCATAGCAGTCTCCTCTCTGGTTTAGAGTCAGGGAGTCAGATAGAATGACACCTTTCACTGACCCATCACCTTCTTGGGCAGAGAAGAGGTCGGGGAGAGGTTCACTCTCCTCTTCCATTCCTTCATCTGTGACCAGAAGCATGTTGATTTCAGACCTCTCAAAATGAGGTTTCAGTTGGTTGACATGGAGCACCCTTAGGGGGTTCCTAGTGGTTTGGAGGTCCACTAGGTAAGTGGCCTCCCCTTTCCGCTCCTTTACTTCAAATGGTCCAGACCAGTGGTCCTGGAGAGCTCTAGGCTCTACTGGCTCCATTACCCACACTTTGTCTCCAGGTTGAAACTCTACCAGGGTGGCCTTCTGGTCATACCAGTGTTTCATTACCTCTTGACTGGCCTCAAGGTTACTTTTGGCCTCTTTCCAGAAGCGGGTCATCTGATTGCAGAGGGCCAACATGTAGCTGACCACATCCTGAGGGGGTGCCTTTGGAGCTTTCTCCAACCCCTCCATGACAATGCTTAAGGGTCCCCTGACAGGGTACCCATAGGGAAGCTCAAAGGGACTGAACCCGACCCCCTTCTGGGGTACCTCTCTGTAAGCAAAAAGAAGACATGGTAAGAGAACGTCCCACTTACGCCTCAGGGCCTCAGGGAGGCCACCAATCATGCCTTTCAAGGTCTTGTTGAATCTCTCCACAAGACCATTAGATTGGAGGTGATAGGGTGTGGTGAACTTGTAGGTTACACCACACGCATCCCACATAGACTTCATGTATGCAGACATGAAGTTAGTGCCTCTGTCAGATACTGTCTCCTTTGACTTACAATTATCCTGATAAATATTATATATTTTTCTAAACACTGTGTGGTGTAGTTGTGTGGTGCTATATTGTGTTATTGTATGATTTATTGCACAAATACTTTACACATTGCCTTCTAAGTTAAGCCTGACTGCTCGTGCCAAGCTACCAGAGGGTGGGCACAGGATAATTTTGGATTGTGTGTGACTTACCCTGACTAGAGTGTGGGTTCTTGCTTGGACAGAGGGTAACCTGACTGCCAACCAAAAACCCAATATCTAACAAATTCCACAATAATTAAGCAAGTAATCATTGAGAACTTTTTTATGTGAATTTGTAATTGAAATAACAAAGCAGTTTAAAATTTAACAATATTGTTTTTTGTTCCTGTAGAGGTACTATATTAAATTGTTCGAAATTGCAATTATAGAGATTTGGCTCCCTACGGTGGTCATAGTAAGTAAAAGTTATTTTGGACTATCTGGATTTAATGAGTTAATCCACTCACTGTACCATACTATTGCTCCTTCTGAAGCCAGATGTGGGCAGGGACTTTGGTGCGGACATAGTCCATGGGGCCTATGCGGTTTTGTGTGACAGAGTCTGCTGATGAGGTTTGCCAGGCACTTCTCCCACCAGAAGGCAGACAAGGCAGTATGATAAGCCTCGTGTGACTGCAGCGACATAGCCCCAACGAGTAGTACAATGGTAAAACTGAACTGGCAAACTCCATCCTCATCATAAAATCTTCCTTATTGAAGGATGAGGGGATCAATCAAGTTCACGTTTTTACTTCTCTCAGGTACAACACCGAATGCCGTTAACACACTCCTCCTGCCTGTTCTAAACATTCAAGAACCAGCATGTGGCTCTTTGCTTGCACATACACAAGAGTGAGGATGGGAAGGGGAAAGGAAGACTGAAGAAATAGGACATTAATGAATATAACATTACAGAATATTACACAAGCTAAACATTCCAATTTTTCACAAAAAAGGCTTTTTAATGTGATATCAAACCACCCTTCTTATCTAAACATACAGAGAACACATCAATGTACAACTGCCAGATATACCTTTCCTCTGGAAACATTCGGTAATCCCAACTTCAAAACTTTCAGCTGTCCAACTGCTCATCCATTTCAACCACATTCATTTACAGGTAAGTCTCCAGAGGTACCTAGGTAAAGCTTTCCCATAGGACAGCTTTTGTTTGCTTCATATTGTTTGATCACTACTTTAGGTTTTCGTAATTCTTGTGATATTTTACCTGTTAAAAGCTTAGATGCCTAACTTGGTTTAGAAACGTCAAGTGCATTATTTCTCTCTCATTATTCTTTGGCTAGTTATTGCATACCTCTAGGCAAGGCCTTGGTGCTTATGTCAGTGAAGGTTTCCTCCCAGAAACCACTTTACCTTTGTGAGCTACATTGTGGACTGTTTGCCCCTTGAGATATCTTGAAATCACAGCTCAAATTAGCATTATGGCTTCTCTTCCTCAGAGCCTAGCACCCTATTCCCTACTGGCCCCTGTTGTCGTCGGGCCCGCAAGTGGCATACCAAAAGGTGAGGGGGTCCCCCTGCAAAATACATAGAGGGGCCTACCAAGTGGGATAACAAAACTTCAGGGGGGCCCCAAGCAAAATACATAGAAGGGCCCCTCATGCTCCGGACCCAGTCAGGAGCACTTTGTCATGGGCCCGCCACCTGTACACAGTGCTGGAAGATGGCACCTGGAGCTCTGTGTATCCACATTTAAAACAAAGAGATCAATTTTCTGAGTAAAACACAGACCAAAACCTAGAAACAATTTGAGGACCAATACGATAGAGCCCTGGTCCTTTACAGCAAAGGACTGGTCCTAGTGAAACTCTTCAAGCTTGTTGTGTCCCTAGTCAACAAGGGTTGTCAGTCAGCTGATACTTGGGCCCGTATTTATACTTTTTTTAGCGCCACATTTGCGCCGCTTTTTGGCGCAAAACGGGGCAAACCTACAAAATAGAATGGCATTTTGCAAGTTTGCGCCGTTTTTGCGTCAAAAAACGACGCAAATGCGGCGCAAAAAAAGTATAAATACGGGCCTTGGTGTCCACTGCTTTGTGATGGGAACAAGAAGGAGAAGGTCTAGTTCTTCAGCAATCAACTCATGTCACAGAAAAGCAGTCAAGTCCTCTTCTGATTTTTTGCAATTCGGGCAAACATTCTAAGGAGGGTACCATGGCTTGCCAACTTAATGGTTGGCACTAGCTAGTGTATGGGGGTGATTCCTGCCTCCTGCATAACCAATAGGGTAAAAGTTCCCAGGGTCTACTCTACTCACTTTTTCAGTAGTTTCTGTTTGCCCTACTACAAACCATTACACAGTGCCACTCACATTCAAGATCCAAGATGGGGAAACTCTTCTCTCCTTGTACAGAGCCTGTGTGCCCACCCAAATGTATGGATAGGGTAATACCTTCCTTCTTTGTGGTCACTCAAAACTGGATCTGGGGTAGCTTCCCTCACACTAGGTTTGGTGCTAGCCTCACTACTCATAGTTGTGACATGTTACTCGACAATTGCTAATGATAGGGCTGACTCCTTTGAAGTAAATTAAGGCCCTGGCCAACTGTTTTTCCGGCCCGGGTAAGAAAACACATCCTGACTCCAAAGGATTTGTCTCTATTCCTGGAGCATTTTTCACATCTCTTTCACACCTAATTCAGGCTAAGTACAGGCTGGGTAGTTGCTGGAGTGATAATGCAAATTAACCTTCAGCAGATTCAGGCAGGGTGTGTATATCAAACTAAAACTTACAACTGCCACAAATATAATGAAAATCCAACTCTGCTGTTAGATTGGATCTCAATTAAATATAAAATAAGGCTTTGAATGAAGTCTGTAGCTGGTAGGGGTTAAAAGCTATGGATTAAACTATATACTTTGGACTTTTATTTGAGCCAGTTATAGCCTGACCAGTGACAATGTTGTTTGGGCCTAGCCCTATAGTAAAATTAAATGTGTCAAGCAGGTTTAAGGCAATTTTTACATGTTTTATGGGGTCGGTGCACGTACACCAGGCACTGGACGGCAGTGTCTCAGTGTTTGAGTTCAGAATTATCAGCAGGTAAGTCCTAAAAAAATTGATAACCTGGGGTGACCATGCATAAAGGGGCAACTTTCCAAAAAATCTCTATATGGCCAGTGGCGATCTCAAAATATGGTGGTGAATGTAAGTACCTCTGCCAAACTCACAGATGGCTGACTACCCACCATACTCTAAATGAGGTCCTACGTGTTTCAGAGAAAAACCCAGAGTAAGAGAAATGCACTCTGGCATTCAAAGCCCGATGCCTGGTTAATAGACAGTTTGAGTGACTTTTCTCAGTCTGTTGTTTAGTTGTGAGCTTAGGCCTCTTCAGCTCATAATGGTCACAAGTGCAGCCAGAAAGGAATTCCACAGTTTTAGATCAATTTTGCTGGAGTACTCAGTGAAAAATCTTTACTTCACTAAAAAAGCTCACAAAGGTAACTGGTGCCAGTGATATCCGAGATCTGATGAGGATGCACTTTCTCTCGCCAGTTCAGGGCCTGTCCAGGCCCATTCCCAGATGAGCTGACAATTTTCTCTTAAGCTTTGAACAATTCTAGTCATGCAGACCATTGCCATGAGTACTCTGAAATCCGCACGTGACATTTGCTCTACAGACTGATGGTCTTCTGATTGTTCCCTCTATAACACACTTGACTAGTGCCCACAGATAGGTGACCTTCCCCTCCTTTGCCATCTGAAAAGGATTTTGGCTTTTCATCTTTCACCCACAAGGACATGTATTTATACTGGCTCTGTTCAATACAATACCAACGGCAGAGTATGAACAATTTATTTCTTCTTTTTCTACAGCCATATTTTAAACCACCACTGACTACTGAAGTCTGTAATTTTACCCCCATCCTTGTGTCAATGAACATATTCTTCACTGTTGCACAGTCACATAGATAATATGAGTTTGGTGTATCACTAGGTAGGCCTGATATTCTGTACGTTTATCATGTTTTCATTAAAAGTGCATGTAGGAAAGTGTGCCATGTGCAGAAAGTGGAAGAACCATGAAAAACATGTGTAAATATAATATATATATATATATATAAAATAGTGTAACATAATTGATAAGAATATTTAGTTACATTATATTAATTGATTACATTTTTTAATGTATTATTATAAAAGTGTACATGTATATGTTGTATGTATATATCTATTCATAGTAACACATGTTTCTTAGGTGGAGAACAGCTCCAGTATAGAGCACCCTACAACACCAGCAACACTCTAAATTTGCTCACCCGACACTGAACTGTAAAACGACAAGAGACTTTCACTACTCCAGACACAGAATGACAGCTTTGGACTGGTAAAATACCATCCAAGTCAACCTGGAATGAGCAAAAGCTACCCTTGATACTTATTTCACTATTATCATAGCTCTTCAGAGATGTTTAGCTTTGCCCAGGCACAAGGGAGCACCCTGTTTTAAAGAGTTTGTTCTATAAATGACAAAAAGCTTTGGAGACCGCCAGCTTCGAGGTGGCGGTCAGAGTGCTGTGGCTGTGGCGGTCCGACTGCCACATTACGACGTTGGCAGGCAAACCCTCAACCTACCGCTGTCCCTGCCAGGATCAGTGATCCCGATGGGCTGACAATGGTCCTGGTTGTAATTACCCAGGATAGTGCTGAACTCAGCGCTGCACTGCTGATTACAATCTTGTTCACTGCCTGCCTTTTCATGGCAGTCTGACAGCCTTAAAAAAGGCTGGTGGAGAACCAGTGCAGGGGGCTACGGGGGGGCTGCACTGTCCATGCCCATGGGCTGTCCACGCCCTGTCCAGCACCCTTGAAAAGCGCACTGTCTACTGCGCAGATAGTGTGCACATCAAGTGTGCTGGTGCACTCTGCGTGCAGCAGCATTGCCGCCAACTCAGTTATTAGCCAAGAACAATGCTGCCACACCTTTCCCACTGGGTTTATGTTCCTGCCCACCAGCCCCGTGTAAAAATTGTAAGAGGACCGATAGGGTGACCACCACCTCAACGGCAGTCTCCTCACCACAGGTTTGGCAGTTAGATTTTCCGACCACCAAACTCATAAATCAGGACCTAACTCTCTTTCTAGCTCAGCCTGGATAGCACTGTGCTAATCCTATGATTGAAAACTTTGCTACAAATCTGACATACATTTGAGGTGAGCAAATTGAATTATCCAGAGTTTTCTGTTCATTCGCATATAAATATATCTTTGGCACTGCTTGACGAATCTTCACAAAATTTTCCAGTAGAATTTGACAGTCACATGAGCTGCTGTCTGGGGTGATCCGTCAAGCAGGGGCCAAGACAAAGGGGGTTGAATTTTAGAGTGTTTCCAATGTTAAGTCCCATAGTAAACATTGAACAGTGATAGCGCATAAACCACTGGATGAAATTACACTAATTTTGGCAGAAAGGTGGTTCTTGGTCTAGAAAGAGCCTTTTTTGTTTTCCAGTGTAAATCCTTTCAGTAGTTTTTGAGAAATTTTAAGAAATCCAAATTTGCTTTTAAAGGGATGCAAAGGATTCACAACCCCTCCCATTCTTGTGTTGAGATCTCATTGGCTGCCAACAATTCAAACCAGGAAGTGTTTGCAGCCGTTTTGGGACTTGGCTTAAGCTGAATCCCAGAAAAAAAACAATAAAAAATATAAAAAGGGCCAGGATACAGAAACCCTGACCCCTTAGCACTCCAGGGCTAAGAAGCTTTTTTATTTTTTTACCTTTACTGCAGAATTGCGACTTGGCCGCGAATCTGCATTGAAATAAATAAAAAAAACAAGCGCGGGCTCCCATGCTTGTTTTTAAAAATGCCACTGGGTGGGCCTGGTCCCGGGGGCACTGTTTTCTTTTTAATAGGGGGGTTTGCTGGCCCCACTACAGCCCCGGGGACCACTAGGAGGGGCCGTGCGCCCACTCTGTCCCCCAGGGTCTACCACCTCTGAGTCAAAAATGCTTTTTACAAACTTGTCAACTTCGAGCGCACCATATGTATTTGTTCCAAACTTTATTCATTCCAATATGTAATTATCTTTTTCATAGGTAATCCAAACTCTTAATATACAAAAAACATCATCTTTTTCATATGTAATCCAAATTCCTAATATACAAATAATGCTAATACGTGTTTCGTCATTGCCACTTGTGTAGCAGCTGACTTCTTCAGGGCTACAACAGATTCGAACATGAAAATGAGTCTTAGGAGGAGCAATTCCATCCAGTATGAACTTAGTCATGTGTGTTAAAGCACCCGTGATTTAACACAATTTAGACTGTGTATGACCAACAAATACCTTATTTGGTATAAAGTCCCCTGTGGTCAAGACAAGTGAATTAATTCTTACTAGCATTCCAAACTTACCTTAAGTTTGTTTTAATCTTAAATAATATTTCCAGTCAACCAAACTCAATTCACAAGCAAGAGAAGACATGATTGTTAGTATTAAAGGTCCCCACAGAGATCAGAATTTGATAAAACTGCACTCCTTTCCCTACAACCACATACAGCACATATCCATGAAATCCACAAGTTAACCCAACTCCATTCAAGGGCGTACAATTCATACAATGTACTACCTACCTAGTAAATATCATTAACAATGTATCCTCATAATGGTAAATCAGAAGCTTGCATAGCAAGCAGATTCGATCTCCAAATGATATATGAAAAATCATTATTGCCATCCATACATATTGGCTGAAAAAAACAAAAAATAGACAAAATATAACATAAAATAACAAATAACAAATTGTTGCTCCCGCGTGCAAAGTCATCAGTAAACTAATGCGTAAACTTAAGAACCTGTTCCAAATATCATATCCAGCTGTAATGTCAATATTTGTGAAATACATGTATCATATATGCTGTTTTAGTAATATAACTAACAGCGTATCATCGTAATAGTACAACCTATCACTAATCGCAACTGAGCAATCTACAAGCCTTAGTAAAAGCGCAATATACTCCAAAACATACAAGCTGCTATTTGAGTCCCACCAATAGTTACTTTTGCCATATGAAGTACTCCATCAGGCCAAACTGTACCCTGTCACACCATATCTGCACACTTTAAGATAACCCTATAATGTGCGTCAGCTGTCTAGAATTTCAACAATAGCGGAATTTCAAGATGGCTCCCGTTTACCGGTGATGAAACTTTATATTGTTTGGGATAGCTTGACTCTTTGGTAATAGGATAAAAGTGATTTTAATTGAGGTAAGATGGAGCCTGAGTTTCACGTTTGAGTACTTTCCTGTGGCAATAAGGCAGGCATGATGCATGTTGTAGAGATTCAGTATTCCACAAGACGCTTGTGTCCTTAAGTAGGTATGGTGAGACTTAAGGACTTTCAAGATGGTTCCTGTTCATCAGCGAGGAGACGTTATTCTGTCTGGGATGTCTGGACAACAATGGGCATCGTAAAAGGTTATTTTAAACAGGGTAAGATGGCGCTTGATTCTTGTGTGTGTGTAAGGCAAGACGCCAGATGTTATGGAGTACTCTCCTGTGGTTATGAGGTAGGCAGGATGCTTGATGTTGGGAGATTGAGTAATTGTGTGGGCACTTGTGCTCCCATGTAGTAATGGTATGCAAGCATGAATGCAAAGTGAGAGCTGTTTGATCATGTACTTTGAGGATGGAGTGGCGTGAGGTCCGAAAGAGTTAACACATTTTTTAGACTGAGGGGGTCATCACAAGTTCAGCAGTGTCATGTCTGCCATGTTGGTGGTGGCAATTGTACCGCCAATAGGCCGGCAGAGAAGACTGCCAAATTATGGCCATGGCGGTATCCCCAACAGATTACAGCCAATCCACTGCCAGTACAGCCAGTGCGGTCAGGTTGCCACGGACGACACTAGCCACCTGCAGGCTGGCAGAGACCATGGCCCTCATTACAACCCTGGCGGTCGGTGTTAAAGCGGCGGTAATACCGCCAACAGGCCAGCGGAAAAAAATGGGATTACGACTGTGGCGGAAACCGCCAACATAGACAGCCACTTTAACACTCTGACAGCCACGGCGGTACAAACAAACAGCGTGTCGGACACCGCCAACAGACAGGCGGAACACAATGTACTGCCCACCCTATCACAACACGGCTATCCGCCACCTTTTCTGGGGCGGAACCAACGCAAATAAAAACATGGCGGAAACAGTACACAGAATGGGAAACACTCACCTCTCCACACCCCACGAGGAACAAGGACGCCATGGAGCCCGAACTGCAGATTCTGCTGGCGATGGTCTTCCTGCTCCTCTATCAGGACCTCCAACGACGGCGACGACGACCACGGTGAGTACTGCACCTACAACACAGGGGAGGGGGGAGGGAAAAGAGAGTGACACACACATGCAACATGCAACACCCCCACCCACAACACCATACACACAAACACATGCTGCAACATTACACATACACCACCCCACCCCCCTTGAATAACGCAAGGACAAAAGGAAATGATTGTAATGATTGTAATAAAACAAATCCATCAGTCAAAACTCAAAATCCAGTATATGCAATTATGTACACCAACTACACAAGTCAGGATAGTGCACCAAACATTGTCCGTGGACCACTGGGCCTAAAATGCATGGGCGAGGCCCACACTAGATATCTGACTGGAAACGGAGAGAACACTGCTGGGGCATCAGATCGAAAATAGACAGGCACCTCAGGGGGAGGGGGGGCACCTCAGCCAGATGAACGCACGACGCCACTGCTCCACGAGGGGGCTCCATGCCCATTGATGTATCCTGGGGAGTGCAAAGCCACAGTCTCTCAAGTCTCTCCAGTGGGTGGTTTGCCCACTGCTTTATTCTGGGGAGTGCAAAGCCACAGTCTCTCAAGTCTCTCCAGTGGGTGGTATGCCCACTGATGTATCCTGGGGAGTGCAAAGCCACAGTCTCTCAAGTCTCTCCAGTGGGTGGTTTGCCCACTGCTTTATCCTGGGGAGTGCAAAGCCAAAGTCTCTCAAGTCTCTACAGTGGGTGGTTTGCCCACTGCTTTATCCTGGGGAGTGCAAAGCAACAGTCTCTCAAGTCTCTCCAGTGGGTGGTTTGCCCACTGCTGCATCCTGGGGAGTGCAAAGCCACAGTCTCTCAAGTGGATAACAGTCTCCACTGGTTCTGGAGGGGGCTTTGTGCCCAGAGTGCTTCATCCTGCCAAGGGCTGAGGTAGTGGATGTGATACTCCACTGGTTCTGGAGGGAGCTTTGTGCCCAGAGTGCTCTACTTGCATTGTGGCCGCAACAATTCACTTGCCTGGGTGTGTGTGCCAGGAGATTGCCGAGGTACAGGTAGGTTGATACGCCATGGAGGCAGAGACATACCCCACACTGCTGCGGCTTCGCATTCCATATGCAGGTGACAACTGTGATGACAGTGATGCTTCATGGAAGCTGCCCAGGCTCCTGGAACTCACCACCAGCCTCAGATGACTGACCACTGGGGATGGCAGCCATGTCTGCGGTAGTGCCACTGGCTCAGGATGTTGAGGGGCCGCTGGCGGTGCTTGCGGCGGTGTCAGTCGCGGCAGTGCTTGCGGCGGTGTCAGTCGCAGCAGTGCTTGCGGTGGGCTCCTTGCCGGCGGTGCTGGCTGCGGACTCTGTGGCGGCGGTGCTGGCTGCGGGGTCTGTGGCGGCGGTGCTGGCTGCGGTCTCTGTGGTAGCGGTGCTGGCGGCGGCCTCTGTGGCGGCGGTGCTGGCTGCGGGGTCTGTGGCAGTGGTACTGGCGGCGGCCTCTGTGGCGGCGGTACTGGCTGCGGGGTCTGTGGCAGCAGTGCTGGCGGCGGGCTCTGTGGCAGCGGTGCTGGCTGCGGGGTCTGTGGCAGCGGTGCTGGCGGTGAGCTCTGTGCCAGTGCAGGTGGCAGTGCAGGTGGCGGTCTTCTCCGCCGTATAGGTTGGCGTCGATGTGGACAGAAGGTGTGACAATGGTCCCTCAGTTGGTGCCACCATGCCCTCTCCTGACCTTGACTTCAGTTTCTGGCCCTTCCCCACCTTTGATGGTGGCGCAGCTGTCTTGCCACTATCCCCTTTCATTTTCCCTGACCTCTTGGTCGCAGGTGTTTTCGGCTTCTCCCTCTGGGATGTGGGCACCTTTTTCACCTTGGCAGGTGGCGGAATGTCCTTGCCCTCACTCCGTGGCACACTGGCAGCCCTGATGGTTGGCGCACTCCATGACCCCGCAGTTGCTGGCACCACTGTGCCTGGGGATGTGGTGGCTGAGGTGCTGGGCTGGGACCTGGAAAGCCTGGCCCTAGGGGAAGGACGGGGGGGGAGGTGTAGGGAAGAGGTCAATATTAGCCAGGAAAAGTTTTTTAGACACACTGGGACGGGTAGATGGAGGGGGTTTGGGAGTAGAGGTAGAGGTAGTGGTTGTAGGAGGTGTACGTCTGCTGAATTTGGGTGAAGGTGCATGGGCGGGAGGCTGTTGTGAGGGAGATGGCTGTTGGGTGGGTGTGTGCCTGCGTTTGTGTACTTTGGGAGGATGGCTCGCAGACACACTGGGAGAGGACACTGGGGATGTGTGAATGGTAGTGGGGGTGGTGAGTGCACGTGAGCGGTGTGTGGTGATGGGCGTGCTGGTGATGGAGGTACTGGCTGAGGATGTAGTGCATGCAGGTGTGAGTGCAGATGAGACAGGGAGGGAGGAGGGAGACGTGGAGGAGGAGGACACAGTGGAGGCAGTGAATGTTGGTATGTGTGCATGGGTATGACGCTTGTGTGAGTGCCTGTGGGATGTGTGGTGCTTATGTTTGCCTGAGCCACCCTTGTGTGTTGAGGTGTGTGCATGCTGGTCTGATGGTGTGCTTGGGATAGGCTGAGGTACAGGGGATTGGGTCTTGGTGGAGGAAGTTGGAGGGGGAGGCTGGACACAGGGACAATGGCTGCCATCAGTGCTGAGGCCAGATACTGAAATGCTCTCTTTTGTGCTGCCTGGCCAGAATGAATGCCCTCCAGGTATGCATTTGTTTGTTGCAAATGCCTCTCAACACCCTGAATGGCATTCATAATGGTAGACTGCTCAACAGTGAGGGATCTCAGGAGGTCACTAGCCTCCTCACTGAGGGCAGCAGGGCTGACTGGGGCATGGCCTGAGGTGCCTAGGGCAAAGGAGATGCCCACCCTCCTGGGTGAGCTGGCACGGGACACACGCTGAGGGGCTGCTGGGAGGGCGGTGCTGGTAAGGGGGGGTGGCAGCTGTACCTGTTGATGCGGGGGGCACAGAGGGGCCCGCCACCGCAAGGGAGCTCCATCAGAGGAGGAGTCGCTGTCACTGCTGTCTGCTCCTGTCCCCGCCTTGGAGCTCCCCTCGCCCTCCGTCCCACTGGTGGCTTCAGACTCCATTGTTTCGCCCTCCAGGGCCAAGTGGGATGCTGCTCCCTCCTGCTCCATTGCCAATGCTCCTCCGCCTAATGATGCTATTGCACACAAGAACAGGGAGACCACAAAAAGGGGGGGAAAGACAGAAGAAAGACATGTTCAGTGCATGCAACACCACTACCGTTGGCAGACACAACAGACACAGCAGCCCTCTGCACTACGCCATGCACTTTTAGTTCCTAGATTTATCACATGCCCATGGGGTACAAGGCCTAAGCCTGATTGCTGCACACCTGGAAGTCACAGGAGCCTGACTATGGGGGTCATTCTGACCCCGGCGGGCGGCGGGAGCCGCCCGCCTGGAGGGAACCGCCGAATGACGGAACTGCGGTCAAAAGACTGCGGCGGCCATTCTGGCTTTCCCGCTGGGCCGGCGGGCGACTGCCAGAAGGCCGCCCGCCGGCCCAGCGGGAAACCCCCCTCAATAATGAAGCCGGCTCCGAATGGAGCCGGCGGAGTTGTAGGGGTGCGACGGGTGCAGTGGCACCCGTCGCGATTTTCAGTGTCTGCAAAGCATTTTGGGGGGCCCCTGCACTGCCCATGCCAGTGGCATGGGCAGTGCAGGGGCCCCCAGGGGCCCCACAACACCCGTTCCCGCCATCCTGTTCCTGGCAGTAAACAGGATGGCGGGAAGGGGTCGGAATCCCCATGGCATGGAGGATTCCCTGGGCCATGGGTAAACCGGCGGGAACCCGCCGGTTGCCCTTTTCTGACCGCGGCTTTACCGCTGCGGTCAGAATGGCCCAGGAAGCACAGCCAGCCTGTTGGCGGTGCTTCCGCGGTCCCCGGCCCTGGCGGTCATGGAAGAAGAGGAGGCAGAAGAAGAGGATATCGACAGCAGAAACAACATTATCCAGCAATACTTCCAGGGAGACACAGGTAAGAAGATGTCACTGCCTCACACATCTCATACTAATGTTGGAGCTAGCATAAGTCTGTCATTTTCACACAGTGTATGGACCCTGACTTATCACTTTGCCTTTCCATTTAACAGATGTGGGTCCCACTTTGTGCCCTCTGCTATATTTCCTCCAGCCCTACAGCTGTGTTTCATCGGTATGTGAACAATGAAATGGACATTGCTATATTCCATAGTTATTGCAATTACACATTTGTGGAAGCGCAGACTGACTCCAGATTGTTTTGTGATTGAAGTATGTTTATTTCTGTGCAAATAAGTGGAGGGGGTTGTAAAATGGGCAGGGGTGATGGTGGAGGAATGTCCATGGCAGAGTCCAATCTATTTGTTTCACAGGTGCATTGTCCAAAGGGGCATAGGAAGTGGACCAAGGGCAGTTGATGGATGGACAGGGTGACAAAGTGGGACAGAAGGGTGACATTCAGGGGGGTCTAATTTCCTGGCGGGGGTCTTGCCAATGTTCTCTGTCTTGTTTCTGGATCTCAGAGACTGTTTGCCAGGTGGCTCTCCATCTGCAGGGGTGGGGTGCTGGTGTCATGTTCCTGTGACGGTGCCTCCTGTCCACTAGCACCGACGGAGGTAGAGGGCTGTTCATCATCCAGGCTAGTGTCAGGGGCCCCTTGTTTTGCCACAGTGTCCCTCCTGGTGTTGACAAGGTCTTGCAGCACCCCTGCAATGGTGACCAGGGTGGTGTTAATGGACTTCAGTACCTCCCTGGTCCCCTGATAGTGTTCCTCCTGCAGCAGATGGGTCTCCTGAAACTTGGCCAGTACCGTTGCCATTGTCTCCTGGGAATGATGGTACGTCCCATGATGTTGGAGAGGGCCTCGTGGAGAGAGGGTTCCCTTGGCCTGTCCTCCCCCTGTCGCACAGCAGTCCTCCCAGTTCCCCTGTTATCCTGTGCCTCTGTCCCCTGAACTGTGTGCCCACTGCCACTGCCCAAGGTCCCTGATTGTCTTGGGTTGGTGGGTTTGCCTGGGTTCCCTGTAGTGGTGGACACACTGCTGATTGACGTGTCCTGGGGACAGAGGGTGGGCCCGCTGGGTGGGTGCTGTGCTGGTGTTTCCTGAGGGGGGAGGCTCTGTGGTAGCTTGTGCCAGTGTCAGGGGAACCGACTGCCCCGAAGTCCCTGATGGGCTGGGCTGGTCATCTTGATCCAGTTGTGCAGAGCTGCTGTCATCACTGCAGGTCCCTTCTGTGGGGGGACTGGATATGTATGTTACCTCCTGTCCGGTGACGTTGGGTAGGGGTCCTGCAGGGGTGTAAAGGCATGATTATTGCATCTGTGTGTGCCATCGTGTGCAATGGGTGAGTGACCCTGTACTCCAGTGCTTGCATTCTTGTCTAGGTCCTTGTGTGACAATTGGTTTTGGGTCTGTGTGGGTGTCTGTAGTGGACATGCTTGGGTGATGGGTGTCCATGCATTGGTGTTACATGCAGGGCTTGGTTTTGGGATGTGTGGGTTGTGTTGGTGGGGTATCTGTGGGTTGTTGGGGTGATGGGTGTGATGGTAAGGGTGGGAGTATGTGATGGCATGCAGGTGGGGTGGGGGATAAGGTAGTAAAGCTTTGCCTTACCAGAGTCCAGTCCTCCTGCTACTCCTGCGAGGCCCTCAGGATGCAGTATTGTCAACACTTGCTCCTCCCATGTTGTTAGTTGTGTGGGAGGAGGTGGGGGTCCACCGCCAGTCCTCTGTACAGCAATCTGGTGTCTGGAGACCACGGAAAGCACCTTCCCCCGTAGGTCGTTCCACCTCTTACGGATGTCATCCCTAGTTCTTGGATGCTGTCCCACTGCGTTGACCCTGTCGACGATTCTGCCCCATAGCTCCATCTTCCTAGCAATGGAGGTGTGCTGCACCTGTGATCCGAATAGCTTTGGCTCTACCCGGACGATTTCCTCCACCATGACCCTGAGCTCCTCCTCAGAGAACCTGGGGTGTCGTTGAGGTGCCATGATGTGGTGTGGGTGATGTGTGAGGTGGTGTGTGTTGTGATGTGTGAGGGGATGTGTTGTGTGTTGTTTGAGGTGCGTGGATGTTGTGTGAGGGATGATGTTGTGTGCCTGTGGATGCTGGTGTTCTGTTTCCTATTGTCTCTCTATCTGTTTCTTCCAAAACAATCATTTGAAGAGGTTGTGGGCAATGTGAGTGTGTGTTTTATAGTGGTGTGAGTGTGGTGTGTGTATGTGTATCAGGTGTGTGTATTTTGAATTGTCCAATGTGAGGGTGTTTTGTAAATGTGTGTGTATTTTGAGCGCGGCGGTGTGTACCGCGAATGGAATACCGCGGTTGAAAGACTGCCGCGTGGATTCGTGGGTCGTGATAGTATGGGCGTATTCCTGTTGGCGTGTCGGTTTTGTTATCACCAGTTTATCACTGACCTTTGGTGTGGCGGACTTGTGTGGGTGTCTGGATTATGGCGGATTCCGAGCTGCGGGTCGTAATAGCTGTAGCGGAATTCCACCGCCGCAGCGGTGTGTTGGTGGTCTTCTGCACATGTTCCCGCCAGACAGATTACGAGGCTGCACACTGCCAAGGTTTCAGCTGCAGTCGCACTACCATGAAAACCCTAGGGAAACCAACTTTATAGAAGGATACACTCACCTTTAGGAAGCCATACTCATCTGAAGCTGCCAGCGAACCTGAAATACATATTTTCACGCTGCTCCTGCTCGCCCAACGACTCTTACCTGTCACTGTTGCAAAATGCCAATGTACCTATGCACACACAACATACACATCCGGAATGGCGGCGAGGGTGACACACACATGTAAACTCACACTGACATGCACAGTCACATTCACACACACACATATATAGTACACACACTATGGCCAACACACACACATCAAAAACACACACCAACCCCATATACACAGCACCGGCACAGTCACACACAACAACACTACCAAATGACACAAGTAAACCACAACCTCAAAAACCAAAAAAGCACTGTTAAGCATTCACAATACACACCTCCAATTGATAAATCATACTTACAACACAACGTAACAACACCAGAGAACAAACACACACAAACACACATCCATACAATAAGGCATATGTCATACCCTACAAACACACTTCACAACTGATCTGACATCCCAATCGCCACACACACTCACACACACAGTACAACACACAATACCAACTCAAATACATGTCCCCAACTCATACATGCTCATCACACAAGACACACCCCTCACTGAGGGACAAATGCAATGCACACACCCAAACATGCTGCCCAGACACAACTGTTAGCACAGCCACCAGACACACAAAACCTACTCACACAAAAACAAAAGCAGCTAAGACCAAAAGAGCCCTAGTAAAAGAAAGGTAGTACAAAGATGTAACCTTCAACCCAACAACAGTTTGGCCCACATATATGTTAATAAATAAAGAAATATCTATAAAGAACTATGTACAAACATTAAGGCCGTAGGCCAGTCGAAATACATATGTGCAACATGCACATATGGCACTTTCAACTGCCCCAACTTGACTCCTGACTGCCATATAACCCCCACAGGTAGGGGCATCAAGGGGGCAGCTAGGTACCTCAGGGATAAGCGGGAGATGGATGGGGTTTAAGCTTAGTTTTGGAAGGGGTTTCCTTGGGTTTGGACTTGGGAGGGGGACTTAGGTCGAGGCTTAGGGGAGGGCTTTGAACTCTTGGGATGGGTTGACTTCTGGGCGGGGGAAGGGCATGGCTACTTGCAGGGGGGCCAGGGGAGGTCTTAGAGGTGGAAGGGCTGGAATTGGGGAGGGACACAGAGAGTTTGGGAGTCACATGGGGTGGGAGAGGAGTAGGGAAAAGGCACACCTCCAAGAGGAAACATTTCTTAAACACTTGGACAGTTATGGCAAAAAGGTTTAGGAGTGGAGGGAAAGGGAGTGGTGGTAAGAGGTTTTGATGGATGTCTTGGGTGCATGTGGGTGTGAGGTATGCTTTTGTGTGTTGGGTCTCTCTTGGGTGGGTGAGTGTGGGCATTTATGTGTCTTGGGAGGAGGGGGGTGGAGGTTCTGTGAGATGCCATGGTGGATGGGTGACTTTCTGTTGGGGTGGTGACTGAAGACATGGTGGATTCGATGCATGTAGAAGTGCCTGTGGTTGTGGGGTCTGCGGATATGGTGACTGGTGTGGATGTCTGAGGGTCTGCTATTGTGCTGACTGTGGGTAGTATAGGAGTAGTAGCTGGATCAGTGAATGTTGATGTGGTGTCTGCAGGTGTGTCCGGTGTTGTGTCTGTGAAGCTGGGTGTGGTGAGGGAGTCAGTGCAGGTAATGACTGTTGGTGTGTCTGCAGGTGGGTGTTGTTTGTGTGCATGCTGGCGGTGGGTCTTGTGGTGCTTGTGTTTGTCATTGCTACCCTTGGATGTTGAGGTGCATGCATGCTTGTCTGTCTGCGTGCTTTGGCTGGTTTCGGAGAAGAGGGGTTTGAGATTGGGAAGAGGAAGGTGGAGGGGGACAGAAGACAAAGGGTAACTGGCTGTCATTAGTGTTGATGCAAGAGCCTGAAAGGATCTCTGAAGGCCAGTCAGTGCACCGTGAATGACCTCCAGGAACATATTGCTCTGCTGGACTTGAGTTGCCAGTCCCTGGATGGCATTCACGGTGTTGACTGACCTACAGAGATTGACCACAGGAGGTCAATAGCCTCCTCACTGAGGGCAGCAGAGTTAACAAGGGCAGAGGCAGAGGTGGCTACAGAGGGAGGGAGGTGGTAGTAAGGGGGTTGCGGACAAAGATGGTGCTGGGGTGGTCACAGAATGGTCTGCCAGGGAGTGTCCACTGGAGGAGGATTCCGAGGATGATGATGATGATCCTGTCTTCCCTGTGGCACTCCATTCACCCTCCGGGCCACTAGGTCCCTCACTGTCAGTGGTATCAGGACTTCAGGTCCCGTGGCCAGCAGCATCCTCACTCACCTCTGCCCCGTCTCCTTCACCTGCCGATGCTGATGCACACAAATAGAGAGAGAGGGTGTGAGAGATAGAAAGGGCGAGAGAGGGTCATCACATTCTTCACATACACATATCACAACATGCACAACTGTAAGTATACATCTCCTGGCTAAGCAATCTCATATAGAAAACCATATATGCTACATTATGTCACAACATGTTACTTCTATCCACCCCTTTATGTCATCTCTATCACCAACATCATAATTCATATAAGGTAGCACAACTGGAGCATCCAATCAAATCACCTGTAAAGCTATGTCAACATGCACATCATGCCCAGGCTTAAGTGGAAAATCAGTCCTAATCCTGTTCATAACTTTCCCTACTCCTATCACCTTTAGGAAAAGCAGTTGCCTGATCACAACATGTCAGGCATGTTCTGATCCAACACCTGACCAGTCCATGTCCATAAGTAATGTCCCAGGCAGGTAATGACAACTCTATTCACAGATCACAACACACCTGCCATTCTAATCACATGCCTAGCTGAACCCTCTTTACATATATGCCATAATGGATATCATCTCGGATGAAGACACAAGTGGCTGTCCTATACAGGTGACATCTGATGTTTAGAATCCATGTCTGGAGAACAGCCATGTCACTACATGTACCAAATCCCAGAGGAATATCTTCAGTCACTATACTCAGATACACCACATCCCATCATACATTAATGTACAGCTACAGTGGCCTACATAGATCACATGAGACATCCACATCAATCTCAGACAGCAGTGTAAGAACAACTATAGGGCCCGTAGCATTCTGCCTGACATGCAGATACATTTCCACGACATAGCAACATGAGTAAACCAACATCACTCACACTATTGCTGACATGTGATTACCTGTATCTAAGTCCAGTCAACACACATATCCCACTGAAAAACACATGGACCTACATGACTGCCATTGCAATGACAACATATCCCACAACAACACCTGTATGAGAAATAGTAGTACAGCTAATCCATTACATCTTGAATTATGAGGTGAGCCCATACCAATTCCTTACCAAACTGCCCACATTAGCTAGACTAAGGGTAGCAATGATTGTCGCCCTCTATAAGATTTGCCCCCAAGTAACTAATGAGATATGATGTAGGCAGGTAACACCATATGTTGCACTCTTATTGGTAGGGCATTTGCACATATAGCATGGACATTGCATATTGTCCTAGGACAGCCTAGCCACTTTTGTCCTATATAACAAACGCATTGTGATAAAAGTGATTTGCCCACATGTAACTGGCATGGAAATGCATGGTAAGGGCAATAGACAAAATCAGACACCCATAGTTGGATGTCCTTCTGTTACAACCTTCACATACCCCATAGTATGAATATGAAGGGACAATGGGGATACATCTACAAACCCATATATATAGTCCTATACTGGCTATGTCTGCTGACTGATTGAAATGACAGCTTAGCATGGAGTCAATACCTGTACCAGGACTAAAGTTAACTAGCCCCTGCACCAAATCTGTCAGGCACTCAGTAGCAAATATAAGTGATCTACACAGATGGGACTGGTCTGACACCTTAGAGGTACAAATTCACAAATTCTGATGTATGGACCTGGAAATACTTTATGGGTAGGATGATACAGCAGCTTACATTCATGTATATGGCTGGTTGGAGTCACATATGTGGCATTGTCATTTGTGCATCTCCACATGCAATAATAGGTATACCTTGACACAGGTAATCTCAAAATGCACATGGCCAACCCTAATGTCAGATCTCTATCTAATAGTCAGGCCATGTGAGTACAATGTATTCCCACTAGTCTATATACATGCAGTATCTACTACATTATCACAGCTGCTAAAGTGTGACTGCAAACACCATACTATCAGAGCCAAGTGCAAGGATACAGTAAGTACGTACCCCATTGCGGCTGCTGTGCTGCCCTCAAACGCCCATCCACCTCAGGGTAAACCACTGACAAAATGCGGGCCATTGGGGGGGGGTCAGGGTCCGATGGGCACACCCCCCTCGATGCGAGGACATCCCCACCTGGGCCTCATCTGTCTTCTGGGCCCAGCGTCTCAGGTCCTCCTACCACTTTTGACAATGGGTGCTCTGTTGCCTGGGGACCTCCAGGGTCTGCACTTGCTTAGCGATGGCGCGCCAAATCCCCTTCTTCTAATGGGTATTGACCTGCATGGATGACACAGACAAAAGGATAAAGTCATGTACACATGCACCATACCAATAGGAGTGGTCAGTACACATCAGTCATAGCAAGTCGATCTTCTCAGCTCACATGCCTTCACATTATGCCATCTGCTGACATCTACACCCTCACAAGTTCACATGCCTGATGCAACGTCACTCACAACACCCATAACACATGGCTAGGGCACTGGACTCACCTGTTCCTCTGGTGACCCATATAGCTGGTCATACAGGGGTAAAACCTCCTCCACTAGCTTCTCAAGCTCCTCGGGGTGAAGGCAGGGGCCCTATCACCTGTAGGAGGTGGCATAATCACTCTCAGAGGCAGTACACAGCAGCTCACGTCGTGGAGGTCTTGCTGGCAACAGTGTCAGGAGTCAAGTGAGCAATACTGCAGAAAATAGTGGTCATGGCCCCCATTTACAGCACTGTCACTTCTGGTGGTGATGCCCATTGACCCCAGTCAACCAAAGGCAGCAATGTTAACCAATGGCTAGTTGCACAGCTGTTGCGAGCACTTACCGCCATGACTTCCGCCAGTGGATTTAGGTCACTTCCAACTGTCCACTACAGTAGTCAGACGCCTGCCATTTGGGCACATGTAATTGATGGATATGCATAATTATCTGTGTCTGTACTTACTCCCCCAAAATTCTGTGTATCTGTATGTAGTGCCATCATGGTTGTGCAACATATTGTGCCAAATGTAACACATTGTGGGGTGAGGGAGTATATATGTGAAAACTATGCAAAGCTACTCTGAAGTACATAGGCCACGGGTAGATATTGGTAGAATCCAAAACATATGTGTGAATAGTGCAGGACAGCTACGTCTTACACACATGTACAATAACATTTGTTTCAGATGTACAATCCAATTTACATATTAGCCAATGTGCAGCAATGAGAGTGAATTAGGTGCATATATATGGGCTGTACTGTATATGTCAGAAGTGCTACTCATCCTCTACAGATGTTAGGTGTTAGGTAATATAGAATATGTAAATGATGTGTGCATACTGCATAACTCATAGTATATTCTCTCCTCTCAACATAGTTATCCTGCCATGAGGAGAGTGAGACAACCACTAATGTACCGTCCACTAGTAGAACTGGAACCCATGGAGGAAAGGCATATCATCCAGACATATCGTCTGAATCCTCATACCATCATGGATCTTTGTACACAGATGGAGCCAGTCCTCATACCAACCATTCACATTCCCTATGGCATACCTCCCATCATTCAAGTCTTGTCAGTGCTACACTTCCTGGCCACAGGGTCCTTTCAGAACACTGTCGTCTGAACAGCAGAGATGTATCAGCCCATTTTCAGTCAGGTGTTCGAGGATGTACTGTGTGCATTGTTGAAACACCTGGACAGCTACATCAGGTTTCCCCAACGAGCAGATTTGGCATGTGTGAAGGCAGACTTTTATGAGATGGGACACATTCCTCAAGTTGATGGCACCCATGTAGCCCTGGTCCCTCCCCGTGCCAATGAACAGGTGTATAGGAACAGGAAGAACTATTACTCAATCAACGTACAGGTGGTGTGTCTGGCAGACCAGTACATCTCACAAGTCACAGACAAGTTTCTTGGATCTGTGCATGATTCCTACATCATGCAGAACAGCAATGTCCCAGATCTGATGGCACGACTTCAAACAGAGAGGGCCTGACTGCTTGGTAAGTTTGCATTGTAGTGTGTTTGTGTGTTATGTCACCTGTCATCACAATATAGCGAGTCACAGGACCTATTTATGAGTTGCTCTACCATTGTGTTCACAGGTGACTCAGGCTATCCAAACCTTCCTTGGCTGTTGACACCAGTGAGGTGCCCAGCCACGCCAGGGGAACTCCATTACAATGAGGCCCACGGGAGGACAACGCGTGTAATCGAGCGAACATTCCAGCTCCTGAAGGCAAGATTCAGGTGCCTGGACCTATCTGGAGGAGCCCTCCTCTACTCGCCCCACAAGGTATGCCAAATAATCATTGCCTGCTGCATTCTCCATATTCTAGACCTGAGACGTCAGATAGCATTGATAGCAGATGAGTGGGAGGTAGCTGGACCAGTGGCTGGAAATGCTGATATGGCAAGTGATGAAGAGCCAGGGGTAACTCTAGGGCAGACTTCATCAATCAATACTTCCACTGACATACAGATGTGTGAAGTGGACCTTATGAAGTGTTGAATGTGCACAATTTGAAGTAGATGGCTGCCATCACACCTCCTGACTTGATTCATCAGTGGGGGTGTAATAGGCAATGCCTATGTGTGAGTTGTGGATGCAGACTGATAGAATGTAATACATACAGGAAAAATGGTCTGCTCTATCATGTATTGTTACATCTGATCCTAGCATACACTTCTGTAATGGGCTACTCAGTATTGAGGTATGTTTCTTGCATTCTGCTATCTTCTTTTTCTTCCACTCACTGAAATTGCTATTTCGTGTTTGGCTCTGCAACCTATGGCTTGTGGCATTCATTGTCAGTAGCCAATGGTAATTTCTGACATACATGAGAGGTGAACATGACAAATAGGTGGTAATATGGATATAGTTACAGTGTAGTGTAGCCATTTTTAATGTAGCTTTCTGCGTGTTTGCTTCATGTATTAGGCCTCTGTGCACTTTGCCCTAGATGCATTTTATTTAGCCTCGCACTGTTATTTTACAATAAACAGTTTCACAGACTTGTTTTTATTTCACTCTATCACACTGTTTAGCTTCCTTCAGCGACGTGTTCTCAAACAATACATTCTTGCTCGCTCTGTGCTTTAGTCAAGGATACAGTCTGGTACATTGCCGATAGACGTGGTAGAAGTTTAGTCTTTATGGTTTGTAGAAAGTACACATCCTTACGTAGGGACGTTTCTTAGAACACCGGCATGTTAGTTATAAAAACACTTTCTAGTCCTGGTACACGGAAGAGGGAGATTCCGACCAGGGACCCACAACTAAATGCTGACTGCCCTGTTGCAGATGCAGATACAGATCACAGGCTTTTGCTCAGGTATGAGGGTTGATGTCCTCCCGGGGGAACCTGAAAGGCAGGCTTAGAGCTTCACATGCTGTGCTCAAAATATAACTTAGAGAGAACATAATTTAGTTGCAATATGATAGCCTTATTCTTATGTTTCACTCTCCCCGTTACTATTTCAATCCTACTGTGTTGCATGGTTCTGGTTATTGCGGCTCACGCCTTGTTAACTAAAATGCAGTCGTTTTATTAAACCAATCTTTAAAACTCAAACTGCTTTTGTCATTTATATATGAGACCGCACTTTGTACGAGAGAGCTGGTTGTGACCTGAGTGACCACGACTTCCCTGGGAAGCACTAAGATGTCATGCGCTCGGCTACCCAATTGTCTTTTCCCTTTTGGAGAGATGAGGCACTGCTAGTTAGCTAGAGCATAACCCAGATTTGGGGTGGCAAGGGTCCTTCACCATGGGTCAGACTTAGTCCCCCACACTGTGAACGATCTTGCCGCCCAAAAATCCAGTAGTCTCATTAGGATAATGAGAGCCTACGCGACATGGCGCCGCCAACGTTTAGTCTGCCTCTAATTTTCGGGTCCACCGGTTTATCTCTGTCTCATATAATATAATGATCCCTCAGTTCCTTTAGCGGAGACGTCCGTGGCACTGAGAATTTCCACCACCGCGGTACAGGTAATCCTAATTACAGCAGATGGTTGTTCAAGCTTGAACCTTAAAAGGAAAGACCCCGTCTTGGTGTGCCTTCTCTGAACTCTCGCTGTTTTTCTAATGGCGAATCCCCAAGTAATACAAATAGCTCTTAACATGAGACAACCGCTCACAGCACATTTGTTAGCAAATGGTCTTACGATCCAGGGTGGTCCAGTCACGTTTGTGGTGGCTGTCCACGCAGCCTATAGAACAGAATTTTTTTACTCTTGGGTCACATTTCCAGCAGTTGATGGGAACACAAATACATTTCACACATATACAGTTGCGAACGCGCCTAGACAGTACAGGGCGTATGCATACTTAGAGATACCTCTATCTTATCAAGATCATAATAATTGGCTTGATGACGCCCTACCCTATACGATATTACCAGTAAGGTTAGGTCCACTAAGTAATGATGGTCCTACCAGGCCTTTATTGGCCACATATACACCACATCCTGCGGTTGCAAATATGGCGGTGGCTGAAGTTCGACGTTTGTATACAGACTTAACGGCTACATATAGACGCTTAGTACAATTTGTGATGCAGACACTAAATACAAACCCAGCGCGTGCTGCTCCAGCACAACCACATGCAGTAACACCAGGTATAACCCGGTGACTGTACACTCTATTATGGGTAAAGTCCCAGCAAAACGGGGGGAGACTCCATTTTGGCTGGCACAGAAAATTAATACGCTGGAGGCGGTATTTCCCCATACGGGACCTCAGGACAAACATAGAATACTAACTATGTGTTTACCCTTTGGGATGGTTCCCACAGTGGAACATTGTAATACATGGGGCACGGTGTTTGCTGCACTCTATACAATGGCACACGGTAAACCGACATTGGCCAACCTACCGGAAGTGCTTAAACAAATTCAGGGTGAATACGGGGCAGCCCCGGCCTTAGATTTAGGAATGCAACTGATGGGCAACTTTGCCATGGTTTCTTCAATAATCCTAAGCAATCTTAAAGGGGAAGCAGTTGCACTTGCAGTGCGCATGCGTCTTCGTGACGTCCCGCAACAAGATCAGGAGCGGGAACTGCCTAAAATAATAGCTGAAACATATTCCAGTATCGGTTGAGATAGCCTGGGGGCTAGACCACAAAAACCTCAATTTCAGGGAAAAATAAGTAAAGAAAATGCTAAACAGCAGCCTGAGGGTAATAAGAAGCGCTTGGGAGAAAAAACAACAAACACCTAAAAAAGAAAGGGGAGAATCTCCACGTACGGAGACCCCGCAGAATAGGTATAATCTCAGAAATAGAGATAATATAAAAATGCCTGATAGATATCAATATACTGATACACGCCAATCTTGTTTTTCAGGACTCATCGTAAAAGCAAAATCAGAGAGGTGGGCGGTCAGAGCGGAGAACAGAGTATGTGAAACCGAGACAGGAATCACAACGCTCTTTGGAGGCTTCTGTCAAGAAGGAAGAGAAACCAGTACAACAAAAACAACAGTTTAAAAAGAAAAAAGTGGCAGCGGTCTCGGTGAGACCTGCCGCTCAGGAAGAGGGTTCTTTTGAAGAACAAGACATGGGCTCCAGCACTGCTAGACAGCGCGGCAGAGGTCACAATAGTTCGCCGGAATCTTCTAGAGCATCTGGAGGTGAAAGCAACTGATGACTTCATACAAGTTGGAACAGCAGATAAGCGTGTCTCCGAACCCGATAGGGTGTATACGGTGACTTTACAATTGGAAGGAGACATTGATCGCACTATACACGTAATCTTTTGGGATCGTGTAGTTAAGATATATGACATCTTGCTGGCTGAACAAGATTGGCCGCCTGATTTTGTCCGCACCTGCCTAGTACGGGAGGAGGTTATTAAACCGTCCTTCTCGCCCCTTGTTCCAGGGGAACTCGCAGAGTCCTATTGCATCAAATGGGCTCTAGCACAAGCACCTGCTTTATATAGAAATCACATAGGGTGGGACAGGGATTCCCCATATCATGTCATTCCCATTAAAGGTGAACCTGAGCCACAACCGCAGTATCCCATAAAACATGAAGCAAGGGCACCGGTGAGAGAAATACTTACACAATTGGAATACTAGGGGGTAATTGAGCCCTGTGTCTCACCGATAAATAATCCCTTGTTCCCTGTAGCTAAACCGGACCATTCATATAGAATAGTCTTAGACTACAGACATTTGAACGGACATACACGCACATATGCTATACAAAATTCACATAGCGCTGCACTAATGAGCAACATTGTGCGGAAAAAATATGAAACGACTTTGGATATCTCGCATGGATTCTTCTGCCAGAATATAGCACCTGAAAGCAGAGATTTAACAAGCTTTAGCGTGCTAGGCTCTTAGAAAATAATTCTGTTGTTTGCCTCAAGGGTACAGGAACAGCCCAGGACTGTTTGCAGCTCGTGTGACTGCTATTTTACACGAGTTAGACCCCGAAGCGTTGCCATATGTGGATGATATATATCTCACGGATGACGAGTTGCTACAACATTTAAGACTGGTAGCCAGCATTGTTGTAGGGTTTGCCAATATTGGCTATAAGTTTAACTTCAAAAAATCGAAAATTGCCTTCCTCAGCGTCATATTCCTGGGATATGAGCTGTCGAATGAGGGTAAGAGCCTAGCGCCACAATTTTTTAGAAAAGTGTGCACAATTGCAACCACCAAATACTATTAAGAAACTCCAGTCATTGTTGGGCTTTCTAAATTTTGTCAGAACACACATTCCTGAATATGCTACACGCATAAAACCTTTATATGAATTAATCCATCCTGATTTTTCAAGCAAATTCTGGACAATTGAACATACTCAAACTCTTCGGGAGTTACAAGCAGATCTACTAGCCGCAAAACATTTACACACACGGGACAATAAGACGCATTTGGTCATCAGGGTGATAGCTGGGGCCATTGGGTTTACTTATGTCACATTTAATGAAGGTGAAACAGTCCCGATTGGATACAAGTCACACTTGTATTCGGCTGCTGAACAACGATTTGCACCCACAGAGAAAATTCTTACTGCTGTACAGATGGCTGTTATTAAGGAAAGACCTCTTGCCCAGGTAAAACGCATTATTGTTGTTTCTCCTATTCCGGCCCTCGAGGCTGTTACAAAAGCTAGCGTTCCGAACACGAAAGCACGTCACCCGCGATGGATACAATGGGCTACGTCTTTAACAGCCACTGATGTCCACGCAGCCTATAGAACAGAACTTTTTTACTCTTGGGTCACATTTCCAGCAGTTGATGGGAACACAAATACATTTCACACATATACAGTTGCGAACACGCCTGGACAGTACAGGGCGTACGCATACTTAGAGATACCTCTATCTTACCAAGAACATAATAATTGGCTTGATGGCACCCTACCCCATACGATATTACCAGTAAGGTTAGGTCCACTAAGTAATGATGGTCCTACCTGGCCTTTATTGGCCACATATACACCACATCCTGCAGTTGCAAATATGGCGGTGGCTGAAGTTCGACGTTTGTATACAGACTTAACGGCTACATATAGACGCTTAGTACAATTTGTGATGCAGGAGATAATGGCTGCCATAAAAGCTATGGTTGATGGCATGCCTTATCCAAAAGGATTTCCAAATAAATATCAATACTTCATGGGAAGTATGCTTAACGCTGAAGTTAAAATTCCTAGCGTATGTGCACGCGACATCCCCAATAAAGTTGTAAGATCACAATTTATTAATGCAGCGCATGAGGGAGTGTCATCTGCTCATGCTGGCGTGGCCGCTACAATTTCGCTATTGCAGGCCCGTTACTGGTGGCCTGGTCTCTATAAAGAGACTAAGCAGTATGTCCTTTGTTGTGACATCTGTCAACAAATTAAAGTTTCAACAGCTAAGCGTCCGCCGCAGACACCCCTCTTAATATCCAACAGACCATTACAATGTGTGTACTTGGATCATTGTGGTCCACTAACACCAGATAGTGCATACAAATATATACCAGTCGCTGTTGATTCTTGCTCCAGATTTGTGTGGGTGTGGCCACAGCACTCGGCTGACGCTCGGACTTTTATTAAAGATTTGCAAGTCTTTGTCGGTACATATGCAGTTGCGGCATTCCATTCGGACCAGGGCCCTGCTTTTGCCTCAAGGGCATTCAGGGACACCATGGCTTTGTTGGGGGTCCAGCTCCAGTACTCGTCTCCATTTCATCCGAGGGAAATTCTGTCATGGAGCGATTAAACCGCGATTTAAAGCAATCCTTAACAGCCAGGGTCTTTGGTACGGGTCGTAGTTGGCTAACCCACCTGTATGGAGTTCAGAGAGCACTCAATAACCTGCCTAGAAGGTCCCTGGGGGGGTTGTACTTCATATGAGTGCCTGTTCGGAACACTAATTTTTATTCCGGATCTTGATGGTCCTGGTGTGGAGGCGGCAGAAACGCCTTTTGACCTAAATGATTGTGTCACTGTTTTACAGGAATTACAGCATTTCCGTGAAGATGACTCTTTTAAAAGTGCCGCCTCCACAGGAATTACGGATGTGCCAGTAACACCTACTGCCTGGATTCCCAGGGTTGGGGATCTTGTGCGTGAAAAGGTCGCAGTGAAAAAAGAATTTGGCCCTTCTTATCGAGCACCAGTCCCTGTGTTGAGGATACACGGAATGAGAACTGTAATTTTACTACCGTTGCCAGGTGCCAAAGAAAATCGCTTTGTTTCTATTGACAATGTCAAGTTACAACATGTGGCTGATTCTACACAGCAGACCAAGAGGAACATCCAGTAGTTCCTGAATCCCTCTCACTACTGGGGAAGATGTTCCGCTTCAAGTTATCTATACCAACACTGTTGCCTCTCCGAGCTTGGGGAGGGTGGATGATGATCTCGCATCAGTTCCACTAACAACAAATAATTTAGAAACATTTGATCAAGTCACCATGACTACTGACGTGATGGATGGTGCTATCTACAGTGTACCACCGCGAGAAACACCAAGTCCTCAATTGAATGCGGCGACGCCTTTTGCACGAACTGCCTCTGGTTACTTTGCCAACAACAACAATGGTCTATCGGACTCGTTTGTCTCTTCGACTATTGACCTGTCAGGTTCACGTAAGCTGATGTGTTGGCTTAAAGATACGTATTTTGTTTTTCCATGTAACTATCTGTGGCTCTTATTGATTATGCTAGCATTTTTTCTTTGGATTGGGTTTGTCATTACCTTTTTTCTGTTGATACATGGTCATTTTCTTCCGGAGAGATCAGCGGTTGAACAGGTGGAGGAGGTGTTGAAACCACATTTTTAATCACATATGGGTTCGAAGAGACTTGTCCTTTGTGAACATTTCTGCAGTACCAATTCCGGATGGGATTGTGTGGGATAAAGTAATGTTTGATATATACGGTCCCACTGAGATAATTCAAATACCGTATGTCCTAAAGTTATCTATGAATGATATAGTAATACCAGGCATTGTATCTGATGATTGGGATGTGAAGACAGTTGATTCAATGATGACAGAATTACAATATTATACTGTCTATGAAAATGAAGATGTTTACCAGTTTAAAGACAATTATGTTGACATGTTTTGCTATGTTTATCATGGGCACCACTTCACACACAAAACAAGTAGTCCAAAAACAATATTTGACTATACGCAATGGGAGCATTGCCCAACTCCCCCACAAGGGAGTTCCAAAACTTACTTTGATAAATTTACGTATTTTTCGGGGCGTCATCAAACGAATGCTAAGTCATATTATGTTAGGTTAACTCCGTCTAAAGATTAACAAATGTTGTTGACCAACACGAAATTCATATATCCGGATTCCTTTGTTTCCCGACTGTCACTTGAAGGTTATGAATATTGGTCAAAAAATATTGATTTGAAAAGTGTTTGGGGAACAAAACATTGGCAAACAAAGGGTATAGAAACAGTGTTTAGTGAATATCTTATTCCCGTCCAAATGATTTTTTAAAATGAAACAGTACAACAGACTAGCTGTTTAGGCTTAGCCACAATCAGAGAATTTAACATACCTAATATACCTGTCCGTGCAAAAATTAATAACTGGCAAAAATACATAAATGCCACTTTTAATGAACTAACAGAATGGGTCCAGAATGGTACATTTAACACTTCATTGACACGTCCAGGCGGGTGGTTATTGTGGCCCATAGACACGAACGGGTGTCATCAACGTTTTGCCACCTCCTCGGGGGGTTTCCGGACAAATAGGTCAGACCCTCGCTATATATCATCAGAACATGCTGAAATAATTACCAGCAATGGTTAAAATCATCCTCGCTAGATACAGTTTAGACACATCTCACTCTCCTGTCTAATAACACTGACTTACAAGATTTTTTGTCAGGCCCGAAGACACCACGTGGGAAGCGTTTCTTGTATGAAGTATACAATGAAATTTGGAAGCTTTCCCAACAAGAGGCTGCAGCCCGGTTAAGGCAGATAGATCAGGAAAATTTGAAAAAGGCATTAGCTGTTGTGGATAATGGAATTCACACCTTGTCCGACCGGATATATACAATTAACAACATTGTTTCTTCTGCTATAGACATTATACGCTCTGATATGTCTTCTTTATATCATGGACAAAGTCAGACCTGGTCCATTATGCAGTTGGGTTGGACGCTTCAGACGTTGAAGGCGGGTCGCGTTCCGTGGCAGCACATCAGTGCCAGGGATATATTTTTTTCATTTAATTTAACGCGGCAACAACAACTAATGGCTAAGAAGGAGGCGACTTATGTCATGCTCAACATTGAAAAGTTAGAAAGATTGCCTTTTACCGTGGCCGAGATCCCCTCTGCAGAGTGGTTGATACACGGGGTTATTAATCTGCCTATTTCTACGTTACAATTCACTTCTTGTTTGAAACATGTTCCGGTAGGCAGATATGAGAAGTTGGGAGATAGTTATATCCATGAGGTGTGGGAGCTTCCCTTCTTGTACAAATGCCTCAATGGCATGAAAGAGGTCTTTCTTAGCGGTAGTGAATGCGAGACTTCAGTCAGCCATTCGATGATTTGTAAGCAGCTGTCCTTGCATGGGGCGTGTAATGCCTCGGTTGCAAACTTGGCTTGCTATCCGAAGGGAGTTCCAGTCCCCTTGATTAAACGCACATTCCAGGTGCTTTCAAACGGCAGCTACGTCCTCCTCAATAATGAAGACTGTTGTGGCATGCGGGCCGGAATAGTTTACGTTGTTTTGTCACTAAAGTCGTTACTTGCTGCGGGAGTGTGTTGTTTCCCCCCACTAAATTAAGGGAGGTAGCGGATATCTGGCCTCACATTGCTACTTTCAAGGTGAATTTCGACAAGTTAAGTAGACTAAAGGCTTTATTGTTTCAGAAGAATGTGGCCCTTACATCTGCACACGAGACCTACGCACTTCAAGTGGCAAGGTCATCAGCGGAAATACAGTCCCTGTTAAATACCAACTTTCCGAGCCACTTTGGTGAACTCGTGGGACGTATATTTAATGCGTCCAGCACAACTGGATTAGCAAATTTTTTCAAAGCCGTTGGTGTTGGTTTCGTTCACACCTTCTCTTCCATATTTGGCTTAATACCTTTGGCTATTCATTCAATTTTCGGAAGCATTTTTGGGGGATTTCCGATAACTTTGGCTTTATTAGCCGGCATTTTGCTGTTGCTGTTGTATTTCTGCAATGGCTGTCCCGCCGCAACAAGGACGAATGTGGGCGCTCCCATCAGCGCAGCTGTGTCGTGAACGCATGATGCAGCACTATTGAGCAACACTCCTGGAACATTTGGGGTGTGACTGGTCTCTGTCATTTAAACTGGTTTTGGATTGTGTGCAGCCCGTGTTTCGGTGCCATTGGTGCTGTTTTGAACATGCACTAGACGTCTGTCTCTCACAGCAGCGCCCCCCAGTGGTTGATGCTGATCTGTTGATGTTCCCGATGAGGGCTAATTACCAGACATGCGCGCTGCGGCTGCGTTTGCTTTGAGAAGCTGATTACAAGATACCCTTCCTAGAGGAAGTTGATATTAACTTGTTTACAGGCTCTGCACTGGATGCCGCCTTGGTTGACACTGGGGCTTTGGAACACACCTGCTCCCTAATAGTCTTTGGCGTGGATTTTCTGGTTTTGTCATCTGCCGAAGTGGAGAATCTCCTGCTTTCCATGACCACTGTTTGAATTGAGTTTGTTCTAAATTGACATTGTAATATGAATTCGGCAGTTTGCCGCATGCTCATTTTTTAAATTGAGGATTAATATACTTTGGTGTCCTCTTAACTTGCTGAAATTTGGTACGGTTTTAATGATTTTTTAGCTTAGGGCATTTTTAGCTTCGACTTAAACCACTTTCTACCGACAAGGGGAGGGTGTAGTGTAGCCATTTTTAATGTAGCTTTCTGCGCGTTTGCTTAACGTATAAGGCCTCTGTGCACTTTGCCCAGATGCACTTTATTTAGCCTCGCACTGTTATTTTACAATAACCAGTTTCACGGTCTGGATTTTATTTCACTCTATTGCACTGTTTAGCTTCCTTCAGCGCTGTGTTCTCAAACAATACATTCTTGCTCGCTCTGTGCTTCAGTCAAGGATACAGTCTGGTACATTGCCGATAGACGTGGTAGAAGTTTAGTCTTTATGGTTTGTAGAAAGTACACATCCTTACGTAGGGACGTTTCTTAGAACACCGGCGTGTTAGTTATAAAAACACTTTCTAGTCCTGGTACACGGAAGAGGGAGATTCCGACCAGGGACCCACAACTAGATGCTGACTGCCCTGTTGCAGATGCAGATACAGATCACAGGCTTTTGCTCAGGTATGAGGGTTGATGTCCTCCCGGGGGAACCTGAAAGGCAGGCTTAGAGCTTCACATGCTGTGCTCAAAATATAACTTAGAGAGAACATAATTTAGTTGCAATATCATAGCCTTATTCTTATGTTTCACTCTCCTCGTTACTATTTCAATCCTTCTGTGTTGTATGGTTCTGGTTATTGCGGCTCACTCCTTGTTATCTAAAATGCAGTCGTTTTATTAAACCAATCTTTAAAACTCAAACTGCCTTTGTCATTTATATATGAGACCACACTTTGTACGAGAGAGCTGGTTGTGACCTGAGTGACCACGACTTCCCTGGGAAGCACTAAGATGTCATGCGCTCGGCTGCCTAATTGTCTCTTCCCTTTGGAAGAGATGAGGCACTGCTAGTTAGCCAGAGCATAACCCGGATTTGGGGTGACAAGGGTCCTTCACCGTGGGTCAAACTTAGTCCCCCACACTGCGAACGATCTTGCCGCCCAAAAATCCAGTAGTCTCATTAGGATAATGAGAGCCTACGCGACAACAGAAGGATAGTACCTTGTTTTTACTGCTTTTATACAAGTGGGGTTGTGACTGCTTTTTCCTTTCCTATTACCAGTGGGGTTGGGGGAATGTGAGATGGTGTATTCCCTGTCAGTTGAAGTTTGTGGCCCATGTGTGATGATTAGATCATGGCCTCTGGCAACACAATGGATAGGGTACTTTGTGATGATCATGGGACCTAGCTGTGTTTGTATTCTGACGTTGTTGTCCAAGGTGGAGGTAACAGTATAGTGACAAAGGTGAGTAACAATCCCACAGATATGGGCTCTATGTGTATGGTTAAAGTACTGGGTCCTCAGTGAAGTTCTATGTGTGTTTCATGGGATATGTGATCATGTAGCTATGGTATAGGTTTGTGAAGAGCCTGTACCTGGTGATATATATGTCCCATCTGGCTGGCCCTGCCTTGTAGATGGCTTAGCATGGGCATGACTTCTATTACCTGTATTTGTGCATAGTATTCTCTATCATGCTCTATTTGCTGATTGGAATACTGGCTGTACTATGGTGTTGCCCTGGGTTTCAACCTCTCTGGCATCTGTCCTGTGACATTTCTGTTGTCATGTGTCTCCTGCGGAGGGAGCCTCCATCTGATGACCATTACACTGGCTTTTCGATGCAGGGTGGCACAGTTGGCAAGTATGGCAATTGTTGATGCATTAGGAAAAGACACATACATTAGCTGTGCTCAATTGTGATTTATTGTTCATATCAGAATACTTAAGGTCAAAATAAAAGTGATTAAATGAAGAATAAGGTAATGAGTGAGGTCATGGTAAATGGATTAATCAGAGTAGCAGCTATACTAGTTGGTTACACAGGTCCAGTGTCCTTGCACCATGAGAAAATGGAGTCATGCCTCGGAACAGTCTACAGGGTGTCTCAGTGGCACACAAGGGTGACACATCAGGAGAGGTTTACTTCCTGGCAGCGGGTTTAGTCTTGGCATCTGCTCCAGCTGGATGTCTGGGTGGATGTCCACATTTGCAGAGGGTTTCTTCAGCTGCAGAGGGAGGGGTGTCTGAGGCATTTGGTTTCTATGGCCATCGCCTCCATTCCACTAGCTGCTGCAGTTGTAGATGGGGCAGTTGTTACATTGCTAGTGGATGGCGTGTTGAGGGACCAATGAGAATGGTATTGATGGCCCTCAGCACCCCTTCATTGGTAGCCATGGTGGCTTCATGTGCCTACCACTGCTGCATGACTTGCTGGTGGTATTTCCTCTGCAGCCTTTGATTCTACCCCAACATGGTGATTATTTGACCCATCCTGTCCTGGGAACTTTGGTGTGCTCCCAGGACTTAGGAGATGGTTTCCTGGTCAGTGGAGTCCCTTTGAGGCCCCCTCTTCTGGCCCACAGCATCCCTCCCATGCACCCTACTCCCAGGTGCTTGTGCCCACTCCCAGTGATAGCAGGCCCTTCATTGTCAGGGATGTCAATGTTCGACTTGGGTCCCTGTACCCCGGGGCACACAATTGATTGAATAGTCCTTGGGACACAGTTTGGTGGGCAAATGGTTTCTTGTGATGTGGATACACTGGGGGGGATGTTGATGTGGGCAGGGAGTTGTTGACTGACCAGTTGTCCCAGATGGGCCAGGTTTTTTGTCATTGTTTAGACTTCCAGATATTCTTTCCTCACTGGGGCCTTCATCCTGAGGGGGACTGGCAGGGTTACCTGTGGAGTGAGTGAGACACAAAGCTCAGGTTAGAATGTGTGTTTTGTTACCTCTTTGTGAGATGCAGAGAGTGGCTTTACAAGATTCCCTGCAATGACATTGACAGAGGCTGCAAAGCATACCTGTGTTGTGCATACTACTCTGTGACTTGATTTCCATACTCCATGTTGGGAGCTGTCTTTCAAGTTTGGTACAGATTGCCCTGCAGATGGGTTCTGCTCACCTCTGTTACCTAGTGAATAGTCAGGCTTGCTACATGTCACACATTAAACCTGAGCAATGCCCAATGGAGTCCTATTGAGGACACAGTATGTGAGTATGCAAGGGTAATAGCCCTGTATTTAGATATTGTGCATATGCATCAACTCACCCATCTTACTTTCCAACCCAGGTTAGTCTATTTCTGGCTTGGGATATTTGATGTGTGGCCATTATTGATGGTCACTCAGCTGTAGCTGTGTTTTGCTTTGTTTGCTATTGTAAGTATGCCATTGCATTGCTGTCAATGTCATGTACTGGTCCTCACTATGACAATCTAGATGGTGTAGCCAGTACTTTAATTTTACATGCATGATGTGTGATGTGTTGTGCACATTGCAGGTCTTCACAATAATTGGATAGTGCATTCTAGGAGTTGTTGTGATATGATTAGCCAGCAGTTAACAAGCGATTGCCAAGGACTGTGAGGGCATTTGGGCTGAGTGGAGTGGTGGCTTGCAGGAGAGGGTCATTAGGTGAATAGGTGGCAGGCGTAGTGTGACATTTACTTAACTAGGGAGTATTTGAGTGGTAAGGAAGCATGCAGAACAATAGAGATGTGTAACATGACTGTTGTAGGCACTTACCAGACTCCAGTCCCCCAGGTATTCCAGTCAGGTCCTCAGGATGTAGTATGATGTTAACTGTGGGGGAGGATGTGGGGACCCCCCGTCAGTCTCCTACACGGCTATTTGATGGTGTGATGCCATGGAATACACCTTCCTCTGTAGGTCGTTCCACCTCTTCCTGATGTCCTCCCTTGTGAGTGGTTGGCTGCCTACTGAGTTGACCCTGTCGACTATCCTTTGCCACAGCTCCATTTGCCTGGCAATCAATGTTTGTTGGACCTGTGCTCTGAACAGTTGTGGCTCTACCATGACAATTTCTTCCACCATGACCCTCAACTTGTCATCTGTGAAATGTGGGTGTTTTTGCCGGGGACATGTTAGTGGTTGTAGTCAGTGTGTGGGGGGGTTGGGAGTGTAAGGGTGCAGTTTTGGGTAATTGGTGAGATGTGGGCTCTGAATTGTGAGGGTCAGACAGTTGTCATGAATTGTGTCTGCTAGTGATGTGTATATTCTCTTAGTTATGCTGATGTGTAGTGTGTGCTGCGTGTGATGTGTATGTGTGCCTATTGTGTAAAGGTGCTTTATCTATTATTTTCACCTACTCTATAGTTATCTGAATGGCGTTTTTGTTGCAAAGGATTGTGGGTTGTGTAAAGGTGTGCAGTGAGTAGGTGTGTCAGGTTTGTGGATGTGTGTCAGGTGTGGGGTATTCAAAGTATCCTACGTGGTGTGGTGTTCTGACTGATGTGAGTTCTGACTTTGGTGGTTTGCGTCACCAATGTTTTTCGGCCATGGAAGATCTGCTGTGGTGGTTTGTGGCTCGTAATCTGATGGGTGGATTTGTGTCGGGCTGGCGGTGCTGGTGCTGGACCACCTCTTTCCCGACCTCCACGGTCCTGGCAGCCCCGGCTGGGAGAATCCTCCATGGCGGCGCTGCAAGCAGCGCCGCCATGGGGATTCCGACCCCCTTCCCGCCAGCCTGTTTCTGGCGGTTTTCACCGCCAGAAACAGGATGGCGGGAACGGGTGTCCTGGGGCCACTGGGGGCCCCTGCACTGCCCATGCCACTGGCATGGGCAGTGCAGGGGCCCCCTAACAGTCTGCATAGCTCCTTGGTTGCTGAAGCAATAGGAACGTGGGAGAGGCCTGAGGCTTCCCCCATGGTCCCAGATAGCCCATAAGGGGCTTGTTATAAATATATATATATATATATATATATAAATAGATGTAGGTACCAAGGGAAGCTCTTGAGGGCTCCCCCACAGTCCTAGATAGCCCATAAAGGGCTCAAAAAGGGAAATAAACAAAAGCCTAATAGCTCAGCGTGAAGGTCACTGACTTTCTCACTGAGGGTTCAATCCAGCTAGACTCGTTTGTGTTTTTTTTTAAACTACAAATGGTTAAATATAACATAAAAGATAATTATATATATTTTTTTTAAAGAAATGCATTTTGATTTTTAAACTGAACAGATATATGTCATTTTAAGTATATGATTCATCAAAGCCTAGAAAAGTCTCAGGCCCTCATTATGAGTCTGGCCGTCATCTGACCGTCGGATTCACGGTGGCCGTCAGGACCGGTGCTGCTGTGACGATCCGACCGCCACATTACGACCATGGTGATCTGACCATCATGGTACCGCCATCTCTGCTGGGATCGGTGATCCCGACGGGCTGATGGTGACAGAGGTCAGGAGCAGCCCAGGCAGCCCTGTTACTGATTACAACCTTGTTCTCTGCCAGCCTTTTCGTGACTGTTTCACTGCCATGAAAATGCTGATGGAGAACATGTGCAAGGGGCCACAGGGGGCCCATGCACTTGGCATGGGTAGTGCAGGGGTCCCTCTGCCCAGCATCTTCACAATGCTCACTGTCTGCTGTGTAGACAGTGAGCATTGTGAGGGTGCTTGTGCCTCCTGCGGGCAGCAGCATTTCCGCCGGTTCGATTACAAGCCGGCAACAATGCTGCTGCCACATTCCCACTGGGATGATGGGTGAAAACCTTGGTTTTCACCCATCAGCCCAGCAGGAAAGTCGCAATGAGCCCTGCGGGAAGGTAGCCAGTATGGCGGCAACCTCCCCATAGGAAGCTCTGTTCGGCAGTCATCTCATCCGCAGAACTTGTAATGAGGCCCTCTATCTCTCTCCCTCTCCCTTTCTTTTTCTGTCTCTCTTTCAATCTCTTTCTCCCACTCACACTGCCGCTAAGACACTTATGCACCCACTCACAAACCCAATCGCTCATGCACCCACCAACAAACCCACTCAGACCCTTGTGCACTCTCTCACAGCCCCCAGTCAGACCCACATGCACCCACTCACAGACAATCTCAGACGTTCATGCACCCACTCACAGACCCACTCAGACTCTAACATACCCATTCATAGACCCACTGACACCCTGTTGCACCCACTCACAGACCCAAGTGTTTTGGCTTTTTCTGTAATTAACTCTCTCATTTTCCCTCCTACATTCTCACAGGCTGTTTTAATGCATTTCACAGGATATCCTCTTTCAGCAAATCTGGCACCATCCTCCTCTGTTCTGTCTCAAACAAATTTGGGTTACTGCAATTCCATTTTGCCCTGGGCATTTCCCCAAAGGGGATGCTCCATTTCAAACTCTTTGGGTAATGACTTTGGGGGTCATTACAACCCTGCGATTGCACCGCCAACAGGCTGGCAGTGCAATCTTGTGTATTTTGACCGCGGCGGAAGCGGCGCGGTCATACCGCCTGGGCCGGCGGTTTCCCGCCACATTTGCCCTGGCGGTGATAATCCGCCTGGGCAGCGCTGCTTGCGGTAATGGGAGTCGCACCTGTCGCGCTTTGCTGCATGGGGCCCTGTCAGGGGGCCCCTGCGACTCCCCATACCGCCAGCATTTTCCTGGCGGTTCAAACCGCCAGGAAAAGGCTGGCGGTCGGGGACTCGTAAGCAGTGCTGCCCAGGCGGATTATCACCGCCGGGGCAAATGTGGTGGGGCAAATATGGCGGGAAATACAGACAGTGAAAAGCGCGACGGGTGCAACTGCACCCGTCGCACGGCCGCAACACCGCCGGCTCCATTTGGAGCCGGCTCCTGTGTTGCGGCCGAGATCCCCGCTGGGCCGGCGGGCGGAAACCAGGTTTCCGTCCGCCGGCCCAGCAGGGACTTCAAAATGACCGCGGTGGGAGTGCACCTGCCCGCCAAGGTCATAATGTGGGCCTTTGTGTATGGAGAATATTGTTCCCTGCTGTCTCCTTTCTAAAATGACAAGTATTCACTGTCTCACCTACTATCTGAACAAGAACATCCAGAAATTCTATCTCATGTTTGTGAATTTTGTGTGCAAATTCCAAGTTCAAATTATTGTCTGATATATATTGTAAAAAGTCTTGTAAGTGATTCTTGAACCATCCCAGATTACAAACAAATCTGGTCCAGATTACTAGATGGTGTCCATTTCTCATTGCTGTCAGTCCAAGCATGCTCTGCTTCCCGTGACAAAGACCTGTTGGTTGAAACGTGTTGCCAAATAAATTTTCCTTTTAAAGTGCATCTGGGAGTGCAAATTCTTTCTTGGTAACGGAAACAAACTACCAAACAATTTTTCACTTATACGGTGGCCCGTTTTTTTGCACCTGCTCCCGTTTGGGAGGAAGTGGCCGGGAGTTATGGGACACTATGGCCCTCATTCTGACCTTGGCGGGCGGCGGAGGCCGCCCGCCAAAGTCCCGCCGTCAGATTACCGTTCCGCGCTCGAAAGACCGCGGCGGTAATTCTGACTTTCCCGCTGGGCTGGCGGGCGGTCGCCTTCAGACCGCCCGCCAGCCCAGCGGGAAAGAGGCTTCCACGATGAAGCCGGCTCGGAATCGAGCCGGCGGAGTGGAAGCTGTGCGACGGGTGCAGTTGCACCCGTCGCGTATTTCACTGTCTGCGCAGCAGACAGTGAAATACATGTAGGGGCCCTCTTACGGGGGCCCCTGCAATGCCCATGCCAGTGGCATGGGCACTGCAGGGGCCCCCAGGGGCCCCGCGACCCCCCCTACCGCCATCCGGATCCCGGCGGTCCGACCGCCGGGATCCGGATGGCGGTAGGGGGGGGCGGAATCCCCGCGGCGGTGCAGCAAGCTGCGCCGCCGTGGAGGATTCAATGGGGCGGCGGTACACTGGCGGGAGCCCGCCAGTGGTGCCGGTCCGAACGCGGCTTTACCGCCGCGGTCGGAATCCCCATTGGAGCACCGCCGGCCTGTCGGCGGTGCTCCCGCGGTCCTCCGCCCTGGCGGTCAAAGACCGCCAGGGTCAGAATGACCACCTATGTTTGTTGTGTATATATATATATATATATATATATATATATATATATATGATCAAGTGTTAGAAATTTTACATGCACCCAACTATAGAAATTCAACTGTTATAATTATTCTTATCTCAAGACACTATGAGGCTGGCGGTCAGGACCGTCGCTGCTGTGGCGGTCTGAATGCCATATTAAGACCTTGGCAGTCCGATCACCAGTTTCAAACGATCTCCGCCAGGAACAGTGATCCCGACGGGCTGATGGTGGCGGAGGTAGGAATCAGCCAGCGACCCTCTGCTGATTCCGATCTGGTTCTCCACCAGCCTTTTCATGGCAGTTTTTCTGCCTTGAAAAGGCTGGTGGAGAACAAGTGCAGAGGGCCGCAGGGGGCCCCTGCACTACTCATGCACTTTACATGGGCAGTGCAGGGGACCCCATGCCCTGCAGCCTCACAATAATTACTGTTTGCTGTTCAGACAGTGAACATAGCGAGCGGTTTGGTGCACCCTGCAGGTGACAGCATTGAAACTACAAGCCGAAGACAATGCTCCCGCCACTTTCCAGCTAAGCTGACTGACGGAAACCTCAGTTTCCGCCATTGAGGCTAGTAGGAAACTCTCAATGAGGTCTGGCGGGGAGGAAGCCAGTGTGGCGGCAACCTCTCCGCCGGAGGTTTGGTGTACGGTTCTTTCCATCTGCCGAACTCCTAATTAGGCCCCAAAACCTGTCCCCCTACCATTCACAGCTTTCTCATCAATAATTTTATTGTAAATGTTACACTGATGTTATTGAAGATGTCATTACTGATGTAATAAGTGGGGTAATTAGCAGTGCATAGAGAGGACGCAAGTTATAGTTGCCTTAGAGCATGAGTAATAGTATCTTCAGATAAGTATGCCTATAACTGTTCAAGTTCTATGACTTTCTGCATGTAAAATATGAACCTAACTATAACGTCCCTCTAACCTTTGTTTTCTTAGTGAATTTCTAAGGTATTTTAAATTATATTTCCTAACTGTAATGTCCCTGTAATTTGTGTTTAAATTTTTAATTTGTGTTATATTTAGATATATGTAAACCTATGTATTTACATTTGCACACACACATATAACATAAACAATAAAATCATAAAAATATAAACAATTCAATAAGAAAAATATATTAATTCCTTATGATTATAAACAAAATGAACAAAATATTAAAGATAAAAAATACAAAAAATATTACAAACATTCAAATAAATTTTAAAATAAAAACAAAATTTTTAAAATATAAATAAGTGAAACAATTAATACTATAAAATCTATTCGTTATAGTGAGCCAGTCAGCACAGCAGTAGGAAAAGTGTTGGACTTCAGAGGGTTGAAAAATTGTTTGATTTTGGAGGGGTGAAACTTACTATTCCCACTCCAAACAGTAGTGAAACCCTGTTGAACTATGAAGAGGTTAATTTTAGGATTCCTACTGCAGTCTAAGAAACAGGAGGGAAAATACTTCAATTCAAACACATTGAATATATGAGTAACCCTGTGAATGTAGAAAAAATATTACACTCTTAATAAAAAAATAATTAGCATAAAAAAGATAAGTATTAAAATACTAAAAACAATTAACCAATTAACATAATTACAATTCAATAAAAAGTTATCAATTAATAAATATTTGTTGTTCAATTATTAATTACCTTATCAACCTGTACCCCTACAAATACAGCTGCCCACAGTTAAAATATAAAAATAACTATTCCAGAACTTACATTTTTAAATGAAATAAATACGTAATGAACAATTATAAATTAATTGTTAGTTATTTATTAATCACTTAATATCCCACCTTAGACCCTTACAAACCCAGCATCACCACGTAAAATGTAAGTAAAATGCATTTCATATTTTACATAATTAAAAATCAATTAAATTACTAATTATCAACTAATAATAAACAGTGAATTAATTATTGCCTAGTCAATTTCCCACATACATCCCTACACATCTAGCACCCTACAACTAAAATATAAGGAAAATAAATAACTATTCCACATATTACATTTTTAAAACTCAATTAAGTGATTAATTAGCAATTAATAAATAATTGTTAAATAATTATTATTTAATTAACTTTCCACCATGCACCCATGCAAACTTAACGCCCCATAACATAAAACAGAAAAACATTAGTATTACATAAATTACATAATAGCTATCAGGATAATATTTTAATAACATTTATCAAATAATTCTTAATGATGTATTACCTATTTGGCTTCCCACCCTATCCCCCACAACCTAACAACCCACTACAACATTATAGTTTACTATTAAAAAATAATTAAACATTCTAAATCACTTAAAACTAGAAAGCTATATTTTAAAACCAATTCATAACGTTTATGCAAACAATAGTAACACATACATTTATCAATTAAACACATTAAAATAATTAAAACAGCACTCCCTTGCTACAGTCCAGCATGTTTCTTGAAATTGCCAGTGTGCAGTGCACTTCTCTCTTCCCACATGCCACCGCCTGCTGCTCCTGACCCTCAAAGTTCCACGAACTGCTGTATTGTCCTGTTGCCAGCACAACCTTTTGCTTTGTTCCTCTGTTGCAAGCATAACCTTTTGTTTTTTTGCTACTCTGCTGAGTTAGCCCTTCACTTTCCTGTTTAGTTAGCCTGCATACAAATCATTAATGTTGTTTTGCAATTTGTTTTACTGCTTTCCTTCACTTTCGCCCTCCTTGTCTCACTCTTTCCTGCAGTCTCTAACCTCTCACCACCAGCTTCCCACCAACCAATGCCCCCCTCGTCCTCAGACCAACTTAATGGATGCCGCAGCATAGCCGCATAGCAGAGACACACAGCAGGTGCACCAAAAGCAAGCCCATCTGCCCCTGTCTGCGCTTCAACCGTGCCCAGTGCCAGGAACCCTGGCCCTTCTACCATCCAAGATACACCGCTGCAGAGCTCCTGGCCCTGGATCTCAGTCATCACAACAGCAACTGCTGCATCACATCACCTGCCACTGTTTTTGATTCACCTGCAACTCAGGACCTCATGTCCACACAGAAACCTTCACCACACCCAACTAGCCAATCACGGACACCCCGGAACTGCTTCACTGCATCCTGCTTAACGTCTGATCTCTCTGCAAACATGCCACCAAAATCAGGCACACCATCACTACCCTCACCATGATGTGATATTCATCACAGAGACCTGGCTCAACCCCTCCTCCACCCTCGACATCGCCGTCACAACACCCAATGGCTACACTTGGATCGCACCAACAAACAAGGAGGAGGCATCTCCATCATCCACAAACAAGCACTCCGTTGCACCAACACCGAAGACGACATCACACCAATCATGGAAACCTCAACTTCTAGCTGGAAACCGAGGGCAGAATGACCATCAGAGGCAGCCTCACCTACAATACCCCAGAACCATGTCCCAGCTTCCCAAATGCCATCCCCAAATTCACCCCAACTCCAAACACTATAGCTTCCTTGGTGACCTCAACTTCCACCTTAACGACCTCAAAGATGCCAACTCCACCAACCTCCTGGAAAGCATGAGCAACATCCGACCCACCCAACTGGTATTTGACCCCACACACATCACAGGACACACATTGTACCCAATCTTCACAACCAGCGACAGGGTCAAGTATAGTCATGTCACTGAACTCACCAGGAGCGACCACGCCATGGTCCACTTCACATTTCAGGATCCCTGGTCACCAACCCCAAGCCCCCTGCTCCACCCACTGAAGCTGGAACAAAGTGACTGACACTCAACACCACCAAGCCCAGCACCACAACCAACCTGGATCAAGCCGTCCAGAAATTATTCGCCCGAATCACCAACTGCATCAACAGAGTTGAGCCAGCCAAGACCAGAAGAGCTACCAAGCAAGCTAGCTGGTACACACCAGAACTCAGGACCCTTAAACACTGCAAAGAACTGGAAAGAAGGTGGAGCACCAGCCAAGACCACACAGACTGAGCCACCTTCAAGTCGGCCATCATCAAATACCACCAACGCCTCCAGGACACGAAATGACATGTCATAGCAGACTGTATCGAAACAAATGCCAACTACAGCAAGAAATGTTTCAGCATTGTCAGAGAGTTCTCCTGCCCATCAGCCATCAAGAAGTCAATCCCCCCTTCCCAGGAACTCTGTGACCTGCTGGTGAAATCCTTCCACAACACGATGTCCACCATCTAGAGTAACTTCAAACTCCAACCCACTGACCTCTACAATGTCCTCACACCATCTGATGCCACCCACCCACTCACCACATGGGAACAGCTCAACACACACAACACCACAGCCATCATAAACTCCATCCACTCAGGAGCATCCACGGACCCCTGCTCACACCACCTCTTCAACTTTGGGAGCAAAGAAATCAGCTCTATCCTCAATGCATCAATCACCATGGCTGCCGTCCCCAATCGATGGAAACATGCAGACGGCAGGCTCCTCCTCAAGAAGCCTTCTGCAAGCCCCAGCGATCTCAAGGAATACTGCCCCATCTCACTGATCTCTTTCCTTGCCGAGGTCCTAGGGAAGGTCATCAACTACCAGCTCACTGAACACCTGGAGAGAAGCAACCTGCTGGACACCTCCTAGTCTGGCTTCCATGCCAATCACAGCACTAAGACCACCTTGATTGCTGGCACCACTGACATCAGAGCCCTCCTCTACTGGTGGGGGGAACACTGGCCTTGATCCTCCTCGACCTCTCAGCAGCATTCAGTACTGGATCCCTCCCCACCCTCATCAAGATGATCCACCACATTGGGATCCAGAGTACGCCCTTCCTCACAGGATGGACCCAGAAAATCTGGCTATTACTCTTCACCACAGAGCCCAAGAACATCATCTGTGGCATCCCTCAAGGTTCATCCCTCAGTTGGACCCTGTTCAACACCTACATGACACCCTGGAGACATTGTCAGAGCCCATGGCCTCAGCATCATATCCTACGCAGATGACACCCAACTCATCCTCTCACTCACAGAAAACACCCCCACCACTAGAACTAACTTCCACAATGCCATGACAGATGTCACCGACTTGATGAAGACCTAAACACGGACAAGACGGAAGTGCTGTTTGTTAGGAACAACACCTACTTATGGGACAACACATGGTGGCCTGCCCAATGCAGACCACACCCCCAACCTCGACATCATCCTGGGCAGCAAATCCATCATGAAATGCCAGGTCAACACTGTCTCGTCTGCCTGCTTCCACACTCTCCACATGCTTGGAAAGATCTTCATATGGGTTCTCATCAGCACCATGAAAACAGTCATGCAAGCCTTTGTCACCAGCCGGCTGGACTACGCAAATGCAATCTATGCTGGAATCACCACCCAACTCCTAAAGAGACTCCAGTCGATACAGAACTTAGCGGACAGACTCATCTTCAACAGCCCAAAGTCGACCCACATCACTCAGGAACTTCCACTGGCTCCCGTTCCAGAAAATATGCAAATTCAAGATACTGACACATACCTAGAAAGCTCTCCATGACCATAGACCAGCATACATCAACTACTGCCTGAACTCCACCAACCACCAAGACACCTGCGCTCCTCCTCGCACACACTCCCCATATCCACCGATGCCATAGTGGAGTCCTTTTCCTACTCTGCTGCCGAAGCCTGTAACTCCCTGCCACCTTTGAACATTACCACCTCTCACAGTATTCAGAGAGGTACTCAAGACCTGGCTTTTCGATGATCTCAGCACCTGAAAACCCTTACTGGTGAGTATGGATTGATTGATGGATTGGTTGATTGAAAGCAATATTCAAAACATGAATATTATTTACAAAGATATTACTTTCTCAGAAAACAATATTCTTGTCAATAGTATCTGTGCAGCATGATATTTGTGTGTTACAATATTTATTTCCAATAGTTCTGTCGCCCAATATTGTTAAAACAATATTTTGGGGATGTGGCCAATATGGGGGATGGGTAGGACATGCGTTTTTGGATCTCTGTCCCTGTCGCCGACCAGCCCCAGTTAATTGTCCAGCTCTGATCCCTTGTGGACACTTGTCTGCTGCTAGGTATTGAGGAATCCCCTGTTGATGACCAACAGTCCGGTCCCCAAGCTCGGAAGCCATGCAAACTCTTGGAGCAAACCCTCGCCCAAGGAGTAATGTCCAGGTCCAGAGAATATTGCTCTGGAGAGGGGAGAGGTGCTAGAGACACTGTCCGGGAATGCTGCAGGGACAGATGCCACATGAGGTCTGTGGAGACTCCCAAGAGAGGTTTAATACTGGGGGCTGGGAGCGGGAGGTGGGAGCCGGGGTCAGATGCCTTGAGCCACCACACAACCTTGATACCTTCATACCCAGTGGGACTTTTTTGATGCCTTTTGAGATCTCTCATTAGAGAACTTTATTGTATTTGTTCATGTGTCTAATTCTTATGGTTTATTGGGGGGTAACCTCACAGAAAATTAGGTTATCTTGCTTTTCTGACCCACATAAACACTGTCCCGTCCATTGTTGGAGTCGGATATGGAAAGTGAGGATGGGGCTCCAATGACAGGGTCTTTCATTGCGTATCCCTCACACCCACAACACACACTACACTCAGGATTCTCACCCTCAATGTGAAAGGTGTTAACAATCCCAATAAACGATGTGCTGTACTGACCTATCTTTAACACTCAGAAGCAGATATCTGCCCCTTGCAGGAAACCCATTTAGTCACCAGCGACTGGCATAGGCTGTGCTCCTACTCTTTCCCACACCAAATATTCTCATCCACCCCCCCCAAATCTGCAGTGGCTATATTAGTGTCCCGCTCTTTACGCTCCAAAGTGGGATTCAAACTGGTTGAAATCAAAGGCAGGCTACAGGCACACACAGTTGGCGCTCAGACATTTACACTTGGGACCCTGTATGAGGTACAGGAATGCTTCCTTCAGCATGCAGTAGCGGAGATCATGTCCACCTAGGATAGACTGATGCTTTTGTGAGGGGACCTCAACTTAGTTTTCACCAACAACCTCAATAGATCTGCCCAATGCTATGGACACACTGGGGCTCTATCCTGGGAGGGCGAACACTGGCTATGGGAGATGGGTTTAAGGGATCTCTGGCATGAATTACAAACCCCCTCTCGATATTACACATTTTATTCTCATGCTCATAATACATACGCCCCCTAGACCAATTTTTGGGCATGCAGGAGTTACAGATGTTAGTCGCAGCTTCAGAAATCGAGCCCCTTTTCCCATCAGATCATGCTGCAGTATCCCTTACCCTGACCATCCCTCCTGAGAGATGTCCCCCACAGACATGCAGGATGCAGGATGGAGGAAACCCTACTGTAAAGGCCTGAGCTAATAAAGGGTGTCAATCAAGCTAGAGTGGCTTTCCTGTCAGTAAGTTATACCGCTGATACCTCCATTTCCGCAATATGGGAATCCCTAAAGGCCATCATTCAAGATGAATTAATTGTGGTCTCTGCGGGAACCAGTACAGGAACTTCAACACATCCACAAACGTACTGGTGCTCCGCAGGTCTGGCAACAGTTAGATGCAGCACACACACAACTGGCTGGCCTAGACTGAATATGCCGCACTGTGGCTCTGATACTCCTTTAATGTGGTGGCGATAGATGTGGTCGCCTTTTAGCCAATAGACTAAGGGCACAGCATCAGGCTATGGGCGTGCACTCTCTAAGGGCCATCAATGGCTCTAAAATCATGGGAGACAGCCCCATAGCTTTGGTCTTCGGAGACTTCTATAAAGACTCTGCCCCTGGAAGACCAAACCCTTTACCTCCAAGACGCACACACATCATGGTTGACACCAGACCAGGTGGCTACCCTGGATCACCCAATCTGGATTGAAGAAGTCAGCTCTGCTAATGCTTGACAGAGGTCCCAAGGGCTGAACAGCTTTCCGGTGCTATTTTATAAAACCTTCTGCACTACGCATGCAACCCTATAGACCTGACTTTTCAACTCGATCGCAGTACGGGATAGAGTTCCACCCACTATGTGTGAAGCCTCTATCATGGTTATCCCAAAGTCGGGGAAAGACAAACAACAATGCAGCTCATATTGCCAGATATTTTTAATTAATATGGGTATCAAACTGTTCGCTAGCATCTTTGCTACCCGACTGGGTTCTCTATTACCGGGCCTGATGAGCCCTGATCAGGCGGGCTTTGTACGAAATAGACAGTATAATGACAACACTAAAAACATTTTGCATCTGATAGATAGCGCTCAACGCTCTCATTGGGAACTCTGGTTCCCCCACATTAATTTACCCTTTGCCAAGTTTAGGGAACTAACACTTGCCAAATACCATCGCTTACTACGTCTAACAATGAATACGCCTAACATTGATGTCACCACACAACCCAACGATACTGACTAGGACGACTACACTCACTTCCTGGGTTAACATATTATGGCCCTCATTATGACACTTGTGGTAAATCCCGCTGACCGCAACAGTGACGGCCACCAACTTACTGCTGCGGTGGCAAATATCCGTTCACCAGATTATGACACACACACACCAATCCGACAGAATACAGCCACATACACAAATCTGCCAGACCAAAGGTCAGTACAAAAGTGGCAGTCCCAAAACCCACACCCTTACACCAACAGAACAACGCCCATCACATAATGACCTACGAATCACCACAGCGGACATTCAATGGCAGTGAACCATTGGCGGTACATACCGCCACGTTCAGAATGGACACCCACACACAAAACAACACTACATTGGACAATTCAAACAACACACACCTGGCACCCATACACCCACCACACCCACACCACTATAAAACACACACCCACAGAACCCAGAACCCATTACTAATACAAACCACAGCCACCAGACTGACACTAAGACCACTGCAACAACTAGAGCCACACACCACTCACACCCATACACCCCTCACGCACTCCACATCACACACCCTAACACATTACCCAACACACCCTCACCCATACAAATCACACAACACCCATGGCACCACAAAGGCACCTCCATTTCACTGAGGAGAAGTTAAGGGTCATGGTGGAGGAAATCGTCAGGGTAGAGCCACAGCTATTTGGAGCACAGGTGCAGCAAATATCAATAGCCAGGAAGATTGAGCTATGGTGGAGAATCGTGGACAGGGTCAACGCCGTGGGACAGCACCCAAGAACAAGGGACAACATCAGTATATATACAGAGGACTGGCGGTGGACCCCCACCTCCTCCCCCACAACTCACAGCATGGGAGGAGCAAGACTTGGCAATACTGCATCCTGAGGGCCTGGCCGGAGTAGGAGGAGAACTGGACTCAAGTGAGTTGTCTTTCAACAATTATCACCCCCCATACCTGCATGCCATCACATACCTTCACCCTCACTCCCATCACTCCACTCCATCCCACACACTCCACATCGCACTAATCCCAATGCCAAGCCCTGCATGCTGTACCAATGCATGGACACCCATCACAGCCCTGCATGGACACTCATCACTAAAGCATGCACAGCATAGGGAAACTAACAATCCCACCATACACCAAAATGCACAAGCAAAAGCTGGCATGGCAACACCAACCATAGAGGGGAAGCCAGGGATGTACAATATGTCATACACATGAAGCATAATACGTAATTTACATCCCCACAGGTACCCTTGCAAATGTCACTGGAGAGGAGGTGCCATCACTATCCAGTCCCCCAACAGAAGAGGCCCACAGTGATGACAGTAACTTTGGTCTTCAGGATCTGGATGATCTACCTGGCCCATCAGGGGCCACTGGACAGCCGGTCACCCAAGCCCAGTCACAGACCTCCACAGAGCCTCCCTCATCAAGAACCAACATCACAGCACCCACCCAGCCTCCCCAAACCTATGTCCCCAGGACAGGCCAATCAGCAGTGTGCCCACCTGTACAGGGATTCCTGAATACACCTCACACACAAGACAATCAGGGACTTGGGGTCAGTGGCAGTGGGCACATCGTTCAGGGGGCAGAGGCACAGGCCACCTGGGACACTGGGAGGACTGCTGTGAACCAGGGGGAGGACAGGAGCAGGGAACCGACTCTCCGGGAGACACTCTCCGAGATCCTTGGAGCCAATCAACATTCCCAGGACACGATGGACCAGATCCTAGACAATGTGCAGGAGAACAGGTGGCTACAGGAGGGTCAATATCAGGGGATCAGGGAGGACTTGCAAGCCATCAACAACATCCAGATCTCCGTAGCAGGGGTGCTGGCAAACATGGCCAACATTATGAGGGAGGCAGTGTCACACCAGCGGGCCACTGTCACTAGCCAGTCATCTGAACAGCCCTCCACTTCTGCTGCCCCCAGTGGTCAGGAGGCCCCCCCAGGACCAACAGGCCACCAGCACCCCTCCCCTGCAGAAGGTGAACCACCCCGCAAACGCTCCCAGCGATCCAGACAGAAGCCAGAGACACTTGCCAAGACCATCGCTAGGAAATGAGACTCTCCTGATTGTCCCTCTTGTGTCCCACTCAGTCACCTTGTCCTCCTTGAACTGACATTTCTCTCCTTAATATGTCCCCTTGGACAATGCACCTGTGCTGTGAACAGACTGGACAGATACCCTGGACTTTCCTCCATCATCACCCCATCCCATTCCACTTTCCCCTCTATATATTAGCACTACAATAAACACCCTTTGATAAAAATCGACTTCGAGTATGTCATGTGTTTCAAATATGTATTGATTGACACAGCTACAACCATTGCAAATGAACTGTACATAGAATGAGCATAGAATTAATGACCTGTAGCTGGCTTTTGTGATCACACCAGGAGTATTCGTCAAATCACCAGCATCTGCAAAATGAATATCCAGAGGTAACAGTAAGTGGGCATAGAAGTGGGAAATACCAGCATGCAAAAGCCACACAGAGTACAACCAAAGTCCTTGAAATGTAAAGTTGCACTGTCTCACCTGTGTGTCATTGGAAGTACTGACAGATCACAGATGTTCTGTTGTCCACATCCTCATCCTCTGCCTCCTCATCCTCACTGTCCACAGGGCCCACTTCTGCCACAGGAGCATCTCCAGTCTCCTCCTGCTACAGAAAAGGTACATGGCATCTGAGGGCCAGGTTGTGCAACATGCAGCATGCCACTACTATCTGGCAGACCTTCTTGGGTGAGTAGCACAGGGATCCACCTGTCAGATAGAGGCACCTGAAGCTGGCCTTCAGGAGGCCAAAGATCCTTTCAATGATCCTTCTGGTTCGCCCATGTGCCTCATTATAATGTTCTTCTGCCCTTGTCCTGGCATTCCTCACAGGGGTCAGCAGCCATAATAGGTTTGGGTAACCATAATCACCTGCAAATATCGAGGGACAACATTTAGCCACACATTATCCTATATGGCCAACACCATAGGCATGTACCAACATATACTAGGTGGGAACCACGGCTCACGTATTAGCCACACCCTGTGCCTCTGTAGTTGGGACATCACATTTGGGATGCTGCTATTCCTCAGGACAAAGGCATCATGTACAGAGCTTGCATACTTAGCACTGATGTGGGATATGTACTGGTCTGCCAAGCACACCATCTGCACATTCATGGAGTGGAAACTCTTACAATTTCTGAACACCTGTTCATTCTGGAGGTGGGGGGACAAATGCAATATGTGTACCGTCAATAGCACCAATTATATTGGGGATATGACCCATTGCATGGAATCCGGCCTTCACAATGGCCAAATCCTCAACCTGGGGGAATGCAATGTAGCTGCACATGTTTTTTATCAGGGCAGACAACACTCTTGTCAGCACTATTGGGAACATTGGCTGTGACATTCCTGCTGTCAAGCCCACTGTCACTTGGAAAGAACCAGTTGCCAGGAAACGGAGAACTGATAGCACTTGCACAAAAGGGGGGATGCCAGTCGGATGACGGATACCTGATATCAGGTCAGGCTTCAATTGGGCACACAGCTCTGTGATTGTGGCCCTGTCCAGTCAATAGGTGAGTATTATGTACCTGTCCTCCAGTATAGCCAAGTCCACCGGGGGTCTGTACACAGGGGTATGTCTCCATCTCCTATTCATTCACAGCGGTAGGTATCTAAGGTACAAAAGAGTGAGGAGGCTATCACAAACTGAACAATAGAGCCACAACAGCAGTCCGCAATGTGCAAACATGTTATGGGACAGTGTAATTTGTCAATTATGTGCCTATTTATCCAGTGATGCAGCATTAATCCATAGGCAAGTTCCCCACTCCCCCTGAAATGGGTTCTGCCTGTCCTGTGTGGAGGGACAGGTGGAAGTAAGGTAATGCCGCTGACGTTGACCGCCATGGCGGTCGTGAACCGCCATGCAAATCCTCATTGGTTATAATTGGGCCCTATGGGGTACAGTGGCCAATGGTGATCTATGCTGGCGGTGACGGTATGCACCGCCGCGGATGTGACCACCATTTTCTATCAGATTCCTCACTTGTTTCCTGACCTTCCATAGGAGAGGACCTACACTGCATGTGCTGCTGTGACCTGTGTCTGGAACCTACCATGGCCTGTGTGACCAGGATAAATACCCCAGCCTTCACTTCTGAAGAGTTGGAGCGACTGGTGAACGGGGTCCTACGCCAGTACGGACTGCTGTATGGACCTCCAGACCAACAGGTGAATACACTGTGAACACGATGCATGTGGCATGAATGCATGGAAGTGTGTGTGAAGGCATCGTATAGGGGGTTGGGTAGGTGGATGTCCTCTTGGCAGTGTACACCTTGTGTGCTGGGCTATATGGGTGACAATGGTGATGGAAACGGGTATAATTGGCCATTTGTGTTACTGGCTAGACTGTTTGTCTAATGGTTTTCTCTTGTCTGTATTGCCTCTGCAGGTCAGCGCCCATCAAAAGAAGGAGTTGTGGACCATGGGAGTCTATGGCAGGCAGGGCACCCACTGTCGCAAACGGTCGGAGGACCTGAGACGGTGGGCACGGAAGACCGTGGAGGCCCAGCTGGGAATGGCCTCCCAACGAGGAAGAGGGTGGGCATCTCCTTCGCTCAGACACCTCAGGCCCTGCCTCAGTCACCCCTGCTTCACTGAGTGAGAAGGCTATTGACCTCCTGAGATCAATCTCTGTAGGGCAATCAAGCATTGTGAATGCCACCCAGGGGCTGGCATCCCAGATGCAGCAATGCAATGCATTCCTGGAAGGCATTCACAGTGGATTGGCGGCCCAACAGAGATCGATTCAGTCTTTAGCCTCCTCTCTGATGGCAGCCATTGTCCCTGTTTCTACCGTCCCCCCTCCAACTACCACTTCCCAGTCTCATTCTCCTCAACCCTAACCCATACCAGGCACACATACTGATGAGCCAGCATACAAGACAACACCTAAGAGTGGCATAGGCAAACAGAAGCAACACACTTTATCCCACAAGCACTCACGCAAACACCAGACAGTTGCAGACACGACATCATACACTACCTCTACTGTGTCCTCATCCTCCTCCTCCTCTACCCCCTCCCATTCACATCCACACTCACACCTGCATGCACTACATCAACATCCACTACCAGCTTCACCACACCAAGCAGCACATACACCTCACTAGCAGACACCTCCACAACAATCATGCACGCGTCCCCTGTGTCCTCTCCCACCCTGTCTGTCCCCCCCCCAAAGGACAAATACGCAAGCACTCACACACCCAATGGCCATCCACCTCACATCAGCATACAGCCCATGCACCTGCACCCAAATCCAGCAGAAATACACCTCCTACAACCACTCCCACAACCTCCACTCCCATCACTCCTCCCGCCACACCGTCCCTAAGAAGCTTTTCCTTGCCCAACTTGACCTCTTCTCTCCCCCTGTCCTGCCTGTAAGAGCAGGGTCCCAACGACCCAGCCCAGCACCTCACAGTCCACAGTGACAGTGGTGGCACCACCTAGTCGTATTGGGAAGGATACCACACCTCCAGCCAAGAAGGGGAAGGAGCCTGCACCTGCAGGCAATAAGGGGAAGGAGCCTGTACCTCCAGGCAAGAAGGGGAAGGAGCCTGCACCACCAGGCAAGAAGGGAAAAGAGCCTGCACCTCCTGATTTGAAGGGGAAGAAGCCCTCGACTCCTGCCTCGAAGGCTAAGGACTACGTACAGCCTGCCATGAAGGGGAAGAAGCCATCAACCACTGCCTGGAAGGGTAAGGAATCCACGCCCCATTGCATGGAGAGGACGAAGCCCTCTACTCCAGCGGAGGCTGTCAGCATGACACCTCAACCACCCCCAGCGGTCACGTGGCCCCCACCACCAGCTGAGGAAGTGCAGCCATCACCACCAGCAGAGGCTGCCCAGGAGGCACCTCCATCTTCTACCACACCGCAGCCATCACCACCTGCAGAGGCTGCCTGGTAGGCATCTCCATCTGCCACCACACTGCAGCCATCACCACCTGCGGAAGCTGCCCAGGAGGCACCTCCATCTGCCACCACACTGCAAACATCACCACCTGCAGAGACTGCCCAGGAGGCACCTCCATCTGCCGCCACACTGCAAACATCACCACCAGCAGACGCCATGTAGGCCACCCTCCAGGGGATGCTATATGAGGGCCCCCCTCCAGAACCAGTGGGAAAATCACCCACCTGGGAGACTGAGCCCTTGCACTCCCCAGGACAGGAAAATGGGCATGGAGGCCTCTCCAGAACCAGTGGGCAAGTAACCCACTCCAGAGACTGTGGCTTTGCACTCCCCAGGACAGGGAAATAGGCATGGAGCCCCTGCCAGAACCAGTGGGCTTGTTCCTGACTCTGGCTGAGGTGCCCCCATCCCCCTGAGGTGCCTGCCCACTTGCAAACTGATGCCTCTGCATAGTTCTATCCGGATGAAGTCAGGATTCGAGTTGGGCCTTGGACTGTGCCCTGTGGCCACATGGACCCTTTGAACATTGGACTGGGCTGTGTCCCTTTGTGTACATATGTACATATCTGTTTCACAGACAATGCGATTATTTATTAGTTATTGATATTAATACATTCACCTTTGTGCATTCCTGTTGTCCTTGCATTGTTCTGCCGTGTAGCTGGTGCATATTGTTTTTCATGTGCAGCTAGACGTGTGTATGGTGTGTGTGTGTCGGGTGTGTGTTGTGCGTGTGTCACTCTTGTTTTCCTCCCTCCCTCCCTTGTGTGCTTCGTGGCTGTACTCACCATCATCATCTTCGTCGGCATTGGTGTTCCAGGTGGAGCATAACGTAGAAGATCATCGGGAAAACTTGCAGTTCGGGTTCCATGGCGGCATTGTTCTTCCCTGTGTCTCTAATGATGAGTCTTTTCTCTTCAGTGATGTGTTTCCGCCAGGCTTTTGATGGTGTTGGTACCGCCCCAGAAAACATGGTGGTTTCCTGTGTCATAATATGGTGGGCAGTACTTTGTCTCCCGCCTGGCTGTTGATAGCAACCGCCGGCGTGCATGGTATTTCCACCCTGGCGGTTGGTGTGGTACATTGGCTGTCTCTAGGAGTTATCAATGCCAGGGTCAGAATTTGGTGGTAATTACTGCCAGGCTGTTGGCAGTATTATCACCATTCTATCATTAACCGCAAGGGTCATAATGAGGGCCAAAGTGTTGTGTTTTTAACTTTTTATTATTTCAGTATTGTTGGGTGTTTGTCTATTTTGGGGTAGTATTTACTTAGGTATATTTGGGGATTTAATTTATTTTTGTAGGAAGGCAAGAGGACATAACTTTACAGAGAGTAAATTGGTGCACTGATATGGCTAATATGGCTAATCATTCACTACTTGTAAGGGATGCTTGCTGCTGGAGGAAGGGTCAGTCAAGAATACCGAGCTAAGGATCGGAAGGACCGATGGGAGAGTGTGAGGTGGCACATGAGGACGTGTCCCATGAAGAGCGGTCTGTGTCACAACTGAAACATTGATGGGTGGACATTATTTTGTGTGAGACCAATGTGCTGGACCTTCTGGGTTTGGAGTTTGGGGACCCTGTAGGTATGTATTAATTTTACATCAGCTTGTAGTAATGTAAATACCTTAGTTAAGGTACATATCAATACCAACATATAGTTGCAATGTATGGATGCCATGGGACACACAAGGCAAGACAGAGTGACAACCAAGGCCATATTTATCAAGGATATTGTGTCACCCTTGTGCATGCAAGAGGGTGCAAGGGTGATGCAAAAGTTAAGTGAGATTTATTAAGCCACATATGACCACCTTGCGTGACCTTGACTGGTTTGCTAAATCTGGAGTCATGCAAGGCAGTGCAAATCGCCCCAGAGAGGCATTTAATGGGTGTAGCATGGGAGTTACCATGCATGCACACATGGATCTTGGCACATTTCCAGATTTACCAAAAGGCATAAACCTGGGTTTGAGTCAAAATGCTACATCTTCTCAAGGAAGTGCAATGAGGAAAATGTATTTATTAATCCTTGTGTTTTTCTCTGTCTGTGTGCTGCATTCTGCAGCACACATTGAAAGAGGGAACTGCCTCTGATGATTGACCTTGGACAGGAAGGTGCCCCTTGCTGCACAAAACAAAATCCTGCCACAACACAGGCACCTTTGCAATATGATGCAAGTGTGCCTGCATTGGAGCTAGGCAGCATAAAGTGTGCTAGTGCACAGAAAGGGCAGGAATGCTCCATATGTTTAATACAGTACGTTTCTGCTCTTTCAATTTCACGCAGCACAGCAAGTTGTCTTGTTGTTCTGCATGAAAGTTTGATACATGTGGCACAAAGCGCCAGAGGTATCAAACTGACATCCAAAGCAGTACACAAGACAAACATGCTGTGCTGCATTGCGTTACAGGGAAGGAGCACTCTTGGCGGTAAGTAATGCAAAGTCAGCCTTTGTCAGAATGAGTAGCATTATTAAGTACTAATGATGGTTTGTAATAGCAAGTAAAATAGGAAATTAGAATATTCTGCAGTTTCCCCTCAGTTTTGTGATGCAAACAGTGCCCAAAATATAGCTACATCTGCACCATGCCTAGACTCACAGTACAGATCATCGTTACACAAGGGCAAGGCAAGTATTTATGTACCAAGCATTTCACTGTGTGTTCTTGCATGGCAATGGTGCATGACACATTTTTCATATATGTCCTACTCAATGTATATCCAAGAAGTAGTATGTATTCTAGAGTATGTAAATCTGTGTGACTATGTAGCTTAAGTTAGTCATATAGGGGCAATTTCTAAAAATGTTATGTAGCACTATGCAGCAAGCCACCTTGCTGTGCTACGCTGTGTGAAAGGGGAAGGGTAGGCATGATCTTTATTTAATAATATACAGTGTATTCCTGTCCTTTCCTAGTGGTAATGCTATTTTGCCTGCCTAGTGCCATTGCTGCCACCCTTGCGTAATGTTGCAAGGGACCTGTGATGGAGCTCAGCAGCAGTTCTTACAACAGCACATGCATGGGGCATGATTTTAGCATATCATTTCATACATTTATGGTCATTCACCTTCATACAGCTCTGCCCTGCAAGGTGACTAGCTAAATTCCATGATATGAAAATGTATGCAAATGTTTCTAAGGGTGTCTAAATGTGCCATTGCTATGGTATGTCATAGTGCTTAGGTTAGACTTCGAACTGTGTAGTTGCTAAATTTTTACTGCAATTTTACCATACTTGTTTTGCAGGTGCACATTGCCCTTTAACATAAGACGAAACTGATTGCTTCTGGGATACTGATGCAGACCGTAAGTGTCATGACTACATCGTTGTAGCTCTGTAACAAATGTGTGTTATTCATTATAGTATAGCAGTGTAATGCGCGTGGTGAGGTATTCCTCATCAGGAAACCAACCACTCAGATTTAGTGCCACATGTGCAAAGGTTTTTTTCATGTTGCAAACAGCTTAATTCACAGAATAGAGCCGTTTGTGACAACAAAAAGCAATTGGCGATGCACAAATCCAAATTTGCGATTCGGTTATCTCTTTACCGAATCGCAAATAGGGTTTGCGAGTCGCAATTACGAAGAGGTGATCCCTTCCTAATTGTGAGTCGCAGTGCAATGTATGATTGTTTTGTGACCGTGACAAAACAATCGCAATTAGCATCAATTTCAAATTGGTGCTAACCCATTCACAAATGGGAAGGGGTCCCCATGGGACCCCTTCCTCTTTGTGAATGGTAGCGAAAATATTTGAAAATTTTTAAAGAAAACTTATCAATTTTGTTCAAGAGAAAACGACCTGCATTTGAAAAAAAAACTGCTTTATTTAAAATCAGTCACAAACATGGTGGTCTGCTGTCCTCAGCAGGCCACCATCCCTGTGAGTACAGCCATTCCAAATAGGGTTGCAAATTGCGACTTACATCCTGAATATTAATGTGATAGGTAATTTGCGACCCCATTAGGAATCGCAAACAGTGTGAGGTACACTGTTGTACATATTGTATTACAACTCGCAAATGTGTCGCAAATTGTGAATGGCAAGACTCTGGGTCGTACATCGGGCCCTAAGTGAGCAAACACAACATCACGTTTAGACATATTGTCAAACAAACAAGGAGCTGTGTTAATCTGAACTGGAGTGACAATATAGGTGTTGCTGAGTATTTCTGCTGTACTCCAGTTAAAATATGGAGATGTTACACCTGTGTGTCATACATAACTGCACTTTGAATAGACATGCATTACAGTATCACCAGGTTAGTCATCACATTGCAATCATTGCAGAACAGGCAGAATGCTGGAAATGTATCATTAACATCCCAACATTGCATGTATCTTGATTACAACCTATAAGTCGTACAATTGACACATCAACATGTGTTGCTGCAGGGGGTGAAAGACATTTCTACATCGTCCACACATTTCCTCACTATTACCACTTTCTTGAGGTATAATTGTTGTAATCCTTCTCTCAGGGGTTTCTGAACCTCTATCAGAGGTGCCCATGCCAGACCTATGTAGAATGAAGTGGCAGAGGCCTGTGAGAGGTGGACCTGGTTTGTAGTGGGCACCAAAGGTACTTACACCTCATACCAGGTCCAGTTATCCCTTATTAGTGAAATGTAGTCAGTGTCTAGAAGCCAGGATGTCTAGGGGTAGCTGTAGCTGAGCAGCCAAAGCTTATCTAGAACACATGCAAAGTTCTTACAATACCACTGTAGTCACACAGTACTCACACACATGAAAGAAAATACTCAGTGTTACAAAAATAAAGGTACTTTATTTTGTTGATACAAATGCCAAAAATACCTTAGAGACTATACTCCCTTAGGAGGTAAGTAATATACACAGTATATATACTAGAATGCAGAAATAGCTTTAAAAACAGTTAAAAAACAGTTCAAATGGTGAAAATCACAAAAGGTGGCAATGGACCTAGGGGGAACACAAACCATATACTAAAATAGCAGAATGCGAAAGTCAGTTTCCCACCTAGGCAAGTGTAGTGTGTAGAGGGGCACTGGGAGTTTAAGAAAACACCAAAGGTAAGTAATAGAACCCACCACAGAGCCCAGGAAGACAGGAGTAAATCACAGTAAGTTTCCCGAAACACCCAAGAAGTTGTGATAGAAGATTATGCAAGAACCAGAAGAGACTGCAAGACACCAATGATGTTTTCCTGGACTGAAGACCTGTGGAAGAAGGGGACCAAGTCCAAGAGCACGGAAGAGTCCAGGGAGAACAGAAGCCCTTGCTAACCCGGATGAAGGTGCAAAAGAAGAACCACTGGTGAGAAGACAGAGGGCCTTATTTGTACCACGGCGGTCTTTTGCAAAGACCGCTGAGGTACTGCCATGCTGAAAACTGCCAGTGCAGGCGGTTTTCCGCACAGCGTATTATGACTGCTGGCAGCCCTCCGCCCTTTTCCGGACAGAGCCGCCAGCAGCCATACTGGCAGCCGGCGGTGAAGTGGAGGCTGCTCCACCTTCACCGCCACGTCATCAGAACACCGGCCACCGAATCACGTCCCATGATTCGGTGTGGCGGTGTTCTGGTGATGGGGAGTTGGTGGCGGAGCAGCCCCCATGGATCCCGTTCCCTTCCGGATTATCACCGGACCAGATAAGGTGATCGTCCGTTAGGGGAGGGGGGGTGGGGGGTTGTTGTGTGTTGTGTGCGTGCATTGGTGTGTGAGTGTGTAGAGGGGGGTGTGAATGCGTGTATGCATGCGGGGGTGTTGTGTGTATGGGAAATGTGTGCGTTTATGTCTGTGTGTATGTCTGTATGTGCCTCTGTGTATGTTTATGTGTATGTGTGAGTGTATGTGTAGTAGTTGTGTGAGTGTGCGTGTAGGGGGTCTGTGTGTATCAATGTTTGGGGGTGTGTGGGGAGTGGGGTCCAACTCACCTTTGGCGGCTGGTAGGGGGGTCATGGGTTTGGGGGGAGGACTCTGGGGATGGGGAGGGCGGTGGGGGAGACTCCTATCTTTGCCAGGGAACGAATTCCCTGGCACTGATAGTGCCTACCGCCATGGATTTCGTGGCGGTACAGAACCCCACGAAATCCATGGCGGTATGCAGGGTTGTGATACCGCCGGCGGTGTAGTGACGGCCGCCGGGCTGGAGACTGAAGTCTCCAGCCCAGCGGTCATTACCACCCTGGCGGTCGGAGTGGAGAAGTGGTTGTTTGGCATGGCGGTCACCGCCATGCTTGTAATTTCATTTTTTTTACCGCCGGCCCGTTTGCGGTATTACCACCACTTCTCCACCGACCGCCAGGGTTGTAATGAGGGCCAAAGTCAGTTATGCACCCAAGAAGACAGATGCGGGTCCTGGTTGGTGCAGAAGATGTCACACGCCGGATGGATGATTGCAGTCTGGTTTGCGTCACTGGATTCCGCCAACAAGCCTTGGCACACACTCTAAGCTTGTACTTAGCAAAAAATGGCACTGCCTGGGACCAAGAGGGACCTGGTGGCCTCTACCCAGGAGGGAGAGGCAGAGGGAGCTCTCAGCAACTCAGAGAGCCCTCAGAAGACCAGGCAGCGTGCACAGGAGTCCCACAGCACGAGGAAAAAGAAGGTGCAAATGGAGGCCCATGCAGCACAACACAAAGGGATCCCACACTGCTGGATATCCATTCAGGAAGCTGTGCGTCACAGGATGGAGTGCTGGGGGCCTAAGCTGTGCTGTGCATGAAGAAATTCTCGGAAGGTTGCATACAAGCCTTGGCAACTGCAAGTCACGTGGTGCATGGGGGTACTGTCTTGAATGGGGAGGCAAGACCTTACCTCCTCTAGTGTTGGAAAGCTGGACCTTGGGACTGTCAGGGTCACTTTAGTCTGCCACCCGTGTTGCTGGATCCATGCTCGTTGCCAGGAGAGGGGACCCACGCCACCGGTCGTCGATGCAGAGAAGTGTCTGCTGAAGCAGGGAAGTGACTCCGTCACTCCACAAGAGATTCCTTTGGTTCTTCTGGTGCAGGCTGAAGACAGGCAGTCCTCATAGGATGCACAACCTGGAAACAGTTGCAGTTGCTGGCAAGAGCAGAAGTCGTCTTTGCTTCTTTGTTGCAGGTTGTAGAGTTCCTGGAGGGTTCAGCTGTAGTTCCTTCAGTAGAAGATGAAGTAAAGGATGCAGAGGATTCCTGTTGCAATCCGAATCTGAGGAAACACCCATGAGTGAGTCCCTAAATAGTCCTGAAAGGGGGATTGGGTAGCTACACAGGTAAGCACCTATCAGAGGAAGGGTCCAATGTCACCTGCTGGCACTGGCCCCTCAGATGCTCCCAAAGTGCCCCATCACCTTGGTTTCCAAGATGGCAAAACCCAGGGACACTCTGGAGAAGCTCTGGGCACCCTCCATGGGGTGGTGATGGACTGGGGAGTGGTCACTCCCCTTTTCTTTGTCCAGTTTCATGTCAAAGCAGGGACTGGGGGTCCCTGAACTGGAGTAGACTGGATTATGCAATGAGAGCACCGTCTGTGCCCTTCAAAGCATTTCCAGAGGCTCTGGGAGGTTACCCCTCCCATGCCTGTAACACCTATTTCCAAAGGGAAAGTGTGTAACACCCATCTCTCAAAGGAAATCCTTTGTTCTGCATTCCTGGGCTTGAGCTGCTCAAGTAACAGGATGGGAGAAACCTGTCTGTGAGGTGGCAACAGCTGACGCTGCCTGGAAAACCTCAGAAGGCTGGTATGGCAGTACTGGGGGTCCCCTGTGGAGCCCTCAGAGTGCATGGAATTGTAAAACCAATACTAGAATCAGTATTGGGGTACAATTCCCAGTCATTAGACACCTTACATGGCCATAATCAGAGTTACCATTGTGAAGCTGGACATAGGTATTGACCTATGTCCAGTGCACGCATAAAATGGTGTCCTGCACTCACGAAGTTCAGGAAAATGGTCCTGGACAATGTGGGGGCACCTCCGCTAGTGCAGGGGTGCCCTCACATACAGGTCATCAGACTGCCAGCCTCGCTGTGGCAGTCTTACCACTGAGGACCCGGCGGTAAGACCGGCGCCTCACAAGTTGTGGGATTTGGCAGAAGCCAAACCGCCAGAACACTGCCAGCCGACCTGTGCAATAGCACCGATGCAGCCAGCTGTGAGCTCCTCCAGCTCTGCAGCAGGCCTCTGCCTGCCGGCCAGATTACAAGGCTGCAGACCGCCAGGCTTTCTGTGGCAGTCACCCAGCCATGAAAACCTTGGTGGTAATGCACCGGTGACAGGAATTCAAATTCCTGTCACTGGCATGGGCACCCCCACACGTCCACACACATGCAGACACCCCCCCACCTATCCACACACTTACAAACACCCCCACCCTTCCACACACTTAGAAACACCCCCAACCAAACACATCCATTCTAACACCCCCACCGGCTGTCACCCTGACATACACACACCTCCACTCACACATACACACCCCCCTCCGCCAACATTCACAACCCCACCTGCATAAGCATACATACACATACACACCCCTCCGCATACGCAATGATTCACATACATACCCCTCCGCATACATTCAACATACCCACACTCACTTGCAGACTTGCACACATGCAACCCCAATTGCATGCATCCCAAAACACACACCTACTAACTCGCACCCGACACCCCCATCCGCTCCACATACATGCAGACATCCCCAACCTCACGCATACATCCATACACCCCCCCACTCACTCGCTCACAAACACGCACTCACACACCCCCATTCGCACACATACATGCACACATCACGCACATGCACCAAACACTCCCCACCCCACCTTCGGATGATCAACTAACCTTTTCCTGCAAGCTGGTCAACCAGGAGGGAACGGGTCCTGGTGGTTTTGCACCACCAGCATCACCACGCCAGCAAGACTCCGCCAAGCTGTATGACAGCGTGTAATACGCCAGGCAGAGTCTTGCTGGTGTGGCGTAGTGTGGCGGTGCTGGTGATGCAACCGCCTCTTCAACTCCGTTGGTCAGGCCCACAGAGTCAGATTTTAGCCATAAATGGCCGAAAGTCCAAACACAACTCCTAATATGGCAGTCAGCAGATCGTCAGCACTGGCGATTTGTTGTCTGCAGTGGTTTCGGCGTTCTTTGGAAAAGACCGCGAAAGCGGTAATGAGGTCCGTAGTGCCAAATTACAAGGTTTAGTGCTCCCAAATACAGTTAGCTAGAAATGTGACTTCACATTTACATTTGTTATGTGAGAAAAGTGTGGAGGAACAAATTGCCATTAGCAAATGTTGCAGATATTTGATGCTAAGAAGTTGACAAGATCAACTATAGCACTAACATAGAGTGCTGTACTCTGTTCTAAAGAAGGTGGTATGATGTTCTATACAGGAAAGATCATAAACCTGGCTAGGGGCATTCATGAATGATTATCAGGAAGTTCTGGTTCAGAAACTGGGGAACTATAAATCTTCCTCCACTGATGAGTGTTTTGCATCTCAAGGAAGTTGTGGTGTTGGAATGGGAGGTCGATGAGTGATGTTACTTGACTCTGAACAGACATCAGAGGCAGAAGATGTAACTCCCATGTTCCCAATTACATTTGTGAATGCCAGGAGAGCAGCATGGTAGTCCATGGCAAGGGCTTGCTGGTTGTACAACAAAGCAAAATTGTTGCTAATGAGGGCACTTGTTGATGTCATGAAGATATCCATCTTTGCCTCCAAACGATGACCAAAAGCCTCCAGTCCTCTTTCCAAGGACTAAAAGGATGAATTGATGGCTCCCAGCCCCCTGACGTCACTGGTGTCAGATGTTGAAGGTTTGTGTTTTTTTTTTTCTTCTGTATCATGACAACAGGGATTTCAGATACAGAGTCTTCATTCCCATGAAGAAAAGAGATAGGGACCTCATTTACCAGAACTGACGCATCACTGTGCTGCAGCCGCTGTGTGTGAAAAATACTCACGCTGCGGTAAGAAAGTTTACAACTCCATGGATGTGTCGTATTTACAATACGGCGCACCATGCCATATGGTCCCAGGATGCGTCAGAAATACTGACACATCCGAGGCAAGGATGCCGCAACGCATCCACTGAAAAAATGACGCATTGCTGAAGTTGTTCTGCAACACGTCAAAAATCTGAAGCAATGCAGCAGTTCTGATTGACGCAAGGAGCCTAATGTGTGAGGACCAATGTGAAAGACTGACAAATTATGAAATATCACCTTCTGCACTTTTACGTTGGTCCTGGATGTAAGAGGCAATGTATGCAGTGTGGCTATGTGCCGCATTACAGTAGGCATAGTCTACTTATGTGCATGTAGAGACATGAGTATGTGTGACATAGTGAGTGACATTGTAATGTAAGGTAATACAAATATATGTTGGAATGTGAATTGACAAAGCATGTGTAACCTACCTTATGTGTGTACTTACCTGTTGTCCTTTGGAGTACACAGGCCTGGACTTGCGTTGTAAATATGAAGCTAACAAAGCATCGCCAATGCACAAAAAAATGATGCAATGGCGGTGCAAGCATCTTGTAAATAAGCCTCCAGGTATCTAAGATTACCTTTGTGAATCTCATATTGGGGCTGACACACCTATCTATATTCTTCATCCCCAACCCGACTTCACCATTCGCTACTGGACTCCTACCACTTGCCATTGAAATGTAACTTGGGGGTTCTCAGAGTTTTCGGTTGTTATTTGCTAGGTTGATGGGCCATTTCCCGCCTGGGTTGGTTCCTCTGGAGACCCAACAACATCGTCTTCCCTTGCCAAAACTGGAGGAGATGCTTCAAAAGTGTCCAGGAGCTCTTGGAAGGTGCCTTCATCCAAGGGGGCATGATGATGTCATCAACAGGTTGTACATCACAGACTGGCTGATCTCCAGGAGATATTGTTTGACCATCTGGAAAGAAATAGAGATATCATTCCATGATTGGCTATGACATAAGTGATTTCTATCACATTTGGACAGTACTTTTCTTCACTTCTAAATACACAGGGATATGTAAAACTTGTTTCTACACGTGAATATGCTCATGTTGTACTATTGTTACTTTTCACATGGCAATACATGTACATTGATTGCACAATGTCATTATTCATTAGGGGGCCTATTTCTGTTATTTTCACACAAGGCAGCTTGCTGCTCTGCCCTGCCAGAAACAGAGAGGGCAGGAACGGACCACATTGACCATTATATGGTGCATTCCTGTTATGTGCCTGCTCTGACACAAAGGCCCATATTTATACTTTTTTAGCGCCGGATTTACGTCATTTTCTGACACAAAAGCGGCGCAAACTTACAAAATACAATTGTATTTTATAAGTTTGTGCCGCTTTTGCGTCAAAAAGTGGCGCAAATGTGGTGCTAAAAAAGTATAAATATGGGCCAAAATGTGTTGCCTAGTACCACAGCAGGAACCCTTGCACCATGTAGCAAGCATGCCCGCATTTGCTCTAGCCTTCAGTTTGTGCCCCAGTGCTAGCCGAGTGTTGTAAGGCACCATATATGGTTATACCTCACACATTCTTGCACTCTACCTTTCAGACAGTACAACACACAAAGCTGCCTTGCATGCCATTTGTGGATTTAAGTGCCCCATGGGTCATATTTTACAGTCATACAGCAAGCCACCTTGCTGCACTGCATGAAAGGGGAACACATGTATATTCCATATTTAACATTTTTCAGGGGAAGCCTGTAGTTTTCTAGTACACACATCCCGTCATCACCAGACTCCACAATACCAGAATCCAAGGAACAACTCTCAAGTGGATAGCCTCCTTCATAAACAAAGGTAGGCAACAGGTCAGGCTTTATCTGTTCACCTCAGAGTCCTGGTTCTAATCTTGGGAATCCCACAAGACTCTTTACTCAGCCCCATTTTCTTCAACTTATACATCAATACTATAGCAAGCATCATTCAGACTCAGGGACAGTACATCATCTCTTACACAGATTACACGCAGTTCATCCTATCCCTCTCAGGAGAAACTAACACCACCAAAAGTTAATACAGTATGTTATTGACCAACATGGCTAACTCAATGTGAGGTAACTTGCACATAACCTAACAAGACCGAAGTGATGATTTTCTGCAACATTAACTCACCCTGGAACTCCAAATGGTTGTCCACATAACTACCCCCTCACGCTCCAAACACCCCAGAAACCTGTCCATCATCCTGGACTCCAACCTCACGGTGAGACATCAAATCACCACTGTCAACTCCACCTGCTTTCACATATGTACATGCTTTGAGCCTACTTCATATGGGTACTTCCTCACACCTATAAAACCATTACTGAGGATCTCATCGCATGGAGACTGGACTACGACAGCGTCCTTTACTTCAGCATCTCTGTAAACCTGCTACACAAGATTCAAATAATCCAAATCACCACCACCAGGCTAGTACTTAACCTTCCTCCCTACATGCACATCACACATCTCTGCCAGTTCAAGTTGTTCACCCACACCTACAACGCACTACACTACCAGGGTTCCACCTACCTCATCCACATTTACACTTCCACCAACCAATCAGGAACCTCCACTCTGCATCACAGGTGCTCACGCACACCTCCCATTTACATAGAAGCATGATAGGAGGTAGGACGTTCTCGTACATGGCAGCCTACACCTGGAACAACCTCCACCAACACATCAGAGACTGTACACCTGGCTCTTCAACTGATCCTCCTTGCAGAGCATGCACCTACTCAGCACCTGGATACCCTCTGGGGTGAAAAGTTGACCCTCTACAAAGCCTTACATTACTCTTTTGGCTGTCCAGCCTCAATACAAGCACACTTGCATCATGGTGCAAGGGGGGCCTGCATTTTCACTGGGCTGCAAACATTACCACTGCCCAAGGTAAGTACAGATATGTGCAGGATTAGGTTATATGTGGGGCATGCTTGCCCTTTCATGCAGCATAACACAGCAAGGTATCTTGCTGCATTGCGCTGCACAATAGTTCGGTAAACATGAGCCCTTGTTTTCACTCACCCTGTACTCTTTACTGGTCCTCTACATCAGCACTGTCCTGACCATCCACTCCAGCCATCAACTCAGTTGGAATGAGGGATGCCAACCCCTCCTCCAATAGGTTCAACTCCTCCTGGACATCAGGTCCTCCTATGGCCCACTTAGCTGCCTTTAGGTTCCTGCCCATTTTTTCTTTGGTCCTACATTTGTAGTCATGCCACCTCTTCGCAGACACAGTACTGTCCATCTTGTTTGCCAATGCAGTTTATTTTGTCAAGTATGGATTGCCAGATTGCATCCTTCTTTGTTCATTTGGATGTGACACATAGTAGGTGCTCATTCTTTGTCACCCCACAGATAAGTATGTGGTTCTCCTCCTGATTGAAGTTTGACTTCCTCTTTCTTTTCCTCTAAGATGATGGCAAGTCTTCAGGTGTTTCAGGACATGCAAACAACTTTGTGTCAAGAATATAGTAGTTGTGTTACGGCACTTATTGCCATTCTCATAAATTTGTTATCACGATGTGTGACCCATCTCAGCACCCTGAGCAATGGTGCACCTTATCATAAATACGGTCTATCCATATCACATGGTAATGCTGCAACACAGTGTAAATATTCCTGACACAATGCTGAGCATCACATAATTACTTCAAGAATGATAAATTCGCCCCTTAGTTTATCACTATGGTATAAAATTAAAATGTTATTTTCTGCTGCCAACATGTCCTTAGCAGCAGTGTGCCAGTGGCAGTCTAAACACCATACAAAAATCTGACTTTTAGCTTACAGTTTATTTTTCCGAATCACTTTGCAAAGAAGACAGTTGTGCTTTGAGGCTTAGATGGAGGCCCTTCTTAAATTATGGTAATTACAAAAACAGATATGGAGATCAGGAGAAATGTTTTCTGTGTTAGAATGAAATGTATAGAAATGTTGGGGCAGTCTTACTAAGACTTTACACAAAGTAGTTCTCACAAAGTAGTTCAGCAAGGCAAGTTGCTTTGCTGTATGAATGGGAAAGAGCTGAAGAGTGATATATTTACAAAGATATGGTGCTCCCAACTCTCTCCCATCGCTGGTGCACTTGTGACATGCTAGTGCTAATGCAGGCACCATTGTGCCATGTTGTAAAGGGGACTATTTTACAGGCATGATTGTTTTGTGCAAGAAGGTGGGCCTTCCTGCACAAATACAATCCAAAGAGGCATTTCCATCTTTCTATGGTTGATGCAGAATGCATCAAACATAGAAAGAAGAAGTAGCAAGGAGAAATATAAGCATATTTCTCCTTGCTATGCCTCTCTCTGGCTGGTGTACCAAATTCATCCAATTCCAACTTTATGTTATGTTATGTTATGTTATTGTTATGTTATTGAGACTTACATAGCGCCAGCTACCCGGAGGCCTCGTAGCGCTGATCAGTTTGAAAAGTTTAGAACATACTGGAGGAATCTCAAACTTCCCTGGAGAGGGGGAACTTAAAAGAATTTAGAATAGCCAGGTTTTAATGGCCTTCCTAAATTCTGTCTCCTGATTCATCATGCGAATATTCGTGGGTAGGGAGTTTCAAAGTCTGGCTCCCTGGTACTTCAGGGATCTTCCTCCCCATGATGTTCTCTTTACTTTGGGTACCACTACCAGGGCTTTAGAGGCCGATCTCAAAACTCTTGTGGGTGTATATAGTGAAATTAATGATTTTAGATAATGAGGATCCTTTTTAGATAGATCTCTGTGGAAGAAGCAAAGAGCCTTAAACTTTATCCTTTTGCCACTGGAAGCCAGTGCTGTTCAATCAGAGCTTTTTTAGCTGATGTGGTCCTAGGCAGATTAAAGAGCAGATGTGCTGCAGCATTTTGTACCACCTGTAGTTTGTTAACCACATAACCTGGAGATCCCAAAAAGAGGATGTTTCCATAATCTAATCTGGATAAAATCAGGGCTTGTACAGCCAATCTTTTGGCCAATGGCGGAAGCAGACCAATAATCTTCCTTAGTAGTTTAAGAATCCCAAAACAGGGCTTTAATCTGAGCTTTGGGGGGTGGGGGGTAAGTAATCTAAATGTATTACTGGTCCTATATTTTTAGCATGGTTGGCCAGTTTTCCTAAAAACATAATTTCTGTCTTTTCTTCGTTGAGTTGCAGCCTGCTTTCTGTCATCCAGGCAGCAATCGCTTGGAGACAGGCAGGCAAGGCCAAGTTGTCCGCCTCCTTATTGGGGGAGAAGGAAACCACCAGCTGTGTGTCATCCGCATATGACACCAGGGATACCCCAAAGGGTTCTATGACTTCTGCTAGGGGGGACATGTAAATGTTGAACAGAGTGGGACTCAAAGATGAGCCCTGCGAAACTCCGCATAAAAGCTTCAACTGGGTTGAGAAAAAAGAACGATCCAGGACTTGAAAGGTTCTATTTTGTAAGAACGAGCTTAACCATTTAAGCGCCCTTCCTTTAATCCCAATATTTCCCATTCTTTGAATGAGTAGATCATGATTGACTGTATCAAATGCTGCGCTCAAATCTAGCATTATTATTACAGTTGCCTGACCTTGGTCCATTCGGGGACGCCCCTGCTCCACCCATGGAACGCATATCACTAAGAAATGTAATGCAGCACATCTCAAGCTTCTGTGTTTCATTACATTTCTTTAAGCCATGAAAGATCATGCAAATCAGGCCTTGCTTGGCTTTATAAAATGCAAATAAGCCTTTGCGTTGCTCTGCGTCACCTTGCAAGATGCACATTTGGAGCAGAAAGCTCAGAAGATCTGGCCCTGTATATAAAGTAGTATCTTGTTAAGATTACTGCGGAAAGACCTCCACTAGTGAGTGTCTTAAAGCGCATCTCAAGGACTCTTTGGTTTAGCCTTGTATAGCAGGCTGTTAATGGATTTATCCTTAAGTTTAAATGTGTGCTGTTCAGTGGTGTAACAAAACTTGAGGGGGCCTCCCTGCAAAATATTTGAAGTGGGCCCTCCCATGCAGGGCTGGTTTTAGTGCTGCGATCGCCTAGTGCAACAATCTTTTTAGTGCCTCCTATTACCTATTTCTCCAGTAATTGCCTCTCTACCACTCTCCAACAGTTCCGCCATCACTCCATAGCCCCTCTCTGGCACACATTTCTTTGTTTGTGTGGAGTGCTACTCAAGTTCTCGCACAGTTTTATGATCTGTATTGTACACGTTCTTTGCAGCAGGCACATTATCCCTCTGCACTACCTTATGATGAGTAAGTAACATTAATCACCACAGTTATATTGACATTTTTATTGCTGCCTATAAACTGCTGGATGCACAAGCAAGTTTGCGTGCTTTTAAACCCATATATTATTTTTAAACACAGCGCCTGCACCCAAGTCAGTGGACCGCCCTAAAGCCGGACCTGGCCCCACGGTCCGGACCAAGTCAGGAGCACTCAAGCCAGGGGCCCATACACAGTGCCTGTGGGGTCCCCTGGAGCTCGCCCCCCCCCCCACCTAGGGGGTTGCCGGGCTATTGTTATGCCACTGGTGCTGATTTGTTGTAAGCATCAGAAACCTAATAAGTACATTCTGCAATGGAGTATATCCATTGAATACCATCATTAGTGTAATTCAGATAGGTTGACCAGACATCCCGGATTTGCCTGTACAGTCCCTGTTTTCCTATGACTGTCCCAGCGTCCTGACACTTGTTATAAAAAAAGAGAAATGTCCTGGTTTTGGGAAAGGGTCAGGTGAGCCTGCACATTTATCACTGTGCTTTGAAAGCTCATGTGCACACCAGCCCTCTGGTGACACCACAGACAGATTTTTGTTTCAAAGACTCTCCTGCTGTGCTACTTGACTTAATTCGGGCACCACAGCAAGATTTAATGGGGGGGGGCAAATAAACCCCTTGGGAGTCCATCACCCGAGGCCAGAATAACTAAGCTCCAGTGTCACAATCTACAGCAAGGCAGAGGAAGTCTTTAATTTTCATGCTACAGAGGCATGTGTTTCTGTAGCGTGAAAATTAGACTTCCACGGCCATGGTGTGGTGTGTTCCATATGGCTGTCCTGATACACATATTATATATATATATATATATATATATATATATATATATATATATATATGTTCACTTTAAAACAAAGATTACAGGGATGTTATAGTTAGGATCACAGAAATTCTAACTTTATCTCGCACCCTCGCCATGCACAGTTTGTTGGTCAAAATGTTTACTGCAAATATTACATTGTTATTGTCAATGATGTTATCAAATATGTCGTGAGTGCTGTAATTTGTGGGGTCAATAGCAGTGCATGGTGAGGGCGTGAGTTATAGTTACCTTAGGGTACGAGTTATAGTTACCTGAAGTAACTCTAATGATAACTGGCGAATTTCTATGGTTTAGTACGTTTAAAATGTGAGCCTAACTATAACGTCCCTGTAACCTTTGGTTTTTTAAGTGACTTTCTGTTTTTTTAGTTCTATTTCCTAACAATAAGGTCCCTGTAACCTTTGGTTTTCAGTGAATTTCTATGTATTTTTTAATGTGCAGTAATTTTCATCTGTATACGTTAATCCAACCACCGCCATGCACGGCTTTCTGTGCGCGGTGGCGGTTGGCCACAGTTCAGGCCAACCCCCTGTAAGCACACAACCTTCCACATGCAGAGCCTTCGTCCATGAGCAGCAGGGGTTGCTCGTAAGGCCCGGCCTGCAACCAGTCTCTGCAGCCAACCCCCCTAACCACGCAACCCTACTCTGCACACAACCCTTTGGCTGTGAATGGCGGGAGTTGGCTGCAGCCTATCTCTCTAGTGGTGTGAGACAATAGCTGTACTGTAAGAGGGTATATTTGAAGGCAGGAGTGGCTGTGGGAGTCCCTGTCCGGGTGTGAGAGTGCGTGCATCAGTGTCTTAGTGGCTGTCCCGGTTATTTGTTCTGAACATCTGGTCACCCTAAATTTAAAACACTTGCATTTATGGGGTTAGAAGGAAAATACATTTAGGTGGTCATTACAACCCTGGCGGTCGGTATTAAAGCGGCGGTAAAACCGCCAACAGGCCGGAGGAAAAAAAAATTGAATTATGACCGTGGTGGAAACCGCCAACATAGACAGCCACTTTAACACTCCGACCGCCAAGGCGGTACAAACAAACACCGCAGCGGTAACCACCAACAGACAGGCGGAGGACAATGTACCTCCCACAGAATTACAACAGTCCAATCCGCCACCTTTTCCGGGGTGGATTCACCGCGAACAAAAACACAGCGGAAACAGGACTTGGAAGGGGAAACGCTCACCTCTACACACCCCACGAGGAACCAGGACGCCATGGATCCCGAGCTCCAGATTCTTCCAGCCTTTATCTTCCTGCTCCTCTACCAGGAGCACGAACGCCGGCGGCGAAGACCACGGTGAGTACTGCACCTACGACACAGGGGAGGGGGAGGGAAAAAACAGTGACCCACACTCGCAACACGCAAAACCCCCACCCCCACCCTCACCCACGACAACACACACACTAATACATCATGATACATTACAGTTACACCCGCCAACTCCCCCTGGAAGAATGCAATGACAAAAGGAAATGAGTTGAATGATTGTAATACATACAAATACAGTAATCAAAAATATATACATATATAAAGATATGTACACTATAAACAAATATATACACCAAGAATACAAGTCCAAGGTATTCCACTATCATAGTCCGTGGACCACAGGGCCCAAAAGGCATGGGCTAGGCCCACACAAGATACCCAAACAAGACAGAGAGAACACTGCTGGGGCATCAGATAGAAAGAAAACAGGCACCTCAGGGGGAAGGGAAGAGGGGGCACCTCAGCCGGATGAGTGCATGATGCCAGATTCACGAGGGGGCTCCATGCCCACTGTTCAATCCTGGGGAGTGCAAAGCCACAGTCTCTCAAGTCTCTACAGTGTGTGGTTTGCCCACTATTCAATCCTGGGCAGTGCAAAGCCACAGTCTCTCAAGTTTCTACAGTGGGTGGTTTGCCCACTGTTCAATCCTGGGGAGCGCAAAGCCACAGTCTCTCACGTTTCTACAGTGGGTGGTTTGCCCACTGTTCAATCCTGGGGAGTGCAAAGCCACAGTCTCTCAAGTCTCTACAGTGGGTGGTTTGCCCACTGTGCAATCCTGGGGAGTGCAAAGCCACAGTCTCTCAAGTCTCTACAGTGGGTGGTTTTCCCACTGCTTAATCCTGGGGAGTGCAAAGCCACAATCTCTCAAGTGGATAACATTCTCCACTGGTTCTGGAGGGGACTTTGTGCCCAGAGTGCTTCATCCTGCCAAGGACTGAGGTAGTGGATGCCTTTCTCCACTGGTTCTGGAGGGGGCTTTGTGCCCAGAGTGCTTCATCCTGCCAAAGACAGAGGTAGTGGTTGCCTTTCTCCACTGGTTCTGGAGGGGGCTTTGTGCCCAGAGTGCTTCATTCTGCTTGTGGTGGCCTCAGTAGCATCGGAATCTTTGGCGCTCACTGGCCTGCGGTGCTTGTTGCGGCGGTGTCCTGGGCAGCGGTGCTGGTGGTGGCAGTATCCTGGGCAGCGGTGCTGGTTGCGGCGGTGTTCTGGGCAGCGGTGCTGGTGGTGGCAGTGTCCTGGGCAGCGGTGCTGGTGGCGGCGGTGTCCTGGGCAGCGGGGCTGGTGGTGGCGGTGTCCTGGGCAGCGGTGCTGGTGGCAGCGGTGTCCCCTCGCCCTCCGTCCCACTGGTGAATTCAGACTCCGTTGTGTCGCCCTCCTGGGCCATGTGGGATGCAGCTCCCTCCTGCTCCGGTGCCACTGCTCCTCCGCCTGATGATGCTAATGCACACAAGAACAGGGAGACCACAAAAAGGGGGGAAGACAGAAGAAAGACATGTTCAGTGCATGCAATACAGCTACCGTTGGCGGACACTACAGACACAGAAGAAAATGTGTATTAGCAATAACAGTGGCAAAATGGTATATCCTGCAATACTTCCAATGAGACACAGGTAAGAAGACAACACAGCCTGCTACATCTGATTTAATTCTACTACCTCTCATCTGTCTGTCATTTTCACCCAGTGTATGGTCACTAAGTTGTCACTTTCCCTTACAATTTCACAGATGTGGGTCCCACTGTGTGACATCTGCTTTGTTTCCACATGGACTAGAGCTGTGTGACATAGGTATGTTGACATTACATTTGATATACCATTTTGCCACTGTTATTGCTAATACACATTTTCAAAAGCACAGACAGACTCCTGATTGTTTTGTGATTTAAAGGTGTTTATTTAAGTGCTCAATAGTGGAGGGGGTTGTAAAATGGTCAGGGGTGATGGTGGAGGAATGTCCATGGCAGAGTCCAGTCTATTATTCTCACAGGTGCATTGTCCATAGGAAGTGGAGCTAGGGCAGTTTAAGTATGGACAGGGTGACAAAGTAGGACAGAAGGATGACAATCAGGGTGGTTCAATTTCTTGGCTGGGGTCTTGGCATTGTTCTCTGTCTTTGTCCTAGATCTCAGGGACCGCTTGTGGGGTGGTTCTCCATCTGCAGGGGGTGGGGTGCTAGTGTGGTGGTCCTGTGGCGGTGCCTCCTGTCCACTAGCGCCAGCGGAGGTGGTGGGCAGTTCATCGTCTAGGTTAGTGTCAGGGGCCCCTTGTTGTGCCACATTGTCCCTCCTGGTGTTCACGAGTTCTTTCAGCATCCCTACAATGGTGCCCAGGGTGGAATTGGTGGATTTGAGTTCCTCCCTGAACCCCAAATACTGTTCCTCCTGCAGCCGCTGGGTCTCCTGAAACTTGGCCAGTACCGTTGCCATTGTCTCCTGGGAATGGTGGTAGGCTCCCATGATGTTGGAGAGGGCCTCGAGGAGAGTGGATTCCCTGGACCTGTCCTCCCCCTGTTGCACAGCAGCCCTCCCAGTTCTCCTGTGTTCCTGTGCTTCTGCCCCCTGAACCGTGTGCCCACTACCACTGCCCCCAGGTCCCTGGTGTTGTTGGGGTGGTGGGTTAGCCTGGGTTCCCTGTAGTGGTGGACACACTGCTGCTTGACGTGTCCTGTGATAGCATGCAGGTGGGTGGGGGATCAAGTAGTTAAAGGTTTGACTTACCAGAGTCCATTCCTCCTGCTACTCCTGCGAGGCCCTCAAGATGCAGTATAGCCAAGACCTGCTCCTCACATGTAGTGAGTTCTGGGTGAGGAGGTGGGGGTCCGCCGCCAGTCCTCTGAATCGCAAGGTGGTGTCTTGAGACCACGGAACGCACCTACCCCCGTAGGTCGTTCCACCTCTTCCTGATGTCATCCCGTGTTCTTGGGTGCTGTCCCACTACGTTGACCCTGTCCACGATTCTTCGCCATAGCTCCATCTTCCTAGCTATGGTGGTGTGCTGCACCTGTGATCCGAATAGCTGTGGTTCTACCCAGATGATTTCCTCCACCATGACCCTGAGCTCCTCCTCAGAGAACCTGGGGTGTCTTTGCGTGGCCATGGGGTGGTGTGGGTGATGTGTGGGGTGGTGTGTGTTGTGATGTGTGGGGTGATATTTAGTGGTGTGTTGTATGAGGTGCTTGGATGTTGTGTGAGTGATGGTGTTGAGTGCCTGTGGATGCTGGTTTGTAGATGGTGTTGTCTCTCTCTGGCCTTCAGTCGCAATTGTTGACGTAAGGGTTTGTGGGTGATGTGGGTGTGTGTTTTATATTGTATTGGGTGTGTGGGAGTGGTGTGTGTATGTGTATCAGGTGTGTGTATTTGGAATTGTCCAATGTGGTATCGTTTTGTAAATGTGTGTGTATTTTGAGCGCGGCGGTGTGTACCGCCAATGGAATACCGCGGTTGAAAGACCACTACGTGGATTCGTGGGTCATGATAGTGTGGGCGTATTCCTGTTGGCGTGATGGTGGAGGTTTTGTTATCGCCAGTTTATCACTGACCTTTGGTGTGGCGGACTTGTGTGGGTGTCTGGATTTTGGTGGATTCTGAGCTGTGGGTCATAATGACCGTGGCGGAATTCCGCAGCCATGGCGGTGTGTTGGCGGTCTTCTGCACGGCAGTAAGCGGCTTTTACTGCCAATGTTGTAATGACCCCCTTAATTTTCTCTCTCTCCTAACGTTAGAATGGGCATCGTTTTACTTCGGTAAAGCAGCACATTAGACAGAGGAGGAGGCAAAGAATAGCTTTTAAAGTATGCATACACATTGGTCAAAGCAGAAAATTATTTGTGCTGGTAGTGACAAAATGCATTAACATCATTTTATCATATTCTTTTATCCAGACCATAAAATGTGTGACTTACAAACATCAGAAACATTGCCCATCCAGAAACGCGACAAGGATAAGTGTGCCGAGGCGCTACACCAGCAAATTATCGTTCACGTTGAAATTATCAAACCCAGAGCCTCATTTATGAAAGTTGTTTAAGGGAAGTACAAGCCATTAGTATAATTGTCCATGCTTCATTGCAATTTCTTTGTACTTGTCAACTGCCCTTTAAAAAAGGCTGAGATCCAGGACGGAAGACCTGCACGGATGGTGGCCAAGATCAGCCACTAAAGCAAATGCCAGAGTTTAGTGTAATTACTCAATTAGATAAAACCGGGGCCTGATAGGCAGGGCAGCTCACCTTTAATTAATGGGGTAATGTGGTCATATCTCGCTATGGCTTTGAAAAATGAGCGTGAGCTCAGCTACAGAGTCTTCTAATACTGTTGAAAATTCATAAGTCACACGATAAATGTCAGCACCACTATGCTGCAACATAACATATTGTTTGCAATGTATTTATGATTTCAGTTAAGGTTATTTATGATACTATGTATTAATATTTACTATTTGTGTTCCTATTATCGTGTATGCTATTTTAAGACTGGGTTGACCAAACGCACACAGTGTATGTTCCATTTAAGTACATTCATCTCAGTGGTGGCCTGTGAGATACTTGAAAGATTGTGTCGGGAATCTTCAATATTAGGTGGACATTGACTGAAAAAAAGAAAGAGCAGAGAACAGAAAAGCGGTTGCTGATGGTCTAGGGAAGAAAGGGCATCTGATTGAGAAGTGTAGAAGATATGGAAGAGGCGATCAGCAGCGGGGCTATGTAGAAATTGAATAAAATAATTAAACAAAAGAGAGAAGATAAAGTAAAGCCTTGGAAGTGTGGTAAATGATGGAGGTGTTTAAGCAGAGAACACACATTTAGAAAGGAGAAACTTATTACTTCAGAGCGACCTATACAATGTGATTTCTTTTGGAAAAAAGAAGAGATAATAATAAGCATGTTCAAAAGAGTGTGAGAAAATAAAATCCGAAAAGATGTGGATAGGTTTTAGGAGATAGAGAGAACTACTGAGAATGAAGTGAAAGGCATAGCTGACCAACAGTATCAAGGAGATATACAGAGATTCAAAGCTAAATAGTGCTAAAAGAGGACGAAATATTCGTGTAAAGAGACAGGTTTTGAAATAAGAGATTGATAAATGTAGAATGAAGGATAATTGATGAGTTGTATCTTCAGGTAGCTCCTTCAGCACATGCTGTAAACCATTCTAAAATCCATTCAAAACTTGATGACATCTCCGTGTGACTACCATTACATTTAAGAAGTTGGCTATCATAGTGCCTTCTTTTCTAATCAGCACTATCAGACTGTCTCCATAAGCAAGATCTAGGCAGAACGCCATATTACGATAAGCACTAAATCAGAGAGACTTCTTTTGTGGGGCCCAGTTTCACAGCCCATTGGCTACTCACCTAGAAAATCCCTAGTACGAAAAATAATTAGACTCTTAACTCAACCGCTACAACTTGCAAATCCCAAAAAGGTGATGATTTTTTAAAGCTAACTGGTGATACTTTTTCTAGATGTCTAGCCCATCTCCACGGTACTGTATTTATGGACACAAACATACAGAGGAGGTTTTTACTGAGAGATCAAGGGCTCATCTCTCTGCACCAACCAGAAACAAAGCTTTCTCTGGTTTCGGTGACTTACAGTATGCTTGAGAATAATGCATAGCTCGATGAAGCATCACAGGATGCAACTAGCATGAGCGCCTTTAAGCCGTACAGAGAGGTCTCGGTTGCCCTCAGCTGTTTTCTTTCAACCTTTCCTTCACAGCTTTTCCGCACCACGTGAGGCAACTGTCCCTCCTCTTGGCCAAACATACTTTATTCTATGAGAGCACAGTCCACAGTGACAATCCTCATGAGACAAGTTTGCTGGCAGGCCGACTCCCAAGACCTAAACCCCCCCAAGAAGACATGCCTCCGCATAGAGGATTCCATCTGCCAAAAAAGAACATTTCACTCATGTCTCACCACGACAGTGCTGAGCTGATTTCAACTAAATATAAGCACTATAATATTTGCAAAAGAATGGTCAAGGCTGATTTGTATATGACTGGTTCTAAACAGGAATAGCGATGGATTAAACCCAGATCTGTGACTGGGGTGAATGTTTGTGAAACACAAATAGTATATTAAAGTTTGGAGCATTCTGAGGATCTGTTCACTCCACAGCGGCTCAGTAAGTAAACTAATAGATAGTTGAACCCGGCCGGCCATATGAGTGAATCTTTTTCACTTATGAATTAAATATTGAAATTCCGCCGTGTTGACAGACTCCAACAGTAACTCTAGGTCTTAATCACTGAACACTCCCTAAGAAAGATCACTTGCATTGAAATCAAATCTTAGGGCCTGATTTCGATCTTAAGGGTGCCGCATTATGATCTTATTATATCCTGTGGATCATAATATGGCGGTCGGGATATTTGTCACGTTTGGAACGGACTATTTTCTCGACCGAAATGTAAATCAGGCCCTAAATCTGTACTCTATCCAGTATTCTTACTTTTTTTATTTTTTGTTACTGTTATTTGATGTGTCATTCGATGTATGCCTTGACTTTGGTACATTTTTGAGAGTGCAGCAAGGTTATTTGTGATGTTTAGAGTAGATCTGCTTTAGTTGTCTGTCTTCAATTGAGTTGAGCATGTTTGTGGATGTAGGTATTTGAAGTAACGTTATTAAAGCAGAGTTATTTAGAAAGGGGTTGCAGGGTGTGGATTGTCCTTTGTTGTTTGCTTCCGAATGGTTTTCAATTGGAATGCAATATGATCCCTTCGGCCTAGGTTTCAAGGAGTGATGATTTTGCGGGTTACTATTGTTGGAGATTAAATTGATAGGCCAAGAATACTGTTTTTTTGTGGATTGGAGAGGAAAATTGTTGAGAGTATTGCCCTGAGGAGAAAATGGTCTTTCATTTTTTTAATTTAATTCTTTTTTTATAAATGTTCTGGGTGATGTTGACATCACATAGGAAATGTTGATGTAATATTGTGTCTCCACTGAGTAGATAGGTTTGTTAGACTGTTCTATGTATGATGTATAGCAGTATAAAGGCAGTATATTATAAGGAAGCTTAATAATTTATATTGTGTTGGTTTTATTGAAAGGGATTCAAATGAGTTAAATGAACGGGAACGTGAAATAACACAGTTCAAGATTTTTTGGGAATGAATGCAAGGCTTTCTCTATTTTTGGCTTCCATGTGGCATACACATTGGTTAGTGCCAAGTTGAATATCAAGGGTGAGGTTAGAGCCTCTCATGTCTTGGTAATGAAAAGTACATCTGAGTCTTGTCATGCAATAAGGTCTTTAATCTCACAAGAGTTTATGAGTATGTGTTTTAAATCAGTGATTGTGCATGAGGAAAGGTGTCTTGATTTGGCTGAGATTTTCAGAGTGGAAACCCTGCCATGGTTTTTGAATGACAGTGCTTGTGTTTTTGTGGTCCTGGTGATAGTTTTAAAAAGAAAAATCCTGTAGCAAAGGCATCACTTGTGAACGGCACACTATATGCATATCATAGGGCACACACCATGTACTCTGTATATAGCAGGAGCGATTCACTGATTCGTCATTCACCACCTCCACCAATGAGATACATACAACTGGATTATGGTGACCAACAGTAGAAATGGGAAAGAGAAATAAGATAAGACAGAAAAAAGAGACACACCGCTAGTCTCATTTGACCCTTCTGCTGGGCAATGATCTCAGCAGGATGAAGTGGGTTCCTAAAAAGACAGGACGTCTATTAGTAAACAGCTGTGAAAGTCCCTCATCAAACCATAATAGTAAAAGGATGTACCTTAAATGCACCTCTGCATAACCAACTCTTTGTGTTCAGCAATAAAGCCTGAAAAAGGCATAAGAGCATGACGTGAATAACTAACTGAAGCATCATAGCTCTGTGCTCTCTCCTGAAGAGATTTGTTCAGTTACTGTTTGACTCGTTGTGCCATTTCAAAGCTAATTAACATTCATTAATAGTCTGTTGTTTCTTGTCATGTCATTTATATATCACTAAGAAATCTGAATACCTTACACATAATCATGCATGTCAAGTCAAGTGTTCAAAAAAGCAATAGTTCAAAGTTTGTTATCTGAGCACAACTTGGTTTTCAGACTGATTATCAGTATGAACAACGTCCTCCAATCACATCCACGTAAGCAGTTGTGCGTTACAAACAAACTCTTCTATTATGTTTGCCTAGCAAGGACGCCTTGAGACACACATAATGGTGCACCAGATAGCTTAAGATGGCTGCCACCATCCCAAAACAATGTGAGTTCAGGAGCTAAGGGAAATCTAGTTCGTCATCAAAAAAACTATGGTGTAGTATGTAACAGCATATGCGAAGCCTCACTTCGGACAACACCGATTCTCTGTCAAGACCACAAGCCTTTCCTTCTCTATCTTGTAGTTGACTCAACCAGGTTTGGTGTATTATGCTCTCACGCTCAATGAGCCAGAAGTGGTAAACTATTCTTCTTGACATGAATACTGACAGTACATTAAAGCGTGTTCAGGAAAGCAGGGATGCCAGTTCAGATTGCTTTTTAATCAAATGCAGAGTGACAGAATATCGGGAGATGCCAATGCAGGGGCGGGGGCACAAGGGCACAGGCCTGATCTAAAAAAAAGTAGTTCAATCAGCATCTTTGTGCGATATGATCTCACTGAGAACTTCAGATTTCAAGAAGATCAGAAGCTGCAACCACTGTGGATGCAGGCCTGGTGGGCATTCTGAAAGTGATGATGAAGTTTGTACTCGACTCCCTTGATACGGAGCCCAGTCTGATGATGTAGGCTTCTCCAAAGTTATAGGGGATACTGAGATCTGTTCTAAGGTAGTTTGAATAAGAGGGTTTGAGGCGAACGCTGTAACTAGTCGAGTGAAGTCAGGCTTAGGATGCAGATTAAAGGAAAAGTCATATAAGAAGTCCAATAACACAGCAGGCAATTGTCAGATTTTACATGGCGAAGTATCTTTTGGGGGTATGCTACTGAAGCATTCATGTATTAGCTGATGGGTGTGCAAAGAGAAGGTGCCAAGACCCTCTAAAGAGTCCGATAATGAATATTCTTAATGGTTAAAGATGAATAGCTAGGTCAAAGCTGAACGACACAAGTCAGACTTTTTTTTAAATATATTTGGCTTTAGGACCTAGTTCGTTATGTATTCAAGTATACTACGTAAGGGTGACTTAAGGGAACTCTTCGACAGTGTAGTTCAGTGCTATTGCAATGTTATTGTTATATAAAGAATTTTTACAGTGTTATTGTACTTTAGAAAGACAGTGAGCTCAAGTTAATTGTGTATAAAGTGTGCCGAAGAACACAATTCATTAGGGCAGTGTTGTGCCCAGGTTCGGCGCGCGCTGCTGCGTGCCGAACCCGAGCTGCCTTGGTCGCGTCTGCGGGCGGCTCGCGCGGCACACACACGACGGTTGGAGTCGGACGGAGACGAAGCTGCCAGGCAGACGCGACTGCGGCGCTGATTATACGATTTGTTTACTGAAATAAAAGAAGCAGAAAACTCATACCTTGGTGTCTCCTGAGCATAATACAACATCAATTTTGTGGCGACGAGCTGGTTTCGGACTACGAGGTTGATGTGAGGAGTTTCACACCATATACCTGTTCACTGTCTTCGTGGGGAGCGTCCTCCACAGCAATTTTTCAGAAAAAAACAGGCGTGTACTGAGCATGTTCTTCAAGAGGTTGGTGAATCTGCAAGTTATGTTGGGGATATAGAACGCATAGTTAATTGAGCTTGAAATGGCCTGTTCAAACGTCATCTTGGAAGTACTTCTTGCATGAATATTTACTAAAATACATCACCAGTTGTATTTTGTTGCTACGTTGTGTACAGCACATTGACTTTGTACGTCACGCTTTGTCTTAAGTGATGCAGTCAGTCAATCCCCCACCACTGTTCTTGGAAACTCTGGGTGCTCCTCCTATTCCATGGAGACAGTGGTTTGATGGCTTTGAAACCTATCTGGGTGCCATAAGAGCATCTCGTTTTCGCCCAGAAAGAAAGAAATGTTTGCTTTTACATTCATTGGGATATGAAGGGAGAGAGATTTTCAAACACTTACCTGAGCTACCGCAATTGGATGAAGAAGAACTGGATGAATATTTGGTGACTACCAAAAAGTTGTCCACGAGATTTGATGTTTTACCTAGTTTAGTTGTCTTGCGGCACAAATTCTTCAAGCGTCAGCAATGTCAAAGCGAGGATATTGATGCATATGTCAGTGCTCTAAGACAACTGGCTTCCAAGTGTGAATTTCGGGATTTTCAAGATCAACTTATAAGGGACCAGTTCATTGGTCATTGTTCAAATAAACATATTCAGCAGAAATTACTCACCATGGGAAATCCAACGTTGGATGAAGCTATCAAAGTAGCCAAAAGCATAGAGCTTGCCCAGATCTCGTTGATGGAACTTTCTTCCAGCTCTACTGTGAAGAACTCGGATCCTCTTCATGTCAGTGTTGTTGCAAAAAGGGGTGCAGCAAAGAATGCTGATATGAAGAAAAGTGACAATCCTTTTTTTAGATCTTCGAATATCTGTTTTAGATGTGGAAACATGCCTCATTTTAAAGACGGCAAACCTTGTCCTGCAAAGAATCTTACGTGTAGGAAATGTGGTAAAACTGGTCACTTTGCTAGAGTCTGTCAATCCTCTAGTAATAAGCAAGCTAATGTTATTTGCATAGTGGAGGATGGGGAAGAAAATAGAGAAGAAAATAGAGAAGAATCTTTTGTAAAAGCCTTCCAGGACATGATTGTTGTGGTCACAGATAAAGTATTAGGGGTCAAGGAACATAACCAATGTATAGATCCCATGGTGGATATTTGGGTTGGGGATAAGATGCTTCGGTTATTGGTTGATTCTGGTGCTCGCATTACAATGATTTCATCAGAGCTGTTCCATAATACTTGGGGTGACAGAAAGTTATTCCCACCCGATAGAGTCTCCGGTCTCGTATGAAGGCAGGAAAATTGAGTTAGAAGGGTACATAGAAGACAGTTTGGAGTTCAAGGGTCGGAAGATTTTTGGTAAAATCTATGTGGCATATAAGGGTTTGAATATTTTGGGGTGGTATCATCAGGGTCTGTTTGGCATGGTGCTGAAACCTGGAACTAAAGAGCAAGTTTTGGTGGTGGAGAGTGCAGATTCCAAGACACCGTTTGAGGATGAGTTTCCTGGTATTTTTGCCCAGGGCTTGGGGAAGATTACAGGATTCAAACATAGAATAAAAGTTAAGGATAGGGCCATTCCTGTAAGACATAAGGTCAGGTCAGTACCGTTTAGTTTGAGAGAAGATCTTAAATCTGAATTGAACAAGCTTCAACAGAATGGTGTAATTGAGCCAATTGAGTCCAGTTTGTGGCTTTCTCCTTTGGTTGTTGCCCGTAAACGCTATGGAGACCTGCGTTTATGTGTTGATCTCAGGAGTCTCAATAAGGAAATATGGGTAGACTCGTTTCCTTTACCCAAGATCAGTGATCTACTTGATGGGCTCAGGGGTTCAGTGTGGTTTTCAAAGATTGATCTGGCGTCTGCATATCACCAGGTTGAACTGGAAGAGGATTCGCGCCATTACACTGCTTTCAATTCACCCTTTGGCACTTTCCAGTTTTGCAGGATGCCTTTTGGGTTGGCTTCTGCTGCATCAGCTTTCCAACGTATCATGCACAAAATTTTGGGGGAAATCCAAGGTATTTTAATCTTTCAGGATGATGTGTTGATTCACACAAGGGGTTTAGGAGATCACAACAAAAAAATTAGATCAGTTTTTAATATTTTTCAGTCTTGTGGTGTCTGTGTAAAGAAGGAAAAATGTGAAATTTATTTAAAAAAAATAGAATTTTTGGGCCATTGTGTGTCTGGGGAAGGTATTACACCTCGTTAGTAAAGGCAATTGTAGATTCCCCTAAACCTAAAGATAAAGATGAGTTACGATCTTTTGTTGGTATGTGTGAATACTACTCAAAGTTCATTTCCAACTATGCTAGCAAAATGAAAGTTTTGTCCAATATGCTCAAAAGCAAAGTTCCGTTTATATGGGACAGTGAATGTCAAACCATTTTCGAAAGGATGAAGCGAGAGTTGGTGGATGCCAGACCACTATGTCCTTACGACCCTAGCCAACTGTGTACCATTACGGTGGATGCTAGTAGGTATGGGTTGGGTGCTGTGTTGTCGCAAGGTCTAGGAGAGGAGGAGAAGGTTATTAGTTATGCTTCTAGAGTCTTACGTGATCCTGAACTGAATTATTCAGTGATTGAAAAAGAGTTGCTAGCATGCTATTGGGCTAGTGAAAAATTTAGGAGTTATGTTTGAGGCAGAAAATATGTAATTCAAACAGATCACAAAACGTTGGTTTACATCTTAAATGGGGATAAAATTAACTATACGACCCCTCGTATCGCACGCCTCACCACAAAATTGTTGCAGTATGACTTTCAGGTCAAGTACATTCCGGGGAAAGATAATTTCACAGCAGATTTTCTATCTCGTCTACCTATATGTGAAGAAAGTAAACTTGATTGGGAGGATGGTGTGGAAGATTGTTTCATAGCTGCAATTGATGCTGATGAATCCAAGGTGTGCACAGAGACTGTGTGGAGGGAGGCTGAAAGCAGCGATGAGGTGTTGTCCGTTGTTAAGCAGCATATAATCAATGGCTGGCCTAAAGAAAGAAATGTGAATCCTGAAGTTCAGCCATATGTCAAGGTGGGAGATGAGTTGTCGATTGAAAATGGTATTATTTTGAGGAATGATAAATGTGTTCCCCCGTGTGGGATTCGTACAAGGTTGGTGGACCATGCTCATGAGGGTCATCTTGGTGCTACTATGACTAAGAGACGAATTAGAGCACATTTTTGGTGGCCTTCTATGGACAAGGATGTAGAAAGAGTGGTTGGTAGGTGTGTGGTGTGTAATGGTGCAGAAAAAGGGTTGAAGATTGCGAAACCTCCATTACAACCCATTTCGTTACCGGACAAGGCTTGGGTCAAAGTTGGGGTCGATATGGTTGGACCTTTCAATTTTCTCCCCAGCCAGATGCGTTATGCTTTTGTTTTAATGGATTATTTCAGTAAGTGGCCAGAAGTGCGTTTTTTTGCAAAGCCTACGGCTGGTAGCGCTATTCAGTTTCTCAAAGAGATCTTTTGGAGGGAAGGTTTTCAGGAAACCTTGATTTCGGATAATGGTGTGCAGTTTGTGAGTTATGACATGGAAATGTTTCTGAAAGAATCAGGTGTGAAACATTTGAAAAGTTCTCTATACCATCCTCAAACAAATGGTTTAGTAGAGAGAATGATTAGGGTGGTCGTGGAGTGTATTAAATGGGCCAAAGCAAGTAAGCTGGATGTGGAAGAAGCAGTCAATTCGATGTTGTGGTTTTATCGCACCACTCCACATTCTGTGACAAAAAGTTCTCCTTTTGAACTCCTTAAAGGAAGACGTAGCACCTCAAGACTGTTTCCAGCGTGGTTAGCCAGAGCAGTCTCTGGTAAGATTCCTGATTCTGTGAACAAGGATGGGGTGTGGGGTGAAGTAAAAAAAAATCAAGAAAAGGTAAAAGCTAGGTATGACCTGCAGAATTCTACAAGAAAACTCTCTTTCCAACCTGGTGATCTGGTACGTGTCAAGTTACAGACATTTGTGAGGAAAGGTGAAGCCTGCTATGGTTCTCCTATGAGGGTGATGAAAGTATGTGGTAATGCCATCATGGTTGAGGGGGGTCAGTGGTGGAATATGGGGAAGGTTGTTAAGGTTAAGGATGTCCGTCACCGTGGTGAGGAAGGATGCGACTCTTCTGGGTTAGAGGGTATTCATCGGGAACGCAAGGTGTTAGACAATCATTTGTTAGTACCCGACACCTTGAGGAGGTCTGTCCGTGAGAAACGGGTACCGATCAAACTCAGGGAATATCATTGTATTTAGCAAGAATGTGTTAAGTTTTTTTTTTTTAAATCTCATGGACACACTGATGTAATTGTTAAATGTTAAGTTAAGCATAGGTTTTCCAATGCTGTTATGTTTTGGTTCTTATTTTTTGTAAGTGATTTTTTGTTAAAAAAAAAAGAGAGATAATATGTTGTGCCCAGGTTCGGCGCGCGCTGCTGCGTGCCGAACCCGAGCTGCCTTGGTCGCGTCTGCGGGCGCTCACGCGGCACACACACACGACGGTTGGAGTCGGACGGAGATGAAGCTGCCAGGCAGACGCGACTGCGGCGCTGATTATACGATTTGTTCACTGAAATAAAAGAAGCAGAAAACTCATACCTTGGTGTCTCCTGAGCATAATACAACAGGCAGGCAACCTAGAAACTCTGTTTTGTCTTTGCAGTTCAATAAATGTGGACTCTAATGGGCAGTATTTGATGATGCGTGATGTGTCACCTAGAGCAATTTGTTAATATATCTGATCCCATACACTTTATTGATGGATCTGTATCTTCATAGTGTTCTTAAGTCCAATGAACTCAAGCCAAAAGAGTAGACATACTTTGCAGTGGCCTCACCACTGATAATATGCCACCTTCTTTAGGACGATACATATTTATCATAATCAATTCATTACCAATAGTCCAATCAGTAGCTACAAGCAGCAACAAGACAAAAAAAAAACAATGCTTCAAAAACTCGTAGAATACTTAATCAACAGTCAGTATACTATACATATACTAACATTTCATCAAGTCACTATAGCAAAGGAACTTTTAAATAGTGCATTTATCATCCGGTAAAACATAATCGACACGCAATGCAGAATAAAAAAGGTGTGCAAAATCTTACTCATTCTCCATCCACTGAGAATTCACTTCGTGATTGCACACCAGTCACCATTAAAATACTTAATTGAAAGGTGAAGTATAGCATTTACTATAATTTACTCACATATAACCCTTTTATCAATATTCATCATTCAAAATTACATAATCCAGACGAGTCTAATCAACGCCATTCCTCGTTGGCACCCTGGGGAGTTAACACACATTTCGTGTTAATCACTTTCATATAATTGTCGGCACTGTATCCTTTAAGTATGTTATTAATCCCATCTTCTAATTTTATTACAGATCGTTTCCTGCACTTCCAACCACAGATTTAACTTCTCATGTGTTCACATTTCTCTTTCTTCTGAGAAACAATTCTCTGCTCCCTTGATAACTTGTGTTGTTACAGTGTTATGGTCGTTCCCATAGTGCTCGGATCACAGTGGACACTAAAAGAAAAGTGGTCGTGTAGTGCGTATGCTCGCCTTTATAGACGGAGCTTGCACCTTTTGCCCCTAGTTGCCTGACACCAGCAGAGGTCGAACACTGCTAGGTGACATCTGAAGGAAAGAGAGTCACAGTAGTCACTGTTCAGCTGGCAGATAGAGTCCAATAGTGGCATTTAATAAAAAACATAGACTTACTTAGGATAGAGCGCTGGGCCTGGGGAAATGAATACGTTAGTATTGTTTGCCTTCATTTTATGCTGAACAAAATGCAAAGCTAACTTAAACAGTTTTTTGGGGGCCACAAATGCACAATTCTTCCTTATTAAAACGACAGGTAGGAATAGTTATCCTACTGAGAAACTGCCAGGATCTTGTTTCCCGGGCAGCAATACTGAGAGAGGGAAATTCTAGTTACTATTACACACATTACTGTGGTAGAGGTGGGCGAGCCAACAAATTAACAGGGATAGCTGAGTTAAGGGGTTGTCTTGGTTCTAAGAGCCCAGGCATGAGTTGACCCAAGGGAACTTTTGGCAAGGAAATTGTGCAACATATAATATGTAATAACATTATAAAGTGTCTCAAAAATTCAAAAAAGTATAATTCTTAATCAAGCATTTCACTTTATTATATCAGATCATATCAATGAATTGAGAGACCTTTATTTAAAGTTATATTTTTTAAACCTGAATTTAGAAACATTGGTGCGTCAATACCCCACTTCAGCGACAATACCATTAGTGAACTAAGAGGTACGTCTATTTTTATTTGCACCCTATATGTGGGTTATATATTCATTTTACACAGAGCAACATTACAGTCCATTAAATCAAACACAAGAGAGATTTTTGTACAGCACTCAATCTCATGTATTTCAACATTTTCTCATATGCAATAATGAAAAACTAAGACTTAAATAGGGTCACACAATTGGGTCAAGTGGCCAAGCCTGGATTGGTACCAGGTATTCTGGTCTCACATTGTGTATTCAACCACTAGAGTGTTATACCTTTCTCATCTTGTTGGACATAAAAGTTTAATTCTTTGTCTTTCATTCTTGGTGCGTGAGGTTAGAGCATGAGTAGCAGGAAGAAGCCACAAGAAATCCAAGCTTATTTTGCGCTTGAAGGCTCAAGAGAAACTTGAACTGAACCAGACCCTAGCATCTGGCTTCAGCCTTCAGAGGATCACCCACCTCTAGAGTTTAGTCTGGGTATTCTGTCTCTGCAATAAGCTTATATGGATCTGCCAGCAACAAGATATCTTAGCTTGCACTGCTACCTGTACTGCTTGTAAGGTGAACTTTCACTACTGTCAAATGCTGCACATTGTGCACGTTGTGGTGTGTGTTTACACACAGGCTTGGATTGCTGCTGCAGCTTCTGTCCATGTTCTGTGCGTACAAGGGGAGCTTACATTGTTTCTGATCAGATTGGTAAGTGAGGGAAGTGTGTATTCCTTCCTGGTGCTGAACGTATTTTGTGTGTGGAAATCTTACTATGTGTGCGAGTCAAGCTTGCACTCATACAACCCAGTGCTGTATTTCACACTAGTACCAAATGTGAAATGCTGCATATTCATTGTATCTAAAGGACACACTAAATGGTGCTGTCCAGTGGTACACTTTTTCCATGTCTTTGAAGCAAGCTTGCAGTGCCCTTGTATTGCTACACTTGTTCCATGTTTTTGAAGGAATCTTGCACTTTCTGGCTTTCCATGATGACACTTGTTCCATGTCTTTGAAACAAACTTTCACTGGTCCTGAGTACCACACCTCTTCCATGCCTTTGAAGGAAGCTTGCACTAGCTTGCCATGCAGTAGCATACTTGATCCATGTCTTTGAAGGGAACATGCACTGGCTGGCACTGCAGTACAACTCATGTCTTTGAAGAAAAAATTCACTGGTCCTGCAGTACCACTCATGTTTGCATGTCTTTCAGGGAAGATTGTGGTGGTCTTGACCAGTGCTGTATGTCTTATGCGTGTGAGCCAAGAAACCCTGTGCTCTATCTATTTCTGTGTGTTTTAGGTCTGTCCAAAAGAGTGTTTTAGCTGACTCGCAAGTCTTGTATTTTTAAAAAATAATACATAATCTTTGTCAGAGAAAATGGGCTAAAGGCAAGCCCACTTCAGTTATTCGTTAGACAGAGTGCCATTAACATATGAGATTGGACCTTCAAACAACATAAATGCAATTAGGCAGTGGACCAGTACTCTTCAGCCACTGTCTTTGTTGCCAATGTTTGGCTTTGCCAAGTAGACAATTACTGGCCTTTAGGATGTAAGTTAGTCTCAGGATTAGTATTTTGCCTGCTTACTCTGTGTTACTATGCATCCAGAGAAGTCTGAGCTCTGGAGCTAGTTCTTATTTGTTTATCCTCTAGGATCTCACCTACAAATACAGACTAGTGTTAATTGAGTAATGAAAGTATCAGCAGCTCCACTGCCATTGCTACTGAACCACAGCCTTCTTATGCAGAGCACCAGGCATCACTGTAGCAAGCTTCAAAACCATGCAACCATCTTGAAACAGTATTCTGCATACTCTATAATTTTTTTTTACTGTTCCAAGATGGCAGACTAGTGCAACCTTTAATTATTTTTTTAATTGAAGCACATGCCTGTCACATTTTTCTAATTAATTTTTATTGCATTCTACTCCGTAACACAACTGTAGCATCATGCAGAATCAATGCACTGATACACTTGACTCTCGAGAATCGCAGACTACTCCCTCTCCCCATCACCCGTAGGAGTCTGGTGCTCATCCTACCTCACACACCAGCATACAACAATATGTTGGAAGGGTGCAGAACTTGATTGGCTGTTCACAGTGGTCTGGTATCATCCTTAGCCACCAGTTTTCCAACATAAAGATCCCAAATTAGATTCACTAGGGCTCAGCCACTCCGTAATCTGAGTGATATCAACGTTTCTGGCTTACCTTAGCACATTTCAGTAGGCCCCTGATCCAGAGGGCAATCATCGGAGGCATCTGCAGTTTCCGAGACATGGCAATCCACCTCTAAAATAGTAGCAGTGCCAGATAAATGAATCTGCATTCCATTTGGTTGGCCCTTGTGCAAACGATGAGCCTCAGCAGGCAGAGCACAGATATACATGGGAACAGGCTGCCCAATGTCTCAGAGATGACTGTCATTACCTGTACCCACACCAGCTGCAGCTCCCAGCAGTCCCACACATTATGTTAGAATCTCACCTCTGCCTTCCCACATCTTGGATAATGCCTAAGAGCACCTCCACACATTTGGTCTATGTGGTGTGGAGTGAGGTATGTTTGATGCATGTAATTGAATTGTGAGAAGGGGAAGCGCACATTCCAGAACACCCACCGTGCCCGGGCCACTACATTACTCCACTGCTTAGTTGTAAACACTATAGCAAGAGCTGTCTCTCACTTCATCTTGTGCCTGGGGTTATGCGACTGCACCAGCATAAGACCATACAAAGTTGTTACTGCCCTCCTGCCCATGCCATGAGTTAGTATACCTATAAGCAGAGCAAAGCAGAGCTCCTATGGAGTTGCCCCACCCAGCGCGCACAGATAATGTGCACAAGGGCGTTATATGTGAGGAACTAACCACGTGGAATCCTGTAAAACTCAAACAGGTCCTTGGAACACCCCTAGTTTACCATCCAGGAACAAGTCCCCCACACACAACACCCCGGCCTCCTTCTATGCCTGGGCTTCAACCCTACTCATCAAATCCTGTTTCTCAGACAACAGCCACATGTCCAGCATGGGGGCATATGGGTAAAGCTCGTGACCAGCATGAATATAACACCCACAGCAAGAGCAATCTGTTTTCAACAGGGCAGTGGTGGGAGCCCTCCTTTCTGCCAGTTGGAGTAGCCAAGTCATGCGAGGTATATCACCCAGCACCCCTGCCACCAGTCTTCTGCTGCTCCCCCAGGTAAGATCCAAAGAGACCATTCAATGTACAAGAAAAGGACCAGGGAGGAACCATTTGCAATGCTGTGAAAACATATAGCAGCCAAGGCAGGATCAGCATTTTTGCAATCACAACCCTACCAAACTGAGAGATATGAAGGGAGGGTCCAGAATGGCAAAGAGGAGCGAATCGAGTGCCACGCCTTCCCAAATTTCCCTCCAGCAAGGCAGATTCTGCATGGTACACCTATCCCTCCCAACATTTAAATGAGTCATATTGCCAGACTAGTGAGCCAAAGTATTTTCCAGGTGACTATCAGGCAGCAGCCACCTTAGTGAGAACAAGCACGACTTGCATCAACTACATGAAAGCCTGAAAACCTCCTGAAAGCATCCAACAAACCTTCATGTTGGGGTAGAGCCTCTGCCGCAAACCTTAAATACACTCGAGAATCATCAGCTTCTAAGGAGATCACATGCCATCAACCCATCGCCCATATCCCTCACGTGGCAGCACTGGTTTGAAGTAAACATGGGAGGGGCTCTCAACAGCAGGTCCTTGCTTTAGTTCTTCTGAGATCGAGAACCGGGTCAGCCATGGAAATAGGGTTTAAAGTGCAGAGAAGAAGAGAAAGTGCTGCGGCGGGCATGTCTGTCAAATTATTTCCCTTGCCTTTTCTGTAATGATCACACAACACACCCAGTGGTTCAAACTTTCAAAAGTGCATTATGTACGCAACACATCAGAAAATACACAGCAAACGCAGTCTCTCACTAACCTTATATTTTTTTCTAAAGTCAGTCAGTTTCTTCCTTGTTTGTGAGAGAGAGTTTTACAGGTTGGTGTGTGCCTTTCTGAGAGTAACGGCAGGATAACAAATGAATTAATTATGAATGGGCAAACACTGCCAAAGTTCTGATCAGTACTACACATTGTGGCCTGTCCACAATTCACTATTGCATCAGAACAAGTGTTTCTTTACCGCTCTGTGCAGCCCCTGAGCCCAGCAGGCTGCACCTACACCTTCATCCCATCTCCATACCCCCCTCCCTGCCCTCCGCCACTAACACCCCTACATCACCTTAACAGTTGGTGGAGCACCTCCTGCTCAAGATGTCCTCCATGGCCTCTAGTAGGGATAGGCTGTAGGCGCCAAGGATCACAGGGCCCATGGTGACCCCCTTGTTCAGGGAGGCCACTCTCAGCACCTCTCATTCCAGTTCTCTGCCTGCCCTCCTCTAAGTCCACTCTCCTCTCAGTCCTCCTGTGCTCTCTCTCCTCATCCAGTCATTCTCAGCACCTCTCCGGGATCCTCTTTCCTTGTCTTTCTGACCTTTTATTCTCTCCCTCCTGCCCCTCGAGCCACTTCTCACACCCCCTGAAACACATAGGATAGCAGCAGGACAAAGCTGACACTGAGCACCAAACACAGCTCACTGGGCTCCAGGGGAAAAGTTCTGGAGTGAAAAGCAGTCACAGCCTTGTCTCCTCCATTGCCTTCCGTACCCTGCCCTATACTTCCTAGAACCTTAAACCAACTGTCTGAGGCTGAGAGAGGAGAGGTGCAGGGAAGGAGAAAGCTGTGAGAGTTGATGGGAGTGAGGTTATGTGAGAGGAAGGAGGGGTCCTGAAGGTGAAGTGGGAAGGTGGGAGGTTCGGAGACTGAAGGGAGAGAGAGTAAGGGGCAGATTTACAAGCCCCTAGCACCACCTTAATGCCACCTTAGCATAATTTTTATGATGCTAATTATAAACCGTCACCCAAGTGTCCTGAATTACAAGGTGCCAACATATTGGAAAGAGGAACTACAACATAATATACTTAAACAGTCAGATAACCACGCAGTAATCATCAATCAAAGTCCAAATGGTATAATATAGTGCCATTGGGTAGCCCTTTGATACAACTAGTACTCTAAGAACAATAAGCATTGAAAAAAATACAGAATATACGAATGTCGATTACCTGTGAGTGTGATTAATGTGAATTCAAAGTAGGTTTCAGTAATACATCAACAAATTTTGGCAGTGGTTCAGTACCTACGTTAATAGTAGAGGCAATAGGTGTCAGTGGAGGATCTCTTACATTCTAATGTGTTTTGGGAAGACAACAAACAACTGGTATCAGAGAATGGTTTTAACTTAATATGTAAAACTGCTGTTGACTAACGCCTTTCCCAGACAGGGCTTCTAAAACATCTTCATGACAGCAAATGGTGGGGCCTATTCGTATACTACATTTTGTAACTTGTAAAGAAATACTAATGCACTCCTACTCCCATGCTGAAAAACGTGATTTGTTAACCTCTGTGGAAAGACCTCTGACACTAACATCCCACCCACCTAAATAGTGTAAGCCATTACTATTTGCAAACTAAACCCCTAGGGTTAAACAAGGACAAGGAAATGTGAACTTCTGTTGTTTTAATGAGGCTCAAGGATAACGTTTTCTTTAAAAATACAGTTGGGAGGTACATTATGTCCATTCAGGACTGGATTGATGAGTGATGGCAGGCCTGAGTTGTTCTTGTACCTAATGGTCTGGAATGGCTCAGGATTTAGGAGCATTATGGTATGTATGTAGTAGGCACACAAGGAATTAAGAAAGGGTCAAGTACAGTGTGCTCTAGAATGAAAGGCTACAGTTTGGTTTTATTCCATACATTATTTGGGGTTTTGAACATGTTTTTTTTATTTTTGTTTTCTTGACCTTATGACTTGTTCTGTTTAATTACAATGAAATTTTGTGTGAATTTGTAGTGTTTTGTAATAGCTGTTCTATAACCCGTTAAAGGGCAATTGCAACTCAGAAATGGCCGCCACATACAATTGACTAGGCTGTGTGGACTGTATTTGTCTGTTGTTAATTTTTGAGAGCCCCAGACAAGATGCAACCATTGATAACTGATGCGGCGTTCTTAGCATTAGGGGTAGAAGGCGGCAAGCGGAAACGCGCTTCCCCAGTTTCACTGTGATTGTTTGCGGCAGAACTATGGTGGAATTAAAGAATTTGGATTAAACACACTCCGTGAGTGAGTCACCTCATATGTTTTGCAAAACATTTAAATAAATATATATATATATATATATATATATATATATATATATATATATATATATATATATATATATATATATATATATATATATATATATATAGACAAAAGAATACCCTTTCTGACTAGGAGTGCCACATAAACTATGCCAAAAAGAAGCAGAGAACTCTGGGGGTAGTGCCCATGTTTAGGTGGAGAGCTCTCTCTTTCTCCAAGTTCTGAATTTACTCATACAAAATCTTGCAAATTCAGCAGTTAAAGTTAATTCAAGTAACTATAACTCGCGCCCTAAGGGAACTATAACTTGCGCCCTCGCCTTGAACTGGAAATTACCCCAGATAGTTCAGCGCTCATGACAACTTTTATAACATCAACAAAAATATCAATGAAAAATTAAAAGTTAAATTATTATTATTATTGTTTGAGCCTCTGGACTCTGTGGATCGTAAGTATCTAACGTAAAATGTTGTGTTTTTGGTGGCTATTTGTTCTGGGCGCAGGGTTGGTGAAATTGGTGAAACTGGTGCTTTGCTTTCTGTCTGCCCTTTTGTTAATTTCTTTCCTGACAAGGTTGTGTTTCACCCCAGTCCTGCTTTTTTACCTAAGGTTCTTTCCTCTTTTCACTGCTCTCAGGATTTTGTTCTTCCTGTGTTTTGCCCTGATTCTTCCTCGGAGGAGGAGGTTCGTTTGCCCATGCTGGATGTTCACAAGGCACAGTTTGTTCTTCATTAATTTTCTGCTAATGCATCATTTATATTTTAATAACATTATAGAAGTTGTCATGAGTGCTGTAATATCTGCGGTAATTAGCAGTGCATGGTAAGGGCTAGAGTTATAGTTACCTTAGGGCGAGAGTTATAGTACCTTCAAATAACTCTAACTATAACTGTTGAATTTCTAAGGTTTTGTACGAGTAAATTCTGAACCTAACCATAACTCCGCTGCAACCTTTGTTTTTTCAGTGAATGTCTATGTTTTTTTTAGTTCTATTTCCTAACTATAATGTCCCTGTAACCTTTGGTTTAGTGAATTTCTATGTGTTTTCTTTAACATAAAGTAATTTTAATTACTATATCTTAATGCATCCACTGTTGTGCATGGCCCTTGGCTCTGTGTGTGTGTGTGTGTGTGTGTGGGGGAGGGAGGAGGGGCTGGCCGCAGATATTGCATCACTCATGACATCTTTAATAACATCATTCATAATATTCATGCAACATTTGCAGATAAATTAAAGAGGACAAAACTGTGCATAGCGAGGGCAGAGGTTATAGTTAGCTTACGGAACGAGTTATAGTTAATTTAGCTAACCATAACTATTATTGCTGAATTTGTATGGTTTGTGGGAGGAAAATCAGTCTCTAACTATAACGTCACTCTAGCCTTTGGTTGTTTAAGTGCATGTATATATATATATATATATATATATATATATATATATATATAGGTATGCGTATATGTATATATAAAAAATAAAGGGAGATTATGGTTAGGTTCTGATTTTACTCGCACAAAACCAGAGAAATTCAGCAGTTATAGTTATGGTTAGCTCAAGTAACTATAACTCGCGCCATAAGGTACCTCTAACTTGCACCCCTGCCGTGCACAATTTTCTCGTCAATACGTTTTTTTAACAAATGTTGCAGTAATGATATCAATGATGTGATAAAAGGTGTCATAAATGATATAATATGTGGAGTAACTATCTGTGCAGGTCAAAGCCGCAAGTTACAGTTACAGTTCCCTTAGGGCACGAGTTATAGTTACTTGAGTTAAACATAACCATAACTATAACTGCTGAATATCTCTTGTTTTGTGTTTTTTTCCATGAATTTCCATGTTTTTTTAACTTGCAAAAATGTAAATATAACTAAATCAGCGGTAGCCAACCCTCCTGCATGCACTCAAACCCAAGTTGTGCATGGCCTTTGCCCATGCAGCATGTGGTTGGATGCAGTGGGCGTTTTTTTTCAATTTTTCTTTGGAACCGCGAATCTACCAGTGGATCCGCAGATCCACAGATCCGATCAGACAAAAAAATAATAATTGTGCAATTTTTGCCCATGAAGGGTGGGACCCCACTATGTGACCTATGGGGTAAGGATAACTGTATCCTGACCCCTTATGTGTTATGTGTTTTTGCACTCTTGTTTCCCCACCCAGAGCCAATGCGACAAACAAAATGACAGCCACTACTTTTCTCTCAGGTTGCAGCCAGCCAATCAAGGCCTTGCTTTTCCCCCAGATAACGGACCCAGATCCTGGGTTCAGGATCCACAGATGATCTGCATCCATAAATATCTATATTTTTTAAACTGCAATATCTCAGAAACCACTCAGAAACCCCTGAACAGACACACCAAATCACAGAAAGAACACTTTCTGGACCTAGACCTAGGTTTCTGCGAAATTCAGTGGTCCGAGCTGTAGTCATGTTCAAAAATTAAAAAAATTCCCTTGACGTAGAATGGGGAAAAAGTGTTTTAAGATCTCCTTTTTCTCAGCCCCCATTTGATGGATCACCCAAAACCTTCTAGAGAGCAACTGAACTGACCAAAGTATAAGTTTTGAAAATGTCCTAAAAATTCATCAAACAGCACTAAAGTTATTTGTAAAACAAAACAATTCTCTGTATATAGAAAATAAGGTTCTAACTATAACTACCTAGTGGTGACTGTCACTAAGTTATACACACACATATATATACAAAAAAGAAAAGAAAGCTTTGAGTAGTTCCCAAGCTTAGGATCTGAACAGCTCCAGTAAGGAGCAGCCTGAAACACCAGTGATACCTCAAATGTCCACCTAAACTTGGGAACTAACCAGAGTTCTCTCTTCTTTTTTGCATAATTTATGCATCACTATTACGGTGAGAGGTTTTTGTTTTGACTTACACTGGTAGCTCCCTTATGTCTAGACAAAGCTAAACCTCTCCGAAGAGCTATAGTGATGGCCACACATGTCAGGGGTTACGTTTGCTCATTGCAGAGTTCTCTTTTCTTTTTCTTTTTACCCTTACCCCAGACAAATGGGGGTGAGGCACACCAGGCACCCCACCAGGGGTAAAAGGCATTTTTTTTAAATCTTTCTTTTAAAACAGCAGAGGATCCACATATCCAGGGGAAAAAAAGTGTGGTCTTTCATACTTGTTTAAAGTTAAGCCCCCAGGAGGGCAGGTCCCAGGGGCAAATGAAAATGTATTTTTAGGGAGGGGGCATGCGGCCCGCCTCCCCATGGCCGTTCTTGGCCCCAGGATCTTCCATCTTCCTGGGGCATGACGATTGCTGTTTTTATTGGAGGGGGGAGCACAGCCCCCCTCCTGATCCCCTAAAAGGACCGGGGACTGCCACCTCCCTGGGGCTTTGATGTTAAAAATGAGGGGAGCTTTGTGTGCCCCATAGGGCCCCGGGTAGCACCACTTCCCCGGGGCCATGATTGTGCATTAAAGCAGAGCAGGAGTGCGCGGCCACCCTCCTGAACCATTTTCAGCTTTGAGGCCCACCTTCTCCCGTGTCTTGGCCTATTTCATTAAAGGGAGGGGGGGTGGCCCCAATCCCGAGCTGTTTTCAGCTTCGGGGACCACTACCTCACTGGGGCTGGCCTTCAAAAAAAAGGAGGGGGTCGTGAGGTGTAGTCATGTAGTCATCAATGCCCCTGTGGACTGCCACCTCCCACCCTCGGGGTACAGTAGTTTACTGTCACTTGGCAGGACCTTTGACAGCTCCTGGAAAGCAACAGCAAACTATAATTCCGCTCCCAGTGTGCAGGAACAGCAAAACTACTCAGAGCAAGCAGAAGGAGGAAAACTGGTCTTGCTGGCTGGGAGCGGACTTTTCATCAGTTTTCCTGCCTATTTTCAAGCAAGCAAGAAATCAGATAAAACAATTGCTCCCTCACACAGGGAGCAGCATTTCTTGCTGCTCCCTGCTTGCAGGAGCAATGACACTGCAGGGGAATTGAGACTCCCCAGCAGTCTATAAGAGTCACAAAACTGTGGGCTCTTCTTGAAGAAAAAGCAGGTGAGGATCCAGTGTGGCACTGATGCTCATGAATCCTTAACACATTGGAGCACAATCTATTCAGTGGTGAAGTTTGGCCCCATCCTGTGTAGTGGAATGCATCGGCCTCCTGTGTTTTTCTAGCTTGATGGACAGCTTACCAAAGGGGCCCGCAAGTGTTTGCGATGCAAAGGAATATGAGCACATCGCCACCAAACAAAGAAGCACTTATTTCATGTAATAACAGGAAGTTCCCTTGTTTGGTGGAGATTCAACTCTTTGCAGAATCGCCATCTTCTGTATAAAAGGATTCACGTTACCACAGATTTCAGTGGAAAGATGCTTGAGGAACACTGACATTCCCAAAATAACACCACAAATGGTCACTGGAGGTATTACCTTGTGGGTCTTTATGTAGTGGTAGAGTAAAAGGTGCACTATACCTTGGCCAGTGATGTAGCACTTACTAATAAGCCTGTGGAATGAACTCCAGTTGGGTAGACAATTTGCACAAAACTGTGGAATCTTCTTGGATAAGTAGGCAGGTGAGGATCCATTATGGCAGCTATGCTCATTTCACAGAAATTAAAACTCAATTAGAAGCAATTAAAAATATAAACATAGCAGGTGCCCCAGTTAAAGTTCCACCTCTTCAAAGGACAAATCCTCACAACTTCTTGAACTTGTCCAAGGCAAAGCAAGGGTGTTTCCGCAGTTCCATGTTACAAAACACCTGTGGCCAACTCCTGCTGCACATGGCCAAATACCATGGTTGGTGCAGAGTTAGGGGCCTATGAGAGGCTAGATGCAGGGTCTCCTGCCATGCACAGCCGAAGACCATGCGTAACCCAGGATTGGGTGCTTAGTATATTGGCCAGGCCCTGCGGCAAACCCACACCGCTCATGGCCAAAGGCCGTGTTTGGCACCGGGTTGCATGTTTGGGGGGGGTTGGCTGCAGAGCCTAGCCCTATTGCCAATGTGCATGGCACGAGTTTGGATGCCTATGGGCAGCTGGCTGCAGGGCCTGGACTCAGGCCAGGCCCTGCCACCAACCCCTGCCATGTACAGCTGTAGCCGGTGCTTGGCTCAGGGTTCATGCCTACAAGGCCCATTGGGGTGACCCAGAGGGTCAAAAAAATTGCAAAAATGCTACAATCCTGCTATACTCTTGTGGGATTGAAAAAAAAACTTAAAATGGCAGCCAGGCCACATTTATATGCTTTATGCCCTGGGAAGCTTACCCCAGGGCTGATTTCATAATGAGGGGGATGCATTGACCCCTTCCCTGAGCCTCCAAAAGCTCTGTGGAACCCACCCCAAGCCACAACTGTTTATATGGGGAGGGGGATGTGCTGCCCCTTCCGGAGTCACAAGGGGCCACTGGGGAGCCCCAGGGATGACATTACTTTGTGTGTGGAGTGGGGTTGTGTGGCCCCCGTTAACAAGCCTGGGAGCACATACCCAGCCAGCATTACTTTGTATGGGAAGAGGGACTGCACCTCCGGGGCTTACATTTTTGGTAATCAGTGGATGAGGTTGTAAGCCCCCCTGAGCCCCTAAAGGCCCAGGGGAGCCCAGCCTCGGGGCTAAAAATTTACAAAATGGGGAGTGGGCTCCCCCCTCCCAGAGCCTGAAAAAGTCCCAGGGAGCCCACACCGGGGCTGATTTCCTTGAGGTCGGGGGGCCATGCAGCCCCCGACTACAGTATGTTAGATGCTCTAGGTGGGTAAGAGGGCACCCACCCTTAATGCTGCCGGGTCCCCGAGGATAGGGTCCCTGGGGCTAAAATCAGCCCAGGGAGGGGGGGTTGTGTTCCCCTGTCCCCCTGTAGAATTCTGCTGGGCAACAGGGGATGTGGTCCCTAGGGCTAAAATTGGCCCAGGGAATGAGGACCTGTGCTCCCCTCCTCCTACACAGTGTTGTTGGGCTTCAGGAGATGGGGTCTTTGGGGCAAATATCACAGGTCCCCTGGGAGATAGGATACCCAGGTCTGAAATCAGCCCGGAGTCAGCAGCTGTGTGTCCCCTCCCCCATAAAAGCATGCCAGGTGCTGGAGGACAGGGATAAAATTGGCCTGGGGAGAGGGGACACAGTCCCCCCACTCTCTGACCAGGGGGAATGATGTCCCAGGGCCAAAATAGGCTTGTTGAGGGGGGGCATGTGCCCCCGTTTCCCTGAAACGTGCTCCAGGGTCCAGGGGATGGGGTCCCCAGGGCTGAAATCAGCCTGGGATGAGGGGGAGAGGCAGGCTGAGGTCCCTCCTTCCTATAAAAACTACACTGGGCCCCAAGGGATATGGCCCCTGGGGCCAAAATTGGCACATGTGCCCCTCCCCATTAATTAAAACAACAGCCCTGTGGGGTCCTCGGGGCTAGGCCCTAAGGCCAATCCCCACCATCTACGCACACCGAAAACCATACACAACATGGGGTTGGCTTTATGGGGGGTGTTGGCTGCTGGCTGGGGGGTTGCATTTACATATGGTAATTAAGCATTACTTTACATTAAAAAAACACTAGAAATTTACTGAGAAAAGTCAAAGTAATGTTATAGTTAGGTGTGAGAGAAAAGGTTTTTTTTTTGTTATTTTTAAAAACACTTTAGAAATTCCCTGAAAAAAATGAATGTTAAAGTAACATTATAGTTAGGTGAATATGTCAGTGTCAACATCAGGACAGTGTGCGCTCTACGGGTGACGTAAATGCAAAAACCCAGTCCTTATGAGAAGGCATATTTCATGCTTTGGGTTTCTATGCAGTATGTTAACCTTTTGCATTGCAGAGCTTTTATCTTGAAAAGTCATTAATGCTGTGTGTAATTCATTGTTCATTTGCAAGGCTTGTTTCAGGACTACAGGGTGTGGTCCTTTATTCTAAGACTTTCTAGAAGCCTTTCTTGCAGCATGGTTGGGTGTGGCTCGTGGGCAGGCTTGGCTCTATATAAGGGAGCCAGCCCAGCTCCACGTGCTCACTATTCAGAGGTCCTGGTGCAGAGCAGCAGCATTTTCCAGAGCTCCTGTCCCGGAGGCCTATCCAGTCATTTACAGGCCTGCCCTTGCTTACAGTATTTGGTGATCTTCAAGCAGGGCGGTAAGGCAGAGGTCGGGTTAAGCCCCCGACTCCGTTTCCAGTGACACTCAAGTTTTGGGGCCTAAACTTGAAATCGCATGTGCGATTGTTTTCAAGGCATTTACTTCTTGGCATTTAGATCAGCAGTGTGCATGATCATTTCATGGCATTTGAATTGTGAATTCCGAATCGGCAACAGTGTGCACGATTCATTCCTGGCATTTACTTCTTGGTATTTAGATTGGCAGTGCGCATGATCATTTCATGGCATTTGTATCGTGAATTCCGAATTGGCAACAGTGTGTGCGATTCATTCCTGGCATTTACTTCTTGGCATTTAGATCGGCAGTGCGCGCAATCATTTCATTGCATTTGTATCGTGAATTCCGAATCGGCAACAGTGTGCGCGATTCATTCCTGGCATTTACTTCTTGGTATTTAGATCGGCAGTGCGCGCAATCATTTCATGGCATTTGTATTGTGAATTCCGAATCGGCAACAGTGTGCACAATTCATTCCTGGCATTTACTTCTTGGTATTTAGATCGGCAGTGCGCGCAATCATTTCATGGCATTTGTATCATGAATTCCGAATCGGCAACAGTGTGCGCAGTTCATTCCTGTCATTTACTTCTTGGTATTCAGATCGGCAGTGCGCGCGATCATTTCATGGCATTTGGATTGTGAATTCCGAATCGGCAACAGTGTGAGTGATTCATTCCTGGCATTTACTTCTTGACATTCAGATCGGCAGTATGAGCGATCAGTTCATGACATTTGGTTCTTGATAATCGATCGGCAACAGTGTGCGCGATTCATTCCAGGCATTTAACTTTTGAAATACAGATCGGCAGAGTGCGCAATCATTTCTAGACATTGAAATCTAGATGTGCAGTTTGATTAAGGTGCATAGTATTTCCTGAACATTTGAGTCTTGGAATTCTTAATCAAAGAGTGACGTAGCCGTGTTATTCATGGTTCTAGTACAGTTCATTCATGCAGAGAAAAAACATGTGCTCTTTGATTCTTGTTACAATGCAGTGATTATTCTAAGAACTATATGGAGAGCGTTTATTGTGAAAAAAATATAATATGTTAATTCTGGAATGTTCATATGAAAACCTTGCATAACCTTTCTTGATTTCCAGGTACCTAGATTCTTGACGCCTAGTTATAGTGAAGCCTTAGGTCATTCATGTTTTTCAGTATAAGTGTTTATTTGAAACAAAACGTATTGAAAGTAATTGTGATTAATCTTGCCATTGTGTTGTTTAACTCTTGCTTCCACAGGTCTCCTTCCCCGCTGTTCCCAACCCAAAACCCATTCCCCCATTCGGCCATTCTTTAACTCTGTGCTATATTACTAGTGGAGTTTAGAACTGCCAAGAAGAGGACATGTTGGGAACATGCACAAGCCCCGAGGATCTGGTCTCCTTGACAGTCAGTGATAAAATGAATGCTTTGAACTAAATAAAACACAAAAATACACCAGTGATGGTTAGCAGCGCTAATTATAACTTGCGACCCCACCATGCACTGCTTCCGACTTCACATGTGACATCACTCATGACATGTTCTTTGACATCATTTTTTACATCAGTGATGACATCTCAAATTACATTGTTCATGACATCGCTGAGGACTTCACTGATGATGTCGGCCAATGAGTGTGCTAGTTTGTTTAATAGTTTACATAGTGGCAGGAAAGTACGATATTACTTGTCTACCTAATTTTGTACAGCATGGGCCCAGCTAATGGGTGAATTAGTTATATATATATTTAAAACTGTAGAAATTCACTGAAAAAACAAAGTCACAGGGACATTATAGTTAGGAAATAGAATTTAAAAAAAAAACTTAGAAATTCACTTAATAAACCATAAACTAGAGGTTACAGGAACGTTATGGGTACAGGGTCGCTATAGCTACAAAGCCATAGAAATTCAGTAGTTACAGTTACCTGAGCCAACTATAACTCATGCCTCTTAAAATGCACTTCTTATGACGTCACATATTACATCACTCGTGACATGGTCAGTAACATCACTGATAGTCATGTCAAATGACATCACTAATGGCATCACTTACGACATCATCCAGCTAAATAAACTTCATGATAAGTTGCTTGATATGAAAATGTTCAAAGCAACATACTGAAATATTTTTCTTCTAAAATACAGTGAATGTGTTATCCTCCCAGCCAAGGTGAAAGCAGAAATGTAGGTCTTCCTGGTCTAATATTCCTTGCAAAGCTATTGTGGCATGTGCCATTTGGAATTAACATTTAGTATATTCCTCATGATGAGGTTAAGGAAAAGTAAAACATTTGTAAGCCATTTCATGAAAAGAGCTGATGAGTAAAAATTAAAATCAAATCAAATTATGCTAAGTGAGAAATCAATAGAAAAGTGTCCACAGCTGCCTGTCCTCACTGGATCCACTCACTGGAGTAATGAAAATAGCAGAAACTCCAGTGACTATAGGTCAGTAGTGACTGAATGAACACGTTCCTTAGGTGGACCCAGGGAGAAAAGGCGTTGTCAAATCATGAGTTAAAGACTAAAAATGGTCTGTTATGTCTGGAATAGATAGAATGAAGCACCTAGTGGTTGTTTTTTGCAGTGGAAGTAAATAATCTGTTCATGATTCCACACTCTTGAGTCATGTGGCCTGTGCCTCTGTAAAAGATGTTGTGAGCAATTTTTACTTCAAAACAAATCAAAACAGGCACAGAGACCACAACCTGACTCTGCACTAGAGATAGAGGTAAAAGCCCAACATTGCTGGCCTCAATAGCCCAAATATCCCTGGAAAGACAGCATGAACAATAGTACCAGGCCTGCTATTAATGAAGTGCTGCCCCGCTGCCTCTCTCACATGGAACTGAATGTATGTGATTAGAAAGTAATAGCAGTCAATGCATTTTGTATATATGGCTATGATCTGTTCTACTTGTTTACTCTGTTTCTAGGCATGGCCATGAACACATAAATTGTAAAAACATAAGTTCTAGAAAAGCCCCAAATTACTCTGATTATTATATTAACACATCCCTTAGTGGACTTTCTCTTTTAGTGGTTGTGTCTAAGCCCCAGCTAATTGATACCTCTCAAGTTCTAGTGGATCAACTACTACCTTAAAGAAGGGATGATATTACTAGAATTACAAATCAGAAATTCACTTTCTATATTTACAAATACCACAAATTCCATTCAGGCTTCAGTCATCTACCCACAACCTGCTCTAGACACTGTGGTCCACTCACCATGTCCCGGCTGGTGGAAGAGGAGCCAATAAAGGAAGGAACTCACCTGCAGGCAGCGTCTCATAACCTGTGCTGCCATGGAGCCAGTCAATCATTTTCTCCTTCTGCTGCTGTTGCTGATAGATAGAGCCCAATATCCACTATGCTATTGATGCAACCGACAGTAAGACCACACATCTACCTATGTTCCAAAACTCAACAACAGATCGACACGCTGCCATCCACATGGTATACATATTTGTGCCCCAGGTTGGAGTAGTTCACAATGAATGACCCATTCACAGCCCCATGATGCCCCCTTTGGGCAGGTCACTGACGCTGCACCACCACACTCCACAAAAACACATGTCTGCCCATCCCAGTTTCAGGGACAGTCAAATGTAGAGAACATTGTTTCACGCAGAAGCAACACCACACCAAGATCACACATAATTAAACTGACACCTTCACATTGCTCACGTGCCATGGCTGGCATGATATTGAAGACGCATATGTATGGATGTGTCATTTCACACAAACACACCTTCCATGAAACATCCCAGTGATGAACCCACACATATCACCCACATTGCAACACAATGGAAGGTCAATGGGGTGCACAATATTTTGTGAGACAAATATCCAAAGCTCACAATGTAAACAATACCTGCACAATAGGAATGGGTGCATCATGGGCACCCCAGGAAGGTTACTGCCTTGTGATGCATTTAATTTTGCACATGCCCCTAAAACACCATTTGCACAGGAGCTGGCACTTCATATAGCTCAGGAACGAACAATAGTAGAGCCAAGTGACATGCCAATCTGCAAATGTGTAAGTGCAAATCAAGAAAGCAAATATACCAGCATGGATCACACACGTAGATGAAGTCTGTCAACACCAGGACAGTGCGCGCTCTATGGGCATCTAGAATGCAAAAACCCAACACTTGCAAGATAATGTAATTTATGCATTGTGATGATATGTTATTGTTTAGCCTTTTGCATTGCAGAATCCCATCCAAAAGATTCATTTTTAAGGTGCTTATAAATACTGTACATTTGCAATGTATTGCTGCAGACATTCAGAGTGTGTTAGGGTGTGGGCCCTTTCCAGGGCCTTCTAGAGACTTTCCCTGCAACAAGCCTGGGCGTGGTTCTAGGCTGGGCCAAGACTCTATAAAAGAGAGTCAGCCCAACTACCAGTGCTCACTATTCAGAGGTCCCGGTGCAGAGCAGCAGCTTCTTCCTGAGCTCCTGTCCCGGCGGCCTATTTGGATTTTCCAGTCTTCTGCACTCATCTCTCATTGGTGATCACTGTTTCCAGGCGGTAAGACGGTGTTTGGACATTTCCCAACACCGTAATTGAGAATTTTCATATTCTTGATTTTAATTCTTAAATGAGTAACAGATTACTTGTGTGCTGCCATTTTTTGACATTTGTATGGTGGTTTGCAAATAGGGAGGAAGCGCAATTTATTCCATAAAGATTTGACTTCGTTATTACTTTGTTGTTCATTGCGCGTTGATATTTCTTGACATTTACATGGTGACATTCGAATCGGCGAAACGCGCGATTCACTTCTCGTGTGTAATTCATGCTGTTCATTGTGCGCTACCATTTTCTGGCATTTACATGGTGGCATTTGAATCGGCGAAACGCGCGATTCACTTCTCATGTGTAATTCATGCTGTTCATTGTGCGCTACCATTTTCTGGCATTTACATGGTGGCATTTGAATCGACAAGACGCGCAATCCTTTCCCTGAGTGCTTTTCATGTTGTTCATTGTGCGCTACCATTTCTTGGCATTTGTATGGTGGCATTTGAATCGGCAAGACGTGCAATTCTTTCCTCGTGTATAAATAATGTAAATTACTGTGCGCTACTATTCTAAGACATTTTCTTGGTAGCATTTCAAGTTGACACGTTGCGTGATTTATTCCTTGAATCTACGTTGTTTGATTTCATGGTGCACAATCCTTTATGGTGTTTAATACTCATATAAAAATCTGCAATGTGCGCAATTCACTTCCCAATGTTTTTTCTGAGATGAACACAACAATACCAGAGTTCTAGATGTAATGCTGTGTGTTCCTGATATATATTCTTAAAAGGAGATTCATATGGTTGTTTAGAAATTGCTCAGAGTGTTTCCTGATTCTCATGCTAAAGAAAGTGCTCGAATCTGAAAGTCCTATTTAACTTTTCCTGTTTCCTCCTCAGGCATTCGCTCATCTAAAGCCTAGTCAGTTTTGAGACTATTCTAGGGTTGTTCATGTTTTTCGGAAAAGACGAAGCTTAGAGTTGTAGCATGGTACTGATTTCATGAGATGTAATTTTGATGTTGTGTTTTAACCTTTTGCTTCCTACAGGTCTCCTTCCCAGCTGTTCCCGTCCTAATCCCCTTTTCCCCACTTGGACTCTCTTAGACTCTGTGATAAATCTAATCAGAGTATTGGAGCTGTCTTGTGGTGGAAGTGTTGTGAACGTGTACAGACCCCGAGAATCTGGTGACTCTGACAGAATAGTGAGCCCACAAATTATTATCCTCCTGGTTTGTGTATGTTCTCCGCATGGCCACACTGGACGAGCTAGTCAAGGCTATCACCCAGCTCCAGTCAGAAGTGGTATCATCAAAGGATTTGACAAATAGTCTAGCTGAGAGGGTGAGTCAGTTACAGAATAAGGTTGAGAAGAAAGAACAAAGTCCCACAGGTGTGTCTTGGCCAGGTACTTCTTCTCAGACTTCTGGAGGTAATCCGACTAACATTTCCCTCAATGTTACTTCAGCCATTCCTTTAGCTCCCCCAGAACGCTTCTCAGGTGATCCCTTGAAAGCGCAATCTTTTCTGGTTCAAGTGGAACTTCACTTCACCTGCAGACCACATACTTTCCCCGATGCCCAGTCTAAAGTAGCTTTCTTGTTGTCATATCTGTCTGGAGATGCAGCTACCTGGGCTATTCCTCTTGTGCGTAAAAATAGTCCCCTGTTGTACAACTGGAAACATTTTGTTTGTGAATTTGAGAGAGTTTTCGATCGTAGAACTGTAACACAGTCAGCAGATCGTGAATTATTAGACTCACGCCAAGGGAATCAGGACTTAGGGCCTCATTCTGACCCTGGCGGTCCTAAACCGCCAGGGCCGCGGGCAACGGAAGCACCGCCAACAGGCTGGCGGTGCTTCAGTGCCCATTCTGACCGCGGCGGTAAAGCCGCGGTCAGAAAAGGGGATCCGGCGGTTTCCCACCGGAATACCCCTGGCAGGGCTGAACCTCCATGGCGGCGCTGCAAGCAGCGCCGCCATGGGGATTCCGACCCCCTTTCCGCCATCCTGTTTCTGGCGGTTTTTACCGCCAGGAACAGGATGGCGGGAACGGGTGTCGTGGGGCCCCTGTGGGCCCCTGCACTGCCCATGCCACTGGCATGGGCAGTGCAGGGGCCCCCTAACAGGGCCCCAGCATGATTTTCGCTGTCTGCATAGCAGACAGTGAAAATCGCGACGGGTGCAACTGCACCCGTCGCACCCCTGCAACACTGCCGGCTCCATTCGGAGCCGGCCTCTGTGTTGCAGGGCCTTTCCCGCTGGGCCGGCGGGTGCTCCTTTGGCGGGCGCCCGCCGACCCAGCGGGAAAGCCAGAATGGCCACCGCGGTCTTTTGACCGCGGAGCGGCCAAATGGCCGTAACCGCATGGCGGGTGGCTACCGCCGCCCGCCGCGGTCAGAATGACCGCCTTAGTGTCATATTTAGCCAACTTTAATCGGCTGGCCGCTGAGACATCCTGGCCTGAAGAAAAACAAGCAGCCTTGTTTTACAGGGGACTCAAAGAGGAGCTAAAAGACATCTTAGCGCAAATCGACCCACAACCTGCAAACTGTCAAGATTTAATAAACCTTGTCTTGAGGCTTGATCATCGTTTAAATGAACGAAAAGGAACGCGTAAAAAGACTGAAAAACATTCTTGGCATGCTCATGATAACAAAGACTCAAGAACTCCGAGAGAAAGAACGCCGGAACCGATGGAAATTGGAACCATCAGGAGACCTTTGACCAAAGATGAAAAGGACCTACGCAGAAAAAATGGGCAATGTCTCTATTGTGGGCGGAAAGGTCATTTCGCCAAAGATTGTCCAATCAAAACAAAGAGCAAGCGAGGCCCAGTTCAGAAAGTTGCAACCAATGCATCAGTCGAGTCGGGAAATCTAAAGCACCCAAGTTGCAGAGAAGGGTTGCTCTTGGGTGTCACCGTGGATCTTTCACAATCCAAACATCTAAAATTGGGAATAAGAGTTCAGGTCAAGAAAAAGACCTATTTCAAGAAGGCTCTAGTCGACTTTGGGGCTACAGGAAACTCTGTTGACGCCCAATTGGTTCGTGCATGGGGTATCTCATGTATTGAAAAGAAGACCCCAGAAACCATCCAGGCAGTTGATGGAAAACTCTTGACTGGAGGTCCGATAACGCTTCAGACTGTCCCCTTGACAATAATTTGTGAAGGTAAAAATCAAAGAAAGAAACATAAAGAGGAACTCATCCTTGACGTGATCCATGCTCCCCAGTATGGGATCATCCTTGGCTTGCCATGGTTAACTCATCACAATCCAGAGATTAATTGGGCAGAACGAAAGATTGTGTTCTCATCAGTGCTATGTAAAGAACATTGTCTCCAAAGGACTCAAGAATCGGACGTTTGCCATTCTTACATAGCTTCCGCCGCAGAGAAAGAAGTTCAGTTGCCCAAACAGTATTCGTCTTATGAAGATGTATTTGATGAGAAGGAAGCAGAGAACTTACCTCCTCATAGGTCTTATGACTGTCAAATTGATCTAGTCCCAGGGGGGATACTTCCCAACTGTCGTGTGTATGCCCTGTCAGAACATGAAAATCAACATTTACGAAAATACTTGGATCAATTCTTAGAGAATGGTTTCATCCGCCCCTCTAAGTCTCCCACAGCTTCTCCTTTGTTTTTTGTTCCAAAAGCGAACGGAGAGCTTCGAACATGTATCGACTATAGGGGCTTGAATAAAATCACCATCAAGAACAAATATCCTTTGCCTCTAATTCCAGTCTTACTGGAACAAGTAAAGAAAGCAAAAATCTACACGAAGCTTGATCTTCGAGGTGCTTACCATTTGGTCAGAATGAGAGAGGGTGACGAATGGAAAACGGCATTCAAAACAAGATATGGCCTTTTTGAATACACTGTCATGCCTTTTGGTCTGTGCAATGCTCCAGCAGCATTTCAATTTTTCTTAAATGACGTTCTTAGAGAGCACCTCGATATCTTTGCCATAGTTTACATTGATGACATTTTGATCAACTCAGACAATGAGAATGAACATGTTCAACATGTCAAGAAAATTTTGGCAGCCCTTCGTAAACACCATTTATATTGCAAGCTAACCAAGTGGGAGTTTCATGTTACCACTGTTGAGTTTTTAGGGGTTATCCTTACCCCTCAAGGAATGGTGATGGCAGAAAGGAAAGTAAAAGCCGTATCTGAATGGCCCATCCCAAAGACTGTTCGTGATGTACAATGTTTCCTGGGCTTTGAAATTTTTTACCGGAGGTTCATCAATCATTTCTCCCAGACAGTGGCTCCAATTACTAAGTTATTAAGAAAGAAAGAAAAATTTGTATGGTCCCCAGAAGCAGACCAAGCCTTTTCAACTTTGAAAGAAGCTTTCTCCACTGCCCCAGTCTTGGCTCATCCAGATGCGGATCGACCTTTCATAGTGGAAGCTGATGCTTCAGATGTGGTGATAGGAGCAGTCTTGTCACAACGAAACAAAGACACTGGTCAGCTTCATCCTGTAGCTTACATGTCTCGGAAGTTGAACGAAGCCGAACAGAACTATGTCATTGCTGAAAAAGAGCTTCTGGCGATTCGTGATGCCTTTAAAGAATGGAGACATCATTTGTTGGGAGCTAAATATACTGTCACAGTATATACTGATCATCGCAATCTTCAATTCATGAGTTCTGCCAGACGTTTGACTCCTTGGCAATTACGCTGGATGCTGTTTTTTGCCGAGTTTGATTTTGTGGTAACCTTCCGGCCTGGTAAAGATAATCGCAAAGCTGACGCCTTGTCCCGCCAAGAGTCTACCACATTGCCTGCAGTTCAAACCTCCAGAGCTATTATTGCTCCTGACAAGGTCCTATGTATCATAAAAACTGAAGATTTCTTTGAAGACATCCGCAATTCATTCACTGTTGAAAAATGGCAGGCGTGGGCCCAAGCAGATCCGAAAAGATCAATCAAGCAAGGATTACCCTTTCACGATGCTCGTTTGTTCGTGCCCACTACCAAACTTCGCAAGATAGTGTTTCATTGGTTGCATGTTATACCTACAGCAGGTCACCCTGGTACTCCTAAAACTCTTGAATTAATCCAACTGTATTTTTGGTGGCCTACCTTAACAAAGGATGTAAAAACAATGGTAAACAACTGCGAAGTCTGTGCTCGCACTAAAACAAGTCATTCAAAACCGAAAGGGTTGTTACACCCACTCCCAACCCCAAGTCGTCCGTGGGAACACATCTCTTTAGACTTTATTACAGGTCTGCCAGTGGTTCAACAGCATTCAGTAATTCTGGTGGTAGTAGATAGTCTCACGAAATATGGACATTTCATTGCTTGTAAGAAATTACCCACCTCTGGTGAACTGGCAACTATCTTACTGAATAGAGTGGTTCGTTATCATGGACTGCCAAAAGTGATCCTCTCCGATCGGGGATCGCAATTTGCCTCCAACTTCTGGAAGACATGGTGTAAAACACTCCAAGTGACATCTACCCTATCTACTAGCCACCATCCTCAAACAGATGGTCAAACGGAGAGACTAAATCAGACTTTGAAGCAATACCTACATGCTTACGCTGAAAAAGCACTTAATTCATGGACATCAGTGCTCTGGTTAGCTGAGTTAGCCTACAACAATTCCTTCCACACGTCTACTGGCGTTACACCCTTCTTTGGTTTGTTTGGCTATCATCCTGACACCTTGCCCATCACAATTCCTCAAGAAAGTTCTCTCACTCCAGCTGTGTCAGAAATCATTCAACATTTGCATCAAACTCAGAAATCGATTCAACAGCATTTAGAAAAAGCCAAAAAAAAAATACAAAAAGCATTATGACAAGAAACATTGTGAGGGACCGCAGTATCAACCTGGTGACAAAGTGTGGCTTTCCACAAAACATATAGACTTCAAGAAGAAGCACATGTTCAACCCCAAATTTATAGGTCCTTACACTGTTCTTCAGCAAATCAATCCTGTGACCCTTAAACTACAATTGCCAAAATCATTACGGATTCATCCAGTGTTCCATACTTCCCTCTTAAAAAAGGCAGTCCAAAAGGTCCACCCTCATCCAGCTCCTGTTCTAGTACAGGGGGAAGAAGAATATGAAGTCAAGAAAGTGTTGGACTCTGAACTGAGAGGGCGTAACCTATGGTACTTAATCTCATAGAAAGGTTATGGCCCTGAAAGTAATTCATGGGTTTCCGCATCTGATGTTCATGCTCCAGTACTTGTGAGACGCTTTCATTGTCTCAAGCCAGATAAACCAGGACCTAGAGCGCGCCTGGGAGAGGGGAGTACTGTCAACACCAGGACAGTGCACGCTCTACGGGCATCTAGAATGCAAAAACCCAACACTCGCAAGATAATGTAATTTATGCATTGTGATGATATGTTATTGTTTAACCTTTTGCATTGCAGAATTCCATCCAAAAGATTCATTTTTAAGGTGCTTATAAATACTGTACATTTGCAATGTACTGCTGCAGACATTCAGAGTGTGTTAGGGTGTGGTCCCTTTCCAGGGCCTTCTAGAGACTTTCCCTGCAACATGCCTGGGTGTGGTTCTAGGCTGGGCCAAGACTCTATAAAAGAGAGTCAGCCCAACTTCCAGTGCTCACTATTCAGAGGTCCCGGTGCAGAGCAGCAGCTTCTTACTGAGCTCCTGTCCCGGCGGCCTATTTGGATTTTCCAGTCTTCTGCACTCATCTTTCATTGGTGATCACTGTTTCCAGGCGTTAAGACGGTGTTTGGACATTTCCTAAAACCGTAATTGAGAATTTTCATATTCTTGATTTTAATTCTTAAATGAATAACAGATTACTTGTGTGCTGCCATTTTTTGACATTTGTATGGTGGTTTGCAAATATGGAGGAAGCGCAATTTATTCCATAAAGATTTGACTTCGTTATTACATTGTTGTTCATTGCGCGCTGATATTTCTTGACATTTACATGGTGGCATACGAATCGGCGAAACGCGCGATTCACTTCTCGTGTGTAATTCATGCTGTCCATTGTGCGCTACCATTTTCTGGCATTTAAATGGTGACATTTGAATCGGCGAAACGCGCGATTCACTTCTCATGTGTAATTCATGCTGTTCATTGTGCGCTACCATTTTCTGGCATTTACATGGTGGCATTCGAATCGACAAGACGCGCAATCCTTTCCCTGAGTGCTTTTCATGTTGTTCATTGTGCGCTACCATTTCTTGGCATTTGTATGGTGGCATTTGAATCGGCAAGACGCGCAATTCTTTCCTTGTGTATAAATAATGTAAATTACTGTGCGCTACTATTCTAAGACATTTTCTTGGTAGCATTTCAAGTTGACACGTTGCGTGATTTATTCCTTGAATTTATGTTGTGTGATTTCAAGGTGCACAATCCTTTATGGTGTTTAATACTCATATAAAAATCTGCAATGTGCGCAATTCACTTCCCAATGTTTTTTCTGAGATGAACACAACAATACCAGAGTTCTAGATGTAATGCTGTGTGCTCCTGTTATATATTCTTAAAAGGAGATTCATATGGTTGTTTAGAAATTGCTCAGAGTGTTTCCTGATTCTCATGCTAAAGAAAGTACTCGAATCTGAAAGTCCTATTTAACTTTTCCTGTTTCCTCCTCAGGCATTCGCTCATCTAAAGGCTAGTCAGTTTTAGGACTATTCTAGGGTTGTTCATGTTTTTCGGAAAAGACGAAGCTTAGAGTTGTAGCATGGTACTCATTTCATGAGATGTAATTTTGATGTTGTGTTTTAACCTTTTGCTTCCTACAGGTCTCCTTCCCAGCTGTTCCCGTCCTAATCCCCTTTTCCCCACTTGGACTCTCTTAGACTCTGTGATAAATCTAATCAGAGTATTGGAGCTGTCTTGTGGTGGAAGTGTTGGGAACGTGCACAGACCCCGAGGATCTGGTGACTCTGACAAAGTCGCTGGAACATACACATATGAAAATGGACAAATGTTCAGTAAAATGTAAAGGAAGGTAACACAATTAAACACCCTTCATGTGTGGACAAACACAAATCTAGCTTGCACACATGAGACAAATGTCCAATCTACATCAGTGAGACATATCAAACACAATACATGTTGGCATTGGCCTAGCCAGGGTGAAATTCTTACCATATCAAATGAAACACAATTCAATGGCACCCCAATCGGAGTACCACCCACATATCCATACAGTGAAAATATACCCTTGTCCTGGATGACAGCAGCACCGCCCACAAAGTCAGATCTTGCCAACTACAGCAAATGGATCACCAATCAGGGTGAAACACACACGACCGAAAGCACACAATACAAATTGCTCAGGAACAACAAAAAGGTAGAAAAGTAATGGCAGGACAAATGTGAACTCAAAAAACAATGTATTGGGGTTATTATGAGAACAACAACAATAATCTAACACCAGCTTGACTCTGATCACTGCTAGAGAACCTCCACAGGAGGTGCGCATGCAGGCACCTCAGGGATCATTCTTGAGCGGGATAGGGTTAGATTTGGGATGGGTGTGTTTGGGTTTGGGAGGGGTGGTCTTCAACTTAGGAGGGGTGAACTTCTTAGGAGAGGTGGTCTCCTTTGGAGGGGTGGGCTTCGTCTTTGGGGTGGGAGGGGTATAGGTGCTTGCAGGGGGAGCAGGTGTGACATGAGAGAACTTGGATGTGGAAGGGATGGGTTGGGATGTGGATGGGGTTCCTTAAGTTTAAGAGGGGGTGGGGAACACAGGGGTCAGGACAAGGTAAAAAAGGACACATCTCTTGGCAACACAGGTAGGGACTATAGAAGTGATTAGGGGTTGGGAGGTTGAGGGAGTGCTTATCTTGCCTGTGGGTGTTGATGCCACTGGCCTGTTCTTGTCTGAGGTATGCTTGGGTTTGGGTGGTGTCTGTTGCATGCGTGAGTGTGGATGTTTGTGTTGCTCTGTCAGGTGGAGGTGCTAGGTAATGTGGGATTGGTGGTTTTGTGCGTGGATGTTGGGGTGGTGTCTGGGGATATGGTGGATGTGATGACTGTGTTTGTGGGTATTGAGGTGATGTTTGGGTGATGGTGGATGTGGTGTTTGTATTTATGGGTATTGGGGTGGTGTCTGGGGGTATGGTGGATGTGGTGGCTGTGTCTGTGGGGGCTGGGGTGATGTCTGGGGGTATGATGGATTTCGTGTGTGGGCCTGTGGGTGCTGAGGTGGTGTCTTGGGGTATGTTGAGCCTGATGGAAATGTCAGTGGGTGTTATGGTTGTGTCTGTGGGTGTGGTGGTTGTGGTGTGTGTGTTTGTGTTGGTGAGGTGTTGTCTGTGGAATGGTGATTGTTGTGGTATGTGTGAGTGATTGTTGGGTGCTTGCATGCCGGTGTGTCTTGTGTGCTTGTGTTTATGTGTGCTGCTTGTGTGTGTTGAGGTGGGTATTTGTGGATGTGTCAGTGTACTTGGGACAGATAAGGGAGTAGGGAAAATGGATGAGGGAGAGGTAGGTGGTTGGGAGGAGGATTGTGGGGGGTTAATGGCTGCTGACAGTGAGGAGGTCAGAGCCTGAAAAAATATCTGTGGGCCAGACATGGCACTATGAATGACTTACCAGAAACACAACCATCTACTGGCGCTGGCTGCCCTGCACCTGGATGGCATTCTTAATGGCAGTCTGAGCTGCAGAGATACTCCCCAGAAGATCAATAGCCTTCTCACTCATGGCAGCAGGGGTAGTGGGGGCAGGGGGTGAGCTGCCTGGGGTGAAGGAGACTCTCACCCTCTTAGCTGAGCAGGCACGGCCAAGTGAGTGGGGAGCAACAGGGAGGGTGGAGATAGAATTGGGGGTGGCGAACAAGGCTGGAACAGGAAGAGGTCCTGTTGGGTCTACCACTAAGAGGGAGTAGCCACAGGAAGAAGAATCTGAAGATGGTTCTGTGGATCCTGCGTCCTCTGTGGCACTCCCCTCACCCTCCAGGCCACTGGGTCTCTCCGTGCCAGTTGTCTCATGACACGAGGTACAATTGCCAGCGGCTTCTCCACTTGGCTCCAACCTGCCTCCTCTGCTTGCCTGGGATGATGCTGAAGTTACAAAAACCAATAGGGTCACTACATATTCCTAATCACATTTGAACAACAGCTGTGAATAGCAAACATTACCACGATGTACAATAGCCCCTAGCCACAAGCTTCAGCAAAGTGGCCCAAACATTTTCAACACCAAACCCATGCATGCTACATGAACTGTCCAAAGTTGCCCACAGGAAACTCAGAATCACAGACAACTCCAATTGCATGGGTGAAGTTGAGCAATCACAGTACCCATTAACAGGTAAGAGACCTTATCACCTTCAATGGTTGCCTCATGTAGCATCCCTCAGTTATCTGTTGTCACACAATAGTAGGGCAATGCCAAGTTCATTTCCACATATCCCACACAAGGTCATGCATCCAGCTAATATTCATATGCCCAATACCACATCAAGAAGAAATGATGCCCAAATAATCCAGCCATGTTACTGACCGAAGTACAGTAGCTGGAAGAAGGTGACATGGAAACACCCATGTCACACTGGGGAAAATCAACAATTGGCACTTCACTATATGTACATTGTCTGAATGGACTCATGGAGGTTGTGCCAATGTTGCTCAGATAGATAACACATCTTGCACGGAAATGTAAACTGTAAGCAAGTTGGGAAAAGTGTCAGGTAGAGTTGTCTAGAAAATCCACACCACAATGAATCAGCTAGCCCCACGGAAATTGCCTCTCTTGATTGGTACTCCTGACAATACCATACTGTGATTCCATCAGTAAAAGCCAATAGTCATATTAATGTTGTAGAGCCCAGGTATTCTACAGTACTTGTAGAAGGCCTGAACATGTTGCTCAAGGGGAAGGCATATTGTTGTCTTTTTTTGTCATGCAAACACAGATCTCCTTGGATGAATGGTTGGACACAACCACATATGATTCCCACATTACTGCAAGTCACTTCCTGATGCATGACAACACTTAGGTAATGAACCTTCACAATTTAACATCTGCTAAGCACTTTGCTAAATGGTTCTACATCAATGGAATGGAAATGCAGGTTGTGGGTAAAAACTGTGGTCCTACCTGTCAAGTCCTTCATTGTTACTGAAGTTCTACATGCCTAATTACATAGAATGATACGTGTGGGTATGTGTGAGCCACCAATCAATGGTGACACACTCCTGTCTGTGGCACTACATGAACTGTAGCCCCATTACATATGTCAAATTCCAAACACATGTTTGCATGCATGCATATGTGAGGGAATCAGACATCATTTCATGAAGACACATAGACCATGCATGAAACAGCAGTTAAAATGATATGGCAAAAGTGAAAGGTACACATGCTAACATGTAGGCACAAGGAATGATGCAACAGTAATGTCAGCAAAATCATGTCACTGGAGATTCATTACTTACCAAGGGACAGTATTGATCTGTGATTGCACAAAAAGAGCAATGTATGTTCTTTCACATGTATGATGGCCACCATTACATGACAGACAGTAGTGAGGCACCAGCACTTGTGACACCCTGAAGACAAGTAGCCTGTGTGGTACAGATGTCTAAATTCTCACTTAAGCAGATACATGGCTGAGGACTGTGACCTATTACATCATGTCGCTTGGGCTGTCACACGGAAGAAAAGTGGACTGTTGTTTACAAATTACACCACAATAACAAACAACATGACCTGATTGATATTTGCACTCAGCCATGTGTTGGCCCTGGAGAGTTAATTGGTTGTAGACTGTACTCGGTTGTGGCCTAGATCACTGGGCTAATAGGCAAGGCACATCAGCATGCACAAACTTCCATACCTGCACAAACAATTTCACATCTTGTGTGTCACACATGGCCCATACCCAATCTTCAGGGGAAGATGGTAGAATCTAATACATCAACCTGGCAATGTAACAGGCAGGAATATGCCCTGGACTTGAAGAACCAGAACCTTATGGGCCTGGCGGCGCAGGGTACGCCTGAAATCTCCTTGGATTCACCTGCCTCAACTTACAGAGACACGGGACACTCTGTCAGGCGTAAAAGATCAGATTTTATTAGCTGCAGCTAGTACAGTTGTCCAAGAAGTACACAAGGTATGTTCTCAGGAGACTGCCACTTTACTTTGTGGCGCACAATCTTATATACCGTATAAAAACCATTTATTAACTACATACACTCCCAGAACACATAGAAAGGAGCCAGTAAGAATAATGTAAAGATAGAACAGAGCCAATAGAAATGTCGGAAAACAAGACAGCACCAATAGAAGGAATTGGAAAACAAAGTATCAAGTGACTTAAGGTTGCCTCCCCTCCAGCTGTGTTTGTCACCCCTCCCTTGAACTAATTCATTAACCGATCCACAACGAAGTTGCATGTGGTGCGATAAGTTTGTGTGCGTTTGGAGGACAGTTGTGAAATGAGAGAATACTAGCAAAGGACAGCGAAGGCCAGACGATAAGATAAGATCGGCGGAGAATAGTGTGAGCCTACAGATAGTTGAAACAAGGATTAGAAAACCAGACAGGGATTAGTGTACTCGGTCAGACCTTAATACCAGCCTTGTAAAGATAGAGGCAGAAGGCTGTTTTGAACACCATGTTGCAGAATAAGCAGAAAAGGCAGAATGGACTTCGTTCGCTGTGCTGCCTGAGTGAAGGCAACATAAAATGGCGGCGGGCCACAAAATGGCGGGTCGATACGATCGTATTAAAAATCGAATTTCCTCAGACTCACTCCCTTGTAGCTGCTGTGATCCGCTCAATTGGCCATTAAGCTCAGGGTAGGCCACCACCAGAATGTGGGCCATTGGGGGGGGAGTCAGGCTCTGACATGCACCCCACTGGACCTCTGCAATCTTCCGGGACCAATGTCTGAGGTTCTCCCACCTCTGACGACAGTGGTCGATCCCCCAGCTGTGGACCCCAAGGGTCCGCATTGTCCGGGTGATGGCTCTCGAAATCCCCTTCTTCTGATGGGCGTTGACCAGTATGGATGCAAGAAAGAAATTTAAATGTTACTAATTTACTTTTTGGGCCAAATGGTTGTGTCAACCACATTTCAGAAACACCAAGAATAAAAATATGTAATTGTCATCAGACCACAAGTGTAAAGCACACATGCTGATAAGTACAGGGACATGACTACTCACTTTTGGAGTCATCAGCAGACTAATCCACTAGCTAGCTCATGGCCTATACTGACTAAGCAAGCCTACTGACATCAGGTAGTCCAGTGTCAAGTAACGTACTGTGATGTGAGCCACAGTGAAACACAACACACCATTGTGGCTTCATTAAGGCCAAATTTACATACTGCAACATTGACTCACTGCATACAGTCCCTACAGTCAACTACCATAGTACAGACTTCAGCCTAAGACTTGAGTGACAATGAAAGGGCTGCCATAGTGGGCACGAAAAGTCTCTTTCCCGTGCATGTGTGGAAATGTGGCCTACCCAATGTACACTCATGCCACTTCAGGGTGGGTTTGTGTGGTAAGTATCTGTAGCAGAGAACACACTTTTGACAATAAGTGGCAAACCTACATAAATGGCATCCAGCATGCAAAGGTATGTTTGGTCTGATTATTTGCATGTAACCTAGCTAATGAATCACATGTCTTGCCCTCCGCAGAATCTAGCAACTATCTGCAGTGTGGGTTTGTCACTTGTGCAATACGCCTGTACAGGACAAATATGACTTATGTAAAGGTGACAACAGAGCTGAGGGAGTAAGGGATCTGTTATAAGTCAATGACACACATTGACAATGATGTAAAATGCACATATGTGCTAGATCAGGGATTTACCTCAGTACCCATTCCTAATCTAGTCAATAGGCAAAGGCCTTCAGGCCAATTCTTGCCACTGGTGCCTAATTTTGGCCGCATGCCAAGATCTGCCGATCTACATGGAGTGGGCACGGAGCCACACTTGCATAGCCACAGTAACTCTACCCCAGTCTAGACTACGTCCCATACTGGGAGATACATTTGATAGGTCATGGTCTCTGCAGGCTGAGCATACAGAACCTACATGGCACTCACATTTCAATTACTTCCATGTATGACAGTACATCATGTAGCCATCATCAATGTGGCTTGTGGCTTGCGTGGCACTCCGAAGGGCATAGTGAGCTATTATATGCTTCTCATACAACAGTTTAGCTAGACCAGGTGTGGGCTAAATGATCTGCAACACTATACACATTGCTTACAAGATCCTCATATGATTCAAATAGCATACACAGTTCATGCTGTTATGCACATACATGTGGTTTGACATTTACAACCATCATATCAAATGACGAGCCATTGTATGGATGTAAAGTCTCCTTGTGTAGATATATGAATGCAATACAAGGATGATCTAGGCCTTAACACATATCACACAACACAGTGTTAATGTGCAATACGTGGAGTACTTTCCTCCACTAGCTGTTCCATGTACATTCCAATTATGCCATGCAAAATATTACAGGCACACAAATATTCTAACTGCCACACCAAGGCACATTGTAGCCTGTGAGGAGGGAAAGGATGGTGTTGAACAGAGTTAAATATGCCTATAAGGTTTTTACCTGCTCCTCTGGTGATTCATAGAGCTGACCATGCAGGGAAAGCACCTCTTTCACAAGCTTCTCCAGCTCCTCAGGAGAGAAGGCAGTGGCCCTTTCACCTACTTGGGATGGCATGATTGCTCCCAGAGGTGGCACACAGCAGCTGAAGTGGTGGAGGTGTTGATGGCACCAGTGTCAGGAGTCAAGTGAGTGAATTTACAAAGTGCAGCATACTCGTACGTCACGTACGTGATCATCACTGCCAAGGGGCACAGCCTTTGGCCTGTGACTGCCACAGGCAACAATGTTAGCCTATTGCTGTGTCCGCTGCGGTTAAAAAACCCGCTGCGTGGAAGATTTTCTGGCGGTTTCTAATGTCCAATGAACTACGTCAGGCATCTGCTATTTTGGCAGTTGGAAGTACATTTTTGGGCTCTGATAAAAGCATTGCAAAACAAATATAAGTGTATGAACATCTCCAACATCTTAAAACAGCCATGTTGTGTAGGTTTCTAATACACAATCTACATTGTAGTGTGTTGCTGCCCACAAAAGGAATAAACAGCGGTTCCCGGTTCATCGCTGGTGACGGTATTTTTTGTGGTTGGAAGGACCATCAAATCTTGAGTGGCACATGAGGAGCAGATAGATTGGTGATGCCTTAATTCATGATGTTGTCACATTTGGCCCTTGAGTACTAAACAGCTTTGATATGTAAGAGTATAATGTTATTCCAGTCATTCCTGGTTTGTCACATGGACTGTAGTCCTATACATCACGTTTGTTGGTGTGTATACATTGACTAATGCTCCAACTAAATTGATTTCACAAATAGGTACCCTGGGAGAGGGAGAAAGTGACAATCTCCAGTCTACTGTCCATTGCAAGACCTTCAAACCATGTAAGAATGTCACATCATCAGTTCTGTTTGAATCAGCAAACCATTGTGGAATTATGTCATCAGTTTGACCCAGATCTTGTGCCTGCAAACACTAATCCAACACGCATGCCCCCATTGTGAGACTCATGGCAGTATTACACTTCCTGGCCACAAGGTCCTTCCAACATACAGTGGCCATATCTGGCGGCATGTCCCAACCTATCTTCAGTGGTGCGTTAAGAGACGTGCTATCAGCACTGATGAAACACATTGACAGCTATATCAGGTTCCCAATGTCTTGAGTATTCGTCCAATGTAAGGGCTGACTTCTATTGTTTTGCTCGCCTCCCACATGTGGAGGGAGCCATTGACGGCACACATATTGGCTTGGTGCCACCGCAGGCCAGTAAACAAGTCTATCGAAACAGGAAGAATTTGCATTCTATCAATGTGCAAGTTGTTTGCATGTCAGATCTCTACATGTCGGTTGCATGGATCAGCCCATGATTCCTTTGTAATGTGGAACAGCACCATACCCTAGCTGATGCCACAACTGCTACCTGATTGGTAAACCACATCTGTCCTGATTTTGTGTGCCCGATGTCAGGTGCTACAATCGTGAAGTAAGGCACTAATTGTGTTGCTCATGTCTCATTCCAAAACAGGAGACTCAGCATACCCAAACCATCCTTGGTTATTAACACGGCTGAGAAGTCCAACTACGCCAGGAAAAGTCCACTTCAATGAGGCCCATGGAAGGACACAGTGGGCAGTGGAGTGGGCTTTTGGGCTCCTGAAGGTCAGCCTTCACTTTCTGGACACGACTGGGGGAGCCCTCCTACACTCACCTGGGAAGATGTTCCGACCACACTGACATGCTACATGCAAAGGAATATCCCTTACAACCCAGAGGAGGGGTAGCCTAAGGTGTCACCAAGAGAGAATCCTGGAATGTCAAATGAAGTTGATAGTGGTGAGGAGGAAGGAGCTGACTTGCGACAATATCTCATCAACAGCTTCTTCTCATGAGTGTTAAGTATGTCACAAGATGTCATGACTTTAACTATATTATGAACTGAAGTTGTGATTATGTATGGAGTATCTTTTTAGTAATAGTCAGGGAGCTGATGCTCAAGCTAATATATGCAAAATGGTGTTTGATGTGTTTTGAAGGTTTTAACACATTCACATTTTGATGATGTTGCAATGTTTGTGTCTTATTTTTCTGAATGACTTTATTGTCCAGATGTTTGCTATGTGACGTTTGTCATATGTATGCTTTCATAACTTCACTCCTTGATTTGTTCTTTGTTCAGGTACCTTCACCATGAGATTTTCATTTGGGCATTTCCGAGTTGTGACATTGGTTGGTACATCGTGCTGTTGGGACATACAAAGTAGACATAGATTTTTCTTGTGAATGTGCATCACAGAATTTGGGTGTTGATGACCTGTGTCAAGACATCTTGCACAGTGATAGGATGGAAGTATGGAAGGCCCAGTTAGACTTGTTCATTGTTGTGTGGTATGCCATCATGCAGTGAGCGAAAACATTGCCGTAGGACAATTTCATGTCAGTCCACCTTCACACTGGCTAACCAGTCTTTTGATATGAACTATGTGTAGCTGTAGATGTGTTTGCTCGTTGTTGGCCAAAGTGCCTGTGGCACATCACTGAAAATTCATTAAATCATACCACCAGATACAGAAGCACTGGATTGTAGTGACACTGTGACCATGAACTGTTGTACTGCCATCTGTCTGGGTGATGCATCCCATGAGGTGGTCTTCCTTTTGAGAGCTAGCATTCTAGATCTAGCTGATGAAAAGGCATGGGTGGTGAGCTCTACTCCACTGACAGTCTGCGCTTGCGCTGTATGGGCCATAACTGGGCTGCAGTGTGCACTCTTGGCTGGCAAACCTGTTTAGCACTTCCGAGGTCGGGGGCATTCAGGACAAGGTGTCACAAGGGCAGGCGGCAGTGGTACTCCACCACTCACTGAACTCTACCTCCACATAATTCCACAGAGTTGAAAAATCAACTCCGCAGAGTTCCACAGAGCTCCACCCAGGCCTACTGATGACATCAACCATTTCCACTTTTTGCCCATGTAACAGGACACTATCTGATATGTCCATTCCTACAATTGTCTTGGTGTCTGTACCAGTATATGTTGTGGCCTACACAGTCTGATATGGTCATGTCTCACTTTCAATGTTACTGACATCTTGCCAGCCTATGTGCCTCACAATGTGATATCAATGTAGATGGTGGGGTGAAAGCCCTGCTCATGGTGGTGTTGATTTCCCTCAGCACCCCTGTTAGGGTGCCTATGTTGTCATTATAGGCATCCATTTTTTTATCATGACCCTCTGAAGCTGCATGATTTCCCAGAGTTCATCCATCATCTGGCCCATCATGCCTTGGAACTCTTGATAGACCCCCAAGATGTGGCTGATGTTGTCCTAGCTGGCAGCAGCCCAAGTGGCCTCACTCTGCTGGCCCACAGCATCACTCCCACACACCTTACCCCCAGAAGCCTGTGCCCTTGGCACCAGGTGTCTTCTCCAACTGGGTCCTGGACCTTCAGTTTCTGGAGTGTTGAACTGCCCCTTAGTAACCAGGACTGGGCGGCACAAGATGGTGAAACTGTGCTAGGTACACAGGTTGGGGGGCACATTGTTGCCTGGGATGTTGAGGCCACAGGGCTGGAAGGTGAGGTTGTGGCCACATTTAGACTCACTGTTGCTGTCTGGATGGGTCAGGCCCATCCTTCATGTGCTCAAATCGAGGAGTGTCGTCATCACTGAGGGCTTCATACAGGGGTGTAGTGGGAGTCTGTTCAGTGGCCTCGGTGTGCCCAGTGGCAGCTCAACCTGCTGATGAAGGAAGTACATTGTTACTGGTTCAAGTGTGACATCTACCTTCAAAGGTTTTGTGTTACATTAAGCAGAAACATTGGACATTCCTAAATTGTAGGTTAGCCTACTATGCCATGTTACCATGGTATTAGATTATTAGACTCAGGCTGTTCATGAGATGTGCAGATCACTTGTACTTTGGATGATGGAATGAAATTTACGTCTTACCAACAGTGAAGCCAACACAGTGGAGAGGCAACATATGCCTTTGATCATGACGGAGGCCTAGTTGAGTGAGATACAGGCAAACACAGAACTTTGTTGTATGTGTAACTGTGGTCATCATGTGTGCACTGCTGTGTCAATGTATTTGCTGCTGCTGCAAATCTTGTGATGTGGCTTAAGGCCACAGGAATACTTGGTGAACACACTTGGTAAGGTGTCATTCCTGTCCTCGATAGTTTAATCTTGTGATAGCAGGTCAAGATGGAGCTAGGTAGACAGACATGTCTTTGAGTTGAGCATGATCTGTATATTGCTCACTCACAATTGAGAGTTGAGAAACACTTTACTGATGGTTGGAGCTACAGAAACAGGGCCTCCATGTAGTTGCAGTAATGTCACTCTTTGTACTTCCCAACACTTGGCAAGTGGTATCTTTCCAAGTGAGAACCCTAAAATTGAGAGTTGACAAACAGATGTATTTGGGCAAGTGAACACTGGGCTGGTGGTTAGAGTTACAGAATTAGGGCCTCCTGGGAGTTGCAGTCATTTCACTCTCTGTACATCCCAACACTTGACAAATAGCATTCTCCCAGGTGAGTGAACAGCATTTGAGAGATAACAAACAGGTGCATTTTGGCAAGTGAATACTGGGCTGGTAGTTGGAGTCACAGGAATAGTGCATCCTGAGATTCGCAGTCAGGTCACTCTCTGTACTTCCCAACACTTGACAAATAATATACTCACAGGTGAGTGACCAGCATTTGAGAGGTAACACACTTTTGTATTTGGGCAAATGAACACTGGACTGGTGGCTGGAGTTACAGAAACAGGGACTCCTGGGAATTGCAGTCATGTCACTCCCTCTACTTCCCACACTTGACAAATGGTATTCTCCCAGGTGGGTACACTTCAATTGAGAGTTGACAAAAGGGGTATATGGGCAAGTGGACTCTGAGCTGGTGGTTGGAGTTACTGAACCCCTGGGAGTTGCAGTCATGTCTCCCACTCTACTTCCCAACACTTGACACATGGTATCCTTCCAGGTGAGTACACTTCAATTGAGAGTTGATAAACAGGGGGATATGAGCACATGAACACTGGGATGGTGAATGAAGTTACTGAAACAGGGCCTTCTAGGAATTACAGTCAAGTCACTCCCTTTACTTCCACACAAGGCAAATGGTATCCTCGCAGGTGAGTACACTTCAATTGTGAGTTGATATAAGGGATTTATGGGCAAGCAAACACTGGGCTGGTTGGCAGAATTACAGAAACAGGGCCTCCTGAGAGTTGCAGTCATGTCACTCTCTGTACTTCCCAACACTTGATAAATAGTATACTCCCAGGTGAATTGCCAAACTCACAAGTGGGCCCATAATTTCCAACACCTTCCCCAAGACAGTTATGTTTGGAGTGGGAATAGTAAATCTGACCCCTTTAGTATCCAACACATTTCCCAAGATATTTGAGTTTGGAGTGGGAATAATTAACCTGACCTCTTAAGTGTCTAACACAGGGTTCACCAACCTTTTAAGTAATAGGAGCTACTACTAACAATATTAACATATTGTAATGGTGATCATTCCAGACAAGATTACGTTACAGGCCATCATATACAAGATTACCAGCTGTGATCATCATGGTAAATCAGGCAGGTTTGTTAGCAATCATGTAAAACACCCTTTGTCTATTTTGAATGCCTCTACGTGAGCAATACATAACAGCCATGGCTGAAATGCTGCTGGCATCAAGGTAATAAAGATATGTATAAGTCTCCCCAATGCCACATAAATTCTCAATGAAATATCAACTTTTAATATATTTTGCAAATCTACCCATTATTCCTCAAACATCCCTTATGAGTCTCGTAATTACACACATTTTGTCTTGTATAGACTCAATTTTGGTATACTTACATTAATTCAACTATGCCGAAGCTTCTGATTTAGTAGGGTGGACTGCAGACAGGAGACTAACTTACACTGAGCTGGAGAGCTGCCAGTATCTCATGAGCTACTCGTTTGTAGAAGCCTGGTCTAACACCTTTCCACAAGCTGGACTTGGGGCCTAATTATGAGTTTGGCAGTCCACAAACTCGGGGTGGTGGTCGGACTGATGCAGTCCTAGCGGTCCGACTGCCAAATTATGACTCTGATAGTTGGACTGCTATGGGACCCGTGCCACCAACAGGATCATGGATCCCGATGGGTTGGCAGCGGTCGAAGTTGTGGTCAGCCACGGCAATGCTGAATTCAGTGTGGCCATGCTGATCATGACTTCCCTTTCCACAAGCCTTTCCATGGCAGGGTCCCGCCACGAAAAGACTGGCAGAAAGGTAGTCCTGGGGGCCACTGGGGGCCCTCATGGGCAGTGCAGGGGCCCCTCTGCCAGCACCCTCAGAATGCGCACTGTCTGCAACCTCAGACAGTGCGCATTCTGATGATGCAGGGGGCACCCTCTGAGCAATGGCATTGGCACCCTAAGGGGCCGAGGCCAATGCCGCCACACTGTTTCCACTGGGCTGACTGGTGGCAACCTCCTAATATGGAGGTTTCTGCCAGTCAGCCCAGTGAAACATCATAATTGGAAAGGGTGGGAGAATGCCAACTCCACAGCAGTCTCCTCGTGATGGGTCTGGCGGGTGGACGGTCAGCTTGTCAAACTCACAATCAGACCCTTAGTTTGGAGTGGGTGTAATAGATCTGACCCCATTAATGTCCAATACCTTCCCTCAGGGTGGTTAATTTTAGAGTAGGAATAGTAAATCTGAACTTTTAGGGTCCAATACTATCCTTCAAGATGGTTTAGTTTGTAGTGGGTATAGTAAACCTGATTCCTCTATTGTCCAACATCTTCCTCATTATGGTTTAATTTGGAGAGAGACCAGTAGATCTGATTTGTTTAGTGTCTAACACCTTCCCCTAGATGGTTTAGTTTGGAGTGGAAATATTAAATATGACCCCTATTGTGCCCAACACCTTCAGCAAAATGGTTTAGTTTGGAGCAGGAATAGTAAATGTGGCTGCTTTAGTGTGTATCAAGTGTGTATCAAGTTGTTTAAGGTGGTTTTCTCTAAAGTGGGAAGATTTACTGTCTACACACTTGTAACAGTTGGAGTAGTGTAGGTATTGTAACTAAGTATGTTGTGTTGGGTTTTAAGAATGTTAAACTTACTTTGTGTTTACTGCTATATTTGAGTTCTGTGTGCATTTTAGGGTTCGGTGGAATGTTTCATTCCGTCCATGCAATTGGTGGAATTTGGCAAAGCTGTGTTACTCTTCAAACACAAACTTCTATTCAAATTTTGCCAATCGTCATGTGGCTGAATTGTTTTTCTCTGAAGGCTCCAAAAATGCGAGCTGGTAAGTGCGAGCGAGATTTGGCATCCCCTAGCACAATTTATTAAGGTGAGTGGTTGCGGTCACAGGACTGCTTCTCAAGAAGATTTGCTGCTGCTCACATAGATTTTCTACTCGAACAGCAGCAAAATCAACTTGAATGGCTACATGCTCTTGCACAGCGCATGGTGCTATTCACACTGATTTTTCAGAGCAGCTTGTGCTACTGGCATTAAATTGCAGTTTGAGCAACACAACATGCATATTTTTCATTCATTGGTAGAACTCTGCACAATCTCGCAGATGTTTTATGTAACTCAGTGGAATTCCGCAGAGTGAAACCCTGTGTGTTCCACCTACTGCTTGTGAATTTGTGTTAGAGAAGTTAAGTGTTTTATAATGATAGTAGGTGATTTTAGTGTGGTTTTTGGTTTGTAGGTGAAAAACATTCAATGTTTATTTATCTATTCTTTTAGCACATACTTTATGATTTGTTGAGTACATTATTTCATTGTTTACGTGATACATATGCTTTTTTATAACACATAATATAATAACAATTTGTTATAACTGTTGCTGTTTTGAATATATACATTTAACTTTTACACATACACAATTTTTGTACTGTCATTTGTATTTATTACATTTTTATGTCACACTTTTTCTTTTATTTTTTTAAATGTTACATATTTCTTCACATTTACATTTTAATTCACATTAAGTACATTGCATGGAAACATTTTCATAACATTATTTATGTATATTTTTATATACATGTATATATCACTTAGTACTATTGTTTCATAATGTGCATTTAGACACTACTTTTCAACATGTGAGTTACAATAGACTGGTATTGATTTGCAATTTTTTCAAATGTTTTTCTATATTTTATACAATTTGTTCCAACATATATTCATTTTTTGCATTTATAGCAATACAGCTTTAATTTTCGTAGGGCAATAGCCTTTATTTTCATTAGGTTGCCATGTTTTTTCCCTCTACTTGTACTTTGTATTCTATTATCATTGTTTGGAGGTTTTTATTCCGGTCTGCTGCAGTTCCCTGCTGCTGCTCATGTTTTAAGGTGAGACTTATTTTAACTTAGTTTTTAGGTAATTTGGGGTGGAGGGATGTGAGTAGGTGTTTTTACTGTAGTGGAATGTGTTAGTTTCATGTTTTTTTTTTTGCTTTGTGTTAATTAGCAATTTCATGTAACATCATGTTATGCGGTAGGCCTTTTTCTAGTTTGTGTAGCCCATATGGTTGAAATAGTGGTTGTGGTTATGTTAATAATATTTCCTATACAATGTCATAGTGTTTTCATTGTGTTTTGAGTTAATGTGTTATAAGGCTTTTATTCTTATTTTTAGCCAATATAAATTTTATATTTTCCTTTAATTTTTTCATTTACCTGGAGCAGTTCTTTATATAGGTTATGTGGCATTCTAGGATTATGGATTATTGCTGTAGATTTACTTTTGGACCTTTAGTATTTGTATTTTTTTATGTTTATTTTTGCTAAGGTTTGTGGATTCATATTTTTTGTGGATTCATGGTGGATAATGGACATTATTTTCAAAACCATAACTTTAATTTATCTTTATATTTTGGGTGGTGATGTGATTATTGCTATTTTTCTGTTGCATAAAACGAAATGCATTGTTTTGTTCTATGTCATGTGGAATTCTTAATGCATTGTGTTTTTATATGATTTTGTTGTAATTTATTTTGAGTGTATTTTTAATAATTTTTATGTTATTATATCTCTATTTATCAGTATCTTTCTATAATATTGCATATGCATTGGCGTTATAGACTGATATTATTTGTAAAGTTTATTAAAAATATTTTGGTTGTACAGTGGGTGCTTTGTATTCAGTTCTGTTGTTAGTAAAATATTTCGATTGTTCAGAGTATTGTTTTAGCTATTATTTTGAGGAACTGTAGCGATTTGTTATTTACAAAGAGTTGTACTTTAAATTAGAACACTTTTACTTCTCTTTGGTCAGTTTAGATATTCTAGCTTTCATTTGGCTTGCTGACTGTTCTATTTCTTTTTTTGGAAATATTCTAGGAATTTGTATAGGATTTGGTCACTTTGGTTTAATATGGCTCGGAAGGCCTTGTGCCATCCTTCCACTATGTTGCTTTTTGGAATGTTGGGCGATTACGCTGTCATATATGCTCCATCATGGGGAATGCAGTTTGGTTTGGTGTCTGTAACCAGAAGAGTGCAGTCTTCCAAACTAAGGCCCAAATTTATACATTTTTTGGTCTGCATTTGCGTCATTTTTTTACTGCAAATGCGGCGCAAACTGACAAAATATAATTATATTTTGTAAGTTTGCACCTCTTTTGCGTCAAAAAATGGCGCAAACGCGGCGCAAAAAGTCTAAATATGGGCCTAACTGTCTTTAACATAGTCCATGAGGGGATTTAGCTATTGTTCATTTTGTGGTAGTTGGTGGATTATATTAGTATGTTGATATCAGCTACTTCTGTGGCTGGCACATAGGCTAGGGTTATTAACTTTTTATCTTCAAAGGCAAACTCACTGTTTGTTGCATATTCTACACTTAGCATAGATTTCTGAATGTGTTTCCTAATGTTTTGATCAAAATGGTAATAACAGCCTTGCATGGATATGTGTGTGGGTAAGGTTTGAATATGATTTGTGTTATTGCCAGCTCAAAATAATACTTCATTTTTTAGGGTAGTAGTTGTTAGCTTGAATTTAAATTTTGTTTAGTAAGTCATATTATTTGCAGCTTGCTTGTTGGGCAGTAGAGCATATATTACCAGTATATTATACTATTCAGATATTCTCAATGTATGGTGTATATTTGTGTGAATGGTGGAGGGCACAATTTGAAGGTTCCATCCGTCATCCACATTGTGTATTGGGTTAGTTGGAGTAAGTTGCTTTGTGTTATATATATAATTATTCCCATGTTGGTATTTCTATTGTCATGCAGGAGAAAGTGCTCTTAGTGTGTGTATTTTTGTTAGGTGTTCTGGAATGTTTATGTCTTAATACCTCCTAGGAACAGCGGAGGTGTTGTGGTGCTATTAAAATTTTTAGATTCATGATTGCTGCTAGTTGACCTGAAATGTGGTTGGGCAGTATTTGTCTTTTATTAGTACCTGTGGCTTTCTGAGAGCTAGTGCTTGCTTCTCTAAGATGTTGGAGAAAATGTTTTGCTTCTATTTCCATTATATTTTGAGGATGGGTGTGTTTCCTAACATTAATTACAATCTCCTGTTACGTGGCAGCCTCCCATAACAAGTGCAGGCATGCTATGTGGTACATTTCAAGTTATCTTTTTCACTGCTTGTGCTTTTCCTGTTGTATGTTTATTCAACAGGAGAAAACAAAAGTTTGCCTTTCTTTGAGGTGAAATATGTGGCCTTTTGAGCCATTTTATCAGAGAATGGTAGGGGTATATATGCATTGCTTTATGTTAAATATATATTATTATTCTTATTATTAGTAAATGTATTTGTATTTATTATCTTTCATATTTACATATTTGCTGTTCCTTTAATGTGCTGTATCTATATTTTTGGTTTCTATTTAACTTGGTCAATATGTGGGTCAGGTGGTGCATCTTTACATACTAGGTAGAAAGTGTTAGTTTAATGTTGAGCTTAACATATTCTTCATTTAGCTTGAGCATTGGTTTGGGGTTAGTTTTAATTTAAAGTTGTAGGTGTTGGCTTTTGGGATACTTTTTATGACATATTAGTAATTCATGTTTGTCAAGTTTGAAATCAATGAAGTTGGTGCTGTTGGGTAGGATGCCTTTTGTTTCCAATGTTGATGTGTAAGTTATGATTTGGAGATATAAGTGAAAAGGTCTTTATTATTTATGTATTTAAAAATAAGGTAAAAGCAATGCGTGTAAGCTTTGTTACGGGTTTTAGGTTATTCTAGTTATCTGTAGATATTTTTGTGAAGTGTTGAACCTGGGTTTAAATCTGGTAGAGTTTTGTCTTCTTCAAGTTGTAGCACTTTTGGTGCAAAATGTAGCTGGTATGTGTGCTGTTTTTATGTTAGTATGTTAATAATGTTAAGGCTTTTATTGTTTACATTGTATGTTATTGCTTTTTAGTGTGAAGTTTGAATTTGTTTTCAGTTTGTTCCTTGTTTCTCATTTGATGAATGCTAATTATGGTTTTCTTTACATATAAACATACATATACATTAGTCTTCCATTCCACTTTAGCTCTCCTGCCCTATGAGGGTCTCGTGTTTCACTAGGTACTGTACTTTGTCCTCAAGTTTACTCCAGAAACTCGCTGTATCAAATATAATATAAACGCTCACTCAGGGTAGCCGTATCCACCATCTTTTTTGCAAATGAAGGCCCAGCTCACCCACACATTTTGGCCCTTCAGCCTTGCTCACATTTGCTGGCTAAAAATGATTAGATCATAAAATTCAAGATTGAAAAGGAAAAGCATTTGCAAAAATTGGACGATGAAATCAAAACGTGCATGCAATGGAATCTTGTGTGAGATTTTCAGGACTAACTTTAACAAGAAATTTGACAATACCATCAATACCTACAATAATATGGATAATACCAGGAGCAGTCACAGGCACACAGAAAGGCAAGATACCTAAATTATTGCAAACATTGAGAACACAGATACATCCGAAGCTGAGAAACTAGCACTCCAGCAGGTGGAAACAAATGCATAACTTTTTGGAACAGTTCCACCTCAAAACGTGAAGATGAACAGTAAGCCAACAGCCCGTATGGGGGAGAGGAATAAGAGGAAGAGGTGGAGGTTCCTGAGGTAAAAGAAGAGCAACCAGAGACAAAGAAGGAAGCATAAAGGTGGCCTCTATGGGAACACCAGCAATAGGTCAACAGGTGGGTCCATGAACATGGTAAAAAGCACTGTAGTGAATTAATCCAACAGACAGTGATCTGATATTGAGCTAAAAACTTTGTGCTGTGGTCTATCTTTCTGCCCGACTGGGTGACTTAATTAATGAATTAGTTAATTTTGTCCAGACAATGATTGACATATTCAAATTGGTCAGATGTGTGAAACTCAACAAAGTTTACAGATTAGGTAGCGCATGTGAACAAAATTATGAGTTGAGAATAGGTGACGTTGATCTCCTAACCTCTTTATATAAACTACAGGAGAACTGTACCCTTGATCCAGGAAAGCTTGAGAGTGTGTTAGATGATTTTAAGATTGTCTGCCATAAGAATGCTTGTAGTGATTTTAGACCTAAACCTATATTTACTCCGTAGTTGTCATTTGACATGATTGATTCATTTCAGGAAATTACAATATCTGATTTAAAGAAATTGAGATCTAGAAATTTGAGAAGGGTAAAATGTGATAATATCACATGGTGGCAATGCAAAGCAATAGAATCTTTGGCTAAGGATGATGGAATTGTGATCAGCTCTGCTGACAAGGGGACAACATTGTTGTTATGCCCATTGAAATGTACCTAACAGAGGCTCATAGACAATTGAATGATAAGGAATGTTATCAGGTCATCAGCAACAATGAGTTCAGAATTTCATTTGACAGATATTGGGAGCTTCTTGTTGACTGGAGGGAGAGAGGCTTGCTTGGGTATGAGAAGCATCACTACCAAAGAAACAATCACACACGCTTAACTGTGTTGTACCTGCTCCCAAAGGTACATAGGGCCAGATGTAGCAAAAATAAAAATTGCGACTCGCATTTTGCCAGTTGATGCGACCCGCAAAATGCGAGTCGCAAATTGGAATGCCAGAAAAAAAAGCGATCCGATTTTGCGACTCGCAGCCGGACTCGCAACGCTGTGTGCGAGTCCGCAGTTTGCGAGGTCGCTGTTTGCGAGTGTGCAAAAACGAACTCGCAATTAGCGAGTGGGTGTCGCAAATTGCGAATACCTTCAAAATTGCTTGCAGATGCAGGAGAACAATCCAGAAAGCATACCAGAACACCCTGGAAACACTTCCTGGCACATGATGATGACATCACAGCCAGGAAGTTAACAAATACACCTGGGAGGAGGGCTCAACAGTGAGCAGTGTCTCTGCCACTCACAGTAGGGTGCTGAGGAGTGGTAGGCACAGCACCATGGACGCAGCAGGGACCAGCCAGGCTGGCAGGAGGGGCAGAAGATCATAGATAACAGCCAGGACAGATTCATGTGGCACATGGCGTTAATGTGCCACATGACTGGTTGGCATTTTCCTGCCCATGGACAATTTCAACTTGTATATAGTTTCTTCATGACATTAATAAAACAGTTATTTTGGTTCCACTTAACAAATGGTTAATAGGTGAGTATGGTGGGAGTTGACACGTACCGTCCAGAATATTGCGTTGCAATGTGGTCCCATCTCAGTCTGCCTTGATTAGCTAGACTCCAATCCCCATGATGGCGATGTGGTTGTTCTTGCTCTTCATCATCAGGACCTGGGTCTGCAGGGGTGAGAGGTAGCCCACGTCGGGTGGCTATGTTGTGGAGGATGGCGCATGCGACCACAATTTTTAAAGCGGTAATGGGGGTGTATTGGAGGGCGCCTCCGCTGCTGTGGAGGCATCGGAATCTTGCCTTCAGGAGTCCGAAGGTGCGCTCTATGAGGTTCCTGGTCCTCTTATGCGCACTGTTGTATTGCCTCTCTGAATCATTGCTGGGTGTTAAAAATGGAGTCATGATCCATGGCCTTAGAGCATATGCACTGTCACCTCACCACAAAAGTACACTGTTAGTAAGTCCAGATAGTCGTGCACAATGACCTGTGTGTATGTCTGCAAGGTGTATGCAGCTCTACCTAGGAGGTATCCGTCTCCAAACTCCCCACGTTCCAGGCGTTGATATTTCCCACTTTGTCTAAAAATGTATGAGTCATGGGTACTGCCTGGAAACTTAGCTACGATGTCCGTGATGACGTAATGGACATCACAAACAACCTGTATTTTGAGTGAGTGGGTACACTTTCTGTTGCGGAAAATATGTTCCAGATTAGCGGGGGGCATATTTGAATGTGTGTCCCATCTACACATCCAATGACATGGCGGAAGTGGGCAATGCGGTAAAAGTCCAGCTTCGTGCTGTTAATTTCTGCCTCATTCCTTGGTAAGCATATGAACTGAGACCTGCGCGCTACTAAGGCATCTAGGAATGCCCTGAGGAACCTTGACTCTGCACTTTGGGATACCCCACCTGCCACGGCAATGACCCCCTGATAGCTCCCTGAGGCCAAGAGGTGCAGTGCGCATAGTACTTGCACATGCGTAGGGATGGCGCAGCCATGCAGAGTCTTGTGTTCTAGCTGTGGTTTTAGTAAATCTATTAATTCTAGAATGGCAGCGCTGCTAAGGCGGTATTTATCATAGATCTCCTCTTCAGTTTGCTGGAAAAGGGTCTGCCTTGTTCTATATATCTTCTCCTGTCTGTGGCCCCTCCTCCTCCTCTGCTGGGCTGCGTAGACTCTCCTCCTCACTGATATCAGGTATATGTCCGCCATCTTGAGTGACCCAGATGCCTTCTGGGTCTCATTTTATACTTTGGTAATGGTTACCACCTGCTCTGAGTTAGTGGTAAATGCGACTTGCAAACTGGGCTTTTTGCGACTAGTCGCAATTTGCGAGTTGCAATTGCATAAGGTTTGCGACTCGCAAATTGCGACTTGCAAATTGCGGGTCGCAAAATGGGGTCGCAACGGATGCGACTCGCAAACGGGTCCCATCGCTTTTTGCGAGTCGGAAATGGGCTTTTTGCATCCCATTTCCGATTTTGCACTGTCGCAAATTGCGAATCGCCCCGTTTGCGAGTCGCAAACGTTTGCTACATCTGGCCCATAGATCTTTAGATTAGTCCCCGTGGAGAACTATTGCTTCCTCCACAAATAGCTTGTTGGAGAACACGTTCCAGTACATTGACCATTTCTTAAGGCCTTTGGTGTCCCTGAGTGTGAGTTTGTATTACATTTGTTACAGTGTGTTTCTCAAGTGCACGTGTGTGTATATACATATATTTAGGGGGTAGTTATAGTTAGGACTTAGGACCTCATTACAACCCCGGTGGTTGGTGATAAAGTAGCGGTAATACCGCCAACAGGCCGGCGGTAACTACTGCCTAATTATGACCATGGGGGAAAGATTCCAGATAGACAGCCACTTTACCACACCGGCCGCCAGGGCGGAAACAACCGGCACCACGGCGGTAGTCGCCCACAGCCAGGCAGAAGTCAATGTTCCTCCCACTGTGTTAAGACCCTGCAATACAACACCTTTTCTGGGGCGGTACCAACAACATCAAAAGCCTGGCAGAAAAACTGCATAGAAATGAAACGACTCACCTTTGGAGAAACAGGGAAGAACCACACCGCCATGGACCCCGAGCTGCAGATATTTCCTATGATCTTCTACGTCCTGCTCCACCACGAACACCGACGACGGCGAAGATGACCATGGTGAGTGCAGCTGCCTAGAATACGGGGGAGGGGGGAAGAGAGTGACACACACATGTACAATACACCTCCCCATCCCCCAACACCATACGCACAATCAGATGCACAAGAAAACGTATTTAGCCTGTACCCCTCAGGAATAATGCAAGGACAACACGAATATATGAAAGTGAGTGTAATAATATAAATACATCAAAAATACGTACATAAAATCTAAAATTATATACAAATGTACAAATCAAGGGACACGCCCAGTCCTCAAAGTGCGTCGGCCACAGGGCCACATCACAAAGTCAAAGGCCCCACTTGTCTCCTGCAATAACACAGAGAGAACACTCCAGGGGCATCAGTTTGAAAATAGGCAGGCACCTCAGGGGGACGGGGAACGGGGGGCACCTCAGCCGGCAGATGGAACAACACCACTGGTCCTGGAGAGGGCAACATGGCCATTTCTCTTTGTCCTGGGGAGCGCAAGGCTACAGTCTCACAATTGGGTGACTTGCCCACATTCTCTGGAGGGGCAACACGCTCTGTGCTTGGTCCTGGGGAGTGCAAGGCCACAGTCTCTCAAGTGGGTGACTTGCCCACATTCTCTGGAGGGGGCAACATGCCCTGTGCTTGGTCCTGGGGAGTGCAAGGCCACAGTCTATCAAATGGTTGACATGCCCACATTCTCTGGAGGGGGCAACATGCCCTGTGCTTGGTCCTGGGGAGTGCAAGGCCACAGTCTCTCAAGAGGGTGACTTGCCAACTGGCTCTGGAGGGGGCAACATGCCCTGTGCTTGGTCCTGGGGAGTGCAAAGCCAGAGTCTCTCAAATGGGTGACTTGCCCACTGGCTCTGGAGGGGGCAACATGCCCTGTGCTTGCTCCTGGGGAGTGCAAGGCCTCAGTCTCTCAAGTGGGTGACTTGCCCACTGGTTCTGGAGGGGGCCTTGTGTCCTGTGATCTTCATCCTGGGGAGGATGGAGTGAGTGGGTGTCATACCCACTGGTTCTGGAGGGGGCATCGTGCCCTGTGATCTTCATCCTGGGGAGGATGGGGTGAATAGGTGCCATACCCACTGGTTCTGGAGGAGGCATTGTGACTCTTCATCCTGGGGAGGATGGGGTGAATGGGTGCCATACCCACTGGTTCTGGAGGGGCATCATGCCCTGTGATCTTCATGCTGGGGAGGATGGGGTGAATGGGTACCATACCCACTGGTTCTGGAGGGGGCATCGTGCCCTGTGATCTTCATCCTGGAGAGGATGGGGTTAATGGGTTCCATACCCACTTGTTCTGGAGGGGGCATTGTGCCCTGTGATCTTCATCCTGGGGAGGATGGGGTGATTGTGTGCCATACCCACTGGTTCTGGAGGAGGCATTGCGCCCTGTGCTTCTGATGGGGAGTGCAAGGTCACAGTCTCTCAGCTGGGTGTCATACCCACAGGATTTTCAGGGGGCAGGCCACACAACAGCCCATGGAGGCAGATCTAATGAATGTCCACAGGCGGTGACGGCTGCTCAGTGATGGCAGTGGTGCTTCTGCTGCTACTGGTGATGGTTGTGGGGGGAAGCTCCAGCCCATCCCCTGCAGCTTCGGACAGCTGCCCATTGCTGGTGGTGGTGCTGCTGCTGGTGGTGGTTGTGGGGGAAAGCTCCAGCCCATCCCCTGCAGCCTCCAAAGGCTGCCCACTGCTTGTGGCGGTACTGCTGCTGCTGGTGGTGGTTGTGGGGGAAAGCTGCAGCCCATCCCTTGCAGCCTCAGATCGCTGCATAACCATGATTGGTGATGGGGACTCCGAACCCTGCACCAGGCCCCTTCTCCTTCCTGCTGCTGGTGCAGACCACTTGCCCTTCCTGACTGCAGCTGGGGATGGCTCCTTGCTCTTCAGGGCAGCAGCTGGTGCAGGCCCCTTGCCCTTCCTGGCAGCAGCTGGGGGTGGCTCCTTGCCCTTCCTGGCAGCACTTGGGGAAGGCACCTTTCCCTTCCTCCCAGCACTTGGGGCAGGCACCCTTTCCCTGAGGCTGGCTGGTGGCCTGGATCCTTTACCACCATGACTTGGTATGGACACTACTGGGCCCATGGGCTGGGTGGCTGAGGTGCTTGCCTGGGTTTTACCCACCCTAGCCAGATGTGAAGGATGGGGGGAGGGTTATGGAAGAGGTCAATGGTGGAGAGAAAAAGCTTCTTAGGGACATTGGGGCGGGAAGAGGGAGAAGGTTTGGGAGTGGAGGAAGAGGGGGTGGTTGTAGGAGGTGTCTGTTTGCTGTGTTTAGGTGCATGTGCATGGGCTGGATGCTGTTGTGAGGTGGATGGCCGCTGGGTGTCTGAGTGCTTGCGTTTGTGTACCTTGGGAGGGGGGTTCAGACACAGTGGGAGGGGACACACGGGACGTGTGCATGGCTGTTGGGGTGGTGTCTGCCAGTAAGGTATGTGTTCTGATTGGTGTGCTGGTGATGGCAGTAGTGGCTGAGGATGTAGTGCATGCAGGTGTGAGTGGAGATGCAACTGGGAGGGAGGTGGAGGAACAGGGGGAGGGGTGCACAGTGGAGGCAGTGGATGTTGGTATGTCTGCATCTGGATGGTGTTTGTGTGAGTGCCTGTGGGATGAAGTGTGGTGCTTGTGTTTGCCTGAACCACTCTTGTGTGTTGTCTTTAGTGCATGCTGGTCTACTTGTGTGCTTGGGATAGGTTGGGGTTGAGGGGAATGGGATTGGGTAGAGGAAGTTGGAAGGGGGGGTGGAAACAGGGACAATGGCTGCCATCAGAGAGAAGGCCAGAGCCTGGATTGATCTCTGTTGGGCCGCAAAAAACAGTGTGAAAGCCCTCCAGAAATGCATTGGTTTGTTGCATTTGGGCTGCCAGTCCCTGGATGGTATTCACAATGGTTGACCGCCCAACAGAGATGGATCGCAGGAGGTCAACAGCCTCATCAATCAGGGCAGCAGGGATCATTGGAGCAGGGCCTGAGGTAACTGGGGCGAAGGAAATGCCCACCCTCCTGGGTGAGCGGGCACAGGAAACTTGCTGAGGGGCTGCTGGGAGGGCGGTGCTGGTACGGGGGTGGAGGCAGTACCTGTAGCTGGTGTGGGCACAGAGGTGTCGGCCACCACCAGGGAGCTTCCATTGGAGGAGGTATCTGTGTCCAAACTGTCCCCTCCATTCTCCGCCGTGGTGCTCCGCTCGCTGTCCGTCCCACTGGTGCCCTCACCGTCGGTGGACTCTGCCTCATGGGTCCTGTGGGATGCAGCTCCCTCCGTCGCCGGTGCCTCTGCTCCTCTGCCGGATGATGCTAATGCACATAAGGAAAGGATGACAAAACAAAAAGGGGGGAAGACACAAAGGAATCACTTGGTCAATGGCTGCACTAACACCACCGTTGGTGTACACAGCACCCTCACACACAGTGAACAGCCCCACGCACTATGCAGTGCACTACCAGTATCAATGCTAGTCACCATCTGTGCTCCATTTCCTGGCAACTAGTTCTTTCCAAGTGACAGTGGGCTTGGCAGCAGGAATGTCACAGCCAATGTTCTCAATAGTGCTGAACAGGGGTTTGTGTGCCCAGATTAAACACATGTGCAGCTACATTGTTTTCCCCCAAGTGGATGATTTGGCCACAGTGAAGGCTGACTTCTATGCATTTGTCCCCCCTGGCAAAATGAACAGATGTACAGAAATCGAAAGAGTTTTCATTCAATGAATGTCCAGGTGGTGTGCATCTCCCACGTCAGAGCGAAGTATCCTGGGTCTGTGCATGATGCCTTTATCCTGAGGAATAGCAACATCCCGAATATGATGGGCCAACTACAGAGCCACAGTGTGTGGCTAATAGGTGAGCCCTGGTTCCCACCCAGTGGATGTTGGTGTATGGGTATGATGTGGGCCATAAGGGATAGTGTGTGGCTAAATGCTGTCCCTCGAAATTTGCAGGTGACTCTGGTTACCACAACCTATCATGGCTACTGACCCTGTGAGGAATCCCAGGACAAGGGCAGAGGAACGTTACAATGAGGAACATGGGTGAACAAGAAGGATCATTGAATGTACTTTTGGTCTCCTGAAGGCCAGGTTTCAGTGCCTCCATGTAAGAGGTGGATCCCTGTGCTACTCACCCAAGAAGGTCTGCAGGATAATCGTTGCATGCTGCATGTTGCATACCCTTGCCTTGAGACGCCGTGTGCCTTTTCTGCAGGAGAAGGAGGCTGGAGATGGCCGTGTGGCAGCAGTGGATTCTGTGGACAGTGAAGATGAGGAGGCAGAGGATGAGGACAACAGAACTGCAGTGATCCAACAATATTTCCAATGACACACAGGTAAGACAGTGGTACTTCACATATCATTGTCATTTTATTGTTTGAGATTGTCACTGGCAGGCTGTGATTTCCCACTTCTATGCCCACTCACAGTACCATTTGGTAACTCTTTTTGCAGATGTTGGTGCTCCACTATCGCTCCTGGTGTGTTCACTGCAGTCAACTACAGTTCTATCCTATGTGCACATTACTGTACAGTGGAATTGCAATGTTTGAACCTGGTTAAACGAATACATAATTAAATCATTTGACATACTCCATACTAGTATTTTTTCAAATGGTGGTTATTGCAGTGCTAAGGAGAAAAGGGGGAAGTGTAATGGGCTTAGGTGATGATGGGGGAAAGTCCAGGGTGTAGTTCCACTCTACTTGTAGCACAGGTACATTGTCCAAGGGGGGCATAGGAAGGGAGGAATGGCAGTTCAAGGTGGACAGGGTGGCAGAGTGGGACACAAGGGTGACAATCAGGCGTCTTTTTTCCTGGCGGGGGTCTTGGCAATAGTCTCCGGCTTCTGCCTGGATCGCAGGGAAAGTTTGCGGGTGGTTCTCTTCTGCAGGGGGAGGGGTGATGGTGGCCTGTTGGTCCTGTGCCGGTGCCTCCTGCCCACTAGCGGCAGCTAAGGTGGAAGGTTGTTCAATTGTTTGGCTAGTGGCAGGGGCCTGCTGTTGTGAGGCTGCCTCCCTCATAATGTTGGCCATGTCTGCCAGCACCCCTGCAATGGAGACCAGGATGGTGTTAATGACCTGCAAGTCCTCCCTGATCCCCTGGTACTGTCCCTCCTGCAGCTGCCTGTTCTCCTGCACGTTGGCCAGGATCTGGTCCAGCCTATCCTGGGAATGTTGGTATGCTCCCAGGATCTCAGTGAGTGGCTCCTGGAGAGTCAGTTTCCTGGGCCTCCTCCCCCTGGCGCACAGCACTCCTCCCAGCTTCCCTTTTGTCCTGTGCCTCTGTCCCCTGAACCGTGTGCCCACTGCCACTGACCCCAGATCCCTAATTGTCTTGGGTATGGGGGGTGCCATTGGGTCCCTGTAGTGGTGAACACACTGCTGATTGATGTGTCCTGGGGACAGAGGTGTGGGTATGCTGGGTGGGTGATGTGGTGGTGTTTCCAGATGGGGTGGCTCAGTGGTGGTGTGTGACTGCACCTGGGTAACTGATTGTCCGGAGGTCCCTGATGTGCCAAGTTGGTCATCCAGATCCAGGTGAGCTGAGTCACTGTCATCACTGTGGGCCTCTTCTGTGGAGGGACTGGCTAGTGCTGGCACCTCTTTTCCTGTGACATTGGCTGGATACCGGTGGGGATGTAAATGCAGTGTTATTGTTTCTGTGTGTGACATTTTGTGCATGCGTGGGTTGCCCTCTTAGGTTATATGTGCCCTGGCTGATTTAACTTGTGTGAGTTGGTATGTGGTGGGCTAGTTGATTCTCTCCAGTGTGCATGCTTTAGTGATGGGTGTCCATGCAGGTCTGTGACTGGTGTCCATGCATTGGTGGTGCATGCAGAGCTTGGCATTGGGATAGGTGAGATGTGTTGGTGGGGTGTGAGGGTGGTGGTGGAGTGATGGGAGTGAAGGTGGGGGTATGTGATGGCATGCAGGTAGGGGGGTGATAGTAGTAAAGAGTTGACTTACCAGAGTCCAGTCCTCCTGCTACTCTTGCCAGGCCCTCAGGATGCATGATCGCCAAGACTTGCTCCTCCCATGTTGTTAGTTGTGGGGGAGGAGGTGGAGGTCCACCGCCAGTCCTCTGTACAGGTAGTTGGTGTCTTGCTGCTATGGAACACACCTTCCCCCGTAGGTCATTCCACCTCTTCCTGATGTCCTCTCTTGTTCTGGGGTGCTGTCCCACGGCATTGACCCTGTCCACGATCCTCTGCCATAGCTCCATCTTCCTAGCAATGGATGTCTGCTGCACCTGTGCTCCAAATAGCTGTAGCTCTACCCAGATGATTTCCTCCACCATGACCCTTAGCTCCTCCTCAGAGATTCTGGGGTGTTGTTGTGGTGCCATGGGTGTTGTGTGAGTAGTGTGGGTGAGGGTGTGTAGGGTGATGTGTTGGGGTGTGTGTTGTGAGGTGTGTGGGTGGTGTATAGGTGATAGTTGTATGTGGCTCTGGTTGTGTGAGTGCTCTTGCTGTCTCTCTCTGGTGGTAATTATTTGTAGTCGTAAACGTTTGTGGGTAGTGTGGGTGTGTGTTTTATAGTGGCGTGGGTGTGTGGGTGTGGTGTGTGTATGGGTGTCAGATGTGTGTTGTTTGAATTGTCCAATGTGGTGTAGTGTTGTTTTGTTTGTGTGTGTATTTTGAGCGTTGCGGTATGTACCGCCAATGGTTTACCGCGGTTGAATGTCCGCCATTGTGATTCGTGGGTCATAATGTGATGGGCGTTGTTCTGTTGGCGTAACGGTGTGGGTTTGGATTCCGCCAGTTTATGACTGACCTTTGGTGTGGCGGACTTGTGTCTGTGGCTGAATAGTGATGTATTGGTGTGTGTGTATCATGATATGGTGAACGGATATCCGCTGCAGCAGCGGTATATTGGTGGCAGTCAGCATGGCGGTAAGTGGGATTTACTGCCAATGTCATAATGAGGGCCTTAGTTTCCATAGGAAGAGCATCATTGCTTTGACAATAACTTTAGCGCTGTTTCCAAAACCACTCACTCCAGCTTCTTTCTTGAAATGAGTAATGAGCCTGGCAGCGCTGAGTTCAGAGCCGCCCTGGCTAAGTACAACTGTGACTGACGTTTGGTCATCGAGGAACCACGTTCCAGGTGGGGATGGCAGACCCCTGGTGGGTCCGTCCACCAGGATTTTAATTAAGGGGTCGGACCACCCAGAGTGAGGCAGTCTGACCGTCAATGCTAGTGTAACAGTCCTTGGACTGCCACACTTGCAAAGAGGCCCTAAATGTGTCTTCTTGTAAATCATGCTAAACAAAAATAATGTGGAAAAAGCAAATGCACCACAAACGGCAGTTGAACAGTTGCTTGCATTCTGTTGTTCCAATGAACGTGCAGTACATTTTTAGCATTAATTGCATGTAACTACATGAAATTATCTTTAAATTATGCAGCGTAATTTGGATAATTTTGAGAATTTCACGTTATGCCTGTTGCACGAAATTCTTGAAATCATTCAAATTATGATGACATAATTTAAATTTCACCCAGGCTTAAACTATTTTAGAGAGTCTAAGCGCAAATAATTTGAATTTACTTTTATTTCTGTAAAAACGGCATACACCGACTCTAATCTCTTCCTTTGCAACAAACTTTCAAAAATAGACTCTTGTCACACGGACCATGTAACATGCATTCAACATTTGCAGATCCCCACAGCAGGTGACAAGGAGCATGGCTTTGCTTCTCTGCTAATCCCTTCCACGTGTTGCCTTTTCTAGACTTTCTGCCACAACAGCTTATTGATTCCTCCTTTGTCATCAGAGAATAATATATTTCAATTACAGTTAAGCCCTTCAATGGAGTGCTAAGAGGAGGGAGCTCACCAGAGAGTTTTCACCACACAATGATCTTAGGTTCAATTTATTTCCTCCCTCAGTCTTGATGAATTCAGAGAATGAAATGGAAATCAAAGCTCCACTTCACCTAGAGAGACGCTGGTAGCAGAAAACATGTCAGTTATATGCTTTAGCACGGAAGGGTAGAAAATGGGCAAAATTGAATATTTCAAAAGAGATGAATTTAGAGACAGACCTGCCATGTGCATCACAGTGAACAGTATGTTGAATGAACAGAAGTACTTTTCTCCAGATTAGGAGTTAGAGCAGTGAACATGTGACGCCTAATTTAGGTCTTAGTGGAGTGAAATACTCTGTCACAAACGTGACTGATATCCCGTCCACCATATTGTGTTTCCCATTTTATCCTGTCCACATTTGTGACAGAGTATTTCCCCTGCCAAGACCTGAATAAGGCACCAAATCAGGCCATTGATGTGGTCTTGGATGTTTAAATATATTATCTAAATATCCCCTCACAAGATTGGGGAGGCCTGGCATGACGGACATGATTAGAGTAAAGAAACAATGACCCATGTGCACTAAGAAAACTCCTTTTACATCGGGCTATTGGTATTTGTTTCTCACATGCAACACCTTCTTAGGGAACTTGTTTGGTGAAAGCAAAATACATGTTGAAAAAAACGTTAGACGCCTCTGCATTTATTTAGCCCTTAAGTGTATTCACAGTCTCAAGTGCATCCACCACACGGTGAATGCATTTAAGGTGCAGAGATACCTGGCAGGCAGGAGGGATGTGGGTCCTTGGCTCATAGTGCCCCTAGAACCAAGCTATACCTGGCTGAAGGGTCCTAACTAGGGTGAGACCAGTCCTACATCACCTAGATTACCTTGTTGTTTTTGGAGTTGCTAACCCTATAGCTACAAAGGTTGTGGTCATAGGACTAGATTGTGATCCAAAAGGTCTTAAAATTTCCAAGAGGCCAACTTAACTTATTTATTTATGTCTCCTACCGTAATGTAAGAAATAATAATGGACCATGAGAATGCTAATTATCCTTCTTGTCCTTGGGTCAATATATTTCAGCCACCACATGCTTTCTACAGGACCAAGGTCCATTTTCTACTCTTGGCCTTAGTCTTTCCTAGATTTAGAAAATAAGCACACTAGACAGTGTGAAAGATAATCAGTGGCAAAGATGTGTTGGCCAAGCAGAATTTAAACTTCTCAAAATTTGAAGCCTTGGAAAAAATATGATTAGAAATTCTGAAAAACATGAGAATAGTAATGCCTCTATTAAAAATGTGGTAGAAACATTTCAAACAAAACTGTCTGGTGACATAAAAATGGGATTACCATGCTTAGGTTACATATAGGCCTTGGTGGAGTTTGTGGAATACTGCAGAGTGAAGAAAAAACCTCTGCGAACTCCACCTAACTCCACGTGAGCAGGCAGAGCTGTGCTCGGCCACCTGTTCGCACTGACTGGTGCAAGTCGCGCACCACCCAGTCGCCCACACGCTTGGCCATCTTGCTTTTCCTATTCTGTGCGTGGTGCTGGGCCTACACTTAAATCGCTACTTTATCTTAGCCACACTTACTTTATCCAAATAATCCTTTCCTGTTTTACATTTATTTCCTTAGTATGTTTTTATGTGTGGGTGTATTTTACATTTTTGGCTCTTTTTTTTATTTTCTGTGACTTTTTTGCCCCTATGTTAGTTTTCCCCTAATTTCTCCTAACTTAATTTCTCCCCCTCTGTTCCTTCTTTTCACCCTATCTTTTTTTTTATTCAACTCATCACCAAGGCAGAATATGGGGGACAAGGTCGTGCCTGTGCAGGGGGTGCAGCTAACCACACAATCTGTGGGCACCACTCTTGCACCATTTTTAGCGAGGAGGAGGTGGCTGCCCTTGTTTTTTTTTGTGCAGTGCCACCTCCCCTCCATGCTGGCAGCAGGCCTGGGAGTGGTTATGGCCTGCAGGAGCGTCAGCTGTTGTGGGGGAGGGTGCACTGTTGCGTCCTCCAATGCATTGGGGTTTGGCACACCCAGCAGCAGCTGATACACTGCTGGGCTTATTTCCTTGACCGAGAAATTGACCTGTTTGCCCCGCTGGGCATTCATGTTGCTGGGCTTTCTGACTACTAGTACTTAATTTGTACTGATTTTGTTGTGTCCTATGCTACAATGCTATTTCTTTCCAAATAGCATGCTGCTCACATTCAGAGGTAAACTAGGTTCACATAACATAACGTTACAAATACTGAGCGAGCCAGATGATCGTGGGCTGAATATTTAAGAAGATATGCTGCCTCCTTTGTCCTCCTGTCACTAGGATAGGGGTACTGTGGTACTAGTAGTAAGTAATATATATTGGTGAGTAAGCGATCAATGTGTCTTTCTTTTTATGTAGCTTGTCCAGTCCCAAGCAAACTTCCAGTGATGCATGCATCTATGCATTGAAAAGGGAAAATGACTGAATTGGTCCATCAAAGGGGGTTGGGAATGCCATGCATTGCAATGCTTTAGTATTTCCACATACAGTTTATGTAACTTGAAATAGGGCTTATATAAGGTGTCAGGAATTAGGAATAGGCCAAATTGATCATATAGGTATTAGGAAATCTGATTAGAAAAGTAAAGTGTCAATATGCTACTGTAGGTTTAATTCAGTGGTGGCTGGTGGAATTTTAAAATGAGGGGCATATTGGTAGCGAGGAAGTGAATCAAGCAAGCCCAACGTTTCTAAGAGGCATTTAGATTTTTTTTAATTGGTGTATTTTGATGAACTTTTCAGCACTATTTCTGTGATAAATGGACCAAAAATAAAGTTCTTGTAGGCATTTATAAAGGGGAAAAAACGAAACGTTGTGTATTAAGGCAAAGGTGGGAAGTACCTAAATTATCACTGGGCCCGAACTCTAGAATCCTGGAGGTGTAATGAGCAGAGTTGGGGGAATGCCTCATGTGACCAGAGGAGGAACGGTAGGTTTAGGTTTCAGAACAGCAACTGTCATGCAACTGGGGAGCCAGGAGAGAGACTAGCCAGTGATAATTCCCCAGCAAGCAGAATCCAAGCCCACTGCCCTTTCAAAGTAACTCATATATTGGCACCTTGCAGGAAAGCAACAGCAGGCAAAGCACCACCCTGGATCCAAATGCAACACTGTATGCTAGCGAGGTAAAGAATTATTTTTGTTTGTGACCTTGTGCTGACTGAAGAAAGTGTTTTATACTCAGGGCAGCAGCCAGTTCAGCAAGAGGTGGGTTATTATATTTTTCTATACAGCACCAAAATTTGATTGTGACAAGTGCCAAGTAAATAAGTGGGACAAGCTGCAAGCTCTCCGCAGTGCACTTACTGCAAGTGTGCTCCCTGCTTAAATGCAGTTCCTCATACAGTGTGCAAGGTGGTCAGGAAGCAAGGGGGCTATAGGTTAAATTAATAATGCATCCTACTCTAGGGATGAGGACACGAGCTTTAGCCTGACCCCTTATGCGTGGGATTTGACAGGACTCCAAAGGTGAAAAGTGCACTCTCTCCAAAATTTCAAAGTGCATTTCTGTAACATGTAGAAACTTTGATATTATCATGTTACATTATAGCACCCCACTGAGAAGCTTTTATTAATAGTGATAGTGCTTAATCATGAACTTAGAATCATTCTGCTCCTGCCCCACCCTGGTGACAGTGCCATTAGTGAACTAAGAGGAAGACAGTTGTTATGTGAACTCTATATGTGGGCTAGATTCCTATAGCTAGAGTAACCTTAAAGTCTATTAAATCATAAAAAAATATGTTTCTGTACAGTTTGCATTCAGAACATGTAATGTGATTAAGGAAAAGGAAGATCAGTAAAGTAAAGTGTTTACAGTTTTAAAGTTACCTTGCCAGGCTGTTTAAGATGCTCTGTCCTAGTCTGTCCTGCGGGTTGATGAGATGATTGCCAGGGTTGGTATGCTAGCTGCCGTTGTGGTATAGAGAGGTGTCTGATTCCCAGCCACATTTCACACAGGAGCTGAAAGTGAAAGCTCTACTCGGAGAATACGGAAAAAATGCTTTAAACAAATACAGTGAGCACAAGCATGCCCAGTGTATCTGTTTACAGCATGCTGCATGTGACTGATGTCACAGGGTCGAGTTGAGTTTCGTGACTCTGGGAGGTCACGTCAAACTAGCTAAAACTTTTTTTTTTTTTTTTTTTTTACAAAAGGCAGCATTACTACAGTAATCACAGCACAATAAAATGTGTTGTCATTATTTTAGTAACTTGCTTATGCTGTAAAACAGTGAATAAATCATCCCTCCCTTTCCCATCTGATTACAGGAATGGGTGGGTGAGATACGCTCGGTGACCCCACCTCATCCAGTGACAACTTGGATAAGGGCAGGTCATCAATGCTGCTTAAGAAATAGGCAGCTTCTGAGGCACAGGGCTTTTACTGTACCCGCCCGAGGTTGCTTTAAAACATGAAGCTGCCTCGCATCAATTGTGGGAGGTCTCCTAGAGCCTCGATATATTGAATTGAAGGGCTGGCACCTTCCCAGCCCGTATTCCCAGATGCGCAAAATACCAATTATGTGATACATGCGCATTAGCGCATGTGTCACAAGGAAACTGCCTGACTGCCTTCCCTGTCTGACACCCATTTTCTGAGCATCATTCATCAGACAGGAAGCAGCCAGAAGGAGTCTGTTTTCATCACTTGTGTAAGGCTTCTACATTTCTTTTAAAATGCTATGGAACATCGTCCATGGTGTTACTGAGCATTCTGAAAGAAATGTTAATGCTGGTGATTGCTTTTTGCAATTACCATTATGGTAATTGGAAATAGCAATTACTGGCATGATCTACAACCATGCAAATAGGGTGGGCGGAGCCCCAGTGCCCTATCAAAGAAACCGCCGCTGATTTAGTTGGTATTCACCTAGTTAGAGGAGAGCAGATTCCTTTGAAACTTGGAGGGGTACAGACCTCTCTTCTCTTTATTCCTATGTGCGACTTTATGATTTACATCACCTCTCTATCAGAACTTCTACTGAGATTTCGTCTATGCTGACACTTCCCCATATTTCCTGAGACTTAGGGGCTGATTATAAGTTTGGCAGTCCCAATGTGGGACTGCCAAACACATGGTGGTGGAGTCCCCCCACCTAATTACAAGATCTCCGTCGGTCTGACCTGGCTGACCAGATGAAACCTTGAAAAAGACGGTTCCCGCTGGTCAGACTGGCAGCAACAGTGTTACGAGATAGCACTCGGCTCCCTTAAAGGAGCTGAGTGCTATCTCGTAGCACAGATGGGGCTGACTAGCAACCTCAGAATGCGCACTGTCTGCTTCCGATAGTGCTGGGCAGGGGGGCCCCTGCACTGCCCATGGGCAGTGCAGACGCCCCACTGTGGCTCTCAGCATGAGTTCTCCACCAGCCTTTTCATGGTGGGAAAATCACCATGAAAAGGCTGGCGGAGAACAAGGTTGCAATCAGCAGGGTGACACGGAGTTCAGCGCCACCATGGCTGATTACAACCAGGGCTACTGTCAGCCCGTCAGAATCTTGGTTCCTGATGGAGACGGCGGTCTTTTGGCTGGTCCACCCTCCAAACTTGTAAAGTGGTGGTCGGACCGCCACAGCTGCTGCGGTCCGACCATCACCGCAAGTCTGGCGATCACAATCAGGCCCTTAATTAGGATTTTCCTATAGCTTAGTTTAGGATTCGTAGATTAATTTAGACTATCCAATGATTTGGCAAGAGGATCACAATTTATATACTGATCATCAGAATCTGTTTCTTATCTTTTGTATCACCTCATCTGAAATTCTTGTATGCTATATGCTTTTTTCTTTAACTTCAGAAGACAATTTACCTCACCTTTGGTGATTTTGTACTTATATAACATGTTTCTGAGATTTATTTATATCAGTTTGGTTGGAAATTTGTAATAAACATTTGATCTTTATCCTCTGTTGCCTGGGCCTTAATGTGTGACCAAATAGATTACATTGATGATTGAATTGAAATGTTAATTGTAACTCTCCTTTTCTTTTTTAGCATACTAAAAAGGTCTGTTGGAAGGAGAAACATAAAAATATGGGCACTGAGCATCATCAGGCTTGAAAGTCCTTTCCTTAGCCAGCTTCTTTGAAGCAATGCTTACTAGATTTTTGTCGTTATTCTGCATCTCACTACAAAAGATGTACAGTGATTAAGTGATTAAATTAAATTAACAAAAAAAAAAAAAACAGAACCATTATAAGCATGGCAAGATGAGGCACTAATGTCCCCAAGCAAATCTCATCTCAGTCTAAAATGAATATATTTCTTGTGACTCCTTTTCACTAGCATTCCACATCCACCAGGCCTTTTGGTTTGGATTTTAGAAAGAAAGTTCTCTCAGTACACACAACAGCATGCAATATAAATCAATGTGTCAGCTTTACATTGCTTCAGTCTGACACCTTTACATACTTAGGGGGTCATTGTGACCCCGGCCGGTGGCGGATGCCGCCGGCCTGGCTGGAACCGGCAAAATACCTCTGCGCGGTCAAAAGACCGCCGCGGGTATTCTGGGTTTCCCGCTGGGCTGGCGGGCGACCGCCAGAAGGCCGCCCGCCAGCCCAGCGGGAAACACCCTACCATGAGGATGCCGGCTCCGAATGGAGCCGGCGGAGTGGAAGGGGTGCGACGGGTGCAGTTGCACCCGTCGCGATTTTCAGTGTCTGCATGGCAGACACTGAAAATCTTGGTGGGGCCCTGTTACGGGGGCCCCTGCAGTGCCCATGCCATTGGCATGGGCACTGCAGGGGCCCCCAGGGGCCCCACAACACCCCATACTGCCATCCTGTGCCTGGCGGCCAAAACCGCCAGGAACAGGATGGCGGTATGGGGGTCGTAATCCCCATGGCGGCGCAGCAAGCTGCGCCGCCATGGAGGATTCCCCAGGGCAGCGGAAAACCGGCGGCACACCGCCGGTTTTCAGTTTCTGACCGCGGCGGTACCCGCCAACCTGTTGGCGGTGCTCCCGCGGTCGTTGGCCCTGGCGGATTTTACCGCCAGGGTCAGAATGACCCCCTTAATCTCCTTCAATCAAAGCTGTATATCATTGTGAAATGCAAATAAGTGCCATTTTGAAACCCAATATCACATATGTTAGACCTGGCATCCATGGTATGGTCTCCCCTAACGTTTTGCCTCTACTTTCCAGGTTGTTGCTGTGTGCTGGACTCTGTTTTCACTGTTTTTGTTACTCAGGGGGCTTTACCACTGCCAACCAGTGTTAAAGTGCAAGTGCTCCCCATGTGAAATTGTATGTGTAATTGGCTTTCCCATAACTGGCATATTTGATTTACATGTAAGTCCCTAGTAAAGTGCACCAGAGGTGCCCAGGGCCTGTAAGCCAGATACTACTAGTGGGCCTGCACCACTGATTGTGCCACCCTCATTAGTAGCTGTTGGACCTGGCCCTTTTACAGGGTCATTCCACAGACTTTTTGCTTTTTGACTCCTTACATTTCTGACCTTTGTTGGCTGACGTTTTGACTCGGAGCACTTTTTCACTGCTAACCAGTGCTAAAGTGCATGTGCTCTCCCTTACAAAATTGGTATGATTGGATTATACCTAATTGGCATATTTAATGTACCTATAAGTCCCTTGTAAAGTGGTATCCCTATACCCAGGGCCTGTAAATAAAATGCTACTAGTGGGCCTGCAGCACTGCTTGCGCCACCCACTGAAGTAGCCTATCAAACCTATCTAAGTCCGGCTAGCTCAGAGCCTGTGTGCGCAGTTTCCTGCCACAGGGACCTGGCATCTAAATTTACTTGCCAGGCCCAGAACTCCCCTTTTATTACATGTAATCCACCCCTAAGGTACGCCCTAGTTAGCCCTTTGGGCAGGGTGCCATGTATGTAGAAGGCAGGACATGTGCCATGTTGCGTGGCCTGTCCTGGTAGTGACAAACAGCCTAACTTGGTGTCTCACTGCTGTGAGTGCTGCCTCCTCACAGGATTGCATTGGAAATGCCCTGCCTTATGTGTAAGGGGTATTATCTGACTTACGAGGGGTAGCGTAGGCATGTTTGGTATGGTTGTGATAGTGGTGAGAAATGCTGCTTACTGGTGTAGGTGTATTTTTTATTACTATCACAGAAATGCCACTTCTAGAAAGTGCGCATTTATCTGTGCTTATGACTTTGGTGTTTTGCAGCTTGCCTCCAATCCACGTCTGGGCAGACTGACAGTTGGGACTTTGTGCATACTTCTCAGACAGCCTGAACACAGGGAGGGTCGAGGTGTCACAGAGGTGCATCTACATATTGTAAAGCCTTCCTGGGCTGAGAGAAGGGAGAGGCGGGGCACACCTGCATTTGTTAAGGCTGTGCCCTGGCCTCACACAATAGGGTCGTTAACCCCCCACTGATGTTTGGAGCCTGTGCTGAAAGGAGAGAGGGGGCACTCCCAGAACCAGTTGTTACTGGCTAGAACCTCCTCTCCCTGCCATTGTAAAACACACTGTAAACCCAGTATAAGTACAAGGGAATTTTCCCCACAATTTAGACATCCTTGGCACATTCTGAGAACTCCATGAACCTTACCTGGAGCTGGACAGGATGCTGTGAAAGGACTCGCCAGGACCACCTTGGACTGCTGCTGATGTGCTGACCTGTGACCTGCCTGGTCAGAAGGAGGAACTGCCACTGCTGGTAACCCCTTTTTGTGCTGACCTGCTGCTGGGTTCTCCAGCCCTGCGCCCCCTTCCTCACCAATTGTCTTCAGAGGCAGGGTGCTGTGGCCCCTGACCTCTGTACATTTCTTCCAGTACGAGGAGTGCTGATGTTGCTGCCTAGCGCTTTGAGAGTGCTCCTTTGTGACCATTAAAGCACTTTTTCCAAGAGCGCACTTTTCTGACTGGAGAAAATCACCGCCGCAGCCCGGGCTGCAGATTTGGCTGTAGAGCTTTCAAATGCGCTCTTTTAATTGCCCCCAAATCACCTCCGCAACCCGGGCGACTATTCTACATTCAGCGCAAGGACCGTGCTCTTTCCAGTGCCCCTGGGGCACGCAAAGTAGCCAAGTAGAGCAAGCGTGCTCCTGTCGGCGTCCCCGGGGTATGGTCCGCTCTTGGGAGCGCCCCCGGGGCACCTGCCGTCTCCAACTTGCCACTAAACCTTCACCGCACGGCCCGGGATCCTCCGCATACACTCGCGCACCACGTCGGGTGCGGGCGAGTGTCTTCTCAGGCCCCAGGAAGGGTCTGAACTTCCAAAACCTCCCACAGGACTCGGGGGAAGGCGCGGGGAGCGCCCCCTTCCCCCAGTCTCTGCCCTAGGAGCAGGACACTCCTTTTTCAGCAAAAACAGGCAGTTTGGTATCTGCAGAACAGGGAAGGGAGACCTCAACGGGGGCCCCCTTCCTCTCGCCCCCCATAAGTGTTTGCTGGGCCTCGCCTGGCCCCCACCCTGTGGACAGGGTGTGAGGAGGCTGAGGCAGGCCCCCACCAAAATCGTTGGCCCCAGAGGGGCCGTTTACCGCGATGAGAGGGTGCCGACCGCCCCTTGCCCCCAGGAGAACCTCGTGGCCCCTGTTTTGGGCACAGGAGTGCCGGGGGCCCACTATGCTCCTCTTTTAGGCACGAGGAGTGGCTCTTCCTCACAATCAGGTGCTTTTAGGGACTATTGGCTCAGTGAGCCTAGTATGAACCTTGGAGGGGGGGGGTTATATGTTCCTACCTGCTTTCATGACATTACATATATGTGCTGATGTTTCTTTTTTTGAGCATGACAAGCTGATATGTATTTTTATGACTTGTGATCTGTTTTCTAATGTTCCTTTTATGGGTATTTAGGGGTTATTCATGACAAGTGCATATAACTCTTATTGTAATTCCTGACTACTGCTTATGTTGCAGAATCCTGAGTACTTATGTGTTCTAATGTGACAACTGGGTATTCTTGCAGAGTATTAGTAACTTGTGTAACATTCTGACAACTGCTAAGGTAGCAGGGTATTACTTACGTGTAATGTGGGTCTAATTATGTTTTGTGCAATATAGATTATTTTTACATAGTTCAGTGTTGTGTTTACTTTGTGGTGTACATTGTGCATCACATGTGTTGTGTGTGTTGTGCAAACGCTTCACACATTGCCTCTGGGATAGGCCTGACTGGTCGTGCTAAGCTACCAAGGGGGTAAGCAGGGGTTATCTTGGACGTGTAACTCCCTTGCCCTGACTAGAGTGGGTAGGTTCTGCCTGGCTGAGGTGCATACCCTAGCTAACTAGAAACCCCATTTCTAACAGTAGCCCTGTAAACATGGCTTAGACCTGCCAGCGCTTGTCTGTGTGTACAGTTTTGAACTGCCAATTCGACTTGGCAAGTGTAACCACTTGCCAGGCCTTAGCCTTCCCTTTATATGCATGTAAGGCTCCACTAAGGTAAGCCCTAGGTAGCCCCATAAGCAGGGTGCAGTGTATGTTAAAGACCGGACATGTACTGATGTGTTTTAATGCCCTAGCGGTGAAATGCTGCCAAATCTGGTTTTCAGTGTTGCAAGGCCTGTCTCTCTCATAGGTTAACATAGGGGCTGCCTCTAAATATTATTAAAGTGTACCTTCCCTTTGCGAGCAGATAGAGATATGGCGTTTTGCATCTCTGAACTCACAATTTAAACATAAATCTTTTAATGAAGTTGGTTTTTAGATTGTTAGTTTTTAATGCCACTTTTAGAAAGTAGGCATTTTTTTTTGCTTTAACCATTCTGTGACTCTGCCTGTTTGTGGATTACATGTGTGGGTCAGACTGACAGTTAAGCTGTTTGTGAATCTCCTCTAGACAGTGACACAAAGGGGCCATCTGGGTTAGAGCGGAGGGAGGATTGGTCACTTACACCTGAATGGGTGTGCCTGCCCTCACAGAATGCAGTATCCAACCCCCTGGTGCATGTCTGGGGCCTGGCCTGGGCAAGCCAGGAGACTGTAAACAACAAAGACCTTTCTTTGAAGTTGGGCATCTTCAAAGGCAGAAAGGGGTATAATTAGTGAACTTAAGACTTTAGATTTCTTCAAGATGACTTCTAGATTGAAGAGGAACCTCTGCCAAGGAGAAGAGCTGAGGAGAAGTGCTGCCCTTGTCTATGACTGTGCTTTGTTGGGCTATCCTGCAGTTGCTGTGAAAGGCGACAAAGAGTGGACTTTGTTGTGCATTCCAGCTTGAGAAGAATCTCCAAGGGCTTGGACTAAGCTTGCCTCCTGTTTTGAAGTCTCAGGGCCATCAAAGACTCCCTCTGCCAGCACCTGGACTCTCTGCTGAGACTCCTGCCCTGCCAAGTGGTGACTTATCCGGTCCCCAGTCCCTTGAAAGGTGAAGTTGGCAGAACAAGAACTGAAATCCATGCACAGAACACTGTGCAGGGAAATTTTTGATGCACCACCTGCAACGCAGATGAAAAATGACGTGCCACCCGCTTCGTGTCTAAAATCAATGCTCCACCTGCATCGCGGCTGGGAGATCGGTGCATCATAGCTGGAGAAATGATTCAACACCCACTTGTGGCTGCTGATAATGATGCAAACTCCATACAGCGCGGGTTTCCAACACCGTGCAACCGGATTTCTCACTCATCGTCGCTGGGTGTCAAAGCCATTGAGAACCTGCATGGATCCGAGGTGTCCTGTCTGGAAATTGATGCATTGCTCTCTTGCGAGGGAGTAAAATAATGCATTGCCTACCCGACTAGAGAAGAAATGACACGTGGCCTCACTTGTGAGTAAGGATTCAATGCATTGCTGTCTTTTCTGTGCACATTCACCCCTGATGCTTTATTTTTTACGCAAACCAGGTATATTGCGTGACTACATTTCTATTATTTCCTATGGAGTAAGACTCTTGTTCTTTTGAAAATTCATATCTTGACTTGTGTAAGTTGAACTTTTGTTGTTTTGGTCTTGTGTGATTTAGGTAAAAATTGCCTATTTTACTAAACTGGTGTGGTGTCCATTTTGTAGTGTTTTCACTGTATTACTGTGTGTGTTGGTACAAATACTTTACACATTGCCTTTGAGAAAAGCCTGACTGCTTGTGCCAAGCTACCAAGGTGGTGAGCAAGGGTTGTCTAAGTGTGTATATCCATTGCCCTGACTGAAGTAAGTGTTCCTGCTTGGACAGAGTGCAAACTGACTACCAACCAGTACCCCATTTCTAACAATACACATCTATTTGTTTTTTCTCTTCCAGTCTGCAAGGTGGAGGTGATGGCATCTAGGCTACCATTTCCTCTGCTACAACTGATGCCCTGTGGAAGCATTTTCTTTTTATCAGACTGTGGCTTGCATAGCACTAGCAGTACACAAAGCACAATGGGTATACACACTTTGGGCCTCATGCTAGTTTGGTGGCCCGACAGAGAAGACCACCAAATTAGGAGTATGGTGGTGGTGCACACAGAAAACCTCCAACGCACCTCTGGCACTGCCAGGGAGGACAGATCATCACAGTCGATTGTAGGGACCAACAGACTGGTGAGTGAAGACTATGTTTCCACCAGACCCATTACGAGGTTGCACGCTGCCAATATAATCATCACTGTCAAAACACTGCGGAACACCAGGCGGAAACAAACAATGTAAAAGGAGATACTTACCTCTAGGAAGTCATACATGTCCGGAGCCGCCATGGAACTACAACTAGACCTCCTCCTGCTGCTCTGCTCACAGAAAGACAACGGAATCATCAGTGACAAGGAAGACAACAACTGTAAGTACACACACTCACCAGTTGCAGTTGGCAATGGTAGAAAATTGTTCAGTTATGTAACATAGCATAGGGAGGGGGGTGCGAAGGCTGTACTCACACGTAAATGTGCAGTGAAACACACACTCACATAGTGCATCATGGACACCCACACATACACAGCATGCACACTGAAGCCAGCACACACACCACACATCTATACCACACAGTTATGCATGGCAACAAACCACAGGCCCAGGCACACAGATTAACATTCAACATATGAACACGTAACAACAACACAACCACTGTTCAAATATTAACACATGTCACACACTGACACCAACACTGGACACGGACTCGACACACATACAACACAATGTACAACCACTTGTGATGGAACACACAATAGCTCCATCATGCAACTTAGCAATCGACACACACACATCACACACAGCACATCAAACCTATTGTGGCCTGTACAATACATGCACATTCAAACAGTCCAAACACAAATCCACACAGCACAACAAACACAATCAGCACAAACATAACACAATAACATAACAATATATTTTCTGCTGCATACACATTCCCATCACACAACACACACCCTATCCCTGGGGGACAACAGCACCTGACACAACCTCACATACTGCTCAAAGATTACATGAAGCACAATCAGCACTCACAGACAAATACTGGAACACAACCAATGTCAGCCAGGAACAACCCAAACCCAGGGAAGGAAATAAAGGACAAAGATGTACAAAAAACAACAACTGACTGGCTTTAATATCATGAATGTGCAAAAGAAATGAAAGTCTAAGACCAAAGACACAAAATGGTGCCCCAACTCGACTCCTGACAGCCCTGTAACCTCCACAGGTAGGGGCATCAAGGGGGCAGGAAGGCACCTCAGGGATTCTTGGGGCGTGGTGGTGGGGGGGGGAGATGGGCTTGGGAGGGGGGCTTTAGGGTTTGGTTTGGGAGGAGATTGGACATTGTTGGGAGGGGTGGTCTTCTTTTTGGTGGGGGGAGGGACTAGGGTACTGGAAGGGGGGTCGGGGAGGCCTTAGAGGTGGAAGGGAGGGCCTTGCAGAGGGTAACAGTTCCTTTAGAGGTATCACAGGGGGAGGAGTAGGGAAAAGGTCAAACTCAGAAGGAAAACGTTTTTGACACACAGGGACAGTCATTAGAAGGGGGTTTGGGTGTGGAGGGTAAGGGAGTAGTTGTTTGATGTTTATGTGTGAATGTCTTGGGTGGGTGGTTGTGGGAGGTGTGCTTGTGTGTGGTGGGTGTCTGTTGGGTGGGTGAGTGAGGGTGTTTATATGTCTTGGGCTGAGAGGGGTGGAGGTGCTTGGGTGGCTGTCTGTTGGGGTGGTGACTGCAGCTATGGTGGATGTGCTGCATGTATGCGTGTCAGTGGGTGTGGTGTCTGCAGGTGTGGTGACTGGGGTGGATGTCTAAGGGTCTGCTGGGGTGCTGTCTGTGGGTAGGGTAGGTGTGGTGGCTGGATCACTGAATGTTGGGTTGGTGTCTGCAGGTGTGTCAGGTTTTGTATCTGTGATGCTGGGGGTAGTGGGTGTGTCAGGGCAGGTTTGACTGTTGCTGAGTCTGTAGGTGGATGTTGTCTCTGTGCATGCTGGTGGTGTGTCTTGTGATGCTTATGTTTGTCTGCGCTATCCTTGGATGTTGAGGTGGATGCACGGCTGTCTATTTGTGTGCTTTGGCTGGGTCAGGGAAGGGAGGTTTTGGACTGGGAAGAGGAAGATGGAGGGGGACTGTAGACAAGGGGTGACTGGCTGCCGTCAATGTGGAGGCCGGAGCCTGAAGTGATCTTTGTAGGCCAGAGATTGCACTGTGAATGCCCTCCAGGAACACATGGCCCGGTTGGATTTAGCTTGCCAGTCCCTAGATGGCATTCACGATAGCCATCAGACCCACAGAGATGTACATCAGGAGTTCAATAGCTTCCTCACTGAGGGCGGCAGGGCTAACAGGGGCTGGGACAGAGGTGCCTGTGGCAAAGGAGCCACCCACCCTTTTGGATGGGTGAGCACTGCCAAATGGGTGGGAAGCTAGAGGGAGGGTGGTGATAGAAAGGGGGGTGGCAGACAGAGATGCCACTGGGGTGGTCCCAGATGGGTCTGCCACAACTGGAGGAGGATTCCGAAGAAGATGGGCTGGATCCAGTCTCCCCCATGGCACTCCCCTCGCCCTTTGGGCCATTGGGTCCCCCGCTGTAAGTGGTGTCGTGACTGGAGGTCCAGTGGCCAGAAGCTTCGCCACTCAGCTGTGCCCGGTCTCCTTCACTTGCTGGTGCTGATGCTGAAAATAGAAAGTTAAGTAGGGTCATCACACTCACAATAAAACACTTCCATCATACATTACACATAAGTCTCATACCATCCTGTTCACTTACACCCTCAGGAAGAGCCAGAATAGTGCCAACATCATGTCACAACAAAATATAATGTATGTCCCTCATAATCTACATTGTGACACACCAGTAAAGCTACCTAACAGACATCTACAATTCCATGATTTAAGTTGAGAAATCACACTGATCATACCGTGACAAGATGACTATGCCACTTGATACAGGTTCTCTATCAGAACAAAATAGTCAAGAACCAATCAAGCATCAGTTCATGAGAATTAGCTTACCACAAATCCAAAACAATATTTAACACAAAATACTTTACCCTGATGTTATGTTCCAGGCAATGACACATGTTGAAAAGTAAAGGCGAGCAAGGCTTGTGCAAACAAGCCATACCTTTTTCATGTCACATTGTTACTACCATACACTATGGACAAATGCCAACATGTAACACCTCAATGGGTCATAAATGTCAAATTTAGCTCAAGAAGTAGGAACACATGTCACATACACATGTACCAATTGTGATGTACTAAGGAGTGAAAATACAATGTGGATCAAGGCATATAGGACTTTGGGCCTGATTCTGACTATGGCGGACGGCGGAGGCCGTCCGGCATAGTCCCGCCACCAAATGACCGCACCGCGGTCAAAAGACCGCAGCGGCCATTCACACATTTCCTCTGGGCCGGCGGGCGCTCTCCAAAAGAGCGCCCGCCGGGCCAGAGGAAATGCCCCTGCAACGAGGAGTTGCAGGGGTGCGACGGGTGCAGTTGCACCCATCGCGTATTTCAGTGTCTGCAAAGCAGACACTGAAATACTTTGCGGGCCCTCTTACGGGGGCCCCTGCAGTGCCCATGCCATTGGCATGGGCACTGCAGGGGCCCCGCGGCACACCCTACCGCCATCCTGTTCATGGCGGGTTTCCCGCCATGAACAGGATGGCGGTAGGGGGTGTCTGAATCCTCATGGCGGCGGAGCGCGCTCCGCCGCCATGGAGGATTCCCCCGAGCAGCGGAAAGTCGGCGGGAGACCGCCGACTTTCCGCTTCTGACCGCGGCTGAACCGCCGCGGTCAGAATGCTCGTGGGAGCACCGCCAGCCTGTTGGCAGTGCTCCCGTGGTCGGTGTTCTCCACAAAAAGAACATAATCAGTCATGTAAGGACCAAGTAAGCTCAGACCAATGTCCCACACACAATCACAAGTTTGCAATAAAGTGTATGTAACAAATGGAGTACAGTACTGTGCAGGAAGATGAGAACCAGACCTTTGTAACCAAGCAATTAGTCCGTCAAGAGGCCACTGACTGAATGACAACATCACTACCTACACATCAGACATGGCACGCCTGACATCTGTCTGTGGAGGAATTCTAGAACTGAAGCATATGTGATGCTAACATGACTGCTACACCAACCATGGTGCAAGCCAACGGCCTGAACACACTCACTAACCTACTCAGAGGTGTATGTGAACTACCACAACTGCACCAATTAGGTGTCATGGCAATAATGAGCTTCAAAAACAGCTTGGCCTCATTTGACATATCCTTCATAGCAACAGCAGGTACACATAACACATACCAATTTTGAGTCATTACTGAACCTTTAAATTTACACAAGATGTTGATAAATTACTGTGTAGGCCATAGTTTTGAATAGGCTACCATTGCCTTTGTATCATACCTACAACAGTATGCCTATGAACAAAGCTGTGTGGCCAGTTTCTACTATCAGAACATCAGCATGGTAGTTACATTCCTACCTCTGAAACCAATATATGTGTGCCTATGGAAATGTTGCAACACCTCAATGGTATCTAACAGGCACATTGGCCACTCTGCTCAAACATTAGAACAGTCTATGTACATCCATCGCTTACCAAGGTGTGAATGTGTTAACCTTGTATGTCATGTGACATGTCAGATGAACATCATGCCCTCACATGATGCTGTCACTTTTCAGAAAGCATTAGAAAACTATAGGTGACTGGATTATGTCAACTCTATATGGCTCATAGACATGAATCTTGAGAGACTACAGAGGACAGAGAGGAAGGAGAGCAAGGATCTACACACCTTACCATCATGACATTGGAAGGATGTACCTGTTTGTGGGAATTGACAACCAACAGGGTTAAAAAATTAGTATATTGGTGCACATATGACATAGTCATTTGTGTGCCATTATGTGCCGTTGTATTGTGCGGACAGCATAGCTGAGAAATATGTTTCAAAATACCTTACTTTGTGCACACCTGTGTGCTATAGATGGCTACTTTACATCAATGTGTTAACAGGAGATCTGTGACACTTTGCACTTACCATATTATCAGAGCTAACATTCTGTTACATTACTCATTCACCTGGTAAAGGGGCAAACATGTGTTAGGTCTGTACTTACCCCCTTGTGGCTGCTGTGCTGCCTTCAAACACCCATCCAACTCAGTGTAGGCCTCCCCCAAAATGAGGGTCATTAGGGGGGTCATGGTCTCATGGGCACCCCGTTCTCCTTGGGAGCCCCAGCTGGGCCTCTGCAGTCTTCCAGGCCCAACGTCTCAGGTCCTCCCACCTCTACCGACAATGGCCGCTTCTCTGGCTATGGACCCCTAGAGTCCTCACTTTCTTGGCAATGGCATGCCAAATCCCCTTTTTCTAATGGGCGTTGACCTGCATGGATGACAAAGACAAGAAAGAAGAGTTATTTACAAGTCAGTTCAGCAAGCCAAACACAGACTGTCTTGAACATCCACTCCACTGATAGATGATAATATACAGTGAGGACATATGAGAGTTGGAAACAGGCAGACAACATGCATATCCAGCACCAGCTGTCATATTACATTTGACTAGATACCCAACACATATGAAGAAGAGTTTTCTCAGGCAAAGTCTGGCATAACACCTCCACTAGCCATGCATAAATGACACACTTACCACAATGTCTTAGAAATCTAACTCTGTCACCAAACATTAGCACATGCCCAGGAAGTCACCCATTCTAGCCCCCAAAAGTCTTTAAGGACACAATCCAAACATTGCCCATTAGCCTTTGCTTAGCGTATCAAAGTATAGTTAAGCTTATGAGACATCTGTGCACATGATGCACTTATCTGCCCCTCTGGTGCACCCTAGAGCTGATCAGGCAGGGGTAGGACCTCCTCCACCAGCTTCTCCAGCTCCTCAGTAAGAAGGCTGGGGCCCTATCACCTATAGGGAGTGGTATGAGTGCTCCTAGAGGCAGTACACAGCAGCTCAGGTCAATGAAGTCTTGCTGGCAGCAGTGTCAGGAGTCAAGTGAGAGATGAAGTAGGAGATGGCAGTCACATCCACCACATAAGATACCGTCACCACCGGTGGACAACGCCATTGGCCCTAGACCACCATAGACAGCAATGTGTTTCAATGGCAATGTCCACCGCTGTAGTATTGCCTACCCCGTGATGACTTTCACCGGCGGTCGCAGGTAGTTTCCTATTATCCAGTACAGTAAGTCAGGTTGTCGCCATTTTAAGGCCTTTGGATGGTCGGGAAATTTATTTCATGATGTGTCACAAGGTCAGAAACATATCTACAGTATAGTCACGAGTTCTGGCATCAACTAACCATGTATGAAATGGTCAGAATGAAGTGACATGCTATCATGTTGATGAGATAAAAGTAAGATATCTTTAGTGGCAGAGTCAGCACCCTCTTGGCAATTGGTTAGATAGTTTCTTAGCTTTTTAATACAATGCATTGTTGGATGTCATTATAACAGAGGCTCGCTGAATCATACGTTTACATTACCATGTCATAATTGAGGGAAAGGGATGAGATTCTACTAATTTGATATCATTGACATTGGTCTCTGCTGTGTACCATGCTCCTACCATATCATATGCCATATCACATTATGACATGAGACATATGTTTTAAAACTTACAACGGACACAATGAGTGATAGACTTACCTTCTTATTTTCCCCACATAGTACCCCTGAAATGAGAATGGTCAGACAACCTCCAGTGTACCATCCACTAGCGGACCTGCAGATCATGATCAATTGACATGTGATTCAGATCTACCATCTGGAAAAGCAGACAATTATGGATCTCTGCCATCAGTTGCAGCCAGATCTGATGCCTGCCATTCATCATCCAAATAGCATACTACCCATTGTACAAGTCATGTCAGTGCTGAATTTCCTACCCACAGGGTCCTTTCAGAATACTGTGGCCCTAATTGCAGGTATGTCCCAGCCTATGTTCAGTCTGGTCTTGAAGGCTGTACTGTCTGCATTGTTAAAACACCTGGACAGCTACATCAGATTTCCACAAAATGAGGATTTGGCCCATGTGAAGACAGATTTTTATGGATTGGCACACATACCACATGTAGTGGGAGCCATTGATGGTACCCATGTAGTGTTGGATACACATGGCAAGGAACAGGTGTATCAGAACAGGAAGAACTTCTACTCCATTGATGTCCAAATAGTCTGTTTGGCGCACCAATGCATTTCCCAAATATGTGCCCGGTACCCGGCTTCAGTCCATGATGCCTTCATCATGCTGAACAACGCTTTCCCAGAGCTGATGACACGACAATACCCAGAGAGGGGCTGGCTGGTTGGTAAGTCACATATGTCATGTGTGTTAGTATCCTGGGTCTGCTTCCAAATGGAAGGATGTCCAAGATTAATGTTTGCACGCATGTAATATTTCTTACAGAAGACTCTGGCTACCCAATCTGTCCCTGGTTGTTGACACCAGTAAGGTATCCAACCACGCCAAGGGAAATCCGCTTCAAAGAGGCCCATGGAAGGACATGGCATGCCGTGGAGTGGACGTTTGGGCTCCTAAAGGCAAGATTCCGTAGCATTGATAAGTCTGGTGGAGCCCTCCTTTACTCACCGGCCAAAGTGTGTCAGATCATTGTGGCCTGCTACATGCTCCACAACCTTGCCCTGAGAAGTCAGATCCCATACATCCTTGATGAGGGGGAGCCAGCAGTTCCACCGGCTGAGAATGCAGAAATGCCAAGTGAGCATGACAGTGATGAGGTTGAAGGTGAAGACATCCGGGCAGACCTCATCAATCAGTACTTCACCTGATTGTGGGTATGTATTGTTCTGTAACTTGATTGATTCAGTGGGTCAGTGGTATGGTTTTGGATGTTTGAGAAGGGTCTTCCTATGACCATCATACGTGGTGTTCATAGCTTGCAATCCATAGCCCAGCTTTTAATGTAAAAGAGTAAATGGAGTTTTGACTATCATGATGATCTTTTTTGTTAGTGTACATAAAAATGCACGTTTTAAGTTACCATTGTATTTGGGACATGTATTTCTAGGACATGATTACCCTTACCTGCCTAAAATCCTTGTTTCAAATATGTATTTACCAGATCCCTTCACACTGCCATCCTCGTATGGACAATTCTGAATTGTGTCACTGGCAGGTGGGTTTAGCTGGTCTGACATGAGCAGTGGACATGGATTGATCCACACACTGCCTGTCATTAAATTGGTGATGTATGAGTTCCATGCCCAGGCTGTCAGGACAGTGGGGTGGTAGTGTACTGTTCCACACTATTGACCTGATTGGCAATGTATGTGGGTTCAATGGTATCATGTGAATGATCATGTGTCGATGTCAAATGTCTACCCGTGCACTGTATTCACTCAAGCTTCTCTTTGGTATGATAATGGTGCTATGTTATGTGTATGTAGATGTCACTGTGTTTCCTTATTGCAGGCCACTGTGCATGTGTGTCTAGACTGACACAGGTGAGTAACATGCCTACAGATACCTGGCCATGGTAAGTGGACGGTTCCCTGACCTCTGTAGGTATCATGGGGTATGTTAATTTGGTAGATATGGTATCGGTATGGGGTAAGGGTTTGGTAAGGACAAATTGCACCGAATTGTTTGCCTATTTGGATAGACAGAGTCTAACATTCCCCTTGCTGCAGTGGTCTGTGGGTTGTTAGTTACTAACACCTATGCTGAGACCCTAAATTGTGAAGATGTACTGCACAATTTGGCCAGCCTAAGTGCTGCGCAGTGCTATAAATGGTGATTGTTGATTGTCCACTTGTATCATTTTGAATGCATTGGACCCAGATCCAGCTGTACATGTGACCTGTCTCGTCCCACATTTTCTACATTTGAGTGTATCATGTTTAATCAAACGTTTTACATTTAACTGTTCTAAATAGCTGAACTATGACTCTCATACGTTTTGTGAGTGTTAGTTGTGTTTATTTGCAAGTTCACATGGAAATAAAATTAATAATATCAGAGAAATAAGGTGCAAACAGTGAAGGGTTCAGCCATGGTGGATGTAATCATCAGGGTAGCTGCTAGAACATTTGGAGTTTCAAGTCCAGTGTCCTACTATCAGTGAAAAATGGAGAGTGGTCATAGAAGAATCAACAGGGTGTATCAGTGGCTCACAAAGGGAACCAGTCATTATAGGATCACTTCCTGGAAGCTGTTGTTGTCACGAAATCTGCACCTCCTGGTTGTTTTGGTAGACGTCCACAGTTGGGGGGGGGGGTTCTTCAAACACAGAGGCAGCAGTGTCTGATGCATGTCCAACCCCTGGCAGGGCCCCCATTCCACTGACTGCCACAGATGTAGAAGGGGCTGATGTTTCATGGCCAGTTGAAGGTGTTGTGGATGTTTCCTGCTCAAGGTGGTGTTGATGTCTCTCAGCAACCCTGTTATGGAGGCCATGTTGGAATTGAGGTCTTCCCACTGTTGCATTACTTCCTCGTGGTTGTTCCTCTGAAGCTGCTTGATATCCCCCATCATGGCAAGTACCTGGCCCATCATACCTTAGGACTATTGGTAAGATCCCAAGACTTGGGCGATGGTGTCCTGGCCAGTTGTATCCCTAGCAGCCTCAATCTGCTGACCCAAACCATCCCTCCCACACACCCTACCCCCACATGCCTGCACCCTTGGGAGTTTGCCTACTGGTGGCAGGTCCTTTATTGTCAGGCTTTTGTTGTTGTGACTTCCGTACCTGTAGTGCGGGGCACATGATGGTAGAAACTGTCCTTGGGACACAGGTTTGGGGGCGAATGGTTGCTTGGGATGTTGATGCAACAGGGCTGGGCAGAATTGATGTGGGCAGGGTGAGGCTGACAGTTGTGGACTAACCAGGTATCCCAGGTAGACCAGAGTTGTCCTCATTGTCCACACATCCAGGGGTGTTGTCATCACTGGGTGCTTCATCTGAGGGGGAAGTGGCTGTGTCAGGTGTCCCTTCCATGGTCCCAATGGCAAGTACATCTGTTGAAGTAGTGGAACAGACAGTTACAGATTGTAATGCAACACATGGTTTCATGTCAAATTGATAGGTAGATATGCTTTGAGCCATGTATAGTTGGGCTTTGCTTGATCCCCTGATATGACAGTTACATCAGTTTTCAAATCTGGAGAACAGCTATGTGGGATAAAGACAATTCCTTTTTCATATGCCTTGCTAAAGGATGTCAGAGTTTCTTGGTATTTGGATGTCTGTTCATGGACTCATATCTTGGCAGCTGTGTAACTTCATATGTTTCATGTTACCTCCCAGTTAGAAGTTCAGTATTGAGTCAACAGACAGCTGCACATTGTAATGTGGGAACAGGCTTGTCCATCAATTTAGGAGTAACCATTCTACCTGACCATATGTGTCAGGAAACACCACGTATAGCACACTGCATATATAGGTGTGTTCCCCCAGGTGAGTATATTTCAATAGGTGATGGGAGATAGAAGGGACAGTTTAGCAGAGGACACAGCTATTGATGTGTGTTGGTGGTATTATACTGACAGATGTCCGTAGCATTGCTGTCATCACCATAGACTGTACAATTGTGGAGCTTTAAGGTGGGTTTAGTGGATTGTTTAGTTGACATGCAAGGCAGAAATAATTGTGGTACATTGTTAGTTTTCCTAATGGTGGAACAGTACCTGCTGAGAGTTGCAGTGCTGTTGCTCCCTGTATTACCCATGCCATACACAGACACTGTGCCCTCAGGTGAGTTTAGTTTTCATGTGGGATTCCAGACAGTGGTATTCGGACAGTTGGACACAGGGGTGGTTAGTGGGTTGGCAGTGAAGGTATCAAAAGTTGGTCAGTGAGCATGCAGGAAACAACTTTTGGGTAACATCATAGGTGTTGTGACCAACCAGATTCCACTCCTCAGGCATTCCTGTCAAGCCCTCAGGATGCAGAATGGCCAAGACCTTCTCCTCCCATGATGTAAATGTTGCAGGAGGAGGTGGGGACCACCGCCAGTCTTGCTGACTGCCAGCTGGTACATGCCGGCCGTGGAACGGACCTTCACCCTGAGTCCTCTTCCTGATGTCCTACCTGGTGCATGGATAACTGCCTACAGAATTCACCCTTTCGACTATTCTTTGCCAAATCTCCATTTTCTTGGTGATAGTAGTTTGCTGGACTTGGGCTCCAAATAGGTGTGGTCCTACTCTGATGATTTTATCCACCATGACCCACAACTCGTCAGTGAAAGGTGGATGTTTTGTGGGGACATGGTGGTACTGGACAAAACAGAAATGTTACAATAACTGATAATGAGGTGTTACTGTTGTGTTGTGAGTGGGTGACGGTTGGTGCCTGAGGTGTAGGGTACTAACTTGTGTGTTGGGTATGTTGTGCAGGTGTGAGATGAGTAGTATTTGAATTGTGCCAAATCTATATTTCTAAATTTATTTTTGCGACCTCTGTCCCGCTGTGCGTGGCTTTCTGGTTGTAAAGGTTTCTAAGGTATAAAGGGGTGTGTTTATAATGCACTTGTAGGTGTGTTGGGTGTGTGGATGTGTGTCAGTTGTGTGGAATCCAAACTATCCAATATGGTGTTGTGTATTACTGTGGTGCCCGCCGACCACCATGGTTTTCACTGCCATTGGTTTTCTCCCATGGAAGAACCGCTACTGTGATTTGTAACTCGTAATAGATTCAGTGGATGTTTGTCGTGCTGGTGGTGCTGGTGGTTGGACCACCTTTTTTCTGCCATCCAGAGTCTTGGTGGTGTTGGGATTTTGTCTGTTTTTTGGCAGGCTTGGCTGTGTAACTTGTAATATGGCGGTTTGTGTGACCACAAATGTGGCTGTCTTTTGACGGCCGCCACCAGAGCAGTCTTGCAGTCAGACCGCCAAACTCATTATGAGGCCCTATTAATCCTATTTTGCAGAAATACCCCTTTTTTGCATGAACACTCCTATATTCCATTTTTTTTTTCCAACACATCTGTAATAAAAGGACCTGTGGGCAGTTTAAAGGGGTGATAACTAGCCTCTCAGTGCATTTGATATGCTACGAAAACCTGAGACAAATGGGCAAAAAAAATGGCAGGAATGCTCTATTTCAAGGTTTCCACCGGTTAGCCAGGTCAGACCAGCAGAAAACCTGTAATAAGGTGGGAAGGATGTTACCGCCAAGGCAGTGGCGTCCTTCTAGTGAGTTTGATGGCCGCCAAACTCGTAATGACCCCCAAAGGCTTTATTATGAGTACAGGGGTTTCTTGAACCTCAGTACCCATGGTGCCTGTCCAACTACTGCATCCTCGGTGGTCGGACCACCAGATTATGAGGATGGCGGTAGGACCACCACAAGACGGCAGCAACTGACAATCTTTGTTCCTGTGGCAGAGGCAGTGAGGAAAGCCATGGTCAGTCACTGTGTTGTCGATGTTGGCACCGCCATGCTGATCACAACCCGCCTTTCTGCTGAGCTTTTTATGGTGGGGCCATGAAAAGCTCGGTGGAAAGGCAAGTAAGGGGCCCAAACAGGGCCCAAGGGCAATTTTACACATTGGGCAGTGTGGCTGGGAGCAAATACTTTGCCCCCTACACCTGCAACAGTGCACCCGAGGTCGAACTCGTGTTGCACTGGGGCGGCATGTGCTTCAGGCATGCCACCACAGTAACACAGCTCCAGGCACTACCACCAGCCCGGTGGCAGAGAGGCTGACAATTTGACAAAATCCTCCCCACAGCTGTATTGGCGGTCCGGCGGTTGGACCACCAAAATCATAATCAGGGCTAAAGTCTCCTTGAAGCAGGTGCTAATTTTTCATACTTTGCATGCATGGTGCACTGTACGGTGTTTGGACAAAATTAGGGAAAAAATAATTTTGCTACAAAAATATTGTGTAAAGAATATTGTGATAGCAGAACACTGTCTACAGGAATAGCGAAGGTAAAAAGATTTTTTCATTGTTGTTTTTAATGTTGCATTAAAAATACCAGTGTAGAAAATATTTTATGCAATATTGCTTATAACTGTTAGTTTGTAATTATTGTAGTGTGTTTGATTGCATATGTTTCATTTCATTTGTGCTTTTAGAAAGATTTGTTTAGTTGTGAAATTGTTGAAGTTTGTATTTTTAGTTGTATTTATGTATATAAATATTTGTTTCGTAATTTTTTTTGCAGCAGGATGTTACATCTGTAGGGGATGAGGGCGGACATTTTTTAAAGATTTATTTGCAATGTGAAATTAAAACATTTGAAATTTTTACATTTATTTTCTTATCTTAATATTTGTAGTAAGGTTTAAATACAGGCTAATTAGGATATTATTTAATGGTATGTTTTTCAAATAAAAAACTAAGATAAAATAAAATTTAAAACTATATATCAACATTTGTAATAAAGTAAGATATTTAGAAATATTGTCATATAAAATTTTAAAATGTTATAATTTTTGTAAAAAATATTTGCGATTGTAGAAATATTTTGCATTTTTGTTTAAAAATTGAATTTAAGTATTTCATTTTTTATTTATGATGTTTAATTTTGTATTCCAGTTTCATTTGTCATTTTAAGTTTTAAAGTTAATGAATGGTTTAACATGTTTGCAAAATATAGTAATTATTAATACTAATGTATTTTTATATTTTATTTTTTAAATGTGTATGTATAGGTTTGTAGTTTTGATTAGTTTGTTTTTAGAATTAATTTTATTTAGTTTTATAGTAAAAAATATGCGTTAGTATGGAGTATTAAAATGTCAAAACAATAATATTATGTATTACATTTTTGTGTAGTGAACACATGTCACACATTTTCTAATTTTATTTATGTTTTCCTGCTTAATTTAGTGTGAATCTATACATTCTAATGACATGTACTTCAATCTAAAAACAAACATTTGGATACAGTTAAGTGAATACAACTTTTTTATTATTTTTATTATTAAAGAAACATGAAAATTATATTTGAATGCTACTGTATGTTGCACATATTCAACTTTTATTTTCCATTGCTTAATAAATTGTTAACATTTCTTAAATTGCTTTTTGTATGCACTTTTTCAATATTATTTCATCAGAGATATATTTGTATATATTTTATACTGCAATTTCATTTATACTTTACAATTTTGGAACATTTTATCACAATATTTCTGACATGTTTTAAATGTTTAATAGTTATTTACATTTTGTGCACATTTATTCAATATTTTTACAATATTTTCCAATCATTTCTATGTGGAAATAGTCTTTTTTTAGTTTCATTGGTCCTTTTTTTTACCACACTCTCTATTTGTTTAATTTATTTCTGTTATTTCCAGTCTATTTTCCAGGAACCTGGTCATGGAAAGTTGGTGCTGTTCATCAGAACAGGTAAGTCCTTTTTTTAAAACTTTTAAAGGTTTTGGGATGGGATTTAGGTTGGAGGTCTAGAAGTTAGTTATATTGTTGTTTGTGTTGTACACTATTGACCTGGTTGGCATGGTATGTGGGTCCATTGGTCCATTGGTGTCATGTGAGTGATCATGTGTCTATGTAAAATGTCATTTTTTGTAAATATAGATGTGTTAGTATTAGTATTTATCACTAGTTTGTAGTTTGGAGTTTCTGTATCCTATTTTATTAATGTATCACTAGGTTATATTAAATTGTATTATCTTAGTTATATTTTGATGATTTTGGCGGTTGATTGAGCTGGCCCCCACACCTGCATGGGGATGAGGCGCCTGTCAACCCGGCTACCTCACCACGCAATATTATGATGTTTCCACTGGGCTGACCGTCAGGAACATTGTCTTATGATGTTCCTGCCGGTCAACCCAGTGGGGACAGTGCTACGATATTGGTCTTGGCTCCCTCAAGGAAGCTGTGGCCAATATCATAGCACACCAGCATTCTGAGGGTGCTGCACTGCCCATGCCAACAGCATGGGCAGCGCAGGAGCCCCTATGTGGTCATCAGCACTTTGTGTTCATTAGCCTTTCCATGGTTGGTCCCAGGCTAGCAGAAACAGGAGTCATGACCAGCACACCGGTGCTGGCTGACCAGAAGTCAGCCCGTCAGAAACCATGTTTCCAGCAGTGATGGTGGTCCCCTGGTGGTCCAACTGCCAGCGTTATAATGTGATGGTCTGATCGCCTGGAGTGCAGCGTTCCGACCGTCACTACAAGTGTGTCGGTCCTTTGACCACCAGACTCATAATAAGACCCATAGGGCCTCATTTTAAGTTTGGCGGCCGGACAAGCCTGTTCTCCAAACTCCCGACAAGGTAGCCGCTACCATAATGGCAACCACCCTGCCCAACCTATAAGGTGTTTCCCACTGTGTTAATGGGCGATAACCCAGGTTTCAGCCCATCAGCCTAGTGGGAAACAGGAAGAAGCATTGTCTCCGGCTCGTAATTAAACCGGCAGCAATGCTGTTGCATGCAGGAGGCACCAGCACCCTTGCAATGTTCACACTCTGCACAGCAGACATTCAACATTGTGAGGCTGCTGGGCAGGATGACCCATGCATTGCCCATTCCAAGTGCATGGGCAGTGCAGGGGCCTTCCTGTGGCCCGTGAACCTGTTCTCCATCAGCCTTTCCATGGTGGTGAAACTGCCATGAAAAGGCTGGCAGGAGAACAAGGTCGTAATCCGCAGGGCAGCACTGTATGCTACGCTGCCTTGGCAGATTACGACCTCCACCCGCCATCCGCCCATCGGAATCACTGATCCGTGCGGAGATGGTGGAACCCTGGCAGCCTTAAGACTGTCAGCCTCATAATGAGGTCCTTAGTGTTATGTATACTTTTTTTTTTAATTAATGTGTTTTGCTGGTAAGTTTTTGAATTTAATTTCCAGGTTTTTGTCTACGAACGTGTCCTATGGGCATCAGAAGTTTATGTTGTTTTTTTTTTTAAAGGAAATCATGTTTGGTTTATAATAAACCAGTGCTTTTTACTTTGATTTCCCTCTTTCAAGTTTCCCGGATCATTTCTTTTTTTTTTAAAACAACTTTTCAAGTGTTTTATGGATCCTAGATACTTTGGATTGCTTGGAGGAATTTCTATTAGATGTGTTTTATGTATGCATTTTTTGGGGCAATGGGGGACATTTTGAAACATATTTTTCCATTTTTTGACGGATTTCTCTTTTTATCATGTGGATACAGAAAAAGCCCTGCAACTGCAGAAAAGTACGTTTTATTTATTCCATTTCTTTTGGGTGGGAAATGTGATATATTTTTTGTGTAAAAATGATGTGATTGTTATGTGGAGTTGTTTGGTGTATACGTTGTAATAAATGTATTTACGTGATGGATTGAGTTTGTTTTTAACTTTCTTGGTTTGTGATGGCTATATTTTGTAAAATAACTTATGTTTAGTTTTATTATATCGGTCTTCATTAACATTGGAATTTCACTTGATATTTTGACTGACGTAATAAAAAATTGCATTTATTGGTTCAAAAAGATTTGGCATAATATTTAGGACATTGGTCAGTGAGAATGAATTTCATATTTTGCTTCGGGCCATCATTTGTACATAATATGCTCCTTTGCTATTTATGAAAAGTTTAACTCTAAATTGTAGCATGTCCTACATTATTTTGGTTTGTTTGCTAAGTTTAAGAACAGTTTGGCTAATGGATTGCTCCATTTATAGTTCTTGGTAGCTTTTTTCTTTTTGTAATGCTTTCGTAAATTTGTAGAGCGTAAGTTGGGTTCTGTCTAGTGTGGATTGGAAGGCTTTGTGCCATCCTTCCATTGCATATTTTAAGTTTGGTTTCTTGTGCCAAGGTACTGTCATAGACATTCCACCACGGTATTTGGAATTTGATTTGGTGTCTGTGTCCGGAGTTATGCATTTTCCAACCTAAGTGTCTCGAAATAGTCCATTAGGGGACCAAGGGCCTCATTACCTCATTATGAGTATGGAGGTCAGACCGCCATACAGCCATGTTGGCAGTCCTAAAAAGACCGCTGCACTGGCGGTCCCCAGACAGCCGTATTACGATGCAAACAGATAGGACCGCCACCCACCAGAAAAAAAAATGTAGGCCACCAGCGGCGCAGCGGCTGGTATCTAGGTGGTCCAACCTCCAGCACCATCACCAGCGCGGCCAACCACTGAGCATATTACAAACACACAGTCACTGTGGCAGCCTCCTTGTGGTGGTCAACCACCGGGCTACACATCCAGCAAAGTAACAGACAAGTGCATATTGGATGAATTCAAAAACAACACTGCTGACACATATTGGCCCAGTGGACACATCACAAACCACACTATAAAACACACCTCTTGAAAGACCACAATCCTTTGTATTTTCACAAGGAGCCAAAGAACCCTGACCATAATTTTTTGAATTTTTCATAAATTAGGCACCCCTTTTTTCACAATCCCATAGAACACTCTACATGCCCTTTTTGCCATTCAATTGCTACTGCAATTCCTCTGCTAAGTAAGTCCATGTCATCCACCATGTCTCGTTTCCCTGTTTTTCAGAACATGCTTTGAGAGTAATATTGGATGAAGTCATAAAAGTAGAACCACAAATGTTTGGAGCCCAAGCCCAGCAAACTCCTCTCAGTCATAAAATGGAAATGTGGGACAGCTGTAGGCACCACCCTGCACACAAAGGAGGACATTAGGAAGAGGTGGAACAACCACAGGGGTATGGTCCGGTCCCTGTTCTCCAGACAGCAGCTGGAGGCTAAGAAGACTTATGATGGATCTCGCAGGGCCCTATTAAGACCCTTTTCCTGGGAGGAGAATGTCTTGGCCATCCTGCATCCTGAGGGCTTGACAGGAATACTTGGGGGAGTGGACTCTGATAAGTTACAACAGAAAAACTGTCACAAAACTGTTATGTCATGCATGCCCACAGGTCAGCTTTTGCCACTGTCTTATTCATGTTTCTCACCAACATTCAATAACGAGAGTATCTGTTTAACACTGTTAATGTGTATTATTAGTCCCAACATCACAGCTACCAAGCTCATCACATGTCATAAGTCAAAATGGTGCATGTAAATCTCACAATATCAAACAAACATTCCAGCAGAGGGATACAAATGACAATCAGGGAGGTTAGGCAGCATGCAGGAGCACGGCTCGAGCAAGTAATGAAATAGCAGTGATATTTACTTCACACTTAGAACACTTCTATGACTTTCGCATTACTACCACCGAACAATACATACTAAAATGTATTAAAGACTGCTCTATAGGAAGACTTACAGAGAATGAAAGGACAGCCCCACATGCAGATATCACAGTAGATGAGGTATCAACAGCATTGGGACAGATGCAAACTGGGAAAGCCCCAGGGCTGAACGGATTCCCAACCGAACTATTCAAAAGGTTATGGAAGCACATGGTAGCTCCGCTTCACACAACGTTCCTGGAAGTATGCCAAGCGGAGATGCTGTCAAATGACATGCTAACTGCAATGGTGGTGTTGACTGCAAGGGCAGGAAAACCACAAGATAGCTGTGATTCTTGTAGACCCATATCACTGATTAATGCAGACATTAAAGTACTTGCAAAGGTATTTGCAAATAGATTGAAAACTGTATTAACAGACTTAGGGGGTCATTCTAACCTCGGCGGTAAAATGCGCTTAGAAGAAGACCGCCATAATACCGCCTAAGGCGCGGGAAACCGCCACGGTCATTCTGACCCGCAACAGGCAAACCGCCAAAAACCCGACATCCACAAAAGTCCGCCACACCAATGGCCAGCGAAAAACTGGCGATGACCAAACCTCCACCGTCACTCCAACAGAAATACGCCCATTCCATTCTGACCCACGAATCCACGCGGCGGTCTTTCAACCGCGGTATTCCATTGGCGGTACACACCGCCGCGGTCAAAATACACACACAGCTCCAAAACACTGCCACGTTGGACATTTTGAAATACACACACCTGATACACATACAAACACCACTCCCACACACCCAACACAATATAAAACACACACCCACATCACCCACAAACCCCTACGACCACCATTTATTGACTAATGCCAGAGAGAGAAACCACCAGCTAGTACAGAGCATTCACAGGCACATAACACCATCATTCACACAACATCCACGCACAAAACACCACACACCACCACACTCACCACACTCATCACCACAAACGCCACCCCACACCTCATCCACACCACCCCATGGCACCCCAAAGACACCCCAGGTTTACAGACGCTGAACTCAGGGTCATGGTGGAGGAAATAGTTCGGGTAGAGCCCCAGCTCTTCGGGGCAAAGGTGCAGCACACCACCATTGCCAGGAAGATGGAGCTATGGCAAAGAATAGTGGACAGGGTCAACGCTGTGGGTCAGCATCCACGAAATCGGGACGACATCAGGAAGCGGTGGAACGACCTACGGGGGAAGGTGCGTTCCATGGTATCCAGACACAACATCGCGGTGCAGAAGACTGGCGGCGGACCCCCACCTCAACCCCCAGAATTTACAACATGGGAGGAACAGGTCTTGGCGATCCTGCATCCTGAGGGCCTCGCAGGAGTAGGCGTAGGAATGGACTCTGGTAAGTCGAATCTCAACTACTTCATCCCCCCCCACCCACCGGCATGCCAAATCATACCCCCGCCCCCCCCACCCCCATCACACATCCTCCTTGCTAATGTCTCACCATCACAACCCACCCATCCCAACACCAAGCCCTGCATGCGACCACAAACCATGGACACCCATCACCTAAGCATGCCCACTGCACATACCCATCACCCCCCAAACCACCGTCACAACAGCCCCCACAAGGGAATGCCAGCACTGGGGTACACGGGCACCCACCCATTGCACGCTATGGCACACACAGAAGCAATAACCATACTCTTATACCCCTGCAGGACCCGAATGCCACGACACGACACCGCCCAGGAGGGTCCAGAAATGTCCATTCCACCCCCAGAAGAGGCCCGCAGTGATGACAGCAGCTCTGTCTCCCTGGACCCAGATGATCAGCCCGGCCCATCGGGGACCTCGGGACAGTCGGTTCCCCTCAGACAGCCACAGGCCACAGCAGACCTACCCCCCTCTGGGAACACCAGCACAGCACCCACCTAGAGGGCCCATGCCTCTGTCTCCAGGACACGTCAATCAGCGGTGTGTCCACCACTACAGGGCACCCAGGTTAACCCACCACCCCAACAACAACAGGGACCTGGGGGCAGTGGTAGTGGGCACACGGTCTAGGGGACAGAGGCCCAGGGAAACAGGGGAACTGGGAGGGCTGCTGTGCGACAGGGGGGGGACAGGCCCAGGGAACCCACTCTCCACAAGGCCCTCTCCTCCATCATGGGAGCATACCACCGCTCCCAGGAGACGATGGCGACGGTCCTGGGCAGGTTCCAGGAGATCCAGGTACTGCAGGAGGAACAGTTTATGGGGTTCAGGGAAGAACTCAGAATCATCAGTTCCGCAATGGGCACCATCGTTGTGGCTCTCAATCAGATTGTCAGCACATTGCGGGACCATGTGGCACCACAAAGGGCCCCTCTCACTAGCATGGACCAAGAACAGGCTACCACCTCCGCTGGCGCTAGTGGACAGGAGGCCCCGACACAAGAACAACAGGCCACCGGAACCCCACCCCCTTCAGAAGGAGAACCACCCCGCAAGCGGTGCCTGAGATCTAGGAAGAAGACAGAGTAGGATGCCAAGACCCCCGCCAGGAAAGGATACCCCCTGATTGTCATCCCACTGTCCCACATTGTCACCCTGTCCAACCTTAAACCGCCCCTGCTCCACCTTCCACAGGCATATGGACAATGCACCTGTGAGACTGAAAATCGGGACTCTGCCATGGACATTCCTCCACCATCACCCATCACCGAATTGCAACCATTTCCCAAAATTTTACACTTTAATAAACACACTTATTGCACAAAAATAATCTGGAGTCTGCCTGTATTTTTGAACAAATGTATTACACAGCACTGTGCCAAAATGTCCAGTTACATTGTGATCACAATATACCACTGTCACACAGCTGTAGTCCATGGGGAAACAAAGCAGAGGTCACGGAGTGGGGCCCACATCTCTGAAATTGGAAGGGAAAGTCACAACTCAGTCAACATACACTGGGGGGAAACTCAGACAGTAGAGAGGCAGGAGACTTTAATTAAATGTAAAATGCCGGTGTTGATTCTTACCTGTATGTCATTGAAAATACTGCAGTATTACTGTGTCCCTGCTGTCTGTGTCGTCCTCTTCGTCTTCCTCCTCTTCACTCTCCGCAGGCTCCACAGCTGCCACAACACCACCATCTGGACCATCCTCCTGCAGGAAAGGCACCTGGCGTCGCAAAGCCAGGTTGTGAAGCATACAGCAGGCCACGATGATATGGCACACCTTCTTTGGTGAGTACATTAGGGATCCACCTGTCATATGGAGGCACCTAAACCTGACCTTCAGGAGGCCGAACGTCCGCTCGATCACCCTCCTAGTCCGCCCATGGGCCTCATTGTACCGTTCCTCTGCCCTTGTCCTGGGATTCCTCACTGGGGTCAGTAGCCAGGACAGGTTGGGGTAACCAGAGTCACCAATTAGCCACACACAGTGTCTCTGAAGTAGTTCCATCACGTAAGGGATGCTGCTATTTCGCATGATGTACGCGTCATGCACTGACCCAGGGAACTTGGCATTTACATGGGAGATGTACTGGTCAGCCAAACAGACCACTTGGACATTCATGGAATGATAACTTTTTCTGTTCCTGTACACCTGTTCACTCGTGCTGGGGGGGACCAAAGCAACATGTGTCCCATCAATTGCACCAATGATGTTGGGAATATGTCCAAGCACATAGAAATCACCCTTCACTGTAGCCAAATCGGCCACCTCAGGGAAAACAATGTAGCTCCGCATGTATTTCAGCTGGGCAGACAACACTCTGGACAACACCTTGGAAAACATGGGCTGAGACATCCCTGATGAAATGGCCACTGTTGTTTGAAATGACCCACTTGCCAAAAAATGGAGTACTGACAGCACCTGCACTAGAGGGGGGATCCCTGTGGGTTGGCGGATGGATGACATCAGGTCTGGCTCCAGCTGGGCACACAGTTCCTGTATAGTGGCTCTGTCAAGCCTCTATGTCAGTATGACATGTCTTTCTTCCATTGTCGACAGGTCCACCAGCGGTCTGTACACGGGAAGATTCCTCCATCTCCTCGCAAGTCCCAGCGGACGGTGCCTAGGAAGGACAACATGGAGCACAGAGTCAATCAACCCACAGGTACGTTCCCACAGCTTGCACAGTACACGATTCTCAATGCATTGAATGGCTTGTATGAGTGTTGATGCAAGGCCTGGGTATGTGTGACGCAGTAGATATTAAGATATGGGGGCCCTTGAAATGGCGGCTGCCTGACCTGTGAAGTGCGACAGTGGGATGTGAGGTCAATGCGCTGGCGTGGCACACCGTGGCGGTAGGCGGTCGAAGACCGCTTCGCAAAGCCGCATTGGTTAACATTGAACCCTATGGGTTTCAGGAGCCAATGAGGATGTGCGTCGGCGGTCGCGGTACGCACCGCGGCGGGCGTGACCGCCATTTTCTATCTGCTTAATCACTCGATACCTGATCATCCACAGGAGAGGACCTATACTGCAAGTGCTGCTGTGACCTCGGTCTGGAAGAGACAATGGCTGCTGCGACTGGGGAAAGGGCCCCTGCCTTCACTTCTGAAGAATTGGAGAAACTCGTGGATGGGGTCCTCCCCCAGTATGCGCTACTCTACGGTCCTCCAGACCAACAGGTAAGTACACTGGGACCATGCTTTGTGGCCAATGCCTGGGTTGAGTGGGGTGAATGAAAGATGGTGGGGAGGGGAGCGAATGAGGCATGCATCAAACGAAAGATGAGAGCATGTGCCACATGGCAAGGGTGGGGATGGGGGGCCACTCACATCGAGCATGCAGAAGGTGATGTTTGTTTTTCTTTCTCCCCCTGCACATGTCACATAGGTCAGCGCCCATCTGAAAATCGACATTTGGCGTGCCATCGCCAAGGACGTCCGGACCCTGGGGGTCCACAACAGACGGGGCACCCACTGCCAGAAGAGGTGGGAGGACATCCGCCGCGGGAGCAGGAAGACCGCGGAGGCTCTGCTGGGGATGGCCTCCCAACATAGGAGGGGTGCCAGTCGTACTTTGACCCCCCTGATGTCCCGGATCCTGGCGGTGGCCTACCCCGATTTGGATGGGCGCGTGAGGACATCACAGCAGACACAAGGGGGTAAGTACAAGCACATTCTGCTGATTTTGCGCACATTAGAGGTGTCTGGGTGGGGGAGGAGGGCTGTGGGTATCCCTAGGCCAGGGCGTTTTCTGTAGGCTAGGCCCCTCCGTTAGGCATGGCCCTGTACCCCCGCCCCCCACCTCTGTAGGTTGCCTAGTACAGCTAATCATGGCCCTGTGTCACCTATGTGTGGAGTTGTCGTCCATAGGCTTGTAGGCCATGTCCCACGGATTGAGTAGTGTACCCCAAGTGCACGCCGTAGTGCAGGGGGATTCTGTGTCTGTCCTCTCCGCCAACGGTGTTGCCAATGCATGCACTCAACATGTCTTTGTTTCTCCACCCCCCCTTTTTTGTGGTCTTCCTGTTCATTAGCATCATCAGGTGGAGGAGAAGTGGCATCGGAGCACGAGGGAGCTGCATCTCACATGGCCATAGAGGGCCATGCAACTGACTCTGATTTCACCAGTGAGACGGAGGGCGAGGGGAGCTCCACAGCGGGGACACGTGGTGACACCAGCGACACAGACACGTCCTCGGAAGGGAGCTCCCTTGTGGTGGCGGCTACATCCATGCCCACCGCAACAACAGGTACAGCCACCACCCAGCGCGCCAGCTCCGCCCTCCCAGCAGCCCCTCAGCCTTCGCCCCGTGCCCGCTCACCCAGGAAGGTGGGCATCTCCTTCGCCCCAGGCACCTCAGGCCCTGCCCCAGTTACCCCTGCTGCCCTCAGTGAGGAGGTCATTGACCTCCTGAGGACACTCATTGTTGGGCAGTCTACCCTTTTGAATGCCATCCAGGGTGTAGAAAGGGAGGTGCACTGGAGTAATGCATACCTGGAGGGCATTCATTCGGGTCAGGCTGCCCATCAGCGATCGTTCGACGCTCTGGCCTCAGCACTGACGGCAGCCATTGTCCCTGTCTCCTGCCTCCCTCCTCCAACTTCCTCAACCCAGTCCCACTCCCCTGTACCTCTGCCTATCCCAGACACACCATCAGACCAGCCTGCACACACCTCAACACCCAAGAGAAGCTCATCCAGACATAAGCACCACACATCACAAAAGCATTCACACAAGCAACATCCACATGCAGACATGCCAACAGCCACTGCCTCCTCTGTGTCCCCCTCCTCCTCATCTCCCTCCTCCGTCCCTGTGGCGTCTCCACTCAAACTTGCATGCACAACATCTTCAGCCACTACGTCCATCACCAGCACACCCACCAGAACACTCCGCACACGTGCAGTCACCACCCCCACTACCATTTACAGGTCCCCTGTGTCCTCTCCCAGTGTGTCTGTCACCCCCTCTTCCAAACCACACAAACGCAGGCAGCCAACCACCCAACAGCCATCCACCTCACGACAGCCTCCAGCACAAGCACCTGCACCCAAAGACACCAGACTTCACTCTCCTACAACCACATCCTCTTCCTCCACTCCCATACCCACTACAACTACCCGTCCCTGTCTTACTAAATTGATTTTCCTTTCCAACCTTGACCTCTTTCCATCAACTGACCCCCCCCTCCATCTCATAAGGCTCCAATCAGCACCTCAGCCACCACAAAACCTGGACCTACTAAGAAAATAGTCCAAGGATTTTGGAGTCCACCACCTTCAAGCCCAGCTACTTCGGCTGGGAGTAAAGAGACGGCCAGCCCACCCCCTGCAAAAAAAGCAAAGAAAGCCAGTGCCCGGCGCGAGAGGCCAAAGACAGCAGGCTCCACAAGCACTACCCTGGCACCGTCAGGGAGTGGGGTGCCACCTGGCACACCGGCAAAGGGAGGAAAGGGCCACAGACGAGCAGGGAAGGGTGGCAAGGGCAGCACGCCCGACAAGTCCGGCAGCAGGCGAGCTGCCCAGGAGGGCCCCACCAGCCCCAGCCAAGCTGCCCAGGAGCGCCCCGCCAGCCCCAGCCAAGCTGCCCAGGAGGGCCCCGCCAGCCCCAGCCCAGCTGCCCAGGAGGGCCCACCAGCCCCAGCCCAGCTGCCCAGGAGGGCCCCGCCAGCCCCAGCCAAGCTGCCCAGGAGGGCCCCGCCAGCCCCAGCCGAGCTGCCCAGGACCAGGAGGGCCCCGCCAGCCCCAGCCGAGCTGCCCAGGAGGGCCCCGCAAGCCCCAGCCGAGCTGCCCAGGAGGGCCCGCCAGCCCCAGCCGAGCTGCCCAGGAGGGCCCCGCCAGCCCCAGCCAAGCTGCCCAGGAGGGCCCGCCAGCCCCAGCCAAGCTGCCCAGGAGGGCCCCGCCAGCCCCAGCCAAGCTGCCCAGGAGGGCCCCGCCAGCCCCAGCCAAGCTGCCCAGGAGGGCCCCGCCAGCCCCAGCCAAGCTTCCCAGGAGGGCCCCGCCAGCCCCAGCCCAGCTGCCCAGGAGGGCCCGCCAGCCACAGCCCAGCTGGGCAATGAAGGAGCGCCAGCCACAGCCCAGCTGGGCAATGAAGGAGCGCCAACTCAAGCAACGCTGAACATGGCAAGGACTGCCAAGGCAAGCACCGCTGAACAGGGCACCGCCATCTCAAGCACCGCTGAACAGGGCACCGCCATCTCAAGCACCGCTGAACAGGGCACCGCCATCTCAAGAACCGCTGAACAGGGCCCTTCAAGTCAAGAACCGCTGAACAGGGCCCTTCAAGTCAAGAACCGCTGAACAGGGACCTTCAAGTCAAGAACCGCTGAACAGGGCCCTTCAAGTCAAGAACCGCTGAACAGGGCCCTTCAACTCAAGAACCGCTGAACAGGGCCCTTCAAGTCAAGAACTGCTGAACAGGGCCCTTCAAGTCAAGAACCGCTGAACAGGGCCCTTCAAGTCAAGAACCGCTGAACAGGGCCCTTCAAGTCAAGAACCGCTGAACAGGGCCCTTCAACTCAAGCACCGCTCCGCTGGGCCCTTCAACTCAGGCACCGCTCCGCTGGGCACCGCCGTCTCAAGCACCGCTCCGCTGGGCACCGCCGTCTCAAGCACCGCCCCGCTGGGCACCGCCGTCTCAAGCACCGCTCCGCTGGGCCCTTCAACTCAAGCACCGCTCCGCTGGGCACCGCTGTCTCAAGCACCGCCCCGCTGGGCCCTTCAACTCAAGCACCGCTCCGCTGGGCACCGCCGTCTCAAGCACCGCTGGCCCATTGGCAGAAGGGGCAGGCCCGCAACTGTGTCGGGCAGGGCTGCACGAAGCACTCTGGGCACCATGCCTCCTCCAGAACCAGTGGAGTCTGTAATCCACTTGTGAGACTGTGGCTTTGCACTCCCCAGGATGGCACAGTGGGCAATCCACACACTGTAGAGACTTGTGAGACTGTGGCTTTACACTCCCCAGGATGGCACAGTGGGCAATCCACCCACTGTAGAGACTTGTGAGACTGTGGCTTTGCACTCCCCAGGATTGAACAGTGGCCAGGGAGGCCCCTCGTGGATCTGGCGTCGTGGACTCATCTGGCTGAGGTGCCCCCCCTTCCCTTCCCCCTGAGGTGCTTGTAGTTTTGATATCTGATGCCCCTGCAGTGTTCTCTCCATTGGAGCCGGGTATCGTGTGTGGGCTTTGCCCATGTGTTTAGGCCCATTAGCCCACGAACAATGGCTGATACCCAATTTGGACTGGACAATTTACATATGTATATATAGTTAGAGATGTTTGATATATTTTTTTACTTAGCCGTACAATATACTTCAAATTTCAGGATCATTTATTTTTGTCTTTGCATTCTTCCGGGGGGTTTGGGGGTGTCACTCTGAGTTGTTGCTCTGCATTGATGTGTATGTAGTTGTGGGTGAGGGTGAGGGTGGGTGTGTCGCGTATGTGTGTCCCCGTAATTTTTTGCCTCCCCCCCTCCCCTGTGTCGTAGGTGCAGTACTCACCGTTGTCTTCTGCGGCGGCGTTCGTGCTCCTGGTAGAGGAGCAGGAAGACAATAGCTGGTAGGATGTGTAGTTCGGGTTCCATGCTGTCCAGATTCCTCGTGGAGTGTGTAGAGGTGAGCGTTTTCCATTCGTAATGTCTGTTTCCGCCATGTTTTTAGCCCCGGAAAAGGTGGCGGATTGGTGGGTTGTGATAGGGTGGGCGGTACATTGTCTCCCGCCTGTCTGTTGGCGGTCACCGCCGTGCTGTTTGTTTGTCCCGCCGTGGCGGTCGGAGTGTTAAAGTGGCGGTCTCTGTTGGCGGTTCCCGCCAGGGTCAGAATTCCATTTTTTTTACCGCCTGTCTGTTGGCGGGTTGGCCGCCGCTTTAACACCGACCGCCAGGGTTGGAATGACCCCCTTAGTGCATCAGAACCAAAATTGATTAATGCTAGGTTGTTCGACCAGGCTGATCCTATGGCGTCTACACAATAACCTAGCATTAGCCTGGGAGTCACAGGCAGGGAAAGTAATTTTCTTACTGGATGCAAACAAAGCCTTTGACTCGGTGGAGCGGGTCTACCTCTTTGGAATCCTGGAAGGGATGGGATTTGGCCCCAAATACATAAAGTGGGTTGAAATATTGTATGATCACCCCAGGATAAGAGTGAGGGTAAATGGACATACCTTACATGAGTTCTGTATCCGGAGTGGAACAAGGCAGGATTGCCACTCTCTCTGATGTTGTTCACTTTGGCGATCAAAGCGCTGATAGTATGGATTGATGCACACGTATAGTGTTGGTCGGGAATTGGGGGAGAAGAGGACTGCATCTCATTATATGCAGGTGATATTTTGTTATAGCTGACCAACCTGAAGCAGACCCTAGAAAGGCTCAGACAAATATTTGACATATTATGAAGACATTCTAGTTTCACCATAAATTGGGATAAATCCTTGTTTTTTCCACTGGAATACTGTCAATTAGGCAGCCAACTAATGCTGCCACTTCAGATTGAGTGGGCAAAATGTAAATACCTAGGGATATGGATACCACACACTCCAGACGAGTATTATGAGGCTAACCTGATGTCCCTTCTACATCGCCTGGAGCAGGATGTGAGTCACTGGCAGTCGTTGCCACTCTCTCAGCTAGGGAAATCTGCCATGTTCAAGATTATAGCGCTTTCCAGACTGCTATACATATTTCAGAATACTGCATGTAAAGTGTAGGAAAGTTTCTTCACCAAAGTGGATAGTTTAATATGAACTCTGCTGTGGGTGGGTGGACAACCTAAATTATCCTTAAAAACCTACAGAAGTCTAAATATGAGGGGGGTATTGCTCTACTGAATGTGCAGAAATATTATGAAGTAGTGAATGATTGCGCATACACAGATGTATATAATCCTGTGTTTCAGAGAGATAGGTTGGGAATGGGAACAAATAGCTACCTACATGCACCATATGGTGGCAAACTCCCCCCAGACATAAGCCCAGTGACACATACAGTACTGCTAGAAGAGACTGACAAAAGAGATGGGATGGAGAAATAGGTTAACTCTTGGAACCCCACTATGGGAGGGTAAAGTGATGGCATTACTGGGGTTCAAAGTTTGGGATGACATAGGTTGGTCCACACTGACAGATGTGTGGGACGCTAATGGGTCAGTCCTATTTTTTTATCTAAAGCACGAATACCAAATGTCGGACACACTTTGGTTCAAATATGGACAGTTATCCCATGCACTTATAAACAGTATATCAGCAGATGTGGAAATGTAAGAAGATACCCCACTGGAATATAGGCTATTAGACAGGAGGGTAGAGAAGAAACTGGTATCACAGACATATGTTATAGTAATGAGAGTATACTATGCATACACCCTATTATTTAAAATATGCCAGACGAGAGATGCAAGTTGCAAATGGGGCTGTGACTTAGAAGGATCCTTTATCCATATATGATGGAGCTGTCATAGTATCCAAAAGTTCTGGGAGGGGGTGGAGAAATCACTAGAAATGGCAACAGGACAACTTTAAATTTGTCACTCCAATTAACATTATTGGGAATAGGGGAGGCCACAGATCATTCATGCCATCAAATGATACTTGTCAATATGGGATGTATGCTGGCCAAATGGGATATCACCCAAAAAGAGGGATCAGAATCTATTCCTACACACTAGAGTTGGGAGAAGGGAATGGAATACTGCAGGATTATGGTAAAAAGAAGTGTATAAGAAATGAGAATGCCTGAAAAACATGCGGGGCTGGCACATGAAAATGAGTCCAGAGGTGGTGCTATGAAGGTCATCCTCCTTGAAAGAGATAAACTATGAGGGCCAGATGAGGAGAAGAACTGTGGGAAATGTCATATTTGAGATACAGCTTTATATATGTAACCGGATTGAAATTGTGCCTTTGGGAGAGATCTGGGAGGTAATGGAGGTGTGACTGGACTGTTTACAATGATGGGTGTTTGTTATAGTATTAAGATGAAAATAAGAGTAAGAAAAAGAAATGCAAGACACTACCAAGCAAAAAAAATCATACCAGGATTCATGGCAAGTCCCAAAATGTAAACGTATGCTCAAACCTAAATGCAGCTTGCATACAGATGTGTAATACCCAACATATGTCAAGTGTTGGATAGTAGAGGGAGTGATCTGACTGCAGCACCCAGGAGGCCACCAGCCCGGTGGTCACTTGTCCCAATACACCTGTTAGTGAACTCCCAAATTAAGTTTTCTCACCTGGGAGTATACCATTTGTCAAGGGTTGGGAAGTAGAGGGAGTGGCCTCACTGCATAGCCCAAAAGGCCCTGTTTCTCTACCTCCAACCACCAGCCCAGTGTTCACTGTATTGCTACATGCACTACGTGCAAGGTGAACAGTGGTGCAGGGTATGGACCATTGGCCTCTGCTTCCATTTTACATTGGTTCACGACTCCATTTTGTCGAGTCCGGTTCTGTGCGTGAACCCTGTTCTGTGTTTTTCCACAAGCTTCGGCAAGCTGCAGGGTGGGGTGTTTTTCTGCTCAACTTTGCTCCATCTGCCTGATACGAAGAGCGCTATTTACATTCCACGAGCTATCAGTTAGGACAACAGGGGGATGCGCCTGTACTCAAGGAGGAATGCAAGCTTCACCTTGGAGCCCTCTCCTGGGAACCTAGCCCGTTCCAAGGAGACGTCTCGAAGGGTGAACAAGGTACCGCTGATTGCACAATTTGTAAAGGAGGGGGTCTTTTTCTAGAAAAGACTCCTGGGCGTTAGTAAATACTATAAAGGTCTGGAGCCTAGATGGACTGGTTTAGGAACTCTCTTCTGGGTTGGACGCAACGCCAGGAGGACTGATTGTCCCGAAGGAGGCTCCCTGTGCCAGCCGATTTGGGTTCCCCGGCTTTGTGTACGGCAGAGGGATGCAGACTCTCTTTTCAGTGAAGCCTTTCACTTTATAAGCATGGAAGCATATTGTGTGTGCGTGTGTAATATGCACTTATTCTTGCAGTCATTTTCGTGTTATTCTTCGTGATATCACAGAGTGTTTATATTCTCGCAGTTATTCTCATGTTATTTTTCATGATATATTAGTGTGGTCAGATTTGCTATATGAGAACTTGCCCCATAAATTAACCTGATGATTCTACTTACTAAGGTGTGCAAGAGTGATTGTTTCACATTGTGCTCTAAACTATCCTGAAGTGCATAGTTCTGTTATTCTGAAGGGTGAAGCAACACAGTTCACTTGCCATAGCACATGTTAGCGGTCAATTGAAGTTTACTCACCTGGAAGTATACCATTTGTCAAGTGTTGGGAAGTAGAGGGAGTGATCTGACTGCAAAGTCCAATAGGCCCTGCTTCTGTAACTCCAACCACCAGCCAAATGTTCACTTGCCCAATTACCCCTGTGTATTAACTCTCAATTGAAATGCACTCACCTGGGAGCATACCATTTGTCAAGTGTTGGGAAGTAGACGGAGTGACATGACTGCAAAGCCCAAGAGGCCCTGTTTCTCTAACTCCAAACACAGGCTCAGTGGTCTCTCGTCCCAATATACCTTGTTAGGAAACTCCTAAATGAAGTTTACTCACCTGGGAGTATACCAATTGTCAAGGGTTGGGAAGTAGAGGGAGTGACCTGACTGTTAAGTCCAATAGGCCTTGTGTCTCTAACGTCAACTGCCAGCCCAGTGTTCACTTGGCCAATTGCCCCTGTGTCTTAACGCTCAATTGAATTGCACTCACCTGGGAGGATACCATTTGCATTGGGGTGAAGTAGAGAGAGTGACCTGACTGTAACTCCCAGCAGGCCTTGTGTATATAACTCCAAACACCAGAACAGTATGCAATTGTCCAAATACCCATGTTTGGTAACTCTCAATTGAAGTGTACTTACCTGGGAAGATACCATTTGTATAGTATGTGCGGTAGAGAGAGTGAACTGATTGCAACTCCCAGGAGGCCTTGTGTCTGTAACTCCAAACACCAGCCCAGTGTGCACTTGTCCAAATACCTCTGTTCGGTAACTCACAATTGTAGTTTACTCACCTGGGAGAGACCGAGATACAGATCATGTTCAAATCAGAGACATGTCTGTCTACCTAGCTCCATCTTGACCTGCTCCCATGATGAAACTATTGAGGACAGGAATGACACCTTACCCAATGCGTACAACAAGTATTCCTGAGGCCCCAAGCTGCATCACCAGATTGGTATTGACAGCAGACACACTGCACAGCACTGTGCACATCATGACTCCAGTCACACATACAATAAAGTCTTGTGTTTGCCTGTTTCACACTCAACTAGGCCTCCAAATGGTCAAATGCACATATTGCTTCTCAACTGTGCTGGCTTCACTGGTGGTAAGATGTCTGTCAGTTGATCTTCCAAAGAGCAACTGATCCACACATCTCATCAGCTGCTTGAGTCAAATAGTTTAGGCATGATTCACATGTCATGTCAAATAACCCAATACCATAGAAACATGGCTTACCTACAACTTAACTATGTCCAATGCTTCTGCTTATTGTAACACAAAACCTTTGGAGGTAGATGTCACAATTCAACCAGTAACAATGTACGTTCTTTATCAACAAGGCGAGCTGCAACTGGGGACATGAAGGCCACAGAACAGACTGCTACTACCCCCCTGATTGAAGCCCTCAGTGACGACAACACTCTTGGACTTGTGGACGTGATGGAAGGTTCTGGGTCATCTGGGCAACTTGGTCAGACTGCAACAGTGAGTCTCACTGTGGCCACAACATCACCCCCAAGCCCTGGTGCTTCTACATCACAGGCAACCATGCGCCCCAATCTGTGTACCTGGCACAGTTTCCTCCATCTTATGCCCCCAGTTTTGGATCCTGAAGTGAAACTCTACACTCCGGACACCGAGCTTCCAGGACCCAGTTGGAGAGGGCACCTTGTGCCAAGGACACAGGCTCATGGGGGAAGGGTACGTGGAAGGGATACTGTGGGCTAGAGGAGTGAAGCCTCTTGGGCTATTATTGGCTAGGATACCATCAACCACATCTTGGGGGTCTATCAGGAGTCCCAAGGCAAGATGGGCCAGGTGTTGACTGAACTCTGGGAAATCAAGCAGCTTTTGAGGGACATGCATAGAGATGTGTGTGAACAAATGGAGGCCCACAATTTAAACAACACCTCCCTAACAAGAGTGCTGAGGAACAGCCATACAATCCTGAGCAGGGCTTTTTCAACCCAATCCACTCTTTTCTTTGGGTCAACAACATCAGGCCCATGTATATCGACGCCAGCCACAGAAAGTGAGGCCCTGCATCTGTAGCAGCTACTACCCCCTCATAAGAAGGGACGTCCAGTAAAGAATCCAGGAGGTGCCAGTGCCAAGACACCTATTGCTGCCAGTAATAATCCTTTTCCTTAAGGTCCTCCTTTGTGTGTCACACATTCACTCTGTGGACAGATCCTCAACTACCTTCCATTTCCAATGGGAGGAGTATTCTGGACTGCCAGTGGGGTGACATCTAGTCCAAAGATTTCATTTACCATGACTGGCCCATTCACGTTTGATTTTTTGGTGATTCATGTCACATATATTTTCTGTTAGTTGTAACTTCACAATAAAATCACCTGTTACAAGCTCATTCATTGTCAGCTGTTTTTAATTTCACATATAGCCATGTAGATACGTCAGACCATGTGAACCATACAATGATGATCCAAGGTTCTTGTTCAAGATGGGATATGTTGCATGTACAGTGTCCAGCTCAGGATTACAACTATTTCACACAAACACATACAAACAAGTGTCTGGTCAAAGAAGACAATGTATTACATTGTTCAGCACATAATGACTGAATCATACTGAGTATATGAACATATTTACAGGTACAAACTTCAAGACCATGGAAGAATTGAATTTGTCAGACATTGTCCTGTAGAATAGGCAAACATTAAAGTGGTTGATGTCATCAACTGGAACCATATCACCTACCACACCAAAGTAATCCAATATCATATAAAGCAAGACACAGACAGATGACAGTACAACTGTTCTTATCATAGGGTCATTACAGTGCAGTGCGCATTCATCTGGTGGTATGACACAAACATAGGTCAGTGATTTGGCACAGGCACTTTGGATACAATGATGAAACACATCAACAGCTACATACAGGTCATACAAAAAGAGTGTTTAGTCAATTTGAATGGTAACTGACGTGATTGTGGCCTACAAGTACATATTTTCTGGCCACATGGTGACACACATGATGCACCAGGGCCAACACAAGATAAGGAACAAGTACAAAGGAGTCTTATAAACTTCCATACCTACCACTGTGCAAACTGTCTTGGCACACGTCTTCTACACCCAAAGTCTGTGACCTACATTCCATGGAACAATTCATGTCCACTTCGTAAGTATGAACAGCATCACATACCTGCCCATGTCACAACTCTGAAATGCCCACATGAAGATGTCATGGTGAAGGTACCTGAACAAAGAACAAAACAAGGAGTTTAGGCATGAAACCATGCATATGACACAAGTTACATAGCAAGCATCTGGAAAACAAAGTAGATTGCAATAAATCTGACACAAACAAAGCAACATCATCAAGATGGGAAAGTGTCATCTCATCAAACAGCTTTTGGCTGATTTTTGGCTGAGTATTAGCTCCCTAACTATTTAAAAGAATCAATTCTACACATTCTCACAACTACAGTACATTGTACAGCTAAGCTCATGACATCATATGACATACTTCCACTCAAGAGAAGAAGCTGTTGATGAGACCTTGTCGGAAGTCAGCTCCTTCCTCTTCACCACTGTTATCTTCAATAGGCATTTCAGGAGTTCTACCCGATTGCACTGCAGGCTCCCCCTCCTCTGAGATGTAAGGGATAGTCCTTTGGAGGGGGGTGTTGTGGAGCATGCCACAGTGATCGGACACACTTTCCCTGGTTAGTAGAGGAGGGCTCCACCGGTCCTGTCCAGACAGCGAAATCTGGCCTTCATGAGCCCTAAAAGCCAGCTCCACTGCCCACTGTGTTGTTCCATGGGCCTCATTGAAGCAGACATCCCCTGGCATAGTTGGATTCCTCAGCAGCGGCAATAACCAAGGACGGTTTGGATATGCTGAGTCTCCTGTTTAGGATTGTGACGTAAGTGCAACAATGAGTCACTCACTTCATGATTGTAGCACCTGACATTGCTCGCACAGAATCAGGACAGATGTGTCTTAAAAAACAGCCAGGCTCTATCTAGTTGCAGTTATGACATCAGGTGGGGGATGGCGCTGTTCCACACTATGAAGGAATCATGGGCTGATCCAGGGAAATCGAGATGTAGGGATCAGATAAACAGACAACTTGGACATTGATTGAATGGAAGTTTCTCCTGTTGCAATAGACTTGTTCAGTTGCCTGCGGTGGCATCAAGGTAACATGTGTGCCATCAATGGTCCCCACCACATGTGGAGGGTGGGTCAAACCATAGAAGTCAGTCTTCACTTTGGTCAGATCCTCACATTGTGGGTACATGATATAGCTGTCAATATGTTTCAACATTACTGATAGGAAATCTCACAACACAAGACTGAACCTCGGTTGGGACATCCCACCAGATGTGTCCACTGTATGATGGAAGGATCCTAGGGCCAGGAAATGCAATACTGCCACGAGTCTCACAATGGGTGGTATACATGTTGGATTAGTGTTTCCAGGCATCATATCTGGCTCCAACTGACTGCATAAATCCACTTTTGTTTGTCTATTCAGTTGGGATAGTTGAATTATGTGGTGTTCTTCTGTGGTTTGAAATTCTAGCAACAGACGGTACACTGGAGCTTGTGACATCCTCCCTCTCTCTGGGTACCTATGTGTGAAAATACATGAGTGGGAGCATTAGTCACTTCACTGTGCTACACCAACATACATGATGCATCCCAACAATATCCTCTGACAAAGCATTTCAGACTTCAAATACATTATACCCAGTTCACATCACAGCTGTCAACTACACAAGGGTTAAATGTGACTCCCATGGTTGGCAAGACATGTGTCCACAACATGGATTCATCCAACACCCAACTATCTGCTACTCAATTGTCCCTTGAAAATTAACAGTATTTTCTGACCACCAAAAATAGCTTCAGCTGCGGTGGACAGTACACCACTGTCATATGCCATCTGTGCGTAGCAACACACTATACTGGTGATTGTGTAGTAGGAACTAGACAACAAGACTGATGTGTGATGTTTGTGATGATTCCACACATATATTGCTGTTGTGACACATTTAATAGGGCCATATACTGTATTTCCAACCTCCAAAATGGTAGATGCCTGACCTACTCCACTGGACTTTATGAACCGCCCATAGCCACCGGTGGCCAGTACCAACTAACGTTGTTGCGTGGCACGGTCACAGGCTAATGGCTGTGGCTGTCAACAGTGACGTACTCAAAATGTAGGGTACATGTACACCGGAATTTGAGAAATCAGTCACTTGACTCCTGACACTGCTGTCAGCAAAACCTCCATCACTTCAGCTGCCATGTGCCACATCTGGAAGCAATCATGTCGCAGCCAGCAGGTGAAAGGACCCCTGTCTTCTCTCCAGAGGAGCTGGTGAGGCTTGTGGATGAGGTCCTTCCCCTGTATGGTCAGCTCTATGGCTCACCAGAGGAGCAGGTAAGAGTCTCATAGGCACAATCAACTCTTCAACACTATCCTTTCCCTCCTCACAGGCTTCAACGTACCCATGTGTGCTAGTTAGACTTCTTATGTGCCTGTTAATGCAGTTTGTGTGGCATCAATGTGATGTACATGATGCAGATATTGGAGAGCAGTACTATGGCCCGATTACCGCCACGCTGACAGCCGCAAACATATGCCACGGTGGCGGATATCTGTTATACATATTATGACACACACACACACCAATCCTACAGAATACTGCCACACACACATATCCGCCAGCCCAAAGGTCAGTGCTTAAGTGTCAATACCAACACCCATACCGTTATGCCAAGAAAACAACACCCACCACATTATGACACACGAATCACCACGGACGACATTCAATGGCACTAAACCTTTGGCGGTACGTACTGCCGCGCTCAGAATGGACATCCACAAACAAAACAACACCACATTGGCCAATACTAAAGACACACACCTGACATAATACACACACCACACCCACACCAACAGCACTAAAAATCACACACCCATAGTACCCACAACCCTTTGCCAACACCAAAAGAATGAAAGAGCTAGCCACGATATAATAGAGACAACTACACACAAACCACTGACACCCACACATCCTTCATGCACCCCACATCACACACCCCACCACATCACTCAGCACACTCCCACAAAGGCACCCCACGTTTCACTGAGGAGGAGTTAAGGGTCATGGTGGAAGAAGTTGTCAGGGTAGAGCCTCAGCTGTTTTGAGCACAGGTACAGCAGATTTCCATCGCCCGGAAGATGGAGCCATGGTGGAGAATCTTGGACAGGGTGAACGCCGTGGGACAGCACCCAAGAACAAGGGATGCCATTAGGAAGAGTTGAAACGACCTATGGGGAAAGGTACATTCCATTGCAGCAAGGCACCAGCTTGCCATACAGAGGACTGCCGGTGGACCCCCACCTTCTCCCACACAGCTCACTGCATGGGAGGATCATGTACTGGCATTACTGCATCCTGAGGGACTTGCTGGAGTAGCCGGAGGACTGGACACTGGTAAGCAACATTTACTACCTATCACCCCCCCCATACCTGCATGCCATCTGACACCCTCACTCCCATCACTCCACTCACTGCACCTACACATACGACTAACCCTAATGCCAAGCCCTGCATGCTATACCAATGCATGGATAGCCCTCCCAGCCCTGCATGGACATCCATCACAAAAGCATGCACAGCATAGGAAAACTAACAATCCCACAATACATCACCATACTCAAACAAAAGGTGGCAGGGCAGCAGCAACCATAGAGGAGAAGCCAGGGATGTACAAAAAGTCATTCACATGAAGCATGATACATCACTTATGTCCCTACAGGTAATCCAGCCAATGTCAGTGGAGAGGAGGTGCCACGACTATCCAGTCCCCCGACACAAGATGCCCCAGTGATGGCAGTAACTATGGATGACCAACCTGGCCCATCAGGGACCACTGGAAAGCTGGTCACCCAAGCCCACTCACAGATCACCACAGAGCCTCCCCCATCAGGGTCCAACACCACTGCACCCACCCAGTGTACCCATACCTCTGTCCCCAGGACAAATCAATGAGCAGTGTGCCCACCTGTACAGGGACCCCAGTCCACACCTCACCCCGAAGACAATCAGGAACCTAGGGCCAGTGGCAGTGGGCACACTGTTCAGGGGACAGAGGCACAGGCCAACAGGGACACTGGGAGGACTGCTTTACGCCAGAGGGAGGACAGGAACAGGGAACCGACTCTCCAGAAGGCACTCTCCGAGATCCTGGGAGTTACCAACATTCCCATGACACGATCGGCCAGATCCTAGACAACATGCAGGAGAACAGGCAGCTGCAGGAGGGACAGAATCAGGGGATCAGGGAGGACTTGTAGGCCATCTACACCACCCTGATCTCCATAGCAGGGGTGCGTCATGAGGGAGGCAAAAGCACACCAACAGGCCCCTACCACTAGACAGTCCATCGACCAGCCCTCCATTTCCGCTACCGCTAGTGGTCAGGAGGCCCCGCCACAGGACCCACAGGCCACCAGCCTCCCTCCCTCTGCAGAAAGTGAACCACCCTGCAAACGTTCCCTGCGACCCAGACGGAAGCCAGAGACATTTGCCAAGTCCACTGCCTGGAAATGAGACTCTCCTCATTGTCCTCCTTGAGTCCCACACTGTCACCTTGTCAACTTTGAACTGCTATTTCTCCCCTTCATTATGGTCCCTTGGACACTGGACCTGTGCTACAAACAGACTGTAGAAATAACCTGGACTTTCCTCCATCATCACTCCATTCCATTGCACTTTCCCCTCAATTTCTTAGCACTACAATAAACACCCTTAAACACAACTCGACTACTTGTATTTCATGTGTTGAAATGTGTATTCTTGGAAACAGTTAAATCCTTTGCAAATGTGCTGTACGTTGTGAGAGCATAGAAATAATGCCCTGTAGCTGGCTGTAGTCAGCACATCAGTACACAGTTGTTATGTCACCAACATCTGCAAAATGACAAACCATAGGTGACAGTAAGTAGAGGTAAACCAAAGTGAATGCCATCATGCCAATGCCACACAGAATACACAAATAGTCATAGAAATGTTAATCTGCACTGTCTCACCTGTGTGTCATTGGAAGTACTGACGGATTACTGATGCTCAGTTGTCCTCATCCTCATCCTCAGCCTCTTCATCCTCACTGCCCTCAGAGTCCACTGCTGCCACAGGGGCATCTCCAGTCTCCTCCTCCTGCAGAAAAGGTACATGGCATCTGAGGGCCAGGTTGTGCAACTTGCAGCATGCCACTACTATCTGGCAGATCTTCTTGGGTAAGTAGAACAGGGATCCACCTGTCAAATGGAGGCACCTGAACCTGGCCTTCAGGAGGCCGAAGGTTCTCTCGATGATCCTTCTGGTTCACCGATATGCCTCATTATAAAGTTCTTCAGCCCTTGACCTGGCATTCCTCACAAGGGTCAGCAGCCATGATAGGTTTGGGTAGCCAGAGTCACCTGCAAGTATTGAGGGACAACGTTTAGCCACACACATCCTATAGAGGTTGACACCAGACGCATACACTAATATACAGTGGTTGGGGACCAAGGCTCACCTATTAGGCACACACTGTGCCTCTGTAGTTGGGCCATCACATTTGGGATGCTGCTATTCCTCAGAACAAAGGCATCATGCACCGACCCAGGATACTTAGCATTGACGTGGGAGATGTTCTGGTCCTCTTGGCACACCATTTGCACATTCATTGAGTGGAAACTCTTACGATTCCTGAACACCTGTTCATTTTGGCGGGGGGGACAAACACAATATGTGTACCGTCAATCACATCAATAATATTGGGGATATGTCCCATTGCATAGAATCCAACCTTCACAGTGGCCAAATCTTCTACCTGGGGGAAAGCTATGTAGCTGCACATGTGTTGCACCAGGGCAGACAAAACTCTTGCCAGCTCGATAGAAAACATTTGCTGTGAAATGCTTGCTGCCAAGCCCACTGTCACTTGGAAAGAACCAGTTGCAAGTAAATGCAGCACTCATGGAACTTGCACAAGAGGGGGGATCCCAGTGGGATGACGGACAGCTGATATCATGTCAGGCTCCAACTGGGCACACAGCTCTGTTCTGTGGCCCTGTCCAGTCTATAGGTCAGTATTATGTACCTGTCCTCCAGTGTAGCCAAGTCCACCAGAGGTCTGTACACGGGGGCATGTCTCCACCTACTATTCATCCACAGTGGTAGGTATCTAAGGGACACAAGAGTGAGTAGGGTGTCACAATTTGAACAACAAAACAACAACTGCAGTACACATGGTGCACTTATGCATCGGGACAGTGTAAATGGTGAAGTATGTGCCAATCTAATCTGTGACGCAGTAATTGTGGATAGACCTGTTTCCCTCCCCCCTGAAATGGCGACCGCCTGTCTTGTATGGAGGGACAGGTGGAAGTTAGGTAATTCCACCGACGTTGGGCGTCATGGCGGAAGGCGGTCTTGCACTGCCGTGCAATTCCTCATTGGATAATATGGGGCTCTATGGATTACAGTGGCCAATGGGGATCTACGCCGGCGGTGATGGTGTACAACGCCACGGACATGACTGCCATTTTCTATCTGATTCCTCACTTGTTTCCTGACCTTCAACAGGAGAACACCTACACTGTGTGTGCTGCTGTGACCTGTGCCTGGAACCTACCATGGCCTGTGTGACTGGGGAAAGGGCCCCAGCCTTTACTTTGGAGGAGTTGGAGCAATGGTGGATGGTATCCTACCCCAGTAAAGACAGCTGTATGGGCTTCCAGACCAACAGGTGAATATACTTTGGGCACGATTCATGTGGGAAGGATGCATGGAGATGTGTGTGCCAGCATCATGTAAGGGGGAGGAGGGGAGAGGGGAATGTCTAGTGGCAGTGTAAATGTTGTGCACTGGGCTATGTGTGTGCCAGTGGTGATGGAAACGGGTATGGTGGGCCATTGGTGAGACAGGCTGGACAGTTTATCTAATGGTGTTCTCCTGTCTGTATTGCCTCAGCAGGTTAGCACCCATCAAAAGAAAGGAAAATGGCTTGCCATTGGAAAGTATGTGCAGACCCTGGGGGTCTATGGCAGGCGGAGGACCTGAGAAGCTGGGCACAGAAGACCACGGAGGCCCAGCTGGGGATAGCCTCCCAATGAGGAAGGGGTGCCCGTTGGACCCAGACCCTCCTGATGGACCTCATACTGGCGGTGGCCTACCCTGAGCTGGATGGGCGCTTCAGGGAATCACAGCAGCCACAAGGGGGTGAGTACAGTGGGAATCAATACATATTTTGGCTGGTGGGGTCGTATCCGGGTGGTGGATGTGTCTTAGTGGATGTTCCTAAGGCCAGGCCAGACATTGCAGCATGGGTCAACTGAAGGGGTGCATGGCAAATACAGGTAACCTAGCTTATTAGTAGTCAATTTCAGCCAGGGCATTGTGGGTCCCGGAGTGCTGCAGTTGGCGGTATGTGGTCTTCGTCTTGCCTTAGTGACTAGCTATATTACTGGCAGTGCAACGCATAGTGCTTAAGCCTGTTCCCTGTGTGTGACGGTGATGTGCATGCCAATAGTGGTGTTGGTGCAGTCATTGACCAAGTGTATCCTTTGTCTTCCCCCTTTCTTGTTTTGTCATCCTGTCCTTGTGTGCATTAGCATCATCTGAGGGAGGAGCAGGGGCACCGGTAACAGAGGGAGCTGCATCCCACAGAACCCAGGAGGCAGATTCCACCAATGCTAAGGGAACCAGTGGGATGGAGGGCGAGGGGAGCACCACGGCGGAGACCGGAGGAGACAACACAGGCTCAGATACCTCCTCTGATGGGAGCTCCCTGGTGGTGGCGGACACCTCTGTGACCACCCCAGCTGCAGGTACAGCCGCCACCCCCATACCAGCACTGCCCTCCCAGTAGCCTCTCAGTGAGCTGCTAGTGCCCAGTCACTCAGGAGGGTGAGCATCTCCTTCGCCCCAGGCATCCTAGGCCCTGCCCCAGTGAGCCCTGCTGCCCTGAGTCAGGACACTATTGACCTCCTGAGATCCATCTCTGTAGGGCAATCAACCATTCTGAATGCCATCCAGGCGCTGGCATCTCAGATGCAGCAATGCTATGCATTCCTGGAGGGCATTGACGGTGGATTGGCGGCGCAACCTAGATCGATTCAGGCTCTGGCCTCCTCACTAATGACAGCCATTGTCCCTGTTTCTACTATCCCCCCTTCCAACTACCATTTCCTAGTCCCATTCTCCTCAATCCCAACCCATCCCAGGCACACATACAGACGAGCATGCACACAAGACAACACCCAAGAGTGGCACAGGCAGACACAAGCACCACACTTCACTTCATCCCACATGCAAACACCATACAGTTGCAAACACAACCACATCCACTACCTCAATTGTCTCCCCCTCCTCCTCCAACTTCCATTCCAGTCACGTCCACACTCACACCTGCATGCACTTCCTAAACATCCACCACCAGCATCACCACACCAAGCAGCACACACACCTCACTAGCAGACACCTCCACAACATCCATCCACTTGTCCCCTGTGTCATCTCCCACCGTGTCTGTCCCCCCTTCCTAAAGGGCAGAAATGCAAGCACTCAGACATCCAACAGCCATCCACCTCACACATGCACACTGGCCATGCACCTGCACCCAAGTCAAGCAGATGTAAACCTCCAACAACCACTCCCTCAACATCCACTCCCATCCCTCCTCCCTCCCCACCATCCCTAATAAGCTTTTCCTTGCCTAACTTGACCTCTTCCCTTCCCCTCCCCCCTTCCTGCACGTAGAACCAGGGTGCCAATGATCCAGCCCAGCACCTCAGCCAAGCAGTCCACGGGGACAGTGGAGGCACCTCCTAGTCATAGAGGCTGAACTGTGAGTGATTCCACTACGACACCCAGAAAGGGGAAGGAGCCCACAACAACTACAGCCAGGAAGGGGAAGGAGCCCACAACAACTACCGCCAGGTAAGGGAAGGAGCCCATAAAAACTACAGCCAGGAAGGGGAAAGAGCCCACAATAACTAAAGCCAGGAAGGGGAAGGAGCCCACAGCACCTACAGCCAGGAAGGGTAAGGAGCCCTCAACACCTACAGCCAGGAAGGGGAAGGTGTCCACGCCTCCTGCCATGGAGGTAATGAAGCCCTCAACTCTATCAGAGGCTGAGAGGGTGAAACCACCACCACCACCGCCACCACCTGTGGTCACGGAGCCCTCACAGCCAGCAGAGGCAGGCCAGGAGGCAGAATCACCTGTTGCCACAGAGCAGCCCTCCCCACCAGCTGAGGCAGTGCAGCTATCATTGCCAACAGCGGACATGTAGGCCACCCGCCAGGGACTGCTGCACAATGGGGCCCCTCCAGAACAAGTGGGCATGTTCCCCAGCTCAGAGACTGTGACCTTCCACTCCCCAGCACTGAGAAATGGGCCTGGAACCCCCTCTAGAACCAGTGGGCATGTTCCAAACTCTAGACGCTGTGGCTGTGCACTCCCCAACAAAGAGAAATGGGCATGGAGCCCCCTCCAGAACCAGTGGGCATGTTCCCAAGCTCAGAGACTGTGACCTTGCACTCCCCAGCACTGAGAAATGTGCATGGAGCCCCCTCCAGAACCAGTGGGCATGTTCTCCACTCCAGAGACTGTGGCCTTGCACTCCCCAGCAAAGGATAATGGGCATGGAGCCCCCTCCAGAAACAGTGGGCATGTTCCCCACCTGAGAGACTGTTGCCTTGCACTCCCCCAGCAAATGATAATGGGCATGGAGCCCCCTCCAGAACCTGTGGTGAAGTTCCCGTATTCGGCCCAGGTGCCCCCCCATACCTCTGAGGTGCCTGCCCACTTGCAAACTGATGCTCCTGCAGTGTTCTCTCTGGATGATGTCAGGATACAAGTTGGGCCTTGGACTGTGCCCTGTGGCCTTGTGTGCCCTTATGACTTTGGACTGGGCATTGTCCCTTTATGAACATTTGTATATATTTGGTTCATGTGGTTGGTTTTGCTATACTAATACATTTTCAGTACTTCCAAAATCTGGCCCTTGTTGTATTGTGCCGTGTGTTGTGTGGCATTGGTTTACGTGTGCAGCTAGTTGTGTGTATGGTGTGTGTATGTCTGGTGTGTGTTGTGTGTGTGTGTGTCTCTCTCGTTTTCCTTCCTCCCTTGTGTGCTAGACAGCTGTACCCACCATCGTCGTCTTTGTCAGCGCTGGTGTTCCAGGTGGAGCATAACGTTGAAGATCATTGGGAAGACTTGAAGTTCGGGTTCCATGGTGGCATAGTTCTTCCCTGTGTCTCCGATGGTGAGTCCTTTCACTTCTGAGCTCTGTTTCCACCAGGCTTTTGATGGCGTTGGTACCGCCCCAGAAAAGTTGGCGGATTCGTGTGTCTTAATATGGTGGGCAGTACTTTGTCTTCCGCCTGGCTGTTGATGGCTACCACCGGGGTGAGTGTTGTTTCCACCCTGGCGGTTGGTGTGGTACATTGGCTGTCTATGTGAGTTATCACCGCCATGGTCATAATTTGGCGGTACTGACCGCCACTCTGTTGGCAGTATTACTGCCACTTTATCACTCACTGCCAGGGTCGCAATGAGGGCCTATATGTTGTGGACATTCACATTGTGTTGTATGATGTGTTTTGAGGCCCTGGATCCTCTGTGTGTTAGGTGCATATAACTAAGCAAGGGGAATTTACTGCCATACAATGACATTTCTTTGTATATGATGGTTGTAAATGTCATACAACATGTATGTGCATGGCAGCAAGAGCTGTGCATGTATCTTGTCTGAGTCATTTGAAGATCTTGTAAGCATTTTGTATTGTGCCCCAGGTCTTTCACCCTATATCTGGCCTTGACAAACTGTTGTCTGGAAGGCATATCATGCCTCATTTTGCCATTCAGATTGCCACACAAGCCACATTGGTGATGGCCATGTGATGTACTGTCATGCATGGAAGTAATGGAAATGTGAATATCATGCAGGTTTTGTATGCTCAGCCTTCAGAGGTTAGGGCATGTCCAATGTATCTCCCAGTGTGGGACATACTCCAGGCTGTGGGAGAGTCACTGTGGCTATGCAACGTGGCACTGTGCCCACTCCCTCTAGACCTGCAGATCCTGTCATGTGGCCAATATGAGGCTGTTGTGGCAAAACATTCCCTGAATGGCTCACTCCATTGATTAGGAATAGGTACTGAGGTAAATCATTGAACTAGTCCATAAGCGCATTTTCCATCATTGTCAAAGTGTGTCTTTGACTCCCAGAGCTCTGTTGCCACCTTCACATAAGTCATATTTGTCCAGTAGAGGCGTATTGCACAATTCACAAACCCACAGTGCAGATAGTGTGTAGATTCCAGGGAGGCAATGGCATGTGACTCAGTAGCTTGGTTACATAGCAGAAACTGAACCAAACATACCTTTGTATGTTGGATGCCAGCTCTGTAGGTTTGCCACAAATGTTCAAAGGTGTGTACTGTGGTACAGGTGCAAACCGCAGAAACCCACCCTGAAGTGGCTGAGTTCGCATTTGGTAGTCCACATGTCCACAAATGGACAGGGTAGAGACCTTCTGTGCCCACCAGACCAGCCCTTTCATTGTCACTCAAGTCTTAGGGTAAAATATGTACTATGGTAGTTGCCTGTAGGGACTGTATGCAGTGAGTCAATGTTGCAGAGTATAAATGTGTTTGTCTTGTCAGGCCCAAGGATTTTACCCTTCAGAAGCCACATTGTGTGGTGTTTCCTTGTGGCTCGCATCACAGTACATGTTGCTGGACCTGGGCTACCTGGTGTCAGTAGGCTTGCTTAGTCATTGTAGGACATGAGAAGGGCAGTGGATTAGTCTCCAGATAACTCCAAAAGTGTGTAGGCATGTCCCTGTACATATCAGCATGTGTGCTTTACACTTGTGATGTGTTGACAAATTGCAAATGTTGTGTTTGGTGTTTCTGACATGTGTTACACAACCATATGTAAAAAACACTGTTTTTGTAATTTTTTGATTTGTCTCTTGCACCCATACAGGTCAACACCCATCAGAAGAATGGGATTTAAAGAGCCATCGCCCAGAAGATACAGACCCTAGGGCTCCATAGCTGGTGGTCCGCCCACTGTCGGAATAGATGGAAGGACCTGAGATGCTGGGCCTAGAATTTTGCAAAGGTCCAGCTGGGACTGTCCTCCAAATGTGGGTGGGGCCCACAACAGAGCCTGACCCCGCTAATGGGTCGCATTCTGGAAATGTCCTACCCAGAGGTTGATGGGCATTTCAGAGGATCGCAGCAGCCACAAGGGGGTGAGTCCAGTGCATATTCCAGCCTGTCACATTGCCTAGTTAATGTGTTAGGTTTGAACATCTCCCCCTGACAATTATTGATGGGTCATGAGTGACACACAAGATGAGTAACTGTTTAAGTATAGAAGTTGGTGCATGATGATGTGCCTTGCCTATTAGCCCAGGGACCTGGGACACAACCGATCACAGTCCACAAACAATTTGCTCTCCAAGGCCAACACATGGCTGTGTACAGTGATCAATCAAGTAATGTTAGTTGTTGTTATGGGTGTAGTTTGTATGCAACAGTCTAATACTTTTCAGGGTGAGACCCCAAACAAAAGGAATTAATGGATCACTATCCTCAGCCATATGTCTGCTCAGTGAGTAAATTGGAATCTGCCCCCCAGAGGACACTTGTCTTCAGTGTTTCATGAGTGCTGGTGCCTCACTACTGTTTGTCATGTGAAGGTGGCCATCATACATATGACATAGCATACATTATTCTTTGGGTGCAGCTACAGATCTATACATTCCCTTGGCAAGTGAGGAATGTCCATTGACAAGATTTGTGTGACCTCACTGTTGCCAACATTCCTTGTGGCTATATGTTAGCATGTGTTCCTTTCACTTTTGACAAATCATTTTAACTGAAGTTTCATGCATGGTCTACCTGTGTTCATGGGATGATTTCTGTATTCCCTCGCATATGTGTGCATGCCAGCCTTGTGGTTGGAATTGGACATATCTCATGAGGCAAAATTTCATGTGGTGCCACAAGCAGGCATTCATAGTAACATGTCTGGCCTACAGATATCTTTTCAGACTCTGGCCTCCTCACTGATGGCTGCCAGACTATTGGCTTCTACTGATGCAATCAGAATATGTCATTGTCATGGGTGCCATTCAAGAGAGGTGACTTCCCTGGTGCTAGCTGATTCATTGTGCTGTGGATTGTGGAGACATATCAACCTGACATTTTGCACAATTTGTCTACCGTGTGCCTTTCCATGCTAGATGTGTAGTATATGTGAGCAACATTAGTACAATGTCCTTGACTCCATTAGGACAATTTACACATGGTTAAATTAGCATTCTTGATTTTTTTCCAGTGTTACATGGGTATTTCCATGTCACCTTCTTCATGCTACTGTACTTCTGTCAGCAACATGCCAGGATTTTGGAACATAATTTCTTAATATTGTGGTATTGTGTATGTGACAAATAGATACATGCATGTACTTGTGTGGTATCTGTGTAAATGAACTTGGCATTGGCTTACTATTGTATGACAACAGATAACTGAGGTAGGCTACATGAGGCAAATCAATGGAGGTGATGAGGTCCCCTACTTGTTCAATGATTACTGTTTTGCACAACTTCATCCATGCAATTGGAGTTGTCTGAGATTCTGATTTTCCTGTTGGCAACTGTTGACAGTTCATGTGGTATGCATGCATATGTTATGATAAATGTAGGAGCCATTTTGATGGACTTTTTTGCTGTGGCCTACTTTACATCATGATAATGTTTGTTAGTGTCAGCTGTTGTTCAGGTGTGGTCAGGAACATGTAGTGATCTACATGGCAAGTGAAGGAGGCAGGGCAGAACCAAGTGGGGAATTATCTGGCCACAGTACCTCTAGTCATGACACCACCAACACAGAGAGACCCAGAGGCCCGGGGGGTAAGATGAGTGCCACGGAGGACACAGGATCAAGCTTGTCATCTTCGGATTCTACCTCTGGTGGCCACTCCCTAGTGGTGGCAAATCCATAAGGACCGGCTCCTGTACCATCCTTGTCTGCCACCCCCAGTTCTATCTCCACCCTCCCTGTTGCTCCCCACCCAGTTGGCCCTGCCTACTCACCCTAAAGGGTAGGCATCTCTTTTACCCCAGGCACCTCACCCCTTGCCCCTGTTACCACTGCTGCCCTGATTGAGAAGGCTATTGACCTCCTGAGGAATAGCTCTGTGCGACAGACTCCCATTGTGAATGCCACCCAGAGTTTGGCCAGCCAACCACAACAGACAATGGGCCTGATTACAACTTTGGAGGATGGTGTTAATCCGTCCCAAATTTGACGGATATACCACCTACCGTATTACGAGTTCCATAGGATATAATGGACTCATAATACGGTAGGTGGTATATCCGTCACATTTGGGACGGATTAACACCGTCCTCCAAAGTTGTAATCAGGCCCAATGTGTACCTGGAAGGCTTTCATAATGACATGTCTGGCCTACAGAGATCTTTTCAGGCTCTGGCCTCCTCACTGATGGCAGCCATCCACCCCCCACAATCGCACCCCACCACCTCCCTCTTCTCAATCCATATTTCCTAGTCCCTTACCTGTCTCAAGCACACAGCCACATCTGTACGCACCCACTTCAACACACACAGGCAGCACACATAGATGCAAACACCACAGGACATACTGCCACGCAAGCACCCACAGACACCACAACAGCCACCATTTCCACAGACGCCAGGAATACCCACTAGACACCAGGGATTTTTTTGTTTTTGTTTTAATGTGCTGTTTGTGTGTCGGGAGCAGCCCCTTGGGCAAGGGTCGCTCCCATTTGGGGGACATGTTTGTTGGGGTCAGATCAGCCTATTATTTTTAGGCTGATCTGCCCCCAAGGTGGCAGAAACCACTAGACGCCAGGGATGTTTTTTTCATATTGCATGATTTTGTTGTTTGGGAGAGGCCCCTTGGGCAAGTGTCGCTCCCATTTTGGAGGCATCTTACCTGTGGCCATTTCTGCCCCCCTTGGGGACAGATCAGCCCATTATTTTTAAGGCTGATCTGCTCCCAAGGGGGGCAGAAATCACTAGAACACCAGGGATTTTAGTAATTTTTTTTATTTATGTGGGTGGCACCCCCTTGGGCAAGGGGCGCCCCCTCAAGGGGGCAATGAACTGTTGGCTATTTCTGCCCCCCATGGGGGGCAGAAACCACTAGAACGCCAGGGATAGTGTGTGTGTGTTAGTGGATGGGGGTGGCCCCTTGGGCAAGGGTCGCCCCCCCCTTGGGGGCACATGTACCAAAGCCATTTCTGCCTCCCTTGAGGGCAGATCGGCCTATTATTTATAGGCTGATCTGCCCCCAAGGGAGGCAGAAACCACTAGAACGCCAGGGATTTTTTTTTATATGTTTATTTATGTGGGGGGCATCCCCTTGGGCAAGGGACGCCCCCCAAGGGGGGCATCGAACTGTTGGCCATATCTGCCCCCCTTGGGGGAAGATGGGCCTATTTGTTTTAGACCCATCTGCCCCCAAGGTGGGCAGAAGCCACTTAGATACCAGGGATATTGTGTGTGTGTTAGTGGATTGGGGGGGCGGCCCCGTGGGCAAGGGTCACCCCCCCCTTTGGGGGCACGTGTACCAAGGCCATTTCTGCCCCCCTTGGGGACAGATCGGCCTATTATTTTTAGGCTGATCTGCCCCCAAGGGGGCAGAAACCACTAGAACGCCAGGGATTTTTTAATATGTTTATTTATGTGGGGAGGCGTCCCCTTGGGCAAAGGAGGTATTGAACTGTTGGCCATTTCTGCCCCCTTGGGGGTAGATGGGCCTATTTCTTTTTTAGGCCCATTGTCCCCAAGGGGGGCAGGAGCCACTTAGGCACCAGGGATAGTGTGTGTGTTTTTTTTTTTTTGGGTGTGGCCCCTTGGGCAAGGGTCACTTCCCATGGGGACACACTACTAAAGGTATTTTCTGCCCTCCTTGGGGCAGATAGGCCTGTTGTTAGTAGGCCCATCTGCCCCTGTGGCACAATCCACTTAGGCACCAATTTATAAATGCTTGATGGTAGGGTGTTTGCCAACTGATGAAGTATTTGCATTTGTGATAATTTGTTTTCCTCCTTTTTGTTCTAGTTCAAAGCTTTTGCTTTCTTTGCTGTGGCTCCTTGCGGTTTTGGCGGTGGTTGACCTGCGGTTTGCATAGTTGCATGTTTTAGGTAAGTAAAAACAATTTACTCCAAAGGAGTATTGTTGCCATGCATGAATGACATGTTTGTAGGTGGTGTACTAAATGCACGATTGTGTGTGAAATTGTCCTTAGATTTGTGCACAATTATATTTGTGTTGTCTTATTTCTAATTTGCTTTTCTTTCTTTCATTTCATTGGTGATTGCTGTGTCTGTGCAGAGTAGTTGCTGGTGAGTCAAGCTTTTTCAGGTAAGTGAGCGGTATAGTTTTTGAGTTTATAACTCTTACTGATAAAGTTACACTTTATTACTTATCTTACACAGTGCTGGTTGTTGGTGGTGCATTTGTCCAGTTACTTTTCATACGAAAGATCATGGCTAGCCGCAGGATGACCGCTCAGCAGGTGGTTGGTATGCTTTTTGAGTCATTGTCTGATCATGATTATGAGACAGACTCTGCATCTGAGGCAGAGGAGGAAGTGAGAGATTCTGTCAGAGAGGAATCTTCTGATGAGGAAGCCACTCTAAGTGCAGATGAAGGGCCTGTTTTAGAGGAGGACACTGATGTGCCATTAGTGCAGCAACCTTGGGCTGAAAGGTTTCCCGTTAGAAGACCTGAACTCTGGGTTGCCCCAAACATGTTGCAGCCAGAGTTGCCTGCTTTTACTGGTCTCCCGGGGTGTAGAGTCAATACAGAGAACTTTTTGCCTGTCAATTTCTTTGAGTTATTTGTGGATGATGTGTTTTTGGAAGAGATTGTTGAGCAGACTAATTTGTATGCGGGGCAGTATTTGAGGGACAACGCTGCTAGACTTAGGCCACACTCTAGAGCTACCCAGTGGATTCCCGCAAATTTGGAGGAGATAAAAAGGTTTTTGGGTTTGACTTTTTGATGGGGTTGATAAGGAAGCCGTCACTGGCTTCTTATTGGTCTACTAGTCCCTTGATGGCAACAGCTATATTTCCTGCAACCATGAGTTGTAATCGGTATTTGCTTCTTCTTAGGATGCTGCATTTTGTTGACAATGCATTAGCCTTGCCACGAGATCATCCTGATTCTGACCGTCTTTTTAAGATTAGGCCTATCCTTGATCATTTTGTAGATCGATTGTAGCACAGGATATGTGTATAGTTTCTGTGTCTACATTGGTAGGGATTCCAGTATTGACCACCCTGGTTGTCCTCCCACTTTTGGAGTTACTGAGAAAATTGTGTGGGAACTTAATAGACGACTGTTCAACAAAGGTCACCATTTGCATGTAGATAACTTCTACACTGGAGTGCAGTTGTTCAAGGAATTGTTTAGAGTGGACTCTGTTGCTTGTGGCACAATTCGTTGTAACCGGAAAGGCTATCCAAGGGAGTTTGTCTGTAAAAAACGTGAGAGGGGACAGTGCAGTGCCTTGCGGAATGATGAGCTGCTAGCTTTGAAATTTTCAGGCAAGAGGGTTTTCTACATGCTAAGTACCATCCATGATGAGAGTACTTCCCCCGTGACTGTTTGGGGCCAGATTGCTGAAGTGCGCAAACCTGTGTGCATTTTAGATTATAATAAGCACATGGGAGGTGTAGATAGAGTTGATCAAAGGTTGGAACCTTATACTGCTCTTCATAAGTCTTACATTTGGTATAAGAAGTTAGCAATTCACCTTTTCCACTTTCAACTTTTAATGCTTTTATTGTGTTTAAGGATAGGTCTCCAGAGTCAAAGAAGACATTTGTGAAATTTCAGGAGTCAGTGATAGAGAGCCTTATTGTGGTGGAGCAGGCAAGAGTTCCTAGAGAAGTAGTGGTGGAGGATGTGGCTAGATTGAAAGATCGCCACTTTGCAGAGCACATTCCACCCACGCCCAAATAGACTTTCCAGCTAAGAAATGTAGAGTCTGTGCTCGAAGAGGTATCCTGAGGGAGACTCGAATGTACTGCCCAGATTGTCCTTCAAAGCCTGGGCTGTTTGTGGGTAGTTGTTTCAAGAATTACTACACCCAGAAGAATTACTGGGAACTACCATGACTGTAAACTGCCTGTTTTTTATTTTCATGTGCTCAGTTTCATGGTTGGCATTTCTGTCATGTACTTAGTTAGAGCTTTTGTGTTGGTAGTTTTGTATTTTTTTCTAATTAATTAGTGGTTTCTTTGTTTTTTTTGTTTTTTTTAAAGTGATGCTATTGTGTGTGGAGGGGCGCTTGGCTGACGGTGTACATATTGACTTGCTGTTGGCTACTGCCACACACTGCCAGCCAAACGCCAGTCCACACACTCCCATCAGCTGGTGTGATTGCTGTATCAGGCATGTGGGAATTTGTAAGTGATGGGCCCTTGAGTGGCGCTGTCTGTAGATGCAAGTGTTGTAATGTGCTGAGCCCGTGGCTGGCGGCGTGAATGGTCTGGTGCATGTCATGTATGAAAGGTGTGTGAATGGACTGTAAAGCGGTTGGTGCCTTGCTGTGGCTTTACAGCTCACGAGCTGTGAGTCAATGGTTCAGTTTTTTGGACTTTCAGTTATTAACAGTGCATTTCATTTTTGTGAAATCTCTTGTTAATAAAATTTGATCTACTGACCCATCACTCACCCTCGTGCCAAATCCAACCAGTATGTGTGGTAAAAATGACACAACCTGCTCTGCTGTAATCAGGCATCGCAGCACACCTGTGACACGCTAGGTGACTCGGGTGGGACCCCGATGATGAAGCATGCAACCAACTTGGTTGGTGGGTGAGGGGTCTTTTTATCATAACCTAAGTGCGTTTCTTTTCACAATTTTAGTGTTTGGAACATCACATAAGTATGTGGACACACCAAAATGATATCTTGCAAAACTAACTGTGTTTGGGTGGGGGGCACCTATGTTTTTGGTCCCGGGAGCGGCCTTCATCTAGGGAAACCTACAAAACCCAGACATGTTTTGAAAATAGACACCCCAAGGAGTCCAAGGAGGTGTGGCTTGCCTGGATCCCCCAAAATTTTCTTACTCAGACTCCTCTGCAAACCTCACAATTTGCATAAAAAACATATTTTCCTCACTTTTCTTTGTAGGATCACCGCTGCGGCACACATTTCCTACCACCCAGCATTTCCCTCAGTCTCCCAAGTAAAATGATACCTCACTTGCGTGGTCCCCAAAGCAGAGTCAGTATAAAAGATGTATAAAAGAAAAATATGTGCTTATCAACTGGCTGTGCTATCCCTTCAATCTCTACAGTTTATTGGCATTTTTCTGTTGCAGACACCTGGGCCACCCTCACAAGTGAGGTATCATTTTTATCGGGAGACTTAGAGAAATGCTGGGTGGAAGGAAATTTGTTGCTCCTCTCAGATTCCAGAACTATCTGTCACCAAAATGTGTGGAAAAGGTGTTTTTTTGGCCACATTTTGAGGTTTGCAAAGGATTCTGGGTAACAAAACCTGGTCAGGACCCCACAAGTCACCCCATCTTGGATTCCCCTAGGTGTCTAGTTTTCAGAAATGCACAGGTTTGCTAGGTTTCCCTAGGTGCCAGCTGAGCTAGAGGCCAAAATCCACAGCTAGACACTTTGTAAAAAACATCTGTTTTCTTTCTGAAAATGTGATGTGTCCATGTTGTGTTTTGGGAAATTTCCTGTCGCGGTCGCTAGGCCTACCCACACAAGTGAGGTACCCTTTTTATTGGGGGACTTGGGGGAACGTGGGGTGGAGGGAAATTTGTGGTTTCTCTCAGATTCCAGAACTTTCTGTCACCGCAATGATAGAAAAAAGTGATTTGTCAGCCAAATTTTGGGGTTTGCAAATGATTCTGGGTAACAGAACCTGGTCAGAGCCCAACAAGTCACCCCATTTTGGAAATCCCCTAGGTGTCTAGTTTTTAAAAATGCTCAGGTTTGCTAGGTTTTCCCAGGTGACGGCTGAGCTAGAGACCAAAATCTACAGCTAGGCACTTTGTACAAAACAGCTCTGTTTTCTTTCTGAAGAGGTTATGTGACCACGTTGTGTTTTGGGAAATTTCCTGTTGCGGGCGGTAGGCCTACCCACACAAGTGAGGTACCATTTTTATTGGGAGGATTGGTGGAATGCTGGGTGCAAGGAAATTTGTGGCTCCTCTCAGACTCCAGTACTTTCTGTCACCAAAATGAGAGGACAAAGTGTTTTATGGCCAAATTTTAAGGTTTGCAAAGGATTCTGGGTAACAGAACCTGGTCACAGCCCTACAAGTCACCCCATCTTGAATTCCCCTAGGTGTCTAGTTTTGAAAAATGTTCAGGTTTGCTAGGTTTCCCATGTGCCGGCTGAGCTAGAGGCCAAAATCCACAGCTATGCACTTTGTAAAAAACAGCTCTGTTTTCTTTCTGAAAATGTGATGTGTCCACGTTGTGTTTTGGGGCATTTCCTGTTGCGGGCGCTAGGCCTACCTACACAAGTGAGGTACTCTTTTTATCGGGAGAATTGGGGGAATGCTGGGTGGAAAGGAAATTTGTGGCTTCTCTCAGATTCCAGAACTTTCTGTCACCGAAATGAAAGGAAAAATAGTTTTTTTGGCCAAATTATGAGGTTCGCAAAGGATTCTGGGTAACAGATCATGGTCAGAGCCCCACAAGTCACCCCATTTTGGATTCCCTTAGGTGTCTAGTTTTAAAAAATGTGCAGGTTTGCTAGGTTTCCCCAGGTGCCGGCTGAGCTAGAGGCCAAAATCCACAGCTAGGCACTTTGTAAAAAACAGCTCTGTTTTCTTTCTGAAAATGTGATGTGTCCAAGTTGTGTTTTGGGAAATTTCTTGTTGCGGGCGCTAGGCCTACCTACACAAGTGAGGTACCCTTTTTATTGAGAGACTTGGGGGGACACTGGGTGGAAGGAAATTTGTGACTCCTCTCAGATTCCAGAACTTTCTGTCACCGAAATGAGAGGAAAAAGTGTTTTTTTGGCCAAATGTTGAGGTTTGCAAAGGATTCTGGGCAACACATCCTGGTCAGAGCCCCACAAGTCACTGTATCTTGGATCCCCCTAGGTGTCTAGTTTTAAAAAATGTGCAGGTTTGCTAGGTTTCCCCAGGTGCCGGCTGAGCTAGAGGCCAAAATGCACAGCTAGGCACTTTGTGAAAAACAGCTCTGTTTTCTTTCTGAATATGTGATGTGTCCACGTTGTGTTTTGGGGCATTTCCTGTCACGGGCGCTAAGCCTACCCACACAAGTGAGGTACCATTTTTATCGGGAGACTTGAGGGAACACTGGGTGGAAGGAAATTTGTGGCTCCTCTCAGATTCCAGAACTTTCTGTCACCGAAATGAGAGGAAAAAATTTTTGGGGGCAAAATTTTGAGGTTTGCAAAGGATTCTGGGTAACAGAACCTGGTCAGAGCCCCACAAGTCACCCCATCTTGGATTCCCCTAGGTGCCTAGTTTTAAAAACTGTGCAGGTTTGCTAGGTTTCCCAAGGTGCCGGCTGAGCTAGAGGCCAAATTCCACAGCTAGGCACTTTGTAAAAAACAGCTCTGTTTTCTTTGTGAAAATGTGATGTGTCCATTTTGTGTTTTCTGTTGCGGGCGCTAGGTCTACTCAAACAAGTGAGGTACCATTTTTATCGGGAGACTTGGGGGAATACAGAATAGTACAACAAGTGTTATTTCCTCTTGTATTTCTCTACATTTTTTCCTTCCAAATGTAAGACAGTGTGTAAAAAAGACGTCTATTTGAGAAATGCCCTGTAATTCACATGCTAATATGGGCACTCCGAAATTCAACGGTGTGCAAATAGCCACTGCTTTTAAACACCTTATCTTGTGTCCATTTCAGAAATACAAAGGTTTTCTTGATACGTATTGTTCACTTTGTATATTTCAGCAAATGATTTGCTGTATACCTGGTATAGAATGAAAACTCATTGTAAGGTGCAGCTCATTTATTGGCTCTGGGTACCAAGGGGTCTTGATGAACCTACAAGCCCTATGTATCCCGCAGCCCGCCACTGCGACACCATTCAGTTCACCCTATCACATGTCAGATCCCTGCCCAACGGACCATGCACGGCAGAACACGATTAGCAGTGCGGACCGCCGCGGTTCAAAAAAGGTACTGCCAATAGTAGGCAACACCACATTGGACAGTTAGAATACCACACACTTGATACACAAACCACACACACCTGCTCACGGCACTATAAATCAGCCCCTCACACACCCACAATCCCTTGCAAACACTACGAACAGCACACATAGCAACAACCCAGTTACACAGAACCCATACACCACAGACATATTCACAATGAGCACTCAGCACACACCACACAACTTCACTTTTTGCACAAGGCACACATCACACACACATACCAACACCACAACCCCCCTGCATCCACAACCAAACACCCCCACCCCACGAAAATGGCAAACCAAAAGCACCCAGATTTCATTGACATTGAGTTGAGGGTCATGATAAATTAAATCGTCAGGGTAGAGTCACAACATTTCGGAGCCCAGGTACAGCACACATCTATGGCAAGGAAAACAGAGTTATGGCACAGGATCGCTGTGAGGGTCAACTCAGTGAGCACACATCCACTCCCAAGGGAAGACATCAGGAAGAGTGGAATGACCTCTGGGGGAAGGTGCGTTCCATAGCATCCAGGCACCAGATCACCATGAACAAGACTGGCGGTGGACCCACACCTCCACCCCTTAAGCTGACATCCTGGGAGAAAACGGTCATGGACATCATGCATCCTGAGGGTCTGACAGGAATCATCGGAGGGACTGACTCCGGTAAGTCAACAACACCCCCAGCCATCAGCCACTCCTGCCTAGCATGCGTCCCCACCACCCATCTGTCCCCAATCAGCCCCATCCCACACCCCTGCACCCCCAGCCACCCCATGCCCCTACCCTGCATGACACACCACACAACTGCCACCTTCCCCGTACAGTCACCCCCAAATGCACAGATACCAAGCACAATGCCAAACACCAAAACTCCCACAATGCATCACTCCCTACACATCAGAGTAAGACAGTCACACTTCACAGTGGAACCCTGCATGGACAACCAATCCACATGCGCACCAACTGGCAGCCTCAACTGTGTTTCATCACATGACAATGACAGCAATGTCATCCACTATCATCAACCCACAATGGCACATTGAAACAATGGCACAATCTTCATCCCCTAAACAATATCTGTTTCACTGCAGCTGTCATTGCCATCACTTGGAAGTAATTCAGGCTACAGCATGCATCACATGATGGGGCCAGGAAAGACATCTACAATGTTAAACCCACTCCCTTCTCTTCACAGGTCCCGCTGCCACATGCCAGCAGATGGCAGAGTCAGACAGCCCTCCCCAGGATGAAGGCTCCAGTGGATGTCCAGACAGTGACGACTTGCCTGGTCCATCAGGGATGAGCGGTAAGCCCATACGCAGCAGCCCCACCCTGGACACACCGGATTCCTCCTCCCATGTGGTAGCCTCACCTCAGCCCGGCTTACCTCCACAAACCAGTGCCCTAGGGATGGGTCAATCAGAAGTGTGCACCACAGTCAAGGGCACAGACTGAGGACAATGAAAGTCCAGGTGCTAATGGGAATGGGCATGCTGTGCCAGGGGCACAGGCACAGGGGCCCAGGTGCAGTGGGAGGGGACCTGCGGTCTAAGAGACAGGGCAGGTACAACAAAACAGTCTGCCCAGGTGGCCCTCTCCCAAGCCCTGGGTGCATACCACCAAACCCAGGACATAAGGGGTCAGATACTCACCACCATGCAGGAGAACCAGAGGCTGCAGGAGGTGCACCATCAGGAGGCCACACAGCAGTGGCAGGCCACCATGACCACCATTGCAGGGGTTCTCAAGGAACTGACCAGCATCCTGCATGAGTCCTTCACCCACCAGCAAACCCCTTCCACTAGCCACACCCCAACAGAGTCCTCCACTTCAGCAGCAGCTAATGGAATGGAGGCCATGCCTGAGGACCCGCAGATCACCAGCACCGCTCCCCCTGTAACTGAAGTGAGGACATCCAACTAGACATTCTACAGGAACTGATGCCAAGACCAACACCACCACCAGGAAGTGACCCTCTACTGAACATTCTCCCTTGTGTGCCACAGAGACACCCTGTTGATTGTCCACTGTCATCTCTCCATTCTCCCATGGGCCTCAATAATAGACGGGGTCCTCACACATGCCCAGACTACTCTGATGAGTCCCCCCACCATGACCCCACATATCCCCCTTGCATCTGTCAGTCAAAAATAAAGACTATTGAGCACAACTACCGTCTATGTGCTTTATTGCAAGCAGTAACATTCACTGTGGCATTGCATGTTGAACTGTTAACCAATTGTGCTGCCAAAGTATGTGTAAGAAGCAGAAGGAGTACCAATATCGAGCATGGATGATAGTGGACCAGGCACCACACCAATTTCCTGCAAGTAGAACAAGACAGGAACAAGACAGGGACAACATTTACTATAGGAGTTACAAATGTCCATTCAACAGACATGCACCACCAAGGGTGATTTGGCAAGTGCCAGCTCTGGCCATGTGTCTATGTGAGGCCCACATTACCAAGACAACCATCCCCAGTGGTTCCTTCATTACAGCAGACAAAGCTAAACACAAGGCATGTACCACAGTCAATACAGTAACGTTGCACTGCCTCCCAATGTGTACACTTACACCACAATGTGTAGCACACATATTGCAGTTGATAAGGCAGTACAGGGAACAATGGTAAAGCACAAACATGTTATATGTGAAGCAACACAACAGCAGGGAGATGATTGTCTGAAATGTGTGCAGTAACAACCCCACTGATGGTGAAATGTGACCTCCCCACCAAACCACCCAGAGGCAGGGCTGAACCCAATTACACCAGTGCTAACAGACTCCAGGAAGATCAATGTCAGAAGGCATCCAGGAGTACAGATCACATTATTTACCCCTGACACATACCTGTAGCTCAGTGAAAGTATTGTCATATCTCTGCTCTGAAGTCAGCTGCATCCTCATCATCCTTTTCACTCCCCAGGTTCCCTTAATCAGCCACTGGTCCAGCTGTCATCCCATCTGCATCCAGCAATGGGATGTGACGTCTCAGGGCCAGATTGTGTAGCATACAACAGGCAACAACGATCTGGCACATGTTTCGTGGTATGTAGAGTAGGGCACCTCCACAGATGTGTAGACACCGGAATCTGGCCTTCAGTAGCCAGAAGGTTCTCTCAATCTCATGCCTTCTCCTACTGTGGGCCTCATTGAAACGATGTTCAGCATCTGTAGTCAGATGTCTCACAGGTGTCGATAGTCAGGGAATGTTGGGATAGCTAGAGTCACCTGTGTGCACATAGGCAGGAACCATGTCAAGACCGGGAGGGAAATAAGACAGGATATGAAGAGAGTTGAGTGTATAGTGGCACACGTACATTTGGATACATACCGATGAGCCAGGCCCAGTTCCCCTGTAGTGGTGCCGTCATGTGTGTGATGTTGCTGTTCTGCAGACTGTAAGAGTCATGCACAGAACCTGGGAACCTGGGTGTCACTTGTGAGATTATTTGGTCAGCGAGACACACCACCTGCACATTGATAGAATAGATACGTTTAGGGTTCCTGAACGGTTGTTCATTTCTCCTGGGTGGCACCAAGGCAATGTGTGTGCCATCTACGGCCCCTATCACATGAGACACTTGTCCAAAATCGCGGAAGGCACTTTTAATAGTATCTAAATTAGCAATTTGGGAGAGCCTTATGTAGCAGGTCAAGTGTCTCAACAGGGCAAGCAGTACATCCCTCAAAACGTACTGAACATCGGCTAAGACATCCCTGCTGCCAAGCCCCACTGTCATCTAGAACAACCCTCTGGCAATAAAGTGGAGGACTCACAACACCTGTACTGCGGGAGGGATGGCATTGGGATGACAGGTGGCAGGCGACATCAGGCTCCAACTGGGTCACCAACTCCATGATAGTCTGATGGTTCAGGCGAAACATCTGAATAATGTGTTGCTCCTACAGGGTGGCAATGTCGACTAAGGGCCGGTACACCGGAGTATGTGTCTTCCTCCACATAGCATCGTATCTGGGAATAGGAGGGGAAGAAGTCAGAAAAAGGTGCATCGACTGTGTGGACAGTAAAGCTGTCTATAAGTAAATTTTCAACTATGACACAGCTAACATTCAGGCCCTATTCACAACATACACGTAAAATGGCAGCCACCTGTCCTGCATGCAGAGGATAGATGGAAGTGACCTAATCCAGACGGCGTTAGACATCATGGCAGTAGGCGGTTGCAACCGCCATGCAACTCCTCATTGGATAACATGTTGTCTATGGGAGACTGGAGATAATGGTGATCGCCACCAGCAGTGACAGTGATGTCTGCGGCGGACGTGACCGCCATTTCATGTGGCAATGCTCACATGATTCCTGACACCCCTCCACACAAGACCTCTACTCCTTGTGCTGTTGTGTTCTGACTCTGGTAGCCGATGCGCCACGTCCTGCAGGTAATAGGGCCCCAGCCTTCTCTCAGGAGGAACTAGAGAAGCTTGTGGACAGGGTCCTACCCCTGTATGGACCGTTATATAGGTCACCAGAGCAGCAGGTGAGTCTAATGTCACCTTCCTGCCTGATAGCGATGTGTATGCCGATGTAAGGCATTGAGACGTGGCAGATAAAGTGGATGCATGGAGTTGGGCGAGGAATCTGACCGTCAATGGCATGTAGACATGTGTGTGTTGCCATGAGATGCGTGATATGTGTGCTGTCCACTGCTGTCCCTGTGATGCCACTCTATATGACTTTGTCCTTCTGTCTGTGTCACCAGTGCTGGTCAGTGCCCATCTGAAGAAGGTGATTTGGTGGGCCCTCGCCAAGCAAGTGAGGACCCTGGGGGTCCATGCCCGGTGGAGTACCCACTGCAGAAAGAGGTGGGCAGACCTTAGAAGCTGGGCCCGGAAGACCTCGGAGGCCCAGCTGAGGATGTCCTCCCAACAAGGGTGGGGTTCCCGTCAGACCCTGACCCCCCCCTAATGGCCCGCATTCGGGTAGTGTCCTACCCTAGCTGGATGGGCGCTTAAGGGCAGCACAGAAGCCACAAGGGGGTAAGTACACACTCTCACCTCGTTAATGTGTTGCATAGGTGCTTTTGGGTTGTGGACTAGTGGGAAGCTGTAGCATAGGTACTAGGTAGATGCCTGTCCACTATGGGTCTCAGTTACCTTGTCAGGATTTGTTTCACATATGTGTACACATTCCATTCAGTTAGTGACTTATGAGGGAAAGTACATCCAATGTGTAATATGTGTGAACACCCACTAACATGTTCTGGTAACCAGCTCCTGCCAGCATCATCAGTTCGTCTGAGGTGTCAGGGCATTGTCATCTGTGTTTTCCCTAAACTATGCCAAGGGAGATGAGTGAGTCCTCATTATGCTGCCCGGTACTGTATGTGTTGTCAGGCAAGTTGTCAGTATTGTAGATGTCACTGGCTTAGTGGGAATGCTACCTACCCATGCAGGATTCAGTTGATACAGGTGTACAGGTTTTGTTTCCATGTGGAGTTGGCATGTAGTGGACATGTGTGACGGGTGTGAGTCACATCAAGTACATGTGTATAATTGAAGCACCATCAGCAGTACAGATCAGCATTGTTGTAGTTTGTCCCACGGTGTCCCTCTGTTGTAGCATGTATAGGTGAGGGCATGGCATGTCAGCAGATGATGATGTTGTTACACAGTGTGACTGTTGTGCTGGCATTGACCCATTGCACCCTGTCTCTCTCTCCTACCCTCCTTCCCTCCCTCTCTTTCCCTGTCTTTGTGTGCATCAGCATCATCTGGCAAAGGAGAAGGGGCAGAGGTGAGTGAGGAAGCTGCAGCCCATGAGACCCAGGAGGGTGACTCCAACAGAGCCGAGGGGAACAGTGGGATGGAGGGCAAGGGGAGTGCCACGGGGGAGACAGGATCAACCACACCATCATCAGATTCCTCCTGCGATGGTGGCTTCCTGGCGGTGGCAGACCCATCTGGGACCATTCCAGTTGCATCCTTGTCCGTCACCCCCTCTCCAGCACTGCCCTCCCTGTAGCTCCCTACCCGGTTTCCTGTGTCCGCTTACCCAGGAGGGTGGGCATCTCCTTTGCTGCAGGCACCTCTGCCTTGCTGCCCTCAATGAGGAGGCTATTGGCCTCCTGAGATCCATCTCTGTGGGACAGCAAACCATTGTGAATGCCTTCCAGGGACTTGCATCGCAGATGGTCCTTTGGCCCCATTGTACATTGTTTAATTTGTTGCATATGTTGTTTTTATATTTATTTATATATTTACACAGCACTGCACTGTTGGTGTATATGGCAACTACCTTGTCCTGGCTTTCCTTCCACATGTATGTGTGGTGTATATGCAATTGGGGGGGGGGTGAGTGTTTGTATCTGTGTGTGTGTGTGTTGGTACAGGTGTTTGGGTATGTGTGTGTAGGTGTGGCTTGCTGTGTTGTGTGTGTGTGTGTGTTGTGTGTGTACTAATATCCTTCCCTCCAATGTGTGGTAGGAGGGTGTACTTACGGTGGGTGTCTTCATCGCCGTCTCTGATCCTCGAGTTCAATAGCCAGCAGGAACATTGGGAAGACATGCAATTCACATGCCATGGCACCTGCCGACGTGCCAGTGTTCCTCAAGGTGAGTGTTCCCTTTTGGGTGAATCGTTTCTGCCAGGCTTTTTGTGGTGGTTCGACGACCCGGGAAATCATGGTAGTACAGTCTTATAATATGGTCATGGGAAACAGCCTCACCGCCGGCCTGGATATGCCTGCTGCCAGCCATGGCGGTCCGTCCGCAGTGGCGGTTCTAGCGGCAACTTGGCTGTGTTCTGTTGGTTCTATCCCCGTGCTTATGATATGGTGATCCGCTCTGCCTTCACGAAGTTTGTGAATAATCAAGGTGCCCCTGTAAAACATGCACTGTTGTAGAAGAGCACCTTGATCACTTTCCTTCAGATTGTGGAATTTGTCAAATTTAAATTTCTAATAAATGTGATATATTATTCACAAACTTCATCAGTACAGAAAGTTCTTTATGGTACAACCACTGTTGTGGAAGTTAATTCATATCCTTGCCCCGAGAGACCAAAAATCTTTCTGTCACTTACCCAGGTCCCAGGGTACTGGGTTGCCCCATTTTTTCAAAAAGGGTTACTGTTATAAACAGCACTGTCCACAAACTGGAGATAAGCATGCTACTGGAAATCTTAAAAAGAGACTGCTGCAGGAATGCCCTTGTCACCTCAGGAAAAAACTGAGAGAAAGTTGTTTTCTATTGAACACCTAGAGTTATTGTCCATTCTCAAGGGTCATAAGCATTTTTAAGGAAGACCCAGAAGACCAGAAGGCGTGGAATTTGGTGGAGTACGTTGCTGAAAACAGAGGTGAAGAAGCATGTCTCCTACTGTTGTTTGCAATCAGATGCTATGGAAACTGTTCCAGAAAGTTTAAAAACTGGAAGAATGACCAGGTAGGAGATATCCAGCAATATCTGTGATTGAGACTCAGTTAAAGTTAGGACAAGATATGAACCCTACACAATCAATGGGTACTTTGGTGGGAAAGAATCTCTGTTTTTTCCTTCTTGAACATTTTTATTTGAATTTCAGGGCTTTTGAGGGACCATGGAAATCAAGTTTCCAAACTTGTGGAGCTAAGCCTGGCCATGAGTCCAAACCATTAGCCCCTGAATCTTCAAGTTGATTCTACTCAGAGTTTTGGGAAAAAGCTAAAGGCTTTAAGAGAAGCTCAAACATTATGTTTCCCACAGAACCCATTTCAATCATGACATCCAGTCTGTTCAAAATGCAGATTTTTGACTTCAGAAAAACATACCAGGTCAAAAGATTAAATTGTTCACCAAGGCAACCCCAAAGACTTATCATTCCCAGATACATCACAGTCATTCTGAAAAGGCACCTAGGACCCAAAAAATAGTACCTCAATTAATTATATTTTTTCTATGGAAACATTTTATATTTTCATTAAAAAGTCACAACTCCTTCTCCACTTGACTGCCCTTGTCATCTATTCATGTACGTGTGTACTAAACGTGGAATTGTTTATCTCCTTCATTTTACAACTTATTGTTGTTTTGGTGCTTTTAAAATAATTTACACAAAATTATCCCCATGAGAATCCTTTTGCTTTTTCCAGGCTACCAAGAGTAAGATCAGAAGTTCTGAAAAAGCCTGCTTTTACATTCTAGATCAACAATATAGGTCAATTCGGGGGAAGTATATGACTAAACTCCCATGGCATTTATAATACGTTTTCAATCAAATCTAATCTCAAATAAATGTATAATACTTTCAAACAATTTATATCAACAATTACTGATTACTCTAATGAAAAAATATGTCTCCTTCAATCATAAAAAACTTCTTTATAAAATAGGTGCTCCCATTATACGGCGCTGTGAAAGTGCAAAGTGATGTACATGCAAAGGTGTTATGTACAATATATACAGATGTGGTTAAAAAATGAAGAAAAGAGCAAACTTCAAAAAGACCCCTTCAGTTCAGGTGTCTTGAAGTTACTCGTATATAATCCACATATAATATAGTCAACGTTTCGACCTTGTATCAAGACATCAATAATTAGTGAGTCATCCTCAGGACTGAATAGCTCTTTTCATAGGGAACACCTAAACAAAAATGAAAATAACACTTTTATAATACTCTGATTGATTATCTCTTATATTATCAAAGTCCAAAATTCAAATCCAGACTCACCTAATATTTTAAGTGTCCTATTTAAATGATTCCCATTAATTTAAAGAATACAACTCATTTTGAGTTTCTGTAATAAAAATAAAAACATTTTTTGCTAAAATTATCTAATTCATTTTTTATTTTATTTTTATCCTCTCCAATAAGATTTCTCTTTTTATATTGTCGCCATCTTTTAGTAAAAACTATCTTTTATTACTTACATACTTCCTGGTGTCAGTAGTTTGGAACCCTCCAAACCCCACCTTCAGGTGCAAGGAGGAGCACAGATACAGCAGCCATCACAGAGGACCCACTAGCCACCCCAATTGTACGAACTGCCAGTTCCAGCCCAGCTGAGGACTCGACGACACTGGCACCAGCTTTGAGAGGACTCTAGTTGGAGTACAGCGGGAGCTGGCCAAGGAGGTGCGGGTGGGGATGCAAAATATGGCAGCCAGCCTAGAGGGGGTGCGTTTGTGCATGATGTCAACTGTAGAACAGGCAGCAGCCATGCAAGGGCGAACATCAATCTTGCAAGGACATCAACAAAGTGTGAAGGAAATCAGCACCGCAGTAAAAGAGTTGACACAACACCACCAACAACAAACCTTTCAATGCGTGCACAAATGCAATATTGACCCCCTCAGGGCCGACCTGGCTGCCTACCACAGTGATGTAGCTGCTATCCTTAAGAACCAGCAGCTCCTCCTTGCTGCAGTACTGCCCTTAATAGCCCCACAGTTGGCAGCTACCCGGATTTCTGACTCCACGTCTTCAAACACTGAAGTGTGTGTTGCCCCTTCAAACCCACCACCACCAAGTGCAGAGGAGACAACACACACATCAGAAGATGAAGACGTGGAACAGATCACCTTCACCCGTAAGAGTACCCAGTAGCACTAGTCCCTGCCACATGGGCACTTATAACCAAGGTCCTGTGCTTTGTAACATGCCAGTCCTGCAATAGCTGCTCACGAGCACTGTTCTCCAGCCCACTGTTTACCTTGTCACTATGCCCTGTGATTGTCACTCACTACCTCATTGGCAATTCATGTCCTTTTGCACTGTATGACACTTCACCCCAGCATGTCCAATGACATGTCCTTTTGCATTTGTGTAGGATCACAATGGAAGGAGTCACACTAAGGGACTCACAATTCTGGACTATGTAAATATAGCAATACAGCACTTTAAAATAAAGAGCACTTACACAACCACTTTGTCTCTGTGTAATGTGACACATCAACCGTGAGGGAGATTAGTGATGTTTGCCTCATGTCAATGCCCATAGAATGTCAATAGAACTGCCCTGAAAGATTGTGGGATGATAACTATGCACTGTGGTCTGGATTGTACCATCATCTGCCCTTCCTGAGGGTTAATTCTGAAGTAAATAGAAGTAAATAGAAACATTACAGTATAATGCTGTGTTGGACAGAATAAGCGTTCTTCAAGGGATGTCTAAGCAGAAAATCATTGTCTTCAAATTTTTCTTCCAGACAATCTTTACGTATGTGACATTTGACTCAAATATTTTATCACACACACCATACAGCAGGAATGGATGTGTATGAGTGTACGTACAAATAAGTAACCTGGCTGTACAATGGAACAAATTATAGGTGTGAGTTATGTATACGATACTATATGAGATTATACCATCACTCACCTTATCAGGGTTCACATGAGCATCAGGCAGACATAACACAGTGTCCTCAATACCAAATCTGGTCTCAAAGTTTGTCAGATTGAAAACATACATCCAAACTTAACAACAAGTTGACACTGTTCACCCATGCCAAGGCCCTGATCCCCAAGCATATGACACATACTGTAAAGGGGTACCTACATATTTATTAAAATGTAAAAATAGGATGCTAAAACTATGGGAAACACCTTAACTAACCTAACCTATCCTAAATACACATTACCCACAACTGGCCCTAACGACCCTAAGCTAAACTTACTTATCACATTTAACGAAACACTCTAAACATCAACCCCCACCCACCTTATATGACAGGACACATGGAGGACAACATTTACTAACCTAAACACATATTATCTTACACTAAACAAAAATATTTTTTAATATATATACATATATGTTTTTATTTTTTTTATTTAATACACAAAAACCCCAACATCATCCCCCACCCACCCACAAAAAAACGTAAAAATATCATACCCTCCACCCCAACCCACTACTACTAAATAAACTATCAGCCTATTCTAACGCAACACTAAGCCCCCTAAAACCACTAATTAAAAGAACCAGGAAAGAGAAGGGCGGGGAGGAAATCATGGGTAAGGGTATCAAATTCACAAGTTCGCCCTCCGCACGGTCTTGTCAATAGCGCACACTCTCTTATTTATCTGCGACACCTCCTGCTGCAGCCTGTCCAGTCTGCACAACATCTGTTGCATGTCACGTTGCATAGCACAAAAATCACCAGTGTCAATTACTGCAGCAGGGGTGGTCTGAGTGCCAGTTGTCGAGGGTTGTCCAGTTGATGGTGCCATGTTGGAGGGGGAAGTGCAGGTGCTGCTGTCAGTGGTCCAGGATCTGAGGAAGTTGATGGACCTGCAGTGGTGGCTGTCATCCTTGGTGCCACCTGGGTTGTAGTGGTGGTGCTGGTGGTGGCAGCTGTTGTGGACACAGAAGGACCCCCTTGGGCAAATGCCCTCCACACCCCTAAGGTCCTTTCACACCACGCCGTGCCATGTGGCGGAACCCAGACTCTACATCCAGAATGTGGCGGTAACGCATCACCCTCCGCCGAAATTCACGGATCTGGTGGCATCCATATTGGCTGCTGTTAAAAACGATAAAGCCAAACATTAGGTACATCATTGTGTGATACAGCTACTGATGAGAATCAGACAATACATCTAATGTAGCTGAAACAGGCCATATCACCATGCAGATCACATATTCTGCCTGAGGAAGTACATGCCAATGCAGCCTACACATGTCCTACACATTTAACAGCACAGCAATGCCTTAAAAGATGTTTACCAACGTAAATGATCTAAGCATCATTGTTCTGCCGTTAGTCACGTAACAAATGCTGCAAGTCCTCCACATGTGACAGGCCAACTAATGACTATTTTTTGGATGACAATCAAGGGACACAAGATGTGTGATTTGTAAATGGAATTGCGAGGAGGGTATGCAGTTGCTAATCAAGAGTCGGTATCCTAGGTTGGGACAAATGATTTACAGATTTACATGTCTGTGTACTATACCTGGATCTTCACACCTAGGTACACATATTTCATAACCCTAGGCCTGTGCCTCAGGGTGGGATGGACAAGCAACACATACTTTCAAACATCAAGGACAGCCAGGAAGGTTTGGACAGCTGTACATGGGTTTAGTCAGTCCACCACAGGTAAGGAGGGCTGGCAACTAGGTTAGACACAAACATTGTACAATCACATCCACATTTCTGTTCCTAATTGCGGACAATTGTCAACATAATTTGATATCACCAATACCTGTCCTACAACAAGCACATAGATGCAAGCACCCATCTGGGCTTGAGCTGCATGCACACCTATGACATTGTACTCAAGTGCCACATACACATAGCACAACATGTGGAGCTAGATGCTGCTAGGAAGTCAAACATACAGTGGAACATGTTCATTAGTGAACAGTGAGGCTCAAGTCTGTGTGTAATACTTTGGCATCCCTATTCTGGGATATTCAGGGTATGATTTGCTGACTAAATCGTGAAAATGGCCCTCTACAAAATTATCTTTACAAGAAATTCAACTACAAATGTCACCCGATTCACATGGCCATGCCTACAGGGCTGCACTTCAATCCCAAAATATGACTCTACGCTACTGATTGTCCAAATGAAATATGGAAAATAAATTGAAACTCCTTTCAAGTTACATATCAGATCATGTGCCAGCACATCATACCTTGCTATGTGTTCAACACACAGGAGTCAATCACACAACAGCTGCAAACACAACACAGAACAGAAATATCAACACTTACTGGATATGTCTGGGTCCACAAATCGAGCCACTTCGCCAATTTTGTAAGGGGCAGGTCCTCCTGTAAAGCATGGAAGGGTGAAATGTGCTCAATGTCTGTGCAATGTACAACACTTTCAAGTAAAATTACTGTGTGTGACATTATATCCGAAAGTCCAGCCCCACAGGCATGATGATACTCCAACATACGTAGCACTGCAAACATGTATAGACCTTGTCACTCCAGTGAGTGATACACACACATCTGCACACATGCAGTGGCCCTAACTATCATGTGGTGACAAACATGATCCCTCAATTGGTTGCAGATTCATTTGTGGAGTGTACTCCTTTCATCATTTGTTGTAATGAGAGACATGCAATGCCACATTCCTGGAGCACTGCAATACGAGTCACTCAGATATTGTGGCTTGTGCATCAAGGGACAATCAGTTACTGTGTGATGCTCATGTGGGTTGAGTGAAGCTCATGATTTAGTATGCTTTCTATGGTCCCTTACATGTAGGGCCTGTGTTGTATGTAGGTTACATATGCCACATTTACAGTGTAGCCTGAGCCACATATGCCCCATATGACACCATAATGGCAGGGATCCTGTGCGTTACTTGGTGACAATCTGATGCAAAACATGGATTGGTCATTTTTCAAAATTTAATGCAACAAAGAAATATATGATGACAGTGTATATTGTGGTCATCCATGACAGAATGCATGGGCAAAGGTGTAGTCATTCCCCCGGAAATGTGTCACTCATTGCCCTGTGTACCCATATTGGGTTTTGGAAATCACAGTTAGCCACATTCATCATCTTACATTTGCCAAGTTGGGAGATCAGCGGGTATAGAGCAAACTGACAATGTCCCATTATTGAAACATGGTTTAGCAAATGTCCTACTGTGTCAATCATGATGATGTAGGTTTCAATTTGTATGTACCTTCAGAATGGCAGCAGTCACAGGAATGCTGGTCTTCTGATCTTAGCATACACCCATGTCTGTGATAGCCTCCATACTGTGAATTTAGCTGTTGTACATATGCTGCACTAGATCAGCAGGGGTGTACCAAACGTAAACTAGCAAAGTATTAGGGAACTTTATATGTATGATGGAATTGGTCAGGGGTCCCTTGCACAACATCATGCAAGTAATACATTGTGACCATGCATTCCCCAACGTCAGGTACCCCATGATGACTCAATAACTTATGAGAAGTGCATGGCTATAGAGTAACGCAGATGGGAAATGCATGTCCAAATACACTGCCTGCAGCATATCAACAAATCTGCTACTTTCACCACAGAGCATTTAAATGTGCACATTACTCTGAATTGTACTCACCAACAGGGCCACCAATCACAATACCCAGGTGGTCCAGTAGGTCTTGCTCTCTGGCAACAAGGTCAGTCCAGCGGTGCTTCAGTTGGTGGTCGTTGCGCGGTGTGTTGAAGATGCGACGCAGATGGTACAACACCTTGGACCACTGGTGCCTCCTTGCCTCTGTGTGATACCCCTGTTTCACCCTGCCACCTGCTTCAATCACCAAGGGGAGGAAGTGGCACACCAGCCAAATGAAAGTCCCCAGCTCCTCCTCACCCATTCTCCCCAGACGTGGCCTACCCAACATGACAGAAATAATAGAAAAATAAAGGGTACAGAGGAAAATAAAGGGAATAGAGTGAGGAAAATGAAAGAAAAGTAACCCTCAAACAGCCCAACTATCCCCAAACTAACAATACCCACAACAGACTCCCAACAGTACAAAGACAAAATTAGACACCAAATATGACAAATAAATACTTACAATGAACAACTGAGACAATTACAAATAAAACAGATGACAAATAGAATCGCACACAGGAGACAAAAGCACAATTGGGACAGACAAAACTCTAAGCACAGTCACATAGTCTAGAAAAATCACAGACTGCAAAGTGAAAGTGAAAGTACACCCACTGTACCTATTCTGTAAACAGGATATCCTATTACATCACTTCCTGCCCCTGATGCAGTGCGTTTTTATTATAATGGGTCAAAATTTTATGACGCTTACAGTCTGTGCCTCATTTTTTTTTTATGCAAATGCTTAAAAATTACTCTGCATCCATAGTTCAAAATATTTAGCATTGGTAACCAATTTCATGATGTACAGTGTAGGAATTACCGCTCCGGCCAATGGATGTATCATGGCTGTGAGCGTCATTTTTCTACACATATGCAGTGATTTTTTATGCATATGCGTGTTTTTTGACGCGCTTGCATCAAAATTTATGTCTTTTACTGGGTTTGTGTATTTTCTCAAATTTTTTAAAGTAAATGACAGCTGTAACTGTACAGAGGTAGGCTGTTTGCATCTGCATTGTGTATTCCAGAGTTTGGGCACATGTGGCAGATCACACTACTGCGGACCATGATACTTCAGTTGTTGTACCGGATGAGCACTTTTCATGACACAATAGATACCCAAACTTTTTTACTGCAAATTAGTATTACCCAGTTTGAGCAGGTTATGAGTCAATAGAGGATAGCAAGGCTACGCAACTTAATACATTAACTCATTGCGTGTGTGTCAATGTCTGTGAATTGGCTATTTCAATTTTAGTTGGGCCTCTGTGTGAACGTCACATGACATGCTTTCATTAATGTGCTTGTATGCATGTGTTGTAAATGTGGATAACCATCAGATGCTATTCAGTGTGGAAATGAGTCAGGATATGTGTTTATCATACACGTAGCATCTAATGCTGTGTGAACATCCCTGACTTTAGGGACAAAACATCTCCCATGACAAACTATGCACAGGATAGATAGAGGACGGTTAATAATGGCAATGTTACAAGAGTAAGCCATCACATGTACTGGAATGTTGGTTAACACTTCCTGGTCACTTGTTTGGGTAGTACCCATGAGTCAGGCATTTGAAAATCCTATGTGGGTACAGTGTTTGTGACACAGAGTCCCAAAACCAATAAAAAATGTAATATCACTCCACAGTTTGAGTCATATAAATTACCTATGTTTCTCTTGTGGCAGTGGAGGACCAGCAGACCAAGCTGCATGTGTTCACATATTTCCAGTGGTTAATTGCACAAAGGTGTCCAGTTCAAGTGTGTGGCCATGTGTACCCAGTGCCGTTATTGGCCTCTATATTGTCACAGTTACGTGCAGGTCTAGTCATGAGTCTGTGGAGCCATTCCCTGTATTAACAGAGTATCCTTCAAAGCAAAATTGACCGAAAGCCAAAGAGGAATTGACAACACACATGGGGATAGTACAGCTATGGCACTGCAGAAGTTTTATGAGACTGACAACAGGGAAACCTTGGTGTGCTCACAAAGTTAACGGATCAGTAATTAAAAAACCGGCAGGATTCATCATAACATTTGTAGGGATGGCCTCTAAAATTCCCACTGCAACCGGGAACATCAGTGCCTCTGTGCTGATTAATCTCACAGCTAGTTACCATGCAAGCACCATAATTAGGTTGCAGCCAATGTGAAATCTGTGTGGGGACCGTCAGGGCACAAACATGTTTTGTCCTTTTATGCACATTAGCAAACATTGTTTGTTGCGCTGGAGGCACCATACCCAATCCATGCATACAGCCATGGTACACTGTCACTGTTTGTCACTCATGCATACATGAAACCCAGACAAGGGATAGGGCCAGGATTAGGATATTTGAATACATGTCCCAGACCATGATACTATAAGGTAAACTGATTACACTATACAATCTATTTGAGGATTCATCGTAGACCTACCAGATACAATACCCCAAGAGGAAAGTGAGGGCATGGAAAACAACTATGAGACAAATATAGCCACAGCGAACCTTTATGGTAACACAAAGACAGGAACCAATCAGGCTAACAGAATGGAGGCTCTGTCAGGAACTAACATGAACAAGGCAAATACACAGTAAGCAGACTCTGAACGGGAGAAGCTGGAACAACACTGTGGAAAATGAAAACTGTATTTGTGCTGTGGGCTGCAACCTTACGCAATAACCCAAGGCCTGTGTTACACAAGTGATTTATATGGCAATGCACAACAAGGATATACATTTAATGGCAGCTTCTAAGCCATTCCAGGCAGCAGAAAGGGCAGTGCAGGTTCAAATGGCTGGTCTGCATGGAAGTGCTCACAGGTGTGTGCAGCTTCAGTCTCTCACAAGTCCTGTAGGTGAGAATCAAGTTCAAAGGGCCAACAGTACCTTTCAATGGACAGGTGATTACAGGTCCTACAGACTACCAGGCAGTGCATTATCGGACCTGAAGTCCATGCAGACAGATTACCTAGGACTACGGCATGCCATACTAAAGAGGGAAGCACAATGGAGTCAGAATATGAGTCTAGGTGTATGTAGATGAAGGATTATCAGGGTACAAATACATTTTACAATGTCCATCTGTTAGATCTGACAGCCTTAGCGTGGTCCTTCCCAACTTTTTGCCTGCCTCCCTCCATTTTTCTGATCTCGTGTTTGCTGTTTTTCAGACTCTGCATACTTTATCACTGCTGATTAATGCTAAAGTGCCTGCGCTCTTTCCTCTAAGCATTGTAACATTAGTTCCTACCCAATTGACATAGTTAATTTACTGATAAGTCCCTAGTAAAGTGCACTATTTGTGGTTAGGGCCTGTAAATTAAATGCTACTAGTGGGCCTGCAGCACAGATTTTGCCACCTACATAAGTAGCCCCTTCACTCTGACTCAGGCCTGCCATTGCAAAGCCTATGTGAGCAGTTTTACTGCCACCTCGACTTGGCAATTAAAACCTTGCAATCAATCAATTAGTCATTGTGGAGTGCATCAATATCACCCATGAGGGCATTTGGGTGCTGGGGTGTGATGTGTCTGTCGAAGAGCCAGGTCTTGAGTTCCTTTCTGAAGTCTGCCAGGGAAGGTGCAGTTTGGAGGGGGAGGTCGTTCCAGGCCTGGGCGACGATGTAGGAAAAAGAGTGCTTGCCGCTGTGGCTCTGCCAGATTCTGAATGTGTGTGTGTGAGGGCCAGAGAGGAGGACAGGTGTCTTGTGGGTTGGTGGAAGTGTAGACAGTCGTTGATGTAGTCTGGTCCTTGATTGTGTAGGAGTTTGTAGGAGTGCGTGAGGGGCTTGAAATGACATCTCCTTCAGACAGGGAGCTGGTGGAGGTTTCTGAGTTGGGAGTGATGTGGGTGCATCTGGGAAGGTCAAGGATGAGCCTGGCAGCGGAGGTCTGTATTGTCCGGAATCTCTTTAGGAGCTGAAAGGATATGATGGCGTAGAGAGCGTTACCATAGACAAGGCAGCTAGTGACAAGGGTGTAGGTGAAAGTGTTTCTGTAGTTGGCTGGGATCCAATTGAATCCTTTGCAGGAGCATGCAGAGGACTTTGTGTTGATCTGCCGCTTCATTGTCAGCTCACTGTCGAGGATGATGGCAGGTGGTGAGCGTGGTCTGCAGGTGTGGGAGTGGGTCCAAGTTTAGCTGGCCACCAGCTATGGTCCAAAATAGAGGTCTCACATGACTGATTGATTGACTGAAGCCTTAAACTCCTCTTTTTTTACATGGAAGTCAGCCCTAAGGTAGGCCCTATGTGACCCACAGTGCAAGGTGCAGTTTATTTAAAAACAGGACATGTACTTTTACGTTTTACATGTCCTGGTAGAGAAAAACTCCCAAAGTTGTTTTTTACCACTGTGAAGCCTGCTCCTTGTCTAGGTCAGCAGTGGGAATTTCTTAATATACTTTTAATGTCTAATTCCTGATGAGAAAGGAGTAGTCTTACTTATAAAGTCAAATTTAACATTATTATTTTAGAATGCCGCTTTTAGAAAGTAGGCATTTCTCTTTTCTTACTCCTCTATGTGCCTTCCAGCATGCCTCCAATCCACGTCTGATCTGTGCTGGGTAAAAGTTCCCCTTGTGCATTCCATCCAGACAGCCACAAACACAGGACACTTAACTGCACCTGCACTCCTGGACCTGGAACTGAAACTCTGTCAGAAGAACTGCTGTGCTGCTCAAAGAGCTAAACTGGACTGCTTTTCTGGAAGGACTGCTTTTCTGCTTGTTGCTCTGCTGCTGCTGCTATCTGACCATACTGAAGGACTCTGACTTCCCACCAGAGTGATCTCCAAGGGCTTTCTGGCTGGCCTCCTGTTGTCCTGCCGTCTCAGAGACATCAAAGACTGCCTACAACTCTTCTGGAGCTGCTGGACTCTGTCTCACCCTTGCCTGAGGTGCCCCCTCCAAGTTCTGGACCTCAGAAACGGGTTCTGAAGCTGAGTTCTACAAAAAGCCATGCATTACCATGAGAGCAGCAGAAAAATCAGCAGATCACATGTCCAAGGACGATGAAGCGGCTGCCCAACGACATCGGATTTACAACCTGTGCGGCTTGTGGATGACGATCTGCGTGGCCCGATAATGACACATTGCATTTCACTCAACTGAATCCGCCTATAAAGCAGTGACCTAAATGCAAGGAAAATATCAACCCAACGTGCTCTCAGCGTTGCCGCATCGCTCCACCGAAAGTATTGTTTCAGCTTACCCAGGGTGGGTTCTGTAGCCGGCCTACCCTCCATCGCGGTCGAACTGGATTTTGGATTTGCACCAGTCTCTCACGACTTCAAGTGATCTTTTGACCACTGTGACATCTAAGCACTGTTTTCACATACATATATCAGAATTCATATCTCTACTTCCATTGGATAAATTTTTGTCATTTTGGCCTTGTTGTACTCAGATAAATATTCTCTATTTTTCTAACCTGGTGTGGAGTCTTTTTGTGGTGTTTTTACTGTGTTACTGCATGAGTTCTTGCACCGGGGCGGTGCCTCTGTTAGGGCATTGGGGCATTACCCCTTGAATATTTTGGCCTCTGGGCCCCCAATAAATACATTTTAATATTACGTTCAGCAGTATGCAGCCAGCACTGGCAGTCTCGTGAATGAGCACGTAAATTGCAAGAAGTGTATGAGGCAGCAAGAGGGTGTGGGGCCTGGGTCAATTGAGCAACAATGTTGCCAGTGTGGGAACCTCACCAGGCACAGGCTGAGAGACAGAAACCAGCAGTATATACCCTGCGTGCCTGCACCTAACTGCGCATGTCGGGATGGACAGCAGTATATCACCGGCCAACCTGACATGTGCACTAAGGCCCATATTTATACTCTTTAGTGCTGCATTTGCGTAATTTTTTAACGCAAAAGCGGCGCAAACTTGTAGGATACAATTGTATTTGGTAAGTTTGCGCCGTTTTTGCATCACAAAGTGGAGCACACGTGGTGCTAAAAAATTATAAATATGGGCCTAAGTCTCACACAACGGAGCACATTAGTGAGCCAGGGGTGAGACAAAGGCCCAAAACACAGTCTCAATAATGAGTGGTGAGCTCCCCTGCCCCAACTATTCCTGGTGCTGCAGCAACAGCAGGAGCAGACTAGAGAGACAGTGACCTACTGCAATGCTGCGGTGTTGCTAAGGCCCTGGGATTTTGGAAGTGCAATAAACGCGCACATGAGGAAAGGAGAGGCAGCGTGGGGTGGAGGAGAAGGCCATCTCTCTCCCTGTGGCCTTCCTTTTTCATCATTATTGTGCAGTACCCCACAAGGAGAAGAGATAGGCCACAGAGCAGGTGTTCAGCACTGGTTGATTAAAAAAAAAATATTCAGGACTGAGCTTAGCTTGTTTCCTTCCGCACAGTCACAGGTAAGTAAGATCATTAAAAAAATGGTTGGTGTAATAGAATAGCGTCATGCAATTCAATCAGAATTTATGTGCTGTTTATTTAGGACGATGTTGATGTTCATGTTCGTTCGATGTTCTGTTCATATGCTATTTATGACGATGTACTTGTCTTAGTTCATATTATAATTTATATTGCTGAACTGATGATGCATTTTACTCCTCCTGAGGAAACTAAAGAAAGCAATAATGTTGGATGAGCTGTGCTCTGACTCCAAGAGCTGTATGAAAGACGTAAATGACCGCAATGAGGAGGATAAAAGTTACCAGGCGGCAAGTTATTACTTGGGCATTCTGGCACTAGTAAACCTTAGCAGTGCTCTTTAGGAATTATTAATACACACTTTTAGTAGGAACCAGCCCTCAGAAAGTCCGTTTTTCATTCACACATAAAATTAATAGGAGCTGCTAGTGATCGAGGTGTGAGTGCCATTTTGCGCTACGGGTATTGTGTGTGAGTGAACAACTTACTCTCTGAAGGCTGGTTCCTACTAAAAGTGTGAGCACTAGTGTAAGTGGTAATAAGGTTCATGCTAGACGTGCTGGAGGCCATGGGGTGTAGTTAATTGCAAAAGACACATATGGGAAAGACGAAGGAAAATAAATGTGAAAAAGCGTCACAAAGGGAGAAAGCAGAAAGCTGCAAGAGTGAGCTGAAGGGTCAGGGAGTGGCTGTAAATGGATTAAAGAGGCCCGAGTTGACTTCAGGATAATGTGCCTCAGTATTCTGAGCTTGCACATTTAATTGCTGCAGCCGCATGTTTCAGAGGAGAGCTTTGAGCACCAGCATTTTTTAATTGACAAACTAAGTACTGTTTGCAGGCCAGGGTCATGGTGAGTGTTAGAGGTGTGAACACCAAAGCACCAGTGCTAGTGAGATCAAGAGTTGTGAGTGCTAGTATGACCACTGATCAGTCTGAGCACAAGGTGGTGAATGCTAGTGACTTCTACATGTTTTAAGACCGACGTGCTAAAAGTGGGATCGCTGTTAACAGTGAAAGGGATCTCGGTAGGCACTAGAGTTGCTTAAAGAGGTGTGAGCACTTGAATGGGAATAATAGTGCATCCTAGTGGTGTAAATGCTAGAAGCAAAATACCTGTTATCAATGAAGCTGCTAATTGTACTAAGGTTCCAAGTTAAAGGCATAGTGACCATTATAGGTGTGAGTGCTAGTTGGCGCTAGAGGTGTGAGTGCTACTGAGCGCTAGAGGTGTGAGTGCTAGTGGGCGCTAGAGGTGTGAGGGCTAGTAAGTGCTAGAGTTGTGAGTTATAGTGAGCGCTAGAAGTGTGAGTGCTAGTGAGCTTTAGGGGTGAGAGTGCTAGTGGGCACTAGAGGTATGAGTGCTAGTGAGAGATAGAGGTGTGAGTGCTGAAGAGGGCTGGAGGTAGTTGCTAGAAGCACAACTGGCCCAAAGGCTCAGGTACACACTGGCACACCGTACATGGCGTCCATTTGAATTCTCACAGGGTGGACGTTGCTGTCCACCCTGCAAGAAGTGGCTCTACTGAAATATGCTGAACTTGTCCTGGTGTAATTTTCAGACTACTGGACAAGTTCAGCACTGCCTGCACCTTGACTGCTTTCGTTTTCCAGCAACATATATTTTAGACTCCCGCTGGGCCCATAACAACAAAGGCCAAATTTAAGGGGCCATCAGATTCAGGACTCCTGTTGTTCCACTTATTGCGTCTGGGAGCTCTTTGAGTCTCACACCTAGATGCAAATGCAGAGGAGGGGGAACAAAGGCACACAGCTTGTTGTAACCACTTCACAAATACTTGAGAGGCATATGTAGGAAAGTCCTCCTTTTTGCACTGGTCACCCCACACTTTTTGGACAGGTACTGGTGGTTACTGACTCTTGGCTGTGCCCTGGGTACTGCTTAACAGTGCCAAGGCCAGTGCTCTGTGTAAAGTGGATATGCAAATTAGGCTAATTATAATTGGCTAAGTCAACCTACCTTTAAGTCCCTAGTATATGGTAGGGCATGTAGGTTTAGGGACCACACCATAGGTGCACTGCTGAGGTGCCCAGTGCCTGCCTTGCTGGCTGCTTTTAAATTAAAGTTATATGCAAATTCGACTTTGGAATTAAAAGTAGTTCCAAAGACTTAAACTACCTTATTTTTACATATAGGTCACCCCTAAGGTGTGCCCTATATGCCCCTAGGGCTAGGTGGCTTGTAACTATAAGCAGGGACCTTATAAAAATAGTTTTACAAGCCCTGGTGAGGTAAAAACAGCCTAATTCGTTTTTCCCTCATTGTAGTGAATGGCCTTCATAGGCTATAATGGGGAGACTTTATTTTAATTTTAAAAGTCCCCATAAGTGACAGATACGACGAGTTTGGTATCAAATTAATTGTTATAATAAATCCCACAACTTCCAGTTGTGGGATTTAATATAACTTGTTCAGGTAAAGAGTTTTAAACTTTACCTGAAAAGTTGCCAACTTCAGCCCTGCATTGTTTTTGCTGCTGTGCTCTGATTTTCCAGCCTCTGGCAGCCTGGCCAGGCTGCCTTGATGAGGTGTGAAGTGGCCTGGCTTCACACAAAAAGATGTGCCTGTGGGAGGAGATCTCCCCACAGCAGATGGTGAGGCAGGAAGGGGGAGGGCTGCCAAACTGGTCTTCAAAGGCAGAGAAGGACATTTGGAGCAACCCAGCAACACCCCCACATCCTGCAATCCCATACAACTAGGTTCCTCCTTGATTAGATTAGGAGAGGGCAGGAGAGGGGTGTGTTTATGATTTTTAGGCACACCAGTGGGTGGGCTCAGCCAGATGTAACCTCCAAAAATCACTTTCAGCCATGATGGATTTTTGAGGAATGTTACCTCCTGGGATTGATTTTTGCCACACTTCCCAGGAAGTGGTCATCACAGGGGGAAGGACCCTGCACCTGATTGGAGAATCAGGACCCCCCCTGTTTTTCATCCAGGAGCAAGGATAAAACTGGCAGACCTGCATTTACACCTCAGATCCCCATCAGATTCCAACAAGAAAGAACCACAGAAGAAGAAGGACTGCCCTGCTGGACCCCTGGCCTGCACCTGGACCCTGCACTCTGAAGGACTGCACCAGCTGCACACTTGGGCTTCACCACAAGAAGGACTTTGCCTGGTTTTAACTGGTTCAAGGAGGGGCTCCCTGTTTGCTACAGGTGAAAAATTGCTAACCAGAGTCCCCTGCACCAACTCCTGAAGAAATCAACCAGCTGACCACTGCCCAGTGGCCAAAAAGGAGTTTGCACCAGGTGCATTCTGGGAGTTGTAGTCCACACCCCCAAGGATCATCTCAGAGCTTCTGAAACCTTGGGGTGAGCTGTGGAATCCAAAAGAACCTTAAAAGAACATCTGGGAGAAGATCCAGAAGTTTGGAGGAGTTTGGAGAACTTTTGAAAAAAAGCTCCATAGAGGGACCGACCCGCCGCGGCAACTCTAGCCGGCTTGCCTCAACCACGACCCGGCCTGATTTGCAGGTTCATCCCAGTGAAGAAAAAATAAAAAGAGACTAAGTCCGAACGTACAAAGTTGACCGGGACCTCCCAGCCAGTGTATCCGAGGAGGGCTCCAAGGACGTTGGATCAAGATCCAGGCTTACCCTGGTCGAAGGATTTTCACCTCTAGAAAATGACTAAGTCCGAAGGTAAAAATCTCCACTGTGGGCTCCCGCGGCGCGTATCCGGAGAAGAAGAGTTCCAGGAGGTTGGATTGGACTGGCAGGTTCGTCCTGCTGAAGAAAATCTTCAGAAAAACGACTAAGTGCGAAGGTAAACTTTTGACCGAGGCCTCCCGCAGGCTGTTCCCCGCCGGGTTCCATCATGGTCGGCCTTAAACTTTGACTTTGCCCCGGTCGAGGTGCGACCAGATGACCAGATTGGCACTTTTTGTTTCTAGGCGCTAGAAAACAATAATTCTTTGAAAATTCATATCTCCGGTTCCCCTTATCCGATTTTATTCGTTGTTGTGTCATTTTACAGATAAAAATATAATCTATTTTTAGAAATTGGTTTTGGATTTTTAAACTGTTTCCTGTGTTTTATTTAATTACTGTTTCGTGATATTTGAAGGCTTTACACTCTGGCCCTCATTCTGACCTTCCGCCGCCCGCCAAAGTCCCGCCGTCAGCTTACCGTTCCGCGGTCGAAAGACCGCGGCGGTAATTCTGACTTTCCCGCTGGGCTGGCGGGCGGTCGCCTTCAGGCCGCCCGCCAGCCCAGCGGGAAAGAGGCTTCCACGATGAAGCCGGCTCGGAATCGAGCCGGCGGAGTGGAAGCTGTGCGACGGGTGCAGTTGCACCCGTCGCGTATTTCACTGTCTGCGCAGCAGACAGTGAAATACATTTAGGGGCCCTCTTACGGGGGGCCCTGCAATGCCCATGCCAGTGGCATGGGCACTGCAGGGGCCCCCAGGGGCCCCGCGACCCCCCCTACCGCCATCCGGATCCCGGCGGTCGGACCGCCGGGATCTGGATGGCGGTAGGGGGGGTCGGAATCCCCTCGGCGGCGCAGCAAGCTGCGCCGCCGTGGAGGATTCAATGGGGCGGCGGTACACTGGCGGGAGCCCACCAGTGGTGCCGGTCCGACCGCGGCTTTACCGCCGCGGTCGGAATCCCCATTGGAGCACCGCCGGCCTGTCGGCGCTGCTCCCGCGGTCCTCCGCCCTGGCGGTCTTTGACCGCCAGGGTCAGAATGACCGCCTCTGTCTCCTAAGTTAAGCCTTGTCGCTCGTTGCCAAGCTACCAAGGGTTGAGCTGGGTTTAATTTATTGAGACCTAACTGGACCTAAGTGGAGGTTAGTAGCCTATTGTTAAGTGAAGGTACCTACCTGCCCTTACCAATGACCCATTTTCCAACAGCATGTTTTTACATTGTTCAATCCCTGTTGTTTATAAGAAATTTTCATGCTTTGTAACAATGTCAGATTTGTTGGTCTGCTCCAGCATTTGCAGAAATAACTACTTAAATAAGACTATTTTACATTATTTCTTTTATAGCACTACTCATCCTACTGTAGGGTGTCAGAGCACTTTGCATCACACATACACATTATACACTGTCAATGAAATGTGTTACAAAGGACAGTAAGGGTTACAAAGTGTAGTAGTCACATATCCTTCATAGCTTGATATATCAGAAACATTACCATTCATGAACAGCAACAAAAGGATTAAAATCAGTAACTCCCTTACCTTGGGGCTGTGGTACTCAGCATTGTTATCTGAAAGTCTGTTAGGAAGTTCTGTGGTTTGGTTATAGTGAATAGGTAGCTAACTACATCATTATCATATGAAATCTGTCCGTTGATGACATAACTGCACTTTCACAATGGCCTTATTTACCTTCTTGCATTCTCAGATTTACTTAAAAATGCACCATTTGTATGCTCTTTTTAAATACATTTCCTGGGGTTGGGGAGAACCGCTCTTATGACAGCAGGGCTCGCTCGCTATGCTTGCTCTCAACAGGTCATTCATCCTGAACCTTTATGCCTCTCTGCTTTCAAATGTCACCAGCTGCCACTGGCAGAAATACTTTACACATTGCCTTCTAAGTGAAGCCTGCCTGCTCTGTTCCAAGCTACCAGAGGGTGAACACAGGATAATTTAGGTTGTGTTGTTACATACCCTTACTAGGATTGTGGTCCTTACTTGGACAGGATGCATACCTCTGCCAACTGGAGATCCAATTTCTAACACCATCCCATACTCCTTTGTGCAAATTGACTCTGGACAGATGTAGGAGACAAGAATAACTGGGAAGGGACATTGTTTATGAAGGAAGCAATTAAAACAAGCAGAGCTGTACATTATTGAAACACAGCGTTTCAGGGAAGCACAAACTATTTGTCTATTTTTAAAGACTTTTCCTCTTTGGTGGCGTGAGTTACACCAGGTATGAACAGAAACAGAGCACAACATGCTACTCACAGCACGGGAAAATTCGGTAGAAAAGTCAAATTAAGGGCACCTCTTCATGCTCCAAATGCACTACATCCTAGCTTACTAAGGGCCTAATTACGAATTGCCTTGGCACAGTACCCCTGGCAGGGAGAGAGGGGTGGGTGGTGAGTACAGTTCCAGGCAACTACAAGTGGCCTGTTCTTTCTGGACCCAGTAATCCCGAGTCTGGATACACTGGACCCAGAATTCCTGGACTCAGACCCCACCTGGTGAAACCGTGGATGACTCCTGATGGTCCTACACCAGATGCAGACCAGATAATAATGCTCCTCCAATCACTGCTCTGCCCTTCTATGGCCTTCCCCGTGACTTAGTCCCCTGCCTCCATTCAATGACCTGCAGTACTTTCCCCTATGCTTGGAACAGGGAATGGTGTAGAAAATGAACTTGTATTCCCAGATGCATATGCTATTCCCCAATCTGGGTCCCATGCATTCAAATGCCTGTTATTTGGTGAGGGGCAACTGGCCGATATCCCTGCACCAAATAATGGACTACTCATAATGAGGCCCTAAATCTATTCAAGTTCCATTCTTGATGTTTCTCCCACTCTCTTGCAACTAATATTTCGCTCTTGTCTATATTTAATCAATTTTCTAGGGCCATTTAATGAATTTGTGCACTGGCGCAAAACAGCTTTTTCCCTGCTTTCAAGACATTACACTGCCTAAAGCTTAAACGCCTCCTTCTGATATTCTCTAGTGCAGTGCACGAGTTGCAGAGCATAATGAATAAATACAGAGCAGTGATTACCTCTCCCAGAAAACAAGCTGTGGGGTCTGAAGTCCCTACATTAACCTGGAATGTTTCTGAGCTAAGCGTACATGACTTAGACAGTGCTCTGTGCTACCTCACACATTCATGATATGACCCATGAAGTTTATTAATCACACCCAGTGCTTAATTTGTGCTTGTTGTTTCCGGTGTTCAGCACCGGCACTTATTTTTGAGAGCCGGCGCTTATTCTTCTGCCCCAAGCATTTGCTGTGAGCAAAAGACACATATGGGAAAGAGGGAGGAAGAGAAGAAGGAAAAAGCGTCACAATGGGAGAAAGCAGAAAGCTGCAAAAGTGAACTGAAGGGGCAGGGAGTGGCTGTAAATGGATTGAAGAGGCCCGAGATGGCTTCAGGATTATGCTGCCTCAGTATTCCGTGTTCCCACATTTAATTGCAGCAGCCCCATGTTTAAGAGGAGGGCTTTGAGCACCAGCACATTCTTATTTACAAATTGTGCACTGATCGCACCATATTTTAAACAAAGCTGAGTCCTGGCAGCTTCTCTTTTTTTTCTATCTGTTGATTTGTCTTTTGACCTGCACTCCGCACAAACCCATCTTTTCTGAACTTTCACTATCGCCATTGCCTGTGTCATATATGTTCATAGTGGTCTTTTAGTCATGGACATGTCCAAGCTAGGTCAGCTTACGACAAAAAATTCCAAAGTAGACAATTGCACTCTAATGTCTTGTTTACAACTTAAAACCTCTAGTTATATTGTTTGACACAAAAAAACACCCAGGATTGGTGTCAATTATACTAGGGACATGCTTGCATTCATGAAAGAACATTCATTTTGGGGCATCCTTTTCACTATTAGCCTACTTTTGGGGTGCACCTGACCATGTAGTGAGCCTACATACCTACAGAGCTACAAAAGCCCTGGATAAAAGATTGTACATCTCACATGCAAGTTGAACTACGGCTAATTCAGCACAGATGTTGTGGGTGGGTGTGAGTGGACACCATCTTGGATGATGTTTGTAGAAGGGGTGTCATTATTAGTGGTGTTTGGAGTTCACAGAGTTCTACTCCACAGAATTCCACAGAGTTGGCTTAACACTCCATGTAATTATGCAGAGTTTCTCTTTCCCTGCTTAGCGCTTCCGTGATCAGGTGCACCTCATTCAGGCCAGGGTGACATGCCACCTGTAGGCAGAGAAAGCAGCCGTTTCAGGCCTCTTGTGATGACACAGCCCACTGACCTGGAGCTTGCTGCTCCCACACCTGCACACTTCCCTTCACCAATTGCCTTCCTTGAAAGATTTGTAACGGAGGGCCAAGCACACCCCATGTCTTGCACCAGCCTTGCAATTGCTTCCTCCGCACTTACATACAGCCTCAGACTACCCTTTCTGTAGGGCCCAGCACTGGCAGCAAAAAAACAGCTCACCACCAGCAGCTTATCGGTGCTTGCCACTGGGCTCTAAGGTACTCTCTCAGGTTGCACACATCTCTTTCTGGCAGGGGGTGCCGGACTAGGAAGCTGCTGATGGCTCCCCGGCCTCTAGCTCTCCCTGCAGGCCTCAGCACAGTCCCCCACAACATCACTACTTTTCCTAGGGACTCTGGGGAGACAGACTCTTTTCAGGTGGAGCACTGACTGTAGATTTCCTTTTTTTAAGCACACAGACCCCCTTTTATGCAAGGAGAAATATTTGTCCTATTTTTTTATTCTGCAGCACACATAGACGGGAACATCACTCAGGATTGTTTTTGTGCAGGAAAGTGCCCTTTTCTGCACAAAAGCAATCCAGCATGCAATGGAGGCACCCTTGCACCATGTTGCAACAGTGTCTGCATTGTTGCTAGACTGCAGGAACAGCACCAGAGCAGTGGGTAAAGGTCAGAAATACACTGTGTTGCAGAAATATAGTGCATTCCTGCCCTTTCACTATGGCTTAGGACAGCACATTAAGATGACTTGCTGCACTGCCCTACGCCAAATCCTCATAACCTTGCCCCTAGTATCAGTATTTCCAAATGCTCCAAAACTCATTGTCTTAGCTATTTTAGTGGAGGGATCCCCTTGAACAAATGTGCTGGATTTTCAATGCTTGTCTGAAAATCCGCCCACCTGCAAAGGTACTAAATAAAATAGACAATTATTCCATTTAAAATATAGCATTCACAAGTAGACATCCCCTAAACATTTCCTAACTAAATGGGCCTCATTCAAGGACTAACTTCATAAATATTAATCTCTCAGATATGTCCCTTATAGTCTGATGTTATGGTGGCACTTGACATGTTCCACTTAGATTCATCTCTTCAATTTCTGATCTGTTTTAGGTTTTTTTAACTTCATAACTGCATTTTTGTTGCTTAACTGACCCACGTAAAATGTAATGAAAAGAAATAATGAAAAATGTAGGCCATCGGTCAAAAAAATCTGTCTACTTTCCAGAATTTTACTGGACCCTTATAAGCGTAGCCAAATTGTATCTGATACTATTGCTGTTTAAGGACAGGAGAAGCCATATAAATGAAGACACTAGAAATGTGGGTCAATTCTTATCTGACAAGTATGCCTTTTTATTTATGTATCTTTTGATGGTAAAGTTCTTCCCCATTAGAAGTCTTCAGAAAGAAGTCAAACTTTGGGCTCCAGTAAAAATGGAGAAACCGTATAAAAATCCAACGGAAATATTTCATACCGCATTCATCTTAGTGCAATTTCATCTTTCTTATGTTATGTAAAGTTGACGGCGTCATCACTTATCCTTCTCGTTTCTCACTTGTCTTCCCCAATCGCATTCTCTTTACTCACTTCTCATCATTCCTTACTCATTCCTCATCCTAGTGTCACATCCCTCAGTCCTATTTGCTCTTCTTTCTTCATATCTAACTCATCAGCCCTTAATTTGCCCTCAAATCCCTTCCTCATCATCTCCCTGTTGAACTGTTGTCGTCATCACTCCTCCTCTTCACTTTTCAATCTTATTCCTCCCTCGCACTCCTTACATTTCATTCCCAACTTTGTATTTCTAATGCCCAGAGCCTCTTCTGCAACCCACAGGCCTCGCTTACTAGCCCTCATTCCTCATTTCCGCCCTCTTTATTTATGAATGAAGAGTAGGAAGAAGGATTTTTTAAATTATCCAACTTGCTAGTCTTCGTGTTTCTAGCTGATTTCTCTGGTTGTGTTCAAGCAGACACCCACTAATGGCATGCACCTTTTAATTTGATGAGAGTACTGAAATATATCTGTTGTTGATTTAGGAAGTAAGACAAGTTAATTTTCACGCATTCCAATTTATTCAGCCAATAACATTTTGAGTTTACTATTTTACTTCCTTTTTATTTCCGAGTGTGATTGCTACAATTGAAACCACCAGTTTAATCAACCCTTGTACCTTTCACTCAAGGAACACGTGCCAACGAGTGAGTCAGTACAGATATAAGGAGGAGTGAGGCGTGCGCTAGCGGGGAAGGATTAGTGAGAGCTAAAGCTTGAAGAGCATGTATGTACTAAAGTATTTGCCGATAATGTACATTTTAGAAGGTCATCATTCTTCCATTCCAATGATTACTCTCCAAAGTGAGGAAGAGAGGTGAGGAGGAGTAAGGATCAAGGGTAGCGTGAGCAAAGACGTAGGGTGGAGTGATATCAGCTGGCATGAGCTCCCCCCAGTGCTTCTTGCTGTGGCTCGTTCAGTGCACGTTGCAATGTGATGGGCAGCACATTGCACGCCGCATCATGGAAGGAAGGCCCGTATTTATACTTTTTGACGCTAAACTGCGCTAATGCAGTTTAGCGTCAAAAATTTTCGCGCCGGCTAACGCCATTCTGAAGCGCCATGCGGGCGCCGTATTTATTGAATGGCGTTAGCCGGCGCAAGCAGACCGGCGCTGCCTGGTGGGCGTCTTAAAAATGGTGCAAGTCAGGTTGACGCAAAAAATCGCCTCCACCCGATTTGTGTCATTTTTAACGACACCCAGACGCCATTTACATGACTCCTGTCTTAGTAAAGACAGGAGTCATGCCCCCTTGCCCAATGGCCATGCCCAGGGGACTTATGTCCCCTGGGCATGGTCATTGGGCATTGTGGCATGTAGGGGGGCACAAATCAGGCCCCCCTATGCCAAAAAAATATATATAAAAAAATATAAATTATACTTACCTGAACTTACCTGAATGTCCCTGGGGTGGGTCCCTCCAGCCTTGGGTGTCCTCCTGGGGTGGGCAAGGGTGGCAGGGGGGGGTCCCTGGGGGCATGGGAGGGCAGCTGTGGGCTCATTTTGAGCCCACAGGTCCCTTAACGCCTGCCCTGACCCAGGCGTTAAAAAGAGGCGCAAATGCGGGGTTTTTTGACCCGACCACTCCCGGGCGTAATTTTTGCCCAGGAGTATAAATACGACGCATTTGCGTCGCAGTCATTTTTTGGGACGGGAACGCCTACCTTGCATCTCATTAACGCAAGGAAGGCGTTCACGCAAAAAAATGACGCTCTTTACTCATACTTTGGCGCTAGACGCGTCTACCGCCAAAGTATAAATATGGTGTTAGTTTTGCGCCGAATTTGCGTCGAAAAAAACGACGCATATTTGGCGCAAACGGAGTATAAATATGCCCCGAAGAGTTTGCTTTGGCACCGGTGTGCTCTGTGCTCGAGTGCTCCTGTTTCTACTTGGCCCTCCATTTTCCCAGACTATAGTCTGGTTTCGAGATGGAGGTCTGAGGAGGAGCTATGTGGAAGACGAAGGGATCGCATCTCTTGTAGTTGGCACGAGTTACTCTTTCCCTGTTGGGCCCTGGATGCTGCTGTACTCTAAATAATATATTTAGGGGCATATTTACACTTAGTTTGTGCAGCATTTCCGTACATTTTTTTCCCCTCAAATGCGGCACTAACTTAACTCCATATTTATATTTTGACGCTTGACACGTCTAGCATCAAAATAATGGAGTTTGCACCATTTCTTGGATGGGTGACCCCAACTTGAGTCAATAATGATGTAAGGTAGGCGTTCCCATCTGAAAAATGACGCTATCCACATTGCGCCATATTTAGCCCCTGTGCTAAATTGACGCAGGAGTGGGAGGCAGACCCAAATAATGGCACTAAGCTTGCTTAGCTCCATTATTTAACACCTGGGTCGGACCAGGCAATAGGGGACCTGTGGACCCATTTCCATGGCTAAACGCATGGAATGGGTCAACAGGTGCCCACCCCAAGCCCCAACAACACCCCCACCCACACCAGAGGGACACCAGAGGATGGGGGACCCCATCCCAGGTAAGTAGGGTTAGTATAGGTAAGTATTTGGAAGAAAACATTTTATGTGCCCTTGGGGGCCCTGACACGGGGCCCCCTGCATGGCACTGGGTGCAATGGCCATGCCCAGGGGATACTGGTCCCCTGTGCTGGCTATTGGGGTGTTGGGCATGACTCCTGTCTTTTATTAAACAGGAGTCATGTGTTATGGATGGTTGCGCGTCAGGAAGTGATGCAGGCTTGTTAGCAGCATTTTTTCCCTCTAACCAGCCTAGCATAATTTTTTGACACCCATCCTCCATCTCCTCTAGTGCCACACCCACCCACCTAGCGTAATTTGTTTCTAAGCTACCCCAAGCTTAGCTCCGGCTTGTGGTATTCCCAAAATTTGGCCACCAGCTGGCGCTTTGGAATGACGCAAGCTGGCGGTAAACTTTTTGATGCAAAACTGCGTTATTGCAGTTTTGCACCAAAAGGTATAAATATGGGCCTTGGTGTCTGGCATAGGAGGTGCGTCCCCATATTGATTTCATGCCCGATATCCACATTTCGAAGTGCGCATTTCTCCCCATGTCTTGTCGTTAGCTCTTTTATTTCTAGATACGCTCCCTCGTGGTGTTACTCTGAGTCTGGCATTATAGAGTTCACGGCCCTTGGGATTTTTTTCATCATCCACCCCTTTGTTGCCATTAAACGATTCATTAGACTGCTGTCTTGCTTGGTGAGCAGATGTTTGTCTTCTAGCCTAAACAATTCCCATTTAGCTTCATTTACTATCGAATTTTAAGAAGTTTCTTGGCTTTTCCGTTTCTCTCTCGACTTTAGAGAGGGTGAAATCGTTTTTACGATTATTTGTTCCTTAATCTTCTCATTTTCTATCTTCTTTTCTCCTTGGAAGCTCTTTTGATTGCATTTCTTTCTTATTTGTATCAATTGTTATCATATACATTTTGTATTTTACTACATTATTTATTTAGTAAAGTGCTTTGAAGGTGGTTTAAAATTGCAATAAATAGCTACACATGAGAAGTGAATTTGAGAAAGAATGATAGGAACGGGGAGTGACGAAGAGTGAGGAAGGAAATGGAAGGAGTGAAGCATGAGGATTTAGACACAAGAACTGTTTCATGAGAAGGGAGAATGAATGAGTGATGAAGGATGCACATAGGTGTGTGTGTGCAGAGGGTTAAAGATGTAAAGGGAGAGAGATGTGAGGATTTATGATTGATTAAAGAAAGGTGACTACTGAAAACTGAAGAGTGATAAATGAGGAGAGGCGTGAGAGGTAAGGAATGAGGGAGTTGGGCCTGGCCCTTTCTGCAGGGTCATCCCCAAACATTTTGCCTTCCTCCTCCTGTTTTTGCTGGGGTTTTTATGTTGGTCTTAGAATTCTTAGCATTTTACCAATGCTAACCAGTGCTAAACTGCACATGCTCTCTCCTCTAAACCTGGTAGTATTGGCATATCCCCCAAATGGCATATTAATTTACATAGAAGTCCCTATTAAAGTGCACTACATGTGCCCGAGCCCTGTAAATTAAATGCTATTAGTGGTCCTGCAGCACTGATTGTGCCACCAACTTAAGTAGCCCTTTAACATGTCTCAGACATGCCATTGCCAAGCCTGTGTCTGCAGTTTTAAACTGACATTTCAACCTGGAAAAATAAACTTTTTTCCAGGCTCATACCTTCCTTTTTAAGTCACCCATAAGGTAGGACCTGGACAACCCAGAGGGCAGAGTGCAGTGTATTTAAAAAGCAGGACAGGTACTTTGTAGTTTTATATGCCCTGGTAGTAAAAAACACTTAAATTAATTTGTAATTACTGCAAGGTCTAACACCCCCATAGGAAACACTGGAGTTGCCTTATTACATTTTATAACTGTAATGTCCAAATAGAAAGAGATAATTTATTCACGTTTGGCGTCTCTGGCATCACAATTAAAAATCCTAACTTATGGTGAAGTCAGATTTTAAAGAGCATTTCTGAAAATGCAACTTTTAAAAAGTTGGCAGTTTCTTGCCTTAGCCATTTAATGCTTGCACCTTGTCTTTGCTCACATGACTGGGTGTATTTGGAAGTTGGACTTTGTGTATTCCTCATAGACAGCTACACACAATGAGAGCTTAGGTGTGATGTAATGGGCCATTTACTGACTGGATGGGAGGAAGGAGATGGACTCAACATAATTTAGACTTGAATAGGCTGAGCTCTGTCAACACACATAGAGCCTAACAACCCTGTATTGTCACTTCAGCCAGCTTGGAGCCAGTGCAGGGGGGGGCAGGGAATTCCTTACAGTTCAAAGCCACTGTCTAGACATTTCTCCCACCTTCTAGAACCACGGTATCAGGGTATAAATACCAGATGTCAGACACTGCCACTTCAGCACACTATAGACATGTGGATACTCTGCCAGGAAGAAGGACTGCTGTGCTGCTGAAGGACTGGCTGGTGGACTCCTGCTTTGATGGGCTGACCTGATGTCTGCTGCCGTCCTGCCTTTTTTGAACCCAGAACCCAGATTGACTCCAAGGGATACTTTGCTGGCCTCCTGATCTGAAGGTTCAGGGACATAACAGACTTTCAACCACCCTGCTACTGCACCTGGACTGTGCCATCTATGAGTCTGTCCTGCTGTGTTTGTGCTTTCCCAGTCCTGGACCCTTGGTTGTGGGCCTAAGCTGGACATAAGTTTTTTGCCAGTGGAATTGATGCATTTTCTCTGCTGAGCGATGCATCCCCAAGCATAAACAATACATCTACTTGGTTGAGCAGCACATCCCCATGTAGAACCGATGCAACGGAGCTTCTGTGTGGTTTTGACCTGTTACAAAAGAGTCACATAACTGGCGCGTGCAGCATCTTGGGTCCGACGCATCATCTTCGGAACTACTTCTGTGTAATTCTTCCCTGCAGAAGGTTCTCACATCTCTCGTCGACAGCAGCCTTGATGATGACACCTAACCTCCATATTGCAGCTTCACTGCTCTTCAGAAATTATGCATCGCCTCGGCTGCACTGCACTACACATCCCTCATACTGGCCTTCACATCTCAAGCCCTGTTGGCAGGATTCTCAATGCCAATGCAACAAGACCTTGCATTAGAGCCTCACCGCATCTCGGAACCGACACATTGCCTCCACTGCGCATCCCATCCTTGACGCAGATCCATGCTCTGCAACCAGGAATTAAGGTACTTTGTGCACAAAGCCTAACTCGATCCGTCCTTGTATCCAGCAAGTGCTCCATTGCAGTCTGCCTAAACTTGTGACTTTGTCCCTGTCTGTTGCGGCCAGATTTCTCCATAACTCTTTGTGTTTTTTTTAACTATTTTTACTTAAAACTTTAAAGTCTAATAGCTCCTGTTATACTAATTTGATTATTGTCATTTTGGTCTTGTTTAAGTTATTAAAATCGATTCTATTTTTCTAACATTGTTTTAGGCTCCTTTGATGCATATTTGCACTGTGGTACTGTTTGAATTTTTTTACAAATACTTTGGACATTGCCTCAGATTTAAACCTGAAAGCTCTGCACCAAGCTACCAGGGGTTTCAGCTCAGGTTAGTTTGGGGTTTGATATTTTCTTATCCTGATAAGGTTATTGGTTGCTGCTTGATCAGGGCTCACACCCCACTCAACTAACAACCCAATTTTTTACAGGTCGTTTTAAAATGAAAAGAGTTAGGATGGAGATTTAGGAGTGTGGAGGATGGGTGCAGAGTGAGAAAGAAGAACGAGAAAAGTAAATGTTTTGAAATGTACATAGACTCAGCAGGAAAAGGGATGAAAAGTAATGAGGATGAGGGATGCTGTTCAAAAATGTTATCCTAGAATTGCTTGTGTTCTTTTCCTTGAACAGTGCCTTGATGAGGACTGAGGGCAACGGTCTTGACTGACACAGTTGTCATTTGCATCTTTCCTGTGGGCTCTGGCTTTCGTCATCTGACCATCATAAGCTGGGCACAGCACTTCTCTGCAGACAATGCAGAATCATGATGGCTGACCGAAGTAGCTGGTTGAAAGCAACATTCATCTCTTGAGAAAATTCAGTATGAACAAGAAAAATCTCTTACACTAAGCCAGTAAGAACCTTTGACTGTATGGCATTTAAACAATACCTCCAATCTACAGTGACAGCAGAGTCCAAGTATTCTGATGAGAGCTAGAGAAAGAGAATGTCTTCCCCCCATTGGACGGTAATAATCAACTTGGGCACTGCCTCCATCTGTAAATACATTAAGACTTCATAAAAATGCCCCGCCGTTAAGCACATAGAACACTGTATATATAGATTGACATCTAAAGCTGAGAATTCTAAGCCTCTTGCAAATTCTTAGGCATAATTTCCCATCATTGTTTGTGCCACTTACATGAAAGGATCTGCGAAAAAAAGGCTAGAACCATTGTCTGAATTGATTGTGTTTACATGCAGACGGGTGTGGCAATTTGGTCAGGCAACTCTTTTCTAGGGGGCATGTTGAACTGATTTGTACAATATTCTCTCTGTTCTGCTAAAAGCATAGATAAACTGAGCATGATGCCTGAGTCTAACTAAAGTGAACAGGTATGTTCAGGTAAACACTCTCCTTGCTTTGACCAGAGACGAGATGCACCATACTAGTGAGGCTGAAGCACACCTGAGCTGATTATTATTTCATTCAGAAGGGACATGTTTTTATCAATTGTGATAAACTGAGGATTTAAATGGTATAAATCACAATCTTCTACCATGTTTATGTCAGCCTTAACAGTGTAGTTCTTCAGAGTTTTATTATTCACAGTTTTTAAATTTATGCTGCCAGTGCTGGGCTTTTCCAGGTACATGTTCTGTGGTATGGGAACCTCATCAGAGGTCTGCTTTTTTTCCTGGTAGGGTGAAATGATTTGCAAATTATGTTCCCCTTTGGTAATAGCACAAATGAGCTAGAAAGTATGGAAAATGCTGCCCAAGGTATTCCCAGTGTTTTAAAATCTTAGCTCAAGCTTTTACAATGCAGTTGTATTGTCAGCAGGTATGTTCCAATTTTTTGTGTTAGTGACATTCGATTGCAGAAAGGTAAGGGTTATCTCTGCCACATCACTTAACAAATGTATTAATTATTTATTTTATTGTTAATATATGATAAGCATATAGCATTATACAGCATAAGCATACAACGGCATCATTTGAAAATCCACCAAACACAAAGGAAGATCAGAATAGAGTTTTTGAGTGGCCACGACGGAGCGATAGGGACTCTTATGACAAATCCCGATTCTAACATCTGCCAAGTTTGAGAGTAGTAACTTATATAGAAAGTCCAGGATGATCTTGGTTCACTGAGGTGAAGTAACTTATCTTGACAGTTCTTATCTTATGAATAGGTGGGTCTTCAGTTTTAAGCGAGTTACAAATTGTGGGCATGGATCTAGATAAAAATTGTCTTTCAATTTACGTTGCGCCGAAATTTAGACGTTCCAGACAGAAATAATCTTTGCTGAAGAATTCTACTATGCCACCAGAGATGTCCAGAAGATCTGAATGGCAACATGGCCATCTAAGAGGTGTATGTATGATTGTATGTTAAAACAGGGAGTTTAAATTTGATTTTGAAGTTTAGGGGAAGCCAGTGAAGATCTTTCTAGATAGGAGAAATGCTGTCACCTTATATATTGCCCATGAAACATCTCATTGTGGAATGCATGGTAGCTTTGATGGGTAGAAGTGCATTGGTTGGAAGTTCAGTTAGGATGGCCCTGCTATTGTCCAGTCTGAAGATGACCAGAGCTTAAGTAGAAATCTTTAGTTGATTTTTTGAGGGCAAGCATTTACATCGTGTTAGTTAGAGCACATGAAAGTTTGTAGTGTTTAAAGTTTGTTTATTTCTTGTTCTAGGGAAAGGGTGCTTTTGATTATGAAACCAAGTTTTAAAATCTAAGGGTGGCGTGGTCAACCAGTCTTATAAAGACATACGTCATGGCTGCTAATAGAACACCGTTGGGCTAGGGGGCAGAGGTCAGACTGTTCACCAGAAAGGGGCAGACTTTCACTCTGTGATGACTTGAAATGCTTCAGCAGACCTATAAACTCCCATTCTAAATTCAGTTTCTGCAAACAATCTCTTTATTCGCCAGCTGCCTGAAATTAACATGTAGTACTTGATTCAACCCCACCAATGACAGCATCCCTCATTGATTTCTGGCGAGAAAAGCAGAAACGGTGGCAGGACGTAAAACATTGTGTTCACATATTAGGCCATTAGCTTTCTGCTACTGGTATAATATTTGGAGTCTGAAGCCATCGAGTATGATGTGGTAGATTTCGATTCCCATTTCTCTACATCACACATCCTTCAAAAGGATGTGCAATGAGGCCATTAACATTCTGCTGTTAGTTTAATATTAGTAAAACTGAAGCTTGCATCATTACGCTTCTCTCTTAGAATGGCTGGCGTTTTACCCAGCTTAAATAGGTTTGGATGTCAGCAGCAGAATTTAAAAATTCATAAAATGACTATTTCCCGGCAATAAAGGTTCATATTTTTTTGTCAATTTAACACATACACTAACTATATTGAGCACTTACAAAACTAGTTAAACGTTGATATTTTTCTTACTAATGTTATTGCTCGACCCTACATGCTAGTTTTTTTCATTTTTTCGAAGCCAGAGTATTCATATGTTCCGAGGACATCGTTTTTGTAATCTGACATTATGTATTTTTTGCCATAATTTCAACCTTTTATCATTAGAAAAGCACGAAAATGTATTAGTTTTGAACCTTTCGTGCAAGCATACATGCAAGTGCATGAGCAAGTTATGCAACTAGTCCCCGTTATCCCTAGACTGATTTAATTAATTGACATTGTGCTTAAGGTTAATTTTAGCAACTCTGCAACATTTAATAATCTGTGGATAATTTTCAAAATTTTAAAAATGACTTGAGAACCCAGAAAACAGGCAAATAAACATAATCACTTTCTCTGATTCCCTATCGTCTTGGCCATTGAACCTAGAACTCGGGTAAATAATAGCAAATTATGCCACCATTCTGGCATTTTGAATGACTTGGCCAATATCAGCGTTTTGTAAAGGATGTTAATTAATCATTATTGCCCACGCCTACATTTGTTTGTGATTTCCAACTCTTTTGTGGTTGATTGGGCTTCGCTCTCAGCAAAAATCAAAGGACGGAGTCTAGACGGCCACATGTAAGCAAGCTGCTTCTGAAATGGCTAGAGAGCCGTGGGGTAATAGAGCTGTTTTTTTTCAATTTCTTCAGGTAAGAGGTAGCTCCTGCTCTTGTAGTCCTCCCAGTGCCCACCGCACCCAGAAGAGCTGTTTAGAGCAAGCAGAATGCTCCCTTGTCGGCCTTTAACAATAACTATGGCCCACTATGGGAGCATTCTTATTATCTGGCCAGGTGCCATCATTCTGCCCAAGGTGCTAATGTTCCTGAGCATACAATATATTGAGAAAATTGTTTGTGGAGCAATAATGAAGCCAACTCTATTTTTTTCTGCATCCCTCTTGATGGACACAGATAGCTTCCTATCATGCTACCTCCCTAATTTTCTACTGCATGTGGAGTATATTTTTAAAGATAAAGAAATTGCAATCTCAAAAACTTTTTTAAATGTGAGGACATTGAACAGCAGAGCAGCCTTTAACGGATTAAAGTATGACTGAGGCCCTCATTACAACATTGGCGGGCGGCAACCGCCGCCCGGCAAGTTGTAGCCACCGTGCGCCCGCCAATGCGGCCGCACTCCTGCGGTCACCATTAAGAGATCCCCGCTGGGCCGTAACACGGGAGCCGGCTCCAAATGGAGCCGGCAGTGTTGTGGCAGTGCGACGGGTGCAGTTGCACCCGTCGCGCTTTTCACTGTCTGCTATGCAGACAGTAAAAAGCTCCATGGGGCCGTGGCAGGGGGCCCGCGACTCCCCTTTCCTCCAGCCTTTTCATGGCAGTTCCTAATGCCATGAAAAGGCTGGAGGGAGGGGGACTTGTAATCCCCTGTGCAGTGCTGCAAGCAGCGCTGCCCTGGGAGATTACAACAGCCGGACCCAACGTGGCGGTAAACTGACGGTCCCGGCGGTGCGACCGCGGCGCTTCTGCCGCAGTCGAAATACACAGGATTGCACCGCCAGCCTGTTGGCGGTGCAATCCGACGAAACAGCCCTTGCGGTCTTTGACCGCCAGGGTTGTAATGAGGGCCTAAGTCACTTCTTTAGCTCTTTAAAGGAGAAAGTGTTTGTTTTATTTATTTTCCAACCATCCACTATTGTTGGAAACCTTCAGCCAGTTTTGGCTTTTCATTCTCGCTGTCTTCTGAGACTTCTAACTTTGCTTCTATCAATACAGGTTTGGGTGTAAAAATCTCAGCATGCCAACTTTGTATGTCTAAAACCATGGACTTGCTGAAGATGTCACACACAACTAGAGATGTACTGCAGATATGTAGGGGGGTATGCGGTGTATATGAATTGTGTGTTCATGTGAAATATCTGATTATCTGTGCACAATGACGCTTGTACTCAAAAAACATTTAAACCTATCTACCTATCATGCTCTTCTAAAGAAAATACTCATATATATTAGAAGAGAGTCTGAATATGCCTAGTCAGGACAGAATGGTGTTCTCTGTAGAAATACGTTTTAATCATTTACGTATATGGGTGGTGAAAAAATACACACTGCACTCTACATATGATTTTAACTTCCAAGCCACTGGTGCATTTTCTATATCACCTTATCATGGCCTTATTGGAAAGTTAAATAAGCCCCATGGCCAAATTTGCAGTATATACAGGAAAAAATCACAGGTGCTGTGAGAGTAAATGGCAAGTTCCTAATACCAGCAAACTCAACAGAAAAAGTAGGGGGGGCTACTCTAAAATTATGTTATTACTTACACAGGCCAAAAACATCAGCATTGAAGTAGTCAGTGCCAGGTTAGTGTGGCACTATAAAAGGTTTGGACCTCTGCTACAGCTTCAATCAATCAATCAGGGATTTGTAAAGCGCACTACTCACCCGTGAGGGTCTCAAGGCGCTGAGGAGGGAAGGGGGAGAAGGTGGGAATAGGTGCTGCTACTGCTCGAACAGCCAGGTCTTGAGAAGTTTCCTGAAAGGAAGGAGATCTTTAGTCTGGTGTAGGTGGGTGGGAAGAGTGTTCCACATTTTGGCGGCGAGGTGTGAAAATGATCTACCGCTGGTTGTAGTTCTGCGGACGCGTCGGGCGGTTGCGAGTGCGAGGTCAGCACAGTGCAGATGCCGGGTCGGGGTGTAGAAGGAGAGTCGTCTGTTGAGGTATTCTGGTTCGGTGTTGTGCAGTGCTTTGTGAGCGTGGGTGAGGAGTTTGAAGGTGATTCTGTTGTTGACTGGGAGCCAGTGCAGGTTTTTAAGGTGGTCTGTGATGTGGCAGTGGCGGGGGATGTCCAGGATGAGGCGTGTGGAGGCGTTCTGGAGGCGTTGCAGCCTCTTCTGGAGTTTGGCCATGGTTCCTGCATAGAGGGCATTGCCGTATTCCAGTTTGCTGCTTATGAGGGCTTGGGTGACTGTTCTTCTGGTTTTGGTGGGTATCCATTTGTAGATCTTTCAGAGCATGCAAAGGGATTTGAAGCAGGAAGAAGAGATGGCGTTGACTTGCTGGGTCATGGATAGTGAGGGGTCCAAGAAGAATCCTAGGTTGCGTGTGTGGTCGGTGGGAGTTGTAGCGGTTCCGAGAGTGGCCGGCCACCAGGAGTCATCCCATGCGGAGGGGGTGGAGCCAAAGATAAGGACTTCCGTCTTCTCTTAATTGAGTTTGAGGCAGCTGCTCTTCATCCATTCGGCGATGGCCTTCATTCCTTTGTGGAGGTAGGTCCTGGCGGAGTCCTTGGTGAGGGAGAGAATCAGCAGGGTGTCGGCATATGAGATGATGTTTAGATTGTGGGATCGGGTGATATTAGCAAGTGGGGCCATGTAGATGTTGAAGAGGGTCGGGCTGACGAACCCTGGGGTACTCTGCAGATGATTTCGGTGGCCTCTGAGCGGAATGGGGGGAGGCGGACTCTCTGGGTTCTGCCGGTGAGAAAGGAGGTGACCCAGTCCAGGGCTCTGTTGCAGATTCCAGCATTGCTGAGGCGTGAGCATAGGGTGTGGTGGCAGATGGTGTTGAATGTGGCCGAGAGGTCCAGGAGGATGAGGGCCGCGTTTGGTATGGTTCTGATGTCGTCGGTGGCGGCGATGAGGGCAGTTTTGGTGCTGTGGTTGCTGTGGAATCTGGATTGGGAAGGGTCCTGGGTGCGGTTCTCCTCTAGGAAGCAGGTTAGTTGTCTGTTGATGGCCTTCTCGATGACTTTTGCCGGGAAGGGGAGCAAGGAGATAGGCCAGAAGTTCTTGAGGTTCCTTGGGTCTGCCTTGGGTTTTTTGAGGAGGGGTTGATCTCAGGGTGTTTCCAGCTCTCCGGAAAGGTGGCAGACTCGAAGGAGCTGTTGATGATCTTTTGTAACTGGGGTGCGATGATGGAGCTTGCTTTGTTGAGGATGTGGTGAGGGCAGGGTTCAGATGGAGAGCTGGAATGGATGGTGTTCATGATTTCCATGCTGTCGTTGTCGTTGGCGGGGGTCCAGGAGAGCAGGAGGTTGGTCGGAGGTGAATCTGTGGTGTCGGTGGTTTCCGGGGGCGTCTGGGTGCTGAAGCTGTCGTGAATGTCTGCAATCTTGCAGTGGAAATAGGAGGTTAGGGAGTTGCAGAGGTCTTGGAATGGCAGGATGTAATTGACATTGGATCTAGAGTTGGAGTTCCTTCACAGCGCTGAAGAGCTCCTTGTGGCTGTGTGCGTTGCTGTGGATTCAGTCTTTGAAGGCTGTTCTTTTGGCTGCTTGGATGAGTTGGTGGTGTCTGCGGATGGCAAATTGATTGGAGAATTCTGCAAGTCCAACCCTGGCTTAGTCCTCACTAAAATTAAACCCCTTTTGAAGGACAAACTCTCTCACTTTAATATAAATCTTCCCAAACTTACTAATTTAAAATGGCACTAGCAAGACTCCTTCTCAGAAGGTTGATGCTCCCACTCCCATGTTTATTCTGTTTAAAAGTGTGAACCCTCCAACCCTCATCTTCAGCTGGAAACAGCTTCCCATCCATCTGTCTATTCTCATTTGAATTTTCATGTGAAAGGATCAGTCGGGCGGCTGTGCTCTGGATGGACTGGAGTCTTTGCATGAGTTCGGTGGAGGTGCCTGTATACAGTGAGTTGCAGTAGTCCAGTCGGCTGGTGATGAGGGCGTGCATTACTGTCTTCCTAATGTTGATGGGTAGCCACTTGATGATTTTGCTGAGCGTGCAGAGCATGTGAAAGTAGGCTCCAGAGATGGAGTTGATCTGTCACTTCATGGAGAGTTTGCTTTCTAGGATGTTTCTGAGGTTGTGGGTGTAGTCTTTCGGTGTGGGGGTGGGTTCAAGTTCTGACGGCCACCAGGAGTTGTTCCAGAGTGCAGTGTGCTTGCTGAAGATAAGAACTAATGTCTTGTCCAAGTTGAGTTTTATCCAGTTGTCCCTCATCCATGCTAAGACATCCTTTATGCAGTTTTGGAAGTTGACTTTTGTTACGGAGGGGTTGGCAGGGAGCAATAGGACTAGCTGAGTGTTGTCTGTGTAGGAGACGATGTTGATATTGTGAAGTCTGATGATGTCTACGAGTGGGATCATGTAGATGTTGAAGAAAGTGGGGCTAATAGATGAGCCTTGGGACACGCTGATATCAAAGTTCTTGTAGATGGTTGATATCTTGTTGTGAAAGTGCTCTATGAGGATTCGCAGAGTTCTTGCTAAGGAGGATTACATTTTCAGTGGCTGATGGGCAGGTGAACTCTCTGATGATGGTGAAGAGTTCCTTGGTTTGGTTGGCACTGGTATTGATGTGATGGGTTAGGTCCTCTTGTTTTGCTGCTTTGATCTGTTAACGGTATTCTTTGAGTGCTGATTTGAAGATGACCCTGTATGTGGTTCTTGATGGTGCACCATCTTCGTTCAAGCTATTTGCACTTGTGTTTTGATGTGCTGAGTTGCAGGGTGTATCAGTTGGCTTGTTTGGCAGGTCTGTGTGTTTCGGTTGATTTGGCGGGGCGACTTGGTCGGTGGCATTTGTGATCTATTTGTTGAAGTTCTGAATGGCGAGGTCCAGGTTGGTGGTCCCACGGGTTGTATGCTGTTGAGGGCGTGCATGCATTGTTGCTGAATGACCTTAGACCAGCTGCGGAAGGTGATGTCATGTTGTTTGGTGTGGTGCTGGCATGTCTGGTGAAGGTGAAGTGTACGATGGAGTGATCCAACCAGATGAGTTCCAAGGTGTGGTTCTACCGGATTCTGTTGCTAAATGTGAAAATGGGGTCCAGTGTGTGTCCTGCTTTGTGCGTGGGATCGGTGACTAGCTTTTTGAGGCCGATGTTGCCCAGTCTTTCCGGAAGGTCGGATGAGTTGGTGTCAATGGAGTTACCTAAGTGAAGGAAGACATAGTGTTCGGATTCGATGGCGAGCAGAGTGATGAAATCGGCGATGACATTGATTAGTCCGGTGCGTGGTCCTGGCAGTCTGTAAGGGATGGTATCTTTGATAGTAGTGTTGTTGTTTGTGCAGAGCTGGAAGTTCATGTGTTCCATATGGTTTTGACGTTGGTGATGGTGCAAGTGATTGTGTCCCTGTGTATGATGGCTATGCGGCCGCAGTGTCTTTTTGTGCGTTAGCGGTGTTCGATCTTATACCCACTAGGTGTTGCTGTGGCGAAGTCCGGTGTCGATGCTGGGGTGAGCCATGTCTCCGTGCTGAAGGTTACATCAGGGGGCAATGGTGGAGATGGTGTTCCATATTTCAGTGACGTGTTTGCAGAGTGATCTGGCGTTGAGCAGGAGACATCTCAGTGGGTCAGGTGGGGTCTGGGTTGGAGCGGGTGGCATTGTGTGAGGTCCAGCGGTGGTGGTAGGCCCTGGAATGAAGCTGAGGCGACAGTGGAGACAGACAAATGGATTTGGTGTGAGGCGGGGACATGCAAGGCAGATGGCTCTACCTACCTAAGAGGTAATAGTTTGCACCAAAACAGTTTTCTTGGCTTTAGTTGTTACTGTATGTTTTCTGGTAGGCTAGCAGTTCAGACTTATTTATTGTGCTGATTACAGCAATTGGAGAAAAGGCAGCCAGCAGAACTGGTTAAGTTCAAGTTTGCTTCTAGGCAACCCAATGCACACTATTAAAAGGTACTTTCAGGCTACAAATACCGAGCAAGATTCTACAATTTTTTCATAGTGAATTATAGTGAATTATAAACATCGATTTTTAATTTACTATTAGGTCTGTTCGTTAAATAATATAACTGGCCTACACAGTGATAAACAGCTTTTGGCAACTTTTCAGTGCGGGACATACTTTTCTTTCATTTTTTATATATCAGTTATATACATTAATCACCCACACTGCTAACAGTACACACTTAAGTGTAATTTAGATGAAGTATAAAACTAGGCTTCCCACACAAAAATGACATTCCCATGCCATGTGTTACTGTAATGTTTTAAAATTGCAGCTTCAGCAGGGCCCAATGTTGCTTGATGCTGGTATATATTTTTGTCATAGGCGTGGGTGATGTAAATACACACTGCAGCACAAATATAACATTTACCTTCAATACAAATGGTGCTTTTCCTGAGCCACCCTACCATGGCCTAACTGAAAACTCAAATAAGCCTGTTGGATGTTACCAGTATTTGTAGGGGAAAGCACATGCACTGTGGCACTGAATGACAGTGTCATAGCGCGGCAACCTTAACTTCGGCAATGCCACCGGGGAAAAGTGGGGACAACTGCAAGAAGAGTTAATTCCCTGCAGAGTGTCTTTGTTAGAAAGAGTTGATTCTATGACCCTCTCTGTACATTTTCAATCTCCTAAAACCCCTATGAAGAGAGCTCCCATATGCTCAATCTGAGGCTAAAATGGCTTTCTTCTCTTTCTGATGATCAGCTACTGAAAAGAAAGAAGCTCTGTAAAGCTTACAACAGAAGAACTGATGATAGAAAACTAACCGAATGCCCTGACTCCATATGCTCCCTCAGTGGCTGAAGGTGATTTTTTTTAGGTTCTGGGCTTTTTTTCTGCAAAGAGTGTATTTATACCACGAACTCTACATTAGCCTATCAAAAATTGAGAAATATTCAGTGGGTGCAACCTTGATAGCTGCTGCTCGAAAGGCGTGAACATCTAGAAAAAATATGATTGTGCCTAGAACTTTGGAGATGAAAGTCTTGGTGCTAATCTGCTATTTGTGCTTCCATACGCTTTCCTTTCCTTTGTTTTTTTTCTGGCTTTGTGTCGTTTCATCTGTACCCTCGTCATTTGCAATTCCACGGAGATGCTTCATGTTTTTATGTTTTTCCCATGCATCTGAAAATGTTAAAAGAAATTAATAGAAAGGATTGTACATCATGCTTATATGATCCCAGTTTAAAATCTTACCACTTTTGCTACACTTTTTGTTGTCTTGAAATATTGTGTACTATTTTTACACTATTTTGTTGAACAAGCATATCAAACAAAAGACTTGGGGTAACTCTTTTTGAAGCTCTAAGGGACATATTTAAGAGCCCCTAGTGCCAGCGGAGCGTCACATTTCGTGATGCTCCTTTGGCGCAATGTCCTGCGCCATAGTTACAAGTGGCGTTAAGCCACTTGATGTGGCTTAGTGCCACCTTGTATATAGGGCCCCTTTACACACAGTACTTTGCGTGGAAAGGGCATGTAATGGCTGTTGCAGTTGGCAGATTTATGGGGCTAATTTAAGACCCCCATGCGCCACCTTAGTGCTGCCATAATGTCATTTTTTTTTAAAGCTAAGGTGGCGCTAAAGTGGCATCACCACTTTTCTTAAATCTGCCCCTATGAGTTTTCGTAAACCTGAGGCAGCGCAAAAATCTAACTCCACCCCAGGCATGGCATTATCATGGTGCATCGACAAAAAGTGCTTTAATTTCTCCTCGTTTTTTTGCTCTATTTATGTGTGCTGCATTTTGCAGAACACGTAGAAAGAGCAAATCACCATCTAAGATTGTTTTTGTGCAGGAAGGTGTTCCTTCCTGCACAAAAATAATTTCCCCTCAATGCAGCCATCCTTGCACGATGGGCCAAGGGTAGCTGTGCAGGTGCACAGCAGCGAATTTAGCGCTAGCTCAGGGGGAAACACAGGGGTGCGCCTGATTCCAGTAAATATGACGCATCCCTGTGTTTTGAAAATGACGCTGTGAGATGCTGCCAAATTTTGCACAGCACCGTGCACCATAATTTTTTATTAAATCTGGTCCTAAGTTTTTCTATGTTTTCATCGTTTTGTTGCACACTTTTCCTGTGTGGAAACTTGGGCAAGAGTAGAATCCTATAATGCTTCCATTTGATTTAATGCTGCCCTGTAAAATAATCTCACAGGGAACACTTGATGAATTTCAAATGTTTCGTTCATTGCTCTCAAATGTAGTATGTATATTTACTTGCTTATAATTTTGTGATTTCGTGCAAAATCCTAATCTCTCAAAAATTGAGTATACCGTGGGACTTTTTCGGCTTTGTAATTGCTCAGGCTCCCAAAACAGGTTCATTGCTCTGTTCATTGCCTCAGATTTTAATTTTGGAAGCCACTGCAAAATCTGAGGCTTTTAATGATGAATTGCGCAGCTGTGATATTCACTTATATGATTTGTCGTTTCAAGAAGTCTATATGTTGGGTAACATGGTGCAACTAAAAATATACAACTTTCTCTGGCTGCTTAATATAGACGAGTCGTTAGTGAAGCGGCAATGATTTCTAACGTTTATAAAATGAGCTGCACTACAATAATATATCCATTTAAGGCCATCATTTTAGAATGAGCTCACCTTTTGCAGATGCCGCGACAACCCATGCGTTACAGTACTGCCATCCATCACTTGGAAGATAATGCATTGTGTCAAGTGTGGGCATGTGCATGCGTCCTTTATCGGCAGTGAAATAGCGCTCCTGTGGTCCCAGCCGATGCCTGGCTGGATATGGGCACCCATAAATAGTGTTCTCCAGCAAGAAAGTGTTCCATTAACGGGCTGCTGGAAAGACAGATTAAAACCTTAAGCCGCGCTTTCGTGCCCAAGCAATTACTTCTCCCGCTCTATAGGCCGTTAACTCAAACAAAAAGATGCTTTGCAAAAGCCCTATCCAAACACAATATACTAATCCTGCTTCCATCTTGTATTCTGTGTTCAGTTGACAATATCTTGTAGATTCAATTTCCAGCCTGGCAAAGGAGACGTTTGTAATCCTCTTCCATTAGGGCTCCTAATGATTTTTCAGAATATGCATTACGAATTTTAATGCCCTTCTTTTATGGGAAGGTATGTCTTTGAAAGTGTTCTAATGGAATATTGTGTTTCAAAGGCACAACGGGCAAAAAACAATGGATTGGAATGCTACCCAGAGCGATTGCCAGTGGTTAGACTGTTTGCAAGCAGTGCTCCCATCACTTTTTATGTGATTAATTTATTGACCTAAGTTGTCAAGAGTATGTCCTAGATGCAGATTCCTTGCTCACAGTGCCATAGGAACCAAGCTATACTTCACTTTACCTCAATCTAGGGATGCTTGTGTTCCCCATTTAGAGGGAGACTTTTCTTGCATTTCTGTATGGACTGTTCCCATGGGGAGGGTCAGTACTGATTTGTGGAAGGTAGGCCTTTGTTTAGAGTGACATAGTGGACAAAAATAATGACTTGAAGTACTACCCGAGCGATTATCGGTGGTTAGACTACTTGGAAACATCCCTCCCATCACCTTTTGTGTGATTTTTGGTGTGTCTACTGGACACATTTTTTGGATTCCAAATTCTGTTCCTCAGGGGTGGGTGGCAAAACATCAAGGCCCATTAATATTTAACAGCTAAAAATGAGAATTACTTCACTTCTGTGATGAGCTACAGCACACAGTGACTTGCATACTGAAAACTACATTGAAGTAAAAGTAGAGGAAATGTTTACAATATGAATAACTACAATTACCATGATGCACTGGAATATGCGAATTAGGAATGATAAAACTTGCAATTGAACTGAAAAATATCCAACTACAATGTTGGCAATTCTAGCAGTGACCAGAAAAAGGACAAAGCAAATTAAATCCTAGGCAAATGCCTGATAGACATTAATGCTGTTTTTGGAGTGTGGTTAAAATGCAGATTTTTTTTAAGTTCAACCTTTGATCCATTAACTCTAGTGTTCGCACCACCACTTTTGTGAAATTAGATCAGTGGAGTAGATTCTTTCTTTTTCACTTTTTTAGATCTGCCTTGAGACAGCGAGCATGCACTGTCACTTTCGACAATCTATTGTATTTTTTTTAAAAAGACCTCTAAAATTGGGCTTTGAGCCCACCTATTACTTACCATTAGTTGGCTTGTTTGTCACACTTATTTTCCTCCCTTTCATTGGTGAGTACCTGTCTGCTCATGTTGCTTTGCTTCATCTCTTTGTTTTTGATTTCTTCCCTGGAGCAAGGACCAAGTACTGATGTATTTCTTGATTAGGTTTTTCTGCACTGGTTGTGTTTGGTTGTGGTCCTTTTTTGTGTATTGCTTATATATTCTTTTTACACGCTTCTATGCCACTCTAACTTTTTATCATCTTTTATGTCCCTTTGGTTTTGCTTTTTCATTTTGGGCTCACTGCTCCCCTCACTCGTTGTTTGCTTTCCAGATTTTTCACAACTTCACTTTCCAGTAAGCCACTTTTCTCTGGCCAGTTTTGACGAGCCGCATAACAACACAACAACACAATCTATTTAATTTCAATACAGTTATACTTTGTAGCATTCACACAGGATGTGTTTGCTTATGACTCTTCCTTATTGTGGTTGCATTCTGTGTAATGCCACCTTCCTTTCAAATTTGGGAAAGTCTATGTAAGTTAAGATTGTACCAACTAGTGATACCCACACTTACCTAAATACATATGTGTGCATGCTGTTAGCAGTTAATAAGCTGCATGTCTCAATAAAATGCCATACCATACTCATACCATAAAATACTATACAATAACATTCCATGACATTCCAAATTATACCATACTGTACAATAGCAGACCATAACATACCATATCATACACTAACAAACCACACCATAACATACCATACTATACAGTACAATAGCAGGCCGTGACATACAATATAATGACAGTCCATATTATATCATATCATATTATTCTATATTATACAATAACAAGCATATCATAACTTATGATACAGTAAAGGCTCGTACCATACCACCCTGTAAAATGACAGGTAAAAAGTTATACCTTACCATCCTGTTTAACGACAGGCCTCATCATACCATAGTATCCAATGAAGTTACGTTTACCTCTACCAATCCCTGAACCCCTCATGTTACTCTCACTCCCTTTAACTCTACCCACTCCTGAGCCCTCAAGTGCCCTTCACCTCCCTTTACCTTTACCCACCTCACAATCCTCGAGTCCCCCTGACCTTCCTTTACCTCTACCCACCTCTGACCCTCAAGTCGCCCTCACAAGCCTGAAAATCTGCATGGATCATATTATCCTGAACCCACATAAGACACATCTGATCATAGTACTTTCTTATTGATTTCGACTACAACATGTAAAGTAAAAAGTATAACATATGGGATGACAGCAGCAGGCCACTTTTAATTGGTAGGGATTTTTGATATGTTTCCCCCTCGAGCAACACAAATCAGCAAATGTGCTTGCTGCTTTGCATTGGTTGACAAATTGGTGAATCTGGAGCCCAGATTCTTTGGCTTGTTGTCCATAGACGATCTTTAGTTATTGTTCAAAGTTTGGATCCTAATCTCAAATCTAGCTGGTTGTTTTGCTTCAATTTGTGCCATATTTGTCGAAATGTTGTTCTTAGGATAGGAAGATCAGGTGCAACAATTTTTTGCCAGTTAGTGCTTGACTACTTTTTACTGTTGAAGTTGGGCTCTATCATTAATAGCCTAAAAGGAGTCTTCATTGTGACCCAGATTTGCTAAGGCTTTGTGCCAGGTTAGCATCACAAAAGATGTACAAACCTGGCACAAAGAAATAGGTTGGGATTTACTATCCAAAGCGAACAATGATTTCCATTGGAAAGTACTCAGAGTTAGACAAAGCTGTGCTAGTTTGAGCAATTGTGCCTCAAAGGTGAGCTTCATGGATGTTACATGGACTTTCCCATGCAATCGCCCATGGTCTTCAACTTAAAATCCCTCTCTAGTAACATGTGTGGACAAGAATTTGTGCCACAACTTTACACCTCCTAAAGCAGTCGTAAGAGGGAAAAATGCTTTATTTATCCTTATTTTACCTACTTTACTTGTGTTCTGCATTACAACACATGTAGAAAGTTTGAAAAGGTTTTTACTGGAATGGTGTCTTTCCAGTATTAAACCTATGCTTCAGAGAGTGCACTCAACCATGTACTTTAAAGAATGCACACACCCTTGCACTATGGTGCAAGGATGTGTATTTTGGTGCATGGTAGCAGCCAAAGGTGCACCAGCCCTGGGAGAGAGATAAAATGTGGGATATCTTAGTAAATATGGCACATTTTGTTTCTCTCGCTCCAGTTAGGGATAGCTACAACTTTGCCTACTTCACTGCCTTGCATTATATATTAGTAAATCTGGGCCTGATTGTTTTAAAGCAATAGGCAAAATCAGTACAGTTACCAGAACTGTCCTTCTACAGCACATGTCAAATGAACAACAGATGCAGTGAGACTACCTTGAGTTTTCTCACCGGCAGTCAAGGAGGGTCAATTCTGCTACCGTAAACACCTTAGCTCTCAAAAACGTGATTTACTGAGGATTTCAAAACAGCACACGCACAAAGCATTTTTGCAGAGGCCTGTTTGCTACCACAAAAATTACTTTATTAATGTACAAAGCCACAAATTGTAATTCAGTAACTGTAGGAGGCTGGCCTGGTTTGTAGTGGGTACCTTGGGTACTTACACTGTTAGCCCCTATTAGTGAAATGAAGTAGTGTTCTAGCAGTTTAGGCTGATAGAAGTAGCTATAGCAGAGCAGCTTAGGCTGAACTAGGAGACATGCAAAGCTCATGCAATACCACATACAGTTACACAGTACTTATACACAATCAAAGACAATACACAGTGTTACCAAAACTAAAGGTATTTATTTGGGTGACACAGTACCAAAAATATCTTAGACACAATACTCCTTCTGGAGGTAAGTATTATACACAATATACACACTAGACACCAAAATTAGACAAGTAAATAGTCATAGAACAATACAAACAATAGGAAATGCTATAGAATGCAATGGGAGAAAATGGGTCTAGGGGCAACACAAACCATATACTAAGAAAATGGAATATGAATCACTAATTCCCCCCAAGACAAGTGTAGCATGTGCAGAATCGCTGGGAGAGTAAGAATAGAGTAAAGGTAAGTAAATTACCCCACCCTAGAGCCCAGAAAAGCAGGAGTAAAGTACTGCATGTTTCCTTAGGACACACTACACCTCGTTTTTTGGGATTTTTCATCAGCCAAAGAAAGAGGACCAAGTCCAGAAGTTGAAAGAAATTCCAGGAAGGACAGGAGCCCCTGCCAACCCAGGAGAGGGTGCAAAAGAAGAGTCCACAGTTAGTCGAAGACTGCAGAATTGCACCGTAGAAAGATGTCAGTGGGTTCCTGCATGATGCAAAAGATGTCCCAGAGTGTGAAGATCGTTGCAGATGAGATTTTGTGTTGGAAGTCGCCACAAGCCTTGGCTACCCCAAAAGTGAATTTTGCATCAAAATGGTGATGGATGGACCCAGGAGGGACCTGCAGGCCTCAATTCTTTTGTGTAGCGGAAGAAGGGGCTCTCAGCACTTTAGAGAGCCCTCAGGATACCAGCCAACACCCCCAGGAGTCGCAGGATCCAGGTTTAAAGGAGGTGCAAAATGCAGTTGAAACAGCATAAAAAAAGAAGGTCCCACGTAGCCAGAGAACAACTCAGCGACCTGAGCCAGGCTGTGCATGAAGGAATTTTGCAAAGAATGCACAGAGGCCTTAGGAGGTGAAGAAGATGCAGTACACAGGGGTACGGTCATTCTTGGGGAAGGCAAGGTCTTACCTCCTCCAGATTGCATCAGCAGGACCTCAGGACAGTCTATGTTGATGATGTCTACCCTCTGTGTCCTTAGGAGCACGCTCGTCACTGCGAATGGAGTCCCAGGGTACCGGTTGTCATCTTGGAAGGTGCCTGCTTGGAGCAGGGGAGTGACACTGTCACTCCACAGGGGATTTCTTCAGTCCTTCTGGTGCAGGATGAAGATAGGGAGTCCCCAGAGCGTGCACACCATGGAAACTGTTGCTGTTGCTGACTTGGAGCTGAGGTTGCTGAAGAAACGTGTCTCTTGTAGAGACTTTGTTGCAGTTATAGCGTTTCTTGGAGCAGACTGCGGTTGATCCGAGGTCAGAAGAGTCTGCCATTGTTGCAGAGGATTCCTGAAGGAAACTTGCAAGCAGAATCTGAAGAGAACCCACAGGAGAGACCCTAAATAGCCCTGAGAGGGGGATTGGCTACCTTATCAACTAAGGACCTATCAGGAGGGGTCTCTGACGTCACCTGCTGGCACTGGCCACTCAGAGGCCTCCAGAGTGCCCCCACACCTTGCAAAGCAAGATGGTTGAAGTCAGGGACACACTGGAGGAGCTTCCCGCAAGAGCAGGGGAGAAGGGGTCCCTGAACCATTGTAAACTGGTTTATGCAGGGAGGGCACCATCTGTGCCCTTCAAAGCATTTCCAGAGGCTGGTGGAGGCTACCCCTCCCCAGTCTGTAACTCCTATTTCCAAAGGGAAAGGGTGTAACACCCTGCTCTCAGAGGAAATGCTTTGTGCTGCCTTTCTGGGACTGGGCTGCCCAGACCCCAGGAGGGCAGAACCCTGTCTGTGAGGTGGCAACAGCTGTAGCTGCAGTGCAAGCCTCAGAGAGCTGGTTTGGCAGTACTGGGGGTCCATGGTGGAGCCCTCAGGATGCATGGAATTGGCTCCTCAATACCAGATTTGGAATGGGGAGACAATTCCATGATCTTAGACATGTTACATGGCCATATTCGGGTTACCATTGTGAAGCTACATATAGGTATTGACCTGTATGTAGTGTACGTGTGTAATGGTGTCCCCGCACTCACAAAGTCCGGGGAAATGGCCCTGAACTATGTGGGGGTATCTTTGCTAGTGCGATGGTGCCCTCACACTTAGTAACTTTACACCTAACCTTCAGCAAGTGAAGGTTAGATATATAGGTGACTTACAAGTTACTAAAGTGCAGTGAAAATGGTTGTGAAAAAACATGTGCATTATTTCACGCAGGCTGCAATGGCAGGCCTGTGCAAGGGTTTGTCTGAGCTCCCTATGGGTGGCAAAATAAACTCTGCTGCCCATATGGATCTCCTGGAACCCCAATGCCCTTGGGAACCTAGGTACCATATACTAGGGACTTATAAGTAAGGTCCAGTATGCCAATTGAAATTGGTAAATGAATTCACTGGCCTACAGTGACAAATTAAAAAGCAGAGAGAGCATAAGCTCTGAGGTTCTGGTTAGCAGAGCCACAGTGACACAGTGAGGCACTATGCAGGCATACACACTAGGCCACAAACTATGAGCACTGGGGTCCTGGCTAGCAGGGTCCCAGTGAGACAGGCAAAACATTCTGACATATAGGTTTTTATCTATGAGCACTGGGGTCCTGGCTAGCAGGATCCCAGTGACACAGTAAAAACACACTGACACACACTCACAAGCAGGCCACAAGTGGGGGTAACCGTGCTAGAAAGAGGCTATTTTCCTACAATAACACGTTAAGGTGTCCCTTCCAAATAAAGAATTGCAGTGGTATGTATGAATGTTTTGCAAATGAATTATGGTTGCAAAACATTCATATTTTACTGACACCTTAAAGGAGGTGGTAACCATTCACAAATGAACAGACCTCTTCCACTTTGTAAATAAGAAACAAATACTTTTTAAGATCCGACACTTGTCTCACAGACCACTGCCTACTCTTAAAATATGAAACTTAAAAGTTTCATTTTATTTTTTTAACCCCTTTGCTGACAGGCCTTTTCCCTCCTCCTGTGCCAAGCCTATTTTGGCTATTTGGGGCAGTTCAGGTTTAGGCCCTCATACCTTTTTGTCCACATAAGCTACCCATGCCAAATTTGAGTCCTCTTTTTCCAACATCTCAGAGATTCTAGAGATACCCAGGGTTTGTGGGTTCCCCTTGAGGAGACCCAAAAATTAGCTAAAATACAGCAAAAATTTCGTTTTTTTGCAAAAAACAGGAAAAAAGTGCTGCAGAAGAAAGCATGTGTTTTTTTTCCCCTGAAAATGGCATCAACAAAGGGTTTGCTGTGCTAGAATCACTATCTTCCCAGCTTTCAGGAACAGGCAGACTTGAATCAGAAAACCACATTTTTCAACACAATTTTGGCATTTTACTGGTACATATCCCATTTTTACTATTTTGTGTGCTTTTCGCCTCCTTCCAGTTAGTGACAGAAATGGGTGTGAAACCAATGTTGGAACCCGGACAGCTAAACATGTCTAAAAAGTAGACAAAATTCTGAACTCAGCAAGGGGTCAAGTGTGTAGATCCTTCAAGGTTTCACTGTCCACGTTTTCTTCTATAACTTTTTCCAGCTATGGTAGATATTTGAAAGCAGTATACCATTACGTCTGCTGAACTCTTCTGGTTGTGGGGATATATAGGGGTTGTAGGTTCATCAAGAACCCTAGGTACCCAGAGCCAATAAATGAGCTGCACCGTGCAATGGGTTTTCATTGTATACCGGGTATACAGCAATTCATTTGGTGAAATATAAAGAGTGAAAAATAGGTATCAAGGAAACCTTTGTATTTCCAAAATGGGCACAAGATAGGGTGTTGAGAAGAATTTGTTATTTGCACATATCTGAATTCCGGGGTCCCCATACTAGCATGTGAATAACAGGGCATTTTTGAAATAGATGTCTTTTTTTACACACTGTCTTATATTTGGAAGAAAGAATTTAGGGAAAGACAAGGGGCAATAACACTTGTTCGTCTGTTCTGTCTTCCCCATGTCTACCGATAAAAATGGTATCTGACTTGTGTGGGTAGGCCTAATGCCCACGACAGGAAACGCAACATGGACACATCACATTTTTAAATTGAAATGTGAAGTGTTTTTTGGAAAGCGCCTAGCTGTGGATTTTGGCCCGCTAGCTCAGCCGGCACCAAGGGAAACCTACCAAACCTGTGCATTTTTCAAAACTAGACACCCAGGGGAATTTAAAATGGGGTGACCTGTGGGGCTCTCACCAGGTTCTGTTACCCAGAATCCTTTGCAAACCTAAAAATGTGGCAAAAAACACTTTTTCCTCATATTTCAGTGATAGAAATTTCTGGAATCTGAGAAAAGCAACAACTTTCAATCCACTCAGCATTCTCCCTAGCCTCCCAATAAAAATGGTACCTTACTTGTGTTGGTAGGCCTAGTGACCGCGACAGGAAATGCCCCAAAACAGAACATGGACACATCACATTTGCTCCAATGAAAACTGACCTGTTTTTTGCAAAGTGCATAGCTGTGGAATTTGGCCTCTAGCTCATCCAGCACCTAGGAAAACCTAGCAAATCTGGACATTTCTGAAAACTAGACTCCTAGGGGAACTCAGGATGGGGTAACTTGTGGCGCTCTCACCAGGTTCTGTTAGCCAGAATCCTTAGCTAACTTTGGCAAAAACCTGCACAGTTTCCAACCAGCCAACGTTCCCCTCAGTCTCCCGATAAAAATGATACCTCACTTGTGTAGGTGGGCCAAGTGCCTGTGAAAGGGAAGAGCCAAAAACATGTCAAAATTGAGGGGAAACCAAAGCGGATCCAAAAGGGCAGTTTGAAAAAAGTGTTTTTAGGCTGACAAGTGGGCAGAATTTTTATAGGTATGGATGTGACAATGCTGGGTGGTAGGAATTTTGTGGATTCCTGCAGATTCTGGAAGGTTCCATCGCAAAAATGTGGGAAAATGTGTGATTTCAAGCAAAGTTGGAGGTTTACAGGGCATTGTGTGTGAGAAAATGGTGTGGGGTGCATGTGAAGCACAGCACCCTGGACTCATCCAGATATTTAATTTTCAGATGTGTCTAGGTCTCATAGGTTTTTCTACATGGCAGCGTCCCAAAGTCCAAAAGGTGCAGCCATCACCATTTCAAGTGGGACAATTTTGAGACAGGCTCTTATGGCCCAAATGTAAAACCAAAACCCAAAATAATCAAATGTCCTCCTGCTTGCCGTTGGGATAAGATCTTTTAGTGTGCGTGGGGAGAGCTGAAAAACTGTTACCCTCTTCAGTTGGGTTGGGGGCATAACCATGCCCATACTGGTTGGTAGCCACCACCCCACTATTTTTTTTTAATTCCCTGACATCTAGTAGGCTTTCCGCCCACCCGGGGAATGGATCGGGGTAATTGCCCCATCTGCCCACTGGTGAGCAGAAAAACTTTGCCCCATTTAGTTGGGGGTGGGCGTGTGGCCATATCCCGCCCTCTTTTTGTGAAAAAAATTCTTCCCTAGCCTCTTTGGGATTTCTGCCCCCTGGGCCTTGCAAAAATAGGCTGATCAAATGGCTACCAGTAATGTGCCCACATGGGGAGCTGCCCCCCTCAAACAGAACACACACACACATCAATCACCAGTGCCTAAATGGTTTCTGCCCCCCTGGGGCAGATCAGCCTAATAAAAATAGGTTTATCTGCCCCCAAGGGGGGCAGAAATGGCCTAATATAAAATTCCCCCCAAGGGGAGTGACCCATGCCTAAGGGGTCGCTCCCCATCTCTAAAACATTAAAAAATCCCTAGTGCCTAGTGGTTTCTGCCTCCCTTGGGGGCAGATCGGCCTAATTAAAATAGGCCAATCAGCCCCCAAGGGTAGCAGAAATGATCTAATCTTGAGTTGCCCCCTCAGGAGAGCGACATTTGCCTAAGGGGTCACTCCACTTGTGTGAAATTGGTGCAAAAAATAATCCCTGGTATTTAGTGGTTTCTGCCCCTCTTGGGGGCAGATTAGCCTAAGAAAAATAGGGTGATCTGCCCCCATGGGGGGGTAGAAATGGCCTAAGATAAAAGTGCCCCCAGGAGAGCAACCCTCGCCTAAGGGGTCGCTCCCCATTAGTAAAAACAAACAAAAAAAGAATCCCTGGTACTTGGTGGGGCTGCCCCCTTTGGGGACAGATCGGCCTAATTAAAATAGGCCGATCTGCCCCCAAGGGGGGCAAAAATGGCCTAAAATTAATTTGCCCTCCAAGGGAACGACCCTTGCCTAAGGGGTCTCTCCCCTTATGTGAAATTGACATAAAAAATAAAAAATCCCTGGTGTCTAGTGTTTTGTGCCCCCCTTGGAGGCCGATTGGCCTAATAAAAATAGGGTGATCTGCCCCCAAGGGGGGCAGAAATGTCCTAAAAGCAATCCCCCCCCCCAGAAGAGTAACCCTTGCCTAATAATTATCCCGGCTGTCTAGTGGCTTCTGCCCCCCTTGGGGGCAGATCAGCCTAATTAAAATAGGCTGATCTGCCCCCGGGAGGGGGGGCAATAAAGGCCTACTTAAAAAATGCCCCCCAGGTAAGCTACCCTTGCCAAAGGGGTTGCTCCCCTTCATTGTAAAACCATAGAAAACAAAAATCCCTGTTGTCTAAATGGCATTTCTGCATCACGATAGCTTCACGATCGGGCTGAAGAAATGCTCAGACAGACATGAAAGGAAAGGAAAGAAAAGGCCTTTCCTTTCCATTCATGTCCTATGCCTGCCCCCACCCCGCCCCCATCAGAAGAGAAATGCTTTGCATTTCTCTTCCGATCGCGATGGGGGCGGCCTCTGATGAGGTCAGCACGCGATTGCGCGCTGATGTCATCAGATATCACGCAGGGGTCGGTGGAATGGGAAGTGATTACCCTTCCTTCCCTGCCCAGTCCCCCATGAGACGGTCCCAGGATATAACGTTACATCCTTGGCGCCTGAGCGCTGCATCCAAGGATGTAAGTGGTACGTCCTTGGCGGGAAAGGGGTGAAATGCATCCCGCTTTCCTTTTACGGGCTGCATTAAAAAAAAAAAAAAGATTGCTTTATTAAAAAGCAATCACATAAGTGGTGGTTTGCATCCCTGGACACAGTTCCTAATGGGTTGCAATATTCATGAGGTGGGTCGATTTGTGACCCACGAGGAATCACTATTTAGAACTGGTACATTTTTATAGATTAGGAACTGTGATTTCCAAACTACGATTCTGTACATGTGGGCTTACATTTCTAATGAAGGCAAATGAATAAATCATAATATCAAAATTGCTGGTTTATCATCAAAAGTTACCCTGATGTTCATAAAAGTACGCACTTTCATTTATTTACTATTATTTTCTGTTGAAATAATTAATATTGCACCAACTGTTCCATTTCACATTCCTTTCCCTCAAATTTCTTTGCATTGCATTTTATTATTAAGCTCAATTAAGTTTCTAACTAAAAATGAGTGTACCATTATTAACACTCATTTTTGCATTTATTTATTTACTTATTTTCATTCTTATATAATGCAGCAAGACCAGGAGGTGTTAACGCACTTTATAACTAAAAAAGCCATATAAATATGGGCTTCTGGTGCAGTCACCTTGCTGCACTGCCTTGTGTCAAAGGGAAATGGCAGGAATGTGCCACATCTATGGAATACGGCACATTCCTGTCCTTTCCCACTGTACTCGCACCATTGTGGCAGCCTAGCGCCAATCAGGCAACCTTGTGCCAGGGTGTCTGCATTGCATGCAGGATTGTTTGTGTGCAGGGAGGAGCACCTTCCTGCACAAAAACAATCTTGGGAGGCTTTTCTCTCTTTCTATGTGTGCTGCAGAATGCAGCACACATAGAAAGAAGAAAGATGAAAAAATGAGGAGGAATAAAAATATTTCTCTTTGTTGCGCCTCCCCTGAGATGCAATATTTACGTGCATCCCAGACTTACAAGGTCTTGTAAATCTGGGACTATGTCAAAATTCACGTGTGTTGCGTGAGAACACCCATTGCAATTCCAATGAAACACCTCCCTTGTGCAGAGTAAGGCAATGCAACAATTTGAGCTTCCTTGCCTTACTCCATATTGATGAGGCCATTCAAAGCCATGCATAGTGGCTTTGCGTGGCCTCATCAATATGATTTGAAGGTTGGCGCTGCCGTTGAATCACAAAAAGTGATGCAACGGTGGAGAAAGGGTCTCATACATATGCCCCTAAATAGCTAAGGAAAGTGAAAGACTCACTTACATAACTTCTTAAGAACAATGGAGTGTGGGAAGGAACGATGGCTCGACAGGATGGTAGTGGAACATAGGACCTCATTTAGAGTGTAGCGGTCTCATGACCGTCATGTTGGCGGATGTACCGCCAACAGGCTGGTAGAGAAGACCACAAAATTATGACCATGGCAGTTTTCCCAACAGATTATAGACAATCTACTGCCGGCACCCCCACAGCGGTCAGGCTGTCACACACAACGGTAGCCACCTGCAGGCCGGCGGAGACCATGTTCCCACCAGTGACATCACAAGGCTGCACACCACCAAGGTTTCTGCCGCTGTCGCAACACCACAGAAACCCTGGTGGAAGCCAACTCTATAAAAAGAGACAATCCCCTTCAGGAAGCCATACTCGTCTGGAGCCACCATGGAACCTGAACTATACGTCTTCCAACTGCTCCTGCTCGGCCAATGACTTCAGAACCAGCGACAATGATGGCGACAGCAACTGTGAGTACACACACTCACCTGTCACTGTTGCGAAATGCCAATGCTACGCACACAACATACACATCCGGAACAGGTGGTGAGGGAGACACACACGTAACTTCACACTGACATGCACACTTACACACAGCCACATACACACATGCACATACATTGTACACACACTACGGCCATCACACACGCACACACGAAAAACATACACCAACTCCCCTGGACACACAGTACTGGCACAGACACACACAACACACAACACCACAAAATGACACAACAACACCACAACCTCAACACCTCGAAAACACCAGTAAGCATCCACAAAACACACCTCCACTTGACAAATCATACATACAACACAAGGTAACACCAGAGAACTAACACACACAATCACACATCCATCCAACAAGGCATACATCATACACTGCAAACACACATCACAATGGAGCTGACATACCAATCACCACACACACTCACCCACACAGTACAACCACACAGACACACAACACTGCAAATAACACATGTCAACACAATCATAACACACAATACCAACACAAATACATGTCCTCAACTTTTACATGTCCATAACACAATACAAATCCATCACTGCAGAACAAATGTAATGCACACACCCACACATGCTGCCCAGACACAACTGGTAGCACAACCACCACACACAAAGCTTACACACATACAAACAAAAGTAGCTAAGACCAAAACAGCCATAAGAAAAGAAAGTCAGGACAAAGATGTAACCTTCAAACCAACAACAGCTTTGCCCAGATACATGTAAATAAATACATAACTAAATAAATACATATATATACATAAATATGTACACAGATTAAGGCCATATACCAGTCCAAACACATATGTGCAACATGCACATATGGCACTTCCAAGTGCCCCAACTTGACTCCTACTTGCCATGCAACCTCCACAGGTAGGGGCATTAAGGGGGCAGGCAGGCACCTCAGAGATTAGGGGTTCTTTGGGCTTGGGAGGGGGATCTGAGGTTTAGGGGAGGGTTGGGAACTCTTGGGAGGGGTCGACTTCTTGGTGGAGGAGGGGCATGGGTACTTGCAGTGGGGGCTAGGGAGGTCTTGGAGGTAAAAGGGCCGGACTTGGGGAGGAGCACAGAACATTTGGGGGTCACACAGGGTGGGCGAGGAGTAGGGAAAAGGTTCAACTCTGAGAGGAAACATTTCTTTGACACAGAGGGACGGTCATGGCAAAAGGGCTTGGGAGTGGATGGAGAGGGAGTGGTTGTAAGAGGTGTTTTGGTGGATGCATTGGGTGCATGTGTGCTGGAGGCATGCTTGTGGGTGCTGGGTGTCTGTTGGGTGGGTGAGTATGGGAGTTTATGTGTCTTGGGAGGAGGGGGTGGAGGTGCTGAAAGGTGCCATGGTGGATGGGTGACTGTTGGGGTGAAGACTGCAGGCATGGTGAATGTGCTGCATGTAGGCATGTCTGTGGTTGTAGTGTCTGTGGATGTCGTGACTGCGGTGGATGTCTGAGGGTCTGCTATTGTGCTAACTGTGGGTAGGATAGGAGTCTACATGACCCCCCTGGCGAACATCGCACGCAAACACGGACTCGACCTCATATCCTACGCCGACGACACCCAGCTCATCATATCCCTCACCAACAACCCCACCTCAGCAAGGACCAGACTACATGACGGCATGAAGGAAGTAGCGAACTGGATGACAGACAGCCGGCTGAAACTGAACACAGATAAGACGGAGGTCCTCATCCTCGGCCCTGGTGGCCCCCCGCCCTAGGCAGCACTCCCCAACCCACCGACCACGCACGCAACCTCGGCTTCATCCTGGACTCATCCCTCTCCATGACCAGACAGGTTAACTCGGTGACCTCGGCATGCTTCAACACCCTCCGCATGCTCCTCAAAATCTTCCGCTGGATCCCCACCGACACCAGGAAGACCGTCACCCACGCCCTCGTCACCAGCCGCTTGGACTACGGGAACACTCTGTACGCCGGCATCACCACCAAGCTGCAGAGGAAACTCCAACGGATCCAGAACGCTGCTGCACAACTCATCCTGGACATACCCCGCCACCACCACATCTCCGTACACCTAAAAAGACTCCATTGGCTCCCAGTCAACAAGAGGATCACCTTCAGACTCCTCACCCACGCACACAAAGCCCTTCACAACCTCGGACCCAAACTCATCAACAACCGCGTCTCCTTCTACACTCCTCCGCGCACTCTAAGCTCGACCGGACAGGCCCTGGCAGCCGTACCCCGCATCCGCAAAGCCACCACCGGAGGAAGATCCTTCTCATTCCTGGCAGCGAAGACCTGGAACTCTCTGCCCAGCCACCTTCGCGCCATACCTGATCACCTCTCCTTCAGAAAGCAGCTCAAGACCTGGCTCTTCGAGCACTGACCACCCCCCCCACCAGCGCCTTGAGACCCTTGATGGGTGAGTAGCGCGCTTTATAAATACGAATGATTGATTGATTGATTGAGTTGTGGCTGGATCGGTGAATGTTGGTGTAGTGTTTGTATGTGCCCGGTGTTGTGTCTGTGATGTCGGGGGTGTTGGGGGAGTCAGTGCAGGTAGTGAGTGTTGGTGTGTCTGTGTGTGGGTGTTGTTTGCGTGCATGCCAGTAGTTGGTCTGGTGGTGCTTGTGTTTGTCAGTGGTACCCTTTGATGTTGAGGTGGATGCTTGTTTGTTTGTGTGCTTTGGCTGGGTCAGGTAAGATGGGTTTGGGATTGGGAAGAGGAAAGTATAGGAGGATGGGAAACAAAATGGTGACTGGCTGCTGTCAGTGTGGAGTGAGAGCCTGAAAGGATCTGTGTTGGCCAGCCAATGCACCATCAATGCCCTCCAGGAACGCATTACTCTGCCTGGATGGCATTCACAATGGTCGACTGACCCACAGAGTTCAACCTCAGAAGGTCAAAAGCCTCCTCACTGAGGGCTGCATGGCCGACAGGGGCAGGGGCAGAGGTGCCTGTGGTGAAGGAGAAGTCCACCCTCCTGGGTGAGCGGGCTACAGGGAGGATGGTGGTAGTAAGGGGGTTGGTGGACAAAGATGGTACAGGGGTGGTCCCACATGGATCTGCCAGGGAGTGTCCACTGGAGGAGGATTCCAAGGAAGATAATGAGGATCCTGCCCCCCGTGGCACCTCCCTTGCCCATTTGGCCACTGGGTCCCTCGCTGTCTGTGGTATCAGCACTCCAGGTCCCGTGGCCAGCAGCATCCCCCTCGCCTGTGCCCTGTCTCTTTCACCTGCCAATGCTGATGCACACAACTAGAGAGAGAGGAAGGGAGAGGGGGAGAAGGAGAGAGGAGGTCATCACATTCTTCACATACACACATTACAACAAGCACAACTGTAGGTATACATCTCCTGGCTAGGGAATCCCACATAGAAAATCACGTAACCTACATAATGTCACAACATGTTACTTTTCTCCACCCCTTTATGTCATCTTTCTCACCAACATCATAATCCATGTAAGGTGGCACAACTGGAGCGTTCCATCAAATCACCTGTAAAGCTATGTCAGCATTCTCATCATGCCCTGGCTAAAGGTGAAAATCCGTCCTAATCCTTGTCATAACACACTATACTTTGTCACCTTTAGGCAAAGCAGTTGACTGATCACACCATATCATGCATGTTACGATTTAATACCTGATCAGTCTATGTCCATAAGTCATGCCCCATGCAAGTAGAGACAACTATATTTACAGACGACACAACACCTGCCATTCCAATCACATGCCCAGCTGAGCCGTCTGTACATATAAGCCAAAATGGATACAAAATCTGAAGAAGACACAACATGTGGCAGTCCCATACAGGGCTATCTGATGTTAAGAATCCATGTCTGGAGAACAGTCATGTCACTACATGTACAAAATCCCTGAGGAATATCTGCAGTCATTATACACAGATACACCACATTACATCATACATGCATTTACGGCTACAGTGGCCTACATAGAACACAGGAGACATCCACTGACAATCACAGAGAGCAGTGTGAGAACAACTAAACAAAGGCCAGCCAACTATTTCATAAAAGGGCAAATGACATTCCACTTGACATGCAGGTACAGCTCCACGACATGACAAGATGAGTAAACCAACATCACTTACACAATCCTGACGTGATGACCTGTACCTAAGTCCAGACAATACACATATCCAACTGAAAAGACATGTACACGTGATGTACACATGGTTCTACAAGACTGCTATTGCACTTACAACATATCTCACAATAACAACGCATGTATGACAAAAAGTAGTTCAGCCAAACCATAAGATCTCGAAGTAAGAAGTGACCCAAAATCATTCCATGTCCAAGCTGTCCACAGCACCAGTCTAAGGTTATTAAGGATTGTCCAACTCAACAACATCTTCTCCCAAGTCACCCTTGTGGCATGATATACGCGGCTAATACCATATGTTGCACTAGTATTGGTAGGCCATTGGCGATCATAGCATGGACATTGCACATTGTCATAGGGTAGGACAGCCTAAGTACTTACCTCCTTTAAAACAAGGGCATTGGGATAATAGTAAATTGCCTACAGTGCAATGGCATAGAAATACATGGTAAGCCCAAATATTAATAATCAGACAGCCATAGTTGGATGTCTCTCCGTTGCAGCCTTCACATACCTCATAGCATGATTTTGAAGGGACAATGGGGACACCTCCCCAGACCCATATGCATAGTCCTATATTGGCCATATCAGTTGACTGATTGAGATGCTAGCCTCACATGGAGTCAATATCTGTACAAGGACATAAGATAACTAGGTCCTGTACCAAATATGTCAGGCACTCAGAGGTAAATACATGTGATCTACACAGATGGGAGTGGTCTGACCTTAGAGTGACATATTCACATATTCAGATGTATGGACCTTGCAATACTAGATGGGTAGGGTGAAACAGCAGCTTAAATACATTTATATGATGAGTGGTGTCACACATGTGGCAATATCAATTGTGCATCTCCACATGTAGGCATAGGTATACCTTGACACAGGTGATCTAAACATATACATGGCCAACCCCAATGCCAGATCTCCATCTATTAGTCAGGCAATGTGAGTACTATGTATTCCCACTAGTCTACATATGTAGCACCTACTACATTGTCACAGCTGACAGCAAACACCATACTTCCAGAGCCAAGTACAAGGACACAGTCAGTACTTACCCCCTTGTGGCTGCTGTGCTGCCCTCAAATACCCATCCACCTCAGGGTAGGCCACTGCCAAAATGAGGGCCATTAGGCGGGTGAGGGACCGACGGGCACCCATCCCTCATTAGGAGGATATCCTGAGCTGGGCCTCAGCGATCTTCCGGGCCCAGCTTCTCATGTCCTCCCACTGCTTTCTACAATGGGTGCTCTGCTGGCTATGGACCCCAAGGGCCCGCACTTGGTTCGCAATGGCATGCCAAATCCCCTTCTTCTAATGAACATTGACCTGTATGTATGACACAGACAAAAGTAGAAAGTCATGTATACATGCACCAAACCAATGGGAGTGGTCAATGTACATCAGTCACAGCAAGTAGGCACACACACCCATCCTCTCTGATGACACAGCTTCACATTATGCCATCTGCATGCATCTACACCCTCACAAGTTCACCAGCCCGATACAAGGTCACACACAACACCTATCACACATGGCTAAGGCATTGGACTCACCTGCTCCTCTGGTGCCCAATATAGCTGTTCATACAGGGGTAGGCCCTCCTCCACTAGCCTCTCAAGCTCTTCTGAGGTGAAGGCAGGTGCCCTATCATCTGCAGGACGTGGCAGGTGGGCTCCCGGAGGCAGTACACAGTAGCTCACATTGTGGAGGTCTTGATGGCAACAGTGTCAGAAGTCAAGTGAGCAATGCTGCCAAAAATGGTGGTCACGGCTGCCACGTACAGGACCGTTACTGCCATCAATCATGATCCTTGGCCCAAGTCAGCCAAAGGCAGCAATGTTAACCAGGGCAAGTGGCAGTAGGTCAAGTGCCTGCCATTTTGGTCACATCATCGATTATGTTTTTACTTATCTACATCAATCACTAACTCCCCCAAATGATGTGTATCCGTATACAGTGCAATCATGGTTGTGCAACATATTGTGCCAATATTGACAATATGATGTGTTGAGGAAGTATATATGGTGTAAACTAAGTAAAGCTACACTGAGGTACATATGCCACAGGTAGATATTGGTAGAATCCAAAACATATGTGTGAATAGTGCAGGACAGTTACGCCTTACACACATGTACACCAACATTAGTTTCATATGTACAATCCCATTTACATGTTAGCCAATGTGCAGCAATGAGGGTGAATTAGGTGCATGTCTAAGGACTGCACTGTATATGTCAGAAGTGCTATGCTTCCTCTACAGATTTTGGGTGTCAAGTGATATACAATGTGTTAATGCTGTGTGCATACTGCATAACTCATAGTATATTGGCTTCTCTCAACATAGTTATGCTGCCATGATGAGAGTGAGACAACCACCGGTGTGCTGTCCACCAGTAGACCTGGAAACCATGGAAGAAAAACATGTCATCCAGACATATCATCTGAATCATCATACCATATGGATCTTTGTACTCAGGTGGAGCCAGATACGATTCCTGCCATTCGCAATCCCCATGGCATACCTCCCATCACTCAAGTCTTGTCAGTGCTACACCTCCTGGCCTCAGGGTCCTTTCAGAATACTGTCACCTTAACAGCAGGGATGTCTCAGTCCATGTTCAGTCTGGTGTTGAAGGATGTACTCTGTGCATTGCTGAGACACCTGGACAGCTACATCAGGTTTCCCCAATGAGCAGATTTGGCCTATGTGAAGGCAAACGTTTATGAGATGGGACACATCCCTCATGTGGTAGGAGCCATTGATTGCACCCATGTAGCTCTGGTCCCTCCTAGTGCCAATGAACAGGTGTATAGGAACTTTACAAACTACAACTCAAGCAACTCACAGGTGGCGTGTCTGGCAGACCAGTACATCTCACAAGTCACAGCAAAGTTTCCAGGATCGGTGCATGATTCCTCCATCAGGTGGTACAGTAATGCCCCACATCTGATGGCACAACTAAAACAGAGAGGGCCCGGCTGTTTGTTAAGTTTGCATTATAGTGTGTGTTTGATATGTCTCCTGTCATCACAATATTGCCAGTCGCAGGAACTATTCATGAGTTGTTCTACCATTCTATTCACAGGTGACTCATTCTATCCAAACCATCCTTGGCTATTGACACTAGTGAGGTACCCAGCCACGCCAGGAGAACTCTGTTACAACGAGGCACAATGAGGCACACAAGAGGTCATGGCCTGTAATCGAGCAAACATTTGGGCTCCTTAAGACAAGATTCAAAAGCCCTCCTCTACTCACCCCATAAGGTATGACAAATAATCATTGCCTGCTGCATGCTCCACAATCTAGCCCTGAGACATCACATACCATTAATAGAGGATAATGAGGAGACAGCTGGACCACTGGCTGGGAATACTGATGTGGCAGGTGATGAAGAGCCAGAGGAATCAGGAGCATGTGACTCTAGGGCAGATCTAATCAATCAGCACTTCCAATGACATACAGGTATGTGAAGTGGGCCTTTCGATGTGTTCAATGTGTACAACCTGCAGTAGATGGCTGCCATTAGACCTTCTAACTTGATTCCTCAGTGGTGGTGTCATGAGCTCCAATGCCTATGTGTGAGTTGTGGATGCAGACTGATAGATTGTAAAGTGTATAGTACAACATGGTCTGCTATTATGTATTGTTATAGCTGATCCTAACATACACTTCTGTAATGGACTAGTCAGTACTTTGATATGTTTCCTGTATTCTCCTATCCTGTTTTCCTTCCACTCATTGAAATTGCTAATTAGTGTTTGGCTCTGCAACCTAGGCTTGAGGTATTCATTATCAGTAGCTAATGGTAACTGCTGACAGACATGAAAGGTGAACCTGACAGATAGCTGGTAAAGTAGTTATAGTTACAGTGGGATGGTACCTTGTTAATACTCCCATTATACGAGTGTGGTTGTGATTGCTTAGTCCTTTCCTATTACCAGTGGGGTTGGGGTGGTGTGAAATGGTACTTATGTGTCTGTTGAAGTTTGTGGCCGATATGTGACGATTGGATCAGGCATCTGGCTTCACAATAGGTGGGGTACTTTGTGATTACCATGGGACATAGCTGTGATTTAATTCTGATGTTGCTGTCCAAGGTGCAAGTAACTGTATACTGACAAAGGTGACTGACAGTCCTACAGGTATAGGGCATATGTTAGTGTATGGTTAAAGTACTGGGTTCCTCAGTGATGTTCTTTGTGTGTTCCATGGGATATGTGATCATGTAGCTATGGTATGGGTATGTGAAGAGGCTGTACCAGCTGATATATACGTACAATCTGGCTGCCCTGCTTTGTAGATGTTTTACCATGAGCACGACTTCTATTACCTGTATATGTGCATTGTATCCCACCATGCCTTCCATCCTGATTGTACTCTCTGTCATGCTCTACTTGCAGATTAGGATACTGACTATACTATTGTGTTGCCCTGGATTTCAACCTCTCTGACATTTGTCCTGTGACATTTCTGTTGTAATGTGTCTCCTGCTGAGGAAGCCTGATGACCATTACACTGCTGTTCAATGCAGGGGGGGGGGCATGACCAGAACACAGTTGACAAGCATTACAATTGTTGATGTATTATAAAAGACAAACAGACAGTAGTTGTGCTCAATTGTGATTTATTGTGAGGTCATGGTGGATGGATTCATCAGAGTAGCTGCTACACCAGTTGGTTACACAGGTCCGGTATCCTTGTACCATGGGAAAATGGAGTTATCTCTCAGAGCAGCCTACAGGGTGTCTCGGTGGCACACAAGGGTGACAAATCAGGAGAGGTTCACTTCCTGGACTTCCCAGCAGTGGGTTTGGTCTTGGCATCTGCTCCAGCTGGATGTCTGAGTGGACGTCCACGTTTGTGGGGGGAGGGGACTTCTGCTACAGAGGGAGGGGTGACTGAAGCATGTGGTTACCCTATCAGGGCCTCCATTCCACTAGTGCTGCAGATGTAGATGGGGCAGATGTTACGTTGCTAGTGGAAGGGGCCTGATGGTGTGTTTAGAAACCAATAAAGGTGGTATTGATGTCCCTCAGCACCCTTGCAATAGAAGCCATGTGGGCATTTTGTGCCTGTCACTGCACCATGACTTCCTGGTGGTATTCCCTCGGCAGCCTTTGATTTTCCCCCAACATGGTGATTATTTGGCCCATCCTGTCCTGGGAACTTTGGTATGCTCCCAGGATTCAAGACATGGTTTGCTGGTCAGTGGAGTCCCTTTGACAACCCATCCTCTGGCCCACAGCATCCCTCCCATGCTCCCTATACCCAGGTGCCTGGGCCCCTGACATGGTGTGCCTTCTCCCAGTGGTAGCAGGTCCTTTATTGTCAGGGATGCCAAGGTTTGACTTAGGTCCCTGTAAGGTGGGGCACACAATTGATTGAACACTCTTTGGGACACAGATTTGGGGGGAATGGTTGCCTGTGATGTGGATGCACCAGAGGTGGGAGGCGGTTGATGTGGGCAGGGTGAGGCAGGGAGTTGTTGACTGACCAGGTCCCCCAAATGGGCCAGGTTGTTCGGCATTGTCCTCACATCCAGCCATGATGTCTACACTGGGACCTTCATCCTGAGGGAGACTGGCATTCTCAGGTATCCTCTCCATGGTGGCAATGGAAGGGTTACCTGTGGATGGAGTGAGATGCAGAGTTCAGGTTAGAATGTGTGTTTGGTTGCATCTTTGTGAGATGCAGACACTGGCTTTACATGATTCCCTGCAATGACACTGACAGATGCTGCACAGCATTCATTTGTTGTACACACAACTCTGTGACTTCATTTCCATATTTCATATTGAGAGTTGTCATACAAGTTTGGTACAGATTGCACTGTAGATGGGTTCTGGTTTTGTCTGATAATTTTCATGACTGTTTACCTCTGTTACCTAGTGAAGAGTCAGGCTAGCTAGATGTCAATTATTAAATCTCAGACTGGGAACATAGTATGTGAGTATGCAAGGTTATTAGTCCTGTATCTAGATGTTGTGCATGTATCAACTCAACCATCGTACTTTCCAACCCAGGCCAGTCTATTTCTGGCTTGGGATATTTGATCTGTGGCCATTAGGAATGGTCACTCAGCTGTAGTTGTGTTTTGATTAGCTTGCTATTCTGAGTGTGCCATTGTATTGCTGCAGTGCCATGTACTGGTTCTCACTAGAACAATCTAGATGGTGTAGCTGGTACTTTAGTTGTCCATGCATTACATGTGATGTGTTGTGCACATTCCTGGTTTTCACAATGATGGGTTGGTGCATTCTGGGAGCAGTAGTGATATGATTAGCCAGTAGTTAACATGCCTTTGCCAAGGGTGGTGAGGGCAGATGGACTGAAAGGAGTGGTGGCATGCAGGAGAGGGGCATTGGGTGATTAGTTGGGTGGTGTAGTGGGACATGTAGTTAACTAGGGAGTATTTGGTGGTGAGGAAGCATGCAGGACAAGGCGAATGTTTGACATGACTGTTGTGGGTACTTACCAGACTCCAGTCCCCCATGTATCCCAGTCAGACCCTCAGGATGAAGTATGTCCATGACCCTCTCCTCCCATGATGTGAACTGTGGGGGAGGAGGTAGGGGGCCCACCGCCTGTCTTCTGCACAGCTATCTGATGGTGTGATGTGATGGAATGCACCTTCCCCTGTAGGTCATTCCACCTCTTTCTGATGGCATCCCTTGTGCATGGATCACTGCCTACTGAACGTGGGTGTTTTTGTGGGGACATGGTAGTGGTAGTGTAGAAGGTGTTTATAGGTGTTGTGAGTGTAAGGGTGCAGCGTTGAGAGGGTGAGATGGTTGTGGTGGATTGTGTGCGCTAGTGATGTGTGTATTGTGTTAGTTGTGCTGATGTGGGGTGTGTGCTGAGTGTGATGTGTATGTGTGCCTATTGTGTAAAGGTGCTATATCTATAATATTGCCTACTCTCTGGGTTTCTGAATGGCGTTTTGTTGCAAAGGATTGTGAATTGTGTAGAGTTGTGTTATATAGTGCAGTGACTAGGTGTGTCAGGTGTGTTGATGTGTGTCAGTTGTGGGGTTTTCAAACTACCTGATGTGGTGTGGTGTTCTGAATAATGTGAGGTCTGACTGTGGTGATTTGCACCCCTAATGTTTTTCTGCCATGGGAGTACTACTGTGGTGGTTTGTGGCTTGTGATCTAGTGGGTAGATTTTTGTCAGGCTGGCAGTGCTGGTGGTGGGACTGCCTCTTTCCCACCCTCCAGTGTCCTGGCGGTTTCAGATTTTTAGCTGAATTTTGCGGTCTTTACCATGTGGCTCTTAATGCAGCAGTCCGATTACCGCCAACATGGAGACCTCCACTGCAACGGTCTCCTCAAAAGACAGTCAAACTCATAATGAGGCCCTTAGTCTTAAAGTTAAGGAGGTGGGGATAAGTGTTAAATGCTATGGAATGCCAGAGTGAGAAAGAGTGCAAAGGTAAAATAACAGGAAGTAATAATGGGAGGATCAGAAAAGTTACATTAATGGGCAAACCATTGACCCATATGAAGTATTATGTCAAAGTAAAACTTAAGGTGAGAGTTGATAGTCATAAAAAGAAATATGACTCTTCCATTTTAAGCACTTTGTATTGCTTTCAATGAGCCAAAAAGGTGGTATCTATTTAAATATACATAGAATACAAAGAAAAGCATAACACAGTAAAAGTAAAGGTAGAAATGTTGAAGAAGCAAGTGGGGAGAGTTCAGAAAGTGTTAAAGAAGGGGAATACGTTTCATATGGAGCTGAAAGAACTGTCTTAGCCAACTACACAATGGAGTAAGTCTAGGTTCCAGGTAAGAGAGATGCGGGCCCAGTCCTTCTCACTCCCAGGAAAGAGTGCTGCATGCACCAGGTCAGCACAGAAAAGGATGAGTCCAACTGAGTCCAGTCCAACAGAGTGACAGTCTTTCAGTGGTACAGCAGTTCTTCCTACTGACAGAGTATCACAGGACCTGAAGTGTACTGTAGTGGTGGTGCCTTAAGTCCAATTCTTCTTGCCAGTGGTGCCTTTGATGTGGGGGAGACGTAAAAGACATGCAGTGGAAGTGCACAGTTGTCTTGCCCGCCCTGCCTCAAAACTAACTACAGGGAGTATGCAGCCTTTTGTGTGGAGACAGGGCTCAACCTATTCAGGTGTAAGTGAGACTGTGTCCAGCTCCTCCCTCCCATCTTGCCCAGAATGGCCCATCTAGTCACACCTAAGCTCCTGCTGTGTGTGGCTGTCTAGGAGAAATACACAAATCCCAACTGCCAACTATACCCAGTTATGTGATCTTAGACAACCTGCAGGTACCAAATGGCCAAGGCAAGAAAATGGCAACTTTCAAAAAGTGGCTTTTCTAGAATTACAATTTAAAATCTAATTTCACCATGAGTTAAGATTTTAACTTGTGATTCCAGAGACACCAATTAGTTATTTCTTCCCAATTAGAAATGACACTTATAAAGTGCAATAAGGCAGTTCTAATGTAAACCTATTGGCAAGATAGGCCTTGCTGTGGTGAAAAAGTACTATACAAGTTTTTCACCACCAGCACATGTAAAACTAAAATGTACATGCCCTTCTTATAGAATGGATCACACCCTGCCTTCTGCGCAGTCCAGGGCCTACCCTAGGAAGGACATATATATTAAAAATGAAAGTTTGGGCCTGGCAAAAGGTAATATTTTGCCAGGTCAAAATGGCAATTCAAAATTGCACACACAGCCTCTGCAATGTCAGGCCTGAGACATGTTTAAAGGGCTACTTCAATGGGTGGCACAATCAGTGCTGCAGCCCCATGTGTATCATTTAATTAACAGGCGCTGGGTACAGGTAGTGCCCTTTACTAATGACTTATAAGTAATTTAGGTATGTCAAATTGGGTATAGGCAATTGTCACCATGTATTAGGGAAAGAGCACAAGCACTTTAGCTTTGGTTAGCAGTGGTAAAGTATACAGAATCCTAAGGCCAGAAAAAAACAAAGTTAGCAAAAACAGGAAGTCTGAATGTAAAGATTTAGAGGAAGACCACGCTAAGGATGCCTGGTTGATCACAGATGAAAAGTCATGTTTAGCAAGCTTTTAAGCCAGATGCCTAGGGAATTCACTTCACTGACTGGTGTATGGTGTAACCAAACATATCTTAAAACCATTGTTGTTTTTTTTTTTTAGAATACATGAAACGGACAAAGTAGTCTGTGTCTGCAGATACTCAAACCACCTGGTCGTTCCATCACTGCCAAACAGCTATTTTAAAATGATCTACACAAATAAAGCCTAAAACATTTTATATTTTGTGGGTGTGGGTAAACTATCTTTATTTAATTTGTATCCCACAAGAGCTAAAGATGAAAAATCATTTCACTATATTCTAAAGCACATCTATTCTAATCAACTACATCATCAAGTACACAATTAAACATGCAATATTCTTGATTCTACATAATTTTAACATGCACAATACCTACTCTTTACCTAAGGAGCTGCAAAGCATATAATTAAATCTTTACCAGATAATTTTGATATAGCTAATTGTGGGTTTGAGGCCTTCAAAACAATGTAAATCTTTGCACTGTGATGTAAATGGCAAAACTAAGGATAGCTGACGGGTTTGCACATTACTAAGTGCCCACTCTCTTTAGAACCAAAGTGTAGAAAGTTTGCTTTAATATGAAACAAAAATATTATTGGGGATATGTAATCTTGAAATCTTAAAATGATACAGTACATTTGAAAAGACTTATAAAAATAACTGAACTCAAGAACTATAATGATGGTCAATGAAGCCCAGAGTAGACACTCAGGCCCTCATTACGAGGCTGCAGGTTTTAAGACCGCAGACAGGACGTTCCAACCGCCCCATTATGAACCTGGCTTATCTGCCATGGTCATACAGCCAACTCCTCCAGGCTGCAGCCAGCCTGAATCCTGGTAGTCCCAGCGGTTGTAATCCGTCAGGGCAGCACTGCGAGCAGTGCTGCCCTGGAGATTACAAGTCCCCATTCCTCCAGCCTTTCCATGGAGGTAAACACTGCCATGGAAAGGCTGGCAGAATGGGGGAGTTGGGGGCCCCTGGGGGCCCCTGCACTGCCCCTGCACTGCCCATGAACTTGGCATTGGCATTGGCAGTGCAGGGGCCCCAATGCATTCTGCAGCACACACAGAAGTGTCAAAGCGCCATTAGTGATTGTTTATGTGTGGGAAGGAACACCTTCCCGCACAAACAATCAAACCACTCAACACAGACATCCTTGTACGATGGTGCAAAGATGTCTGCTTTGGCAAGTAAATTTAGCGCCAGCGCCGGGAACAACACAGTGGTGCACCGTATTCACTTAAATATGGCGCACCCTTGCATTATGAAAATGGTGCTGTGTCATTTTCCCATAAATATGGGCCAAAGTGGCCCAACCGTGCTGGTAATTTTATGCCCCCAGGCCCAACAGCTTGGGAAGCTCGTGGTGACTGGCTCAACTATGGTGAAAATGTATTGTAGCCGAAGAATAATAGATGTGTTTGATTAATGGGCGGTGGAAGTGTTAGGGCAGATTTCCAATGTTGATTTAAACTAGTGCTAATCATTTTGAGGTAATTTTGCTTAATGGCTGTATGGGGGCAGCAGCTCCCAGAGAAAGAATTAAAAATGGAATACTTTGCGTGAAGAAAAACAGATACACTTTGATGATTAACTAAGAGGACTCAGCTTAAAAGCCATTTCTTGTTAGGTGGATGGTTGTTGAACAGAGCTCACTGGAAAGTTGTTGTTTGAGAAAATTGTTTGAAACTCATAAGTGTTAGTACTGTAAGATGGCCACCGCTTGCCCTTTTGATGCAATCCAGAAGTATAGAGGGAGCAATAGTTTTTATATGGGTTATTGCATGCCATTAACAGTGATTATCTTTTTGAGTGCCATGTGGCTTGCACATCACTAGCACACCGATGTATTCCAGGACTTATCTTTCCATTAACCAGACTGTCAAAGTCTTTTTTGATGTTGAAATGGCCCAGTTGGTGTCTCTGTGGAAGAAAAGAGCATATAGAGATCTTAGGGCATTTCTGGGAGCTGTTCTATTGAAATGCTCTACACTGAGTGACCTTTAGGGAAAGATTAAGGACCACATCCCTTTACAGTTATGGTGCAGACGCCCAATTCGAACTTCATCAACATAAAAGAAGCTGCCTCAAACAAAATGCATCAAAATCTCAAAAACGTTACCAAAGGTGCTACGGCCTCACCCTCCAAGCCAGCAAGACTAGGCTCCTGAATGGCTGCTACTATGCTAAATGACCACCAGCACCTCCCTTCCATGTTCAGATGCCAGTATTGGTGATATAAACTTTCTTATAACAGAATCACAACGCCATGTGAGTAGAAGTGTTTGGTGAGTGAATTCCAGTACTAAACAAGTACCCACAATCTTTTTTACAACATGGAGAGTGCCTGTCAAGCTCAACAAAGGGCACCCTGACAGACACTCTTCTTGTTCAGGTCAGGCAGCCACGAGCAAGACATGGGCTAAATGCGCAGACTCCTGGCTGCCTAAGATGAACATTGCTAGGCTGCAGATTTCACAGCCCTGAGGGCATGACCTCCTTAGCATGGCAAAAGTGCCTGAAGGACCACCCCCTTGTGATGTGGGGGAGCATCACTGATTGCCTCAGACCTGGGTACTTTAGTTTTTAGCGCTGAATTGCCAAGGACAGAGTGTTAATCAGTGACACTTCATCACAGAGTGGTATAGGGTCAGCAGTCTCACAGATGCCATCTCACTCTTTGAAGAGTGAAGGACTTTTGCCTTCCCTCCTTGGCTGAAATTAAGTCAGTCATGGAGGGAAGGCAGCAGTCACTGTAATGAGGCACACTTTTTATCATTTTGACTTAGTTTTATATTTTATATTTACATGTTTTAACTGCCATAGCATTTTAGCAATTACATTTTAGACCCTTTAGTGCTTGTGTGATATTATTCCAAGAATAAATTGTAGATGCTGCTTGTTTTAGTTAGTCTTTCCTGACATGTAATCTATATGCTCTTTTCAAGGCTAGGAACATATAACCAGATATACTGGTGCTTGTGTAGCCAGCTCGAAGACAGCTTCTAACAGCTAGACATATCATTGCATCAGAGCCGTTCCTCTAACACAGTGTGGCCTGAATATATAAATGATACACTGACCCAGAGGGGGCAGAGGAGCACTCTGGCTGCTACTGTTTGAGAAAAATGCTATGTTTGATATGCAGCTCTGCTAACACTCATCTCTCACCTGGCAAAGAAGGATTGCAACTCCAATCTAGACCGACAGAAATAGCGCCCAAACCACTGAACATAATTACACCAAATTTGGTAAAAAGGTAGAGAAAGCAACCTTTTTGTTATGTGGTGTAAATCTGTTCAGTATTTTTTGAGAAATTAAAGAAAATCCAAATTTGTATATAGGGACTCAAAGGCTCCACGAACCCTCCCTGTAGTCCTGTCACTTGTGCCGTAAGGTAATTATAACTCACACCTTTGCCATGCACTGCTGTTTATTCTACAAATTACGGCACTCATGACACCATTGATAACATAATTGATAATATCAGTGTAATGTTTGCAGTAATACTTTTGAGAAAAGACTGTGCGTTGCAGGGGTTCAGTTTATAGTTACCTTAGGGTATGAGTTATAGTTACTTGAGATAACTATAACAAGTGAATTTCTATGGTTTTATATGTTTAAAATGTGAGCCTAACTATAATGTCCTTGTAACCTTTATTTTAAGTGGAAAATATATATATATATATATATATATATATATATATATATATATATATATATATATATATATATATATATATATATAGATAGATAGATAGATAGATTTTTTTTATTGAAAAAAACAAACGTCACAGGGACGTTCTAGTTTGAAATTGTAATTAAAAAACATAGAAATTCACTGAAAAAAACAAATGTTACAGGGAAATTATAATTAGTCAACCATGAAAAGCGGCCCAGTGGTAATTCCCTAATCATCTTGCCCTTTTGCCTTGGTTCTGGGGTCCACCTGGGACCCCACCAACGCATAAAAGCATTTTTAATACATTTTTGCTGTGTAATTGCATCTGATTTGCAAATCCACTGCAAAAATCTTTAAAAAACAAGCACTGTCTCCCACACTTGTTTTCAACAAAGCCGACAGGTAGTTTCCAGACATCTTTGGCATTCAACCGAAAGATTTTGATTGGAAAGAGACACAAATGTTCCATTACTAGGAATGTTGAACATTCAAAACACTAGTAAATAAACAGATAAACTACCATACAATGCCAGGATTTGAACTTTCACTCTACTGAGTAACAGTCCTAGGGTTTTACCAGTAGGCCACAAGGGCTCCATTCTGGTGTTTATCAAAACTTAACTATAGCACTCTAACCAGACATCTTGTTAGTGTGACACATGGAAGTTATTGTAGGGTGACACCTTTGCAATAACAATCTCTGTCACTCTCTCTTCCATCCCACTATGGGATGGATGGAAGAGAGTTAGAGAGAGAGAAAGTGAGAGATTGAGAGAGAGAGATGGGGTATCGAGTTAGCAGTGGTTTGCAGCCAGTCCAAGTAAGGACCTTCACTCTAGTCAGGGTAAGGGAGTCACACTGCTAAGATAACCCCTGAGCACCCCCTTGGTAGCTTGGAACAAGCAGTTAGGTGTATCTCAGAGGCAATGTGTAAAGTATTTGTACACATACACAGTAACACATCCAACATACTCAAGTAAAGATACAAATTTTCAAAGATCGAGGCCCTAATTATGACTTTGGCGCCAACGTCCCACGTCGGGAAGACCGCATTTTCGGCCACCCCTCTGCTGTAACTATCACGAGTTTCCTGCTGGGTCGGCGGTGGAAACAGCATTTCTGCCCGCCAGCCCAGCGGAAAACACACCACAACATTGACGCCGGCTCGTAATAGAGCAGTTGGCAGTGTTGAGGTGCGTTGGGTACGACAGCACCCGTCGCTCTTTTAACTGCCTGTAATTCAGGCAGTGAAAAGCGAGACAGGGCTGTCCATGGGGCCCCTTCACTGCCCATGTCAAGTTCATCGGAGGTGTAGGGGCCCCCATGTGTCCCCCGGCCCCCTCTTTCCACCAGCCTTTGCATGGTGATGGGACTGCCATGCAAAGGCTGGCAGAAAGGCGGGTCGTAATCTCCCTTTGTGTGACTGTCTTCAGTGAAGCCCAACTGTCATCCTGACCCAGACATGTATTCAGCAAACAGGCAGAGGCACAGAATGGTTGAGCAAGTCTTCGAAATCACAGTTCAAAAGCAAACTTCACCAAAAGATGTACTTTACACTATTAATTCAGATACCCCAAACTCCAAATCTCTATCTGCTTCCAATATGAAACTACACTTAAAAGATGTTTCAAGGTAACTCCCATGTTACCCTATGGTAGAGAAAGTCCTTGCAATAGTGAAAAACAAACTTAGTAGTACTTCACTATCAGGACATGTAAAACACACCAGTACATCTCCTAACTTTTAAATACACTGCACCCTGCCCGTGGGGTTGCTTTGGGCCTACTTTAGGTCTGACATACATGTAGTAAAAGGGAAGGTTTGGGCCTGGCAAGTGGGTGCACTTGCCAGATCAAAATGACAGCTTGAAAGTGCCCACCCAGACACTGCAGTGGCAGGTCTAAGGCATGTTTATAGGGCTACTCATGCGGGTGGCACAATCAGTACTGCAGGCCCTCTAGTAGCATTTGTTTTACAGGTCCTAAGCTCACACAGTACACTTATTAGAGACTTTTAGTAATTCAAATATGCCAGTCATGGATAAACCAGGCACTAATACAGATTACATAGGGAGCACTTGCTCTTTAGCACTGGTCAGCAGTGGTAAAGTGCCCAGAGTCCTAAAGACAGCAAAAATGAAATTCAGCACAGAATCAAAAACTGGAGGTCAGAAGCAAAAACACAGGAGAAACCACACCAAGATCTGACAAATATTACAAAGAGAGCTATTTAGAGAAAAAAGATTGACAGAGAGAAATTAAAAGACAGAGAGAGAGAGGAAGAGAGAGAGAGAGAGAGAGAGAGAGAGAGAGGGGTTGTTAGGCATTGATGAATGATATACTTAGAATGAGAAATGTTCTGACAAATTGAAAAGAAAAAGAGTGAGATTACATTTGTGTATGTGCCTGAAATATTTGAAGTTGAAAAGAAATTAAAGTAGGGAAACAACCACTGACACATCTAGACTGGAACCCTCAACTTGCAGGGTAAGGGTCCGTGACCTTCATCACTAGACAATTGTTGACTTTATCATGCATACTCCAGGCACAGGTGTGACGTTCAACCCAAATATTTTGATGGGGAAAAAATGTAAATGTTCTGTGGCTAGGAATGTTTAACACTTAAACCACAAGCAAATGAACAGAAACACTGCCATGAGATACAGGGATTTGAACCTTCAATATAAGTGACAGTCAAAAAGCCTTACCAGTAGGTTAGAGGTGACTCTGCTTTGCTGTACATTAAAACGTAACTATAACGTTCAAACCTTACATCTTGCTAGTATGACAACTTTGAAGTCATTGTATAGAGGGACCACTGCAATATCAATCTCTCTCTCTCCCATCCAACTATGGGATGGAAGGGAGAGAGAGAGTGAGAGACTGAGAGAGAGAGAGAGAGAGAGAGAGAGAGAGAGAGAGAGAGAGAGAGAGAGAGGTATGTAGAGAAAAAAATTGAAAGAGAATTTGAGAGAGAGAGTTTTTTTTTTAGGACCTGGCGAATTATATATTTAGGATGAGGTATTCCTGGACAAATTGAAAAAAATGTATTTAGCAAGTGAAAGGCGTGAAATAAGCTTTTGGTATTTACCTTAAATATTTGAAGTCGTAATGAAATTAAACTAGGAATTTGGCTACTGGCACACCTATACTGGATACCTCAAACTTCAGTGTGAGGGTCTAAGATCTTAACCACTAGTCTACAGGTGACTCCTTACAGTGCAGTCTATGGACATAACTATGCCATTCAAAGCAAAGATTTTGATTGGAAAAATATGTAAATGTTACTTCAAGGGGAAAGTTTAACATTTAAAACACTATTAAATACACAGACACACTACCATGAGATTCGGAGATTAGAACCTTCAACGCATTGAGTAACAGTCTAAGAGCTTTACCAGAAGGCCTCAAGTAACTCTTCTGCACTGCATCAAAATGGAACTATAATATTCAAACCAAATATCTTGCTAGTGTGAAGCCTTGAAGTCATTCTATGGAGAGACCATTGTAATAACAATCTCATTAAGGGATGGAAGAGAGAGAAAGAGACAGAGAGAGAGAGAGAGAGAGAGAGAGAGAGAGTGAGAAACTGAGAGATTTGTTGAGGTGCTCGAGGGGAGCCTGAAGGATCCCCAGTCCCCGCCGGCTTCCCGCCTCCTACAGGAGCCATCATTGCTCCCGCACACAGGGAACTGCATGAAGTGCAGCTCAATAGTTGTGGGGGCAATCCTTTCATCTGTTTCCCTGCCAGCATGACAGATGAAAACTCCTCTTCTAGCAAGTGGGAGCACTTTGACAGCTCCCGCTGGCAGCAATCTTCTGCTTGCTGGAAGCTGGGTTAGTGTTTGCTTTTGCTTGGCTGGAGCTGTCACAGCTCCCACCAAGCAAAAGCAAACAGCTACCTCCCAAAGGTGGGCACCTCGCGAGATAGCAGGAGCCAGCCCTGGGGTGTGGCAGACCTCAGGCCCATAAATGGCTCAAGGATGGGTGCCACAGAGCACCCCTCCTTTGTTGTGCACAGACCGGTCCCAGAGAGATGGTAGGCCCAGGGCGGTTTATGGCGCATAAAGAGAACCGCACGGCTCCCCTCTCTCTTTAAATAATTCAACTGGCCCCAGGGAGGTGGTGGTCCCTGGCAGTCCATGCGGCCCCCGCTTTAATATTTAGCCTCAAAAAGTAGGTGGTCCCTGGGGCTCAAACAGCCCAATAGAGGGGGCTCTGCCTCTTTAATAATAAACAAGTCCCAGGGAGGTGGTGGCCCCGGGGCTCATAAGACCCTTAGGGGGGCCCCATGTGCCCCCTCCTATCTCGGTTTCGGGTGGGTCTGATCAGGACTCTGGTTGGGACACCCCTTGAGGTCACCGAATATCTTAAAGAGGTAGTACACTGGGGAAGAAGAGCAGCTAAAGACATACACGGAAAGAACAGCTATGAACAGGCACAGGAAAGTAAAAGCAGAGCAACCCTTGTGTGAACAAACAGGAAACAGATTACTAATGGACAAACACGCTGGGGTTGTACACAGAGTAAGGCGCAAAACCTCCCACAGTGACAGGGAATGTCAACACCTCTGTGCAGTTTGCTCTTACAGATAGTCACCCTGCCAGCCCCATAGAAAGGAGGCAGCAGAAGTGATTCTGTCTCTGGACCCTAGAGCACAGACAAGGAAACTACTTACATACACAAGACACCCTCTTGTGGGTCCAGCTGGAAACACAGTGGCGATTCCTGAGAAAACAGCAATAGCACACTGTCACGGTTAGGCACGAAAGACAACGTATAACAATGGACAAGGATGGGGGCTGGAATTGCCTCCTGGAAAACCAGGAGCCAACCCCAGAACAAAGGAGGACACTTATACACTGGTGAAGACTGATAGAACACTTACCAGACACAAATAACCAAGAAGAAACAGAAACAGAAGGGAACCAACTAAGAGGCAGAGGCAAGAACTAGGAACAGGCTCAGGCTGAAGCAAAGGCGGGACTAGGACTTGAAAACAGGGCACAAACTTCTGGCTGGGACAAACAGAGACAGGACTGGGAAACTGAGAGCAGGCTCTGGCTGGAACAGGCGAGGACAGGGCTGGAATACAGGGAGTAGGAAATGAGCAGTAAACAGGACTGGGAAACAGAGAGAAGGTTCAGGCTGAAGCAAGGCAGGAGCAGGGCAGAGAAACAGGGAGCAGGTTCTGGAAGAAACAAACAGGTACAAGGCTAAGAGATAGGGAGCAGATTCTGGCTGGAACAATCAGGAGCGGGGCAGAGAAACAGGAAACAGGATCAAGCTGGAACAGAACAGTAACAAAACTGGAACACCATCCAACAAAGGGTCTGTAAGACAAAGGATTCGAACTCCAATGCATGACAGGGATCTTGAGGAAATGGCTGCTTATAAGCAGTTCCAAGCTGGGCTGCACTGGAGAGGTCTCAGGTGTGTGTAGTTTCAGACACTTGCAAGTCCTGGAGGAGAGGATCCAGTGAAAAGGAGCAACTGGACTTTTCCCATAGAAAACAATGGGAAACAGAATCCGGGCTTTCCTGACTACCAGGCCGTGCATTATGGGATTTGCAGTCCCAGGAAGCAAATGTAGTACTACACAAGTGTACCATAGAGAAAAGAGAAACAAACAGGAGTCAGCAAGGGACTCTAGATAAGTGTTTAAGGTGATTCCCAGGCTTCCGACAGTCCCCTTACAGCGACCCCTAGAAATGGGACGACAGAGTCGTAACACCTCCTTTATTTTTATATAGACAGTAATGCCCACAGGACCTGGCTCACCCAGGGTACTTCGTAGAAAAAAAGCACTGGAGCCTGGGATTGTTTTTATTTAAATGTTTGCCGTGAATTAATAAATCTTTCTGTGGAATTTTTTTTTTTTAAATGTCTTTTTGCCTTGGCAGGGTCCTAGCACCAAGGCTAGGGGGTACCCTTCCCTCTTTTAATTATTCCTCTTTTTGTTTGGGACTTGGCTGAGTCCAAGTCTCAAAATGGCTGCCAACACTTCCTGTTTCAAATGTTGGCAGCCAATCAGTTCTCTGCACAAGATCAGGAGGATTTGTGAAGTGTTCATGCCTCTAGACATACAAATTTGGTTTATACAAGTTGTTTCAAGTAACTATAACTTGTGCCCTAAGGTAACTATAGCTCGCGCCCTTGCCAGTCACAGTTTTCTCATCAATAATTTTACCCCAAATGTTACAGCGATATTGTCAATGATGTCAAAGAAGATGTCATGAGTGATGTAATAACTAGATTAATTGGCAGTGCATGGCAAAGGTACAAGTTATAGTTACTTTAGGGTATGAGTTATAGTTACTTGAAATAACTCAAACAGACGAATGTCTATGCTTTTCTGCATGTAACATGTGAACCTAACTGTAACTTCCCTGTAATCTTTGTGTTTTTAGTGAATTTCCAAGTTTAAAAAAAATGTTAAGTAGGATGCCCAGTTGGGGGGGGGGGTGGAATTGGGCACAGGGCCTGGCCTGACATTGTGCTACCACCCAAGCTGGTTACTCCTACCCCCTACCTTTTTGCTATCCATTGTCCAAGTCCATGCTCCTGCTCCCTTGTTACAGCCTTCTATAGCTGCTGTTCGGCCTCTGCTCTTCCCCCAGCCCTGAACAGTTAGCTTGCTGCCCCATTCACCTCCTCCCTGCCCCCTGTTGTCCGAGTCCAAACACCAGCCCCCTCCCTCCTGCCCTGCATGGTCCTATGTACTGCCACTGCCCCCTCCCTCCTGCCCTTCATGATTCATTACACTGCAACTGTCCCTCCTGTATGCCCAGTATGGTCAGCTTGCTGCCCTTACCTCTTTTGGCCCCTCTCCGTGGGCATGGCCCTGTCCCCTCCCTATTGCTTTTCATGGTCCATTGTGCTGCACTGCAGTCTCACTTGCCCATTGTAGTGTATTTTGCTTCTGCAACCCCTGTCGTTTGCCCTGTAAGGTCAGTTTGGTGCCCCTGCCCTTCTCCCTCAAGCCCTCCGTTATTTGAGTCCATGTCTCTACCCCATTTCTCCTGCCCTCTGTGATCCAATGTACCATACTTGCCAAACTTTTGAACTGGGTAAGAGGGAGATTTTGAAAACAAAACCTGGGGAATAGAATTTCCCCTTTGACTTACATGGAAAAGGAGGAGATTTTAGGCATGAGGCAGCTAAAATAAAGCTCTTTTGGGTTCAAAAATATCGGGAGTCCCCTGTCTTAATCAGATCTGTTGGCATGCATGGTTGTACTACTACTGCCTCTTTCGTCTGCCCTCAGTGGTCTGTTATATTGCCACAGCCCCTCTTGCCAATCCTGCATGGTTGGTTTGTTGCCCCTTCCTCCCCTTTCCCCTGCTTTCCATGGTTCGTGTACTGCCACTGCCCCTCCCTCCTGCCCAGCATGGTCAACCTGTTGCCTCTGCACCCTCCTCCGTGCCCTCAATTATATGAGTCAATGCACTCACCTCTGCCTCCCCACAGTATTCTAATGAACAACTAGACTGCTAACATTCTATATTTATAACAAAAGTGTGGCACACCAGGCGTCATCTTGATGTAGTCAAAACTGTAATTCCGAAAGCAATTCCTTTAGAAATTTACAAAATGAGAGGGTCTTATTTCCACAGAAATTATGGTTAGTGCTCCTAAAACTAAAATGAGAACATATTTTCTGAGTCGCGAAGCTGTCACGATTCATATGGCTAAAGCATATGTTCAGCCAGGCGGAACGTGCCACTCATGTCTGGGGTGTTCAAGTAAATCTGCTAGATAACCTGTGCTCACACTTGGGTTGCTTGTCTCAGAGCAGTCAGGCTTATCTCAGAAGCAATGTATAAAGCAACAGCACAGCACTTTCCCACAAAGCCCTGGCTGAACAACCCCAAAAAGAGACTGCACATGAGTCGTACATGTAGAACATTTTTATTCAACACACACACATGATTAACATAGTCTGATTACAATGTGGTCTCAGCATAAATGTAAATGAGCACACAACACACAATATGCAATGACAGTTTGGGCGTGAATCTCACTGACCCACACAACACATAATAATAGGTTCCACCGCATTAAACAATGATTACTGTATATACTTTTGAGGACACCATTAATTTGCTCCCCTCACTCCCATAAGTTGCCTACCCGCCGTCAGCACTAGGCCCACCCTCATGTTACCCATGATCAGTGTAACATATGCAATCAAGGCTGCACCCCAGGGCAGCACAATGTAAGCCACACTCCCACCTAGACCCCCTGTCTCAGTCGCACTAGTAAAATGTGATGTCAACCTTATGAACTCCCTGGCAGAGCCCGAGTACCCAGCAACACCACAGTGCTGCCCCAGCACTCACTCCTTTTTGCTCAGTCTCAGTCCCTCAAATCCACCCCATGGTACGCATGCACTGGAGCACTATCCAAATCATGAGAAAACAGTATTCTCACAAACATGATTCATGAAATTCCAGCAGGGTAAAATCACCTTAGAACACACCACAATTCCTAAAATTAGTATGATAGCATCAACAAATGATTTATATTGTAACTAAAATTTATCACCCTTTAGACGATCTCCTTTTTGTGACCCTCAAAACCTGCTATTCATTACACTGCATTTCAATGGGGTGCTATCATGTATATTGGTCCCAAGATGGCTGCCAGCCCTTCCTGGTTGAAGTGCTGATAGCCAATCAGATCTCACCATGAGATCTGTGCTTAGGCTCCACCCAGATATACAAAATAGTTTTTCTTCAAATATCTCAAAACCTACTGAACATATTTATAATAAATAACAAAAAGCATGATCTCTGGATAAAAAGCTACCTTTCTGCCAAATTTAGAGTAATCTCATCCTGCGGTTCAGGCTGCAGGTATTTCTAAAGAGTCTATTCAAATTAACATTGTCACAACTTACGCACTGCTTGAACCTGGAGTTCGTTGAACCAGTGGCGAGGTTCTTGTTCCTGAATGTTCGGCCTTGGGCCAGGTAGGGGTGACTCTTTCTGGTAGCCACAGTGCTGCAGGCAATGGGAACGCCAAGGGCAGGCCGTATCCTTCAGAAGTAGTGCCGAAGGGAGAAAAAACAAAAAGGGGGAAAGACCTCCAAAAGGAAATTTCCTGGAACAGGAGAAAAAATTAATAAGTAAATATTAGATCAAAAAAGGAACAGGAAAACACTGGAACGGACTTGTAACCAGAATCTGAAGCAAGTAAGAAGGAGCGAAGACACCATCCAAACAGAAAGTGTTGCAGCACAAGGAGGGAAAGAATCACAGCCCCTAAATACCCAAAAACAGGAAGCGACCCACAGGAAGTGCAAGGACACCATGTTAGATAGGGAAAAACACATAGAAAATAAAGGACAAGGAGCCATAGAGAGTAGGGAACCAAAGCATGCTGGGAAGAGAGAGGAATATTGGGAAGAAGGAAAAACATAAAGGGAAGCACAAATGAGGGCGACAGAAAGAATAGACAACAATAGCAGGTTAGTGGGGGGAGGTTAGATATGCCAGAATGCATGCCGCGCTATAAAGAAACGAGGCCCCATGCCCAATTTGGGGCCTCGGTTGCTGCAAGAGAGACTGGGGGCGCGGCATCTCTCAGCTCTGCGCGCCGCGGCCCGACAAACATGGGAAATGCACTTTTTTGACCCCCTCCCCTTTTTCTCGGCTGACGCTTGACGGATCAACCCAAAACTTTCCTTGCACAACAAGACACTTGAGCACATTTTTTTGGTGCAATTTCTTGGAGATTCGTCAAACAGCGCCAAAGATACATCCAAGTCAACAAACACTTTTTTCTATGGAAACTATGGCCCAACTGTAACTACCTACTGGTGACTGCCAGTAGGAAATATATATATATATATATATATTTCACCAGTAGCAGGTCACGTTCAAGGTACTGTGATAATCAGGGACGTATCAATAAGACTCTGAGCTTAAGCAACAAATAAGAAGATAAAGCAGATTGAGCAACAAACAAGCAGAAACAGTAGTTAAGGTATTTTAGCAGATTTATGAGTACACTGTTAACTACACAGGTGTCCTGGCACGAGAGTTAAAGCCTTAGAAAAGGAGTAATTGTTATTACATCCTTCCTAAGCAAAAGTACATCGAGTCTAGCACAGTAATAGGGAAGTAAATCCCACAAACTGTCAACTTTTACAGAAAAGGTAGTAGTGTGCAGATTAAGACAAATAAACTGCGAGTTAGAGATCATCTGCGTAGTAATAACAATCAGTTGCAAAATAGTAAATAATTTATGTATTAGGTGTAGCATGAATTGGAAATGGAAAGGAAAATGGGACCAAAGAACTTAGCAACAGTGAGAAAAGCTGATGAAAAGTCCATTACTTACTTCCCAGCTCAAGATAGTGAGTAGAATTGATTAGCATGATATGAATAAAACAGGAGTGACAGAAACACTAATATCATTCAACAACAAACTAGATAGGAGAACAGAGTGATTTAGTGTAGTGAATATAGTTGATAAGTCAAAGATGAGAATTGATTAGAATGAAGCTCAGACAAAAGACATATATTGACGAGTAAGGGCCATATACTAAACATTTCAACAGTCACACAACTCCAATTTGGCATTTGCAACACTTTTTCCTGTGTGCGAATCTCATTTTAGGAGTCTAAAACGTTTTTCAGACTTCTAAAATGTTACTCTAGAATACTAATTTGTTATGTGGAAAGTAGCAATCATAGGGGTAACTTCAAAATACAAAATCAGTATTTTATATATTAATATTTTGCAACAAAAATCCAGCTGCACAATATTGATATTTTACCAACACCTCAATGAAGGTTCCCAAAATGGAAAGGTTTCCCTTTGCGGATATAAATAAAAAGTTTCATAAAATGTAGGCAGTGGTCCTCACAAAAACAAAGTGACACAAATATGGTGTCAAATATATATATATATATATATATATATATATATATATATATATATATATATATATATATATATATATGTATATTCACTGAAAAAACAAAGGTTACAGGGATGTTGTAGTTAGAGTACTTTCTATATACTATATAACTAAATATAACTCATGCCCTAAGGTAACTATAACTCGCGCCCTTGCCATACACAGTTTTGATATCAAAGATGCCATACAAGATCTCATCAATGACACAATATGTGGAGTAAGTAGCTGTGCATGGCGAAGGCCCACGTTTTAGTTACTTGAAAGAACTCAAACTATAACTGCTGAATTTCTATGGTTTTGTACAAGTAAGTTCAAAACCTAACTATAACATCCCTGTAACCTTTGGTTTTTTCAGTGAATTTCTATGATTTTTTACTTAAAATCATTTTAATTACTATTTGTTATTCCAACTCCCACCGTGCATGCCCTTTGGCAGTGCGCGGTGAGAGTTGGTTGCATGGCCTGGCCTTGAAGCCAAAACATTATAGCCACCCAATCCCGTGCCAAGCAGGGCCTTTGGCCGTGCACAGTACAGGTTGGCCCCAGCGCCTGTCTCTGTCAGTGCTTGTGTGAGTGGGTGCATGAGTGGGTCTGAAAGTGGGTGTGTGAGTCTATCAGTGGGTTTGAGTGGGTGCATGAGTGACTGAGTGCGTGCATGAATGGGTGCGTGAGCCTCTGAGTGCATGTATGAGTGAATGAATTAGCTCATGAATGAGTTTGTGGTTTTTCTTTTGATTTTTTCCATAATCGCAAATATTTTGCCATTGATTTGTCAAAATTTGTGAATTTTCACTAATATCTTGCGTTGTGACACAAAATTATACTAAATCTATAATTTGCCACAAAAAACACCTTATCGCACCCCTGGGGTCAGGGTACTTTCACCCTGACCCCTTATGCCACTTTCAATTTGAATTGTCAACCTCAAAGACCATGTCCTGTGAAATAAAATGGAGGTCGTAACTTTCTGGTCAGGTTTTGGTCAGCCACTTGGAACACTTCTTTTTGCACGCGTATTTGTGAAATTTCACAAAATATTAATGACCAGAGATATACAAATTTATTTGCCCTTTAATATCTCCCAAACTACTAAACGGATTTACATAATAAAACAAAAAGCACAATCTGTGTACCCACAGCTAGCTTTCTGCCAAATTTGGTGTAATTCGGTATAGTGGTTCATGGATGTAGACCTGTTGATGTGTCCTAGGGGAATTAACATGGGAAACACAATGTTTTTTCAGCCCCTTTTATTTCTGGGCCCCTGATAGTGGGATCTCCCCAAACCTTTTCATGCGCCCCAAGAATCATCGGGACACTCTTTTGGGAAAATTTTGTGAACATTAGACAAACTGTGCCAAAGATATAGGCAAGACATTTTTAATGTCAGGTTTATAAAGTGAATTTATATATCTATATCTCTCTCAAATGCATTGTATTGGGAGGAAGCATTGGTGATTAAAGATATTTGGATTTCCATTTGTGTCCGGGCTATCCTTCTATATGGTTTTAGAAGAAGTGCGCAATAATTAGTGGATAGCCAGATCCACGCTCGGACCGCTACTATTTTAAGTAGCCTCGGATGTCTGGCATTTGTTTGGAGTTTAAATATATATATATGTGTATATATATATATATATATATATATATATATATATACACCACTCTGTAGTTATAGTTCGGAGATTCAGAGAGAGAGGAATTTCTCAGATTTATGCTTGCTAATTAAATTTGTCTCCATTTGATGAATCTCTAGAATGATGCAGCTTATTGTGATGGATAGTGATTAGTAAAGGGGTGCAAAGTAAAATAGGGGCTCCCAAAATACATTTTTCCATCAATGCATTTTTTATAGATATTTTAAACAGACATATTAACAAAATGACTGAACTGATTTGCATGAAATTTGGCAGAATTACAGATTATATTGTGGACAGGGTGTTTTTTTGTTATTTGATCTGGGTTTGTTCAGTTGTTTTTAAGTATGAAGGCACAGAAACTTAGCAATATATTGGGCTGCAGTATACCGTAGTCCTTGTGTGGCATACCATGGTACATGGCGATGATGGAACACAATATTATTAATTAATGTAAGATCATGCAAAATAAAAAGACAGCCATATTGTTTAGACCACACTTTGTCATAGACAACACTTTGGGCCTTATTATGAATCTGGCAGTCATTCGACTGACAGACTTGCTGTGGCCGTCCCGACCGCCGTGGTTTTGATGGTCTGACCATCAAATTAAGAGTTTGGTGATCAGACTGCGAGAAGACCGCCGTCTCCACCACGGTCAGTGAGCGAGCCCAGCGGGATGATGACAGTCATGGTTGTAATCAGCCACATAAGTGATGAAGTCAGCATCGGGATGCTGATTACGACCTTGAACTCAGCCAGCTTTTTCATGGTGGTTCATCTTCCATGAAAATGTTGTCGGATAACACGTGCAGGGGGCTTCAGGGTGGGCCCTGCGCTGCCCATTCCCCCTGCCCAGAATCTTTGAAATTCGGATTGTCTGTTGTGCAAACAGTTTGTATTTCAAGGATGCTGGTGCACCATGCATGCAGCAGCATTGCCGCTGACTCTATTATGAGCTGGGAACAATGCTACCACACCTTTTCCACTGGACTGACCGGCGGAAACCTTGGTCAGCCGCGTGGGAGAGTTGTAATGGAGCTGGTAGGGAGTTTGCCAGCACCGTGGAGGTCTTCTCATTGGAGTTTGGTGGATGAATGTTTCCGTCCACCAAACTCCTAATGACCCCCTTTGTCTTTGTTCTGACTCTTGTTACTCTTTTTTTAATGTATACGATGGAATGAGGAAGTTTAGCAAAGTCCGGAGAGTCAGGGAAAAGTGTTTTTACTGATGTAAATATATCTTTCAAAAGTTTATGGTGCATCCCGGTACCTTCTCAAAATTATCCAAAAGGTACCTTGGTAGTTATTGTAATAAAAAATATATATATTTGACAAAAAAGTTAGACATAATATGGGGGAGTTTATAACCCCTTCGCTGCTAGTGCTGCCATCCAGCACCATGGTTGGTATATGCTTTGGACTGTCCCTTGCAGTCCTAGCACCCATCCATGGGGAAGGGCTGGTGCTCCCCCTGCATCCAAAGCAGGGATGGCAGCAGAAGCACTTCCGCAACCACCCCTGACTCCTCCATGGCATCTAATGATGTCAGCATGCACTGTGAACCAACATTATTAGAGGTCACCCCGATGCACTGGAAGCCATTTGCTTCTGAGGAAAAAGAGGTAAGTTTCTCCTCAGTGGGGTGTTGCTTAGAACAAAGAGGCATCAGGGAAAAGGAAAGAGGTTTCCATTCTCTTTTCCATGCCTCTTTGAGCATGCGTTCACGATCATGCAGCAGGAATGCTCTTTAGATACCAGGCACTTTTTAAAAAGAAATGTATGTGGGGGGTGTGGCCCCTTGGGCTAGGGTTGATCCTCTTTGTGGGGGGGCATTTAATTTTGCCCATTTCTGACCCCCTTGGGGGGTAAATTGGTCTATATTATGTTAGGTCCATCTGCCCCCAAGGGGAGCAGAAACCACTAGGCCCCAGAGATTATTTTGTGGATGTTTGTTTTTTGTTTGCAGGGCAGCACCTTGAGCAAGTGTCTCTCCTCTGTGGCGGGGGGGGCATTCTTTTTTGCCATTTCTGCCCCGCTTGAGGACAGGTCAGCCTATTGTTATGTTAGGCCCGTCTGCCACAAGGATTTTTGTTTTTTGTTTGGGGGCGGCCCCTTGGCCAAGGGTCGCTCCACTTGGGGTGGGCATTCATTTTGGCCATTTCTGCCCCCCTTGGAGGTGTCTTTGTCGCTATGTTAGGCCCATCTGCCCTCAGGGGGGTCAGAAACCACTAGGCACCAGGGATTATTTCTTGTATGCTTGTATTTTGTTTGGGAGGTAGCCCCTTGGGGAAGGGCGCTCATCTATGGGGGGCATTCATTTGGTTGTTTCTGCCCCTCTTGGGGGCAGATCAGCCTCTTTATGTTATGATCATCTGCCCCCAAAGGGGGTAGAAACCACTAGGCAACAGGGATTATTTCTTGAATGTTTTCTTTTTGTTTGGGAGTGGCCCCTTGGGCAATGGTCACCCCCCTTTGGGAGGCATTTTTTTGTGTCATTTCCGCCACTATTTAGAGGCAGATCAGCCTCTTTATGTTAGGCCAACCTGCCCCCACGGGGGCAGAAAATCAGTAGATACAAGGGAAAGTTTCCAGATGTTTAGTAGCGGGGTGTTTGTGGACTAGCATATTATTTGCATTTGTGATCATAATGTTTTATTTCTCCTTTGTATTCTGGTTCAAAGCTTTTGACTCCTTTGCTGTGACTCCTGCTTGGAGTTTTGGCAGTGGTAGACCTACAATCTGCTTAGCTGCATGTGATAAGAAAACCCTTTTTGTAGTGTTTACTCCAAGTCAGCATTGTTGCCATGCATGAATAAGTTTTTTGTAATTGGTGTAATTATAGCAGCATATTTATTTTATGTTTTATTGTATGTGAAATCCTCCTTAGATTTGTGCATGATGTGAATTATGTTGTCTTACATGAAATTAGTTTTTCTTTCCTTTTTAGTGGGATAATATTGGTGCTTGCTGTTTCTGTGCAGGGTAGATGCTGGTGAGTTTAGCTGTCTCAGGCAAGTGAGTGGTATCGTTTTTGAGTATATAGGTCATTGTGATAAAACCACACTTTGTTTATTACTTTTTTTACAATGTTGTTGACATATTTATAAGGATCATGCAAGCCACAGGATGACCGCTCAGCAGATTGTTGGTATGCTTTTTGAATCTATCTCTGACCATTACTATGAACCTGACTCTGCATCTGAGGCAGAGGAGGAAGTGTAAGATTTTGGAAGTGAATTTACTGTCCGAGAGGAATCATCTGATGATGAAGCCACTCTCAGTGTGGATTAAGTGCCTGTTTTAGAGGAGGACACTGATGTGCCGATAGCTCTGCAGCCTGGGGATAAAAGACTTCCCATTGCCTGCCTTCACTGGTGTTGCAGGATGTAGAGTGAATACTGAAACTTTTTTGCCTACAAATTTCTTTGAGTTCTTTATGGACCATGTATTTTTGGTTCAGATTGTTGAGCAGACTAATTTGCATGCTGAACAGTTTTTAAGGGACAACAGTGCCAGACTTTGGCCCCACACTAGAGCTACCCGGTGGACTCCCACAAATCTGGAAGAATTGAAGAAGTTCTTGGGTTTACGTTTTTTGATAGGCTTGATAAGGAAGCCATCGCTGTCTACATAGTGGTCTCTAATCCCTTGATGGAAATGGCCTTAATTCCTGTAATCATGAGTCGTGATCAGTATTTGCTTCTGTTTCAGATACTGCATTTTGTTGATAATGCTTCAGCATTGCCACCTTTATTGGAAACATCTTTTTAATATTCGGCCTGTTCTTGATCACTTTGTAGATCGAGTTTCAGAGATCTATGTTCCAGGGAACAAATGCCTGTGGACAAGTCTTTGGTCCTGTTCAAGGGCATTTTGGTTTTCAGACAGTACAATCCAGCAAGAGAACACTTTATGGAATTAAGATGTATATTCTATCTGATAGTGGAAGAACATATGTCAGTCAGTCAGTCAGTCAAAGAACTTTATTCGGCAATTGCCATAAAAGTACAAGCACAGACACATATTACAAATCTATAAATAAGTTAGAGCGTAATTAAATATCATAAAAACATTTACCTAAAAACAGAACATAAACATCCAGTCCAGATGCCCCTTTGCGGGTGGCGAAAAGGTATACTAAACACAATTCTAAATCGCAGAGAGGTACACAATTTATTCAGAACAAAAACTATTAACAACGACCTTGAAAATGTTTACAGAGACTGTCACAAACATATACTGATTAGATCGAAGTAATCCGTTTCCTAATGCTTAGAGAAGCTCTACTGAAATGTAATACATGATAACAGGTTTGAATATCTGTTTGAATAGCTGTCAATCTCTGAAAATATAATAGGGCTACCTTATAATGAATGGGTCTTAATTGGCATAAAATGGGTAAAATTAAAGCCTTTCGAGGAGTGGCATATAAGGAGCAAAAGAGAAAAAAGTGGAGAGTACTCTGCTTCGATCTAGAATCACAAGGGCAAGGTGGTAAATAATTTTGCCAAATACACTGTTTAGGAAAGGCCACCTTAAAATGAATCAGATTAAATCTGAAAAAGGTCAAAAGAGAGCTTGATTTAGAACAAGAGAACCAGGTCAGATAAGGTTCCATACATGAAGCCGAGGCAATCCAGACATAAGGATCAAAAGATTTCAATTTCAGAGAGCTATAAAATCTCAATTCTGAAGTATACTCAAGATGAGTTGATTTCAAAACAGACCTAGAATTTGTAGTTAACAGTTTGGGTTCTTCAAACATATACCTAAGCCCTAGCTTCCCAAAAGATTTTCGCAAATACACAAGCCAGGGAATCCTATTTGAATTGTCCAACTGTAAACAATCAGAGATACAGTCCTGAACAAGGCTTGCCCCTGGATTCAGCCAACACCTAATCCAGAGCAGCAAAGGGGCAATGGAAACCCTGTCCTCCAAAAAACATTGACCAATTTCCTCATGACTGATGATATTTGCTATACACTTAGGTACCATCAATAGCCTACGCCAAAATTTATTTTTGACACATTGGAGGGAGGGTTCTTTATTATAGCCTCAAACTCCTGCACCATATAAGACTGCTGCAACACATTTGGTGTTATAAAGTGTTTTCATCTGGGCAGAAGGTCTGTGACCTAATTTACGAGTAAAATGAAAAGATCGCTTCATTATTCCTTACCATCTGTTTGGTCTTAAAATTGAGGTGAGTACTCCAAGACATAGAGGAACTCATACAGACCTAAATAACAAAAAATCTTTACCTACCCTCCCATGGCAAATTGTTTGGACTTAGTATTGTGTGGGCCACATGTCGTAACAAAAGTCTTGGAATAATTTACTTTCAGGACAAGATCCAGCATAAAATTATAAAAAAGATCCAATAAACCCTGTAAACCATTTGCAGTACGAGCAATTAAAGCGGCATCATCAGCTTATAATAAAACTAGAAGCAATCTCTGGCCCATCTTTGGAACATCCTTACCGTTTTTTGCCAATGAATCATAAAGGCCATTTATGTAAATCAAGAAAAGAAAGGGTGCTAGAATACATCCCTGTCTAACGCCCCTTATGGACGGAATAGGAGAGGTTCTCTGACCAGATGAGCCAAACTGAACTGACACCATTAAATCTGTGTGTAGGCGTTTAATAAGCTCCAATAGGGTCATATCACAACCTAAAGCTCCCATAATTTGCCATAACTTCTTCCTGTTGACCAAATCAAAAGCACGAATTAAGTCAATGAATGCCATATGAATTGACTCCTTTTTGGCAATTACATATTTACTCAGTATCAGATGTAAGTTTAAAACTTGCTCAACTTTGCTTAGACCAGGTCTGAAACCAAATTGAATTGGGGATAAAATCTGATCCTCATTCACCCAGTCTTCTAAGCGAGATAAGATCACACTTCTCAAAATCTTAGCCGTTGAATCAATAAGAGATATAGGTCTATAACAGGAGGGATCTTGTCTATTTCCTTTTTTGAAAATGGGAACAATAGTAGCCACTTTCCAAGAAGTAGGAATATTACTGTTAGCAACACTTCTCAACACGTTTGTAACTAGATGGCCCCAGAGATCAGGTTCAGATTTAAAGAGATCAACAGGGACCCTATCAGGACCAGGAGCCTTTCCCTGCCTTAACCGACTAATGGCTCCTAGGACCTCGTGAAGATCAAAAGTAATGTCCAGGGCCTTTGTATCGGAATCAGAGACAGGGTGTGCAGTAATATTTTCTTCGAAGTATAGGTTCTCATTGTCATAGTTGACTGGACAAAATACTTTCCTAAAATGATTCACCCATACATCCTCTGCAATAAGGCAATCATCAGCCTTAGTATTATTATCAGAAAAATATGAGTGATTTATCACCTTCCAGAATTTTGTTGTATCTTTCAACTCAGAAGCGACCAAAAGTTCGTCCCAAGCCTTCGACCTAATTTCAAATTTCCTTTTTTCAAGAGCAGCCTTATAATCAGCTTTAACCGATTTAACTAAATGGCGAGAAGGGGAAGCTACATTGAGAGCTTCTTTAAGTTTTTTATGAGCAGAAGAGCACACAGAATCAAACCATCTATGAACAGCCGGGCCCTTAGGAGGCCTGTCCACCACCAAGGCTTGCGAAATATCAGTACTTAAAAGCTCAAATTTGTGGACTATAAGTTCATGATCTAACTGCTGGGACAGACATATATTAATAGAATCAATCCTAGTTCTTATAATTTCCTGATTAAATATTTTAGGATGTATTTTGTCCCATTTTAGTCGTAAGCCAGAATTTGTATTATAAACAGTGCTAGCTCTCAAACCATTATTCTTAGAAACCTGGTTGATATTCAAATCCAGTTTAATACTAAGGGGATTATGGTCACTGGCACAGTGAGGCATAATCTTAAATTCATTAATTAGATAATAGTCTGAGGAGCTAATAAATATAAAATCAATAGTGCTCCCCTTCGATGTCCCTGTAAAAGTAGGTATATGCAGGCATCTGAGGCCAGTTACTCCAAAACATGTACCAAGTCAAATTTGCACAGAAAATAGTTCAAATCATCTCCTTCAGCAGAATGAATAAAATGGGTGGATTACTCTCTGCCCTCATTAGGGAAGGCACATAGTTCAGAGGGTTCCTTAGAACACAAAGGAGTGTTGAAATCGCCAACCCATAGTACTATTAGATCATTACCCAGCAAATCATCGGATGAAACAATAAAATCTGCTACCTCCTCCAGACTACCCATAAGAAGACCACGGGAATAATATTCTAAACGTTTAAAATCAAAATACCTTTTCGTCTTATCTAATTCGTCGTGTCTATAATTTTTGGGTCTACGCTGGTAGGGATTTCAGTATTGACCCCCCAGTTGTCTGTCCACTTTTGGAGTTAATGAGAAGATTGCATGGGAACTTGGTAGAGGACCTTTTTAATATGGGTCACCATTTGTACCTAGATAACGTCGACACTAGTGTGCATTTGCAAAGGGAATTGTTCAAATTGGACACTGTTGCTTGTGGCACAGTCTTCTCTAACCATAAATGTTATCCAAAGGAGCTTGTGTGTAAAGTACTTGCGAGGGGGCAGTGCCTTCAGTAATGATAAACTGCTAGCTGTGAAATTTGCAGACAGGAGGGATATCTACATGCTGTCTACCATCCATAATTAACGTACTTTACTGTGACTGTTTGGGGTCAGGGTGCTTAAGTGAGCAAACCCATGTGCATTTTAGACTATAAAAAGCACATGGGTGGTGTAGATAGAGTAGGTCAGAGGTTGGAATCTTACACTGCTGTTCATAAGGCATACGTTTGGTAGAAGAAGTTGGCTAACCACCTCTTCAATTAAGCAACCATTAATGCTTTTGTTGTGTTCAAGGATTGTTCACCTGAGTCAAAGAGGACATTTGTTCAATTTCAGGAATCTGTGATAGGCAGCATTGTTGTAGTGGAACAGGTAGATGTTCCTAGAGAGTGAGGGAGGATGTGGCTAGATTGAAAGATCACAACTTTTCTGATCACATTTCTCCCATGCCCCAAAAAAATAATCCCTGTAAGTGATGTACAGCCTGTATGTGAAGAGGAATGTGGAAGGAGAGCTGTATGCACTGCGCTGATTATCCTTCTAAACCTAGGCTGCGTATCCCTAATTGTTTTCGACAGTAGCACACAAAAAAACATTTTGAGAGTTGTTTGGACTATATCATTTTACATGTTTTGTTCAGTTTCACAGTTGGCATTAGTGTGATGTATTTAGTCAGAACTGTTGTGTTTGTAGTTTTGTATTTACTTGCAGTTGGTGTGTGTTTTATTTTTGTTAAGAAAAATGAGGTAGCGGTGTGCGTGGAGTGGCACTTGGCTTGGCTGGTGATGTGAATGGCCTGGAGGTTGGTTGGTGGTGTGAGTGAGCTGGTGCTTGGCTGGCAGTGCGTGTGAGCTGGCAATTGACTGGTGGTGTGTGTGAGCTGGTGCTTGGCTGGCGATGTGTGAGTATTAAATTGCTGCTGGTCACTACAACACACTGCTAGTCAAATGCTAGTCAACACACTCCGTCCTCTGGTGTGATTGCTGTGTCAGGCATGTGGGTGTGTGAAAGTGATGGGCCCTTGAATGGCCCTGTCTATTGGTGTGAGTGTTGTAATGTGCTGGGCCAACGGCTGGTGGCGTGAATGGTCTTGTGTTCGTACGTCTGAAAGGTGTGTGAATAGACTGTAAAGTTGTTGGTGTCTTGACTCAGCTTTACAGTTCACTAGCTGTGAGTCATTGTTTCAGTTTTTTAACAGAACATTTCATTTTTGTGAAATCTCTTGTTAGTAACATTTTATATACTGAACCATTACTCACCCTTGTGACAAATCACACCAGTATGTATGTTCTCAAGTAAAAAAAATCTCTGCTGTAATCAGGTGTCAAATCACACCCTGACACTCTAGGTGTCTCGGGTGGGAACCCAATGATGAAGCATACCACCAACTAGGTCTTTTTAACAAAACCTAACGGTGTTTTTTTCACAATTTGAGTGTTTGGGACATCATAGAAGTAGGAGACTTGGTGGTTTGCTCGAATCTTGTCTAGATAAAATCGACCAACTCTAAAAAAAACTAGACACCCAGGTGAGTACAGGGTGGTATGCCTCTTGTGGATCCCAAGACGTTTTCTTACCCACAGTGCCCTGCAAACCTCAAAATGTGATTAGAATCACACATTTCCTTGCATTGCTGTGCCCAATTCTTCCAGAAAGAGAAATAAAATAGAGATTTTCTACCACCCATCATTGCCCTCGGTCTCCAATTAAACATGCTACCTCACTTGTGTGGATGGGCCAAATGACTTCGACAGGGAAGGGCCCAAAACCCAATGTGGACACATCAAAACTATCTATCACAAAACAACCTGTTTTTGCAAGGGAGGGCACCTGCATTTTTTGGCGCTAGGCCAGCAAAGCGCCACAATAGCATAAAAAATGTTGACCCTTTTGTTCTAACGCACACTATGGTACGCTGTATTGTATGTACAGTGCTACCATGGTGTTGTTAGGGGGGCGCAGGGATAATGCATGGAAACTGGTGCATTAGAGCTGATGCGCCAGTTCCCTGTAAATATGCCCCATATTTTTGTAATAGATCATTTTGATTTGTCTACATTGTATTTTGGGCCCTTCCCTGTCGCGGGCACTTGGCCCACCCAGACAAGTGAGGTAGCGTTTTTATCAAGAGACTTGGGGCAATGCTGGGTGGAAGAAGTTTGTGGCTCCTCTTCGATTCCATAACTTTGCATCACCGAAATATGAGGAAAAGGTGGTAAGAGCCACACAAGTCACCCCATCCTGGATTTCTTCAGTTGTCTTGTTTTAAAAAATGTACAGATTTTCTAGGTTTCCCTAGGTTCCGGCAGAGCTAGAGTCCAAAATCCACAGCTAGGCACTTTGCAAAAAACGTGTCTATTTTCAGTGGGAAAATGTGATGTGTGCACATTTTGTTTTGAGGTGTTTCCTTTTGCGGGCACTTGTCCCACCCAGGCAAGTGTGGTAGCATTTTTAGCAGGAGACTTGGGGGATTGCTAGGTGGAAGAAGTGTGTGGCACCCCTTTGATTCCATAACTTTGCAATACCAAAATGTGAGGAACATGTGTTTTTTAGACACATTTTGAGGTTTGGAAAGGTTTCTGGGTAGAAAAATGTGCTGATAACTCCACAAGTCACCCCAGCCTGGCTTTCCTTTGGTGTCTAGTTTTCAAAACTGTACAGGTTTGCCAAGTTTCCCTAGGTGCCATCTGAGTTAGGGCCCAAAATTCACAGCTAGGCACTTTGAAAAAAGTTCGTCCATTTTCAGTGGGAAAATTTGATGTATTCATGTTGCATTTAGGGGCATTCCCTATCAGGGCACTAGGCCTACCCACATAAATGAGACACCATTTTCATCGTGAGACTTGAGGGAATGCTGAATAGAAGGACGTTATGGCTCCCCTCAGATTCCAGAACTTTGCCTTACCAAAATTTGATAAAAATTAGGCCCATGTTTGTAATTTTTTCTAACACAGTTTTGCGTCAAAAAAAGTTTAATGCTGGCTTGCGTCATTTCAAAATGCCAGCAGGCATTGAACTTGGGCTAGCGTCTTAAAAAAAGACACTAGCCGGGTGGGTGTGGTGGTAAGCAGAGAGGAGGTTGTGTGTCAGAAAATGACGCTAGCCTGGTTATAGGCAAACAAAAGTTTATAACCAGACCAGCGCCACTTCCTGGCAGTCAACCACCAAAAACCTGACTCCTGTCTTAGGAACGATAGGAGTCATGCCCACCATCACAAAGACCAGCAAAGGGGGACAAGTGCCATTGCACCATGTGCCATGCAGGGGGCCCCAAGTTAGGGCCCCCACTGGCAAAATAAAAATACTTACCTGGACTTACCTGGGATGGGGTCCACCATCCTCCGGTATCCCTCTGGTGGGGGTGGAGGTGTTCCTGGGGCTTGGGGAGGTAACCTGTGGACCCATTCCATGGTGTATTACCAAGGAATGGGTCCACAGGTCCCCTAACGCCAGGTCTGACCCAGGTGTTAAATAATGGTGCTAAGCAAGCTTAGCTAGTTTTAAAAAATGCACAGGTTTGCTAGGTTTCCCTAAGTGCTGGCTGAGCTACAGCCCAAAATCCACAGCTATGCACTTTGCAAAAAATGTGTCAGTTTTCAGTGGAAGAATTTAATGTGTCCACTTTGCATTGTTATCAGTCGACTTCGAGGAACACAGAACTGTAGAATAGCAGAACAAGTGTTATTAACATTGTCTTTCTCTGTATCTGTGCCTTCCAAATGTAAGACAGTGTGTAAGAAATAAGTCATTTTGAGAAATGTCCTGTAATTCACATGCTAGTAAGGGTACCCTCAAATTCAGAGATGTGCAAATAACCACTACTTCTAAACACCATATCTTGTGCCCATTTCAGAAACACATAAGTTTCCTCGATATCTATTTTTCACTCTTTATTTTTTACCAAATAAATTGCTGCACACCTGGTACACGATGAAAACCCATTGCAAGATGCAGCACATTTATTGGCTCTGGGTACCTTGGGTTTTTGGCAAACCTACAAGGCCTGTTGATCACCGCAACCGGAAGGGCCCAGCAGACATAACGTTGTGTTATTTTTTTTAATCTGCCATAGATGGATAAAGTTACAGATGAAAGCGTAGACAGAAATGCTGTATTCTCAACTCAATTTTTCTTTTTTTTTATTTCAACTGTTACTTTCTGTAGGAATACCTTCAAGGATCTACACAAATGACCCCTTGCAGAATTTAGAATGTTATCAACTTTTCAAAAATGTATACCTTTCTAGGATCTACCATTGGTTTTATACCCATTTCTGTCACTAACTGGAAGGAGCTTGAAAGTACAACCAATAAAAAAATGGGGAATGTCCCAGTAAAATGCTGTGTTGAAAAATGTGGTTCTAATTTTAGTCTGCCTGTTCCTGAAAGCTGGGAAGATAGTGATTTTATCACCACAAACCCTTTGTTGATGCCATTTGCAGGGAAAAAAACAGATGCTTTTTTTTTGCAGCATTCTTTTCCAATTTCTCACCAAAAAGCTACATTTTATCTGCATTTTGGCTCATTTCTCGTTCCCCACGAGGGAAATCTACAAACCCTGGATACCTTTACAATCCCCAGGATGTTGAAAAAAAAAGGATGCAAATTTGGCATGGATAGTTTATGTGGACAAAATGGTATGGGGACCTAAGCACAAACTACCTCACTAGCACAAGAGGGGGTGGAAAGGCTTAACAGCAAACGGGTTAAAAGGGCCTTTGCTTTTTGTTAGAAATGGGGTCTTTGGTTGGCAGTCAGGTTACCCCCTGTCCAAGCAAGGACCCTCACTCTAGTCAGGGTAAAGGAGAATCACACTCAGTTAACCCCCGCTCATCCCCTTGGTAGCTTGGCACGAGCAGGCAGGCTTAACTTCTGAAGCAATATGTAAAGTATTTGTATCAACACACACAGAAATACGGGGACCACTACAAAATGACACAACACAGGTTTAGAAAAATAGGTAATATTTATCAAACCAAACAAGAGCAAAATGACAAAAATGCAACATACACAAGATATAAATTTTTAAAAGAATAAGGGGGTCATTTTGACCCTGGCGGTCCGAGACCGCCAGGGCTAAAATGACGGAAGCACTGCCAACAGGCAGACATAACACAAAATAATATTGCCCCAAACATGCGCCAATGAGTGCTGTATTGTACATACGGTGCAAGCTTGGTAGCTTTAGGGGATGCAAGAGGGCCACAAGTAAAGTGGAACATCACTAGTGATGCACCACTTTCTTGCAAATATGGCCCATTGTGTTGTGTGAGGGTAAACTGCCTTCGACAGCTTTCTTGGGAGTAATCCAGAAGGCAAATTCATCAAGCGATGTGGGGATCTTCCCCTTGATAGCATTTATTGTCTGTGGTCTTATTGGGCCTGATTCACAAAAGTAGACTTACTTTTTCATGTACGTTTATGATTCTTTGCTATTCACAAAGGGATTTATGACTAGTATCTTTACAAGTGTGGAGTCTCCGCACACAAACAGATAGGCCTTTTGATATGCAGAGACTCCGCACTCATAAAGATACCACTCGTAAATCCTTTAGTGAATAGCAAACAATCATTAACCGGCACAAAAGTGTAAGTTTACATTTGTGAATTAGGCCCATAGCTTGTACTGCACCTGTCACTATACTACTGGTCCTGCTAGAACTGGTCTAGTAGTCACTGCACTAACACATACTGCATGAGTTTATTGTATAAGGAGACTGTGTAATTTAAGTTCCTTCATATGTCAGCTTGTGTCTTGCCAGGACTTGAAAAGGATGTACAGAGATACTTAGCTTTAATGAAAATTGTTCCAAGGTACTAATATTAGTAGTTTTGTAATAGAGACTGCATCACCAAAAATTACATTTGTGACCACCCAATTGAAGATTATCAGAAGTGTTCACCTCAGTGCCTTAGGATTTATAAATTAGGAGTGGCTCAACGTGAGTAATACCAAATAACTGTAGCTGCCATGCCCCTGTCACCAAGCAAATCGCTTAAGTAATAGATCTTCCCATTACACAAGATTTATCATTCAACTATAAGATTTAAATACATTTGGGAAATCTAACTATTTTTCTCCAAGCATCAGAATATGAGATCTAAAAAAACACATTTCTTTCTCCATTAAATGCTTGTCAATTTTGGAATCATATGTGAATTCATCTAAGTACAAACTTTGAATTTAGAAGGCTGGAATGCACAGAGGAAAACTACTTTCAGATATCTTAAGAGCTACCAGTAGCTCACAAGCTACTTGTTGGATAGGCCTGGTATAGTACTGGCCCTATTGCCCCTTCATTACTCAATCAATCATTTCTGTGTGTGTGTGGTAACTCACCAGCAAACCAATTCTGGAGTTCTTGAGAACTTAAAGAGACTTCCAGATACGTTTATGCCCTATAATGAGCAGGAGGTGCTGATCATTTAGAACCATGAAGCTCCCCTGAGACAGCATATATAGCCTCAAACTCCACCCATGAGTAAAATGTTTCAAAAACATATGCATATTATGAATGTAACTACAACCCTGCATTGGGGACAACTCTATTCTCCTATAAGGAATGGAGAAACCACCATTTTAATTGAACAGATTCAATAAAATAGGGGCTTTATGGCGCAGAGCTGCACAGCAAGTCACCTTGCTGCGCTGCCCTACACCACAATGAAAGGGCAGGAATGCGCCGTATTTATCCAATATGGCGCATTCCTGTCCATTCCCTCTGCTCTAGCGTCCTTTTAATGCCTGCATTGAATGCAGGATTGTTTTTGTGCAGGAAGGGGCACCTTCCTACACAAAAAAATCCTGAGAGGCTTCTCTTGTTTCTGTAGCACACATAGAAAGAAGAAACAATAAGGAGAAATAAACATATTTCTCTTTGTTACGCCTTTCCTGGAGAGGCGTATCTTTTTGGCACATTCCGAGGTTTACAAGAGCTTGTAAATCTGGGAATGCCGCAAAACACAAGAATGTTGCTTGGAAACACCCATGCAACACCCATGAAAACTCCTCCTTGGCACAGAGTAATGTAACACTACTATATGCACCGTGTTATATTACTTGAAATTTATGAAACCACGCAAGGCCATGCGAGGTGGCCTTGCGTGGCTTCTTAGATCTCACTTAACGTTTGCGTCGCTCTTGCACCACATTGCACGGTGCTAGAGTGAAGCAAACTAATCCATAAACGTGGCCCTAGATTCAAAAACATAGAATATCCCAAACTGGGAATAACCTTTTAAATGCCACACTTGAATAAACTACAGTAAATAGCAACGTGGCTATTTTGTCTGTTGGTGGGAACGCTGATTTCTATACTTGTAATAATGGTTCTTTAGCATGTGCATATTCAAGACTACTCAAAGTAAAAAAAAATCAGAATGCCAATGTCTGGCTCTGTGGTGGGGATCTTGGAACTCAGGACCAGATCTACAAGATTTGGGTTCCTCACCCACGGCTGCCTGAACTGAGTTCCGTGTACCATCGTTTGAGTGGATGATTCCTGGTATTGTAGTCCAATATAACCCCACTGAGCATACCTGATCCATTCTTTTTGGGTAACCACAGTTCCATAAAGGGGTCGGGATGCAGTGGTGATTCAAACCCAATTTTGTTCTTTAGAATAGCATACTCAAGCAATGCACTAAGAAAGTGTGCTATACATTTAAAAGTCTCATCCTGTTTCTTACTAAATTAGTAATAGCAATGCATAATATAATTAAAACAGCACTTATGAATGTTGCTAGTAACGAGAATAAAATTAAGAATTGTAGCATAATTAGAATGTTACTAGTAGCCTAACACTCTAAGGACTACTTTGATGCACTTCATTATGAAAGGGTATAATAATTCCCACAGATCTTAATCACAACCCACTGCCATGAGTTCAAAAATGAACATAATATGGTGTTTCTGTATCATCAATCAATCATGGGATTTGTAAACCACGGCTTATCAGCCTAGACGGTATCCAGGTGCTGTGGGTAGTTGCTGCTTTTTAGTAGCTACTTGTTGAAGAGCCACGTCTTAAGCTTCTTCCTGATGTCGAGCAGGGTGTGGATGGTTCGTAGGCAGGGGGGAGTTTGTTCCAGATCTTGGCATGAGGTGGGAGAAGGAGCATCAACTGTAGGGCTGCAACAGACTCTGGGGACTTGCAAGACGGTGAGGCTGGAGGGGCGGATTTCCCTGGAGGGCTGGTAGAAGGAGAGACTGTGGTTGATGAGATTAGGTCTGATGTTATGAAGGCATTTGTATGCTAGGGTGAGAACCTTGAATTTGCACCTCTTGTGTACGGGCAGCCAGTGGATACTTCTGAGGTGGGGGGTGATTCAGGTCTGCAGTGGAGCAGCTGAGTGGGGGGTCTGAAATAGATGGCCTTTCTGTAGTCTAGTCTGCTGGCGATGATGGCTGGTGCTACGGTCTTTCTGGTTTTGATGGGGATCCATTTGAAGATCTTATGTAGTGAGTGGAGGTTGTGGAAACTGGTGGAGGCTGCTGTGTTTATCTGTCATTGGTGAGTTTGCTGTTGATGATGATGTTGAGGTTGCGGGAGTGGTCGGTCGGTTAGGGGGTTGTCCGAGTGGGGAGGTGTTGTTTCCAAAGATGATCACCTCTGTCTTGTCTGAATTTAGTTTCAAGCAGTTGGATCTCATCCATTTGTAGAAATGGGACATGGTGTGCGGAAGCTATCTTTGGGATGGTGTGAATTTGGGAGAGGAAGAGAATAAGTTGTGTGTCGTCTGCGTATGAAATGATGTGGATAGACTCTGTGGAAGTGAACAATCTCAGCTAATGGCATCACCTAGGTGTCGAAAAGCGTGGGGCTTAGAGAAGACCCCTGGGGAATGCTGCATATCATGCTCTTATGTTCCGATGTGAATGATGGGAGGCGGACTCTCAGGGTGCATCCCAAAAGAAATGTGTGGATTCATTTGAGAGTGTTGTCGAATCCTGATATGGTGGAGCTAGGACGTGAGCGTGTAGTGGGAGATGTTGTCAAATGTGGCAGAGAGATCGAGGAGGATCAGGGCTGCCTTCTCTCTGTGGTCAAGGAGGGTCCTGATGTCATTAGTAGCAGTGAGGAAGGCGGTCTCTGTGCTGTAGTTGGGGTGGAAGCTGCATTGAGAGGAATCCAGAAGGTTGTGTCTTTCCAGGTGTTCGGAGAGCTGTTGATTGATGGCTTTCTCCAGGACCTTGGCGGGGAACGGGAGCAGGAAAAAAGGGTAGTCGTTTTTGAGTTTGATGGTGTCAGCAGAATATTTCTAAAGGAGTGGTTTGATCTCTGCTTGCTTCCATACTTCAGTGATGGTGGTTGTCCTGATGGAGGTGTTGAGGATGGGGTTGAAGATTCTGATGATTTCCTTCTGGCCCAGGTTGAAGATGTAGTGGAGGCATGGGTCGCTGGAAGAGTCAGAGTGGGTAGTATTCATGAGGGCGGCTGTGTCCTAGACGGAAAGAGGCTTCCAGTCAGTGATCAGGTGGCTGGGGGGGTCGTTTGATAGGGTCAGGAGGTGGTTGATGTTGGTCGGTTTGGGTTGAACGTTTCTGTAGATGGCTGTGATTTTGTTGTGGAAGTATTTGGCTAGTGAGTAGCAGTGGGCCTGAGAGGGTTGGATTGTGTTTTTGGTACCTGCAGGGTGGGAGAACTCCTCAATGATCTTGAAGAGTTCCTTCCGGAGGTTAGAGCTTTCATCATTGCAGTAGAGCCTCAATATTCAAATTAAAACAATCCTTTTAATGCCTAGAAGAACTCCAGTCTGTGTTAGATGTGGAGGATCACACATATATCCTAATAGTTATTACAGATCGCTTGTGAGGCAAACAATTACAGTGTATCACAAGAAACAAGTCACTTCTTTGTACTCCATTAAGAAAAGCAGATTCCACTTCAAGCTCTTGACTCATGCCTACAAAGCCTTCCATAACCATGGACCCAAAAATCTAAACCACCGTCTTCACCTCCATCAGCTGACCAGGAACCTCCGCTCAGCACACATCGCTCTCACAAAGATATAACGCACATGCTGCTGTTGTGCCGGAGGACACTCCTTTTCCCACCTCACAGCCAAAGCCTTTTTGAATAAACACCTGGAGCCAGCACCTGGATACCCACCCAGTTGACAGTCTGCTCTATACAAATAACATTTGATTGATTGACTATCTGTATACACACACTATTGCTGTGTGTAAATAAAGACATGCATGAGAAGCCTCTCCAGTGACTTGATAAAGCCAAATAAAAGACATACATTGTTTAACTTACATTAAGTGAATAATAGGTGGGCACCTGTCTGTAATTAACGGACTGCTGCTGAACACTGATTACAATGTAACTGCTAGCATTTACAATGAGATTGTGGAAAGCACAGGAACATGATCCCTACAGGCGCTTCTTACTCTGTGTTAAAAGTAGCGGTTGATACTAGACCAAGTGCCAACTGAATTGTCTACCATCTTAATGTCAGCAAACAAATGTTGCACTATGGTTTTTAAAACCACATGAAAATTGGGCAAGAGTGCCTACATGGATCATATGAAGCTGGCTTGCATTTGTCCCTTTTTTAAAAAAAAGACGCATTGTTTTTGCCTGGATCTGTGTACTGATTTTCCTGCATAATTTATGGGTGATAGAAAGATGTTTCACACTAGCAAATAACACAAATGTTTACTTATAGACCTAGCCTCTCTACTCTCTTTCTACTCAAACCACTTTTTGTGGCTTAACACCACCTTGTAAATACAGTCCCTTCACGCGCAGCACTTTGCGTGGAAGGGGCGTGCAATGGGTGTTGCTGACCAACGGGTGATGCAACACACATCACATTTTGACGCTGCCCCAGATTTACAAGTTTTTGTAAACCTGAGGCAACGCCAACATCTAATGCCACCCCCAGGGGTGGCATTAGCATGGAGCAACAAGGAGAAATGCTTTAATTTCTTCTTGTCTTTCACCATTTAGGATTGTTTTCGTGCAGGAAGGTGCTCCTTCCTGCACAAAAACAATATTCCCCTCAACGCAGCCATCCTTGCACTATAGAGCAAGAGTTGCTGCATTGGCGCATGGCAGCAAATTCAGCGGAAGCACAGGGGGAAACACAGGGTTGTGCCGTATTCTATTAAATACAGTGCACCCCAGAGTTGGGAAAATGACGGTGCGCAACACTGCCAAATTTGGCGCAGGGATGCGTGCCATCATTTTCTCTTAAACATGGCCCTGAGTACCCACAGTCATCATCAATTGATCTAACCAGGGGCCATATTATTTAGAGGGTGCTCTGACCTGGTCTACGCCAGAACATCCTTTTAAAGGTGTGCTTTATTACAGAGAACGCACTGCCACTAGCTCAGCCATACAATTATGCCTATCCTGTGGGTAGCACATTAGTGAAAGGAAGACTGGCTGTTTGAAATAACCGATCTGCCTTTCACTTTGCAGGTGCAATACAGACTGCATTATAAAGGTAGGAAGATATTCTCCTTTAGGTGGGTGCAGTGAATGACTGCAACTACCTGCAGGGTGGTGTCTGGAGGATCTACGAGGCCCACTTTTTCCCCTTTCATGGGGCACCAATATTGGGGCTACCAATGCGTGCACCACCTCTTTATAGAGCACACTCAACATACCTCCTGATGACCTCTTTGTCTCTACTCCATCATCTATAATATGGCCAGGTACAGAGGCCCCGTGTTTGCTTCATTTGCAAGACAGCACATCCACATGCAAATAAGAGCACACCTCCTTAGGATCATGCTAGCACTATATATGCAGATCCCTGCCTAGTCCATTATTTACTTTTAAAGTGTAGAAAGCAGACACACACACTGTTGGGCCCCTGAGGCACTTTATGCAACACAGTTCCTGCTGGGCAAACCATAGCTCATTTGCTTTTTTTATCTGTTGTACCACAAATGATGCACTTGGTGGCATGTCATCATGTAAAAGCAGCCAAAGCTTTACATAAACTGATTTGCTACCCAACCTTCCTTTTGCACTCTGCCACATGTACAAATCCGTCACAGAGCAAAAGGATTTTTTTTTTTATTATTAATGAGGAAGGATGCTGTTTGTCATATAGTTGTAGAGGCCACAAGTGCATGGATGGAGGACTTGTAAGGGAATGCAGACATCCATCCATGCACTGCTTTACTTGTGGCCTCTTCCTTTTAAAGAGACAAGCGTATCAATCAAGAATTAAAATAGGTATTCTGTAAATGACCTTTGGACAGTATACATTGCTATTTGCTCCTCACAACGCTGACAACTTCCACATTCCATTGTGAATGGATACCTCCCCAGGGTGTTGGTATGCAATCAATGGTCTGCAACAGCAATTACAGTTGTAAATCACTGATATATTGCACAGCAATTTTTCAGGGGCGGTTTCTCTTTTAGGGCTGAGGGGCTGAGCCCCTCTGAAGTTCCTGCACATTCACATAAAAAAATTAAGTAGATAAATTTGTTTAGAGATAAAATGGTATCTCGAAACAAATCATGCATTTAGGTCTGGGCTGCCTGTCTCAGGCTGCCTGTCCCGCCTTGCTTTGAAGCATGAGACGGAAGACAGGCAGTAAATCAACTTTGTACACTGTGATGCACGACACAGGGATGACTGTTCTAAAGCCCTTAATTTCCATTGTGGACTATAGCAGTATCCACCATAGGCCAGTGAAGCTTTTAGCGTCATGATTTTGTGCGTTGGAGCCTTCATCCCTGCATGAGGGCAGCCATCTGTCATTAACAGGCATAAATCCCACCCTTTGCCCATTTGTCACGCAGTAGTAGTGGATCAAGCATGTGTGATTTAGTGGCTTGTCTTCGGTAACGGTAAGTGTTACAATGCTAATCTTATGCTATTTTTTTTTTGTACTGAGACCCCTTGTCATGTTAGCCTCCCCCGTTTGACACCCCAGGCCTGCCTGCAGATCGCTGGCTCCTTTATAAGTGGATCTGCTGTATTTATTCCTTGTGAAACTGTCCCCAACAATGAGCAGGGTTTTTGCTTCCTTGCAAAATGGATGCATATAGCTGATTCAAGCACAAGGGGAGAAATACATCCAAACAGCAAAGGCAGTTATCTGCTGTATGGTGTTAAAACTGGTGCTATCTTCATGCCCTTAACATTAATGTTTCAAACATTGATTGATAAGCGAGCAATGCATGTTAACATATATGTATTGTGTGTCAGCCATTTAGTTTCTCTTATTTCACTTGTTTTACTTAAAGTTGCATTCCCAAGAGAGTTAGCTGTTTCATCATGCTGTGTTTCTGTGCGTTGTATTACTCTTCCATAGTGCATACTTTGACTCATGCCAGGTGTTTATTAGGGGCTTTGATTGAGAATGCTGGTGCCGAGGCTTATAGCCAAGTAAAGTGCCTGACCGTGGGTTGGTCGCTCTGCAGAGCACTCAGAACAATGGTCATGTATTCCAGTTGCAAATGAAATTCAGTGTGACTGTGTGGAAGGGGTGTGTAGAGGTCAAAATATTTAGACGCCAGAAGCAAAATGAATGAAAGTGCTTAAATGTAAATGAGTGCAGTGTATGTTTGGGATGGTGAAATGAGGAAGATTTGAAGGAGTGCATTCCGGGGATAGGGAAAAGAGGGGCTGAACAGGAAAGAGAGGAGGTTGAAAATATGCAGATGGATGAGATGTGAAGAGATAAAGGTCATACATATCTAACGTAAAGCACACATAACTGAAGGCCATTCTCTTTCTTTAGGCCTCAATAATATTTTATTCACAGCCTCACAATTTCAAAATTGAAACAATTCCTATGTTAATAATTTATAACTAATCATTTATTTTAAACAGCTAACAACGAGAGACAAAGCCAATAGTACTGACAGGTTTAGGTGTATGTCAGTTGTTGTGTTATGTTTCTGGGTGCAATAACACCTCAGAGAGAAACCAAAATACAGGCCAGATGGCTCACTATGTGAATCACAGAAATTTATTTTACATGTTCCTTTTTTAGAGAGCCCCTACTTTTTTCCTCCCACTTAAAATATGTCTGCACATATTTCTGTATGAATGATTGCAGCCGGCAGTGCCTGGTTAGAGCATTTTTTTCCAAAGTCGATGCCGCATGCAGTGCAAGACACTGGGTAAGAACACACTTTAAAGGGCCTGAAGTTGTTGTGCTGTACAATTTGCACATTAAAGTAACTGTTGAATGTATTAATGCAGTAAGATATGGGGCAGTTTCTAAAGTGTTTAGTATTTCAAGACTGTATGTTCCCACTGCTTTATAAACCTTGCTTTCTCACTAAATTCATTTGTTTTCAAATGCACCATTTGTCAATCTTTTTTCAATGTTTTCTTGGGAGGAGAACTCACCTTGGACCCACACATTTGTCTATTAAGCTTGCTCGCTTCACTCGCTACGAAAAGTCATACCCAACCTTTACGCCCCACCACTTTTAAATGTCACCAGGCGCCACTGTAATTTGAAAAGAGGGTGGGACGTCTGCATTCAGACTGCCTCTCCCTTTTAATTTGCGTTTAGTCACAAAGTGGACTTTTGCAATTCAAAAGGCATTCCCAACTCTAACTGTGTGATTTAGGTACATTGCAATGTGTGGATTTGCAGCTGCATAGACTGAGATTTTGAGAGTCCCAGACTTTGCAACCATATAGAGATGATCAAGAAGGTTCAGAACAGTATGGGTGTCACACAGAATATCGCTGATATAAAAGAGAGTCACAAATGCAAGCATACATGAGGAAACCCCTAACTCAGAATAGGAACAGGCACCAGTGATATAAGTATACAGGCCATAGAACAACAACCCCACTCCCTGACCACAATGTACCTCATAAAACTATGGTGGTTAGGAAAAGCCAACACTGCCAGAGTGGAGACCCTTCTGACATCCTAACATTAAAATGAACTTTCGGCACCTGGGTATAGTTATTGAAGATAAAACAACTAATTTGCTAGTGATGCTATATCACTTCATAAACTTGCACCGACCCATTGTTGCCAAATAAGTCAAAGACAGGTAGTGTAGTTTATTACAAACCCTGACAGAGATGTATCATGTTACACCATGACTGTAAACTGTTGTCCGAGCAAGAATTGAGACAGAATGAGGGTATTTATTGACCTGAAGAGCACAGATGCTTGCCAAATTGAGACAGAAGAAATTAACACTGATAAGGCACAAGTCGAACTCTACCTCCTATCAAATATGCAGGAACATCCATGAAAGAAAACAGATGGAAAAGATAGAGCTCGATTAGCATTTCCTTGATAGTGAGTAATTGATTATCAGCACTCCCTCACATCCACAGTAGTCATTGTCGAAGGGGAGAAGGTTGAGTGCGGGATGCCACCTCCCTATAAGTAAGCAAGATTGCCCGATGACACATTCACCCCCTTCTTCTTATCTATATTCCCCTCCCACGTTGCTGTCCCATTGCTCACCTTCCCTCCTGTATCTCTTTCTTTTCCTCATCCCTTGTATCCTCACTTTCTCATGCTTCCTAAGTGATCCGCCAGCTTTGCTCTCTGGCTCCGATCCCATTGGAGCGCTATTTAATTTCTCTCTGGTTTATAATGTATCATAATGGCATGGATTCAACAAGCATAGCTGATTTTGTTTTTGGACTCAGACAGCTGCTTTACCCTTTCTCCGGAATGTACTACTTTACCCCGCTCTTTTCTCGATTTGATTTCAGTAGATAAATGTGACTTTGGTTTGTTACTCCTTTTATTTTTTTCCTTCTCCAGTGTATTCCTTTGGCTGAGCAACTAGTTGAGATTTCTTGGTGCTTTAGACGTGTGCTTTGATTTGTGGAGTGTTATTCAATTTGAAATATGGAGTTACCTTACTTTTGATCTACAGTAATTCCTTCTAAAGTTGTAGGCCAACTGTTGTTTTTTTTCAAACGGCTTCATCCAGGAAAGTATTCATACATTATCCCAAACTCCCTCAAGGAGCTTTGACTTGCCATTGGGAAGTTTACTGTAATGTTGATATTTTCTTTTTTTAATTCTTTGTAAGGAAGTGATCAATTCTGGGCGGGGGTCCGACAGGCAATGAGTGCAGAAATGCATTTTTTGTACACAATCTGTAATCATACGGTCAGTAATGGAGAGAGTAAAAGTCTGATCAGATTGAACTAGTATGGTATGGGATGTTCTATAGCTAGAAGGTTATGACAATACATTCCCTCTAAATACTAATTAGCAAGCACATATAGATAGGTACAAAATAATCAACAGGTTAAAGACTAGCTGGCATAGCTTTAAGGGCCATATTTCTGAGGCCCTAGCACCTCCTAGCACCACACTTGCATAATTTGTTTGAAACTAATGTGGCATTAAGGAGGCCATCCTCCTTTGCTTGCATAGCGCAACTTTGCGTCGCCTTGCACCACATTATGCCTGCACCAGGCATAATGTATGCAAGGGAGATGTTCCCCCATAGGGAGGCCCGTATAAATGGTGCAGTCAAATTTAGAACATTTCACTGCACCATTTTTAATGTCATTTTCAACGCCTGCTCAGAGAAGACATTTAATTGACATGCCCATTATTTTCAATGAGACTCCTTTTACTTTACAGGATTAACATCATAAATTTTAACGCTATTGTCCTAATATGCACCATGGTGCGTCGTATTATCAATAGGGTGCACACATGGTGTAGTTAGGGGGTGAAAGCGGTGCAAGAAAGGAGGCGCATCACAGCTGATGTGCGACTATCTTGTAAATCTGGCCCTAAGAGTTTTGATTTTGTACTCATAGATAGAGTGATGGTCGCATTGTGATAGAGAATTGTTTTAAAAGATTACGGTCCACATTTACAAGAAACTAGTGCATCAGAATTGATGTGCCAGTTTTCATGTGCATGCCCTAGAGCCTTTAACAACGCCATGGTAGTGCTGTATTTATGATACAGAATTCCATAGCACACGTTTCCACAGATGCGCCAAAATTCGGACTCATCTGTGGCACCAGAATGATGCACTGCTGGACTAGTGTAAAAAATAAAATGCCATTCCAGCAATGCGTGGAAGGCTCGATGTAAAAAAGCCCTGCGTCTGTGTCGGAAAGTACCATCTTCCTTGGCATGTTACCCACATTTTCACATGTATGTCAGTATGTTTTTGCCTGTCTCACTGGGATCCTGCTGGTCAGGACCCCAGTGCTCATAATTTGTGGCTTAATATGTATGCCTGTGAAGTGCCTAACTGTGTCACTGAGGCTCTGCTAACCAGAACCTCAGTGCTTATGCTCTCTCTGCTTTTAAATTTGTCACTGTAGGCCAGTGACTTCATTTACTAATTTCAATTGGCATACTGGACCCCCCTTATAAGTACCTAGTATATGGTACCTAGGTACCCAGGGCATTGGGGTTCCAGGAGATCCATATGGGCTGCAGTGTTTCTTTTGCCACCCATAGGGAGCTCAGACAAACCCTTACACAGGGCCATTGCAGCCAGCGTGAAATAAAGCACATGTTATTTCACAGCCATGTTCAGTGCACTTAAGTGACTTATAAGTCACCTATATGTCTAACCTTCACTTGCTGAGGGTTAGATGCAAAGTTACTAAGTGTGAGGGCACCCTTGCACTAGCAAAGGTACCCCCACACAGTTCAGGGCCATTTTCCCGTACTTTGTGAGTGCGGGGACGCCATTACACGCGTGCACTACATATAGGTCAAGACCGATATGTAGCTTCACAATGGTACCTCTGAATATAGCCATGTAACATGTCTAAGATCATGGAATTCTCCCCCCCATTCCAAATCTGGTATTGGGGATCCACTTCCATGCATCCTGGGGGCTCCACCATGGACCCCAGTACTGCCAAATCAGCTCCCAGGCTTGCACTGCAGCTACAGCTGCTGCCACCTCATAGACAGGGTTCTGCCATCCTGGTGTCTGGGCAGCCCAGCCCCAGGAAGGCAGAACAAAGCATTTCCTCTGAGAGCAGGGTGTTACACCCTCTCCCTTTGGAAATAGGTGTTACAGGCTGGGGAGGGGTAGCCTCCCTCAGCCTCTGGAAATGCTTTGAAGGGCACAGAGGGTGCCCTCCTTGCATAAACCACTCTACACCAGTTCAGGGACCCCTTCTCCCCTGCTTTGGTGTGGCACTGGACAAAGGAAAGGGGAGAGACCACTCCCCTGTTCATCACCACACCAGGGGTGATGCCCAGAGCTCCTCCAGTATGTCCCAGACTTTAGCCATCTTGCTTTGCAAGGTGTGGGGGCACTCTGGAGGCCTCTGGTGACATCAGACACCCCTACTGATAGGTCCTTAGTTGATAAGGTAGCCAATCCCCCTTTCAGGGCTATTTAGGGTCTCTCCTGTGGGTTATTTTCAGATTATGCTTGCGAGTTTCCTTCAGGAATCCTCTGCACCAACTTCAGACTCTTCTGACTTCGGATCAACTGCAGCCGGCTCCAAGAAATGCTGTAACTTCAACAAAGTGTCTACAAGAGACACTTTTCTTCAGGAACCTCAGCTCCAAGTCAGCAACTGCAACAGTTTCCATGGTGTGCATGCTCTGGGGACTCCCTGTCTTCATCCTGCACCAGAAGAACCAGAGAAATTTCCCGTGGAGTCACGGAGTCACTCCCCTGCTCCAAGCAGGCACCTTCCAAGCCGACGACTGGGACCAGGGCACTCCTCTCACAGCGACGAGCGTGCTCCTAAGGACACAGAGTGTGCACATCATCGACATAGACTGTCCTGAGGTCCTGCAGATGCAATTTGGAGGAGGTAAGACCTTGCCTTCCCTGAGAGCGATGGTACCCCTGTGTACTTCGTCTTCTTCACCTCCTGAGGCCTCTGTGCACTCTTTGCAAAATTCCTTAATGCACATCCTGGCCCAGTTCCCCAGCACTCCATCCTGTGACGCTCAACTTGCTGAGTTGCTCTCTGGCGGCGTGGGACCTTCTTTTGTTGTGCTGCATCAAACACATTTTCTACCTCCTTTGAACCTGGGTCCTGTGGCTCATGGGGTGCTGGCTGGCATCCTGAAGGCTCTCTAAAGTGCTGGGAGCCCCCTCTTCCTCCTCACACAGAATTGAGGCCCCCAGGTCCCTCCTGGGTCCATCCAGCACCATTAGGCACAAAGCACACTTTTGTCGTAGCCACGGCTTGTTGGCAACTTCCAACACAAAATCTCATCTGCAACAATCTTCACCCCGTGGGACATCTTTTGCATCATGCAGAACCCGCTGGCATTTTCCTATGGTGCATTTCTGCAGTCTTCAACTAACTGGGGACTCTTCTTTTCCACCCTCTTCTGGGTTGGCAAGGGCTCTTGTCCTTCCTGGAACTTCTTTTGACTTCTGGACTTGGTCCCCTCCCTTTGCAGGTCTTCAGGTCCTATAATCCAGCAGTTGTTCTTTGCAGACTTGGTTGGCTGCTGCAAAATCGAAAAAACGAGGTGTACTGTGTCCTAAGGAAACTTGCAGTACTTTACTCCTGCTTTTCTGGGCTCTGTGGTGGGATAATTTACTTACCTTTACTGTATTCTTACTCTCCTAGCGATTCTGCACACACTACACTTGTCTAGGGGGGAATTCGTGATTCGCATTCCACTTTCTTAGTATATGGTTTGTGTTGCCCCTAGACGTATTTTCTCCCATTGCATTCTATAGGATTTCCTACTGTTTGCATTGTTCTATGATTACTTATTTGTCTAATGTTGGTGTCTAGTGTATATATTGTGTATAATACTTACCTCCAGAAGGAGTATTGTCTCTGAGATATTTTTGGTTTTGTGTCACCCAAATAAATACCTTTATTTTTGGTAACACTGAGTATTGTCTTTACTTGTGTATAAGTACTGTGTAACTATAAGTGGTATTGCATGAGCTTTGGCATGTCTCCTAGTTCAGCCTAAGCTGCTCTGCTATAGCTACCTCTATCAGCCTAAGGTGCTTGAATACTGCTACATTTCACTAATAAGGGATAACTGGACCTGGTATAAGGTGTAAGTACCCAAGGTACCCACTACAAACCAGGCCAGCCTCCTACAGTCAGTTTAACACCTGCTCTGAGCAGGCGTTACATTTTTGATGCAGTGAAGTCCTAAAACGAAGCAGTGAAATTTAGTAAATTTCAGTGCGCCCAGTTGTGTGTGGCTTTTAGCGTGGGAATGTCCACCCTCATACATTAACCCTGGAGCAGGTATAATGTGGTGCAGGGCTATACAAACTGGCGCAGTGGTCCCATTGTGCCTGTTTATAAATGTGGCATAATGTAGGGAACTGCTGGTGCCGCTGCAGCATAAAAACAAATGATGCTACGGCGCCGTAAGGGGCTTGTAGGTAAGCCCCCAAGTTTAAAATCAGTAAACAGAAATTATTTCACAGAAATGTTCATAGCATTTTATAAATCTGAATAAAAAGTGCATTAGAGTTGAGAGCAATAATTAGCCACTAGGAGATATGCAAAGATGATTATGAATCTTGGCAGTAACCTGGCAGAGCGGACAAGTTTTGAATCCCACAAGGAACAATGTACTATTCTGAGGGCACTCTCTCTTCAGAACAGCAAGAGATTGCAGAGATCGCGTACATAATGAAAACGGCAGTGAAATCAAGACTTATTTATTAGAATGCTGGAAAAGTGAAACCCCAGCCTTGCCTTTCCCGCTGACCTTTATTTCGCACCCCGAGATGGAGGAAGGCAGCTGGTAATGATTTTTTGCAGTTATCTGCGCATGTGGAGTCTGGACGATTTGTCTCAATATGACATTATTTAAATTAATAATGGCTTGATTTATAAAAGCGCCCGGCATCGTTTACACGTGGTTTCTGCAGATTTTTCCTCATAAAAATGTATGAAAAAATGAACCAGAGTGACTTCGCTAAGTAATTGATGTGATGCCCCGTTACTTGCATAGATGGCTTTTCGGTTATGTATTCTATTAAAAAAGCCACATTTGTCCAGAAAAAATATGCATATTTCTATGAACTGCATACATGTGCACAATACCACATCTGAAATCTCTTAGCAAGAAGTACGTGAAGAACGGGGGAGGACTATTACCAAATTATTGAAAATACCATTTTCAATTACTGTATACCGACATACGCGGCGGGGGCACAATCAGATGGCTCCTCATGCAGGATTTAACAAGAGGACGCCTACTATTTTGCTTAACCTTGCTGTCTCATAGATAAAGCGAAGACATGATGGCCACGACTTGTTAGGGGCGTCGGAGTGTGGGTGCAGGGGCAGCAGTGGCCTACTGACATTACGGGCAGATTTGTTATGCGCTTGTGTTGTCCGTGCATCGCGCAAGTGCACGCAAGTGCTGAAGTCACATTTACAAAGTAATGTAAATCGACATTTGCGTGGGTTTGCATCACATTTCAGCTGCAAAGTAATGCAAAGCAACATCTTCCGCTTCTTGCGTTACCCTGCATCGGGTAGACATTTAGTGGAAGGAGCATGGGTGTTCAGTTGCATCCATCCATGTATTGTGACACGAACCCGATTTACTAAGGTCAGTAAACCTGGGTTTGTGCCAAAATGGTGCGCCTACATGACAGAGGTATAAGGTAGAGAAATCTCTGCATTTCTCTTTGTTAACTCCTCTTTGCATTTGAGCTGCATTCTACAGCACACATACAGAAAGGAAAACTCAACTAAGGATTGTTTTTGTGCAGGAAGTTATGCCTTTCTTCACAATAAAATCCTAACTATAAAGCAGACACCCTTGAGTTGTGGTACTAGAGTGCATGACTTGATGCTAGGCAGCCTCAAGTGCGCCAGCACAAGGAGAGAGGAGAAGTGCACCATATCTTAGTAGATATAGCACAATTCTAAGATGCATATTGCATAAAATAATTATGAAATTATGTTTTTTTCCTCAGTCTTTTATTATCTAGTCCTGTTCGTTTGGGTAGATGTACATTCTTTTTAGTAAAGTCAGCCTTTACCAGTGCTTTAAAAAAATGAAATGTATGTGAGAGAGAGGCTATGAGAGATAAGGGAAACTTTTGCCAGGTGGTAGTGAGGAAATCCAAGAAGGAGGTCATGGTGGGGGGGCATAAAAAATGATTGTCTCACCGGGCGCCACCAGCACTAAAGCCGGCCCTGCCTGCACTGCTTATAAGGGAAGAGAAAAGCTGCTTCAGACTCCATTTTGTGGCATGACCTTCACGTAGAGAACAAAAGCAACAATGAGACTTGTTCTTTAGAATGAACAAAAGATTTGGCTGTTCTAGAAGATATGCCACTAGTCTGACTCTTTAGAGATGATATGGCTTTCTTCTTTCAATTTGTCTGTCTATTTCACCTCCAAGTTGCATCCAGAGTGTTTTTGATTCTAATGCAACTTCTTCTTGTCTTTGACTTTCCACACAAAACATATTGAATCTTGTGGTATGTTATAACAGTGGTTGTATGTGTATCATGATTTTTTCCCACAGGGACATAGAATGTACTTAGAGAGCCAAAACACTTGCAGTAAATATATTTATAAATCACTCATGGTGAAATAGTGGGATTAACATGAACTGTTTGATAAACATACTTTACAGGTATACTGCTTTTCATTACAAGAATAAACCAATATAACTGCACAAAATGTGCAGCAGCGCAGTACTCACTGCGGGTGATGTTTGTTAGAAAAGAGTCCACATGCATACAATTTATCAAAAGCAGTTGGACAAGTGGCAAGGCTAATAGGACAATCAAAGCAGAATCATTATTTTGCCTACCATTTCTCCACCGAAATTGCTTCCTCATACTCTTGTAGCCAACCATTCTATTGATTCTGCTGTTTCATTAGGGGCGACTGTGCTCTGTTCAAGATATGAAAGCTCCATAAGTGCTAATGATAAAGTCCTAATAATGACCTACAGATCCATGTAGGGGTTGAAACACCGAGGACAAATATGAGTCGATTAATGGCCTGACAGTCTCGGCCGTTAAATAAAATTCTTTACTTTACCGTTCATTGTCGTAAATGCCCGCCGCACCACGGATGTTCCATGTAGAATGCACAGCCATGGGGCATGAACCCCAAACCATGCACCAAGGGAGGGACCTTGCTAGCTGTTCATTTAAAAATAGCAACAGTGTAAAAGATAGACGTGCTCATGGTCAATGTGGTGCAGAATGAGCAGGGAAGACCTCCACAGACATGTTGGAAGGGACCAACTTGTCTGCTTCACAACTTCTGTAGTGGGGCCTACTAAAGGGGTGCCGTTACTTTTCTCTGACTGGGCTGCATGATGGAAGGAATGACATTGGGAGCAGGGGGTCTTTGACGGCCACCTACTTCATAAGTCCTAAGGTAGGGCTTCTCAATGGAAGCAGTGACTTTGACAGCAGGGGGCGTGTTGCACACCTCTCAACTCCTCTGGTGGGTGCCGTTCGAGGATGGTTGTGATATCAGTAGTCGACAACTGCAGAAAGCATTCTGCTCCAAAACTTCTCTTGAGGCTTTTTGCTTGTCTAGAGCGAAAAGACAAGCCCAGGGAGTACAGCACCTCCAAAAAAGAGTGAGTTGAGAGGTAGGACATTCTCATCCTCGTCTGACAGTTCGTGGCCTGCACAAACCTATGAGGAGCACGTGATGAGCCAGAGACTGAAGAACATGTTTTGTCAGAAAAGAGTTTGATAATTATATTTATTTATTTTATTTTGTACTGGTATTTCTCTTTCTTACTCAAAGCTTTCCATGGCTGCCACAACTAGTAAAAGTGCTTGGGTGTTATAAAAACCCTCGTATGGACCCTTCAGTGTTCAGTGGGCTGGGAAATCAGTGTTTAGGACAGCAGGGGTGAACCTCTTGGCCATTGGTCTGTTTCCTACTGCAATGCCCTTCCTGTCTTCCTTTCTCTGCATGTGACTCCCAGTCATTGTCGTTGATATTTCTCCCAGAAAGGTAATCTCTGGTTTTAGTCATCTCTTCTTTCTGCAGGGGTGTCGAGAGGAGAAACAGTCCAATTCTCTTGCCTCTTGTATACTGGTTTGAGCGCTGGTCAGTTTAAACTCCCAGTTTGGGTCTATTTTTATTGTTTTGAACTTTAATTGTGATGGCATTGCCATAGTCTTTAATACAAGATTTCCATGAGAACGTGTACCAAAAGTGTACGTTAGTGGCTTTTAACCATTTGTGCAACAGAGGTGGATATGAGCAGTTCTTACTGGTTAAAAATGGAAGGTAGGCAGTTCAGAAAACTAAGAACCATTTAAAAAAGTTTTCTAGATGCTCGGAAAGGAAATAATCCTAGGAGCTACAATGACTGCGTCAGCCCGTAGCTATAATACCTGCAACGTCACGAGTGACTCACAAGGAGTCCAAAACAAAGGCGACTGTTCCAAAAATCACATGCCAAGTTTCGTGCTCTTCATCTAAGATGTTTGTATAGCCATTGCTTAGCGGCGAAGCAGGTGTTTTCTCGTCTCATTTGCCTTTCTCCCCGGAAGAAGTTGTGATTTTCCTATTAATCAGAAACTTTATATTGTATTACTATTTGTCAATTTGCTGACCCTATGGCAAGAACAAGAATAAGTACCATAGCACTTAGAAAACCGATTAAATCTACCAAACATTTCCACTGTTCCCGCCAAAGCCTTGGTATATTGTTTGACATTTCATAAACAACGTTGTACAGGTGGGCTTGCATTCATGAGCTTACTATAGTTACGAAATGGATATTTATGAAAAAAAACAAGTAAACGTAAGCCTTGTGCTCATCCAAAAGTATACATTATTTCAGTCGGAAACGGCAAGTACACCTCTTCAGAGCGCTTACCAGTAAACGGAGAAAATCCCATGTTCGATATTGTACCAGAATATCATGGCCTAAATATGTTTTGACAAAAGCATAGGCAATTTTATAATGGGGTTGCATCGCTGTTGCACCACACAACATGGTGCATGCACAATGCAAGCCCAAAATGTGAATTATGAAGCCACGCAAGGTCACCTTGCGTTGCCCCAAGTGGCTTCATAAATCTGGAGAAAAGCAAAACAGCGCAAATCACTGTGTTGCATTACTCTGCCCCAGGGAGGCATTCTATGGGTGTTGTGTGGCTGTTCCCACTCAACATCCATGTATTTTGCCACATTCCCAGATTTACCAGCTATGGTAGACCTGGGAATGTCCCAAAACGCTATGCCTTCCCCGGTGAGGCGCAACGAGGAGGAATATTATTTTTCTCTTCATTCTTTCCTCTTTCTAAGGTCCATATTTATGCTTTTTAGCACTGCATTTGCGTTGTTTTTTGACGAAAAAAATCGGCGCAAACTTAAAAAATGCAATTGTATTTTGAAAGTTTGCGCTGCTTTTGCGTAAAAAATGACACAAATGCGCCACTAAAAAAGTATAAATGTGGGCCTAAGTGTATAGCTTTCTTCAGCACACAAGTAAATTGCCCCAAGGGACTGTTTCTGTGCAAGAAGGTACCCCTTGCACCATGGTGCAAGGGTGTCTGCATTAGTGCTAGGCACCCAAAATGGCACCAGTGAAGGGGCAAAGACAGGAATGTGCCATATTCTTTTAAATACTGCACATTCCTGTCCTTTCCCTGTCATGCAGTGCAGCACAGCAAGGTGAACTGCTGCGCCGCAAGACTTGGCCATAAAAATATAGCGCATAGTGTCCTAAATATCGTTCACAAAAGTATCAACCCACTGTTGTTAATAATAGAAAATCTACATCTAACAAAGTAAAGTAGTATTTTAATAAAGGATATTCAGGCCACTATATTTATGTCCAACAATATTTTTTTGATTGGTATTCTGACGCACAACGCTATATTCTTGCACCTTTAGTTCACCCTTGTTCAGTGTGGACAACACTATGTAGAAGTAGACCTGGCCTTCTTTTCATGAACTCTTCAGATCAGTCTTCAGTTAACCTTTACTAAGCTTTGCTAAAGATACATGAAACATTCACCAAGTTTAATAAAAATTTCTGACAAAAGGTATTTTTTTAAAATATTGTTGGAGGCTGCACCTTCTGGTTGTTTGTGGCGGAGCCCCAACCAGGAAGAACCTACTACTCCCATCAGGGGTGGACTGTATAACCTGTGCTCACCCTTGGATAGTGTGGCACTGAGCAGTCATTCTTTTCACAGAGGCAATGTGTAAAGCACTGGGGCCCTCATTTTGAATTTGGCGGAAACCGGCCCGCCATGGCGGAAGTGGCGGTGAGACCGCCGCAAAATTACGACTACGGTGGTGAACCCAACGCAATACAGCCAATTTACCACCAGTACCGCCACTACAGTAGCCATCTTCAGGCTGGAGGGAACTAATGTACCGCCTACCATATTATGAGTCACCAGACCGACACGATTTCCAGGATGGGCCGACAGCGATGAAAAGTTTGGTGGAAACAGAGTATAAAAGGAGACACTCACCTCCAGGCACACAGACACGTCCGCGGTCAGCATGGCAAAAGAACTGCAAATCGTCCCAGCGTTGTGACTCGCCATACACCTTCAGGACCAGCGACAACGACAAAGACAAACCGTAAGTACGCCTAGCACACACTGGAGGAAAGGGCAGTGATACACACCCACAGACAACACACACACCCAGCATGGACAGCGAAAGCCACACACACACACGAACAAAAGTACCGTACCAGCAACCATATCTACACATACACGCACACACAAAATACGAAAAAAAAACAAGTATCTAATACACACACAATGCCAACCAGGTACATGCCAAACACACAGCAGAACACACAAACACAGTCATACACATCCATAGTGAACATCCCATAATCACACAACGAAAACTAGACCACAAACACTCAAACACAGTCATAGAAAGGCACGTTGAGAAATACCACACATCCACACAACCAAAAATCTGTATTTAGCAGTGACACAAATCAATATCAGCGAACAGACTTCTAAGCAATGACACAGGTGGCACGTCACGTACAACCAACATACAAAGGAATTCACAGATGGAGCACCATACACACGGATGCACACACCACCCCATACAGTCCCACAAGCCAGCATTCAAACACATCACAACATGCACATGGCACAACCCATCTACCCAGCACACGCAACAACACAGACACAACCCATACACAAACATCACACACCGTTGCACACAGATATCACACCACAATGTAGAAGGAAACCGGGACAAGTATCCCATCTTGCCAACCACAGCAATGTGGGCAGATGTATTGAAAAACAGAACATTAAAAAAGCATTATATACAAAAAGTGCCAAATGGCAAGTCCAACGTGCAGAAGTGCACAAAGCACATAGTCCACATGTCATTGCCCCAACTTGGCTCCTGACAGCTAATAGGCCGCCACATCATAGGGGCATCAATGGGACAGGCAGGCACCTCAGGGGTGTGGAGGTTGGGGTGGTGAGGGTGGCTTGGGTTAGGAAGGTGGTGATTCTGTTTGGGCTTGGGAGGGTGGACTTAGGCTGTGGGAGGGGTGGACTTCTTACTTGGTGGAGGAGCAGGGGCAACACCAGAGGGGGCAGTGGAGGAAGAGGAGGTGGAAGGGCTGGGTAAAGTCAGAGAGACATGATGTTTGGGGGCAACACAGGGTGGGACAGGAGTAGGGAGCAGGTCAAGGAAGACTTTTAAAGTTACACATGAAAAAGGGATGGGAGTGGAGGTAGAGGGAGTGCTCGTGTGACGTGTTGGTGTGCTGTACGTGGATGCTGGAGTGTACAATGTGTGCATGTGTGTGGAGGGTGTATGTTGGGTGGGAGAGTGGGTGCATGTGCATCTCTTGGGAGGAGGGGGAAGAGATGCAGGGGGAGGGAAGGGAAGACATGTGAGTGAATGTTGGGGTGGTGTGTGCAAGTGAGGTGGATGTGCAGCAGGTGGTAGAGAAAATGGTTGTGGTGAGTGCGGATGTGGTGTTGGTGTCTGTGAGTCTGCTGTTGTGGTGACTGAGGGTATGACAGGAATACTGGCAGGATCAGGGTGTGATGATGCAGAGACAGCAGGTGTGAGTGGTGATGCGGCTGTAAGGGAGGAGGCAGTGGGGGAAGCAGTGAGGGAAGTGTCTGTTCTTGTGCATGCAGATGTGTGTTGTGTGTGCATGCCTGTGGGTTCATTTGTGGTGCTTGTGTTTGTCTTTGTGCACCTTGTCTGTTATAGTGGGTGTGTGCTGGTCTGTACATGTGTTCTGGATGGGTGAAGGGAGAGAGGTTGCGGGTTGGGAACAGGTAGCTGAAGGGGGACGGAAGATGAAGGAACACTGGCTGCTGTCAACGAGGAGGCCAGAGCCTGAAAAGATCTCTGTAGGCCAGACAAGGGACCGTGAATGCCTTCCAGGTAGGCATTTGACTGATGCATCTGGGATGCCAGTCCCTGGATGGCATTCATGATGGTTATCCGCCCCACAGAAATGGACTTCAGGAGGTCAATAGCCTCCTCATTGAGAGCAGCAGGACTGACAGGGGCATGGGCAGAGGTGCCTGAGGCGAAGGAGACGCCCACCCTCCTGGGTGAGCGCACACAGGCAACTCGGTGGGGAGATACAGGGAGGGTGGTTCTGGCAAGGGGGGTGGTGGACAAGGATGGTCCTGGGAGATCCCAGATGGGTCTGCCACCGCCAGGGAGCCACTATCGGATGAGGAATCTGCAGTAGATGACATAGTAGTTCCAGTCTCCCCTGTGGTGCTCCCCTAGCCCTCGTCCCACTGGTCCCCTCAGCTCCGCTGGTGCCAGCATCCTGGGTCCCATGGGCTGCAGCATCCCCACTCACCGGTGCCCCTCCTCCTTCACCAGATGATGCCAATGCAAACATCTTAACAGAGGTGGACAGAGAAGGAGTGTGGGAGCGAAAGAAAGGGAGGAAAGTCTAAATACCTACACATCTATTGCACATAGAACAATACACCCATTTGCCCCTGTCGTGACAACAAGAGCCCATATTACAGTTATGAACAATAGAGTCCTGGAAGCCATAACCAAATTAATCACCTATTGTAGGAGGCTGGCCTGGTTTGTGGTTGGTATCTTGGCTACTTACACCTTACACCAGGTCCAGTTATCCCTTGTTAGTGAATGTAGTAGTGTTCTAGCAGCTTAGGCTTATTGAGGTAGCTTTAACAGAGCAGCTTAGGCTGAACTAGGAGACATGCAAAGCTCATGCAATACCACTTATAGTTACACAGTACTTACACAAGCAAAGACAATACTCAGTGTTACCCAAAATAACGGTATTTATTTGGGTGACACAGTACCAAAAACATCTTAGAGACAATACTCCTTCTAGAGGTAAGGATTATACACAATATATACACTAGACACCAAAATTAGACAAGTAAATAGTCATAGAACAATGCAAACAGTAGGAAATCCTATAGAATGCAATGGGAGAAAATAGGTCTAGGGGCTACACAAACCATATACTAAGAAAGTGAAATGTGAATCACAAATTCCCCCCTAGACAAGTGTAGTGTGTGCAGAATTGCTGGGAGAGTAAGAATACAGCAAAGGTAAGTAAATTACTCCACCCCTGAGCCCAGAAAACCAGGAGTAAAGTACTGCAAGTTTCCTTAGGACACACTTCACCTCGTTTTTGGGATTTTGCAGCAACCAACCAAGTCTGCAAAGAACAACTGCTGGATTATTGGACCTGAAGACCTGCACAGGAAAGGGACCAAGTCCAGAAGTCGAAAGAAGTTCCAGGAAGGACAGGAGCCTCTGCCACCGTAGAAGAGGGCGCAAAAGAAGAGTCCCCGATTAGTCGAAGACTGCAGAAATGCACCCTAGAAAGATGCCAGGGGGTTCCTGCATGATGCAAAAGATGTCCCAATGCGTGAAGATCGTTACAGATGAGATTTTGTGTTGGAAGGCGCCAACAAGCCTTGGCTACGAAAAAGTTCATTTTGCATCAAAATGGCGCTGGATGGACCCAGGAGGGACCTGGGGGCCTCAACTCTGTCTGAGGAGGAAGAGGGGACTCTCAGCACTTTAGAGAGCCCTCAGGATGCCAGCCAGCATCCCCAGGAGCCGCAGGTCCCTGGTTCAAAGGAGGTGCAAAATGCAGTTGATGCAGCACAATAAAAGAAGGTCCCATGCCGCCGGAAAACAACTCAGCAAGTTGAGCATCACCGGATGGAGTGCTGGGGGCCTGGGCCAGGCTGTGCATGAAGGAATTTTGCAAAGAGTGCACAGAGGCCTCAGGAGGTGAAGAAGACATAGTACACAGGGGTACCATCGCTCTCGGGAAAGGCAAGGTCTTACCACCTCCAAATTACATCAGTCGGACCTCAGACAGTCTATGTCCATGATGTCCACCCTCTGTGTCCTTAGGAGCACGCTCGTCGCTGTGAGAGGAGTCCCAGGGTACCGGTCGTCGTCTTGGAAGGAACCTGCTTGGAGCAGGGGAATGACTCCGTCACTCCACGGGAAATTTCTTCTGTCCTTCTGGTGCAGGATGAAGACAAGGAGTCCTCAGAGTGTGCATACCGTGGAAATTGTTGCAGTTGCTGACTTGGAACTGAGGTTGCTGAAGAAAAGTGTCTCTTGTAGACACTTTGTTGCAGTTACACCGTGTCTTGGAGCAGGCTGCGGTTGATCCGAGGTCAAAAGAGTCTGAAGTTGTTGAAGATGATTCCTGAGGGAAACGTGCAAGCAGAATCTGAAGAGAACCCACAGGAGAGCCCCTAGGTGGCCCTGAGAGAGGGATTGGCTATCTTATCAGGTATGGACCTATCAGGAGGGGTCTCTGATGTCGCCTGCTGATACTGGCCACTCAGAGCCCTCCAGAGTGCCCCCACACCTTGCAAAGCAGGATGGCTGAAGTCTGGGACACACTGGAGGAGCTCTCGGCACCACCCCTGGGGTAGTGATGGACAGGGGAATGGTCATTCTCCTTTCCTTTGTCCAGTTTCCCACCAGAGCAGGGGAGAAGGGGTCCCTGAACCAGTGTAGACTGGGTTATGCATGGAGGGCACCATCTGTTCCCTTCAAAGTATTTCCAAAGGCTGCGGGAGGCTACCCCTCCCCAGCCTGTAACACCTATTTCCAAAGGGGGAGGGTGTAATACCCTGCTCTCAGAGGAAATGCTTTGTTCTGCCTTCCTGGGACTGGGCTGCCCAGACCCCAGGATGGCAGAACCCTGTCTGTGAGGCGGCAGCAGCTGTAGCTGCAGTGCAAGCCTCAGAGAGCTGGTTTGGCAGTACTGGGGGTCCATGGTGGAGCCCCCAGGATGCATGGAATTGGCTCCCCAATATGAGATTTGGAATGGGGGACAATTCCATGATCTTAGACATGTTACATGGCCATATTCGGAGTTACCATTGTGAAGCTACATATAGGTATTGACCTATATGTAGTGCACGCGTGTAATGGCGTCCCTGCACTCACAAAGTCTGTGGAAATGGCCCTGAACTATGTGGGGGCACCTTTACTAGTACAAGGGTGCCCTCACACTTAGTAACTTTGCACCTAACCTTCAGCAAGTGAAGGTTAGACATATAGGTGACTTATAAGTTACTTAAGTACAGAGAAAATGGCTGTGAAATAGTGTGTGCACTATTTCACACAGGCTGCAGTGGCAGTGCTGTGTAAGGGTTTGTCTGTGCTCCCTATGGGTGGCAAAATAAATGCTGCAGCCCTTATGGATCTCCTGGAACCCCAATGACCTGGTTACCTAGGTACCATATACTAGGGACTTATAAGGGGGGTCCAGTATGCCAATTGAAATTGGTAAATGAAGTCAGTGGCCTACAGGGTCACATTTAAAAGCAGAGAGAGCATAAGCACTGAGGTTCTGGTTAGCAGAGCCTCAGTGACACAGTTAGGCACTACACAGGCATACACATTAGGCCATAAATTATGAGCACTGGGGTCATGACCAGCAGCATCCCAGTGAGACAGGCAAAAACATACTGACATACATGTGAAGAATGGGGGTAACATGCCAAGGAAGATGGCACTTTCCTACACCTATTACCTCACCTCTGCAGCCAAAACACATGATTGAACATCCTACATGCCTGTCTACTGTCTAACTCACTTATCTATCAATTTAATCCATGAACATACCCAACTACATGTCAGTCATCATAGGATGAAACAAATCTGACTTCAGAGGTACTGGGAACACAAACGAAATGACAGGTATTTGTGGAATACATCCTGTGCAGATGTCCAGTGATTTAGCAATGATATCAATGTCAATGTAAACTACACATACTTGTCATTACCCAAATACAGTGCCAACAAGATCACTTTGGACTACTACAGTAGACTCAGTATGAAGGCAGTAAAATGCCTCAACATTGGAGTAACTTACATGTACAGTAGAAAATGTGGTACAATACCACCACTTCAATTCCTGCATGGCTTTGCATACCTAACGTACTACAGTGCAATATGTTTGGAGTGACAACCAGGAGTCCGCAAATTCCATCTGACCTCATCAATCGCAAATCCAGTGAGGGACACAGTAGACGACCATGCAGAAGTCACTGAAGAGCCTGCACTTATCCCCTTGTGGCTGCTTTCCTGCCCTCAAGTGCCCATCCAACTCTGGGTAGGCTACTGCCAGTATGAGGACCATTAGAGGGGTCAGGGTCCGACGGGCACCCCATCCACGTTGGGAGGCTGTCCCCAGCTGGGCCTCTGCGGTCTTATGTGCCCGGCGTCTTAGGTCCTCCCACCGCTTCCTGCAGTGGATGCTCCGCTGACTATGGATCCCTTCTGGACTTGGTCCCTTTCCTTTGCAGGTCTTCAGGTCCAATAATCCATCACTTGTTTGGCGATGGCTCTCCATAACCCTTTCTTCTGGTGGGCGCTGTCTTGCATGGGAAACATTGAGAAAATGGAGAACATGGTGTGGATGATACCTATACAGCTGCAATTTTTGGCCACAAACAACATAAATGGCCAATGCACATTGCCAATCCTCCAAACACCACATACATCATGTGCATGCAATATCCCAATGCAGACCTCACACATTCGCCATCAAACAACACCAGAAATGCAAAACAACAAATGTTATACTGACCTGTTGCTCTGGAACCCCATACAACCACCCATACAGGGGTAGGACCCCTTCCACCAGTTTATCCAGCTCCTCAGCTGTGAAGGCTGGGGCCCTATCCCCTGCAGTGTATACCATCCTGGCTCCAAGATATAGGATACAGCAGCACATGAAGTGCAGGTCTTCCTTGCCTGTGTGCCAGGTGTCTAGTAAGCTTAGCCATACAAAATGGCATTCACAACCGCAGCGGTCATGGCCATCAGCACGGTGGTGATCGTCATTGGACCCAGGTTCCAATAGACGTCAATGTTAACCAATGAGGAGTTGTATGGGGGTTCTGCCCGCCTTCCGCCATGACGACTGCTGCCGGCTGAATGAGGTCACTTCCATCTGTCCTCTGCATGCAGGACAGGTGGCTGCCATTTCACATAGTTACATGACTCTCCTGGGTTCCCACTGCGTCATTTCCTGCATATGATCAGAATATGCTTAATTGTAGGCTACATTTTGTCTACAATCACATATGTAGTGGGTGTCAGGTGACATTGCCACAGTTGTTTCTACATATGTCTGTATTGACAATCAATTTAGTGAAACATATGGAAAGTCTTTGTACCTCACTACAAGTCCTGTACACATCCCTTGTCACAGGTATGGCAAAATGAGACATTGCCATGATGTCTGGGTAGAAATAGTGTGTGGAGTAATGTGTCTTTCTACAACATGACAGCCAACTTACATGACCAATACTTCCTGATTGTCATATGTCATACATGGGTCACTGCATTCTGAGATGTGCCCAGATTGTTGTTTGTCTCCCTGCCTAGAGACCACCAAATTGGAGTGATGTGGAATGCACCAGTTTACTGACCCCTAGTAGATCTTGAAACCATGGAAGAGCAGCACATAATTACCTACTGGCTGAACCGTGTGTCCATCAGGGAACTGGTCTTCCAGTTGGAGCCAGGCCTCCTGCCAGCTTTGAGAAATCACCATGCCATCCCTCCAACAGTCCAGGTGTTGGCAGTCCTGCATTTTTTTTTTGCCAGTGGTTTGTTTCAGGTGACTCGGGACTGGCTGCAGGGATGTCACAGCCCAAGTTCAGTATGGTGTTACAGCATGTGCTGGATGTCCTACCCAAGCATGTGAACAGGTACCTAAGGTTCCCACAACGTGCTGAATTGAACACTGTTAAGGCAGCCTTTTACAACATTTCAAATGTCCCACATGTAATAGGGGCCATTGATGGGACTCACATCACCTTGCTACCTCTGAGGGCCAATGAACAGGTGTACAGAAACCGGAAGAGTGCATATTTGCTCAATGTACAAATGGTGTGTCTTGTAGACAAGTACATAACACATGTGACAGCGAAATACCCTGGTTCGGTACATGATTCCTACATCCTGAGGAATAGCAGTGTCCCTGCCTTGATGTTACAGCCAGAGCAAGAAAGGGCCTGGTTAATAGATATGTGTACTGCTGTCCATGTCAGATGTTTGATCTTCCTCACATCACAGTCTGCACTATGCCTATCACTGTTTCTTATAGTTATAGATCAATTTCCACACAGGTGACTCCGGATACTCCAACCTTTCCTGGCACCTGACACCTGTTAGATATCCAACTACAGATGGGGAGAACAGGTACAATGAGGTACGGCACACGAGACGGGTTATAGAGAGGACTTTCGGGCTCTTGAAAGCTAGATTTTGTTGCCTCTATGTGTCTGGTGGTGCCCTACAGCACCGACCAGGGAAAGTCTGCAAGATCATTGTTGTATGCTGCATGCTACATAATCTCACCCTCCCACTGTTGAAGGAGGGGGATATTGATGAAGGAGCTGTGGCTGAGTCCAGTGACCCTGATACTGAAGAGGAGGCAGGGGAGGATGAGGCAAATGACAACAGGACTGACCTGATTCACAACTACTTTTGATGATTTTACGGTATGTGTGATTTGGATGTTATGTGCACTTGGACCATGCATTGGAGACACAAGTTTGTACTCAGGTTTTACATGCATCAAGGTGTGTGTGGAGACTACTGCCTTCCATCTTGGTTTCCAACCCTGATATGTTGATGACTTACCATGAGGGGTAGTGTAAATACATTGCTGCCAATTATATGTGTTTATTGCTGGTGCCATCACGATACATCCCTATGGCTGTACCCAAGTTTATTGATCCTCAGTCTAAATGGTTGGGTAAATGTAAGAGACACTTATCTGACTTGTCCTGTTCTGTAGGCCTATCATGTTGTATTGTCAGCTGCTGTCTGGCAACTACCTTTTTCTGACTACGCAAGAAGGTGTTCTGTAGAGGATGTCACCTATGAGGAATCTTATCATTACTACACATGTGTGTGAATGACAATCCTGGCCTTTACACATGTGGTATCATACCTGTTGCAATAATCATCCTTTGTTTTGTGATATACTGCTGTTTACGTATGGATATGGCCTACAAGGCTTAAAACATTGAGGCTTATCCTTTGTTTTTTCCCTCTTCAGGTCACCAATGTGTTTGCAAGCTGCTTACTGAAATGCCTGTTGGCACCCTTGTCATTGGATGTCGCTACAATATGGATGTACTTACACACCTGCTGGAGATTCCTACTACATCTGTCACTTTGACATTCTAGTAGTCCAGATATATGTTTTTGATTGTTGCTTGTTAACAGAAATTCCACTTTAAACAATGAAGACACATACACCATTACTTGTGTTCATTGGTGTTTATTGAGTGTTTCACATCATAGTTCAGAGGAGTGGGGATAAGGTTTCTGTTATCGTCAGAGTGGGTGGTCCAGCTGTATGTTCCACAGGTCCTGTATCCTTTGGCCTTGGGATGATGGGAACTTGCCATTGGACAGCCAAGTGTATCAGTGGCACACAAGGGTGACAGTTCAGGATTGACATCACTTCCTGGTGAGGCTTTGGTCTTGCCCTCAGGTCCTGCAGGAAGTCTGGTTGATCAACTTCTTTTACAAGGGGTACCTCAGCTGCAGGGGAAGGGGTGCTGGTGGCCTGTGGGTCCTCTTGCTGGGCCTCCATTCCTGTAGCAGGTACTGATGTAGAGGGCAGAGGTGTTGTGTGACTGGATGGGGCCTGCTGTTGGGTGGAGGACGTACACAGGATGATGTTGAGTTCTTTGAACACCCCTAACATGGAGACCATGGTGGCATTGTGTCCCTGCCACTGCTGCATGGCCTCCTGGTGGTATTCACCCTGCAGCCTTTGGTTCTCCTGCAATGTGGTGAGTATCTAGCCCATCTTGTCCTGGGATTGCTAATAGGCTCCCAGGACTCTGGAGAAGACCTCCTGGCCAGTTGTGTCTTGTTGCTGCCTCCTGGCCAGTTGTGTCCTGTTGTTGCCACGATTGCCCTCCCACTAGCCCTTGCCCTCTGTGCCCCTGGTGCAGTGTGTCCCCTCCCACTGACACCAGGACCATCATTGTCTTGGGTTTGGATTGCTGACTCATTGTACTGTACTGTGGGGCACACTGATGTTTGATCTGTCTTTGGGACACAGGTTTGGGAAGGTGGCCTCTGCTGTGCAATGGATGCCACAGGGGAGGGGGATTCAGTTGTGGGCAGGGTGAGGCTGGTAGTGGTGGACTGACCAGTCATGCCTGATGGACCAGATACGTCATCCCTATCCTGACATCCAGGGGATTCCTCCACTTTTGGACCTGCTTCCAGGGCTGGGCTTTTTGTCTCTGGTACCCCCTGCTGTGTGGCAGTACTTCGGAGACCTGTGTAATGAGAGGTATTGTGTTACATGATGGTATTTTACTAGTGGTACACATGGTTGTATTACCATTATTGTCTGGCTTTGCAGAGCAGTAATGGCATTGACATTTTCTTGACTACTGCTTGTGTTTGTATCAGTTGAATGTTGCTAAGGTACTATTTTGCTCAATATTTGGCTTTGGTTTTGCCTACTGACATTGCAATGTACTGATGTGCATTCCAATTTCTTGTTGGTGAAGAGGGGTGACATGGGTTTACGTGCAGGTGCACAGATGTGAAGTCGATTTAGCAGTCATGCACGGGTAGTGAGTGTTGCATTGTGGTAGTTGTAGTACTTGCTGCAGTGTGGGAAATCCATGCACTAGGTAGGCCTATGAGGGAATGGTATTAGTAGGGAGCAGGGGCATGCAAGGGAGGGTATTGGGTCCATGGTGATTTTGTGCACGTGAGAGTGGTGTGAGGGGGTGAAATGGGTGAAAGGGTGGTGGGGGTACATGCTGTGCAGGGATACATGGTGGCAAGGGAGTGTGGTTGACTTACCAGAGTCCAGTCCACCTGGTATTCCCGTCAGCCACTCTGGGTGTAAGATGGCCAAGACCTTCTCCTCCCACGATGATAATTCTGGGGGAGATGGTGGGGGGCCCACAAGCAGTCTTCATGACGGCAATTTGGTGTTGTGATGCCATGGACCATACCTTCCCCCGTAGCTCATTCTGCCTCTTCCTAATGTCGTCCCTTTTGGTTGGATGTTTTCCCACTGCATTCACACTGACGATGATCCTCTTCCATAAGTCCATGCAGTGCTGTGGTCCGGTGTGTGTGCTGTGTGTATGTGTATCAGGTGTGGGGCATTGGTATTGTCCAATGTGGTGCAGTGTTCTTGTGGAGGTGCGTTTTTGTCTGCGGCGGTTCGGAAAGCCAATTGATTGCCGCAGTGCTAAGACCATGGTGCTGATTTGTGATTCGTAATTTGGAGGGTGGGATTGTGTCGGCGTGGCAATGCTGGTGGTGGAAACACCTCTTTCAAGTCATCAATCAGACTGACGGTGTTCGTTTTTTGTATGTTTTTTGGCAGTGTTGTGTTGGTGACTCGTAATTCGGCAGTCTTCTGACCACCATCAATGGCGGTCTTTCGGCGCCCGCTTACACTGCGGTCTTCAAAAAAGACAGCCGAGGTCGGAATGAGCACCTGAGTGTCACAAAAGAGGCTTCGAATGTGTGGTAGGTATACACCGCCTGTCTTATAAACACACCTTAATTAACACAACATAAAAATCATGAATTTCTGGGCATAAATTACACTTGATAATATTACTAGCAGTACTAGGCCCAACTAAGTTAAAATGCCATCATTAGCATGCACACATGGGCAAAATCCTACATTACCCCCCCACCAGCACCCTTGCAGAATGAGACTAAGCCTTGCAATTAGCATAATGCAAAACCACACAGTTATTCGATGCACCTCATATCACAAGGATATCAGGAATACATGCACACTGATAATAACAATACTTTTAGCAGCACCGTGGGCAAAGGCTGCATGGGCAGAACCAATGTCAAATGTAGTATCAAGTTAGCAAGAAATAAACGTGTAAAGCAGCACCGCTGGTCGATGTAATCACTAGCAGGCGGTCTTCAATGCAGGCACTCCCACACATGTGCACATTCACTCAGCACTGCTATGCAGTGCTACAGATATCAGGCAGGTATGTATGGAGCACACTTACACACATACACATGCAGCACAGTAATGTGGTGCAACTGATATCCAGCAGGCCAATTGGTAGCACAATGCAGACTCTGTGACTCAGTCCCTCCTCAACCCTCCATCTCACCCTGACTACCCCACACCCACGGACTAGGAAGAGGTCACCCAACCCACTGAGATTAGGCCACTCTCGGCCATAGTCACACTTAGGTGAGGTCCCAGGGAAGAATATGGGGCATTAGGTAGCAGGTCTGATTAGGAGGCAGTTAACAAGCAAAGGGGAGTTGACCAAAACTCAGGAAGTTCACCCATAGGATGCAGAGCAGAAGCAACTGAGGGCAATAGTTAGTTCAAATAAAGGATTCCGTAACATGCCTTCCAGCACTAGCCGAGCTCTGTAAAGCACCAGGGGGAGTTTTTGACTTGCTCCAAGTCACTCTCGGAAATGTTCCTTCAGCCAAGTCAGTTACTTTCACTACTCAGACCCAGTCCAGGTAATACTACTTGACACACAGTGTCATCAGGGGCCAAATGATGAGAGAGCAGGTAGTTTGACGCACAAAGGGTCCAGAAGGAATGATTGATGAAGAGGGGAATACAGTGTGGGAGCCTCTTGGATGGCAGAGGTGTCCCGTCACATACACGTAGTTCAAAGTTGCACCCAGACAATCCGGGCCCAACATCTGATGCGCGATGATTCAATTAGCATCTGACAAATCCAGCTTCTCAACAATGAGTTGCAACTCAGAACGATGAGTTGCAAATTCTGTGCCTCCCTGGAAATGAGTCACAACGCCCAGTGCGCATTGATACGTTGCACCAGACAATTCCGGTCACACACAACAATGTGTTGCATCTACTGTGCCTCCCTGGAAATGAGGCACAACACCCAGTGTGCATTGATACAGGTCACACCAGAAAATTCAGTCATACACAATGATGAGTTGCAAATTCCATGCCTTCCCGGAAATGAGGCCAATGCCCGGTGCGCTTTGATATGGGTCACACCAGAGAATTCCAGTCACACACACAGGCATGAGTTGATTAGTGCTGCATGAGGTAGAATGAGGCACTGCTACAGTTACGCCCCCATCTCTGAGGGTCGCAACCTGTGAATTGGACACTGCACGCAATAAGCATGCATAAGGGTGATGCGGCATGATTGATGAAGTGGACCACGTGCGGTCCCACGACCAGTGAATCTGCTCATCACCAACAAGAGGCTTATGTGTGCTGAGGCCCCACAATGCAGGCACCACATTCCTGAGCTGGGGGCAATAATTTTGGGGTCCACTCCAGGCATTCTGGTCTACAGGCATAATGCTTAGTTTCATGCTCAATCCGCACTGGCTGTTGCAGTACAGCAGTAAGGAGGGCACTGCTCACCAGGGGGCATATTTATACTCCGTTTGCGCCGAATTTGCGTCGTTTATTTCGATGCAAATTCGACGCAAAACGAACTCCATATTTATACTTTGGCGTTAGACGTGTCTAGCGCCAAAGTTCATGGAGTTAGCGTCATTTTTTTGCGTGAACACCTTCCTTGCGTTAATGATATGCAAGGTAGGCGTTCCCGTCTTAAAAAATGACTGCAATGCATATGCGTCGTATTTATACTCCCGGGCAAAAATGACGCCCGGGAGTGGGCGGGACTAAAAAACCTGCATTTGCGCCGGATTTTAATCGCCTGGGTCAGGGCAGGCGTTAAGGGACCTGTGGGCTCAGAATGAGCCCAGAGGTGCCCTCCCAAGCCCCCAGGGACACCCCCTGCCACCCTTGCCCACCCCAGGAGGACACCCAAGGATGGCGGGACCCATCTCAGGGAACAAAAGGTAAGTTGTGGTAAGTATTTTTTTTTATTTTTTTGTGTGGCATAGGGGGGCCTGATTTGTGCCCCCCTACATGCCACTATGCCCAATGACCATGCCCAGGGGACATAAGTCCCCTGGGCATGGCCATTGGGCAAGGGGGCATGACTCCTGTCTTTGCTAAGACCGGAGTCATGTTAATGGCGTCTGGGCGCCCAAAAAAAATGGCGCAAATCGGGTTAAGACGATTTTTTAGCCTCAGCCTGACTTGCCCCATTTTTGGACGCCCAAACGCCATTTTTCCCTACGCCGGCGCTGCCTGGTGTACGTGTTTTTTTTTCACGCACTCCAGGCAGCGCCGGTCGGCTAACGCCGGCTAACGCCATTCAATAAATACGGCACCCGCATGGCGCTTCAGAATGGCGTTAGCCGGCGCTAATTTTTTGGGCGCAAAACTGTGTTAGCGCAGTTTTGCGTCAAAAAGTATAAATATGGCCCCAGGTGTCACAAGTATACGGTGTAGGTCGCTCATGGGAGGTCTTTGATGTCCCTGAGACCTCCACAGAGAACAGGGGGCAAGCTGACAAGCCCTTGAGGATCAAGCATCAGGGTGCCACACAGCAGCAGGCAGTCTGCCCAGGGAAGGGTGCATGGTCCCTTCCAAGGGCAGTAATCCTCCTTGTGCACAACAGATTCCTCTGGCAGTGTGCACCACATAGTTCACAGTCTCCGGTCCCATGCCCCTGCAAGTGTATCTCTTCCCTGCTGCAGTATTGCACCAGTAGTTATACTGTAGTGTGCCTTTGAAGTTGGCGGTGGTTTAAAGGTTCTTTCTTTGAACCACAGATGTCCTCCCCTCAATTTAAGTCCTGTCTGCCATGGAACTATTGAAAGCAGAACTTAGGCCAACATTTCTACTTTTTGCCGCAAAACTGCACAAACGCAGTTTTGCGAGAAAAAGAATAGCGCCGGCTTGTGTTATTCCAAAGCACCAGCCAGGCCCCAAATTTATGGAATCCCGCAAGCCGACGCTAAGGTTGTGCTAGAGTCAGGAAAATTACGTTAGACGGGTGGGGGTAGCAGTACGGGGGAAGGGGATTTTGCCCTAAAAAATGACGCTAGGCAGGTTAGAGGCAAAACAAATGCAGATAACCAGCCTAACGTCATTTCCTGACGCAAAAGCCATCCATACCACATGTCTCCTGTCTTATAAAAGACAGGAGTCATGCCCACCACCCCAATGGCCAGCACAGGGGACCAGTGTCCCCTGGGCATGGACATTGCACTCTGTGCCATTCAGGAGGGTTCATTTCAGGGTTCCCAATGGCACTTACATTTTTTAAATAACAATACTTACCTATACTTACCCTACTTTCCTGGGATGGGGTCCCCATCCTCTGGTGTGGGTGGGGGTGTTTCTGGGGCATGGGGTGGGCACCTGGGGACCCATTCCACAGTGTTCGACAATGGAAATGGGTCCACAGGTCCCCTAACGCGTGCTCTGACCCACGGGTTAAATAATGGCACTAAAGAGGCATATCGCCATTATTTAGGCCCGCCTCCCACCCATGCACCTTTTTTGCATAGGACGATAAATAAGGTGCTAGGGGCTTTGTCTCATTTTATGGACGGGAATGCCTACCTTTCATCTCATTGATGCAAGGTGGTTTCACGCATCCAAAAAATGACATAAACTCCTATATTTTGACGCTAGATAGGCCTATCATCAAAATATAAGTTTGTGCCAAATTTGCATTAAAAAATTACACAAATTCAGCGCAAACAGAGTATAAATATGCCCCTTAATCTTTAGTGAGGCCATGGTCTGGCTCCCAGAGACAAGTGCTAACAATCTCTCCAGTCTATCCAACCAGGCCCTCAAAAGGCAAAGGTCTGTCATTCCAGTTGCGTGCCCATTGTTTTATTGTTGTTGCTGGGGAATGAACAGATGTGCTGCCCCAACCTCCAGTGTCGACCGAAGCCAGGCAGAAGGGCACACAGTGAACATAAGAACATAGAAATGCCCACTTTCCAGAAGCAGCATTTCTCAGCTATTATTTATAAAACCGCCCTTACCGTAGGAAGGGGTTTATCACTACAAATCCAATGAGAGGAAACATCATGAGGCTGCTCCACTGCAACCCACTGTTGCAGTTGAGAGAGATTTCACTCATTCCCCCATGTTAATCTATGGGGCAAGCAACCCTCAGAGGCAGTGAAAACACACATGGGTAATCTTCACTATATTCAGAAACACCATTGGAGCGAGTGCGCACACACTGGCCTGCAATGGCAGATTCAGGACCTTTTAGATTACTATTGTGCAAGCTTGCACACACCGGCCTGCAATGGCAGGCTTGGCGCATGTTAAACCCCCATTGTACACATGTGCACACACTGGCCTGCACTGGCAGACTCAGCATGTTTGAAAACACCATCGTGTAAGCGCACACATACTGGACTGTAACAGCAGGTTAAGCACATGACTAAAAACACCCTTGTGCAAATGCGCACACACTGGTCTGCAATTGCAGATTCGGCACCCACTGGTTAGTGCCATTTCCTATCATATGTAGGAAGGGTGTGCACACTTTCACACTGTACTTACAGTGGGAAACTGCTCAGACTTAAGGCCACTAAAAGAGAATTAGCAAAACGTACAGGAAAAAGTGAAAATGTTTTGGGAAATACTATCTCAGCATGTCAGGTCTAACAAATATAGGGGCATATTTATACATTATTTGCACCATTTTAGCGTCATTTTTTACGCTAAAACAGTGCGATCTTAACCCCATATTTATATTTTGGAATTTGCGTCATTTGGATGCATGAACTCACCTTGCGTCAATGAGAAGCAAGGTAGGCGTTCCCATCCAAAAAATGATGCTATCGCCTTAGCGTCATATTTACCCCCTCAGCTAAAATGACGCACGGGTTGGAGGCGGACCCAAATAATGACGTTAAGCTTAACGTCATTATTTAACGCCTATTTAATGCCCATCCCAAGCCCCAGGAACACTCCTACCCACACCAGAGGGACACCAGAGGATGAGGGACCCCATCCCAGGTGAGTAGGGTACGTATTTGTTATATTTAATTTTAAGTGCCATTGGGGGCCTTACATGGGGCCCCCTGCCTGGCACTGGGTGTAATGGCCATCCATGCACAGGGGACACTGGTCCCCTGTGCTGGCCATTAGGGTGGTGGGCATGACTTTTGTTTTTACTAAGCCCGGCTGGCGCTGTAGAATGGTGCAAGCCAGCCCCAAACTTTTTGGTGCAAAACTGCGTTAAAAAAGTATAAATATACACTATTATATGCTAAAAACGAAGATTACAGTAAGCATATGATTTGCATCTCACACTTGCAAGTGGAAGGTGCCCATGTCTGGCTAGGATTTGGGCCATGACCTACCTAGGGGCATATTTAAGAAAAATGGAGCTGAACACAGTGCAGCGCCCCTTTTCTTGCACCCTTTAGGGCCCCGCGCTATTGCCCCTACCGCCATAATGTGTGCGCTGTATTTAAAATATGGCGCCCCATGGCGCAGGGTAGGGGCAATAGCGTCATTTTTTTTAACGCTATTGATGTACTCTGCAGGAGTAGCACCAAAATGTTTGCACTACTCCTGCAGAGTACATAGGGGACCCATTGTATTCAATGGCATGCCCCCTTAAGTGCCCAAAAAAATGATGCAAGGAAATCTGTAAGATTTCTTTGCGCCATTTTTTCAGCCCCCCCCAACAGGGGAATGCCCCTTTTGCACACATTATGCCTGGTGCAGGCATAATGTAGCACAAAGTTTTTTTTAAAGTGGTGCAATGCATGCATTGTGCAACTTTGTAAATATGGTGTGGTGATTTTGGCATTTTAACACCACATTAGTGTAAAAAAATACACTGATGTGGCATTAGAATGGTGCTATGGGCCCTTAAATATGCCCCCTACTGCTCACCCAACTAGAAATTGTCCAACTTTGGGAGTATGAGTGTCATTTATTGCTCAAAATGCCATCATGTTTGGCCTGGAATGAGTAGGTAATTAGGGGCAGATGTATCAAAGGGTTTTACCCATTCTGTACCTAGGGGAAATTGTGTTCATGCATATGGCCCTTAGTTTCTGCTCAGATTCCCAAGGCTAATTGATCTTTCAATTGTTATCTCGCTCATGTAGTGTAAATGTACAGTAGTAGCCCTGCCTTTAAAAAACAGTTCGGCCCCTGCTCACGCTATCAACTCTAATTCTGACTCAATAGGTATTTAGCTCATTTGATGCAATTTAGTTAGTTAATTCATTTGCGAGTATAGCATACTAGCTTCTGCATAAGCAGGGCTTCTGTGATTATGTTTTTAGAGTGTAAACACACATGATGCTCCACCGTCCCACTGGATAGAATGGTGCTAAATGGATGCCTCCCTGTTTCCACCCTCCCACACTGGGAAACTGCACATCCAGTATTTCTTAGTGAACAGAACAAAAAAGCATTGCATTCATCCATGCTGCATGGAATGTTAGACACAACGGGAGAGATTTCTTACAAAGTAGTGCAGCACCACGCTGTATCACTTTAGAAATGCAGGGATGCCCCGTATTTACTAAAATACAGTGCACCCCTGTGTGTCCCCCTGAGCTGGTGCTAAATATAGCTGCCAACACTGGCATCCTTGCACCATAGTACAAGGGTGTCTGCGTTGAAGGGAATGATTGTTATGTGCAGGAAAGTGTCCCTTCCTGCACATAAACAATCTACAATGGCGATTTGGCGCTTCTATGTGTGCTGCAGAATGCCGCACATATAAAAATAGCAAATCGTAGTTTTTGAATGGTTGTTTATGTGCAGGAAGGGACATCTTCCTGCACATAAACATTTTCAGAATGCAGCACACATGAAAAAAGCGAAAACGGGGAGGAATAAAACCATTCCTCCTCATTGTGCCATGCTAACCCCACCTCTGGGGTGGAGTTAGTTTTGGGCGATTCCACAGATTTGTGACTTCTTGTAAATCTGGGGCAGCATCAAAAGCAATGGGTGTTGCGATGGAATGTCCACAGCAACACCCATTGCACACCCCTCTGAAGCAGAAAACTGCTTCAGAGGGGCCCATTTTAACAAGGTGGCGTTAAGCCACAAAACGTGGCTTAGCACCACCTCGTAAATGCGGCACAAGGGCCTTGTAAATCTGGCCCAACTTCTCTCACACATCAAATATGGTGCAAAAATTACCACTCGCCTGAGTATCACAGCACTCAAAGTAGCTTTCCCCTTCCAAGTACCAGGGCCTAAACACAGCTCGGTTGATATACCACACTTTTGTTTAACTTCACCATTTCTGTTGGAGTATAACGAGTCTTTAACATGCCTTATTCTTATTACTCCAGTGTGGGGACCACCACACATGGCACTGCTGGAGCATGCATGTTTTGCTTTGTACCACGAATGCTTTTGGAACATAGCTTTCACACACAATTCTGCTGCAGTAACTTGGTTTTACTGTGCATTATCATTGCTGTTGGAGAATGTAATTTTGTTTTGTTGCATCAATGTTTGAAGCTTAAAGAGAATTCCCTAGCTAATCCAAAGCTCTACTAATGCAAATCAGCTTCCAGGAGTCAGAGCCTGGGTACCCTCATGGGTAGCAAGCAGCACTCTACAAATCTACCTTACACTACATTACATGATTCTTGGTTACTGCAGGATGCAGCGTGGTTATTGGGTTGAATTGTGAAGCAGAGTACAGGGCTCCGGTTTACATTATATAATTCTAAGTAGCTTACCATTGAATGTATTCCATTAGTTTCCCATCACGGCGTAGGCCAAGCTCATACTATTGGTTACCAGTATGCACAGCATAGTGAGTTCTTAGCAGCCATCGGTGTCACTGGCCTATTACATGCAGATAAATGTGAGGTAAAATGCACCTTTTGTATTTATTTTGCTACAAATCTTTGGAGTGGCAGACACCACTGATTTTGGTTGGTTGCTCACTGTAATCTTTTGATTGTGAGTGGTCAAATTTATTTGATGCATGTATTCTTATCTGTGGTGCATTGTTACCCTTCATTGATGCACTCAGCGAGAAAAAGTAGAGGGAACATTGATCACACCATGTATATATAGGGTTTTGTAAATTTATGAATTTTATTTCAGTTTTTACTGCACTTCACCCACACTGAGCACTAGGCCGCTTCACATTTTGTGAAATGGACAAGAGAAGCCTGACTTTGAATTTGTCAGATGGTGTTAGTACCGTTTCCATGTCGAAATACTTTACTCCCCCAATGATGAGGGTATCCGCCTGCCAAATTTGGAGATGTCCGTTGGCCCAGCAAACATCTCTTGCATTTGCAGGAACCATCATCATGTCAGTCCCTGTAAAAGAATTGAAAATGTGCCGTGCAACTCCATCAACATTACGGCACTGCACTGCGCACTTTGACTTTCTTTTTTTACTTTCAAAAATGAGATTTCTTTTTTTAAATAAAAAAAAGAATGATTTACTCACCATGGGAGATTTCTTCCAAGATGTGGAGATCATTGAAAAGCTTTTACCTTTACATACCACCAGACTTTGGGTGAAGGTCTGTATAAGTAAAAACTGGCCATGTGTCTGCCCACTCCAAGTCCGGCAGTTGTACACATTGCTAAGCCTCTCACAGCCCTTACTCTTTCAGGCCATTAGAGGAGTATGTGGGTGGCAGTGAAGGAGTAGCCTCCTGCATCTACATACTTAAGGTCTGCCCATCTCTAAATTAAACAGGTAAAGCTTCAGTTTGGCAGGGAGGGTACTCTGTTACTTTGCGACAGACTATACTGTCCTCCACATTCAAAATCTGGTCCTAGTGTCTTCTTGTAAAGGGAATCAGTGAACTATAATGCTGTCTTATGTTCACTATATTACTAGTAGAAATCTGTAAATCTATTTATTAAAGGGTTTGCACTCACAAAGTAGTTTATAAACTACTTTATAAAAAATCATGGTAACATTTCCTCAAATCATTCAAACGGAATCTCTATTGTCGTGCACATGATATGTACTCAGGTTCCACATTTGATTAGAGGGTGCCACAAGTATTTGTAACATGATCTGAATCCCCAAAAAATATCATACAAGTATCACTCATAAGTACAGCAGATACCACCTCTGGTATTACACGAGGTCAACCTTTGTGACATTCCCCTGAGCTGCAATCGAAAGGAGACAAAAGAAGTCTTGCTTAGCTTGGACGGGCTGTGTACGTGCCACATAGTGCTGTTTCGCTGAACTGTGCTGAATCACGTAATCGCTGTAAACCTCAACTTTGCCATGCCACTTAGGGTGGAAATTGTATTGTGATTTGCTAGAGGCCTGCCTTTCATCATCACCAGTACGATTAAGTATAAAAACTATCTCTTCCCAACTGATATAAAAGAATTGTTACAGCTGAGTGAAAGATAGAAACTCAAATGGTCCTCCACTGGGGTCTCAATTAATTATTTGTCAAGAAGACTGGTAGTGCTGTCAACAGAACAGAACCACCCTTAAAAGTATTCATTGGACATCTAGAGGCCTCACAGTTGTGTCTAATTGCTAACAGCATTAGCAGGTTTAAAGAATATTCTTTTTTGCCTTAATGTTTTACATTTTGTTGGATTTTCCCAATAAAAAAATATCCCAAGCTACCTTATGTTTCCTTAGGAAGGCTCTCTTCCATTTTGTGACCTATCTTGAACCAGAAACTGATATTAGAGAAGGACAGTTTTGGATCTGGCCCCTCTGCAGAGTAACCAGAAACATTTTGTCTTCAGCCGTCCTGGTTTCTGAACCCGTTTTTGATGGCTTTAGGATTCTGTGCACTTCACCACTGTTAACCTGTGCATGTGCTCACTCTTCAAAACATGGTACCATTAGCATATCCCCAATTGGCATATTTAATGTACTTATAAGTCCCTAGTACAGTAGTACTACATGTACGCAGGGCCTGTAAATTAAATACTACCAGTGGGCTTGCAGCATTTATTTTGCCACCCATCCAAGTAGTCCTTTAACCATGTCTCAGACCTGCCATTGCAGCCTGTGTGTGCAGTTTTATTCTGCCATTTTGACCTGATAAAATAAACCTTTTGCCAGGCCCAAACCTTGCTTTTTAATACATTTGTCATTACTAGGGTAGGCCCCGGACTGCCCAGCAGGCACGGTGCACTCTATTTAAAAAGTAGGACATGTACTTTAAGATTTACGTGCCCTGATAGTGAAAAACTCTTACATTTGTTCTTCATTATTGCAAGGCCTACCTCTCCCGTTGGATAACATTGGAGTTATATTAATATATCAAGTAAGCTGTAATTTCCAAATGGGAACAGGTACAAGTACATTTGGTGTCTTTGGAATTGTAAAACTCTTTTATCTTGAAGTCAGACATTAAATTACAATCTTGAAAATGCCACTTTTACAAAGTTGGCTTTTTCCAGCCTTTGCCATTTAGCGCCTGTTTCTGGGTCAATTGACTGGGTGTAGATGACAGTTGGGCTTTGTGTATTCCTCCTAGACAGCAACACAATAGAGAACTTAGTAGTGCCTGGATGGGCTATTACTGGAAGGAAGGGATGGGGGAGCTAGGCAAGCCCTACTTACACTTGAATAGGCTTTGTTCTGCGTTCACACAAAGGGCTGCATACCTCCCATAGTTAGTCTGGATCCAGGGCAGGGGATGCAGGAAACATGCACGTCAGAGGGAAGCTTCTAGATGTTTCTCCCACTTCAAAGGAGGCACCTGGACCTCAGACACCAACTCTTCAGTACACTTCTAGACCCGTAGAAGACTCTGCCAGGAGGAATGAGTGATGTGCTGCTAAAAGGACTGCCACTCTGCTGGACTGCTGACCTTAAGGACTGCTACCTGTTGTGCTGACCTGCTTCTTGCTGCCCTCTTTTCCTGGGAGACAAGGACTGGACCTGCAGCCTGTACCCAGGACCACCATAATGACCCCAAGGGCTAGTCTCTTGTAAGCAGCACCTAAACTCTGCAGCTGTGAGTTCTACCCTGCCAAGTGGTGCCACCTCAGCTGGATCGTTAGATGTGGGCCTGAAGGTACTCTGCCAGCCCATCTGTGTATTCAGCAGAACTGACGCATCTCCTCTTCTTTGCGGCCCAACCCCGAGCAGAACCGATGCATCGCCTCTGCTGCAAGGATTCTCCCAGCATAAGTACTCCACTTTGACTTCATAGCCCACATCAGAAATACAGCGAGCAATGAATTCCTGACGCAGGCTCTTGCATCACAAATCTCTCATCAACTATAGCCTGAGAACCGATGCACTGCCTCAGCTGTGTGATACATTCCTGATGCCGTACTTCGCATCACAAGTCCTTGTCAACTGGATCTTTGACGATGATGCAAGACCTAGCATTGCAACTAGGGTTCAGCCCCTCTATCCTCATGCCTTGCCTCGGGACCTTGCAACACTCCTTAACCCCTTCGCTGCCAGGCCTTTTCCCCTCATTTGCCAGGCCTTTTTAAAGCTATTTTTAGCAGTTCTTGCTTAAGCCCTCATAACTTTTTGTCCTCATAAGCTACCCATGCAAAATTTGCGTCCTTTTTTTTTAACATCCTAGGAATTCTAGAGGTACCCAGACTTTGTGGGTTCCCCTGAAAGAGACCAAGAAATTAGCCAAAATACATCAAAATTGTTGATTGTTTTCATAAAAATGGGAAAAAAGGGCTACAGAAGAAGGCTTGTGGTTTTTCCCCTGAAAATGGCATCACCAAATGGTTTGCAGGGTTAAAATCAACAGCTTCCCAGCTTTCAGGAAAAAGGCAGACTTGAATCATAAAACCCAATTTTTCAACACAATTTTGGCATTTTACTGCGACATACCCCATTTATACTTTTTTAGTGCTTTCAGCCTCCTTCCAGTTAGTGACATAAATGGGTATAAAACCAATGCTGGATCCCAGAAAGCTAAACAGTTCTGAAAAGTAGGCACAATTCTGAATTCAGCAAGGGGTAATTTGTGTAGATCCTACAAGGTTTTTCTGCAGAAAATAACATCTGAATTAAAAAAAGATTGAAATTGAGGTAAAAGAACAGCTATTTTTCTCCAAGTTTTACTCTGTAACTTATTCCTGAAATGTCTGTTTTTTAAAGCAATATACCGTTACGCCTGCTGGACTCTATAGGGGTATATTGGGCTTGTAGGTTCATCAAGAACCCTGGGTACCCAGAGCCAATAAATGGGCTCCTCCTTGCAATGGGTTTTCATTCTATACCAGGTATACAGCAATTCATTTGCTGAAATATAAAGAGTGAAAAATAGGTATCAAGAAAACCTTTGTATTTACAAAATGGGCACAAGATAAGGTGTTGAGAAGCAGTGGTTATTTGCACATCTCTGAATTCTGGGGTGCACATACTAGTATGTGAATTACAGGCTATTTCTCAAATAGACGTCTTTTTTACACACTGTGTTACATTTGGAAGGAAAAAATGTAGAGAAAGACAAGGGGCAATAACACCTGTTTTGCTATTCTGTGTTCTCCCAAGTCTCCCGATAAAAATGGTACCTCTCTTGCATGGGTAGGCCTAATGCTCGCGACAGGAAACGCAACATCGACACATCCGATTTTTACATTGAAATCTGACGTGTTTTTTGCAAAGTGCCTAGCTGTAGATTTTGGCCTCTAGCTCAGCCGGCACCTAGGGAAACCTTGCGGGAGATCACAACCTGCGCTGCGGGGATTTCAGATCATCGTGCGGCTGGATTTCCGACTCACGTACCGCCGTGCAGAGTTATTTTTGACGCACACCCGCCCGTGCGGGTTTTTTTTGACGCACACCAGGTACATTTTCATGCTACCAGCGCTAGTGTGTGTTCAAAACTACTTAAAGACTCTGTTTGCATTTTTATTGATAACTTGACTTGTGTATTGTGGATTTTTGTCGTTTTGGTCTTGTTTTGTTTAGATAAATATTTCCTATTCTTCTAAACTGGTGTTTTGTCATTTTGTAATGTTTTCATTAAGTTACTGTGTGTGTTGGAACAAATACTTTACACCTAGCACTCTGAAGTTAAGCCTACTGCTCTGCCAAGCTACCAAGGTGGTAAGCAGGGGTTAGCTGAGGGTGATTCTCTTTTACCCTGACTAGAGTGAGGGTCCTTGCTTGAACAGGGGGTAACCTGACTGTCAACCAAAGATCCCATTTCTAACACTAGACATCTAGAGGAATCCAAGATGGGGTGACTTGTGGGGCTCTCACCAGGTTCTGTTACCCAGAATCCTTTGCAAACCTCAAAATGTGGCCCAAAAAACACTTTTTCCTCACATTTCAGTGACAGAAAGTTCTCGAATCTGAGAGGAGCCACAAATTTCCTTCCACCCAATGTTCCCGCAATCTCCCAATGGTACCTCACTTGTGTGGGTAGGACTAGTGCCCGCGAAAGGAAATGCCCCAAAACACTATCTATACAAATACAAAACTACCTGTTTTTGCAGGGGGGAACCTGCGTTTTTGGCCCTGGTCTCAGCAGCCATCTAGGGAAACCTACCAAACCCGCACATTTCTGAAAACTAGACACCCGAGAGAGTCCAGGAAGGTGTGACTTGGGTGGATCCCCCAAAGCTTTCTTACCAAGAATCCTCAGCAAACCTCAAATTTAGCTAAACAATCACATTTTTCCCACATTTCTGTGTGGGATCACCACACCGGGACAGATTTCCTACCACACAATGTTCCCCTCAGTCTCCCGGAAAAAAATATCTCTCTTGTGTAGGTGGGCCAAGAAAGTGCCTGTGGCAAGGAAGAGCCAAAAACTTATCGAAATGGAGAGGGGAACCAAAACGGTTTGAAAAAAAACATTTTTAGGCTGACAAGTGCAGCAGAATTTTGATCGGTATTGATGAGAGAATGCTGGGTGGTAGGAATTTTGTGGATTCCTGCAGATTCTGGAAGGTTTCATCACAAAAATGTGGTAAAAATATGTGATTTCCAGCAAAGTTGGAGGTTTGCAGGTCATGGTGGGCAAGAAAATGATCCGGGGTGCATGTGAAGTACAACATCCTGGAATCACCCAGATGTTTAGTTTTCAGATGTGTCTAGGTCTTGTGGATTTTTCTACATGGCAGTGTCCCAAAGTCCAAAATGTGCAGCCCGCACCATTCCAAGTGGGATGATTTGGAGAGTTAGCCAAGCTCTCATGGCTCAAATGTAAAACCAAAAATAATCAAATGTCCTCTTGCTTGCTGTGTGATAAGATGTTTTAGTGCGCAGGGGGAGAGCTGAAAGACTGTTACCCCCTTCAGTTGGGGTGGGGGCATAACCATACTGGTTGGAAGCCAGCACCCCACTATTTTTTTTTTTTTATTCCATGGCATCTAGTAGACTTTCTGCCCCCCCCCCCGGGTGTGGATCAGGGGTAATTGCCCCATCTGCCCACTAGTGAGCAGAACAACTTCCGTCCCATTTATTTGGGGTGGGGGTACCCCCACCCTCTTATTTTGAAAAAGAAATCTTCCCTGATCTCTGGTGATCAAGGGGGGCGGATAGGCCTTCCAAAAATAGGTAGATCTGCCCCCAAGGAGGCAGATATGGCCAACAGTAATGTGCCCTCAAAGGGAGAGACCCTTGCCCAAGGGACTGCCCCCTAAATAAAACACACCCATATACACACACCAATCTCTGGTGCCTAAGTGGTTATAGAAATAGAAATAGGCCGATCTGCCCCCAAGGGGAGCAGAAATGGCCTAAAATAAATGTGCCCTACCCAGGTGAGCGACCCTTGCCTAAGGGGTCGCTCTCCTTGCGTGAAATTGATGCAAAAAAATAAAAATCCCTGGTGTCTAGAGGTTTTTTGGCCAAACAAAAATAGGCCGATCTGCCCCCCGGGGGGGGCAGAAATGGCCTAAAGACAATTTGCCCCCCAGGGGAACGACCCTTGCCTAGGGGGTCGCTCCCCACATAAAAAAATATATATTCCTGGTGTCTAGGAGTTTCTGCTCCCCAGGGGAGACCGGCCTAATTATAATAGGCCAATCTTCCCCCAGGGGGGGCATAAAAGGCATAAAAATATTTTGCCCCCACTGGGGAGTGTCCCTTGCCCATGGGGCCGCTCCCCTTATGTATAAACATAAATAAAAAACAAAACTCCCTGGTGTCTAGTTTGCCACCAAGGGAGCGAACCTTGCCTGAGGGGTCGTCGTTCCCCACATATATAAAACAAAAAGAAAAAAAAATCATCCCTGGTGTCTAGGGGTTTCTGCCCCCATAGCCTAAAAATAAATTGCTCCCCTTATTCAATTGCAAAAAAAAAAAAAAAAATCCCTGGTGTCTAATGGCATTTCTGCTACCCGATCGCATTGCGATCGGGCAGCAGAAATGCAGAGAGAGACATCGAAGGAAAGAAAAGGCCTTTCCTTTCCTTTGATGCCTCTCTCGGCTCCTCCACGTGATCGGAGGAGAAATGCTTTTGGATTTCCCCGGAGGGGTAGGCCTATGATGAGGTCAGCGCGCGATCACACGCTGATGTCATCAGACGCCACGGGGGGCAGGGGTGGAAGGGGAAGCAATTCCCCTTCCATCCCTGCCCAGAGGAGTGTGTGCCAGGCCCTGGGGGGATCATCCTATCAGGACGTAACAGCTACGTCCTGGGCACCTGAGCAGTGCTGCCCAGGACGTAACTGTTACGTCCAGGGCACACAAGGGGTTAAACAGCATTTAATGTGCTCTTGTTCAGTGGGTCTAACTGGGACACTGTAGCCGGCCCATGCTACATTGCATCCAGCCTGAATTTGTGACTTTGTTCTGGTCTGGCACAAATCAATATATACACTTAGCACTTCCTGCTTTTTGGCGCTATTGTTACTGAAATCTTTACAGATCTACTGATTGCATTTTTGTCATTTTGGTTGTGTTTTATTTATTAAAACTGCAATTTTTTTCTAATGTGGTATGGGATCATTTTTAGTGGGTGTTACTATTAGAAGCATTGCACAAATACTTTACACACTGTCTCTGAGTTAAGCCTAACCTCTCGGTGCCCAGCTACCCAAGTGATGAGCACAGGATAATTTTGGGTTAGCCTGTGACATCATCCTGACCGGGATTTTGGTTGCAGCTTGAGAAGTATTTCACTCCCCTTAACCACATAAACATCAATTCACCAAAGGGCCAGGGGTAGCGGAAGTGACATCACATGCCATTTGGCCTTTCAGTTTACTCACCCAACCATGCTTACACATAAAAACACAATCATACATGCTCTCTCATATAAATACACTCTCACTTGCATGCATTCACACAACATACATTTAAAAGTATTTTTTAGTTGCTTCAACTGTTTTGGGGGTCATATTCCAGCTAATTATACTCCATGTTGACCCCTGGTGACTCCTAAATGACGCCTATGCTCAACCAATAACCCAATTTCTTACAACACCCTCAGTCAACAACCCAGCTTCTCACAGTCAGGAAGCTATAACAGACCATCAAACTATAGGGGTTAGTTAGAAGCCCCTTGCACCACGAAGCGTCACTTTTAGCAATGCTCTAGTGGCGTAATGCCCTGCATCATATTTACAAAGTGGCGTTAAGCCACTTTTGTAGCTTAATGTCACCTAGTAAACACGGCTCCTTTACTTGCATCACTGCATCAGGGCTGTTCAATGGATTCCACTGCAGCACCCATTGCATTTTGGTGCTGCTCCAGATTTACGAGAAATCATAAACCTGAGGCAGCTCCAAAAACGAATGCCACCTGAGGGGTGGTGTTAGCATGGTGCACCAAGGAGAAATACCTTTATTTCTCATTATTTTTGCTTTGCCATCTATGTGTGCTGAACAAATCGCCATTATTGATTGTTTTTCTACAAGAAGGGACACCTTCCTGTACACAATCATTCCCTGCATTGCAGACACCCTTGCACTATGGTGCAAGGGTGCCTGAGTTGGGCCAGGCAGCTACATTTAATGGCAGTGCTAGGAAAACACAAGGAGGCACTGTATTGTCTTAAATAAAGTGCAACCTTGCATCTCTGAAGTGATGCAGCATGGTGCTGCCTAATTTGACACAGGAACGTGTTGCGCTACTTTCTAGTAAATGAGGCCCTAAATGTCCTTCCTTCTTCTAATGTCAAATGCCATTTCAAGAGTTGAAGGATCAGCACAAAAAGGAAAGAAGAAAATTGGTTTTGCTTGATGAAAATGAAAACCGTAATAAAAAGAAAAAATATTTTATTTCTTCAAAAAACGTTTGTGTATCCTTCAACTTAGTATTCAGCTGCCTTGGCAACATTTTGTTAAAAACAAGAAGTATACATTTTTTGCACAATACACAGCATACTTATTGAAAGTGCACTTCATAAGTTAAAAAAACATTACAATTTCAGAGAACTTTATAAACTCAGAAAAGGAATGACTAGCTTGTGGCAATGCAAAAGCGAAACAGATGGCATTGCCTTATAGAGAAGGAAACTGAATGAAGTATCAAGCTTGATTCGGTGTGAAGCATAATGCAAGCGTGCCTGTTATCAGTATGATACATGGTGGGAACATGTGGCGGCATGTGTGCGTGCAGTGGATGTCAATAGTGCAAGGAAAAATGTGGAAATGTGGATTGTGAAATCCACATGAACTGAATATCAGAGATCATGTGTTTTGGCCAATATCAATGATTTTCCAAAATGTTTAATAGCTCTGGTTTCTTACAGTAACATTCAGGGTCGGCTTTAGGGCTGGTGGCGCCCTGTGTGACAGTTTATTGTGGCGCCCGCCCACCCCATGACCTTCTCCTCGGTTTCACTCACTACCACCTGGCAAATGTGCCCCTCATCTCTCCACCGCTCCCCTTTCACATACATTCATGTGTTTTAAAGCACTTGTAAAGGCTGGCTTTACTAATTCACTCAGCTAGCCACTTAAACTATAGGAGCATATTTGAGAGTCCCTAGGCCCATTCTAATGCCACATTAGCGTCATTTTGTTTTACCCTAATGTGGCATTAAAAGGCCAAAAATGCCGTGCCATATTTACAAAGTGGTGCAATGCAATGCGCCACTTTGTATCCACTTGTTCTACATTATGCCTGCACCAGGCATACTGTATGCAAAGGTGGCATTCCCCCGTTGGGGGTGGCCAAAAAAATGGTGCAAAGAAATGTGACAGATTTCTTTGCGTCATTTTTTCCTGGCACTGTTAACGCCTGCTGAGCAGGCATTAAAAGGAGGCTTCTGTTGGTTACAATGGGCCTCTGGGTGCTTTGCAGGATTAGCATCAACATTTTTTATGCTAATCCTGCAAAGCGCCGGACTAGCGTCAGAAATTCTGACACTAGTCTCCTAACTACTGCCATGTTGCACCGTATTTTAAATACAGTGCACACATGGTAGCGTTAGGGGAGCGCTAAGGAGCGCAAGAAATGTGGTGCAGCACTGTGTGCCGCACCCATTTTTTCAAATATGTCCATAGGGGCATATTTAAGAGCCCATAGTGCCATTCTAAAGCCACATTACTGTATAATTTTTTAAGGTAATGTGGCGTTAGAAGTCCAAAAACGCAGCGCTATATTTACAAAGTGGCGCAATGCATGCATTGTGCCACTTTGTAACCCTTTGCGCTACATTATGCCTGCACCAGGTTAATGTATGTAAAGGGGGCATCCCCCCATTAGGGGGGCCAATAAATGGTGCAAAGAAATCTAATAGATTTCTTTGCGCCAGTTTTTTCTGGCATTTTTAACACCTGCTCAGAGCAGGCATTAAAAGGAGGCTTCCATTGGTTGCAATGGGCCTCTGGGTGCTTCGCAATATTAGCGTTAAAATTTTTTATGCTAATCCTGCAAAGCGCCAGACTAGCGTAAAAGATTCTGATGCTAGTCCCTTAACTTCCGCCATGGTGCACCATATTTTAAATATGATGCACTCATGGTGGCATTGGGGGGTGCTAAGGGGCACAAGAAAACTTTTTTCATCCCCATAGGGCAGCGCTTAATTTGTAAATAAAAAGGTGCCAGTGCCCAAAGCACTCCTCTTAAACACACGGCTGCTGCCATTAAATGTGTGAACACGGAATACAGAGGCAGCGTAATCCTGAAGCCATATCGTCTTGTTGTGCCTTCCTTTATGTTTTCTCCCTTTCCTAATTTACCCCTCTCTTCCCAGCATTCCTTGTTCCTTAGTCTCTATGGCTCCTAGTCCATTCTCTTCTATGTGTTTTTCCCTATCTAAGATGGTGTCCTCGTACTTCCTGTAGGTCGCTTCCTGTTTGTTGGTATTTAAGGGCTGTGATTCTTTCTCTCCTTGCGCTGCAACACTTTCTGCTTGGATGGTGTCTTCGCTCGTGCTTCCTTGTATCCTGTGCCGGTCCTCGTCTGTTTCAATGTTCTTTCCTGTATTTTTGCTCCTGTTGTTACCTAATCATTTTGTTCCTGTTGCAGGTACCTATCTTTTTGGAGGTTTTTTCCCCTTTTGGTTTTTTTTTTCCCTCTGACACTACTTCTGAGGGACACGGCCTGCTCTTGGCGTACCCATTGCCTGCAGCACCGTGGCTACCAAAAAGAGTCACCCCTACCTGGGCCAAGGCAGAACATTCAAAAACAAGAGCCTCACCACTCGTTCAACGGACTCCCGGTTCAAGCAGCACGTAAGTCGTGACAAAGGAACTTTTCAACAGGTGCTCTTAAATCGCAGGTTTTGGAAGTTATTGCTAAACACAGAGCCCCCCTGAGGTCAGCGCCCGGTGCGGTCGAACCGCTCGCACCGCCCAAAAGCCGGCTCTGATAACATTATACAAATATGGGAATTGTTTCACAAAAAACAATTCATAATCTGTACCTGTGGTGTTACTGTTATGCATTGGTATGAATTTAAGACTTTTGCTTCTTCACAAAATTTTCTAGAAGTACATATGGAAAGATACACCAGTTGCAGTTTCTTTTTCGGTGTAATCCTCGGAAAGTTATGACATTTATTTGTTGATGCTAGCTTTTGCAGAGTACAAATCCACACTGAAGAAAGCAAGGGCCCCTCAGCAATGATCCACTTTTTTCATTTCTTTTTCTCTCCAGGCAGTAAATATAATAGATATATTTTTCCTCAAGGAAACCTACCTCCCCAAACCTCCCCGGACCTTTGGAGGTGTTGCACTACCTTTCTCGCCCGGGAATAGTATATACCTTAATCCTCGATCTGAGTACATTTCCAGATAGTTCGATGGCAGGAATAGTCAAAGATAGTTTTTTGAGGAGTGACAACCTGATGTGTTTGTAGGCATTCAGAAACTTTCAGTGCTGACCACCTTATCAATGGGATTCCCTCCTATCTAATATGCTGTCGTGGGACAATATTATGGAGGAGTAAATAGATTTAACACCGCTAGGTCACCTTTTGTGAATGCCTAGTGAATTAGGCCTTTTATGTTTAACCTCACCTTATAATATTTCAATATTCTGAAGCATCTGGAATATGTCAGCAGTGAACATACCAAATCAAGAGCTCTGAATAATTTGATGCAATAGTGACTGCTGTTTTGATTGTATTTCATCACTAATGTATCATGTGTAAGAAAGAGAAGACAATGGGGCATATTTAAGCCACATTAGCGTCATTTATTTGGAAGCTAAAGTGGGCCAATGAGGCCAAAATCCCTGCGCCTTATTTACAAAGTGGCGCAATGCATGCACTGTGGTACTTTGCAACCCTTTGTGCTACATTATGCCTGCGCCAGGCATAATGTATGCAAACGGGGCACTCCCCCATTAGGCGGTGGCTAAAAAAATGCCACAAAAAAACGAAGAGATTTCTTTGCATCATTTTTTTCAGCACTTTTAGCGCCTACTCTGAGCAGGAGTTAAATGGAGGCTCCCATTGGTTATCATGGGACTCAGGGCGCTTTGCACGATTAGTGTAAACATTTTTTAAGCTAACCCTGCAAAGTTCCGGAGTAGCGTAAAAAATTCTGATGCTAGTCCCCTAACTACCGCCACGGTGCTCCATATTTCAAATACTGCATGCACATGGTAATGTTAGGGGGGTGCTAAGGGGCGCCACTTTTCTTAAATATGCCAGAGTGCTTTAAAGGAAACACAAGGTGGTCTCCTTCAGTCACACCACATGCTGCCATGTACATTCCTCTTTCCTATTTTCAACTGTTATCACCTATTGCTATGCCATACATAATTTGAAAATGTTCTGTTTCACAAAATGTATAATTTGTAATTGTGCCTCAAAAGGAATTGTGTAATAAAAAGTTTTTAATGTACAAGAAAATAAGCACTCAGCAGGGCATTGTCTCTGTTGGTTTATTGTTGATTCCTGCCCCCCTCCCCCCGACGACCTCCGTGAGAAGCTAGTGACTGCTAAGTACAGAAAGGTTTGCACTTGTCCCAGTTTGTAGACTCCTTCAACCATGGGTCCCAGGACACCAGTTCCAAACGACCTCAACCACAGTTGGGGTCCATAGGCCTATCTGTCTTTTGGCCTCCCCAAACGTGGTTGAACAACATCAGCAGGCCACCACACCATTGACACAGGCAAAATGGTCTGGTCACACTAAGAATTCACAAAACAATGTATGCTTCCTCCACCACTTTATGTCCTAAACCCAGCACAAGCACAGTAGTCCTGGTCCCCTTATGGCTTTCTTGGTTGCCAGCCCCCTCCCCCCCCCCTCCTCACCTGCCCTCCCCCCGCAGGTCAGAGAAGGAGAAGAGGTCCTGGACTTTGCATTGTCAGGGACAGGCCTAGGTCTTTGCATTCACATTAGATGAGAATGACACCAACTTCAAAATATGTCAGGATACCAGATTCACTGTGATCAGGGATAGATGCTAGTTCGCCATACATTCCTGCACCAGCCCCTTGGTTTTTAATTTCTGTATAGGCAGAGTGCTACTCTTAAAATCTTTAATATCCTAATGCCTCTTTTATTATGTTTAATTATGTGGGTGTATTTTATGCATTTCTAACGCAACTAATTCAATTGTGACATTGAAAAACTCACACAGACATCACAAAGGTTAATGAGGTATGTTTGCATAATAAAATGAATGAATCGGCAGGTGGCACTCTCTTTAATCTTTAACACAACACAGGATATACTTTGAGGTTGAACTGTAGGACCTCAGCTGGGACATAAAGTACAAATTCACCACTGGGAGAGCTTATGCACATTCTTCAAAAGTAGCCTCAGGTACTTCCACAGCTTGTACAGTGTAAATCGTTAATGCATTATGCATTGAATCCCTTCAGCTACTAATTGCTTGCTAATTACTTCAAATGCTCATTGACAGTTTTTGAAGGGACAACATAGAGAGAAACACGTGCCACTAGCAAGGACAGTTATTACATGATTGAGTTTTGTGTTTAATACCCCTTTATTGTTGCACCCATAAAACATGTTGGATTCTATATGTATATGTATATATAAAATTTACAAAAATGACCAAAGAGTTATTTTTTATTAATATTGGTCGGCAATATGTCTAGCCCTATTTCAACAGTGAAAAGCATATACACTTGTTCTCCTACATTCTTATTTTACACTTCTTCCAAACAACTTACAAAAATATATTGCTTTTCAAGAACCTATTTACAATATTTAACATGGAAATTATGAATATCAAAAACATAAAAGAACCAACTTGATTCAGTGGCAATCGTGATTAAATGGCAATATGAAGGGAGATCATGTTGTCATATATACAATTGTTTCATAAATTAAATACTATGAGTGTTAAGATATTTTTTTACAGATATGTCTCTAAGAAACCTAATCCTGAGGCGGAAAGCTCTCCTGTGGAGTGTTAGAAAAGTCATAGTTGCACATACATTGACCGAAATCAATGTGCTGGCAGATAAAAATGATTAACAAAGTATTTAAAAAGGGATATTGGAGCCCTGGAAGGAGCGCAGTGTTGCTAAAGTGAGTAGGATACGCTGAGCCTGCAACAAGAGTACAGTGCACATATGAAATACAGAGATTCAACCACAGTTCTATTTATTCGGTGTCAGACTTCCTGGGGAGATAGATGATCTGCACCTCGTTTACATTCAAAAACCTAAACCCCAGCTTTTTTGTCCATATGTGCCAGTAATTGTTGCGGCTTACCTCTGTTTATCTCTGTTGGAGGTCTGTTGACCGACACTAGTTTGTTGCCATCTTTACATTCTTTAACCCTGAACCCTTGGGACACAGCACAACTATGTCTCAAACTGTTGGGTAAGGCCTGGCTGAATCATTTTTGTTGAAACACATTGCCAGTGACCATATTTCCACGTCCTACATCTAGAAAGGGTAACTGAAGGCTGATGGTCTTGTTTTGGGGTATAGTAGTTAATAACAACATAGAAATAAAAAGCCTGATTTAGAGTTTTGCAGACAAGTACTCCATCACAAATGCAACAGATATCCTCTTCACCTTATTACAAGTAGCATATGATACTAAACACTGGTAACTAGGTGGATGGGATATCCAGAATGTTTGTGACAGAGTAACCCATCCTCCAAACTCTAAATAAGGCCCAAAGTTTGGAAGTCAGCATAGTTAGATACATCTTTTTTGCTTCATGACTTTGGCATTGTTAAAGCTTTTCAGTTAATGAGACAATCCAAAATTAGGATGAACGAGCAACTAATCTGAAAGGATTGTTGGCCAACTAATGTGAACAAAGAAGAGGGTATTCTAGCACTAACCACTACCAAGAATTGTCCTTTCTGATGACATTATCTATAGGTATGGTGCTGACTGAATGTTACCATGATGATTATTTGCAAATGGGCACTTGTCCAGAAAGGACTGGATGGAGGTGTGTGCAAGCCAACAGATGATCATGGACTGGTGACTTGGACAGAGAGGCCGCCTAAATTTAGGTACAGTTTGTTTCTTGTGAATTAGACTTCACCCAATTATCACCATAGTGCCTTGAGAAACATTATCACAGAGATGCCTCTAATGTTCTAACATGAATTCTCATAAGCTACACTATCTTTATCAATTAGCCATGTTCTTCAATGTAGATGTAGCAATGGCATATAATTTGAAAAGAAATGCATTAATCCTTTCCAAATACAAACATAAACCTATGATTGTGAATTTACAAATGTATTTAGAGAATATGGTCCTTTTTATGTTATGCTAGCATTTTGCACCAGAAAAACACTTAAGCCGGTAACTGCAGTTTAAATCTACATAGCACACAGAATGGGATTTCAGCATTCTTTCCTGGAAGAACTCTGGTCACTACTTTGCTGGTTCCATTTTAGTGATTGAATTCAGAAGATTTAATGCATGTGTGTTCTACCTAGGTCCAGGGATGCTGGATGTATGACAATTTTGAAGAATATCCACAGAAGATACATCTGTATACAATGAAAAGGAAAACACCTCTTTATAAGTGAATATAATAGACATCTGGCATGAATTGAGCCCTCCCAGATCTACACTCAATTTCTCTGCAGCAAAGTGTTACAGACCACACAATACCCTCTGAAAGCTCTGCTTCATGTGCCTCTCCCACTGCATGATGAGATATGGTATACTGCAGATGCTCAGCTACACTATAAAATGCACACATGGAAATTTCTGCTATTAAACCAAAAGCATTCTGATTAGTATTCATCAGACGCTTGTGCTACTGCTGTGCATTTAGCTGAGGAGAAACAGTTAAAATGTAAAATAGGTAAACCAACTACCTTCAAGCATCTCAAGATTTAAGAATATTTGCCACTCTGACATACTGCAGGCATATTGTTGAACTTCATTGAGTATTCTTCATCTAATGCGTTCCTATTTCTACTTTTCTTTAGGAGGTGAAATGAAACACTAGGGGACAGTTTCACATAGGTAAACTCGCTCCAAACATAGGTTTATGGCTCTCTGGAATCCTCAAAGGGGTTTCTGGTTGGTGTAAGCACATTAACGAGGGCAAATTTCTCTGCCACAAATGCAGTAAAATCCACATTGGTAAATCCCATTCAAGGAGTGGGAAGTGGATGTTCTAAGGCTTGGTTCACCTTGTAAAAGGGAAGGCACACTCATGTACATGTGGGCATTCCTCCCAGGCTACTTCCTGATCCATAACCACCGTGGAAATGGCCAGAGAGTTTCTCCAACACTATGATGGAGTTACTCACCTTCATACATGGGAAGAGGAATGGATCATGCCCACATTTTGGTGGTGTAGTAGAAGGGCTTTCTCCACATATAAAAATGTTTTTTTCCACAAAGAAAAAAATTTGCATTTACACAAGGGGCTTCATTCCCCTTGTGCAAACTTCTTCAATATGGAGAACTCCGAACAGGGGAATAGGAGCCCTTTGGAGTACACCCATGACATTTCCAGATGTGTCCCAGGAAGCCCGAACCTGGAAAATCAGGCTGCATTTGGGAACCTTACACTTTATGAAGAAGGGGAATGTTTCTTACTTCACACAAGGTGTGTATCATCTGTACCTGTGGACGTATATCCTATGCATCATAGACAGAGCCTCAGGTTGCAAGGAAGTGTGGTTTCCCAGTGCCACTCAGAAATGTCCTATCTCTGAGTCACAGCAGCGAAAGACACAAGTTGCCATTCAAGAAGTCACCTTATGTACGCTTTCACTGCCAGAAGTCCTACCATGGGACTTCCTACAGTTATCACATCTAAAAAATTTAATTTATTAGTAGCGGCTATATGTGGCCGCAGAAATGTTGTGCAGCAGTGCAGAGTTGCTTTTTTGCCTCTGTTTTTTCACTTTGGAAGCTTCACAGTCCACAAGCCATCAACTATTAAAATGGACTAGAACTTTGGAGCATTGCACATCTCTGCCTCTTTGTTAAATGTTTAACAAAGAGTTACCTACTTTAGTTAAACATTGTGCCGCACCATGGTATAAGTGAACAAACACCTTCATTGTATATTGATACCACACGCAGTGCTGTTGACTCACTATTTAATGGGCTGTCACTACAGAAATACTAAATTGAAATACATAGGTCTGACTCAGGTACCTTCAAGGAACCAGGGTATTCAATATTTAGAGAGGACATGGGTTTCTATGGTTTTATTTGTAATACTAGTTAATTCTTGCCTCTACATATGTTCACATGTTGAAACTGAACATGGAACATCTGGAATATTATGAAAGATAGAATGGGGACCAAATCCACAGTATAGATCACTTGATAAATAGCTGAGTTATCAACAGTGCCCACAATTGACTAATACAGTCTACATTTCTACTAGAAGAGAAACACACAAAGTAATTAGGTAAATTAGCACAACAGAAACATGAGTTAATTCACATTAATCAGCACCACCTGCACGTTTTCCAGAGTCAAGCCCGTATTCTGACACAAACTCCGTAGATGCTTTCTGGGTATACATTAATAGTAAAGGTTTATACAGCTTGATGGGTCACCTGTTCCTAGGTGCTCTGAGGTACAGACAAGAGTAAAAAAGCCAGTTACAGATTGTGCTGTATATTATACGAGAAGGCAGATTTTACTTTCAAACTGTGCAATCTGTGCTTAGGAAGAAGCACCGTTCAGCATATGCAGATGTGATTTAGCTCAATCCTTATTAGGCTTAAGTGAAGCACACATGGTAGGTGCTGGGTGTACACCTACTATGATGAATTTGGTGCCTTATTGATTTGATTTTTTTTACAATGAACTACATTCAACTAATGGTCACCGAATGTGCAAATATACACTCAATTCTGCTGACAGACAGAAACAGAATAAAACCTTGGCAACTAGTTTGGAAACATTGATTTCAAGCTCTCTCTTACGTTTAGTCATATTACTTTCCTGTTTAAAACTGGCCTGGCGACTAAGAAAATTAGCTCTGTTACCTTTGTCACCTTCTCAAGCTTAGGAACAACTGGCAGACTGAAAGCAGCTATTGTTCAAGCTTGAATAGTACATTCTAATGCCTACCAAATACTTATGCTTGATGTATTGTCGTATTAAGCATACATGCTCAAATGTGATCTGTTTTCCTTCACCAATACTCCTGAGACAGGCTCCATTTTTTTAAGCTTCTGTAGATATTGTGCAGCTCCATTCTAAATTCTGTGAAGTGGGTTCATGTGTTTAGAAAACAATCCCGGATATAGGAAATTATCAACTGCAAGACAGATCACACTGAAGCAAAGAACCACAATAAACAATAGAATGACATCCCCAACCAAGCTGCATTATATGAAAGAGCTGAAAGCCTTTAAAGAACACAATATCCTGAAGAAGTAAGGCCCATATCTATACAATTTTAGCGCCTCATTAATGTAGTTTTTTGAAGCAAAATCAGTGCAAACTTACAAAATACAGTTGTATTTTGTATGTTTGTGCCACTTTTGCGTCAAAAGATTACACAAATGAAGCACTAAAGAAGTATGAATATGGGCCTAAGAGTCCAAACCACTATCAGAACTTAGCTATCCCATCAATCACTTGTTGACTTCCTCTACCCCTCAGGAGTCCTCCGCTGCCTTCAGCTATGTTTGCACTATACAAGTACCCCATACATACATACATTAACTTCAAGTCCAATTCATGACTTTATTAATTGGGGCAAGATAATCTACCAAGGACAAAGTCCAAAGGTTTACTCTGGATACAAGTGGACAATCAGTTTCAAGTAGGCAGCATTTCTCCAATCAAACACCGTCTGCTGAATGTGAAGTAATGAAAGGAAATAAAATCCAACACAGGCTATGGCTGGCCCTCAAAGTTATGGTTTCCATTGATCTAAGCTGAATTGTTTGAATTTAGGCACTAATCATCTGATCCAAAGTAAATGATGGATATACACTGTGATATAGCTGAATCCCTGCTTGTAATGCTAACAAATGACACACAATGACAAATATCACTTTTCGTGTTGAAAAAAACTAGCAAGCAAAGGATTCAACATGGCCAATTCTTAAATATGAATAAGTAAGTTCAGATGAACCACAGTGTGAAATGTCCCTTAAAATTTTAAAAATCAGGGTCACTAAAAAGGCTGACATACTGTAGGACTCAAGTCATATAGAGGTTACACCACAGTATTTGGTGTTGAGAGCAAAGCAAATCCTGATACAAATATGTGTTATATGTTACAGAATTCTATGTGTCTTACATCTGGTCTCTGGCAGAGTTATGTAGCATTTCCAACAGCCACAGAGTATTAAAATTGACTCAGCTATCTCTAGGTCTGTTTCTTTTCTCCACCATGCTGGGCTATTTTTGGAGAACCCTGACATAAACGTTATCTCACTTTAGACACATATCAAAAGTCTGAAAAGGTCAAATTCACAGCTGTAGGATAACCCTCTGAATATCATTCAATATTGTGGTTGGTCAGGGGTGCTACTGGCAGCCACTGAATTTAAATTTCCATGTAGAAAATCTAATCTGAAATAGATTAGGCAGTGCTTCAGTCAATTGTGCATTAGCTCAAGAATAGAAATCATGGAACCAAGTAAGAGGCATCTGCAGCTGACTATTTAGTGCTTCTGTCTCTACCCTTATCATACTAAGGGCCTGATTATGAGTTTGAGCGGTCAGACCGCCTAAACTCTAATACAGTGGTGGGGATGCGGCTGTCAAGTTGGCTGCCTCACCAACATCGTATTACAATGTTTCTGCTAGGCTGACTGGTGGAAACAGTGCAGTGTTGGGGAGCAAGGCCAAGGCATCACACAGAACACCCTTGGAAAGCGCACTGTCTGCCGTAGCATAGCCATAGCGAGAGTGCAGGCAGGGGGGTCCCTGCACTTCCCACAACATGAATGTGAGAAGTGCATAGGCACCGCTGTGGCCCCTGATCTGCCTTTCTGCCAGCATTTTCATGGCGGGGACCCCACCATGACAAGGCTGGCAGAAAGGAAAGTTGGCATCAGCATGGCGGTGCCGAACTCAGCACAGCCATGGTGGACCATGACTTTTACTGCCGCCAGCCTGTCGGGATCTCTGATCCCGGCGGTGGTGCCAGTCTCCTGGTGGTCAGACTGCCAGGATCGTAATCTGGCAGTTGGACCGCCATTGCTAGTTTGACGGTCCTAGTACCGCCAAACTCGTAATCAGGCCCCAAGTCTCAGATGTCAGGCAGATGATGGAAAGTAGGCAGGGCTCTACGAGGCCTGATTATATTTTGTAGTTTCTCTCCTTGTCCTTTCCCCTTCCCTCAGCAGGACTTCACTGGAATGTGTGGAGTAAATGGCAGGATAAAAGTATGTTATTAACATATGCTGGTGGCTGCAGGAAGTGGGCGACACCACTCAATTCTAGTTTTTTTATCGTCAGACTTTGATCATGAGCAAGAGAGAAAAAAGCATAGAGGGGAGTAAAGAGTAGGAAGAAAAGATAGGAAAAAGTGACAAAGGTAGAAAGCTGGGATGAGAAAGTACCTGAAAGAGTGAGATAAAGAAGATAGATGAAACAGGAATGAGCAGCAATCAATACAAAGCAGACTTGATATTAGGCAACCCCAGCACTCAGTACCAGCTGGCTCCTAAGAAAAGCTTTGGGTCGCTGCACCTATTTTATTTTTGGAACAGGCAGACATGAAATCAAACAATGGTCTGGAAGATTGTCGTCTTAGGCAATGCTGTGGAATTGATGGTTGAGACGGCCTTGCAATCTTTCTAGATGATTCAATGTTTCTAAATGTAGTGACTGATGGCAACTCAGTGTACAGGTCACATGGTAAATATGCATTGATAGAAATAACTGGGTTCATGCATGTGATGCGCCAATTGAATCAAGTTGGTTCATAAATAATATACAAACTGAACAAAACAGCCTATAAATTAGATTAGATCCTTAGGATCTCATAATTCTACCGAATGGAGGCACCAAAGCACATATATTATTTTCCTGTGAATGTAAAACAACAGAAATCACACACTGAAAAACAAGATATGTTTGACATTTAATTATTGCACAGCCTGCCTCTTCACATTTCAAAACGACGTATCTGACTACATTTTCTTCTTCTACAAATCAATGTCAAAACGTTGTCTGAAAGCTGGGCGTAAACTGCTAACCCTTGACCCATCAGAAGTACATTACACAGAGTGTATATTGCATCTTACTTTACGTGCAAGGTGAGGAATTGACCATCACTGTATATCATGCTACAGGTAACATGCGTGTGAGTAATCAGATTGCTTAAAAGATTTTCTTTAACTTTGAAGTGAAAATTACACGTCTTAAGTTTTCAAATGTGGTCAGAAAATTAGAGACAGTGGTTCATCTGGTTCATGTTAAAATGCCAAACTTAAGCACCAGTGAGTACACACACCATTAAGTCCACATTGTTCATCTCTAGCCTCTGATGATGTTGCATTATGGGGCCATGAGGAGTTCAACTATTTAGAAAATACATGTACTTGTGATTGTACTGAAAAATGTTTCACTGAAACCAGACATCTAACTTGGATCTTGCTTAAGTGAGTGATCTGCATCTTATTTCCTCAAACAAGAGCATGTTTTTATGATGGCTAAATTGACACCTTTGAAACCAGATAATTAATCACTAGACAAAGAGGCATTCTAGCCTGGGGTTGGTACTGTTGATTACCAAAACCAGACAAAAATAGAGAACCTCCTACCAAAGTGGATCAGAGTGGTGAATCAAATGTTGAAAGCTGTGCACACTTCTTTCTGGTGCTCGCGCCCAAGTCAATGTGTTCATTTGTAGGAATCAATCACCCCATCACTTAACCATCTGAGCACAACATTTTACCTCTACCTGTAGACTGAGAACAGAATTAAGATGAAAAGGAGAAGACATAGATGGATCGAGTTCTCTGAATCTATTTTGGGGCATTGATCTAGATATAAACATCGATCTGAGAGTACCCATGAGGTTATCACTGGACTGTGCAATGGTAGACCAGTGCAGTGTGAGCGCAACGAGATAACAAGCAAAGGCGGACCATGACTTTACAATAAAATATTCTCAGATCGTTCAACATACATTCTGCCCATCCACTACAGTAAATGGCCATTCTAACTTTTCTAATGGCAGCGTTTTACCACTAAATGAAATAAACATCGGTCATTGCAAAATGCACAAGTGAAACCTATCCCAAATTTGTGCCTAGATATTTGTCGGATGACGTTTTCCTATTTAATAGAAGTAAGAAGCTAATATAATGATCCTTGTTAGATATAACTTCAATTCTGCTGAGGTTTCATACTTCATAAAGACACAAAAGTGACTTTTTCATGAAGCAAGGTATATGGTGCTGATTTTAGAGGTGAGCAAAATATGAACTGCATGCTGTTTTGTAAAGTTGTGCTCCTTCACAAAGCTTGAAAATTTTGCCAGCTTACCTTCACCTGCAAACGTGTGAAGTTTCTCTGTACATTGCAGTATCAATTTCACCACATTACAAGATGATTTTGTCTGTGCATGTTTATCTGTTCTACAGTTTTTCCCTGCGCACGTGTAAATGTTTACCTTTGGCGAGTTTGTCTATGCAAAACGGTGTATTGTGCAGGGAACTAACACAAACTATTTTTCTGTGAAATATGTCATATACTGATCTATTTTAGGAGTGTTCAGATCAATGACTTTAACTGTTGCAAAGTTGCTGATTTCACACAAACGTAGCACGAAGACTGCAAAAAATAAACTTTACAACTTTTTGAATAGTTCTTCCTAGTTTGTATTGATCTTCTTACAAATGACTAAGAAATGTTATTAATGTGCACACTTGCTTTCAAGGACACATGAGACAGAATAGGTTGAAATGCGCCACAGACTCTTTCTAATAGAGCAGTTACTCAGTGTGTCCATTATAAGCCTGCTTTTCCTTGTTGGCTTTAGTGAAAAGGTTTATGTAGCAACACAATGCTTTAACACTATGACTTCACAATTAGTATTACTATGTGTTTTACATGACAGTCTGTGAAAAAGCCAAGGGACAGCTGCCTGCAAGAGTATATAGCATGTTACACTATTACAAATTCTACAGTCTGTACAATGAGCCCTATTTAGTTATCACAAAATCGAATTTTGAGGGTTTGCAACGTAGTTTTCTCCATTGAAGCTTTGCCAACTTATTTATTTGTATATTATGTAAAGCTTAAACAGTTCCTCATTTTACTTTCTATTTTTCTAGTGCAATAAGATCCTCCTCAATGCATGATAGGCTTCATCCAAACATAGTTTACACTCTAAAAATATCAGTCTACATGGACATAGTGTGAAATATGTTCCTCTACAAGTTTACCTTTTGCAGACTTTTTCTATGCCGAATGGAAAAGATGTAGAATGTTTCTCTGCAAGATTATAATTTGCAAAGTTTTTTGCATTGCCCACAAGAACAACAAAACTGTTTTGCCAAGATTACCTTATAGAGAACCATGGGTAGGTAAGGTAGGTAGGTAGGTAAAGGTTTATTATTTAGTTACTTAAAACCATAACAAAGGTAAAAAAGAAGCAAACACTTTTAAAATGCATTTGTGATATTACTAGATCATCATCAAAGGGTTGTGAATGTTCTCCAATCGTTTGGGTATGCGCTCCATATGAACGCGTTTTAAAACATAATGAGACAATTGCTACTTAAAGCTTTGCTCGCTCCATTGTGAGTAGAGTGTCACTTAATACTATTAGAGACCATTGTCAAGTGGTGAGTTGTGAACTATCCTCCTGTGAGTCACAGGGAGGATGGTGTTAATTTATTAAATGTTGCTTTTGTGTCACCAGCTATAGAAATTTCACTAAAGCACAATTCAGCTGCAGGTCCCCAGGTGCAAAGCACGCCAGCACTGCTTGTCTCTGTGTCCATATGACTTGTTCGTTGAATTTGTTCTTTAGTAAGGCTTTTCGTTCTAGTGCAAGACAGGTACATGAGCAGAGGACATGAAGGAGGTCTTCCGTGTCCTCACCACACAGGTGGCAGACAGGGTTGGTTTCATCCCTCAGCCAAGGGGCTGCATTTAAAGCAAGTGGTAAGAGACAAAGACAACAATATGAAAAATTGCTCCTTTGTTCGTCTCGAGAAACCCTGGCCTAGATATGACTGTTGTGCTAGAGGCGTGTAGGTGTGCAAAATCATCAATGCATGAGACCTCCTTGAGAAGGCTGCTTTGTCCTTCAGTAATGACTGAAACCTAATTTATTTCCTCACTGCTTTCTTAAAGACGCTGTGCGGGATTGGGATGCTCCAGAGGTCAGTGAGCCCGGTCTTCTTAAGTGAATCATCAATGTGGATTCTGAACGGGGAGGTGTTCTTACGTTCACGCTCTTGCCGCATGTAGTAATTAAGAGAGTCCGGAGTGGCACCACAGGCTTTGCTCCAGAGGTTTATATATGCACATCATCATGCCAGGGATTGGTTCAGTAGGCCAAACTCCAGTCTCAGTTGGGCAGGAGAGGTGAATTTGGGGATGTTGAAGATCATCCAGTAAACTTTGCTTGCAGCGTGGTTTAAGATGTCTCTATCCTTGCCTCTTTGTACTTCGCTGCCGTATGTTATTGTGGGCAGGAGCTTGGCTCTTAGCACTTTTAGGATTGGGTATGTGAAGGCCCACTCAGATAAATTTTTAGTCTTTTTGAGGATAGTGCTATAGCAAGGCTTTTTCTTTGATGCACGAAGTTCCCAGATTTGTCAATAACGACTCCAAGATATTTATACTTGTCTGTTTGAATAAGTCCTGTATTACCCCAAAACCACGCTCTCGAAGGTGCCTTAGATCTGATTGACAATGTGCGTGTTTTTCCAAAGTTTACTGTCAAGGCGTTAGTGGCTGAGTAATGCTGAGTAGCGTTTAATAGTCTCTGAAGGCCTATTTCCGTATGACTGATCAATATGAGGTCATCAGCGTATATGAGGCACGATAGTACCAGGTCCCCGAGTTTTGGGGGTGAGAGTTTGGGAGGGTGAGTGAGGCCACTAAGTCTGCTAAATATAAATTGAACAGTATGGGGGCCCAAACACAAACCTGTTTTAAGCCTTTGGTAGTGGGGATCCGCCTTGAAAGATGAGTGCCTGTACCCAATTTTATCTGGACCCATGTGTCCGAATGAAGGGCTATTATCAGGCGTAGGAGTGGATATTGAAGCCCCCAGGTTTCAAGCTTCTTCCACAACAGATCCCTGTCCACGTGGTCAAATGCAGCCTTAAAGTCACAAAGCATAGATGGAGCAGACGTTTCAGTGTTATAGCTTTGTCGATTAGGATGGCAATGGCCATAATGTTCGTGATGGTGCCAGTCTGTTTAGAGAATCCTGTTTGGATAATAGGGATTATTCCCTTTTCAATAGTCCATGCAAGCAGATGATCCAGTAACAGACCTGCAAAGTACTTTGCGTCATTGTCAATTAAGGCAATCAGACAATAGCTATTGGGGAGCGACCTGTCCCCGGTTTTGAAAATGGGGGAGATTATGGACCCCTTCCAGGACTGTGGAATAGTTACTGTCAGACCTATTTCTAGGTAGAGAGGTTTGAAAAAATTTCCCAAAAGGATCTGTTATGCTTAAAGACTGCAGGCGGAAGTCCATTCAGGCCCGGGTCGCCTTTTCCCCTGCCCTTGGCTATCTAAATTTTTATAGTAACCGAGTCAGTAGTTTGGGCGTGGTCTCTAATGAGGGCCAGTGTGAGGGGAGAATTCCTGGCAAAGTCATGCTTTGTGTGGCCATGCTGAGCGAAGTCTGGCCGATGAAGTGGACTCCAAGATGTAGGGCCCAGACAGCTTCTGGTATATGCGATGTAATGTCGCAGTCACACGGGTGGGCAAGGTTGCATATTGTGTGCCAGAAGCGTGCGCTATTGTTGCTCCTTGCGTCCGAGTGTAGCCTAGCCCACAAGTCTTCACTGCGATTCCTATTGATAGCCCATTTTAGCTTGTTCAGTGACTTTTTGTGGTGCCTTAAGGTTGCCAGAATGTCTGGATTGCCAATTCTGCCATTGAGACATCTTATGATGGAGTAAATTTTTCTCTTTGCGTCTCGTAGTGCTATCCTGTGGGTTTGTGCCAAGTTAGTTAAAGCTGAGGGAGGTGGTAGTCGCCTTTTGGTGATTGACTCTGCAAAAATTCCACTAAGCCTGGTTGTCAGTTGTTCCCATTTCTGCACTTCACTGTTGCTGTTTGTTTCTAATTCAAGTACAAGATCCATTGCTGCTTCAGTGACAAGATCTATGTTTGATTGCCCACATTTGACCCTTTTGCAATTTGTGGTGAAAGTGGTAAAATGTGCAATACTCGTTTTCTCCATTTTTGTTATCCCCAGGATGATGGCAAATTCCTGTGGGCAGTGGTTGCTCCAACTCCTGCTGCCTAGGTGGTAGGAGGCTACTTGTTTGAACAGTGGAAGAGTAACAAATGTGTAGTCCATTGTGGTAGAGGCTATGGTAGAAAAATATGATGCTGCTGGAGGCAACTCCTCAACAAATCTGAAATTCAGGGCTCTTAGCTGTAACAATTCTAAGCCATTGATTAATGACCTGCTGGTCTTTGTGGGACGGCTGTGTTTGTTGGTCCCCTGTGTAAGAAGATCCCAGGCACTAGAAAGGGCAATTGAGGTTTAGTCTGTGGAGGATCCTAGCAGATGCAAATTAAAGTCACCTGAGATTATGATATCAGCCGTATCGGCTATGCCACCATTGCTTATATAATTCTCGAGTAGAACCACTAGATTGTTAGCATCACTGGATTTAAGTTTGGGGTGGACGTAGGTGTTTACGAGGACTATCTCTGTTGTGGGCACACTCGTCGCGGCAATTGTCACAATATTGAAAAAGGAGCAGGTGGAGAGCAAAGGGATGACTGTGACTGATAGCGCTAAAGAGACGTAAGTGGCCAGGCCACCTTGAAGGTGACCATAATTCGCCTTCCTGGTTGCTAGGGTGAAGAAGCACATATAGCCCTGCAAGTGGAATGGTTCAAACCGCCTAGTTTCCTGCATTAGTATAATGTCAAAAGTGCTGATGTATTGGATGAAATCATGGTCCAAAGCTTTAGAAAGGAAGCCATTTACATTTCAAGAATACAGGCGGAGGATCTCCTTTGATGATGTGAGGCCCCGCTTTTTGTCTGAGGTTTGTCACCTTGGCCTATTGCAGTTGTTGATTGTTTTTGAAAACCACCTTAAGCCATTGTTGTTTAAAGAGAAATTAGCTGAGGTGAAGAATTTTTGGGGCCGAGAATCTCCCCTAGCAGTAGTGGAGGAACTTGAGGTCACAAGAGAGCAGCCCCGGGCACTCCAAAGTATGGAGCATGTTTCCCTGCTCTGGGGGTCTGTTTCAAAGGCAGGACACGGTGTTAGCAATGGGGATCAGTAGCCAACCTCACAGTGTGTGATAATACTAATGCCCTAGTGTTCGAAGCTTGTGCTTTCTCCTAAGATTGTTTGGGCGATTAGTCTTGACGTCCATGTGGCCTTAGTAGCTTTAGGGGCAGTGGCGTTGGTTGGGTGGAGAAATTCTACTGCTAGGAGATCAGTTGCATTTAGGCTGCTTGTAGAGGGAACATGTGAAAGAAGCCGAAGAATGTTCCCCCTGTTCAAGATGTCGCCAGTTCCCCTGGATTTGTAGTGAGGATGAAAAATTAATGTATTGGTGGTTGAGGAGTCAGGTCGAGTTTTGAGTTTCTGCAGTGGATGAAGAGGGTTCCCTGAGGGGGAACTCCCTCCTTGATTCCAGCAGTTGTTGGACCTGTTGGTTGTAGAATATTCCACTTGTGCATGATGTGTGAGGCTAGGAGGTATAATAATCGCTCCCTGTTCCTGTCGAGGAGGGGCCATTAGCTGGGCAGGGAAGGGAATGGAGGAAGTTGCTTGTGTAGGTTGACTGTAACTTCTGGCACTTAAAGCCACAGCGGTGTGCAGGAGCTGCTGGAATTGCAGCCCCTTCTGCAGGCCAGGAGTGGTCACTTTTGGCTGTATTCCTCTGCTTGATAACCATATTTGAGAGTGGGTCCTCAGAGATTGTCACTGGGGCAGGTGACCCAGGAGACATGGCTTCATTGGAGGCCCAAATGTCGGGTATTGTTGGTTTGGGGTCAGCTGCCTGGTTCTCTCCGTTCCCTGTGAATCCCTTCTTGTGGCCTTTCCTCCGCTGAGTGTGTCTCTGCTTGGCATTGGGTTTCACCATGACATTGCCATCTGCAGGACTGCCAATTGGGAGCTGGTTCCTTAAGAGTTTGAGTGTGGTACCTGTTGGAGTCAGGTTGGAAGGGGTTGCTGTGGCAGGAGACGCCTGGTTGGGACCATTTGTCCTGTTTCATGTCTTGTTCCCAGACTGCTGGTTGTAGTCTCGGGTGGATCCAAGTGGATTTTTCCAGGACATGTGTGGAAGGGTCAGATGTAGGATATGAGTGTGCGTGATGACTAGAGGCTCCCACTTTTGAAGATGCACAGAGGTTGGTGAGCATGGAAGGTAATGTGGATAGTTTGTATATTATTGGCCCACATGGGCAGCTCGTGAAAGTGCTCTTGGGGTTTTCTTGTGAGTGCGTGAAGAGGGATTTGAGGTCACCTAGTTGGTCATCAATACCTGCTACAAACACTGCCAAGGTGTTGAGCAAAGTTAGCTCAACGTCTATTTTGTCTGATTGATAATGAAGTGCTTCGACTAGAAGCTGCATGGTTTTGAGCAGGGAGGCCCAGGCGCCATCCATACGTGGATTGTGATGGTTTGTAACAGGATCCTGACCAGTTGTTGATGCAGTGCTTGTGTCTGTGCTTACTCTAATCTTTGCACCATCATTGAGAGACGGCTGACTGAAAGGTGGGATATTTCTATCAATGGTCGCGTTAGTCCTTGCTTTGTCATCTGGAGACTACTGGCTGGGATCTACAGTAAATCGAGTAGCAGAAGGGCAATCTTGGGAGTATGCAACAAGCATGACCTCCCACTCTGGTGTGTCTAAGTAGGATAAGGTTTCTTCGTCCACCCCCGTACACAGGCCCTCTGTTTTCATATTTACTGGAAGAGATAATGGGGAGGGGGGCTGAGATCCTTAATTTGTTGCAGTTCCCTGACAAGCAGTATCTGGAGTTATAGTTATGGCCAGGGCATCTGTGGGCAGCTGGTCCTCCTTATTGATAAAGGCTGGCTGTGCCACTTTCAGTCCAAGGAGCGCTAGATGGATTTGGTGGGTCACACTCTGTTGAGGGGAAGCATACCATGGATTCTCTGAAGCCTATCTGGGCTTCTCATGGACCTCTGCCCTGAAGAATTTCACAGGTTTCCCCATGGGCGACAAGGTTGTGCTGGTTACAGGAGGCTGAGTAGGGCTTAGGCTTGGTGTAGACCCCGTTGTGGCAGAATCACTATGAAATGGAGAGCTTTCTGCTGTGTTTGGAAGGACTGACAGAATTAATGGTGGCTGTAACCCCTGTGTGTCATTGTTATTTGAGAGGAGGACACGTCCTCTGCTTTTTAGAAAGGAGAACTTAGTGTAGATTTTCAGTTGGCAGATAGTTTTGCAATGTTTTTCAGATTGTTCTAGGCTGTTTTGGGGTTCCAGAATGACCCAGCATAAAGTCTGGAGATGGGTTGCTCCCCTCCCCTTCCTGGTCTGGCTCTGACTCAATCTCAATAAGAGGTGGGACATTCTGTGCCTTGTGATGGCTGTCTGGAGCGTGAGGTCTCCTCTTCCTTTTTCCCGTTGTGGTTTTATTTGGGGGCATCTTTCTTGTTTCGCCTGACCACATGGTCATGCGTTCCCCTTCCTTCTCTTCCTTCCCTTGTTTTTCCTCCTGCGAGGTTCGTGGGCTTCTGCTGATGAGGTGATAGAGGTAGTAGAAGTGGTAGCATGGAGGAGTTGATGGTCTGCTGTTGAATCTGTCGCACATACAGACACTGGATTCCGCTGGGGCAGAGACACGTGCAGACGGAAGAGTACCTGAAGGTACAGATGCCGGTGCTACTAATGCTGCTGGCTTGGCAAGTGAGGCTCACGAGCCGTCTGCAAGCCGCACCCACCCTAGGAGGGCCACTTCTGCGGGTGCTGGGGTACACCCTAGGTGGTGGCTGGGTTCAGTCACCACACTCACCTGTCGCGTGCACACTGAAGAGTAAATCTAGCTGCTCCATGGATGGTCCCCTGAGCTGAAGACAGGTTGTGTTTGCTCAGGATTGCAGCATCCAGCCTTAGGGCGAGGAAGTCCAAATACACGGGACCAGGGGGCCTGTTGAGCTGCAGGAGTGCAAGGGGGGGGCAGGCAGTGGGGGTGGTCAAGGGCTGGACAAGGCCAAGCGGCCCCCAGTTCCGCCACCTGCCCTGACCAGCTCCAACTCCCCTCGCTGCCCACTCCCCTGTGCCTGCCCCTACTGCTTGTTGGCTCCACCAGATGCCTGGCCGGAGCGGGGAGGCTCAGGTGGGTCAGAAGCTCAGGAGCTGAAGGGCTCAGGGGCTCCGGGGCTCTGGGGCTCGGGAGTTAGAGGAAGCGAGGAGTGAAACACAAAACAGGGAGTGAGAAGGGCCCCCAGTCGCAGAGACAGGGACCGAGAAGGGTAGGACAGTGAGGACAGGTGGGGGTAGGGAGGGTGGAGCCATGTAGGAGGAACCAGGGGGGCAGGTAGGGAGGCAGGATCAGGTGACAATTGCAGCAGCAGCGGCAGCAGGACAGCAAACCAGACAAACCAGGTGAGTGACTGTGGGACCCACAGATGCACCCCCCCACCTCGCGGGTCCTGTCTTCAGACACCTCCTGTGACTACACAACCCAGCCTCAACCCTGCCCAGCCCGGCAACCCTCTGCCCCCCTGCCCACGCACACACAATCCCTTGCTGCTGCGACCTCCTTTCTGCGCTTTGCAGCTGCCCCTCAGCCCCCTCACCTTACCTTATCTGTCTCCGCTCTCTCCTCTGCTGCCCCTCCTCCTCTGCGGCCTCTCCGCGGCCCCCTTAGCAATGGGGGGCCAGGACTGGGATGTATGCCGAACATGGACGTGGATGGCAAATGGCGGATTGTGCGGACTGCGCGCTCATCTGCTCGTGGCTCGCAGCTCGGCTCCCTCGCTCGCGACTCACAGCTCGTCTCAGCGACTCTTATAGAGAACATGGTGCTAGAGATGGATAAAGATCTATGCAACACAGAAGTCACGATTTTCATGCAGATGTGGCAAAGCAAAAAATAAGCTGCAAGTTTTAATGGATTTTCAAAACAGATGCAAAAAGAAAACTTTGCAGTTCTCTTTTCAGTCATGGATGTTCTGCCTAATAAAAGATAGTGAAATTTTATATTTTCTACATAAAGCTGTCTTGCTGTCTTCTCTTCTAGCTATATGTAGGAATCACACATTGAAATGTGCGGCCCTGGAGGTCCACATCACCTACTCAAGGGCATTTGCAACTGCTTAGAAAATTATAGAATATGAACAGACTAATAAAGTAGGTGTAAATGAAGATGCAGAATGGCCATTTGAAAATGTTATCATGTCCTGTAAATGTGAAAGAATTTGAAATTGGAGACTACAATGTATGTTGAGATCCTCAGACTGAATTTGGGAGCAATGCAAGGTCATCAAGCAGAGAACACAGTGTGGACGATAGGTGGACTGAGCTGAATTTAGAAAACTTCCAACCTTCTCACTTTATATTTTTATGTTTGTTTGTGATTTAAATAAATAACCTCATCATTTGGGTATTTGTTTGATGAATGCTTGTGTCTTTATTTTATATAATGTTTTGCAGTGTCACTCATCAAAATTGCTTAGCTTGCGTCGGGATCATGAGTTCCAGTAATGGCTCATTTGATACTTCTGGATTACAGTAAAGATTGGGTCAGGGTCCCTGGATTCCAGCAAGTGGGGATCCAGAGAGGTCAAAAGATTGAGAAACACTGATCTACTGTATGCATGACTGTCGGGGCCAGGTATTTTTGGCAAGGTATTTTCTTCTGTAACAAAATCAGCATATTTTAGTAACGCTAACGAAGCAAGTCTAACAAAACTGCTTCAAACACAAGCTCTTTATTGTATTAAATAACTAAGAAGACAAATAAATAAATATATAAATCTATAAGTAAATAAATAAATGAATAAATTAATTAATTAATAAATATATGAGCTCTGATCATCGGTGCACGCAAGGAAAAAGTCCTCACTCCTCAAATGCTTGTTCTGTAGTAAAATACAGCCATAATCAGTGAGCATGCAAACTCGTCTAGACATAACCATCTGCGAAGAAAGGAATTCCGCCTGGTTCTCAACGTACAGCACACTTCTCTACCACAGGCTGGGAAACAGAGAGCCAACGTAGGTAAAAAAAAATTACACTGTGGCAAAACAAATGGAACAAATCCGTTTTGTATCACTTTCCTAACTGTGCCTTAAACAAGTGTTGTACTAGGTATGAAGGTATTTTGCCCTGTCTTTGCTTTGTTGACATAATAGTGAAACAAGTACATGCATTTACATATTCAAAGAGAGAAAAATGGGCCCAATTTGCTCCATATTTGTTTTAAAGTAAAGTAGTCAGAAGAAAAGTACCAAAACCGTCATGCTGAATTTCAACCGCAGTTCTAGTTTTCTTCCACTGCACAGGTAAATAGTTATAGGCATCTTGTGCTTCATAATATCTTGCTTTAGTTTCGCAATTGCTCCTTTCTTACTAATACCTTTATGAGATGTGGATTGTAGCAAAATGCAGCTGCTTCGCTACTTATCGAGGAAGAAGAAAAATAGTACAAAAGGTATGTGCGCCACTTTTCCCCCAATAGCGTCACAGGTACATGACCCGGAAGTGTTCGAGTGCACGTACACCCATGCTGGGGGCCACTCAATCAGTGTGAGTTACTGTAGCCTCGTCTGCACAATTCCCGGTGTACTGAGCTATTTCACTATCACAGTGCGATGGAAAGTGTGTTTGGGCTTACAGTGAAAATATTATACCTTCAATAACGGCATTTCTAGATCCTGCCAGCCCTAGGCCACTTCCTTCCACATTCTCCCTATCCATTAGCAGAATTACACATAGATTCCCCTTAAAATTGAGCTATTTTCCATTGCCATGTAAAGATAAATATATAAATACACATAATAATAAGTCCAAAATGCATAATTAAATAATAAATTCCCTGTAAACATGTCGAAAGAACTGTAAAAAAGGGGTGACGTCCCCACTGGGGGCAAAAGGCACTCTAAACTTCTTAATAAACACATATCTATACACATGCCTGGCATTTTTATTTCGTCTGCTTTCTGCAGCAGAGGGCAGCTCTGTTCTCATTTTCAGTGCAGCTTCTCCAGAGGAAAGGTCTAGTCGAATGACCTCTGCAAATGTATTTCAGTTTTTTCCAATCTATGCTGTTTTGCTGGAGATGTGGCACTTCACTCAGGCGACGAAAAGCATATTCCAGTTTTGAACGAGATAATGAGATAAAAAAGATTCTGAAAGTAAAAAAAAATCGACAAACATAACTCTCGTGTTTCAGCAACAGTTGATTGGCCACTCTCGCTCAAGAAGCAAATAGCAAAAGTGTTCTTTCTCCACCAAACCAAAATTAAACTAATACCTATTTTCAAATTCAACTAACTACTTTAGATTTCATATAAAATAGACGATTTTACGTTCATTTAAGAAAATGATGGCCACTGAAGGGCTGTTAAACTGATTTTACAACCAGTGCACCCATTTGCAGCAAACCCTGTATTCCTATTTAATGTAGAAAACGAAGTTTGTTCCGTGATCTTCCTCACATAAAATGATATTAGAAAAAAAAAAACGCTAGGTCAAAGTCTTCCCGACCTCGCGGGCAAGGGGGCCAGGGTAAGACATCACGTATCCGCCAACACTATTCTAGAAAGACTAGATCGGCTACTGCTCGGTGCTGCTCCCTCAAAGTTATCTCCATACAGGGATGGGTGGTTTGATCCATCCGTGGTTGAATTAGGGGCCTGCTCTCTTGTTTCTCCTGCGAGCTCCAGGTTAGTGTTCAGTCCGTGTGCTTTGCTCGTCACACTTGCACACCGCGTCCGTTCATTTGTATGACCTGCGCCCGTAGTGTCTGGATTCCGCTCAGAAGTGTCTTCTGATGTTCCAACGCTGTGATGCCCAAGCTCATAACATCTCTGCAAAGCAAAAAGAAGTTTGTCACGAGGTGCGTCATTATCTTAACCCACTAAAAGATTACTGTAAAAACGTTTCAAAATTACCGTAGACCAGAAAAGAAATAGATGAAACCATCCCCAAGCATGATATTTTTTCAGAAGGTTGTGGTTCAAATTTCAACTCATTTTTCGTCAACAAATTAAAGTGATGGTTGAATAAAAAGAGGCAAAGAAGAAATATCATGGTCTCCTTTTTCATTTTAAAGAAGCATAGACGCTGGTAATTGAACTATTCACTCAGACCAACACCTTGTGCCTATAATGATACTTTGGTAGCAGCATGTCATCACCTCTTGCTATCAAAGCTCTGACGTCTTACATGTACAGGAGGCTTGAAAGGTTCAGACTGGTGCAGGAAATTAATTTTGAAATTTGTTGAAAACAAGATGTGTAAGATTTCAGTTCTTTATTAAATAATATTGTATGTATTCCTTCTGCCTTTTGTCAACCCGTAGCCTTTTTTCTTCCTCATTTTTGATTTCAACTAAGGAATTGTTGCGTTGGCTCTCATTATGCTAATGAGACTGCTGCATTTGGGTGGCAGCCTCACTTGAACTGTGGGAACTTAGTCCCACACTAAGTGACAACTGTTGTCCTAATCCATTTCCGGCCAGCTAGCAGCACCTCATCTCCACCCAAGAGCAGGGATGATTTGTGGCAACTGGGCGCATGACATAATGACTTCTCAGGGAAATCATGGTGGATCAGATCTCATCCTTTTCTCTCAGTTACATTAGTCTTAAACATGAAAAGGCAAACAGAGGCAGGGAATGGTTCAATAAGATTTTTTGAATCAACTGCATCTATGATAAAATGGCATGAAATGCAATAATTATAATGATGAAATATGCTAGAAACAAAGTGGTGACAAGGAAAGTGAAACAAGGGAAAAGTCTCACCATACTGCCACTTATGCACACTATATGCAATTCCTACCTAAGCTATGTTAAAGCACAGCAGTATTAGCCCTCATCCGCCTTCCAGGATTGCCCATAGAGACACCATCCCCATGCGGACCAGTGAACCGGTGGTCTTAACAAACAGCTGTAATTAGGTCAAACAGCATGCAGTTGTGGTCTTCTGGCTGGAACCTCCCTCTAATGTTTGGAACAGAGAAGTGATTTTATAATAAAACAAATTACGTTGTGAGAAAATGTCCCCATGTAGAAATATGTGTGTTTCTGTGAATGTTAGAGACGCAGTGTACCACTTGTGCCAACAATCCTATCTCGCTGCAGCCTTGAGGAAAGTACAGAGTGAAAAGATTGTCATGCTACAGAATGTAATGCTTTCCTAGGCAAAACGACAACTAGATAAAGAAAATACAACACCACCACAAAAGTGTCTGATTCTAAAATAATAAAATGAAGCAGAGTAACATGTTACTAGCCTAAAGGGCAAAAGCAGCAGGCCTAGGTGCTAAAATAATGTGCCACGAGTCATCGCGAAAATGGCTGTACAACAGAAAGGTCTGTGTTTTTACCAAGCCCAATACAGATCAGGGCTATTGGTAGGATATGTTAAAATGTTTTTCTTTTGCATAACATCTGCATTGTGTTTGTGGCTTCATTGATGCTAGTAATTTGGTATTCCACTCGAAGGTGCCCTGTGAGGCATGGTCTTATGAGCGATCACCTGAATCTAAATCAATGAGTTCTTAAATTTAGTGCCACAGTTCCAATGAAAACTGGAAATGTTTCATCCATCTTAACTGTGCACATGTGTCTTTGACCATTTTGTCTGTGTCATCATGCAGTGGCCATGTATTCATGCTTCTGTTACCAATGGATTCACAGCAATCGTGAGTTGTCATAAATAGGTTCCCAGATATCATGCCACAGTGTTTTCATGTAATAACAATGTGGACCAAGAAATGTATTTCCTTGAGTCAAAAGCAGAAGAGCCCATGTAGGTTGCACCAGAGTTCTCCCTGGGTTAACACTTACTATCAGAGCCAATGGAGCTAATCATTTGATCTAAACCCACAGGAAGGTGGTCTGATGACTGTTACTCATGCCCAGTCTGAATTATTTGGACTCCTAATAATATGACACTTAATGGATTGGTAGGTGTACAATCAAAGAAAGGGGTAGGATGCAAAGACCTTCATGTGAAACTATGTAAAGCTAAGAACCTGCCAGCCGTAGATTTATGGAACACTGTGTACAGAAGGGATTGGAGAGGTATTCAACATCCATCAGTACAGTGCTGTTCTGTGGGTGGTTATTAAGTGGGTAGCCTGAATAATCCTGCCTGGTTTGTGGGAGGACTGCAAGACATGAGATCGGTGACCAGTATACTGCATCACTTATATTGATTGTCTGTCAGAATATCATATACAGAAACATGGTCTGACACACCAATTAAATAATGTGTCCTACATATTGTATAGAAAAAAAACCAATTTGGTGTAGATTTTCTACTATAAACTGCAAATGGCTGATATTTTTGTAGATGGCATCTGGGACACAATTTATCTGTCAAACGATATTCTGGTATCACTATAGCTTTCCTGACTAAACTTTGCAAATTTCTGAAAGTTCGGTTGGAAAATCGAGGAGTAGTGCCACGTTCAGTTCCAACAACCTCCAGAGCATTCAAAATCCTTCAACCTGCTTAAAGTTCTGCAACTCAAGCACTCGCATAGCTCATTGATTCACACAGTGTACTTATTGGAAACATGCTTATGATGGCCTATGCTGAAGAGGTCTGAGCTTCATGAAACACCAATATGTAATGACAATTTGTTCACAGTGGTACAACTAATCTTTGTTGAGTTTCTTTGCAGTCAGTATCTGATACATGTTTCATTTTCATGAATATTTCTAGAATCCTGCATTCTTTATGCATTTAACTGTCTTGCTTTTCAAAGAATTGAACCCTTACCCCCAGCCTACTCCTCACAGTAATTATTAAGCTTCTAGTGGTGCACTTCTGGATGAAAAAAGGAAACTATAGAGAGATTTTTTTGTGTACCACGCCAGGGCTTTTCTCAAAAGGATATATTGTGGGGTATCCTACCAAATATTTTGTAGTTTAGCAAACCATGGACAGAATGCTTCAGAATATTGCATTTAAGCTCTGTATCTTCCAAGTGAACCCTTAATAATAATGTAACCTTCCAAGCAGTAACACACCTGATAGCCTAACCTGAGTTCAAACCATATGCTTGCTTTCAAGTACACTGCATATGTGAGACTGAAGGGCACACTCAATTGCAGAATTCCTCTATGTGGAAAGTGTTCATAAAAGTAAAGCAGAAAAGGCAGGGACTCTGCTTGCTCTGTACTGCATAGAATGTGCTCACCAAGTTTCCTGTTTCTTCCTCGCTTTGTCTAAGCCTAACAGACAGCTTGTCAGGCTGAACATTTAAATGGAAAAATCAGAGACCTGTGTATGAGAGCCACAAGAGTGTCTGTCTCTGCCTAACCTTTGTCTCTTTCCTCAAATGCTTTATTTTTTGATCTGCTCTCTCACTCCTGCTTCTGGCTCCAACTGCTGCTCTTGCACCAAATAAAATGTGATAAAATGCATCTTAAGCTCAGAAGGGTGGCTGAGCCGTTTATTGGTACTATGGATCATGGCTCTAGTAAAGTACTTGATGGTACTCAAGCTAGTAGAAATGTGCAATAAATCTTGGATTACTGCTTCCCTTCTTCCTTATTGGAAGCATGCATTCATAATACATTTACCTAAAAAGCCATCCATCTTAGAGAACTATAGGCCTGTCACCTTGCTCCCACACTGAACCAAAATCATAGAAAGCAAGTTCGATCTTCAATTCACCTACTTCTTGGAAAGGAACCAACTAATAGATGAACCTCAATGCAGGTTTAGAAGACCTTTCCATTGTACGTAGACTACCCTCCTTTTGGTAGCAGAGGAGATCTGCAAAATTGTGGTCTAGGACAGATCTGTGTCCCTGGTACTGTTGGGCTTCTCTACATGAGTTTTTTTGCTCATCCAGTACTTTTAGAAAGGTTGAGGAACACCTGAATATTGGGTCTGGCATTGGACTGGATTTAGTACTTCTTGGGTTGAATATCTAAATATGTTTTCTTTTCCCCTTTTAAATGCTTCTGCACGGATCATCCTAAATATCATCCGACAAATCTCGATGAAGCCTCTTCTGCCTTCTCTCTATTGACTCCCTATCTGGCAAAGATGTACTTTTGAGGCTCTCTGCCTATCATTCAAAGCGATACAATGGATGGGGTCCCAGCTATCTTTCGAACAAGATCCACCTCTACTCCCCTGCTCATACTTTGTGTTTTTTTTATACTAAGCAACTTCAGGTCCAAAAATATAGATGCTGCTGTACTGGGGATCGCTCTTTCTTTTACAAAACAGCCAAAGTCTCTATGCCAGTTGGACTCAGGCTATCTTCTGATTACTCTACTTTCAAAAAGCCTTTAGAAACCAGGCTGTGTAAGCAATTGTAGTACTCTTGTCATATCTATCAGATATCCAGTGCCAGAGCTTATTTTTCATGGGGTAACAGGGCACTTCATAAATGCTACGTATTTATTCATTCAATTGGAAATCCACCCAATCTGTCCAACGAGGTAATGATGGCAAGTTGTTTTCTTGATTCTTATTTACTCTTCTTTCATCTTAAAACACAGTTTCAGCAAACCAAGGAAAACATTGACAACTAAATATTTAGTCTTAATTCCACAGTGATTGTTTTTTGATTCAACAATCTTTAAATTTACAAAAGTTTAAAGTAAAACTATTGGGAAATCAATCAATCACATTTCCAGTGGGAATCATTATTAAAGTGGATCCTAGGGAGCTGGACCAAATATTATGTAACAAATGTAGTTCTCACTGCCTGTTACAATTCCATCATTTCGCCTCTGGGGGACGATTTACATGGACCATCTGTATCATTGTAATCACATTTAAAACTCATCTAAAGTCCCTCTCCGACTCCTGCCTGCTTCCCATTTCAATCATGTATGCAATTAAAAACCTACATTTGCTTCCATGGGCTTCAGGTTCCATAATCCACTGCCTAATATTCAATAAAACCTGAAATCTGCTGTCTATTGTTTTTTATGACAGTAGTCCTACTATTCCTCAGCACTGGATTCTCTCTTGCAGGGCTTGTGAAAGGCTGGAATTGCATACACATGTGACCAATCTTGTGCAGTAAAGCCATGTGACTCCACCCTAGTCTTGCTGCTGCCTGGAGATGCTTATAGGGTGCCATTTACTGAAGCTCCTTGTTTGTGCATTGATGTTTTATCCTTTGTGTACCAGACCTCTTGTTGGCTTGTTTTCCAGTCCAATTCCTGCCTTGCTTCAGCCAAAGACTGTGTCCTGTTTTTATGCAGCCTGCTACACATTTTTAAGCCCTGCTTGCTTTTGCTTAGTTCATTGTCTGGCTTTTTTCTAAAACTGTTACAGCCCGTGCGCTGCTCCCTGTCTAGTTGTTACTAGTTTGTTCTTTCTTTTCCTGCTATTATTTTCCCTTTACTTAGTCCTTTTGCTTCCACCATAACATTTGTATTTTCTCTTCAGAGTCTTCCATTTCCCTCCAGTTTATAGTCCCTTTCTCTGTGATTCTTATGCAGTCTCTATTTCTCTTAAAGTTCAAGTCTCTTGCTTCTTAAAGTTCCAAGGCCCCTTGTGTTCGACTTACCTGTTTTCCAGTTTCTCCTTGAATACTCTACTCCTGGCTATTTGCTGCTGCTCTTAGGTTCATGCTCGGTAGTTTCCTCTTGGGCTATTGCGTCTAGTAAGTGTACTGTTTAGACCTCACCTTTGTGCCCTAAAGGTCCAGAAACAGAATCACTTCTGCTGCCTCCCTTAAATGGGGCTTGCAGCGTGACTAAAAGTAATCTGCACAGAGGCATTGATAGTCCTGTTGCTGTGGGAAGGTCTGAATCTTACCTTTCTACAACCCTAGTGGTAGGTAACCTAGAATGTTTGTGTATTATTGATCCATTCCCTTGTTTGTTCATGCTAGGTTGCCAGCCTTCTCTATCCTGTTCCTGTTCTTTACTCTATATCTGTTCTTTCCTGTTGTATGTATTTATCTGCTCCTCCGCTTCGGTATACTACACCCAAAGGGAGACATTGTGTGACCTTGAGGGGTGCTCCACCCTCAGTTCCTGTTGCTGCCCAGAAGGATTGCACTGCAGTGATAGTCCTGATAATCAATTTATTTAATTTGGGGTGTAAGAGGAATAAGGACTCCGAAGCAAATGCAAAGTGAAAACATGATACATGGAGTAGAGAATAAAGGTAGCCAAAGTATAAAATGTGAGAACTGCAAAGCATGTACATTTTTGGTCATGATGCATTTCACATGTTTCTTTTTTTCTACTCATGGCAGAATATTACATTGAAGAATAAATAAAACATTTGGTACTGAAAATTGAAAAAGTGGTAAATAGGGTTTATAAGTAAAATGTTGTACCATCACTAATGTACCATCCGTCTTCCTTCCAAATTAAGTATTATTGATAACAAATTTCTGATTTTATAGAAATATTGTTAAAAAAAACAGAATGAGTCCAAACTAGCTCTGAATGAAAACAAAACCAAAGACTCAGCAATCTAGTTTTGCCTGTGTCTACATAAACATGCTGCAATAACAAATGAAACTATAAAATATAGGATACACATGATATCATGAACGGTTTTGAAAATAAAGGAATGGACTTGTGTTTTAAATTTCATTTTTACACATATAAAAGCCAGATTTAGTATTGTAAATCATTCCTCAGTTACTTATTTTTTATAACCAATTTTATTACGTTGAACAGTACACAATATCATCCACTGAAAATTATAAATAAGTCACATAATCATTATGATCCATAGCACGAAATATTTACATTCCTGCATCATAGTTATACAGTTAACATCGGTAGTCCATAGTACGCACACCATTTACCCCTTATTTTCTCATGTTTCCGGGGACAGCCATGGGCTTCATAGATTGGCTGCTCCTGGTGCAGACATATGCCGTGAGGGGAAGGAACAGACCTTGTGAGTTAATCATCAGGGAACCATAAATTGTCGAAATCGCACCCTGAACTAATTTTCCTATCAGTAGTTTCGCCTCCAGTGAGCTATATTCAGGAATCTGCTCAGATGCGGGGAGGTGGGCAAGCAATGCATGGCGCAGTTGAAGAAAGCAAAAGAACTGGGTGCAAGACAGATCATAATGATCAAGAACGGCAGCTCTTAAAAGGATACCAAGGACCCATCTTGGAGAGCATTGGCTAGATATGTAATACGTATTTGGTCCCAGTAGGAGAAGCCCTCTAGGTGTGCCCCTTGTCTTAGCCATGTACCTCCCTGTAATGGTGTCATGTCTGTGAGTCAGCGAGTCCACTGCATAAGGTGCAGGGCCACTCTCCAGCAGAGCAGTGACACTTGGGTACAGGATGGCGTTGTGGAAGGTATGGGACTGCCATAGAGTAGGTCAAGGAGCCCATGGAGGCCTGGGTGGTGTAGTTCTGGCCTGTATGCAGGATGATCCCATCCTCCAACACACCACTCATTTACCGGGACCAGATGCGGCGCAAGGCAGTAGTCATATAAATCTGGGATGTCAAGGCCTCCATCAAACTTCAATTTACGAGCTGAGGGGAAAGCCACCCGATGACTCCCATTTGCCCAAATGAATAATGTCGATTTCATGGTAAGTGACCAAATCTATGTAAGTGGAATTGGATCCAGATAGTTTGCCAGGAATTAAAGGCATCGGGGGAGACACATAATTTTAAAGACTGCAATACTCCCCAAGGGATTCAGTAGTAGATGGGACCAAACACAAAGATCTTGATCCAGTGTTGAGGCAAGAGGGCAGAAATACAGGGGCCGTGCCAAGTCTGGAATGGTGGAGGTATGGATCCCTAGGTATTTGAAGGAGTTGTGCCTTAAGGAATTGTCAGGATACCAGATTCAGCCGACTTTTTGGGTTTTATACACAGACCAGATACCTCAGAATAGAGTTGAAGAATCTCTAGACATCTAGGACCCAATATTTACGGTTCACTGAGGAAAGGTAGAACACCGTCTGCATAGTGGGCAATCTGGTCCTCTACACTACCTCCCCACCGCAGTCCCTGAACCCATGCATCATATTGCATTAGGCATGCAAATGGTTCAGGGGACAGCCCTGTCATGTCTCTCTGCAGATTGGGAAGGACAAGGACAAAATTCCACTCACTCAAACCTGTGCAGAGAGGGTTCTATGTAGAAGTCCCACCAAGCCACAAAATGTGGGTCAGAAGTCCACCTGCTGGAGAACGGCCTCAAGAAATGACCACAAGAACGTGTCAAACACTTTGTGGAAGTCAATAAGAAGTAGGGCTAGATTTTTGATTAGCCGGGACACCTGAGAGTGGGCCAACTGCACTTTTCGGATACAGTGATGGGTACTTTTACCGGGCATTAAGTCACATTTGTTTGGATGGATGAGGTAGGTAAGAGTTTGGACCAATCTATTTGCCAAGTCCTTTGCACAGATTTTAATGGCTGTGTTAATAAGAGAAATCGTCCGGTATGAGGAACAATTTTTGGCTGGCTGACCACTACAACGGCGATATCAAAATACTAGGGGAACAAACCACTCTTTAGTGCCTCAGTACAGAGGGCCAGCAGATGAGGGGTCATTATTTTCCAGTAGTGCTAAAGAAATTGATGGGAAACCCATTGGGTCCCTGGGTCTTGCCAGGGTGAAGATTTGTTATAGCCTGTCCAACTTCCTCTGCTGACAGTGCTGGATCTAGTTCTTGAGCCAAGAAAGAGGAAATAGATATCAGAATCACATCCCTTAAAAGGAGGTACGCATGTTCACTAGGTGGGGTTGGACATGCCGCATATAAATCCTAACAAAAGGCTGATAATGTTTGGGTGACTGCGGGCAGTTCCTTGCGAAGGACACCTGAAGAGTCGCTAATAGTTGGGACCGCACTACTAGCAACCTCTCTTGTTGCTAACCAGTACAGTAGCTTGCTTCACTTATCTAGAGAGACGTATACCCACTGGGTGGATGCCCTTCAACATTGCTGAGCCTCTTCCAAGGAGATTGACGGAGCTTAGATCGCACCATCTATGAATGGCGCACCACCTCCCCGATCTCGCACCACCGGCGTGCAGTCCTACGGCAAGGATCTGTGCTTCTATTTGTGTGACCTGAGCCTGTCACCGTAGCTCTTCATTTAACACATAGGGGGTTATTCTAACTTTGGAGGAGGTGTTAATCCGTCCCAAAAGTGACGGAAAAGTGACGGATTTACCACCAGCCGTATTACGAGTCCATTATATCCTATGGAACTCGTAATACGGCTGGTGGTATATCCGTCACTTTACCGTCACTTTTGGGACGGATTAACACTCCTCCAAAGTTAGAATAACCCCCATAATCCTTAAAACTGCCCTGTAATGTAGGCTCACTAGTCACACATGGGGTCCCCGTAGATGAGACCGAGCCCTCACTGTGTTGGAAGAAGGTGCATAGCTCCTGCTCCACAAAGTCTAAGCAGTTCCGGTCAGTTAAGTTCCACACACTGAATCTCCACATTGGGCTATGGGTGTCATCCTGGGGTCCTCACTCAAGAAGGAGAGGAATATGATCCAAGATGTCCCTATGTACAATCCAAACAATGTGCAATTGCCTATGGAGTCTGCCCATGCATTATGGCACGTGGATTGAGCCACCGAGTTTGGTCGCAAAGTGCCTGATGTATCTGTCACGTTTTCAGGGACCACATTAAAATCCCCACCAACTATAGTCACCCCCAGCAGCAGCACCATCCCTAAGGATCATATTGCAAACAGAGTGGATTGCAGAACGTGTGGGGGGAACATATCGAACACAAAGTTGAATTGCATAGTTTCCAAATGGCCCTCAACACCAATGTATCGGCTCTGGGGATTGGCGTGTATTGTGAATCCTGCCAATGGAAAGGTTATGGTTATGGAACTTTGAGAGTGGCCTGCATGGTATCCTAATCACCACAGGAAAGGACCCAGGAAAGGACAATGAACTCCCAAAAGCTGTTTCTCCTGGAGGAAGATTACTTCTCGGTTATACCTCTTGATGTACCACAGAACCACAGATATTTTAATGCAGTCCAGGAGGCCATTTACATTCCGGGAGATGGTTCTAATCATGTGGAAGAAGAGCCACAGGGATGCGAAGGGGCTCAATACGCCCCTTAACCACGGTGAAAATGATGTATAATGGTACAAGATTTCACTATGTGCAGTCTTGCAGTGGAGAATGGGTGTGATGCTTGGCTGCAAGTAAAGCAAAGAAAAATAACATCTGCATTTAAAGCAACATACCCCCTCCTGTGTCCCCCTCCCCATACTTCCTACCTTGCAGCATCCGTCACCCCTATAAAGCAAATGTTTAGGCAAACATGGGGAGAATCAAAAGGCATACGGTCTGGAGCTCCATTTGCCTTTGCAAGGATACTTTGCCTGACAGCAATGTTCAACAAACGAGAGAGGAGTCCTCTGTGTATAGTAAGTTGAAAGAAAATGTCTCAAGAGAAGGCATCATTTAACCTCAACACAACTCAGTCACCTGATCACTAATAATACACTTTCAAGGCCAGACTGGCCTTGCCCATTTTTTACTTCAGATCCAAATCAGCATAATAGTCCTAGTAGTGTCAATGTAAGGCAGTCAATGCAGGGAGTCTGGGTGGCTCTCTGTAGAGGGAGATTCCAGCAAGATGACCACGACTGTATGCTGAGTGCTTTGCTGAAGCTGCTTATGACTACAGGCCTCTTGCTCAGGTATGAGGGATGATGTCTTTCCAGGGGAACCTGAAGGGCAGAATTAGAGCTTAACATGCTGTGCTCTAACATAGCGTAGGTAGGAACTATTTTAATGATCTTAGTGACAATATTATAATGTTATTTTTATGTTTCACTCTCCTTATCACAATTGTAATCCTGTCATGCGTCATCGTCCTAGTTATTGCAATTCATGCTTTATTATCTAAGAAACAGTTACTTCAATAAAACCTTATTGAACTTTACTCTGCCTCTGATTGTCCTTGCATATGTGAGACTAATGTAACTGAGAGAAATGGATGAGATCTGAGTGACTAGGATTTCCCTGAGGAGTCAATTGTGTCATGTGCTCGGTTGCCCAATCATCCCTGCTCTAGAGTGGAAATGAGGCACTGCTAGTTAGCTGGAACAAAACCCGAATTAGGTTGACAGGTGTCACCTGTAGTGGGTTCAGATTCAGCGCAAGTGATTCTGCCGCCCAAATCCAGTAGTCTCATTAGGATAATGAGAGCCTACGCGACACGGCTCTCTGTAGATTTGAAGATCGCCAGGGTGTCAGAAGGGGAGGTATCCTAATCTGTAGGTGGTAGCACTTTGCCAGCTGGAGATGGCCTTTCCAAGGCTACCCTCTCACCCCGTGGTGACTTAGTTTTCCAGGATCTATTGTGTCACCTGCGGGGCTCCTGGGCAGGACGCGGTGGAGGGCGCTTCCTCACTTCAGCTCCCCCTGTGTCTGCTGCTCCCGACTGGCGCAATGGCTGTTGCTCTGTCACCCATTCCCAAGCTTATTCAGAAGTGCAAAAAAAGTGAAGGAGGCAAAAATTACTTTGAGCAAGGCGGGAAAAAGGAGCATGTAGGGTATGTTCTGTTTTACCTCCTCAAAGGACCAGTGACATTGCTGAACTGCCTTGGTATAATCTGGGAAGATCAAAATGTCTGCATTAGTGTGCTTCATATCAGGCTGGGTCCAGGCCTCATGGAGAATGGCATTGCAATCTCGATGGTTGAGGAAACGTGCCCCAACAGGATGGGAAGGGGCCCTAAGGGGAGGCTTCTTTGTCAGCGCTCATTGTGCTGGCTCCACGATGAAACAGCGGGACAACTTGTCATCCAAAACCAATGATCGTAACCAGGCTTCCAAGTGATCAAACATGCTGGTTTCCTCAATTCCTTCTGGCAAGCCAATGAGGCGCAGATTGTTCCTACATGAGCGGCTTTCAGTATTTTCCACTCGATTATCCAGACAATAGTTGGGAAACTAGTCGCTTAAGGGTCGTCATCTCATTTTCAGTCATTGATATCTGTGTCTCAGGCTCCGTGACCCCTTTGACCACCTTGCAGAGATCCTGTTGCAGAAGAGAGAGGTCAACACAGATGCCATCTACTTTGGATTCTACCACTTCCCTGGAGTCCTGGATCGCCCTGAGGATGGCGTCATGTCCCCCTAGGGCTAGGTCGGTGGGTTCAGTGGTGTCTCCCCGTTGCACTCTTACTATCCACTATGGATGTGGTATATTTGACCATCTTAGTTTGGACAGCTTTTGACTGCAAGGATTTGTCACGCCCGTCACCGGGTGAAGAAAAGTGGCACAAAATGTGGAGCAAAAGGACGTTGAGGAGTCCGCCTGCTTACCAGGTGGCAGCACGAGCAGCCTGCTCCAAGAGAAGCAAAAGACGAGTCTTTTAGGACTTAATGCACTCACATCTGGTGAATCCGTGTGACGGAGCAAACAGAAGCATGCTGCACCAACCTGCTTGCCCAGGGCAGCACGAGCAGTCGGTGGGGGGTGTAGTAGCATGCGGGACCCTCAGGGGGTGAGGGAGTCCCCCCAACACCACCAATTGCGCAAAATTAAATGAGCGGGAAATCTATCAGTGTAGAGTGATCCTCTAAGGCCATCAGTGTCTCCTCATAGGCATCCGCAGGAGGTAGTGGCTATGTATGGCAAGGTGTCTCTGCAGGCAAAGCCACTCAGGCCCCTAAGCAGGTCCCACAGTGTTACAGAGGTCTGTGCAGACTTAATATGTCTGCAGACTCAGTGAGCGCCCCCAAGAGTGGAGAAATCAGGGGGGGCAATTAGTGTGAGTCAGATGGGGAGGCACCACCGCTCCCAATTATGTGGCACACTGGGTTTGTGCAAAAGGCCTCAAATGGTGATCAGCTTCTCTCTGCTGGGCCCAGCAAGTCTCGGCAGCACCAGGTCAGATTTCCCCCCTGCCGCAATGTGAATCAACAAAAAGCACATAAGTTTGAGAGGGCCCCTTGTTGCCCCCAGGACGTCTCCTTTACCCACCAACCCAAGGCCGTGCGAAGCCCCAGGACTCCAACCAGGCCTTCTAGTTTGATGTGCAGCTGTTCCTGCAGTCGTGAAATGACCAAGTTACAGAGCACGCCAGAGTTGCAGAGCTGGGGGGCCACAAGGAGCACAGCCAGCATGCGGGGGCACCTCCTCTATCTCCCCACTCAGGGCAGCCCGGGTTCACTCTGCATTTCATATGAGGGAAACAGATCCTCTTGCATCTCTTTGGCTGCACTCCTCCCTGTGTCAGACCGTGGCAGTGCTCCACTATGCCATGCCCTACCCTCGTTAGTGCCTGCCTCTCGCTGAGAAGGCTCATGCTCCTCACGCGCCTCCACCAGGCCAGTGAGCCTCTGCAGACAGGCCCAAAGAGCCCAGTTGATTTCCCCCATCACAACTTCAGGAACTGGCAAAAAGGAACACCATAGCCCCCATCTTGCTTATCGCTCGGCTCCCGAGCTGAGTATGCCGAATCTTCACCACCACCATTACCACAATTCCGGGGCGGTCTGGCAAAAGAGGGTCAAAATTACTGCTGTCAGGCAGGATTTCCATGGACTTTGAACAGGGGAAGGGAGCTCTGTTAAAAGTTGACCGCCATCTTGGCCTCCTTGCCCACGCCCCCATCCTCAGTTCTATATTGTGAGGAAGTTTAGGACTACAGTTCCATTTTATGGCTGGATAAAATACATGACTTTGTAAGAGATTCTATTGTTGTAAGTGTGACATGATGGGTGGGTATGGGTGTTCCAGAGTTTGGAAATGTGTGTGGCTTTGAGGATGCTGACAAGCATTTGCAGTGCTTTGGAGATCCTATTTATCCACTCAAATACACCTAGGGGTGCACAATGCTGGCACTGGTGTGCGTAATGAATGCGAAAGTGCCAAAATATCCACATATTTTTGGGTAATATAAGCAAAATGCATTCAACTCATGGAGAAATGTTTTTGGGGACAGAAAAAAGAACGTTATGGTGCATCTATACTGCAAGAAAAGTCTAAAACCAGCAGATTCCCATCTGCATAAACCCAACCAGTTTAGGATAAGACACAAACATTGAAATCTATGATTGTCATAGATTTCTATGCGTAAATGAATTAATTTTCCTACACCAATCAAAAAAATCAGTTTATGAAGAAGTGCAAACCTGTAGCTTGCAGTTATTTACAGTGAATCACGACCTAAATTACTACTAAACAGAATGCCACTTACAAATGGAAGACACATGCACGTTTTTATCTCAAGGAAGCAGTTGAAAAATATATGCTTATTGAAAATGTTTACTTACTGGACTGTCATCCTAGCCACTGACTCTAGGTAGCAGTAGCCCGCCGCACTGAAGTTGTCTTTATACTTCCCCATCTCGATTGCCTCCAACCACTCCCCTACTGAGTTGAAAGAGGGGAACGTGTTGAATGTGCGTTCAATGAGAGGAATGGCCGTGCTGTGTGGTCTACAAAAAAAATAATAAAAGGAAGGTAAAAGCAAATATTAGAATACCAGTATGTACACCAACTTAGAAGAAAATATCACCAACTCCACAGATTATTTTGTAAGGGGTGGGAATCATTTTGCAAACACACTGACACATAAACACTTTAGTCATACAGTGAGTTGATAGCTCAGGGTAAATCTTTAGACTCTTTAAAGTTCTTAAAACACCTGCCTGTGAACTCTCTTAATTAGCAGAAACCTAATGAAACCTGGGTGTCATTTAAATGGTTGTGTGGGTAGCTTGTGCTATCAGTGTTTTGGTATTTGACATCCCTGACACTAAAAAACAAAGCAGAATTAATGCTTTAAACCTGGAGTTGAGCTCCTTGCCTGATCAACAGCCACAGAAGTGGATGCTCATAAAAATAAGATAGAAAAACTTTTGATCACAACAATCTGCGGTTACCTACCACCACCAGAATGTATATTGAGTTGTTGAAATGTTCTATGTATGCAGAGTATTACTGCACCCATGTGAGGGAGCGACCTCTGACCTGTTTTTGGTCTAGAGCTCGCCCCCCACGTCCACAGCACCACCTTGCTGTCTCATGCCCCTGACCCCCGCCCACGCTGCTGCTAGCGTGTTCGAGGCCCGAGGCTCTCTGCCGCTTTTCGACGTTTCTGTAAGTGTTTTTTCCACTTTTCAGCGCCTTGCCTCCTTGCGCTCTTGCCCCCATTTGTGCCCCTTCTGATTGCTGTATTCCGATTGTATTTTGTGCCATTTATCGTATTTTGTGACTGTTTTTGACTTGTGCCTTACTTTTGTTATTGTGCCTTGTTTTCCTGGTTTTCGCCCCTTGTGGGCTCCCCCTTGCCGTTTTCTCCCTGCCGCTGCCTCCCCGCGGCCCGCCCCCCTCGCGCCCCCATTCGCCGCTCCCTCCCGCCTCCCAGCTGCTCCTCCCTCCCCCTCCCTTCTTAATGGCTGGTGCTGCGCGTCGCGAGTGAGCGACCTCTGACCTGTTTTTGGTCTAGAGCAGGCCCCCCACGTCCGCAGCACCACCTTGCTGTCTCGTGCCCCTGACCCCCGCCCATGCTGCTGCTAGCGTGTTCGAGGCCCGAGGCTCTCTGCCGCTTTTCGACGTTTCTGTTAGTGTTTTTTCCACTTTTCAGCGCCTTGCCTCCTTGCGCTCTTGCCCCCATTTGTGCCCCTTCTGATTGCTGTATTCCGATTGTATTTTGTGCCATTTATCGTATTTTGTGACTGTTTTTGACTTGTGCCTTACTATTGTTATTGTGCCTTGTTTTCCTGGTTTTCGCCCCTTGTGCGCTCCCCCTTGCCGTTTTCTCCCTGCCGCTGCCTCCCCACGACCCCGCCCCCCTCGCGCCCCCATTCGCCATTCCCTCCCGCCTCCCAGCTGCTCCTCCCTCCCCCCTCCCTTCTTAATGGCTGGCGCTACGCGTCGCGAGTGAGCGACCTCTGACCTGTTTTTGGTCTAGAGCTCGCCCCCCACGTCTGCAGCACCACCTTGCTGTCTCGTGCCCCTGACCCCTGCTGCTGCTAGCGTGTTCGAGGCCCGAGGCTCTCTGCCGCTTTTCGCCGTTTCTGTAAGTGTTTTTTCCACTTTTCAGCGCCTTGCCTCCTTGCGCTCTTGCCCCCATTTGTGCCCCTTCTGATTGCTGTATTCCGATTGTATTTTGTGCCATTTATCGTATTTTGTGACTGTTTTTGACTTGTGCCTTACTTTTGTTATTGTGCCTTGTTTTCCTGGTTTTCGCCCCTTGTGCGCTCCCCCTTGCCGTTTTCTCCCTGCCGCTGCCTCCCCGTGGCCCTGCCCCCCTCGTGCCCCCATTCGCCGCTCCCTCCCGCCTCCCGCCTCCCAGCTGCTCCCCCCTCCCTTCTTAATGGCTGGCGCTGCGCGTCCGCGCCCGTCCGCGCCTGGACCGCGCCCAGCGCCACCCCCCCTGGTCCCCACGCCCCCCGCACCACCAGCCTTCGCTACTCGGCCAGCAAGCTCCTCGCCCTTAACCCTGGCTCCTCCACAGCCTGCTTCCAGGCCACTCCGAAGCACACCAAAAGACCCTTCTCCTGCCGCACCTGGAACTTCACCTGTAACAGAACAAGGAAGCCTGCAACAACCAACACCAACCACCTCCACTGCATCCTCCTCAACACAGGCTCCGCACGAAAGCACGCCATCGAGCTCTGGGACCTGCTCGACACCACCGCCCCTGACGTAGCCTTCCTGACCGAAACCTGGTGGAACGACTCCTCGGCCCCTGACATCGCCATCCCTGACGGCTACAAGATCACCAGAAGAGACCGCACCAACGGAATCGGTGGAGGAATAGCCATCGTCCACAAATCCACCCTCAAGATCCACACCCACACGGACGACACCCTCAAGACAGCTGAACACCTTCACTTCCAGATCCACACGGACCCCAACACTACCCTCAGAGGAACTCTCATATACCGACCTCCAGGACCAAGACCCCCCTTCAGTGACACCATTTCCGACCTCGCCAGCACCCACGCCCTTGCCTCAACGGACTACATCCTCCTTGGAGACCTCAATTTCCACCTGGAGAACAACAATGACGCCAACACCGCATCACTGACCACCATCATCTCCAACCTTGGACTCAGACAACTGGTCAACACACCCACCCACATCGCCGGCCACACATTAGACCCACTCTTCACTGCAAGCAACCACATCTCATTCAGCCACACCACCGAACTCCACTGGACCGACCACCACTGCGTCCACTTCACATTCAAGAAAAACACCGAACACCACCGCACACCACAACCGCCGCACCGCCGCTGGGGAAAAGTTACCGAAGACCAACTAACCAGCACCCTCGCCAAGAACCCACTGACCGACCCCACCGACCCGGACTCCGCCGCCATCAACCTCCAACAGTGGATCCTCAACTGCGCCAACACCCTCGCACCACTCAAGAGGCCCACCGTCAACCAAGAAAAGAAAAAAGCAGCCTGGTTCACAGACGAACCGATCACCTCCAAACGCACCTGCCAGAAACTCAAGAAAAAATGGCTGCTCGAGCGCACACCCGACAGCCTAGCAACCCACAAGGAAGCCACCCGCAAGCACCACCAACTTATCCGACTCGCCAAACGCTCCCACTTCCCAGAACGCCTAAACAACAACGCACACGACAGCAAGGAACTCTTCTGCATCGTAAAGGAGCTCTCCAACCCCAACGCCAACAACGTCCCACCATCCCAGAAACTCTGCGACGCACTCTCCACCTTTTTCTACCAGAAAATCGCCGTCAACGACGACAGCCTCAACACCACACCTCTGCCAGACCCCACCCCCGAAACTCCTCCTACGCCAACCGCCTCACCACCTGGACCCACGTAGATGACGCCGAAACCCGAAAGACCATGAACTCCATCCACTCAGGATCCCCATCAGACCCCTGCCCACACCACGTCTACAACAAAGCCGACTCCACCATCGCCACCCAACTTCATAAGATCATCAACCTTTCCTTCGACACCGCAACCTTCCCGGACAGCTGGAAGCACGCCGATATCCAAGCCCTCCTCAAGAAACCCAAGGCTGACCTCAACGACCTAAAAAACTTCCGCCCGATCTCCCTCCTCCCCTTCCCAGCAAAGGACATCGAGAAGATCGTCAACGCCCAGTTCACCCACTACCTCGAAGACAACTCCATCCTAGACCCCTCCCAATCCGGATTCAGACGCAATCACAGCACCGAGACTGCACTCCTCGCCGCCACAGACGACATCAGACAGCAAATGTACAACGGCAAAACTTCAGCCCTCATCCTCCTAGACCTATCCGCCGCCTTCGATATGGTCTGCCACCGCACCCTACTAACTCGTCTCCACGAAGCCGGAATACAAGACAAAGCCCTCAACTGGATCTCCTCTTTCCTCTCCGGCAGTACCCAGAGAGTCCGACTCTCACCCTTCCGCTCCGAAGCCACCAACCTCATCTGCGGCGTCCCCCAAGGCTCCTCGCTAACCCCAATGCTGTTCAACGTCTACATGGCACCCCTCGCACAACTGGCCCGTCAGCACAACCTCAGCATCCTCTCCTACGCCGACGACACCCAGCTCATCCTCTCCCTTACTAAAGATCCACACACCGCCAAAGCCAACCTCCACGAGGGACTGAAATCCATCGCCGAATGGATGAGAAACAGCCGCCTGAAATTAAACTCTGATAAGACGGAAGTCCTAATCCTCGGACGCTCCCCCTCGGCCTGGGACGACTCCTGGTGGCCCACCGAACTGGGACCCCCACCTACTCCAGCCAACCACGCATGCAACCTCGGCTTCATCCTCGACTCCGCCCTCACCATGTCCAAACAGGTCAACGCATGCTCCGTAGAATCTACAAGTGGATCCCGACGGAAACCAGAAAAACGGTGACCCAGGCCCTCGTCAGTAGCAGACTTGACTACGGCAACGCACTCTACACAGGCATCCCAGCAAAAGACATCCAACGACACCAACGGATCCAGAACGCATCCGCCCGCATGATCCTCGACATACCCCGCCGATGCCACATCGCCCACCACCTGAAGGACCTCCACTGGCTCCCCGTGGACAAGAGAATCACCTTTAAACTTCTCACCCACGCGCACAAAGCACTACACGACGCCGGACCCGCCTACCTGAACAACGGACTCAACTTCTACGTCCCCTCCCACCAACTCCGCTCTGCCAACCTCTCCCTCGCCATCGTTCCCCGAATTCAACGCAAGACCTCCTGCGGCAGATCCTTCTCCTACCTCGCCGCCAAGACCTGGAACTCACTCCCGACCGCCCTGCGCCAGACCCAGGACCTCCTCACCTTCAGGAGACTCCTCAAGACATGGCTCTTCGACCGATAGCAGCTGCCCCCCCCCCTCCTCAGCGCCTTGAAACCCTAACGGGTACATAGCGCACTTTATAAATCTAATGATTGATTGATCAATCATTTAAGGGTTACAAGGGTTACAATTTTTAAATGCAATACAGGAGTCCTTGAACCCAAAGCGGTAACCGCCATGCGGCCACCAATGTGGCCGCACTCCCGCTGACCCCATTACGACATCCCCGCTGGCCCAGCGGGGATGAGGCCACAACATAGGAGCCGGCTCTTAATGGAGCCGGCGGTGTTGCGGCCGTGCGACGGGTGCAGTAGCACCCGTCACGCTTTTCACTGTCTGCTGTGCAGACAGTGAAAAGCTGGCCGGGGCCCTGTTAGGGGACCCCTGCACTGCCCATGCCAGTGGCATGGGCAGTGCAGGGGGCCCCCAGGGGCCCCAGGACACCCCTTACCGCCAGCCCCTTCCTGGCGGTGCAAACCGCCAGAAACAGGCTGGCGGTAGGGGTGTCATAATCCCCAGGTCAGCGCTGCTTGCAGTGCTGCCCTGGTGGATTATCACCACCGGGGCTAAAACGGCGGGAAACCGCCGGCCCCGGTGGTGCGACCACTGCGGTCATAATAAGGGCCTCCGTACCGCCAGCCTGTTGGCGGTACGGACACTACATTACCCCTGGCGGTCTCCGACCGCCAGGGTCGTAATGACCCCCTATATTTCTTTAGGTTTCAAACTCAGGACACTTTGTATTGCTAATCTGTGAAGCCCATCCCCTGATATTCTTCATCTAAAGACATCAATGTTCAACTTTAAAATCCCAAGAAAACCAACATATGAACCAATATATAATTCTCTTCTATCATGCCATTAACATATTGAAATAACCCTGCAACTAACTAGCTGCTAACTGTTAGACCTGACAGCCTTAGGGTGGTCACCCCTAACTTTTTGCCTGCCTCCCTCCACTTTCTGGACACAGTTTTTGCTGGTTTTTATACTCTGCAGACTTTACCGCAGCTAACGAATGCTAAAGTGCATATGCTCTCTTCCTTTAAACATGGTAACATTGGATCATACCGAATTGGACTATTTAATTTACTTATAAGTCTCTAGTACTGTGCACTATATGTGCCCAGGGCCTGTAGATAAAATGATACTAGTGGGCCTGCAGCACTAGTTGTGCCACCCACTTAAATAGCCCCTTAACCTTGTCTCAGGCCTGCCATTGCAAGACCTGTGTATGCAGTTTCACTGCCAATTCGACTTGGTATTTAAAAGTATTTGCCAAGCCCAAACCACCCCATTTTCTACATATAAGACACCCCTAAGGTATGCCCTAGGTAACCCATAGGGCAGGGTGCTGCGTAGGAAAAAGGCAGGACATGTACCATGAAGTTACATGTCCTGGTAGTGTAAAACTCCTAAATTCGTTTTTACACTACTGTGAGGCCTGCTCCCTTCATAGGCTAACATCGGGGCTGCCCTCATACAGTGTTTGAGTGGTAGCTGCTGAGCTGAAAGGAGTAGGAAGGTCATATTTAGTATGGCCAGAACGGTGATATAAAATCCTGCTGACTGGTGAAGTTTGATATACTATTACTATTTTAGAAATGCCACTTTTAGAAAGTGAGCATTTCTCTGCACTTAAATCCTTCTGTGCCATACAATCCACGTCTGGCTGGGTTTAGTTGACAGCTCCTTGTTCATGCACTCAGACACAACCCAAACACAGGATACTCAGCCTCACTTGCATACATCTGCATTTTGAATGGGTCTTCCTGGGCTGGAAGGGTGGAGGGCCTGCCACACCCCCTACTGGGACACTGGCAGACAGGATTGAACTGAAAGGGGACCTGGTGCACTTCTAAGCCAGTCTTTGAAGTTTCCCTCACTTCAAAGGCACATTTGGGTATATAAACAGGGCTTCTGCCCCTTCCAACTCAGACACTTCCTGGAGAAGAAACTTGTAACCAAAACCTGCACCCTGCCAAGAAGAACTGCCTGGCTGCCCATATGACTCACCTGACTGCTTTCTGTGAAGGACTGCTGCCTTGCTGTTGCCCTGCTGCCTTGCTGCTCCCTGGCTGTGGTGAAGAAGTGCTCTCCAAGGGCTTGGATAGAGCTTGCCTCCTGTTCCCTGAAGTCTCAGGACCAAAAAGACTTCTCTCTTGCAACTGGACTCCTTGCGTGGTGAATATTCGACGCACAGCTTGCTAAAACCAATGCACAGCCTGCCCCGCGGTGAGAAATTCACTGCACGCCGAACCGGAACGATGCAGGCCGACTTCGCAAGGAGAAGATCAAAGCGGCGCCTGCGTTGCGACCAGAACTTCAACGCACGGCCCACTGGATCGACACACAGCCGACCTGGGACGACGAAGCCCGACTTCCAGAGGGAAAATCAACGCAGTGCCTGCTGTGCAGAAGAAACTTCCACACAACGCCCACCGGAACAACGCAGTGCTTGTGACTTCGATCCACAAGCCCAGGATTCCACGCAGAGACCCCGGGTGTCTGAAAACCCCACAACCCAAAGAGGATCCAGGACCAAGCAACAGAAATCGATGCACAGCCGCCCCGCGTGGAAACTAAATGACTCATCACCGTGTGCGGCCTGAGAAATCGACGCACACCCCCTTTGTTTCCAGGCTTCTCCTCCTCTGCGGCCCATTGCAAACCAGGTACTTTGTGCTTGAAAGAGACTTTGGGCCTCATTACGACCCTGGCGGCCGGCAGTAAGCTGGCGGTAACACCGCCAACAGTCTGGCGGTGTTACTCCAGCTATTAAGACCGTGGTGCAATAGCCACATCCATACCGCCGGCCCTTCCACTATACCGCCAGGCTTTCGCCTGGTGGTCATAATCCCCAGGGCAGCGGTGCAAGCACCGATGCCCTGGGTATTATGTGTTCCCGACCGCCAGCCTTGCCACGACGGTAAACACCGCCATGGAAAGGCTGCTGGTAAGGGGGATTTGGGTTACCCCTGGGGGTCCCTGCACTGCCCATGCAATTGGCATGGGCAGTGCAGGGGCCCCCAGGCATAGCCCCGTTGCGCATTTCACTGTCCCAGTTTTGGGCAGTGAAATGCGCGACAGGTGCTACTGCACCCGCTGCACATCAGCATTGCTGCCGGCTCTATTACGAGCTGGCAGCAATGTTGATGTGACTTTTCCGCTGGGCCATCAGACGATAACACTGTTACCATCCGCTGGCCCAGCAGAAAAGTCATAATAGGGAGCCAGAAATACCACCGGCACTGGCGGTATTCTGTCTCCCGCAGCCTCGGCGGTCTTTTTGAAAGACCGCCAAGGTTGTAATGAGGGCCTTTGTTTGCATTAAAAAGACTTAAGACACTTTATATCACATTTACTTATTGCATCTTTGATCATTTTGACCTGCAAATATCCAGATAAATATTATATATTTTTCTAAACACTGTGTGGTGTAGTTTTGTGGTGCTATATTGTGTTATTGTACGACTTATTGCACAAATACTTTACACATTGCCTTCTAAGTTAAGCCTGACTGCTCAGTGCCAAGCTACCAGAGGGTGGGCACAGGATAATTTTGATTGTGTGTGACTTACCCTGGCTGGAGTGAGGGTCCTTCCTTGGACCGGGGGTAACCTAACTGCCAACCAAAGATCACATTTCTAACACTAAGTGAAAGTGTCCGTATGACTAATCCTACTCTTGGACTTGACACCCTGATTCAGTTTTTATTTTCTTCCCATGTATTATGCAACTCTGCAACATATCCTTTTATTGTTTCCCCATGCAATAATCTCCAAGTCACAGAGTTGTACTGTTGCTCATTTATCTTATGTTTTGGCATGGCAGCATTTCACCAAATTAACATTGATGAAAACTGGCAAGTGACCTTCTCACAATAAAGCATTGGACACCCTTCTTATATTTTATTCTGATAGCTATCTTCCTTTTCACAAGTTCTGACACTTTAACCATGCTCTTATTGTTGAAGAGTATGTGTGATTGGCTAGAACAATAGGATTCAAAAGAACAAAACCCTGCTGAAGATGACACAGGAGGTGGAAATCCTCAGATTAAGAACTGTCCTTAAAGCAAAGGCCCAAATCAGAGATGATTGACCCACTACTTTTTCACTGCCTGAAGACATATCATAAAGTTGACAAGAAAATAACTTGCCTTAAATTCCTTCCGAAACTGGTTTAATATTCCACCCACCATAACTACTACAACACGTTTTTTTCTCCATATTTCTTTAATTTGTACTTAAGAAGTCACAACCATATGTAAAACTGTACATGAGATCAATTGTTCAGCTGCAACACATCAATGCTTTTACATGAGAGTTGTCACATATTGCATTACATTTGATATCCATTGTAATAAAGTCATACATATCAGATTGACTAGTGTTTACTAATTGGATTCCTTCACTGGTATATATTTTAGATAACAATGCATAATATACTTATTCCATATTATAACCAAAGAATAAAATAACCTAAAGCATAACTAAACTACAATTAGCTAGGTGTGCAATTGTGGTGCAGTAGCAAAAGAAAGAGCATTCAAGGCTCTAACCGGTCTAGCGGACTGGGAACCCAGGAGGTCCTAATACAGGTGGCAAGGGTGAGTGGGTACAGGGGCGGGGACAGGCGGGGGGCCCAGAGACAGTGAGAAAAACTCCCACCTCAACCAGTTGCGGACCGAGCAGGCTCTCAACACCCTCAAGAAGTGCCAACCAATCTGGGGGGGTCGTGAAGAGGGCCCGCCTGATTATGTCATGATAACAATAATCGTTGTTCTTCCAGGACTCCTTTGCTTAAATCGACAAGCCATCTTGACACCGGGGGGGCAATGCAGATTTCCAGCACATTGCTAAGTATCTTTTTGCTAGTATGAGTGCTAAGTCCAATATTTTGTTGATTGATTTGTTCTTAGGGGTTCTACGTGTTACTCCAAGCAGAAAGTGTGCCATGTCACGCCACGTGTTTCCCTTTGTTATTTTATTTAGCGTCTCAGTTATCATTTCCCAATATTCAACTACAGGGGGGCAGGCCCACACCATATGTAAGAAATTCGCATTCCCACTGTGGCATCTCGGACATCTGTCTGCTGCTGATGGGTAAATCTGTGCCAGTCTCGCAGAAGCGATGTATGTGTTATGTAAATAATTAAACTGTATGTACTTATAATAACGGGCATTCACAGAGATAATTTTCGGGACCATGAGGGCCTGCTCCCATTGTGCATCTGTGAGTTCCATACGGAGCGCTTCCTCCCAATACGTTCGGAGCAATGTCAAGGCACATCTAGCCTCCATGTGTAGAGCTTTATAAATGTTTGTAATCGCCTTCCTCTCGCCACCAGGTATCAGCAGCGTCTGAAGCAATATTGATGTATTAGGCTCCCTAGACATAGTATGCCGGTAGACTGCCGTTTGTCTCGTCAACCCCACATATGCCATGAAAGTTCCGGTGACACACGGAAATCATTCACTCAGTTATCAAACGGGACCAGCATGTGATCTTCAAATAGATCTTCCCACTCCACTATACCCGCAACCTCCCAAGCTCTTTTCGACTATGCAGAGAACTCGCGCACCCCGGCACAGCCCACAGCGATAGTTGTGGAGCATATGGGAATTGTTGTCCTGATGTACGCTTGAAACCAGACCAGCATTTCCTAGCAATTCTCATTGATAAATTTCTATCACTGATAGACTCAGTAGGGTTTGGTGACATTAACCAACTTAAGAGGCTACCTGTGCCTCCTGTTTGGCGTGTGGATGATAATTTGTGCAGGTTGTGCCCTGCCATCCAGCGCATAGGCCACTGGAGTTGGGCCACCAAATAATAGTGCTCGAAATTCGGGGCCCTTAATCCACCCTCCGATGTAGGTGCATAGAGCTTGGACAATGCTACCCGGTTTCTATCTCTGCCCCATATCAATACAGTAAGAAGTGAACGCATCTCCGTGAGCCAATTCCATGAGAGGTAAACAGGAAGTGGTACAACAGTTGCGGAAGGACCAGCATCTTAGCGATGGCTAGTGTACCCATTGGGGAGAGCAAGAGGAAGGTCCAAAATTATAACGACTATCTCACACCCGCTAGTACTTTGTCTATATTTGCATCTTTTAAATCCTTTTCCTCGTGATGTATCCTAACCCCTAGGTATTTGATGGTGTCACATTCACACAACAGAGTGGTATTGGGCAATTGTACGCATTGAGCCATAGTCAGGGACGTAAGAGGGAACAAGCAGGACTTTGACCAGTTCACTTTAAGACCAGTTGCCCTGCCAAATCTGTGCAGTAACGCCATCAGTGGAGGCACCACAGTGGCGGGAAAGCGAAGGTACACCAGCGCATCATCCGCGTAGAGCGAGATGACTTGTCATACCCCTTCCACGCACAGACCCCTCATTCTCAGGGCCCGTGCCAAGGGCTCCATCGCTAGCGCGAATAGAAGTGGGGACAGGGGGCATCCCTGACGTATTCCACGTCCGATGACAAAAGGTTCTGAAATTCTAGCACCCGTCTTCACCCGGGCTAACGATGCCTGATATAGCAGAGTTATCCATTTCATGAAGCTAAGTCCAAGCCCTTTGTTTGCAGGACCTTCAGTAAATAGGCCCACCCCAGAGTGTCAAACGCTTTTTCTATGTCCAATGAGGCCACTACATTATCCCCCCTTCAAACTCGCCCAGTCCATAATGGAAAACAATTGACGGAGGTTGAGGAAGGTGCTTCTGCCCGGGATAAATCCATTCTGGTCAGAGTGAACTAAGCCAGAGATTATGGGCATGTCTATCTGCTAGTATACAACTTGGGATCTTGTAATCAGATTTAAGCAATGATAGCGGACAATAGGATCCCAGTAGTAAGGGGTCCCTGTCCGGCTTGGGGAGTACCACCAGTGTCGCCTCCCTAAAAGAGGCTGGGAGGATCCCCCTAGCGTACGCTGCATTATGCATTTTTAACAGTTTAGGGGCCAATGTTACCTGATATGTAGCATCCGTGCCGGGTGTCTTTCCCTGGGCCATGCCCTTGATGACCTCCTCATTTCTGAAAGCTGTAAGGGAGCCTCTAGTGCCTCACTATCTGCAGGGGACACTCTCTGCATATGGAGGGGGCACAGAAACTCTTCTGCCACTGCGCACCCCCCCCATCTCCGAGGCTGCGTACAGAGCTGAATACAGGGAGTGCAGAATTATTAGGCAAGTTGTATTTTTGAGGATTAATTTTATTATTGAACAACAACCATGTTCTCAATGAACCCAAAAAACTCATTAATATCAAAGCTGAATATTTTTGGAAGTAGTTTTTAGTTTGTTTTTAGTTTTAGCTATATTAGGGGGATATCTGTGTGTGCAGGTGACTATTACTGTGCATAATTATTAGGCAACTTAACAAAAAAAAATATATACCCATTTCAATTATTTATTATTACCAGTGAAACCAATATAACATCTCAACATTCACAAATATACATTTCTGACATTTAAAAACAAAACAAAAACAAATCAGTGACCAATATAGCCACCTTTCTTTGCAAGGACACTCAAAAGCCTGCCATCCATGGATTCTGTCAGTGTTTTGATCTGTTCACCATCAACATTGCGTGCAGCAGCAACCACAGCCTCCCAGACACTGTTCAGAGAGGTGTACTGTTTTCCCTCCTTGTAAATCTCACATTTGATGATGGACCACAGGTTCTCAATGGGGTTCAGATCAGGTGAACAAGGAGGCCATGTCATTAGATTTCCTTCTTTTATACCCTTTCTTGCCAGCCACGCTGTGGAGTACTTGGACGCGTGTGATGGAGCATTGTCCTGCATGAAAATCATGTTTTTCTTGAAGGATGCAGACTTCTTCCTGTACCACTGCTTGAAGAAGGTGTCTTCCAGGAACTGGCAGTAGGACTGGGAGTTGAGCTTGACTCCATCCTCAACCCGAAAAGGCCCCACAAGCTCATCTTTGATGATACCAGCCCAAACCAGTACTCCACCTCCACCTTGCTGGCATCTGAGTCGGACTGGAGCTCTCTGCCCTTTACCAATCCAGCCACGGGCCCAACCATCTGGCCCATCAAGACTCACTCTCATTTCATCAGTCCATAAAACCTTAGAAAAATCAGTCTTGAGATATTTCTTGGCCCAGTCTTGACGTTTCAGCTTGTGTGTCTTGTTCAGTGGTGGTCGTCTTTCAGCCTTTCTTACCTTGGCCATGTCTCTGAGTATTGCACACCTTGTGCTTTTGGGCACTCCAGTGATGTTGCAGCTCTGAAATATGGCCAAACTGGTGGCAAGTGGCATCGTGGCAGCTGCACGCTTGACTTTTCTCAGTTCATGGGCAGTTATTTTGCGCCTTGGTTTTTCCACACGCTTCTTGCGACCCTGTTGACTATTTTGAATGAAACGCTTGATTGTTCGATGATCACGCTTCAGAAGCTTTGCAATTTTAAGAGTGCTGCATCCCTCTGCAAGATATCTCACTATTTTTGACTTTTCTGAGCCTGTCAAGTCCTTCTTTTGACCCATTTTGCCAAAGGAAAGGACGTTGCCTAATAATTATGCACACCTGATATAGGGTGTTGATGTCATTAGACCACACCCCTTCTCATTACAGAGATGCACATCACCTAATATGCTTAATTGGTAGTAGGCTTTCGAGCCTATACAGATTGGAGTCAGACAACATGCATAAAGAGGATGATGTGGCCAAAATACTCATTTGCCTAATAATTCTGCACTCCCTGTAATATTCATAAAATGCTGCATTGATATCCACCTGTGTGTTCAGTAATTGACCATTCCCGCCCCGTAGTGCTGTAATTGGTGTCTGGGCACGCTCCGATTGGAGCAGCCATGCCAACAGCTTACCCGCTTTGTCTCCCTATGCGTGTTTGTGAGCTTGGTAGTCTCTGTAATTTAGCTGGGCCAATCTATCCAATGCCTATCTATGGCCGATCTAAACTCACGGCAGGGACGTGACTACCCCCGGAGCCGTAGGTAGAAGCTGCTCGTAATGTTTCAGCTCTAATTCTAAGTCCCGGAGCTCACGACACAAGAGCAGTGCCGTCCCATAACTTATTTTAATGGCATGGCTTCTCAGTACCACCTTAAGGGGGTCCCACTCGATCCCTGTGTCCGATGCAGTGTCCACGTTAAGTTTATAGTCAGACTCTATATGCCCTCTCAAGCTCTCCCTGTAAGCGGTGTCATGTAATGCCGTAACAGGCACTATCCAAGTTGGTATACTCGGAGGACTGCCGCTCCATTGTATCCCTACCTGCAGGAGTGAATGGTTGGATAAGGCGCGCACATGGTACTCCGCGCTGGTGGCCTTTAGCAATGCTTCAGGATTGCAATAAACTAAATCAATCCTAGTGTGTAGGCCGTGTTGGCTTGAGTAAAACGAGTAGACTCGGTCGGTAGAGTACAGATTACGCCACGCTTCGTGCAGTTGATTATGTGTAGCCCACAAGAGCAACTGGTGTGCAAGCACAACTGACTGGGCTCCCCGCATCGGAGGGCGAGACCTGTCTAATTCGATGCAAGGCGTGCCATTAAAATCGCCTCCCCAGTAACATGGTGCCGCTGGGTTAAGGACAAGGGACATGGACAGAGTCTGTAAAACTAAGGCCTGATTAGCGTTGGGAGCGCTGATCCGTCCAGTGTCCCCTCTAAGATGACATAACGCCCGTCTGGGTCTATCTGAGTTTTTTGTATCAACAACGGTACCCCAGGGGCCACCCATATCAATGCATCCCTAGCATATCTGGAATATGTGATCCCAACCAGTGTCCCTCACCATCACTTGCTTCTCCTGAAGCAAAGCTACCTGCACCTTGTGAAATTGGTAGACCCTGTGTCTCTTGCCAAAACCTGCCAGTCCCCTAACATTCCATGTTATAAAAGAGTACTGTGCCATTTAATCGGGAGTTAATATTATGGGACATGTCCAGGAGGTGAGGCCATGTAATCAAGCAACACAGGATATCAGATACCACCCCACAATATGACGCCCCCGCTACAGTCCCCCCCCACCAAGCCCAGGATCCACACCGCACACTCATGCAATCCCAGCCAGAAATCCAACAAACAAACCCATAAAAAAAATATAAATGGAACATGAAACAACTCTTGTTCACGGATGAGTAAAAAACTGAAGGTCAGCTAATAGCACTGAAATGCTGCTACACAACGACAACATTATTGTTCATTTATGAATACACCAGGGTGTAAAATGGGGGGGGGCACATACAGTACAGACAAATTACAGTAACCTGTAGTACTATTCATAAGTAAGAACAGCAAATTAGCTTTTCCCAGCCCTTAGTGAAGCTGGCATTGACAAGCCTTCCAATTATACTGTGCGAGTTCTAAGCAGTGAGAACAATGCCATCCAGGTGGCGCAGGTTCTAGAGCACGTCCTCTGCAGTCTGTGGCGTCACCTTCGGGCCCCCACTCAAGGCCACCCTGAGCTGTTCCTCATCTAGGCCCCGGGGGGTCTTATCTTGCTGCTCCACACTTTCCACCGATGACGACACGGGGGAGCCCACTCTCAGCTCCACCTCTGCGTGTGCCCGCTCCCGTTCCATGGTAGCTTGCTCCATGGTAGGGGCCGTGCGAGTATGCCGGGCTCCCCCAGGAGGGTTCCCCCTTGACCTGCGCCTTCTTGGTTAAGGGGGTAATGAAGGTGGGATTGGAGCCATGCCGCTGCTTTCTAACCATGCCCAGGTCTCCTCTGGTGTGGCACAGAATATAGTGTTAGTGTCTGTTATGATTTGAACAGCTGCTGGGAATTGCAGTGCAAATCTAATGTTATGTTCTCTTAGCGTGTGCTTTACCGCAAGAAAAGAGGAGCGTTTGCGTTGCACTTCGAGAGTATAGTCATTATAAATGTGTACCTGTGCGTTGTTGATTCTCCAGGGTCCACCAGCGCAAGCTCTCTGCAGGATATGGTCTCTGTCCCTATAGTTAAGGAGTCTAACCACCACCGGGCGGGGGGGCAGGGTGGAGGGGGTTCACCAGGGACCCTATGTGCTCTCTCCACTGAGAAAAAAGACGAATGTTTCCCTTGCAGGACTGATTGGGACAGCCACTGCTCCATATATAGATCCATGCTAGGGCCCCCCTCCTGTTCCAGCAGACCCACCACATGGATATTGTTGCGTCGGGATATACCTTCCTGGTCCTCAAGCCGTTGGCACAAATGCAGAACCTCTTTCTGTAGGTCCTTGATATGTTTGGTGGCGTTCGCCAGAGAGGGACACAACTCTGATATTGTGCCTTCAGTGGTGGTAACTCGGTCCTTCAGTTTCTTATGCTCCTCACGCAAGTGGCCCACATCGATATGCAGGGCATCAATTTTAGGTTCCAAAATGGATTTTATACTTTGTACGGCGTTAAGGATGTCATCAAATTTCTCTGTGTGCGCCCCTAATATAGCTGTCACCGATGAATCCAGAGGGGCCCCAGGGTCCCTCTGCGCCTCCAGCACACAAGGACCTTGCCCTGTCAGGTGCGGTCTAACAGATTTATTGCACCCCATCACCGTAAATGGCGACGATCCAAGCCACAATCCGCTTCTTTCGAGGTGCAAGGCACGCGCCGCACATCCAGGCCTGGCCCTATAAGCCTGCAATATGCACTCCGAGTGGCGACTCGAGGCTCGTGCCTTTCTCCCAACCACAGGGTCCTCTGGTTAACTGGGTCGCCTCCACCACGGCACCTCCAACCCCAATGCCAGGTACAATCCAAGCTACAAGGGTGGGGGGGGAGTAAAGGGATCTCGAATGCAGCAAAGACCCCATCATGATCCCCGCAGGCAGCACGCCGCACCACGTTTGCAGCTCACGGGCGTGGGCCACATACAAGGCCTGTACTCTCCTCACCGCTGGTCCCAGTTACGGCGCAGCCCAGCGCCCATACAAGGCGTCCCTCTTGTGCTGCGGGACACTTGAAACCATGGTGCCGGTGCACGCCACCGGCACTGGGGCTGCCCCGGTAATCTCTCCTGCTTCCGAAGGCCCCCGCAGCCCCTCCCACCGTGGTCAGCCCCCTCCAGACAATTCAGGGGCTGGTCCACTAGCCCACAAGTCCCGGCCCAGTGCTGACGCGTGGGCCCGATTACATTCATCGGTCCGGGTCTCCCCCGGCTGCAGCCGCGCACCACGGGAGCCGTGGGGCGGTGTACTAAGCCCCAGGAGTCACATTCCGTGCGGCTGGTTAGTGAGGCTGTCTCAATCTTTGCAGGATGTTAATCAGGCCTGGCGCGGAGTCGGATTAGACGTCCGCTTCGTTCGCCATCCTGGCCACGCCCCCAGACTGGTCTTTCAGTTGGATTAATGAGTTCCAGTTCAAAGTTGATACATTAAACTTAGATAGTCGTAGATTTGTGCCTCTACTAGTTTTGTCCTTTCCAGGAATCATCCCTGTTAAAGTTTGCCCTATCCAAATGACATAAATTGTGGCTGTTCATGTTTTTTTGTGAGATGATATAATCTCTAGAATTCACTACAATTACTTCTGTTTAAGCCACCCTGGTACTGATGCATGAGACTAGACGCCACATGGTAAAATGAACGCTTTGTCCCACCAAATGCAGAGCAACCATTTGTTCACTTGCAAACAAATCTTGATTATCAACCAGGCAATAAAGTACAAGAGTGAATATGTATCCCTGCTTAAGCCCCCTTGAGGTAGTAATGCTTGGGGAAATAGCATGATCACCCATTAGGTAAACTCACACAAACATATTGAAGTAAAATTCAGAAGCCTAAAAAGGTTATTAATCTTTGAATGAACACTTCTTTACACTCGAAAGAAGAATGGGGTCGAAAACGTTGAGAATAATCTACAATACAGGATTATCTTGAGCCAGAGTGTATTTTACCTCTGTTAGTTCAGCCAGTAGAATGATGGCCATTATGTTTATGAAATATTGAACACCTTTTTCTAAAGCTTTTCTGGTTATACAGTGAACAATGGCCACCTCTAACTAACCTATGAGGTCTTTCAGCTGATGCTGGACAAAGATTTTACCCTCTGCATTCAGATGGCTATCTCAGCTATACCTGGTATAAGTGTTCATGAGAGCATCAGCAGGAATAAAATGTAAACAAGTATAAAAGCCCAGTTTACTTTTTCTATGCCCCACTCATTACCATTACTCTACTATGTCAGTACTTCACCTGGAAAAAGGAGGGTGCTTCTGTATTGTCCCCCGTCTTAAGTGGATGTATGTGTCAACCATGTATTCCAGCCCAGAAGTACAACAAAACCCTCAAGAAAGGGCTTCAGAGGGCATATCTTTAAGTAGCAGGTTTTTATGGTAAAAAACACTTAACACAGATATGAGAAGTCCAAGATAAACATAAAGGGGCTGGTTCAAGTAAGTAGACTCACTACAGATGTGTAATAGAAGCTCAAGTGAAATGTACCAAATTTGCAAACGGAAACAGTGTAAATTACAGGTGAAAGAGAGTTCTTTTTTCATATTAAGAAAATGTAGGCCCTTCCAAGGAAGTGGACAATGAGTCTAGGAATGTGCAGGAAACTCAAATAATGGTCTACACCCACTATTTGTGAACATACATAGGTGGTTTCATAATCTAACCTGAACTATATCTAGATGTGTTTTTCCTCGTGACAGAATAGATTGGCTTTACTATAAACTAAACTAAGCATTTTGCTTATGCAAATCTTAGCAAACAATTGATGGATTCTGAAATGTAAACTATAAATGAGAAACACATGATTTATTTTTGGGCTGAAAAAACACAATTTTATAAACAAACCTTACAAAATGTTTGTGATGTAGCAAATAAGAATACACATACAAATGGGTAGGCTTAGCTTACTCAATGTGTAAATTTCATACATTTGCCTGAAGGTTTTTGAATTGGCTCTTACTCATGGCATGCAAACAGTAGGATACTGATTTTTTAATAGTCAGGCCATAATTCAGATAGAAATGTGAAATTAGTATACCAGTGTTTGCGCGACATCCACATCAGAGAGTGACAGCACTAAGGGCCTCATTATGACCCTGGCGGGCGGCGGAGGCCGCCCGCCAGGATGCCGCCCTCCAAAATACCGCGCCGCGGTCAAAAGACCGCAGCGGGTATTACAAGTTTTCCCCTGGGCTGGCGGGCGGTTGCTGAAAAACCGCCCGCCAGCCCAGGGGAAAACGACCTTCCCACGAGGATGCCGGCTCGTAATCGAGCCGGCGGAGTGGGAAGGTGCGACGGGTGCAGTGGCACCCGTCGCGTATTTCAGTGTCTGCAAGGCAGACACTGAAATACTTTGCGGGGCCCTCTTACGGGGGCCCCTGCCGTGCCCATGCCAATGGCATGGGCACGGCAGGGGCCCCCAGGGGCCCCGCGACCCCCCCTACCGCCATCCTGTTCATGGCGGCTTTCACACGAGCAGTGGAAAGTCAGCGGGAGACCACTGACTTTCCGCTTCTGACCGCGGCTGAACCGCCGCGGTCAGAATGCTCGTTGGAGCACCGCCAGCCTGTTGGCGGTGCTCTATGTATTTGATTTCCAAATTCCAAAAGGTAAAACAATCTAATTGACAAACTACTATTCAAACAAGGTCTTTACTTGGCCTGGGTGGAACTTGCAGAGTTTCACTCAGCAGAATTGTGTGGAGTTACACCAAAAAATCAGTGGAATTCCGTGACCGGGTGGAACGGGCACCTCGCGCTCTTTGCACTGATTTTTTGCTTCCGAAGCTTCATCCACACTGTAAAATCAGCACAAATGGCGCCATGTAGTGCACCAGAAGGCACTGCTTCTTTAGTAGATTTTCTATTCGAACTGCAGCTTTGTCAACGAAAACGGTTGTGACCTGCAGCAACCGCCTGCATTGAGAAATCTTACTAGTAAGCGTTCTAGTGGCCAAAAATCTTGCTACAGAACTCAAAAACTCTGTCCCGGGGTCACTGACAAAGTTTTGCCAGACCTCTGCACTCCAAGCAAAGCATAGAAGTGCAAAATTAGCAACACAAAAGGATGATGGACGGAGTGTTGAAACCTTTCAAACACTCACCCCCAGTCACAGATCTGGGTTTAATCCATTTTTATTTTGCTTACCATGCCACCCCAGTTTGGACCCAGCCACATGCAAACCAGTCTTGGCCCTGTTCTCAAAGGAAACAGTCCACCCCGAACTGTCAGGCAAGGTCCTTCTTGGACCGGAAACAAGCATCCTGGGACTGGTTTCAGGGCATCACCCTTCATCAGCCAGGCTAAACTCAGCGAACTCTGCTGGCGAAGAAAAATATTTTGCCCACCCCTAGCCTTTACACTGTGTACATATATATGCCAAAATATTCAGAGTGAATAAATTCATATCAATGATATATAGCAAATTACCAATATAGCATTTACGTGGAAAGCTTTCTGGCCAACAACGGCATCATTTGATTCTTGGTTGCTCTACTGATTCTAGGACTTGCAAAAGTGAAATAGTCCAGATAAAATGTTTAAATGCACAAGGACCAACTGACACTGTGCAAGCAGTTTTCTTTACTCATGCACTATTCAAATACCACGCACCAGCAGTACCTCATATACGAATTCTTCACAGAAAACCACTACATCAATATCTCCTCTTTACTTCACAAAAACAAAATAAATCACACACACCAGCAGCTGAAAAATAACACACACTTTCATAACACTTTCTAACACACCCACTCCCACCCTCATGACTACACAAATAATACAAATCCTAAACCAACTTTACTCCAAAGTTCTCAGTCTTCATCAACATCTACCACAAACACCCCAACACAGCAACATTCATTCACCTGCCTCTCAAACATTGCACAATTTAGAGCCTTAGAATATGACCCACATGCTCCACCACCATCCCTAACCCATACTCCTTCCACCCTAAACAGAAATAAACAAAATAAACAACGTGCCAGTCTTTGCAATTTTGCATCCCCATGTCTATTACACAACAAGGCTACTCTATAAAAAGAACACACCTCACCATGTCACTCTCAACAACCATCTTGATCGCCGACACACACAGACCCAACAAAATGCCTTCTAAGACTTCTAAGCCTGCTCGTCCAGTCCTGTTAGACCTCCGAAAGAGATTTCTTAAGAGGATGTTCACCGACAGAGCCATAAGGACCTGCGGGGGAGCCATTGTAGCCTGCTTCAACCCGTACGACCCCTTACTAAACTGTCCGTTTATCAAGTTCTTGAAATACATCATGCAAAAAAGCGATGTTCGGGTTTTTAGCTCCAGTGGGTCGGGCAGCCGCACACCCTGGAAGACTCATTATTATCTGTGACACTTCTTAAATCCAGGACAGTAATAAACTGATGTTCCCCCATTTAAAGTCATCTTGAACTCCTGGCCTGTATATCTTTTATCTCCTACCATAAGCGAGGCATTTTTTTAAGATTCACTCATTTTAACTTTTAACTTGTTAAGTTACATTTAATCTCTCTGCATAAAAATCTTATTTTTTCCTTTTTTAGAATGTTTTTACCATGTAATTTGGCAAAATTGTTATGGTTTTAATTAACTGAAACAATAAATAAATAAACACAGCCTGCTGGAAGAGGAACACAATGTAGATAAACATCACTATTCTGACCCTCACACAGTTAATATCAGCATTAATGATACACCTGCTACAAGTTTAAAATATACTGATCACCATGCTACAAAACAAAATCACACCACCACCAAAACATACTGTCTAAACTGCCTACTAATAAATGCTCAATCACTCTCTAAAAACAAGCACCACATCTAGGACCTACTCACTGACACACAAGCTGACTTACTCTTTATAACTGAATCATGCTTGGGAAATGACATGGACCCAGTGTTGCATGAAGCCATTCCTCCAACCTATCAAACCATCACACAAAACCATATAGGCAATTGAGGAGGTGGACTAGCTGTTATATTCAAATAAGCAATAAGGCCCATATTTATACTTTTTGACGCTAAACTGCGCTAACGCAGTTTAGCGTCAAAAAATTTAGCGCCGTCTAACGCCATTCTGAAGCACCATGCGGGCGCCGTATTTATGGAATGGCGTTAGCCGGCGCAAGCAGACCGGCGCTGCCTGGTTTGCGTGGAAAAAAACCACGTACACCAGACAGCGCCGGCGTAGGGGGAAAATGGCGTATGGGCGTCTTAAAATGGGGCAAGTCAGGTTACGTCGAAAAAATCGTCGTAACCCGACTTGCGCCATTTTTTAACGACGCCCATCCCCCATCAACATGACTCCTATCATTGTAAAGATAGGAGTCATGCCCCCTTGCCCAATGGCCATGCCCAGGGGACTTATGTCCCCTGGGCATGGTCATTGGGCATAGTGGCATGTAGGGGGGCACAAATCAGGCCCCCCTATGCCAAAAAAAATTATTAAAAAAATAAAAATAAAATACTTACCTGAACTTACCTGAATGTCCCTGGGGTGGGTCCCTCCGTCCTTGGGTGTCCTCCTGGGGTGGGCAAGGGTGGCAGGGGGGGTCCCTGGGGGCAGGGGAGGGCACTCTGGGCTCATTTTGAGCCCACTTGTCCCTTAACGCCATGCCTGACCCAGGCGTTAAAAAGCGGCGCAAATGCGCCGTTTTTGGCCACGCCCACTCCCGGGCGTCATTTTTGCCCGGGAGTATAAATACCACGTAAAGGCCTGGGAGTCATTTTTTAAGACGGGAACGCCTCCCTTGCATATCATTAACGCAAGGAAGGGGTTCACGCTAAAAAATGACGCCCACTCCGGGCACTTTGGCGCCCGAAGCGTCTAACGCCATAGTATAAATATGGCGTTAGTTTGCGTTAGTTTAGCGTCGAATTTGCGTCGAAAAAAACGACGCAAATTCGGCGCAACCAGAGTATAAATACGGCCCTAAATCTCAGCGAAACAGACCACATCTCCATAAAAGGTTGTGAGGTCCTGATCACCAGATTCAACCCTATACCACCTTCGTCCTGTAACTTCCTCCTCCTTTACAGACCACCACCAAGCAATGCAACATTCCCAGACACATTTCTCAACACAGTTCCAAACCTTATAACACTATACTCCAATCTATGCATTCTTGGGGACCTAAACATGTGAGTTCACAAACCCAATATGCCCTATCCAAAAGCTATCATCACTAGCCTAGTCACATTGTACACAATCCCACACACATCGCTAGACACATTCTAGATGTCATTTCTACAACGCCAAAACGAGTTACTGTTAAAAGCATCATACCAGTCACACGGTTAAATCACCATTTGGTAACGTTCCACAAGGCCACCTTACATACATCCACCTATTGACCATAGTACGAACTTAATTTTAAATACTTAGATCTGCTAATACCACTCAGAAAAACAAAACAGGACAAAAGAAAGCAAGGACCTTGGAGAAATACAGAGCTGAAAAAGCTAAAACAACAAATCAGAAGGCAGCAACAAACCTGACTCAAAATAAACAACATTCAAGATAAACTTCACCTACGCAAACATAACAAAATATACACAGCATCAATCAAACAAGGTTAAAAAAAGGTGCTACTCAGACAGAATTCAAAATGCTTTATCTGCAAATAAAGAAGCTTCTAAAATTCTCAATGAAGTTTGAAAACTTAAATGCATGGAAGGAACTCATCTCATTACTCAAGAATTCACAAACAAACTGGTAAATCATTACACAGCCAAGGCAAACAAATTGGACTCCTTTGTAAAACAAAGGAAAACCACCAGCTCCAACCCATTTCCAAAAATCTTTTCCAAGAGTAAGCCAACCCAGCCTCTGCACTCCTTCAAGCAAATACCACAAAGTGAATTTTTGGATCTGGTTAAAGCAAGCCGGCCTAACGGCTTGTCTTCTGACCCTAGTCCATCAAACAACTTCAAGAGTATTCTTTTATCTACCTCTGCTGCCACACCAGTAAGAAGAATCATCAATAATTCTTTAACTACGGGAATCTTTCCTGTATGTCTTGAAAAGGGATACATATGCCCATTATTAAAGAAAACAAACCTGGATCTGCATGACCCCAACTACTACAGACCAATTAGAAATGGATGTTTCCAGGTCAAACTGATAGAAAGAGCAGCTTTCACCCAGATGTCATAATTCATTGAAGATAACTCCATACTTTCAGACTACCAAACTGGATTCTACCCTCATCGCCATCTGAGATTATCTTAGAAACACAATAGACAGCAATGGAGTTGCTGCACTACTTCTCCTGGACCTTTCAACTACCTTTGACACAGCTGATCATGACACCCTAATACAAAGACTCTACGAAGCCGGCACAGAGGGGACTGCTCTCGACTGGATCACATCCTACCTTCAAAACAGAACAAATGTCAACTATACTCCCCCTTCCTCATCCAAAATCTACTTCACCAAACCAGGGGTCCCTCAGGGTCCAATCATCTCACCCATGGTTTCAACATCTAAATGATATCATTACCAGGAATGATAATCGAATCTCAACTCACATGCTATAGCTATGCAGATGACACAGAAATACTCCTTAAACTGGAATGCCCCAAACTCACATGCTACAACTATGCAGACGACACACAAATACTCCTTAAACTAGAATGCCCCAAAGACATTGAAAACTCACAAATCTTCAGTTGCCTCAGAGCTGTTGATCAGTGGATGACATGGAGCCACCTCAAACTGAATGCTTCCAAAAGATAAATAGTCACATGTGGCGATAGAAAAAACTCTGCGCCTGACATGGCCATCTGGGCCAACCTCCTAAAGTATCTACAGAAGTTAGAAACCTTGGACCCCAAGTTAGCAATGAATGCTCAAGTGGACGAATTAGGAAAATGAAGCTTCATCACCATGAAAACTCTGTGATGGATCTTCCTCCTCCTCTGACTTCCGCACAAGGTGCAGGCTACTGTCTCTCTTGTACAAACTAAACTGGATTAATGCAATGGACTCTATGATGGATGTTCTCTATCTAGAACAAAAAAACTACAACACATTCATGTAAAGCTACAAGCCCAAATCTCCTCTGCCTTGAGGGCCCTACATTGGTTACCTTTTGGCAGCAGGTCCACCTTCAAGCTGCTTTGTATCATCCACAAAGCAATACATGGAACAGAATTGCTTTTCATTAAGAATAAAATCACCAAATACATTCAACAAAGAAACCTCTGCTCAAGACTGCCACCACACCTCAAAACACCGCCATACAAGAAAAAGACAATACATGGTGCATCTTTTTCTGTTCAAGTGACCAAACTATGGAATTCATTACCTCCAAATGTAAGATCCACGGATAACTATCTTATCTTCAGAAGACTACTCAAGAGTTGGCTTTTTCCTAGATACCCACCATACACAAACAGCAATGGCTGCATAGCCCTGCGTATGTAAACATTTATATTTTTATTTGCATATATCCAGATATGTGTATTTCTTTGTACAAATATGAATAAGAACTATTTAATCTTAAAATATATACATGTTCTTTATGGCTGTTTAACAAATTTATATTTTACTTATGGTTAAATGTATATATGTAGGTATGCATATGTGTAGGTATATGTAAGTGTATATGTACATTATGTATATGTGTATGTATGTATATATATGTATATGTGTATATTATTCTACGCTTGACATGTTTATAGGTCACTGCATAGTTTCTATATATGTTGTTTGATGAGATGCTAAAGAGTCTCTGTTTTTATTTGATCCATCAAAATACGTAAATATTATCTTAACTATTTATCAACAATATTTCACTATTGAACTATTGAGGAAAGATAAAAATAATGCTATAAAAGTACACAAGTACATTAACTTCAAATACTGCAACTCTTGAAAGTCTGTGTCTATACCATACAAATTTAAATTTCAATATATTATATTCCTTACAAATATATTATTTTGCTATGTAATCATGTATCTATATATTTACTACTTTAATCTTATTGTACAAGAGGAAAAAAAATACTCTCTCGGATGCTTTATTTTGTCTCACCATCACCCTGTACCTCTAGCAACCTATACTCTATCTCCATTCTGACTCATCCCAAACCCACTCTACTACTATGATCTCCAAAATAACCCTTCCTAGACTCTTACCTCTTCCACCCCTCATGGCTCACCTCTAACCTAAGTTTACTACTATGATCTACCAAACACCCTTACTAAATTGTCCCTAATTTATCGCTCCTTTGACTCACCCCAAACCCCATTTTACTATGATCTCCCTAATCCCCTTCTACAGACCTTTCCATCCTCCATTTCTCCTTTACTCATCCAAAACCTCATCTTACTACTATAATCTCCCAAATAACACTTCCTGATTCTTCCCTCCTCTATCTCTCCATTACTCTATTCAATCACACTAGCAGTCACATGTCTTCCGCTCAAATTAACTAATATCTTCCTATAATCCTTTTGGGTTCTAGAGTTGCGTGCTGCTCGCCGAAAAACACTTCAACATCTTGCCAGCGGTTGTAAGCGCTATATAAATACAAATACAATACAATACAATTAAACTGTGAGTGAATAATGGAATTGTGTGACTGTATAGAATTATGGAGTATCAAATAATAAGGGGAACCAGTATATGAACTCTGCCAGTGAAGGTTAACAGGTCCAGCTTGAAGGGCAGAGAAAGAAAAGCGGATATTGTATGAATGTGCTAGAATGGGATGGAATGTGGAAGTGGGCAAGCCATAAACTTTTAAGCCAACAGGAAGGGGCCGATTTAGAGTTTTGGCAGAGCAGGTCCTCTGTCACAAACATGGCACTCTCGGTCCATCTTCTCTATATAGAGTTGGGCGGACCATCATCTTTCTGACAATGGTTCCCCCAGTGACTATGCTTTTAGAAAGCTTACTATGATAAAGTAGGGAATGTCGGAGTAAGGACATCAGACACCCTCACCCTATTTTGAGTGGATGGTATGATTTGTCTGTCAATGACAGGAAAACTGATAGGAAAAAAAGAAAAAATACCCCCACACCCTGGCAGAAACCTCTCAGGAGTAGCAGCCTTTAGTCTTTTTTATAGAAAATGACAATTTTGTACGTTTGTTTTGAAAAACAAAAACGTTTGGTGCATAACCACCTGAACACCACTACCTGAGGCTATAAATCAGATACAGAACATCCACCAGCAGTTCTCCCAGCAATACATTTTCAGCACATAAGTACACTTTTTTCATTCTATTTTTGCTGTGTTGATTGAGAAGATCTGTTGTATGTTTGATTTTGTTTAAAATGCTAGTCAGTCAAAGTCATTCTCATGCTCCCTCTCTGTGTCTCTCTTTCTTTCTCTTCTCACTAAAACAAAGTGGTCACAATAGATTCAAGCATTGTGGAACCGATATAGGTTCTGACTCCATCCATTTATGACAGACAAATGCCATCATAGCTATTTTCTAATATTAAATGTTCCAGTACAATTTATTTTCTCTAAGAATAGTCACATGTTCCCTTTAAAACGCATTTTGCCTAAAGGGTATAGCCAAATATAGAATTTACAGGTCTCGCAGTTGAAACAAACTGGACTTCATGTTCATTATCAAAAACACGTGGTTCCCATTATTTCAGAAAGTAAATCACTTCTGGTTTTCATCACCAATACTGGCCTTCTGACCATTTGTTTCAGTGGTAGTCACTACCTTCCACATTTCCACAAATTAGAAATAGTAAGGAAAACCAAAATCCATTTTCTCCTATGGTCAAACCAGATTGTCATAGCATAATCACAGAAGCTGCCAATTGAATCCAAAATCACCCCTTGATGCCCAAGGCAAGCTGTCACACTTACATTTATTGACTTAGAACTTTTACATAAATATTTGGGTCCATGGCTCTCCAAAGAGAGTAATAGGCATTATACAAACAAGCTGGGGTTCCTCCTGCAAGACTTCGAGGGGGACTTCAAACACTAGAAGGCTCTACCGCTATCATCTTTGGGGATGGCAGCACTATTCAACATGATTACACTTCCTCGGTTTACATACATATTGCAGAACAGCCCCTTTGCACTGCCAGATGCATTCTTCTGGGTCATGGATAACATGATATGGTAATTCCTCTGGATCGGTGGCCCAGTAAAAATTGTAATGTCGACACTGCTTGGATCAGTTTTTGATGGGGGTGTTGTATATTTACAGGTCATCAATGAATAGGGATATGCCCCACATGCGGACCCTGTGTTCCGAAAGGACTGTGAGAGACTAGGAGAAAAGGGCTAAATGCATGTGTTGTACGGGGGCAGATACCGCAGGACGTGCCCCCAACTATGGCTATGGTTGTCTCATCTGGCATAAATTGTCAAGCGAAATGGGATGGGATAGGTGGTTGATGCCACGTACCCCATTATGGGTGGAGATGGTCCTGACCATTTCGGGGTTTAAGAAATATGATTTGATTGGGCATATCCTCTTTCGAGGATGTGTGGGATGTCAATGTGATGGTCCCATTTACACAACTGCAGACAGAATATGAAATGGCCTACTCACAAGTCTTTAAATAACTACAATTAGGCATGCATTACAGGGCAGAATTTTTACGAACAAGGAGACTAAAGAAGATTCTCCATGAGGGCTTTGGCTATGTATGCAACATTGATGAGAAATACACATGGGTACTTAACAAGGCTGCAGGAATCATGGCAGTCTGAGGTGGGAGACCTTGAGGATGTGAATTGGATGGATGCATTATAGCTCCCATGGGTGGTGGGCATTCAGACCAATTTCCATCACATCCATCTAAAAATCTTACATTGAACATACTACACTCAAGTTTTCTTACATATAATAGGCCAGGCTACAGTTGATTGTTGGCTCTGGTGGTGCAGCTTAAAAGGAACCTTCCTCCACATGCTATGGGATTGCCAAATCTCTCTCCCTTTTGAGGGGGAGTGATGGCATACCTGGGTGTGGTCATTGAGGTGCCCCTACTGCTGATCGCACCACAAGTGCTGCTGGGGATTTTGACAGACTCTGAAATCTCTTCTTATTCTAGGCTCTTGATTAATCTGTGCTATGCTGTGGCAAAGAAAGACATTGCTAGACACTGGGGTAGCCAGCTGTGTCTGAGGTCCATAGAGTGGTGGGAAGGGATTGAACTGTGAAGGAGGGCATGGTTTATGAGGGACAGGGCTGCATGCATGAATAAGAGAAAATATAGGGGAACTAGGTGGGGAAAGAACTAGATTTTGAGCTTGGTTTAGGAAGTATGAGGAGAGCTGAGTGGTTGGGGAATCCGGGATAATGAAAGGGCAGGCAATTTAACGTTTAAAGTGTAATCATTCCCTCCTTTGGGAGAGAGAAGAGTGGACTGACAGGACAGGGGTTGCTCTGTTGCTGGCTGCTTCATTTGCTTTCATTAAATATAATTAACATGTTTATGTTGTTGGTTATCATATTGTCTTGTTGAAATCAATATTTATTTTAAAAGAAAAGAGCATTGTTAATCTTTTATTACACATATCAGTGTGGTTGACATCCAGATGTGTACTCTAGTCACTCCCATGGCCTGTGTTGTGGGACTATCAGCTTTGGAGTCACTCTTGCTATGACAGATTGTTTTCAAGACGAACAGAGTGCAAAGGAGTGTGCACTTCAAAAGGAAGCAGACCCTAAACATAAAGGGACGATTCACAGAGCCTCCACAGTCATGGCAGAGGCAACGCACTTGCAGCAGAATCTCCCCACTATATTTTCTTATTGCTGAAGTTCCATCTCAACTGCTGGGGCTTTTTGAGAATGAGGCCCACAGACTCTACATCACAAATGGACTTTAAGAGAGGGAGACTGCGACCCTGAAAACTGTCAACTGTGAAGCAGCCAATCGCGTTGTGTGAGGAGGAGAAGCTCTGCAAGACATCTGCCTGTGACCAAGACTGTGGGCTAAGGCCTGCCATTCTCACAGCTGGGTGAAGGGACATCACACAGAAAATACAAGACCACCAGCCCTTAACCCTGGAGCACCAACACCTGCCTGCTTGCCTAGATGAGTGCCCTGTGAGGAAGAGAAGAGTGTTGTATGGAGCAAAGTCGAGTGGAGAATCTTGTTGAGAGGACTCCCCTTGCAAGGTGTGAGGAGATGGCTGCTGCACTGATCAGGTCATTGCCCATGAGCAGGAAAAGTTGGCAACCCTTGTAAGCCAAAGGAGGGCTGCTATGAAGTAAGCTGTGGACATTGTTGTGTTAAATGGGTCATCGTCTGTGTGCAGTAAGGAGTCAGTGACCCCAGATGACAGGAGGAGCCACTGCAAAGGGAACTTTGATCATTGCTGTGCTGATCGGGCCAGAGCCCATGTGCAGTGTGCAGTGAGTAACTGGTGGACCCAGATGCAGGGAAGGGCAGCTGAGGACAGATTGCAGTGCAGAATGTGCACTAGCCAGTATGTGGCAGTGAGTCGGCGACCATGTATGCCATGAGGGGCTGTTTTGAAGGAGTCTGCTGTGCCGATAGGGTCAGAGATCATTTGCAGTAGAGACATGGAAACCCCATATGCCAGAGGGGATCAACGGAACCGGCAAGAAGTGAGATCTCATCAGCATCAGGACCTTCTCACTATTCCTCCACCACTGTGAGGCCCACCAAAGACTTACTCTGCCAGCAGGAACCATGAAGAACCTCCAGTCCTGCAGTTGCACAACTGAAAAAAGGCCCTTGAGGACCCCCAAATGCAGCCTGTCTGGGCCCTCTGCAGTGAACGCGCCCAAACCAGCTGCTGCCACTCCAGGGAGCATGCTCTGGAATGCTAGTTGCTCTGATCTAAGTGGGTAAGATTGCTTTTGCACCAGTCGCCCCCCAGGGGAATGTGCTTGCTAGATAGCTCTCCAGCACTGGAACACTTTAACTTTACAACAGAGTCAGAGTTGACTCTTGAGACTCAGACTTCTAGTGGGGCTTAGTCTGGATGTTGCCTATAGTGAATGGGGAATAACCACTATCACTATATCAGGAGGGAGTAGTACACAGGCAACCACCTAAGAAACACTAGAGTTCTGACCTCGAAGGGCTGTGTAGTTGGTTGTTAATGTCATATTACCTTGGTATTTTAGCAGTACATTAAAATACTTCATGAGTAAGTATTTGGCTGGACAATACTTTAATGCTGCTACTGTGCATATTTTGAGTCTGTGCTCGCTCCCCTCTACCCACCCCCTACAAGGGAGCCTTGGACTGCACAGACCACGCTATTCTTGAGAGTCAAGTTCTGAAGGTGTACTTTGCCCTGTTGCTCAGGTTCTGTAGGCTGGGCCCTGGGACATCAAAAGTAAAAGTGTATATTTTTGATACAATATTTTTGTATTTTACATTATAAGTTTTGGACCACAATATTTTTCTGAATCATATTTTTGGTCCAATATTCATGTAAGTTGATATTGTTGTAAATGGTATTCTATCATATAATCTTCTCAAATGCGTCCCATTAGATGCCAACGGTCATTTCAAATTAGCATACACTAGGCATAAAGCTTTTCATAGCAGACTTCAGCATAACCTGAACAGCACACCCAACATTTCCAAAGAATCCAGATCTCTGTGAAGCTCTGAAACCCTGCGTCCTGAACACCCAACCTTAAAAATAAGAATCTCACGATCACCCCAGCCCTCGGACAAACTCTGATCACAATATATTCTTAAAGAAGCAAGGAGCTGGAATCTCTCATTTTTTTGTGCCCACTATCCCCTAGCCCGTTAAAAAACCTTTGAGACCTTTGAGCACTGGCCTCGCTGATCTCTCAGTTCTCCTTTGTGACCTCTATGGTGCTTGGCAACAAGTTTGCTGTGACTTCAATCTTTGGCGCTTTTGATATAGTTTGCTCTGTTACTATACTTTATGTCAAATTGATATCGCTTATGAAATTTATATAATGCTGGTCCTTTGTGTTTCTTTACCAAACACTGCTACCCGTTTAGATCTGGATTTGATCGCACTATATAAAACTGCAATAAATAAATGTAGATGAAAATAAAAAATATCTACTTTGCACTGGATAATAGAAGTGATACACATGATATTTTTATCACATATGTTTATAATGTAATGGCGCAGTCCCTTTATTAACATGCCAGCAAGTATGCCTGTGTGCGCTAAATGTAGGGATCTATCCTCTTGTCTTCGGTATTAGGCACTGAGCTGTCTTTCATTCTAACTCAGTTCAGTTTTCACTGTGAATCTTTTCTAGGCAGTTATCTGCAGAGTGTAAATCAACAGGATGGGCAGTTCAGCTTTTCCACTGAACATCTTGCACTCCATGGCTGCCAGAGGAGCAATTACTGTGGCAATTCAGGATAAGGCTTCTGCCTCGTGTTATTTTAGGCAGCTCCCGCTGCCTCAGTTTTTAAGGGCACTACGTCAAGGTAGAAGGACCGCTACTAAAGACATGTCATTGATTTTTTTTCTTGGTAACGGTTTCTGTGAGGATTTTGTCAAAATAGTTGGCGTTGATATTGATAATTCTTATTCAAGCGCACGCACAAACACACAGCACATTACAGTCGTACCTGTTTTGAATGTTTCGCCGCATCTCACCTGCTGCACCTACTCAAAATTCCACATTACTTGGGCAAAGTGTAGGAGTCTAATCTCGGGGTAGAACGTTTACCCCTAAGCAAGGTCTGTTTAAGTGTACTTAAGAGTACGTTTGTGTAGCGACAAGTGCACTGTACAAGGGACTTACCTGTAAATCAAATATGGTGCAGTAGGTCAATATAGCACGCAGGAATCGTTTTTAGGTGCAGAAGTTTAGTCTTAGCAAGGGACTTTTTGATTTTGATATATATAGACCTATAGACCTGTACTGAATGCTATACTGATAAATAAATGGATAAAAAGGAATGGATGTAAGCCACCATAACTAAGTACACTATGGGGGTCATTCTGACCCTGGCGGCCGGTGACCGCCAGGGTCACCGACCACGGGAGCACCGCCAACAGGCTGGCGGTGCTCCCTCGAGCATTCTGACCGCGGCGGTTCACTGCGGTTGCACCGCATGGGCACTGCAGGGGCCCCGTAAGAGGGCCCCACTGTGTATATCAGTGTCTGCAAAGCAGACACTGAAATACGCGATGGGTGCAACAGCACCCGTCGCACCTTCCCACTACGCCGGCTCCATTCGGAGCCGGCGTCCTCGTGGGAAGGTAGATTTGCCCTGGGCTGGCGGGCGGCCTTTTGGCGGCCGCCCGCCAGCCCAGGGCAAATTTCAAAATACCCTCAGAGGTCTTGTGACCGCGGAGCGGTATTTTGACGGGGGAACATTGGCGGGCGGCCTCCGCCGCCCGCCAATGTTAGAATCACCCCCTATATATATGTATATATTCACTGAAAAAAACAAGCATTACAAATACTGAATAGTTAGGTTCCGATTTACACACAAAAAACATTACAAATTCAGCAGTTAGAGTTATCTCAAGTAACCATAGCTCATGGCCTAAGGTAAACAGAACTCACACCCTCACTATGCATTTCTGATTACCCCACATAGTACATGTCATGCCATTGTCTATGACATCATTGATAATATAACTGCAACATTTACAGTGAAATTATTAATGAAAGAAATGTGCATAGCAGGGACGTGTGTTATAGTTACTACTGTAACTATAACTGCTATACATTGTGTAAAGTTGGCATTATTGAGGCCTCGGAGTAGTTAGCCCAAGTAGTCTTGGAAAAAAGAACTAATGGAGAGCTAAGATTGTGCGTGCATTTGGACAACCTCAATTAGGCCATTTGGCTAGACAGACATCCCCCTACCCAACATTGGTGAAATGTTGACAATGATCAAGGGAAAAAATATATTTTCCACCTTGGAATTTCCATCTGCATATCACCACATTGCATTGCACCATGTCTCAAAGCATCTCACATCATTTGTTATGCCAGAGAAAAGTGTAAGATTAGAGTTAAGGTAGTGGAATATCTAGGACATTGGTTGGATGAAAGAGGTGTGTCACCAAAATTGAAATTGGTAAAAGTAATTGAAGAAGCTCCATCACCACAGGGCATAGTGCAGCTAAGGTCCTTCCTAGGACTAGCAATATACTATTCATGATTCATCCACAAATTTGCTGTTAAAACTGAGTGTATGCACACATTAATGTTGAAGAATGACAGATTTAAGTGGTGTGATGAATGTGAGCAAGAATTTAAGCAAATTAAGAAATAAATTGCATCGACTCCTGCACTTAATCCATATGATATACAAGATAAAAGCATACTGTGTACAGATCCCAGTGCAACTGGTTTAGGCACAGTGCTCTGGCAAAAAAGGCATGGTAAAGAAGTGACCATTGCTTACGCATCAAGACCATTAAGAAATGCAGATCAAATGTAATGTACCACAGAAAGAGAAATACTGGCGTGTTGGTGGGTGGTGAATCCCTTCAAAACATTTGTATAGGGAACAGAATTTCTGATTCACACTGACTACTGCCCATTGGCGACTGTATTTACCAATAAAAGAATGAGTAAGGCATGATCCAGAATTTTCCGTTGGGTTGTAAGAATGTTGGAATTATCCTACACCATGGAATATAAGTCTGGCAAAAGAAATGTGGTGGCTGACTTTCTGTTGAGGCCCCTAACAGGTCATCCAGGAACTGATGAAAGTGATGAGAGTGGAGAATTGGTTGCCAGTGTGCAGGTCATAATGGAAGGTCATATATGACATGAGGAATGGCTACAAGCAGTCAAGGATGGTAAAACTATACAAGAGGTTGTAAAGCACATGAGAGAGGGGTGGCCAACTAAAGGAAAGATTTCTGAGAAGGTGGAGTCATTCCATATTGTTAATACGGAGTAGTCTATGGAGAGTTATTGGTAGTGCTGTTAGAAATGGGGTCTTTGGTTGACAGTCAGGTTACCCCCTGTTCAAGCAAGGACCCTCACTCTAGTCAGGGTAAAAGAGAATCACCCTCAGCTAACCCCTGCTTACCCCCTTGGTAGCTTGGCAGAGCAGTAGGCTTAACTTCAGAGTGCTAGGTGTAAAGTATTTGTAACAACACACACAGTAACTTAATGAAAACACTACAAAATGACACAACACAGGTTTAGAAAAATAGGAAATATTTATCTAAACAAAAGAAGACCAAAACGACAAAAATCCGACATACACAAGTCAAGTTATGAATTTTTAAAGATTAAACTCAAAAATAGCACTTAGAAACAAAAATGCTTCGATTAGGTGTTAACACGGCGTCGTGACGGAGTCGTTCCCAACAAGCCGACACCAGCGGCGCCGGACACGGAGTCGCGTAGACCCCCAAGTACAGTACCTTTGGTGAAGAGTGAAAACAAGGAAATGCGCAAAGTCGGGTATCGCGGCGTCTGTGCGAAACTTTGAATCCGCGAACTTCGAGCGGCGTCGGTCACGACGTGGTGCGGCAACTTCCACGGAGTCGCGGACTTCAGCGGGGCTGCAGTGACATCGGGCCTGCGAAGAGCGTCGCGTTCCAGCGAAGGTCACAGCGTCGGGTGCAGGCGGCGTCACCGGATTAAGCAGCGGCGTCGGTCCGAAGTCGTCCGAAGTCGATTTCCTTGGATTTCCACCAGCTTTCCTTTCAAGGGCCAAGGGACTGGATAGGGCACCACTTGTCAGAGCAGGAGTCTCTCCAGAGACTCCAGGTGCTGGCAGAGAGAAGTCTTTGCTGTCCCTGAGACTTCAAACAACAGGAGGCAAGCTCTAAATCAAGCCTTTGGAGATTTCTTCACAAGATGGAAGGCGCACAAAGTCCAGTCTTCGTCCTCTTACTCTGGCAGAAGCACACTGCAGGAAAGCTCCACAAAGCACAGTCACAGGCAGGGCAGCACTTCTTCCTCAGCTATTCAGCTCTTCTCCAGGCAGAGGTTCCTCTTGGTTCCAGAAGTTTTTCTAAAGTCTGTAGATTTGGGTGCCCTTCTTATACCCATTTTAGTCTTTGAAGTCACCTTTCTTCAAAGGGGACTCACACCTACTTGTGAAATCCTGCCTTGCCCAGGCAAGGCCTCATACACACACCAGGGGGTTGGAGTCTGCATAGTCAGAGGCAGGCACAGTCCTTTCAGATGAGAGTGACCACCCCACCCCTCCCTCCTAGCAGAGATGGCTAATTAGGAAATGCAGGCTACACCCCAGCTCCCTTTGTGTTACTGTCTAGTGTGAGGTGAAAAACAACCCAACTGTCAAACTGACCCAGACAGGGAATCCACAAACAAGGCAGAGTCACAGAATGGTTTAAGCAAGAAAATGCTCACTTTCTAAAAGTGTCATTTTCAAACACACAATCTCAAAACCAACTTTACTAAAAGATGTATTTTTAAATTGTGAGTTCAGGGACCCCAAACTCCACATGTCCATCTACTCTCTAGGGGAATCTACACTTTAATCATATTTAAAGGTAGCCCCAATATTATCCTATGAGAGAGACAGGCCTTGCAACGGTGAAAAACGAAATTGGCAGTATTGCACTGTCAGGACATATAAACCACATTACTATATGTCCTACCTTATCCATACACTGCACCCTGCCCTTGGGGCTACCTAGGGCCTACCTTAGGGGTACCTTACATGTAAGAAAAGGGAAGGTTTAGGCCTGGCAAGTGGGTACACTTGCCAAGTCGAATTTACAGAGTAAAAATACACACACAGACACTGCAGTGGCAGGTATGAGACATGATTACAGGATTACTTGTGTGGGTGGTACAACCAGTGCTGCAGGCCCACTAGTAACATTTGATTTACAGGCCCTGGGCACCTCTAGTGCACTTTACTAGGGACTTAACAGTAAAACAAATATGCCAATCATGGAGAACCAATTACATACACATTTTAAACAGGAGCACTTGCACTTTAGCACTGGTTAGCAGTGGTAAAGTGCCCAGAGTAATAAAAACAGCAAAATCAGAGTCCAGCACACATCAATAACCTGGGGAACAGAGGCAAAAAGTTAAGGGAGACCACGCCAAGGATGAAAAGTCTAACACGTGTCCCCCCCAGCTAAAAGTGGGGAGCAACTACCCAACCTCATGGGAGTTCTCATCACTAAGGCGGAAGAACCTGGAAAGACCATCAGCATTGGCGTGCTCTGTACCAGGACGGTGTTCCACCATAAAGTCCATCCCCTGTAGGGAAATGGACCACCTCAACAGTTTTGGATTCTCACCCCTCATCTGCATTAACCATCTGAGGGGCCTGTGGTCGGTCTGAACTCGGAAGTGAGTCCCAAACAAGTAGGGTCTTAGCTTCTTCAGTGCCCAGACCACAGCAAACGCTTCGCGTTCTATGGCACTCCACCTACGTTCCCTGGGTAGTAACCTTTTGCTAATGAAGGCTACGGGTTGATCTAGGCCCTCTTCATTAAGCTGTGAGAGTACTGCTTCAATACCATGCTCTGAGGCGTCTGTTTGCACAACAAACTCCTTGGAGTAGTCAGGTGCCTTCAGCACAGGTGCTGTGCACATGGCAGCCTTCAGGGTATCAAAAGCGTTCTGGCAAGCCTCTGTCCAGATCACTTTCCTGGGTTGCTTCTTAGAAGTCAACTCAGTTAAGGGGGTAACAATGGTACCATACCCCTTAACGAACCTCCTGTAATATCCTGTGAGACCTAAAAAGGCTCTCACTTCAGTCTGGGTCTTGAGAGGCTCCCAAGCCAGAATCGTGTCAATCTTAGGCTGTAGGGGTGCCACCTGGCCACTCCCCACCTGGTGTCCTAAGTACACCACAGAACCCTGCCCTATTTGGCACTTGCTCGCCTTAATAGTGAGGCCTGCCTTCTGCAGGGCCTCTAACACTCTCCAGAGGTGTTGCAGGTGTTCCTCCCATGTGGAATTAAACACAGCAATGTCATCCAGGTAGGCGGCACTGAACTAATCCAGTCCTGCCAACACCTGGTTGACCAACCTCTGAAAGGTGGCAGGGGCATTCTTCATCCCAAAGGGCATCACGTTGAAGTGGAAGTGCCCATCTGGGGTAGAGAATGCTGACCTCTCCATTGCCCCCTCAGTTAAGGCAATCTACCAGTACCCAGATGTTAAATCAAACGTACTGAGGTACTTGGCAGCTCCTAACCGATCAATGAGCTCATCAGCTCGGGGGATGGGGTGTGCGTCAGTCTTGCTGACCACATTGAGACCCCGGTAGTCCACACAGAACCTAAGTTCTGGAGTGGCACCAGGAGCAGCAGCCTTTGGGACCAATACCACTGGGCTGGCCCAAGGACTGCTGGAGTGCTCAATAACCCCTAGGGTTAACATTTTGGAGACTTCTTCCTTAATGCAAGCCCTGACCCTGTCAGTCACCCTGTAAACCTTATGTTTAACAGGTGTACTGTCCCCAGTGTCCACATCATGTGTGCACAGGTGTGTGACTCCTGGGATCAGGGAAAATAGCGAGGCGAACTGTCCCAACTCGTGGCGACAGTCCCTTTGCTGTTCCTCAGTCAGGGAGGGGGAGAGGATCACTCCCTCCACAGACCCATCCTTCTCTCCTGCAGACAGGAGGTCAGGAAGAGGCTCACTCTCTTCCTCCACCCCGTCATCTGTCGCTAGGAGCATGGATAGCTCAGTTCGCTCAAAGTGTGGTTTGAGGCGGCTGACATGTAGGACCCTCAAAGGGTTCCTGGGGGATTGCAAGTCTACCAGATAGGTGACCTCGCTCTTTCTTTCCACCACCTCAAAAGGCCCAGTCCACTTATCTTGGAGAGCCCTAGGCTCCACTGGTGCCATGACCCACACTTTTTGTCCAGGCTGAAACTCAACCAGAGTGGCATTCTGGTGGTACCACCGTTTCATATCCTCCTGGCTTGCTTCCAGGTTCTCCTGAGCGAGACTCCTGAAGCGGGCAGTCTGGTTTCTTAGTGCAGGCATGTAGCTAAATACATACTGGGGTGGTTTACTAGGAGCTTTCTCCCAAGCCTCCTTCACCAGACTAAGCGGTCCCCTCACAGGGTGGCCATAGATGAGCTCAAAGGGGCTAAAGCCAAGTCCCCTTTGAGGCACCTCCCTGTAGGCTAACAGAAGGCATGGCAAGAGGACATCCCACTTACGCCTCAAGGGCTCTGACAGGCCCTGAATCATGCCTTTCAAGGTGCGGTTGAATCTCTCAACCAGACCATTACTTTGGGGGTGGTAAGGTGTGGTGAACTTGTAGGTTACCCCACACACCTTCCATAGAGAGTTCATATAAGTGGATATGAAGTTTGTACCTCTATCAGATACCACTTCCTTGGGGAACCCCATGCGGGTAAAAACTCCCATCAAGGCACGTCCCACCACAGGGGCAGTGACCCTCCTTAGAGGAATGGCTTCTGGGTACCGTGTGGCATGGTCCACCAAGACCAGGATGAACCTGTTGCCCATCGCTGTCTTGGGGTCCAGAGGCCCCACAATGTCAATGCCCTACCCGTTCAAAGGGGGTACTGACTATAGGTAAAGGTTGGAGGGGAGCTTTGCATTTCCCCCCACTCTTGCCACTTGCCTGACAAGTCTGACAAGACCTACAATAGGCAGCTGACTGCTTGTGCATCAAGGGCCAATAAAAGTGGGAGACAAGCCTCTTGTAGGTCTTGTCCTGCCCTAGATGTCCTGCCAAAGGCACATCATGAGCCAAACCCAGTAGGAAGGCCCTGAAACACTGGGGTACCACCAGCATACGAGCTGACCCAGGCTCAGGAACCTTAGGCTCACTATACAGGAGGCCGTCCTCCCAATATATCAGGTGAGTACCTGGCACCTCGCCAGCCACCTGGGCTGCAGCCTGCTGACGCAGCCCCTCAAGAGTAGGGCACTCCTGCTGCGCTGTGCAGAATGCCTCCCTGGTGGGTCCCCCTTCCTGCTGCCACTGTGACAGCTCAGGGACATCCCCCAGTTCAGCCACCTGCTCCAGTGTAGGTTCCGGGGCGTCACCCTCAGGCTCCGCCTCCTCCCGAACCGTGGGAACCTCTGAGGCTGGTTTCCCGCGCCCCCTGCCCTTCCTCTTCTTGGCGGTCCCCTGGGCCACTGTTTCAGGCTCCAGGGGCTCTTGAATACCCTGATTGGCTGCCATAGACCGGGTGGATGCGCATACCCACCCAGGCAGACCCAACATCTCCAAGTGAGACCTGTGTTCCACCTCCTTCCAAGGGGAATCCTCCAGGTCGTTGCCTAGCAAACAATCAACAGGCATGGTTGGACTCACAGCTACCTTCCAGGAACCTGAGACCCCCCCCCCCATTCAAAGGGAACCTGCTCCACTCTGGAGAGGCGCTCAGAGTTGTCTACCGCAACTACTTGGTGAAGTACCCGGGGATCAATCTGCTCTTCAGACACCAGGTGACTCCTCACTGTAGTCACACTGGCTCCTGTGTCTCTCAGGGCCTCCACCCTCTGTCCATTGATGGTCACCCATTGCCTGTACTTCTTAGTGTTATCAGGCATTAGGTTTCTCTGGACCATCTCACTGTCCCCTAGTGAGACAAGGGTAATTTCTGCTTGTTCCCACCCACCTGAAACCAACTCCTCCCCAAGCGCTACACTGGCCAAACCCTGGGACGGTGCACCAGTGGGTGCCGGTGTACTTTTGGGGCATTTGGGGTCCCCCCTAACATGACCGACCTGGTCACATGCATAACACTTATGTGGGGGACCACCTGCCACTGGCTTCCCTTTTGACAACTATGGCTTCTTTTCACTGGGGGGTTGGGAATCCTTACCCTGGGAATCAGTTTGGGGCCCTTTAGAGAACTCCCCCTGTTTGCCCTTATCCCCCCCTTTCTTCTGAGAGGGACCCTGCCCACCCTTGGCTTGGTCTCCCCCGTACCTCTTTTGGACCCTGGTGCTCTCCCAGCAGTCCGCTTCCTGTGCAAGCTTCCTGGGGTCAGTCAGCATGCTGTCAATGAGGTGCTGGCGCAGCTCTGGAAAACATAAGCTGTACAAGTGCTCCCAAGCAATTAAATTGTAAAGCCCCTCATACATGTTTACCTTACTGCCCTTCACCCAACCATCCAGTGACCTGCAAAAAGAATCAACACATTCCAACCATGTTTGGGATTCCTTTCACTTGTAGGATCTAAACTTCTCCTTGTACTGCTCAGGGGTGAGACCATACCTGGTGAGTAAGGCCTCCTTCATGACAGGGTAGGCGATACTCTGAGCATCCCCTAAGGCTGTCAGTGTGTCCCTTTCCTCTGCCACAAAATGCTTCCACAGGGCTGCCCCCCAATGAGCTTGAGGGACCAGGTTCATGTGGAGAGCTGACTCATAACCCTTGAACCACAAGTAGATATCATCCTCCCTCTTATAATCCCTCACAAGGTCTTTTGGGATGTGTACTCTTCTCTCAGGCTGCACTGTAGGATTGCTGCCACCATCCCTACTGGACTGGCTCCTCTGATCTAATTCCTTTAAGTTAAGCTCATGAGCCAGCTGCATCTTCTTTCCTCAAGGACTGCTCTTCTCTCATCTCTTTCTTTCTCCAGATTGAGCTTCTGCAGATCCAATTGGTATGCCCTCTCTGCCTGTCTGTCCTGCAATTCTTCAGGTGTCAGACCTTTGGAGGATGCACTGTTAACCTGCCCTAGAGACTCTTTCCCTGGGTATAACAGGTCCCCCCATTATACCATTATGTACTGATTGCTCTCCCTCCTCATCCTCATCCTACTCCTCATCCTCAGTGTGCCCTCCAGTGCTTCTGGTTGTCAACCAGGCCCTCAGCGCATTTTTCAGCTCATCCTTCTTGGAAGAGCTCTTATTGGGACAACCAAAATTTTTACAAAACTGCTTTAGCTGAGCATTGTTATAACTATCCAATTGCTTCAGGTCAAAAACAGCTTCAACTGATGCATCTCCAAGTTGAGACATGATGAAAGGTTAAAAGAGTGCAAAGTTCCAAATGCAGAAACAAGTTCCCAAATGAAGTTCAAAGTCAATCAAAGATCAGTGAAGAAAAACAAAGTGGACGTAGGGAAAAATCCACAAAAAGAGAAAAGCAAAAATCTCAAGACAAGCAGTATGGGCTCACGTATTGGTCTGCACTCAAAATAATAGTGTACACTAAATCACTGTATGTCAAGTACTAATACAAGTCCAAATCCCAACCGCTGATCACCAATGTTAGAAATGGGGTCTTTAGTTGACAGTCAGGTTACCCCCTCTTCAAGCAAGGAACCTCACTCTAGTCAGGGTAAAAGAGAATCACCCTCAGCTAACCCCTGCTTACCCCCTTGGTAGCTTGGTAGAGCAGTAGGCTTAACTTCAGAGTGCTAGGTGTAAAGTATTTGTACCAACACACACAGTAACTTAATGAAAACACTACAAAATGACACAACACAGGTTTAGAAAAATAGGAAATATTTATCTAAACAAAACAAGACCAAAACGACAAAAATCCGACATACACAAGTCAAGTTATGAATTTTTAAAGATTAAACTCAAAAACAGCGCTTAGAAACAAAAATGCTTCGATGAGGTGTTAACACGGCGTTGTGACGGAGTCGTTCCCAACAAGCTGACACCAGCGGTGCCGGACACGGAGTCGCGTAGACCCCCAAGTACAGTACCTTTTGTGAAGAGTGAAAACAAGCCGATGCGCGATGTCGGGGATCGCGACGTCTGCGCGAAACATTGAATCCACGCACTTCGAGCGGCGTCGGTCACGACGTGGTGCGGCGACTTCCACGGAGTCGCGGACTTCAGCGGGGCTGCAGCGGCATCGGGCCTGCGAAGAGCGTCGCGTTCCAGCAAAGGTCACGGCGTCGGGTGCATGCAGCGTCACCGGATTCAGCAGCGGCGCCGGTCCGAAGTCGTCCGAAGTCGATTTCCACCAGCTTTACTTTCAAGGGCCCAGGGACTGGATAGGGCACCACTTGTCAGAGCAGGAGTCTCTCCAGAGACTCCAGGTGCTGGCATAGAGAAGTCTTGGCTGTCCCTGAGACTTCAAACAACAGGAGGCAAGCTCTAAATCAAGCCTTTGGAGATTTCTTCACAAGATGGAAGGCGCACAAAGTCCAGTCTTTGCCCTCTTACTCTGGCAGAAGCAGCACTGCAGGAAAGCTCCACAAAGCACAGTCACAGGCAGGGCAGCACTTCTTCCTCAGCTATTCAGCTCTTCTCCAGGCAGAGGTTCCTCTTGGTTCCAGAAGTGTTTCTAAAGTCTGTAGATTTGGGTGCCCTTCTTATACCCATTTTAGTCTTTGAAGTCACCTTTCTTCAAAGGGGACTCACACCTACTTGTGAAATCCTGCCTTGCCCAGGCAAGGCCTCAGACACACACCAGGGGGTTGGAGTCTGCATTGTTAGAGGCAGGCACAGTCCTTTCAGATGAGAGTGACCACTCCACCCCTCCCTCCTAGCAGAGATGGCTAATTAGGAAATGCAGGCTACACCCCAGCTCCCTTTGTGTCACTGTCTAGTGTGAGGTGAAAAACAACCCAACTGTAAAACTGACCCAGACAGGGAATCCACAAACAAGGCAGAGTCACAGAATGGTTAAAGCAAGAAAATGCTCGCTTTCTAAAAGTGTCATTTTCTAACACACAATCTCAAAACCAACTTTACTAAAAGATGTATTTTTAAATTGTGAGTTCAGGGACCCCAAACTCCACATGTCCATCTACTCTCTAGGGGAATCTACACTTTAATCATATTTAAAGGTAGCCCCCATATTATCCTATGAGAGAGACAGGCCTTGCAACAGTGAAAAACGAAATTGGCAGTATTTCACTGTCAGGACATATAAACCACATTACTATGGCCCTCATTCTGACCCTGGCGGATACAATCTGCCAGGGCCAAAGGGGGCGGGAGCACCGCCGACAGGCCGGCGGTGCTCCCTTGGTCATTCTGACCGCGGCGCTTTGGCCGCGGTCAGAACGGGAAAACCGGCGGTCTCCCGCCGGTTTTCCACTGCCCCCAGGAATCCTCCAAGCCGGCGCAGCTTGCTGCGCCAGCTTGGGGATTCCGACTCCCCCTCCCGCCATCCAGTTCCTGGCGGTTCTCCCGCCGGGAACCGGATGGCGGGAGGGGGAGTCGCGGGGCCCCTGGGGGCCCCTGCAGTGCCCATGCCAATGGCATGGGCACTGCAGGGGCCCCCGTAAGAGGGCCCCTACAAGTATTTCACTGTCTGCTTGGCAGACAGTGAAATACGCGACGGGTGCAACAGCACCCATCGCACCTTCCCACTCCGCCGGCTCGATTACGAGCCGGCATCCTCGTGGGAAGGGAGTTTTTCCCTGGGCTGGCGGGCGGTCTTTTGGAGACCGCCCGCCAGCCCAGGGAAAAACTCATAATACCCTCCGCGGTCTTTTGACCGCGGAGCGGTATTATGGAGGGCTGAATTCTGGCGGGCGGCCTCCGCCGCCCGCCAGAATCAGAATGAGGGGCTATATGTCCTACCTTATCCATACACTGCACCCTGCCCTTGGGGCTACCTAGGGCCTACCTTAGGGGTGTCTTACTTGTACGAAAAGGGAAGGTTTTGGCCTGGCAAGTGGGTACACTTGCCAAGTCGAATTTACAGAGTAAAAATACACACACAGACACTGCAGTGGCAGGTCTGAGACATGATTACAGGATTACTTGTGTGGGTGGCACAACCAGTGCTGCAGGCCCACTAGTAACATTTGATTTACAGGCCCTGGGCACCTCTAGTGCACTGTACTAGGGGCTTAACAGTAAAACAAATATGCCAATCATGGAGATCCAATTACATACACATTTTAAACAGGAGCACTTGCACTTTAGCACTGGTTAGCAGTGGTAAAGTGCCCAGAGTAATAAAAACAGCAAAATCAGAGTCCAGCACACATCAATAACCTGGGGAACAGAGGAAAAGGTTAAGGGAGACCACGCCAAGGAGGAAAAGTCTAACAAGTGCCATAAGCATTAAGGAACCAGATTTTATTGCTGGCTCATGAAGGCCATGTTGGTATTAGTGCTACCCGAAGAAGGGTGAGAGCAGAATGTTGGTGGCTGGGTCTAGACAAAGAAGTGGAAAGAATGGTGAGAGATTGCTTATTGTGTGCATGGTATGGTAAATCACAGAGAACAGTGGGTTATTTCCCTGATGCAGTGGAAAAAATGAAAGCCCCTTGGAAGAAAATTAGTTTAGATATTTCAGGGCCATGTAATGTTCTGGGTACGAGTCCTGAATATGCTATGCTAATTGTAGATAACTTTACAAGATGGCTTGAAGTCAAAATGTTGGATAATGGTGTACAGTTCAAGACTCACACTGTTATTTTTTGAAGGAGTATGAAGTGGAACATGTACAATCAGCAGTATATTATCCTCAAAGCAATGGTCTGGTGGAAAGGTGGAACATAATATTGAAAGAAGGTACAGCTGGCTTTATGTCAAGGTGGACAGTGGAGGGAGTCTGTGAGTAAACTGGTATGAGCTTATCATACCACCCCCTATAGTGTCACAGGTAAAATACCATTTGATGTCATGGGTGTGGAGAAACTCTAGAGCAATATTAATGAAGGGAGCAATGAAAGAGAAAGTAAATGATGATTGTGAAAACAAAAGAGTGACAGAAACCTGAACGTGACTACAAGGAACAATTTGAAGAAGGTGATTGGGTACAAGTGAGGAAAGGTTGGAAGGAATGTAAGGGTTTGTTAACATTTTCTGAACCTTTACAAGCCAGGGGGGTGAATCCTTACTCTGTGTTATTGAGCAATGGTAATGTGTGGAACAACAAAAAAGTGGTAAAAATCCCTGACTATTTATTGGAAGGAGGAATGACTAAAAAAGATCAAATAACCTAGGACAAGATGGGGCCAGTAAATATTACAGTAACTAAAGGGAAGAAGGAGGGTTTAAAGAAGCTGGGTCTATCCTCCTTAAGGCTTCAGTAAAGGTACGTAAAGACCCAACCCGGAAAAGAAACTTCCACAGGGAGAAAAACATGTTTTTTTGTTTGTAAAACCGGTGAGTCCACGGACTGAAGAGAGCAATGATGCCAACTTAAGAAGTCACTGGCTGTTTAGAAAATATATAATTTCAGCTGAATAATAAAGTACACATACAAAAAAACAAAACTGAAAATTACAACTTTTAACACGCTCTGTAAATGTGAAGGAATTCGAAACTGGAGGGTAAAAAATTGAGTTGGTAACCTTAAAGTACAGCCAACAGAATCAAGTATGGACAATTAGTGCTCTCAATTGAAACAGTGATATGCACTGACAAAATCATTGAATTAAAAGCAAAATAAAAACAGAAAAGTGATATACTGGAGTCTTGCATGTCATGTCATCTTTTCGAAATAAAACTATATTATGAAAAGCTCCAACTTTCTCATGAAAATTAAAATTTTGATTTTTTGCGTATTTCTTGTCCATGAACTAAGTAAAATATTTAACATTTGTGTATTTGTTTGATGTATACTTGTTTCTATATTATCCTAAAAATTGCTAAGGAAGAGGTCCCCTGCTTCCAGTGGCGATTCAGAGGGTGGCCAACAGAAGCCAAAAAAGTTAAGAACTGCTGGTAATGTGGTAAGTGCAGTTCATAGTAATAATGTAATGTATCTATCTTCCAAGTTTTAACTTTAGACCATACCATTGATAAATCTGGGGAATAACGTTATGTGACGAATCCTCATAACACTATGCACAATTATGAAATTATAAAGTCCTGGAATGTGCAGAGTTTATTTGAGAGATCTTAGTGAAAACATGTGAGACTCTATACCTGCTCTCCTTCATACAGTGATCATTACCAGAGTCCAATCGCATTTAATGAGAGTCCTCAGTACCCTTTACATTCTGACCCTATATAACTTTGCATAGGTAAGATTGTTAGCTTTTCTTCACTTGGCGCATATCTTCTCTTACTAACCACATGAGTGTTCTTTAGCTGACAAACTGATAGGAAATTTGCAAAGGTGAAAACAACTATTCATGACTTCAGACAAGCGTTACTCTCCTCTTGCCATGGATGACCAGATTGATTACTTCTTAAATCTCAAGGTCATTCAACATTAAAGTAGACTCAATGGTATGGAGTTGCATGTGTTGTTAAACATTTAGCACTCCTGTATAAATATCGTCACTTATTATAGTTTGAACAGACTTTACCACTTATGATTATTATTAAGGTTGTGACTTTTTATGCCAGGACCTGGCAAAGATGAATGAAAGCAGCAAAATAGATAATTGAGACTGTCAGTACAGCTAATATGTATTTTGGATTCTTTGAGAGAAATAAGTGATTGGGCAGAAGATGCTTGGGTGCAAAGACATTGGAAAACTATTGTACCAATTGAGAGCAGGTCACAGACCAGAAGTGCAGGCCAAGGGACAACACCGAAGAAAAGAAGGTGACTGATCAAATAAAGGTAAAGGTTATGTATGTCATGTGACAACTACCCAGCTTACCAAGCTAAGCTCATGGATCGAGCACAGTTGTCATATTCCAGAAGCTGTACTAGAGGCTGGTTGGCTACCAGCAGTATCAAAACAAGGCAACCCATTATTTGTAAATTCACATCACATGCCTTGTCAGTGATGGCAGATGAATTAGAGGCAATGATTTAAGTGATGAAAGAGGAATTCATATTGAGCAAGAACCTTCTTCTAGGCACGGACAACACAGCTTCTACAACAGACGGTACTCTACATGATTATACAGCAGACTTCCCTGCTCACCACTCGACATAGGGACCAATCTTCATTCAAAAATGACAAAACCTGCAACACACATTGTTAAAGCCCAAGACATACAGTGCCCCAGTGGGTGAAACTTGTCAACTAATCTTCCTCCTCCACTGTGTTGGAAGGTGGCATTTTGAGCAATAAATATGAAACAAAAGTAACTAACATCTCCACAAATTAATTTCCAATGGAACTGAAATACAATCAAATGCTATATAACTTGGCTACTTTAGTTATTGACGTCTTTACTTTCTGACTGATTTACATATGATGTACGTATATGTAAAGTCATTATTCCAGAAGCCGAACTACAGGCTGGTTTGTGATATCAAGACAAGGCATCCCATTAATTGGAAACTCAAGTCACAGGCATTGTTAAAGATGTCCATTGCACCAGCAGTACAGGTTCATGGGCTGGAGGAATGAATCGTATCAAGAAGGAATATCGGATAAGATCTCTTTGACATGCTTACCCATGCACAAGGTCAAAAACTACCATTTTATTGTTTCATCTCTCTTCCTCATATCACAGATGTCCTGTAAGCTTGTGACACATTAAGTTCTGATTTTGCCTATCTCCTCTTCACCCTGTCTTGAAGGTACTACAGCACCAATAGCACAGAAGATATTCTAAGAGAGATAATCACATCTCATTTTCACTTTGGAAATGTGCAATGTATCGACACTGACACTCGGGCCCGCTGTCACACTTATATTGAAAGGTCATTGTGAAAAAAGAAACCTTTAAAAAGCAGTGATGATATCCAACATCAGAAGTGGATAGGTCTGGTGGGCTGGTTTTTACTGTTTATTTCCTTGATATTAGCAGAACCACTACATGCAGCAAGAGCAAATTCATGCAGTCTCCCATAGTTTGCAAAATATTAATACAGCAGTCGCGGCTGGCAGCGGGGCAAAGTGGCAGGTAGGGGAACGATGAACAAAACAAATAAATATATTTTTTTTAAAGCTTACCTTGTCCCCACCGCACCGCCCCTCTTCAGGTCTCCGCTGGACTGCAGACTCCCAAGCAAAGGCTCCCAGCCTGGCCTTGGCCAATCCTAACACTACTCTCATCCTGCTGGCAGCATGACAGCAGCACCAGGATTGGCCAGAGTGCCCTGGCTTTGCTCTCCCAGGCAGACTAGGGACATAGATCTGCTGTATCCAACCTGGCAACACAGTTCCGGGTTGGAGAGAGCTCCCTGCGCATGTGTGTTTGGCTGCCTGAGACGGACGGTCAAACACACCTGAGCACTGAGGGAAGTGAACACCACTCCTCCTCTGTCCTTGTCATCGCCATGGCCCAGCCCCTTTAAAAATAAAATTATAGTAAACATTGTTTATTATTGTTTTACTTTTAAAGGTTTTGCAGCTGCTGCTGCTGCTGCTGCTGCTGCTGGCAGGGTGATGACCCTCCTCCTCCAAAACAGAGGAGCTGCCGCTGCAATACAGAAATCTTTGCAAGTTCAAACTGCTCCGATTTAGAGACTGAAAGCTGCTTTTTTAGCTATGGATTCGCTAATGAGGGCCACTTTCATTTGGATGCCTAAGCCTGTCTTCTATCAAAGTAGGACCCTGGAAGGTGTGAAGATATAAAAAGTTACTGAAGGAACACCTACGGGCAGCTTTTTTCAAACTTTGAATGCATGTATCTTAAGAAAGCCGTCATATCAAGCTCAGATGCAATTCCATTTACCATTCAAGGTAAAAATGTCTAAGGAACGCATGGGAACAACAAAACGTGAGCTATTGTTCACCACGCTTTTGTTGAAATGCGTTTGCAAATAAGATATAACACAAAGCGATGGATTTTTCCTTATGAAAAAAGTGTAACTTTGTGTACTTTGCGGAAATTTTGCATATTTACGCGAAAGCATCTTGCTCTTACGTTTCTTCTTCCAGTCCGCTCTCTAGCACCTTTCAATGGGGGCTATACAGATATAAAAAGTTAATTCTACTAAAGAGTTTGTGTAAAGTAATTGTTGGTGATGTCTGAATTTGTATGGTCAAATTAAAGTTAGGCCTTTATTTACAATGGTCCTAAATGTGCGCCGGTATAAACCCACTGAACCACTACAAATTTGTTTATTTTGACTTGGAGATTTCAGTCGCTGAAAGCAGGCAGAATCTCTTAGTGACAATCCGGGGGAAAATGAGGAACTGGTGGAGGATTAAGACACAAATTACCCTCGCACAGAAAAATGCTAATTTCTAAGAGATCCGCGAGGGTTCTACTTCTAATCCCTCGATCGAGTCCTCACTTACCCCCGATATTGGTAACTCCGGATGGCCAAGGTTACCAGGAGGATAACTAGGCCACTCATAAGGAGGGCTATAGTCTCATCAACTCTATTAAATGTTACACTTTAAACACACTGCATTTTATTATTCAAAAGCATCTGGTATTAGGAGCACGGTAATCAGGTAGAACCATAGGCGTATATTTAAAAACCAACACACACAAACAAGCAAAAACACAGGATTTTCAATATATTTCGGCGATCAAAGAGGTTACCTAGTGCAAGTTGAAGTGGCAGATTTTGTACCGTCCGGCGTCTGTACCAGTTTGCTTAGGATATTATGGATGTGTGAAAACTTAGGCCTTTCGTTGCGATCCTTCTGCCAGCAGTCCAACATTAACTGGTGGAGGGACGTTGGGCAGTTCATCGGAGCGGGCAAGCGGAATCCATCTTCTATAGCCTTTACAACCTGCATAAGTAAACTGTGCGTCAGGAGTAATTTAACTCTCAAAGACAGATGCAGAGCATTGTTTGTGTTTATTGTTTTGGAGTAGCGCTAGTACAGCTCAAAAGTCACGTCACTTTAACAGGAGCAGATTACCACTACGAGTGGAGGACGGAAAGGAGGAACGGAATAAATCAGGGTGGATGGGGGAGGTGAGGATGGATTGATTTTAGACGAATTGGAAAGGTGGGTTGGAAGATGGATGTCTGCTGGGGATTTGTGGGAATACAGGCCAGAAGATTGTAGGATTTTGGTGGATCCATTGACATTTCAGTGCATGGAGTATATAAGAATTTGGGTTGTGGGAGTAAAAACCCTACTCAGGTATCAACCACAGTCCTTGTCAAAGTGAACCACAAATGTCACTAAATTAACCTGTGCTCAACCCTCTGGTAGATTGGCACAAAAGCCGTCAGTGTAGCTTAGAGGCACCGTGTAAGGTATTTATGCAGGACGCAAACAGTAATAAAGTGAAAACACAATTCAAGAAAAGTCCCAAACCGATTTTGAAAATAGAGAAACTTTTATTAAATAAAATTATATCAAAAAAATTAAATCTAATCGGTAGAACCAGAGTTTTTAAAATTCTTAGTTCAAAATAGCACCTAAAAGATCAAAGAGCCAACTGTGGGTATCTGTTCCAGGCTGACAGTGATGGAGTGAGGTTGGAAATCCGAGGTGGATTAGGTCCAGTTCCGGCGTAACTTCGGTCATGGAAGAAATTTTGAAGTAACCTTCCAGAAAGGTAGGGTTCAGTGGGGCAAGGCAGCAGGCAGTTCCCATATAAGGAGGCACTGTCATTAGGGAGACGCTGGCCAAGGATAAGGTGAAGATTTTTACCTTCAGACTTCGTCACTTTTTCAGTAATCAACATTCTTCAGTGAGATGAAGCTGCAACGGTAGAAGATGAGGGCTCACAGGTCTGGATACCTTTGCCAAGAGGTTCCGCTGAAGAGGATTTGCTGCTGTGGAGAAGGACGTGGCGGGAACTACCACAAAGTCAGGCTGACCGGCAATGCACCTTGGGCGGATCAGTTGGCAGGTAGGTCATAGTCTTCTGTTGGTTCTCAGGGCACTGATGAAAAATGCTTTAAGTCCCAGGTTTTAGGGTTAGGCAGGAGTAGAACCTCTAACACCACTGCCAAGGGTCCAGGACCTGGGTAAATTAAGAATCACTCCAGGAGAGACCAGGTACAGGATTCAATGTCTCAGGAGCTTTTTATTTATCACACACAAGAGGTCAGCCAGCTATCCCTCAGAGTTATTTCTGGTGGTCTTGGGTTCAAGGAGATGCCTCGGTTCTCCTTCAAGCAGCAACCAGTCCTTCATGGAGCAAGGCAGCCTTCTACTAGCTTCAGGGCAGTCCTCTGGGAGTACAAGCTTTCCTTCTGAAGTCTTCCACAGATCCAGGGATTTACTGAAAAGGTGTTCTGAAGGTCCATACATGGTGCCAGCCATACTACCTCCATATCTGGCTCTGGAAAATTCCTGCCTCCTCCTGTCAAGGCTCCAAGAAGTCTGGGGTGACAAAAGACTAGTGTCACATTCATTTGTGTATGCTGGAGACAAGCCCTTTTGAAGAGCAAGTTGGGCAGGATGGCTGAGCTTCCCTCAGCCATCCTGGCAGGATGGTCCATCCTGTCCACACCTAATCCATTTTGTGTCACTGTCTGTGAGTAATACAAAAAGCCCAACGGCAGAGCCATTTACAGTCATGTGACCCAGAACACTAACAGAAGGTAGAAATGGTTAGGAAAAGAAAATACCAACATTCAAAAAGTGCCATTTTCAGAATTTTGACTCAAAATTTGGCTTTACCTTTAACAAGGATTTTAAATTACAATTCAGTTGTGACTACACACGGCATTTACCAATGAAAAGTTAGCACTTAGGAAATGTTATAAGGTAACCCAACGTTATCCAGTGGGGGAGGTAGGCTTTGAAGTAGCAAAAAAGGAATTAAGGAGGTTTTCACTATCAGGACAGGTAAAAGATTATCCCACATGTCCTACAGGTCCCTTAGGGACAACCTTAGGAGTGACTTGTATGTATTGAAAAGGAAAGTATACACCCAGCAAAAGGTACATTTTGCCAGGTCGAAATGGCAATTTAAAACTGCACTAAAGGCTGTAGTGGCAGACCCAGGCACATGTTTTAAAGTGCTATTTTAGTGAGTGACATAATGAGTGCTGCAGGCCGACTCGTAGCATTTAATTTACAGGCCCTGGCTACCATATAGTACCATATACTAGGGACCCATAAGTATATTATATGTGCCAATCAGATGTAGGCCAAATTTGCCATGGTTCAAGGAGAAAGCACAAGCACTTAAACACTGTTTGGAAATGGTGCACAAAGTCCAAATGCCAACAAACCAAATTCAGAAAACAGAAAAGGTGAAGGTAAAAACTTTAGGGAAAGACCACACCAATGATGTGAGGTCTAACATGTGTCCCCCAGCCGAAAGGTAGGAGAACTACCCACCCTCATGGGAGTTTTCATCACTAAGGTGGAAGAACCCAGAAAGAGCTTCAGGATTGGAGAAGTCAGTCCCTGGGCGGTGCTCCACCTAAAGCCCATTCCCTGTAGGGAAATTAACCACGTCAACATTTTGGGATTCTCACCTCATCTGCATTAGCTATCTGAGGAGGTCTGTGGTCTGTCTGAAGTGAGGTGTGAGTCCCAAACAAGTATGGACTCAGCTTCTCCAGTGCCCAGGCCTCAGCAAAAGCTTCCCTCTCAATTACACTTCACCTATCTTCCCTAAGAAGTATCCTCCTGCTAATGAAGGCTATGCTATGTTATGTTGATTTCTATAGTACTCTAATCACCTTTGAGGGTATCCAGGTGCTTAGCAAGAGGGAAGGCCAAAGACTCCATGGAAGTTATTAAAAAAAACAGGGCCCATTTTTATACTTTTGTTTGCAACGCATTTGCGTCACTTTTTGATGCAAAAGCTGCACAAACTTACAAAATACAATAATATTTAGTAAGTTTGCGCCACTTTTGCATAAAAAAATGACGCAAATGCAGCGCACAAAAAGTATAAATATGGGCCCAGGTGTTCAGATTTTTGCAGAACTCAAGGAGCGATGTGGAGGCCCTGTTGTGCTGTGAGAGATTGTGCCATGTGCCATGCGTTGGGGGAAATGTAACAAAATATGCAACCACCTGCCCTGCTCCTTGGTATGCATTGTACATGTGCAAGTAAGAGTCCAGCTAAGCGGATGTGTCTGGTGGGTTGGTGAATATGTATAGAGCTTTTGAAGTAAGCTGAGTCAATGTTGTGTAGTGCTTTGCACAAGTGCGAGAGGAGATTGAATTTGGTACATTTTGCTTATGGGGAGACAGTGAAGTTCTCTGAGGTGTCATGAGATCTGGGAGTGGTGATGTAGGTTAAGGACAAGTCTTGCTGCTGCATTCTGGATGGTTTGTAGTTTGTTGGCATGCTGTTTTGTGCTTCCAGTGCAGAGTGCGCTTCCATATTCCAGTCTGCTGGGTATGAGTGGCCTTGTGACTTTACTTGGTGTGCTTTGGCAGCCACTTAAAGATTTTTTGAAGCATTGTCAGGATGTGGAAGAAGGTGGAGATCACTGATTTCACCTGTGCAGTTATGTCAAGTTTGTCTTCTAAAATGATCCCTGGGTTTCTGGCATTGGCGGTGGGGAGCACGTCCTATGTCTGTTGGCCGCCTGGAGGAAAAATCACAATTTTGGACTTGTCCAAACTGAGCTGGAACTTTGGTAAGGCAGGTTGCAAAGTTGGTTTCTGTCAGGCGTGTTGTGGCAGTAAGGGTGAGTATCAGTTATGTGTCAACTGAGTAGGAGAGAATGTTGATGCTGTGCATCCAGACAATGTTGGCTATTGGAGTCATGCAGATGCTGAATAGGGTTTGACTGAGAGACGATCCGTGGGGGACTCCACAGATAAGGTTCCTGTCTTTTGAAGTGTAGGGTTTCAAGGTGACTCTCATCATTCATCTAAAGAGGATGGAGCAGATCAAGTTGAGGGCAGGTTGTTGGATGCCTGTCTTGTGAAGTCTTCTGATAAGGATGGAGTTAAAGACTGTGTTAAAGGCTGCTGAGTGGTCAAGCAGAAAGAGGGCTTCTGTTTTTACTTGGTTGAGGATCATTCTGATGTCATCAGTTGCTGTGATGAGGGCTGTCTCATTAATTTGGTTGGGTCAAAAACCCAATTGAGTGGTGCTAATGAACTGGTGTAGGTCGAGGTTCTCTGCAAGCTGCTTTCTGTTAAATTTTTCCATGACCTTGGCTGGGTATGTTCATAGGGAGATTAGGTGGTAATTTGGTTGGGGTCTTCTGAAGGTTTTGTTAGTAGTGCATTAAGTGCTGTGTGTTTCAAGGCTTTTGGGAAGGTGTCAGTGGCAATGGAGGTGTTTAGAATGCAGATGAGTGCTTCCTAACACCCAAATTGTAATTTTGTTGCGGGCAAGAATCCATGGCATTTTCTGGGCTTCCTGAGGATCTATTGGAGGCAAAACTGCTGAGGTTCGGTTGTGGGTCAAATTTGTTGTATATATTTGCAATTTTGTTGCAGAAATCTGGTAGTTTGTTACAAAGGTCTAGACAGGGGGCTGATGCTGTTGGTGGCAGTAGAGGTGAAGATGCTGTGAAGGCTTTGACGATTGTGAAGATCTCTGTGCTGCATTCTATGCACTCAGCTAGGGTATTTTTATTGGCTTCTCTAATTTGTTGGAGTTAATGTCTTATGGCCACTCTGAAAGTGGTTTTCTTAGTTGGATTCTGACTGATTTTGCATTTTTGTTCCAGTTGTTTGCAGTAAGGCTTGGTTGGTTGGAGTTCCTCTTTGTACCAGTTGGCCTGCGACTTCTGGTAGTTATGTTTGCAGGGTTGCAGGGAGTTAGCACAGTCTGTGATCCATTTGTTGAATAGGATGAGTTTTCTGGTTACATTTGGGGTGGGGTTGAGCTGGGTCTGGTGCAGGTATGGTACTAATTACGTTCCATGATTCTGTTTAAGCTGCAGCTGCCCAGGCCTGTAGAGGCAGGTTTTTTGAGGAGAGGGATGTTGATCTGACTATAAGATGATCTAGGTCCTCTTATTTAGCTGTGAGAGCATAGCCCCTATTCCATGCTCTGATTCATCTGTCTGGACAATAAATTCCCTGGGGAAATTATGGGACTTGAGTAATGGTTCTGTGCACATTGCCTCCTTCTGAATGTTAAAGGCTTTCTGGCAGGCATCTGTCCAGATCATCTTTCTGGGCTGCTCTTAGAAGTCAGATCAGTCACAGCCCTTGACAAATCTTCTGTAATATTCAGTGCGTCCTAGGAAGGCCCTCACCTCATTCTGGGTCTTGGTGGGGGTTCCAAAGCCAGGAAAGTCTGAATCTTTGCTTGGAGGGACCGCACCACGCCCTTGCCCACTAAATATACCAGATAGACCACTAATCTCTGCACTATCTGGCACTTGCTGGCCTTCATAATAAGGCCTATGTGCGGCAGGACCTGAAGCACCTCCTGGATGTGGAACAGTTGGTTCTCCCAGCTAGAGCCGAAGACTGCAATGTTATCCAGGTAGGTGGCACTGAAAACCTCAATCCCAGATGGGTCCCTTCCACAAAGCCCTGGAAGTCAGCAGGAGCATTCTTTAATCCAAAGGGCAAACCTACACTGGAAGTGGCGCTCTGGAGTGGAAAATGCAGACCTCTCCTTAACCCTCCTTGATTAGGACAATCGGCCAGTACCCAGAAGTGAAATCAAAGGTACTTAGGAACATGGCAGCTTGCAACCTGCCTATGAGCTCATCTGCACGAGGGATGGGGTGAGCGTCAGCATTGGTGAATGAGTTTAGCCGTCTATAGTCCACACAGAACTGGAGTTCTGGGATGGCACCCGGTGGGGTGGCCTTGGATAAAAGCACTACTGAGAGGTCCAAGGACTATTGGAGTGCTCAATCACTCCTAGTTCTAGCATCTTTGACACTCCCTCCTTGATGCTGAATCTCACATTGTCAGATAATCTGTAGATCATGTTCTTCACAGGCATTCTGTCCCATGTCAGTATCATGGGAACACAGATGGGTGAGCCCAGGTGTTAGTGAGAACAGAAAGGCAAACTGACCCAGCAAGTGGACACAGTCTCTATGTTGTTCTACTCCTTGATGATAAAGAAGTGAAAAACACATTTAGGGGGTATTCTCTAGTAGGCCATGAAAAACGTAATCCCACATATAGTACTTTTTAAAAAAATAGAATGCACCCTGCCCTAGAAGCTTTTAGGGCCCACCTTGAGTGTGATTTATAAGTATTAAAAAGGATGTTTTTAAGGTTTATGTTGCCAGGTCAAAATTATAACTTAATCCTGCACTACAGGCTGGAGTAGTAGGCCTGAGACATGTTTCACGGTGTTATTGTAGTGGGTGGCACAATTAGTGCTGCAGCCTACTTGTGGCATTTAAATTCCAGGCCCAGGGTACCATGCAGTACCATATTTTAGGGACTTATAAGTAAATTAAATATACAAATTAGGTGTGGGCCAATTTTACAATGTTTTAGGGAGAAAGCACAAGTACTTTATCACCAGTTAAAAGGGAAAACGTGCATTGAGTGTTAATGCCAACAAACATGAGGTCAGAAACATAAAGCAAACATGTGGGGATGTCTCTTCCTAGAGGGCCACATGCAACACAGAGGGGGTGATTCTGACCCCGGCGGTCCTTGACCGCCAGGGCCAGGGTCGGCGGGAGCACCGCCAACAGTCTGGCGGTGCCCCGCAGGGCATTCTGACCGCGGCGGTTTGGCCGCGGTCAGAACAGGAAAACCGGCGGTCTCCCGCCGGTTTTCCGCTGCCCTGCTGAATCCTCCATGGCGGCGCAGCCATGGGGATTCAGACACCCCATACCGCCATCCTGTTCCTGGCGGTTCGCCCGCCAGGAACAGGATGGCGGTATGGGGTGTCGTGGGGCCCCTGGGGGCCCCTGCAGTGCCCATGCCAGCCCAGCGGGAAACACAGAATAACCGCAGCGGTCTTCTGACCGCGGTGCGATATTCTGGAGAGGGTAACTCTGGCGGGCGGCCTCCGCCGCCCGCCAGAGTTAGAATGACCCCCAGAGTTAAAAAGAGAGTGACAGTGAGAGGAAGAGCTAGAGAGAGCAAGCGCTAAAGAGAAGGGGTAGAGAGAAAGAAAGAAAGAGAAAGAGAGAAAGAACTGATAGATCGAAAGCCATATATAGCAAGACAGATGTACATAAATAGACAGACTTGGCAGGCAGGAAAACAACTTTTCAAAAGTTGTCAGAGGCCTAAATGTGTGTGGTTTGACTGAGGGCTGCGTGACCCAGTGCTGAATTTGCATGTACTGCATTTGGTTGGTCTCTGGTAGGTCATAGTTCATCTGCAGTCTTTCAAAGGGAATGGTCTCCACTGTGTAGAATAAGTTCCCACCTTGTATACCCTAATGTTTGCCAATTATGGAATCTTTCTCCCTGAGGCTGGGTGTGAAATCTGGATTGGAGATAATTGTTGTTAGGGAAGAAGGGAACGAGGTAAGACCTCTCTTCTCAGCTACCCTATCACACACTGCTAGGGTGGACCTTGTTATAAGGGATGAATAAGGTCCCCATGCTTTGTGTTTTTGGGGCAGCCATGGAACCTTCCAACTATGTATGCTTGCAATTGTCTGGTCCATAAATGAGCTGTGCTTTTCAGACTCATCCATTCCACACTCCATGATGTACCTCAACTGGGCTTCCTGATGGTACTGGATACAATCGGGAACTCTGAGGCCACACTCGGCTACGGGTCTGTAAGGTATTTAACAATGCAGACGAGTACTGCATGATGTCCCTGAAACATCTCTATCAGAGCAGGGATGGAAAGGGCAAGCTCAGTAAGTGTAACTGTTAGAAATGGGGTTTTTGGTTGGCAGTCAGGTTACCCCCTGTCCAAGCAAAAGCCCTCACTCTAGTCAGGGTAAGTCACACACAATCCAAGATTATCCTGTGCCCACCCTCTGGTAGCTTGGCACGAGCAGTCAGGCTTAACTTAGAAGGCAATGTGTAAAGCATTTGTGCAATAAATCATACAATACCACCATATAGCACCACAAAAATACACCACACAGTGTTTAGAAAAATATATAATATTTATCAGGATAATTGTAGGTCAAAGAGAATAAAGTTGCAATGGAAAATTGTAGAAATATCACAGGACAGTGATATAAAGTGTCTTAAGTCTTTAGAATATAAACAAAGTCTCTTTCAAGCACAAGTACCTGGTTGGGAGTGGAAAAATCTCCTCAGAGGGCCACAAGAGAAGAGGTGCGTGGAAAAAGGGTGTGTGCGTCGATTTCTCCCCAGCACACACGGACTTGCGTCGTTATTTTCCACGCGGGGAAGTCGGCGTCGTTTTCCGGCGCATGGACAGTCTCTTTCTGTGGATCGCGGGGATTACCAGATGTCCCGGGTCTGTGCGTGGATTTTCCTGCTTGTTCTCCGGCTGCGCGTCGGTCTGCGGGGCTGCGCGTCAAAATTACGATCTCACGGCAGGCGTCGCGTCGATTTCTCCTCTAGACTTCGATCTGCGGGGCTGCGCGTTGAAATTACGATCTCACGGCAGGCGTCGCGTCGATTTCTCCTCTAGAGGTCAGGCGGCGTTGTCCTTGCGAGGCCGTGCGTCGGATCTTCGATCGTCCCAAGAGCGTCGCGTCAATCAGCGTCGGAGTGCGGGTTTTTCTCGCTGCGAAACAAGCTGTGCGTAGAAATTTTCGGCGCACGGAGCGTCCAAGTAAAAAAGAGAGAAGTCTTTTTGGTCCTGAGACTTCAAGGAACAGGAGGCAAGCTCTATCCAAGCCCTTGGAGAGCACTTTCACAGCCAGACAAGAGTTCAGCAAGGCAGCAGGGCAACAGCAAGGCAGCAGTCCTTTGTAAAAGCAGACAGGTGAGTCCTTTGAGCAGCCAGGCAGTTCTTCTTGGCAGGATGTAGTTTCTGGTTCAGGTTTCTTCTCCAGCAAGTGTCTGATGAGGTAGGGCAGAGGCCCTGTTTTATACCCAAATGTGCCTTTGAAGTGGGGGAGACTTCAAAGAGTGGCTAAGAAGTGCACCAGGTCCCCTTTCAGTTCAATCCTGTCTGCCAGGGTCCCAGTAGGGGGTGTGGCAGTCCTTTGTGTGAGAGCAGGCCCTCCACCCTCCCAGCCCAGGAAGACCCATTCAAAATGCAGATGTATGCAAGTGAGGCTGAGTACCCTGTGTTTGGGGTGTGTCTGAGTGAATGCACAAGGAGCTGTCAACCAAGCCCAGCCAGACGTGGATTGTAAGGCACAGAAGGATTTAAGCGCAAAGAAATGCTCACTTTCTAAAAGTGGCATTTCTAGAATAGTAATATTAAATCCGACTTCACCAGTCAGTAGGACTTTGTATTACCATTCTGGCCATACTAAATATGACCTTCCTGCTCCTTTCAGATCAGCAGCTGTCACTTCAACAGTGTATGAGGGCAGCCCCAATGTTAGCCTATGAAGGGAGCAGGCCTCACAGTAGTGTGAAAACGAATTTAGGAGTTTTACACTACCAGGACATATAACTACACAGGTACATGTCCTGCCTTTTACCTACACAGCACCCTGCCCTAGGGGTTACCTAGGGCACACATTAAGGGTGACTTATATGTAGAAAAAGGGGAGTTCTAGGCTTGGCAAGAACTTTTAAATGCCAAGTAGATGTGGCAGTGAAACTGCACACACAGGCCTTGCAATGGCAGGCATGAGACAAGGAGAAGGGGCTACTTAAGTGGGTGGCACAACCAGTGCTGCTGGCCCACTAGTAGCATTTAATTTACCAGCCCTATGCACATAGAGTGCACCTTACTAGGGACTTATAAGTAAATTAATAGTCCAATCAGGTATGATTCCAGGTTACCATGTTTTAGGGGAGAGAGCATATGCACTTTAGCCCTGGTTAGCAGAGGTAAAGTGCGCAGAGTCTATAAACCAGCAAAAACAGTGTCCAAAAAGTGGAGGGAGGCAGGCAAAAAGTTAGGGGTGACTACCCTAAGGCTGTCAGGTCTAACAGTAACCAATATGTTGTTAGCATATAGACTGATAGCAAGAATATTCTCTGTAACCCTCACCTCTCTGATATGCAAATTGGCTCTAATATGTTGGGCACATCTAAATAGGAAAGGGTCTTGAAGAAGTGCTGTTCACCTTCACTGGTGCCGTGAGGGGGGCGTTCCTGCACAGCATCCATTTGCAAAACTAGTTCCAAACCCAAAGTATGTCATAGTCTGGATTAGGAAGGACCAGTAAACCCTGTTCAAAGCCTTCTCAGTGACAAATGTAAAAAGCAAGGCTTCCTTTTGAGATCTATACACTTTGTCAATGCTACGTAGTATGTGTTTAGTGTTGTCTCTGTATTTCCTTTCAGGGATAAAACCTGCCTGATCTGGATCAACTAGGGCAGGCTTCAAAGGTTTAGTCTTGTAGTGAGGATACTTATGACAAGTTTGGAATTGACATTGACCAATGAGATCAGCCTATATAGGCTACAATGCTATTTGTTTCTGTAGGGTATTATGACAAAAGCAAAGGATGTCTCTAGCATTGATGATTTCAGAGTCCTTCTTTCAGCACTTGAGTTATATAGCTTGGTAAGTATTGGGGCTAGTAAGTGGCAGAAGGTTTTGGTAAATGTATCCAGGCCTTGGAATTTAGGAGGTTTCCGTCTGACAATGGCATATATTACTTCTTCTATCCTGATGAGTTTTTCTGTGGTTTTGGTGAGACCTAAGTTTAGTTTGGTTAAGTTGGCTTCTTCTAGAGATGGGCTATGTCAGTGTCATGATAATGTGAGGAGTAAAGTGCCACATAAAAGGTCCCAAATACTCCTGTGATCTGGTAATTCACTGCAATCTCCATACCCAGCAGGTCTACAATGAATTGTACCCCATTCTGATGCATCTTGGAGCTGAGTTTGTGTGTTAGCAGCTTTCCACATTTATTGCCACCTATGTAAATTTTGTGTTGTAGGCAAAGCAGGGTGTATTCCCCTGTATCAGAATCTAATCTCCCAAGTTGTATGAGGGCTGCATCTAATTCATGCCACATCCTCAGTGCCCCAGTCCTTTTATGGATGGCTTCAAGTTCCTACATCATCCTCCCCAGTTCATCTCTTTCACCCTCCTCTCTTTATTCTCACCAGCTGATATTGCTATTTACTCCCATGTGACCTCCGACTTAAGGACATCCTAGAAGATGTCCTGAGAAAAATCCCCTTTGTCATTTCTCCACAAATATTGTGCAATGGTCTTGTTCACCATCTCTACATTTACCTCCTTTTGTATATACTATGCTGGATATGCCATGAGCCGAGATCCCTCCTCCATCCTGGTGTTCAAAAACAATTGTTACTGAGGCATGGAACATGGCCTCAATGCCTACTTGTAGTACAGTAAGTAGACTGGAGAACTGATGTACCCTGAAAGTAATCTATCCGAGCATTTGCCAAATAATATGTATAATCTCTCCAGGTAGGTCAGTTTGTCTCCATATGTGGTCTAGACCACATTTTTGTAGTCATGTAATTCCTTTCTTAGTAAGTCTCAATTTTCTCACAAGCACTGACCTGAATTAAGTATTGATCCTCAAGTTTTATACGGTAAACCAACATTGTTCCCCTGATTTCAGCAGTCTTATAAAAAACCTCTTCTTGGAAGTTTCGGCAGATAACAGTTGCTACCCCTACTTTCTTCACTGGACTCAAGGACAGGTTCTGGTGAGAAAACCATTGAGATTTCAGGCCCTACCAATCTCTGGAAAGAAGATGCATCTCTTGGAATAGACAGATATTGCTGCCTTCCCATTATGTCATGGATAGTATCGCTAATCATTTAAATGAGCTATTAGACCATGGACCACGGATATTAAAGCTTATGATTTTATTATTGAAGGTGTCAGAAACCAAAAAGAGATGGAGGTATTTGTGTGTCTGGGAAAGGGGTCAAAGAGCACCACTGGTGAATGAGAAAACCATTGAGAGCCTAGGTTTGATGGGGATCATATTTAGAGGGGGCAAAATATTATTACTTGTGACCACATGAATGAGTGACCTCAAAAACAAAAACAAAACCCCATTCCAAGTCCCAACAAGAAAATTGTAACTATTCAAGGGTCCATTTAAAATATGAAACATGTGATCATATCCAATGGGCGTGGCCCCATAGGATGGATGCCACCAAACATCTCAGGGTAGGGAATACTAGTGATTTGCCTGTCCACCCCACCTAAAACATTCTCATCAGGCAAGAGGCCCAGGGTCACTCTGACCACAGCATCTCAGGCTCGCACAGCGGTCTCCAGAACAGTCAAACATCTTGGCAACCAGTCTCTTCTGATAGTCGATTTTGCACAGCCTACAGCTCTGCCTCAATCATGCCCGGATATCAGTGTTGTTGCCTGAGTGGCCTTATCATAAGCTTCTAAAAATTGGGTCATCACACCAGTGATAAATTTGGTCAGTGAGTTGTGTCTGCACCTCCTCATAAGGAAGATATAGAACTTTCTGTGCCTCTGAGAGTGAGCGCAGTTGGCAGCAGAAGATTAAGTGAAACAGATGCCTACAGATGCCTACAAGCATAGGTGGCATCTTTGCTTTTGAGATTGTCTTTGTTTAGCTTAAAGTTCCTGTGTTTCTAGAGGAAAATCAAATAGAGATCCTGATACAGTATTAACTTATACTCTTCGAATGTCAGAAGGTTTGTATCTCTTCTTCTCATAAGTATGTCCTCCATGTACTTGTAGTTGTGAATAAAGGCCAGGATGTCTGAGCGTCTTGTGTTGATTTCTCCTGGGTGACCCGCTCTGGGTACTCTATCAAACTGGATGTCCTTTGCTTCCTTGCTAGCTAATATCTGCTGAAACAGAGCATGCACAATGTCTGAACCCTCCTTGCCATTGGTAGCTCTCTGATTCTGATGCTGTGCTTGGAGGTCTATATGTTGTTCTCACAAGTGTACTAGTGTCTTCTTGCAGAATTTTGGTTTCCTCACCCTGAGCCATCTTGGAGTCTTCCAAAGAGGCTACTGTCTCACCAATGACCCCGGGGTCATATTTCACTTCATGCAGATCACATGGTGGAACTGGTTTAACTGCCTGCATCTCCCCCTTTAAGGATTCATAAAAAGGACTCCATAAATGCTCTCTTAAAAGTGCACTCTCCTCAGCAGAGTCATCAGGAGTAACGCTTGATTGCAGCTGTGAAGGGAGCCTTTCTTTGGGCAAGTTATTAGAGGATCTGGTCAGTATATATCTTAGGTTATCATTTTCTTACTTTTATTTGAGGCCATATTTCCATCCAGGTGCAGGACCGTGTACTTCTGTACATATCCAAAGATGAGCCAGCATGTTAGGGCTCAAAGCTGTGTTGTACAGCCTAGGGAGTGAGAAACATTGTTCGAAGACAAAAATGTCACCACTAGCTGATGCAGCAATTCGAGGGATGGCCTCCCGGATTATTCCATAGGCAGGCCAAAAGACCCCTCCCAGTGTGTCATGGCCTAACGCTAAGACATGTGGATCCTTTTTTACTGCTGTGCATCTTCATGGGCCTAGTCTCAAGGCTGTGGCCAGAATGTGAGGCACAGCTGTGCGACTCTGCGCCTGGGGGAACTCCACATGCTTATGTTGAGGGTCAAGAATGTCAACCGTGAGGGTTGTGGCCAAGATCATGACTGGAGCAGACTCTTGCTCCTAAGATCTGACCTGTGCCCATCCATAATACTTCAATATCCTGGGTGCTGCTCCCACAGGCCACTCATCGTGGTGCAGCTGTACTTCACTTGCGACACCCAAAGCCATAGAGCTAACAATTTGCAGTGAGGAGGGAGGCACTGCTTGAGCCTGGGCCACGCTGGCAAACCTGGAGGAGGCTGCTGACCTTGGTTGGGGCCCTCAAGGAGGGGTGAATGGTGGGGGCTAAAGTGACCAGTCCTGAAGACTGCTCCCTGGCACCTCGAGTGGGACACTGACCGTGTGGGACCTAACGAGGCCTACCTTAGCTGGGGTGGCCCAGGGTGATTGCGGCCCACAAGCAAGCCTTAGTGTTTTTTGTGTTTTGTGGAATGGCCAGTGGTCGGAAGGGGTCCTGTGCCTTGGGAACCCCCGTTGGGCAGCACGAGGTTGAGGAGATATCCTATGGACCTGTTCGGCCGAGCCTGTGGGGAGCGGAGTCTCGCACTGTCCCCTTGGGATCCAGTGAGGAGTGAGAGCTGCTAGTCCTGATTGAGGCAGCGTCAGAGTGCTGCAACTTGGGACTGGTGATGCCCTATTTTGGAGTTTGCCCCTGGATTTGAACACTTGCGCAGGGAAGTGGCAGCTGAGTGGCCGCTGCAATGCCCCATTCCCCTTGAGTACCTTGATGAGGGTCAGCCTGCTGTGGTGGTGGCAACTGATGTTCTGTTAGACCCTGACTAGTGGTGGCTGCCTGGGTGTCAGTGGGGATGCCCATTCTGAGGACTCCTGCCAAGCTCAGTAGTGTTGCAAGGGAGTGTAGGGAGTTTTGAGACCCTATCTACAGTATGGGGGGGTCATGCCTAACCTCCCCGAATGGACCTGGGTTCTCTCTTTGGAGATCCCCCACAACAGCTGCTTGCACTGTAGACAGGTACACCTTTGGCTGGTGGATGGATGGCCTGTAGGCTAGCGTGCTTAGAACCATCACTCCGGAATGGCTGGGAGAAATAAGGGGACACCAGCTGGCTGAAGGGTGACTTGTTTGCACATTCTTTGCTCTCGCCCACAACAATAATAAAACCTAGACAGTCTAAGGCCTCATACCTGCCTGATGAGGATTCCGTGTCCTGGGTGGGCTGGCACAAGTGGGTGGCACTTTGCACAACCAAGAATCCATGATCAACAGACATTCTGGCCAGTTCAAGAAGATATTGCAAGCAATTTCTGGACATCAAAAGTGGCCTGGAATCTAAGACCGATAAGGTCTCCTTGGATATGGGCCTGCTTCATGTTGACCACCAGAAATTGGTCAAAAGAGTGGATGACACAGAGTCTACTTTAACCTCACTGCATCCCACCGTGCAAGGGTTACAAACTCAAAGACGGGAGACGCAGGCAGACATCATAACCTTGCAAGGGAAGGTGGAGAATGCCCAGGGGTGCTCATGACTGAACAACATCTGTTTCCTGGGCTTTCCTGAGCAGTTGGAGGGTCAAAGTGTGGAAATGTCCTTTGAGCCCACAGTGCTGTCTGCAAAGTGCCAAAATTCTTCTTGATGGAACAGGTGCACCACTTGCCAGGCACCCTCCTACGCTAGGGGCTTTGCTGCACCCAGTGATAGTATGCCTACTGAACTTTAAGGACATGGACATGGACTTGATCCTTCAACTTTTCAGGATGAAAGGCCCCTGGCAATTTGAGGATACTGCCATCAGTGCATATCTAAACTTCAGCACAGAGGTGCAGCAGCTATGCATCAGTAAAGCAACAGTTGCGAAGTCATGAACTGAAATATGCACTGCTCTTCCCTGCAAAACTCAAACTCATAGAGGGGGAGGATGCTAGCTTTTTTTCAGGCTAAGGGCTTGCCGACATTGCCAGCAGATGAGCAGTGTACAGAGGAGTGGTTGACTCCAAGATCAGACTGTTTCGGCTCCCAGAGGCAGTGACACCATTCTGCTACTAAACAGGCAGCCAGGGAACGGGCACAGGCAGTGGTGGAGGTGATACACCAGTGCCATTACCCATTTGTGGTTCTACAACCAAACCGTGCCACCACTACTGGATTAGACACTAATGACACTGTGTATTCTCCAGGTGGGGAATGCCTTGGTCCGGAGGTGACGCCACATCTGGCAGATGACTTGGTGTAAAGAACTCTGGCTCATCTAGTTGCCTAGTTTGGTAGGCCAGGCCGACACTGGAATAGGCTGGGTGTGGGGGGTTGGGTGGGTGCCCAGTCTAATGTAGTAGCTGCCATGAAACACACATTTCCACATTCCCCAGATTACCATATTGGACTTGATTTATGTGTTTATATCACATATGTTTGTTATATATCTCTTGCATTTGCTGTGCCTGGGCACTGGGGTGGTGCTTGGACAGGGTGGAGGGATGGAGATTTGTTGTAATTGTTTATATGCTGATGGATTGCACCTAAACATTAGCCTGGTCACCACTGGTGCCATCACAGACACATATGTCTGCAGGGGCAGAAAGAAGCCCATCGCCAGGAGGACACCGCAGGTGAAGGTCGCACATGGTGGCCCAGGCCTGCTAGATGCACACACACCCAATGGCTTCATTCCCATAATCGCTAACACAGCAATATGATCGGTTGAGTTGGAAGGTGAGGGGCATGGCCACTCCCACCAAGAGGCACTGTATTCACACCTATCTTAAGTGGCACCGTACACACATAGCTTTCCTGTAGGAAACACACGTCGTTAGCGGAATTACACAAACTCCATGAGAAATGGAGAGGTCAGATTTATGGTACTATGACATTGGTATATGCTGAGGGAGTACTGGTTTGGGTAGCTCCGGGGGTCCTGTTCATGGCAGAAACAAAAGGGGAGGATCCAGAGGGAAGGAACATGGTGGTCGAGGGCAGCTTAAATGGCATTCCACTTGCATGGCTGTTTATGCTTCAGGCACTGACCACTCCACGTTCCTGGACCGCCTAACTATGGCTCTTCCCTGTGGCCTGAATACTACTATCATTTGAGAAGGGGTTTTCAACGGTATCCCAGATATTACTAATGACTGGCATACCCCGTAATTGGCTGGAGCTGGCTGTCATAGAAAAACGCAGAATTTCCAGGGCCGCCTGGCTAGTGTCAGGTTGCATGATGTATAGTGTCTTCAACACTCGGAGGATAATGTGTTCTCTTTTTACGCACCGGTTCACCACCTTCATAACAGAAAGGATGTCTCCCTTTTTTGTGCAGGCCCATTGATTCTTTGCACAGAGTAATTAGTATGTACACTTTCTGACCATTGCCAGCTGCAGCTGGCTTTGCGGTGCGGAAGCACCCACCCAAGGCCCACCCCAGGCCCATCTCTGGCCCAGTCCTTCATTCCAACCTGGAGGCTTCAGGCAGAGGCACTTCAGAACACACTCTTCCGTAATGCACAGGTGACAAATATCACCCAATACTTTGCCTCAAATTTAGGCTCCACCTACCTCACGGCCATAGAGTGGGATGCACACAAAGTGCATGGGGGTCTGGAAGACCCTACAGGGGAGCCCATGATGTGGGAAATGGAGCTGTGGCAGCTTGAGAAGGAATTGTCATTCCAGGCCACAAGGCCTGACCAGCTGATGCAGCTATGAGTGGAACACCGGGAACTTGAGGCACAACTGGCGAAGCTCGATTATAAACAGTACCTTGCCACCTCAATAGTGAGGGGGATCATGAGGGCCTGTTGCTGGCGCAGCTCATTTGAGAGGATCTGACACGCTTGCTAACTAGATCAACAAGATTAGATGGGGGGACATCCTCAATATGCAAGCAGACATAAACAAAGCCTTTCTGGCATATTATCAGGCCCTGTATGAGGAGGTGGAGGCTCCTTCGACAGATAGACTGCATGTTTTTTTTTGCTGCATTTCTTCTTTCCCAACTGGACTCACTTCAGTAAGCAGACCTCGATCCTCCTCTTCAGTTAGAGGAGATCTGTTTGGCTACAACACAAATAACTCATAGAATACTATGCTGCCTTAAGTGCCTTGCTATCCTGCAGGCTAGAGGTCTTTAATGAGGTGTGGGAGACGGAACAGCTCCAGGATTTGCTCCGAGAGTCCTAGATAATGGTGTTCCCCAAGCTGGGCCAGGATCTGCTGGATGTTCAGTCCTACTGCCACTGTCTTTGTTGAACTTATACTACAAAATTCTAGGAAAGTTTCTGGCAAGCAGATTGCTTTTTATTGTTGATGGTCTAGTGCACCCGGATCAGGAAGGCTTTTCTCCATACTCAGAGGTATTAGGAGGGCTCTGCTCCAGAGGGGAATCACCACTGTCAGATGCTCGCCTCCATCTGTGCAGAGCAGGTTGCTATATATGCCTCATTAGGCCTGCTATGCTTGTCACCCAGCCCCCTCCCTTCAGTAAGTGGCCACCACTATTTTGTAGCCTCAACTTCACAGGGGTTACTGGGAGTGGCTCTACCACTACTGGCCGTTTTCGTCACTCCTGCAGATGTTAGCACAACCCTTTCTGGCAGTCTCTGAGCCCCTCTCAGCTCAAAAAGCCCATTTCACAACATTGGGTGGGTGTGTTTGGGTCAGCGCCCGTAGCACATCCTCTGCAGCTGCCATCTTGGCCATGCTTCCTGCTTAGAGTTTTAAGGGCTGCCTCAGCTCCTTTCAGTTGTTTCAGAGTGTGAAATAAAATACAGAATGCAGGAGTTAGAATCCAGTTGATTAATGGTTGGCTCGAGTCCTTTATTTTTCAGTCATCGCCACATTTGTGTTTGATCTTGTAGTTAAATACCCGTTCTGAAACATCTATGGGTTGGTTCCACCCTTAAGCTTTGGTTCAATGAATTCCAGTCTCAGTCCCTGGAATCTGAGATATCTGCCTTCAGGATTATTCACCTGAAAGCTTGATAAGGGATCAGGTTTGCCATTGCTCAGCACAGATTTCTGTGAAACATGCAGTGGAAGGAGAGTGACCAATAGTATATTGTATCTTCGGCCCCAGTAAGCCTTGAGTATGTTACAAAGCTTTTTAAACTTTACTTGTGCATCCGCTGAGAGCTGGAAGAATGATTACAAGGGTGGTTTTATCTAGCTGAGCTGTCACTCGATCAGACACATTCTGGCCGCCTATTCTATTAGCTACCTGTTTCAAACAAAAGCTCTTCCCTTGCACCTTCAGAGGTCTGTTTTAAATTAGTTTATGATTTTGCTGTAGGCACTCAAGCTGTAAGACAAGCTATGAATGCTCAAATAATTATTTAGTGACTGTCTCGCTTGTGTCACTATTTATCCTCCAATGACAAGCTTTATTACATAACCATGGGCCGTAGACATTTTTTACACAGAGGGGCACAATTTTAACATCATCCATCCTGAGGCAGATTAACACTACGGCGGCCCTAGTGTTACGTTGCACTGTGAGCCTGCACACCCGGCATTACCTAAATCTAGGGGAGGGAGGGACAAGCGTCCACCCTTGCCCCCAACTGCGGACGCCCATGTACATTACCAATTGTTTTTTATCAAGAGTGTCAACTAAATGTGTACAAGTGCTCGAGCTATGCCACATTTTTAGGAATTTCAAATTAGATACCTTCACTAAATGTCTATCTAATTAGATGTAATTAACGCAGTCAATGTTTGTCCAGGTTATTTGTAATGGACCCATAACCAAACGTCTTCCAAATATGCTCCCAGCAAGTGAGTTGTTTTTATTGCACATGTAAATTTAAGAAATGGGGTTAATTCAATATTAAGTATAAAAGTTCTACGTTAACTTTAACCTCCCGCAAATAACTTACTAGTTATAGGGGTATTGCTTAAAGGGAGTTGCTGTTACATATAATGTTATGTTGTTTCACCAGCATTTGTATAGCACATTTCTACCAATTATGTCGCGTCGAAGACTTCTAGAGTTGTAATGAAATTCCACTTCGTACTTACTAAGAACAGGCTCATATAAAATACAACATAATACGTGGCAGATCTGACTTCGCACCTAAAAGCACTTTGCTATGAAAAAAGGCCACAGGCAGATACTTTTAACTTACGTCTTGGTTTGACATATCCCAGTAAGGTCTCTCACCATAGGACATCACCTCCCACATCACTATACCAAAACTCCACACATCACTGGCAGTACTGAACCGATGATACTGGATGGCTTCAGGAGCAGTCCACAAGGCCAAACTTTTTCCACCCTGTTGAAAAATACACATTTTAATCACCCAAAACACTTGTTTATCTCTAAATGTAAGTATTGTTTCACAAAACATTAGGGTATGATTAACTCTGAAATTTTAATTTGAGTAAAATTAATCATCTGTCCAAAATGAGTTTTCCTACAAATACAATGTCTTGCAGAAAGTGGCTTTATTCATAAATAAAAACATATTGTAAATCATTGCTTCTGATAAGAGCAAGAAATAGTTATGTAGGACAGTGCAAAGGCTGTGCTTCACCAGGGGTATGAGTTGATAATGACTATTTCCGGCAACTGATCTGTTGGACTTTTTTGCTTATGCAGGGTCATCCCCAATCTTTTTGCCTCCTGCCTCCTGCCTCCTATTTTTTCTGACCTGTTGCTGTTGGCTTTTGAACTCTGAGCACTTTACCACTGCTAACCAGTGCTAAAGTGCATATGCTCTCTGTGTAAATTGTATGTAATTGGTTTATCCATGATTGGCATATTTGATTTATTAGCAAGTCCCTAGTAAAGTGCACTAGAGGTGCCAGGGCCTGTAAATCAAATGCTACTATTCTGCCTGCAGCACTGGTTGTGCCACCCACATAAGTAGCTCTGCAATCATCTCAGACCTGCCACTGCAGTGTCTGTGTGTGCAGTTTTAACTGTAAATTCGACTTGGCAAGTGTACGCACTTGCCAGGCCTAAACCTTCCCTTTTCGTACATGTAATACACCCCTAAGGTAGGCCTAGGTAGCCCCAAGGGCAGGGTGCAGTGTATGGTTAAGGTAGGACATATAGTAATGTGTTTTATGTCCTGACAGTGAAATATTGCTAAATTCGTTTTTCACTGTTGCAAGGCCTGTCCCTCTCATAGGTTACCATGGGGGCTACCTTTAAATCTGATTAAAGTGTAGATTCCCTTTGGGAGCGGATGGACATGTGGAGTTTGGGGTCTCTGACCTCACAATTTAAAAATACATCTTTTAGTAAAGTTGATTTTAAGATTGGGGCCCTCATTCCAACCGCGGCGGGCGGCGGTCGCCGCCCGCCTGGCTGGAACCGCCATATGGCCGCTCCGCGGTCGAAAGACCGATGGGGCCATTCTGACTTTCCCGCTGGGCCGGCGGGCGCTAGCCAAAATAGCGCCCGCCGGCCCAGCGGGAAAGAGGCCTGCAACACTGAAGCCGGCTCCGACTGGAGCCGGCAGTGTTGCAGGTGTGCGACGGGTGCAGTTGCACCCGTCGCGCTTTTCACTGTCTGCTAGGCAGACAGTGAAAAGCATACTGGGGCCCTGTTAGGGGGCCCCTGCACTGCCCATGCCACTGGCCCCAGGACACCCGTTCCCGCCAGCCTGTTCCTGGCGGTAAAAACCGCCAGAAACAGGCTGGCGGGAAGGGGGTCAGAATCCCCATGGCGGCGCTGCTTGCAGAGCCGCCATGGAGGATTCGCCCAGTTGGGGGCAATCCGGCGGGAAACCGCCGTACCCGGTTTTCCGACCGCGGCTTTACAGCCGCGGTCGGAATGGGCAATGAAGCACCGCCAGCCTGTTGGCGGTGCTTCAGTCGTCCGTGGCCCTGGCGGTCTTGGACCGCCAGGGTCAGAATGACCCCCTGTGTGTTTTAAAATGCCACTTTTAGAAAGTGAGCATTTTCTTGCTTATACCATTTCTGTGACTCTGCCTGTTTGTGGATTCCCTGTCTGGGTCAGTTTGACAGTTGGGCTGGTTGCACCTCACACTAGACAGTGACACAAAAGGAGCTGGGGTGCAGTCTGCATTTCCCGATGAGCCATGTGTGCAAGGAGGGAGTGGAGGAGTGGTCACTTACGCCTGAAAGGGCTGTGCCTGTCCTCACACAATGCAGTCTCCGACCCCCTGGTGCGTGTCTGGGGTCTGGCCTGGGCAAGGCAGGATTCCACATTCAAAAGAGACTTTACTTTGAAGTAGGCCTACTTCAAATTGAAATTGGGTATAAGAAGGCCACCCAAAACCACACACTTTAGAACACTTCTGGAAACAAGAGGAACCTCTTCCTGGAGAAGAGCTGAAGAGCTGAGGAGAAGTGCTGCCCTGCCTGTGACTGTGCTTTGTGGAGCTATCCTGCAGTTGCTGCTTCTGCCAGAGTAAGAGGGCAAAGACTGGACTTTGTGTGCCTTCCATCTTGTGAAGAAATCTCCAAGGGCTTGATTTAGAGCTTGCCTCCTGTAGTTTGAAGTCTCAGGGACAGCAAAGACTTCTTTCTGCCAGCACCTGGAGTCTCTGGAGAGACTCCTGCTCTGACAAGTGGTGCCCTATCCAGTCCCTGGGCCCTTAAAAAGGAAAGCTGGTGGAAATCCAAGGAAATCGACTTCGGACGACTTCGGACCGACGCCGCTGCTGAATCCGGTGACGCCGTCTGCAGTCGACTCCGTGATCTTCGCTGGAATGCGATGACATTCGCAGGCACGACGCCGCTGCAGCCCAGTTGAAGTCCACGACTCCATGGAAGTTGCTGCACCACGTCGTGACCGACGCTGCTCGAAGTACGCAGATTCAATGTTTCGCACAGACGCCGCGATCCCCGACTTCGCGTATCAATTTGTTTTCACTCTTCACCGAAGGTAGTGTACTTGGGGGTCTACGCGACTCCGTGTCTGGCGCTGCTGGTGTTGGCTTGTTGGGAACGACTCCGTCACGACTCCGTGTTAACACCTCATCGAAGCATTTTGTGTTTCTAAGTGCTATTTTTTAGTTTAATCTTTAAAAATTAATGACTTGTGTATGTCAGATTTTTGTCGTTTTGGTCTTGTTTTGTTCAGATAAATATTTTCTATTTTTCTAAACCTGTGTTTTGTCATTTTGTAGTGTTTGCATTAAGTTACTGTGTGTGTTGGTACAAATACTTTACACCTAGCACTCTGAAGTTAAGCCTACTGCTCTGCCAAGCTACCAAGGGGGTAAGCAGGGGTTAGTTGGGGGTGATTCTCTTTTACCCTGACTAGAGTGAGGGTCCTTGCTTGAACAGCGGATAACCTGACTGTCAACCAAAGACCCCATTTCTAACAGGATCTTTGTTTTTTTTCTGAGAAGTCGTCCTCAGTGCTATTCATTTTTTCTATTAGCTGTTGTTTTTAATTGTCCATTCTTTGCGACAGCAATGTTTGTGTCTAAGGAGTGTGTGATGACATAAGAGTATTTCATAGTCAAACTGATGCAGGAATGGCATTTATTAAAAGCCTGCTGAAATAGTTTGAGTCACAGATTCACACTATAAAATAAGGCAGATGTCATTTGTGTAGAGTATGAGAACTAATGGCCTTTGCGATGCTGGTTCAGACTGTTGACCCAAATGTCACATTCTGGTGCCTTTTTGTGTCGATTGCAGTTGCCATGTTCTTAAAAAAAAGACTGCCTCTGCGATTTCAGTGCTTTAAGAGGTAAAAACTCAACTCTGGTTTCATCTTATTTTTTTTCTCAATAACAAACTTACATTAACGATGGAGAAGGTTGCAAGTTGCTGTACACATTATTTTGATCAAAAAACGAGTTTCGTTCTTGAACTTAGCACCAATCAAACCTTTTATACAACATCGAAACAAATGATCTGAATCACTCAATCACACAATAATTTACATATGAAACTATTCTTACTAAATTACACAAATGTTTAAAGACATTAGCCATTCTGCATCAGTTAATCAAAATGTATTTACTGGATTTAAAAAAAGAACAATAACAGATGAAATGGCTCTCAATGTCACATACATCAACAAGTAATATTCAGATGAAAGCTTATGGCACGCAATTTCAGGCATACAAATACAACGTGTTAGGCATCACAAGTTCTCAAAAGCAGCATTTCCACCATCTTTTATTGCTAGTAGTGCCCACGTATTTTTCTGTGTTGGTCAACCAATGACCTGCCCTTCCTGATATCATTCATCATTGGGGTTAGATCCCCTGGGTGAGTCCTGAATATGTAAACAAGATGCCACACCATTGGCAAGGTTTTTGTATCAAATATACAAAAAACGGATTAAGGTAATTGTACAAGGATACATTGTGGATTTAAGTTGTGAGTGACAGTCAAATTGGATGCTCAAGTTTGTGTATTCATAAGAGAGTTTAGAAGTATGAAAGACACACATATTCATTTAAAGTACTTAGTGACAGGATGGATTGTTAGTTGATCAATAAACTAATAAAGTTTTACAAAGAGAGGAAAATACAGGAAAATTTGAGAATCTTTTATCTGCTTGGGAAGAAGGCCTGAACAATGGAGTTATCTTCCTGCACAAATACATGAACGGCAAAATAGTATCAAATTATGTACTAAGAACATGCTTTGATTAAGTTGGCTTTATCGTACTAGGTCCACTGAAATGTTAAACGTACAAAACCACAGATATTCACCTGCTATAGTTATAGTTATCTTAAATAACTATAACTCGTGCCCTAATGTAACTATAACTTGCATCCCCACCCCACAGTCTTTTCGTCAAAAGGTTTACTGTAAATATTACATTGATATTATCAGTGAAGTTATCAAAGATGTAATGAGTGCCGTAATTTGTGGGATAATTAGTGAGAGCATGACTTATAGTTACCTTAGGGCATGAGATATAGTTATTCCCCCCCCCCCCAGGACACAGCAGGAGCCAGCCCTGGGGGGTGGCAGTCCCCAGGGCCATCAGTGGCTCCACAAGGGGGGGCTGCGTCCCCCCTCTAACAATCAATAGCCCCGGGAATGTGGTGATCGCCAGGACTTGGGGGGGGGCTGCTCAACCCACCCGCACTGAATTTTAAAAGTGTCCCATGGAGGTGGCGGTCCCTGCGACTGCAGGGGGGGCAGACGGCCCCCGCACTCAATTTGCAAAGTGTAATGGGGAGGCGGCGGTCCCTGGGCTGTTGAGGGGCTGTGTGGCCCCCATTCACTCAATTTGCAAAGTGCCGCAGGGAGGTGGCAGTCCCTGGGGCTGCGGTGGGGCCACGTGCCCCCCCACATTATATTTAAAAAGTGCCCCTGGGAGGTGGTTACTTTGGGGCTACGGGGGCCAAGTAGCCCCCATATTGTGTTAGTCTTTAGCCCCAGGGAGGGGGCGCGCGTCCCCTCTGCATTGTTTAAGTCTTTAGCTCTGGGGAGGTGGTGGTCCCTGGGGCTGCGGGGGCACACAGCCCTCGCATAGAAATTGTGAATGCCCTGGGACCTGGCCCTCCCGGGGGCTTGTTAAAAGCAAGAGTGGGAGACTGCACTTGTTTTTTCAAAAAACAAAATCAGTGAAATTGCGATGTTGAGAAATCCCGGCAAGTTATTATTTTTTTTAAACAGTGTTTTTGCCCCTGGGGAGTCACTCAGGACTCCAGACGCAGAGCTTTGGGGTCAGGGTGGCTCAACCCCGGCCCTTTGTCTTTTTTTATTTTTTTTACTTTTTTTATGGGACTCGGCTGAAGCCGAGTCCCAAGATGGCTGCCAACACTTCCTGGTTGAAGTGTCAGCCAATCAGAGCTGTGCATTTCCCTGCACAAGTTTGTCATTATTCACAAATACATCGCCAGGGATCCTCGTCCCTAGTTATGCAAATTTATTTTCCCTTTAATATCTCAAAAACTACTGAATGCATTTACACCAAATAAGGGAAAGCACAATCTACCTACTAAAAGTTAGCTTTGTGCCAGATTTGGTGTAATTCAGTCCAGTGGTTCAGGCTGTAGTCGTGTTCAGAGGTCCTATGGGAATTAACATGTGAAAATCAACTTTTTTGACTCTCTCTTTTTCTCAGGCCCATGCTTTACGAATCACCCCGAAACTTTCTGTGCGCAACAAGAATCACAGGTACACTTTTTTTGGGAAAATGTAGTGAAGATTCATCAAACGGTGCCAAAAATATAGGCAAGTCAAAAATGCTTTTTCTTTGGAAACGTGGTCCTAACTATAACCAATAGGATATTGGGTGGTGAATAGCACTGGTTTGTGGAATGAAATAAAGGCTGAGACAATACCTTCCTGGAGTGTGATGTTTAATTTGTTGGAGATATACAAGGGAGTCTTGGCCGCTGACACCTTCATCGGCACCGGCAGCAAGAGTGCGTGATTTTAACTGTGGCCAGTTGGTGATTAACCACTAGGATATATATATCTGCCATTTTATGATCCCATTATATCCTATAGAGATCGTAATACAGCATACAGAGTATTTAATCCACTGATATCTAAATCAGGCCCTCTGTCTTTCTGTGACTATTCGCTGTTACACCTTCCTGTTTACATGATGAGAGGAGTTCACATTCTTTGTGGGTTCACATTATTTCCCAGAATGTGGTCATGCTCTGAATACAAAGTAAAACATTTCCAGCACAATACACAGTGTGAGGCAAATCTTGTCTATTAACACTGCTCCTAAATATTTATGACCACAGAGAAATTGAAACAAAACAGCACATCTTGGCTGTATAAGCCAACTTTGTGAGAAATGGGTAGAGCAGTTGAACTCAGATTGATTGATGTGAAGAACAAAAGATGTGGTACAGGTGTGGGACAGTAGTATGCCCTACATCAATGTCCTGGGTTTAAACTGAAGCTCGGTAAGCAATGTCAAAAAGGATAATAATAACATTAACTTGCAGACAAAAAGCAAATAATAGCCCTCTCATCCACTGACACCAACAAAAGAACGATTGGAATAAAGGGCAAACAAATCAACACATCCTGGATCCTCATTGGGATTTTGCAAATGGTTACAACCAACCAAGGAACAGGCAAAAGAGACCGCAAGACATGTCACATTGCATTATTTCAGGCATCAAATATGTGACAATCGTGTTGAGAGAGCGTAGTTTAAATACTACATATATTAAAAAGAAATGCTTATATCAATGCTCAACGATGCTGCATAGAAAACGATAATAATAGTGATTATCCTTAAACGTGCATTTGAATTATGACTATAATGTGTGTGGCCACCAATGTATACGCGAACTAGTAACTCATAAATAAAATCATTAATGCTATGGTTAATCAAGTTATATTAACGTTTACGATATTGCATTTATATTGAAAATCTCATAAGCCTTAAGTTAGCGTGAGCTGTGGGTTTTAGCTGCCTGGCTCTCATATTAAAAGCATTTTTCTGTTTTTCAGTGTGCTGACTCGCAAAGGGCCATGACCCTGCAAATGTTCTTTTCTTCAACTTGGAAGATGAATGTATCATTACAATTCTGTTCTTATCCGCATACTTGCTACCTTAGTTTAAGTTTTATGCACAAGATTGAAACAAATGTAGATTAATGTAATGTACAAGGACGTTTAAACCATGGACAAAGGAACTCATGACCCGAGAAGACGTGCCAAGATGTGAAATAATCCCCGGATGTGCCACCTCCGAAGACGTCAATTATGAAGACCAATCAAAGTGTTATGAATAAATGTGGGGTGACAATTGGAATTACCTAATGTATAATTTGATAGGTTAAAGATAGTGAGGTATACTAAATGTCCAATAGAATTTTGGGGCGAGGTATTACGATAAAGGGATGAAAACCCATGTCACAGAATGGTCGAGAGAACTAGGTAGGGAATGCTATTGATTTTATCCAGAAACTCTGTCACTCTGTTTGGTGACTTTGAGACTTATTAAAACCATCCTCACCCATAGACTGCCCGATTTTACACTTCTCCTTACGAGGGAAGTGCCCCCTGTTCCTTTAGTCGACTTTAGACTGATGGCGTTTTGACTGATGTCCTGAAGACGAAGACTGATCCTGTGTGCTGACCTAACCTTTGGAGGGTAATTATGACAATGCAATTTGTAAGTTGTCTGTTTGCTTTTCCTTTCTAGGTACCAACTGCTCATTTTGATAGAGACCATAGCTAGAAGTTTCCAAATTGGTGTTCTAAATTCTTTTGCATGAAGCCCAACATACTGATGCTAATTAGTGGTTTGGATAGGAGTTCACTCGACTGACGCAAATAGACAAATGACTGACGTTATGCTATGCTGAACTAACTCGTATATGACATTTGCTGTATTTTGATCTATGTTTACGCCGTGTTATGTATTGATGTTTGTGATTCTTGCATTAATGAAATCTTATCACAGCTGCCATATTGTGACTATGCTGTTATGCTTCTTGGTATTGAGATTAACTCTTTTGCTCCTAGATTGTAATCAATAGGGAATAAAATACATAAAATTCTATTAAAGGTGTGGTTATTCATGGCTGAAAGGTCATGGTTGCGTCGACAATTTGATTAATGTCTTTAACCAAAGTAAAGTGTATTGTGGTGATAAATATTGATGACATTATTGATATATTGCTTGAAATATTGATCAGTTATCTCGTCCTACGGTGTCTCTCCACTGGGTCACAAGATTCATTGGCCTAAAACGAGTCCTAATGTATAATAAATTAACATAAAAGGACGCGTTAACAGTTCTGGTAGCAGAGCAACGGTTTTGGCCCTTGGGGCCCTAGGACGGAGAATCATTGTATAATTTGTTTTTTTTTGTGATAATGCAAATTGGAGGTATGATGGGTTTCTAAGTTCACCATGACTTTCCCGGGATCTCGGAGCCTGCCTAAGTGAGTTGGGGATGTTCTCTGCGCCATAATGTGTGTGGTTTAGGGTTCTTGCGCTTGCTTAGCTTATGCCTTTTTGCAAGTGATCATGAAATTTGTGTGTATCTCGGCCAAGTAAATGTTGTTTTAGTAGGAGTGGGTGTACTCCGCAGTATGAGAGTAGGGAAGTCGGCGTACTTCACATGAGTGTGGTGCTTGATGCTCAAAATTATCCACATGGTTGGTTGTTTATGTACGGACTCGTCGTGGTCTAAGACTCCGGAGTATGTTGACAAGTATAGGAGACACTTGGATTTATGTTGTAATCTGTGGGGTTTAATAGGTCAATGGGGCGTGGTTGACAAGTCGAGTTTGAGTTGATATATATGTGTGAAACCTTCGATGGAGATTTGGCAAATTCTAAAGTGCACTAGGATGAGCCATTGACAAGTCGAGAGTAGGAATTGCGGGTCGACTTCTACTTGCGTATGCGGGAGCTGATAAGGAGGAAGTAGCGGCTGAGGCTTCAAGTGAAATCTCTGTAAAGTTCTGAAGCGAGTGAGTTACCCTTCCTGTAGTAAACCAACAGATTTGTGTTGTCGTTTAAGGTGCTCGCAATAATTTGCATTAGTTTGTGTGGATTCAGTGAGGAACGGACGAGCCGCAAGACTTTGTCAGCTGCAGTGTGTGTGAGTGTGACATCAGTGGTGCCGCGCTGAGATAGGTCAGTTGTCGAGAGGGGTCGCGCACGGATTGGCTGCCGTCCGTGAGAGGCAATAGATTGAGAAAGGTGGGTGGAGAGTGTCCTGGGAACTAAGTCACTTCTGATTAAAATACAAATAAGAGAAAATTGCAAAATGAATTTTGTCAAGGCATTTAAGAGCGCTCTGAAAGGAGACGCATATATTGGAGCAACTGATGGGGAGCCTACACCACCCGAGGGTACTCCAGCTTATATAGTCATGGAAGAGAAAGGTGTTGCGCCTTGTTTATGGATGAAACAGTGGCGCAAATTAACAGAGAAAGAGGGATGTTTAGCATTCCCAGAACATGGGATGTTCAATACGAGGGTGCTAGAGAATTTGAGGTGGATGTTAAGCATACAGAAACCACCTCCGAGGCCAGCTCAGTGTGAAGCTTTAGCGGTTTGGGATCTAATGGCTCTTAAACAAAGGCAAGAAAAGTTTCAGAGAAGACTGAGAAGGGCAGAAAAATCCTATGCCGAGGCTAGATCGGATAACAAGAGTAAAATGTGGAGAAGGGGAATTGTTGACGGACTAAAATTGTTCCCAGCAATAGCACAGGGAGAAGAAACACAGGGAAAGAAAGCCTCCTGTAAAACAGACAAAGATTCGAACAATTCTTAGGAAAATAAAAAAACCTTGGGAAGAGGAAGATGATTCAGATGATGAGGAATTCATGGACAGGTTATTACATGATCGCCCGCCACATTATGCGGTGAGCGATAGTGCTCCAAGCACTAGCGTCGATCCTGGGAACCAGACGCATGAGAAGGGAGTTGCCGATACAGTACAGACTAATGATACAGCTGTGATACAGAATGGTGTCAGTGTACCCACTGCGCCAGACATACCGATACAGTTGCAACCTCCACCGCAGATACAGAGAATCTACCCAGACGTTCCAGTACTTGAGACTACTACAAATCTGATAGTGCCGCCAGACCCGATATATACAAAATCAAAGTTAGTGCAAATTGAGTCAACTCCGAAATTGCTGTCCCAGCCACAGCCACAACTGATACCAGGGTACAACCCAGTAGTTGGACCGCCATTAGTGCCTGTCCTGGGTACTTTGGAACAGACCTATGGAGTTACTGCTCCGTGGAGTCTGGGACCAGGTCAGACACCTGCCGCCATATCATTACCAATTACTGTTGGTCCACCAGTGCCATTGTATGCTCAAGGCAAAACTGACGTATGTGATCAGGGAGTAATGGCCCAAGATGTGATAAGAGGAGGGTCTATGGGGACTCCCCAGATAATAGCCCCGGGAGAACAAGCAGTTGAAAAACCGAGGTCTTTAATAGATCTTAGTCCAGTGGGAGACCCACAGAAGCAATGCGTCAAGCAGGGCTAGGAGTTTTAACGGTCACCAATGATACATGCAGGGAACATCTCACTGCAAGGTTTCACGGTCCAACAGCTAAACGAATGGCTAGAAAGGACTTTTACTTCACAAAAGGCTGCAGTGAATACAGTCGAGCCAGAAAAGGAAAGGCAAGATGAGTACCTAAACTTTGTAAGGTTAGGGACAGAAGCTGCTGAATTAGTGGAAGGCACGATGGGAGTAAATAGATTGGAGTCATACACGGAAGCAGAATTGAGATTCCTGTGCCCCAAGATTACCAAAGAAGTAGGCAAGGTGCATCAGAAATTAGCGAATCTGGCAGATAAATACAATATTGATATCGGAAACACTAAGGCCCATATTTATACTTTTTGACGCTAAACTGCGCTAACGCAGTTTAGCGTCAAAAAGTTTTGCGCCGGCTAACGCCATTCTGAAGCGCCATGCGGGCGCCGTATTTATTGAATGGCGTTAGCCGGCGCAAGCAGACCGGCGCTGCCTGGTGTGCGCGAGAAAAACCACGTACACCAGGCAGCGCCGGCGTAGGGGGAAAATGGCGCATGGGCGTCTTAAAATGGGGCAAGTCAGGTTACGTCGAAAAAATCGTCGTAACTCGACTTGCGCCATTTTTTTTCGACGCCCATCCCCCATCAACATGACTCCTATCATTGTAAAGATAGGAGTCATGCCCCCTTGCCCAATGGCCATGCCGGACTTATGTCCCCTGGGCATGGTCATTGGGCATAGTGGCATGTAGGGGGGCACAAATAAGGCCCCCCTATGCCACAAAAAAAAATTGAAAAATAACAAAAATTATACTTACCTGAACTTACCTGTACTTCACTGGGATGGGTCCCTCCATCCTTGGGTGTCCTCCTGGGGTGGGCAGGGGTGGCAGGGGGGGTCCCTGGGGGCAGGGGAGGGCACTGTGGGCTCATTTTGAGCCCACTTGTCCCTTAACGCCATCCCAGACCCAGGCGTTAAAAAGCGGCGCAAATGCGCCGTTTTTGGCCACGCCCACTCCCGGGCGTCATTTTTGCCCGGGAGTATAAATACCACGTAAAGGCCTGGGAGTCATTTTTTAGACGGGAACGCCTCCCTTGCATATCATTAACGCAAGGAAGGGGTTCACGCTAAAAAATGACGCACATTCCGGGAACTTTGGCGCTATACGCCTCTAACGCCATAGTATAAATATGGCGTTAGTTTAGCGTCGAATTTGCGTCGAAAAAAACGACGCAAATTCGGCGCAAACGGAGTATAAATACGGCCCTAAACACCTGAAAAGAAGTTACAGATTAGATTTTGACTCCAAAGATTTTGAGCACATGAGGTCTGCGGGAATGAAGGCACATTTGAAAGAATTGTTGCAAAGTGCGCAAATTTGGGGTGCACTGGAAAAATGGGAAGGCAGATGGGCAAAGAAAAGAGATAAGGAAAAGGGTGACAATCCAGGGTCAAATCAAGCCAAGGCCTCACCTGATGTGGAATCAGTAAAAATATTTCCCATGAGAGAAACAGCTGGTGGTGTCTTAGTTCACGTGCCATGGTCCAGAGGAGACATCCTATATTTTACTAATGATTATCCTAGATTGAGGGAAAAACCGATCGAGTGGTACCAACAGACAGACAGGTGAAACTAGCAAAGTGTCTTTGGGAAGACTTGAATACCTTGTTTGAAATCATTGTTCCGCCTGATTTGTGGCTCGAGTGTAAAAGAGGAGTAGATTGACCAACAAAGGAGCCAGCAAGGGATAAGGTGACCAGGGCACCCTCTGAAGAGGTGATGAAGTATTATCATAAGGTGATTGAGTTTTTGAAACAAAAGGTGTCGCCGAAGGTGACTGATTGGCAGAAGATTGACCGGACCTCTCAAGAGGTTAAGGAATCAATACATGCTTACTATGAGAGATTGCTAAAGGCATTCAAACACTACAGTGGTACTGAGACTATTGAACCGAAAGACATGAACCATCTTGTGTTTAGATTCGTCGAAGGGTTGAGACCAGAAGTTAGCCAGATGATTAAGAATCATTTGATTTGTTGGCAAGCGAAGCCGATTGATGAAGTGTTGCAGTATACGAAATACTGTAGTGATGAGATTGAGCTGAAGCAGAAAAAGCTGAAAGAGAAAGTGATGGTGATGCAGATAAGGGCTGCACAGGCAGGAATACAGGGAAATGGAGTTCAACAAATGATACAGCAACAACCGCAAATGAATGGTGCGTTTCAGACACAGCCGAGAGGCCGAGGTCGGGGGTTTGTGAATCGCGGTCCGGACTTGAATACCGTTGTGGTTCAAAATGATGTACAAGGGGTGAAAAGGATGTCACCATGTCACACGTGCGGGGGTGTGGGGCACTGGAAACGGGAGTGCCCGAATATGGTGCAGGATGGTGTTGTTCAGCAAAGTGCTAATGTTGGTACATTACAAAATGTAAGAGGCCCAAAAATAAGACATCAAAACCTGAATTTTCAGAACAACCTGGTACAAATGCAAGGGGTACAGCCCATGCAGCAGATGCAAATGCCACGTTTACAGCAAGCGCAAATGCAACCAGTACAACAGCAGATTCCCATGGTACCTAGACAGCAAATGCAATTACCAATGGCTCCGATGGGACAGCAACAGGTGATGCTTCCTCAACAGGTCACAGGTCAGGTAATGAGCCAAAATAACACAGTACAACAGTTTCCATTACGAGGTGAAAATGGCATGAATGGAGAGTGGTCAGATGATAGCTCAGACAGCGAAGAATGTAGGCTTGCAGCATCCTTAGAGGTGGATCAGAGGGGTCCATATGTGGAAGGAAAGGTGATGGGTTACAAAGTCTCATTTTTGGTCGATACCGGAGCTACACGCTCTGTGGTCAGAAGTGCAGAGGTTCCAAAATTACCACTTTCGGGACATACCATAAGGGTAGTCGGAGTAGCAAATCAGTATCTGACAAACCCAATTACAGATCCAGTTCAGGTTGAGATCGGCAACTTCCAGGGGCTACATAGGTTCGTAGTCTGTGATTCAAGTCCAGTATCCTTACTGGGAAGGGACTTGCTGTGCAAGACAAAATGTTCGATTACTTGTTCCAATGATGGAATCGAAGTACAGACAAATAGTGACGATGAAGGAGACGAAGGTCAGTTTTCAGAGGAAGAGACGGGGACAACAAATGAGGATTATCCTTTAATTACCTTGTTCCCAATGCTTACAATGATTGATTTACCTGTCGAGTTGCAGGGAACTGTGACAGAGAAGGTGTGGGATTTGACAGGAAAGGAAGTGGGACTAATAAAAGGCGTGGAACCAGTTAGAGTACAGGTAAAGCTGAATGCGGTGTTTCCCCAGGTGCCACAATATCATATGGCACAAGATGTCCTTATCGAAGTGTCTCAGATAATTGCAGACTTTCTGAGACAGGGAGTCCTGAAAGAAGTCTTGAGCAGTCCATGTAATTCTCCAATAATGGGTTTGAAAAAGCCCTGTGGAAAAGTTCGAATTGTACAGGACTTGAGAAAAATAAATGAGATTGTGGTAAAATGTTGCCCCATAGTGCCCAATCCAGCAGTGATCATGTTTCAGGTTCCATGTGATGCTGAGTGGTTCACCGTTATAGACCTGTCACAAGCCTTCTTTTTGATACCGCTTCATGAGGACAGCCAATTTTTGTTCAGCTTCAAATTCCTGGATAAGGTGTACAGTTGGTGCAGAATTCCACAAGGGTTTTCTGAATCACCGTCCATCTTTAACCAGATACTGAAAAAGGATTTGGAATCCTTAGTACTGCCTTTTAACTCGACCCTAGTGCAGTACATTGGTGATTTGCTGATTGCATCTAAAACTAGGGACAACTGTAAATACAATACCATTGCTTTACTGAATCATTTGGGAAAGAACGGACACAAGGTGTCACCTAAGAAGCTGCAATACTGTCAGAAAGAGGTGAAATATCTAGGGCATCTAATCGACAAAGGGTCCAGGAGAATATCAAAAGAAAGGATAACAGCCATTTTCCAAATGAACCCTCCAACGACAAAAAGGGATGTCAGGATGTTTCTGGGAATGGTGGGCTACTGTCGCCAGTGGATAACCAACTTCTCAATTATCTCAAAACCCTTAATAAGACTGACAGGCAAAGAAATCAAATTATGAGCTGTATACCATAGCCTTGTCCAAAGAAGAGCTTGAGTCATTTATGGAATTAAGAGAATGCATGTGTAGGGCACCAGCGTTAGGCATGCCTGATTATATGAAACCTTTTCTACTGTGTGTCATGAACGTGATGCTTGTTCCTTGTCTGTTTTGATACAGGTCCATGGAGGTGCAAATCGCCCTGTAGCATATTTTTCAGCTACCTTGGACCCCGTCGCAGCAGCCTTAGCGGGTTGTTTGTGCGCAGTTGCAGCAGTTGGTCAGAGCCTTACGCAGTGTGAAGGCATAGTCATGGGATATCCCCTAACAGTAATGGTTCCGCATTCAGTTGAAATTTTGTTGACTCGAACTAAAACTCAGCACATGACAAATGCTCGTCTCACTAAGTATGAGACAATCATACTGGGGTCACCAAATGTCTCACTAAAACGATGTACTGTATTAAACCCGGCAACTTTACTTCCTGTTGAAAATGCTGAAATCAACAATGAGGAAGAATTCGAACATGACTGTCTTGAGGTAACAGAATTATGTATCAAACCTCGACCAGATATTCAGGACACACAGCTGAAAGAAAATGACTGTATCATGTTTGTCGATGGGTCCTGTTTAAGAGATTCTGTTGGAACACTGAGAGCTGGATATGCCGTATGTACCATAGCTAGTATCATTGAAGCCTCCTGGCTCGAGAGAGTGTTCTCCGCACAAGTGGCAGAATTAATTGCCCTTACCAAGGCATGCCACGCAGCTGTGAACTTGAGAGTCACTATCTATACTGACAGTAGATATGGATTTGGGATTGTACATGATTTTGGCCAACTTTGGTCACAGAGAAGTTTCATGACCTCTTCTGGCTCCCCTGTGAAAAATGGTGAACAAATAAAGGATTTGTTACATATAATTCAGTTACCTCTTGAAATTGCCGTGGTGAAATGCAATGCTCATGCTAAGTCGCAAGACTTTGTGTCCATGGGAAACGGTTATGCAGATCAAGTCGCAAGGTTTTGTGCATTGAACTGTACATCGTTCAAGAAACAGAGGGAATTGTTGCTGCAAACTGACAATGACACATGTTTGAACCTTGCATTAAGGGTGGTCGATACACTAGATGAGTTAAAAACATTACAAGTGCGTGCAAGCAAAGAGGAAAAACGTTCCTGGCAGAGAATGCAATGCATTCAGAGGGCTGATGATTTGTCGGTCTCAGAGGAAGGAAAATGAGTCCTGCCAAACAGTCTTCTGTCTCAGTTTGCCAGACTATATCATGGACAGGCTCACCTTGGGAGGGATGCAATGATCAGGTCATTTAAAATTGACTGGTTCAACCCAAAATTCAGACATGCTGCTGAGGTTATTTGTCACAGGTGCATCATCTGTCAACAGATGAATGCTGGAAAGGGGACAGTGGTAACTTTGAGCCACATTGGTAGAGCTGGCGGTCCATTCAGCAAAATGCAAATGGACTTCATTGAAATGCCTGTTTGTGGAGGATTGAAGTATGTGTTGGTGACTGTGTGTGTTTTCAGTCACTGGATTGAGGCATACCCCACAAGTAGAAATGACAGTCTTACAGTTAGGAACTAATACCAAGGTTCGGGTTTCCGGTCTCTATAGAGTCAGATAGGGGCAGACACTTCGACAATGACGTGATTAAACTTCTGTGTGCCGCACTAGACATCGAACAAAAGCTGCATTGTAGCTACCGCCCTGAAGCATCAGGACTGGTAGAGCAAATGAATGGTACTTTGAAATCGAGAATGGCAAAGATGCGCGCAGTTACCAATATGAAATGGCCAGATGCATTGCCCTTAGTGCTGATGTCAATGAGAAACACCCCGGACAAGAAAACAGGACTACCCCCCCATGAGATCCTCATGGGTAGAGCTATGAGGTTGCCAGCAGTACCTGCAAATGCTCTAGTGAATATCACAGATGATATGGTGTTGGACTACTGCAAAGGTTTGGCTGATGTGATTCGCTCTTTCTCTCACCAGGTAGAAGCTAACACATTGCCACCGATTGGAGATCCAGGCCACACCCTACAAGCCGGTCACTGGGTGGTTGTCAAGAAGCACGTGAGAAAGTCGTGTTTAGAACCACGCTGGAAGGGGCCATATCAAGTAATCTTGAGAACTACTACTGCCGTGAAGTGTGCAGGAGTTCCAAATTGGATACATGCCAGTCACACAAAGAAAGTGACATGTCCTGCTGATGAGGAACTTGAAGTTTCCGGCACAACAGTCTCAGAAAGAGAAATCTCAGGGCCAGAAAACAGCCAAGAAGGAACTGAGACTACAGGAGAGCCCACTGAGAACAGCCTCGTCCCTCAAACAGTGCATGAGTTCGAGAGAGGTGACAGAGTGCCTATCTCAGTAGAGGCAGCAGGAGAACTAAGTCAAGGAGAGGTTCTCCCAGAAGTAGACGGATACGGGTTAGAACTTGAACCTGTTACAGATCAAGAAGAAGAAGAAGAAGAAGGAGAAATAATAGAAAGAGATCAGAGTGTGCCAGCATCCCCTGAGCCAGCTGCAGGTCCATCAAGTGAAAACACCATATCACAAGAGGAGGGTGCTGTCCAACGTCCTGAAAAGATACATCAAAAGAAGACGCATAAGGGTGATAACTGGCCAGAGAAACCACTCTTAAGAATAAGAAACATACCAAATGAAACAATAACAGAGGAGAATGATACATCCCGAGTGGAAGACCTAAGTGAAGGAGAACAGCAAAGTGAACGTAGGCTGAAAAGAAAAAGAGTTGCAAACAGAAGATATACAGGTCCTGAATGGGCATATGCTACAACATCTGAATGGCGACAAGAATTCCTAGCATTCTGTTTTGATTGAGAAGTACCAGGCCAATACTACAGTACCTGAACTAATCCAGAGGAAAGACCTGGTTAAAATTGAAAATCTGAAAACTGAAAAAAGGGACTTATAAATGACCGAATGTGACATTAGAACCGGATTCGACTTGAGAAACCTGATTATGACAAGCTGCTAGCCTGATTTGACCAAGGGGTCCTGGAGTGAGTGAAGACGCTGTAAATATATGCAAAGAGCAAGAGAAAAGTTTAAATCCTCCTTAAGTTGATTATTGATCTGCTATCTGATTCTATACAGACATGGCTTACAATAGAGGTAGTAACAAAGGGAGTAAGGTGTGTGGTTGGCTAGGTCTTATAATAGGTATTGTGTGTGCAATAATAATTGTGGGAGTGATTGTGGGAATGCCATGGTTAGAGAAAGAGACTATTAACGCTACTTCAAAACCTGAAACTACAACACTAACACCGTGGGAAAGATTTGAGCAGGATGCAAGACACTTGCACGAGGGAACTAATTCAAAAGGGGAACTTTCTACTAATGTTTTCTATTGCTTGCTGAATGAGTATGTGGAGACCATGGATGTGAAAGACTGTTATGTGTGCACTAAGATTCCTTCATCTGTGCAGGAAGGAGTTACCTACCATAGCCTTCCTCTAACCTACGGGATTAGCTGTAGTTTACTACTAACCAGATTCTACAATCAAGAGCATGTACAATACTTTTATTTAAATCTGGATGTTGTGTTTTCTTTTGTGCCTGTGATCAAATTCCTGAACAAACTAGCTAAGGAACATGATATAAAAATAGTTAGAGGATTCTTTGAGCCAACGCTTACATTTGGGACCACTTATGCACATCGCAATAATTTGACTTGCTTACTATCACCTGTGGAGAAAAGCTTTTTAGATCATACTGATGATAGACGCAAAGCATTAAAAGAAAGATTAGAAAAAGGATTAGAAAAACATACATATGCAAATTATTATGCTTACACTGCAATTAAAACACAAGGCAAGTTAGCTATAGATGCATTACATGTAGGCAGGCTTTGTATATATAGGCCAAAATCTGAGCAGGACAATTTGTTTGTGGGAACGAGTGAATGCAGACATGTGTTTTTGTTTCAGAGTAAGTGGACATTTATGTTGAATGGACAGGATCCAGCGATCCCTGGGATCTACTACATCTGTGGGCTTAATGCTTATTACCGTCTCCCTAAGGGATGGTATGGGACATGTTATTTGGGAATAGATTTCCCAAAGATTTACCAGATTGATCACTTAAAACAAATACCTAAAACGTCTGAATTACAACATGCTAGACAAAAACGAGAATCCGTGACTGCTGTCATTGGTGACATATTTGGAGCTATAATCCCTTCAGTGGGGGTTATCTTGAATTCTTTGAAGATTCAAAAGTTGTCTTCTATCGTGGATAACATGCTGACAAACTTCACAGGGGCTATTCTCCTGATGGATACTGAACTTGCTGCAGAAAGAGCTATGACTCTTCAAAATCGGCTTGCTTTAGACATTCTTTTAGCAAAGAGTGGAGGGGTCTGCAAGATGCTTAACGAGCGCCATTGTTGCTCGTTCATTCCGGATAATAGCAAAAAGATTAGAGGTATGCTTACTAACCTAACTAGAGATAGTGTGGATTTGAAGGATTTGAAGGAACCTGGTGTGTGGGAGAAATTTGGAAAAGGAATTGCCAGAGTAGGGAGCTGGTTTACCAATATTTGGAATGGGGTACTTGCAAACATATTAATGGGTCTGCTAATTGTTCTGGCTTGTCTATTAGCATTATGGGGGGCATGCAAAATCAATGATAAAATCAAGAAAAACTGGACTAAAAGAACCAGAAGAAATGAAGAAAGTGAAAGAGACAAAATGTTCAATGAGATTTGGGAAAGTTCACATAAAGGGCAAGATGTTGAAATGCGCATTATGCGCAAAGTGAAAAATTAAAAAATGAAAGGTCAAAGGGAAAGGTTTGTGTGATGACGAGCGTCATCAGAGGAGGGACTGAGAGAGCGTAGTTTAAATAATACATATATTAAAAAGAAATGCTTATATCAATGCTCAACGATGCTGCATAGAAAACGATGATAATAGTGATTATGCTTAAACGTGCATTTGAATTATGACTATAATGTGTGCGGCCACTAATGTATACGCGAACTAATAACTCATAAATAAAATCATTAAAGCTATGGTTAATCAAGTTATATTAACGTTTACGATATTGCATTTATATTGAAAATCTCATAGGCCTTAAGTTAGCGTGAGCTGTGGGTTTTAGCTGCCTGGCTCTCATATTAAAAGCATTTTTCTGTTTTTCAGTGTGCTGACTCGCAAAGGGCCATGACCCTGCAAATGTTCTTTTCTTCAACTTGGAGGATGAATGTATCATTACAATTCTGTTCTCATCCGCATACTTGCTACCTTAGTTTAAGTTTTATGCACAAGATTAAAACAAATGTAGATTAATGTAATTTTCAAGGACGTTTAAACCATGGAAAAAGGAACTCATGACCCGAGAAGACGTGCCAAGATGTGAAATAATCCCCGGATGTGCCACCTCCGAAGACGTCAATTATGAAGACCAATCAAAGTGTTATGAATAAATGTGGGGTGACAATTGGAATTACCTAATGTATAATTTGATAGGTTAAAGATAGTGGGGTATAGTAAATGTCCAATAGAATTTTGGGGGGAGGTATTACAAAAAAGGGATAAAAACCCATGTCACAGAAAGGTCGAGAGAACTAGGTAGGGAATGCTATTGATTTTATCCAGAAACTCTGTCACTCTCTTTGGTGACTTTGAGACTTATTAAAACCATCCTCACCCATAGACTGCCCGATTTTACACTTCTCCTCCTTACGAGGGAAGTGCCCCCTGTTCCTTTAGTCGACTTTAGACTGATGGCGTTTTGACTGATGTCCTGAAGACGAAGACTGATCCTGTGTGCTGACCTAACCTTTGGAGGGTAATTATGACAATGCAATTTGTAATTTGTCTGTTTGCTTTTCCTTTCTAGGTACCAACTGCTCATTTTGATAGAGACCATAGCTAGAAGTTTCCAAATTGGTGTTCTAAATTCTTTTGCATGAAGCCCAACATGCTGATGCTAATTAGTGGTTAGGATAGGAGTTCACTCGACTGACGCAAATAGACAAATGACTGACGTTATGCTATGCTGAACTAACTCGTATATGACATTTGCTGTAATCTGATCTATGTTTACGCCGTGTTATGTATTGATGTTTGTGATTCTTGCATTAATGAAATCTTATCACAGCTGCCATATTGTGACTATGCTGTTATGCTTCTTGGAATTGAGATTAACTCTTTTGCTCGTAGATTGTAATCAATAGGGAATAAAATACATAAAATTCTATTAAAGGTGTGGTTATTCATGGCTGAAAGGTCATGGTTGCGTCGACAATTTGATTAATGTCCTTAACCAAAGTAAAGTGTATTGTGGTGATAAATATTGATGACATTATTGATATATTGCTTGACATATTGATCAGATATCTCGTCCTACGGTGTCTCTCCACTGGGTCACAAGATTCATTGGCCTAAAACGAGTCCTAATGTATAATAAATTAACATAAAAGGACGCGTTAACAGTTCGTTTATCTGCATAACACGTGCCGAACACACGCTAAAGACAGGTTACGTTCTTTTCACTCACCCTTTGAACGATGATGGAAAGATCAAATTAACCAATTATTTACATTATCTGCATTTTATGAAAATTATCAATGGGTATGGTTTTATATCATTGATAAGAAAATGATAAATACTTATTTGGCCGTTTTCAGTATGATTTGGTTAATAAGTATTTAGTGAAAGAACTAATAAAGTAGGCATGGTTATTAATGAGAAAAGGTAGGAATGCATACTGAGACTGTGCATAAACTAAGGGGCTGATTTAAATTTTGGCAGATCGGATGGAGGAAGACAATGCCCCTGCCATCCTGAAGGATCTCCGCTACCCAAAGAGGGAGTTTATTTTTAAAACCAAAAAACTAAAATCTCCCACACTCCTAGGAGTTTCCTTCCAGTGTGTTGGGGGACATTGTTGTTTTTCCTGTCCCTTGCCACCAGGTTTTTCCTGGTAGTGACAGACTGAAATAATTACTTTACAAAGTCATCACTAAATAAGACAGGAGGTGCAAAGTGCTTTCTCAGATAGACCTACTCCATCAGGCTGTAGGAAAAACTATTATGATGATGAAGCCAACGAGTGCTCCGTTTATAGAGCTGTTTTATTCTGCTTGCCTTTGATTAAGTTGGGTGGGCCAAGAGTTTGGTGGAATGTGTGTCTGACCCTTTTGAACTGCCTGCTAAACTCTAAATCAGGCTCTATGTTTGTTAAATATTTAACAATATATAAAGAAGAAAGCTAAAGTTGTTTACAAATTATTTGTGCGATTAGTCTTTTTGAGGGACTAACAATGTGTGCCCACATTAGTAACACAGAAATAAAATTAAAAGGCTATAACCTACGAGTCCTATTCATAAGCTCAAAATACATGCACACCATTCACAGTACAAGAGGTCCAAATCTGATGTTGTCATTGCTCCAACTTGTTAATGGAGTATGTATTTCCAAAACCACCTTCCATAGTATGTATGAATTTAGGTATCCAGGTGCTCCCCTGGTCAAAATAACGGTCCAATAAAGAGGCAGCATAGACTAGTCAAATACCTCTGGGGAAGGTGTACTGGCCAAATACCCACCCCACCTTTCACAAAAAACTCAAGTGAGGTTCTGGCAAGAACAGCCAGAAGGGCTCAAAATGGACCACCAGCACTTTTGTTTGGGGGCCAGCACTTATTTTTCCACAGTAGGCATTTATCGAGAGCAAGAAAGGAATAAACACAAAAAAGGGAAAGATAGAGGAAGAGAAGGATAAGAAAAACATCACCAAGGGAGAAATGGGAAACCTTCTAGAGAAAGATGAAGGGGCAGTGAGTGTCTGCTAGTGGATTAATGAAGTGGACTCAAAGCTAAGCAGCCTGATATTTGGCATACTGACATTTATTTTCATGGACTGAGGGCTTCAAAGCAGAGCTTTGGGCACCAGGACTCATTTTTTTACAAATTAAAAACTACTGCTACCAGTCTACTACTCAACGACAGGGAGAGACTTCCAGGAAGCTGTCAGTCATAGTCCGAGGCTATGGAGAGGATATTACATTGGTATGAAATACCTTGAAGACATGCAGTTGTTTAAGTACTAAGTGGCAAGCGTAACATACATGCTTAAGAAGAACTGAAGGGAGACTGTTTTGCATCAGAATGAGGTGCTTCTAGGATCACAGGTGTATCAAAAACAGAAAGCTATAGTCAAGGGTCATGCATGCATGTGCAAGCTGCACTTATACTATCATAGGACAAGATTTGGTGCCTAGACTATGATATACAGTATCACACATACCAGTGTTTGTAATTGAAGCTGTGATGACCGTGTGGGCAGAAACAAAGAAATTGCCAAAACCTATAAATGTAAATATCGACATCAGCAGTCATGCAAATAAAAAAATGCACTAAGTGCATGTGAAACATTGGTAATAGTAGCTCTTCTGCATTATAGCATTTGTGAATATGTCACAGAGATGCTCCTCTCCGTGAAAGCTTTAGTACTGGAGATACCCATTTCAATCCCGATATGGGCAGTATCTCACCAGAAAGAATTCTGAAAAGACTATCTGAGATGAGACAACTGAAGAAATAATAGCACAAATATGCAATGCTAAACATATAAACAATGCCATGTTGGAAAAAGAACTAAATAGCAATGTAAACGTATTACAGTAAAGAGACAGCAAGCGTATCGGGTTAAATACTGAGGAAGCTAAGAGCAGGACTCCTCTCTTGAACAGACTGCATTAGCAGTATTATGGTGCTCCCTCAAAGAAGTAGTGTCGTGATAGAGGGACAATGTGTAGTATGTGAGCGGTGAACTTCAAAGACAAACTGTAAATATTGTGAAGAAGATTCCTTTGACAATCGGCCAGTATTTTCGGAGCAGCTGCAATAAAGCGTGTGCATGGCACATCTCTGTGATGAAAAAAAGTAAAAAACGTAAATCCAAACGTGTCATCAAGACTGCAAAGTAATGGAATGAATAAGCGAGGGGGGTTACTGAATAGCTTGTCATAAATCCAAAACAAGACGCACTTGCTGAAGTAAACAGACATCTACCAGCAATTAAAATGTCATCATGTCAGTAAATATATCAGAGAACACACAGCGACTCTGAAACACAAGGTACACATAATGTTGCTTCTGCAGTGTAAGAAAAGGATTGCTTGAGCAGCAGCACTAGTAGGAACACAAATGCGACAATGTGCCAGTCCACAAGATACTAAGGGGGTCATTCTAACCCTGGCGGTCTAAATGACGGGAGCACCGCCAACAGGCTGGCGGTGCTTCCCTGCCCATTCTGACCGCGGCGGTAAAGCCGCGGTCAGAAAACCGGGTCCGGCGGTTTCCTGCTGGATTTCCCCCGGTTGGGCAAATCCTCCATGGCGGCGCTGATGGGGATTCTGACCCCCTTACCGCCAGCCTGTTTCTGGTGGTTTACACTGCCAGGAAGAGGCTGGCGGTAACGGGCATCTAGGGGCCCCTGGGGGCCCCTGCACTGCCCATGCCACTGGCATGGGCAGTGCAGGGGCCCCCTAACAGGGCCCCAGCCTGCTTTTCACTGTCTGCCAAGCAGACAGTGAAAAGCGCGACGGGTGCAACTGCACCCGTCGCACACCTGCAACACCGCCAGCTCCATTCGGAGCCGGCTTCAGTGTTGCAGGCCCCCTTCCCGCTGGGCCGGCGGGCGCTAACAATGTTAGTGCCCGCCGGCCCAGCGGGAAGGTCGGAATGGCAGCAGCGGTCTTTTGACCGCGGTGCGGCCAAATGGCGGTTCCCCTAAGGCCTTTATGGACAGCCCATGCCATCAGTCACAATCCATGAATAAATCATGAATTGCAATGGCTGAAGTAGGGAACTAAAAACACCCCTCTATGTGCTACATTTGGCAACATGATGTCTCCAAGGCACTCTAAATTCCTTACATAAAGATCTAAATAATGGAAACTCCCCATCACCAAAAGGACACACACATCTTGAACATGTGCACAAGCCAACAATTCTACCCACAGTGCTGAGGATAATTATCCCATTTACACCATAGCAGCAAAGATTCTAATGGCTCCCTCCAAATAAAACAGAGAACAAAATACATAGGCCCATAGTGATACTTTGCGCTGAATTAGTGTCATTTTTTAATGCTAATTCAGCACAAACCTAACTCTATATGTATACTTTGGCACTAGACACATCGAGCACCAAATTTATGGAGTTTACGTCATTTTTTTGGGGGAAAAAACCTACCTTGCATCAATGAGATGCAAGGTAGGCGTTCCCGTCCAGAAAAGGATGATATGGCCTTTGCGCAATATTTATCCCACTGTGCTAAAATCCAGCACATGGATGGGGGCCTTAAATAATGGCGCTAAGCTTACTTACATACATGTTCAGTGAGAGGAGTGCTGTGCACTCCCCCTTAATGCTCATCAGAGTCCGTGACCCCAACCCTTGTAATCCAAAATGATAATAAACATAGTTTATTATCATTTTGTTTTGTACTAAAGGTTTGTAGCTGCTGGAAGGGGAGGTGCCTCGCCTCCGCCATACAACAGTGAATCCAAATTCCAGATTTCTTGTGATGCCTTTGTGGAAAGGGATGAATGGAGCAGGGCTGGAATGGCCATAGCCGGCGTTGGGCATTTCCTCAGGAGGCTCAAAGGTGCAGGGGTTGGTGTTTCAGTGGTGGGAGCCAGTTTTGTTACTGGGGGCCGGTTTTGCAGCAGTGCAGCAATATCGGCCCCAATTACAAAAGAACAAAAGCTGCAGTGATTCATCTTCTACTCCTTCCCTCCCGATAATAGCTGCCACTGTGTGAGATGCAATTTGTGGCTTTTACCAAATTGTAATTTGCTATTCTGTATTTTGCAAATGCTAATATGCACAAATCACTTTTACATACCGTTATTCATAGGTCCTAGGTCTGATGGCCACCAGGAGCTGTTCCATGCGTTGCTGCTGTTGCCAAATATCAATATTTCCATCTTGTCTGTTTTCAACTGCAGGCAGTTGCTCTTCATCCAATCAGAGACAATTGAGATTGCATCTGTGGGAGTTGGTTCTGGTGGTGGAGGGATCGTCGGTGAATGAGAGGATGAGTTGGGTGTCATCTGAATAGGTAATTATGTTGAGACCGTGGTGTCTGACGATGTTGGCCACCAGGGTCATATATACCTTAAAGAGCATAAGGGGGAGGGATGAGCCCTGGGGGATCTGCAGGTGATCTCCTTGAGTTAGGAGATGAAATGTGGGACGTGGTTCCTCTGGGTTCTTCTGGTGAGGAAGGAGATGATCCATCTGAGTGCATCCCCTTGGATGCCAATGTGGAGGAGCCTTTCGATCAGCATGTGGTGGAATACGGTGTTGAAGGCTGCTGAACGGCTGAGGAGGATCAAAGCTGCTGTTTCTCCTCAGTTGAAAAGGGTTAAGATGTCGTACTGTGATTGCTGTGGAAACCAGATTGAGAGGCGTCAAGTAGCTGGTTCTGCTCCAGTATGTCATGAGTTGCTTGTTGATGATCTTTTCCAGTACCTGCACTGGGAATGGGAGCAGGGAGATTAGCCGGTAGTTTTGGGGTTTGCTGGGGTGTGGGGAGGGTTTTGTGAGTAGTGGTCTGACTTTGGCATGTTTCCAGGAGTTGGGAAATATTGCCAGGGTGATAGAAGTGTTGAGCAGGGTCATGAGTTCCTGGCTTATCCTTTGGTTTCCAAGGTTGAAGATGTGGTGCGAGCATAAGTCTGTGGGATCTCCCGCATGGATGAATTTCATGGTGCAGGTGATGTCCTGGCTTGAGAGGAGGTTCCAGGTGGTCAGTGTGTGGTTCGTGTCAGTTACAGTGGTGGCAAATCCATCGATGGAACCCGTAGTTGTGGGGTTCGAAGTTTCTGTAAATGGTTGCAATCTTATCATGTAAGAAGTGGGAGAGGTTGTTGCACCACTCCTGTGAGGGTGTGATGATTTTTTCGCTGGCAGCTGCGTTGGAGAATTCCTTAATGATGGTAAAAAGTTATTTCTTACGTCACTGAGGAAGATGTAGTCCTTAGAGTCTAAAGGTTGGGGCTCAATGAAGTCTGCAATGGCGTTACAGAAGCTGAAGTGCAGGCCTGGGTGTCTGTATGCAAGTGTGCCTCTGATGGCTGTTTTGTCGTCCGTGTGGAGCTTGAAGTTGAGATGTTCCATGGGGGTGATTGTATTATTGGTGGTGGTGGTGCACTGTATGGTCTCTTTGTGGAGGATGGCTGTTACTCCTTCCGGCTTGTTGGTGCGGTACTGCTGAGTGATTTTATGCCTGTTGGGGATCGCTGTGGCAATGTCGGGGGCAGATGGGGGGTTGAGCCAGGTCTTGATGAAGACAATGTCAGGTGCAAGAGTGCCAATGAGGTCCCATAATTCAGTGGAATGTTTGCATAGTGAGCGAGTGTTGAGAAGGGCACATGCGAGTTGGTGTTTTTGTTCAGATGGTGTCTGTAGTGTGTTCAGGGTGGGCCTGGTCAGTGGGCTGCTGTGTGTGTTGCGGTAGTGGGTGCAGGGTAAAGGTCCTAACATAGAGCGTGGGTCAGCTATGTGGCAGTGTTTGTTGCAGCATCCAGGGTGGAGGGTGTTTCTTGGGTGGGAGGGCCAGGGCTAATGGCGCTGGGTGTGGTCCAGGTTCAGATGGACACAGATGGGTTTGCCTTTGGCATGCCAATAGAGCGTCCACTGTGCAGTCACGCTGTGGCCTGAATTAAGTAGGCCCTGGGGTGGGTGGGCTTCTGTTGGTGGGAAGAACAGTGAGTGGGAAAACCCAGAGTGGAAAACCCAAGAATGAAAATCCGGGCAGCCATGGTGTCACTGGATCAGTCTGGAACAAGCAGGAACTGGAAGCCACAGGCAAGTCAGAGACTAGGCTCCATATTTATAATTTTTCAGCGCCGCATCTGCACCGCTTTTTGACGCAAAGGCGGCGCACACTTACAAAATCCAATTGTGTTTGTAGGCTTGCGCCGCTTTTGCGTCAACTTTTTTTTTTATAGAAAGAATGACAAAAATTTAAGATGTAAAAAAAGTGCAGTTCCAAGTGGTATTACAATGCTGTTATAGCTGATATTAGTGGCAGAATGTTGCTGTAATATTTAACAAGGAGAAAGGAATCTGTATAGACAAAATGATGAAATGAGAAGTTATGAAATTAGTGGCTAGTTTTACTGTTAACACCAACATAATAGTTGATAGTGAAAGCAGATAATGCATTAGCTCACTGGCATAAGAAGCTAAAGCGGGACAGGAATAGTCAGAGGTAAAATGATAGATTTTCTGAGAGAATAGTGATTGGCTTGTTAGACAGTACTCAGTAATGTAAAATATACTATGAATCTTTCTGAGCTGTGCAGCGATAAAATAATATGAGCTTTCCTATACCATCAGAAATTGATATATAGTCAAACCACAAAGAAATGCATGTTTTAGTAACTTTATGACACTAATACAATTAAGAACAAAATGTCTGTAGGTCTGCACAGACTACTATGGGAATCTCTTTAGATTTGTGTGGGTAAAGCATCTACAATTCGGGCGCAAAGCTTTAAAGAGTCTCGGTACAGCTATGTCTTCAGTCATGTATACTGCAATGATTGTTCGTCCTTCACTGGATGATAAAATGTGGTTTATTATAAAACTGTTGTCTTGTTTATGTCAAAACCTTTAAAGCTATCATAACATAAATAAATGCAGCTAAACTAGATTTACAAAATGAGGCGAAGACTGTGAATGGAAATATTTTGATTAAATATTATAATTATAATTTAAATAGTACAAAGAGTTTACAACACTCGTATTGCTGCTACAATGATAGATTCAGAACAGGCATCAAACAGTGAGGACAAATCTTTTCTACCTGATATTTTAATTCATTTTTTTATGTGACTTTTTATGGAATCTTTGTAATGAATAGTCTAATATGCTTTGAGATGTCTTCAGCATTTATTGTGGAGACATGGAATATTCAGGTCTTTCTTCTATCACGTGTGTCATTTGGCCCTCTCTTGAGACATTTTCTGATGTCAAGAGGTTGAATAGGAACATAAAGAACAGAAACAAGAGGGTGCTTAATACAAGGAATTACGATGTGCACTGTTGATGCCTCAGTTAACGAATTTGGTCAAACACTATAGTTGTGCATCTGGATCCACAGTAAATTTGAACAAAAGCGGCATCATAGTTATTTTAAATCACTTTTACTAAGGCCATATTGATAAATTATTTTTAAATGGTCAAAGAAAGCTGTTAAATATGCGGAACTTTAAATATTCAGGATTATGAATTACATTGTAATATCAACTTTACTTCACGGATGACAAACGTTCCAAGTTTCCGTGAAGACAGCCTCGTGACTCCGCCATCTCAAACTTTTGATCAGCAGACTGCCCACAAAAGGGCCTTTGGACAATGTACATCTGCAGGCCAACTTAATTTAGAATGGTCCTTCCAAGGTCCAAATTTCCTGTTCCAAACCCCACAGAAGTCTGAAGATTCCAAAGGCGAACAATACAAATGACTGCCATATGCTGGGTGGAAATCCTCAGGAAGTCAGGGCCAATTCTGCGTTGTTTTTCAGAAACATTCCTCCTGCTCTTGAGGGTTGATTATGAAAAAGACCGGAAAATGTTGAGCATGCCTGAAAGCATGACAATAATCAGCACACTACTCTGCCTCTGGTGCTATATTGTGCAAAATAGCCATAGATGAGGTTTTAGTAATTTTGGGCACATGAATGATGAAGTAATTGTCACCAGCATGTTTTTGTATAGATTACAGCAGCTAGACTGAACAGGAATTTTTGTCATTTTTTCCAATCAATACATATCAGTGACATGTCCAAGATGGCCTCTTTATTGCAGGTGATATGCTCTAGCATCCTTCTTCCACTATGCATATCACCAGATGAGGAGTAGGATCTTCTTCCTGTGGTTTACTTGAAAACAGACAGGAATCAGCAATCCTTTTTCGTTATGTAAGTGCAGTAATTGCACACATAATGAGTTGGATTTAGTTTGAATACAATTCTGACTTATAGCCTCCTTATTTATTAATTCAATGTTTAGAGACAAACAATTGAATGTCGTTTTTTTGGGTTAGTGTGTTTGAGTTGTGACTGTATGAAACAGTGAGAACAAACAATTAAGCATAAGTGGTGCAGAACATGGGTTCTGCCCATTTATTCCACCAGGATTTTTTGCTCATGATTACCCAGTTTTTGGACTTTTGCAGTGGGTGAGTCTCACTAACTGATTCTCAATCATGGTAAATTCATGTTAACTGGACTGAGCTTGTTTACCAACAGTGTCTGTCCTTTATGATAAGGCTGCTACTGTGCATCTGTGGTAAGCATCAAATGAACATGTCTGCACAGACATGTATGGGCTGCACATGTGAGACTACAGTTCTGCACACCTTAGTAATAACACACAGGTATCCTTGCTCAGGAAGGACTCTGCAAGCAATGGTGGTGACCCAGGGCATACCATATAATATTAGTAGACATTCATAGAGCGGTCAGTAGGGCTTATTGAAAATTATGTAGTGCTTTCATTGTATTTTAGATGCATGCGAAATATGCCCTAAAATGCAGTTTTGCTCCATTTCGGCCAACACAGTTCAGCAAGGTGACGAACTGGGATGAAACAAATGAGCCAAGTTTGATTCTGCAGATCACAACAACATATATCCACATCTTATGGGACGTCAGTAATTCTCATATTTCTCTGTCTCAGCTCAAAATCAGATCTTAGGAATTTGTCCCTCCTTCTGGGCCAATTTACCTTCTCTGCCCTGCAGCAAAGGGAGCAAAGACCTCATTACGCAAAAGGATCACTTATCAGTCATTGACTCTTCCTGGAAAAGGAAGGGGTGAGGAGTAAAATCTGCATCTGATAAATGGCTTGTCACACTGCACCTGGGCTGGATCAGCCCTCGCCCACTGAACTCAGGTAGAAACCCAGACATACATAGTCTGACAGCATAGGAGGGGCTCGCCTTTGAATAACTGGTGAGAAGGGGCCTAACATTGATGTCAGCTAGGAGCAGAGCTAAGGCCCTTAAAGGAGCTATTTTCAGAGGAAACATTTAGCGCCATGTTGGATTGTCTCTGATTTCTGTGCAGGGGAGATGGGATGGGGTGAAGGGATTCACCTGGGGTGTCTGGCTTACACAACTTTCTGCTTAAAAAAACCTGCACGAAGGAGGGGGTGACCACGCAAGATGGCTGACAGAACACGTTCCTGAATGGCTCCGTGACCACCCCGTTAATTCTGTATCATACTGCTGCACGTCCCAACCGAGTCAGAAAAATAGTGGGGCAGTGATGCACTATCTGGCAACCTAAACTAGAAACCACCCTTGAGGGTCTGACATTGTCTGGGCTAGAGGAAGTGGCTCAGATGCATGGAGGGAAGGTCAGCAGCAGTAACGCAGTAGCCTGAGCCGGCTTCTAGAAGTCCGGCTGACATAGAATGACATGGCCAGTGGTGCTGCTGAAACAGGGACCAAGACTGAGGGCTGCTCTTGTGGGTCTGAAACCACACTAGTGAAAGGAGGCAGGTCCGGACAGTGAGAAACGGTCAGTTGTGGTTGCACAACATCTTGGGCTTAACTCTGGGGGCCTGGACGCTGCCGGAGAGCAAAATGGGTGAGGTCGCCAGGTCGGACAACTAGACAGCCAATCCTGCCACTTTGACAGTGGCCAAGGTGGAGAATTTTACCTCCTACATCTCTTGCGTTGTGCAGACCGTGAAGCTCGCTCCCTGATGCACGGTGGTCTGGTGTGGTGGGGCCTCAGGTGCCTGGGCCTGATGTTTGTGCCCTGCCAGGGAGGCATGAATCTACAAGAGCCGACACTGGATGAGGGAAGCCCCTCCTTTGGATGAGCAGGCTGATGCTGAACTATTGGGGCCCCCCAGGCGGTTGTTAAAAGAGGGGGGGGGGCTGGACACAAGATTGAATGGCAGTGGGCCTTCCACTGGGGGCATGCCCAGAGGTGTTGTGAAAGTGTCAGTGCACTGTGGGTGCCTCAACACATAGAGGAGACACCGTTCCAGATGAGAGACAAATAGGGGGAATATTCCACCAGCCTGATTGGGCTATTTTTCTGGTCTGGGTTGGAGCCCCTGTCGCCCACCTCTTGGATATCAGGGTGATACCCTATTAGCCTCCTGATTTGCTATGACATCTGCAATAGAGGGGTTGCAGCATTGCCACATGCCTGTGTTCTGGGGGTGGCCCCTGCAACACCTGGTGGGTTGTAAGCCGTGGAGGCAGGATACTTGAATGGGTAGCAGGGCTCCCACGCTGAGAGCACCCCCCTTCCATAGTTACGCAGAGTATTGCTGGCCCTACAGACAATAGTTCACACAAACCCCATGGGGAAATCTAAGCAATCGGGCCCCCTAGGGGAACAAAATGGACCAATTTGCCACACAGACTACCCTGGCCCAGCATCCCAGAAGTCAGGTGAGTGCCCTGGGAGATGCAACCCTCTTGGTTGAGGAGCCCTCCATAGCAGAGTTCATGAAAGCGATTCAGGGATCTGGTGTGGCATTAGAGGGAAAAATTTAAACAGTGGCCCTTGAGGTAGGCCTTCTCCGCACAGGGCTACGTAAGGTGTCAGATAGGGTTCTGGTGGTGGAGGAAACTATCTCGGACTTGCAATCTGAGGTCACAGCATTAAAGAAACAACTAGCTGCCATTAAAACAACTAAGACCCTGGAAGCTTGTGCGGAAGATGCGGAGGGAAGGTCTTGGCAAAATAACTTGCACTTGTTGGGGTTCCATGAACAAGCTGAGGGGGCACAGACTGAAAAATGTGTGGAAAAATGGAGAAGGAAGACCCTGTATCCTAGAGTTTTTGCCATTGAAAGGGCACATCGTGCCCTGGTGTCCCCTTCCAGGCTGGGTGCCCCCAAGAGCTATCATGGCCCATGTTCTTAATTACAGGGACAGAGATCATAACCTCCAGCAGCCTGGGAATCAGAAAAAAACAGTTTTGAAAATCACAAAATTTCTGTGTAGCCTGATTATACCCACAAAGTGCAAGATTACCTGAAAGAGTTCCTGGAGGTCAATAATAAGTTACGCTAAATGGGGCTTTGATACATTTTGGTTTACCCTGCTCGCCTCTGACTGATTTCAGGGGGTAAATCTTACTTTTTCGTCTGTCCGGAGGAGGTCTGGCGGTGGCTGGTGATGTGGGGAAAAAAATCCCCTGGGGCAAGAGGACCACTAGGCGACAGAGGCATGCCCCGAATATGGAACACATCCATCAACTTGCATGTCCCGTGAGAGATCAAAGGAAGGAAGCTGCAGGCACAGTGGGTGCATTGTCGTGCAGGATGACAGCACTGTGGCTCGGGCCTTCTCGGAGCCAATAACTGTGATGGAGGATAACGAAAAGAGCACAGAGATGTCAACACTAACAGACCCTTCAGAGAAGTGATGTGGGGAGGGGGAGCTTGAATGACATTTGGTATAAGTGTCTTTTGTGTTTGCTTTGCTCTACACTGCTATTACTGTATATGTCACTTCTGTTAAAAGGGGGGACAACCATCGTTCAGAGGTGATCTGATAAATATCTACTTCAAATGTTGAAGGACTTTGTTGCCACACTGAGTTACGTATGATGCAGCTAGCTATGCGAAGGAATGGGGTAGTGGGGTGCCGTTTCCACGTCAGTGGTAGCAACTGTTAGGGATGGATACATTTAGGATGCCCAGTTCTGGCAGCTTTGAGATTTATGAATGCACAGAATTGTGGGTTATACCTGTTCTGCTGTTTGTCCGGGGTTACCATTGTTACCCTTAGTTCAGGTTCACGATGGCATTTATAGTTGTGCAAGGATGGGCAGAAATTCTCTCTTATTCTTTACTGGAGTAATCACGTGCACACAGCACCTACGTTTGGGGTGGTTTAAGGCTCAAGTAGAGATAGAACACTGTCATGACTGAAAAAGTATGTCTTCTTTCCTGGAATGTCTGAGGATTACGTGACTGCACAAAACACTATAGAGTCTACTCATATCTTCCGCACCTTAAAATTCAGATTGCCTGTCTCCAGGAGACAAACCTTTTGGGTATGGAAGTACAAAATGTAGCAATTATACTCCGCAACCTACCCCTCGTTTGCCAGGGTAGGGGCAACATGGGTAGCCCTGGGGATACTGTTTTGTCATACCTACAGTAAGGCTAATGTCGAAGGGCGCTATGTCCTCCTGTAGGGCATACTGGATGGTAACGCTGTAACTATCTTGAACACACATGGCCTCAATGTATACTGCTGGAAATTCTATTTCACAACACAAGGATTATTGGAGGACTTCACAGGGTCTCCCACTGTGTGGGCTGGTGACTTGATGGGGATTGGGATCGGCACCCACTGAAACAGGGAAATAAACCTAGAATGACAGACTCTTTACAACCTAGGGTTCATTAATAGTAGGCAAATGTTACATCAACGAACAAGGGAATATACATGCCACTCATTGACACACCTTACATATAGCCGTCTTGATAAAATCTTTATAACAGGCTTCAACCTCGGTGCATTACAGGGGACCCAAAATGTAGGCAGTGACATGTCTGATCATACTCCAATATTGCTTTCATTGAAATGGGGAGAAGATGCACATGTTCCCAAATGCTGGTGCATGCCATCAGATATGTTAACAGATACAGCTTGTTGGGAAATCCTGGGAGACGCCCTCCAGACATATATGATAATAACGAGATCTGCAGATTCCAGGGCAATGGAATGGGAGGCCCTTCAGACCATTCTGAAAGGCACCTGTATTAGGATGACATGCAGAGTTAGGCAACAACTTCTCGCTGACATTGAAAGGCAAGACCAGAAACTGACCATGCTACACAAGGCTGAAGCAACTGTGGAAACTGCTAGAGCTGAGGTAATGCAAACACAACAAACTCTCCTGGGGCTATGGACTTCACTGGACAGACATACCCTCGCCTACTATAGACAAACATTACATAGAAAAGGGGACAAATCAGGTCCATTGCTGGTGTGGATTCTAAAATAAGAACATGATATTCCACACATTCTGCAGATATGAGACCCCAGTGGTACTGTCTCAACACGACATACTGACATTTTGAGAGCTAGGTATCCCACTTCCAGGCAGTCTATGAGGAGGAGGGGCCAAAGCACCTGACGCGATAAAAGGGTTCCTCACAAGAATAAAACAACTGCGTATTAACCAGGTGATGCTAAGGCTCTTGTGGTGCATCCTACACTGGAGGAGCTGTGGACAGCACTCCAGTACTTGAACAGAGTGAAAGCCCCACCGGTGATGGGTTCCCAGCCAAATTTTATCAGATGCATGCTGATATTCTGGGAGAGAAACTGTTACAGGTCTTCACTGAAGCACAGACTCGGGGGATCTTACCACTGACAATGTGTGAAGAGGTTATTAACCTTCTACTGCAACTCAGGAGGACTCACAGGACCCCTCCTCTTACAGACCCATTGCTATGATTAACACAGATGTAAAATCCTTTGCAAAGTGCTGGCATTGAGGTTGCGAGGAGTGATTAATACTCTAGTCCATGAGGACCAGTATGGGTTCATGGCCTCATAAAGCACAGCCTTTAATCTGAGGCGCCTAACACATATCTTGCATGAGATAGAGGATTTGGACCAGAACCTTGTGCTGGTGTCCTTAAATATCGAAAAAGCATTTGATACAGTGAGATGGAGTTAACACATGGGGGTTCTCCGGGGCATGCGGTTTGGACCAAACTTTCAAGAATGGCTGCATCTCCTATACACAGGACCCGAGGCGCGATTTAGAGTGAGAGGAAATATATCTGAAGCATGGTCCGTGGAGTAAGGCACTCAGCAGGGCTGTTATTTCTCACCTCTCCTTTATGCTTTGGCAATACAGCCCATGGCCAATCTATTGCACAGGGCACTGGAAACTTAAGGTATAGGAGTACACAAGATTGCCCACATCATCTCATTGTATGCTGATGATGCATTTGTACACAACCAGACCCCTAAAGAGGCAGTGCCTATATTAATGCAACACCTAGAGCAATTTGGCTGGGTTCCGGCTATCGATTAATCTGAAAAAAACGTTATTGTTTCCCCTGGGAAGACTGGCCAGGGTGCCCCAAGATCCCTTACCAGCACTGGTAATTAAATGGGAGAGGGAGAATTTTTAGTACCTAGGTATTTTGGTCACTAGGACACAGATGGCGCACCAAAGAGTTATTGTTGATCGACTGATAAAGGGACTCACTGACTCAATAGCCTTCTGGAATACACTTCCTCTGTCTGTCATGGGATGCTCAGCAGTGACTAAGATGGTCTTCCTTCCCAGATGCCTTTACCTCCTCCAGAACACATTATTCCCTTACAAAAACAATTGTTTAAGACCCTGGACAGTTTGCTCACCTCTTCAATATGGGTGGGGAAATGCATTAGGGTCGCCCTAGAGGTCCTGAAAAGGGGCATGGAGGAGGGAGGATTAGCTCTACCAGATGTGCACCTATATTGTTTTGCAGCACATTTAGAACATGTAGCCAGATGGCTCACAAAAGAGGCCAACTGGGAGAAAAGACTTCTACAGGGATCAACAGGAGGGGACACACTGCCGCTTCTCCGTCCACAATAATGCACTATTTGATTACACACACACCTCACATGCATGGGAAACAGTAGTGAAGTAATACTGTGCAGAGCCCTATTTGACAGAAAGTTGCCCCTGTGGGAGGCCGTCAGCTCTATTGAATGGGCCATGTCAATGGAGAGAAGGAGAGAGGGTGGCTGGCTGCTTGTGGGGGACCTGTACCCAGGAGAGACCTTCATCACGTTCCCAGAAGCAGAAGGCACATTTGGGGTGGGACAGGGACATTTTCTACGTTACACCAAACTGGAAAACATGGCAAAGGGATTATGGTACACACACCCAATGACTCCTACTCTCTCATTGACCTTAGGGGGATTGCTACTTTGAGGGGAAGATGGACAGCATATTTCCCTGTTTCATGAGGTGCTCTGGGGTTCAGAGGAAGCAGGAATATCGAGCGAGGGCGACTTGAGAGCTCGACATTAGCAAATCTCTAACAAATTCAGACTGGGAAAATGCATGTGGTGTAGTAAAATCAGTCTCATGTAATAACAGATTCAAATTATTCCACTTTAATTTCCTACATCGTACATATATAACACTGGGTAAACTCAACCAGATTGACCTCAACAATAAAGCAGGGTGTGCCTGTTGTGGGGTGGAGGGAGCCCTTTCATCCATTTAGCATGGTTGTATATGGGGTTCATGAACTTTGGGAAAAGATAGTACCCCATATTATCAAAACAATAGGGATAGATATTCCAATAACACTGGGCGCATGCTTGCTAGGGGGGAGCCTGGCGACCTAAAGGCTGCAAGATTTCATATACATTTCTGTAACTAACATTGCTTTTTTCAAAACACAGAGTAGCAGTAGGATGGATGGGGGTGCGCTCCCATAGGGAGGTGCTATGGCTAAAGGATGTACTGGAACGGGAGGTCGCTGAGGAACAGCACATGCAACTCTCTTGTGCAGATGATAAAGTCAAGGGAGACCTGATGACATGGATATTTTGTTGGACACCTTTAATAAATATGAGGACACAGATATGGACTCAGACACAGGGGATTCATAATCATGAGGCGCTATTACCCCATCAGATCTGAGAGAGATACCACTGCAGAGTGAGTCTTAACTGAATACGTCATTTATTATTCTGTCACTGTCCCGATATCTGTATTGGTTATATGTATCCGATTCAACAATGATTGCATCAAGAAGTACACTCTGTGCACAATTGTTATTAAGTTGCTATAATAAAATGAAAAATAAAGGTTTAAAAAACAAACGCTGCCCGAGAGAGAGACAGTTGAAAAGTCCCTGAACCTAGGACACCATAATAGTGAAAAATATTTACCTGAAAAGCAAAGCCATCTGATGACCTGTGGAGATGGACTAAATAATTCAACTCCAGCCAACCTGCAGGACCAGAATGGGTCTCTCCAAGGCCTGTGACCTTATGCCCTTATCCCCCATGAAAGCCATTGGGGGAAGGCCTGGACTTCACTGCCCCCCTGAGGTGCTCTGCAAGACAGCCAGGGGGCCATGGGGCTTGAAAGTGAAGGGAGGAGGGTGCTCTGCTGGCTAGTAGTAGAGAAGCTCTGCAAGAGCCCCCACCAGCAGGAGAGTACCACCAGGAGCCAGACAGAGAAGTCTGGTGCAGAGGCCATTAGACCCAGATCCCCACAAAGTTTGCCCTTTAGAGGCCGGAGGCCTGAAGAGAATGCTCCTGGTGGCTAGAGCCTGCTACCACAAACACAATGTGCCAAAGATGATAAAAATCAGCCCAATGGAACCCCAGTTATGCCACTAAAATATTTGCTCGCTTTAAAAAGGAATAACCACAAATGGAGTATGTGACACTCTGCTACAAACCCTTTCTAATACTCCTGGGGAAGGCCAAGGCCTAGAAATCCATTCATCTACAATTAATTGCTGGTGGAGTGGGTGTATGCGAGTCTCTCTCCGTCAAATGCTTACTGCTCTTAGGGCCATATCTACAGTGAAGATGGTACAACCAAGAAGGAAAAGCCCTAATGGGACAGTGCAGTATTTAATGGTGCATCTCTGGGACTCATATGTCTGAAGGAGGTCTCAACAGTGAAGAGGAAGAGAGCGCCTTCACACTACTCTGTGTAATTGTGCTGACTCCTGATCCTCATGCCCATGAAAAGACAGAGCAAGAAGACACAGCACATCAAGAACTTGCCTGCGAGGGCCCGGGTGTGAGTAAGAGCATGCGGTCTCCCCCACCAGCCTGGAGTATTTTCAGCCGGGTGGGGAGCCAGCAGGGCAGCACAGAAGTGGGCTGCTGGCCACATAGTATATAAATCTGTGGGTGTAGTTAGTGGAACCGGGGCACCCATAAAAGAAAGCAATAAACCTAAAGACATGCAGCACTAAGAGGCTTCTATTAACAAAACGGGACAAGACACACCTCCAGTGCCTCGTGAGGAGACTAGTTTGAGGATTCTGTCTCTCTATAGTGGCACCAAAGTCTGATAAGGAGTAATTGGGACACCACTAAAGTCGGATAAGTAGCAATTGGGGGCTGCAAGGAGTGCAGCATCCCCCAGAAATGTATATATAAAATCTAACCCTAAGTTTCCTGGGGTCCGACATCCATGACCCCCGGACAAGTTTTCTTTGAGAATAAGCACTTCTAGAGCTATGGGGACCCCTCATGTTTGGCTTTATGGCTGCAGCACATGGTCTTTAGGTAGTGAAAAAAGGTTCTTCGAATTGTAATGCTTATATTAATAATAAGGAATGCATTTGTTTATGGTTATTGATTCCATTGGTTTTTAATGGTTAAAGCAATCATGGGATGATTATTGTTATTAATGTGGTGACACCCTCACAAATGTTGATGTGGTGATCATTTGACAAAGCCAATAGGCCTGCCTTATTTATATGAATGTGGTGATTCTTTGACAAAGTCAGAAGGCCTGCTTTATAAAGATGTGGTGACTCACTGATACAGCAAGTAGCCCTGCCATATTTAAATTGACACCCCCTTATATTATGATGTTGCATCTGGTATAAGTAAGGTGCATTGTGAATACAGGGTTCAGGACCCACTAAGGGTGAAGTGTGGCATGAAAGTGTAACCAAGGGTATTTCAATTTACCTGGTTTATAAATTTGTAATTGAATGCAATATAGTTAGCTGTCCATGTATGAAATGTACTTTCTGAAATAAATAAAACACTGATTTGACAATAACTTATTTGATTGTTGCATGCCAGCGAATAGATATTTCTAGCCTACACCACCTCCCCTGAGTGGGCCTTGCAATGCTCTGCTTCACTACCCTGAGAGAGTCAAGTACTAAAATGCAGTACTTGGTTCCTAGTAGGGAGACAATTGTGGACCTATTACTTGTAAAGTACTTGTATTCCTTCGTAAGTAATAACCCAATTTCTTACAGGCATATATTCACTTTCGTACATATTCTGATTAATTTCAATATGAATTAAATTAGGAGATGCTGTATTGACAAATCATGGCAGTGCTCTGGAATATCATTGGAAACACTGCAGAGGTATGTGGTTTTCATGACCATTACACTAGATGTTGGCCTTCTTCTAAAGATTGTGCACTAAATTAAGGACCCCTTTTCTTTTCCTAAGTGCATTGATGATGGGCTTAGACCTGACAAGTCCTGCCAAGTCATGGATAGGTAAAAATGTCAACAATAGACCCTTGATAGAGATTCAAGTTATTGACATTGAACATCTCAAATATATTTTTGGCAGGATTCATGTTGTTCAGAATGTTTACAACTATCTTAGGTAGCATAATTATTTCTAAGTAGCTCCTATTTAATTATAAACTTCTTTGGCCACCACAAAAGCTGCGCTATAACCACTTATTGGGTAGCACTTTTATTGCTTGATGATATAAACATATTTCTATTAAGAAGAAAGCACAGGCACAGGCAATATTTTGTGCATTCAGCAAATGATTGTTTTGCTCATGGCATACATTAGTGTTGATTCATTCCAATACCAGACACTACACTGAATTGTAATACTGCAAATGACTCCCATGAGAGATGTGTTATGTATGTTTTCTGGTGCAAATGGTGCATCAACAGCAGCCGTGGCTCGGGGGGATTCCGGTGGGTGGGGAGGCGCAGGGGGGATTAATAACATAAAATAACATTTTTAAAAACTTACCTCAGCTCCCGCACCGCGCCACTCCTCTGCTTCTCTGCTCCACGCAGGCACAGGCTCCTAACCTGCCCTGGCAGACTGGGAGCCTGTGCAGGCTGTGTCCAGCCCACAACACAGTTGCTGGGCTGCAGGGTTCCCTGTGTGCATGTGTGTTTGGCCTGAGACAGCTGGCCAAACACACATGCGCTCTGAGTGGAGTGCACAGAGCACTTCTCTCTGCTCGTCACCCCCAATGCCACGTCCCTTTCACAAGGAAGGGATAATATACACAGTTTATTATCCCTTCCTTCTGAAAGGATTTGCAGCACTTGCTTCTGGCAGGGCTGGCGACGCTCCTCCACCCTTATGGAGGAGCCGCCCCTGATCAACAGATCCACAGAAGGCAGTGAGATCTCAGTATAACAGGAAACCCTGAGAATGGAGGTATTGTTTCCTCTGACTTGGTGGGCTGGTAGACTGCCCACCGAGGTCTAAATCACCTCCTTAAACTTGCATCAGAGCAGAAAAGAAGATTTACTTTATTGTTTATTAACAACTCACTATCTTGTACTATCTATGGTTGAAGGCCAGCATGCCGAATTAGTCTTGCACATTTTTGACCTAGACAACCTTCAGCTATGCATGTATCATTTCTATAAGAGAAAACTGAGCATCCTTTCCACTGAAATTATCCAGTTCCAGCTATGGTAGAGCTCAGTAATTTGCTGGTAAACTGGTTTACTCAATGTGACATAGCAAATGTTTTGTTGTTTGCTTTACAAAAAGTAAGTCTTTTTTTTTCGATTGCATTAGAAGTTACAAAATCTAAAGTGTGTTTAAATACAGTAACACAAATTTTTATAGGAAATGTGTTTCAAACCTATTCTAAAAAGTATTATCATTTCACCTTGGTGAATTAGAAAAAAAGGACATGGGCAGAGGAGACAACAGGAACATGATGCATCTTTTATTTTTTCACAAAAGTCTTTCAATATGAGTAAATGAGAGGAATTATTTTTCCCTATGATCTTTATAGTAACCTACCTCGAACCTGACCTTTAAACCTTTCACTCACATTGCCTAAAGTTTGAAGGGTGTATTGAAACCTCAATACACTCCAAAATTTGTGAGATGAGAGTTCATCTCACAAAGAACAAGCAGTTGCAATGCAGTGGGTCTTGTGTTTTCTCGAGTTAAAGCTATTAGCATTGTAAACTCAAAACCAGACTTTTCTTGCCATATAAACCTAAAATGAAAAGTAAAAGAGTTTCACATAAGCAAGCTGAAGGCCACTATGAGCGCAAAGCAGACACACGAAAGGAAAAAAGTACAAATATCCATGTAACAGGGTTGATGTTATGCAAAGCGCTCAATTACTGCCCAGTGAGATCGTACTGCCTATGAAATAAAGAGAAAAAGTAGTCCAGAAACCATATGAAAAACATGGAACCTCGGATGTATTTAGTAGTTGGCCAGTGCGCTCGAGGAGGGCTAAACTCCGGAAAAGACATGAAGTATGCATGCCTTTCACTAATTCAATCAAGTGAATTTTAAAAGGTAAACCCACAAACCAACCAAACTGATGGGCATGACATGGGTGTGGTTAAAAGCCCACAGAGAGATTACAATAGGGACAGAGAGCTTAGCAGGCTCGACCCTAACAATGCAATATGTTTCACACAGTTCTAACAAGTTAATTTTAATCTTTTGGCAACAGCGCCCACAAGCAAAAACAAAAAAAGCTCTAATGAATCTAGCAGAGCAGAATGAAGAAGATTTATGGCCCGTGATTGTTGACAGGGAGGGGCCCTGGAGAGAGAGAGAGACTGAGAGGGATGCGATGTGAAGGCATATGGTGTTTTTATTTAGTAAAATAAGCTTATTTTAGGAGCTGTTTATTTAGTAAAACAAGCTTATTAGTAGCATACGCTTATTTTAGGATCAGGGTAGAGGACAGCACTGGAATAAAGCCAAAACAAATGTCAGGGACATGGGAGGAGGTGGGAGGAACGGAATGCTGCAATAAAACACAGGCCGCTACCAGTATAAAAGGGATCACCAAAGAAATGTCAAAAATAGTTCCTCACAGCTACAGATAAAGAAACTAAAGTGGAAGGATACAGTACTAGGACATTGCTCTGAAACAGAAAAAGGAGGGTGGAAAAGGCAGAACTGACTAGCGAGCAAGAATTTTTAAAGGATAGGGCAACTGACAAATTAAATTGCTTTAACCCACAGTATAAGTATACTTTCGTATACACCACGTTGAACGCTAACGCTCGACCTAAAAAGAACATTAGGCAAAAAAACAATTTACATGAATTAAATTCTGAGTCCAATTGAAGAGATGTAGTCATTCGTCCTCCTTAAAAAGAATTACTCCTTTCTAATACAAAAAGCTGACTTCTGTACAGATCAGCTTCAAATAAGCAACATATCTGATCAGATCCCTCCAACACCCAGCCTCTCCGGGTGAGTCACATTAGTGTTTATCGTCCTTAATTAGTGACACTGAATTATTGACGAAGCTCACAGGGTCTCTGAGGCAGTGCAATGATTCCTTTGTGTGCCAATAGTGCACTCGGAACTCAAAGGTGTTTTCTGTTCTCTCCATGCAAGAGCCTAAATGCTGGTGCCGGCATCAACCAGGACCCCCTTCCTATTCACGGGACTAATTAGAAGCTGGGGAATAATGAGGGCCACTCCCTGCAGTTCTTCCACCGGCCCACTAAGGTGTGGCGCTATTATCTGTCTAAGCCTCCTCAATATTTACCAACAAAGAGTCTGGGGTTGTGCAAATATAATCTCTCCTCGGCTTGGTGTGTACCACCAATGGTGAGGTAAGTGCCTCAATGGTGGCTGCTGACAATTCGCAAGCCTTTGTGCCATGAGGTGCTGCACCGCTGCAGCTGTAGCCACCGCAGGGCTTCACGAGGCCTCCCAGGTGGCACCGAGCTTCACAGGCCCTGATTCTGACAGAATCACTGTCAAGTACACCTTAAACAGTCCTGCTGCTCTGAGAAAGGCGTACAAACAGCGCCATGCAGATTAGCTGGGACATGAACGCGGGAGACCACCCTGTCTTATCTAGGTGCACAAACAACACTCCCCTCTTCATCGAGCCCTTCATACGTTGGCCACACAAATTTGTAAGGAATCGATATAAACCAGTATGCGCACATTTCATGTGGACAGTGTGCTCAGGGACCCGCGGTCGGGCACCTGCATAGACTCAAATCCACCTCATGCCTGTTTAATCCACTACCAGAAGCTTCCTGTGCCTTTTACCACCCCTGCATGTCTTTGCTTTCCCCCTTTGTTTCAGTTTTCCCTTTTTTGCTATCGGTAAACATCTGATGTAGAAAAATAAGTGCCAGTCCCCATAAATGAGTGTCAGTGGCCACCACTGGATCAAATTAAGCACTGCATGTGATTCGACAAACAATGCTCAATGGTGGGTGTTTCAGCAGTACTTGTGTCTCATCTGAGAAGCAATACAGATGGGTGCGAGTCATACTTTGACTAATTTTGTCTTCTATCTGTATGCACAAACCATGCACAGTGGGCATTTGGGCAGATGGTAACCACAATTCTGTACAGGATGGCACGGTAGGCATCTGTACAGAGGGTTTCTCTAGATGTGTAAATTGTGCTTTGTACATGGCTCTATGGGAAATCGGCCACATCTCGATGGCCCGTTGAGGGTGATGCTCTACAGAAGGTGATGGTTATTTGAGCAGATTTGGTGCGTCCTTGATCCTCTCCAAGTTAACACAGTGGATTAGTAGGGGCAAAACGTCTGCCTCATGGGTATTAAAATATGCTCTCAAGATGACAGAAAGCACACTTTGACAGAATTCTGAAGGGGTGCTGTTCATCGAATGACACAGTGGGTACTAGTGCAGGGATCTCAGGATACTCACAAATGCAGAGAGATCGCCTGTCTGTTATTTTCTCTCTCGGTACCCGCGTGCCCCCCTCTTTAACATAAGAGAGGATAGGTAGCTGAGGAGGAGCTCTGTAAGCTGGCATTGCACTGGAGAGAGCCCCAAGCTGCGTCTGGCTGTGCTCCATCGCCATTAAAAACAAAACACAAGCATTTGCAATGCAATGGGTCTTGCCTTTGCTCAAGTTAAAGCTATTAGTGTTTAAAACTCCTAACCAGACTTTTCTTGCCACATAAAATGAAAAGTAAAACAGTTTCTCAGACAGTTGCCAATAGGGCAAAGCAGACACGCAAAAGGAAACAGAAGTTCGCCCTCAGTGAAACATATTGGCAAAAGTGCAATTATCCAAGTAACCGGCAAAAGTGCAAATATCCATGCAAGAGGGTCGATGTCATGCAAAGCACTCGGCTACTGCCCAGCGAGATCGCGCTGTGTATGAAATAAAAAGAAAAAGTAGTCCAGAAACCATGAGGAAAACATGGAGCCTCGTATGTTTTCAGTAGTTGGCCAGTGCGCTCGAGGCGGGCTAAACACCAAAAAAGGCATGACGTATGCACGCCTTTCACTAATTAAGTCAAGCTAATTTTAAAAGGCAAGCCCACGAGCCAACCAAACTGATGGGCGTGAAATGGCCATGGTTAAAAGCCCACAGAGAGACTACACCAGAGACAGAGCGCTTTGCGCGCTCGACCCTAAAATTGAGCCAGGAGCAATCCGACACACAGGTACGTGAACATCAAATACAACGTTTTTTGCTGCCCTATAATAATCAGCATGACTCTTTGACCTTGTCACCATAACCTAAACACAGGCTTCATCCCCGCCACGAAATGCTGAGGACAGGAAAATCCCGTAGCTCTATTTGTCAAATGAATTACTAAAGGGAACAGGTGAAGGAAAGTAGTTGTGACTTCAAGGCCTCGTTATTTTGTCATATACCTTTATTTTAATTGCATTTTTTCAGAAGAAAATGGAACACATAAAAACACGCTCAAAGCACAACAAATATCTGTCCCAGTTAGCTGAAGAAAGGGAGCATCTTCCACAGAAAGGCTGGTAGATTTTGGACGACGGAAAGAAGAACATGCTGTGTAAAGCTCCCAAGGGAGACGGTGGCATTTCGCACCAGAGAAAAGAACAACGTAAGAGATTCAAACTATGGCATCCAACACAATCTGATAGATTACTCTTCATTAATTTCTCTGCAATTAAACACTATATTTTGCTTAATAAACAGCGCGTTTATATGACTTAAACTACTGCAGCACCAAACAATTGTGTGTTTTGTTGCTCCTAGTTTGAAAGTTCAGCTATTAAACATTTGGTTGGAGTTCCATCGTTTTGACAAATTCCATAATGAAGACACTCAAGTCTGCCTGAAATCAGGCTGACAAAACCTCATTATGGAGAAATGTCAAGGTGGCATTGAATTTTTAAAAAATAAAAATAGTATGTATTTCGTCAAAAATGTATATCTCTATTTGACAATAAAAAAAGGCTGCAAACGTTTTAGCAGGAGGGAAACAGGTAATTGGGTCAGTGCAAGTGGGGAGCGAACTAGGAGGTGCAGGAGGGATTTAAAGAGACCAAAAGAAAAGAATGTCTCTTCAAGAAGGGGTTTCTCCAGGCTGGTTAGGTCAACCTGGTGAAAAACATTCATAAAGGAATATTTGCCAATAATGGTCCAAGAAGCACACATACAACCATTTGAGGGACTGCAGAACGAGACAGTTGTCTACTGTCTTGCTCACCGTTTGAAAGTTCATTTATTAAACATTTTGAACAATGCTTTATGGCTAACTTTAGGAGGGAAGGAGTTTGGGGAACGCCTGTTCAACGGGTAGGAGTCCTCACGTATTTGTCCACGCTGTCATCTACACCAATTAACACCTGCAAAACTATAGTCAGCACCATATACCAACAAGTCATTCCTGCTATATCGAACCATGCACAGAATTTCATCCTAAAGCAAACAACATTATGCCACTCTAAAACCCTCTTTGAACTCTTCCATACCGCATACACTATTTTCCCGACCATGCTACAACAAACTGACCAATTAAACACCTGATTTAGATCTTGGTGGAAGGGAATACTCCGTCACAAATGTGACAGATATCCGGTCTGCCGTATTACGATCCCATTATATACTGTGGAGATCATAAAACGGCGGGTAGGATATCCGTCACATTTGTGACAGAGTATTCCTTCCACCGAGATCTAAATCAAGACGTTAATCTTACCGCAACATTCTGTGAACACACCGCATTGTGCCAAATCAAAGTAAAATGCATCCTGGACATACCATTCCATAACATACCATATGTGATAAATAATTTCATACATCATTATACTATTCCACTCACACACAGCTTGACATTACACTTTGGAATACTTCTCTGTGTCATACAAGACCCCATCCCATCACACTACACCATCCTATTTCAGTGCATCATCTTCAACTACTCTATGTAACAGAATATCACACCTCAATATCAATATCAATTCACCTCATACAATACCACACAACACTATGACATTGCTTAACATTATATAACAATGCCACATGCCATCCAGCATTAGACTGTACCACATAGTCACTCAAAAGCACACCATATCACAGCATAAGGAAGAAGCTGTACCATTTTGTGCACTCACTAGACCACACAACAGTATTAATTTAAAAAGTGCCTGCTACCACAGCCTTTGCCTGCCTCAATCCTCTTCCTGCAATTGTACTCCTGTCCCAGCAGTCCTTGGAGGCACAGGCTCCCCAACAATCCAGGTGCTGCTCTCATGCTATACCTAGCATGAGAGCAGCATCAGGATTGGTCTGAAGGAGCCGTCTCTGCCACACAACAAAACAATATACCCACAATATCATTCTAGCCAACCCAAATTAATAACATTCTGTGTACATCATAACTCACACAGCACATCATACCAAAGTTTAAATTATCACCCCAACCCCCCTCACGCCACAGCATACTATGTGACAATCTGCCACACTGCACCATCCAACACACCATCAAACAACAAACATCACCACACCACAGAATAACTCTGGGAATGTTTGTGTTATACTTTTTTGTCTGGGAAACATTCCCTAATTAGTGGGCCTCCTAGCACATTTTGTTACAGAGCATGCATCTGCAGATGTAGATTTAGCCATAGAAGGTCTTCTTTTGGGGTAAGGCACTACCAGTGCTAGCCAGAGTGAGTGTAGTGTAGTTTGGCATATAAAACTTCCCTTTGTGTGTCTTCTGCATTATTATCTGACCTTCCATCCAAACTCTGAAAGGGAGGATTGGAAGTTATAGATGGTATATCAAAATAGGATTTCATGGCTTACATCCTTCCAGTTAACCCCTACAGTGTGTGGCAGTTCTATCTACCATTTGTTAGTTTCTTGGAACTCATAGGAGATGGCAAGAGTATTGTCCTTTATTACTTCTTATAGCTTCTTCGTAGTGGGTTTGTGTTAAAGTAGATGTATTAAAGAGTTTGATGCTGGTAGATTCTGTGTGGATATTTTGTAACATACCTTGCACTGGGTGCTCGGTCCAGGAATAGTGGGTGTTCTGCTTTATGTAACATGCTTGGTGGGTCTAGGATGTTCTGCATATTCTTAGATATTGTTCTGATGGACCTTCTTCAGATTGGTGGTACCTGCACCCCTTTCCTTACTTCCTTTGTTTTCTCTCCAATCATTTGCATTTGATAGCATTATTTTTCTTTAGCAAATGCAACCATGCTCCCCTAATTCCTATGACCTTGGCACTGTTGACTCTCAGTCTTAAACATTGTGTTCCTTTGAGGGACATACCTACAACAAAACTATGATGTAATATAGGAAACAGAATTGAGATTACAGGCAATATCTACCAGGGGTATTGTAGATAGTAGACCTTTGGGATATGTAAAGGAAATCACTCAACCAAAGTATTCTATTAAGTTCAGTCACATTTAGCCCCACATAATTTTCAACAGGTGACCTGGAAATAGGACGTCAAGTTCCTTTTGGAGGGTTTCATATTAAATGAGGTATTTTGTTCCCGATGTTTTAGGACGTTTTCCTGATATAAATTATATCAGTATGTTTCTTTTCTGAAAGAAGGGATTTCTTTAATTGGGGGTGTCCAAGTTATAAGGGAATGATGGCCTCACGGGATGATCAGTTTGTGTGTTAGACTTGAATGAAGTCTTCTTCCAGGATAGACTGTTAGGTTCCTAGTATAGTTTCAGGTGGGTTGTGCTCCTTAAGCTAGAACATTTATGTGGGGTTGATGTTTGAGGTTTTTGCCTAATAAGAACACAAGACTTTGTATAATTCTCAATGTCTGTATTTGGGACTATTATGAAGAGTGTGTTAAGCCATTGCTCAGTAGTCACTAAACAGCTAGGAGGAGTGATGCGTAGAAGTTTTAAAAAAAAGGTTTAGTCTGAGGTCGTGCTATCCAGAATGTATTTCTTTGAGCATTTCAGCAACAGATATGATGTCATGTGTTGAAAAGGTTTTCATGTAGACATGAGTATCAGAGTTCTAGAAAAGGTATGAAATGTTTTTATTTTTAAGCGGTGTGCCCATGGGATATATACTAACGTTGTGAAGTGTTTGAGGATGGATTTATGCTTGGAGAATTGCATGACATAGTGGTAAATATGGGTAAACTGTAAAATATAGAGCTGGATATTCGTAGGTCTGGTTCTTGAGGCACCTCTAGATGTCTTGCTAGACTTTTCCTAAAACATCCTACATAATATAAATACGTTGAATGGCTTTTGGATAGCTGGCGTCATGCATGAGTACAGTATAAAGCAATTGGCTTCTCCCACATTGACCATTGGCTCTCTTCACTTTGAATGACTGCACACACTGTGAACTTTGTTCAAATCTGCCTAAAAAATAATTATTTTCTCTTCAGTTGCAAAGCTGGTTCAAATTGTGCTTTATTTATTTTGTTATATTAAATTTAAATTGTAGCCATGTTTTTTTGTGTGCACTACTTATTAAAATTTATGTCACAAACTGTGAGTAACATTTCACTATTGCAGTTACTTGCCCTTCGAATGCTTTACTAGATGGTGCTTTATTCTAGTTTCTTTCACAAATAATATTAATATTACTGAAAGGTTTGCTGTTTTAACACACATTATCAGTAAAACAGCCACTTCGGTGAACATTTTTAAATTAAATTTTTTATTACAAGTATAATGTGGCCACACTAAGTTACAGCCTCTTTTTTTCTATTTTTGTGGCATATGCTTTCCATATTCTTACATACAAGTAAGGATAACACCAAAACCAGACAAATTCGCTTGTTACTCTTTGACCTCTGTTTTCCACAAAATAAATTAACCTGTTAGGAAATGAGCTATTCAATCCTATATTTTCCTTTACGGAGTTCACGTAGTGTATTGCGTCATATGTAAGTGACTGATCCAGCAGGATTAAAATTCATGGAGGATTAAAATACTCCTGTTTTGAGATCAGCAAACAATTGTGTCGCAGTCTCCCAGAGAACCCCAACATAGAAGGATAATTTCTAATAGAAATCACAATCATGCTGAAGACTTCTCATTGACGACCTCAGCCCCAGGACAAAATGCAAAGCACAGAAAGCTGTACTGAAGTGTCAGACCTAAATTATGACATCTCAGCACCTGGGGTAGATTACATGAGGATTTCTGTATACTGCTCATAGGGGTCACCCCAGCCAACTGAACACGAAGTTCAAGACCTTGTGGTCCAAAGATTTTAATGAAGATTCCGTCAGTCTTTTTGACAGCCGGTTAGATAGGGGCTTTGGGCTTGACCTACCACCCAGCCCTGGTGATCTCCTGACTTGAGACTTCCTCAGCAGAATATCCCACATGTTCACCATGACAAATCACCCTCTGTGCCTGTACATCCGAACCACCCAGGCCGTGCACAGCAAGAATCCGTAGTGCCTACTACTTAAGAAACCACAGCAGGACTAGTCCAAAAGAGGTCCACAGGACTTTAGCCTTCAGGGCCCTCATCAAATACACTCTCCAGTGGGTCTTGGAGAGGGTCAGAGAGATGATTCTACTAGACCTAAAGAGAGTTCAAAGAGTCCTATAATAAACATCAGAAATGTGTGCACCCTAACGTCTCCTTACACGGTTATATTAGCAGTGGTCCTTGGTCCATAATTTCCAGGTTCATTTCCATTTTCTCCCTGACTGCATAGGAATTTATGACAGGAGAGGAAGTGTTTCATTGTTGTATAGGCATCAGCATAGTCTAGGGGTGCCACATCATCCCTCCACCATTTACTCTCACTAAAGGAACCAGTCCCCTGACAGTTCCATCTCTTTAGAGTGTTCTGGACACAATTGCAATATGGCAGCCCTTTTCAAAATCAAAGTCAAAGCACATCAGCCTCTCAACTTATTTCCACCTATTCTGGATTGGTTTCTTCCATCCAAAAATCTTCAAATGAGCTCGTTGCTAAGCAGTAGAAGTGTGAGAAATGTGGTTATTGGTTGAGGGAGGTGACACCCTTCTCAAGCAACAACCACATTTCTTGTCAGGGTGAATCACTAACAGTTACTATATTAATCTGTGCTTGATCCTCAGTTAGCTTGGCACAAATGCAGTCAGGCTTACCTTAGAGGCAATGTGTGAAGTATTTATGCAGTACACAAACGATAAAGTGAAAACAGACACACGAATAATCCCCCACCAATCTAGAACAATAGAGTACATTTTAATAAGTAAAATGATATCGGGACAACAAAAAACTAATCAGTAGAACTGATGAGGTGCAATTTCAAGGCAAAAGTAGTGCCAAAAAGCACAAATCGCCAACTGTGGTTAACTGATTGTGTCCACCCAGGACAAAGTCACAAGTTGAGGCTGACCATGATGAAGTGCAGGCAGAGTACAGGACCTAGTTTGGACCACTGCACAGTTTACCTGGTTGTACTTGGGCTGAGATGCAGGTCCTGCATTTAACTGTGTGGAGCTGTGCTTCTCTGTATTGAGTTCCATCACACTGCATCAGTTCCGGGGAGAATCCCTTTCAGGAGTAGCGACGTGCTGCAATGTGAGGTCCTCAGTAGATCTGCATCTGTTCCAATGAGGCCACTGATCAGGAGTTGCATGGTGCTGCACGACTTTGTGAGGCTTTGCGTTCTTTGGTGTTGGTTTCAAATAGGCTAGCAGCTGTGTGGTGAGGCTTTGCATCACTTTGCGTTGGATTTCTTGGAACCTTCAGTTAGGCATGGAGGAGTTTTCTCTGATGCCAGCCAAGGATCCAGGGCTTGAGGAGGCACCTGTTGGCGATCAGGCACTCATTCCAGCATAGGCAAGCAGAGCTCTAGCTAGTCCACTTGCAGGCCCAGGCAGGTCATGTGCAAAAAGGTCTGGATCCAGGTGTGTCCCTGTAGCTCTGAAAAGGAGGCCAGCCACTTAGCCCTTAGAGACACTTTGATGGTCCTAGGTTCAAGGAGCAGGTCAAGGCTTCATTCCTCAGGCTGCAGTGCATCAGAGCTGTCCTTCTAGCAGCAGGGCAGCAGAGCAGTCCTTCTTCTGAGTCTTACACAGGGCCTGAAGCATTTGGATGAGTGGTTCTAGTGGTTCAATAGTTATAATAAACCTTGGAGCGAGATGGCACCCTATAATGCTCCCTCTGGTTCTGGAAAGTTCCACCCTTTCCCTGCCATGGTTCCAAGTAGTTTAGGGTGACAAAAGACTGGTGTCAAATTCCTTTGTATGTGTGTTAGAGGTTGCCCTTTGAAATGTAGGTGGAGCAGGGAACTGCTCCATCCCAACCATCTTGGCAGGAGGCCCATCCTGCCAAAACCTAGCCCACTTTGGCTCACTGTCTGGGAAGAACACACAAAAGCCAACAGCTAAGCTCATCACAGTCATGTGACTCAGGAGACTGCCACAAGGCACAAATGGTTAGGACAAGAAAAGGCAAACTTTTTAAATGTGGCATTTTCAGAATTGTGACCTAAAATCCAACATTACCTTTAAAGAGGGTTTTAAATTACAATTCATTTGAGTGTATGCATAATATTCATACCTTCTTCCAAACTTAAGTTATCACTTATTGAGTGTAATAAGATAACCCAATGTTATCCTATTGAAGATAGGCCTTGGAATAGTGAAAACAACGTTAACATTGTTTTACTAACATGACATGTGAAACTTAAATCCAAATGTCCTACTTTTTAAAAACAATTTCCCCTGACCTATAATCTTTAAGGGCCTAAGCGAGGGGGGACTTAAAAGTAGTAAAAAGAAAAGTTTAGAGCTGGCAAAAGGTTTACTTTTCCAGGTCAAAATAGCAGTTTAAAACTACATTCCAGGATGCTGACAGGCCTGAGACCTGTTTTAACCCAATGGGTGTCTGGGATATAACGGTTATGTCCTGGGCAGCACCGCTTGGGTGCCCAGGACGTAACCATGACGAAACCATTACGTCCTGCACCAGTCCCTCGGGGGGAGTGCTAGCGCTCCCCCTGAGGGCATCCCTCCCACCCCCCAGGGAAGGGCTGGAAGGGGAATTGCTTCTCCTTCCACCCCCGCCCCACCAACCCCTATCTAATGATGTCAGCACGTTGACATCTTTAGGGGCTGCCCGACACGCAGGAAGCCATTTGCTTCTAGCACGTCGTGGGAGAAAGAGGTAAGTTTCTCCTCCAGCCGGGGGGGGTTGCAATAAACGAGGCATCAGGGGAAAAGAAAGGGTCACCACCCCAAAGGGGGCAAAGCACTGTTGGGCAGGTCTGCCCCCCACTTGGAGGCAGATCAGCCTATTTTTTTAGGCCCATCTGCCCCCAAGGGGGGGCAGAATCCACTTAGCGCCAGGGATCTTGTGTGTGTGTGTATGCTTTGCGTGGGGAGTGGCCCCTTGGGCAAGGCATCAGCACAATACTGGTGGCCTTTTCTGCCCCCTTGGGGGCAGATCAGCCTAGTGTTTGTAGACCCATATGCCCCTGAGGGAAGCAGACACCACTAGACACCAGGGAAAATTTCTAAATGTTTGTTGGTGGGGTGTTTGTCAACTGGTGAAGTATTTGCATTTGTGATCATAACAGTTTATTTCTCCTTTTTGTTCTAGTTCAAATCTTTTGCTTCCTATCCTGTGGCTCATTGTGGTTTTGGCAGTGGTTGACCTGCGGTTTGCGTAGTTGCATGTTTTAGGTAAAAACTATTTAGACCAAAGAAGTACTGTTGCCATGCATGAATTACATGTTTGTAGGTGGTGTACTAAATGCAGGATTGTGTGTGAAACTGCCCTTATGTTTGTGCACAATGATATTTGTGTTGTCTTATGTCTAATTTGCTTTTCTTTTTTCTTTTTAGTGGGATATCATTGGTGATTGCTGTGTCTGTGCAGAGTAGCTGTTGGTGAGTCTTGCTTTTTCAGACAAGTGAGTGCTATAGTTTTTGAGTGCATAACTCTTTGTGATGAAGCCACATTTTGTTTATTACTTATTTTAAACAATGCTGTTTGTTGTTGGCGCATTTGTCAAGTTACACGTCTTAGAAAGGATAATGGCTAGCCGCAGGGTGACTGCTCAGCACGTTGTTGGCATGCTTTTTGTGTTGTCTTCTGACCATGAATATGAGACTGACTCTGCATCTGAGGCAGAAGAGGAAGTGAGAGGTTCTGGCAGTGAGTTTTCTGTCTGAGAGGAATCTTCTGATGAGGAAGCCTCTCTCAGTGCAGATGAAGGTCCTGTCTTAGAGGAGTACACTGATGTGCCAATAGTGGAGCAGCATGGGGCTGAAAGGTTTCCCATTGGAAGACCTGACACCTGGGATGCCCCAAACATGGAGCAGCCGCAGTTGCCTGCCTTTACTGGTCTCCCAGGGTGTTGAGTGACTACGGAAAACTTTTTGCCTGTCAATTTCTTTGAGTTGTTTATGGACAATGTCTTTTTGGAAGAGATGGTTGAGCAGACTAATTTGTATGCAGAGCAATATTTGAGGGACAACACAGCTAGACTCTGGCCTCAGTCTAGAGCTACCGAGTGCATTCCCACAAATCTGGAAGAGATGAAAAAGTTCTTGCGTTTGACTTTTTTGATGGGGTTGATAAGGAAGCCATCACTGGCTTCCTATTGGTCTACTAGTCCCTTGATGCCAATGGCTATATTTCCTGCAACAATGACTCGTAATCGGTATTTGCTTCTTCTTCAGATGCTGGATTTTGTTGACAATGCTTTAGCCTAGTCACAAGATCACCCTGATTATGACCGTCTTTTTAGATTAGACCTATCCTTCATAACTTTGTAGAACGTTTTTCAGAAGTGTATGTTCCAGGCAAAGAAATAAGTGTGGACGAGTCTTTTGTCCTGTTCAAGGGTTGTTTGATTTTTAGGCAGTAAATTCCTAGAAAGAAGGCACGGTATGGAATTAAATTGTATGTGCTGTATGAAAGTAGTACATGATATGTTTATTACTTCCGGGTCTACACTGGTAGGGGTTCAAGCATTGACAATCCCGGTTGTCAGCCCTCTTTTGGAGTTAGTGAGAAAATTGCGTGGGAACTTGGTAGACGACTGTTTAACAAAGGTCACCATTTGTATGTAGATAACTTTACACTGGAGTGCAGTTCAATGAATTGTTCAGAGTGGACACTGTTGCTTGTGGCACAATCTGTTCTAATGGGAAAGGGTATCCAAGGGAGCTTGTCTGTAAAAAACTTGAGAGGGGACAGTGCTGTGCCTTGTGCAATGATGAGCTGCTACCTCTGAAATGTTCAGACAGGAGGGATGTCTACATGCTAACTACCATCCATGATGAGGGTACTTCACCTGTGGCTGTTTGGGGTCGAGTTGCTGAAGTGCGCAAACCTGTGTGCATTTTAGACTACAGTAAGCACATGGTTGGTGTTGATAGAGTAGATCAGAGGATGGAACCTTAAACGGCTGTTGGTTGGCATTACTGTCATGTATTTAGTTAGAGCTTTTGTGTTTGTAGTTTTGTACTTACTTATAATTAGTGAATTCTTTGTTGTTTAAACAAAGTGATAACAGTGTGTGTGGAATGGTGCTTGGCTAGCGGTGTGTGTGGAGTGGCGCTTGGCTGGCGGTGTGCATGGAGCGGTGCTTGGCTGGCGGTGTGCGTGGAGTGGCACTTGGCTGGCGGTGTACGTGGAGTGGCACTTGGCTGGCGGTGTGCGTGAAGTGGAACTTGGCTGACAGTGTAAATAGTGACTTGCTGTTGGCCACTGCAACACACTGCTATCCAAACGCCAGTCCACACACTCCCAACAGCTGGTGTTGTTGCTGTATCAGGCATGTGGACATATGTAAGTGATGGGCCCTTGAATGGCGCTGTCTGTTGATGCAAGTGTTGTAATGTGCTGGTCCGCAGCCTGAATGGTCTTATGCATGTCATGAATGAAAGGTGTGTGAATGGACTGTAAAGCAGTTGGTGCATTGACAGAGCTTTACAGCTCACGAGCTGTAAGTCATTGATTCAGTTTTTTGGACTTTCAGTTATAACAGTGCATTTCATTTTTGTGAAATCCCTTGTTAATAAAATTTGATCTACTGATCCATAAATCATCCTCATGCCAAATCCAACCAGTATGTGTGGTAACAATTACAAAACCTGCTCCACTGTAATCAGGTGTTGCAGCACACCCGTGACATGCTAGGTGTCTCAGGTGGGAACTAGTTGATGAAGCATGCCACCAACTTGGTTGGTGGGTGAGGGGTCTTTTTAACATAATCTAAGTGCATTTCTTTTCACAATTTTAGTGTTTGGAACATCACAGAAGGATGTGAATACATCAAAATGATCTATTACAAAGGGGGTCGACCTATGTTTTTGGTCCTGGGTGCGGCCTTCATCAAGGGAAACCTACCAAACCCAGACATTTTTTTAAACTAGACATCCGGAGCAGTCCAGGACGGTGTGGCTTGCATGGATCCCCCAACATTTTCTTACCCATACTCCCTGCAAACCTCAAAATGCGCTTAAAAACATATTTTCCTCACTTTTCTTTGTAGGATCACCACGCTGGCAATCATTTCCTACCACCCAGCGTTACCCTCAGTCTCCCAAGTAAAATGATGCATCACTTGTGTGGGTCCCCAAAGCAGAGGCAGCCTAAAAATGTGCTTGTCAACTCGCTGTGCTATCCCCTCAATCTCTACACGTTTTTGGCCTTTTCATATTGCAGGCACCTAAGACACCAACACAAGTATCATTTTTATCGGCAGACTGAGGGAAACATTGGGTGGTAGGACATTTGTACCGGCACAGTGATCCTAAAAAGAAAGTGTGGAAAATGTGATTTTTTTAGCTATATTTGAGGTTTGTAGAGGAGTCTGGGTAAGAAAATGTTGGGGGATCCACGCAAGCCATACCTCCCTGGACTCCTCTAGGTGTCTAGTTTTAAAAAATGTCTGTGTTTGGTAGGTTTCCCTAAATGACCGCCGCACCCAGGACCGAAAACGCAGTTGCCCTCAAAAAGAGGTAGTTTTATAATAGATCATTTTGAGGTGTCCACGTTGTGTTTTGGGACATTTCCTAAAGCGGGCCCTAGGCCTACCCACACAAGTGAGGGACCATTTTTATCGGAGGCTTGATGAAATGCTGGGTGGAAGGAAATTTGTGGCTCCGCTCAGATTCCAGAACTTTCCATCACCGAAATTTTAGGAAAACGTGTTTTTTTGCCAAAGTTTGAGGTCTGCACAGGATTCTGGGTAATAAAACCTGGTGAGAGCCCCACAAGTCACCCCATTCTGAATTGCCCTAGGTGTCTAGTTTTGAAAAATGACCAGGTTTGATAAATTTCCTTAGGTGCCGGCTGAGCTAGAGGTCAAAATCCATAGCTAGGCAAAACAGGTCAGTTTTCTTTGGGAAAATGTGATTTGTCCATGTTGTGTTTCCTTTCGTGGGCATTAGGCCTACCCACACAAGTGAGTTACCATTTTTATAGGGGGACATGGGGAAATACAGAATAGAAGAACACGTGTTATTGCCCCTTGTCTTTCTCTACATTTTTTCCTTCCAATGTAAGACAGTGTGTAAAAAAGACGTCTGTTTGAGAAATGCCCTGTAATTCACATGCTAGTACCTCGGAATTCAGAGATGTGCAAATAAGCGCTGCTTCTCAACACCTTAAATTATGCCCATTTTGGAAATACAAAGGTTTCCTTGACACTTATTTTTCACTACTCACAAGCTTTCTTCTGCAGCCCTTTTTTCCCATTTAAAAAAAAAAAACAAAAAAAAACCTTTGCTGTATTTTGGCTAATTGAACCCATGAACTCTGGGTACCTCTAGAATCCCTAGGATGTTGGAAAAAAAGGATGCAAATTTGCCATGGGTAGCTTATGTGGACAAAAAGGTATGAGGGCCTAAGCATGAACTGTCCCAAATAGCCCAAAAAAAAGGCCTGACACTTGAGGGGGGAAAGGGCCTGACAGCGAAGAGGTTAAAAGGTTAGATCAGTAGGTCGCTTAATGAGTTCTACAGGGCTACTAATAGCATGTAACATTCAGGCCCTTAGTACATGTAGTATCATTTACTAGGGTCTTACACATAAATTAAATGTGCTAATTAGCTGGAGGCTAATTACACCTTGTTATAGGAAGAAGGCATATGCACTTTAGCACTGTGCACAGAGGCCTAAAGCCAACAAAAACAAATCATTAAAACAGAAGGGATGAAGGCAAAAGGTTTGGGGGGGCTACCACCCAAGGGTGTCAGGTCTAACACAAAGTGTGTGACTGTTCTCCATTGCCATCAGTCTGAGCTTTCCTCTGCTAAGTTTCAAGCAGTTCCAGAGAATGGCTATGGAAATTCCAGCCCTTCCTTCAGCAGAGAATTTCTGATTCCCTGAAAAGGGCATACTGTTCACTAAGGTTATTGTTCTGCTACTTGGTACAGCACAATAAATTATTCACTCAGCCACGGAGCACAAAGTGTGAATTTCATTAAGGCCTGGCTGAGGGAATTATGGTCCTACATAACTATACTAGGGAATCCAGTTATGGTAACAATAAGCCTAGATCTGGATTCTTCTGTGTTGGGAAAAGTATACAAACTGAAAAGACTACACACTTCACACTTTGCCTGACAGAAATGTGTAGTTCCTTTCATTCCCAAATTCACTTATATAAATTTGCATTGACCCCTCCGTCTAGAAAGGTAAAGTCACCAGGGGCAGCTCCCCCTGGTGGGCGTTGGAGAGGTGACCCTGTTTGTTTTGTTGCGATTTCCTGCTCCAGGCTTCAAAAAATGCAATGGGGAATAAAAACAAAAAGATACTTACTCAGGCATTGTACCAGTCTCTATCTTATATACACATATGCACTCACAGCACTAACGATCTGTCCCAGTTCCTAAAATTGATGGATGGCATGCATGTGCACTATTCACAGTCTGCCAGTAAACATATTGCTGGGCTGACGGTCTCACAGCCCTGAGGCCTGTGAGGTAATCATCCCAGCAAAGCACCAGCCATCTAAGCAGGACTCCACCCCTTGATGACATTTCATTAAAGTTTGCACTGGGCCCTTCATGGTGAAGCCCTGTAGTGCCAGGGGCTTCACGTCAGCTGACTGCAGCCTTGCCAGTCTATCTTTCCCTAATTCGTCACAGAGTAGGATGGGGTCAGGCAGCCTCACTGACCCCACCTCACTCTCTCATGAGAGGGGAAAGGGTGTGGTTGGAGGCTGTAGGTAGGAAGATGCACTGGATTCTGCACAGTGTCAGCTCGAGCTTCATTGATCCACTGCGCAGAATCCAGTTCATAGTTTCCGTGCTCATAATCTATCTGATCAGCTTCTGCAGGATTCGCACTGCAGAACTGTTTTGCCCTCAGCTGTTTGACCCACATCATGTGACCCTTCTCAGACACTAGGAGGGAAGGTACAAGGTTCAGGTTAGAGGTGGCTGTGCCTGAAACAGCACTAAAACCCGAGCCCTGAAAATATTTCCCAAGCAAGGCATGCAACAAAATCATATTAGCCTACATTTTTCCATGTGAAGGTTCCTTGAAAGTTGCTTCCAAAATAAATTACTGTGATTTTTGAATTGGAGCATCTGCTACCAACTGAACATGCTGAAGTTCTGTTTTAATGGTTATATTGTTTTACTGTTCCATAAACCACAGGTCAATATGGCACTCCCTCACAAATGCTGTGAGGGTATGTGTGAGGTGCAGGGAGGTTGGCAGACCGATTTATTAATCCATGTTTAAACATTATCTTTGTCCCATTTCAGAAACACAATGCGACAAAAGAAAAACAAAGCAAGGCTATTATTCTTATGATGCACATCTTTGTGCTGCTTATTATCTCCATGAAGCACCCATGATTGCCTCCCTAGGAGTAAAAGAGATAGTAAAAGTTTCAAAGTTCACCAAAAAATGTCAAGATATATTTGTCATACGTATGTTACGTTACGTAGAATTTTCAAAAGGAATTAAGGGCCATATGTACAAACACTTTTTCCCAAAGACACAGAATGGGTAAAAACCTTTGCTACATCTGGCCCTAAATACGCAATATATGCAAAATAATTAGAGTAACAGTGCTCGCCAACTTAAAAACACTGCCATTCAATCACTAAGTGTAATTTTTACACACAGTATCACTTGTTGCGTTAAATAAATTGCTTTCCAACATGTGTCACTAACAAGTCCAGAACCGCAGCACAAGAAAACTTAAATTAGTGGGCCCTCTCAGAAAATATGGACATATGCCAATTTTTTTTAAATTTGCTGGGATAGATGTGACCAACCCGGGGCTGTCCAGCCATCATACAACAGAGGCATAAATATTGATTGGTATTGGAAAGGTAGGGTTATCAGGTGAGTGGTATGAAATGGCTAAGGACACAAAGCATACTTGGTTACCATGAAAATTTATCATGTACCAACATGCAGGAATGTCACAGCATCAGAGCAGTTAGCTCACAGAGCATGAATCTGGACAACTCGTTAAGAATCCATTTTTTCAGCATGCACGGCATGTATGTTAAACGTTCTAATTGGTGTTTAGAAGGAAACATTAAGAGATGCCAAAAATTCAACGATTGTGCTACCATTAGAAGCAAGTAGAGTTAGAATAATTGGTGTGAATCGCGAGTACATAAAAATGCTGTGCATTTCTGTGCATATAACTGAAGCTCAAGTCTCTTAACAATCTATGTATCTAAAGAAAGCTGCATTAACTAAACACATATGTTTATTCACTTTCTCCATAGTGTCAGAAGCAAAGAGTGAGGGGTCACTTCAAAGCACTGCTTTTGTGTGACATATTCATACAACAGATTGCGCACAATGCTCCTTACTCCATCAATGCTTCTTGTTTTGGAACTCCATCCGGCTCCAACCCAAGGCATAAAAAACATTTTTTGCAAAAAGGCCTTGAGGAGCAGGGCACTATAGCAGGTACTTCATGAGCATCTGACTTTGTTTCATTAAAAATACCTGTGAAAACTATTGCTTTTCATCATATTATTGAAGAAATTGTGCTGCACTATTTTACGTTATGTTTTTAAAAACATTTTTTGAGGGGAGCATCATTTCTGAATTCCTGTAAGAATAATTGTTCTCACTCAGGCAAATTCATGCTTTCATTTTACGCCCACCACTTTCAAACTTCACCAGCCGCCGTTGAAAGTCACTACTAGTAATTTTGCATATGTAGATGGAAATGTCCACAACTGTGATGGAGATTTCCCTGTGTAAAAGTAGAAGGAAAATTCTTAGTTTATTGTTCTTTGGAAATTAATATTTTAAATATAAAATGTCAACGTAAATTAAATTAAAAATATATTTTGTAACCTAGAGCTAACAAAATAAATGTTACATCACACTAACTCGTCAAATGAAATGTGTATAAAATAAGTAATTCATTTAGAATATATTAATTTGTAAATAAAGTTGGAAATGGTCCTTTCTGAAAGGTTAACCCCAAAATGTTGCCTTTATCCTTCTATTTTTCTGACCCTCTTTGTTGGCTTTATGACTCTGGGCACTTTACCACTGCTAAACAGTGCTAAAGTGCATGTGCTCTCTCCCCTAAATCTTGGTATGATTGGCTTACACCTGTTTGGCATATTAAATTTACCTGTAAGTCTCTTGTAAAGTGGTATAGCATATACCCAGGGCCTGGAAATCTTATGCTACTAGTGGACCTGCAGCGCTGACTGTGCTACCCACAGGAGTAATCTTTCAAACTTGTGTCAGCCTGCCACCGTAGTGCCTGTGTGCGCAGTTTACTGCCACATTGACTTGGCATTTCAAACTTCTTGCCAAGGCCTAAACTCCATTTTTACTACATCTAAGTCACTAAGGCAGTAGAAATCCCTATGGGCAGAGTTCGGTGAATGGTAAACGTAGGACATGTACCTTTCTGTTTTACATGTCCTAGTAGTGACAAACAGCCTATTTCATTTTTCACTAAGAAGGGGTACCTTCTTGCACAAAAAAAAAATCCTGAGAGGAGTTTTCCTCTTTCTATGTGTGCTGCAGAATGCAACACACATGGAAAAAGGAAAAAACGAAGAGAAATACTAATATTTCTCCTGCTAAGCCACCCATGGGGAGGAGTAAGCTTTTGGCGCTGCCACAGGTTTCTGTCATTAAGTACATCTGGGAAAGATCAAAATCCATGGGTGTTGTGTGGGAAAACCCACTGCAAAGGACATTAAGTCCCGGCACGGAGTAAGGCATTGCAGTGACTTGAGCTGCTTTGCCTTACTCCATATCTATGAGCAGTGGCAGCTGGTAATTTTAGGAGGGAGGGGGTGGATGGGACACACACATACACACTCACTTACAATCATTCATTCACAAACACACACGCATACACACACAAACATCCATTCACAACACTCATTGCCAAATCTTCAAACATGAACATACCAAACATTAATGAGAAAAAAAACTCAAACACTTACCTGCAGCTCAGCCTCAGAAGCCCCAGGAGGGTTGGGACTGCTGCTTTCTCTCATTGGTTGACCTTAGGTCAGGCATTGAGAGAAGGCAGCAGTCCTAAGCCTCAGAGGTCCTAGGAGAGTTGGGACTGCTGCCTTCGTCATAGAGTGGGATGGGTTAGTGAGACTGCTGACCCCACCCCACCCCACTCTGTCACACTGTGTCAGTGACTAACACTCTGCCCTTGGCGCTTCAGGACTTAAAGCTGAATCACTCAGGTCTGATGCAATGAGTGATACTACCCGTCATCACAGAGGGGGAATGCCTCAAGGACCTTTGGTGAGCTGAGCTGAGGAGGTCACGCCCACAGGAACTGTGACCTCCTCATCCCAGCAAAGTTCAGCTCACGCAGCCAGGAGACTACGCAAATAGCGCATGTCTAGCTCCTGGCTGTCTGACCTGAAAATGAAGATTGTCTGTCAGGCTGACCTTTGCTCAGCTTGACAGACACTCTTCTTGAGGGGCAAAAGGCAAGGGGCTGGCCCTTCAGCCCCAAAGGACGGGTGGCGGCTGTCTATGAGACCATGAAATGCCACGCAAAGTGACTTTGCATGGCCTCACAGATATAGTTCAGAAGCTTGCGCCACTGGAGCATCAAACAAAGTGACACTCCAGCGGTGCAAGCCTCTCATAAATGTGCCCTGAAGTTTCTTTATTTAGGGTTTACAGAGCTGAACATCTTCCCACCTAATGAAAACCATTCCATTCAGCTGAAATTTAAGCCATCTGCTGAAGTCCTGCTCCATAGAACTGCTAAACACTCGATAGAAATGTAATGTTGTCAGGACTTCAGAATCCCTTGAATAAAAGTGTTCAACCAATAATTTAACGTAGAAGGGCGGAGCTAGGTGTTGCCACAATTGTATGTTCTCCAACCTTGAATCACATCAAATTGTAAGGTGACTGATTGGCTGCTCCGTCTTGTAAACAGACTGAAGCAACATATCATTGCCTTCATCAGTTCAGTGACAACCAGTAGTGAAAGGAGAGGGTGTCAGACCTTACTAGAGCTCCACATTCTGGTTGTCCCACATTTTCCTACCAGTATTCCATGGTGAATTTATAATAAAGGGTACTCCATTATAGTCGCCTTCCACACACTTAGGTGTGCAATGTGTGTGTTAAGCAACTAGAGTCAGAAAATTCTACCCTACAAATAATCTTGGAAGAATTTTAAAGAATTTTATTTCTTTTCAATAAAATTATCAACAGTGATACATCATGTCACCTTTGAGAAAGGGGGTCCTCGTCACTATGACATTCAGAAACGATTCTGAATCCTAAAGACACTATCACCTTTTGCTGGACAGATAACAATTATTCAAAATGTAGTCAAAATAAAGACCTCACTGCCTGCAACATAAAAGCATTGTAAGGCACACAATTTGCAATGAAAGGACCATCCAGTCTCACATTTCTGGTTAATAAAGGGCCAGAAGTGCTAACTTTAGGAATACCGATTTCCTAATTGGGTTCCCCCTGAATCACAATTAGCAAATCAATATTCCTAATGTATGAAACTCTTGAGTTTCATTAGTAATTTCTAGTGGGTTGCATATGGACCAACCTCATTCAGTTAATGAAGTAGTTTGCAATTTGCAACTCATTAGGAATCACAGCCATCTCAAGGATGGTGGTTTGCAGCGGTCAGTAGACCACCATGTCTGTAATTCTTTTTAATAGAACAATCTTTTTTTTAAACGTAGCCCGTTTTCCTCAAAGGAAAATGGTATGCATTTAAAAGCAAAAAATAAAAGTTTGGGGTTTCATTTTTTAAGAGTAGTCAGTGGTTTGTGGGACCACTGCCTGCTCTTAGAAAACTATTATTATATACATTTTCAATTCGGTAATTGGAAGGGGAGCCTTTTCCAAATACTGAATTGGTATTTGGTCGCAAACAAAAACCGTGATGTAGTAGCTTGCTACCAAATCACAGTTTTAGCTTGAAACATGCCAAAATGCTTTTTTTCCCGGAGCAAAGTGGCCAATTCTCGAGATCGGCCCTATTGCGACCAGAAAAAAGCTTGAAACATGTGGCCCATACTTCTGAAAGTCACCATTCTATCTGTAAGGCACTTAGGCGGTGATTCTAACCGCGGCGGGCGGCGGTCGCCGCCCGCCATGCGGTTACCGCCAAATGACCACACCGCGGTCACAAGACCGCGGCGGCCATTCTGGCTTTCCCGCTGTGCTGGCGGGCGACCGCCAAAAGGCCGCCCGCCAGCACAGCGGGAAAGACCCAGCAACGATGAAGACGGCTCCGAATGGAGCCGGCGGAGTTGCTGGAGTGCGACGGGTGCAGTAGCACCCGTCGCGAATTTCAGTGTCTGCTAGGCAGACACTGAAATTCTTTGTGGGGCCCTCTTACGGGGGCCCCTGCAGTGCCCATGCCATTGGCATGGGCATTGCAGGGGCCCCCAGGGGCCCCGCGGCACCCCCTACCGCCATCCTGTTCCTGGCGGGAGACCCGCCAGGAACAGGATGGCGGTAGGGGGTGTCAGAATCCACATGGCGGCGGAGCGCGCTCCGCCGCCATGGAGGATTCTCAAGGGCAGCGGGTGTACCGCCGACTTTCCGTTTCTGGCCGCGGCTGAACCGCCGCGGTCAGAATGCCCAGCGGTGCACCGCCAGCCTGTTGGCGGTGCCACCGCGATCATTCGCCCTGGCGGTTTTTACCGCCAGGGTTAGAATGACCACCTTAGTAGGGAGTGTACAGGCTCTTAAGAGTTAAACACAGACCGTAGCAACAGACCTTACTTTTACTCATATTTATTTAGCCAGTTCTGAAGACCTATTTTACAAACCAGCTATTAAGTACTGCCAGTTTATAGCTTAGTAACTGAGGCCTAAGGATATATGTGAATCTACCCAGGATCTCACAAAGCAGTACCAGTGGATTAACTAATCTATCATTGTCTTCTAATTGCCTTAGTGGCAGCAGAGTCAGCCATTAAGCTCTAATCAATTGGGGTTAGCTGTGCCTTCTCAGCTGATAATATGATCCGCTAAAATTCCTGCAGCGAGGATTAGAACAGAGGAAATGATGACTCCAGACATTTACGACTATACCACCTCCCTCCAACTCCCACCTCTGGTCCACTGTCCATACAAAGCTTCCTACAGCAGCTAACAAATCATAAAATCTAAGGGCTTTTCTACCAGAATATGACTAGCAGAATATCACCTGACATAAATATTGTGTCCTAAAAACATTGCCTCATTGGTGTTAACAGTAGAAAATCTACACTCAGTGGGAAGATATGTTTACAAGTTTCATTTAGGAAATTATGTTTGTACCAAGTGATATTTCTGCATATGATATTCTGACATACAACCAGCAAAGGACTGTTGCATTTTAGTGGCAATAGGAATCTTTGTTCAGAAGAATTATTAGGGATTAGGAATCACAGCTGGCTTTTGAATATCCAGAAACAATCTTTTGCAAAATCAGCATGGTTTTAATGTGTGTGAGTCCAAATAATTCAATGGATGTAAACTAAGGCTACAACTTCCAAAATGAACCAATTTGCTGGTAAAAAGTCCAGGCTTTGACAAAACATGTCCAAGTGACTTAAAGATGGAAGAAACATTTTTGCACAAAATGAAATATTTGCGATGTCATACATTTTTGCAATCTAGTAGGAAAATCAGGGGCCGCATCATGTATGTTTTCATACGGTACAATAGTGAACACTTCTATGCAATTACACTTTATAAAGTGTATAATTCTAGCTCAGAATTTCTTTCAGTTAGCAGTGAAGAAGTCTCTATGCTTCTGAGCTCTGCTGTCTACAATGCACACTAGGTAATGGGCGGATGCTTGAAGTAAATCTCATCACTGGCAGTTGCTCCGGGTAGTATTCCAGCCCATCATTTTTTTGCCCACCATGCCACCTCAGTTTAGCCCTGGACATATGCAAATCAATCTTTAGCCCTGATGAGTAGGAACATTCAAGCCCAAACTGCCAAGCCAGGTCCTTCCTGAACCCAAACACAAGCAACCCAAAACAGGCTTCACCCTGATTAGGGCTCTTTATTCAGGTGTACCTTGATACCAGTGGCACAGTGAGCATGGGACCCACATCTGGACGTATGCTTGGACACTTAGGGAGGTACATCAAATACATAAAAGTTGATGGGAGGATGCGTGAAATAAGTCCAAGTGCTGGCAATTGCTCAGTGTAGCATTCTAACTCATTGTTCTTTTCCTCACCATGCTACCTCAAATTAGACCAAGCCACAAGCAAATCCATCTTAACCCTGCTCCGATAGAAGTAGTCCTGCCTGAACTGCCAACCCAGGTCCCTTCTGAATCGGAACACAATCAACTCAAGAGTGGGCTCTCGGGGTAGAAATTTTTCCCCAAATTGCTATTAATTATAAGCAGGGATAATTGTGTTTTTATCGGCAATTATGTGTCAAAGAGTAACACAGAATTACCAAGATTACTCCAATTATTCTGGCATAATTGAAATTATGCACAGACCTCGTCTAGTATCAACCAATAGGCTGACACAGGCAGGGATGCTGTTGAGGCATACAGGGCCACTATTTAGTTAGGTAAGACTTTGTATTCAATGAGTAAGGCAGAGGACTCTAAAACTCACTTGTGGCTGCAAAAAAAGTATGCAGTCTTTGTGGTTTCTTTTCAGATATGAGAAGTGCAACCATGGGAAGGTGACCTGGGCTACGAATTCTGTAAAGTTGCAGTGATATCAAAATATGGCCTGGTGCTGACCTTTCAGGAATGAAGCAATAACTCTCTGTACCACAGCAACAATACATTATTGCCTTTGGCCTTCTTCCCTCCTCCCACCAAGAAGTGTGTATATGCAATTCCAATCGTCAATACAGCACTGTGTTTTGCCCTCGCCTCCAGTGTTGTAAGGAGGTTGCATTATGTTTACTCATGGAATCACTGGCCGTATGCCCTGCAAAGGAGCACTTCTTCTAAATGGAAATAAGACATAGGAAAAAAGAGAATTGGGTGTCATCGAAAGGAAGCTCCCCTGTCATCAGCCTGGAGATGGTAACAGTGACGTCATTGAAACTTTAGGAGGGACAAAGGAGGTGGTGTGGGAAAACGGCGGTGACTTGTTAGGGTTAGAAATTCAATTAGCGAACTGGGCGAATTCATCAGATACTTTGAAGTCACAGTATGCTGGTGTAGCACAAGTATATTTCTCAAAATGACCACATTTCCAGTTGTAAATGGAATCTTTGAAGGTTGGAAACAGATCTGGTGGCAAAAACATGAGTTATTTATAGAAGCAGTTAAAGCACCAGATGCCAAGGTCCACTACAGCATGAAGAAGAGCACTGAAATGGTAGCTTTGTGATCCCAATCGTCATTAGCATGAGTGATGCGCTACAATATGGACTATGTATCTCATGAAACAGCAGGTATTCATCACAAGTTGGAGGATCCAGTGTTGTAGATAGTAAAATGATGGAATCATGCAGAAAGTCAGAACCCAAGTCTTGGAGTTTCATCAACCTTATTTACTATAAAAATGGACAGACCCACTCCAGTAGCATGTATGGAGGCACTCAGAAAAACATTTGTGGAAACTGGAAAGCATTCAAATTCAGGCCATCAGCTGATGCCTGAATCCAAAAGTGTTTGATCCCCTAATCCTCTTTCAGTTCACTGAGCTGGATACCAAATTCAGGAAACATTGCATCATGTTTTTAAAGGGTAGACAAAAACAAATGTTCTCTTTGTCCAGATCTGTATCTCTAGCAATCACCAAAAAGAGACATTCTAGAATGGCTGTCTGATGTTGTCAGCAGGAGTTTCTTTGGAGACCTATTATGACATTGTTGACGCTTTTTCCAAGTGTGCCATTTCAAAATGATACAGGGCTAACCACAGGTCCCATAGGGTGGATTCCCCACTCACAACTAGTCTCCTCTCCCTATAGAATCCGTTTAACTCCCCCAATCTGTAACATAGCAGGTTATTGAGGTCAAAGGTAGATTCCATTTTGGAAAGACGCTACTAGTGCAAACAACAAGAGTCCCAAGTGCAGGAAGATGAAGCAGGAGAAAATAGTAAAAATACCAATTTGAGAGAATTGGAGAAAACAAAACAAGTAATGGCCTAAGTGCAGAGTTGTAGTGCAACAATGAGTTACTGTGGTAGCACACAAATGCAAGCACTAGCCTCACCACTGATCACCAATGTTAGAAATTGGGTTTTTGGTCGGCTAGGGTATGCACCTATGCCAGCCAGAACCCACCACTCTAGTCAGGGCAAGTCAGTTACACAACAAAGATAGCCTGTGCTCACCCTCTCGTAGGTCAGTGCAGAGTTAATGTGTTGATGTGCATGATAGTAATGTATCTTTGTATATGAATTATATATTTCAATACTCAAATGAAATCGAATTACCACTGCTGTAATCCCCCATTGTGAGCTCTCCATCAACCCAGGCACAAAGGAATTTGGTCAGACAGGCTCTGCGACCCAGGGCTGAAGGTTAATAACTGAAAGGTCACAGGTGGGATAAAATTGAGCTGACAGCTAAATATGCACACTGGACAACATAGATTGAGATCCCACAAATAGTCAGGTACAATACAATAGTCCTAGGAGATTGTCCCCAATAAAGCACACATGACCAGAGGGACAAGGGCATTCCAAAACACCATAAACGTAGATGCCACATGTAGTTAGGTACACCTAGGCAATCAGGACGCAACACACACAACACAGGAGATGGCCATGCGTCCCTCAGGTTGGACATCGGGACAAGAACTCGCTGGCCTAAAATGTGCCCACGCCAGGACGAGGACTACCTGCATTCTATCTCTCTGGAATTTATATTTATGACAACTATTCTCATTTTATAGTTTTATGGCCCTCAAGACTGGTACAAAATGTGTTCCAAGGCTGATGTGCTCTGACGGGCAGTTTCAATTAAACAACCACAAGTATGGCAGTAATAATATCACATACACAATCATAGGTATTCCAGGAGTATCACAAAAGCAATTCTACGTATTGCAGTAATAATCATTTGTTTCAGGAAGGAATATATGGCCTAGGAGCACCTGCACTCCTATTAGACCTTTTCAAATTAGTCAAAACTTCCCCATGCAAGGCAAGCTTCTGGCTGCAGCATCATGCTGCGCTCAGGGGCCTCTGTTAAGGTTTCACCTTGTAGTGCCATAATCTAGTTAGTGTCCCTCAGGTCCCCAAAAAAGGGCACTTCAGTCTAGGTCAAAACAATGCACCCACAGTTCCATCACTACAGGAGGAAAGGGGAGGAGGTACCAACTTGCACTACCATGAGGTTGGGGAGTCGAGCTCCTAAATGTCGAGCATGTAACTTGTGCCCCAGGTGCAGTTCCCAGAAAAGGAAGGTGGGCACCCACACACTGCTGAGGGTAGTGGGGAGAGCTCACTGGGGCCCCCAAGGCTGGAATCACAAAGGGGCAGGTGCCTGTGTCATTCTTGTAGTGCTGTGCAACTGCCCCGAAACAATGTCTCTCTGGTGCTACTGCAGTCCCTCAGAGCAGGAACAGAGGCCGGTGGGCATCAGATGCAGAGTCATCCACTCTGAGTCTGGGTGCAGGACATTGACTCAAGGTTTGCAGGCTTGGCCAGCCCTGGGTTGCCAGGCAACACGGCTGTGACAGGGCCTTGCTGGGAGGCAATATGGCAATACAGTTGAGAAGGCCGCTCTGTAGTAATGAGGATCGCTCAGCACGTGCTGATGGAAACAATGTGTATGGCCGTACTCATGACTCCCCTGGCTGATTGTGGGCAGTATTGTGGAATTCTATTGAATCCTCAAAACACCCCACAGGAACAGGAAGGGGGCATGCTAACAGTCCCTGGAGAGCACAGGGACATACACAAAGCACTGAGACAGGTAGCAGGACAGCACACTAGTTTACTTGACCAGAGTGGTGGTTTCTCCAGCAGCCCAACAGGCATGCAGGTTAGCACAACAAAGCAAGCAGTCCCAATGGCAGTTTCTCCTGGTAGCACAGCAGTCCTCTGGCAATGTGCAGTTCGTAGAATCAGCAGCATCTGGTTAGAAGTCCATGCAGTGTCTTAAATCATGGGGTCAGAGCCCCTAGACAAAATTGTCTTTGATCAGGGGCAGACTCCAAAGTAACTCTTAGAAGTGCACAACAATTACTTTCAGCCCAACCCTGACTCCAGACAATCTGTAGGGGGTAAATCAGCCCTTTGTGTGAGGGAAGCGTATAACCTTTTGATATGCAAGTATGAACCACCTCTCCCAGCCCAGGAAGACTATCAATATGCAGACAAATGCAGATGTATCATCTGTCCCACACAGCCCTTCCCGTGTTGTGGCTATCTGAAAAGTATACAACAAGTGTAGCTGTCACCCAACCCTAGACGTGTATTGGAGACACGCGGCAAAGCACAAAAGGTTATAAGCACAGAGAAATGCCAATTTTCTAAAAGTGGCATTTCGAAAATAGTAATGTAAAATACAACTACACCAGTAAGTAGGATTTATCATTACCATTTGAAACGTACCAAACATGACAAAGCTCCTCCTCTCTAACAGGAATTACCACTTGAACAGGTATAAGGGAATTCCTAATGCTAACCTATGAGAAGAGCAGACCTCACAGAGGTAAAATACCAAACAGTTTGTCACTACTAGGCCATGAAAACACAAAAGTACATGTCCTACCTTTTACTTACACAGCCCACTGCCCTAGGACTACCTAGGGTCTACCTTAGGGGTTACCCATGTGTAATAAAAGGGGAGTTTAAGGTGTAGCAAGTAGTTTTAAATGCCAAGTCGAGATTGCAGTAAACTGCAAACACAGGCACTGCAGTGGCAGGCCTGAGACATGTTTGAAAGGTTACTTCTGCTTGTGGCACAATCAGTGCTGCAGGTATACTAGTAGTATTTAATTTAAATGCCTGGATATATGGTGTACCACTTTACAAGGGACTTACTAGTAAATCAAATGGGTGTAAACTAATCATACCATGTTTAGAAGAGAGAGCACATTGTAATTTAGCACTGATAAGCAGTGGTAAAGTGTCCAGTGTTCTGAAGCCAACAAAAAAGGTCAGAAAAACAGGAGAAGGAAGGCAAATGGTTGGGATAACCCTACATACATGGCCATTTCCAACAGACATCATGCTCTGTCATGCTCCATCATGCTCAGAAATACTTATGGTAGTGCACAATGGGTTACGTCCTCAGCAGGTCACTAAACCTATTGATCCATAGACCTGAATTGAAGGCAAACAACATTCAAGGAAGGGGCCCTGAAAATATCCACCTTCAATCAGAGATTGGCTTTTTTCTACTGTTTGTCACTGAAAACACTGGCCCTCGCTTTGCCTTTCATAATGAGCAGGGTCCCATTGGATACTTACCATGGCCAAATCAACTTTTTAGGGTAGATGACCCCAAACATCCATGGTTTCCTCCTATCCATAGTGGCTGACCGCAGATCATGCAATATTGATCCACTGATGGGTGAGGTACTCTGAACACTCCACATGAACTATTACAATATTGCCCTAATAGTGCTGTCAAATTACTGCAAGTCAGTTGCTGCACAATACAGGACTTCAAATTAGGAACACTAATAAACATGAAACCAAATAATGGACTGGGTAGGTTCATCTAGCCAGGGCACTTGTGAGAGTTCTCTCTAACTCACCTATTACGTTGCACAGAAATAGTATGGAATGCTTACTGTGCAAATGCTATGATTAAACGTTAAGAGAAGTAAAATACAAGATGGCAAACAATACCAGAAAATTAAAGATTTTTACTTACATAAATACACACAAACAATGGATCAGCAAAGAAGAGCAAAGAACAGAGGACTTAGAAAAAATAATTCTACATTATTTATTTATTTTTACTTTTGTTATATAAATTCTGTTCTTGACAGAGATTCAAAAGCATATAAATGTAATCAAAGTGGTAAATGTCCGGTAGAAAATAATATTTGTAATCCACAACAAAATATTCTAAAAGCAGCCCAAGATGAAAGTTCGAGTCAGGGTTACTGCCTTTCGTCTGAGAGCACAAGTCCAGGCAATTAACCAAAAAGATAAGGTGTGGAATCCTTGTTTGCAGGATTCACTCCTTAACAACCCTCTAAGCATGCCTGCTGAAAGTGTGCTCGTTGTTTTGTTGTATGAAGATATATGTAACTTATGTGGATATCCCAAAAAAATTCCATTATTGTGTCCTTCCTAGGACTATAATGGACACCCTTGCCCTGTAGATGATTTCTGGCTATTGCATACTTAATACAGAAATGGTGCCCACGTTTCATTTATCTCTGTCTTTTCTATGCATAGAATACATGTCAAATTAAATCATAACTATGTCTCAGCAGCCCACATCTGTATCCCCCACTTCCTGTCTGCTGGTATGGAACTTTGAGATTCCTCTAAGGAGGGTGAGGGAGAAAAGTGAGAATGCCTTTAGGGTATGGAAAATGGCAAGGAGCATTGTTTGTACTAGTGTAAACCATTACACATGTCCTCAAAGAACATCACATTCTTGGGGGGAACAGGTGAATTCCTTGCAGTGAATTCATATTGTTGTTAACACACCGTAGGCAAGTTCTATGTGGTAGCAGCACAATGCCCAGGGGGGAGTGAAATAGGGCGGCAGGAAAGTCAGGGGCATCCAAAAGGCAGTCGTAGCACTGCATGCCTCACAGCTATCACCCAATGTGAATGCTGTAGTGCAGTTGTAGTTATGGTGTCTTAATTTGCAAAAATAATAGTGCTGTGGCCCTTTTCAGGAGGCCACTTCAGATTACACCATCCATTGCCCCTCCCAGCGCTGTCAATGAAAGTAGTAACACAACTACTAAGCATCACACTCTTCTAATTCAGACTTATCCAGGACCCCAAAGTTATAAGAATGGCTTGGAAGGCAGGTGTTTGTCATTTTAACTGTGCACTGAATTCACAAACAGCTGTTGTTGTACTTGTCCCTAAATTTGACAAACAGCACCACCATGTGGTAGACTATCATAAGTGCCAGTGTTGACAATTAAGTGCTGCGACCGACCCCCGGGAACCACTGGCTTACATTAAGCACAGGCCACACATAGCAAAAATATTCAATGGGGTCATTGTAGGCTGCCCTGATACACAACAGATTGGTAGAGTGCTAAGGATAGTCAGTGAGGGTGAACTCATTCCATGGGTGGCTTTCCTAAGATGGCACCAGCAGCATATGATGTCAGTGTCTCACTTACTGTTAGGGGTCCACTTTGAACTGCAGACCTCCACTTCACATGTACAGCACTCCAAACACTGCAGCTCCACCTCCCTGGTTGCTGCAAAAGGAGCAGCACTCGTCGTACCTTGCCTCATGTCCTCTGCATTTGTTCCTCCCCAGGAAATTGTTCTCCAGGTACGAGGACAAGCAGTGATTTCTTTGCTTGCTAAGGCTGGGCTGGGAGATGGGATCAAAGTTACAGGGACACATACACACCTTTGCCTTGGGTCTGTCAGTGGAAACAAAGAAGCAAGCAGCCCTGTCACATCACAAGTTACTAATAAGGAGAACACAGAAATAATTACTAACTTAGTGACCAAATTTCCCATTGAACTCTCCTACTACGATTGGAAAGTCTGACCTGGAGATGGCACATTGGTTAAGTGTTACAAATGGGGTCTCTGGTTGGCAGAGGTGTTCACCTTTCTCCAAATAGGGACCACAATGCTGGTCAGGGTAAGTCACACACAATCCAAATTATCCTGTGCCCACCCGCTGGTAACTTGGCACTGAGAAGTCAGGCTTAACTTACAAGGTAATGTGTAAAGTATTTGCAAACAGTAACACAGTGAAAACACTACAAAAAATACACCACACAGGTTTAGAAAAATATAAGATATTTATCTGGTTAAATTAAGCTCGAAACGATAAAGCTTCAATAAGTACAAGTTGAAATAACACTTTTGTAAGATTAAAAAGAGTCTTACATCTTAGAAATCAACAAAGGTCTCTTGGTTTCACAAAGTACCTGGTTTGCATCAAACATTACACACACGGAGACTGCAGAGGAGAAGATGCAAGGAAAAATAAGGTGTGCGATGGATTTTCTGGCGCGACACAGACGATGCGTAGTTTCTTTCCACGCTGCAAGGGCTTTGCGTTGTTTCTTGGCGTGCAGTCTTGGGTTCTCACTGCGATGCGGGGTTCTTTTTGATGCCCAGGGACGATGCAGGGAATTCCTGGACACGCTGGAAGAAGTCGCTGGCATTGCTTCGATCCAGGGTGGTGATGCGTTGCATTTTCTGATGCACAGCAGGCGCTGCATCGGTTTCCACTTGGGGAAACGGGCTCTGTCGTTCCAGTATGGCTGTGTGTCGATCCGGAAGGGCTGTGCGGCATATCTTCTGTTGCAAGGCAGGCACTGCATCAAATCTTCACTCGGGAAGTTGGGCTGCGTCATTCTGATTCAGCTGTGTGGCGATTTCTTGGTTGCAAAACGGCTGTGCGTCCATTTTCGGCGCACAAGACGTTTCCTCAAGAGATTAACAATTTTTCGCCCTGAGACTTCAGGAAACAGGAGGCAAGCTCAAACCAAGCCCTTAGAGAGCACTTCTCAGCAAAGTCAAAGGGCAGCAGGGCAGCAGGGCAACAGCAGGGCAGCAGTCCTTCACAGCAAAGCAATCCAGATGATTCCTTTGGGTAGCCCGGCAGTTCCTCTTGACAGCTTGCAGGTTCAGGTCCAGAAGTGTCTGAGTTGAAGGGGTCAGAGACCCAGTTTATATACCCAAACATGCCTTTGAAGTGGAGGAGACTTCAAAGAGTGGTTCTGAAGTGCACAAGGTCCCCTTTCAGTACAACCCTGTCTGCCAGGGTCCCAGTAGGGGGTTTGGCAGTCCATTGTGTGAGGGCAGGGCACTCAACACTCCCAGCCCTGGAAGACCCATTCATTATGCAGATGAGTGCAGTTGTGACTGAGTATCTTGTGTTTGTGGTTGTCTGAGTGAAATGCACTAGGGTGTTTCAACCAGCCCAGCCCGATGTGGATTGGAGACAGGCTGTAAGGCACAGATGGATTTTAAGGGCAGAGAAATGTTCACTTTCTAAAACTGCCATTTTGAGAATAGTAATATTAAATCCAACCTCACCAATAATCAGGATTTTCTGTTACCGTTCTGGCGATAAAAATATGACCTAGTTACAGCTTTCAGATCAGAACCTGCCACTCAAACATTATGTGAGGGTAGCCCTAATGCTAGCCTATGAAAGCAGGCCTCACAGTAGTGGAAAGCTGTTAGAAATGGGGTCTTTGATTGGCAGTCAGGTTACCCCTGTCCAAGCAAGGACCCTCACTCTAGTCAGGGTAAGTCACACGCAATCCAAACTATCCTGTGCCCACCCTCGGGTAGCTTGGCACTGAGCAGTCAGGCTTCACTTAGAAGGCAATGTGTAAAGTATTTGTGCAATAAATCATACAATAACACCATATAGCACCACAAAAGTACACACAGTATTTAGAAAAATAATTAATATTTATCTGGATAAATGCAGGTCAAAATGATTAAAATGCAATAAGTATATGTTGAGATATCACTGAAAAGTGATATAAAGTGTCTTAATTCTTTTAAAAGCAAACAAAGTCTCTTTCAAGCACAAAGTACCTGGTTCGCATGAAAAATCTCGCAAAGAACCGCAGAGGAGGAGAAGTGTGGAAACACAGGGGTGTGCGTCAATTTCTCGGGCCGCACACAGCGATGTGTTGTTTCGTTTTCACGCAGGGACGGCTGTGTGTTGATTTCTGGCAATCGGTCTTGGATCCTTTTTGGGTTGCGGGGTGTTCAGATGCCCCGGGGACAGTGTGTTGATTTCCTGTGCTGGCAGGATGAAGTCACAGAAGCTGGGCCGATCCAGTGCGCATTGCATCAAATTTTCTACTGCACGGCAGGCGCTGCATTGATTCCTCTCTGGAAGTCGGACTGCGTCATTCCAGGTCGGCTGTGGGTCGATCCAGTGGGCTGTGCATCAAATGTCCGGTTGCTACATTGGCGCTGCGTCGATCTTTTCGTTACGAAGTCGGGCTGTGTCATTCCGGTTCATCGTGCGGTGAAATTTTCACTGCAGTGTGAGGGTGTGTGTCGTTTCTGGCAGGCTGTGCGTCGAATTTCACCACACAAGGAGTCCTTCTTGAAGAGATGAAGCCTTTTTGGTCCTCAGACTTCAGGGAACAGGAGGTAAGATCTATCCAAACCATTGGAGAGCACTTCTTCACCACAGCCAGAGAGCAACAAGGCAGCAGGGCAACAACAGCAAGGCAGCAGTCCTTCACAGAAAGCAGTCAGGTGAGTCCTTTGGGCAGCCAGGCAGTTCTTCTTGAAGGATGCAGGTTCTGGTTACAAGTTTCTTCTCCAGGAAGTGTCTGAGTTGATAGAGGCCCTGTTTATATACCCAAATGGGCCTTTGAAGTGCGGGAGACTTCAAAGAGAGGCTTAGAAAGTGCATCAGGTCCCCTTTCAGTTCAATCCTGTCTGTCAGGGTCCCAGTAGGGGGTGTTGAAGTCCTTTGTGTGAAGGCAGTCCCTCCACCCTCCCAGCCCAGCCCAGGAAGACCCATTCAAAATGCAGATGTATGCAAGGGAGGCTGAGTATCCTGTGTTTGGGGTGTGTGTCTGAGTGAATGCACAAGGAGCTGTCAACTAAACCCAGCCAGACGTGGATTGTATGGCACAGAAAGATTTAAGTGCAGAGAAATGCTCACTTTCTAAAAGTGGCATTTCTAAAATAGCAATAGTAAATCCAACTTCACCAGTCAGCAGAATGATATATCACCATTCTGGCTATACTAAACTTTGACCTTCCTACTCCTTTCAGATCAGCAGCTACCACTCAAGCCATGTATGAGGGCAGCCCCAATGCTAACCTATGAAGGGAGCAGGCCTCACAGCAGTGTAAAAACATATTTAGGATTTTTACACTACCAGGACATGTAAACTACATAAGTACATGTCCTGCCTTTTGCCTACACAGCACACTGCCCTATGAGTTACCTAGGGCATACCTTAGGGGTGTCTTATATGTAGAAAAAGGGGAGTATCAGGCTCGGAAAGTACTTTTAAATGCCAAGTCGAATTGGCAGTGAAACTGCACACACAGGCCTTACTCTGGCAGGCCTGAGACAAGGTTAAGGGGATACTTCAGTGGGTAGCACAATCCGTGCTGCAGGCCCACTAGTAGCATTTAATCTACAGGCCTTGGGCACATATAGTGCACTCTACTAGGGACTTAAAAATAAATTAAATAGTCCAATTGGGTATGATCCAATGTTACCATGTTTAAAGGGAGAGAGCATATGCACTTTAGCACTGGTTAGCAGTGGTAAAGTGTGCAGAGTCTTAAAACCAGCAAAAACAGTATCTAAAAAGAGGAGGGAGGCAGGCAAAAAGTTAGGGATGACCACCCTAAGCGCGTCAGATCTAACAAAAGCAAATTTAGTAGTTTTACACCACAGGACATATAAAACACACATGTACAAGTCCTGCCTTTTACCTACCAGGCGTCCTGCCCTATGGGTAACCTAGGGCTTACCTTAGGGGTGACTTATATGTAGAAAAAAGGGAGTTTAAGGCTTGGCAATTACTTCTTAATGCCAAATTGAAGTGGCAGTGAAACTGCACACAAATGCCTTGCAATGGCAGGCCTGAGACATGGTTAAGTGTTAACACAATAAAACACACCGAAACAGCAACACACCATAATAAAACAGGACAAAATCACAAAACGATGACACAACTTAGCAAACAAATACAACTACCACACTACAAATCATCTACACAACTCAGAACTTCTACAAGACTTTACAACAGCAGGACAAGAAATAAGCTTGAAAAAAAAGAAAACAACCCAATACAAAGCAGAACATGCCAAACCCCAAGTGTAACAACACTACAATGGGATCATAATTCTTCATAAGAATACTACAAAACAACACAAGACACAATAACCCTATAAAATAAAATACGAAAGTAGCACAGCAACACAAAAATAAAACATCCCGTCACAACTTAAACAGTATACAAACACATCATTACAATACAGTACCAAGTGGTTATGAAAAACATCTATCAATACACTATTATCAAGTGAACAGACCTTACTGGCACAACACACCAGCAGTTGGTTAGTGCTTGTATTGCCGATATTTATAGGTTAGAAGCATACACTATTCGATTCCGGCTTTTGGAGCTGCCTCTGTTCAAAATGCTGTGAGTCGCTACTGTCCCGTTATGTTGTTCCATACTAAGTGAGACATTATAAAAACATTTAAAAACAGCATCTCGCCTGTAAACCTGAATGGCGTTAATCATCTGAACTAAGTTCCTTTCTGAAATGTTGAGCTTTCACATCCCTTGAGATAATAGGCCAGGTGAACTTGTAAAAGGTCACCCTCACGGACATCTTTTAGCCTAAATCCAGATCCCCTCGTGTGGGTTGCACTGCAGCTCTCTCCACCGTGCAGAGGCCGCATTCCCACAGCCCTTTAAATAATAAAATGCGAATGATTTAACCAGAAAATGGGAGCTTCGTATGAAAATCAATACTCTGAGCACAACCCCTAAAGATCTCCAAGGCAATCGAATTCAATCTAATTTAGTCTTTTAAAACCTAGAAATGAGTTTATCTTATCAAATAGCTTCAAAGACAGCCCATTCCATCATTCTGTTTCACTTAAAATACAATCTATATTCCAATGGACATTGTATTTTTCAGGCCTAGAGTAAATCAGTGTACGTGGTGTGGTATATTTTACACACTTTGGGACTTAAAGAGTGGTTTGAAGATTAAGAAATATTGATATAATTTCTGTAGCAGAGTGAAATCAGGAAGCCCACGGTACAAGAGCCGCTGATGTAGGACCAGCAGGTTCGGTTCAATGGCATATTTTCTGAATGCCTAGTATGTAACTATTGAATCAGTTAGCTATATTGCATCAAGGGCCTCATTTACAAAAATCTGACGCATCTGCTCTGATGCATCAGATTAATTGCGCTGCCTGCACGCCCCTAACAACAGCAAGGATGAGCGGTATTTACAATACAGAGCTCCATGGTGCACAAAATTCTAATGCATCTGTGGTGCTAAAGCCACACATTGCTGGACTAGCGTCAAAACAATTACGCTACGCCAGCGATGCCAGGAAGGCTCCCATGTTAAAAAGTCCTTAGTCAAATGAACCCCTGCTCTGGGCAGGCGTTACAATTCTGATGCAGTGAAGTCCCACAACTACAGTGAAATTTGTAAGTTTCACTGTGCCAGTTCTGTGTGGCTTTTTACGTGGGACCGCCTACCTTGCATACATTATACCTGGTGAAGGTATAATGTGGCACAAGGCTTTACAAACATTGCACCAGTTTGTAAATGTGGCACACTGTAGAGGACTGCTTACCGCCATCGCTGTGTCAAAACAAATGATGCAATGGTGGCGCTAGGGGCTTGTAAATAGGCCCCAAAATCTTTCTAAGGTGAATATTATAAAAATCTGGCATGGATCCAGACTTTCGCAAAGTTACAATTGACATTGCTGCTATAAAAGACTAGGGTACTGGCAGAGCACTTGAAAGCACCAGGCTAGCACAGAAAGTAACTGCTGGGACCACAGAATGCAGCAAATCATGTTACTCACAGAAACAAGTACTGAATTACTAACATTTTTTAAGCTATTGGTCAAACATTGCATTTGCATGAAAGTGAGTAAAATGGTGTCTGGAATATACCATGGGCAAAGAGACAAGAGGACACTTCCAAGCTGTCTTTGGCTTGTCGATAAATGTTTAATCAATGGTCGCTCCATACAAAGGACATCAAACATTTAACTGCCAAAAACAGATTCTTTCCAGGTCCCAGCTGATTCCTCACTAACTTACAAACTGGTTCTACACCTCTTGCCAAACAAATATATGAATGTCTTAGAAACCTTGTGTCCTCTCAGGGGAGGAAACCCGAAAAGCACGGCTTTTCAATCAGGAGTTGGGCAAAACATTAGAAAATGTTTTATATCAGTACTCAAGACTTATTCAGTATACCCGATTACATTCTTTCTCATACTTGTATGTATCATGACATTTGGATATATAACTTGTACTCATCTCATTCAAATGTAACACTCATTAAAAGAGGTGTTTGAGGACACAGGACCAGCATTGGAAAATACTGATTACTACGATTCTAAAGGCTTCATTTCACAGTCTTTCCCTATGAGGGCTTACCTCATGTAAAGACTGTGACATGAAAGGCAGACAAAATGGTGACAGCGAGATTATCTACCTGGAATCGTCAATTCTCTGTGTATCAAGATTCCTCACCCCAGGTGAGGTGAGTCCTTGAAGTAAGCACTGTGTCAAGAAATGCAGGTGAGGTAGTAATTCTCATTTTTTCAATAACATTTACTAATCCATTCCACTTAAACTTAATGAGAAGAAAAGTACAATCACTTAGGTATGAGAAAAGGATTTTCTCTAGCCCAAGACAAAAACAGGAATTTCCAGGAATAGAAAAAAACTATGACAATGGGAGAACTCCTGTACGGAAAGTAGGGAAAGTTTAAACTTTGGAGGGGTTATAATATTCAAAAGCAGTGAAAGCATTGGACTTCGTAGGAGTTCATTTTTCTATTCCCATTCCAATCAAAGCAACTGTATGGATAGTGTTGGGCTCTGGACAAGTCACATTTTCCATTCCCACTCCAGAGTAAGTGTTAGAAATGGGGTTTTTGGTTGGCAGTCAGGTTACCCTCTGCCCAAGCAAGAACCCTCACTCTAGTCAGGGTAAGTCACACACAATCCAAATTATCCTGTGCCCACCCTCTGGTAGCTTGGCACGAGCAGTCAGGCTTAACTTAGAAGGCAATGTGTAAAGTATTTGTGCAATAAATCATACAATAACACAATATAGCACCACAAAAATACACCACACAGTGTTTAGAAAAATATATAATATTTATCTGGATGTTTGAAGGTCAAAACGAATAAAGATGCAATATGAAATTGTAGAGATATCACTGAAAAGTGATATAAAGTATCTTAAGTCTTTAAAAGGCAAACAAAGTCTCTTTCAAGCACAAAGTACCTGGTTTAAAGTGGAAAATCTCTGCAAAGGGCCGCAGAGGAGGAGATACGTGGAAAAATGGTGTGTGCGTCGGTTTCGCCCCTTCACCCACGGACTTGCGTCGTTATTTTTCATGCGGGTATGTAGTGCGTCGTTTTCTGGCACACGGACAGTTTCCATCACGGCAGGCGGCGCATCGATTTCCTTTCTGAAGTCGGGCGGCGTTATCCAGGCGAGGCCGTGTGTCGAAGTTCCGGTCGCACCGCAGGCGGCGCGTCGAGCGGCGTCTTTCCGGAACGGCGTGCGGTGAATTTTTTGGCGCACAAGGCGTCCAAATGAAAAAGAGAAGTCTTTTTGGTCCTGAGACTTCAGGGAACAGGAGGCAAGCTCTATCCAAGCCCTTGGAGAGCACTTCACCAGCAAGGCAAGAGTTCAGCCAGGCAGCAGTCCTTTGTAGAAAGCAGTCAGGGGAGTCCTTTAGGCAGCCAGGCAGTTCTTCTTGGCAGGATGCAGGTTCTGGTTCAGGTTTCTTCTCCAGCAAGTGTCTGATGAGGTAGGGCAGAGGCCCTGTTTTATACCCAAATGTGCCTTTGAAGTGGGGGAGACTTCAAAGAGTGGCTAAGAAGTGCACCAGGTCCCCTTTCAGTTCAATCCTGTCTGCCAGGGTCCCAGTAGGGGGTGTGGAAGTCCTTTGTGTGAGAGCAGGCCCTCCACCCTCCCAGCCCAGGAAGACCCATTCAAAATGCAGATGTATGCAAGTGAGGCTGAGTACCCTATGTTTGGGGTGTGTCTGAGTGAATGCACAAGGAGCTGTCAACTAAACCCAGCCAGGCGTGGATTGTAAGGCACAGAAAGATTTAAGTGCAAAGAAATGCTCACTTTCTAAAAGTGGCATTTCTAGAATAGTAATATTAAATCCAACTTCACCAGTCAGCAGGATTTTGTATTACCATTCTGGCCATACTAAATATGACCTTCCTGCTCCTTTCAGATCAGCAGCTACCACTTCAATACTGTATGAGGGCAGCCCCAATGTTTGCCTATGAAGGGAGCAGGCCTCACAGTAGTGTAACAACAAATTTAGGAGTTTTACACTACCAGGACATGTAATCTATACAGGTACATGTCCTGCCTTTCACCAACACCGCACCTTGCTCTAGGGGTTACCTAGGGCACACAATAGAGGTGACTTATATGTAGAGAAAGGGGAGGTTTAGGCTTGGCAAGTACTTTTAAATGCCAAGTCGAGGTGACAGTGAAACTGCACACACAGGCCTTGCAATGGCAGGCCTGAGACAAGGTAAAGGGGCTACTTAAGTGGGTGGCACAACCAGTGCTGCAGGCCCACTAGTAGCATTTAATCTACAGGCCCTGGGCACATATAGTGCACATTACTAGGGACTTATAAGTAGATTAAATAATCCAATCAGGTATGATCCAAGGTTACCATGTTTAAAGGGAGAGAGCATATGCACTTTAGCACTGGTTAGCAGTGGTAAAGTGCGCAGAGTCTAAAAGCCAGCGAAAACAGTGTCCAAAAAGTGGAGGGAGGCAGGCAAAAAGTTAGGGGTGACTACCCTAAGGCTGTCAGGTCTAACAATAAGCAATAGCAGGAAACTATTAGACTCTGGAGGGGTAGATTAATTGTTCCAATTTCAATTTGAGTAACAGTAGAGAAAGAACTGCACTTTGGAGAGGGTAAATTTACTATTCCTAAGCTAATATAAACAGTAGGAAAAGTGTTGGATATTGTAGGAGGTAGATTTACTGTTTACACTCCATTCTGAGCAACAGTAATGAAAGTGTTGACTGGTTGACGGGTCAAATGTTCCATTCCCACTCAAGCATAAGCAACAGCAGAAAACTATTAGACTCTGGAGGAGTAGATTTACTGTTCCCACTTTAATTTGAGCAACAGTAGAGAAAGAATTGCACTATGGAGAGAGTACATTTTCTATTCCCATACTAATGCAAACAGTAGGGAAAGGTTTGGAAATGGTAGTAGGTAGATTTGTTCAATTAAACTAATGTCAAAATCTTTATGAGGCATGTCCTGTCACAAAAGCATGTTTGCTACAATTTCTATTTTTGCACCACTACAAAATGTGTGCAAACAGGTCTCCTGACACCAGATTGAAGGACAGAACCTGCAGTGAAGCCCACATATGCCAAGTCATCATCACATTTTAAAGCTTATGGGTCGAGGTAGGGTGGATCTGAAGAAACTATGTGAAAATCTGTTGAAATATTTGTACATTTCTGCAGAGAAAGAAGGAAACATTTTGAGGCAGAAAGTTAAGACATCTATGAAAACAATACCGAAACAAGCATTGGCAATGCCAATAGGTCTGGCTTTAAGATAATGTTGAAAGGTAATGTGAAGCACCACAAGTAGATACCATAGGAATGGATATGTACTTGTGTGGAAGCAAATGACTTTAGAATAACATTGCTATAGGTTTTAAGGTCAGGTGACAGTTACGGTAGACCTAAAAATCTATGTATGTTAATGACTGCCCTCCTCCAATTTGTGCTGCTGCCAAGAAAAACACCATAAATAATCTTGTTTTCTAAGACACAATAATAGTGTTGCGTGGCATGCATGTGTCCCTGAATGTTCAAGCTCATGCAGCTGGATAAAGGAACAAAAGCTGCATGGAGGGCAAGGAGCGTTTTGTGGAAGCAAACAACTTCTGACTGGTCAGAACGTTCTCCTTGCTCCCACACTATGAGCGGATCAAAAGCAGCTCTCCTGGTGATCCTCACATAACTGTCTAGTGACAGCAGCACTGTCAAGCCTGACCATAAACATCACATTAATGTTTCCTGGAGGAGTGAAAAAAATAAGGAAAAACGTTTATCAAACTGGACTCACTATATTACCACAAAGCAGAGGTCTACTCAGTAGATGCCACTAAGCCTCTAATTAAAATTACCAGCCGAATACAGGTGTCAAAGTTTTGACGTGTGTGCTGTCCATAAATTACAGCCAATGAAGCAGCAGTCCTGTTTGTGAAAGCCTAAAACAAGATGGATTGCAGCATTCCTTATTCCTTGTGGCTGCACGAGCTATGCAGCAGGTAGGCCAGCATATTAAGTCATACCTGTAATCCACTTTCATGTCTATGAACTAACCCACAACCAATCTGTGGAAGTCATAAGGAAATATTGCATGCCTTGCACAATGAGACATAACTTATAATACCCTCTCTTAGTAACCAAATCAATATGAATTTTAAGACTCAGTTGGGATGTGATGGGAATCCTACATTGTTGTTTTATCATTAAACCTGGAATGAACTTCAAACAATGTAGGTGATAGGGCACGAATGGCAAGGGAAGTGTGAATGTGTTGAGGACATAGGAGGATTACTTGGGTTCTTTCTGTGTTTAGCATTAGACCATTAGCCCTCAACAAACCAGCAACCGTAGACAGGTTTGTGTTCATTCACCCCATGAAATGTGCCAGTTACACCAACTACCTAAAGATAGATCAGGGCCCTCCACACAGGACTGAACCTTCTTGAGAGATCAGATATAATAAAGGCCAGAGACATATTAAAAAATGACGGTGAGGGTGCAGAACCCAGAGGGACTCCACAGTCCACTGAGCTCCACAGTTCATTGGTGGGCAGTTCAAAGTTGCAAACCTGTGCTAATAATTTACATTGCAGCCTTGTCCCCTTGGCAATCTTCTTGGCTATTGTCATTCCTTCTTCCTTCCCAATGTTTCTACTTGTTTTCTCTCTAGAAAATTTCCCTCTTCAGTAAATTTCTAAAATCTCTAGGAACTAAGAAGTCTTTGTCATTGAAGAAAATCTATGCTACATATTTGGGCCCTGATTTATTCTTTTTGGGGTAAAACTGCACCAATGCAGTTTTGCACCAAAAAGTTTAGCACCGACTTGCTCCATTTCTGTGCACCATCCGGGCGCCATATTTATGGAATGGTGCAAGCCGGTGCTAAGGGTAGGCTAGTGTAAAAAAAAATATGTTAGTCGGGTGGGGCTGGCGGTATGGGAGAAGGGGGTTTTGCACCAAAAAATGATGTTAGGCAGGTTACAGTAAAAGACAGGAGTCATGCCCAACACCCCAATGGCCAGCACTGGGGACTAGGGTCCCCTGGGCATGGCCATTGCACCCTGTGCCATGAATGGGGACCCATTTGAGGGCCCCCTAAGGCACTTTAAAAAATAAAATTCTTACCTGTACTTACCTGGGATGGGGTCCCCCATCCTCCGCTGTCTCTCTGGTGTGGGTGGGGGTGTCCCTGGGGCCTGGGGAGGGCACCTGTGGGCTTATTCCATGGTGTTCCACCATGGAAATAGGCCCACAGGTCCCCTAACGCCTGCCCTGACCCAGGCATTAGAAAATGGGGGAAAGCAAGCTTTGTCCCATTTTTTAACCCCTCCTCCCTCCCGTGCACTATTTTTGCACAGGAGTATAAATATGGCGTTAACGCCACAGAGTAATTTTTTGCATGGGAACGCCTACCTTGAATCTCATTAAGGCAAGGTAGGTTTCCACATCCAAAAATGATTTTAACTCCATAAATTTGGTGCTAGACGGGCCTAGAGCCAAAGTAAATATAGATGGAGTAGTTTTGCACCAAATTAGAGTGAAAAAAATGACGCTAATTCGGTGCAGAGTATAAATATGCCCCTTGGTCTTTTATTAATCATGGCTCAAAAAACAGAGAGGAAGCGCCTAAACATGCTTATTATCAACAGTCCTTGTAAAATATGCAGAACACTAAGGAACAGCTCCAAGAGGTTGAAAATATACCCCTTCAAATCAAACTAGAACACTTTATTTGACAGCATGACTTGGGCCACGGTACTATATGCTGGACCTAGACACAGAGGCACAGTTCTGTCCTCCTACGCAAACATTATTTTTACATTTCCCTCAGATAAACCGTGTTAATTTTTTTAATTTATATTATTTTCAACATTTCACGGCCCCCTCCACAGGTCGACGTTATATTGTTATATGAACTAAAAGTATGCTCATTAGCCGTTAGGTGGTTTTCTGAATGTGCAGTGACTTGCAACGACCAATTTAAAAATTCTTTTCAGGCTCCCTGCTTGGACAATATACCCGCCGCTTCAGAAAACACCCACTCTGAAGTTAAATATATGAAACTGCCAGGCAAAAAGAATTACGGCGCTCTGCACAAGTCTGTACAATACACATTAGAGTGACTTGCTTCGGAGGTGTATTATTTCAGATGAAAAGCAATTCAGGTCACTTGAAAACATGCCGCCAGGAATGTTCCTTTGCATAAGCACGCGATGTGCAGGTTACCGGATGTAATATTCGTGCTGTGGTTTCTATGACAATAAAATCAAATCTGAGAGCGCGCGTGACAGTTTCTTCTGTTGCTATCAGTGTAAGGCAAATGCACTAGCTGGAGTTTGAGCTTGGCACAAATCGCAAAGAGCCTGTGTAAAGCGATGCAATGATCTTTTACACAAAAAAAGAATGAAACACTGCTGAAAGATATTTTGTTCTACCGACATTCGTGTTCACAGTAGATTAAGCGCTTGCAAGCTGCTGCAACACCAGTCCAGTGGTCACAGAATATGAAGGAAAACGACCTGCTCAGTGTATCCAAACAGAGAAGATCCCGGGGACCAGACTACATTGATTGCACAGGAGCAAATTTGCACAGGATAATTTTCGAATACATGTGTTTTGCGGTGGAAGTGCAGTTTTAATCTAACGTGTTCACTACTTGGCACGCGTAAATATGAAATTTTCACCTGTGCAAAAAAATGTAATATTTTATCAATCTACTGGACCAGATTCAGATACAAAAGTTAGTTCAAAGTAAAGATAGACGTCTGTTTCTTCAGATAAGCAGGATGAGGGCCCCAGTTCACTAAGCAGCTAAGCGAGTAATATAAACAACGATGGCAAAAATCGTTCTGTTATTATTTTCAGCCCTCATTGTTGGGTCCCTCTTTAGTGTGCGTGAAAACACACAAACATTTCACAGAAATGCTGTTTTTTTTACAGCTTCCTTTTGTGCTCAAACTTATTGTTCCACCAGGCACGTTTGCATTTCATCAACAGACATGTGACCTGAGCAGGCTCAGAATTTAATATTCTCCCTTATTGACATATCCATGATTTATTTATTAATGGGGTCTTTACTAAATTATGCCAACCAGTGTGCACACCAGAAAGATTCAACTTCGCAATTTTTCTGTAACTTCATGGCTGATCTCTTTTTAGGTTTCACCTGCAATCTATTGTTAATATATATATTAAAAGGGGCTTAATACCACCCCCTGCTTTTCATTGGTTCCCGTGCTTGCCACTTACTTTTCCTCCGTTTCTATTGGCTGTAGCATATTCTCTGCATTTAGCAATGCTTGTTCCTCATGTGTTTGCTCTTATCAGTGTCCTGAGGCCCAATATTGTATTCATCCACTTAATGGAATTACTTTTAAGCGTGAGACCACCCCTGCTGTCACTACAAGATGTACACCCTCGCTTTGAAGCTACCTCCTGCTCGGGGACTGTGGGCTCAGCGTCCTGTGCTGGCCTCAGTGGAGACCTTGAGATCCCAGTTCTGCCTGCTTTTGTGGGAAGCCAGTGCTCCCATCACAACAGCACTCACCAGTCCTCCCAGGGCAAAGAGCACTCACCAGTCCCCCCAGGCCAAAGCAGGAACTCATTGGAGTGTTCTTTTGTTTTCAAACCAGGCAACTCTTGAAGCACCAGCAGGAGCACCGCATCAGATGCCAGCGCTTTCCGAGACCCCTCTCGCGGCCATATCAAAGGTATTTGCTAAACCGAGCATGCAGGAAAGTTTAATTTTAGTTTACTTCCATAAAACATGCAACAAAATAAAACCATTTTGTAAGTTGGTATCACCTGTGTGAGCGGTGAGTTTATTACTAATAAATATTTATGTATTTGGAATTTTGAATCTGCATAGACAATGAGTTAACATAGAAAATAATGTACGACTCAAAAATGTGCCCACTTGAATGGCCGCCATATAATATGTAATGTTGTACTAAAGGCGCATTAATGTTTATTCAGAACATTTGAATCTGAAATTTTGTAGTACTGTGTCATATTAACGATTAAATGCTATTTACTTGCTTAATTAACTACAGGCCTTAAGTTTGTGAGGTCTGGGCCTAAGTATTGCACAGCCTCATATTAAAATGCAATGTCAGAATAAAAGTATGATCTCATGATTAGAGAAAAATAAAAATGTATTGTTCTAACCAAAGGTTGACTAAAGCGTAGCAGTAGCAAATGGTTCCTCGTGAGGAAATACATGTAGAAACCTGTTGTTTTTAAACTGTTACACAAGTTAACTTAAAGTGTGAGAAAACGATGTTCCCAGGAACTAACAATGGATGCACTGACGGAAGAACGGATGGATATTAAATTTTTCCTGATGAGGCAGACAATGTGTGCAGGAGAAGAGGAGCCAATCATCAAAAATATGATAGACTGTTTAGTTATATCTTAGATTTGCATTACTAAGTTTATTGGTCTAATGGCTAACATACGATTCTTGGACCAATGACAACGTGGGATGAGTTTAACTTAACCTGACCGCACCGAGAGGTGTGAGCTCATTATTTGCCCATTCTCGATTTCCTACACTGCTGATGAGGTGTACTCGCCTTTGATCATCTTATTAGGAGAATTTTTATCTTTAACCTTATTTGCTTAAATCATCTGATGCTGAATGCTGATCCCTTAGACATTGCTTTCTAATGGTTCGGAGAGTTTAGAGTCCCCGATTCTGAACCACTTCCATTTCACTATCCTGTTGCTGATTGAACTGATGCCCAATTGACAAAGATAATTGCAGCTTGCTGACCCATTAGGAGAGGTATAACAAATGCTAATGTTTCTTCTTGCAAATTTGCCTTTTGTTTCTAGGTAGCAACTACTGCTTTTGATAGAGCCAGAGACAGACGTTTTCCAAATTCATGTTGACTAAAACTTTTTCCATGAAGCCCAAACATGCTAATTCCAATCTGAGGATAGTGAGGTTTCTTCCATCAAACTAATCTGCAATTGACTTTACTCAGTTGCTGAAATTCAAATTTATGTTATTTCCATTACGCAGTTACTTTTACTGTTGATTTGTACTTTGGGTTTAGAGGGATTACTTTTTAATGCTTTAATCAAATTGAGATACTTCAGAAGATTTGGTTTACCAGTGTTGTTTTTATATGTGTACCATGTGGTTTTGAAACTAATTTAATTGATATTAGCATTTTTAATCTAGGGAAATACACTTTCTAACTTATTCTAAAGGTGTGGTTATTCATGACCAAATGGGTTATGGGTTGTGAGAATTTACTGACTCCAAAGGGTTTTACTGTTTTGTCCGATGATAATTATGATGTATTGGGTTTAGGGTGTGAACTTCTTAAACTCAGTCAAAAGGTCCATGCGAACATCTAACGCGTCCCCTAATAAATTAAAATCAAGAAACTAAATAAGTTTGGACGCGCTCACACCTGGTAAAAGGGAAGATGTTCTTCCTAATAGCTCACACACAAACATGCACGTCTTCAATCTGCATACACACACACACACACACACACACACAATGGACCAATTATACAACCACTGACACACACAGACATAAGTACATTTATACAAACACAGGCACACACCTAACCCCCAGAGACGCACACAGAAAACAATACACTTAATCAAACACTGACGTATTTGCTATGAAAAACAGTTGCTGTTTAGAAAAGAAGTAGTGTAGCATGACTTTGTCTCTCTCTCTTTCTAAGTCCCTCTGGGCTGACTCTTATTGCATTATATCACTATAGCGTTGAATACCATGTTGTGTAGATGTGTTGAGTAGGGGTGGGCGGGGAATTCCGCTCCACGCTCCGTATGAGCTCGGAGTTCTGAAAAACTCAGCATAGTGGAGCAGAGTTTTTTTTCTGGCTCGCGCTTATCAATGGGGAGTTGGCGAGTGCCAGCAAGGAAAATCTTACTCAATACCACCTCTTTGCGAGATTTCTCAACGCGGGCTGTCACAGATGGTTGCTACTGCTGGTGTTGAGAAACCTTCCATCTGAGTTGAGGTAGCTGCTGCTCAGGTAGAAAATTAACTTGAGTGGCAGAAAAGAAGCAATGCACTCTTGCATTGAGCAGGAGCCATTTGCGTGGATTTTTCAGTGGGGTACAAACACCTGGCGCTAAAAATCAGTGTGAACGGTGCAACCTAACGCACTACACTGCTTGTGGAACACCGCATTGCGCAGTGGAGTTTTTTGGGACTTTACGGAGCTCTGAGTAGAGCAACTTTGCGAGCTCTACCCAGTCCTAGTGTTGAGGCACTTAGGTAGTTTCAATCAAATACAATTGGTACTCATGTTATCGGTCTCAGAAGGATGGCAGGCTAAACACACTCCAATTAGCACTGAATTCTACCGATGGGGGAAGGGATTAGGCTTCTGTGTCACATAGCTGAACTACCATTGTGCCACATTTGTCATATGCAAAACAGAAAGCCCATTCTATGAAGGTGGTGATCACCTGATATCATGTTCTCATCATATCATCTTTGTATTTTGTGTACCCCATTCATGGCAGCTCCATGCTAATGAAAATGTTTACTGCCGGGCACTCAAGTACTCTACAGAAAGGCCTTGTAGGCCTTTCACTCAGCTGAAGCATATTAGCACTGTAGTGAGAGCCTGAACAATCTAAAACAGTGGACTTGGTTGTTTCATTGGAGAATAGCAGCACTTGAGTGAGTGGTTTTGTTGTTTTGAACTGTCTTTATTCATCTTCAAAGAAGAAGACTCAAATGGGTGATACTTAACACACCCAAGTGGGATAGAATGAAGCCCCTTTGCAGGTACATGATATGGCATGATACTATGGGGGTCATTCCGACCCCGGCGGGCACCGCCCACCGGGCGGAAACCGCCCAAACACCGCCCCGCGGTCAGCTGACCGCGGGGGGCATTCCGACTTTCCCGCTGGGCCGGCGGGCGATCTGCAAAAGATCGCCCGCCGGCCCAGCAGGAAAGCCCCAGCAAAGATGAAGCCGGCTCCAAATGGAGCCGGCGGATTTGCTGAGGTGCGACGGGTGCAGTGGCACCCGTCGCGATTTTCAGTGTCTGCCAAGCAGACAATGAAAATCTTGCAGGGGCCCCACGACACCCGTACCCGGAATCCCCATGGCGGCGCTGCTTGCAGCGCCGCCATGGAGGATTCCTTTGGCCAGGGGAAAACCGGCGGGAAACCGCCGGTTTCCCTTTTCTGACCGCGGCTTTACCGCCGCGGTCAGAATTGGCCAGGAAGCACCGCCAGCCTGTTGGCAGTGCTTCCGTGGTCGTTGGCCCTGGCAGTCAATGACCGCCAGGGTCAGAATGACCCCCTATATGTCTTGTTCATTGAATCCCACAGGATTTGTATATTGTTTGTAAAGAATGCATGCAAAATTAGATACCCATCACTGGCTCCTTTTTGGATGCCAGTGAAATGTTAGCATATCCGAATTGCACATTCTACATGACAATTTTAGTGTTTTATTTATAATATTCTCATGCACTGTGTTTCATTGTCAGCAGTCTGCATGTGTCTCAACATATAGAAGTGATTAGTGACATGTGGCAAGACAGGAACACATTGAACAAGCAAAATTAAATCAACATGCCATTAACTATTGGCTGAAGTATTTTCACAAGAAGCCTTGCGAATGTGGGACCTTTTGGCACACCCATTCGGGGCAAAACTTGTGAGAGGGGTGGACTATATTGCTATGTCCTCTGTTTACCTTGTATGGATTGTGGAATTCATCGTACATACATTGGCTGCTGTTGTGCTTTTTCAATCAAATAAGTAAACGTGTCACACTGTGTTAGAAGCTCAGAACTTGCATTGCAAATTCCATCTGACACCACTGACATAACCCTCACCTACCACTCACATTCCTCTCAATCTCCACCCACCCTCTCACCCTGAACTCAAACTGCTCACCGTGCACTTATACTATTAAAGTACTGTTCACCCTGTACTCGCACACCTCTTATTTTGTACACGGTAACATCTCTCACCCTGTAAACTCACACAATTCTCATTCTGTGCTGAACACACATCAATCACCATGCATTCAAGCACTTTCACCATTCTCCATGCACTCATATATTCATACACAACTCTTATTATTAATCCCATTGGAAAAACCTAATGCATTTCCAATGCTTGTTTACAAAAACAAAGCTTAAACACCTTGGGACCAAGATGCCCACTAGCCACACCACTGAGACCAAGCTTTAAAAACTCTATCAACTGACAGACACAGACTCTTGCCTTGTTCAGGCAACTTTTGGAAACAAATTTAGTGACCTGGACTAGCCTACTGGGTCTACAGGACCATTATTATACCACTGTCGGACACAAACCTTGAAGAACCTCCTATTCTTAATGGATATTGCAACCCTAGCCATGCCACTTGTTAACAACTCTTATCAGGCTTCTTCTCCTCAGACATCAACATATCCTATACACAACGACTTTTCAAGAAGAAGTATCTAAATTCAGTATGTTATGTTGTTATCCTACGTTAGGTTACTAGATTTTATTAAGTGCTACAAATCATTCCCAAAGGAGTATCCTGGTAATTTATCCTGAAACTGTAAGATATTCAAAAAGGAGGACAGAGTCAAACTAATCAAAAGAGACAGGTCATGATCAATTTTTTTTAAATAGAGGAAAATGTTGGCATAACCCAGTATCTGCAGGAACTTATTCCAAGGATGGGGTCGTAAGTACGAGAAAGAGTGACCCCATATTGAGAGGTACGAATGCAGAGATGGATAGCTAATCAATCAATCAAGAAATTTCTTAAGTGCACTACTCACCCGGTAGGGTCTCAAGGCGCTGGCAGGGGGGTGTTGTGGCCGGTTACTGCTCGAAAAGCCATGTTTTTAGGTGCTTTCTGAATATTAGCAGGTCTTGGGTCTTGCGTAGGTTGGTGGGGAGGGAGTTCCAGATCTTAGCAGCGAGGTGGAAGAAGGATCTGCCACCAGAGGTGGTGCATTGCTTGCGGGGAACTGTGGCGAGGTCGACGGAGCAGAGCTGGCGAGTAGGTATGTGGAAGTTTACTTGTTCGTCGAGGTAGGCCGGTCCGGTGTCATGGAGGGCCTTGTGAGCGTGGCCGAGGACTTGGAAAATGATCCTTTTGTAGATGGGCAACCAGTGTAGGGATCTGAGTTTGGTGGATATGTGTTCGTGGCGAGGGAGGTTGAGGATGAGTCGTGCCGCTGTGTTCTGGATACGCTAGAGTTTTCTTTGAAGTTTGGCTGTGGTCCCAGCGTAGAGGGCATTGCCGTAGTCCAGTCTGTTGCTGATGAGGGCGTGGGTGACTGTTCTTCTTGTTTTTAGGGTTATCTATTTGAAAGTCTTGCGTAGCATGCGAAGGGTGTTGAAACAGGAGGATGATATGGCGTTGATTTGCTGGGTCATGGAGAGGGATGAGTCCAGTATGATACCAAGGTTGCGTGCCTGGGTGGTGGGTGCTGGGGGTGGTCCGAGGGTGGTGGGCCACCAGGAGTCATTCCATGCTGTCTTGTTGGGGCCGAAGATGATGATCTCTGCTTTGTTTGAGTTCAATTTGAGGTGGTTTGTTGTCATCCATTTGGCGGTGTCAAGGAGTCCGGCGTGCAGGTTAATCTTGTCGGTGGCTGGGTTCTTGGTGAGGGAGATGATGAGCTGGGTGTCGTCAGCGTAGGAAATGATGGTGATGCCGTGGGGGCGGAGGATGTTGGCAGGAGGAGCCATGTAGGTATTGAAGAGGGTGGGGCTGAGGAAGGATCCTTTGGGGACCCCACAGATGATCTTCGTGGCTGTAGACCGGAAAGGAGGGAGGCAAACTCTTTGGGTTCTTTCGGAGAGGAAGGAGGTGAGCCAGTCCAGGGCCTTGTGGCGAATTCCGGCGTTGAACAGGCGTGCGCGAAGGGTTTGGTGGCATACGGTGTCAAAAGCTGCAGAGAGGTCTAGGAGGATGAGGGCAACGGTCTCGCCCTTGTCCACTCTGGTCCTGATGTCGTCTGTGCAGGCAATGAGGGCGGTCTCAGTATTGCGGTTCTTGCGAAATCCAGATTGGGAGGTGTTGAGTATGTTGTTTTCTTCAAGGAAGTGAGACAGTTGTGCGTTGACTATCTTCTCGGCGACCTTTGTGGGGAAGGGGAGAAGAGAAATGGGTCAGTAGTTTATGAGGTCTTCCTGGTCTGCTTTGGGTCTTTTGAGCAGAGCGTTGACTTCGGCGTGCTTCCAAATGTCTGGGAGGTTGCAGTATCAAAGGAACTGTTGATAACGGCGTGGAGCTGGGGAGCGATCATTTGGCTGGCCTTGTTGAAAATGTGGCGGGGGCAGGGATCTACTGGGGAGCCTGAGTGGATGGAGTTCCAGATTTTTCCAATTTCTTCGTCGTTGGTGGGGGTCCAGGTGTTTAGTGGGTGGTGGGGGTGGAGGGTGCTGATGATGAGGGTGTTGTGAAGCTTTCGTGTATGTCTGCGATTTTGCGGTGAAAGTAGTTGGAGCAGGAGTTGTAGAGGTCTTGGGAGTGAGAGAGCGTAGCTTATATAATCTATATTAACATGAAATGTTTATGAACTAATGTGTGATAATGCCGCATAGAAATTGTATTAATACATTTTGCTTAAACTTGCACTTGAAATGTGACCACGGGGAGTGGCCGTCAATGTATACGAGGACTAATGAAAATGACTAATATTGATAGAATGTGATTTGTACTAATTAATTAATGATTATGTTATTCCAGTTATGCTAAATGAATCTTGTAGGCCTTACGTTAGCATGAGCCGAAGCTTAGCTGCCTGGCTCTCATATTAAATGTGTTTTTCTAAACGTGCAGTGTGCTGACTCGCAAAAGGACATGACCTCTTGTTTTTCTCCAAACTAGAAGCTGAATGTAACCATAGTGGATCCGTTCTCATGAAATTCATATTGCTTGTAGGAGAGTGCTAGCTAAAAATGCAACAGTGTAAATTAGTGTAATGTACAAGGTCGTTTAAACCGGTGAAGACAATGGAGCTACTGACCAAAAGATGTGCAAAGAATTACAGAAGGATGAAATCATACCGGACGTGCTACCTCCGAAGGCGTCAATCACATGGACCAATAAAATTCTGTAAAATAATATGGGGTGAAAGATTAATGACATAATCCATTTTCTAATAGGGTAAAGATAGTGGGGTATAACCATAAACCAATGAAATTTTAGGGGAATGTACTACGAAAAAGGGATAAAAACCCATGACACGGGGAGCCATTTAGGTGGGTTAGGGAATGCTATTGATTTTATCCAGAAACTTTGTCACTCTGGTGACTTTGCTGATTTTACGTAGAACCATCCTCTTCCTTAGATTGCCCATTTACACTTTGCCTCCTTATGAGGGAAGTGCCCCTTTTGCCCCAGAGCTGAGTTCTGACTGATGGTGAATCAACTGATGTCCTGAAGACGAAGACTGAACCTGAGTGCTGACCTAAACCTTGGAGGGTAACTATGACAATGATATTGTGATTTGTCTGTTTGCTTTTCCTTTCTAGGTACCAACTGCTTACTTTTGACAGAGACCGTAGCTAGACGTTTTCCAAATTGGTGTTCTAAATTGTTTTGCATGAAGCACAACATGCTAATGCTAATGAGTGGTTAGGACAGGGGTTCACTAATATTGACGCAAATAGACAAATGACTGAAACTATGCTTTGTTGAACTGACGCGTTGATGATACTCTGCTAAAGTTGATCTATGTACACGCCGTGTTATGTTCTGATGTTTGCGATTCTTGCCTTAATGAAATCTTATCAAAGTTGCCATATCGTGACTATGCTGTTTTGTTTCTTGGTTTTGAGATTAACGCATCTGCTTTTAGAATTGTAATAAATAGGGAATAAAACTCGTAAAATTCTACTAAACTGGTGTGGTTATTCATGATTGCAAGGTCATGGTGGGGTCTTGAATCGATTAATGTCTTTGACTAAAGTGAAATGCATTGTGATAATAAATATAAATGACATTATTGACGTATTGATTGACATATTGATTAGCTCTCTCGTCCTAAGGTGTCTTTCAACTGGGTCAAAAGATTCATTGGCCTAAAACGAGTCCTAGTGTGTAATAAATTATTATAAAGGGACGCGTTAACAGTTCTGGTAGCAAAGCGGCGGTTTGGCCCTTTGGGCCCTAGGACGGAGAATTATAGTTTAAATTGTTTTTCTGAGATAATGCAAATTGGAGATATGATGTGTTTCTAAATTCCCCATGACTTTCCCGGGATCTCGGAGCCTGCCTAAGTGAGTTGGGAATGTTCTCGGCGTCTTAGCCTGTGTGGTGTAGGATTTGCGCTTGCTCAGCTTATGCATTTTTTGCAGGTGATTTGTGAAGATGATGTGTGTATAGGCCAGGTAAATGTTGTTTTAGTAGGAGTGGGTGTACTCCACAGTATGAGAATAGGGAAGTCGGCGTACTTCATGTGAGTGTGGCGCTTTGTGCAAAAAAATTATCCACGTGGTTGGTTGTCATTGTACGTACCCGTCGCGGTCTAAGACTCCGGAGTATATTGACAAGTGTAGGAGACACTTGGGTTTATGTTGTAATTTGTGCAGTTTAATTAGGTCAATCGGGCGTGGTTGACAAGTCAAGTTTGAGTCAATTGTGTGAATAAACCTTCGATGGAGATTTGGCAAGTTCTAAAGTGCACTAGAACGAACCATTGACAAGTCGACAGTAGGATTTGCGGGTCGAATTCTGCTTGCGGGTGTGGGAACTGAGAAGGAGAGAGTAGCAGCCGAGGCTTCAAGTGAAATCTCTGTAAAGTTCTGAAGCGGTTGTGTACCCTTCCAGTAGTAAACCAGCAAATTTGAGTTGTTGTTGTAGTTGTTAAAGGTGCTTGCAATATGTTGCATTAGTTTGGTGTGAATCCAGTGAGGGGCGGACAAGCCACAAGACTTTGTCAGCTGCAGTGTGTGTGAGTGTGACGTCAGTGGTGCCGCGCTGGGATAGGTCAGTTGCCGAGAGGGGTCGCGCACGGATTGGCAGCCGTCCGTGAGAGGCAATAGGTTGAGAAAGGTGGGTGAAGAATGTCCTGGGAATTAAAGTAACTTCCTGATTAAATACAGACAAGAGAAAAGACGCAAAGATGAATTTTATCAAAGCTTTTAGGAGCGCTCTGAAAGGAGACGCATACATTATAGCGAGTGAAGGGGAGCCTACACCGCCTGAGGGTACTCCAGCTTTTATAGTCATGGAGGAAAAGGGTGTCACGCCTTGCCTATGGATGAAACAGTGGCGCAAATTGACAGAAAACGAGGGATGTTTGGTGTTTCCGGAGCACGGGACATTCAATACGAGGATTTTAGAAAATGTGAGGTGGATGTTAAGTGTACAAAAGCCACCTCCGAGGCCAGCCCAGTATGAGGCATTAGCAGTCTGGGATTTGATGGCTACTAAACAAAGACAGCAGAGATTCGAGAGAAGAATGAGGAAGGCAAAAAAGACTTTAGCTGAGGCTAGGTGGGACAATGAGAGCAAAATGTGGAGACAGGGGATAGTTGACGGACTCAAATTGTTTCCAGCAATAACACAGGGAGACGAGACGCAGGGAAAGAAAGCCACCTGTAAGACCGACAAGGACTCTAATAAGCCTAAAGAGACTAAGAGGTCTTGGATAGAAGAAGATGACTCAGACGATGAAGAGTTTCTTAATCAGTTATTACATGATCGCCCGCCACCTTATGCAGTAGACGACATTGCCCCGAGTACCAGTGCGGGTCCTGGGAACCAGGCGCAGGAGGAGGGAGTTACTGATACAGTACAGACTAGTGATACAGGTTTGATACAGAATGGTGTCAGTGTACCCACTGCGCCAGACATGCAGATACAGTTGCAACCTCCACCGCAGATACAGAGAATCTATTGAGACGTCCCAGTACTAGAGACTACTATGAATCTGATAGTGCCGCCTGACCCGATATATACAAAATCGAGGTTAGTGCAGATTGAGCCAACTCCACAATTGCTGCCTCAGCCGCAGCAACAGCTGATACCAGGGTATAGTCCAGCAGCAGGACCTCCATTAGTACCTGCCCCAGCCTCAGTGAGTCAAGCTCTGGGAGTTACTGCCCCACGGGGTTTGGGACCAGCTCAGACACCAGATGCCATATCATTACCAATTACTGTCAGTCCACTGGTGCCATTGTAGGCGCAAGGTAAGCCTGGTATGTGTGATCAGGGAGTAATGACCCAAGATGCAATAAGAGGAGGGTCTATAGGAACTTCCCAGTTAATGGCCCCAGGAGAGCAATCAGTTGAAGGACCATGGTCCTTGCTAGACCTTAGCCTGGTCAAAACACCTTTGGAGGCAATGAGACAAGCAGGGCTAGGTGTGCTAACCCCACAGACAATAAGTATGAATGCTTCACAGTCGCCAATGATGCATGCAGGGAATATTTCATTGCAAGGTTTCTCTGTGCAACAATTAAATGAGTGGTTAGAAAAAACTTACGCTTCACAAAAGACTGCAGTAACTGCAGAGAAGGCAGAAAGGTCAGAAAAAGATGAGTACCTGAACTTTGTGAGACTGGGTGTGGAAGCTGCTGAACTGGTGGAAGGGACAATAGGGGTAAACAGACTAGAATCATACACAGAAGCAGAATTGAGATATTTGTGCCCCAAAATCACTAAAGAACTGGGCAAAGTGCATCAGAGGTTGGCAACCCTAGCAGACAAATACAATATTGACATTGAGAATACTAAACAATTGAAAAGGAGTTACAGATTAGACTTCGACTCTAAAGATTTTGACCACATGAGGTCGGCCGGAATAAAAGCGCATCTTAAAGAAATACTGCAGAGTGCGCAGATCTGGGGGGCCTTAGAAAAGTGGGAAGGCAGATTTGCAAAGAAAAGAGATAAGGAGAAAAGTGATAGTCTGGGATCAAGTTCAACTAAAGCTTCACCGGATACTGAGACAGTAAAGATGTTACCGATGAGAGAAACAGCTGGAGGGGTTCTAGTCCATGTACCGTGGACTAGGGGAGACATTCTGTCTTTCACAAATAATTATCCCAGGATGAGGGAGAAGCCAATAGAATGGTATCAGCAGACAGACAGGTTTGTGAAACTTGCGAAGTGTCTCTGGGAGGACTTGAATACCGCGTTTGAGATCATTGTTCCACCTGACTTATGGCTTGAGTGTAAGAGAGGTGTGGACTGGCCATCACAGGAGCAGGCAAGGGATAAGGTGACCGGAGCACCATCTGAGGAGGTGATGAAGTATTATCATAAAGTGATTGAGTTTTTGAAGCAAAAGGTGTCGCCGAAAGTGACTGATTGGCAGAAAATCGACCGGACCTCACAGGAGGTTAAAGAGTTGATCCATGCTTACTATAAGAGGTTGTTGAAAGCATTCAAACATTACAGTGGTACTGAGACTATTGAGCCGAAAGACATGAACCATCTTGTGTTTAGATTTGTTGAAGGGCTAAGACCAGAGGTTGGCCAGATGATTAAGAACCATTTGATCTGTTGGCAAGCAAAGCCGATTGATGAGGTGTTGCAGTATGCAAAATACTGTAGTGACAAGATTGAGCTGAAGCAGAGAAAACTGAAGGAGAAAGTGATGGTGATGTAGATAAGGGCAGCACAGGCAGGTATGCAAGGGAATGGAATCCAGCAGATGGTACAACAGCAACCACAAGGGAATAACGTGTTTCAGGTGCAACCGAGAGGCCGAGGTTTTGTAAATCGTGGCCCAGACTTGAATACTGTTGTGGTTCAAAATGACGTACAAGGGATGAAAAAGATGTCACCATGTCACGCGTGCGGGGGCGTGGGGCATTGGAAGCGGGAATGCCCGAATTCGGTGCATGATGGTGTCGTTCAACAAAGCACTGATGTCGGTACATTTCAAAATGTGAGAGGCCCAAAAATGAGAGGTCAAAATCAGAACTTCCAAAATAACATGGTACAGATGCAGGAGTTACAGCCCATGCAGCAAATGCAAATGCCGCTTGTTCAACCAGCACAAATGCAGCAGGTACAACAGCAGGTTCCTATGGTACCTAGACAGCAAATGCAGTTGCCATTAGCTCCAATGGGACAGCAACAGGTGATGCTTCCTCAGCAGGTCACAGGTCAAGTGATGAGTCAAAATAATACAGTACAGCAGTTTCCATTACGTGGTGAAGATGGAATGAATGATGAATGGTCGGATGATAGTTCAGACAGTGAGGAGTGCAGGCTTGCAGCGTTCTTAGAAGTAGATCAGAGGGGGCCCTATGTAGAGGGAAAGGTGATGGGTCACAAGGTTTCATTCTTGGATGACACGGGAGCTACACGCTCTACAGTTAGAAGTGCAGAGGTTCCGAAATTGCCACTTTCAGGGCGTACTATAAGGGTGGTAGGAGTAGCAAACCAATATTTGACAAACCCAATTATCGATCCAGTTCAGGTTGAGATTGGAAACTTTCAGGGACTGCATAAGTTTGTAGTCTGCGATTCAAGTCCTGTGTCCCTACTGGGAAGAGACTTACTGTGCAAAACAAAATGTTCAATTACCTGTTCTAATGATGGAATTGAGGTGCAGACAAACAGTGATGATGAAGGGGATGATGGTCAATTCTCAGAGTTAGAGACGGAGACTGCAAATGAGGATTACCCATTGATAACCTTATTCCCGTGCTTACAGTGACTGACTTACCAGCTGAGTTACAGGGAACAGTGACAGAGAAAGTGTGGGACTTAACAGGAAAGGAAGTGGGACTGATAAAAGAAGTAGAACCGGTTAAAGTACAGGTTAAGCCGAATGCAGTGTTTCCCCAGGTGCCGCAGTACCACATGGCACAAGATGTCCTTATTCAGGTGTTGCAGATAATTGCAGACTTTGTAAAGCAAGGAGTCCTGAAGGAAGTATTGAGCAGTCCATGTAATTGACCAATAATGGGTTTGAAAAAGCCTTGTGGAAAGGTTCGAATTGTGCAGGATTTGAGAAAAATAAACAAGATTTTGGTAAAATGTTGCCCCATAGTACCAAATCCAGCAGTGATTATGTTTCAGGTTCCGTGTGATGCAGAGTGGTTCACAGTTGTAGACCTGTCACAAGCGTTCTTTTCGGTGCCTCTTCATGAGGACAGCCAATTTTTATTCAGTTTCAAATTCCTGGATAAGATGTACAGTTGGTGCAGAATTCCTCAAGGATTTTCTGAGTCACCGTCCATCTTCAATCAGATATTGAAAAAGGACTTAGAGTCCTTAGTACTGCCTTTCAGTTCGACTCTAGTACAATACATTGACGACTTGCTGATTGCGTCCAGAACAAAAGACGACTGCAGGTATGACACAATTGCCTTACTAAACCATTTGGGAAAGAACGGACATAAAGTGTCCCCAAAGAAGTTGCAGTACTGTCAAAAAGAGGTGAAATACTTAGGACACTTGATTGAGAGAGGGTCCAGGAGAATATCAAAAGAAAGGGTGACAGCCATCCTACAGATGAACCCCCCGACAACAAAGAGAGATGTCAGGATGTTTTTGGGAATGGTGGGCTACTGCCGCCAATGGATTCCTAACTTTTCGATTATCTCTAAACCATTGATAAAGTTGACAGGCAAGGAAACTAAGGATGACCCGTATGCCATAGTCTTGTCCGAGGAAGAGCTTGAGTCATTCATGGAATTGAGAGAGTGCATGTGCAGGGCACCAGCTTTAGGTATGCCTGATTACACAAAACCTTTTCTACTGTTTTGTCATGAACGTGATGCTTGTTCTTTGTCTGTTTTGACACAGGTCCATGGAGGTGCAAACGGTCCTGCAGCATATTTTTCAGCTACCTTGGACCCAGTCGCAGCAGCCTTACCGGGTTGTTTGCGTGCAGTTGCACAGTTGGTCAAAGCCTCACACAGTGTGAAGGCATAGTGATGGGACATCCCTTAACAGTAATGGTTCCACATTCAGTTGAAATTCTGTTTACTCGAACTAAGACCCAGCACATGACAAATGCCCGACTTACCCAATATGAGACAATTATTTTGGGGTCGCCTAATGTCTCATTAAAGAGATGTACTGTATTGAACCCGGCAACTCTACTTCCTGTTGAAAATACTGAGATTAATAATGAAGAGGAAGTGGAGCATGACTGTCTTGAGGTAACAGAACTATGTACCAAACCCAGACCTGACATTAAAGATACACAGTTAAAGGAAAATGACTGCATTATGCTTGTTGATGGATCATTTTTGAGAGACTCAGTCGGAATAGTAAGAGCTGGTTATGCTGTGTGTACAATCACCGGTATTATAGAAGTTTCCTGGCTCGAGAGAGTGTATTCCGCACAAGTGGCTGAATTAATTGCCCTTACAAAGCATGCCACGCAGCTGAAAATCTGAAAGTCACTATCTATACTGACAGCAGATATGGATTTGGCATTGTACATGATTTTGGTCAATTATGGTCACAGAGAGGTTTCATGACCTCTTCTGGTTCTCCAGTGAAAAATGGTGAGCAGATTAAAGATTTGTTGCATGCGATTCAGTTACCTCTTGAAATTGCCGTGGTGAAATGCAATGCTCATGTTAAGTCGCAAAATTTTGTGTCCATGTGAAACGGCTATGCAGATCAAGTCTCAAGGTTTTGCGCTTTGAACTGTATATCGTTCAAGGATCAGTGGGAATTGTTCTCGCAAACTGAAAACGAGACATGTTTGAACTTTGCATTAAGAGTTGTCGACACATTAGATGAGTTAAAATCACTGCAGGGTCGTGCTAGCAGGGAGGAAAAACGCTCCTGGCAGAGAATGCAATGTGTACAAAGAGCTGACGACTTGTGGGTCTCAGAGGAGGGGAAACTGGTTCTGCCCAACAGTCTTTTGTTACAGTTTGCAAGGTTGTACCATGGTCAGCACACCTTGGGAGAGACGCAATGATCAGATTATTCAAAATTGACTGGTTCAATCCGAAATTCAGACAAGCCATAGAGGTTACCTGTCACAGGTGCATCATCTGTCAACAGATGAATGCAGGGAAAGGATCTGTGGTGACTTTGAGCCACATAGGGAGAGCTGGAGGTCCATTTAGCAAGATGCAGATGGATTTCATTGTGATGCCTATATGTGGAGGCTTGAGGTATGTGTTGGCGATTGTGTGCGTTTTCAGTCATTGGATTGAAGCCCATCGTACACGTAGAAATGACAGTATCACAGTTGCAAAGCTGTTGGTTAGAGAGCTAATACCCAGGTTCGGGTTTCCGGTCTCTTTAGAATCAGATAGTGGCAGACATTTTGACAATGAGGTGATAAAGCTCTTGTGTGCTGCATTAGACATTGAACAGAAGCTGCATTGTAGCTACCGCCCCGAAGCATCAGGACTAGTGGAACAGATGAATGGTACCTTGAAGTCGAGAATGGCAAAAATGTGTGCAGCTACCAATATGAAATGGCCAGATGCATTGCCTTTAGTGCTAATGTCAATGAGAAACACACCCGATAAGGAGACAGAACTATCTCCCCATGAGATCCTCATGGGCAGAGCTCTGAGGTTGCCCGCAGTACCTGCAAATGCTCTTGTGAATATCACAAATGATATGGTGTTGGACTACTGCAAAGGTTTGGCTGATGTGGTCCGCTCTTTTTCCCACCAGGTGGAGGCCAACACATTGCCACCGATTAGTGATCCAGGTCACAACCTGCAAACCGGTGACTGGGTGGTTGTCAAGAAGCACGTGAGGAAATCGTGTTTGGAGCCGCGCTGTAAGGGGCCATATCAAGTAATACTGACAACAACCACTTCTGTGAAATGTGTAGGTGTTCCAAACTGGATACATGCCAGTCACACAAAGAAGGTGATATGTCCGACTGATGAGAAACTTGAAGTACCCGAAACAACAGCTCCAGAAGGGGAAGTCTCAGGGTCGGAGAGTATTCAAAGGGAAGCTGAGACTGCAGGAGAGCCCACTGAGGACGGCTTAGTCCCTCAAGCAGTAAATGAGTTTGAGAGAGGTGACGGTGAGCCTATCTCAGTAGAGGCAGAAGGAGAACCAAGTCAAGGAGAGGTTCTCCCAGAAGTAGACGGATACGGGTTAGAGCTTTAACCCGTTAGAGATCCTGAGGAAGAAGGGGAAATAATAGATAAAAGTCAAAGCACACCAGCATCCCCTGAGCCAGTTGCAGGTCCGTCAAGAGAAAACACCATAGCACAAGAGGAGGGTGCTGTTCAGCATCCTGAAAGGCCAAGTAGGAAGAAAACGCATAAAGGTGATAACTGGCCAAAGAAACAAGCTGCAAGGGAAAAGACTGTCCCAGGTGAGACAATAGAGGAAGAAATCGACACAACCAGAAGGGAGGATCTAAGTGAAGGAGAGCCGCAGAGTGAACGCAGGTCGAAAAGAAAAAGAGTTGCAAATAGAAGGTACGCAGGTCATGAATGGGCATATGCCACAACATCTGTGTGGCAGCAAGAATTCTTAGCGTTTTGCTTTGATCGAGAAGTACCAGGCCAATACTACGGTACCTGAATTCAAACAGAGAAAGAGACTGTGCTAAAATCGAGAAATTGAAATTGAAAGCTGATAACTGAGAAAAGAGACTTATAAATACCGGATGTGACACTTAAAACCTGAATTGACTTTGAAAAACCGAATATGACAAGCTGCTAACCTGATTTGACAAAAAGGTCCTGGGGTGAGCGAAACGCTGTAAATATACGCAGACAGAAAGAGAGACTTTGAGAAGAAAAAAAAAAAAAGAGCTTTTAAATCGTTCTCAAGTTGATTGTTTGCTTCGAGTTATTCTGCTACCTGATTCCTTACAGACCATGGCTTACAATAGAGGTAGTAGCAAAAAGGGTAAAGTGTGTGGTTGGTTAAGTGTTATTCTAGGTATTGTGTGTGCAATAATAATTGTGGGTGTGATGGTGGGAATGCCGTGGTTGGGTAAGAAAGTGACTAACAATGCTTCAAAACTTGAAACTGCTACACTAACACCATGGGAAAAGTTTGAGCAAGGTACACAACACTTGCATGAGGGAACTAATTCAAAGGGGGAACTCTCCACTAATGTCTTCTATCGCTTGCTGAATGAGTATGTTGATACGATGGATGTGAGAAACTGTTATGTGTGTACAAAGATTCCTTCGTCAGTGCAGGAGGGGGTCACATATCATAGTCTTCCTTTAACTACGGGATAAGCTGAAGTCTGCTACAAACAAGATTCTATGACCAGGAACATGTGCAATATTTTTATTCTAATTTAGATGTAGTGTTTTCCTTTGTGCCCGTGATTGAGTTTCTGAATAAGTTAGCTAAGGAGCATAGTATAAAATTAGGTAGAGGTTTCTTTGAACAACACTGACATTTGGGACAGCTTATGCACACCGCAACAATCTAACCTGCTTATTAACACCTGTGGAGAAAAGCTTTTTAGATCACACTGATCATAGACGCAAAGCACTGAAGGAAAGATTAGAAAAGGGGCTAGAGAAACGCACATATACAAATGATTATGCTTATACTGCAATAAAAACACAAGGCAAATTAGCTATAGATGCACTACATGTAGGTAGACTTTGTATATATAGGCCAAATCTGATGATGACACTTTATTTGTGGGAACGACATGTGTTTTTGTTTCAGAGTAAGTGGACATTCATGTTAAATGGACAGGACCCAGCGATCCCTGGGATCTATTATATATGTGGACTTAATGCTTATTACCGTCTCCCCAAGGGATGGTATGGGACATGTTATTTGGGGATAGTTTTCCCAAAGATTTACCAGATTGATAACTTAAAACAAATACCTAAAATGTCTGAATTACAACATTTTAGACAAAAACGAGAGACAGCGGCTGCTGTCGTTGGTGACATATTTGGAGCCATAATTCTTTCAGTAGGGATTATCTTAAACTCCATAAAGATTTGAAAGTTGTCTACTATTGTGGATAACATGCTGACAAATTTTACAGAGGCTATACTTCTGATGGATACTGAACTTGCTGCGGAAAGAGCTATAACTCTTCAAAATCGGCTTGCTTTAGACATTCTTTTAGCAAAGAGCGGCGGAGTCTGCAAGATGCTCAACGAGCGTCATTGTTGCTCATTTATACCGGATAATAGTAAAAAGATTAGAGGTATGCTTACTAACTTAACTAAAGATAGTGCAGATTTGAAAGATTTAAAGGAACCTGGAGTTTGGGAGAAAGTTGGAAAAGGAATTGCCAGAGTAGGGAGCTGGTTTAGTAATATTTGGAACGGCGTTCTTGCAAAAATATTAGGGGGTCTATTAATTGTTCTAATCTATTTATTAGGTTTATGGGGAGCATGAAAAATTAATGAAAGAATTAAAAGAAATTGAACCAATCGTAGCAAGAGGAATGAAAAACATGAAAGGGAGAACATGTTTAATGAAATTTGGGAGAGTTCAGACAAAGGACAAGATGTTGAAATGCGCATTATGCGTAAAGTGAAAAATTAAAAGTGAAAGGTTGAAGTGGAAAAGTTTGTGTGATGACGAACGCCATCAGAGGAGGGACTGAGAGAGCGTAGCTTATATAATCTATATTAACATGAAATGTTTATGAACTAATGTGTGATAATGCCGCATAGAAATTGTATTAATACATTTTGCTTAAACGTGCACTTGAAATGTGACCACGGGGAGTGGCCGCCAATGTATACGAGGAATAATGAAGATGACTAATATTGATAGAATGTGATTTGTACTAATTAATTAATGATTATGTTATTCCAGTTATGCTAAATGAATCTTGTAGGCCTTACGTTAGCATGAGCCGAAGCTTAGCTGCCTGGTTCTCATATTAAATGTGTTTTTCTAAACGTGCAGTGTGCTGACTCGCAAAAGGACATGACCTCTTGTTTTTCTCCAAACTAGAAGCTGAATGTAACCATAGTGGATCCGTTCTCATGAAATTCATATTGCTTGTAGGAGAGTGCTAGCTAAAAATGCAACAGTGTAAATTAGTGTAATGTACAAGGTTGTTTAAAGCGGTGAAGACAATGGAGCTACTGACCAAAAGATGTGCAAAGAATTACAGAAGGATGAAATCATACCGGACGTGCTACCTCCGAAGGCGTCAATCACATGGACCAATAAAATGTATGTAAAATAATTTGGGGTGAAAGATTAATGACATAATCCATTTTCTAATAGGGTAAAGATAGTGGGGTATAACCGTAAACCAATTAAATTTTAGGGGAATGTACTACGAAAAAGGGATAAAAACCCATGACACGGGGAGCCATTTAGGTGGGTTAGGGAATGCTATTGATTTTATCCAGAAACTTTGTCACCCTGTTTGGTGACTTTGCTGATTTTACTTAGAACCATCCTCTTCCTTAGATTGCCCATTTACACTTTGTCTCCTTATGAGCGAAGTGCCCCTTTTGCCCGAGAGCTGAGTTCTGACTGATGGTGAATCAACTGATGTCCTGAAGACGAAGACTGAACCTGAGTACTGACCTAAACCTTGGAGAGTAACTATGACAATGATATTGTGATTTGTCTGTTTGCCTTTCCTTTCTAGGTACCAACTGCTTACTTTTTACAGAGACCGTAGCTAGATGTTTTCCAAATTGGTGTTCTAAATTGTTTTGCATGAAGCCCAACATGCTAATGCTAATTAGTGGTTAGAACAGGGGTTCACTAATATTGACGCAAATAGACAAACGACTGAAACTATGCTTTGTTGAACTAACGCGTTGATGATACTCTGCTAAAGTTGATCTATGTACACACCGTGCTATGTTCTGATGTTTGCGATTCTTGCCTTAATGAAATCTTATCAAAGTTGCCAGATCGTGACTATGCTGTTTTGTTTATTGGTTTTGAGATTAACCCATCTTCTTTTAGAATTGTAATAAATAGGGAATAAAACTCGTAAAATTCTACTAAACTGTGTGGTTATTCATGATTGCAAGGTCATGGTGGTGTCTTGAATCGATTAATGTCTTTGACTAAAGTGAAATGCATTGTGATAATAAATATTGATGACATTATTGATGTATTGATTGACATAGTGATTAGCTATCTCGTCCCAAGGTGTCTCTCAACTAGACACGTCTAGCGTGTGTCCTGCTGAGAGGGTGGGTGAGGTGACCAGTTGCTTGAGGCCGAGGTTTGTGAGGTTGTCGAGCAGGGCTGTGGTGTTGCAGTCGTGAGTGCTTTCCAGGTGAAAGTTGAGGTCACCAAGGAGTATGTAGTCTGTGGAGGAGAGGGCGTGGGAGCTGATGGTATCGGCGATGGTGTCACAGAATGGAGGCGGGGTCCTGGTGGTCTGTAGATGAGGGTTCCTCTAAGGGTGGTGTTAGCGTTTATGTGTATTTGAAAGTGTAGGTGTTCTGTGTTGTCAAGGGAGTCGTTGGTGTTGGTGGAGATTTTGATGGAGTTTTTGTGTATTATATTGATGCTTCCTCCTGGTTTATGGGTGTGGTCTCTACAGGTGATTTTGTAACTCTCTGGGATGGCTATGGCGATGTTGGGTTCTGATGAGAGGTTCATCCATGTTTCAGTGAGGAAGGCAATGTCAGGGGAGTTTGTGGTGAGTAGGTCCCAAAGTTCGATGGCGTGCTTGTGGACGGAGCGGGTGTTAAGGAGGATGCAGTTGAGGTGGTTGCGTGGTTTGGTGTTGTTGCGTTGCTTGTTGGTGCTGCTGGTGTTAGTGTGAGTGCAGGAGAAGTGGCAAGAGGGGCATGAGAAAGGTCCATGTGTGTGTATGGGGTTGGCCTGGTTGCAGGCAGGATGCGGGCCTGGGTTGAGGGCAAGGAGTTCAGTGGAGGAGTAGTGGTACTTCGGGGGGTCGGAGGAGCGAAGACCAGGGGACGGGCGCGGTCCAGGCGCGGACAGGCGCAGACAGGCTTGTCTCTGGCGCTCCAGCGGCACGGCCATGCAGCGGCCGCCATTAAGAAGGGAGGTGGGAGGGAGGAGCAGCTGGGAGGCGGGAGGGAGTGTCCAAGGGGGGGCGTGAGGGGAGCGGGGACGCAGTGGCTGGGTTAACGGGAACCTTCAAAAGCCGGAAAGAAAACGGGCACAATAGGAGCACAAAAGCAAAGCGGGGCACAAAAAGGGCACAGTCCAGTTACAAAACAATTCTAAAAACGAATACTAAAATACAGAAAACAAAATACAAACTGATGAATGAAATACCAGACACACCTACCACTAGGCACCAGGGATGAGGCGCCGGCGGGTGCCTGCGGATGGTGGAGGGCCTCGAACTTCTTCAAGTTGCAGCAACGGCGGGGTCAGGGGTACGGAGGCAGGCTGGTGGAGCCGAAGTGTAATCCTGGCCCAAGCAGGTCAGGGGATCACACTAGGCTCTGCGCAGCAGGCGCCATCAAGAAGGGAGGTGGAAGGGAGGGGCAGCTGGGAGGCGGTAGGGAGTTTCCAATGGAGGCGCAAGGGGGGCAGGGCCACAGGGGACGCAGCGGCTGGGTTAACGGGCACCAGCGAGAGCCAGAAAGAAAACGGGCACAATAGGAGCGCAAAAGCAAAGCGGGGCACAAAAAAGGCACAGTCCAGTAACAAAACAATTCTAAAAATGAATACTAAAATACAGAAAATGAAATACAAACTGCTGAATGAAATACCAGACACGAGTACCATCAGGCACCAGGGATAAGGCACAGGCGGATGCCTGCGGGTGGTGGAGGGCCTCAAACGTCTTCAAGTTGCAGCAACGGCGGGGTCAGGGGCAAGGAGGCAGGCTGGTGGAGCCAAAGTTTACTCCTTGCCCTAGCTAATGCCACCTTGGCTGATCTAAGGGTTCTAGTGGGCTGTTAAACTTGATTCTTTATACCCAAGTATGCACTCCCACCGATACAAATTTTGATGGACATGAGACAAAAGTTTTAATATGCATCACTTCCTATCAGGAAACCAATGGAAAGGTTTCAAGACTGGATCTGCTGTGGCCATGGTAGGTAGGCAACACACCAAGCTTCCATCTGCGTTTTGCACTACCTGAAGCTGGGACAGCAGTGCTTTGTTACTTGCCACCAGTAAAGCCTTTCCATAGTTAAGGTGGCATGTTATGAGGGCCTGGATAATTATCTTTCTACAGTGCAAAGGCATCTGGAAAAATACCTTCCTGAGCTTGCAAAGGGTTCCCACACAGGCCCACAAACAGTCATCAGTTGATATGACATGCTCAGCTTGTTCTCCAACAGAATGATCAGATTTTCTGTCACCTTTGTGCGGTGAGGGAGACTGCCTAACTCAGCTGACCATTTGTTAGTTCTCATTCCAGGTTTTTGGGGGTCTTACCAGAAAGGACAATCTCACTCTTGTCCCCAGTAGGCTGGAGGCAATTCTGCTTCATCTGATTTGCCACACCACCTAGTCAGCTACCAAATTTAGTTGTAGTTGCATTATGATTATGGCCTTTAGACATCACCAATTTGGTATTGTCAGCATATGATAGAATGTCTAAGCTGAATTCTCTAACAAACTTGGCCAGAGGGGCATGATGATGTTAAATAGAGTGGCTCTTAAGGCTGACCCCTTGGCACCCCACAGGTGTTACTAACAACCTGAGATTTAAATAGCTAAAGTGTGACTACTTGGGTTCTGTCTGTCAGAAACTCCTTTAGCCAAACTAAGGGCTGAGAATTAATACCAATATTATACAGTCATTTTATTAAGATAGACTACAAGATCATATCAAAGGCTACAGACAGATCTAAACCTTTTAGTACTGATGAATTCCTCATGTCCAAACTAGTTCTAATAGTATCAACGAGGTGGGTTCCATGGTGTGTACTGCCCTAAAGCCAGATTGTGATGTATCCAGTAAGCTTATATTCTCTAAATACTGTGAAAGTTGACAGTTTATTTTTCCCAGTATTTTGATCAAATAGGGCAGCACCAAAACAGGATGATATTTCCATAAGTTAGCAGTTTATGTTGAACGTTTGTTCATGATGTGGAGGACACATGCATGTTTACTGCTCTTTGCTACCTTAGCTGAATCCAGTGAGATTTTAAAGAGATTTGTAAGGGAGGGAGCCAGCAATGAAAGGAAGGCAGAGGTCACACAGCTTACAAGACTCATCTGGACATCCAGATTTTATCTGGAAAGAAAGGTGCAACCCTCTGGCCTCTGTTATGGTCCCCTGACACCTGGAAATTGCAGTTTCCATGTCAATGATCTTAATAAAATCTGGAAACTTCAATTGATTCTCTAGACAATTTTTAGTTATCTGTTTCCTGTGTTGTGTCATGTATTGATTCTTCCTATTGTTATTATTTGGACCAGTCCTCATCCTCAACTTAAACTGGAAAGAAAATGATGTGTCCATGAGAGAGCGATAATTGCATCCATCTTAGTTTATTTGTTATTGCTGAAAATAAAGTGCAATATATGACCAGCATCATATTTGTAGCCACAAACAAGCTGTGATAATTCCATCCCCATGTCCTCCATGAGGTTGTAAAGCTCACTATCCTTTAGATTTTCTCAATGATAGTTAAAATCCCCCAACAATATAAAGTTCTCTGCCCCTGTGAAACGGGAGATCAGCAAATTAAGCAACATAAGGTGAATCCTGTTTTTGGGCATTGGAATACAGTAAAACAAAGTTCCTCTCCATTTGCACAAGGATGGGAGCTCTAATTTAAAGACCATCAGCTCATCATCTCAAGCTGGTTCAATAAATGGGAAATTATCAAAGAGACATTGCGTGGGAGTTTAAATATTATTTTCACTCTATGTACTGTCCTCCCTTCTCTATCGAGCTTGATCAACTTAAAGGCAGCTAGGATTGCAATGGCTAAGTCAGGATAGTTTGCAGAGTGGAGCCATGTTTCAGTATTAAAAAGGTATCATGACTCAAAGGTGTTATGAAGTCCTATATTTCAAATGCATGTTTGGGCAAAGACCTTGCATTGAGATAAAGGCCTAATATAGTTCTCTCAGAGGCGGAGTGGTCATAAACTCTCTTTTCTCACTTATCATTGACAAATCCAATGTCTGAACTTGATACAGTAGGTTTAGAGTTATCATGCCCTATTATAATGGAAATATTCATGCTAGAAAAAGTTGCATTAAAAAAAGAAAAAGGGCCTTTAGAGAAACCTGATGATGCCTTAAATAGTGAATCAACCTCGCATATAATGGGCAGTTTAGTTAACCATACCCAGCCAATGACATTGTTGATTAGTTTATGTCAGTCTTATCTCCAGATCTAACATAGCTCGAGTGGGGTCCTAGCACCGGTAGGGCGTGGACAGGCACAGACGGGCTTGCCCTTTGCATGCCAGCACAATGTCTGCTGCTCATCCAACACAAATATTGGAAACAAAATATTGTTACCTTGATATACACATTATTGACTACAATAATGTCCCTAAAAATAATTCACAATATTACAAAATATTTTAAAATATCTTATTTATCTTATTACCTTATACCACAAATATAATTAAACTTAAATCAATATATATCATCAAATATTATTAAATTAAAATTTACATTAAACACATGTAAAATAATATTTTATCTTACAATAAATAAACTAATCAAAATTCATACAATACTAGTTAAATAAATATTTAAAATGTTAAACATTAAACTATAACATTCAACAGTCAAATTATACTGTATACCTAGTAATAAAAAATAACACAAACATTTACTTTACCATTGAAAAGAAACCTTAATCAGCATCCACTATAAAAGTTAATACGTGAAAAACAAATTAAAAGTAAATGAACACTAAACACTAACATTTACCATGACGCAAACTAAGTAATACAAATAAGTGTTTAACAAAACAATGTAAAATATACCAAACCTGCATGATAATGACACTCTGCCAGATTCTGAACAGAATACCAAAGAAGTAAACGAGATACAAAACTACTAGTACCTTAGAAGGTAAATTATACAATTTAAATTTAAACAATATGAACTACATTTTTTTTAAATGGTAAATTATAATTAAACTATTAACACAGAATGGAAGAAAGAGCAAGATATATATAACATCTCAGAAAAGAATACAATTGCTCTCGCACATAAGATAAACTAATAGCCAGAAAAGCACATGCTCCAAGAATGTAAATTAGAAATAAACAAAATATCACTCTAACACCCAAAGGGCTACTACAAAAATGATATTGTTATTAATATGAGAGAACGCAACCACCCCTAGGTGTCACCAAATTCAAGTAAGACATGTACTTCCAGACTTAAAGAAGCAAGTACCCACTATTAAATATCAAAAGATATCCTCCCTCATGTATCTGAACACATCACAGATCAGTTACCAGCAATACCCACTGTAAAACACCCATGCCCTTATAACGAGTGTGGCAGTCTCAAGACTGCCACCCTCGCAGTACTGGTTGGACAGCGGCCAAAGTGGTGGTCTGACCCCCACATTACGTCTGTGGCAAAAGCGTCATGGTCGGACCGCTGGCACTGCCACTTTTAGGCCAGCCGACAGCCTGGCGGTGCCGGTGGTCCTAATCTGCCAGGGCAGCACTGCTAGCAGCACTGCCCAGGGGATTACGACCCCTGCATCTGCCAGCTTGTGCATGCCAGTTCCAAAGGCTGACGGAGACAGGGTGCTGGGTGCCCCATGGGATTACGAGATGGCCTCAATGTTGTGGTGAGTTTCCCTCTAGGCCAGTGGGTGGAAACAACATTTCCACCACTGGCCCAGGGGGAAACTTGTAATAGGGCCAGTGGGCAGAAAACCGGAGTACGAGTCTTCCGGCCCAAAGTGTTTGGTGGGTGGCCTCCGCCACCTGTCGAACTCATAATGAGGCCCCTGATATCACATACTAAAAAGCCATCAGCGACACTCCTGATGACCCTAGAAGATACCAAGACATTGAAATTCCTGAACACTAAGCTGCTACCCAAAATGATCAACCCGTCCTCTTACACGGCAACCTGAATAATGAAAGGACAAATTATTAATTTTTCTACGGCAAATAATTTATTGAGTCTAAGTCAATGTAAAACACTGGTGATGAATGGGACATTCAAAATGTGCCCTATGCCATTCACACAGATGTACACCATATACGGTGAATATCAAAACACTAACCTACCCCTCATATACGCACTGCTACCTAACAAACAAAGTAGCTATTATTCTGTACTAACTAAACCACATCAAAATAAAACAACTCCCCACATAAAATTATAATTGACATTGAACAGGGAGTGATACAAACATTACTTAAGCTATACCCACACACAGACACAAGGCTGTTATTCGCATTTTAGCTAAAGCATTTGGAGACATTTGCAAAACTCTGCACAAAGTGTAGAATATGCAACAGACAGGCAGTTTGCCTTTGAAACTGAAAAAAAATATTTTCACTGTCCCATAACAAAAGTAGACAACCACTACACATGCTTATTGAACTACCATTTTAGCAATAAATCAAACACATATTAAGTCCCATAATACACAATTTTGAAGACAAGCTGATTGGGAGACTGCACCGCTCTGGAAACAGATCGCATCCCAAATTCCAAAAACCATGGTGGAATGTCTACAACGGTACCATGGCTCAACAAGCCAAAACCAACAACACAGTAGAAGGATGGCACAATGCCTTCCAAGTCACACTAGGAAGAACCCAACCTACACTCTACAAATTCGTAGAAGCCCTCCAAAGAAAAAGCTATGAACAGCTAAGGATAGAGCAATCAGTAAGCCAAGTTAAACCTACAATAATTAAACAAACCACTAAAATGTACAACATGATACAATGTAAATTTAGAATCTTTCCTAACAACAAAGAAGTAGACTACTTTGAAGTAACTGCAAAATCCCTATTATAAAACACCTACCTACCTACAAAAATAAGCAACAAACCCTAACATGATAAAACACCACCATTACCTGGACATTTTTAAATGACTATTAGAGAATTTACTTTTTATAAATCAGTCAAAGAAATATAATGATAAACTAGAAAGTAAGACTGATAAATAAAAATATTTTTTAATATTTAATTAGAAATCTACACATCAGCAACACAAAGCACAGTATTAGAAATAAACACAACATGCAGTCAAATGAATCAGACACACAGAAACTAAAAATATTATATTGTATTTAGACCAAACAAATATACATATTAAAATATATGATTTGTCTCCCAAAAATAAATAAATCATACTTACAGTTCTATAGATTTAAATCTTCCTCCATATTCATGTTCACAAAATCTTATCCATAAAAAGGTTAAAAGAAACTCCAAAGAACACAATAAAATGTAAAAATGATAAAGTAAAATAAAATAAATTCAGCAAAGTAATCTAAAGTCATTACGAACCTTAAAAAAGACCTAAGAACCTCTCCAGAAAGCTTGTGAAAATTGAAATGAAATTTCAAGCTTTTTATTGAGTTATATAAACCAAAATAATTCCTTTTCAAAACAAAATCTAATCAAACACAGGACCATTGATGCCTTCTGATCTTTAAACCTGTAAAAAACACAACATATCCACCATCACAAAACACAATTTCCTAATAGAACATAAACTTTGCATTAGAACTATAAAAACACAACAAATAATTATAACAATGTACACGGTAACACAAGACTACTACCAAATGATAGCAAGTCCTAATGCACAACACTACTGAACAACGTAACAGAAAGTACTATAACATAGCCCTCAGATGGAACGCTACAACTATAGCTTACACTAACTACATCTACCCACATCCACCCTACCCCCAAAAGCGTAGAGAAAAGCTTTTAAAGGATTTTACCCGAACAGTGGATCAGCAGAAGGTAACTGTGACTCGCACCCAAGAAAGTCGACTAAAAGTGACAGCAATAGACTATAAAATACACTTTGTGTGAAAAAAGGCTGCTAAATGAAAAAAAAAAAGACTATCCTCATATAGGAAATAATGGGAGATTCATATAAAAATGTTAAAAATTGTATGCAACTATGTAAGAGTGTTAAAAAAAGTTGGGAAAATATCTAAAATGCATTAAAAATATAAATGATTATGTAAAGTTGAAAGTAAATACTATTATAAAAAAATATTATTATAGTACAATTCATTATAAGGAGTATATAATGTATAAAGTATATAACACCTGTAAAAAAGAAACATATATGTAACTAACATTGGGCCCAATTCACAAAGTCATTTTTGGTGATAAACTCACTTTTAGGGACAAAAATGGCTGGCAGGAATTTAAAGAAAAATTGTTGAATGCATTTTATTACTATTGTGGGTTTCTCTGTCATGATGGAAAGGTTGCGGAATGGACAGATCAATATGTGCTTTCCATTGAAACTTTGTGAGTGCCTAAACACCTGTGAGTGTGTAGGCATTCACAAATGCTGCTCCACTCCTTCTCCAACATGAAAATAGTTGGATGATTCCTTCAGCAACAGGATGGAGTAACTCCTCTTGGAGGGGATATTGAGAAAGGCATTTACCCATGGGTGAAAGTGTTTTTCTGGAGAAAAAAAATGATTGGTGAAATATTAATCAAGGGAACATGTTCTATAGCATTCTCACTAAAAGCTTGAAAATCTGCACCTAGCTCAGCTTTACAGGTGCACTATTGTGAATGTTTGTAAATTTCAATGAGTCATTAATTAGCATCCTTCATAGAAGTATTACTACTGGTATACATTTACTATTTGTTTTCAAGAGTCAGGTTCATTATGGTCACAGGTTTTGCAACAATAATCACAGCTATAAGAACATATGTTCTTTTAGGAAATGTGAGCCCGGGGAACATGTCAATTGACATTCCCAGTAGTACATCAGGAAACATGTGCCTGGCACAGCTTTACAGATGTACTACTGAGAATATTTGTGAATTTGCAAAAAATAGAAGAAGTTCCTTTTCTACTACTACAGGGGCAGATTTACTCTTTTTTTTTTTGTGAATCTGGCTGATAATGTTTATAGATTTTTCAATCAAAATCACAAACATTCGAACATGCTCAAATGGAAAACAGCTTGTGGTCATCTTTAATTAGGATAACTCTTGAAAGTTCACAAATATATTTTTCTACTAAAAGCTGAGTGAAAGGTGGAGTGTGACTTCTTTGACAGAGAGACAACAAGGAGAGCCGCATCTCTTCATTTTTTAACTCTTCTGGTTCCGTTATCTTACAAACGGTTTTAAAGCAAAGCATGCTCCTCTTAGGGAAACTTTTTTCCACATCTGATATCTAGTGAGCTATTGCCTAAATTCCAAGACATGACACTCCCGTCCAGCTCTGTAAATGAACAGACCTGCATGGGCCTTTCTGTAGTGCTGCCAGAATATATACCTGACTACAGTCCATTTCCTCTTGGCTAGATTGGTAGGAAAAAGCCTGAAGGCCCTGCTGGCCTGCTCTTTTGCTCCTGATAGACTTGCCAGAGTGGTATGGCCCAGCCAAACAAGATATATATCTGGCATTGCCAGTAGGTAGTTAGAGTTAGGACCATGTTTCCACTGAAAAAGGATTGTTTTGACTCGTCTATATGTTTGACGCCATTTGACAAACTTTTCTAAAAAAAAGTGTTCCAGAGAATCTTGTGACATTTCAGAGTGATCTGTCGTGTGGGGGCGGAGAAAAACAGGGGCCCCCGCTGCCCTCGGGACCGCCACCTCCCCAGGGCATTATTGTAATATGGGGAGGGGGCCTTCTGGCCCCCTCCCACTGCCCCGGGGACCATCACCTCCCCTGGTGTGATGTTGTAATCAAAGCAGGGGCCCTGTGCCCCCCCCCCACTGCCCAGGGGACTACTACCTCCCGGGGCAATCTTGTAACAAAAGTGAGGGGGGCCTGTGGCCCCCACCACTGCCCCGGAGACCATCACCTCCCCGGGCGATCCTGTAACTAAAGTGGGGGACCCTGTGGCCCCACTGCTGCCTCAGGGACCACCATCTCCCCCGGGGTGATCTTATAATTAAAGCGGGGGGCACTGTGGCCCCTCGGCTGTTCCGGGGGACCAGTACCTCCCTGGGCGATATTTCTATTAAAGCTGACCTCGGCCTTGTGGCTCCCACACTACCCCGGAGACCACCATCCCCTGGGCAAGGCTGTAGTTGGTGCAGGGGGGCCATGTCGGCCCCGCACCCTGGGGACCACCACCACCCGGGACTAAGATCTAGTTGGAGGGGGCTGCGCGGCCCTCCTCGAGGAGCCTCTGATGGCCCTGGGGACTGCCACCCCCCAGGGCTGGCTCCTGCTATGTCCTGGGGTGCCCAACATAAGAAATACTTAATATACTTACCTGCAGTACTCAAACAAATCTTCTGTGCACACTACTATTTAATGTGGCCAAATTTCAGCAAATTCTGACTGGCCGTTTTGTCGCTACATGAAATGCAAAAATCCAAGTAAAATGCTTCGGTTTTCAAGCCAGTTTTAGGACCCTCCTTTTCTTCTTTGCACTCCCTTGGCCAAATAATGCTATACTTTCAGCATTCCGACAATTAACTGGGGGCAGCAGTTCTGCAAAGTTTCATGGAAATTTGTCAAATGGGTGCAAAATTATTAAGGGACAAAAATCCTAACAATCCCTAGCTCTGGTCCCCTTAGCTATATCTACAAAGTAATATCTATCTATCTATCTATCTATCTATCTATCTATCTATCTCACTGAAAAAAAACAAAGGTTACAGGGATGTTATAGTTAGGAAATAGAATTTAAAAAAACATCGAAATTCACTTAAAACTTACATTATAGTTAGGTTCTGAATTTACTCGCAGAAAACCATAGAAATTCAGCTGTTGTAATTAGAATTATTTCAAGTAACTATAACTCGCGCCCCTGCCATGCAGAGTTTTCTCTTCAATAATTTGACTGCCAATGTTTCATTGATAGTTTTAATGATGTTTTAAAAGTTGTCATGAGTGCTGTAATATCTGGGGTATTTAGCAGTGTATGGTGAGGCCGTGATTTTAACAAAAAAATAAGTTTAAGCCTTGGAGGGTGACGGGGGCGGACCTGGGGGATCCCTACATCAAGGCTAAGGGCTCAGGGTATCCTTCCCCAGGCCCCTTTTCTTTTTTTTAATGTTTCTTTTTGAGACTCATCTGCCAACACTTCCTGGTTAAAGTGTTGGCAGCCAATCGGAAACATGGTTGTGGGCTGTGCAGGGGACCCCCTGAGGCCCTCAGCACTTCCTTTCCACCAGCCTTTTCATGGCAGTTAAACTGCCATGAAAAGGCTGGTGGAAAGGGAATTTCTGATCAGCATGGTGGTTCAGATCTCAGGGCTGACCACGACTCCGACAACCATCAGCCTGTTGGGAACCATGTACCTGGCGGGAATGGCGGTCCCCTGGTGGTCCGGCCACCAGGGTCATAATGTGGCAGTTGGCCTGCCTGGGGTGCGGCGGTCCGACCGCCACCACGAGGCTGGTGATCTCAAGACCACCAGCCTCGTAAAGAGGACCTAAGTCCCAACTATAACTACCTACCTGCAAACGCCAATAGGTAATATATATATATTATATTTCTCAGAGGCCGCTTGATGCGTTTTGACCATACCACACTGGTCTTGTTCATTATACATGACCCCATTTTGATTTGAGTTTTTATTCCCTCAGAACATCACATGCATCATCATACACATAAGCGTTTAAAAAACATATTTTATATTAAAGCTTTTTTTCTTTCTTTTTTAAAGTGCATTTTTAATTTGCTAGCAATTTCGAAATTAACACTTAGTTACAATCACTCAGATCCTGATACTTTCCTTGATTACCCTTGTTCTCTTCTCGTTGCCCAAATGGGAAATTAGAACGTAACCTTGCACGGTATACGTGCCCCCTATATGTGCAAGTGTAAAGGAAACATAATTATTGCAAAAAGTCTGACTCAAACAATTTGAAATGCCTCTCATTTTTCAACTTCAAAATTAATTAAATCAAACAATAATTATGATTACCACATTGCTCTTTTATATTCTGTTGTATAATATTCTAAATACATTTTTAAATGCATATATTTAACACTATAGCCTTCATAAATACCCTAAGTAGGGCAACGTGGCATACCACCATGTACATAAAGACCCCATGTATTTTCCTTTACCACTTTCTTGCACATCCCCCAGTAGGGTAAAAACATCTTTAAATCCCTAAGGTAGGGTTTACCATGGGTGAAACCTGCACATGCAGGAGGACATTAGACCATGTATGAAACAAACTAAAGGGAAATGTGAATCAAGTAAAACACTAAATAGGGTCACTCTCCTGAAGGAGAGAGATAAGGAGTTAGACAAATTGGGAAAATCTTCTTCCATGTTTAATCTTTTAGGATTTCCACTGTCAAATTCCAGTATATATCTCGTTTTAACATGTTTTCTCTATTGCCACCTGTTATACATTTAGGGACATGGTCAACCACAAAGTATTGGAGTTTATCAACCTTCCCTTCATGCACCAGATCGAAATGGCACACCACCAGACATGACTTATCCACATTCTGAATAGCACAAACATGTTGCAGGATTCTCTTGTGCACTGGGTGCATTGTGCTGCCTACATATACTAGGCTGCAAGGGCACATGAGTATGTAGATGCAAAATCTGTGTTGCATCTGAAAGCTCCCTTAATTTTACAAGGCTTTCTTTGAAAAGTTGCATTGGATTCTGTTTTATTAATGTAATATTGGCAAGTTTTATATTTAGTACAGCTTCTAAACCTTTACTCTTACTGAGCCAGGTACCTTTGTCTACTTTCTTATGAATGGTGTTTGCCATTGTTCACTCATTGATTTACTGTTTCTGTATGTTATTGGTACCATATTTGATACATTGTTTCCTATTACAGGATCACTCCTCACAAGGTGCCAGTGTTTAGACATTATTTTTCTGATGTGCTGCCACTTTGTACTTAAATTTGCATTAAACCTTTTCTCACTACCATAAATTTCACTTTTCTTTCTTCAACCATACCAAAGACCAATTCTTCTCTTTTCAAATTGTGTGCTTTCTTTTTACTGCTGTCAAAGTTACTTCTGCTGGGCCTCTAGCTCATCCTGTGCATTACACCTTACTTCTTCCTCACCACAGTTTCTTTTAATCTTTAGAATTTCCCCATAAGGGATATTTCTTTTAAGACTGGGTGGGGGTGAAAGCTAGTTTTGTGAAGGATCGCGTTGACTGCTGTAGGCTTTCGAAAGATCTTACTCTGCAGCATGTTATCCTTTACACAGACAGTCAGGTCTAAGAAATTCACCTCTGTCTTACTTATGGTGCTTGTAAGTCTTTGTTTAAATCATTCAGATTTAAGTAATTCATAAATCTCTTAGCACTTTCATCTGAACATTTCCATATAATAAACAAATCATCTATAAACTATAGCCATAAGGTCATATTCCCAGACCACTTGTTCTCGTATTTGTGATGGAGCACCTGTTGCTACTACTAGCCCATATGCAAATTTGCTAGGATGGGGGCAAAACAGATGCCCATCGTGGTTATTTGGTCTGTTAAAAGATTTCCACATTAAATATTAAATAAAATTGGTTAGGAACCAATCTGTCATTTCAAGGAACATACGAGTATGTTTGTACAGACTCATTGTGCCTGCTCCCAAAAAATACTAAATAGCATTCAACCCATTGTTATGGTGTATACTTGTATATAAAGACATCATATCTAATGTCATAAGTACATATTCCTTATTTCATGTGATATGATAGATCGTTTTTAGAAAGTCACCAGTGTCTTTCACAAATGATGGTAAAGCTTTAACATAATCTTGTAAGAAATGGATAATTTAGTGTGAAGTTTTTACAAGCATTCCATCAATGGCCGCTATTATTGGGTGCCCCGGAGGTCTAATTTCATTCTTATGATTTTTCAGAATTAGATAGAATTTCAGTATCTTTGGATGATCTTTCTTAAAATAAAAATATTCCTCTGGACTGACTAAATCTTCTTATTTCCATTTACGGAGCTTTTTTTCTATATTCCCTCTCCTGATGTGTGCTCCTTCTTTAACAATTCAAGTCATTTAACCTTTATGGGTACATTCTAATTTCTCATTTGGGATACAGGGAGAGAGGAAAAGTAATCAAGGGAAGTATTGGAATCTAATTGATTGTAACAAAATTTACAACATTTTGTTTTTTATACACAATTAATTTTGAAATTGTTAGCACATTGAAATGCACTTTAAAAAGAAAGAGAAAAGCTTAATGTGAAATGGTTTCTTTAAACTTGTATGTTTATGATGACGCATCAAAATGGGGTCATGTATTGTGAACAAAGACTGGTGTGGTCACACAGCCTCTGAGAAATAAATCAGAGTATTGTAATCAGCTGGAAGTGTTGGCATCTGTTAATTTGTGAACATTTGTGTTTTACATAGTACCTATGGAGTGTTCCTAAAAATGTGCTCTCTAGGGTCATGTTGTGCATGAAAAGTTTTGGGAGGATCCGTCAAGGTTGGGCCTGGGGGGGGGGGAGTCAAAAAAAGTGTGTTCTCCATGCTAATTGCCATAGACTCCTCCGACACACCTGCAGCCCAAACCACTGGATGGAATTGCACCAAATTTTGAGGTGTGGTATTTACTAGCTGTGGTAAATGCCTTCTATTCATATTTTTCAACTTACGAATGAGGCATAACATGGGGAATTTGTATTTAACACTCTATGTTCTGCATGCTTGCCTTTTTTCTGTGCCTTTTCCCAGATGAATTTAAGAAGGTGTGACCTGCTACAATCTCAATGGGGAAAAGTGTGATTGTATGATAATCATGACACTACTCCAAATTACCAACCATGTGTAATTAAAGGTTTGTACAGGGTTTAGAATTTAGCACTGAACATATAATGAGAGCCTTAATATAATAATAATCTACTCAATTTATGGAATAAAATAATACACGCTGATGTAACTATGCACATAAAGACAGTTTTGGGATGTAGAGCTCCATTAGAACGCCTATGGTCCAGATACACATAACCTATACTGTTTCTTCAAAATTGTTTTGTGATATTGAGCTGAGTGATCACACAAGTAAGCTATACCATTCACACCCAATATGCTCAACAATGCAGATGAATCACTATGAGGGTAGTCTAACTTAGGCACAGTAAGACCACGACTGATCAGTGCTAAAGTGTGTGTGCCAAACATGTTAATTTACTTGTAGGTCCCTAGTAAAGGCCAGTACAAGTGCCCATGGCCTTTAAATGAAATGCTACTAGTAGGCCTGCAGCATTGATAGTGCCGCCCACTTCAGTAGCCCTTTAAACAAGCATCAGGCCTATAATTGCAGAGCCTGTGTGTGCGGTTTTAAACTGCCATGTCAACCTTTCAAGTTAAGCTTCTCGCCAGGCCAGAATCTTCCTTTTTAATACATGTCAGTCACCCCTAAGTTAGGCCATGGAGTGGCCCAAGGGCAGGGTACAGTGTATTTAAAAGGTTGGACATGACCTTTTATGTTTTACATGTCCAGGTAGTGAAAAACTCTTAAATTCATTTTTGCCGGATTACTGTTTAGATGTGTAATTTCCTAATGGGACCAGATAGATATTTCGAGTTTGGTGTCTCTGTACACACAATTTAAAATCACAACTAATGGCAAATTTGGATTTTAAGGTGCAAGTCTAAAAATGCCAATTTTAGAAAGTTTGCATTTTCTTACTTTAACCATTATGTGCTTCCGGCTGTCTCTGAATACGTCTGGGTAGGTGACATTTGGGCTTTTGTGCATTCTTTCTAGACAGCCACACACAAGGGGAGCTAGGTGTTCCTGTTGGGCAATCTACATCTTGATGGGTCATCCTGGGTAGGATGGAATGGAGAAGGTGACACATCTGAATAGAATGGGTCCTGAACCCTCATAAAGAGCTGCATAATCCACTGAAGTGTGTCTGGAGCCAAGGAAGGAAGGGACTTTGTGCACTTCAAAGGCCTCACTTTGAAGTCTCCCCCCTGCGAAAAGCACAATTGGGTATAAGTACTGGTGCCAAACACCACCAAATCAGCACACTTCTGGACCGGAGGACATACTTCCAGGAAGAAGAATTGCTGTGCTGCTGAAGAAACTGTTACTCTGCTGGAACTCTGTTGGACTTTGCTGAACTCCTGCTTTGCTGTGCCTGCCTTGCTACCTGATGCCTTCCTTGCCCTGGAGTGAGAAGGACTGGACCTGCAACTATACATCCCTAGAACCAAAATTACATCAAGGGCTTAGTGGCTTGCCTCCTGTTCTGAAGTCTCACGGCCATCAAAGACTTAATCCAACTCTGCTACAGCTTCTGAACTCTGACCACCTGTCTTGCCCTGCCAGTGGTACTGATCCATTCCTGGGCCCTTGGAAGTAGGTTCTACAGCTGTCTTCTGCAGAAACCCACTCATCATCATCATTGCCCTGATTGGAACCACCACATCTCTCCTCAACACTAAAACATCACTGCTACCGCTGAGGATGAGGACATCACAGCACCAACTGCATGGTTCGGAATTGGCAAATCGCCCTCAGCCCCGACGCATCATTTTTGCATCACTGGCTGCACAGCTTAAGGATGACGCATTGTCTTCATTGCAAAAGGTTTGTAGCTGTACCTCTAGGACATCGCATCAACATCTGCACTGCTCGACGCTGATGCATCCCTGACTGTGCAGATCAGAACCAATGCATTGCCTTTGGAATATTTACTTTGCCCCTCGCATCGGATCTCTAACACACAAGGGAATGTTTTAGTGGGACAAGGTTGGTCCCTGTCGCCGGCCCACACTTCATCGCACCCGGCTGGAACTTTTGGATTTACCCAGTCTAAAACAACAAGATAGCCCCTGTTGGTGCTTTAAATTTCTAAGCACTACATTTTGTCAACATCAGGGCAGTGCGCGCTCTACGGGCGACTGGAATGAAAAACCCAGCACTTATGAGATAACGTAATTCATGCATTATGTTGATATGCTGTTGTTTAACCTTTTGCATTGCAGAGTTTAATCCTGAAGACTTATATTCAAGGTGCTTGTAAATACCGTTCATTTGCAATGTATTGCTGCAGGCTTTCAGAGTGTGTCAGGGTGTGGTCCCTTACCAGGGCCTTCTAGAAGCTTTCTCTGCAGCATGACTGGGTGTGGTTTGTGGGCCGGGCCAGACTCTATATAAGGGAGCCAGCCCAGCCCCACGTGCTCACTATTCAGAGGTCCCGGTGCAGAGCAGCAGCAATTTCCTGAGCTCCTGTTCCGGGGGCCTACCTTGATCTTCCAGGCCTTTGCCCTTCATTGTATTGGTGATCCTTGATGAGGGCGGTAAGACGGAGGTCGGGCTGGGCCCCCGATCCCGTTTTCGAAGGCATTCAAGTTTTTGGGCCTAGTTTTCATGTTGGGAGATTTTTCCTTGTGCCTGTGAATGTGCTCATAGTTTCTGGCATTTACATGTTGATATTCAAATTGGCAAGATACGCGATTCATGCCTTGCATTTAACTCTTGACACTCATTGTGCGCTACCATTTCTTGCCATTTACATAGTGGCATTGCAATCGGCAAGACGGGTGATTCATTCCATGCATTTAACTCTTGATATTCATTGTGCGCGCCCATTTCTTGGCATTTACATGGTGGCATTCGAATTGGCAAGACGCGAGATTCGTTCCGTGCATTTAACTCTTGATAAACATTGTGCGCGACCATTTGTTGGCATTTATACGGTGGCATTCGAATCGGCAAGACGCGCGATTCGTTCCGTGCATTTAACTCTTGATATTCATTGTGCGCGACCATTTCTTGGCATTTACATGGTGCCATTCGAATCGGCAAGACGCGCAATTCATTCTTTGCATTAAAACTTTGACAATCATTGTGCGCGACCATTTCTTGGCTTTTACATGGTGGTACTCGAATCGGCAAGACGCGCGATTCATTCCCGCATTTAAAATTGATGTTTCAGATTTCTTGCAGAGTGCGCGATCATTTAATGGCATTTACATATCCTTGTTGAAATCGGCAGTGTGCGCAATTCCTTTCCCGCATTTTGAAACTAGGTGTTAAAATTCAAGATGTTGCATTATATGTGCATATTAAGTCCTTCATACAATTCCTACTGTGTTCCAGGAAATGTTCAGATTACTTTTGTCCTCATGTAAAAAGACCATGTTTGTTCTGAAAACATATTTCTAGAAGTTTATTATAATCCTAGACAATGTGTAACATTTCATGAAAAGTTTCACTGAGAAGTTGTATTAATCATGCTTGATTCCTTCCCAGGTACCCAGACATCTTGAGGCCTAGTTATTAGTCCTTTCTTAAGTTATCCATGGTTACAGTATGACAATGCTTAGAATCATAGTCTAGTGAAAATCAATGTGATATGATCTTGATATTGTGTGGTTTAACCTTTTTGCTTCCTATAGGTCTCATTCCCTGCTGTTCCCATCCTAATCCCCTTTTCCCCCGCTTGGACTCTCTCAGGCTCTGTGATTTTATCTATTGGAGTCTTGGAGCTGTCTAGTGGTGGACATGTTGGGAACGTGCGCAGACCCCGAGGATCTGGTCTCCTTGACACATTTGCAGATATTTTCTTAGAAAATTCATACCTCGATTCTGCTTATTGGATTTTTTTCATTTTGGTCTTGTTTTGTCCATTAAAATAAATTCTATTTTCCTAACCAAGTATAGATTATTCTTGTGTGGTGTCCCTGTTTTTCTGTATTAAGTGTTGCACAAAAACTTTACACATTGCTTCCTAAGTTAAGCCTGCCTGCTCTCAGGCAAGCTAACAGAGGGTGAGCACAGGTTAATTTATGGTGTGTATCTGACTTACCCAAACTAGGTTTTTGGTTCTTGCTTGGACAGGGTGTATACTCTGCCAACCAGAAACACAACTTCTAATATTTACAAGTTGGCATGCTACACTCCTCTGAAGTGTGCCAAGCAGACACTCTGAAAAGCTTAAACCATGAACAGACAAATGTTCCTTTAAATTAAGTTGCTAAGAAACATTCATAGGCTATATACTTAAAGTCTCTCAGGTGATAATGCATCACAATTTGACAGGATAGAATTACACCAAATTTGGTAGAAAGCTAGCTGACTGTATGCCAGTCACGTTTTTGCTTATTTGCTGTAAATCCATTCAGTAATTTTGAAGACATTAAAGGGAAAATAAATGTGAATATCTAGGGATGCGGACCCTTTGCAATTATTTGCGAAAAAGATGAGTTTGTGCAGGGAAATTCACAGCTCTGATTGGCTGCCAACACTTCAAAACAGGAAGTGTAGGCAGCCATATTGGGATTCGGCTTCAGCCGAGTCCCCTGAAATAAAAGTATTAAAAAAAGAGGACAGGGTAGAGACACCCTGACCCCTTAGCTCTGGTGGGGGAGGAGGGGTGCGAGGCAGAGGGACCACCCCAGAGTAAAAAGGCATTTTTGTAAATTATTTTTTTGCAGTGAAATCAGAATATTCACAAATTTGCAGCAAAAACATAAACAAAAACCAAGTGTGGACTCCCTCGCTTGGTTTTGACCTAGATGGGTCAGGTCATAGGGGCATTGATAATTTAATGTGGGGGGCCTCCCAGCAGCCCACAGCCCCGGGATGACTTTTGCTATGTATGCTGAGGGCCCACAGCGACCTACACCCTGGGGATCACCGCCTCACAGGGGCAAAGACTAAAAATATGGAAAGGGGGTCTGTTTCAGACTCCCAAGCCTCCGGGTTCACCACCTCCCCAGGGCTATGCGTACATCGGATGGGGGCCGCACGGCACCCCTCATGGACCCAGTCATGGCCCTGGGGACTGTCACCCTCCCCAGGATCAACTCCTGCTATGTGCTGGGGTGCCCACCATAGGAACATAGCTGTTTGCTGCGGCTTGGCTGCAGCTCTGAAGCTGCAATCAAGCCACATCAAACACTCCACTGTTTGAGAGCAGAACCTGTCAAACAGGTCCCACTGTCAAACAGTGGAGCTTTCATCTCTGTTCCCAGCACGCATGCAGGGAACAGAAATGAAATGCTTCAGCAAGCAGGGAGCTGCTGTTGAAGGAGCTCCCTGCTTGCTGAAGCAATGACCTTCCTTAAGGCCTTAAGGCTTCCCTTATGGAGCCAGATAGCCTGTAAAGGGCATTTAAAAAAAATAAAATTAAATAAATAAATAAATATATAGGGACAGTGGAGGAGCCCTTGGGGGCTCCCTCGCAGTCCCAGATTGTCCATAAAGGTCTAAAAAAAAATAAAAAAAAAATAGGAAAAGCCATAGCTCAGTGTGTCGCAGACCTTCACACTGAGCATTGGGGTTCAAGTCCAGCTAGACTCGTTTCCCTCTTTCTTTTTTTATATAAAGTACAAATTATTATAGGTTTTTAAAATGACAAAAACATTTTTAAATTTAAGTTGTACACAAATATCTCATTCTAAGTATATCAGACATCAAAGAATACACTAAAAAACTCTATTTCTCTCCCTTTCACTTTCTTTCTCTCTTTATGTCTCTCTTTCTCTTTCAATCAATTTCTCCCACTCACACACCCACTCAAACATGCACCCACTCACAGACCCACTCAGACACTCACACACACACTCACAGATCTACTCAATCATTCACGCACCCTCTCACAAACCCACAAAACCCTCATGCATTCACTCTCAGCTCGAGTCAGACCCTCACACACCCACTCACAGACACACTCAGACAGTTACACGCCCACTCACACATGGACTCAGACTGTCGCACAGACCCAGTGATACCCTCAAACATCCACGTGCATACTGATGCTCCCACTAAAACATTGATATATGTACTTTCACACCCAGACAGACAATCTTACAGCTACTCTCACCCCCAGATACAGACACTCACACCTATTCTCACACGCAGAGAGGCCGTGGCTAACTTGACATGAGGTTTGCGCACAGAGTACAAGATCACTATTTACTTATATCTATAATGTTAATTAAAAATTATGAGTTTGTGCAATAGAGTGATTTGTTTGAAAATTGTCCCACCTATAGTTCTAAAAGAGAGCAGCCGAAATATTACCAGATAAGTTAGAGGATCAGTAACAAAATTTAATTCTCCTGCTCTACGTAAAAGTTAACGCTAAATAAATGTGAATATGTACACACATGATTAAAATAAGCAATACTAGATATTAATCAGAAAACACAATTTAAGTCATGTAATAAAAGAATTAGTGCTTAAGGATCTTGTTCTAGTGTGCCAAATCGCTGCTAAAAACCTTGCCATATAAACACCACGGCCCGTGGGTATTTGTTCTGCAGATCCTAAGGGCCAAGTGGCAATCCCTGACACACAAGGCATTACAAAGTGGTCTTATCCAGTAAGCCCTCTGCTTCTTGTATGCAGGACAGTGGAATAGGACGTGACTGATGTTTTCTTTGGTCTTGCATCCCATCGGACAAACGTCTGTTAGGCTTTCAGTTTGCTTCCATTTAGAGGTCAGATCACATAACGGTAAGGAAACAAATCTAAATCTGATGTAAAGCGCACGTGCTAAAGGATGTAAAATGATGTCTAAGTCATGCTCAAATTCATAGTGACACTTGACTGATAGAAAGCTGTAAGTCATGCTGTCAGATGCACACTCGGCCAGTGTGCATCCTTCAGGCTCTGTGGGGCATTCTATGGGAGATGCGTTCTAGTTAATGTAGGGTGGCTAGAAAGTTAAAAAAACTGAGGGCCTCATTATGACCTTGGCGGAGGGGATTACTCTGTACCAAACGTGAAAGATATCCCGCCCACCGTATTACAAGTTCCATTATATACTATGGAAATTGTGAAACAGCGGACATAATAACTGTCACTTTTGGAATAAAGTAATCCCCTCTGCCAAGTTCGTAATCAGGCCCTGAGTACAGAAGAACACAAGGCATAGAAGTTTTAAGGTGTTGCTAACATTGTAAATGTAAGGTGTTACTATAAGTTTGGAATTTCTAACGTTTGTGTAGTTTAAGTTTTTTTTTTAATAGAAAGGATATAGTTACAGTAATTTGAAAGTTATAAATTTAAGGTATAAGCATAACTTTGAAATGTCTAATGTTTGTGTAGATTATGGGCCTGATTACAACTTTGGAGGATGGTGTTAATCCGTCCCAAATGTGACGGATATACCACCTACCGTATTACGAGTCCATTATATCCTATGGAACTCGTAATACGGTAGGTGGTAAATACGTCACATTTGGGACGGATTAACACCATCCTCCAAAGTTGTAATCAGGCCCTATGTTTGGTTTGTATAGAAATAATGAATTACATTTTCTTGATGATAAGCTTTAACTATTGTTTTTTTATCATTGAATTTCAATAGCTTTTTTTCTTTAATATAAAAGTGTTTTTAAATCATACAGTGGAGTGTCACCGAGTGGAGTTTCTTTCAGTGGAGTGTTATAGATTACAGTGGAGGACAGTGTTGTAGAGTGCATTGTCATATAGTGAGGAGTCAGAGTGGAGAAGAGTGGAATAGCATACAGGGGAGTGGTGTAGAGACAAGTGGCATAGAATGAAATAGCATAGAGTGGAATAGTGTAGAGTGGAATGGGTAACAATGGAGTGTCATTGACTGGCAAAGCAAAGAGTTGAGTGCTGTAAAGTGGAGTATCGTAGAGGGGAGTGAGGTAGAGGGGAGTGATGCAGAGTGGACTAGACTAGAGTGGAGTGTCAGAGTAGCATACAGTAGAGTGGCATAGAGTGGAGTGTCATAAAGTACAGTGGCATACAGTGGAGTGGTGTAGAGTGGAGTGGCACTGAGTGGCGTAGAGTCTAGGGGCATGGATTAGAGTGGTGTAGAGTGAATTGGCATAGAGTGGAATGGTGTACAGTAGAGTGGGATAGAGTGAAGTGGCATAGAGTGGGAAAGCACAGATTGAAGTGGTGTAGAGTGGAGTTGTGTAGAGTGCAGTGGCAGAGAGTGGAACAGCTTAGAGTGGAGTGGCATAGGGTGAAGTGGCATAAAGTGAAATTCCATAGAATGGAGTGGTGTAGAGTAGCATAACATGGAAAGGCATAGAGTGGAGTTGCTTAGACTGGAGTGGCATACAGCAGAGTGACATAGAGTGGAGTGGCGTAGGATTGAATAGCTTAGATTGGAGTAGCTTAGAGTGGAGTGGCATATAGTGGTATCGGGCAGAGTGGAGAGATGTAAAGTAAAGTGGTGTGTAGTGGAGTGTCACAGAGTGGATTGGAGTGGCATGGAGTGGAATAGCATGGAATGGAGTGGGGTAGAGTGGAGTGGCCTAGAGTGGAATATCATAGAGTGAAGTGGCATAGAGCAGAGTGGTGAAGAGGAAAGTGGCACACAGTAGATTGCAGTGGTGTAGAATCAAATAGTATAGAGTACAGAGGTGTAGAGTGGAGTGGCATAAAGTCGATATGTTGGAGTTGAGAGTTACAGAGTCAAGTGGCATAGAGTGGAATAGTGTTGAGTGGGTTAGAGTCAAGTGGCATAGAGTGGAATAGCGTAGAGTGGAGTGTCGTAGAGTGGAATGATGTGCAGTAGAGTGCTATATTGTGAAATGTCACAGAGTAAAGTGGTGTCAACTAGAGTGAGGTACAGTGGAGTGGCATACAGTAGAGTGGAGTAGAGTGGAATCCTGTAGATTAAAATGGCACAAAGTGGAGAGACATCCAGTGGAGTGGCATAGAGCATAATAGTGTAGAGTGGAGTGATGTAGACCATAGTGGTATAGAATGGTGTAGCAGAGAGCAGAGTGGTGTACAGTGGAATAAAATAGAGTGGAGTGGCATAGAGTGGACTTGCATAAAGTGTAGTGGTATAGAGTCCAGCAGCTAACAGTAGAACAGTGTAGAGTGGAGTTGTGTACAGTGGCATAGAATGGAGTAGCATTCCGTATAGTCTCATAGAGTGAAGTAGCATAGAGTGAAGTGGCATCACGTGGAGTGGCATAGAGAGGAGTAGCTTAGATTGGCCCAGAGTCGAGTGGGGTCAAGCAGAATAGTTAAGAGTGGAGATGTGTAGAGTGGAGTGGCTTAGAGTGGAGTGGTGTATAGTAGAGTGGTGTAAAGTGGAATGGAGTGGAGTGGTGTTGAGTGGAGTGGCATAGAGCTGTCTGGTGAAGAGAGGTTCAGCTTAGAGTAGAGTGGCATAGGGTGGAACACTATAAAGTGGAGTGGCGTTGGGTGGAGTGACATAGAGTGGATTACCGTGGAGTGGAATAGCCTGGAGTGGAGTGCAATAGAGAGTCTAGCATTGAGTTGCATAGAGTGAAATACCATGAAATTGAGTGGCATAGAGTGAAGTAGCAAAGAGTGGAGTGGCATAGCATAGACTGTAATGGCAGAGTGGAGTGGAGTGGCGTAGGCTTGAGTGACATAGATTGGAATGCAGTAGAGGTGAGTGGCATAAAGTAGAGTGGTGTAAAGTGAACTTGCATAGAGTGGGCTAGACTAGAGTAGAATGGCATAGGGAGCATAGAGTCAAGTGGTGTACAGTGGAATAGGGTAGAGTGGTGTGACAAAGTGGAGTGACATAGAGCTAAGTATGGTACAGTCAAAAGGCATAAAGTGGATATGCACAGTCTGGAGTAGAATAGAAAGGAGTGGTGGAGAGTGGAGTGCCATAGAGTAGATTGGCCCAGAGTGGAATAGCATGGAATAGAGTGGAATAGTGTTGAATGTAGTATCATACAGTGGCACAGAGTCATGTGACACAGTGGAATAGCAAAGAGTGGAATGGTGTAAAGTGGAATAGAATATAGTGGAGTGGTTAAGAATGTAGTGGCATACAGTGGATTAGTGTAGAGTGCAGTGGCATGGAGTACAGTGGTGTAGAATGTCATGGTACAGAGTTGAATAGCATAAAGTGTAATGAGTCCTGTAGAATGGAGTGGCATGTCATAGAGTGGAATGACATGGTGTGGTGTAGCATGTCATAGACTGGAATGGCATGTGTTCCAGTGGAGAGGTGTGTGTTAGAGTGGAGTGGGGTATCCTAGAATGGAGTGGCGTGTCATAGAGTGAAGTGGTGTGGAGTATCATAGAGCGGAGTGAACCGTTGAAGAGTGAAGTGGCATGTCGTAGGTTGAAATGATGTGTCATAGAGTGGAGTTTCTTATCATACAGTGGATCGGTGTACAGTGGAGTGAAGTATAGTGTTGTTAAGTGTAGTTTAAACACACCTAATGAGAAAATAGCTGCACAGATGCAGATGAAAATTTGGATTACTGTGATGAAAGGGTCCTTTTTATAAGTAAATCTAAATTGATTTGGTAGTGTTAAAGTTATAAGATGTAATAAAACTTAGGGTCTCATTTCAAGTTTGGCGGATGGGAAAGCCCATCCTCCCAAATCCCAACAGGGGGGCTGTCACCTTTGTGACAACCACCCCACCAGACCTATTAGGAGTTTCCCACTAGGTCAGTGGACAGAAACCTCATTTTCTGCCTGCTAGCCTAGCAGAAAATAGGCTACAGCATTTTCTCTTGCTTGTAATCGAGCCAGCGGCAATGCTGAAGTCCACAGTGTACACCAGCACTGCAAGGCAGACAGTGAACATTGTGATGGTGGTGGGCAGGGGGGAGCCTGCACTGCCCATGCCAAGTGCATGGGCAGTGCAGGGGTCCCCTTGTGGCCCTCTGCACCTGTTCTCAGCCAGCATTTTCATGGCAGTGTTACCGACATGAAAATGCTGGTGTAGAACGAGGTCATAATCTGCAGGACAGTGCAACATGCAGCTCTCCCCTGGCAGATTACAATCTCTGCCACTGTCTTCGGGATCATGGATCCTGGCAGTGCTGCAGAACTCTGGTGATCTGAAGTCTGCCGGCCTCATAATCAGGCCATTAGTTATTAGTTAAATATTTTAATAGTTATATTATTGGTCCGCGGTATACAACAATAACTTCATTGTATACCACGCCACATCATGGTGAAAAAACAGTATATAGGTGGGTAATGAAAGCTCTTATTAGATAAAAAGGTGTCCATGTTGTTTAGACCACACTTTTTCTGTAGTCTGGCTTTTATGAGGAAATATAGGGGTGATTCTGATTCTGGCGGGCGGCGGAGGCCGCCCGCCAGAATTCCGCCCTCCATTATACCGCTCCGCGGTCAGAAGACCGCGGAGGGTATTATGAGTTTTTCCCTGGGCTGGCGGGCGGTCTCCAAAAGACCGCCCGCCAGCCCAGGGAAAAACTCCCTTCCCACGAGGATGCCGGCTCGTAATCGAGCCGGCGGAGTGGGAAGGTGCGACGGGTGCAGTGGCACCCGTCGCGTATTTCAGTGTCTGCAAGGCAGACACTGAAATACTTTGCGGGGCCCTCTTACGGGGGCCCCGCGACCCCCCCTACCGCCATCCTGTTCATGGCGGCTTTCCCGCCATGAACAGGATGGCGGTAGGGGGGGTCAGAATCCCCTCGGCGGCACAGCGAGCTGCGCCGCCTTGGAGGATTCTTAGGGGCAGCGGAAAACCGGCGGGAGACCGCCGGTTTTCATGCACTGACCGCGGCCAAAGCGCCGCGGTCAGAATGCCCTGCGGGGCACCGCCGGCCTGTCGGCGGTGCTCCCGCCGACCCTGGCCCCGGCGGTCTAAGACCGCCGGGGTCAGAATCACCCCCATAGTGTACTACCGAATTATACGGACATAGGAAGGATTAAAGCAGTTTAGGTAAGTATGTAAAGGTAAAGAAAAGCAGTTTTATTACTTAATATATTTAAACAAAACATTAAGCTGTACTTCACTAGCACCTAAAAAGTACAATAGTAGTTACATAAAATTTTAAAAAGTAAATAAGCAAAAAAAAAAATAAACAGTGTAATACGCTACATTTGTGATGTATACTGTAGCACAATGGCCTTCATTATGACCCTGGCGGTCCAAAGACTGCCAGGGCTGCGGTGGTGGTCTAACCGCCGACATGTCGGCGGTAAAGACCACCAAATTACAAATTCACGGTTGGGCCAAAGTCAAACTGTCGATACTCTGCCCATCCCGCCTTTTTTCCTTGGTCCGCCGGGGTGGAGGAGAGCACCTCTAACATGATGGATGGTGTGATACCGCTAGCGGTATTACAACACAGGAGACTGCCAGAATTTTGCTGGCGGTTGAGTCTTGCATCCTGGCGACAGGAATAAGCATAACTGTCGCCAGGATACACTTGCACACACATCCACACACCCGCACACATGCACTCACATACTCAACACACAAACACATCCCCTTCACCCACACACTTGCATCATACACCTCATTCACACTGACATACATACACAAACACCGCACTCACACACACATTCACTCCCCATTCCCCTCCCCAGTGCATACATACATTCACACCCCCTTCCCCCAGCGCATACATACATTCAACCCCCCCCTGCACCACATACATGCATTCACCCACTCTCCCCATCCACTTTAACACACGCACCCGCTCTCCCCGTTCGCTCACACAAACTCGCACCCCGTCCACTTACATACACATGCACATGCATACACGCACTCAACCCTTCCATCTGCTCAATTGTACTCATGCACTCAATTGCTCACACCCGCTTACACTCATTCATGCACTTACCCCCTCCCCATCCGCAAACACTCACACTCTCCCACCCCGTCCACAATCACTCACACCCAGACCTGCACCCACAAACCCCCCCCCGCATTCACGACATCCACACACGCACTCACACACACACACACACCTCCTCCCCTGTCGGACGATCCACTTACCTCGTCTAGCGAGGAGGCCATCCGGAAGGGGAAGGGTCCCGGCGCATCCACCACCAGCAGCGCCCCACCATCAAGACACCAACATGCAGTATTATGGGTCTTTTTGGCATGGTCTTTTAATTTTGTCAGGGCTTCCTTTACCCAATCTTATACTGTCTTGTCATGGGCATGTACAGTGTATACCGGAAAAGTTCTGTGGTATACTGTGGCTCAATATATCACTAAGTATTTATGCCTCATAACTTTAAAACTATTTAACCAAATTACATGTACTACTAAAAAGGATCATTTCCACCCCATAGTCTATGGTCCTGCCAAATTTTATAAAAATCCAACTGGCCAATTTGGTGCAAACCTGTCTGAAAAGTCTATGGAAAATGCTTCAGTGAAAAACGTGTTTTAGGACCCACCCTTTTTTTCTTGACAAACCATAACAAAACTTTGTAATATCTCTGAAAAGTTTCATGGAGATTTGCCAAATGGTGGCAAAGTCAGAGGAATTCCTATCACTGGGATATTTTCATAAGAGAGAAGCAATTGTTACAGCAATGTTATAGTTAGGTTCTGAATTTACACACACAAATTAATAGACATTCAGCTTTTATAGTTAGAGTTAGTTAACGTAACTATAACTTGCACCCTGAATTTCTATAGTTATGTGTGGGGAAATGTGATCCTAACTATAATGTCCCTGTAATCTTTGGATTTTTCAGTGAATATATAAAATACATTAACGCCAGGCCCCGGGGGATGGAGTCCCTTGTGCCCTAAGGTAACTATAACTCTTACCCTTGCCGTGCACTGCTAATTACCCCAGATATTACAGCACTCATTACATCTTTTAGAACACAATTGATAATGCTACAGTAACATTTGCAGTAAATTATTAATGCGATAACAGTGCCTGGCGGAATTACTTGAAATAATTCTAACTATAATAGCTGAATTTCTATGGTTTTGCACAATTAAAATGTGAGCCTAACTATAAGGCCCCTGTAAACTTTGTTATTTTCAAGTGAACTGCTATGTTTTTTTTAAATCTATTTCCTAGCTATAATGTCCCTGTAACCCTTTTTTCAGTGAATATATATATAATATATATATATATATATATATATATATATACATATATATATTTCAAAACAAAGTCAAAAAGGCTTTGTGAAATTCCTCTGTGTAACGTACATCTATTAATTCACAAAAAGCCCTCAAAAAGATGGTGTCACTCTCCGTTCTTGTATTGCAAGGATTTATTTGATTGTCAAAGTGCAAACGTGATACCCATCAAAAATCTGCTGGCTATATATATATATATATATATATATATATATATATATATATATATATATACACCAAAATACAGTCCGGAGTGTGTAGGCTGTAGCGCAGCGATACCGTCTGGGTTACGGAAACCCCAAAAACATTCAGACAAAGAAAGCCGGGACGTGTTTGTGATCAAGGCTGCAGCCGAAAAGTGTTGGAGGGGAAACCTGTTTCCTGAATAAATTAATTTACAGTATTACGAAGGTGTCCTGGCTTTCCGTGTACATGAGGATGATGGCTGAATAGATATATATATATATATATATATATATATATATATATACATACATAAAACTAGATATCCCATTAGCTGAAATCTAAATCCCATCGGATATAATGGGATTTAGATTTCAGTGAATGGATATCCGTCACCGTTGTGTTGGACTAACTGGTCTGCCAATATCTAAATTAGGCCCAAAGCTGCTGCCTCCTCAACTACTTGCGTGTTTGTCAAGGAGGTGCAAATAGCCCCTGTGCAGACAACAGTTGAATTCCCTTTATACATTTGAGTTATCTTGGATTGTGAGGCCTTCAGTGCATGAGCTGCTGGCAAAGTACTCCTTTTACTAAGGATGTCCTTCACTATCAAATTATTAACATCCAGTAAGCTGTGGTTGCGTGTCTCCAAGTGGACTTCGGCTCCTTCCCTGCGCCTGGGGTATGATCAGCTGCTTTCTCTTCCCCATAATAGAAAAAGCTGTTTCAAAATAATATATGAAAAGAGGAAAGCACAGGGAGCTCTCTAGGGCCAGCGAGCAGAGGAAAAAGAAATAATACAGTCTTAGGTATGCTCACCAAACATTGTTCATGTGCAAAGGCAAAGGGGGTGGCCCTGGACCTGCCTCTTCTTGTTGCTGGTGGGCGCAGGCGGGCCTGCTGTTGGCCTTGCATTCTCCTAGACATGAGAGTGTCTCACATTGCAGGAAGGAAACAGACTTTTTAAAGTGCCTGATTGGTGCTGAGCCACTCCCCCACTGCTGGGGCTTTTGTGCTGTGATCCTGGGGCTTGCAGTCTTGCCCCGTGGCCAAGGCTCCTTCCCAGTGGGTCCTGTGCCACAAGAAGGAAACAGACTTTTTAATGCACCTGACTAGCACTGAGCCACTACTCTGCCTTTACTGCTGTGGGCCTTTGGTAGTTGTGATTCTGGGGCTTGCAGTCCTGCCCCTCAACTAAGGCTCCTTCAAAGCGCATATATATATTTATGCCCAGTGGCAGTAATCACTGGGTAGGTATAGTTAGGACCACGTTTGCATAGGAAAGGTTTTTTTGTCGTTTGCTAACAACTTTGGCGCAATTTGTCAAATCTCAACAAAACATTCCTCAAAAAGAAATCCAGCCATGTCAGCTCCTTCTTGGAAAGTTTTGGGGTAATCAATCAAGCGGGGGTTGAGAAAAAGGAAGGATCTAAAAATGTGTTTTAGCAATGCAATTTCCCATAGAAACATTAGGCAATGCTACAGCCAAAATGGCTGAAATGAAGTTAGCTCTTCACACAGAAAGCATGCTTTTTGTGATTTGGTGTAAACTTGTTCAGCTATCTTAGAAAAACAAGCTTCAATATGTATAGTATCTGATGAGGCAGTAAGACAGAAGCATATTGATTGGCTGGATATGCAGGTCCCGCAGAACCGAGAGATCTGATTGTCTGGCTGCAACATGAAGAGAATATATAGAGACCATCATTTTAGACCTTGAGGACTTGGTACTTAAAAAATATAATGGGGCAGGGTAGCAGTACACTGACCCCTATTTCCTTGTGGGTGGAGGTCCCAGAGGGTCAAAGTAATACAAAAAATATCTTGTAGTACTTAAATTAAAAAAGTAATTAATGGGAGTTCCTAAATATGACCTCAAAATTATGCTGTGACAAAAAAAAAATCAAAATAAGTTGGCTGGGGGTTCGTGGGGGTTTGTGTGACTAAGGGGGTTGGGCAGCAATGGAGGGTTGGCCAATGGCCGGTGGTTCATATGCCATCAAGGATTTGGCCTCCCACAGGGGGAGGATAAAGTGCAGGGCCTGGTCACCGGGCAGGGCCTGCAGCCACCGCCTTGCAGAACATGACCTTCGGCTGTGCACTGGGTGAGGTAGGTCTACTCAGTTATAGGAATAAAATATTACTTTGTTAAAAAAAACAAAGCTTTAAGTGACTTTACATTTCGGTGAAAATGTCACATTCACTGTTACATTTTAAACTCTAAGAAACATTGAAATGTATGCATTATAGTAAACCTAAGGAAGTATAACTCACGCAATCACCATGCACTGCTTATGACCTTACATATTACATCACTCATAATATGTTCAATGACATCATTGGTAACATCTCTGATGACATCTGAAATGGCATAATTAAAGATAGCACTGTGCATGATAGGGTCGAGAGTTACGCTTGCAAAAACCTTACTGTAATCTGATGAAACCTACAACAGAAAATATTACGACTGATTAAGTTCGGAAGAGACTACATATATAAAATACAGTAGATATGAATAAACTGACTTATGCTGCCAATACTGCACAACTATTTTTTATTTGGAAACGACTAAATTCACAAAAAAGTTCCTTCACTTCCAAGTGCTAGGAAAGTATACTGGAGAAATTAACTTTTCTTGATTCATTCTAGATTATGCAGTTGGCGTTAATCTTTTTTTAGTGGTGAAACAATTTTTAAAATTTTATTTACTAAAAACAAAACAGGGAAATTGTAATTTGCTGCACCATTGGTTTGTGGTTTTAAGGAGTCTGATGTACGATGAGCAAATTAGGTGCACGCATCATTGTTGCTCTAATCTAACAAATGATCAAGTGTGTGAATAAATCAAATGTATTTCTCAAGCTGCTTGAATATTGATCATACTATAGGATTTGTATTATGAATGTGCATGGCTTTTCGGAGTTATAGTATATCTGTATTGCAGTAACAGCCCAATAGATCCGTGGAACGTGATTCATTAACCACTGTCAAAACAGAGATGAAAAGTAGGTTTAAATCAGAAAGTTGTGTTAAAAGTCAGGACAAAATAAATGTGCGTCAGGACTAAACAAATTATTGCATGCCGGGAGGGATCGTGATTACCGGAACTTTCATTACATAACATCACTGTTTAGTCAAACTTTTCTCTTTAGTATTGTTAAACACACATAGGGGGTCATTCTAACTCTGACGGGCGGCGGAGGCCGCCCGCCAGAGTTCCCCCCTCCAGAACACCGCTCCGCGGTCATAAGACCGCTGCGGTGATTCTGGGATTCCCACTGGGCTGGCGGGCGACCGCCAAAAGGCCGCCCGCCAGCCCAGTGGGAAACACCCCTCCATGAGGATGCCGGCTCCGAATGGAGCCGGCGGAGTGGAGGATGTGCGACGGGTGCAATTGCACCCGTCGCGAATTTCAGTGTCTGCTCAGCCCCTGACGAGGGCTTACGGGGGCTTACGGGGGCCCCTGCAGTGCCCATGCCATTGGCATGGGCACTGCAGGGGCCCCCAGGGGCCCCACGACACCCCATACCGCCATCCTGTTCCTGGCGGGCGACCCGCCAGGAACAGGATGGCGGTATGGGGTGTCAGAATCCCCATGGCGGCGCAGCAAGCTGCGCCGCCATGGAGGATTCTGCAGGACAGCGGAAAACCGGCGGGAGACCGCCGGTTTTCCTGTTCTGACCGCGGCTGAACCGCCGCAGTCAAAATGTCCTGAGGAGAACCGCCAGCCTGTTGGCGGTGCTCCCGCCGACCCTGGCCTCGGCGGTCCGTGACCGCCGGGGTCAGAATGAGGCCCATAATTCCAACATACACATTTGCAACCTTCAAAAATCCACTATCTACTCTGTGCCTCAAGACTGCATGCCCACCAAACATTTTGAACGATAATTCTATTTGACTCTGTTTAGAGATTTCCAAGAGGAGATCCGTAGACTGGAAGAGAAATTCATTTTTGCCTTTCGGTGTCATGTATAGCAAAATATTCCTCTGGTGCTAAGTAATATGTCTATACATTTTACAGAGTTAAGGTCACACCCCGTTCATCACAGAAGAGACAAAAATCGACCTCCAATGTTAAATTTAGTTAAAGTACACTCTGGGCAATTAGCAAAGATCTTATCACACACACTTTCTTCAACATTTGTGTAGAAAGGAGGCTCAGCCAGACAAACTGATATAGAATTTTACTGTGCATTATGAGTATGGAGAGAACATATTCTATCATACAAAGAAATAAGTAAAGAACATGTGCCTTTGGTAGATATTTAGGGGCTCATTACGAGTTTGGCGGTCAGGCAAGCTGACTGCCAAACTCGCATGGATGAGGCAGGTGTCAGCCCGGCTGCCTCACCCCCTGTCGTATTACAATGTTCCACCAGGCTGACCATCGGGAACATCGTATTACAACTTTCCCACTGGGTAGCCCAGTGGGAACAGTGCTATGTATTGGTTTTGACTTCCTTGAGGGAGCTGAGGCCAATACTATAGCACATTAGCACCCGCGGCATACGCACTGTCTGCAAAGCAGACAGTGTGAAGGCCGAAAGTGCTATGCACGGCGGCCTGAATTGTCCATGCCAAGGTATGAGCAGTGCAGAGGCTCCCCGTGACCTCCTGCTCAGGCTTTCCACCAGCCTTTCCATGGCGGTTGAACTGCCATGGAAAGGCTGGTGTAAAGCATGAGTCAGACCACCGTCAGCCTGTCAGGAACCATGTTCCTGGCAGGGACAGCAGTCACCTGACGGTCCGACTGGCAGGTTTGTAATGTGGCGATTGGGCCACCTGGAGTGCAGCGGTCCGACCGCCACCACAAGTCTGGACTGCCAGACTCGTAATAAGGCCCATAGAACCTTGCAAAAGTGAAGAGGATAGTTAGAGAGCTATAGCTGATACTGTGCATAAATGGGAACTGAAAAGCATTTTCTGTTGAATGCCAGCAGGTAAAAAAAGAACAAATGGAGCAGTTGCACTCGAGAAGCATATTTTGAGTGGGCAAGAAAATAAAAAAAACTAGAATGTACCTCTGCATTTTAAATTGATGCACACCAGTTAGCAGACAAGGGTACATTCATCCCTAATTACAACATAGACCAGAACAATATATCCTAAAGACATCCACTCTCCAGCCAAAGTAAACAAAATCTAATTTAAGACGTGCACACAAGAAAGGTTTCTGGTGTCCTTTAGGTGGGCAGAGGGGAGAGCACCTTCTGAACCAGGTAGAGAATGAATCAGATAAACATGCACTGAATTAGCTAAAGACGACTGCGTGAGGAGGTCCTGAGGAGGCTGTGGGTGCCGGGCCAGAATCAACAACCAAGGCTTTCCTGGGGCAGTTCCCTGGTTTTTATATGCAGCCTCGGGGAGGGATGTGAGGCAGCAACATTTTGGTGGCTCCTAGTTGAAGCCCCACACGCTACCTCTGACTCCAGCCTGCCGTCCACTACATTCTCCTCACATGAGATGCATAGGAATCCTTTGCGCCGCCCCAGCTGCCTAAAAGCACCCCAGGTGCCAAGAGCCGGTCCTGCCAACAACTGGAGTCAAGTGGCTGGTTAGTGCCCCATCCAGTGTAACTCATCCATAACTGGAGAAGCCGGAGCCAGGAACCAGAGAACATCCACTAGAGGTAAGAAGCAAGAGCTGTGGGTGGTGGCGAGGGAGGGGGGCAGCAGGTTGGTGGTTGGTGGTGCATGCTCAGGGCCTCCAGGGCATTCTGGGTTGGTGATAGGGCTGTGCAAGAGCCTGGCAATAAATGCTATGGCCTAATGGGAGAGGTCTGTCCCTGAGGAGGCGCCCTGGCTAGGTCCAGGTGTGGCTTGTAGAGACATGTACCAGCCCTGCTTGCTGCTGCCCTACTGCAGTTCTCTGCAGCTTGGATTGTTCTCAATGTTATTATTGTACCCATTGGCACCCCTGGAACCTTCAACAGTACCATGTACCATGTCACATCAATAAAAACTGCTGTACTACACCTGGTAAAAAGTAAACACACCTGGTAGAAAGTAAGCACTGAAAGCTACATCACCTGGTTCACTACCAGGTAAGAAGCAAACATTGAGCACAAGAGCAGGTTTTTGGTGGCATACTGTGATATACCACCTTACAGGGGCAACATTCTTCTGCCCATTCATTCGGAAAGATCCCTAGCTGCGCACTACTGAACCCCCATAGTTGCACTAGCCGAGGGGGTGAGGCGGCACCAAGAAGGTTGCTCAGGCTCTCCAATCCTGACATCAAGGAGCTATGAAAACCTTTGAGTTTTGGCCAAAATCGGCCAAAAGTGTGATCTTCATGGAAATTGTGAGACAGGAGCAGCCATTGCACAAAAAGGTACTGCCGGGTGAATTAACGGATGATCAGTCATTACAACCCTTACCCCTAAACCAAACCACTTCTATAAGTTCCAGAGTAGCGTCTATGTCTGATGCAAGGGTTGTGCCTTGTCTCCATGTTAGTTGTATTCCTCTATAAAAAAAACTTACAAAGAACTCAATTAAACAATACTTTTATAAGGCAATAGAAAGAGTTCCAAAGGGCCAAAAAGATATTCCAGGTATGGCATCCACAGGCATTCACCTGAATAACACAAGGTGTTCAGTCAGTTTGCCCAGTACACCTCAAGTTGCTACAAAAAAACCAGGCAAAGAAGCTGCCTGCATAGGGCTTCTTACCAAGTATAGAACCAATCATGCCCTAGCTTAAGATCATGTGTGTCAATCATTGATTTGACAACAGACTCTCCTCAATACCCTGTTCTCCATATTTGAGTTTGAAGATCCTTTAACAGGAGGGCAGGAGCAAAAGCAAGAGTCAGTGCTTGCTGTCAGCCTCAGCCTTGCCTCTAATGTGGGCAATATAGGTAACCCCCCAGTTACAACTCTTGTAACTCCAAGTGTAATCTCAAGTTCAAATAATGACACAACTTTGGTGACTGCGCACATTTATCGATCCCTGGATTGGTCCCTGGAAATGATGAGCCCTACGCCTTGCTACCTCAAACAAGTGAATTGCCCCTAAGCCAAAAGGACGCCTGTTCACTCCCCAGAAGAAGGAGTTTCACTGACCAGAAACTGGCAATCCTGATGGATCACTTTCTTTCTAACACTGAGGCTCAAATAGTTGAAACTCTGGGGCAAACCCCATTAATGGTAGCGATAAGAGACACAATGGACACTATAGCCAGGATCCTACTTTGACAGTCAAGCAAAATTAAGTTGCAATTAGATCTGATTCAATCATTGACAACTCATCTTACTGAAAATGGCTCTAAGATTAATCATCTGGAAACAAAGGTAAAATTCCTCATGAACGATAAACCCTGCCCATGTTCCCCAATCATCAATGAGCTGAATACGTTACCAGAGATACTGGAGAATCAGGTTGGTTCAATCAAGGTTTCAGCGACAAATAAAGCATCCCAGGCCAAGTTATTAAATGCTACTATGGTTGAGGATGTTGATCAAAATAACCGTGGTATAAACCAGCCATTTCCTACAGAAGTTTTTCAACCACTATCTGATATCCAGGATCAGGTGGACTGTTCTTCCTGCAACAGGCCTTTGGACCAACAAAGGGAGCTTTTGGACAGGACTACCCTAGTGTGTGATGCACAGATACTGCAAGAGGATTACAAGTGATAACAGTAACCAGATCTTCATCTGAGCCTCTCTCAACTTCCTGCCTGTCCAGAAGGGCAAAAAAAAAGATTAAAACACAGATGAAAAAAGCAGCGAATGCTTAAAAAAAGCTCTCTGCCTTCGAAAGCAGTTAGAAGTAACAAAGTGCAAGCTCCCTTGAACTTTGGAAGTCTTTTTCTAAATTTTTGCTCCTCCAACACAGGCAATACCTCAACCGCTGTCCCCAGTCCATACTTCGACCATAGTCTCCCTGGGTGTTCCTGTCTTATTTGAAACCGAAGAGCCAAATCAGATCGTGGGACAAGGAGATAGATGGCCACCCGGTCGATAAGCCAACCAGAGACATGGAACCGGTGGAGTGCAGAATGTCAGGACAAGCGGCCTGCATCCTCGACAGGGGAGACAAACTGACAGGAGTGGATGGGATGCTGGGCATGCAAGGTGAAAGGGTTGACCAAGGCATCCAATCTGAATGGGAGATCCTGGTTCTGTCAGGCCCTAATCCTGGAGGTTAACAAAAGAATTAGCTAACATATAGACCCATAATCGAACATCAAGTGCCTGGAAGGGAGTTACCATCACATTGTTAGAGTATACCCGCACCTTCAGAGCATGGAAGAGAGAAGCCTCTCCAGGCACATGGAATATTTTGGGCTCTAATTGGTTTCTACTTTGCTGGGATGTCCTATTTAGCAAGTGTCAGAGAGGTGAGCCCTATAGCTCTGCAGGTAACAGTTCCCCGGCACAGCATTTGTCTACCTGCTTTGGCCCCCCTCCAGTTCCGTCTAAGGAGTAGCAAGAGTCCAACTTCCATAAGTGTAACAAAGAGTTTAATACTCCTCTCCATTCCTCGATACACTCTCAACAGTTTTATGGACACCCTTAAGATTTGAAATTTGTTGGGGTTGTTTGCTCATATTCCTACTTTTATGAACATAACCACTGATGGGACTGGGTCAAATCTGACCCACGTTTGTTAAACTCAACTGGGGATGTTACCAAGACAATCTGGAAAAGAATGGTGCAACAGAACGCCGTTTGGGCTGAAAGGGCTGCCTTTGAAGAATGGGGTGTCAATCTTCATGTTCCTGCCCCAGTGAAATATCCACATATTATTTTAAAACCACTTTTAGCCCAATTCCCAGCTTGTGTGCTGAAGGGTGCACTTGGGACAAATCATAGCGGGCCAGTACTATAGCTGGCCCAAGGCCAATTACTATTCATCGAAGGCATGACCAGAGGGAGGTTTCCTTTAACACAGTAAGGAAGAATCATTACATGCCACGGAGGTAACTGTAGGCCAAGTCTAATACACACAATCCCAGCAGAAGCGTCCCCTACACCTACGAGTATCTTCACAATGATGGGCTGGGTACCAAGACTGTTCAAATTCAAGTGAAGGGGGAATGTATAGAATCTGCTGACATAATAATGTTTCAAGAAACCTAGGAGATCTTCCCTTTATATAGGCATGGTTTTAAAAGATTCTATGTTCCAGCTTGCTAGTCCAAAGCAGGTAGACCCTCTGGTGGGTTGCTAATTTGGGTTAAAGTTTCACAGGCTCATCATACTAACCAACTATCTATCAATTGTCCAGATTTGCTTAGCATCGAGATTTCTACCTCTGATTACACAAAAATTCTACTTTTTAATGTATATAGCAGGAGTTTCCTAAAACTGCGGATTCCCCTGCCCTTCATCCTTTGACTGATTATATCTCCACCTTATCCCAGAAAGAAGCGATTGTGCTGGGGATTTCAACGTATGTTTTGAACCAGAATTCTGCCACAGGCTGCCTTACAAATGCTGGACCTTTGTATGATTTGTAGTTTGAGGGGCTGTGATGGTAGAACTAAATCTGATTTGGAGGCACCTCCCATCTTTAAAATGAATAACTAACAGAGCCAAATTGATTATTTTTTATTAGATGCCCAATTCTAGGGAAACCTTATTGATATGGAAGTCCGGTTCAGATATGAGAGCGACCACTTCTCTCTTCGCCTCTCAATTTGTGTAAGTGGCGAAGGGGGGAGTAGGACTCTCAAACTGCCTCAAAGTTTCTCTTAGGTCAGTATTAACCAGAGGAAAATTAAGTAGGAGTGCATCATGGACAATGAGTCCAAGTAAGCCTATTTTATCAAGATCTAGTTCCCATTTTGTCCTACATGGCGAACCTGTACGCAGCTCCTGACATGATCATGGATGCCCACTTCAAATGGTTTGCAAAGCTGAAAATAACTTATTTACTAAACCTCCCTCACGTAAGAACCTCCCTCGGAAGGCAGACTCTACATGGTTTGATAGGTATTGTAGGTCAGTCAAGAGTGGTGCTCTTAAAAGAGGATTTCTGCAGGCCATAAAGTCAGCCAGGGCAGATTACAAACTAGCCTTAAACAAGCAAAATCAACATAGGATGCAGCAATTTGGAGTGATATTTTGTCTTCAGCACACTCAGAGAACCAGGTAGCCTTCTGGCATATAATAGCACATGGCACCAAAACACATAGGATGAAGCCAGATTCACACATTCATCCTCAAGACTGGGTGAACTACTTTTAATCTTTATATAGTAGCTCTCCTCCGACACCTGGAAACGCTGTATCTTGTAAGATTTCCTTTAAAATAGATACTTTTAATGATGTTGGGCTGCGACTATTAGATCTCTCAAGGCAGGAAAGGTGCCCGGGCTAGATCGCATACCCGAACCAGTAATCTGGGCACCATACCTTACACACATTTTTAATGCCATCTTAGCAGGAGGTGATATTCTAAACTCATGGAAAGGTGCAGAGAGTATAGCTATTCACAGGAAAGGCTTGAAGTCTGACCTAGCCAACTATTGCCCAATTAGTCTTACTGATTCAAGCCAAAAAAATATTTTGTAAGATTTTATTAGATCAGATCCTGACCTGGGTCGCTTAAAATAACATTTTAATACAGTTTCAGGCTGTCTTTCGTCTCAAAATTAGTACAGTCGACCACTTTTTTAGGTTTCAATTTATAAGGATGAAAAAAATAGTCATAAAAAGGAGTAGTCTCTATAATGCTTTTGTTGGCAATAAAGCAGCGTTCAGCATGGTCCCTAGGGATAGGGATTACTCGATCACTCCTTGATCTATTTGTTAGGCTCCATCAGGATAGTGTTGAACAAGTTAGATGGGGTACAAATAGGGATAATACTATTCCTTTTAAGGTTGCAAAAGGAGTCACGCAAGGATGCGTCCTCGCCCCTGCACTGTTAATTGCTGTTTATAAATAGCTACATTGACTATCTTTTGGTTTGTGATAGCGACTCTCGGGTGACATGGGGAACCAAAATACCCACCTTCTATTCACGGATGACACTTTATAGTATCATATACCCCCCAAGGGCCTAGAGACCCGTTTAAGTAACTTTAATAGATTCTGCCTAGATCAGAGAGTGACAATTAGTGTGTGTAAGACAAAATCTATGGTCATCCACCCTTCACAGGATCATTAATGTTGGAAAGGGAAGAGTTGGAAGAAGTGCTAGATTTTGATTACCTTTGCATTAACCTCTCTAGTGCAAAGTCACCGGGTACCGAGGATACAAAAAGCACCCTTATATTTAACCACAGAGTGGCACCCATCTTAAAATTTGTGAACAAGACCTTGTTTCACCCAATTTCCCCACTTCTAGAGGTGTGGAGGGCCAAAGCTGTAGCTGCTGCAATATACGGAGCAGAACTTCAGGGACACATTAATCTAAAAACTCTGGAGATAGCTGAGAATACATTTCTAAGAGTAGCCCTTAAAGTGCCCCAAAGCACACCATTGATTTTTAAATATGAGCTGGATTTCCAGTCTATTGCCCCCACTAGCACATCTAAAATCCATCTTGTACTGGCTATGGATTTGGTCAAGGCCCAAGCTGGCTGAATATAGGGTGGGTCAAAGAGATGTTTTAGATAAATCACAGAGGGGAGTTTTGCTACCCTGGCTGGACTATGTAAAGCAGTACTTATACTCTATGAATCTACACGAGTATTGGTTGGCCCCTGATACCATCCCATCTTCCAGAAATAAGAAACTGAAGGCCATGTATGGGATCCTGAGGAGGCTAATCTGCCCAAACTGGTCGGCCTGGGATAAATGACTGATTTTTTCATAGGGTTCAAGCCTACCTCCTATTTTGAAAATTATATGAATTATATTGATCCACCATTTACAAAAGCTATTTACATAAGGTTCAAGTTAGGTACTTTACTGCATGCTACCCTGACTGTTAAATGGAGTGGTCAGCAAGGTGTTAGTAAAATATGTCCTGTTTGTAGGAATGTCATAAAGAAACCAATGATCACCTTCTATTGTTTTTGCCTTTGATAGTATAAGAAGCGCAGGCATTGGATAGTTCCTCTATGCCCCCTTTTAGGTGTAGCCCAATATGGGGTAACAATAAGATTTTCGAGACCGGACAGGTCTAAGGTCATTGCTTTCTACATTGGTAAACATTTGGAGAGCATATGAAAGATGTCTTTCCTACCCTTATTTTGCTCTCTGCCTAATGCAAATCCTCCCCTATTGTGTATTATGGTTTTATTTATTTTAGAATTTGTGTTTTGAATTTTATTGTAAGCTGGAGCACTTTTACATTATCCAGTTATGCCATCCTTTGAGACAGGGTAGGGATTGTATCCCCAGCTTTATCCCTGTATTTTCTCCATTTCGGTTCTCAATGGACTAATTCCTATGTCCTACATGTTAAATGTAGTATGAGCATGCCTAGTAAGGCTTCTTATAAGAGTATCTGATTTTTTAAAGATTATTATTCTGGTCTGAATTTTCCACAAATATATTTATTACAGCATTGCATATATAAACTGTACTAGGCACAGCGGACCATATTAGGTTTTTGTCTATGGTCAAGCGTTAGTACATCTACTTTGTGTTTTAGGCCAAGAGTGGATACTTCTAAGTACATTTTATATCTGACTTTGTATTGTATTTTCTTTTAAAATGTTTTAACTACTTTTATGGCCATTGACCAAAATAAAGTAAATTAAAGACTCCAGCTCAATTACTGCCTTGGTCACAGAACTGGTGTTACCTTGATCAAGGGATACCGTCCCTGCTGTTAGAATCTATGTATCATTTAGGAGTCATCATTGAGCCCATGTACCTTTTGAGTCTCAAAATTAAAAAAATCACTGATACTTGTTCTTTGCTGTTAGCTCAGGGAGGTAAGAGAACCTTACAGAGATGTCCGCTTTCTCCTTTTATTAATGCATGGTAAAAGAGCAACTGCTGTGGAAGGTTAGAAAAGAGGTGATTTTCAGATGGAGGGAGCTTCAAGGAGTTAATAAAAAAATATAACTTATGTAGATGATGTACTGTTATATCTCAGATTCTTCCTGACACTTGAAAACCTGTCTTTATCAGTTACATAGGATGTTATAGATGGAAACTATACCCTCACAGTGGCAGGACTGCATAGACTTTCAATACTCTGGAAAGGCCTGGGGGAAATTTTAAGTATGCTGGAGTAATTGGAGTAATTTAAGTAACTTTGAGCTACTGATATGTTGTTATGCCAGTTGTCATAAATATGAATAATTTGGCACAAACATCCCACTGCAGGAGCAAAGGACATCAATTTTAGCGAGCAAGTGCAGGCTGCTGCTGTTTGTGTTTTTTTCATCTAGAGCTATTTTCTTAGCTTCAAATTATTTATTTTAAATACTGGAATAATGCAATAAATGATTGGAAAGCAAATCATAACACATAAATATGATTGAAAATGCCAATAAAGACATTTTAAAAAATAAGATGTATTCTTTCTGTTTAAGTTTCTGAAAAGGATTCTTCCTTTTCTGCCTTCAACTTACAGAAAAAAGTGGTACAGATCACATTTGTGTGCCAATAAGACATATGCAATTCCCTCCTTTTGGGAATATTAAAGCCTATCATATAGCTCCAAGCAGCGCAGATTGTTGCAGTGCACAGCATTCGAGGACTCAGCAGACAAGCTCACGTTTCTGTTTATTTGACAACTTTTCACTAACTAGCAACCCTCAGAATTCAGAATATACTTTATTTGGGTGATTAAAACCATAAAAGCAAACAAAACAAATAAGCATATAATATCATAGAGCATTATAAAAAGTATTCAATAATGCAATTAAAATACATTAAAATTACATTAACAGGGGGGGCGGAGCTTGATTGCCTAAGATAGCGGCTGCTTAGAGCTGGAGCTCTGAGCCGGCCCGCATAGAATCCTGATAATCCCAGGCTGTTGGGGGCCCCCCGTGACACGCTGAGCAGATGGGGACCCACTAGCCAGAGGAGACCTGGGAGATGGAGTCTCTGGTGGAGTCGGGTGCTGCCAAGGGCCGCGCGAACCAGACGGGTGCTCTGGCCGGCCTTTCGCGTGAGCCGCGGGACCGAGGAGCGGCTGCCGGTGCAGAAACACAGGCGGTGCATACGTGCGCCGTCGAGCTCGGCGAATGCCTGGGAGCTGCAGCGGAGCAGTGGGGAGCGGTGCGCTGCCCCCGGCTGTGATTGGAGAGGCACTGGAGGTGAGGCCCGGCTGGTACCCGGAGGACCCCCGGACACCCCGGGGGCCATTGCTGACACCACTTGCCGTGCGGGAGCATCAAAGGACTGGTGCGGTCCCACCGAGAGACGTGCAGTGCTGCCCTGTGCGTGGCTAAAGAGGCACTGGAAATGCGGCCTGGATAGGATCCATATATTAAGCAGTGGCGGTGCTGCAGTGGAGGACGGCCCCTGGCAGGAGCGGAAGCAAGGAGCGAGGAGAGCCTGAAACGAGGTGAGGAGACAGTGAGGTGGTCGAGGGAGACCCCTGGATTCTGTGGCCCCTGCACAGGGAGGTGCTGGTGGTGGAGGGCCCCCTGAGGAGTGTGAACAGTGGGGGGTGTCCCCTGCCCCACCCAACCCTACAGATGTTGGAGGGACTGATATGGGGGTACCTGAAGTGGAGCCCAGAGCTGTGGATGCCCCCATAGCATCCTCCTCACGTCGGGCGGTCCCATCCAGGTGGAGATAGGAGATGCTGGCGTGGAAATGGCTGGGATGGCACAGGCCTGGCCCTCATGTGAAGAATTGACTGGGGGAACTATTCTCTGTGCACAGGGGTCTGCAAACCGGGGACTGCTGGTGCTCTACGCTGTAAGGCTCGTCCACACTGCTGGACTTTGGGCGGAGGTGGATCCCGGCTGCTCACAGAGCCTATCTGACTATGGGAAAACTCAGGCACAAAATACAGGGAACGCCCCAAGTGGAGCAGGGGCATGTCCGCCGGTTGGCCAGCGGTGAACCGGAGGAGGGAGCAACGCACACCACGATGCAGGATACCCTGAATAAGATCCTTGGGGCAATTGAAGACACTAAGGTTTCCTCTGAACTAAGTCACTTACGCACAGACCACCACAGGCTAGCAGACAGGGTGGAAGCTACTGAAACATCCCTGGAGGAGCTGCAGCCTGCGCACCGGGCCCTCCGAGCTCAGGTCACCTGCCTATTTGAGCAGGTTCAGGTATTGGAACGTCGTGCGGAGGACACGGGGGGCCGCAGTCGGCACAATAACATACAAATTGTTGGAATGCCAGAAGGCGTCTCGGGCGCAGATGCAGTGGCCTACTTAGAAACCTGACTGCGCAACATTATGAATGAACGTCCCCTCACGCACTTCTTGCCCTGAAGAGAGCGCACTGAGTCCCAACTCGTAGGCCAGAGCCGGAAGACCGCCCGACCGATAGTGGCAAAGCTTCTACATTACCAAGACCGCGACCTGCTGCTACAGACTGCCCGCGAAAAGGGCCCCTTCCAGGTGGAGGGTAGCCGTGCCACATTTTTCCCGGACTTTACATTGGCGGTCCAAGCTCGACGTGCCACCTTCCTGGAGTTGAAACGGGGCCTGCGGGAAGAGGGACTCCGTTATTCCTTGCTGTTCTCATCTAAACTGAAGATTATTCTAAATGGCGCCTCACACTTCTTCCAGGAACCTGATGAGGTGTGGACATGGCTGGAGTCCTCCTGAGCGGGCTCTACAGACCCCAAACAAGCAGAACGCAAACAACCTTGATGTCCTGGCAAGAGACGACACACCAAACACTCTTTGGGCGACCGCCAGGTGACAAAGCCCACAAGCCAACAGGCGCACCAGGGGAAAAGAGGTGTGCTGCAGGCAGCGGCCTCCCTGACGGAGGCAAGAAGCTCTGAGGATGGCCAGAGATCAGAGCCTGAATCCTTGAATGGAGAGGACTCCACGGTTGTAGAGTCAATGCCTGGTGTGACGCCACAGATATCAGATGACATGGTTTAAGTTTGGGGGGCCTACATACTATCAGCCCTGTTGCTCCTATACGGCTCAGTGGCAGGCCGGCGGGGGAATGGTGGACCGCTTTTGTGCTGTGTGCCTGCCCCGACATCACCCAACCGGATGATCCAGTCGGATGATGACATCACTTGTTCATATACCGGTTATTATGGTTTGGGCGGGCAGTAGTTGCTTGTCTGCTCTTGGGATGGGGAATTGGGGAATGTTAGTATTGTCTGTTTTAGCCTGTGGTCCCTTAGACATGTGTGATGTGCCACTGCCATGGTCATTAGGGAGCTGCAAGAGAGAGAGGTGCGAGCTTTGTGACGGACCTCTTGGAAGATATGGCTATGACACGTCCTTTTTCTAAAATACTGTCTGGGAATGTCAGGGGTATGGGTTCGATTGCGAAACGTCAAAAGATACTTTCCTATTTGAAGCGCAGGGGGGTACAGATTGCCATATTGCAGGAATCTCACCTCACCAGGTGGAAGCGGATTACCTACGTTGGCGCTGGTGGGGGCAGCTGTTTGCAACTACTTCTCGGCCTATGCAAGAGGGGTGGCGGTGTGGGTGAGAGCCGGGGCCCCCTTTCAGCCCAGTAATATTGACACAGATAAAGAGGGTCGATATATATTAGTGGAGGGGTGACTGTATGTCAGCCCGCTGGTCCTGGGCAGTATATACGGCCCGAATCAGGACCACCTTCAGTTCCTACACACATTATCTGCCCGGCTGGCACGTTTTGTTAATGTTATGTTCCTACTTGGGGGAGACTTCAATGAGGTGCTGGACCCTGACTTGGACCGTTCTACCGCCCCTCTGCGGGGGCCAGCTGCTGTCAGAATGGCCGAGGGCATGTCAACCTGGATCTCACATTGGGACCTGGTAGATATCTGGCACCTCCAGAACCCTCTTGGCAGAGACTACTCATATTATTCCCACATCTACCATGTGCACACTAGAATAGAAAGAATGCTCTGCTCAATCTCTCTTAGTGATTTCGCAACGCACTCTGAATACTTGGGCCGGACTGTATCTGATCATAGTCCGCTATTGATCCATCTAACCACGATGGAGGCTCGCCAGCCTATCCCAACGTGGCGCTTGCACTCCACAGCGTTGGAGGATGATGTATTCTGCACAGCACTACTAAATAGGTTGTCTGAATATTTTACACTGAACCCGGGTTCGGTGACCAGTAGGGGCATTGAATGGGAGGCCTTAAAGGTAGTGGTGCGGTGCCATTGCCTTGGGCAGACGGTGGGCATCTGTCAGGACCTTGAACGGGACATTTTGCATCTAGAGGACGACTTACATAGAAGCGACAATGACCTAGATGGTTCACCAGAGGCACAGGCAAAACTGCTGGAGCTCAGGGAGAAATACTCATCGCTGCTACAACGCCTTAGATGTCATGACTACAGGACCTATCTGGCCAAAGTGCATGGCGAGGAAGGGAGGGCTGGGAGGCTACTGGTGTGGCTGATTCGCCCGGAGATTGGGGGGACACTGATCACCCGCCTACTGACTAGTGAGGGAAATGTTATTTACACACCTACTCAGATCAATGCTGAATTCCCAGCTTACTATAAATCCTTGTACAATTCTATTCACGTGGACTCAGCTACTATAAGGGAGAGCTTTCTGTATGCACTACCTCAGACAGTTCTGACTGACGAGGACAGGGATGGGCTGGGTGTAGAGATCTCTGTAGGGGAGATTAAGGCAGCCATTAAAACACTAGCGGCGGGTAAGACCCCAGGTGCTGATGGCTTGCCCTCAAAGTTCTCTAGACTGGGGTGTGATGTCCTGGCCCTTAGATTGGCAGAGATGCATGCCGAAGTCTATGAGACCAAACTGTTGCCGTCCACGACCAGAGAGGCCATAGTTATCCCATTACCCAAGACTACACAGGTAGACAGATGGGTTACTGACTTCAAGCCTCTGTCCATGCTCAACACTGACTTCAATATCCATAGTAAAGCTCTTGACGCACAACTGCTGCCCCACATGAACGTTCTCATACAGGAGGACCAGTGCGGGTTCATTCCTACCCGCTGCACCTCCAATAACCTCTGTAGGTTATATTCCCTGCTCTATGATGATGCTCACCCCCCATCCGGCAGAAGTGATTGTGTCAGTGGATTTTGAAAAAGGCTTTAACACCATGAGCTGGGAATTAATGGATGCCACTATGGCGCGGCTGGGCTTGGGCGAGTCCTGGGGTGCCTGGGTTATGCTGCTTCACACACAACCTACGGCCCGAGTCAAGACGGGACGAACGATCTCCTGTAACTATGGTATACATAGAGGAATCCGGCAGGGATGCCCTCTGTCCCCCTTGCTGTTCGCCATTGCCATAGAACCCTTGGCGGCGAGACTCCGAGATAACACCCAAGAATGGGGCATATGTCTACGGGGACGTTTCCATATAGTCTCCCTGTATTCAGACGATCTACTTATCTATCTCCACAATGGACTAGAATCTCTACCCAAGGTGTTCCAGCTGTTAGATGAGTTTGGGGCCTGTTCTGGTCTCCGCCTAAATAAACAAAAGACTTATGTCTTCCTGCCGGTCCATGGAATAAGCCAACCGCTTTCTTGTCTGGAGGAGGTATCCTGGGCGCCGCATACCTTCCGCTATCTGGGCATACGGATCTACCATGAGATGCAGGACCTCAGGGAGGGCAACTTGGGTCCATCGATTAGGGCATTGGGGACCAGTGTCACTTTCTGGCGCTCCCTGCGCTTGCTGACTATGTCCCGCATATCTCTTATCAAGATGGTCGTGCTGCCCAGACTGCTATATTATTTTGCTAATTTGTCTATCACCCTTCCGCCCTCCTGGTTTCGACCACTGGATACATTGCTTAGGGAACTGATATGGGATGGTGGAAGACAACGAGTGGCACTGACCACTCTGAGACTGCTCCGGGACGCCGGGGAGCTCGGAGTCCCCGACTCTGAGTTTTATTTCCTTGCAGCCCAGTTACAATGGCTGGCGAGGGGGGCTTAGCGGAGTGGGGCTGGCAGAGCTGACAGCAGATGGGGGAGACCCCAACGGTACTGGACTGGTGACTGGGTTGCTCTTGCCTGCTGCACGCAGCATTAAGAGGGGGGTGTTGCTGACGGCTGCTCTTGCCAACTGGTGGAGAGTCCTTAGAAGAAAACACACAGAAGTGCCTTACGCGCCAGCCATTCCCCTAGTGGGAATGCCTCATAGCGACCCCCTCTGTTGTTTTGCACAACGACAACTACGCTGCTGTATGGCTGCGGACCTGCACACGCTGAGTGCACTGTACAGTCAGGGATCACTGATCCCGTTTGACGACCTTACGGAAGAGACTATAATCTGGCGATAATTGGATTTATCCGTGCCCTCTGGAAAGGAGTAGAGGGTGAACCTCCCACACCCAAGGTCATACAGACTATGCTCTCCATTGAGGGGGTGCTCACATCTGGTCTCCTGACTTTACAGGTCATTACTGGCTATGGTACATAACCCGTTGGATACCATGTGGGCTGGGTGGAGACGGACCTAGATAGACACCTTACTGATGGAGAATAGGACAGGATTCCTGCGTAGGCCTCCTCGGTCTCCTGAAACAGTGAGCTTTCGGGCTTCTCTCTCCGAGTGCATAATGGAGAGGTAATGTATTTTGTAACTAAGTCAAGGGATGCTGTTATCCCTTTCCAGAGACAGACATCCTTTTATAATTATCTGGTCCAGATCTGGGTTGGTTGAGATCGTTATCCATTTTAACAATGGCAGGAGAGCCAACAAGTCATAAATGTACCCCATCCCCAGCTGTTCATGGCTTATATAGGAGGCCACAGAATGTAGGGCACTTTACAGTCTTCTCAAGAATTTACTTTCCACTATTTGTAAACCTGTAACGTCTTTGTAACCCCAAACATCACTCCCGTAGCTGTCAATGGAAATTCATTTTCCTCGGTAGAATTTCACAAAGGCCTGTACAGGTTTGGACCCCAATCTTTTGGCAAAGTCAAAAACAGCAGCAACAGCTCTTGACATTGAGTTCCTTTTGGCCTTCCATAATGGGGCCCATGAATCCCCATCACCAAAAAGGACCCCTATATAGGAGAAGGTAGACACCCTGGTTATTACAGTACCATCCGCAAAGTGTTTTCTCTGACATTTATTTCTGGGGCCCATGGCCACTGTGTGTGTGATTTTGAAAATTAGTATTCAAATCCACTGAGTTCATACACCCTATAAAGGAGTTAAGCAGATGCTGAGGCTGAAGCCCCACTTCCATCCTGGCTATCAACACTGCATCATCCATGTACAGAAGTGCAAGAATTAACTGGGTCCCTGCCCGAGTTATGTCTTTACATGCAGTGCATAAGGTTGTGCCCAGATTGTTAATATGCAAGGTAAATAACAGTGGACCTAATATCCAGCCTTATCTAACTCCTCTATGTGCAATTACTGGTAGGGCCAAACTCTGATTATCTCTCACAACTGCGGAAAGTTCACTATGGAGCTCAAATAAAAAATATGCGATATTATGATCAACCCCCGAATTAATAGGCAGGAGCCAGAGTTTAGATCTGTTCACATGATCAAATACGGATGTTATGTCCATAAAGGACAGATATAGCCTGTCCCTCTCAGCTACTGTATATTTCACGATAGTCAACTGTAAGTTAAGGCAGTGGTCTGTTGTGCCTTTTTCTGGCCTGAACCTATACTGCTGTTTCACTCCAACCAATCTCATAATCTGGACAGGATCCTTCTCTCCCTAACCTTGACTACTGAGTCAATGAGATAGAGATGGGTCTATAACATTATGAGTCCGCCCTTCCCCTTTTCTTAAAGACAGGTATAATAATGGACTTAGACCAGGAAGATAGTGAACCAGTACTACAGGCAGCATTCAAAAGATGAGTTAACATTTTTTGCCCAGATTAAAGGATTCAATTTATATAGTTAAGCAGGTGAGAGAGCGTAGCTTATATAATCAATATTAACATAAAATGTTTATAAACTAATGTATAATAATGCCGCATAGAAAATGTATTAATATGTTTAGCTAAAATGTGCGCTTGAAATGTGCCCACGGGGAGTGGCCGCCAACGTATACGGGGACTAATGAAAATGACTAATGTTGATGAATTATTATATAAAAAATAGTTTTACACTAATTATTAATGGTTATATCGCTAAAGTTTTGCTAATAAATCATTAGGCCTTAGTTAGCATGAGTTGAGGCCTAGCTGCCTGACTCTCATATTAAATGTGTTTTTCTGATGTGCAGTGTGCTGACTTGCTATTGTAATCAATAGGGAATAAATATCACAAAATTCATACTAAACTGGTGTGGTTATTCATGACTGAAAGGTCATGGTGGTTTCTGAGTCTTGTTAAATGTCATTGACTTAGGTGAAATGCATTGTTGTAATAAATATTGATGACAATATTGACGTATTGGTTGACATGTTGATTAGCTATCTCGTCCTAAGGTGTCTTCAATCAGGGTCAAAAGATTCATTGGCCTAAAACGAGTCCCAAAGAGAGTAAAATTGGTCATAAAGGGACGCGTTAACACAGGAACCCCATCAGCGCCAGGTGCTTTGTCCTTTAACATGTTTATAATCGCCTCTGTAACCTCCTCATCCGTAATAAAACATGACATAATTATCTCCTGAAGGTTCTGGGTCCGGTTTCATAGGATCCACGGAATGGCAACCATAAATGCCCTGAAAATGCGTTGTCCAAGTGTCGGAGGTTGTAGTACAATCTATTGACCATGTAACAGCCCGCATAAAGAAGGGTTGGTTGACAATCACGTAAAACATGGCACATTTTTAAGAACATTTATCTGCAGTAAATCACCCCAAGCTTTCTCTTTTATTTCTTTTTTGCAGGTAGCCAGGGTTTGCTTACATATTTTCCATCTCATATATATTTTGCCCTTCTCATGAGGGTTTTAGTTTAAAGTGTTTAACAGCTTTTGGTGAGCCTCTGTACACTTGTGATCAAACCACCTCTCATCTCTGCGTTTAAATCTACCCACTAGTCTCAAGAGATTGTTTGCAACCTGTTGGCATATCCTATAAAAATCACCCAGTAGGATATCTACATCTGTAGTACCATCTAAACACAAACTAAAATCTAGCCCACAACTGATGTAAATATTGTCTAAAAAGGAGTCAGAAGGAGTTTTATTCCATTTCAATCTGTGGGCCTGATGCTGAGGCACAATGCCAGTGTTTCTGTGGCCAACTGTAGGGCTATCTACATACCCCATGACCCATTCTAGTGATAGAAAAAGAGTAGTATGGTTGCACTACATACCCACAGCCAAAAAATCACCCCATAAGTACACATATCTCTGCCATCGGTGACCATGGTTTTATCCATAACTGAGTCAAAAGATGCATCACTAGCTACACCATGTGATCCCTGTCCTCCCATTCGCATGTCATTCCTCACATCAAGTGAGGCTGAATGAGAGGTCACATCATTTCAGTTGTCAGTGCTAAAGCCTTGAAATCTCTCCTCACTCCTCTTTTTCCGCTTTCTCTCCATCAGACAATGTTTTATAACGTAACTCTTTACGAGACCTATCATTTAATGTGTTCTTCTGTTCTTTCTTCAGTTATAAGAACTGAAACCAGGACACCCTGTTCCAGTATAACAGCTGTGCCTTAGAAACATACTCATCATCATTGTGAGTACCATGGAACAACAAAGGGTCTGATTTAGGGCTTGCTGGATGGGTACTCCATCTCAACATTGCAGAATATACCATTTGCCTTATTACAAGTGTATTACATCCTTCCACTTATAATAAGGCAGAGGATAATCAGGACCTACAACATGTGACTAACTACATGTGCTACCAAATTACATCCAAGGAATATTCCATCCCTACTTCACTACTAAGGCATTTATAATCATTGATTCCTAATTTCATTTGAATCATTGATACCTCTTCCCATCTGTAGAGTTGTCTCATTTTTAGCATAGAAGATAAGCTACAAGAGATGAAAACCACTAATTATCACTTTGGTGATATTGTTCAGGTACTATTCAACTGCTGTTAAAGGATGCCTCACAGGCATTTCAAAAACGCATTCCGTGTGTTGCTTAGTGCTGATGATGCCAGGCCCTTTACTCAAATATAATACTTAGACAGATCACATTGATAAGAGACGGGCTAACAAAATGTTGTTGAGCCTGGACACTGTGTGTTGCTCAAATGATTTGTTCATCGAGCCTGTAAATACCTGCAAAGGCTGGGCTTATGCGTGCTGCAGAACATGACAAGCAGATTGCATCCTACCCATATGTTGTAATTTAAATGTTTATTGTCTTATAGGAATACTACTGCAGCAGTACATAAGCAAATACTGTGTTGGAAACGGAGCTCAGCATTCATTTATTCAGGCGCCAGGCACATACTTATATACAGCATGTCAACTTTTCCTTTTTGAAAGAATGTGCTGCACCGTCAGTTCTTTTCCCAACTTTAGAACTGATGGTGCTCACACAAAAGGGGTTACCTTCTTCTGACTTCCCCTATGAAGAATGTCACAAGTAGGGTGTGTATTGAATCTCGTAACTTTATAGTTTTTGGTGAAATTTCACAAAATTCCATAAAATATTCACAAAAGCTAGGCTTTTAGACTAAAATGTGTTTTTTTCATATCTCTTGTGACTTTTTTCACACAATTGTGTAATATACAGAACAAAATCTCAGGAGAAAGCAGGCAGGTGATTACTTTGAGCAAAAAAAAAAAACTCCCAAGTGCAAACATTAAATGAAATTGAATAATAAAAAAGTTCGAGAAATTCAGCACAACACAAAATTCATAAATTAGGCAAATTTGACTGAGGCGCATGAGCAGCACAGCCTGGACGCCTGCAGCATACAAAAAGACACATTTAGCCATGCTCTATCAGAATGCATATCTTGCAACAATTATACCACTTGACTCTCCACAACCCAATGGGTCTCAATGCAAACTTTGCTTTCTATAATTAAAGAATGCTCTTGATTTTGCCCTACATTACCCAACATATATTTAACAGCATCCGGAGAAGAGGCCTGTAGATCTCTGACATTTTCTACTGTACCTTTGATGAACTTTATTTTCACTTAGTCTACGAAAAGAGATAAAAGCATCAAGTGTTTGGATTTTTAGAAATTGTGTATATGATGTTATTCTTTGTTTGCACTCTGCTTGTAGGGCACAATATGTATGTGCTCTGCATTATTCTCAGGCAACATTGTGATCTGGCTGTCAGCAAACAAGGGGGTAATGCAGGTCTCTATAGCCTCTGCGGTTCAAGGGAGTCTTGAACATTTTAAGGTGCCCCCAAACATTCATTGGGCTCCCATTCAGACAAGGCTAATGCATTTCTTTGGTACATAGGAGACTCAGGAGCCCCTCATCACATTCTGCTGGGGGCCCCATCGTATTGTCTTACACCACTGTCACTATGGTTCTATAAGTTATGTCATGTTACTTAGCAAAAGATATATTCACAAATGTTATGGTTATCTAGGTGCAGTCAGATAAAACATTGAGGCCCTCATTACGAGCCTTGCGGTTGCAGTCGGACCGCCGTGGCAAACGTGATACAGTCGGATCTGCTGGCACCTCCATGTTTCGACAGCCGAAGGCCTGGTGCTGCTGGTGGTCTCAATCCACCAGGGCAGCGCTACAAGCAGCGCTGCCCTGGGGGTTAAGACCCCTCTCTCTGCTGGCGTCAATATGGCGGTTGCAACGCCATGTAAATGCTGGCAGAGATGGGTCGCCCAGGGCCCCGGGGGGTAACCCGCACTGCACATGCAATTGTCATGGGCAGTGCGGGGGCCCCCCTGGCCAGCCCCGTCATGCAAATCACTGTCTACTTTGCAGACAGTGATTTGCGTGACGGGTGCCGGTGCACCCGACAGACAACATCATTGCCGCTGGAGTCAATGTTGTTGTGCATTTCCTGGTGGTCCAGCGGAAAACTCATAATACGGGCCGTGGGAGGGCTGTCGCATAGGAGGTATCCTGACCATGGGAGTTTGGCAGGCTGCCTCTTCTGCCCACCATACTCATAATTAGGGCCTGAGCGTTAGAATTAGGATACACAGTGCTCAGGAGGATGGAAGAAATTCATTAGGTGTCAATTACTAATATAAAAGTGCCTTTCACAAAGGTAAATTTTCACTAAAGTAAATCTACACGTGTCAGTTTACTCTTACACTTTAAATTTACTCCTTTTGGCTGTTCAGCATTTCCAACTATAAATTTACTACAAAGTGTAGACTTTCAAGCCCCACCCTCAGATGCGGGGGTGCAGCCAATTTTATGAGTGTGAAGTTACTATTAGACATTTTTCATACACAGGTGGAGATCTCTGCTACCAGGATGGCGATCTCCCAAGGTAAAGCACAGGGAAAACTTAAAAAGATTAGCAAACTTAAAAAATAAATTGTAGAAATATGTTTATGTTAAATATTATTGTAAATTAATTTTATATATTTATTTCAAATGTAGAAAAAAAAAGTCGCAGCACTATTAACTTGATTTTGAATGAAATATTTAACTAATTGAAATATATCACTTTAAATTTAAAGTATTTTTAAAAGACTATTTAAAGAATTCCATCTGAAGTTAAATCTTTACATGTATGTATTATGTAATAATGATTATAAATGTTATGTATACAATTAATTTAATAATGTAATTACCTAATAATTATGTTGCTTTATGCTTAATTAAAACAGTGTATTAGAGTATTTAATCATAAAATAATATATATTTTTTATGTGTGTGTGTATATATATATTATATATATATATATGTTTCATAATATATTAAATGTATATACATTTTAAAAAATTCCAAATAAAGTAATTTATTTTACATTATTTCCTATAGGGTTCTATTTTAAGTCCCTGGCTATTTTCTATGAGAGGGTGTTGCAGTACTGTTGGTTGGCGATGTATGTTTCTTGACTTGCTCCTGGCCTGGCATTCATTTACTACTGTTTCAGGTACTTTTTGGCTATAGAAACTATAGCAGTTCATGAATACCAATGGGCTTACTCTTTTGTTAGTGGGTGTCTGTCCAACCCTATATTAGTGCATAGCTTACCTGAAACCCCTCCATTCTCCTTTATCCCCTCATGTTTAGTAGCAAGTATTCCCCATTTTCCAACCACTGCCTAGAGTATTCCCACGTTTTCTACCAAGTAGTAAACTTACCTTTATGAGGATCTCCAGATAGAAAAGATAGTAGAGGTTGAGAATTCACCAGTTTTGTGAATTGCATTCTGTAGTAACTAAGTAGTCCTACTGTAGTACTACTTTGTATACTACAAAATGCACTTTATAAATCATGCCCAATATCTTTAGTTCCTTTCTGAATACTATAAGATTCACATTTTCGGTGGTGATGTGATCTAGGCTTTTGACCATTAGAAAAAAAAAAAAAGGTGAGTAAACGGGAGATGATAAACCATGTTTCTCCTTTCTACGTAAAATGAAAACTTGTTATGGATGGTATTATGGGAAATTGTATGAGGTTCACAAACAATTCAATAGTCAATTGTTGAATTTTGGTATAACATTTGCAAAAGCATTGCATTGTGAGTACATACTAAAATTGTATTGTATCATGACTCAAACAAGAAGAGACACCAGAGTCAGGAAGAGAAAAATAATGAGTAAAACAGTAAATAGAAAAGAGACTGGCTGAGGGCAGAGCAAAACTTTAATAAATTGACATAGGTTCTGTCGAGAGAGGAGAGGGGAAAGTTGGAGGAGGGAGTGGGAGGAGTCTAACACAAAAGAGACAAATCAGCAAAGAGTATGGTTGTGAGAGGAGGGAGGCACTGGATTAGATAAATGTATCCAGACCGAAGACCAGATTTATGCATATTTTTCAGCATGAAGGATATTTACCAAAATGTATTCAACATCTTAGTAAATGCTAATCACTAATAGAAATACGTTTGTGAAAAAATGCACACAACAGTTTCTACAAGGTTTTTATGTACAACAAATTACGGACCTGATTTAGAGTTTGACAGACAGGATACCCTGCTGAATACATGACTGTGTACCCTACTCACTAAATTATTGGCCCTGGTGTCTCATTTAGAGATGGCTGGACCTTAAGTATTCTGTCAATGCCATCCTGTTAGTTCATTTGATGGAATACTTCCTTTGGTGGCTTAACGGAGTAGGGGCTATCAGAGTAATTAAATTACACCAATCGCCTTATTTCTTTAGAGGTTATAATGCCTTTTAGTTCCTATGTTTCACTGCCAGGAAACATTCTGGTTCTGAGGGACAGAAAAAACACAATAATGACCCCCACATTCAGAGAGAGTACTCCTAGGCTGTGGGGGGAGGAGGGGGGTAATTAGTATTATGTTATTCAGAAACAAAATCCAGCTTTGGGAGTTTGTATCTGGAAAACAAACATTTTGTGAATGGTTAGTGGATTGCCATTCAAACTGGTGGCAGACTTTGCAGCAGTTTGTTTCAATGTACAGAGATGACCACTGGGCCAGCAGCCATCTCTAATTATTGGGGACTGAGTACTCTCAGGATGTAGGATGTAGGATGCAATGTCCTCTGCCCTTCTACCGGGCACTACCCTAGCTACCAAATCAGTCCCTAAATCTCATTGTTTTCTACTTCATGTGGACTGTGAAATTTCAAAGTAGAATAAGAAGTTTGCTAGGTCTGTCAGAAGCAGTACAGAAGATATAAAAAGTATCTATAGGAAAGAAACTAAACATATGATTTAAAGGAAACACAGTGAGTCAAATCAATAAAGTAACCTCAGCTCTCCATGGGGTCTGAAACACAGCTAAAGACAAAACGAAAAATAGGAGACTGAAGCATGAAAAACATGTTAACTGGCAAAGTCATTAAAAAGGAAAGCCCTGCTATATGGCTTCGTACTTGTGTACATATGTCCATCTTACCATTGTTGTAAATATAGTGTCCATTTTATCTTCGTGTGACTGACGGAAGCCAGATATTTTGCAAACCAGGTTGTTATTGACTAGGACCTTGTGGGCTGCAAGACATTTATGTATGTAACCCATCTCTGTCAGGTACTTCATTCCCGATGCAATGCCAAGCAACATATCCATCAGCTGCATCGATGTAAACTGGCCTTCGTGTTTCTGCAAGGTACAGATAATGTACATGGTGTGAGAAACTACAACAAACTAATTATCAACAAAACAACAATTTTCATGGATGTATTTCAAATATATTTCTGCGGGACCTAACGGTCATTCACTGACAATGGATTTTAAGAAACGATGAAAGCCAGTAGAGTGGAGCGTCATTCAGCCCTTTTCTGACCTTGAGAATGAACTTGAGAATGAAAGGGTGCGATTCACTATGTCAAAGGCAACTGACAGTTGCAGGATGAGAAGTATGAGAAAGCAAGAGTCTCCTTTCTCTACCAGGCAAAGTGCTTTGTCTACTAATTTTAGTATTGTGATCTTATGAGCTGAGCCTCCAAGCACCTTTCCATGGCTTTGGCCAAAAAGGGTATGTTGGAGACTGGGTGAAAACTAATCAGGTCCTAGCACCCCACTTTCTGCTTTTCTTAATAGGCTGGAGAAATGGCTGTTTTAGGCAGTCACTGGCAGTACCTTCCACTAGAGACTTGTTTATCTGGTTTATAAAGGATAGAGAAGGATGTGGACAAAAGGGAGACACAATGGCAAAGTTTAATTAATTTAATTATTGGTTCAGCAATTATCTTTTGGAATTGTATAAAGTGCATAATACTTTAAAATCCCCATGGCGAATTAAGTCTTGTTTTTTCGTTTGATTTCTGCCTGTGATATTCTGGGGTAAAATTCAGAAATCACACAGCAAACATGCTTTACACTGAACAGATACAAAACATAATTTTGCTCAAAAACGAAAATATTTCAGTTTGTTCTTCTCATTTCTATTGGGCAAAACTCTACGTAGTGAAAATGGCAGTGTTTGTTTAACTGGAATATTCAACAATTGTGCTCAGTGTAGGTTAGCTACCATTTCTCGGGTACTAAACTTACTTAATGGAATGACCTGCCAATGTGATTTTGGGTTTCATTAGAGTGCTGGTCTGTGACCCCTCGACCATACTGTAAATGCCCTCTGCCAGAAAAGGAGCTATGGCCTCAGCTCTCCTGAGAAAGGACCTCATGGCAGAAACACAGACCCTCCATCCCATCCGGTGGCATGGATCTGTGGCCAGATTTACCAGGCCCTAGGAGCTCCTTATGCCCAATTAGCGTCATTTTTTTATGCTAATGTGGCTCAACAAGGCAAAATTCACAGCACTATATTTAAAAAGTGCAGCAATGCATGCATTGCGCCACTTTGCGACCCCTTGTGCGACCTGATACCTGCACCAGGAGCATTCCGGCGTTAGGAGGCCCATACAAAAGGTGCAATTAAAACTACAAGATTTCAAAGCACTATTTTTGGTGTCATTTTTAATGTCTGCTCAAGGCAGGTGTTAAAAGGACGCACCCATTGAAATCAATGGGCCTCCTTGCACTTTGCTCTACTAGTGTCAAAAGTCTTTGATGCTACTGGAGCAAAGCGTCAAAAATGTTGACCCTTTTGGCCTAACGTGTGCTGTGGTGCGCCGTACTGTAAGTATGGTGCACCCATGGTGTCGTTATGTAGCGGTCGGGGGGTGTAAGAAATCTGGCGCATCAATACTGATGTGCCATATTCTTGTAGATCTGGGCTTATGTGCTTTCAGCTGAGCTACAGCCACTACACTGTAGGTGTTGCTTCTTAGTTGTGACAACAGTTAGTTGATACTCAGCAAAGTATTTTGGTCCGCAAGAGCAAACATATGAGTTTGGTCTCATCTGTTGTAATTCCTTGTATCTGAGACTCTCAGCTTCCTTATGTAATAAACTTCATTTTATACAAAATAACACCGTAAGATTTTTTATTAGATCTGCAATGTTTGGGCATATCAAACCTTTCCTAAAATCCTTATAGTAGATAGAGTTCAGTCCATTTTGGATGTGTCTCTTCTTTCTTCAAATAATGTGTGAAAGAATGTAACCCAGGGAGTTCATTTAGTGCCTCTGCTAGAAAGCTACTGATTTTGCCACTGATCAGAACAGCGTCTACTGGGCAGATCTTTTGCTGTCCTGGGCCTCGATTTATGAAATTTCTTCCCAGACATCAGACGTAGTTCTAAACCAATGATTTTTGATATAGCAAAAAAACTTGGTTATTCATAATTTATTTAGATTAGCTTTGGATTGAGCATGTGCCCTTCCTAGAAATAAGAGACCCGATTTGTGGTTATGCACTCAATAAAAAGACAATCACAATAAAATGGGTGGATAAGTTATGGATTAATTTAAAGAGATGAAGGCTGAAAGATACAGAGTTCATATTCCTGTAGATGTTTTAATGAATTTTAAAGAATATGTTTGGTGCCAAATAGCACTCCGTTAAGGTAAACATATCTGTGACTCCACTATGAAACCACGTATTAATGGCATACCTATACCTTTCTTTAGGATTCATTACAGGAGAACATTTAGAGACAGGGCAGCAAATAAATGTATCCATTAGTACTAAATTGCATTGTGGGACAAACACATTATTTTGGTCAAAATGCTGAAATAAAAGAAACACCTAATATTTAGAAATCACGCAACAAATACAAGCTGTAGAAATAATGAACTGGTGATAAATATTGTTAGAAATTGGGTCTTTGGTTGGCAGTCAGGTTACCCCCATCCAAGCAAGGACCCTCACTCTAGTCACGGTAAAAGACAATCACCCTCAGCTAACCCCTGCTTACCCCCTTGGTAGCTTGGCACGAGCAGTAGGCTTAACATCAGAGTGCTAGGTGTAAAGTATTTGTACCAACACTACAAAATGACACAACACAGGTTTAGAAAACTAGAAAATATTTATCTAAACAAAACAAGACCCAAAACGACAAAGATCCACAATGCACAAGTCAAGTTATCAATATAAATGCAAAAAGAGTCTTCGTGTAATTTTAAACACACACTAATACTGTTAGCGTAAAAATGTACCTTGGGTGCTTCAAAAAAAAAAAACCTGCACGGGCGAGTGTGCGGCAAAAAGGGCTTGCAATGTGTCGATTTCACTCATGGGCGAGACCTTGCATCGTTTCTCCTTTCGCAAGGTCTGGGTGTGTTGTTTCATCTCTCCGCAGGAGAGCGATGCGTCGATACGGTCAGCAATCTCAGGGCTTGCGTTGTTTTTACATGCCCAGCGGTACTTGCGTCGGAAATCCAGCCGCATGATGATCTGAAAACCACGCAGCGTGGGTTGCGATCTCACCAGCCTCCATCAGCGATGCTGTGCATCGTTTCTCCAGCCCTGGGCATCGATCTTTGGGTCACGTTGCAGGTGACTCGAATTTCAGCTGCGAAGCCGGCGGCGCGATGATTTTTCAGCTGCAGATCGGAGTTGCGTCAATCTTTTCCCCGCACAGCGTTGTGTGTATGGATTTCTTCATCTTAGGCTGCCAGCTTCTCCTTTCAGGTCCCAAGAACTGGATGGGCACCACTTGGCAGAGTTGGAGTCTCTCCAGAGGCTCCAGGTGCTGGCAGAGAGAAGTCTTTGCTGTCCCTGAGACTTCAAACAACAGGAGGCAAGCTCTAAATCAAGCCCTTGGAGATCTTCACAAGATGGAAGACACACAAAGTCCAGTCTTTGCCCTCTTACTCTGGCAGAAGCAGCAACTGCAGGATAGCTCCACAAAGCACAGTAACAGGCAAGGCAGCTCTTCTTCCTCAGCTCATCAGCTCTTCTTCAGGCGATGATACCTCTTGGTTTCCAGAAGTGTTCTAAAGTCTGTGGTTTTGGGTGCCCTTCTTATACCAATTTTCTCCTTTGAAGTAGGCCTACTCCAAAGCAAAGTCTCTCTTGATTGTGAAATCCTGTCTTGCCCAGGCCAGGCCCCAGACACTCACCAAGGGGTTGGAGACTGCATTGTGTGAGGGCAGGCACAGCCCTTTCAGGTGTGAGTGACCACTCCTCCCCTCCATCCTAGAACAGATGGCTCATCAGAAAAAGCAGACTACACCCCACCTTCCTTTGTGTCACTGTCTAGTGTGAGGTGAAACTAGCCCAACTGTCAAACTGACCCAGACAGGGAATCCACAAACAGGCAGAGTTACAGAAATGGTTTAAGCAAGAAAATGCTCACTTTCTAAAAGTGGCATTTTCGAACACACAATCTTAAAATCAACTTTACTAAAATATTTATTTTTAAATTGTGAGCTCAGAGACCCCAAACTCTACATGTCCATCCGCTCCCAAAGGGAATCTACACTTTAATCAGATTTAAAGGTAGCCTCCATGTTTACCTATGAGAGAAGGAGGCCTTGCAACAGTGAAACACGAATTTAGCAATATTTCACTGTCAGGACATATAAAACATATTACTATATGTCCTACCTTAACCATACACTGCACCCTGCCCTTGGGGCTACCTAGGGCCTACCTTGGGGGTGCCTTACATGTAAGAAAAGGGAAGGTTTAGGCCTCTAAAGTGGGTACACTTGCCAAGTCAAATTTACAGTAAAAACTGCACACACAGACACTGCAGTGGCAGGTCTGAGACATGATTACAGAGCTACTTATGTGGGTGGCACAACCAGTGCTGCCGGACCACTATTAGCATTTGATTTACAGGCCCTGGGCACCTCTAGTACACTGTACTAGGGACTTACTAATAAATCAAATATGCCAATCATGGATAAACCAATTACACACACATTTTGTAAAGGAGCACTTGCACTTTAGCACTGGTTAGCAATAGTAAAGTGCCCAGAGTAACAAAAACAGTCCAGCACACATCAATAACCTGGGAAACGGAGGCAAAAAGTTAAGGGAAACCACGCCAAGGATGAAAAGTCTAATAAATATCATTTAGCTAAAAAAACAAAATATTTCTTTTTGACCTTTATATTTCTATTGAAATGATCTCTACTGAATGAAAATTACAGAAAACAGAGATTTAATTATATTTGCCTTTTGTGATGTTCTTTAAACTGTAAGGCTTATAAATTGTTGGTCAGAGTAGGTATAAAATTAGAAACACTTAATACAGTGACCTCTGAATGTGATTTAAGGTCATTTAAAGTCTAGCAAGTGGCCGTTCCACCAGAATTTAAATGCTTGTCTGATCCTTCAATCTCAGCAAAGCCCTAGTTTACACAGCAACTTTTCAAGACCCAACTATCAAAGCAAGCAGCAGACCAAATCCGTCCCACTCCCAAATGAGAACACAATTTAACATCTTGTAAACAAGAAGCTTACATCAAACTCTTGATGTAAGACTCAGGATATAATTACCTGCTCTTTAGTCTCTGCCTTGTGTCTTTGAACTTGTTATCCAGCCTTCCACCCTGCCCACTGGCCCTATCCTCCTTATCTCCAAGAGATGTTACATAACCTTCATCTTGAATGTTGACCTCTTGATATTTCCAAGGAACCAGGGTCATTCATCACTCAATGGACAACCCCCTCCTACCCCAAAACATACCTTTCTCAAACAGTAAGTATTCTGCTGCTCACTAATGGATGCCACCATTGCTTGTCTGTTGTCCTTGCTCCTAGAGACTCCTGGAAGTCTGTTTTTCAAAGCAGTATTACTGAATGCCAGATCATCAACCAGACATGTTTTCAAAATCTAAAACAAATACTGACCTCTAATTGACTGGTTCTGGATCTAGTCCTTTCTGTCCAACTCCAGCCAACAAGTATGAATTGGGTCTAAGGAATCTTCACCCAAGAATGTGTCATGTGTTTCTTCCCCAGGAGTCATCCTTTTTATCCCAGCATTGCAACATCTTCTTGCACATGTTGACACAGTTCCTACAGCAGTACCCAGTAAATGTCCCTTTGGACACTGATGACAGCCAAGTAGACCTTCATTTAGATTTTGACCAGCAAATCATTCCAAAATTTAAAATTTTTCTAGATCATATATTTTTCTGGATGAAAGGGAGTTTCCTTTGCAAAACAGAGCGAAGACATAAATCCTTAATTCTGGGAGACCTAGTAACTTAAATGTGACATCTTCCACCCCACTGAAAACACTTTACTGGTACTCATTAAAAGCAAGAATAAAGTCAAAAAATATTTGTCAGTGTTTAGGCTTATTGGTGTAGATGTCTTAGATACCTACAGAGACTGGCAGCTGACAATGTGCCCAACAGAATCTCACAATCAACATCAGAAAATCCTAGCTCTCAACAAGGCTTCAAAATGAAAGAAAGACATGGAGGACAAAGCCTTGGAGACAAGGGACCTAGACTTTGGTTCAATGCAGAACCAAACTGCAATCTTTCCGGGTGCAAATCTTACCTCTCAACAAGTCTTCAAAAGGAAAAACAACATGAAGGTCAAATCCTTGGAGCCAAGGGACCCAGACTTTGGTTTAATGCAGTACCAAACTACAATCTTTCCAGAAGGGCCTTAAAATTGAACCGTTCCAGTGTGCATTCAATCAAATCTCTTACCTTTGAGAAGTTAATCTAGTTCTGTGGATTAACCACTATGGAACAAAACTGATCTATATAAAAACTCAAACAAAAACACATTCTTGAAAGGAGAATTACATATTAGCACAACACATTTCCCCTGTCGGCTGGATATGTTGATGATTGGCAACAGACACATGTAGCACCAAGATGGCTCGCTCCTACTCAATCCTTATCTAAACCTCACCCATCTTTCAAACCTGAAAACAGATAATAAGGCTTAAGAACACTATCAAGGCCAATTATGTCAATAAACACCAAGTTCAAAAAACTCAGGTACAAACAACATTACCATCAGGTATATGGTGGGTCTGGTGTTTCCATGGACTGTGTTTAACCTCATGGTCAAAAGTTCAGAGACATACACTGTACTCTGCCTTTCATCCTTCTGAGGTTGATTAAACAGTCAGGACTGGGAATAATACCCAATCATTATTCAAATCCATCCTGCTTCGTGGGGTGAATTGAAGCTTTATATTTTTATGCTTTATTTATTAAAGTGTTTTAAAACACCAAAGCTCTCTCTTTGGAAAAACTGAACGGAGCTTGAAAAAGTCTCAACCAATATCCTTTGTGTAGTGATGCTGTGTTAGGGCTGTATTTGAAGGTCGATCATAGTGGAACTGAGTTGAGTACATATTATTATTATGGTTGCTTGGGGTTGGTTCTGTCCTTTGTTTCAGAAGGGATGGGGTATTGTGGAACAAAACTAATTTTGATTGAGAGAGCGCTTGCAAAGGTACCTTTAGGACTTTTTTGAAGACAGGAAGGCTGGACGGGTTCTTTAGTTTAGGAGACAGGCTATTCTACAGATATCACTCCTGCACTTTGAATACTTTTAGTTTTGGAGATTGAATATGAATTGGTATATTTCTTTAACCTTCTTGAAATGGATATTATGGTCAGCTTCTGTATACCTCCAGGGCAGTTGACGATGTTGCACAACAGCTAGAATCTGATCCTCTGAAATGCAAGGAGTCCGTGGAGTTCTTTCATGGATGGGGTGAATGTCGGCTGATTTCTTAAAGCTGAGGCAGAGTCAGGATACTGATTGTGTAAGCTCTAGAGCTTCTGCATTTCTTTCTTCCGTTCATTAGCACAGATTATATTTGTAAAATAGGTTTATACAGAAGCAGGACTGATGAAGCAGAAAAAGAAAGACTAACAAACATTCATATATCATGTAACAAAATTGTATAAGGCAATGTGATTTTAGCAAAGAAAAATAATGTATGTGGGAAAATGTGCCCACGAGGTAGTTCGCCATTATTATAAACGAGCTTAATTAATCATGAAGAATCGACAATGTAGTAATCCGTCATAATTGCAAATGTATTCTATGATTTTGTTTGTTGAAACTGTTATATGCTTAGCTTAAATTTAGCAGAGGCTTTGGCCTAGTTGCCTGGTCTCAAATTGAACTGCGTGGTTTTCACTTGTATTAACAAAAACGTATTTTAAACTTTAAGGCTGTATTTTTCCAGTAGAGTGACTAATACACTTATCTCGAGGTTTCCTGCTAGGCAAGTTTCATCCCCTTTGGAGCAAGGTCAGTTTCTGCTGGTGCAGACAATAAAGACACTGATACAGAAATAATTGGCAAACTTTGTTGCTACTTGTGTACCAAAACTCCAAGGACACCTTATGCATAAATGAGTATTAAGAGAAAGACACTATTCATTGGTCAAAGAGAAACCACCCTATGAACCCTCCAATAGAAGACCCTGAAGAATTTGGAACGTTTTCTTACTTAAACCCATTGGACAAAGGGAAGTCAGCCATTTTCTTTGATGCCCTTTTGAAGCCAGATTCAAGACGCCATTTTAAATGACACTTTGATGCCTTTTCTCTGTCCCAGAGAAAGAGACTTTAAGAATTCTCACCCTAGAGAATTTAACTTTAACTTTACCCCGTCTTGCCCATGCAATAACTTTTGCCCCATTTTCCTTGTCGCTGCAAGGAAAACTTGCCTTTAACTTTGCCCCCTTGAAGTCTGCCCCATGCTGACCGAACCAGTACCTGAAGGACGAAGACTTTTCCTTAAATGCTGATTGTATTTGGTAATTATAAAAGGATAATTGTATTATGCATTGTGTTTTCCTTCTTAGGTACCAACTGCTTATTTTGACAGAGCCCAAGCTAGAAGTTTTCTAAATTTGTGTTGACTAAATTCATTTTGCATGAAGTCCCACATGCCAATGCTAATCAGAGGTTAGTTGAGGTATTCATTTGATGCACCATGCTGAATTGAAACCTTGTTATGCTGACCGATGTATGCAATTAGTCAAATTCAGTTACTCTTATTAGTGATTTGCATTGCTACAACCAAGTGCATTATAATCCAGATTTTGCGTAGATTTTGTTTCTTCCGTCGCTATGGACAGCTAGTAATGTTCGTATATGTATATCATTTGATTTTGAGACTTACTTATATTGTGTTAGCTTTGTTAATATAGGGAAATAAACTCATTAACCTTTAATACACAGGTGTGGTTATTCATGACTGAAAGGTCATGGTGTGCCTAATTACTGATTTTCTGTTTAACTAATTTGTTGTTTGATCTATTAATTAAGTATTGGTCATTGTTTATAAATGGTTATTGATTATTGATTTGAGTGATCCGACTATTCTTGGATGAGGAGAACCCAACTCGGTCAAAAGGTTCACCGACCTCCGGCGTGTCCAAGTATAAGAAATTTATAAAGACTGGACTCGCTATCAGGACCTATCACCTCAATCCAGATATTCGTCTCGAGTAGCTGCGATCAGGCCTGTGACAGGGAGCTTAGTGTCAGACTAGCCTTTTTTTTACACTTCCAGAGCCTATGGAGGAGTTGTACTAATTTCCTCTGCCATCTGACTGAGATTGTATCAGTGATGAGTTTGCAGATGACCAAGACTTTAGTATTAGATTCACTCAGGTGACCATTGCTCCAGTTCATTGAGTGGTAAGTAGATCCTTCCCTGCTTTATGTTCTGGCTGGATAAGTATCTGTGCGTCGGTGGGATACAAGTGAAATTTAGGTTGAGTTAATCAAGAGAAACAGGATGAATTTAAATGCTGAAAAGCAATGGCAAAAGAGAAGAATCCCGTGGAATGCTACACATGGTATGCTTTACCGGGTTGGGATAAAATGTTGATCCTTGTTTGATGGGTTTGAAGAGTAATGTGTCATAAAATGAACAAGTATTTTTTGTGCTTGTTTTGTCATCGTTATTAGTCAATTTGCACTATTTTTAGGGGCATTTGCCACAAAATATACGATTGGTAACTATCATTCTGCATAGATGCCCAAATAGGAGATATTAGTAATGGCAGTAAAAATGCTACTTGTGTTCACCGTGGCACAGATTGATAGGTTTAAACGTCCTTGTGCAGGCTTGTAGCAACGTATATATACTATACACACACACAGCTGTTCAGGAAAAATTCTACTTTTTTCTGGGACTAACAAGACCTGAAAAAAGATTTACCTGTTATTATTCTACAGCAATCTATTTGTAGATTATAAAATCATTTTTGATGTTGTGAAGTGGAACTTTAAATAAATTTTCAGGTCGCTCCTCCCTTTATCTCTTACCACGCATGGCCTCTGGCGAGAGTATTAAGAGTTTACATTGTACAGGAAAAGCTGACAAAATGGTCGCTTTGCAAATTACATGCACACGGAAGAAAACACTTCAACTGCTCGCCAGCCGTCTTAATGCGAGCACACAGCAATCACAAGTAATACTATTACTGCTTCGCTTGTTGGATGAGGTGGCATTTGTTAGGAAAACAGAGCAATTAGACAGTGATCATTTATTAGGGATGTGGCAGGAAGCAATCAAGCTATATAGCAGCTGCTGTTTGGTGTGCAATCGCAGGTTTTGTAGAAAACACAAAAGGTTTGTCTAGTGAGACTGCTGAAAAGGTAGACCTGCGCAGTAAAATGTTATTAATGCAAATCAAGTTACACTTAAAGCTTATTAAAAAGCAGCACAGAGCGATTCCTACAAAAACACTATCTACCTGGTTAGGCAGACCTCGGATTGAGCTGATGGAGAGATTTCTGGCGCCCTAGGGGAAATGTAGGAATCTCCTTCCTGAAAAGGAGGCAACATTTGATGCCTTAAAGGGCACATGCCACCTGTTGGACGGGGTCCTTTTCTGCAGGGTGACTGCCAAACTTTTTACCTTCACCTTCTTATTTTTCTGAACCATTTTTTGTTGGCTTTTCAGACTCTGGGCACTTTACCACTGCTAACCGGTGATAAGTGCATGTACTCTTCCCTTCCACAACGGAAGAATTGGCCTATACTCTGCTTTTTAATTTACTTGTAAATCCCCTGTAAAGTGGCACTACTTGTCCCAGGGCCTGTAAATTAGTACCAGTGGGCCTGCAACACTGATTGCGCCTCCTACTACCTAAATAGCACTTTGAACATGGCAGAGATCTGCTGTTGCTGCCTGTGTGTGCAGTTGTTACACTGCCAGTTTGACCTGGCAAAATAAACCCTTTGCCAGGCCCAAAATTTCATATTTAATGCATTTAAGACACCCCTAGGGTAGGCCCTGGACAGTCCAGAGTGCACTGAGAGGTGTATTTAAAAGTAGGACATGTACATTTAGGTTGTACATGTTCTGATAGTGAAGAAATCCTAAAGTTGTTTTTCATTACTGCAAGGCCTACCTCTCCCATAGGCTAACAGTGGAGTTACTTTATTAAATGTAATAAGTGTAATGTCCAAATGGGAACAGGTAACTTTTTCATGATTGATGTATTTGGAATTTAACGAAAAAAACAAATTTATGGTAAAGTTGGATTTTAATCTACAATTTTGAAAATGCTTTGTTTAGAAAATGTGCATTTTCCTGCCTCAGCCATTTAGTGCCTGTAATCTTTCTCTGGGTCACATATGGGAGTAGCTGACACTTGGGCTTTGTGTATTCCTCCTAGACAGTCACACTAGAAAGAAAGCCTAGGTGTGCCTGGATGGCTCATAACTGGCGGGATGAGAGGGTTGAGCTGGGCACAGATCTATTTACACTTGAATAGGTTGTATCCTGCCTCCACACAACGGGCTGTTGAGTTCTGTTGCCTAGAGGTTGAGTTCTGTTCTGTTGCCTAGAGTTCAAGGAGGATGTGAGAGGCGGTTTCACCTCTGTCCATGATAGACAGGATGTTGTCTGTTGCTACCAGGAGGGTCTGTGATGTGGTTGATGCAGAACCCTGACTGAGTGAAGTCCAGAAGGTGGTGCCATTCTAAATGAGAAAAGAGTTGCCTGTTGCTCTCCTTCTCCAAGACCCTGGACGGAAATGGTAGGAGTGAGATGAGTCTGTAATTGCAGAGTTCTTTTGGGTCTGCCAAGGCTTTCTTCAAGAGAACTGTGACTGCTGCATGTTTCCAGAGAAGGTTCCACTAAGCATGGATGTTTTAATGATGGTGGTGATGTTGGTGCTGATCTGTGTTCTTCCCAGGTTGTACATGTGGTGAGGGAAGTAGACTTTGCAGGACCCCTAGTGGATGGTCTTCATAATTCTGGCAGTGTCTTCCGAGGTAAATAGGCTCCAGTTTGTTAGATGATGGGCATTCTTGGTGGTGGTTGGTGGTTGCCTCATGATGTCTTCTGTGGTGGGTTGAGATGAGAAGTTAATGTAGATATTTGGAAGAAGTCAGAGAGGTTGTCGCAGAGGTCCTGTGAAGGGGTAATGGTTCTGGTGGCTGCCACTGGATTGGTGAAATCTCTGACGATGTTAAAAAGTTTTTTGCAGGAGTTGCAGCAGGATTCTAGACTCAGTACAAAAATTGTTTTGTGGCGCCTTTGATCTGATTGTGATACATTCTCAATTGAATTTATAGGTGTCTCTAGGTAGATCTCCATCTTGAATTTGGCACTTGACTCTTTGACTCATACATATATCTGCATGTCATCTGTACATGTGTGCTAATTCAGATTTTTCTCCCTAAAGTTCTAAGGAGTGGCAAGAGTTTAGAGTGGTGGGTAGGGCACAAGTCCCAAAATAGAAGTGGGGAACTAACCAAGTTAGGCAGTATGTAAGTGACATCATAGCACATGACATCACAGTGCATGATATCATGGAGTGTGACACAGCATGTGGTATCACAGAAAGTGGCATCACAACCCATAACTTCACAAAAGTAACATCAGGTCATAACACCTCAAACACATGTTTCACAGATCAATCATAAGTACATCAGAGCACATTATGAGATTGAACAAATGTGGTTGTGCCAAAAAAGTGACACAACCCTGATCCAAAATCTGGGCCTCCACTTATACATTTATGTTATAAAACCCTGCCACAAAGAAATTAATAACAAGGAGAAATGCTGCGGTAAATCTGTTCTGCTTAGTTGGTTGAAAAGTCTAATTTTTTTTATATCTTATCGGGTTGAGGCACCTCCTGAAGAGATGTAAGGTAACTCTGGAGGTGAGAGTATTTGCTGGAGAGATCTGTGTTTTCTCTAGTCCCAGTTTTGAATCAAAGTACCATAGAGGGCTAATGTGTCTCCTGCAAAGCACTTTATGTAACACGCAGATGACAGATTTAGATAGATACCTGGATTACTGCTTTTAACACAGAAATCCTTTAAAAACCTGCAGTTCATAAACTGTAATCCTTTCAATATAACACAGTGGCCTATGAAGGATATGTGTCTCCTTCACCTAGTAACACTCACTGTCTTATGTAACACATCCTGAACATTAATTTACACACATATAATTGATTGTTAATTTGTAATGTGTACATGAGATGTAAAACCCTCTGACACCCTGCATTGGTATGAGTAACACTATAGCACTATAAAAGACATAAAACAAAATAGTGGTACATAAATAGCTGTTTTTGTAAATACTGGGACAGGCCAACAGATCTGACACACTTAAAAAGCATGCCTCTCTTAAGTACCTGTGAAATGATAACAAGCTGTGTGCCATTCTTTTCTGACAGCTCCCAGCCAGGCTACTCCAACCAGAGGAGGCCTGATGGCCCCTTAACTTCAGCCTTTGTTATGGGCCCAGATGGAATCTGATAAACCCCTTCCCCGCCTGCATGTTGCTGCTCGGTAGAAAATCAGACAACATGTAGGCACTAATGAATGTGTCCCGGTGTCTGAAATCACACAGGAGCAAGTTTATCATATTTGTGTGTGGTCCAACCACTTAGCAGGGTAGACGTGTCCACCCTGTGAAATGCGTGGGTAGACACCATCTACCTGCATGTATCCTTGACTTGTGCCCTATTGGTGGGGCAGAGATGTTAAATAGAAACCTTAAAGGCAGAGGCCATTATAGGATCCTGTAGTCCAGCTCAATCTCTGCAGATTGCAATGTAATGAGCCCTACTTACAGCACTGGGATACCTCTGAGTAAAAAGATCGAAGCAACTTTAAGGATTGTTGGAAAACTAGGTAAGGACATGTTCATTGTTGCTAACAACAATAGAAGCCAACAAACCGAGGACCTTAAGGACACACATTTCCCCCCCTAACTGCTGTTGCCAATATGTTGTGCATTAATGCATCAGAGCTATCTTGATTCCGTACTGTGAGCAAAAGTCTGACTGTTAACTGTCCAACTGTCACCATTTCAGTAGGATGTTTTGTAGTTGAAGGACTCCATTTCTTGGTATCTTTTGGCAAATCTAGGTAGTTGTGCATGTGGTGATATTTTTTATAACTCCTTAAACCCGCATTATGAATGGCCTCTTAATTCCAATGGGGCTGGTTACACCTAGTTTACTAATCAGTTTCTGGGTCTTGTCAAAGAACCTAATAGCTGGAAACATGTGCCACAATGTAATAAGTAAAGAGTACATCTTTGGACACTTAAACAGTCGTTAAGACTGGTCCAGTAAATGCGCAGGATTTTCCCAACCCCCCAGTTATTGAAACAGGGGATAGTAGTAACTCTTGGTTGGGGAAAATCCGGTCCATTACTAGCTGGTCACTAGGGGCCACTTAGAAATGAGGAAGTGCTACAGGAATCAGTAATTCTGGATCCAAGTCCTCTAGAAATTTGTTATAAGTCCAGTCAAGATCTCAAAGCGTTAGCCCCAGCCTCAACTCCTGGTAGCTTGGCAACAAGTATGCAGGCTTAATTTACAAGACAGATATGTAAAGCATTTAAATACACCAATACAGTAAATAAGTAAGACGCACACAATAAAAAACCCACACCAATTTATAAAAATAGTACACATTTTGTCTTTAAAATGACACCAAAACAACACAAATTCAATATAGAGAACTGGAGTTATGACTTTTTAAAGATTACAAAATAGTGCTTTCTAGTGCTTAGAAATCAGTAGCACCAACCGGGAAGAACTGGTCGTTCTTGACAGGGACAATGTCAAAGTTTGAGGCCGACCGCGATGGAGCTCTGCTCAGATACACTGAGGCGGTCAAAAGACGGCGGCGGCCATTCTGGCTTTCCCGCTGGGCCGGCGGGCGCCCGCCAAAGGAGCGCCCGCCGGCCCAGCGGGAAAGGCCCTGCAACATAGAAGCCGGCTCCGAATGGAGCCGGCGGTGTTGCAGGGGTGCGATGGGTGCAGTTGCACCCGTCACGATTTTCACTGTCTGCTAAGCAGACAGTGAAAATCATGCTGGGGCCCTGTTAGGGGGCCCCTGCACTGCCCATGCCAGTGGCATGGGCAGTGCAGGGGCCCTGTTAGGGGGCCCCATGACACCCGTTTCCGCCATCCTGTTCCTGGAAGTAAAAACCGCCAGAAACAGGGTGGCGGGAAGGGGGTCGGAATCAAGCGCCGCCATGGAGATTCAGCCCAGACAGGGGAAATCCGGCGGGAAACCGCCGGATCCCCTTTTCTGACCGCGGCTTTACCGCCGCGGTCAGAATGGGCAGGGAAGCACCGCCAGCCTGTTGGCGGTGCTTCCGTGGTCCTCCATCGACCGCCAGGGTTGGAATGACCCCCTGAGTGTGAGGACCAGATCAAAATTTTACCTTCGCACTCAGAAACTGTTCTCAAGCTTTTCTCTCTCAATGTCGTGCAGTCCTCCTCAGCAAGCCGATTTCAATGCAGTGACGTCAGGCTACTTTTCTGCGGGACCCCTGTCAAATACTGGAAGTTTGGCACTCCAGAGCTTTCAGCTAGACAAACCTGAAATCCTGGCCGGGCCATGGTTATAGGTAGTCAGCCTGACTAACGATTGTGAGTTGGTCCACTTTTGGAGCTTTTCCCAGAAGTTGCTCCAAACTTCTTCCTGAAGTTCCTCTTGAGGGTTCAAAGTATCCAAAACACACATCAAAGGGTCTAGATGCTCTGAGATGGTCCTTGGAAGTTTAGGACCACAAGTCCCACAATGCATCTGGCCAAATCCTTAAAAGTCCTCTGAACGCACTCCAGGCTGGAGGATAGTTGGTGCAGGCAAGCTCTGTTAACTTGCTGCTTTCAAGGAAAGTGGATTCCTGAGTCCTTTCTGAAGCAATGCAAAGTCCTTAGGTCTGTTGTTCCAGTGTGTAACAGGAGGAGCAGTACTTCAGTGTGCAGTCCTATGGGTTGCAGACCAGGGTTCTAGGAGGGCAGTCCTTCTTCTTCTTATGGTTTCAGACAGCAGATCTGAATTGCAATGCAGATCAGTCATTTTTTTTCAATCATCTTTGGGAAGAAATGGGGGGGCACCCTTGTCCAATGAGCAGCAGGGTGCCACCCAAAAGCATGACAGCATCCTCCAAAGTGTGACATTGTCTTGTCCCAGAAAGCCCTGCATTTGAGAATTCCAAGATGGACCATTTTCTTCCAGAGGAGCAAGATTCAGTTAATGGCTCATTTCCATTAACACTCCCTCTCTGGACATCTGCAAATTCCTTTCATTGGCCTGCTATCTACCTGTGTGGTAAAGTGTGAAAGGGCAGGACTGACTGACTGGCATTCCTTTCTGTCCTGCTTCCTTTGAAGCTCATTTTGATTATTCCAGCCCTCTTACTGGCTTGGCCTCAGCATCCGCAGACCTCCCATCATCAGATAATCTCTGCTCAGTGCACACCACTTTTCACCTCATCAAAGCAGCCTGGCTAATTCTGTTAAGACTGACCAATCAGGAGAGGCCACTAGTGGGCTGGAATTAGGCTTTCAGAAAAGAAAGTCTTATAACTTATTGTCTGTATTCGTTATGACACATTCAACAGTGGCACATTGTTGGATTTAACATTACCATTCTTTTGAGTCATTTCATGACACATTTAGCTCCTTCCTAGCAATACTTATGCTTATGGAAAATATTGCCATGATAGCCTATGGAGCTAAGTACCTACATGGGAGAAAAAATGAAAGGTACAGTTTTTCCCTCACCAGGGCATATAAAACTTCTTTTATAATGACCCTGCTTATAGTTGCATGACATCCCACTCCTGGTTCATCTAGGGGAGACCATAGCAATGACTTATATGTGAAAATAAGGTATATTATCACTTCAGAAGTTCCTTTAATTCCAAAGTCGAATTTGTACACATTTTACTTTTTAAGGAAGGGCTGCCTTTAAAAATGACAGCAGGCCACACAGAAGTGAACACTCCAGTGCAGGAAATCTACTGGGTCTCTAAACACCCCTGCCCCATTTTATATGATAGACATAAAGAAAGTATCAATCCCCCATGGCCTATTACCTACAGGGGATTTACAGAAGTCTGTCATTGCCAAATGCAATTGTACAGTTTTACCATATACATTTTATTCAGAGCACTGGCTCTGGGCCTGTTTAGCAGAGCCTAGACACAGCCAGGGTCAGTTAACAGCAGTATCAGTCAGAAACATTGGAGTGAACATGCTAAAAGGATGACTTTATCACAGTAGTCTTTCATCAGATCTCATAAATCTGATGGGGCCAGTAACTGTTGATACTAAGGGCAATACAAAAATTGTTTGGTTACTAATGTCAGTATAGTGCTGTATTCTGGGCTTCTGGGCACAATGTTTTCAGTAATGTAATGGTTTCAGTCTCTGTCACTTCTTTGGAGTGAAAATGAGGCCAGGAATTTGGAGGCAAGTTCACACACTTCCAGAATTTTTTAGAGAAATGTGATTCCCTTTTTAAAACCAATTCCAAGTATTATTATTATTACTGTGAGACACACTCAGTAGCACAACCAAAAGAACAAAACAGGTAGCTTTTCTGCCCTAAGGTATCTCTTAAATGAATGAAGCAGGAACTGGCAGTATCTCTGGCAGCAGAGTGTCTTAGGTCCAAGCAGGCCTAAAAAAGCTTTGTGTGGTGCATAGCTACATTTTTTGAAATTGCTCTGATAACTCATAGGGAAGCAATCTCAAATTAGGTCTGGAAAACAATATATACCTGCAAGGTAAACTGCCAATAAAGTATTTGAAAAAGACAGTTACCTAAATTGTGCACATTACCCTCACTAATACATAAAAATGCTGGCTCAAAGTTTTTCAGATTTTAATTTTCATCTCAGAAATAAGCAAGTTTTGTGCTTGAACAAGTTACCAAATTTAGCTAAGAAATAACCTTTGAAAACCTCTGGACTGTCTCTGTGGGGCCACCTGAAAAGATGGAGGTCAACCGATGCCATACAAAATATCAAAGTCTTTGGTCACTACCTCCCCTGAGTCTGGATTTCTTTTACAAATGTATTTGCTTATCAATGTAGTTTACACATACTGAATGAACCAAAGAAATGACATAGGGGATTAGCAGGGAACGCACCAGGGCAAAAATATTGCAGTCGCGAGATGAGATGGTTATTGTTGATGACCCTAGTGATTTCTGAAGATATAATTCTACAGTTTTCCACAGGACCACAGCTCATGGTGGACTATGGTTTTGAAGCAATGTGAATGAACAATAATGTCCCATTATTTTTGTCAAGGAGTCAGCCTGTGGGACAATGACAGTATGCACTTGTAAATAAGCAGGGCAAACTGTCAATGTATCAAAGCGGGGCTACATCATCTGCCTTCACCAAAACTAGCAGACCACTCTCCACTTTGCAAAGTCTATTACAAAAACAGCCCATGATGATGTTTTTGAAGGCTACAAATTGTACAATCTTGCAGAGCTGCCACTGGCCCTTATACCCTCATTTGCATGCAGTTATGCATTGCTAACCATTTCTTCCTGTTGTAGAGAGTTCCATCTTAAGTCTGATCTAGAACATACTGCTTCAGACTCTTTTGAATTATTATTATTACTTGTATCTTAATTGAATCAGTACTCAATTTTTAAATATCCACAAATTATATTTTGTGCTGCAAAAATACCTTTAAAAACATAATTTTAAGGATTTTTGGGGCATCTGAGAAGATGCAATTTTGGGTCTTCTGTTCTGAACAACTTTAACTTTATTACCTATTTGGAGCTAATTCAAGCCCTAAAGATAACAAATAATGTTAAATTAAATAGAGCAAGCAAAAGCAGTCAAAGCTCAAGCTTCCCAATATCCACTACCAAACTGTTGAAAATGAAAACCTGACCAAGCAGTAGTGAAAATATTTCTATTTGTGACAAGAGCTAGATTTTTTTTGTCTTGCAGCAACAATAATTTACATAGAATTCAGTGTCTAACCTGCCTATTCCCAGGATGTCGAAAATATTCAGCAAAATTGAGTAGGTAGATGCTTAGTGGACAAGTGGTTAATATGTGTACAGTGCTTAAAATTGTAGCTGTGCATGCCAGCCATCTGTGATTACAAATACACCCCCTTTCACAAATGGTAGTGACTCAGCTACTGAGTAAATCAAATTGCTGCACCAGGATTTTCATAGTTGTATCAACTAAAATCTGATTTTCTTTTTACATCTCTCACTCTGCCTTGTCCCTTTTAACTATGATCCCAGCCCCCTGATATTCCTTTGAGTTTTTGAATCATTTGAGAAGTAATTTAGCTTGGGTAGACATTGCTGAACCGACCCAAATTTTTCTGGGCAACATTTAAACAAATGATGGATGTGTTGCGTTAATGATGTAATACTTCAGGAACCATGAGACCTATATACTTTATTTTGGTGTCAAATCATAGGTGTTGGAGGTCAACTAGTCTTTTAGAGACAGAAAATAATTCCTCAGCGCAACCCTTCTGCCATTTTCCAAAATAGTGGCTATAATAGAAGAGGAAGGTGTAGATATAGAAATTAAACAGATAATAATACATTTTAATCCTTTTATGTATACACTAAATATTGTTTTTGATCTGAATATGAAAAAATTATGTTTATCACTCCTGTTTTAGACACATTTTCATAGTTCAATTTATTTATTTGTTTCGACAATCACTTGTGGTACAATTGCAGAATGTTGAACATTTTATAAGAGCATATCGACAGGGACATCATTTTGTAGCACAGGTTTTGCAATTACATGTACTTTTACGTTTTGTTGGTAGAGGCTTTAGACATTTTGTAGGTTTTAGCATCCCATCAATATCCTCCCAAGCAAATTCACACTGATCTTTCTCTACATATGCATGATCCAAAACATTTACACATCTTCTGATCACGTAGAACGCTATTTTAATGTGTAAATGCACAGAATATGACATCAGTGGAAGGTCACCTAGGAGGAATGATCGCTTGACCTCACTGTACCGAAGATCGTTCAATGTGTGACAGTCAGAACTCATTTTCCACAGATGCACAAGGTATTTTTCTATGTCTTTAAACTCATATTCTTCTGTCTCTGCAAATCCTTTGAGAAATTTCACAGGTCAAGCAGCTAAAACTCCAAGCTTTGTTCCAATTTTGCTCCTAGTGTCATCATCCGCAAGAATATGTGCCTTGATAAGAACACTGGGCATCTCTGTGTCAAGTATCCTGTACAGAATAGGAAAGCAGGATTATGGGCCTGATTATGACTTTGGCGGAGGGGATTACTCTGTCCCAAAAGTGACAGACAACCCGTCTGCTGTTTTATGAGTTCCATAGAATACAATGGAACTTGTAATATGGTGGATGGGATATCCGTCACATTTGGGATGGAGTAATCCCCTCCGCCAAGGTTGTAATCAGGTCCTAAGTGTCTTTTCTCACCTGTTCCCTAACGTATGCAAAACTCTGACAATCTTTTACTTATGAACATTGCAACACATCTAAGTAGCACAATAATAACATCTGTGCCATTTGACAGTACAGTAGCTCAATTGGAACAGTCCACTCAACACGTGGCACAACACAAAGGTCAGCTTCCTCTAACTTGCTGTTAAGTTCTTGGACAATATGTCCTGTACCTTTTGAATATATCTCTGCAGGCACCAACTCCTCATTTACAATCATTCCACTTTCAATATATGAAAATATTAGTGTTCACTGAAACATCAACAATGTTTTGGTGAGCTAGCATCTCCAAGTTCATCTTGTTTGATGTTGATGACCAGAATTTATCAAGTTGTATAGGTACAAGTGTCAAATTTTTGATACAGGCAAGGTCAAATGCTCCACTTGTAGACGTTTGTCTGATTTTCTCACATTCTTTGACAGATAGTTCACTATAACTGTCAAAGAAAATGTACAGTTTTTGTGAGGTGCACACTGACTTTTATATCTGTAGAACCATCTGAACAATCCCTCCGATGTTTTGCATGAATGAAATCTTGATTGTTCGTAATTGTGACATATAGTCCACAACAACAGCAATTTCGGACACAAATTTAAATACTTCAGGTGAAAGATTTTTTTTAAAACTGTTGCATGAGTTTGTGCTTCACTGGTTTGGTTGCAGCATCCTCATCAAATAATGCGTTTGTTGGAAGAAGATATTGTGACAGAACGTCCATGGTAAATTCACCCCTTTCCTTTGCTACATCCATCTCTCTATGTGCTTGTGAAAGTTGTTTTTGTAACCTGCTTTGTAGTGGTTGGTTGGAGAAAACTCCTGCTACAGCAATTAAAGCATGGACTTTAGCTTTAGTTATTATGTCAAACAGCTTTTTCTCTTTCAGTACAAATCTCTCCTGCTTCAGTACTGTATATAATTTCAATCCATTTTCCAGACATCTAGTAGATGTGTCTTTATATTGAAATTCTAATATTATTTGATCATGAAGCTGTGTAGTTGCACAGACTCAGTCATTTCAAAAGGGTTTCCTTGCTGCTGCATGAAGGGAAGGAAGCTGTCAACATGTTTATTAAAACATTCCCCTCTCTTTCCCAAATGTTCATAGTGAGAAACAGTTTCACAATGGTCCATTAATTTTGAATTTGTCATCTCTGGGAAAACATTGCAAATAGAAAGGACTTCATGGCAAAGTAGCTGCCATTGACCAACATATTCACTTTTATGTGTCCGACCAACAATTCCCTTGGAGCTTTTTTGTGATCTCGGGATTGTCTGTTCCAGTTTTATCTCTGGAGCCACAGCATTTTGTCTTTCCTCTCTGTCTTTCACCATTTGGATTAATGTTCTGTAGCGGTATGGTTTTTCCACCTCTAGCTTCTTCACTCTTTCCAAATACCAGGACCCATATTTCAGGTAGTTTATGCAATCATATTCGCTAAATACAGTAATCAGTGACTCCACAGTCTTCATGTGCAGCTCCCAATCACCTTCCCAATCAGCATGTACCAAGTTTTTCACTAAAGCTTTCATTTGTAAAACATTTCCCCAGTTCAAAGTTATGTTTTTTCTTCACATTCTTTGACAAACTCTACAAACTTGATTTTCAGGTTTTCTGATTTTAAACTGAATTTAGCATTGCCTGGCTTTGTGTTATAAATTATGAATGAAGTGCACCCCTTGTCTTGTTCACTTCTGAGATGTGATATGCAAAATCTAATTTGTCATTCTTGTTCCTGAAAGAATTCCAACACAATATTTCTATAGTCTCAGTTAGGATGAGCATACCTTGTAACAAATTAACATAATGAATTTCACTCAATACTGACTGGAAAGTTTCGCTTCCAAAAATGTCAGCCTCAATAAGTGCATCGTCTATACCACATCCACTGAGAAAACTTCCTGCATACCGCAATCAACTTTTGTCACGTGGAAAACACCCATCATTGGATAAAGATCTTCAAACTCTACTGGATTGCTCATAAGAATGTCAGCTACAATACGGACAGCATCTTGATCACAGAAATTGGCAGGACAGACTGGTCTTTGATCTGACTACACACATTTTGGAAATGTATCAGAGCTATGTATACTGCTGCGTAGTTTGTGACTGGAGATGATATTATTGGTAAAAACCCAACCTTCTTCAGTGGGTCAGTATTCTATGAGATCAGAGCATGATTTCCAGCCCACAGAGGAACTATCATTTCTCCACCCTTCAGTCCACATCAAATAAGTGATATGATAAATTCAGTTAAACCAGCTTTGTGGACCGCAGCATCAGTTAGAAGAAGATCCATGTCCTCAGTCACTTTGAAACTTTCTGGTAGAAGTGATTTTTCACATGTTGGCAAGACAGTTGGGTTATAAGTTTGCAGCTTCCTTTGTTTATGCCTATAGTTGACACATCCTATTTTCTAGCAGCTACTTCCTTGGTACAGTCTTGAAAAAGCACCATGGCAGTATTATGTTTGCTGGATGTCCCAGACAAAGAAGAGCTGTCTTCAAATTCAAAATTATCAAGAGCAGCAATTGTAAATAATTTCCTGGTAAAGTGACTTGGAAGTGTGTGCTGTCGGATTCACAAGGTTTTACAGCATGAGCTGCTAACAAGTTCCTGCTCCGTACTATGTCATTATAACTTGCTGATACACCAATCCTATTCCTTGAAGTGATTAGCTCTCTACTTTTGCACTTGTCATAGACTGCGTGGGCATTCATCACATGTAGCAGAGTTTTCTTTTTGCCGTGATGTAATTCATAAAACATGATTTGGAAAATACAGTGTATTTGCATAGCATAAGCCTGTCGGTTCAAGGGATTGTCTTCCACTTCTTCGCTTATATCTTCAAAGCCATCATCAATGTTGTCAGCTTCTGTTCCAAACTCAAGTACTTAAGTTTGTAACCGTTTTGCTTTGCTGATATTAAACAGTGATGTAAAAAATTTTAAGACAACATCAGTCATTCTTGTTGACTCCTATGATTTGAGGAGCTTTTTGGGCATCACAAAATTTGTCATTAAGTCCAAAATCTAAACCTTTCAGGGCATTCCTTAAAATGGTTCCTGCTGATTTTACTGAATTCTGTGATCTTATTTTGGCAGCAAGAACTTCAGGAGTGAATTCAGCTGAGAACACCATAAGTGACTCATTATTTTTGTTAGACTGACCGAAACGAATTCTGTCATTGTACATTCTCACCAGAAAAATCTTAACTTCATTATTATGAATCAATAAAGTTTCATCAATGTTGACCGTTATTTCTCTGATTTCACTGAGACTGAACCGGTAGCCAGCACGCAAGAGTGGCTTTAAAACTTAAGTTGCTTTTTCAAAGAGTGCAAACAACTGAAGGCTGGCAGTTACATTGCTGCTAGGAGCTCATTGTACATTCATATGTTCACATGTATTCAAATGGGCTTACAAATCCGCTGCAAATACATTCTCCGGGCTGTTTAGATCAGCTACTCGATTGATAAAATTCATCCTAGAAGAAACTAACTGCAGATAAAAATGTGTTTGCCCTTTGAGACTCACATACTCTGTACGTTGTTGTTTCATCAATCCCTTTGCCCCTTGTTCTGGTGAAACCACAGATAACACATTGAAGACCCTCTGTCTTCTGATCAGTTGTTGGAGGTGGATGTTGGGGTATCCATCAATCATCTAAGTGTTAGGGCATTGAGTTTGGCAGTCATCACTTTCTCACAAAACTCAGATTCTTGTTGTGATTCACTGGTTTCTGCTACCTTTGACAATTTTATTTAGGCTTTTTTCCATTGTATGTGATTTGTAGCACTTGTTACAAAGATAAAATATTTGATGCTCTTCACCCACCAGTTTCAGTGTTTTGTGAACTTCCTCATGACGTTTTTCTGCAGCTCCTCAAATTTTTTTCTGTCCAGCCATAGTTGATGTTGGCTTTTCTTTCAAGTTAGTTTGGCATATGACACATTTTTCTTTGTTGAAGGAGTCCTCAGATTTTTTAGCTAGCAACGCTATGTCAGGAGGTAAAAATCCTATCCTACCACCTGATTTGCTTATGTTTACGAATTTGTATCAACGGAAAACTTGAAACAAAACCATATTAAAATAAAATACCAATATGATGGCTGAAACACATCACTATAGAGCTGTCATTTTGGAAAATGGCGGAAGTGTTGCGCTAAGGAATTATTTTCTGTCTCTATAAGACTACTGGGCCCCTAAAACCTATGTTTTGACACCAACATGAAGTATACAGATCTCCTGGCTCCTGAAATATTACATCATCACTGCAACACACCCACCAATTTTAAAAATGTCACCCAGAAAAAAATGTGCCTTGATTAGCCATACCTACCCAAGCTAAATTACTTCTCTAATGATACAAAAACACAAGTCAAAATGTAAATCTCTGGAAAAAAAGATTATATGGAGATATATCAAGGGGCCATGACTACTAGGTGAATACTTTTCTTGCTGGACATCGACAACTGGATTTTGTGAGTATGAGAAATGTGAAGAGGCAAGAGAGAGGTGATAGGTAAAGAGAACAATATAGCAAGAGAGGTAAAAAAGAGGGGCGAGGGAGGTAGGGATAGAAATAATGTAGAGATGGTGAGGTAAGGAGAGACATAAGATAAAGAAAAAATGTGAGGTAACCAGAAAGAAAATTACAGAGACGTAGCTAGAGAAAGTAGGAACAATAGGTGGAAAGATAGGTAAGATTTTAGAGTGAGGCAGAAAGATAGAGAGATGAAAATTTAGAGTAAGGGAAACCGAGAGTTGAGCAAGAGAGAAGTAGAGGCAAACAGAGGAAGAGATACACGGGGAAAGGTGTGAAGTAGTGAGAGAAGTTTACCGGGATGCAAGGTAGAGGGAGTGGGGACATATAAATAATGGATAAAAGGAGGGCTGAAGTAATGAAAGGAATACCAGATAACAAGCACAGAGAGACAGCAAAAATGGAGATAGAAGTTAATAAGGGGAAGAGAAACATTGTTATAGAAAGAAAGGTGAGGTTGATATAGTGGTAAAGAGAGGGGATATGGCAGATAGAGTGGTACGGTAGAGAGTACACATGGAGGGGAGGTAATGATTTTGAAAGATAGAGGTACAGTAAAAGAGGTAAGGAGAATGGAGTAATGCAGAGAAAGAGGTGAAGTTGCATGTGATGAGGTACAGAGTGAGGGAAGGTGAGAGAGATGAGCCATTGAAAGATGGAAATAGATTGACAGATGAGATAAAGAGAGATGAGGTTTAGAGAGAAGTGAAGTAAATGAGGGAGAAATAAATGGAAGAGAGTGGGAAACAGGGCAGTGCAGTGCAGATAGACTGATGAGGTAGGGATATTTGATGTAGCAAGATCTAGAAATGTAGAAGTAAGCATAGAAAGTGGTAGAGAACAGATATGGTTGTAAAAGACAGGTAGAGAGAGTTGGGGCAGAGCGAGGTATACTGATATATAGATGAGGAAGACAGATGAATTAAAGAGAGTATAGAGAGATAGTGAGTGTATGCAGTGAGAAGTCAAGACAGGTGGACAGGTACAGCGAGGTAAATAGAAAGTGGTCAGGTAAAAAAGAAGTGATCTGGAGTAAGGGGACAGACATGAGACAGAAAGATAGATGAGAAAGAAAAGAAAGGTGGAGAATGGTAAAGTGGGATGTCATTAACAAAGTCAAATGTGTACCTAAAGAGGTGAAGTGGAGATGAGGGTGTGGTTTTAGGAATTGGTAGAGTGGAGAGACAAGAGATGCAACAAGCTATGGAGGAAGGGGGATATATGAAGTAGAGAAATGTAATTTAAAAAGAGAAAGGGAGGTAGAGCAAGAGGCAATGAGGACAGAGGGAGAGAAGTGTAAGTTAGAGGGAGGAAGACAGAAAAGAAGAGATGGTGATACAGAGGGATGAGGAAACTAGGAAGAGAGATGATTTAAAGGAAGAGAGGTAGAGTTAAAAGTAGAGTGCCTTGTGGTAGTGGTAGGTAGAGCGAGACATAGTTAGAGGTAATTATAGGCAGATAAATCATAGGAGTCTGAAACAGAGATAGAGACGGAGAGGAAATGGAGAGAGAATCTTCTACTATCATGCTCATTTCACCAGGAGGCTACTTGGAGGGTGGGAGCACTGTGCAATTGCTCAGTTTACCCATGCCTTAAAACATGTTTGCCTTCAGTTTCTCTATGAGGTGTCGTAACTCATTATTCTTTCTCTTTTCACTTTAATTACAGACTAATGAATATGTTCAAATCTATTTCTTTGGATGTTGCAAGTTTTGAATGTGTTCCTTTTTATAATGACTTTTTAGTCTGATTCAGACTCCATTAGAACTTGGCAAGGCTCAATTTGTTTATAACCAGTTTGTCGTTCGCTAATTTCAAATACATATTATTATTATAAGTTCCACTAAAATGTGTCACTGTTAATACTCTTGATGAGGCTGACCTATTACAGTTCTGAAAATGGAACTGGACTTACCCTAAGAAACGAATCCAAAACACCATTCGACATGAATTCCATCACATTCATCATTGTATTCCCTGTTAAAAGGCAAGAAAGGCAAAGTCATTTTCAAAGAAAGATGCAAATGTCAGTATTTTTTTTAGAGTTTATCAATGTGTTTTTTTCGGTAATGTGCGCATACACTGCATAAACACTATCTCGTCCTATTTGAAATGCAGATCAGGTGTTTAGAAAAAACTGAAAATCCTAGCCAGGAGGAAGGGATTTAGTCAGTATCTTGTGACAGGGAGATCTTGGCGAAAACCTGATATACTTTACAGCCCATGGAGCGCAGGAGTTTCTCCAGTTTTTCCCTCCCAAGTCAGGAAAGGATAAAGCTTTTTTTAAACATCTTTATTTAGTAAAGGCTGTAGATTTCACGTCATCATTCTCCATTTTACATGTACAGATCGGTATATACATTGCGCTTAAGAATGTGAGTGGGGCAAGAAGCAGTCCAACAGCAAACAGAGATTCAGGGTAATACTCCGGAGACTTCTCCAGTCCGCAACCAGTGATCTAAAGAAGCTTAAGGGGGCCTCCCTGCACAGTACATAGAACTCCTCCACCCCACGACTCACCCAGGAGCTCTCATGAGAGGATATTGTGCTGAGGGGTCCCCCTGAAGCTTGCCTCCCTCACTCTGCAGGGGCTGCAATGGCCTTTGTGATGCTACTGTCGAATCCCATCCTGCAGCCCCACTTTCCTTTTCACTACGGTAGCATACAGACTTTTTGATAACTCCTCTACTCCCCCCTGCAACATAACCCTAGGCAAAGGATCCAGGGCCTCTGTGCCCGTGCATCCAATAAAGTATCATACATATACACTCACCCACTCCCTTGGCACCTGAACGTGTAGGCAAAATCTTCCTCCAGGCACAGCTCATCCACCAATGGGAATCCCTGATCCTCTCACTCCCTCTCCATTACGGCCATCAGTAGGGATGTCCAGTCATCTGCAATTGGACGGTGTTGTAGCCTTTTTCCCTATTCCTCCCGCTGTGCAAATTCTTCCAACCATGCCTATCATTCAACCTCCATTCTTCAACTGCAGTGTGTTGGCCCACCAGGGATTTCCACTGCATGGCTTGGACATGCCGTACCAGCACCAGAGCGAGGCTCAGAAATCTGATTTCCACCTTTAATAGCCTCTAGGTCGGGGGACAGTCCAAGAGACATATTCCTTTACCCCAAAGGTCTGTCCTGCACAGTGTCTTCTCCAAGTTGGACATTTCGTTTCCCGCCCGAACTGTGCAGTCACTGGCCATGACCAAGTCATATTTGGGAATTTGGCATCTACTTTACTACATTGGGGGAATTTCTGAGCAGGTGTACTTTGCAATACCTTAAGGAGGTGAGGTGTAAGCAACCCCAAATGTAAAAAGTTGAACTTGGTGTAATGGAATCAGGTATTGCAAGATGCAGTATTCCAAGGCCCACCACCATTCCCTGTCCCATAGCTCGCGGCCCAGTGCTGCCTCCTATTGATGTTGGAGCAACAGTAAATCTAACCTCATCTGGAGGAGTGCTGATTTATAAAGCCAAGAAATTAACCTACTACCTTCCCCAAAAGTAAGGACAATCGCAAAATCATGTGCCGGGACAGCTCTGATTGATCCTTTTGCCACAAAACATGCCCAGGTGACAGCTGCATATGTGAGTTAGTGGGAGGCAGGTAAGGCAGCATTCTGCAATGATTTCATCCAGGGTTCTCAGTCTGCCCTCAGCATAACAGACCCCACCACGCGGATGTCAGCTGCAGTCCAGTCTGACAGTCTGCAGACTGTAACAGTACTCCATCTAGGCATTTGGAGACCAACTAGTGGCAATGCCAGAGAATAGGGTCCCTTGTGACCCATTAACTTGATTATGTTTTCCCGATATCATAACGTGATTCGCAACAGCTTCAGAAGTGGCCCCATACATGCAGGTCTCTCCCCCAGCAGAAGGGGGACCAACCATTCATGATCAGGCTAATTACCTCTGAAGCCCCAGCTCCTTACAATGGCAGCCCACAAACCAAGGGGCCAGCCACAGCACCTGTGCTACAATGGGATGCAGCTCAAAGTTTGGGCCTCCCAGGCCAGGTTCCCTGGTTGGGCACTGGAGAGTAGGCAGGGATGCCCTACATCTTCCCCCATCCCACATGTGCTATTTCACAACTATGTGTCTAATGACCAGAACCAGGACCTGGGGATCCATAGAGAAAGGTTAAAAAAAAAAATAGAGCACTCTTGGCAAGATAATCATTTTCACAAGTGCCACCCCTTCATCAGGAGTAACTGCAATGTGCGGCAAAAGCCACACTACCCCTCAGGGAATCAAGCACACCACCCCGGTTACTCTGCCGACTGGCTATGTCACTATGAAAGATTTTTACCCCGAGTTAACAGAACATCGTAGAATTCCAGGTGATGACACAGCCCGAACGACCCGCGAGATGGCCTCTCGGTCTCCACCTACAGAGAAGACACAAGGCCTCCCCCAGTTAGTACACAAGCCTGTTGCTTTGCACACCTGGTGCAGCATTGAGAGCCCACAGAGTATGCCATTCCCAGCATCTCATAAAAATAAGAGCATCTAATCCATGTATATCGAGATATTATGTTCCCTGTCATGTAGCAGAGTGCTCTTACCCATACCTGCTGTTGAATAACACCGGCAAAATTATCAATAGGCAAAGCGAACATGAGGGGGGAGTGGACACCCGTATAATATGCTCATGCATATCTTGAAGGGCTCCAAAATGCTTTGCCAGGTCTTCACCTGACCTGGTGCCCAGGTGTGGAGCAGCGCTGTCCATTTAGCACAGTCAGGGCTTGGATCCATGTGGTGCATCATCACCTGCATAAACAGACCTGTAAGGTGTCAAAAGCCTTATGCAGATCCACGCTGAGGGCCACTACCTCCAGAAGTGCCTCAGAGGAGACCCTATCTTGTACCAGATGGAGGCAACTGATATTCAGAGAGGTACTTCAGTGTGAAATAAAACATATAGGGTCCTTGTGGACCAGCAGGTGCAAGTGTGGCTGCAGGTGTAGGGCCATGATCTTGCTAAGTATTTTATAGTTGATGGTTAACATCAACAGAGGATGATAAGAAGAGGCCTCCTCTAGATTTTTCCCGGGTTTTGGCATGGAGATTAACAAAGGCTCTCAGCACATTGAAGGAAAGTGCCCATCTCCCAAGCTGCCTTATACAGTTCCAATAGGCGGGGAGGGGGCCAGAAGCCTGATAGAAGTCAGCCAGTAGACCATCTACTCCAAGAGTCTTCCTTGTTGCCCGGTTCTTGATGGCCCATCTAATTTCAGCATCTGTTATGAGTAGGCCACGTTCTTGTTGAAGAACTTCCAAGAGCTTAGGGAGGGTCAGTGCTGCCAAAAACCTGTCAATAAAGACTTCATCAGTAAGGCAGAAGCCTCCAAATAGGGCAGTGTAATACTGTTCAAACCATCCACGAAGGTCGGACAGTGTGTGAAGTGGTGTGCCATCAGCATTCCGTAGGGTGTGGACTACGGGGGTCTGGTGTTCCAGACTCCCTGCTTTACCCTCCTCCATATGTGCCATAGCCATATAATCCTTGTGGGAGAAAAGTCCCAGCTGGTGCAGCATGTCAGCGTGCTGCTTCTGTATCTCCAGGAACTCAGGGCTCCAGGCGGAGTCCAGCATAAGTGTGGCCTTCAGGTATCACAATCAAGACACCAAGGCAGTGAGCTAATCTTCCCGAAATTTACATACCTCGACCTAAGTACCCATGCAGCGTCCCCAGTTCACCACCTTAAATGCCTCCCAGACCATTGACATGGATGCAGTAGCCTGGTTGTGCTAGAAGAAATTCCAAAAGGCCTCCAAGGGTACTGTAAGACTGGTTCATGCAGTAACTCTGGGCGTAGTCTCCATGTAGGACTTGGGCTGACCTTATCTCCCACCCAGAAGTGGCTTATGATCGAATACATTACAGGCTAAATACTCTCCCTGAGTAACCTGGCCCACCATAGTATGTGACACTAGTGTCCTATTAAGACAGACATGCAAATCATGCACCAGAAAATAAGGCAAATACTCCCAAGCATGACCATGCCATATCCTCCAAATATCCAGGAGACCCCAATTACCCATCCCTGTCCGGGAGCAGTCTCCAAAAAGCGAGAATTAAGCTTGTTAGAAATGGGGTCTTTGGTTGGCAGTCAGGTTACCCCCTGTCCAAGCAAGGACCTTCACTCTAGTCAGGTTGGTTAACACCTGCTCTCCCCCTTGGTAGCTTGGCACGAGCAGGCAGGCTTAACTTCAGAAACAATGTGTAAAGTATTTGTACCAACACACATAGTAACTCAGTAAAAGCAATACCAAACAACACAACACAGGTTTAGTAAAATAGGTATTATTTATCTAAATAAAACAAGACCAAAATGACAAAAATCCAACATACACAAGTTAAGTTATGAATTTAAAACGTAAAAGAGTCTTAAATCGTTTTGAAAACAGTAAGAACATGCTTAGCGTTCAAAAGTACCTGGGTAGCATCAAAATAACACTGCACGGGTGAGTGTGCATTGGAAAAGGCCAGCGATGCGTTGATTTCTCACCCGCAAGCGGGACAGTGCGTCGTTCCTCCTCCAGTTGGGTCGGCATGTGTCTTTTTTTCTCTCTGCAAGAGACCGATGCGTCGATCTGGACGGGCACCTCCGGTCCGGGCAGGCTTTACGTTGTTTGTCCGCCCCCTAGCGATGTTGCATCAAAAATCCAGTAACATGGTGTCAGGAAACCGCACTATGTGGGGTTGTGACGTTAACAGCCTCCGTCAACGGGTGTTGTGCGTCATTTCTCCAGCCGTGTTGCATCGATCTTTCAGCCGCGATGCAGATGGAGCGTGGATTTCAGCCACAAAGCCAGTGGCGTGTCGTTTCTCAGCCACGTCTCGGAAGGTCCGTCGAAAACGTCCTCGCACAGCAGTCTGTTCATGGATTTTCAGTCTTGGTCTGCCAGCTTCTCCTTTCAAGGGCCCAGGAACTGAATAGGGCACCACTTGGCAGGGCAGGAGTCTCAGCAGAGAGTCCAGGTGCTAGCAGGGGAAGTCTTTCATGGCCCTGAGACTTCAACAACAGGAGGCAAGCTCAGATCAATCCCTTGGAGATTCCTTCACAAGCAGGAATGCACAACAAATTCCAGCCTTTGGCCCCTTTCACAGACAGAAGCAGCAACTGCAGGATCGCTCCACAAAGCCAAGTCACAGGCAGAACAGCACTTCTTCTCAGCTCTTCAGCTGTTCTCCTTGGAAGAGGTTCATCTTGATTTACAGAAGTGATCTAATATTCAAGGGTTTGAGTGCCCTTCTTATACCCAGTTTTGCCTTTGAAGTAGTTCTACTTCAAAGGAAAGTCTCTCTTGTTTGTGAGATCCGGCCTTGCCCAGGCCAGGCCCCAGACACACACCAGGGGTTTGGGATGCATTGTGTGAGGGCAGGCACAGCCCTTTCAGGTGTAAGTGACCACTCTTCCCTTCCCTCCTAGCACAGATGGCTCATCAGGATATGCAGGCTCCATCCCAGCTCCCTTTGTGTCACTGTTTAGAGAAAGGTGCAACCAGCCAAACTGTCAAACTAACCCAGACAGGGAATCCACAGAGTCACAGATTGGTTTAAGTAGGAAAGTGCCCACGTTGTAAATGTGGCATTTTCAAACACACAATCTCAAAACCAACCTTCAATAAAGCATGTATTTTTAAATTGTGAGCTCAGAGACCCCAAACTCCACATGTCTATCTGCTCCCAAAGGGAATCTATGTTTTAATCATATTTAAAGGCAGCCCCCATGTTAACCTATGAGAGGGATAGGCCTTGCAACAGTGAAAAACGAATTTGGGAGTATTTCACTGTCAGGACATATAAAACACATTAGGATATGTCCTACCTTAAACATACACTGCACCCTGCCCATGGGGCTACCTAGAGCCCACCTTAGGGGTGCCTTACATGTAAGAAAAGGGAAGGTTTAGGCCTGGCAAGTGAGTACACTTGCCAAGTCGAATTGGCAGTTTAAAACTGCACACACAGACACTGCAGTGGCGTGTCTGAGCAATGTTTACAGGGCTGCTGATGTGGGAGACACAACCAATGCTACAGGCCCAGTAATAGCATTCGATTTGCAGGCCCTTGACACCTCTAGTGCACTGTACTAGGGAATTACCAGTAAATCAAATATGTCAATCATGGAAAGCCAATTACATACACATTTTATATAGGAGCAATTGCACTTTAGCACTGGATGGCAGTGGTAAGTGCCCAGAGTAAAAAAAGCAGCAAAAGTAGAGTCCAGCACACATCAACAACCTGGGAAACAGAGGCAAAATGTTAGGGGAGACCACGCCAAGGATGCCAAGTTTAACAAAGCTTATCATTTTAGTGTTACTATATTTTATCTTTGACCAAGCAGAATGTATTAAAGAACATTACAACAAATGTGCTGGTCTACATACGATGGTAGCTGCAAGTAACCAGAAGCAACAGGATAAATGAAGAGGAAACGTGTTAATGTAAATCACGTAAACTTACTGATTCAACCTGAATGCACTATACTTACTTACTTGGTTGGAATCCTTCCTGTGTGCCATAACGGAATCATCATCTTATTATCTAAAAACTATTGCGTCCTGAAGGAAACATCTTTCTCCCCCACCTCTTAAATCTCTACATGGAACCTGTCAGAAATGTAACAAGTGGAGAAGACAATATCACACTAGCACACTTAATGGCGGCTGCACACAGCAGGCACTCTAATGGTGCCCTAAAGGCAAGCCCGTCTGTGCCCATCCATGCCTGGACCGGGCCCAGTGCCAGAACCACTGCTTCTCGTCCCACCCACCGCCGCCACGCATGTTTTAACTACGATGCCGCCACCCTCCATGCCCTCAACACTGGCCACTCTCCCGCCTGCCTTAAAGCCTCCCTGCTGACCACCAGCGGACTTTTCTCCTGCTGGAACTGCACCTTCACCAGCTTCCACGCCAACGACCCACCCACCAACGCAGGACACAACCATCTTAGATGTATCCTCCTCAACAGCCGCTCCGTCCACAAGCATGCAGTACAGCTATGGAATCTGCTCAACTCAGCCTCACCAGACGTTGCCTTCCTGACCGAGACCTGGATGAACCCCTCCTCAGCACCTGACATCGCCATAGCCATCCCAGACAGCTACAAGATCATCCGCAGGGACCGCCCCAACAAACCAGGAGGAGGCATTGCCATCATCCACAAGAATACCCTCAGGATCACGACCCGCACTGAAGACACCCTCAGCACTGCCGAACACCTGCACTTCCAGATCCACACCAACCCAAACATCACCCTCCATGGGACCCTCGTCTACAAGCCACCCGGCCCCCGACAGCGGTTCTGCGACTCCATCACCAACGTCATCAGCTTGCACGCTCTTGCATCCACTGACTACATACTCCTCCGGGACTTTCACGTCGAGAACACCAACGACAACACCACCACCACCCTGCTCAACAACCTCTCCAACCTCAGCCTCAAGCAGCTCATCATGACACCAACCCACTCCGCACGACACACACTCAACCCTATTTTTTCCGCCAGCAATCACGTCTCCTTCAGCCACACCACCGAACTCGACTGGACAGATCACCGCTGCATCCACTTCTCCTTCAAGAAACCCACAACACACCACCACACACAACAGATCCCCCACCACATTTGGAACAAGGTCACCAAAGACAAATTCATCGTAACCTTTTCTCGGAACCCACCCTTCTACACCACTGACACTGACGCAGCTGCCCGCAACTTCAAGTAATGGATCGACTCCTGTACCAATACTCTCGCCCGATCAAGAATCCCACTAACAGACACACAGGCGGAAGGGCCTTCTGGTTTACTGATGACCTCCTTGAATCTAAGCAAACCTGCAGCAGATTTTAAAGAAAGTGGCGCCAAGAGCAGGCTCTGGACAACCACACAGCCTTCAAAAACGCCAACCGCATACACCACCAACTCATCCGAACAGCCAAGAGAACCGCCTTCAAAGACCGAATCAACAATGCACACAGCTACAAGGAGCTCTTCAACATCGTGAAGGAGCTCTCCAACCGCAGCCCCAACGCCAACAACATCCCACCATCTCAAGACCTCTGCGACTCCCTTGCCTCCTACTTCCACAGCAAGATTGCAGAAATCCACGACAGCCCCCCCCCCGGCAACCACCAACACCACAGATTCACCTCCGACCAACCTCCTGCTCTCCTGGACACCCATCAACGACAATGACAGCATCAAAATCATGAACATCATCCACTCCGGCTCACTTTTTGGCCTCTCGCCTCACCACATCCTCAACAAAGCAAGCTTCGTCATCCCACCCCAACTACGGAACATCATTAGCAGCTCCTTTGAGTCTGCCACCTTCCCGGAGAGCTGGAAACACATTGAGATCAACGCCCTCCTCAAAAAACCCAAGGCGGACCCAAAGGACCTCAAGAACTTCCGGCCTATCTCAAATTCTCCCTTTCCCGGCAAAAGTCATTGAGAAGGCCATCAACAGACTACTAACCCGCTTCCTCAAAAAGAACTGCACCCTGGATCCTTCCCAATCCAGATTCTGCAGCAACCACAGTACCAAAACTGCCCTCATTGCTGCCACCGACGACATCAGAACCATACTGGACAATGGCGAAACCGTGGCCCTCATCCTCCTGGACCTTCCTGGCCGCGTTCAACACCGTCTGCCACCACACCCTACGCTCACGCCTCAGCAATGCAGGAATCCGTGACAAATCCCTGGACTGGGTCACCTCCTTTCTCACCGGCAGAACCCAGAGAGTCCGCCTCCCCCCATTCCACTCAGAGGTCACCGAAATCATCTGTGGCGTACCCCAGGGTTCGTCCCTCAACCCGAACCTCTTCATCGTCTACATGGCCCCGCTCGCTAACACTGCCTGATCCCACAACCTCAACATCATCTCATACGCCAATGACACCCAGCTGATCCTCTCCCTCACCAAGGACTCCGCTAAGACCAACCTCCACGAAGGAATGAAGGCCATCGCCGAATGGATGAAAAACAGCTGCCTTGAACTCAATTTTGACAAGACGGACGTCCTCATCTTCGGCTCCACTCCCTCCACATGGTATGACTCCTGATGGCCTGCCTGTCTCGGAGCCACTCCGACTTCCACCGACCATGCACGCAACCTAGTATTCATCTTGATTTCCTCATTATTCATGACCCAGCAAGTCAACGCGATCTCCTCCTCCTGCTTCAACACCCTCCACATGCTCCGAAAGATCTACAAATGGATACCCACCGAAACCAGAAGAACAGTCACCCAAGCCCTCGTAAGCAGCAAACTGGACTACGGCAATGCCCTCTATGCAGGAACCACGGCCAAACTTCTGAAGAGGCTGCAACGCATCCAGACCGCCTCCGTACGCCTCATCCTGGACATCCCCCGCCACTGCCACATCACATGCCATCTGAGAAACCTGCACTGGCTTCCAGTCAACAAGAGAATCACCTTCAAACTTTTCACCCATGCTCACAAAGCAATGCACAACAGCGGACCAAAATAACTCAACAGACGGCTCTGCTTCTACACCCCAATCTGGCATCTCCGCTCCGCCGACCTCGCCCTCGCAATAGTCCCATGCGTCCGTAGAACTACAACCGGTGGCAGATCATTCACGCACCTCACCACCAACACTCTTCCCACCCACCTGTGTCAGACCAAAGACCTCCTTACCTTCAGGAAACTTCTCAAGACCTAGCTGTTCGAGCAGTAGCAGCACCCCCCCCCCCACACACCTAAGCACCTTGAGTCCCTCTCGGGTGAGTAGTGCGCTTTACAAATTTCTGATTGATTGATTGCAGAACTCAATTGCACAAAAAAAACTTGACACCCAAGCTAAGAGCACTAGATGTCTCATATAGTGACAGCAAGAAAGCAATTATCACCGATCTCCCTATAGCATTTATCTCATCCCACAAAGCGACCCGGCATGATGCAACTTGGTTGTTAAGAAATTCCAGAACATCCGACCACACATCTGAAACGACACTTTTGGCACCCATTAGAAGCACTCATCACCTTGGAATCACTTGTATAATACATAAAGCCCTTCACACCTACAAGAAAAACTGCACGCATATGGAGGTCTAAGAGAAACAAGAAGGAAAAAAAAAAATAGCCCTAGAGATTCGTGTGGGACTGGCCTTCGCATACCTAGCAACCAACCCCTATCCTACATAACATCAGCAAAAAGCTCAAAAGGCACCCCTTAGAGCTCCACATTCCTTCGCTTTCTGATGTTATGTGAATCAAGAGTACTCTGTGTAAAGCGGCCCAGTGCACCAATGTCTATGGCATGCTATATAAAAAGCAAAAATAGATACATATTTACATAGATTACATATATAATGGAAAACGTGTATAATGTAATGCACAATGAAGCTATTAAGTCCCGTACATGCATATCCCTTGGGATTTCAGGAAGAGATGAATAGAGTTTTGATAGTTTGGTGATGAACGGTCCGCCGCAGCATTACTGAATATTTATGAGACAAATTTAAAGGGAGCTTTTCTACCAAAGTTTTCCCAAATGAAGCAAAGGTGATTCCCAAAGCTAAACAAACTGTAAACTACCTGGTGTACGAGTGCAAAAACTTAAAGGCTAACGGTGGTTTTTGATTGACATGAAGATAACAGAAACAATTGAAACTCCCATTTCACAGTTGCTTTCTTCGAGAGTGGCATATTAAAAACTGTACCCTAAAATATAGGAAAAATTATTGGGACATTAGATCAGGATGGACAGGTAAGTAAAAGCGGGATTAGGGAAAGAGTTGGATTTAAAAAAGACAGGGGAAATGAACAGGAGGGGTACGATGGACACGCGCTCAAACCGCCAAAACTAACGTCATCTTAAAACAATATTTGTAATAAAATGTTAACGAAAAAACACTTGCAAACTAGGACGTGAGCTTAATTAGCCTGACATTCATTTAAATGCATTTACTGGTTCTGTCGTTATCACACTAAACCCTTTTTGTGTAGCTCGGTAAAACTTTGATATCACATGGAGAATTAACACTACTGTAGGCAGGGGCGTCGTGAACCAATGGGCCTCTTCTGTCTGCACTTCTGTCTGCAGCTCGGCAAACAGAGGCTTGCAATTAACGTGAAAGGGCAGGTGAGTTAGTGTGTGAGTGAAAATATGTGTGTAAGGATTGATGTATGAGTGAAAGGGTGGTGGATGGATAAATGCATGAATGGCTGCTTTGGATGGATGGATGAATCACTGAAAGGATGAATGGATGCATGAGTGGAAAGATTACTGAATGAGTTAGTCAAAAGATGGATGGATGAGTAAAAGGGCGAATGGATGGACGGGTGGATGAATGAGTGGAAGCATGACTAGCTGAGTGGAAAGATGGCCGGGTGAGTGAAAGGGAGATATATAGGGACGAATCGGTAGATGTGTGAGTGAAAGGGTGGATGGATGGATAAGTGAAAGGATGGGTGGAAAGATGGATGATGGATGGATTGATGGACAAATGGACGGATGAGTGGAAAGTTGGATCGATGACTAAGTGAAAAGAAGGATGGATGAGTGAAAGAGTAAAAGGATGGACGGACGGATGGACGAATGGATGTATGGATGGATGTACAGAAGAGTGAAAGGATGGATGGATGAGTGAAAGATTGATGTCAGGATGGATGCATGAAAGAATGAATAGATGAAAGGATGGATAGATGATGAGTGAAAGGTTGAATGGATGGATGAGTGAAAAGGTGGCTCATGAGTGAAAGGATGGATATATGAGTGGATGGATGGATGGAAGGGTGGATAGATGAGTGAAAGGATGAATGGCTACAAGAAAAGATGGATGGATGGATGAGTGAAAACAGGATGGATGGATGGATGGAGGGAGGGAGTAAAAGGATAGATGGATAGGTGAGCAAAAGAATGAATGGATGGATGAATGAAAGGATGGATGATGGATGGATGGAGGGATGAATATGTGGATGCATGGATGAGTTTGAATTACAGGTTTGGAGATAGATGGATAAGTTTGGATATGAATGAGCAGACGGGTTGACGGAGGGACAGAATGGTGAAAGACTGAAATATAGATAAAAGAATGAGCGCATGACAGATTAGAATTGTGAAATGGTGGATTCTAGCATGTGTATGGAAGGATGAAGGGTTGAATGGATAGATGCTTGGATGGAGGAGACAAGAGAGCTCTTCTGGTGAGGGTCAGGATGAATTTCTTTGCTTGCTTGGTGCCATAAGAGCATTGGTTCAAAGTGGGGAGAGAGTGTGGAGGTTAATGTTCTGGCTACTTCCTTGATTGTAATGTGCAGTTTTTCACTGCACATTCATTGCATCATTATGAGTTCTGCAGTTCAGAATGGGAGATAACATGGTAGTATTACGTTTCCAACTGTTTTTTGCTGAAACACTACGGGCCTCATTTACAACAAACTGAAACATCGATCACAATGTGCCACCCTTTTCCCCCCTAACAACACCATAGTAGCACTGTATTTACAATACAGCTCACCATGGCACTCGTTAGCGCAGCTGCATCAGAATTTCTGACGCAGTTGTGGCACTTTGCTGGACTAGCACCAAAAATGTTGATGCTAGTCCAGCAAAGCTCAGGGAGGCCCATTGAAAACAGCCAAGTGTCACTTTAATGCTTGCCCTGAGCAGAAGAATGGAGTGAAATCTTGTAGATTTCACTGTGTCCTTCCTGCGGGCCTCCTATGGGGGAACGCCTCCCTTGAATACATTATACCTGGCGCAGGTATAATGCGGCCCAAGGGTTTACAAACTGGTGCAATGGAAACATGTAAATATGGCACGAGGTGGGGGACTGTTCTGCACTACTGTAAGATAAAAAAGAATGATGCTACGGCTGCACAAAGGGTTTGTAAGTGAGCCCCTAGGAATACTGTTTTCTCTGACAAATGTTTGCATTCCTCTTACAGGGGAGAAAACACCAGGCCTACATGAAGCTTGTTCATGATTACTAGTAATCTTGATTTGGATTCAAACATCTCTCTGTGCCCAGATTGCGATCATGGGGCAACTCAGAATGAGGCCCACAACAATTCATTGTCATTGATCGTTATTTTGTTGCACTTTTCTTAAGTTAGTTTTAAAGAGCTGTATTTCCAAATGTATCAGTCTGCTGCACATATTCTCTGTCTTACTGACACACAGGCTATATTTGACGACTTGTCCCTTGTGATAGGGGATTCTGCTTCTCCATGAACAACATTTGCCTACTGCAACATTTTATCCTGTTTTCATAATAGATACAAAAGATGACAAAAAGTGAAAGTGAAAGAATGCAACAGTCTGTGGAGCAGGTGAAGTGGCCACACATGGCATGGCGCTAATATAGCACTGGTAGTCTGGGCATACCTGATTGTAGCGCACTGTGCTGTTAGTGAACCCAAAGCACGACTCGAGATGTTTCTTTTCGCCATCTAACAAACAAACCCTGGAACCTGCCATATTTAGAGCAAAAATATACCTCAGTATCTTGGCTTACTGCGTCCCATTGCTCTCCTTTAAACCTCGTTATAAGTGGGCAGTGCTATTTCAATTCCTGCTCAAATACCTGTCTGCACAAGGATTTGAATCACAAGTGATGCAGATTTGATGGCACCCATCAAATACTCGGTAATACAAGGCCCAGGTGAAAATTAAAATAAGACGGCGTAATTCACACACATCCAGGAATTTTGTGTTATGTTTGTTATGCAAAGGTCCTGAAATGACACCACTTAATTAAGAGCCATTCTCAGAAAAATGTTAACATGAGCATTCAGGAATAACACGAACAGCCAGGATGCAAGACACTGTTGTTCCTGCCATATGTGTTTTGCGCTATTTTGTTTCACCACAAACTGCACTAAAATACAACACTGAATAAAGAATTTGCATTTCAAATAATTTCACACAATTTTCCCAAAATTTCGTTCAATTATGCTAAAAACCATATGTGAATTTCTCACAAACCTAGTAATTACCAATACATATGATTTTGGTGCGGTGGCCACTAAAATCCCATGTTAATTCCCATTAAGGAAAATCTCATAAGAGGTGCCAATTATCACACCTAACGAACTCTGATCCCTACAAAGTCATATTTTACTGGGAGTGCGCCATTCTCCGGGCCACTATCAAGGACCTTATTTATCTTTTCCAGGCTTTTGTCACCTCATTCCATTGCCATTTCCTCTTTCATGCTACTGATGGAAAGTTGTTTCCTGCAATTAGGTATCAATAAAAACAAATTGCTCCTATACTTTCCCCGTCAGGTTACATTATCACAATATCTACGTCATCTCTACTGACAACTGGTATATGTCTATTGGCAAGCCAGGAAACATGAATTTTCCTTGGATTAGTTACCTAAAGTACCTGAGCTGAGAAAGTGCACTTCCTACAACCTTTTTTTCAACTGCTTCGAGTTCATACAGTATGGAACTTTAGCTAAGGTGAGTAGCTATGTATTATCTTTTCTTGGTGAAATCGTGTCTTCCACTTACACGTATTGCTGTAATACAAGATAATTTACAGAGCTGCCAAGTAGTTTCATGTCAGGTGTGCTACTTTCAGATTGATGGACTCATGTAGAGTTTGGAGGATTGAGAACCTCACCACAAAACTCTTGATTCAGCTGCCTTTATTTATAGGTTGGGTGAAGTGCAGGCTTTCCAGTGACACAGCTTCAGCTGGCGCGACTATTAGAAACCTCTGAACCAACAACTAACCCGCTACAAGGCTATAATATCACTATAATATCACAGATATCCCCCATATTTAAGGCAAGGCAGCTGTCACTAGATACCTCTGCCCTGGACTGCTTTAGACTGGGTGGAGAAGGCAGGATGTCTGGTCAGGTGGGTTTTAACGGGAGGAGGACCCAGTGGCAGGTGCTTCTAATGGTTAGAATTCAGGACAACAAGCGTGGTTTCTTTTGGGTTTGGGAGACTAGCTATAAGTGGTTTATGCAGTAGGGGTGAGGTGACATGGAACCAACTAGGTATGTCTGGAAGTTGGGGGATGCTGGATGTCAGGCTGAATGTGTTTTGAAGGGTGATGTGCCTTTAGGGGTTGAAGAACGCAGGACACCAGGGGCCCAATAACAAATTGTGCAGAACACTATCCCCAACTGGCTAGGTGTACCCACATCTATATAAGGAACACCTGGCCCAATCTTACCAGCTTCAAAATCTAACAGAGTAAGTTTGCTTGAAACTCAGGCTGCAACCACAGCCCGGTACAGGCCCACACTGACCCTTTCCTACAGCACAAGAGGGAACAATCAATGTTCGCCCTGCATTACACCATCCTCCCTTAGCCCTCATGTCTCCTCTACCCCTTACCTCCGACTCTGACTCTGCAGAGTCCCCCACCACAAACCTGAATTCCTACCAATACCTCACATGCCACAAAATACAAAAAAAGTGATAAATGGAATGCTTGAATTAATCTCAGCCACTGATAACTACTTGGCCCTGTTTTCCATTCCATCGTTTTGGTTGCCCACCATGCCACCTCAGATTGGAGCAATATGCAATTAAGCCTTGATACTGCTCCAGTAGGAACAGTCCTGCCCGAACTACGAAGCCAGCTCCTTTACGAACCGAAGCACAAGCAAACTATGACTGTTTTTGTCTACTTAGGGCCTTTTCAGTCAGGTGCGATTTGGTTCCAGTGGCACACACCAGCACGCAGCTCCCATTTACCACCTGAAGAATTTGACCTGAAATAGCCAGGGGTCCCATTATTGGTAGGTGTTGGAAAATGGGTTATTGGTAGGGCAGGTAGGTACCTACACCTAGCAACAAGCCACAAACCTCCACATAAGTACAGTTAGGTCTCAGTAAATTAATCCCAGCTCTACCCTTGGTAGCTTGGCATCGAGCGTCAAGGCTTAACTTAGGAGACAAAGTGTAAAGCATTCAAATATCACAAAACAGTAATTAAATAAAACACAGGAAACAGTTTAAAAATCCAAAACCAATTTATAAAAATAGCTTATATTTTTATCTTTAAAATGACACAAACATGATTAAAATCGGTTCAGGGGAACCGGAGATATGAATTTTTAAAGTATTATTATTTTCTAGCGCTTAGAAACAAAAAGCGCCAATCGGGTCATCTGGTTGCACCAGGACCGGGGCAAAGTCAAACTTTCAGGCCGACCGCGATGGAGCCCTGCTCGGCTACTAGTCGCGGGAGGCCTCGGTTAAAAAGTTACCTTCTGACTTAGTCTCTTTTTTGATGTTTTTCTTCCCCGGGACGAACCTGTCAGTTGGATCCGACCTCCTGGAGCCCTTGTCCGGATACGCGAAGTTGGTTTCCTCGGTGGTGATTTTTACCTTCGGACGTAGTCGTTTTTTCGAGATGAAAATCCTTCGACCGGGGTAAACCTGGATCTTGATCCGACGTCCGTGGAGCCCTTCTCGGATACGATGGCTGGGAGGTCCCGGTCAACTTTTTACGTTCGGACTTAGTCTCTTTTTTGGATGTTTTTCTTTACCGGGACGAACCACGAAGTCAGGCCGGGTCGCGGTTGAGGCAAGCCGGCTACAATTTCCGCGTCGGGTCGGTCACTTTATGGAGCTTTTTTTCAAAAATTCTCCAATCTTTTCCAAACTTCTGGGGCTTCACCCAGATGTTCTTTTAAGGTTCTTTTGGGGTCCACAGCTCACCCCAAGGGTCCAGAAGTTCTGTGATGGTCCTTGGGGGGTGCGGACTTCAACTCCCAGAATGCACCTGGCGCAAACTCCTTTTTGGCCACTGGACAGTGGTCAGCTGGTCGCTTTCTTCAGGAGTTGGTGCAGGGGACTCTGGTTTAGCAATTTTTCACCTGTAGCAAACAGGGAGTCCCTCCTTGAACCAGTTGAAGCCAGGCAAAGTCCTTCTTGTGGTGAAGCCCAAGTGTGCAGCTGGTGCAGTCCTTCTGAGTGCAGGGTCCAGGTGCAGGCCAGGGGTCCAGCAGGGCAGTCCTTCTTCTTCTTTAGTTCCTTTCTTGTTGAATTCTGGAGGGGATCTGAGGTGTGGGTGCAGGTCTGCCAGTTTTATCCTTGCTCCTGGGTGAAAAGCAGGGGGGCCCTGGTTCTCCAATCAGGGACAGGGTCGTCCCCCTGTGATGACCACTTCCTGGGAAGTGTGGCAAAAATCCATCCCAGAAGGCAACAGTCTCCAAAAATCCAAAATGGATGAATCTGATTTTTGGAGGAGAGATCTGGCTGAGCCCACCCACTGGTGTGGCTAAAAATCATAAACACACCCCTCTCCTGCCCTCTCCTAATCTAATCAAGGGGGCACCTAGCTGTCTGGGGTTGCAGGATGTGGGGGTGTTGCTGGGTGCTCCAGATGTCCTTCTCTGCCTTTGAAGACCAGTTTGGCAGCCCTCCCCCTTCCTGCCTCACCATCTGCTGAGGGGAGATTCTCTCCCCAAGCACATTCCTTTGTGTGAAGTCAGGCCACTTCACACCTCATCAAGGTAGCCTGGCAGAAGCTGCTGCAGGCTGGCCAATCAGAGCACAGCAGCAAAAACAATGCAGAGCTGAAATTGGCAACTTTTTAGGTAAAGTCTAAACTTTTTACCTGCACTTGTTATATTAAATCCAACAACTGGAAGTTGTGGGATTTATTACAACAATCAATTTGATACCAAATTCTTGGTATGTAACATTTAAGGAGACTTTAACATTTAAAATAAAGTCTGCCCATTCTAGCCTATGAAGGCCATTTACTTCAATGAGGGAAAAACGAATTTGGCTGTTTTTACCTCACCAGGGCTTATAAATCTATTTTTATAAAATCCCTGCTTATAGTTACATGGCACCCAGCCCTAGGGGCACATAGGGCACACCTTAGGGGTGACTTATATTTAAAAATAAGGTAGTTTAAGACTTTGGAAGTACCTTTAATTCCAAAGTCGAATTTGCATATAACTTTAATTTAAAAGCAGCCAGCAAGGCAGGCTTGCTTTTAAAATGACACTGGGCACCTCAGCAATGCACCTAGGTGTGCACCACCTATGCTGTGCTCCCTAAACCTACATGCCCTACCATATACTATGGACTTATAGGTAGGTTAACTTAGCCAATTATAATTAGCCTAATTTGCATATCCATTTTACACAGAGCACAGGCCCTGGGACTGGTTAGCAGTACCCAGGGCACCATCAGAGTCAGGAAAACACCAGCATAAAGTGGAAAATGGGGGCAAAAAGTTATGGGGCCACTGCAATCAGCCCTAGTTTCTCACAGTAGGTTATTACCATTACCAGTGTTTTCGAGTGCAGAGTTTGTATCCCACCACTACTGTGCATCTCGTAATGAAGCCCATGTTAGGATGTATGTTGCTGGTAGAGGAGAAAGAAACCTTGTTATGTGAGGTAGAAACCCAGGTGCGGAGTGTTGTTAAAATTTCTCAAGGCAGGAAACCAGGAATAAGTATGTTTTGGATGGTGAGTGTGTATTTAGGAGAGTGTGTAGGAAACAGCTCTCCAGATACATGATTATATTGGGGGTGGGTGGCAGAACAATAGGTGTGGAAGCGACAATAGATATTCGTGCATTTATGATAGGCTGGGAGCACTGCCAATAATGGAATAGGAGGGCTCAGTCATTACCCAGGTGATACAGATAGCTATAGACCCGAGCAAAGTCAAATAGTAGCTGGGGGCACCACCTCATATCCTTAGCGCCACCATTTGTCGAGACCCAGGTCCATTATTTAAATTGTACATCGTAATGTTGAAGAAAAGCCACATAAAAGGCAGAAGTGCTTAAACGTTAGATTTTTGATGTTGCAAAATTTTGTAACCCTGTGGTCTTTAGGTTTTGAATGAAGATCATATTACTACCAAAACACCAAGATAACACTGTGCAAGGAACCTGTGAAGAGCTGTAGGCGGTCGACTAGTGCAGTGGTTCCCAACCTTTTGACTTCTTTTATGGATCCCCACTTTATCAATACTGGAACCTAGGGAACCCCACTGAATCATTATTGGAATCCGTGGCCCCCCACTGAGGCATTTCTGAAAGCTGGGAACCCAATCTGTTAATATTATTTAATTTTCTTAGCAGTCACGGACCCCCTGAGGAGGCTTCACAGCCTCACTGGGGTCCCTGGACCATAGGTTGGAACCACTGGACTAGTGTGTTATCAACACCACTGCACATGGAAGGTGAGGGTGTGCGAGAAGAGGACAACGAAATAGCCTAGTTTATGCCTTGGAAATAAAGTATTACTAGAAATGAAAAAATAAATGAATGCTATATTTCTGCGTGTTGTAGAACGATATACGTCTCAGGGGAGACTTTGTAAGTATCCCGTTTTGCAAGATTAGTGGGAGGCGATGTTTTCCTTACTGATGTGAGGCACTTCTCCCTGATAGTTAAAACCCTAATACAGCACTGAAAATGACATTAAAATGAAATAAGTTACTGTTTTATGCATATCATTCATTTATATTCGTTTCATTTACATGATGATTCTTAAGTAGGTTGAGCTGAGCAGCAAAGTTATATTGTTCAATGTAAACTAAAAATCTCATTATTTCCACAAATCGAATATTATTTTTGGCAAGCCTTTGTATATTGTATTGTTGTTTTTTTGTTTCAATTGCTCATTTTAGAAACACTGCATTTCAAATAAGTGTTAATTTCCTAATGAGGGAAAAAAGTAACAAGATTTTCAAAGCTCATTCACAGTAATGACGAACTTTTTTTAGGTGATTAAGAAACGTGCTGCTACATTTTAGCTTTCGTCTGATAATTTGTTTCTATCGCTTTTGAACTACTATGTAAATTAGGAGTCGATGCTGGTGTTGAAATGCGATCAATGTTCTTGAAATTTACTGCTGTGATGTTCAAAGACAGAGAAACATTATCATACTTTGGTGGATGGGGAAAGCAATGTATGTAATGCTTCAGGCCTTAAGGCCAGCATTGTTTGAAGATGCAAACATCCACAACAGGTTGATAAACAGCAACTACGAGGAAACCCAAAGCAAGCCCACCTGGTTCTAGACGTGCAATAGGATCTGTTTGTTGACTACAGAGGTTTTTGGATTGTGATCAAGGGCAACTGCTGTTTGATTTCCAGATGACCACGTGTGTATTGAAGCATAATGTTTCTACTCTTTGGGCTATATTATCAAGGTGCACCTGGAGTGCATTGGGCGTCTGCGCATGATGGCAGTAGAAGGGCATTTTAGTATAACAGAAGGGACTGCAGACCTGTTCTTTACATAATGCATCATTTGCAAGGGTTGTGGCAGAATGCTCATAAAACTTCCCATCAACACTCGCACACCCATCACCCAAGCCTTCATCATCACCAAGCTGGACTATGACAATGCATTTGATGCTCGAATAAACACTCACCTGACCAGAAGACTCCAGCTCATACATAACTCAGCTGCCACCCCACACTCACATCATCCCACAACTCAAAGAGCTCCACTGATTCACAATCTACAATTGATCATCTTCCAAACTCTTTATATACACATAAACAGCCTTACACAACATCTGCCCGAAGTACCTTCACAACAGCAAAAACTTCTACAAACCTACCAGACACCTCTACTCAGCTGGACTCGCACATGCACAGAACCAGATCTGGTGGTCGTACCTTCTCCTGCCTCACTACTAAAGCCTGGAACATCCTACCTCTGTACATAAGTGTCTCATCCTCAGTGCTTGAATTCCATAAGAAACTGAAGACCGTGCTCTTCACCTAGCTACAACCCTGGTTCTCTTCACGCAGCTCCTGTTTGGCACTAGGATACCCCATCTTGTTGGTTGTGCACTATACAAATACACATAACACAACATACTACCATTCCAGTGCCCTGCACAGATACAAGTACAACTCCTTTCAACTGTGTGATATGATACACAGGAGATGTTGCATCCTTAGTGACTTCCCTTGGGATAACTTTTGGTAGGTAGCCTGAAGGGTCATATGGATCGCCTCCAGGACACACTTATCGAGGGTGGGGACAGTCACCAAAAACACAGCCTTGTGGTAGTGTAAGGGCACCTCCAAAGAAAGGCTGAGCATATTCCTACACAGAAAATGTGGCAAAAACTCCCCAATCTATTTTACGGCAGCATTCACCAGCATCCCATTCCCTGTGGAAGGTCCTTGGTGCACAGATGCATCCAGACTCATTTGGCCTCTTTAGACGCCCTCAAGCATTGAATTTAGCAGCTACCCATAACACAAAGCAAAGGAAGAACCATGCTTGTGTGCTTAGTGAGGGAAATAAGAGCTTGTAGAAATAAGACCCCCTGCTCCTGGTCTAATGTGCAACATGTAGGATAATTCACAAGTTTAAGGAACACGGTGGTCGGAAGCATGAGTGGTAGGCAGCACCCTGGCTAAGCTCCTGTAAAGCCCTCTTTGGATTCTCTTGTCCAGCATCTTACTAGAGTTTAGGGTGCTGGAACTACACTCTTTTGTCAAGGGGGTTGAAGAGTGTTCTGACTCTCCTACTTGAATTGACACCACGCATCTGATCTTGCTACTTCCGAGCTTGAAGCAATGACCTGGAGCTACTTCTAGCACCTGGAGGCTGCAGAGGGAAGGAGCACAGTTTTTCTCTCAAACCTCATGGTTATGTCTCATAAAGCTAGATCCTCCTAGCTAGGAGTTAGGGAGGATGGTTCCTTCTCTTCATCCTGGCATTCAACCTGGGAGTCAGGACCTGGGAATCCAGTGTGTTCGTGGTGTCAGTAGTGATGTACATGCATGTTGTCTTCTGTGCTCCTCCTCCCGAGACTGGATTGGTTTGGCTCTTTAAGCTTTGAGGACAGGAACCTGAGCCATAAGAAACATGTAGACAGATCCAAAGTTGCAAATGTTTGTCTTCGAACCAGGTAACGCATGCTGAATCTTGTGACAAAGTTGAACCATGTTCTGAACACCGAACAAAGGATTAAATGCTCAATTGCACACCTAGAAAGAAGACCTGGGAAATGATTGAGGATCTTTCAAACATTTCTCTGCTTTTCTATGCTTTAATTGACAGGTCAGTTTAATGGGCTGAAATCAGAGACCATTAGGCTTTGTGCTCTAAGAAGCCTTAGGTAATGTGATTCTTTATACTATATCAGGAAAAGACCACGTGAAAATACAGTGAAAGTACAGAGAGATTATTGAAAAGCCACGGAGGACCAAGCTGGGACAGGTGCACTCTGGTAGGTGCCACTAGGGCCCAAGAGCAGGGCTCAGGGAGTCATCTAAGATATTTCAGTCATTCAAGTCATTCAGGAGTATGGATTCGAGAAACTAGTGCATCAATTGAGGCAGAATTTAATTTACACCAACTATTGCAGAAGCTATTTTACATATTGTCCCTACAAGGTTTAGGATGGCCACTTGACAATAGCCAAGGAAGAGGCTGTAATGGGAGAGTCTTGGTCCTCCAGGCGGCTGATATAATCCAAAATCAATGCCCACACTACAGATCCTTGCTGTACTGATTCCATAGAAGAACAGTGCCAGGTGTCAACACAGACCAACGCTGTTTTCAGTAGCCCCAGCCTCCATGATAGACAGAAGCTTCCTTCAACAATCTGAGAGGGGGTACACCTACTAGCACTATTAACTCAGTTTCAAAACAATCTGTAGAAGCAGATTCAGGTAAATCACCTATTTGTGCATCTCCACCAACAAGGAATAAATAATCTCCTGTACTTGTAAACTTGCCTATTTTAACTTCAAGCACCAAGGGGCATATTTATACTCTGTTTGCGCCGGATTTGCGTCGTTTTTTTTTACGCCAATCCGACGCAAAACTAACGCCATATTTATACTTTGGCGTTAGACCCGTCTAGCGCCAAAGATCTTGGAGTTTGCGTCATTTTTTAGCGTGGACACCTTCCTTGCGTTAATGATATGCAAGGTAGGCGTTCCCTTCTAAAAAATGACTCAGAGGCATGTGCGCCGTATTTACACTCCCGGGCAAAAATGACGCCCGGGAGTGGGCGGGTAAAAAAAAATGACGTCCAGCCGCTTTAGCATCATTTTTTAACGCCTGGTCAGGGAAGGCGTTAAGGGACCTGTGGGCTCGGAAGGAGCCCACCCCAGGAGGACACCCAAGGAGGGAGGGACCCATCCCAGGGAACTTAAGGTAAGTATTTTTTTTTTTTTTTTTGGGTGGCATAAGGGGGCCTGATTTGTGCCCCCCTACATGCCATTATGCCCAATGACCATGCCCAGGGGACATAAGTCCCCTGGGCATGGCCATTGGGCAAGGGGGCAGGACTCCTGTCTTTGCCAAGACAGGAGTCATTTAAATGGGGGTTGGGAGTAAAAAAAAATGGCGCAAATCGGGTTGAGGCGAACATTTTGCCTCAGCCTGACTTGCCCCATTTTTTGACGCCCAAGCTCCATTTTCCCCTGCGTCGGCGCTGCCTGGTGTAAGTCATTTTTTTTGGCGCACACCAGGCAGCTTCGCCGGCTAACGTCATTCCATAAATAAGGCGCCCGCATGGCGCTTTGGAATGGCGTTAGCCGGCGTTAAAATTTTTGACGCACAACTGCGTTGGCGCAGTTGTGCGTCAAAAAGTATAAAACTATGGCCCCAAGAATCTGTCCGAACACTTGCCTATTTGCTCATTTTTAGCATAGGGGATGAGGTACATGCTAATAAGGTGAGTCAACTGGGGACTTTGACAACACAACACAACACTGAGAGGATAAGTGCAACCTCACTACAGATGCTTGACTTACCTACCCTGCCATTTGGAGCATCTTAAAGTGTACCAGTTAATACAACCAATGCAAAAGTGGTCGGGGTATGCCCAAATGTGGGTCCCATACTCACTGTGCCACTGGATTCAAGCTAGCCTGGCTGATGAGGGGTGATACCCTGAAAACAGTCCCAGGATGCTTGTTTCCAGTCCAGGGAGGACCTGGCTTGGCAGTTCGGGCTGGACTGTTCCTATGGTGAGCAGGGATTTGCATATGGCTGGATCCAAACTGGGGTGTCATGGTGAGCAACAAAAACAACAGATTAAACCCAGATCTGTGACTGGGGTGAATGTTTGATTTATTCTGCATTCCATCCAGCATCTGTTCTTTTTGCAATTAATACAACCAGGTGGGTGGTACCACAGGTGGATGTCACAACACATTAGGGCTGATCGGGGAAATTCTATTATCCTTGCCGAGGCTAGTAAACAGATACCATGCTCTTTGATAACCTTAGCCTCATTCTCAGTTACACCTGGAGACACAGGAGAAATGGCACTAGTACAAGGTTCTACACAAGGAGCTAAGATCTGGTTCTCTAAAAGGGATATGACAAGCCAACTCGTCTCTTTCTCTACAGTGCCTGCAGACAGACTTCATGAACGAAGGACACAGGAAAGGAAAATAGCAGTGCAGCCGTTCTTAAACCCCAGCTATATTGTTGAAGGGCCACCAGCAGGAACGTACATTAGCATCAAAGGAAACCAGATGAAGTATGTCTAAATGTAACAGGGGGTGAAGGTAGTTCCCTCCCCTCCTCTTGACCGTGTTTGAGAGAGTGAATGAGCATTATCTCGGGGGAGGAGCCAAGATGGCGGCCGGGACGGTCGCTTGATCCGAGCGCTCCGTTCCCGGCCACTTCGGGATATCCTCGCAGGCGCCCCCCCAGCGGCCTGACAGGGACGGCCGGGACGGCGGCGCGGCTGGGGGAGACCGGGGCATTCAGCTCGCGCTGCGAGCGCGCTCCGGACCCCGCGGGGCGAGTCTGGGACTCGTCGGCCCGCGCCGAGAGAGGTGAGAGGCGGGGGGAGCTGCGGCTGCGGCCCCGGTCGCGATTTCACCGGGCGCGGCCGCTGCCTGCCTCCCCGCCTGCTTGAGACTGGGAGAGCAGGGGAGGCGCGTCCGGCGGAGGATTGTGCAGTCTTGCACTGCCGGGCGCCCTGGGACTCCGTCTTAAGGAGCTTGGGCGCCATCTTTGATCTCGGCGTCCGGCGCGGAGAAGGGCGGCAGAGGAGCAGTGAGGAGGCCCGGCGGGGCAGACGCGGAGCGGCGGCGGCTCAGCAGGCAGCGGGGAGTCCAGGACCAGAAACTTGGTGCATCTGAATAAAAAAAAAAAAAAGAATTAAAATATTAATAAGGCGAGGAGGGCGCCCACGAGTAGGGGAACACCAAACTTCGCGGAGGGGGTAAACCTAGGGGGCGGCAAGCGCCCCCCCCCCCTCACTCCACCGCTCCACCCACGCAACTGGGCAAGACAGAAGCGCACTGCGTGCTCCTGGGAGCACAGCTTATCCACCACAGGCAGAATGGACGGCTGGGCTGGACTGTAGATGCGTGGACTGTTCTGGACTTTCTAGCAGTGGGTCCCTGCCACAAGGGTTCCTAGCTGCACAAGGCATATTCGCAGCACCCCGCGAGCGCCCCAACCCGGGACCTTTCCCGTGCCTCGGCACCTCACCCAGCCGTCCAGCAATTCTCCCCTCTATCTGAGGGAAACCTCTGACACCAAGCCCCGCCGCCACACAAGAAGAAACAAGCGCTCTTCCCCAAGGACAGTATCCCCTACACATTTCGACACGCCTGGCGGACAGCCCCATGGGAACGCTGAGTTAGACCTTTGAACTTATCAATGACTGCAGTATTTGTCACTGAACACACAGGCCAAAATTAGCCGAATCAGGACTGGATGCTCCTTTGCTCTACTGTCTAATCGCAAGCCCATCAGTGCGAAATCCCTGCGGATTGGGAGGCACCCCCCTGACAGCCAAAATGGCCGGGAGAGCCAAGTCAATCAAGAACCCAGATCGAACAACCCAAGCGATAACGCCAACAGATCAACAACTTGGCCCATCCTTACAATCTCTGGAAAACACACTTCTAGCGCATTCAGCCCAGTTCGAGAAAGTATTGCAGGCAATACTGGACACTAAGTCATCACTGGAGGGCAGAATTGATGCAGTCGTGCAAGACCTGAACCTCCTGCGAGTGGATCATCGCAGCCTAGCCGAAAAAGCAAAAACAACTGAAGCTGAGATAGCGGAACTAACCCCAATAGTGCAAGGGAATCAAAAACAAAGTCAGCGCATGGATGAAGAGCTGAAGATACTCTGGAGAAGATCCGAGGAAATGGAGAGCAGGGCGCGCCGAAATAACGTGAGATTTCTGGGATTCCCGGAAAGTATGCGTCAACCGGAATCAGAAATTTCCCTAGAGCAGTGGCTAATTAAAGAGGTGTTAAGTGGGGCTCCATCCAAGTTTTTCTCAGTTGAAAGGGCTTACAGAGTTCCGGGCAGGTCTCCGGCCCCTGGCCAGCCCCCCAGACCATTGATTGCCAGGTTCTTAAACTACAGAGATCGAGATGCAATATTGCAACAATTCCGCAATAAGGGCCCGTTCAAGTATGAAGACTCGAACATCAATGCTTACCCTGACTTCACGCAAGAGGTGCAGAATCGGCGTAATTCTTTTGTTAAAATCAAGCAACGCTTACGAGAACAGAACATAAAATATGCCCTGCTCTTCCCAGCCAAGTTGAGAGTAGTGATGGAGGACCGTACCCATATATTCACCAGTACCGAGGACGCCTGGACATGGCTCCATGCCAAGGGCCTTGCACACCCCCGAGAAGACGCAGATGAGGACGAGAAATGGGGGAGATCCACTGCAGGGACGAGATCCAAACGGCGTACCAGAGGCCAGCCCAATGTCCGGCAAGCAGCAGAGGAAAGAGCAAAAGTGCTTAAAGAGACGCCATTACACATGCAAAGCAGCAATATAACTCCCGGTGGGCTTGTGGAGCTGGAACTGGATTCAGACACAGCCAGCTCCGTATCCACGGTAACTGGAGAACTAGGTGGGCCGAAGGTCACTCCGAGATCTGCGGATGATCTATAAACTAGTCGCTCAGATCCAGAGTGAACACTAGGGATGGCGCTCGTACCAGGAAAACCTGCAGAGACTCCACGACACTGCCGAGTTGCGGGGACAGAACGCTTCCAACAATATACATCTTTGATATAAACACTAAGCTAAGTGACTTGGGGCACTAACAGGTGGCAAGAGGCGGGCGGGTGGGGCCAGAAGGAACGGAAACATGCCAAGGGGGGGCGCCTGAGTATATTGGCAGACTTGGGGCCTGGTTGCGGCTTTGGGGGGCGGTGTTGAGCCGTCCCGGGGGTGGTGGGTGTGCCGCCTACCGTGTTGCGGGTCCATTATATCCTATGGAGCTCGTGGTGCGGTGGGTGGTGTGTCCGTCACTTTTGGGGCGGTTTGGCGCCGTCCTCCGGGGTTGTGGCCGGGCCCTTAGTCTGCGGCATGATGTGAGCCCCTTACAAGAGCCACATCTGTAAGATATGAGAATCCCACTAAGTAAATCCAACTGGATAAAAGTTATGTTACGCATTTTTAAGTTTTGTAGTTTCATTGTAGTTGTAAGTAGCATAGGGGGTTTAACCAGGGGGGTGGGGGTTAGTAGTTTAGTAGAAATGCAGCGATCGGAATCACTTAATGCACTAAAGATGGACCTGCACCCGTTATATCTAAATGTTAGCAGCAGAAAGGCAGAGACCAGATGGGCCAACATTAAAACCCAGGCTCATGTCACAGCAACATATCCCCTGCACCCTATAAGATGTCTTCTAGAAGCAACATGGGGAACCAGTATATTATACTAACATGGAATGTCAGGGGCCTAGGGACCCCGAACAAACGGGCTAGAGTGCATGCTCGACTTAAGAGACTAGGAGTGCATATTGCTATTTTGCAAGAGACACATATGCTGGAGGGGGATCTACGAGACATGCGAGTGAAGTGGGGGGGCCAGCTGATTGGCACAACATATTCGACCTTCGCGAGAGGGGTGCTGATCTGGATAGCAGCGGGAGTTCCATTCCTCTTGTCAACACACAAGATAGACCAGGGAGGGAGGTACGTAGTAATGGAGGGCAGATTAGATGGTAGACAAATGGCTGTGGTCGGGGTATACGCCCCAAACAGCGGCACCATAGGCTTTCTCACCACTCTCACCCCAACGTTGCTGACCCACCCCATACCCCTTGCCATCTGGGGTGGGGATTTTAACAGTACCCCAGTGGCAGCATTAGATAGAACTAGCGCCCACCAGAGCGCATCACCTAATAGGAAGCTCGTAAGTCCCCTGCAAGAATGGGCAAATGTTATGGGCCTATATGATGTATGGCGGTTAGGCCATCCAGAGCAAAAAGAATATTCATTTTACTCGGTCCCACACAATACCCACACTAGAATTGACATAATATGGGGCACTCGCGAAATAGGGGCGCTGATAACTGAATCCGAATATTTGGCAAAGACAGTCTCGGACCATGCGCCACTGCGGGTAACCCTGAATTGGGGCAGGGCACGTCAGGTAATACCCACTTGGAGATTCCAGGCGGAAGCTCTACAAGACCAAGCATTCGCTACATCACTGGGGGAAACTATAGGCCAATATTGGGAAATAAACGCTATGTCTGCAACAACCCGGGCGATAGAATGGGATGCCCACAAAGTAGTGGCCCGCGGAGTATGTATGTCCACTACGTGGGGAGTGAGACGCTCCTTACAGGCGGAAATTAGCAAACTTGAGAAGGAGCTGCGGGATGTGGAAAAAGCGGTAGCACGGGGGGAAATTACCAGTATTGCCCTGAAAGAAAAGCGCTTAAAATATAATGAGGCAGATAGCAGGCTCCGCTGCCACGACTATAAATATTACTTAACCAGGTTGCAAACGGAAGGAGATAGATCAAGCAGAATGCTAGCGTGGCTACTACGTGAGGATAGACAGCAGGCCCCGATAGGGGCCATCCGGGCGGGCGCGCAAGAAATGGCTACTACACAAGCAGAAATAAACGAGGTGTTTAGGAATTATTACTCTAACCTATACACTAAACGTACTGCGTGCACGGCTACACAACTAGAGGCCTTTCTGGCGGACTCCTTCCTACCCCAGCTACCACAACCAGATAGAGATGGAATTGAAACCCCTATAACAATAGCAGAAATAGAACTAGCCCTTGCACAGCTACCCAGGAACAAAGCGCCTGGCACTGACGGTCTCCCTTCGGAGTATTATAAAGCCTATTTACCCAGTTTGAAATATCATCTGCTAGGAGTGTTCCAAGAGGCGTGGACTACAGAAAGCTTGCCCACATCTCAAAGGGAGGCTCTGATAGTAGTACTCCCTAAACAGGGTCGAGACCACACAGATGTGAAATCTTATAGACCACTATCGCTGCTGAACACAGACTGCAAAATATTAGGCAAAATATTGGCCAACAGGTTGGCCCCCCTCATGCACTTACTGATACATGCAGATCAGAGTGGCTTCATTCCCAAACGTAACACCTTCCTGAATATTCGAAGATTGCTGGGCATAATAGGAGACACCCCCAAGAATGCACAGGAGGAAATGGTGCTCTCATTAGACATAGAAAAGGCCTTTGATACGCTCGAGTGGGACTTTCTGTTGGCCACGATGGCCCGTATGGGAATAGGCCCTAACTATATCCGCTGGGTTCGGACATTGTACTCTAGCCCGAACGCGAGGGTGAAATCAGGCGGGGTGATTTCTGATAGTTTCCCGATCTCTAGGGGGACACGGCAGGGATGCCCCTTATCCCCGCTACTGTTTGCCATAGCAATGGAACCATTAGCGGCAAAAGTTCGCCTCATGGAGCATGAATGGGGAATTATTAGGAACGGGGTACATCACACGATTTCACTATATGCAGATGATGCGTTGATATATATCAGGAACGGCTGTGCAGTTATCCCATCTGTAATATCTTTACTGGCTGAATTCGGAGGCCTATCTGGCCTTGTGGTAAACTGGGAGAAGTCGTGTGTCTTTCCCCTGGTAAAAAGGGCTCCTAATAATCATGATCCCCCAGAGACAGGACATCTTAAGTGGTGCCCTACAACATTCAAATACTTAGGGATAAACATATATCATGCCACGGAAGACTTAAGAGATGGGAACCTGGGGAAGGCGCTAACATCTATAAAAGGCTCCCTACAATTCTGGAACAAGCTCCCTCTCTCGCCACCCGGCAAGGTGGCGATTGCTAATATGTTGATTCTACCTAGGCTTTTATATTACTTTGCGGCCCTACCGATAATTATTCCCAAAAGATTCTTCAGCAATCTAAACACAGCATTGCTGCAGCTCATTTGGGGAGGTGGCAGAGCGCGAGTGGCGCTACCCACACTACAATGTCCGCTGGACAATGGTGGCCTAGGAACCCCGAATTTTGAAAAATACTATGCAGCCGCACAACTTCAATGGGTCCAATATTGGATCCACAGACCAGAGCAAGCGGAACCTATGAGCCTAGAGCCTCGGCGGAACGGGACCCCCCTTTTAAATTGGCTGTCGACGAAGCCCCCCAAAGTGGCACTGGTCAACCCACTGCTTGCAGCTGCGTACGCGTGCTGGGCCAGATACGTGCAAAAAAGAGCGGATAAGCTCCCATACTCTCCACACGTACCGCTGAATTACCTGTTAGTGTGGAACGCAGCCAGAATGCAAGCTGCAAAGCAGTGGAACGAAGCAGGAATACTGACCGTAGGGGATTGCTACGAAGACGGTAAACTAATGATGTTCGAGGCCCTTCAGGCCCTCACGGAGATAAATCCGGGACAGTTCCTGACATATCATGCCATATGTCACGAAATCAGGAAAATTTGGGGAATGGGCACCTCGGAACCAGAGATCTCCCCTGTGCTTCACCAGCTTCTACAACACAGCGATCAAACTAAAACAATATCCAATCTATATAGAATCCTCAACAAGACCCCTGTTACACAGACAGGGAAAACATGGGATAGATGGAACGCAGTACTCCCCACCCCGATCCCACTGGAAGACTGGCCTAAGGCCCTATCCCACATCAGAGGTGTGTCAAGGAATCCCAGATTTAGATATACCCAATTCAATTACACGCATCAAACATATCTTTCCCCAGCCAGAATAAAGCGCATGTTCCCTGATGCAGCATCAATGTGCCCCAGATGCAGATTGCCGTCAGCATCCTTTTTCCACATGGTATGGGATTGCCCGAATATACAAACGGCCTGGGCGGAGGTGGTAGAGGAGGTATCTGGGCTTACGGGACTGGCACTGGTAGCAGACCCCGGGTCCTGCCTGTTGGGACTTAGGAAGAGACCCAAAAAACAAAGACATTTACATAAATTTATAGACCTGGCCTTTTTAATGTATAAAAGGTTAATAGCAATGCATTGGAAAGCCTCTATGGCTCCCGATCTGAAATCCTGGCACTCTCTAATAACACGCTGGGCGCGTACTGAATATCAGGTACTAAAAAGAATGGTGCGTGAAGGGCGGCAACACACAGGTTGCTCTACATGGGAGGATATGGTAACAAAGCTGGAGGCCAAAAACGATGAAAAGCCTCCTTAAATTGGGGCGCGCGTATTCGCAACAACCACAGCATAAATTCACCTGCACCCCTCATCACGGGAACAGAATTCATAAGACACCCAGACAACACAGTGCACATGCATCACACCCGCCCATCTCTCTAGCAATAAATGCCCACTAAGACTATGTCACCACAGTGGTGGCGCGGCGCGGGGAGCAGAAAACCAGGGGAGCCACTCGCATACACTAACCTAGTTGATGCCCCTTCCCTCAGACACTCAGGGAACCCATGCACGTAAAGCAAGGTCCACACTGGTCTCAAACGAATGCCTATATAAAATAAACAGTGAAGGATAAACCTAGGGAGGGTGCAGCCAGGAATGATATTGCAAGACCAGAAGCGTTCCGTGAAGTGCATAGAGGGGTTGTGTGTATTTGTTTCAAGACTTAGATAATTAATCATCGTTTTGGTTTATCCTGTGGTTGCAAACTGAACAATTTGTATCATATTTCGAAATATAAAACCAATAAATATATTTAAAAAAAAAAAAAGAGCATTATCTCATTTCTCACTCTCCCCTAATTTTTTACTTTGTCCAAGACCCCTCCTTGATCAATAAATAATGGTTTTGAGTTGGGGTTTGAGCCAATTTCACCTTTTTTTTTGCTCTCCTATCTTTCACGTGCCTGTAGGTTGGCACTGTCTCTCAACAAGGCACGGTACTACTGAGAAAAGATCTCTGGCAAAGAGTCCCCTTTATGGAGTGCCCGTCAGACATTGCAGCACCGGTCTGACGAGAAGCAGTCCCAATGATGAAGCATGACATCCAATAGGATGTGTGAGGGCATTTGCATCTAGCAATAGGATTGCCCTGTGGATTCCTATATTTTCAGCTTTCTTTGGAACAGTGTACCCACGTATGTCAGTATCATTAATAGGGAGGCAGTACACTGGACCATTAATCTCCTGGTCCCTTGTTTGTCACATTAATACATTTTACCAGTCCTGGGTCATGTATTTTTCTAATATTTTTGCTGTAGTGGGCAACAATGAAATCAGACAAAGGTTTCTTAAGTCTTCTGGGTCCCCATTTGGTTTAATCTACAGAGGAATGACTACAGCTTCCTTCCAAAGGCAGGGATTCCAATACATGGTTAAAGACTTCTGTGGCAAAAAATTGCTATATGATCAGGAGCACGTTGCAGAATTCTGGGGGGCGGCAATCCAGAGACCCCAATTTGATATTCATAAGATACTTTTTAACTTGCAAAGAAGAGACAGGTAGAAACGCAGACAAGACGTCAGAGCTGTTGGTTTGGAGGGTTGGAGAACTCCTTCAGCACCTTGAAAGGTTTGATTGAGGAATTGCTGGCAGATCTGATTTTATTAACGTAAAAAGAGAATTTTGCTATGCCAATAGCATGCTTTTAAATGAGTAAAAACTCTTTATGCTTTTCTTTATCTGACAGGGCTGAATTTGCCCTCCTTAAGGTGCCTGAAAACAGCACTGCTGTCTGAGGTCTTTAAGTTCCTTTGAAAACTAAGGAGCAGATGCTTAGTTCTAGTGCAAATCTTAACTTTCAGTGAAGCAACCTTATCTACAGCTGACATAACCTATCCTGCAAAATCTTCTGCCATATGATCCTACTGATAGTCATTCCCCATAATGGAGTTTTTGAGGGCGGTATCCATGTCAGCTGATGTAATTCTGCTTCAGTTTTTATGACACAGATTTCCACTTCGCCTTTGCAGCACTCATATGAGAAGAGGGTAATGAAAACCTAAAAGTCTCTGCCCGATGACCAGCCCAACTCAAAGGGAGGATGTCCCCAACAACCAAGCCAGAATAGTTGGTGAAGATGGTGTCCAAAGTGTGACTAGCAATATGAGTGGGAAATATGCCCAAATGAGCGAATCTCAGGTTTACCATAAGTTCAAGAAAGGAGTTTGATTAATCACAGGAATATTCTTTGAAATGAAAATAAAAATTGCTCAGTATTGTAAAATTAGTATTAGCAAGAAAAGGTTCTAAGACTTGACCCCGGGTGTCGGAAAAGTAAGTTCGAGAGCCTGAAGGCCCCCAGCGCCTTGAGACCCTACCGGGTGAGTATTGCGCTTAAGAAATTTATTTGATTGATTGATAGTTCAAAAGCCCAAAGAAAGTTATTTTCCTGCTGATTTTTAATCTGAACCACACCACCTAACAGGCACCTTGTGGGCTAAATCTTACTGGTTCTATAGTACAGTTCACTGGATCAATAGTACAGTTAATCGAGTTCCTTATCGAGATATGTCCTAGATCACATCCAGAGTGCATACAGTAAGCTAAGTAAATATCAGTATTTTGAAAAGCAAGTTCGCAATAATGTGAAAACCCCTCAAATAAAAAAAGAGGCAAAAATCACTCTCTCCAACGCATAACTCTGTCTCACCCTGTACCACTATCAATCTACCCTCTATCTCATTCTTTGCCTCATCCCAAACCTCATTCTATTACTCTGAACTCCCAAATAATCCTTCCAAGACTCTTCTTCCCTCTACCACTCCTGGCTCACCCCAAACCTCAGTTTACTACTTTGATTTCCCAAACAACCCTACTAAATTCCCCCTCATGTATCTTCCCTTTGCCTCATCCAAATCCTCATTTTACAACTAAAATCTCCCTAATCCTTTTCTGCAGACTCTTCCCTCCTCCATCTCTCCTTGAATCACCTGAACCATTATCTTACTACTAGTTAACACTTCTTTCTTCATCCCTCTTCTATCCCTCCATTATTCTATTCAATCCAACTAACAGACCCACATGTCCACTGTTTAAATTAACTCATGTTTCTCTGTACTAATGCACCACTAATCCTTTTTGGTTCCAGAGTAGCGTGCTGCTTGCCGAAAAGCTCCACCCCTTCTATAGCAGTAAAAGCAGGTGGTTCTATGTTATTAGACAAATTCGTTTTGGAAGTACAATTAAAGTACTGACTTGCAGTTTTATTCTCTAACTTGAGGGTGATACACCCTTCACTCTTATCTTTAGGGTGCCAACCAAGTAGACCTGACAGAGAGTACAGTGTGCAAGTGCTATCTTTAATGGTAAAATATGAGCCAGAAGCATTCCTGGCCCTTGGTGCTGTCCAGGCATGGACAGGTGCAGACAGGATTGTCAGTGCATCAACCACCTTTTTATGGCCAATTTGGCACATCTCCAGGTATCAGCAACTAGAATGCTGACCCACTCCCTTTACATGGCCAAGGCAAAATGCAGCTGAGGAGAACAGGCTCAAGAAAAGTGCACGTGCAACTCGATCTCAAGTTCACACAGCTTAACCCCCAAAAGTCAGATTCATATACAGCAGGTAAAATTACAAAGTTCAATTTCAATTAACAGCAAAATTGATAGTTTAAAGGAGGGAAAAAAACAGTAATAGTGCAATTAAAAAATTCTATGTAGCCATTAAATAGAAACAATGAGTGTGTTTAACCTAATAGCATCAGAGTTCCCTAAAAATGCGTCCGCGCATCAGCCGCCTTTTCATGGCCAAATGGGCACATCACTAGGTATCAGCAAATGGTCGCTCAGAATCAGAATATTGTCTCGCATATATTTTGTGTCTTAAACATTTTTAACATCTTGAGGTAATAATAGATCATCTACAACAAATGGGATAATATTTTTCTAAACAATACTTAGTACACAATATTTATGTCAGACAATATCTTTGTTGGATGTTCTGCTATATAACTCTAACAGCACCCGGAAATTAATGATCAAGTGAGTTCTCTTTGATATTGGCCTTTTATTTGTCCCCAAGTCAACATAGTGCTTAAGGAAATTATCGTACAGCATTCCGTATTCAAGGAAATCCACCCAGTGGTATAAATTGACAATTAGGTGGAGCTGATAAAAGCGCTGTGAGGGACTGTCAAGAATACAAAAGAATCATCTACAGTAGACTACCAAGTAATCAGTGGTGTGTTGCAGACGTTATGAAATAAGGCAACCACACTGCACTTAAACCTACATTTTCCTGAACCCAAACACGTTGTAGTACAGCAGATTTACTTTTAACACCTCTTCTCTCTTCACATTAAATAAGACTATTTAACCACTTTTACCATGGTTGGCAATACTTTCCACCACCAACACCATTATGCAGATGAGTCTATGAGACTAGCTATTGCATTGATTGAAAGCTTAATTCGGAATTAACTGTCAACCTTCCTGTGGATCTGAAAGCTGATCTACAGTATAATGATAATAGATCTCGCATTGTGCTCCTGGGAAATAACTGGATATTCTGCATGGATATTTGGAAATTAAGAGTTACATTTAACATTTTCACTTTGAACAGTAGAAGCAGCGTGACCCATAATGTTCTACCTGCCCTTTAATGGAATGGGGGTCCTTGCAGAAAACATCATTTGTTACGTCTACATATTAACATCTCCCTTTGTATCAACCACCAAACATATGTATAGATTTCTCCACTCTCACAAATCACTAAACGCTATTGTTGTCTTCACGTGTAGTATAAAACAATTTTATGTTATTTCCTAGAATTCGTCTGGTGTTTTATTCATTATGTATCTAACATGTCATAAACTCCTTAAATGCAAAATTGTTTGGAAACCTCTGACTTAACTGCATGGCAGGTTCATATTTCCTTTTTCTCATGTTGAGGAATCCATGCACCGACAGCAAAATTGATACATAGTGGCATTCTATTTGTCTCTCAAGGACTGTACACAACTAAATATGACATCCCATCAGAAAGCTATAATCCTTGTGGGTTTCTTGTCCTCATCTTTGATGGTGACCTGGACGCATGTGTGCAGGAAACTCTGCTAGTCCCTTGCTACTTTGGTTTAGAAGGATTCAGGAAATGTGCTTGCTCAGGAATGCAGTTAAATGAAGGCTGTTCTTCCACGCATTACAAACATGTGTTCAGCAACACAACACTTAGATCAGGTTGTGTTGCTGAAGTGCAAGCTGATATAGCAGAAGCAGTGGTACAGTCAGGGTGAGGGAAAGCCTGGAAAGAGATATGGGGGAATAACCTAGGGGCTTGCCCCAAACAAAGAGAGCATCTTCAAGGGCTAATTATAAAGCATGCAGTGGTTCAAGACACCACAGGAAGGTGCAATATCTCGACATCCAGGAGGTGGTCTATACTGTATATCCACTCATAGCCTGAGGAGAACTTTGGCAGGCGGCTTGGAGGGTTTCCAAAGATCCTCTTGGGCCACTGTAGTGGTTGCAGATAAGCACAACACCATCTAGTGCATGAAGGTGCTGTAGTCCCCTTTCAGCTCTAGAATCAGGCCATAGGTACAGGGGCATACAGCTGCGTCCCTACAAGAAATGTATCTTAATGGTGAAAATTTGAGATTGGTAAACCAGCAACACTGATTCAATTGTGTCAAATAGGCAATTGTGATTTTGACAGAAGGAAACGTTTTGGGACGAAGAGCTAAGTATCTTTTGATTACAAAAGGTTATAATCAAAAGCACAGCTCTACCTAAAATCAGAAAAATTGTGATAAGGCATCGTAGAATACTTACCCCTTGTTATAACTCCTTCCAGGCGAATGATGTTGGGGTGATCAAACTGTCCAATGATGCTAGCTTCTGCCAGGAAGGTGCGCTTCTGCTTCTCCGAACAGCCAGCCCGAAGTGTTTGGATGGCAACTGGGAGCTCCCGCTTGCTGGGTAGCTTTAAGCAGCCTCGACAAATTTCACCAAATTCCCCTGAAAAACACATGGATGGTCATTAAATATAACATTTTGGATCTCTGAGAAATTCTGCAATAGAAAACAAATCACTTGCTTGCGAGGAGTTTCCCCTGTTGAACTGTGCTCACAGGTGGGACTCACTAAAGAGCATGAGTGAAGACAATGCACATTAAAAGAACAACAGTGAACCTTAGAGTATTGTTAAATCAGCAGCTTCCTCTTTGAAGTCAACTCAAGCCAGCACTCAATTTTTTTCCTCAAAGTTCACATGCTCCTTTCTGGTATTAATTCTGAAAATATGTGCACCATTCTTCACACAGCTTCAGTGTTTGCAATTAACCCTGAACTCATTCTTCTTAGCTTTAGGTATGTGCAAGCACTCATTCCTGTGAGGCAATGGTCAACGATGGCTTTTAAGTAGGGGAATGCAAATTCAAACGTTTTAATTTTTTTGCAGCGATCGCAAACGTCCATGGAAAAAAGTGCAACTTCGCTGTGGCTGCAAAGTGTTTTGTTTCGCTTCATTTGTGAGACAATTTAAGTTGTACATATCCCCGAGTATCCCTTACAAAATTCACCTAGAGAAGACAGACTTTGCAGAAAACAATTAGGAGTCCATTATGTTTTCTTGGAGTTATAATTCCACAGGCTTTCTTTAGAACTTCGCCGGTAAAAACCCAGTAATTCCAGAACTCATCTGTTAGTCTCAATTCAGAGCCCCAATTTTCCACTGGCTGATTACTGGAGTGGTAATGCCACCTACCAAAATTAATACCAGGCTGGCATTACCACTCCATTTTGCAAGGCAACTTGTAATAAGGTCTTTAGTGCTGTTTTACCAGTCAATGCCAATAGGCATAGAAATGCTCCACACAAGGGAATCTTGCAATGTAAAGCTTTGCAATGTTTTTCATTATACTTGGTTCGATGAGAGAATAACATTTCTCGAAATGCAGTGAAAATGGTCTAACTATGCATAGAAAACGGAGCATGGGCGAGGGCTATGGTAACTAGATAAGGTTTAGAATTTTCAGAAACACCAAATAACCAGGAAATTCGACAAAGTGTCCGCCTGAAATGTTTGCCCAGTTGACAGGTTATGCTCTCTGTATTATGGATAGTTCAGACAAAGATAGTAGCAGGTTTCACAGTGGCAATAACATCAAGTTGTAAGCAGATATTTAGGACTGGGTGGTCTAAAGCAAAAACGTGTAAAGTGACTAAAAGGCTTCTGTTCCATCACGTACACGAAATTTAGTAAATAAGGGGTAAAGAGTTTACTTTTGTTAAATTCTCCCCAGTATGCAGTTGTTTTAAAACACATCTTGCAAGTACAGCTGACCGAATCAACAACCACGCTATGCAAACACCACCTGGAGGAACGTTAGAACCTTTAGGGCTCTCATCGTCATCAGTGCAATCATTAATTATGCAGAGAGCAAGAAAAGTACATTTTGCACCTGCCCTCTTTCATCAAACAAATGAGGCTACATGCTCAAAATGGCTTTCCACAAGCTGAGGCTAATTTTGCATTCATAGCCGGGACCTTGGAGGTATCGATACGGAGCCTAGAGCACTCCTCAATCGAAGAACTATGCACCAGGTTCAGGACAGTGCCCCATACCCACGTCCTATTGGTGAGCCCCCCACTCCCTTCGCCCTCAAGATTCCTGGGAGTCAATGAAGACAAAAGTAGAGGGTGTGAACCCCTGCTTTAGCGTTCAGGGAGGGTTGTTTCATCTGCCTCTAGGGACAGTCCTCCAGGTATTTGTTTATTTATTTAATGAGAGTCTTATTAAGTATGTGCACGAACCAGGGATATCAGAGCACTGTACATTGTAAAGAAAGCAAAAACGAGTTACAAGAAATGAGAGTATAGGAGAGCATGTGCGATGAAGGCAACATTCAATCTCTGAAAAAAATAATTTGTCGAGAAATACAGTCATAAATTACATAAGGTCATATGTATAAGAAAGAAAGAAAGAAAGAAAAGGGAGCAAACAAATTCACCACTATGCAGTGCTTAATTTGTAAATAAAAACGTGCCGGTGCCCAAAGCTCTCCTTTGAAACACGCAGCTGCTGCAATTAAACGTGGGCGCACAGAGTAGAGAGGCAGCCTAATCTTAAAGGCATAAAGGGCATCTTTAATCCATTTACAGCCATTCCCTGCCCCTTCAGCTCACTCTTGCAACTTTCTGTTTTCACCCTTTGTGACACTTTTTCATTTTTCTCCTCACTTTTTCGTTTTTTTCTTCCTCTGCCTTTCCCATATGTGTCTTTTGCACACAGTTAATGACTGATCCAGAAAAATAAGTGCTGGTGCCCCCCACTGGAAACCACCGGATCAAAGTAAGCACTGTCACCATGGGAGAGACTTCAGAATTGCCCTCAGTACATAAACATAACTAGTCAGTAAATTAGATATCGTTCATTGAAGAGATTTAGGCCCAGATTTAAGAGGGCCTACCGCCATCTAACGAGACATTAACGTCATTCTTTTATGCTAATGTGGTGTTAGATGTCCAAAACCTCACTGTGCCATATTTAAAAAGTGGAACAATGCATGCATTTGTAATCCCTTGCGCAACATTATTCCTTTACTCCATAAAGGGGGGGGGGAGGGTGCTGAAAAAAATGTCACAAAGAAATCTAATAGATTTCTTTGCATTATTTTGTCCGACATTTTTAACGCCTGCTCAGAGCAGGTATCAAAAGGGGCCACTACAAATCAAAAAGTACACTGTTCCTAAAGAAAAGGCAGGAATTAAAGAGGCACTTCTGTGTTTAAAAGCTAGAACCCTCACACATCCACTGGATGTCATGCTTCATCATTGGGTCTGCTCTTCTTTCGGACTGTTGCTGCAATGCCCAACGGGCGCCGCAAAGGGGCTGTGTGCCAGAGATCTTTTGGAAATGCGTGCCACAAAAAGGAGTAGGAAAAAGTTCAGACCTACTGTAAAGAACAGAGAGCTGGAAAAAGTAGATTAAAATTGGTTCGAGAGCCATACTGCGACAAATTTATTGTGTGTGATGGTTCTCGGTCAAGGTTAAAAACAAGGGGAGTCTGAGGGAAATAATGTTCCCCTACTCTATCAAAATAAATGTGGGGCAAAAGGACATTGACTTTAGTCCTAACTATAGGTCAACATGTTACACGCCTTGGGTGTCAAAAGGAGGCACACCATTGGTTACAAAGGGCACCTATGTACTGTTCAGGGTTAGCACCAAAAGTTTGGCGCTAACCCTGAATAGTGCATCAATAGGGTCAAAAATAGTGATGCTATTGCCCTGGGCCATGGTGTGCCATATTTTAAATACGGCGTACACATAGTGGTGATAGGGAGGAGCTAAAGGGCACAAGGAATGGGTGCTGCACCACTTTTTTCAAATCTGTCCCTTAATGCTCTTCTTGAATGCCACAGAGGAGGGTTGTGTGCATATCGCTAAAGTTAGTGAGCAGATTTGTAACATTTCCTATCAAGGTGCCCGAGTGGGATCTTTCTTTTTTGAATCTAGGCAGCTATAGAAGTAGCAAGTCTAAGCTGTGCAGGGAGCAGCTACCACCAGATATGATGCTTTACCAGGCTAGGTATTTAGGGGTCCCAAAGTGAAGTGCTATATGAGTAATAAAGACTACCTTGAGGATGCAATATGCTTTGATTTGGAGCCACTTGAGTGTGACCAGAGGAAGAGTAATGTGGTCAAAGCCTCAGGCTCCCAAGACTATCTAGCAACCTCATTGAGTAAATCTTGCATGCGCAACTGCATCACCCCCCCAGTGGTGCTCAAATGGAGTACTGTGTTGCCTTTAGGCCAGATTTTGGCTACTTCCACAAAAAAACAGGAAACGATTGTGAAGGTATAACATTCGTTAGAACCACAACTATTTCAAACATAAAAAAATTACAGGTTACTCAAACTGAATATTCAGTCAGCTCTGCCCCCCCTTGTCACTATCTATCTATCTATCTATCTATCTATCTATCTATCTATCTATCTATCTATCTATCTATCTATTTTTGTTAGAAATGGCAGCTCTAGTTGGCATTGGTTTGCACCCTGTCCAAGTGGGGACGCTCACTCAAGTCAGGGGACGGGAGCCATACAGCTAAGATAACCCCTGATCACCCCGTTGGTAGCTTGGCTGAAAAAGTCAGGCGTAACTCAGAGGCAATGTGTTAAGTATTGTAAACATACAGAGTAACACAGTGAAAACACCACAAAAGTACTCCACACCAGTTTAGAAAAATAGCAAATATTCATCTGAGTAAAACTAGACCAAAACAACAAAAATCCAACATGAACAAGTACTAAATTTAAGTTTAGCACTTAGAAAGACAATAGCTCTAACTGGGGCTATCACAGTTTCTTGACGGAGCTGCTTCCAAAAGTCCGATGCCACTCATGAGGGAATGTGGCCCGGTCACAGAGAAACAAATATTTTGCACAGTCTGAGAGGTGAGGCGTCCCAGGAGCCAGTGTGGCATTGGTTCCTTACTGCTACCAGAGAAGTAACGTGTTGGTTCCATACTGATAGGCAGGGGAGGTGAATCCAGCAGGTCAAGATGCGAAGTGTCGCACTTGTGGTGTTGCGATCGCACCAAGGGGCCACAGGTGCTGCAGCGGAGTTGGAGTCAGGTTTCACGGACATTGGAGACAAAGCACTCAGGACACACACTGTGGTGGGACTTCAGAGGCACTGCAGCAGCATCAGGCCTGAGTTGTAAGTTGCAGTCGTTGCACTCAGCAGGGACCACAGCCCTGGAGTGGAATCAGACAGTGGCACTGGTTCCAAAGTCGCTCTGGAGTCAGTGTGCTTAGTTTCTTCTTGGTTGCACCAGAGCTCACTTCCAAGGGACTGGGAACTGGATTTGACGCTAATTGACAAGTGAGGACTCTCAGCAGGAGAACCGAGGCACTGGCAGGTGAAGTCTTTTTTTTTGTTTTATTATTTTTTTTTGTAATTGATTTTATCATATCAAACATATAAAAATAAAACAACAGTCCCTGCAGAGCAGCATATTCTAAAGAGCAATAGCTCCCCACTGCAGTATTAACATATATTCCGTACAGGAGAAATCAGACAGGTACACATTGATTATTACAGTTCAGTTTGTTCTGCTAAATTTCCCATCTATTAATTGAAGACATGATCTGTACGGAATTACCACGGGGCAGTTTTCCGCCAGAGATGCAGTAGATATAACATGCAGTTGAATAAGGGACATCAACAGATATAAACAAAAAGGAGCAGGTGGGGAACACAACCAGTCCACAACAGCCTTTCACCTTTTCTGACGTAGATGCCAGCGTACAGCGGGGTCAGTGTTTTGTCCGGGCTTCTTTGGGTATATCACTCACTCGACTTGGGCCGCTAAGAAGTTATTCAGCGGGGTCCAAATATCTTTGGGTCTAGTCCCTTCAGGCATCAGGCTCCGGAAGACTATAAGCTGATCATGACAGAAAGCAGCATCTCTTAGCCATTCAGAACGACGCGGCACTCTCATCCCGCCCCAGCACATGGCCACTCTGCGCTTGGCTAACAGCAATAGTATGCCCACTAAACGTCTGTGTGTTGCCCTGATGTCCTCCACACACCCAAGCAGTGCGGTTCTAGGAGTGGCTGGAATTTCTATTTCGACCATTTCAGAGATTGCATTGAAAACTGCCACCCAGAAAGCGTAAACATCTGCACATTCCCACGCCAAGTGTAAAAAACCAGCCTCCGGCGCCCCGCAGCGCGCGCAGCTCGCATCTTCGCGCAGCCCCAAGGAGTACATCCGCACTGAAGTATAATATAGTCTGTGCAAAAACTTAAAATGCAGCAATCTGAACCTGTAATTTGGCGTCAACGCTCTCATATGCGCACAGCAGGCGCGCCACAGAGCCTCCGAGATGGGTTCTCCCAGATCCGCCTCCCACGCTAGTCAGGACGGCTCTCGGAGATTATTCCTCTGTTCCTGCATGCAGTTATATAATTTGGTGACCAGCCTATTAGGCGACCGCGCACAGCGCGCGGAACTCCACCGGGGCCTCATCCGAACTCCATATGCGGTTCCGCAAGAAAGAGCGAACTCAGATCACATACATACGCTGAAGCGCCGTGCACTCGCGACCGGCCAGTATCTCAGATACATCAAGCAAGCGATCATCCATCATCCAATCTCTCAGCTCGGTTAGGCCAGCATCTCGGAGAAATCCACGTACTCCACCATCACGGTACAGCTGCTCGTCAGCTATCGCCATTACCCGTAGGGAAGGAGCGAACGGGGCCGAAACCCCGGATCGCCGCATCAGCATACCCCACGCCCGCATCGTACATGCCACCGTGTCAATCCCCCGCATCCGGGACGGAACACGTCCACCGAATGCTCTCGCCAGGTCGTCCGGCCACACAGAGTCGCTCTCAGGCGCCAGGTGCGGCAGATAACGAATAGGATTCAGCCAGTAATACGCAAAGTGTGCCTGAGCACATAGATAATACAGCTCCATATCCGGCGCAGCGAGCCCCCCTAGTTCGAATGGCAGCGTCAGCCTTTCCCATGAAATACGTGCGCGTCGGCCCGCCCACACCAGACAGATCAGTGCTGAGCGCATACGCCTCAGATAACTTCTCGGAAGCGGGAGAGGGAGATTCACAAATAAGTACAAAAATTTCGGAAGGACTACCATCTTTGCAATAGCAATACGTCCTATCAATGACAGCGGGAGGGTACGCCAGATCTCCACCTTCCCCTCCAGCCACGTCAGAGCAGCGCCATAGTTAGCCAGCCACCGCTCCTCCACGTCACAGCACAGCTGTATACCCAAGTACTTCACCGGCCCATCCGCCCACATCAAAGGATATCGTGAGTCATATCGCGGTACCCTGGGGGTCAAAGGCAGCACCACTGACTTAGACCAATTAATATTAATACCTGAAAAGGTACCAAAACGCACGATCTCGTCAAGTAGTATATCCAGATTCTGGTCGTGATTCCGTATATATAATGCAATATCATCTGCATACAGAGATATCAAAATTGGTCGCTGCCGGAATTGCAATCCTCTCTCGTTATAATTCTGTCGGAGCCGGGCCGCCAGGGGCTCCATTGCCGCAGCAAAAAGAAGAGGAGACAATGGGCAACTCTGGCGCGTGCCGCGCGCAACCGGGAACGGAGTAGATACATTCCCATTGAGGCGCAATCTAGCCAGGGGCAATGTATACAGCAATTTAATCCAGCGGAGGAAGCGCGCACTAATTCCCACCCGACCCAACAGGGCAAACATATAGTCCCATGTTAAGGAGTCAAACGCTTTAGCTGCGTCCAGAAAAACAGCTGCCGCATTGTCATCTTTTTCTAGTGTTCCCGCCACCGCGAAGAAGGTGCTCAAATTTTGGCCCGTAGACCTTCCCAGGACAAAACCCGACTGATCCGGGAGCACCAAACTAGGGAGAAGAGGCTGTAGCCTTGCCGCGATCATCTTCGCTAGGATTTTTTTGTCAATATTTATCATGGAAAGTGGGCGATACGAGTCGCACCGAGTCGGATCCTTTCCAGGCTTCAGGATTGTCACTATCAGTGCCTCCCGGAGCGAGGTCGGGAGCGACCCAGTCTCCAGGGCTTCTGCATAGACCTCCAATAGTCGAGGGGCTATTATATCCACATACTCTTTATAGAACGCAGAGGTTAGGCCATCCAGTCCAGGAGACTTCTCTCCAGGTAGGCCGCGAATGGCCGCAGTTACCTCCTCCACTGAAAATGGTTCATCTAAGTATTTCCTGTGCACCTCATCAAACCATATTAACGCAATATCCTCAAAGGGCATCTGTGCGTCAGTCTCACCAGTTTCCGTCGGAGCCGCATAGAGCCCAGTGTAGAATTCAGTAAACACCTGCATAATTCCTCCCGATACACTCTCACCCCCTCCATCCATGACCTCAGAGACATAGTCATTGGCCCAAGGTTTACGAAGCAAAGCTGCCAATGTACGTCCAGCCCTTTCGCCCTCCCCGTACTGACGTGCGCGAGCCTCCCTCCCGAGGAAGCAAATTTCCCTGAGTGAGACCTCCTCATACAGCGATATCGCTTGGCGAATCTCCGCAACAACTTCATTAGACCAGTTAGATTCTAGTCGTCTTTCCAGCTCAGTAAGCCGTGTCTCAATTTCAGCCATCTCTCGTCTCAGGGTTTTAACTATATTGTGTTGTTTCGAGATACAAACCCCTCTGATAACAACTTTAAATGCCTCCCAAAGGGTTCCTGGGGACTCCACTGATCCCTGATTCTCTGCAAAATACATTTTAATCGCCTCCCGCAGTTCCTCACAGAAGGCCGGATCGCGAAGCGCCCCCCTAGGCAGCCGCCACGTAATAGATCTACCAAGTTCAGTCGGTATCTCCAATTCCAGACACACCGGCGAGTGATCTGACAGCGCACGAGGAAGATGTTCAACCGCTCTAGTCCAGGCCAACATATCCCTGGAGCCCAACCAGCGGTCAATTCGAGACCAGCTACCATGCACATAATTCAGACATGTACCCTCTCTCGCCACTCCATGCCGCTGCCGCCACAAGTCAACCAGTGCACCATCACGCATCACGGCCTCCAAGGCCTTAGCCGCCGCAACATGTTGCATCCTGGCCTTACTCTCCCTATCTAACTTGGCATCAAGTACGACATTAAAGTCTCCCCCCCAAAGTATCGCACCCGGCCCCAATGACTCCACCAGGCGCCACAACTCCAGGAAAAAACCTGGATCATCAACTTTCGGCCCATACACAGCGACTAGGCAACACGCCTTGTCCAGTAACACACCACTCATCAGTACGTATCTGCCATTTGGATCCACCAGTACTTTTTTTGTTCGCCACTGCAGACCCTTGCGAACAAGGACTGCGACTCCGCAGGAGTAACCTGAGTATGTTGAGCAATGCATCTCACCTACCCACCCAGATTTTAGTCTGTGTGTTGTGGACTTCACTAGATGTGTCTCCTGAAGCATACATACATCAATTGCATGTCTCTTAACATATGCAGCCACAAGTCGAGCTTTCCTACTGTCGTTAAGCCCCCGCACATTCCAAGTCAAACATCTGATCCCAGATACTTCCTCACCTCTCGGCCCCATCCACTGTCAGCCAGTATTGCACGCAAAGGCCAATCCCCACCTGCCATAAGGTTCGCAAGGAATCAAATAGAACATTCATACATAAATGAAGGAACAGTACCCCACTAACATGTGAGAAACCCTCCACCCCCGCCCACTCAGGCCCCCCAATCGGACCCAACCAATTACCCACCCAGCTTGACCCCAAAACCCACTTCGAAAGCAAGAACAGTGAATAACAGGACTCATCCCAGGGGCTATGACCGTCCTATTATCTCTTCACCCAGGTGGCATCGGGAGAGAGGGCCCGTGGGCCAGTCGCCAGTCACTAAGCCAAACGGGGCCAGGTAAGGAGCAGCCGACACGCCCCCGCGGTTCCAACAGTGGGTGTCAGGTCGATCGGAGCATGTTAGTCATTGTCACTTAAGGCAGCGCCTTCATTGCCACGGCCGCGGCGCTCTGCGGGTTCCCGCTCCCTCGGCAGTTGTCAAGCAAACTTGGTCACTTGTTTTAAGTCCGTGAAGTAGTGCATCTTACCCTCATGGCGCACCCTCAGCCTGGCAGGGTATAACAGGGCAAAGCTCACTCCCGCCTGAGATAGCAGTCGCTTAACCGGCAGGAAGGCACGTCTCTGGGACTGCACACCGAGTGTATAGTCTGGAAATAAATTTATTTCGGAGTTCTTATAGAGCAACGGACGTCTCTCCCTTGCCAGGCGGAGTACAGCGTCACGGTCACGGTAATTTAATAGATGTGCAATAATTGGACGTGGGGGAGTCCCCGGAGGGGGTCGGGGTCCCAAAGATCTGTGAGCTCTCTCAACCACCAGCATCCGAGAGAGCTCACCGGCGAACAGCTCAGACAGCATCTGCTCAATAAAGTCTTCCATTCGCCCCATATCAGGGCAGGTGAAGTCTTTGATGGCACTGAGACTTTTTTAGAGGAAGCAAGCTAAGTTCAAGCCCTTTGAGAACCTTGAAAAGCCGGATGTAGAAAGCCAAATCCAGTCCTTTCACTCCCAGGACAAAAGCAACAAGAGGCAGGCCAGCACAGCAAAACAACAGACAGAGTGCCAGTCCCTCCGACAGCATTAAGTACTTCCTCTTGGCAGAATATCCTCAGTCCAGAAGTGTTTAAACTATATGGTGTCGGAGCTCCCTCATTTATACAAATTTCTGTCTTTGAAGTAGGCAAACTTCAAAGAGATCCTGCCTCTCCTGTCCTGGCCCCAGAAACACTTCAGGGGGTTGGAGACAGCTTTGTGTAGGGACAGGCACAGACCTATTCAGATGCAAGTGTCAGTTCCTCCCACCACTCTAGCTCAGGGAGACCCATCGGCCTGATAGTGGGCCATCAGGATATGCAGGGCACTCCTCGATTTCTTTTGTATGACTGTCTAGAGTGAATGCACAAACAGCCCACCAATCATCCCAGCCCAGATTTGTATTCCACAGACTGACTGAGGCACAGAATGGTTATGCATGAAAGTGCCCACTTTCTAAAAGTAGTATTTTTAAACCTCAAATTTAAAAACCAACTTTACCAAAATATGTATTTTTAAATTGTGAGTTCAGGCAACCCCCATGTTACCCAATGGGAGAGACAGGTCTAGCAGTAGTGAAAAACAAATTTAGCAGTCTTTCACTATCAGGACATGTAAAACACACCAGTACATGCCCTACCTATTAAATACACTTCACCCTGCCCATGAGGCTGCTGTGGGCCTTCTTTAGGGATGAGTTACATTTAGTAAAAGGAAAGGTTTGGGCCTGGTAAGTATGTGCACTTGCCAGGTCGAAATGGCAGTTTAAAACTGCCCACACAGACACTGCAGTGGCAGGTCTAAGACATGTTTACAGGGCTACACATGTGGGTGCCGCAATCAGTGCTGCAGACCCATGAGTAGCATTTGATTTACAGTCCCTAATCACACATGGTGCACTACACTAGGGATTTACTGGCAAATCAAATATGCAATCATAGATACCAATTACCAATGTCATTTGGACAGAGAGCTGTTGCACTCTAGCTCTGGACAGCAGTGGTAGTGTGCCCAGAGACGTAAAGCCAGCAAAAATGAAATTGAGCACAGGATCAAAAACAGGAGATCAGAGGCAAGACGGTGGTTAGGGATAACCCTAAAAAAAAAGGCCATTTCCAATAAGGATGCAAATTGCCATTAAATGATTGGAAATTTCAGTTCTGGGAGTGCAGCATTTCCTTTGGACTAGTAGATATTAGTGGAGTGTGGTCAATCCCCACACGTTTGCACCAGCAGCAGAGTGCATTGCGGTACTTGACCATTTGCCATGGATGTATATTCAATGAAGAAAAAGCCAAAGGTTACAGGAATGTTATAGTGTGGTTCTGAATTTACTCGCACAAAACCATAGAACTTCAGTTAGAGTTAGAGTTATTTCAAGCAACTATTACTTACGGCCTAAGGTAACTACAACTCGCGTGCCCGCCATGCACAGTTTTTTCTTCAATAATTGAACTTCTAATGTTTCATTGATATTTTTATTGACATTATAGGTGTGAGAGGGTGTCTCTAGGTGTGAGAGTGACTGTTAAAGTGTCTGTCTGGGTTTGAGAATGGGTCTATGTGAGTCTGAGAATGTCTGAATATGCTCCAATAGAAGAAAGATGTGTTCACCTCCAAGAAGGATTTCAAATCGGTTTTCAATACCGAATCCTGGAGTAAACTCACTTACTTTGCCTTCGCCAAGCCCAGGAGTTAGAATCATTTGTCCTGTCCAGGAGTGGAGCTTCAGCTGGGGCACCTGCTACTTTTATATTTGCAAATGCTTCCTGTTGAAGTTTACTTTCTATGAAATTAGCTTCATGGCCAGGATGGAAGCCCACCTGCTCATTTATCCAACAAGAATCCACAGTTTGCACAAAATGGAGTACTTTCTAGTGGTTAGTTAGTAAGTGCTACCTTGTCCGGTTAATCACTGTGTGGGGGCCATATGGGCCTCAACCCCTCACTGATTGTGGCCTCAGGTTCCCCATACCCTGAGGCTTGACCTTCATTAAATGGAAGAGAGGGTCATGTGGCCCCCCCAACCCTTGATGTTTTTGGCCCTGGGACCCCATCCCCTGAGGCCTGGCCTTATAATATTTTTATATTTTTAGGGAAGGAGGCCACACAGCCCCCCTCTGCAGATGATCTCTGCCCCGGGAACCCCAACCTCTGGGGCCCGGCATAAACATTTTATTTTTATGGGGGGATGGCCCCCAACCCCTGGCTTATTTTGGTAATGGGGACCCCATCCCATGGGGCCCAGCCATCATTAAACAGAGGAGGGGGTCCCCACGGCCTCCCAACCCTCAGTTGAATTTGGCCCCAGGGACACCATCCCCAAGGCCCAACCTTATAATTTTTTTTATATTTCTTGGGAGGGAAGCCATGCAGCCCCCTTCCCATCCGATCTTGACCCCAGGGACCCCATCCCCTGGGTCTAGGCCAAAACATCTTTTTCTGGTGGGGGCACCCCCTCCCTGGGCTAATTGTGGCCCCAGGGCCCCATCCCAGGGGCCCCGGCCATCTCCCCTGGGACCCCACAGGGCACCCAGTGTGCAATGGGACCATGGGGAGGCTGAAGGCCCCTGCAGTCCCAGATGGCCCTCCGCCTCCTGTATGAGCTGGCATTGCGGGCAATGAGAGAGAGTTACTAATGATGCAGCTCCCTCTCTGTGAGAGCAATTGTTTCCTCTGTTCCCCTGCCTGCATCTCTGCAGGCAAGGAAACAGAGGAAACCTCCGCTCGCAGCATGTGAGAGCTGTTTGACAGCTCTCACTTGCTGTGAGTGAAGTGTTTGCTCTGACTTGGCAGGAGCTCCTGCAAAGTCACAGCAAACAGCTATGTCCCTGGGGTAGGATGGCAGCAACGGACCCCTTTCATTTGTTCATTTTAGCCCCAAGGAGTTTGTGGTCCCCCCGCTGCAAGGAGGAGGAACGCGTGACCCTGCCTGCATTTAATTCAACATTTGCCCCGGGAAGGTGGTGGTCCCCAGGGTTGCGGGGAGGGGTGGGGCATGGCCCTCCTTAATTTTGTTCACCATTTGCCCATGGAAGGTGGCAGCAGTCCATGGGTCTGCAGGCGGGTGGTTGTGCAGCCCACCTGCATTTTATTCAACATTTGCCCCAGGGAAGTGGTGGTCGCCGGGGCTAATACAAGCCCATAGGAGGGGGGGCCCATGTACCACCCATCCTTTTTAAACCACCCAATGACCTGGGGCACCCAGGGGCAAAAGAAACTAAATGAGCAGAAGACTGCCCTTTTTAAAATAAGAATTCTTTTTGGAGAATCCACAAACCTGGATCCACGGATATTCTCGACATTAAAAAAAAAACGTTTTTCAGTCTTGAGGAGTTGGGGGCCTTGTCTGTGATGAACCCCTAGACCATTTTCTTTTTTTCACTTTTTTGTGGGACTTGGCTGAAGACGAGTCCAAAGATGGCTGTCAACACTTCCTTTCTGAAGTGTTGGCAGCCAATCAGATATCAGCATTGAGACAGTTTGATCTGCAGAGGAACTGTGCCCCCAGATATCTATATTTCTTAAACTCTAACACCTCCAAAACTACTTAAATGAGAGCTAGCCTTCTGCCAAATTTGGTGTAATTCCAATTTTTTGGTTCGGGCTGCAGCCGTGTTAAAAATGTGAGAAATTCCATTGACATAGAAAAGGAAAAATGTGTTTTGGGATCCCCCTTTTTTTGGCCCCCACTTGACAGGTCACCCTGAAACTTTCAAGACAGCAGCTGAACTGACCAAAGTATAAGCATTGAGAATTTTGTGAATATTCGTCAAAAGGCGCAAAAGTTATTGGCAAAACAAAAAACACTCTGTCTATGGAAAAATGGTCCTTTCTATATTTACCGCCTGGTGGTATATACACATTTGCAATCAAGACTACACAGTGAAAACCATAACTGGCCAAGATCACACACTGCATCAAAGGTGAGTGGAAACTCATGCTACAAATGTAATGCAGTTTGTTATTGGTAACTGGGACATGAAGTGAGTGGTTACAGTAGAACAGACACTATGCCTAAAATGTTCACGTTGAAATGCTTATCTTGATACAAGCAAGGTGCGGTAATTGTACTTTAGCCCAATTTATATCATGCTCAGCTCGTACTTAGTTTCTTAGGGCGAAGCTGGACCCCTGTCTCTGCTCTGGCTCAGCTGTTCCCTTGAGTTCTCTAGCTTGCCCACTTCCAGATAACACACAGTTTACCTGTTTCTGTGCAGCACTATAAAATTTTAAAAGGGCACTGAGGATTTGCCTTTCAATCTCTTAGGAATGCTGTCTTGTTTCTGTTATACGATTTCTCCAAATATATTTATACTGATATTTCAAGAGGGGACGTGAAAATATATCTTGTTGAATTACCTGTCAATTTTTCTGGTCCAGCTAAAGAAATACCCTTTAAATCATATTAAAACCTCACATTTTGCCAGTTAAATGGCTATCAAGTGATAATCCTCTTTAACACCACTATAAATCAGTATAACAATTACAGGATTATTTATGGAGAGAGTTGTATTGCTTTTTGGATTTCATGCTATTTTTCTTTCAGTATTTGTTTTGTGTTGTAATCTGATTTAAATTGCCAAGACTGAGCAAGAAGACTGATAATGCCTGTTAATGAGAATCAAATCTGTCAGTGCATTCCGCACAAGTTAACCTGGACATATAACCAATGGCTAACACAGGAGATGTTAGTAAGGTTAAAAGGATTGCATGTTTGCTACCTATTGCTTGCATGTCCTGTCCTAGTAATGGGTTCACAAGTGTCATTGAACGTAAAAGCAAAAGTCAACTTGGATACACCAACACATAGGAAAATCATATAAAATGTCTAAGACTAGGTCATTCTGTCAGTATCGTAACATGACATGCATTTGTAAATTACCTGTTTACCCATAAGTATTTTATAGCTTAAAAACATGATTTTGTTACCCAGCTCAATGATATTCATTTTGATAACCTCAGTGGGATGAAATGCTGTCTCTACCCAGTGGAAATAGTGTTTAGACAAAACATCAGCCAAAATTGTGCCAAGAATACCGTGGACAAAAAAATCACAAAGGTAAGTTTCTATAGGTAAGCAAAGTTGTACTATATAGAACTCCACATATATATACTTTGACAATACATGGCTTCAACCTATGTAGATGTGGATTTAAGAATATACTAAGTCTATACCAACATATTTGCACTTCTCAATATTTGGTCCTCGATATTTTTGACATAATATTCTGTCTGCACGATAATTTAGTTTTGGATATTCTGTCAGTGATCCATGGAAATTCAACCTTTGACCATGGAGTCTATCAAGATCAGTACAGCGGATGCATTAGCCCATGTAGTTATTAGACCTGGCTGCAAGAGTTACACAATCATAGCGCAAAAGCAGTCAAGAGCATAATTACTTAACTTTCTGAATACAGCTGTATTTGATCTCCTTTAATGTTGACTTTTATACCATGCTCCTATCAAATAGTCTTCCATGAGCCTAACTTTCCACAGCAACCGCACCAATTACAGTGGATGGCTTATCAATGCTCTCAGCAGAACTTGCCAAAAAGCCCATTAAAGGAGGCATCCATGGAGGATAATTAAATAGTTCTCTTTATTCAGCTTTGTATGCTAACACCAATAATAGGCATTCAAGAAAGTTCCTTTATTGATGATGTTAGCCCGGTGTTTTATGTATTTTCGTCCATCACCGATCGAATTACCCCTTTAAACGTCTGCAGACTGCACAAACTGTCTGACAAATGTAGAATGTACATCTCTCAAAAAACATTAAATTAAATAGATCTGTTTTCTTCATTTAGGCGTAGTCACATCTAGCCCAACTGGCTTAAAAAAGAATAGTCCAAAAATGTTTGATAAGCTGCTGGATATAGCTTTGGGCCCGCAATATGTACGACGTGAACAACATTTTGCTAGAAAGGTGGTGCATGTGCTGAAGGTAATCAGGAGCCATGTTTAAGAGCCATGATGAAGTCAGTGAGAGATCAGGGAGCCCATGCTTCGGACATCCCTCCTCTGCTACAGTGCATTATTCTGCAATATTAAGCATTTAGGACACCTGTGAGACTTTACTTCGGGACAACACACCATGTTTGGAGAATGAATACATTGTATTGACACCTGCACAATTATTCTCAGTGCTACAATATATATTTATTTAACTTGGGAGACCCTTATGATTTAGGGTGATGTTTGAACTGCACTAATGTTTTCCCAGTCACGGGTAAATCGATCAGGAACCATAGGCCCAGGTTTAAGAGGGCCTAGCGCCTTCTTGTGCCACATTAGCATCATTTTTTTTATGCTAATGTGGCCGAAAGAGGCCAAACTCGCTGCACCACATTTACAAAGTCGCGGAATGAATGCATTGCACCACTTTGTAGCCCCTTGTGCCACATTATGCCTACACCTGCTATAATGTATGCAAGGGGGTGGGATCCCCCAATTGGTGGGGGGGGGGGGCACCAAAATGGAACAAAGAAATCTATAAGAATTCTTTGCCTCATTTTTTTCAGCATTTTTAACACCTGCCTAGAGTAGGCATTAAAAGGAGGAACACCATTATTTATAATAGGCCCTACGTGCTGTTCCGTCTTAGCGCTAAAATGTTGGCGCTAACCCTGAAAAGTACATCAATAGCATCATACATTTTGATTCTATTGCCCCCTACCCTGCGCCATGGTGCGCCATATTCTAAATATGGCACACACATGGTGGCGGTAGGGGGGAGATAAGGAGCTCAGGAAAATAATATTTTCGAAGTAATTTTGTTTTCCAATAAGGAGTAAGGAATAGTGCAAAATTACCTTCTGTATATCAATAGGAATAAAGATCCCCCTGAAGTATAAATCCTCCATGCTCACTTCACAAAGATGTGCTATATTCCGTGGTAGGCTGGTTTTTAGGCAGCAGAACCTTAGCACAATTGGATATGTCCCTGCAGTGAAATGAAATCACACTGCACAAGCAAGCCAGCTCAATAAACAAGGAAGTGCTGGTTGAACATAGTTTGTCACCATAGAATGGAAGAGAAAGTTCCTTTTGAGTGGACGGAGTGAAAGTGTAAGTGAGGAATTGTTGTTGATTTTCTGGCACTTCCAGCCTCCTTACCCTGTAGAGCTATCTATGAAGGGACATTGGACTCGGGAACTTCTTTAAGTGTGCTGATAGAAAGGGCACGGCACGTGCAACACAGTAAAAGTGACACGTGTGAATCCATTGAGATAATTTATTTTGATCAATTAGCTCTAGAGAGATGGACCTCCGCATTCCCTTAGGGGCTATCCAGAGATTAAGATCTAGGTCACTGATAGACTATTCATTAGCTATTGTAACATACTTAAATGTTGCCAAATGTTTATTCCAAAGTCTTTCAATTCAATACTGCCTTTGTACATATTTATAGGTTCGCTGGTTTTGTAAAACTAATTAATTTCATAGGCTTCTCATTCACTAGAAAAATCCAATCCCGCATTGATTTAGTAAATTAATATGTTAATTATCAAATATAGTGATACAATCAAAATACAAGTTCCTTTTAATGACCTGGCAATATATTTTTGTAACATCAATGTCTATGAAAGAGTTGCTATCTCTTAATAGCCCCTTATTTTAGGAGAAATGTTTTTTTAACTAACTCACACACATGTATACATACACACAAGGATGCAAAAGGATGTCTCCCTATCTTCATTCCCCTAATCAATACATACTAATAATATATAATAAAACACTCTTTGCTTAACAGCACACAAAACATTATGGAAAATGTAATAGTAGTGTATTTAGGTAGATTTGTTTAAAATTATCAACCTCTTATGTTCATGAAATAAATGCACTCTTGTTTCATTCCTGATCTAGAAATCGGTCAATCTATTCTTCTGGGCCTTCACTATTACTTCTCGAAAAGTCTACTGTTCCCAACATCTACAAAAGGTTTGCTAAAGATCAACATTTTATGTTGATCACTATAATCTCTACTTTTTATCCTCTCTGGCATTTTTACAATTGTTTCCTTCCTTGTCAAGCTTTAAAATGATACTGCTCATTCGGCACTGTCAGTCATTGCTGACTTATGCTTTAATATTACTCCAATATATATGTAGGTTTTAGCATTCTCCAATGTTCGGCCATTAATTTTCCATACAAATAGTAGCAATTAATTACTAATCTGCCGTACATGCATTTAAGTAACATTCTATTGTTTACAGAGTGCACATCAACTGTATAGGAGTGTAACCAAAACTGGGGAAATCGTCTGCACATAACGAAGAATTTATCTGCACAAACTTTAGAGTATTGCATTTAAGGCCAGGCTGATCATTTGATTGTGTTGTACTTGCATCACAAATGGTGTTGCAGGGGCAACGCAGTCCTTAAGTCAGTTTTCCCAAGCAACGCAAAGCCACCTAGAGTAACACAAGGCTGGGCAAGTCACTGCCTAGTGTTACTGTACCCTGGAATGGCATTCCAGGGGTGGAGCGTAAGTGTTTCCATGCACTCATCCATGGATTTTGGCGCATTTCCAGATTTACCAAGACTGGGAAACCTGGGAATCAATCAAAATGCTACCCCTTCCAAATAGAGGTGGAACAAGGAGAAATATCTTTATTTCTTCTTGTTATTTCTTCTTTCTAAGTGTGTTGGATTCTGCAGCACACTTTGAAAGATTAAGAAGCCTGTAAGGATTGTTTTTGTACAAAAAGATGTTGCTTCCTGCACAAAAACAATCCTGCCTGCACCACAGGCACCCTTGCACAATGATGAATGGATACCTGCATTTGTTCCAGCCTGCAATGAATGCACCAGCAGAATGATAGAACAGGAATGTGCCATTTCTTAATGGATATGCCACATTCTTGCCCTCTCCATTTGACACAGTGCAGCAACGTTGTGTTGCTGCATTACACTGCATCAAAGTTTGATAGAAAAGGCCCTTAATTTAGAAGAATGAACTTTGCCCTTCAGTCAAGTGTAGGGCAGTCACATATGAATAGAGAGAGCAGCAAGGGAGTAAGGACTGACCCTTGCTTAAAGTCAATGTTAACTTGTACTCTCTCTATCCATTCCCTGCCATGTCCAACATTGACCTATGCCCATATGTTCGAATGAAGGGCTACTAAGAGTTTCAGGAGCCCATCTAGAAAACTGTGCCAAGTCACATTAGCGAAATCAACAGTACATCTCATCAAATGTAGAATGAAAATCAACAAAATAAATATTTAGGCCTATTGTGCAAGTTATTTTTCAAATAATATAATTTAGCAAAAAATGTGGTGCAATGTTGACTGTACTAGCCTAAATCCAGCTTGTTCCTTTGGGATTAAATCATTTTTGTAGGCTCACTCTTGAACTCCAAAAATCTTTGAGCAGGCGTTGACGAGGGACATTATGTGATATATCGCAGGATCTCTGACATTGCTTTTTCTTAGAAAAAAGTTAGGGCTTGATTTGTGAAAAATAAGCGCCACCTTTGTGTCATTTTTTTAATGCAAAAGCGGCACAAATGATATTTTGTAAGTTTGTGCCACTTTTGTGTAAAAACAATTACGCAAACATGGCGCTAAAATGGGAATGAGGTATTTGCCCAGATCTTAGGGGCTTTCTTATAAATAATCTTTGGGATGCCACTTTCATTTGTTTAAGTTTTCCACAGTCTCACTAGTATTTCTCAAAGACAACTCTCAATTCATGACAAGCAACGATACATTCAATTAACACAAATTCATTTCCCATGCAAGGCTTGTTATTGGGGTTCCTGTTGTTCCCAAGGTCATAAATCCATGGGTCACCAGTTTCAAAATCTTCTTGGGGACCTTCTTTGATATAACCTTGTTTTCATCCCCTTTATCAAGTCACACCCCATAATGCCCCAGATCCCCATTCATCTTCCCATCTAGTCATTCTTGAGTGACCTTCTAATTAACTATGGGTTAGATCTATACTCATACTTGAACCATCAATTATGAGTGTTGTCTCTCCCTAATACATCCTCATTCATCATGGCTTCAGTCACTCCTATTTTATTCTCATAGTCAGTCAATGTCCCCTGCTGTAGAGTCCTTGCAGTCTCAGACCAAACTGTGACTTTGAAATATCAATGTCAATTACTCTAATGCCTCAGTCCATGTCCTTCCTCGCAGGCAAACACCTTTTCTTCTCTTAAATGTTTCTTGGTCAGGCAATTTTGAAAGAACTGTATCTAATCTCTCACTAAGTCAGAGGCCCTAAGGCCCATATTTATACTTTTTTTGCCCCGCATTTGTGCCGCTTTTGACACAAAAGCTGCGCAAACTTGTAAAATACAACTGCATTTTGTAAGTTTGCACTGCTTTTGCGTTAAAAAGTGGTACAAATGCGGTGCTAAAAAACTATAAATATGTTCCTAAATTTCGAACTCTGTGAGATTGTTGCTGCTGAAAGTTTCCGATTTCTGAATTAGTACTCATTTCTCTTCTGTTGTTTCTCCCAAAGTTCTAATAGTTATCATGTTTGTATTTATTTATTCATTTGTGTCATTAAATGTAGTAATGTGCCCTAATTACCTGAAGGAATATTCTTTGTGGTTTAGGAAGTGTTGACTTGACTTGTGTGATGCACTTTTTTCCTTTGAGCTACTTTTAAATGTTTTAAGTCATGAAGGAAGATTAATAGTGAAGGACATGAGCGTATCTCCTGTTCCACCCACTTCACCTCTTGATTCTGTTAGAGCAGGAGATTTAACAGAAAATATTAATGAATATTCATGTATTTTGAGTAATGGATTTGCATAGAAAATGTAATAATCTAGAGAAAAAGAATGCAACATTTGAAAATGTATTCACACGAGTGGCCGCCAATGTTTACCAAGTGTACTTAATAATGGCTTATTAACATGAAATATTGAGATATGTTTGATTAATTTAGTAATACATCATATTTAGGGTTATGCATTATGTATTAGCTTTATTAATTGAAAGCCTTAACTTAGCGGAGGTCTTGGCCTAGCTGCATGGCCTAATGTCAAGCTGTATTTCTTAAACATTTAATAAAATGTCTGCTTAGTGAACTGAATTGTGATTTTCCACTCTGCTGAACTAATGTGCTGTAGCTAAACGTCTTTCTCATGAAAACTGCTTGCTACAAGATAGTGTTCTTGTTAAATGTAACATTGTAGATGTAATGTGTATGAGCCTGACTTTCTCAGGCGAAGACAATGGAGACACTGACTGGAGTATAAGCTGCAACAATATTGTTACCTGACGAGCCGGATGATGAGAACATTACTAAAAGGACCAATCCTCGACATGTGAACCGTGAGCTAGTAAGAACTGCAGATTTTAAGTTTTAGTTTTATTGGACTAAGTAGGGACATGCAATCCCCTGACCAATAAGGAATTGGGAAGTAGTTTTAGGAAATCTAACTTACCCGGACTGCACCAAGGGAAGACAATGCATTTGCCCATTTTCTTTCTTGCTGAGAGGTTGTTACCTTATTGAGCGTCTTGATACGTACTTAACTTTAATGCTTAAAAGTTTTTGCCTTTTCTGAACTTTGATGCTGAATCCTGATGTCTGCTGACCAGACTGATGTCCTGATGATGAAGACTGTCACAGCTTGGTGATCCAAACTGAGGGTAGGTATATTGACAATAATGTTGTCTGCTCTGTTTATTTTATTTTCTTTGTAGGTACCAACAACGCTCTTTTGATAGAGCCATAGTTAGATGTTTTTTCAAATTTGTGTTGACTAAGTCATTTTGAATGAAGCCCAAACATGCTAATTCTAATCTGGTGTTAGCTAGAATCTTCATTAATGAAAATCAATACTTGGAGTAACAACTGAGGTATTTTCTTTGCTGAATCTAAAAGTATGTAATAACGTTTGCACAGTTGTTATTATTAATTTGCACAGTGACTTTAGAATGTGTATTAGTTCAAGCCTTCATTAGATTACGTTTCTTTAGGCGCTTTGGTCAGCCAGTGTTGTTCCTGTATGATCTTAAGATTTTAATGAAGCAATCATCCCTGATGGACAGAGCAATTTCTGGCAGCCGGGTTCCCACTCGATGTGGTGGGACATTGCTTCATTAAAAAAAAGTACTTACAAGGGGTGTACTATCGCGGGCTTCATTTTTGCATTATGTTCCATTAAGGGTTGTAATTGATTTCGATAATGAATACAATTGAATGCCATTTCATATAGCCTACTGCCTTACAAAACTTTGAGTGTTTTCTTATAACGTGAAAAGAGCCTATCATGATCCCATGGCCCAAACTCAGACTCTTGTTATAAAAGGCTTACCAAACAATCCTACATTTACTGAGTAATTCGAAATTATACCCACATTTAGTACAGAGTATGCAGGTTCTCGCATAACGCAATACAGTTTTTGCACTGTACCTGCAGGACTGTAAAGTGGAAAGTAAAAAGACGATTTATTTTTTGTCATGTCATGTTGCACAAGGGCCTGCACGAAACTGTAGTGAATGCCTTAAAGCAGAGGAGTCATGATGGTTGAATCCAGGTAAGATTTTCAGGTTATCAGTATAAGACAAATTTCATCATATTCAGTCGAAACATAATAATAGAAAATCTGATAGTTAAATACTGACTTGATATCTCTTTATTAACTATTTATTAATCGTTTACTCATTTTATTGTACTTAAATTCTTTCTATCTTGAACCACGTCCTCAATGCAAGAAAAGACTGGCGGTTGGGAAAAGTGGTGGGGGGGGGGGCGTTTGGGTGGTAAAGAAAATAAAAACAATAATAAAAAAAAAAAAATCACCTCAATCCCCACCACATTGCTGCTCTTCAGGTCTCTGCGACCAATCCTAACGCTACTCTCATGCTGCTCGCAGCATGAGAGCAGCATCAGTATTGGCCTGAGGACCCTGGCTTTGCACTCCCAGGAAGACTGGGAGCCTGTTCCTTCTGTCTCCAACTCGACAATGCACCTTGGGTTGAAGACTGCTCAGTGCACGTGTGTATGGCCGATCTGAGACTGGTGGGCAAACGCACATATGCGTAGTGAGGGTAGTGCACACCACTCCCCCTCCCTGCCTGTCATCCCCCATGGTCCCGCCCCCATAAAAATAAAACAATAATAAACATTGCTTATTATCATTTTATTTTTTAAGTTTTGATGCTGCTGCCACAGGCAGGGGGACGACACTCCTCTGCCACAGCGGAGGAGCCGCTGCTGCTGTCCACACGTTTCACGTTTGACTTTAAGATATTAACACACTGCAATAGTTTGAACACAAGGGTATGTTGCGAGACAACCCACACTGGGTAGTTAGTCAAATGCATGCAGAATGACAAATGTATAATACATCCTTAAAATAATACATAAGTAATGACAACATCTGTAATATTTTGCATTTTATTTCACAAAATTACATTGGTATATTTACAAAAATCTTGGGTGAATGATTAAGCCCAAACAAGAATCATATCACATACTTTCAGTTCATTTTTGCCTCATTCTAGCTCTGGTGTTAACTAGATGAATTCACGACCTGATTTAGATATTGGTGAACAGGTTACTCTGTCACAAAGGGGACGGATATCCAGTCTGCTGAAATCTGTGACAGAGTAACCCATCTGCCAAAATCTGAATCAGGTCTTCAGTCTCCAACACCAAATGCCGGGGAGGCAAACCTATGACTGAGCCGACTACTCCTTTTCCAGCAATATACATACCCCAATTACGAAACATCAGTGCAGACCGAAAAGCAGGCAGGCCGTCCAGCTCCAAACCATATCAAAGGCCCTTTTAGAAAGCAGTTCTTGCATGCAGGGAAAGAGTTCCTTTTTTCGTTGGTAATCAGTGCTAAACTGACAACAAATATCCCCTAAGTGCCCCTATCCTAAGGCATGCTATGTCATTGCTTCCAGTATGGAGGACCAAGTTACTGGGCTCTGGGAATTCTCCTACTCCTAGGGATTTTTCAAATGTAATGCCTCATTTCCATTAACCAAACCACCGACCCACAACCACTGACGCTCAAAACCAGAGACTGCAGCCAACCATGGCATTTTGGACCCCTAAATCTCTCTGTAGCTATATGAATGAACAAGTGACTACACCAACAAACTCTTCTACAAGAGTCTTGAGTCTTGTTGTGACTCCCCACAGAAGGAGAAAGGGGTGAATGGTATTCCATCTTAATATTGACCCTAGAATATCATGCTACCAGAATTTTGCAGGTCAAAATATTCACAATGTACATATACATATGTATAGGTTTACATGACTTAACTCCACATATATGTACCTTGATGATATATGTTTCTTCAAGGTACATAAAAATGAAGTTAAGAATAGTAAATCAATGCTTACCTTCTCAATATTTTGGTACTGGGTATTTTGGCCAGGATATTTTAGTCGCACAATGTTTCTGTAGTTAATATTTTGACATACAATTGGGTTAGTATTACCCTAGAAAAAAACACTTAAAGATGGTGGTCACAAACATAGCACATGTGATCAGAATATATCTCTCAAAATAGTTAGACTTTCACCTCCTCACAGCCTTTATCTGTTCCAGCTTTAGCCTCATTCTCAAAGTTGCCGTGCTACTTATATCTTGAATGAATGAGTGGGATAAAAAGCTCCTGCTAAGATGCCTAGTACCATGTAGCAAACCTTATTTTTTTTAAATGACATAACTTGAATAGTAGCCCCTGTTCATTGTGCGTCCATGGGCCGTGATTACTGCCTGCAGCCTTGACACCAAAAATTACTTAATTATCTAGGCTACTCCGCAGTCCAGGTGCATAGGAACCTTGCACCCAAATACCCTTGCAAATCATTCATGATAATTACTTGCGTTGGGGTGCATCCCTGCAAAGTAACCATCTGTTAAGTATCCTTGACTTACCCTCAGAAACTAAGATATTCAAAAAACACCTAAATTTAGTGCATATGCCAAGAACATCAATAAAGCTTCAAATGATGGACATTCATGAGAAGGCCGCACCCAGCTGATGCTCCATCTGATTTGGCTCCTGGTGGCCCCCTGTTCCCACATCCGGGGGGCATTCAGGCTTCTGTGGCAAGCTAGGGGACAAGTCTGCCCCCGAAGTCACAAAGAGAGTTGCAGAACTGAAAGCGGGCTCTGTACCAGCGAGGAGGAGACTCACCTTGGGCCCATCACTATGGCCATAGCTTCTTGCTGATCATCACCACATCTCTTGAGATGTGCTGCCTGGGCCTCCTACTAGATGTGAAGCCAGCCCTCCCTCACTGGCCGTGCTGCCACCCCCCTACTCCTGTACCTCTGGGTCTAAAGACACACAACTGCTGTGCATGTTTGAGTGATCCTCGCAGATGGGGCCAGTGCTCTCTGGCCTCATTCCCCTGGTGGACTTGTGTGATGACGTGGCCTGGATGTGGTCCCCAGCCTGCAAACCCATCAACCTCATGGAGACCATGCACATGGTGAATGAGTAGGACTCATCCTGGGCCCCACTCCCACCTATAGACAACACCCCAGGAGAGACACTGTTTTTCCAGACACAGCCATCCTGGGAACCCACACACTCATCTGCTTCGGCTGTGATGTGTTCCACATGGTTCATTTTCTATTACTGCTCCCAGCTGGATTGCCGCACTTCTTAGACATCTACTAGACTGCAGGGGGGTGCCAGGAAGGCTGTGCATCACATGGGGCCATAAGACATTATCATTTTCTCTTTCCTCTGTGGACCACTATGATCTTTTCACCAGCATAGTGCCTACACCCCTCTTGGCTCTGAGGATGCCATGCTGTTGATAACCATCCTTTCTGTGGAACATTAGGCCTTCCATAGCGGGTTACCTGGCCGGCATGTCTATCCCTCATGCCTCAGTCCAAACCGACAGGCTGCCAATTACTTTTCTCCGAGGCAATGGCCTGCATTAGATCCCAAGCCACCTGTGCCCCTCCCTCTGACCTGGGTTCCACACTTGCAGTAGACATGGACACCCTCCTGGAAGAAGTATCAGCTATTGGGTCCATTCTCACTGCAATGAATGACAAAACTGCAGATCTCACCACTGAGGTGAAGGCCCTATGAGTGACGAGCATATGGCATATTGCACAGACACACTAGACACACAGGTGGGCCTCTGGAATGCTCAATACAACACTCTACCAGACTTGGCAAGGACATTGAATTCCTCCTTCATAAAGTTACTAACTTGGAGGACAAGTCCTGTAGGGACAATATCCACATCCTTGGAGTCCAGGAGAGAGTGGAGGGAAGCACATACTGAACTTCTTGGGGACTTTGTCACTAAACTGTTGGATACCCGCTTTCCAAAAGGGTGCACAGGGTCCATTCTCACTTTGCAGCTTGTTTCCTGTGCCATCGCCATGCACGTGCCATCCGTCAGATGCTGAGGCAGGTGCTGACGCCATTGCTCTTCGAGGGATACCACACTACCTTCACAGCTCCAAGTTCACCACTGTCAAACACAAAACATACCTGGCTTTGCACCCCCAGCTATTCTGTTTGGAACTTAAATATGGACTCTTGGACCCCACTTGCATGAATATTATGATGGATGAAAGACCCAGATCTTCTCTGACTCTGGAAAGTTGGAGGCTTTGCTTGATTATTTTGAGGACTCCCCCATGAATACCAGAGTCTGCACAGACACTTGGCTGACAAGCCACTGGACATAGCCGACTAGCCACCTTCCCATCCCTGACACCAACACCACCAACCCACAGCTCCATGGCACCAGGAGTCAGATAAACAGGGCCTCAACCACGTGGTTCAGGGCCTGACTAGGGGCCGAAATAGGAACAAGTCTTGCTCCCCTCAAACAATCAACATCCCAGATCACAGATGTGACACCCCTTACTTCATCAGCCTGACCCTGCTGGCCCCTGCCAGAGGAACATTCCACATTTCACTCCCTTGTGACCTCCTATTAGTGCCCATCCGCACTAGCACACCCTCCCGGTCTGTGATTACTCTACCCATACCCCCTACTGGTGCTAGTCTTGTCTGGAGAATTAGTGTGGTGGAGTGCTGACCCCATTGGGTGTCTAATGGACCTGCTTTCTCTACCACATGCACCCCTTTTCTATGCCATTTTTCTCATATTTCTCCCAATCCTGTGTGTTCATGCCTGTGGATGCACATTCCACCTTGCTCCCTCATGGCCTCCTTCATTGTACCCTTCTTGTTGCCTCTTGTCCTCCCAAACGGGCAATGCTACTAGCTATAATGTACCCCTCATGCGCCCATGACACTTTATTGGGGGCCGCTGGAGTATGCTGTGCCACCGTATGCAGGTCCCAAGCGATGAAGAGTCTTTTTCCCTTCCCTGTCTCCTCTTTTACCCCTCTCCCACTTACTGTTGCCAGTCCAAAAACATTAGAGGAATCCTATACCCCGATCCACCTTGCACTACCCACACCTGGAAGCCCACCAGCCACCCCTATTACTCCCACACCCTCAGTCTGATGCCTACATCTCTTACAACTGCTTCATTGAATGTTAAGGGCCTTTTGCATTTTATCAAGTAAAAGAAGGTTCTCCATTACAGGAGAATGAAATATGTGGACTTCACACTTGTCCACGAAACACACCTGACCCCTAGTGGAGTCTCTGAAACTGACACAGTACTGAGAGGGCACTGTGATCAATAGCAGCTGACCTTCTACGACAGACACTACACTGTCCCCCTCCCACAGCTGCTCCAAGAAATGTGGGGTAGCAATCCTTATACGGTGCAATCTCCCCTGTGAACTTCTCAAGTCCTGGATTGATGTGGAGGGAAGTTGGGTGTTCGCCAAACTGTGCTTCCCTGATAACACCCTGATCCTGGGTTTCATCTCTGAGCCCAGCCTATCCTGACCTTTGGATGCACACTCTTGTTCCTGGGGTATGACTGGGACCTGGCCCCTGACCGGCTCTTGGACCAATCATGGTGGATGGACACCCAGTGTGGTGCAGACAGAGAGCCGTCCTCCATGACCTTCTGTCAGACCACGCCTTGGTTGATGTGTGGTGCCTCTTACATCCCTCAGACAGGGAGTACATATTTCTCTTTTGCACCCACAGCACCCAGTCTCACATCAACTACTTCCTTCTTTAGGCCCTGCTCCTTCCACTAGTTGCTGGGTGCGCCATTCAGGAAGCAGCGATGGTGGGTCACTGTATAGTCTGCCTAGATCTGGACTTTGGCATCACTCACCCTCCTCCTGCACATTGGCAAATGACAGCCTTTGCTTATTAGCTACCAGAACACAAGCAGTCCATTCAAACTCCTACCTGCTCCTACATGCAAAACAATAAGGGCTCAGTTACCTTCGACCAGACACAACGAAGCTACCCTAAGAAGTGCCATGATGAAAGATTCAGCTGCAGCAAAACGCTTTTCTCATGTTACTCTCAGAGATGCAGAGAGGGTGATTTCCAGTCTTCACCAGGCTACATAGACACCCCACGGAAGCCCATTAAAGGGCCCTGCAACTCACCAAGACATGCCTTAATGTGCTCTTTAGGGGAATGAGTGAAAGCCCTGGTCAAACTCCGATAGCATAAGTATGATCAGGGTGAGAAGGCCTGATACTTACTCGTAGCCCGGTTGCATCAATGGAAGTCACTGCTTATTGCCCCAGCCTTCTGGAATGGCATTGGCCCTCCTAACCCATCCCCAGGATATCATGAGGAGATTCACCAGCTTCTACTCAGCATTCTACTGCTCAGAGTCCTCCTGCAGATGAACACTTTTCTCCAATCGCTCCGCTTGCCTTCCCTCACTCATAAGTATTCCCTGGAGAGTTCTACAAGACAGGCACACCCCTCCTGACCCATCTACTGACCCAGGCCTTTAAGGAGGCTGTAGATTCTCAGTCTCTAACACTGATCTTTAATGCTGCCACCATCATGGTCATTCCCAAAGAAGGCAAAGACTCACTTGAGTGTGCCAACTACTGCCTAATTTCCCTGATTAATGTAGACCTGAAGGTCTCGGCCCATATTCTTGCCACCCTCATGGGGAAATTAATCCCATAGTAGATACAATGCTTCACAAGTGGGCTTCATCCCGGGATGTACCTCCTGTGACCATCTTTAGACCCTTATGCATACCTTGTGGCATGTTAAGCATGACCTGGAGGAGCGGTTGCCACTTTCCCTTGATTCTGAAAAGGCTTTCGACCCGGCAGAGTGGCCATACCTCTTCAGACTGATGTCGTATGTGGGTCTTGGAGATGATTTCATTTCTAAAGTTAGTTTGCTCCCTTTACAATTCTCCAACCAAGGAAGTCCACTGTGGGAGCTTTGGGTCTGCATGCTTCCCAAATCATAGAGGTAAATGCCAAAGGCTGTTACCTCTCCCCATTATTATTTCTCCTAGCAATAGAACCTCTCTGTGTCACTATTTGCTTTTCCACCAAGGTATCAGGCATATCAGATGGTGCATCGGACGTGAAGGCCCCCCTCCATGTCGATGATATTCCCCTCTTCCTCTCCCAACTGGTATCCTTCCTGACTGTCATTATGTCCATTATTGATCGTTTCTCCAGCTTTTCCAGATATAACATCAACTGGGTAAACAGTGAGGCTCCGCCCTTGACGGTGGGGACTACCACAACCTTGCTCCATTCTGATGTTGTCTGATGGTTGGCCCATGGGAAGAGCTCTTGGCATCAAAATATACAATGGTCTCCATCAAATGATGGAGGACAGTCTTCTACCCCTTCACGATTGATCCAAACAGGACATCCTTAAATGTATGCACATAAACCTATCTCTATTTGGTGACATCCAAAATGTAAAGATGACAGTGGCTTCCAGATACAACTATGTCATTGGCATGCTACCTTTACGGATACCCCAAAGCTCCTTGTGAGGATACAAGCAGAAATCAGGTTCAATGTCTAGAGTGGCAGATGTCCCAGGTCGTGAGCCTCTAGTCTATGGGCCTCCGCCTCCCTCACATCACCTCCTACTACCTGGCCTTTCAGATTTCCCAGACTGCGCCCCACTTAGGCGACCATAGATTAGCACCAATGAGGGATTACAAGGAACAGCACCTCACTGAGGTCAGCACGCCTGGCTACACCATCCTACCTTCCATAGCCTTTTTCCCCCTGCTGACACAATCCAATATTGCAGGCCACAGCTCCAGCATGGAAAATGGCCCATGCTCTTATAGGCATTGACCTTTATCTCCATAGTGCAGTGCTTGAGTGGCACAATGCCACCCTTTGCATAGATGGTGAACCTTTCTATTGGGCAACGTGAACGACCCAACAGGTGGTGAGCAATGGCACCCTCAAACCCTTTCCAATGCTTGGAAGGGAGTTTAACCTCACCCAAGTGTCTACTGGATACACCGTCAACTGTCCCACTAACTTCGGTCTTTTTTTGGGAGTGCTTCAGATGGAGCTTCCAGCCTTTCCTGTCCAGTGGTATCTCCAACTCTGGGGTGGCTATACATGACTAGTTTCAGAATAGTATGGGTTCCTGATTGGGGATGTATGTTTAAATCCTACCCTGACATGCACAAGATGGCATGCTGCCCTAGGCAGAGAGTACAAACTGCAAGACTCTGCAGACTTACTTCGATCTCATTATAGAGTCCTCCGGGAAATCTTGGCTCACATTTTTTATTTTGAGATATTGCATGGCTGGTATTGGACCCTGAAAAAGCTACACCAAGTGTCCCTGTTACCTCACAGCAACTGCTGGAGTTGTCCTAGAGATGTGAGTGATGTGGTGCTCATACTGTGTGCAGCAATATGGGTGCACATTCAACAGTTCTGCCCCCGGTACATCTGTCCCTCAGCCTACCTCACTCTCCTTCATGACACTACTGATACTCCTCAGATGGATGCCCAGACCCACCAGTGACTGGCCAAAGCTATGGTGGTAGCACAAATATGCATCCTTTGACACTAGCATCAACCCACCTGCCCCACTTTTTGCAGAATGGGTGGTGGAACTGCATAGAGTGACCTTACATGAACACTTCACATATGAAATCAATGATAACTTGGATGCGTTTAACAGGATTTGGGATACCCTTAGGACACCCTAGCCTGAGGCCTGATACCTGGAACTGTTCACACCCCACCTCCCCCATTTATCTTTCTACTCAGCCATATTTTTGGAATGGAGAGCAACTGCACCCCTACTCCCTCTCCACAAACAATCAGCAGTACTTCCATACCACTCCACTGGTGTGAGTAACAATGGCCCTCCATTGCCCCCTGCACCGATCTGTCCACCTGCTTAAACCTAAGCTACTGACAGCTTAGCCCTCATATCCCCCTGTTATTGGCTCTTTTCTACTTTCTCCCCCTCCCCTTCATGTTGGGTTTTGATTTTATTATAGGTGTATGGTTTACAAGGTTGTTTTCCTACACACTCCACTGGGGGTTCTTTTCTTCTTCTTCCCAATATTGCCTGCCCAAGTCCAGATCTACTGTCTGCAGTGAATGACTTTGACTATGGCGCTTCAGGTTGTACCAATGCTCTGGGCAGCTTCATCCACTTGGGTTCACTCTCCCATTCTGTAGGCGAGTCAAGGGGGGCTCTTACACAGCTGTTACTTACCAACCTGGTTGTGAGGCTGGAAAAAAGGCTTCATGTGATGATAAAAACACGTGTGGTAATATGGTAAGACTCCAAACACTATTTTACTATAAACAATAGGGCACCTGATAAGTGGCCATCAATTAGGAAACCTATGCTGTCCTCACAGCACCAGGGGGCCACCTGATGCTTTTTTTTCTTTAAAGTCCATAGAGTGATCAGACCATGTTGTTTTGCTGCCAGCTGGCCAGGAATATTGAACTGCTCTGCATCCTTGCAAAGCCTTTCTAGTTTTTGAGGTCATTGCCTTTGTGATCAGCTCCGGGTGAATGGAGGCACCAACTCTCCTTAGGTCCCACAGAAAGGAGTAATCATTTCCTATGCTTCTACCAGAAGTGCTCTGAATTTGCTCACATTAAGGCAAGGTAAGACATTCCCAATGTTTTTATTTTGGTCCTCAACATGCTTTCCAGAAATATGTACCCTAAGCAATACTACATTTATTCTTTTAAAGGCCTAAGCTAAAAAGCGAACTACATGAGGCTGATACTGCTGACAAGCTCTCTGACAGAAAACTATCCTTTGTGTTCCGCATCCTAACACTATCTGCAATAAGTGCTTGATTGTCACATTACTGGCTCCTTGCTAGCCACTCTTCTGTCCATAGTTCCATGCACAATTTGGGTTGACATACGGTTCCATCCCCCACTCTGCCTTCTGCATTAGTATAAAACTCCAACTCAGCAATGGAGTAGGCTGGCTGTAGCCAGATTATCATACTGATAAAATCCTGAAAGAAGCACAACCAAAGACTCTCACATCATCTGTGATTTGGGCCGCACAGTCATTTTTTCTGGAGTCCTGGTATGTGTTTTCAGAGAACGACTTGTCCAAAGGCATCAACTACAATGCGAAGTTGAATTGCCACTGAGATGTGTAGCTTGTGACACATTACTTTTGAAGCATGTAGGCAAATCTCTAAAGGAATTCAAGAACTTTATAACTTGAAAAACTGCTGCTAACTGTAACAAACCACTAAATCATGGGAGTCAGAAACAAAACACCATGCCATCATCTGAACCTACTATCTCCATAGCCACTGATGTCAAAACGTGATTAAGAGTCTCAACATTTGCACAAGCAATGGAGCATTCCTTAAGAACCATTTATCTTCACATGTAAGACTCTGGAAGTGGAAGAGTTCCAGATGCACTAGAGGTAATCTAAATTCAAATTTAATGTCCGATATGACCACCTTTCACGTGCTTTTCTAAGTGGCACTGGTCTTACCAGACAAGCTATATCTCACTCTGCTAAGTGCCGGATCTAAACTATGATTTCCTGACCCACCCATGGATAGAATATGTATTGATGAGTATCTACCTGGTTCCCCCTTTGGTATAACACCTAGAAGTGAACAAATTATGGTGGTTAAACAGGGGTCTAGAGAAAGGGATTTTTTCCTACCTGTTTAAAAGTCTTTCTGTATCTTTTGAAAATAGGTATCCATGTCTTACGTAGGGTCATTTCAAATTTCTAAATTAGAGGATTTATAAAGAGCATAAACCTCAAAGACACACTCAGGTGTTCCCACAAAGTCTATCCCTTAAACCAATAACTTCTTGGCCCAGCCCTAAAACTCTTGTGCCTTTGTTGTTGGCTACCTGCCTTGGTGACATGTGGGTGCTATATATAAATCCATATATGAACCAAAATGGTGAATTTATGTCTTTCTGTAATGTTCACAAATTCAGGATTCCGATCAGAACTGTTTTTGCATATTTGCCTAGGTGCATCTGAGAAAGCAGCTTGATTGACAATACCCACATTTACAAGAGACCTGAGCAAAGTGCATCTTGACAGTGTCCATATTAAATAAACAATTAGAAGAATAGCCTAAGAAAATGAACTAATACACAGCCGTCAAGGTAAATATAAAAAAATAACTAAATGAAAGGAAGAAAAACAGCAGATAAAGGATGCACAATTTATAGCAAAAATTGAAATGTATGTAAATATAAATGTGTGCAAAACTGGAAAGAAAAATGAAAGATCAAGAATACTGCCTCCTGGAATGACAATCAATTAATACAATTGAATTCAAATAAGATAAATAAAAAGCATAGACCTTTAAAAGGCACAAAAGAACAATGCTGTATGGCTGTGTCTGTTCCACATCCTATTTAGAACTATTGGTTTTAGAAATCTAAGTAGCAGGACCTACTACCATCCTGAACACTTAATTTCAGTCTACTCAGATTTCTAGCACTCTACATGGTTGGCAATCTCAAACGATCAGCATAACCAAGAAGGACTATTTTGAGAGGCACGTTCAAGTCCTTTGGCATCTAGAGAATTCAAGTGGGCAGGTCCTGGAAATCAGAAAACATGTCTCCCACAAATGTACAAGAATCTTCTAGAACTCTTTACATCTTCAAATAATAAAAGTGAATTTGCTGTATATTAAAAGTACTATTTCAACCATGCCATTGCACATGGAATCTCCACTAAAACGACCTTACTTTCTCCTAAGAGCCCTACTACATTTACAGCAAACTGAAGAGAGAAAGGACCTTTACTTTCCAGCTGCAGGGGATATGCGTGTTAAAGAGCACCCCTAAATGACAACATTTTACTGGAATCTCTGGGACTGATTTAGATGTTGGCGGTAAAGATTATGTCATCGCCTTTTTGGCTGAAAGCCCATCCTCTGCCGCAAGGGTCCATCTGCCTAATTTAGATGTCGGCAGCCCCATAGACGAAAAACCACATTCAAACCGCCGTCTCCACCAACAAACACCACCTGCGCCAATGACGCAAAAGGAAATAGTGGCTAACAGCTGAACCCAGACATCCTTCCCACTGTGCAGACTTGATGTGCGTTACCACCAAGATAAAAGTGGCGGTCTGACCTCTATGTTTGAGCTTGTGGATTACGGGGAGGGGAGTGAAAGCTCAATTTTTTTCCACATTCCACTTCCCTCTTTGCCTGGACACGACTAGACAACACATGCCGTCACTGCTGCCACCAACCCAAGGAGAAAATACGCCCACCCTATCCCCAGATTCTAAGGTAGGGATGCCGCATTGCCAAGTTACATTAGGTGGGCACTGCATGGGAGGTCGGGCCTCTGCAGACATACGCATGTCACAGTAATTTTTCTAAATTACTGTGACATGTATATGTCGGGTACAGAGTGGTGTTGCACATGGCTGGGGACACACTGGTATATCACTCATATTGCACACAAACACAACTGTCATTGTGGTGACATCATTTATTGCAAAATAAATGCTGGCACCACAATGTCAGTACACTCACTCTGGACAATGGTTTGTGCTATCCGTTTTGTATGTGAGTCAGTACGTGTATGTGTGTGTGTGGAATGGCTGTTTGAGGTGGAGGGAACTGCACTGTTGTTTGCGTGTATGTGTGTGTGTATTGCTTGCATGTGAGACTGATGTTGTTCTCTATGTTGTATTGCCGTGTGATGCATTCAGGCGAGTGTTGCTGTATGGAGGGCACTGTCGTGCTGTATGAAGTTGTGCTTGTGTGTGTGTTTGTGTTGCTGTGTGTGTAGTTGTGTTGATTGTTTTGGTTGTGTGTGGGTGCTGTGTCAATGGTGTGTGTTTTGTGGCATGGATGTATGTCAATGTGTGTTTTTTGCATGTACAGCAAAACTGCAGCTTTCACTGCCTATGACCCTCTCGTGAATGCACCTGATCTTGGAAGCGTCAAGCAGGGCCGGGCCTAGCTATCCAAAAGTCCAAAAAAGGCAGGTGTAAAGCTCTGGATTTGGCCATGGTGAATTTATGAATTAAAAGGTATAGGTTAAAGCACTGATCTACTGTGCCCTTGCCTGAACTAAAACCTTATTGAACATTGGATAGTACTTCATGGGCTTTGGACCACGTTGTTAGTCTTGATAACTATGACATTGGAGTGCATCAAATTTAATTGGCCAATTACACTGAAGGTCATCCCTTAAGCCTTTTTTGTACAAAGGGACGATGACAGACTTAGACCAAGTACTCGGGAGATTGTGCTTAAAGACTATGTTAAAATAAAAGATTAAAATGTGGCCCCTTAGTGAGTATTGGATTTAAATCAGTCCATTGGTATTCCATTGGGGCCCGGGGCCTTATGATTAGGCAAGGTTAAAATAGCATCTCTTACTTCTGTCCAGTCAACAGAGACAAAGGTCATGCATAAGTGTCAATTTCAAAGGGGACTCTATATGTTCCAGAGTAGAACAAAGCCTGTCATGAATAGCTATGAAATGTTTGGCTCACATGTCAGCCTTAATATGCTGTGACAAAGATTTGCCCTGATTAGTGGTAAACAGACAACGATTCACAATCCCCAAAAAATTAGCACTGAATCTAGATGCACAGGCAGAAACAAGATCATGCCAGGCCTCTTGTTTCAGTGCATGCTTCCTACTCTGCAGGGTAGCTTTGTACTGAGTTCTAAGGGGAGCTACTTTACATATATCCCTAGGCTTTTCCTTAAGAGCTACCAAGAGCTCCCCATGAACCCTAGTGCAGGAATGGTCTAACCATTTAATAATTGTAGATTGGCTCAGTCGGGATGAAGTGAGAAGTACCATCACATGCCTGCTAAGAATCTCATACGAACAATGAAGGTCACAGCAGAACATTGAAGGTTAAGACATTACATGAAAGAATCACAGCAATGACTAAGCAAGTTACAGTACAAAAGTGCAGGGTCAATACCATGCCACCTAAGTCTACACCCATGTTCATGTGTAGACAGCTGCTCATGGGTTAGATTTCTTAAGAACTCCATGTGTTGCCTCCACGACAGAGTTGTAACAAGGGGACTGTGGTCACTTGTTGTGTCCCATAACACATCATAATGTGTGAACAATTGCAGAAAGGTGATAGAAACAAAAATAAAATCTATAATGGTAGAGGCACCTCTCCTCATAAAAGTAGGTTTAAGAACACTGCCCCCAGACTGCCCTGCACCCTCCCATAATGCAGATGATTAAAATTGCTCACCAGATTCTTAAACAGCTCCCCCTGTGCAGTGTGTGCAAAGTGAGTTCATGAAAAAGAGTGTAAGAACCCATCATTGATTTTGCAGGCATCACAACAATGTAGGTTGAAGTCACCTATTAGAATAATTAGACTGAAAACATTGCCAGATTGAGGGGAGATATCAAGCAAAGATCTAATTATGCTAGCATGGTTGGCAGTAAGAAGGAGTCTATTAGCATTGTAAACGTTAATACGAAACAACTTGCACGAGCTAGAGGACAACCACAGAACTAACAAATTGGGGCAGTCAAAATTTACTTGGCCCATTTTACAATTAAGAGCAAGAGAAACTAAGAACATAAGGTCACCCTTGGCTTTCCTAGACTGAGAGCTCCAAGCAGATTAAAAAATTTGCTTTAGCCATCAAGAAAAAGACTGTGACTCACGTCCCGAAGTCTCTTGAAGACAGATGATTCCATAGCTCCTTCGGAAAGCCAACTAGGAAGGGTCATCCTGAAGGCATGCAATGCCAGCAAAGTTCCAGGAAAGGATGCCCAATGTACAAACAGGATTATAATTAACACAAACCTTTGGTTCTATAGGTAGAAGTTCCTGTGGCCTTGGGAGCACAGTCAATAATGTATGTCTGTCACTAGTGTCCAAGTTACTCAGGGGGCCAAAAGGATTAAATATATGAAGGCTCGAGGAAATCCAGCAGTACAAAGGACAGTAGAGTGTGAGCTAGGGTATGAGCGAAGAATTTTATATAAGTAAGCGAGTGATACAGTAGTGATACTTGTTTCAGGATTACACAGCAAAATTAGTGACATTAGAATGTTGCTCACTTTAAGCGCACTGTTAAAGTTCATGGCTGTGCAGTCCCCAGGCAGAGTTTTAGAACACTTACAGGGGTAAGCAGGCAGCTCTGCTTTGCTGGTGGAGCTAACCGAGTTTTTGGCACTTTGCGCTCCACTTGGAGTGTGGAGTTCACCCAAAACTCCTTTAGCCCCACCAGCGGAGCAGAGCTCACCCGGTGAGCACTGCAGCCCAGTTATGGTTGTCGTGCTGTGTAGCCCATAACTGGGCTGCACTGCACATAGGAGCCCAGCAGCAGGGGGAAGAGAGTGGGAGAGATCCAGGCCACTGCAGAGGAGGACGACAAGGAGAGGAGGACCCAGTGGAAGACCCAGGTAAGTCCTCATGTCTACTTCTTTTTCCTTGTTTGTGCACAGTGGTGCACAAAAAAGGACTGTCTGCAATGGCAGCTTTCGCTGCCTATGGCCCTGGTCTGAAATCAGGCCAGGGCTGCAGTCAGTGAAAGCTGCCATTTCAGGCATCTTGTGAACCAGCCTGTCTCGTTTGCGCTGCACACGGGGCAGGCCGGTGCACAAGAGGCCTGGCGGCTGTTGCTGCCTACGCACCTGGCCTGAATTCAGGCCAGGGCCATAGGCAGTGAACGAAAGCTGCAGTTTCAGGCATGTTTCATACCTGGTGCATGGCTGGCTAAGATATTAGGCCTGGATGGAGTTCACAGGTTCCGACTCAGTGGAATTCTGCAAAGTTGATTAAAAACTCTGAGGAATTCCGTGAAAACAGAGTTCCATGACCCACAGAGTCCTGAATGCACCTGATCTCATATAGGTTCAACAGAGACAAGCTGTGGCTCATCATGCTAGATATGGGAATTGATAAAAACATAGTTTTGTTTCTATGTGATTTGGATTCTAATCTGAGTGCACATGTAAGGTGTGGTCTGAACAGGGCACTTTACACTTAACAAGGGGTTGTACAAGGCTGGATATGAGCTCATTTTAATGTATTCTCTGTTAACATGTTGCAGCAGATTCTTATCTCTGGGGATCATGACCTTCCTATGCTGAATGGCCATCCTATTCCTGCTCTCTTATATGCAGATAAACTGTTTTAGTTTTGAGGACTTCACAAGGTCTTCAAATTCTATTAAACCTTTTTAGGAATTATATGGACCCACTTGATCTTAGCATTAATTTGAGTAAATCAAACACTGGGATGATAGGCCCTAGAAACAGCAAAAGCACAGTCCTCCATAAGGGGTCACACACTTATCAGAATCAATACCTGTCCTTATCTTGCGATTATGTTTGACTCTTCTCACAGTTGTTTTTTTCTGGTTAGGGCAAGAAAACATGTCTTTGCCAGAAGTATTGCTGCCATTTTACACTTTGGTGCTAGATTAGATCACAAAACAGTGGAGGCTATGTTATAGATTCAAAAGGCCAAGTGTACACCTTTGGCATCCTGTGGTTGTGATATTTGGGGTTATGCTAACATGGCTTCTTTAAAGTGTGCTGAGAACGTGTTCCTCAGAAGGCTACTTGCACCTCCCAGCATTTCATATACTTTCATCGTCCATGAAGAGCTGGGGCAGGGATTTCTGGATGACACAATTCAACTAAGACCTCACATCTTTAGGTTGAATGTCTGGGTTAAGCTCCAATTAGAACTTAACAGGAAACTACTTAGGACTACTTAGGCTTGGGTGGTGTTTCTCATATACCCTGACTCACTTATGTTCATGACTGTTTGTTTTAATTAGGGTGTCCCTCCCTTTTAGCTCCCCTGAGAGCATTAAGAAGGCTGACCTTACTCGGATTAAAGAAGTCTTTCACAGACAATTGTACAAAAAGAGGGAATCCCTTGGTGTTCTTACTCTGGTTTCAGTCAGGTCATATTGACTTGTGCAGTCCACTTTGTCAATAGAACCTTATCTTTTGTTTGACATGTCTAACACTCATCTTTATTTGTTATCTCGTTTTGGGTTAAACATGGTTCATCCCTTAATTGGTATCCTTAAGTGATGACCTCACAACTCAGACCTCCCTCCATGTACTTGTGACGCCATATCTACCCAAGACAGCATGTGCTTTATTTTCTTCTGCCCGATTTACAAATGCTTTAGATCTCATTTGCTGAAGCCACTATTAGTGGGATGAAATTTCACTCAAGCTACGCCAACTTATCGTTTTTACAGCTATTAAGCGATCCTTCTATCTCTCACTTTTGCTTGTTTTATAAATTGTGCTATTAGGCTAAGGATTTCCCTGGTTGATGATTCCTAACGTCTTGCTTTGTTACTCCTTTTTGTATACTGCTTAGTGTTATTGTAATTAACTTTTATGTTTTGCAATTTTAAATCGAATAAAGTTTAGTGGTGATGATGTTGATGGTTTTGACCATACCATATGTGTACGTGTTTCACTAGGAGGCAAGGTAGGATTGTAGTTATCAGACCTGAAAAAGGGAAGTAAAATATTAGGGATTTTTCTGTATCATGAGAAGTCTCTTCAAATAACTGCTGCTTTGAAAACAGAGGCTCTGGTCCAACATTAAGTTCTCTCAATAATTAAATAAAACATTTTCATGACAAAGAAGGAATCATTATTTCCACGCTATTAATAATTTCCACACTGTCTGAATCACATATAAATATCTGAGAATTATGTTTCTGATAAAGGCACGAGTCCCTCATTTTCCCTTCACCAAACGTGGACACTAATACAGTGTGGGCGAAAGCGCCAGTGTCAATGTCAAACCTAAATTCGGCATTCAGCAACTGAAATGTGACCAATTAACAATTGCAAAATGTCTTCCACTGCATTCCAGCATTAGTGCCATGTATCTTTTAGTATTTTTTATGCGTTGGAGAAATACCTTTAGTTGAAATCTGAAAATTCCCTAGCATATAGTGGAACATATGAAACCCATAGCTATGTGGAACATACCCCAGCTGAATATTTTAATATGCCAAATGGCCCTAGATAGATAAATTCATGTTTAAAGACTCCAAGTGAAAGCTTCCTGCACTGCCCTCTGACAGAGCAGATTTCCAATCCCAGAATCTGCAATGAAAGTAATGGTCATGCCATTTAAATACAGATTACGAGGCTGAAGTTTATGTAGCAGGTCTCAGATCCTAGCAAAGATTTATTTTCTGCAAAATAAAAATCCTGCAGATCTTATCACCATTGAAAAGGGAGGTTTCAGATTAGCATAAAAACAATTTATGAAAACATAAAATCTACATCATTATTTAGAGAATCAGAAATGGAAGAAATTTTACATTTGAAAGAGTGCACTTTAAAAATGTAAAATATATGAAGCTAATGCCGCATTTGCATGCTTAGTTTACCGACAAGTATGGAAGCCTTGTGTTAGGAGTTATTCTACAACCCACCAGTAATTTTCCACTCCAGTTGTAAATGAATATTTGTAAGAGGGTTTTCAGGATAGGGAAGAAAAACTGTGCCTCCAAACTCAGGGAGGCGTGTTTCTCACTCAATTACCCAGTTACGTATTGCACAGCTTGGAAATTATATTTGAGAAACCTATATTAAAATCCTCTCTTGCCTTCAACCACAACACCATCCTTTCAAAAAACCTACCAAGGCATAATATTGAAAATGTTCATTTCAACACATAAAGCAAACGCAGTTTCACTGTTGCTAGATGCTTCTATAACAGACAATTAGTATCAAACCTGATATTGGTCCATGAGAAACGGTAGGCCAAGACAGAAAGGAAAAAAATGACAATTTAGTACAAGTACTAGCAAAATTGGATCACACTGACTTTAGTTTTGCAGCAGAGCGGTGAAGAGCCTCACCTATAAACACAGGTCAGCCACAAACCGAAAATCGGACAAATTGAAACAGCAAAACGTATTTTTAAAATGAGTCCTTTTCATGTCAGTCACAATAGAAATTCTCTTTCATGGTTAATACCAAAATGGCAATAAAACAGCAAAATGTTGATTTATGGTTGAAGAGAGCAATGAGGGATTATCATTGAACCAGCAACACTACTACTTGTGGTTATCACCAATGATTTGCACTGAATTCCGACATTCTGTGAATCACTAAAAATCACTAGGACTGTACTTTGAAATTAATTAAAATAGCACATTTCCATACATGCTCTTGAGCACTCTGTGCAGGACTGACGATATGAAGGATGAGATTCTGGGGAAATAGGTATTATACAAACACGTTTCTTTCGAAAGGAAATCTTTTCTTTCCTGTGAATATGCCCTTTCCGTTGCACCACGATGAAAATGTGGAGATCTTGGAGAAACTTTTAAATCGAGCTGTAATCGTGCTCCAGGTTGTTTTTCTGCAGAAGTAGAGTGGGAAAATATCGAGAAGGCATATGAATCCCAACAAAAGTATGACAATGGGTTTTCTTTACATTCCCTGACTTTCTATTTATTCCCCGGAAGTACTCGCGTCCCACCATTATCCCTAAAATATAATACTGCACAAAATCTGCCCTGCGACTAGATGTTCCATCTGCAAGTATAAATACATGTTGTGACTGCTTTTGTGGACCATTATATGGGATTTATACCCACAGATGGCTTTTTAAGCACCCAGGCTGAAATTAGGTGCAAATAGTTAAAGAACTGTACTAATGAGTCTCACGGCAAATTCATTATTTCACATTTCAAAAATATGGGACTGTTCTAGAGAAAGTACCTCGTTCTAGACACCCAGTCTGTAAGTCTCAATAAACAGAGAGAAATAAATTCACAATTGTATTTTCAGGAATAATATGCATAAGAAAGTCTTAAGGCAAAAGGGTAGCAATGCATACATGGATGAAGTGCGCGTGACTCACAAATGCACATCAAACACACAGAGGTGTACTGTTTGTGTATGTAATGCAAGTAAACACCTTGCACACAAAGGATTGGCAATACATTGGACTGAGGCCTATTCCTAGGTCAGGGTCAGAGGTCAGGGGAATGCAAACTCACACCCTGGCATATGACAAGCTTGCGCAGCATATCCAGATCCTTCTGGCACTTGTAGGTTTTATTTTATAAATATAAATGTAGGAGTATAAGCCTCACAGTGCAAGGAAGAAATACCGGGCGCAAGGCTGCTAATGGTAGACATTTTAATCAGTAACACAACCGCTCAAATTACTAACTTGCATTGCTATTTGCTCATTTTTGGAAATAATCTCAATTACCTGTAAATTTGGTTGGTACTATGTAGAGGATTGTATAGAAAATGCTGAAGTACTTTTTTAACTGAAGCAACTTGTCCATCTTTAGATCTCAGGTGACATTACTTCTGTTACCCTATCAAACCTCTCAAAAATATGTAAAACCCAAGGTCGGTAATAGTCTGACATTCAGTACCCAATCAGCAATACTGGCCACGGTGCATACTTGAACCAAATCACTACTAAGAAATCAATGATGGACTACAGTTACCCTAATCTTTCCCATCAGTATTTGTTATTCTGACATGGCAACCACCTGCTGAGTCAGGTCCTCAGAGATATCACATGGATGGCTACCTGCATGGCCAGAGGGCTCTGATACTGGTCTAACAGTCAGTCTGCCCTGATTGGCTCTCATCACGAGACCACCCCTTTGTGAGCTACTCTGTCCAGAAGATTGGTCAGCCAGTCAAATTGGAAAAAATATGTAAGACCAACAGGTCTGAACAGATTGGTGGTGTTGGGTGTTGCTGGCATACCACAGAAAGGCTGGAAGGAAAGCACACCCAATGACCTATATCATCAGATGAGAACACCAGGTCATGGATTCAATATCAGGGCCCAGGACCAGGAATGCAGTGACAGCACTATAATGTTTAAGGTAATCTACTTTACCTTGAGGCATAGAGCGTGAGCCACAAGGAGTGAGCCATCATATGTGGGGCAATAAAAGACAAGACTGCTCTCACTGGTACAACAATGTCATCCAAAATAATGAAATTATGCTGAAGTACTATATCTCACACCTGATCACAACTGATTACAAATTGCTGGACACTACCCTAACACCCTTTGTCCTCATTGTAGGAGATAGACAAGCAATTTGGAAATGCGCCTTGCTCATCCTTACACGGGTCAAAGTATTGTTTGATGTTTAGTCAGTCCCAGGTCTGGATACTACGTATATTTTGCAACCAAATCAGTTTGGACTCGCTGTCTTAAAATCAGGCTTTTTGCTCTGGGTATTTTGTTGGATTTTATGAGCCCCAGTCTCCCATACTTCACTGATACGTATTCTAATCAACTTTCAAATCTGTTTGTCACAAGTATACCAACAGAATGGGTGTATGATTTTTAGAAGGGTACTAAGCTCATTCCTGTGCTCCCGGCCATACTAAATACATATGAATCATTAGTTTTAACAAGATTTTAAAGACTACAAAATCAAGCCACCAAGATGTCTGACCTTCCAAAAGTTTGACAATGCCAAACCAGATCAGCAAGCATGTCATTGCTGCCAGGTAGATGTTATGACCAAATTAAAAATACGCTGCATATTCCATGGGAACTATTGTAACCAATGTCCAGCATATTAACAAAAAGCTTTCTCCACATCAAATCCCATCGGGAACTTTTGGTAAGCATCGTTACTATGTAATTTTATGCAGAATCACTTGAATTATGCAACTGGGTGGCTGCAGCTTTTTTTACATAATTATGGATGGGCCACATTTGCCACATAATCCATTATCTGCTGCGTAATCTGTAGATTTCAACAAAAAATTGTTTCTGGCTGAAACGGTTCAAAAGTTACTAAAAACCCAGCAACATGTGTTGCCGTGCAGTGAAATGCCCTTTGCAAAGATTGACTGGCCACCTTTGTGTTGCTTATTGCTTTGTTTGGGTGTTAAACTAGTACTAATGAGGTGCAACCTAAGCCCAGACAGTGTTAACAAGTGTAAAAATGACTTTCAGAGTAATGCTATCAGAAAATGTGCTGCATTATGCCACAATTTGCCTTTTCTTGATGCATAATTTTATCAACCCTGCGACATAACATGGTCCTTTCCTGATGCATAATTCCAGTGTCCCTGGTCTTTTGTCACTACAAATGGTAGAAACACAGTGGTCATTATTTTAGGGTGCTTGGCCCTCGATTGATCAATATTATCTCTCTATTCAGAAAACCCCATAAAACAACACGGTTTTGTCAAAGTTTTGTAATTGAAGAGTGTCAGAAAGTGGTTTTCGCATAATCCTGCTGGAAGCTAGCAGCCTCACGCAATATCTTAACGGCAGTGCTTTTAATGGAAATATACAAGTGCAGGTACTCTTTTTTTAGAGTAATTGTTTGCTCCTGAGAAATGGCAGTACTCTCATTAAATGTATTGCAACTGTGCCGAGAAGCGCAGGTACTCTCCCTCTCAAATTAAAAAAGTGCAGTTACTCGGTACCGGACTGTACCTGCTCATTCAAAGCACCGCCTAGGGGGCAATAACCTAAAGGGCGCTACTTCCAGCCCTGAACCTTTCACTTACAAATCATTGCTATCAGTGTGCCATTCTAATTAGTTCAAAAGGAGATAAAACAAGACTACACACCCAGAATGCATTACACTGAGACACATTGTGCAAAGGGTGTGAGTGGCATTAGGCACCCTTTTTATGCAGCAGCGGGTGGCCATATTTAGTAAAAGTGGCTCTGTGCTGTTTTCTCCCCATTGTGCAAAGCAGCACAAACAATTTGGTTGCTGCCTTGTGTTAAACTAAATTTATTAAACTTGATCCTAAGTGTTTTAAATAAAACATTTTTTTTTACAGTGGTCTTAGTTGTTTTTATTAGGAGTCATGGGTTGTTTTAGTATGAATGTTGCCATGAGGCCTGCCCATTGCTAGTGCTCGGGTCATCTCAACGAGGGAGGATACTACCTTCATTATTGGATCAACTTCCTGCCTCCATAAAGTGCTCACAAGAACTGCAGAGCGGAGGATGTTCCCTTCTCTGACTTGAAGACTGTCAGTCCGCTCATGGTGTCTACTGTTGGCTTATTGTGCTTTTCTTAAAGAGCTTGGAGATTTGACTGCACACAGGGCCTGTGTGAGGAAGCTGCTGAGTAAAAACCATGTAAGGACCTGCTGTGAATCAGACCTGGGCAGATCAGCCACGTAGATTTGTTTCTGGGGAAAGGAGGCTAGGGAACAAGGGGAGGGAATAGAGCATTTATGATATGGGAATCGTCTAATCAGTCAAAGAAACGGGTGAAAGAAAACTGACCAGCGACTAGGAAATGAGGACATGAGACATTATTTTCTTAGGTGATCCAATAGATGATAAAACAAGGTTTGCGGGAGGACTAGAAAGTTTTGAATGTGATTGGACATATGAGGACAGATCGTGTTAGAGTCATGGGCGGGGCAGCAGGGATGGCCACATACACCTGGGATATCGGTACAATCATCATAAGATGTAGTTGATGGGAAGAATAGCAAAGTACCCAACCTTAAGTATACCCCTTTCACTGAACCTTTAGCCTGTCCCGACCCCATCATCTCCAGCTCCAGGCCTCTGAGCTTCTGCCACTGACTGAAACCATCTGCTCTGCCCCCTCCAGAGCCCCACTATGTGCCCGCATCAGGGCATCCGCTGTCTCCAGAGATGTATCCTCCCTTTGGATGCATTCTCCTGACTATAGCCAAGAATGCCATTCTCTGTCTCGGGGGCCCAACTGAAAGAGCTGTTTTTAATTTTTCGTATTTTACAATAAAAAGCGTTTCCTCGTTTTTCAAGTGATGCCTTAACCGCCTGCTTGTCCTCGCAGAAATAAAGCAAATGCTAAAGTTGTAAAAAGTGAAAAAGAAAAGCTTAAGAACCAAAGTCAGCACACTAACAGAACCAAATAAACTCAGACTTCTTGCATACCTCTGTGGTTATTTATATGGAGTTCATTCTGTTGCTCTACCAGAAACAGCCAAACGGAAACAACAGAGAGCCTGAAAACCGAACTCCAGCCTATAAAGGAGGCCTTACTGCTAGATGTATTGCACTCAATAAACATAGGGACTAAAGATAGACACTAACCGCCCTTCATTCGCAGGAAGAGTATTTGTACGGATATAGGGGCCATAAAAGTAGTTTAATCGGGCACTGTATCTGAACCGTTTTACAACAAATGTTACTTTTACTTAGCAGCCCACTTTAAAAAGCTCTAGACGTGATGTTTTTATTGCAACAATTACATTTCAACTTAACAATTAGGAAAATATAGCTAGTGAGTCAAAATAAAACTGGAGAGATGGGGAAATCCGTGCATGACAGTTTTCCAAAGCATATGTCAAGGTTTGGTGCTATGTATTTTATTTCATAGTAGGGTTACTAATATCAAACAAGACTGACAATCTAAAAATAAACTAGCATTTATGTTACTGGGTGTGCAATTTTACAATTAAAGTACACATGCATTTGGAATGAGGGACATTGGCCACATCCACACCAGTTATCATGCGGATGGGTCAGAGGATTAGAATGAAGTCTGCGTGGTTCCTTAGGTTTTCTATTAACAACAGAACACACACCATCTTTTCAGATCTGGCGTCAGCCAAGACATTTTGATTTTGTTAATATTACATGCACAATATACTTTCTTACTGGGGCTTTCAACCATCCCTTTTTATTTATTGGTCTGTTGTGTAATTTATATTTTTCTTTCGCCCACTGCAGCATGTAGCGTGGGGCAATGGGCCAATTCAACCACTGACTAACTTCACTGTGAGTGACAGCATTCTGCCCTTTCAAAAGGAGCACATGCACACACAAATTATTTCCCTTAAATGTCAGGAACCACTGTGTCCAAGTGCTTTTTTGAAGCTAAAACTATTTTTGGTTTCAGTCATTTTTTTATTGTTGAGGACTCAGAACCTTCCACAAGAATATTAAATCAATACAAGACAGACATTGACTAAGTAAAATGGCTGATCACCAGTGCCAGCCCTATTGGCATTGCCAATGCTTGTTTCAAACCTCTTTGCTACTTTAACCAAAAGATTTATCAAATATTACTGAACACTGGTTTATTTACCAGGAGTGAGCATTCCAGCACTTATCCTGTTTACAGTCATTTGGTGGGAGCCTGAGTATTTGAACTAGGGCTCACAGCTCCCAAGCTATTAAATAACCTAGAGAACACACAACTTTCTAGTGACATTTAAAGGCATGGGCAAAGAGAGCAATTGCCCAGGGCCCTCATCTACAAAGGGGCCTCTTGGAACTTTCTTTCTTTTTCACCAATCCCCTTTCTTAACGTTTCTCTTTCTTCTCTGCCTACCTCAGACTCTGACTCTGCCTTTTACTACCCAATGACACAGGCAAGACATAGTTTACCTGCTTTTGTGTGGTCCTTTTACTGAACTTTTAAATCATGATTAAGCATTGTTTGATAACATGCAGGCTGATGTAGCAAAACAAGGTATACAAATCAAAGTTGTTCTGGACAGGTGCCCCCAGGATATGCCCTGCCCAAGGCCCCCCAACTCATAACACGTAATTAGGCATATCTATGTTTGCCTCCCTAATGCCAAAGACTTGACGATTTTTTATGAACACTCAATTACTTTATGAGTTGGGTGCACAACCTGACCCTTTTTCAAACAGTACAGCTGACAACAAGAGGTCACAAAAATGCTTTCAAACTGACTTTACAGTTTAACTAATCAGATATTTCTTTATATACACCATTAAGCTGCTGATCAATTACAGAAGCATCACAAATCACTGATTTGGAAACTCATCCACCATATTGTGGCATACAGCCAGTTGTTTACACCAAAAGAATGTTATAATTATGCATTACTTAGCAAAATAATTGATTACTTTCTGACTGGCTTCCATATGTAGCAACCCACACTGTCTGTTTGTGCCTATTATGACTCTGAATGGGATAATTTAGAATACTATAATACTGTAATAACAATAGGCCCAATTTAAGGTTTAATAGATGAATAGTGACGGTCAGAATAATGAAGGACATTACTTTTGCCATCACAGTGGTACTCCATTTGCTAATTTTAAAGAGTACCACTGGCTCAGTGGTTATCTCTGTATATTGAAAGAAACTACTGTTCCAGCAGGTTCTTTCAATGTACTAAAGGTTTGGTGGATGGCACCTTTTTAGTTTTGACAGCAGTACACCAAGCGTTTTAAACGAATTTGTTTTTCAGAAACAAAGTGGGAGTTTGTTCCTGACAAACAAACAAATTATGACCCCAACACCGTGGTAGTTTTCTCTTAGGACGTAGAGGTCATCCCTCAGCACCAGATTATTTCCGATGACAGACAGAAAAAAAACATTACACTGTTAACCCTAAACAGGCAGCAGTGTAATGTCCTTACTCCAGCAGCTCCTATTCTGTTGGGCTGTAGAAGAATGTATTCAATTGATGGATTCAATAGGGACTCTGTTGATGGAATTCTTAAGGTCAGCCAGTCTCTAAATAAAGCAGGTGGACTGAGGCTATAGCGAGCAGGTCACTCAGTCATTGTGTGTGAGTGTGTGACTCAGACCACCAAACTCTAAATCAAGCCTGTTAGAATTGGGTGTCTGGTTGGCAGAGGTATGCACCCTGTCTAGGCAGAAACCACAATCTTAGTCAGGGTAAGTCAGATATACACCTTAAATTAACCTGTGCTCATCCTCTGGTAGAATGGCACAGAGCAGGCAGGATTAACTCAGGAGGCAATGGCTAAGTATTTGTATGACACAAAACTGTGAGAAGACCACACAAAAATTATCCACACCAGGTTAGTAAAATAGAGATTAATTTACTGAATGTAACAAGTCGAGATTTGAATTTTTAAAGAATATCTGCACACATTTTGCTTAAAAGCATAAAGAGCTAATAGGGGCTATCTGGTCACTCAAAACTGGGTAAAATCTGAAAAGGCTGGCTTACCACAATGGAGTGTGGGTCAAATACAGGAGCCAACCTTGTCCAGCTGAAATCAGTACCTTGGTTCAGGGTTGTGTCAACGTCGAGGAGAGATGTGAGGAGCGATGCTAGGAGCAGCAGAGCCAATGTGTCATCATCGATCCTGGGAGTGAAGGCAAATCATTGGTTCTGAGATGCACAATCAGAGATGTGTTGATGTGGAACCCCTTAAATGTAGAGGATGCTCATCATTCAGCCGCACAGCCAGCATTGCGATGTCTCCTGCTGCGGTGACATAGAGACATCGAAAGGAATGCGACCAGCGCTACAACAGAAATGCTTGGATTCTGCTAGGAAACACCTTGCAAGCCCACATCCAAGGGCTCAGGACTGGATTGGCACCATTTGGTAGAGCATGCCTCATAGATGAAAGAGTCCAGAAGATGCAGCATGGTTGGTGGAAGTCTTTGATGCCCTGAGACTTCAGAACAGGAGGCAAGCCAGCGAGCCAGTGGAGTCCCTTTGGTTCTGGGAATGTAGAGATGCAGGCCCAGTCCTTCTCACTATCAGGCAAAGGAGGAAAGTAGGCAGCAGGACAGGCACAGCAAAGCAGGAGTCAAGCAAAGTCCAGCGGAGTCCAGCAGAGTGACAGTCACTTCAGTAGTATAGCAGTCCTTCTTCCTGGCACAATGTCCTCAGGTCCAGAAGTGTACTGATTTGGTGGTGTCTGAGGTCCAGTACATATACCCAGTTGTGCCTTTGAAGTGGGGGAGACTTCAAACACAGATGTTTGAAGTGCACAAAGTCCCAGCCCTCCCTGCACTGGCTCCAGACTCAATATAGGGGGCTATGCAACTATTTGTGTGGGGGCAGGCACAGCTCATTCATGTACAAGTGTCAGCTCCTCCATCCCATCCTGTCCAGGATGACCTATCATGAGGGTAATGGCCCATCAGGATGTGGGTGGTCCATCAGGCACACTTACTCTTCCTTTGTGTGTGGCTATCTAGAGGGAAAGTACACAGCGCAGCTGTCACCCACATCAGACATGTATTCAGAGGCAGGCAGAAAGCACTAGATAATTTAAAGTAAGAAAATGCTGATTTTCTAAAAGTGGCATTTTCAGAATTACAATTTAAAATCTGATTTCACCATAAATTGGGTTTTTAAAATGTGATTCCAGACACACCAAACATGGGGTTCCCATCTCTTACCAATTGGAAATTACACTTATAAAATGTAATGAGTCAATCCCAGTGTTAACCTATGGGAGAGTTAGGATGTGTAGCAGTGAAAAGCGAATTTAAGAGTTTTTCACTAACTGAACATTTAAAACATAAAAGTATATGCCCACCTTCTTAAATACACTGCACCCTTACTTTGGGACTGTCCATGGCCTACCTTAGGGGTGAGCTCTATGTATTAAAAAGGAAGGTTTGGGCCTAGCAAGAGGATTACCTTGCCAGGTCGACATGGCAGTTGCACACAGACTTTACAATGGCAGGCCTGAGCCAAGTTTTAAGATCTAATGCAGTGGGTGGCATAATCAGTGCTGCAAGCCCACTAGTAGCATGTAACATCCATGCGCTGGGCACAGGTAGTGCACATTTATTAAGGACCTATAAATAAATTAAATATGCCAATTTTGGATAAGCCAATGTTATTGTGTTTTAGCGGAAGAGTACTTGTACTTTAGCACTGGTTAGCAGTGGTAATGTGCCCAGAGTCCTAGAGCCAGCAACAATGAGGTCAGTAAAACAGGAGGTCAATTAGCAAAATGTTAGGGAAAACCACACCAAGGATCACAGGTCTAACAAAGCCCTAAGAATCCTGAGTCTACAAGCCTTTTATCTCTGTTATACCTTTGAAGACCATCAAAAGATCCATCAGACTCCAGTTCCGCTCTTGATTCCTGCCCTATAAAGAACATAAAGACACTATACCTCCTGATCTTTGCAATATTATCTTTTCCAGCTGCAGCACAGTGTTGTTTTTAAAAGACGTGTTCATACTCTACTTCCTAAAAATCTTTCTTAGGAAACTTTCACTTTTTTTCAACTACCAACCCATTTTCTAGGTTCACGTCCCAGCAAACATCATGGAAATGCTTGTTACTTCACAACAAGCCACATTCTTCAAATAATCTCTGCTACATCTCCAACACCATTTTGTTGTTGTGTTCTTAGGGTACAAAAATCAGACTAGAAACTCTCCTGAAGAACCTACATGGGGCTTTGACATTAGGCTTATCTTTAGCTTTCAATGCCAGCGGCCACCTCAAATTGCTTTCAAGGGTCAGGAATCTGAACATGGATTGGGTCATATTACATGATATAACCCACCTAGTTACTCTGATCCCTTTCAAGTCAACTATTATGAATTTACACTCTGAAGTCTCTCAGGGATCTTCACTTAGCATGAAATTATCCAAAACATATAAGCCACAGCTTGCAGTGACTAATCTTACTTTTCGATTTACCTTTTATACCTATATAGATGATATCCAGATCATTCTTGTTCTGTATGGAGATCTTTAGCCAGTCATTTCCAAGCATGCATGCATTCAGTTATTTCAATCATTGATTGGATGCCTGGAAATATGTTAATATCCAACTCTGTTAAAACCCATGTTCTGGTTTGGGGTAGTCATTGCAGGATCTGGAACTACAGTTATTGGTGAAACAGTCTTGGTCTCATCTCTGAACATGTTGTCATTTTCAGAACTATGATTTTTTTTCAATGTTAAACTAAAGTTGTGACCTCCAGTTAGTGATGTTGCTGCTTCCAGGCTTTATGTTCTATACTCTAAGAAAGATTCTTGCATTGCTCTCCTTTGACACACAATTTCAATATAGACTAGGAATTAATATTGTCATGCCTCGGATATGGTAACACTTTATTTTAGTCTTCCTGATTACCTTCTAGATTGCCAAAATGCAGCTAAAAGTACATTTCTGCTCAATTCACAAATTTGCAATACTTTTGCTTAGTAAAAGAAATATCTTTACTGTGCTGTCTATGTCATCTAAAGCCATTCTGTCAATGGATAATACTTATTCACATGACACACACAATTTAGACACTATCTATACCCTTCTAAATCCTGAGGTCTTCAAACAATGCTCTTTAAACCGTCCCTCATATTCATTGAGTTGGCTTTCACTATCATATTTGCATGGCATGATCTTCCTCTTTCACTATGCCAACAGGCTTGTGGTAAGAAATATGAAATTATGACCACGGCGGAAACCGCTCAAACAGACAGCCACTTGAACACACCGACCACCATGGAGAAATCAACAGGCACCACGGCGGTAACTACCAACAACCAGGAAGAAGAGAAAGTACCGCCTACAGTAATATGACCCACCTATCCCCCACCTTTTCTGGGGCGGAACCAATGACATCAAAGCCTGGCGGAAACACTGCACAGAAGGGAAACGACTCCCCTCTGGAACTCAGGGAAGAACCACGCTGCCACGGAGCCCGAGTTGCATGTCTTCCCCATGGTCTTCTACCTTCTGCTCCACTATGAATACCAATGCCGGCGAAGACGACCACGGTGAGTAATGCCACCTAGCACACAGGAGAGGGGGGAAGGAAAACGAGAGTGACACACATGCAACACCCCCACCCCCAACACCACACACACAACCAGATGCAATAACATTACATATTCACCCTGTACCCCTCAGAAATAATGCAAGGACAACCAAAATAGAGTAAAAAGAGTGTAATAAGATAAATATATTAGTAATACGTGCATCCAAATAAAAAAGTATACATATATTTACAATGCAACGGACACTGCCCAGTCCTCAATGTCCGTGGAGCACAGGGCCACATCACAAAGTCCAAGGCCCAACCTCACTCCTGCAACAACAAGGAGAGAACACTGCAGGGGCATCAGGGCGAAAATAGACAGGCACCTCAGCCGTAAGATGGTACAACGCCACTGGTCCTGGAGGGGGCAACATGCCCATCACTCTGTCCTGGAGAGTGCAAGGCCACAGTCTCTCTAGTGGGTGACTTGCCCAATGCTTGGTCCTGGGGAGTGCAAGGCCACAGTCTCTCAAGTGGGTGATTTGCACACTGCTTGGTCCTGGGGAGTGCAGGGCCACAGTCTCTCTAGCGGATGGCTTCTCCACTGGTTCTGGAGGGGGGCATTGTGCCCAGTGTGCTTCATCCTGGTAAGGATGCGGCGAGTGGATGGCTTCTCCACTGGCTCTGAAGGGGGCATTGTGCCCAGTGTGCTTCATCCAGGGAAGCATGCGGTGAGTGGAAGGCTTCTCCACTGGTTCTGGAGGGGGCATAGTGCCCTGTGATGCAGATCTTGGGGAGTGCAAGGTAACAGTCTCTCACCTGGGTGTCAGACCCACAGGATTTTCAGGGGCCAGGCTGCACAACAGCCTATGGATGCAGGACTACACACTGTCCGCCGGCGGTGTTAGTCCACATCCATGGCATACGTTCATTCTGAGTACAGATGTGTGTCCTAGTTAAGTGCTCCTTTCGGAGAGGGCTCCTCAGCTCTCAGGATCTTCAAGTTTTATATTAGGTTAGGCCTTCCACCAACTCTAGCTCACCTTTCCCAGGTCAACAATCAACTATACTTACCATCTGGGAACCTCAGCTCTCATCTCCAAACTCAAGTCATGGAGCCCCAGAGTCTCATCTGCAAACGCTTTCCTTATGCATGATGCACTGTGGTCAAGGCTCCACACTTCTCATGTCTGAGAAGCAGCCAACACAGCCATCAGAGTCCTCAATGTATCTTCCCAACCGCATCATTCCACCAAGCATGTGTGATTCAATAAGTACCCCAACAATCTCCCCACAGGCGGGCAGCTTTTGGCAGCCCCCTCACAAGATCCACTGTCTCCATGCAGCTGCAAAACCTAGATCGCATCTAAATTCTCACTTGTTCACCGAAAAGACACCTAGGTAACAGTTTTCCTTTTTCCCTGCAAGGCATTTGTGACAGAAACATTCTGCTACAATGTTTTCCTATTTATTTGTAATGTTCTCACTATGTTTTACCCTCCGCATCCTATTACATACTTGTAAAACCCGTCTTTTTGGAACTGTACGTGATCTCACTAGGCACAGTTTAACGAATGGTTTATGGGCTTGAATCTCGGTGGTTCGGCTCGATCTTCTAAGGTCAAACAAATCAATAGGATAACCATATGGGACTTCACTAATAGCACTATAAAACTGCTATCTAGTGGTAGAAAATTCTGTACAAAAGGCGCTTCAGTCCAATTAGGTCCAATCTGTGCTCGACTTTGAGGATAATCTCTGATTATCTAATTAAATTACAAAGTTTTCTTATGTGAATATCCTGGATATATGGAGGAAACTTAAGCCTCAACGACCTATGTTGCACATCTTCGTATGACATCATTGACTGAATGCTGTTCCATTTTAAAAATATCTACAACACAGTTTTGGACCAGATTTCAAGTACAACCAACCTATCAGAAATGCAATTAAGAATAATTACAAAAATTGTCCTGTGCAGTATTTAATTTGCTTGAAGACATAAAAATATGTGCATAATAATTTCAAGGGTGCCGCTAATGTAAAACCAAATTATTATTGCAAGAACAAGTTTCTCGAGTGTAAGTTACAAAGTTTAAATTCCATATTTAAATTTTAAGCTCATTAATAAATGTGCTTTAATCATGTCAGCGTTTTATTTGAAAAACTGTTCCTGCTGCAGCAGAACCTGAGAGTTTTGACTTGGCACAGCCAAGAATGCTTCGGGCTGAGAAGAAAACATATTAATTTCATTTAAGGTTCTAGGCAGGAAAGATGATGGAAATCAATAAATCATTAGGAGAATTAGCATTTATTTATGAAAAGGCTCCATGAACACAGAAAACAGATAACAGTATTCTTTGACGCCAAACAGTCCCAAGTCACATCATTGTGCAAATATTGACTAGAAATAACTAATGTTCTATTGAGATGTGTCTTGTCTAAATAGAAATATAGTGAAAATGCCCAATAGACCCTAAGTCTGTGCCCAAACCAACCTTTTTTTCCTCTCGCTTTAAGAATTCTTCCGAAGCAAATGGGACAGAACCTGCGACTTGTTTTATGTCAAATTTGTTAACAATATAGCTGTTCTTTCTAAAAAATCACAGATCTAGAAACAACCCAATGTTTGTGAGATGGGTGGATTTTTGATGGATTTGTGATGCAAAAATATATTGGTCAAAAGACTCTAAAGCGCTTTGATATGACTCCTTTTCACATCATTCAGGGTGGGGTACAGCTTTCACGATAGTTGGAATAAATCCTCTCTTGTCTCACTCAATCCTGCAGTCATGGCTTGACAGTTAGACCCGGGATAGAGACCACTGCAATAGGAGGTAATTTCTTTTTAGTACCTAGACATCCATATTTTCCATGCCAACTCAGACCTATTGGATGGGAACCTGTCTTCGATAGTTATGTCCCTCTGTGGTCGGGTTGCTATTTGGCAGTCCTTCCATTGTCTTTAATAGGACACACAACAGTGGCCAAAATCATAATGCTGACTTGCCTCTTATACAACTTTGTTAACCGCCTGGTGTTCCTCTCTCAGATAATCTTCTGGGATTTGGACAAGCTCCAGAGGAATTCCAGAGGTACAGATCCAGTTTCAGGGTGCAAACCATTCTGTTCCTTTTATTTGATATATTTGTTTAAAAAGTGTTTTGCTCTTTACAAATGTTCATATTTTTGTAAACAATGATTGAAGAATTCAGGCTATTCAACCTTTAGTGTTTTCAACCAATAATAGAAGAGTTCAGCCGACACATGTTTTGTCCCATTGCAGAACTTCCTCAAGGCTGATTGAATATTAACATAGAAAGAAAACATTAAACTACCTGTTCCATATATCCATTAATTACAAATTGTTACTAAAATAAGAATATTTTTGTTAGATTTTTTAAAAAGCTTAAAGCCACCAGTGATGACAGTTTATTAGAAACATTTTATAAAACACTGTGTGCACCAAAATCATCATGCAAACTAAAAATGAATATAAGTGATACTCATTTAGCTATACACAAGAGTTAAAAAGTAGTCTGACATCCTAGTGTCCACTTAAAACACAAATACCAGGTTAGAAAAGAGACAACCTGCAAGCCCATAAAACATCTATTTACTATTTGACCAAAGTGATGGATTAGTTTTTGGTCAGGCAGCAACATCCCAAGAAAAATAACTTTCTTCTCTCTAATTGTACCTTGTTCTTGTTCTCCACACTACGGGGAAGACAAAAAAGTATCCAAAAAAAACACCCCAATTTGGACTGTATAAGCCACAAAAACGTGCCTACAATGTTACGAATGGACCAACCTCGTATTTGAATTAGAATGATTTTGCACAATTCCAATTATGCTTGATGAATGTTTCCATATTTCCACAAAGAATCCACTCTACTTAAGTAACAGTTGTAGGAGGCTGGCCTGGCTTATAGTGGGTACCTGATGGTACTTACACCTTGTGTCAGGTCCAGTTAGTAGATTAGTAGTGTTCTAGCAGCTTAGGCTGATAGAGGTAGCTATAGCAGAGCAGCTTAGGCTGAACTAGGAGACATGCAAAGCTCCTACTATACCACTTAAATCATGTAGCACTATATCATAAGAATCACAATACTCAGTGTTATAAAAAATAAAGGCACTTTATTTTAGTGACAATGTGACAGAAATATCTCAGAGCATATACTCCCTTAGGAGGTAAGTAAAATACACAAAATATACACACAAACCAAAATCAGGTAAGTAAACAGATAGAAAAGTAGTGCAAACACTGAAGAATACAATAGGATGCAATAGGCCTAGGGGCAACACAAACGATATACTAAGAAAGTGGAATGCGAACCACTTAGGGACCCCAGACATAGTGCAGTGTGTAGAGGGTCACTGGGAGTGTAAGAAAACACTAAGGGTGTCCAAGATACCCCACCCCAAGACCCTGAAAAGTAGGAGTAAAGTTACCCTACTGCCCCAGAAACACACTAAAGTCGTGATTCTGCAAAGACAACAACTGACTGCAAAGCACTGAAGACAGATTCCGGGACCTGAGTGCCTGTAAAGGAAGGGGACCAAGTACAAGAGTCACAAAAGTGTGCAGGGGGGCAGGAGCCCACTAAACCCCAGATGAAGGTGCAAAATGGCTGCCTCCAGGTGGAAGAAGCTGAAGATTCTGCAACAACAGAAGATGCCAGGAACTTCTCCTTTGCACAGAAGATGTCCCACGGCGTGCTGGAGGATGCAGAGTTGTCTCCACGCAGAAAGACCTCAAACAAGCCTTGCTAGCTGCACAGGTCACGGTTGAAGAAAATGGATGCTGCCCGGGCCCAGAAAAGACCAGGAGATCGTCCTTTGGAGGAGGAGACAGAGGGGGCGCTCAGCAGCACAGAGAGCCCATGCAGAAGCAGGCAGCACCGCAGAAGTACTTGAACAGGCATTCAAGACATCTGAGCATGGCAGTCATCTCAACACTACAAAGGAAGGTCCCACGAAGCCGGTGGTCAACTCTGCGAGTTGAGCAATGCAAGACAGAGTACTGGGGACCTTGGCTATGCTGTGCATGAAGGATTCCTTGCAAAAGTGCACAGAAGCTCTAGCAGCTGCAGATCACGCAGTACACAGGATTCCTGTCTGGCGTGGGGAGGCAAGGACTTACCTCCACCAAATTTGGACAAAAGGACCACTGAACTGTCGTGGTGACTTGGATCCAGCTCCTGTGTTCCAGGGACCATGCTCGTCAAGATGAGAGGGGACCCAGAGGACTGGTGATACAGAAGTTTGGTGCCTGTGTTACCAGGCGAGAGATTCCGTCGACCCATGGGAGATTTCTTCTTGGCTTCCAGTGCAGGGTGAAGGCAGACAGCCCTCAGAGAATGCACCACCAGGTAACAGTCAAGAAAGCCGGCAGGATTAGGCGCTACAATGTTGCTGGTAGTCGTCTTGCTACTTTGTTGCAGTTTTGCAGGTGTCCTGGAGCAGTCAGTGGTCGATCCTTGGCAGAAGTCAAAGAGGGAGATGCAGAGGAACTCTGGTGAGCTCTTGCATTCGTTATCTGAAGAGAAACCCACAAGAGAGACCCTAAATAGCCCTCAGAGAAGAATTGGCCACCGAACCAGGTAAGCACCTATCAGGAGGGGTCTCTGACATCACCTGCTGGCACTGGCCACTCAGAGGCCTCCATCATGCCCTCACATGGCAGAGGTCTGGGACACACTGGAGGAGCTCTGGGCACCACCCCTGGGGTGGTGATGGACAGGTTAGTGGTCACTCCCCTTTCCTTTGTCCAGTTGCATGCCAGAGCAGGGGCTGGGGGATCCCTGAACCGGTGTAGACTGGTTTATGCAAGGAGGGCACCATCTGTGCCCTTCAAAACATTTCCAGAGGCTGAGGGAGGCTACTCCTCCCCAGCCCTTAACACCTATTTCCAAAGGGAGAGGGTGTAACACCCTCTCTCAGAGGAAATCCTGTGTTCTGCCTTCCTGGGACTGGGCTGCCCAAACCCAGGAGGGCAGAAGCCTGTCTGTGGGTTGGCAGCAGCGGTAGCTGCAGTGAAAACCCCAGAGAGCTAGTATGGCAGTACCCGGGGTCCATGCTGGAGCCACGGGGATGCCTGGGATTGGCACCCCAATACCAGATTTGGCATGGGGGGACAATTCCATGATCCTAGACATGTTACATGGCCATATTCGGAGTTACCATTGTGAAGCTACATATAGGTATTGACCTATATGTAGTGCACGCGTGTAATGGTGTCCCTGAACTCACAAAGTCAGGGGAAATTGTCCTGAACAATGTGGGTGCACCTTGGCTAGTGCCAGGGTGCCCTCACACTTAGTAACTTTGCACCTAACATTCACCAAGTGAGGGTTAGACATATAGGTGATTTATAAGTTACTTAAGTGCAGTGTAAAATGGCTGTGAAATAACGTGGACGTTATTTCACTCAGGCTGCAGTGACAGTCCTGTGTAAGAATTGTCTGAGCTCCCTATGGGTGGCAAAAGAAATGCTGCAGCCCATAGGGATCTCCTGGAACCCCAATACCCTAGGTACCTAGGTACCATATACTAGGGAATTATAAGAGTGTTGCAGTGTGCCAATCAGAATTAGTAAAAATGGTCACTAGCCTGCAGTGATAATTTTAAAGACAGAGAGAGCATAAGCACTGAGGTTCTGGTTAGCAGAACCTCAGTGACACACTTAGGCACCACACAGGGAACACATTCAGGCCACAAATTATGAGCACTGGAGTCCTGGCTAGCAGGATCCCCATGAGACAGGCAAAAAAAAACTGACACACAAGTAAAAATGGGGGTAACATGCCAGGCAAGATGTTACTTTCCTACAACAGTCTACACTTCAAATGCTCATCTGTATACATCTAGAGCGAGCAAACAAGGACATGTATATAATTGCAGAGCAACATTTTATAACAAATACTAAAAAACACAATCTCGCCAATTTTAAACAAATGTTTAGTAACATATCATACTAGACAGTAACCCACCAAATCATGTCATAACCGATAATTTTTATTCGGAATACGTCCAAATCACGAATCAAATACCATATATACACAAAAACACCAGATATCGAAATCTTAATTGTTTAGAAGATGTAATGTTCGTTATTATAAATATGTATCTAACTCATATCGCAGTAGGCGTAGATAGTGTCCACAACAGCATATCAGGCACATACCAGCACGCCTAAGCCTACCTCAGGAACTCCAATTTAAAGAGAGCCAAGTATCTAATTAGTGCAAAGTTTATATCGACCGTCAAACAGAAAGAAGACCTGAGCAATCCAACATTGTGTTACATGTATTTTAAGTTAAAATACAGGATAAATTTGTTCCTGTTCTAAACACCAACACTGTCCAAAGATATCCGTTACTAACAGGATATACTCTTGATGTTTACAAAGATAACGTTTACCTTTATCTTGGTTGCTATTTGCAAAACCCAAAGTAACTCCTCCGCTGAACAGCAGCAAACCTGGACTGCCCGCGGCAGCCCCATATTGAAGTACGAGATATCTAATAGGAGCAACGCTCATTGAGCCTTCAATCAAAAAGGGACCCCAAGCGGTCCTAACACAGGTTGCCATATTGGAATGGTCTAGTAGCCATCAAATAAATATTCTCATCCTGGGAGAGCATACCAAAGATGTCTATATATTAAGAACATAAACTGTAATCCGCTGTATGTTTATTTTAAACACCATCTGATAGAATCAAAAATAACACAACTCCACACCCAAAGTTGTATAAACCATGCCCCAAATATAAACGGCATGTAATAATATTAACAGACATAGCACATGTCATGTAAAGTGCTTATTTAGTAAGCAAAGTATCTAGAGTTTTGTACATTTGGATAGTATACCGTTGCCATGTGGAAATGGAAAAATATGTATATGAAACCTTAACATGTTCATTTAAAACCAACCTCCTGAACAAATCAGATTCCCGCAGAAAAGAATCGTATCATAAAATCCACTGGTCGCCTTGTGAGATAAAAATTTACATAAATTATTCTATTATCCATCCAGTGACATACTGTTTGTACTTAATAACAAGAAACACAGTAACGTTTGAATCAGGATGTAATTTAAATGTCCCAAATCTCCAAAAATAGAAAAAAAGAAGGCAACAGGAAAATGGAAGGAGGAAAAGAAAACGGGGAAAGGGGAAAAGGAAGTCCCAGTGTATATAGAATAAGAGCAGTGTAATAAGTAGCAGGTAAACCGCTTATGACATTTAGACTTCCTATGATATTTTCAAAAGATATTCAAGTGAAATATTGATTCTATGTACATTATTGATGTTCCAAGCTCTTGACACAAATCTCAATTAATACAAGCTATTATATGCATAGACAATGCAAGTTTTTATCTGCATCTATTATTGATCATATAAACAACATACCATCAAAGAAAGTACATATCACCCCTTCCCCGATTAATACATAGTTATAGAAAATAGTGCACCTTACTATCTATAATCATGCCCAATTCGACAGTTTTTTATTTAATTATCCATCTTTCCTCATTTTTTGTCAACTCAATCATCCGGTCGCCATCTCTAGGATGCACAGGAGTTTCACTGATCCTCATATATTTGATCACTAGAATCTCTGATGTTGGATGCTCCTTACTAATGTGGTATGCTATAGGGGAAGAAGGATCATTGCTTCTTGGTTAACGCATGTGTTCTTGAATTCTCCCCTTGAGAGCCCTGATTGTACTACCCACATAGATTTTGCCACATTCACAAAGTAGCATATAAACAACGTATCTCGTGTGGCAATTTATAAAGGTCTCAATCTTATATGTCTTACTCCCATTAAAACTAAAGTTGAAAGTCCTATGTAGTGTTATACCATACATGTTACAGTGCCTGCATTTATAGAACCCACATGGTTTGCCAGTTAGCCACATTTCTGTTCTGTCCTTTATAGGATGCAAGTAGCTATTGCAAACTACATCTCTGATTGTTCTTCCTCTCTTATGAATCATTCTAGGTTTCAGAGGTATTATGCGCGAGAGAGTGCAGTCCGTGCGCAGAACATTCCAATGTTTGTGTAAAATCCTGTAGATGTCTATTTTGACTGAAAGGTGTACAAAACCTTATTGATGTCTGAGGTGATATAATTTTAGTTTTTTTTTGTTGTTTTCTCAATAGAGATGTTCTTGGTATCTTATTGATCTTTTTCCTAGCTCTATTTTCCAAACTATCCAACTCAGCCTCACATGAATAAGTTTCACTACAGTTCCTTTTGATTCTAGTCATCTCACCAAAAGGTGTAGCTGATAGTTGGGTACTAGGATGCGAACTGTCTGCATGTAATAGTGCATTACATGCAGTAGGTTTGCGATAATTTTTTTTTTTATTTATCTTTGATAAATAGTTCTAAATCCAGAAAATGTATAGAGTCCTTATTTTACTCATACGTCATTTGTATGCTGAAATCATTTATGTTAATATAGGTACAGAATTCCAACTAATGAAACTGATCCCGCCCAGATCAATAGTATATCATCAATATACCTACCGTAGAAAACAATATGTTCAGTCAAGTGTGGGGGACCCCTCTGCCAAATGTGTGTTCCTTCAAACATGCCAATGTATAGGTTTGCATAGGATGGTGAAAATCATGAGCCCATCGCTACTCCTTGGGCTTGTCGAATCCATTCACCTTCATGGGTAAATACATTGTTATCCGGTATGAAGTCAATCATTTGTATCAGCATATCCGTATGTTCCAAATGTGAAGCTGATCGGTTGGAAAGAAACTGCCATACTGTTTCCAAAACCCAATCTATGGATTGCCCGCTGGTACCAGAGTGGTCTCTCAATGGAACTTGTGTCACTGGACCATACCGTGGCCTTAAGGACCTATTAGTGCTTTTGGCTCCTGGTATGGCCCTTTGTGCAGACCTTCTCTGTTGTACTCAGTGGTGTTACATTGCCTGGTTAGATGTTTAATTATCACCAGAACTATTGTCCTCTATTCTCCAACAATAGCTCTCCTGAGCCTACCCAAAACAATAGCGTATCAAGAAGGTTGTGATTTACACTTCTGGGATCGAGCGAGAATCACAATTCTGGGTCATCTATTTCTGGATGGTTTCTGCTCTTTCCGGAGCTCATCGATCAGCTTGGTTTCCAAGAGGATCAATTTCTCACTTATTGTCTAATACAGCATGCCAATAGTATACATTGAACCAACCACGCATATTATGATGATCTCCGTACATACCATGGGCAATGACTGTAAACTTATTACTTGGATCAACCAAGTTCTAATTACTCGTACACAGATTTCCTTAATAGCTACATGGGATGTTTGGGTGGCCAAGATTGGCATGCGTCTGTATGACAAAGAGTGGGCTTGGGCTATAGAGTAGCCGCTGAAGGTTTAGTGAAATGCCAGGCTGAAGCTCATACAATATTATTTACTACATACAGCTTACCTCTCTCTTATATGAATAGGTGGGATATTCCCTGGGGCCTCAGACACCTATGCCAGGTGTAAAGCCACAGCAGCTGATTTTAAACACCTGCTCTGGGATTGCCCATGTTTGCGAACGTATTGTTCTGAGGTGATGAGTTGACTTGCAATGATAACCCAATTTTTTGTGATAGACTCCTTGGAGGCAGTCTTGCTAGGTACTTAAAAGCGATCAAAGAAACCTGCAGCTGCTTCCTGTTTTCTTAATTCAGCATTGACACAAAAAATAAACAATTACCCTCACTGGAAGAGTACTCAGCCCTCCCTTGGCACATCAGGGTGCTGTAAGTATGGGTGGCGTCTGAGAGCGTGGTGCTTCATAGGAAGGAGGCTAAGGGACTCTGCTGACAACCGGTGGCTACTGACTAGGACAAATTGATGTCTGTGCTGACTGACACACCAGATGAAGGAGACTCTTCATCCTGAAAACCTCCCCTCCTCCCTGGTAACCATAAGCCCCATTTTCAAGAGCAGTTGCCATTCTGTCCCCGTCCCCTCCCTTCAAAGTATCCTTCAATGTGATGCCCCGCACTACAACCTGTCCTTACCTGCAATAGGTTTGGGGCTCCACCTCTCAACTCCACTCTCTAGCTCATTGTTGATTTTAATGTTTTGTTTCCTCCTCCTTACTTGTTTGATGTGTTGTTTCACCACAACTCTAGGAACCACACCCTTAATCTAGCCTCAAGGTTTCAGTTTTTTGGTTAATGCACTCCTCTCCTCCATAGGTGGGGACTTCCACTAAACGTTCAATTTGCTGTCTACCTATTATTGATTTATACTGGATGATTTTCCTGTTTGTTTTGAAGCTGCCATTTGTGGTCATTGCACTTACTGTTTCACTCTTTTTTATATATTTGGAGGCACAGAATGTGAATGAAAATGATTTAAAAAAGACAAGTGAAGTGGTGTGTTATTAAGAGGTCTGGGAAATTACTGAAAATATTTAGCATACTCAGGGCCACTGTAATTATACAGAAATGTAGGACAAATTAAATAGCAGGGCTGACTGACAAAATCATGCGCCAAGAACTGGCACTGTATGAGCATAGTAAAGCACATTGTTTGGAAATATTGTAGCGTTCTTTCATCCTTTTAACATTACTTATCCTGTCTGTGCGAGATTGCACCCCATTAGTATCAGTTCACTATCTAAATATAGCAAACAGCATCTGAATGGCAACCAGTTAACCTTGGCTAATGGTTTGCAGTGAGCAGAACCTAGTGTGACACTGATTTCAGTAACTTTGAACAGCTTGAGCTAGAAACCAAACCAAAACGTTTTTGATGAAATCTGTAAATTATACAGCAGACGGTGCCTTATCGTCAAATGGGGCAAGTTCATAATTATGCAGAAAATGCCAAAGCGGAGGATCATATCTCTAGGAAGCATTATGTTTAGTAACAAATTTCACAAACAAGCCAAAGTAGAAGATTTTGTCCACACTGTCATTACAATTTGATAACAGAAACTTGTTCACGGCCAAGTGCAGGGAAAAGTTTGATTTATTTCTGTAAGTAGCACAAGCCTTGGCCAGGCCAACAGGATTAATGATCAGACTTGAAGGATAGTAAAAGCTAAAAAAAGAAAGAAAGAAAAACAGTGCCCACAGCAAGGCAAAACAAATAAAATTGGATTCCTTTTTATATACAATACATGTGTGGCATACAAATTAAGAGTGTGATGATCAAGTGTACTTTTCAGATGCAAAATTGTGCCTTGCATTCAAATGGAGGTAAAGTAATGCATTCAAAAAGTCATTAGGAGGAACAAGAGGCTACAATAGTCATATGGGATGATCCAAGATCTGGTTGCTAATGTCTCAAACCAATTACTAAAGGCATTCTAATAATGGGTGATCTAAGAAGAGTAAATGGCGCTGCTTGTCATATATCCAACATATTCCCAAAACTACTGATGGTGCACTTAGAAGAAGATCACCCTCTGCTTCTTAATTTCAGTGACAAGTCACTGATAGTTACTTGCATATATATAAGGCACACATCACAACCAGTCCATTAAATCAATGTCCATATCTTGATTCCAACATCCAAGCCAAAACGTGTTTTTCAGCGCTTCTATGTGGGAAGTACCATTCGCCACTTGAAAGTAAGGATTGGAGCACACTTGCGGGCGATTAAACAGGAGGATGAGAGATATCCTATAGTGCAACATCTAAGAATATGTGATAAATTCAATGTGAAGAAAAACGTAAGATTTTTTGGTATTGAGCATGTACCTGTAGACCCTAGGGGTGGTAACAGGGAATTGCAATTGAGGAGAAGGGAGGCTTTGTGGATCATGAGATTACGAGCGGTGGAAAAAGGTCTGAACACCGACTCAGAATTAGAGTATTTCTTAGGTAGTTGATTACATTGATGTGAATATTTTAATATGTTTATTTCTATTATGTTTTTCAACCCATTTGATATTGACTGAAGACGTTATGCGATTACAGGTGGCCCTGGTTACCAATGTGCAACTATACATGCCTTTTCATTCATATAAGTATTTAATATATGGGAATTATTGGATCTAACAAATAATATCTGAGTGAGGCAGATTAAAATAGGTGTACTTTAGATAGAATAATGCTGTTCTCCTAGTTTGGTATTAGAATTTGACTTTTGTTAAAGTTATAGTAAGTATTTTTGCAAATGCAGGATCGATATAATACATTGTGAAAGTAAAATTGGACTATCAACATGGCAGACGATAAGTGTGGTCGAAGGGCAGTCCTATTTTTATTTCCATGTTTTAAATAGAAGATAAAAAGGGATATTAGACAACGGACTGAAAATAGCAATATCAGCGTACTCGCGACGATAGCGGAAATGCGATAAGTGGTTTATGTTTTTTTTTTTTTATTATAGGTTTCCCTAGTTATATTTATATTTCCTATGATAGTGCGTTTAAGAATGAAGATACACGAGAGGCTTGTCGGGTATCGGTATTGGGCAAAATACGTTTTTGCAGTTTCCCGTGAGACATGTTTGCGGAGAGTTCCGTAATTTGGGAGCGGCTCGGTTTAATGAACAGTTCACACGCGTTGTTGCTCAGGTGCGGACTCTCGGGAATTGTATAATAACGAGAGACGCATCGCTTTACTGATTTACTGAGTATGTGATGTAGTAAATGAATGACAGAATAACACAAGGTTTTTCAGTGACAGATGGCGGTTATAAATGAGTGGAGGGGGCACATAAATAGATGGGGACTTTTACATATTAAAGTATAGGATGGGATATTAATATTGTACACATTAGGGCCCTTACTCCTCAGTTTTTAGAGATTTATGGGGTGATTTAATTACATTGATTTTATTTTAGGAGTCATCGATCGATATTCACAAGAAACTCAAGAGAATTATAATCATAGATCAAGCAGGTATTGATCGTAAGGTGGAGGGTTGCCTTTTCATTTATATTTAGTATTTTAGTATTATTTCGATTTAGATATTTCTTTATTTTATATCTATTTTTATTAATTTTCACAGTAGTTTATTTAATTATTTGGTAAATACTAATTATAACTTACACTCCTGTATGCTTGCACATTGGGGGACCATGCTGTAATTTAGAAGACTGATATGGTAATATTTATGTGTAAAATTGATTGTGGTTATTGCGAGGTGGTGAATTATTTGTAAATGAGTAGGCACTGAGTGGTCAATTTAAAAATGCCTGGTTTCCTCGTTATTTTCTTCTTTTTCCTTTGCATGAGGGATGAACAAACATAATAATTTTCTGATGGATGTTGTGGTTTATATGGCATTGTATGAATAATTTACAATATATGTATTAATTACAGCCCTGAGGAAGTCATAGGGTACACCCCTGACGAAATACGTGTTGGCTTGGATGTTGGTCAATGACTGAATACCATGTGACTAGAAAATCAAGATTAAAAGAATAAAGAAACGCGTAATTGCGGTAATTATGGAATCAAGATATGGACATTGATTTAATGGACTGGTTGTGATGTGTGCCTTATATATATGCAAGTAACTATCAGTGACTTGTCACTGAAATTAAGAAGCAGAGGGTTATCTTCTTCTAAGTGCACAATCAGTAGTTTTGGGAAAATATTGGATATATGACAAGCAGCGCCATTTACTCTTCTTAGATCACCCATTATTAGAATTATTTTCAATTGGAGTAGGCAGCACTGTCATTTAAAGAACATCTGTGGCAATAAACACTTATATTTGATACGTCAGGATGGAGAGGGATAAAATCGCAGAGGATTTGTTTAAGAATTTGAATTCAGGTCACACAGTTCAAGAGGCGGTAAAGAGTGGGAAAAACTCACGTAGGGAAGGTTTAAGGGACAAATTCATTAGGTTGGAAAAATTGAAGAAAAATGAAATGTCTAAATGGTGGGATGGAGTTACTCTGAAACAATACAAGAAACTTAATAGAATCCCAAGGGGTCTTAGATTACAAATTTTCCCCACATATGATGATCTCAATATGGATTTACTACAACAATGGGATCATGAATTAACAGCAAGCTCAATGAGGCTTATGGACATTCTGATTGAGAATGCAGAACGAAAAGTGAATAAACTTCAGATTGAGATAGATACACTGGAAAAAGAGATTAGGGACCAAGGTCCGGAGGAAACAGTAGAAAAGAATTACAAGATATTGAATGGTATTATACAGAAACATCAGGAAGAAATCAAGGAGAGGAAAGCCAGGAAGCTCAAAAGGTACGAATGGGATTACCAGAATGGTAGGGTCTTTACATTCGCAAAGAAATATGATCATCTGATGAAAGGGATCAATGGTGCAGGCACCTTCGACTTCATCAATTGACTCTGTTTCTTCAGTGGTCAGTACAAGCCACACTAGTGAAAGTGATATGGAGTCAATAGTAACAACAAGCCAGTCTGGAACACAACTTGAAGGGAGCACTTTTTTACAAGAAATTAGAAGAATAAAACAGGGGAATCGTGTGGCAAGAGAAGAACTTGTAGGAAAACCCGGCGGGGCGGAGAGGAAGAAACTCATCATTCCGAGGGGGGTGTAAGAACCAGATCGTGGGACAGGAGAAAATGAATGAGCAAGAAGAACACGGTTTAAATGTAACAAACATTTCTAATAGAACATTAACAGAAGATATGATATCATTATTGAGTAAGGGGCTAGGTTTCTGCCCTACTAGTATGGGTGACATATGTAGACATAAGATAGATTTATTTAAGTTTATTAGAAGACTTAAACTAAAAAGATTCTTCAAACTGAAAGAATCAGTGGAACGACAAGTGGTAATTCCAAAGGAGGGAATTGAGAAAAGTATATTTTCTATACAAGATATACAAGACACTTCAGCATTATTATCTATTGCAGATTATGAGGACCTTCCTAATGTGACTTCCAGGGTACTTAGGGATTTGAATATAGCTTTGGATGTTCATGAAACAAGTGGTCTTAAAATCAAGTCCAAACGGACACCACAGATGAGTAGTGACACTAATATTGAGATGTTTTACAGATTGGTTTGTAAAGATTTGGATAAACAGTTGCATAAAAGGATTAATATCCAGGCAAGGAGCAACTTAACAAGAGGTGAATGGCAGGCATTGAAAGCACTACAGGGGGATGACAGCATTGTGATTAAACAGGCAGATAAGGGTGGCAATATAGTGGTTTGGAATAAAGAAGATTATGAGAATGAAGTGTTTAGACAACTTAATGACGGGGAATGCTATGAAGCTCTCACATGGAATCCCATGAATGAGTTAACAAATAAGATTAATAAATGTTTAAAAATTTGGCACTCCCAAGGTTTATTGGATGAAGATGAAGATGTCTATCTTAAGGCTGACCGACCCAGATTTCCATGTTTGTATATGCTTCCAAAAATACACAAAAGCCTTGACTCTCCCCCAGGTAGACCGATAATGTCTGGGATAGGTGGGCCAACGGAGAAGTTATCAGAATTTGTAGATATTTTCTTACAACCTCTGGTGAACAATTTACCATCGTTTATCAAAGATACGAAACATATTTTGAGTTTGTTGTCTGTTATACAATGGGAAAATGGTCTAATTTTGGTCACCCTAGATGTGGTGGCTTTGTAAACCAGCATAGAACATGGAGTAGGTACAAGAGCAATAAAACATATGCTTTACAGGAGATCAGCAAGTTTAATTAAGCATACTGACATGATTTTAGATATGATAGAACTAATTTTGAGCCAAAATATTTTTCTATTCAAGAATAAATGGTACTGACAAAAACAAGGTGTAGCCACGGGCTCCAGATTCTCTGCCTCGTATGCTAATCTCTTTGTGGGGTGGTTCGAGGAGAAGTGGGTCTGGGGTCCAAGACCAGCAGAATGGCACTGGGGAAGGTACATCGATGATTGTTTAATGATATGGACGGGGTCTGTATTACAATTGGAGGAGTATTTTAACTACCTCAATAACAATGATGCTCACATCAGATTTACCTACCATTACAGTATGGAGAAAATTGAATTTTTGGATGTGGAATTGTTCATTTCAGAAGGTAAAATTCACAGTAGATTATATAGAAAGCCGACCTCATGTAATGCTATACTGTATGCTACAAGTGTACATCCCAAGCATCAGATAAATGCAATTCCATATGGTGAAATGATACGGGCAAGAAGAAATTGCAGTAAAACTAAAGATGTTGACAGATGTATCCAGGATAAAAAACAACGTTTTAATCAAAGAGGTCACCAGAAACAGGTGATTGAGAATGACACACGACAAGTCAAGAGGATTAGTAGGAATGATACATTGCGACCACAGAAACAGACAAACAAACTCAGGGATAGGGTTACTATGGTTATGGATTTCTCTGCATCCTCAGATGTTCTGAGGAGGTCACTAACTCGACATTGGAATATTTTAAGACAAGACATTAGCGGATTTTATCACAAATAGGCCCGAGATAACATATCCTAAAGGGAGCTCATTGAAGAATTTTCTATGTACTAGTTACCATCGAAGTGTTAACACCAATAATTGGTTAATGGAACGAAGTAGGGGATTTTATAAATGTGGTCAGTGTGGGGTCTGTAATTGGGCCTGGCATGCTAAGAAGGAATTTATGGACCTTGATGGTCATGAATTCAAGATATTATCAAATATTACTTGTCTGACATTGTATGTGATTTATATAATATTATGCAAATGTGAGCATTTCTATGTGGGAAATACCATTCGCCCCTTGAAAGTAAGGATTCGAGTACACTTGCTTGCGATTAAACAGGAGGATAAGAGGTATCCTATAGTGCAACATCTAAGAATATGTGATAATTTCAATGTGAAGAAAAATGTAATATTTTTTGGTATTGATCATGTACCTGTAGACCCTACGGGTGGTAACAGGGAATTGCAATTGAGGAGAAGGGAGGCATTGTGGATCATGAGATTACGAGCGGTGGAAAAAGGTCTGAACACCGACTCAGAATTAGATTATTTCTTAGGTACTTGATTACATTGGTGTGAATATTTTAATATGTTTATTTCTATTATGTTTTTCAACCCATTTGATATTGACTCAAGGCGTTATGCGATTACAGGTGGCCCTGGTTACCCATGTGCAACTATACATGTCTTTTCATTCATATAAGTATTTAATATACGGGAATTATTGGATCTAGCAAATAATATCTGAGTGAGGCAGATTAAAATAGGTGTACTTAAGATAGAATAGTGCTGTTCTCCTAGTTGGTATTAGAATTTGACTTTTGTTAGAGTTATAGTAAGTATTTTTGCAAATGCAGGATCGATATAATACATTGTGAAAGTAAAATTGGACTATCAACATGGCAGACGATAAGCGTGGTCGAAGGGCAGTACTATTTTTATTTCCATGTTTTAAATAGAAGATAAAAAGGGATATTAGACAACGGACTGAAAATAGCAATATCAGCAAACTCGCGACGATAGCGGAAATGCGGTAAGCGGTTTATGTTTTTTTATTTTTTTGAAATTAAAGGTTTCCCTAGTTATATTTATATTTCCTATGATAGCGCGTTTAAGAATGAAGATACACAAGAGGCTTCTCGGGTATCGGTATTGGGCAAATAAAGTTTTTGCAGTTTCCCGTGAGACATGTTTGCGGGGAGTTCCGTAATTTGGAAGCGGCTCGGTTTAATGAACAGTTCACACACGTTGTTGCTCAGGTGCGGACTCTCGGGGAATTGTATAATGACAAGAGCTGCATCGCTTTACTGATTTACTGAGTATGTGATGTACTAAATGAATGACAGAATAACGTAAGGTTTTTCAGTGACAGATCGCTGTTATAAATGAGTGGAGGGGGCACATAAATAGATGGGGACTTTTACATATTAAAGTATAGGATGGGATATTAATATTGTACACATCAGGACCCTTACTCCTCAATTTTTAGAGATTTATGGGGTGATTTAATTACATTGATTTTATTTTAGGAGTCATCGATCGATATTCACAAGAAACTCAAAAGAATTATAATCATAGATCAAGCAGGTATTGATCGTAAGGTGGAGAGTTGCCTTTTCATTTATATTTAGTATTTTAGTATTATTTCTATTTAGATATTTATTTATTTTATATCTATTTTTATTAATTTTCACTGTAGTTTATTTAATTATTTGGTAAATACTAATTATAACACACTCTTTTATGCTTGCACATTGGGGGACCATGCTGTAATTTAGAAGACTGATATGGTAATATTTATTTCTAAAATTGATTGTGGTTATTGCGAGGTGGTGAATTATTTGAAAATGAGTAGGCACTGAGTGGTCAATTTAAAAATGCCTGGTTGCCTCGTTATTTTCTTCTTTTTCCTTTTTGTAATTGCATGATGATTTTGGGCACATACTTCACTTAGTAGTGTTAATATATTTTTAGAAGGATTGGTATGGATCGCAAAAATGTATATTTACCCACTCTTTGCATGAGGGATGGACACACATAATAATATTCTCATGGATGTTGTGGTTTATATGGCATGGTATGAATAATTTATAATATATGTATTAATTACAGCCCTGAGGAAGTCATGGGGTACACCCCTGATGAAACACGTGTTGGCTTGGATGTTGGTCAATGACTGAATACCATGTGACTAGAAAATCAAGATTCAAAGAATAAAGAAATGCATAATTGCAGTTGGATTATGGAATCAACATATGTACATTGATTTAATGGACTGGTTGTGATGTGTGCCTTATATATATCCAATTATTAATGCTGCTGAGTCAAAGAAGCCACTGACTGAAAGAAGCTGATACAGCGCCCCAAGGAACATTTATAGAATACAATATGCTATGAAAGGGGCGAACGACATTATACATCAATCCTAAAAAAAATAGTTAAAAAAAGAACATTTAAAGTGATAAAAAGTGAAAAATGTGCAGTCTACATTTTGTATATACATAAGAACACAAGAACGCAGAAACAAACTATAATTTAGTGGACACTTCGACATGTGTAGGTTTTGAGGGGTATACACCTTAGTTTGGGTTACTTTGGGGACAATTGTTATGGAAATACATTGGCTTGGGTATCCAAAAGGGGAAGTTGGAATTAAAACGGAATATCGACGAGGCTTGTCTTAGAGGTTAGACGTGAGTAACGCACAGGAGTATAGACTCAGATTTGTAGAGAGTTCAACAAATATGGGTTCAAGTAATGGCTGAGCAGGCCTCATATGAATTGATTAGTACCATGCTATGAATCTCCATGGCAAAAGTGCAACTCTAAAGATTGAAAGGTCACCTGTTGGATCTCCTTGAAACTCAAGAACACTTTCTCACCTCCATAATGTAGTAAGAGCACGTATAACAAGGAATCAAGATGAACAATAAAATGTACTATTCCTGCCAATGCCATTGTGTACTAGAGAACAAGGGTTGAAAGTGCAGTACTATGGGACTGTATATATAGTGATATATTTACCCAGATTTTTTAGTATGTCTACTAGTTTTCAGGGTGGTAAATCCATTTTCATAGAAATGCTTAGCCCTTTGCTTCAGAACTTAATAATCTGATCTAAGGACCACCCTCAACAGTTGCTCAATTTTGCTTTAAAAGCTATTTGTGTTTTGGTCAGTTCTGTTCATGTTTCAGCTTGCACACCTCCATGGGCCAAGAACACTGAGCAAATACAACCATTTTCCCAGGTGTGGTAAAAAAAATATAAAATATATATATATATATATATATATATATGCAAAAAACAAGAGAGAACTCTGGGAAGTTCCCAAATTTAGGTGGAGAGCAGCTCTAGTAAGGAGCACCCTGCAACACCAGCGACACTCTAGATTTGCTCACCTCAAATGTCTGCTTATCTAGCAAAGTTTTTAAGCATAGGATCAGCACAGTGCTATCCACGCCGAGCTAGATAGTGACAAAGTATTTTGCCATTTGTACAGCAAAATCTTTAAGCATAGGATTGACACAGTGTCATCCTCGCCGAGCTGTAAAACGACAAAAGCCATTTACCACTTCAGGCACAGTATTACAGCTTTGGACTGGTCAAATACCATCCAAGCCAACCTGAAATGAGTAAAACAACCCCTGACACGTGTTTCGCTCTCATTAGAGCTCTTCAGAGGAGTTTAGCTTTGTCCAGACACAAGGGAGCACCCAGTATAAGTCAAAACAAGGCCCTTTCAGGGTTAGAGTGACGCATAAATTATGCAAAAAACAAGAGAGAACTCTGGGAAGTTCCCAAATTTAGGTGGAGAGCAGCTCTAGTAAGGAGCACCCTGCAACACCAGCGACACTCTAGATATATATATATATCAGACACATTTTTGTCTCTTTTCTCTCTCTTTCCTCTCCCTCTCTCTCTCTCTCTCACTCTGAAGACCCATGTCTATGGCACCAAACTCCGGATGCGGGCTTCCTGACTGAACTTATGAACTGTCAGACTGTCAATTTATTGCTTTTAAGGGTCAAGCCTGCAAGTGCGTGCACTAGCACATATGTCTCGCTTGCGAGACTCTGTTGTGTACAGTGAAGGGCCTGGAGCCACCATTTGTGGGTTTGCATTGCACTCTTCTTTACAGCCTCGTAATTCGTCAAGGCACTCCTAGCATAATTTCTGTTCCTCTGTGTGGAGTAAGGATGAAGCAGTGATTGATTCAACTTAATTAATGCCCATACACTGCTCTTGAAGTGATTAAGGTACTATATTGTTCTTTTTAACTTCTAGTGCTATGCAACAGAAGGCAAAAAAACATGCCCAGAAAACAAACAAAACTGCTTAGTTTTATTTTTTTATGATAACTTTCTTTTATTTTGCCAGGTCGTCTGTTTTCACTTTCCTCCTATGTTTTCTTTTGTTTTTGCTCAAGGGTGCTCGCCTCAAAAGATGACAAGTAACTTGTTCAAAATATTGCAAAGTGTTAGAAATGGGTCTTTGGTTGGCAGTCAAGTTATCCCCTGTTCAAGCAAGGACCCTCACTCTAGTCAGGGTAAGTCACACACAATCCAAATTATCCTGCGCCCACCCTCTGGTAGCTTGGTACTGAGCAGTCAGGCTTAACTTAGAAGGCAATGTGTAAAGTATTTGTGCAATAAATCATACAATAACACCATATAGCACCACAAAAATACACCACACAGTGTTTAGAAAAATATATAATATTTATCTGGATATTTGCAGATCAAAAACGATCAAAGATGCAATAAGAAAATGTAAGGATATCACTGAAAAGTGATATAAAGTGTCTTAAGTCTTTTAAAAGCAAACAAAGTCTCTTTCAAGCACAAAGTACCTGGTTTGAATGAAAGATCTCCACAAAGGGCCGCAGAGGAGGAGAAGTGTGGAAACAAAGGGGTGTGCGTTGATTTCTCAGGCCGCACAGGGTCGATGTGTCGTTTAGTTTCCACGCAGGAACGGCTGGGCGTCGATTTCCGGCGCTCGGTTATATATCCTCTACGGGTTGCTGGGTTTTCAGATGCCCCAGGGTCTGTGCATGGAATCCTGGGCTTGTTGACAAGCTCTGCGTCGGTCCGGTGGGCAGTGTGGAAAGATTTCTCCCTCACGGCAGGTGCTGCATCGATTTCCCCTCTGGAAGTTGGGTGGCGTAGACCCAGGTCGGCTGTGCGTCGATCTGGTGGGCCGTGCGTCGAAGTTCCGGTCGCACCGCAGGTGCCGCGTCAATCTTTCCTTACGATGTCAAGCGGCGTCGTACCGGTTTGGCGTGCAGTGAATTTTTCACTGCGGAACAGGCTGTGCGTTATTATTAGCAAGCTGTGCTTCAAATTTTTGCTGCACAAGGAGTCCAGTTGCAAGAGAGAAGTCTTTTTGGTCCTGAGACTTCAGGGAACAGGAGGCAAGCTCTATCCAAGCCCTTGGAGAGCACTTCTTCACCACAGCCAGGGGACAGCAAGGCAGCAGGGCAACAGCAAGGCAGCAGTCCTTCAGAGAAAGCAGTCAGGTGAGTCCTTTGGGCAGCCAGGCAGTTCTTCTTGGCAGGTTGCAGGTTCTGGTTACAAGTTTCTTCTCCAGGAAGTGTCTGAGTTGGTAGGGCAGCGGCCCTGTTTTAAACCCAAATGTGCCTTTGAAGTGGGGGAGACTTCAAAGAGTGGCTTAGAAGTGCACCAAGTCCCCTTTCAGTTCAATCCTGTCTGCCAGGGTCCCAGTAGGGGGTGTGGCAGTCCTTTGTGTGAGAGCAGGCCTTCCACCCTCCCAGCCCAGGAAGGCCCATTAAAAGTGCAGATGTATGCAAGTGAGGCTGAGTACCCTGTGTTTTGGGGTGTGTCTGAGTGAATGCACAAGGAGCTGTCAACTAAACCCAGCCAGACGTGGATTGTAAGGCACAGAAGGATTTAAGTGCAGAGAAATGCTCACTTTCTAAAAGTGGCATTTCTAAAATAGTAATATTAAATCCAACTTCACCAGTCAGCAGGATTTTGGATTACCATTCTGGCCATACTAAATATGACCTTCCTACTCCTTTCAGATCAGCAGCTACCACTTCAATAATGTATGAGGGCAGCCCCAATGTTAGCCTATGAAGGGAGCAGGCCTCACAGTAGTGTAAAAACGAATTTAGGAATTTTACACTACCAGGACATGTAAACTACACAGGTACATGTCCTGCCTTTTACCCACACAGCACCCTGCTCTAGGGGTTGCCTAGGGCACACCTTAGGGGTGATTTATATGTAGAAAAAGGGGAGTTTTAGGCTTGGCAAGTACTTTTAAATGCCAAGTCGAAGTGGCAGTGAAACTGCACACACAGGCTTTGCAATGGCAGGCCCGAGACAAGGTTAAGGGGCTACTTAAGTGGGTGGCACAACCAGTGCTGCAGGCCCACTAGTAGCATTTAATCTACAGTCCCTGGGCACATACAGAGCAAATTACTAGGGACTTATAAGTAAATTAAATAGTCCACTTGGGTATGATCCAATGTTACCATGTTTAAAGGAATGAGCATATGCACTTTAGCACTGGTTAGCAGTGGTAAAGTGTGCAGAGTCTAAAAACCAGCAAAAACAGTGTCCAAAAAGGGGAGGGAGGCAAGCAAAAAGTTAGGGGTGACCACCCTAAGGCTGTCAGGTCTAACACAAAGCAACAGTGTTTCTTTATTATTTGTAATCTCTGAAATGTTGCTTTAACACATAATAATGCAGTGCATCCCAATTAACCCCACTACAATCCGCAACACTGCAATCCATCCCAATCTATTCTGCCCCACTTCAATACACTGCACTCTAATCAAAAACAATCTGCCACACTCCAATCCAAAACAATATGCCCATCTCCAATAGAAAACAATCGGCCCCACTTCAGTCTGCCCTACTTCAATCCAAAACAACCTGCCAATACATTTCAATCTTCCCCACTCCAATCTGCCTAACTTTAATCCAAAACAACTTGCTGCACTCCAGCCTGCCCCTTTACAATCCCAAATCACCCACTCCACTCCAAAACAATCTGCCCAACTCCAATCCAAACTACTTCACCACACCCCAATTAAACCCGCTCCATCCAAATTCACCCCACTCTAATCTACCACAATCCACCCCACTACAACCCAGTGAACCCACACAAATCCAAACCATCCCCCACCAATCCAATCCATCCCAATCCAGCCTAGTCCAATCTACCGCACTCCAGCCCAGTACACCTCATCCCAATCCACCTCACCCCAACCCACTCCAATCCAACCCACCACACTCCAATCAGCTCGCCCCACTTCAATCCAACCCACCCTACTCCAATCCAACCCACCCCACTCCAACTGTATCCACCCCACTCCAATCAAGTCCAGCGCTATCCAATCCACCTAACTCTAGTCCAATCCACCACACTTGAATACAATCCAATTTAATTCACCCCACTCAGTCCAATCCAGTCCACCCTACTTCAGTCTAAACCACCTCAATCTACCCCAATTCAGTCCAGTACACCTCTCTCCAATCAATCCACCCCACAAAAATCCAATCCACCCCACACCAATCCATCCAACTCACTCCAATACACCCGCTCCAATCCTATCCACCCACCCCACTCCACTCCACTCCAGTCCAATCTACCACAATCTACTCCATTCCAATGCATTGCCAACCCAATCACATCCACCCCAATCCATTCCACCCCACACCTATACAATCCACCCCATTCCAAATCCACCACACTCAATCCAATCCACCCCACCATACCCTAATCCTCCCCACTAAATCCAATGCACCCCACTCATTCCAATCCGCCTCACTCCACTCCACCTCAATCTGATACACTCCAATCTGATAAACTCCACTTCAGTCCATCCCACTCCAGTCCACCCAACCTCAGCCTAGTTCACCCCATGCAATCCAATCCACCACTCCTCAATGGAATCCACCCAGTCCAAGCCATCCAAATCCAGTCCAATTCACCCCGCCCCAATTCAATCCAACCGTCCCAATCCAATCCACCTCCTCCAGTGCACCCCACCCAATCCACCCCACTCAATTTCGTTCCACTCCACTCCACCCCACTCCACCCTGCTGTACCCCAATCCACCCAACCCCACCCTAGTTCAGTCCACCACACTCCAGTCCAATTCATCCTGCTTGCCCCATCTCAATACAATCCACTCCACTACAATCCACCCGACTACAAACCACCTCAGCCCAATCCAATCCCCCACCCCAGTTCAGTCCATCTCACTTCAATCCATCCAGCCCACCTGAATCCAATCCAGCTCACCCCACTCCAATCCAATCCACCCACTCCAATGCAATCCACCCACTCCAATCCACCCAACTCCAATCTAATCCACCTCAGTCCAGTCCAACCTAATCCACCCCACTCCAGTCCAATCTAATCCACCCTAGCCCACTCCTTTTCAGTCCACCCCACCGGAATCCAATCCACCCAACCCCTATCACTCCAATCTAAACCACCCACCCAATCCAGCCCAATCCACTCACTTGAATCCACCGCAACCACATTCACCTCACCCCATTTCAATCCACCCCACTCCAATCCACCCCTTACCAATCCAGCCCATACCACTCAATCCACCCCTCTCTACCCTAATCCAATCCACCCCACTACCCCAATCCACTCTGACCCACTCCAGCCTATTCCACCCCACTCTACTTCAGTCCAAGAGAATCTCTGCCACTGAACCCTACTTCCCTCGACTCAACTCTATTACACTCTAATGCTCCTACACCACTATAAGACATTCAAATAAATCCACACTACGATACTCTACCCTCCCACTCCACTCTGACACTCCATGCCACTAACTTCTAGCCATGCTGAACAGGAGCCACACTGTTGTACAACATGGCAAAACACATTGCTAAACCCAATTGCCCATGTATAGGTGAGACCTATTGGCTTTTCCCAATGCATGTTTCAACACTGTATTTAAGCGCTTAACACTGGATGAAAACAAAACCAAAAGGTAACCATGTAAACATGTGCCAGTAGCTGGAGCTTTGTATGGTGCCTTCATGAGAACATTCTTGTTCCTTCCTTTTTTTAGAAATTAAACACCAAGCCCTTTTTAGTGTTTAATGCTAGTATAACCAATAAGGCCCTCATTTGGACTTTGGCGGTCAATTTCACTGACTGCCAAAGCCCAAACCGCCAGACAACCGCTAGTGCTGGCAGTCAGCAGACCGCCATATTACAAGAGCTTGCAGTTTTCCACCATTATTGAGGTGGAAAGCAGTCAGCAGTGGTTCTGGCGGTCGGCGCTGCAGAGGTGGTTCCCTCGCCAGCACTGCCATGCCACCAGGACTCCGCCTGCCATACTACAAGCCGTAATACAGCTTGGTGGAGTCCTGGTGGTGTGGTGGTGGTGGTGGCAGGGGAAGACCGCCAAGACAGATCCCATCTCGGACGTCCCCCTCGACTGAAAAGGTAAGTGGCGTCCGAAGGCGAGGAGGGGGGTCTGTGTGTTTGGGGGCATGTGTGCGTGTTTGCGGAGGTGGGTGGTGAATTTGTGCGTTTCTGCGAGTGAATGTGAATGTGTGTGTGCGTGTGCGTGTGCATGTATGGGGGTGTCTGCGTGGATGAATGCAAGTGAGTGGGAGTGTCTGTGTGGATGCATGTGAGTGAGTAGGGGTGTCTGTGTGAAGGAATGCAAGTGAGCGGGGGTGTCTGAGTGCATGTATGCTGCATGTGTGTGTATGTCAATGCATGGGAGTGTGAAGGGGTGGGGGGTTTGAATGTGTGGACGGGTGGGAAAGATGTGTGGATGTGTGGGGATGTGTGTGTGCCGGTGACAGGAATAAAGATTCCTGTTGCTGGGTGCATGACCATCAGGGTTTTCGTGGCGGGGTGACCGCCACAGAAAGCCTGGAGGTGTGCCATCCTGTAATCCGGGTGGCAGGCTATGGCCTGCCACCAGGTTGGAGGTGCTCACCGCCGGCTGTGGCGGTGTGACCACACCAGCGGGCCAGGCGGTTTTGTGAAGGCTTGGCGTCTGCCACGTCTGTCACGTCTGCCACGTCTCATCAGGAGTCAGAGGGACTCTTCCAGAGGAGCAAATGGTAAGCCAGTGGTCACAGCTGCGACCCCTATCTAAAATATAGTTTTATTCCATATTGATTTCAATTCTAATCAAAATCTTTATTTGCCTTTTATTAATCGAAGCTTTATTAATCATCTCAAAAACGTTTTTCAAAAGAATTACAAACAATCAAAGCAAATCATAAGTCAGCAACTTTCGATATTAATGGATTAATTCAGCAATGCAAATTAGTCAGTCGAATTGTCACCATCAACGTCTCCCCCCTGTCAGCCTACCTAACCAAGATTAGCATCAGCATGTGGGTCTTCATGTGAAAACAATTAAGACAAAACATTAATTTGGAAAAATCTATTTAAGAGAGAGTTCTCTGTATAACAGCACACTTGGTACCTAGAAAAAAAGGCACAATTAATGAGTCACATTTCATAGCTACCTATCTAAGATGGATCAGCAACGAGTCATTCTTCTTCCCCCAGTCATCAGAAGTCAGCAAAGTATCAGGCTCACAGAGAGCAAGCCCAATTATCAGCACTTCGAACAGCGTCTCCTGACATCATCAACTTTCTCCTCTCTGCTCTGATTTTGCTCCTCTTGTCATGACTTTTTATTAGGGTCTCTCAGTCCGTCCCACTAATTGCTAATTGGTCAACTTTATTAGAAGTTATGACTCTAACCTATGGTTTTTGTTTACTGCAGCTACATGTCTATTTAGGCTTCAAGTTCCATTAATTTGATTGGTCCTTCTAATGATGAGAACATCATCCAGCTCTTCAGGTAACAAAATTGTTGCATATAAGTCTTTAGTCAGTGCTTCCATTGTTCAAGTCTTGGGAAAATACATTTAGCCTACACTACACATAAATGTATTAAATTGTCTTCATCATCTCCTGTCCGCTGGTACATTTGCTGAATGTTCTAGCGGAGTCATCTGAACTTTGCACAGTTCAAGGTCCTCCGCTCCGGTTCCCAGTCCTCACAAGCTTCGTCGAGTCTTCACGTTATGAGCAGGTTATTTGTTGTAATCTGTCTGGTTTAGTAGGTTGATCAGGCGTGGTCAACAAGTCGGTGTGTGTGATAATTGAGCAAAATAAATTTAGACTAAGATTTGGTGAGTCCTATGTGCACCAGGACCGACCCATTTATCAGTTGAGAGTAAAATTTGCAGGTCGAATTTTGCTTGCAAACGTGGGAGACTGAGAAAGAGGAATAGCTACAAGGACGAAAGGGCCATTAGTGAAAATCTGTAAGGACTCTGAAGCGATTGTGTCCCTTCCTGTAGTGAACCAGCAGGTTTGTTTTAGTTATTGGGTTTTGGTAAGTGCTCTCAATAATTTGCATTAGTTGTGTGAATCGAGTCAAGGAGGACGAGCCGCAAGACTTTGTCAGCCACTGTGTGTGAGTGTGACATCAGAGTGTGCCACGCTGGTATAGGTCAGTTAGTAAGAAGAGCAGTGAGCGGATATGCAGCTGTCCGTAAGAGGCAATTGGTTGAGCAAGCGGGTGAAGGGAATCTTGGGAGTAAAAGTCATTTCATTATTGAATCAAACATAAACAAGAACAGGCAAAATGAAGTTTTTCAAGGCATTTAAGAGTGCAATGAGGGGAAATACTTATATTAAGGCATCAGTGGGGGAGCCGACCCCACCAGAGGATTCTCCAGCTTATTTTGTAATAGCAGAGCGAGGTGTAGCACTGTGTCTTTGGTTAAAGCAATGGAGCAAATTGACAAAAAATCAAGGGTCTTTAGCGTTTCCGGAACATGGAACATTTAATTTGAGAATTTTGGATCAATTGCAAATGTCATTATATGACATGAAGCCCTTACCGAGACCAGCAAAGTTTGAAGCTTTAGCAATCTGGGAGCTAGTGGCCAGACAGCAACAGGAGTTGAAGTTTAATAGGAGAGTGAAGAAAGTGGAAAAATCATTAGCTGAAGCTAGATGGGATTAGGAGCAAAAGAGATGGAGGATGGCACCAATGCAGGAGATTAAAATGTTCCCTGCTATTATAGAGGGAGATGAGGCAGAGAAGGAAGATAGTGCTAAGGGAAGCGAGAATGGAGAAAAGAAGAAAAGAAGAAAGTCCAATGTAGATTATGATGATTCCAATGTCGAGGATCTCATTACGCGGTTGTTGCGAGACAGACCTCCACCTTCAATGACTTATGCAGGGGGTCCAGGTACCAATGTTACCGCCCCTACAGCTGCTTCGGCATAAGCCCAGAGAGCTAAGGGAGGGGTACAGGTAGAAGATGGGCAATTGCCAGGGGTAGTACAGAGTACACCTAATGCAGGAACTAATACTGTATTTCGGGCGCAGATACATCCACCTTCAGTACAGAGAATTTATCCAGACGTACTAGTTCTTGAGACTGTTTCGAATATCATGGTGCCGAGGGAGCAGGTGCTTCCAAAGTCAGTGTTCGCTCAGACAGACCCAACACTGATTTTCTTACCTACAGCTCAAGCACAAGGCTTACCAAAGTTTACACCACTGACAGGAACGCAGACAGATCTTACACGAGCTATGAACCAGGCAATGCGGGTAGCACTCACACAAGGTGCAGGTGCTAGAGCAGCCCCGATGCAACATCGCTACCGATTACTGTCAGTCCAGTGGTACCCTTATATGCACAGAAGAAATCAGGGACAGGAGAACAGAATGACATGTCACAGGGTCTTGTGAGAAGGGGAGTGGGAGATCCTGCACAGTTGACATTGTCTGCAGGACAAGCTTTCAATTAACCTAGACCTTCAATGGATCTTAGTCCTCTTTGTAGCATTTCCAAAAACAGTGAATGTCTCTAATCCAAGTCAGAGTCTGAGACTTCTGACACCGCAAGCTTCAGGTATAGTGGCACAACAGTTACCAGTCCTGAATGCAAGTAACATCTCATTGCAAGGGTTAACAGCTCAACAATTGAATAATTGGCTAGATAGTCTAAATACTCCTCAGAATGTATCCAAGGGTGAAGAGCAGATAAATCGAGTGGGGTTGAATATAGAAGCAAATGAATTAGTTGAAGGAACAATGGGGCTGAAACGATTAGAGTCTTATACAGAGGAAGAGCTGAGTTATTTATGCCCAAGAATCACAAAAGAGGTGGGAAAAATACATCAGAAGCTAGCGGAATTAGCAGAGAAACATGACATTGACTTTAAGATGACGAAGCTACAGAAAAGATTTTGAGGCAAAAGATTTTGAGCATATGAGATCAGCTGGGATGAAAGCACACTTGAGAGAATTATCGCAGAGTGCACAGTTTGGGGAGCATTAGAAAAGTGGGAAGGTTTAAAAAAGAGAAACGGAAACGAGATTCTCAAGAAGGGGCAGAAGGTGTTGACAAAGGGGGATCAGTTAAGATGCTTCCAATGAGGGAGATCCCAGGGGGGCAATTTGTTCATGTCCCGTGGCACAGGAGTGACATATTATCTTTCACAAATGATTACCCTAAGCTGAGGGAAAAGCCAGTTGAGTGGTATCAACAAACTGAGAGATTTTGTGAAGCTCTGCAAATGTTTACGGTAAGACCTGAATACCTTATTGGAGATAGTTGTTCCAGTTGACTTGTGGGTCGAGTGTAAGAGGGCAGTAGACTGGCCGACGAGTGAACCAGAGAGGGACAAGATAACAGGTGCACCTTCACCTGAAGTAATGAAGAATTATTACAAGGTGATTGAATTCCTGAAGACTAGAATCTCCCCCAAAAACATTGATTGGCAACGGATTGATAGAACGGTCCAAGAGTTTAAGGAGTCAATACATACTTACTATGAGAGACCATTGAAAGCCTTCAAGGAGTACAGTGGTAAGGAAGAAATTGAGCCGAAAGACATGTTGCATTTTGTATTCAGATTTGTCGAGGGATTGAGACCAGAAGTGGGACAGATGATTAAGAATCATTTAATTTGCTGGAAGGCAAAAACGAATGATGAGGTGTTGCAATATGCTAAATACTGTAGTGATGAGATTGAATTGAAGCAAAAGAAATAGAAGGAGAAGGCTGTGGTGATGCAAATCAAAGCAGCTCAATCAGGAGCGCAAGGAGCTTTAGTACCGCCAATGCCGCCACAACAGAGAGCTGTTATGCTTCAACCTCATATAAGGAGTAGAGGGCGTAGAATGGATATGATGCGTGGGCCGGACTTGGGAACTGTGGTTGTTCAAAATGATGTGCAAGGTATGAAAAGGATGTTGCTGTGTCATTTGTGCGGAAACGTGGGACACTGGAAGCGGGAGTGTCCATTGATGGTGCAGGATGGAGTGGTTCAGCACGGTAATGTCAGTACATTTCAAACTGTGAAAGTTCAGAGAATGAAGGGCATAATTCCTAATACTCAGAATCAAGGACAGAATTTGCTTCCAGTGCAGCAAATGCAGGTGGCTCGTGCACAATTCGCTTCATTAGCACCAGTACAGCAGCAGGTTTCTATGGTACCTAGACAACAAATGCAAATACCTCAAGCACCAAAGGAACAGCAACAGGTGATGCTTACTCAACAGGTCACGTGTCAAAGACAAGACAATAGTAATAACACAGTACACCAGTTCCCGTTTCACAGTGAGGATGAAATAAACGATGAATGGATGAGTGACAGTTCAGATGAAGAAGCCTGTATGCTTGCCGCTTCCCTAGAAGTAGACCCGAGAGGGCCTTTTGTTAAAGGAAAGGTAATGGGTCATAAGGTATCATTCTTGGTTGATACAGGAGTTACGCGCTTTACAGAGAGGGGCATCGAAGTACCAAACTTACCTCTTTCAGGCAGGACAGTTCAAGTCGTAGGAGTAGAGAATAGACAATTGACAAACCCAATCACGGAACCAGTGCAGGTTGAAATTGGAAATTACTTGGGTATGCATAGATTTGTGGGGTGTGACTCAAGCCCCGTATCCTTATTGGGTAGAGACTTGTTGTGCAAAACCAAATGTTCTATAAATTGTACAGACGCAGGGATAGAAGTCCAAACAAATAGTGATGAGGAAGAAGAACAGGCGTCTGCAATGGTACTCAAAAATGTTTATGAAGAATACCCATTGATTGAATTTTTCCTAATGTTCACTCTGAAAGAGTTGTATGCAGATCTGCAGGGAACTGTGAGGGAGGAGGTCTGGGACTTGATAGGAAAAGAAGTGGGTCTGATTAAGGGAGTGGAACCGATTAAGATCACTTTAAAACCGAATGTTGAATTCCTGCATCTTCCCCAGTATAGCATGACACAGGATGTTTTGATGAAAGTGGCACAAATAATCGTAGATTTTCTAAAACAAGGAGTCTTAAAGGAAGTGTTGAACAGCCCATGCAATTCACCGATAATGGGTTTGAAAAAGCCATGTGGGAAAATACAAGTTTACTGGACTTGCGCAGAGTGAATGACATGGTGGTTAAATGCTGTCCAATTGTTCCCAATCCAGCAGTGATACTGTTTTGGATTCCTTGTGATGCAGAGTGGTTCACAGTAGTTGATCTGTCACAATCTTTCTTTTCTGTGTCACTTCACGAGGATAGTCAGTTTCTTTTCAGTTTCAAATTCTTAGATAGAGTCGTCAGCTGGTGCAGGCTTCCCACAAGGGTATACAGAGTCACCATATCTGTTCAATCAGATCTTGAAAAAGAATCTGGAGTCATTGGAATTGCCCTGCCAATCGACTCTTGTACATCCAAAAAAAGGGCAGAGTGTAAGCATAACTCGATTGCCCTGTTGAACCATTTGGGAGAATTCGGACATAAGGTCTCACCTGTAAAGTTACAGTATTGTCAAAAGTCAGTCAAATATCTGGGGCATCAGATCGAGAAAGGGTTGAGAAGAAGCTCCAGAGAAAGGATCACTATAATTCTGCAGGGAAGTCCCCCAACTTCCCAGAGAGATGTTCGAATGTTTCTGGGGATGGTGAGGTACTGTAGACAGTGGATTCCAAATTTTGCTGAGATAGCCAAACCACTACAACAGTTGACACACAAAGGAGTTACAGATCCTATTATTCTAGATGAGGACCAGATGAAGGCATTCACTGAGTTGAGAGAGAGTCTATGCAGAGCTCCAGCATTCATTGTTTTGTCATGAACGTGATGCTTATCTTTGTCTGTTTTGACACAGGTCCATGGAGGTGCTTATCACACAGTAGCTTATTTTTCAGCTACCTTGGACCCGGTTGCAGCAGCTTTAACAGGTTGTCTGCGAGCAGTAGCCGCAGTTGGTCAAAGTCTTTCCCAATGTGAAGGGGTAGTCATGGGATAACCTGTGACGGTAATGGTATCACATTCTGCTGAGATTTTACTGACAAGGACGAAAACACAATATTTGACGGAGGCCAGATTGACAAGGCTTGAGACGAGCATCTTGGGTGCTCCAAATGTAACGTTGAAAAGATGTACAGTGCTGAATCCAGCCACTTTACTTCCAAGTGATACTGTTGAAATTGAAAAAGAGGAGGATATTGAACATGATTGTCTTGAGGTGACTGAATTGTGCACAAAAACCAAGGCCTGACATTAGAGACACCCGATAAGAGGAAAATTATCAAATTGTCTTTCTTGATGGTTCATGTCTCAGAGATGGAACCGGCACACAGAGAGCAGGATATGCTGTGTGCACTATTACAGGCACCTTAGAAGCTTCATGGCTTCCATGCATGTATTCTGCACAAGTGGCAGAACTAGTAGCTCTACCAGGGATTGCTATGTCTCTGTGAGGTTAAGAGTCACAATCTACACCGATATACGGATTTGGAATTGTTAATGATTTTGGCCAATTGTGGTCGCAGCGAGGTTTTATGACCTCAGCTGGAACACCAGTGAGAAATGGTGACCGAATAAAAGAGTTGTTGTACGCAATTCAGTTACCTGAAGAAATTTCTGTGGTGAAATGCAGTGCACACCTAAAGACAAAAGATTACATTTTTTTGGGAACGGCTATGCAGATCAAGTCACAAGGTTCTGTGCATTGAACTGTATATCGTTCAAGGATAAGTGGGAACTAATGCCAGAGGAAGAAACAAATTGGACCATTTTTTCTCTGAAAATAATTAATACCTTAGAAGAGTTGAAAACATTGCAGGAAAATGCAGACAAGGAGGAGAAAAAGCTTTGGTTGAAGTTAAAATGTGTTCAAAGACCAGATGAAATTTGGGTTTCTGAGGAGGGTCAAATGGTGCTGCCAAATAGTTTACTGACTCAGATGGCCCGATACTACCATGGCCAGGCACACATTGGAAGAGATGCCATGGTCAGGCTGTTTAAAGTTGACTGATTTAATCCAAAATTCAGGCAAGCAGCAGAAGCAGTATGTCACAGATGTGTAATTTGTCAGCAACTAAATGTGGGAAAAGGGACAGTGGTGAATCTTAGCCACATTTGGAAGTGCAGGAGGACCATTCAGCAGAATGCAGTTAGATTTCATTGAGATTCCTGCCTGTGATGGACTGAAGTACGTGTTGGTGATTGTGTGTGTGTTTAGTCATTGGATTGAAGCATGCCCCACATGTAGGAATGATAGTCTGACAGTTGCAAAGCTGTTGCTTAGGTAATTGATACCACGATTCAGGTTTCCAAACTCTTTAGAATCAGATAGGGGAACGCACTTCAATAACGAAGTGATCAAACTCTTATGTGCAGCATTAAACATTGAACAGAAGCTTCATTGCAGTTACTGACCAGAAGCATCAGGACTTGTAGAACAGATGAATGACACATTGAAGTCAAGGATTGCTAAAATGTGTGCTGCAACAAACCTGAAATGGCCAGATGCATTACCCTTAGTGTTGATGTCAATGCAAAATATACCTGACAGAAAGACAGGACTGTCTCCACATGAGATTCTCATGGGCAGAGCAATGAGATTACCAGCAATACCAGTGAATGCTCTTGTCAATATTACAGATGATATGGTGTTGGACTACTGTAAAGGTCTGGCTGATGTGGTTCGATCTTTCTCTCAGCAGGTACAGGCTGTTACCCTGCCACCCATCCATGACCCAGGTCATAACTTGAGAGCTGGAGATTGGGTAGTAATCAAAAAGCACGTCTCAAAGACTTGCCTAGAGCCACGTTGAAAAGGTCCACATCAGGTGGTGCTGACAACCATGACAGCTGTGAAGTGTGCCGGACTACCTAACTGGACACATGCGAGCCATACCAAGAGAGTGGTGAGTCCACAAGATCATGAAGAAGTGTTGTTGAGAGCACCTACAGCAGCAAAACTTCCTGAGACAGAGCAAGTTTAGCCTGAAGTTAACCCAGAGCTGGTGGAAGGTGGGTCAATTACACCAGTAAAAGACAAAGGTGCAGGAGTACAAGAAGCGGGGCAAGAGCCTTATCCAAAGGAAGCGACCAGAGAACAAAGCACAGGAGGAGTTCTCGCAGAAGTAGACGGTGCCAAAGCACAAGCAGATCAAGTGCCAGACCAAGAGGGGGAAAGAGTTGAGAGGGATCAAAGCCATAGTGATCTGACTCCTCATGAACACATTGCAGGTCCATCAAGAGAAAACACCATAGATATAGTAAAAGAGAAGAGTCCAATCTTAAAAAGATTACTGACAGAAGGAACAAGGAAAGGGAATAACTGGCCTGAATCTCAAATAGGCAAGAAGACTTGGTTATCAATGAGACAATAGAGGAAGCAATAGATACTTCAAGAAAAGACAAACTAAGTGAAGGAGAGTTAGCAGGAAAATGAAGGTTGAAAAGAAAGAGAGTAGCAAGTCGAGGATATGCAGGTCCTGAGTGGGCATATGCAGCAACAAGTGAATGGCAAAACAAGTTTATGTCCTTTTGCTTTGACAGAGAAGTTCCAAATCAGTATTTTGATGCAACCTGAAGGGAATCATTAGACTGAATTGTTGAGCTAATCTAAAGAAAAATCTAAAAGGCTGTTGAAATAAACCCAGAAAAGACATTGATAACCTGATATGACATTGAAACCCTAAATGTGACAAGCTGCTAACCGATTTTGACAAAGGAGAAAAAAGGGCCCCGTGCGTGAAACAGAAGTGCAAGAAAGAAGCATATTTTAGATTTTTCAATATTTTTGATTTTTCTGGGGCACCTTATTAAGAGTCATTTCTGCTTTCTGATTCTTTATAGATCATGGCTGAATTAAATAATAACATTAGAAATATTAGGTCTTGTAGATATTTGAGTGTTGTGTGGCAATTATGTGTGGAATAATGTTTATTATAATGATTGTGGGAATGTCTATTCATCAGATGAAAGAAGCTGCTATTATTCCTGTTCATGAGACTACTACACTAACAGCTTTAGAGAGGTTTAAGTTAGATGAAACATATTTGCATGATATACTAATGCACAAGGATAGCTTTCTTCTAATGTTTTCTATCAGTTGCTGAGTGAGTATGTAGAGACGATGGATGCGAAGAATTGTCTTGTATGTACGCAAATTCCTTCCTCTGTGGATGAAGGGGTTACGTACCATAGTCTGCCCTTAACCTATGGCATGACATGTAGTTTGCTACTAACCAGATTCTATAACCAGGAATATATTCAGTATTTCTACTCAAATTATGATGTTGTGTTTTCCTTTGTTCCCATTATTAGATATTTGAGTAAAATAGCTAATGAGCATGATATAGTATTAGTTTTTGGATTCTTTGAGCCAGCGCCAACTTTGGAACGGCTTATGCTCATCGTAATAATTTAACCTGCTTATTAACACCAATGGAAAGGAGCTTTATAGGGCATACTGATGATAGGAGAAAAGCGTTAAAAGAGAAATTAGAAAAAGGACTAGAGAAAAGAACTTATAAAAATGATTATGCTTACACTGCTATTAAAACACAAGGGAGATTAGCTTTAGACGCATTACATGTAGGGAAGCTTTGTGTATATATAGGCCAAAATCAAGTACTGACACTTTGGGGGTCATTCTGACCCTGGCGGTCGGTGATAAAGCGGCGGCCAACCCGCCAACAGGCTGGCGGTCCAAAAAATGGAATTCTGACCCTGGCGGGAACCGCCAACAGAGCCCGCCACTTTAACACTCCGACCGCCACGGCGGGACACACAAACAGCGCGGCGGTCACCGCCAACAGGCAGGCGGCAGACAATGTACCGCCCACCCTATCACAACTCACCAATCCGCCACCTTTTCCGGGGCGGGAGCACCGCCGATAAAAACACGGCGGAAACAGACTACGAACGGGAAAACGCTCACCTCTATACACTCCACGAGGACGGAGGACAGCATGGAGCCCGAATTGAACATCCTACCTGCTCTCGTCTACCTGCTCATCTACCACGAGTACGAACTCCGGCGCAGACGACAACGGTGAGTACCACACCTACGACACAGGGGAGGGGGGGAGGAGGAAGGGTTACGGGCACACACATACGCATCACACCCACCCCCTAACTATCTACCCACCAATGCAGAGCACCAAGTCAAAGTGACCCCACCCAAACCCCCCGGAATAACGAAAAGATATAATTAAAGTGCGAAAATAAATTTATGTATAAAATAGGTTCATTGAAGTCATGGTAAAATAGGAAAATGAATCAAAAAATTCCAAGTGTAAACATTGCGTAACCGATAAATAGAGGCAATAAGTCCAGCACAGTCACTGAAATTTCAACTGTCCGTGGGCCAAAGTGTATCAACACATGGGCAAAGCCCACACAGGAGACCTGAGTCCGTTGGAGAGAACACTGCAGGGGCATCAGATGATACAACTACAGGCACCTCAGGGGGAACGGAAGGGGGGGCACCACAGCCACATGAGTCCACGACGCCAGATCCAAGAAGGGGCCACCATGCCCACTGTTCAATCCTGGGGAGTGCAAAGCCTCAGTCTCTCAAGTCTCTACAGTGGGTGGCTTGCCCACTGTCATATCCTGGGGAGTGCAAAGCCATAGTCTATCAAGTGGATAACAGTCTCCACAGGCAATGGAGGAGGCAGGGTGGCCCGAGTGCAGCGTGAACAGTAGCACGACACAGAAACGGCACTGTCATTGGGCCAGCGGTGCTTGAGACGGCGGGGCCCAGCGGAGCGGTGCTTGAGATGAAGGGCCCAGCGGAGCGGTGCTTGAGACGGCAGGGCCCAGCGGAGCGGTGCTTGAGATGAAGGGCCCAGCGGAGCGGTGCTTGAGACGGCGGGGCCCAGCGGAGCGGTGCTTAAGATGAAGGGCCCAGCGGAGCGGTGCTTGAGATGAAGGGCCCAGCGGAGCGGTGCCTGACAGGAAGGGCCCAGCGGAGCGGTGCTTGAGATGAAGGGCCCAGCGGAGCGGTGCTTGAGACGGCGGGGCCCAGCGGAGCGGTGCTTGAGATGAAGGGCCCAGCGGAGCGGTGCTTGAGACGGCGGGGCCCAGCGGAGCGGTGCCTGACAGGAAGGGCCCAGCGGAGCGGTGCTTGAGACGGCGGGGCCCAGCGGAGCGGTGCCTAACAGGAAGGGCCCAGCGGAGCGGTGTTTGAGACGGCGGGGCCCAGCGGAGCGGTGCTTGAGATGAAGGGCCCAGTGGAGCGGTGCTTGAGATGAAGGGCCCCTGTTCAGCGGTGCTCCTCCCGGCGGTGCCCTGTTCAGCGGTGCTCCTCCCGGCGGGGCCCTGTTCAGCGGTGCCTTTCTGCACGGCGGGGCCCTGTTCAGCGGTGCCTTTCTGCACGGCGGGGCCCTGTTCAGCGGTGCCTTTCTGGACGGCGGGCCCTGTTCAGCAGTGCCTTTCTGCACGGCGGGACCCTGTTCAGCGGTGCCTTTCTGGACGGCGGGGCCCTGTTCAGCGGTGCCTTTCTGGACGGCGGGGCCCTGTTCAGCGGTGCCTTTCTGAACGGCGGGGCCCTGTTCAGCGGTGCCTTTCTGAACGGCGGGCCCTGTTCAGCGGTGCCTTTCTGAACGGCGGGGCCCTGTTCAGCGGTGCCTTTCTGGACGGCGGGCCCTGTTCAGCGGTGCCTTTCTGGACGGCGGGGCCCTGTTCAGCGGTGCCTTTCTGGACGGCGGGGCCCTGTTCAGCGGTGCTTGTTCTGTAAGTCAAGGGAGTCAGACCTGGCCACGACTCCCTGCTCAGTCGCCCTCCGACCGTGCAGTTGCTGGACCCTTCGGTGACGGTGTCCTGGGCCCTTGGGTGTCCTCCCTCACACCCGGGACGGGGCTTGTGGGGCCCTCCTGGTCCGCGCTCCTGCTGGCTGACTTCTCCGCCCTGCTGCCCTTGCCCTCCTTCGATGTGGCTCTCTGGGCCTTGCCTCCCCTGGATGTTGTGGAAGGTGAAGTGGCAGAACTTTGGTCCTTGGGGGCAGCCGTGTCAGTCGTCCCGCGGCGGCCCCTTACTTTACGGGTCCTCTTTCCAGGGGGGGGCTGGCTGTCCCCTTGCTGCTGACCGATGTATCACTGCTGGCAAAGGGGGGACTCCAAAATCCATGCACTACGGTGACCCTTGAAGCCGGGCTGGTGGTGGCTGAGGCGCTCTTGGGACTCTTAGCAGATGGAGGGGGGGGAGTCAGGTGAGGGAAAGAGGTCAAGAGTGGAGAGGTAAAGTTTTTTAGGACCAGGGTAAAGGGTAGGTGTAGTGGTTATGGGAGTGGAGGAAGAGGAGGTGGTTGTAGGAGTGTCAGGTGTGCTGTCCTTGGGTGAAGGTGCATGGGCTGGAGGCTGTCGTGAGGTGGTTGGCTGTTGGGTGGGTGGCTGCCTGCGTTTGTGTGTCTTGGAAGAGGGGGTGACAGACACAGTGGGAGAGGACACAGGGGACGTGTAAATGGCAGTGGGGGTGGTGACTGCACGTGTGCGGACTGTACTGGAGGGTGTGCTGGTGATGGAAGTACTGGCTGTTGGTGGTGTGCATGCAGGTGTGAGTAGAGACGTCACAGGGAGGGAGGAGAGAGACAAGGAGGTGGGGGACACAGAGGTGGTAGTGGCTGTTGGCATGTCTGCATCTGGGTGTTGCTTGGGTGAATGTTTGTGTGATCTGTGGTGCTTATGTCTGGATGAGCTGCCCTTGGGTGTTGAGGTGTGTGCAGGCTGGTCTGATGGTGTGGGTGGGAAAGGCAGAGGAACAGGAGACAGAGACAGGCTGGAGGCAGTTAGAAGAGGGAGGCTGGAAACAGGGACAATGGCTGCCGTCAGTGCTGAGGCCAGAGCATTGAACGATCATTGATGGGCAGCCTCACCAGAATGAATGCCCTCCAGGTATGCATTGCTACGATGCACCTCCCTCTCTACCCCCTGGATGGCATTCAAAAGGGTAGACTGCCCAACAATGATGGTCTGTAGGAGGTCAATGACCTCCTCACTGAGGGCAGCAGGGGTAACAGGGGCAGGGCCTGAGGTGCCTGGGGCGAAGGAGATGCCCGCCTTCTTGGGCGAGCGGGCACGGAGCGAAGGCGGAGGGGCTGCTGGGAGGGCGGAGCTGGTGCGCTGGGTGGCGGCTGTACCTGTAGAGGCGGGGGGCACGGATGTTGCCGCCACCGTTAGGGAGCTCCCATTCGAGGACGTGTCGGTGTCGCTGGTGTCACCACGGCTCCCCGTTGTGAAGCTCCCCTCGCCCTCCGTATCACTGGTGGCCTCGGTGTCTGTGCCATGGCCCACCGGGGCCTTGTGAGTTGCAGCTCCCTCGTGCTCCGGTGCCAATTCTCCTCCACCTGATGATGCTAATGCACACATGCACAAGAAGATAAAGAAAAAGGGTGGGGGGAGACATAAAAACAGGTTGAGTGCATGCATTGTCAACACCGTTGGCGGAGAGGACAGACACAGGAGCCTCATGCACTAAGCCGCGCAATCGGGGTACACTACTCAGTACTTGTGACTAGGCCAACAGGTCTAGGGACAACAAACGCGCACATGGGTGATGCAGGACCATGGATAGCTGTACTTGTCACCCAACAGAGGTGGGGGGCGGGGGCACAGGGACATGGCTAAAGGAGAGGACTACACTACAGAAAGCGCCCTGGCCTAATGTCACCCACAGCCCTCTTCCCCCACCCAGGCACCTCCACTGCGCGTAAAGATAGCTGAATGTGCTAGTACTCACCCCCTTGTGTCTGCTGTGATGTCCTCACGCGCCCATCCAAATCAGGGTAGGCCACCGCCAGGATCTGGGACATCAGGGGGGTCAGGGTACGACTGGCACCCCTCCTAGGTTGGGAGGCCATCCCCAGCAGTGACTCGGCGGTCTTCCTGCTCCCGCGGCGGATGTCCTCCCACCTCTTGCGGCAGTGGGTGCCCCGTCTGTTGTGGACCCCCAGGTTCCGGACTTCCTTGGCGATGGCACGCCAAATGTCGACTTTCTGATGGGCGCTGACCTATTTGACATGTACAGGGTAGAAATTGAAATATCATAAATTTTCCGCATGATAGATGCGATTGGCCCCCCCTCCCCAACCTTGCCATGTGGCGCATGCTCTCATCTGTCGTGCCTTGCACTCGTCATTGTCTCCCCACCCCACCACCTTACATCCACCATACACAACCCAGGCATAGCCCATTCAACGTGCACACAGTGTACTTACCTGTTGGTCTGGAGGACCGTAGAGTCGCGCATACTGGGGCAGGACCCCATCGACAAGTTTCTCCAACTCTTCTGTAGTGAAGGCAGGGGCCCTTTCCCCAGTCGCAGCAGCCATTGTATCTCCCAGACCGAGGTCACAGCAGCACTTGCAGTATAGGTCCTCTCCTGTGGATGATCAGGTCTCGAGTGATTAACCAGATAGAAAATGTCGGTCACGCCCGCGGCGGTGCGTACCGCCGCGGTGCGTTCCGCGACCGCCGGCGCACCTAGTCATTGGCTCGTGAAACCCATAGGGTTCGATGTTAACCAATGCGGCTTGGCGCCGCGGTCTTCGACCGCCACGGTGTGTCACGCCAGCGCATTGACCTCACATCCCACTGTCACACTTCTCAGGTCAGGCAGCCGCCATTTCAAGGGCCCACATGGCTTAATTTCTACTGCGTCACACAGGCCTAGGCCTTGCATTGCCACTCATACAAGCCATTCAATGCATTGAGAATCGTGTACTGTGCAAGCTGTAGTTACGTACCTGTGGGTTGCTTGACTCTGTACTCCATGTTGTCCTTCCTAGGCACCGTCCGCTGGGACTTGCGAGGAGAAGGATGAATCCTCCCGTGTACCGACCGCTGGTGGACCTGTCGACAATGGAGGAACGTCATATAATACTTCGATACCGACTTGACCGAGCCACTATACATGAACTGTGTGCCCAGCTGGAGCCAGCACTGATGTCCCCCATCCGCCAACCCACAGGAATTCCCCCTCTTGTGCAGGTTCTGTCAGTCCTCCATTTTTTGGCAAGTGGGTCTTTTCAGACAACAGTGGCCATGTCATCAGGGATGTCTCAGCCTATGTTTTCCAAGATTTTGTCCAGAGTGTTGTCTGCCCTGACGAAATACATGCTGAGCTACATTATTTTCCCTGAGGAGGGTGATTTGGCCACTGTGAAGGGTGACTTCTATGCCCTTGGACATATCCCCAACATCATTGGTGCCATTGATGGGACCCATGTGGCCTTAGTACCCCCAAAAGACGATGAGCAGGTGTACAGAAACAGGAAAAGTTACCATTCGATGAATGTCCAGGTGGTCTGTTTGGCTGAACAGTACATCTCCCATGTAAATGCCAAGTTCCCTGGGTCAGTGCATGACACGTATGTTATGCGAAATAGCAGCATCCCTTATGTGATGGAACAGCTACAGAGACACCGTGTGTGGCTAATAGGTGACTTTGGTTACCCCAATCTGCCGTGGCTACTGACCCCAGTGAAGAATCCCCGGACCAGGGCAGAGGAACGGTACAATGAGGCCCATGGGCGATCTAGGAGGATCATAGAAAGGACCTTCGGCCTCCTGAAGGCCAGGTTTAGGTGCCTGCATATGACAGGGGGATCCCTAATGTACTCACCCAAGAAGGTGTGCCAGATCATCGTGGCCTGCTGTATGCTTCACAATCTTGCATTGCGACGCCAGGTGCCTTTTCTGCAGGAGGATGGTCCAGATGGTGGTGTTGTAGCAGCTGTGGAGCCTGTGGAGAGTGAAGAGGAGGAAGACGACGGGGACGACACGGACAACAGGGACACAGTCATACAACAGTATTTTCAGTAGCACCCAGGTAAGAATCCCCCACGCCATTTTACATTTACCTCTGGCCTCCTGCATCTCTACTTTCTGTGTTTCCCCCCAGTTCCTTTCAACTGAATTGTGACTTTCCCTTCCCTTTTCAGAGCTGTATGACCCACTGCGTGACTTCTGGTTTGTTCGCCCATGGAGTAAAGCACATTGACATTGGTATGTTGTCATCACAATGTAACTGAACATTTTTGAACCTTTATGTGTAATACATTTGTTAAGAATACAAGCAGACTCCTGAGTGTTTTAAGTGTAATTAGTGATTTATTTAAAGTGCTACATATAGGTCAATGATAGTAAAACGGTGATGGGTGGGGGTGGAGTGATGTCCATGGCAGAGTCCAGTTCTCGGTCGCACAGGTGCATTGTCCATATGCCTGTGGAAGGATGGAGCAGGGGCAGTTCAAGGTTGGACAGGGTGACAATGTGGGACAGTGGAATGACATCCCGGGGTATCTTATGCTGGCGGGGGTCTTGGCATCCTACTCTGTCTTCCTTTGTGATCTCAGGCTCCTCTTGCGGGGTGGTTGATCTTCAGCAGGAGGTGGGGTTCTGGTGGCCCGTCGTTGTGTGGGGGCCTCCTGTCCACTAGCGCCGACGGAGGTGGTAGGCTGTTCCTGGTCCGGGCTGGTGACAGGGGCCCTTTGGGGTGCCACATGGTCCTGCAATGTGGTGACTATTAGGTTCAGGGCCAGGACGATGTTCCTGAGCTCCTCTCTGTACCCCATGTACCGTTCCTCCTGCTGTGCCTGGATCTCCTGGAACCTGGCCAGTACCGTCGCCATCGTCTCCTGGGAGCGGTGGTATGCTCCCATGATGGTGGTGAGGGCCTCTTGGAGAGTCGGTTCCCTGGGCCTGTCCTCACCCCCCTGTCGCACTGCAGCCCTCCCAGTTGCCCTGTTTCCCCGGGCCTCTGTCCCCTGGACGGTGTGCCCACTACCACTACCCCCAGGTCCCTGTTGTTGTTGGGGTGTTGGGTCAGCCTGGGTGCCTTGTAGTGGTGGACACACCGCTGATTGACCTGTCCTGGAGACAGAGGCATGGGCCCGCTGGGTGGGAGCTGTGCTGATATTCCCAGAGGGGGTTAGGTCTGCTGTGGCCTGTGTCTGTGTGTGGGGAACCGACTGTCCAGAGGTCCCCGATGGTCCGGGCTGGAAATCAGGTTCTAGGTCGACAGAGCTGCTGTCCTCACTGGGGGCCTGTTCTGGGGGTGGGATGGACATATCTGGACCCTCCTGGCCGGTGTGTTGGCGTTCGGGCCCTGCAGGGGTGAAAGAGTATGGTTATTGCTTCTGTGTGTTCCATGGCATGCGATTTGTGGGTGCCCTTGTCCCCCAGTGCTGGCATTCCCTTGTGGCAGGAGTTGTGAGGGTGGTTTGTGGGGGGGATGGGTATGTGCTGTGGTCATGCATAGGTGATGGGTGTCCATGGTTTGTGTTGGCATTCAGGGTTTGGTTTTGGGTTGGGTGGGTTGTGCTGGTGAGACATTGACAGGGAGGATGTGTGCTGGGGGGTTGGGGGTGAGGGTGGGGGTGTGGGTTGGCATGCTGGTGGTTGGGGGGGGGAGTAGTTGAGACTAGACTTACCAGAGTCCATTCCTCCGCCTACTCCAGCGAGGCCCGCAGGATGCAGGATGTTAAAGACCTCTTGCTCCCATGCTGTGAATTCGGGAGGAGTGGGTGGTGGTCCGCCGCCAGTCTTCTGCACAGCGATGTTGTGTCTTGAGACCATCGACCGTACCTTCCCCCGTAGGTCGTTCCAGCGCTTTCGGATGTCTTCCCGGTTTCTGGGATGCTGTCCCACAGCGTTGACCCTGTCGACGATCCTCTGCCATAGCTCCGCCTTCCTGGCTATTGTGGTGTGTTGCACCTGTGTGCCGAAGAGCTGGGGCTCTACCCTTATAATTTCCTCCACCATGACCCTGAGTTCTTGGTCCGAAAACCTGGGGTGTCTTTGGGGTGCCATGGGGTGGTGTGGATGAGGTGTGGGGTGGTGTTTGTGGTGATGTGAGTGGTGGTGTGTGGTGATGTGTGCGTAGATGTGGTGTGGTTGATGATGTTGGGTTCCTGTGTGTGTTGGGGTTTTCGATTGCTGTGCTCGCTCTCTCTTTCTCTATCGCCTTCTCTCCGATTTCCAACTAGTGGGGGTTTGTGGGTGATGTGGGTGTGTGTTTTATAGTTGCTTGGATGTGTGGGGGTGGTGTTTGTATGTGTATCAGGTGTGTGTATTTCAAATTGTCCAATGTGGCTGTGTTTTGGAGCTGGGTGTGTATTTTGACCGCGGCGGTGTGTACCGCCAATGGAATACCGCGGTTGAATGACCGCCGCGTGGATTCGTGGGTCGTAATGGCATGGGCGTGTTTGTGTTGGCGTGGCGGTGGAGGTTTGGTCATCTCCAGTTTATCGCTGCCCGCTGATGAGGCGGCCTTCCGTGGATGTCGGGTTTTTGGCGGCTTGGCAGTTGTGGGTCAGAATGACCGTGGCGGTTTACCGCGGCCGCGGCGGTAGAATGGCGGACTTCTGACCGCGGTAAGAGCCTTTTACCGCCGAGGTCAGAATGACCCCCTTTGTTTGTTGGAACAAGTGAATGTAGACATGTGTTTTTGTTTCAGAGTAAGTGGACTTTTATGCTGAATGGTGCGGACCCTGTGATTCCGGGAATTTATTATATTTGTGGACTCAATGCCTATTACCGTCTTCCTAGAGGATGGTATGGAACGTGCTATTTAGGGATAGTTTTCCCTAAGATTTATCAGGTAGATGATTTAAAGAAAATACCGAAAGTGACTGAATTACCTCAAATGCGACAAAAGAGAGAAACCGCTTCTGCAATTGTAGGGGAAATTTTGGGGGCAATAATTCCTCCTGTGGGAGTTATTTTAAATGCAAACAAGATACGAAAATTGTCTACTATTGTGGATAATATGCTGACAAACTTTACAGGAGCAATACTTCTTTTAAATACTGAACTGGCTGCGGATAGAGCTATGGCACTTCAAAATAGGCTTACTTTAGACACAATTTTAGCGAAAGACGGTGGAGTCTGTAAAATGATTAATGCCCGGCACTGCTTCTCCTATATCCCTGAGAATGATGAAGAGATAAAAGATTTACTTACTAATCTAACTAATGCAAGCAAAGATTTGAAAGAATTGAAGGAACCAGGAGTTTGAGAAAGGGTTGGAAATGGATTTTCCCCTGTGGGAAATTGGTTTAGTCAAATTTGGAATGGAGTATTATGAAAAATCGTCCAAGGGATACTAATTGTGATTATTTCTGTATTAGGATGATGGGGTACTTGTAAATTATGGCAAAGAGTGAAATTAAAAAGGAGTAAAAATAATCAGAGGCGGGAAGAACAACCTAGGAGAAGAATTTATTGAGAAAATGCAAAAAGAAGAAGCCAAAATATATCTGAGACTAACTTGTGAAATATTGACAAGGAAAGGTGTGATGACATATTTAGTCATCAGAAGAGGGACTGATGGAACCTTTTCCAGTGAGTGATGGTTATTTTTGTCAATTAGGGTACTCGTTCTTGGCTATGTGAATATTGACATTGAGTCATTATATGCTGATTAATAGATTAGTAATCTCTCCATGACTAGGATACCCCATGCGATTGAAAAGGTTCATCAACCCATACGCGTCCCCTTGTAAGTTTACTTACTAAGGACCAGGCGCGCTAGCAATAGTATGTCAGATTCTCACATATTAATCATCAAAAATCACATAATATCTGTGATCATCCCCACCTAATTAACGAGGACATCTTATAAAGGGGGCGCAGTGAATAACAGTATTGTTTTTTACTGAGTGGTTTTAAGTGATATTAAACTAGACAACAAAAGCAAAGCTCGGCCTGGGTACGTTGTCACTCAGAACCCCAACGTGGAAAAAACCCTCATTATTCACTCACCTATGTATAATTGCAAGCCATGTGTGGCCCCCAAACTATCTGCTTCTGCTTTCAACAGCTATGCAGGTAGCAGACTCATGGGGAAGCCATACCAAACATGCCCCAACTGCCTTAGCCCATGGCCTGTATTGCACTTGGCATTCGGCCACTAACTGAAATCGCCCTCTGGCCATCACAACCCCCATCCCCAAAAAAGGAATACCTGACATCCTGCATCCGTCCCACGCTAATATCGGGATTGCGTCACATCCCAGGTATTTTAAAAACGTTCTGGTTCCCTGCCAGCCATCCACACCACCCACTGCAATCCCCGCACCACCCAAGACAGACATTGGTCGTATGGTTTCAGTTTAAAGGGGATCAAATGAATAAAATACACAGGGGAATGAGAGCATACTTCCTTTTACACATGTTGCATGAATGTAAACGTGAAAGAAAATCATCGCAGACTTGTATTTCACTTGTTTTATCTTCCTTGAGTTGTTCTGAATTATGGAACAGAAATCAGATTGTGCAAGTACATAATTTTTCTGAATTATGACAAATTTAAGTTTTAAATTTAAAACGAATCCCCAAGGAGAGAAGAAAGCCTACCTAATTTCCTCATAAGCAAACGTGGTGAAACTAAAACGAGCAGCATGTGCCAGGTCATGCACGCGTTTAAGACAGAGTTATGTAAATCTATTTTGCCTTAATATCTTTGGAATTGAGACGAATAAACTCCTAGCATTTCTGATTAAAAAAAAGACTCTTCTTGTGATTATTGACGAGTATGTTCTCACATTGGTCAGTCCTCAAACGGAAGCTTGTTCACAGAAATTCAGACTCAAACCATATTTCTTTTACAAGCTTCCAATACTGTTTTTAACCCCTTAATTGCTGAGGATTTTCTATCCCCTGCGCTGACTCCCTTTTTTTAAATATATTTGGGGTGTTTCGTGCTTACAACCAAACAAAAGAGTTTTTTTCTCACAAAAGGGATCCATTCCAAATTTCAGTCCTTTTTCCAAAATCCTGGGGATTCCAGTAATTGTCAGGCTTTGTAGACTCCCTATGAAATTTGAAATAATCAAACGATAGCTACATTTTTTTTTTTTTTTCGGTGGGGATATTATGAAAAAATGCTGTGAAAGAAAGCATGTTTTTTTTTTCAAAAATAGCATCAACAAAAGGTTTCCCAGCTTTCAGGAACAAGTAGGGTTGCAACAAAAAAATCATTGTTTTACCCCAGCTTTAACAACTTTCTAATAGGTAGTTGAGTCCACAAGACCCTTCTGGAAGTGAAGTAGAGGGTTTGTATGCACTCCAAAACACATGCTACGAAAAGCCAATAACTGAGTTGCAGCTTCCAATCATTTTTCATTGTGTACTGACCTTCAGCAATTGATATTGTAAAATATACTTATTGAAAAATTGAAATGAAAGAATCCTATGTACTCTAAAATGTGCAGAAGATACTGAGCTTAGGAACAGTGGTTATTTGTACACTTCTGAATTTGTGATTGTTGGACTTGGCCCTCTCTGCAGGGTCACCCCCAAACCTTTTGTCCTTACCCTCCTGTTTTCTGAACCCTTTTTCTTGGCTCATGGGGCTCTGTGCACTTTACCGCTGCTAACCAGTGCTAAAATGCTTGTGCTCTCTCGTCTAAACATGGTACTTTAGGCTTACGTCCAATTGGCACATTTGATTTTCTTGTAAGCCTCCAGTAAACTGGTACTACATGTACCCATGGCCTGTGAATTAAATAAAACTAGTGGGCTTGTAGCACGCATTGTGCCAACAACTTAAGTAGCCATCTCTGCCTTGATAGGGGGGTGCTGCCACCTACCACACTTGCGTATCACAAAGACGCTGTCTTAGCACACTCACAAGGGGTTTCATAATAGTATTTTGTGCCTCCAGACAAGCTGGAGCCAGGGCAAGGAGGCAGGAAATTCCAGATAGCTCTGTAGGTGGAGGACTCTAGAAGCTTCTCTCACCTCAACGCTGGCACCGAGTATACATATTGCTCAATCAGACCCAACTCTTCAGTACACCTCTGAACCTTTGAAAGACTCAGAAGGTCTGCTGTGTTGCTCTGCTGCATGAAGGACTGCTACTCTGCTGTCCTGCTAATCTGCTGTCCTGTTGTCTAAGTGGGAAGAACTAGACCTGCATCATAAATCCAGGCCTACCAGAGTGACTCAAATGGAAATTAGGCTGGCCTCCTGATCAGAGCCTCAGGGACAGAAAAGATTCCAACCACCTTGAACCCTGCACCTGCACTCTGCCTGCTGTGAGTCTAGTCCCTCATGTGGTGCCATCATAGTCTTGGAAGAGGGCCCGAAGGTGCTCTGCCAGCCCAGCTTTGGTCCTTTGGGCAGAACTGATGCAGTGTGGCACATCTCCTCTCTGCTCCACATCGGAACTGCCACTACATGACACGTCTCAGATGCAGGACCATGCAGCTCTGTGGAAATGTCAGTTTGTGAAGCATCCTTGACGCATGACCTTGCAACACAACTCTTCAGAACTACACCTGCATTGCACATCCTCGAGGCAGGGCCTCGCACCACAGCCCGGCAGCTCCTTGGGACAGCAGCTGTGTGATGCGTATTCGACACCAGACCTATCAATGCAGCCCGTCGCTCATCAGAACCACTGATGCACAACGCATTCTCAGCATGAGATCTCACAAATTTCAAGTTTTATTTATGATACGGAACTCCACTGAAGGTCCACATAAGACGATACATGTTTATGAAGAACCATTAGAAAAACAAAAAAGATTAAGACCCATATTTATACTTTTTTAGCGCCACATTTGCGTCGTCAAAAAGTGGCGCAAATGCGGTGCTAAAAAAGTATAAATACAGGCCTAAACTTTTATAGACAGTTGATTAAATAATACAACGATAAAAAGTACAAAAACATTAAAAACTCTGACACAAAACAATTAATTTGGTGGAATATGGAGGGCATGTAATAACTCAGAGGCAGTACTTAAGGAAAAAGTGAAATAGATAGGTTGCTGGCACCTGCAGCGATGAAGCGATAAGGCCGGACAAATTAGTACAACATTGTTTGAAATTGGGTTTTTGGTTGGCAGTCAGGTTACCCTCTGTCCAAGCAAGAACCCTCACTCTAGTCAGGGTATGTCACACACAATCCAAATTATCCTGTGCCCACCCTCTGGTAGCTTGGCACTTAGAAGGCAATGTGTAAAGCATTTGTGCAATAAATCATACAATAACACAATATAGCACCACAAAAATACACCACACAGGTGGTCATTCTGACCCTGGCAGAGTGCCGCGGAAGCACCGCCAACAGGCTGGCGGTGCTTCATGGGCAATTCTGACCGCGGCGGTAAAGCCGTGGTCAGAAAAGGGCAACCGGCGGTTTCCCGCCGGTTTACCCCTGCCCCAAAGAATCCTCCATGGCGACGCTGCTCGCAGCACCGCCATGGGGATTCCGACCCCCTTCCCGCCATCCTGGTCCTGGCGGTAAAAACCACAGGCATGGGCAGTGCAGGGGCCCCCTAACAGGGCCCCATAATGATTTTCAGTGTCTGCCTAGCAGACACTGAAAATCGCGACGCACTGCACCCGTCGCACACCAGCAACTCCGCCGGCTCCATTCGGAGCCGGCTTCATCGTTGCTGGGGCTTTCCCGCTGGGCGGGCGGGCGGGCGGGCGGCCTTTTGGCGGTCGCCCGCCCGCCCAGCGGGAAAGTCAGAATGACCGCTGCGGTCATTTGACCGCGGTGCGGTCTTCTGGCGGGCGGCGCCCGCCGCCCGCCGGGGTCGGAATGACCCCCACAGTGTTTAGCAAAATATTTAATATTTATCTGGGTATTTGCAAGTCAAAACGATCAAAGATGCAATATGAATTTGTAAAGATATCACTAAAAAGTGATATGAAGTGTCTTAAGTCTTTAAAAAGTAAACAAAGTCTCTTTCAAGCACAAAGTACCTGGTTTGGAGTGGAAAATCTCCGCAGAGGGCCGCAGAAGAGGAGATGCGTGGAAAAATGGTGTGTGCGTCGGTTATGCCCCTTCACACACGGACTTGCGTAGTTATATTTCACGAGGGGAGACGTGCGTTGTTCTACGGGAGGAAAAATGGTGTGTGCGTCGGTTTCGCCCCTTCACACACGGACTTGCATCGTTATTTTTCACTCGGGGAAGACGTGCGTCATTTTCCAGCACACGGACCGTCTCCTTCTATGGATCGTGGGATTACCAGATGTCCCAGGGTCTGTGCGTGGATTCCTCAGCTTGTTATCCGGCTGCGTGTCGTTCCGGGAGGCTGTGGGTGGAATTTTCTTTCTCACGGCAGGCGTCGCGTCGATTTCCTCTCTGGAAGTCGGGCGGCGTTGTCCATGCGAGGCCGTGAATTTTTCACCGCGGAGCAAGCTGTGCGTCAAATTCTTTTTGGTCCTGAGACTTCAGGGATCCAAGCCCTTGGAGAGCACTTTTGCAGCCAGACAAGAGTTCAGCAAGGCAGTAGGCCAACAGCAAGGCAGCAGTTCCTTGTGAAAAGCAGTCAGGTGAGTCCTTTAGGCTGCCAGGCAGTCCTAATTGGCAGGATGGAGGTTCTGGTGCAGGTTTCTTCTCCAGCAAGTGTCTGATGTGGTAGGGCAGAGGCCCTGTTTTATACTAAAATGTGCCTTTGAAGTGGGGGTGACTTCAAAGAGTGGCTAAGAAGGACACCAGGTCCCCTTTCAGTTCAATCTTGTCTTCCAGGGTCCCAGTAGGGGGTGTGGCAGTCCTTTGTGTGAAGGCAGGTCCTCCACCCTCCCAGCCCAGGAAGACCCAGTCAAAATGCAGATGTATGCAAGTTAGGCTGAGTACCCTGTGTTTGGGGTGTGTCTAAGTGAATGCACAAGGAGCTGTCAACTAAGCCTAGCCAGACGTGGATTGTAAGGCACAGAAAGATTTAAGTGCAAAGAAATGCTCACTTTCTAAAAGTGGCATTTCTAGAATAGTAATATTAAATCCGTCTTCACCAGTCAGCAGGATTTTGTATTACCATTCTGGCCATACTAAATATGACCTTCCTGCTCCTTTCAGATCAGCAGCTGCCACTTCAACAATGTAAGAGGGCAGCCCCAATGTTAGCCTATGAAGGGAGCAGGCCTCACAGTAGTGTAAAATCGAATTTAGGAGTTTTACACTACCAGGACATATGAACTACACAGGTACATGTCCTGCCTTTTACCCACACAGCACCCTGCTCTAGGGGTTACCTAGGGCACACATTAGGGGTGACTGATATGTAGAAAAAGGGGAGTTTTAGGCTTGGCAAGTACTTTTAAATGCCAAGTCGTAGTGACAGTGAAACTGCACACACAGGCCTTGCATTGGCAGGCCTGGGACAAGGTTAAGGGGCAACTTAAGTGGGTGGCACAATCAGTGCTGCAGGCCCACTAGTTGCATTTAATCTACAGGCCATAGGCACATATTGTGCACTCTACTAGGGTCCTACAAGTAAATCAAATAGCCAATCATGGATAAACCAATCAACAGTACAATTTACACAGAGAGCATATGCACTTTAGCACTGGTTAGCAGTGGTAAAGTGCCCAGAGTTCAAAAGTCAACAACAACAGGTCAGAGAAAATAGGAGGAAGGAGGCAAAAGGTTTGGGGATCACCCTGTCAAAAAGCCAGGTCCAACAAACATGTTTCAAGTCTTGGGCGCCACTATGGCAAAGATTGCAAATAGCAAAGGAACCAAACCATTTAGCCTGTAAAGTATTGAAGGGAAGCAGTCCCTGTTGCAGCAGGAGCCAGAATCTTCTCACCCAGTGGGGCATGTTCCAGATGAGGTAGGACTGTTTTACCCTCGGCCTTAAGGTGTCAGATATGATGTGAAAATGCTGCCTGTGTACCCAAGCCTGGCTGTCCAGGTGGAAACTCGCCACCAAGGTTTCGTTCCTGAGTGTGGATTTCAGCGATGCTGGAGAGAGAGTGAGAATTACAGAAGAATCTAATTGCAGAAGATCTATGGTATATAGAAAATTCCTGCAGATCATATATTTTGCTCTGTGGTCGGCTAATGTTTCTTTTTTAAGCAGTGACCACAAGGAGTCATCGCTGCACGTCATCAGGCTAACCATCCAGTGAAATCTCACAACACTTCATACACCGGATTTAAGGTACTTTGGGGCATATTTATACTCCGTTTGCGCCGAATTTGCGTCGTTTTTTTCGACGCAAATTCGGCGCAAAACTAACGCCATATTTATACTTTGGCGTTAGACGCGTCTAGCGCCAAAGTATGAGGAATGAGCGTCATTTTTTTGGGTGAACGCCTTCCTTGCGTTAATGAGATGCAAGGTAGGCGTTCCCGTCTAAAAAAATTACTGCGACGCAAACGCGTCGTATTTATACTCCCGGGCAAAAATCACGCCCGGGAGTGGGCGGGGCAAAAAACCCCGCATTTGCGCCTCTTTTTAACGCCTGGGTCAGGGCAGGCGTTAAGGGACCTGTGGGCTCAAAATGAGCCCACAGCTGCCCTCCCATGCCCCCAGGGACCCCCCCTGCCACCCTTGCCCACCCCAGGAGGACACCCAAGGATGGAGGGACCCATCCCAGGGACATTCAGGTAAGTTCAGGTAAGTATAATTTTTTTTTTTTTTTGGCATAGGGGGGCCTGATTTGTGCCCCCCTACATGCCACAATGCCCAATGACCATGCCCAGGGGACATAAGTCCCCTGGGCATGGCCATTGGGCAAGGGGGCATGACTCCTGTCTTTACTAAGACAGGAGTCATGTAAATGGCGTCTGGGCGTCGTTAAAAATGGCGCAAATCGGGTGGAGGCGATTTTTTTGCCTCAACCTGACTTGCCCCATTTTAAGACGCCCTAACGCCATTTTCCCCAACGCCGGCGCTGCCTGGTGTACGTGGTTTTTTTCCACGCACACCAGGCAGCGCCGGTCTGCTAGCGCGGGCTAACGCCATTCAATAAATACGGCGCCCGCATGGCGCTTCAGAATGGCGTTAGCCGGCGCTAATCTTTTTGGCGCAAAACTGCGATAGCGCAGTTTTGCGTCAAAAAGTATAAATATGGCCCTTTGTACAGCAAGCCTAAATTGGTCCCTGTATCCGACCTGTGCACCATCGCAGTCAGTCTGAAACTGTAACTTTGCAACTGTAACTTTGCAAAAAGATACCTACAGTTGACGCTTTGTGTTTTTAAGCACTATTTTTGCTAAAATCTTTTAAATTGCATACCTCTAGCTATACTAATTGTTTTTTTATCATTTTGTTGTTAATTTGTTACTTTCTTCTCTATTTTTCTAAAGTGTGATGTTTCTTGTGCTGTGTTCTCACTTGATTACTGTTTGAAGTGCTGCATAAATACTTTATACATTGCATCTAAGTTAAGCCCGACTACTTTTGTGCTAAGCTAACAGAGGGTTGAGCATAGGTTTATTGGGGGTTTGCTTGTGTTTCACTCTGACAAGATTTGTGGTTGCTACTTGAGCGGAGTTCCTCCTCAACCAGTAACCCAATTCCCTAGCGGGATTAATCATACCATCATGTGTGTCTTCTTTCTTACACAATCGCTTACATTTGGAAACCAATGGTTCTGACTATCAGCCCAGCGGGAAAGTGATGGCATCATTGTTGTTGCCTCATAATTGAGCTGTTGGCAATTCTGCTGCCTGCGTGGTGCACTAGCACCCCCGCAATGCTTACTGTCTGCACAGCAGACTGAGCATTTCGAGGGTGCTGGTCAGGGGGGCCCCTGTACTGCTCATGCCAAATGCATGGTCAGTGCAGGGACCCCCTGTGGCCCACCAAACCTGTTCTCCTCCAACCTTTTTATGGATGTGGAACCGCCATTAAAAGACTGGCAAAAAAACAGGTCATAATCCGCAGGGTGGCTCTGACTTCAGCACCGTCCTGGCTGATTCCGACTTCCGCCACCACCAGTCCGTTGGAATCAACCTCATATTGTGATGGTCGGACTGCCACACTAATAATCAAGCCCATAGAGCCCATTTTATTAATGATAGGTAATTTGTGTAGATTTGCTTCCAGGGGTGGCTCCTTCGCAATGGTGAAGGAACGTCGCCCACCTGGCTAAGTCAGGAGCTGAAAGATAAAGCAATATCTTTATTGTTTTAACTTTCTGCTTCTGGCTCAGCCAGCAGCATGTGAAGGGAGAGGCAGGCTGGGACGGGGGAGGAGGAGAGAGTGCACCTAAGTGTGCATGTGTGTTTGGCCGGCCGTCTTAGCCCGGCCGAACACACATGCGCACTTAGGTTTCTTCAACCTGGCTGTGTTGAACAGCTGGGCTGGAGAAAATGCACAGAATGAATTCTGAATTAGCATACTTAATTTTTTTATGTCCCTAGTAAAGTGTACTACATGTGCCCATGGCCTGTGAATTAAATGCTATTGGTGGGCCTGCAGCACTAATTCTGCCACCCACTTCAGTAGCCCTTCAAGCATGGCTCAGGCCAGCCGTTGCACAGCCTGTGTGGGCATATTTAAACCGCTATGTCAACCTGGCAAGTTAACCTTCTTGCCTGGTCCAAACTTTCCTTTTTAATGCATGTAAGTCACTCCTAAGGTAGGCACTGAACAACCCCATGGGCAGGGTGTGGCAGGGTGCAGTGTATTTAAAAAGTTGGACATGTACTTTTCAGTTTTATATGTCCAGGTAGTGATAAATTCATAAATTCTCTTTTCACTACTGCAAGGCCTATCTCTCCCATAGGTTAACATTGCCATTACCCTATTATTATTTTTTTAAAGTGTAATTTCCAATTGGGACCAAATAGATATTTCGAGTTTGTGTCTCTGGACTCAAAATTTATAATCATAACTTATGGTAAAGTCGGAATTTAGATTGCATTTCTGAAAATGCCACTTTTAAAAAGTTGGCATTTCCTTACTTTAACCATTCTGTGCCTCTGTCTGTCTCTGAATACAAGGCTGGGTGGGGGACAGCTGGGCATTTTTGCATTCCCTCTGCATGGGTGTGCCTTATGGGGCATACACAACCTGATGGGCCACTGACAACTTTATGGGTCATCCTGGGCCGCATTGGAAGTAGGAGCTGACACACCTGAATAGGCTGGGTTCTGAGCTCTTGCAAAGGGCTGCATAAACCCAGGTGGTGTGCCTGGAGCCAGGGAAGGAAAGGTGGAGAACTTGTGCACTTCAAAGGCCTCTCTTTGAAGTCTCCTCCATTTCAAAACCACAACTAGGTATCAGTACTGAACCCCAAACCCCAACAAATAAGTACGCTGCTGGACCTGAGGACATTCTGCCAGGAAGAAAGACTGACACGCTGATAAGTGACTGTCACTCTGCTGGAACTCTGCTGGACTTTGCTGTCCTCCTGCCAAGCTTCCTGGTGTCCTCCTTGCCTGGGAGTGAGGAGGACTGGACATGAATCTCTACAACCCCAGAACCAAAGTGACTTAAAGGGCTTGCTGGCATAACTCCTGTTCTGGCGTGTCAGGAACACCAAAGTCTTTCCTCGCCTCTGCTACAGCTTCTGGACTCTACCAACTGTGAGTCCTACCCTGCCATTTGGTGACAATCCAGTCATGGGCCCTTTGAAGTGGGTTCTGATTGTGTGTTCTGAGGAGGTCCATGCATCACCATAACTGCACTGACTGGAACCGCCGCATCTCTCCCTGATGCCGATGTATTGCTGCTGCCGCTGAGGTTGAGGACTTTGCATCGTTGATTACACAGCTCAGGACTGACTCATCACCATCTGCCCTGGCGCATCACCTTCGCGGCTCGCCGTTGACAGGTTCCCGACTGTGGGGATTGGAACTGATGCATCGCCTTCCCATTGGCCTCCCCTGCTCCTCGCATGGGATCCTCAATGTTGACACAACCCTCCATGCAAGGTACTGTTTCAGCAGGACAAAGTTGGTCCCTATAGAAGATCCACACTTCATCACGGTGGGCCTGAACTTTGGATTTATCCCAGTCTAGCGAGACGGTTGATACTTTAAGCTTTTAACCACTACAATTTCAGATATTATTTAAAATGTCACATCTCGACTTCTACTTTATGGAGTTTTGTCATTTTGTTCTTGTTTTGCTCTTTAAATTAGGATCGATTGTTCCAACTTGGTGTGATTATTTTTGTGTGGTATTTTCACTGTCTTACTGTTTTACATGTTGCACCAATACCTTACACATTGCAGCCCAAATTAAGCCTGTCTGCTTTGTGCCAAGCTACCAGAGGGTGTGCACAGGTTAATTTAAGGTGTGTATCTGACTTACCCTAACTATAATTGTGGTTCCTGCTTGGATAGAGTGCATACTTCTGCCAACCAGAAACCCAATTTCTAACTCCCATACTATGTGTTCAGTCCAGCTTCTGTTAATTTTCTTCTCTGGCTGCTAGCTACCCAGATGTCTCCTTCCTCTTCAATGTCTTCTTCCTCTCTTCTACATGTTTATCATTTCTTGCAAATGCACACCTTCTGTTAATGTGCCCATCAATAAATATTGGGCTAATTTATTTAATAATACATTTGAAATATGTGCTCAATCGTATGTTGTAATCCTTTATAAGGTATGTTATTGAAACTCAATGATAATAATAAAAATACATTTCAATTAAATAAAATGAGGCTAAAACAAAGTAAGTTTTAGGGGTATCACCTGAAAGGAGTTGGAAAATCCTGCAAAGCACATGTGGGTAGGAAGCATAAGTACCGGATGTTGGTCCAATTTACATTCCTTACCAATTTTTAGATTTCGCCTACAGCGTGTATGCGATGTCACCAAAAGCTATTGTAAATTTAAAACAAGTTTAAAAACGGGATTAGAGCCCCCCCCATGCTTACTATGGGTTGGTTCCCATGTCACTCTGATTTCCTTGCTTCTCATTGGTTAAGGCCTCCTCCTGTTTCCACTTTCTCTTCTTCCTCTTCGGTAGTCCATGCTGCTTGGACAAAGTAGTTTCCTGTCTATGTGGCCAGTGTCCTTCCACTGCCCGCTTCAAGTAGAGGTACTTTTATTTTATTTTAAATCTAGCACACGTTAAGAATTGAGTTGCAGATGTGTTTGCAAGCCCTCCCTACCCCCTCTTTCATCCTCATTGTTTTCCCTGACCCTCCCACTTTGTCATTGCTATATATATATATTTTTTTGTAGTTTTTTTTTTAATATAGCACAAACTCGACCCGGAGGTATTGGAGCACTGCATTATTCTTTTTAATCCACTTACCTCACTGCCACTGTTTCCCACCCTCCTCGATCTTGTTGCCTTTTTTTGTTTCAGTTTCAGAAGGTTTGTATAGTGCACACTGGATCGGAAGGTATTGATGTGCTTTGCACGAGCAACGTTTACTACATCCGAGGACTCATTCATTTTCGTTTTAAAGTCCGGGGAACTCAAATTGATTCGATGGTGAGACTGGAACCTGGCAGTCCAGTTCTGCAGGCAGCAGCTCTGGCCGTAATGCCACATCCCCTTTAAAAAACATTAACAAAACTAAAGAGCTTGTGCATAACTATTTGGCTTTGTTAATATTTTTTCAAGATGTTGCACAACAGCACGGGTTGCTGTGCAACATGACTTCAAGTAAACAAAAAAAGCGCTCTGACACAGTCAACACTAGCTGGGCAATAGCGCTTTGTTTTTATGGACTTTCGGTCATGTTGCACAGTAGCTAACAATGTGCATATGCGAAACCTATTAACCTTGCCAGTGCTTGTTAGATTTACAATTCACTACAAGGCATGCTGGTGCTCAACCTTGGAAATTTTTACCCTAGAAAAGGAACAAAAGTTAAAATGTATAAACACGTAGCCCAACATGACAGATGTACTTATTTTAGTAAAAACATAAGGCTTCATTGGCTAAACGGCAAAAAGTTGAAGAAGTTGGCAAGTAATGCCGACCTAGCAGAGGTAGAGCTACAAAACAAAGCCCTCAGAGTTCAAGCGAGCCAAGTGCAAGTACAGGCAGGGAAAGAATGGACGGTGGCGCTGTGAGTGGTAAGACTCTCAAATGTCAACAGGTGAAGAGAGACAGAAGTCCAGTCTGATGTCATAAATTGAAAGAGTGATGACTCCAGTCGCAGATGTCAGGAATCAAGCCATTGCGGGACTAACTAAAGGGGCAAACAAAAGAAACTGACAAGATTGAGAAGGGCAGGGGACAGTGTCTTAACTAATTGCTCTATTCTCATATTAGTAAATATGAAGCCTATCTCCCAGTTGATTTTGGTGAAGGTGGTGTATCCGGTCAATATTGCTTCACTTTCTAGTGGCAAAGACACAACGCTTTCTATGCATGGTTTCACCCTGGTCAGGTGGGTTGGCACCTATTTCTGAAGGAGGTAGTTGGATAACAATGAACAGAGTCTGAGGGGCATATTTATACTCTCTTTGTGCCGAATGTGCGTCAAAAATTTTGACGCACAATCGGCGCAAACCCTGCCCCATATTTATACTTTGACATCCGACCCCGCGGGCGTCAAAGTTCCACCATGTGCGTCATTTTTTGGAAGGGGGAACCAGCCTTGCGTTAATTATATGCAAGGTAGGCATTCCCTTCCAAAAAATTACTTTAAGGCCTGTGCGCCTTATTTATACTGTGACGTCATTTTGACGCACAGAAGGGGGCAGGCCTTAAAAAACGGCGCCCAGCCTGATGGGCGCCGTTTTTTAACGCCTGGGTCAGGGCAGGCGTTAAGGGACCTGTGGGCTCAAAAGGAGCACAGAGGTGCCCTCCCATGCCCCCAGGGACACCCCCTGCCACCCTTACCCACCCCAGGAGGACACCCAAGGATGGAGGGACCCATCCCAGGGAAGTTAAGGGAAGTTCAGGTAAGTTTTTTTTCCCGTATTTTTTTGTGGCATAGGGGGGCCTGATTTGTGCCCCCCTACATGCCACTGTGCCCAATGACCATGCCCAGGGGACATAAGTCCCCTGGGCATGGCCATTGGGCAAGGGGGCATGACTCCTGTCTTGGCTAAGACAGGAGTCATTTCAATGGGGGTTGGGCGTAAAAAAAAATGGCGCAAATCGGGTTGAGGCCTGAATTTTGCCTCAGACCTGACTTGCCCCATTTTTTGACGCCCAAGCTCCATTTTCCCCTACGCCGGCGCAGCCTGGTGTGAGTCATTTTTTTTGACGCACACCAGTCCGCAGCGCCAGCTAACGTCATTCAATAAATAAGGCGCCTGCATGGCGCTTTGAAATGGCGTTAGCCGGCGGTAAAAAAAATTACGCACAACTGCGTTGGCGCAGTTGTGCGTCAAAAAGTATAAATATGGGCCTGAGTATTGTGAACAGTACTATTTTGTCACGTACATGTCATCTAACAAACTTTGTTGGCCACTAATACGGCTTGGCAGGAGTGGTTCCTGTCTATCTTGCTTGTAAAAGTATGGAAACTACAAGATTGACTAGAGACACTGGGGCTTTTGCTCAGAAGTTATGTCCACCATGCTGACTCTCCCTCGACCCTCCTTTTTCCCTCCGCTCGGTGTATATTTTGCCTTTGTATCAACGTCATGCGTTTGGAGTATCTGTCTAACATCAACACTGGAGTAGGATTGGTGTGGTGGTATCATAGTAGCAGTGTGAGTGTGCTTAAGAGTATGTGTGAATATACACTCCTACATGTATGTTCTTCTGTGTGTACGTGTTTGTACATACCTTTCAAGTTTGTGGCAACGGCTGGTGTTTTCAGTGTCCTTATGCACATTTAGGCCCATATTTATACTTTTTTAGCGCCGCTTTTTAACGCAAAAGCGGAGCAAACTTACAAAATACAACTGTATTTTGTAAGTTTGATCCACTTTTGCGTAAAAAAAATGAAGCAAATTCGGCGTTAAAAAAGTATAAATATGGGCCTCAGAGTTCTGTGATGGGGTAATTGTCGCTTACAACGTTTGTGCGAGCGCTCCTGAGCTAAAATGCAATTTTGCGCTGCGCTTGGGGACCTCTTTAACATATAGTTAATGGGCACTATGGCTTATGTTGCATTTTGCCACCGGAGTGTCTTCGCAAAACGTTGGTAAATATAGTTCAACATCCTGTGGAAGGGACTATGAAGCACAGGGAAACGTTAGAAGAACCTTTCTTCTATCTCGTGTAATACCAACACGGCATACGTAAAAAAGAATGCATGAAATTCAGAAACGAAGTTTATTCTCTACTTTGATTAACATATCACAACAGGCTTGAAATAAAAGGGGGCGGTTTTCCTGGTATAGCAGAATTGCACGAAACAAGCACTCACTTTCAGCAATCACATCCTGCCCTGTGTAAAATACATCGTTGGCGTATTTTGAATGTTCAAGTTAACAGTTAAAAAACCTAATCAGTTCTGCTTGCAATATTATGGTCTGCATAGCGCTTCCCATTTCTGAAGCATCAGTCTCAACAACCTTCAGGGGTGGGCAGAGTTTGAAAGTGACAAATGAAAACTCACTGCATTGGGTCTGCGGGAAGGCATTAAGGCTTATCTGGCTTGACCAGGCGACTGCTTTCACCGCTATCCATCATGAAATCTTATTACAACAATAGGTATTGCTAACTGTGGATTTTTCTTCCATACTGATTACTTTTTTGTTTTTTTAATAAAACATAGATACTGTATGACTTCTTGAAAGGTTGGGTTCCTGAAGCAAGCGATTAAGAGGCAAGTGGAATTACAAGGAAGTGACGTATTTTTCAGTAATCACACCGTGGGAAGCTCTTTGAATTCCTTGTTAATTTTAAAACGGGGTGGCACCGAATGCACCTACACAATGAAACATAGTCCTTCAGCCATTTATTTCTGCATATATTTATAACAATGCTATGAACATGAACGATTTAAATACTCACCAATGAAGGTTGTGTTCTCCATTAGTCAAGAATGCTCTACACATTCTTGAAAGCAGGATTCTACGAAGTTTTACAAAATAAATATACTAAAACACACCATTATTCATATCAAAGTTTTCACCGAGGGCCCCCATACCTGCGTTTCATATGTTTGCAGTGAGTGCTTATAAGAGTGATCAGGTACATTTTCTGGGGTGTGAAGGCCGGTATGTTCGCTCCAACAACTGTGGCATAGTTCAGTTTTACTCGTGCTTCTGGATCGAGTAGTGCCTAGCAGGGGCGGCATGGAAACGAATTCAAGAAAGTTTCATTGCCCTCCTTCGCCCTTACTGGGTGGCAAGCAACCATAACTGGGGATCTGTGCCCCATCCCCTCTCCCACACATCCATGGGCACCAGTGCCAGTGCAAATGCTGCAATAATCACAGCTTACATGGAGAAGACAAGTAGTGCACTCATTCATCCACTGTGGAATGCTATGGCATGGGTAGGATTTCTTTCTTTTCTGTCGGTGGGATGACCCTGCACGTGCTGTCAGTCTGGGTTGCCACATCCACAAGGACTTACAAGTCATGAGGCGGTGTCATGTGCTTAAAGTTCAGTATGATGTAGTGATACACCTGCACATGCTCTATTTCATTTTGTCTTTCTACTTATGTTTCAACTAACAGGAGCTACTTTTGTAGCTTTTATCATCACTGGTGCCGAGTTCATAGACCTCATTTGGTAACCCTGTCACTGTCTTTGCGATACTTGGACTCAGAGGTGGCAAAATCAGTACCAGGAACACAGTGGCAGCTCATTCTTATGGACGTTGGTTTGGGCTTCACTCTCTTTCTTTTCTATCAGTTGTCTTATTACACTAATAGTGAATGATATTACATTATTCACTATTAGCATAATACATCATGGAGTACAGTTTGCTGAAATATGAGTCAATGACCTTCCCTGGCAACCGAAGTAAGTAAAAAAATGCTTTTAAATGTATAATGTTTGTGTACCTGCGGGAGAAAGTGTGTTTCCATGAGAGTGTGTGTATGTGTAAGCATGTGTGTGAATGAAGGTGAATGTCAAAGCGCATGTGACGTCACTTCCACTAACCCTGGCATTTTGGTGAATTGACGTCCATGAGTGAGTAAGGATAAAATGGTGGATCAGAAACAAAGTCTCTGCTCCACAATATCTGTAGACAGCAGCCACCCATCTGTATAGGCTGAGGGGGCATGCACCCCATCTATTTTGTAACATGAAGAGTGTCTGTCAGGCTGAACAAAAGTCAGCCTGACAGACACTCTTCTGGTTCAGGTCAGGCATCCAGAAGCAGGACATGTGCTAAATACGCGATATGCCATAACAGCATTATTCGGCCTCTTATTTTTATAGTACACGTACTTTTCCTTTATTTCATTCAGAACGTGAACATGCAACAGTTCAATGGTGAATTGACATTGAAAAAGCACAATATCAAACGAATAGATGATTTTTTAAATTGTTCATTTCAGTTGAGCTATTGGCTTATCTAGATTAAACTGATTCAAAAATACAAACTGACTGGTGAAATGTGTCGTCTGAGTAGCGTGTATGATTACGTTTGAACATTATTCAAAAACACTGCTAATTTACAGTAAAAATACTAAAACATCAATGATACAGGTTTCTTAAACAACTGTTGAGGTTTCCTAAACAGTGCTCAAACATACCATGACCTTGTTCATACCATGACTTTGTACTATTTAAGGACTTTTAATACATATTTAGAGTATTATTACTCATCTGTGAAACTACAAGGATACAAATGTGGATCTGTAGGAATGTCTTGAGGGCAAACAGTGGGAGGGCTAGAGAAAAAATACCATTTGCAGTCCAATACTATTTAAAACCTTTTTGAAAAATAAATAGGATAACACACAAATATGGCGATTTACACAAAACTCACCCACACAAAGAGACACACATGCACACACAAACAAACACATTTTATATGTGGTGTAAAAGGATAGCCAGTGCACTGAGTTAACAGAATAAGTTGCATGTTCTTTGAGAATAGAGGACATTAAAGAACATGAGAGAGAGGCCTTGACCAATGGAACAATGAGTACCACGTCTAAACCATCAATGCGACAGATGTGTTGGAATAGATGTAAAGTATGCAAGACACAGATCAATGTTAGATGAGATCACATGGCGAACAAGTCAATACTACTTCCACACTTGTTAACTAATCTAGGCACAGGCCATCACTCAAGAAAGTAAATATCTAATTAGGAATGATCATTTGCCAAATGATATCGAGAACAGGTATATCTGCATTAAAAAGATATATTGCAATGAAAGACAATATCTGGCCATCTGGGTTAGAGTCTTACAAGATGGGCCTTCTCAAAGGAAGCACTTCCAAAAAGATCCAATAAAACAACGCTTTCTACAGTGAAAATTCCCACAAGTAGTGGTGATCAATAATAATGTACTTTCTCAATTTCCTAAAATAAATAAGTACATTTAAAGTCACATTGTATAGATTTGTCATTTGTGACAACTTCATTTAAATCACCATAAACTGCCAAACTTACATGTACATATGTAATTGTAGTGCATTTCTTATCATTACAATACATGTTACATTTAAAACAAAATAAAATGTCGGTAGACGTAATAAAGCTGTGTACCAGTATTGTAGTACAAGCCAACATCACAAATGTGCAATTTGTATTAGAAATGCTATGAGATAAGATTTATTCAGCTGAGACTGACACTTCCTCTTGGATGTTAACAGTAACACGCTCTGCTTTGATAGCTAACAATTTTTAACTACCAATAGTACGTGGCCAGAAGGCTGCTATCACCCGCTAGTGCAGGCAGCACTAGTGTAGTGCAACAGGCCAATATTTCCTGTCTTCTGACGTCCCTGCTCTAAACTCTCCCTAAACATACCATGCAGTTTAACAAAAGACTTGGGGGCTCTCATTCTAAGCATTCTGATATGCTGAGAATTCTTAACAGTATACAAATATATTATTATAACCCATTGCTGAGTGCTGGGAGTGCAACTTAAGGCCCCCTCCCAGAGTCGTTGCCTAATGCCGCACTGCACACAAGTGTGATCAGAATGTTCCAGACCATGGCAAACATTTTCCCAGGGCCCAAAAGAGTTTGGTGTCTGATATGACCAGGGCCGCATTGGTGCCAGCAGGGTGGCGGTCTGTGGTTTGCAGGAGGGAGACTGGAAGTGAGGTTAGTGTAGGGAAAGCAAATCAGATTCATCTAGTGGCTGAAATACACTATGTGAAACCTGAAAACCCAGGATTAATCCCACTTCACCGCTTAACCAAATTGTGTGATCCTAGGCAATTGTTTTATTTCACTTTCCCTCCTTTTGTTATTATCACATATAAGAAGACCTCAAAATACATTACTTTGGTGTGTGTTCTGTACAAAACCTTCAACTGTGTTTGATTTAATAAATTATAAGGTGGTTCATGTGTAATAGGAGCCAAGGCCACCTAAAGAGCACACCTAAAAACTGGGTTGCCTTTTAGTTCACTATTGGCATTGTTGTCAGGATGGGGGGCAAAATGAATGTTTTCAAATTCATGCATGAAAACTATCACTTTTGAAAGAGTTTTTGTCCTTTTTTTACGATGTTTATGCAAGTTATTCCTATATTTAAGTGGTGCAGGACATCATAGTTACTTCCTTTCTTTAGATTCAATTAACCTTTAAATAAATACCTGCCTGCTTATTTAACATCTTTTTAATGTTAATGCTGAGTTGAGTAAACAGCAGCCCAGTGCTACTGCTGCTAACCTGGAGGGCAGCATGTAAAGGTCAGGAGAGCCGCATGCAGCTTCCTGACTGTGCTTTGAGTATCAACGTTCTTAATCAACAGGGAAAACAAAAGCTTTTGGCATGTTGAAACAAAAGCAACTGTTCAATCTTCACAAACTGCCAACTGCTACAACTGTTAAAAGGCCCCTTTATGAGCTCTAAAACTGAACTACAGGTAACTCTTCACAACAAGGCAGAGGGCCTTTAGCAAACAGTATGCCTGACGTCTAAGGCCTGTAATGCTATTAGAAAATTAAACCCACTCAGGGTAGAATGTGCTAATTAAACAAGAAGAAAGCAAATACAAGCATTGTCATTTTGTAGAAAGAAGACTATATCAAACATTGCTAGACTGCTGTCAATTCGTTTTTTTCAATGGAGCATCCAATATTCTGATGTCCCAGTACAGCATTCTAGCTTGCCAATGGCTAGACCAGTTTTAAAGGCTGTCACTCATAGTCATAGGACCGAACTGTAGGCAAGTTCTTAAAATAATACAAAGCATCCTACCTACGAGGCACAAATCCTACTCAGCCCCTCTGCATCCATGGGTGTATGACATGGCATTAGAAAACATAAGATGTATATATGTGTGACCGAATAGGAAATAATTGTGACAGGTCCAGTGACCCCCTACCCTCAATACATATGACTACATAAAATGATATAACAGAAATAAAACCAGAAGATAAAAAATGTCTAACATAAACGTTTTTATTCTCTTTGCTGACATTCACTGAGAAAATCAAAGCTACATCCAATAGCAACAATTAGTACTGATTCTATTAACATTAAAAGTCTAAAATAATGATCTTGTCTAAATTAGAGAACCACTTGTCTCCTCACACCTGCAATGCAGTTTAATAAAAAAAATAAAAGCACTGACATTGCCAATGGGTCTGATTTGATGTACTGCACCATCACTCGCACAGGCACCACTCACTGCATCTATACAGACAACTCCATCACTCAGAACTCAGACAATGCACTCATCCTGCACTCACAATACACACCGCTCACAGTGCACGCAGAAAGACACACCACTCTTCCTTACTTACAAGGGCACATTGCTCATCCTACACTCACCCAGTCACACCATCTTATCTACACTTACTCCTCCAAATCACTGAGGCTACACTCACACAGGCATGCAGTTCACTCTACAATTACACTCAATCCCCATATGCTATATTTAAGCATAGTTTTCAACCTGTGCTCACACGCACACGGTGCACTGTAAACTCACAAAGACACATCCGCTCCTTTGACTCATACAGGGCCATTCCACTCCCTGGGTTCACAAATGTACATACCTCACTCTGCAATCAAACAGGTACCTGCTCACGGTCTACTTACGGACCGGTCTCTCACACTACTTTAATACAGGCTCATCCCTTCCACAGTACTGACAGAGGCACACCACTCATCCTGCACTCATAGACACTCCTCCACCCTGCATTCACATACACACTCTCTCCGTCATGGCACATTACTCAGTCACACAAGTACACTGCTCACCCTTCATGGCATAGATTGTGAGAAAAGCAACCCAGTATATTTGCTCTACTCCTACAATATTTTGCATGAGGACATCATAATAAACAGAAAATCATAATTAGGCGTTGTGTGTTGTGATTAAAGAACCTGACAGTCTATCATAGGCACTCTAGCCAACTATCTTGATAAACTGCCGTCTTTGTCTTAGAGCTGTCACATACAGAATGTAATTTCCTTGCTGTAGTAACAATGTTCACCACCAGTGTAAGGAGCCTCCCTCAGCTCTTAGAACATTGGTACTGGCATTATTTGGAAATCTGCAATGACTGTATTTGCTTCTGATGAGAGCAAATGGCTCGATAAACCTCAATGGAGAGCACAGGATCCCTTTATCGCCATGCTGACAAATTTCACATAAAAGCATGGAGCAGCAGGTGTATATGAATAAGTCTTGTTCTCAATTAAGATAGGAACGATTGTATTAGACACATGTTCATGCTGATGAAAGGATCAGGCATGTGTTCCCTCCTTCAAAGCTCAAAATAGTTCCTCTCACCCACCAGCATAATATAGATTCCTGGAGTGCAGGCCTTCAACTTCAACATCAACTATGTTAGAAATTGGGTTCCTGGTTTGCAGAGGTATGCACTCAGTCCAAGCAGGAACCACAATGCTAGTCATGGTAAGTCAGATACACATCATAAACTAACTTGTTCTCACCCTCTGGTAGCTTGGCACAGAGCAGCCTTGCCTAACAGAAGAGCCAAGGTGTAAGGTATTTGTGCAACACTTCAAACAGTAACACAGTGAAAACACTTCAAAAAGACTTCACACCAAGTTAGACAAATCGATCTTAATTTCTCAAACAAAAAAAGACCAAAACAGCAAAAATCCATTATGTCGAAATCAAGCTACACATTTTTAAAAATAAACTTAGTGTATTGCTTATAACCATTGATAGAAATGGGGTTTTTGGTTGGCAGTCAGGTTACCTCCTGTCCAAGCAAAAGCCCTCACTCTAGTCAGGGTAAGTCACACACAATCCAAGATTATCCTGTGCCCACCCTCTGGTAGCTTGGCACGAGCAGTCAGGCTTAACTTAGAAGGCAATGTGTAAATTATTTGTGCAATAAATCATACAATACCACCATATAGCACCACAAAAATACACCACCATACTGGAGGTCGGGCGGCGTTGTCCTTGCGAAGCCATGCGTCGGAGTTCCGGTCGTCCCGAAGGCGTCGCTTCGATCAGCATCGGTGTGCGGCGTTTTTCTCGCCGCGGAACAAGCTGTGCGTCAAAAATTTCTGCGCACGGAGCGTCCAAGTGAAAAAGAGAAGTCTTTTTGGTCCTGAGACTTCAGGGAACAGGAGGCAAGCTCTATCCAAGCCCTTGGAGAGCACTTTCACAGCCAGACAAGAGTTCAGCAAGGCAGCAGGCCAACAGCAAGGCAGCAGTCCTCTGTAGAAAGCAGACAGGTGAGTCCTTTGAGCAGCCAGGCAATTCTTCTTGGCAGGATGTAGTTTCTGGTTCAGGTTTCTTCTCCAGCAAGTGTCTGATGAGGTAGGGCAGAGGCCCTGTTTTATACCCAAAAGTGCCTTTGAAGTGGGGGAGACTTCAAAGAGTGGCTAAGAAGTGCACCAGGTCCCCTTTCAGTTCAATCCTGTCTGCCAGGGTCCCAGTAGGGGGTGTGGCAGTCCTTTGTGTGAGAGCAGGCCCTCCACCCTCCCAGCCCAGGACGACCCATTCAAAATGCAGATGTATGCAAGTGAGGCTGAGTACCCTGTGTTTGGGGTGTGTCTGAGTGAATGCACAAGGAGCTGTCAACTAAGCCCAGCCAGACGTGGATTGTAAGGCACAGAAAGATTTAAGTGCAAAGAAATGCTCACTTTGGCATTTCTAGAATAGTAATATTAAATCCAACTTCACCAGTCAGCAGGATTTTATATTAGCATTCTGGCCATACTAAATATGACCTTCCTACTCCTTTCAGATCAGCAGCTACCACTTCAATACTGTATGAGGGCAGCCCCAATGGTAGCCTATGAAGGGAGCAGGCCTCACAGTAGTGCAAAAACGAATTTAGGAGACTTATAAGTAAATTAATAGTCCAATCAGGTATGATTCAAGGTTACCATGTTTTAAGGGAGAGAGCATATGCACTTTAGCACTGGTTAGCAGTGGTGAAGTGCGCAGAGTCTAAAAGCCAGCAAAAACAGTGTCCAAAAAGTGGAGGGAGGCAGGCAAAAAGTTAGGGGTGACCACCCTAAGGCTGTCAGGTTTAACAACCATAATTCCCCAATTGGGGCTATCTGGTCACGCTAAACAGGGTCAAATCTGAAAAGTCAGACCGACTGCGATGAAGCATGGGTCGGATACAGGGACCAGCCTTGGCCTGCTGAAACAGTACCTTGGTTCATAGATGTGTTGATGTCAAAACCAAGAAGCGGGGATCAGAGGAGGCGATGAGTTTTGTCAATTCTTTGGCTGTGGGCGATGCATCCGTTTCGAGCTGCACAAAGTTGACAATGTTGCAGATGATGCACAGTTGGCAGGGTAAGCCTTGCAGCATGCAAAATCCAGGTGCTGTTGCAGGATTATGAGAAGTCTTTGATGTCGTTGAGACTTAGAATAAGGAGCAAGCCAACATGCCCTTGGCGTCACTCTGGGTTACAGTGAGATCCGTCCAATCCTACCACAGCAGCGCATATGGAACAGGCAGCGGGGTAGCACAGCAGAAAAGCAGTTCTTCCAGAGCAGAAGTCCAGAGAGTGGCAGTCCTTGTAGCAGCACAGCAGTCCTTCCTCCTGGAGTTCTTCACAGGTCCGGTAGTGTACTGAGTTGCTAGGATCAGAGGTTCAGTTCTTATTCTCAGTGGTGCTTTGAAGTGGGGAAGACTTCAAAGGTGGGCTTTAAAGTGCACAGAGGTCCCTCCTTCCTGCCCCAGTTACAGACTTACTACAGGGGGTTAAAATGGTCATTTGTGTGGGGTCAGGACACAGCCTATTCAGGTGTGTGAGGCTGTGGCCACTCCTCCATCCCATCCTGCCCAGGAATGGCCCATCAGGATGTTGATGGCCCATCAGTCACACCTAATCTTCCTTGGTTTGTGGCTGTCTAGAGGGAATGCACAAGCCCAGCTGTCACCCCATCCCAGATGTGTATTGGAGACAGGCTACAGAAAAACAGGGCTAAAAACATGAAAATGCCAACTTTCTAAAAGTGCCATTCATTAAACAATGTAACAATAAATCTGACTTTACCATTAAAGAGGATTTATCATTACAATTCTATAGGTACTAAACATCTGCACCTTCCCAACCAGGAATTACAGCTTATTAAAAGCAATAAGGGATCCCCAATTTTATCCTATGGGATGGGTAGGCCTCACAGTAGAGAAAATACGAATTTGAGAGTTTTTCACTACCAGGACATGTAACACTAAAAGGTATATGTCCTGCCTTTTAATTACATCACACCCTGCCCTATGGGCTATCTAGGGTCTACCTTATGGATGACATATGTAATAAAGGGAGATTTAAGACTTGGCAAGGGGTTTTACATGCCAAGTCAACATGGCAGTGAAAAATTGCACACACAGGCCCTGCAATGGCAGGCCCATGACAGGATGAAGGGCTACTTACGTGGAGGCATCCCCAGTGCTGCAGGCCAACGAGTAGCATTATTTTACAGACCCTGGTACAGGAAGTGCACTTTACTAGGGAATTATAAGACAATTAAATAGGCCAATTGTGGATACGTCAATGGTGCCATGTGTTAAGCAGAGAGCACATGCACTATGCACTTTAGCACTGGTTAGCAGTGGTAAAGTGTCCAGTGTCCTAAAGGCAACACAAACAAGGTCTGAAAAGAGAAGGAGGAGGCAAGAGATTTGGGGATGACCCTGCAGAAAGGGCCAAGTTCAAAAACCTATAAGTTCATCTTCTCTGTGAAGAAAATAATGATGTGCCTAATATGGGTGACTTCTCTTGGCTGTTTCTGTGTCGTGGTTGGGAAGGGATAAAGGCTGCTCAGCTATTTATTGCTGTTCCTATAGTCTTGCATGGCATCATTGCTCTGCTTTGGCATGAACTCTGAGGGTAGGTGAGCACTGCTCCAGCTTGTGTACAAAGGCACAAATGAACTTTATGGAGCAGCCCTGAAAACTCTGACCCTCTGTTGGGCTGCTTCATTATCATAGATTTTATCTAAAGGTTGCCACCCTGTCATTAAATAAGAGCATGGCAGCATGTTAGGTGAGCAGAAATCCCACAAGGAACAACAAGGACCAACAGGAGCACAACAAGTACCCTTTTCCTGTGGCAGCATACAGCTTCTGCCAAGTCAAAAGTTGTGCTCAAGGAAATTAACATGTAGACAATGTAACAGACTCTTTCTCACAGTGCTTTTTTATGCTCTTGTTTGTATGATCTTTAAAGTCTGCTGACAGCTGTTCTGTTAAACCAGAACAAAAAGGTTCATAAACCTGGACCATCAACAACCTGTCACAACCAAGGCTCACATTGAGCCCAGAAGATACAAAAAAATCCACTAATACTTTATTAGTGCAGGCAAAGACAACAGAAATGCTAAATTTGGCTTGATCATTTGTGCATGGTATCTATTATGCTGCTGCACCTGTTTTCCTCAGGGACCCTTTAAAATAACGGAGCAAAATAATTTTCTGAACAGAGGCATTCGCAATTGCACATGCAGGGCTTAGTTTGTTAAAAAAAAAAGAATAAATAAAAAAATGCAGGGGCCCAAAGTTTTTCAATGAAGCCAATTGTTAGTGCTGCTTAATGTCAGAATACTGAATATTGCTTGTCTTCAGAACCCGGTATTTCCATTCTCTTTATCCCACTCTTGCAGGTTTTCTTCCATCCCTCATTTCTCCATTTGCCACTGTTTTCCTATTTTCTCCTACTCTCTCATTGTCTTTTTTCTACCTCTATTTCGATTAGTCGGAATCAAATTTGGATGATGCAGGTTCAGTTCCAGCCCACAAAAATGAGTGCAGGTGCTGACCACACACACAATTTGACCATTGATGAGTGTATGGAAGGTTCGGTAATGAATTTGGAAACTGGGCATCATCTGGTATTGCAGACCATCCCATCCGTATCTTAGGCCAGGATGAGTAGGAAGATGGGCAATGGGGAATCAGGACTCGGAAAATAAGCGCGCCAATGTGTAGTGGATGACAAGGATGATAATGTGAGGCAGAAAATGAATATTAGAGAGGGAGATATAAAGTAGAGAGGAGCAAGAGAAGGCTTAAGGGAAAATGGCAAGATTGTTATTATACAACATTGTGGTGTTTATACCATTCTGGATAACATCACGAAGATAACAAGAATATAAAACACTTACCTGTTCCAATAATTCGTTCAATTTTGATACAGGAATTATCAAGTTCTTTAGCAAACAGGTGGACAGCCTGCATCGGATCCTCACATGTGTCTGGATCAATGTATGTTCTTCTCGTTGGTATCTTAACTAGATCAAACAGGAAAAAAAGTGTGGTGAATACACATACCATCACTTAGGCATAAAAAAAGAAAATGTGTAACTGACAGTGGCATCTGTAGAAGTGATTTTGAAGGGAAAAACAGAATCGGCCACAGATAAAAATGAAAGAGCCAACTGCATATGGCAATTGTGAAGAGAAAATGTGTGTGTGTGGGGGGGGAAGTACGTGCATTTACACATTTAATTACGTGTGTGCTTGACATGCTTAAATATGACTTGGTATGTATATGTGCATATATTTGTCTATGTATGTACATATAGAGCTATACAGACAAAGTTATCTAACATTTTGAGCAAACGTGTACTTTTGTGTATTGCCTTAAGCCATAAACCAACACTGTTTTGCAGTTAAAGGTAGGTGCGCATAATATTGTGCTGCAATACATGGGCTCTGTGTTTTTTCTGTGTCACCTCCTAGCATGGATGTGTAATGAGTTGGATGTAACTCAGAAAGTTAGAGAGCCAACTGGCTTATTAATCATAGAGCTCATCCACGACAGGTAGCGACCAGCCAGCCATGATCCCAGGAATGGATGAGGGTGAATACAGGACAACCAGTAGATGTTTAACATCATGTTTAGACAAAACGTTGTGCATTTGTTCTGAAACAAAATGTGAACCATTGTCTGTAAACAAAAACCCGGGTAACCCCTCTATAGAAAACACTTAGTCCAGGAATTAGACTGCTGTGTCTGTGGATGGAGAATTGGCAAAAGAAAAATACAACCATTTCGATAAATAGTCAATAACGTCTCCCATGCAGCATCAGGTTATGGAACAGGGTGTAAATGTATCTTGTTAACATTCCAATGTTTGTCGGAGGGTAAACACTCAGGGCATTTGTCATTTACTTGCTTCACTTGAGCATCTAGTGCTGCCTACCAACAGTGCTGCTTAATCTAAGGGAATTTGTGAATTACTTGCTTCACTTAAGCATCTAGTGATGGTGACCAATAGTGCTGCTTAATTCACATACACATCTTGGGGGTGCGCAAAAGCCCCTAGTGTGCTAAAGAAATTATAAAATTGTGCATCTTGGAAGGGGAACGTGCAAGTCACCTCTCAGGATCAGTCGATTAACCATTGAAAGTTCACACGCTACTTGTGCATAAGTCTTTCAATCACCTTGCAAGCATCTGATTTCAGGCCACCCATGTATTATGTATGAGCTGACTTGTTTCAAAATGCCATCTTCATGTCAGGCATTTAACCAGTCATCAGCACTAATTATGTGATAACCTCAATGAATTGATTGAAAAGCATCAATGGAAGCAACACACTCAATATCATCAGTGTCGCATTCTTCACCCACCTCTGGCAGAGGTCCAGAAATTGTTACACCTGGCACATGACTGATTTTAAAAGTGTACTCATGCAGTTTTGAAACTAACATAGTCAACATTGCAGACACATTGGGGGTTATTCTAACTTTGGAGGAGGTGTTAATCCGTCCCAAAAGTGACGGAAAAGTGACGGATTTACCACCAGCCGTATTACGAGTCCATTATATCCTATGGAACTCGTAATACGGCTGGTGGTATATCCGTCACTTTACCGTCACTTTTGGGACGGATTAACACTCCTCCAAAGTTAGAATAACCCCCCTTGTTTTGAATACCTTTTGTAAAAATATGAGCTAAAGGCTTGTGGTGTATGTGCAATTCTAAGGGGTTGTCTCCAGACATACATTTTACATTTCTGTACTGCCCAAATGCATGACAAAGCTTCACATTCAATCATGCTGTATTGTTTGTCAAATTTCCTGAATGACCTGGAAGCAAATGCAACAATTTGTTCCTTCCCTCCAATTCTTTTGGTTCAGGACAGCCTCTAGTCTCAGGAGACTGGCATCTATAGTAATGACTGAAATACAATCTTCCCTAATTCACCAAGGGCTGGTGCCTCCATAATTAAGTCTTAGACTTTATCAAATGCAGTCTGCATTTCCTCAGACCAAATTAATTTCTGTTCTTTCTTCAACAAGGTTCTCAAGGGATCTACTACTAGAACATACCCTGAAATAAAACATGCATAATCCTCTGCAAGACCTATGGATGAGCGTAAATCATCACGAAGAATAGGTGCACTTGCTTCTATTAAAGTTTTTATCAAATAAAATTTGGGTTTGAGGCCTGAATCAGAAATGGTATTTCCCAAATAATCTTTTGTGGCAAATTTAGATTTGTTCTTCTTGACAGTCATTCCCCTGTTCTTCAGGATGGAAAATACTTTGTGTAATATGAAGTTGTGTTCTTCCACAGAGTCCACAAAGACCAGTATATCATCCTGGTAAGTGTGTACATCTTTGAGGTCAACAACCAGAATGTCCATAAGCTTTTGGAATATGCTGGGGGCAGATGCCAGCCCAAAAGGTAACCTCAGATATTTATAGGCACCAAAACACATAACAAAAGCCACCAACTCCTGTGACCCTTGGTCCTAAGCAATTTGGTGGTAGGCTGATTTTAAATCAATGATGCAAAACCATTTTACCTTACCCAAATAAGCTAGGGAGTAACAAGGAGTCTACCAAAATATTGAAATTTAAAGTACACAAGTCAGCACACAGTCATAGCCCACCTAGCCACAGAGATGATTCAACAGGTTTTATAATGCCTTGAGCCCATAACTCATGGAGCATTTGCTTGAGTTCTTCCCTGACAGACAACAGAAACTGTCTTACCTTGTGAACAAATGGTTGTGCATGGGGTGTGAGTCTAATGTAATGCAAAAAAAACCTTGACGGTCCCCACCTGCTCAGAGAACAGCTCTTCATACTTGGACAAAATTACATCAACTGATACCTCTAGGCTACAAACTGAAGTTACAGGCATTTACCCCACAACCACAGGAATGTCTGACCCAGAAATGAGGTACAACCCCATTTTAGCTAGATTTTGCCAGCCAATGATGTCCTTGCCTTTGATAGTGATGCAAAAGGTAGAGAACCAACAGGTTTCTTAGTCATAGATCTCGTACACAACAGGCAGTGAGCAGTCAGCCAGGATCCAGGGAACAAATGAGCAGTAGACTGGAATCTTCGCTTGCAAAACACATCAAGTCAAATATAAATATAACAGTGTAGCTCGGTGCAAACGCATGAGCTGCTGAGTTCCATATTATCACAGGATGACATTCAACCACTTTATTGGCAGGGCACAAGGGAACAGCAGGATAAATGCAGCTGGGGCACTGTGACCATCTGAAACCTTCTAGAGATGTCAGAGGAGACTGAGAGAAACTGTACATTTCTTGAGTGTACCATTCAGCAGAATACGTATATACTGTGGCATGCCCACTATGCACATCTTGAAGTAAAACAGGAAAGGGTCAGCAAAAGTGTGTAATAATGTAGGTCACTATATTTAGATCAAGAATATAAAACCATAAAAATATCACATCCACTTCATAGCCTACCACAACATTGTCAAGGTAAGAATGTATTAACTATAATTAACTACATACCCAAGTACCCATACTTATCTTGTGATGTACTGACGAGGTCGATGTAGCAATATATTTTTCGTAGATACACATACAATTTTGGATCATTATTTAGCAAAGCCTAACAGGTCAAAACATTACTAAGTTTAAAATATTAGATAATTCAATTCATGTAACTTCACTTATTTGTGCAAAACTTTATTTATATCTATTGGGTACATTAGGAAGGATGTGCATTTGTCTCACCCATAAGCTAGATGGAACTTTTTGGGGTTAGATGTAGTAACTATAAGATTTTTTTTATTTCTTTACATTTGTATAGACTGTATTTGACATACAATAAACCCGTATGACTTTATATACATTATGTACATTGGGTGTCTAGGGGTTATTACCTATACCATGATATGTCAAGGGATATTTTGATTAGATTGATTAGCTGTAGGAAAAGCTGTATATTGCTTTTCCTTTATAGCCATTGTATTCTGTTATGTAATAGAACCATAGGACTCTATATACATTATGTATATTGTGGGGAATATTAAACTTTTTTTTTATTTCGACTCCATAACTATGGTAAATGTTGTTTATTGTTTTATCTGTGTAATGTTATGCAATGCAACGGTTTAAAAAAAAAAAAACACGAAAGCATCGGACTCAAAATACTATACTGAAATAGACTAATTACCTTGATACCATAAAGATGCTCATGTGCCGAAGGATACCTTTTTTAGATCTTACGCTTAACATCAGAAGAATTTTCAGGCTGACGTGAAGTAATCACCTGAATGCATAGAATTTACAAAACAATCTGAAAACTCAGTGTTTTGCTAATAAGTTACGGCCGGTTCCTCTTTTCTGACTAAGTGGCAATTAATTTTGCCTAGCGTTAAAAGCCCTTTGGAACTTCCATGAGCTGCACAGAAGTAAGAATTTATTTCAACATTGAGTCAAATTTAAGCCTTATTTTCAGTCTCTGTATGTGTTATTTTCAAACTCAGAAGCCAAAGCCAACTAGGAAAAAAGATAAACGCGAGTTTCATATTTTTACTTTGTTCGGACACATTTTCTCTTTTCCGATATGTGTACCTTGACATTGCCAAATATTTGACAAAGTGATGTTACGGTACATCAAGGTTGAGTAAGAACTGATTACATGTACGAAACCTGAAAGAAACACAATGAAAACCATACACTTTATCCGTAACCCTCTAACAAAAGTCAATGATCTCTGTTTATTTGCCAATACACCATAGAATCCATACAAATTCTAAAATGCCACAATGGAACCTGGCAACACCACACTATGTCACAGGGACAGGAACCCTCACCTCTCTACATTACACCCAAGGGCTCAGGCATCAGATGTCAGAGCTCACTGAGTGGTTAGTTAGACAATTAGCCACAAAGGCACAAGAGCAGGGTGGGAGGGCATGGTAAATAAATGCATCAGCCAAATACTTTACACAAATTCTGTATTTGCAAGCATAACTCCTTCAAACACTGCACTCCACAGTACTGTATTGTTGGAAGGTGGCTGGTAGGTACCCACCACTAGTAATAGGGCCACAATATAGGGTCCAGTCAAGTGTGCAGCTTATGAACATTTCACTTTGTTACATATGAGGGCTGGTGCTCCCAGCGGAGATGATTAGCTGTATGAATTAGGGTAGGGGTGGATTATCGAGTTGTGCATCGTTGTTTTCTTCTCGTTCATGATGGACTTTATTTCTATTGTTAGCAGCACACAGTGCCTCATGATATAAGTAGATGAGAGGCACACAATGGCAAGTCACCGCTGTGCATGCATGTACTTTGATAGCTCAGCTGTTTCTCCATTTCATAAGCATCACTGAGCATGATGTCACCTACTGGACTTTGAATTATCTACATATTAACTAGTAAATTAATGTGTAAAAGCTTTCTCAAGATGTGACTTGCAAACTAATGTCATTGCATTTCCGTTTGCATTTGTCACTGCAGCCTGCTATAAAATTAAAACTAAATAAACAGATTTACAAAAACAAAAATAAAGTCCACTCAAGGTCTCAGTAAATTAAATACTTGATCAATGATTGGTAATAACTACAAGCAGGCAGGCTTAACTTAGAAGACTGGTGTGTAAAGCATTTACAAACATCAATAAATTAAATAAGTAAGACATAACACACAAAAAACCCATACCAATTTATGAAAATAGGAAATATTTTTGTGAGTAAAATTACACCAAAATGACAACAATCCAATGTAGGGAAGTGGAGATATGAGTTTTTAAAGAGTATATGTTTTCTAGAACAAAGTCAATGTTTCAGGCTGACCGCCATGGAGCACGGGTCGGATACACTTAGCAGTAGGGCCCAGTTGAGTTTTCACTTTCTCACTTCGTCACTTTTAGTTTTTAGTTTTAGTTTTAGGAATTTCTAAAGCACATGGCTACCGGAAGGCCTCCCAGTGCTAGAGCGGAAACAGAACTACAAGGATCCGACTTATGCTGTAAACAGATGGGTCTTCAGATTCTTGCAAAAAGAAGATTCTTGGGTATCTTGACGGAGCCCCAAGGGAAGGGAGTTCCAGAGATTTGAGGCTCCATGTGCTAAAGATCAGTCTCCCCATCTTGTTTTCTTAATCCGTGGGATGTTAATTAGGGAGGCCGTCGAGGATCTAAGAGTCCTTTGAGGGATATAGGGTGTTGCAATCTGTTTAACCCCTTTGCTGCCAGGCCTTTTCCCCCTCCTGTGCCGAGCCTTTTTTTGGCTATTTGGGGCAGTTCGCGCTTAGGCCCTCATAACTTTTTGTTCACATAAGCTACCCACTCCAAATTTGCGTCCTTTTTTTCCAACATCCTAGGGATTCTAGAGGTACCCAGACTTTTTTACCCCTGAAGGATACCAATAAATTAGCCAAAATACAGTGACAAATCAGTTTTTTTCCAAAAAATGGGAAAACGTGGCTGCAGAAGGAAGCTTGTGTTTTTTTCCCTGAAATGGCATCAACAAAGGGTTTGCGGTGGCAAGAACACCATCTTCCCAGCTTTCAGGAACAGGCAGATTTGAATTGGAAAACCCCATTGTTCAATACAATTTTGACATTTTACTGGGACATACCCCATTTTTACTATTTTTTGTGCTTTCAGCCTCCTTCCAGTTATTGACCAAAAGGGGTGAGAAACCAATGCTGGATACCAGAGGGCTAACCATTTCTGAAAAGTAGATACAATTCTGAATTCAGCAAGGGGTCATTTGTGTAGATCCTACAAGTGTTTCCTACAGAAAATAACAGTTGAAATAAAAAAATATTGAAATTGAGGTGAAAAAAACAGTCATTTTTCTCCACCTTTTACTCTGTAGCTTTATCCTGGGATGTCAGATTTTTGAAAGCAATATACCGTTACGTCAGCTGGACTCTTCTGGTTGCGGGGATATATAGGGCTTGTAGATTCATCAAGAACTCTAGGTACCCAGAGCCAATAAATGAGCTGCACCTTGCAATGGGTTTTTATTCTATACCGGGTATACAGCAATTAATTTGCTGAAATATAAAAAGTGAAAAATAGGTATCAAGAAAACCTTTATATTTCCAAAATGGCCACAAGATAAGGTGTTGAGAAGCAGTGGTTATTTGCACATCTCTGAATTCAGGAGTGCCCATACTAGCATGTGAATTACAGGGCATTTCTCAAATAGATGTCTTTTTTACACACTGCCTTACATTTGGAAGGAAAAAAGGTTGAGAAAGACAAGGGGCAATAACACTTGTTTTGCTATTCTCTGTTCCCCGAAGTCTCCCGATAAAAATGGTACCTCACTTGTGTGGGTAGGCCTAGCGCCCACGAAAGGAAATGGCCCAAAACACAACGTGGACACATTACATTTTTTCACAGAAAACAGAGGGGTTTTTTACAAAGTTCTAACTGTGGATTTTGGCCTCTAGCTCAGCCGGCACCTGGGGAAACCTAGCAAACCAGCGCATTTTTGAAAACTAGACACCTAGGGGAATCCAAGATGGGGTGACTTGTGGGGCTCTGGCCAGGTTCTGTTACCCAGAATCCTTTGCAAACCTCAAAATTTGACCAAAAAAACACTTTTTCCTCTCATTTCGGTGACCAAAAGTTCTGGAATCTGAGAGGAGCCACAAATTTCCTTCCACCCAGCGTTCCCCCAAGTCTCCCAATAAAAATGGTACCTCACTTGTGTGGGTAGGCCTAGCGCCCACAAAAGGAAATTCCCCAAAACACTATCTGGACACATCACATTTTTTCACAGAAAACAGAGGTGTTTTTTACAAAGTGCTACCTGTGGATTTTGGCCTCTAGCTCAGCCTGCACCTGGGAAAACCTAGCAAACCAGCGCATTTTTGAAAACTAGACACCTAGGGGAATCCAAGATGGGGTGACTTGTAGGGCTCTGACTATGTTCTGTTACCCAGAATCCTTTGCAAACCTCAAAATTTGGCCCAAAAAACACTTTTTCCTCTCATTTCGGTGACAGAAAGTTCTGGAATCTGAGAGGAGCCACAAAGTTCCTTCCACCCAGCGTTCCCCCAAGTCTCCCGATAAAAATGGTACCTCACTTGTGTGGGTAGGCCTAGCGCCCACAAAAGGAAATGCCCCAAAACACTATCTGGACACATCAAAATTATCAAATACAAAACTACCTGTTTTTGCAGGGGGGCACCTGCGTTTTTGGTCCTGGGCTCAGCAGGCTTCTAGGGAAACCTACCAAACCCAGACATTTCTGAAAACTAGACACCCGAGGGAGTCCAGTGAGGCGTGAATTACGTAGATCCCCCCAACTTGTTCTTACCCAGAATCCTCAACAAACCTCAAATTTAGCACAAAAAAACCCTTTTTCCCACATTTCTGTGTGGGATCACCGCGCTGGGACACATTTCATACCACCCAATGTTCCCCTCAGTCTCACGGTAAAAATTATACCTCATTTGTGTAGGTGGGCCAAGTGCTTGTGAAAGGGAAGAGCCAAAAACATGTCGATATTGAGGGGGAGCAAAAGGGGTCCAAAAGGGCAGTTTGCAAAAAAACATTTTTAGTTTGACAAGTGCAGCAGAATTTGTATCGGTATAGATGAGACAATGTTGGGTGGTAGGAATTTTGTGGATTCTTGCAGATTCCGGAAGGTTCCATCACAAAAACGTGGGAAAAATGTGTGATTTCCAGCAAGGTTGGAGGTTTGCGGGGGATTGTGTGTACAAAAATGGTGCGGAGTGCATGTGAAAAACACCACCCTGGAATCACCCAGATGTTTAGTTTTCAGATGTGTCTAGGTCTTGTGGATTTTTCTACGTGGCAGGGTCCCAAAGTTCATAAAGTGCAGCCCTCACCATCCCAAGTGGGATGATTTTGAAAGTAAGCCAAGTTCTCATGGCCCAAATGTAAAACTAAAACCCAAAATAATCAAATGTCTTCTTGCTTGCTGTGGGATAAGATGTTTTAGAGTGCGAGGGAGAGCTGAAAGACTGTTACCCCCTTCAGTTGAGGTGGGGCGTAACCAGGCCCATACTGGTTGGTAGCCACCACCCCAATATTGTTTTTTTTTTTTTAAAGTCCCTGGCATCTAGTAGACTTTCTGCCCCCCCCGGGGTGTGGATCAGGGGTAATTGCCCCTGTGCCCACTGGTGGACAGAACAACTTTTGCCCCATTTATTTGGGGTGGGGGTATGGCCATACCCCCACCCTCCTATTTTTGAAAAAAAAAAATCCCTGGCCTCTGGTAGGCTTTCTGCCCCCCCCCTTGAGGGCAGATGGGCTTTCCAAAAATAGGCCCATCTGCCGCCAACGGGGGGTAGATATGGCCAACAGTAATGTGCCCCATAGGGAGCGACCCTTACCCAAGGGGCTGTCCCCCTAAAGAAAACACACGCATACACACACACCAATCCCTGATGCCTAAGTGGTTTCTGCCCCCATGGGGGGCAGATTGGCCTAACAAAAATCGGCCGATCTGCCCCCAAGGGGAGCAGAAATGGTCTAAATACAATTTGCCCCCCAGGGGAGCGACCCTTGCCTAATGGGTCGCTCCCCATCTCTAAAAAAACAAACAAACAAAAAAAACTCAATTTTCTTTTAGCCCTGGCGCCTAGAGGCTTCTGCCCCCCCGGGGGCAGATTGGCTAATAACAATAGGCCGATCTGCCCAAGGGGGAGTAGAAATGGCCTAAAACAAATGTGCCCCGTCCCCCCCAAACCCCTAGGGAGCGACACTTGCCTACAGGGTCGCTCCCCTTGTATGACATTGGTGCAAAAAAAAAGATCCCCGGTGCCTAGTTGTTTCTGCCCCCTTGGGGGCAGATTGACCTAAAATAGGCCGATTTGCCCCCAAGGGGGGCAGAAATGGTCTAAATACAATTTGCCTCCCAGGGGAGCGACCCTTGTCTAATGGGTCACTTCCCTTCTCCAAAGAAACAAACAAACAAACAAAAAACACCAAAAAAATTTGCCCTGGCGCCTAGATGTTTCTGCCCCCCCCGGGGGCAGAAATGGCCTAAAATAAATCTGCCCCCCAACCCCCCTGGGGAGCGACCCTTACCTACAGGGTCCCCCCCCTTGCGTGACATTGGCGCAAAAAAAAAGATCCCCGGTGCCTAGTTGTTTCTGCCCCCCCCTAAAATCGGCCGATCTGCCCCCAAGTGGGGCAGAAATGGTCTAAATACAATTTGCCCCCCAGGGGAGTGAACCTTGCCTAATGGGTCGCTCCCCATATCTAAAAAAACAAAGCTTAGCTTCCAGCACGATGGGAGGAGGCCTCTGTGGGGGTCAGGAGGGGAAGGGGAAGGGCTTCCCCTTCCATCCCTGCCTTGGGGGAAGTGAAGGAAGCCCCAAAGAGGGAGTGCCAGCGCTCCCTCTGGGCTCTGTGCCCAGGACGTAATGGTTACGTCCTGGGCACACGAGCACTGTGCCTCAGGACGTAACCATTATGTCCTGGGCACAGAAGGGGGTAAGGAAGGCTGGACCCTTATTGTGCATGGCTCTGTGCAAAGTGAGAGGGCTTTGAAGTTGATCTGTTGTTCCATAGTCAGCCAACGGAGGGAGGCATAAGAAGGTTTTGCGGACAGGTGTCTAGGGATTTTCATGAGTAGGCATGCAGTGGCATTCTGCACCACCTAAAGTCTTTTTAGTACTTATCGAGGTGAACTCAAATAAAGGATATTTCCATAGTCCATGCATCAAATTATGAGAGCCTCAGTGATTACTCTTTTGGCTTGAAATGGAAGCATCTTAAAGACTTTTCTAAGAAGTCTTAGTAGACTAAAGCAGATGGCTGCCAGCTTTTTAGATGGATACTCCATAGTGGAGGGGGGCAGCCAAAAGCCCAAGGACTTTATGTTGTCTCTTGGTGGAGGCAGGCCTTCCAGCCCTTCAGGAAATAGAGGCGGGTATTTGAGTGGGCCATAATTACCCACAAGCATTACTTTGGTTTTATCTTAATCTTAGGTTTACAGCTGGCCATCAATCTAGCTACTGCGTGAAGGCAGGGTGTAAAATTAGGCTGATCTTTCTTGGTTGAAAATGGAAGACCAGCTGCATATCCTCAGCATAGGAAATGAGTGACAAACAGTTTCTGGAGCTTTATCTCCCATCATCAGATGATGCTCCTTGTCAGGTGGGCTTTCAATGCAATGTCAGTGGCTTGGCTCAGTGTGAGTTCCCCGTCAACTCCTGGAAGTCTCATTGGTGGAGAAATGCTCTGAGCTTCAGCGGGATGAACCTGAGATCGACGTCGGTGGCTTGACTCTCGTTCATGGGTCAGTCATCTGCTACTGTTTTTTTCCAAAGTTGCTCCAATCCTCTCCAAATTTCTGGATGTTCTTCAAAAAGTCCTCCTTTGGATCCCAAGTAGTCCACAGGCCCAATCCAAGGGTTTCCCAGAATGAACCTGTCAAATCCTTAAAATCCAGTTAAAGGTGGTTAACTGGGTATGTTTTGGTGGAGATAATGCAGGTGAAGCTCTTTTAACATGTTGTTTTTAGGGAGTCCACTCCTTCACTTCTGTAAGCCAGGCAAAGTCCTTAGAGCTGCAGATCCTCAGTATGCGGCGTGTGCAGTCATTCAGAGTGCAGTCCTTTGGGGTGCAGACCAGGGCTCCACCAGAGCAGTCCTTCTTCTCCTTGTAGCTTCAGACAGAGATCTGAGTTGCTGGGCAACTCTGCCATATTCATCCAGTGTTCCTGGGCAACAAGCACCCCTGACAACTAGGGTGCATGGTGACACCCAGAAGTATGACCACTTCCTGCAAAGTGTGGCATATTCTTCTCCCAGAAAGCACTATTTGTCACGGTTTGCACGCTTCTTACTGCTGTAGTCTGCCAGTCTCTGGGCACCACCTGGTTTCTTGCTTGTTCTGGATTGGCCAAGGTAAGGGTCACCCCTTCCAGTAGCCACGGTGCTGCTGACAATACAACGCCTAGCAGGCCACAACCTCCAGAAGGAGTCCCAGAGGAAAAACCCAAATATTGGAAAAAGCCTCAGATCACAGGATCTCCTGAGAAGAGGCAAAAAGAAAAACTGAAAAGGATTAAGAATCAGGAACAACAAAATTGCAGGCAAAAAACAGGATAGGTCCAAAAATACGGTAAGCAGGAGCGAGGAGCATGATCAGGACCGAAGTGTTTGCAATGCAAGGAAAAGAAGACCTTCTGTGCTTTTATACTTACAAACAGGAACTGACATGCAGTAAGGACTAAAGATACCATCTTGGATTGGGAAAGCCACATACAGGTGAATGGAAAAATTGCCATTGTAGAAAAGATAGTAAGCAATGCATGCAGGGAAGGATACACAGACACCTGGGAAGGAGAAAATATGGCCACAAGAAGAAAAAGGAAAAAGAAGAAAGAAAAAAGAAGTCCAGCAAGCAGGTAAGAAAAGCTACGGGTCCGCAAGCAAACACAGTGTGTCCCAGAGCCCAAGAGAGGACTCCCAAGACACGCCACATTTGAGAAAACAGGTTGTAGCCCAAAAAATGGCCTGCGGCAGTATTGGCCGCCGAAATGCAGACCGCTGATCCAACAGCGGTGCGATGGGGGGGCGTCGTGGGTCCGAGCAGCGTCACACTATTCTTCCAAAATCAAAAATGGAGAAACTTTCTCCTGGAGGTTAAGATCTGGCTAATGTGTCCCACTGGTGTGGCTAAGTTTCCTTATTTTCTGTGATAGTTTCAATAAATCTAAAAGTAGCAAATTGTTGACCTTTTTAGCTCTTTCCTAACAATAGTTAAACTTTAAGGCAGTCCCATGTTAGCCTATGGAACTAATGCACTACAATGAGGAAAATGTAATTGGCAGTTTTTTCCTAACCAGGGCATATAAAACGTGTTTGGTGACATATGTAAAAAATAAGGTAGTTTAAGACTTTGGAAGTACCTTTAATTCCAAAGTCGAATTTCCATATAAAATTAATTTAAAAGCAGCCTGCAAGGCCAGGCTGGCTTTAAACTGACAGCAGGCCACACAGCAGTGCAAATGTAAATGCATTAAATCAGCTGGGCCTATAAACCTACATGCCCTACCATGTACTAGGGACTTACAGGTAGGTTATCATGCCAATTATAATTATGCCTAATTTGCGTATAACTTTTAATCAGAGCACAGGCTCTGGATCTGCTTAGCAGAGCCCAGAGCATCCTCCAACTCATAAAACCACAATCTAGTGGTTGATAACGGGGGCAAAAAGTGGGGGTGACAGTGCAAAAACTCCTGGTTTCTCACATGCATGTTCTTATGAATTTGAAGATACCTTTAGATCAGATCATTGTCTATTGATGCGTGACACAGGGGAGTAGCTGCCAGTAACGCAGCCGGTGCACTGCACCAGGGCATACAGGTGGGAGTGGGCTCAACTACAACAAGCCCTTGACTCTTGAGAGGACACCTCAATAAACATATTGGAGTTCAAAAGCTGAACGATCATGAAAGACTTTAAGTTTTGTTTTTATCTTCTAACATTTGCTTTGCATTCAAAAACAGAGGACTAAAGTCAATTCAGTCTTCCAACAAATTGCTGCGTATTCTTTTAACAAGGAGATGGGCATTTACTTTTCTTTCACTTACTACAGTGTGTGGATTTCGTAAAGTGAACTGTGTAAAAATCTTTCTGGCGTGAAAGGAAAGGCTGTAGAATGATGATCTAAAACACAGCATACCTATAAATGAACTGTACAAATATTTCTAAACAAATAAATAGGAAATCATAAATGAAGAGTTATTTTTCTGATTCTAAAGTGTGATGCGAATAAAGATTTTAAAAGGTAAAAACAAATAATGACACTTTCCTTCGCGATGCACCAATGACACATATTAGTTGACACAGATTCTCATTCGTGTATTATTTTACCAGTAAAATTATACGTCTGTGCAAATGTAGTGGTCATTTCAACAGGAAATGTCCTGTCTCTAAATGACAATGGCTATTGCACCGTGATTTAGTAATATATTTGTAACAGTGTGCTCCTAAATGCAACACCAATAACATACAACTCCCTTACCACTCTCCTGCTGAATGGGTGTGGCTCTTTTGTGACACTTGTTCTCTGTGTGATGTTTGGATTCTTCATGATCCCTATGAGTTTAGTGATGTAACATTGACGGCAGAACCACTAGTCTGAAAATGCTTCCTACATCAGTCCAAACTAGACCCGCTGGAGCTCTTACAACATTGGGAGATTGCTGTTAGCCCTGTCTGATTCCATGAGATAGAAGAGGCAGACTCAGAGCAGCAGAATCTACTGAAATACCTGCAGTCGCACTGTGAAGGCCTCATTGTGTATGAAATGAATAGCTGAGCAGTGCACACGATTACTTTTGCAACTGCAGAGTACACAAGTCATCCCTGGCTGCCTGACATCAGCAGAGGTCAAATAAGAAGTTATGCCTATGCTACTGTGTGGCATCAGAAGACAAGACACTCACAGTAAACACTGCGCTCAGCCTGATGGGTGAAGGGCAGATGATTACAGTTAGTAAAAGAACATAGATTTACTTGGGATAGAGTGCTGGAACTAGAAAAGTGAATGATTTGAGCAATGTTTGTTTCATTTTATGGTAAATAAATGCACATGTACATTTCAACAATTTCTTGGAGGTACTAATTCACAATTCCTCCTTATTAAAATTAGAGGTAGGAATACCTGAGGTAGGAATTCTTCTGAAACCTGAGGAAACTGACCACAATCACATAAACAAGATGTTGCTCCCCAGAGAGAGTTACTGACAGAGGTGGAACTCGAGTAACGGTTATACTCAGTACAGTAGTAGAGGTGGGTGAGCCAAAAAATTAACAGGGAGAGCCAAGATAAGAGTCTTCCTTTGCCATAACAGCCCGTCTTGGCTGTCAGAGCCCAGGCATAAGCTGAGTTATGGGACAATTTGGCATGGTAATTGTGTTACAGATATTATATAGAAGTGCCATAAAATGTCTGCAAAATTCATTGAAGGATATTTCTTTGACAAGCATTTCACCGTAGTATATCAGATTATACCACTGCATGCAGAGGCATTTAATTAACAAGATCATTTTAAACATTCATGCCCCCAGCCCACTCCAACGGCTCCACCAATAGTGAACTCAGAGTCAAGTTAGTTGTTATGTGCCTCCTATATGTGGGCTACATTCTTATTTTACAGGGAAAAACATTATAGTCCAATACGTCTCACACAAGAAGGACGTTTGTACAGCACACATTGTCTTGCATTTCAATGTTTTCTCATATGCAATAATGTAAAAAAAAGGAGGCAAAATAAAATAATTGCCTAGGATCACACAATTTGGTTAAAAACCTGGATAGAATCCAGGTTTTCTGATCTCACATTGTGTAATTCAGTCACTGGATTGGTATTTCTTTCTTGCTCCTCTTTGCCATCAAAGTTTTTTGCTTTGTCTTTCATTCTCGGTGCATGAGGTTAGAGTGAGGTAGCAGTTAGCTCACCTCATTTTGGGCTCGAGAGCTCAAGAGGACTTTGAGCTGAACTAGAGCCTAGCATTTGGCTTGAGCCTTCAGAGGCTCATCCACTTCTCTACTTTACACTGGGTATTCTGGCCCTGAAATCAGTGTTGATGCTGCTGCAAGTGTGATGCCTTTTGTGTATGTGAGAATATTTTAGTTTGCACTGCTGCTGACTATCTTGTACGCGTGCTGCCTGTGCTTTCACTGCTGCCAAATGCTGAACATTGTGTGTGCATATCTGCTTACAAACCGGCATGGTCTGCTGATGCAGATGCTGACCATGTTGTGTGCATGTGAGCAAAGTTTGCATTGTTTCTGACCAGATCAGTATATGTTCTAAGGAAGTGAGAGAAGAGCGTGCTCCTGCTTGGCACTGTACCTGTTTTGTTTGAGGAGATCTTGCTATGCATGTGAGTGAAGCTTGCACTCATACACCCCAGTGTTGTTCCTTAAACTTGTACTAAATCTGAAATGTTACGTGTTTGCTTATCTAAAAGAGGTGTCAAATGTTGCTGCCTAGTGCTAAATTGTTCCATGTCTTTGAACAAAGCTTGCAGTGTCCCTACAATACCACACTTGTTCCATGTCTCCGATGGAAGCGTGCACTGACTGGCCTTGCAGTGGCACACTTGTTCCATGTCTTTGAAGCAAGGTTGTACTGGCCCGAGTACAAAACATGTACTATAATTTTGATGGAAGCTTCCACATGGCCCTGCAATTCTACACGTGTTCCATTTTCTTACTTTGGCCTGCAATAGCACATGTATTTCAGTGTGTTTGTCTTTGAAGGAAGCTTGAACAGACTGGCCCTGCAGTCACAGTCACATACTTTTTCCATAACTTTTAAGGGAACTTGCACTAGCTGGCACTGCAGTATCACACTTGTTCCATGTCTCTAAAGGAAAGTTTCACTGGTCTTGCTGTACCACGCTTACCTCAAATCTTTTAGGGAAGAGTGTGATGCTCTTGACAAGTGCTTTAGGTGAACCAAGGATCATTTGTGCTCCTCTTGCCTGTGCTATGTCTATTTCTCTGTGTGCTAGGTCTGCCCAAAAGACTGTTTTATCTGTGTCTCCAGCCTCTTGTTTTCACGAACATAATACATAAACGTGCTCAGAGAAAATGGGCTTTAAATAAGTCTACTTCAATTGTTCATCAGGCAGAGTGCAATTCAAATATTAGTTCAGAACCTTCAGAACAGAATACATAATATGGGGCATTGGATCAGCCTGCTTCAGCTGCTGGCTTTGTTGCCAATTTTTGGCTCTGCCTAGAAGACAACCACTTATCTTTGGGATGTCAGGCCGTCTGAGTAACAGTATTCTGCCTACTTACTCATTGTGACTGCAGCCAGAGAAGTCTGACCTCAAGAGATATTTCCTTTAATTCATCCCACAGCAGCTGACCTGCAAATGTAGACGGGTGATTCTTGGGTGACAAGAGTACCAGCAGCTCCGCTTCCACTACTGTTTGACCACAACTTTCTTAAGCAAAGCAATAATGCTGCCAGCACCAAGCCATGCCACCATCTTGAAATGGTATTCTGCACACAGTATAATTTTTACTATTCCAAGATGCCAGACTAGTGCAAAGCTTTACTTTTTTTTTTTTTTAGTGAAGCCATTGCCCTGCACATTTAGTTGGGATATGTTTTCTTTTTTTTTTTTTTTTGCATCACAAAGAAACTTGCTAACTTGTTAGACTTTTTTTATGCCAAGACTCTTTCTCACAAAGATCAGGCTTGACTAGTCTTCAGTGTTAGTCCAATTGTGGCTAGTGGGAGATTAGATAACCTCAGTCACGATTCAGGCCTCAGTGTAGCTTACGTCATGAGTTTTAAATTACACTACTGGACTAATGCAACAACTAATCAACCTTTGTCTTTTATAACATCATCAACCCCAATTCAGCTCCTTCCTTGAGAATGATGTACCAATGGGTGAGCAGTGCACTTGTGTGAGTGCAGGATAGCAGCCATGATTTGTGAGTGCACTGTGATGGATGCGCTTTTGTGAATGCAGGATTAACATTCTCTTTTCTGAGTGCAAGGTAAGTGGTCCACAGGTTAAATGTTTTGCCTGGGTAAGTGCAGTGTGACAGATGTTCCTATGTGAGTGTGAAGTCCCTGGATTTTATGTCTTTGTGTACACGCACATAACAAGGGCAAAACCTATTATCTTTAGTAATGCTTTTAATGGATGTGGCTTTGACTTGAAGAAAGTGCTGGAAGTGGAAATACAATAGTATGTGTATGCAAATTGTATTGATTTTTGATAGGGCAGATGCAGACTGTCAAAGGAGGTTACGGATTATCTGGTGCAGAATGATAAGTCACCCTAATGAGGGGGCCAGGTACTTTGCTTGCACTCATGCCCATGGCAACCTAGGTACGTCACTGGTGTGACAAGAGTGTTGAAGTAGAGAAAACGTTTGCATTTAGGTGAAATTTAAATCAGGAGGGAAACTTATTCTGTAGTTTTCTCCATAATTAAGGGGTAAAAACGTGGAAAGCACCATAATGTGATGATGCAGACTTTACTCAAGACAAAGAGCATCTAGCCACCAGACACAATAATATTAACATACTGTAACCCACTTACCAGCAGAAAGAGCGAGATCTTCTTTATAAGTGGCCAGGAGAATTTTGGTATGTGTGGTAACTGCTGTTATCACACACATACTGGAATTATGTGTTTAGTGGCCAACTCCAGACTCTTGCACCTTTCAAAAGATACATTTCAACATATCAATCCTACAGAAATGTTTAGGCTGAAAAATGCTTGGTGGTCACCAAGGTGTGTATTTTGAAGCATTAAGCACCAAAATATGCATGGTATATCCCATTATTGGGGACAAACTTGCAACTAATGAATTCTGACCCCGCATTGGGCACAATATAGATCGGCCCAAACAGTTGCCTGCTTACTTCTGATGAGGGCCTAAATCTAAGAGTGCACAAATAAGACTTTGATTGTCTTAGATTTACATGTAATTTGGTGTTATGAGATTATGCAAGGAAATCAATGACTCATGAAGATTATGCAGGCCTGAGACATATTTTTAAGAGCTACTAAAGTGGGTGGCACAAGAAGTGTTTCAGGCCCACTAATGGCATTAAATTTACATGTAGTACCACTTTACTTGGGACTTACAAGTAAACCCAGGAGCTTATTTACAGGCCTTGTGGTGCAGGGCGGTGCAGCAAGTGTTTTGCTGCATTGCCCTTCACCAATGGGAAAGGGCAGAAATGCCCAGTATCTGCAAGATATGGTGGATTTCTGTCCTCTCCTCCTAGCGCCAATGCAGGCACCCTTGCACCATAGTGCAAGGATACCTGTGTTGTGGGGATGAATCACAAGAGGTGTTTCTGCAGCACACACAGAAAGAAGAAAAGGCATGGAGAAATAAAGATATTTCTCCCTGTTGTGTTACTTCTATGGCACCTCTGAGGTGGCATAGGAATCGGATGCATTCCCAGACTTGTAAATCTAGAAATGCGTCAGATTCCTTAGCACTCCATGGGTGTTGCTTGTGAACACCCTCAACAACACCCATGGATTGCCCCTTTAACACAGTTTTATGCATGAACGGTGCCCATATTTAAAAGGTCGTGCAAAGCCATGCAAGGTGATTTTGCGTTTCCTTGTAAATATGGGATGGCACACTGCGCCACCAGAGCATAAAAAAATGGCGCTGCAGTGGTGCTGTGTACCGAAAGGGCCTTGTAAATGAGGTCCTAAATGTACCAATTGGGTGTTAGCCAATTTTACCATGTTTAACGAAGAGAACAAGCACTCTAGCACTGGTTAGCAGCAGTAAAGTCACAGAGTGCTAAAGCCAAAAAAATTAACCCAGATAAAAACACCTGCAGTAGAGACTTGAGTTATGAAACAAGCTTGTAAGTCAGACCCTGAATAAGGTCAGAAGACTATTGATGAAACTGAATGATCACATTTTCAGCACTATCAGTCCTTAAATATAATCACAAGAGGGCACACTAAAGTCAGACATTACTTCAAGTGCCACTGCACGACTTACCCACTATGGTACAAAATAGTGGGATCAAAAACAAATTACATACTTCAAATACCGACATACTCAAATCTTTAAAAGCAAATTCTTTTGCTAAATAGCTGGTAACAGTCATAAGAATATATTTGTATTATTGAATGATTTAATAAATAGTAACACTTTTTAGTTTCAGTGCTTCATGCCTGAGGTTCTTGAAGTTTCAAAGTAATGTTAATGCAAAAGTTACCCATTTTATTGACCTGGGAAGGACTGACTGCTGAGGTGGCCTTGACGGGATTTAAACTTGTGACACGCAGTTCATAATTATAAGCGGTGAGTAATTAACATAGTGACGTCATCATGGCTCTGTGCTTTGCCTCAAAATCATATCAAGTAAAGACAACTGTGACTCCTCCCTCCTAAAGATGTGTAGAGGGAAAATGTAGGCTACTGAACACTGGAGCCTTTTTCCAAGCATATGCACATTTTCATGAATCACTTGAAATGTTGCTTATTTCTCTATAACAGTCGTACTCTGATCTACTGACCTGGGAAATGAACCCACCAACTGTGGTTAGAAGCACTTATTTGATGTAGTGCACAAATGGCTGAGAGTTAATTCTCTCCCTTGATGGGAGCTGTCTAGTCATAAATTCACCTTTGCATAGTTCAGCAACAGATTATTACAGTCAGTGGAGATCATTTGCACCACAAGTACTGGTTGGCTAATCCATCACTGTACTTTTAGTAACTGAATGAATTAATAATTAATTAATAAGACTAAAGCCCTAATTAGGAGTGACATGTAAAACTGTGATCAATTTACAAACACTTGTTTGCGCATGGTTCGCAGTTATTGCACACAGTAATATCCAGGTGAGATGGAAATCATAACATTCAGAACATTTCAACAGGTTGAAACAAGGGGGAAATGCCTAATTTACACATAGATATGCAAATTATGGTGCTGTACGCAACAAACTAGGCATTTTATTACCAAAAAACTCAGAATATGCTATAATCATTGCACCCGATAAAATTCAGACACGCCTAATGCATCAAAATATCATGTCACTCGTAGCGAAGGCCTATCAAGTGTTGCAGTGAGACAATCAAATTGGTATTTTTTTAAGAAAGGCCTGGGGCAGGGGAGCACGTCTGTCTATCTCCACTAGTCCTTCAATGTTTAGAATGAGGCCGGAGGAGCACAGACCACTGACTTTTTTAGGGGCACACAGGCAATCATGAAGCAACCATGTGGTATAGCTGGAGCTGGTTGCAAGAGTGGCAGGCTACCAGGAGCTGTTGCTCCATGCTGAGAGCTGGGCTAGAGTGCCGCTGAACACAAGAAATCATCTACTGCTTGGAGAGTCTTGGGTGGTGCTGCTGCTTGCTATGGAAGGTAACAAGGTAACATGTACATCATATTTTCATTTTGGCCTTGACATCAACAGATTTGAACCTGAGTCGCCACCACTATTAGACAGATAAATGGTGTGGGTGAGGCGATTACATCTAGTAACTGTATTTTCTAGCCAGCAGCAGCATTGGGTAGGACTTGGACTTGACTTCACCACATAGACCTGGGTGCTGCTGTCTCTTATAGTGGAGAGATTTAATATATTTGGAGTTGGTTACACTTAGTCCTATTACAAATACAAAGATTTCTAATATATTTAAACAGAAACATGTATCCCTCTCCAGTACTAGAAAGGTACAAATTGGTCACTAAGCCTAAGGGAAGAGACAGAGAGAAGCTCCAGGGGTTTCGGAATTATGACAGCATGATATCACACAGTTAGAAGTTGGGGACTTCGTTTTTGGTTACTACTAGACATGCTCACAGGGGGGCAACTAATATACGATGCATCAGTATAAGCAAATGATTGAAGGATTCTCTATTTAGTTCTGAAAAGCCGAGAATATTGAAAGTATTGATTATATGCTCTTAAAGTTTATACTATCATAGATGATCAATGAAATTGGTATGCATTGTTCAGCTTGTTATTATACATCTTCAGCACATGTTGTTTTGAGGAATAATATGTTCTAGAGCTTAACTTCCAATGAGAAATATAGCGTATTCTAGAACTTAACCTGAATCAAGGGATGTATTTATGACAGTGTTACATAAATGGCAAGATACAATGCACACGGACAAATCTATGTCAGATGTTCTTGTAGCAGGTGAGCTGATGTAACCAAAAGGATAAATGCAAATATGTCTGATCCACAGTAACATCAAAGCTCAACCACTGACAGTCATCAACTAAGATTGATAGATCACCTGTCAAAACCATCCAGATCTTGCTCCACATCATCCTATGTGGGTTAAATGACTTAAGGCCTGATTTAGATCTTGGCGGTATGGATACTGTGTTGCAAGGGCGATGGAGATCCCATACCATCAAGGCAGTGTTCCACACACAAGATATATATGTGTTCAGACCTTTGGTTTTATCACTGTGTAGATTACTACTGCTCCACTATGATTAACCCCCTTCAATGGCACTATAGTGTAAGGGGCATCGGAGGCAAGCCTTTCAATCCCCTCACCTAATTTAGATGGGCGGTTTTAGAGATCGGTTTTCATTGCTTGTCACTGCCAGGAAAGCCCTGGGGGTAATGGGCAGTGAAAACTGCTAAATGCTCTTCTCAGCATGGGAGATAACTCCCATGGCAAGGGGCAACGTTTCGTTTGTATTTTCAAAAGAAAAATCCCACTTTGAGAATTATTTTTAAATAAAAAATAAAACAGTATGATGGATGTCTCCCTCAACATGATGGAGCCATATACGCAAATTCAAAAAGCATTGACAGGAACTGCTGTGATGACAGTCCCTGCCAATGCTTTAGAAATGACCAACAGCTTGGCGGTCATTTCTACTTTTGGTAGGTAAAGTAGTCTCAACCTGATGGATATTAAGGCCTCCACCAGGCCAGAGGAGATAGCTCTGTCCACCAAATTGTATACAGGGTTCTTAATCGCTACAGGCAATTTGTTTATAAATATGAAATAATTATATAAGGGGTCAGTTTAATTTTCGTTTTATGAAATTATTCTATAATGGGCACAGATGCACTCAAGTCAGTAAAAGTGTACTTTATATGAAAACTAAGTTCAAAGGAACAGAGTAAAATGGAATCCGGGCTTTTCACTGTCATCTCAATGCTGCATGCATTGATTTCGTTGAGTTTCCTAAGGTGAAGTCCCCTATCTCTTTACTTTTTCAGATTACATGGATCTTAGTCCGTGTTAACATATTGCTCTTAGTTTTCATGTATATTCAAACAGCATCACATACATTAGTTGTTTACCTTTGCTGATGCTCTTTCCCCTGGTCTTCTTAGTTTAGGCGATAGAGGAAATGGAAGAGGCAAAGGCAGGTTTAATAGGTGGTAGACCGTGCTGCCATGAAGGCAAACCTCAAGAGTTGCTGGCCATCATTACTAGTGTCCATTTTTCCGCATCCCTCTTTCTCCCCATCACTATTTTTCCTGAACACTGTCAAAGTGCCCCGCCACAGGGACCTTTGGTCAGACTGGTGGGGAAATATCAAGAGGGGAGGAAGTAGCAATGAAACGTTGGCAATCAATGTGAAATTCATTGAAGAAAACAAATCCAAAGAAACCGTAAGTGCCTTAAACATGGTGTCCTTTATTTTATTCTTGCAATAAAATAAGAATTCGTCTTTGTAAGTTCTGTGTGACTATCCTAGGATAGTATTACAAGTATAATAGAAGAACAGATAATATCACGATGTGCCCTGGTGGTGTTCACTGATATATAATTTGAGTACCCACACGGCTAGAGGAGCAGTGGGCAGGAGTATGAGGAGGCAATGGTTTAATTGTGCAGCTCCCTGCCTCAGAGCCTGTTCATGAAGCTGACCAGTGGGACCCAAGGTGTTGGTCTAATCATTGGTTAAAGAAGCCTCAGCACAGACTGAAAATGGGGGCAGCTCTCGTGGGCACCATGTTGTTGAAGAGAATCAGTAGAAGAGAGAGACTGTTTCCGTGTGCATGTTGGGCATTGTGCTTGGGTGGTTAGGGTTCAAAGGTCTCCAGCTTCTTTTATTACAGGATATTTACCAAGAACAGATTGTTACCGGCTGGGCCTGCTACCCAGCACTGCAAAGACTTGCTCATGCCAGAACAAGGAGTGTTCTAACAGTGACACAGATCGAAGCTTAACCCATGGAAAAGAATTTGACACACACACACAGAACATGTCTCCAAAAACAGCCAGCCATCACTCTCTTCTAAAGGAGAGGTTGTTGACCAACTAATGATATTACACACCAAGGACTAAGATACTCACACAATCCCTCAACTATCATGAAAACCGTAAAAAGGGACCTTGATCCATTACTGACAAGGTTTTTTATTTATTGTAGGGCTGCTTTCTGTATATCTGCTGCCTCAGAGAGTCTGGGGGTGGGGTACAAGGAATGTTTGAACCCATATTGTACAGTGTGATAAGTGTGGCAATGTTGTGCTGCTATTAGAATCAGTAAGCAAATATTTAATATATAATGCCCTTGTTTACAATGTACAGGTAGGTACGCCAGTACCGGTCAAAACCGATAATCCCATTACCACAATGTGTTACTAATATATTTAGCATACTGTCATACAAGATAAAGAACAACTTCCTGGGAAATGGTTACTGCTTGTATATGCCAGATATTATTTTAGAATTTTACAGGAGAATTTACTTGGCAAAATTCAGCCACTATTTAAATTCAGTGCATAAGTGAAAATGGGCAGAGCCATACGGCAATCTTCTGCGGCCCCTTGGGCGCAGAGGGGCCCCAATTCTCGGGGAGGCTCTCAACCTTTCAAGAGGGCATCATTCTGTTAGATATGGAAGATTTGGGGCCCTTGTTACCTTCTGAAGGGTGCCATTTTTTTTAGTCAAGCCACAGAAAATGGCTGCTTTCGGGTTATATTCTGTGTGAGGCTGTCGGCTGCCTATTTAAGCAACACCTTCAGCAGAATATTCTTATGTGTGCCAGCCCTGGCATCGAAGGTCAGCCTTAGATATGTGATTGAGTGATAAGTAGCAGCTATATGTGCTTGCAAAGTCATTTAAATAGCCTACCAAATCAAAATTATTTCAATGGTAATGAAATCATTAGGACTGTAACAGAAGTAAAGCAGACAGATGAAATGAAAATGTGTTCGAGTGGCCAAAGAATAGCATGCAGCAAAAAAGGCAGGAGATACAAATCAAATGCATACAGGCCCAAGGGTAGGATGGAAGATAGCAAACAAATGAACAACCTCTAAATTCAACTTATAAGAGGCTGGAACGAGACACAAAGGATTCTCTCACTCGAAGTATTGGGGACAGGTGGTAAATTAATTCTTCCAAAATGTCTTATTGTTTGCTCCTTGTCTGATAACTATTAATGCCTTTTTGTTTGCAGAATTGCAAGTTATTTGGGCTTCTCTTTAGCAGGTAGGCTATCACGTGACTCTGAACAATCCTAATGCAACACTGTAAAAATACAACCCAAGGGGAAAGAAACTGTTGCGTCAGAACAAACATTTTTCTTAGATATTCATTGTTGATAAGCTTTTCTTTATGTGCTAATTCAAGTATCAGGCTTCTACCATGTCTTTATAAAAACGTTAATATAAAATATCAATTGAATTAAACCTCTTGAAAGAACAGAGTAGGTAACGTCATTTGAATGGCTCCTTTTCTGTAAGAGACAAGACAAAGAAACCACACTTGTTTCATATGAAAATTGTTCATATCAAAACCTTGACTGAAAGCAGCAGTGCTTTAGTGTTGATGCTACGCCCGTCTATCTAACATCATTACACTAATGAGTATTTGCATATGAAACAGTGTGTTCGTAGTACGATAAAAGAAGTTCATTAGAAAGGCTCGTTAAATGGTTGGGGGGTGCATGATGATTGGTGTTACCATTAACTAATGTACTAATTGGTTTCAGCACCTTTCTGCTTGACCTGTCACTGCGGCCTACCTGGCGAGTTGCCAATATTCTATCCTTCAAGCACTATTTAGCATAGTTTATGGTGCACTAAAGTATATGTTCATTGCAAGTGCACTGGAAACTCACATTTGTAAGCACATTGCACATTCACGCATTATAACTATGGGATCCTTCAATAGACCATAAGAGGCTTGAAATGCACTTCCAAGCATCTCACTTTATTGCGAAGAGCCCTTGAAAGCAAGGCTCTTAATCATCAATAAGTAGCAAATTAAGTTTGAGGAATGCCCATGCATTCCTTCCGCCCACCTACTCTTGATGACATTAAAGAGATGAATACTACAACAGTCACTGATGATATCTCTGAGCAGCATATCCATGGGGACCATCTATAAATTCCACTTACGGCACTACACGTTGATGGGCCTTCATGCCGATAAAACACGCACTCCTTTTTAAAAGGCTCTCCGCTGGAGCACGGAGATGTTAATAGCCGATACATCTTTCTTCCTGTATTTGCATGGTGGGGTAGCATCCACAAATTCAACACATCAAGTGCCTTGCTACAATGACGTGGAATTGTTTACATTATTTCGATCGCTGCCAGTATGTGGATAAGGAAAATTATTCTGCGCACCATGCTGATTGGTGAAAGGCTTGTGTTAGTAGCACTAATGTGGGAAATAGGTTCTTGAAAACTGCAAAAATGTCAGTGTGAAAATGTTCTGTGGATTATGATGGAAGCTAATGTGCTCAAAGCGCTACGGTAGGAGTTTTTTTATTTTTTTATAGGAATGATATCTGTGCAACTAAGCAAACCTCCCTTTGAAGAACTGCTGCATAAGTAGGTACCGAAGTACATTATCTCTCGTAGGATTCCAGTTCCTTTTACATTAAAAAATAAACAATTTCTTCTCCTTTTAATTGCTGTGAAGACGACTCAGTGAGCTAAATGAATGGTATGAATCTGAATCCTGATAAGGCCAAAACAGCCTTCTGAAAATCAAACGGTATTAAATTTAGTAATGTTAGCATTTAATTTACATTGCTTAGAAGTTGCAGATTAGCAGCTTGATGAAATATTGTATGCAAATATTTTATTATATTACATACTTAACCATACATTGAAAAAAACAAATGGAAACATTGAAGGAGAATGGTTTTCATCCTGACAGTTGTCTGTTACATTTAAATGAACAATGCATTAATACCTTTTAGAGATTCAAACAGATCCTGCAATTGTTCAGAAACAAATAATATTTTACTAACGCGAGCCTTAAAATTCATTCAAAATAATACATTCAAAGGACAATTTTTGAAGGCAGAATATTCAGGTTGGCTAAAGCAGGCCTCAGCCAGGCAGAACCTGCCTTTGGGTGGGTGGTTCTGACTATCTGGTCCACCCAGACTTTTTGCTTTTGGCTCACCAGAGTTTTGACCTTTTATTGTGAGGTAGCATCATAGCCTGGGACTCACCCAGAAAACCCATGGTAAAATAGACTGCGCATGTTTACAACTGGTGCTGCCTTTTTAAGACAAGGCTGCTGCGATGCAGCAAGGGTAGGAGGCCCAGGGCTGCTTACATGTGATCACATACGCACACATGTGTACACCCATGTGAGGGCTGTGCGGGGAAGCCTCTATTTGTGCGCGGCCCAAGAACTGCACCGAGGTAGCCTGGCTCAGAAGGGACTATGCAGATTGGGTGGTGACCTTGAACAGGCCTTATGATGGTTGTGTACAAATGTAAGGGATAATTAGTGTGCTTTACTGTCTTAACTGTTGTGACACTCCATTATATTCCAATGGGAAAGGCTGGCCTAGGATGCACCTCCAGTTCCCTAGGGTCCACAGACTCAAGAGTCTCACCAAAGAACACTGTAACCTGTATGAAAAGAACACTGTAGTAGGTTACAAAAGCATATCTGCACATCCAGGAATGTCATCTTTCTTTGAATTAGCTCAGAACAGGGCACAGGCCTTTAGTGAACCTGCTTGGCTGGATTGATTACTGTTTTCTCCAGTTGAAGGAACAGGGCCCTGCATCAATCAGCCAGCTGTCATCCTGTGCCAGGAACCAGGTCTGCACCAGGCCAGGCAACAAGGGAATGATCCCAGACCTCTGGAGCCAAGCCAGAGGGGGGCTTCTTTGAAGATTTGCTGAGGGGAGTCACTTGCAGGGATTTCAGGGAAGAGGGGAACACAGACCCTCAGAGCACATGTGGCAACTAACTCCTGGGCGACGCCATCTTGAGCTATTCCAGAAGGCATTGCAGGAAAGTTAGGATAGGGGTGGAGAGGTGATGTGGCACATCAGGATAGGCCAGAGGCGCACACCTGCTGGACACTTCTGGCCCCACTAGGTAATGCGAACACGCATGGGTACTCAGTACTCTATAGGTCACATTTGCACAGGGAAGAGAGCTCTCTCTTGGATGTGCTTTTCTGTAGAACACTGGGCCAGGAGGCGGGTGTCATGGACAAACGGAAGGAAGAACCCCCTGACTGCTCACCTGATTGACCTCAGACCCAGTGGGGCACATCCCAGGACCAGGTAAGCTGGTCTCCTTACTTCCCCACAGTCAGTTGGGGGAAACACTGGGCTTTGGCGCAAGAAGTGTGTGCTACCCAGAGGGACACCCAAGTGAAAGGCTGGTGCAGTGAGTCAGTGAGAAGGGCTCCTGTTAGAAATGGGGTATTTGGTTGACAGTCAGGTTACCCCCTGTTCAAGCAAGGACCCTCACTCTAGTCAGGGTAAAAGAGAATCACCCTCAGCTAACCCCTGCTTACCCCCTTGGTAGCTTGGCAGAGCAGTAGGCTTAACTTCAGAGTGCTAGGTGTAAAGTATTTGTACCAACACACACAGTAACTTAATGGAAACACTACAAAATGACACAACACCATTTTAGAAAAATAGGAAATATTTATCTAAACAAAACAAGACCAAAACGACAAAAATCCACAATACACAAGTCAAGTTATCAATAAAAATGAAAAAAAGAGTCTTTAAGTAGTTTTAAACACACACTAGCACTGCTAGTGTAAAAATGTACCTGGTGCGTGTCAAAAATAACCAGGCGTGGGCGAGTGTGCGTCAAAAAGGGCTTGAGAGGCGTTGATTCCACTCACGAGCGGGATCGTGCGTCATTTCTACTTTTTCCGTGTCGGGCGCGTTGTTTCTTCGCTCCGCAGGAGAGTGATGCGTTGATCCGGTCAGCACTCTTGGGTCCAGGCAGGCCTTGCGTTGTTTTTCCACGCACAGCGGTACTTGAGTCAAAAATCCAGCCATACGATGATTCGAAAACCCCGCAGCGCGGGTTGTGATCTCCCAGCCTCCATCAGCGATGCTGCGCGTCATTGCTCCTGCTCCGTGCGTTGAATCTTCGGTCGCATTTCCTGCAAGCATTGTTTCTCAGCTGTGGAGCCGGCAGCGCGTCGTTTCTTCAGCCGCAGATCAGAGTTGCGTCAATCTTTTCCCCGCACGGCGCTCTGTGCGTGGATTTCCTTGTCTTTACGCTGCCAGCTTCTCCTTTCAGGGTCCCAAGAACTGGATGGGCACCACAGGGCAGAGTAGGAGTCTCTCCAGAGACTCCAGGTGCTGGCAGAGAGAAGTCTTTGCTGTCCCTGAGACTTCAAACAACAGGAGGCAAGCTCTAGATCAAGCCCGTGGAGATTTCTTCTCAAGATGAAAGGCACACAAAGTCCAGTCTTTGCCCTCATACTCTGACAGAAGCAGCAACTGTAGGATAGCTCCGCAAAGCACAGTCACAGGCAGGACAGCTCTTCTTCCTTAGCTATTCAGCTCTTCTCCAGGTAGAGTTTCCTCTTGGTTCTAGAAGTGTTTCTCAAGTCTGTGGTTTTGGGTGCCCTTCTTATACCCAATTTCTCCTTTGAAGTAGGCCTACTTCAAAGTAAAGTCTCTTTTGAATGTGAAATCCTGCCTTGCCCAGGCCAGGCCCCAGACACTCACCAGGGGGTTGGATACTGCATTGTGTGAGGGCAGACACAGCACTTTCAGGTGTGAGTGACCACTCCTCCCCTCCCTCCTTGCACAGATGGCTCATCAGGATATGCAGGCTACACCCCAGCTCCCTTTGTGTCACTGTCTAGTGTGAGGTGCAACCAGCCTAACTGTCAAACTGACCCAGACAGGGAATCCACAAACAGGTAGAGTCACAGAAATGGTATTAGCAAGAAAATACCCACTTTCTAAAAGTGGCATTTTCAAACACACAATCAACTTTACTAAAAGATGTGTTTTTAGATTGTGAGCTCAGAGACCCCAAACTCCACATGTCTATCCACTCCCAAAGGGAATTTGGGAACTTTAATCAGATTTAAAGGTAGCCCCCATGTCAACCTATGAGAGGGACAGGCCATGCAACAGAGAAAAATGAATTTAGCAATATTTCACTGTCAGGACATATAAAACACATTACTATATGTCCTACCTTAACCATACACTGCACCCTGCCCTTAGGGCTACCTAGGGCCTACTTTAGGGGTGTCTGACATGTAATAAAAGGGAAGGATAAGACCTGGCAAGTGGGTACACTTGCCAAATGGAATTTACAGTTAAAACTGCACACACAGACACTGCAGTGGCAGGTATGAGACATGATTACAGAGCTACTTAAGTGGGTGGCACAACCAGTGCTACAGGCCCACTAGTAGCATTTGATTTATAGGCCCTGGGCACCTCTAGTGCACTGTATTAGGGACTTACTAATAAATCAAATATGCTAATCATGGATAAGCCAATTACATACACATTTTGTAAAGGAGCACTTGCACTTTAGCACTGGTTAGCAGTGGTAAAGTGCCCAGAGTAACAAAAACAGTAAAATCAGAGTCCAGCACACATCAACAACCTGGGGAACAGAGGCAAAATGTTAAGGGAGACCACGCCAAGGATGAAAAGTCTAACAGCTCCCTACGAAGTTGGGGATCTTTGAGGCCAGGAGGCGAGACGACGGTGCTCCACAAGACAAGGGCTCGCCACTAGGAGCAAATAGAGACCAAATTTGTCCAAATTGGCAGAAGGAGGCTCAAGTCATGGCCTTCTGAAGGTTGGTGACCTTTGACTTTTCCAGCGCGAGCTGGGAAGCGGGTGGGGCTCTGCCTCTGCTCTGGTTTGTGTTCCCGGGGTGGGTCAGGGGCTGCCCCCAAAAGCAAGAAATTGGGGGGAAGCACTGTCGCGCTTTCCCCACAAAGAGGAAGAGGGGCCCAGGACCCCGTCCCTGGGTCCAAGCGAAAGAAACAATGACCCACAAGAGGACTTAAAATGTCCCCACCCTCAGTTTCAGGGGATACTGGAAGGAGAACCCTCAAGGAAACCCCACAAGGATTACAATTGTTTTCAAGCTCTGCCCCAGTTAGAACGTTTGTTCATGATGGAGAAGCTGAGCCTTCTAAGGGTGAACAGTATGGCTGCAGTCCTTGTAGCCTGAATGTGTTCAATATGGATTGCCATAATGGTGAGCACCCTCTAGTTTGAAGGGCTGTAATTACAGGTGCACTTACAGAAATGAAGTCCTTAAGGGACTATGGTTAAAGTGCAGCATTTTATGCTTGATGTGATTGAAGGTGTATGGCTGCAGGGTTGTCACCTATGATGTGCCATGCAAGTAGTCATGTGGAAAGGCACTCTCTTTGGGTGAGGGATGGTATAATACAATTTGAATAACCAACGGGTGTCCTTTAGGGACTACGGGGGTCATTATGACTCAGTAGGCCGGTGCTAATGTGGTGGGAGTACCTCCAACAGGCTGGCGGTACTTACCACCACATTATGACATTGGCGGGTTGGCTCAAGCCAACCTGCTAATGTACCACTCCGACTGCCATGGCGGTAGCAGCCGCAAGCTAGAGATGAGAATCTCCAGCCCGGCGGCTGCCATTGTGCCGCCGGCGGTATTATGTCCCTGCCTACTGCCATGGTTTTCGTGGCATTCGTAACGCCACGAAAACCATGGTGGTAGGTACTATCAGTGACAGGGAAGGAAGAGTGACAGGGAATTCCTTCCTTGTCACTGATAGGAGGCCCTCATTCCTCCACCAACTCGCCAGATGCCCCACCCACCTACATCCACGCCACCCCAAAACACACACACGCACGCAGACACACACTCATCCACACATACATACATGCATGCGTACATTCATTCACGCATACATCCGCACACACTTCATAACATACACACAGACACATTACCATACATACACGCACTCACACACATTCATCCACGCACGCAAACAACACAACACACACACTTGCATTCAAGCACACACTCACACATCCATGCACCCACCCCCACAAACACATACAGCACCCCCTCCCCTGTCGTAGACCTGACTTACCTGGATCCAGGGGGTCTTCCAGCAGGGGACAGGACAGTGCGCTTCTACCGCCAGCAGTGCCCGCCAGCAGAACACCTTCAGGCCGTATTATTTCTCATAATACGGGTGTCAGAAGTCTACTGGCATGGCACTGCTGGTGGTAGCAGTGCCACCTTACTGCCATCCACCAGTATGGCCACAGCCGGATTTCCTCCCTTTTTGTGGCGGAAATCCGGCTGTGGTCATATTATGGCAGACTGATGGTAGCTTTGGCGACAGTCTTTTGGCAGCCGTCACTGCGGCAGTAGGTGGTTTTTACTGCCAATGTCAAAATGAGGGCCTATATTAACTGTAGATAATTTTTCAAGGAGGAATATGATGAAATTTTGCCGCCACCCTTTAGGGGAGTGGTTAGACTGCATATTTCATGCTGAGAGTAAATGTAGCAGCATAAATCATTCCAACATGTATATACATGTGATCAAATTAGATGTTCTTTATTAACAGTATTAGGTGCTCTCACTCCAAGTTACAGTCGGATATTGCATTGGAATACAAGTGGATGTTTTGCCATGTAGGTTGTTGGTCTACGTCTCCATTTGGGAGAGACAAGAATGATTATGCAATGTCACCCAAAAGTAATTCATTCAGCTGCTATATATTTATAATCTGTTGCATAGTATTGAGTAGTGTGTGTAATAAATTTATTTTTCCTTTTACAAAAGAAAAAGCATAGACTGGACAATCATTTATTCAGTATTATTCTTGTGTTGTGAATGGTGATTACTAGCCCACATCACTTCCCTTGAGTAAGCCTTGGACTGCCCTACAACACTACACTATGAGAGCCAAGCGCTACAACAGGGTGTTTGGTTTTCATTGGTGGACAAATGCAGACCTATTACTTTTGCAGGCCACACAACTCATGACACATTTTTTAACACTGTCACTCCTGTCAAGGGTTGGTGATTACACTTGCTGTATAACCTGTGCTCACCCTTGGGTGGCTTGGTACAGACCAGTTAGGCTCATCAAGGAGGCAAGTGTAAAGCAAAGACACAACTCTTCCCCGCCAACTCAATGCTGCACTGTACAACAGGAGACTTCACACTCATTGTATGCCTAAAAAGATTGTGATCACAACACACCTTGTCAAGACGGGTATGGTTATAATGTAACTTTGGGCCTATGCTTTAGTTTGCAGTGGAAGTCTCGATTTGAGGCCCAGGTGTGTTCAACACTACTACTGTATGAACACACGAGGAAAATGGCACATTTCCTCCCTGCACCCACATAAGGTGCCAAACGCTGTCAGCAAAAGACCCATCCTAGTGTAACACATAAATTTAGGGTGCACCCCAGTTCCCAATAGCAGCAAAATGTAACTACAAGCTTTACAACATTTTTGCGTAGAACTGTGGCCAAAGCCGCACTAGTAATATTTAATGCGAACTCTAAGATTCCTGACAGGATAAACATGACCAGCAGCACCATGGTACTGCCTTCGCATTCACCCACACTCACTCCTACACATCCACTCTGCACAGTCTTGCGGTGCCACGAGTATTAGCCGGCGAGTGCCACACTCATTCATATGCACTGACTCCCAGCACCCTGATGTAGTGCCCTGATACCTGGATGGTGGATGCAACTTCATTTGCAAGCACCCTGGGTCCCAAACCACCTCTAACCCACCAGCCAGATTCAGCAAACCCGCCCCTCCACGAACCAAAGATTGCATCAGTCTTTCCGTGGTTATTGGGCTGCGCACCGCTAAGTCACAAGTCTCAGGGTTCCAGAGTCTAGGTGAGGCAAAGGAAAGACAGCAGTTGGTAAACAATTACGGAAGAGACGTTCGGGCTCCCCACTGGAGGTTCACCCAGACGTCTGTAAAACACAAGTAGATGCTCACTGGGGCTGCCGCTAGTCACTGAGGCACCCAGCCCATCCAGCAAGTTCAATGTTACCAAAAAGTTAGCAATATCAGCAACTCAGGAACAGAGAGGCACCATCGGGGCTTGTTGATGTGAGTCACCCTCTACACTTTCAGTTGCACGCAACAAGTTACTAGGCCCGCACCTCCTGTGCCAGGAGATGCTGCGCCTGGGGCATAAAGACTCAAGTGACCCCATATGGTTACAATTCCATGTGAAAAGTGAGCTCATTGCTGTACCTCCACAAAAAGGAGGCACAATGTCAGGGGTCCGCTGATCTGAGTCGCCCTGACCCCAAGATCATTCACAAGCCAACTCCCAAGATTGTACCTCCTCGGACAGAGGCACTCATCTGCTGCTTGATGACTTGCACTGCACCAGACCCTCCCAGACTCTCCCACAAAAGTATGTAAATCCTGCACCCCTCTGGAAGACACAATGTTTAGCACATGAGGGCTTGACTAGCACTAGACCATCCGGTCAAACTCAGAATTTGGTTTTTGTACCTCTCTGGAATGAGGCACCCTGTCTAGTACACAATGACTTGTAGTCAAATCAGACTACCCGGTCACACACTTCAACCCAAGTTCAGTAGTGCCACATGAGGCCAAGTACAGCACAAATCAAGCTGCACCCCCACCTCCCAGTTTTGCAACCAATGGGCAGGGTACTGCACACAAAAAGCATGCAGCAAAGGCTCACACAATAGAAATGTGGCACACTCAACAAAATCGGTCCCACAGGGTCCCACACCCGGTGATCCTGTTCACGCCAACGAGACGTTTTGGTGTGCAGTGGCTCCCATGATAGAGGGCCACCTACCTGAAGTGCGGGCAGTCCTTGGCAAGCTCCACACCAGGCAATTCCTTTCTCCAGACACAATACTTAGGCTAAGCTAATGCTGCTGCTGTCCGGCATTCGATGTAGATGCAGCATTAGCACCTTTCTCCAGATATTACCGGTGATTGATGTAAATCCCACTCAGGAGGTCTTTGATGTCCTTGAGATCTCCTCAGAGAACAGGGGGGAAGCCAACCTGCCCTTGGAGAGATACCCTTTGAGATGCCAGACAGAAGTAGGTAATCAGCCCAAGGCTAGTCTCTAAGCAGGAAGGGGAGCATGGATCCCCTTCCTGCATAAGTTATCCTCCGGGGCACAACTGATTCCTCTTGCAGAGTGCCCACGCGGTCCAGAACTACTGGTCCCATGTCGACGTACATTTTATTCTGCCTTGCATACGTTAAGTGTCCCTAGTTATACTAGATGGTCCTTTGAAGTTGGGGGTGGTTCAAAGGGTTTCCTTTGAACCACAGATGTTTCCCTAAATTTTCTCCATGTCCGCCTGTAGGCTCTGAAATGCAGATCTTTACCTTTAGTGGGGCCATGCTCTGACTCCACAGCCAAGTGTCAAAAACCTCTCACCCCAGTCTATCTATCCAGGCCTCAAATGGCAGGTATCTGTCACTCTGGATTCTCGAGTTTCAGAGCAGTCACCGGGGAATGCACAGATGTGCTCTGCACCATGACCCACAGAATGAAGTCTAATTTATTAGACACTGGAACCACTTTGGAACCTAGAAAGGCTCACTTCCCCAAAGTGAAATTTCTAGGGCATCAGTGGCAAAACAACTTTAATCATCAGAAGAGGCTTGTCATTCTGAATTCAATGAAACTAAACACCATGAGGCTGCTTCCCTGCAATCTACAATGGCAGCCAGACTGAATAAGACTCATTCTCCCATGTTACCCTTGGGTAGCTTGGCAGAGAAGCTCTCATAGGTAATGCGAACACGCATGGGTACTCAGTACTCTATAGGTCACATTTGCCCTGGCGCCCACCTATGCTTGCTAGGGTACGTGGGACACTTTAGTTAAAGCCACCACAGAGGTGCACGTAGGCCAATACTGGCCTGTTCTCTCAGACTCAGTTCCTATATTAAAGTACTTGTGCAGAAATGTGTTCTCTTTGGCAAGTGATGCCAGCTCCAGTATCTCTATAGGAAAACCACCAGGGTCCAAGTTGTACACCCAGGTGAGTGGTACTAGTCGCCACTCACACATGGCAACACCCGTGTGCAAGTATGCACACTCTGGCAAATTAAGCCAGTCTCATTTAAGCATATGTTGCCCTGGTGCATGTAGGCACCTCAGGGCCAGCTATGCCAAGTTCCCCATATATATGAACTCCCACATGCATATGGCCACGTAGATGTCCCCTGGGCCTAGCTCACTACATTATCCGGCACCCATTATCAAGGCTGCCCCTATTGGCAAGCTGTACTAGGTGCAACATACATGAAATCCCTCCATTGTGTAAGTGTGCACCCACTGGCCCGGTATGCCAGGCTCAATACCTGAAGTCCCCATGGCCTCTGTGCACATCTTGGGGCATGCAACAGCAGGACCTACACACATTGGTCAGTGCCACCTCCCCTTCAGGGGAGGACATGCAAGTGCACTACCCCCCTGCCCGAACAGGGGGACAGTTCCCATGGCCCATAGCCACTAGTAGAGGACCAGCCCACCCTTATGGACACAGCCGATCCCCCTTATATGCAGGGGAGCACCTCCTGACAGGATACACCTTTGAATCCCTACCCTGCCCTCTGCCTACCACCAGCCCCACCGTTGGGGCCCTCTGGGGAAGGCATAAGGCAGCTCAGAATCGGGACTGCCAGACTGAGCACAGGCATGCTAGTGCCCCTGCATGGCTCTTCTATAGGCCTAGGACATCGCTAACAGGGTCTTCTAGGGGGTGGCACACCCTGTGCATATTCCCCCAGTAGCTAAAGCCATACCCACCCCAGAAATGTGGTATACCTGTTTCACATGGCCCTCCTGGTTACAGCACCTCACCCATGTCACAACCTGCCCCTTTTTACCATAGTTAGGATAGGGGTGCCCACTTTCCCACTGCCAGACAGTGGTGAAGTGCCCAGAATCCTAAGGTCATGCACAGAGAGTCAGCAAAGACTAGGTAAAAAGGCAAAAGGTTTCAGGAGACTTCCCTCAGCAGAGCCATGTCCAACAACATTAAAAAATAAGATGAAGAAGAGCATGTACTCCTTCAATAAACACTAGAAAGGTGCTTAAGAGACATCTACATGTGGGCTCCAGACAGATCCGAGTGTCAGGTGCTGGTCAACCCTTAAGCTTAGGTCCTCTTAGACTCCTGCACACTAGTCTAATGTTTGGTGACCTACCTCAGAACAGCTCACTTTCACAACTCACCTGTTATGCTCCTGGGCACATTTAGCCACTTCCTCCGGCATTTGCCCCTTCTCTCCTCCACATGAACACAAGCTCCGGTGTGTGGATCAGATATGCCAATTCTTGCATCTACACCTGTTCCCAAGCAGGGCTGAGTACAACCACCCCTACCCACACCTCCGAAAAATAGACCTGTCTGAATCTGCTTCTTATACATGCAATTCCGCTGACTGCCCTGCAACACTGCCACTTGCACCACAAACCAACCACCTTCTGTCACATTCTTGGGAGGTAAGATGCTACAATATTCTGTCCTAAATATAACATCGAACAAATAGTGTGTCCTAACTATGGTTGCCCGATTGGAGTTAATAATAGAAAATCTACATCCAATGAAGCGATATTTTTAGAAAGGATGTTTTAGTCCATGTTATTAATGTTGGACAATAATTTTATCATTAAAATTCTGACATGCCATCTATGGAGTAACATTAGGTCGCAGCTGGATGCCTAAATACGCGTGGTCCCTCTCCGGCAATAATTTCCCCGATATAACTATTCTTTAAGCTTCCCGGCTTCAAATATGAACGCGTAATGCTCAAAGCTATATCAGTGCTCTCAAATGGATAGTGGTTAGCACAGCACACCGAAGCTATGATGTGTAGTTGTTAGACTTGGGGCATAGGAACCCGAACACATAACACACATTATGTAAAAAAACATGGATGTCTGAGAAATAATACCAAAGAGGAGACAAACATTTAAGGCATCGTAATTATTTTAATGCACAACAATTCTGAAATATTTCACCCCTGCAAAAAATCTATAGATGGTAAAAAAATACGTCTATATAGTGTTCATTGAGGGGGAGGATTTCAGTTTTATTTCACAATATCCTAAATGAACAACCAGCCACATACATGAACCAGATGTAGCGTCCAGGCAGGACGTTGTGTTATAAAAAGAGGCAATAATGTCAGATTATAAATTTCGGACTTCTGTAGATTTGGATACACACATTGAGTCTTAAAGTAAAAAGACGATACTTAAAGAAATAAGGCATGCATACAATTCAAAATGCAGCTTTATCTACTTTTGTGAAGCAGGTCAGTTTACCGAATGCACTATATTACCCTTTCAAATAGTGAAAACTAAATAAAATAGTGAAGACGAAATAAATTAAAGGTCTGTGCATTTATGTTCTGCCCAGTCTGGCTTTCCACTTCCTAAACACTTGAGATAACTATACCATTTTCGACCTGCTACAGTGTTTAGCAAAACCAGCACTGAAAACTGTACGAATACTTGATGTTAGCAAAATACATCAGCAGCATGCATTGCGTCATCTCTGGAATACTGAAGAAAGAATGTAGGACTTCTACCAGAGATACGTGTAGGTGGGGCCCCATTGCAAGCTGCACCACGTGGCGTTTGTGAGCCTCAAGAGGCCAAGGTGAGCCAAGGTGAATAGGCTGCATATAGAGCAGAAACGAGGGGGAAGTGCGAGAGCATAGGAAAAGGAGTAAGGGCTACTCACAGCTCTTCGCAGCAATAAGGCAATGTGGAACATGGGCAACCAAGGACACAAAGAAGAGGAACGCGTGTGAGGGGAGGTATTCCCACAAAATTAGTGAGCAGTTTCGGAGAAAGAGAAAAGGAAACAACAATTTTAAATTAAAAAAGGAAGGAACCAACTTTATCCAAATATATTTTTAATTCACATGTCTTAAAAAATATAGGAAAGCAGATAAAATGAAAACGAGGTAACTGAATCATGTGATGCAAATGAGAGAGATCTATAAGTAATTATTACAAGGAAATGCTAGATAGTACTTAGAAAAGGTTGGCAGCGAACATGAGTAGGTCCCCATCTGGGGGCATAGAGAGGATGCACTATCCCTGTTTGCACTGTGGCTCATCTTTAACTGTGCCGAGTGAAACAGGGACATTGTACCCTGTTATTGATAATGGGGTGCCCATAGAGCAGTCACAAACCTGTGCTGCCCTGAGGGCAGCTCATTAGTTAAATATAGACAAGCTGATTGAAGCAGTCCATCCTGCTTTCATAGGGCAAGTGGCACCCAGCCTTCACTTTCAAGGGTCACAGGAGAAGATACCATAGCACTGAAATGGAAGTCCGAAAAAGTCAAAGTCCATTAAGTAAGGATTTGTAGAAAATATGTCCTGTCAAATGATATTATTGAGAATTGGAGAGTCCTGTAATCCACAGTGCATACGCAGTCACAATAGCCGCACATGTTTCATCATGGTAAGTGATTTTTTCAAGGCTAATAGTGGATGGAGTTCAGGCTCATATTAAGATATATAGTGGACTCCAAAGACAGGAAATCCGTGATAAAGTATTTCGTCTGAAATAGTAAAACTAAGCCCATGCAGGAAAGTAACTGCTGTATATAACGTGCATTCTGAGACTTGGGTTGAAGATGCTCAGGAGTGAAATAATCTTCTGAAAGATGGCCAAGATAGGATTCTGAAATGGAAACCCAGCATTGCTGATTTCTAAAAGTATGGGGGGGCGGGGTTCTCTGGCCCGTACAGTTAGATGGGGCACCCTGTATAGTAGTATTATGTGTGTGAGCAGGTTCGGCTGGTCCAAACAGCGATCAGTGAGAAATAAGAGTCCTAAAATAAATCCCTTAAGTGGGTCTGCTGATGATTGAAAGTCAGCTGTTGCCCAAAAAATTTACCAATAAGTTCACCATAAATGTGTAAATTGAACTTCTGTGTGGTCCAATTGTTCTCAGAGGCCAACTGTCAAAATAAGGTATGGCAGGATTCCAAAAAGATTTTCTTAAGTACTGAAGTTTAAACTGAATTTTCTTGCCCTCTAGTGACCCTCTTCCCCTAAGATCCCTTCCCCCCACACCCTTTGAGTCCCACCAATAAAGGGGTTTCACAAGAACAGGCCCCCATCCGCCCTTGAGTGCACACCCTCCGGCCCCCTACCTCCCTTCATCTAGGAGAGTGTCCTGGCAATGCAATCAAACTGTTATTGCAGGAGACCGAGATGGTCCAGACAACTACATTGCCCTTAACAACATTAAATAATATAAAACAAAACATGCAAAAAAATACAGTACAACTCCAGGGGCAGAGTGTAATAAAGTGAATAAACATTGGCAACATATTGAGACATTCCTGCCCATAACACTTATTCCCCCCTTAGTCACACATTGGACTTTTGAATAAATTGTAAACTTTTTTGGCCTGGTCCACTAACAAAAAGAACAGTGAATGTCCCTTATAGAGGAAGTTAAATTTAGATTGCTGAACAATCCCTGCTTGAGTTCTTGACTCTTGAAGTCGTCTATCATTGCTTGAAACTCTTTGCATTGCCATGCAGAGGACAAAGATGTATCTGAATTGATCTTGAAAGAGTAATTTTCTGAGGTTTCATATTTGTTGTCCCTTGTTTCCCTGATCAAAATCTGTTCCTTGACACAATAATCTCCAAAGGTCCACAAGGTTGTTTGTGGATTTTTTGAGTAATCAATAAGTAATTGACCCCACATATTATTATGAAATTCCACTCTATTTTTCTAACCTGGTATGAAATATTTTTGTGGGGTGTTTTCTTTGTTTTACTTTTTGAAGTTTTGCACAAATACTTTATGCACTATCTCTAAGCTAAGCCTTACTGCTCTGTACCAAGCTACCAGAGGGTGAGCAGCAGTTAATTTAGGATTTGCCTGATACTTACCATGACTAGGATTGTGGTTGCTGCTTGACTAAGGTTAACACCCCAGTCAACCAACCACCAATTTTCTAACATTCCTTTATAGGTATTGCTATTTGTGATTGTTGATCATTGCATTTTTTTAGACCTCAGACCACTTCCCTTCTCAATACTCCAGTAAATTATAGGGAAGTTTATGGGAGAACCGTCACACTAGAGGCCACTTCCAACTTATATTTCAGCCTGGGAAATATCAGATGTCACCTCCCAAAGCCTAAACAGACACTGCTAATGGAACAACCAACAACTCGCAGACATGTACCTACCTTCAAAGACTTTAAAGATCCAAGCAGTCACAGCTCGTGGCAAGCAGAAGGGGTGGGGCAGCATGTCAGGCGATAAATAAAAATTAAATTAAAAATAATAATAAAAAAAAACACTTACCTCCTCCATTGCCGCCGTGCCGCTCCTTTGTCCCTTGTAGCTCCAGGCTGCAGGCGCAGGCTCCCAGCTTGCCCTGCAGCCAATCCTGACACTGCTCAAAGCCCAACCAAGGCGCTCCCAGGCAGACTGGGAATCTATGTAGGCTCTCTACAGCCCAGCAACTGTGTTGCTGGGTTAGAGATAGCCTACTGTGAATGTGTGTTTGGCCAGCCCGAGACGGCCGGCAAAAAGACACAGGCACTTTCACTGCTCGTCACTACCGTGGCCCTGTCCCTTTTTCCAAAAGACAATAATAAACACAGTTAATTGTCATTTTTTGGTACAAGGTTTGCAGCTGGTGAGGGGGTGGGGGTGACGCTTCTCTGACCTAATGGATGAGCCACCCTGGATCCAAGAGCTAAAGTAATTGGCAAGTACTGCACTGTACAAAAACATGTAGCCTTAAATATAAATACAGGAGCAGATGCTTGCATTTGAATGGGTTTACAGTCACTTGTTAAACTGGTGATTTAATAAATCTGCTTGGTAGTAAGTTGACATTCCCAAAATCAAACTGCAAAATACACTTATGAATGTATGCCAGTTCTTAAACACAGAGGGGCATATTTACTAAAGCAGTGCAGGGCAGCAAGCAAAGTTGCTGCACTGTATTACGAGAACATGGGAGAGCTGAACAGCTGCATATTTACTAAGATAGCATGCTCTTCAGCTTTCTTCCTGCGCTGATGCACTTGAGGCTGCCTAGTGTCACCACAGGCACCCTTGCACCAAGATGCAGCAATGCTTGCATTGTCGGGCAAGACTGTTTTCGTGCAGGGAGGGACACCTCCCTGCACAAAAACAATCCCAACAGAGAATTTTATTGTTCTGTGAGTGATCCAATGGGTGGAGTGACATGCCATTTTGGGGCAATCCTAGATTTACTGATTTCAGATTTCAAGATGGGACTGCATCAAATTCCATGGATGGAGCACAGGAACGCCAAGGCTCCACCTTCGGAACACCTACTACTAGGCAATGTAATGCAATGCAAGCCACTATATTGCATTACATTTCTTTATTACGTAATGCAAGGCAACACAAATCGTTCCTTGCGTGGCTTTGTAAATCTTACTTAAGCCTTGATTCGCCTTGCATGACACAAGGACAATGCAAAGGTCTAGTAAATATGGGCCAGAATCTCCAGATTTAAGTCAAGATCATTCCACCAGCTCACTCCACTGGACCGCTAATGTCCAATGATTGGTTTTTAAAATAATTGCACTTTTGGGCAAAGAGTATTGGAATAGCAAGAAAGATCTGCAGGTTTCATTATCAGCAAAATCCACATTCAGGTGTGCAATGGGAAGAAAGATCTTCTTGCACACCTTGTTTACTACTTATTTTATTAGGTTTGTGGCTATCGTTGCTCCCAAAGGGCACCAACCCATTGTATATAATGAAGTGTATAATTTTTTTAAATATCCTATCACAGCTAGTAATGTATTCTATCACACTGTTTTCTTCAATGGTAATAGTACTTGAAGATAATGATCTAGTTCAGTGACCTTCAGTTGTATCTCATGATAATACAAACATCTACAGCAAAAAAGATGGCAATACAGAGGTTCCTTTTGGAGTTTTCATCAGTGTCTTGCAGTCAATCTCCTAGCTGTGAAGACTACATTAATATTGATAGTACAAAGTATCACCTAGAATGGGATTTCATTACCATTGCACCATGGAGTGAGGCAATCTGCTCTCCAGGGTCACTGGAACCGCTCCCCAGTTTGTGACACACAGTGGTAATATTCTTTGAGTGGATGGCACCAATCTGAGGTGTAAAGTCCCCTGCCAATAAAGCTGCAACACTGAACCCAAAGTGAGAACATTCTGTAATACAAAAATCTAAACTTTAATACAACACGTAGTTTAGGCTCTTTCTTCAGTCGTTGCCTGAATTAGAGGCAATGAAAAAAATGCTGTTGTTTTCATGTTACCATTTATATTGAATTGATTATTTATATTCCTCGTTTTTGCAAATTCAAGGGGATGGAGGCTTTTGTGGTTGGTAAAATTTAAGTTTAGTATCTTAATGGAGCACTGAGAGCTCAGCAGCAGGTACCTATTCCCACGAGCTAGTTTATTACCTATCTATTCCAATAAGTATATAGATGATTTACAGGGAGAAACTTCACATCACGCCATTTAATTTCTGGCTCATATACGTGTTTCTTTTGTGCGTGTATGTGTATTTTTTGAAAAGTGTGTGAAATTAGCACACCTAACTCCGCAATACTGCTTCCACAAGACAGTTCTGTTTAGCTATCTCCACTCCTAAGCCCAGAGTGTGATGGACTTCCTGGCTTTTAACTGTGACCTAAAGGTAGCAATGTTGCATCTTGTAGAAATGTGAGTAAGACAAGATACAACTGGTTTGACAGGACATAACTCCCTGGAACACATAGGGGCATATTTATACTCTGTTTGCGCCGGATGTGCGTCAAAATTTTTGACGCACAATCGGCGCAAACCCTGCCCCATCTTTATACTTTGACGTCCGACCCCGCGGGCGTCAAAGTTCCACCATGTGCGTAATTTTTTGGAAGGGGGAATCTGCCTTGCGTTAATTATATGCAAGGTAGGCGTTCCCTTCCAAAAAATGACTTTAAGGCCTGTGCCCCATATTTATACTGTGATGTCATTTTGACGCACAGGAGGGGGCAGGCCTTAAAAAACGGCGCCCAGCCTGGGTCAGGGCAGGCGTTAAGCGACCTGTGGGCTCAGAAGGAGCCCAGAGGTGCCCTCCCATGCCCCCAGGGACACCCCCTGCCACCCTTGCCCACCCCAGGAGGACACCCAAGGATGGAGGGACCCATCCCAGGGAAGAAAAGGTAAGTTTTTTTTTCCGTATTTTTTTTGTGGCATAGGGGGGCCAGATTTGTGCCCCCCTACATGCCACTATGCCCAATGACCATGCCCAGGGGACATAAGTCCCCTGGGCATGGCCATTGGGCAAGGGGGCATGACTCCTGTCTTTGCTAAGACAGGAGTCATTTCAATGGGGGTAGGGCGTCAATAAAAATTGCGCAAATCGGGTTGAGGCCTGAATTTTGCCTCAGACCTGACTTGCCCCATTTTTTGACGCCCAAGCTCCATTTTCCCCTACGCCGGCGCAGCCTGGTGTGAGTCATTTTTTTTGACGCACACCAGTCCGCTGCGCCGGCTAACGTCATTCAATAAATAAGGCGCCCGCATGGCGCTTTGGAATGGAGTTAGCCGGGGGTAAAATTTTTGACGCACAACTGCGTTGGCGCAGTTGTGCGTCAAAAAGTATAAATATGGGCCATAATGCTTTAGGATAACACCACATTCCTGCTTCACTATGGCCTATCCATACATCTAAGGTGTCAGCATAGTCACATCATACCAATAACAAGGCAACAATTGTCTGTGATTGAAGCTTCCCAATGGAGCTGCAAGAAGGATTGTGGAGCTGGTCCAGGACAGAATATGTTTCCTAGCAGACAGTAATCAAAAGGTTTTTGTGTGGGACCTCTGGTAAACACTGTTTCTCTGATTTTTCTCCCTGCAGCAAAACCTGAAGAGGTATTATTGTTTCATATTTTATGCCTCTATGACGTGAGTCAATGTCTTTGAACCCATTAGGAATTAAACAAGCCACCCACTATTTCTGCCTGGTCATGCAGAGTTGCCTTACTCGTGTCTATGGGCAGATCCATAAAGACCCACAGAGTATGGAAGAGTCAACAGGAATCTATGTTAAATGCATACACCCACACCTTACATGCCTGGGCTCAGCGCCCAAAGACAAGAGCACCACTCAGGCCCCAGATCAAGACTTCCCACACTAATCCTTTTACAACCAAGCACTCACCTGGTGGAGCGTGCTACCCAACTGCTAACAAGCTTCAGCGCCTTGTCAGCTATATGAAATTCTGTTTCTTTTTCGGCTGGAGGCTGTCTGTAAGGGGGTAGCAGATTAAAATATGGTGAGAGCCTCACTACCACTGATGGGGTGCAGGTCACCGACTTTCTTTGGGTTCACTCAAGAGAGGCCCAATGGGCTACACTTCGTGGGATGCAGCACAAAGGATTCTTCTACAGGTTTCAGGTGACTGGTACCAACAGTCAGGGGAGTCTGCTTTAGCATCTGGTGTCCACTGAAGTCCCTCCTGCTTGGAGCAATGGGTTTTCACCACAGGCTTATGTCGATCACACAGTTCCCTTAAATGGTCTTCTCAGGGCACTTAAATGACCTCTCTTTGCAATGTTGCGGAGTCCAAAGTTCTGTTGTCGGTAACAGCTTCTTCTTTGTGCCTCTTATTGATTTCAAATTAAGAATTGAGGTTCTGGTGTCAGGGGAGACCCTTAAATCATGATTCAGGGGGCGTTAAGGGAGTGGGGGACAGTGGCCAATGGGCCACTGGTCCTTGTGGCTAGCCCTTCCTTGAAGTGATGACTTCCTGTGTGAGTACATCCTTTTTCTACCCAGAACCCACTATTCCAAGGGTTTGCCAACATGTCAGAACCTTTCTTCAGCTGTACAGACCTCCTAGACCACCTTAAACGTGTGGCTAGCTTTTGGTGGGTGTATGCCTCCTGAATAGCTAATTTTCCCACCTGCCAGCTTGGTCAGGGCGTGAAGAGTTTTGTCCTCAAGTGGAGAACAAGAGATTACACATCTAGGGCGGTGAAGTCTTTGAGGGTCACCCCCTTGATTGCTGCAAACACTAGCCTTTCTGGGAGGGAGGAGGTGTAACCTCCTTCCTAACCAGGTTCTTTGTCTCTGTCCTGGGGGAAGTGTTAACACGGCCAGCAGAAGAGCAGACTCTTGTTTTGGTGGTAAATGGATCAAGAGAGCCCGCCAAGGCTGGGGAAAGTTGATATCTTGGTGGGCATCCTCTAGTACCACCAGGGTACATGCTATTTAACCCTGGGCCCAAGAACCATGCTCAGGGTTAAAAAGCACAGTGTTTGACATCAAACAAGGGGGAAAATGGCTGGGCCATCAAGGAGCTGGACATCTGAGGTCTGCCCAGGTGCCAGCCCATGTTATCCTATGGTCCGCCGGGCCCTTGCGGTAGCATTATGTTTTAAATGCTGCCACAGGGTCATATATGCTTGTGCACATATGCCCACTTTCACAACACAGTCCACTCTGCCTACATGCACTGTGTGTGGGCAGAGTGGAACTCGAACAGGCAAGCTGTTCATGCAGGCTGACATGGCAGCTCTGCAGGTTTTGAATTTACTTGGATCACAGGGGGTGGCACAATCAGTGCTGCAGCCCTAGTGACCCCTTTACAATCCCTGCCCTGAGTACCACTGGTACCATTTACTAGGGCCCTACAGGGGCAGTAAAGCCCTACCAATTGGGGTTGCAAACATCTGGCACTGGAGCCTGGTTAGTAGATCCCAGTACACTACCAGAGTCAAAAATCAGCATCTAGCCGTTCAAATGGGGGCAAAAGACTGGGACAGGTGCCTACAAAGAAGCCCAATTTACTACAATTAAATGCAATACATAGAACACAAAACTTATGTATGTATTTCATTGCAGTTGTTGTGACTGACAGTATTAAGCGCGCAACGCCCGCTTGGCAAAAATACACAGCAGGAAAATGATTATAAAAAATCAGAAGAGCAAGGGCAACATACTTATATTTGCATCCATTATGGTCATACTGGGGGCATCCAATATCTAAGAAGTTTTGGACAGAAAAGGAAATAGAATGTTCTTCCTGATGCAATAAAAGTTGTAACTGATTTGCAACCAATGGTCACTCCAGCGTCCAATGGTTGTTTGGAGGCATGATAAAAAAAAAGATAAAATAAAAAATAGGCACCAAGCAGTTAACAAACAAAAACAATTCAACATGTCGTATTGTAAAACCCACTAAGGTAACAAGGTTCAGGTGACTGAGAAATGAAACCTCAGAAGTAATGTTACAATGTGCAGGGTCGGATTGGCCTATAAGGCAATAGAGCAGTGCTGAATGGCAGGGGTATAGTTACCAGTGATGCAGTTGGTGCAATGCACCAGGGCCCAGATGAGGGAGAGGACCCAACTACCACAGGCCCTTGAGCCCTGGAGAGGACCTTAATAACCATGCTGGAATTCTGAATGTAAACGAGCATTAAAGATTACTTTAAATTTAGTTTTCACCTTTTGTTTCAAAGAAAGAGGTCTATTGTCAGTCCACTCACCTGACATTTTGCTGCCTATTCTTTTAACAGGGAGGCTGGACTTTACTTTTTTGGGGTAACTGCAAAGTGTGAGGATTTTACAAAGTGAACTACGTGAAAATCATGTTGGTGTGAAGGGAAAGGCTGTAGTATGGCATTTTCTTCTAACACACAACATAAATAAAATGCTGATCAATTAACTGTACACATATTTTAAAATACATACATAGGAAATCACAAATGATGCACTTTTTTCTATTTCTGTAGTGTGGTTGAAATAATTATTCTATTGCGTTAAAACAAATGAAAACACTTTACTTGGTATATGCCCAAATCACAAATATTCGCTGTAACCCAATTCCCACCCATTATCCTTTGTGCGCTGTATTGTTTTATCTGTAATGTGATGTATGTATATGACAATGGCTACAGCACCATGGTTTAATATATTTATGCCAGTGTTCTCCTAAATGCAACATCAGCTAGATGCTATGGGGCATATTAATACTCTGTTTACGCCAGGTTTGCGTAATTTTTTTTACGTAAATCCGTTGCAAACTTGTCTAGTGCCAAAATATTGGAGTTAAAGTCATTTTTTGTCTGCAGAAAACTACCTTGCGTCAATGAGATGCAAGGTGGGCATTCCCGGCCAAAAAATGGCTCTAAGGCCCTAGCGCCTTATTTATCCTCCCATGCAAAAATCACACACAGGAGGAGGAGTGCCTAAGCCTGCTTAGCGCCATTATTTAATGCCTGGGTATGGGCAGGCTTTAGGGGACCTGTGGGCATTTTTCCATGGTCAGAAACCATGGAAACAGCCCACAGGTGCCCTTCCCTGCCCCCGGGAACACGCGTTCCCACACCTGGAAAACACCTAAGGCTGGCGGTGCTCCCACGAGCATTCTGACCGCGGCGGTTCAGCCGCGGTCAGAAGCGGCAAGTCGGCGGGCTCCCGCCGACTTACCGCTGCTCGGGGGAATCCTTCATGGCGGCGGAGCGCGATTCTGACAGCCCCTACCGCCATCCTGTTCATGGCGGGAAGCCCGCCATGAACAGGATGGCGGTAGGGGGTGCCGCGGGGCCCCTGGGGGCCCCTGCCGTGCCCATGCCAATGGCATGGGCACGGCAGGGGCCCCCGTAAGAGGGCCCCGCAAAGTATTTCAGTGTCTGCCTTGCAGACACTGAAATACGCGACGGGTGCAACTGCACCCGTCGCACCCCTGCAACTACGCCTGCTCAATTCTGAGCCGGCGTCCTCGATGCAGGGGCATTTCCTCTGGGCCGGCGGGCGCTCTTTTGGAGAGCGCCCGCCGGCCCAGAAGAAATGTCTGAATGGCCGCCGCGGTCTTTTGACCGCGGTGCGGTCATTTGGCGGCGGTACTATGGCGGACGGCCTCCGCCGTCCGCCATAGTCAGAATCACCCCCTAAATGGCCAAGAAGTGAGTATACTCACTTTTGTAAATGCAACATGTGCCATTCTGACCTGGCTGCCTGACACCAGCAGAGGTCAAAGAAGAAGTTATGTCCATGTTTTTGTCTGGCTTCTGAAGACAAGGCAGTCATTACATTCAGCCAGACAGGAAATCCACACACAATGGCAGTTAGTAAAAAAACCTAGACTTACTTAGGAAAGAGTGCTGGAACTTCGACTGATTATTTTTATGCTAACAAAATGCACAGGGGACTTTAAACAACTTGTTGGGACCGCTAATGCCCAATTCTACCATATTAAAACCAGAGGTAGAAATAGTTATCCTTCTGTGATCCATGTAATGAAGGAAAGGTTCTCATAAAAGAAGGTATTGCACCCCAAAGCAAAATACAGAGCCAGGGGTTTCTTGAGTAACTGTTGCACACAATACTGTATTTGAGATGGGCAAGCCAACAAATTAACAGGAGGAAATTGGTTTTAAGGGTCTGTCTTGGCTGTAAGAACCCAGACATGAGCTGAGCCACTGTAACATTTGGAAGGGAAATCGTACAAGAACTATTATGCAAAAAAGATTATAGTATCTTCAAAATTAAAATAAAAGTACATTTATTTGATAAATGCTTCACCTTAGGGCATCAGATTACATCACAGCATTGAAAGACGTTTGCTAACAATTAACATTTTTAATGTGATCTTAGACATATTTATGCTCCCCCCACTCCAACCCAAAGCCATTAGTGAACTATGAGACAAGTCAGTTGTCATCTGCATCTTATTTGCGGGCTAAATTACTATTTTACACAAAGAAACATTATCGTCCATTAAGTCAAACTTAAGAACGATTTTTGTACAGCACTCATACTCACATATTTCAAGGTTTTCTCATATGCAATAATAACAAAATTGGAGACACAATAAAATAATTGCCCAACATCACACAATTTGGTCAAGTGGCCAAGACATGATTGAGTCCAGGATTCTGGTCTCACACTGTGTAATTCAGCCACCAGATTGGTACACATTTAATGCTCCTGTTTGACATCAAAATGTAATGCTTTCCCTTTCATTTTGGTGCATGAGGTTAGAGAGTGTATAGCAGGCAGGAGCCACAAGAAAGCTCAACTCATTTTGGGCTTGAAAGCTCAATAGGACTTTGAGCTGAACCAGACCCTAGCATGAAGATTGAGCTTTCAGTGGCTCACCCACCTCTATAATTTACTCAGGGTATTTTGTGCCTGAAATAGGCTTAAATGATGTTGCCAGTATGATGTCTGTTTTATGTATTAGAATACCTTAGCTTGCACTGCTGGTGACCATCTTCTTTCTGTGCTGCATGTGAGGGGACTTACTTTGTTGTCAAAGGCTGCACATTGTATGTGTGTTTTTACACACAGGTTAGGATTGCTGTTGGAGGTTCTGTCCATGGCAAAACATAATCTTGCTTAGTTAATTAATTGACTTTGGGTAAACCCACATCAGCTAGCCATAAGACAGAGTGTCATTCACATATTAGTTCATCCCTTCAGAATATCATACATACAATTGGGGAGTGGATTAGCTCTCTTTAGCCATTGGCTTGTTCCTAATTTTTTGGCTCTGTCTAGTAGCCAACCGTTAGTCTTGAGTATTTCAGGTAGTCAGAGTAAAAGTATATTGCCTGCTTACTCTGTGTTACTGTGCATCCAGAAACATCCTACCTCTGAAGATATTTCCTTTAAATCACTCCCCAGCAGCTCATCTGCAAATGCTAACTAGTGTTAATTGCCATTGCTACTGGACCACAACTTTCTTATACAGTGTGTTAGGCCTCAGCTTCAAAACCATGCCACAAGACTCTTCTCCACAAAAGTCCACAAAGATCAGACTCATATAATCTGCAGTGCTGGTCCAACTGTGGTTTATGGGAGATTAGATAGCATGAGTTGACATTCAGGCTTCAGTGTAGATTACTTCTAGTTATTTTAATTTCACTAGTGGACTGATGCACCTGATACTGAGCCTGTGTCTTCTCCACCACAATCTGTCCACACTGCTCCTTTCTAGTGAGTGGTGTACCTGTGTGCGACCATCATGCTTTGTGGGTGCATTGTGAGGGATGTGCTTATGTGAATGAAGGATTACCATAGTTTGTTGTGAGTGCAGGGTAAGTGGTCCACGGGTTGAAAGTTGTGTCTGTGTGAGGGCAGTGTGATGGATGTGCCGATTTTAGGGCAGTAGTGGGAGAGTGGGGTCTCTGCATGTTACGTCTTTGTCTGCATGCAATTTACAAAGGCCAAAATTAAATGCTCTGGTAATGCATTTTAAACGTTTTGCTTTGACTTGCACAAATGCAATGTAAGGAGTTGAAATACAATAATGTGGTCATGTGCATGCTAGTGAGGTTTGATATGGTAGATGCAGACTTTTTCAAAGGAGGTTGAAATGTGTCGGGGCAGCTGACAGACCGAAATGGTACCTAGTGAGGGGGCCAAGGTACTTTGTTTGGCCAGCTATGCTACTGTCCAATGGACTGGTCTCTCAGGTCAATGTGAGATGAGCTGTTTGTTGACTGTTTTTAGGCCTTTTTATGGCCTGCTGTGCTGTTTTTTACTGTTGGTTTCCCTGATATTAAAATAAACATTCCCTGCATCAAGTTCAAATCAAGCCTTCTATACTTTGCAAAACACTTACACAGCATGTCTTTAAAGGTTCAAAGCAGCCCCAATTTGCAAACATTGGCCATTTTTTTTAGCTATCTAATTCACTAATGGGATAACTTTTTTGATGCATACATTCTGTCCCAGTCCGAACCTGAAAGAGACTTCTATTTCCAAACAGATTTACTCAGTGGCAGATGTGCCACTGTAGTGCTTACAATTCCAGGGGCTGTCTGATGTTTTGAAAACATGTTTGGAGTGTTTGTTTGCAGCAGTTGCCTTTTGCTTGCAGTTTGTTCTAACGGGAATATCCAGCATATACGATTGCTGTTGAAATGCAGGTAGAGTTACTGCACACACGCTATGCAGGTGGATACATTTAATAAAGCTGTCACTTTAAAAAAACAAAATAACAATGATAATATGTTAGAAAGGCACTTCGAAATTTCGGAAAACAATTCAACATTTAGCTTGGTACAATAATATTTTCTGTAGTTCTTTGCTTGCCTAATTTGCATTTTACAAAAACTTCGTTTCAGCTATCAAAAAGAGTTGCATTATGAGGCCTGATATTGCCCCTTGCCATGCTTCCCAGATCATTCTTTTTCATTATTAGATGCACAGCTGGAACCGATCCAGATGGCATCGGTGACGATGGCTCGTCAGAACCGCCATTTCACAGTTCTCCATATCTTCTGACAGCCCCGCATGCGGATAGCTTTAAGAGGATCTAGTGCGCATCCTTGCTACATTATGGGATACACATTCACATCAGTCACAGCATAATCTGAGAGAAATATTCAAAGCGTCAGCTCGTGTGTGACTCTCCGCGGTTACAGTGCATTATGAAACAATGCACAGCCAATTTAAACATTGCCTTGAACTTAATGCATAAATTGAAGCAACATAATATGTGTACAGTAGGCTAGGCTTATCATATTTTAAAACAGAAATCTAGACTTAGTGACTTAAGGCACCGGAGGTACGTCAGAAAGAGATATCCTTTTAGCCTGGGCTGCTTTAGACAAAGCCTCTGGTACACGTGGAACAGTTTGCCACACCCGTACCTGGGCAGGGGTTGTGAACGGATGAAAGTCTCAGACAACATGACAACCGGTGCAGCTCGGACTTCTCTTCCATTGTCCTATGTCGACGAAAGTTCCCGTTAAATTCATTATTGCATTTTAGCAGCGTTTAAGGGGGCCTCTGAGCGTGAGTGACTGTTCAAACTGCAAGCTTGCTGCAGGGACACGGTTTTGGTGTGCCTTGAGAGGGGAGAGCCTCCACTGTTCTTCCCACCTTGTAATCAGGCCTCGGGAAACGGGAACTGTTGCATAATTTCTGGCATTTCGCCTTTTGGGGCAGATTTATGGAAAGTGGAGCTGCACTCGGTGCAGCGCCACTTTCCCTGCGACCCTTGGCGTCCCCCTACTGCCACCATGTGTGTGCCCTATTTACAATACTTCACACCATGGCGCAGGGTAAGGGACAATAGAGTCATTATATGACGCTATCAATGTACTCTGCAGGAGTAGCACCAAAATGTTGGATCTACTCCTGCAGCGTACATAGAGGCCCATTCTAAAGCATGGAAGCCCCCTTTTAACGCCTGCTTTGAGCAGGCATTAAAAGTGGCGTAAAAAATGGCACAAGGAAATCTCATAAATTTCTTTGCGCCATTTTTTCCGGCCCCCCTAGTAGGCGAATGCCACTTTGCATACATTATGCCTGGTGCAGGAATAATGTAGCGCAAAGGGTTACAGAGTGGCGCAATGCATGCATGCAAGATGAAAAACAACTTGCCAATAAAACAGTCTTCACGAAAGGGATCAGAAAATAAACTACTTTCAGAAGAGAAACAATTCAAGAAGTCAATATTCCTGAGGTGAGGAATGATCAAAGTCAAGAAATTTAGAATGTCAGGAGACCCACCAGAAATTATCAATAAAAAACTGAAATATTGTTCCAGAGAAACTCCAGTAGCTGGGGTTCAAAAACGAAGTGAGGAGCTAGCAAGAATCCACAAGGGGGAGCTCAGCTTGTGACTATGTTGCCTACTGTAAGTAGCATTTGATGCTCGTTTGAGCCATCTTAATAAAGTGTTCTGGATCTGAGCATGCGTAGTAGGAACCGGAAGACAGGCACAGAAATGAAGTAACAACAAGTTGTTTGTTAGCTCTGCCCTCACCTGTATCCACCCTGCTACTCCACTCACAGACTACCTTAACGGCAGAGACCACAACTGATGGACTGCATAGCTCTTCATTACAGGAAAGAAGCAGACTATGAGACAGGACTTTGGCACCCATCTTTCCCTTCGTACTGTCTCCCTTTTCTGTCTTTCGCTCTCTTGCCCTGGATCAAAGTTAGATAATGATAAAAATAAGTCTCATTCTTCAGAACTGAAGGCTGCTCCCTATCATCGGCAGCCACCAGTATGAATTAAGCACTACACCTCTTCAACCTGGTGTCACAACAAGTTAGAGTCAAAGATTTCCACACCAAGTTAAAGTCTTGGGATTGTATCCCTCTCCCCAGGAGAGTGGGACACGTCTTTAATTATCACCAGAAAGGCACTCTCTGAAAGTCAATTTCTAGTGTTTCAAGCCATTATTCCAAGAATAACTTGGCATATTACCATAAAAACTGCAAGCCTCAGCATCAAATTAGCGAATTGAAAGACTATTTAGGCTGCTATATTTTAGCCCAGCATCTGATCAATGGTTTCCAACTACCAATGTCGCATTCCTTGCTCATTTAGGCTGATTATCTTCATGGGGTTTCTTTAACAGTGAGGTCTCAGAGAACGCCTCAGCTAACAAAAGGTATACGTGACATGGAGTCCGAGGTGACTACAAATCTATCTCAATTTAAGAGGAGAATTATGTGATTGCAAAATACCTTTACTACTGGGTGTTCAGGCAGCGATCCCAGGGGAAAAACACTTAAAGGGGAATAACAGTATGAGCATTTAGGGCCATATTTATACTTTTTGACGCACAACTGCGCCAACGTAGTTGTGCGTCAAAAAAGTTAACGCCGGCTAACGCTATTCCAAAGCGCCATGCGGGCGCCTTATTTATGGAATGACGTTAGCCGGCGCAGCTGACTGGTGTGCGTAAAAAAAAATGACCCACAACAGGCAGTGCCGGCGTAGGGGAAAATGGAGCTTGGGCGTCAAAAAATGGGGCAAAATATTGGCCTCAACCCGATTTGCGCCATTTTTTTGGACTCCCAACCCCCATTGAAATGACTCCGTCTTAGCACAGACAGGAGTCATGTCCCCAGGGCATGGTCATTGGGCATAGTGGCATGTAGGGGGGCACAAATCAGGCCCCCCTATGCCACAAACAAATTAAAAAAAATTACTTACCTGAACTTACCTTAAGTTCCCTGGGATGGGTCCCTCCATCCTTGGGCGTCCTCCTGGGGTGGGCAAGGGTGGCAGAGGGTGTCCCTGGGGGCATGGGAGGGCACCTCTGGGCTCCTTCCGAGCCCACAGGTCCCTTAACGCCTGCCCTGACCAGGCGTTAAAAAATGACGCAAAAGCGGCTGGACGTCATTTTTTTTGACCCGCCATTTTTGCACGGGAGTTTAAATAAGGCGCACATGCCTTGGAGTCATTTTTTAGACGGGAACGCCTACCTTGCATATCAATAACGCAAGGTAGGTGTCCACGCTAAAAAATGATGCTAACTCCAAGATCTTTGGCGCTAGACGGGTCTCACGCCAAAGTATAAATATGGAGTTAGCTTTGCGTCGGATTTGCGTAAAAAAAAACGACGCAATTCCGGCGCAAACAGAGTATAAATATGCCCCTTAATGTCTTGAGTACGTACCCGTGCCATGAAATATTGATTACCTTGAATAATATCAACTATATGCCAGCTTGCCTGGCTGTCCAATTAATGTGCCAAAGCAGATGAGTTATGCCTAGGATTAGGGCCTTGCTTGCACAGCGAAAGCAGGCACATCAGGCCCACTGAAAAGTCAGAAAATGAAGTTAATGATAGCCCCAAGCAATCTATCACTGGAAGGTCCTACTAAAGAAATGAGTCTTTAATAGTCCTTAACAGCTATGATGCTGGTTATTTTTTAAATGTTTGATTCTCTACCGTTTGGGCTTCATTTTCGAAATGAAGGTAGCACCATGGCAGACTGGTGTATGGAAGTCAGAAATAAAGAAATGCTTTCACCATATATTGTTCTATGTCTTATCCAATAAACACAGCATATTGAGAGTAAATAAGCACCGGCATAGACTTCGAATCACCAAAATATCAGGAGTAGCGGGTTTAACAATATCTACACTTGAATCCAATGGCTCTCTACTCCTTCATTGTAAATTGCCATGAGGCTGTCAAATATTCATGACTGGAAGTAAATTGTAATACAGGAAAAGAGGACGGGCATTTTGGCATCATCAGTGTATAGATGATAGAAGAATTCCAAGGACATGATGTCACCAGTGGAGCATAAAAGCACAATAGGAGTGGGGACTCCAATCGAGAGAGAAGAGGTTGAGGTTGATGGCCAGCTGTCATTGTGTATTGTCATTAAGGGCCAGATGTATCAGAAGTTTTTACCCATTGTATGGCTATGGGAAAATGTGTTCATACATATAGCCCTAAATCAATTACTTGGAAGCTGTTAATCACTGTTGGGTTTCTGGCAGGTTCTGCTCTCATGAGACTGGATTAGAATTAGTACATTTCTTTTCATGAGCTTGTGATATGGAAATTTACTCTGGGCAGCAGAGTTTCCCATTCCCTTCTTTAAAGCTATAGCAAGACAGTCAAGTTATTCAGGGTAACTAGAAAACTTAAAAATATTTAAACCCAATGTGTTGAGCTTATTGGTTGTGACTCTCTGACATCTTTGGTGAGCATCTGATTTTAATAAAGTGTTACAGCATTAATCTGGCATTTGTTAAAATATAATTACATAGTTTGATGCTGTAATTTAAAAAAACAGACAATGGAGGGAGCCCTGGGCTCTTTTAAGCACAAGAGCCCTGGACTAGTACGAAATGCAGAAGAGCCACCATCTTTTAAGCCCTGTGCATCGTCTACCTGCATAAGCAATTTACTGAAATGGAGATGGTAGATAAAGGGACTTATTTAAAACAGCAAGTACTCTATATTTAAAAACTGTAATTAAAACGGCCAGTACATTGAGTTGTATTTATTTCCCACAAGTTACTAACATGTATATCCTTCCATCCCTTCTGGACATATCTTTCTATGTTATCTATCTTTACCTTCTTTAATATATAGGTTATGTATTTCATCCACTTATGACATCTGTGCTCTGTGTCAGTGAAATTGCTGCTAAATAACTTATCAATGCTATCAATGGTAACTACCCTCTCTAAGTTATGTAGGCTATCCCACCTATGAGAAAGTGAATTATTACTTGGGGTGAAAGGAAGTCAATCACAAGTAATAATGTTCAATATTCCTGTTAGGTCGAGTAAATGTTTCAGTAATTTAAACCTTAGGTCAATCTTTAATAGTTATGACACAGAACCGACAGACTTAAGGAAAAGCATAACGCATGTAGAAGTACTAAAACAGTCCAATTTATAAAAATAGAGAATATTGTAGTGAACAAAATGATACCACAATGACAAAAAATCAATAAGTAGAACCGCGTATATGAATTTTTAAAGTTACAAATAAAAATAACACCAAAAAGTGCAAAGCACCTACAGCTGCTATTTGCTAGAGCTAGACCAGGACAAAGGTAAGATTTAAGGACTACCACAATGGTGAACAGGTCAAATACAAGGGACAAGTTGGTCCCAGTCAAAGAGTTACTTTCAGACTTTAAAAAATGCAGTGAAGGTAGCGTTCTCAGATGGTCAAGGCTGTGGGCTGGATCTGGATAGAGGCTGATGAATGACGAGGTGTTGGTGAAGCTGTTGATGAAGGTGGGTGAGTTCACACCCAAGAAGCTGCCAACATTGAGTGGATGTTACTCAGCATCGGGTAAAGATTTCTAAGTTTGGACTTAGCCTCCTTTCTGATTTTCTCAGTAGGGCAAACCTACAGGGTGTAGTCAAAAAGGGCCTGGCACTGTGGGATTCCGGCCAGGGTCTACTGCTGTGGAAAAGAACGTATCAGGAGCTATGTAGCAAAGTAGAAAAGTCAGGTCCTCTGGTGATGTACTTTACGCAGATCTGCTGGCATGTTGATCCCAGTTCCATGATGGTTCTCCAGGTCAAAAGCCTTGAAAACGTTTCTAAGTCCCAGGTGTTTAGGTTAATGCAAGAGAAGTACACACCAACACCAGCCAGGGGTTCCAGTTCCTCAGGAACAGCACTTGGGGGTCAGGACATACTCCCACAGATGCCATCAGGTGGGCCCAGGTCAGATCCATTGGAAACCAGTCAGCTGGGCTCTTCCAGGAAAGGGGAGTTCTTGCATCTTTTGTGTCACTGCATGTTAACAGGAGGTCAGTCAATTGACCCTTGGTGTCCACTTCTTTGTGCTGGTTCCAAGGCGGAGCAGGTTCAATCCTTAGAGCACTCCTCACAGCTCTCATTTGCAGGTGCAGTCCTTCTTCTGTCTTTCACAGGTCCAGTGATGTGCGGAAGAAGGTACCCAGGGGTGCCACATTTATGCCTGGCACTAGCTTATGAGTAGAGGTGGCTCCTTCCTAACCAATATGGAAAGGATTCTCAGGAGTAACTGTATCCAATTCTATAGCTGTTCCTGTGTGCCACACTGTACAGAATCTCATATTGCCCTTGTGTTCTAAATCAAACATGGCAGAACCTTTCTTTAGTTTTTCAAAGCACAGGCGCTAACCCAAGAGGTATGGCGAGGAAAATGAACAACCCCTTCTGTGTGGTTGCTCAAAATTGGTTCTGGGGCAGCTCCTCTTCCAATGCCATGGAGCCTGGATGCCTAGGGAGACAAAAGGGTGGCAGGTCCAGGTGTGTGTTACATCTGCTAGTGGCAGAATAGGCATCCTTTGAAGATTTGCAAGGGTCTGGGCAGGCTCCAGGCCATCCTGTCAATGGAAGGTCAATCTTTCCCCACACCCAAGGCCTTTGCCTCAGCTCTGGGAGCCAATTCACACCTCATCATGTAACTATTAAGGTCCTGGCTGACATTTGGAATTTCAGTCAAATGGGATTTCAGAGGCTTTATACAGGTTAAAGGTGACTTTTTAAAAGCAAAAGTGACATACAAGTATTTGTATTTTTAATGAACTGGAAGCCATTCTATCAGAGGTATTTTATTATATTATTATTGAGGTAGGCTATAAATTGATATTCATGAGATGATTATTCAAACATACTTATTTCCACACGTGAGTCAGAAGAGGAGAAGGAGACCATGGATGGACGTGGGCTGTGAAGCAAAATAGGCCGCAGCCACATGAGAAATATGCTAAAGTAAGGAGTGTCTCATGTTCATGCAAGTCACTCTTTGACTGAGAAATATTTCTGTTTTCATTAATGGGTCATATGGATCCTTATAGGGCACTTCAAACCCATGTTCTTGCATTCTTCTCTTACTGAGAAAGTCTCTGCCTTCTTTTGATGAAAAATCTCAAAAAACACATCACTTACTACAAGATTGGGTTCATGCCTTCAAGGGTGGAGCTATAGCCCTTATCTGGTGGGATGATATCTCTTTTGTGCTTTACTGGTTCCTTGTGTTTAACAGAGGCTTTTGCATGGATAATGGAATATTTAGTTTGTGACGTGACTTTCCAAAACTTTTAGCCAACTGAGATCCATCATGAAGGCACTGAGTTTTTTTTTTAGCTGTAGACTCAATTCAGTAGAACAGTTTTCTACTTCCAGCATTTGTAGGATGAGATTCCGCTACTGACTGCAATATGTGCCCGTGGGCTGATACGTACAATGGTTTAGCGCTAATGCCAGAGACCAGAGCTACACACCTTGTTTGACCAACTTAATGCACCATTATGCTAGATGTGTGATAATAACTCCAACTTCAGATATGACTGGTTTTTTTTCATAAAAAATCGCAAAAATCTAATATGTGACCCTAACATTTGAAACCCGGCTTCTGAAAGACACTTGCACTTTTTTTTACAGTATTCCAAATCCTGAGAAAATATTGTTATCAATATTTGTTAGGGAAGAAGTCTTTTGTAAGAGTAGCTTTAGATAGATACTTTAAGGGATTGGTCAATGTCAGCACTGCGGAGGCAAGACATGCACCTCCTATTTTCAGGTATGAGGTACGGCCCAGTTCAAGAGCATGTATGCCTGCAAGGTGAAGAAGTATAAATTGCTGCCAAAAATTCTTGAGAGTAGCAGGCTCTGAGTGGGCACAATGTTCTTCCTAGAAAATTCAAACAACTTACTAGCAACTGCAAAATGCTTGCTTTGACCGGGGTACTGGTGTAAATACTGTTTCTGTGCCTCTACACTCACAGCATCTGCCAAGGAACACGTGTCTTCATCCTCCATGGTTTCCAGAGGATCCAGAGATCAACAGACACTTTGGTCAGCCTCCTTGCAAACCTCGGTATTAGAGGAATGGTACTAGCTCCCTGAAGTCTGGTGGATCCCGTTCCATGCACTCTGCATCACTCACATGGCACTTTCTTCCTTTAAAATGGTCTACGATCCTACCAGCCAAAGTGAAATCTCAGATATAGAATAATACTCCTAATCAACATCCCTCCATCCTGGAAATGTTATGTAAGTGGTAGTGCTTTCTCTGTACAGCGATCAAGCTCTGGAAAACATGTTCCATGTGAGGAAAAGGATACATGTCCTTCATTCAGAGAGAAACAAAAAACAGACTATTCCTGCCTCTGATGAGACCCGCTGGACAACAATAATCAAGCCTGGCATTACCCACTTGTGATGTATTTATCTCAATTTGTCTGCCCCTGAACACCTGAATACCTACCAGTTTAGCTGACATATTATCATTAATGTCCCGGACATTCAACCACCATCATATTCTGTTTTGATTTCAATGTCTATCACCAACCTTACTGTCACTTCCACACATCTTATGTACATTTCAAGACAACATCAAAATCGAAAAGGATTATTCCACATTTTCACATTTCAACTTTTTGAGGCTGTTAATTAAAGGATTTTTAGGCCTGTCGGCCTTAAGGTGGTCTTCTCCTAAACCTTTTGCCTTCAACTTTCTATTTTTCTGAATTTGTTTTTGCTGGCCTTAGGATCCTGTACACTTTACCACTACTAACCAGTGCTAAAATGCTTGTGTACACTGCATAAAACATGGAAAAGGTGGCGTACACCTGATTGGCATATTTAATATACCCAGGGCCTGCAAATCAAATACTAGTGGGCCTGCAGCACTTATTATGTCACCCACTTAAGTAGCCCCTCAAACCAGATCCCAGGTCTGCCATAGCAGACTGAATGCAGTTTTAAACTGCCAGTTCGACTTGGCGAAAACAACCACTTGCCAAGCCTTAAACTCTCCTTCTATTACATATATGTCATCCTAGAGGTAGGCCCTAGCTAGCCCACAGGGCGAGGTTCATTGTAAATAAATGTTTGGACATGTCCTGGTACTGAAAAACTCAAAATTTGTTTTTCACTATTGTGAAGCCTACCTCTCCCATAGGATAACATTGCGCTGCCTTATTACATTTAATAAGTGCTAACATTTGATTTGGGTTAAGGTGGAGATTTCATGTTTGGTGTCTAAGAAAAATGCAATGTAAAACCCTCTTTAATGGTAAAGTTGGATTGATTTTACATACAGTTTTGAAAATGTCACTTTTAGAAGTTGCCATTTTCCTGCCCTAGCTATTTTATGCCTGCAGTCTGTTACTTGGACACACGCCTGGATGTAGTTGGCGGTTGGACTTTGTTCATCTCTCCCTTGCCTTCACACAAAGGACTTCACACTACCTCATTGTTCATGCAGTTTGGCAGGAGGCAGGAAAATTCAAGTACTTCAGAGAGAATTATCTAGAAAACTCTCATACGGCAAAGAAAGCACCAGGTATAAAAATCAAAGCCTCTGACCCACTTTTAGTTCACTATCTGGACCTGATGATGGACTCTCAGAGGACTGCCTGCTTCTGTGCCCTGTTGTGTACTTTACAGGACTGCATTGCTGCACCTAGAAGGATTGATCTGTTGCCGGAAGCCTGCATTTAACCCTCAGAAGATTGCCCTGCTACTTCAGCTCTGTTGCACTTCTTGAACTCAGGACTATCAGGGCTATTTGGCTGTCCCTCTGATCGGGGCCTGAGTGACAGAAAAAGCTCCAACCATCTTGAACTCACACTTGGACCCAGCCTGATTGAGTCCTACCCATCCAAGTCGTGCCTCTCCAGTCCTGGACCCTTATGAAGGGTGTTAAAGCTGCCCAGGTAGACAAAATCAAAAAGTTTGGACTTAAAAACATTTTGGCTTGAAACTGCTCTTAGAATCGAGAGGAGACCGGGATGCACCTGCTTGTGGATCCTCACAAGGTGCATTGCCTACTTGTTGATCCTCACAAGGTGCATCACTGGTAGGCATGACTTTACAGCAAATCCTGCTATGGTTTTCTCTGCAGCAGCAAATCCTGTTCAGCAGTCCTCCACAGAAGGGATATCTGGCCTCCCAGAGCTCTCATTGGCTCCGACTTGTGGCTTCGTCTCACTGGAGTGGTCCAAAAAAGAGTCTAACTCTGAATGTTTAAGTCTTCACTGCAACTTCATCCAGCAGCATCCACAATGATAATGCCTCCTCCTCTGCTACCACCTGTAGCCCTGCCCCTGCTGAACTTTACCATCTCATGTGATTTTTGCTGAAATTTTCTTTAAGTCTGAAGATAAGTTCTGACCGAGCCCAATCCACTACTTGTATCTGACCTGTGCTTCTTCACATTTTGCCATATTTTTCAACTTTGGCCCTGACTTGCCCGACTAGATGTCCATGTTCATGGCTGGTGCTTGGGACTTTTAAGTGCAAGTTTTTATCTTAAAATGTAAAAATTCATAACTCCTTTCCTACTGATTGGATTTTTGTTATTTGGTACCAGATAATGGATTAAAATTGGTTGATGCTCACCACACTTCCATCCCACACCCACAAGTGACACCATCAAATGAACCATTAGCTGTCCAATAATATTTGGATAAAAGAACTCTTTTGAGTGTTTTGTTCATTTTTTGGTTTATATTTTGCTGGGCTTTTAACTCTAGATAAGTATTTCAGTGTCACAGTCTGTGTGGGGGTATTCCTGTAACTGAGGTAAAACTGCTAGGCCAATTAGCTTAATTAATGTTTTTGTAAGGCCACAGTACGTTGGTACAGGAAGTGTTCAATTGGTGTCAGAGTTAAGTGTTACATGTCATCTGCGGTGTGCATTTAAAACACTCATACGCATTACTTGAATAACATAGGCTTAGGTCAAGATGCTGAAAACCCTACTTTTATATATAAGATAAGAAACCCCTAGGTGTACTGTGTAGCCACCATGACTAATTTATATAGTGGGAAATAATACATTTTAGAGAAAAATAAGTCCCTACTACCTGTATCAACAAAATGTTGGTTCACTGGATAGTTAAAAGAGCCGTAGGTACCAAGAGGGTTAGCTACGATTAAAATTTCAATTTTAATGCCAGGAAAATAATGCAATATCCTTTAAAAAACATTTTAAGGTAGATTCTATTGGAAAGGCAATGCTTAAAACTCAAACTTTGTTCTGCCTCAAGACTCTGACAGTAATTAAGTTATTCTGTGTGTCTGCAAAAGCAGTGCTTAAGCTTTGGGGAAGCTTGAAAAGCTTGTTTGTCAATGAAACAATAGCACTACTTCTGAGGGCAGAAAGAATGGGAAAGGGTAAAAAGTAGACACTCATCTTGGAATGTGGCAGGTATGAGTGGACAGCAACAGATGGTAAAACAAAGGTCAAAGCAGAGAATAGGCATTTAGAAAGAAAATGGCAAATACGGCCTAATGTCAAAGAAGTTGTTTATAAGCTAAGTCCTCTAATGTATTCTTCTCTGCTCCTATAGGGGGAAAACACATCCCCAGATCAGGAAGCAGGTGTAGTTTTTCTTTTCCACAGGATAGAACTTGGGAAGGGATTGTGAGCTCTGAAGGGTGGATCATGGCTCCTGGCATTTCCATTGCTTTTGGGATAACTCTTTGTCTGGCAAGAAAGAAAATGCTGCACAAGTGGTGTGGATATTGCTGGGAATGTTGCCAAATTGAGCCAGGAACAATCACTGCTCTGCACAGGATAAAAAGTCATTACACCACCAGCTCCTCAGATGCAAAAAGAGGTGGACATGGTGAAGAATATGAAAAATGGCACATCCTGCCTGACCTACCAAGTGAAATTGACTGGGGTGTATTATGATCTCCACATAAACAAAAACACTGTACGTGCTCTCCAAGGGTCTGTTGGTTAGTCTAATGTACTGACACAGTACACATAAAGACTAAAGAAAGGTTCCATCATGTTGGGCATATCAACATGTCCAATTGGGAGAAGCAGGTAGTGGGCACTGTATAATCCCTGACTGGATAGAGACTTGGGTCTGGGATCCATTTGCTGGAAGACTAGAAGCTGCTGGAGAGAACAGGAGTGATATTTCCAGCACCATTTTGACCTATACAGAATGGGATAAGTTACTAAAACTGCTTAAAAAAACATAATTTAGCTGACTATGAATTGCTGATTTTCCCACATTTAGAATTTTACAGGACAGTTTGAGACTACCAGGGAAACAGTGAAAAATATATAAGCACTTGGAACCTGCCTCTTGCCTTGCCCACCCTTACTAAGTCTTGATACAGTTTATGAAAGATAAACTTCCAATCCCTATGATAGTCACACATCAGTACAGAGCATGTATCTCAGTTACAATGGATCAATGAACAGTACCACATTCAGATACTTTTTACATGCTCTCATGGTGAAAATCACTTTGCATTACTTCACTACATGCAAAAACAACAAGATGATGAATGGAATGCTTGAAATAAACTCAGCCTCTGCCAATTGCATGGGCCGCATACCAGTCCATCGTTGTTTTGCCCTCCGTGCCACCTCAGTTTGGACCCAGCCATATGCAAATCAGTCTTGACTTTGCTCCTCATGGGAGCAGTCCAGCCCAAACTGCCAGGCCAGGTCCTCCTTGAACTGGAACACAAGCAGCCTAGGATGAGTTTCACCCTAGTTAGGGCTCTTCAGCTAAGTATAGCTTGGTTTCAATGGCACAGTGAGCCCGGGACACATGTCTGGACATACCTGTCACACTTAGGGTAGAAAATGCAAAAACAACAAGGTGATGGATGGAATGCTTGAATTAATGTCAGCCACTGGCAATAGCTCGGGCCCCATGGAACATTTGGCACAGTTTTCTGGTCACTAGACATATGAGCATTGAAGAGGCCTAAATGGCATCAAATGTGGTCAAGCTAAAAATAGGGCTGTAACAGCCATCCAGGTCAAACCAGGCAGAACTGAAAAAAGGACCCCCAAGGTGATTAAACTGCTGTCTAGTAAAAGGGGTAGTTGTAACACCTTCTCTTTCTCTTGACTTCTCCATCAGCCTTTCATCCCTGCACCTTCGTTGTTTTTTCTCCCTGCTCTGCTACCTCAGTATCCTGCCTTTTAGGCTTTGTATTGCTGCTGCTTCATTGCCTACTTGCAGGCTCCTCCTTACCAGGAAAGCAGGATCCTTTGATTCTAATTTGGTTCTTGGGCACAATTCCTGGTATTCCTGAGGCCTAGTCTGAGTCTGCCTATATTCCACACTGGGTATGTTTAAATCCTGAACTGTTTGATTTATTTCAAAGTGTATCTGTAGTAGATCTTTCTTGCTTATGATGTGCCTACCTTTCCAGCAGGGAACCATTGGTCTTGCTGCTCTACTACAGGTCTTCCAACAGCCCACCTGCAGGAGCAATTGTTTGACTCTTTCTCTGTCTCTCTTTCGCACTCTCTCTCACTCTCACTTTCTCACTCTGTCTGTGAGAGAGTCATCCTTTTTCCCTGATCACACTCCTTTGTTTGATACTGGTGGTTACTGACTCTGATTGTGCCATGGACACTGCTAACCGGGCCCAGGGCCAGTGCTCTGTTTAAAAGGTATATAGTTATTAGGCATGATTACAATTGACTCTGTCAACCTACTTGTAAGTCCCTAGTATATGGTAGGGCATGTAGGTGTAGAGACCCTAGTGTTGTGGATTTAAGGCACTTAAGGGTGCACTGCTGTGGTGTCTGCTGTCGTTTTGGAGTCAGCCCTGCCTTGCAGGCTGCTTTTAAAATAAAACTATGTCCTAATTTGACGTTTGAAATATAAGTGCTTCCTAAGTCCTAAACTACTTTTTAATTACATATGTCACCCCTAAGGTCTGTCCTAGGTACCTCAAGGGTAGGGTGTCTTGTAATTAAAAACGGGGGCATTATAAAATATGTTTTGTATGCCTTGGCAAAGAGAAAACTGCCCATTTCATGTTTCCCACTGTAGCACTACTAGCTCTATAGGCTAACATGGGAAGGCTTTATTAACTTTAATAAAGTCTAATTTCTGACAGGAATGAGCTAGAACAGTGATTCAAATTATCAAAATAATAGTTACAATAAATCCAACAACTTCCTAAGGTTAGATTTGTTATAACTATCATAGGAAAGTAGTTTTAGAACTTGCTTTCCTGAAGTTAGCTGAAACTGCCCTGTAGCAGCCTCTTCTGATTGGTCAGCCATTGACAGGCTGAGATAAGCTGCTCTGATGAGGTGTGAAGTGGCCTGGGCTGAAACAAAGGACAACCTGGTAGGAGGACATCTGCTGATGCAGGTGCCAAGACAGGAAGGGGGCTGGGTAGCCAAAATGTTCTTCAAAGGGGGAGAGATAAATAGTGCAGGACCCAGGCCCACCCCCACTTCCTGCACCTCTAGCCAGATGGGAGCCTCTCTAATTAGATTAGGAGAGAGGCTGGAAGGGGAGTTTAGGGAAAGGTTAGCCAAACCTGTGGGTTGGGGTAGTCAGACCTGAACTCCATTTTGATTTGTGTTGAGATGTGCATTCAGGGACAAAAATTTGCCACACTTCCCAGGAAGTGGTCATCGCAGAGGGTGGCAACTGGACTCCCAGTAGTTGAGTGTGCCCTCTCCTTGCCAGCCAAGAATGAGAAAAAAATATAGGAAAGCTGCCCAGCACCTCAGATCCCTGCTTGGAAATAGCAAGAGAAGAAGTACTGCCCTGCTGAACCCCTGGTCTGCACCCCAAGAGGACTGCACTCATAAGGACTGCACCTATTGCACACTTTGGGCTTCACAAAAGAGGATATTGCCTGGCTTCAAAAGGATTAAGGAGGGTCTCTGAAAGCAACAGGTACAAAAGAGCTTCAGGAAGTCACCTGCATCAAGACAAGCACAGCTGACCAGCTTCACCTAGAATTTAAAGGATTTGCCCAGGTGCATTGTAGGAATTATAGTCCCAACTCTCCAAGGAGAGACTCAGAGTTCTGGTCCCTTGGATGGTGTTGTGGACCCTTCAAGACCCCTAAAGGACCTTCTGGAAGAAGCTCCAGAAGTTTGGACTCATTTGGAGAGTTTTTGGTAAAAAGCTCCATAAGTTCACTGACTAGTCTTCAAGAATGAGGCCGGCAAAGTCAAACTGTGCCTCAGACTGAAATTCAGGTTTGCTCGGGAGCGCTTCATCATCGACGTCAAGAACCAAGACCTCCTCGAATCACGAGGCCTTGCACTGAAGCAAGCCAGTGTTGTTGAGCTGTAAACCAGTCTGTCGCGGAGACTCGACTGACGTTGAGGGAAAAAGATTTTAAAAAGTGACTACGTGCGAAGGTAAAATTTTCACCAGGCCCTACCACTCATCGTAGCTGACCCACTCTCTATTGTGTTTGGTCTTAAACTTTGACTTTTTCCCTGTGAGGTGCGAGCAAATCGCTGCGGTTGTAGCTTTTCACTTCTTGGCATTAGAAAGCACAATTTTACAACTATTCCTTAAAAATGCATATCTCCGGTTCCCTACATTGGATTTTTATTGTTTTTGTGTCATTTTAAAGATAAATATATTGTTTATTGTTTAAAAATAGGTTTTGGATTTTTATTGTGTGTTGTGTCTTACTTATTTTCTGTTTGGTGATATTAAATGCTTTACACACCTGTCTCCTAAGTTAAGCCTGACTGCTCGTCAGCCAAGCTACCAAGGGTTGAGCAAGGATTAATTGAAGGATTAATTTATTGAGACTTGACTGGACCTTATTTGTTATTGTGGTATTATTACTAGTTGTAGGTACCTCTTTGCACCTCCTAATAAACCCCCTTCCAACACTCTCTGTCTCTCTTCGTTTTCGCTCTCCCTCTGTACCCTTGGAAGGTTACTCTACTACACATGCTCTTGATTCACAACATGCTAATGCATCTTTACAGTGTGTCCTTCAAAACACAGTTGAACTGCTATTGATTTACAACTTAACAAACTATTGACAATGACAACCGTTTTGGCTTTTGTTGTGTAAAAATAACAAAAGAAACTTCACTAAAAGACATAGCACCAACACAGCATGAACAGCAGTATTAAGGACTACAAATTCGACTTTAGATTTAGCCTGCCTTAAGCAGCTGAAATCTCTAAGGTAAATGCTCATGTTCCATGGTGTTCTTGTATCTTGTAATTTCAAATGGAATCTGTAACTCCTGTTAATAGCCCAATTAGAAATCATGGGGACCTTATAGTGGGGCCAAAGAATGCTAGCACCATCCCAAAGCAAGTAGTTGGGTTTTGAGGTGATGTTAGCATTCTAATTGTATACCTCTAATTCAAGTTTTTCTCTGCTACTGTGCCATCCTGTCCACTTCAAAATTCCCCATAGGTGTATGTGGCCCATATTTATACTTTTTTAGCACCGCATTTGCGCCATTTCTTTTATGCAAAAGCAGCGCAAACTTGCAAAATACAATTGTTTTTTGTAAGTTTGCACCGTTTTTGCATAAAAAAGCAGCACAAATGCGGCACTAAAAATGTATAAACATGGGCCTATGTATTAACTGCTCAGATGGCCCTGCCAGACACTTTTGCTGACTGCTACCATCAACTGATAGGTGTACATGTGTATCAGTGAGTACTAATCTAACAGGATCTGGTCTGACATCAGCAGTGGACAGTGAATTCAGCAGTCATATGGCTGCAGGCATGTGTCCCTCTAAGAGTCCATGTCCAGCTTTGAGCTGCAAGAAGGGTCAGAATAGAGGTTCAAGAGGAAGAATCTGTGTCCCATGAAGTAGATCTGGGGGACGAACAAGTGGTTGGGAGTGGTGTGGCAATGCAGATAGTCCTGAAGCTACAACTGCATGAATGGCTAACCAAATGCAAAAGGTTTGAACTCCTTCAATATGATGGCTGCAAGGCTTTTCTTCAAGGAGGCATTTGCCTGTTGAAAGGTGGATCTCCCCACTTACAGAAAAGGATAATGTGGTCAATTCTTTCAGTATGGTACAGACATGCGATGATTCAGCTACTTCCTCCTGATGAAGTAGGTTGCATACTACACGTAAGTAAAAATCTCACCTGTATCATTCTATATTTATAATCTTTATGGTGCTTTTATGCTGTCAACACATTGCAGGACAAGGCATCCGATGGGTGAACAGGCAGGCCGCAAATACTGGGTGAAATTTGTACAGCAATTATTTGTGACCTCCCTGTCATTTTAGAGTGATAACTATCGAATTACAAATGCTTTTTCACAGTGGGTTACAAAACGACCTGCTTAATGAATATTAATTAAGAAGATCACTATTTGCAACCTTTGCTGACTGGCTACTAAAGGAGAGGTCCTGGTCTGCAAGGGACAGCAGAACCTGATCTCTGTGTTTTCATTACCAAATGGGAAATATTTATTTTAAAACCAATCCTTGTACCTTAAAGGGTTAGGTGCTGGTTTAATTTTTTTTTTCTAATTTAGACGATATCTGTGGTAGCAGGCAGTGTTCATATATACTACTTCATGCTCCCCCATAGCTGCATGGCACAAAAGGGGAAGATTTTCCACAGGGAAGCTGTTTCACAATCATAGGGACAGATTCCTCTTTGCAAACCAGTTACTATCCCAATTTGGTGGCTGTAACTGATCAATGTTTGTGATCACAAGTGGAAAAAGGCACAGAGTCCTTTCTTCCTGAAGTTATTGTTTATGAATATTTCCTGAATATTACCATTTTATTCTTATTTTAAATGTTTTGGGCCAATTTATAATACCATGCGAGAGTATTTAAGAGAGTAATACAGGAGTACTGCATTCTGTATTACAAAATGCCTTTGTGTACAGGTCCCTCAATGTATTACAAACGTACATACATCTGATCACGTTGATTCTTTTGTACATATTCACCCTGTAGAGATATTATTCACGAGTCATGGCAGAATGCTCAGTGAAGTACCCCATGTTTAAAATCATACACAAGACAGCACTGAAAATTATACTTTTCACATCAACGAGCTGGTTGTATGGCGAATATATTTTTGTACACACCCAGTAAAGGCGCTCTGGGACAATAAACAGTTACAATTGGTTTCTTTGTGATGAGTGTCGTTCACCAGACAGGCATTCAGATGTAAAGTTCTGCGAAGAAAATGAAAGCTGTCTAGAACCAAAAATGAATGTGAATCTAATGGTTTCATGTATAGAGGAATACAAGTTCCATATTCATGGAGCTGTTCAAATACAATGCTCTAAAATGTCAGCAGCGCGGGCTCATTTAACAATAAGCTGATACTGCTAGCTGTTTTGCAAAGACTTCAATTCATACACCAATACACTACTGGAGTTGAATGCTAGCTAAAGCCTAAGAACTAAGGGTCATATTTACGAGTCCCTAGGGGCACACTGCGCCACCAGAGCATCATTTTTTTAATGCTCCAGTGGTGCAGTGTGCCAGATCACATTTACAAGGCCATGCAAAGTCACCTTGCGTGGCTTTTCATGACCTTGTAAATATGGGCCCCTTTCACGCATAAAACTGTGCCAAAGGGGCGTTCCGTGGGCGTTGCTGTCGCGGTTCCCATGCAACACCCATGGAACGCTAAGGAACCTGATGCATTCCCAGATGTACAATTGTGGGAATGCATCAGGTTCCTTTGCCGCCTCAGTAGTGACATAGAAGTGACCAACGGGGAGAAATATCTTTATTTCTCTCTTTTTTTCTCAAAAGAGGAAAACACCTCTCTTGATTGTTTTTGTGCAGGAAGGTGAACTTGCTGCCAGAGGTCGAAGCGCATTAATGAAACAATGGGAACTGTGATGCTGCATGCAGTGGGGGTGGGGTCAGTGAATGTGAGGGCGGGGTCAAAAGTCTGGCTAAAAAAACAATTCTCTACGTTTATTTGGGCTTTCTCTTTCAGGTAACTACATATAAAATAACTCACAACTTAAATGAAATATACAATTAAAAACGTTAAATTAATCAGTGGCAAGTGCACTATTGTATATCATGAAACCTCTATTAGTTAATGAACTGCAGAGGTCTCTGTGTATCCAAAAATCCACAGAAAAAAACTTGGTTGGTGCAGCAGAGAATAGTGGCTTGTGTATTGCTGGTGCTACAAGGGCTCAGTCTGTGACAGAAAGCACTGAGAGCATGTAAGGCATTATGTTAAATATGCATTACGCACACTATAAAATGTACTGCTACCAAATGTGCCAAAAGGTTTCAGATAAAATGGTGCTTCCAAAATATAGATTTTAGTAATACGCAGACTGTATGTAATGATTTATTTTCATATAACTGCCCTGAAGAGCACATACTTCACAGCTCAGCTGGTAACTCCCCTGCACTACCACTGAAATAGGATAAACCTTTGTCATCACAAAGCTTCATGTGATTCAATCAATAAACCAGCGCTGCTCCCAAGCCCCCTATACATTTGCAGATTAACCAGTTGTGGGCATTTGCATTTCTTTCAAGCAAGCAGGCGCCCTGGCAAGAAGGCCTGTTCGTTGTTAAATTGCGTGCTCCTCCCTCAGTCTCACAGCACAGGAGACTCCCAGAATGAAAACTCAGAACTCGAATCTACTTTCTGAGACAGTTGTATTTTCATAAAAAGTAGGGGAATGTTTTTTCATAAATTAAAAAAGTATGGGCAGGTCATGCCTCTCTGATCCCGCCCACTTTGACCACTGTTTCCTACTCAAAACAATCATCCCCATAATGCAAACATCCTTGCACCATGGTGCAAGGGTTCCACCATTGGCGGTAGGCAGCAATTTGTGAGCCAGCGCAGGGGTAGAGGACAGAAATGCTCAATATCTTGGAGATACGGCACACTTTCTGCGCCGCTCTGCACCTTTGAGCTTGTAAATGAACTTGGGGTTGCTCTGTTTAAAAAAATGCATATCAAAAAGAGAATAATTTCTGTGAGGAAACAATTGTAGCAGTCTGCTTCAGAAAGAAAGACGTTGCATATTTCAGTATTTCCTACACCAGTTGCCAAAGTTACGACATGCCATGGGCCAGAGTTAGAGTTATGTAATCATTTCAGCTTCTTCATCTCTCTAGTATCTATATTTTGGTACCTATGCAGAGCAAACTAAGCAACGGAGCACTGTATATTACATGACGCAGTGCAGATCATCTATGTCCAGCAGGGATTATACAAATACATTTTATATCCATTTTATGCACGGGGAACCTAATTGATTTGTATAAGACCACACACTGTTGAGACTAGCCACAAAGTCCCCCAGAAGCCACAAGCCCAAGCCACTGGGCCACATTTTGGTGAGTCTCCAGGTAAAATGCATAGTATCTTTAGAACATGTCGGAAACAGTTAAATTAGTGTTGGGAAAAGACCAAAGGAGCATGTCCATTGGCTCAAGGTCTGTTGTCTGGCATCACAGCCCCTTCTGCTTGTTATTGCCATCCTATATCTGCCATGCTCAGTTAGCATAGGCTAAAACCAGGAAAGATGATTTCAATAGCTACGAACATGAAAAATACGACCTCTAAACCAGGAACTACTTGTGACAAAGGTCCCTAGCGCTTGATTCATGCCCCAGCTTTTTCATGAGTACAAGTCATTCACATCATGTGGCTGTAAGTCCAATCAGGGGCTTAGCTTTGTCAGTATGATTGGGGGGTGTTAGCTTCAGATTTCCCAACAATCACGCTGGCACAGGATGTCAACCGAGAGATGCTTAAGAGGCAATGGAAAGAGAGAGGAATGTGTATAGGTAGGTGTACTAAGTGAAAGAAACCCCATTGTTTTGTGAAATAACCAAAAAAAATTAAGTCTTTCCAAACAGAGAGAGGGAGAAGATGTGTGTGCGTTTTGGTCTGTGTGTAAAAACTCCTGGTGAAATCCGACTGACTCCTCACCATACCTGAAAGCACCTGCACCCAACTATTTATCACAAAATAACTTTATTAGGGGAGTGTAACACCCCACACACCCTTCCCCCTGAAGCTACGCCCCTGCCTCCAATGCAAAGCACAGCTCAGAGCAATTGTAGTTTTTTTTCCATTAACCCATTGCAGTTCAGCTTGGGGGGGGAGCCAGGCTGCCTACAGAGTACGCTGTGCATGAAGGAAGACTCAGGACACAGGTGTCAGGTGCGTAACTAACCGACTTTTCTTTTTTACAGCCGCAAGCAGCACTTGGATGGACAGCGGTAGGGTTATTGAGTAATCACCTCTGCCACTGAGTTGGTAGTGACGACACTACAGAAGTGTCCATGGTGCAACCAATGTGTGGCTAAGGAAAAACTTCCACTTGAAAATGGGAATAATCAGTCCTTGCATTATTTTCATGGCAATGCTAATAAATGACAATAACCAAGAGATACCAAAGCACCAAAGTGGGGGGTGGGTCAATTTGACTCTTTGGTCTTGGCCTTTCCTTGAGTTAAATTTTATCAATTTAAAGTCTGATTAAAAATGACCTCAAAATAAAAAGATGAACACCCTGCCTGCTGAGCCCCCTCAACGTTAAAACATACAATTGTAGAGAGAACTATGGACATTATAGAAAATTATTTTAGTCAATTACTCTACACTCGCAGAGATGCTGAAAAAGAGAATGGGTCTGGCTGACAAAATGCTCCACTGGTTCTCCTCATACCTGAACAATCAGTCACAGAAAATCAAACTGGAGAGCTCACAATCAAAAACGTCCTTGGTAAGGCCCAAGGATCCATCCAATCCCCCACAATCTTCAACATATACATGGAACCACTGACAGAAATCCCACAATACCCCAAGCTTACATATAACATGTACACAGATGACATGCAAAGGTACCTTAAAACCTCCTCCCTTGAAGATAATATTCACTTGAATAACACTGACCATGGTCTAAACATGAATTAACCTGTACACACACAAACTAACCACCATGAAGACGGAATTCTTCCTCTTCTATCCCTGCAAGGCTCCCCACATACACATGATTGGCTGAATCACTTGGACCCATTCAAACCAAAACCAATAGTCATCGACTCCGCCAAGTGCTCAAGGATCACTCTAGACAAAAACCTCTACATCGAAGCCCACACCAAAGTATCTGCAAGAAATCCTTGATTGGAGCCAAGTGTACTCAAGAAGGTAAACCCATTTGTTCTGCCACCAGGCTTCAAGAACATAGCCCACGCTCTAGTCTTAACCAGAATAGATCACAGAATTGCAACCTTAAGAACACCAAAATATCACCTGGCCCTCACCAAGTCGTTAGTCCCCCCCCCAGTTCAAACTGGGGCCTCTGATTTGAGGTATACCCCCTCTATGGAGGAAGTGATCCTCTCCATCTCGGAGGATATAAAGAAAGGGTTTGCAAGTTCGGAATGTAACCAAGGGGAAATTCGAGAAGCCTGCGAGGTACTGGAAAAGAAATTCGATAACTTGATGGAGAGAATTCAGACATTAGAGGAGACGGTGGGGGGGATGAAGGAGGAGTTGAAACTCCACAAAGATGAAATCCGAGGCTTGAATGAAAAAGAGCAAGGTTCGCAAATCAGGATTGAGCATCTGGAGAACTACTCACGTAGGAATAATATAAAACTGTTAAAAGTTCCGGAAGGAGCAGAAGGAGCAAATCTTAAATCATATGTTGTCTCATTAATCAAATCTGTCTGTGAGTTGGAGGAAAGTAATGAAGAGATTGAAAGAGACATTCAGAGAGTCCACCGGGATCCCTTTTCGAGGCGGCCTAATAGTACAAGACCAAAAAAAAATTTGGTTAATTTCTTAACTTATCATTTAAAGGAGAACATTTTGACCAAGGCGCTAAAACAGAAAGCATTAAAGACGGATAATGTGACTTTTGAGATCAGATCTGACCTATCTAAAATTACGATGGATAGACAGTGGGAGCTGGGAAAAAGGCTAGATGAATTTAAAAAACTCGGAGCTACGGCACAATTGAAATTCCCAGCATTCTTACGAATAATGTATAATAACAAAATGCATAATATAAGGGAGATAGATAAGGCAGATGAATTGTTAGATACTATAAGGAAAGAACAGGCCGATCAGGTGTAATATTTGTAATAAGTTTTGGAATTTTGAGCCCCCCAGGTAGGCAGGGTACTATAAAATTAGGTCCATGGTGGCTGATATAGTGGGGGGGTTCTCCATGGGAGGGGCTAGGGAAGGGGGGTACATGGGGGTTGGTTCCTTGGGATAAGGACAGAAATGGTTCCTCATTCACCTAGACGGTGGGGTGGTGGGTTTGTTTTAAATGACTAAAATTGGTACGGGCCAGGGGGAGGGCAGGTCTATGATAACATTTCTCTCTTGGAATATTAATGGGTTGAGGACTAAGTCGAGACGAAACAAAATTCTACAATATTTAAAGGATTCTCCGGCGCAAATTTTAATTTTGCTCGAGACTCATTTGGCTGCAGACGAATGTAAAGAGTTATTTAAGACTCAAAAGTGGGTGCAAATGTGTTTTTGCACCTCCCACAATTTTCATACAAGGGGGGTAGTCATTTTAATTAAACAAGGATTTCAAGCCAGACCAGAAATTTTCGAAATAAAGGCAGACCAAGCTGGTCGGTGGATTATAGTAAAATTAAAGGTTAATGAAGTATCTTTAGTTTTGGCTGGTTATTACGGCCCTAACTGTAACGATAGTGAACATTTGAAGAAGGTATTTTCCCAGCTTATTGAATTCTCAGATTCGGTCATTATGGCGGGCGACTTTAATGTGGTATTGGACAATAGATTGGATAGATCTGATTCCTGCAGATCTTTGGGTACACCCAAATCGCAATGTTTTTTAAAGAGAATGATGAAGGATCATGGCTTTTGTGATATTTGGCGAAAGAAGAAAGGGGAGGCCAGAGCCTTCTCCTTTTTTAATAAGAAATATAGTCATGCGTCACGTATTGATTACTTCCTAGTGGATGAAAGGTTGTTGGAAAATGTTGAAGGAGTCAAATATTTGCCTTCACACTTATCTGACCATGCAGCAGTAATACTACATTTGACTGCCCCACAGAGAAGGTTGGTTAAGAGGTGGACACTGGAGCGTGCACTATAATTAGATGAAGATGTCTTGCTGCAATTACGTAGGGAATCTGAGGCCTTTTTCAATACTAATATAGGGTCGGCATCATTATCAGTGGTTTGGGACTCTTTTAAGGCAGTAATACGAGGGGTGCTCAAAAGTATAGCATGTTACAAATGTAAAGTGTTCAGAGACAAAATAAGGGTTTTAGAACAGGAGATGCTGTTAAAAACCGAAATGTTGGTTGGTAAAGGGGTTGGGTCTCAGGAGGAGGAGGCAGGAAGAGTGGAATTGGCCAGATTAAGAACACAACTGGCTGATATTTTACAGGGACGCATTGCGAAAAGATGGGAGGATAGCAAATTAAAACATTTTGAATATGGGGAAAATTCAGGGAAGCTGCTAGCTTGGAAAGCCAAATCAGATCAGGTCAGGAACCAGATTAAGGAAATAAGGATCGAGGATACAGGTGAAAGACTGATACATAGGGAGGACATTGAACGCGGGTTTCAAGATTTTATTTTATCTCTGTGTACGGAACATGTGGATGGGCAAGAAAAGTGGGTGGAAGACTGGTTAGCCCAAGATATCTTGCCAGAGATTTCGCAACAAGCTCTGGAATTGTTGAATGGCCCTATGACGGCGGAGGAGGTAAGGGCGGCCCTAGTGGGGGGCAAAGAAGGGAAAGCTCCGGGCCCCGATGGAATTCCGATGGAGGTGTATAAAGCTTTAGGGGACTTAATAAGCCCGATTTTGTTGGAATTATTTGGCAAAATCTTTTTTAACGAGATAGATATGCCTTCCTCATGGAATGAGGCAGTTATTACGTTGATCTTGAAACCGGGTAAAAACCCGACTAATCGTGCATCTTACAGACCTATCTCACTTTTGAATAGTGATTATAAGTTATTTTCTAAAATCATAGCGGACAGATTAAATAGAGTTGTAAATAACTTAATACATCCAGATCAGAAGGGCTTTTCAAAGGGCAGATACCTCCACGAGTTGACATATGAATTGATTGGGGCAATAGATCTGGCGGTATCACTTGATTCCCCTTTGGGGATTATTACAATCAATGCAGCTAAAGCCTTTGATCAAGTAAATTGGGATTATCTAAAGTGTCTGTTAAGGAAGGCTAACCTGGGAAGTAATGTGTGTGGGGTAGTAAATCAAATCTATAAGGCCCCAACTGCTAGAATATTGGTGAACGGGAATCTTACCAGCCCAATTGCTATTGCGAGGGGTACTAGACAGGGCTGCCCGCTATCTCCTGTATTATTTAATTTATATATTGAGCCCTTTGCAAGGAAGATTCGGCGGAATAGGGTGATTTCCCCCTTCCGTTGCCAGGGTTGGGAGAAAAAACTATCTTTGTACGCAGACGATCTTCTGCTTTTTACAGGCAATTTATCAACGGCATTTACTGAGTCTCTCAGGCTAGCTGAAGAGTTTGGCAAGGTTTCTGGGTATCAGGTGAATGTGGAAAAAACAGAGATAATGGCTTGGAACATGGATTATATTTCGGTTTACTGCAAGAAGGAAATTAGATATTTGGGAATTTTGATACCTCAAAACATTGAACAATTAGCAGAGAGGAATCAGGTAAAATTACTGTTGGAATGTAAGGGCCTATTAAAAGGCTGGACCCATCTCCCTCTATCAATTATTGGCAGGGTTAATCTGGTAAAAATGTCGATCCTTCCAAAATGGAATTTTCTGTTTTCGACTTCTCCACTCCCTATGCAGAAAAAATATATAGAAAAAATGCAGTGCCTAATAAGTGATTTTATTTGGAACTCTAAGGGGGTTAGAATTTCTAGGAGAAAGTTGAGGCGGCGTAAGCAAAAGGGTGGTTTGGCATTACCTGAATTGCAATACTATGCTTGGGCCTTCCTTTTGAAAAATTTCAGAGATTTTTCCACATCGGACTCTACAACCGCTGGTCTTATGTTTAAAACAATGGTTTCTAATATTAAGGGTGCGTCAACTAATTTTATTTTTAAATTCGGGGACCCTAAATTCTACAAAAAGATAAGGCTGAAAATCATGCGGGGATTAGCAGAATGTTGGTATCAGATTAGATGATTAGCAAAATTTACCTATTATAACTTCAATGCACCTATATGGGATTCCCCGGGTACTCCAGAATGTTTCCAAGACATACTAGCGTTACCGATAAAACAGGCTGGAGTAGAGCATTGGGGAGAGTTGTTTCCTGGAGGGGACCTTCTTTCTTGGGAAGAATTGGTGTTAATAACGGGGGGTGCTTTGTCTAGGTGGAAATTTTTGCAAGTAAGAGAATGGGCTAAAGGGATTAAGGAAGGTGTGGGGAAGTATAACCTTTTGGATGTAATTATCCCGAGCCCTTTGGTAGGTCCCCACAAAGTGTCAGCTTGGTATTGGGGGATCCTAGAAGGTGTAGATGGCGAGTTTGATCTTCCTGCAAAATTGTGGGGAGATTGCTTTCCGGAAGAGTTGGTTAAGAGGTGGTGGAAGGAGTCATTAGCACTGCTTCATGGTACTGTGAAACCCGCTGCGCTAAAGAAAAACCACTATTATACGTTACATAGAGCTTACATTTCCCCAGAGAAATTATTCAAAATGAAAGGAGGCCAGGGGGTGAATTGTTCAAAATGTGGTTTGGCTCAAGCTACGGACATTCATATGTTTTGGGAATGCTTGGATGTTCGACATTTTTGGGAAGAAGTATGTGGAACAATTTCGAGTATTTTGAAGCAGAAAATAGAGGCCTCCTTAAAGTTGATAATTTTTGGTCAAGCCCAGGACTGGCTGGGGCGGTCTGTTACAGCGAGAGACAAAAAGTTAGTATTTTATGCAATAGTGCTGGGGAGGAGAGAAATCTGCAGGAAATGGATGTCGAAGGCCCCGCCAGGTTATGCAGAATGGCTTAGAGATGTATTAAGTACAGCAGATTTGGATCAAGCCATAGGGGGAAGGGATAAGGCGCAAGGGGATTTCTGGACACCTTTGTTGGATTGGAAAATAGATCATTGATGGATGTAATTTTATTTTATTGTTTGTTGAAATTGATATGGTTTTGTGTCATTGGTCCGATGATTATACATCCTGCTCTGAAATCCTTAGGGAGTAAAGACAGTCTAAGGATTGGTCGAGAAGAGAGGGTAACCCCTGGCTGAAAATAACTTCCCATGTGCTGGCTGATAAGCAAAGGAGGTTTAATACACTGCCTAGGGTGAATGAGGACAAAAAAATAAAATAAAATAAAAATAAATAAAAAAAAAGACCTACACTTCTGTAGAGCAGCCCTCAGAATCTGGAACTCCCTCCCACTGGTAACTCACATGAATCCATCGACTGCTATTTTCATGAAGAAGGTGAAAACAACATTGATGACCAACTTCTTCCCTCATGAACCCAAAACGCCAGCCTGGATATCATGGAAGTCTCCATATCAAGGAATGAATGTAACAAGATGGCAGCCAACGAGAGTCCCCCATGCAGCCTACACAATTATTAGTAAATACCACACATTAAGGATACATGTTGACTGGACAAGGACCTACCCCTGACCGAACAATGGCAGGACTCAAAATGATGCCACACTAACTTGACCCTAAGGGAAGACACCACTCTAGTCCAGGTGCCAACTACACATGTTAAACAACTACAGATCTTGCCAAAAGAAACACTCCACCTCAGCCTACATACAACTATGTAACAATGGCCAGTAAATATTTACCAGCTGCAGACTCTGTTGCAACCCCACAACTTGTAGACCCCTGGAATACTGAAATGATTCCCTTGCACAGTGACCTGGCGCACCCCAGACTCTTTGGGAAATTCACTGTGAGTGCATGTAAAAAGCTCCACTTTTACACCTCTATATTAAGCTCTTGGAGGTTAGAGTGTCACAGTGGGAGATACTCTTGGTTGGATAAGCAGTACAAAGGACAATGTCCAATCTACAAGCCTAATCACTTTTTTGTATCTCCTAGGTAATATCAAACAAGCAATGGCAAAGCCAATAAATGACACCTTTAAAAAGTGGCTTCCATGTTACATTTTCCCCTTTGGCGGGATTAGACAGCACTCCCTTGTCAGTGTCTTATCAATCATTTGCAACCCCAGTGTTTTGACTTTTCACAGCAGAATCACAAACGATTTTTTGCAGTTGGTGAATGTATATCATTACTACCAATTCTTGCCAAAAGTGGTGGAAATGGTACATCTTAATTATTGTTGGTATAATGTTATTTAGTGAATAGCTCATGTATGAGGGAATTACATTTAGAAGAACTGAGGAGATAGGCTTAATAGAGTTGGCTGATGATCCATTAAGCATGTACCACAATGGTGCAATTGCTCATCTTCTGTAAGTCCTCCTAATTACCTTTAACAATGGAACCCCAAATGGTAAGTTTGAGTGAAAAAAAAACTTCTGTTCGTTTTTGTGGAGGACAACTGGGTCCTTTTTGAAAAAAAACAACTTTCAGAGCGCAAGTCATTTTAAGCAATCCAGAGAGTGTTTTTCTATGAGAAATATGTGACAACGTTTGTAGTGCATTTCGATGGTCTGGTTTCATGCCAACATTTCTCAAATGACATGAAAAAAATGATCATGTATATGGTATTTCTAGACTTACAATTTGCATGTTGTCTGATTTATCAGGATCTATGGGTGCATACATTCTAATTGCCACAGGGGAAGGGACCCTTTAGTGGAATGTCCCATAATGTGCCTGTCTCAGGTGCATGAGTTTATAGTTATTATGCACAAAATTATGTCATATGCTGGTGATGCACTTAAAACTAATGTGGGTTGCATCACGATGTATTTCTCACATTTAGGTGTTTCTAGTTCACCTGAATGCTTTTTTTTATTCTGGTTAGACAGAGGACTATACACAGTGACCAGAGTCAGCCACTGTTGTGTTTTCTGCATGTGGTTCCAAAACTGCCACCCTTTCGTTGTTTGGGGCTCTTTGGTGTATTTCAGAATGGTGCTCTGATGGTAAGCCAAAGTCCTGAGTCTGACTGAAGGCCCAATGCTTGGACAAAGTACTCATCTGTAGTACTGTAATATCTCTTGCAGCTTAGAAACTGCTCCAGAGAGACATTTTCCCACAAAGATTGAGGGTGAAGCGATTTGTATGATAGTAAAGCATTTATGTCTGTCATTTTTTCAAATGCAGTGGTTTCTGAGTCACCATCATTAGACTTAGTCCACAAGTCCTAGAAAGTTACTTATTCCGTATTATACCACGTGATAGTAGATGGTCATCTTGGTAGTAAATCCTGGTCAGCAAAACCTCCAGATCTGTGACTGTACCAGTCCAAATACACAGGATGTCACTGATATATCTCTTCCACAATTTAACTTTGTTCTGGTATGAATTGGTGTCACTGTAGATACATACCGACTCAAGCTGGATGGCAAAGGTGTTCGCCGGTCAGAGAGCAAAGGTATTGCACATAGAAATCCTGCCCATTTGCCACTAATATTGGGCAAGGAACTCAAAAACTCCTCATTAAAGCCAGGTAAAGCATTGCAAGACTAAACTAATTGGAGCATCATCAACCCTCTCTACCTCTCTTAAAGAGGTCCTCACAGTAAACCTGGTGGCTCAATGAGGAATGCTTTAAAATGACAGAGCAAGCTGATGCTCCGCCATTGGAAATCATGTGCTTCTCTCATCTCTGCATGGGGCAGAGGAACCACAGGCTTGGCAGGATGGGAACACTGCGTGGTCAGACTTCAACAAATTTTACATGACCGTTTTGCTCTTTGAAGTTGCTTCAATATGAAGGGCATGATAATAATAATAATAATGATATTAGTATTCCGATCATTAGAACTATACACTAGAATTCAGATCAGTAGAAATACATCTACATTGTGATGGAATTGTAATCTAACAATTTGTGATGGAGTGCTTCCATGAGGTTGATATATGTCCGGATTTGAGGAGCTTGGTACTCACCTAAATAGAATGTGAAAGCAAAGCATAACAAAAGATATGTACATTAAGTTGACCTTATGTTGAAGCTGTGGTTGAGAAAACCAGAGGACGCCTTCCAGCAGCTTCTTTCTTTATCCTTTAGAATAGGATTACATTCACTGGTTATTTTTTTTCTTCACTTCAAATTATGGACAAAATTTGTAGTGTCAGAAAACAAAACACCATCATTTGTTCTAAGGTGCTCTGGCAAAGGAGTGCGTAGCAGGAAACATGAGATCAGTCAAAGATACTTATAATTGGTCAATAGGCACATACAAGCTCCTATCATGGCTTTTGGCAATCTTCTACCAGGTAACTCCCCAAATAGTCTATGTTATATCCTACGATTTAGATGTTTTTCTGTTGATGCTGAGGCTGAAACCAGATAATGCCTCTATAATGATGAAGGTTGCTCATACTCACTTCACTGGTCCTGGGGACACCAGTTATCTTCAAATCCACAATCTGCTGAGTTAATCAGACTGTTCATGTGGAAATTTGAGGCTGGAGGATCAGATCGGGTAATGTGGCCCTAATTTAGCAAATAGAACTAGGCAAAGAAGGCATGTTATACAATACTGATAGTCAGTAATAAAATGAAAGCTGTTGAAGAGTCCTACAAAACATTAAGTCAAGTAATTGATAGAGAGTTCCCAGAGACCTTTGACAAGTAGACGAGACAGGTGTTTGTACTGCTAAAAGTATGTTACTGGGACAGTCAAAGTGAGTCACTTGTAAGCCATTTTACATTGATCCATGGGGAAAAGGTGCTCCTTCCATCGCCACCTGAATGACTATTTAAGTCGGGGTTATTCCTATTTCTTTTTGTGAGATGTAAATCACCTGTCTTGGTGTCATGTTTTGAAGGGGATGTGGACGATCTTGCATTTTATTGCCAAATTCCAGTCACTAATGTCCATTCCAACTATATGACAGGAGCCTCCTTGTAAAGGTGCAGAAACTGGAGAACAAGGCAGTTACAGAAAATTTAGGAAGGTACCAGGAAGGTGGTTGAGATGCGCCTGGATCCTCTCAGGGTGATAATTCACCCTCTACAAGTCGATTGGTAGATTGATGGTGGAGCAGCACGCAATACCTCATGTTATTAAACCTAAATATATTGTGGTGAAACAGACCTTCTTGGTCAGGCTGGTTTGCATGTTCAAACAATTATCTGGGATGACAACAGAGGTAAATGTATTCAGTAGAGGCTCTAGGCTGTCAAGGAAGATTATTTGATTTATCTGAACTTTTTTATTCAAGGATCAGAAAGGAGTTAAAAGTACCACCATTGTAGAGGGAAAGATAGACTTCTCTGGAATACAAAGTAGTTTTTAATGATGTAATGCCTTGCTCATTATATTTCAGGGGATTGAAACAGTGGGGATGCTGAGATGAAACTGAGCCTTGGCTGATATTTTTTCTATCATTAACTCATGTTGAAATGCGTAAGTGATATATGCAATTATTATATTTAATCCCTTCCTGAAAGGTAATAGTTGGATTCAACTATTAATTTGAAGGATTATATCCAACTGTTACAGTTAGGGATTACATTCAAGGATTTTATGTGACTATTACATTTAATCTTTGCCTGTCACATATTTTTGAATCCTTCTCCTGCAAACTGCTAGACAACTTAATGTTACTCTTCAGAACCGATGATGAGGAGTTGAATACAATAAGGAAAGTTATAATAAATACACAGTAATGAGAGTGTATCATGATATTTGTATGCTACATATGGAACTGGTTCGGAAGAATTGTGTTCATTTTCATAAGGATTTTTATTTTACAAAAAAAGATAATCAGCAAAAATTGCTGATGTAAGAACCAGCTGACTTTTAAGACTCAGAGGGGTTTGCAAAACAAGTGGTATCGCCTTTGAGTATTGAAATCAATACATCATTTACCTCGAGACATCTGTGTTAACAGATGCCAGAATCAGTAATCTATCTAATAAATTTAGATTCAATGCGAGTCCTAAAGTGCTACTTTTCTAGACACACATTGTATCCATAAGAGGTTTTTTGCAGTCTGACACGTATCAAAACAAATATACCGCAACAACCTGCTGCACAATAAAGGTTTTCATTCTAGCACTACAATCATGTAGCCACGGTTCCTGCCAAAGTATAAAACATTTAATGAACAAAGGCATGATGCTCCATTTACGTGCCCTATATTTAGCACTCTAAGGTAGACCGCAACTTCAGTACGGTGAGACAATATTGACTGGGTGCTTTAAAGCACTTTTATTCTCAATAGCAGCTGTATAAAAATGAGTTGACGAAACATTACAATTCGCTGTTGCTTATTTATATTTCATAGATCTACATCACAACAATTATATCTGTTCCAATACAAAATATAACAAATATGTGATCGCTTTGTAAAACTGATCGATCTGGATGAGAAGATAAACAAACGTTGTTGGCTAGAACAAAAAGAGGATAATTTTTGGGTGCATTGTTACTAAGTCTGGGTGAAACAAACCTACTCAATGCAATGCACTAGACCTTTGGGGCAATTTGAGCTTTAACCTCTTTGGTGCGGGCGTCGGCCACTGGCCGACGCCCACACACCCTCCCTGGTGCGGGTCACGACCAGTGGCCGACACCAGGAAGGGCATTAATAAATCCTTGGGTGCGTTGCACCCGGGGATTTATTTTTTATTTTTAAACTTCCCCCGGGAGACACGGAAGCTTCCGTGTCTCCCCCCGCCCCCCACCCGCCCCTTTGTGACGTCAGCGCGGCGCGCGGCGCGAGGCGCGCTGACGTTTCAAAGGTGTTTTCCCCATCAAAGCAGGAAGCAGCCTTGCGGCCGCTTCCTGCTTTGATGGGGAAAACAGCCTTTTCCACGTTCGGGAAGGCCTCGTAAGAAAGGGGAGAGTCTCCCCTTTCTTACGAGGCCTTCCTGAAAGTGTTTCCTGGCCCCCGATCGCAGCACAGCGATCGGGGGCCAGGAAACACTTTTAGGAAGGCCTCGTAAGAAAGGGGAGACACTCCCCTTTCTTGCGAGGCCTTCCTAAAAGTGTTTCCTGGCCCCCGGTCGCAGCTGTGCTGCGATCGGGGGCCAGGAAACACTTTCAGGTTTCCTGGCTCCCCCGATCGCAGCACAGCTGCGATCGGGGGGCCAGGAAACACTTTGAAAAGGCCTCGTAAGAAAGGGGAGACTCTCCCTTTTCTTACGAGGCCTTCTGAAACTGTTTCTGGCCCCCGATCGCAGCACAGCTGCGATCGGGGGCCAGGAAACACCACTAGACACCAGGGATTTCACTTTGGGGGGGCGGCCCCCCCGGAAAACGGGCCGCCCCCTCTCCCGCATAATTGAAAAAAAAAAAAAAAAAAAAGGTAGGTGCCCCCTGGGGGGGATCGCGCCCCCCCAGGGGATTTTTTTTTCTTTTTAAAAAATAAATAAATAAATAAATAAAATGAAATGACAGGGGGTCGCCCGTGGGCAGGGTGACCCCCTGTGGGGGCAATTTTTTTTTTTTAGATGTTGTAGGGTTTCCCTGGGGGCCATTTTGCCCCCCAAGAAAACCATACAACAACTAAAAAAAAATATATATATATAGATCTATATATATCTATGTAGATAGATATATCTAGGTACATGGATATATCTATAGATATATCTATGTAGATAGATATATATATATATATATATAGAGGTAGATCTATATCAAAGAGATTTATAAAGCGCGCTACTCACCTGTGAGGGTCTCAAGGCGCTGGGGGGGGGGGCGGGGGGAGGGAAAGGGGCTGGGAGGTTCACTGTTCGAAAAGCCAGGTTTTGAGGCCCTTCCTGAAAAGAAGTAGGTTTTGGGTCTTGCGAAGGTGGGTTGTGAGGGCGTTCCAGGTTTTAGGTGCAAGGTAGGAGAAGGATCTGCCCCCGGTGGTGGTGTGTTTGATGTGGGGGACAGAGGCGAGAGAGAGGTCAGCTGAGCGGACATTTCGTGTGGGGGTGTGGAAGGTGACTCTCGTTGAGGTAGGCAGGGCCTGTGTTGTGGAGTGAGTTGTGTGCGAGGATGAGGATCTTGAAGGTGATCCTTTTGTCAATGGGGAGCCAGTGGAGGGATTTGAGGTGTGGAGAGATGTGTTTGTGTCGGCGGAGGTCGAGGATGAGTCGTGCTGCTGAGTTCTGGATGCGTGTAGTTTGCGCTTGAGTTTTAGAGTGGTGCCGGCGTAGAGGGCGTTTCCGTAATCAAGCCTGCTGCTGATGAGTGCGTGAGTGACAGTTTTTCTGGTCTCTGTGGGGATCCATTTGAATGTTTTTCAGTATACGGAGTGTGTTGAAGCATGAGGAGGTAAGAGCGTTGATTTGTTGGGTCATCGAGAGGGAGGAGTCTAGGATGATGCTGAGGTTGCGTGCGTGGTTGGCGGGGGTGGGTGCAGGGCCTAGCGTGGTGGGCCACCATGAGGGGTCCCAGGTGTTTTTGTGTGGGCCAAAGAGGATTATTTCGGTTTTGCTTGCGTTGAGTTTCAGGTAGTTGGTTGTCATATATATATCACTTTTGTCAATATGTGTGTGGTTTCCCTGGGGGGAAAAGGGTCCGACTTGTCTAGTGGCAGTTTTAGTGCCATAAAGAAGCGCAGAAAAGGTTTATATGCCTACTGCAAAGAGCAAATCTATATTTTATGTAAATAGCTGAGTACATTAGTAAAGTCTATGGAGAGATGAAGGGCACTTTTGCTGGGTGGTAATGAGGGAATCCAAGGAGGAGGGAGTGGGAGCACCAATAATGATTGTTGGACTGGGCGCAGGAGGTGCTAAAGACTGTGACAAATGGTATGTGACAAGGTGTTTTTTGAGTGTCTTGAAAGTACGTGCTGATTGAGGGAAGAAGCGCAGGTAAGGTGGCCTCTACTGTTGCACGTATCTCACACACACCATCGATTTTGTGTCTGTATACGTAGGCTAGTGTTTTAGAGCGACAGTTTAGCCAATAGCAGAGATGGCATCTTGATGGATGACTGCTGCCTGCACTCGGGTTATAGAGGACCGCTCTGACATAGGATCAGAGACTGAGACATCAGATACTGAGACAGCATCTGAGGGATAGGACAATGGCGCAGACTCTGGGAGTGATTTTTCAGTCAGAGGAGTCCCATTTGATAACTCCTCTTCCAGTACATTATGAGGGAGGTGATGAGGACAGTCCTGCTGTTCCTTCGCAAGCTGTTCGTGCAACTGGGTAATAGTGGGTTAGGCCAACCCAGAGAGCAGGTGAATGCGGCGGCAAGCAGAGAGAGAGTGCTCTCTTGGGAGCTCCCCAATTTAGTTCAGCCCCAAATTCCACCACCCAAATCATATTGTGGAGACATCAAAATTGTCTATGGCAAAACAAACTGGTTTTGTAAGGCAGGCAGCTGTGTTTTTGGTCCTGGATTCGGCGGCCATATAGAGAAACACACTAAACCCAAACATTTCTGGAAACTAGACATTCGGGGGAGTCCACAGAGGTGTGACTTGTGTGGATTCCCCAAAGTTTTCTTACCCAGAATACCCTGCAAAGCTGAAATGTTGAAAAAAAACTCAATTTTTCTCGCATTTCTGTCACACAAACTACAGGAATATGCTGGGATCCACAACATTCCTACCACCCAGTGACTCCTCACCTGTCCTGATAAAAACACTACCCCACTTGAGTGCCTACACCTAGTGCCTGTGTCAGGAGTGGATCACCCCAGGGTCAACAGCTGCCTCACGTAAGGACCAACATTGACCGTTGTGTGATCTATTCCTGTCGCAGGCACCAGGCCTAAGCACACAAGTGAGGTATCATATTTATCGGGAGACTTGGGGGAACGCTGGGTGGAAGGAAATTTGTGGCTCCTCTCAGATTCCAGAACTTTCTGTCACCGAAATGTGAGGAAAACGTGTTATTTTAGCCACATTTTGAGGTTTGCAAAGGATTCTGGGTAACAGAACCTGGTCCGAGCCCCACAAGTCACCTCATCTTGGATTCCCCTGGGTTTCTAGTTTTCAAAAATGTGCTGGTTTGCTAGGTTTCCCCAGGTGCCGGCTGAGCTAGAGGCCAAAATCCACAGGTAGGCACTGTTTTCTATGAAAAAATGTGATGTGTCCACGTTGTGTTTTGGGGCATTTCCTGTCGCGGGCGCTAGGCCTACCCACACAAGTGAGGTATCATTTTTATCGGGAGACTTGGGGGAACGCTCGGTGGAAGGAAATTTGTGGCTCCTCTCAGATTCCAGAACTTTCTGTCACCGAAATGTGAGGAAAACTTGTTTTTTTAGCCACTTTTTGAGGTTTGCAAAGGATTCTGGGTAACAGAACCTGGTCTGAGCCCCCCAAGTCACCCCTCCTTGGATTCCCCTAGGTCTCTAGTTTTCAGAAATGCACAGGTTTAGTAGGTTTCCCTAGGTGCCGGCTGAGCTAGATGCCAAAATCTACAGGTAGGCACTTCGCAAAAAACACCTCTGTTTTCTTCCAAAAATTTGGATGTGTCCACGTTGCGCTTTGGGGCGTTTCCTGTCGCGGGCGCTAGGCCTACCCACACAAGTGAGGTATCATTTTTATCGGGAGACTTGGGGGAACGCCGGGTGGAAGGAAATTTGTGGCTCCTCTCAGATTCCAGAACTTTCTGTCACCGAAATGTGAGGAAAACTTGTTTTTTTAGCCACTTTTTGAGGTTTGCAAAGGATTCTGGGTAACAGAACCTGGTCCGAGCCCCGCAAGTCACCCCTCCTTGGATTCCCCTAGGTCTCTAGTTTTCAGAAATGCACAGGTTTAGTAGGTTTCCCTAGGTGCCGGCTGAGCTAGAGGCCAAAATCTACAGGTAGGCACTTCGCAAAAAACACCTCTGTTTTCTTCCAAAAATTTGGATGTGTCCACGTTGCGCTTTGGGGCGTTTCCTGTCGCGGGCGCTAGGCCTACCCACACAAGTGAGGTATCATTTTTATCGGGAGACTTGGGGGAACGCTGGTTGGAAGGAAATTTGAGGCTCCTCTCAGATTCCAGAACTTTCTCTCACCGAAATGTTAGGAAAACTTGTTTTTTTAAGCACTTTTTGAGGTTTGCAAAGGATTCTGGGTAACAGAACCTGGTCCGAGCCCCGCAAGTCACCCCTCCTTGGATTCCCCTAGGTCTCTAGTTTTCAGAAATGCACAGGTTTGGTAGGTTTCCCTATGTGCCGGCTGAGCTAGAGGCCAAAATCTACAGGTAGGCACTTTGGAAAAAACAGCTGTGTTTTCTATAAAAAAAATAGGATGTGTCCATGTTGTGTTTTGGGGCATTTCCTGTCGCGGGCACTAGGCCTACCCACAAAAGTGAGGTATCATTTTTATCGGGAGACTTGGGGAAACATAGAATAGCAAAACAAGTGTTATTGCCCCTTATCTTTCTCTACATTTTTTCCTTCCAAATATTAGAGTGTGTAAAAAAGACGTCTATTTGAGAAATGCCCTGTAATTCACATGCTAGTATGGGCACCTCGGAATTCAGCGATGTGCAAATAACCACTGCTCCTCAAAACCTTATCTTGATCCCATTTTGGAAATGCAAAGGTTTTCTTGATACCTCTTTTTCACTCTTCATATTTCAGCAAATGAATTGCTGTATACCCAGTATAGAATGAAAAACAACTGCAGGGTGCAGCTCATTTATTGGCTCTGGGTACCTAGGGTTCTTGATGAACCTACAAGCCCTTTATATCCCCGCAACCAGAAGAGTCCAGCAGACAAAACTGTATATTGCTTTCAGAAATCTGACATCGCAGGAAAAAGTTACAGAGTAAAACATAAAGAAAAATGGCTGTTGTTTTCAGCTCAATTTCAATATTTTTTTATTTCAGCTGTTATTTTCTGTAGGAAAACCTTGTAGGATCTACACAAATGACCCCTTGCTGAATTCAGAATTATGTCTAGTTTTCAGAAATGTTTAGCATTCCGGGATCCAGCATTGGTTTCACACCCATTCCTGTCACTAACTGGAAGGAGGCGGAAAGCACCAAATATAGTAAAAATGGGGTATGTCCCAGTAAAATGCCAAATTTGTGTTGAAAAATTTGGTTTTCTGATTCAAGTCTGTCCGTTCCTGAAAGGTGGGAAGATAGTGATTTCAGCACCAGAAACCCTTTGTTGATGGCATTTTCAGGGAAAAAACCACAAGCCTTCTTCGGCAGCCCTTTTTTCCCATTTTTTTGAAAAAAAACAAAATGTTCGCTGTATTTTGGCTATTTTCTTGGTCTCCTCCAGGGGAAACCACCAACTCTGGGTACCATTAGAATCCCTAGGATGTTGGAAAAAAAGGACGCAAATTTGGCGTGGTTAGCTTATGTGGACAAAAAGTTATGAAGCCCTAAGCACGAACTACCCCAAATAGCCAAAAAAGGGCTCAGCACTGGGGGGGAAAAGGCCCAGCAGCTAAGGGGTTAATGAACCCTCAACTATTTTGTTTGCATTACAATGTTCACCCCATGTATGGGTAAACAGAAAACTGTATTTGCTTATGTAGTTGGTTGCTGGAATTCTATTGTCAGGGTAGACTTGCAGAGAATAGTTTATTTTTCCTCAATTGCATTTTTCTTGATCGAAGTCATGTAAGTACATCAATAATTTCCTACACCCTGCCCAAAATTAATTACTGCTCTTGCTCATGGGCGCAAGTCACTAAAATGCCAGGGTTGGTGGAAGTTACATCATAAGCTCCTTGACCTTCACCTTCACTTACACACATGCTTACACATACACACACACACTTATGCATTCACATGCACACTCTTTTTTTACATACCTTAGATGCCAGAGAAGGTCATATTTCAGCTAATTGCACTCCAATTGTATTACACTGATAGTGAATAATGTATTACCATTCACTAGTGTGATAAAAAAATGACAGAAAATAAGGAGAGGGCGCCCCAACCGAGGGTCACAAAAGAAGTGTCAGGATTAGCAAGGGACAAGCCAGGGGTCACAACTGCAACCCCTGGTGACCCCTAAATGACCTCAATGCTTTTGCCTGCCAAAGGCACACACTACCTACTTATTCTGAAGTCTGTTTTCCATCTCAACTGACATGGAAAGGAGTTGACCGATTCTGTTAACTTCCCAGCTGTTCTAAGCATAATAGAAAGCTGTTTTTATTATGTTCATGGCAGAGTGCGTCAGTTGAACTGCTCAGATATGGACATAATTAGATGATTAAACTTTCCTACCTCGAAACATTAATTGGGTCGAGCTAGCAGGAGCAGTGGCCATGACATACATGGACTAAAGTAACATTATCTACTCTAGACTGCTCAAGAATTTCATTGCTAGGCTCCAAATAACTAGCCAGCCAACATCTATTATTACCTACTTAAGATGGACAACATCAAACCCACCCTAGAAGCCTAGAAGTACTCCACTAACTCCCAACAGATGCTAGGAGCCCATCTAAGGCTATCTGCACCACCCAGAAAGAGTAATGGGCCAGAGGTCAAAAATACTGGCTGAAGCTAGCAAACAAACTGCCAATAGAATTGCCCATCTGACCAACAATTTACCCTACAAATGTATGACGCATGGATAGAGTTCCCTACAGTTCAAGGTCTTTGAAGTTGGAATAACCTCAAACCCAAACCTATATGAGAACACATTTACTTGCTTTTGTAGAAACTTCTTTGTTAGACATAATTTTTGTGGTTTTGCCCTAACCTTTTGCCATCAACCCTCCTGTTTTATTTTGTTTTTGCTGGCTTTAGGACTCTGCACACTTCTGTGAACCAGTGCTACAATGCTTGTGTTCTCACCTTAAAACCTGGTAGAATTGGTTTATACCCAATTGGCATATTTGATTTACTTGCAAGTCCCTATCTGCACCCTGACCCTGAAAATTAAATGTAGCGCTGACCTAACCAGCCAATTAAACACATCTCAGGGCTGCCACTGCAGCCTCTGTGTGCAGTATAAACTGCCATTTTCACCGGGCACAATAAACATTTTGCCAAGCCCAAACCTTCATTTTTCTTTATGTAAGTCACCCCTAGGTTACGCCCCAGGCAGCCCAGAGGGCAGTGTGCAGTACATATAAAAGATACCTTTAAGCTTTACATGTCCTGGTAGTGAAAAACTAAGTTCTAATACGTAACAATTTCCAAATGGGACTAGTTTGTGTTTGGTGTCTTTTGAATTGTAATAAAAAATCCTCTCTCATGGTGAAGTTGGATTTTAAATTGCAGTTTTGAAAATACACTTTTAGAAAGTTGACAGTTTCCTGTTTTAGCCTTTTAGTGACTGCAGCCTGTTACTGGGTCACTTGTCTGGGTATAACTGACAGTTGGGCTTTGTGTATTACTCCTAGACACCCACACACAATAGAGAGTTTAGGTGTGCCCGGATGGGCCATCACTGACAGGATGGGAGAGTGGACCTGCACACAGCCCTACTTACACTTGAGTAGGCTGTGTCATGCCTCCACACAAAGGGCTTCATATCCTATGTAGTTAGTCTGGAGCAAGGCAGGGAAGGTATGATGCCTGTGGACTTAAAAGGAAAACCTCGAAAAGCTTCTTCTGCTTCAAAGGAAGGCCCTGGTAAAAATATTGGAAATTCTTCAGTACACGTCTAGACCTGTGGATATCAGGAAGAATGACTGCTGAGCAGCTGAAAGGATTGCCACTCACTGGACTGCTGCTTTGAAGAACTTCTACCCTGCTGTGCTAACCTTATTGCCTGCTGCCATTTGCCTGAGACTGGCCCTGCATCTGTTGAGCCGAAAAACCCAAAGTGACTCCAGGGGCTAGATGGTTGGTCTCATGACTACAGCTTCAGGAACAGAAGGTTCCAAAAGTCTTGAACCCAGCTCCTGTACTCTGCCATCTGTAAGTTGCTCACTGCCAGGTGGTGCCATCCCAGTTCTGGGTCCCTGGAAATGGGCCTGAAGGTGCTCTGCAAGCCCATCATTGGATCCAAAAGAACCAATGCATCAACTCTGCGGGGGCAGTGAGAACTGATGCATCTCCTCTGCTGTACGAGTTGCAGTGCTAGGAATCCGCATTGACGTTGCAGCCCCCATCAGAACCACTGCTGTCTGAAGCTACACTAATGCAGGCCCTCCCATCACAAACCTTTTACTGACATCTGAACCGATGGATCGCCACGACTGTGCAACATATCCTCGATGCTGGACTTCACAATGCAAGCCCTCATCTAAATGATCCTTGAGGACAATGCAGGCCCTCATATAACAGTTCAGCAGCTCTTCAGAACCGACAAATCGTCCCAGCTGCTCAGCACATCTTCAACGTGGGAGATTGCAACACTCTTGCTCGACGGGCCTAACTGGGTCCTTGTAGCCAGCCCGTGCTCTATCACGGGCTGTGACTTTGCCCCACTCTGGTGCAAACAGATATCCCCAGTTGGTTTGGCATTTTGTTTCTGAAATATTAAAAATTTTATACTTTTGGTATTGATTTATTTATACAAATTTACTCTAATTTTCTAAATTGGTGTGGGATTTTTCTTGGTGTTGTGTTTTCAGTTTTTTACTGTTTGAAGTCCTGCATAAATACTTTAAAGATTGTCTCTAATTTACACCGGACTGCTCTGTGCAAAGCTACCAGAGAGTTGAGTACAGATTAATTTGGGGTCTGCTTGTGCCTTACCCTGACAAGGATTGTGGTTACTGTTTGGGTAGTGGGTCACCGCCCTCAACCAGTAACTCCATTTTTCACATGCTAAAACTGTGTTAGACCTATAAGCCTAAGGGTTGTCTGCCTCCAAACCTTTTGCCTTACCTCTCCAATTTTTGCTGCAATAGTTGCTGTTGGTTTTAGAACTCTACACACCTTACTGCAGCTAACAAGTGCTAAAGTGTTTGTGCCCTCTCCTTTAAACATCGTAAAATTGGCTTACTCTCAATTGGCAACACAAACGTATGATGGACGGAGTGCTGAAACATTTCAACCACTCACCTCCAGTCACAGATCTGGGTTTATTCCATAGTACACTCAATTGGCACATTTCATGTACTTGTAAGTCCCTGGTAAAGTGATACTACATGTGTCGAGGGCCTGAAAATTAAATGCTACTAATAGGCCTGCAGCACTGATTGTGCCACCCACTTAAGTAGCCTTTTTAAACATGTCTCAGGTGTGCCATTGCAGACTGCGTGTGCAGTTTTAAACTGTAATTTCAAACTGGCAAAACAAACCTTTTGCCGGGCCCAAACCTTCCTTTTTAATACAGATAAGTCACCCCTATGGTAGGCTTTTAACACCTGTAGGGCAGGGAGTATATTATTTTAAAAAGTTGGACATGTACTTTTTAGCTTACATGTCCTGGCAGTTAAAAACTCCTAAATTTGTTTTTAACTACTACAAGGGCTACCTCTCTCATAAGATGACATTGGGTTACATTATTACTTTTAATTTGAGTGGAAGAAGGTTGGAAAGTCATGTTTGGTGTCTGAGGAACTGCAATTTAAAATTTTCTTTACTGGTAAAGTCAGATTTTAAGTCATACTTCTAAAAATACCATTTTGAGAAAGTTGGCATTTTGTGTCACAAAGATGATGGCACAGAAAGCACCTAGGAAGAAAGTTCCTTTCAGAATTGGCCCCAGGAAGAAGGTTAAAAGTCAGAGGGGAAAAAACCTCTTAGATGCCTTTTGTGTGCAGTTGAAACTTCAAGGTAGGAAACAAGGCTCAGGACTGAACCAACAAGAGATGACTGGAGATCCCCGGAAGGAGCCAAGGAAAGAGTGGAGAGCTAGAATGGCTGGAGACAAACTGCAAATTAACAGAAGATTGAAGATTCACACACCAAACGAGACCTAGAGTGTTGCAGCACAAGAAGAAAATGAAAAACCCTTCCTTATATATGTCCAAGTCGTGAATTACATCACAAGTCATTAGACTGCAGTGTTGAATTGGGCACATCCTATTGGAAGAAATGGGCAAAGAGCCATCTTGGAACAGGCAGTATTTCCTTTCCCAGAAACCCTTTCTAGAGGATTCTGGGAAGAAGAAGAAGGAGAAATGTTACAATTCCAAGTATGTCTCCCAACTTGTCCTCGAAGAGAGGGCCACCATCTATGAGAGCACCTACTTCAAAGCCGGTTTGAGGTAAGTGTGTATAGGGCTGTGGCAGCCTAATGGTACCTCCTCGGTCCCTCTGGCTCCCACAGGCACTTGCTTTACATCCATTTGCTGAAGCCAGCTGCAGGCAGGGTGCAACATTTCTTATCTTAACCATTAAGTGCCTACATCCAGTTTCTGTGTCACATAATTAAGTATAGTTGGTAGTTGGGCTTTTGTGTATTCCTTCTATACTGCATCACAATACAGAGTGTCAGTGTTGGCAGGATGGGCCATCTCTGGTAGGACAGAAAATCTGTCCTCTACCACAGTTGCACTTCAGGTGCACTGGCTCAACTCACATACAATGGTCTTGATACTAGCTTATTGTGCCCCCCACAGACTGGGACCAGGGCAGGAAGGCAGGAAATTCCAGATACCTCTATAGGGGTAACCCTCCAAAAGCGTTTCCACATCAAAGTGGGCACCATGTGTTAAAAGGGGACCATCTCATCCACTCTTCAGTACACTCTTGGATCTGTGGATACTACAGAAAATGGATACCCTGTTGCTGTTCTGCTGAAGGCCTGCCCTGCTTGCTGAGAAGGAAGGCTTAATGTGCACCCTTCATCCCCGGCTTTAGTGACTTGAAAGGTCAGCTGCGTAACAAGCTCAAGAAGCATCCATGTGTCTGACCAGCTGACCTGCTACCTGAAACTTCCCGAACCCTTCTGGCCCCTGCTGGAATGCGTTCCTAATATTTAGAGGCACACCTCAGGTCCTGGATTCTTCTTGGGGCATGAATTGACTTCCTCCTTGAAGAAAGGAAGAAATCATGAACTTTTGGGCTTGTCGCAACTGTAAACAGGCCTGTTCACATCAGGCTCTCACAGTCCGCACCAACTGCCAAAGCAGAGCTTCAGTGAACCTAACCAATGAACCCGACTCTTTGTGAAACAGCGACCACCAGCAGCAACCAGTAACGTGAGAACTGCACTCTGTGTTACAGCATCTACATTTCGCAGTGGCCACTGATGCAAATTTCCACTAACAACCATCCATGACTCCTGACAGGATGTTCATACTACAGCGATAACCATCCACAATGTCCAACCTACTTTTTGCAATACTGTGACGACCATCCTCAACACTCTCCCTGCTCCTAGTGGCCTCCTCCACCACTCACGGAACTCGTCATGCTGGACTTTAAAAGTTAACTTTTTCAGTAGGACCAAGCTGGTCCTTGTATTGGCCTGTGCTCCATTGTAGTCAGCCTGAACTTGTGACTTTCACCTGGTTTTGCATGACCAGATAACCACAAGTGTCCCTTTGTGTTTTTAGGTGCTATACCTACCTTAAATCTTTGAAATTGAACATCACAGGTTATACTGATTACATTTTTTATTTTTTGGTGTCAAATAATGTATTGAATTTTTCTCCCTTGTTCTAAATTAGAGTGAGATTTTTCTTGTGTTGTATTTATTACTGTTAGAGTGCTGCATAAATAAGTTAGACATTGTCCCTAAGCAAAGGCTGATTGCTTTTGTGCCAAGGAACCAGAGGGTCAAGCACAGTTTAGTTTATTGACTTTTTGTGGTTCACACTGACAAGGATCGTAAATGTTGCTTAAGTAGGGTTTCATTCTACCTCAACCAACAACCCAAACGGTAACTTATCAGACTTGCTTTCAAGCATACTCTGCCTTTGCAAAGGAATATACATAGTGGTTGTTGTTTTATGACTTAATGGCCTGAAATATCCTCTGATACTGTGAATATTTCAAAAGAAATCGCTAGGGTAGTTGTCAATCCCCTTCATGTCACTTCTGTGTCCCGCTGGTTTTGTTGTAAAAGTTGTTTATTGGTACCAGAAACCAAGAGGGTTCAAAGAGTGTCCACCAAGGTTGGATCCATGCCAGATTTTCAGGATAACCCCAAGCTTTGTAAATGAGTTGAATGTAGGGCGGAGGGATGTGAATTCCTTTTAGATGGATATGAATGATGTCTTGGATCATGGATTACCTGACTTTGCCACTAGATAACATTATAAGGAAGAGCATGAAGCTGGAATGTGCATTTCCTTGGTTGTATTGTTATGTAGAATAGTTTAGCCTTATGTAAAATAAGTAATTCAAATATGGCTGCAGATTTTAGACAAAGTTGCCTCCAGGTCGAAATCTGATGATATCATTACTTTAGATCCAAATTAGGAGTTTTTGTGTGTTTCTTTTTATAAACATTGGTGTCTGCAGCAGCAGATCACTGTGCAGTGCATATTTTTAAGATGTATGGAATTCATTTTGAAAAATTAAGTAATATATTCTGCTTCCTCAATTCAAAAAATTTCTTGAACAGAACTCAAGAATGTAAAGGTCCAAACTGAAACGAGATGTGGCTACACTCAGACAGAAGGAAAACTTCAAAATATTAAAACAAAAAGGCACTCAAGGCCCTTGTTAACTTCTGTAGGAAGCAGTCAAATGTTCACAAAAAGGTTAGCTCAAAAAACAGTCTGTTGTTTTTGCGCAACAACGTATTTGTGCTACTGCACTCTTTTTGCGCAATTACTGTTGTATTAATTAATTGCAGCACAGGATGTCCAATTGAAGGAGTAAATGTCTACAAAGGCAGGAATGGTGACCTTTGAGTGCCAGCAGACCGTCGTCCCTGCATTTTCACTTATTGATTTCTTGATTTCTGACACTAGTTTTTGAAAGCAGCTAGTTACTTTGAGTTCTGTTCAAGAAATGTTTTTAATTCAGGAGCAGAATATACAACCTAATTTTTTTAATACATATATAAATGTTTTCCCCATTAATATTTCCATAAGGATTTTAAACAGCGATAGCTCAGAAGCCATGGGACAGAATTACCCCAAATTTGACCGAAAGGTAGCTCTTGGTTCAGAAAGTGCCCTTTTTGTTATTTGGTATATATCCATTCATTAGTTCTAGGGAAATTAAAGAAAATCCAAATTTGTATATATATATAGGGACATGAAGAATTTGCGACCCCTCCCTAGCTCGTGTTGAGATCTGATTGGCTGCCAACACTTATACAAGGATTTGTTGACAGCCATGTTGGGACTCGGCTTCAGACAAGTCGCAGAAAAAAATGTAAAAAATAGCAAAAGGGGCCAGGGTACGGACACTCTGACCCATTAGCTCTGGTGGTTGGGCCCCAGACTCCCCCAGAGCAAAAAAAACATTTTTTAAAAACATTTCACCAGACGTCGCGGCGGATCTGTGGTTCCTCTGAAAATAAAAATAAAACAAATGCAGGTTCCTGCATTTGTTTTTTAACAAGCCCCTAAGTGGGCCAGGTCCCAGGGGGCATTGTTATTTTAATGCAGGGAAGCCACATGAGGGGCACCCAGGTCACATGCTGGACCCTTGGGGATTGTGTCACCAGGGCCACTGATTGGCCTGGCGAAGAGTGCCACATGCCTCCCCTCTCCAAAAAAAATGATATATAGATATTTAAGCCTGGCCCCGGAGGATGAGGTCCCCAGGAGCAAGATCAACCTAGACATCTCCGCTCACCCCCAAAAAACACATGTTAGAAAGCTGGGCCCTGGGAAATGGGTCCCAAGGGATGAGAATGGCCCTGAGGAGGGGGCCTGTACAGCCCCCTCCCCCCAAAAAAATAATTCATCTGGGTCTCAGGACGTATGGACCTGCAGCCAACTACTGCTGTGCATGGCCACAGGCCATGCGCAGTGTGGGGGTTGGGAGGATATAGGGGTTTGCCACAGGGCCTGACCAAAGGCGTGCGTGGTGGTGGTTTGATTAACATATAGCACTGAAAATTACTTCACATTAAAATTTATAGAAATACAATTAAAAAAACAAAGGTTACAGGGGTGTTATAGTTAGGCTCACATTTTAAACATACCAACCCATAGAAGTTCACCTGTTATAGTTAGAGTTATCTCAAGTAACTATAACTCGTGCCCTAAGGTAACTATAACTTGTGACCTTGCCATGCGCTACTAATTAATGCACAAATTATGACACTCATGACATCTTTGATAACGTCACTGATAATATCAATGAAATATTTGTAGTAAAATTTTTGACGAGAAACTGTGCCTGGTGGGGACGCAAGATATAGTTATGTAGGCCCTAACTATAACTACATACTGGCAATATATATTGAACAAACACATATTGCTGAGGTCTGATTTCAGTAAGGTTGTGCACCTTATTCCTGTATAAAATATCTGCAGCTCATGTCCCAGAAGCATGAGCTGCAGATATTTTATGAAGGACTAAAGTGCACGACCTTATCCGAAATAGGGCCTCAGCTTTCTGTGTTTGTTCAATTAATGCTACAGAATGCTAGAGTCCTGGTAGCTGAACCCGCCCTGAAGAGTTGGGGGTCCCCGTGATTGAGCTTTGTGATGTCTATAGGCAGGGATAGTTACAATAGCCCTGACAAAGGCCCCTAGATCCATTGGGCTCATTGAGAAGGCCGAAACATGTTGGGTAGATTTTGAGGTCCCTTGGACCACTGTGTCCAGATGAGACCCAATTAATTTGTTTTTATTCATACCTTTGGTACCCTTGAATAAAGGACCATCCTAGGGTATACTAACAGGTATTTTTATCCACATGAGATGTGGATCCCTGCTTCTATACGGTTGATATTTTATATAAGAACTTGCAAGAGGTTTGGTTGAGTCCTCCCTGATAGTACCATCTTCCCAGGGTGTGGATAGAGTGCCTATAAAGAACCATGCCACTACTAGTTGGTGAGGTGTCAACTCCACTTCTTGGAAGAACTCATAGGTTGACTGTAGGGGAGATAAAAGACACGTGGCAGATATTAAAACAATATCTGATCTTTATTCTTCTCTCACCATTACTCCTTGGTGGCTTAGCTCCTTTTGTATATGAAGATATAGATTGGGAGAGTGTGGGTAAGTGGGTTTCTCTCACTCTCTATTAGTGGGAATAAATTACCACTAAGTCTGGCAGCAGGAGTATTTGGTAATATCTCAGAATTTGAATGGAAATACACTGATAAAAAGATGTCATCCTTGAGTTGGTACATAAATGGGTATTGGAAGCCAGGCCAAAAAATGAAAGTGGTACTAGAGAAATGCAGCACGTTTGTGACACTTTATGACAATTTTGAAATGGAAAGAACTGTGCTTTTTAAGGACGGAGAGTGTTGCCAATCACTGGTATAAATCAAACACTTCTTGAAGCTGCTTCTGACTGCCACGCAGGTAAGGGAGCCATGAAAAGACCTTGGCAGGTTTATTTCTGATCCCCTGTTATGGACAGGATGGCTTACTGAGTGATAAGATATTGTCTAAAGTGTAGTAGCCATGAGAAGATGTTTACAGTTCACTCAGGTCTCCTTGTCTCCATTTTTTGGCCTAGAAACCTTTGAGAAAGGTTGGCTTTTGAGACTTCAGGGCCACTTTACAATCTTCCTTGTGATTCTTGTTATGCTTTGGTTTGAATTGTTTTCCATTTCAAATGGCCTAAAGATGAATTTGTTTCTTGGGCCACTGGTGCTGTTACTACTGAATTTTGTAAATTGGTATTTTCCAGGGAAAGAACTCCCCAATGAATCCTCACTGATAATGGTGTGCAGTTTGCATTCATAGTACTCAAACATTTTCAATCCACATATGGTATTAAAACATTGCCACTTCTCTAAATGACTCACTGTATAATAGCCAAGTGGAAAGATTTAAAAGAGTGTTGAAGGACATTGTATCTTGGGCTAGTTCTAATACCCTTGACTGGAAAGAGTTTCCAAGATCTAAGTTATGGATGCATCACATCACGCCCCATAGCACTACAGGGGTCAGTCTTTCAAGTGTGCTGAGAGAGAGGGAGCCAGCCTCAAAGCTGGGTCCTTGGTGATTCAAGAAAGTGGTTAGCAACACCTTTGGTAATGAAGAAACTGGAGTAAGAGATGCATTGCTGGAAGTAACAGATTCAGGGTGTTGCTCCGAGAGTAGCTGTTAAGCAGGAGAAGATGAAAGCATGATGTAACAAAACAATTCCATTCAAAACACTTGGGGGCATATTTATTCTTGTTTTGCACCTACTTTGCTTCATTTTTTAACACAAATTCTGTGCGAAAATAACTCCATATTTATACTTTGGCGCTACACCTGTCTAGCACTAAATTTATGGAGTTAAAGTAATTTTTTTGATGTGGAAACCTACTTTGTGTCAATGAGATGTAAAGTAGGCATTCCCGTGCAAAAAATGACTCTATGGCCTTAGCGCCATATTTATCCCCCACGCTAAAATCACACACGGAGGGAGGAGGTGTCAAATAATGGTGCAAAGCTTGCTTTGCACCATTATTTAACACCTGGTTCAGGGCAGGCATTAGGGGACCAGTGGGTCTATTTCCATGGTGGAACACCATGGAATAAGCCCACAGGTGCTCTCCCCAACCCCAGGGACACCTCCACCCACACCAGAGGGACAGCAGATGATGGGGGACCCCATCCCAGGTAAGTATAGGTAAGTACAGGTAAGTATTTTTTTTTTAAGTGGGCTCCCTACATGGCTCTGGGTGCAATGGCATGCCGAGGGGACCCTGGTCCCCTGTGCTGGCCATTGGGGTGGTGGGCATGACTCCTGTCTTTTCAGAACAGAACCGAGAGCTCTAGGGTCTGAAGCAAGCCATCATTATAGGGACAAGTTTTAAGCAGCTCCTACTGCCCTAGAAGAAAACAAAGATTGGCCCGAATAGAGCCTAGTCAAAACCTGGTGAGAAGCGATCTTTCCCAGGGGTTTCTAACAAAGGAGAGATATGATTCAGGGCCTATATTAGTTTTCAAAAGCAATAAGGCCCTCATAGAAGGATTTCCTAAGGCCTGGTTCTCTTTACGTTCTCTTGCCTGCTGGAGAAAGAGCTCCTTTATGTGCTTTTTATCAAACTTTACCTCAAACCTAAAGACACTGTAGTATTTCTGATATAGTTTGTTCATGGAACTTTGTGGCCTTGCTCACATCCAAGACAACCCTCAGTAATTTTCCTATTAAATGGGGTATGTTCACTGCGCCATACAATGATCCATAGAAGCAACTGGGCAGTTTTACCAAAGTTCTTCAGCATAATCGAGATTCATTTCATCATGCATAAAAAAACTGGAGCTAGCAGGACCCAGACCCAGTAGCCTTCTTGCAAAATCGATTTTCTTCCTCTTGAACAGCCTGGCAGTTACGGTATCCCTAGGTACCTGCACCATATAATAAAACTAGAAGGTATTTCATCCTATAAATATGAAGGAGTGGCAAAATGGGTTTACTACCCACCATAACGCCAAACCTAAAGAGAGGCCCACAGGCTTAATTAAAACGTGCACATCGATTAGCAAGACATGGGAGCTAACTGTTCTGCTGATCAAATGTAACCCCAAACAAGGGAAAGAGGCCACCCTTGTCACAACCTGCCTCTTGATAGTAATTGGAGTAAGCTTAGATATACTTTATATTGGGCATTAAGTGTGTCTTTTTAACTTTTTTTTGTTTGGTCTATATATGAATCACTGATTACAACTGATTACAATAAGTTCACAAGTTGGCAGCTTCTGCTCTCTTTGAAGTCCTGGTGGTCAGACTACAATTGTAATTGTAACTGTGTTCTAAATGTTTGACTAACTAATAGACTAGCACCCCAATCGCATACACACACAAGCACACACAACTGACACAAGGCACATAGAAATTCATATTCACCACATACCTATAATCTACACACAAGTGCATCCAAAACAAGGATGTACAACACACAACATACATTCACACATAACACATATACATAACGCACAGAACACAAAGTATTTACATACTGATGAGGCACAAACACAACTACGTACACACCATACACCAAACACATCTCACTAACATATACAGAAACACAATGGTCTCACTTTATATTGCATGTCTATGACAAATTAGTGGGATTCATAGGACACGTGAGCACTGCTTCGTGTCAGATGAATCATAAACCAAATAGCAATGAGTAATACACATAAACAACAAACATTTATTGATCATCTTTAGTATTTTGCTATATTAAAACGCTACTTGAACTGTGCCTTCTATTCTTTAGTCTCTTTGGCCCTCCCAGCGGAATATCTGCATCTACCTGCAGCACGTTCCCCTCTTTTCACTTGCTGAACCCTCTACCCCTCAGGTACGGCAGAGAGACCATTGCTTCATCCAAGATCACTTGAATTTGCTAAGGCTTGCTCTTGTCACAAAAGGCATAGGCACAGGAGAGTTCTTCATTCAAACTAGAATGCAGAGTATGAATAGCCAGGCACAGTGACGCACACCCTTTGTCCCTGTCGCTGGTGATGGCGAGCCTAGTGATTTCCCGAGGTAGGTGGTTGAAGTCCCCTAAGGCCATCGATGATGCTATAATAGAAACAGAATGCAGAGAATGGGATAATATATACACAAACGCTGTCCTTTTTTTGTTCTGTAACATGGTTTTTGAGAGATAAAAACTTTGGGTGAACTGTTGCTGTTAGTTTATTAACTATTATCACTTGACCCTGGGACAAAGAGGGAAATGGGAAGTTCAATGGGGTCCTCAGTGCTCTGGGCCAAGGTGCCACTGAACCTGCTGAACTAATTGTAGCAATGTCCCTGGGGAAGTGACAGATTGGTGTGGTAATCTGCACTCACATCTCCCTCTTCAGAAGGTGTTGTCCAGTAAGTGGCATGAGCTAGGAATTCTCCCCCAAACCACCCTGCAGGAGCTCTCAGGCTTCCTATGTACATCCATGAGTAGCTCATCCAGTCTACTTTTTTTTCTTTGTAGCACTCATCTCATATTGAGATCAACATAACTACCCATCACTTGATGCAATGAAAAAACATGGATTGGATGAGCTGCTTGCTGCCTACCCCTGGGAAAGCTCTGTAGGCCCCTGTGTTCACTGAAAAAATCCCAGTGGAGGCCCCCTGCCTCAAACAACAGATCTAACACTCTCCTGTTAAAGGAACCATCAGAGTAAGCAAAACAAATAACTCACATCTCTTGATACCTAGTCCTACATAATGAACTGCAGTGAACATCATCACTCCCTGGAAATGTTTCCAGCCCAAGACATTGTTATCAGGTGTGTAAGCTCAACTGAGTCACTCAAGGCACAACAAGACTTCAAAACCCAGAATACCTAATGGTGTCAAATGAAACCATATGACAGGACACACAGGGGCATATTTATACTCTGTTTGCACCGAATTAGCGTCATTTTCTTTTACTCTAATTCGGTGCAAAACTAACTCCATATTTATATTTTGGTGCTAGACCCATCTAGCGCCAAATCTATGGAGTTAAAGTCATTTTCTGGAAGTGGAGACCTACCTTGCCTTAATGAGATGCAAGGTAGGTGTTCCCGTGCAAAAAATGACTCTATGGCCTTAATGCCATATTTAGGGGCATAGTTATACTCTGCGGCATATTTATACTCTGTTTGCACCAAATTAGTGTCATTTTGTTACTCTAATTCGGTGCAAAACTAACTCCATATTTATAGTTTGGTGCTAGACACGTCTAGCACCAAGGCCCTGATTTATACTTTTTTTGCGCCGCATGAACATCATTTTTTGATGCAAAAGTGGTGCAAACTTACAAAATATTGGCCCTTATTTATACTTTTTGTTGCAAAACTGCACTGACTCAGTTTTGCACCAAATAGTTTAGCACCGGCTTGCACCATTTCTGTGCATCAGACGGGCACCATATTTATGGAATTGTGCAAGCCGGTGCAAAGAGTACGCTAGAGTAAAAAAAAAAAAGACTTTAGTCGGGTGGGGCTGGCAGTATAGAAGAAGAGGGTTTATCACCAAAAACTGACTTTAGACAGGTTAGAGTAAAAAAAAATGACTCTAACCAGATTAACGTCATTTTATGGTGCTAAACCTACCAGCCACATGACTCCTGCTTTAGAAAAGGCAGGAGTCACGCCAACCACCCCAATGGCCAGCACAGAGGACAAGGGTCCCCTGGGCATGGCCATTGCACCCTGTGCCATGTATGGCACTTTCAAAAATAAAATGCAATCTTACCTGTACTTACCTGGGATGGGGTCCTCCATCCTCCGCAATCCCTCTGGTGTGGGTGGGGGTGCCCCTAGGGACTAGGGAGGGCACCTGTGGGCTTATTCCATGGTGTTCTACCATGGAATTAGGCCCACAGGTCCCCTAACGCCTGCCCTGACCCAGGCTTTAAAAAATGGGGCAAAGCAAGCTTTGTCCCATTTTTTGACTCCTCCTCCCTCCCTTGCACCATTTTTGCATGGGAGTATAAATATTGAGTTAAGGCCATAGAGTATTTTTTTGCACGGGAACGCCTACCTTGCATCTCATTAAGACAAGGTAGGTTTCCACTTCCAAAAAATGACTTTAACTCCATAAATTTGGCGCTAAACAGGTCTAGCACCAAAGTATAAATATGGAGTTAGTTTTGCACCGAATTCAAGTAAAAAAATGACGCTAATTCGGTGCAAACAGAGTATAAATATGTACCTTAGCATCAAAAAATGACGCTAATCTGGTTAGAGTCATTTATTTTTACTCTAACCAGCCTAACGTCCTTTTTTTTTACGCTAGCCTACCCTTTGCACCGGCTTGCACCATTCCATAAATATGGTGCCCAGCTGGTGCTAAAAAATGGTGCAAGCCGGTGCAAAACCTTTTGGTGCAAAACATCCTTAGTGCAGTTTTGCACCAAAAAGTATAAATAAGTCCTGCAGTGTCCTCATAAAGGGAGGGCTGATCCAACCCTAGCATTTATCACAAAACAGCCCTTCCGTTGGTGTCATGGCGGAGAGGCTCGTGATTGCTCTATGGATAATTCACATTTTCACAAATCTTTAAAAAAAATCCTTAGCGGTCTTCAGAGACCTTCTCAATATCTGAGGTTCTTTGGAAGAGTTTGGTAGAATGGCAGAATAGGAACTCTAATATGTAGGTCAAGGTGACCAGACTGTGCCAGCTGTCTGGATGTGAAAGACATATTGGGTCACACAGACAGCCTATTGCTTACCATAGGGTGGCTCAATTGTCAGTCTCAGTTGCCTTCCTATTCCTGTCCCAGCTTGTCAATCCTATGTTTGTACCTCCAAAGGAGCATAGCGCCTTTAAGATTTCTTTGTTTGGCTGGCTTCTAAGCTTTATTATTTGTATTTAATTTACTTTTATTTTTTCTTTAAGCACTCCATGAGAGTGCATGTGTATTCCAGCTATCTCCCCATGTGCACTTCTCCCCCTCTCTATGTTACTCTCTCACTCCCATGAGCTTCTCTCCAACCACCCCACTTGTGTTGTCCTCTTTCACCTCTGTGTAATTCTCTCCCCTCGCAGTCACTGTTGCTCTCTTTACTCATGCTGCTTTTCCCCATCACCATGTTCATTCTCATCCATCATAGTATTGCTTCTCCCCACCTACGTCCCCAACCTGCTCCCACAACCAATTCATTCTTTTTGAAAATATTAATAGTTTTTATGGAGCATTTGAAAACACTTTTGCACCCCTTTTTTCATTTACTGTTCCACCTCGGATTACTAAGTAAAAAGAAAAATAATACAACTGTCAGATTCTAGACACAGTCATGCATCTATGATGCAGCAGCAACATCATCGTGCTTTTGTATTTTTTAATAGCAATGCTACACAGCAGCAGTAATGCTGTACAGCATGGGTAAACATATTGGCTAAGAAAATTGGTCTAATAGGTGAAACCTATTGTTTTTGCTAATGCTTACTTCTAGTCCACCTGCGAAATAGATGTAGGTGTTTTTTCCCAAATGTGATCTGCTACACAAGTTAGCAAAAACATAAGGTTAGTTACACACAGTTTTGCCTTCCCTGAAAAATCTTGCTTTTCTTTAGAAGCCAACTTACTCTCCCTAGATGCTGGTCTTGGCAAACTCAATGGAAACACTGAACATAACTCTTCTCTTCAATGGCATGACACATTGATCTGAAGTGAGCATGACTTGGCCTCATTATCGTATTACATTTGGAAACAGCAAAATAGACCACAACCGCATGTGGACTTGATTTGAATCCATGCGCCTGGTAAATTTGATTTGAAAGGAAAGTTAAAAAATGAGTGACTAGAAATCTTTTTGAAGTGGACCACATGCAGTGGTTGAAGTGGGCGGTCTTGGAGGGAAAAAACATTCCCCTACTTTTTATCTAAAGACACTAGTCCAGGAACGGTAAACTCCGATTGTGCTAATGCTTCAACCTATGTTTTATTCTGGTAGACTCCTGTGCTATGAGACCGAGGGAGGCGCAGGCACTTTAACAAAGATTATGCCTTCTTTCCAGGGTGCCTCCTCATCTGAAAGAAATGCAAATGCACACAACTGGTTAATCTGCAAATGTAAAGGGGGCTTGTGAGCCAGTGCTTGTTTAATTGATCAAATCACATGAAGCTTTGTGATGACAAAGGTTTACTCTTTTCGACTGGTAGTGCAAGGGAGTTACCAGCTAAGCTGTGAAGTATGTGCTTTTCAAGGCAGTTAGAAAAAATAAATAATTACGTTCAGTCTTGGTATTACTAAAACCTATATTTTCGAAGCACCATTTTATCTGAAACCTTTTTCCAATTTGGTAGCAGTCTGTCTTATATTGCGTGTGAAGCAGGTTTAACAAAATGACTTACACGTTCTCAGTGCTCTCTGTCTTAGGCTGGGCCCTCGTAGCACTAACAATACACAAGCCACAATTCTCCATTGCTCTAACCAAGATTTTATTCTGTGGCTTTCTGATACACACAGACCTCTCAGTCCATTAACTAATAGATGTTTCATAATGCACAATAGCGGGCTTACCACTGATAAACTTTTCAACTTTTTAAATATTTAATCTGTTAGTTATTGTTAGAAATGGGGTCTTTGGTTGACAGTCAGGTTACCCCCTGTTCAAGCAAGGACCCTCACTCTAGTTAGGATAAAAGAGAATCACCCTCAGCTAACCCCTGCTTACCCCCTTGGTAGCTTGGCAGAGCAGTAGGCTTAACCTCAGAGTGCTGGGCGTAAAGTATTTGTACCAACACACACAGTAACTTAATGAAAACACTACAAAATGACACCACACCAGTTTAGAAAAATAGGAAATATTTATCTAGACAAAACAAGACCAAAACGACAAAAATCCAACATACACAAGTCAAGTTATGATTTTTAAAAGGTTTAAAATAAAAAGAGTCTTTAGGTAGTTGTAACAACACACTAGCGCTGCTAGCATGTAAATGTACCTGGTTTGCGTCAAAAATAACCCCGCACGGGCGGTGTGCGTCGAAAATAACCCTGCACGGTTATATGCGTTGAAAACAGCTCGGCACGGCGATGCGCGTCGAAAAAGCCAGCCCCGCGACGGTCCGAAAGTCCCGCGGCGCAGGTTGCGATCTCTCAGCCTTCGTCAGCGATGCTGCGCGTCGTTTCTCCTGCTCCGGGCGTCGATTCTTCGGTCGCGTTTCCTGCGGCGTCGTTTCTCAGCTGCGGAGCCGGCGTCGCGTCGTTTTCTCAGCCGCGATCGGATTCGCGTCGATCTTTTCTCCGCACGGCGCTCGGTGCGTGTATTTTTGTCCTTTGGCTGCCAGCCTCTCCTTTCAGGGTCCCAGGAACTGGAAGGGCACCACAGAGCAGAGTAGGGGTCTCTCCAGAGACTCCAGGTGCTGGCAGGAAGAAGTCTTTGCTATCCCTGAGACTTCAACAACAGGAGGCAAGCTCTACATCAAGCCCTTGGAGATTTCTTCTTCAAGATGGAAGGCACACAAAGTCCAGTCTTTGCCCTCTTACTCAGGCAGAAGCAGCACTGCAGGAAAGCTCCACAAAGCACAGTCACAGGCAGGGCAGCACTTGTTCCTCAGCGATCAGCTCTTCTCCAGGCAGAGGTTCCCCTTGATTCCAGAAGTGTTTCTAAAGTTTGTAAGTTTGGGTGCCCTTCTTATACCCATTTTAGTCTTTGAAGTCACCTTTCTTCAAAGGGGACTCACACCTTCTTGTGAAATCCTGCCTTGCCCAGGCAAGGCCTCAGACACACACCAGGGGGCTGGAGACAGCATTGTCAGAGGCAGGCACAGTCCTTTCAGATGAGAGTGACCACTCCACCCCTCCCTCCTAGCAGAGATGGCTAATCAGGAAATGCAGATCACACCCCAGCTCCCTTTGTGTCACTGTCTGGTGTGAGGTGAAAAACAACCCAACTGTCAAACTGACCCAGACAGGGAATCCACAAACAAGGCAGAGTCACAGAATGGTTTAAGCAAGAAAATGCTCACTTTCTAAAAGTGGCATTTTCAAACGCACAATCTCAAAATCAACTTTACTAAAAGATGTATTTTTAAATTGTGAGTTCAGGGATCCCAAACTCCACCTGTCCATCTATTCTCTAGGGGAATCTACACTTTAATCATATTTAAAGGTAGCCCCCATATTATCCTATGAGAGAGAGACAGACCTTGCAACAGTGAAAACGAAATTGGCAGTATTTCACTGTCAGGACATATAAACCACATTACTATATGTCCTACCTTATCCATACACTGCACCCTGCCCTTGGGGCTACCTAGGGCCTACCTTAGGGGTGCCTTACATGTAAGGAAAGGGAAGGTTTAGGCCTGGCAAGTGGGTACACTTGCCAAGTCGAATTTACAGTGTAAAAATACACATACAGGCCCTGGCACCTCTAGTGCACATTACTAGGGACTTACTAGTAATTCAAATATGCCAATCATGGATGAACCACTTACATACAATTTAAACAGGAGCACTTGCACTTTAGCACTGGTTAGCAGTGGTAAAGTGCCCAGAGTAACAAAAACAGAAAAATCAGAGTCCAGCACACATCAACAACCTGGGGAACAGAGGCAAAAAGTTAAGGGAGACCACGCCAAGGATGAAAAGTCTAACACGTGTCCCCCCCAGCTAAAAGTGGGGAGCAACTACCCAACCTCATGGGAGTTCTCATCACTAAGGCGGAAGAACCTGGACAGACCATCAGCATTGGCGTGCTCTGTACCGGGTCGATGTTCCACCGTAAAGTCCATCCCCTGTAGGGAAATGGACCACCTCAACAGTTTTGGGTTCTCACCCCTCATCTGCATTAACCATCTGAGGGGTCTGTGGTCGGTCTGAACTCGGAAGTGAGTCCCAAACAAGTAGGGTCTTAGCTTCTTCAGTGCCCAGACCACAGCAAACGCTTCACGTTCTATGGCACTCCACCTACGTTCCCTGGGTAGTAACCTCCTGCTAATGAAGGCTACGGGTTGATCTAGGCCCTCTTCATTCAGCTGTGAGAGTACTGCTCCAATACCATGCTCTGAGGCGTCTGTCTGTACAACAAACTCCGTGGAGTAGTCAGGTGCCTTCAGCACAGGTGCTGTGCACATGGCAGCCTTCAGGGCATCAAAAGCGTTCTGGCAAGCCTCTGTCCAGATCACTTTGTTGGGTTGCTTCTTAGAAGTCAACTCAGTTAAGGGGGTAACAATGGTACCATATCCCTTAACGAACCTCCGATAGTATCCTGTGAGACCTAAAAAGGCTCTCACTTCAGTCTGGGTCTTGGGAGGCTCCCAAGCCAGAATCGTGTCAATCTTAGGCTGTAGGGGTGCCACCTGGCCACTCCCCACCTGGTGTCCTAAGTACACAACAGAACCCTGCCCTATTTGGCACTTGCTCGCCTTAATAGTGAGGCCTGCCTTCTGCAGGGCCTCTAACACTCTCCAGAGGTGTTGCAGGTGTTCCTCCCATGTGGAACTAAACACAGCAATGTCATCCAGGTAGGCGGCACTGAACTCATCCAGTCCTGCCAACACCTGGTAGACCAACCTCTGAAAGGTGGCAGGGGCATTCTTCATCCCAAAGGGCATCACATTGAAGTGGAAGTGCCCATCGGGGGTAGAGAATGCTGACCTCTCCTTTGCCCCTCCAGTTAAGGCAATCTGCCAGTACCCAGATGTTAAATCAAACGTACTGAGGTACTTGGCAGCTCCTAACCGATCAATGAGCTCATCAGCTCGGGGGATGGGGTGTGCGTCAGTCTTGCTGACCGCATTGAGACCCCGGTAGTCCACACAGAACCTAAGTTCTGGAGTGGCACCAGGAGCAGTAGCCTTTGGGACCAAGACCACTGGGCTGGCCCAAGGACTGCTGGAGTGCTCAATAACCGTTAGGGCTAACATTTTGGAGACTTCCTCCTTAATGCAAGCCCTCACCCTGTCAGTCACCCTGTAAACCTTATGTTTAACAGGTGTACTGTCCCCAGTGTCCACATCATGTGTGCACAGGTGTGTGACTCCTGGGATCAGGGAAAACAGTGAGGCGAACTGTCCCAGCACGTGGCGACAGTCCCTCTGCTGTTCCTCAGTCAGGGAGGGGGAGAGGATCACTCCCTCCACAGACCCATCTTTCTCTCCTGCAGACAGGAGGTCAGGAAGAGGCTCACTCTCTTCCTCCACCCCGTCATCTGTCGCTAGGAGCATGGATAGCTCAGTTCGCTCAAAGTGTGGTTTGAGGCGGTTGACATGTAGGACCCTCAAGGGGTTCCTGGGGGATTGCAAGTCTACCAGATAGGTGACCTCGCTCTTTCTTTCCACCACCTCAAAAGGCCCAGTCCACTTATCTTGGAGAGCCCTAGGCTCCACTGGTGCCATGACCCACACTTTTTGTCCAGGCTGAAACTCAACCAGAGTGGCATTCTGGTCGTACCACCGTTTCATGTCCTCCTGGCTTGCTTCCAGGTTCTCCTGAGCGAGACTCCTGAAGCGGGCAGTCTGGTTTCTTAGTGCCAGCATGTAGCTAAATACATCCTGGGGTGGTTTACTAGGAGCTTTCTCCAAAGCCTCCTTCACCAGACTGAGCGGTCCCCTCACAGGGTGGCCATAGATGAGCTCAAAGGGGCTAAAGCCAAGTCCCTTTTGAGGCACCTCCCTGTAAGCGAACAGAAGGCATGGCAAGAGGACGTCCCACTTACGCCTCAAGGGCTCTGACAGGCCCTGAATCATGCCTTTCAAGGTGCGGTTGAATCTCTCAACCAGACCATTACTTTGGGGGTGGTAAGGGGTGGTGAACTTGTAGGTTACCCCACACACCTTCCACAGAGACTTCATATAAGTGGATATGAAGTTTGTACCCCTATCAGATACTACCTCCTTGGGGAACCCCATGCGGGTAAAAACCCCCATCAAGGCACGTCCCACCACGGGGGCGGTGACCGTCCTTAGAGGAATAGCTTCTGGGTACCGTGTGGCATGGTCCACCAAGACCAGGATGAACCTGTTGCCCAGGGCTGTCTTGGGATCCAGAGGCCCCACAATGTCAATTCCTACCCTTTCAAAGGGAGTACTGACTACCGGTAAAGGTTGGAGGGGAGCTTTGCATTTCCCCACACTCTTGCCACTTGCCTGACAAGTCTGACAAGATCTACAATAAGCAGCTGACTGCTTGTTCATCAAGGGCCAGTAAAAGTGGGAGACAAGCCTCTTATAGGTCTTGTCCTGCCCTAGATGTCCTGCCAAAGGCACATCATGAGCCAAACCCAGTAGGAAGGTCCTGAAGCCCTGGGGTACCACCAGCATACGAGCTGACCCCGGCTCAGGAACCTTAGGCTCACTATACAGGAGGCCATCCTCCCAATAAATCAGGTGAGTACCTGGCGCCCCGCCAGCCGCCTGGGCTGCAGCCTGCTGCCGCAGTCCCTCAAGAGTAGGGCACTCCTTCTGCGCTGTGCAGAATACCTCCCTGGTGGGTCCCCCTTCCTGCTGCCACTGCGACAGCTCGGGGACCTCCCCCAGTTCAGCCACCTGTTCCCCTGTAGGTTCCGGGGCATCACCCTCAGGCTCTGCCTCCTCCCGGACCGTGGGAACTTCTGGGGCGGGTTTCCCGCGCCTCCTGCCTTTCCTCTTCTTGGCGGTCCCCTGGGCCACTGTTTCAGGCTCCAGGGGCTCTTGACTACCCTGATTGGCTGCCATAGACCGGGTGGATACGCATACCCACCCAGGCAGACCCAACATCTCCAAGTGAGACCTGTGTTCCACCTCCTTCCAAGGGGAATCTTCCAGGTCGTTGCCTAGCAAACAATCAACAGGCATGGTTGGACTCACAGCTACTTTCCAGGAACCTGAGACCCCCCCCCATTCAAAGGGAACCTGCGCCACTCTGCAGAGGCGCTCAGAATTGTCTACTGCAACTACTTGGTGAAGTACCCGGGGATCAATCTGCTCTTCAGACACCAGGTGACTCCTCACTGTAGTCACACTGGCTCCAGTGTCTCTTAGAGCCTCCACCCTCTGTCCATTGATGGTCACCCATTGCCTGTACTTCTTAGTGTTATCAGGCACTAGGTTTCTCTGGACCATCTCACTGTCCCCTAGTGAGACAAGGGTCATTTCTGCTGGTTCCCACCCACCTGAAACCAACTCCTCCCCAAGCGCTACACTGGCCAAACCCTGGGACGGTGCACCAGTGGGTGCCGGTGTACTTTTGGGGCATTTGGGGTCCCCCCTCACATGACCCACCTGGTCACATGAATAGCACTTACGTAGGGGACCACCTGCCATTGGCTTCCCTTTGGAGAACCATGGCTTCTTTCCACTGGGGGGTTGGGAATCCTTACCCTGGGAATCAGTTTGGGGCCCTTTAGAGAACTCATCCTGTTTGCCCTTACCCCCCCCTTTCGTCTGAGAGGGACCCTGCCCACCCTTGGCGTGGTCTCCCCCATACCTCCTTTGGACCCTGGTGCTCTCCCAGCGGTCCGCTTCCTGTGCAAGCTTCCTGGGGTCAGTCAGCTTGCTGTCAATGAGGTGCTGGCGCAGCTCTGGAAAACATAAACTGTACAAGTGCTCCCAAGCAATTAAATTGTAAAGCCCCTCATACGTGTTTACCTTACTGCCCTTCACCCAACCATCCAGTGACCTGCAACAAGAATCAACACATTCCAACCATGTTTGGGATTCCTTTCTCTTGTAGGATCTAAACTTCTCCTTGTACTGCTCAGGGGTGAGACCATACCTGGTAAGTAAGGCCTCCTTCATGGCAGGGTAGGTGAGACTCTGAGCATCCCCTAAGGCCGTCAGTGTGTCCCTCCCCTCTGCCTCAAAATGCTTCCACAGGGCTGCCCCCCAATGAGCTTCAGGGACCAGGTTCATGTGGAGAGCTGACTCATAACCCTTGAACCACAAGTAGATATCATCCTCCCTCTTATAATCCCTCACAAGGTCTTTTGGGATGTGTACCCTTCTCTCAGGCTGCACTGTAGAATTGCTGCCACCATCCCTACTGGACTGACTCCTCTGATCTATCTCTTTTAAACTGAGCTCATGAGCCATGTTTATCTTCCTTTCCTCAAGGTCCAGCTTTCTCTGTTCCACCTCACGGGCCAGCTTTCTCTGTTCCCCCTCTAGACTGAGCTTTTTCAGCTCCAACTGGTACTCCCTCTCTGCCTGTCTGTCCTGTAACTCTCCAGGTGTCAGACTCTTGGAGGACACACTGCTACCTGCCCTGGAGATTCTCCCCTGAGACATAGCAGGCCCACCCACTACATCAGTGTGAGTGACTTGCAACTCCTCTTCCCCCTCTGGCTCCTCATCTGTGTGCCCCTCAGCTGCTTTGGCTGTCACCCAGGCCCTCAGCGCCTTTTGCAGCTCATCCTTCTTGGATGAGCTCTTAATGGGACAGCCAACATTACTACAAAACTGCTTCAACTGAGCCACTTTGTAGCTCTCCAATTTCTCCAAGTCAAAAGCAGCTTCAGCTAGGGCATCTCCAGACTGAGACATGATGAGAGGTTAAAAAAAAATATGCACAGTTCCAAAAACAGAAAAGCAAGTTCTCAAATGAAGTTTCAGCAAAGTCAATCACGGGATCAGCGAAAAAAAAGAAACTGAATGCAGAGAAAAACAGTCCAAGTAAAAAAAACAAAAATCACAAGACTAGTAGTATGTGGTCACGTAGTGGTCTGAGATCAAAACAGTAGTGTACACTTAATTACTGTATGTCAAGTACAAATACAAGTCCAAATCCCGACCGCTGCCACCAATGTTAGAAATGGGGTCTTTGGTTGACAGTCAGGTTACCCCCTGTTCAAGCAAGGACCCTCACTCTAGTTAGGATAAAAGAGAATCACCCTCAGCTAACCCCTGCTTACCCCCTTGGTAGCTTGGCAGAGCAGTAGGCTTAACCTCAGAGTGCTGGGCGTAAAGTATTTGTACCAACACACACAGTAACTTAATGAAAACACTACAAAATGACACCACACCAGTTTAGAAAAATAGGAAATATTTATCTAGACAAAACAAGACCAAAACGACAAAAATCCAACATACACAAGTCAAGTTATGATTTTTAAAAGGTTTAAAATAAAAAGAGTCTTTAGGTAGTTGTAACAACACACTAGCGCTGCTAGCGTGTAAATGTACCTGGTTTGCATCAAAAATAACCCCGCACGGGCGGTGTGCGTCGAAAATAACCCTGCACGGTTATATGCGTTGAAAACAGCTCGGCACGGCGATGCGCGTCGAAAAAGCCAGCCCCGCGACGGTCCGAAAGTCCCGCGGCGCAGGTTGCGATCTCTCAGCCTTCGTCAGCGATGCTGCGCGTCGTTTCTCCTGCTCCGGGCGTCGATTCTTCGGTCGCGTTTCCTGCGGCGTCGTTTCTCAGCTGCGGAGCCGGCGTCGCGTCGTTTTCTCAGCCGCGATCGGATTCGCGTCGATCTTTTCTCCGCACGGCGCTCGGTGCGTGTATTTTTGTCCTTTGGCTGCCAGCCTCTCCTTTCAGGGTCCCAGGAACTGGAAGGGCACCACAGAGCAGAGTAGGGGTCTCTCCAGAGACTCCAGGTGCTGGCAGGAAGAAGTCTTTGCTATCCCTGAGACTTCAACAACAGGAGGCAAGCTCTACATCAAGCCCTTGGAGATTTCTTCTTCAAGATGGAAGGCACACAAAGTCCAGTCTTTGCCCTCTTACTCAGGCAGAAGCAGCACTGCAGGAAAGCTCCACAAAGCACAGTCACAGGCAGGGCAGCACTTGTTCCTCAGCGATCAGCTCTTCTCCAGGCAGAGGTTCCCCTTGATTCCAGAAGTGTTTCTAAAGTTTGTAAGTTTGGGTGCCCTTCTTATACCCATTTTAGTCTTTGAAGTCACCTTTCTTCAAAGGGGACTCACACCTTCTTGTGAAATCCTGCCTTGCCCAGGCAAGGCCTCAGACACACACCAGGGGGCTGGAGACAGCATTGTCAGAGGCAGGCACAGTCCTTTCAGATGAGAGTGACCACTCCACCCCTCCCTCCTAGCAGAGATGGCTAATCAGGAAATGCAGATCACACCCCAGCTCCCTTTGTGTCACTGTCTGGTGTGAGGTGAAAAACAACCCAACTGTCAAACTGACCCAGACAGGGAATCCACAAACAAGGCAGAGTCACAGAATGGTTTAAGCAAGAAAATGCTCACTTTCTAAAAGTGGCATTTTCAAACGCACAATCTCAAAATCAACTTTACTAAAAGATGTATTTTTAAATTGTGAGTTCAGGGATCCCAAACTCCACCTGTCCATCTATTCTCTAGGGGAATCTACACTTTAATCATATTTAAAGGTAGCCCCCATATTATCCTATGAGAGAGAGACAGACCTTGCAACAGTGAAAACGAAATTGGCAGTATTTCACTGTCAGGACATATAAACCACATTACTATATGTCCTACCTTATCCATACACTGCACCCTGCCCTTGGGGCTACCTAGGGCCTACCTTAGGGGTGCCTTACATGTAAGGAAAGGGAAGGTTTAGGCCTGGCAAGTGGGTACACTTGCCAAGTCGAATTTACAGTGTAAAAATACACATACAGGCCCTGGCACCTCTAGTGCACATTACTAGGGACTTACTAGTAATTCAAATATGCCAATCATGGATGAACCACTTACATACAATTTAAACAGGAGCACTTGCACTTTAGCACTGGTTAGCAGTGGTAAAGTGCCCAGAGTAACAAAAACAGAAAAATCAGAGTCCAGCACACATCAACAACCTGGGGAACAGAGGCAAAAAGTTAAGGGAGACCACGCCAAGGATGAAAAGTCTAACAGTTATTATATATGTAGCTACATTGAGGAGTATATTTAGTTTTTTTGGCCACACCTTTGGCCCCGCCCCCACACTCATTGACCCCACACCCACTGCATGCAGCATCGCAGGTCCCATACTTTTTTTAATGCACGTCCACCGCTGGGCCATAGTAATTAAGACAAATAGAGTCAGATTAAATACAAATGAAATACGTTTTCCTATTTCACTGCAGTCACGTGAGAGTACGACAAAAGAGTTTAAGAGATGCTTTTCTTTTAACTCATAGTAATTAACTCACCAGAAAAGGAAATACTATGTTGCTTGGAAAGTAATAAGTCTGTTCAAAAGTGATCTTGTCTCATTGAGAAGACCCTGGATGTGTTACAGTTCTCTGATTTCTTGAATAAAGGTGCTCTATTGGGTGGTAAAGCTCCTCTTCTGAGCATTCAAGGGATAGTGAGACCTGAAGTTGTGATGTATGGCGTTAGAATTCATAAGGGTGGGATGGCTTTTAAAACAAAAACAGCCCTGCATTAGCACCGAAAATATTTGTATGAAATATGGAGAAAGTGAGTTTTGTGATAGAATACTGGGGCCAGTACTTCAGTATAGGTTAAATTCAGGTACCAAGCATGTCAAATACCGAACAAATGGATACCTCTTTCTATGTTTGCTCTAAGGCATTCAATTTCTGTTGAGTATATGTATTTTCACTTCTGCGCATGCCCACACCATCTGCTGAGATAGATGTGGGATGATTTCCCATGCTTAGGCCCAGCTTAGTGCTTAGGCCGATTGTTAGACTTTTCATCCTTGGCGTGGTCCCCCTTAACTTTTTGCCTCTGTTCCCCAGGTTGTTGATGTGTGCTGGACTCTGATTTTGCTGTTTGTATTACTCTGGGCACTTTACCACTGCTAACCAGTGCTAAAGTGCAAGTGCTCCTGTTTAAAATGTGTACGTAATTCATTCTCCATGATTGGCATATTTGTTTTACCGTTAAGTCCCTAGTAAAGTGCACTAGTGGTGCCCAGAGCCTGTTAATCAAATGTTACTAGTGGGCCTGCAGCACTGGTTGTGCCACCCACATAAGTAACCCTGTAATCATCTCTCAGACCTGCCACTGCACTGTCTGTGCGTGTACTTTTACACTATAAATTCGACTTGGCAAGTGTACCCACTTGCCAGACCTAAACCTTCCCTTTTCTTACATGTAAGGCACCCCTAAGGTAGGCCCTAGGTATCCCCAAGGGCAGGGTGCAGTGTATGGATAAGGTAGGACATATAGTAATGTGGTTTATATGTCCTGACAGTGAAATACTGCCAACTTCGTTTTTCACTGTTGCAAGGCTTGTCTCTCTTATAGGATAATATGGGGGCTACCTTTAAATATGATTAAAGTGTAGATTCCCCTAGAGAGTAGATGGACATGTGGAATTTGGGGTCCCTGGACTCACAATTTAAAAATACATCTTTTAGTAAAGTTGATTTTAAGATTGTGCGTTTGAAAATGCCACTTTTAGAAAGTGAGCATTTTCTTGCTTAAACCATTCTGTGACTCTGCCTTGTTTGTGGATTCCCTGTCTGGGTCAGTTTGACAGTTGGGTTGTTTTTCACCTCACACTAGACAGTGACACAAAGGGAGCTGGGGTGTAACCTGCATTTCCTAATAAGCCATCTCTGCTAGGAGGGAGAGGTGGAGTGGTCACTCTCATCTGAAAAGATTGTGCCTGCCTCTGACAATGCAGACTCCAACCCCCTGGTGTGTGTCTGAGGCCTTGCATGTGCAAGGCAGGATTTCACAAGTAGGTGTGAGTCCCCTTTGAAGAAAGGTGACTTCAAAGACTAAAATGGGTATAAGAAGGGCACCCAAATCTACAGACTTTAGAAACACTTCTGGAACCAAGAGGAACATCTGCCTCGAGAAGAGCTGATAGCTAAGGAAGAAGTGCTGCCCTGCCTGTGACTGTGCTTTGTGGAGCTTTCTTGCAGTGCTGCTTCTGCCAGAGTAAGAGGGCAAAGACTGGACTTTGTGTGCCTTCCATCTTGTGAAGAAATCTCCAAGGGCTTGATTTAGAGGTTGCCTCCTGTTGTTTGAAGTCTCAGGGACAGAAAAGACTTCTCTCTGCCAGCACCTGGAGTCTCTGGAGAGACTCCTTCTCTGACAAGTGGTGTCCTATCCAGTTCCTGGGCCCTTGAAAGGAAAGCTGGTGGAAATCCAAGGAAATCGACTTCGGACGACTCCGGACCGACGGCGCTGCCAAATCCGGTAACGCCGCCTGCACCCGACGCCGTGACCCTCACTAGAACGCAACGCTCTTCGCAGGCCCGACGCCGCTGCAGCCCCGCTGAAGTCCGCGACTCCCTGGAAGTCGCCGCACCACATTGTGACCGACGCCGCTTGAAGTGCACAGATTCAACGTTTCGCACAGACGCCACGATCCCTGACTTCGCGCATCGGCTTGTTTTCACTCTTCACCAAAGGTACTGTACTTGGGGGTCTACACAACTCCGTGTCCGGCGCCGCTGGTGTTGTCTTGTTGGGAATGACTCCGTCACGACGCCGTGTTAACATCTCATCGAAGCATTTTTGTTTCTAAGCGCTATTTTTGAGTTTAATCTCTAAAAATTCATAACTTGACTTGTGTATGTCGGATTTTTGTTTTGTCGTTTTGGTCTTGTTTTGTTTAGATAAAAATGTCCTATTTTTCTAAACTGATGTTGTGTCATTTTATAGTGTTTTAATTGAGTTACTGTGTGTGTTGGTACAAATACTTTACACCTAGCACTTTGAGGTTAAGCCTACTGCTCTGCCAAGCTACCAAGGGGGTAAGCAGGGGTTAGCTCAGGGTGATTCTCTTTTACCCTGACTAGAGTGCTGGTCCTTGCTTGAACAGGGGGTAAACTGACTGTCAACCAAAGGCCCCATTTCTAACATTGATATTTATACTTTTTTGCACCACATTTGCGTCATTTTTTTTTACGCAAATGCGGTGCAAACTTAAATCCATATTTATATTGGGAAGTTAGACATGTCTAATGTTAAAATATTGGAGTTTGCACCATTCTTTAGATGCCTGAACCTACCTTGCGTCAATGAGATGCAAGGTAGGCGTTCCCATCTAAAAAATGGTGCTATACCTGCTGAAGCAGATATGTTAATTAAAATTATTGAGTGTTATGCATTATTAATTAATTAAAGAAATGCTAAAATTAAATAGTCTACAGAAATTAATGTGCACGTTTGGAAAATGTGACCACAAAGAGTTGCTGCCAATGTTCACAAATTATATTAAAAATGATTAAAAATATGAAAAATATTGAAAATGATTAATAAAAATGTAGTAATATGTCATAATGAGATGTATAACATATGTTTTGCATTATATCGTAGAGCCAACTTAGCTGAAGTTGTGGCCTAGTTTTGCCAGGCCTCCTGCCGAAGAAGAAATAAATGCACACTGTCCTGAAGTTGAGATGAGAGCTAACCTTCAACCTCCAATGTTAACGTTTGCTTAGCTAGAATTTTCTGCAATGTACCGATGGACAGGAGATGATGGAATCGAGTTGATACAATTATGTGTAGAGTAGACTGGATGTACTTTCCCAGGACTTGAACAATAGGGACACTGACTTGAGAAGAAGATGCAACATTTTCAATACCTGATGAGCCGGATGATGAGGACATCATACAGAGGACCAATCAACGAACTGTGAACAGCGAAATATTAGAATTCATAGATCTGCAGAAATAATATTATTGGGTAGAGTTATAAGTGGAGATTAATGAACCAATTAGGAATTAGGGGGATGGACTGAAAAACTCTAATAAAAAGTAATGACAAGGGGCTAAAACTTCAGATGTGACATGCGAGAGATGAGAGGGGAGAATTGATGACATCAGAAGATGCACCTCGAGATTCTGTCATTGGGTTTATGCAGTTGAGAGCCTGATGCGTTGCTGATCGATTGGTGACCTGAAGACGAAGACTGACTTTATTGCTGATCCATTCTGTGGATAGGTAGCTAGGACAATGTGATCGATTCACTTTTGTGCCTTTTCTTCTAGGTAGCAACTGCGCTGTTTTATAGTTTTCTCTTAGCTAGATGTTTTTCAAAATTCATGTTCTAAATTGTTTTCGCATGAAGTCCACATGCTGATGCTAATCTGGGTTAGGTAAGGTTATCTTGGGTGACGCTGACAGTGACATATGATTGACAAACTGCTGTACTCTGTTATTAATGTTGACATATTCATCTTGGTTAGCTTATGTTGATGCTTTAGAGCGAATTGTTTCTCAAGTTCTTATTAGATTATGTTATTGGTGGTCACTAATGAACTAAGATTGAGCTGAGTGAATTAAGTTTGAATTAACATAAATTAATTCAATTCAGTTCAATTAATTGCGGGATTCCATAAATTTGGCACCAAGCTGGCGCTCTGGAATGACGCAAGCTGGCGCTGTACTTTTTGATGCATAACTGCATTTGCGCAGTTTTGCACCAACTAGAATAAGTATTGGCATAAATTTGCAAGAGAAAGTGCAAATGCCCGTAGCCTTCCTCAGATGGCAACGGCCGGTGCAATCAAACGACGGTACGCTAAATAGCATAGCTGCCTAGCCCTGAATGCACCCCATGCTTCTTTAATCAACTGCCAGGCACTCCCTCCTCCTTCATCTCACTCCTGAAGGTCTGTGGTTTCTCCTTTTGTGCAGCTTTTCCATCTTTCTCTTCATCCTTTCTTCCCGTTTTTGTGTGTTTTCCTTCTTTTGCTCCTGGGAAATGTCCTATCAGCAAAAATAAGTGCCGGTGCTCAGAAATAAGTGGTAGCCCCCACCGACTTAAATTAAGCACTGCCCAGCCTGCAGAGTCGATTTGCAGCATCTCTGTTTTGATGTTGTTGCCTTTTTCTGATGGCAAGAAAAGGCATTTAGAAGCTGCAGAACGCTTAGCAATAACAAGGCTGGAGTATAATGAATGACAGTGATGAAACCAAAAATTATATTCTGCCGCGCTGACGGCTGCCCATGCAAATCAGTAATGCTGCCTGTATTTCTCAAAAGTACTCCTTGTTCTATAACACGTGAAATGAGGCGTTTTCATGTGACTCACACTCACAATTAATCATGAGCTTTAGCCAAAATATTGCAGTGATTACAGTTTTCTGTCGATAGTGTAAACACATTAGGGAGAATCTCATTTCATTCTAAATCACTCAACCACAACTCTCAATTACCTGAAACAAATGGTCCATCCTCGTCTCAAACAGCTCGAGACACAACAGCTAGTGATTAACGCGGGTAACTGGAGCGCGCTGTCAAGAACATGCCAGCGTGTGTTGTCTGCTTCTTTTAAATTCAGTGCACAGTGGGTATAACGTTAGAATATTATGGAACGTATTTAATCATTATCGTATACCCCCTTTCCTCAAATTGACAAAAAAGAATAACTGGAGTAAAGGAAGACAATGGCAAAAACCTAAAATGCTAACAGGCTGATCGAGAGTGATAGAAGACTACGCATCTGTAGAACCGCTCCTGAAATTACCAACACCATAAGGATCGGTACCTTCGGGATGCGGGAACAGGGGCCCCAGAAGCGTTTTGTACTTGTAAATGTGGATTGGTAGTTCCAAAATGATCCTGGTGCTATTTTCCCGTTTGCCAGGACTTTTTCCGACTCATATTTTTCCAGGATTTTGGCGTGAAATGTTCAGTTAAGCAAGCACTGGCAAAGCTAGTAGGTCTTGCCTTTGTGAGCAATTGGCTTTGGCAATGATTCCCCAAAACTCATTTGAAAAAAAACGTGGTGTAATGTGGCCAGCACTAATACTCTTTTTTCTAGTATGAGGAAAGCAAATGGACAGCAAAGGGTGAGTGGGGAGGGTCTGGGGCAAGCACATAGACAACAGAGGATAGGCAGGAGGGGCTGGGTCAAGCACATGGACAACAGAGGGTGGGTGCAAGGGGCTCGGGAGGCAAACAGGCAATAGACGGTGGGCGGGGGACTGAGGCAAGCACAAGGACAACAGAAGGTGGGCAGGAGGTTGGAAGCAAATTGACAATGGAGGGTGGACATGAGAGGCAGCACAAGGAAAATAGATGACGGGAGGCAGGGGAAGGGGAAGGAACACAGAGAGGGGAGAAGTACACACGGGAGACAGATGGAGAACACACACGCTCTCGTAGAGAGCTTAAACAAAAAAAAAGTAGCACCTGAAAAAGCAAGCAATGGAAGGACACAGTAATGTCAGTGGTGTGAAATTACCCCTACAAGCCCTGCGGCGTGGGAGTGGTCCACCCTGCAGGGGGCCCCCTCAGCACAGTACACTGTGCATGGGCAGTGGCGTCTGGGCATGAGAGCGCCTGACTGAGGCCGGGGTGCCCCCTTGTACTTTTCAGGGGGACCCCCTCAGGTTTGGTTACACCACTGAGTAATGTATCTACTGAGTAATGTATCCATGCTCCAGGAGAGGAAAAAGCACAAGAAGAGGAATGAAAGCCAATGGAAGTTGATAAATAAGAAGTAAGCAAATAAAGTTGACAATGAAGCTAACCAATGGTAAGCAATAGATAACAAATGATAACCACAGATAACTAAAGGAAGTGCCTTTTTCCTAATATACAGTTGCGATGGCTAGTAGTATAGTGAACAATATGTTTTGGAAAAAGTGATTAATGCAGTAGTGCATTATTTCATTATTTTTCCACCAGTGGAACTTCAGGACTCCAAAACACTGATCACTATCAAATTCAGGCCGTATTGGCAAATGTCAATTGGGCCTATTCACAAAGGTAAATTTACCTATGAGTATAACTACATGTGTAAATTTACTTTTACATTTTGTAGTAAATGTACTACTTTTGGCTATTCACCATTTACAACTGTACATTTACAACAAAATGGAGGTTTGCATGTTTCCATCCCCTGAATATAGAGAAATGAGCCTAATTTCTGAATGTAGTTACACTGGTAACTTTCCACATATAGATCAATGTAGGCAGAGGTCTCAGGTCAGAGATGCATCGCACAGTGTCAGTTTTGGGAAGCTGAGAGGATGTGATGTGAGGTCCTGCGCTGTCATCCAGAATGGTGTCAACAAGTGGTCCTGCAGTGCGAAGTCATACACCAAGGTCTCTTCGCATACCAGCTGGTTCTGTAGACGTTTTAGAGTGTGCACTGTGGATTCCTGCATCATTTTTTAGGATGCCATTGCGAGTAGGGAGCAGTTTAGAGTTTTGTACTTGTAAATGGGTATTGGTAGTTCCAAACTTATGCAATCAGCAAGGGGCTTGCAATGCGAGGGCCTGCATTGAGGATGCATTGCGCAGTGATAGTTCCAATAAGGCTACAGCGGTGATGTAGAGATTCTTGCAGATGGAAAGTCCACGTAGCAGAGTTTGATGTGTTGGTTCTGCCTGGGGTTGTGCCTCACAGCAGAGGAGATTTGTTGGTTCTGCTGTGTCCACAGATGGGCTGGAGGAGCACCTTCAGGCCAACTTCCAAGGGTCCGGGACTGGGGTGGCATCACTTGGCAGGGTAGGACTTATAGTTGGAAAGTCTAGATGCTGGTTACAAGAGACAAGCCATTGGAGTCACTCTGGTGGCCTTGGGTACAGGTTGTAGGACTAGTCCTTCCCAACCAGGCAAGTGAGCAGCAGGAAGAAGGTCAGCACAGCAGGAAGCAATCCAGCAGCATGACAGTTTGTTCAGCAGCAGAGCAGCCCTTTTTTCTGGCACAGTCTTCCACGGGTCCAGAAGTGTACTGAAAGGTTGGTGTCTAAGGTCCAATATTTATACCGGACGCCTCATTTAAAATGGGAGAAGGTTGTAGAGTTTTCTTCTTTAGGTGCACAGTTTTCCTGCAAACCCATCCCTGGCTCCAGACTAACTACAGTTGGCATGCAATCTTTTGTATGAAAACAGGACACAGCCTATTCAGGTGTAAGTGAGGATGTGCCTAACTCTGCCCTCACATCCTGCCATTGATTGCCCATTCAGGCACACCTAGGCTTCCTATTGTGTGTGGCTGTCTGGGAGCAATACACAAAAATGTAATTCAAAATCCAACTTTACCATAAAAAATAATTTTTTGTTACGATTCCAAAGACACCCTCCTTCCCACAGCGCCACACATCGTGCCGGATTTACTCCTGTGCTTCTGGCATCCTCGTGGGAAACTTATCTGGCCTGAACTTGTCAGTGCACAGCAGTGCTCATCGAGCGGTGGGGTGGGACGGCTTGCTGGCATTCTCCCCCATCTGCCTCTCTACAGTATATGACCAAGTCCTATTCCGTGGCCTCCTATGATTGCTGAGATGAAGGTTCACATATGCCTGCCCACTGTACCTCTCCACAACACATCATCAACTTATGAAGGACTGCTGAACTTCTTAATGTCTGTGGACTTTCTGCTAGGACAAATGTTGGTCCACGACCTGTAAGATATCCAGGTGCATTATGATTAGGCCTCTCCCTGGCTGGGAGATGAGGGAGTCGCTGACCTAAAGCCCGGTGGGTGCTGGAGGGTGTCTGCCAGGGGTTGGAGGGGGGCCCAGGCTTCCTTTCCGGTGGGGGCTCCCATCCACTCTTTGAGTTGTGGATTATTTGGGGCCCCCCTTGTGGGTGCCTAGTGGAGGGTGTGCATCTGGACCACAGACAACGTTATTTCTCCCTTAAATGACTGGTGCCCTGGATGTGGCCACTCTGCTGGAAACGCTTGGGCCACAGTGATAGTATATGTGTGGTGATTCAGCTGCATGAGAGAAGTTTTTAAAGGGAATTTCTACCATTACATAGTGCTCAGCGTGGATCCTTCCCTGTGTAGGGGGGCTCCACCACTCAGGGAGCACCATCATAGCCAAGGACAAAGAGGGCAAACAAGTGCAGTCCAATAAGATGGACAATTCCACCCACCCAGTTGTGTCATCAGTGACAGGGAAGCTGGCAGAAGTAGCATCTTTGAGCCTCAAGGTGGTCACGACGCCAGCTGATATTATGGCAGCCATTACCAGCTCTAGAGAAGCAATGGTCATCATGATCGACACAGTAGGGGTGGAGGTGGGCCGGCTTCAAGCTGACCTTTGGATAGTGACTGAAGGGCAGGTGGCTAAGCTCCAGCAAGAAGTCAAAGCACTCAAAAAAACTGTTCAGGACCTTTGTGCCATGACTATGAGGCTAGAAGACCGTGTGGAAGATGCGGACGGGAGGTCACAGAGAAATAATCTGCACCTCATCGGCTTTCCAGAGGGATCCAAGGGGCAATCAGCTGAGCTGTTCCTTGAGGATTGGATCACCACTGTACTAAAGCCATGTAAGCTCTCCATTTTTTTTTTTTACTGTTGAAAGAGCCCACTGGGCGCTTGTTTGGTGCCCCGCCCGGGGGCCCCACCACGCGTCCTTATTGCTCCTAGGTTCAGCTATAGAAATCGGAACTCTATATTACAGCATATGCGAACTCATGAAACATAAAAATGTGAGGGGTGGAGTGTTATGATTTTCCCTGATTATTCACTGAGAGTGCAAGATCTGCACAAAACTTTCTCATTTGGTAAGAAACGTCTTCATGACATGAATCTGAAATACAGATTACTGTACCCGGCACACCTCAGAGTACAACACAATGGTAAAATCCTTTTTTGTTTTACATCCCTACGGAGGCTAACAAATGACTAGACACACTGGATGCACCTCGTGGGATGTCCTCCCGGGGCCTCGAGTGGTCCTCCTCCTGCCCCCTGGTGTGGGCCTGAGCGCGGAAGAAATTGGCATGGGCGTCCCTCATTGGGGAACACCAAGCTGGTCGCATGGTGGTCCTTCCTGATGATACCTAGGCAGAATGTGACAGTGTCCCAGACTCTGGAAATTAGATTTTCCATCACGTGGCAGCAGTGGGGACCTCAGTGACAATAAAGCTGTGGAGGCATAGGATTCTCTTTGAGAGCACCCGCGGAATGCCTAAGTTACTAGCCATCGCCCAATGGGGGTCGTGAACATGCAGACACTACTTACCTCCTCAGTTTGATGCACCAAATGCACCCCTGGGATTGAAAAGGGTGCCGTCATTGGATGACCCAAAATATATATCCTTTACTTGACGTTATCCTGTGCTCTGCGGCCTATGGCCACTTGTATTGAGGATCAGAAGGAGTGGTGGGGTAGTTGGGCGGTTGCCTGCTTACCAGAAGTAGGTGGAATTTCACTGTTTTGATGCCATGGTTCACAAATCTCTTGCTGTAGCAAACTTCACAAGTTTCCTTTAGGACATTAGTGGTGGCTGACAGCTCCCCGGAGGTTGCAGAGGAATTTTAGAGGGCCAACGTCGTGCGGGCTTCACTAGAGGGCCTTTTTTATGTTTTAGCTCTTGCTGGGCTTTCACAAGGCCATCCCCTCAACAAGCAGACACTATGACTCTTGAAGCCGTTGCCTCATTGGGGAGGGTACGGCGATGGGTTCTGAGATTTTGTCTGGACCTTCAGGACTTCAGTTGCTTGAACACATTGCCTAGGGGTGGGGGGAAATGTTTTTTGATTTTTTGGAGGGACTCTGTTTAGGTGGGACTCTTCACTCTACTTGGCTTACTGTGACATTGATTATTGGTGAAACATTATTGGGGAGGGCTTGGCCCTTACAGAAGGTGTTTTGCTGAGGATATGTTATAAAGAGTGATTACATGGATTCTGACTGAAACTGTACCCTGGAATGTACGTGGTCTAGGTCAACCTACAAAATGTTAGCGGATCTTTCCCTAACTAAAGAGGTATATAAGATAGCTATAGCACTACTATATGAGTACATGGGGTGATTGTATTTATCATTTTCTAATGCGCTGGAGGGGCCAGATATTTGCAACATCTTACTCCACTTATGCTAGCTGTGTATCCTTAGATTCATATTGGCAGACAGTAGTAGATCACCTAAATTTAGCCACCAGTTGGATGTTATCTCGAGCTCCTAAATTAAATTATGCTTACTCGGTCTCTTCCCCACTAAAGGAAAGAAAGTGCTGAGCAGAAAGTTTCCAGTGTTAGGTCTAATCCTGGCAAAACGACAAATAGCAATAAGTTGGTTGGCTCTTTCTCCCTCTGTGGTCAATGGATGGTTGAAAAATATGGCTTAATGAACGAAGGCAGAGGAGTGCTGTATCTGTCAGTGCAGAAGGGACAATAAGTTGTTGGATGACTTGTGTGCATGGGCTGCCTTACTTGTACATTTGCTGGACCCTCCCAGAGCCCTGTAGGGTGCAATCTGGGGGGGGAGGTAGTGGTGCTTGATATGCAGGTTGTCATAGGGTGGTTCTGAACTCGAGTGACTGTATCAAAAGTACAGCATTTGTTGATTATCTATACTTATTTCTTTCCCTTACATGCTGTAGTTGTGTGGGGTGGAACGGTTCTGTGGCAGTATATATACCTTTGAGGCTATATCTTCCCTGTCACAAACTAGACGGTCACCGGTCTCGGCTGATGTCGCACTCGGTTAGTGTGGGAGGGAGGTGTTTGTTATTGGTTGAATTAGGTGCAATCTAGGTTTCAGTTTCATGTTATACTGACATACTCAACTGTGAATATATTTCCCGGGCATTGAGTAGATCCCAGGGAGGTGGTAGAAATGGGGTATCTCACTATCATCCTGGTTTTTAGATATGTATTGCACCTCCTCCTTGTACTGAGTGATACTGATGTTTCCATTTGATATAATATGAAATGTTTAGAGCTGCAAGGATGCTTTTGATATGGAATTGTATGTGCTGAAATGTCAACAAAGATATATTTTCAAAAAAGTTCTCACCATCACAGGATGCTCTGTATAACTTTGAAAACTCACACATGATTCTATGAAAATGGGATGCAAGGTCACACAAGGTCATATGGGGACACAACTTCTTCAAAAACCTACCATACACAGGCAAATAACAACAAGTGCATGCTGTTTGTTGCACCACAGCAGATAAAATCCTTACAAAGTGACACATATGTGACAGACATAAGCACAAAACCCTTTCTGAATGACTCTTGACATTCACAGTGCCCACTGTTGTGCATTTGTTTGAGCTTTACATACTGTATATAAACAAGCGAGACAAGACGTATTTGCCTTTAGATCATTCATAAGGAAAAATTGGTGTGTTATAGACCACCCGGGTTTAACTAGGAACATCACAAGACAGCAAAATACACTGGGAGCGACGTACAATTTACATGAGATAAATTGATTCACATGGTACTATTGTGCTCATATCAAATGACACTGCCCTGTGTAGACATGACCTCATGACACCGGACCCCTCCCATAGTAGTAAGAAAGTACTGAAGAGGAATGGTTGTCATTGACGAGTTACACATGCATTCAATAAAAATAGTTTATTAGCACAAAAGGAATGTGTGAGACCATATAAACACGTCATGAGTAGAGGGTGGAGATATGGATAAAAAGCATTAAGAGGCATATTTATACTCTGTTTGCGGCGAATTTCAACGCACATTTGACGCAAACCGTGCACCATATTTAAACTTTGACGCCCGCGGACGTCAAAATTCCTCTGTGTGCGTCATTTTTTGGATGCGGGAAACTGCCTTGCGTTAATGACATGCAAGGTAGGCGTTCCCGTCCAAAAAATGACTTTAAGGCCTGTGCACCTTATTTATACTCCAGCATCATTTTGACGCACAGGATGGGGCAGGCCTTAAAAAACGGCGCACAGCCTGATGTGTGCCATTTTTAACACCTGGGTGAGGGTAGGCGTTAAGGGACCGGTGGGCTCACTTCCATGGTCTCTGACCATGGAAAGAGTCCAGAGGTGCCCTTCCCTGCCCCCAGGGACACCCCCTGCCACCCTCGCCCACCCCTGGAGGACACACATGGATGGGGGACCCATCCCAGGTAAGTATAGGTAAGTTGAGGTAAGTGTTTTTTTTTTTAAAGTGCCATGGGGCGGGGGCTAATTTGGGCCCTCCTACATGCCACTGTGCCCAATGACCATGCCCAAGGGACAGAAGTCCCCTGGGCATGGCCATTGGGCAAGGGGGCATGACTCCTTTCTTTGCTAAGACAGGAGTCATTTCAATGGGGGTTGTGCGTCAAAAAATGGTGCAAGTCAGATTTCAAAGCAAAACACAAACGCTGTGGGATAGCGTAACTGGATGGACGGAATGCGGAACCAATCAAACATTCACCCCCAGTCACAGATCTGGGTTTAATCCATCCATTATTTTGCTCACCATGCCACCCCAGTTTGAACCCAGCCATATGCAAATCAGTCTTGACCCTGTTCCTCATGGGAACAGTCCAGCTCGAACTGCCAGGCCAGGTTCTCCCTGGACCGGAAACAAGCATCCTGGGACCGGTTTCGGGGTTTCACCCCTCATCAGCCAGGCTAGCTTGAATCCAGTGGCACAGTGAGCCCGGGACCCACGTCTGGGCATACCCGGCGCACTTAGGGCGGCAAAAGCAAAGCAAAACACAAACGCTGTGGGATAGCGTAACTGGATGGACGGAATGCGGAACCAATCAAACATTCACCCCCAGTCACAGATCTGGGTTTAACCCATCCATTATTTTGCTCACCATGCCACCCCAGTTTGAACCCAGCCATATGCAAATCAGTCTTGATCCTGTTCCTCATGGGAACAGTCCAGCCCGAACTACCAGGCCAGGTTCTCCCTGGACCGGAAACAAGCATCCTGGGACTGGTTTCGGGGTTTCACCCCTCATCAGCCAGGCTAGCTTGAATCCAGTGGCACAGTGAGCCCGGGACCCACGTCTGGGCATACCCGGCGCACTTAGGGCGGCAAAAGCAAAGCAAAACACAAACGCTGTGGGATAGCGTAACTGGATGGACGGAATGCGGAACCAATCAAACATTCACCCCCAGTCACAGATCTGGGTTTAATCCATCCATTATTTTGCTCACCATGCCACCCCAGTTTGAACCCAGCCATATGCAAATCAGTCTTGACCCTGTTCCTCATGGGAACAGTCCAGCCCGAACTGCCAGGCCAGGTTCTCCCTGGACCGGAAACAAGCATCCTGGGACCAGTTTCGGGGTTTCACCCCTTATCAGCCAGGCTAGCTTGAATCCAGTGGCACAGTGAGCCCGGGACCCACGTCTGGGCATACCCGGCGCACTTAGGGCGGCAAAAGCAAAGCAAAACACAAACGCTGTGGGATAGCGTAACTGGATGGACGGAATGCGGAACCAATCAAACATTCACCCCCAGTCACAGATCTGGGTTTAATCCATCCATTATTTTGCTCACCATGCCACCCCAGTTTGAACCCAGCCATATGCAAATCAGTCTTGACCCTGTTCCTCATGGGAACAGTCCAGCCCGAACTGCCAGGCCAGGTTCTCCCTGGACCGGAAACAAGCATCCTGGGACCGGTTTCGGGGTTTCACCCCTCATCAGCCAGGCTAGCTTGAATCCAGTGGCACAGTGAGCCCGGGACCCACGTCTGGGCATACCGGGCGCACTTAGGGCGGCAAAAGCATGGTTTTTGCCTCAAACCTGACTTGCACCATTTTTTACACACAACGCCCATTTTTCCCTACCCTACGCCGGCGCTGCCTGGTTTGAGTCATTTTTTTTTTACTCAGATCAGTCGCAGCGCCATTCCTTAAATAAGGCGCCCGCATGGTGCGTAGGAATGGCGTTAGCCGGCGGTAAAAAAAGTTGTGACGCAAATCAGCGTTGGTGCTGGTTTGCGTCAAAAAGTATAAATATGGACCTAAATATTAAAGCTCATGTTTACCTACACAAGTGAGGGTAAGCACACGACACTCACTCGTACGCATACGCACATGAAATGGTAGGGAATTCAGACGTGGGAAAAATGACATATCCAAACATGCTCATGTTTCTTGACACGCACGTGGGCACCCACACACCTAACTTTGTACTGGACCCTTTATTCCACAAAAACATTCTGACTCGGTGGATATCAAACGTTACTGGTTAGGGGCATTGCTGCGATGTGCACTTGCTGAATATCACACTTGCTACAATTGACCAACCAGAGGCAGCACTAACTCCTCATTGTGACATCTGAATCCTAGACTTAAAACCACCTCACTGAGCATTCTACTGCAACATCCTGCAGGGCCCCTGACTAAACAGGCTATTCAAATACAAAAAAAGTAACAAGCACAATTATGCAATGTAGAAAAATTCAAACATACACGGATCTGTATTTGTGACACACTCATCTTTAGCAATGCCTTCCCCTGCATCCCAGCTCCGTTGTCAGAACTAGAGTGACAGCTAGCAGCCTCCTAGTGTGGACCACAATGTACATCTGCGCTTCCCTTGGTTAGAAGGTGAGATTCCAACTTCCGAGACCGTTCTTCTCATTCCATACTGGGAACGTGTTCCGCGTGCACAATAGGCATTTGCATTCGATTATTGGCACTCTCGGGTGACAGAAAGAGTCAGACACATATGTGCAAGCCCTTCTTTAATTTTCACAAGATCAGACTACCCATACCGGGCACTGGACATTTCCCCGGAAGGCTAGAAGGGTGTAGTGGCGCTTTTGTTACTGGGGGCTGGTTTTGTAGCACTGCAGCAGTATTAAAAGCACTGCAGAATTCCTTATATTATCCAACAGTTTTCAGGCAACAATAAAAGTGCCAAGATAACTCTGGTGATTAATGTACCTGATGGAGAAAGATGGAGTTTTGTCTAGTGGCAGCCTTGACTCATTTAAGGTAGCGCAGAGGATTAATATGCCTGTTGCTAAGAATATGAACTATGCAGATCACAGAACAGTATTTTATGTGTATAGCTCAGTGGGATACTCCTTTAGTCACAGAGATCCTTTTGTTACTGTGCAGTTCATAAGTTACAATCATAATCTAGCACAGTGAGCTATGAACTGCGATTATAGCGCTGCACGCAAACAGCATGTACAGGTTAGAAAGTTATGTTTTTTCCCAGTCTTTGATTATCCTAATTTTGCTAAAAAGGACTTGTTTGGGTAGAAATAAATTGTTATTAGTAAAGTTAACCCAAACTGCTGTGTTACATTCTGAATCCTGAGTTTATGCTTCCTCAGACCAAGCAGTTTTAAAAATGCATACCAGTATGATTGACATGTGAATCCTACACCTTGTAGTCCCCTTTGTCTTATGTAACATTTTCTATGCACTGATTTGCACACATATGATTCATTGTCCCTGTATGTAAAGTGCTTTAACACCCTACGCTATAAAAACAAATAAAATACATGTTAGAGAAGGGTTATGGAGAGATGAGAGGCACTGTTACAGGGTAATTTGAGGGAATCATTGAAGAGCCCCAATAACATTGTCGCATCCTGGTGCACTTTAAGGTCATCATTTACTATGCTTTCAAAATGAATTCAGTTGAATATATAATGAAAAATGTGTTGTAGAATACACAATTTTTGACATTTTTCACACATTTTCTTGGGGGGAGAACACCTAGCCCCTATAGTTCTGGTCGGGCTCGCATGCTATGCACTTTATGGGGGCTGTTCTGACACAATTTGCCAGTGCTGCTTTGTATTCCCAGTCCGGCCCTGAATATTCAGTTAGCAATTGCTAAATAAGCAAACATGCACAGTAAATTGAGAACTGCCTCATTTTGAGAATGCCATGACCCCAAGCAAACGACGGACTGCACTCGCCTGTATGCTTGCACCACATCGTAGATGCACAAGCAAAAAAAAACTTTGTTGGGGGAATGCAAGTGGCCCACTCAAAAAGTGGCAGAGGATGACATCAAGTCTGCCATTTAGAAGTCAACCAGGGTTCCATGGACACTTCAGTGACACCTCTTGGTTTGCAATCACAGACTATACCAACCTGTGGAGGAATCACTGGCTCTTTCCCAAAGGAAACCCAGAGTGCCCCTGCAAGAGGCAGTGACTGATGAGCAGGAGCAGCGTTGGCAGTATCTCTGCAATGCTACCATAAACCCCTACACCTGCTTTATAAAATAAGATACATAGCTTTGACTTCAGGTAGCGCAACAGGATCCATGCAGCAGAATAGGGCAAAGTTATGTGGCAGCTTTGACTAAATTATGAGACAAGGAAAAACACGATGTAACATTATGCGTCACAATCTGACAATCTGCCTTGCTGTTTTGACATTTTAAAGTAAATGTTGTTAAAATAATGAAGCTCAATAGAATTCAACATACTAATGTTTCTCCAGAAAGAAAGGTGATCACTTTCAGCATGTTCTATTGAAAATGTTTTTCACCAATAAATAATGATTTTGTCTTGCAGGGAAGCAGAATGATACGGTGTTCTTAGTCCCAGAATAAAACCGTTTGAATAAATCACATAGTGTTGCACACAGAAGAAAACAAGTCTACATGCTGTGAATTATTTTATTAAAATAAGCGCCTTTTTTGTTCTTCGCCTCCCCTTGAGAATTGGATTAGTGATATGTGTTGGCCTAGGTTTTTGTCCACTTTATAGGCCATTGGCGTCACCTCTTCATTAAGAAGCATAATGGCAGAACACTATTGTACAATACATACATTTAACATAAGTGTCCCACTAAGAGGTATTGTAAGATTAAAGTCATTAGACCGTAGAAAGAAAAGGAAATGTTCTGAGATTTTTCTGTCTGCACTCTCAGAGCCCTTTTGATATAACCACCATATTAAAAATGTGTCAGTGGTGCATAATGAAATTGCATGAATAATGAAACAAAACAATTTCATGACAAAGAAGTAATCATTATATCATCCTGTTTCCGTTATATTAAAATGTTCCAGGATTTCTTTTCATAAGGCAGATATGTACCCTTCGCCTCCTTTTACCCACCATTTAGAGACTTTACCACTGCTAGGAGAATGTTTTCCCTTAATAAATCCTGTTTAAAATGTGAATATAACAATCAACTACTGTCCATAGTGTTTACTAATGCTTTACACCACCTCCACCTCTTTTATTTTAGTAACGTTTGAACAGTTTTAGCTTGAAACACATTTTTGCGCAAATCTCCAAATTGTGCTGCAGATGGTAGAACATGTGGCAAGAGTGACAAATCCATATTTACTTGAAAACGCTGCAGCTGCAGAATCACATAATTCATATGGCAATGTACATATTGCAGCATTGCATTTCAAGTGCTGAGGGTGCAAATACACAGAGCCCATGCGTCTTTCAGTGTAATCAAACAAGCGAATTTGAGATCTAAAGAGTAAAGAATATTTACATTTTGTGGTGAACGTCCTATGCTCTCATTCCCTACCTTAGAGTGGTGTTTTCTTTGTACCAGAAGAATTTAAGAAACAGCTCAAATTAAAATAATGCTGTGTTAGAAGCGAAATATCGGCAGCCAGTTTGACAATGACCTATATTCATTAAATTGCTGGGGGAAGCAGAAGTGACATCAGGAGCACTTGACCCCACTCCCTCAATGTCATTGCAGGGTTGGCTCGTTTTTCTACCATTAGGCTTCCTTTATTTATGTTTTTAGAATAGTGATTTTCTGGTGACCATATGCACTGATCTGGGAGTGCTGTGTTGGATTGTTCAAGCACGGTGGACGTCATGGTTGAGTCATGGAAGCCCACTCTGCTCAGAAATCCGTCCCCTCGACTGCAGTTTGCAGGAGAAATGTCAGACAGAATGGTCAGCCTGGCTTTGGCGCAGTGCAGAAGTGCTAAATATCCTTATATGTGTCCATTTCCTCATCCCATAGGCATTATACCTACACATGCGAATGTACAGAAGAGAAATGTCCCACTCTGAACGTTCTCACACAGCCATCCTTAAAGATGTTTCACTGAACATACAAGCGGCTTTCTACAGTGCAAACATTACCTTTACAAATATTTCCAAAACAGCAACCCCGCCAATTCTGTCTAATTGATTAGCCCCAGAAAGTCGTTGCCATTTCTTCATCTAGTCATGGTGCGTCTAACAAAGGGCAAGAGTAGGGGTAAAGTCTGGCTCTCGTATGCTTAGTAACTGTCCGGTGGTACAACAGTTTGCACAGAATTCAACAAAGCCATAAGGCCATGCAGTGAGTGTGCTAAAGCTGCATTGTTCCGGTTAATTTCAGCATACCACTTTTTTATGTAGGCCATATTTATGTAAAGCGCAGGTTTCTTTTGTATCAAGCTCCCACTACAAATTAAAATCTATGTTCACGCTCCCCATTTTAGTTATCTTTGTTACATACTTTTTCATATATCAATTTTACCACTTGCTGGGAGATGTTCAATTCTACAGTTAACTTATGTGTTTTGAAGGATTATCTCAGTCCGCCCACTTTCTGGGTGTCTATGCACCAGCATGCCTGGGTTAGTGAAAGTAACATCTTACAGCCTTTGACAAAGATGAGATCAGAGAGGTGTCTTCTTATTCCACTATGAACCTTTATAAGGCCTCACATTTGCTTCTGAGAGTCTAGAGGACGACCAAGAATTCAAAACTACAGAAAGTAAGCTGGGCTCTAGAAGCCCTGTTTACTCCCAGCACCTTCCACTGCCTTCATAACTACTGAGATCATAGACGGAAAGAGCATTGCCCAAGAGTATCAGATGGTAAGCCACTTGCAGCATCAGAACAATGCCCAAATTCCCTGGATTTCTGCCAGCACCACAAGCTCCACAGTAACCATTTCCCTGCCCTTGCCTTCTATCAAGTTGTGTTTCTGGGTCTTTGCGTTCCTGGTCTTTGCGTACCCATAGATGAAAAAACTTGCCACTGGAAGCTTATCCAGAAATATTGCTCAGACATAGCATGTAAGGAAAGCGAAGGAAACAAGATAGGCAGTGTAGGACCAAAGGTGAGTGGGTCTCTGTTTACAAGCTAGACAACGCGAGTCTTAGGTTCAAACAAACCTTTAAGAATCGTATTGATGGCTTCACCTCTTCACATTAAGTTCTCTGTTGCAAACATTTGAAAAGAGAAGCCTGCAATCAATCAATCAATCTCTCTCTCTTTCTCTCCATCCAGCTCCCCCTTTCGCTCTAGGCCACACAGTTACAATGTATCAATATAAGGTAGCTTGGATGAGAAATCCGAATGCTGATAGTGTGTGTAGAGGTCTAGGTAGTCTCCCTCCTCCCCTGGGGCTCCCTCTGGCCTAGCATAACATTTCTGGAAAAGTTTAAACTCCTAAATACTATTATTGCTCTCATTCACCCAAATTATACCACCTCCTCTTTTCTGCCACCATTTTCTTCCTCCTTGTTGGTGAGATGCATAAAGTACGCTACCCTCAAGACAATATTGACTAGTCTGTGAGAAATTATCATTTAGGTGAATATCACTACATCCATATGGATCATTTGTCATTCCCTTTATTATATTAGCCCCTGTCCTCTCTCTCATTCCTCTTTTCCATTTCTCCTGTACCACATATTTGAAGCAAATTTCAGAACGCCTTAATACTATACAAATCACCAACATGACTCAGCATTTAGCAAGCTAGGCCATCTCACACCTCCAAAGGGTGAGTCATACAGTTTGTTTAGAGAGAAATCTCAAATTGACTTGTCTGTGTCTATGCTTCACCACAAATCCTGGTGACACTCTTAAGAAGGACAGGGTCGCCAGTCAAGTACAGCAGGCAGAAACAGTTCAAAAATAAAAAAGAAACCACTTTACATCTTCACATGTTAATGTGCTTTTACAAGTCTGCAATCACATACAATATTAATCCAATATAGCATTAATCATTTGTATCACAACTTATTAGAATAATGCATATGTTAGCTGTTAGACTTTTCATCCTTGGCGTGGTCTCCCTTAACTTTTAGCCTCTGTTCCCCAGGTTGTTGATGTGTGCTGGACTCTGATTTTACTGTTTTTGTTACTCTGGGCACTTTACCACTTCTAACCAGTGCTAAAGTGCAAGTGCTCCTGTTTAAAATTTGTACGTAATTGGTTCTCCATGATTGGCATATTTGTGTTACTGTTAAGTCCCTAGTAAAGTGCACTAGAGGTGCCCAGGGCCTGTAAATCAAATGTTACTAGTGGGCCTGCAGCACTGGCTGTGCCACCCACACAAGTAACCCTGTAATCATGTCTCAGACCTGCAACTGCAGTGTCTGTAAGTGTATTTTTACACTGTAAATTCGACTTGGCAAGTGTACCCACTTGCCAGGCCTAAACCTTCCCTTTTCTTACATGTAAAGCACCCCTAAGGTAGGCCCTAGGTAGCCCCAAGGGCAGGGTGCAGTGTATGGATAAGGTAGGACATATAGTAATGTGGTTTATATGTCCTGACAGTGAAATACTGCCAATTTCGGTTTTCACTGTTGCAAGGCCTGTCTCTCTCATATGATAATATGGGGGCTACCTTTAAATATGATTAAAGTGTAGATTCCCCTAGAGAGTAGATGGACATGTGGAGTTTGGGGTCCCTGAACTCACAATTAAAAAATACATCTTTTAGTAAAGTTGATTTTAAGATTGTGCGTTTGAAAATGCCACTTTTAGAAAGTGAGCATTTTCTTGCTTAGACCATTCTGTGACTCTGCCTTGTTTGTGGATTCCCTGTCTGGGTCAGTTTGACAGTTGGGTTGTTTTTCACCTCGCACTAGACAGTGACACAAAGGGGGCTGGGGTGTAACCTGCATTTCCTGATTAGCCATCTCTGCTAGGAGGGAGGGGTGGAGTGGTCACTTTTATCTGAAAGGACTGTGCCTGCCTCTGACAATGCCGGCTCCAACCCCCTGGTGTGTGTCTGAGGCCTTGCCTGGGCAAGGCAGGATTTCACAAGTAGGTGTGAGTCCCCTTTGAAGAAAGGTGACTTCAAAGACTAAAATGGGTATAAGAAGGGCACCCAAATCTACAGACTTGAGAAACACTTCTGGAACCAAGAGGAACCTCTGCCTGGAGAAGAGCTGATAGCTGAGGAAGAAGTGCTGCCCTGCCTGTGACTGTGCTTTGTGGAGCTTTCCTGCAGTGCTGCTTCTGCCAGAGTAAGAGGGCAAAGACTGGACTTTGTGTGCCTTCCATCTTGTGAAGAAATCTCCAAGGGCTTGAGTTAGAGCTTGCCTCCTGTTGTTTGAAGTCTCAGGGACAGCAAAGACTTCTCTCTGGCAGCACCTGGAGTCTCTGGAGAGACTCCTGCCCCGACAAGTGGTGCCCTATCCAGTCCCTGGGCCCTTGAAAGGAAAGCTGGTGGAAATCCAAGGAAATCGACTTCGGACGACTCCGGACCGACGCCGCTGCTGAATCCGGTAACGCTGCCTGCACCCGACGCCGTGACCTTCGCTGGAACGGGACGCTCTTCGCAGACGCGACGCCGCAGCAGCCCCGCTGAAGTCCGAGACTCCGTGGAAGTTGCCGCACCACGTCGTGACCAACGCCGTTCGAGGTGCACGAACTCAACGTTTCGCACAGACACCGCGATCCCCGACTTCGCGCATCGGCTTGTTTTCACTCTTCACCAAAGGTACTGTACTTGGGGGTCTACACGACTCCGTGTCTGGCGCCACTGGTGTCGGCTTGTTGAGAACGACTCCGTCACGACGCCATGTTAACACCTCATCGAAGCATTTTTGTTTCTAAGCGCTATTTTTGAGTTTAATCTTTAAAAATTCATAACTTGACCTGTGTATGTCGGATTTTTGTCGTTTTGGTCTTGTTTTGTTTGGATAAATATTTTCTATGTTTCTAAACTGGTGTTGTGTCATTTTGTAGTGTTTTCATTAAGTTACTGTGTGTGTTGGTACAAATACTTTACACCTAGCACTCTGAGGTTAAGCCTACTGCTCTGCCAAGCTACCAAGGGGGTAAGCAGGGGTTAGCTGAGGGTGATTCTCTTTTACCCTGACTAGAGTGAGGGTCCTTGCTTGAACAGGGGGTAACCTGACTGTCAACCAAAGACCCCATTTCTAGCATTAGCTATATATACAATAACACTCTATTGCATTTCATGATGTCACTTTTATTTTTTTACCACAAAAATAAAGATTTCAACCAATAATACATGATTTGCATAAAATACCTCAGAACAATTGATTAGCACATATCAACGTCTGTAGGTAAAGCTGATCAGAGGAGCAATCCCCCATTTTAGGTTGAGCACACAAGTGCTTCCGACCTGTTATCATCTCTCTGTGGGCTTTAAACACACCCACCTCATGCCCATTACTGTCACTCGTTTGAGGGCTTGCCTTTTAAAAATCCCTTGATGTCATTGATAAATGCTTTACTTTTGTCCCGCCTTCTTTTGTGTCTCTCCTTTGCACTCATGCTTATGGCGGTCATGGCGGTTTGAATCGGCTCACGTTGCCTTGCCCAGAACCTCCTGCCTGTCCCTGAGTTTCCTGTTTATGTCTGCCGCTCCCAATATCCCTCCCATGTCATTGCTTGCTTTTGATTGCTTGTTTCAATTAACTTTATCGTCTTTTTACAAGATGTCTCTTTTATGATTTTCATTCCAAATACTTTCAGGGCTTAGCTCGTGGATGGGCTCTTGAAGTCCTCACAGACCCTTGGCTCGTAGCTTCTTTTTAATCTACTGTCTTGTCAACTTCTAAAAGAGAAACTTTCTTCACCACATAACATTAGAAACATGGCTGCACCTGCCAGCGTGACAAATATGGAAGACAGAGAGTGCGCAGGGTGCTCACTTCACATAGGTTATTGGAAACTTATAGGCTAATTCCGCAGTCATTTTAAAAGTGTTATAAATTGACATTCCAAAGTGGGGTGGTACGAATTCAGTAACATGAGTACTAGTTTATGTCTTCCTATCTTTCCCTTCCAATTTTTTTTTCCCTTGTTGTCGGTCAGAACCTGATGATGAAAATTAAGTCTTGGTTTCCAAAAATAAGCGTCCGTACCACCACCTGCAACCGTGGCACAAATCAAGCACAGGTTGTTGTGTGCCATGAGTGCGATTGTTTTTCTGCAGAAATCCACTGATTCGAGACTAAAGCCGGGACTCCTCGAACAGCACATCTCAGCTGAGGAAGCTGCTGAAGTCACAGGAACAGCATCATATAGGAAGCTTCTCACTTACATGCTTTACTGTAGGCCCACAGGGCCATAGCTACTATAGGTGCAGCAGGTGGAAAGGCACTGGACTCAGATGCTAAAGTGGCCCAATAAACGATGATTATTGATTTATTTTATAATTCAGACAGCAGACGTGGGGGCCACTTTCTTCCTTCCAATTTAGCTCATGGCACACTGATACCCACCTGCAGTGCCCTGAACACGGTACATTGCAAAATAGTTCCTTGCATACACTACTGCATTCAGACACATATGCTTTAGTTTTTAAATGGACAAATATTGTAGTTGTGCCCATTTTAGTCCTAGTGCTTAGAAGAGGAGCGATAATTGTACCCACTACTATGACTCCATTGGCATGTCTCACCAGATCCTACATCGTGGCAACTGTTCTCCCAAAACAGTGCACTAGTGATGATAACACATATGAAACAGACACAACTACTGTGTGCACTAGTTATTCCTAGTTAATAGTTGACATCTGAAATTGGTTAAGAAACCTGGGAACACCGGGTGCAAATGTATTTTGCACATTGATGGTTCTGCTCTTTGTTTTAGCAGTCAGATCTAAATGATCATGTTAACACACAACTTATGAAGTTTCGAGTTTTAGCACTTAACGTAGGTATTTTCAATACTTGTTTTCTCTTAATGTGCGGTTGTATGAGGTTGTCTTCATACTGGAAGGCAATTAGAAGGTTGCCCTCACGTTTCAGGACAGCAGTGTGGCTGTTTTCCTATCACAGGGCTGTGTGGTTCATTTCTCATTACAGACCAGAATGTTGCTTTATTATTGTGATGTGCAGTGTGGGTGTAAGGTTAATTTCTTACTGCAAGGAAGTTTGAGTTTTTTTCTCTATTCCTGAACAATTATGAAGTTGTTTTCGTGTTGCTGGGCAGTTGAGTTTGGCTTACATCCAGTCAATTGCAGTGGTAACATTATTTTCCACTAGGTCATTTGGGCATTTTAAATAGGTATTTCAGTCACCAATGTATTACAATGTTAATTGCAGACAACCTGGCAGCATCTGTAAAATATCTATACATTGTTTATTAATTACATTGCAGTTGTGAAATTAACACTCATGTATAATAAGAAAATTACATCACTGCTCCACAGAAAAAAAAAAATTATTGATGCTTTCTGGCACAGTATAATAGGTAGATCATAACACAGACGCACACACAGTGCTCAATTTGTGCTTGTTGTTTCCGGTGCTGAGCACCGGCACTTATTTTTGAGGGCCGGTGCTTATTCTTCTGCCTCAAACATTTGCTGCGAGCAAAAGACACATATGGGAAAGACAGATGAAGGGGAAAACAAAAAGGCATCACAAAGAGAGAAAATAGAAAGCTGGAAGAGTGAGCTGAAGGGACAGCAAGTGGCTTTATATGGATTGAAGAGGCCCGAGATGGCTTCAGGATTACGCTGCCTCAGTATTCCGTGTTCTTACATTTAATTGCAGCAGGCGCATGTTTGAGGAGGGCTTTGGGCACCGGCACCTTTTTATTTCCAAATTAGGCACTGCACACACACATTCTACGAACGTTAACTTGGTGCGTTATGGGATAACCTGGGGTGCTGTTGTAGGAAAGTCCTCCTTTTTGCCCTGGTCACCCCCACACTTTTTGGACAGGTACTGGTGGTTACTGACTCTTGGCTGTGCCCTGGGTACTGCTTACCAGTCCCAGGGCCAGTGCTCTGTGTAAAATGGATATGCAAATTAGGCTAATTATAATTGGCTAAGTTAACCTACCTATAAGTCCCTAGTATATGGTAGGGCATGTAGGTTTAGGGACCACAGCATAGGTAGTGCACCCATAGTTGCACTGCTGAGGTGCCCAGTGTCATTTTAAAGGCAGGCCTGCCTTGCTGGCTGCTTTTAAATTAAAGTTATATGCAAATTCGACTTTGGAATTAAAAGTAGTTCCAAAGTCTTAAACTACCTTATTTTTACATATAAGTCACCCCTAAGGTGTGCCCTATGTGCCCCTAGGGCTGGGTGCCATGTAACTATAAGCAGGGACCTTATAAAAATAGTTTATAAGCCCTGGTGAAGTAAAAACAGCCAAATTCGTTTTTACCTCACTGTAGTAAATGGCCTTCATAGGCTAGAATGGGGAGACTTTATTTTAATTTTTAAAGTCCCCTTAAATGATGGATACCAAGAGTTTGGTATCAAATTAATTGTTAGACCAAACCCCGCAACTTCCAGTTGTGGGATTTAATATAACTTGTTCAGGTAAAGAGTTTCAAACTTTACCTGAAAAGTTGTCAATTTCAGCCCTGCATTGTTTTTGCTGCTGTGCTCTGATTGGCCAGCCTCTAGCAGCCTGGCCAGGCTGCATTGATGAGGTGTGAAGTGGCCTGGCTTCACACAAAGGAATGTGCCTGTGGGAGGAAATCTCCCCTCAGCAGATGGTGAGGCAGGAAGGGGGAGGGCTGCCAAACTGGTCTTCAAAGGCAGAGAAGGAAATTTGGAGCAACCAGCAATGCCCCCACATCCTGTAACCCCAGACAACTAGGTGCCCCTTGATTAGATTAGGAGAGGGCAGGAGAGGGGTGTGTTTATGATTTTTTGTCACACCAGTGGGTGGGCTCAGCCAGATGTAACCTCCAAAAATCAGATTCAGCCATGATAGATTTTTGGAGAATGTTGCCTCCTGGGATTGATTTTTGCCACACTTCCCAGGAAGTGGTCATCACAGGGGGAAGGACCCTGCACATGATTGAAGAACCAGGACCCCCCTGCTTTTCACCCAGGAGCAAGGATAAAACTGGCAGACCTGCACCCACACCTCAGTTCCCTACCACATCCAACAAGGAAGAACTACAGAAGAAGAAGGACTGCCCTGCTGGACTCCTGACCTGCACCTGGAACCTGCACTCAGAAGGACTGCACCAGCTGCACACCTGGGCTTCACCACAAGAAGGACTTTGCCTGGCTTCAACTGGTTCAAGGAGGGACTCCCTGTTTGCTACAGGTGAAAAATTGCTAACCAGAGTCCCCTGCACTAACTCCTGAAGAAAGCGACCAGCTGACCACTGTCCAGTGGCCAAAAAGGAGCTTGCACAAGGTGCATTCTGGGAGTTGTAGTGTGCACCCCCCAAGGACCATCTCAGAACTTCTGGACCCTTGGGGTGAGCTGTGGACCTCAAAAGAACCTTTAAAAGACATCTGGGAGAAGCCCCAGAAGTTTGGAGAACTTTTGAAAAAAAACTCCATAGAGGGACTGACCCGCCGTGGCAACTCTAGCCGGCTTGCCTCATCCGCGACCCGGCCTGATTTGGTGGTTCGTCCCGGTAAAGAAAATCTCAGAAAAAGAGACTAAGTTCGAAGGTAAAAAGTTGTCCGGGACCTCCCAGCCAGCGTATCCGAGGAGGGCTCCAGGGACGTCGGATCAAGATCCAGTTTTACCCCGGTCGAAGGATTTTCACCTCGAAAAAACGACTAAGTCTGAAGGTAAAAATCTCCACTGAGGATTCCCGCGACGCGTATCCGGAGAAGGGCTCCAGGAGGTCGGATTGGACTGGCAGGTTCGTCCCACTGAAGAAAATCTTCGAAAAAGAGACTAAGTGTGAAGGTAAACTTTTAACCGAGGCCTCCCACGGCCTGTAGCCCAGCAGGGCTCCATCGCAGTCGGCCTTAAACTTTGACTTTGCCACGGCCGAGGTGCAACCAGATGACCCGATTGCCGCTTTTTGTTTCTAGGTGCTAAAAAAACAATAATTCTTTAAAAAATCATATCTCCGGTTCCCCTTATACGATTTTATTCGTTTTTGTGTCATTTTAAAGATAAAAATATAATCTATTTTTAGAAATTGGTTTTGGATTTTTAAACTGTTTCCTGTGTTTTATTTAATTACTGTTTTGTGATATTTGAATGCTTTACACTCTGTTTCCTAAGTTAAGCCTTGACGCTCGTTGCCAAGCTACCAAGGGTTGAGCTGGGTTTAATTTACTAAGACCTAATGGGACATTAGTGGAGGGTAGTGGCCTATTGCTAAGTGTAGGTACCTACCTGCCCTTACCAATAACCCATTTTCCAACAGCTGTGTTGTGTTTTTTTCTGTCAGCAGCATTCGTACTGCCTTGTTCTTGCTGCTCCAGTTGGTATTCTGGGCTAACGTCCATATGTTTTTGAGATTTTGCATCGCAGCCTGAAGTTCGAGTCATTGAGTGTTCATATGTTGTGATGCTGTGTTCCAGACCATCTCTCGGTTGAGTGGCAGTGTTTACTTCAGTGAGCTGTGGCTGTTGGAGTTAGCGTCAGAAGGATGTGCTGAAGGGTTTTAGAACATATCTGAGGTTGTAAACTATCACATTGCCCACCCGCTAGCGATAAACTAAAAGCATGTTCCTAGCCATGTGGCAGATTTATGCTGAGTTGGACACCAGGTTGGTGTTCTTTGAACTGTGTTGTTACCAAACATTTAAACGATGCCTTTGATGTTGACCAGCATTAAAATGTTTAAAACAACACTTTACATGTGATATATGCTGGTTTGGCTTGTATTGACAGTAAACCTTCCAAATTGACTCTACAAATCTACACCTAATATGTCTTACTCCTGAATATATGTGTGTGTCACGTCTAAACTTGGAGTAAAACACAACTCCTAGCAGAAAGTACTTTAACAATCAGGCCTAGACTTTCAGATGCACTTTGCATACAAGAGAGGAGTGTGAAGTAAACAATAAAAGAACACAATATGTAAATCATGCCCCCTGAATTTCAGGCTTTTGTTGTGATACAAGTGTAAAGCATGTTTAGGTTAGTGTGTCCCTTTGGAGGGAAATTACAAAAATTGGTGATAATCTGACATGCAGTAAACCGTGCAGAATTATAAAAAGTGGTGATAATCTGACATGCAGTAAAACGTTCTGAACTACAACAAATGGTCATAATCTGACATGTAATGAAACCTATGCATGTATTGCTTGAACCATGCTGTTTACTTTGGCATTTACATAACCCAGTAACAGAACCACATAAAGCACCCTGAGGGGCTGATTTAAGAAAAGTGGCACTGCACTCAGTGCAGTGCCACTTTCCTTATACTCCTTAGTGCCCCTTACCGCCACCATGTGTGCACCGTACTTAAAATACAGCACACCATGGAGCAGGGTATGGGGCAAAAGCATCAGAATTACTAACGCTATTGATGTACTCTTCAGGCATAGCACCAAAATTCTGGTGCTATTCCTGCAGAGTACATAGGGGCCCACTGTATTCAATGGCATGCCCCCTTTTAATACCTGCTCTGAGCAGGCGTTAAAAGTGATGAAAAAAATGGCACAAGGAAGTCTCTTAGATTTCCTTGTGCCATTTTCTCAGCGCCTCTAATAGGGGAATGCCCCCTTGCATTCATTATGCCTTGCACAGGCATAATGTGGAGCAAGGGTTTACAAAGTGGCGCAATGCATGCATTGCGCCACTTTGCAAATATGGCACGTGTAAAAAGCCACTTTAGCGCCACACTAGGTAAAAAAAATGATGCAATGGGGGTGTTAAGGTGGCGCTATGGCCTCATATATGCAAACATGTGATAACCAGGACAAACTGATTCCAAGGCATTAGCACAGCCAAACACTGCAGACCAAAAGGTACACAAAAATTGTAATTAAGGTTTTACAGACATATGGAAAACAATCATGTAGAGTATGTATAGTAGTGTAGGCGCTATAGCTGGCTGATGTCTGCATGCTGTTTTTCATCACTGTAATGCAAATTACAGGATTTGCTTTGCATTTGTGGGCCTAGTCATTTGTTTCACTCTAAAATTGTATGGGGGTATTTTTTGGAACAGTTTCTGTGCATTTGGGCTGCAGGTCACAATTTAAAATCATCTGGTTTTACCTCATTCTGAATTGCAGCAATTCTGTAGAGGCTAATATAGCATGCCCTCATATCACATGCAGTAATTCTACATGGTTTTAGCACACTGATTCTTAAGTGCAGTATTCATATTTTCATGAGTGACAGCGTGCGCTCAGTGGAGCTGCAACTACAAAAGGAATGTAATGGGAATGGTGGCCATGGATTCTATAAATTAAAAATACTCCATGTCAAAAGCAAAACATTGCCAGTCCCAACGGAGTTTCATTTTTCATAAAGCAACTTGCCCTTCGCCCCTGTTACACTATAAGATTTCAAATGTCTTCAATGATTTGCAATATCCATAAAATATTTGGCATGGTATTCTCTGAATAATTTATTGTCCTCTCCTTGTGAAATCACATGTTCAATGAAAACTTCTAGCCCGATTGTATCTAGCATGTACTGGGACAAAAACCAGCTGTTAGGCCAGTGTGAGTCTGTGTGGAAATGTGGCATACACTATCAAGGATAGCTTCTGTAATAGGTGGAGTCTGCATTGTGACATCACGCACTGAAGTACAGGCTTTTTATTGAGTTCCTACACCGTTTTCCTCTTGTAATTAACCTCGGAAGGGTGAAAGGGTGAATAAACACAGAGTGATTCAAGCCTGTGACTATGTCAAACACATATTCCTGAAGTGAATGCATTAGTCCACCAAACCACCATATCTGTCATTTTTGGGTTGAGCATAGCATCACGCAAGTGCTGCTTTTTGACCTGTTGTAATCTATTTTGTAGGATTTAACCGCTCCCATCTCACACCCATCACTTTAATTTGCCCCTGGGCTTGCCTGTAATGCACTAGACCCTCTAGGGGCTAAATATATGTTTGCACTGCATTATTTTCTGCCATTTTGTTTTCATGTGGGTATGCCCTGTAGCGGCTAACTATATGGCTACATGACTGTGTTTCTTACAAATGCTAATTTTATTGTAGTGTCCTCTAGGGGCTGTTCTGAGCATTGCAGTCAACATACTGCAATATTTGCAGCATTCAGAAACTCTCCCCATAATGCTTTGCAGGGCATTCTTGTTACAAAACATTTTTGCCCCCAACTCAGTCTGTGGTGGTCCTAGGTCAATGGGACCACCTTCAAAAAGTTCATCACAACAGGGTCTTTCTGTCTAGATCAGCTCTTGGTCCCACACTAGATTAGTGGGGATCCCAAAATAATAACCTCTTCCACCATTCAGTGTCTTTTTAAGCTCTTTCATAGTTCAAACTTTTGTTTCACAGCTGAAAGTAGTTTGTGTTTTAAGGTTCTTGTTTGAAAAAATATTCTAGTAGGTCTGCTAATCGTTTAGTTACATGCAGAGCCACTGAAATTATGAGGCAGAAAAGACCAAAATATGTGGCAGACCTGATCAATTTATGTGACCAAAAAAGTTAAGCTATGCATTTACAATACCAATAGCTCCCACTCAAGTAAATGCGAGAACTATTGCATTGCAAATGCTTGTTATGTTCTATAGTGGCTATTCAGAGAACTCAGAAAGAGTGATGTGATTCTGCAGAGCTCAGGATGCACTAATTGGATTGGCCTTCGTACAGGTTAAGACATTATTAGTTGCATTATCACACCAAGTAGCCAGTACGACCACCCTATGTTAACAGTACATTTTTGATTGGGTAATAAAGGAAACACTATTGCAGTGGATGTGAGGAGCAAAAAGGATGATCTTTAGCTACAAAGACCTGAGGAAGGGCTAGAAAATAAGACAGTTAAAACGTACAGCACTAGGGAGGCTATTGAGATGCTACACAGTAGAGGTCAATCTTCAAAAGACAAAGAGAAGTAAAACACAATAAAAGATAGAGCATTTGCAGTGCAGAGCTCTCCTCTCTTTGGTCTTGTTCTTCCAGTTCTGACAGGGTTTGGCTGTATGCCAGAATAATGGAAATATTCTGCTACAAAGATAAGTCAGAATATCAATTACCAAAATATCATGGGCGTAAGTATAAATAAGTATACCTGGATTTACTATATATGTACTTAAGGTTGATACATGTCTATATACTTTGGCCCATATTTATACTTTTTTAGCGTCGCATTTGCCCTGCTTTTTGACGCAAAAACGGGACAAACTTACAAAATACAATTGTATTTTGCAAGTTTGCGCATTTTTTGGCTTAAAAAAATGGCGCAAATGCGGCGCTAAAAAAGTACAAATATGGGCCTTAATGTCACAGCATTTTAGTAGTCGATGTCTACAATATTTTTGTAGCATTATATTTAAAACTTGATATTCTGGTACCATATCCAGGATTCTTCTACAAAACTATATTCAAACATTCAGCCACTTCACTATAAGCATTTAAATAAAATTAAAAAAATGAACATAATTGAATAATGATGACAGATTTAGTAATAGGCTCCAGTTATCTAGCCCTGGGTTGTGACACTGTCTCCATTCCCCGCTCTTGATAACGGCACTAGGCTCCGTCTTACATACAGCAAAGAGGAATCAGCTGGAACGTCAACTAGAACAAGAAGTCCTGCAATGCTTTCAGCAATGCAGTGAGATGTGCTCTATCTGTGGGACTGATAGACAAATGAATAGAATATTAAAACTAAGAGCCTGGAAAGAGGAAGAGATGGAGGGAAAGAGCGGTATGGGAATCATCTCAATCATAAATAGATGGCTAGAAATACAACTATGAATGCTGAAATTTCAGAACAATTTATTTTAGGCTGAAAGTTTCAACCAAATCGATTTTGCAGTTATGCACTCAAAGTTTTATGCAAATCTGATAGAATGAGGAAGCGTTAAGCAGATCCCATTCAACAGAAGAGGTGAGGTTGCATAGGTGAGTTTCATTGTGCATGTATGTGTCAGCCACCACTACATACAAGTTTCATGGTGCATGTATGTGTCAGGCAACCACTACAAAAACAGTGTTGTTAATACTCTTATGTCATGTTGCTGGATTACAAAAAGTACGAGACGCATTAAGTTAAGGAGTCCTGAGGCATAGCAAAGTTCTGATGATTGTTTAAATTCCATATTATTGTTGATACTTCTGATTGTTTAATTGTGCACGCTGGGATACTAATGGCTGCTTGGAGCTTGGGCTCTAGAACCAGAGGATGATAGATCTTTTCTCACAGAGTACATTTTACATTAATATTAGCAGCGTTTTAAATGGGCCGGTACTCACAGGTACTAAGTACCTGCAATTCTTATTTTTCTCACTCTGAGTACCGGCACTTCTCTGCTGCCAAGGAGACTACCGGTACTCATTAAAGGTAGGCTCATTAGCCGCTAGTGCTCTGAGCACTAGGCTGTCAGAGTGGAACCTGCCTCTGACAGCTAAGGTGCTGCTCTTGCCCTGAGCCAACCCCGCTGAGCTATTCAGCAGGGATTATGGCCCGTATTTATACTTTTTAGCGCTGCATTTGCGTCATTTTTTTACGCAAAAGCGGCGCAAACTTACAAAATATTATTGTATTTTTTTAAGTTTGTGCCACTTTTGTGTCAATGATGCAAAAGCATAAATACGGGCCTAAGTGCCTAATGTCTGGGTATTCACCATCACGCTGTGTTTGACAGAACAGGGTCCATTCAGGCCCTGTGCTGTCAATCACATTCACACTACTGTGTACATATGTGCAAACACAGGAATTGAGGCAGCCCCGCTGACAGTGACAACCAAAAAAGCCATGGGAGGAAAGAAGTTTAATATGGCTTTAATCCCTCCTGAGTCTTTTAGAACGAGGTTCTGTTTAGGTATGTGTGTTTGCCTTCTTGTATATGTGTGTTTTTCTGTGAGAGAAAAGCGAATGAAAGGAAGAGAATCGGGACACTTTAAGGACACTTTGTGGAATGCTTTATGTCTGCGTTTCTGCTTGTTTCTTTGTGTGTGTGTGTGCATGCTCAAAAATATATAGTATTGTGTAAAACGACAGCAAATAACAGTATGGCATTAAGAAGCTTCAAATATTACAAAACAAAATAAATGTTAAAATATAATTGTGTTTCGCTTTCATTTTGTGTAACGAGTTAACTTGTTTTATTTAAACACATTTTTCATGTGTCTTGGTATATGCTGCAACTGTTATTTAAGTCATAGAGGCCCATATTTATACTTTTTTAGCGCCACATTTGCGTCATTTTTTGACACAAAAGCGGGGCAAATTTACAAAATACTATTGTATTTTGTAAGTTTGCACCGCTTTTGCGTCAAAAAGCAGCGCAAATGCAGCTCTAAAAAAGTATAAATATGGGCCAAAGTATCCTCATGTCTTGCTCTTAGTCCCGCCGCCAGCCCTACCCACCACACTACTAGCTCATTTTAATTAGTACCTGCACTTATTTTTTCCCATTTAATGCACTGAATATTAGACTCCATGGGGTTTAATCCATGGATGCCCACGAGAGCCATATCTATGGCTGAAACTCAGGCTAACTACATGGGATAAATGCAAATATTCTGAATCCAAACAGGAACAATTCCTAGCGTTTTCTTTCAAATCTGGCATGGACCAACTATTACACCCTAAATGTCTCACTTCTGTGGCTGACATGAAGAAAGGAAAGCAGATCATCGCTTTCCAGCCAATTTATACAGATGCCTTGTTTCTAAGTGTTTCTAATGTTACTCAGTACATACTTGGCTCGCTACTGAACCAGAATATATACCCTGTCGTTCAAGTATTAAATATGAATTCATACATTAAAAACATCTAGATGTACATATTTGAAGACAAAGGGGCCAGTTCTCAAAGACTTTTTTAAGGTATCTAAACTAACAGCACACAAGTTCTTCAGGAAATTAGGACCAAAACATCTGAAATGTGAATGTTCATGGAATGTTCATAAACAATTGGAACAAATAGAACTGGATCTGTCCTGTATGAGGACTGGACATTTTGCGCTGTTCGGAAAGCTATTTATGAGTATGTGAAGAAGTAAACCCGTAGTACTAGTTCATGTTCTTATAAACGTCTTTGGAAATCGGTTCCAAAACAGGGAATGGTAATACACAATAAGTATAAATACAAAGGACCCTACCCTCTTTATACATTGTGTATTTTGTGGCAAAATTCACAAAGACATTTATGGGAACAGGAAGCAGTACTACAGCAGTACTTCTTTACATGCTAATAAATGGCTTTTCAAATTTACCTGTAAATTTATTTTCAAACCCACACCTAAAAAGTCATCTTTTATTCAAAACCCTAGCTTATTGGTATTTTGTTGTAAGTAAAATGTTGCAAATTAACACAGGGCCTGAACACAAACTGTGTAGTGTAAACATCATCTCTGGGCGCATTTTGTTAGGTTTAATGTAATATGGAGTCATGAGTGATCTGAAAAGAAAGGATGAAAAATAAATATTTTTCAGAAAAGAGAACCGGTTCAGCAAGTTCCTTTTGACATGCTCCGGGGAGCAGAAGGATGCGGGCTGAAGTGGCATATGCCAGAAATCAAATAAAGTCATCTGCTCTGACATTTGAATTTTCTTTGACAACTGTTGTCTGCGGAATCACCACGGCTTGATAATCAAGAGGTGCTCCTGCAAAAACAAAGCAGTCCTTTCATGGTCTCGGCGTGAATAGCTGACAGAATAATTCATGCGCCCTACAGAATGCTGAAAGCGTCTACCTGTCCCTGGGCACGCGGCGCCCCGGCAGCTGATTGCCAAGCGCGCGCGGCTTGTTGCGCGTGGACACTAGGTTATGAAGCTGTCAAGTCTGCTGTCTCGGGAGAGGTTTATCTGGCAGAGCTAACAGTTCACTGGGAAAACGCGGGATGACAGCAGGCATCAAAGCAGGTATTAGCATAGCGTAACAATGTGAAGATCAGCAAAAGGGGAGTGGGGCTGGAAGAATAAAGCCATTAATATGTCCACAAAATGTAGCGATGTACAAACAACCATTATAAAGTCGGAGAAACTTACAGTGGAAATACAGCTCTTCCTCTCCATCCTGGCTGGCTTTGCTGTATCCACATTGCCTGGAAGAAATAATATTTTTCAGTTAAATAATCAGTCTCTTTAGATGCACTCAAACATACTGCCGGATTAAACCAATTCACAACCCCGATGGTTTTCAATAAAAAGGCAACCAACATGGGAAACTTAATCTAGTCTAAAAGTGTTAAAAAATTCATAGACCATTCTGTTTCATAAGCATCCACCCTTGGATACACTACACTTAACAATTTTATCGAATTTCACAACTGACTTTGAAGTGCGGGGCTTATCTAAAATCTTAGTTATCGATTTATGATGAAACAACTATTACGCACTGAAGAATCCCACGTTCTTTATTTTATCAGACACCCACCATTTGCATCAATCTGTTATTTCATAAAAGTAAAAGCCAAAGGAAAATGTCTACTTATTTCAGAAGCATTTTAGAAATGTTGGGGGGGCATTTGGATAGCTTTTATAAACAGTAGAGCCAAAACGACAGAATAGAATAATTGTGTGAAAGTGTGAGTCAATGTAACCATAATCTGACCTAATTTCATGAGAAAGGCTGAGCGGCATATTTACAAGCTACTTGCGCCTTCTTGCACCACAATAGCATCAGCTTTTTTTACACTAATGTAACTAAGGAGACCATTGCCCTGCACCATATTTGCAAAGTGAAGCAATTCATGCATTGCACTACTTTGTAACCCCTTGTGCCACCTTATGCCTGCACCATGCACAATGTATGCAAGGGCGGTGATCACAAGCAGGAAGGCCTGTAAAAATGGCGCAGTGAAGTTTACAAACTTTCATTGTGTCATTACGCTGCCATTGTTTTCAATGGACCTACGTTGACTTTGCAGGATTCATGCCATAATTTTTGGTGCTAATCCTGCAAAGTTCCACAATAGTTTCAACATTTTTGCAGCTATTGTCTGAACGTACGCCATAGTGCGCATTATTGTAAATATGGCACCCACATGGTGTTGTTAAGGGGGCTCAGGGTGACGCATGAGAAGTGGCAGAACTGGACTGACGTGCCACTTTCTTGTAAATATGCTCAAAATTGTCTAATTGAAAAAAGACAGTGCTTTATTTGTAAAAGAATGAGTGCTAGTGTCCAAAGCTCTGCTCGTAGGTCACTGCGTAGTGCTATAACATGTCAGCACTTTGAATACTATGACTGCTTAGTCTGGAATCCAACTCATGATTCATTAACCCACTACCAGACACTTACTGCCCCCTTATTTCTCTCTTGCAGGTTACTGCATTCTCCCTCTGAGGCAGTTTTTCTTCCCTTATCTTCCTCTTTCTTTCCCATCTGTGTTTTCCCTCTTTTGCTCTCAGTAAATGTCCAATGAAGAAAAATGTGTGCTGGTCATCAGCAAACGCCAGCTCAAAGTAAGGACTGAAAACAGAAAAATCATATTGGTGGCATTGTGTAAATCCACGACCAATTTTCAAAAAGTAATTAATTTCTTTTAGCTTCTTTCGCATTCCTAAAACTATTATTAGAAATTGAGGATTCCAACTTTTCCTACAATTAGGGCCTTGTTTAGAGTTTGTCAGAGGGGTTACTCCGTCACAACGGTACCAGACATCCTGTCTGCTGAAATATAAAGCCTATTGCGTCCTATGGGATTTATATCTCGGCAGACGGGATATTCATCACTGTTGTGGCTGAGTAACCCCTCAACCAAACTCTAAATCAGGCCTTGTTTTTCTCAGAGTAAAACGCTACTATTTACCCATGGTATTTACCGTACCATAAGAATATGTTCGTAAGATAAAGCTTATTGGTCAACAATGTGCACTGAATAGAGTTAAAGACTTATTTAGAGGTGGACGATAAGAGATTATCCCAAAATCTGCAGACATCCCATTAATGCAGATTGTGCATAGAACAGAGTTGTCCTGACTATGGATCTAGACTCCACTGTAGGGAAAACTACTGACGTGACTTGTCACAGGCAGAAATGGCATGATAGGGTCTGTCCTACTTAGTGGATCCCACCATAGCAGAATCAATACCCCAGGATCTTTACAAACTTAAAACATAAGAAAAATGAGAAGTTCATAACCTTTGTGAGGAAGTTACTTGACTGTACCCGATACGAGAAGCTAACTGCAGTCTACACTAGTTTTCCCATAATCCAAAATCAGCTATTCAGATTGTTCAGCATGTTTGTCTCTTTTGTAGTTTGTCCTGTAGGTTTAACCATGCAGTTGGTGTTAGGAGATGCAAGATTTAAAATGCTGAATGCCAGAAGAGATGAAGAACATACAGTCCAGACAAAGAGTGTGTAGGAGTCATAGAAATGTATCAAATATATAGAACAAAGTTCTGCTTTGGGGATGCATTGCACAGTGGTTCTGCTGCAGAGTCTTACTATAGGTCATGCTGTGGGTTCTTCTGGGACCACTGATGGGCTGGCAGAGCACCTTGACCCGGCTTCTCCGCTCCGCCGACCTCGCCCTCGCAACCTTCCCACGCGTCCGCAGAACTACAACCGGTTGTAGATCATTCTCGCACCTCACCTCCAAAATGTGGAACACTCTTCCCACCCACCTGCACCAGACCAAAGACCTCCTGACCTTCAGGAAACTACTCAAGACCTGGCTGTTCGAGCAGTAGCAGCACCTCCCCCTCTCACCTTCTCCCACCTCCCCTCCTCAGTGCCTAGAGACCCTCACGGGTGAGTAGTGCGCTTTACAAATCCCTGATTGATTGATTAAGGCCCATTTACAAGGGTACAAGACTGGGGTGGCACCACTTAGGGTGGACCAGATTCACAGATGGCAGAGTCCAGGTGCTGGGTTTAAGGTTGTTGGTGTCAGTTCTGTCCCTGATGCTCTGATCAGAAGCCCAGCCAACTGGCCCTTGGAGTCACTCAGGTGGTTCTGGGTTCAAGGTGCAGGCCCAGTTCTTCACTTAAGAAGCAGGTAAGCAGGACAATAGAGTTGCAGCCTTTCTTGCAATGCAGCATAGCAGTTCTTCTCCCAGAGGTGCTTGCAATTTCCTGCCTCCATACTCTTGGATCAAAATACACTGGTGCCAAACCTATTGTGAGTGAGCTGAGCCATTGTGATGCACAAGTGTGGTAGGTGCCACCTCTTCCCTCTCATCAAGTCAGAGATGGCCCATCCTGCCAACACCTAGTCTTCTTTGCCTCACTGTCTGGGAGCAATACACAAAGATCAAATGCCAGCTATACCTAGTGATGTGACCCAGGATACAGGCAGCAGAAACCAAATGGTTGGGGCAAGAAAATGAAACACACAATAGGTGGTGGGAGGAAAGCTTGAGATTTGTCCAACCACTAGCAATTGCTCTGGGTTGGCTCCTCAACCCATCGTTCTGTTGCTCACCATACCGTCTCAGTTTGGACCCAGTCATATACAAATCAGCCTTGACCATGCGCCTCATAGGAACAGTCCGGCTCAAACTGGCAGGCCATACCTTCATCGAACCAGGATACAAGCACCTTAGGGCCGGTTTCACCCTAATAAGGACTCATAAGCCAGGTATAGCTTGGTTCCAGTGGCACTGAGAGCATGGAATCCACATTTGGGCATACCCTTACCACTTTGGGCAGTACATGAAACACACAAGAGGTAATGGGAAGAATACTAGGAATAAGTCTAACCACTGGCAATCACTCATTGTAGCATCCCACACCATCATTGTTTTGCTCATCATGCCACCTCAGTTGGAGCCAGTGATATGTAAATCAGCCTTGACCCTGCTCCTCATGGTAACAGTTCAGCCCAAACTGCCAGGCCATCCTCAATGAAACACAAGCAACCTAGGAACAGGTTTACCCTGGTAAGGGCCCATCAACCATATATAGCTTGGTACCGGTGGTACAGTCAGCAGGGTACCCACATCAGGGCATAGTCTTGCCACTTAGGGCGGTACATGAACCACACAAACAATTATGGGATGAATGCTTGTAATTTGTTTAACCACTGGCAATCAATCACAGTAGCTCACCAAGCCAATTCAGTTCGAATCCAGTTATATGCAAATCAGCCTTGACCCTGCTCCTCATGGGAACAGTCCAGCTGGAACTGCCAGGCTAGGTTTCACCCAACCAGAACACAATCTCAATGGGAGCTCGGAGCAAAGGAGCCTACTAAAATGTTTGTTGAATCTGACCCTTTTTGCAGGGTCACCTCAGATTTGTGCCTTTTGTTGCTAAATCCATTTCTGTTGCCATTAGAACTGTGTGCACTTTTTCCCTGCTAACCAGTGACAAAGTGCTTGTGCTCTCTTCTTCAAAAATGGTAAAATTAGACTACACCTAATTTGTATATTTAGTTTACTTGTAAGTCCCTAGTAAATTGTACTACATGTACCAAGGCATGAAAATAAATGCTAATTCTGGGCAGCAGCACTCACTGTGCCACTGTTAGACCTGTCAGCCTTAGGATGGTCCTCCACCAAGCTTTCTGCCAACTTACCTGCTTTTTTGTTCCTGAAAATAGTTTTTGCAGACATTAAGACTCTGTGAACTTTACCAGTGCTTTCCAGTGTTAACGTGTTTGTGCTCTCTCCCCTAAACAAGGTAACATTAGGTTAAACTGGATTGGCTTGTTTAATGTACTTATAAGTCCCTTGTAGAGTGGTATTCCATATATCCAGGGCCTACAAATTAAATACCACTAGTAGCCATGCAGAACTTTTGTGCCACCCACTTAAGTAGCCTCTTGAAACATGACTTGGCCTGCCATTGAAGCCTGAATGTACTTTTATTCTATCAGTTCATCTTGGCTGTGTAAACCCCTAACAAGCCCTAAAGTTCTATTTTATTGCATATAAGTCATTTCTAAGGTAGGCCCTCCGTAGCCCAAAGGTCACGTACCTTTCAGTTGTACATGTACTGGTAGTGAAAAACTCTTAAGTTCTTTTTTCAATACTGTGAAGCCTATCTGTGCGATAGGATAAAATTGGCTTGCCTTATTACATTTAATTAGTGCTAATTGTTGCTTGGGACCAGGTTAGCATTTCATGTTTTATATCTCCGAAACTGAAATGACTTTGACGACTATTATTGCTGCATTCTTCTTCTTCACAGGAAATCCTGTTAAGTACTCCTTTGCCAAAGGGGTATCTGACCATCTGAAAATGTCTTCGGCTACAGCCTCTGCTTCCTATCTTGTCCCACTGGAGAATTTCAACTTTTAAAAAACTGACTAAGTCCATATGTAGAAATCTTCACCACAACTTTGCTCAGATGCTCTCTGACAATGACACGCCCTCCTTGGACACTGTCTGCAGCCTTTCCCCGAAGAATCTTACCATGTCAGAACATTTAAAAAAAATTGTTTTAAGTCTGGAGGTAAGTGCTGACCGAATCAATCCACTTCTTGTATGCAAACTCCACTGCATTGCAGTCAGCATTATTTTTTTACTTTCTCGCACCTCGCTTGACTTAGGGCCAGATGTATCATTCTTAACAATAGCGATTACCTAATTGCGATTTTTACCGAATCGCAATCAAGTAATCGCTATTGGAATGTATGAAACTCCAGGAGTTTCATACTGCGATTTTGCAAAGGCTCGCAAATGGCCCTACCTCATTAATATTCATGAGGTAGGTCGCAATTTTGAGCCATTGTGAATGGCTACAATCACAGGGATGGTGGCCTGCTGGGCTCAGCAGACTACCATGTCTGTGATTGCTTTTCAATAAAGCAATCTTTTCTTTTTAAATGCAGCTTGTCTTCCTTAAAGGAAAACAGGATGCGTTTAAAATTGAAAAATGAAAAGTTTTCTTTTCATTTTTTAAGAGTAGGCAGTGGTCCATGGGACCACTGGCTGCTCTTGAAAAACATTTTTGCATACATTCACAGAATGAGAACGGCTTACCACCAATTTGAAATTGGTGGTAACTGCGATTGTTTTCGACTGCATTCACGGTCACAAATCAATCATACATACCTATGCGATTCGGTATTAGAAAAGGGACACCTTTGACAGATTATATGATGGAACACCGAATTAAAAACAACTACTAACCTTAACAACGAGGTCGGAACACCGACCTCGTCCTTACTACTAATGATTTTACCACGAATGCCTTAACAACGATATTTCGTTGTAAAGGCATTCCTGATAAAATCATTAGCAATAGGCACCATTCACCCTACATCCCTCACCCCACCCCCCCAACCCCACCCCAAAACCTAAAACCCGCTGACCCCCCACCCACTCCCCAAAACCAAAAACACCCCACCCCCAACCCCACCCTAAAACCTAAAACCCCCTGACCAGTCACCCACTCCCCAAAACCAAAAACGCCCCACCCCCCAACCCCACCCTAAAACCTAAAACCCCCTGACCCCCCACCCACTCCCCAAAACCAAAAACGCCCCACCCCCCAACCCCACCCCAAAACCTAAAACCCCCTAACCCCCACCCCCTCCCCAAAACCAAAAACGCCCCACAAAACCTAAACCCACCACTTACCTTCGCCAACTCCCTTCTTTGTACCTTAACCACGCATGTTCGTTGTTCAGAACATACGTAGTTAAGACACAAAAATACGAAGTCGTGGTTAAAAAAAGCGTTGTTACGCTTTCGTTAACCACGACTTTCGTTATAAAAAAGTCGTTAAAAAGGATGTTTCCCCCTTTGACACGCCCCTCCCTACTACTGAATCGGTATATAGTCGCAAATCCAAATTGCGATTCAGTAACAAGTTACCGAATCACAAATTGGACTTGTTGCATAACAAAATGCATGGGCCGTTTGCGATCGCAACATTTTTTGCTACATGTGGCCCTAAATGTCTGCAGTCGGCAATTTGATCTCTTAGGTGCTAGTTTATGCTATGAACTTTAAAAATTCATAACACTGTTTCTGTTTCTACTGATTGGATTTTTGTAATTTTGGTGCCAAATAATCAATTAAAATGTATTCTCTTTTTCTAAATTGGTGTGGGATTTTACTTGGGTCAAAGGTAAGCCTGACTGTTTTTTGTGCCAAGCTACCCAGGGTTCTTCACTGGTTAATTTAGTGACTTTTTGTGGTTCACCTTGCCAGGGATAGTGAGTGTTGCTTGACCAGGGCTCAAACCCCAGTAAACTAACAACTAAATATCTCACAGCCACCCTCTAAAGTAGCATTTTAAAACATGTTGCAGGCCTGTCACTGCATTTCATTATCACAAAAATAAACCCTTTGCCAGGCTTATACCTTACTTATTTTATACTTCTAAATCATCGCTATGGTAGGCCCTAAAGTCTCATACAGCAGGGTGCATTGTATTTAAAAAGTACTACATGTTTACTTAAGTTTTATGTGTACTGACAGTGAAAAATTCCTAAGGTAATTTTTCACAGTTGCAATGTGTAGTCCTCCCATCAACTCTGGGTTACCTTATTGAATTTACTAAGAGCTAACTTTAGATTGGGAGCAGATAGAGGTATGCTGTTTCCATTTAAATTATTTGTAATTTAACATTTTCTTTAATGGAAAATTCAGATTTTAAGCTGGATTGCTGACAATGCTACATTTAGAAAGTTGGCATTTTCAACTGTGCCTTGCTCCCAGTGTCTTGGGTCATACTGCTGTGAATGGCTCTACTTTGGTGTTTGTGTACTGCTTACTGACAGCAACACAAAGGGGGCTTAGGTGTGAACAGGATAAGCTATTTAAGCAAAATTACTATGGGAAGGGCAGTACAAAGCCCCACTTATACTTTGAAAAGATTTGCTTCCTGTACACACAAAGGAACCGGACACCAGGTCTGCCCTGCCTTTGTCATCCCTAGAGAGTTTGGAGCCTTGAGTGGGGAAGGGAAAGACATTTCCAGAACCAGATGTGGGGTCAGGACAGGCTGGAACCAAGTATAAAAAGTGGACTTCCAGAGTTACTTATCAAAACACTCCTGGACCTGTGGGAGTTACAGAAGAAGGACTTCCCTGCCTCCAGAGGGCTACATGCTGCATGAAGCACTGCCTTGCTTTCTGAGAAAGAAGACTGAACATGTTTGCCTTCATTCCAGACTACCCAGAGTGAATCCAAGTGCCAGTTGTCTGACTTACTGTGTGAACTTCATGGACACAACACGCTTCAAAGGCTTCCCTCTAACTGCCCAGCTGACCTGCTGCAACTGGACCTACCTGGGCCAGCAACTGGACTTGCCTGGGCCCTGCTTCTGGACTCTGCTGGACTGAGTCTTGATCCCCAAGTGGTGCCCTCCACGTCCTTGGCTTCTGGACCCTTGGCAGGCATCAGAGAGCACTTCTCTTTGCCTAACTGAAGGTTCCATCAAATGTGGCATAGAGTGACACAAAGCTCCACAATCCTACCCCACCCCCCCACAGAAAGCTTCACTGGACCTAACACAAAGTAACACAAATCCCCACAAGGCCTCACTGCACAGCTCACAGCACCTTCTGAACTGACACAGCAAAAAGCACAGCTGAGAACTTCATCAGAACCAACACAGAGCAATGCAAAACCTCCCAAAGCCTCATCCAATAGCTCAGAAATTGATTGGATGTGATGCAGAGTGATGGGAAGCTCTGCAGGGACTGGCTGCATAGCTGAGAGCTTCATCAGAACCAACACAGATTGACGAAAAGCTTTGCAAAGCAACATCACACAGACTTTGCATCAAGGACATAAAGTACAATTCTCAGCAGGCTGTACTTAGTCTTGTGCCGGGTTTGCGCTCCATTGTCATTGGCTAACACTTGTGGCTTTGTCCCTATCCAGTGCAGCAAGATACCTCCAGTTGTTGCTTTCTGCTTTTTGACACTATTTGTAGTTAAATATTTGAAGGTCAATACTTCAGGTTCTACTGATTACATTTGTTTGTTCTGGTATAATTTTATCTACTAAAATTATCTCTATATTTCTAAATTAGTTTGAGATTTTTCTTGTGTTGTGTTTTCAATTTGTGTTTTCTATGTTATTACTGTTTGAATGCTGCATAAATAATTTACAAATTGCCTCTAAGTTAAGCCTAACTTCTTTCGTGCCAAGCTACCAGAGGGCTAAGCACAGGTTAATTTATTGACTTTTGTGATTCACTCTGACAAGGATTGTAGTTGTTTCCTGAGTGGGCTTTCACCCTTCTCAACCAATAACTTAGTTTCTTACAATGTCTCAGTCACAAGTGGAAGTAGTTCCTACTTAGTTATATTGTGAAGTGTGAGATAATCTAAGACATGGTGAACCAGATCAAGATGGACTGGACTCAACATTTTGCTCTTGGTTTAACTTGTCCTTCTTTAATGCACTTTCAAACTTAGGGGTTCACTGTCAACACCAGAGCAGTACGTGCTCTATTGGCGACAAAAATGCAAAAACCCAGCACTCTCAAAACAAAGTAATTTATGCATTGTGCTGATATGTTGTGGTTTAACCTTTTGCATTGCAGAGTTCAATCCTGAAAACGTATTTTTAATATGCTTACAAATACTGTTCCTTTGCAATGTATTGCTGCAGGTTTTCAGAGTGTGTTGGGGTGTGGCCCCTTTCCAGGGCCTTCCAGAGACTTTCCCTGCAACATGCCTGGGCATGGTTCTGGGCTGGGCCAAGACTCTATAAAAGAGAGCCAGCCCAACTCCCAGTGCTCACTATTCAGAGGTCTCGGTACAGAGCAGCAGCTTCTTCCTGAGCTCCTGTCCCGGCGGCCTATTTGGATCTTCCAGTCTTCTGCCCTTCATCCTTCATTGGTGATTATTGTTCCAGGTGGTAAGACGGTTTTTGGACTGTCCTGACACCGTTATTGAGAATTTTCATATTCTTGATTTAATTCTTAAATGAGTAACAGATTACTTGCGCGCTACCATTTCTTGACATTGATATGGTAGTTTACAAATAGGCAAGACGCGTGATTCGATTAATGATGATTTGACTTTGATATTCATTGCGTGCTACCATTTCTTGGTATTTTACATGGTAACACTCGAATCGGCAAGACGCACGATTCTCTCCTCAAGTTTATTTCATGTTGTTTATTGTATGCCACTATTCTAAGATATTTATTATGTAATATTCGAGTTGACAAGTTATGTGATTTGTTTCCTGAATCCATATTGTGTTATTCATGGTGCACAATCCTTTTATGGTGTTTACTATATATATATATATATATATATATATATATATATATATATATATATATCTGCAATATGCACAATTTGTGTTGAAACATTTTAAGAGTACACAGAAGGCCAGAGTTTCTAGATGCAATATTGTATGGTCCTAGTATAAATTCTCAAAACAGGATTTATATGACTGGTTTAAAATTTAGTCAGAATGTTTATCTGATTCTCATGTAAAGGAAAGTACTTGAATAAGAAAGTTTTCATTTAATTCATCTTGATTCCCCTACAGGTATCCGGCCATCTTAAAACTTAGTATGTTTAAACTTAACTCTTAGATTGTTCATGTTTTCAGAGTGACTAGGCTTAGAATCATAGTCTAGTATTGATTTCAGGAGATATAATTTTCATATTGTGTGTGCTAACCTTTTTCTTACTACAGGTCTCCTTCCCAGCTGTTCCCTTCCTAATCCCCTCTTCCCCTCTTGAACTCTCTCAGTCTCTGTGATTTATCTATCAGAGTCTTGGAGCTGTTCAGTGGTGGACGTGTTGGGAACGTGCACAGACCCCGAGGATCTGGTGACTCTGACAGAATAGTGAGCCCACAAATTATTATCCTCCTGGCTTGTGCATGTTCTCAGCATGGCCACGCTAGACGAGTTAGTCACGGCTATCACCCAGCTCCAAGCAAAGGTGGTATCATCCAAAGAATTGACAACTAGCTTAGCAGAGAGAGTGAGTCAGTTGCAAGATTAGGTAGAGAAGAAGGAACAAAGTACCACAGGTGTGTCTTGGCCAGGTACTTCTTCTCAAGCATCTGAAAGTAATCCGATTTCCCTAAATGTTCCTTCTGCAATTCCTTTAGCTCCCCCAGAACGTTTCTCAGATGACCCTTTGAAAGCACAATCTTTCCTGGTTCAAGTGGAACTACACTTCACCTGCAGACCAAATACTTTCCCCGATGCCCAGTCCAAAGTAGCTTTCTTGTTATCATATCTGTCTGGGGATGCAGCTACTTGGGCAATTGCTCTTGTGCGTAAAAATAGTCCCTTGTTGTACAACTGGAGAAATTTTGTTTGTGAATTTGAGATAGTTTTTGATCGTAGAACTGTAACACAGTCAGCAGATCGTGAATTATTAGATTTACGCCAAGGGAATCAAGACCTAGTGTCGTATTTAGCCAACTTTAACCGGCTGGTTGCCGAGACATCCTGGCCTGAAGAAAAACAAGCGGTCTTGTTTTACAAGGGACTCAAAGAGGAACTAAAAGATATCTTAGCGCAAATCGACCTACAACCTACAGACTGTCAAGAATGAATAAATCTTGTCTTGAGACTTGATCATCGTTTAGCAGAACGTAAAGGAACACGCAAAAAGATTGAAAAGTATTCATGGTGCGTTCATGATAACAGAGACTCAAGAACGCTGAAAGAAATAACGCCAGAACCAATGGAAATTGGAACCATCAGAAGACCTTTGACCAAAGATGAAAAGGACCTACGCAGGAAAAATCGACAATGTCTTTATTGTGGGCGGAAAGGTCATTTTGCCAAAGATTGTCCAATCAAACCAAAGAACAAGCAAGGTCCAGTTCAGAAGGTCGCAGCCAAAGCACCAGTCGAGTTGAAAACTAAAACACCCAAGATGCAGAGAAGGGTTGCTCTTGGGTGTCACCGTGGACCCTTCACAATCTAGACATCTTAAACTGGAAATATGAGTTCAGGTCAAGAAAAAGATCTATTTCAAGAAGGCTCTAGTCGATTCTGGGGCTACTCGGAACTTTATTGATGTCCAATTGGTTCGTGCATAGGGGATCCCATGTATTGAAAAGAAGACCCCAGAAATCATCCAGGCAGTCGATGGAAAACTCTTGACTGGAGGCCCGGTAACTCTTCAGACTATCCCCTTGTCAATGATTTGTGAAGATAAGAATCAAAGAAAGAAACAAAGAGAAAATCATCCTTGACGTGATCCATGCTCCCCAATATGGGATTATCCTCGGCTTGCCATGGTTAACTCATCACAATCCGGAGAAAAATTGGGCTGAACGAAAAATCGTGTTCTCATCTGCGCTATGTAACGAACAATGTCTCCAAAAGATTCAAGTACCAAAAGTTTGCAACGCTTACATAGCTACTGCTGTGGAGAAAGAAATTCAGCCGCTCAAACAGTATTCATCTTACAAAGATGTATTTGATGAGAAAGGAGCAGAGACTCTACCTCCTCATAGATCTTATGACTGTCAAATTGATCTAGCCCCAGGTGTGATACTTCCCAACTGTCGTGTATATGCCCTGTCAGAACATGAAAATCAACATTTACGAAAATACCTAGATAAATTTTTGGAGAATGGCTTCAGTCGCCCCTCTAAGTCTCCTGCAGCTTCGCCTTTGTTTTTTGTTTCAAAAGCTAATGGAGAACTTCGAATTTGCATTGACTATAGGGGTTTGAACAAAGTCACCATCAAGAATAAATATCCTTTACCCCTAATTCAGGTCTTATTGGAACAAGTAAAGAGAGCAAAAATCTACACGAAGCTTGACCTTCGAGGTGCTTATCATTTGGTCAGAATGAGAGAGGGTGACGAATGGAAAACAGCGTTCAAGGCAAGATATGGCCTTTTTGAATACACTGTCATGCCTCTTGGTCTGTGTAATGCTCCAGCAGCATTTAAATTTTTCTTGAATGACATTCTTAGAGAGTACCTCGACATATTTGCCATAGTCTACATCGATGACATTTTGATCTACTCAAACAATGAAAATGAACATGTCCAGCATGTCAACAAAATTCTTGCAGCCCTTCGAAAACACCATTTATATTGTAAACTAACCAAGTGTGAGTTTCATGTTACCACAGTTGAGTTTTTAGGGGTTATTCTTACCCCTCAAGGTATGGTGATGGCAGAAAAGAAAGTAAAAGCCGTATCTGATTGGCCCACCCCAAAGACTGTTTGTGATGTACAATGTTTCCTGGGGTTTGCAAATTTTTACCGGAGGTTCATAAATCATTTCTCCCAGGCAGTGGCTCCAATCACTTAGCTACAAAGAAAGAAAGAAAAGTTTGTATGGTTCCCAGAAGCTGATCAAGCCTTCTCGACTTTGAAGGAAGCTTTCTCCACTGCCCCAGTCTTGACTCATCCTGATGCAAATCAACCTTTCATAGTGGAAGCTGATGCTTCAGATGTAGCAATAGGAGCCGTCTTATCACAACGAAATAAAGACACTGGTCAACTTCATCCTGTAGCTTATATGTCTCGGAAGTTGAACGAAGCTGAACAGAACTATGTCATTGCTGAAAAAGAGCTTCTGGCGATTCGTGACGCCTTTAAAGAATGGAGACATCATTTGTTGGGTGCCAAATACACTGTCACAGTATATACTGATCATCGTAATCTTCAATTCATGAGTTCCGCCAGACTTTTGATCCCTCGGCAATTACGCTGGATGCTTTTTTTTGCCAAATTTGATTTTGTAGTAACCTTCCGGCCTGGTAAAGATAATCGCAAGGCTGACGCCTTGTCCCGTCAAGAGTCTACCACGTTGCCTGCATTTCAAGTCTCCAGAGCTATCATTACTCCTGACAAGGTTCTATGTATCATAAAAACAGAAGATTTCTTTAAAGAAATTTGCAACTCTTTCACTGTTGAAAAATGGCAAACATAGGCCCAAGCAGATCCCAAAAGGTCAATCAAGCAAGGTTTACTCTTTCATGATGCTCGTTTGTTCGTACCCACTACCAAACTTCGCAAGATAGTGTTTCATTGGTTGCATGTTATACCTACGGTTGGTCACCCAGGTACTCCTAAAACTCTTGAACTGATCCAACGCTATTTTTGGTGGCCTACCCTAAGAAAAGATGTAAAAGCAATGGTAAAAAACTGTGAAGTTTGTGCTCGCATTAAAACAAGTCATTCAAAACCAAAAGGGTTGTTACATCCACTTCCAACCTCAAGTCGTCCATGGGAGCACATTTCTTTAGACTTTATTACCGGTCTGCCAGTGGTTCAACAGCATTCAGTAATTCTGGTGGTAGTAGATAGTCTCACGAAATATGGACATTTCATCGCCTGTAAAAAATTGCCCACTTTTAGTGAATTGGCAACTATTTTACTGAACAAAGTGGTTCATTATCACGGACTGCCTAAGGTTATCCTCTCCGATCGGGGGTCACAATTTTCCTCCAATTTCTGGAAGACATGGGGTAAAACACTCCAAGTGACATCTGCGCTATCTACTAGTCACCATCCTCAAACAGATGGTCAAACGGAGAGACTAAATCAGACTTTGAAACAATACCTACGTGCCTACGCTGAAAAGGCACTTCATTCTTGGACACCTATGCTCTGGTTAGCTGAGTTAGCTTACAATAACTCATTCCACACTTCTATTGTCGTTACACCCTTTTTTGGTTTATTTGGCTATCATCCTGACACCTTGCCCATCACAATTCCTCAAGAAAGTTCTCTTACTCCAGCTGTGTCAGAAACCATTCAGCATTTACATCAAACCCAGAAACTGATTCAACAGCATTTAGAAAAAGCCAAACAAAAATATAAAAGGCATTATGACAAGAAACATTGTGAGGGACCGCAATATCAACCAGGTGACAAAGTGTGGCTTTCCACAAAACAAATAGACTTCAAGAAGAAGCACATGTTTAACCCCAAATTCATAGGTCCTTATACTGTCCTTCAGCAAATCAATCCGGTGACCTATAAACTACAATTGCCCAGATCCTTACGGATTCATCCAGTGTTCCACACTTCCCTCTTGAAAAAGGCAGTCCAAAAGGTCCACCCTCATCCAGCTCCTGTTCTAGTACAAGGGGAAGAAGAATACGAAGTCAAGAAAGTGTTGGATTCTAAACTGAGAGGGCGTAATCTATGGTACTTAATCTCATGGAAAGGTTATGGTCCTGAAAGTAACTCATGGGTTTCCGCATCTGATGTTCATGCTCCAGTACTTGTGAGACGCTTTCATCGTCTTAATCCAAGCAAACCATGCCCTAGAGCGCGTCTGGGAGAGGGGAGTACTGTCAACACCAGAGCAGTACGCACTCTATTGGCGACAAAAATGCAAAAATCTAGCACTCTCATAACAAAGTAATTTATGCATTGTGCTGATATATTGTGGTTTAACCTTTTGCATTGCAGAGTTCAATCCTGAAAACTTATTTTTAATATGCTTACAAATACTGGCCCTCATTCTGACCTTGGCGGGCGGCGGAGGCCACCCGCCAAAGTCCCGCCGTCAGGTTACCGTTCCGCGGTCGAAAGACCGCGGCGGTAATTCTGACTTTCCCGCTGGGCTGGCGGGCGGTCGCCTTCAGACCGCCAGCCAGCCCAGCGGGAAAGAGGCTTCCACGATGAAGCCGGCTCGGAATCGAGCCGGCGGAGTGGAAGCTGTGCGACGGGTGCAGTTGCACCCGTCGCGTATTTCACTGTCTGCGCAGCAGACAGTGAAATACATGTAGGGGCCCTCTTACGGGGGCCCCTGCAATGCCCATGCCCATGCCCGCGACCCCCCCTACCGGGGGGGTCGACCGCCGACCGCCGGGATCTGGATGGCGGTAGGGGGGGTCGGAATCCCCGCGGCGGTGCAGCAAGCTGCGCCGCCGCGGAGGATTCAATGGGGCCGCTGTACACTGGCGGGACCCCGCCAGTGGTGCCGGTCCGACCGCGGCTTTACCGCCGCGGTCGGAATCCCCATTGGAGCACCGCCGGCCTGTCGGCGGTGCTCCCGCGGTCCTCCGCCCTGGCGGTCAAAGACCGCCAGGGTCAGAATGACCACCACTGTTCCTTAGCAATGTATGGCTGCAGGTTTTCAGAGTGTGTTAGGGTGTGGCCCCTTTCCAGGGCCTTCCAGAGACTTTCCCTGCAACATGCCTGGGCGTGGTTCTGGGCTGGGCCAAGACTCTATAAAAGAGAGCCAGCCCAACTCCCAGTGCTCACTATTCAGGGGTCCCGGTACAGAGCAGCAGCTTCTTCCTGAGCTCCTGTCCCGGCGGCCTATTTGGATCTTCCAGTCTTCTGCCCTTCATCCTTCATTGGTGATCATTGTTCCAGGCGGTAAGACGGTTGTTGGACTGTCCTGACACCGTTATTGAGAGTTTTCATATTCTTGATTTAATTCTTAAATGAGTAAGAAATTACTTGCGCGCTACCATTTCTTTACATTTATATGGTAGTTTACAAATAGGCAAAACGCGCGATTTGTTTCATAAATGTTTGACTTTGTTATTCATTGCGTGCTACCATTTCTTGACATTGGCATGGTGGCTTAAGAATCGGCAAGACGCGCGATTCGTTTTATGGTGTTTAGACATTGTTGTCCATTGCGCGCTACTATTTCTTGACATTTACATGATGTTTTACGAATTGGTAAGACACGCAACTCGTTTCATGAGGATTTAACTTTGTTGTTCATTGCGCCCTACCATTTCTTGACATTTACATGGTGGCTTAAGAATCGGCAAAAGAAGCGCGATTCGTTTCATTGTACTTTGATCTTGTTATTTATTGTGAGCTGTTATTTCTTGACATTTACATCGTGTTTTACGAATCGGTAAGACCCGAGATTCGATTAATGATGATTTGACTTTGATATTCATTGCGTGCCACCATTTCTTGGTATTTTACATGGTAACACTCGAATCGGCAAGACGCACGATTCTCTCCTCGAGTTTATTTCATGTTGTTTATTGTATGCCACTATTCTAAGATATTTATTATGTAATATTCGAGTTGACAAGTTATGTGATTTGTTTCCTGAATCCATATTGTGTTATTCATGGTGCACAATCCTTTTATGGTGTTTACTATATATATATATATATATATATATATATATATATATATATATATATATATATATATATCTGCAATATGCACAATTTGTGTTGAAACATTTTAAGAGTACACAGAAGGCCAGAGTTTCTAGATGCAATATTGTATGGTCCTAGTATACATTCTCAAAACAGGATTTATATGACTGGTTTAAAATTTAGTCAGAATGTTTTTCTGATTCTCATGTAAAGGAAAGTACTTGAATAAGAAAGTTTTCATTTAATTCATCTTGATTCCCCTACAGGTATCCTGCCATCTTAAAACTTAGTAATTTTAAACTTAACTCTTAGATTGTTCATGTTTTCAGAGTGACTAGGCTTAGAATCATAGTCTAGTATTGGTTTCAGGAGATATAATTTTCATATTGTGTGTTCTAACCTTCTTCTTACTACAGGTCTCCTTCCCAGCTGTTCCCTTCCTAATCCCCTCTTCCCCTCTTGAACTCTCTCAGTCTCTGTTATTTATCTATCAGAGTCTTGGAGCTGTTCAGTGGTGGACGTGTTGGGAACGTGCACAGACCCCGAGGATCTGGTGACTCTGACAGAAGTTCACTAAACCTTTCACTAATGGCGGTAATAGGTGCAAACTTAGGGTCAGGTTTAAGAGCCCCTAGCGCCTCCTTGCAAAACATTAGTGTAATTCTGTTTTACACTAACATGGCCCAATGAGGCCAAAATCTCAGCACCAAATTTACAAAGTGGCACAATGCATGCATTGCGCCACTTTGTAACCCCTTGTGCCACATTATGCATGCACCAGGAGTAATTAAAAAATTAACAGCCTTCATTGCAGGTGCACGTGTTACATGAGTGGATGGTGTGAAAGCTGTGTGTCCAGGAATCTCTCAGATCAAACCCTAAGGGTCCAGGACAATCAACCCTCAACTTTAATGCAGACCGGCATATATCTATGCTTTCGGGTAGCAGTCTGACCAAGATATCCCTCTCCCTGCTCTATGAATGTATGTAGGTGGGAGTGATTAGTGTGGGCAACCCGGTGGTCCAGGAAGAAGGTAAATAGGTGTACTTAAGGATTTGTGCAAGCTGTCATCTTGGTGGACCAATGCCACTTTTAGCTTTAAGTTTCATTACAAGTTTGTCCCATGTATTGTATCCTGTGCACAGCTGACCACTATCATGAAGGGATATCAGCACACATGCCTCCGTTTGTGCCCATTCCAATATCCTTCCATTGTAAAGCAAGTTGTCTTTTGGTGAGAAAATAGGGCTGATTTCAGAGGCCCCTGAACTTTTTGCCCCCATTTTTCACTTTTTGCTGGTGTTTTCCTGATTCGGATGGTGCCCTGGGTACTGCTAACCAGTCCCAGGGTCTGTGCTCTGTGTAAAAAGAGTATGCTAATTAGGCTAATTACAATTGGCAATGTCAACCTACCTATAAGTCCCTAGAACATGGTAGGGTATGTAGGTTTAGGGAGCCCAGCATAGGTAGTGCACCCATAGGTGCACTGATGAGGTGTCCAGGGTGGTAATGGCTGCTTTTAAATTAAAGTTATATGCAAATTTGATTTTGGAATTAAAAGTACTCCCAAAGTCTTGAACTACCTTATTTTTACATATAAGTTACCCCTAAGGTGTGCCCTATGTGCCCCTAGAGTCGGGTGCCATATAACTATGGGCAGGGACCTTATAAAAATAGTTTCATATGCTCTGGTGAGGTAAAATAGCCAAATTTGTTTTTCCCTCACTATAGGTAATGGCCTCCATATGCTAAAATGGGGAGACTTTATTTTAATGAATACAATCCCCTTAAGTGCCAAATACCTTGAGTTTGGTATCAAACTAATTGTTATAATAAACCTCACAACTTACAAGTGTTGGATTTAATGTAACTAGTTTAGGTAAAGAGTTTTAATACTCTACCTGAAAGTTGCCAACTTCAGCCCTGTAGTGCCCTTCTTTGATTGGCCAGCTTCTGGCAGCCTGGGCAACCTGCCTTGATGAGGTGTGAAGTGGCCTGGGCTGAACACATAGGATGTGCCTGTGGTGGGGGTGGGGGGGGGGGAGATCTGCCTCAGCAGATAGTGAAGCAGGAAGGTGGGAGGGTGGCCAAACTGGTCTTCAAAGGCAGAGAAGGACATTTGGAGCCGCCCAGCACCTCCTTTACATCGTGCAACCCCAGACAATTAGATGCCCTCTTGATTCGATAAGGAGAGGGCAGGAGAGGGGTGTGTTTAGGATTTTTAGCCACTCCAGTGGGTCAGCTTAGCCATATCTAACCTCCAAAATTCACTTTCAGCCATGTTAGATTTTTGAAGAATGTTGCTCCCAGGGATTGATTTTTACCACACTTCCCGGGAAGTGGTCATTAAGGGGGGAAGGAGCCTGCCTGTGAATGGATAACCAGGACCCCTTTTTTTCACCCAGGAGCAAGGATAATATGGCAGAGCTGCACCCACACCTCAGATCCCTACAAGGTAGAACATTAGAAGAAGAAGGACTGCCTTACTAGACCCCTGACTTGCACCTGGACACTGCACTCTGAAGGACTGCACCAGCTGCACACTTGGGCTTCAACACAAGAAGGACTTTGCCTGGCTTCAACTCATTCAAGGAGGGACTCCCTGTTTCCTACAGGTGACAAATAGCTAACTAGAGTCCCCTGCATCAAATCCTGAAGAAACTGACCAGCTGACCATTGTCCAGTGGTCATTTTGGAGTTTGAGCCAGGTGCATTCTGGGAGTTGGAATCTGCATCCTCAATGAGCAACTCAGAGCTTCTGGGACCTGGGGGTGAGCTGTGGACTCCTGAAGGACTTTCAAAGACCTTCTGGAAGAAGATCCAGAAGTTTGGAGAAGATTGGGGAACTTTTTGGAAATAGCTCCATAGAGGGACCGACCCGCCGCATTGAGTCTAGCTGGCTTGCCTGAACCGTGACCCGGCCTTACTTGCAGGTTCGTCCTGCTGAAGAAAATCTAAAAAAAAGTGACTAAGTCCGAACATAAAAAGTCCCGCGCAGTGTATCTGAAGAGGGCTCCAGGCATGTCAGATCAAGATTCAGGTTTGGACCCGTCAAAGGATTTTCATCTCAAAAAATCATCTAAGTCCAAACGTAGAAATCTTCACCAAGGACACCTGCGATGTGTGTCTGAGGAAGGGCTACAGGGAGGTCGGATCAGACTGGTGACTTTGTCCCACTGAAGAAGATCTTCAAAAAAATGACTGAGGCCCTCATTACAAGTTTGGCAGTCAATTCCGTTGACTGCCAAACACCGAACCCGCCATTTGACCGCCAGGGCTGGCGGTCAGCAGACCCCCAAATTATGAGTGGTGGCTGCTCCCTGCTATTTTTGAGGCACAGAGCAGCCATCATTCGTTCTGGTGGTCGGCGGTGCAGAGGCTGTTCTCTTGCCTGCACCGCCACGCCAGCATGACTCTGCCCTCCGTATTATGAGCCGAAATATGGCTCGGCAGTGTCCTGCTGGTGTGGTGGTGGTGGAGAGGGAAGACCGACAGGACCCATCCCCTCCCGGACCTCCTCCTCGACAGAAGAGGTAAGTGGGCATCCAAAAGGGTGTGTGTGGTGTGTTTGGGTGCATGTGTTTGCGGAGGGGGCGCTGAATGCTTGCTTGTCTGCAAGTGTAAGTGTATGTGTGTGTGCGTGTATGTGCGCATGTATGGAGGTGTGTGTATGGATGAATGCGAGTGAGTGGGTGCGTCTGAGTGCATGTATTCGTATGCTGAATGGGTGTGCATGTGAATGCATCCATGTGTGAAGGCGTAGGGGGTGCCTGTAAGTGTATGGATGTGTGGGGGGATGTGTGCATGTGTGGTGACATGTGTGTCTGTGTATGCCGGTGACAGGAATGAAGATTCCTGTTGCCAGGTGTGTGACCGCCAGGCTTTTCGTGGCGGGGTGACCACCACGGAAAGCCTTCCGGTGTGCAATCTCGTAATCTAGACAGCGGCCATAGGCCTGCCGCCAGATTGGAGGAGGTCACCACTGGCCGTGGCAGTGCAACCGCACCGGCGGGCCAGGAGGTGTTGTGCAGGTTTGGCTTCAGCCAAACCCCACAACCCGTAATATGGCGGTGCTGTGACACCACCACGGAGTGTGGGCCCCAGTCCGAAGGTAAAGTTTTGACCAAGGCCTCCCACTTGCTGTAGCCGAGCAAGGCTCTATCACGATCAGACTTAAACTTTGACTTTGCCCCGGTCAAGCTGTGACCAAATGACCAGATTGGTGCTGTTTGTCTCTGTGCACTAGAAAACATTAATTCTTTAACAATTCATATCTTTGGTTCCACTTATCCAATTGTAATCATTTTGGTGTCATTTTAAATATAAAAATATAATCTATTTTTATAAACTGGTGTTGGATTTTTATTGCATTTTGTGTTTTACTTATTTACTGTTTTAAGATTTGTAAATGCTTTACACACTTGTCTCCTAAGTTAAACCTTTTCGCTCTTTGCCTGGCTACCAAGGGTTGAGCTGGGTTTAATTTATTAACTGGACCTAAGTGGAGGCTAGTGGCCTATTGCTAAGTGTAGGTACTTACCTGCCCTTACCAATAATCCACTTTCCAACACTTTTATACAGGATAAATGCAACATCAACAAATCTGAGGAGATATTTGTCTTGTTTGGGTCTGGGGTGGATACTCAAGAGACAGAACTCTGGAGTGGGGGTGAATAAACGGTCTGTTATGTCCGATATTTCCACCACAATTTTCTGATACACATTCAGCAATGAGGGACATTCCCATACCATATGATAAAAACCTGCCTCATCAGTCCCTCGATGTGGACATCTGGGGGTAAAGACAAGGAACATGGGTTTAATACATAGTGGGGACAGATTTGTCTGATGAATGAAGTTAAACTGCATGTAGCGGAATCTAGGATTACGAGACACCTTCCTTATTTGTTGGAGAGCTACTGTCCAAGTTTTGGGTGTCATTGGTTGCAGAAGAACAGCACTCCATCTATTGAGTGCTGCCTCCAGATGTGTGGTAACAGTTACGGATATTGCACCATACAAGAGTGTTATTACTTTCTTTGAGCCAGTATCTGATAATAATGTGTGAAGGATAAGAGAAAGCCAAGGTTTCGTATCACTTGTACCCCAAGCTGCTCTGAGTCATCAGCAAATAGCATGATATGTCAGGAAATGTCCCGGACCCAAGGAAGTAAGGGTCACATGTACGTATGTTTGGTGACTCGCAAATGGGTCTCAGCACTATGTGCGACAGTACAAAATGCAAAATGGTATGTACAAATGCCATTTCGGAGTCCCAAATAGCGAAGCGTTCAATTACTAAATCGCAAATATTTGCGACTGGATTTTGTGACTCGCAAATAGGAAATCGCAATTTGCGATTTACAAACCAAATGTACAGGGTAGTCGCAAATTGTGATTAGTCACAAATAGGCCATTTTGCACACACAGATTAGCACTGATTCCAAACAGGTGGTAAGCAGAACCAAAGTATAAAAGCAGACCCAGAAGGCACCTGGGTTTACCACGATGGCTGCACTCTATGTGATTGCATGGAGGAGATGATTCCAGGCTTCCCAGCAGAGGAGCAGGAGGAGGTGGAGACGAGAGAGGATATACGGAACCAGGCAGACCATATTTCAACAGACTGATGAGGAAATATATGAGAAATATAGCCTGCGAAGCACAGTCATCGTAGAGATCATAGAATTGCTAAAACTCAGCTAGAAAGCCAAACCATGCGCAGCTGCTCCATCCCCACACATGTGCATGTACTGTGCTCACTGCACCTCTTGGCCTCGGGTAGCTACCAGGGGTGATTGCTGTTGCTGGTGGGGTGTCTCAAAGTGCCCTGTCATGATTCTTTAGGCGATTCTTAGATGCCATACTCGCACACATGTCCAGGTACGTCTACCTTCCAGGAATGCGGAGGAAATACACAACACCAAATTGAACTTCTACAGAATTGCCAACTTTCCCCATGCAATAAGGTGTGTGGACAGGACACATGTACCCATGTGTCCTCCTGCACATCTGGAATATGTGTTCCGCAATAGGAAATGTACTCACTCAATCAACATCCAGATGGTATGTGATGCCCACAAAGTCATAACCGATATAATGGCAAAATACCCAGGGAGCACACATGATGGGTACATTTTCAGGCACAGTGGGATACACCAACTCCTAGTACTTGGGGAGTTTGATGATGAATATTTGTTAGGTACTGAGTAGTACATCCCAATTATCATAAATACACGTCAATGCATAATCATGTAAAGCCATGCTCATATTTGCTGTTTTGTTACACAGGTGACAGTGCATATGCTCTGAGGCCATGGAGACTCACCCCATACCTGACACCTGCAAATCAGAATGAGAGGTGCTACAACATTGGACGTCGGCGCACCAGAACCGTCAGCTTAGGTGTGACTTGATGGCTATCCTGGGAGGATGGGAAGGAGAAGCTGGGCACAGCTTCTTTTACACCTGAATAGGCTGAGAAATGTCCCCACACAAAGGGCTGCATAACTCCTGTATTGAGTCTGGATCCACAGCAGGACCTCTGTGCAATTCAAAGGCCTGTCTTTGAAGTCTCCACCACTTCAAAGACCCTAGTGGGTATAAATTCTGGGCCTTTGGCACCACCAACTTGGTACACTTCTGGACCTGTGAAGACTCTGCCAGGAAGAAGGACTGCTGCGCTGCTGAAGGACTGCCACTCCACTGGACTGCTGCCTTTCTGCCCTGCTGCCTGCTGTTCCACTGCCTGGGTGAGAAGGGCTGGACCTGCATCACATGAAACCAGAGTGACTCCAAGTGGTTGCTGGCTGCCCTCCTTATCTGAAATCTCAGGAACATAAAAGACTTCCAACCCCTTGCTCTGCACCTGAACTCTGACATCTGTGAGCCTGCCCTGCCAGGTGTGTGCTCCAACAGAACCAATGCTAGTCATTGTCAATGCTGTGGTAGCAGAATTGACACATCACTGCTGTTGCATGGAACAGAAGTGGTGCATTGCCTTTGGAACCGCCACTGCAACACATTTTCCGGTCAAGATCCACACAGCCCCCTCAACGGTAGCCTCAATGGAGTCAAAACTCTGCACTGCAGTCTCTGCATTCATCAGAAAAGACGAATCGCCTGAACTGCACAACACATCCTCGACATCAGTCTTCTCATTGAAAGCCCTGGCACCTGAATCCTTAATGTTGATGCAACATGAACCTGCACTGTAACTCCATAGCATCTTGGAACCGACGCAAAAGCACTGTTGCATGGAGAAAAGTGACATATCACCTCTACTGCATGGTCCAGAACTGACATAATGCTCCACAACCAGGATTTAAGGTACTTTTGCTCAGTGGGCCTAACTGGGTCATGCTCCACCACAGTCAGCTTGAACTTTTCACTTTGTCCCAGTCCAGCGTGACCAGATATCCCCGGTTGGTGCTCCTTGCTTCTAAGTGCTATTTTGCAGTTTTTTTTCGAAAATTCATAGCTGAAGTTCTACTTATTGGATTTTTTTCATTTTGGTTTTGTTTTATTTATTAAATCTTACTCAATTGTTCTAAATTGGTGTGGAATCATTTTGTGTGGTGTTTTCACTGTTTTAATGTTTGAACTGTTGCACAAATACTTAACACTCTGTCTCTAAGTTAAGCCTGTCTGCTCTGTTCCAAGATACTAGAGAGTGAGCACCGTTTAATTTAGGGTTTTACTGACATTTACCCTGGCTAGGATTGTGGTTGCTGTTTAACTAAGGTTTACAAACCAGTCAGCCAACAACCCAATTTCTAACAACCTACAACTGTGCAGCAATGTTCACAAAGTTTATTTGCTGCCAGTATGTAATACTGAAAAGTCAACTTACAATTTTGTCTTCTAACCATGCCAGTATACAAATATTTACAAGTCATGTTGCAAAATAGTATTGTGAAAATACATATTTCATGTCTAAAACAATGAGGTTACTTTGTCATGGGGCAAGGTCTGTGATCGTAGAATGTTTGTCTCATAAAGGCTGGAAATGTTTCAGACGATTCCATTAACAGCAAAAATCACAGATGGTCAGAATCCTTGCCAGTATCAAAATGTAGTTTGAAAATCCCCAAATCAGTGTGAAGTCCTCCTCCCACCCAAATAGGCAACCAATGTGATTACTTCCTGTCTGGACGAGCAAAGTGGGAAAAAACGGTGAACTGAAATACCACCCAGAGTAATTACCAATAGTTGAGAGCAATTCAAGCTTCCCTACCATTGCTTCTTTTTCTCGCTGAAGGGTACGTTCAGCTATGGGTTCCATTCTTGCTGTGTCATAGACACCTGCATGTCACTGATAATGCTAAAAAACACTGAACATTTAAAATTTCTATTTTTTTGTTGCTCCTAATGAAGTATTCTGACTTGCACCAGCTTGGTGTCACACCAAATGCAAATCTCGTCAACCCATTTTCGTACCCAAACCCTGCATCTATTCCTACCCTTAGCATAATAATATTTATTTATTTATTGTTATGTATTTTTATTTTTCCTGAGCAGATATAAATCTTAACAAGAGTGCAGATATCGACTCATATTATTACACTTTATACTCCCGATACTTCATTAATATTTGATTAGCTGCAGGCGATACTTATAATAACATTTTACAAATTACATAACACCATCCTATCCTGCTACATCCTCTACCTCAAAAGTTGGTCCTCAGATATCCGTAAACTTGTGACCTACACCTATTCTTTGTGCATAGAGCTTTACCTTAGCCCGTACCACCTTCATCTTTGCCTCTCATGCTTCAAATGTAGGAGGAAGAGGTAATTTCCATGCTTGTGTTATCAATGATTTTGCAATCAATGAGGCTATGAAAAATAACTGCTTAGCCCGCATCATTAGGTTTGGGTGCTCCAAAATTCCAAACAGAGGCCCCAAATTATCTGGGGTGAGTGTACAGCGTAATTTCCTGCTAAGCCACTGGAAAACGTTCACCCAAAGATCCATAAGCTTGGGAGCTGTAAAACACATATGCAGCCAGTTCCCTACATTGTCATTACATTGTGGACAAGAACCTGAAGAGTTCGGAAATGCTTTTTTTAATTTGGGCAGGAGTGAGATATAACATCCATTTTGTAAAAAAGGCCATTCTTTTGAAGTTAGCCCCCCTAATCACCTTATGTGACGTACTATTTAAATACCTCCACATTTGTAACTCGATTTTGCACCCGGTAGACCTTTCAATCTTTGATAGAAAACAAGAAAGTACTCGTGATGCTCCCTGGGAGTTAAGAATCTGATAGCAGTTGTGCAACCCCTTCTGATTTCCGTAGAATGCCTGAGATATAAGAGAGACGGATTGACCCACTAAGGTAGTATAGGGAAGCAGAAAATGCAGAATCTGGAGATAAGAATATTTTAAAAAATCAGGGATTCGTACTCCCGCCTGACATTGGTCCCAAGTCTTGACTTGGTTACTGACTAGAAAGTCGGAGAAGCCGGAAATTATCCATTGATTTAGATGTGCAGGAATCAGGTTTAGACCCATTAACCCTGACTGGGTCAGAGACAATTTGGGATAAAACCCGACAACTAGATACTTTTCTCAAAATTGTAAAAGCCTAGTATATACTACGATAGGGACTTTGTATCTAGTACCCTTGGGTTGCCGCGGAAATTTAAGGAAAGGGGCTAACTGGCAGCCACTCTAATCTAACATAATATTGAAATAAAAGCTAGCATTAAGGGCTGTAGTGGCTTTAGAGACCCAATCCATAAATGCAGAGTCATAATATAAAATAATGTTTGGCAGGGCCAGCCCTTCATCTTCGACTGTAAGAGATAGAGGGCCTCATTCTGAGGCCGGCGGCCGGCAGTCGCCGCCCGCCTGGCGGGAACCGCCATATGGCCGCTCCGCGGTCGAAAGACCGCGGAGGCCATTCTGGCTTTCCCGCTGGGCTGGCGGGCGACCGCCAGAAGGCCGCCCGCCAGCCCAGCGGGAAACCCCTTCCCACGAGGAAGCCAGCTCCGAATGGAGCCGGCGGAGTGGGAAGGGTGCGATGGGTGCAGTAGCACCCGTCGCGAATTTCAGTGTCTGCTAAGCAGACACTGAAATTCAAAGTGGGGCCCTCTTACGGGGGCCCCTGCAGTGCCCATACCATTGGCATGGGCACTGCAGGGGCCCCCAGGGGCCCCACGACACCCCTCACCGCCATCCTGTTCCTGGCGGTCGGAACCGCCAGGAACAGGATGGCGGTGAGGGGTTCGGAATCCCCCATGGCGGCGCAGCAAGCTGCGCCGCCATGGGGGATTCCTCAGGGCAGCGGAAAACCGGCGGGACACCGCCGGTTTTCCTGTTCTGACCGCGGCCATACCGCCGCGGTCAGAATGCCCTGCGGAGCACCGCCAGCCTGTTGGCGGTGCTCCCGCCGACCCCGGCCCCGTCCTTGACCGCCGGGGTCGGAATGACCCCCAGAGTCTCCAGCTGAACCCTTGGTTTTTTATTGGCCTGACATTGGTCCCAGGTCTTGACTTGGTTACTGACTAGAAAGTCGGAGAAGCTGGCAAACCCGGAAATTATCCATTGATTTAGATCTGCAGGAATCAGGTTTAGACCCATTAACCCTGACTGGGTCAGAGACAATTTGGGATAAAACCCGACAACTAGATACTTTTCTCAAAATTGTAAAAGCCTAGCATATACTACGATAGGGACTTTGTATCTAGTATGCTTAGGTTGCCGCGAAAATTTAAGAAAAGGGGCTAACTTGCAGCCACTCTCGCCTAACAGAATATTGAAATACAAGCTAGCATTAAGGGATGTAGTGGCTTTAGAGACCCAATCCATAAATGCAGAGTCATAATATCTCCTAATGTTTGGCAGGGCCCGTCCTCCATCTTCAACTGCAAGAGATAGAGGGGGTAATTTTGACCTCGGTGGTCTTTTTTGAAGACCGCCGAGGGACCGCCGGGTGGAAGACCGCCAGTTGTGGTGGTTTGCTGCTTGGCCTATTATGACCGTTGGCAGCTCTCCGTCCTTTTACGGACGGAGAGCCGCCAACAGCCATACTGGCGGGAGGCGGGGAAGTGGAGGTTGCTCCACCGCCACGCCAACAGAACACCGCCCAGCTAATCACGTCCTGTGATCTGCCGTGGCGGTGTTCTGTTGGCGGTGTGGGGTCGGCGGAGCTGGCCCCATGGCTCCCGTCCCCTCCCGGAGGATTGTCGGACCATGTAAGTCGATCGTCCGTGAGGGGAGGGGGGTGGGGGGGTGTTGTGTGGGTGCATGGGGGTGTGTGTGTGTGTATGTAGATAGGGTGTGTGAGTGCGTGTATGCTTGTGGGGGTGTTGTATATATGGGAATGAGTGTGTGTATGTCTGTGGGTATGTCTGTATGGATGTGTGCGTGTATGTTTGAATGTGGGTGTGCGTGTCTGACTGTGTGTGTGGATGTAGGCATGTATGTCGGCGTGTGCGTGTAAGTGTGTAGGTGGTGCCTGCGTGCGTGTCGTGTGGGTATGGGTGATGTGAGGTTGGGGGTCAGGGTGGGGAGGGGGGCCCTGCCACCTTTGGGGGGTGGCAGGGGTGGTGGGGGGTGTAGGGGACGGAGTCAGGGTGGGGGTGGGGGGTGGGGGAGACCCCTATCAGTGCCAGGGAAGGAATTCCCTGGCACTGATAGTGCTTACAGCCATGGATTTCATGGCTGTTCAAACCGCTGGAAATCCACGGCGGTAAGCCGGGTCCAAATACCGCCAGCGGTATAGTAACGGCCGCCGGGCTGGAGACCCAGGTCTCCAGCCCGGCAGATGACCATGGCGGTAACCGCCATGGTCATAATTCCACAAAATAAGACCGCCAGCCTGTTGGCGGTCTTACCGCCGGTTCTCTGCCTTCCGCCAGGGTCATAATGACCCCCAGAGTCTCCAGCTGAACCCTTGTTTTTTTATTGGCCCAAACAAACTTGCGTAATAACTCATCAAGGTCTTTAAATAATTTTTGGTGGATTTTAATAATCACACTAGAGAAAGTGAACAACAAAAGAGGACAAATCATCATTTTAACCTGGGCTACCCGACCAATAATTGATAGCGAAGATGCCTGCCATTTTTGTAGTAGATGTTGCACTTTTTTGAACAATGGAACATAATTTAAACTAAAAAGATGTGAAAAGTCGTGGGAGACATAGATACCCAGATATCTTATAGGACGCCGAAGGCAATACTGGACCCGCATCTCTAATGGAAGAGCATTCTCGGTGGTATTAAACAATAGGGCTTCTGATTTAGAATGATTGATCCTATACTCCCCCAGCTCTGTAAAGGCCCCTATTTTGGCAACGGCCCTGGCAATATTGGAGGATTTTGCTGCAAGATAGAGGATCATGTCGTCAGCGAACAATTTTAATTACAGAGCCTGGATGATAGGAGGGAGAATAGAAGCGTCTTGGCGCAGGGCCGTCGCTAAAGGTTCAATAAATAAAGCAAAAAGCACAGGAGAGAGGGGGCATCCTTGCCGTGTACCTCTCCTGACTTGAAGAATACCGGCTATAGGTGAATTAATATGTATTTTTATTTGAGCTTTAGAATAGAGATTACGCAATATCTGAATAAATTGGCTGGGAAACTTGAATTTTGCTAAGATCTGAAAGAGCACCTCCCATCGGACTAAATCGAAGGTTTTCTCCTCGGCATCAGCATTATAATAGCCGCTGGTTTATCATTATGGGAATTAGAAAGTTAATGTTTGTGGCTAGCAGCCTGCTTGAGAGAAATCCGCACTGATCTTCATGAATTAGATCCTGGGCTACTGAAGTCAATCTTTGTGTCAATATCTTGGCTAGAAGCTTATAGTCAAAATTTAATAAGCTAATCGGATGATATGAATCCGGTTTCTGCGCTGGCCTATCTTTTTTCAGGAAGCTGATCACTGTGGCTCTTATAAAGGATGGAGGTATATCAGCCCCCTGAAGAATACTATTAAAGAGAGCAGCAAGACATTCAACAATCTGATCTGCTACGCTTTTATATACTTCTGCCGGAATACCGTCCTCCCCTAAGGCTTTTCCGTTTGATGAGGCCATTATTGCCTCCTTTACCTCAGTGGGTGAAATAGAAGATATTAGTATTTCTCTTGACGTTGTATCTAAACTGGGCAGCATAACTGAATCGAGGAACTGCTCAACCTGCTGCACGCTAGTTGGGATAGATAAAGAATCCATATTTGAATAGTGTGATAGGAAAACCCTTTATATATCATCCGAATGACTTACCAGCGTATCTGACCCGTCGTTGAAGATAGATTTAATTGTGTCTTTTGGGGCTTTTATTTTGTTTACTGTTCTTGCCAGAAATTTACCTATGTGTTCACTTTCTTTGTACCAGTTCTGCAGGCTTGTACATTGATTCACTAGCTCACAAGATAAATAATAATCACTTAGCTGGCCTGTGCCATCCTTACTCTTTGAAGGGCCTCTTTGCTTTTAGAAGTCAAAAGAGCACTTTGAGCTTGATCAAGCTCTAATTGAAGCTCTTTAACCTTTTGCTTATTAGATTTAACCAAGAAAGCCTTATAAGATATAGTTTCTCCTCTTATATGTGCTTTAAGTGCTTTTCAGATTGAAAATGGAGATGCTGATTCTTTGTTAACTTCAAGAAAGGTGGTAATAGAGGTTTTAAGAATCTGAACCCACCCTGAATCTACCAACAATGATTTATCAAAGCTCCAGCGAGGGCGAACAATCTGCTGGCCAGACACATTAAGATTGACCTGGGATGCTGAATGGTCCAAAAAAGAATCAGCAATTATGTAAGAACTGATTCATGGGAGAAAGAAAAAAGTTAGAATTAAGTCTGTTCTAAAAGCCGTATTGTATTTTTTTTTTGTATATACATGTAGTCGTGATCCTGCGCGTGGTCTGCCCTCAATGTATCCACTAACGCCAGGTCCGAGACCATTTTGGACAACGACCAACGGACTTTAGGTTTATTCTATTTCTTATTTTTGTGAGAGGAATCCATCTGGTATAACATTAAAATCTCCCCTGATGATTAAGAGACCAGGAAGTAAGATTAACACCTTGTAAAGATTCTGGAGAGCGATAGGATCACCCTCTAATGGGCCATAAAAGCTTGCAAAGTGGATATGCTTGTTTGAAATGTGCATACTAATTGCCACCCAACGTGCCTGCGGGTCGCGATAAGCCTGATACACTTTCCCTGGGAATTCCTTAGATAGTAGAATAGCAAACCCCTTGAACAGCGGCATCAGCCGACGCATAATAGGCCTGAGCAATGAAATTAGGGAGCTTGGGGGACTTATTCTGGCGCTTTAAATGCTTTTCCTGCAACAAACAAAATCTGTGATTGTGGCGTCCTGAGCCAATTAAGTAGCGCAGCAAACTTAATTTGATTATTAGCGCAATTAATATTACAAGAAATAACTCTTAATTCGCCCCCTGCCGCTGTTTAACTAATGGAATCATCCTATACCAAACTCATGGCTACCTTCCACAAAAGCTTCTCTGAGTGAACACTTCTTTCGAATTAAGGTCTGCTTTGTCCTCAAATTTATCATCTGCTTTGTCATCTGCTCTTCCCCCACCTCAAATACCAGCCCCCCTCAGCCTGCACCTGGATCTCTTGTCGAATTCCTAACTCCTCCCTGTGACCCCCTACCCATTATCAATGTTGAGGCCCTTTCCTGTCCTGGCCCCTCCCTCCCTTGTGTCCCCCGTGGTTCCCCCTCCACTGTGACCTTCCCCCAACCTCCCAAAAATGAGTGCACTGTCATAGCACTCCAAGAGCCTGATTCCCAAGTATCTGCAAACCGGTGGGTGGAGACATCCGAGGAGGGAAGAGAAAAAGGAAAACATGTATCAGAACATTGAACAATGCACAAAGGAAGTCTTTAGATCATCTTTAAATCATCAGTTGCCCTACGTGGTCCCTTTCCTCCTCTTGCCCTTGTTACCCTCTTTGCCCTCTCCCCCCGCTTCATCTCCCCCTATTCTCCTGCGTACATCATTTCAAGGAAATTAGAAAGTTATTGGCATCCTGTACATGCTGAAAAACATGTGTTTGACCTTTAAGCAGAACAGAATTAGCTTGGCTGATTGAACAATACCAGCCGGTGCCCCTAGGCTTTTAAAGTCATAGATCAGTCCAATGAATTCACGTCGCCGATGAGCCGCTTTAACGAACATATCTGAAAACACATGAAAGCTGAATGTGTCTCCAGACTTAAAGTTCCTCCTTTTGATTGCCTGCGAAAGGATCTGCTCTTTGATCCTAAAATCTCCAAAGTTGACTAAGATAGTACGAGGATATTTTAAGTTTGCTGGGCGCGTAAATGGAACCCCCTGTGCACGCATTATGGAACAATCCGCTTCAGACTTAGCTCTATCTGGAAGAATACAGTTGCATATGAGATCCGAGACTACCTTGGTTACTGGTGAAGCAGCCTCCAAGTCTTCCGGGATCCCTACGAACCTGAGATTCAAGCTCTGTGATCTATTTTCCAAGTCATCTAGCTTAATCTGAAGTTCCTCGAGTTCTGATTGGATCTGAGGTATTGTCGACTCTGATTGATTTCCCATGTCCTCTAGATCTGATACTCTCTGTTCCACCTGAGTTAATCTTGTAGAAAGATGGGTGAAATGAGTGCTCAGCTGGCTAAGCTGATCCTTAGTCTCCTTATGGGCCACCTCCTGGGATAGCTTGATTGCTCGCAACTCTTCTAAAATGTGCCCCATCCATTCTTCCATTGAGAAGGTATGAGGTGGCTTGAGCGTTGGGCTGTGGTTACCAGGGCTAGAGCTGAGGGTGCTAGGAAATGGATCTCTACATGCTTCCGAGATTGGTGATGCTAGGTCGGATATAGACCCAGAGTTGTCTAGTATGACATTAGTGGTCATGGCAGGGGCTGTAGAACTGTCCATCGCTCCCTTTTGCCTCCTGGAAGTGCGGGTTCTTGTCCTGCTTCTTTAACATTGTCTTTTTCCAGTGCTTTCAGCTGTATCTTTGCAAAGTTACTGATTGTAGAGAACAAGGGATACATAGTCCTTTCTTTATACTGCAGACTACAGTTAAGAGCCCTAGGGGGGGAGACTGTCGGGGCGATGAAGATAGATGAAGGGGCTGTTATGGGGGTGGGGGGGTTTGTAGTTCAATGGACTTGAGCTTGAAGTTTTAATGGCTGTACTGGTGTATGCTCATGCCCTTCTCCTGCATTGAGCACCCATGGCCCGAAAGAACTGGTGGGGGAGGTGATAGAGCCTGTGATACGTCATGTATTACTGAGGAATCTCTCAACACCTCTCCTAAAAGCCGTCATCCCGAACTGGGCCTCGGTCTACTTGAGGCCGGAGTTGAAGACTTTGCCTTAGGGCCCTTAAAATTTTTGCTCATTATCCGTGACCTGCAGCTTGAGTTGCGATCATACTTTCATTATATATATAGTACACAAAGTCTTACTGTGGTTGCACTAGGAGAGGCAGCACTCAAAAGGTCCCACGAAATCTTACTCAGACTATAGACAAGCACTCTTGGAAAAGAGCCTAAAGGTGATGAGTGAGTCCCTTCACATGTAAGTCAGTTGCGCGGCTATGACCTTATCTATAGCGGTATAATGACTAACCAACGTTTAATTTTTTGGTACTGGTATAGTTGAAATGTATCATCTCCCCTTTGGACACTGAATCCTCCCAAGCAAATACTGCACTCTTTTTGTTTTATTTTCCCCCATGCTTTAAATGACCCCTGGTAAATGTTGGATTTGAGCCGGACACATCGTAGTCACCCTGCCACTTGTCTTGCTCGTACCCACACAGCTGGTTCTGTCTGTCCATATGGCCCCTCTTTCTTCTTCTTATTTTTATTTTTCTAAACAAAAAAAAAGGAAGAGCACCAGTTTGAAGTTACTCGTAATATTTTTCTCAGGGGTGGGACAGGGTTGATGTGACAGCTGTAGCACTACCCACTTGGCCGCACTGAATTATATCTGCCGTAATACTTATCTTTTGCTCTGGCTGTCTGTGTCACAGACGGTGTATCTTGTAGGGCTGGGTGGGGTGCTGTAGTCCTCTGTTGTCCGTTTGCATGGGGTTAGCATCCCAGTACTGTCTCTGCACAAATTCAGGTGTAGCGCTGAACCTGCTGCTCCGACAGAACCGGAGGTCATATTGCCCCATCTCTGCCGTGCTCGACTCTGCTGAACCGCTGTAGTTCGTAGCCTGCTGGCGGATTAATCTGGCTACGGCTGCGGGGCCGGTCGGTTCACTGGGTTAATCACGGGGACGAAAAGCTCTTTCTACAGCTTTCTCCGCCCCTCTGGTTACCGTCGAGGGTCATGCCGCCCTGTCACCTCCTTACTTAGTTGTGCTTCGCTGCTCTCGGCTGGCCCTCGTACACTGCTGGCAACAGGGCACAAGGGCTGTAGGAGCTTCACACCAGGCTATCACGGTAGACAAGAGCTAAACGGCTCCTTTGAAAATTAGGGCAATAGCGACGTGGTCATTAGAGCGTTCTGCTTCCACCCGCCATCTTGCTGATCCATCAGGCTCTCAGTCACAGAGCATGACGGGAGCTCCACGTGACCCTCTTCCTTCAACGCATAATTATATTTATGAATGCGATCGAGATGGGAGAAAGGTTTGTAAAAATCCAAAAATATGAGTTTGTGGTTGCTTACATTTTGCATACGTTGGCAGCTAGAAACGTATACTCCCTGTCACTTGTGAGTTTTATTCCCACATGTTTTGTAGGTGTCATATCAAACGTAAGAATATTTTAATTGCAGATGTAAAGTCACATTTTGTCTATGTGTGAATTTACAGGTAGGAATACAGCTATTTGTTCATCTAAGGTAGACTTAGATGTGCCAATAGCTTTGTGACGCTGGCCTCTTGATGGACACAGACCACTGGAATGGCCGTTTTTATTAGTAATAAGCAATCTCTAATCAACTAACACACACAAAATCCACAGTGAACCTAACACGTATTCATAACATTTTCATAATTTAAAAGCTTTCTTTTAAATTACTTTAATTTGCAATCCTTGACAGAATATTTGCTTTTAGTAAGCATTACCATGGATGCTGAAAGGCTTTTGACTGCACCATGATACAGGTCCCGGGCTTATGGAAATACATAAATTACAATGATCGGTCACATGTGGATACTCATCACTCAGTGGTGACATTTATCATCTACAGATTTGTTTTTGGAGGATGCAGAGCGTTTTCACGCTCCTGCTGTGATACCATTGCAATATTTAATACTGTTTCAGCAATACCCCCGGTAATTCTGCTATAGTGTTATTACTTTTATTACTTTTTAGGTTTTTGTGCCGGTAATTTAATAGTATTATAATGTGTTTGCAGTTGCACGACTACTGTCGACAGTCATGGAGGAGGGCAGAATGGTTAGCACGTACGTGCTTTTCAATTTTAGTATTAATAGTAGTCTTACTATTGCTTTGCTTTTATAATGTTTCATTTACGTTTTGCAACGTAGAAACAAAATGTTAAGCATGTTTTGTGTTTGATTATAATCGTAAGAAATACGGAGGTTATTCAGAACCTTGTGCACTGTGGGTCTATTCTGGTGTTTTAGACTTCAGTGAGGATTCCTACAATGTAGAACTAGGGTTACACCTATCACTTTTCCTTACCAGTCGACATGCACTAATCAAGTTATATCTTGAGTACAGTGCTTAAGGGAGAGTACACACATTCTACAAAAGGAGGGTCAGTAAAAGGGTTCTCTATGCCAGCTAACCCAAGAGTTGTCAGTCATTTTGCTAGTACTATCGTGTTTTACCACAAGGTTTGCTTGTCTATCAACTCCAGTGAGCTCAATTGCTGGAATCTGGCAACCTTCCTGGAAATTTAAATATAAGTGCTGAACCACCACAATCACTTAACCAAAAACAAAAGGGACCTTTTCCCCATATACTTCTACCCAAATCACTTAAAGGCCAATTCATTTTTGGTCATCTTGTGGCACCTGGACTCAGAGTGGAATGCGAGACACAGAGGAAACACACACATTTGCATTTACAGATCCCTGCAGAGCAGTTGCAAGCTTTCCTGTTACAATTGAGTATGAACCTTTCTTTTCAGACCATTACTAAGATCTATGAAAAGACTGTAAGGTCCACTTTGTATTGGGATGTGAGACTGTCTCTGCTGCTACTCCTTCTCTCCTCTGAAATCCTTTCCCATCATTTGCCCATTGACCTTGAGCCACTGAACAGAGGGTTTGATCAAGGGACGAATCCTTCATTGCACCCATTTCTGTAAAGAGTGCAGTTGATAAGGGTGCCTTTCTTCGACATCTTCTCTGATGGGGCCTGTTAGGGTGAGTCAAGATCTTTGCCCAGAGTCCTTTTCTGTCTCCCTTGAAACACATTTGGGCCCATATTTATACTTTTTTAGCGCCGCATTTGCGTCGTAGTTTGACGCACAATCGGCACAAACTTACAAATTACAATTGTATTTTGTAATTTGCGCCGATTTTGCGTCAAAAAACGACGCAAATGCGGCGCAAAAAAAAAGTATAAATATGGGCCTTAGTTTCCCTGCTCATTCTCTCAGATAGTGCAAATTATCCACAAGGCTTTCTTTGGCTCCTACTGCAACTTCGCTTTGCACACTGTGGCTCTCTATTTCCATGACATTTTTTGATCTTATAATGTCCTAGTGACTATTCTTATTCGTGCCTCTGAGGATTAGATTATTCCTTCTCATTTTATACTGCACTTCAGTGGTCTGCTCCTCATCACTCTTGTGTGGTCATTAGTAGAACATTTTCTTAGCTGCCCTTCTCCTGCACTGCTCTTCTCCACTTCTGGTCATACCTCATGGATATTATTGCTGGTGGTTCTCCGTGGACTATAAACCCTGAACAACTAATACCATCTAATGCATATTGTATCTACGCTCTCTTATTTCCTCATCTTAATATCAAACTTCATTGCTCCTCAGAATCCCGTGTCTCCTGTGTGCCACCTTCAATTTTTAAGTGTGGGGTTCTGATTATTACATTGGGTGGCTATGTCACGACACAAATGGTGTCCCCTGTAATCGCATGTAATCATATCACTACTTTTGGGTGGATCTCTTTTTTTTCTTTCTATAAACTGATTTCCTAGGGCTGACATGCTATTTCACTCTAGAGTGGACCTGGGACATGCAATAAGATGCTTCCACTCTTGGGTGAAAACCTAAACATACATTGTGTTAGAGTAGATGCATTCAACTCTGGGTGGATCATACATACCCATGCATCCATGGTGATTCTTTAGACTTCTGTGTCATATCACCTTGGATCATGAGTGGACCACGTTTGACAGATTTCTGTTGCTGGAAACTTCAGATCGCTATTTAGGGCAAAATAGCAAAGTTTCTTAAAAGAAAAGAAGGAACGGGCAGTCACCAAATGAGCCAGCTCACATGTGATTAGTACTGAGTTTTGGCAAGACTTGTATTCTTTATTAGATGTAAGAAATCTGCACACTAAGACGAGTTGTCACGCCTTACTAACTAAGCCACCCAGTGAAACAAACATAAAACCTACCCAGATAATGCCATCATAAAAACATAAGAGGTTTATAAGGGAAGTGAGTCTGAAGGTAGAGCACAAATGGGGAGCGCAGCATTGCTTGATGCAAGATATAACACAACTTATTTTTCAGTAAATGCATAGAAAATATATACACATTCATATAGATCTTCAAATAAATGCAATACATCGATGGAAATGTGTGTATAATTTCCTACCAAAATGATAGCTATGCGACACAAACTGCACTGAGTTTTAGGGCGTCTCACAGTGTGTTCAAATTACGAACCGAGTGTCTCAGAAAAAGGAAGCGTTGGTTAAAGACACAAAGATTCAAACAAATGTCCTTCCGGTTACACATAGATGTTTGCAGGAGTCACACTGTAACCACCAGATCTTTGAAAGAGCTTCTGACCTGTAGGTTACAAAAGGGCCTTTGAAAAATGCTGGAACCCAGCAGGCTATGCATTTAGCACTGGAACACAAAACCTGCAGCTATTTTTTGTGATAATTCAGACCAGATCAGTAGCAGATCTCTGTAATAGGTGCCTTAAACACATGAGCTAGGTGGATAATTTTAGTTGTTGAGCTAGTCTGCCTGTAGGTCACAGATTTGAATCACGTAGCGGTTAACTCTGGATTTTGCTTTAAGCAAAAGCGCAAACTATATGAAAAGATCTCCTTAGAGTTAGTATCAGTAGTAAAGCACTTAGGTTTACTGTTTTTGCAGGAAGAGTCTGTTGGAAGGCAAAATAGGATAGACTGTTGGAAAAGTTTTCAATGAAATATTAGGAGAGGATGCAGCATAATGGCTAGTGCTGCTGACTTTGGAACTGTGGACCCGGATTTGAGTCTCAGCAACAGCTCAACTTCCTGTGATTATGGGGTAATCGCTTAATCTTCCTTTGCACTAACAAAAAAACAATGTGTCCTTGTGTAATGTAACTGGTCTACAGACAAAGAGCTCCAATGCCCTTAGGTCATGTTTGAGCTATATCAGACTGAAACAAATATCCAATGATTCCTTTTTTTGAAGAAAAGCCTTTTACACCACATCATAAGCAGCCACGGGAGTGTTGTGCTATGTACAAAAAGTGCACATCCAAAAAATGAAATGGAATAATCTACTGGTGAACTGATCAGAAGAAAAAGAATTGCAATATACAGGAAAACTTCAAAGAAGAACCATAAGAATGGTATGAAAGGTTTAGGAACAGAGGATTTCCTGAACTGGTATTGGAAAGAACGAAGAAAAGAATTGAAAAGATGGAGAGGAATGATGAAATGCAAAATTGATTTTACAATTTAGGCATCTGAATGCCCATATACAAAAGATATATTACTAGCAGTATTATTCCAGTGACAGAAACATTTTTACAGCACAAGCGAACTACAACTTCCAGTGGGAAGATATTTCGAGCTGGAAGATAACAGTAATTATTATTATTATTATTATTATTATTATTATTATTATTATTGATTGATTTATAAAGAGCATGGCTACCCTGATAGGTTTCAATGTGCTGGTCTCCTCACCAAACCGAAGTACACCATATATTATATCACATTATGTAGCTGGAAACAGCTTGCTCATCAATTTCTTCTGAAAACCTTGTATTATATAGATGGAAACAGCAAAGTCTTCAGTTTCTTTAGAAAGACTGCAAGCAATTTACATGCACGCAGTGAGTGTGGCAGGGTATTCCATAATTAAGGGCCAAGATACCCAAAAGATCAACCGCCCTGCTGGGTCCTCCCTATCCTCAGGGCCACAGCCAAATCTAAATGGCTTGAACGCAGAGCACGGTGTGGAAGGTAGGCAGACAACAAAGATCTTAAATACAGTGGGCCAATATTAGCAAGGCTCTTATGTATATAGCATAAGGCCTTAAATTGGATCCGCTGCTCGATAGGCAACCAGTCCAAAGTATTAAGCTAACTAGCTGTTGAAGTAAGCCTAGGTGGTCGAAGAAGCATACGGACTGCCATGTTTTGGGCAATTTGGAGCCGCTTGAGCAAAGATTTAGGGCCAGATGTATCAAAGGGTTTTTCCCATTCTGTGTCAATGGGAAAATGTGTTCGTACATATGGCCCTTAGTCACACCCAGATACAGGACATTGCCATAGTCCAGTCTGGATAACACTAAGGCTTGAACTACCATCCGTTGAGCCGAATCTAGTAAACATGACAAGATCTTCTTCAGCCACTTAAGAATACGAAAGCATGTGGCCCACAACTTTATTATTTTGGTGACTCATGGATAGTTTATAACTGATCCCATGAACTTGTTTTGGAATAGATACTTTCAAGAAAAATGGGAGTGAAAGAAATAGAAATGGGAGGTTACACTCTGGATTCATGCTACATAATTGCATGTTAAACAAAGTATTAGTTGGATCTCAACCAGCAGGAAAAGCCAAGTATACATTTAAATTGAAAGGAATGTATACAATGGACTGTAATATAACTAGTCAAGTGTGAATGAAAAATGCTGTAGTTGAAAATAATGACACAATATATTTTCTTGGTGTGAATTATATGATTAAATGTTGCTGTATTAATTAATTGGGGGGCACATGCACATATTACCACATAACACAGGATTGTGATTCAAAACAATTGTTAGATTACTCTCTAAGGTTAACCATAAAATCAACTTGTATTGCTATTTGGCCCGACGGAACTAGATGGATATTACATTTTGATCATAAAACCAATCCACTTGAAAGAAACTTATGATGATATAAGATTTTGATATGTATAAAATTCATATATCTCCCTCTTGCCAAATTATTAAATCCATTATGAAAACATGGTAATTTGTGCAATGTATACATATTGATAGATGCTATTCCAATGAATGTAGATACAATAATTTAGAGGTCAGTCCGATATAAGCATGAATGATTTAAATTTATGGAAGTTTACACTATGACATAATCAGAAGTTGAGAGCATGGAATTAAAGGTATAACTGCAATATCACTGCTTCAAGTGAAACATAAAAGTATAAGGGATAATGAATCTGAATTGCTTGATAGTGGGACATATAAGATTGTGTCTAAAAGAGTAATATGAATTGCTGTTTCTATGATATCAAAGAACAATAATACAATAGATGGAATCATAGATTTAAAGTCATACTGAGATTAGTATTTTTTTGACTTTCATGATGAGGTGGTAAAGGGTCTTTAAAAAAATGCATGACATAATTGTGAGCACTCACTATTCAAATGAAGGTTCAGTTTGGAACCAAAAAGCATCACTGTCAGATGGAGAATGCAAAAATCATGTTTTAATTATAATAAAGTAAAAACATCAAATGTATCTATAAGAACAATGTTATATTCACTGAAGACTCAAAGGGCAATGTGATGTTATAGTTATATTTTGATATCTTGAAATGAGATAAAAACAAAAAAAACACTGAAATTTGCTCATTGCAGTTTTGTGAGTTAACTATAACTTGCGCCCGGTATAAAGTACTTATGATCTCACATGTAACATCACTCATTGCATATTGTACGACATATTAAATGACATTATTGATGACATCATCTAGTCATTGTGACAGTGTGCAATAGGGTTTGTGGACAAGAAGTATTTCAGCAAACTACACCTGTGGCCAATTTTCTATCAACAATCACATTGTAATAGAAATAACGTTTGACAAAATGCTGGATACATTGCACATATATACATTGACCCACATTTGGTGGATGTTACCCTCTTTACTGGTCACCCACCTAACAAACAAAATGCCTTCACAGACTATAAAGTGGCCACCCAACTCACCCCAAAACTAAAAACCATATGAACTTAACTCGTGTAATTTCCATGTAGTGTAATCACAGGCAATTACACAAAAATTCTGCAACATTACTACAAGAGGTTGCGAAGAATTGTATGTGGGAGAGTGTTAGAAATTGGGTCTTTAGCTTTCAGAGGTATGAACCCTGTCCAAAGCAGGCAGGCTTAACTAAAGAGGCAATGTGTAAAGTATTTGTGAAACACACACACACACTCACACATCAACACAATGAAAACACCACAAAAAGAAGGACTCCACATAGGTTTGGAAAAATTTAGAATATTTATTTGATTCATGTAGGACCAAAATGACAAAAACAATTAATAAGTTACAAGTTATGCACTTTTAAAGACATCAAGATAGTGATTTAAAAAACAGTATTGACTTGGCTCAGTTTATAGTGAGTTCTGCAGCAGGTAGAACATGTTACTGCTGTCTTGCGGGCTACGTTGTTTGTTAGACAATATTGATCATGTTTCAAAGTTAACCTCTGTACTAAGTAGCACTCAAAATTTAGAAGTTATGGGTTAATTCTGATGAGTGTGGCGCACTTACAACGAAGTGTGACATGGGCCCCTTAGGATTGGGGACCAGGAAAAGACAGAACTACCTGAAAAGATCATGGCTTGAAAGACCATACATGTCCGAGTCATAGTACCTTCTTCCAGGCAGAAGTGAACTGGGGAACACTGGTGCACCACGATGATCCTACTCATGTGAGTATCAACACAGTGATGATCCTTGGTTTCCATAGCAACCTGCCAGATTTGCAGAAAGTTCCTCTTTTGGTGGCATCTGGGAAGGGCTGCACACAAGAAGCTTGGTCAGCACTGCACGCTTTCAAAGTGAAATGTGGGGCAGTTGTAGGGTGTGCAAGTCTGGCAGCAGGGCAAGGAGCTGAAGGGAAGACCCTGATACAAGTAGAGCTGGAAAGGCAGCTAATATGCCCCCAGAGACACTCTCAATATGGTCCTTGTTTTCAGCACGGAAAGATCAGCAAGCAGCAGGGCAGCTTAACAAAGTGGGCAGGCAGTTCCTGGGGACAGTCAGTCACAGCAGAGAGGCAATCCTTCAGCACAGCAGTTTTACTCCACCAGTGTTTCTTCTTGGTCCAGTATTGTACTGTTCTCAAGGGTTCAGAACCCCAGTACTTTTATTAAAAAGTGCTTTTGATGTGGAGGATAACTTCAACGGATCCTTCAGAAGAGCACAGGTCCTCTTTTCAACACAGGCCTGGCTACAGACTATCAGTAAGGGGTAATCAGCCCTTTGTGTGGGGACAGGCACTTTCCTCTTGAAGTGTAGGTGTGAGTTCCCCTTCACCCTTCCAGACCAGGAAGACCCATCAGAATGCAGATGAATGCAGATGCAGTTGAGTGTCCTGTGCTGTGTGTTTCTGGAGGGAATGGACAAACTGCAGCTGTTTCCCAGACCAGACGTGTATTGGGGACAGGCTGTCAGGCACACAGAGCAGTGAGACCAATGAAAAGCCCAAATTCCAAAAGTGGCATTTCTCGGGTAGCAATAATAAATCCAACTTTACCAGTAAGGAGGATTTATTATTACTATTCCAATGATATGAAACATGATGTGGCTACTCCTTTCTGATCGGAGATTTTACAGCTTAAAAGAATATTATGGAGTTCACAATGCTGGCCTTTGAGAGGATTAGGCCTCACAGTAATGAAAAACGACTTTGAGAGTTTTTTATTACCAGGTCATGTAAAACTTAAGAGTACATGTCCGGCCTTTTACTTGCAAGGCACCCTGCCCTTGTGGCTACCTAGGGCATGTGTTATGGGTGACGTATTTGTAGGAAAAGTGGATTTTAAGGCTTGGCAAGAGGTTTTAGATGCCAAGTCGAGGTGGTAGTGAAACTGCACACACAGGTTCTGTAGTGCCAGCCCTGAGACATGTATACTGGGCTACTTAAGTGGGTGGCACAATCAGAGCTGCAGGCCCACTAGTAGCATTTAATTTACAGGCCCTAGGTATAGGGGATACCACTATACAAGTGGCTTACAAGTAAATGAAATATGCCAATTGTGGATATACCAATGTTACAATGCTTAGGTGAGAAGCGCATGCACTTTACCACTGGTTAGCAGTGGCAAAGTGCTCAGAGTCCTAAGGCCAACAAAATGATACAGCTAAAAATAGGAGGTGAAAGGCAAAACGTCCAGTCTAAGACCACCCTAAGGATTCCAGGTCTAACAGAGAGTAATTCTACTTATTTTGTGCAAAAATGCCCCTTCGAATCCAAAATGGGTGCAAGGAAGAATTATATAGTAAGAAATGGCGTGCTAAGAAATAGCACTAAATTCAACAGAAAATGAATAGCAAGAGATATCGGCTGTTCATGCTTGCTAATGTGTACTTGGGATGTGATTTCCCCTAATCATTCCCAGCACTAAGAGCTACTTCCCAAATGGACTTAAGGATGCATTTTGCGCTATGAATCTAGTGCTAAATGCGACAGAGCATAAACAGTAGTGTAACCAGCCGCTCGCTCTTGCTAAATGCACGCTTCCAATAGGATTTCTTACCCCAAATTACTCTTAATTGTACGAGCAGGCACAATCACGATATTCTCTGTAATTCTGTATCAGAGAGTAACACAGAAGTACTAAAATTACTCAGAGTACTCTGGCAGAATTAAATTCCGCGCAGGTCTACAAACCGTTCAGAACCCAGCAGCTAGACTCATTCTCAACCTCGCCCACATAACTCACAAAGATGTACACAATACACTGTTCATTGCATTTGAGAGCTAAATTGTTGCTACAACAATTCAGCTCGTAGCAGCATTTACCAGTCCATTGCTCATTACACTTTAATAATAGCAAAATGCTAGATTGATGCAAAGTGCACATCAAAATTTAAGTAGATCTAATTTTGTTGTCTCTAGTCTTCATGTATTCAGAATATTCTTGTGCAAATTGTAGAACAGCTACTCGTAACCATCCCTCTAACACGATTCAGCAATTACCTCTCGCAGACACAGCCCTTAGGATAATTATTAAGTTTTTAAACTGCTCATGATTTCCTCCCAAAACATTGAGTAATGGCCATCCCTGCGCGTATAGAGACCTATCACTTTGCTAATGGTCACAAAGCGATCAAAAGTTTGCCCCTGTAAATTTTAGACTTTTAAATTGCACACTTGCAGGGTCCAATTGAATCTTTAATCCTTCTTAAATCGTAAATTAACGAGCATTACAGTGAGACATCTGTCACGCTAATGAAGATGTGTCCCTGAACCTTTTCAGTCTTTCAAGGGCAGAGCTGACAGCAGAAATCAGAACCAGACGCTTTGAACATACAACAATTATCTGCTTCCTGCCTTTCACCAGGATGTGTCAGTATCTCCAGCAGTCCTGTTTAACACATACCCTGATGGCTTCAGGGGAACAAACACAACCTAAGACTGGACTCCAGGTGGTTTAACAGTATTTTAAAAAAATAAAGACCTAAGCTTTTATTATGTGTTGGACAAGTATTTTTTTAAAAAATATTTCGGGCATTAAAATGTAACGGGATTGTCCAAGTAGCTAGTCAAAATTTTATCTTTTTTTAATTATGTTTTATGCTTGTCCAATAACTTGATAGTCAAAGGCTTTAAATCTAACTTTACCAATATAAAATCTTCCCAACTAACTTGACTACATGCTCTGATTAACAATTTTGTTTTCAAGTGCTACACAACAGGAGGGGGTCCTTCAAGATGCCATGTCTGACAAGCACTTGCCTGAGCAAGAGACTGAGGAGAGGTGTCCATCTCGCCATCAGTAAGCAACCGTTGTTGGGGTTGAATTCCTCTAGACTGCTGTGAGGAGGCACCTATCCAACTCTTCTCACTAGTCTTAATTAGGGAAGGAGGAAAATCACAACAACAGTGATGTTTCCAGACCTTGGTGGTCGAATCGATTCCCCTCTTTCGCAGCCAGCCAGCATTTGAGCTCACAGAAGTTGGGAAAGTATGCCTTTCAAACAAGTTGATAAACATTCATGGAAATCACAGAGTCAGCCAGAAGAGGAAGGGAGAAAGAAATTAGCAAGTTAGTTCAGAGGATTTACCCCTACATATTCAAGCATGCAAAATTCCGGGATAAATTCCCAACCTTCCCTTCAGAAAATTCAGACTCTATGGTCCTAAAAACAAGGAAGGTGGATGGGAGTGATGAATTTACCAGGCCCCGTAAATACCATTACTCTGGTGTGAAGTGTGATAAACACTTTCATTACATGTTTTTTACTTGCACATAAGACAGGAATGTGGATAATTAGTCTTAAACTGTAAATAGATTGGAATTTATATCATTAATCAAAATGTGATTATTTACAATGTGTTTGTATTGTCTGTAACTCAAAAGTGTGATTTGTTCCATGTTTTTAAAGTTCTGTCTTTATTTAATGATATTATTCAGCTACAAATGCATCCATTATGATATCAGTGACAGTTACACATGAAAGGACAGGGATAAAACAACAATTGTATGTCACAAATCCACAGAATGCAATCTTTATATGATGAATACAGATGACAATGTTGGAACCGAAATGGAGAGAATAGTTGACACAAAGGAACATTCAAATCAGAACAATGGATCATCCAGAAAATGTATCATAGGGCATAATAAATTTTGCCTCATCTGTCGATGTCAGTGGATTGCAGTCTTCGTGTTTTGGAAGACATTTGGTTCATAAGTTGAAGGATAAATCTTTAATTAATGTGAGAATAATTTTCTCAGCATGTAACACACAAGAATGAGCTTCAACAACTCAAACGGATTCTTGTGAGCATGTTAACCGAGAGGAACAAGATTTTCATTTGCTTCCCAGACTCAGATGTAGTCACAAGATTGTAATCTCTCCTGTGCCTTTCCTGGAATCTATTTTTAACCACACTATACTATGACACTCTTTCCAATTGTAGGATACATTAGCTTTGCATGGGGTTTTCAAGAGTTCACCAATCATATACTTAGCATCTTGAAGTCAGAGTATTATTGTATTGTACCTCTATAATTCTAGATGGTAAGAAAGTCATGAATTCATGATGTACTAGATTGTAACATGTCACATTGAGGAAACCTTTCACCTGCATTGAAGCAAGGAAAATATTGAAGTAGACAGAGACAATATTAAGTAGCACAGAGGCTATGATAGCAATATTTATTTGGGCCAACAGCACTTTCTGACTAATTAGGGTGATGATAGGGAAGGCACAGGACTTGTACACACACACAGATTCCCACAGAACTGTATTATCTTTCTTTTGTCTTAATACCCAATACATTTTCTCAGGTCTCATTTTTGTAAGGCCTCTGTCTAATGATTGAGGTGCTTATCTTCATTATGTGCCTGCTGTGATACCTAACTCAAAGCCTTCCTACTTCATTTCGCCCATGCTATCACCTTAGTGTGCACTAAATCAGCACAATTGGTTGATCATTTGCAAAACTTTTAAGTCTCATATAATTAAACTTTTCATGTCTCTTTATGGAGTAGTATATCTTTCTGAGAACCCTTTCAGCAGAGATTTAGATCATATATATGTGAATCCAAATTCCCAAAAATGAAACACTGTCAAGTGCTGATTGACAAGCATTTTTCAAGCTGCAAAATCATAACACAGTTTTGGGACAGCAGAACTCTGACAGGAGGGTAGGATAGAAAATGTATTTCTTCTTCCTAATTATTTGCATTTTCAGGTAGCTTTTTTAAGCTTCAGATACAGAGCAAATATTTATAAAGGAGATCAATTTTTAACAAATGTAGCCAACAAAGCTGTACACATCAAAAACAGCTTAAGATGCAGCGTACTTGAGCAATGCTATCATAAACACTGTGCATCCAGCTGCCATACTAAAAACATATCATTTTTCACTGACCATGACTTTCTGTAAATTCCTTCAAATGGTGAGGGTTATGTTTGCAAATTAGAGGTTTGTGGGAAATGTATGAAATTCACTCTGTTCATTGGTTCACCCCATACCTTGCTATTGACTCATCAACTGAATTGTTATAGTAAAATACCATTTTTCTTCACTTCAGGTGCACTACCTGAACATGCAAGACTTACTTGACATAACATACCAGAAGTTGACAGTGGGAGCTGTAAAATGTTAATACACACATTGATAAGCAACTCTAGAAGTAGGTAAAAGCTGGTCTACTAGCAAATATAATTTAATTATGTAATTTTAAAGTAAAGGTTTTATATCCTCTAAACACAGTGTCAAATTGAAAGCTGGGAGATGGATCTTTATGTATAAAAATCTAAATACAATTCAGAATTCATCACCTGAGCATGATCAAAACAATCATCATCATTCTACAGGTTAGGGGAAGTGTTGGTTGAAGTAAGCTATTGAAAAGATGGATTATGAATACATCCTGTGTTTAAGACATGAGAATCAAGGATTTCCATATCTGTTCAGTCAGAGATATATTATTTGAATAATCACAATTCCTGGAGTTGCAAATTAGGATATACTAATAAAAACGACCAGTGCCAAAACTGTCAATCTCCCTTTCTTAAAAGGTTGGGTGAGCGGGAAAAGCTGTAAAGAATCCTCCTGCCTCTTCATAGTAATGTAACATTTGCTCAATTTCTATTCAGGTAGTCCGTTATCCCTGATATGTTATCCCCAATGATCTTTCAAAGTATTTTGAAGAGCCATTTAGTTTTTGTGGAGAGCTGGTCTAGTTTATACTGGTGGAATTTGAAGAAAAGATATTGTGTTATCTCACAGTTTGGAAATGTATCCATATTGTATTTCTGTTCTGCAAGAGACTCTTGTAGGATTTGGTACCAGAAGGCCCTGCCCCACTGGGTGGGCACTGCATCATACTGTAGGGCAGTGCTTAATTTGTAAAGAAAAACGTGCCAGTGCTCAAAGCCCTCCTCTTAAACACACGGCTGCTGCAGTTAAATGTGCGAAGACGGAATACTGAGGCAGAGTAATCCTGAAGCCATCTCGGGCCTCTTTAATCCGTGCACACCCACTTCCTGCCCCTTCAGCTCACTCTTCCAGCTTTCTGCTTTCTCCTATTGTGACGCTTTTTCATTTTTCTCTTCCTCCGTCTTTCCATATGTGTCTTTTGCTCGCAGCAAATGCTTGAGGCAGAAGAATAAGCATCGGCCCTGAGAAATAAGTGCCAGTGTTCCGCACCGGAAACAACAAGCACAAATTAAGCACTGCTGTAGGGAAAATAAGAGGGTAAAGTGTGGAAATTCATACAGGATCATGTGGAATGCCATTATGAATTTTATCCCATGATAAATTCAGCCACTTATGGTCTGATTACATTTTAGAATTGAATAATAAAGGATGACACTCCTGGCTGGGGATGTAAAGAATTACTATCTGCCCATGGAAGACACTGGAAGAACAACTCCTACAGATTGCTTTTATTCCTACTACAAATACTTGATCCTTAAAAGTGAATTTCTGACTGGCTCTGCTGCAGTGTGACTACTGAGGCAAAGCTGTTCTTAAGATTGTGTGTTTGGCTAAGTCCTTTATGTCATGCGGAAGCTTCTGGCTGTAAATAAACAGCTTATCTTTCATGTTTTCCATGTTTGATTTTATTTGAACCTCTAGATTGAAGACCTCTGTTTTGGAATGAGCCTACCAAACAAGACCAACAATGATGTGCTGAGTAACTTTTAGCCTTGTTCCATCAGTACACACTACATCGTCCACTACTGTATGCTGGCCAAGACTCTGTCTGAGCACCAGGCTCATACAAAGACCCATCCAAATATTTTTCCCTATCTCCTTGGTGGTCAGTAGTATTAGTAATGGATGGGCTGCCCTGCATTTCAGGGATCACTTAGGAAAACTGTGATGTGTAATACATCATCCTCATAGCTTCTCTCTTATCTATTGAAACGCTGTTCTAAAAATATGACATATTTTCTGTAGACCTCCAAATCTCTTTCAGATTAAGTGTAACTACTGCTAAGTTAGATCATGGATTGGTGACCTGCAATCATTTATGCATTTTCTTTGTACATCCTGTGACTTTCGAACCATAGGAGACTCTGTGCCTGATTACGTATGTGACGGTCTTACAACTGCCACACTCAAGGTGGCGGTCTGGACCTCCGCAGATGAGGCAGTCCAACCGTCACATAAAAACCCTGGCGGTCTGCCGAGATCTTGGATTCCAGTGGTCTGGCAGAGATCCTAATCTGCCAGGGCAGCTGCCCTGAGGATTACGACCTTGTTCTCCGCCAGCCTTTTCATGGTGGTAACACCACTATGAAAAGGCTGGCTGAGAGCAGGTGCAGGTGGCCACAGGAGGGCCCGCACTGTCCAGTCAGACTGCCAGGGAACCACCTGCTCTGCCAAGATCATGGATCCCAGCGGTCTGGCTGCGCCAGCGATCCTAATCAGCCAGAGCAGCGCTGCAAACAGCGCTGCCCTGGGGATTACGACCTTGTTCTCCACCAGCCTTTTCATAGTGGTAACAACGCCATGAAAAGGCTGGCTGACGAACAGGTGCAGGAGTTCACAGGGGGGCCCGCACTGCCCATGCAATTAGCATGGGCAGTGCAGGGCTGCCCCTGCCCAGCACCCTCACAATGTTCACTGTCTGCTTTGCAGAAAGTGAACATTGCGATGGTGCTGGTGCAGCCTGCTCATTACAGCATTGCCACTGGCTTGATTACGAGCCTGCCACAATGCTGTAGCCTGTTTCCCACTAGAACTAGAGGGAAACGCCTAATAACTGTGGTAGAGAGGTCGCTGCGTAGGTGGGGGCAACTCTGTCGGGAGTTTGGCGGATGGAGTTTTCCATCTGCCAAACTCACAATCACCCCGTCTGGGTCTAATACTACTTGAGTAGCATGATGAGATGTATATTTACAGCTAAGACATTTCACACTTGATATCAGAACACTCAAACTAGTCCCAAAACATGCATAAAAGTTTGGGATTGGTAAATATGCCATTATTTTATTTTTTGGAAATCCATGTTAAAACTAGGAAGTGTATAACAAGCTATCAAAGCCTTGGAACTATACCCTCTAGAAGTGACTTTTTCTGCTTAAGACCTTTGCCGTATTCCCTGATATGTGCAGCAGGATGTTAATCCATAGGTGACCAATTTAAATGTGACCATGCAAGCTATACTATTCTGGCTAGACCAGCTGAAAATCTTTGAGTTCCATACACATTTTTTAACTTGTAACTTCTAACTGGGATAAACCTACTTCCTGCAGCTGGATATATATAATTGTAGGTCATTCAGATGAGGGAGACCTTGGTCTGCTTTGTGCTTTTTAACAAAATATTCACACATGGCTGAAGGCTTCTGCTTCCAGAATGGTTACATAAGATATATTTTTGTCCATCAATAAGTGTGAAAATAAAATCATGCCCTATGGGAAACTTGCATCTTGTTTGAATACATGTTTATTTTTTATTTATAATTGATGTGTGCACTTAGCATTCCTATTCCTGTTTAGTTACGCTATCACACTTTAAATAGCTAACATTTTCTCAAGGGGGTTGCAAAACTAATGTCCATGGGTACCAAAACTAAGATAAGGAACCCTTAGGGAAACCTTTTGAACTATATGGATTGGACTATAGGACATACCTCAACAGTACAATTTGTTTCTTGGACTGAAATGTACAGGATTCTCATTCCACTGAAACTGATATTAATATTGAACAAACTTGTATTCAAATGTGGTGAAGTGGTCAGCTTTAGAATGATGGGTCCTTTTGTTGAATCTTTTTTCTAATATTGTGAATATCTTCAAAATGAGAAAGCCCTGGAGTTGGGGTACCTATGGAGACTGGGCATAATGCAAATCATCTGGAAATCTGTTAACTTAATTCCTTTGGAGAAAACACTTAGTTAAAGAAAGCTGTAGTCTGTGGAATCTGTCTTGAAGAAAACATCTGTGAATATGTTTTTTACCTTAAAACTTTGTTTTGTGGGACAATTTGTCTGTTTTGGCCAAATCAATTCATTGAAAAGTTCCAAAAAGTAGGAATGAACAGACATAAAATACCTGATAAGGCATAACATACACCACTAAGAGTTTCTTTGAAGAAATAATGTCTCAATGTTCCAAAGTAAAATGTTATAGTAACTATCCCAAGGCTGTCTGCGTGCCATGGAGGACACTGTGTCCTACTCAGGAATGTTTCACATATCTAGCCTTCTAGAACTAAGTTTCAATGCACCTCAATGCTGCCCCCACTAGGTATTTTAAAGGAACAAAATTATGTGTGAGTCAGAATGTGGAAGTTATGCCCAGGGAAACCACTAACTTCTAGCATGCTAGGTGTACTTCATGAATTAGTCCTACTTAGACCTTCTTCAATGAAAAGTGTAGCAAGAATTAGTTTTTATTTTATTTTGCTGCATAACCTTTGTTGTAGGTGGTAGGTAAAATTATTTACTGAAAGAAGCTCCCACCTTGTTTTCATCTAATGTTTACAATTTCTTCGGCCCCAGGGGGACCCTAGATTCTTGTCAACTTGGAAGACTTCTCTTTGAAATCTCTTTACTGTTTTTCAATATCCCACTGATTTTTAATTCAGTAGATTTCCCTTACTGACTCACTATGTTGATTTGTTTTCTTTCTTCTTAATCTTCCCTTCTTCATCTATTTGATTTTTGCAACATTTTATCACAGAACATTCTCTTTAATTTGGTGTGAACACTTATGTTCTTTTTTACATTCACTGTTATGTTTTTGTTGATCTACTAAATTAAAATCTGAAACATTTCATCTGATTTCTGCCTTGGTGGTCAGGTTAAACTATGAAAGGTAAATCGAGATTACGATTATCGAAATTATTTTTACTTTGTGGGTCTATCCGTTCAGCAACGTGGAAGATCAATCACAGTTCACCTATTGCCTAACTAAAGAAATGTTAATAAAAGAGTGCATAAAGTACAAAAACCAAAATCATGTCTTATTTTAGTCTGTGGAATGAGATGTACATTCAGAAAAAATACTCAGTTAGGGGAAAGCGAAATAATTTGTGAGAATGAGTGATGGAAGAATAGCAATAGGTATTCTCACCTCCTCCAGATCATGAAGGCGACCACCATTGAAACCAGGACTATTAGAGCAGCAGTTGAAACCACCACAATGATGATGACTGGATTCTGTTCTGAAGAGACAAGGGCTACTGTGAAGAAGAATGGGAACACTGGTCATTGTAGAAAAGCTGCAGTATGAAAAAATAATGCATTTCTCAATTAAAGACTTGTGTGGTTTACATAGATTTATGAAATAAAGACCTTGTAGCAAAATTTAAGTTTAAGAGGCATGATGAGTATACAGATAATATATTTCTGAAAAGAAAATCCATTAGTTCTGTTGGGGTTTGCCATTGACTACGTGGGGATAATAACCCATGCTATGCAGTTTTTTTTATGGCTTAACAACAGCTGACACTTGGAAACTTTCCAAGTATTAAATAGTAGAGCACATCTGTCCAGACTTTAAATGAATACTTATGTCTGTAGTGGCAAGTTCACATTGTCAGTGTAACTCCTACGCAGATAATGCTTTTAGCTCTTACACGTTAAATAGTCTCTTTTTTATTAGTTCAAACCAAAGTCCCCTCATCACCTCCAGGTCACATTTTGTAGTTCTTACAGAGATCAAAGAATTTCCTTACAGTCTTCCCTTCATCAGTTAGCAGCTCAAATCCATTACAAGGGCAACCAACACTCTCTTAAGAATTTTAGAAGGCTGAAGCTGGGTGAAAATTCCCCTGATATGATGTAATTGTATATTCTGTTTACATATGTTAACTTGAATTATTTAAGAAACCATGCCAGCGACAAGAGAAAATGTCTCTTTAACACATTAAGAAACTGTCCCAAGCTCAATGAAATTGCCAGTGAATGCTACCATTCGTGATGAGACTTGAAATTGCTCTTATTCCATGACATTTGTTGTAAAACTTGAAATTGCCTCTTGCTCTTGAAACCTTCCAAAAGATTTGTAAGTCTCCTGTGGAAGTGCTACTGTTGCACAATTTGTGCTTGTTGTTTCCGGTGCTGACCACCGGCACTTAATTGTGATGGCCAGGGCTTATTCTTCAGCCTCAAGCATTTGCTGAGAGCAAAATACACATATGAGAAAGACGGAAGAAGGAAAAACTAAAAAGCGTCATAAAGGGAGAAAGTAGAAAGTTGCAGGATGAGCTGAAGGGGCAGGGGTGACCGGAAATGGATTGAAGAGGCCTGAGACGGCTTCAGGATTACGCTGCTTCAGTATTCAGTGCTGGCAGATGTAATTAAAGCAGTCTCGTGTTTAAGAGAAGGGCTTTGAGCATCGGCAGCACTTTATTTACAAGTTAAGCACTGTACTGTTCACATAAGTCTTTGAGTCCTTCTGATGAACCACAAAGTTGCCCAGTGGGTAGGCAATGGGATTCACCAGTATTAAAATTACTAAATGTCTGGGAAAGAAGCGGACAATAGTCCTTAGTGAGTGAACAAAATGAGCTTGTTAAATCGTGCGGGTTATTCTTGCAGTTGCTCTCATGTGCGTAAAACTGCTGCCCTGATCGATAAAAGTGAACCAGGAGATGGAGCACAATGTAATGTTGGTTGTTTAGTAGCCCCCTTCCATGAGCCTTAAAGTTACACTTTTAATTGGGAAAAAGACACAATCAGCCATGTATTACCTAATTGGTTATTGGCATTGACTTTATGTGTGGAAATACTCAACTACTCTTGTCTTTAGTCATTAAGAGAATTGAAACAGTGTTGGAGACCATACTTTTTTCCCCTGAAGCAAATAAATGCTTTTACAGTATTAACAATGGGTTTGCATTCTCTTGAGTCAACTAAAGTTCATGGTAGCTGTATACCAAGAACATGCTCACCAAATTTATAAATTGAAATCGAGGAATGTCTGAAATTATTAAGGTCAAGTACAAACTACTAGGCGCCGCAATCTTGACCGCCCATTACATACAGTATATTCATCTCCTATATGTTTTTTTGTAAGACTTGTGTGGTAGTCTGCCACAAGCTTTTGTGTTGTTCCCCTCCCACCAAGTTTTCTCTCAGAAATTGAACTTGTGGGGGACTTCAACAGAACCAATCATATAAATATGTTCTTGCAGTACCTAGAAAGGAGCATGAACGTTGTCAACTTTTTCAGAGACACTCCTTAGCTCCTACTATTTAAACTGATCTGACCCACTTTATCACACGCCTCATAACCTTGGGCAGCAGCTTGGCTGGTTAGACTCTCAATTTTTATAAAAGGTTTATTTTTTGGTAATTTTTTTTTTACCCAAGTATGACATTCTTTTCCCTTTAAGCTATGTATTTGAACCACTATGTCTTGAGCACCCGTGATATACAGTTACTCAACTGAGATGTAAAATAAACAAAATAGTGTGATTTTTGTACCTGGATGCTGTCTGTGGCAGTTTTCTCCGATTTGAGAAACTATCTGATTCAGTAGAAGGATCGCTCAATTAACTGAACATCGGTCACTCATCATCAGTTTCACGCCATGCAGTGCCGAATCTGCCGACCTCCGGAAGGTGGGCAAATTGAGTACCTCAGTAATAATGACATTTGATATTCATAGCAAATGAATGGTCAAGTAAAAGTAATAAAGTTATTAGTGGTATATGAGGATTGTTCGGCTCTGCTGCTGTTCCATATCTGAGCTGCACTGCAATCAGTCTGTTTCACCCAGCAGCAAGGCGGCCAAGTGTAAGACACCCTAGGGACCCTGTCACTCATGAAAAGCAGGTGAATGTAGAGTTATGCTAGAAATGAGACTTATCACCCAAGGATGCACAACATATGTATGTGTCTTTTGCTTCAAACAGTATGAAAGTTTTATGAACCTCGACCCCAGACCACGTCCACGACCGGAACAAGAATTATCCATTTTACGAGTATGCCCTGATGTTGCAAGGAGTTTTTCCCGCCCACCGTTCCTTTCATGACGAAGAGTACAGAGCAGTATGGATCAGGAATGTTGCGCAGCCTTTTCGTTGTTTACTGTTGTCGCATACACATGCACACATCCAGCACTGAAGCTAATATTTATGGAGGTGTTACATGCTCTTTAGAGGCATTTGTTAAGTGGCTTTTTATGAAATGCCAAAGCTGGAGAGGTTTTGTGTTTCTTATCGGAAGCAAGAAAATGTTCTCCAAAGGATATCTCTCGCTGAAGTATTTGTGCGGCATTTTTCTCCTACAAGGTTTTAGCAGATAATATTTGCTACTATTTGTTCATTTTAAATTACCAAAGATTTTGAAATGTTTAAAGAATCGTGCGAAAGAAGAACGTTTGCCATTTGTTCCACCCATATCTTAAGATCATGGCCGTTCTCGATGACTTCAGCTGACTGACAGAGCCACAAGCACCATTCTAGGGTAATTCTCTAAATAGTAATGACCAGTGGAAAGGTCGAATATTAGAAGGTGAAATATGGTGATAATCTGTTCACAGAGTTGCAATGCATCAGATAAAACTTCGAGTTCCTCGAAGTGGAATACCTCTTCATCTCCTGGAATAGTTTGGTGCTCTTTGTCTTGGGAACAAGAGTGGGTTTCATCTGCTGGTTTTCTGGCACATACAATACAAACGTGCATCGGTTCTGCGCATACCTCTATCTATATGCCTTCAATGATGGTGAGAAGAGTGTGAGTATCTTCAGACCTAAATGTTTAACTAGATCCAGCACGGACCATAGTTGGGAGCTTGATTAAAGACGAAATGGAAGCCCAGATTTGGACTCCAGAGCCAGGATTTTCTAATGACTGTACATTGCCATGTACAGAAGTTCGGGATCAGTTGCTAATTTGATTGCGTTTTCAATCTGCTAGCTACAGGAGCTTAAAGCATTTGGGCCCATATTTATACTTTTTTAGAGCCATAGTTGCAGCGCTTTTACAAAATACAATTGCATTTTGTAAGTTTGCGTCGCTTTTGCGTCAGAAAACGAAGCAAATGCGGCGCAAAAAAATTATAAATATGGGCCTTGGTACGCCAAAAGATACAACAGTCTGCTTTCATTTTTAAACTTTGGCCGGCAGACAATAGCACCTAGAAGATTCGAATTGTAATCGCCACTTTTCCACTTAGCCAAACTATGGCTTCCCTCTTAGCAAATTAGGGAGTACTTACAAAAGGTTCAAATGCTAGCTGTACATGCTGTATAAAATGTCAATTTATACATGAATCAATTTCTATTGATCTTTAATCACCACAGAGAATGTCTGAAAACTGGTGCAGAAATATAGAAGACTCTTTAGTCAAGGATTACATTTTGAAGCTGCCCACAACACCAGGAAGCTTCCATCCTGAAAAAGGACATTTTATGTGGTATGGTAAAAATTGAAGTATTGTGTGGTTGATTCAAATCAGCTTTAAAAAGCGAGTCAACATGTACTGCAACTTTACACAATCAGTTTTGTATTTATTTCCTTAAAGTTCGATATGACAGAACCAAGACAAAATGGATGACAAAGTACACAATAATGAATTCTCAACTATATGCTTAGATAACATTTCACTATTTCAATACAGTTCACAACAATTTTTCACATCATTCATGAAATAACACGCACTAAAATTTCTGGCACAACTTCTGGCACAAAAGAAGTAAAAACTGTAACGGTCCTTAATTCCATTTAAAAATGTAAGGCTAATATTACAATATATAATGTAAGTTTCATAATTTTGCCATCAAACAGTAACTTGACATAATTGTACGAATACATGTTTTACTCTCTTAAATACGTTTTTCCTTTCGTGAACATATTATCAATCATCCCACACAAAAGTGTGTCATTTTCTGGAAATAACTCATTTTATCCCTAAAGAACAGCTTTTAATTTTCAGTAAATAAATGTGCCTTGTTCATAATACCAGTTTATCATTTCCATGAGGTTTTATGATATTTTATATGGTATTAGGTTTTCAAATGTGCCACTGTTTGACACGTCCTCTTTTTGACCATCACATTAAAGACATACCCAGCATATGCCATGGTAGTCATCAAATGTAAGTGATGCCCATAAAAATCCATGCAGGTGTACATACATTAAGGCCACCATTTCACCAAGGATGCACAGACTATGTCAAGGATGCAAGGTGTTTGTCAGGACTAGCAACACCCCACCGTAACGTCAATATAATGCGTCCATTACTTACGATAATGGCATTACTCCTAGTCCTACTCCCTCACCTTCCTTCCCACCAATGAGGCTCCCTGCCTCCCCCTAGACCCCTCCCTTCCCCTTAACCCCTTCCCAACCCCCACCACCTCCTGTACAGAAACAAGCCCAAACAGCAACTCAGGTGGTCCGTACCGGGAGGGCGGGAGGGAACGGAAAAAAAGGCGAGGGAGTAGGACTAGGAGTAATGCCATTATCATAAGTAATGGACGCATTACCTCCCGTCCCTCCCTCGCCTTCCTTCCCACCAATGAGACATAGCAAGAGAAAAACAGGAGACGGACACTGAGTTGCAACAAGTTTAATCACAACCAACAAAGGACACCGAACAAACACCCTCTTATTACATCATAGAGGACAAGACACGGTGACCCAATACCAACTCCAAACTGCACAAATCCACCAGTCTGTAATGACGAACAAAGGTTGAAGGTGAGGCCCAAGTAGCGGCCCTGCAAATTTCCACCACAGAAGCACCCTGTAGCTCCGCCACCGTAGCAGCCATACCCCTGGTAGAACGGCCCTGTATCCCTTGGGGCGGAACCACCCCTTTCAAAGAATAAGCCATCAAAATCAGAGAGCGAACCCACCGACTCAAGGAAGCAGTGGACGGCTTCTCCCCTTTTCGAGACGGACCGAAATTCACAAACAGAGAATCACCTTTCCGGAAAGGAGCAACCACCCTTAGATACTCCAACAAAGCCAGACGCACATCCAACGAATGCAACCGAACCTCCTCATCCGAGGAAGGATCGGGACAAAAGGAAGGAAAGATAACCTCCTGTCGAGCATGGAAAGACGAATTAGCTTTGGGAACAAACGAAGGAGCCGGTATAAGCACCACCCGATCCGGAAAAACCTTACAAAAAGGAAAAGAGCAGACCAAGGCCCCCAACTCCCCCAAACGACGGGCTGAAGTAATGGCCACCAGAAAAAAAGTTTTCAAAGAAATATGACGCAAGTCACAGGAAACCAGAGGTTCAAAAGGAGGAACAGTCAAGGCATCCAACACCAAAGAAAGATCCCAGGAAGGAAAGGCCCACACCGGATGAGGAAACAAGTTAAAAAGCCCCTGGAAAAACCAAGGCATCAAATGACCCTCATCAGAGAGATTACGCCATGACCACTAAAAGCCTGAATTACAGCCCACTGCATCCGTAGGGAAGCCACAGACAAGCCCAACTGGGCCCCATCCTGTAAAAACTGCATCACCCCAAACAGAAAAGCAGCCGTAGGATCTAACCCATGCCGCAACACCAGGAAGAAAAAATCTTTCACTGCCGACCATAAGACAGTAAAGTGGAACGATGCCGTGAAGCCAGTAAAGTAGAACTCAAAGCTACCGGAACCCCTAAGCATGTCAAACCCCTCCGTTCAACTTCCAGGCCGTCAAGTGCAACTGCCTCAATGACCCCATCGGGAGGCAAGGAAACTCCAGAGGCGAGGGACAGAGAGGCAGAGTCCACCCGGGATCTGAAGCCATCAACGGAAGCAACGGAAACCAATTCGCCCTCGGCCAATGGGGCGCGATCAGGAGAACCCTGGCCTTCAGAAGGCATACCCTCACCAGAAACACACAGAGCAACTGGAAGGGCGGGAACGCGTACAAAAGATCCTGAGGCCAAGGACACAACATCCCGTCCACCGCCCAAGCCTGAGAACAACGAAACCGGCAGCAAAAGCGACTGACTTTCGAATTCTCTGGGGAGGCAAACACATCCAACACCGGAAGACCCCACATGGGAACCAGGTGATGAAACAGAGACAACCGGAGGGAGAAAAGCTGAGACGAAGGAATGACCCGGCTCAGAGGATCCGCCTGAACATTGACCACGCCCTGAATGAAGGTGGCTCGTAGGGAAAGAACCCACTTTTGTGCCCAAACAAAAATGTCCCTCGCAATGCGGAACAGTGACCGCGACCTGGTCCCTCCCTGCCGGTTCACGTAAGCTTTGGTCACCAAGTTGTCTGTCCGAATAAGAACTGCTAAACCCTTCAGGGATTCCTGAAAATGAATCAGTGCCAGAAGCACCACCTTCAACTCCCGCCAATTCGAGGAGCGTCTGGCCTCCAGAGGCGACCAAAATCCTTGGACCTGAGCCGACCCCATCCAAGCCCCCCAACCTGAGAGGCTGGCATCGGTCGTCATCACCATCTGGTGAGGAGGAGATAAAGACACCCCTACACAAAGATGAGCCGGCACCAGCCACCAACCCAACTCCCGGCGAACAAACCCCGACACAGGAATCCATGCCCGAAGAGAACTCAACCCTGGAGACCAACGAACGAGAAACCAGTTCATCAGGCAAAGAAGATGAAACCATGCCCATGGCACTAGACAAACCACTGATGCCAAATGACCCTGCAGACGTAACCACTGAAGGGCTGTGGGGGCCGGCAGCGACACCTGTGACCGGAGGCACACCAACCGCTTCTCTGACACAGTCACCAAGCCCTGAAGAGTCAGAAATCGGCCCGAGAAAAAACAGATCCTGGGAAGGGACCAAATCTGACTTCCCCCAGTTGACCAAAAAAACGTGGTTTTGAGGGACCAACAGAACACGGGCCACATGCCTTTGTAACATAACCTGAGTGGGCGCTTGAATTAGAATATCGTCCAAATAAGGATGGACAATCACCCCTTCAGAATTTAGAAGAGCCACCAGAGGGGCGAGCACCTTGGTGAAAATCCGGGGATAGGACTTGAGGCCAAATGGCAGAACACAAAACTGAAAATGGTCCTGGCCCACCGCAAAGCGGAGGAACTGCTGAGAAGGCAGAGCCACTGGAACATGCAGGTAAGCATCCTGCAGATCCAGAGACCCCAGGAAATCCCCTGGACCGACCAGAGGAAAAATCGACTGAATGGAAAGGAGACGGAAATGTACAGTCTTGATCCAGGAATTCACACCCTTCAGATTGAGGACAGGATGAAATCCCCCTGACACTTCCGGAACTAGGAACAAGATGGAATAAGTGCCAGACCCCTCTCCCCCACAGGAACATGAGCTATGGCCCTCTTGAGAAGCAAGTCCCGGACCCCTTCCAACAACGCCTACCTCCGGGCCCCGTCCGCAGGCAGTGGAGTAGGACGAACCACGGTATCTGGAGGTACCATGTCGAAGTCTATGGCGTAGCCATTGCTTACAATGTACAGCACCCAGCGATCGCTGACATCCTCCTGCCAAACGGGAAGAAAGTGCCTCAGCCGTCCCCTAACCGGCCCTGTGCCAGGCCCACACTGATTGTCAGGACCCCTTCTTGAATCCTCCCCACCCGAAGAAGCAGACTTTTTAGGAGAAAAACGGGGCTGAAAACGATGCTTTCTGAAAGAAAAAGACTTGGAATCAACTAAGGGAGAAGACCACGAATGCTTCCACCAACCCTTGCCAGAAGAAGAACCACCTTTGTAAGGCAAGGCGTGTTTCCTCTCCTTAAAAGCCTTCGAAAGCATGGAAGGCAACTGATCTCCAAATAAATTGCGCCCCTCAAAAGGCAGTCTCAGGAGAGCAGACTTCTCCCCAGGATCTGCCTTCCACATCCTTAACCAGAGGGACCTACGAGCCCCAATCAAAGCTCCTGACGCGCAAAAAAAGCCAATAATGCAACCAATACTCCGTAACTAGCCACTACGCCAGAGTGAGTACTACATGTTCAATTATTGCCATAATTTCAAAGTATCTACGAATAGGTCAGTGGTGGCACGCAGTGTCCATAACTATGCCAAAATTCATCATTCCTGGGATTCCACCGTCATGTCAGGAAAAGCAACAACAAGGCCAATGTTACTAACAATATGCCAGGCCGGCTGACAATTATTTCACAACTGCCAATAACAGTGCCAAGCCTGTTCATTATACCAGATATGTCCACATCTACATCAATAACTATATCTATATAGCTATATCTATATTTAGATGTAGATATCTATATCTGTGACTCGGACATTATTTCAATGATGCCTTTGTCCATACCAGATGTAAATGCCACAGCCGAGTTGGCCAATAATGGCAAGCACAGACACAATATACAACAATCATGCCACAAATAGCCACTGCTACCACTGGGGTGCCACAATCAAACATCAATGTACACTAACCTCATATATGGATTACAGCACATACATATCCACACAGAGGCAGGCAAATCACATTCACACATGCATACACATACATACATAAACAAAGAGAATAATGCAGGCAAACATATCTAGTAACAGGGACACAGGTACCCTTAGTCATATACAGACATGCACACATATGACAATGACACACACACAAATCAGCTCTCTTTTCCATATCCCTTTTTGCTGACATTGCAATACAAGTACCACTGAGCAGTCTTCTGAAATAAAACAGTGTCAGATTTGATGGGTCACCCAAAAGGATCATGTGGCATTAAACATCTGATAGCTCAGGTAGCTCTGAGTCTCCTGAGCCTCATTAATATCTGCCAGGCAGGAGGGCATAGTCCAGGAAACAGGCTTGTGGAGCATATACAGCTGAAAGAGGCATTAGCGAAGGGAGGGATGAGTACAGTAAGCTATGGCTGAATTGTATTTACTGCTCCACGTAGGCCTCTGCCTCCTCTTCTAATAGGCTGAGTCTTTGTGAAGGTAAGTAAATGAGAGAACGTAGTGCGAATCTGGGTGGCCAACGGTCCTGTCAGAACTTAGGGTAAGATGTTTTCTTACCTTTAATCTTGCCAAAATTTGGAAAAGTCTTTATTGGGTCTCAGCTCACACTGAGCTAGCCCAGAAACACACACACAGAATACACACACACAGCCTTACTCTCCTGGGCACAAAGTATTTGGATGATAGTGGGTGCCCCAAAGCAGGACGATTCGGTGAAAGTTCAGGAATTAACCATGTTAGTGGTATTCACCTCCTTGTTATCGTAGTCTTTTTAAATATGTATTTATTTTATTATTATAAAAAAAATGATCAAACTCACATAACATAATAATGAAACCTACTCCATCCCGTCATGAGCACAATGTATTCTATGTTGTACATTCAGAAGTGAATCAGTTAGTCTCTACAGAGTATACCTTTATGAATGTCCAAAACAACTCTCTTCCCCTGGCTGGGAACATGAGATTATCATCCGCTAATTCCCTTAAAAGTGGGGAAGAACCAGTAAAAGTTATCTGGGAGATATCGTATCTAAGTGATACCAGCTTTCCATCCACCTCCAAATCACCTCAAATTTCCTTTTGCAGCCCCGTCCCCCATATATTTCCTTCTCCATGAGTTCACACTAATCCATTCCCTTTTTCCATTCCCCATACTGGGGAAGGGTTCCCACTCCCCACTGTCCTGCATTATCACATTTCGGCACTGTGCAACCTAGGTTAACAAGGAGTTTGTGATACTGGGTGTGGTCAGTCTGTCCACACACTCCCAGTTGTGCCAGTTTAGGTTAGAGTTCCAATGCCTTACCCGCTGCTTTCTCAAGCACATCCTTCACTGACTGCCAGAAGCCCATTATCATGGGGCAGCTCTTAAGTGCTTGATAAAATGTACCCTCTTGTCCACACCATCCAAGACAATGTGCGTCTGTAGCCATACCTAGTTTATAGAGCAAGGAGGGTGTATGATATACTCTGTACACAAGTTTTAACCCATTGGGTGCCCAGGACGTAATTGTTATGTCCTCGTTTGCAGCGCTCAGGTGCTGAGGATGTAACCGTTATGTCCTGCTATGGGCGATGGCCTGGCATCCCCCTCCCATAGGCAGGGATGGAAGTGGAATCGCTTCCCCTTCCACCCACACCCCCACCTCCTGACCCCCCCAAGTGACATCTAATGACATTAGCACGCAATCGTGCGCTGACCTCATCATAGGCAGCAAAAGCATTTCTCTTCTGTTCACATGCTGGGGGCGGGAGAGGCATCAAAGGAAAGGAAAGGTGTGTCCTTTCCTTTGATGTCTCTGAGCATTTCTGCTGCCCAATCGTGAAGCGATCGGGCCGCAGAAATGGCCACTAGACACCAGGGATTTTTTTTATTTTTATTTATGCAAAAGGGTAGCGGACCCTTGGGAAGGGACGCGCCCCAGGTGGGCAATTTTGAATTAGGCCTTTTCACCACTCCCCCCCCCCCCCCGGGGCAGATCGACCTACCGTAATTAGGCCAATCTGCCCTCAGGGATGGCAAAAGCCCCTAAACATCAGAGATATTTTTTTTTTTTATTGTTTACAGGTGAGGAGTGACCTCTTAGGCAAGGGCCGGTCCCCTGGGGGGGAAAGGGGGAATTCTATTTTGAATTTTGGCCATTTCTGCCCTTGGGGGCAGAAACCACTAGACACCAGGGATTTTATTTTAGGTCAGTTTCATGCAAGGGGAGCAACCCCTTAGGCAAGGGTAGCTCCCCTGGGGGGGGAAGGGAAGATTTATTTTAGGCCAGTTCTGCCCCCCTTGGAGGCAGATTGGCCTATTTAATTAGACAGATCTGCCCCCAAGGGAAGCTGAGACTACTAGGCACCAGGGATTTTTTTTTTTACAGATAGGGAGCGACCCCTTAGGCAAGGATTGCTCCCCTGGGGGCAATTTTATTTTAGGCCATTTCAGCCCCCCTTGGGGGGGACATAATTGGTCATAAGGAAATAGTCCAGTCTCGAATGGACATCATGGGAGCCAAACCAGAAAGAGTATTCTTTCTCATGTTCCTGCAGAGCCCTCCAAATGTCACACATTCCCAGAGTTCTTGTGAAACGGTCCAATTTCCCCCTTGTCACACTACCTTCCCCCATTGACTGCTCTTATCCTCAGACAAAGCCCATTGCTCACGATTTTCAGGAAGAACCTCAAGACGTGGCTTTTCGGATGAGGCTCATACCCATCCCACCAACCTATATTTGCCTCCCCCATACGCTAGTGTTGTGGATCCCCCAGGTGCGTCTCCTGTAGATAGACTATATCTGGTTGACATCTGTGTATGGCTTTGTGGACCAACCCCTTTTTATCTTGTACTCCAAATCATTTACGTTCCACGTTAAGAACGACAACTGTCTACTCTGTATCCTTTCAAGTGTGGCATGTGTCTTCCTTTATCTCACCCTTCCCAAGAACCAATGATCGACTTTCCTACAACTGACAATGTACTGTGGCATGCTAAACTACAAAACTCTACCCTGTAACTTACTCCCCGCCCTACTTTACTGTGTTGTGATTCATTAACAAACCACTTACCAAACACACAGTATGTATGATCCCCAAAACTAAGAACCAGAAAACCTAATTGTGACATTGTCACTGTGGTACAGGCCACTGTCTCTGCCTTGCGGCTGTCTGTGTAAGTACTCATATCTCCAAATTGTTGTATATGTATGGCAAGGCCCTTCCCAGAGCGTGAAATGGTGTTGTCTGGGTCATGTTCCTTATGGCTCCCCTCAACCCAGTTGGTCTGAGGTCATGGGTTTTACAATTGGCAGAGTGTCCACCTTGGACCCATGTTTCATTTTCATATGATTTGAGCCTCTGCCCCCTCCTTCTAGGGCTAAAGACCACCACTTGTTGTTTCCCAGGGAAGTTTCATGTTGTCTAATGTCCAAGACTGCCTTGACCTGTGCCTCTTTAATTTGTGTCTGAGTTGGGGAAGCGCTATTCTTCTTTCTCGTGCTCCTACACTTGCTCCTCACCTTTCACCATCCATCTCCAGCCTCCTCACTCATTGGTCTCCCACACCACAAGCCACATGCTTCTAGCCAGGACCAAGCCACATGTGGCGTGCCCATTAAAAGAGCTTTCCCATTGCGAAAAACTCATAACTTTACTGGGTAGAGGAGCCCATAATTCTGGTCCAATGTGCGCAGGACTCTGTTCACTGTAACATATGCCCCTCTAAGCTTTTGGAACAGGTTAGCGTAGTCGGGATATCAATTGAACTTTTAACCTTCAATCATCAATGACCCATGTTTTCTTGTTGTCTGAAGGGTCACATCTCTGTCTTAAAGGTCATTTGGTGAAAAATTATTGGGCGTGGATTCGTCCCTGGAGGTGGCGGGTCGACAGGAACCCATGTGCCCTTTTCACTGGAAAGAACCAAGATGGCTTCCCCTTCCAAGACAGTGTCCATCAGACATCCTTCCATGTAAAGTTCAAGAGATGGGCCCTCCATCCTCTCTGGGTCTCCCACCAGGGGAACATTGTGACTATGGGGCTGGCTTTCCACATCTTCAAGTCAAATCATCAACTGTTGCACTTCTTTCTTCATGGTTGAGACTTTCTGAGCCCGAACTTTGACTTGCAGTACTGTCATTCTCAGTGTTTCCTCTGTTCCCTTAACTCGATCAATCAGCTTCCTTTGACCGTCCCGCAAGAGCCCCACCTCTCCTGCTACTGCCGCTATTTGCATCTCCAGAGACACTTTAGTTACTCTTATAGCCCCCAAAATTGCAGCCGTGTGCACAGCCAGAGTAGCGGGTCCACTATCAAAGTTTTTAACACTGTCTCCAGCCGATGTCCCAGTGGATCCCACCCTAACTGCCCATTGTTTAACCATTTTACCATTCAACTATGTCTTTCTGAGCACTATCGGTTTCAGGGGTTATATATCAAGCAGCACCACTGCAAGCTATAGCGCACAAGCTATGTAGGCCCTGTTAAGAGTACTGTGACTACCTCCGTGGGCAATCTGTAAATGGATATTGAAGTCAAAGAGTGATCAATCCACACCTGAGACACCAGCCTCACTCCATCTTTTTACTGTCTCCCTCTCCTTCATGAAATGGTCACTGATCTCTTCCGAATGGTGTATGTGCTAGATAAAGTAAGGAACAAGCAGCTTTCAGTCATAGAACATTAGTGAGTTGATGACCCACTCCCACCTTATAGTCCAGAATCTCTGCAGTGCGTTGTCATGCCTCACTGCAAGTGCCCCTCGGATGCACAGCCCCTCTTTGAATCACCACTTATCTAAGCATGTAGAGAAGGGGTGGGGAAGCCATCACCAATGATATAATTTCAAATATTCCCCAATAACTTTCTGGCACATTGTGTGTGGTCCATGTCAGTCTGTACCAGCCCCATGATGGCACAGTCAATTTGCAAAGACTGCTTCCCACCATGTTCATTGTTATCCTTCATGCGGCGCTGCAACATTGGTTATTCCTTCGTTATTCCCCCAGGGCCATTGTGATCTTGCTACACTGCGCTTAGTGCTTCCCGGCTGCGTGGAAGTCTTTTGTGACAAGTAATTTAGCCCAAGGAAGGGAGCGAGGGGGTGAGTTTCCAGATCACAGTACCTCCTGAACAGGTCCTCTTTGTCCCCTCAGGCACCTTATGCACCCCTTTTAGGACCTCGCAGCCATCCCATTGAAGTGCAATTGATTTTAAAAACCCCTGGTATGCATCTTTCTGTATAGCAGCTGCCACTCCTCCTCATGCGGTGCCACTTCTTCATTCATTCCCCTGGAGCCTCTGTACTCCAATAGAGGTGCAGCTCACCGCCGACCCCTGACTGGCACAGGGACCTATGGCGCTGTCATTTGCAGTGCAGTCTTCTCTGCCTCAACAGGGAAATCAACAAACGAGCACCATTTTGTGTGCAGTTGGTCTCCGTCGACCGCAGACCAGGCTGCCCTGTAGAGGGCACAGAATCAGTAGAGTCAAGCTGTGGTGGTCTTTCACCATAGATATCGTTGATGGAGGGGGCTTTTCACTACCCCATTGCAGGATTATTTTCTCCAGGGGCCGCCAATCAGCTCAGGATGCTCAGACTAAGCATCCACTACCAATTCCAGCCAGGCCACACCCACTGCTGATTACATTCTGATGTGTTAACCATACACCAAACAAAGCATAGCACAACTCATAATTACCCTTGGAGATAATTGTCACAAGATGGGAAGGCTCTTGATGCACTGATGCAAACCATGAACATGATGGGTCTTTGGTGGTAAAAAACACATTGGAACATGCAATCATTATTCTTAGACCCGAAGACATTATTTATGTCATAGACTGTTTTTGCCATACATTGCATATATTTTGCATGTATCCAGCATTACCCCATGATGATGGTATCAGATGATGCATTCTAACTTAAGATATAGGAGCTATAGAACCTCCATCATCTATTCCTCAATGGACTTTTAAGAAGGAACTGTTGTTGGATAAGAATTAGCTAACATGATTAGCCTCAGTGGTTACAGATTTCTAAAATATTAATATAGACTCTGTCTCTACTACACCCCTATGAGATACATTGAATGCTTTTATTAGAGGTCATATCATCCAGTACAAGGCTCGTCTACTGAAGGCTAATGGAGCTACCAAAGCTCAGCCGCTTACATGTCTAAGATATATTTGTTACGAACCTCAACATCATGCAACCCTCAGTGAAATCAAGCAAACAGACTCACAGATTTTGGCATTGTATTTGTTCTCTGCTTTTGAATTTTAGATGCCAGCTAATTAGCTTCTATGAGAAGTTAAAAAACTCTCCCGCAATACCATCCAGTTCTGTTCCCTTTGCATTAGATAGCATGTTTAAGACTTAAGGGACAGATAGAGACAGTGGAGCAATACTTTTTTCTGAAGGTATAGAAAACCAGGGAGATGAATTTGATACAAAACAAGGCACTCGCCATAGGCATGTTAAGCCCTCTGGGAGACATGCGAGTTACTGGTTGATATTTTTGAACATGCTTTTTAAAGTAGTAAATATTGATGGATACTTTAGATATGGGGAAACAAAACCTAAGATTGTACTGATATTGAAAGAATGCAAGCCGTTGTAGTTACTAGCTTTGTATTTGCCAATTCTGCCAATGTATGTAGATAATAAGGCCTGTGCTTTCTTACTGGCCTTTCTGCTTTCTAAAACCATGAGTGATATGCTTACTACATCGGTTTAATCCCCATAAGCACATACCAATGCCCATACATTTTGCAGTATCTCTAATCGATCCACTGAAAATAATGGGACACCCTTTAGCTTTTACAGATTTGGATACCAGAAGACCCTTTGATTGAGTTGGGTGGAATTTCTGTGGAAGTTCTAGGAAGATTTTATTACCTCGATCAAGATGCCTGGCACATTTTGCGGTTCTATCTGTAAATGGATATCTCACCAGTACTTTTGTGCATGATGGATGCCCAGTGCCCCTAGTGCGCTTCATCTTCTAAATGCATTATTGCTTGACTCTTCTGCTGCAAAAAGAATCAATCCTGGCTGTAAATATCGTTGTCATGCCTTACATTTCACAGACTCGCACTTGCATTTTATTTCGCACATATTTCCTATTTTAGGGAAGTGGAGATTTAATGGTGTACCCAGAATCACAGGATTTTCAATCAACTGCTAAAGCCAGGAAGAAAACCCCGGTTTACAAATTCCAAAGTCATCATCTGGGACACTAGAGGCGGCATTCCCTACCATCTGCCATGTGTGACAACATGCAAGGACCCAAGCAAGACAATTCTGAATCTCGCAGCTTAGTCATCTCTTCAGGTGCGGCTTTTCTGCTATGATGAAGGAGAGTCGCCCCCACCGCCAGCAGCAGCAGCTGCAAAACTTTTACAAAAAAATAATACTAAACTATGGTTATTATTGTTTTCTTGTAAAAGGGGTGGGGCCATGGGCTGTGACGACTCCCCTTCAGTGCACATATATATGTTTAGCTGGGACTAGGCTCTCTCCAACCCGACATTGTGTTGCCTGGTTGGAGAGAGCAGGCACAGGCTCCCAGCCTGCCTGGGAGCACCCTGGCTTGGCGCTCTGAACCAATCTGAACACTGCATGACAGCAGCGTTCAGACTGGCCGCAGGGCAGGCTGGGAGCCTGTGCTTGGGGCTGCCGTGAAGGCAAGAGGAGTGGTGCGGTGGTGGTGGCAGCAGTGAGGTAAGTGGTTTTTATTTTATTAAATCATTTTTTCCTCCTCCCACCCACGCTGCACCACACCCTAAACGTACAGCGAGCCCTTCCTGCATCTCTTTATTGTAAATTAAAATATAACTAAAAGTCAATAAGTAAGCAACATTATACAGCTAAATTATTTCAATTACCAGCACCACTAAGCTAATATGCTATAAACGCAGGGTATTTGCAAGTGTAAGATAAAATAAGTGCCTACTGTACACTTTTTAGCGTCTCTTCAGGCAAGCTCGCTTTTTACAGACAGAAGCCCGTGGTTTTTTGTAACACTTCCAATACAGATATATTGCCCTGGTAAACTCTGAGCAACCTTTACCTTTCAGAGATAGCACAGATTCATGGTTATGCTAGTTGACATTAAGAAAATATTCCTGTTTATGGGAAGTACGTATAAAAATTTATGGTGTACAAATCGCTTCCCTTGCTAGTTTAATATTTCAGTATCGAGCCCTTGCAGACAGAGGTTTGCGATAGCTGTGCTTTTTACATGAAATTTTTATTGGATTCTATTCATTCCGAAAATGTCTTCAGTGCAGTAAATGGATGCAATTTAAAGCCCTGTTAAACACAATCTGTAAAATTCATACTGAGCAAGTCATCATTTGAAGCCTTCATTTATGGCCAGGCCAGGATATTAAACCAGGCAATCTCTCTGGTCTCTGTTTCAGCGAATAAGATTGGCGCATTATGAATACTGCTTGAAATTAGAGCCTCGAGAGCAAACCTTACAGTCGAAGAAACATACATGGACATAAAAAATACTGCTCCAAACACAGCTCGTCATTGGAATGAACTGTAGACCATCCAAATTCATTTAGTGATTTCGATTTTTTGGGGTGGTTTGGACAGTGCTGTGATACAATTGGGAGCGCAGATGGTGGGAATGGGTTCAATTCACAAGAGGTGCAAGTAACTCACTAAACTCATACCTAAAGACACCATCACTGAAAAGTGGTAAATTCTGGCTCAAACTAGACAAGTTTATAACACACATGCCCCTGTAGTTACGCTAATTCCCATTCTCCCTCTCACTCGTTCCCCACCTCTACATCCCCTACCCCCATATACCTGCCCTTCCCTACGTACTCCCTCCTCTATTACTCATATTTCTCTTTTCTGTCGTCTATCTCATCTCTCTTTTCTCCTTTCCTTCTTTTCTCTTACTCTCCACCCATCAGACCGCAACCAAGGTACCTTGCACACTTCCTCCCAGCAAACAGCTTCACTCCCTCGCCATACGCACACTGGACAACCCTATCTCAACACCACAAACACACTCATATCTACACTCTGCTTTCATATAAAGCTCGATTATTTTATGTTACACAGATGTTCCAGATGTTCTAATACGACACAGTGGATTCCTTTCTCTGTTTACTTTTCTGTTGTGTCTTCTTGTTGCATAAACTCTCAATAAAACCCTCTCAAAATGAAAACAAAGAATTTTGATACTGCCATATTTGCGTTTAATGTGGACTTGCAACACTGTAAGGGCACTGTTAAGGCAAGCATTAAGTGCATTCAGCTTCTACTGCATCTAGCTGCTCAGTGGAATCATGCATGAACTCCAGGATTATACGTTTAACCAGAATGATCACAAGTTTGAATTCCAGCATGCATACCCAACCTGTAAACTCTCTGAGGTAAAAAAAAGGAGTTCCCAGTAAGTTGGGTAACAATTCATTATCCTACAAGTGTTCCAATAAATACCCACAGGGTGAACACAACAAATTACCCAGTTCTGCGACCCAAACCCACACTTAGAGGATGAGAAATGTGTTTGAGAGAAGGGATTACCTAGTTAATCTACAGTGCCCAAATAATGGTTTGCAGAAAGTCAAATGGAAGAGAATAGGGGAGAAACAACACTGCACCCCATCTAAGGTCAATGCACTGTCTAGGTTAAATTTCTTCACTGCTAATTTACAGCTTGAGTACAAAAAAAAAAACAAAACTAAGGGCGAAAAGAAACTTATTTTAAACTAATACAAGAAAGCACTGGTCATGATTTCAACTTCTAACAATATTAACTATGTTATGTTAAAAGTTACTTGTAAACTGCATGTGTACCAAAGCTTCTTGCTGCTCTGATAATCCAAACAATCCATACCACAGATGGGGACTTAATTAGAAAACATAACTTTTTTCAAAAGCTGTGGAAAGGGATTGAGTGATGATTCAGTCAGACAAACTGAAGTACCAAATTCCACTTTCTAGAGGCAGCTACTGAGAAAGCATGATGTCCAAAAGTAACAGTACTTTTCCTAGGAACACTGAGCAAGGATTGATCATAGACCTTAAATTCCCAGAGGCCTTATGTCAACTAATTTGGACAGCAATAAAGTCTGAGAAGTTTCATCTCTATGAACTATGATCATCACCTTAAGGAAATTTCTTTGATGAACTATATGCCAATGCAATTGTTTTAGAAAATGAGTAATATGTTGGTATCTAGATACCTTACAGATCAGGTGAACAGCTGCATTTTCTATCAATTGGTGGAGAGATTTAGCTAGGACAGATAGGATAATGTAATTACTAAAGTCTAGATACATTTGACCAAGTGCATTTTTAAATGCAATCTGAATTTTATATCTAAATATGGAAAAATACTACAAACAGTTTTAACTGAAAAAACAGGTATTTCCAACTTGAGACTCATGAGAGGTAACTGAAAGATTAGCATCAGATATATGTCCATATTCTGTAGAGCCGAAAAGGGTGGTGGCCAGGAGTCCACCATGGTGGGTAAGATCAGGGGTCCTATGTTGATAATCCTTCAGGGACAATTATTACTTTGTTCTTAGAAGGATTCAACTTCAGGCCACATATGTACAACATGAAACCTGCGGGAAAAGTCTGGAGAATCCCTGGTGAACCCAAAGATCAATTGAGTGTCATCTAGCTACATATAAAATTGTGTCTCTGTTTGGACCCTATTCCCTTAATACCCAACTCCATGAAGAGAAGGAACAACGGAGTACTCTGAAGAAGAGAGGCAAGGTTCTTCACAAAATTGTTTTTAATCAAGGATAGTTCTTGGACATTAGAATAGCCCATAACTCTGCACCATAAAGGGGGGCGGAGCCTGTGGCCTCATAAACCTGAATTGCTGGACAAATAGGTTTAGTATATGAAGCAGCAAACTCCTTGAGCAAAGCACCAGTGATCTGTTTTTGTTTCACTGCTGCCTTGGCAGTGTGTGGCTTCCAGGACATATTCTCAGAGATTGTTAAACCTAAATGGCTGAAGGATTTCACCACCTCGAGTGGGATGCCTCTAAGCACACTGTTCCCTTTGAACGATGTATGTGGATTATACAACATCAATTTCGTTTTAGAAGTGTTGACCTCCAGTCACCTAGTGGAGCAGAACTCCTCAAAATGTGTTAGGAGTTTCTTTAAACCACTCAAGGTCTTGAAGATCAAAAGAATGGCATCCGCAAATAACAGGACAGGGACTTTAGCTGCCCCTAGAGAAGGCACATCTGTCTCCACCTGTGGCAAGAAAGGTGCAATGTTATTCATAAATAATGAGAATAAGGTGGGAGCCAAGACACAGCCTTGCCGTACTCCCCTTGACACTAAGCATTTGTCACTTAACTGACATTGGTCACCCCACCTGATACAGGCATGTTTATCCTCATGGAGGCACATAAGTAATGTGAGAATGTGGGGAGGCATTGCCACATCCGAGAGAATCTTCCACAACTTTTCATGGGGTACTAGATCGAACGCAGGTTTTAAATCGACAAATGCAACATAAGGATTCCCTCTAACAATTATAACCGTTTTCCAATAAAAAAGTAAAAACCTAAGACTTGGGGCCAGATTTAATGGAAAACGACGGTGCACGGTAATGAGCCAAACTTGGCAGCATTGTGCACCGTCATTTACAAAACGCAGAGATGCACCGTATTTACTAGAATACGGCGCACCCTGCGTTTTCCCCTGCACCAGCCCTAAACTTGCTGTTGTGCGCCAACACAGCCACCCTTGCACCCTAATGCAAGGATGGCTACGTTGAGGGGGAGATTGTTTTTATGCAGGAAGGAACACCTTCCTGCACAAAAACAATCTTAAATGGCAATTTGCTCTTTCTATGTGTGCTGCAAACTGCAGCACACATGGAAATAGCAAAAAATGAGGAGAAATGAAAGCATTTCTCCTTGTTGTGACACTCTAACACCACCCCTAGGGTGGCATTAGATTTTGGTGCTGCCTCAGGTTTACGAAAACTCATAAATGTGAGACAGCGTCAAAACGCAATGGGTGTTGCTGCACACAGCAACACCAATTGCACGCTCCTTCCACGCAAAGTGCTGCATGTGAAGGGGCCATATTGATAAGGGGGCGTTAAGCCACAAAAAGTGGCTTATCACCACCTTGTAAATACGGTGCAGGGCATAGCGTCATGAAAAGTGATGCTCCAGTAGCGCTAGGGGCACCTAAATATGCCCCTTGGCCTGTGGAAGAAATTTTCCTACGAAAACCCACTTGTAGTGGGCTGAAGATGTCAAAATCAGACATCCAATCTGGATTTTCCCCAACATACCGTGACAAAAAAACGCTTTGTAAGCAATCTAACAGACTGATGGGTTTGTAATTGCAGGGCAAAGATCTATCACCCTTTTTGTGAATAGGTACAACAACAGCACCTTTCCACAAATCAGGAATTGGAGCCCCTACCACTATTGCTTTGGATATAAAAAGTATGTAACTGGACCATGCATCCATGTCAGTCAAAAACAAGTCAGCAGGAACCCCATTAGGATCAAACACCCTCCCATTCTTGACCGTGCCAAGTGAATGGACCACATTAGAGAGTGTAAACAATTGGGTAGTGGCAGAGCTAAACTGGCCGAAATGGGCAAAGAAAGCTCCATAAGGCTCTCAAGCTGAACTAGGGAGATTGGCAGAATACAATTGGCTAAAATAATCTACCCATTCCGCTGCAGCTATATTCATTGTTACATTCAATGCCGCCTTGTCTGGATCACGTGCAACCAAAGACCAGAACTTTAGACAGTCCTTCTCGAGTTAAGCATCTTTTAACGCTGCCTACCATCATTCATCTCGTTCATGTTTAGCTTTGCAGATGGACGCTTTATAAGACTTCCTGGTCATGCGAACAGAAACTATGGCCCTCATTATGACAGTGGCAGTAAAAACCTCCTACTGCCGCGGCGACGGCCGCGAAAAGACCGTTGCCATGGCTACCAGCTGACCACCATATTATGACAGTTGCCAGAATTCCGCCAGAAGGATGGTGGAATTCTGGCTATGGTCATGGAGGCAGAGGGCGGTAAGGTGGCGCTGCTGCCAGCAGCAGCACCACACCAGTAGACTGCCGCAGACCGTATCACGACCAATGATGCAGCCTGGTGGTGTTCTGCTGGTGGACACTGCTGCTGGCAGCAGCACCCCATCCCGCCTCCTGCCGGAGGACCCCCTGACTACAGGTAAGTCGGTGCTTCGACAGCGGAGGGGGTGGGGGGTGTTGTGTGTGTGTGTGGGTGGGTGTGTGTGTATGTTTGTGTGTGCATGAATGCGGGTGAGCATTGCGTGTTGTATGTGTGTGCATGTGTGGATGTGTGAGTGTGTGTGTATGTTGTGTTGTGTGAATGCGTGTGTGCTTGTTTGGATGTCAGTGTGTTTGGATGTGTGTGTGAATGGATGAATACATGCATGGGTGTATGTGGGTATAAGTGTGTGTATGAGTGTGTGTGATGGTGTGTGAAGGTGTGTGTATGTTAGGGGGTGGATCTTGAGAGGGAGAAGGTGGGGGTAAATCTGGGGAGGGGAGGGGGGCCGGGAAGACCCCTATCAGTGACAGGGAAGGAGTTCCCTGTCACTGATAGTGCCTACCGTCATGGTTTTCGTGGCTGTAAGGGGGCCACGAAAACCATGGCGGTAGGCGGGGTCATAATCCCGAGGGCGGGATAGTGACGGCCACCGGGCTGGAGACTGTTGTCTCCAGCCCGGCGGCTGTTACCGCTGTGGCGGACGGACTGGTACATTGGAGGTTTGGCTACAGCAAAACCACCATTGTCATATTATGGGGAGAAGTACCGCCAGCATGTTGGCAGTACATTTCTCCATAATATCACCATCTGCCAGGGTTATAATGAGGGCCTATGTTCTTACATTTAACGGTAGCAGCCAATAATCTAGTTAATACCCGACATTCCCTATTAAACCAAGGATGTTTTCCTTTGGATCGCTACTACCAAATTTACTGCCTACACAAAAATGTGCTGCGATACTCTCAAAACAAGAGATGTGAGATGTTATCAATTGAGCATTGTCACTTATAAGACCTGCCTCTATGTGCATTAACAAGGTCTTGAAAACAACATTCACAGCACTTAAGATACTTGATGCCATTTTAAATGGCGTTTATCATTATTCATACTGATGTCCATCGTCAGTGTGTTACAGGTAGTGAACATAGTTACAAGGAGCAAGCATTTGAACAGAGAGGGGATTGTGGTCCCTTTCTGTCATCTCAATGATGTCATGTCAGTGACAAAAGGAAACAGTCTTACGTCAACTAGGCAGTAATCAATTCTACTTGTGTGGCTGATTTTGTTATACATGTGACAACTCTTTGCATTTGATCTACTCCTGCCATTAAGAGCGCTAAGGCCAAATTCGATGGTCAAGTCTATTAGGAAAATGGCTACTTGTGACCACCTGTAATGGGGGAATATCTAAAGAAGGGACAGACAACACTTGATCTTCCTCTTGCCTGATGCAGAGGACATCGCCCCAGTCAAGAGGCTCTAAAGTGACATTAAAATCATCTCCCTCAATAAGTTTAAAATGCCGGGAACACTGCCTAAGGAATGTTTCCAGTGTAAGAAGAGGACATGAAGCTAGTCCCTTGACCCCCCTTGCGTAAACATTAATAACAATTATTCCTAGATTTGGCCTAAATTGTAGCTGGATGCCTAGTATGTCAGGAGAGTCAATAGATAACTGTTGAATGTGGGAGTTTAATGTTGTTTTATCCCAAGTGGTTAACCCCTTCGCTGCCAGGCCTATTTTCTCTCCTGTGCCAAGCCTTTTTTTGGCTATTTGGGGCAGTTCGCACTTAGGCCCTCATAACTTTTTGTTCACATAAGCTACCCACGCCAAATTTGTGCCCTTTTTTTTCCAAACTCCTAGGTATTCCAAAGGTACCCAGACTTTGTGGGTTCCCCTGAAGGAGACCAAGAAATTAGCCAAAATACAGCAACAATTTCGTTTTTTTTTTTTTTTTAAATGGTAAAAAGGGCTGCAGAAGAAGGCTTGTGGTTTTTTCCCTGAACAAAGGGTGTGCGATGGTAAAATCACCATCTTCCCAGCTTTCAAGAACAGGCAGACTTGAATTAGAAAACCCAATTTTTCAACACAATTCTGACATTTTACTGGGACATACCCCATTTTTACTATTTTTTGTGCTTTCAGCTCCTTCCAGTTAGTGACCGAAATGGGTGAGAAACCAGTGCCGGATCCCAGAAAGCTAAACATTTCTGAAAAGTAGACAAAATCCTGAATTCAGCAAGGGGACTTTTGTGTAGATCCTAGGAGCGTTTCCTACAGAAAACAACAGCTGAAATAAAAGAATATTGAAATTGAGGTGAAAAAAACAGCCATTTTTCTCCACATTTTACTCTGTAACTTTTTCCTTCAATGTCAGATTTTTTAAAGCAATATATTTATGCCAGCTGGACTCTTCTGGTTGCGGGGATATATAGGGCTTGTAGGTTCATCAAGAACCCTAGGTACCCAGAGCCAATAAATGAGCTGCACCTTGCAATGGGTTTTCATTCTATACCGGGTATACAGCAATTCATTTGTTGAAATATAAAAAGTGAAAAATGGGTATCAAGAAAACCTTTGTATTTCCAAAATGGCCACAGATAAGGGGTTGTGAAGCAGTGGTTATTTGCACAGCTCTGAATTCTGGGGTGCCCATACTAGCATCTGAATTACAGGGCATTTCTCAAATAGACATCTTTTTTACACACTGTCTTACATTTGGAAGGAAAAAATGTAGAGAAAGACAAGAGGCAATAACACTTGTTTTGCTATTCTGTGTTCCCCCATGTCTCCCGATAAAAATGGTACCTCACTTGCGTGGGTAGGCCTAGCGCCCGCGACAAGAACTGCCCCAAAACACAACGTGGACACATCACATTTTCACAAAGAAAACAGAGCTTTTTTTTTGCAAAGTGGCTAGCTGTGGATTTTGGCCTCTAGCTCAGCCGGCATCTAGGGAAACCAAGCAAACCTGCCCTGTTCTGAAAACTAGAAACCTAGGGGAATCCAAGATGGGGTGACTTGTGGGGCTCTGACCAGGTTCTGTTACCCAGAATCCTTTGCAAACCTCAAAATTTGGCCAAAAAAACACTTTTTCCTCTTATTTCGGTGACAGAAAGCTCTGGAATCAGAGAGGAGCCTTGAATTTCCTTCTACCCAGCGTTCCCCCAAGTCTCCCGATAAAAATGGTACCTCACTTGCGTGGGTAGGCCTACTGCCCGCGAAAGGAAATGCCCCAAAACACTATCTGGCCACATCAAAATTATCAAATACAAAACTACCTATTTTTGCGGGGGGAGGGGACACCTGCGTTTTTGGTCCTGGGCTCAGCAGCCTTCTAGGGAAACCTACCAAACCCAGACATTTCTGAAAACTAGACTCCCAAGGGAGTCCAGTGAGGTGCGACTTGCGTGGATCCTCCAATGTTTTCTTACCCAGAATCCTCAGCAAACCTCAAATTTAGTTAAACAATAAAAAATTTCCCACATTGCTGTGTGGGATCACCGCATTGGGACAAATTTCATACCACCCAAAGTTCCCCTCAGTCTCCCGGTAAAAATTATACCTCATTTGTGTAGGTGGGCCAAGTGCTTGTGAAAGGGAAGAGCCAAAAACATGTTGATATTGAGGGGGAACCAAAGGGGGTCCAAAAGGGCAGTTTGCAAAAAATCATTTTTAGGCTGACATTGCAGCAGAATTTTTATCAGTATAGATGAGACAATGCTGGGTCATAGGAATTTTGTGGATTCCTGCAGATTCCAGAAGGTTCCATCACAAAAATGTGTGTTTTCCAGCAAAGTTGGAGGTTTGCAGGGCATTGTGGGTACAAAAATGGTGCGGGGTGCATGTGAAACACACCACATAAAGTGCAGCCCTCCCCATTCCAAGTGGGACTATTTTGAGAGCTTGCCAAGCTCTCATGGCCCAAATGTAAAACCAAAACCCAAAATAGTCAAATGTCTTCTTGCTTGCTGTGGGATAAGATGTTTTAGAGTACAGGGGAGAGCTGAAAGACTGTTACCCCCTTCAGTTGGGGTGGGGGCATAACCAGGCCCATACTGGTTGGTAGCCACCACCCCAATATTTAAATTCCCTGGCATCTAGTAGACTTTCTGCCCCCCAGGGGTGTGGATCAGGGGTAATTGCCCCATCTGCCCACTAGTGGGCAGAACAACTAGGCCCCATTTATTTGGGGTGGGGTATGGCCCTAGTGGGCTATATGGTCCTAGATATTTTCTAGGAGAGGTGCTTTGAAATGTCAGCTGGTCAGCAGAGGTATTTCCTGGCCCAGCAGGGTAGGTAAACAAAGTATGAATTCCATTATGGCTGGCTCCAAAAGCTATGGTCAAGCTTATAAGTACATAAACAAAAGCACTGATGGTACAACCAACTTAGGATATGAACTTGTGACATAGAATTTCATAGGAAAGACAATGCAATGTATTTTTAAACTCATGCCAGGCAAAAGTTGTATTTCAGGCACACTTCACCCAAAGTGTATAGCTATTTACCACAACAGACTTTACATAGCAGCAAAGAAGAAAGAGAATATGTATCCTTGGATTTTCAAATTAATTATAAGGCATTACAAGGTCATAACCAATTTAACTTACGACCTTTATGCAGATGATAGGCTGGGTGAAACAAGCAGTCCATCTCTCAGCCTCTAAACAGGTGCATACAAATATGAACATGTGTTACATGCAACCTACTCACAGACCTTTACCCCTGCGGTATGCAGCAGCTAATCTTATTTTAAAATTACGCTTTCTATTGTAAGAACTAAAATGAAATCGAATGAAAGATGCAACACAGTAATTTTAATATAGAAATGAGCAAAGGAGCTGCATGGGATGAGAATCAGACAGTCAAACAACCACCCTAGAGGCACTGGAAATCTGTTGGGTTAATGCTGAGCAAAGGATGGTGAGCAGTTGTGAGTCAAAATGAATAATCTGGGAATTTCCTAAAATTCTCCAAGCAGGCCTCACTCTGTATCCTCAGTGGTAAAACAAAATATATAACATGGGTGATTAGAATTGAAACTTATGTGTCAATTTTAGTGATTAATTTATATGTAGTCTGATCCATGCAATTTGAATTGAAGATATGAGTGGAAGATTGCATATATATTTAATCACTTTATCAATCACTTATGTAGGTGCAACACATGAAGGGCCAAGTGTATTATATGGTCCATTTTACATACGACTTTAACTGCAAAGACCTACATACCACAGCACCATTTCAGTAAATCAAATGTCCATAGTTCCAGCATACATTAGTATCATGAGATACATTCATTAGGTATATACGCCCAAATATGTACTACACAAATACCACTTTAAACATACATACAGAGTCTACCCATGACCCTATGACAGTCTCTATATTTACTGACAGTAAAAGGAATGGACACATTTAGCATGTTAGTTACCAAACATTACTTCTCCAACATTTTCCATAGTGAAACAAATATTTAGAACTTTTATAGGGAGGATAGAGGTGATACAATTGTGCAAAGGAATTAGCCATTTGTGTTTCTTACAAAGTCCACAAGACATGGATTGCCACAATGTATGGATACTAAGATGAAGTCAGAGCATAGCCACCCAAAATGTTTTATCCTGTAGTCAACATCTCACAAACAGTTTTTAATAAGTTCTACAAAATGTGGAAACATAATCGTTAAGAATAAACAAAAATAACAAAGAGCAGGTGCCATGAGTGTCAGTTAAAGGTTACAGGTAGCTGGAAAGCCTCTTTGACATGCCATAGGTAAGAAAGGATGAGCCATCAAAATATGGCAACAGGATTTTCTTGTGTGAAAAGGATTAAACATTTTAGAAACTGTGGACTGAATCTCGTTATCTAATACAACCTAAGTAACAATGCAAGGATCTAACAAGATACATCAAACATTAGTGCAGACATTGTAAACTCACATTCTCCGATGGTCTCCACCTCAAAGCTGGGGCTATAGCTTCCATAGTCTTGCGCTGAAGATGTGCGGATTTGAAATACGTAGACAGTGCTAGGTTTAAGGTTGCTAACAGTCACAGCAGTTGATGCTGTTTTCACTGTAGAATAGCTTTGGTCTCTCTGATCCTGCGCAAAACAAAGCACAGTACAGTATATTTAGCATAATATAGCTACATACAGTGCATTATTATTTACACTAAAATGATGAAGTACATCTGCTATAAGCCTGTCAAGTTTGTTCTTCTGTTCTTTTTTAAGTGAATGTGTAATTCCAGGGAACAAAGAGATAATCAATGAGATATTAACCATCAACAAAAACATCTCCATGAAGGTGAAAATAAGATGTATCAGTATAAGCTACCCACATAAACTGGTCATAACAGATGTTCCTAACTGATATTTAAAAATGTGCTTTCATATCAGTTCTACAGTATGGACACATGACTATTATTTCCATTTGGTTGTGGTTAACTTTATATAGTTTTAAAGGATGTTACATTACAGTAGTTGTTTTCCTCAAACATTTTGATAAATAACCTACATTTATTATTAATATTTCAACACTTGGTAACAAGTCTAATGAACCCTGATTGTTAAGCAAGTTTTGCTTTACATTTATGACTGTTTATGCATGAATTTGTTTATTACTTTTGATATAAAGGTAAGTGTGAATATTATTATAGATGACCCAGATGATAAAGTGGCTGTTAAAGATATGCTATGGAGTGCTCTACTCGGCCTTTCAGTTTTGAATGAGATTCATAAATCTCAGTAGAAAATTAGTCCTGGCTACATTTTACACACTGTGTCCCTATAGTCCTTTAAACAATTGGCATACCAGCTTATTGCTTATAAAGAAACGTAATAACCTGAAGGATACTTCACGCCACAACCTTTTCTCAATTCTGTACAACAAATACATTATACACTAGCATCTCTAATTGGCTCATTTGGCTTAACATGTTCTTACTATGTGGATGACACACAGATAGACTTTAGAGTACCTGGATCACAAGACTCTGACTACACATCCACCTCAGATTAGATTGGCCTGTCGATGAACAAGAACAATTTAAAAAATGCTCTGCTGTAACATCCTTGTCACTGTTATATCCATTTGACTTGGACAAACTGCTTGGACCTCTGAACTCCCCCCTTGAAAACGGTACAAATATTTTGCGTAACCATGGACTTTGAACTATCCTGAGAACCCCATATTAACAAACCAGTACAAAAAGGTTTCTAGCATCACCAAATCATACAATACATGCTCCCCTACATAACTTACTCAACATAACCTCAGACCATAATCACCAGTTATTTCCTGAAGGTTACTTCAGTTTCCTCTTTAAGGGTCTCCTGCCATACCTTAAATGAAGACTTCACAGGGTACATAATTTTGGAGCCAGATTTAGTCTACACTTCAAGTTAATTATATAGATCTTCCCTATCTTATTCCCATTACAAAGGCTACCAGTCAGCCACAGACTCAAATTCTTAAACATCTGTATCATTCAGAGAGTCTATCTTGGCAAAGAGCCTGAATTCTACTAGTGCAAGCTACCTAAATAACATCACTCTGTTGCACTCAGATAAAATAATCCACATTCATCAAGAAAGCCCTCTTCAAGGAGTAAAGAAAGTGGGACACATTCAGGTCTGTGGAACTCTAGAACACATTCCCATTCCTCCTGCATTTAGCAAGAGATGGCCTATCCATCGGGAAATACTGAAATGTGGTTATTGAACGGCACCAAAGAAAATACCGGGGTGGCTACTCACAAAGGTAAATGTACACATCAGTAAATATGCACTTTTCCGTAACTTTACTATGTTTGGCAATTCAGCATTACTAAATGCATCATTACTCAAAAGTGTAGACTTACATGTCCCTACCCCTTGGAAAAGGGGATGAAGTCAGTAAATACATCATATGCAACTGTAAAGTTATGACTAGCAGTTACTTTACGCCTGTATTTGACGTTCCTCAAACTTGGCAGAAACCTCCACATTCAGGGCAGAGATTTCCCCATGGTAAATATAGGGACATTTTGAAAAGTTAGAATTTATAAAAATGTAAGTTAAATGTTAATGTAAATTAATGTTATATATGTATTTTCAATGTAGAATATTATTTTTAAAAATGCACCAGCACTAGTAAGTAAATGTTAACTAAAAATATAACTAATGTAAGAATATTGAATCAAATTTAAATTGTTTGTTAAAGATTTATTTATCAAATTAATCCCACACGTAAGGCAAAATGTTTGCATTTAGTTATTAAATATTAAAAGATAGGAGGATTTATGCGCAGAATTAATTTAAATTAAATGATTTTTTTTTTAAAGTACATTCATTTTTAAATTGAATAAAGCCAAATGAAATTGTTTAAATTAAATATGTATTTGTTATTTTTTGTTTTAAAACATTAAAATGAATGTATGCATATATTAAAACATTTAAATAAAATAATTTATTTTAACATTATTTATCATGAGGTTTTATTTTTTGTTCCCACCTCCTTAATTTTCTACTGGAGAGTGCTGCAGTACCCATAAGTGGACATGGGTGGTGCAAGATTTCTGTGCTGGAATACATTTGGGTCGTTTTTGGCTGTAGTAACTTAGTAAGGGCATTTAAGAGACTAGGAAGCAGCTTATTCCTTTATCGGTGGGTATCCCTCCATAAACCTTTCCGTAGCTCTCACTTAAACCCTTCTTGCTCCTCCTAAAACCCCCTCCCTTAAATAGTATTTCCCACTTTACAACCACTCCTCCCGCCTCATCCATGTTTACTTCTAAAATGTATACCGATGTATGCGGAGGTCTCCAAAGTCGAGTTCTCTGCACATGATCAGCCTATCAGCAACACTTACAGTGGTGGTGGTCACTATATCAGTAAAATATCTGTGACAAATATATTGTTTTCACTACATTGTCTACCATAAGATTGTGAAGTAGATGTGGTAATATGAATTGCAAATATATAACCTAACAATGCATTTGTAGGTGATGTAGTGAATGCCATATTATAGTAGGTTAATATTGTTGATTTCGATCTAGCAACATATAATGGGTACAATTTAACCACACAGGCAACATACTCCTTCTCACATCTGTTGCATGACAGAGTTATACATAATCACACCTCACCACAGCAAAACTTGATAGGTAGGTAGAAATATCTAACATTTGGAGCAAGGATGTCAAATTATGGAAGGTGGTTATGCACCAAAGCAGTAAATGGCAAATCCTCTTCTAACCTGCTGAGCTGGATAGCCTCCCATAATAGTTTAAATGACACATTTGGGACCTCATTACAACATTTGAAGTCCCACTATGGGACCACCAATGCAGCAGTGAGGACAACACCTCCATGCCGGCGGCATCCCCCCAATCATACTACAATGTTCCCGCCAGGCTGTCCGGCAGGAACATTGTATTACAACGTCCCTCCACACTGCCTGGCAGGAACAGTGCTATGGTATTGGCGAGGCCAATGGGCAGTGCAGGAGGGACTGAGCAGGGGGGACCCCCTGTGGCCACCAGCACTGGCTTACCGCAAGCCTTTCCATGGTGGGGTCCCAGCCATGGAAAGGCTGGTGGCAAGTTGGGTAGTGATCAGCAAAGTGGTGCTGAGTTCAGCACTGTCGTGTTTGAGCACAACTTCCACCACCATCAGACTGTCATTTCCCAGCAGTGACAGCAGTCCTCTGGCGGTCTGACTGCCATGGTCGTAATGTGCCGGTCAGATTGCCTAGAGTGCAGCGGTCAGACTGTCACTGCAAGTCTGGCAGTCCTTGGACCACCAGACTCCTAATGACCCCTTGCTTCCTGTGCATTACACATTGAACTGGATGTCAATTAGCAAAATATCACAAATTATGCCTATGCTAACATTTTGCATTTGTGTTAGTCTTTTTTTAAGCTTTTCTTTGTTTGAAAGTCATTGTGGCTTGCAGTTTTTCTTTTCAAAGTTATTGCAGCTGTCACTGACTAAGAACAATGACTACAACCTTTCAAATAAGACCATTTCACAATAAATGTTCCAAAAAAATGAACTGATATAAAATTATTTACAAAACAATCAATTCAAACAAGTAAGCAAAGGTTTGGTATGGTGTATTACTCTTTTTTATTTGATGGTAGGCTCTAATTGCATAGTAATGGAACCATTCTAATTACTTAGTCAATGTATGATTTCATCACTCAAGACATTACATTGAAGAGCTTGATGTCACAAATACACAATTAATTAAAAAATCTGACAATAAGTAATGACAGTTATTTTAGTGCTCAATACTCATATGCCATTTTTCCAATCTTCAAAAAGTGCACAAGCCATTTGATACATCCTGCATTGTCATCTTCTTGCAAAATAAAGGTTTTCCAGTTGCATAATCTATTTCATTTTCAACAACATTCTGCAGTAGTTGGTCCATGTGTCCTACTTCATTTCTGTGTGACCAGAAATCTAGTGACGAATGAGCAAAAAAGATCAGGTGTCAATGTTTCTGTTTTGACCTGCCTTTTGCCACCTTCCTTCTAATGATAACCTGGTATTTCTTCTCTTTCCATGTAAATGAATGTCCAAAATGAATGCAATACTGAATTTTCCCATAGCATGTGCTGCCAATCGTAGATGATCTCTAGGCATCGTGTGAATTGATTACTGACCATTGGAGTAATTTCAATTGACCCAACTAGTATGAAATATAAATGGTGAAAACATTAGCACAATGTGGCTGGAAGACTGAAGCATAAGGGAAGAGAATGCATGTGCCTCGTTAATGCTTCACACATTTCCTGGGTAATACCGATTCTCAAATTCTCTGTCTGCCTTACTTGACGTTTAGCATGATTGGGTGCTTTTATTTCCACCAGCTGCACCCTACTAATGCACCCTACTAATGTGGCCAATGCCAAGAGACCAGTGATATATGGCATCAAATAGAGAGGAGTTAGCATAGGTGACTTTTAAACACTTCTTTATGTGCAAATATTTATATTATAGTAAGAAACTCTCCTTAATATCGAATGGGAATTGTTTTCTGGATTTCCAATAATGATCCAATTATTCCTTTGCATGCAGGACTTTATTTATTTCTGTATTCCCTTCTCATACCATACTTTCATTAAGCTAGTGTTCTCCATGGGGAAGGGGGAGGTGGTTATCCCACAGTGGGACCAACTCCTGTCTTGTATCCACTCAATTTATTTTACTCAGTGATCATCACCTTGACAAAGCAAGTGTTTCGAAGTGGAACTTTTTTTTTAAACAATTGGGCTGTTGAATTTGGTTGTGAATCACCAATTGCCATATGTTAAGGTCATTTGATTAATAATATTAAAATAATACTGTTCTTGCATGTTAGGGAATATCATTTGTCATAGTGTTTGTATTCTACTAGCTAAACAGTATGGGCCTGATTTAGGTCTTTTGGCGGAGGGAGTACTCTGTCACAAAGGTCCAACTTGTATTTTTAAGCTTCACAAAGGGAAAAAGGCCGAGAGGAGATCCCTTACTGTTTGTAAATGTGTTATTACTTCAACTTGGGAATTAGTAATATTTTGTTTGTGACCAGATTACAGTTTCAAAACATTGATACATATTGTAACAGATTGCTATTTAGAAACGATGCCATAGACATGCCCCTTCCAAATAGCAATTTGTTGTGCTTTTTTAAACTCATTTCACTGTTCAGTAGCTTTTAATGAATCACAAGCTGGGTTTAGTACATTTAAAAAAACTATTTTTTGGACACAAACTCAGTGATTTTGTGAATCAAAAGGTTTGTGACTGCAAAACGATTTGTGCATATGGCCCCATTTTATTTATTTGGTAAAAAAAAGCTATTTTCCAAATGACATGGAAGGTTTTGGGACAGAAACAGGCATTTAGAAAGGGTTACAATCTCAATTAAATGTAATCTGCCTACAATTAAGAGTGGAATTGGATGTCATTTCTGCAGCTCATTCCTAATATCAATAATTAATGTTTCCTAATTTAATTTGTATCTCTAGGCAGCCCATCCTTTAACATTTATCCATAAATATTGCACAGCCATATCGGTCATCATTTACTTTGTGGATAAAATATGCCTACTTATATATGCATATTAGCTTTACATGGACTCATAGGTAATTGTCTTCTGATTTTGTGTTATATTCTCTATAGTTCTGTTGGTACTTTCTGTTTGTTCCAGTAATAATAGGTCTTGCACTCTTCCCCTTTTCACTGTTTTCTCAACTTGCTCTCACTGCTACATAGATCTTGCCCGTCTCATTTCTGTTATTTTGCATGTTTCTCTTTTTTTCATTTTGTTCTCTTCCCCTTTTGTTTTTCAGTCATTGACATGACTTTCTGTTGTGTGTCTCAGTTCGCCAGTTTCTTGATTTGTTCTGTGAAAGTATAGGAACTCATAGGTTTTTTCTTCTCTTTTTATTTTTTGTATGTGTTTGTAGCCTTGAAGAAACGGCGATTCCGCGAAACATGTGTTGGCTACTTCAGTGCTATGGTTACTTTTGGTGCTATGTCTAATGATTAATTTTGTAACTTGAGTGCGAGGTTTGTTCTGAAAGAATTTTTTTTTAATGTGTATAAATTATATACAACAATTGTGATTGTGAATGTTCCTAATTGATGCTCACCACTTGATATAATATAGGAATACTATACCTACAATTTACCTTTGTGGTTTATATTTAATAATATGATGGTACTTGTATGCACCAACAAGATAATATTATGATACTATACCAACAGCTTACCTTTGTGGTTTATATTTTTTATTATATGTTGACATCTACTTCCCACGACCTTTAATATATCGGTCACCATGGTTTGGTATTTTTCTTCTAGTCTAGTGATATGTAATCAATATTTACCCTGTTTTGGTTTCATTGATTTTGTACACTGAGATCTTAGAAATTAGTGCTACAGCTCCAAATGCTTTACTGATGCTGTCTGATACACAATCTAAAAATAATGCAACATCATTCATATGTAGCAGAATTTTCACTGCCTGTCCTATCTTTGAACGTACTCCAATTGCTACCTCACCATTTACATCGTTCTTCTGTTGTTTGAAATGGTACCCACTGATTTTCCCTTGAATACTACATCTGCTGACACATCACGATTCAACAATATCAAGACTTGGGTAATGAAGTCCTTGTGCATGGTCTCTTCTTTTAAGGAAAGTTTTAGCGGGAAACAAGAGATGTCACTTCCTGTGCAGATGAATGACAGAAAATCAACTGAAATCACTTCCTGTAGAGATGGGTGATAGGAAAATGTTTTTGTTTGGATTCTGATTCAGACGTCTTTCTAGCAATATAAATCATATTCTTTTGCTATTTATTTTGCCTTACTTAGATTCTCTTTTGGATCAGTCATCATGGACCACTGCAGTAAGTATGGTTCATTAATATCCTGATTTTTTACACTGTTCCGTTCAGACACAGACAGAGTTGCTGGGGTCATCTTTTTTACCTCTTGTGCACATTCAGCCACTTAAGTTCACCTTGTGAGAAGCTCCTTGCTTCACGCTCTGGCCGCCATGTTTCCCGATATGCATATTACTCTTGTTGAAATTAATTAGAGAAATAATTTTTCACACACTACATTCTACATTATGTGGCATATGATTAAAAACATTCAGCTAATTTCCAAAACAGCTTTTCGTTGAGTCATGCCTAGGTCAAGAAAGATTTGCCTTCAATAATTTATTAGGTGTATAGTTCCTTGGGTAGAGCGTAAGGGCCTGATTTAGTTCTCAGCAGATGTAATACTCTGTGACAAACGTATTACAATTTTCATAGAATATAATGGGATTGTAATACGGTGGATGGGATATCCATCACGTTTGTGACAGAGTATTTCCTACTGTCAAGAACTAAACCAGGCCCTAAGTAAACAACTGATTCTTCTGTATGGCTTTTTAAATAATATTTGCCAATTTCAAAGAGAACTCAATATATTAAAATAAATATACTATTAGGTGTAGATTGCAGTAACCAAAGACATACATCATAATGAACGGCATCAACTAAAGTAGAAAACTCAAAATGTAACCAAATTAAACATTAAGTGCTCAAATTAAACATTAAGTGCCCTTAAGTAATTTCTATGTACTGATTTTAATAGTATTAACTCAATTGCATTTGAAATCATCCAAACCTATATTTTAGATGTTTCTGTCCAAAAAAACATATCCACTCACTGCAGCAAATGAGCAGGTTTCCAAAGGTTATTCAATATCAATGTTATATTTTTCAAAACTTGTAGGAAAATAGTTGTGTTCTTCAGTGGATGGTCCCAGTGTTCTAGAATATTTAGGAGCTCTTCTGGGGGAATCAGGACATGGGTTAAATGGCAGATAGTCCACCTTTGTTGTCTAGGGCCACAGCCAAAAGTTCCTACTTGACATAATATTCAATACTGTTCTCCTGGTCACTCCTATGGCCCTCAAATTGGTAGAGAAAGATTTCTAAATGCACGAACACAGATATCAGTAGGGGCCAGACTCAACCTCGTTCTGGAGTCAGGACATAAGTAGAAGTCCAACTGATCTGTTAGTTCTTTTCCAATAATGTGCATCTTGTCCTTGAGTTCAAGTAGATTTATGTAGACCATCTGGTATAACTCCTTAGAATCACCTTCAGAGCTTAAGTTCAAGAATGAGCAGGAGCCAGTGCTCCAGTCCTCTCTCAGGAGGAGGCACACACCAGGCAGCATGCATATATCTTTCTCTTCTTCTCCAGTGTAGTTCTTACTTTCGGGTGGTAGGAGTCACAGGGTAAAATGATACATCAGCTTTGATATGGGGAGGATCCTGAACCTATCCTAAAAGGATTCTTATGGTTGGCTCTTCTTAACTCTGCAGCAACCTCCAAAAGTTATAGCTAATTTTATTGAAAAACCCTTATATGCATTTTTGAAAATATAGAAGGCTGTCTAAACTGTTGGAGCTTTCTAATCCCCACCACACCAAAAAGCTTGTCTGTTTAAATGAGACACACCCTCTGCGTGGAAATCCTGTTGTAGCTGGTTCTGTTCCAATAAGTGGAAAGTGCCAATGTGACTAGAAAACAGAGCAAGCTTCAAACACAAACCAACATTGTATCTCTGTTTGACATGAACATGAAACCTGCATGCTCTTGTCTGTATTTCTGTGTCTGTGTTTGGCTCAACTTTGCTTTCCTCTCCTGATATTCTTTAGAAAAATGTGCATTTCTTGGGTTCATGAGATCAGATGACATGCTAACATTGGGAGAGGTGGATTGTTTGATGTCTTCAAAGCCTTGAAAGGGCACTCTTATCAAAACTAGACATTGCAGTTTAAAGATATATAATTACCAGTATTCTTCCACAATTGTGTGACGTTACTAGCTCAAAAAACTGCTAGTGTGGTAAACAGCCAGTTATAGAAGTATGATAATATATACAGATGTTTAGTGTGATTGGTTAAAGCCAAGAGAGAGCTTGCTTTCCTATTAAGAATGATGACATTCAGACATAAGCAAACGTACAACACATAAGTTGATACCAACATTATTACCCACACAAACCTAGGGTAGATTCCATGCTGGCACCATTACCTGAAGGAATACAAATGCAAAAAAATGACTTTCTAGGAAGTGATTTGGTGAACACATTCCTATTAATTTACTACAGGAATCAATGGAGGACCTAAACTCATTGCATCTCTACTTATTAAGGCTGTGTGAGTAAGAAAGCAATCAAATAAAACATGTATGAGTCCTAAACCAATGAACAGTGCATGAATAACATCACAGTCACTTCATGCAACTTCAGCATCCACAAAAGCTACAAAAAGATTAGTCAACAAATGAAAATGTAAATGGCACTCAGAGTAGTAACAGGTGAAGAAAGTTCCCAGCATCTACTTCTACAGGAAGCAACATCATTGTGCTTCCCAGCATCCGTCTCTACAGGAAGTGACATCATTGTTTTCCCACCAAAACTATCTTCAAAAGGAGACATCAGACAAGCAGACATCATTCCAGCACATTCCTCTTTACAGGAAGTGACATCACTGCAGGTCTTAGCATTTCTGCAGGAAGTGACATTTTTTATTTTCCAGCCTTGCAATGCAAATCACCAAATCCTGCACTGGATCGACTAACCCCTCATTCTCAACACCCTGTTCAGTATCAAACAGTCACACCAGTTCGTTCACTTGGGCTTCTCCACATCCAAGGTGCTCTCCATTAGCCATCACACAAACATCCATCTTGGTCTATGACATCATCAACCTCTATCGGCAATCCCTTGGAAGTCTACTCATTGATAACAACATCCACCAATATACCAATGGCATACAACTCTACATGAAAGCCTCCTGTGTTCTTGCCATCCAGTGCCTGAAGCACTGTCTGCATCTCTTCCGGGTGTGGATGTCGAGCACCTTACTAAAAATTAACCAACCAAAACCAAATCCCTCTTTTCAACAGCCAGTCAAATCATGACTTGATTACATTAATCTGGATGGATTCAAATACCAACTTAAGTCTGTGAGAAAGTTGATTATTAGTTGGGGAGATGTAAGTCTTCACCAAATAATAATGTCACAATTGTTTATAATAATTGAAACCTGAGCTCAACCCTTGGTGGCTGTAGCACAGGCTTAATTGAGGTGACGTGTCTAAAGCACTTATCAATACCAAACCAGTTAAAAGTAGAAAACACAATAAAAATCTATTGGGTACAATGTAATGAACAAATAGGCACCAACACAACAAAAATTGGAAGTAAGGAAGTAGAGAAATTATTTTTATACGTTTTGAATCAGTATAGCGCCTAAAAAACACAAAGCACCAATTGGAGCTGTCAGGTCAAGTCAAAAGAGTTAAGACAAACCATGAACTAGTACCAGGTGGGTACAAGGACCAGGTTTCTTCTGGTGGAAAGTTTACCTTCCGAGAGATTTCCTAGAGAAAAGATCCTGTATGTGGGAAATCAGAGGGGGTCAGGTTACAGGCTGGGTTGTATGGAAAGATCAATGACAGAGGCCTGATGAAGCATGGGTCTGTAACAGGAGCCTCAGCTCTGTTGAGAAACTTGGTGTGGTTGACATTGATTCCAGGAAGCTCAGAACTGGTGAAGACTGGAATCCGTACCCATTAATGTCTTTTCAGCAGTCAGATGCTGTTCGACATAAGCCTTGATAAAGTCCTTCAAAGTTCAGACTTAGAACATTTTCAGGAAGTCAAAACTCTTTCAGTTGGCAAAGCCAGCAAGTTGAATCCATCCAGCAATTTTATATAAGGGTATGTGGTTTCAGGGTCATTCAAGGTCTCCGCTGATTCTCTTGAGGAAACATTGTGAAAACAATTCCAGTTTTGAAGAGTTTAGGGTTGGATGAGTACACTCTAACACCATGCAAGGGTACAGGACCTTGTGGGAACCACTTAAGGGTTAGGAATCACTCTCCCAGAAGCCAACAGATGGGTCCTGGGCAAATCCAGTTGGAACAGATCAGCTGGGCTCTTGGGAAAAGTAGGCTGACCTTTGGCATGCACTTCTCTGTCCAAAGTATACATGGGAGCAGTTCATGCCCGTGGGGCCTCTCTCCTCAGGTTCAACAGCAGGTGCAGTTCTTCCTTTGTTTCTACAGGTCCAGATATGTTGAAAAGCGGGTACTGAGGCTGCAACATGTACCATGCTGTGGGGTTGAAACTCCTGACAACTCCCTAACAACATGGTATCCCACAGTGCCCTTCTCTTCCTAAACCCAAAATGGTCAAAGTTTTCCTCCCTTGGGCAAAGCTCCCTCAGCCCACCCAGAGGTGTGGCTATGATAATGGGCAAACCCTCCCCTATGATCACACAAAACCAGTCCTTGGGACAGCCCCTCTCCCACTGGGATTGGTGCCTGGTTGACCAGCAGAACAATGAAGGGGGAAGGGCTAGGTGTAAGTTACATCTACTTGTGACACGGAAGATACACTTTGAACTGTAATTAAGTTCCTGGGTATAGCCCACCTAACAATCCTGTCAGGAAAAACTCATCTTTCGAAACCAAGCCTGTTAGAAATGGGGTTTTTGTTTGGCAGTCAGGTTGCCCTCTGTCCAAGCAAGAACCCTCACTCTAGTCAGGGTAAGTCACACACAATCCAAAATCAGCCTGTGCTCACCCTCCGGTAGCTTGGCACGAGCAGTCAGGCTTAACTTAGAAGGCAATGTGTAAAGCATTTGTGCAATAAATCATACAACACCATAGCATAACACCACAAAAATACACCACACAGTGGTTAGAAAAATATATAATATTTATCGGGGTATCTTCAGGTCAAAACGATCAAAGTTGCAATATGAATTTGTAAAGATATCACTGAAAAGTGATATAAAGGGGCTCATTCTGACCGCGGCGGACGGCGGTCGCCGCCCGCCACGCGGTTCCCGACGAAAGACCGCTCCACGGGCAAAAGACCGCGGCGGTCATTCTGGCTTTCCCACTGGGCTGGCGGGCGACCGCCGAAAGTCCGCCCGCCAGCCCAGCGGGAAACACCCTTCCCACGAGGACGCCGGCTCAGAATTGAGCCGGCGGAGTGGGAAGGTGCGACGGGTGCAGTTGCACCCGTCGCAAATTTCAGTGTCTGCTAGGCAGACACTGAAATTCTTTTTTGGGCCCTCTTACGGGGGCCCCTGCAGTGCCCATGCCATTGGCATGGGCACTGCAGGGGCCCCCAGGGGCCCCGCGGCACCCCCTACCGCCATCCTGTTCCCGGCGGGAGAACCGCCAGGAACTGGATGGCGGTAGGGGGTGTCAGAATCCCCATGGCGGCGGAGCGCGCTCCGCCGCCATGGAGGATTCTCAAGGGCAGCGGAAAGTCGGCGGGACACCGCCGACTTTCCGTTTCTGGCCGCGGCTGAACCGCCGCGGTCAGAATGCCCAGCGGTGCACCGCCAGCCTGTTGACGGTGCTACCGCCGACCTCCGCCATGGCGGTAATTACCGCCAGGGTCAGAATGACCCCCAAAGTGTCTTAAGTCTTTAGAAAGTAAACAAAGTCTCTTTCAAACACAAAGTACCTGGTTTCTGGTGGAAAATCTCCTCAGAGGGCCACAGGAGAAGAGGTACGTGGAAAACTGGTGTGTGCGTCGATTTCTCCTCAGCACACACGGACTTGCGTCGTTATTTTCCACGCGGGGAGTCGTGCGTCGTTTTCCGGCACGCGGACAGTCTCTTTCTGTGGTTCGCGGGGAGTACCAGATGTCCCGGGTCTGTGCGTGGATTTTCCTGCTTGTTTTCCGGCTGTGCGTCGTTCTGCGGGGCTGCGCGTCGAAGTTTCGATCTCACGGCAGGCGTTGCGTCGAGTTCTCCTGGGGAGTCGGGCGGCGTTGTCCTTGCGAGGCCGTGTGTCAAAGTTTTGATCTCACGGCAGGTGTCGCGTCGATTTCTCCTGGGAAGTCGGGCGGCGTTGTCCTTGCGAGGCCGTGCGTCAAAGTTTCGATCTCACGGCAGGCGTCGCGTCAATTTCTCCCGGGAAGTCGGGCGGCGTTGTCCTTGCGAGGCCGTGCGTCAAAGTTTCGGTCGCCCCGAAGGCGTCGCGTCGATCAGCGTCGGTGTGCGGCGTTTTTCTTGCCGCGGAACAAGCTGTGCGTCGAAAAGTTCGGCGCACGGAGCGTCCAAGAGGAAGAGAGAAGTCTTTTTGGTCCTGAGACTTCAGGAAACAGGAGGCAAGCTCTATCCAAGCCCTTGGAGAGCACTTTTACAGCCAGACAAGAGTTCAGCAAGGCAGCAGGCCAACAGCAAGGCAGCAGTCCTTTGTAGAAAAGCAGACAGGTGAGTCCTTTGAGCAGCCAGGCAGTTCTTCTTGGCAGGATGTAGTTTCTAGTTCAGGTTTCTTCTCCAGCAAGTGTCTGATGAGATAAGGGCAGAGGCCCTGTTTTATACTAAGTTGTGCCTTTGAAGTGGGGGTGACTTCAAAGAGTGTCTAAGAAATGCACCAAGCCCCCTTTCAGTTCAATCCTGTCTGCCAGAGTCCCAGTAGGGGGTGTGGCAGTCCTTTGTGTGAGGGCAGGCCCTCCACCCTCCCAGCCCAGGAAGACCCATTCAAAATGCAGATGTATGCAAGTGAGGCTGAGTACCCTGTGTTTGGGGTGTGTCTGAGTGAATGCACAAGGAGCTGTCAACTAAACCTAGCCAGACGTGGATTGAAGGGCACAACAAGGTTTTAGTGTAAAGAAATGCTCACTTTCTAAAAGTGGCATTTCTAGAATAGTAATATTAAATCCGACTTCACCAGTCAGCAGGATTTTATATTACCATTCTGGCCATACTAAATATGACCTTCCTGCTCCTTTCAGATCAGCAGCTGCCACTTCAACAATGTATGAGAGCAGCCCCAATGTTAGCCTATGAAGGGAGCAGGCCTCACAGTAGTGTAAAAACGAATTTAGGAGTTTTACACTACCAGGACATATAACCACACAAGTACATGTCCTGCCTTTTACCCACACAGCACCCTGCTCTAGGGGTTACCTAGGGCACACATTAGGGGTGACTTATGTATTGGAAAAGGGGAGTTCTAGGCTTGGCAAGTACCTTTAAATGCCAAGTCGAAGTGGCAGTGAAACTGCACACACAGGCCTTGCAATGGCAGGCCTGAGACAAGGTTAAGGGGCTACTGAGGTGGGTGGCACAACCAGTGCTGCAGGCCCACTAGTAGCATTTAATCTACCTGCCCTAGGCACATGTAGTGCACTCTACCAGGGACTTACAAGTAAATTAAATAGTCAATCATGGATAAACCAATCAGTAGTACAATTTACACAGAGAGCATATGCACTTTAGCACTGGTCAGCAGTGGTAAAGTGCCCAGAGGTCAAAAGCCAACAACAACAGGTCAGAAAAAATAGGAGGAAGGAGGCAAAAAGTTTGGGGATGACCCTGTCAAAAAGCCAGGTCCAACATGACCCCCTACCAGCCTAAAGCCAGGGGAGAACAATCACTATCCTGATGTACTTCCCTGTTTGAGGTGACAGAACAAGGACCCAGGCCCACAACAGCAGGGGCATGCTCCATTTCTTCGCCTTCCTGACTCCAATTGGATCCCTCTGTCCATACTCTCAGGGCCCACTAAGCCAACCCATGGGGAACCTTTCTCCTTACCTGCGGATCCCATCTGTGCAGCACCTAACCTTACTTTGCTCACAGATGTATCCCAGGAGCAGGATAGTACCACCATGACCAACACAGTGGTGTTGCCCACTCTACCCCCGGGGTGTGACACTTGTCCCCTCCCCAGGGATAACTCTGACCACCCGGACAGCAAGCCACAGTGATTACTGACAGCTGCCAGGGATGAGAGCCAGGCCCCAGGCCTCTCAAAGCTCTCCCACCACTGTGGCTGTGGAGAGTGGGGGGCGGTAGCCCCAGGTGCTGGGCACCCTTTAACCACTCTCCCTTCCACCAGGTCAGGGATGACAGCCTGAACCTGGTCCTCCCCTCTGGGGCTCTGTACCCTCCCTCCTGGAGCGGTACCCCCAGAGTCCAACATGGTCAGGGTGCTTACAGAAGTCGCCCTGTCCCATTCCTCCACCAGTGCAGGGCTGTTAACCTGCAACTGGCCCTCCAACCTGGGGTCTGTACCTTCAGGTTGGACTAGGGCCCGGGGTGAGGCTTCCCTCCCCCTGCCCTCCCTTCTGGGGTCCAGCACCCTCCAACTAGGAGTGGCCTCCTCAGAAGACAACATGGTAGGGGCACTGTTATCAGTAGCCCCTCCCTCCAGGTCCGGGGGGACACCCTGAACCTGGTCTTCCAGCCCAGGGTCTGTACCCTCAGACTGGATCACTGCCTGGCAAACCAGGACTTTCTGGGAGGCACACCTACCCCCCACCAGGTCAGAGTTTAACCTCTGCACCTGACCATTCAACTCAGAGTCACCACCCTGAAGTTGAACAATTGCCTGGCACGCCAGGACTTCCTGGAGGGCACACTGACCCTCCACCAGGTCAGAGTTTAACCTCTGAACTTGGCCATTCAACTCAGAGTCACCACCCTGAAGTTGAACAATTGCCTGGCACGCCAGGACTTCCTGGAGGGCACACTGACCCTCCACCAGGTCAGAGTTTAACCTCTGAACTTGGCCATCCAACTCAGAGACACCACCCTGAAGTTGAACAATTGCCTGGCACGCCAGGACTTCCTGGAGGGCACACTGACCCTCCACCAGGTCAGAGTTTAACCTCTGAACCTGGTTCTCCAACCTAGGGTCACCACCCTGAGGTTGGGCAACTGCCTGGTACACCAGGACTTTCTGGGAGACACACCTACCTTCCACCAGGTCAGAGTTTAACCTCTGAACCCGGTTATCCAACCCAGAGTCAGCACCCTGAGGTTGGACAACTGCCTGGTACACCAGGACTTCCTGGGGGGCACTAGTACCCCCCACCAGGTCAGAGTTTAACCTCTGAACCCGGTTATCCAACCCAGAGTCAACACCCTGAGGTTGGACAACTGCCTGGCATAGCAGGACTTCCTGGGAGGCACACCTACCTCCCACCAGGTCAGAGGTTAACCTCTGAATCTGGGTATCCAACCCTGAGTCACCACCCTGAGGTTGAACCATTGCCTGGCATACCAGGACTTTCTGGGGGGCACACCTACCCCCCAACAGGTCAGAGTTTATCCTCTGAACCTGGTTAGCCAACCCAGAGTCACCACCCTGAGGTTGAACCATTGCCTGGCAGGCCAGGACTTCCAGGGAGGCACACCTACCTCCCACCAGGTCAGAGCTTAACCTCTGAGCCTGGTTCCCCAACCAAGGGTCACCACCCTGCGGTTGGGCAATTGCCTGGCACACCAGGACTTTCTGGGGGGCACACCTACCCCCCCACCAGGTCAGAGTTTAACCTCTGAACCTGGTCATCCAACCCAGAGTCAACACCCTGAGGTTGGACAATTGCCTGGCACAGCAGGACTTCTTGGGAGGCACACCTACCTCCCACCAGGTCACAGTTTAACCTCTGAACCTGGGTATCCAACCCAGAGTCATCACCCTGAGGTTGAATCTTTGCCTGGCATGCCAGGACTTCCTGGGGGGCACTCTCACCCCCCACAAGGGACACACCGTCCCCAAGGGCCACACAAGAGTCTGGTTGGCGCAGGTCTCCCGACCTCTGCCCATCCGGCAGAATCTGGGTTTCCCCCAAACCAGAAACGGTTTCACCTGGGTCATTCCTGGGGGGCTCTGCTCTCAGAGCTGTCCCCTGACTCTCAAGGTCCTCCACTGGGGTCTGCAACCCCCTCTCAACCCTATGTCTGGACTTCTGCACCCCCTCACTAGGAGGGGTACTGCCAGACACCAGAACTGTTGGGATGCTGGCTACAGTCACCCCCCCAAGTTCTTCTGACACTGCGGGGCTTCCCTCAAAAGGTGGCCCTACGGTACAGGCTAGGCTTCCCTCCTGGTGTTCCCTCATGGAACCCTCTAGGACCTGGGACCTACCTGGGACACTACAATCCTTTCCCACCTCACTCGGTTGGGAACCACCTAGACCACTCCCTTCAGGAGCACCCCCAAATGCCTCTTCAGACTCTCTGGTACTCACCCAGAAGTCTGCCTCCATTGTAAGTTCCCTGGGGTCAGAGAACTCACACTCCACCTGGTGTTGGCGTAGCTCTGGAAAATAAGGACCAGACATATGCTCTCCAGCAATTACATCACTCTGCCCTTCACATGTATTAACCACAGTACCCTTCACCCAACCACCCAGTAACTCAACCTTGGAAAAGCACTCTACCTCACCCTCCTGAGACTGGTGAGACAGTATCTGTCTGTCCCTGACACTCAACCCATACTCTTCTGGGATGTCTCTACACTCTATATCCAGGACGTCCACCAGGGGGGAACCCTTTTCTCTGTCACTCTCTGCTAGAGTCAGTAAAGTGTCCCTCCCCCCAGTAGGAATATGACTCCCTGTGCCAGTTCCCCAATCCTTCTCAGGGACCCTGTGCATAACGGGAACTACCTCATACACTTGAACCGCCTGGGGTGTGTCAACTCCCTTCTTCAAGTTGGGCACCACATCTCTGGGCTTGTGCCCTTCTTCAGCAGTACTAGATGCAAGATTTTTGCTGCCACCATCTGAACTGGACTCAGCCCTTCCAGCCTCCAGTTTCAGCTCTTTACAGCTCAGCTCTTGAGCTGCAATCTTTTCTTCTTCCAGGGCTAAGAGTCTTTTTGCCTCAAACCCTGCAAGATACTCCTCTAATTGTTGCTCCTGTCGCCTTTGACTTCGGAGCCATTCATCTATCTCTGGGTCTCTTTCCTCATCTGAGTAGTCTTCCTCCTCATGTGAGCAGTCTTCCTCCTCATGTGCGTAGTCCTCCTCCTCATCTGAGGGGTACTTAGTCATTTGGTTTCTTGCTGCCTCTCTCTCTGCCCATCTTTCCTCCCCCCAGACTATGTAGTTATGTAGCATCTCCGCCTTAGTAGATCTCCTTGCTACAGGAAGGCCCCATTTTCTGCAAAGCTTCCTTAGGTCAGCCTTAGTGAGGTGGTCAGTACGAACAAAGAATGAGTAGGTAAGCAATCCCATTCTGATAAGATCTTACCAGCAAAAACCAAAATCCAAAGTCCAAAATATCAATAGTATATCCAGGAGGACATCAGAGAATCAAAAACCCCAAAAAGATGAAAAATCAAGTTGACCTTCAACTGTGGGTAGGTAGTGAAATACTTAGCTACTGTATGTCAATGCACAAACACAAGTCCTATCCTCACCGCTGATCACCAATGTTAGAAATTGGGTTTTTGTTTGGCAGTCAGGTTGCCCTCTGTCCAAGCAAGAACCCTCACTCTAGTCAGGGTAAGTCACACACAATCCAAAATCAACCTGTGCTCACCCTCCGGTAGCTTGGCCCGAGCAGTCAGGCTTAACTTAGAAGGCAATGTGTAAAGCATTTGTGCAATAAATCATACAACACCATAGCATAACACCACAAAAAATACACCACACAGTGGTTAGAAAAATATCTAATATTTATCTGGGTATCTTCAGGTCAAAACGATCAAAGTTGCAATATGAATTTGTAAAGATATCACTGAAAAGTGATATAAAGTGTCTTAAGTCTTTAGAAAGTAAACAAAGTCTCTTTCAAACACAAAGTACATGGTTTCTGGTGGAAAATCTCCTCAGAGGGCCACAGGAGAAGAGGTACGTGGAAAACTGGTGTGTGCGTCGATTTCTCCTCAGCACACACGGACTTGCGTTGTTATTTTCCATGCGGGGAGTCGTGCGTCGTTTTCCGGCGCGCGGACAGTCTCTTTCTGTGGTTCGCGGGGAGTACCAGATGTCCCGGGTCTGTGCGTGGATTTTCCTGCTTGTTTTCCAGCTGCGCGTCGTTCTGCGGGACTGCGCGTCGAAGTTTCGATCTCACGGCAGGCGTCGCGTCGATTTCTCCTGGGGAGTCGGGCGGCGTTGTCCTTGCGAGGCCGTGAGTCAAAGTTTTGATCTCACAGCAGGCGTCGCGTCGATTTCTCCCGGGAAGTCGGGCGGCGTTGTCCTTGCGAGGCCGTGCGTCAAAGTTTTGGTCGTCCCGAAGGCGTCGCGTCGATCAGTGTCGGTGTGCGGCATTTTTCTTGCCACGGAACAAGCTGTGCGTCGAAAAGTTCGGCGCACGGAGCGTCCAAGAGGAAGAGAGAAGTCTTTTTGGTCCTGAGACTTCAGGAAACAGGAGGCAAGCTCTATCCAAGCCCTTGGAGAGCACTTTTACAGCCAGACAAGAGTTCAGCAAGGCAGCAGGCCAACAGCAAGGCAGCAGTCCTTTGTAGAAAAGCAGACAGGTGAGTCCTTTGAGCAGCCAGGCAGTTCTTCTTGGCAGGATGTAGTTTCTGGTTCAGGTTTCTTCTCCAGCAAGTGTCTGATGAGGTAGGGCAGAGGCCCTGTTTTATACTAAGTTGTGCCTTTGAAGTGGGGGTGACTTCAAAGAGTGTCTAAGAAATGCACCAAGCCCCCTTTCAGTTCAATCCTGTCTGCCAGAGTCCCAGTAGGGGGTGTGGCAGTCCTTTGTGTGAGGGCAGGCCCTCCACCCTCCCAGCCCAGGAAGACCCATTCAAAATGCAGATGTATGCAAGTGAGGCTGAGTACCCTGTGTTTGGGGTGTGTCTGAGTGAATGCACAAGGAGCTGTCAACTAAACCTAGCCAGACGTGGATTGAAGGGCACAACAAGGTTTTAGTGTAAAGAAATGCTCACTTTCTAAAAGTGGCATTTCTAGAATAGTAATATTAAATCCGACTTCACCAGTCAGCAGGATTTTATATTACCATTCTGGCCATGCTAAATATGACCTTCCTGCTCCTTTCAGATCAGCAGCTGCCACTTCAACAATGTATGAGAGCAGCCCCAATGTTAGCCTATGAAGGGAGCAGGCCTCACAGTAGTGTAAAAACGAATTTAGGAGTTTTACACTACCAGGACATATAACCACACAAGTACATGTCCTGCCTTTTACCCACACAGCACCCTGCTCTAGGGGTTACCTAGGGCACACATTAGGGGTGACTTATGTATTGAAAAAGGGGAGTTCTAGGCTTGGCAAGTACCTTTAAATGCCAAGTCGAAGTGGCAGTGAAACTGCACACACAGGCCTTGCAATGGCAGGCCTGAGACAAGGTTAAGGGGCTACTGAGGTGGGTGGCACAACCAGTGCTGCAGGCCCACTAGTAGCATTTAATCTACCTGCCCTAGGCACATGTAGTGCACTCTACCAGGGACTTACAAGTAAATTAAATAGTCAATCATGGATAAACCAATCAGTAGTACAATTTACACAGAGTGCATATGCACTTTAGCACTGGTTAGCAGTGGTAAAATGCCCAGAGGTCAAAAGCCAACAACAACAGGTCAGAAAAAATAGGAGGAAGGTGGCAAAAAGTTTGGGGATGACACTGTCAAAAAGCCAGGTCCAACAAAGCCTTTTGTCGAGGGACTGAGAGGAATACACATCTCACCACAGGAGAGACATTAATGGTCAGGTGGCACAGAACGCTGGCAGAAAGCCACATTTTGCTTAGCCAGGAAAATGCCAACTTTCACAAAGCGATATTTTCTAAATAATTTAAAATACTATTAGTTGGAAACTTTGAATTGTGGTTCAAGCTACTCCCAAACTGATGTTATGCATAAAAAGGTGTTATAATGTGACCCAGTGCTTTTCTATTGGAAAGTCAGCCTTGCCACAGTGAAAAACTGATTTGGAGATTTTTCTCTGCCAGAGCATGTAAAACTTGAATACACATGCTTTACATTTAAAATAGTATGCACCCTCCCCTGCAGGCATTTAGGACTTACCTTAGGGGTGACCTATAAACACTAAAAATGAAGGTTTGGGTCTGCCAAAAGGTTTATTTTACTAGGTCATATGAACAGTTTTAAAACTGGACACTCAGGCTGCAGGGGCACGTATGAGGACATGCTTTGTATTGTCACTTTAGTGTTGGCATGATAGGTGCTGCAGTCCATAAGTGAGATTTAACTTACAGGCCCTGGGTACACTGGGCACCATGTAGTAGGGCCTTATATAGGTAAGTTAAAATGCCAATCACAGTTTTTAACTAATTCAACAAGGGTTTAAGCTTCAGAGTACATGTACTGGGAACTGGTTATCAGGGTCCAGTTTACAGAATCTAAAAATCAACAGCATCAGTTCAACAAAATAGGGATGATTATTCAAAAAGAAGCATTTTTTTCAACCTACCAAAGACACTCGGATTCAGTCATTATACTACTGTATCTATATGATGGTAAATCCCAGCTTCATGGCCTCCAATGCTCCGCCCTGGACCCCGCTGCAAGACCTTCAAACCTAGCACAGCATGTCTCATCAAGGGCCTGCGGAAATATTACATTACCCACATCCTAATGGAACTCAACTGACTCTCCATACTGCCACACACCACTTTCAATGTGAGATGCATCATCTACTAGGATACCATGACCAGCACCTTTGTCTAGCTGACTGGCAAGCTCACATCTACAGTGGCTCTCTGCAAATCCCTAGCCAGGACACCAACAGATTAGAGATGGAAAGTACAAGAAAGTAAAAACTAATCCACAGGCCTTCTCCTGCACAGAGGATCTGGAATACTATTCCCACATCCACTAGAACCACCCCTACGCTTCTTCAATATAGGAAAGAGCTGAAAACACACCTCTTCACAAAAGACTACATTCTTTCAAAGTAAATAGTTTAGCTCCCATCTCACAACCCATCATCCCCACCTACATTCACTCTCTCTAACGTACTACACAGCTACCACTTGCATACATACATATATGAATATAAATACAGTCAAACATACTTTTACCTTATTGGCATTGGAGCTTTGCGGCAGACTCTGTGAATGTGGAAAGCCCTTGGGAACTGAGGTGGACATTTTCTAAGTTTGAACTCTGACATGATGCAGTTTGTGGTTGTAAGATGGTAGGTAGCCTTGGAAACTTTCATGTTTGACCTCAGGGTGTAAATGGTGTGGTATTGAACAAAGCTAGTTTGTACATTGTTTGTTGAGGAGATGAAGTGTTGTGACTTGAAGACAAAGAAGAACCTTAGTGGAAAAGCATAACCTTCACATAAGGAGAAGTTGCACACACAGTTCTGTGACATTCTGCTGATGTGGGATAAACTGGTGCCACTTCGGAAACATATAAATGGAGACATATTCTGAAGAAGGTGGTACAAATAAGAATACCCACCGATACAGTGTTAGTGTTTTAACAATATTCACTAGTCCTTCCAAACACTGCACCAACCTTCCGGTGCGTGATAAAAAAAAATCTTATTTTAGAGCATCTTCCAATTAAAGGAACTATATATCGGGAAAGCGATTTAATGATGTAATATAAATTGTCAGTTGATGGACCTGTGTATGCAAATATGTTTATAGGTGTTATGAGAATTGTTTTATTGTCATGCTTCTCTTTTATGGTGAAGATTTTTATCATTTTTTCGACGTAGTGAAAGACATTTGATACAATTATTGTGTAGTTAGTGACATATCCGTTTGAGGTAATATTGTTGAAAATACAATAAATGAGGAAGTGTGAGAGAACGGTAATGAACCACCCTCCAACAGGAAGTAAAAGAATGGAAACTTTAAATATTAGGAAATAATCAGAGGAGTATGGCATTATGATCAATTAGGTCAACCAACTTAGTAGATCAAGTGAAGAATAAACAGGAGACATGTTGAGTACTTTGAAATTTCAGTCACTCATCAGGCCCTTCTACACATGGTATTCTGAAGCCGACCATTGTGGAAACTAATGGCCCTGCGGCCATAGGATCGTCACTTTTTGTGACTCTCCTGTGGCGATAAGCACAGTGCCGTATTTACAAGGTTGCATTAAGCTACTTTTTGTGGCTTAACGCCACCCTGTAAATACGGCCCCTTCCCACGCACCACTGTGCGTGGAAGGGGAGTGCAATGGGTGTTGCTGGGGGCGTGACACAGCAACACCATTGCATTGTGCAGCACACACAGAAGTGCCATAGCGCCATTAGAGATTGTTTATGTGCAGGAAGGGACACCTTCCCACACATAAACAATCACACCCCTCAGCGCATTGTGCAAGGATGCCTGTGTTGGCTCTGGCAGCTACATTTAGCGCCAGCGCAGACGGAAACGCAGGGGTGTGCCGTATTCACTTAAATTCAGCGCATCCCTACGTTTCTAAAGTGACGCAGAGCAGCCCTGCCAATTTTGGCGCAGCACCGCGCTGAGCCACTTTTCAATAAATCTGCCCCTTAGAATCCACTTGTGTACATGTACTGTATGACGCAAACTTCATGACAAGTGTATGTAAGGCTTACATTGAGAAAAAGATTTAAGAAGCTGACCCCTAGTTAATTTCCTCTAGAGTTACACAAACAAACGGGAACTGGAGGTGTGGACTGGGGATATATTTGTGAAGTATAAAATATTAGAAACGATTACAGCAACTTGTCTAAACATGTATAATAATATAGTTTGAGCTGCATTAAATACCAGGTGTCTAACGACCAGCCAGACTTAAAACACAGACAACAAAGTTTTTACCTTTTCATAGTACTTGATTTCATATTCTGTGCTATTTGTGCTTAGATACCCAGGCTCCTGCCAAGACAAGGTGATGCTTTTCTGCTCAATTTTATCTGTGCGAATATCCGTGATAAGTGATGGCTCTGAAAGGCAGAGGAGAAAGAAACAAAGAAATCATGGTTAATGTTTGTCCGGGCGCCGAAGATTTAGCAAACAATTCGCCATGAATTCCTCCCTGCTGTCACTGAAACCATAAACAGTGCCAGCAGGAATTATTTTCACATTGATCAGGATGCAAGCAACTGCGTATGAATCATCAAAATCACATTTTAATCCATCAGGCTCATTTCCTGCGACATTAGGGTGCTTATTCCCATTCTTTGACAAGATCGGCTAAAATCAATGCGAGAACTTCGCATGATCCGGTATCGATCCGTTGTCGTTGATTGTTCCGGAGGCCCTTGGGTTCTGTAAACAGACATTGTTGTCGCCTCCTATGATTGACTGCAATCAGATTTTCCTTGTGGTTTATGCGTAATGGCGCTCGACGGAGCCCTTTATCTGCAAACTATGAGAAATAAGGCACGTGTCTGCGGCGGAAAATATAAAACAAATAACAGGGGTGGTAAATTTGAGTTTTAATCTACACTCTGCCTGACCGCATTTCAAGGACTATAGGAAGCCTTGGTAACAACTTCTGTGTGGAAAAGATAAATCTAGATGCCTTGTTTTTATTATTAAACTTAGGCCCTTATTTATACTTTTTGGTGCAAAACTATACTAACTCTGTTTTGCACCGGCTTGCACCATTTTTTAGCACCAGCTAGGCACCATATTTATGGAATCGTGCAAGCCGGTGCAAAGGGTAGGCTAGTGTAAAAAAAAAATATGTTAGCTGGGTGGGGCTGGCGTTATGGAAGAAGGGGGTTTTGCACCAAAAAATGACGTTAGGCAGGTTAGAGTCAAAATAAATAACTCTAACCAGATTAGCGTAATTTTTTGACACTAAGGGGCATATTTATACTCTGTTTGCACCAAATTAGCATTTTTTTTTAACTCTAATTCGGGGAAAAACTAACTCCATATTTATACTTTGGTGCTAGACCCGCCTAGCGCCAAATTTATGGAGTTAAAGTCATTTTTTGGAAGTGGAAACCTACCTTGCCTTAATGAGATGCAAGGTAGGCGTTCCCACGCAAAAAATGACTCTATGACCTTAACGTCATATTTATACTCCCGTGCAAAAATGATGCATGGGAGGAAGGAGGGGTCAAAAAATGGGGCAAAGCTTGCTTTGCCCCATTTTTTAACTCCTGGGTCAGGGGAGGCGTTAGGGGACCTGTGGGCCTATTTCCATGGTGGAACACCATGGAATAGGCAGACAGGTGCCCTCCCCAGGCCCCAGGGGCACCCCCACCCACACCAGAGGAACTGCAAAGGATGGGGGACCCCATCCCAGGTAAGTACAGATAAGTACAGGTAAGTATTGCATTTTATTTTTTAAAGTGCCATAGGGGGCCCTGAAATGGGCCCAAATACATGGCACAGGGTGCACTGGCCGTGCCCAGGGGATCCTTGTCTCTTGTGCTGGCCATTGGGGCGGTGGGCATTACTCCTGCCTTTTCTAAGGCAGGAGTCATGTGGCATTGTAGGTTTAGCACCATAAAATGACACTAATCTGGTTAGAGTCTCTTTTTTTTTTAACCTGCCTAAAGTCATTTTTTGGTGCCAAACCCCCTTCTTTTATACCGCCAGCCCCACCTGACTAAAGTAACATTTTTTTACTCTAGCCTACTTTTTGCGCCGGCTTGCACCATTCCAGAAATATGGTGCCCAGCTGGTGCACAGAAATGGTGCAAGCCGGTGCTAAACGTTTTGGTGCAAAACTGAGTTAGTGCAGTTTTGCACCAAAAAGTATAAATAAGGGCCAATATTTTGTAAGTTTGCACCACTTTTGTGTCCAAAAAATGACATTAATGCGGCGCAAAAAAAGTATAAATCAGGGCCTTGGTGCTAGACGGTCTAGCACCAAAGTATAAATATGGAGTTAGTTTTGCACAGAATTAGAGTAAAAAGAAAATAACACTAATGTGGTGAAAACAGAGTATAAATATGCCCCTTAGTGTATATTTCATCAATTTGACAAACAACTCTTCTTCTATGTGCAACTTTAGTGCCAAAAAGGTCAACAGAAGGAGCATGTGTGAGGTAATTTATGATTTGTGGCTGTATCCAAAGCCTTCCTGAGTAGAAAGTGAGAACATGAGGTGCAGGGACATTGAGCTGGTAGAAACAGCGGCTTGCTTTTCATGCCTGTGTGAGTGAAAGTGGGGGGAATGCTGCTAATAACTATTTCTCAAACTCTCCTATGTAACGCTGGAAACTTACAACCTGTTCACTTTGTGATTTGCCCTGTTATTCCCCCTTGTCTTCCACATGTTTGCACAATTATAGGCCCAGCAACTAACAGGTATCTTGTCCTTGACAAAGCCCATAGACGTGAGTGGGCCTTTGGTGTTTGTCACCCACCATCATACACCTATTAGCCGCTTTGTACTTTTTAATACCAATTACTTATAAGAACTGTTGTCTGGACTGTCTTATGCAAAAGCAGAAGTTAACTCAATTATGCTATCTTTTCGGTATGTCTTTGTGGTCTACTTTCTCTTTTTGATTAACGGGTATCAACGTCCTTAAAAAAGGGGCCCTAATGCTTTCACGCATAATTATATAATACCTGACAAAGGTTGATTCTAACTCCTTTTAAGGCTTTTTTCATTTTGTTCCCCTGGCCTTCTTCCTCATTCCCCACCTCCCTGGTTTGTTTCACATGCTATAGCACTGAATCTGTTTCACATCATATGTTGTTATTGTTTAAAACAGAGAAGCAGCCTGAAGAACGATGCTGGAACAACCAGGGTCATTGTCCATGAAAGCGGAACAACGCTTTCATGAACAACAACCCTGTTTTCCTCTGCCTTAACCACGTATGTCTGGAATAACGAACATGCATGGTTAAGGCAGAGGAAACAGACTCGGGATCGGAGAGGATGCGGTCAGGTAAGTGGGGTGGGGTAGGGTTGGGGGTAGTGTTAGGGGCGGGGGTAATTTTAGTTTCTAGGTGCAGGGGCGCGGTGGGGTAGTTTTAGGTTTTAGGGACGGGGTGTTGGGTTGGGGTAGTTTAGGTTTAAGGGACGGATTGGGGGTTGGGTGGTTCTAAGGGCAAGGGTCGGGGTACTTTTAGGTTTTATGGGTGGGGGTCTCAGTAGTTTTAGGGGCAGGGTGGGGGTTGTAATTTTAGGGGTGGGGGTTAGGGTGGTTTTAGGTCTTATGGGCGGTGGTGGAGGGTCACGGTCATTTTAGGGGTTGGGTGGGGGGTTGGGGTGGTTATAGGTTTTAGGGGCGGGGTGGGGTGTTGCAGTACATTTAGGGGCAGGGTTGGGGTGGTTTAAGGTTTTAGGGGCAGGGGTGGGGGGGTCGCGGTAATTTTAGGGGCAGGGTGTAGGGTTGGGATGGTATTAGGTTTTAAGGGTGGGGTGTGGGTTCACAATAATTTTAGGGGCTGGGTTAGGGGCTTGGGGTGGTTTTAGGGGCAGGGTGGGGGGGGTCGCTGTAATTTTAGGAGTGGTGTGGGGGTTGGGGTGGTTTTAGGGTTGGGGTTGCGGTAGTTTGAGGAGTGGGGGTTCGGGTGTTTTTAGGTTTTAGGGGAAGAGTGGTGGGGTTGTGGTAATTTTAGGGGCGGGGTTGGGGTAGTTCAAGGTTTTGTGGGCAGGGTTGGTGGGTTGTGGTAATTTTAGGGGCAGGGTTGGGGTAGTTCAAGGTTTTGTGGGCAGGGTTGGTGGGTCGTGGTAATTTTAGGGGCGGGGTGGGGCGTCGGGTAGTTTTAGGTTTTATGGGTGGGTTGGGGGTTGTGGTAATTTTAGGGCTGGGTGTTGGGGTGTTTTTAGGTTTTAGGGGCAGGGTGGGGGGTCGTGGTAATTTTAGGGGTGGGGATTGGGGTGGTTTTAGCTTTTAGAGGCAGGGGTTGTGGTAATTTTAGGGGCCGGGGTGGGGTGGTTTTAGGGGTGTGGGTTGGAGTCAGGGGGGGTCGCATGCTAGAACCATGCATGACATTCATGCATGCCTTTACCGGGAATGCCTTTACAACAAAAAATCATTGTTAAGGCCTTTGTGGTAAAGGCTTTAGTGGTAACAACATGGTCGTTGTTCCGACCGCGTTGTTCAGGCATGCGTGGTTTCAGCATGCGTTGTTCTGACATACATTCTTTAAAACACTCTGATGCCTCGTCACTTTGCCAGACTATTAGAAACGAATCATCAAGAACACAATTAAAGAAAACAACTAGTGTGCAGGGGCACATGTACCATCCTTTCAAAAGTCATTATTTGACAAGGAACGTATGCTCACATTGATACACTAGTCAGCTGTGATTATAGTGGAATCCACTGGATGGGGTCATTTGTGAACAGAGAAACTGGAATACCTTATTCTATGCAGTATTTGCTCTAGTGCCACAACACAGCTCTAATTGAGGACTATTTGGGTTGGAGTACAAGCTTTTTGTTTCATTGCTTAAATACTGTGTCCTTCTCATAAAAATAACTAACAAATGACATACATCTGTACTTGTATTTGCAATCTACGGTGCATTACATCTCACATTACTGAATGGTAGGAGGATAGTCTTAAACCTGAGAGACTTGAGTATATAAGGTTTACTACAAACCACAAGGACATAGACATAGACAGAACACCCAGCACTATGACGAGTGAGATAAATGCAACCCACAAAATACATGAATGTCAAGTAGAGGTAACTAGGAGCAGCTACCCCTGGCGTGGTTTTGGCACCCCTTGTACTGCTCTTGCTCCCCATGGTTTCAAAGGATATGAAGGGAGCAGCAGGAACAGAATGTATACAAGGCTTGAGAATCCATATTTATTTTTTGCAGCTCTAATTACTTGCCTTTTTCAAAGCACCTCATCAACAAATATGAGTTGTTGGTGCATTAAGGGTTGTCAAGGGATCAACCCTTTAAGGCCCTTAGCAGCCTAAGGTTGCATGATGTTGCTCCTCTACATCAGACAGTTGGCAATCAATGGCCCTGGTGCTGGGATAACAAAGATAACCCATAGAGACAGAAACACATAAACAAAAAAGCACACACATACACACACTCCATCATATTATATCAAAACAAGTGACTTTTTTAAACTTGCCAATCCCTCTTATGCTGAGGATTCGGAGGCCAGTAGAGCAGTAATACTTCAGTAACTGCATAGCCTTCTATTAATGTGACAGAGCACAATAGTGACTGTAATCTAGCCGCATCGCTACGTCTCTGAGGTTTCAAATCTTCTTCTACTTATTAACTGCCAACCTGTGACACCTTCCTCTACTTAACTCATCCCATCCTTCTATCCCTTCACTTCCCTGCCTTACTCGCCCCATCCCCAGCTGTCTTCACCTCTGCCTCTTCTCTCTAACACGACACCCACCCACAATTTCCTCTCTAGCTTTGATGCAGATTTTATTTTAAGATTTAACTACCTGTTCTTTTCCCCATTTTATTGGAATGGAGAATCTAGTCATCACCTTATTGAAGATTCAAATCCCGATCCATTGGCACTTATGTAAAGTGTACTGATGCCTATCCGAGGCAAAATCACACTACATAAAACATTAAATAATAATAACCAAAAAGCAAATGGTGTCTATGAAATTTGGTTCTTGCCCTGTCATACCATTTATAACTGAATGTTTGTTAGGTTCTTATTCTTGAAGTTGAGTTAAAAATATTTTTAGGGTGTGAAATTAGAATCTTTATAATTGACACTAGTGTAATTTGAAATTATTTAAACTTTCTTTGTAGTTACTAGTTTTTGCAGCGACAACATTTTTGAAAATAGGAGCTGGGTTTTTTCCCAGATCTGAACCCATTAGTCCATTTTTTAGCTTAAAGGGAGAGTGCATACACTTGCGCATAAATTGTACCCTATTTGTTTGGGAACACTAGCCTGATTTAGGGACTAAGGGCCTGATTTAGAGTTTGGCGGACAGGATACTCCATCAAACTTTTGGAAGAAATTCCATCTGCCATAATTCAAGTGCAATAGACTACAAAGAACTTGTAATATGCAGGCTGGACATCCATCATATTTGTGATGGAGTATTTGTCCACCAAACTCCAATTAAGCACCTAAATTGGCTGCCTTCCTGACTACTTATCACAAGCTCAAGAACCTACATTTTACTTGGAATAAATCTTGAAATCCTTTTGTATTAGGGTTAAAACATCTATGACGTATTGAATATTGTTGTTTTCAAGATAAGCTAACCCCAGCCCATTCTGCCTGATGCTAATAGGAAGATGTAAAAATGTCTACCTCGCAGCCATTTCTGACTACATCACACAATATTTCCAATACCTACACCACTGAATCTTTAGGTGTCTCCCAATCTCAACGTTCTCCCAATATCTTGCAGCTCCTACTGGCAAAGTCTGTTTCAAACGAATGTGCAGCAAGAGCCAAAACATGTTTTTACTGTTTTTGTGTTCTGCGGCTACTGTAATCTTACTCAGGTTATATTTCGTAAAGGAGTGTCAACTAACCAGCAAGACTAATGGCTTTGTCATAAATTTTGGGATTAATGGTGTAACAGTGCTAAACTTCCATGTCTCACATTTTGTAAGTTAGTCCAAATTGTAGGAAGTTGAAATGGTTGAACCCTACTACTTGAGAGATAAAGGGGGTCATTCAGACCTTGGCGGACGGCGGAGGCCGTCCGCCAAGGTACTGCTGACAAATGACCGCACCGCGGTCAAAAGACCGCGGCGGCCATTCAAACATTTCCGCTGGGCCGGCGCGCGCTCTCCAAAAGAGCGCCCGCCGGCCCAGCGGAAATGCCCCTGCAACGAGGACACCGGCTCAGAATTGAGCCGGCGTAGTTGCAGGGGTGCGACGGGTGCAGTTGCACCCGTCGCGTATTTCAGTGTCTGCAAAGCAGACACTGAAATACTTTGTGGGGCCCTCTTACGGGGGCCCCTGCAGTGCCCATGCCATTGGGTTTCCCGCCATGAACAGGATGGCGGTAGGGGGTGTCTGAATCCCCATGGCGGCGGAGCGCGCTCCGCCGCCATGGAGGATTCAATGGGGCAGCGGTAAACCGGCGGGAGACCGCCGGTTTACCCTTTCTGACCGCGGCTGAACCGCCGCGGTCAGAATGCCCTTGGGAGCACCGCCAGCCTGTTGGCGGTGCTCCCGTGGTCGGTGACCCTGGCGGTCACCGGCCGCCAGGGTCAGAATGCCCCCCAAAGTCTTCTGTGACAAAACAATGGAAGTTAGTAGTTTGGTGGGGTGCCAAATTGATTAATTATGCCTTGCGTTATTGCAATTCAGGTAGCGAAGAAGAGAGAACAACACATGGGTTATTAGGAGTTCCAAACCAAGCAGAACGAATGAAGGGGAGACTCAAAGAGAAACTGAATGTGGAACAACTGGAGCTCAATTAGAAATACTTCTGAGGCTGAAAAGTTGGAGAAAACATTTTATGTCTAATCCAATCCATGGCAGCATTTGACTTCTGGAAATATATGTTAGAATTTATTTGTTGGCTGGAATTAGAAACATTGAAAAATGGCTGAAGTAAAACACTGATTAAATGGACGTTCACAGGCAAATCTAGAAACATGTAAACAAATACCCAAAAAAGTCAGAAAAGTACATGCAGAAACCTCTGCCTCTACTGCCAATACTTTTCTGACTTTAAAGTATTCACAGACAATCCCAAGAAGAAGACTGGAAGGTGATGCAAAGTATGGTTTTCCAGGCTTACACTTTGGAAGGTCATTTAACTCTCCATAGAGTTGCTTTTCTCCCTGTATAGATTATTCCAAAGTAAAGGAACCTCAGCCAGGATCAACAAGCAAATCATCACCAGGCCATTCAGACCATTCAGAAATCGGTATCAAAAATTACTCACAAACTATCATAATATGCAAACTGCATAATTCTCACCCCAGCTCAAGGAGATTCAATGGCTACTATCTACAAGCAAGAATAGTTCAAGCACCTGACCCACACATTTAAGGGCCTTCATAACTTAGACTTATGCATACCTCAGCAAGTGAATCTACTTTCACACATTCTCCAAACACCTCTGCTCAACTGGACTCCTACTTGCACACATTCCACGCATATGGAAAACCAGAGCCAGTTGTCAAGCCTTCTCCTTCATCACTCCTAAAGTGTGGAACAACTCAAGGCTACACACCCAAGATTCCTACTCTTCTTGAATTCTGCAAGAAGCTGAAAACATGGTTCTTTGAGCAACCTCACTAAGCCCTAGGCTTGGGATTTATGGGTGTGCAGAACTAAGCCCAAGTAAATGGGCCTACATCTGTCAAGAATCCTTTTGTGAAATCTGTCAGAGATAACAAAGGTAAATTCAGTAACTTGCATTCTCAACCCAATTTACCACTGGAAATTGAGCCCTGAGTGTTCTACTACTTGCAACTCACATTATGATTATAGCATGTCCTTAGTGGCCTATGAAACATAGGCCCATATTTATACTTTTTTAGCACCGCATTTGCGCTGCTTTTTTATGCAAAAGCGGTGCAAATTTACAAAATACAAATTCCTTTCCGGGAATAAACCCATATTGCTTGGGTAATGTTAATTGCAAGATTATTCTATTGACCCTATTAGCAAGGATTTCGGTATATATCCTAGAGTCTGCATTGAGCAACAAGATAGGTAGCTACGCATTACAATCCAAAGGGTCCATATCTTTTTAAAAGAATATAGTTAATATAACCTTGTACTAGGAGAGAGGGATGCGACCAGTAACACAGGTCTCTTTTAGTACGTCTCGTAACAGTGGAGATACTATATTAGAGAAGATCTTATATTTTTAAGCCTGGATATGATCAAGGCCAGGGACCTTCCCTAGCAGTAGAACAGTAATGATGGTTACCACTTCTTCCATGGAAAATTCTTTGTCAAGCATTTCATTTTCATTGGCACCGAATGTAGACAGAGCCAAAGACCTTAAGTAATCATGAATGTCAGCCAGGTTATCAATCATCTCTTCTTTATATAGTGTTTACCAATAGCTAGTAAATCTCACTAAAATCTCAGAGCAATGGGTGCATACCCTCTCAGTTAAATCTGTTTATCTGGGAGATTATAGTTTTCTGCGTCTCAAGCTGGCTAAGGCATGCAAGAAGTTTCCCTGACTTTTCTACTACTTCACAGACCTGGCTTCAGGACTGAAAAGCTCTTTAAAAATGTCTGGTGGCTATTAGTGCAGCAAAACGTCTGCAAAGACCCATTATTTGTAGGTGTGATCTCTGTGCCGCCTCTTAATGGTAAATGATTGGTGTGATAGGTGTTTGGATTAATCTATCCAGTTGTTTTCTAACTAGTTTGTCTGTTTACCTGCCTGATCCTAATATCTTAGAGTTAAAACGATTGTTGTAAGCTTCTAAAAAAGTCCTTCATAGTGTCCCAGATTACAAACGGGTGGGCTAATCCTTGGTAAATAGACATAAGTTATTAAATTTGTTTTCATACATATTGGACAAAATCAGATTGCTTAAGTAAGTATCAGGGAAAGTCAGAAGAGCATTGTTGAATGCTTGTAATAAAATTGAACTCCCATGGTAGGGAGACAGCAAAATGATCAGACTATAAAAGATGATAGATTTGTTTTTGACAGGAGGAGGCAATTAACGTACTAACCAAGCACAAGTCTCTTCAAGAGTATTTGTTGTAAGTTCCAGAGGAAAGGGTATATCCCAGGCTATCAGGATTTGTTTTCTGTAAATATCCAGCAAATTCAGCCCACATATCATGTTACAATACTTGCCCTTCTACTTTTCATTTGACCTGTATTCTTGGTGTGGTTGTATCTAGATTTGGATCTAAAATGCAGTTGAAATCCCCCATCACAATGATGGAAAGATTGAAACTTCTAAGTTCTAGCATTAAACTAGTGAAAAACTGAGGGTTCTTATAATTAAGCGTGCAAAAGTTGACTAAGATGAAATAGCTATTACCTCCCTAATTAACTATTTCTACCTACCCTCCCAGTCCACTTTGGACTTTATGATTTTTGGTGCCTTATTAAAAATTATAAAAGAAACTTCCATCTGCCCTGAGCAGTATGTAGCATTCATTATATTATAAATTCTAGGTAGAGTGTAGCCAACGCAACACATAGATATGTTTTGAATTGTAGCTTACTTCTTTGTAAGGTGGGTCTCCTGTAAAGCCAAAATGTCAGGTCTCATGTGCCAGGCTTCAGGAAAAACTTGTGCTTGAACCCCGGCTTGCAGATTGCAGGTCCAGCAGGCTCAGCGGTGGCACAGGAGCTGGAACTGCAGCTTTGTACATTGGGCTGTGAGATAAGAAAGTGACACCAGAAGATTCTGGACACCGGCAGGAGATGCAGTGAAGCAGAGCTGAGGGCTTCATGAATACATTTTAACATACTCCAAAATGCCTTCGTGACAGCCCCGGTGTGAATCTCCTGCCCTCATTTTAACATGAAATATTTTGTGAGAATAAAAATCAAAAATTTTCCTAGATGTGTTACAAATACATCGTCATACATTTTAATCACAATATTTTTATTGCATTAACTTGTCTGTGATTTAAGGCATTCCATTTTCTCAAATGTGTTCTGAAATGAAATTAATGGAGTGCTTTGACTTATTGCTCGGTGCATTTGTAGGCACCTGCCAAATGAAATACGCTTTTAAAGAACCACTGCATGAATTCTTCTAGGAAATATGTTTTGTGTAAAGTGCAGAACATTGGTTTCCAGTCCAAACAATGATACTTCCCTGGTGTTAGAAGGCTTTTACCAAAATTCAGGCTGACCCGTGATATGGTGCATTCTTGTCCTTTCAGCCAGTACAGGTGCACAATTTGTTGCCTATAGCCAATTCAGGCACCCCTGCACCATGGTGTCTGCATTAAAGCAGGATTGTTTTTGTGTAGGAAGAGATACCTTCCTGCACAAAAACAATACATGGAGGCTTTTTTCTCTTTCTTTGTGTACTGCAGAATGCAACAAACATAGAAAGAGGAAAGAACAAGAAAAAATAAAGATATTTCTTCTTGTTACACCTTCCCTGGGGAAGCGTACATTTTTTACCCATTTCTAGCTTTACAGATCTTTGTAAATCTAGGAATGCATCTAAATCCATGGGTGTTGCATGGGAAAATCCACTGCAACACCCATGGAATGCCTCCCTGATGCATGGTAAGGCAACACAGCGACTTGTGCTGTGTTACCTTACATCACATCCACGAGGTTATGAAAAACCACACAATGGGGCATATTTATACTCCGTTTGCGCCGAATTTGCGTCGTTTTTTTCGACGCAAATTCGGCGCAAAACTAACGCCATATTTATACTTTGGCGTTAGACGCGTCTAGCGCCAAAGTATGAGGAATGAGCGTCATTTTTTTGCGTGAACGCCTTCCTTGCGTTAATGAGATGCAAGGTAGGCGTTCCCGTCTAAAAAAATGACTGCGACGCAAATGCGTCGTATTTATACTCCCGGGCAAAAATCACGCCCGGGAGTGGGCGGGGCAAAAAAACCCGCATTTGCGCCTCTTTTTAACGCCTGGGTCAGGGCAGGCATTAAGGGACCTGTGGGCTCAAAATGAGCCCACAGCTGCCCTCCCATGCCCCCAGGGACCCCCCCTGCCACCCTTGCCCACCCCAGGAGGACACCCAAGGATGGAGGGACCCATCCCAGGGACATTCAGGTAAGTTCAGGTAAGTATAATTTTTTATTTTTATTATTTATTTTTTTGGCATAGGGGGGCCTGATTTGTGCCCCCCTACATGCCACAATGCCCAATGACCATGCCCAGGGGACATAAGTCCCCTGGGCATGGCCATTGGGCAAGGGGGCATGACTCCTGTCTTTACTAAGACAGGAGTCATGTAAATGGCGTCTGGGCGTCGTTAAAAATGGCGCAAATCGGGTTGAGGCGATTTTCTTGCCTCAACCTGACTTGCCCCATTTTAAGACGCCCTAACGCCATTTTCCCCAACGCCGGCGCTGCCTGGTGTACGTGGTTTTTTTCCACGCACACCAGGCAGCGCCGGTCTGCTAGCGCCGGCTAACGCCATTCAATAAATACGGCGCCCGCATGGCGCTTCAGAATGGCGTTAGCCGGCGCTAAACTTTTTGACGCTAAACTGCGTTAGCGCAGTTTAGCGTCAAAAAGTATAAATACGGGCCAATGTGGCTTTGAGTGGCCTCGTATCTATAGGTCGGCACTCTGCGCTGCCTCAGTGTCATATAAAATGACACACAGGCGGTGCAAGGGGCTTGCAAATAAGCCCTTATGTGTAGTAACCTTAGAGTTTGCATGAAAGTGCAAAACAGATGAACTTTAGAATGAAACAGATGAACTTTAGAACTACGCAGATCTCCAACTTTATTAAGGTTTTTAAACAATGTCAGAACTTTGTGAATATTAACATTCTTTTGGCATCTATATTTTAGGCCGGGCTTTAAAAAAAAAAATATTTGCAATTTGATGACTGAGATTAAATTCTCTTAAGCTATAAAGATTTGTATTACCCAATCAATAATATTTCAATTCATTCATTCTTTTGCTACAAAGCTCAATCCCAATAAGACCAAGGGCAAGAGGATTGTACATTTGCAATGTGTAAGACGTACTTCATGCACATTCCACAGCGCGTTTAACATTTTCCAAACCACTGCTAGAGACCCTTTTGTCAAGTTCGATGTTTAATGCTTTTGAGGTATTTTCAAAGTAGCGGATGTTACGGTTTGTACTATATGTTAACTAAACAACGTGAAGCAGTGTTTAACAAGGTCACCACGGTTCCAACTGGGAAAAAAAAATCTTCAAATGAAGGAGTTTTATTTTGACTTAAGGTTCACATCATTGGTTTAAACTTCTGATATGAAGTTGAAGTTAAAAAATGAAGTTTAAGTACATTTAAAGTAGTTCTTTGTTCAATGCCCTACCAGCCAGGTTACAATTTTTACAGGCACCTTGAAATAAGTCCTTGTGGAAATACTGAAATGCAAAGGGGATGCGGTACACTGCTGTCAATAGTATGTTCACATAAATAGAATACTAATGCTTCAAAGATAGAGCAGGAACAAAGTTGTAAATGCCTATTAACTCTCCTAATAGATATTTATGAAATCAATTCACCGTTACAATTGTCAATCAAACTTTAAGATTAAAAAAGTAAAGCTAACGACACAGGTTTACAAAATCACCCATCGGGAAAACCTAAGCATAATGTGCAAAGTAATATAATTTCATTAAAAATACAAGTTATCTTTAAAAATCAATATGAACAACATTCTCCCAATTATGGGCTGAATATGAGATTAGGTTTAGTTTAATATACTGAAGTTATTATCTTTGGTATGTGTTAGATCTGACGTCCTTTGTCTGGTTTCCCATGAGTTTTTGCCTTCTGAACGTCTGTTGTACTGACTTCATTTTTGCTAGCTTTAGGATTCTGTACACTTCACTGCTAACCAGTGCTAAAGTGCAGGTGCATTATACTTTTAAACATGGTGACATTAGCTTATCTCCAATTAGCACATTTAATTTACTTGTAAGTCACTGGTAACATGCACTATACGTGCCTGTAAATTAAATGCTACTAGTGGACCTGCAGCACTGATTGTGCCACCCACTACAGTAGCACTTTAAACATGTCTCAGGCCTGCCACTACATAGCCTGTGTGTGTGCAGTTTAAACTGCCATTTGTACTTGGCAAGTTTCCGGGCCATTAAAAACTTCCTTCCATGCTGCGTCATCTGTCGAACTCTGCCAACTGTGAGTCCTGCCCTGCCAAGAGGTGCCAATCCAGTCCTGGGTCTTCAAAGTGACTTTGCAGCTGTTCTTCTGCAGAAATTTATGCTGTTGCTCTGATCAGAGCTGCAGCATCCTTCCTCAATGCTGATGCATCCCCACTGCCTCCAAGGAGAAGGTCTCCACATCGACGACTGGGCAACTCAGGATCAACGCATCACCACCAGCATCGGCACTTTGTCTTCACATTGCAAGTTGCGCGGCTTGACGATGATGCATCGCCTTCATTGCAAAGGGTTCAATGTCGTACCACCAGGATATCTCTTCGACCACTGCTCAGCGATGACACATCCCCCAGACTATGCGAATCAGAACCAACGCATCGCCTTCACATCGCATCGTCGACATCAATGCAACCCTCCATCCAAGGTACTTTTTCAGCCGGTACTGAATGGTTCCTGTAGGTGGACTTCCCTCAATTGAGGTCACCCTACACTTTGGATGTAATCCTTTTACTGTTTCAAAGTTGTTTACCACTGTTGCTATGTCATAAAGGAAATCTGGACTGCTGTGAGGGGGCTCTCAGAGAGCCTGTCAGTGCAGCACTGGCACTCTGTAATGATGGAGAGTTGGTAACATGTTGGGTTCTTATGTCGAGTCCCCCGTGCGAGTCTTCTGTGCGTTCTGGAATTCCTGCACGAGACTCGACATAAGAGAACGGGGCAGGAGAACGGTTGGGACGGCGTCTGTGGTGGTTCTGTTTGTTTGCTGTCCTGCATTATTTTCGGAATAAATTTATCTTGAAAGCCCAGACTCTTCATAACACAGCTTCAGAAAGGGGAGGGAAAGCAGACATGGTGGTAGGGCATGGGGAACAGTATTTATTTAAACAATTGGGACAGGGAGGAGAGGCCATAATATATATGGCTCCTCTATATCTCATTTGCCCCTATGCAACATTAGCAACCAGGGCAAGATGATATTAGGTCATACATAACTAAGATTCTTAGTTACTTCACTGATAAATTGAGGTTCTCTCTCATAGTCAATTTGATGTAATTCAGAACCCCTCAGAGAAAAACAATCCCACTATTCACTGTTACTCATTTTTAATTCCCTATGTTACTCATGTCTCTCCCTGAGAGCCACTAATGTGAAAATCATGTTATACTTCTGGTTATTTGCTAATATAATGCAGCAAGACTTGGAAACAAAAGTTGTTGCTATATCATAAAGGAATTCTAGTCTGCTCTGACTGGGCTTTCAGATACCCTGTAAGGGCAAACTGAGAGCACTGCTTCGGGGTAGGGATGGGTGACAGAACAGCAGCTATTATTTGTATTTATTTTGTGGGGGAAGGGATGTATTGAAGAGACGGTGGCATGGGTGAGTGGCAGGACAACTGCTTTCCATTAAAACAGAGCAGGGCAGTGTGGTAAATGCAGACCGCGGTGAGAGTGCGTGGCAGGACATTAGATATGTTTTTTAATATTTGGTGGTAATGCTGAGGGTGGTATGTGAGGGCAGAAGGATCACAACCTTCCTTTTTTGGGGATGTGGTGACGAATAGACAGAGGGTGGTAGATGTCGGTGGCAGGGTACAAAGTGTAACATAATGCAGGGAGCTGAGGCAGGTAAGGCCAGTTTTGTATGACCCTGATGTCATTCACATCCCTCCAGAGAAAAATATCCCCATTATTAAATTTTTAGCCGCCTATATTCTACATACGTTTGCAGTGGGCCAAAAACCAGGGAAAATGTCAAATACTCACTGCTATGGGATGGAAGTGTAAGCCAAGGTGGGAAATATCAGGTTTGAGTGGAGGGTGAGAGAACCCTTTGAATTGGGATCAGAGAGTACTCAGGCTAACTAGATCACCAGACATTTGGGTGATCCTATCTTAAAGTCCCCATAATTATTTTTAACCATTACACCCATGCTGTTGTTGTGCTTCCGTGGAAGTTAAGAGGAAAAAAGACTGTTGATAGTGAGTAACTGCTGTGTGGGTGTGTGACAATAAAGACATACACATACATGCATATCCACAGCTAAATTTCCCATTTTTATTTTCATGAGGTTTATCTTACAGTCATGAGAAATACATTTTCAATGGTCTGTGAAAAATATCTCAGTCTTAATGAATAAATAGCCCAAAGTGAGAATTATCGAACAGGAGGTGGTAAGTAGCACTAAGGTTATGAGCAAAAGAAAAGTTGAGCAGAAATACTGGCTGTAATGGGAGCCTGCACCTACATTAGGGAAGGCATGGACAATAAGGGAAAGCTTTCAGAGTGCACAAAACACAAGTAGTCTTCTTCAGATAGAGAGAAGAAGAATAACTGATTGGCGTTGAGATATTCCTAAGATGCATTTGCTCCAAATTGAATGCTTAGGTCACAGTATATTATTTACAATGTATTCTGAACCATGTGTGTGTGAGAATACCACTGCAGTCGTCCAGCAGACACTGACAAACATGTAAGAGGTATGTTGTAGATCAGCTGGAATCATAGCTGGACTGGGACAGAAAATAGTCCTGGGGGACAAAATAAAGGTAGCCATCACACAAGAAGTAGATAGTAAAATAATGGCCCATATTTACAAATTTGGGCCATTTTGAACTTTTAAAGACATTTTTTTTAAATATATATTTTTATTAACCTTTTGTTATTATACATTTGTGTTTCGGTTCAGAGTAATCACTTGCACCAGTTATACATGAACACATAAGCTGGTCACAGTTGTAGCATACATTACTCGTGTTACACTGTTAGGTTTTGCGGAGCCCCTAGTGTGGTTTGTGGAGTTATCGGGTACTGACTCTAGTGCTTTAAGCCCCTTGACCCACTACGCCGAGCTCATCGTTGGTCTTAGTGTATTTGATTTATGCCATTTTTATACATAACAAATTTGTGGATAAAAAACCCATTCCTATTTGCAACTTGGAGAGGGGATCATAGGAAGTGAAGATCAGAGATAATGGGGGGGAAAGGTAAAAAAGAGGGGAGGTAAGGGAGGCTAGGAGGGGATAGGAAGGGCAGCCAAACTAAACAAAGGGTTAACTTTACAGCATTGTATGGGTGATACTTGTGGTTAATGTTCTTTAAGGAGCAGGCGCGCTGTGATAGTCTTATGGGGGCCATGTCCGGGTCGCACCAGTGTGTGGGTGGGGTAGGAGTCTGCTCTTTCCGCTTCTTTCGCCCCCTTGCTCCTGAGGCATTGTGGGTGGTGGCGATTCTTGTGGCTTTTTTTTTTTTTATCGTTTCTACATGTGGTCCAATTGTCAGTACTGGGACCTCAGGGCACCAACCGGGCAACCTCCTGTTCAGGACCACCCCCTGAGGCATACCGCTCCCCGGCCACCCCTACTTCAGTGTCTGTTGTTCTCTTGGCTAGAGCGTCCTATGTCGTCACCAGTTCTTCCCAAGTCGGGGCGAAAGGAACAAGTCGGACGCCCTTGGCTTCCTCGGCTTTCAGGACCTGTAGTTCGGCCCTGGACCATTTCGTAACATCCCTTTTCCAATCGGTAAGCGATGGGCAGACCGGGGCCCTCCAGCCTTTTGAGATCAGCCTTATATAGAGGGCTAGCGTTAGGTCTAGAAAACGCCCTCTTACTTTCCCCTGCTGGCCTGAGTCCCAGAAAACACAGGTCCGGGGTGGGCCTTAACTCCATTCCGAGTAGACGGGATAGGGCAGCCAGTGCCTCCCTCCAGCCGGTCTGGAGCATCGGGCACCCCCACACCATATGGTCAAAATCTGCCTCGCCCCCCCCGGCATCTCGGGCATGTCCTGGGAGTACCTCCGTATATTCGGAATAGTCGGTGCGGTGTGAGGTACGTTCTGTGTAGCTAATTATATTGGCTGTAACGTAGTCGCATATTACGTGAGACCACCCGGGGGTATGCTAGCGCTTTGCTCCATTCTGATTCAGTCAATTCCCTCCCAATGGTGCCTCCCCATCGCTCCCTCAGGGATTGCAAGGAGCCCAATACTGCATGGGCCTGGGCTGGTAAATTTTAGCTATCAGGTGGGGTTCTTCTCCCGATGTCAGCAAAAGGTGCAGTACCCCGTGGACTGCGGGCTCTGCGTTTATCATGCACCAGTGATCTTTCAGGGTGTGAACCAGCTTCCCGAAGAGTAGGAACTGGCCCCGGGGAACACCCGCTTCCGTTAGGGCAGAGAAATCTCTCAGTACCCCCCGTTAAAGAGGCCGCTCACGGTCTCGATCCCTGCTCTTGTCCATGGGCCAAGTCCGAGGCTTCCCGGGCACAGTCCCCCAGCTCCCAGGACCAGTGCCGAAATTGGCAGAGCCGGAGAATAGGGGGGGCCCACTCCCACTCTTTTCATGCACCTCTCCCAGCACGCCAATGCAACTCTCGTCATTATGTTGCTACCAGGTAGGGCAACCTTCCTACCTATCATGCGTGCCACAATCCAATCTGCGTCTATTGTCCCCTGAGGTGTGCACAAGTCCAGTGGTCTCCTGCCCGACATCCAACCAGGTACCCATTGTAGCTGGGATGCCAGGTAATAAGCCTCAAAGTCGGGGCGCCCAGTCCTCCCATTTGAGTCGGTCTACAAAGGGTTGTAAGTGCGGTGCGCCTACGACCGTCATCCCATATTAGTTCCCTTAGCAGCATGTTCAGGTCACGGAACCATGATGGGGGGATCAGCAGCGGCAGGTTTGCGAAGTAATAGAGGAATCGGGGGAGCATAATCATTTTGGACAGTGCCACTCTAGCCATTACTGTCAGTTTCAAAGAACGCCAGAATCCCACCGAGGACCTCAGCAATCGCAGTGCTCTGCCCAGATTACCCTCCCTGAGATCTCCCAGCTCGTGGAATATCTGGATACCCAGGTACTTGAAGGTTCGGGGGGCCCAGTTCACGTCTGTCGGGCATGAAGTAGGACGCACTTCGTCTGGGGACAGAGGGAACACATACGTTTTGCTGCGGTTTAAGCGAAGTCCGGAGACCTCGCCAAAGTTCTCCAAGACACTGAGGGCCCAGGGGAGGTTGCAGTTGCGTCCCCAAGGTATATTAGTATGTCGTCAGCATACAGGGAGACAATGTGTTCAGTAGGTCCGCACATTAACCCCCGTCCTGCTCCCTCCTCCCGCAGTCGGCTCGCCAGAGGCTCAATCGCCAGGGCAAACAGAAGCGGGGAGAGGGGGCATCCCTGTCTGGTTCCACGAAACACTGGGTATGCTCCGGATATAACTCTACCCGTCTTCACCCTTGCCAGTGGGGACGAATATAGTAGGTCAACCCAACTCACCCAACTCACCCAACTCACCCAGCTCTCACCTAGGCCCATCCTCATCATCACCGACCTCAGGTAGTCCCACCTAATTGAATCGAAAGCCTTTTCGAAGTCCACCGCTAACAGGAGCCCGGTTGGTGAAATCGATTCTCGGGGCATGTGCATGATAGAGAAATGACGTCTGAGGTTTAGGGAGGTGCCGCGGCCCGGAATGAAGCCGTTTTGATCAGCGTGAATCAGCGTGGGCATATGAGGGAGCAGGCGGTCGGGCAAGATCCTGCTAAGGATCTGAAAGTAGCTGTTCAGCATTGATAGTGGGTGGAAGTCTGTCACCGAGGGTTCACTGCTAGTGGACTTAGGGAGTGGCACTACTAGTGCTTCGCGCATCGTGACTGATAACTCTCCGCACCACAACGCCTCCGCGTACATTTCCGCCAGGCTTGGGGTTAACAAGGATCTATGGGGGTTATTCTAACTTTGGAGGAGGTGTTAATCCGTCCTAAAAGTGACGGAAAAGTGACGGATTTACCACCAGCCGTATTACGAGTCCATTATATCCTATGGAGTCCATGGGGAGACCGTCTGTTCCGGGGGTCCTCCCAGGGGCCAGATGCGCTATTGCATCGTTGATCTCTTCTATAGTCACCGCCCCCCCCCCCCCCAAGGTGTCTCTGTCCTCTGGTCTCAGTTCTTGGAGCGGGGTCTGCCGCAGATAATTGTCAAAGGTCACTAGCTCCAGGCTGCTAGGTCTACCATACAGGTGCATGTAATAATCTCTGAATGTGTCATTGATGGGGCCTGGGCTAAGTCTACGGTTTCCCTCTTTGTCTGTTACACTAGTGATGGGTTCGCTGCTCCCGCCCGGGCGCACCAGCCATGCCAGAAGCCTGCCCGACCTCCCCTCTTCCGATTGCAGGGATGCCAGGTATTTCTGCATGCTATGACATCTGAGCTTTTCTTCGGCTTGGGAGTGTTCTCTGCGGGCACGGTTGTATTCTTCCTCCTCGTGTGCTGCAAGGCCCAGACTTAGCTCGCCCTCGTGTATGACCTTCTCTAATGCAGTGAGCTCCTTTTCTAGTGTTTTCCTCACCCCTATTGACTGACCCAGGCAAAAATCCCTCGTCCCCACCTTGAGTGCCTCCCACTCCACTGCCCTGGAGGAGGTGGATCCTCTATTGATCTCAATGTGTTCTGATAGGTAGTCTCGTAGTGCCTCTCTATACGCTTGATCCTCGAGCGCCGCAGGGGCAATCAGCCATGACGGTATGGGGGTCTATCCAGTGATGTCCTCAGTGTTAATAATAGTGGGTTGTGGTCTGAGATTGTTCGGGCCAGGTATTCAGAATGTGTCATCCCACGGGCCAAGCCCGGGGTGCAGACCACCCTGTCAATTCTGGTGTGGACGTGGTGGAGGCCCGAGAAGAACGAGTAGTCCCTGTCGGTTGGGTGATGCACCCGCCATATGTCCACTAACCCCCATGAGTCAAGCCATTTGACCAAGCTTTGTGCTATTTTAATTGATGTAGCTCCCTGTAGTGGTAGGGTGGATCTATCCATGTTTATGTCTAGCACTGCGTTAAAGTCCCCACCTATTAGTACCTCCCCTGTATGCTGGCAGGTAAGGTGTTGCGATATGCTTGTCATGAATGAAACCTGATCTTGGTTAGGGGCGTAGATGCAACTCAGGACTAATGGGGTCCCATGTAGTTTACCTTCCAATATCACAAACCTGCCCTCCTTGTCTATGTTTGCGGTTTCAATTGTCAGAGGGACACCTGCTCTGATCCATATCATTGCGCCCCTTGCATAGGCTGAGTACTCCGTAGCGAACACTCGCCCTCTCCATCTTCGTCTGAGTTTCTCTCCCTCCCCTGGGGCTAGGTGGGTCTCTTGTATCATTGCTATCTGCACCCCCCTTCTCTTTAGGAATGGCAATATTCTGTGTCTTTTGGCCGGGGTACCCATCCCCCTGACATTCCAGGTTATGATATTGTAATCTGCCATCCTGTTCTTGGGATCTGACAATTGGAGGACCAGTGCGCCCGGCATTTCAATCTACCCACTGCTGCTCTCGCTCCTACATTGTGATAACATTCAATTGCCCATGCTGTTGGATTAACTTGGAACTGTGAACCCCAACTTCCCCTCCCCAGGGCACCCTCGGAACTATGGGTAGCCCAAAAAAACGTGGAACGGTGCAACTTTACCAAACACATAATTACAATACTCGCCAGCCAAGCCAGACAGGCGAGAGGTATAGTCAGGGGGGAAGCGGCCAAGGCCGGAGGGGCCGATCATTCGTTCAGTTCGTTATTACTTCAGGCCCAGTCGCGTAGCCAGGTCAACCAAGCTCGTCAGCTGTTTGCGGAGTCACCTTTGGTGCCCGGGACGGGCTCCCCGAGCCCCCGGCGGATGACACTATCGTGTCATCGGAGTCCCCCTCCGAGCCCTCGCGGGAGGACGCCTCGCAACCGACCCGGGCCGCCGCCTCCAGGGCCGCTCTTCTGCCTGTTAACCTCTGCGTTTTTGTCGGGGCCAGGCGCGGGCGATCCCCAGGCCTCCTCCTCCTAGTTGCCCGGCGGGCCCCGCCAGCACCAACATCCTTCAGCGCTGGTCGTTGTGTTTGGGCCCCGCGCCTCTCGAGCCAGTCCCACGCCCCCTCGGGGGATTGGAAGAAGGTGGTCTTTCCATCCACGATCACTCTCAGCCTTGCAGGGTATAAAAGTGAGTATTGGATCCCTTCGGTTCGTAGTGCTCTTTTGACCGCTAAGAATGAGGCTCGCCTGCTCTGGACCTCCAGCGTAAAGTCTGGGAATAGTGTTACTTCTCCGTTTGCTACCTTGAACGGGCCCCATTCTCTGGCTTTCTGTAGGAGAATATCCCTGTCCTTGTAATGCAGTAGTTTAGCAATTACAGCACGGGGGTCTGCCAGGAGCCAGCGGTCTTGAAGGCATGCGGTGAGCTCGTTCTAACGTGTAGTAGGGAGTCAGGCATCCCGGCGCAACCTCCGTGCTCAACCATTTCTCCAGGAATTCTACCATGTTCTCCCCTTCGGACCCCTCGGGAAGGCCCACCACTCGTACATTGTTCCTTCTGTTCCTCCCCTCTGCGTCTTCAGCGCGTTGTTCAAGTCTTGCTACTCTGTCAGCCAGTGAGGTTACTTCCGCCGCCATGTCTTTCTGCCTTGGGGTGATGTCCGCCAGCGTAGCCTCCGTGTCTTTGACTCTGTCGGCCAGCTTGCGATGTTCGGCTCTCAGGAGACCCACCTCAATCGCGACTTGGTTGATGTCTTGCTGCAGTGTTGACTTTGTGTCCTCTATGGCTCCCAATATTTTGTCTAGGGTGTCTTGAACTTTGGAGTGTGGCTGGCCCAACAGTTCCGCTGCGCCGTTCCAAGGGGGTGTTGGGGGGTCCATGGCTCTGCCCTTATGTCGGCCCTTGGGGGGCATCAGCCCGACCAAGAGGTTTGTCCCGGGGAGGGGGCCGGGCGCCGCGGGAGTCGCCGGCGAGGTTTACCCCGCGATTTAGGCTACGCAGCTTTGGTGCTGTTCGCGGTCGTCGCTGGGTGGGCCCTGGGTGCACAGACGTCGTGTTCTGCTTCAGGGAGGGGGGGTTCCGACGTTGCCAGTCGCGAGTGTTGGACCTGGTCAAAGTCACGAATTCAGGCCAACAACGATGGAACGCGGTCAGCTATAGTGATCCAGTTAGAGCTGCTGAAAAAAAGTACCTTAACTCCTGGTTGTGGAGTATTGCGGGGTCCCAAACTGAGGATGCATCTCACAGCTGAGGACATGCAACAGTTCTGAAGAGCTGCAGGACTGCAATGTGTGGTCCTGCATCATCATCAGGGAACCTTTTAATGAGGGTTTGCAATGTGAAGTCTGGCATAAGAGAATGCATGCACAGTAGAGGAGATGCGTTGGTTCCAAGGACCTGCAAGGATAGAATGTGGAGCCCTGCTGCTGGGATAAGTCAATGCAGCAGAGGCAATGCATTAATTCTGCTGAGGTTTGCATCACACAGCTGAAGCGATGCTCCGGTTCAGAGATGTGGAGAAGCTGTTGTGCGAGGTCCGGATGCATTGTCACGAAGTTCCCATGAAGAAAGCTTTGCATTGCAAAGTCCTGAGTCAAGGATATGTCATTCAGTTAGGGCGGTGGTCGGAACAGAGGAGCTGTGAGGTTGCAATGCAGATCCAGCATCATCATCATGGCTGCCATCGATGAGGATTGCGAAAGCCTGCACCAATCAGTCAATCAATCAATCCATTTATAAAGTGCACTACATACCCGTGAGGGTCTCAAGGCGCTGGGGAAAGAAAAAGGGGGGGGGTGCTGCTACTGCTTGAAGAGCCAGGTCTTGAGGTGTCTTCCGAAGGTGAGCAGGTCCTGGATCTGTCCTCGGTCGGACGGGAGGGTATTCCAGGTCTTGGTGGCGAGGTAGGAAAAAGATCTGCCGCCGGAGGATTTGCGTCAGATGAGGGGGATGGAGGCAAGGGCGAGGTTGGAAGAGCGGAGTTGTCGGGTGGGGGTGTAGAAGCTGAGTCTGTTGTTAAGGTAGGCTGGTCCGGTGTTGTGGAGTGCTTTGTGTGCGTGGGTGAGGAGTTTGAAGGTGGTCCTCTTGTTGACGGGGAGCCAGTGCAGGTCTCTCAGGTGGGGGGTGATGTGGCTGCGGCGGGGAATGTTGAGGATGAGTTGGGCGGAGGCGTTTTGGATGCGTTGGGGGCGTTGCAGGTGTTTGGACGGGATGCCTGCGTAGAGTACGTTGCTGTAGTCGAGCCTGCTGCTGACGAGGGCCTGTGTTACTGTTTTTCTTGTATCGGTTGGGATCCATTTGTAGATCCTGCGAAGCATGCCGAGGGTGTTGTAGCAGGAGGAGGAGATGGCGTTGACCTGCTTTGACATGGAGAGGGATGAGTCGAGGATGAAGCCAAGGGTGCTTGCGTGGTCAGTTGGTGTTGGTGGGGTTCCCAGCGAGGCTGCCCACCACGAGTCGTCCCAGACGGTTGGGGTGGGCCCAAGGATGAGGACCTCCATTTTGTCTGAGTTCAGTTTCAGCTGGTGGCCTCTCATCCAGTCGGCAACGGCCTTCATGCCCTCGTGGAGGTTGGTTTTGGCGGTGTGTGGGTCCTTGGTGAGGGAGAGGATGAGTTGCGTGTCGTTGGCATAGGAGATGATGTTAAGGTTGTGTTGGCGGGCCACTTGTGCGAAGGGGCCCATGTAGATGTTGAACAGCGTCGGGCTGAGGGATGAGCCCTGGGGTAAGCCGCAGATGATGTTGGTGGCTTTGGATTGGAAAGGGGGAGGCGGACTCTCTAGGTTCTGCCGGAGAGGAAGGATGTGGTCCAGTCGAGGGCTTTCTCTTGGATCCCTGCTTTGTGGAGGTGGGTTTTCAGAGTGTGGTGGCAGACTGTGTCGAAGGCGGCTGACAGGTCTAGGAGGATGAGGGCTGATGTTTCTCCATTGTCGAGTTGGCTTCTGATGTCGTCTGTGGCGGCGAGGAGAGTGGTCTCAGTGCTGTGGTTCCGTCTGAATCCGGACTGGGAGGGGTCAAGGATGTTGTTGTCTTTGAGGTATTGGGTAAGTTGTGTGTTGACGATTTTCTCAATGACCTTCGCCGGGAATGGGAGCAGGGAGCAGGGTCCACCTTTGGTTTTTAATAGAGCGTTGATTTCGCCGTGTTTCCAGCTCTCCAGGCACCCTGCTGTTTCGAAGGAGATGTTGATGATCTTCCGTAGGTGTGGTGCGATGGCTGTGTCTGCTTTGTTGTATATGTGGTGTGGGCACGGGTCTGACGGTGATCCGGAGTGGATGGAATTCATGGTCTTGCGAGTCTCGTCATCGTTGATGCTGGTCCATGAGGTCGGGCGGTTGGTGTGGGTGGAGTTCGTGGCGGTGGAGACTGGCGTGTTTGAGGTAGTAGGGGTGTTGAAGCTGTCATGGATGTCAGCGATCTTTCGGTGGAAGGTGGTGGCTAGGGCGTCGCACAGTTCTTGGGAGGGAGGGATGTCATTGACGGTGGCGCTGGGGTTGGAGAGCTGCTTCACGATGTTGAAGAGTTCTTTGCAGTCATGGCCATTGTTTTCTAGGCAGGTTTTAACCCCTTCGCTGCCAGGCCTTTTCCCCCTCCTGTGCCAGGCCCTTTTTTGCCTATTTGGGGCAGTTCGCGCTTAGGCCCTCATAACTTTTTGTCCACATAAGCTAACCAAGCCAAATTTGCGTCCTTTTTTTCCAACATCCTAGGGATTCTAAAGGTACCCAGACTTTGTGGGTTCCCCTGAACGAGGCCAAGAAATTGGCCAAAATACAGTGAAAATTTCGTTTTTTTCAAAAAAATTGGAAAAAGGGGCTGCAGAAGAAGGCTTGTGGTTTTTCCCCTGAAAATGGCATCAACAAAGGGTCTGCGGTGCTAAACTCAGCAGCTTCCCAGCTTTCAGGAACAGGCAGACTTGAATCCGAAAACCCAATTTTTCAACACAATTTTGGCATTTTACTGGGGCATACCCCATTTGTGCACTTTTTTGTGCTTTCAGCCTCCTTCCAGTCAGTGACAGGAATGGGTGTGAAACCAATGCTGGATCCCAGAAACCTAAACATTTCTGAAAAGTAGACAAAATTCTGAATTCAGCAAGGGGTCATTTGTGTAGATCCTACAAGGGTTTCCTACAGAAAATAACAGCTGAAAAAGAAAAATATTGAAATTGAGGTGAAAAAAACATCAATTTTTCTCTACGTTTTACTCTGTAACTTTTCCCTGCAATGTTAGATTATCGAAAGCAATATACCGTTACGTCTGCTGGACTCCCCTGGTTGCGGGGATATATAGGGTTTGTAGGTTCATCAAGAACCCGAGGAACCCAGAGCCAATAAATGAGCTGCACCCTGCAGTGCGTTTTCATTCTATACCGGGTATACAGCAATTCATTTGCTGAAATATAAGGAGTAAAAAATTGCTATCAAGAAAACCTTTGCATTTCCAAAAAGGGCACAAGATAAGGTGTTGAGGAGCAGTGGTTATTTGCACATCTCTGAATTCCGGGGTGACCATAGTAGCACGTGAATTACAGGGAATTTCTCAAATAGATGTCTTTTTTACACACACTCCTATATTTGGAAGGAAAAAATGTAGAGAAAGACAAGGGGCAATAGTACTTGTTTTGCTAATCTATGTTCCCCCAAGTCTCCCGATAAAAATGGTACCTCACTTGTGTGGGTAGACCTAGCACCCGCGACAGGATATGCCCCAAAACACAACGTGGACACATCACAGAAAACAGAGCTGTTTTTAGCAAAGTGACTACCTGTAGATTTTGGCCTCTAGCTCAGCCGCCACCTAGGGAAACCTACCAAACCTGTGCATTTCTGAAAACTAGAGACCTAGGGGAATCCAAGGAGGGGTGACTTGTGTGGCTCGGACCAGGTTCTGTTACCCAGAATCCTTTGCAAACCTCAAAATTTGGCTAAAAAAACACATGTTCCTCACACTTCTGTGGCAGAAAGTTCTGGAATCTGAGAGGAGCCACAAATTTCCTTCCACCCAGCGTTCCCCCACGTCTCCCGATAAAAATGATACCTCACTTGTGTGGGTAGGCCTAGCACCCGCGACAGGATATGCCCCAAAACACAACGTGGACACATCACAGAAAACAGAGCTGTTTTTAGCAAAGTGACTACCTGTAGATTTTGGCCTCTAGCTCAGCCGCCACCTAGGGAAACCTACCAAACCTGTACATTTCTGAAAACTAGAGACCTAGGGGAATCCAAGGAGGGGTGACTTGTGTGGCTCGGACCAGGTTCTGTTACCCAGAATCCTTTGCAAACCTCAAAATTTGGCTAAAAAAACACATGTTCCTCACATTTCTGTGGCAGAAAGTTCTGGAATCTGAGAGGAGCCACAAATTTCCTTCCACCCAGCGTTCCCCCACGTCTCCCGATAAAAATGATACCTCACTTGCGTGGGTAGGCCTAGCGCCGGCGACAGGAAACACCCCAAAGCGCAACGTGGACACATCCTAAATTTTGGAAAAAAACAGAGGTGTTTTTTGCGAAGTGCCTACCTGTAGATTTTGGCCTCTAGCTCAGCCGGCACCTAGGGAAACCTACCAAACCTGTGCATTTCTGAAAACTAGAGACCTAGGGGAATCCAAGGAGGGGTGACTTGCGGGGCTCGGACCAGGTTCTGTTACCCAGAATCCTTTGCAAACCTCAAAATTTGGCTAAAAAAACACATGTCCCTCACATTTCTGTGGCAGAAAGTTCTGGAATCTGAGAGGAGCCACAAATTTCCTTCCACCCAGCGTTCCCCCACGTCTCCCGATAAAAATGATACCTCACTTGTGTGGGTAGGCCTAGCGCCCGCGACAGGATATGCCCCAAAACACAACGTGGACATATCACAGAAAACAGAGCTGTTTTTAGCAAAGTGACTACCTGTAGATTTTGGCCTCTAGCTCAGCCGCCACCTAGGGAAACCTACCAAACCTGTGCATTTCTGAAAACTAGAGACCTAGGGGAATCCAAGGAGGGGTGACTTGCGGGGCTCGGACCAGGTTCTGTTACCCAGAATCCTTTGCAAACCTCAAAATTTGGCTAAAAAAACACATGTTCCTCACATTTCTGTGGCAGAAAGTTCTGGAATCTGAGAGGAGCCACAAATTTCCTTCCACCCAGCGTTCCCCCACGTCTCCCGATAAAAATGATACCTCACTTGTGTGGGTAGGCCTAGCGCCCGCGACAGGATATGCCCCAAAACACAACGTGGACATATCACAGAAAACAGAGCTGTTTTTAGCAAAGTGACTACCTGTAGATTTTGGCCTCTAGCTCAGCCGCCACCTAGGGAAACCTACCAAACCTGTGCATTTCTGAAAACTAGAGACCTAGGGGAATCCAAGGAGGGGTGACTTGCGGGGCTCAGACCAGGTTCTGTTACCCAGAATCCTTTGCAAATCTCAAAATTTGGCTAAAAAAACACATGTTCCTCACATTTCTGTGGCAGAAAGTTCTGGAATCTGAGAGGAGCCACAAATTTCCTTCCACCCAGCGTTCCCCCACGTCTCCCGATAAAAATGATACCTCACTTGTGTGGGTAGGCCTAGCGCCCGCGACAGGATATGCCCCAAAACACAACGTGGACATATCACAGAAAACAGAGCTGTTTTTAGCAAAGTGACTACCTGTAGATTTTGGCCTCTAGCTCAGCCGCCACCTAGGGAAACCTACCAATCCTGTGCATTTCTGAAAACTAGAGACCTAGAGGAATCCAAGGAGGGGTGACTTGCGGGGCTCGGACCAGGTTCTGTTACCCAGAATCCTTTGCAAATCTCCAAATTTGGCTAAAAAAACACATGTTCCTCACATTTCTGTGGCAGAAAGTTCTGGAATCTGAGAGGAGCCACAAATTTCCTTCCACCCAGCGTTCCCCCACGTCTCCCGATAAAAATGATACCTCACTTGTGTGGGTAGGCCTAGCGCCCGCGACAGGATATGCCCCAAAACACAACGTGGACACATCACAGAAAACAGAGCTGTTTTTAGCAAAGTGACTACCTGGAGATTTTGGCCTCTAGCTCAGCCGCCACCTAGGGAAACCTACCAAACCTGTACATTTCTGAAAACTAGAGACCTAGGGGAATCCAAGGAGGGGTGACTTGTGTGGCTCGGACCAGGTTCTGTTACCCAGAATCCTTTGCAAACCTCAAAATTTGGCTAAAAAAACACATGTCCCTCACATTTCTGTGGCAGAAAGTTCTGGAATCTGAGAGGAGCTACAAATTTCCTTCCACCCAGCGTTCCCCCAAGTCTCCCGATAAAAATGATACCTCACTTGCGTGGGTAGGCCTAGCGCCGGCGACAGGAAACACCCCAAAGCGCAACGTGGACACATCCTAAATTTTGGAAAAAAACAGAGGTGTTTTTTGCAAAGTGCCTACCTGTAGATTTTGGCCTCTAGCTCAGCCGGCACCTAGGGAAACCTACCAAACCTGTGCATTTCTGAAAACTAGAGACCTAGGGGAATCCAAGGAGGGGTGACTTGCGGGGCTCGGACCAGGTTCTGTTACCCAGAATCCTTTGCAAACCTCAAAATTTGGCTAAAAATACACATGTTACTCACATTTCTGTGGCAGAAAGTTCTAGAATCTGAGAGGAGCCACAAATTTCCTTCTACCCAGCGTTCCCCCAAGTCTCCCGATAAAAATGATACCTCACTTGTGTGGGTAGGACTAGCGCCCACGAAAGGAAAGGGCCCAAAACACAACGTGGACACATCACATTTTTTTATAAAAAGCAGTGCCTACCTGTGGATTTTGGCCTGTAGCTCAGCCGACACCTGAGGAAACCTAGCAAACCAGTGCATTTTTGAAAACTAGAAACCCAGGGGAATCCAAGATGGGGGGACTTGCGGGGCTCTGACCAGGTTATGTTACCCAGAATCCTTTGCAAACATCAAAATTTGGCCCAAAAAACACTTTTTCCTCTCATTTCGGTGACAGAAAGTTCTGGAATCTGAGAGGAGCCACAAATTTCCTTCCACCCAGCGTTCCCCTAAGTCTCTCGATAAAAATGGTACATCACTTCTGTGGGTAGGCCTAGCGCCCACAAAAGGAAATAGCCCAAAACACAACGTGGAAACAACATATTTTTTCGCAGAAAACAGAGGTGTTTTTTGCAAGGTGCCTACCTGTGGTGTTTGGCCTGTAGCTCAGCCGGCCCCAGGGGGTGGGGGGGGCAGAAATGCCCTAAAATAAATTTGCCCCCCAACCCCCACCCTCCCCCGCCGGGAGCGACCCTTGCCTACGGGGTCGCTCCCCCTGCGTGACATTGGCACCAAAAAACAAATCCCCGGTGCCTAGTGGTTTCTGCCCCCTTGGGGGCAGGTTGACCTAAACTCAGCTAATCTGCCCCCAAGGGGGGCAGAAATGGCCTAAATACAATTTGTCCCCCAGGGGAGCGACTTTTGCCTGATGGGTCGCTCCCCATCTCTAAAAAAAAAAAACAAAGAAAAAAAAAAAGAAAAAAACAAAAAATTCCCCTGGCGCCTAGAGGTTTCTGCCCCCCCCCGGGGGCAGATCGGCCTAATGATAGGCCGATCTGCCCCCCGGGGGGGCAGAAATGGCCTAAAATAAATTTGCCCCCCCAACCCCCATCCCCCCCCCGGGAGCGACCCTTGCCTACGGGGTCGCTCCCCCTGCGTGACATTGGCGCCAAAAAACAAATCCCCGGTGCCTAGTGATTTCTGCCCCCTTGGGGGCAGATTGACCTAAAATTGGCCAATCTGCCCACAGGGGGGCAGAAATGGTCTAAATACAATTTGCCCCCCCAGGGGAGCGACCCTTGCCTGATGGGTCGCTCCCCATCTCTAAAAAAAGAAACAACAAAAAAAAAAAAACACAAAAAAAAAATTGCCCTGGCGCCTAGAGTGTTCTGCCCCCCCCCCCGGGGGCAGTTCGGCCTAATAGGCCGATCTGACCCCCGGGGGGGCAGAAATGGCCTAAAATAAATTTGCCCCCCCGGGAGCGACCCTTGCCTACGGGGTCGCTCCCCCTGCGTGACATTGGCGCCAAAAAACAAATCCCCGGTGCCTAGTGATTTCTGCCCCCTTGGGGGCAGATTGACCTAAAATTGGCCAATCTGCCCCCAGGGGGGCAGAAATGGTCTAAATACAATTTGCCCCCCCAGGGGAGCGACCCTTGCCTGATGGGTCGCTCCCCATCTCTAAAAAAAGAAACAACAACAACAAAAAAAACACAAAAAAAAAATTGCCCTGGCGCCTAGAGTGTTCTGCCCCCCCCCCCGGGGGCAGTTCGGCCTAATAATAGGCCGATCTGTCCCCCGGGGGGGCAGAAATGGCCTAAAATAAATTTGCCCCCCCAACCCCCACCCCCCCCCCCCCGGAGCGACCCTTGCCTACGGGGTCGCTCCCCCTGCGTGACATTGGCGCCAAAAAACAAATCCCCGGTGCCTAGTGATTTCTGCCCCCTTGGGGGCAGATTGACCTAAAATTGGCCAATCTGCCCCCAGGGGGGCAGAAATGGTCTAAATACAATTTGCCCCCCCAGGGGAGTGACCCTTGCCTGATGGGTCGCTCCCCATCTCTAAAAAAAGAAACAACAAAAAAAAAAAAAAAAAAAAAAAAATTGCCCTGGCGCCTAGAGTGTTCTGCCCCCCCCCCGGGGGCAGTTCGGCCTAATAATAGGCCGATCTGTCCCCCGGGGGGGCAGAAATGGCCTAAAATAAATTTGCACCCCTAACCCCCCCCCCCCCCCCGGGAGCGACCCTTGCCTACGGGGTCGCTCCCCCTGCGTGACATTGGCGCCAAAAAACAAATCCCCGGTGCCTAGTGGTTTCTGCCCCCTTGGGGGCAGATTGACCTAAAATTGGCCAATCTGCCCCCAGGGGGGCAGAAATGGTCTAAATACAATTTGCCCCCCCCAGGGGAGCGACCCTTGCCTGATGGGTCGCTCCCCATCTCTAAAAAAAAAAAAAAGAACAAAAAATAAACACACACAAAAAAAATTGCCTTGGCGCCTAGAGTGTTCTGCCCCCCCCCGGGGGCAGTTCGGCCTAATAATAGGCCGATCTGTCCCCCGGGGGGGCATAAATGGCCTAAAATAAATTTGCCCCCCCCAACCCCCAACCCCCCCCCCCCCCGGGAGCGACCCTTGCCTACGGGGTCGCTCCCCCTGCGTGACATTGGCGCCAAAAAACAAATCCCCGGTGCCTAGTGGTTTCTGCCCCTTTGGGGGCAGATTGACCTAAAATCGGCCAATCTGCCCCCAGGGGGGCAGAAATGGTCTAAATACAATTTGCCCCCCAGGGGAGCGACCCTTGCCTGATGGGTCGCTCCCCATCTCTAAAAAAAAAAAAAAGAACAAAAAATAAAAACACAAAAAAAAAATTTGCCCTGGCGCCTAGAGGTTTCTTCCCCCCCTGGGGGCAGATCGGCCTAATAATAGGCCGATCTGCCCCCAGGGGGGGCAGAAATGGCCTAAAATAAATTCCCCTCCCCCCCAGGGAGCGACCCTTGCCTAAGTGGTCGCTCCCTTTGCGTGAAATTCACGCAAAGAAAAAACTCCCTGGTGTCTAGTGGTTTCTACCCCCCTTGGGGGCAGATTGGCCTCATCAAAATAGGCCAATCTGCCCCCAAGGGGGGCAGAAATGGGCAAAATATAATTTTCCCCCAAGGGGAGCGACCCTTGCCTAAGGGGTCGCTCCCCACCAAAAAAAAAAAAAATGAAACAAAAAAAATAAAAATGGTCCCTGGTGCCTAGAGGTTTCTGCCCCCCCTGGGGGCAGATCGGCCTAATAGTAGGCCGATCTGCCCCCAGGGGGGGCAGAAAAGGCCTTCCCGAAAATATGCCCCCCTGGGAGCGACCCTTGCCCAAGGGGTCGCTCCCTTTTGTCAATAACAATAAAAAATAAAAAAAATCCCTGGTGTCTAGTGGTTTCTACCCCCCTTGGGGGCAGATTGGCCTCATCAAAATAGGCCAATCTGCCCCCAAGGGGGGCAGAAATGGCCAAAATATAATTTTCCCCCAAGGGGAACGACCCTTGCCTAAGGGGTCGCTCCCCACCTCAATAAAAAAAAAATGAAAAAAAAAAAAAAAAAAAAAAAAAATGGTCCCTGGTGCCTAGAGGTTTCTGCCCCCCCTGGGGGCAGATCGGCCTAATAAGGCCGATCTGCCCCCAGGGGGGGCAGAAAAGGCCTTTTCAAAAAAATGCCCCCCCTGGGAGCGACCCTTGCCCAAGGGGTCGCTCCCTTTTGTCAATTTCTACGAAAAAAAAAAAAATCCCTGGTGTCTAGTGGGGTTTCAAAAACCGGATTGCAAGCAATCCGGCTTTTGAAACCCTCGGAGGGACTTCAAAGGGAAGGAAATACTTTTCCTTCCCTTTGAAGCCCCTCCGGGCCTCCCAAGTGATTGAAAAAGAAATGCATTTGCATTTCTTTTTCAATCGCGCTGGAAGCAGAGCTTCCAGCGCGACGAGGGAGGCCCCTGTGACACATCAGCGCGCGCGCGCGCGCTGACGTCACAGGGGGGGGTGGGGGGGGTCGGGGGTGGAAGGGGAAGGTCTTCCCCTTCCATCCCCGACTTGGGGGGGGAAGGGGGTGCACGGGGGGTGCGCTAGCGCGCCCCCAAGTTCCCCTGTGCCATGGACGAGATGATCTCGTCCAAGGCACAGGGGAACTGTAGCCTTGGACGAGATCATCTCGTCCAAGGCACAGAAGAGGTTAAAGGAGGATCTCTTTGCCAGCCTGAGGAGTTGGTGATGACTGCGTGTGGCGTTCTTGAGTGCTGTGAGGCTGTCGGGTGTGCGTTCGTGAAGCCATTTCTTCTTGAGTTTACGGCAGTTGCGTTTGGAGGCTTGGAGGTCGTTGGTGAACCAGGTGGCGAATGGGGGGGTGGGAGAGCGGAGAGAGAATGGGAAAAGGAGCAAAATGGGGGGGGGGAAAAAGAGAGAAAGTAGAAAAAAGAGAAAAAGCTGAAAAAGTGAAAAAAGTTGAAAAAAGAGCAAAAGCAGAAAAAGTGAAAAAGCAGAAAAGTGACAAAGCAGAAGCAACCAGAACAAGAAATGCAAAAGAGATGGACAGAGAGACAAAGAAGCTGAAAAGCGTTCTAGCGCTTACCAGGCACCAGGGCGGATCGGGTCCAGGAGGGCCTCGATGCCTTGGAGCCGCGATGGCGGGGAGGGGGAGACACGGGCACGGCTCGGTGGTGCTGTGCGCGCGGGGAGTGTTTCAACTGGCTAAAACAGGTCAGGAGACACTCACCTTAGCGCGCAGCGACTGGCATTAAGAAGGGAGGGGGAGGAAGGAGCAGCTGGGAGGCGGGAGGATGTATCGGACATCAGTGGTTCCGGTGTGGTGATGGGCTGCGATGCAATGCAGTTCTTTGTGGCAGTTCCAATCCAAGAAACAGTGCCAATGCGTTGGTTCTGTTCCGGGTTGCACCACACAGCAGAGGAGATGCCGAATTCACAAATGCTGGTAAAGCACCTTATGTCCACTTCTATGGGTCCAGGACTGAGGTGGTACATCTCGGCAGTGTAGGATCCAGATGGCAGTGTCTAAGGACAGGAGCAAGGCTGTTGGAGCCTTCTGTCCTTGGGGATCAAGTCAGGAGGCCAGCCAACTAGCCCTTGAGTCATTCTGGGGTTCTGGGTTGAAGAGAAGCAGGCCCAGTCCTTCTTACTCAGGCAAGAGGGCAGCAGGGAGCAGGTCAGCACAGCAAGGCAGCAATCCAGCAAGTCAGTAGTTGAACAGGGCAGCTGTCCAGCAGTGTGGCAGTCCGTCAGCAGCACAGCAGTCCTTCTTCCTGGCAGAGTATCCACAGGTGCATAAGTGCACTGAAGAGTTGATATCTGAGGTCCAGTATTTATAACCAGTTGGGCCATTGAAGTAGGAGAACAAATTCTAGAGGTTTCCCTTTGAAGTCCCCAGGCATCCTAACTTCCCTGTCCTGGCTCCTGACTAACTACAGGGGCTATGGAGCCCCTTTTTTGAAGGCAGGACACAGTTTATTCAAGCGTAAGTGGTGTTGTCCCAGCTCTTCCCTTCCATCCTACCAGTGAAGGCCCATCCAGGCACACCTATACTCCCAATTTGTGTGGCTATTTAGGAGGAATACACAAAACTCAACTGTTAACTTTGCCAAGTAATATGACCTAGATACAGGGTACAGGCACTAAATGACTAAGTCAGGAAAATGTTAACTTTCTAAAAGTGGCACTTTCAAAATTGTGACTTAAAATCCGACTTCACTATAAGATAGGATTTTTCATTACGATTCCAAAAACACTAAACATGAAAGAGGTACCGGTTCCCATTTGGAAATTGCAGCTTATTAAATGTAAGAAGTTAACTCCAATGTTAGTCTACACGAGTGGTAGACAGTGAAGTAGTGAAAAACCGTCATAAAGCCAGCAAAAATGAGATCAGCAGAAAGGGGAGGGTAAAGGCAAAAATTTGGGGGTGACCCTGTAGAGATGGCCAGGCCAATGGTAGCCTGCCGGGCTCTGCCTGATTGCCCTGTAGGCCAGTCCAGCCCTGACTGAAACAGTCAACAGCCCCATGCTTTATAAAGCTTGGTATGCACTTGCACGAGACAGTCACAATGTGCATATTTTTACCATTGCAGCAAGGTAGGCACAGGCCTAAATTTAATGTACAATTCACTGCACATTTAAAATGCCTACTTATGTTCGCTTCACAAAGTCAAAAGTAGAGTAAGTTAGACATGCTCCATTACACGTCTATATACAAATATGTTGCACAGTGGAGGTAAATCTAAGAAGCAAACTTAATAGGATAAACCACATTTGGAAGCTGGAAGAAATGTATGCATCCTCTGAAGGGGGGGTGGGTTGAAAGTTAATGAAGAGAAAATCCAAACATGGTGGATAAATTGAGCATACTTTGGGGTGTGTAGAAAACTACTATACTATGGGGAGTATGGAAGAAACAGAAATGCAAATAAGAGTTAAGAAACCAGCCCACTTTTACCTAAGAATCAGAGTGGAATTTGAACCGAAAATGAGTCTATAAGTTGAGCTAATGAGCATTATGGTACTGCTCCCTGTGACAATGGCGCAGAAATGCAATGGTATTTACCTTGGTAGACTTCAAAGGCACATCCCTATGGAAATAGACTAGTATTATACCCTTTCATTATTGCAAGCCCCATTGGGCCAGACCGAGGAGTAGGAGAGAACAGATCCAGGTTAAACATTCAAATGTGATAGCAATTGCTCTCTATCCAAAGAAGAGCTGCTCAGACAACTGGCTGATTTCAATAATTATTGGCCAAAACTGAGTTGGAGTTGCTGGACAAGTAGGAAAAGTCCCTTTTTCTTCTTTAGGTTCTTGATCTGTCTTATTCCTGTGTTTGTTTTCTCTAAAATTCGTTATTCCTTTTAGAATAATTAATGAAAATATGGCCACTGTTAATTAAATGGTTGTTCTGTAGCTCACTAGTACAAAAAAGTAACTTACGTGTAAGTGTTGTTGTTAAAATAGGTATTGTCCTCAGATTGATGTGTGCTTGAATTTTAACAGAAGTCAAAAAAGATGTGCACTGAACCCGTTCTACATTTTTTTATTTTGCACCTTGTCTGTGCCAGTGAACTGCATTTATGCATACAGACACAGTCTGAAGGGCTTCAGGTTTTGTAGTCCATTGACAAGAGAGTGCCTTAGAACTCGGTGATTGTAGGATGCCATAATAATGTGTTCTTCATGTTCTTTACCACTGTGCTTATTGTAGGTTGTATGGAAGGAACACTACTAGCTGAGCTATTTCCCCACTGGGTTTTTCACATTTCACTTCGTGATTTTTTGACTTTCGTTGTGAGCGAGCCTCACTATTGAGTCTCACCCACAGTAAATTAATTGTAATTAGACTGAGTGATAACCACAAGTGTCCACCTTTTATGATAAGGCCTCAACTGTAATGCAAGGGTGAGAAGCTCTGGGCTGGTTACACGGGATTGATACTGACCTGGTGTAGATCTTATAATGTGAGAGGCATTCATAATGTAGGTGTGTAGTGCTTACTGAAGATTTATGGTGCTTACTTGCATGACAGGTGAAATCTGCCCTAAAGTCCAGTTTTGCCCCACTTATGCCTATAGGGTCCAGAGAGGTTCCAACCTAGGGGTAAACATGCATCCCACGTGTAGATGTACAGTCTCTAACATCATATCTACAGTACATATGACCAATGTTCCCTCTAATTTTTTTCCACTGTGTGCGGCAGTGTGCGGTCTCTGTGCGCTGCAGCCAAGGATACGTGCGCCAAGAAATTTACCATTCACGCGCGCGCAGCGCATAACTAGCCAAGATCTTTGGCATTAGCCTCTCCATAACACTAAAGCAAAAAAGGGATGTCATTGCTCCATGCAATAGGGCATCAAGGCAGTTTTGTGACCTGGTTGCACACCCCAAGGACATGACCTGTTAAGTGCCACCTACACCCCAGTTAGAGAAAACAGAGGAACATTGCCCGCGGCCTTTAAACGCTGTTTTCATTGACTTCAATCCAGATTCAAATATGAGCATTTTCTGCAATAGGAGAGCACGACTATCGCTCTAAAAGGCTTATTTGAGCTGAGAAAGTGATAATGCATATAAACAACTATGAAGTATGACAATGATGGAAAAGTTGATAACAGCACATTTCCTACTGTTCTGAAGCATTTCCTAGCTCATTAACCATTAATTTTCAAAATAAATATCACTTGCTCGTTTGTATGCTAAAGTACGCCAAATGATGTTTAAAACACTCCCCGCGGCCTTTAAACGCTGTTTTCATTGACTTCAATCCAGATTCAAATATGAGCATTTTCTGCAATAGGAGAGCACGACTATCGCTCTAAAAGGCTTATTTGAGCTGAGAAAGTGATAATGCATATAAACAACTATGAAGTATGACAATGATGGAAAAGTTGATAACAGCACATTTCCTACTGTTCTGAAGCATTTCCTAGCTCATTAACCATTAATTTTCAACATAAATATCACTTGCTCGCTTGTATGCTAAAGTACGCCAAATGATGTTTAAAACACTCCCCGCGGCCTTTAAACGCTGTTTTCATTCACTTCAATCTAGATTCAAATATGAGCATTATCTGCCTTAGGGGAGCACGTATATCGCTCTAAAAGGCTTATTTATTAAAGTGCGCGCTTGCCGAAGGGGCCTGCGCGATGGGGAAGGAAAGGTGCACGCGCGCTCGCGCGCGCGCCTTACGGGTAACATTGCATATGACACTTTAAGATTTGCCATATTTTCCTGGCTCAGCTCATAATCAGATTCCGGGTCTTTGTCCCCCATAGCGGGCCAAAGTAATTGTTCAACTCTCCAGTAGAGAGATCAAAGGCCTCCCTACAAAACAAAGCAATTAACAGTGCTTGACCCAGTTCCTGGGAAAGGAAGGGGTGGGGAGGAAATCTGCATCTGTTAATTCGCTTGTCACACTGCACCTGGGCTGAGACTGCCAAGGCCTACTGAAACAAAAAAGAAGGCCAGACCTCTGGAACCAATACAGGAGGGGTTCTCCTTTGAAGTTTTAGTGCGAAGGAATCCAGGTGTGGAGCTGAGGCCCTCAGTGTCGCTCTTTCTACAGACAACGTGAAGTCTCCATACTGGATTTTCCCAGAATACTTCTAGAACTTTCCACGCCCACTTAAAAACCTCTGACAATAGGAGAGACTAATGAGAGGACACTGGGCATGGGAGGGAGAACAGTGAATGAATTCCCCACTGGAAGGAGAAAACATCTGATACCCTGCAAGGTTGGACTTTGTGACTTTGACTCTAGTTGGTACTCAGGACTAGGACTAGAGCCAGTTTGCCCTCTTATGCCACATGAGGAATGGTTTGGAGGATGGGCCTGCTGTTGGACCCTGGATGGTTGCCCTGGGACTTCTGTAGGCTGGCCCTTGACTCTGTTGACACAATGGTGCCCTTCAAGGGCTCTGAGACACGTTATTGATTTCAGTGCTTTATTAACACCATATGTGCTTGCAAAATAATGGATGCTATTGAGTAATGGTATTATTCCCCTTGACTTCAATAGTGGGTTACAACATATATTGCCTCTTGGGACTGTCCCCGTTATTTTTAATGGTGTTGTATTGGTGTAATATAACATGTGGTTACTTTAACTGATGTGGTGACACCTTGGCAAAGCAAGCAGGCCTCCCTTGTTTATAATGACACCCACATATATTGTTATGTTGCACCTCATATAGTTGGAGGGTATTGTGGTTATAGGGTTCAGGACCCACTCAGGGTGTATTGTGATATGAGGGTGTCACTAAATGTATTCCCATCTACCAGATGTGCATATTTGCAATTAAATGTGCAGTATTTAGTAGTGTGTTGGTAATAAAGTAAAAAACACTGACTGGACAAGAATTTACTTAGTGCAGCTGTTTTGTACTAATGAGTTGGGGGTTGTAACCCACCTATCTCCCCTGATTAGTCCTGTGATTCCCTTGCTTTGCTACCCTGAGAAAGTCAAGTGATACAGTGGAGTACTTGGTTTCCAGTAGAAATACAAAGAACAGCAGGACAAAAGGGTAAGAAGGAATCATGGGTGGGTATACAGAAAAGGGAGCGGCTGGAATGGGGAACAGGAAATAGAAATAATTTTTTTCTGAAAAAAAAGAGAGTAAAGTGGGAGAGGGTTTAACGGGTTAGGAAGAAAGGGAATAAAGCAGGAGGGGGAATACATTATTTGAAAATAAAATTGAAATAAAACGGGAGCGGGAGTATGGAGTTTAGAAAACAGAGCAAAGTGAGGGGGAGTGTAAGGGATTTTGAAAAGTGGCAAGGAGATAAGGTATGGGTAACTCAATGGCAGTAAGGTGGGAAGGGGAGTAAGGGGCTTGAAAAAAATTAAAGGTGGAGGAAGAGTTAGGGATTCTAAAAAAAGGCAATAAAGCAGGAAGCGAAATAGGTTTGAAAAAACATGGGTGAAAAGTGTGGAAAAGAGTAAGGTGTTTGAAAAAAATGGAGTTAAGTAGCAGTGGGAGTAAGGGGCTTGTAAAACACTGGGGTAAAGTGGAAGAGGTATGAAGGTGTTTGATAAGAGGGTTAAATTGGGAAAGGGGAAAAATGATCTGAATAAACAGTGTATATGTGGATGGGAGTAAGGGATTTGAAAAAGAGAGCAAATCAGAAGTGGGTGAAAGAGGTTTATAAAAAAAAAAGTAAATCATTAGAGGGTGTTGGTGGTCTGAAAACGGGGAGTAAAGTAAGTGTGGGGAAATGGGGTATTTAAAAATCTGGAGTAAAGCAGGAGGAAAGGTGAGGAGATTGATAAAAGGAAGTAAAACAGGAAAGGGAATCAGAGTAAGGGGTTTGTAGAAAAGGAGTACAGTGAGAAAGGTAATAAGGAGTATGTAATAAGTAAGGACATCCAGAGGAGGAGTCAGGGATTTGTAAAAAATGGGAGTTCACTGAAAAAAGCCAGTAAAGACTTTTTAAAGTGTTAAGGGGGATAACACAACTGGGCATGGAAGGCAAAGAAGAGAGTCTTAAAAAAAGGTGGGCTAAGAAGGGGAGCCGTCAACCCACCAAAAAAGAGTGAAAGTAAATCATGAAGAAACCAACGTTTCTGGTAGAATGGGTTACAGTTCGTTGGTTTCTTGAAAAGGGTGAAAGCCATTCTGAAAGAAAAATTAATCAACAGTAGTTCCAGGAATTCAGTTCTTCAGAGCCATTTATTCCGGGTTCGATTTTCATCAAAGTCAAGTAGCAGGTTCGGAAACACACCAGCACATCTATGCAAGACAGTTTATATCAAATATATGCCCATAAGATGAGGGGGTGAGAGAAACACTTCTAAATATCTTATCTCAAAATGCGTAGAGATACAATCAAACTAGATATATACACAGATATCACGCGTCACACAAAGAGGGGAATTTAATTGAAAAATGTATACCAAGAATGTCACAATTGATGGGAAGCATAAACTATTATTTTTTATCCCAAAAATGTATTATTGTTACTGTTGATGACGGACGAGAATCCTACTATTGCACAACTACATCGCACCTAGTAGAATATGTAGCGATTGAAAATAAAATAGCATTAAATAACAATGGCATTTGTAGAATGGTTTGTAGAACCTCAGTCTAATGAAAGGTAATGTAAGCCAAATATATCATACGAATCGAAAGCACACATAGTTAACAAAATTCTTTCACGGAAGTTTACTCAAGCACTGTGGAAAAACAACAGCACTGGTACCACATTGCCGAACCAGGTGTAATGTTTATTGTAATGCAAACAGACTGCGATTGAAAACCCAATCATGCAATTTCCTGTCAATTCCAGTCACTGGTTCTGAGAGGAGTTACTGACTCTTTGCAAGTCTCCATCAAACAGGCCGAATGTTAATTAATTTTGGTAACAGAAAGCAGCGATCATGATCTCTCTCTTGGCTCTATTATCTCCAAATATTTATGTTCTGTTGTTTTTGTGGAAAATTCCTACAATTTCCAAAAACCTGTATGCAGATACACAATTGCCTAGAATGTGCTGTTAATATTGCTAGATATTTCCACAGTAATTGTGCAGACTGGGACAACAAAATGACCCTGGCTGAACTTCTCCTGGCATAAACCTTGGCTGTGTGGTTTATGGAACACAAGAAAAAAAATCAGTTGTGCTTTACTTGTATTCCAATAAATCTGATTTGGGATTTTGATATACCGCCTTTACAGCCTTTTACCAAATGTAACCTAATGCCAAACATGGAAGGCCTACAGATAATGGGTTTGGACACTTGTATTTGCCATGCCAACATGCAGACCCACAAAAGGGAGGGCTACCAGATTATCACTTGGTAATCATGTGCCAATTTGACTGGCATAGCCAAACGCGTCAAAAAGGAGGCAAGGAAAATTGGTACATAAATGTTGAATTTCCCCATTTTAGAATCAGTAATCTGGAGTTAAATGTTCAGATGTCAAAACAAAGTCCACTGATGAAATTGTTAAGGGTGTTCTATTAAACTACTTTGTTCATTATAATGTCTGTTTTCTGGAAGATCATGCAAAATCGTAATATGTAATCAGAAACATTGTGCAAATCTGTAACCTGGCCATACCGGGGCACCATAGAAACTGGTTATTCATGTTAACCTCTGCATTAATAACAGGGCTGTCTTTGGTGCCATTGACATTATTGAAATTAGTAAAGTGCAAAGTGGAAAGTGATAATTAGTGCTAATGGTAGTGGTACAGTGGTACTGGAAATGTGCAATGTGTGGTAAAAGGGATTAGAGGGATTAGCCCAAATATAATGCATCCTGACTGGGACATAAAGGGCATCATTATTATGTGTTCACAATAAGCCATTATAAATAATGATTACATGACTGTGCCATTAATAAAACTAGGGATAAGCGTCTTTTTAGGCATTTAAAAGCAGGTCAAATGTGGAAAAGTGGCAGTTTGGAAATTGGAAATTAGATTTTCCTAGGGAATGATGAAAACTCAGAATTGAGTCATATAGGAGCATCCTCAAAGATAGTCATTGGTGCTAACACCTGCTGTTAGTTCCTGGTACTGGCAGGGCAACTGCAGTAAAGTGGCAGTTGACAACCTGATGCCTAGGAGATTATGAAAAGCTGGTAATTGTGCAAATTTGGGAAGAAAATGATTTCTAAAGATACCTGAAGAATACCATAAACTGCTAAACATTTCTAAATTACAAATTAGAGCACCGTACTAACTGCTGGTTTATTGGAAACCTTCAATCTATACTAAATGAGGTGTCTAAGAAACTGTTTCCCACTGAAGCAGTATAGCAAATTCTAATATGTAAAAGCTAAGACTAAATGGAAATTAGGGATAAGTGCTTCTAGGCATTGTTGACATTGGTACTGTTTGCTAATTTGAGCATTATGTACATTCTAAACAGTATTAAGCAGTAAAGTATGTAAAATGATAATCAGTTGTGAAAGTACATGGAATCAGATAGAAAATGTTTACAATAACTGGTAACATTTGCCAAAGACAACCTTAGGGAAACTGTCATGCCACCTAATGCAGGGCGTTTTGAAGACTGATAATGTTAGATACCTTGGCAGTTAACTAGTAACCTGAACATTAGGGGTGAGAGTAATGTGCACAATTTCTTTTCATGTAATTACGTGAAATTACAGAAATGTTATGCAAATGTACCTGTAGTTACATAAACTGCATTTCCCATGCTTCTTCTATGGTCCAGAAAGTAGTGTGGCAAGTTGATAGCTTAAAAGGAAGGGTGCAGGACTGGAGAATTGGGCAAAAAGGACTGAAATGGCCATGATGTGAATCGTGCTTTCTGAATTCTGTTCAATGGTGACCAAGGTGTGCTTAGGCTGATGCACGAGATGTTAGAAGGATAGTCTGATATCCAGGGTGTTGACAATCCTCCTTCACTTCTGTGACTCACTTTTCATCTCATTGAGGTGCAGTACATGAAGGGAGACTGACTTCGCCCATAGCTTTCAGAGTGACAAAATAATAAAAACGTACGAAGCGAGTACAGGAGCAATATCATTTGTAGGAAACAAGTGTAAAGCACAGAACTATTTATTTTTAGCGTGGAGGTAAAGGAAGGAAAATGATTGGTTAATCAGGCAGGAGATTCGTTACCCCCTCTTTTACATTGTAACAATAGAGGTTTGTTGGTAAAGTGAACTGGGACACAGGTTCACAATATATTGGTTGAAACAAGACCCTATTGAGCAAGTAGGCAATAGTACAGGAGCACAGATACCCAAGGACCACAATATGATGCTCTGCGCATCTCACCCTAGGACTGCCTCTCACAATGTTGACTCTGTAGAGTCCCCAAACCCTATTACATAATGTTCCATAATGCCACAAAAGAGCAGCATTTCAGGATAACAATACCATATTCCATTTCCATTCCCCCTCCTATCATCATTGTTTTCTGACCATTTTCTAATCATTTCCCTTCATAACTATTTGTATTATAATGCTGAATTGTGAACTACTTCATTTTTAAAATGTCAAGTAAATCTTTCAAAGTGATAATCTGGATAGTTATAACATTGTATTTAAAAAAAAAAAAACGTATTATTGTTATGAAATGCAGAAACAACAACAGTGAACAGTTACAGACCTGGCAAAGTATTCCAGAGAGGGAAGGGAAGGATATGGGGGGTGTTGGAGGGATATATGGTAGGAACATCTTGAGGGAAACTCTGAATGTTTATCAGTATTAGAGGTATACTTGCATGGTTGAGGTAGACAACAAATCTCATTGCACTAGTAATAGATATTTAACTATAAATGGTGAAAATAAAGTAAAGACGTTGGAGAATATTGCATGCGTAATCTGAAAATAATGTGGGTGGGAATGTGTAGTGACTATGTATAACAAGGGAAGGGTGGGTGTAAGTCACAGTGGTGATTTGAGCCAGTAAGGGGTTCATGGAGCCCATTGGTGTGTATTGATAGGCGTGTTCTGAATTACTATGTGGGCAAGAAACCGTGGGGTTTTAAGGGGCATCGAGTCAAATATGAGTGTAGCATCCGTACTGTGGGAGTACACAGTTTCGTTCAAGAAGGACGTGTATCATTATTGGTTTCTATTTTTATAATGAACACGTCCCAACTTTTGCATCCACTACCTACTAGGGCTTTGTCCCTCAGTATCCGCAGTACACAGACCTTCACACGGGCCCATTGTAGTAGGGCTAGTTGCCATTTAGTAATGTCTAGAGTAGTGGGTGCCTTCCATTGTATAGCTATTAGGCGCTGATATAATACAAACCCCAGGCCTATGAACCTGTGGAGATGTTTGTCACCCTTCACCTTAGTACATAGTCTTAGAAGGCAGGATTTAGGGGTGGTCGATAGGCTGTGGTCTGCCAGGACTGCTGTTGTCTTTGTTACTTGCTTCTAAGTGCTCAGCAAGGGAGGGCATTCCCACACCATGTGGTAAAAACTCGCCTCGGTGACCCACAGCATGAGCACTCTGGGGTTGTCATTGGGAACATACGTTTGATGCGGTGGGGGAAGAGATAGGCTGGGTGCAGGTAGTTAAATTAGTGTTACGTGATATTCTTTTAACATTATGAAGGGCATTCGACCATGATGTTTGGGATAGAGTGCTGGTAAGCACTGCATCCCAACTAGCGAGTGTGCCTCCAGTCCAGCACAGGTTTTAGCATTCAGGACATAATTTGACATGTAGATCGCTTTCCTAGGTCCCATATCTAATAGCAACAAGGTAAGTATAAGTAATGAGGGCAATTTGGCATCATCGTTATGCTAGGTGTTGTGTATTAGTTGATCTATTGAACAGCATTTTAAGAACTGGCCTGTGTTTATGTTGCTGGTTGCCATGATTTTGTCAAAAGTCAGTAGGGATCCCTCTTTGAAGAAGTCTCCTGTTGTTATTAAGTTCGCCACTGTCCACAGAGTCGTGTCAAGATGTTTTATCAGGGCCCGGGTGACTAGGATGATAGGAATTAGTGGTGAGTAGGGAGCATCTGCAGAGGTCCATATGAACTTGCGGGGGGAGTCACAGGTTTCTCAGCGCCTCTGAGGTGTCAGGCCATTAGTCATTATCGCAGAGGTGGTTTGCTTCAGAGTCGCACGGCAAACCTCCTGGTGTCCCCTCCCTCTTAGTAACATTTGGCCAATTTGAAAGCCGATTTTACCTCTTTGAAACAATGAGAGTGTGCATAGAATTTTGTCTTTCTTTTGTAATTTCTGCAAGAATTCCTGTTGGGCGGCTTCGATCAACAGGGTGAAGTCTGGATAGAAGGAAAGTTTGTTTCTCTGGTCTTGGATCGACTGGAGCTCACATGCAAGTCATAGGACCACATCACGATCTCTGTAGTTCTAAAGTTAAGCAACAATGGGGCAAGCCAGCGCACCTGGGGTGGGGGGTCTTAGCTCCAGCAAGCGATGAGCCTGCTTCACTATGTAAACTGAAGATAAGGCATCCCCAAATAGGTCATGGAACATTGTCTCCATAAAGTATTCCAATTATTAATTGCATTGGATTGTGGGATCTCAGTCATCCTGAAGTTGTTGCGCCTAGACCTTGCTTTGAGTTCTTCATTTTTATCTTTATTAAGTTCAAAGATTTAGTCCATTCATAAAAGATGTTCTTTGGAATCTGCCTGAGCATTGTCTAAATCTCAGATGTGGTTCTCCAGTGGTGTAGTATGTTTTTCTGCTTGACAATGCGCTGTTTTACTTGAACCAGGCAACGGATAAGTAGGTCTAGTTTTGCATTGAATGGGACCCCTTGGCAAACAGATCCAGGGCCTGCCCTGACGCCCACGAGGTATGGCCTGGTCTGCTGTTAAAAGAGGGGGCGCACCCACCTGTCTCCAAGTGTTAGAGCAGGGTAATGGCAGTGTTACCCATTTTATGCATACTAGTGCCCAGGCAGGTTCCTGAGGAATGGTACTGCTACCCAGCAGTACCTGCAGAGTGTGGGAGTGGCTGTCTCATCAGGAGAGTTCATATGCCTCCTGGGGCACAGGTGGAGTGATGCAGACCTGCCCAGGATGCCTGCATAGTCAGCCGCATCACAGTCAGCAAGCTGAGCAGGTCCCCGAACCAGTCCCCCATCCCGAGGGTGCTAAAACCAGGAATTCAGCAGGTATGCCGGAGGATCGAGCGGCATTCAGCACAACCCCCAGGCACTTTCTGTGTACCATGTAAGGATGCCAGTTCTCAGGCTTGACCGAAGGCCTTCACAGTTTCTGCGTGGCCCAGGCCATGCGCTGGTGCCAGCAGGCCGCAGGTCAATCTCCTGTGCTGCCAGCTCCAAAAGCAGGCAAATCACCACTGAATTTCACTAGCTGGTGTGCCATGGAACCTGGGAGCGACAGCAATGGGTAAATCTTGTTTTTGGACTCGCTGTGTGTTGGATGCCTGCATGATTGTGAGTTCGACTGACAGAGCCTCTCAAAGGAGCAGCCATGTTGCAGCCCGGCTATGCTCCGCCCCATTTTCCTTTCTCAGTGACAACGGCTTGTGTTACATGTATCTTCCTAGCTTCCAAGCCTGGATACTCATCTTTTTATAAATTATCCAGCGGCCTATGTTTCTTTCTCAGCATCTCTACCCCTGAAAGTACATGTTGTCTAATGCTCAATCATACCTATCATCTAGTCCATTCTGTTCCAGCCACTGCACTAATTACATTTCCACTGCAGCATGACCACATTCCTCCCACAGTTTCTGTCCAAGGGTTTATTTTTCATAGCTTCCATTACTGTTCCATCTTCTTCCTTTCATTCACCATGCCTCAAAACCCACTATATGATCACCCAGCTGGTCCATAGTCAAACTTAAACCTAGCCCAAGTACTGACATTTTATTAGAACTTTCCTTACCGTGCACTTACTTGCTCCATAGCCCAGGATAAAATTATTTATTATACATTTAATGAACATGGGGTGAAGGGTGTAGTGTGGGACGTAGTCTAGGCTCAAGGTGGGCATGAAGGGGGAGAAGAAGACAAGGTCTATCAGCATTTATAACATACCATTAGCTATCATAAAAAACAATATGCCCTACCAGGTTGCTTTCAATAATGTGGCACAATATATACATTTAAGGCAAATAAAATGTATAGCACAGATTTAATATGCTATATTTTTCAATGGAAATAATATTTTATATGCTGCAGCTCAGACACCTTTAATAAAACCATGTGTGTGGTGAAAGTGTCACCCAATAAATTAATTTTAATATTTCATCTATTCTAGAAATAAATCTATTTTTGATTACGATTGGGTCAAATGTGTGGAAGTGTCTGGAGGGAATGAGTTAAAGTGATTGTGGGGCCAACTGGTCAACCAACAAAGCACTGGCTACCAAAGTGAACTTTTGACGTGCATATGTAGGACTTGTGATGGAGGGATTTGAGGTGCCAGGTGCAGCTTTGGTGAGAAGAGTACAATAGAAAGAAGGGGTTTACTAAGTCAACAGCTTGATCCTTTTGTAACTGCAGAAATTTCCAACTAGACCCTGTCTCCATTACAATGTTTGTTCTAGTCCCAAGAATGTAAAAGGTAAATTAAGTTTTGAAGGAACTAATTTCATTTGGCAGTTATTGACAGATTCTTCTAGTGAGCACAGTCATCTTTGTTAAAATCTTCTATGGCTGAAACACCTGTCTTGTTAATCATTCAGGCTTTTAACCAGACTCAAAGAGCAGACAGCCAACTCAACAGATGGCGGTCAAAATACATTTCCCTGTGGCCTAGATTAGGAAACTAGGGCCAGATGTATAAACACATTTATTTGTTTCAAATCTACAATTTGGTAAAAGCAGAGTTTAAAGCAAAAACATGCATTTTATTAACATAATAAACCCATTAAGCAATTTGGTAGCATGTTACCGATTCGCTAAATGGGATGAATTGCCACGTGGAAAGGCCTTGTTTAGGGTATCCTTCTAAACAGAAATTCCCTTCACTATGTGTTGTGTGACGAAAATTCAGTTGCAAAACATTAATTTTTTAATGAGTACTGAAAGGTAGTGTAACCTGTTTGCTTCCTATTGCACTACTGTCTACTCTTTTAAAACTGGTTTTAAAAACATTGCTTTTTTAAAACTATCCCATTTTCCTTTAAGGAAAATAGGCTGCCTTCAAAAAGAAAATAATGCTTTATTTCAAAGCAATCACCGACATGGTGGGCAGCGAATGGCAGTGGGTCATAATTTGTAACTTGCATCATTGATGTTCATGATGTAGGCCAAATTGTACCTCACTGCGGGTACATAGGCTGGTTTGCAAAATACCATAGGATTCACAAAAAGTTTGTGTGTAAATCGCTACCAATATTTGTGAATCCTATCTTAGTACATCTGGGTCCTTCTTCTCCTTGTCCTAGAATCATCTAATGTAAGCCGATTCAAAATATAAATTTCCTAAAGCAGACAACAGAAAGTCTTCTCCCAGCAGCAATTGAGTCTTTCTTCTTCTTTCATTGGATATAGCCAAGTAAGGGATTTCAAAGCGAGGACTTTAATGTACAGGATTTCAAGAAGGAGACTAGCATGCTTTTGGTACATGATCCTTACCTTATCCCTGGAAATTTCCCAATGATCCCACTAACACACTACAATTTGATGTAATTTCTTTTAACTAGGATTGCTAATTTTTACTTTAGTGTTTTGCAGGCTAAAATCTAAGAATGTTGTTGACATTTTAGCATCTGGGTATCCCACATTTTTTACTCAAGTCTATCCAGTCTCAACATTTTCTTCTTGGTTCACTTTAAAGGTATTTCATTCAATCCCATCATCTTGTCCTTAGATATCATAGGGGGCAGTGGATCCTGCTGAAAATCTGCTCATTAAAAAGGCTAGATTTGAATAGGCTTATTTACTAGCAAATGCATAGGCAATGAGATCAGATAATGACTTCACTGTTCCTTAGATATTGTGTGTGAGCCCATTGAAGTTAGGGTGTAGCAGCTGGTAATTTACAAGTAATATAAACAGGCAATAAGTCTTCTCTCTACAAAGATGAGTTTCATTAGGTGTATAAAGCAGGATCAGGAGCATAAAAATCACATATCTCAAAATTACCTATAACAATAGACAATACAAAGTGGATTGCAGATCTTAATATTCCAGTCCAATATGCATTTGTTCTGTGATTGTAGTGTTAAGCCTTTCTACCAAACTCTGGTTCCATATTAATTCGGAAGTTACGTTAACTTGCTTGAGGGTGGGTACAACATACCTGGCCTGGAAATTGGAAAGCAGTGCAAGACATTTCAAAATGTTGTTATGCTAACAATAAAGTTGCATTACAGTGAAATAGATTTTGATGAGCAACAATAAAGGCATTTGCAATGTATAAAATAACTCTATCTCACAGTTCAAAGTACTAAAAACAGGTCATAAAGAATTGTTGAATGCACATATAAAGAAAGAACATTATTTTTAACTTTCAGTAAACATAAAATAGTTTTAATGACTGCAGTTAGTTTTTATGAGACCTTTTAGGAGACATTGGCAAATTTTAAGCAAAAAAACATACGTCCAACTTTAAGACTGCTTAGTTATGGATTCACATATTAATTTGAGATAAACTACAGATAGAAAAAGGTAATTTAACTGATGGGACTAGGAACAGGATATCACTACTAAAACAAAATGGGTGCGCTTGACTGATGAAAATTTTATTTTTCACATTGATTTTCAAGTAATTAAACAACCATTTTAAGCACATAACTCAAATAAGGTGAGAGAATACAAATGTAAGTTATATAAATCAAGTCACTAAAGGCTTCTTTTACTAAAGGTTTTTGAGGTTGCAATGCGAGTGAATCACTCGGGGGACCGCAAAACACCTCAATGAAGGGGTTGCATAAGTCTTTCAAAATTGTAAACAGAAGTGATGTAAAATATGTTCTTCTTTTTTGTGAGTTGTAAATGAATGTATCAATAATTTGTGACATCAATCATAGTTGAAAACCATTGAAAAGTTACTAGCCTACAAGTTGGGGTGGTAAATCATTCACAAAGGGAAAATCTGTCCCAGTAGGACAGTTTGCCCGTTGGGGTTCACCTTGGATGGACTCAGGGCAGGCCTGTCGTGGCCCAGGGGTCCGGGTTCCTTAGGATCACTGCATATATCCCCTTATCTCCTCACACTTTATTTTGAAAGCTATATATGTCTCTTTAATGGACATGGACTGCTTTAAAAACATTGTTTCCGGTTTGGGAAAACAAATGCCGGAATAGTAGCCTGCGCCCCTTGCAGGACATCATGCCTGAATATGCCGCCATTCACTTGAGGTCACAACATTCATTCATAAAGCTCTCCTGCAAATGGGCAAGTTGCAAAGTGACCTTTTATTACATAGGCCTGACCACAAATTACATGCCCTTTTGAAAACCAGTAAGTATGTAGTTTACATATTTGTGGCTTGCGAACGGTGATTATCAGGCCATATGCTCGGAAGGGAATTATAATACGACATCCACATGATATGCAACAGGCTGAAATAGACACACAAAGACCCACAGCACACACAGAAGTTAAGTATAATTTAACTAAACATAATAAATAAAATATTAAAAGAAAAGATAGAAAACCCAATAATGTTATGAACTGCACATTACATCTAGACTAGCACAACTTTTGTGTCATGTATAAGCTTATTGTGTTTGTAAATGTCATGAGCCCTCTTGCGGAGGGAGTAACAAGTACATCATTTCTTTCCACTGTTCATCATCACCTTTTGATGGGGTGATTGGTGGTGGTTGATTTGCGGTGCAGAGAGACTAGAGGAGCTAAGAGATATAACTATCATTAAGGCAGAAGGTGCAGTGCAACCGATGGCATGGGTGGGAGGGCGTCACTGATCTCCAATTATTGCCCCCTTTTACTTCCAAATGGGGGACAGAGGTGCGTTTTAAAGCCCATAAAACATTTGATATGCCACTAGAAGTGCCCATAATTGCAAAATCATATAAAAAACCACGTCCACAAAGTGGTAAATGCACCACAGATACTTGCAGGTCTGAAAGAGAGGAGCTTTATAACATATCGTCTGACAATTTCAAAATGAAGTGCAAATTGGGAAAAAAGGCCGCTAAGTATTAGCACTGAATGAAGACATAGAAAACTGCAAGAGCTTCACGAAAATGACTGCATGATCATGCAATAAATGAGAACTAAGCTATTATAATAAAGACAAAAAACTGTCAACAAAAGGTTCTGCCTAGTAATACCAGAATGCCGCTTTCAAGTGCTTACTCAGTGAAGCAGAGATATTTTCCATGCTCTTAGGAAAGAATGAAACCTCATTCAAGGATGTGCTTTGACATAGAAGCAATCATGACACAGTGAACGAAATATATGATGTATTTTTCAAATAGAAACTAGAAGCGACATGTAAATAATTATACAAATGAAGTCACATTATTATGTTTCCTAATGTAATCATTTGGGGCAATTTTCTTAAGGTTTAGTAACATTACTCTTCTCCATACAACTATGTATTTAATATTTTTTTTTAAATGACACTGCCTATCACTGAGCATAAAGGAAGTAAAGTCATATATGTATTTGCACTTAAAATATAGATGGAGATATGTGAAAAAAATGAAAAGAAAAAAACGAAAACTAAAGTAAATACAAATTATAGTTAAACATTCAACTGTGCTGTCTGCAAAAGTACATTTCCTATGCAACTATGCAGTTCAGAACAGATCTTCCATAAAACTTCGATTCGAATACTATAAAATTCGGTTTCACTGCGTTTTTTATTTTGGAATCGGCTGTCAGCCTTCTCAAAGATCTGTGTGTTCTAATTACTCTCTGAGGTAAATTAAGGGCCCTATACAGAATTACCCTCTCCCCATTGGTGGTTTTCCTTGAATTGGACTTGATGGCCATTTCAAATGGCAAAAAAGTGTTACTATTGTGACCTGTAAGCATGTCAGATCTTCAATAAACAAGGCTATTGGTCGTTAAGATCGAGGTTTTGAATAGTTATTCAAGGCTCAGAACCAGTGAAATATCTTGGTCCAAAATTGATATACTCACAGAAAGTGATAGAAAATGGAACCGTATAAATGAAATGGGCATCCTTCTAAGTAAGCTGTCTGAGCCTGCTCCATTTTGGAAACAAATGTGAGGTCTCAGTAATTACCTACCATTGCACATAAACCTGTTTGCCCATGGGCCACAATTACAAGTTGGTCGATTTTATGCAACAAAGTCGACTTCCACAGATAAACTGCAGCAGAACAAACCTGCCCCATTTTAAGATACAGACCCATATTTATCAGGTTTTACGTTGCCCTTGCACCATGCAAGGGGGGGCAAGGGTGACACAAGACCTAATTGAGATTTATAAAGCCATGCAAGGCCACCTTGCGTGGCCCTGCCTGCATTGCTTGATAAATCTAGAGTAACGCAAGCCAGCGCAAATCACTGCCTTGCGTTACTGTGCCCCAAGGAGGCATTTATTGGGTGGAGCCTGGTAGTTCCCACACATCCACCCATTTTTGGTGCATTCCCAGATTTACCATCAGTTGCCAAAATGTGACACCACCCCAGGTGAGGTATATTGAGAAGAAATATCTCAATTTGGCCTGTTTGTTTCCTCTTTCTATGCACGCTGCATTCTGCAGCACAAATAATAAAGGAAAATGTCTTTGAGGATTATTTTTCTGCAGGAAGGCATTCCTTCCTGCAAAAAACAATCCTGCCTACAATGCGGCACCCTTGCAACATGACTCAAGGGTGGCTGTCTTGGTGCTAAGCAGCCAAATATTGCACGAATGCTAGGAAAGGACAGGAATACACTGCACGCTGTTAAATACCAGACATTCTTGTCCTTTCCCTTTCACACAGCCCAGAAAGGTGGCTTGCTGCATTGTGCTGCTTGAAAGATTGATAAATTTGCCCACAGTTTATTTATTGCACCTGCTACAATCTGAACTTTAGGGTGTCATTTTTTCACAGATGTAATAAATATTGCGTACCGATCTGGAGAACTTCTGGCATCGCTCATTGGTGTTTCACAGCTCAATATTGTACAGGTATTAATTCTTGTAGTAGCGATACTCGGTAACATTAGAATCTCTACAGAAAATCTGAAGATATTTAATTTTCAGGACTCTTTAGAAAGACACAAGAGTCATTATGGTTTGGGCTGGGCGGGACTCACTGAATGTCACTCTGCAGAATTCTGAGGAGTTACATAAAAACTCATCAAGATTTCACCAATGGGTGGAAATAGGCATGTTGTGTGTTTGTGCTGTGATTTAGAACCAGTAGTGCATTCCAAGCTGAACAATCAGCGCAAACAGCACCACACAGTATGCCAGAAAGCACAGCTATTTGAGTTGATTTTGCTGAAGCTCAGATACATTTTCTACTAAAGCGGCAGCCTTCTGACCATGATTAGTCAAGACTGCTTGCAACCTCCTGTGTTAAAAAATTCTTGTCGGATATCCTGCTAGTGACTGGAAATCACACTAGGGGAGGCAAAATCTCTCTTGTGCTAAGCAACTTACTGTTCTGGACCCACATGTGAGAAGAAAATGCCACCAGAATTTGGCTGGTACTCTGCATTATGTGGAGTCACCAAAATTCCACCAATTCCACAGGCTAAACAGAATCTTCCACCCATTATGATACCATATTCTGAAGCATAGTTGATTAAGAAAACAGTTTTATCCTATTAACTTGTGAGGATCTGCAGAACTCAAAAACATTGTGGCACCAGACCTTAGTTCAAAATTCCTTGTTATTTAAAGGAAAGTGTTAAAGTGCCTGAAGTCTCCATATGCACTTCTAACTACCCAAAACTATGTACTTTGCCTTTTCTATGAATGTATATGCACTTAGCTTCCTTCTGAAAATCCCGTTTCTTGCTTACACATTGTTTTGCTTAGTACAGACCTGGTTCGTGTAGGAGCTTGAATTGGTTACCCTAACCTACTGATCTGTGAAGAAGAGCTGATCCTTTAGTATGCAAAGCTTATATATATCATGTAGTGGCAACTTGGTGTGTTGTGTCTTTATTGCAAGTGTGTAAGCTAAGTTGAAAGTTCAACCTGCACCTTTCCACATGCACAAAATGACTTGCAACCTAGTAGATTAAAAAGTAGAGAATCTTTAGGTGAATTTTACTTTTTCTTAAATGTGTAGCTACTTGGGAAAATAGTTACCTCACTCCTAAATGCAACACAACACAAGCACCATGCATAGCCAGATGTGGAGACCAACTTTAAAAAAAGTAGAACTGCTATGCTGGTATTTACAATCCAACCAGTAATTTCAAGAACAAATACTTAACAAAGGCAGGCAAACTCCATGTCTTCTGTTCTACACCATGAACCTGGTGAGTGAGTAGCACACGCACGGTCCAGAAACGAGAGCAATAGCCCTATATTCATTTCCATAGTGTATGATGGAAACAGAAGAAAGGCTAGCAATGCCCTATATGGTGAAGGATCACTGTATTAGCTGTCCTTTTATTTCTGCCCTCGATAGAAATTAAGTAAGGATTAAACTAGAGGGGCCGTCCTTTATTTGTGCAGTACTGAATAGAATATTCAGCATTTCCAAAACAGTGTTCCATGGCAGTGAACTACTCCAGGACTGCAATATTTAGATCATCATGGGAGTGAACAGAGATGTGTGATCCAGAGAAATATTTCTGGGTCATACAGACAAACACTGAACCACTGAGATCCCCCTGAGTATAACATGGAAGGTATTTGCCCCTCGACTAAGTAAGGTGAACGTGCTATTGTGCAGGATGGTGAGCAAATCTGTATTTGTACTCTGCCCTCTACATTTCAATGCTCTGCACTGAAAGTGTGAAATGATCAGATTAAGTTATGTTTTTACACTCCATAACTCATTAACTTTACTTGCAATCCATGTAGCTGCAAAGACTGTGGTTCTATTTCTAGCTCTTTGTATATAACAACATATGTTGCTGGACTGTTGTTTTTTGTTGTTGGAACAGTTACAAAGTTTAGGTCCTCAATGTGCATTAGTTATCAAATTATATGCATTTCTATCAGAGTGCCACTCTTTTCATGGTAATGGACCTCCACTTTACATTACTCTATACTTTTCCTCTTGTATGCAATTCTGTAGGGTCATGAGTCACGTTTTAATGGTTAGCAGGTAAGTAATAAATCATCTCACTTTACATGGCTTTCCTTCAAATATAAATGTATCTAGCCATCTCTCCTTCAATCTATCCACTAACCTACCTATCCAATAATTCATTTGTTAAAAAAGCAGACTTCGTTTTTTAACATGCCTATTTACCACTCAGTCACTGTCAATTAATGCATCCATCTAGTCATCTATCTACCCCCTACTATCTGTATGAACCTACTCAATTTTCTAGCATCAACAATCATCGATTCCATTCCTTTCCATTGCCTGCTTACATCAATCTACCTTATTTCAAAGTACCTATTCTGATCTATCTCACATAAACTAAGTCTCCAGGACTATTATGCATCTGCAATTCTCTGTAGATCATTGTTGGAAATTGCCCTTTTTGCAGGGTCATCCCAAGTATTTTTGCCTCCTGCCTGCTATTTTTTCTGACCTGTTGCTGTTGGCTTTTGAACTCTGAGCACTTTACCACTGCTAACCAGTGCTAAAGTGCATATGTTCTCTGTGTAAACTGTATGTAATTGGTTTATCCATGATTGGCATATTTGATTTACTAGTAAGTCCCTAGTAAAGTGCACTGGAGGTGCCAGGGCCTGTAAATCAAATGCTGCTAGTGGCCCTGCAGCACTGGTTGTGCCGCCCACATAAGTAGCTCTGTAATCATGTCTCAGACCTGCCATTGCAGTGTCTGTGTGTGCAGTTTTAACTGTAAATTCGACTTGGCAAGTGTACCCACTTGCCAGGCCTAAACCTTCCTTTTTCTAACATGTCAGACACCCCTAAGGTAGGCCCTAGGTAGCCCCAAGGGCAGGGTGCAGTGTATGGTTAAGGTGGGACATATAGGGGGTTATTCTAACTTTGGAGGAGGTGTTAATCCGTCCCAAAAGTGATGGAAAAGTGACGGATTTACCACCAGCCGTATTACGAGTCCATTATATCCTATGGAACTCGTAATACGGCTGGTGGTATATCCGTCACTTTACCGTCACTTTTGGGACGGATTAACACTCCTCCAAAGTTAGAATAACCCCCATAGTCATGTGTTTTATATGTCCTGATGTTGTAGTTTAGCAGCGATTAGATTAAGCATTAGCAGAAGACATCTTGTATTTAGCAACTATTGTGAACATTTCGCGGAATACATTTTGTATTCATGGCAGCCATTTTCTCTGCCACATGCTGCCATGTGCTCACCATGTGCTCTGTCCTACCTTTCTGTTAACTACTCTTGAAAATCTGCCTAGTGACAAGTTATATTTAGCATCTCCCACTTTCGCACATGCCCAGTAAGATCTGCAGCTGTTAGTAATCAGTAACAGACAGTAATATGTCAACTAGTCCTTGAAACTGTTAGCCCCTCCTACCTGTCGACTGTGCATTTCCACATGACCTTACATGTATGCAAGTCTTGCTTCTATAATTGTACCACCTCCTTTTAGCCCCTGATTGGGTATAAAAGGACCATGCGCTCTCAGTTCAGTGTACTACTTCAAACATTACCGAAGGGTGCTGTTTGAACTGTAGTACCACCTCATGAGGTTTAATAAACTTTGGGGGTCATTCTGACCCTGGCGGTCCATGACCGCCATGGCGGAGGGCGGCGGAAGCACCGCCAACAGGCTGGCGGTGCTTCCTGGGCGATTCTGACCAGAAAAGGGGAGCCGGCGGTTTCCCGCTGGCCCAGGGAATCCGCCATGGCGGTGCTGCTTGCAGCACCACCATGGGGATTCCGACCGCCTTCCCGCCAGCCTGTTTCTGGCGGTGTCCACCGCCAGAACCAGGATGGCGGGAACGGGTGCCGTGGGGCCCCTGGGGGCCCCTGCATTGCCCATGCCACTGGGCACTAACAGGGCCCCACAAAGATTTTCACTGTCTGCTGTGCAGACAGTGAAAATCGCGACGGGTGCCACTGCACCCGTCGCACCCCTGCAACTCCGCCGGCTCCATTCCGAGCCGGCTTCATTGTTGAAGGGGCTTTCCCGCTGGGCCGGCCGGCGGTCTTCTGGCGGTCGCCCGCCGGCCTAGCGGGAAAGCCGGAATAGCCGCCGCAGTCTTTTGACCGCGGAGCGGTCTTTCGGCGGGAACCGCTTGGCGGGCGGCGACCGCCGACCGCCGCGGTCAGAATGACCGCCTTTGTCTTTTATTTCAGTTTCTGTGCCAACTTCTTCCTATATGGTCTGAGGACTTTGTGCAGAGAAGGGTGAACCCCTTGCACTAGTAGGCCTTGCTGAGGCTTACTTCAACACTGACAGTGAAATATTGCTAAATCCGTTTTTCACTGTTTCAAGGCCTGTCCCTCTCATAGGTTAACATGGGGGCTACCTTTAAATCTGATTAAAGGGTAGATTCCCTTTGGGAGCGGATGGACATATGGAGTTTGGAGCTCACAATTTAAACATACATCTTTTAGTAAAGTTGACTTTGAGATTGTGTGTTTGAAAATGCCACTTTTAGAAAGTTGGCATTTTCTTGCTTATACCATTTCTGTGACTCTGCCTGTTTGTGGATTCCCTGTCTGGGTCAGTTTGACAGTTGGGCTGGTTGCACCTCGCACTAGACAGTGACACAAAGGGAGCTGGGGTGTAGCCTGCATTTCCTGATGAGTCATCTGTGCTAGGAGGGAGGGGAGGAGTGGTCACTTACACCTGAAAAGGCTGTGCCTGTCCTCACACAATGCAGTCTCCAACCCCCTGGTGAGTGTCTGGGGCCTGGCCTGGGCAAGGCAGGATTTCACATTCAAAAGATACTTTACTTTGAAGTAGGCCTACTTCAAAGGAGAAATGGGGTATAAGAAGGGCACCCAAAACCACAGACTTTAGAAACACTTCTGGAACCAAGAGGAACCTCTGCCTGGAGAAGAACAGAATAGCTGAGGAAGAAGAGCTGCCCTGCCTGTGTCTGTGCTTTGTTGGGTTATCCTGCAGTTGCTGCTTCTGCCAGGGTAAGAGGGCAAAGACTGGACTTTGTGTGCCTTCCATCTTGAGAAGAAATCTCCAAGGGCTTGATCTAGAGCTTGTCTCCTGTTGTTTGAAGTCTTAGGGACAGCAAAGACTTCTCTCTGCCAGCACCTGGAGTCTCTGGAGAGACTCCTACTCTGCCCTGTGGTGCCCATCCAGTTCCTCTGACCCTGAAAGGAGAAGCTGGCAGCCTAAAGATAAGGAAATCCATGCACAGAGCGCTGTGCGGGGAAAAGATTGATGCAACTCTGATCTGTGGCTGAAAAGGCGACGTGCCGCTGGCTCCGCAGCTGAGAAAACGACGCTCGCAGGAAACGCAACCGAAGAATCAACATACAGAGCAGGAGAAACAACGTGCAGCTTCGGTGACGGAGGCTGGGAGATCACAACCTGCGCTGCGGGGATTTCGGATCATCGTGCGGCTGGATTTCCGACTCACGTACTGCCATGCGGAGTTATTTTTGACGCACACCCGCCCGTGCGGGGTTATTTTTGACGCACACCAGGTACATTTTCACGCTAGCAGCGCTAGTGTGTGTTTAAAACTACTTAAAGACTCTTTTTGGTTTTTAATTGATAACTTGACTTGTGTATTGTGGATGTTTGTCATTTTGGTCCTGTTTTGCTTAGATAAATAGTTCCTATTTTTCTAAACTGGTGTTGTGTCATTTTGTAGAGTTTTCATTAAGTTACTGTGTGTGTTGGTACAAATACTTTACACCTAGCACTCTGAAGTTAAGCCTACTGCTCTGCCAAGCTACCAAGGGGGTAAGCAGGGGTTAGCTGAGGGTGATTCTCTTTTACCCTGACTAGAGTGAGGGTCCTTGCTTGAACAGGGGGTAACCTGACTGTCAACCAAAGACTCCATTTCTAACAAACATCTATTTTCCTCTCTCACTCACTTTCTTTCGCTCTTTCTTTCCCTCTATGTCTCTCTAATGATCTATGCACTTACCATAGAGTTTCCATCCAGATGTTCAAAGTGAATCTGGGCATACACTGTGTATTGTAATTGGCAGGTTGGATGATTATAACAGGACATCTTAGGAAAGATCTACTTGGACACCTGGGGCCAGACCCAAGCCATTTTTTACTGATTCTATTCCATGTCCCTGATGACAAGTACTGTAGTGAGTTGTGCAAACGCATTTTACCAAGGTATTATCAGTACAGATTTCAGGAGGTTGAATTACTTGAGATATGTATGCATATTCGGTGCACATTTGTTGTGCAGCATTTTGTTGTGGTGGTGATGTAGTGTTGTTTTTGTGCTGATGTGCTACACTTGTGGAACATGATGTTATGGTGATGTACTGTGTTTGTTTTTTTCAGCATTTTTGTTTTCTGCACTCATGTTTTTTATTTTGTTGTTATATTGCTTTATATGTGTCTTTGAGATACATTATGTTGTGTACTTTAGAGATGACAAGAAATGCTGCTATACATTCCAGCCAAGTGCAGACCATTCCTTTGGAGTTATCATGACTAGAAACTATTTATAGCCGGTCCAGTTCTACAACTCTTTAAGACACAAGGCAGCCCACAACTGTTGCAGTGACCAGTCTTAAATTAGCACGTTCAGGACTCACTGTCTATGAAACAGCCTTAGTATTTTAATCAGAACCATACTGCAATGAATACGCCTTCACTGCTGTAAAAGCAACACTTCTGGCAAGTGATGAACACAAAGAAAATAGACAATGAGTGGAGTGAAAATTTAGCATGAAATTGTTCACTTTCATTACCAACAACCTATGTATATTTATAAACATACAAACTATAATTCTACATTTATATTTTTCAACAGGAGGCTCATTTATTTTCACAATATAAAGTAATAATTGTTAGTTCAGTTCCTATGCAGTATTGAATTCCATATCTAAAGCGTGGTAGCTGTACTTGCATCAGTAGGGGGTACGCTTAGTTAAAGAGAGTTCATTTTATGAAAAACACCATAAAATTGTTTCATCCAGTAAGAGATATTATAATGGAATTACTATAGCTTGCATTTCCATGACTCTCCCCCTAAAGAGTTCACAACAGGGGGATTCCTTTTTGTATTATAAAACACCAGAGGGCATTCTGTCAGTCAGTGTGTTAGATCAACATAACAACTATGTCTGTGGATACTGTGCGGTCATGCAAGAAAGAGGCAAATTACTATTTCAGCATGTGACGACGAAAGAGTATAATGGAAAGTAGATGCTTTCAAAAATATGTGAATTACCTATAAATGTAGACTTGCATGTGCTTGCATGCACTGATTTTAATGCAAAATTTAGATATGTGAGAATTACGTAGCATGCGTCACAGAAAGAGGGAGCAAACATGCATGATACTTAAGACTTAAGAGAGTATATGATTTAATTGCAATATATCAATGGTCTCTGGGGCTAAGCCAGCCTTGATTGGATATCAACTACAAGCATGAACCACACTGAAATGACTGTGCATGAACTTTATTCACCACAATTTGATTTAGGATATCCTTTGGTGTCTTTTTTTATTAGGATTTTTTGTTGTGCTTTGAGAAGAATCTCTCCTTCGATGTTTGCATTTCTGTTTCATTTTTCACTCTCAAATAGTTGCACATTTCTGGGCAGTTCACTAGAATCCACTATTGCCGCTTTCCTCTATTATGATAGCACCTTGTACTCAAATCACATGTTCAAACATACCTCTGTAGTTCATTACAATTACATATAATAAGGTTTAGTTTAGTTGGTCAGTGTGCAGTTCTTCTACTTGCCTTATTAGCCAAATAACTGATGGGATATGTGCCATTTTTTAAATCTCAGCAATAGTTATAACAACAGATGTGCCTCCATTCTTGAAATCTATATTGCTTTCTCACATCATAAATCAAAATGTATAGGGTTGAGAGAAGCTTAGCACAATATGCACTATAACACTTACATCACTATCATCAGGAAGATTATTTCAAACTTCATTTTGGTAATTTACAAATTGGTTAATGATCCAGCAGTAAAGATCAATAATTTTGGAATGTTGGTTGTATTGATCATATTAGACAAGTGAATTGGATACTGAAATTACTTATTCTCAAAGTTTCTTAGATTAAACACAAGTAGAAATGCTCCACCTGTTTCTGATACAGTTTACTTCCATTCAGAATTACTCAACTGATAAGATTGTGAATTATTTTTCTCCTCTGCTCTAAATATTTTACATTTTGTTTGGGATTGCACAGATCAATCTGCTGATATTCTCTTGTGCTATTAGAATTTACAGTGTTATTTCTTGGTGACTCCCACCCTTCCAGCAGATGTTAAAGTCCTTTCAACGCGAAAGAGATATCATCAAATAGATTTAAGATATCCTTATTCTTTATAGAGATAGCTGGCTCCATAGGAGCACCTACTCAGCACAGTGCACAGCAAACATCATCCCTTATTCAGACCAGATGGGTGTAGTTACCAAAAGGTTACCAAGTTGTACATATAAGCAGTCTAATCTTAATCAGGAAGAACAATTGTTAAATGAGTTGCTTCTCCGTGGGGGCTTGTCATCCTCTGCAGGACAGAAAAATATGAACTTTCCTGTGGCAACCTACCATTCCCCATCTTTGTGACCCCTGGCACCGTCTTTGCAGCCACTGGCCTCAAAGGTGACAAAGTCAGTGCCAGAAACATAGTAGCGGTTTGCTCTTATGAAGGTCGGTTGGGACTCCAATCTGTTTTCTCTCACTGTTTTCTATTACACTAATAGTGAATAATGTGTGTTGGCTTGAAATTGAAGGTCGAAGGCCGTGTGATGTCACTTCCGCTACTCCCCTAGCATGTTGGTGATTTATGTTCATTATGAAATCTCAATAAAACTAATCCAGGCACACATTCCAGTGGGTTTTGGGACCCAAACATATTTGCTTGTGCACATAAAAAATCACTCATATCAAATTGCAGCAGTATTGTGAGGAAAATCTAGATTAAATTCGAGAATTAATGATATAACCCCTTTTTAATAAGATTTTGAGGGCTATTTTTCCAGCTATATAAAACCGTTCTGACTTCCTAACTCTGGCCAGCACCCTCTTTGAAAAAGTACCTGCATATAATTGCAATTCACTGCAATACTGGATCAGATGTACAAAGCCATTTTGTCATTCTCAAACTCCTATGGTTTGCAACTGAAAATTACTTTTTTAATTACTAAACCCATTGTGCAAGCCCATAAGGCCTTTTCAACTTGCAAAATGTTTTTTGCAATTACTATGAATCATAATTGGTAGGGGACGTCCTTTCTTAATTATAAGTTGAGACAGTATGTATCAGTAGTTTGCAACCCCAGCTGAGATAACAAAGCATGATCAGTTACCAACACTTCAAAGGAGCAGGTATCATAGTTGCAAAGGGGAAGCTGTCCTCTTCGGACATCATCAACTTTATGAATGCTGTTGGCAGCCTTGGGGGAAGGAAGGAAGTGCTCACCAAAAACAGGAAACAGTTTTTAAAGCATTGTCAGTTTTTTTTAAACAACAGACTGCTTTACAAAGAAATAAAAATGTGCATTTGTAAGCAGAGGGATCCTAGTCTGCTCATGTTCATTAGGCAGGTCAATCTGCGACCTTGTGGGGCAGGAGATCTTGTGATGGAACCTAGGTATACATAGGTTAAGTCTCAAAATTAAAGACAAGTTGTAAAAAGTAGGTGCACAATCTGCAACCACTTTTTCTAACCTGTTTTTGCTACATTTGGGCCATTGTCTCTTAAGGCTCATTTACATACATTAATTCCTTAGTAAAAAATATATGTATATATATATTTATTTACAATTTTTTTATAGCACCTCAAGTCAGTGCAGGTAGCCTCAGAGTACTATGCATCACATAAAATCAGGTCAACGGTCAGAATATTGTTGAAAAAGACAGTAAATATGCTGATTATTCTTAGATCAAGGTATAAAAGCCGATGGTAGAGTCAGATAATGGACCTCAGCTGATGTAGCTGATTTTAGGCTTCTAACCAGTGGGCCCCAGTCTTAGGTGTCAGGAGGCCAACATCATGGGATGTTGACTAGCAAGCTCGATGGAAGCTAGCCACAGTCCTGGGAGAAAAGATCTGTTTTAAGAAGCTTACTAAATCTAAGAAAGTACATTTCCACTCTGAATGTGAAGAGAGCACGTTCCATAATTCCTCTTGAGATGGAATGAACAGAATAAAGTAGATTCTGGTTTGTAAATCTTAGGCTTCTGAATGGATAGTATGGGAAAAATATCTGAGCTAAGTGTTCAGATGCCATGCTGTGGAGGTCTTTATGGACAACGCAGACTACTTTAAATGTTTCACTTTAATTTATAGTGAGACAGTGTAGGTCCATAAAAGCAGGTGTGATAGGGTTGTGGCGATTTAGATCACAATCTAATAGAAGCTAGGCTGCGTGGTTTTGAATGTTTCAAATGATTTGTTGGGCAGCACGATTACAAGCTCTTGCAACAGTGAAGACGAGAGACACAACAGCAAGTATAATACAATTTTTTGAGGGTATTGGAGGTGAACTCCATTCAGAAACAAAGGTGATGGAAGATGGATCTGGTGTCAAAGTGTATCTGTGTTGTGAATGACAGCTTGTTGTCAAACACAACTCTACGGTTACAAGCTTTAGATATAGGTCTGTAATAGGCAACATGCGCAGGTTATACTAATGGTCTTTTAGAACAAACATGATAACAATGTGTTTAGAATATTTAGGAATGGATCTGCTGATGACTGAAGAGTCAATTAATCTTGTGATGAGTGACAGCACTGCTGAGTGTCTGAAATTGCCCTTTTCAACATTGCAGAAATAACAGGAAGGGGAGGATTTCTTGAAGGTGTGAATTATAACTTTCAAAGTAGCATCTGAGGTTGGAGTAAACTCTCAGTCCGTGGAAGAGTTAGGTAATAAGTGGTCATTAGCCCACTGCGTTTGGGTGAAGATAAGTTCTGCTAGAATGGAGAGGTTATTGGTAAAATAGGATAATAGGTAGCCACTAGTTTCAGTAGAGGACAGCTGGAGGCTAGAGAAAGAGCTTGGAGTTGTAAGTTTGGAAGGGTTCTTTGGCCAAATTATCAGCATCTTTGACGCAGGTTTGAAAATATTCCTTTTTGTCTCTATCACAGCTTATACCCCCTAGGAATGAAATCTACCTGCTATCCGCTCTAGTGAGAGTTTTGTTGTGCTCTAGTATCTTTTAAGTGCTGTGCCTTTGTTTGTTAGATGATTGAGTTTGTCAGATAACCAATTACAAGACCTTCCTGAGGCCACCTTCCGTGAGGAGACAGGGCTAGCAATCTTTACGACAGCTGTAGCTTTATTTGGAAATGGGTGAGAAGGTCATCTGTATACCCCAAAATGGTGACTTTGAACGCCATTTAACAATTGAAAAACGTTATCCGGTGGTAGGTATTGGGGGGCATTGCGGCTCATTGAAGAAATTCATAAGTCAATATTCTGGCAGTGAGGCAAAGGAGCACACAGAAATGAAAGTCAGGAATGATGGAGAATAGAATGTCTAGACATTGACCACCAATATAGGTTGAGAAGCCAATTACAACATCTCAGAAAGAATGTTTTGACTTTAGAAATGTGCCATGTGATTGACCCACATACCAAGGTCACCCACTAGGATGGATGTTATGTATAGGGCATGATCAAGGAGGCCAAAGGGAAAGGATTCAAAGCATTTTGGGGGTTGGTAGATCATTGCAATTGTAAGAGATGAGGTAAGTCTGATGAATACGCAGCAGACCAGGTACTTGAAGGAGACAAGAGAGGGACTAGTTATCTTTTCAAATCACTATTCAAACCAGATTGACTTTGGTTACTAATATAATCAGATTGAGGCTACTGAAACAGACAATAACATATCTTAATGAAAAATATATTCATTGATGAGTTTTGTCTGATGCCTGCAGGTACAAGTCGGATAACCACCATGTTTCACTTATGCTTTCATAATCTCAACTCCTGTTTATTTGTGTAATAGTAACACCTACTATTTGCATGGAAAAAATAGCAAAATGGTGGTAGCTATGAGAAAACAAAGCACAGCAATATGTTATAAATTATTAGGCTTGCGATGATATTATACTATTCGATGATCAGCTACAAGAAGTTTAAAGAACAATCACCATTAGCGTCTAAAAAGATAATTCAGTTACAGACGTACACAATCCTACTAAGTGTTGGTCTGTGGACCAGGGTCATGAGGCACCTTTGAATCCCATCTAATATTCTCCATGGGGACCTTTCAATCTATTTTATTTCATGATGAACATTTATGAAGTGTGGTAGCAGCAATTGGCAACTTATGAAAAGGTAAGATGATGGGAGCAGGGGCTTGGATAGTAAACATTTAAAACATACTGGGGGTCATTCTGACCCTGGCGGTCCATGACCGCCATGGCGGAGGGCGGCGGAGGCACCGCCAACAGGCTGGCGGTGCTTCCTGGGCGATTCTGACCGCGGCGGTAAAGCCGCGGTCAGAAAAGGGGAGCCGGCGGTTTCCCGCCGGTTTCCCGCTGGCCCAGGGAATCCGCCATGGCGGCGCTGCTTGCAGCACCGCCATGGGGATTCCGACCGCCTTCCCGCCAGCCTGTTTCTGGCGGTGTCCACCGCCAGAACCAGGATGGCGGGAACGGGTGCCGTGAGGCCCCTGGGGGCCCCTGCACTGCCCATGCCACTGGCATGGGCAGTGCAGGGGCCCCCTAACAGGGCCCCACAAAGATTTTCATTGTCTGCTGTGCAGACAGTGAAAATCGCGACGGGTGCCACTGCACTCATCGCACCCCTGCAACTCCGCCGGCTCCATTCCGAGCCGGCTTCATTGTTAAAGGGGCTTTCCCGCTGGGCCGGCCGGCGGTCTTCTGGCGGTCGCCCGCCGTCCCAGCGGGAAAGCCGGAATGGCCGCTGCGGTCTTTTGACCGCAGAGCGGTCTTTCGGCGGGAACCGCTTGGCGGGCGGCGACCGCCGACCGCCGCGGTCAGAATGACCGCCACTGTGCTTTTGCTAAGTAAAATACATTGGCAATATGAGTCTTCAATCTGCTTTGCAGTTCGGTTCAAATGTTAGGACCATGTATACAGCAATGTGTTCTTAAACTATTAGTGTTTGTACAACACCAATATTGTGAATTACTGTGCAATTAGATCTAAAACACGATTGCTCTTCAGGGATGATTTCTATCTCATATGTCTAGTCTTGTAAATAATTTAAAATACTTCTTGTGAAAATCTTACCAGTTGTATCAAGGAGAGCAATTTGTCTATAATTGCTAAGATTTGTTCAGTTTCCTTTTATTGCAGTAGTAGTATAACATTTGGTAGGGGGGGGGACTGGAATAAAGAGAGACAAGACTTCTATGGCAAAGCAAAAATTAAGTTTAATCATAACCTCCATAAAACTGAAAAGCTGATCTCAAATGACTGTTTCCACACAGCCTTTTATATAGTTACAAAAATACTGACTTCATACATATTATCTTAAAAAACAACAAGTCACAGAATAAAAAGTTAATCATATACTTTCACATAAACACCACATCACCTGCATCCTTAAACTTGTGAGCTCTTCTCTCGGTTCCCATTATCGTAATCCTAACAGAGATTTGTTAAAACATTGACCTTCCTTCCCTGAGTGTATAAGTGTGTATTGCTCTGTTCCCAAGACTTCTTATAAGACTATGCATACTCATGATTAAAGTTACCTTTGACCAAAATTTTCTAAGTCATGTCAATGACAATGAGAAAGAAATATGTACTTGTGCACTATGATCATAAACTCTTCAAGGCTTGTCATACAGGTTTTCCCATTTAACTGAACCTCCCTAAGTTTATGTTCTGCTTCTTGGTGAACTCTCACCTACTTTGTTTTCTTGCAGCGGAGGCCTGTACTGCTGTTTAACTATGTATAGTTCTCCATGCTCTCTACTGTTGTCTGTGGTGGTGAGATTTCCTTGCATTTTGTTCTTTCCCTAATAGATTCCTTTGCACAAGCCCACTATGTGCCTATATGTGACAGTAGTCTTATAGTGGGGCTAGAAATGTATCTCATGCCTCTGGATTAGCTTTCTGGAGTAGGACTGGAGTTTGGTCTGAGTCCATAGTGCCCAAAAGTCTAGTTATTTTTATATAGTTAGCTGTTTGTTTGCTCGTAGGTGGAGTTATCTCCATTGAGTGAGGAGTTTGGTTTACGTAGAGATCATTTGATTGTTTGTGCACATGATCATTTGTATTTTCAGCATATATCTTGTTGATATAGTCAGACCATGCATGATGTGGGACAGAGGAAACAGCTATATTTATTTTAGTCCCACAATGTAATGCCACTAGTCTCGAAATTTGTCTTGAATTGTTACTCAGAGTGGCTTCATTTAGATTGAGCCAGTTTTGATTGTTTACCTTCCTTTGTAAAGCAGTTTGATGTGTTTTCCTTTTGTCCTTATGATCTGAATTTCTTTATTACAGGTTGTGGTTTGGTGCAAGAATTATTACCTTATTTGCCTGTTTATTTCTGCTGATAGCAAAGCATCTGTAGCATATTTTCTACTTTGTATTCTTTTTTTGCAGCTTTGCAGATGTTACCATCTCCTCTGTGGCCCTTAAAATACAGTTTTCATACTCCATAATTATATTGCACTCTGTGATCCTATCCAGGTCCAAACTTGCTAGGATCTTTTTATTGAATAGTGTTATATTTAGAATGTTCCAAAATAGACAGCTGTGTTTTGGAGCGACATTGATATGGTCAATTACCAATTACCATGGACCATTCAGAGGCACTGCAGAGCAGAAGCTTGATGTAAAATTGGAGAATTGTCTGTTCATGATATTTCTGATCAAACCTGTTCAGTTCAGAGAGTAGACAGAATAGATCATTGTTTGAAGTTATGTAATCAATTATTATAATAGTTTATTGCCTCTTGAGAATTAGCTGTGCTAGTTAATCGGTGGGAATAGAGGCTCTTGATTATACTCCTGCAAGTGATATTAAGTAGAAGATATTTCAAATCCACTCATGCTGAGAAGGTCATGCTTGTTTAAGATTATTGATGGAACTAATGTTTACCAGAATTCAACTCTCACAGTAGAGGGGTCATATTTCTTGAGAAAGTAAACTAACTTGCTTTCTCTTTGGGTTAAAGAATGTAACTGTGGATGAAAGCATAGTAGCTGCAACATTATTTCTATATTTAATGGACTGCTATATTTGATTTCCCAGCTTAGGTTGCCATGCTTCTTGAATTGCCTTATTGTCTGATCACATTTTGACTATTAATTAAGGCTTGTGGCATCCTGAAGGGTGGGATATTAGCATTGACAGTCTTTAATCTTTTTGTTAATATTTCAAGTAAATTATCCAAGTTTGTTGTTGACTTCTCCAACAAGCAATGACTATTCAAATATTGATAATCTTTCAAATACGCTTGAGTCCCCTTTAAATATCTCAAGATCCAGGGCCCCCCTCCTAAGCAAAAGTGGTAGCTGGTGGGCCGGGGAAGGGCTTTGCTTTGTACTTTGCTGGGGGGGCTCAAGGTTTGTTATACCACTGTCTATTGTCATATGGGTGCAGAAGTGAAACAATTACCACCATTTGGCTGCACTCTATATTCTTTCCCCCAGAATATTTCCCCCAGAATTAATTGGAAATCCCACAAACAGACTTTTGGCAGTAGGAAAAGGTGATGATGTGCCCAGCAATAAGATCAAGCATTTGCAATGCAATGGATCAAGCATTTGCTCAACTTAGAGGTATTAGCATGGTAAAGTCCTAACTGGACTTTTATTACCACATAAATTGAAAATGAAAAGTAATAAAAGTAATACAGTTTTACGGAAGCGAGCCGATTTAAAGCGCTACGCCATGAGCATAAAGGAATACACAGAAAGGGACAGAAGTTTGCTCGCCGTTAAATGTATCAGCAAATGTGTATTTATCCATGTAACATGGTTGATGTCTTTCAAAGCGTTCGACTACTGCCCTGCTCCCTAGAATTTTTTTTTAAAGTAGTCCAGAAGCCATACGCAAAACATGGAGCCTCGTTTGTTTTCAGTAGTTGGTCGGTGTGCTCAAGGAGGGCTAAATACTGGAAAAGACGTATGCATGCCTTTCACAAACGAAAGCAAGCGATTTTTAAAAGGCAAGCCCACAAACCAGCTAAACTGATGGGTATGTGGTGGGCATGGTTAAAAGCCCACAGAGAGTATACAGCAAGCTAGAGCACATGCATGCTCGACCCTAAAAAGGTAGGCAGTTAACAAGTAGCATGCCACGTCCTAGTGCCAAAATGGGAATGTTATTGCTTGAGGCATCGGGTGCGTTTTATACCCTCCTTTTTCAAACATTGTCAGCTTCACCATTTGCAAAATTGGTGCAGTTTAAAAATTGTTACATTATGAAATGCACAGCCTTGCAAACTCGCCCTTCAATATTATGAATTCCTAGATTTTTAAGAGGCAGGCATTTCTTTCTTGGCGATTCCCACTTTGATTTTTTCAATCTAGGAGATGTGGTCTGAGCTGCTGGCTTTGGAACTGGGGAATCAGGTTCAGGAGCTAGTGTTGCCTCCAAATCCTGTGGTTCTGGGCAGGTCACATAATTTCCCTGTACCTAAAAATATATTAAAAAAATAATATTAAAATAAATATCAGCTTGTGTAATATAATTCAGAGGTAGGTTTGTACTATATAACTTTGCAAAAAATGCTACTGTTCTGCTGCTTTGGGGTAAGTATCAGCCATTACTTTTGTGATGATTGCTTTATACTGCATTGTTAAGGTAGTTTATAGGTGGGCGAGCAAACAAATTACTATGGTGAGCCGAACCAAGGGTTTGGCTTGACTCTTACAGCCCATGCACGAGTCAAGCATTGGAAATGTTTGCCATGAAAATTATAAAACAAACATCACCTAAAATATGACAAAATCTCTTAAAAATTCAAAAAGTGTTTTCTTTAACATGTGGGAGCTTCAACATTAATATGTCACATCACATCATAACACAGACAAGCTATTATGGAAAGTGCAGCAAATTTATAGTCTATTAAGTCAAACACAATAGCTTTGTGCAATTATGAAGAAAAAGAAGAACATAAAATAGTTGCCTTGCATCACACAATTTGGTCAAGCAGGGAAGCCATGATTAATTTAGATTTTGCGGTTTTATTTTGTACAAATCAACCACTAAATGTGGATCTATTTGTCTCTCCCTTTTATGCTTTGTCTTTACTGCTTTGTGCACGAGGTTAGATCGAGGGCGGCAGGCAGAAGCCACATAAAATCTCCAACTCGAGCTTTTAGTGGCCTGTCCACCTCTAAAGGTAGCCTCCCTCTCCTGACAAGAAGCACGATTTAAAATAAAAAGAACAACCAAAGCAGTGCTTAATGCGTGCTTGTTGTTTCCGGTGCGGAGCACCAGCACTTATTTTTGAGGGCCGGCCGCTTAATTTTTTGCCTCAAGCATTTATTGTGGGCAAAAGACACATTTGAGAAAGACGGAGGAAAAGAAAAACGAAAAAGCGTCACAAAGGAGAGAGCAGAAAGTTGCAGGAATGAGCTGAAGGGGCAGGGAGAGGTTGTAAATGGATTAAAGAGGCCGGAGGTGGCTTCAGCATTATGCTGCCTCAGTGTTACGTGCTCGCACATTTAATTGAAGCAGCCGAGTATTTAAGAGGAGGGCTTTGGGCACCAGCACGTTTTTATCTACAAATTAAGCACTGAGCCAAAGCTGCCAAAAATATTAATATACCCTTTGTAGCAATATGTTATGTTATCTCAAAATATTTACCGTGATTTTTCCAAAATTCCCTCAGTTTACATGAGCTTTATATCCTGTCATATATCAGCTTTACGATGCTTTGCTATTTTAATTCATTATCCAGAGCTATGACAGTAAAATAACAGCAGTCTCGCCCTGCGTGCCAGTTTACAATGCACGCGGCAGCTTTTGTTCTTACATTCAGACAATTAGCAACATGACTTGTTAGGAGCTCTTAACAAAACTTGTTTGTTCGAGCTGCCAGCTCATTGGCTTCTATCCACGTTTTTTCCTATTAGAGAGCGCTCGATGCATACAGTCATTCTGGCGCCAGCTCCATTGGTGCTGTAAACAAACAAAAACAAACACGCAGAGCTCAGCTGCAGGGAGAACCCCAGTAAATGACCTGGAAATTACGTATGGTATTTTAGGCCTTCTGATGGCCCCCCAAGTGTTTAATAATGAAAGTCCAGTAACATAACAGTGTTAAAGCTGGACCCTCCCCTTCTTATCTTCGAAAGTTCTAATAGCAATATTTCTTGCAATACTATCGTTTTTTCTTAACATCTAAATATACTTATTCCCATGCAAGTTGTTAAACAAATCAGATGGTCTAGACGGTTTTGATTTCCACTTCAGATTAGAAACATTAGGAGTCTGATTACAAGGATACCAATCAAACATGCATGAACAAACCAAAGCAATCTAAAACACAACCTCGGAAAGGAAAATAAACTCCTAAAGACAGGTTCTCTGCCCACGGACTGTAATCTACTCATGGTGCATGAGTAATTAGCTGCATATATAGGTATACCACGCGCTATGGGGCATATTTATACTTGTGTTGCGCCGAATTTGCATCACTTATTTTTACGCAAATTTGGTGCAAAACTAACTCCATATTTATACATGGGCAGAGTTAAAGTCATTTTTTGGCAGTGGAAACCTACCTTGCATCAATGAGATGCAAGGTAGGTGTTCCAGTGCAAAAAATGACTCTATGGCCTTAGTGCCATATTTATCCCCCGTGCTAAAATCATGCTCGGGGGGAGGGAGGAAGGGGGCAAATAATGGTGCAGAGCTTGCTTTCCACCATTATTTAACGCCTGGGTTAGGGAAGGCATTAGGGAACCAGTGGGCATGTTTCTATGGTCAGAGACCATGGAAAGAGCCCACAGACGCCCTTCCCTGGCCCCAGGAACACCACCACCCATGCCACAGAGACACCACAGGATGGGGGACCCATCCCAGGTAAGTGCTAGTAAGTATTATTATTTTTTCCCTTAGGGCCCCCTGCATGGACTTAAGTCCCCTGGGCATGACTATTGGGTTGTGGGGTATGATTCCTGTCTTTACTTAGACAGAAGTCATGTCCATGGGGGTTGTGCATCTAACAATGGCGCTAGTGAGGTTAGAGTCATCATTGTGACTCTAACCTGACTAGCGCCATTCTTTCACGCACAACCTCCAGGTTTCCCTACGCCTCCCCCACCCGGTTAGCTTTGTGTATTTTGACGCTAAATGGGCCTTAGTGCCGGCTTGCGCCATTCCTTAAATATGGCACCTGGCTGGCACTCTGGAATGGCGCTAGCCGGCGCTATACTTTTTTACGCAAACCTGCGCTAATGCAGGTCTGCGTCAAAAAATATAAATCAGGGGCTAAGATTATTATCCAGGCATGCAGCAACATTATCCTGGCTCAGCTATAACCAGGAACATGGACAGCAAATGGTGAGTGCTCCTGGCGAAATTTGCATGTATGCCATAACATTGATTTGATATTGAGATGAGAGGTCAGAGAAAATAATCCAAATTCTGATGGAAATCCTTACAAGTGGATAAGAATTTGCCAGTGGAATTTCCTCTGCGATAGGGCTAAGATGGTGGAGGAATTTCCTCTGTTTGATTGCCCTTCAGTTCAAAAATTTCCTCCAGAAAACAGTATTTTTTTCGCTTCCACCCAGCTCTAATTTTGGCCATTAGTCTTAGCTGCCTGAACCAGTGTCAAGTCTATCTTGGCTTCGCCAGAGCGTGTACTATGTTTCTTCACACATTGCTACAGACTTATGGTGGCATTTTGCAGCTCTGACATCGGGTGAAGTCATAAATGGGGATACTGCTTGCTGGTCCTACTGTGTGCTGAGAAGTTGGAGTCTGAATCCTGCTTGATGTGATCGGAGTATTTGCCATATCCAGTTCCTTCTATTTTCAGACTGTGTGACATTTTATCTATATTATGTATTCCTGGTGTTTTTGAATCTATTGTGGCATCTCTTGAATGTTAAAATGTTTGTATGCCAGAATATTGAGCACACAAATGCCGAACAGCAAAAATATTGTGACTAGAATGACAACTACCAAAATATCCTGACAATGAATATAGTTAGGGAAATACAGATTTCCATTTCTATCTCTGTTTAGTCTTAAGACATGATATACCCTCTTAAGGCACTGTAAATTTGCTCAGTGGAAGCCATGAAGCTGCACAGCAAAAACAATTTGTTTTTCAAAAATAAACTCCCAGCTTGTTCTTGAAAACAAAATGACTATGTCTCTGACACCATGGTATTTCTCAAAGGATGTCAGAAAAAAATAAATGGTGTTTTTTTTCCATGGTATAGAGGGCATTTTTATTTTTTTCTGTGTGGAATTGCCATACTTTCCCTGGTGTTCCCAAATGGGAAAAAGTATGACAGAACATTCGCTCTTTAGTGTGAAGTACTTTGAGCAATGTTTTACTGCAGGGCCATCAATCTATGGTTCCTGCTGGCAGAGGGAGCAGAGATCCAATGAGGGAAACATGATGGTTCATCCATCTCTAAACAGGGTGGATGGATCGTTAGCTTCCAGATAGTGTACTCTGTGACACATTTTTGGCAGAGAACCATGTCCACCAAATGCTAAATAACCTCTAAGCCACTTACTGATCATAGGTGATATTTTTGGTGGGGATTTGGGTTTACAGAATACTTATGTGATGTCCAGGTTGTCAATTTTTTATGTTGAAGGCAGTGAATTCAGGCCAACGGGCAATTAGAAAGCATAATGTTTTTTATTTATTTTTGAAAAATGCATGGCACTATTTGCAGAAATAGTAGTACGTTTTAATAGCATTTGCAATACTACAGACCAAGCATTTTTTTTTAACAATAACCGGACTTTTCCATGGAGAAGATTCTGAATGGACCAAGGGGCCAGGGACCAGTGTTCCACAGCACATGATCCAAATAGATCACTCACACCATCAGGTTTTCACAAAAGATCTGAAGACCACACTTTGTAGACACTCATTTGGTCATCAACACATCCCACAGCAAATGCACATGCCCCCTCCTTTATAAAGGAACCAACCTTTCCAGCAGGAGCAAAATATGACATCATCCTTTAACGTTTCTTCTCTATAAAAATTGTAAAAATCATATTGTTGCAAGTGTAAAAAGTAAAGTTCATGGGATGCAGTCATATCATGAACTTCAATTAGATTGCCAACACCTCGTCTTTTAAATTGATCCGAAATAGCCATTAAGCAAGAGTTGGTGAACTAGAAAAAAAAACCTGAAATCATAAATACTTACCATAGTCGTCTAACAGGATTAGGGGGCATGGATTTCAGTAGGGGCCTACTGCCCCTAATCATGGCTGTCTTATACTACCCAGCTGGGGACAGGTGACCTAATATCACCACTTGTGTTGGCCATATGGCACACTTACACTGCCAACGAACAGCAACAAGGAAAAGTAAGACACAATGTACTAAGACACAGGTCACAAAGTGGTTAAAAATGTGCAACGTTTTGTAATCCGTCTCTTATTTTGCAACGTGGCATACCTACTAATAGGTCACATCACAAAATGTCCATTTGCAGGGTGACACAGAATGCCTTGCCTAATGAATATTAGTTAGGTACATTTCATTTTCGTGACCATCTGTGATTGGTTATAAATTATGGGATGGTGACCTCCAAGGAAGAGAAGTACCCCATCCCTGTGTTTCTATTCCCCAATGGAAACTGGTTTTTAGCAGCCTGTGTTCCTTAAGGGTAACTGCGCTGTCTCAAAAAAAAAAAAATCCCATTAGGAAATACATTTGGGCTTTAGGGGCGGCAGACAGTGGGCCATTCCCTGCTCCCCTAGTCATCTTACATAATTCTCTAACTAGATGTTGTCCAGCAAGTGGTCAGTAGAAAATCAATGGTGTGCCACTGCAGCTGGGGTCGGAAGCCATTGATGCATACCATAAAATATCAAAATTTTGAGAGCCCCTTCTTAACTGCATTTCAGTATCAGGAGCTAAACCTCTTATTGCGAGGTGTAATTTTTTTTTTCCTTTTGCAAAATGGGTTTAATATACACCAAAAATCGATATTGTACTAAAAAAGTCTGTGATTTCACGAATTGCTGGGATTCCAATGCAAAATGGATTGGTATATCTGGCTTTCAGTCAGAACAAACCACAGGTACATGGAACTGAGCATGGGAAGAGTTTAGTTGGTCATTTTTTACTTCAAATTCAGAAGATTAATTTAGAACGCCCAGGCTCAGAAAGGTGGTTTGTACCTGCTGGTGTGGGTATTGAATATCGAGTACGAAATCTCATGTTAACAGAATATTAAAATTAAGTTGTTTAGGTCCAAAATATTGACAGGGTAGTTTGTATAAGTATAGGTTTACTATACTTAACTACACATACATTTACCTTGAAAATATATATGGCTCATCAAAGTACATAAATGTGGAGGTAATAATTGATATTCTGGTAACTCGAGAATTCACACTCGATATTCCAGATTACAACCATAATATCTAAAGGAAAATGAGATCCAGTTTAAAGTATCTAGCAGCAATATAGCTTATGTGTCTGTCCATGTCCTCCAACTTGTACTAGAGGGATAGTTTCCAAATGCATAACTGTAATGATAGACTATGCCTTGTGTTCATGGCATGTGAATGATATGCCAGGAATCGAACTTCCGGGAGAAATAGAGCCACTTAGAAAGAAAATTCAAGTTGTAGGGGTGTCTCACGCAAGAGGTGTTTTACATAGAACATTATTGAGAGTTGGAGTATGGCCAGAATGGGTAGGGAAATCAGGATATGTGTAGCGGAGGGGCATGTAGTTGAAACAACACAACATAGTGTTTTTTTTCACATAAGGTTATGCATGCTCACATATTTAAATTACATATTTGCAATCTGATGCACATGGTGATTTAAGACACACATGACTTTTGATCAAGTACTGATGAAAATATTAGTACTCGGTTTCCAGTATCTCTTAAATCAGCATTTGAGTCACTAGAGAGCATCACCACCCTATCACAACTGTTACATCAGTTAAGTATCCTCTAATCACTACTGGCTTTTCTATATAGTGTTGGACTTTCACACATATTATTTTAGTATGTAAGAATACTCTTTCTTTCATCTTTAACACAGACTCAACAAACTCCCCTTCTCTTCAAGAAGATGCTGGAGACTGCACTATAATACTTCATCCAGAAGTAACCCCTTTGATCTCTTCCTCCACATAGACACCAGCGCAGAGAACCGTGGCATTTTCAGTTATGGCTTACTTGCCTTCAGTTTCTGCTCCCGATGCTGTGGAATAGCATTCGTTTACTTTATAGCAAGGTTTGTGCTATAGAAATACGCAATCTTACTTAGATTTAAATAGACAGATATACTTTTATACATAAATAAATATGTGTATAAACTAATATGTTTGAGGGTGTGAGGTTTTCGCAATTAAAATTTCTTGAATCATTTCTGACTGATAGTAGAGGTGCTTGGATGTGCGTAACAAATCCTTGCTCCTTCTTGTAGATGCCATTGTAGTCCTCCTGTGGTGTGCTATGGGTTTCAAATCCATGGTTTATGTTGTATCATTGATTTTCAATAGCAATTGTATGGAGAGCTCTGGTCTGAGTTTCTACTGTCTTGTGAGAAATGAATAGGCAGAAAGAAATTAGCGTGTTTCATATATGGGGTTCAAGGTACTTGGAGTAGATGTACAGTGGGTCTTTAAAAGAGGACACCAGTAACCCGTCTGCTTGATGAAATCTCTTGTAGCACATCAACTGGGTAAGGATAAAGGCAAGATTGATGATGTAGTTAAACATTTTAGGTCCTAGTGGCATGTTTTCAATCTCTTTGGACAAACAAACTGCCAAACAATGTTTTGGCACTAGACGTTTGAGCGTGAAGAGCAGTATGCACTGAAACAACAGGTCAATTCAAAGTTTCAACCAATGGCTCTCTTGCATGTGGATCCTGTAAGTGTAACTTCACCAGAGTGACCAGCCTTTGTGGTCATGACAGGCAGGGCCATTATGATGCCTATGGAAGGATACTATTAAATAGACTTCTGGGTTGTTGCATCAGCTCCATCGCTTTCTCAATAAACACTGGTGAAAGATGGCTGCTCTCTTGATGGCAGATTCAGGCAAACATACCAATGGGTAATTTACTGCCTGTGTTTAGTCTATGTCCCTTTTCAATCCCACAGCACTGTGCAGCACCCCTATAGGTTCTGTACCCTCAAGTTCTTCATTGTTTGCTCTAATTGTTCATCACAAACAGGATCAGGACCATATCAGCTGCAGTCAAGTCATATAAGCTTTACTTCGACTTTTGAACAAGTCTTATGGGACCTTCACAGGAATACTACAGCTTCAGTGAACTATACTAGAAACCTAAAATGCATGCCCTGCTTTAGTACCACAGGGGTGTTCATCAGGGTTGTATTCTGGCCCCTTTTCTATTTAATTTATATATTCATCACCTAGAACAGGTCCCGATTGCCACCCAGGCTGATTGTCCACAGGTGGACCAGCATAAACTGCCCATACTTTTATATGTGCTTTTAGCAACTTTATGCATGATTTAGACTTGTCTGTATATGTTAAAAATCTGTTATTATGATGATTGGGCCCCGAGCTACCAAAATGAAGAATTTCCATTTAGGGACCAGAGTACTGCCTAAGACCAGGGAGTTTTCTTCCCTTGGTATGTTGTTTGATTCTGGCCTGAGCTGGAATCCCTTGATGACCAGTAAGAAGGGAGGCTTTGTGCAGGGCAACGCTGCAGATTTTGGCTTTGCCTCGAGGCTTGGTGAGAAATTTGTTAAGGCTCTCTTGCAAGTGTATGGAGCAAAATGTGTATCTAAAGTAGTGTATGGGAGTGAGGTATGTGGGTACGCCAAGCACAGTTTGTTGCAGACGGCCCGAAATTATTTTTTGAAGCACCATCTATGTGTTCCCCAGTGTACACCCACGTTCTCGGTACACTAGGAACTAGGAGTTGGTTACATCTCTGACACAACAGCATTGTGCCCCCTCTCTCGTTAGATTGACATTTGGTTCAGAGCTGAACCTAAGCTGAATAAAAAGTTGATAATGGATGATTTGTCCCTAGACCATTCTCTGTTTATTCCCTGGCTTAAGTATGTTAGGGAAACCTTGAAGAGCCTTGGTAGGGCGGATTTGTTCACTATGCCTGAGAAGTTAGTTAAATCTAAAAGTAAGGGGATAAAAGACCTCTTTATGCATCATAGAGCTATGATCAGGTAACAGACAGCCTTGAAGATGCCTAGGGTGCATAGCCATTTTTTGGTAAAAAACACTGCTAGACATCGAGCCTTGTCTGTCAGTTGTACCTAGTATGTATGACTGTTTTTTACTGACCAGGTTCAGAATAGGACAACTGCACTATCTGCTGACATTTCCTGGCGCTATGGGTCCCGGTCGCATAACGAAGCCCTGCAGCTGCAACAGTTTGTCTCTGCAGGATATCCTACACTTTATTATGTTTTGCAAGCACTATACTGTCCCAAACAGGGCCCAAATTATTCCGATCTTGAAACAAGCAAATTTGAGCTAAGTACGCCTTGCCCGTATGTATTTACAAATGCTATTGGAAGGAATTATTTTTATTGTGGTTTCCTTCTTGAAAGCAGAAGTTCAACTGAGGAACAGCAGTGGTTATTAGTTATCCAGGACTTGAGCTCATTACTATGCACTTTAACTGTATTAGGCTTACAGAAGGGTGCCTGGAGAGTTTTGTCATTTTTATGATATTGCCTTTTAACTTCTGTTTTTTTATTGTTATGTTTTTAATCATGTGATTTTTAACATATTACTTCTGATTTGCACATATCGTATGAATTGTTTTATATGTTGCTTTTATGACTTGTTTAAAAGCCGAAATAAATATTATTTGACTTGACTTGACTTGACAGCTGCAGTCACTATGATCCCATCATAATGTTATTTTATCACATTTAACCAGAGCAGGTTTACCACAATGGGCCACTGTGCGGCCTTCTAGCCGCCTCTTCTTCTTGAAACACGTAGAGGACAATCGCTAAATTTGTGCCTTCATTATTAAGGGGAAGAATTACTGGAAACCTGTAAATAAATCGCCTAGCAGGATCTGATCTGCGTTAGGGCTTGTCCAAATATTAAACCTATTCTGACAGCAGACAGACTGACTGAGGAAGAGGGCAAAGCCTTTCTGAGAACTATTGTAGCCAGAACCTGACAAGTAGGACCAGACGCTTCGCATGCGGTTTGATTTCCACACATGCAAAAGGCGCAGCAGGATCAATAATAGCTTTGGACTTCAATTATATCGTATCAGTATAAACACACTCGTGTTACTTTGTGATTTGTCTTGCAATAACTCACAGCTTGGCGAGAGAAGCCAACTTTTCATCATGAGTTTGTTATAAAACTCTAGCTATGGTACATTTGTCACACCCTCCTCCTATGTGCATTAGAGTGTGTTCTAAAGCAAACGCCACCATCCCCTAGAGACTCCCATTTGTAAAGGTACACATCCAAAAGAAGTGAGCGTATAATGTTATATTTTTGCATTTATTTCATAGCTCATTACTTTTAACAGAAAAAAGAAAAATGAATTATGCATGTTTTTTTTCTTCTACTCACTGACAAGTCCCTCTGGCCTACATTTTAAGAGCTTTGAATTCACTGCTTAGGATGCTTGAGCAAACAGCATCTTGTTTGTTCGGAGGTTAGCATCACATTTTACTCTTTCCTCAGTCTTACTACATTTCTTGTATCGATTAGGCTTCATCATTGAAAAATCTACTGTCAGGTGATACTGAAAGAGATCACAGCCGTGACTTTAAATGCACGTGTCACCTTTTGAGGAGAAGAGCTGTTGCCATAATACATAAACATGTAACAGTTACAAATTCTGGGCCACCTTCACTTCATTGGCCTCCCCACAAACATGCAGGACACTCTACTCTCCCCACACCTACCAGGCTGTGTATTCCATTGAGAATAGCCCTAACCCAGGTCCCCTCCCCATTTCTTGCACCTTCATGTATCAATGTACATTGCTCCATTCATGTGTGTGTAAAGATAGATAGATAGATAGATAGATAGATAGATAGATAGATAGATAGATAGGTAGATAGATAAACATTTCAAGATTTTGAGCAGACTTTGAGTTAAACATTACTCAGGTCTATGGAAGGAGTAATTGTCTTTAGAGTGTTTTGATCACAAGAGTTCTCCTTGCCACTCCACTTTTTCTGCAGTCTCTCGAATCCTATGCCCTTTTTCTCCTGATATCTTTATGAAACACCCCATCTGTATGTCTCTTATCTCATCTCATTCTCCTATAGAATCCTCTTTTAACTCTTCCCTGCACATACTTCCTTACATTTCCTCCCCATCAGTTCCCCCACACACCACCCCCACTCACCAGCAAACACTGCCTTTTCTTTATTTTTTGTCCAGTCAATATTTAGACACTTGTGTACCTCCTTCACATACTTTTGCGTTGAATCACATTTACAACTGGTACATGTTACAAACTGGGTCTCTAGTTGGCAGAGGTATGCACCCTGTCCAAGTACGGACCACCATCCTAGTCAGGTTACGTCAGTTATACTCCCTAAATTAACCTGTGTTCAGTCCCTGTTAGTTTAAAACAGTGCAGTGAGGCTTAACTTAAGAGGGAATATGTAAAGTATTTGTGCAACACTTAATTACATTACACAGTGAAAGACACCACAAAAAGACTCAACACCCAGTTAAAGAAATAGAACATTTATCTAGTTAAAACAGGACCAGAATAACGAAAATCCAATCAGTAGACGCAGAGATATGAATTTTGTAAAGATTAAATGTGAAAACAATGATTAGAAGTCTATAGCGGTAGAAATGTTACTTGAGGTCACAGAAGTCCGGTGCAAATCCAAATTTCAGGCCGACTGAGATGGAGGGGAGGACTGCTACAGAACCCACGCAGGGACTGCTGAACAGTACCTTTGTTGGAGCAAGGTGTCGAGGGCAGGGAGACTATGCAATTATATTTCTGGCGCACTCTGGCCAATGCGTCGTCATCTCAGAAGTGGATGCAATGTGTCAATTGTGGGCTGGATAGAGTGTTGTTGTCAGGTCACATAGTTTGCAGTTACAGAACCCACTTCTGAGGCCCAAGACTGGAGGGGACACTTCAGACAAAAGTAGAACTCACAAATGGAAGAGTCCAGCAGCACTGAAGGGTTGCAAGTAGTCTTTGATGTCTCTGAGACTGCAAAAGAACAGTGGGCAAGTCAGGAAGCCCTTGGAGACTCTTGTGTACAAGGAGATAGAGAACAAGTCCAGTCCATCTCACTGCAGGTCAGAAGCAGCAGACAGCAGGCCAACAAAGCAAAGCAAGTAGCAAAGTGGTGGTCCCTCCTACAGCACAGCAAGCAGTAGGTCAACACACCAATCCAGTTGTAAAGCAGCAGTTCCTCCTGGCAGCACAGCAGTCCTTCATCCTGGCAGAGTGTCCTTGATTCTAGCAGAGATCTTACTTGGTGGTGTTTGGGGTCCAGTATTTATACTTTGGTTCCCTGTTTCTGGAAAGTGGGAGAAACTTCCAGGCCTTCTATTGAAGACCCTGTCCTGCCCTTCATGGCTCCAGACACTGTATAGGGGGTTATGCAGCCCTTTGTGTGAGGAGAGGCACATCGCTACTCAGGGATAAGTGTCAGCTCCTTCCTCCCATGTAGCCCAGGAAGGCCCATCAGCCTAGTGATGTGCCGTCAATATGTAAATGCCGCACCCAAGCTCCCTTTGTGTTTGAATGTCTTGTATTAATGCACAAAGCCCAGCTGTCGTTTACCCCAGAAGTATGTTCGGAGACAGGCAGAGATATAGAATGGCTAAAGTAAAAGGATGTCAACTTCTTAAACGTGGCATTTTCAGACTTACAATTTAAAATCGGACATCACCATCAGTTGTAATTTTAAATTGTGATTCCAGGGACAACAAACAGCAAATTTCTATCTCATCCTAATTGGAAACTACATTTAAGAGGGTTTCACTTTCTAGGCATGTTAGATTTAAAACTGCATGTCCAACTTTTCAAATACACTGCACCCTGACATTAGGGGTTAACTAGGGCCTTCCTTAGGGGTGACTTACATGTACTATAAAAAGAAAGATTGTGCCAGGCAAGTGGGTACACTTGCCAGGACGAAATAGCAGATTAAAACTACATGCACAGGGAGTGCGCGTGAGACGCCGACCATGATGGCTGCCTAATTACGGAGCTCCACGCCTCATCGAGCAAGTTTTCACCGCCGGAGCCATTTGTTTTCTTCTTTTTAATGCTGCTTCAATAATAACAACTATGGGATGTTTTGGTGAGCATTTTCATTGTTTTTAGGGCTGCCTAGCTTATTTCCTGACTCTTTAATTACATTTTCTCATTTCTCTACATGAGTGCTGCCATTTTGATGAATTTTGCTCACCATTACATTATACTTCTTTGAATATTTGACTTTCTTTTTTGCGCAAGCCTGGTAATTTTTTGTTGTTGTTTTGTTAACATATTTTTGGAGTTCCTGTGTCACTTGTTTCCTTATTGAAGGCTTTTATTTGTATATGGGCAAACTAAAGAAAATAAAATCTCTGTCGCATCAGTCCTCCTCAGCTGACAAACTTTCGCAGTTTTTACAATTGGACACTTCTGCTGCAGCGTCTTCTTCTTCCATATCAAAGATGTCTTCCTCATCTTCTTCTTCGCCTAAAGTTTCTCAGAATATTTCTACAACCACTCATAAGAGTGTCAAACAGGACCCACCTTCACTAGTAAAATCTCCCTCGTCGATTTCTCTTGAACTTGTGCTTGACGAAATACGCGCATTGCGTCCTTTTATGGAAGAAACCAATTCTCAGATACAAATCTTGATTCTAAGTGTTCTCAAATGGAAGTGAGAGTCTCTGCTTTGGAACAAAGAGTCAGCGACGTGCAGGATGAAACAATAAAATTATTAGTTTGGAGAAGGAAGTGGCAACTTTGAAGTCACTTGCGGAGGATTTGAAAAACAGAAATAGACACAATAATCTTCACCTTTATGGATTACCGGAGGGTCTTGAAGGGAGTGACCTAATTTCATTTTTTGCCTCATTCTTTCCACAGTTGGTGGGCCTACCATCTTCTACAGTATTGAACATCCAAAGAGCGCACCGCATTGGTCATCGTTCTCCGCATTCCTCCACATCTAAACCAAGAGGCGTGATTATTTTCTTTCTTGAGTTTACTGATTTATTGACAATTCTTAACGCTGCGAAAGCCAAAAAACAAATTTCTTGGCTGGGAAGTAAAATCTTCATCTCACAGGATGTGTCCAAAGCTACAGCAAGCAGAAGGAAAGAGTTTTTGGATCTTCGTCCACAGCTTCGTGACTTGGGAGCTCATTTTGGATTATTCCATTCGTGTTTGTTCAAAGTGACATATCAAAACAAGACCACTTCATATACCTCTCCTACAGTTCTTCGTGATTTTCTAAGACTACACTCTACAAATTCTATGGAAACAGCTGGTCCTTCTACACGTTGACTATATACGTTTCTTAATTTATTATGCCCTTTCATTATTACTGCAATATAATTGATTGTCCTTCATATGCAGTTTATACAGTATATTATATTGACGTGACTACAGACCCTTTTTGTTAATGTATTGTTTTCTTTTCACAGGATCCTGGTGTTCTATAATCATTATTTTTGCTCGTAACCTTTGTCCGTTGATGCGTTCCGTTCCCTTGCTGTGCCGTCTTCAGTCTGTGCTGTCACCACCCCTCCCCTATTGTTCATTCATCTCAGGTATGTTTTTGCAGTCGTCTTTATTTGACATGTACTGTCTCTTCTTTTTTACTTGACTATTTTAAATCCTTTTTCCTGCTGTTTTCCCTTTATTCTTCTCTCCTTTTGTTTTTTTCTGTTTTCTTTTCCCTTATATGTACTTTCAGTTATTTATGGTACAAGGCCTTTCGTGTACATATATGGTTATGTGATTTAAATTCAGAGTTATTTCATGGAATGTCAAAGGTTTTATTAACCCAATTAAAAGGCAGAGAATTTTATCCCACTTATCTAAATATAATCCAGACTTGATTTTCTACAAGAGACCCATTTGACGGATTCTGAAGCTCTGAAACTTAAAAAAGGTTGGGTGGGCAATGTTTTACTTCACCTTCACCTACAAAGAAAAATTGTGTAATTGTGCTCTGCCATAAAAAAGTATCAGTAAATGTTATTTCGCAAGACTCGGATTCTGATGGTAGATGCCTCTTTGTGAAGCTCAGTATTAATGGGATTACAATGACTATTGGTAATATTTATGGTTCAAATAATTCAGATTATCTTTTCTGGCCTAACATTACTAAACAATGTTTGCATTATAATGATGATTTTCTTCTTATTGTAGGGGAAGGCAATCAAATTCTTGTTCCCTTTATAGATAGGCAATCTGTAATTAAATTTTCTCCCCATAAAATGCATAAACAATTTAAGGCATTTTTCTCACAATGTAATTTAATTGACTCATGGAGAACCTGTAATCCTGATAATAGGGATTTTTTTTTTTTATTCTTCACCACATGGCGCCTTATCTAGACTTGACCATATTTTTGTTTCTAAATCATTTTCCCAAAATCTTATTAACTCCTCCCTTGAACCTATGGTAATATCTGATCATGCTCCAGTCATTACAGATTTTGACTTGCTCCCGGTGCATCCCAAGTCCAATAGGTGGCGATTTAATAATTCTTTGTTACTTGACTCTAAATTTTCCACTTCCTTTGTTGCCTTTGCGGACTAATTTGTTCGATTTAATGAAGATTCTCGCGTTTCTCCACAATTGTTATGGGATTCGTTAAAGGCTGCGGCTTGTGGTCATATAATAAATGTTGTCTCTAATAAAAAGAAAACTTTTAATGCCCAGCATCAAGCACTGCTTCTCAAAATTAAACGCTTAGAACATCAATATTCTTCTTCCTCCTCCAATTTTAATATACAAGAACTTATTCAGGCAAAACTGCAATTTAATAAAATCTCAACGGATAATGCTTCCTCTTTTCTTCTACGTAGTAGTGCCCGTTATTATGGAGGTGGAAATAGAGCGGGGAAGCTTCTGGCTAATTATTTAAAAGTTTGAAAGCAACGCCATAATGTGAAGTCTATAGTTTCAGATACTGGTGAGTCCCTTTTTAAGGATGAAGATATTTTAGCTGAATTTGTTATTATTACCAGACACTTTATACTCCTGAGTCAGTCCCGACCCCCTTACAGATTGATGATTATTGAAAGAATATTCCAAACCCTAATAAGACACTGGTTGATGCTACTTCACTTGAAGCAGATATTACCTCGTTAGAAATTTTTAAAGCCCTTCAATCTCTAAAAAAAAGGTAAAACTCCTGGTCCAGATGGATTTACAGTGGATTTTTTTTTACCTTTTTCTGACATGTTACTTCCCAAACTTTTTCAGCTTTTTCAATTCTTCATGGGTTCTGGTTGTACAGGGGGCACATTTCAGTAAGCTTTGATTTGCCTAATTCCAAAGGACGGTAAGGATCATACTTTCTGTAAAAATTTTAGACCAATCTCTCTTCTCAATACAGATTATAAAATCTTTGCTAAATTATTAGCCCTACGCATCGATATTTGTAAATGGGAAATTGGCTAGATATTTTGTATTACGCCGAGGTGTACGTCAAGGGTGTCCGCTCTCTCCACTCCTTTTTATTCTAGCTCTCGAACCCTTTCTATCCAGTATTAGAAATAATATTAAAATTGAAGGTTTCCCGTATGGCGAGAAACATTTAAAATGAATGGCGTATGCAGATGATATACTTTTATATATCTCAAACCCTGAGCTCTCAATTCCATTTCTACTTCGGGAAATTGAGGATTTTTCTTTGATTTCAGAATATAAGATAAATTCGGATAAGACTGAAATCCTCCCTCTAACAAAATTTTGTTTTAAAACATCGTTTGATATCACTGGTTTTCACTGGAATTCTTCCAAGATTAAATATTTTGATATTTGGTTCACCTCATCCTTTAAAAAGTCCACTTAAGTAAATATTTCAGATGCTTTAGAGAAAGTTGATAGATCGATTCTGGCATGGAATCCCTTATTTTTATCTTGGTGGGGTCGTCTTGACTCCATTAAAATGATGATTTCTCCTAACATTTTATATATCCTATCTTTTTTACACAATTGGACTCCAGATTGTCTAAATTCCTCTGGAACAATAAGAAATTGAGAATTTCTCTTAGTCATCTTCGCCATTCTAAACAGGAGGGAGGAGTCAATTTTCCTGATTTTAGATTGTATCACAAATCTTTTTGTTTGCGTCAAGCTTCTAGGTGGGTCTCCCTGTCAGGCTCTAGGTTTACTCCCTTATGTTTGGATATTGAATGTTCTTTTGTTTTGCCTTTTTCCCCTAGTGAGGTGGTATTCTTTTCCTATAATATTTCACTTATCTCCTCTATGCTTCTTAAACATACTTGTCCTCTTCTGCGTTCTCACTATTTACCTCCATCTGTCTCTAATTCCTCTTTTCTGAATTCCTCTATTTGGCATAATTGTCTTATCACTATTAATAAAAAACATTTATTTTGGAAATCCTGGCGACAAAGAAATATAGCGTGGGTCAAGGATTTATTCTCCAATGATACTCCACTTTCTTTTTCACAATTCCAACTTCTATTTCATTGTCCCAATTCATTTATGCCTAAATATCTTCTTCTTATTAATATTATTCTTGATGTACTTTTTATCTTGCCTTCCCCTTTTTCTTCTTCTTCGGAATTACCATTTTCTTTGTCCTCCTTTCTTATCTCATATCCTAAGGCATCAAATATCTATAAACCTTATCAGTCTCCTGTTTTGACACGTCCTAAATCTAAAATTGAATCTCGATGAGAATTGGATTTGGGATGTACCTGGACTGTTTCCTTTTGGAATAAGGTATGGCATCGATCTTATAAAATATCTAGATCAGCTTCTACCACACAGTCACTTTTCTTTCTTTATCACAGACTTTATTTTACCCCTTCTACTACAGCAACATTTTCTGTATCCTCCACTTCAAATTGCTGGTCCTGCGATAGCCCAAAGGGAGATCTTATGCATATCCTTTTTGAATGTCCTTCCTACTGTCTCTTTTTGGAGAAAAGTTTGGTGTCAGCTTACCTGCATTTTTCATTTGCAATCCCAATTATCTCTGTTGGTGCTTCTTTTTTTAGGTAGTCTCTCTGCTGACATTGTTTCAGATGATGATAATTTAAAATTGTTGGATCTCATGTTAGCTTTAGCCTTTCAACAAATTACTCTCAATTGGAAAAAATCATCCAACATTTCCTATAAAGTTTGGTGGAATAATGTTTGTCACTACCATAGACTAGATATTGGTTTTACCTCTTTATGCTGTACTTCCATAAATAGAGATTTGTACTGGTTACCTTTGACTGATTAACTTAATGCTTTTGCTTGTAATTCTACTAATTGTACATTATCTGAGAATTTTAAGCCACCATGAATTCTTTATTTTCTCTGTTCTTGAGTGAATTTTAATTTAGCTTAAATTTATGCTTTTTTGAATATTACTTTTTTCTTTTATTTAGCTGTTGAAGATCCAATGTATCTTTCGCATTGTAAACGGTCTTGTTCCGTTTTCATTATTTCTTCCCCATTTTATGCTTTTAAAATGTTAAACAGCTTTTACAATTCCTTTTAAAATGATATCATTATCATTGTGACAGATATCTTGTATTGTTAGTATGTAACCCATATGTATGTTGATTTTAATAAAGCTGATTTTCCTTTAAAAACTGCATGCACAGCTCTGCAGTGGCAGGCCTAAGACATGTTTGAAAGGCTGCTGTAGTGGGTGGCACAATCAGTGCTGCAGGCCCACTAATAGCATTTAATTTACAGGCCCTGGGCACATATAGTGCACTTTACTAGAGACTTGCATGTAAATTAAATATGCCAAACAGGTGTAATCCAATTATGTAATGTTTAAAGGAGAGAGTGCATGCACTTTAGTGCTGTTTAGCAGTGGTAAATGTCCAGAGTCCTGAAACCAACAAACACAAGGTCAGAAAAAGAGAAGGAGGAAGGCAAAAAGTTTGGGGATGACCCTGCATAAAGGAACATTACCAACAGTATACTTAACCATTACTCTATGTGATGTTCAGAGAGCCTAAGGATTGAATGATGATGTATTCTGAACCCAAAGACGGCTACTGTGAAAAATTCACCCTGCCTTCAGCCTGAACTCCACAGCTCTCAATCGTACCCATTATGAAAAACACCCACAACCTGAACTCACACAGATATTAAAAGGTAGCTCTTTTCACAGTACATGCCATACAATGAGTAATGTGTTGCATGACAAGACGACAGAAACACAACATCCTGAAGAAATCAAATGCTAACAGAGAATGCAAGAGTAGGTAATACTTGAAATGTAAATAGGAACAACATTGCTGTTCCCAGAGTGACATGTCTGTGTATGATGCTGACTGCAGCTGTCACACAAAAGTTGAGTACAATGGGACCAGGATGATTACAGATGGGGCACTGGCACGTCAGACTACCAGTTACACCACTAGATGATCCCTCTATCAAAACTGGCTACCTAACTCACTAGGTGTAATTTACTGCTGGTGTTGCTTTTAGCTTCTGGTTCAGCACTGAACTAAGCCTTTTTTTAATGCTGATCCCAGAGTAAGGTCTAACAAAAATTACTGATCCATTGGAGAGGTGCCTATGGTAAAATGTACACTTTCTGTGGGTTGTCCATCCTGGACATAAATTGGTGTTCTTTATCCAGATCTTGAGGAAAAATATATCTCCTGAAGCACGTTACAAGGAAATAGGTCCTGAAGCAAAACCTCAAAGTCACTGCAATTAATATAGTGGACATTCACTTAAAAAAAAAGATTCAGAATAGTCAAGAACACCGCAAACATACACTAAAATGTAATGAAAATTAATACTGAAATTTATGAGAAGTGTGTGAGTTTGCAGATCACATCATGCAAGGGTTGCCCTGAGCCATGAATGCCTGTTAGGCTAAATCCTATTACTGGTCAGGGCTACACTTTTTTAACTGTTTGCATACTTCTGATTGATTTATACATGTTCTTTATTTTAAGCCTGACTGCTCCATACCATAACTACCAGGAGATAAGATCACATTTAAATTAATAAAATATTTATCTAGTACTAGGAGGTTAGTGACTTTGAGCCATATGTACGAACACATTTTCCCATTGACACAGAATGGGAAAAACCCTTTGCTACATCTGGCCCTTTATTACTTATGATGGACACACATCTACTCCACTTACTGTTTCCTTTTCTTACAATTGCCAGCACCCTTGTATTGATGTAAACCCTGATCCTGTACAATTGGGATAATATGTCCTGTGCTGGTTACACATGAATTACAGGCCAACCGGGAAATACTTCACTCTGACTCAGCTTGCTATATGTTCAGAGGGTGCTTGAGCATATGGAACTTTGAATGAATAGGTTCTGGCCTGTGTAAACCTCATCATTTGAATGGGCATCAAAAAAGAAATAGAATAAAGTTTAGTCTGCATTGCTTCACTGTATTTGCACTTTGGGGAAATTGCACAATAGATAGATTTTGGATTATTAAACATAGAAAGATGATTCCTGTGACTCTTACTTTGTATACAAAGTTCCTGAGCACAATTAACATTTGCCTATGTTTGTGTTCATTCATCCTTTTGGTATTTTGACATATTTCTCTGAGCAAGCAAACATTTTCAACTACACCACTGGTATGTCAAAGCCATTCCTGAAAAACATGCCCATTTGGGTGGGATTAGCCTTCTGCTTCTAGACGAAGGGGGTGTGGAAATATCTTCATAGAGTGTTTATCTGAAAAGCCTGGATGTTCCTTTTTCAAAGAAACAATAGGGCAACTGGCAGAACTATGGATGAGTCATACCACAAATTATTTTTGAAGTCTTTGAGGGAAGGGGCCAGTTTTGTAGTGCCAGTTGGGGGCGTAGGAAAGCCACATGTGAGGTACTTACAAACCGCAATTAAAAAAATTCCCAAGATGCTGTGCAAGGGCTTGGGCAGCTTTTGGGCTCCTCCTAGGAATTGTCTGTCAGGGGTGGAGGGTTGGTGAGACATCTCTGGATTGAGCTGAGAAGTTCAGCTACTTTAACTCTCACTCTCTGCTCTTTAATCCCACACAAGAAAAAGACTTTAAGATAAAAGGAAACTATAGAAGTGGAGGATAGACCTACCATACTGATGAACTCCTTCCTGGAAAGGACTCTGATCTTGTATGTGTGAGGACTCTGTGGGCTCTGTCTTCAGGTTAGTGGTACTGGCCTCCCCAGTCCTTCTGTGAGACAGCAAAGGGTCAACTTGCTGGGAATCCTAAAGGAGATTGCACCATGGACTTCTGAGAACTGGTCCTGTGGTGGGTACCCCTGAAGGGGACTTCTGACTCTTCCTTGACACACAGGTGGGGAGTATAGGCAGACAGTGTAATTTGTCTTGAGGACCATGCAGTGTTCCTGGTGAAAGAGAGAGACCTTACGGTTACTAGTAACTTCAGGTCCCTGAGAATCTTTCTCAACAGATGAGGAGCTGTAAGAAAATAAAGCTGCAGGAACAGAGGAAAAATATCTGAAAATTGAGAGGCTTGCTAAACCACTTCTTGTGGTGGGGCTTGCCCCCAGGAAAAAAAAAAACAATGAAGTTTATATCCACATAAAGAGACTAGAAATAACTTCCTTAAATTGTGCCGCTTGAGGTGGCAATTTCCAGGTAAAGGGACCAAGAAATCACTACCACATTCAGAGGTTTGAAAATTATTTCCCCGGGCAGGGTTAGTGCCCGAGGCATATCATGCTGCACCTCGCCACTTAACCAATACTCTTCTGGAAGAGCTAAAGCCCTGAGGAAGGAAACCTGAAGAGTGTACCATCACTGTATCATACCTGTGATTGTATCGAAGTGCAGGGTATTGATCTCCTTGTCTGGGGAGCTACTGGACCTGTGAGGATCTGGCCTGTGTGAGTGAGAGGCTTCCCAAAATCCAGCATGTGAACGTGCATACCCCGTTGCCTCCACAGAAGAGGAGCAAGGAGAACTCCAACTACTGCTACCTGCCGAGCTGCCAGCAAGAATGGTGAAAGAAAAGCAGCAGCTACCGACTTACCCATCAATATATGGGGAATGCACCGACTATGTAAGATGTCAGCCTCTTCTCATTGTTTGATCTCAGTGCACAGGTGGACCATATATGGGGCCAATGCACATGCCTGAATAAAAATAAATGAGCCGACAGATGTATTGCTTCTCCAAAAAGTAAACCAAAAAATGGAAATATTTACTGCCCGTATTGGACTCTGGGGCCTTTGTGGTGCCATAACATTTCGCATGCCATGCTTAATGGTACTCAGGAGTGCAGGGGCACCACCCTAGTTTGAATGATTACTCTAGGGATCGCCAGGAGTCACAATGGTGATGGAGTACCCTGTCTGCCAAACTCTGAATTAGGTCTTAGTATCCGTTTGAAATGGTTTCAATGCTAAAATATGTTATAAGTAATGGGCTTATGCTTTGGACTTGATTAATGTAGCAAATGTGTTTGATTTTTCAATAACACACCCCTCATTCTGCACTAGGCGCATAGTGGGGTTATTGTGCTTTAGGAGTTAGGGCTTACAGGTGCGCACGCCATTAGGTCCCTCCAGTGCAGGGTCTCCAGAATAATCTTATTGGATACTTGACCTTGGTCACATTTTTATAGTGTGTGCTGCCTGTAGATTGTGATGCCTTTTAGAAAGTGTTTTTATGGATATTTTCATGTGCCATTCTGTGTACATTTGCAGATTCCAGCAAGCATTTAGTTGTATATGTGATAAAGTACTTTTCTTTTTCTCAGGAGAAAGCACTGACGTGATAGTTATATATTAAGTGTTGTTTGTTGCCTTGCTGAGTTATGAATATTTGGCTCACAGAACTTCCCCAGGTAAGTCTTGGACTGCTCTGCCTCACGCCCTCAGAGTGGAGTGCTAAAGGGGCTAACTGGTTTTCAGCTTAGGGTTCGAAGTAGGGGGAGCCAGGACACAGGAGGTGAAAGATCCCAGTTGTTATAATTGGGGTTCATTACCCGCTAACTTCTCTGGGACCTTCTGGGCCATAATTCTCACACTGCATGAATCATGATCAATATTTTTTTAGGTTACGTTTCTGTGCAATCAGCGTGTACCTCTACCTTCTTCTCATCTCTTCCATACGTTTTTTCACACTTATATGTGAATTCATTTTCATATCTGTTAGAAATTGGGTTTTTGGTTGGCAGTCAGGTTACCCTCTGTCCAAGCAAGAACCCTCACTCTAGTCAGGGTAAGTCACACACAATCGAAATTATCCTGTGCCCACCGTCTGGTAGCTTGGCACGAGCAGTCAGGCTTACCTTAGAAGGCAATGTGTAAAGTATTTGTGCAATAAATCATACAATAACACCATATAGCACCACAAAAATACACCACACAGTGTTTAGAAAAATATAGAATATTTATCTGGATATTTGTAGATCAACACAATAAAAGATGCAATAAGAATTTGTAGAAATATCACTGAAAAGTGATATAAAGTGTCTTAAATCTTTAAAAAGCAAACAAAGTCTCTTTCAAGCACAAAGTACCTGGTTTGGAGTGGAAAATCTCCGCAGAGGGCCGCAGAGGAGGAGGTGCTTGGAAAAATGGTGTGTGCGTCGGTTTTGCCCCTTCACACACGGACTTGCGTCGTTATTTTTCACGCGGGGAGACGTGCGTCGTTCTGCGGGAAGAAAAATGGGGTGTGCGTCGGTTTCGCCCCTTCACACACAGACTTGCGTCGTTATTTTTCACTCAGGGAAGACGTGTGTCGTTTTCCGGCACGCGGGCCGACTCCTTTTATGGTTCACGGGATTACCAGATGTCCAAGGGTCTGTGCGTGGATTCCTCGGCCTGTTATCCAGCTGCGCGTCGTTCCGGGAGGCTGTGCGTGGAATTTTCTTTCTCACAGCAGGCATCGCGTTGATTTCCTCTCTGGAAGCCGGGCGGCGTTGTCCATGCGAGTCCGTGCGTCGAAGTTCCGGTCGCCCCGTAGGAGTCGCGTCGGGCAGCGTCGGCATGCAGCGATTTTCTCACTGCAGAGCAAGCTGTGCTTCAAATTAATCGGCGCACAAGGAGTCTAAATGAAAAAGATAAGTCTTTTTGGTCCTGAGACTTCAGGGAACAAGAGGCAAGCTCTATCCAAACACTAGGAGAGCACTTTGGCAGCCAGACAAGAGTTCAGCAAGGCAGCAGGCCAACAGCAAGGCAGCAGTCCTTTGTAGAAAGCAGACAGGTGAGTCCTTTGAGTAGCCAGGCAGTTCTTCTTGTCAGGATGCAGGTTCTGGTTCAGATTTCTTCTCCAGCAAGTGTCTGAGGTGGTAGGGCAGAGGCCCTGTTTTATACCCAAATGTGCCTTTGAAGTGGGGGAGACTTCAAAGAGTGGTTTAGAAGTGCACCAGGTCCCCTTTCAGTTCAATCCTGTCTGCCAGGGTCCTAGTAGGGGGTGTGGCAGTCCTTTGTGTCAGAGCAGGCTCTCCACCCTCCCAGCCCAGGAAGACCCATTCAAAATGCAGATGTATGCAAGTGAGGCTGAGTACCCTGTGTTTGGGGTGTGTCTGAGTGAATGCACAAGGAGCTGTCAACTAAACCTAGCCAGACGTGGATTGTAAGGCACAGAAAGATTTAAGTGCAGAGAAATGCTCACTTTCTAAAAGTGGCATTTCTAAAATAGTAATATTAAATCCAACTTCACCAGTCAGCAGGATTTTGTATTACCATTCTGGCCATACTAAATATGACCTTCCTATTCCCTTCAGATCAGAGGTGACTTATGTGTAGAAAAAGGGGAGCTTTAGGCTTGGCAAGTACTTTTAAATGCCAAGTCGAAGTGGCAGTGAAACTGCACACACAGGCCTTGCCATGGCAGGCCTGGGACTAGGTAAAGGGGCTACTTGAGTGGGTGGCACAACCAGTGCTGCAGGCCCACTAGTAGCATTTAATCTACAGGCCCTAGGCACATACATTGCACATTACTAGGGACTTATGAGTATATTAAATAGTCCAATTGGGTATGATCCAAAGTTACCATGTTTAAAGGGAGAGAGCATATGCACTTTAGCACTGGCTAGCAGTAGTAAAGTGCGCACAGTTTAAAAGCCAGCAAAAACAGTGTCCAAAAAGCAGAGGGAGGCAGGCAAAAAGTTAGGGGTGACCACATTAAGGCATGTCAGGTCTAACAATAACAATGTCCTCTTGTGCCTTTTACACAGTCACCCAGCCTCACCCGGTTGGTGGTGTATTCAGGATAACTGCCTATGTAAATTAAGGGGCATATTTATACTCCGTTTGCGTCGAATTTGCGTCGTTTTTTTCGACGCAAATTCGACGCAAAACTAACTCCATATTTATACTTTGGCATTAGACGCGTCTAGCGCCAAAGTTCATGGAGTTAGCGTCATTTTTTGGCGTGAACACCTTCCTTGCGTTAATGAGATGCAAGGTAGGCGTTCCCGTCTTAAAAAATGACTCCCAGGCATGTGCGTGGTATTTATACTCCCGGGCAAAAATCACGCCTGGGAGTGGGCGGGGCAAAAAACCCCGCATTTGCGCCTCTTTTTAACGCCTGGGTCAGGGCAGGCGTTAAGGGACCTGTGGGCTCAGAATGAGCCCAGAGGTGCCCTCCCCTGCCCCCAGGGACACCCCCTGCCACCCTTGCCCACCCCAGGAGGACACCCAAGGATGGAGGGACCCATCCCAGGGAAGAAAAGGTAAGTTGTGGTAAGTATTTTTTGTAATTTTTTTTGTGGCATAGGGGGGCCTGATTTGTGTCCCATAAGTCTCCTGGGCATGGCCATTGGGCAAGGGGGCATGACTCCTGTCTTTGCTAAGACAGGAGTCATGTTAATGGCGTCTGGGCGCCCAAAAAAAATGGCGCAAATCGGGTTAAGACGATTTTTTTGCCTCAGCCTGACTTGCCCCATTTTGGGAAGCCCAAACGCCATTTTTCCCTACGCCGGCGCTGCCTGGTGTACGTCGTTTTTTTTCACGCACACCTGGCAGCGCCGGTCGGCTAACGCCATTCAATAAATACGGCGCCCGCATGGTGCTTCAGAATGGCGTTAGCCGGCGCTAATTTTTTTGGCGCAAAACTGCGTTAGCGCAGTTTTGCGTCAAAAAGTATAAATATGGCCCTAAGTGTATTCAGATAATTTAATGTGGATTCATGTTATATTGTTAACCTGGAACCCTAGCAGGAACGTGTCCATCCTACCTATGTTGGGCACCACTGCTTCATGGTAACTCTGCTTTTGATTAATGCATTTATTATCTGCATTATAGTTTTGCTACATCATTACATGCACCTGGAAATTGAGTACCAGAGTGCTTTGTATAGATTACGTGCCAGTGCTTTTAGGTATTAGGGTTATTTTGCAATGATTTTAAATGCCAGAGTTTTATTTTGAGAAATGTGTATTTACCTATTTTCGATAAGAGGCGTTATCAAACTTCCTACTCCGTCGTGACCTTTTGGAGCCATTATAAATTACTGGTGAGAGTGTGTGACTTCGTGAAGTTTTCAATTTTAAATTACTTCGAGTATAACATCTCGTTGTTGTTTAAGAGGGTAACACTAATTTGTGAAAATAGAAATCGCAAAAGTTTTGTTAACAAGCAAAGCTGGAGATGAAGTGTACTTTTGATTTTCCTGATTGCTTTTCTTTTTTTTGGGGGTCTTTGGAATTGTGAGTTGCAAGACGCCTAAGCTACAGATTTTGTATTCATGGCCAAGTCGATTACATTTGTTCATTGAAAAGTATGGAACTGTCCTTATAGGTGGATTTGGATGTGAAAGTGTGGAGTTTGAGCCGGTGTTGTGGTTCAACATGTTCACAAAACCACTGGCAAGAGGAGGTCGAGTGTTCAAAAATCCCCTTATTTTAGGCCCCTATTTATACTTTTTTGTGCCGCATTTGCGTCAGTTTTTGACGCAAAAGCGCCGCAAACTTACAAAATACAATTGTTTCGTATATTCACGTCGCTTTTGCATCAAAAAAATAACGCAAATGCGGCGCTAAAAAGTGTAAATATGCGCCTTATTCTTTAAAAGTCAGAATACCATCTAATGAAATATCGTCTTACAAAAATATTTTGTCCTAAATTTTCAACATCTAAAAAGAACATCCAGCAGAGTATAGATTTTCCATTGCCAATTAAAATGGCAGGGACATCTTAAGCATTGTGGGGGTCGGGCCAAATGTATTTTGGGGGCCCCTTCCGAACAGCTTTGAATGTTTGATCCCGTTTCAGCTCTTTCATGTCGTTTTTGTCAAGGTCATAGACAGTGCACAGGCACAATCATCCAGAATATATATGTGCTTACATCTAATATTAAGGGTTAGTGACACGTTTTCAATATTGTAAAACGGCAGCAGCCCTCTAATAGTGCTGCAAATAATCTGTGTGACATCCTCCCATTTCTTATATGTGTGGTCCTGTTTTGATCTAAAAGATGCCCCTTTTATGGATGCTGTATGAAACAAACACAATGCTTGTCTGCAAAATATCTGTAATAGACTCATACTACATCACCCACGGCAATGAAAACAATCTGTTTAAGAATAAATCAAGGTTATCGGGGCAAGACTCTCTGCAGAATAGAGCTAGCTTTATGTGGGGCTGGGGCCCTTGGCCAGAGTCCACTTTGCCCATGCCTTAAAATGTCTCTGTCCAGTGGGGCATCCGTGAGGACAATATATGATTGTTACCTCTGCAGCTATGACTATAATTCATTATGAACCAGAGAAGCCTGCTGACCTACTCAACATTTCCAATCTGATTTTGAAATAAAGATAGCAATCAGTTGATTAGTTATTGGAACTTAGAGTGTACAGAGTCCTCCTAGAACACATTTCCCCTTTTATAGTCAATGGGCATCAACAAGAGGTCACTGAAGCAAGCAATAAACACCAGCTGGTTGTGCAGTAAAACGCCTTCTCTGTATATTGTTAGGAGAGGGATGATGAAAAGTACCTAGGAGCCCAGAGGGAATTGCAGGATTATCTGCTTGACTGCACATTCAGTGGTTACTTATTACACTTCGAAATTCATTTGGAGAAAAGAAAGTGTAGGTTTACAAGACACGGGCTTGATTTATAAGGGAAAGAGCAAATGTTTTTTAATTCTGTGACAAAAGTGTGAAGCTATTTCAGCTGAAATAAATAAGAACATTTGTCCTGTACCTACATTTGCAAGAATGAGGCTTGTTATTTAAATGTGCCTTTGCAGCCTCCTCTGATTTGATCACGATATGTTTTCCACCATCATTGTACTCATTTTGAATGGGACTGATCGCCCTCTTGTAAATGTAAATTAGCACTTGTATAGCGCACTATTCACCTGTTAGGGTCTCAAGGCGCTGTACTCATACCGCTATGGAACCCCTCCTGGCTTTTCCCTGTGAGGCACCCACTCCTGAGCACCCCCAGGGTGAAGCCAGGCATCCAAGCGCTGTTGGGGCCGTTGTGGAGATTAAGCAAGCTATTGCCCAGAGTTGCAGAGTGGGACCCATGAATTAGATTAGGCACCGAGGCAAGAATTATCTGGTCAAGGGGAATTGAGCCCAAGACCTGCCGAAGCGGGACTTGAACCCTGGTCTTGAGCCAGATCTCTGCCTCAGGGTCTGCCGCTCTAACCATTGAGCCACACTTCTCTTCAGCGCAACATGAATATGCATGACACACAAAATGTAACAACAATGCAATACCAACAACAAAATATGGCGGACTATGGCTGCACGCCATCAAATGATATTTAAGCAGAAAATAAGGACTTACACAAATCATGCAAACACTTCGGATATCTGCAGAGTTTTGGAGGTAGATAATGTCACATGTTGTGAGCAAACGACATGTACACTTCAGAATTACACATTTTTGAGTTATGCTGAATTACATATGTTCAAAGAGCAAGTTGTTATCTATCACCGAGTGACTAAGGAGGTACAGTTACTGCAAAAAAAACATTTGGATCCTGTATGCCTATGAAATGGCAATGTTGACTGGATGCATTGTTCTGTGTTCTGCCACATTAATGTTGTTTTCATAAGAGTAATGAATACATGAAGGACTGTGTTAGTCTGTGTCATAACGTGTGTGCTATTAGCAAATTAAAGCATGCTGCTGAGTTGGAACAATAAGGTGAGAGCTTCTCATCAGCAGCCGGGTTTACGAAAGATGGTGATGGATGGCTGGGTATTTATTTCCAAAGTCAGGCACGAAGCATGATTTCCTAAATACTTAGGGGCATATTTAAGAGCCCTAGCAACACCTTAGCCCTGCCATAGCGTAATTTTTTTTATGCTAAGGTGGCACTAAAGTAGCCTTTTCCCCACACCATATTTACAAGCTGGCGCAATACATGTATTGCACCACTTTGTAAACCATTGTGCCACATTATGCCTGCTCCAGGCATAATGTATGCGGGGGTTGTTCCCCCATTAGGGGGGCCGAAAATGTGGTGCAAGGAAATCAAAGAGATTTCCTTGTGCCGTGTTTTTCAGCATTTTTCACGCCTGCTCATAGCAAGCATTAAAAGGGTGCATACCACTATTTACAATGGGCCCCTTTGTACTCTGCAGGAGTAGCGCCAAAATGTTGGCACTACTCCTGCAGGGTACATCAATAGGGTCAAAAAATGATGCTATTGCCCCCTACCCTGCGTCATGGTGTGCCATATTTTAAATACGGTGCACACATGGTGGTGGTAGGGGGGGCGCTAAGGGAAGCAAGCCACTTTCCTTAAATCTACCCCTTGATTTTAAAAGGCACAGCAACAATGCCTATACACCATACACCACACTAAAAGTGCATGGATAATCTTGCACTGGTATCATGGAACGATAAAGATATTGACAGTGTCGTTAAGAGACACAGGATATGGTTGTACTTGCAGCAGCAAACTCTGTCACTACCTATCCTACAAGAAACTTACAAAACCATGCTAAACTAACAGGTAAATTGGGAGACAGATGTGGTTTTCCTCGTTTACGGTATCTTCTAGGGAGGTGTTGCACAGGATAGGGCCACTGAATTTCAATGATGAGATATCTTGAAGGCTGACAAGGGAAGAAAAGCGGGCGTCATTAGTGAACCTTGTGGTACATTGTTAGTCTTGTTATTCACCTACACTCCCACCACAGATAATAAGAATGCCTTTTCTAATATTGAAGGAATTTTGATAAGTTTATTGTTAAGACATTGTGTAAATGGGTGAATTCATTTGTGGTCTTTACCCCAACATAGATTGTTCTAAAGAGGATGACAGACCATAGTTTAGAACCTTCAGCACATTACTTGCTATAATATATGCCTATGTGTACATGAGGTATGGGGTACAGAATATTCGCCCAGAAATGGATGCCTATTGCATTCTTGAACGCCTCCCTCTCCCATACTGGTTGTGCCCTAGTCACTTAAATACACTATAGTACATTGGGTAATTCTGAATATTTGTGCAGGGCTTTTTTGGATCATGCAGCTCTTATGGTAAGTTGGTGTTGCAGGGGACATCTACCCAAGTCCTCCAGCCTAGGGCTCTGGCTGATGCTACCTTCCAAGCAGAGCTCAGAAAGGCTACAGAAGACTACTTTGAGACTAATGAAGGGATTGTGGACATGCAGGTGGCTCTTTGAGAAGACTTTAAGATCACTATAAGGAGCAGCAGTATGAGGACAGCATATGGTATCAGAAAAGATGTCTTAGACCAAGTGGCCATAATCTAGAGGGAGCCTATAATGATAGAGAGAGCTGCAGCACTGCACATTGAGTAGAAGGGGTATTTTGGGCAAAAGAGACTGTAATTTCTGGAAGCAACAAACAGCCTTGTTAAACATGACTACAGTATGTGACTATATAACACTGTGTGGTTGGGAAGGCGGGGCTACTGCTATCCTGGCTGGTTCATAGAGGTGTGGAATATTGATAAAAGCTACACCAATACAAAATGATATTAAAGAAACAAGGCAACAAGCTACAAATCTAACATTCCTGCAGCAATACACCGATTTATATGCATGGCAAACCTGTTCAGAGGTCCGAACCTTAGATGAAGTACTGCTTCAGGCAAAGCTTGCGGTGGTTAACTGAGATAAGAGAGGTTAAATCAACCAATTGCATTAAAGGACATTATTTGAGCAACCGTACGTCTGAATCACTAACAACTTTGCCCCAGGTGCTACTTAAAACACAAATAGGCTTAAATCCTCTCGAAAATCACACATTCACTCAATTCATAAAACAACTGCATTAACCATGTGCAAAAATCATATTCGTATCACAGATTTGAAAGATATATACATGTATTAATTTCTATAAAAATCTCATATATCGTTAATATAAAAGTGCAAACATATTAAACATCACAAAACGTAACTGACATATCTTCAAAAGATTTAAAAACACATTAATTAGTCATTAAAAACATAAACATCTACCAAACCTCGTCATTTTAAAATTATGAACTAATTTGTTGTGTGCAATCGTCCAGTACAAACACAATCGTCAACAGATTTAGTGCCATTAATTTATATCATGTTTTCCACCTTCTTCCATTCAGTAACAAATTGTCATATATAACACATAAAAACTATATAAAGACAACGAAAATAATACCATATATAAACGAGAAGAAGCCTTTTGAGTGTCAGTCGTACTGCCCGCTCTCTATGATTAATGTAGACAACAAGATCTTGGACAAAATCCTAGTCGAGATCCTTGCCGGGTTTATACCAATGTAAGTGCACGAGGATCCATCAGGTTTTATATCGAAATGTAATATGAGGATCAGTATATGCTGAATGTGTCTCCTCAGGGAAGAAATGCAGGGCAGAAATATACCCAAGCTTAGAAGTCCATAAGTCATTCAACATAACAGACTGCCAGTTTATGCATGAAATGAATGGCCAATTCATACTAAGATAGGAATAGAAGCATTGGTTCTAACAGCTATGTACAGGCATGATGGAGGTGTCAAACCCAATACTTTACTGTCAGATAAGTGGGATACATTGATGTTGGTACTTATTCTAGAGTCATAATCAACACAGTTAGGAGGCGGTTTAAAGGAATATTGACCTGTGTTCCCCAAAATCCACCGATTTTTACATTTGCAAATAATAAAAAGATGTTAAAAAGAAAGAAAAATCATCTGTTCACTGACCTAAATGGATTACTGACTTTTCACCCACATAATCACTGGATTATAGAGTGAACCTCTCTTCATAAATGCCCAATAATGAGAAGATAGGTGATGCCTATTTACTTATTTACATGGGGTGCATTCTCATGTAAACCCCACGGAATACCAAAGCCAATTCTCCTTCTACAACAACCACGTCACATCCAATCCTGTCAGGGTCATCCTTCAAAGCCCTTTCTCTTGAAGAGCTTCCTGACATCAGCAAAGTCATTTTGTATGACAATGGCTTATCTTAATCCTTCATCAAAGCTCTCTCTGTGGAAGCTTTCTATCACTAGTTCTCTGCATTGTCAAAGCCCCTCTCACTCAATGCATTTTTCCAGAATCTCTCTGAAGACATGCCAGGTTCTCCTAACCCTTAAGAAGCTTACATTGGACTCAGATAACCTCCCCAAATACTGACCCATCACCTACCCTCCAATGACAGAATAATCCACTACCTTATACACTGTAGATGACATTCTCCCAGCCACAGATTAAGACGATCCAGGCCTTTATATATTGCTGGAACTCTCAGATGTCCTCAAGAAAGTCTACAATCCCACCCTCATATGCACACCGGAGTTCCAAGTGGGATTCACTAGCAATGTCCTTCAGTGGTTCTCCTCCTACCTTACCAAACAATTCCAGTTCACTTACATGGGCACCTCTAGGTTGCCAAAGATTTCTGTCATCTATTTAGTCCTGCAGGGCTCCAAACAGTCCCATGTCATCTTCAAACACACAAAAGGTGATACGAGGAATTCATGCAACAAGTCTAACCACTGGCATTCAGGCAGGGTAGCATTCCAGTCCATTGGTCTTTCACTCAAATGTCACCTCAGTTTGAACATAGCCATATGCAAATCAGTCTTGATCCTGCTCTAGTCAGAACAGTCCAGCTTGAACTGCCAGGCTAGGTCCTCTCTGAACCACAAAACAAGCAACTCATGACCATTTTTTGTCCTTATTGGGGATTTTCAGTTGGGTGTAGCATGGTGAGCGTGGGGCCGATTGTCTGACCATTCCCTTAGCCATTTAGGGCCATATTTATCAAGGCTTCATGCAAAGCAAGGCAGCAAGACAACTTGCTGAACTGTGTTAAAAGCAGACGGCAGGAATGAGCCATACTTACCAATAAATGGTGCATTCCGGCTCTCTGCCTGCACTGGCACACAATCTGCTGCTATTGCCAACACAGGCACCCTTGCAAAATTTGGTAAGGGTGCCTGTGTTGCAGGCAGGATTGCTTGTGTGCAGAAAAGTATACCTTCCTGCACAAAAACAATCCTCTAATGTTTTTTCCTCATTCTAAGTGTGCTTAGAAAGCAGAAACAACGAGGAGAAATAAAGATATTTCTCATTGTAGCACTTCACATGGGATTGCGTTCTATTATGACACACTCCCAGGTTTACCAGTGTTGGTAAACCTGGGAATGTTCCTAAATCCATGGATGGATGCATAGGAATACTTCCACTCCACCAGTGCTTAATTTGTAAATAAAAAGGTGCCGGTGCTCAAAGCTCCCCTTTTAAACAAGCGGCTGTTTCAATTAAAAGTGCGAGCACACAATGCTGAGGCAGCGTAAACCTGAAGCCACCTCGGGCCTCTTCAATTCATTTACAGCCATCCAGTAACCCTTCAGCTCATGCTTGTAGCTTCCTGCTTTTCCCCTTTCTGACACTTTTTTTGTTTTTCTCTTCCTCCGTCTTTCCCACGTGTCTTTTGCTCTCAGTAAATGCTTGAGACAGAAAACTAAGCCACGGCCCTCAGAAATAAGTGCTGGTGCTCAGCACCGGAAACAACAAGCACAAATTAAGCACTGCACTCCACCTTTCTAGGGCAGAGTAGTGCAAGGCCACAACTTAAACTATTTCGCGTGATTCCAGAATTACCAAGCTACGCAGGCCATGCAAAGTGGCCTTGTGTCGCTTGGTAAATCTGAATTAGGGATACCATTGCCCTTGCAACACCCTGCATGATGAAACGCAATCCCTTGTACCTTAGGGTATCACATCGAATCTGTACCTTAGGGTGTCACATCAAACACACAACAGGGGATAGGAAGAATGTTTGCAATAAGTCTAACCACTGGCAATCACTTTATAGCATTCCAATCCATTGTTCTTTTGCCCACCATTCCACCTCAGTTTAAATCAAGCCTTACAAGCCAAATCTGTATTCCCGCTGCTCCAATTGGAACAGCCAAGCCCCAACTACCAGGCCCAGACCTCATTAAATCAAAACACAAGCAAACTGGGCCAATTTTGGCCTGATTGGGGATTTTCAGTTGGGTGGAGCTTGGTTCCAGTAGCACAGTGAGCACTGGACACACGTCTGCATTTCCTTAACCACTTGGCTGGCTCCAAACTCAGATGGCATGTTGGACAACAGAATGAGGGGTTGAAATGTACTTAAAGAGATACATTTTTAAAAGACTGTCACGTCACAATGCACTTTTGCTCCCAGAAAACAGCTACCTCTCCTATTACTCTTTGACTCTATGTTTACTTTTGACCCTATAGAGTACTCGACTTGGCTATGTCCCTGCTACACAAATACCACACACCTAAATACACAAATCAGCTAATATTTTCAGTTGAATGTGCAGACGTATGCTCCCACAGTGTTCACAGACCTCAGAGTCTTGTACGTGATAGGATGTATGCATTACGCATAATGGGGCTTACTGTTTCAGAAAATAAAATAATCCGGTGTGGCTGCGGCTGGAGTGGAAACGCGCCAGGCTGATCAGAAATGAGCTACAGCTGCCCCATCCTTCCCTGGCTCGCCCTTTGTGGTCTATTGTATAATTAAGATACTGCATGTTTAATTCATTGATTAAGACCTGACTGAATGTCCATACAATCAAAGCAGGGCCTTTGGTTCACGCTGCAAAGCAATACACAATGATCTGTATCGAGGCTGCCTTCCTTTGAGCATGTTCTCATTACCGAACGCTTTCTGACACAAAATCTTTTTACACCACATACAAATGAGCACAGAGCGGGCTGAAAATCTCCACGTGAGTTTCAACTCTCGCAGACCTGCACATTGACAACCCTACGGGGACCTGAGGCGTTGTGAGACAATGCTGAACCTGAAGTGTCTTATGCAACAGAGATAGATGCTCGTGTCTGGCCCGAGTCTTCACACTAATACCACCATGCAATATTACTGTTAAGAGCATCTCAATTGGTGTATAATGAACTATGTGCTTTGCTTTAGTTGCAAATCCTTTACCGTGTTAACATTATCATGACCATCTTTCAGGCTTTTAATGCTTGAAATAGGAAGTAGCTGCTGAGAGTACTGTCCTAACAAAATGTTATTGACAACACACTACGTCAGTCAAAATCGTCTTTTCTTAATTTTTCCATATCTATTTTCTGAAATGAATTATTGTATCCATTTGCAAATTGTGTAACCTTTCAACAGTTTGGATGAAAGTGCATTACGCGTGAAATAAAAGAAACGGAAGCCCTACAAACATAAAAATCCCATATAAGCACACGTCCTATCGTTTTGAATAAAGAATAGGTCACAAACGTACAAATTCCCTTGTTGTATGCACTTGAATACACAGTGGACCGCGAAAGCTGTAAATATATTCCCTGACAGACTCATGTAGACCACTCCAGCCTACTGATACAAACTTCTAATGGGGTCTAATTTAAACATAGGCATATTCGCACTTGTTAGAATGTTGGACGAAAAAGCCTCTTTGCGCTTGGTGATCGGTTATGTTCCTGTGTCTCTGTTCCTCCCCTGAGACTGTCAGTTGTAGAGTGTTGTCTTCCTTGATATGTTATCATGCACCCCATTCCTTTCCTTTCTGAACTTGGCAGCCATCTTGTAGCCGAGGCTTATCAAAAACAGTAAGGGTTCAACATATGAGGGCTTGGCAACAGGGCTGGTTCGCCCCATTTCAAAGTCATTTGCAGCATAGTGATGTGCCACTGTTGTACTGCCACTGTCACAGCAAATTACAATGAAATAAATGCACTCATAAAGGACACAGAACCCCTTGGCAATGCTTCTAATAGCTATTTCATTGCTGCTTGGTGGACAAAAGATCAGCATTTAAATAATGATATTTATAGTAGGGGTTTTGTAAAGTGTTGCATGCCGAGGTTCTGGCACCTCAGTGAGCTTAATGGGAAGGGGAAAGGGATCTTTAACTGGAACAGGAGACAGGATGGTTGATGTCATTCGGGCACAAGGTTAGACAAGTGGATCCATGTGAATATAGGCAAAGAGTGCCTTGGGGAGATTGACATGATGGTGAGGTCTGTGTAGAGGGCACACCACTTTTGGTTCTGCAGGATCAGATTGCTGAGAGGAGATGAGACTGTTCTAAGTTGCATGACCCACAGCATGCACTTGAAGAGGGGCAAACGCTGTGAGGGGGGTCACACTGAATGGCAGGTGCGCAGATTCACAAAACCGTTTTTGCTGCACTTGGAACCCCGAGCAGAATGACTTATTCAGAATCACAATCGTAAGGTCTTTGCTATCTATAATGACATAAGGCTTATGAAAAAGTAATTCAAACACAGATCCGAAAATAAAAATAAAATATAGCTGTTATATTAACCACTTTTTCGCTTTAACACAGCATCCCATTTCGGCCTCTCACATTTACAATATAGACGTTTTGATGGAGTTACACAGGAAATAGTTTTTCCATAGATCTGAAGTTATCAGCTACTGCACAAATTCTCAGCCATATTTACCAGCTGACTCTCTCAGCTTCAAACTTTGGACACAATGTTTTCCCATCAGATGGAGTTGCAATGTCTAACCAGGTTACATTCTGAGGTACCGTTTAGTAAATACTAAGTCCAACCTCTCAAAAAAGGTTTTTGCAGAAAAAAGGCTCCCTTGACATACTCATTTGGTTGGAAAAGTTGGGTTCACAGGAGAACCTGAGCAAAGGACAAGCTGAACAACTTGTGCAACTTCATGAAATTGCGAAATTTAACAGATTCTGAAAGCTTCATTGGCAGAAGTATAATTCTGCACCCTAGCTTCCTAAATCTGTCAAATAGAAAGGAGCTTTCATTTGCAGATGAGTATTCTGAAGGAAATCATGACCCACATGGAAATTCAATGTAAAATCTACAGTAAAGAATTTCACGGGGCAGGGATTGAGAATAACATTATTGTTTCTGGATTTAAAACAAAAAAATGTACTCTTCTGAGAACATACAAGTGATTTTCCAAAATTTTGCATAGGTATAAAATTGACAATAAGTTTAGGAAATACGCTTATGCTTGTCAACTTTGGGGTCTAATGTTTGATTGTTTTTTAACCTGCACGTGTTGAAATCCATGTGGTGAACTGCTTAGAAGTAGCTCAGAGATGAGGAAATGTGGTAAAAATACTTTGCTCATTTTAATTTGTTTCAAATTATGTAGATTGACCCGACATAAGCATGTATGCATGAAATGACAATGAGTCACGCAAGTATTTCAGTAGTAAGTTGAATAGTAATGGGTTGTAAAATTATTTGACATCAATAAATACATAAACATGCCTAAAACATAATTTGGTAATTGTATTAATTATTCTAAATGTTGATGCCTTAAGTTTAGGAAAACGAATTATTATCCATGATCAAGTATGAAAAGTTGCTTTTAAGCACGAATATACCCAGGTTGAATTCACACACTGCCAACAGATGACATAAAATCAAATCTACATGAGATATTATATTAGAATATGTAAACTGTGGAGGCAGCTTTCATACATAATGATATTCATAGCAACGCAAGCTCTACAGGTGATGTTTTTAATAAGTGAATTAAAAGATATATTAGAATAGGAAAAAGTGCAATAAAACACACAAAAATTATTTATTTCTGAAAGAAACCCTTATACTTAAAAATCATAAAATCTTTGCATGTGGCATCGTAAATACAAGTCGGCTTAGGCATTGAGAGAAAATTTGGAAGAGTGAAAAAGGACAGTGGGAAAGAGATATGAAAAAATGGTGGAGAGGGTTAGAGACGGAAGCAGCAAGACAAAGAGAGAGGTACAGAGGAGTCATAAGAGTGGGCTGGAGGGATAAAGTTATATGGAAACAGGGACTGCGAGAGAGATGGACTATGTTGGAGATGAAGCCCGGGGAGACCGGGGTGAGCCAAAGGCTGCCTCTCATAACCTGGTACTTTATTTCTGTTAAGGGATAAGGAATGTGAGATAAAACATACACAACTCCAAACAACTGAGTGTCCTGTGTGAGGTGTTTGCACATCTGGCCAGTCCACAGAAGTGTTGCTGATAGAGTAATTGTGGATTCTGCCAGATGGGCATTCTGGTCAAGCTTACTCAGACTACGTAAGGATTTAGCAATTTATTTTGGCCGGAAGTTGAGAACAATGTAAATCTTATAAGGTAGAGGAGATGTGATCCAACATTCTTTGGTTGGTGATTAGTCAAGCGATATGATGAAGAAAGGTTTTGATTGGTGTCAATAAGGACTCTTTTAGACCTCTAACTAGGGAGTTGCCTTTTTTGATATGTGATGAGAAGAATCAAATGTAAATTAGAAGTTCTTAGTGGGGAGGGGCCTTGGGTCTGTTTAATAAACTGAAACCATGGTGTCTGTATTTGTTTCTAGAGGCTGAGAATGGTAAAACTTGATAAGGGAAGCCGGGTCAATTTCAGAAATACTGCATTGGTGAAGCACGGAAAGTTTTCTGAATTCACCCATTTCTGCCAATGCAAAGTTTCCCTGCAAGTGGCCCGCTTAACAGGGTGTGTTTTCTGGGTGTAAGATGCCCAGCCCAATAATGGTACTATTGTAGTTCAACCACTACCAGGACCGTGCAGTTTGACACATCAGGGTGGTACATAATGGATGCTTTTTGGCACAGAAACCCTAGATTTTGGTTGTACAGAGCTAATACGATCTGAAGTCACAATATGCTTCACAAAAAGAAAAAAATCCAAATTGAAGAGCAGAGTACAAAGAAATGAATACAAAAAGGGAAATGTGGCAGAGAAGAACGAGTTACTTACCTTCGGTAACGACTTTTCTGGTGGATACATTAGCTACCTGTGGATTCCTCACCTAATGAATACTCCCATGGCGCCAGCATTCGACGGAAATCTTCTTACTAGTCTCTGCACGTCGACGAGGACGTCACTCTAGCCCACGCGACGCCGTCTGACGCCATACAGGCAATAAGAGGTCCTCGACGACGTGCAGACGTCAGTACCAATCATTTTTTACGTGCATGAGAACAACCAGGCAATGCAATGAAAGAGCAAGGCAACATCCCATTACATTGTAAAAATACACACATTGCATGAATAACTGTAAATCTTTTATATATATATATAACTCTCTGTTTAAAAAAAAAAATATATATACACATCAAGTATATACACAAAGATATATACATATATACATATATAAATATAATATATACAACATCTATTGCACCCTCAAAGACCAAGAGGAGCGTACTCAAGGATTACTTGGTAAGACCAGAAAGGCAACGGGGAGGCGGGTGGGACCGTGAGGAATCCACAGGTAGCTAATGTATCCACCAGAAAAGTCGTTACCGAAGGTAAGTAACTCGTTCTTCTGATGGATACAACTACCTGTGGATTCCTCACCTAATGAATAGAGTCCCAAAGCAGTACCACGCCCGGCGGTGGGTGTCTAAATGGTCAAACCAAGAAATCCTGCAGCACTGACCGTGCAAAATGGCCGTCCCTTCTAACCTCAGAATCCAAACAGTAATGTTTTGCAAAAGTGTGAAGGGACGACCAAGTTGCTCTGGTGGAATGAGCTCTAATGCCCTCAGGAGGATCCTTCTTTGCCAAAGAGTAACAGATTTTAATGCAAAGAACAACCCACCTGGATAGTGTTCTCTTGTGGACTGCCTTTCCTCTCCTCTTGCCCACGTATCCAATAAACAGCTGATCCTCCAGCCTGAAATCCTTTGTTCTATCAATAAAGAAGCTCAACGCTCTCTTTGGGTCCAGACGGTGCAGTCTTTCTTCCTCTTTGGAAGGATGAGGCGGAGGATAGAACGTGGACAAAGTAATTGCCTGAGCCAAATGGAAGGGTGAAACAACCTTCGGGAGGAAAGCAGCCTTGGTCCTCAACACCACCTTATCCCCATAAAAAGTTGTATAAGGGGGCTTTACTGATAAGGCCTGCAACTCACTCACTCTCCTTGCTGATGTTATAGCTATCAGGAAGACTGTTTTTAAAACCAAATACCTTAAGGGGCAAGAATGCATAGGTTCAAAAGGGGACCCCATAAGGAAAGTCAGGACCAAGGACAAATCCCATTGCGGCATAATGAATGGCTTTGGAGGATATTTATTTAGAAGACCTTTCAAGAATCTAATAACAATAGGGGATTTAAATAAAGATGGTTGGTCTGGAAGACATATGAAGGCTGACAAGGCCGATAAATAACCCTTAATGGTAGCCACTGCACAACCTTTCTGCGCTAGAGACAGAGCAAAAGACAAAACGTCCGATAGATGAGCATGCAAAGGATCAATCTGCCTCTCTCCACACCACGCAACAAATTTAGACCATCTATTAGCGTAGATAGATTTAGTGGAGTGTCGCCTGGCCACTAATATAACATCCACTACCTCCGGTGGGAGAGAGAAGGAACTCAGGTTGCCCCGTTCAATCTCCAGGCATGTAGGTGCAGACTCTGGAGGTTGGGGTGTAGAATCTGCCCCTGCGACTGCGAGAGGAGGTCTGCCCTGAAAGGGAGACGGAGCGGAGGGCACATTGAGAGTTGGAGAAGGTCGGAGTACCATACCCTCCTTGGCCAATCCGGAGCTATTAGGATGACTAGAGCCCGGTCCTGGCGAATCTTCCTCAATACTCGAGGAATCAAGGGTATGGGAGGAAACGTGTAAAGCAACTGGCCGCACCAGGTTATTTGAAACGCGTCCCCCAACGCTCCCTGCATCGGATACTGGAGGCTGCAGAATAACGGACAATGCGCGTTCTCTCGAGTGGCAAACAGATCTATCCGAGGAAACCCCCACCTCTGGAAGATTAAACGGACTTGATCTGGATGGAGACGCCACTCGTGGTCTGCCGAGGAATGGCGACTGAGACTGTCCGCACGCACGTTCAAGACTCCGGCCAGATGGTTTGCTATCAAGCAAATCTGATGGTCCTTTGCCCAGGACCATAGTCGAAGAGCTTCTCTGCAGAGAAGGTACGACCCCACTCCTCCCTGCTTGTTTATGTACCACATCGTGGTAGTATTGTCCGTTAGGACCTGTACCGACTGACCACGAAGGGAAGGGAGGAAGGCCTTGAGAGCCAGACGTACAGCCCGTAACTCTAACAGATTGATGTGAAACATCTGTTCCTCTGGAGACCAAAGACCTTTGATCTCCAGATCCCCCAGATGAGCTCCCCACCCTAGAGTGGAAGCATCCGTTATGACTGTGGCCACTGGTGGCGACTGCTGGAACGGCTTTCCTTGTGAAAGATTGTTGCTTGCAATCCACCACTTCAAATCCACAGCAGCATCTCTGGAGATCTTGACAGTACCCTCTAGATCCCCTTTGTGTTGAGACCACTGCCTTCGGAGGCACCACTGAAGAGCCCTCATGTGCCAGCGAGCAAGCGTGACCAACAGAATGCAGGAGGCAAACAGACCGAGCAGACGAAGGACCTTGAGGACTGGAACTACCGCTCCATTTTGAAACATTGGAACCAAACCCTGAATATCTTGAATCCGCTGAGGCGGAGGAAAGGCCCGACCCAATGTTGTATCCAGTACTGCCCCTATGAACAGGAGGCGCTGAGAGGGCTCTAGGTGAGATTTGGGCTCGTTCACCGAAAAACCCAGGTCGAACAACAACTGGGTTGTTGACTGCAGATGATGCGACACAAGCTCCGGGGACTTGGCTTTGATCAACCAGTCGTCCAAGTAAGGGAATACTGCTATCCCCTTCCTTCTGAGTTCTGCCGCAACCACCGACATCACCTTCGTGAAGACTCGAGGTGCTGAAGTAAGACCAAACGGAAGGACCGCAAACTGATAGTGCTGCGATCCCACCACAAACCGGAGATACTTCCTGTGTGACTTGAGTATCGGGATATGAAAGTAAGCATCCTGCAAGTCGACAGACACCATCCAGTCTTCCTTGTTCAACGCCAAAAGCACCTGTGCTAGGGTCAGCATCTTGAACTTTTCCTGCTTGAGGAACCAATTCAAGATCCTCAGGTCCAGAATTGGTCTCAAACGACCATCCTTCTTGGGAATCAGGAAATACCTTGAGTAACATCCTCGACCCCTTTCCTGCTCTGGGACCAACTCCACCGCGCCCTTTGAAAGGAGGACTTGTACCTCCTGTTCTAGCAACAGGAGGTGTTCTTCTGAACAATAAGAAGGGCGGGCGGGATGAGGGGCGGGAACTCCCGAAAGGGAAGGGTGTAGCCTTTTCCCACAATACTGAGAACCCACGTGTCCGTTGTAACAGTCTTCCATTTTGTGAGAAAATGCTGTAATCTTCCCCCTACAGGAGAGGAGTGAGTGGGAAATGGAGGAAGCCTAAGGCTGCTTCCCCTGCTGCACCCCGCCAGAGGATGAGGAAGAGGCAGAGTGCTGCTGAGAGGCTCCTCTGGTGCGGACCCTACCTCTCCCCCTAAAAGATCTATAGGGATGGGAAGAGGCAGGTTGCTGATATCTTCCCCGAAAGGAAGAGGAGGAAGAGCCACGCCCAAATCCACGAAACCTCCTGAAAAATCTGGAAGAGGCCGTGGCAGAAGGAGCTTGGAGCCCTAACGACTTAGCCGTGGCCCTGCTTTCCTTAAAACGTTCCAAGGCCGAATCAGCCTTGGCCCCAAACAGTTTGTCCCCATCAAACGGGAGATCCAACAATGTGGACTGTACATCCGCAGAAAAGCCCGAGTTACGGAGCCAGGCCTGTCTCCTTGCCACCACAGTTGTGCCCATTGCTCTGGCTACCGAGTCGGTGGTATCCAGTCCCGTCTGGATAATCTGGGTCGCAGCAGCCTGGGCATTTGAAGCAAGATCCAAAAGACCCTGGGGAAGCTCTGTAAACGATGAGGAAATGTCATCCATCAGAGCATGAATATACCTCCCCAGGATACAAGTTGCATTAGTGGCTTTTAACGCCAGACTGCAGGACGAAAAAATCTTCTTGGACTGCGCCTCTAGTTTCTTAGAATCTCTGTCCCCAGGCACCGTCGGGAAAGAACCAGGCGCTGACTTGGATGAACAGGAGGCCTGCACCACCAAGCTCTCCGGCGTAGGGTGCCTAGATAGAAAACCAGGGTCAGTCGGAGCCGCCCGATACCTCCTGGCCACGGCTCTGTGAACTGCTGGGGAAGATGCCGGCCTCTTCCACACCTCTAACACCGGATCCAGCAGAGCGTCATTAAATGGCAAAAGAGGCTCCGCCGCAGCTGAGGCCGGATGTAACACCTCTGTTAAAAGGTTTTGTTTAGCCTCCACCACCGGCAAAGGCAGGTCCAAAAAACTAGCTGCCTTCCGTACCACTGCATGAAAGGAAGCAGCCTCCTCAGTATATTCTCCCGGGGACGAAAGATCCCACTCAGGGGAAGTGTCCAGCCCACTGGCCGACTCCAGACCACGCAGCCCATCACCCGAGTCCTCTAGCTCTCCTTCCTCCAGGGCTCGTTGGTACTCCTGCTCCTCTAATACACGGAGAGCACGTCTCCTCGAATGAAGTCGTTGTTCAATACGCGGAGTCGACAATGCCTCCGCCGAAGTCGAAGATCGGCGCCGATCTTCAGAAGCCACCGACGCTGCGTCCGGCGCCACAGGTAACTTCGGCACCGACGAAGGAGCAGCTGAAGCAGATGGACCCACCGGAGTCACAGGCCGAAATCCCGACGTCGACGGGATGGAAATCCCCGGGGCCAATCCTTCTGAAGCCACCGGAGCGGCCACCGGCGCCGACACTGGCGCCGAGCCCACGTTCCCAAAAGGGAGAAAGGGCATAAAGGGTGCCGGCCGAAGAGGCGCAGGATCACCCAAAGAAAAGGCCAAAGGCCCAGCCGGAGCACCCCCTGGAGCCATCTGTTGGAAGATGGCATACATCGCATTCAAGAATGCGGAACTATCGGCTCCAGGGGTGGGAAAAGCCGGATACTGAGGTGCCTGTCTCGGAGGCGACCCCGACGCCGGCCTCGACGTCTGCGCCGGAGAAAACACCTGAGGCTCCAATACCTCAATCACCGACGCCTGTCCACGTGAAGTTGGAGACGCCGGAGAGGGCAACGGCGTCGAAGGATGCGGCGTAACCGTGGGACTAATCTCCCATGTCCTTCGGCACCGATCCGAAGACCTGGAACGAGTCTCCTTCGAATGACGCCGAGATTCTCTACGGCGCCGGGAGTCTTGATGACGCCGATGTCTTGGAGAAGAAGACTTCTTGTGATGCTTCTCCTTCGATTTTGCCATAAACAGCTTCGCCTCACGTTCTTTGAGGGCCTTCGGATTCATGTGCTGGCATGAATCACAAGTCGAGACGTCGTGGTCGGAGCTCAAACACCAAAGGCAATCGGAATGAGGATCCGTCACCGACATCTTGCCTCCACACTCACGACAAGGCTTGAATCCAGACTTTCTCTGCGACATTATTACCACAGCGAAAGACTACGCAGCAAAAATACACTGTAACCACAAAAGTAACAGTTGCTCCCTCGAAGATAACCGTTTCGAATGCACGGAAAAAAGGGAACTGACGTCCGCACGTCGTCGAGGACCTCTTATTGCCTGTATGACGTCAGACGGCGTCGCGTGGGCTAGAGTGACGTCCTCGTCGACGTGCAGAGACTAGTAAGAAGATTTCCGTCGAATGCTGGCGCCATGGGAGTATTCATTATGTGAGGAATCCACAGGTAGTTGTATCCATCAGAATACAGAGGGAGTTTGACAAACAGCTTGCAGCTTAAATTTAGCATTTTACTGATTCTCGGTCCTTGAGATTCACTCAAATAAATTTGTGACTAGAGAAATCTCTGCAATGAGACCTTGTTCACCAGCTGATGAGTTACCAATGATTTGCCGTGTCAATCACAGCCTCCATTAGTTATAACGTTCTAAAATCAACAGCCTCCCTAAACCATTATGGAATGGCACATAATACAATAGTTGGCCACTTTGTGCTCGCTCGCTTGCTCTCTCTTTCTCTCTCTCTCTCTCTCTATATATATATATAGATATATATACATATATGTATATATATCTATATATATATAGTTCGCAAATATTTCTACACGTTATTGTTTATTAGTAGTTCTCCTATTTATAATGCCATGGTTACTTAAAATATGCAAAAATGGAAGGCCAAAGTACGTGTGAAGGTTGATTACATTTTGCGGCAAAGAAAAGGTTGATTTTGTTATATTCAAATTTTTATCAAATTATTCAGCATTTATATGATATTCAGAAAATATGGCATTACTAGTTAGCTATTTTTACATTTTAATTTCATTTTATATAAAAGAGACCCCAATACCGTTGAAAACGCCGAGGTCTTTTGGGACAACGTTATGTAATTTAGCAGATACTACTCAAAAATGTGTAGATCAAAAGTGAGTAAAAGAATTTGTCTTGCATGGAAGTTGAAGAATGGGATTTAATTAACACCGTCCTCCCTACCTCCGAGACTAAAAAGGTTTGTATAAATCCTATACCTCTGCTCTCACAAGAGAACATGCATTCATTTCTTTTGTAAAAGGCAGGTTGCTTTCATTCTACACATCCCACTTACTATTTAAAATTGTCTTCAGATTTCGGTCTACTCTGTGTTCACAATGTATACCCTCTGAAAGGGAAACAGCTTCAGGCATCGGTAATGTATATTTATATTTATCATGTTTGTGTGTCAGGAGACACTTTAAGATTCAAGACGGCACACCTCAAGAAGAGATGTGAAATATCTGGGATTGGGCTAAACTATACAAGTCCTTTTAAAATAGCTGAGACGTGTCTATGATAGATATAAATTTCGTCAATAGTTCAACAAAATTTTTTTTGGTAAATGAGTTCTTTCCACCCTGTATGAACTGCATTTAAATAGGTAGAGGTAATGTTTTGTGCTTCTCACTGGCAATATAAAAGCCTCCTTTGTAATATCCTGACTTCTTTATTTTCCGAGAATGCAGCAGAGAAGCTCACTTTACTTCTTCAAAGTGTTCGAGTTAGAAGTAAAACGTATTCTTCGTTCAAGTCTGAACATTATACAAAGGGCTTTGAATTATGTGTCAAATGTGACAGGGATGTGGCCACGCGGATGGCCAAGATGGTGACACGGCACTGAAACTACAGTGAAGGCATCCGATCCTGTTGCCCACAGGTGCTCACCCACCCCTGCTCACGCAGGACAACGAAGCCTGATGCATGCCCACTGGAGCTGAACATCCACCTGTCTGCAGCCCGTCTGACCGCTGTTGGCTAGAGATGCCACTGAGGCCTGATGCGCCCCTCAAAGGCCCCACAACAATAGGGGCTATGAGAGAGTCTGAAGGCGAGGCCTTTGTAATCACGGCTGGGCCCTGGCATCTTGCCTCCCTGCCTCGATCAGGGTAAGAGTGCTGTATGTGAGTGCAGCTGAACCCGTCCCCCCTGAGCAATGGAAGACTAAGTAGCACTACCCCACCTGGCAGAGGTGCTTGGTTTGACGGCCAAGCTGCATTTGCAGGCTGTGTACGATTCAGACCAGGCCTGGGTGTGGTGTCCTGCTGGACACATTCTAGTGTTTATGCCAGCCACTTTGCTGAGGGCTGCTCTTCCATTCACACCCCACACCCACCAAACACAGGTGTCACCAGTCAGGTGACCCTGCCAATGAAAGGGCCGGGTGCATGAGCCCGGGGCCAGTTCTAACCACTATGCTACTGAGTCTGTGTCCGTTATTTTAGTACCATGAGGGCCTAGTGCCCTGAACACTACACTGGGGACTAAAAGAGAATGGACTGACACCGCCAGACTGGTGAGGTGGAGCAGTGTGTGAGGCAGACTTGCTTTGTGGATCGCCTGGCCTCCCTTGACTGCCCTCCCCTACTTGCTGCACTACAATATTGAACTGGGCGTACACCTACCCTCCCATCCAGAGGCTCTTCACCTGATTGCATTACAAAACAGATACAGGGGGCACGGGAGCCAAGCACCTGGGCATATATGAGGCTGCCAGATTGAGGGCTCTACAGAGACCACGCTGATTGCCCCATTTAGGGGGCCACTCCAAGGACACATCCACTTGTGGCCCCCCTACCAGGCCCACTCTGCTCCTGTGGCAGACGCCCTCTCTGCTGCGTGACATGAATGGTCATCCTTAGCTGGAGCCTTACTCTCCCACTACTGAACTGCTCAGACAACACCATACAGCTTGCTAATCATTAATTACCATACAAGACAACTTTTCTATCACCCGCTCACAATAGCCTGCTCTACACCTGATGTTGCCCCCCGGTGCGACTTGTCTTGGGGTGTTCTGGCCTCCACCTGGCACTGCAGGCTCATTTGCACAGCAGCACAGTTTGATACTCACCGCCCCTTCACTATGGGTAGGGGTGACCCTAAGCAAAATAAACTATCATTTGATGCTCCTAGAATTCCCTGCCACCAATGGCCTCTATTGGATTCTAAAGATCCCATCTATGGGGACACCGAGATGTGGTGGATTTTGCGCAAGCTTTCAATCTATCGATACGCGCTTTGATAGCCTTAACAGTCGCCTTTGTCTGCATGGGTGAAAGATTGAATCGACATGTCTTTCAACTGGGTGGTGCTGAATGCAGGATATCCAAGTCTGAGGACAACGCAATGGGGACCCAGAAACAGCTCAAGAAGAAAGCACACATGTTAAAATCCACCATAACCAACAATGATGATTTGGATGTGCGCTCCCGCTGCAACAACATACGAATAACATTCATTCCTAAACAGTGGTTATGGGCCGTCCAGATGGCTTTGTTGAAAACCTACTGACTGAATTGTTTGGCATGCAAGTTTTTACAACTAATTTCTTCATGGAAAGAGCTCACAGATCACCTGGACCAAGGCCTATACCAGGTCCCACACCTCAACCCGTCATGGTTCGCCTCCTGCATTTTGGGGTCAGGGATACCGCACCGAGACTGAACCGTGAGAAAGCCCTACTCCAATAACAGGGGCTGACACTGTCCATCTACCCACACTTTACACAGTGTGTACAAAAGATGCGTTGGAAATACGTAGATGTGAAGCAGACCCTCCAGAACCTCTGCCTTAAATAAAGTATGCTCTACCTGGCGAGACTACAAGTGGAGGCAAATGGACGACCTCATATCTTTCAAACCCCCTCAGATGGGGGTCCAATTTTGCAAACAATACAAAGGAGGAAAGAGCCCATTATCTCAGATATCGCCCACCTCTATGAACTTTTTCCCCACTTCTCCTTTCCACTATGACCACCTGTACGCTACTTGGATGCTTTGTTGGAGATGATCAGCCACTATAGTGGCTATGCAACACACCAGACACATAGACCCACAATATCTGTGCCACTAATGGGGCAAAAAACTTCCTAAATATACTTATTAGATATACCGGAATTACCATTGGAATATGTCGCATGAGGCACTGTTATGGCTCTTGGACATGATTTATAGACCATGCACTTTGCGTGATCACTCACCTGTTGTCGACACCTTATGCATACCATACAAGGACCAGCCGGTTTCCTGAGAATGCTCCGCCGGACGACACCTTCCGCTTGGGGGGGGGTCACGACTCCATAAAAGAGCATTTCTCCCTCAATGGCGGTTCAGTAGACAAACATTCCACACTCTGGGAAGCTTTTAAAATCTATATAAGGGGAGTGTGTATATCTAAACATTCAGGTTTCTTCTTAGTATCAGTCACAACCTGGCTAAGGTAGAAAAGGAGCTGTGGGGCTTGGACATTGGTGAGATGACTGGGCCCAACACCTCCTGGCTACCCAACCGGGCTAAGCTAATGCAGGGATTTCAGGAGCTGGCAAAGAAGGAGGTCACGCATATGGGAAAATATGCTATAGCTAGCCTCAATGGGGAGAGTGAGAGACCATGACATACCCTGGTGCAACTTCTCCAACTGAATCACTATGCCACATATGTCATGAGCCTCCTTGCAGAAGATGGAACCACTGTCTCTAATACTACCACTATCCTACAGACTATTATCGAAAATTATACAGCACGCGATCCAACAGACACATTATTACATTGGTTGACTACCTGGCAGAAATCACAATGATGTGGCTCTCTCCTGGGCAGAAGCAGTTCCTAGCTAACCCAATTATCTGCAAAGAAATCATGCAGACCTTTGACGTCCTGAATGGTGCCAAAACTCCTGGCTGCGACTGGTTTGCTGGGAATTTTTATAAAGCCTATAAGCACATCTTAGCCCCTCATCTTTTGGAGGTATATGCAAAATCCCTTAAGGCAGGCACACTCCATTACACACTGTACACAGCCGCTATGACCCTACTACTGAAACCCAGCAAACCATCTTATCTTTGCACCTCATATAGACCACTCTCTCTCTTGAATCATAACAACAAAAAACTTGCTAAAGTCATAGCAATGCTCCTTTTGCTGCTCATGGGAACCATAAACTCCCCCATGCAATCGGGCTTTGTACCGCATCGCTCTACCTCAATAAATTTACGTATCATATTTGCTATCTTAAACCAGATATCCCCAACTCTTCCAGACGCACTCGCCCTCTTAGACGTGGAGAAAGCCTTTGACTTGCTCGAATGGGCGTTCCTGTGGGCGTCTTTGACTAAGCTGAGAATTCTCAAAGGCTTCTGTGATCTCATCATGCTACTCTACAAGGATCCAGTGGCACATCGTAAGGTAAACAGGGTTGTCCCTTCTTCTCTCTGTTTTTTATTATCGCCATGGGCCAACTGGTCTGACACCTACAGGAGGGTCTCCAATTTCCGAGGGGCCCACCGTTAGCTTCATTGTATGCAGATGATATGTTACTATTTATTTGTGGCCGGCCAGCAATCTCTTCCCCTCCCCCACCTAATTTCTGAAATCTTTAGATTTGGCTCATTCTCAGGCTTATCAATTAACTAGGGTAAATCAGAATTATCTCCACTCACAGAAGCCACTGCACCCTATAAGTTGGATTTCCCTTTGAGATGGTGCACTGACCCACCTAAGTGCCAGGGCATCTTCCTACACAGGGACAAACTGGAAGTCAAAAGGATGAACTATCGCCCTGCTGTTGAGAAGCTCACCAAGCAGGTGGAGCGATGGCTCAAACTACCATTATCAGTGGCTGGGCACATTTCTATCATCAAAATGGTTGTTTTGCCTCATTTCCTATATTTATTCCTTAACATCCCCACTGCATTGACTAACCGCTTTTCGACACTCTCTGCAGTCTCTTGATATGCCATATCTTGTTTTGGACATAGACCACGTAATAGATGGCAGACTTTAACACTGCCCTAAGACAGAGGTGGCTTTTCAGTCCTGGACATGCAATTATATTACTTGGTGGATCAGTCCAATTTTAGTTATCATTGGTGCCACCCAGATGCTGGGGTACCATACATCACTCCAAAGACAGCACAGGCACCCACATGGCCCCTCACCTCCCTGATGCCTAAGCATCTCTGCCGTGATCCTACGGCCATACAAACTCTTACTACAACATGCTGGGCCTGGTTCCAACTTCAACAGTATCTGGGCGACCGTCCCTGTTCTACCAACACATACCTTTACAAAATAACCCCTGGTTATCTCTAACACAGGAACATTTAGTACACCAGTCACTCATCACACTTCAATTAAATAAAATTGGTGACGTATTTCTTAATGGCAGACAGAAGCCAATCATTAAACTTGCAGGAGATGCAACCCTAACACCCATGAATAGATTCGTACTCCAAAGGCTATACGGCGCTATGGGCACCACTCTACCAGCGTTTCCCGAAGAGCGTCCGGATTTTCTCCCTTTGTCCATGGTTATTACTACCCCACACAACAGTAGGTTGATATCTTGGCTACACCATGCTTCTCTGTCACTGTGACAAACTGGTAAGGAAAAGTCCAGGAGGGTGTGGGAACAGGACCTGAGGCATGCTATACCTGATAAAACTTGGTACTATTGCTGTGTGCACACTAAATTATTTTCAAATAACCACAGGCACAAACTACTACATTTTAAGTTTGTACACCATGCTTACACCATATATAAAGCACTTGCCAAACTTTACCCTACAACTCCTCATCATTGCCTGAAACGTAACTCAGACCACGCCGATGTTGCACACTTAACATGGAATTGTTCTGTCATTGCGCTGTATTGGGGAGATATTTTCTCTAAATTGTCTGTGGTGCTTAGTCATACTTTAGCCCTAGACCCTTTGAATAATTATGTGGGAAACACTGCACTTTGGAGTTGTGGAATTCTAGAGGCCAAGCATAATGTGAGTCACTCCATGTTTATATAATGGTACTCCCAGAGACCTGCTTCATATTGTATTAATTAAGAGGTGTTTTGGTTGTGCAGAAAAAAGAAGGTGTGCATACTAAATATTGAAGTCAAATTATTGAGGATAATAAATAGGGGGGACAAATTAAAAATCCACACATATGTACGTAATGCAGTAAGTATGTCTTCAAGGTACGCAGTTGTGGATGTAGGAATCTTTACTTCCCTATGTGCAATTACCTTTATATAGTTTGTGCCTTCACAGTCTGTCCTCGATATTCTTGTATTTCAACATTCTTCATGTCTACATTCATTAGACAATCAAAAAAGGATACTTATTTGATGGATCACAACCTGTACATTCAGGTTTCACAGAGATCTGTTCAGTGGAATGTATAAGCCAGAGGCTTTTTACCTTTTCTTTGTTCATAATTTCACTATATTTTTGTACTGCAAAAAAACTATTACGTGTCACTGATAGCTCGCATAATCACCCCCGTTTATCAGAGCCACATCTTTTACTATGTTAACGTTGCTAATTATATTTATGCCCTGAGCAAATTTCAAGTAATTGAATGTGAAAGGCAACGTTTTCTGTCACTCATCATTTTACATCCATTTTAAATCCATTTTAAATCCATATAATGTCGTCTTTCCTCAAATTTCAACCTAAACGGTCGAATATGATTACTTCTCTTTGACACACTAAAAGACTTGGAAAGTTGGACTTTCAGGTGAACTATAACAGTTACTAAGTCTGAGCATGAATGTACCAAGGACAACCATTTGCAATCATTAGTGCACATTTCATATGTTTTTTTAGTTTTAATATAGAGCAGAGTTGGCCCAAGGGCATTTGAGCGATTCACATGAGCACCAGATTATATTACACAAGGTTAGATTTGTTTAAAGTGATTTGACCAGAATCACAGGATGGTGTACCAATGCCATGACTCGAACCTTGAGCCCCAGTTACAAAGTTGCCAGCTCTGGCCGTAAGGCCACATCTCCTCCCTCATGTTTAATGATGAAGACTTGCTTAAAAAAATCTAACCACTACAGCAAGTTGCTTGGCTCATTCTGTAAAGCAATACATAATGAATATTGAATTTTCCTTCCTCACACCCAGTACTCTCTAACATTATCTGACACAAAATCTTTTGTAATGGAGAGTGTTTTATTACACGCATTGTTGAAAACCTCCCAGGTGAATTTAAACTCTCTGTAAAACTGTAGAGTGACAGTTCCAGAAGGATGCGAGGCATTGTGGGAAACATCTGACATTGAAAAGCCCAATGGACTTAAGTCAGCTGCTGCAGTCAGGTCTGTGGCACTCTTCAAAGAGAATAATTCAAACGCCCGTTAACGCTGAAGGTGCATTTGGTAAAATATTATAGAAGATATTTTTTAAATAACAACCTTTCCTCAATTTACTGGCAGGATATTTTGTAAAATCGATCTGGAATTTTATTTATTATGTATACTCATTCTTTCTTGCGTATAAGACCTAGATGGCCAGTCATAATTAATGGGTTTCAACCAACTATTATCTAAACGATGCACATGTTATCATGTCATTGTTTCAGAAAAAAAAGAAAAGGTAAGCATGGAAAAAGCACACAACACAATCTCACGGCAACACATTACTACTCAGAGGATATGTTTTTATGTCCTTTGTTCTCAATATGTCATCATATTTGGTCCTTCATACAGATGGGGCGCCATTTGAGACTCCAACAAAGAGATTCTGGCCTGTCACATCAGGTGAGGCTTTACTGACTGAAAGAGTGACTCTTTTTTGTTCCACTCACCTTAGGACAAAAAAAGGTTTACCTAATTCCAAAGAAAGTGACTTGTTAGATCAACTGTTTTGTAGGAAACCACAGAACCCCTTACATTCAGAGACAAGGTCGCAGAAAGCTATGAAACCTGATTGGAGAACCTTCCAGATACATTTGGGTAGCGGAAATATTATTTTTTCGTTTGATAGATGGAACAACTCTACCAAAAATGTGTCTGGAAATTCATTTGTTAAAGAGGGCCATTTTAAATGGAACACGCTATTTTTACTGTGTCCAAAAGTGTCAAAGGTGCTTGGGAAAGGGCGACCGGGTGTCCCGAATTTGCTAGAACAGTCACAGTTTTTCAACATCAGTCCTGGCTGACTTCAGTAAATTTCACATATTACCACGTTTTCAGAGAAGATCACACACAGAGGGAAGCAAGTTTTTATGTGTTCTAATGTGTGATTAGTAAAACGCCTTTAGCAGGAAACAGTTTCATTAACACAGATGTGCAAAGACATAATTAATTGCCCTTAGTGCTTTGTTATCTGGTTTTTCTATGTTGGCGAGTGCTGTCAATTAAGTCATTCTGTGCTCCACGGCCATGCAAAATTGTAGCCCTACTTCTATATTTGTGGAATACCCACGCTTTTGATTTCAGAAAACCTGGAAACCTAGCTAAAGAATGCCCAAGATCGGCGTTGCTTGTTTGGCCAATCTCTATCATTTTGTTCTTTAGCCGTGACTCTTCTAAACTGGCCACCCACCTACTTATATAGAGGAACTATGCTGAGTTACGCAGCAACCACAAGTGTCCACAACATGTCTTCTGCCAAGCTACTCCCAGGCTGTAAAAAGGGAACTCAGGCTTGGTTCTGAAAAACAACCTCCTTTATTAATATAATCTTCTTGTTTATTTCGGAACTCTGGTTTGTGATATGAGTTAAAGGTTTATGTACAAACTATTTAGTTAGTCGAAGACACAGGTCATTATGAAAACTGCAGTGAAAATTGTGTGTTTTTTATAATAGTATTACTCCCAGAACTACTGATACAGCAGGCTACAATATTTACTGGGAGACGTTTTACCACACAATTATGAATTTTCACCTGAAGAATATGGAATAACGCTGTAGCGGGCTCCTGGAGAGAAGGGTAAAAGGTTAAGTAAATTGAAGACAGAGACTGGTAACGTCCTCTTTGAGTCTCTCAAACTATTTTATTGGAAGAAAAAAAAAATGATTCTATTTTCTAGTGTCCTTTGCTTCTTTTCTGTTCCTGTTCTTTGATTCTTCTCCTGGAGCCAATCTTGTTTTGGTTCATTGTTTAATTCTTTTGTTCAAAAAAATGTCTCTGGGTTTATGGCAATTAGTAATTACATCTTCCTTTTCTTTCTTAGGGATTTATTTTCCAGGATGTCGTTCCACGTCATCGTGCCGTCATGTGGATGAGAAAAGAACCGGAAAATAAGGTAAGTGGACCGTTTTTATGATTGGCTCTTTACTTTTAGGGTGTAGGGAGGAAGGGAGGGTGATTGGAGTAGTGCCAAGGGAAGAGGATAACAAGTCAAAACGTGCCCGTGAGAAAAAGAAAACAACAACTTCATGTACGGTGTTCCCTAACAATCCCGAGTGTTCTGGATTTTGCATACTTTTATTGCCTTTTCTATAAACCCTCATACTTCCTCCCACCTCCCCACTTCCACCACAAGCCTTGAGTACCAGGGGTTCGTTCACACACCTGTAAAAGCCACGTCCCTCCAGGGTCGTGGCTGGGTGTTCCCTCTTGTTTCTGGAGTTGCTTTGACTCTCTGCCTTTGTCTGTTTCCGGTCGCACCGCCGGCAGGTTACTTTTCTGGCTGCTCTCCTCTACCGTCAAGTGTGCTGCCGGCAAACCGCCATCCTCACCGCTCTCCTCTACTTCCAACCGCGCCGCCGTCAACTCGCGGTTCCCGCTGCTCTCCTCCCCTTCCAACTGCGCCACCGTCAGCTCCCTCCTCTTGCCGCTTTCGTCCCTATCTAACTTCGCGTTTTCCGGGTTTTCTATTCTCCTTAATCGGATGTCCGGTTTGACGCTTAAGCCATTGAACCCCTCCAAGGTAACCCTGGGGTATGAATATATCGGCCCTGCAGGACCTTCGTGAGCAAGGGATATCGCCACCTCGTCACACATCCTCCCCCATGAGAAGGGCTGATGGAGACCTTGACCCACAGGATGTCTAGAGAGATTGTCTGCTGTTGTCATCTGAGATCCAGCAAGGTGCTGAACCTGGACAACAAACGGTTGAAGTTCCATAAACCAATGCAAAATTCTCTGATTTGTGTCTTTATGCTTGGCCAGCCACGTGAGAAGGGCTTGATCGGTGCAGAGGATAAATGGACGCCCCAACAAATAATATTGGAGGCTCTCGATTGCCCATTTAGTTGCCAGACACTCTCTCTCTATTACTGGGTATTTTTGCTCTCTGGGTAATAACTTCCTACTAATATAGACAATAGGAAGAAGGGCATCCCCGTCGGGTTTTTGAGATAGAATAGTTCCAATACCAACGTTAGAGGTGTCGGTTTGTAGGAAAAATGGTTCTGAAAAGTCAGGAGATTATAGTACTGGTTCTTTTGTCAGGCTTTTTTTCAGGGTCTCAAAACTATGTAGCTGGTGGAGAGTTAATGGTTTAAGTTTGGTCGGATTACCATTTTTTAACAGATCGATCAGAGGTGCAGCAATAGTAGAGTATATGGGTATGAATCAACGGTAATAGCCCACCATTCCTAAGAAGAAGCATGCTTCTCGTTTGGAGGTGGGATGTGGTATCTCTAGAATCGCTTGAACCTTATCAACTTGGGGTCGTATTTGTCCCTTTCCAATGCTATATCCTAAATATGCAATAGTATCCTTTGCAAGATGGCATTTATCGGGGTTAACAGTTAATCCTGTCTCGAGCAATGTTTGAAACACTGTTTGTAGATGTTGCAAATGGTCCCTCCAATTTGTACTATAGATGACAATATCATCAAGGTATGCCGCTGCATATCCCTTGTGTTCCTTTAGGAGTATGTCCATTAACCTCTGAAAGGAAACAGGGGTCCCATGTAGTTCAAGAGGGAGGACAGTGAATTGATATAAGCCTGAAGGGGTAGAGAATGCTGTCTTTTCTTTGTTGGGGGGTGTAAAGGAATCTGCCAATACCCCTTTGTAAAGTCTAGTGTAGACATATATTGTGCCTTGCCCAATTGTTCTAACAGCTCATCAACCCTAGGTATAGGGTAGGGATCAAATTGTGAGATACTGTTTAGCTGTCTGAAATCCATACAGAAGCTGATAGAACCATTGGGTTTTGGTACTAGTACAACAGGCAAGCACCAGGGGCTTATTGATGGTTCAATGATGCCCAACTGTAACATATTTTGGACTTCCTGTTCCAATACATGTCGCCGAGACACTGGTATTTGATATGGGCGAAGCCAGATAGTTTTGCCTTCCTGGGTTTTGATGGTATGGTGAATGAGGGTAGTTCTCCCTGGGGCTAAGGAAAACAGGTTTCAATAACTCGAAAGAATAGATCTTAATTGATCTTGTTGTTCCTGTGAAAGAGTGGCGGGAAAGGTAGGAAGACCCTGAGTACGTTCTTCTGTTTGTGGGGAAAGATTAATTTTGAGAGGTTTTGTCCTGTTTACCAAGAAATTTGTAGGTATAGGCCCAGATAAGTCGCTTGTCTCCTCCCATTTCTTTAATAGGTTAATGTGATAGATTTGAGTACGGTGGGGGCTATCGGATACTTCTATCTCGTAGGTGACAGGGCTCACTATTTTTAATACTTTGTATGGACCCTGGCATTTTGCCAACAGTTTATTCTCTGAGCTGGGAAGTAATATTAGTACTCATTGTTGTCTTCCTCCCATTTCTCTGCGGCCATATCCAATAAAGTTTGCGGTTGTCACCCAAATACTAACTCAAATGGACTGTGGCCTGTAGACGACTAGACATGCGTTCTTATGGCATACAGTACAAGGGGTAGTTTCTTATCCCAATCTCTACCCGAATCAGCTATGACCTTTTTTAAGAGAGTTTCCAGGGTACGGTTATAACACTCTATTAGGCCATCTGTTTGGGGGTGATAGACCGACGTACGGATGTGGGTTAATCCAAGTAAATTACAGAGCTCTGACATTAGTCAGGACATAAATGGAGTTCCTTGATCTGTAAGTAACTCTTTAGGGAACCCCACTCTTGAAAAAAATCCAATCATAGCTTGTGCTATGTTCTTGGTGGTCATGCTACTTAAGGGGATAGCTTCTGGATATCGGGTAGCATAGTCTACAAGAACAAGGATGCACATGTTACCTTTTAAAGAGGGGGTCAGAGGCCCTACCAGATCCATCCCAACCCGTGAAAAGGGAACGTTGATGATAGGCAGAGGGAAAAGAGGTGCTTTCCTATGTGTTCTGGGGTTAATGAGCTGACATTTGGGGCATTGTTGACAAACCGTCATATATAAGACAAAACCCCAGGCCAATAAAAACGTCGCAACAGGTATTCTTCCGTCTTTTCTTGACCCAAATGACCCCCCCCCCTACAAGACTGTGGGCCAGATGTAGAACCTGAATACGATAGGGTTGGGGAACCAGTAGCTATCGTCTTTCCTGTTCTTTAGTCCGTATAACCCTATATAACAGTCCGTTGTGAAACAAAAAATAGGGACCCACCTGTCCGTTACCTTCATTCTTGGCCACTTTCCACATATGTTGTAGGGTAGGATCCTTCCTTCGACTATTTGTAAATGGTGGTAGGGACGCTAGCACTGGTTTATTGTCTGTAAGTGTCTTAGTACATGATATCCCCTTTTGAAATGCTTTCTTCCCTTCTCTTCTCTGTCGTTTACTTTGTTTGGTCCGTTCCTTTTCGGGGATGATGGGGATCTGGGAAAAAGGAGCTTCGGACCACCATTCTTCTGCCCTGCTTTTCTCCTGCAGACTATCCAACAACAAGTGGAAATTGCCATAATCAGTGCCTATAGTTGCTTCTTCCACAAGATGAGGAAGAGCCCCCATTTTCAGATTCTCGATCTGTCCTCTCCATTCAATAGTTACAGTTATCAGCGGATACTGTTTAATCTCCCGGTGAATATAGCAAATCGAAACCATCTAATGGGTGGGGTATCGAGTTGTTGGTACTAAAATTGCACGGATAACAGACTGGCTACATCCGGAGTCGACTAGGGTCCTGGTTACCCGTCCATTTTCCATAAGTTCTTTAGTATACTGAGGCACATCTTTTCCCATGAAGAAGACCCTTCCCCGAGTAACCCCTATCTCCATGGGTTCGGTCTTATCCATTTTGTGGGGACAATTTTGGGCTATGTGCCTCCATTCTGCACAATGATAACATTTGGGTAATTGGTTCGGAGTTCTGTCTATGGGTCTTGTTAAAGAGGTATCCTCAGGCCCTTTTCAAGTTTTCCCCGACATGCGGGATTAGGTGAACGACTGCTTACAGTAGGTCCTTTTCCTGACCTGAATTCAGGAGCCCTGTGAAATGCACAAGCCAGTTATTTGGCCATAGTGGTATCAACATTGGGGTGCTGCTTTATCCAATTCCTGATTTGTGGGGGTAACGCCTCCAGGAACTGCTCAAGCAGTATGATTCGAATTACATCGTCCCTTTCAGTGCTTATAGGGGCCAGTCACTTGAGAACTAAATTCTGCATTCTATAGTAAAGAGCCCGAGGGTTCTCCATGGGATTCCAATTTGTTTTCCGAAACTTAATACGGTAGAATTCCGAATCATGTCCCATGCGTTCCAATATACCTTTCTTTATTTCAGGATAGGGAGTATTACCCCCTGGGTTTATAGCCTGACAAGCGGCTTGTAATGGTCCCGTTAAGAGAGGAGCAATAGACTGTCCCCACCTGTCTTCCAGCCATGTGGCTGAAATAGCGACGCGTTCAAAGTTAGTAAAGAACGCATCTGGATCCTCACCCTCTTGAAACTTCTGCAGGATGGAGCTCGGGATATAGGGATGGACCCTACTGGAGGCTATGGTATTGGTTAACTTCCGCAAGGCCGTTTCGTGAACCAACTGGTTGTTGGCCATGATTGTGGCTTGGCTTTTGAGTGCATTTTGGAGAGTTTCATGATTGGTACGTGCCTCTTTCTGCTGCTCCTCCCACACCCACTGTAAATGTTGTTGTCCCTCGACTAGTTGGTGAATCATGTCCCCCAATGTGGGCTTGTCCTCCATTGTTGATTGTTTCTTCGCCCTCCTCTCCTTTATGTGAAAGAGATCCCACACTTCTGACACCACTGTAGCGGGCTCCTGGAGAGAAGGATAAATGGTTAAGTAAATTGAAGAGAGAGACTGGTAACGTCCTCTCTGAGTCTCTCAAACTATTTTATTATTGGAAGAAAAAAAAAAATCTTATTTTCTAGTGTCCTTTTTCTTCTTTTCTGTTTGTGTTCTTTGATTCTTCTCCTGTATCCAATCTTGTTTCGGTTCATTGTTTTCTTCTTTTGTTCAAATAAATGTGTCTGGGTTTATGGCAATTAGTAATTACATCTTCCTTTTCTTTCTTAAAGATTTATTTTCCAAGATGTCGTTCCACGTAGTCGTGCCTTCATGTGGGATGAGAAAAGAACCGAAAAATAAGGTAAGTGGACCGTTTTTATGATTTGCTCTTTACTTTTAGGGTGTAGGGAGGATGATTGGAGTAGTGCCAAGGGAAGTGGATAACAAGTCAAAAAGTGCCCGGTGAGAATAAGAAGAAAAATAAAAACAACGACTTCATGTACTGTGTTCCCTAACACTCCTGAGTGTTCTGGATTTCACATACTTGTATTGCCTTTTCTATAAACCCTCATCCTTCCTCCCACCTCCCCACTTCCACCACAAGCCTTGAGTACCAGGGGTTCATTCACGCACCTGTAAAAGCCACGTCCCTCCAGGGTCGTGGCTGGGTGTTCCCTCTTGTTTCTGGAGTTGCTTTGACTCTCTGCCTTTGTCTGTTTCCGGTCGCACCGCCAGCAGGTTACTTTTCTGGCCGCTCTCCTCTGCTGTCAAGTGTGCCGCCGGCAAACCGCTGTCCTCACCACTCTCCTCTCCTTCCAACTGCGCTACCATCAGCTCGCGGTTCCCGCTGCTCTCCACTCATTCCAACCGTGCCGCCATCAGCTCGTGGTTCCCGCTGCTCTCCTCTCCTTCCAACTGCCCCGCCGTCAGCTCCCTCTTCTCGCCGCTTTCGGCCCTCTCTAACTGCGCATTTTCCAGGTTTTCTATCCTCCTTAATCGGATATCCGGTTTGACGCTTAAGCCATTGAACCCTTCCGTATACCCCCGGGGTATGAATATATCGGCCCGAAGGACCTTCGTGAGCAAGGGATATCGCCACCCCGTCGCAAACGCCAACCAAGTTTTTTCCTTCATCATCATCGGTACTTTATGCCAGTCATATTTAATCAGGATTTTCCTGGTGAAAGGTGGATGGAGAGAGTATTGTCCCACTAAACTTATAATCATGACCATGTATTGATCAAATAAGAATTAACAAGCAACGTGTAGTGCACTCCTGTGTATTGGTTTAGTTGAACCTATATTAAACACTTTGAAATGGAATTTCAACACATGGCTGTACTTAGATCAGTTCTTCATAGAAGGATCTGATTTTGCAGCCAAAACATGATCTTTCATGCTAGAAAAGAAATAAAATTACTCTGGTAGAACCACAGGGGAACATAAAAATATTTACAGCATTTAATGTGGGGGAAGAGATGGCATCTATATCTTTTCAAACATCTTCAAAGGATTACAAAATGATTGTGACGCTAAAGTAATGTAGTGGGAAATTAAGGGATTGGTGCAATGGGAGAGGATATGCTTGGTCAAGCAATTTCAGCCACACATGCAATTCAGTTGCAACAAAATGTTGGAATCACACAAAACAGAATCAAAAATGATTTATACCGAATTGTCTCACATGTCTAAAAGAAGGCGCATGCAAGATGAATGAACGTTATGGACTGTCAAATTTCTATGAGACATCACAAAAAGGCATCAATTGCCTAGCTAGAAGCTACCACCCAGAGGCATTTTGACATAGAATTTAAGTGGCTGCAACTCCTATAAATTGGCATATCTACCATTAGTCAACCCATTGGCACGCTTGTCAGTGCTGAATTAAGTTGTTTTTATTTGAAGACGAAGTACTTCAGTCACAGCTCACGGTTTCACACCTTCCTATTAGAGTTCACTTACAGCTTCCAGCTGATAGTCATAGAAGTTGTTGTAACCAGGTGACTCATTTAAAACCACCACCAAACACAAGGCTGCTGTAAGGAAAAGACAAACAGACTCACTAACGTACATACCACAGAAGAGGGGAGGAAAGGAAGCAGTGGTTCCAAATAGGTTCAACCACTGGGTCAAATGGATTTGGCACACTTATGATACATTCCAAATTAGAGAATCTCTGGCCATAGTTTGGGCTATTCCAAATCTGTGATATACATTTGATGGATTGAACTCAGACTCCTAAAATCGTCACATATTATGAATTTTCTTTTCAAAATTTCCCAAAGATTTTGATGTAGATTTTCAATTACTGTCTGAATTTTCAAGCTGAGCAAGGCCTGCAAAATCATTAGAAAGTCAGAATGAATGACAGGCAGCAAAGAGGCAGGGCCACCGTGCAGCTATAAACGTAAGCTGGTGACACCACTTATACTGACTGACATATTCATTTATTGAATGGCAGCTCATGTTAAAGGACAGGATGAGCTCTTGGTCCTTGTAAAGCGCTCCTCAGCGGGAGGTTTCCCAGCTAGAATTACCAATGGATGTTCCTTGGTATCCAATATGAGTGAATGCCCCACCATGTGTGTGCTACTAGCAGCACAAACTAATATAAGTGGAATAAGCTAAAGTGTGGGTGAATAACGAAATTGTCATCAAATCACAAAGAGACTGACAAAATATGTTTTTGAGGAGAAGTACATCTTAGCATCAAGGTGCACTGTCAGGACCTCAAGCAGAATATGCATAAGTGGGAGAGTGATACACCATGATTAAAACAGCATGTCTTCTAAATAGTCAGGAATATTGCAAATAAATAATTACAATGAGTACAGTTTAATATTCGATGGTTGATCCATGCATTAAAAGGGTAATCCAGTGGATGGTGTCACAATCCATCTCAAAACCAAGAAGTCACCATCAAGCAAATCAACATTCTGGAGTACCTATTTTTAGCAATTTTAGAGATGTAGGACTGCAAAACGATAACTGTCTTTTTCTCTACACTGAAGGCCCTTTGAGATTGATACTCTAATCGACAGGGGATTGAATTAAGATCTGCTCTTAAACTACATTTTGCATGTTAGGAATTTAACCTTTACAAAAAGAATAAAAATACAGATAATGTTCTATCTTTCTTCTCTTCTGGAATTTATTTTGTTTGATGCCCCAGCTATAGTGTTCTAATTATCCACTTTTATCTCCCAACTATGCTACTTAAAGCATGATCTTTTGGTAAACAATCGTCACTATTACTCTCAACTAATTACATCTTTGATAGTTGAAATTACTATTTCTTCATTACAGCCTTTTCCGTGCGTTTCTCATTTCCAGCTGAACAAATCACACCAATCAGTGAACCACTGGAGAACAATATCCAGATGTCAGTGAATCACTCCATGTGCTTGGAGGTGCATGCAATATGCAAACCCCTCTTAAATCATCAAAGGGAAAAAGTAATACACAATAAAGCAATTCATGCTATGAATTATATATGTCTTTTATAAATATTTGAAAATCTCTTAATATTTTCTCTATTCTAAAAAAGCAAACACTGCATTATTCATTACTCTGCATGGTTCTGTACATATTGCAGTCTTTATTTGGTCTGTCTCTCTGAATTACTAAAATACATGAACTGGAATCTCTTAATAACTGCATCAAAGAGGAGCATGAATGCCTCAGTGAATCTGAATGTGCACCCAAGGGGTGTTCAAGCTACCACAGCAGGGAGAGAGCCATGGCACATTTTAAGGAACCCCACTGACTTGATAAATGGTTCACGCTTAAAATAATTATATCAGATTCACTACAATTAGGCCCTGCATTTGGGAGAGCAGAATGAACATGGTCATAGGCCTTTTTCAAAATCGGAAGCTGTAGCTCAGGGGAGGGCTGTTGTGCGGGTGTCCAAGCTGCACTTGCATCTTGCATCAAGCTCTCATATTCAAATTTCACATGATTTACTGCCATGTGTATGTCACGAAAATTCATATAATGTTCACAAAACCTAATTTTATGACAATTTGTGACAAAATACATTAACAATGTTATTGATCCTAAAGTTTCACCTCTTAGTTAGGAGTGGTCAATTTATTCAGTATTTCAGTGCTCATGAGGCACTGAAATTCATGTCTTCTTCAGACAGGGGATGTTTCTTTCACTTTACTCCATTTTACCCATTTCAGTAGCATGTATTGCGCCACTTTGTAAATATGGCACGGCGTTTTTGGCCTTCTAACGCCACATTAGCATTGAAAAAATGACGCTAATGTGGAGTTAGAATGGCACTAGGGGCTCTTAAGTATGCCCCTATATTTTAAGTGGCTAGCTGAGTGGATTAATAAAGACATCCTTTACAAGTTCTTTAAAACACATGAATGTATGTGAAAGGGAAGTGATGGACAGATGAGGGGCACATTTGCCTGGTTGTTTTGAGTGAAACCGAGGAGGTAAGGGGGTGGGGGGTGCTACAATAAACTGTCCCACAGGATGCCACCAGTCCTAAAGCCGGCCCTGACCATACATAAACTACATAATGTATCCACATGCATAAACTACCTACCATACCCATCACATATTGCACACGATTCTGTACATACCTAACTACCATAACTACCATACCTAACATAACCTAACCATACCTAACCTACCATACTTAATCAACCATACCTACATACCATACCTACCCAACCTTTGACGTGTGTTCCCTTTAAAATGTATACCATTCTACTGCATTAGTTCTGTTTGAATAGTGTAAGTACAAATGTGTAATGCATTCCCTATCTCTGGCCCAGCTTAGGAAGGACATCAAGACCTGTCCCTTTGACTGACCCACATCCCCTGCTAGAGCCTTGAGACACCATGGGTGATAAGTTGCGCTCTATAAATGTTGCAGATTGATTGATGGATTGATTGAATTCAATATAATTGGCAACTAAATAAAAAAACAACAGATCCTTATCTAGCAACAATTTTTCAAACAACTAACATTCATTACAGACATATTAATGACAAGCCAGACCTATAGGCATTGACAATGTTTCTTAGCATCTGCTTTTAAATCTGTAAAGAAGAAAATGTTAGTGGATAGCAGTATGAACGTCCACGCTGAACACAAACGTTCTGTCATGACGTGCAACCTTCATGTCCAACACAGACAGTTTTTACATGGAGTGACTTTAATGTAGAGCTATCAAAGATGCCACTTCTCACTGCTCATAGCTGCCTCACTATTAGAATACTTTCCGCAGCAGGAGACGTTTGGTAGAGTTCTTGACATAGAAAATTAGTGCTGTCACCTTAGGTACCCTACAACTGACTACCTCGGCGTGTAGTACACTGCAACAGATTGTCCTGGTCCACGCAGTAGCTATGACCCACCAGTGTTACTTTAATGCCACTTACAAGGAGCTACTAACCCCGGGCGACAAACTCTAAAGGGCTCAAAATCATGATGCAGTCCAACAGTATTCAGCCTTGCGTTGTCATACTATGGCATACCTTCCATTAAGCCTCTAGGGCGGCTTCCAGTAAAGTAAAGAATGCAAATCAAAACACAAATGTCCTCATTCAGAGTAGTGCGATAAGCATAAAATCAGATGCAAACAGTGTTTTCACATAATTTAATATCCATGGGTTTTGTGCAAATTGTGGTGGGTCCCTGGGGTTTTTGCATCATTTCCTCCACGCAGTATGAGATGACATGTGCATGTGTAGAACAGTATTTTAAGGTGAATACCTTGTAACTAAAAGGGTGACGAGGAACCTTTCTGCATGGTCTTACCATTACATGGGAAAAATTCGAATGCATAAGTCAGCATAATAGTATGCAATAGCAACATTTCCATTGAATGTATGTGTGCCTGATTTGTGCATGCCCCTCAGAATGAAGTTGTAAGCGTTGTGCATAACTATCTACGTCCAAGAGTAAATGGAAACTAGTCTCACCACATAAGCAAAGCACATGTCTGAGTTAGCCTTTCAACTAGCAAGCTGTTTACCAGGCCAAATACATATGGATAGGTGGGAGACTGCTTGAGCTTCAAGGCCCAACTCTTTGCCGTCTCTTCTCCCTCGGATCAGACTGAAAAAAATTTCCTATGCTTCGGTACATCTTTTTCGACATTCTGTGTTCATTTAGGTACCCAGGTTGGAAGCCTTTGACTGTCCTTATCGCATCTCTCTCTCACGTCTCTTCTGTCTGCCTGAAGCAACTGCCAAACTCAAAAAATAAATAAATACATTATTAGAAGCAAAACTCTTTCAATTTTAAATGGCACAAAATAGGGTTAAGGGTAGTTTAGAAAGCATTGGCTACGGGGCAGCCCGTTCTGTAGCTTGTGACCTTACTAATGCAATCACTCATGTCACTGACTATTCCCAGAAACGTCCCAGAGCAAACAAACGTCCTTTAAGTTGTGCATTGATGCTAGGTGTGGGAGGACATAAGGGCAAATACATTTACTCTACAAAAATGCCTTTTCATGAAGATTACGTTAGTCCTATGTATGCTCGGTATGTTCATGCACAAGTGATGTGATTCTGGATGAGCTTGTGATACAGCTATAGGCTTAAGGAGTGGTTGTGCAGTACACCAGTGGAGCACTGAAGAACACTCTTCTCTTGCTGTTTTACTACACTGTGTCCTAAATTAATCCTAACCACATGCCACACAAAATGTCAATGAGTAAGGCATCAGTGGTGCTGCATTACTCCCAACGCAACTGTACAGATGGAGCCACAACATGTGTACCACTCCCTATATAAACTGCTGATGGGGAAAATCGTAGGTCATTACACATGTTCAGGTCGGGTTGACCAAGTCTCGAGGCTCAGTGGTCTAATGCAGCCACTGTAGAAATCAAATTGACCGCTCGGTCACAGGTTAAAAGTTCACTCAGCCTTTCATCCTCCCAGGGTCAAAAAAATGAGTACCATTGATTTAAATAACATAAACATCTGTTATGTGTCAAAATACTACTCAGGGTCGATGTTTCTCTTTATAGATACGTTATGCAAGTTATTATATAATATTACATTGAAATTAATTATTGAGAGAATGATTGCAATTATCATGGAGCAATTTAGAACAAGCACTGGCAAAGTCAATATATCTCACATTTTGGATCCAGTGGCTTTGCCAATGTGGTATACCGATGCTGTGCAGCTTCAGAAAAAAAGCAAAATGTTTTTTACCAATGCAGCACGACATCTGCAAAAAAGAAGAAAAAGAACTGCAATGCCATTTTATAAGTGTGGGGATGCATCACCACACGTTTGCCTACAGAATGATGTTAACACTATTTTCATGTACTAACGCAAGATGGAGGACGCCACTTGGATGGGTAAATTACAACAATTCAAATCTTTTAGCACTAAAGTGCAGAATAAAAATCAAAAAAAGACTGGGGGTGGTAAGGCAATAGAGGAGTGGGGGGCAAATGATGGAGGAGGAGAAAACAGTAAATTAGGGATATAGCAACTTGGGAGGCAGGCAGAGAAGCAGAACATGATGGGAAGAACAACACACAATGTAGGAGAGTTTGTTAGTGGAGAAGCACATGAGAGAGTTGCTAATGTGAAAGAGCAACAAAGAGTGGTGGGAGAAGCGCATGAGAGAGAGTGAGCAGCACTCAAAGAAGACAACAACAAGGAGTGCATGGGAACAGGTACTAAAAGAACCACACGTAGGATAGAGCTGGAAAACACACAAGCTCTTCAGAAAAATAAACATTGTAGTTTCCTAAGAGTGAGCAGTGGAAAGCTACAAGTCATCCAATCATAAGTATATTAAAGAGTGTGTGCTCTAGAATAGGAACAAACACAAGGAGAAAAAGGCAAACCATTGAATAAGAATCAAGCAAATGAGACACAGTAAAGTCAACCAATGGTAAGCAATAGGCGGACTATAAGCCCACTGTAAGTTTACAAAAGGTCTTTGCAACCAGATAGATGCCTCTGAGTGAAAAGCGAGACCCAAAAAGCATCTTGATGTTACTTTGGTCACTGAGTAAAGTATGATTAAAAAAATAGGTGCTTGAAAAGATATACTATTTTCAAATTGTATGATAAAAGAACAAGACATCATATATATGCTCAAGTGAATAAAAATGATCTCTAAATTTTGAGATTTCAGCTGCTAAAACTGCTCATGGAGCTAAGTGACCTTGGTATAGTCCACAGGTCATCTAATTGATTATCGAAACCTTTTATCTGCACAAGTTGAGTACCAGGAAGCTAGGTAACAAGAAATGCTGTTATGCTTTCCTGAAACTGCAAAAAGAATGCAGTGGCAAGTGCCATATAAAACAACTTATTATTGTGAATCTTATTAATATTTTGGTATTTTTATTATTGTTAGTAAAATCAGTAGTAATTTGCTTATAATAATAATAGTAATAATAATAATAATTTGGTGATCCACCTAGCGTCATAAGACAGTTGTAAAGCCTTGCGAAGAAAGCCACAAGGCTTTTAATTCACCACAGAACCTCCATTGACTCAATTATCCTTTGACGATGTAGCCATAATTTGATGTATCTGGCAAGTAACCAATTTTCACAGTTTGAAAAAACACACACGTTCCTCAGACTTAATATATGTGTGGCTCAACTTCACGAAGGTGAAACACTGACAGTTTCACCGTTTGAATTCCAGTTATACATAAAAACTGGATATAAATTAGAATTGAGTATTTCTAAGATCAGGGCACCTGATGCCATTTAAACAAATGTTTAGCATCTTTACGGTTGCTAGGCCAACATATTATCATGTTTCAGTTTGTTGCAGCTACACAACGGGAGGTTACTGATAGCTATAGTTGAGTAGAAACTTTGAGATCCTTAATCTGTGTAAACTGTTAAATGAGGATTTACAAAATTAACAAAGAGCACTACATTGTGGCTAGTCATGTTCTGCCTGTTCAACACAAGAACAACAAAAGCTCAATAATTAATTAAATTATGTGGTCTTACTGAGAGAAGTATTTACAGTTTCAAGAATCACTCAAACGGTGTGGCCCTGAGGCAATATCTTCTGAGCCTGAAGAAATACTGCGTGCCATTGTTCTTATTAAAATGAAATATTTTATTCATCACCAGTGGTTTGTTACCTTTATTTACATAAGCTAAGTCGTGTACAACGCTTTAGGCTGTCTTTCCTCATCTGCTCACACTAAGGATAATTATTCTGCCTAGCAGGTTCGACTCCACAACAAAAGTGATTCAAAGTACTTTTATAAGTATGTTTTTTTTCACTCCAGAATGAAAGGAACTGTATTGCAGAGGCCCTGTAGAATTCCCTACGTGTTTTGAAGATGGTATTGTACGCAGTTGCTTTTATTTGACTACGAGAGTGTAGTGTGTTGTTGGGCGTAGAGAGAGCTGGAAGTGCGGTTGTCCTCCCCCTGCAGAGTTGTAAGCAGTGGCGTAACAAAGGGCTTCGCGAAGCGGGGGCGCGAGCTCCAGGCCCCCTATCCTCAGCACAGTACACTATGCACGGGCTGCAGGCCTCTGACTGCGTCCAGGGGGGAGCCCCCCCTTAAGGTACCAATCAGGGGGCACCCTCAAGTTTCGTTACGCCACTGGCTGTAAGCATTCATCCTCTTAGGGTGGCAGCGCCCGGAGTGATGCGAACATGCTGCTTTAGGCTTTGAGCTTTTACATTTTGCCAGTGAAATGGGAGACTTGATGCAAGATAACTAGGTTTTACCCTGTAGGGAAGCTCAGATGTAAAAGCAAAGTGATTGTTGCTGAAGCTAAGGATTTTCATACAACAATAAAACATGTTTTACATAGTGTTTCGTTCAGCACATTGCTGTAGCCAATGGATGCTGCTATTATCATCATTATCCAATGTAATGCTGCCCACTGTATTAACCTAGTAAGTCGGAAAGCTGAGTAGGTGTGCCTAAATTCAAAGGTTTGACCTCCAGATAGCAGAGGATGTCAGCAGCAAGTACTTGTTTCAGTGACCCACCTTACCATCTATGGATATGAGGAATGAAACAACACTTGATAAAGTGCACAGCTGCTCTGAACAGAAGCGTCCTGGTGCTCAAGCAGACAGTGCATGCCAACCAGCATACCCAAAAGTTAAACATTATCAGATAGCCAAGTTGTGAGTTGTTTTTTGGAAGTTTATCAGAGATTCACCCTGACGAAGGTTGGGTGGGAGATTGTTCCAAAGTTTAGCAGTAAGGACTTGGAAATCCACATAAGTCAGCTGTTATTGGATCCAAGTACCCTCTCCTTTGTATAACAGGGCAGTATGTTTAACAAGTAGTGCAGGCCTCACAGTGAAAGGCTCTAAAAGCCAGTGGTAGAGCTTTAAATTTGATGCGCTGTTCTACTGGGAGCCAGTGCAGATGTCTCAGATGAGGAGAAATGTGATGGTGGTGAGAGACTTTCCTTATTAGTCTCGCCGCTGCTACTGGATTAATTGGAGTCTATGTATAAAATTACCTGGGACACCAAGGTGGAGACTATTCATGAAGCCCAGGTTAGAAGTGCTAACGCATGGACTTTGGTTTTTCTCATCTCCTCAGGAACCATATGTAGAAATCTTTTAACGGTTTTCAGCTTCAAGAAGCAGGTTGATGATATTTGCTTAATTTGAGTAGCAAAGTGCAGCGACAACTCAAAAATGATGGGTGTTGGGGGGGGGGGGGGGGGTGTTAAGTTCAGCTGGCCGCTAAAGGGATGGTGGAGGAGGACCGTTCTGATTAAAAACCAGGACTTCCCTTTTATTGGAATTTAATTTTAGACAGTTAGCCACCATTCATGTCTCAACTCCTCTGAGGCATTCTTTAAAATAGTAGAGCACATCCTCAGTATTCTCTTGATAGGTGAAAAGCAGCTGGGTGTCATAAGCATAAGCCATTATCTTAACCCCTCAAGATTTGACAAGATCTTCAAAGGGGGAGAGGTACAGATTAAACAGGAGCAGGCTCACAGCAGAATCCTGTGTTTTGGGTGAACAAAAATGAGGGTGTAAATACACCCATTGGAATCTACCCTCTAAGAAAGATTTGACCAACAGAAAAGTATTGGCCTCAATGTCCAAGTTACAAAGTCTGTTCAGCAGAATCTAGTGTGAGACAGTGTAAAATGCTGCTGACAAGTCCAGTAGCTGCCCTCTAAGAAAGATTTGACCAACAGAAAAGTCTTGGCCTTAATGTCCAAGTTACAAACTCTGTTTAGCAGAATCTAATGTGAGACAGTGTAAAAAGCTGCTGACAAGTCCAGTAGCAACACCAGGACTGATATGCTTCTGACTAGATTCTCCTTGACAAACTCTATTGCCTTCAAAATAGCTGTCTCCATGCTAAAACCAGTGCAAAAGCCTGACTGTGAATCATGAAGAATGGAATTGGCTTCCACAAAAGTGGGTAGTTGTTGGGTGACCAATTTTTCCAAGATTTTTGCCGGTGCTGGGAGTGGAGATGTAGACCTAAAATCTCTCAACACATTTATGTCAGCATTAGGCTTCTAAAGGAGCAGCAGAAGAGATGCCTGTTTCCAACAAGAGGGAAAGACTCCAGAAGTAAGTGAAGTATTCTAAATTTTATTGAGCTGTGGCCTGAGCTATTGTGCCATAAGTCTGAGGATGTGTGGGAGGCAGACATCATCCGGAGCGGCAGGCTTCTATTTTATTATATCGTTCATGAATCAATGCTCATAAAAAAGGGCAAACTTATCAAAAAAAGGTTTGCAAAAAAAGGAAGGAGCAGGAAAGGTTTCTGTTTTCCCTGTATCCATTGAGCTAATGACAGGAGTCTCCCTGAGAGAACCCTGGAAAAAAAGAGTATAGATTATTATCAAAGAAGGTGTTGTGCAGCCATTTTAGTTTAGTTACAGCTTCATACATGTTATTTTAGCAAACTAGGCCTGTCACTGTGCACTTTAACCTATTTTATTCAGCTTCATTTTTATTATTTTAACAATAGCCACATTTGTGGTCTTGTTTTATTTCTCTCTATCTAACTGTTCTTTGCCTAGGCCAGCACTGCGTTCTTAAACAAGGCATTTCTTTCACTGTGTTTTTCTCAAGGCTACAGTAAGATAGGCTGCCGACAAACGTGGTAACGCTTTGTCTCTAGTGTTCATAGAAACATACATGCTCTTATGTAGAGAACCTTTCTTGAAACATCTGCTGTTTTATTATAAAAACACTACTTGACCAATGTATATTAGAGGGAGATTCCAGCCGGATGACCACGACTGCATGCTGATTGCTGAGTGCTTCACTGCAGCTGCTTATGTTGACTACATGCCTCTTGTTCAGGTATGAGGGATGATGTCTTTCCAGGGGAACCTGAAGAGCAGAACTAGAGCTTAACATGCTTTGCTCTAACATAGCCTAGGTAGGAAATATTTTAACGATTCTAGTGACAATATCATAGCGTTATTTTTATGCTTCACTCCCCTTGTCACAATTTTAATCCTGTCATGCTTTATCATCCTAATTATTGCAGTATATGCTGTATTATCCAAGATGCAGCTACTTCAATAAAAGCTTATTGAATTGTGTTCTGCCTCTGATTGTCCTTGTGCATGTGAGACTATTGTAACTGAGAGAAACAGATGCGATCTGAGTGACCACAATTTCCCTGAGGAGTCAATTGTGCCATGCACTCGGCTGCCCAATCATCCCGGCTCTTGGGTAGAGATGAGGCACTGCAAGTTAGCCGGAGCAAAACCCATATTAGGCTGGCAGGTGTCACCTATAGTGGGTTCAGACTCAATCTCCCACAGTGCAAGTGATTTTGCCACCCAAATCCAGTAGTCTCAATAGGATAATGAGAGCCGACACAACAAAGGCTGACAGCTTTTCACAGAACTGATTTACGTCTTCTCACTTTGCACATTCTTACTCAATGAATTAGGACTCAACGACATCAAAAAATTTACCCCTCTCCAGCTGGCATTCCACAAAGCTTGGTACTTGGGCCACTTCTAGAACCACTTCTTTCTCACTCTTCACTACCGTTCCGTACAGTAGCACCATCTCCTGTTTCAGATTCGTTTATCACATCTAGACTGACAGTACTCAAATCTTCTTCTGTTTTCCAGCTTTTGCACTACACCTCCAGACAGACATTTTGGACTGGCACTTTGCCATCCTATGATGGTTGGCACTACATTGACTCACAATGAACTACTTCATATTTAAATGAAAACCTCATTTCACAGGCTTCATCCACTTGACCCCAGAATCTCTAAAGTCCATCCTATCTGCCAGAAACCTTTGGGTTTTCTTCTGGCCTTCCAAGATAATGGAGGCCCTTAGTTCTAGCACAGTCACTGAAGCATGATATCAAGTACTGAATGAACACAAGATACATTCTCTCATATGATTCATTACAGCCAAAACACTCTGTAGTGTGCAAGCATTTCATGCCAGACACCATGTGATAGATTTATTCACAAGGGGGTAGGTTTTAGTAAAACACAGAGGTGCCCTATCTGAAGTAACACAGAGCCTTGAAGCTTCAAACATAACTATAAGAAATTCCAGAGCAGAAATCCTATTAACCAATTTTGGTCGAGATAGCTACAAAGTCAGAACAATGCAACACTCCACCACCCTTAGCATTTAAGAAGAATACATGTGCCTACCAAACAAAAGTAAAAGAAAATACTGCCACGAGTAAGTAACCAAGATAAATGGATATAGAGAAGTATATATGTATACCAACAGTAATACTACAATAAGTAAGCACAAGAAGCATGCAGTAAATTATTATTTTAATTTCAAAAGTATTTTCCTGACCACGCCAATGCAACACATTTATTAATGCGTTCGTTTTTTGTAGAATAGAAAGCCTCCTCAGTTACACCGATACAGCCTTCACAACATTGGACTAGGGGCCAGATGTCGGAAGCACTTTGCGAGTCGCAAACGGCAAAATTTGCCGTTTGCGACTCGCAAATGCGTGTTTCCTATGCAGAAATGCATTTTGCGAGTCGGGACCGACTCGCAAAATGCATTTCCGAATCGCAAATAGGAAGGGGTGTTCCCTTCCTATTTGCGATTCGCAATGGTATGCAATTCCATTTGCGACCGCGTATGCGGTCGCAAATGGAGTCGCAGTTACCATACACTTGAAGTGGATGGTAACCCATTCGCAAACGGGAAGGGGTCCCCAGGGGACCCCTTCCCCTTTGTGAATGGACCCCAAAACATTTTTTCAGGGCAGGTAGTGGTCCAAGGGACCACTACCTGCCCTGAAAAAAAACCGAAACAAAAGGTTTCGGATTTTTTTTTAAGTGCAGCTCGTTTTCCTTTAAGGCTTTATTTAAAAGCAGTCACGAACATGGAGGTCTGCTGACTACAGCAGGCCTCCATGTTAGCGAGTGCTCATAGTCGGTATGGGGCCGCAATTTGCGACCCACCTCATTAATATTAATGAGGTGGGTCTTTGCCACCCCATACTGACTCGCAGAAGGTGTCTGAGACACCGTTCTGCATTGGAAATTGCGACTTGCAATTTGCGAGTCGCTCCGACTCGCAAATTGCAAGTCGCAATTTCCAAAGTTGCTACATCTGGCCCTAGGTTATGAACTGCATTGCCTGAACTCTATAAATCTACATCAGGCATACCCCCATCTCAGCATACCACCACCAGAACTATTGGGTCACTGGCAAGAATAGGGCATTACAAACTACTAACATTGCATTCAAATCCTTAGGCAATCTGGATCCTAATTACTTCTGTGACACATTGTCATGCCATATAACGATGCAGAACCTTTTAACCACACCTAAAGCGCTTTCTGCTGCCTCCATATCTGGGTCTTCTAACTTCTAAATATTTCTACAATGATTTTCTCTAATGCCAGACATTCGCACATACGTTCTTCATAAGGGGTCAAAATAGGATTAAAATGCATCTCCTGCAACTTGAAATAATACAGAGCCCTGTGTGTTGTAAATAGGTAGATAAGATAGCTTTAGACCTAGAGTATTGCCATAGATATGAGCTTCAGTGATCCTCATGTATTGATACAATTAATACAAACCTACAATTGTTATTTTGCTTAACTAATGTACCACCATCATTGCTACCTAAAATATTTCTCTTTGAAGACTAATTGTTGCTAGAAAAGTAATAAAAACAATTTCTCCCTATTTCTAAAACTTTTTCATACGACTCAGAGTCTTAGCACCACAGTTCATCCTAAGAGGTATAAAATCAAATTCAGAAAAAAGTGATTGCCTTACATTGGCTAAATACAAATAACTACTAAACATTCGCCTTTACCTTTACTGAAAAGTAAAGCAATGAGACGTTTATGGCAACTCACAGCCATACCACCAATACCAGCATCTTGAGTGATCAACTATAAAAACCTAGAATACAAACTGACCATTGGTTCTCAAAAGGCATTAGTTCTGAATGAAAAATCATACTATGACTGGAACGATGATGGCTACAAGCCAAATCCAGACTTATCTTGCTACATTTTGTCTACGAAAAAGTAATATTGTAACATCAGTAAGGCCAAAGACATGCACTAGAAGACTGATAGAAGAGGCAAGTGATCTCAAGAGACTTGCAGCAGTAAACTTGCATCAAAATCATGTCTACCTGCAGTAATGCTATACTTAGCTTAGAAATGCCTATGCTATGTCATGTCACATTTTATCTCAACAATTCACAGAGAATCACACAAGAGATACCAGCATTCATCTAAATAAATGCACATAGTGCTATGCAGTGACATTGTGCATTAAACTGAGGTCTTTCTTATTGTATTATTGATTATGGATCAATGTCAGACAATTGAGAATAATGCAGGAGATTAGAATAGATGGTGTTAATTTTTACTTGGTAGGTTTCTTACCAGGGACCTAGTTAGTCTTGATGCCAAGACTCACAGGCTGCATTCAGCTTAACTCTCCTCTTGCACTAACTGGGCTCTCTCTGATCACTCTGTTCCCTAAGACTCTGCATCATTGGAAGAGAGTGCATGCTGATTCTTTGGCACTGGCTCAGAATGTTGTACCTTTGTGAGAGCTGCACTGGAGATAGAGGTGACTTACTGTGTGCATGTTGAGCACTGGCCGCAAATGCTAGGAAACCATCAGCTCATATTTGCATGCTACTTGAGAATCAGCATTTCCCTGAATGGAACCCAAAAAGACACCCAAAGTACTGAAAGAACACAAGGAGCCCAAAAAGCTTATTCAGTAATTCGAATCAGCAGGAGTTACAGGAGCCCTTGCAACAGATGAGGCAATGGCTAGCAAGGACCTCCTTTGACTACTGTGGTTTCCAGACCAGAAGCTGCAAGAACAGTCTGACTCCAAACAGCACCAGGAGCATTGCAGGTACAAATTTAATCAAACATACCTCTTACAGTGTTAAAAGAAATAGAGATATCCTTGAAAAATGAACTTCCTGCAGTTCTTCAGAAAAAGACAAAGGTGGTCTTAAAATGATCTGGGTCTGTTACTGTACCATCGCTGGTTGTGACAGCACTAATCAGTCTGCTATCGCCCATCTAGTGAAACATAGTACATAGAAATTATCCACAACATCCACAACATCTGTTAATCGTGGCATGACTAAGCTTCCCATGAATGCACCCAAGATTATTACTAGCTACAATGGTTCCTGATAAATATTTATTACTGATACTTCTGTTGCAGCTGTGGGCACTTCATTTGTGTCTGGGGGCATCACACGATCTATCCCAATTACGACTAATGCAGGCAGTAACACTCTGTTGCCTATTATCATATCTGTTGGTGAAGGGAACTGCTCCACAAAGATGATAATACCCCGTGATACTGCATCTATACAATCATGCTCCAAGATCAGTAGCATGTCCCTTGGAAATCATGAAACTGAAGAAGTTATGGAGGCCTTCTTTTTGCTATCTTATCTCTGACAAATTAGAAATCTTGTCACTGCACAATCCAAGCATTATTTAAAACTGGATGTTGAATCTGTAGAAATGAATGCTCAGGTAGTGGCTGTGAGTGGGTGAGGACCCTGCCCAATAAAGAAGCTCAAAGGTAGGGAGCCACAAGTTTATATGACCAGGCAGGTTTAGTCAGAACAAACAGAGCCCTTGGGTAGTCATTATAATATCAGCAACATTGTAGACCCTAAATATGATGAGCTACTCTGTGATCCTGATGGACTAGAGCTGACCACCACCAACAAATTCCAGCCAGAGCTAGAGCCTCCTCTATTTCAGTTAAGCCCAGGTACTAGTGGTAATATCACTTATGTGGATCGACCCTCTGACACCTGGCCCTTCCATCCTGCTGATAATGTAGGGCAGAACATTTGGCAGAAAAGGTGACAGGAGGTGGAGTATCAGATCCCCTCTCATCTGTCTATCACAGTTTCCCCAGGCTATTTTGATCTGTGTGGGGAATTTCATTTTCAGGTAAATTCGTTTTTCAGCTGGCACCCCCAAGAAAACCTATGAAAGCATGGGGAGTGGAATTCTTCATAAGATCAGAATTTTGCCAAGAGACAATATAACCTAGATGATGCTTGGATGAAATAATGCCATCCTGTCAGAAACCTGGGGCTGCAGTTTTGCTTTTGAAGCTTCAGTTTTTTTGCTCCTGTTTTCTGTTAGAGCTGCCAATTAGAAGATTTGTTACCAGGATCAAAGATCATATTGTCAAGACCCGTCCAAAGCACAATACTTACTTAAGCAATGGTGGGAGGTTAATGACAAATTATCTTATGTTTATCTCATGTCTTAGATACTAGGTTTGCTTACAAATTGTCTGTAATGCATATTCATTTGCTGTAAACTGGAGAATACAAATGTTTCAGAAACATCATGCTTGATCATTTAATGTCTTTTTTCCTGTTTTAGCTTGTTGGTTATATTTTCAGTCACTCCATTTTTACATTATTGTTTCTTTCTTTATTTTTCTAGATATCTTTTTGAAATCAATGGCATAAACCTAGAAGGACATTACTTTGTCCTCAGCGCAGGCCTAGTCAGGTCTTGCTGTAATCTGATCACAACTACCCATACAGTGATAGGGCCTTACACTGGTAGCCTGATTACAAAGGTAAACTTACACTTTTGTGTAAGTTTACAGTATTTTAGTATTCACAAAACTGCATTTCAAGGGTATATTTATGACTGTGCAGACTCAGCAGTTCAGGCGGAGAACTCCGCACATAAAAAGATAGGCCTGTCTCATCATAATCCCATCATTGTATGTCAAGGTGAGCAATCTCTAGGATGACTGTAAATTGCTGATGGATACAGTCCATATGTTCTTTTTGGGTTCATGCATAAGTGAATTTGTTAGCACTAACATAGGCTCTGAAGAGCAAACAATTATCTGGGTTACCATAAAAGCTTTTGTTCACAGTCAGACTATGGGTTCCGCAATATGTCAGAGGAACGCAGACAGAATGGCTGAGGCACAACTTTGGAACAAATTTCCTTAAAGTGAAGTTGAGAACTTCCTTAGTGAAATAGACTATTATCCACTGGATAAGGTCTCTCAAATATTCAAACAGCTGACATATGATACTAAAGAACAGGATTTGGGACTTAGCCAGTTTAAAGTTAAACGTTACAAACAAAACTGTTGTCTTGTTTAAAAAATAGTAAGGAAATAGGCTGCCTATTAGCCTTTCGGATAAAAGAAAGGATCATAAAAGGTTGAGATTTTCCTAGCTTTGGTGTCAGGTTAGATTTTATTAAAGACACAGAGGCAAGTATTATGCAGTCTTTATTTGCTTTCTTTTTACAGCAGCCAAGCAAGTACTACATTTCCCAGAGAAAACAATGTTAGAACTACAAAATGATATCACAAAAAAACAACCAATAGGACGTTGAGTATAACAATAATTATGTTCACTGCAAACAACAAGTCCTGTTTTCTTGACGTAGGAATTAAAGAGGTGTATAAGTGAACAACAAAACAGAATAAAAGGTAATGAACATGGTGAATAAAACAGTCATTAAACTGAAGAAAAGTTCCAGAATGATTCAGTTGGAAAGATCAATGGAGAAAGGAATCCTGTGTGGACGAAGCAACCCATTTGAATTAGGAGGAGGGTGTTGGTACTGAAAAAACAGGGGGGTTAACATAACAGTGGTGGGACAATACTTGCCTCGATGTCTTTAATAAAATCTTGCCTTTCTGACACCAAGGCTAGGAAAATCTCAATTTTATTACAAGGCCGAAGGCTCATATTATGCAAGTTCAAAGTATAGCAATCCCAGAATGAGACATGTAAAATTGGTTTACAATAAAACGTTCTTAAAGTATTCACATTAGACCAATCTGCAGATTTGACAATATCCTGTAAGTAAGCCCTAGCCCAGAAACCCCCGCTTGGTCATTGCTCCTCTAGCTGAATGGGCAACAAAGGAATCAATGTTAATTCCTGCTAAGGACATGATCCATCTAACCCAATGGGCTAAGGTGGTAGAAGAGGAAACAGGTTCTGGGATTTCTGGAAATAAATGAGTAATTGGCTAGAAGAGGAGGATCTCAAATCTGCAGTCACATAACTTTTTAAGAAATTTCCAATACACAATTTGGGTTGAGAAGGAAAAAACAGATAATGAATGTAAGCTAAATTTGTCTTGGTACATCTGCGAACCTGGAAAGAAACACCCAAAGGAGAGTAATGGAAAGAAGAAACATCTAATTCTTTAACATCTGAAACATGTTTTAAAGAGATAAAACATAAAAGCATAGCTAACTTTGCAGAATGTTGTTTAAGTGAAAGTGACACATTGTCTGGCCATGCAATGAATACCTTTAACACCAAATTAGCAACCCATATTATATTGTATTTAGGAACTGGAGGATTAACAAATCTTACTCCTTTTAACAGTTGGCAAATTAGAGGATGTTCACTGTTAGGTCTCCCATTCACCCTGTAATGTTCAGCTAAAATAGCTGATCTATAAGTATTGATAATGCGATAAGCTTTACCTTGAGAAGCCAATGAAGCAAGGAAATTGACCTCTAAGGTTAACTACGCTGAAAAGGGATCTGAGTTCCTATGCATAAACCAGCTGCATCAGATGACCCAGGCCGACTTATAGGCCTTTGCCGTGCCAGGGGCTCATGAATGTTGGATGAAGTTGAGAGCTTCCTCTGAAATTCTTGGGGTTCTCCAGGAAGACCTGAAATCTTCCATGTGAACAGAAACAGTTAATTATTAGGAGTTATGTAGTGTTGGTGACCACAGAGGGTCTAGCAGTAAATTGGGAAAATGTGGGAGCCAGACAGGACGATCTGTTGCCAACTCGAAAAGAATTGGATACCAAGGTTGTGCTTGACAAAATGGTGTTATGAGAATTAGAGAAGAATGTTGTCTGCATGTTTGAGCAAGGACTTAAGAATGAGAAAAAATGGAGATAAAGCTTAAAGGAGAGTTTGAGGTCAATGTTGGAGGAAAGCAGCTGTAGCAAAGAGCTTGCGGGTCTAGTCTCCAACTGAAAAAAGAAAGAAGATGAGAATTGAGACGCAAGGCAAAGAGATCTATTGACATGTTGACCAAGATGGAAGTAAGATGATTGAACACTGAAGGGTGCAGTTGTCAATCACTTGAGTATTGAAGGTTTTTGGAGTACCAATCCGCTATCATATTCACTTTTCCTGGGAGATAAACCAATCTGACTGAGATATTTTGATATAAGCAATACTCCTAAAGATGTTTTGCAAGAATTGCTAAGATTTTGGATCTGGTGTCTCTGAGATGGTTGATATATCTGATGGCAGTCAACTTGTCCCTTCTAAATGGAATGGTGCAGCTTACTCTTTCTTTTGGAAAAGATCAGCTGGCAAAGGAACCTGCAAGCATCTTTAAGCTGTTTATGTGCAAGAAGGACTCCTTCTGAGACCTTGCGCCTCCAGGCCAGAACTGACCACACTTGCACCCCGACCAGTCCGACTTGCATAGGATTCTAATACAAGATCTGAGGCGGGAGAGAAGATTGTTCATCCGCTCCAGGAATCTAAGTGGGTCAACCACCACAGACGCTCTTCCCTGGACTCTGTGTCTAGAGAAACTGGGTTGGAGTAGGCAAGGCCTTTGTGAAGATGCCGTATTTTTATTCGTTGAAGAGTCAGATAATGAAGAGAGCCTGGAAAGATCGCTTGAATTGAAGAAGTGAGAAGTCCTACAAGACAGGCTAATGACTTGAGAGAGATATGAGAGATGGATAATGAATGTTGAATTTCTTTTTTTATGACATTGACTTTGTGTTGAGGAAGTTGAAGGATAGATCGAGTAGCATCTAACAAGAAACTCAGAAATTCCAATTGCTGAGCTGGAACAAGGGCAGATTTCAGGTCATTAATGAGGAAATCTAAATGAAGGAGAAGATTCTGACAAAGATGTAATTGAGAAAGAAGAATATTTTTGTCATGGACCATAATGAGAAAGTCATTTAAATAAGGAACCAGACGCCCTTCGTGGTATCTGAGGAAAGTCGCCACCAAGGAAAGGTGAAACACCAAGGAAAGGTGAAACACCAAGGAGCCAAGGATATACCGAAGGGAAGAACTTTTTAATGATAAAAAGACTTTCCCCATTGAAACTGGAGACATTTTCTGTGGGAAGGATGAATTGGAGCAGTAAGGTAATCATGTTGAAGGTCTAGTCTGATGAACCAGTCGTCTTGAAGTAAAATATCTCTGAGATGTAAAATAGTCTCCACCTTGAAATGGCAGTAGACTACAAAGTTGTTGAAACTTTTTAGGTTCAAGATGAGACAAAACTTTTGGTTCTTTTTCTGAACTAGAAAAATGGTGCTGAGAAAACCTGAAGTGTCAAAATTGACTAGTTCTATGGCCTGTTTGATGAGAAGAGATTGGATCTTGTTGTGGGTGAGTTGTTGTTGATCCTGAGAAAAAAGAAGGGGGTGATGGAGTTGAATTGTATCTGAGGTTGGTCAAACTGTATGAGGTAACCCTGAATAGACTGAATCACCCGGAGATCTGTAGGGAGAGGAAACCATGAATCTATGAACAAAGCCAATTTGCCTCCTACGGGAGGCTAGAATTGAAAACCCTTACCAGAAAATTGTTCTCCTTTATTCAAATATCCTCTGGACTGGTATCCTCTGGTCTGATGGGGATAGAAGCAAGGCTTGTATTCTGCATAGGTATCAACTTGAGTCTGCTGGTTGAAGGAGCCTCTGGAGAAGCTGCTGGCAAAGCGACTTGACCTTTGCGGGCCCTGAAGAAAACTCAAGAAGAAAACATTTTCTTTCGGCAAAGTTGGGCTTTGTCAAAGGTGGCAAAAGTAGACTCATATTTGCCTAATTCATTATAAAGTAGTCTCTGAATAATAATCTTTTGGCCAAAGGACCTTCTTCTTTGGAGGCTAAAGAACCAGGACTAGGGTCAATCTTGAGCAGGAGACTTTTCCTTGTCTCCAGAGATAAATGTGCGTTAGCGTTGCTCAGCATGTGGATTGCACGCTGGACCCAATTGGAAAGCATAACATGGTCTATCACAGAGTCTTCCATCATGACCTCTTCTGCCAGATCCAATATTCTGGTGAGAGGACTGACTATATCCAATTGGACAAGGCTCTGTTCACTTCTTTTTTAGGGTCTTTGTCGAAATTTGTGAAAAACATAAGCATATTCGGATCAATTACTGGGATAGCCATGACGTTATTAGGCAAAAAAGGACAGGGGCATTCAGATTTTAATTTATTTCTGGTAATTTTATCCATTGCATTACACAAATAAAAGGAAAAATAGTCTGCCACGTGATCCACAGGGCACCACTCCTTTGAATTGAGATGAATCATAAAAGATAGATCAAACATGGGTTCACCTAAATGGTCAACGAAGTCTTGCGACACTGGGTGAGCAACACCACCGTCATGAGAAGAAATTTTCTGCCTTTTCTCCAGAGGCCCAGAAGTATATGGATCAGTCAAAATCATCTGTGTGGCTCAATACATCATCATCATCATCGTCATCAGTGTCTCTTAACTATGTTATATGAAGGGGAGAAGTAGCTGGCCCGACTTTGAAACCTCTCTGGTGGGAGGACCAATTTTGATAGAAACGCCTCTTGCAGAAGACAATTCATTGGAAGAGATCATTTGGAAAAAGAGGTTACTAGATTTTTGGAAATGTCTTACATGGAAACAGAAACAGCTTGCTGGACAGTCTTTAATAAAAGATTTTAAATGATCTTTGAATATGTGAGATTCTTCTTCTTCAGACATAATGGAAAAATTATGTTAAATATTTATTCTGAGAAAAAAATAATAAAAATTAATACATTTCCTGACACAAGCTGTTGTCTGAGGAAAAACGAACTAAAAACCAGCAATGTAAGGCTTAAACTCTGTTGGGACTGAAGGGGGAGCAGCCTAGTGAATGAGGGCGTGGGGAAAAGGGGAGAACACTCCTACCTCAATAAAGGAGGAAGGCGGGGAGTTGAGGAGGCCACGCCTGAGGAGGAGTGACCAGAAAAAAGGAAGAAACACAGACCGCAGTAAGGCAGAAGACGACTGAGGAGCGACCGAAGCAAGTGGTTGCATGTGCAAGATCACAGCAGTTCAGCGCATCTCCTAACAGCAGACTGACGACAGTTACAAGGCACACTGGGAATTTAAGAAAAGAGGCAGAGCGTGCGACGCCAAGAATTCCATAGATACATGGTAACAATTGCCTAATAATCACAGAAAAACCTTGCTTAAATGTATACATATTGTTATAAAATATGGAAAAGTGAAATAACTACTTACCTTGACTGCGAACAGCAAGAAAAGAGGACTTGTTGTTCGCAGTCAACATAATTATTGTTATTTTCGACGCCCTATTGGTTGTTCCTTTGTGATATCATTTTGTAGTTCTAACATTGTTTTCACTGAGAAACGTAGCTCTTGCTTGGCTGCTGTAAAAATAAAGCAAGAAAAGACTGCATAATATGATCCTTCTGTCTTGTAATAAAATTCGATATTGGGTATCAGAGATTGTACACGAAGACTAACACAGGAAGGGCGGACTTATTATCTGTTTTAATCATTTCTCCTCTACATGATGATTGCACAGCCTCTCAAGGTATGGTTGAAAGCTATCTCAGGGCAGTAAGTCTTAATGAATTGACAGTTCAGCGTTAGGAAGTGCTAGACTTACCAATTGTAAATGAGGAGCTAGAAAGAGAGATTTCTCAGCTAGCTGCTAGAAAAGCAGCGGGTCCCAATTACATCCCTACTGAATTTTATAAAGGTATCCCATAATGATTATTCCGTTATTGCACAACTTAATCTCCTCTTCTACATTTGTAAGTTCTGTGCCATCCTAATGGGCGAAACCTATATGGCGGCTTATATCGCCCCAGCTCCATAATTAATTTGGATTCCAAAATGTATAGTCAAATATTACCTAACCTTCTTGCCACTGTTGTGACCTTGTTAGTTGATCCTATGAAGCATGGTTGTATCTGCTCACAGGATAGCACTTCCCATAATAATCTAGTCATAATTACTCTTTGGGTTGCAAGTCACCGGGATGATCCTATTTGATGTTGAAAAGGCATTAAATGGGGTCTACTGGCAGTATCCATGCTCTGTCATGACACTAATGGGTTTTGGTTCATGATTTTGAACTTGGACCAAGCTGATTTATGAAGTTATACATATCAATCATGGTGCAAGACAGGAGTGCCATCTGTCTCCATAGTGATTCGCTCTTTATTTGCAGCCTTACATACAAGTCTTAAAATCATCAACATAAATTCTGCCTTTACGGTTGCACAAATAAGAGGTTAAACTTCTAGCCTATGCAGATAATATAGCAATACTAACATCATACCCAACAAAAGCTCTTCCAGCACGTGAACACGATGACCTGCTATTTGGACAAGTTTTGGGATATAAGCTCAATATTGATAAGGGAGAGATTCTATCAAATATATACCCCAGAAATACCAGATACCTGCTATGTCGCATCTATTACATAACTAGGCATTCATATTTCTATTAATATGAAAGCTATTATTACCCTTAATTATGATGTATTACTCTTGGATTCTAGTGCCACATGTAGGAAATGGGATGGACTGTGTTTGGGGCTAATAGGTAGATGCAATGCTCATTAAAGGTAAAATTGAAGTGTCAAGCTCAAGAATGTATAAGTTCTTCTAAAACCATGTTCCACCCAAGCACACAATAGGACGTTCCATTATATTTGTTCTCCAACCAGACTAATGGCACACTTGTCTTTCAATGGGTCTAGAGGGATTATGGGGCATATTTATACTCTGTTTGCGCCGGAATTGCGTCGTTTTTTTTTACGCAATTCCGACGCAAAACTAACTCCATATTTATACTTGGCGTTAGACGCGTCTAGCGCCAAAGTCAATGGAGTTTGCGTCATTTTTTAGCGTGGACACCTACTTTGCGTTAATGAGATGCAAGGTAGGCGTTCCCGTCTAAAAAATTGACTCCGAGGCATGTGTGCCGTATTTACACTCCCGGGCAAAATTCACGCCCGGGAGTGGGCGGGTCAAAAAAAATGACGTATGGCCGCTTTTGCGCCGTTTTTTAGCGCCTGGAAAAGGCAGGCGTTAAGGGACCTGTGGGCTCGGAAGGAGCCCAGAGGTGCCCTCCCATGCCCCCAGGGACACCCCCCTGTCACCCTTGCCCACCCCAGGAGGACACCCAAGGCTGGAGGGACCCATCCCAGGGACATTAAGGTAAGTTCAGGTAAGTATTTTTTTTAATTTTCTTTGTGGCATAGGGGGGCCTGATTTGTGCCCCCCTACATACCACTATGCCCAATGACCATGCCCAGGGGACAGAAGTCCCCTGGGCATGGCCATTGGGCAAGGGGGCATGACTCCTGTCTTTGCTAAGACAGGAGTCATTTCTATGGGGTTTGGGAGTCGAAAAAAATGGCGCAAATCGGGTTGAGGCGAAAAATTTGCCTCAGCCTGACTTGCCCCATTTTTTGACGCCCAAGCTCCATATCCCCCTACACCGGCGCTGCCTGGTGTACGTCGTTTTTTTCCATGCTCACCAGGCAGCGCCGGCGGCTTACGCCGGCTAACGTCATTGATTAAATACGGCGCCCGCATGGCGCTTCAGAATGGCGTTAGCTGGCGCTAATTTTTTGGGCGCAAAACTGCGTTAGCGCAGTTTTGCGTCAAAAAGTATAAATATGGCCCTATGTCTATAATAGAAAACCAAACATTTGGAAAAAAGAAAGTCTTGTCTGATAAGCTTTTTCACCTTTCTACCCAAACCTCTCCCAGTTACATAGCAGAACACTACCAATCCTATCTCAGGCAACAGCTACTCCTATTTTGATAGAACTTGTGGGCGATCTGTACTAAGTGGTCTTACTATTTTTTGAGTTTTCATGTCACATTGTTTGCAAAATACTGGAACAAGATGAATGGACAAGTTTCAGATCTTTTGATTACTGGGTGTCAATTATTTTGACACCTGGATTCAAACTTTCACAAAGTACAAAATTGACGAGCATACCCTAGTGAAGGAAATGTTGAAGTTGAAAGTGCTCCTTGAAAGCACTTCAGCAGATGACCCACAAGTTGGAATGCTCCAATCTTCCAGCAAAAAGAGACTGGTGTCCCAGATGGCGCACTGCTTCGAGGACATGGACAGTATTGCCTTTGGCTGAAATATGCAAATCAGTCAAGTATGGAGAAAAGTGGATCACTGTTTGGATTCTTCTATCATTAACTGTGACTCTTTGAAAAACCTCACTGACAAGGTAGTGCCAAGGTGCTGCATTAAGTCAAGTAATAGAACTTTATATTTGCATAGGGATTCCAAATTGGGCCTTCACAATACCAATCAGGAAAAATCGTGAACAAAAAAATACTAACCTGGAAATGGGGAGTGCTAAACAAATCTCTGCAGAAGGTTCCACCTGCTTCCATTAATTTATAGCCTATTTCCAGTTGTCTACAAGCAATGGTGAAATATATCTGTGACTAGGAGTCCTTCAGAGGACTGCAAAGAAATTCCACTCTCCTGTGTAGCAAATAAGTGCCTCATTCAAATATGGCATAACTGTAGTAAATATGAAAGTTAGATATGTTTTACTGATGTCGAAATGGAATTGGCTGGCAGGTAGCAGCAAATTATATTATCTCTGACAGCTGATCCTGCCCTTTCGGGATACAATAGATACTGCATTTTCAATCCACAGGGATCCAAATTGTCATGCCTTGGACACAAACCAGATCCTTATTTAGGGTAAAATTTTAGACAGGAAAAGAAACACAGACTGATACTGAATGAGGCTAGGCATATCAGCCAAAAAGCATCAGGGTGTTTGTAAAGGCCTTCTAAAAGTCAAAAACAACAAAATAAGTCAATTTGTAGTGGTTAGATAATGAAAATGTTTTGATATACATAAATGCTTCACCTCTTTTTTCTCTTGTCACAGGTAGATTACCAAAACAAATGTGCAAATTTATTGAAATTATGCAGGTGGTAATGTGTGAAATTCAACTTTGTGAAGTTGCACAGTTTGTTGACTGCATGCAACTTTTCGAAAATGCAAAATTTCAAGCATAAAACAAAACATTTGTAGGTCAGTTTTCCTGCAAAAACATTAATAAGAAAACGATGCTCATATTCCAAGGTGGTTTTGTCTCTTTAATTCCAGAAAAAACACAACTATTGCTGTTTTCCTTTACACAATATGGGCCATATTTACAAGACCCATGGTGCAGAGGGGCCCCTGCATCAGTGGGAAAGGGCAGGAATTCACTGTATCTACAAGATAAGGTGCCTAGATTGTGGGAATGATTGTTTTTTGTGCAGGAAGGAGCCTGTTCCTGCACAAAAAACAATCAATGGAGGTGGTTTCCTCCTTCTATGTGTGCTACAGACTGCAGTGCACATAAAAAGAGGGAAAAACGGGAGAATTAATGTTATTTCTCCCTGTTACGCCTCCCTTTCATTTCTCCAGTGGAGGCGTAGGCTTTTGACGCATTCTCAGGTTTACAAAACCTTGTAAATCTGGGAATGCATCAAAATCCATGGGTGTGCATGGGAACACCCTCCACAACAATCATGGAAAGCTTCTATTATGCAAAGTAAGGCAATGCAGTGACTTGCACTGGGTTGCCTTACTCCATATCTACAAGGCCATGTAAAGCCACGCAAAGTGGTTTTGTGTAGCCTTATAGGTATGGCCATGTACCCTGCGGCACTGGTGCGTCACAAAAAGTGACACACTGTCAGCACAGGCCGCTTGTAAATATGGGCCTATGTTTCTTTAAACTTCAGCATCTTTGTTAAATTTTTGAGCACTGCAAAGATTCTTGAAGAAGCTAAGTGCGCCGTTCTTCAGGTCTTCATGAGAGAGCTAGTCTTGGTATGCCTTGATTTTTGTAATATCATCTATTTACGTCTCTCTCAGAAACATACTGAGAGACTTGAAAGCCTACAAAATGAGGGAGACAGAACGTGCCCTGGCTTTAACAAATGTGACCCCATCAAACCAGTATTGAATGCGCTTTATTGGCGCTAGGGGCAGAAAAAGATGACTATTTCTCTGCACTACACCCAGGGTCCACATTAGAATAGGCCCAAAATAAATTCACCGGAGTCCCGCACCCCCCAAAAAACAGTAACCTTCAGTCATTAACTGGGATCCTTCAAACAGCTGCATCACTCAGGAAGATTCCTGGGAGTCGGGGGTTCTAAGCTATTGAACTCCGTAAACCAGTCTGGGAGTGGATCAGAGCGCAGGTGAAAACAGATCTTTTCAAACTTGCCTACAATTGCGCTCCTCTTGCAAAGAAGTCACATTTAAAGGACAGTTATTTCTGTACTTTTGGAGTACCCAAAAGGAAGCATGCAGCATTCTCTAAAACATCCAATTAAATGAGTAAAACAACCACAGTCAAACTATGTCAACTTAGTCCACGTTTTGCCTGCACCACTTGAAATTTATCTCACCAGAGATTCTGAAGCAATGTCCAAATAACTGAGTGTCCAACAAGTTCCTATGAGACATCCCATGGACACCGATGGACCAAATCCAAGATCAGCAAAAATGACATCACACACGGTGGGTCTGATTAGGACCTTGGCGGAGGGTATTAGTCCGTCCCAAACGTGACATAATGGAATTTGTAATACTGCATGCAGGATATCTGCCACGTTTGGGATGGAGTAATCCCCTCCGCCAAGGTGGTAATCAGGCCCTCTGTCTCTACAAATACATCAATGGATGTGGCATCATACGGTATTTGACCATGATGCCACATCAAGAGGAGCCATCCTGTGAATTTTGAAAAAGAATTGAGTGATTGCTTCAATAGAGGCAAATGTCTTGCAGATTATTACAGAGATACATTGAGGATTTTCTAAAAGAGTATACATCCAATTACTATGACTCATTTCCTTTGAATGTTGTCAATAGCTTCTTCTACTCTCCTTAAACAGTACTTAAGCTACAGAAATAAATCTGCAGGTGAAAGATTATGGCGGTCATTATGATAATGGCGGGATGCCCCGCCGACAACTGTGCTTATGGTCGACGGAAGACTGCAAGTGGTGGCGGCAGGCACCCGCCATATATTGATGCCTGGAGCCATATGCCATGTTGGCAGTCAGTGACGGGGGTGGATGCTGCTCCACCCTCACTGCCACATCAGTCCAGACACCGCCACGCCTATAATGATGCAGTCATAGACATGGTGGTGTATAGAGATGTGGCGATGCCGGCGGAGCAGCATCCTAGTAGCCTGTTCCTTGCCAGAACAGTGCCACGGAACAGGTAAGTGCTGCCCGAGACGGAAGGGGTGTGTGTGTGTTGAGTGAGTGAGGGCGTGCATGGGGGTGTGTGTGTGTTTGTGAAGGGGGGATGTGTGTCTGCATGTATGAATACATGTGTGTATGTTTATGTATGCGTGCATGTGTATTTGGAAGTGGGGTTTGGGGGGGCCTAAATGGAGGTGGGGGTGTGGGGGATGGTGAGGGGTGGTTGGGGAGGGCCTACAGGGTGTTCGGGGGAGGATGAGTAAAGTGGAGGATTTCACGGTTCGGGGGTTGGGAGTAGGGGAGTGTACAAGGGCTTGGGTGGTATTTGGGGGTTGTGGCTGTGGGGGGGCCTAGCGTGTCACATACTGGAAACAGGAATGAGTATTCCTGTCACCAGTATGCTTTCAGCCAGGGATTACCTGGTGGGGTATCCCGCCAGGTAATCCCTGGTGGAAATGGGATCATTATCCCACTGGCAGTCTAGGCTCGACCGCCCGGTCGAAAGTGGCCATTGTCGGTCAGGCGGTCGATTCAGGCCTGGCGGTGGGTGGCAAAGTAGCCAGTTCACTACCGTTATCTTTATATGGCGGTCTGCACCGCCATGCCATTGGCGGTCATAACCGCCATGTTCAAAATGAGGGTTTATGTTTTTGAGAATAATAACTTAGACAGGACTACCCAACACTGAATCAAAATTTGGTATACAGGAAAAGGACAGCCTTTTGTTAAGAATATAGAAAGTCCTACCCTGCACCAGAATTTGTTGCACATGGGTGGTACAGCAGCTTATATTTTTACAAAAAAGATAATAGCTAATAAGTACATATCACATAAGGTCATGCACAGATATTACTTTTGCTGCTCTGTAGGTCGTACAATAACTAGGCCTTGTCGAGATTTGCATGAAACTGGTGTAATTCGTGTAATTATGGGAATTTTTGCTTTACTGTTGTAAGTTGCTATTATACTACATCACACAATTACATGCCATTTGCGGTATAAATGTACCGCGAATGCGCTGTTTGTAGTAAAAATTTCCCGTGAATGCACAGGAACAATGCTAATGACAGAGTGAGAGCAGCTATTGTTTGTGGTGCCTTTGTTTTTTGCACTATTTCTCTTAGAACGAAATACATCCTCTCATCCAAAATGGACAGGACGTCTTGCTTTGTGCTAAAATACAGCACCAAGTAATAGTTTTGCATTACTTGTAATTACACATAATTTTGCTGACATTTTGTGCAATTATGCAAAAGCATGTTATGCATATTTTGCACACACCTAACAATTACACGGTCTTTTCCCTATTTCAAAACGAATAAAATTAGGATTTTTTAAATCATATATAGCTTTGAAGTCAAAATTATAGCCATCGATCGCACGTGTTTGGAACTCATGGTTCCAACTTCTGACTTGCCTAGCTTCAAAAATTGAAATAAAAACATGAGCCACACTTAGGATTTGGCAGATGCAGGGCATCTGCCAAAAATCAGCAAAAGCCCCTTCTGCCAAATTCACAAATCCACCACCACATTTACGGGTAGAGGAACCTCTTGTTTGTCATGGGGGCTTTCAGCTGGCTGTACCTTCAGAAACCTTTAACCAGTGGCCCATCCCACACGAGTCTCTGTGCATAAACGATGGGAGCCCCTCTCCATTTGGACCATGGCATCCAACATTTTCTTGTTGCCACTCAGGATCATCACACAAAGCTGGTGGGCCCTAGCAAAGGCAACCACGACGAGGGGGAAAACTACCCAAGCATCAGGATCACTGCTATTTTGTAATTCACAAACAACCCACTACAATGGAGGTTTGCTCAAAAATTTAAAAAATCTGACTAGCCTTGATGACAAGGCTACTAAAAGTGCTCTTGTTATGAAGGTGGGAGCACTGTCAGCACAAAGCTCCTTGGCTGCATGACTTTAACAACTTAAATTACATGGCGTGAAAGTACATGGCTTTAACAAGTAAAAGTACATTAGTTTACCAATACACAAAACTACTACATCGAGAGTTGCTAAAGGGTGTAAGAGATCAATAGCTACACCAGTTCTATTGACTACAGAAATGATTTAATGAATGTGGGAAAACTAGACAGGTACAGCTTCAGTTTTGGAGCTGCTGCTCTACAAAGTGGTCTCTGTGCTGCACTGCCACAGCCTTGTGTACTTCAGATGGCTTGTGGCAGTGCAGATGGGCTGGCAAGCAGTCACGCTTCTTGAAAGTAGAGTCTCGGGCCCAAACAAACTTCTGCCTCCTACAAGGAGCCTGACCTGTCTACAGGTCATAGGTGAGAAAGGAGTTTGAAAGGGGATTACAGATGTCCATTGAGAGCACTCTTTAGGATCCACACGGAGCATGTGTATATGGTGAAATGATGCAGAGCATGCTAGTCAGTGACAGGGGGCTCGGTGCAGTCCACAGCAGCAACCATGGATTCGCAGTTTAGTTTTGTTTGCTGCAGTGTGTTTGGTGCAAACCAGTACATGAGCAAAATATGAGAAGGCCTGTGCAGTTGGGCTCCCTGCAATTCATGCTGGAAACCTTGCCACGCTCATGCACACTAGTGAGCAGGGCTGGGGAAACCTCAAAGTCCTGGTGGGATGGCCAGGAACACACACTAACAGAAGCTTACCTCAATCTCCTACCAGTACTGCTCTTTCTCTTTTCCCATGGTGCAGATCTTACATCTGTTGCTAAGGTCTGTCTACTTTTCTGGGAAGTTCTTCCACCAAGCAGCTACAGTGGGGCTTATTCTCAAAGTAGACACCTTCGGTAAGGATACCGTCAGCACCCTTTTCAGACTGCTTTCCAAGGGGGACCCATAGTCCCTCACCTAACTGGGAAGCTATCTTTCAAAGACACTAGCCACACCAAACGTGGGACTCAGAAGATGCTCGCTCCAACACCCTGTGGAGTGTTGCTTATACTGGTCAGTGAGAAGTTGTGGAATGCTGATCTGGAGATTCAGTCCTTCTCCTATACTAGCCTTGCAGACAGAATTTTAGTACTTCATGGGTGCAGACCTGGGCTGGGATTGAGGCAGTTCTGCCAATTTGTGTATCCATTCTGAGACTGGACACAGACCCTCATTGTCGTCAGGTAGTGATACACAGGAGAGGGTAGGGCTGGGAGTCTCCAAATAAAACAGCCCATAATATGGCCATAATTGGGAAGGACTCCCTCAGACATTCCTCCCACCGATCGTTCAGGAGTAGCAACGTCAGGGCAACAAAAGGCTAGGCCCTTACAAAAGACTAACTTTGCACATCTAAAGAGGCCACTGTTTCCATCCCTCCCACATGTTGGAGTCCTATCTTCCAAAAAGGTGTCAGGAATCGAACTAATACACAATGCTAGTCTGGCAGTCTAAGTCCAGCCTCAATTGCCTGCAGTATATTTTCAGTGCAAATCGAAGATTGAGTCACCTGAGTTCAACCCACACTCCTGGTTCATCCTACCATACACACCTGTTCTATATACGTCCATAAATTCACAAGGAAGGTAACAAAGGTCTGAGTTACATAAGAATGGGCACAACTTTTGCACTGCTGAAGCCAGAAGGCCCATTTCCCTTCTGTAGACAACAGGTAAGATTAAAAAATGCCTCTACTGCCATTATCAATTTACACACTACCCCTCTGCTACTACTTTTATTTCCATGTAAACATCCAGCAGGCTGACAGTGTTTATGCTTGCTTGGAGACAGCAAAACATAGTTTGGCCCCACAGACGCCACTCAGGGTCTCAATGTCATAACTAAGGCAGTCTCAGAAATTACGGGTAAAGGTTGTGTGCTCCGAGGCCACAAACGTACAAAAACACACTAGAGACTCACTCTTGGGAAAATTACAACATGCATGCACACACAATATCATGCAGGACATATTCCAGTCCTGTGTCAACATTTAACAGGATAGATTGAAACAAGACAAACATTTTTTTTTGTCATTTACTCATACATAAAATCCCAATACCTTACACATACAAGATATTAAAAACAGTACAAAATCCTGTGCGGTCCAAGAGAATGCATGTATTAAATTCCCATACTTCAGTCTCAAAGTAGAGCTGAGCACCTGAATCTCATTTAGACAAAGTCGAAGCTAAAGTTTGTGTTTCTAAGCTTCTTTTTTTCCTTTAAAACTATTATGGTGCGCCTGAAATTACAGGCACCTGTTCCTGAGTAGCAAAACACGCACAGCTGAAGCACACTTACACTCCTTAACAGCCATCTGATCTAGCGGAGCACAACCTAATCGCAGATGTCTTGTTGTTTCTTTAGATATTTCACAGTGCAGAATTAGCAAGCACATCTCAAGCAATTCAGGATTAAAAGCTGCTGAAAATAAAACCTTTGTTTACTGGCTTAATTTTGGTTCTTGTTACTGACATACAGCTTTTGTCATCAATCTTAGTGTTTGTTTATAAACGTTGATGTAGCCCTGTGCGTCAGCGTTTATTTACTCCTCTTCGGCATACATTCTGAATTCAGCAAAAATCTCAAACTCTAATTATATAAACCTTCTTAGATCATTTTACTGGAGACATTTCCTTGCAATTTGCACACTTTTTAATCGTTATTTATTAGATTTTTCAATAGTAATTTGTCAAACAATGCACATTACTCCAATTTGTGAGAAGGGTAAGATAAATAATGGGAAACAATCCTCCGTGACATAAAAACGTTAGCGGCATATTTATAAGAGGGGCTGGATTGCACTTGCACCACTTGACATGGTGCATGCATGACGCAAAGCCAAAATGCAATTTCTGAAGCCTTGCGTGACCCTGAGTGGCTTGATAAACCTGGAGAAACACAATGCCGCGCAAATCGCTGCATTGTGTTACTCTGCCCCAGGGAGGTGGTCCATGGGTGTTTCATGAGTGTTCCTACACAACACCCGTAGATTTCAATCCATTCCAGATTTACCAAAAGTGGAAGACCTGAGAATGTGCCAAAATGCTACACCTTCCCAGATGAGGCATAATGAGGGGAAATGGCTTTATTTCTCTGTGTTACTTTATCTTTCTTGTGTGCTGCATTCTGCAGCATGCATAGAAAGAGGAAAATGCCTCAGGGGATTATTTTTTGCAGGAAGATAAGGTGCCCTTTCCTGCACAAAAACAATCCTCCTTACAATGCAGGCATCCTTGCACCATGGTGCAAGGATGCCTACATTTGTGCTAGGCAACGAAAACATTGCCAGCACATGAACAAAGGCAGGTATGAGCTGTATTCTTTTAAATATGGTCCACTACTCCTTTTTTCCTGTCACAGAGCGCAGGTGACTTGCTGCGCTGTGTGACTTTGTCATGAAAATGGCCCTTAGAGCGCAGGTGACTTGCTGCGCTGTGTGACTTTGTCATGAAAATGGCCCTTATTGTTTTCTCTTGAACGCCGTTCAACAATATTGTCAGGAACCACCCTTCTGCTTGGTTAAGCATACCAGCAGGCACTCAAACCCAAATGGCTACTTAATAAGGCCAATATATGAATTTTATAGGATGGTAAATGTTTCTAAAGCCCTACTGCCCAATTGTCTATTAGCAAGGAAAATAGATTTATTTACTGTTACCTAGGTCACTCAGATTTCGTCTTTTGTGTTTTTTTTTTTAACCAAGTAATTCGCCCAAAGCATAACCCTAAATAATGAAATGGTTTTGCCAATCTATGGTACCCAAATTATTGACTTCGGGAGGATACACATTTGTGCTAACCTTATCTTGAAATTCATGGCCTGCAGGTCAGAGCAGATATCATTACCTGAATGGGCCATCTCATCTGCTTAAACAGAGCATTAACATGCTGCAAAGCCCCATTCATTTTTTCGAAAATCTGGACTCGTTACATCTTCTGAGGAGAGTACTGCGTTCTACATTTTTACTTGACTATAAGGTCTAATAAAAAGGATCTTCTCTGTCTGTACAGATTTAGTTTGGTGATGTGATAGAAGAGACGGGATAGTACTCTTTTTTCTACCCACTGAGGTGTAGTGATTGGAAAATAATGTATTTCACCACAGCGTCTATTTCCGATGAGCTAAGACTGAAAGTACTGCAACAAAAACTGTTTATTAATATGATTCTTATAGGGGCTAGGACAGACTATCGTATTGATCTGAACTGAAGCAATCTACAAAAATATCTTACAATATTTTAAATTTAGACTCTTTGACATTGGAGCCAATAAAGTACCACAGACACATTACTTCCTGTGTGACGATTGACTCTCTCACGTGCAGTCATTGGTGCAACAACTTGCTTGACACGAGGTATACCCATGAATTTAGGATGTAATATGCCAGTGACTAAACTGTTTATGTCATATTCCCAAAAAGAGTCTGATTGATGCATTTTCTCCATAGCTGTCATTATAACTTCAATAGTATGCCTCACATGAAAACTTGTCAATTCTAGGAATGCAAGCAAATGTATTAAGATGCATCTTGGTGCCCACAGTTGATTGCTTGTGACCAATTAACGTTTATTATCACACCTCTTTGACTGCTTCATATCCCTAATGTTGGAAATTGAGTTACTGGTTGCAGGAGGTGGGTAAAACCCTTCTCAAGTAGCAAACACAATCTCTGTCAGGGTGAAACACAAGCAAAGCTCCAATTAACCTGTGTTTAACACTCTGGTAGTCTGGCACAATTAATTTAGGCTTAATTTAATGTGAAACAGTAATAACGTGAAAACACAACAACAAAAAAATTCCACACCATTTTAGAAAAATAGAGTAAATTTTAATACATTATTTGATACCAAAATGTCAAAAATCCAATCAGTAGAACAAGAGAGAGATTTTTTAAAGAACTCAGGTAAATAAACCACCAAAAATCACAAAGCGACATTCATGGTTATCTGGTTGCGCAAGACCGAGAGAAAGTCATAAGTTCAGGCCGATCACGATAAAGCTCCAGCCAGATACAGGTATCAGCTTTCTCCCGCTGAAAGAGTTACCTTCAAAGTCTAGCGCAAAAGGTTCGGTTTGGGGTGGAAGGGGCATCGAGGAGCAAAGAGAGCGTTGGGGATGGTCGTCACTGCAGTGCGAAGATCAGGCTGGGTGTCGTGGACATTCATTGCTGGTCGATGCTGTGGCAAGAAGTGCACCTCTCATGTTGCTGAGCGTCATTGGTGGTCGTAGTGGTGCAAAGAGTCTGGTTTGCATGAACTGGTGCTTTTGCATTTTCAAAGAGTTCAGAAGTACAAGAATGCCCCTTTTCTTTGGACAGGTGCTCAACTGAGGTCACACCAAGGGTCCAGAACCTGAGGAGCACTTCTTGGGGGTCAGGAACTCACTCCAGAAGAAGCTAGCAGGGCTTAGACAGGTCCAGCTGCAGGTTTAGTTACAGGTCAAGGCAGCAGATCACTTGGGCATTTGCAGGAAGCCTCTGGAACGTGTTATGTTCCTGTAGCTCAAAACAGGAGGTCTGTCTGCTGACTGGTAGAGTCACTTCAGCCAGCGATAAAGGGTGCAGGTCCAGTCTTCATTCTCAGCCAGCAGGGCAGGAGGCCACAGAGCAGCAAAGTAGCAGGGCATCAGAGTGGCAGTCCTTCTGGCAGCAAAGCAGCACAGTAGTCCCTCTCCCTCAGCATACACAGGTCCAGTAGTGTACTGAAGAATTGGGTCTGAGAGTCTAATATTTATATATGGTGCCCACTTTGAAGTAAGAGACGTTTCTAAAGAATTCTCCTTGAAGTCCTTGAAGCTTTGGTCCCTCCCTGCCCTGATTCCACCCTGGCTGCATGAACAATGCATTAAGGACAAGTCCGTTGTGTGAAGGCAGGGCACAGCCTATCCAGTTGCAAGTGGGGCTGTGCCTGGTCCCACCCCCAGTCCCATCCCCCTATCCTGCAAATTAATGACCAACTCAGGGCTACCTAATCACCATATTGTGTGGCTGTCTAGGAGGAATGAGCAAAGTCTATCTGTCAAATATACCTAGTCATGTGACATGGGAAGAGGCTGCAAGCACCAAATAGTTAGGTGCAGGAAAATGCCAACTTTCTAAATGTGGCAATTTCACAATTATAACTTAAAATTCAACTTTGCCATTAAAGGGGATTTTTAATTACAGTGTATCAGACACCAACCATGATCTTCCTATCTGCTCCCAATTGAAAGTTACCACTGTAATAAGTTAACTCAATGGTATCCTACGGAAGAGGCAATCCTCACAGTAGTGAAAAACAAATTCCTCTGGGTTGATTAAGGCCTACGCTGGGGCGACACAGGTGTATTAAAAAGGGAGATATAGGCCTGTTATGAGGCTTATATTGCCATGTCCAAACGGCATTTCAAAACTAATACACAGGCTGCAATAGCAGGCCTGAGACATGCTTAAAAGGGCTACTTAAGTGGATGGGACAGCAAGTGCTGCAGGCCCACTAGTAGCATTCAATATACGGGTCATGTGCACAGATAGTGCCACTTTAGTAGAGATGTACAAGTAAATGAACTGTGCCATTTGGGTGTAAGCAAAAGCTTAAAAACCAACAAAATTGTGTTCTGACAGCAAGAGGGTGAACGACAAAAAGCTTGGGAATGACCCTACAGAAAGGGCCAAGTCCAACATATACCAACTATCATTTGTGTAAGTCTCTTTTTTCTAAGTCCAGAAAGAACTGTCACAATACACATTGTTTCCTTTTAGTCCTTTGACAGTGCACTTGAAAAAGTGCCAGATTTGGGTGCTTGAGTGACAGACAGATATAAGTAAAGGCCTTCCGAACAATGGGTGCAATAATGAGACTTTCCTATTATCTGAGTGTGATGTGAAGATGACACAGTACTGTTTAGTAATGCAAGAGGAAGAAAGGATTTGGCGGCTTTTACATTCTAATTATATTCCCCTAAATAATGTGATTTTACTAGCAATTATTTCAGCACCTCTCCACCAATTTCTATTCTTTGCTTGTGCTAGAGTGCCTTGTCCTTAGTAAGTAAACTTACAAGGGGACTCGTATAGGTCGATGAATCTTTTGAATCGCATAGGGTATCCTAGTTAAGTGTAGTGAGTAAGGACATCTACAACAAATCAACCCAATCAACTTAAAATATCATGAACTAATCTAATCAATGCAGCATCACTCATATGGAATTTAGTTATATTAGTTACAATTCTAATCAAAAACCTTTATTCAGCAATATCATGATTTCCAAACTTTATTAGCAACGTAAGCAATGGATTCTCAGCTCTTCATTAATATTACAACCAACATTAAGAAAACACATAGCAATTCATGATCAATTGAATTATTCAGCAATATAAGTCAGTCAGTCTAAGTCACCCTAAGTCGCCCTTGTCAGCCTACTTATTTCCAATTAGCATCAGCATGTGGGTCTTCATGCAAAAATAATTTAGTCAAAAAAATCATTAATTTGGAAAAAATCTAACTAGAAAGAAAAACATTTTAAAACAGCGCAGTTGGTACCTAGAAAGAAAAAGCATTCATTAGTCAGTCAGATTATAGCTACCTATCCAAGATAGATCAGCAACGAGTCAGTCTTCGTCTCCAGGTCATCAGTCATCAGCACTGCTTGGGCTCACAGGAAGCAAGCCCAAGTTTCAGCACTTCGGACAGCGTCTCCTGACGTCATCAATTTTCGCCTCTCCGTTCTGATTTCTCCCATCATGTCATGACTTTTTATTAGGGTCTCTCAGTCCGTCCCACAATTTACCCATTGGTCAACCTTATCAGGGGTTATGACTCTAACCTATAGTTTTTGTTTACCACTAGTCCATGTAATTTTGAGAGTCAAGTTCCATTAACATAATTGGCCCTCTTGTCGATGAGTACATCATCCGGTTCTTTAGGTAACAAAATTGTTGCCCCCAGCTCTTAGTCTGTAGCTCCATTGTTCAAGTCCTGAGAAAGTACATTTAGCCTACTCTACACATAATTGTATCAATTTGTTCTGATCATCTCCTGTCAACTGGTGAGTTTGCAGATTTTTCTAGCAGTGTTTCATGGTGAACTCTGTACAGTTCAAGGTCCTTTTCTCCAGTTCCAGTCTGAGGCAGCTCATCGCGTCTCCACGTTTAAGCAAGCAAGGCCCAGTGCCGACTAGGCCTCTGGTATATCTAATTTAAGAATATGAAGCATCATAACATAAATTTATATCTTTCATTATAGCACATTAGTACAATTATTAAACATTCACATTATTTAGTACTGTTAACACAGATGGTGACCACTCCCCGTGGGCACATTTTGCACATTACACGTTATTTTCAATTATTGTTAATCAAATATCAAATTTTCTCATCAGTAAATATACGCAACTCATTAGCATATTCTCATATTAGCATATCAGCTGCAACACTTGTTACAGTTTTTGTAATTGCTAACTTCTATAAATTCTAGCAGCTGTAATGTACTAGATAAACATTATCATACGTTTCATGACATTATAAGGTCTGATGTTTCTACAGGCAAATGCAAGTAGTGTGTGCAAATTGTGCACACACTTTTAGTAGCCAGCCTATCATTTTGTGTACGAATAGATTGTATCGCAAAATACCCATTTGCAGAGGTTTATAAAATGACTATTAAATAAGCATGTACCTATTTGTCATACCTGTGAGGTTCTGCAAATGGAAGGATGGTGACATGCAAGGGAAAGCTGAAATGCTTTAAATCAGCCCATGACCATTAAAAGGACAGGTGCTGCTTTGAAAAAAACATTCTGAATGGAAAAATATCAGGGTGAGCCTGTAGTGGTCCCACAGACGATTGTCTTTTGCCTCCCTCAGGTAATAGATCATGATTCCTAAAGGGTAAGCTGTTGCACAGGACAGCTCCCCTTTTGCCAATTTGTTACCACCCCAACTCGGGTGTCTGTACCTTTTCACTGGAATGTGACTGCTATTGAGACCATAGGTCATTGATACATGTCATTACAAATCGAAATTAGAAGTAGATGCCTTTTTTTTTTTAAACCACCTCCAGTGTTTGATTCACAATGAGCTGCAAAACCTCTTTCACGAGTCAGAATGCTTTACTTCCTTGAAAAATTGGTTTCGTGGATTCAAAGAAAACACTACTCTGCTTGCAAATTCGCAAATCCTGTGATTTTGTGATTCATATGGTTTGCAAATACAAAAGTATTTTATATATCAGGTCCGCCCTTTTCACACCTTAAAGTTGACTTCTTGGGGTTAATTGCATTTGTCAGGGACTTAAATATATTTTTGCTTCAGTGTTGCATTCTCAAAGAAAGATTATATTATTTTAAGATGATGGCCCGCCATTCCACCAGGTCAGCCTAAGCCATGTCCTCCATTCTCTTGACAGATGACCCCATTCGATATTTAGCCTGTAATGCATCACATTTGCCAGCACTGCAGATGCAGATGTATTCTAGTCAGAGAGGTTTCCCAAACGTTGCTACGCAAACGTTTTTGTTTTCCCTAAAATCCCAAACTCCCAAAGAGTTTGTAGTAGAAAAAAAGCAATGTCCCTTACAAGCAGGAAGTTGCTTGGAGGTTATTGATTTGATTCCTTGCCTGGAACCATGATACCTCACCTGGCAGTTCTGGGTAGGGAAATACAATTTTGGCCGCACCACGCTAAATAGGGCAGGATGACTGGTCTCTGTGATCTAGAACGCTAGTGGTGGATGGGCGTCCAGGTCAAGAGTACCTCCACTTCTAATTTGGGAAGGGGAACCCCATGCAGCAAACTCGTAATTTTAAACCCTACATGAAGATTTGGTTTGAGTTGTCGACAAATTGAGTGAGGCATACTGCTTAACAGGAAGTCATAATCCTTATGACTGAAACAAGGATTTGTGTCACCTATGATAACGTATATGTTCCTGTGTGGCTCAAACACAGGACAATAAGATTTTAAGAGTGGGGATAGCTAGCATATACAAAAGAGAACGCTGGATGATGTCCAGGCAAAACTGCATCTGTCAATGAAGGGATCTGCATTTTCCAATTCCACGACCAACAGGAGTCTGAAACTTTTTATCTAGGAAAAGGAACTGATAAAGTTTGGTGGTATCATCACCCCCTCTACAATCAGAGGCACAGTGCATATGTAAATCTTCATGAAACTCATTTACCTACATTCCACTTTAAGATTGCCTAGCAAGATAGGATGTTGTCATCCCTCTGGTGTCAGACAATGACTTAATTTGGGAACCATTTTATACACTCAAGCTTCCATATTGGGGACAAATGTGAATTTATAATATTGGCAGTTTCTTCTGAATTTCACATCTTGATCCTTTCCAAACATCTACAGTGCATAATGCATTTCAATTGCGTTTGTAATTAGTAGTAGGTAGACCCTATCATGTCAGGCTTCCTTTTGCTAGAAAATGTAAATCTAAGAGCCATTACAAATTCTACTCAAGGTTGCCTTGATGTTTGAAATGTCAAATCACTTCAATTCCCATCTTGCTAGTATCATCAAGCATCCAACATTCTAATGATGTAGTAATCTAAGCATTTTAACTCGCTCCCTAAAAATATGAATATGAATCCAACATTTTTTCCTAATCTGAAAACAATTCTTGACTATAATACAGCTCAAAGTCAAAAGTGTGCAGCCTCTGAGGAATATAATTTGTATATGTTTGTTTGATGTCCTAATGTACTGGGATGAAATAGGTAAGATCATTTCACAGGTTTTGGTATGATCGATCAAATTAGTGTCTTGCCATTTCCTTTTTGGAATTTTAGACAATGATTTAAGATTGAGAGGGTGTGAGATTTTTGATACAAATATAAATCTACAGCCCTCACATGGTCTTTAGGTGGCGATAAAGGACAGCACAGAATGGCTTTGTTGGAGCATTAAGTGGCAAACGTTGTTAAATTCAGATTTAGTTCAGTTTTCAGGATTTGTTAAACAAAAAACAATATGGTCCTAGCATATTATTCCCAAAACTTCAGGTCCTCGCTTAAGTCATGCCTGTAGTATGAAATGATCATTTGAGTTGGGCTCTGGAGATAAAATGATGATTGTGATATAATATGTATATATATATATATATATATATATATATATATATATATGGAAATTCACTTAAAAAAAACAAGGTTACAGGGACGTTATATTTAGGTTCACATTTTAAACTTACGAAACCATACAAATTCACCATTTATAGTTAGAGTTACCTCGAGTAACTATAACTTGAGTCCTAAGGTAACTATAACTTGCGCCCCTCCCATCCACAGCTTTTTCGTCAAATATTTTACTGCAAATATTACATTGATATTATCAGTGATGTTATCAGAGATGTCCTGAGTGTCATAATTTATGGAGTAATTAGCAGTTGTTAGACTTTTCATCCTTGGCGTGGTCTCCCTTAACTTTTTGCCTCTGTTTCCCAGGTTGTTGACGTGTGCTGGACCCTGTTTTTGCTGTTTTTGTTACTCTGGGCACTTTACCACTGCTAACCAGTGCTAAAGTACAAGTGCTCCTATACAAAATGTGTATGTAATTGGCTTATCCATGATTGGCATATTTGATTTATTAGTAAGTCCCTAGTACAGTGCACTAGAGGTGCCAAGGGCCTGCAAATCAAATGCTAATAGTGGGCCGGCAGCACTGGTTGTGCCACCCACATAAGTAGCACTGTAATCATGTCTCAAACCTGCCACTCCAGTGTCTGTGTGTGCAGTTTTAAACTGTAAACTCGACTTGGCAAGTGTACCCACTTGTCAGGCCCAACCTGTCTCTTTTCTTACATGTAAGGCACCCCTAAGGTAGGCCCTAGGTAGCCCCAAGGGCAGGGTGCAGTGTATGGTTAAGGTAGGACATATAGTAATGTGTTTTATATGTCCTGACAGTAAATTAATTCTAAATTCGTTTTTCAATGTTGCAAGGTTTGTCCCTCTCATAGGTTAACATGGCTGCTACCTTTAAATCTGATTAAAGTGTAGATTCCCTTTGGGAACGGATGGACATGTGGAGTTTGGGGTCTCTGAGCTCACAATTTAAAAATACATCTTTTAGTAAAGTTGATTTTAAGATTGTGTGTTTGAAAATGCCACTTTTAGAAAGTGAGCATTTTCTTGCTTATACCATTTCTGTGATTCTGCCTGTTTGTGGATTCCCTGTCTGGGTCAGTTTGACAGTTGGGCTGGTTGCACCTTTCACTAGATAGTGACACAAAGGGAGCTGGAGTGTAGTCTGCATTTCCTGATGAGCCATCTGTGCTAGGAGGGAGGAGAGGAGTGGTCACTCACACCTGAAAGGGCTGTGCCTGCCCTCATACAATGCAGTCTCCAACCCCCTGGTGAGTGTCTGGGGCCTGGCCTGGGCAAGGCAGGATTTCACATTCAGGAGAGACTTTGCTTTGAAGTAGGCCTACTTCAAAGGAGAAAATGGGTATAAGAAGGGCTCCCAAAACCACAGACTTTAGAACACTTCTGGAAACCAAGAAAAACCTCTGCCTGGAGAAGAACTGAAGAGCTGAGGAAGAAGAGCTGCCCTGCCTGTGGCTGTGCTTTGTGGAGCTATCCTGCAGTTGCTGCTTCTGCCAGAGTAGGAGGGCAAAGACTAGACTTTGTATGCCTTCCATCTTGTAAAGCTCTCCAAGGGCTTCTCTCTGCCAGCACCTGGAGTCTCTGGAGAGACTCCTACTGTGTCTAGTGGTGCCCATCCAGTTCCTTGGAACCTGAAAGGAGAAGCAGGCAGCCTAAGAGGAAGAAATCCATGCACCGACTGCCGTGCGGGGATAAGATCGACGCAACTCGGATCTGCGGCTGAAAAATCGACCTGCCGCCGACTTCGTGGCTCAAGATCGATGCTTGCCTGCAACGCGACTGAAAGATCGACGCACAGAGCTGGAGAAACGATGCACAGCATCTCTGACGGGGGCTGGTGAGATCACAACCCACGCTGCATGGTTTTTGGATCATCATGTGGCTGTATTTCTGACGCAAACACCGCTGGGCATGTAAAAACAACGCAAAGCCTGCCCGGACCCGAGAGTGCTGACCAGATCGATGCATCGCTCTCCTACGGACAAAAGAAACGACACGCTCCGACCTCACTAAAGGAGAAACGACGCAAGGTCTCGCTCGTGAGTGAAATCAACGCATCGCAAACCCTTTTTGATGCACACTCGCCAGTGCAGGGTTATTTATGACGCACCCAAAGTACATTTTCATGCTAACAGCGTTAGTTTGTGTTTACAACTACATGAAGACTATTTTAGCTTTTTAATTGATAACTTGAATTGTGTATGGTGGATTTTTGTCATTTTGGTCTTGTTTTGTTTAGATAAATATGTCCTATTTTTCTAAACCGGTGTTTGTCATTAAGTAGTATTTTCATTAAGTTACTGTGTATGTTGGTACAAATACGTTACATCTAGCACTCTGGAATTAAGCCTACTGCTCGTGCCAAGCTACCAATGGCGTAAGCAGGGGTTAGCTGAGGGTGATTCTCTTTTACCCTGACTAGAGTGAGGGTCCTTGCTTGGACAGGGGGTAACCTGACCGCCAACCAAAGACCCCATTTCTAACAGCAGTACATGGCAAAGGTGCAAGTTATAGTTACTTAGAGCACAAGCTATAGTTATTTGAGGTAACTCTAACTATAAGTGGTGAATTTCAATGGTTTTGTATGCTTAAATGTAACTTTAGTTTTTTTAAGTGGATTTCTATTTTTTAAATTATATTTCTTAACTATAACGTCCCATAACCTTTAAGTTTTTAGGTAAATATTTCCATTGTTTTTTTTATTCTATTTCCTAACTATAAAATCCCTCTAACCTTTGTTTTTTTCAGTGAATTTCTATGATTTTTTTAAACATATAGTCATTTTCATGACTATATGTTAATCCAACCACTGCCGCACATGGCCTTTGAGGTCAATCCCCTATAAGCACCCAACCTTGCACCGTACACAGCATTCACCCATGCGCAGCGGAGGTTGCCTGCAAGACCTAGCCTGCAGCCAGACCCTGCGGCCAACTCCCCTAACCACCCATCCCCACGCTGTGCACGGCCCTTTGGCCATGCGCAGAGGGAGTTTGCCGTAGTCTCTTTGGGTGTGATAATAGGTGTGAGAGAGTGTATCTGGGGGTGAGAGTGGCTGTAAGAGTGTCTGTCTGAGTGTGAAAGTGCGTACATCAGTGTTTTAGTGGGTGCGTCAGTGTGTGCATCATTGTCTGAGTGGATCTGTGAGTGGGTGCATGAGGGTCTTACTGGGCCTGCGAGTGGATGTACGAGGGTCTGAGTGGGTCTGGGAGTGGGTGTGTGAGTTTCTCAGTGGGTCTGTAAGTGGGTGTGTAAGTGTCTGAGTGGGTGTGTTAGTGGAAGAAAGAGATGGAAAGAGAGAGAGAGAGAACAACAGTGAGAGGGAGAGATGTAGAGAGTTTTTTTAGGTTTTCATGTATGATATACTTAGAATGAGATATTTCTGCACAATTTGAAAAGAAAAATGTATTTGTCATTTTAAAATAATAAGATCACCTTTCAGTATGAGCCTTAAACATTTGCACATCAAAACAAAATAAAGGAAATGACCAGGGATACACCTGGACCGGATCCCGCAATGCTCAGAGTGAAGGTCTGTGACCTTCACACTTGAGCTAATCATCTTTTTCAACCTATATATTTTTTAGCTCTTTATGGGCTATCTGGGACTGCGGGGAGCTCTCAAGGCTTCCCCCATGGTCCCTGAAGATTTTTTAATGTATTTTATTACACACCTTTACGGGCAATTTGACACCACGGGGGAGCCCCAAGGCCTCTCCTGCAGTCCCATTGCTAGAACAACCAAGGACCTGCTTTAAGTAGCAGCTCCGTGGATGCTGGAGCAATGCTTTCATCTCTGTTCCCTGCACACATACTTGCATGCAGGTAACAGAGATGAAATCTCCAATTTCTGACAGCAGGTCCTGTTTGACAGCTCCCGCTGTCAGAAAGCCACAGCAAACAGCTATGTCCCAGGGTGGGAAACTTGGGACATAGCAGGAGCCAGCCATGGGGGGTGGCAGTTTCTAGGGCCATCAGTGGCTCCTTGATGGAGGCTGTGCGCCCCCCTCTAATGCAGAAGCAGCCCTGGGAAGGTGGTGGTCCATCCCATAAACTTGAAGCTCCAGCAAGATGGTGGTCCCTGGGGCTGTGAGAGAGTCTAACAGGCCTCCTCCACTGAAATACAACATTTTGCCCTGGGGAGGTTGCAGTCCGCCATGACTCAAGGTGAAATTTGATTTTAAAATGCTTTTTAGCCCTGGGTGAGGGGGTCCCGCTGCGACCCCACCACCAGAGCTAAAGGGTCAGCTTGTCTGCACCCTGCCCCTTTTATTTTTTTCACATTTGTTTATGGAACTCAGCTCCCGTAAAGGTTACAGCAGGGACTTTATAGCTAGGTTGACGTTTTACCCATACAAAACCATTTAAATTCAGCAGTTATAGTTATACCTATAGTTACTTATGTTAAGAACTCGTGGCCTAAAGTTACTTGCTGGCACGAGTTATAGTTTCCTCAGATAAGTATAACTGTAAGTATAATTATAGCTGCTGAATTTCTATGGTTTTGTAAGCCCAAAACGTCAACCTAACTGTAACGTTCCTGTAATCCGTTTTTTTCAGTGAATTTCATTCTTTTTTAAATGCACAAGTTAATATTTGTGCCAGGTTGAGGTAAGCCAATCAGGGCTTTGCTTTTCCCCAGGATTTGAGGAGGATCCTTGAATCTGCAGATCAGGCAAAAAAAAAAAGGCAATTTTTTGCCCATGTGGGGTGCCAAAGGGATTCCTCCCTGTGTCCTATGGGGTCAGGATACCTGTATCCTGACCCCTTAAATGTTTTGCCACAGTTTTTTCCCACATCCCCAGGCAATGCGAGAAACAAAATGTGGCTGCAAATTTTCTGTCAGGTTACGGCCAGCCAATCAGGGCCTTTCTTTTTCTAAGAATCCGCTGAGGATCTATATATATAAATTTGTTTTTTATTTACTAACTAGAAAACTAATGAACAGATTTACACCAAATAACAAAAAGGCCTCTTTCTGCACCAAGAGCTACCTTTGTGCCAAATTCCAACGCTATTGCTGTTCAAAATCCCTATGAAAAAATTAATGGGGAAAACGTTTTCTGGGACCCTGCTTTTTCTAGGCCCTCGCTTGATGGATCACCCCTAAACATTCAAGACAACAACTGAAGTGATGTCCGTTGTTTTTTTTAGAAAATGTCATATAGATTCATATATATTATATCAAAAAAGAGTCCATAATATGCCTTTTTTGATTTATGGGCCTAGGAGACCTCACAGAAGAAGCCATTTTCACAAGAGGATGGAGCCTACTAGTTTAATTTACCTAAAGATCCCTATTAGGGCTAGAGTGAACATTTATTTCAACAAATTAATTGTACACAGTAGAGCCAATTTAACAAGTGCTGAAATATAGATTGAATATAGAACAAAGCTTTCATAAACAAGAGCCTACTCTTCCTCCTTAAAAACGTACCAAACTTTAAGGAGAAAAGAGCCCTTAAATGGTAGTCCTTCTACTAACGTGTTATGGTCAGGCAACCTACACTGTTTTTTACATTACAAGTCATGCATAAAGTGATGAAAATAATTATCACTAGGTCAGGTCTTCTCCCTAATAGCTTGGTGGTTGTCTGATAACTGTTTCTTTGAACTAATTTATGTTTATTTCAAAACAATTCCCATCAAAGAATCCTGCAAGCATGTTCATTAAATCACTAATCTGATAGCAACTGGTGGCAATACTTGCAAGAATAAACTGTGATATTTAAATGTCTTGCAAATAATGTCCAATAGACTGAATTTGATTTCTAAATGTAACAGAAGATGGCAGCATTATTTCACAAGGGAAGATCATCAGTCAGTAATTTCAAACTAAGTGACAACGCACTGCTGGGCGGCATCTCAAACTATAGTAGAAGACCCATAATAATCCTAGCTTGAAACAAGGGCGCTACTTTCTTCAAGGCCTATAAAGTACACTTAGGGTACTGAACTGACCTGAAAATCTGAAATATTTGAACAGCAATTTCAAATGCATAATCAGTTTAAGAAGCCAAAATGGATCTCTGTTCTTAAACTGATTGCCAAAGAAGTTAGTTGATCAATTAATTTGTCAAATGTTTCTTAAAGGGCAAGGAATGTATGGGCAATTACAATAATAATTCTAATGCATTATTCTGGGTACCAATCCCTTGTTTAAACTCTACCTGAGCTGAGCAGGGGAATAATTTTTATTTTTATTATATATATTTATTTTTTTAGTGGCTCAGTAAATGTGTTGATAGATGATAAGGGTCAATGACTGCCCTCGTCTAATAGACTAATTCACAGTCCTGTGTAAAATTATTTAGTAATACCACACCCAATGTTACAGATACCTTGTGATGAAATTACTGGGTATGTTATTATTTTGTCTTGATGCAGTTTTATATCTTTGCATTTTGCCATTTTTTCCAGGTTTAATGTGAATGTGGAGAATTAATAGATCTGCAGTTTAGCCACATATCTCTTAATCTGAGTTATAGTAAAAACTCCTTTTTCAAGCTGAATCAGTTATAATAGGACTCAGAATTTAGTTGTTAAATGTATATTGTTTATTAGTGGACATCTGGAATCTCTATGCTCTATGGTGAAGCTATGTTAGCATCTCAATCTTCCAATTTGTTTGAGCACCTGTGGAGTGCCATTTATTGCTTCTGCCATGTGCAGCTCATTGAGCCCCATGCCAAGTGTCAGTAAGCAGATGTTTGACCATGTATAATGGTTTTAAAAATGTATCAGTGTTCTGAAGTGGGTGCCTGAAGATGCTACATTCATGCCTAGTAATAGCTAGTGGGTGGGGTGGCTTCTGAATAAGAGATAAGCAAGAGGGTAAAGGCTTACTTTGGGTATTTTCAAGATGGTAAAGTCTTCAGCCACACTATACTTGGGCTCTGAGGTCAGGGTGTATGTGGTAGGTGTGTACTACGGTAATCCGAGCTGTATTCCTACATCTAACTCAAAAATCCAGTCTGAAGTAGGCACTGTACTCCCAATAAACCCAGTGACAGAGGTCTGGTAAGACAAAACCAGTACTCAGACTATGGATGCACAAAAATTGTCTTGGCATCCTAATCACTTCTGTTCAAGTGCACCCTGTTGTGTTATATGCCAACCCCACAAACAAATGTCTAGTAGGACAAAACAGAGTCTTCAAACAACCGGTGGTTAGGAGACACAAGAATTTGGTTTGGCATCTATTTGTCTACCTTTCATATTTATGTGTAAACCCAGCAAGCCTGACAAAAAGTATTTGACACTCCAGTAGGATTTAACACTGCAATGTCAAAAGGGATGCTCACAGCCTCCACTCTTCCACTGACCTCAAGAGTCATTGCTTCAAGTTGACCTGCCAATCACAGTGATCTATTATTAGGGGTGAATGGAATTGGCAGAGTTTCATTCTGTGGAATTCTATGGAATTACCTTAAAGTTCCATGAGAATCTGAGGAATTCTGCAAATGAGCAGAGTGGGCACTGCAATGTGCAGTGCAGTCCCTTTGGTGCCCTTACATAAGGTATGTAAGGGCATCAAGGGGTAGGCACTGCAGTGTATCCATTTCAGTGGATGCCACTCAGTTCCCTTATGTACTTATGTAAAGGCACTGAGGGGTATGCATTGCAGTGAAGTGCAGTGCACACCCTTTGGTGATCTTACATACCTATGTAAAGGCACTGAGGGGTATGCATTGCAGTGCATACTTATATAAGGGCAAAGAGGGATAGGCACTGCAGTAAAGTGGAGATCCGTCGGCACCCTTACATAAGAATGCAGTGTTTTTTTAAACAGGGCTGGAAGAGTGATCAGTCCCTTTATGTTTGAAAACTACTGTAGTTTAAACTTTATCTACAGTGGCTATTAATACACACAGGGGGACTGCTCCCTCTTCTAGCCCTGTTAAAATAAAAAAACACTGCAGATTAATTCAGATGGAGGAGTGGTAGAATTTAATCCGTAATTCCACGTTAAAAGAGTAACTCAGAATTACCAGATTGCTTCAATTCCACGGATGGAATTAAAAATGTAACATACCCTTATCTATTATGGAGCTCCTGGTTGGAATTTCACACCTCATTCATGTTTATTTAAATGCTAATTACTGGCTGGGAGAAGATGCAGAGTAAATACTAATAAGCTTATAGGAACTTCAGGCAGAGGAAAGGTACCTTTCTAAAAAGTACTTTTTCTGCTCACAAAGCCCTACGACAGACATTTTGTATTTCACACAAGCAATCCAGCTGAGTATCATGCTACTGTCAACAAATGTGCCTTAGAGCATTTTGAAGGCTTTAACATACCACACAAGTGCAACTACAATTTCATCCTTATTCAAATAGAACACCAGCAGCATATGTAATCCATATTATCTCTAGTCTAAATGTACACCTAAAAATAAGCATGAGGCAATCCATGTCTTTACCAAATACTGTATACATTTGGCAAGCCCACTGTTTTGTACTTCATGCATTCAAGTGATGCATTATAGCCCAGGTAGCATCTTTCAAGAAGACATAAGGATTATCTGAACCAGTTTGTTGGAGAGGAATACATTATGACAGAACACAATTGCTAAGGAATTACTCTAGTGTTGAAGAGATGGAATCAAACACTAAGGCATACTGTCACAATGTGTAGATCATAGTAACCTGCACTGTTACCTGTCAAACTTGTGTTGTACTTCCAGAACATTGGTATAATCCCTTGACTATACCCACTTTCACTAGCCCAGTCATTAAAATATACCATATCCGATTCCAATTGTGTGATCTAATTGATTTCTATCAGAAAGAGGAGGCAACAGCAACTTGCCCATGAGTAAGAAAGTCAGTAGCAGTTTGCGTTTATTATCTATCACACAATAAACCACAAATTAACACTATGCATGGGAAAGAAACAATACAAAATTAAAGTGGTTATCATAAATGTATTGCCATTACTGGTTAAACCTACCAACTTCTTTTATAATGATCTGAAATCAGTTACTACCATTTACTTAATGGGAGACTTAGAAAGAGTTTTTTTTATGTAATTGTTTTTATAGAAACATCAATAATAATAGAAAACATGATGGATCAAAACTGCCACCTTATATGCTCATTATGGAATAATGTATTGTAATATTTCATTGCCCAACTAAGGCTTTGGGGCGAAATCAAAAACAGCAATTTTAAAATACCCAGTACTCTAAAGAATATAATATGCACTTTGAAAAGTTGATTGAATACCACCAAATACATACTGTATGTTTGCGTATTATTCTATACAATAAGCATAACATTGCTAAAATATGTTTGACAATAGATGAAGACTAACTTGCCAATAAAGAAAATTCCTGTTCTATCACCTATAAGGTCTTCAAATGATTGGCTTGTTGGCCTAACTCATGGGCATGAAGAAGAATATTGAGATTCTTGAGAGGGAATACACATTTATGAAACCCCACAGTGGAATCAATAATTATTATAATCCACATTTTTAAAAAAGAATGCATGTAAAATATGCACATTGAGAGTTTTCCGTGGTTAAGACCTAAGTGGACAATATTAGATTATTTAAGCTGGCCCACAACTAAATACAACATTGAGGCTACAGATGTCAAATACTGATACCACGAGCTTTGGTTTTCAGCTCCCAAATTGTCATAGAAACAATTGCTCCTGATAGCTCACTCAATAGAGCCTGGTCAGCCAACAAGAACATCAACTGTGGCAGCAATTACAATTACCTCTTTACTTTTTTTTCTAACCTGAACGATGATCCTGAAATATATCAATCTATATGCAGCTCTTTGCTGTTTCAAAGACTACAAGACAGACGTTTAAGCTAACTATAACCTATTTGTGCATTTTGGGCTTTACGCAATGGGAAAAACGTAGTATCTTTATCACGTTTTTCAATTTCAGTTCAAGAGTGCCTCTGTTGGCCATTGGAATTCAACATGATTGCCCCTCTTCATTAACATGTTTATGTTCTCTTGGAAGCAGATAATCCACTCAAGCAGTATACATTATTTGTAATACACAGGTGAAACACATCTTTAACTAAACCCATCCAACAGCACAGGGAAGGTTTTCAGGTTGACTCTTTCGGGGGGGGGGCTCCTCCACTTTTGATTGGCAACAGCCACAGCTGGAGTCTTTGTTACTGACAAATCGATGCCTCTTAATGTTTTAAAAATCAACCCCTCCTAAGTGGAGATTGCGGAATGGTGACTACTCTCTGATATCCTGCTAAGGGTCCACAATCTCTGGGAAAGTCGAAGGATCTAATTCTAAGGCAGGATTCTCCAACAGATCAAAGGCAAACTACCAGTAGCTCAAAGGTTTCTTCTGAGTTGCTTGCACAAACCTAATTGTCTATCAGTGATTGTATTTAGACACAGCTGTATTCCTGAATATGCATCCTACTCAGTTGTGAAAAATGGAGTTGCTTGAGTTTTCTCGTATATGGTCACAGGCTGCCACTCATCTTGCACTAAGAATCAGACATTTCAAAAGAAATGTTTTTACATTTGTAGGAAAGTTGGTTGCACACCGGTCACCTGTGCTCTGAGCTGAGTCTTTTTTCAGTTTCCTTTTTTGCTTTCTATCTTTTTTCTCCTTTCCTTCTTTTTCTTCGCCAACTTTCTGTATTTCCTTCTCCCATTTCCTTTTTGTTCTTCTCTCCTTCATCATGTTTTCATTTCCCTTTCTCCTCTTCTTTCCTGCTTTTTCTCATTTCCTTCTTTTTTCATGTGTCACTCCTTTTTCTCCATTCCTTCTCTCCTTTTCTTTTTTTCTTTTCAACTTTCAGTATATCCTTCGTAACCTTTTCTTCTCTACTTCTTCTCTTTGTCTTAACCTTTCCATCTACATTGTTTCTCCTGTCGACCTCTCATTTCCTTCTCTTCTTTTTCTCAATTGCTTCTCTGTATTTTCTCTCTTTCGCAATTACTCTGTCTCAGCTCTTTCTGGTTAGTTTCTCTCATTTTTCACGATCTCATATTTTGTTTCTTTTCTTCTCTGCTTGTTCTTTCTCTTCTTTTTCTACATCCCTTTTCTCCTTCTCACCTACATGTTTACCTTCATTTTTCCCTTCTCATTATCTGACTTTCCCTTTTCTCTTTTCTTTTCCTCTTTCCTTCTTTCAGTTATAGTGTTCTTTCCTTTATGTCCTCATTTTCTCCTTTCCCTACCTCCTTCTCCTGTCCTTTTTGTTTTCTTTCTCACTGTCTCTCCTTCTTGTTCACCTTTTTATTGCACCTTTTTCTCCTTTCCTTTCATTTTCTCCCTTCTTCCTTCTCTCAGTCCTTCATTTTCTTTCTCTATATCCCTCTCTGTCTTTCATTCTTCCTCCCAAACATCCATCTATTCATCTGGATAGGTATTATTTATTGATTCATAATTGCCTGACATGTGGTGGCTGTAGAGATATGCAATTCTGCAAATGGCCGACTTTAGCTCTTGTTGCGCCCAGTGCGACAATTATTTTTGGTTCCCCACCCTTATTAACGCCTTCACCATGAATTCCCTCACTAATACTCCCCAACAGTGCACCTCATATCTCCATAGCCTCTCTCTGAAATACATTTATTTTTTTATAGTGCTACCCATAGTTCAATCACACTCCTTCAGTTCTGTGAACTGCAGGGTACACGTTCTTTGCAGCAGGCACATTAACCCTCTGCACTACTTTATGATGAGCCAAACTGTCACTAAACAAAATTCCGATTTCTCACCAGTCGGAACATTAATTACCAGTTATCTTGACATTTTTCATTGTTGCCTCAAAACTACTGGACTCACAAGGAACTTCACAAGAAGCGCCCCTACCAAAGTCAGTGCCAGGTATGACTGCACCGATCGCACCACTCTAAAACCAACCCCGAGCCTGCTTGTATCTTGCAAAATGTGTTATTGCTAATTGTTGGACCTGGCTTTTTGACAGGGACATCCCCAAACTTTTTGCCTCCTTCCTCCTATTTTTTCTGACCTGTTGTTGTTGGCTTTTGACCTCTGAGCACTTTACCACTGCTAACCAGTGCTAAAGTGCATATGCTCTCCGTGTAAATTGTACTATTGATTGGTTTATCCATGATTGACTATTTAATTTACCTGTACGTCCCTATTAGAGTGCACTACATGTGCCTAGGGCATGTAGATTAAATGCTACTAGTGGGCCTGCAGCACTGGTTGTGCCACCCACCTCAGTAGCCCCTTAACCTTGTCTCAGGCCTGCCATTGCAAGGCCTGTGTGTGCAGTTTCACTGCCACTTCGACTTGGCATTTAAAAGTACTTGCCAAGCCTAGAACTCCCCTTTTTCTACATATAAGTCATCCCTAATGTGTGCCCTAGGTATCCCCTAGAGCAGGGTGCTGTGTAGGTAAAAGGCAGGACATGTACCTGTGTAGTTATATGTCCTGGTAGTGTAAAACTCCTAAATTCGTTTTTACACTACTGTGAGGCCTGCTCCCTTCATAGGCTAACATTGGGGCTGCCCTCCTACACTGTTGAAGTGGCAGTTGCTGATCTGAAAGGAGCAGGGAGGTCATATTTAGTATGGCCAGAATGGTAATACAAAATCCTGCTGACTGGTGAAGTCAGATTTAATATTACTATTCTAGAAATGCCACTTTTAGAAAGTGAGCATTTCTTTGCCCTAAAATCTTGTTGTGCCCTTCAATCCACGTCTGGCTAGGTTTAGTTGACAGCTCCTTGTGCATTCACTCAGACACACCCCAAACACAGGGTACTCAGCCTCACTTGCATACATCTGCATTTTGAATGGGTCTTCCTGGGCTGGGAGGGTGGAGGGCCTGCCCTCACACAAAGGACTGCCACACCCCCTACTGGGACTCTGGCAGACAGGATTGAGCTGAAAGGGAACTTGGTGCATTTCTTAGAGACTCTTTGAAGTCACCCCCACTTCAAAGGCACAACTTAGTATAAAACAGGGCCTCTGCCCTACCTCATCAGACACTTGCTGGAGAAGAAACCTGAACCAGAAACTACATCCTGCCAAGAAGAACTGCCTGGCTGCTCAAAGGACTCACCTGTCTGCTTTCTCCAAAGGACTGCTGTCTTGCTGTTGCCCTGCTGCCTTGCTGAACTCTTGTCTGGCTGTGAAAGTGCTCTCCAAGGGCTTGGATAGAGCTTGCCTCCTGTTCCTTGAAGTCTCAGGACCAAAAAGACTTCTTCCTTTCACGTGGACGCTCCGTGCGGCGAAAATTTCGACGCACAGCTTGTTTCGCGGCGAGAAAAACGCCGCACACCGACGCTGATCAACGCGACGCCCTCGGGACGATCGAGACTTCGACGCACAACCTCGCAAGGACAAAGCCGCCCGACTTCCAAGGAGAAATCGACGCGACGCCTACCGTGAGTGCGAAACTTTGACGCACGGCCTCGCAAGGACAACGCCGCCCGACTTCCAAGGAGAAATCGACGCGACGCCTGCCGTGAGACCAAAATTTCGACGCACGGCCTCGCAAGGTCAACGCCGCCCGACTTCCAAGGAGAAATCGACGCGACGCCTACCGTGAGATCGAAACTTCGACGCGCAGCCCCGCAGAACGACGCGCAGCCGGAAAATAAGCAGGAGAATCCACGCACAGACCCGGGACATCTGGTAATCCTCGCGATCCACAAAAAGAGACTGTCTGCGCGCCGGAAAACGACGCCCGACTTCCCCGCGTGGAAAAGAACGACGCAAGTCTGTGTGTGCTGAGCGGAAAACGACGCACCCACCCCTTTTTCCACGCATCTCTTCTCCTGTGGCCCTCTGAGGAGATTTCCCACCAGAAACCAGGTACCCTGTGCTTGAAAGACACTTTATTGCTTTTTAAAGACTTAAAGACTCTTAATATCACTTTTCAGTGATATCTTTACAAATTCGTATTGCAACTTTGATCGCTTTGACCTACAATTATCCAGATAAATATTCTATATTTTTCTAAACACTGTGTGGTGTATTTTTGTGGTGTTATACTATGGTGTTGTATGATTTATTGCACAAATGCTTTACACATTGCCTTCTAAGTTAAGCCTGACTGCTCGTGCCAAGCTACCGGAGGGTGAGCACAGGCTGATTTTGGATTGTGTGTGACTTACCCTGACTAGAGTGAGGGCTTTTGCTTGGACAGGGGGTAACCTGACTGCCAACCAAAAACCCCATTTCTAACATTGGTGATCAGCGGTGAGGATAGGACTTGTGTTTGTGCAGTGACATACAGTAGCTAAGTATTTCACTACCTACCCACAGTTGAAGGTCAACTTGATTTTTCATCTTTTTTGGCTTTGGTTCTCTGATGTCCTCCTGGATATACTATTGATATTTTGGACTTTGGATTTTGGTTTTTGCTAGTAAGATCTTATCAGAATGGGATTGCTTACCAACTCATGCTTTGTTCGTACTGACCACCTCACTAAGGCTGACCTAAGGAAGCTTTGCAGACAATGGGGCCTTCCTGTAGCAAGGAGATCTACTAAAGCGGAGATGCTCCATCACTACATAGTCTGGGGGGAGGAAAGATGGGCAGAGAGAGAGGCAGCAAGAAACCAAATGACTAAGTACCCCTCAGATGAGGAGGAAGACTACTCAGATGAGGAGGAGGGCTACTCAGAGTTGGACAGTGACCCAGAAATAGATGAATGGCTCCGAAGTCAAAGGCGACAGGAGCAACAATTAGAGGAGTATCTTGCAGAGGTTGAGGCAAAAAGACTTTTAGCCCTGGAAGAAGAAAAGATTGCAGCTCAAGAGCTGAGCGGTAAAGAGCTGAAACTGGAGGCCGGAAGGGCTGAGTCCAGTTCAGATGGTGGCAGCAAAAATCTTGCATCTAGTACTGCTGAAGAAGGGCACAAGCCCAGAGATGTGGTGCCCAACTTGAAGAAGGGAGTTGACACACCCCAGGTAGTTCAAGGGTATGAGGTAGTTCCCGTTATGCACAGGGTCCCTGAGAAGGATTGGGGAACTGGCACAGGGAGTCATATTCCTACTGGGGGGAGGGACACTTTACTGACTCTAGCAGAGAGTGACAGAGAAAAGGGTTCCCCCCTGGTGGACGTCCTGGATATAGAGTGTAGAGACATCCCAGAAGAGTATGGGTTGAGTGTCAGGGACAGGCAGATACTGTCTCACCAGTCTCAAGAGGGTGACATAGAGTGCTTTTCCAAGGCTGAGTTACTGGGTGGTTGGGTGAAGGGTACTGTGGTTAATACATGTGAAGGGCAGAGTGAGGTAATTGCTGGAGAGCATATGTCTAGTCCTTATTTTCCAGAGCTACGCCAACACCAGGTGGAGTGTGAGTTCTCTGACCCAAGGGAACTTACAGTGGAGGCAGACTTTTGGGTGAGTACCAGAGAGTCTGAAGAGGCATTTGGGGGTGCTCCTGAAGGGAGTGGTCTAGGTGGTTCCCGACCAAGTGTGGTGGGAGAGGATTGTAGTGTCCCAGGTAGGTCTCAGAGCCTAACCTGTACCGTAGGGCCACCTTTTGAGGGAAGCCCCGCAGTGTCGGAAGAACTTGGGGGGATGACTGTAGACAGCATCCCAACAGTTCTGGTGTCTGGCAGTACCACTCCTAGTGAGGGGGTGCAGAAGTCCAGACATAGGGTTGAGAGGGGGTGGCAGACCCCAGTGGAGGATCTTGAAAGTCAGGGGTCAGCTCTGAGAGCAGAGCCCCCCAGGAATGACCCAGGTGAGACCGTTTCTGGTTTGGGGGAAACCCAGACTCTGCCGGATGGGCAGAGGTCGGGAGACCTGCGCCAACCAGACTCTTGTGTGGCCCTTGGGGACGGCGTGTCCCTTGTGGGGGGTGAGAGTGCCCCCCAGGAAGTCCTGGCATGCCAGGCAAAGATTCAACCTCAGGGTGGTGACTCTGGGTTGGATAACCGGGTTCAGAGGTTAAACTTTGACCTGGTGGGGGGTAGATGTGCCCCCCAGAAAGTCCTGGAATGCCAGGCAATGGCTCAACCTCAGGGTGGTGACTCTGGGTTGGCTTACCAGGTGAAGAGGTCAAACTCTGACCTGGTGGGGGGTAGGTGTGCCCCCCAGAAAGTCCTGGCGTGCCAGGCAGTTGTCCAACCTCAGGGTGTCGACTCTGGGTTGGATGGCCAGGTTCAGAGGTTAAACTCTGACCTGGTGGGAGGTAGGTGTGCCTCCCAGAAAGTCCTGGGATGCCAGGCAATTGCCCAACCTCAGGGTGGTGACTCTGGGTTGGCTAACCCGGTTCAGAGGTCAAACTCTGACCTGGTGGGGGGTAGGTTTGCCCCCCAGAAAGTCCTGGTATACCAGGCAATGGTTCAACCTCAGGGTGGTGACCCTGGGTTGGAGAACCAGGCTCAGAGGTTAAACTCTGACCTGGTGGGAGGTAGGTGTGCCTCCCTGAAAGTCCTGGCCTGCCAGGCAATGGTTCAACCTCAGGGTGGTGACTCTGGGTTGGATATCCAGGTTCAGAGGTTAAACTCTGACCTGGTGGGGGGTAGGTGTGCCCCCCAGAAAGTCCTGGCGTGCCAGGCAATTGTTCAACCTCAGGGTGGTGACTCTGGGTTGGATACCCAGGTTCAGAGGTTAAACTCTGACCTGGTGGGGGGTAGGTGTGCCTCCCAAGAAGCCCTGCTGTGCCAGGCAATTGTCCAACCTCAGGGTGTTGACTCTGGGTTGGATGACCAGGTTCAGAGGTTAAACTCTGACCTGGTGGGGGGTAGGTGTGCCCCCCAGAAAGTCCTGGCGTGCCAGGCAATTGCCCAACCTCAGGGTGGTGACCCTGGGTTGGAGAACCAGGCTCAGAGGTTAAACTCTGACCTGGTGGGAGGTAGGTGTGCCTCCCAGAAAGCCCTGGTGCGCCAGGCAATTGTTCAACTTCAGGGTGGTGACTCTGAGTTGAATGGCCCAGTTCAGAGGTTAAACTCTGACCTAGTGGAGGGTCAGTGTGCCCTCCAGGAAGTCCTGGCGTGCCAGGCAATTGTTCAACTTCAGGGTGGCGACTCTGAGTTGAATGGTCAGGTGCAGTGGTTAAACTCTGACCTGGTGGGGGGTAGGTGTGCCTCCCAGAAAGTCCTGGTTTGCCAGGCAGTGATCCAGTCTGAGGGTACAGACCCTGGGCTGGAAGACCAGGTTCAGGGTGTCCCCCCGGACCTGGAGAGAGGGGCTACTGATAACAGTGCCCCTACCCTATTGTCTTCTGAGGAGGCCACTCCTAGTTGGAGAGTGCTGGACCCCAGAAGAGAGGGCAGGGGGAGGGAAGCCTCACCCCGGGCCCTAGTCCAACCTGAAGGTACAGACCCCAGGTTGGAGGGCCAGTTGCAGGTTAACAGCCCTGCACTGGTGGAGGAATGGTACAGGGCGACTTCAATAAGCACCCTGACCATGGTGGACTCTGGGGGTACCGCTCCAGGAGGGAGGGTACAGAGCCCCAGAGGGGAGGACCAGGTTCAGGCTGTCATCCCTGACCTGGTGGAAGGGAGAGTGGTTAAAGGGTGCCCAGCACCTGGGGCTACCGCCCCCCACTCTCCACAGCCACAGTGGTGGGAGAGCTTTGAGAGGCCTGGGGCCTGGCTCTCATCCCTGACAACTGTCAGTAACCACAGTGGCTTGCTGTCCGGGTGGACAGAGTTATCCCTGGGGAGGGGACAAGTGTCCCACCCCGGGGATAGAATGGGCAACACCACTGTGTTGGTCCTGGTGGTACTATCCTGCTCCTGGGATACATCTGTGAGCAATGTAAGGTTAGGTGCTGCACAGATGGGATCCGCAGGAAAGGAGAAAGGTTCCCCATGGATGGGCTTAGTGGGCCCTGAGAGTATGGACAGAGGGATCCAATTGGAGTCAGGAAGGCGAAGAACTGGAGCATGCCCCTGCTGTTGTGGGCCTGGGTCCTTGTTCTGTCGCCTCAAACAGGGAAGTACATCAGGATAGTGATTGTTCTCCCCTGGCTTTAGGCTGGTGGGGGGTCATGTTGGACCTGGCTTTTTGACAGGGACATCCCCAAACTTTTTGCCTCCTTCCTCCTATTTTTTCTGACCTGTTGTTGTTGGCTTTTGACCTCTGAGCACTTTACCACTGCTAACCAGTGCTAAAGTGCATATGCTCTCTGTGTAAATTGTACTATTGATTGGTTTATCCATGATTGACTATTTAATTTACCTGTACGTCCCTATTAGAGTGCACTACATGTGCCTAGGGCATGTAGATTAAATGCTACTAGTGGGCCTGCAGCACTGGTTGTGCCACCCACCTCAGTAGCCCCTTAACCTTGTCTCAGGCCTGCCATTGCAAGGCCTGTGTGTGCAGTTTCACTGCCACTTCGACTTGGCATTTAAAAGTACTTGCCAAGCCTAGAACTCCCCTTTTTCTACATATAAGTCATCCCTAATGTGTGCCCTAGGTATCCCCTAGAGCAGGGTGCTGTGTAGGTAAAAGGCAGGACATGTACCTGTGTAGTTATATGTCCTGGTAGTGTAAAACTCCTAAATTCGTTTTTACACTACTGTGAGGCCTGCTCCCTTCATAGGCTAACATTGGGGCTGCCCTCCTACACTGTTGAAGTGGCAGCTGCTGATCTGAAAGGAGCAGGGAGGTCATATTTAGTATGGCCAGAATGGTAATACAAAATCCTGCTGACTGGTGAAGTCGGATTTAATATTACTATTCTAGAAATGCCACTTTTAGAAAGTGAGCATTTCTTTGCCCTAAAATCTTGTTGTGCCCTTCAATCCACGTCTGGCTAGGTTTAGTTGACAGCTCCTTGTGCATTCACTCAGACACACCCCAAACACAGGGTACTCAGCCTCACTTGCATACATCTGCATTTTGAATGGGTCTTCCTGGGCTGGGAGGGTGGAGGGCCTGCCCTCACACAAAGGACTGCCACACCCCCTACTGGGACTCTGGCAGACAGGATTGAGCTGAAAGGGAACTTGGTGCATTTCTTAGAGACTCTTTGAAGTCACCCCCACTTCAAAGGCACAACTTAGTATAAAACAGGGCCTCTGCCCTACCTCATCAGACACTTGCTGGAGAAGAAACCTGAACCAGAAACTACATCCTGCCAAGAAGAACTGCCTGGCTGCTCAAAGGACTCACCTGTCTGCTTTCTCCAAAGGACTGCTGTCTTGCTGTTGCCCTGCTGCCTTGCTGAACTCTTGTCTGGCTGTGAAAGTGCTCTCCAAGGGCTTGGATAGAGCTTGCCTCCTGTTCCTTGAAGTCTCAGGACCAAAAAGACTTCTTCCTTTCACGTGGACGCTCCGTGCGGCGAAAATTTCGACGCACAGCTTGTTTCGCGGCGAGAAAAACGCCGCACACCGACGCTGATCAACGCGACGCCCTCGGGACGATCGAGACTTCGACGCACAACCTCGCAAGGACAAAGCCGCCCGACTTCCAAGGAGAAATCGACGCGACGCCTACCGTGAGTGCGAAACTTTGACGCACGGCCTCGCAAGGACAACGCCGCCCGACTTCCAAGGAGAAATCGACGCGACGCCTGCCGTGAGACCAAAATTTCGACGCACGGCCTCGCAAGGTCAACGCCGCCCGACTTCCAAGGAGAAATCGACGCGACGCCTACCGTGAGATCGAAACTTCGACGCGCAGCCCCGCAGAACGACGCGCAGCCGGAAAATAAGCAGGAGAATCCACGCACAGACCCGGGACATCTGGTAATCCTCGCGATCCACAAAAAGAGACTGTCTGCGCGCCGGAAAACGACGCCCGACTTCCCCGCGTGGAAAAGAACGACGCAAGTCTGTGTGTGCTGAGCGGAAAACGACGCACCCACCCCTTTTTCCACGCATCTCTTCTCCTGTGGCCCTCTGAGGAGATTTCCCACCAGAAACCAGGTACCCTGTGCTTGAAAGACACTTTATTGCTTTTTAAAGACTTAAAGACTCTTAATATCACTTTTCAGTGATATCTTTACAAATTCGTATTGCAACTTTGATCGCTTTGACCTACAATTATCCAGATAAATATTCTATATTTTTCTAAACACTGTGTGGTGTATTTTTGTGGTGTTATACTATGGTGTTGTATGATTTATTGCACAAATGCTTTACACATTGCCTTCTAAGTTAAGCCTGACTGCTCGTGCCAAGCTACCGGAGGGTGAGCACAGGCTGATTTTGGATTGTGTGTGACTTACCCTGACTAGAGTGAGGGCTTTTGCTTGGACAGGGGGTAACCTGACTGCCAACCAAAAACCCCATTTCTAACACTAATGGTCCTATTTAAGAGTGCAATGTGTTTGTTTCCGATGTGCATGTTTGTGAACATAAAATAATGGAATCCGGGACAATTAGCCAGGTAATAGAATTCCTTTGGGCCCTAGCTCACAAAATGAAATGAAAGCAATGCCATCCTATACTGCAAGTCCCAGTGAAAGACTTACCACATACTTACAGAGCAAAGAGAAAAACTGACACTTGGGGTTCACACAGGTAAATCTTCCCCTATTCAGCTCTCGTGTCTTTAAGGCTATTGGTTCAAAGCAAAGGAACTAGGGGGAAATCTCACCTTTTCGAGCAGGGCTATCAACAACCACAAGCTTGTTGGCAAAGGTCCATATTAAATTATTGTTACTTTGAGAATTTCCCCATCCAGCTCCTCTGTATCTTCCCCTGCTTAACTAAAAAGAGCTTTTAAGTGTCTGTATGGCATCTTGAGCAGTTGGTTAAATCAATAAATAAAATAAAATATACCGGAGTGACTAACATGGTTGGCGGTCTCTTTCTGAGAACTATAATGTGCGATAAACTATATCCTCTCTTACAGAAGGGCCGAACTATGATATATAGTCATATATGCATTATACAGCATCACAAGTGAGATGTGGTCCGATCATAAGCATCATAAGCCTTTTTTTTTCTTGAAATTCTACCTTCACGTTCTGCCTTTTTATTTCATACTGATTTTTCTATGAGGCATCAAGCATCTACCTCTTTTTTATTGTGATTGCATTCTTGTTTTGACTCTGATTTTACTGTTTTCAACTGCTTATTCTGTAACCTTCTAATTTCTGTGATGAAAAGATGCCTAATTGTATCTGAACCTACTTATACTATACAGCTTGTAATATTTGAACAAGCACTGGCAAAGCTAAACCGATTTTAAATGTGAAAGTTATCCTTCAATGTCTAGCAAGTTTGTGTGGGTAGTTCTGTGGATGGGAGAGTGAGTGAATACAAAGGTGGCTCAATGGTTGTAGGCATTGATGGATGAGCGATTGCACAGGTACATGAGTGAGTGAATGCATAAAAGACCTGAGGAGTGCAGGAGTGAGCATCGTTTGAGATGGTTATGGAGCATGGTGTTGTGGTTTGCCATCAAACGTGTACGATTTCTACAACCACCATCTACAGCTTACCTTTCATGAATTTGGTAGTGCATGCAAATGGATGTCAAGACTATGCAAAGAATTGTCACTACGACGCCAGGGCCAGCATTATACCGGATGTGGCCACCGTCAAGCCAAGGATGCTCATAATATGCTAAGAACTATTACTAGTATGCCAGAGTATGCATTAGCAAGAAGAGGGTACCATTATGACATGTTCACCGACATTATGCTAAGAATTACCACCATTATGCCAGATGCGGGTGACCAAGTTCTGCCATGAGTGTCCAAAGTAAATATATGATATTTATCATTGCACCAGAGTCGACATTACAATAGGGATGGCGCATTCATGTTTCAGAGTCAAGAGCACACCAAAAAATACCACTATTATAGCACAAATTAATTTAGAGTGTATAAACCGATGCTGTCTTTTCGTTTTTACAGAACACTGTGTTATTTGATTTCTTTAAATTTGAATGCATTGTTTGAATATTCTGTTTTGAACAAATCTTCTATGTGCCTACAAAACAACAGGTCCTTATAAAAATGTGGTATGGGGACAATGCACAGTTGAGCTATAAAATCTTCGATGCAGATTGCACCAGACACGCAAAGTGAACCTCTCTCCATACAACCATAGTAGTACTGCTCTTCAGAAAAGGCTTGACCAATGTGTCCAGTACAATTTTGTGCCAGAGGTACTATGCATTTTAATGGGCACAAACACTCCTATTTAGAGTGTGCCACAATTAAAATGCTTCTTCGAACTCCTAAAATGGGACTGCAAATAGAACTAATTCGTTATCTGGAAGGGGCATGTTGTAGGTTTCGCTTCCAAACACTGAATCAGTATCTTATGTATCAATGCAATTAAAATCTGGTTGCAAAACATGGATATTTTACTGATACCTTGAAGGAGTTCATAATGCATTTGCAAAAGGCAAGGGGTCCCATTGGAATCCCTTCCTCTTAGTGAAAGTAAAAATAAAGATTGTTGAGGAGTGTGCAGCTGAAAAAGAAAACTTTCCTTTTGAATGCAGTCCCATTTATTTTAAGGAAAACGGGACGCAATTAAAAAAAAAAGTTAACTTTGTTAAAAGGCAATCACAGACATGGTGATGATCTTCTTGAACCTGCAGCCCGTCATCACTGAGATGGCCTCCAACTGACGTGATTTTCAACCTATTTCATTAATATTCATGAGGCAGGTCGGTTTGTGACTTACTACAATTCCGTTTTTTAAAACGGACGTACTCGTACATTAGCTATTTCTTAAAAACAGGATGGACTTGGACACAAAATAGACCCACAAATATAGGCAACAAAATAAATGTGGCCTCCATTAGCTAATCAGACTGTTAAAAAAGTGCCCGCATTTGCGAATTGGGGTAATTTTGAACTCAGACAGGCTGTATACATGTTTTGTAAGGGATGACAGGCTGCATGTATTTGTGTTTACTGCAGGCAATGTTTGTGTTTGTGGTTAATTCAGGGAAATCAAGAGTAAAAGAAAGCTCACCAGACCAACTGCCAAATGCCAGCCCATGCACTGAACTTTTATATCAGCCTTCGAGCACTATATGTCAGTCCCACCCTGCTTACAAAGCTTTACTGGTGACAAAAATACTGGTCGCAATTTGCGACTGTTTTTTGTCAAGGAGACATTCGTATATCTGGACTTTGGGCGCATGGCTGTCTGCTGTGCAGCTTGTGTTATGCTGTAAGTGAAGCTGCACGCCCTCTAGCTAACCACGCATCTTCGAAACAGTGGATGCTAGTTTTAGTTAAACCAAAAAGAAACCCAATTATGTAGCTTTTATAGTGCAATTCCAGGAGATGTTATGAATCGGTGACAGATTTAATAACTCCGTTTTTAATTCTTCACATGGTAAACGATGTTTACAGCCTTGAAGAATGAATTACTTTCCATTATTGTGTAGATTTACGTGTCCCAAGCCTCCCCTCTCCTGCAGGTAGGCCTGCTTTACATCTTTAACAAACTGTTTTATTTAGCGCCATGCTGATTCTCGATTAGAAACAAGTATTAATTTTGTCTCCCGCAGACCAAATTGTGAAATCTTTCGGCAAACAGGGTAAAGAACTGTTAATTAATGCCGCAGTAAAATCTGAACGTAAGGCCATACATTCTGCCGACCTAAAATTACTGTTGTTGCAATCTGTGTAAACTAATGCATTATAGTTTTTTTTTATGGTTTTCAATCTGTGAGTGACTGCTTCGCCCCTCAGTCTGCTCCATAATTCCAGTTACTGCTTAGGTGCTCGTTGGCCTTGCGTATGTTTCAACTCCCTACTTGAAGTCTCATTTCGCATCTCCTTGCGGTCCCAATCCTGGCGCGAACGTTTGCAGAGTTTACGAACATCTAAAATGTTTACCAGGTAAAAACTGGGGCCGTATAAGTGACTCAGCATAGGACTACGTGTCTGGGTCTTTTTGTTGTTGTTGCGTTTGAGGTGCCCAGCGGTTGAAGTGAAAAAACACCTACGGGAACCCTGATGCTGCGCGCAACAGGGGCACATGAATGAGCGCGGGGTGGGGTCAAAGGCGTGGCTAAAAAAACAAAATATTCTGTAACTTTTGTCTTTCATCTTTAGGTGGCTGCAAATAAAATAAAAAACAGCTTAATTGCAAAACAAATTCAAGTTAAGTTCACCAGTGCAACATGAGCCCTGGTTGGTGTGGTGCAGAATAGTGAATTGTTTATTTAGTGTTACGAGTCCCAGTCTGTGACAGAAAGCGTTATGAATATGTAATTCATTATTTGAAAGTAGCATGATACAAGGTATAAAATAAGCTAATATGAAATGTGCAGACAATTTTTAGATTAAAAAGTGCTTCCAAAATATAGATTTTTGTAAAACCCAGACTTTAAGGATTGCAGTGTTTTTCATAACTTTCTTTTAAAAAACACACTTCACAGCTGGTAAATCCCTTGCAATATCACTCAAAAAGAATTTGTGATCAAGAAGCTGAAAGTAATTTCATCAAGTAAAGCCAACACTGGCTACCGTTTGCAGATTGACTGGTTACGCACACTGAATTTTCTTTGAGGCAAGCAAGTGCCCTGGCAAGAAGACTTGTTTAGCTCTTTGTCCCTTCCTTGTGTTCACAGCCCAGGAGCCTCCCTGTCTTACACTTCAGCTGAAGCATTTCAGCTCTTGCAATTAACTGTCCCAGGATGGTTGTCTTTTCTCAAAAAGTACACAGTTTTGCTTAAGTTAAAAAATTATGGGCACATTATGCCCCTCTTATCCCACCCACTTGAATCGCTGGAGATACCTAATGTTCATACATATAACTCATAAATTCTCTGAGTTAATGTAATTACTTTTGACAGCACATCAGGAAACAGAGAGGCAGATTTAGTGCCTCTTTGCACCATATTAGCATAATTGTTTTACGCTAATTTGGCCCAACAATGCCAAAATCGCCTTGCCAAATTTACAAAGTGGTGCAATGCATGCACTGTACCACTTTGTAACCCTTTGCTCTACATTATGCCCGTGTCAGGCATAATGTATGCAAAGGGGGTGCTCCCCCATTAGGGGGTCCTAAAAATTTTAATTTTTTCAGCACTTTTAACGCCTGCTCAGAGCAGGCATTAAAAGGAGGCATACCATTGTTTACAATGGTCCTTAATGGGCTTTGCAGTATTAGCGTCAAAATGTTTGACGCTAATCCTGCAAAGCTCTGAACTAGCCTAAAAAATGTTGATACTAGTTTCCTGTATCTTAGATACAGCACACACATGGTGGCGTTAGGGGGAGGTAAGGGACGCAAGAAAAGTGGTGCTGCACCACTATTCTTAAATCTGGCCCACAGAAAGTCAAGCTCTGCTAATTTTTTCTGACTTGTGCTAGCTGCAGTTCATGCATTAATTTAGAAAAATTCAAATGTGGTGCCATCACAACTCTTCATGATACGGACCCCATAAATTATGAATGGTAAAAACTGCATGAAATACAAAAACGCATTAATATGATTCACATTGCCGGAACCACACATAATAAATACCGCATTCTGCAAGATTACGATTTTCCAGATGTACTATTCCCATACCAAATCTCCATGGCACTCAGAAGGAGGCCTCAAGAATCTGTTTCAATGCTTTTCACTAATCCAAATGCAGATGCAAACATGACTTTTTGCTTGATTGTGGTTACAGCTGGGGCTATATCATGACCTGCTGCATTGACTTAGAGCAAAGTGCTTGTGATTTAGCACTAGCAATAGGTTCTGAGGGCTTGTCTAACAGATTAATGGGTGGGCATTAAAGTGTGGCTTTAAGAGCACTATAGGCATCCTATGGGTTCTAGAGGCTGGCACCTGAGAGATTCGAGGGGGAAGGAAAAGGTTTCTCAGGGATAAGCTAACTGTCTCTTGAGTTACGGACAGCTAGTAAAGGATGACCTTTATTGTGAATAAGGCACATTGATTGTGTATATCACAGCTGAGGGCCAGTGGATGGCCTATAACAAATAAAAACTAATGGTAAAGTGGGTCATTGGCCAGTGGAGAACCTAAATGTTAGCTGAGGGTTTGCAATCTGTTTGGCACTATCCCTATGGTACCATCCCTAATAACTGTTTGTGGAGTAGTGTACTGCGCCTCTGGACAGGTAGATATTCCCAGATGGTAGATGGTAGAAACAGAGGGCTGCTATAGTGATGGCTGTGAAATGGTTTAGATCGCTAATGCTTGGTTAAGGTTCCCTTTATGCATTGTTCAGAGTCTATGTCAGCCAGACAAGGGTCTGTGAGGACTATATGATATCCTCAGGGCCAGCTAGGGTACCAGAGAATTAGGGAACTATCTGTGATGGCAAGCTAAGGGTAATCTTGACAGTCATTGGACGGTGACTGAAGGGAGAATAATGGACTGACCACATGCAAATGAGGTGTTCTAAGAGCCAGTAGAATGGATCTAAAGAACTAGGGGGCATATTTATACTTGTTTTGCACCAAATTTGTGTCACTTTGTTTACGCAAATTCGGTGCAAAACTAATTCTATATTTATACTTTATGGAGTTAAAGTCATTTTTTGGAGGTGGAAACCTACTTTGCGTCATTGAGATGCAAAGTAGGCATTCCCGTGCAAAAAAAAGACTCTATGGCCTTATTTATCCCCTGTATTAAAATCACGCACGTGGGAGGAGGGGTCAAATAATGGTGCAAAGCTTGCTTTGCACCATTATTTAACGTCTGGGTTAGGGCAGGAATTAGGAGACCTGTGGGCTTATTCCAGGTAAGTATAGGTAAGTATTTTTTTTCTTTTTTAAAGTGCCATTTGGTGCCCTGAAATGGGCCACCTACATGTCACTGGGTGCACTGGCCATGCCCAGGGGACCCTGGTCCCCTGTGCTGGCCATTGGGATGGTGGGCCTGACTCCTGCCTTTTTTCAGACAGGAGTCATGTGGTATGGATGGTTTTGTGTCAGAAAATGACGCTAGGCTGGTTAGAGTCATTTTTTTTTTACTCTAACCTGCCTAACGCCATTTTTTGGTGCAAAACCCCCTTCTTCCATACTGCCAGCTCCACCCAGCTAACGTCATTTTTTTTTTTACGCTAGCCTACCCGTTGCACCAGTGCCCGGCTGGTGCTCAGAAATGGTGCAAGACGGTGCTAAACTTTTTGGTGCAAATCTGCATTAGTGCAGTTTTTCACCAAAAAGTATAAATCAGGCCCTTGGTGTCTTTAGGAGGGCTTCTGGTGCATGCCACAGGCCACGATATCAGGCCCCTGTCAAACCTGACAAGGAAGAAACAGTCCCCACCATTCATTGGGAGACAGGAAGACCTCAAGAGCAGGAACCTTCTCCACCTTCCTGTATACACACTATTATGGGGCAGGAGAAGCTGGGGTCGAGAACTCCCTGCCCCATACCTAGCTTTCTTCAGCCCATAAAATAGCTGCTCTGTGTGAAGTAAGCATACGTTGCAGCTTCTTCTGCTATCTCTCTTGCATTTTTGCAGAAAAGCTTCCCCTGATGGTGCCACTGAAATACCCATTGGCTAGACCTGACACTCTTGAGTGGTAGACCCCCAAATTATTTTGCCTTCATCCCTCATGTTTTTCTGAACTCATTTTTGTTGGCTTTAAAACTTTGTGTACTTTACCACTGCTGACCAATACTAAAGTGCTTGTGTGCTTGTGTGCTTGTGCTCTCTCCTTTAAACATACTAAAATTGGATTACACCCAATTGGCACATTTAATTTACTTATACGTCCCTAGCAAAGTGGTACTACAGGTACAGGGAGCCTGAAAATTAAATGCTACTAACGGGCCTGCATCACTGGTTGTGCCACCCAATTTAGTAGCCCTTTAGAACATGTCTCAGGCCTGCCATAGCTGTTTGTGTATGAAGTTTTAAACTGCCTGTTCTACCTGGCAAAATAAAACCTTTTGCCAGGCCTAAGCCTCCAATTATAATTAATATAAGTTCCCCCTAGGATAAGCCCTAAACCACCCATAGGGCAAGGCGCATGGTATTTGAAAAGTTGGACATGCAGATTCAAGTTTTACGTGTCTTGGTGGGGGAGAAAACTCCTAAATTAATTTTTCCCTACCATGAGGCCTCATTTCCCCATAGGATAACATTGGGTGAACCTATGACATTTAACAATGGCAGCATGGGCCATCCTGATTTGGTTAGTGGGGTCGAGCTGTTAGCTACCACACTTGCACTTTAAAGCCACTGGCCCAGCACATTTACAAACAACTTCACACTCGCCTATTGTGCCCCAGACAGACTAGGGGAGGGAGGCAGGAAATCCCAGACATCTCTGTAAGGAAGAAGCTCCATTGGTTTCCTCCACTTCAAAGGGGTACCAGGCATACAAATAGGAACCTTAGACTCACACTTCACTACACTCCTGGAACAATATGCATTGCTGCTTGCTGCTGTCTGAGAAGGAAAACCGGACTTCTGCCCTTTATCCTAGGCTGATGTGACTCCAAGGGTCACCTGAGATACCTCTTGTTCTGTGCTATAAGGACACAAAAAGCTCCAGGGGTCTCTCTGCAAATGGCCAGCTGACCTGGACCAGCAACTGGACCTGCCTGAGCCCGCTGACCTCTGCTGGAGTGATGCTTTTCCTGCTCCTCACGGACTCCCCTACTGCGAGTGGAACTCTTTGTGCTAGACTTTAGAAAGTAACTTTGTCAGTCGGGCTAATCTGGTCCCTGTACCTGGCCAGTGCTCCATCACAGTCAGCCTGAACTCATGACTTTCACCTGGTCTTATATGGCCAGATAACTGTGAGTGGTGCCTTGTGATTTTATTAGCTATACTTATCTCAAATCTTTAAAATTGCATATCTACAGTTCTAGTGACTGGATTTTTGCTGTTTCAGTATCAAATAATTTATTAAACTCTACACTTTTCTCAGTTGGTGGGGGATTTTTCTTGTGATGTGGTTTCAATTTGTTGCTGTTTGTGTGCTGCGTAATTTTTTACACATTGCCTGAAAGTGTTTGTGCCAAGCAAACAGAGGATCAAGCACAGGTTAATCTAGTGACTTTTTGTGGTTCTCCCTGACAAGGATTGTGGCTGTTGCTTGAGTGGGGTTTACCCCTCAACCAACAACCCAATTTCTCACACAATTCTTTGCGTGTAAGGGGAAAACCCTGTATTGCTTCAGTGATGGGCCTGTGCCTCCTGTGAAGTAACCTTGCACCGCTGCTGCAGGATGGGATATATACCCTTTTGGTTCGACTTAACATTTAGGGCCTCATTATGACATTGGCGGCAAATGCCGCCTAGTGCCACGGTGACGGCTGCCAAGATACCGTAGCCGTGGCTACCGACTGACCGACCACCTAATTATGACCGTAGGTGGAATTCCGCCAGAAAGCTTGCGAAATTCCCTCTACGATCATGGCTGTGGATGGCAGTAAGGTGGCGCTGCTGCGAGCAGCAGCACCACGCCTGCAGAATGCCGCCGACCGTATCATGAGACATGATACGGCCCAGTGGTGTTTTGCTGGCAGATGCTGCTGCTGGCAGCAGCGCCGCATCCCGTCTCTTGCCGGAGGACCCCTACAAGCAGGTAAGTCAAGTTCTCCGACAGGAGAGGGGGTAGGGGTGTTATGTGCGCGTGTGGGTGTGTGTGTGACTGTGTTTGTATGCGTGCATGCATGTGTAATGTGTGTGTGCATGGATGGGTGTGTGTGTATGTGCATGTTGTATTATGTGATTGCGTGTGTGCCTGGATGTATGTTAGTGAGTGTTGCTGTGAGTGTGTATGAATGTATGCATGCGTGGGTGAATGTGGGAATGCATGCGTGTATGGATGTGTATGTATGTGTGTGTATGTGTGTATATGTCAGGGGGTTGTGGGGGACAGAGAGGGTGGGGGAAGACTCTGAGGAGAGGGAGGGGGCAGAGGAGACCCCTATCAGTGCGAGGGAAGAATTCCCTGACACTGATAGTGCCTACTGCCATGGTTTTCATGGTGGTACAGAAAGCACGGAAACCATGGTGGTGGGCGGAATCAAAATGCCATGGGCGGCCTAGTGACGGCCGCGGGGCTGGAGACTATAGTCTCCAGCCCGGTGGTCGTTACCGCCGTGGCAGTCGGTGTGTTAAAGCCAAACCGCCAATGTCATAATAGTGGTGGTATGTACCGCCAGCCTGTTGGCAGTACTACCGCCACTATTACACCACCGGGGTCGTGATGACCCCCATAATGTTTTCAGGTTTGAGGATGTGCCACTCACACATACCAAACTTGTCCTGCTACTTTACGTTGTGAGATGCTGGGTACGTTCAGTGCTAATTGTTAAACATTTTACAAGCTCTCATCACTTGAAGAGCACATTTAGTTTTACTCAGAGGTCACAACATACAAAGATTGGCGACAACCAACATTATACCTACTCATTCTGAGTCATATGGGAATTCTGGTTTGTAAAAAATGGAAGTCTGCACCAAAATCGAAATCGAAATATGTGCAGGAATAAACGCACCTCTTTGCTCTTCATGTTCACAATTTCTGTCAGGTGATAGTTGAAAAATTGCAACAATGGGAAATCCGTACCTCAGAAGTGTGGGACGAATGTGTTTTCCCTAATTCTAAGATTTATAAAGGTGAAAGTTGAGGTTACACCACACCCGTTAAATAATCCACACAGAGGTGTGTATATTTCCATGATACATGAGTGGAAATAAGATTGACTTCTGAGTGTATTTAAATCAGGTGCTTTAGACGTGGAGAACAGTTCTTAAATAAACAACGTCTTTACCCTCTGGATCCAGAACACAACGCTAAAACGCAATAGGACTTTCACATCCTCGCATTTGTGAATTTTTGCTTTACATATAATACTCAAATCTCCGAAGAACTGCGAGTTCTAAATAACATTTGTATGAACACTACTTACCTAATGATGGATAAGGGTTAACTAGAAAATTATAAAAGAAGAAAAGAACAGCCTACTCAAATGGCATATCAGGGACCACAGGGGACAGAAAATCTATTGTAAAAGGCACAATAATGTATAGGCGTTTATGCTTGTATTCTTTCCCATTTCAAGCTAAATTAACACGCTTCATTGACAAGCTTTACAGTAGTTGAAAATCAATTGATTCCTACTCAACCAGTGTAGACCAAGGGCGCCAAGAAGAGGAAACAAACCTTTACCTGAATTTATTAGATAACATTTTGCATTGTTCAGGACCATTTGACATCTGTCTGACGTGACAAGGGGAAATACAAAGAGTATTTACCAGGGGCGGCTCCTCCGCTATGGTGGAGGAGCATTGCCCCCCTGCCAGCAGCAGCTGCAAACTTTAAAAAATAAAACGATAATAAACAATGTTTATTATCATTTTATTTTTAAAGGGGTGGGGCCATGGGGGATGACAGGCAGGGAGGGGGAGTGCTGAGCACTCCCCTCAATGCGCATGTATGTTTGGCCAGCCGTCTCAGGCTGGACAAACACATATGCGCCCAGGGCTCTCTCCAACCCAGCACTGTGCTGCAGGTTTGGAGAGAGCAGGCAGAGGCTCCCAGTTTGCCTCGGAGCGCTCAGCTAGGACGCTCCAGCCAATCGTATTGCTGCTCTGAGCAGCATCAGGATTGGCCGCAGGGCAGGCTGGGACACTGTGCCTCCAGTGCAGTGTAGGGAGGCGGTGCAGCGGTCAAGCAGTCAAGGTAAGCTTTTTGATATTTATTTTTACTTTTATTTTGTTCCCCCCGACCTGCCACTTTGCCCCGTTGCCAGCCACAACTGGTATTTACCCTGGGGCCCTGCATGTTTCATGCTAGTTATACAGTCCTGCAACATGGAATGTCTAGCCAATGCCCTATGGCGAAACAGGCGGGAACTCCAAATTTCTGCTAAAAGTATCCACTGTAGTCCATTTGAAAGGGGAGAGATGGGAAATGTTCAATTGACCTAGGATGTCAAAAACTGCACAATCGACTTGCTTTCATGCACGACTCGGACTGATTAACAGAGACATTAACCTACCCTCTCAATCTTAAGGCCCAAGACCTGTCCCTCAGAACATATTTTGAATCATGTAGCAGAACAATCTAGATTGCATATAGAAAAGAATGTATCTTCACGGAGAAGACAGACATGGCAAACTCCAGAAACGCTGCAGTGCTGCACACAGTTTTACACCAGTGCAGCATTAATGCCCCTCGAAAAGCACCTCTAACAACAAACCCACCAAGCAAGTCTCATAGTTCACCCCAGAACTCCTGACCCTCAAGCAACACTGAAGAAGATTAGAGAGACACTTGCGCACACACAACACCCCCACCAATTTCAACTCTTTCAAAGCCGCCCTCAAGACATACCACCAACGACTCATGGAAACCAAGAAGGAAGCTCTCTCAACCCACATCAAAGCCAGTCACAACCACTCCAAAAAACTCTTTAGCATCGTCAGAGAATTCTCCCACCCCTCTGCCACGATGAACACAATCTACCTCGCTCAAGCCTTCTGCAACAAGGTATCAGACTACTTTCACAACAAAATCTCAGATAGCTACACCAACTTCGAGACCAAGCTCACTGACTTATTCCAACCCACATTCCAAACAACAACACTGCCCCCGGATCCTTAAATGGAAACAACTCTCCACAGAAGACACACTCGCCATCATGACCTCCATCCACTCCAGTTCGCCCGCGGACCCCTGCACGCACAACATTTACAATCAAGGAAAACAAGTAATTGGACCAGCCCTCACAGAAATCCTCAACACGTCCATCACTGCAGCCACAGTTCCCAATGTCAGGAAGCATGCGGAAGTTAAGTCACTACTGAAGAAACCATTGGCAGACTCCAACAGCTGAAATATTAGTGACCAATCTTGGTCCTGTTCCCCCCAACGTCCTAGAAAAAGCCATCAACTGCCAGCTCGCGGACTACCTCAAGTACAACAACATACTTGAACTGTCACAATCCAGTTTCCAGCCAAACCACAGCACTGAAACCGTCCTGATCACAGACACCGATGACATAAGACGAATCCTCGACTTGAGGGGAACTGCAGCCCTCGTCTTCCTCGACCTCTCCACATCCTTGGACACCATATCCCACCACACCTTCAATACCAGATTACACACCATCGACATCCACAGCAAAGCACTCAACTGGATCTCCTCCTTCCTCACCGACAGAACTCAGAGAATCCTCGTCCTACCATTCTTCTCCACCCCCAGGGACATCATTTGCAGTGTTCCCCAGAGCTCCTTCCTCAGCCCCACCCTCTTCAACACCTACATGGCCTTGTTTGCCGACATCTCCCTTACCCATGGACTCAACACCATCTCCTATGCAGACAACACCCAGCTCATCCTCTCCCTCTCACACTACACAACTGCCACATGAACCACCTTCCAAAACACCACAACAGACATCGCCGCCTGGATGAAGTCCAACTGCTTCAAGCTTAATGCAGACAAGACAAGGATCCTCATCTTTGGAGGCCAGCCTTCCCCTAGGAATGACTTGTGGTGGCCCGCCACCCTTGGCTCCTCACCTGCACCCAGCAGCCAAGCATGTAATCTCAGGATCATCCTGGACACCCACCTGACCATGAATCAACAAACCAATGCTTTTTCCTCTGCCTGCTTCACCATCCTACACATGCTCTGCAAGATATTTCACTGGATACCCATCTCCACAAGGAAGACAGTCGACCAAGCCCTCATCTCCAGCCGCATCGACTATGGCACTGCACTCTAAGTCAGAACCACCAAAATGCTTTCACTCTACAACCCATCCAAGAACTCCGTTCAGCCACCCTCGCTCTAGCAAATACCTATAGCATCCACTGTGAACACCTCTGAGGACGTTCCTTCTCCTACCTACCTCACCGCCAAATCATGGAACGACCTCCCTATACACCTTCACACGTCCTACTCCCTGAAGGACTTCAGAAAGCAACTCAAGACCTTGCTTTTCGACCACCATCTCTTCCTGCCGGGCTATGCCCGCAACACCAAACCAGCACCTGGAGACCCCCCGGGGTGACAAGCTTGTGCTTTACAAGAACTCTATGATTGACTGATTGATTGAGTGAGTGATTGATAATTTAGTCACAGCACTGGATTTAATAAGGATCTGTAACATCACTGGAAGACTAATTCATGCTGTCAACTAAAGATAAATAACACAATGTTGGTCGTGAGAGTAAATGCTTTCACTTGATGGTATTACCTACAACTGGATTGACTTCTGTCAAGAACCCATGAATCTGGTTTCCTAGAGTACTTGGCTTCTACCCTGAGGTACTAAATGTTGGGCAGTTGGTTTCTTGCTGATTACAGAACTTTGTTAAATGATGCCAGTCCTGCCCTCAGATTGCCATCCTGCAGCGGTGGGTTTGTGTGTGCTATCTCATCTTTAATACTATTCTTCTATTTATCTGTGCTCTCCGAATAAGATTTTAGCCAAAGGTTAGCACCTATGGAACTTGGCGGAAAGAATGATATGTGACCTTCAGAAATACAATCATGACTTTGTAGTGAGGAGAGCTCCACACTCCCTGCCAGTGAAACAGTGCTCTTCAAATCAACATGCATCTACTAGGCATAGCCTCCCACTAGTACTGTGTTTTTAAGAAGATTGGTGATCTCATGCTTGCCAGGTAAGTCCTTTCAATACAAGATCAGTGCCTCCTCTTTGTCCCTCATTTTAAATGAGCCTGGTGTGGTGGGAGATCTCTTAGAGTTTTGTGTCCCCAGCTCCGGAAATATCTTCCCTCAAAGCTTCATCTCCAATCAAACCTTAAGCAGTTCAGGAAGAGGTATTTCTTACATTCTTGTGTTTGGGGCCGGTTTTAGGACACCAGTAGGCAAACTGCCTACTGGTGAATGTCGGCTTTCATAGTAAATAAGTAAATAAAGTTGGAGAAGAACAGTAGTGGTAAATCTGTCAAGAACTAGCAGAGCTCAAATCCACCTTTTTCCTACATTCTTGAATTTTTAGAAGCAGGAGAATCATTTTTGTTTTCAATTGAACAGCCTCTATCAGCTTCTCTGGCCAAGAAACCCTTGTTGATGGTGCGTCTGCCACTGGACCACCATCAATATAGTGTAAAAAAGACTGACAAAGCCGAGTTTAATGCAAAATATGCCCTTTGCAAAAAAACATTCTCATTGGAACAATCTCCTACATAATCTTTGTTTGACTCATAATTTTGCACACACCCTGATAACCAGTTATCTTGGATACATGTGGAAAACAAGCATTGTTGAGCTGTGGAAAACACAGATCGCCTCAACAAAATTAAGCTACAATTTGATATAGACTTTTTTTATACTTTGCTAGCTTCATGGGGTACAAAACTGGTTAAGTCTTAAAAATGGACCTCCATGATATTTTCTTCTGCGGAACAGGGTTGGGAGTGCATGTAAGCCATTCAGCAGCTGCTTTTCTACTAATTCCCAAGCTGCTTAAAGTCTATTCTCTCCCATACCATCTTCTCCAAGGGGGGCTGCAACATCCCATCCTTTCTTAAATTGAATACCCGGAACCACTTGGTAAGCTCTTCCCCACCTTTTGCATTAACAATCTTCAACATGGTGACTACAAGCAACTCCATATGAAGTCTCCTTTCACAACAATATCTCCCTTTAACCACGATATTGGAAAAATCTATTCTTGGTTGATCTCACATTCCCTTAAACTCAATCCTCTAAAAACAATTACTTCAAATCCCCCCCTAAAAATCTGAATCATGGCTCAAACCTTTTCTCCATATGCTCCTAGAACAAAGCACTCTATCTGTTACACTAATCCATCTTTTCCTGTTTTCAAATTTAATCAAAATATTCCTGTTTCATTCATTTCTCTACTCACGTACATCTTAATCTTGTTATGTCTCTTCATCCCCAACCTTGCTGCTTCACTTCCCTCTCCGACTGTTCCCTTCCACTCTACCCATCTTCCTCTACAATCACAACCTCTATGGTAGCTGCAACATCGTATACATTAAATGTAACCCCTCTCCCCTTTGCGTTCTTGCAATGTGTGCAAACAATTTGTTGACTGGTTTAAAACTTTCCCATTCCTACCTCACTTTTCATCCACCCTATGCTCATACCACACCCACCTATCCAACTTGATGACTTAGTTTTACCTTCCTAGAATATTTCGGTAATGATGTGTATGTCTCCCGTCGACTTCCAGTTGTCAAATTTCCATTTTTATATTTTCAGCTGCATTTTCTGACTATACTCGTCCTTTATTGCTGTATACTTCTTATCAGTATATAAGCACTCTAATGTAGACCGGCCTTTGTGTGAGCTATAGGGGATTACACAAATAAGAAAATAAAACGGCATATAAGTGCTGCAAACACATGAGGTTTTATCTAAATTTGTAAACGCAAGGTGTTTAAAACTGACAATATCTGCAACACCTTTGACACTGCATTCCATCCTAAGGATTATCGTACGGCTATTTTTGATTATGACACATGAATTTAGAGATCCGATTGATGGTGTGAATGAACTCCCTAATGTCTGCAGTGCATAGTAGGTGTCTGCGGGAATGGCTTTATCATGAGAAGCATCAGTCGCTGTAGGCATCATTTGTCCAGCTCAACACTAGTGACAGTCCGGAGATTCAGATGAGCTATCGAATGTCCTCCATCAAAAAAATGCGGACATTATGCCATTGTGTTTTTAACATAAGAAAAATCAAATGTTAATAGCTGCATAAAGGAATGCCTACTAAAAACGTGTTCAATTACAATCTGAAATATGTAATCAAATAATAAGCTAAACATGAGTATAAAGTTGTCGCTTCTGCAGAGAGCTACAAGCTGTCTTCATGTCGGCAACGGCATTTCATTCTTTTATTAAGTTCTTGACCTCGTATCACCTGCTCCTCTTTAGAAAATTCATGAAGTACAGAACCACATCACAATCTCTAAAACTACGATTCATTACTCTGAAAAAAACAAAAGGAGCATCTTAATTTGGTGAGCTGTATCAACAATCAATCCCAGAGGCAAAGACAAAGGCAATTTGTAAGCAAAAACAGCTGCCGAAGGAGTGTGCCAAGGTAATGGCAGATGGTTAACAGAAGAATATGTGAATAGTTGTGATTATCAATGTCTACAACCTAATGATAAATATGCAGTGGCATTATCTTTGAAAGAAATAAACAACTAAACAAAGATATGCAGCAGATTAAAAGGTGAAGTTAACACAACACAGAACTCTTGGTTTATAATATCATGCAACATACAAAAACGTGTTGGGGGAAATGTTTGCAAACAGTGTAAGCCACTAGTAATCTATTTGGGTAGCATTCCAACCCATAGTTTTTCACCCACTGTGCCACTCTAGACAGAGGGCCACCTTATGCAACTCAGTACTGTTTCAATAGTTTAAACCTAAGGCCAACCCTGGTAGATAGGCACAGGGTAGGCAGTCTTAACAAAATTTCATTTAAAAAAATAGAGAAAAAATGTAATAAGCCAAATGACACAAAAAGTACAAAAATCCATTAGGGTGAACCAGGGATACGAAAGTTTAAAGATTTAAGTCAAAATAGAGCCAAAAAGCACAAAGCGCCAATGGTAGTCAATGGTTGCATAGGCTGGGACCAAAATGTGATTTGAGGCAAACCATAAAGAAGCATGGGATGGAAAAGTAGATTGGGCCTGCAAGTCCCACCCTAAAAGGAGCCTTTTGTCATTTATCAAATGAAAAACTATTTTCCACGTGGGACAAACTTGACAATGAATCTGACAATGTGGACTGCCGGTTGGATACTTTTTGCAATCAAAGGTTTTGAAAAAGCTCTCAATATATTTTGGTGCCCAAACAACCACACGGGTAGACTTCCACGGCCCACCAGGACCTCAGGGAGAGCACATAGAGACTCTCAGGGTGTGAGGTAGAGGGTAATTACAAAGTCCCGTCCAGGTCCATTTGTCAAGGGTCAGCAGGGATTTTTCAGAAGCCATCCAAGGAATCAGCCTTATGATCCCCAGGGATCTTTCCATTCTTGGATTTCTAGTGGGAGGGGGTCTAACCTTCACAGGCCCTTCTCACAGGTCACAAGTGCCAAGTGGAGCATGTTCAGTCCAGTCCCACAAGAAACTGGACACTCAAAAGAAAAATGCTTTTAAACAACGTAAGCTACTGGCAATTGCTATGAGCAGCATTACAACCCATCATTTTTTGGTCACTAGGGCTCTCTGGACAGAGGCCCGTCTTATGCAAATCAGCACTGATCTTACTCATTATGGGAGCAATCATTGCTAGTGCTTTGCAAGTATTCCTCTCATCACCTTTTGTGTGATTTATTATCTCATGCAGTTATATTTAAAATAGGTGCAAGTGTTTCAGAAAAACGTTTTGCGGTTATATATATTTTTTCGATAAACAACTTTATTGAGCTTTCAAATGCATAAACAAAAAGGAAAGCACACCAAGCCTCAGGGGCAACATGTGACCTCCTCAGCTTCTATTGTCCAGGTACATTCAAGGTGTAAGATATCAACAGCAGCAGCTTTATAGCCCCAAAGGAAACTCATGGTAATTGTCTCAACCACTTCCCCCATAGCTTAGTGAGCTTGGGGAGGCACCCCCAAGCTTTATAAACTAGCTTTTCTTGTCTTTCACACCAATCAACCTCCCATTATCATCTCAAAAGGGTAGGCGGTGCCGTTAAGTTCTGATCAGTTGCAATGTCTCGTTTTGCCACATCAATGTCCCTTCCCACAAACGTGTGATCTGCTCCTGTACCTCTGAAACCTTCCATAACTCCCAGCAGGACCATCAATGGGGATAACGGGAATATTTTATAAGATTTGAATGCGAGCTATTCTTGAAACTGCTGAGTTTAGCACACACAGTGGTACAAGCATAGACCTGGTTAGTGCATCACTATTTTATTTCTTAACTTGACAGTATTATATATCAAAGAAATATATATATATATAAAACTCAAATTGGATTGGGGTTCGATGCAATACAAATGCAGAAAAAGGAACATTTATAAATATACATACTACTATGAAAGGAAATTAGACACACTATTCTTACTAGCAGCAAATATATGTTTTTAACTTCATGAAGAAAATCAACATGGGTGAATGTTCTGAGGGAATAAGACTGCTAAGAATGCAAAATAAAGACATTTTAGCAATAAACAAGGAATTATATTTGCCCACAAGTCTTCCCTCATATTTCTTGATATTTGAACGTTCACATTTAAAGCCCCTGCTGTGGTCAGAGGCTCGTTCATCAGCCTTCCTGATAAGACATGACCATTTAAAGTGATCTATCAGTTCCCCTCTCGTGGAGTCCCTCTTCCTGCGGGATTGGCCTGACATTTTATTGTGTGATGGGGCTGTCAGCATGTGGTGTCAAATATTAATACCCTGTAACTTCCATTTTCATACACAGCATCATTCCAACTGCTTACATTGGAGCTTGTTTTTTGTGGTTGTGAAAGATGTATAGTTTCATCCCAGGCTTGTCTCATGTAACTTTTATGTGTTACACAGGTGAATGACAGCCCCTCCTCCTAGTCTCCCATTCATACAATTGCATTTTTCCCCTTAATAGTTACATATGGCTTGTGGAATTTGTTTCAAAGCACCCACATCTAAATCAGGTTTGAATTTCTCATTTGTTTACAGAGTTTTGAGATAGCTAACATCATACTTTATCCAGCCAAGAGTGATAAGGGTTTCATGAAAATTCTTAGCTAGGAAAATGACCTAATTAAGATATAAAGATTGGCTTACTAGAAACCCACATGCATCTTCAAGTACAATAGAAGGATGACAGCGAAGAGTGAAGGAGATTCTATGGTAAGTATCAAAGCTTGATTTTAAGGTCACACCTCCCCATTACAAACTGCAGGCCCTGTTAAACTTTGTGTCTTCACCCTATTTGTGGTTGGGGCTCTAGTTTCTGACGAGAGTAAAGAATATTTTTTTTAAACCATGACTGTTTCCTATAGCCTGCTGTTGGACTTTTGCTTATGCAGGGTCATCCTGAATCTTTTTGCCTCTTGCCACCTATTTTTTTCTGACATGTCGCTGTTGGCTTTTGAACTCTGAGCACTTTCCCACTGCTAACCAGTGCTAAAGTGCATATGCTCTCCGTGTAAATTGTATGTAATTGGTTTATCCATGATTGGCCTATTTGATTTACTAGTAAGTCCCTAGTAAGGTGCACTAGAGGTGCCAGGGCCTGTAAATCAAATGCTACTAGTGGGCCTGCAGCACTGGTTGTGCCACTCACATAAGTAGCTCTGTAATCATGTCTCAGACCTGCCACTGCAGTGTCTGTGTGTGTATTTTTACACTGTAAATTCGACTTGGCAAGTGTACCCACTTGCCAGGCCTAAACCTTTTCTTTTCTTACATGTAAGGCACCCCTAAGGTAGGCCTTAGGTAGCCCCAAGGGCAGTGTGCAGTGTATGGATAAGGTAGGACATATAGTAATGTGATTTATATGTCCTGACAGTGAAATACTGCCAACTTCGTTTTTCACTGTTGCAAGGCCTGTCTCTCTCATAGGGTAATATGGGGGCTACCTTTAAATATGATTAAAGTGTAGATTCCCCTAGAGAGTAGATGGACAGGTAGAGTTTGGGGTCCCTGAACTCACAATTAAAAAATACATCTTTTAGTAAAGTTGATTTTAAGATTGTGCGTTTGAAAATACCACTTTTAGAAAGTGAGCATTTTCTTGCTTAAACCATTCTGTGACTCTGCCCTGTTTGTGGATTCCCTGTCTGGGTCAGTTTGACAGTTGGGTTGTTTTTCACCTCACACTAGACAGTGACACAAAGGGGGCTGGGGTGTAAACTGCATTTCCTGATTAGCCATCTCTGCTAGGAGGGAGGGGGGGAGTGGTCACTCTCATCTGAAAGGACTGTGCCTGCCTCTGACAATGCTGGCTCCGACCCCCTGGTGTGTGTCTGAGGCCTTGCCTGGGCAAGGCAGGATTTCACAAGTAGGTGTTAGTCCCCTTTGAAGAAAGGTGACTTCAAAGACTAAAATGGGTATAAGAAGGGCACCCAAATCTACAGACTTGAGAAACACTTCTGGAACCAAGAGGAACCTCTGCCTGGAGAAGAGCTGATAGCTGAGGAAGGAGTGCTGCCCTGCCTGTGACTGTGCTTTGTGGAGCTATCCTGCAGTGCTGCTTCTGCCAGAGTAAGAGGGAAAAGACTGGACTTTGTGTGCCTTCCATCTTGTGAAGAAATCTCCAAGGGCTTGATTTAGAGCTTGCCTCCTGTTGTTTGAAGTCTCAGGGACAGCAAAGACTTCTCTCTGCCAGCACCTGGATTCTCTGGAGAGACTCCTGCTCTAACAAGTGGTGCCCTATCCAGTCCATGGGCCCTTGAAAGGAAAGCTGGTGGAAATCTAAGGAAATCGACTTCGGACGACTCCGGACCGCCGCCGCTGCTGAATCCGGTAACGCCGCCTGCACCTGACGCCGTGACCTTTGCTGGAACGCGACGCTCTTCACAGGCCCGATACCGCAGCAGCCCCACTGAAGTCTGTGACTCCGTGGAAGTCGCCGCACCACATCATGACCGACACCGCTTTAAGTGCGCGGATTCAACGTTTCGCACAGACGCCGCGATCCCCGACTTCGCGCATCGGCTTGTTTTCACTCTTCACCAAAGGTACTGTACTTGGGGGTCTGCACGACTCTGTGTCCGGTGCCGCTGGTGTCGGCTTGTTGGGAACGACTCAGTCACGACGCCGTGTTAACATCTCATCGAAGCATTTTTTTTTCTAAGCGCTATTTTTGAGTTTAATCTTTAAAAATTCATAACTTGACTTGTGTATGTCAGATTTTTGTCGTTTTGGTCTTGTTTTGTTTAGATAAATATTTCCTATTTTTCTAAACCGGTGTTGTGTCATTTTGTAGTGTTTTCATGAAGTTACTGTGTGTGTTGGCACAAATACTTTACACCTAGCACTCTGAGGTTAAGCCTACTGCTCTGCCAAGCTACCAAGGAGGTAAGCAGGGGTTAGCTGAGGGTGATTCTCTTTTACCCTGACTAGAGTGAGGGTCCTTGCTTGAACAGGAGGTAACCTGACTGTCAACCAAAGACCCCATTTCTAACACCTGCCAGCTCGATTTCATATATTATTGAATATCTACAATAATTACATCAAGGTGGTTGACAGAGCACTGAAAGATTTAGCTAAAGGAACACCTTAGTTAAATATATGGAAACCAGTGAGAAGAATCAGGTGGGGCAGGAGGGGGATCACAGCAAGACTGGTCATATCTCAAACCACTCAGACATTATACATCCACAAATCTGTAACTGATTCCACAAAGGACACAATCCAAGATGCCATTATTACGTTAGAGAATAAACTATTTTTTCCTTTTCATGTTAAGTTACAATATGTGCAGAATAGCATTGTGATTATCACATGGGCATAACTAATACAAGACATTCCTAGCAAATACTCCATAACTAATACATGAAACTTCCCAGCAAATACCAAATACATGGAAAGAGTCATGGCTCACAGGCCCCTTGTGGAATTGACTGATTGAATTGACTTGGACCTGGGATGAAACCCTGTTGGTCCCTCAATAAGTTTTCCTTTACAAGGCAAACTCACTTGCCCCCTCAAGACAGAGGGAGCTTGGGCCAGCATGACAGCTGGTCCCCCAAACAACCATGCCAGAGCCACCGCAATACATGAGATCCCTCCTGGCCCCCATTGGGAGATGGCGCAGCCCACCATCCCCCAGTATCCCAAGGGCTGTGTAATGGAGTACCCTGGCTAGCTATGGACAATCGCAGTAGCGGATGTCCTCAGCCTCCCAATCAAGATCGAAGTACCCCTGACCCGGCTCCAGCTAAAGGCTTAAAAACTGATCCCATCCTGAATTTGCCTGTAGCTAGATCCTTGTTGACCAAGGTGGTCTACCTGTTTTGTGGCCAAACATGACCCTTCCTCCGCCACAGGCCTGGGTGGTTTCGGACCGACCAGGCCGCCCCTAAAATTGTTAGCAATGCCATGAATAAAATTGCCACTAAGATCTTCACTAACCACTTGTTGCCCTGTCCATGTGAAGAACAACTCACCTGGAGTCACCCCAAGGAGCTGTCTTTAACCACCCATGTTTTAGCAACTGTTTCTTGTTCCATATGCCTGACTAGTTCAATTCATTCAGGATCTTAGAAGACAAGTCCTACCTCCAGACTATCCCTCAGGATGACATGGAACCTTACAATGGCCAAGCCCAGAGACAGTCGTAACCTTCTCCTCACAAAGTTTTCAAATAAGATTCTCCTTACAACAGAACCAATCATTGCCACCAATAAGGGGATGATGACTGCAGGCAGCTGTACCCCTTGCCTGCGACCTCATGAACTTGCATAGAACAACCAAGAAGCAACTTCCTCATGTAGCCTTAGCGGGACTGAAGACTTGCTTTTGTTGTCAATCTGATAAACTTGTTATGAGCATGTTGACCTTGCACTCCACATGAACAAATTACTGAGGATCCAAGCACTGGTGTAAGCCATGTGACCTAATGGAAAAACTGATAGAGACAGAATACATGTCATTACCAATGTGAATCCACTGTATCCACTTCATGTTAAGGCACACAAAGTGCTGCTTCAAGTCTCAGTTTTCCCCCTTCACACCCTCTTTGCTGTCTACCTGGGATGCTGCTGTCCCATATTCAGGAAGGGTGCAAGGTTATGTGGTGAGCGTTGACTAATATAGGGGGTGCAGTCTGGGGACATATCTGCAGGATTTTGTTCATTGGGGGCACTTGCGACACCAATCAATCATACTAGATTCCTTGTGCTGTTCCCCCTGTCCCGACAGATTAATAGAAAGATAGCAATACTATTGTTTGCCTCCATTTTAAATTCATTCACACTTATAGCCCGTTTTAAGTTTTGAATTTGTACTTATTAATGCATGCATAACTGTGATCTGCTGATAATGCTTGATTGTCCAAACAGTTGTGGACCCTACTAAGCCTAGCTCACCCATCACAGTTCCATGGACTTCCAGTTAAGAACTGCTGTGTCCTGTGTTCTAGAGTGACTGGGATTCAAGAAAGGGGAGGTCTGAGCAGACTTCTGGTACTGAGTAGTTGAAACCCAGCGATTGGGTTGGTTCCTTAAGTAAACCTGCCAGGCACTTATTAGAAGTTGTCTGCAACAACTTGATAGGAAACCAACAACCCTTTGAATTAGTTTGAGTTCAATGTCAACCCTGAAACTTATAAGAACCTCCATGGGACAGCAAGTTAAGCAAGGGCTCTGACGTGGTCCAGCGCTGCCTGAACTCTGATGCAACCTAATATTACTAAGTACTTGTCATCTAAGAGTGCTTATTATAACCTGTACAGGGAGTGCAGAATTATTAGGCAAATGAGTATTTTGACCACATCATCCTCTTTATGCATGTTGTCTTACTCCAAGCTGTATAGGCTCGAAAGCCTACTACCAATTAAGCATATTAGGTGATGTGCATCTCTGTAATGAGAAGGGGTGTGGTCTAATGACATCAACACCCTATATCAGGTGTGCATAATTATTAGGCAACTTCCTTTCCTTTGGCAAAATGGGTCAAAAGAAGGACTTGACAGGCTCAGAAAAGTTAAAAATAGTGAGATATCTTGCAGAGGGATGCAGCACTCTTAAAATTGCAAAGCTTCTGAAGCGTGATCATCGAACAATCAAGCGTTTCATTCAAAATAGTCAACAGGGTCGCAAGAAGCGTGTGGAAAAACCAAGGCGCAAAATAACTGCCCATGAACTGAGAAAAGTCAAGCGTGCAGCTGCCACGATGCCACTTGCCACCAGTTTGGCCATATTTCAGAGCTGCAACATCACTGGAGTGCCCAAAAGCACAAGGTGTGCAATACTCAGAGACATGGCCAAGGTAAGAAAGGCTGAAAGACGACCACCACTGAACAAGACACACAAGCTGAAACGTCAAGACTGGGCCAAGAAATATCTCAAGACTGATTTTTCTAAGGTTTTATGGACTGATGAAATGAGAGTGAGTCTTGATGGGCCAGATGGATGGGCCCGTGGCTGGATTGGTAAAGGGCAGAGAGCTCCAGTCCGACTCAGACGCCAGCAAGGTGGAGGTGGAGTACTGGTTTGGGCTGGTATCATCAAAGATGAGCTTGTGGGGCCTTTTCGGGTTGAGGATGGAGTCAAGCTCAACTCCCAGTCCTACTGTGAGTTCCTGGAAGACACCTTCTTCAAGCAGTCGTACAGGAGGAAGTCTGCATCCTTCAAGAAAATCATGGTTTTCATGCAGGACAATGCTCCATCACACGCGTCCAAGTACTCCACAGCGTGGCTGGCAAGAAAGGGTATAAAAGAAGGAAATCTAATGACATGGCCTCCTTGTTCACCTGATCTGAACCCCATTGAGAACCTGTGGTCCATCATCAAATGTGAGATTTACAAGGAGGGAAAACAGTACACCTCTCTGAACAGTGTCTGGGAGGCTGTGGTTGCTGCTGCACGCAATGTTGATGGTGAACAGATCAAAACACTGACAGAATCCATGGATGGCAGGCTTTTGAGTGTCCTTGCAAAGAAAGGTGGCTATATTGGTCACTGATTTGTTTTTGTTTTGTTTTTGAATGTCAGAAATGTATATTTGTGAATGTTGAGATGTTATATTGGTTTCACTGGTAATAATAAATAATTGAAATGGGTATATATTTTTTTTGTTAAGTTGCCTAATAATTATGCACAGTAATAGTCACCTGCACACACAGATATCCCCCTAACATAGCTAAAACTAAAAACAAACTAAAAACTACTTCCAAAAATATTCAGCTTTGATATTAATGAGTTTTTTGGGTTCATTGAGAACATGGTTGTTGTTCAATAATAAAATTAATCCTCAAAAATATAACTTGCCTAATAATTCGGCACTCCCTGTATGTGTATTATGTCTAAGGGTCCTTTATTATATAGAACTGTATACCCTATTCCAGAGTGACTATGTGGCAACTCAAACACAGCCAGGGAGTGCTACACAAATAAATGCATTTTAAGGCCTTTAACAATCATGACCCATTGAGGACTCCCAAGAACAACTGCTATGGGGGTCCATAATTGGCCGGCCCCAGAGAAAAGCATCTTACCCCCTTCCTCTTAGGGTGGTATAGTATAAGTCTGCGGTTTAGGTAGTGTAAAACAGTGCTGAAATAATTAAGTTGCACCTCAGTGTTAGAACAACTAATAGAAATCAGGTTGCTACCAGGATTCACTACAGGCTTCCTTGAGCTGTGGAAATGTGTACGTTTTTTGGCTAGAAAGTTTTTACTGCAGAATTCTGCAGCATATGAGGCCACTGACATTCATTATTAAAAGGTCCCCACCAGCGTGGCTTTGCATAATTCATCCTAGCACATATAACAACTCAGCAACAATCGATTGTCTGGTATTAGTGGATGTCATCTTTTCTTAAGGGGTTGAGTTAAGAGTTAGAGGTCTAAATGTATGGAGTGACTTAAATGTCCAATCTGAATGACCAACGTTTGGAACTATGGTTTGATTTTTGGTAAGGGCCCATACCCATGGTACGAAACTAAGCTTTGGCAAATCACACACTGTTCAGTCCCAAATTCTGGCTAAATACCTCTGCCATCTTTGCCTGACAACATTGGGTCCAGAGGTCAGCTAGATAACTCCTTGTGAGTCGTCTGCGTAATTTTGAAAAATTAACCCCCATGTTGTCTCGGGGTTGGTGGAAGGACCAAAGATGAATTCCTCCTTACCGGTTAACAATAATCGAATCAAATGGCTTAGTGACTTCTCCTCAGCTAGAGGTGGCAGGACTTTCCAAAGCTCCTCTAAACTAGGATATGCTCAGTGTTTTGAAATGATTTATCCTGCAAAATAAACCTACGCATGTGATAATTAATAAGTGGAAGAACATTCTTGTACTAAAATAAATGTTGGGAAAGAAATGCAGTCAATCCAGGTCTGAGCTCACAAACCGGTATGGCTGGTGGGATGTGAAGTAAATGGAGTGAGGGCATCCCCAATAGCCTTTCTCTAACCAACAGGGTTGGACAAACCAATTCTTGGATACATTGGCGACCTATCGCACTTCATTATTCACTACTCCTGCTTCTGTTTTTTTGCTTTATGGAGAGTGAGTTCCAAAATGAACTATACAGGGGTTTAAATCATGAAGAAGCAAATGAGCATGGCCCTCAGTGCACGAGGTGTGCCATTTCTCGAAGGATCTGAAGTAGACTAGGCTGTATGCATCACTATAATGATTCCTACCAAAGTCCCATTTATCTCCCTGATCTGCAACTTTGCAGCTCCATGCTCTTTGACCTATGCTCGATGTAAGCAACAATTCATAGCATTGCCGGTGCAAGGCCACAGACTCAATTTGTTATACATTAGCCCCACTTGCTGTCCCGGAAAAACAGCTGGCCTTAAACTACTAATTTGTAAACCAAGGAATGAAGCATAAAACAAGTACCGAATGACAATATCAGGCTGCACTGCCTCCGAGGAAGCTGCCACCCCCACGCCCAGTCCTATTCCTCAGGCAACACTATTGGGCCAGGAGTGCACCACCAGAATCTGTCCCACCTCACCTCTCTTTCTGCATCGGCTGCACCTGTCCAAAAAGTCTCCGACGATGGCGACCCACAGCTGGTAACCAGCTGGACCTCCAAATATACAAGGAAAACATTCTCCAGTGTGTCCACAGTCGCCGCCGCCAGAGCTACTGAGAGGTACCCTTTTAGCAGGCCGATGAGAAATGGAACAGGTGGCCCGGCCCGTCCAGACCGCCATGATAATCACCCAGTCCAGGAACAGAAAAGAAGAAATCTGGTGCGAAAAGGGCAGAGGGCATGCTGGCTCTCATCATGGGCGGCCAGCAGTAAAAGGGCAATCAGGTAGCCTTGCCCATTATTTAACTAGTGCCGCTGCCTAATGCTTACCTAGGCAATCGCGCTGATCTCATAGCAACCAATAGCTGCTGCTCATGGGAGACAGACAAAATTCAAAACCAGGGCCACCATTGGCCACTGCCCCTGACTGGTCCAATCCGGCCCGCAACTGTCTCCGGGGCCTGCAAGCTCTCGCCTTGTTCCCTTGTCCATACTTGCCAGAGTTGGAAAGGAAACAGGTCCAAAGGCTAACTGCTGCTCTAGAGAAGGCTTTTTTCTGTTCTTTTAAGATTGTAGCAAAGGATGACAAGAAAGTTTGTTTTCTGCGATTTACTATTCCTATATCACACAAGGGGCACACACTATAGATAGAGAAAGGGATCCTTACACTGCCTTTATAAAGCTATTGTTGAAAAACGTAGATCCTAGGAAGAATAGTGCATGTACTTAGCAGAGAGATCTGCTTTTGTGCATGCTGTTGCACAAATCAGCCATGACTAGAGGTGAACTGAATGTGTACATAAATTGTAACCTAGTCAGTAATGGTGCATTATATAAACAGAATAAAGTTCTTGAAGCATCATCTCAAGTAGCTGCAGGGATGCAAACTTGGTGAAGTCTCCTACTCTGACCTTACTTTGTTGAGGTGATGTTTACGCCTCCACGCCCTAACCCACATCTCCCTCAAAGGAAGGTCAACTGTGCTCCTTTGCAGAGGATATGCTGGTCTGAAGAGTAAACTATTCTGCAACAGGAAACTGCATAGAAGGGACAACAAGGTGGGTGATGGGCAGATTGGGGAGAGGGTTAGGTGCAGTGCACAGTGGAGGGGTTTGACAGGCGAACTTGTTGGGTATAGAGGGCTAATCAACTGACTGCCTAGTGCAGCCACTTGCTGCAACTGTTTCCAAATGAAAGAGAAGGCCACTAAACCTACAGCTTATTTTTACACTGTACAAACATCAACCCAGTTTTTAAAACATGTCACAGAATGCAGTGCAGCCCCCCAAGTTGCTGTGCTATGTTGCAAGGCAGGCAGAGAGCAGAAAAGCACCATATCTACAGATATATGGTGATATTCTGACCTCTTCCTAGTGCTGGTGCACAATTATGCTGCTGAGCACCACATACACACCTTTGCACCATAGTGGAAGGGTGCATGTGTTGTCTAGCATAGGCTTCATACTGAAAGGGTACCCTTCCGGTACAAAATACTATGCATAGACAGACTTCAAAACCTTCCCAAATTAGAATATATGCAGTACAGTGCAGCACATATTAACAGTCTGAATATTTACGTGAAATAAAAGCATTTCTCCTTTCAAAACCTGCTTCGAAGTGCTGTTGCTTTTATGTGCAAAATCCCATCTCCTATTGTTAATAAATAGGGGTTTAGGTCAAAAATCATGGTCGGTTGCTTGGGAACACCTATGTACCACCAATGGAACGTCCCCTTAGGGCAGAGTAATGCAAAACAACACAAAGCTCTACTTTGATGAAACTTTTAAACTTTAAAATGTTTTTGAAGTACTAGGGGGCAGATTTACAAGGGGACACGTTTATGGATATGTTGCTCCGGGTTTGCGTCACGAAAGATAATGCAAACTGGTGTGAAATGTTTTTTGTTGGTTTCATGTCCAGTGCAAAGCTTCTTTTGACATTACCAGCCATAAGAAAATGGCATCCATGACAAAGCTGCCTAACATCAGTCTTCGTAACATACACTTCTGTAAAGTGTGCATGTCTAGGGTTAAGAAACGTGTTAAATCTCGCAGCTGTTGAAGGGAAGATCCTGCCTTCCGGGGAATGGTAAAGTGTTGCTCTCATCGTCCTGATATCCCTATGTATTCAGTTGTACACATCCCTATCGCGTTAAAGACGGCTAGAATATTTTGGTGTAACTAGTGGTTTTTGCTATTACACAAATACAAAAATAGAAATATAAACGAATTATCTATATTTCTCCGCAGAAATCCTCCTCTATTGATTGTTGTACACACATTTCAACATTCCGGATTCCCGGTTTTCAGTGATCATTATGATTGGCAGTTCAGTCAATCATGGCAATCATAGCATAGATGCCACAGTTGGAATGAGTACAAGGGCCCGAAAGCAATACTAAAGGCCTGATTTAGAAGTCGACGGACGGGTTTCTCCGTCACAACGGTGATGATATCTCGCCCGCCGACATCTAAAGCCCATTAAATGCTGCAGGATTTAGTTGTCGACGGCTGGATATCCGTCACCGTTGTCATGGAGTAACCTGTCCGCCGATTTCTAAATCAGGCCCTTAAAGGGATTATGTAGCATGAGGCAGGTTGGTGGGTCATCTTTATAGCTTGCTTTGCTGTGGCAGGCTCTGAGTTGAAAGATCTCGGCTATCACACTAACTTGTCCAAAGCGCCTAGAAAGGAATTAGTTCACAGACGAATAATGCACAAGAAACCCATACACATTAGGGAAGGTCAGTGAGCATGATCAGCACTTCTCAATCAGCAGTAATACCTGAGATCTGTGATATGTTTTAGTAATTTTCCATTGTTTTTTGCATACTGTTATATATAATCACATATTTGTGTATCAGGTGTTGAGTACAAACTAATGTAATGGCATGACAATGACGACATCCAATGCAACAACAGAGAGATGGAGATTCTGCATTCGTGGTGTTATTTATGAACGACGACGTTAACAGTTGTTGCCCCTAATGTGCTGTTTGTAACCACTGGAACTTGCTTGCAAACTGGAGCCGGTTAACATTATGTTCACTACGATGTTGTAGGGTTTAGACAGCTGCCGGACTGCAGAGACAGCAATGGAGGGTGGTTTGTGGTGTTTCTGGAGACAGACGCTTAGCAAACAACAGGGTCCTAGCACCTAACCTCACGTCCCTTCTTTCAATCTATTTGTCGGGGGTGTCAGAAACAGTGTTTGTTCCTTTAATCTGACACGTCGCTGTCCTCTGTATCATAAATGGATTTGTGATTTGTTGTTAGGCATTGCGATACATTGCGATATATGATTGTATACGCACAACGCTCTCCTATTTTGTTCTCAGAATGTGATTCTGCCACAATAAAGCATTTAACACTAGCACATGACTCTGGAACATCTCTGACAGACGAAACCGATCCTCCAGCCTGCCTTTGATGGACAGATCTTACAAGGCATCCGCCTGACAGATGCTCTGCCAGATCTAACAATGTTACAGGGGAATGAAGCATGAACGTTACTCCTGTATATCACAGTGACATTTCATTCACAGTGTGCTAAGATCTGCAGCGCAGTCATAGATGCCAGCTTACCGCGGGTCAGAGCACGGCTTTAGCTCATAAGTATTGGGGCTCCTCGAAAATAATTGGAACTGACAGTTCATTAAGCACGCTCCATTCCCAATGCATTATGGTCCGAGTTCCCACCTCCAGCCTGTACTCTGACAATGACCTTTTATGTCTTCATACACAAGCCCGAGAGAGGGCTAAACAGACTGCGCGTTCCTTTCTAATATGCTAAACACAGACATTTCCATGCAAGGCATTATAATAATTAGTTGTCATTCTCAGGCACTGGTGAAATATGCCCCGCTTGACAATTTACTTCGCATCTGCAGGAATACAAAAAAGGGTCCAAAAGTGACACTAGCCAGCTCTTGCGTTGGAGTGGTTTGCAAGGGCAAATATTAGCCGCTATCACTCGCTGTGATTACTCCCTAATTTGTAAATAAATAAATAAGTTAATACACCATCAAATAGATGAATATATTAAAAAAATAAGTGTAGGGGAATAAGTTGTCTTAAGAACCCAGCACCACCGCCGATTGCTTGGCATGCCGAACATTAAGGCTGCCTAGCCTTGCTACCACCTCATACTTCTTTCTTCCACCACCCTAATCTTCCAGTCTCATTATCTCACTCTTGCAAGCTCTTTTTCATCCCCACTTCTCTGTGTGTCACGGTTCAGCTCTCATTCTCTTTGTCCTTCTTTCAAAAATTTCAGCCCTTTTATTTTGCTCAGCCAATCTTGGATGCAATGTTTGAAATGGGGTTTCTGGTTGGCTAGGGTATGCACCTCAGCCAGGCAGAACTTACCCACTCTAGTCAGGGCAAGGGAGTTACACGTCCAAGATAACCCCTGCTCACCCCCTTGGTAGCTTGGCACGAGCAGTCAGGCTTAACCCAGAGGCAATGTGTAAAGCGTTTGCACAACACACACAACACACGTGACGCAATATACCCAACACAAAGGAAACACAACACCAGATTATATGAAAATATACTGTATTGTACACAAGGCAATTACCAGACCAAACATCACATATCAGTACTATCCTGCTACCTTAGCAGTTGTCAGAACGTTACACATTAGTTACTCTGCAACCTAGCAGTAGTCACACATTACACACAGGTTACTCAGTATTCTGCAACATAAGCAGTAGTCAGGAAAACACGTTATTACATCACAGTACTTTTCATAAGAATATCATAAAATGCCCATAGTAGGAACATTAGAAAACATATGGCAAGTTAGAAAAACATATTAGCAATCATGTCCAGAAAAGGAACATTTGCATACACATATGTAAAAACATCAAACGCAGGTAGGTAATATATGAATCAATCAAAAGTCTGTAGAAAGAACTTTGGATTGCAACTATATTGGTCCTTTAAACAGCACCTGGTTGGATGAAGGCACCTCCTGTGCTTAGAAGGCGAACAATGGGGCCCCCGGCGCTCCTATGCGCAAAACGGGGGCCTCTCTTATACTCTGGGATCAGAGGAGGGCGACATGCACCTCCTCTCTTTTATAGACAGGCCCCCTCCGGGGACGTGATTACTGGGGGCCCCCCAGGGCCTCAACCGGCCCTCACGAGGGGGGCCAAAGCCAGCAAAAACAACTTAGGGCAGGAGGGGGGCACCACGCACCCCCTACGGTTTAATGACGGGCCCCTCCCAGGACCCGTGATCTCTGGGGGCCCCCCCGGGCCTCCACTGGCCCTTCCACCAAGCTGGGGGGGCACAATAATGCCCGTTTTACCTAACAGCAGAAAAGGAGCGTCCTGCTCCTAACGCAGAGGCCAGGGGGAAGGGGGCACTCCCCGCGCCTTCCCCTGGTCCTGCCATGAAGCCACAAGAAGATCAGACCCCTCCTGGGGCCCAAGCAGACACTCGCCTGCACCCGATGCGGTGCACGAGTGTTCTTCCAGCTTCCCGGGCTTCTGCGGTGATCTTATTTAAAGGGGCACAAGGCAGCAAGGAGCCTACGAACTCCCAAGGCTCCATAAGCGCGCTGCAATCAGCGCTATGGCAGCCGCAACCACGGAGAAACACCCCTCGTGAAGAAATGGATGCAGGGGTCAGGGGCCACAGCACCCTGCCCCTGGGGAGCAGAATCTTAAGACAAGGTCCTCAGGTGGAGGGCCCAGCTACAGGCCAGCACAAGGGAAAGGCAGCAAGTGGCAAGTCCTTCACAGTGACCAGGCAGGTCACAGGTCAGCACAGCAGCAGCAGTCCATGGCGGTTCCTGGTGAGTTCTTTCAGCCTTTGGTGTCCAGTTCCAAGATGATTCCAAGAGTCTCCAAATTGTGGGGAAAATTCCCCTGTACTTATAGTCAGTTCTTAAAGTGTTTTACAATGGTAGGGAGAGGAGGTTCCAGCCAGTTACAACTGGTTCTGGGAGTGCCCCCTCTCTCCTTTCAGCACAGGCTCCAAACATCAGTGGGGGGTTAACGACCCTATTGTGTGAGGCCAGGGCACAGTCTTTACAAATGCAGGTGTGTCCCGCCTCTCCCTTCTCTCAGCCCAGGAAGACTATTCAGTATGTAGATGCACCTCTGTGACACCTCCACCCTCCCTGTGTACAGGGTGTCAGAAAAGTATGCACAAAGCCCCAACTGTCACTCTGCCCAGACGTGGATTGGAGTCAAGCTGCAAAACACCAGAGTCATAAACACAGATAAATGCGCACTTTCTAGAAGTGGCATTTCTGTGATAGTAATACAAAATACACCCACACCAGTAAGCAGCATTTATTATCACCATCACAACCATACCAAACATGCCTACGCTACCCCTCATAAATCAGACAATATCCCTTACACATAAGGCAGGGCATTTCTAATGCAATCCTATGAGAAGGCAGCACTCACAGCAGTGAGACACCAAGTTAGGCTGTTTGTCACTACTAGGGCAGGCCATGCAATATGGCACATGTCCTGCCTTTCTACATTCATGGCACCCTGCCCATAGGGCTAGCTACTGCGTACCTTAGGGGTGACTTACATGTAGTAAAAGGGGGGTTCTGGGCCTGGCAAGTAAATTTAGATGCCAGGTCCCTGTGGCAGAAAACTGCGCACATAGGCCCTGCGCTAGCAGGCCTGAGACAGGTTTGAAAGTCTACTTCAGTGGGTGGCGCAAGCAGCGCTGCAGGCCCACTAGTAGTATTTAATTTACAGGCCCTGGGTATACAGATACCACTGTACAAGGGACTTATAGGTAAATTAAATATGCCAATTAGGTATAAGCCAATCATACCAACTTTAGATGGGAGAGCACCTGCACTTTAGCACTGGTCAGCAGTGATAAAGTGCTCAGAGTCCTAGAGCCAACAGCGAGAGGTCAGAAAAACCAAGAGGAAGGAGGCAAAAAGACTGAGGATGACCCTGCATAAGGCAAAAAGTCCAACACCGAAACAAAGTAAAAATCCCTTACAAGGAGTGCCGCTTCACTACCCCGCTACCACTGACATAAATTAAGCTCTGGCTCTGCTCATGAAATCTTCAGATATAGAATTGATTGTGGGGAATGCACTTATTGTAATGTGCATTCTTTAGTTTAGAAATCTTTATTCGGCTATACAGCCATAAAAAGAAATACAACATCACACTATAAAATAAATGCACTCAATTTGTTAAAATTACATTAACACAACTGTATGCAGGTTATTCCAGTCAATTACAATTCAATGTACAATCCAAAAGTAATAATCTAAATTCAATTAAATCTGTTACATTGTCAAAAGTTGGATTGTCTGATACTTCATTAGTCAAAGAGGTTCTCGTCTCATCTGGGATCAGATCCATCGCCCAATAGGGATGCCAACCCTACTCAGACTTCACCTACCATCCTATGCAGCTCAAATTCCTTAAGCTCATCTTTACTACCTAGCCTAACTGTCGAGAATATGCTGAATCAGATCCCAAGGGAGCTACATGATCTGAAATGTTCCCACGAGGAAGCACCTAGAAAGGCCAACAAGCATCTGGCTCAGCTCAATTCTAATACATTAAATCTGTCACCATGGATTTCCTAAGTGGAACAGAGGGTCTTGGATCTCGAGGATGCTCACAATGGGTGCAAAACTGTGACAAATCAGATCCAGTCAGAGCTTGAGGAACTTCAATACAAACTTGAGGAAGTCGAAAATAGATCCAGACACTCTACCCTCAGATTCGTCGCAATTCCAAAAGATGCGTAAGCAGTGTCTACTGTCTTTAAAGTAATCACAGACCAAATCTATAAATGCATTCTTCCTGATAAGATCGCAGCTTATCCAGACCTTACCATCATGTGGGCTCATAGAGTTCCTTCAGCAAAACCCCTGAATACTCACTCACTATTTTGGTCAACTTTGGTGACTTCAGGATCAAGGAACAGATCTTATTGCAAGCCATAAGAATGAAAACGTTTAGCACAGGAGGCGATTTCTCCTTATGGGTCTTTTCCAATACGTCAACGTCTTGAACGTGTTAGCCTCATTGATAATTTCAAAAAGCTTGGGGCCCCTGCTGATATTGTGCAACTTGTGAAACTCAAGGTTTTTATTAAGGGTCATGCTCATATTTTTCAAAGCGTCCAGCAGGCAAAGTCCTATTTGGGCTCTCTCAAGAAGTAACATAGGTGCTAAGAAATGATTTCATAAGCAGAAAGGCTGTGTTAAGATTTCATTAGGATCATAGTTCATATGAAGATTTGCGATGCAGCATTAATAAGGAGCTATTATACAAACTCTTGCTGTCATAATATTATGTTACAATATGTATCTAATCTTCATGCTCACTGGCCTATCTTTGCTGTTTTCTCCCAGATATAGGTTATGTGAGTGCACTGGGGTTTGGAGGTCACAGGGAGGTGAGGTCATGACGAGTTGGGCCTCGCTTTGTGGCAGGGGGATGGAATCACATTGTGGTGGGGGGGTGTAAAATGTGCAGGTAATTCAAAAGTTGTTATATGTGCCTTCTTTGTTCCCAAATAGGTGCTTAGGAAAAGGTTTAGGGGAGCAGGCCTTTTTGCAGATCTAGATATCAACATTTTTACTTTTTATTAAATGATTGTGCCCCTACAGCTCTTTCAAAATCGCCTTTTGCAGTGCTAATGGGCTTAATAATTCTCACAAATATAGAGCTATGTTTCACTAGCTAAGACCCTTCCAAGTTCTAGTCATTCTATTTCAGGAAACCCACTTTGAGCAATAGGCAAACCTCCCTAGTACCCCTGGATTTATCTCTCATTCTTTCTTTGCCTCGGTTAGCGCGGATCTGCGTGGGGTTGCGGTTCTTCTAACTCTGGAATTCCACAGAGAAGTACTTCAAGTTTATTGGGATCCCCAAGCCAGATGTGTGGTAGACAAGAGTTAAAATGGGGGTGCAACTAGTACACTTTTCAAGCTTTTATGGCCCCATTGAAAACGAGATTGCCTCCCTGCAGAACCTCTATGATCTTTTGAGTACGCTTTCTGGCCTCTTGGTAGTAGCAGGCAACTTTAATATAATTCAAGACATGAAACTCAATGCCTCCCATAAAACCTGAATGCTGAGTAAACCGCGAGCCTCATGATTGTAGGAAAAATGTATCTGTGATCTGGCACTTCTGGATCCCTGGCGGCTCAACTATTCTCAGGCTCAAGAATATACCTGCTTTTCAAAAACGTTTAATTCGGCCTCCAGTATTGATTGTTTTTTAGTCCCTCATTGCTGGGATAGGCCTGGCTCAGATATAATATCCAACCCCTTCTCGGATCATTCAGTCCTGCTGGTCCAACTGACTCTTCCAGTTCGACAATTAGAGAGAACTAGGTGGTCCCTTGACAAATCTTTATTAACTGATAAGGGTTGGATTTCAGTCTTAAGAGTATCAGTTGCTGAGTTCCTAACCAGGAATGAGGCAACTGCCTCCATCTTTTCAATTTGGGAGTCATGCAAGGCACACATTAGAGGGGAAGCTATCACGTACAAGGCTTTCCTTAAAAAAATAAGAAAGGGAAAAGTAGCTAAACTCCAGCTAGAACTCAACTATGCTATGCGTTTCCACCAGATTCATCATGAACACGATTAGAGGGTTTGTTTACAGGATGCCAGAACTAGACTGAAAGACCATTTTCTATTGCAGGAGATAGTTAATCATAACACATACTTTCAGCAGTACTGTATGAAGAAAGTGAGCACGTAGGGAGGATTTTGACGCATTTTGCTAAAAGATGTCAAAATGTCTCTATAATTAAAACCATATTTCATTAGGCCCAGGGTCGTATTGTGGATCAGGCTCAGGAGATAGTTAAGGTATTCTTAGCACAATACACAAATCTCTATACTCCGAAGACTGCAGTGCATGACGACCTTATTAAAGAATATCTCAAATCAGTTACTTTATTGAGTCTTAATGAAGGATCTCAGGCTGCATTGTTGTTGCCAACTTCCATCACGGAAGTAACTGAGGCTATTAGGAGCTCTCCGAATCCCAAAGCATCTGGCAAAGATGGTCTACCTGAAGCATTGTATAAGGCTTTGTCTGAGCAGATTGCCTCAACCCTGGTTGCTTTATTTAACGCAATAAGACGCTCCTGTGGCTCTAAGCACTGCGCCGTATTTTCAAGGTGGTGTTAAGCCACTTTTTGTGACTTAAGATCACCTTGTAAAAATGGCCCCTTCCCATGCAGCACTGTGCGTGGAAGGGGCATGCAATGGGTGTTGCTGTGGGTGTGCCCCAGCAACACCCATTTCATTTTGACACTGCCTCAGATTTATGAAATTTCATGAACCTGAGGCAGCTCCAAAATCTAACGCCACACTACCAAGGGTGGCATTAGCAGGGCACAACGAGGTGGAATACTTTTATTCCTCCTCGTTTTTTGTGTTTTCTATGTGTGCTGCATTCTGCAGCACGCGTAGAACGAGCACAAAGCCAAAAATGATTGTTTATGTGCAGGAAGGTGCTCCTTCCTGCACATAAACAATCATTTGAAAATTACGCTTTGTGCATTGTGCAGCACACACAGAAGTTCCAAAGAGCCATTAGTGATTGTTTATGTGCAGGAAGGGACACCTTCCCGCACATAAACAATCACCCCCCTCAATACAGACATCCTTGCATGATGGTGCAAGGATGCCTGAGTTGGCACTGGCAGCTAAATCTAGAGCCAGCACAGGGGACAACATACGGGTGTGCCGTATTCACTTAAATACGATGCATCTCTGTGTTTCCAAAGTGACACAGCACGGCGCTGCCAATTTTGGCGCAGCACAGCGCTGCGCCACTTTTCCATAAATCTGGCCCTTAGTGGTCAGGAAGTAGCCAGCTCTTTCACTAGGGCAGTTATATTTAGCTTCCTCAAGAAGGGTAAGCCAGTGGGAAAACCGAATTCCTATCGCCCTATCAGCCTTCTTTTTTTTTTTAAATCTGTTTATGAAACATTATACATAAACATTCTTACAATACACTATTCAGGATTTTACAGTCTGTCTGCATATGTTTATAATCTAGTACGGTGCAGTTGCATTGTTTTGCATATAAATACAACTTAAAAACTGTGTAAATGGTAGCTAGGGACATATCTGGGTGCCAATATGCATGTTTTAATTACAAGAGTGGAGATGTGCCATGCCTATCGAGGGGGATGGGGTGAAAAGGGGGGGACATGTCAGTTGTGTGTGTCAATAAGCTGTGGAGCTGTTGATGGGATTGGAGGGGGCGACGTGACGACCCGCGTCCAGAGCGGAATGAGCGAGACAAGATACCGATTCCAAAGGGACATTGACTGGGGGTAGGTATCCTTAAGTGTCACCATTGTTGCACTGATGTAAAATATAAGGGTGTCAGAACTAACAAATTGGAGGCCGTGGTGGGGATGTATGGTATAGGACAGGGAGGCAGATTCGGAGTGTTGGATACTTCAGGGGGGTACGTATAATCCCTGGCTTCTATGTTCACCACGAAAATGTCCCAGATTTTGGCCCCGCCCTGTATCAGGCCTTTGTGTTGTAGCTGGCGTAATGTCTGCGCCTCAGCTAGCGAACGGCTATGCAGGTCGTGGAGCCAGACGGTGTGTGGGGGAGCGTGTGGGGTTTTCCAATGCATAGCAATCAGGCGCTTAAAGACAGCAAATGCTAAATCTATAAATCTGTGTAGGTGCTTGCTATCCTTAGTTCGGTGACGTACGCCGAGCAAGCAGGATTCGGGTGTGGGCGTGAGAGTCTGGCCCGCTATGTCTGCTGTGGTATCAGTGATTTGATGCCAGGCCGTGTTGATTGGGTGGCAGCTCCAGACCATATGATAGAAGTCAGCGGCTGGGGTAGCGCATCTAGGGCATGCTAGGTTTGTGTTTGAGTACATCCTTTGAATGCGGGCCGGTGATAAGTATGAGTGGTGAATATCATTAATTTGGGTGTATCGGAGTCTAGTATTGCGGGACACAGTCTTGATCACTGTGAGGGCTGCGATCCAGGCTTTTTGTGTTAATGGTGTCGGGAGAACAGCGTCCCACTGTGTTTTTGCGTGCGTCAGTTCCGGGCAGGCCTCAGTTAGGAGCCCTTTATATAGTTTAGTTATGATGCTTTTTGCATCTCCTACAGTGAGGACTGCAGAGAGCATATAGGATTGACATGGTTCTGCATTACCGGGGCCCCATAGATTAATAAGTAGGTTTTTGATAGCACTATGTGTCAGGAAAGCTCCTGAGTGCATTACCCCTGCGGACACAAGTTCTGCGAAGGTGCGCATTGTGGAGTTTGAGTAATAATCCCCCACATTTAATGTACTTATGGCACGCATATCATGGTGTATTGAGAGTGCATGGATTCCCGGTAGTTGAGACAGTGGCAATAAGGGGGAATAAGGAGGTGTGGTGGTCTTGCCTTGGACGTATCTGCGCCAGCAAAATCTTGCTGTTTCAAGTGGAATGGACTTTAACGGCGGGCGATGGGAGCCAGTCAGCCGTGAAGTTAAGATCGTTTGTGGTGCAGTGTATGCACGCAGTCCTATGCCTTCTGTGGGTGGAGGTATCCTAAGCCATGTGGTGAGCCAGAGCAGCTGAGCCGCCGCGTAATATAATTCGAATTTTGGCAAGCCCAGTCCCCTTGCCTCCTGTGGGTATTGCGTTATTGATAGTGCTACTCTGCACCTGTCCTTGCCCCAGAGCAGGTCCGTCAGTAGAGAGTGCACCTTGTGGAAGAACGCACGTGGCAGGGGCAGTGGGAGGACAGTGAAGTAGTATGGAAACCGAGGTAGAATGAGCATTTTGGCTATGGCTACCCGGCCCATGGGGGACAACGGGAGTGAGCACCAAAACGAGAGAGAGCTTCGGGTGGATCTCAGTGCTCTGTCGAGGTTGCCCTCTTTTAGGTCAGTAATGGAGTGGTAAATTTGTATGCCTAAGTATTTGAAAGTAGTGAGCGACCATGGTAGTTGATATTGGGGCAATGTCAAGTGAGAATTGCTCGTTACTGGAGTGAGTGGGAAGATGTTTGATTTTGCCCAGTTTATGCGCAAACCAGAGGCTAGTGCGAATGAGTCCAGCAGTGACATTACTCCTGCCATGGAAGTGGCATGGTTACGCAGGTATATTAGGGTATCGTCATCATATAAGGAAATAATGTGATATGTATTAAATTCTAAAATGCCCCATGTGCGGGCGTTGCTTCGTAGTTTGATTGCTAATGGTTCCATGGCTATTGCAAATAGTAGGGGGGATAATGGACAGCCTTGTCGAGTGCCTCTACCTATGGGGAATGCTTCAGATATAACCTGACCCGTCTTAACATGAGCTGTAGGTTTAGAATACAGGGGCATATTTATACTCCGTTTGCGCCAAATTTGCGTCGTTTTTTTCGACGCAAATTCGGCGCAAAACTAACGCCATATTTATACTTTGGCGTTAGACGCGTCTAGCGCCAAAGTATGAGGAAAGAGCGTCATTTTTTTGCGTGAACGCCTTCCTTGCGTTAATGAGATGCAAGGTAGGCGTTCCCGTCTAAAAAAATGACTGCGACGCAAATGCGTCGTATTTATACTCCCGGGCAAAAATCACGCCCGGGAGTGGGCGGGGCAAAAAACCCCGCATTTGCGCCAGATTTTTGCGCCTGGGTCAGGGCAGGCGTTAAGGGACCTGTGGGCTCAAAATGAGCCCACAGCTGCCCTCCCATGCCCCCAGGGACCCCCCTGCCACCCTTGCCCACCCCAGGAGGACACCCAAGGATGGAGGGACCCATCCCAGGGACATTCAGGTAAGTTCAGGTAAGTATAATTTTATTTTATTTTTTATATTTTTTTTTGGCATAGGGGGGCCTGATTTGTGCCCCCCTACATGCCTCAATGCCCAATGACCATGCCCAGGGGACATAAGTCCCCTGGGCATGGCCATTGGGCAAGGGGGCATGACTCCTGTCTTTACTAAGACAGGAGTCATGTAAATGGCGTCTGGGCGTCGTTAAAAATGGCGCAAATCGGGTGGAGGCGATTTTTTGGCGTCAACCTGACTTGCACCATTTTAAGACGCCCTAACGCCATTTTCCCCAACGCCGGCGCTGCCTGGTGTACGTGGTTTTTTTCCACGCACACCAGGCAGCGCCGGTCTGCTAGCGCCGGCTAACGCCATTCAATAAATACGGCGCCCGCATGGCGCTTCAGAATGGCATTAGCCGGCGCAAAACTTTTTGACGCTAAACTGCGTTAGCGCAGTTTAGTGTCAAAAAGTATAAATACGGGCCACAGTGTTTTAATCCAGCTGATGAAGCCGTGCCCGAAGCCAATTGCTTTTAGCGTGCGGATGAGGAAGTCCCAGCATAATGTGTCAAATGCTTTTTCTATGTCTAGGGAGAGGGCCGCTGCTTCTGTCTCCGTAACATGATGCATTATATGAATTAGTCTTCTAATGTTTAAAAAGGTGCTCCTGCCCGGAATAAATCCCGACTGATCAGAATGTATTAAGTTTGGTAGGTAGGGAAGTATTCTATTTGCCAGGATTTTCCCTAATAGCTTACAATCTGAGTTTAGCAGGGAAAGCGGTCTGTATGATTTCACGTCTAAGGGATCGCGCCCTGGTTTGGGAAGCACGACTATCAGGGCTTCGTGCATAGAGTCAGGGAGTTGTATCTTATTACGTGCTTCATTGAATACCTCCAGGAGTGGCTGTAAAAGGCGAGCAGCATGGGAGCTAAAATACTCTATCGCACATATGGTCAAGGATTGTGTTGGATGGCGAATTAGCCATGCTAATAGTCTGCCCGATCTATCTCCCTCAGCATGCTGTTTCGTCATGTAGTGTCTGGAATCATGTTTACTTAATCTAGAGTCTGCCTCCCTGTAGTCTGTTCTAAGCGAGTTTAATTCTGCTAATGCAGATTCACTTCGGGAGGCTTCTATCTCGGCTTTGCGGAGTTTAATCTCTAGTGTCTGGAGCTCCCTAGTGAGTGTCTTTCTAACCCCCACTGTGGCTGCAAGGCAGTGTCCGCATATTACCGCTTTGTGGGCGTCCCATTCAGTAGCACGGGATGATGTTGTGTGTTTATTCAGGGAGAAATAGTCAGCCAAGCACTTGGATAACTCAGCATGAAAGGGAGGGTCTGTAAGGGCTTCTGTCTGTAGCCGCCATTTTGGTATGTGAGCGTGGGTGCGGCCCCAATCCAAAGTTGTGTAAAGCGGGTTATGGTCAGAGATAGAGCGGGCTAGGTACTCGGATGCACTTACTTTTGAGGTTATGGACGCAGATGTAAGGAGCATGTCTATTCTAGTATGTAGTTTGTGGACAGGGGAATAGAAGGAGTATTCGCGGTGTGTAGGATGTCTCAGTCTCCAAACGTCTCTTAGTCCATTATTGGAGACCCACTTTGTCAGGTCTAGAGATGTACGGTTGGCCGGAGCAGTGTCTAGTGGGGGAAATGAGCGGTCCATGTGGGTATCGAGAACACAGTTAAAGTCCCCTCCCCATATGCTGTCTGCCGTAGGGTCGCTAAGGATGCCCGTTGTGAGTGTGCTCAGAAAGTCAAGTTGGTTTGTGTTCGAGGCGTATAGTGCTGTCAGTGCTAAGAGGGAACCATCTAGGACGCCTTCCAATATCATGTATCTACAGTTTGTGTCACATTGTGTACGAGACATGGCAAATGGGACCCCTGGGGCAATCCAGACTGCCACCCCGAGCATATGTTGAGGAAGTGATGCCGTAAAGTTGCCCTCTCCATTTTGAGCGTGTGCTTTCCAGTGTGGATTGGGATAGGTGTGTTTCTTGCAGTAGAGCTATATGTATCTGGTGTCTCCTGAGAAACGTATAAATTTGATGCCTCTTACACCATGCTGCCATGCCTCTTACATTCCATGTAAGTATCTTGTATTTTGGGGTGTATTGTTGAGTTTGAGAGGCCATAAGGGGTTTATGAGTTTAGCTAGGCGAAGGTGATATGTGTCGCCTCTCCCTCTTGTAGTGTGGACTCGCCCGCTCCCCACCGAAGTTGACCAGTTTGCGCCCCTGTTGTTGATGTACTTGGGTCTGTTGGTGTGACAGGCATAGCATGGTTTGATGTAAGAGTGGTCCCAGTTAAATAGCATGGAAAAAAGCGCATGTGTGAAAAAACAAACAGTAACTGTGTATAACATCCACTGAGGTTGTGGCATAATAAGAGAAATTCTGGGATTGCCAGTGTGAAGGAACAGTCCATATGGAGCAGGGGGGCTGGCAAGCGTAGATTCCAAGTCATTAGGTTGCCCAGCCCGTGTTGCTCCTGGTATTGGGTCCGTCGCCCAGGACCATGATTGCTTAGAGTACAGAGTTCAGGGGTTCCCGGCCCTGCCCCTCCGGCACCCGTCAGCCACCTGGATCAGGCCGTATCATAACATGATGACCATGACACAACCTGTGCGCTCAGATGGTACATTACTTTTTATTAAATATCATCTGCCGTGCGCGGAGTGAGAGTAGGGCCTCAATCAGAGTCCGCCGAATCCAAGGTTACTTCCTGGTATGGGTCACTCTCGGTTTGAGTGGATAGGGTTGTAGGTGAGGTGTTAACAAAGCGAGACGTTGCCTGTAGAAGAAGAGAGCATTCCATAAGAGACTGTTCGAGTGTAGGTTTGCCACTGTGTTTTTTACGTTGCCTACGTTTTGTTTTGGGGAGGACCATTTTTCCATAGAGTTATTAGCGTCCAAAGGGTCAGCCAGGCCCTTAGCGTGTAGCCAAGTCCATGCATCTTCTGGTGTGGTGAAGAAGAGTGTACGTGAATCGTCTTGCACATGAAGTTTGGCTGGAAACAGAAGTGCGTATTTGATGATGTGTTCACAGAGGCGTTCCTTGACCCGGTAGAAGGAACTGCGTTTCTTTTGCACTTCCGCTGTGAAGTCTGGATAAGCTGTGATCATTGCATTGTCAAATCGTACAGGTCCTGATTTGTGGAATAATTGTAGAATAAGGTCTCTGTCGCGATAGTTCAGGAGTCTTGCTATCAACGGTCAAGGCTGGGCCCCCGGAGGTGGGGGTCTGCCCAGGACTCTGTGAGCGCGCTCGATTGAGAATTATTTTGGTATGTTGTCCTTGAGAATTGTGTCAGCGAGCCATTGTTCTACAAAGAGTTCAGTACAAGGGCCTTCCGCACGCTCGGGAAACCCCACTAGTCGGATGTTGTTACGTCGTGACCTGCTCTCTGCGTCCTCTGCTCTACGTTTTAAGTTTACGACTTTGGCTGTTAAGTGAGACATCTGCACTTGGAGGTTCTTCACATTTAGGGGGAGAGCCACGTTATCTTTCTCCAATTCCTTAACCCTGTCGGCTAGCACATGTTGGTCTGCACGCAGTACGTTTACATCTTCTGCGACTGAACCTATTTTGGCTTCCTGGGTGGACTTGGTGTCCAGGATAGCTTGCAAGATCTTTTCGAACTGTGAAGTATGTGTTTGCAGCGTAAGTTCCAGTTTCTGTAGAGCCAGTTGTGTGGAGGATTGGGACTCAGAGGAGGCGGGGGCCGTGGGATCCATGCTGCCCGAGGGTTTACCCATTTGATGTCTGCAGTACAAAGTGGGCACTAGCGGAGTTAGTACAATTATGGAATTGATGGCTTGCAGGGGGTGGAGTTACCTCACTGTCTTTCCGGTGTTAGGCGTGGATATTAATGGCAGTGATGTTTGCAACATGGGTCTTGGTGTATGGCGTTGTTTGTTAGTGCTGCGTCCGGGTCCCGCCTTACTTCCTGGTCGCCATTTGATGTCAATTATGTTTTGTGTCCGGTACTGAGTCTCTCATCAACAACGAACCTGGAAGATCGCGTGGTCAAGGAGTGAAGCGTGCACTATGCAGTTAGAGCAGCAGGTAGTGGGACAGCAATGGACAAGTCAGAAAGTGCCCAGGGCAGCTTCATATCTCCTCTCAGCCAATAGTGCCAGGTATGGTGATTATTCTGTCCTATCACTGTCACTGTTCGCTGCATTTGGGTAAGCTCCGTGGGGGGGACAGCGACCCGCCCCTGCACCGTGACCCGATCCGCATCGCCGAAGGATATTCAGCCCCTCGCAGTCCCCACCATGAGGGCGCCTCGAGAAGGGGTGTCCAAAAAAAGAAAAAAAATAATAATAATTCAGCTTCAGTCGGCTTGGTCACTGTGGCCGTCGTGCAGGCTGCAAGTTGATTTTTGGGGGCCTCAGCGCCCTTGAATTACACCCTGCTCGGTTGTGGTATTCCAGTGCCATGGGGGCCTCTGTGGGTTTCGTGTGAGCCGTCCAAGAGGGGAGGGGAATCCAGGGCCCAGCCGGCAATGAAGCGCCGCAATCCAGGAGGGCCGCGCGCGGCCACTGTGCGCACTAGCGCACGCGCCTAGGCCCATTTCAGGCCCAGCGCTGCATCTATTTTCCGGCCTCGAGGGGCCGCCTCCCAGCGCTCGACTCCAGCGCGGGCACCGGAGTGCAGGCCCTCCCAATGTCGTGCCCGGGCTCCTTACGGGCTCCAACACGCGAGCGCCGAGCACCAGAGGGCCAGGGGTGGAGCTGGTCCCTGGCCTCGAACGGCTCACCGGCTGTTGATGCGGGCAATGCCCGGGCAGGTCCCCGGCCCCCTCCCGGCATCAGAGGCAATCCCGGAGTCCCGGAGTGGGTCGCTGCTCCGGATGATGGTCCTGGGCAGCTGGGCTAAGAGCGCCCGCCGTGAGGACGGTGTTGGGCGCCGTTTACAGGATCCTTTGTCGGGCCAGGTGCGGAGCTGCAGTGTTAAGCTGCTGCTCCGGTCGCCATATTGGCCACGCCCCGCCCTATCAGCCTTCTTAATAATGATTATAAGATCCTTATGAAAATTTGGGCAGCTCGCATTATGCCATTAGCCCAGAGCCTCATAAATCAAGATCAGTGTGGGTTTCTCCCCGGGAGATCTAACTCTATCAGTACAAACTTCTTGCTTCATGCAATAGACTATTAACAAAATGAAGGCACCTATAATACTGCTCTATGCTGAAAAAGCGTTCAATGTACTACAATGGGAGCTTCTTTTTTCAATCTTGAGGAGATTTAAGTTTCCCCACAAAATAGTGGAATTCCGATAAAATCTTTATCAACGGGCGGAAGCCAAAATCTTAGTTTAATCACGAGTAGCTGGCAAGGTGCTGATACGTCAGGGACTCGTTAGGGATGCCCTTTGTCTCCGGTCCTCTTCGCACTATTTATTGAACCATTAGTTTTGGCTCTGAGACTAGACAAGATTCTATTAAAGGTCCATTTTTAAGGCTCACCCAAACTAAAACTCTTCACAGATGATAACATTTTGTATCTTGCTGCTGAAACCCAGAACATTGGGAGTGCCTTTAAAAAGATTAAAGCCTTCTTTGATTTACGGGCCTATCGGATCAACAAATCAAAATCCGAGGCATTACTCTTCACCGCCCAATGAATCAATATTGCCATGTGAGATGCAAACCAACTACCAAGCTTCCCACTCAATTAGACATCTTGGTGTCTATGGTTCCAAAAACATGTCAGACCTTTATAGGCTCAACTATCACTCTGCTCTTAAGAAAGCACAAGCTCTTATGTTCAAGTGGCAGAATTCCCCGTTAACAATAATTGGCCACATCGCTCTGGTCAAAATGATGATACTCCCTTTATTTCCATTCATTTTCTCGAATATAATGATTAAGGTTCGTCAAACATTTTTTGAGGATCTAAAATCAATGCTTCATGAGTTTGTTTGTGCAAGTAAAAAAATTATATTCAGCTGGAATCACTCCAGCTGACTGTCAAGGATGGAGCCCCAGCCTTACCCCACTTTAAGAAGTATTATGAGGCAGCATACATGGATCCTCGACGTACCCCGCAACAGCCACATCTCCGCACACCTGAGACACCTGCATTGGCTCCCAGTCAGCAAAAGGATCACCTTCCGTCTTCTCACCCACGCACACAAAGCCCTCCACAACAAGGGACCGGAATACCTCAACAGACGCCTCAGCTTCTACGTCCCCACCCGCCCCCTCCGCTCCGCTGGCCTCGCACTTGCTGCCGTCCCTCGCACCCGCCGCTCCACGGCGGGTGGGAGATCTTTCTCCTTCCTGGCGGCCAAGACCTGGAACTCCCTCCCCACCAGCCTCAGGACCACCCAGGACCACTCCGCTTTCCGGAGACTCCTAAAGACTTGGCTGTTCGAGCAGCGATAACCCCCCCTTTCACCCCTAGCGCCTTGAGACCCGCACGGGTGAGTAGCGCGCTTTATAAATGTTAATGATTTGATGGATTGGATTGTTAATGCTATCACTACATGTCATAGTGATTCTAATTTTTATCTGAAATAACATCCAACTATTTCATTTTCTCAAAATGCTGTGGCTCCCAAAACACACTAGATATGAGGTTCCAAACCTGCTCTGAACCAGAGGTGCCGAGATACAACACCTCTATCACCTTACTCGCTTTCATCCATTAATTTCTTTAAAGGAAGCTGGAGCATATGGGCTCCTCTTTTCTAGTAAAGTTATAGATGACTGGGCAGAATTGGACTTCCTTAAGCCTCAAGATTTTATAGCAGGATGCAATGTTAAAATATGGGCACAACTCAAGACTAATAATTCCACAATCCCAGATTTTTTAAGCTTCTCATTTTTTCAGATCTCTCATTATATCCAGTCAATGGGTTTCACAATCTGCTACCCATCTAAATCACTCTCTTTCAAGATTACCCAGCTGTATGGTTTCAGAAACAAACAGGAGTCGGGAATTGGTACCATATTCTTCTGCAAGAGCTCTTCAGCAAGAATTCTCTCTTCTGCTCTAATTAGGATAACAACTACAACAGCCTGTATGATAGATCATCAGTCCTGGAAGCAGTATAATATCTTCTCCCATAAGGTTTTGAGAGGCGCCAACTCTAACAGGATGAAATGTTTTTACAAAGTGGATGCTTTACTATACACCTTTGCACCTCAGTAAGATGTCTCCATTAATTTCAGGCAAATGCTTTAGGTGTCATTGTAATGTTGCCGACTGGCTTCAGACCTGCTTCCTATGTCCTGTCATCACCAATTTCTGGGACAAAATCTTTCAGTCGATTAATAAGCAGCTCCACGTACAGCTTGCACCAGAACCTAATGGAGCCCTGTTTGGCCTATCCAGCTGTCCTGAGCTGTCAATACAATCAAACCAATTTTTTATTGCATCTTTAATTGCAAAGTCTTTGATCTTGCAGCAAGGGAGAATACCCTTAACTCCGTCATATGACCTTTGGGAATATAAAGTGAAATCGGTCCAATCTAAAGAACGACTCTATGCTCAAAGAATCGGGGCCATTCGGAAATGTTATCGTTTATGGGATAATAATGTCCTAATTTCAGACTAAATTGAATACAAAGAAGCTTTAGGGAATAGATGTTCACGTAAAGTGTAAAACAAAGTGGTAATTAATTGCAAGGTTTCATACTGTAAGTGCTTATGATCATATGAAGATTTAGGCCCTCATTACAACATTGGCGGTAAATGCCGCTTATCGCCGTGCACAAGACCGCCAACACACCGCCGCGTCCACGGAATTCCGCCACAGCTATTACGACCCACATCTCAGAATCCGCCAAAATCTAGACACCCACACAAGTCCACCACACCAAAGGTCAGTGATAAACTGGCGATAACAAGACCTCCACCATCACGCCAATAGGAATACGCCCACACTATCACAACCCACAAATCCACACAGCGGTCTTTCAACCGCGGTATTCCATTGGCGGTACACACCGCTGCGCTCAAAATACACACACATTTACAAAACACTACTACATTGGACAAATCAAAATACACACACGTGATACACATACACACACCACTCCCACACACCCAATAAAATATAAAACACACACCCACATTAACCACAAACCCTTACTACCAAACATTTTGAAGAAGGCCAGAGAGACAGCAAAGCAAAGACAACACCAGCATACAGAGACACACAACACCATCACACATACACACCCACGCACAAAACACCACAGACCCCTAAACATCACCCCACACATCACAACACACACCACCTCACACATCACCCACACCACCCCATGGCACCGCAAAGACACCCCAGGTTTTCTGAGGAGGAGCTCAGGGTCATGGTGGAGGTAATCATCTGGGTAGAGCCACAGCTATTCGGATCACAGGTGCAGCACACCACCATAGCTAGGAAGATGGAGCTGTAGCGCAGAATCGTGGACAGGGTCAGTGCAGTGGGACAGCACCCAAGAACACGGGATGACATCAGGAAGAGGTGGAACGACCTAGGGGGAAGGTGCGTTCCGCGGTCTCAAGACACCACATTGTGGTTCAGAGGACTGGAGGCGGACCCCCACCTCCTCCCCCACAACTAACAACATGGGAGGAGCAGGTCTTGACTATACTGCATCCTGAGGGCCTCGCAGGAGTAGCTGGAGGAATGGACTCTGGTAAGTTAAATCTTTAACTACTTCATCCCCCACCCTACCTGCATGCTATCACATACCCCCACCATCGCCCTCACCCCATCACTCCAACTCCTCACATATGTCCCACTATCACAAACCACCCATCCCAACACCAAGCCCTGCATGCAACAACAAAGCATGGACACCCTTCACCAATGCATGCCCACTTCACATACCCACAAAGACCCCTAAACAATTATCACACAAGGTCCTACACAGGAATGGAAGCACAGGGGTACAGGGTCACCCACCCATTGCACACCATGGCACACACAGATGCAATAATCATGCCTTTACACCCCTGCAGGACCCCTACCCAACGCCACCGGTAAGGAGGTTCCAGACATGTCCACTCCACCCACAGAAGAGGCCCACAGTGATGACAGCAGCTCTGTCCAACTGGATTTAGATGACCAGCCGGCCCATCTGGGACCTCGGGACAGTCGGTTACCCTCACACAGTCACAGGCCACCACAGAGCCTCCCCCCTCAGGAAACACCAGCACAGCACCCACCCAGCGGGCCCATACCTCTCTCCCCAGGACACGTCAAGCAGCAGTGTGTCCACCACTACAGGGAACCCAGGCCAACCCACTACCCCGAGAACAGCAGGGACCTGGGGCAGTGGTAGTTGGCACACAGTTCAGGGGACAGAGGCCCAGGAAAACCGGGCAACCGGGAGGGCTGCTGTGCGACAGGGGGAGGACAGGCCCAGGGAAACCACTCTCCACCAGGCCCTATCCAACATCATGGGAGCCTACCATCATTCCCAGGGGACGATGGCAACGGTACTGGCCAAGTTTCAGGAGACCCAGCGGCGGCAGGAGGAACAGTATTTGGGGTTCAGGGAGGAACTCAAATCCATCAATACCACCCTGGGCACCATTGTAGGGGTGCTGAAGGACCTCCTGAACACGAGGGACACTGTGGCACAACAAGGGGCTCCTGACACTAGCCTGGACGATGAACTGCCCACCACCTCCGCCAGCGTTAGTTGACAGGAGGCACCGCCACAGGACCACGACACCAGCACCCCACCCCCTGCAGATGGCGAACCACCCGGTAAACGGTCCCTGAGATCCAGACCAAAGACAGAGAACAATGCCAAGACCCCCGTCAAGAAATGAGACCACCCTGAATGTCATCCTTCTGTCCCACTTTGTCACCCTGTCGATCCTTAAACTGCCCTAGCTCCACTTCCTATCCCCCTTTGGACAATGCACCTGTGAGACTAATAGACTGAACTCTGCCATGGACATTCCTCCACCATCACCCCTGACCATTTTACAACCCCCTCCACTATTTAGCACTTAAATAAACACCCTTAAATTACAAAACAATCTGGAGTCAGTCTGTGCTTTCACAATTGTGTATTTGCAATGACCGAGGGAAATAGCAATGTCCATTGTATTTTCAAAATACCTATGTCACACAGTTACAGTCCATGAGGTAACATAGCAGAGGTCACACAGTGGGACCCACATCTGTGAAATCGAAAGGGAAAGTGACAAATCAGGGTCCATACACTGGGTGAAAGTGACAGACAGATGAGAGGTCGAACAATTTTATCAGATGTAGGAGGCAGTGATGTCTTCTTACCTGTGTCTCACTGGAAGTATTGCTGGATCACAGTGTTGTCTATGTCCTCTTCTTCTGCCTCCTCTTCTTCACTGTCCACAGGCTCTACAGCTGCCACAACACCTCCTTCAGGACCATCCTTCTGCAGAAAAGGCACCTGTCGTCGCAAAGCCAAGTTGTGCAGCATACAGCAGACCACGATGATTTGGCACACCTTCTTTGGTGAGTAGTATAGGGAACCAGCTGTCATATGGAGGCACCTGAACCTGGCCTTCAGGAGGCCTAAGGCCCTCTCTATAACCCTCCTAGTTTGCCCATGTGCCTCATTGTAGCGTTCCTCTGCCCTTGTCCTGGGATTCCTCACTGGGGTCAGTAGCCATGACAGGTTGGGGTAGCCAGAGTCACCTGCAAATGTCGAGGGACAACTGTTAGACACACACTAAGCCTTAGGGACAACTCCAGACCCAGACAACTATTCACACTGTATAGGGTCCATGTCCTCACCCAGTAGCCTCACACTCTGGAGCCTCTGGAGTTGCCCTATCACATAAGGGATGCTGCTATTCCTCATAAACGTCATGCACTGAGCCAGGAAACTTGGGGTTCACATGGGAGATGTACTAGTCGTCCAAACACACCATCTGCACATTCATTGAATGTTAACTCTTCTGGTTTCTGTACACCTGTTCACTCCTGCGGGGGGGAGTACCAAGGCCACATGTGTCCCATCAATGGCTCCTATGATATTGAGGATATTTACCAGGGCATAGAAGTCACCTTTCACTGTAGGCAAATCCTCCACCTGAGGGAAAACGATGTAGCTGCGCATATGTTTCAGCAGGGCAGACAACACTCTGGACAACACGTTAGAGAACATTGTCTGGGACATGCCTGATGCACAAAGCCCCCTCCAGAACCAGTGGAGAAAGGCATCCATTACCTCTGTCCTTGGCAGGATGAAGCACTCTGGGCACAAAGCCCCCTCCAGAACCAGTGGAGTATCACATCCACTACCTCTGTCCTTGGCAGGATGAAGCACTCTGGGCACAAAGCCCCCTCCAGAACCAGTGGAGACTGTTATCCACTTGAGAGACTGTGGCTTTGCACTCCCCAGGATAAAGCAGTGGGCAAACCACCCACTGGAGAGACTTGTGAGATTGTGGCTTTGCACTCCCCAGGATAAAGCAGTGGGCAACCCACCCACTGGAGAGACTCGAGAGACTGTGGCTTTGCACTCCCCAGGATAAAGCAGTGGGCAAACCACCCACTGGAGAGACTTGTGAGACTGTGGCTTTGCACTCCCCAGGATAAAGCAGTGGGCAAACCTCCCACTGGAGAGACTTGTGAGACTGTGGCTTTGCACTCCCCAGGATAAAGCAGTGGGCAAACCACCCACTGGAGAGACTTGTGAGACTGTGGCTTTGCACTCCCAATGATAAAGAAGTGGGCAGCCCACCCACTGGAGAGACTTGTGAGACTGTGGCTTTGCACTCCCAAGGATAAAGCAGTGGGCAAACCACCACTGGAGAGACTTGTGAGACTGTGGCTTTGCACTCCCCAGGATACCTCAATGGGCATGGAGCCCCCTCGTGGAGCTGGTGTTGTGCACTCATCCGGCTGAGGTGCGCCCCCTTCCCTTCCCCCTGAGGTGCCTGTTTTATTTCAATCTGATGCCCCTGCAGTGTTCTCTCTGTTTGGATCGGGTATTGAGTGTGGGCCTCGCCCATGCATTTTGGGCCCAGTGGTCCACGCACTATGTAGGTGCAGTACATGGACTTGAATTCTTGGTGTACATATTTTTTAATAGTGTATATATATTTTTGAGTAATGGATTTTTCCTGATTACAATCGTTCAACTCATTTCCTTTTGTCCTTGTGTTCTTCCAGGGGGGGTTGGGGGGGGGAATGTAATGTTTCAACATGTATTGGTGTGTGTGTTGTTGTGTGTGAGGGTGGGGGTGTTTCATGTTGTGTGTGTGTGTCAATCTCTTTCCCCCCCCCTCTCCACTGTGTAGTAGGTGCAGTATCACCGTGGTAGTGGCCGCCGTCAGTCGTGCTCCTGGTAGAGGAGCAGGAAGACTATTGCAGGGAGAATTTGGAGTTCTGGCTCCATGGTGTCCTGGTTCCTCATGGGGTGTGTAGAGGTGAGAGTTTTCCCTTCCAAGTCCTGTTTCTGCCGTGTTTTTGTTCGCGTAGAATCAGCCCCGGAAAAGGTGGCGGATTGGCCTCTCATAATGGGGTGGGTGGAACATTGTCTTCTGCCTGTCTGTTGGCGGTGACCGCCATGCTGTTTGTTTGTACCGCCGTGTCCGTCGGAGTGTTAAAGTGGCTGTCTATGTTGGCGGTTTCCGCTGCAGTCATAATTCAATTTTTTTTACCGCCGGCCTGTTGGCGGTCTTACCGCCGCTTTAACACCGACCGCCAGGGTTGTTATGAGGACCTTAGATTTGTAATTTTGCTGTATCAATATTTATACTTGCACAAATAAAACAAGTCTGTATTCATTGATAACACCGTAATATACCAGAGAAAACGTATTGACAAAGTCATCAAAGGTAATCAGGGCCGGCCCAAAATAAGCAGGCCAATAACTAAAATGAGGTTATAGAAATGCATGGTAGTTTATTCCCATGTGGTGGTATAACCTCATAACAAGTGCCTGGAGTACACCATATAGGCTCTGAAAACTGAAAAGAACAATGAGAATCAAATTCAAAATCTAGGAAGCTCCAAAAGTGACATAGACTATTTTTATTCTTTTCTGTCTAACTTTCCACATGCATAACAGAAACCATGAAACTGCAGAAACAATAGGTTGCCTAGTATCGCTTACCAAAATCCTGATTACCACTCCTTAACCTATTAAACACAAATTATGACAAAGCAAAAAAAGTCATTTCTTTCTGCAACCTATATAAGCTGGTCAAAAATGTAATCATGTTTTGATGTTTCAATAACCTTATTGCAAAAAGGACCAAACCTTCATATACCGTGGGAGCATGCTGCCATTTTGCTGTAAAACAGCAAAGTGTCAGAATCCCTATCCAGAATTTCAAATAGTGAGATTTGACTGGAGGTTCAATCTCCTCCATAAAATCTTCCATGATGTATTCATCTTTGAACTCAAGAAAGGAAAGTGTAAGGGTACCTAACCCGGCTTGCCCTAGTAGGGATTCATATGAACGTTGCCTGTAATTAACCTTAATATAGATCTAAGCCAAGGAACCTTACTTGCAGTGGGTATCCCTAGTACCTCCTTTAAGCCCTGATGACAGGAAATTAAGGCGGTCATTCTGACCCTGGCGGTAAAAACCGCCAGGGCCGTGGTCCGCGGGAGCACCGCCAACAGGCTGGCGGTGCTCCTTTGGGCATTCTGACGGAAAGTCAGCGGTGTACCGCCGGCTTTCCGCTGCCCAGGGGAATCCTCCATGGCGGCGCAGCTTGCTGCGCCGCCATGGGGATTCCGACCCCCATACCGCCATCCTGTTCCTGGCGGTTTCGGCCGCCAGGAACAGGATGGTGGTATGGGGTGTCGTGGGGCCCCTGGGGGCCACTGCAGTGCCCATGCCAATGGCATGGCACTGCAGGGGCGCCCGTAAGAGGGCCCCACTTAGAATTTCAGTGTCTGCTTAGCAGACACTGAAATTTGCGACGGGTGCTACTGCACCCGTCGCACCCCTTCCACTCCGCCGGCTCCATTCGGAGCCGGCTTCCTCGTGGAAGGGTGTTTCCCGCTGGGCTGGCGGGCGGCCTTTTGGCGGTCGCCGGCCATCCCAGTGGGAAACCCAGAATGACCGCCGCGGTCTTTTGACCGCGGAACGGTCTTCTGGCGGTTCCCGCTTGGCGGGCGGCTCCCGCCGCCCGCCAAGCTTGGAATCACCCCCTAAGTCTTCGCCAATACAAAAGATCTCAATCAAGTTTTGTCAGAGATCGATCTGAAAACAAGATCTAATCTTAGTGGGGTTAGTGGGGTGCTAGTGGGAAGGTTGGTAAAATTTGCATAAATTGATTTTCAACCTTCAGCAAGGGTTTTACGCCCTTGTTGTAACACAGCTCTGCACCATAGATGGCCATCCCAAGGGCTTTATGGTCATGTATTTGAAGGGCTGGAGAAATTGGGCAGAATTGAGAGCCCCCCTGCAAGTTCACTTTTACCTCTGAGTGTTGTTCCATTTTTAATCTATATTTTTATAATATGATGTAGCCAATCAAAGTGGTCTGTGAGGGTGACCCCTATATACTCAAAAGTGTGAAATCCTTCCAGTAGAACCCACTGCGTGTAAGGTTGGTTCTAGTGGATGTACAGAGGTTGAAAACCATAAACATACTTTTTGATCTCTAGCCTCCTCTGTGTGCAGAAGGCCTCAAACTGACTCAGAAGCTTGTGTATCTCCATGGTCAATTTAGAGACCAGAAGAGTGTCATCAGCAAACAGAAGGGCCTGGACTCCAACATCGGCTAATCTTGGGGCATCATTCTCCCACTTCTCAAGCTAAATCACTAAGCCATTGATGAATATGGTGAATAGGTCAAGATGAGAACACACCCCTGCCGAACGCTGCTACGGACTGGGACTGGATCAGTCAACTCACCCTGAGGCCTGTATCTAACCTGAGCAAAGTTGTTGGTATGGAATCTTATAATTACATCTAGTAGATACTTTGGGACCCCAATTCCAGCCAAAACCTTGCACAAGATCTCCCTGGGAACTAAGTCAACAAATGCCACATAAAGGCAACCACCCCCAGAGCAACATTGTTCCAATAGAGCAACTGAAGGCAGAACACCTGGTTGATGCTACGTATACTATCCCCAAAGCCAACCTGTAATGGTTGAGGGATTTCTGAGGCTAACCATTCACAAAGCCCATCCAGAATAATCCAACTGACTAGCTTTGGGGTACTGTCAATAAGACTGATCGGCCTATAGTTTAATGAAAGTACCCTAGAGACCTTCTTAAAGATAGGAATGGTCTCTGCCCCAGCCAATGTAGGGGGCATGGGTACTCCTTTCAAAATGGCATAGAAATAAAATGTAAAATAAGGACACCATATGTCCTTTCCACTCAGAATAGGTCCCCAAGGATTTTGTCCAAACCCAGACTATCCGATCTATAGCTTTGCTAATTGCAGAAATTGAACTATAGATGGTGTCTTGAGCTAGTATAAACTGTGCAGATGGTTCGGTTTGGTGATTACCTAACCCCTGTGTTCCTACACTACAGGTAAGGACCTTACCCAATGGCTCAGCAGCTCACTCTGACAGGTTTCCAATCCTGTTGAGCGGGGGTGCAGTTCTAAAAGATGACCAAACCAATTGACTGAGGAGATATTGTGGTCTACTGGGGAATAATCCATACCAAAGCCACAAGAGTGTGCCAAAAGGAACAATGGTCTTTCACTTTAATGGCATGTAACATAGTGGCCCACTTGTTGTGTTCCCATTCTCTTTTATCACGAGAAGTGGCAGCTTTGTACGACTGTCTGGCTTCTTGGATCAGATGTCTATTCTGGAATCATATGGCCTTTCATAGTGTCTGCCTGACTGCTCTGACAATACCACAATACCACAAGGCCTGTAATCTTCTTCCTGCATAGCATTTAAACTTAACTAAAAAGAAATTCCTTACCAATTAAAATATGGAATTATGGATTGCACTAACTCTCTCCAGGGATCCAGTTTGCTTCAAAGGTAAAACCATAACTTTGAAACCATCAGCTACTGCCTTATAAACATCTCTCAGAGCTTTGGAGACTCTGCAATGGCACTCCACTTTATCCTATGTTGGTTATTGGTAAGTAGAAGCCTTCTGTCTAACGGATCACTAAGGGGCTAGATAGAGTGATTCCCAATGGTCTCAAGCTAGGGTGCAGAGCATTATGCTCACTGTCCTGTTGAAGAATTACAATCATATCAACCAGTTTAGGCAAAAGTCTAATGTCAAGCAATATATAGTCAATAAGACTGGTGTTATTCAAACTATTGAATGTATGTCATTCCTCGTTATCAGAGGCCATTCTCCCATTACAAACTCTGAGAGCTTGGTTAAGGGTGAATGCTTCCAATTGGAATGCTGAGCTGTCCATTTCCTTATAGGAGGGATTGTAAGCCCGGGAATAGTCCAAACCTGGTCCAAATCAATCTCCTTGGCCACACATGACACATGACAGGGTGGTTTTCACCCACACTGTTAACCCTTATGAAAGCCATCCCTTATCAGATGAGAATGCAGCCTGTGTAAAATAGACAAAGCCAGTGCAAAACTGTGGGAACAGTGACCAGGTCTCCTGAAAGAGACAAATGTTGAACTTGTTGAAAAGTGACACCAGTCCAGGCAGGGTATTTTTGAGGTGATTCCTGAAAGTTTCCACAATACAAGCTTGGTAGATGGGACAATGGTGGTGCTAGGAAAATCATTACTAGGGGTTTCAGAAATGACTGGAGAAAGGCCATTGGCAGATATGGATAACAAAGAGTGAACAGAATCCCCAGGACATCTAGCCCTTGTGTTGCAATAGCAGGATTACTGATTTTATTCATAGCTGTCTGAACAGCCTGGACCTTTTAGTTGATGAAGGGTAAAGAAACCACTGGAACATTCCTTCCTGATGAAATACATGAGACTTAGAAATAATTTATTGAAAGGAAAGTGTGAAAAATTAACATGAACAATGAAAAGTGCTCCTGGGACCAGATTGCCAACCCTCCAATGAGCTCTCAATTCCAGACATCCTCCTTTGTACTTCAACCAGCAAACTCGATCTCCAAAATATACCCACACCTAAAAACTTCACTGATTTCTTGTTTATCAAAACTGTGATCATCCAGACTGATCCTCTGCCGACAGAACCACTGGAATACAGGAAAAGCTTGCAGAGCATTGGAGTTCGATGAGAAGGAAAATTATAGGAAACAAAAGAACTTCAAGCCAAACAAGCAACAGAAAATCAAAGTAGGCAAGAAGAATGGAAAAATGATGAAGAGGAAGAAATTCCCCCTCTACCAAGACAAAATATGACTTGCTCACATCTATTACATTCATTAGTGAACTAAGAATCTAGAGCGTACTTAATACATGCAGGAAGAAGAGGAGAGAGAACTTTGCCAGTTGGTGGGATGGAGAGTCAAAACATCTTCACTTATGGGATCACAAATAGAAGGTCGCAGAAGGTCAAAAAGAAACAAAACAAGAGGCCTGGACAGACCATGTTAAACAGTGTCTAAAACTTCCACAGAGGTGGTGCTAGTGCCCACTGTGAGGCTTGTCTGCCATCTATGACTCCATGATGGGGGTATGGAAAAATGAATATGTGACATAAGGCTAGAAAATAGAAGTGAATGATGAAATAAGCATAATAACAAAAGGTGAAATGTGGTTTCTGATTAAAGAACACAAATGGAGATAAATAAACCCAGATAAGAATTGTTAAAAGCTGGCCATTGAGGGAACTCTGAAAGCCCCCATTGTTAACACACCATTGAACTTACCGGGAAAAAATCACAAGTAAAAAGAGTTAGAAAAGTCCTTGAAACCCAAACCCTCTACCTCTAAAAATTGGGTTTCTGGTTGCCAGAGGTATGCATTTTGACCAAACTGGATCCACAATCCGAGTCAGGATAAGTCAGTTACACACTATAAATGAACCTGTGCTCACCCTCTGGTAGCTTGCCACAGAGCACGCAGGTATAACTTAGGAGGCAATGTGTAAAGTATCTGTGCAACACTTCAACAACTAAAGTAGTGAAAAAAACACACACAAATAATCCACACCCATTTAGACAAACAGAGCTAATTTTAATGAACAAAACGACCAAAACAACAAAAATTAGAAGTTGAGATATGAATTTGTAAATAATATTTGCAAATGCAGAGCTTAAAAGATTAAAACGTCCACCATGGCTATCTGGTCGAGCTTGACCGGACTAAATCCAAAGTTCAGGCAGACCATGATGGAGTGTGGACTGACTACAGGAACCAACCTTGCCCCTCTGAAGCAGTACCTTGTGTGGAGGGTTGTGTCAATGTCAAAGATCCGATGTAAGGAGAAGAGGAGACAATGTAAGGGTGATGCACCGGTTCTGATACCCGCAGTCAGGGATGCGTCATTGTTGAGTCATGCAGTCGTTGATGTGATGTCCTCAAGCTGCAGCGTTGAACCCTTTAAGATGAACGCAATGCTTGGTCATCAAGCCGAGCAGTCAGCAAAGTGAAGGCGATGCACCAGCTCCAAACCATATTGCTTTTGTCTTCAGCGGCATTGAGGAGAGATGCAGCCGTTCTGATGGGCACAGGGATGACGATTCATGGATTTCTATAGAGAACAGCTGCAGAACCCACTTCCAAGGGCCCAGGACTGAATTGGCACCACGTGGAAGGCTAGTGCTCACAGTTGTCAGAGTCCAGCAGCTGTAGCAGAGTTGAGTAAAGTATTTGATGTGTTTGAGACTTCAGAACAGGAGGCAAGCCAGCAAGCCCATGGAATCACTTTGGTTCTGGGAATGTAGAGATTCAGGTCCATCCCAGGCAAGAAGGGAAGCAGGCAGTAGGGCAGGGACAGCAAAATCCAGCAGAGTTCCAGCAGATTGACAGTCTCTTTAGCAGCACAGCAGTCCTTCCCTCTGGAATAATGTCCAAAGGTCCAGAAGTGTACTGATTTGGTGGTATTTGGGGTTGAGTACTTGAACCCAGTTGTAACTTTGAAGTGGGGGAGATTCCAAGATAGGCTTTTGAAGTGCACAAAGTTCCTGTCCTTCCTTTTCTGGCTCCAGCACACAACATGGGTTGTGCAGCCCTTTACTAGAGCTCAGGACCCAGCCTATTCAGGTGTAAGTCTCAGCTCCTCCCTCCCATTCTGCCCAGGATAAACCATCAAGATGTTAATGGCCCATCAGGATGTGGATGGTCCATCAGGCACACCAAAGCTCCCTTTGAGTGTGACTGTCTAGAAGGAATGCACAAGAGCCCAGTTGTCACCCACTTAGAGATGCAATCAAAGACAGGCAGAGACACAGGATGTTTAAAGTAAGAAAATGTTATTCTTTAAAAGACAGTGGTTCTCAACAGAGTATTAATGGAGATATAGGCGGTCATTCTGACCGCGGCGGGCGGTGGTCGCCGCCCGCTATGCGGTTACCGCCGAATGACCGCACCACGGTCAAAAGACCGCGGCGGTCATTCCAACTTTCCCGCTGGGCCGGCGGGCGACCGCCAAAAGGCCGTCTGCCGGCCCAGTGGGAAAGCCCCTGCAACGAGGAAGCCGGCTCCAAATGGAGCCGGCGGTGTTGCAGGGGTGCGACGGGTGCAGTGGCACCCGTCGCGATTTTCACTGTCTGCAAAGCAGACAGTGAAAATCTTTGTGGGGCCCTGTTAGGGGGCCCCACGGCACCCGTTCCCGCCATCCTGGTTCTGGCGGTGGACACCGCCAGAAACAGGCTGGCGGGAAGGGGGTCAGAATCCCCATGGCGGTGCTGCAAGCAGCGCCGCCATGGCGGATTCCCTGGGCCAGGGGAAAACCGCTGGGAAACCGCCGGTTCCCCTTTTCTGACCGCGGCTTTACCGCCGCTGTCAGAATAGCCCAGGAATCACCGCCAGCCTGTTGGCGGTGCTTCCACCGCCCTCCGCCATGGCGGTCATGGACCGCCAGGGTCGGAATGACCCCCATAATGGGCATAAACCACAATTGTATTAATATCACAACAGTAGAAATAATATAAGAGAAGAGCAACCTCAATTATTTAAAAAAACAAAGTCAAAAACTGAAATCAGTCTTTACGCCAATATATTTGTGCAAAGTTCATATATGATTTGAAAAACCCCAAAACAAACATGGAACCTACAATTTTCATAAGACACACACATTAACTCATTTGATCATAGAAAGGTTTCCAAAAAAATGGCCAAAGCGACCCAGGTTAATCAAAGTCCATGTCTGTGTCCTAAGTAAATTCAAAGGGTCAGAGTATTAGGACTGTTCTGAGCCCAGTAGATGACGTTTCAACCCTTTAAATAATACAGGGTCTCATCATGACTAAACAAAAAAATAGCTATTAAAATACACTGAACCCTGCCCTGTGGACTGTCCAGTGCCTAACTTAGGGGGTACATATGTATTAAAAGGAAGGTTTGGGCCTGGACCTGCTGGTTCGACATGGCAGTTTGAAGCTGCACACAAAGGCTCTGCAGGGGCAGGCCTGTGTCATGTTCAAAGGGCTACTGAAGTTGGTGGCACAATCAATGCTGCAGGCCAACTAGTAGTATTTAAGTCAGCAAAACAGGATGTCAGAAGAAAAAACATCATGAGGAAAACAACACCAAGGATGCAGGGTATAACACCCACAAACGCCTAGGTCCCTGTGCCAAAAGCAGATGTGCCATTCTTTTAGCAATTGGGTTACTTGTTGACTGGGGTGTAGGTCCTGGTCAAGCAACAACCACAATCCTTGTCAGGGCAAGGCACAAGCAAGCCCCAAATGAACCTAAGCTCAACCCCCTGGTAGCTTGGCAAAGAGCGGTCAGGCTTAACTTAGAGGCAATGTGTAAAGTATTTGTTATTTGTTCCACACTTCCAACAGTAAAACAGTGAAAACACCACACAAATGTAATCCTCACCAGGTCGGAAAAGAAGAGCAGAATTTAATAAATAAAACAAGACCTAAATGACATAAATCCTTCTGGAGCTGTGAAGCTTTAAAGAATAAACAGCAATGTACTGGCTAAAAGCATAAAGTGCCAACCACGTTTATTTTGCAGGTCAAAATGGCAGATCAGACCACACACACAGGTCCTGCTATGGCAAGCCTGAGACACGTTTAAAGGACTACTTAAGTGGATGGCCCAATCTGTGCTGCAGGCCTATTAGTTACATTTAATTTACAGGCTCGGGGGACATGTAGTCCACTTTGCTAGGGACATATAAGTAAATTACATATGCCAGTTGGGTATAACCAAATGTTAACATGTTTTGAGCAGGGGGCACAAGCACTTTAGCATTGGTTAGCAGTGGTAAAGTGCACAGAGTCCTAACACCAGCAGAAACAAAGTCAGCTAAAACAGGAGATATGAAGGCAACACATTTAGGAGAAAACAACACCAAGGATGCCAGGTCTAACACAATCCAACATCAAAATGATTAGTTTCTTTAGACAATTGTCAGTTGATATGGTTGTTAAGCAGTAGGGCTGCAATATAGTTGAAGATCACCATTAGGCAGTGGGATGCATGGTGCTATACTCATAACGAAACATAACATCTAAAAGCCATAGGTTTATGTGTCAGACCTGGCCCTTTTTGCTGGGTTATCACCAAACTATTTTGCCTGACCTGTTTTTGCTTATTTTAGGACTCTGGGCACTTTATACTGCTGACCAGTGCTAAAGTACAAGTGCTCCCTGTCTAAACTGTATTGGTGATTGGTGTATCTGTGATTGGCATATTTGATTTATTAGCAGGTCCCTACCAAAATGCACTATGAGTGTACAGGTCTCGTAAATCTAATGTTACTAGTGGGCCTGCAGCACTGATTGTGCCACCCACACGAATAGCCCTGTAAGCATGTCTTAGACCTGCCACTGCAGTGTCTATGTGTGCAATTTTAAACTGCGATTTCAGCCTGGCAAGTGCACCCACTTGCCAGGTCCAAACCTCCCATTGACTACATGTAAGTCACTCCTACGTTAGGCCCACGGCAACCCCAAGGATAGTGTGCAGTGTATTTGAAAGGTAGGACATGCACTGGTGTGGTGTACAAGTTCTGATAGTGAAATACTGCTAAATTCGTTTTTCACTATTGCAAGGACTATCTCTCCCATGGTGTAGCATGGAGATTGCCTTGAAATATCTTTAAAGTGTAATTTCCCATTGGGAGCTAATAGAGATGTGGAGTTTGGGGTCTCTGAACTCACAATTTAAAAATACATATTTTGATGAAGATGCTTTTTAAATTGTAATTTTGAAAATGCCACTTTTAGAAAATGGGCATTTTCTTACTTAACCATTTTGTGTCTCTGCCTCACTGTGGAATACATGTTTGGGTCAAGATGACAGTTGGGATGTTTGTGAATTCACTCCAGACATCATACAGTGAGAGCTTACGTGTGCCCCTCATATCCTGATGGGTATTTCTTGGATAGAGTGGTGGGAGAGCTGACATTTGTACCTGAACAGGGCAGTGCCTGTCCTTACACAAAGCAGCCTCCACCCTTCTGGCCTGTGTCTAGGGCCATGGCAGGGAAAGGTAGGATCTTGTGCACTACAAAGACTTCTCTTTGAAGACAGAAATGGGTATAAATACTGGACCTCTGACTCACAAAGTTAGAACACTTCTGTACTCAGGACATTCTGCCAGTAAGAAGTGCTGGATGCTGTAGGAGGGACTGCCTCTCTGCCTGTTGCTTTGTTGCACTGGCCTGCTGATTGATGCTTCTGTATTGGAAGTGAAAGAACTAACCTTTGCTTTCTACATTTGCTTTCCAAGGTTCTCCAAAGGCTTGAGTTTTGCTTGCCTGCTGTTAAGAAGTCTCGGGGACATCAAAGACTTCATCTGCCAGCACCTGGGCTCATCTCCTGAGAACCCTGCCCTGCAAAGTGGTGCCAAATCCAGTCTGAGCCCTTGAAGGAGGTTTTTGGTGCTACAAAGAGAAAGTTCATGCATCGGATCATGTGTCATATTGAAGTGATGCATTGCTTGAAGGAGATGACGCATTGCCGCTGCCTTCACCGGGGAGTGGTCCCCGCTTGACGCAACAACCACAGTTTTCAATGCAGGTCCTAGTTTTCCATGTCAGAATAACCACCGCTGCGTGAGTTTTGAGCACCACATCAATGAAGTACATGATGCACCACCCTGACTCCGACGCAGTGCCTGCTTCATCGCTATGAGATCGGCGCATCGTGGCTTGACTTCCCACGCATCACTGGCGCATCTTCCCTGGGTGCCATTTTCTTCATTGACACCACATTGCAGTAAGGAATCAAAGTTTCATGCCTTAAACAACACATCTCCTCCCCTGTGGCAGCAAGGAACCGATGCATCACATCCCTTGCCTAGCAATAAGGAACCAACACATCACCTCTCCTGCAACAGTAAGGAATTGATTTAAAAAAAACTACAATTGCATTTAATCTTTTAAACATGATATCTTTGCTTGGGTATGTTTTTTTTTGTTTTGGTCTTATTTTACTAAAATAAATGTTAGCTATTTTTCTAAACTAGTGTGGAGTACTTTTGTGGTGTTTTCACAATGTTACTGTGTGTGTGTGTGTGTGTGTACAAATACCTTACACATTGCATCTGAGATAAGCCTGACTGCTTGAGCCAAGCTAGCAATGGGGTGAGCAGGGGTTATCCTAGCTGTGTGATTCTCTTAACAAATTAGAGTGAGTGTCCTTACTTGGACAGGGTGCAAATCACTGCCAACTAGAGACCCCATTCCTAATATACACCAACAAGGTGAGAAAGGAAAGACCATCCTCTAGTAAATAACATAAGGAACCTCACAATCAAAGGTATACCAAAACTACAAAGGAGAGAACTACTTCAGGATGTCAAAAATAGCACAGTAGCTTAACTGAGAGGTGATGATGAGCGAAAGCTCATGTGGGATCAGGAGAATGGCCTAATTTCAGGACAGGGAGAGGGCTGATCCTTAGTGGAGGTTTGTTTATGATTTCGACATTTCACGTAATTTCCAGCATTTCACATTACAGGTGTAAATATAGATTACACTATTATGCCATGTGGCGTAAACATGATTTAGTTCAGGCACAAAATGTATCTCAAGAACATGGGAACAACAGTAGAAGGCGTTACTGGATGTGAACAGCGGTTGTTTTTAACACTGGACATTAATAATTGCCTCAACATTTATTTTAAGTTACATTTTCACCCAAGTGGATCATTTGGGTAACTTTTTTAGTGCAAGGTGCATTTATTTATTTACCTTATTTATTTACAGGTTGTTAGACATGACAGCCTTAGGGTGGTCATTCCTCAACTTTTTGCCTGCCTCCCTTCACTTTTCTGACACTGTTTTTGCTGGTTTTAGGACTCACCACACTTTACCACCGCTAACCAGTGCTAAAGTGTACATGCTCTCTCCCACTTAAACATGGTAATGTTGGTTCATTCCCAATTGGCATATCTGATTTACTTGTAAGTCCCTAGTAAAGTGCACTACATGTGCCCAGGGACTGTAAATTTAATGCTACTAGTGGGCCTGCAGCACTGGTTGTGCCACCCGCATAAGTAGCCCCTTAACCATGTCTCAGACCTGCCATTGCAAGGCCTTTGTGAGCAGTTTCACTGCTACTTGTCTTGGCATTTAAAAGTACTTGCCAAGCCTTAAATCCCCTTTTTCTACATATAAGTCACCCCTAAAGTAGGCCCTAGGTAATCCATAGGGCAGGTTGCTATGTAGGTAAAAAGCAGGGCATATACAAGTGTGTTTTACATGTCCAGGTAGTGGAAAACTTCTTAATTTTTTTTCCACTACTGTGAAGCCTGCTCCTTTCATAGACTAGCATTAGGTCTGCCCTCACATACTGGTTGAGTGGTAGATTCTGATCAGAAAGGGGTAAACAGGTCATATTTAGTATGGCCAGAACAGTAATTGAAAATCCTGCTTATTGGTGAGGTTGTATTTTACATGACTTTATTAGAAATACCACTTTTAGAACTTGAGCATTTCTCTGCACTTAAAATCCATCTGTGCCTTGCAGCCTGTCTCAAATCCACGTCTGGGTTGTGCTGGTTGACAGCTCTCTTGTGAATTCCACCCAGATAGCCACAAACACAGGACTCTAAGATACATCTGCATTCATCTGCATACTGAATGAGTCTTCCTGGGCTGGAAGGGTGGAGGGCCTGACACTTACATTTTAAAGGCTAGTGGCCTGTCCTCACACAATGGGCTGCCAAACCCCCTACTGGGACCCTGGCAGACAGACCTGTACTGAAAGGGGACCTTCTGAACTTCAAAACCACTCTTTGAAGTCTCCCCTACCTCAAAGGCATTTTTGGGTATATAAACTCGGTCCCTGACCCCACCAAATCAAACACTCCTTGACCTCAACTGGCAACTTGTCAAGAGAAACTGCCTGGCTGCCAAAAGGACTCATCTGGTCTGCTTTGCTGTGAAGGACTGCTGCCCTGCTGCTGCCCTGCTGCCTTGCTAGCCCCTGATTTTGCTGAGAAGTGCTCTCCAAGGGCTTGGCTTGAACTTGCCTCCTGTTTTTTGAGGTCTCAGAGCAAAAAAGACTTCGGCCCTCATTACAACATTGGCGGGCTTGTAACCGCCGTGTGGCCGCCAATGCGGCCGCACTCCAGCGGTGGCCATTACGAGATCCCCGCTGGGCCGGTGGGCGGAAACCTAGTATCAAAAAATGGAGCTGGCGGTGTAGCGGCGGTGCGACGGGTGCAGTTGCACCTGTCGCGCTTTTCACTGTCTGCTATGCAGACAGTGAAAAGCTCTGTGGGGCCGTGGCAGGGGGTCCCGCGACTCCCCTTTCCGCAATCCTTTCATGGCGGTTCCTACCACCATGAAAAGGCTGGCGGGAGGGGGACTCGTAATCCCCTGGGGGATTACAACCGCCGGGACCAACGTGGCGGTAAACAGCCGGTCCCGGCGGTGTGACCGTGTTGCACCGCCAGCCTGTTGGCGGTGCAATCGTCAGAACAGCCCTGGCGCTCTTTGACCGCCAGGGTTGTAATGAGGGCCTTCATCTCTTCAAGGAAACTCCTTGTGCACCGAAAATTGACACACAGCCTGCCGGAAATGATGCACAGCCTGCCCTGCAATGAGAAGATCGCCACACAGCCAAGCCAGACCGATGTAGGTCGACTTCCTGAGTGAAGAATTGACACAGCACCTGCTGTGCAACAGAAAATTCTACGCATCGCCTACTGGATCAATGCAACGGCTGTGACTTCTTTCCGCATGCCCGGGATTTTCCCTGTATCGTCCCTGACGTCAAAAGATCACTGTATTGCAGTGAGGAACCAAGACTGTGTGTCTGAAATTGACACAAAGGCCCTAGCAGCATGGAAAGAAACATCACATTGTCTGTGCCGCATTGGAGAAGCCAATGCACACCTTATTTTTCCACACATTTCCTCCTCTGCGGTTTCTGTGCATGGAAATTTTGACGCAAACCAGGTACTTTTTGCAAATAAGAGACAACTGTTGATTTCTAAAGATTTAAGACTTTTTAATCTTGCAAAAGTGATAACTCAACTTATGCTTATTGAATCTTTATCCTTTTGACCTTTATTTAACCATATAAATATGTTACATTTTTCTAAACCTGCGTGGTGTATTTTTGTGGTGTTTTCACTGTGTTTCAGTATGGTTTATTGCACAAATATTTTACACATTGCCTTCTAAGTTAAGACTGCTCAGTGCCAAGCTAGCAGGGGGTGGGCACAGGATAGTTTAGATTGTGTGTGACTTACCCTGATTAGGATTGTGGGCAATGGGCATGTTGTGACAGTGCTGTTCTACTGGAGATTTTCTAGAAGTCTCTAGATGACCTTCAATTCATGCCAAATGTGTTATTTTTTGTCTACATTTGCATGTCCATGGCTTAGGTATGGGTGGAGCCAGAGGCCAGATCTATGTAGCCATTTACCATTATTCTCGACCATTTTCTTCACCATGTGGTTCCCTACTGTCTGAGCCAACCTAGAATTAATAGCTGTATTAAGACCTAAACACATGTGTCAGGGGCTGCTTTTATTTATTCCAGGTTGGTTTGGGTGGCTTTACCAACCAAAGCTGTAATACTGTTCCTAGAACTGTAAAAAGCTTTTGTCATTTTTCAGTTGGGCATGGACCTCACTAGCTAATTCTATGCTTAAAGACTTTCCTGTAAAAATGGCAAAAAGCTATGTCACTTTTCTAGCGTGGCATAGATTAGACTTCACTGATCATACATGCACAAAATGCTGCTACAAAAACTGTCATTGGAGGTGTGCTAATTTATACTGTCGGTGGTGTTGTAGAGAGTTTCATTTAAAGGAGCTTGCCTCCACCTAAAACTTGGGGACTTCTAAGGGTTCCAGACATCCTTTTTCATAATTTAAGTAGCACTTTAGTCCTGAAAGGTCATTCTTTACACGTATATGAAATATAACGCCAACAGCAAAGTAATAAAAATAAATGGAAGAAACACCAATCATCACTTACCTGTTGCCCTCACATCACTGCTGAGCATGTTGAGAAGGTGATTCTCCAGGTCTATGATGTCAGCTTGGTGGTGCAGGTAATACCGATGTGCTGGCCTTCTGTGCCACGTTACTCCCCCTTTGGAGTGTTTGATGTGCAAGGATGCATACCTTACAGGGCGAGTCGCTTACCATCAACATGGGGAGGAGGTGAAGCAGTATTTAGAACACAAATGTTGCCACCTCTGCCTCAGTAAATATGTTGTTGGATTTCAGGGCCATCCAACATAGACTTGAATGAGAGTTGGGCACACTGCCTGCCTTTGCCAACACTGGGGGGAGGGGGTGGATGAGTGACAATTAAAAAATAAAACCAAATCAGACAGGCAGAGAAAATAAAAAATGAGCAACTTTTTAGTTACTCATTTTTATTTTTTTCTGCCTGTCTGCTTTGGTCTGCTTTGTCTGTTCACAGACATAGGAAAACAAGTAAGAAAATAAACAAAGTAAAAACACAAAAAAATGGACAGCTGCGGATGAAAATCAAAATGGTGTGAAACAATGAGGAAGGAGCAGGCTTGCATATACACTGCCACACCTTCATCAAAATGGCATGCAAGATTTCGTTCAGTTTTATTTTAGCACGGAAGCATCTTTACATCAATTTTGGAAACGAGGTTCCAGGAACAGCATTTCGTGTAATTAAGTGTAATTTTGCATACTTTTCAGGGAATTTCACGTAATTTGTGGAAATGATATGAAATTACATGAATTTTGCTGGGGCCTTGTTGTGATAATGATTCTTTTTTGTTGGCTGTAGAAGGAGCAGCTAGTCGACCTTTTGCAGCAGAATAGGAATCACAAAACCTGTGTCTTAATTTGAATAAATCAGCTATGTCAATTCTAAAGTGTCTCACAGTTGGTCCATGGGTGTACAAAATATTCTATTCCAACCCAGGTTTAAGAAAAACTCTACAATGGCCAACCTTTGTTGGTATTCAGACGATATACCGTCACCTTGCTGGGGGCATTTAGACTTTTGAGCCAGCCTATGTTACTTGCACAGTTTTATGTTATATGTTTAACTTCTGGAATGATCGTATGAAACATGAATTCATTCCATGTACTTTGAAATGGTAATTTACCATGACAGATGTATCATTCAATTTGCTTATTGCATTTAAATGTATTAAGATGGTTAACTGACAGATACAATTTATTGTATTGATGAACTTGCACAATTTACAATGCTATAGGACCAACCAATAAAATCACTATAACATAAAAGGCAACATAAACACAATGAGGAAGACTAAGAAAGCAGAAAATATTAATCAACCAAACTCTATTCACAAAGGCAACACTTTACATTTATCCATAATTGGCTGACCCTATCTGCATTTTAATTTTTTAGAATTTTAGCTACTTGGTTACCATTTGCAGAAATGTCCTAACTCCATTTAATGAGATGTTATTTTCTCAGCAGTAACTGTAACCTATCAACCAATTGTTAGTGTGCATGTAGGCCTCATTATACAAACAGAATCGTCTCTGAAGAAGTAGGTTAGGGCGCAAACAAATAAGGTATTCACTAGATTCTTTTGATCGATTACTCAAACAACATATACAGGCTTAAGTTGAACACTCACAACCGCAACCCTCACATTGTAAAATTGGTGAGTAAAACGCTCAAAAGCTTACAAAGTTTTCTTGAAATATGGTCCTGGTATGTAATTTTAAATGTGGCTTAATTCCTAGCATATAGGAGTTAGTGACATACTCACTATGACCTTCTTCATTCTGTTTCTGCAATAACTAATCTCCATGATGTCTCCTGAATCTTGATGTTCGGGATTGCTTTAAAATGTGTCTCTATTCAATAGAGTCAGACTATATTTTTTCTGATGATTCCTTCCAGCACGTTTCAAGAATTGATTGATTCCTTAAAACTATGGGTAATTTTGCATACATGGTTTTGGACATGACCATTCCCTCCAGATTAATATATTTATTTTATTTTACAATTTCTAACAATATGTCATTTTACTGTATTAGTTGCTTATATGTCCTTCACGAAGTATATCCGTTATTTGTCTTTCACATCGCCGTTTAATCTGCTTGATTTTCATATATATTTATCCAAAGATAAAAAAACATTTGCAACCAGACACCAAAGATTGTATGTTTTTCAGTGAACGGTTTTCTGTGGCAGTTTATTTTACACAATTGAGGGGCTGAGAGATTTCCTCCCTCATCATCCTCCATTATTGCCCTCATAACGAACATGGCAGTTCAGACCGCCATGCCGGCGGTGGCGGAAAGTATCGCCACCGGCATGGTGATCTGAACTGCCATGTTCTGAACAAGGGAGGGCCGCCAGAGGCGGCCCTCCGCCACCGCCAGGCTACTGCTGACAGGCAGCCTGACGATGGCAGAATATTTGATCCGGCAGGGCAGCGTTGCCCTGCGGATAAAGAACCCTTGTTCCTCCAGCCTTTCCCTGGTGGGTTCCCCTGCCAGAGAAAGGCTGGCGGAAGGGGTGCCCTGGGGCCCCCCTGGGGGCCCCTGCACTGCCGATGAACTTGGCATGGACAGTGCAGGGGTCCCCGTGCAGTGCCCCATCGCGCAGGTCACTGCCCGATTTACAGGCAGTGATCTGCGCAACGGGTGCTGCTGCACCCGCCGCACAGCAGCATTGACGATGGCTCCATGTGGAGCCGTCTGCAATGTCCTGGCCCTGCATTCTGCTGGGCCGGTGGGCAGAAACACTGTTTCCGCCCACCGGCCCAGCAGAATGTCTATTATATGGCCGGCGGCGTCTCAAGTGGGCTGGCAGTCTGTGAAAAGACCGCCAGCATGAACACGGCATGTTCATAATGACCCCCTATGTCTCCTTCATATTGTTAACACGGTGGAGCCCCATTCTTTAAAGAGACACTACTGTAACAACTCCGATATTACAGATTGGGTCGGAGAGGACTGTTCTTTTTCGTATGTATCTTCTTATGGTAACTGTTTAAAGTTTTCTCCATTTTGCCCCATTATCCTCTATCAGGTACCCTCGACAATTGACAACGTGGTTGTTTTTTCATTGTAAATGCCACGTGAGCTGAAGCATTTAAAATCCATGCCCGCACGTATGTGCGCCTATCGTCGTGTTAGAGCGAGAGGACACGGACATCCATTCACCTTCCAAGGCCTTAGGTGCTACCACATATTCAAGAGGGTTTCGGTTTGCTTCTCGGGTTTTTTTGTTCCGACAGCTAATCCTAGGAGGTGAGCTTCTCACTAGTTTCAGGTGGATTCCACTGTGACCAGGACATTAACCTTTAGGTTTTGTTAAAAAAAAATAACAAAAAAAATGCATACTCTTCTGATCAAATAAACAATGACCTAAAAAACATTTTTAAAGAGGGTGTTGTCATGTTTCATTTTGGTGAATACATGAGAAATGATGTGTTTGAGTACATCCTTCACCTGTCTGTTTCATACAGGTTATAGTGCCTTGCAAATGATCAATAATCAAAATCTATCTAAATTAGGAAATAATTTAAGCCAATAATATAGGTCATATTTCATATATGGTCTACATCAATAAAATACATGTGTATTTATCAATACGTTTATTGTTGCGGTACACATTAGGGGATCTATTAAATCCTGATAGCTTATGCTATAAATAATTGAGGTTCACAGTGGCCTTCAGTGTTTACAGCAGTACATCCTCTTCAGACAAACAAATTATGTTCAATATAATACAAGGAAAAAATAGTAATATTCACTTGGAATATCATGTCCTCATCCTAATGTAGGTGGAATCAAAATTTGTCATTTAAGTGTATTGTATTCTGTTACAAATCATACAGTTATTATGGAATTCAGCAATGTCAAATATTGATTTGTTTATGGGTTCAGGTCATATAACGTCACTTCCTGAGAAGATGCAAAGATCATATCATTTCACTTCCTCCTATGTCATTAGGGTCAAAGGATGCTGATGTCACTTCCGCTTCCCCTGGCATTTTGGTGACTCAACGTTCATGCCTTTCGCTAATCCATAATAAATATGTATATCTTATACCCAAAGCCGGTTCCAGGTTCCATTTAGAGGTTGTAGGTCAGCAGATAGAGTTTATTTCATTGAGCCTGTTCCACAAGAGCCTGGCCAGCAGGGCCCCCAACCCATTCAGTAGAAAATCAAGTGCTACACACTTGCTCAATTTCTGTGAGTTGTGTGAGAGTTCATTCAGTAATCCCCAAGTAATACCCTCTAAGATCCTCACCGAATACCCTTTAGGTAACTCCAAGTGCTCAGGGATAATCTCACTCATTCACCCCTGTCTAAAATTGCTCATCAGCTTAAGAAAACCCCTAACCACTCACAATTTCCTTCAAAACTATGCAAAATCCTATTCAAGTCAGTTGATTCTGCAAAATGTGACTAACTTACTTCTCTCCAATCCTCCACCCTGCTGACAAATTAACTATTTGAAATAAGCTATAAGTGTACCTTTCCACACCAATAACTCTAGTCCAGCCCTCCTGTCACCGATTACAGCCTAAATTGAATCTTTTCAGTATACTTGTTCCCACTGTAACCTTAGAGTCCCAGATATGAGAGTTCAATAGAGTCTTGAGATGATTCAGTATGTGGTGAGCGCTATTGAAATCACATGAATACACATATATCATACATGCATTTATTCATTGCAGTCATTGTTTCAGGTTACAATTTTATTTCGTGAAAATGACCTGAATGTACATTAACAATAAAACTCTTATCCATGTGAAGAGAGTGCTAATGCCTCTCATAGTAAAGTCTCAAATAATGTATCCTAGACATGCCGCCGAAAGGAGAGATCACAGATAACTGCCCATTCTTGCTAATTACTGCATGAGAAAAGGAAAGAGGTCACGGTGCAGAGAGTTTGATAAAATGACTGAAAAATGATTTCCAACAGGATCAAGGTTTAATCTCTTAAAATTAAATTGCTCGTGAATTTTTCTGAAGAATTACATGAAAATCATTCATCTCCATTAACCTTGGGTATTGAACAGATATTTATGCAAATTAATAATAACACACCAGAGCACTTAGAGATAAGAACACAATAGTCTCCTAGATGCTCTTAAAGGGACATTGTTTAAAAAGCGATAGCAATGTTGATCCTAGATTTATAATAAATTTTTGCAATAATCTCAAATCTCACCCTCTGCCAAAATGTATTGTGGCTTCTCAGACCTGATAAGTCTATCTGAGGTTTATTTGTTTAATTTGTGTATTTGGTAAGTGTTCCCTACCACATTCGAGCTGGCACAGAGTTCTCAACAGGGTGCAGTGGTGCCTTTAGATTTCGGTGGGGTCACAAGGGTCCACAGATAAAACTCGGGGTGTCACCGACAACGAGGGATCATGAAGATTACGTGCATGCACTCAGGCAGCATTTCTCACTCCTCACCTGTTTCCTTTTTTAGTCTTCACTACCCTCTTTTCACTCTCGCCTGTAAGTACCTCCTCACACAAACAATGCACCCAGTCACCTCTGTGCACTGCATTTTCTTTAACTTTCGCCATGTCCATATTTTGACAGATGTGTACCTCGTTCACACGTTTGCGTGTAATCACAGGTACAATTGCCACACCTGACAATTTATCTGCATGCTCTGCAGAGGCCAAGGACTGAATGGGCATTTGTGACCCACTGCCATGCAGTGTAAGTAATTTGGTCTGTGTTCGAACGGAAATCCAGAGTTCTTAATGGTGGCCCACCCATAACCTGAACTCACACAGCTACACGGGAGTGGCTTTTTTCGCACTAAGCATTATACATGAGTGTTAGACTTTTCATCCTTGGCGTGGTCTCCCTTAACTTTTTGCCTCTGTTCCCCAGGTTGTTGATGTGTGCTGGACTCTGATTTTGCTGTTTTTGTTGCTCTGGGCACTTTACCACTGCTAACCAGTGCTAAAGTGCAAGTGCTCCTGTTTAAATTGTATATAAGTGGTTCATCCATGATTGGCATATTTGAATTACTAGTAAGTCCCTAGTAATGTGCACTAGAGGTGCCAGGGCCTGTAAATCAAATGCTACTAGTGGGCCTGCAGCACTGGTTGTGCCACCCACATAAGTAGCTCTGTAATCATGTCTCAGACCTGCCCCTGCAGTGTCTGTATGTGTACTTTCACACTGTAAATTCGACTTGGCAAGTGTACCCACTTGCCAGGCCTAAACCTTCCCTTTACTTACATGTAAGGCACCCCTAAGGTAGGCCCTAGGTAGCCCCAAGGGCAGGGTGCAGTGTATGGATAAGGTAGGACATATAGTAGTGTGGTTTATATGTCCTGACAGTGAAATACTGCCAATTTCGTTTTCACTGGTGCAAGGTCTGTCTCTCTCTCATAGGATAATATGGGGGCTACCTTTAAATATGATTAAAGTGTAGATTCCCCTAGAGAGTAGATGGACAGGTGGAGTTTGGGACCCCTGAACTCACAATTTAAAAATACATCTTTTAGTAAAGTTGATTTTAAGATTGTGAGTTTGGAAATGCCACTTTTAGAAAGTGAGCATTTTCTTGCTTAAACCATTCTGTGACTCTGCCTTGTTTGTGGATTCCCTGTCTGGGTCAGTTTGACAGTTGGGTTGTTTTTCACCTCACACCAGACAGTGACACAAAGGGAGCTGGGGTGTGATCTGCATTTCCTGATTAGCCATCTCTGCTAGGAGGGAGGGGTGGAGTGGTCACTCTCATCTGAAAGGACTGTGCCTGCCTCTGACAATGCTGTCTCCAGCCCCCTGGTGTGTGTCTGAGGCCTTGCCTGGGCAAGGCAGGATTTCACAAGAAGGTGTGAGTCCCCTTTGAAGGAAGGTGACTTCAAAGACTAAAATGGGTATAAGAAGGGCACCCAAACTTACAAACTTTAGAAACACTTCTGGAATCAAGGGGAACCTCTGCCTGGAGAAGAGCTGATCGCTGAGGAACAAGTGCTGCCCTGCCTGTGACTGTGCTTTGTGGAGCTTTCCTGCAGTGCTGCTTCTGCCAGAGTAAGAGGGCAAAGACTGGACTTTGTGTGCCTTCCATCTTGAAGAAGAAATCTCCAAGGGCTTGATGTAGAGCTTGCCTCCTGTTGTTGAAGTCTCAGGGATAGCAAAGACTTCTTCCTGCCAGCACCTGGAGTCTCTGGAGAGACCCCTACTCTGCTCTGTGGTGCCCTTCCAGTTCCTGGGACCCTGAAAGGAGAGGCTGGCAGCCCAAGGACAAAAATACACGCACCGAGCGCCGTGCGGAGAAAAGATCGACGCGAATCCGATCGCGGCTGAGAAAACGACGCGACGCCGGCTCCGCAGCTGAGAAACGACGCCGCAGGAAACGCGACCGGAGAATCGACGCCCGGAGCAGGAGAAACGACGCGCAGCATCGCTGACGAAGGCTGAGAGATCGCAACCTGCGCCGCGGGACTTTCGGACCGTCGCGTGGCTGGCTGTTTCGACGCGCATCGCCGTGCCGAGTTGTTTTCGACGCATATAACCGTGCAGGGTTATTTTCGACGCGCACAGCCCGTGCGGGGTTATTTTTGACGCAAACCAGGTACATTTACACGCTAGCAGCGCTAGTGTGTTGTTACAACTACCTAAAGACTCTTTTTATTTTAAACCTTTAAAAAATCATAACTTGACTTGTGTATGTTGGATTTTTGTCGTTTTGGTCTTGTTTTGTCTAGATAAATATTTCCTATTTTTCTAAACTGGTGTTGTGTCATTTTGTAGTGTTTTCATTAAGTTACTGTGTGTGTTGGTACAAATACTTTACACCTAGCACTCTGAGGTTAAGCCTACTGCTCTGCCAAGCTACCAAGGGGGTAAGCAGGGGTTAGCTGAGGGTGATTCTCTTTTATCCTAACTAGAGTGAGGGTCCTTGCTTGAACAGGGGGTAACCTGACTGTCAACCAAAGACCCCATTTCTAACATTGGTGACCAGCGGTCGGGATTTGGACTTGTATTTGTACTTGACATACAGTAATTAAGTGTACACTACTGTTTTTGATCTCAGACCACTACGTGACCACATACTACTAGTCTAGTGATTTTTGTTTTTTTACTTGGACTGTTTTTCTCTGCATTCAGTTTCTTTTTTTTCACTGATCCCGGGATTGACTTTGCTGAAACTTCATTTGAGAACTTGCTTTTCTGTTTTTGGAACTGTGCATATTTTTTTTAACCTCTCATCATGTCTCAGTCTGGAGATGCCCTAGCTGAAACTGCTTTTGATTTGGAGAAATTGGAGAGCTACAAGGTGGCTCAGTTGAAGCAGTTTTGTAGGAATGTTGGCTGTCCCATTGAGAGCTCATCCAAGAAGGATGAGTTGCAAAAGGCGCTGAGGGCCTGGGTGACAGCCAAAGCAGCTGAGGGGCACACAGATGAGGAGCCAGAGGGGGAAGAGGAGTTGCAAGTCACTCACACTGATGTAGTGGGTGGGCCTGCTATGTCTCAGGGGAGAATCTCCAGGGCAGGTAGCAGTGTGTCCTCCAAGAGTCTGACACCTGGAGAGTTACAGGACAGACAGGCAGAGAGGGAGTACCAGTTGGAGTTGAAAAGGCTCAGTCTAGAGGTGGAACAGAGAAAACTGACCCTTGAGGGGGAACAGAGAAAGCTGACCCTTGAGGTGGAACAGAGAAAGCTGGCCCTTGAGGAAAGGAAGATAAACATGGCTCATGAGCTCAGTTTAAAAGAGATTGATCAGAGGAGTCAGTCCAGTAGGGATGGTGGCAGCAATTCTACAGTGCAGCCTGAGAGAAGGGTACACATCCCAAAAGACCTTGTGAGGGATTATAAGAGGGAGGATGATATCTACTTGTGGTTCAAGGGTTATGAGTCAGCTCTCCACATGAACCTGGTCCCTGAAGCTCATTGGGGGGCAGCCCTGTGGAAGCATTTTGAGGCAGAGGGGAGGGACACACTGACGGCCTTAGGGGATGCTCAGAGTCTCACCTACCCTGCCATGAAGGAGGCCTTACTTACCAGGTATGGTCTCACCCCTGAGCAGTACAAGGAGAAGTTTAGATCCTACAAGAGAAAGGAATCCCAAACATGGTTGGAATGTGTTGATTCTTGTTGCAGGTCACTGGATGGTTGGGTGAAGGGCAGTAAGGTAAACACGTATGAGGGGCTTTACAATTTAATTGCTTGGGAGCACTTGTACAGTTTATGTTTTCCAGAGCTGCGCCAGCACCTCATTGACAGCAAGCTGACTGACCCCAGGAAGCTTGCACAGGAAGCGGACCGCTGGGAGAGCACCAGGGTCCAAAAGAGGTATGGGGGAGACCACGCCAAGGGTGGGCAGGGTCCCTCTCAGAAGAAAGGGGGGGGTAAGGGCAAACAGGATGAGTTCTCTAAAGGGCCCCAAACTGATTCCCAGGGTAAGGATTCCCAACCCCCCAGTGAAAAGAGGCCATGGTTCTCCAAAGGGAAGCCAATGGCAGGTGGTCCCCTACGTAAGTGCTATTCATGTGACCAGGTGGGTCATGTGAGGGGGGACCCCAAATGCCCCAAAAGTACACCGGCACCCACTGGTGCGCCGTCCCAGGGTTTGGCCAGTGTAGCGCTTGGGGAGGAGTTGGTTTCAGGTGGGTGGGAACCAGCAGAAATGACCCTTGTCTCACTAGGGGACAGTGAGATGGTCCAGAGAAACCTAGTGCCTGATAACACTAAGAAGTACAGGCAATGGGTGACCATCAATGGACAGAGGGTGGAGGCTCTAAGAGACACAGGAGCCAGTGTGACTACAGTGAGGAGTCACCTGGTGTCTGAAGAGCAGATTGATCCCCGGGTACTTCACCAAGTAGTTGCAGTAGACAACTCTGAGCGCCTCTGCAGAGTGGCGCAGGTTCCCTTTGAATGGGGGGGGGTCTCAGGTTCCTGGAAAGTAGCTGTGAGTCCAACCATGCCTGTTGATTGTTTGCTAGGCAACGACCTGGAGGATTCCCCTTGGAAGGAGGTGGAACACAGGTCTCACTTGGAGATGTTGGGTCTGCCTGGGTGGGTATGCGTATCCACCCGGTCTATGGCAGCCAATCAGGGTAGTCAAGAACCCCTGGAGCCTGAAACAGTGGCCGAGGGGACCGCCAAGAAGAGGAAAGGCAGGAGGCGCGGGAAACCCGCCCCAGAAGTTCCCACGGTCCGGGAGGAGGCAGAGCCTGAGGGTGATGCCCCGGAACCTACAGGGGAACAGGTGGCTGAACTGGGGGAGGTCCCTGAGCTGTCGCAGTGGCAGCAGGAAGGGGGACCCACCAGGGAAGTATTCTGCACAGCGCAGAAGGAATGCCCTACTCTTGAGGGACTGCGGCAGCAGGCTGCAGCCCAGGCGGCTGGCGGGGCGCCAGGTACTCACCTGATTTATTGGGAGGATGGCCTCCTGTATAGTGAGCCTAAGGTTCCTGAGCCGGGGTCAGCTCGTATGCTGGTGGTACCCCAGGGCTTCAGGACCTTCCTACTGGGTTTGGCTCATGATGTGCCTTTGGCAGGACATCTAGGGCAGGACAAGACCTATAAGAGGCTTGTCTCCCACTTTTACTGGCCCTTGATGAACAAGCAGTCAGCTGCTTATTGTAGATCTTGTCAGACTTGTCAGGCAAGTGGCAAGAGTGGGGGGAAATGCAAAGCTCCCCTCCAACCTTTACCGGTAGTCAGTACTCCCTTTGAAAGGGTAGGAATTGACATTGTGGGGCCTCTGGATCCCAAGACAGCCCTGGGCAACAGGTTCATCCTGGTCTTGGTGGACCATGCCACACGGTACCCAGAAGCTATTCCTCTAAGGACGGTCACCGCCCCCGTGGTGGGACGTGCCTTGATGGGGGTTTTTACCCGCATGGGGTTCCCCAAGGAGGTAGTATCTGATAGGGGTACAAACTTCATATCCACTTATATGAAGTCTCTGTGGAAGGTGTGTGGGGTAACCTACAAGTTCACCACCCCTTACCACCCCCAAAGTAATGGTCTGGTTGAGAGATTCAACCGCACCTTGAAAGGCATGATTCAGGGCCTGTCAGAGCCCTTGAGGCGTAAGTGGGACGTCCTCTTGCCATGCCTTCTGTTCGCTTACAGGGAGGTGCCTCAAAAGGGACTTGGCTTTAGCCCCTTTGAGCTCATCTATGGCCACCCTGTGAGGGGACCGCTCAGTCTGGTGAAAGAGGCTTTGGAGAAAGCTCCTAGTAAACCACCCCAGGATGTATTTAGCTACATGCTGGCACTAAGAAACCAGACTGCCCGCTTCAGGCGTCTCGCTCAGGAGAACCTGGAAGCAAGCCAGGAGGACATGAAACGGTGGTACGACCAGAATGCCACTCTGGTTGAGTTTCAGCCTGGACAAAAAGTGTGGGTCATGGCACCAGTGGAGCCTAGGGCTCTCCAAGATAAGTGGACTGGGCCTTTTGAGGTGGTGGAAAGAAAGAGCGAGGTCACCTATCTGGTAGACTTGCAATCCCCCAGGAACCCCTTGAGGGTCCTACATGTCAACCGCCTCAAACCACACTTTGAGCGAACTGAGCTATCCATGCTCCTAGCGACAGATGACGGGGTGGAGGAAGAGAGTGAGCCTCTTCCTGACCTCCTGTCTGCAGGAGAGAAAGATGGGTCTGTGGAGGGAGTGATCCTCTCCCCCTCCCTGACTGAGGAACAGCAGAGGGACTGTCGCCACGTGCTGGGACAGTTCGCCTCACTGTTTTCCCTGATCCCAGGAGTCACACACCTGTGCACACATGATGTGGACACTGGGGACAGTACACCTGTTAAACATAAGGTTTACAGGGTGACTGACAGGGTGAGGGCTTGCATTAAGGAGGAAGTCTCCAAAATGTTAGCCCTAAGGGTTATTGAGCACTCCAGCAGTCCTTGGGCTAGCCCAGTGGTCTTGGTCCCAAAGGCTACTGCTCCTGGTGCCATTCCAGAACTTAGGTTCTGTGTGGACTACCGGGGTCTCAATGCGGTCAGCAAGACTGACGCACACCCCATCCCCCGAGCTGATGAGCTCATTGATCGGTTAGGAGCTGCCAAGTACCTCAGTACGTTTGATTTAACATCTGGGTACTGGCAGATTGCCTTAACTGAAGGGGCAAAGGAGAGGTCAGCATTCTCTACCCCCGATGGGCACTTCCACTTCAATGTGATGCCCTTTGGGATGAAGAATGCCCCTGCCACCTTTCAGAGGTTGGTCAACCAGGTGTTGGCAGGACTGGATGAGTTCAGTGCCGCCTACCTGGATGACATTGCTGTGTTTAGTTCCACATGGGAGGAACACCTGCAACACCTCTGGAGAGTGTTAGAGGCCCTGCAGAAGGCAGGCCTCACTATTAAGGCGAGCAAGTGCCAAATAGGGCAGGGTTCTGTTGTGTACTTAGGACACCAGGTGGGGAGTGGCCAGGTGGCCCCCCTACAGCCTAAGATTGACACGATTCTGGCTTGGGAGCCTCCCAAGACCCAGACTGAAGTGAGAGCCTTTTTAGGTCTCACAGGATACTATAGGAGGTTCGTTAAGGGATATGGTACCATTGTTACCCCCTTAACTGAGTTGACTTCTAAGAAGCAACCCAAGAAAGTGATCTGGACAGAGGCCTGCCAGAACGCTTTTGATGCCCTGAAGGCTGCCATGTGCACAGCACCTGTGCTGAAGGCACCTGACTACTCCACGGAGTTTGTTGTACAGACAGACGCCTCAGAGCATGGTATTGGAGCAGTACTCTCACAGCTGAATGAAGAGGGCCTAGATCAACCCGTAGCCTTCATTAGCAGGAGGTTACTACCCAGGGAACGTAGGTGGAGTGCCATAGAACGTGAAGCGTTTGCTGTGGTCTGGGCACTGAAGAAGCTAAGACCCTACTTGTTTGGGACTCACTTCCGAGTTCAGACCGACCACAGACCCCTCAGATGGTTAATGCAGATGAGGGGTGAGAACCCAAAACTGTTGAGGTGGTCCATTTCCCTACAGGGGATGGACTTTACGGTGGAACATCGACCCGGTACAGAGCACGCCAATGCTGATGGTCTGTCCAGGTTCTTCCGCCTTAGTGATGAGAACTCCCATGAGGTTGGGTAGTTGCTCCCCACTTTTAGCTGGGGGGGACACGTGTTAGACTTTTCATCCTTGGCGTGGTCTCCCTTAACTTTTTGCCTCTGTTCCCCAGGTTGTTGATGTGTGCTGGACTCTGATTTTGCTGTTTTTGTTGCTCTGGGCACTTTACCTCTGCTAACCAGTGCTAAAGTGCAAGTGCTCCTGTTTAAATTGTATATAAGTGGTTCATCCATGATTGGCATATTTGAATTACTAGTAAGTCCCTAGTAATGTGCACTAGAGGTGCCAGGGCCTGTAAATCAAATGCTACTAGTGGGCCTGCAGCACTGGTTGTGCCACCCACATAAGTAGCTCTGTAATCATGTCTCAGACCTGCCCCTGCAGTGTCTGTATGTGTACTTTCACACTGTAAATTCGACTTGGCAAGTGTACCCACTTGCCAGGCCTAAACCTTCCCTTTACTTACATGTAAGGCACCCCTAAGGTAGGCCCTAGGTAGCCCCAAGGGCAGGGTGCAGTGTATGGATAAGGTAGGACATATAGTAGTGTGGTTTATATGTCCTGACAGTGAAATACTGCCAATTTCGTTTTCACTGGTGCAAGGTCTGTCTCTCTCTCATAGGATAATATGGGGGCTACCTTTAAATATGATTAAAGTGTAGATTCCCCTAGAGAGTAGATGGACAGGTGGAGTTTGGGACCCCTGAACTCACAATTTAAAAATACATCTTTTAGTAAAGTTGATTTTAAGATTGTGAGTTTGGAAATGCCACTTTTAGAAAGTGAGCATTTTCTTGCTTAAACCATTCTGTGACTCTGCCTTGTTTGTGGATTCCCTGTCTGGGTCAGTTTGACAGTTGGGTTGTTTTTCACCTCACACCAGACAGTGACACAAAGGGAGCTGGGGTGTGATCTGCATTTCCTGATTAGCCATCTCTGCTAGGAGGGAGGGGTGGAGTGGTCACTCTCATCTGAAAGGACTGTGCCTGCCTCTGACAATGCTGTCTCCAGCCCCCTGGTGTGTGTCTGAGGCCTTGCCTGGGCAAGGCAGGATTTCACAAGAAGGTGTGAGTCCCCTTTGAAGGAAGGTGACTTCAAAGACTAAAATGGGTATAAGAAGGGCACCCAAACTTACAAACTTTAGAAACACTTCTGGAATCAAGGGGAACCTCTGCCTGGAGAATAGCTGATCGCTGAGGAACAAGTGCTGCCCTGCCTGTGACTGTGCTTTGTGGAGCTTTCCTGCAGTGCTGCTTCTGCCAGAGTAAGAGGGCAAAGACTGGACTTTGTGTGCCTTCCATCTTGAAGAAGAAATCTCCAAGGGCTTGATGTAGAGCTTGCCTCCTGTTGTTGAAGTCTCAGGGATAGCAAAGACTTCTTCCTGCCAGCACCTGGAGTCTCTGGAGAGACCCCTACTCTGCTCTGTGGTGCCCTTCCAGTTCCTGGGACCCTGAAAGGAGAGGCTGGCAGCCCAAGGACAAAAATACACGCACCGAGCGCCGTGCGGAGAAAAGATCGACGCGAATCCGATCGCGGCTGAGAAAACGACGCGACGCCGGCTCCGCAGCTGAGAAACGACGCCGCAGGAAACGCGACCGGAGAATCGACACCCGGAGCAGGAGAAACGACGCGCAGCATCGCTGACGAAGGCTGAGAGATCGCAACCTGCGCCGCGGGACTTTCGGACCGTCGCGTGGCTGGCTGTTTCGACGCGCATCGCCGTGCCGAGTTGTTTTCGACGCATATAACCGTGCAGGGTTATTTTCGACGCGCACAGCCCGTGCGGGGTTATTTTTGACGCAAACCAGGTACATTTACACGCTAGCAGCGCTAGTGTGTTGTTACAACTACCTAAAGACTCTTTTTATTTTAAACCTTTAAAAAATCATAACTTGACTTGTGTATGTTGGATTTTTGTCGTTTTGGTCTTGTTTTGTCTAGATAAATATTTCCTATTTTTCTAAACTGGTGTTGTGTCATTTTGTAGTGTTTTCATTAAGTTACTGTGTGTGTTGGTACAAATACTTTACACCTAGCACTCTGAGGTTAAGCCTACTGCTCTGCCAAGCTACCAAGGGGGTAAGCAGGGGTTAGCTGAGGGTGATTCTCTTTTATCCTAACTAGAGTGAGGGTCCTTGCTTGAACAGGGGGTAACCTGACTGTCAACCAAAGACCCCATTTCTAACAATGAGTAGTAATATGTTACATGAAAAAAATACAGAAACAAACTGTCCTGGAAAAAACACAAATGCTCTTAGGGAATGCAAGAGTACCTAAATATGAAATGTACAAACATCACTTTTCCCGGTTTGATAGGGCAGTGTCGGTTTTTGCTGGCTGCGACTATCGCTGGTGGTGGGGCACAAGGAAAGGCCAGGACATTTACAGATCGGGGGCTCTAGTCCCACTAGCACCCCCGCCCCTCACCTGCAAGCGATGTCACTGGCAGGGTGGGTGTGTCCAAATAGGAGTCCATGGGCACAAGGTTGGTCCACTTTCTGTAGCAGGATAGCCAGGACTACCCTAAATGCAAATTCACTGGGATGATATTGTTCTATTCTCTATTTGATGCAAGCTACGAGGTACACAGAGCTTTGAAACTAACACAGCTTATTACAGACTCAACATAGTTTGCAGGACACAAACTTGACAGAATTTGTTAAAACACTGGCAAAATACCCACATCCATTCTTCTACCTCAAACATGAAGTGACCATCTTGCCACCCCTTTCAATATGACAATTTCAGAAAATTGCTATTACATAGAGCAACTTCAACTACGTACACTAGAATATGCCTACTAGAAAAAAATGAAATGAAGCACCTAAGAAACCCTAGGTAGAAGCTTGAAACCAACTTTTGAACTTTCAGTTTATGACATCAGCAATTCCAAAACTCAAAAGCTTTATACACAATCAACATATGGAGAAGACAGTCACACTCATCTTGCACAACGTTGGCAATATTTCACTCAGGAACTCGCAACACTCTAAGGCCCTCATTAAGACCATTTCATTACACAGTCTTGTCAGCTTAACGGTTCCAAGAATTAACAAGCACGTTTCCCAACTTCACCGACTGCAAGAAGCATTCTAAGTACATTCTCCCATTAACTGACAAATCCTTTGCGGAACTACTAACACACAGCAAAAACTGCATCTTCGGTGTGGCTAGCAAGCAGAACATAGCAGACGCACTCTGAGCGAGATCTGCTGGGCCGCGCCGACTCCGAGCGAGCTCTGCTGGGCCGCGCTGACATCTGTTACAAACCACCTCCTCCTGTCTGTCTGGGTAGAGCGCACATAGTTGGTGACATAAAAAACTGTGGAGGCCATTGCAATCAGAATCATTGGAGAGTTGCTGAGCGCCAGAGTGTGGAGACATCGTGTGGCCTATCGCAAAAGCTGGGTCCACGGACTGCTACCCAATGGCTATGAGGTCGGACTCCTGTCATGGTATTACCGAATCCTACCTCACCAGGGCCCCTCCGCTGAGACAGAGGCCCCTGCCCTACTTGGAGCTGAGAGGAAACATGCTGCATTGAGCAGAGCGGCTCGACCAGAGAGGTGAGATGGGCGGGCAGACGGCCTAGGCAGCAACACACTGATAAAGGTCTCAGTCCAGGGCCCCCTGCAAAAAGAGAACCAGTGGCCTGGGTTGCGCGTGGCCTGTGGAGGTGGGGTGAAGGGCCTTAGGGCCCGTCGACCCCTAGAAAATCACCTAGACCCAGTGTCCTGGTAGAGCAGAGTTACCAGCACAAGATCAGCTGTGCAACGCTTCAGGTGAGGCCTACCGGGAGAGTGCCGTGGGCCACCTCCCAAAGGGGGCTTAAGGAAGAGGAGTGACACGGTGAAGGATTCCCCCAGATGAGGGTGCTGAAAGAGGCACCTTGGGAGCAGCAGGACGCTGCGTGGAGCTTGCCCAGGAGACAGATTAACACTAGCGAGGAGACCTATGAATGGACTGCCCCTAGGCCCAACGACCTCCTGCAAAGAGCTCTAAAGTTGAGGCCTGCCATAAATGATCCCTCAGAGGGCCTGGGGTGGTGCTCCCAGGGACTCCTGCAGGGGATGTGGAGAGAAGCATGGCAGCATGGTACTGAGGCCTGCATTGAGATGCCCTGCGAAAGGGGAAAAAAAAGACCCTTAAGAAAGGGAGGGTGGGCAGGCCTCTGTCCTCCATGCAACATATGGGTAACAAATGAAAGGATACTAGAGAGAAGTGGAGCGGCCCACCCACCTCAAAAGATACCCACAAAGAGTCACCTGATACACAATGCCAACTGCAGAGGGGTTGTTGTGACACTCAAGGAGCCATAGCCAGAGACAAGCCATCAGGCGCAACATCACTAACTAAAATCCACAAGTTCTCCAAACAGAGATGGATCGCTCTGGCCGGATATAGGGAGGAAGCCCCACTCTACTCTCAGGATTCTTACATATTATGATGGTAATAGATGTTTTGAGGGTACATCACCCTCAAGAACAGGAGTATACATTCTACCCGGGGGCCCACCAATCCTTTTCTAGGTTGGATTACTTCATCATTCCCCAGTGCGAGGGCCACCGGGTATGAAGTGCGCACATGTTAGCGAGAGATCTCTCTGACCATTCACTTCCACTGCTGGAAATGGAATGGGGTCCCTCCTGTATGGCAATCAGGTGGAGGCTAAATGGTTGGCTCTTACAAGAGAAGGAGTTCATAGAGACATACATAGAGATGAGTCAGAGGTTGAACCTGGATTCCATGGACTCTCCCAGAGTCTTGTGGGAGGCTCAGAAGGTCACCCTGTGAGGAGACATTATTAGCTATTGCAAGGGACAGCAAGCTCATCTTCACCAAAAGGTCGATGATGTCAAAACATGGGTGCATACACTGGAAAAACAATATATTACTTTATGGCAGGTTGAACTCCTGCAAGATTGCCTCCATGCACAACTTGCTCACCCAGGAGCTCACCAAGGAGGTGAGGAAGGCACGGATGGCTGCCAGGAGTCGCATTTACCAATGGGGTGACAAGTCAAGCAAAATGCTACATTGGCTGTGCACACCCACACAGTCTGGGTCCCTGGTGGCATTCCTACAGAGGGCCAAAGGCACTCGGGTCAGAGGCAGTGGAAGAATTGCAGATGAGTTTGCAATATACTCTGGCAGGCTCTATGCAGCCGAACTAGGAGGCCTCCCTGAAGATCTGGAACACTTCATCACCCCAGCTGCCACTTGACATGCATGATTACCTAGAGGCAGATGTAACTGAGGGGGAGCTGAGGGGAGCCTTGGGTAGGCTCCACACAGGTAAAACGCCAAGGCTAAATGGATTCCCAGCCACATTTTGGTGTTTAGTTTGTCCCCTCCTCTGTCCCCACTCTGGCCCCTTGATGTTCAACATGTTCAACGAGGCCTTAAAGTATGAGGAACTACCCTAAGGCCTACGAATGGCAAAGGTAGTCATTATACCAAATTCGGACTCCCGAGTACCTGGTGGGAGAAGTTCAGGCCAATCTCTCTGTTGAATATGAAGGTGAAGGTATGGGGTAAGATTTTTGTAGACAGCCTGGCAAAGGTGATTCACCATTTAGTCCATTCAGACCAACCCGCCTTCATGGTATGTTCGAGGTTGCCAGAGAGGATAGGTTTGTTGGCCCTGGGGCGGTAGTCCATTGGGTCTCTGTGACTTTTCCACATCTGCGGAGAGTGGGAGGTGGGGTGTGTTGGACGGCTCCAAACTGCTGGTTATGGTGAAGTGTACCAGGTGGGGGTCGGTCCATGAGAGCTCCGTTGTGTGGCTGAACTTGATTTTTTCACTGTTTGTGACAATGGGAGCCAGTGAGAGGCCTGCTGTGTGTGGGGCTGGCGACTAGTTGTTTGAGTCCGATTTTGCTTAGGTTGTTCAGGAGATTTGTGGTGTTGTGTTCACTTGGGTCATCTAGATGGAAATTCATATATCCTAGGAATAGGTAGTCTGTTGAGTCAAAGACTAGGTGGGTGATGAGGTCAGGGATGGCCTTGTAGAACTCAGGACAGGGACCCAGGTGTCTGTAAGCGAGAGTTCTCCAACTGGTTATTCTGGTGTTGGTTTGGATTAGGAAGTTTAGTTGCTCCATGAGGTGGGACCCCTCTTCTTCGAAGTTGGTGCATGGGAGGTTGTCCTTATGTATGATGGAGATGCCTCATTCGTGCTTGTTGTGGTGGTCTTTGTGGATCTGTTTTTATCCTTGTGGGGTGGTGCAGGTGATGTTGGGGGCTAAGGTGGCCATGAACCAGGTCTCGGTGATGAATATCAGGTCCAGCTTGAATATGTATACCGTGTCCCAGATTTCCTTGGCTTGTTTGTAGAGGGATCATGCATTGAGCAGCAGGCAAAGGAGAGCTGTTTATCAGGCGTGGAAGGCAATGGTGTGGGAGGGGCGAGGGTCTCTGTGTTGCAGGTGAAGTGGCATTGCAGGCATGTGAAGGGTCTGACTGTGATCCATTAGAGGAGATGGAGCACATGTTGTCCTAGTTCCTGGGGGCCAGAGTTCAGCAGCAGAGTATCAGAGGATGGTGGTAGAGCCAGGGTTCCTGGGGCTGGGCACAGTCCAGGCACAGATGGGCACAGGTAAACTTGCCTTAGGCATGCCTTTGGCATGACAATGGAGCGCCTGCTGCATATTCACTCTGTGACCGCCGTTAGGTTGGTCCTAGGTTGGGAGGGGCGCAGTGGGAGGAGGGAGGTGCAGGGAGAGGGTAGCGTGGGAAAGAAAAATGGAGGGGGCAGAGGCCATGGGGCATAGTCAGGAAGCGGCCAAAAAAAACAGGCCGCAAAATGCCCTGCAGCATCCTGCACCTACTCATCAGAGTGAGCAGAGGCTGACAGAAGCAACGGGCTCCAGGCAGTGGGGGTAGCTGGCACAGGACCTGCTCAGTAGGGCTGTGTTGCAACAGCTATGGAGTGGGAGGGCTGCAGTGGGAGAAGGAGCCGGTAGTGCGATAAAGGAAAATGGCAGGAGGGCAACAGGGGTGGGGGTATGGGCCACAGGGGGCCAGAAGAGGCCAAAAAAGAGAGGCAAGAGGCAGAAAAATGCCCTGCAGCACCCTGCACCTATGCCTCAAAGTGGGCAGAGGCTGTCAGAGGCAACAGACAGCACAGGGAGCTGGCAGACATCCCGCTCAGTGAGGCCACTCCGTAACCACCATTAAGTAGATCCCAAGGGGGAGGGGAGTGTTGGGAGGAGGGAGGTGCAAGGAGCAGGTAGTGTGAGAAACAAAAACGGGAAGGGGCACCAAAATGCCCTGAAGCACCCTGCACCTACTCAGCAAAGTGGGCAGAGGCTGACAGAGGGAGGAGCTGGTGCAGGACCTACCATAAAGCATTGCAGTGGCTGGGACTAGCAATAGCCAAGAGAGATGTTGCCCAGGAATGGAAATCAACTCCAGCCTCTCCGACTACTATATGGACTAAAGGTACGGACCGCTGTATGGCCATGGAGAGACCCATTTACCAAGGACGTGGATGTCCCCAAAAACATGGAAATATTTGTCAGGGGTGGGCCGATTATAGAGGCATCACTCTGGAGCCCTGTCCGGCTCCGCCTTGGACTCTACACAGACAGCCAAAGGCACACAAGAGGGGCAATGATTGAAGCTTTTGGTCAAGTAAGCAAATGAGACACAGACTATTCTTAAATTTAACAACCTCAATGATATCATGGCATCAAGACTGAGCCTATGCATGATGGTGGTGAAAGAGTGTATGACTGCCAAAAAAGTTACACTCAATAAAAACAAAACTTAAATCCTTACATGTGGAAACTAGCCTCTTGCACAGGAAAGTCTGGGCTTGGCCTGTAGAAATAGGAAAGGCACCCACCAGGTGAAACACAATATAAAGCCTTGGAGTGATCATATGTTGTGATCCTACTCTGGACCTGCAAATAAAGGTAGTAGAGATATTCTTAGCCAATGTGCTTCACCTATTCTCCTACAAAGTTCAAGTGACAACTATACATGTGCTGTCTCACCTAGACTATACAAACGACTTGTACCTAGGAGTTCAGAAATGCCCCCTAAACTAAATACATCACTCCACCCTTGTACCCTTGCACTGGACCCCAGTGTCCTGCCAGATTGCATTCAAACCACTCAACCTAACACATTAAGAACTGGATGGAATCACACCAACTTTTCATCATCAAACATTTCAGACTTCCCACACTAAAGAATGCCTCCAACCCAACACATTTTTAAAGGTGAACTGCAACACTTCAACAAAACAAAAAAGTTCTCAGTCCAAGCTAAAACGTTATGCCTCACCGGTTATGGAACTACCCAAACACATAGGAAGAAAAAAAAAGACCTTTTTTTTAGGACGGTCAAAACATTATAGCTCTGTTACACCTGGCATCCTTGGCGTGGTCTCCACTGACTATTTTCCTCTATTTCCCATGTTTTGACTGGGCTGTACTTAGTTTATGTGGGTTTTGGTACTCTGGGCACTTTACCACTGCTGACCAGGGCTAACGTGCAAGTGCTCCTGGAGTACAAATGTATGTGTAATTGGCCTTTCCATGATTGCCATATTTGATTTACTAGCAAGTCCCTAGTAAAGTGCACTTGCGGTGCCCAGGGCCTGTAAATCAAATGCTACTAGTGGGCCTGCAGCACTGATTGTGTCACCCACCTGAGTAGCCCTGTAAACATGTCTCAGAGCTGCCACTGCAGTGTCTGTGTGTCCAGTTCTAAACTGCCAATTCGACCTGGCAGGTGTACCCACTTGCCAGGCCAAAACCTTCCCTTTTTAAACATATAATTCACCCCTAAGGTGGGTCCTAGGTAGCCCCATGGGCAGGGTGAAGTGTATGTCAAAGGTAGGACATGGGCTGGTGTGTTTTTACATGTCCAACAGTTGAATGCTGCCAAATTCGGCTTTCACTGTTGCAAGGCCTATCTCTCTTATAGGTTAACAAGGGGGCTGCCTTTAAATACATTTTAAGTGTAGTTTCCCTTTGTGAGCAGATAGAGTTCTGGACTTTGGTGTGTCTGAACTCAAAATTTAAAAATACAACTTTTGGTAAAGTTGTTTTTTAGATTGTCAGTTTTAAAATGCCACTTTTAGAAAGTGGGCATTTTCTTGCTTAAACCATTCTGTGACTCTGCCTGCTTGTGTATTTCCTGTCTGGGTCAGACTGTGAATGCCCACTGGACAGTTACACGAAGGGAGCTGTTGTGTAGGTTGCATATCCTGATGGGTCATCTGGGCTATAGTGGAGGGAGGAGCTTGCACTTACACCTGAATGGGCTGTGCCTGCCCTCATGCAATGCAGGCTCTAGCCCTCTGGTGTGTGTCTGGGGCCAGGCCTGGGCAAGGCAGGGTCTTGTCAACAACAGAGACATCCCTTTGAAGTTTGCTAAATTCAAAGGGAGAAAGGGATATCAGTAATGGACCCAAAAACCCAGATGTTTCAGTTACTTTTGGAACCAAGAGGAACCCCTACCAAGGAGAAGAGCAGAAGAGCTGGAGGAGGAGTACTGCCCCTTTGCCTGTGACTGTGACTGTGCTTTGCTGGGTTGACCTGCAGTTGCTGCTTCTGCCTGTAAGAAGACAAAGATTGGACTTTGTGGTATATTTCTGCCTGTGAAGTGTCTCCAAGGGCTTGGATTGATCTTACCTCCTGTTTTAAAGTCTCAGGACCATCAAAGACTTCCTCTAACAGCACCTGGACTCTCTGCTGAGTCTCCTATCCTGCCAAGTGGTGCCCACTCCAGTCCCTGGGCACTTGAAAGGTGAAGCTGGTACAACCAAGGTGGAAATCCATGCACAGGAGCCATGCAGGGAAACCTTTGATGCACCACAGCTGTAAAAACGATGCACCACCTGCACCGCGGCTGAGAAATCAATGCACTACCTGCATCGCGGCTGGAAAATCGATGCATCACCTGCCTCATGGCTGAAGAAACAATGCAACACCCACTTGCAGCTGCTGAAATTGATGGAAGCCCCACACAGCGTGGTTCTCATCGCTGTGCGGCCGGATTTCGCATGCATCATCGCTGGTTGAACCTTTCTAGTTTCGAGTGCCAATCCAGAAATTGATGTGTCGCTCTCTTGAGGAGAGAAAAATGATGCATTGCTTACCCAATCGGACAAGAAACGATGCACGGTCCCACTTGCGAATAAGGAATTGATGCATCGCTGACTTTTCTGGTGCACGCTCGCCTGTGCAGCTTTATTTTTTATGCAAACCAGGTACTTTTTGTAACATCAACGCATCCATTGTTTTCTACAGAGTAAGACTCTATTTAATTTAAAAATTCATAACTTTGCTTGCGTATGATGGATTTTAGTCATTTTGGTCTTGTTTGATTTAGATAAATACTGTCCATTGTTCTAAACTGGTGTGGTGTCAATTGTGTAGTGTTTTCACTGTATTACTGTGTGTGTTGGTACAAGTACACTACACATTTCCTCTGACATAAGCCTGACTGCTCATGCAAGCTACAAAAGGGTTGAGCAGGGGTTATCCTAGGTGTGTATGCCCATTGACCTGACCAGAGTGAGGGTCCCTGCTTGGACAGAGTGCAAACTGACTGCCAGACAGTGACTTCATTTCTAACAAGCTCTTTGAATCCTCATTCCCTGTGTGATACCTAAGCAAAGGGAAGTGTAAAGACTTTCCGAAGAAATGCACAGCATGGCCATTCGTTTCCAAAAGGAAGTTGTCTGATGATAGAGCTTAGATGATGCATTTACTGTGGGTTACTTGTGAACATGAAAACCTTGGTTTACAAAATTCGATAGAAAATAGTAGCTAAGTAGCGAGAGAAGCCGGTAAGGTTGAGTAAGCTGCAGTTCCACTTTTAATCAAATCCTTTATATCTCTATAGATTTTAGCCTATAGAATCTAGTGAAAGCCCTGCTCTGGTCCGGTTCCACTTTAGGAAACTACCATATGTCTCTACTACAGGAACAGGCCTGATCCATAGTGCAACTGGTATTTTTTTCAGGGGGTCCTTTGCAAATGAATATGTATCGCTGCATAGTCCAAAACATATAAGGCACAAATTCCTTTAAGATCAAAGTAAATACCCTAAAAGAGATGCATACAATGTACCAACTTCTAGGTCCTCCACAGTAGTGCTCCAAGCTGCAGGTTTGTTTTTATCAAAATTAAATGGAGGTGCAACCAAAGGGGCACTTTAAATTACTCTCACGGTGTATACGGGCAGAGGTAAGCTAATTGAAAACTAAAAGGTGCAGCTAGAATTAATGTATTATAAGTGTCAAAATACTAAATTCAGGCCATCTGAAAAGTTTATGAATGGCAAAGTACCAAATACAGGTCACCTGATACATATATGCTACAAAAGAGAAGTCATATATCAATTTAAGAAATCTTTAATTGCATGCATTGCTCTAGGAACTTCCATTATAAACATCTTAGGATTAGACATGTTTAGATCTCAAAATACTACTTTCTGCCAATCTACTTTTGTTGGCAGCGGAACAAATAGGCAGTTGTGCATGATTTTAAATTAAATAAAAATAAAACTACTAGGTTTTGAGAAGTTTAGAAGCCGATCAAAAATACTAATTACTTAGCAAGGTTTCGTAGCCAAGAGGGCAGCCCTTGGTAAAAGTCACTGTGAGAAAAAGGTTCTCCACTTTGTAATCAAAAGAGGGGCGGAATTTGAGTTGTGGTAGGGGTTACTATTCATTTTAATAGTCCCCACATCAGGTGTGGAGCTTACCGAATTTGATAGTTGAACCAAAGTTGCAAATCATCTAATATATTCAAGGGGCAAAGTCCTATGCAAAAGGCAGGAGAAGGAGGGAATCAGCCACACTGACGCTGACATTTTTTAAATTCAAAACATTAGTCTGTCAGATAATCCTACTGCCATACCATATCTTCAAAATCTAACTTTTATTTACAATACTACATTTACTCCTATTTTTCCAACGATCAAACACCAATGTGTTAATGTAATTTTGCTTGTTTAAAACTTTGTTCACAATCTTTAGTATTGTGGATACTTATGTTACTAAATACACTGTGTACATTCTTACATGGTTGATTTTAGATGGCATCATATAAAAAAATTCAGACACCACATGTGAGTTTGGCTGCAATTAAAACTCGACCCCCACTAGAGTCTAGAGCTGAGTTGCTTTTGCATTTGTTCCATAATTTTCAAGTTGTTTTTGTCTCTGTTGATTAAGAGAGTTTCAGAGCATTGTAAATAAGAACATTCTACTTAAGAACAAACTCAGTATGTAGACTAAACCTAATTAAAGGCTGTGAGAAAATGGCTTCCTGGTTGCCTGGGGTGTGAGCCCTAGTCAAGCAGCATTACATTTAGGCGGTCATTCCGACCCTGGCGGTAAAATCCGCCAGGGCTGGGGACCGCGGATGCACCGCCAACAGGCTGGCGGTGCATCCCTGGGCATTCTGACCACGGCGGTACAGCCACGGTCAGAAACGGGAAACCGGCGGTGTACCGCCGGTTTCCCGCTGCCTTGGGGAATCCGACCCCCTTACCGCCATCCTGTTCCTGGCGGTTTTGGCCGCCAGGAACAGGATGGCGGTAAGGGGTGTCATGGGGCCCCTGGGGGCCCCTGCAGTGCCCATGTCAATGGCATGGGCACTGCAGGGGCCCCCGTAACAGGGCCCCACCAAGATTTTCAGTGTCTGCCATGCAGACACTGAAAATCGCGACGGGTGCAACTGCACCCGTCGCACCCTTTCCACTCTGCCGGCTCCATTCGGAGCCGGCATCCTCGTGGAAGGGGGTTTCCCGCTGGGCGGGCGGGCGGCCTCCTGGCGGTCGCCCGCCCGCCCAGCGGGAAACTCAGAATAACCGCAGCGGTCTTCTGACCGCGCAGCGGTATTCTGGCGGCTCCCGCCGGCCCTGCGGTTACCGCGGCCGGCGGGAGTCAGAATGACCCCCTTATTGTCAAAGTAAGGCACAAGCAAACCCCAAACTAACTTGTTGTAACTTGGCATAGATCAGTCAGGCTTAACTTGAGGGCAATGTCTAAAGTATTTGTACAACACGTCAGACAGGAAAACAGTGAAAACACCACACAAGAAGCATCCCACAGAGGCTAGAAAAATAGATCTTAATTTCATAAATACAAGACAAAAGTGACAAAAATCCAACCAGTAGAACTCGAGTTATTCATTTTTAAAGAAAAAACTGTAGAATAGCGCCTAAGAGCATAAAGTGACAACAGGGAATTACTGGTCACACTGGACCTGGAAACAGTAAAAAGTGCAGGCCAACCACAATGGAACGGGGCTGGCTACAGGAACCCAGCTAGGTCCGCTGAACAAAGTACTTAAATCCTGGTTGTGGAGAGCTGTGTGGAGCTGCATTGAAGATGCTCTGAGCAGCTAAAGCAATGCATTGGTTCTGAGATGCGGCAAGGCTGCTGTGCGAGGTCCTGTTGCGTTGTCATTGAGGATCCCATTGATGAAGCTTGCAATGTGAAGTCAGGGAAACAGCATGCAGCTGGAGATGTGCCAGTTCTGAGGAACTGTGAACCTGTGATGCAGAGCCCGGTATTGTAGTTAAGGCTGCCATTGATGAGGAAAGCGAGGACCTGGGCCCACACATGGGCTACCCCTTCAGAGTGATCTGTTGGTTCAGAGGACTGTGGAGATAATGCATCCATGCCAATCCACGCAGGGAACCATCTTTTCTTCTTCTCATTTGGTGGATGGGAGTCCTGACCTATAGAAGTAGTTTGTATTTCTGCTTGTCCCCACTCCTTGTCCCACAACTGTAAAGCAGAAATTATGGTTCACTGACAGTAAGTCATGAGGGAAGGCACCCACAAGTGAGATGTCAGTGTCCCAAGCAGGCACAGCCCACCCTCAATGGGCAGTCACTGGAGTTGGCAAAATCCACTCAGGTCTGCTTCTGACTGTCCCCAAACCTCTGGTTATACTTCTCTGAGATCAGACTCTATATCCCAACAAGGTCTTCTTTCATGGGTTTATACCTCATCCTGTCTCCCTTCTGCCTTTGCTAGAGATATGCCTCCACAGACTAGCTCCCATAGCCCCTCAGAGATCTTGTGCATCTGTAAGACAATCTCATAAGCCTCAAACCAGTTGTAAATATTGTCTCCTACAGCAAAGTCAGGCACCAGACCTTTAGGAATATTGACCCTCTTGTCTCTAGAGAGTACTGAAGAAATGCTACCACCCTCATTGCTGCACTCTGCCTGCTTGACCTTGAGGTTCAGTTCCATCAGACTCAGTTCATGAGCCAACATCAATTACCTCTCCGCTAACACCAGTTTCTTTGCCTCTTTTTCCAACTCCAATCTGGCCCGTTGTAGCTTGAGCATCGTTTCCTTCCTCCTGTCCTCTGGGCTAATGCACACGCAAGACACACAGCTCCCTCTGCAGGGAGCATATGCTAACTTGGGGGTCATGTCATCCTGCTCAAATGCAGGAAGAACCACAGGAAGGTCCTTTCCAGGCCCTTCCGCTTCAGAACTGGTCTTGAAATCTTCCCCTCTCTGTCCATCTCATCCTTCCTTCTGCTGCTGTAGCATATGACTGGTGGTCTTCCGCCCAGGCCCCCAAGCCCTCAGTTTTTTTTGCAGCTCCACCTTCCTGGTGGTGATCTTTACTGCATTCCTCTCTCCATACAGACCTCTTTGAGCTGGCTCATAATGTAGGATTCCATGTCAGTCAGCTAAAAATCCATTTCTGCAGGTGAAGCCAAAGACACAGTCGGACAGGTAGATTAAGTATGAATTGAAAGAAAAAGTAACAATGTAATTCAGGGATAATATAAAGCTTGAATTGGTATTTGATCTGGTATGGTAGTGTACCTGCAATCATTGTATGGCACTACACAAACACAAGTCCTTCTGTGTTGATCATTAATGTGAGAAATTGGGTTCCTGATTGTCTGGGGTGTGAACTCTGGTCAAGTAGTAACCACAGTTCTTGTAGGGTAAGGTACAAGCAAACTCCAGACTAACCTGTGCTCAACCGCTGGTAGTTTGGCACAGAGCAGCTAAGCTTAGCTTGAAGGAAATACGTAAAGTATTTATGCAACACTTCAAACAGAAAAACAGTGAAAACACCAGACAAGAGGATCCCGTGCCAGTGTAAAAAATAGAATTTAATTTAATAAATAACCTAAACTTGTTGTAGTCCAGCACAACCAGGAATATTGAATGGAGTCACATTGAAGACGTTTCCGGCAGCCAAAGCAATGCATTACTTTCAAGATATGGCAAAGCTGCCTAGCAAGGTTCTGTTGCATCATTGCCGAGCATCCCATAGACCAGGTTTTTTAATGAGAAGTCTGATATCAGGGATGCGGATCACAGATGGTGATGCAGCTGTTCCGTGGAGCTTGAGGCTGTGATGCAGAGTCTGTCATTGTCACTGAGGTGGTAGTCAATGAGGGATGCCAAGACCTAGGCAAAGGATGCACTACATCTTTGGGGTGATGCGTCAGCTCTGAGGACTACAGAGGCAATGTAGGTCTTTGGAATGACCCCAATCTACACAGCAGTGGCTCCACATCAGTCCTTCTCAGGGATGCATGATCCATAGAGGAGATGTGTTTGTTCTGCTATGGGATGCGCTGCAGAGACTATGCGCCAGTTCTACTGATAAGTAGCTTAAGCCCACTTAGGGTCCAGGCCTATGAAGTAGGGAGAACCTTCTAGAGGCATGCCTTTTAGGTGGACAGATGCCCTGCATTCCTGGGCTCCAGACAAACTACAGGGGTAACATAGCTGTTGCATTTTCAGAATTGTAATTTAAAATCCAATTTCACTAGGATTTTGAATAAGGATTCCTGAGACACCAAACTTGAAGGAGTTATCTCTTCCCATTTGGAAATTACACTTATAAAGGGTATTAAGGTAACTGCAATGTTTTCCTATGGGAGAGATAGGCCTTGTGTTAGTGAAAAATGAATTTAGTGTTTTTCATTACCAGGACATGTAAAACGTCAAAGTGCATGTGCTACGTTTTAAATACATTGGACCCTGCCCCCTGGACTTTCGAGGACCTACCCTAGGGGTCACATATGTATTAAAAAGGAAGGTTTGGGGAGGTGAAGCCTGACCACCAGACAAGATGGGCGCTTAAACAGGGAGCCCCATGCACCGTGTGAGTGTTTTAGTGGGGACGTAGTCACCAGAAACCTGAATCACTCCGATGTAGTGGGTATTTACTGGCTAACTCGCTAGGTCATGGTGCATCTTTTTGTTGCCGTCCTTGCGTACTTTGATACCGTACATGTAAACACACTTCATCTCCTCACTGCGGCACTAAGTTGTCTTCATGCTCCATCATGGAGTTTCCTTATCATCCTGGGATGTGACCGCTTCTGTGCTCTCTCAGCATTTCCTCACTTTGGCTGAATTTCTCAATAGTTGTTTGCTTCAATTACATTTATTTTTCTAAGATTACATCAGTCGTACTGGGAGAATACACTGAGAGTACTACTCATAATATTTTCTGGCATTCTTGAGACTTATGCGTTCTGCTACTCTCTCATATTTTATTAAAATTACTTTCTTGGCCTCCATTTATGTCAAAATTTTGATATATTTGCTCAAATTGTTTGGAGAGAATTTGGAATTTTACATTGTCTTCTCATTAGGAGGTACTTTTTTAATGGCAGCCAATTTTTACATCAATGGTGGATAACTTTTTACTGCAAATTTCATGCCTTCGACTAATCCCAAGATGTACTCCTTGTCTTCTTCTTCATTGAAGACCAAAACTGCTGCAGCGGCAAATAAGCATGTCAAACAAAATCCAACATCTCATATGAAATTACATTTATCTATTTCACTTCGTGCTGGATGAAATCAGAGCTTTATGTCAATTTGTTGAAAAGACCAACACTCTCATTCAAACTCTAGATCACAAATGGTCGAATGTGGATGCAAGAGTCTCATCAATGGAACAAAGGATCAGAGATGTTCACTGTGAAACAAATAAAATTGCAGTTTGGGAGACTGAGGTACTACACCTAAGGCCAGATGTAGGAAAACTCCTGCATTGCGACTCGCAAAATGCGAGTCGCAAGGCAGGATGCAGGATGGTGTCCCTGACACCATCTGCGAGTCGCAAAGGCCCACCTCATCAATATTAATGAGGTGGGTCACAATTTGTGACCCCCTTGTGACTCGCAGCACTCACAGGGATGGCAGGCCACCATGTCTGTGACTGCTTTTAAATAAAGCAGTTTTTTTTTTTTTGTAATGCAGCCCGTTTTTCTTAAAGGAAAATGAGATGCATTACAAAATTTAAAAATGAAACGTGTTGTTTTCATTTTTTCAGAGCAGGCAGTGGTCAATAGGACCACTGCCTGCTCTGAAATTTCTTTTTCAATGCCATTCATAATTCCCTTTTGCGAATGGGTTACCACCAGTGTAACACTGGTGGTAACTGTCATTGCGCTTCGACTCGCAAATAGGAAGGGAAACACCCCTTCCTATTTGCAACTCGCAGTCCCGTTTTGCAAGTCGGTACCAGGTTACCGACTCACAAAATGGGAATGGGCATCGCAATGTGGGTTTTGCGCCTCGCAAACAGTGATTTTCGCTGTTTGAGACGCGTAAAACCCTTTCTACATCTGGCCCCTAGAGATGCAAACAGAGGACTTAGAAAACAGAAATAGGTGAAACAAGCTCCATACTTCTGGAGGAAATTGAAGGCAATGACTCCTTTTCCTTTCTCACATCCTTTCTGCCCTAGCTTGTGGAGTTACCATTATCCACAGTATTCATTATTTAAAGAGCTCACTGTCTGGGAAATCATCCTCGATCATCTTCTTCCTCAACCAAACCTAGAGGTGTTATAATTTTTTTTGTTGCACTTACTGATTTACTGAAGGTATTCAGTGCCGCAAAGTCTGAAAAATAACTTGTTTGGTCAGGAAAAAAGATATTAATCTTGCATGATGTTATCAGAGCAACAGCCTGTAGAAGGAAAGAATTCTTTGATCTTCATCCACAATGTCATGCCTTTGGTGCTTATCATGGTTTGATCCACCCATGTCTCTTCAAAGTGACAGATCGTGATAAGACTACTATTTATGATAAGCTGCAGATCTAAAAAAAATGATAAAACATAATTCAGTTCTTAATATAGATACTTCTGATCTATCCACAAGCTGAAATGTTATGAGGATTTCTGTATGAAAATGCTACCTTCATTGCTTGGATTGTTATTTAAGCACTAATTTTTAACTTTTTGGTCATTTGGACTTTAAATGTGTTACTATATGCTAATTAACCTCTTGTATAATTTTCTACTAATTAAAGTTTTTTTTCAGGTTATCTCTTGTCTTCTGTATTAGCTTATATTGTTTATTATTTGGGCTAAATTACATTTTAATAAACTGACTACAGACAATGCTTCCTCCATTTTACTTTATAGCAGTTTTCACTACTACGATGGTTGTAATAAAATGGGAAAACGTCTTGCTAATTATTTAAAAGACAGGAAACAACATACTACTATTTGGTCTACTGAATCTTCCTTGGGCCTGCTCTTTTTAAATAACAATGACATTCTGGATGAATTTGTGAATTTTTATCAGATTGTTTATACTCCTGAATCTCTCACACATCCATCTATATTGATTCTTATTTAAAAGAGACATCTAAACCTAATCATGAAGATATTCATTTTTCCCCTCTGGAAACAGACATATCTTTAGCAGGAATGCCAAAGGCACTTCATTCTCTTAAGACGGATAAGACTCTGGGACCTGATGGCTTTACAGTAGAGATTTTCCTCATCTTCTCTCTCATACTAGTTCCAAAATTATTACAACATTTTAATTTCTCCTCAACCACTGGTTCTGCTAAGCCACAATTTTTCTTATTCATAAGGAAGTACTGGATCCCACTCATTGTAAGAATTATAGACCAATTTCTCTTGTAAAAGTTGTCTATAAAATTTCTCTCTTGTGATTACACCTTGAACTTCTCTTGCCCAAACTAATATGTAATGAACAATCTGGTTTTGCCAAGGGCATACTTGTATCAGATAATTCTACATTGTTCTTCAATGTATTGAATAAAGCTTCATTTCTGCAATACTCAATGGAGGCGGTGGCCATTGATGCATAAAAGGTGTTTAATAGGATTGACTGGCCCTTTTTGTTTAGGTCCTTGGCTTGGCATGGGACTGCGGAGTTTGTCTGGGTTGTCCTCTATCTCTCCTCCTATTTATTTTGGCACTTAGACCTTTCCTCTCCTGAATTTGTGCCAACTCATTAATGACAGGATTTAAATATGGAGATAAACAACTGAAACTGTCAGCTTGTGCAGATGACATCATTTATTTTCTTTCAAATCTAGATCACTTTACTGACAGAAACGTCTGACTTCTCCTTTGTCTCGGGATATAAGATAAATTCTAATAAGACTGAAATTATCCCTATTAACAAATTCTATTTCAAGCAGTCTTTTGATTCTTCAGGTTTGGAATACATCTATGATTAAGTATCTGTGAATTTGGTTCAACAATTCTATCAAGCACTCTGTAGCTGTAAATCTGAAAGAAGGAGTGAATAGGGTGACAAATCCTCTTTCCTCTGGGAACCCATAGTTTCTTTCCTGATGTGGTCAGCTTGATTCTATCAAAATGATGATTACCTCTACTTTAATATGTATTCTATCCATGATCCTAGTGTATATTTATTTTTCTTATTTTAAAAAAAAACCCTGATTCTATATTTCTACATTTCTCTGGGACAACAAAAAATAAATCTAGAATAGCGTTTGCGCAGCTCAGGAGGGCTAAGCTGGAAGGTGGTACAAACTTTCCAGATTTGTGTGTTTATCATAAAGCCTTTTGTTTAAAACCGGCCTCTTTGAGGTTCTCCACCAATTTGCCATTTACAACTCTATGGTTTGATACTGAGTATCCCTTACTTGGTCTTACTTGGTCTTTTTTCTCCCAGGGGAGTCCTTTCCTTTTACACAAAGACTTCCGTTAACTCTTCATCAGTGTTTAAACATACTTCAATCATGTTGAAGCCCTATTATCAACTACAAATAATTACTCGGAACATCTTGCAGTCCTGTTTACGGTATAGTAGTCTCATTATCATCAACAATAAGCCAGTATTTTGGAAGTCTTGGAGGCAGAAAAGCATCATATGTGTAGGAGACTTATTCAATAGCAATGCTCCACAGTCTTTCCATCAACTTCAGAAATCCTTCAACTGTACATACATTCCTGTCCAAATAGTCTCTCCTCATGAATATTATCTTGGATGTTTTGTATTCACTGCTGATGGTATCGACTTCTTCTTCACCAAAGTCTTATATACATAGTATTATGACCTCTAGACCTAGATCCTCCCTTATATGTACACATTGTTTCTCTCTTAATCCATTTAGATCTAAAACTAAGGTAGAGCTCTGTTGGGAATGTGGGTTGGGATGGTCTATCTCATTACGGAACAAGATATGGTATACAATTCACAAGATATCGAGGACAGCTATTACTCCTCAAACATTATTTTTTTTCTTTTTCATAGACTTTATCATATCCCCACTCGAATTGCCAAGTTTTGCAAAGATACTAATGGTGGTTGTTGTTGGTCCTGTGTGTCTCTTATATTTCATAAAAAAGCCTGGTGGTATAATGAATGCCATTATCTCAGATTAGATACCACATTTGCTTTTCTGTCTTTTCCTCATGTAAATATAGAGTTATGTTGATTACCACTGACAGATTGTCTAAATGTTGTTGTTGAAAAGCAACTACTTGTATTTCTTCAGAAAATGTAAATCTGTTAAATTCTCTGCATATTATTCATTTCTTTTAATTTTGCTTGTAGCTTTTCCAATTTTATGACCTGGTCTTAATTTTTTATATTCCCATTTTACCCCTCCCTCCTCCTCTTCCCTGCAACATCAAAAAAGTTACAAAGCATCCTTTATTGTTGCATTTTAGATTGCTATTTTGCTTTACTACGAATGTTTACTCTTATTGTTATTTTTTATTGTAATTTGTATTTTTCAATAAAGCTTTCCAAACTTAAAAAGTAAGGGTTGGGTGTGGTAAAAGGTTTGTTTTAAAACAGTTTTAAACTGCACACACAGGCTGTGTAATGGCAGGCCTGAGGCATGTTTAGAGGGCTACTTAATTGGGTGGCACAATCTGTGCTGCAGACACATTAGTAACATTTAATTCAGCGGCCCTGGGCATATGCAGTGCACCTTACTGGGGACTTAGAAGTAAATTACACATGCCATTAGGGTATAAGATAATGTTACCATATTTTGGAGAAGAGCACAAGCACTTCAGCTCTGGTAGCTGTGATAAAGTGAGCAGAATCCTAAGTCCAGCAAAAATGAATCAGCATGAAAAAACAGATCAGAAGGCAAAAAGTTAGGGTGAAACCATGCCAAGGATGCAAGGTCTAACATGGGCTATAAACACAAAAACGTTTTAGAGTTCAAAAACGGCCTGACTCACAAAAGTGGGCCATTTGCAAGTGCAAAAAAGGTGTTTTCAATGTACAAAAGCCAAATTGCAAATCAGTAATCTGTTTCTGAATCTCAGTTTAGATTTACAACCCAGTATTTAGAAGGGGTGTGTTTAGGGCATCCTTTCCTGATACCAATTCGCGTTGGTATGTATGAATGTTTTACAGTCAAATTACAGTTACAAAACATTCATTTTTTACAGACACTTCAGAAAAGGTTGTAATCATTCATCTTTACACAAATGACGCAAATATGTTTTAAGAGCAGGAAGTGGTCCCATGGACAATTACCTACTCTTATAAAAAATAAATGAAACTTAAACATTTCATTTTTTCTATTTAAACACATCCCATTTTCCCTTAAGGAAAACAGGCTCCATTTAAACAAAAATGTTAATCAAAAAGCAATCAAAGACATGGTGTTCTGCTGACCCCAGCAGGCCACCATCCCTGTGATGGCTGCAATTCCTAATGTGTTGCAAACTGTGAGCTACCTTATTAATATTTATGAGGTAGGTTGATTTGCGGCCCACTAGGAATGAAACTCAATATGTCTCATATGTTAGGAATAGCAATTTTCTAATTACAATTCACCGAAAAGCGCAATTAGGTAATCACTATTCCTAAAATTGTTACATGTGGCCCCATGCTTCTACATGCAGGATTGCCGACAGATAATTAGACTGACAGTAGTAATTAGTCAACAATGAACCCAATGAACTACAGTGACAAACAGGAAACACAAGTCAATACTTCTCACAAACTGAAAAAAAAACGTTTTAGGTAATATAAAGCTGCATGAGGTGCGATCCGTGCCTCTAAACGTAACCTTTAAATATGAGGAAGAGTATGAACAGTACCTCACACACCCCATCCAACTTTTCCCCTCTAGCTGTACTCAACCACACACTTCTAGAAGCAAGCATGCTAGTCTGTCTGTAACCTATCCACACAGTTAGACTAAGGTGTTGCCACACCAGTGGTAGTTGCACGCTAAAGAATAAAGATATATCATAACATAATGTAGAATTGTGCATCACTATAAGCAGCTAATGCATTCTTGCTGCATCATTAACATTTGTATGCATTTTTAACAAATATGAACATTCGAAAACGATAAACTCCGATACAGCAAGATATGTTCAGAAAAGCTGGAATGTAGTCAAACCTAAAACCCATTTTATTAATCCATTACTAGCACAAAAAGGTTGTAATATTTTATGCACCTCTTATTCAGTTGTTATAGTATTAAGTTTAATATTTTCATATTGCAAAACAATATAAAAAATGCCTAGAAACCCACGAAACACACTCAAAGCAAACAATAGAGGATTTTAACAACAGTAGAAATAATAATTTGGCGTACGTGCATCAATTTTCATGTCCAAGGATTGTTTTGAAATGATGTTCAATTGCCGTTGCCTTAGGTGAAGTCCCTACGTTTTGTTCATGCAGTTCTTCAAAATAATCTACCGAACTATTGTACTCAATATTATGCACATTTATACAAATGCAATGGAATGTGACCTATTAAACTTGTCATTAGGAGCAATAATACAAACAAAGGTGCATTAACACATGTATTGCCACAGTGCAATGACAAATTCTACGCTATTACAATTGTTTCTCCCTAGGAGTTTTAGTAATGTACATATTCAACCTCTCCGGGGTACATATTTTTCTTTAAAATGTTGGCACGTGAAAACAACAGCACGATGCAAACCATAAACACAGGACCACCAAGTAGTCTCCCATTTGTACCAACGTCCAGAACATTATGACATACTGGAGGCTTTGTTTCTCACATACGTAATAAATAGCATATTACACTCTGTGTATTTGCTAATATACGAATTACGTTTAACAAAATAAAAGCTGTTGGCACTATTCATTCACCACAATCGTTTTTCAGCATTTTCTGAGTGAGCCTACTGATGTATATGTGGTGTGTGGGGGCTTGAGACTTCAATTTGATACAAAGCGTGCTATGAAAGTATTGACAGAGCTGAGCCAAAGCCAACACAACAAGCTGCCACCTCCAGATGTTATTACATTTCCAATACATTATAGGGCGACTTAAACACTGACTGCCCTGGAATTAATCTGCTTTATGATGCCATTAAACAGCAAATTGCTAAGGCCCATTATACTAGCGGCCATAAATAGAAGTCTGATGGGGAGTCATCAGGAATAGGTATGTTTTCCATCACCGACCTTCGATGACTTCATAAGTCATGAGAGAAGAATTTGAGAGCGTTAATTTAACCAAGTCCACAGGACAGAATCTGTCTATTTAGTTAAAGGAATCAATTGAGTTTGAGCGTCCATTATAAAAAACACAAACACACACATACACATCCTCGCCACACACACACGCACACACCCACGCACATACACACACACACAAACTGTCCCCCCACACACACAGACAGAAAGTACATTTTAACTTGGTGTCTACTACCGATTCTGATGCGAGGATTTTTCGAGTCCCCAGGCAAAATGTAATTTTCACTACTTGAGTGGTCAATTTCCACTAGCATTAAGGTCATAACTAGGGTCATTTGTTGCAACGGATGCTGTCTTTGGGTGGACCATGTGTCTGCTAACTATAGCGCCTTAAAGTGCCACTGATTTGTAGGGAAGAGCTGAGAGATTACACAGGTATACAAAGCACTGGTGACAAAATACTGGTCGCAATTATTTTATTCTGCAAACTGACCTAGGTATATTAGGTCGGGTCATAAAATACTGATTCCTAATGGGTTGCAAATTGGCATACCTCATGAATATTAATGAGGTAGGTTGTAATTTGCAACCCACTAGGAGTCACAGCCATCAAAGGAATGTTGGCCTGCTGGAGTCAGCAGACCACCAAGTTTTTGATTGCTTTTAAAGAAAGCAATCTTTTATTCCAAATGTAGCCCATTTTTCTGTAAAGAAAACAGGATTTATAAAAAAAAAAAAAAATTTCATCATTCTCAAAGGATAAATTGTTCCTTGGAGGCCCCTCCTGTTTGCGATTGGTTTACAACTATATTTGTAGTCTGTAAAGTATTGTTATTTTGTGCGCAGATTTCTGTTGCACAATAAGGACACATAATATTTAGATTCAGTATTTGGAAGGATCGCCCAAAACACGCCCCTTCCAAATACCAAATCGGTATTGGGTTGCAAACCCAAATTGTTATTCTGTAATGTTTTTCCGAATGGCAATTTGTGGTTTGTACACACCAAAAGGCATTTTTTGCAGTCATAAGTGGCCCTTTTCAGTGAATCCAGATGTTTGTGACTGCAAAAAGCCTTTGAACATCTAGCAATGCAAAGGTTCTTGACTCTAAAGCTATTTCTCCAGGCCACCATTAGAAGTTGTCAAATATCTGCAAAAGGAGAATGCCTGTTCTATTAGCAATTCATTGAATGTATATGTTGTGTTGTTTAGTGATACAAAGTATCTTTTCCATGCGTAGAAACACGTATAAGGGTGTATGAAAAATTGGTGAATTCATTTACAGTAAAAAAGTATATATCAATTGGAATTAAAACTCATTTTATATATTTAGATCGTAAAAGTGTTCCATATAAACTCTCACTTCACACGGTAGCCATGCATTGCCTCCTTTCTGTGGTACGCAAGGTTTGAACACAGAATGTGAAAAAACAGTGAGAAAATGGTCACATGTTATGGCCCTAACGTTAGGGTTTGCGTTGTGGTACTAGTGACTATTGAAATTATTTTAACAGAAACCTATGAAGTGTTAGTACTGAGCATCAACTATGGGTTGCAAGGCCAAGTATTTCCCCTTGATATGCCCTTTCCTATCTCTGACCTTCCCTTTTCTACTCTTGGTTGCAAAGCCCTGAAGGCAGTGGATGAAAATGAGAGTTAACAGAACTCTTATCATGATTCTACTGGTACCATTCATACTACTTCTGTTATCATCATCATCATCATCAATAATAACATTATTAATAAGAATTTTTATATGCTTTTGCTGTGTCTGAGAACCGTAAATGACAGGTGCAGCAACTACTCCATTTAATCATACTCGAGCCCTATTTACAAGCTGTAGTGTCCAATCTTTGCTCTTCCTCTATCCCCTCTCAGCAAGTAGGAGGCTGATGAGAGTATTCAAGAAAACAAAGCTATGCAGCCATTTCAGGCGATTAAGTTATGAACATATATTGATGGATTTGTTTTATAAATCTATGAAAAAGAGTGTTTTATGTATGAACAATCATATCAAAGGCCATTTATTTTTGATTTATTTTCAACAGCACTACATTGTCATTTGCCCTGTAGTCAACCATTTCACAATCATTAGAGAGCATTACAGAGATTTGTCATGAGACAAATTCGAATATAGACTGATTTATATTACTACTACAACTGGAAAGTTTACTGGTTAAGACTATGCTCTCAGGAAGTTAGAAAATTGCCCCGAGAGTGGGCGTGTTTACAAAATAGTGAAGAAACCAATTACAATGTAAATTAGGGACCATTTTAATTCACAGCTTATTTTGAAAGTCATGAATTATTATTTTTTTAAATAGGTATCACAACATAACTGGTAGGTCAAGGACAGAATTGCAATCCAGATAAAGAATTTGTGGCATTTTCTCAATGCTGTTCTTCTGTAGTTCATTGACTATCAATACAATGGGATGCTTACTGGACAGAAAACAATATTGTTCCAACCAATTCTGTTTAAAAATTAATAACTGTGGCTGAGAATTAAATACTTAAGCAAATCATCCCGTAATGGTACTTTAGTTACAAACGTTCTAGGGCAAGGTCAATTATTTTAGATTAAAAACAAACATTTTCTACATAAAAGGTAGGGGAAACAAATGCTTCCTTGTACAAAGGTTTTCTGTGAAAATTCTGAACTACTAGAATCCATATCAAGCCTAATTGGTATAATGAAAAAAATGCAACATAAGGATACTAAGAAATTGAAAGTTAATTATATTAAACCAAAAACTCGAATACTAGCATGTCCTTCAGGATGAGGATCCACCATGACTAAGGGTAGAAGCATTGCATTGATGTATCCAGTAGCTACTGCACCATGAATGTAACTAAACTCATATTATAACTCTGGTGGACTGGTGGAAAGCAGATTGAACTCTGCTCGACTTCCACTTGTCAAATAATTACAAATGTCAATTTCATCATTAGATCATTTAAACATTTAAACACGGATGTGCATTTTTATATGTACCAAAAGGGTTCTATATTTTCCCTTTTCTTCTAGGACCGAGCAATACTCCCTCAACTTCTTCAGTGAGCTGGGCCTCTGCCCGCCCTGTCCTTCAATGCTTTAATGTTCTGTCAGGATTGATCAGGATTTAGGGGAAGTTACTTTAGGTATTACTGTTGGCATATGTCTGATAATGTATGGATGGAAGGGTAGCCATCTTTGAATGCTTTTTACCTTGGTAAAAAGATAGGCAACCATCTTTCCATAGTTTTTGTAAGAGCGGCTATTTTTTACTGTTTTATGTAATACAGTTTTACAAAAAACATGCAAAAAACACCATCCATGGCAATACCGCAATCTCTGGAGCCAACACTAGTCCTAATGGCTTTGCAGATACTTTTTATTCAAAGGTAGTGTCTCCTTATTGCAGACAACCTTTTCTTCAAATTTTTTTAGCCTTCAAAAATGGAGTGACATATAGAAGCCCTGACCTTGATGTACGACTGTTACATTTAGGTTTTTCGAGTTTTTTAACATTGCAAAACTACTATTTTATTAAAAGACAAAAGCGTTTTTTGCTGCTTAGTTTTTGCTTCCATTGGCAGAATGAGATGCGGGCAACTGAGAATTCCACATTATACAGAAAAATCGATCAGTTAAACACGCCTTGAAGAAATAAAAGAAAGCGCACTTAACTTTGCTTTTCACAATAATTTCAATTTCATTAATATATCCCAGTAGGATTTTCAACCATTGTTTTTAAACTGAGAGTTATCCGGGGAGTTTTACCATTTAACCATGAGTTTGAGGACCACAATTTAAACCCACAAGACTGTCCCTGATAAGACTGCCGTTGCCTGCCATCACAACCCCACAATCAGAAACACTGCACCAGCCCCACATAGGTAGCTGAGTGTTGCAGCTCAAACACCACACTCTACTCCTCACACAACGTTACCTGGAAGGCTAATCAGAAGCTATTAGCTACACCATGCTACAACTGTATTTGGTGATGCTTGGACATCAATGTGGGGTCTGCAGGGGTCACAGCTGCCCATGTCTTGTCATTTTCCATCCCTGGCAGAGTCCCTGCGACCCCTGACCTACAAGGCTCGCTGTGTAATGTGTTATTTCTGAAAAGGAAAAAGAAGAATCTTGCTGTAGTGCGGCATGCTTGTCTTGAAAGCAAAGCTACAGCTACGTTTACCAAGTTAGGTTTCAGTTTTGTTATCATCCAGATTTAAGTGTCTAAATACAATGTTGCAAAGTAAATTAGCTTACAGGTCACAAGTTCAGTGCCTGGTGCTACAGAGATAGGTCTCTGGGGTTATTAGGTGTGCGTGTATGCCTGAAAAAATGTGTTTCATTTGCCCAGGTAGGTGTGTATGCTGCAAAGGGTTCAGTGGAGCGGACCAACGACAATTGGCTTACGGGGTTGCATGGCAGGTCGGAACTCAAGCGGGTCAGTCATTCACTGTGTGCTTTATTTTTTTAAAGCAATGAAGAGCAACTCTTGCTTGGGAGCCTTAGATTGGTACATCCATAACTTACAGAAAAGAAGAGCTCAGCATTTTTATGACAATGGACCACCCTGCAAATAAACTATTTATACTTTTTTGCGCCGCATTTGCGTCATTGTTTGAAGCAAAAAGCGGCGCAAACTTACAAAATATAATTATACTTTGTGAGTTTGTGCCGTTTTTGCGTCAAAAAGTGCTGCAAATGCAGCACAAAAAAAGAATAAATATGGGCCTAAAATACATAACGATGGGTATTTTGAGAAAGCTATAGTCAGCATTTTAAGTATTAACTGAGTAAAAATGTTATGACAATGAGTTGATTATAATTTACAGTGGGCCAGAATTGCAGATGTGCGGATCAAAGTACTGTATAAAAACAAATAACAACAACAACAACAATAATAATAATAACTTGTTTTTATACAGTGCTTCATACCGGGAAACATACATATTCTACCTACACCAGTAAACAGACCCTTGCTTTTATTATTATTATTATTATTATTAATAATATTTTTTTTTATTTTAATTTTTTTATTTTTTTTATTAGTATTCTAACATGTCAGAAGAGAAGGACTATACAAATTTTGTACAAAATGAAAACATAATATTCCACAAACAGAAACAAAAGCTGGAAGAAGACAAATATATTCATCACGTATCACAATAGACCAACAACCTCTATGGTGTATCTTGGTTTTCCAGCCATTTGGTCAGTGGTGCCCAAATTCGTTCCCCCCATGTCTCTTCTTATAACCTTTTAGTTTATACAAGCTCAGTTCAATATTATAGATGACAAGTAGTCTGGATCGCCATCCCTCAAACGTAGGGGGTTCTTTTTTGATCCAGTCTGTTGCAATACAAAGTCGAAATATTGCCATTGTTACAAATAGAAATCGCCTTATTTTATACAGCGGGGGCTCTATATCTTCAGTTGAATCCATAACCCCAAGTAATATCAGCATAGCAGACAGCTGAACGTTGCAGCCCGTGATCTTCTTGAGGAATACCTCTGTTTCACGCAAAAATACCCGCAGCATTGGACATGCATAAAACATATGCAGTATCTCAGCTTCCTCCTCTCCACAACGAATACAAAGCCCAGAGGATTTCCACCATTTTTTCAGCTTAACAGGTGTGTAGTATAGATCAACAAAATGTTTTATAATGCTGGGTTTTCAGATTAGCTGAGAGAAGTGTTGTATCAGCCATAGCTAAAGATTGGCCCATCCAGTCCCCAGCCCTACCAAACCGTATAGACCATCTTTCATTTTGATGTATCATATCATCTGATTGCAAGTCGACTAATAAAGTATATCATGCCAATCTTTGCACCACGATTAATAGCCTCAATTAATGGAATCTCAGTCATTTCTGGCATGTCGTGCTTATGACAGCAAAACAAATTTTGTATTTGCAAAAACGTAAAGAAATGGGTCTTAGGTAGACCATATTGAGATTGCAACTCCATAAAGGATTTACATCCGGATTTACAATACATGTCTCCAACATTCTTTATTCCCCTAGAACGCCAAGAAGCTAGTATAGGATCTTTAAAAATATAGTTAGGAATAGCAGAGAAATTCATTGGCGTATAAGCTGTAATCCTTCCCAATCCCATACTCTGTTTTACCTGGACCCAAACCTTATAGGCAGCTAAAAAAGGCTTAAATCTTACTTTTTTTAAATAGCTTGGTTCCTCAAATTTCGACAGCCACGCACTTGCTTCCCCACCCGCCATCATAGTATATATAGAGGTTTGATTTACTTCTATAACTCCTCTGGGGCTTCCCCTTATAAATTCAGGAGACAACAAGCATAGTGATACAATGTTAAGTTGGGAACCGACCAGCCACCACGGCCCTTGGAAAGTGTCATATACTTCATTGCCCTTCTAGATTTAGCATATCCCCACAAGAATTTATTCCCTATTTTTTCCAATTTTTTAAGCCAATTTTCAGTAACCTCGAGAGGAATAGCCCGAAATAAATATAATATTTTCGGGAGAACCATAATTTTTAAAACATTACGGCGACCCTCATGTGATAAGTGCAAATTATGCATTCTATCTAAATCACTTTTTATTTTACTTAACAATGGAGCTAAATTACGTTCCACCAATCGATTGACCGCAGAGGTAATTTTAATCCCCAGATACACCGCATCAGATACCACCCGCTTGTCTATTAATGAGGTATCCTCAGAACACACTATCTGCGTCTTGCCTGAGTTCAACTTATATCCGGAGTATCTTCCAAACTCTCTTGCCTCTATTTCAACTGCCTTAATAGCATCCTCCGGACTACTTGTCACTATGGCTACATCATCAGCATAAGCAAACAGCTTATATTCTTCTCCATGATATAATAATGGTTTAATATTTTTGCATTCCTCTAATCTTAGTAAAAAAGGATCAATATATAAAGCGAAAAGCAAGGGGGAGCATGGGCACCCCTGTCTGGTCCCCCTTGAAATTTAAATAATGCCTGATTCCAAGCCTGCAACACAAATTCTAGCTTTAGGGGCTACATATAAGGCTTTTATAGCTGTGATGTACCCTATCCCTACACCCTTCCACTGAAGAGTTTCCCATAGAAACTTCCATGATACTCGATCAAATACCTTTTCGGCATTTAGTAGTAATAGCCCAAGAGTTGTTCGATGCAGCTCTGCAAGATCAAACATAGATATTCTTCTTCTTATATGATCGATCGTGTCTCTGCCAGGAATAAATCGATGTTGTTTTTTCCCTACCAAACTAGCTATTACATTTGCCAATCTACTGGCTAAAGCCTTTGCATAGATCTTCCCATCTACATTCAGCAACGATATTGGTCCATATGAACTGGGGAGATCTGCTGGTTGATCCTTTTAGCCTCTAGGCCGACGCCCGAAGAAACCCCTGGCTCATAGGAAAGCCGCTACTGCACTGAAGGCGATCTGGCCAGAGCAGACGTTCACGGCCGAATCAAGCGGCCACCATCTTGCTTTCCCATTAGTATTGTTATTTTCAGTAGTAGTAGTACGTATTTTATATAACACGTCAATCCACACTTGTTATTTTTAATCACTGTGAAAGTGTGTTTGTTTGTGAGAGTGTGTGTGTGTTTGTGTGGCGGTGTCTGTGTGAGCCATGTATGTGGGAGTGAAAATGAATCAGAGTTAGTGACAAGTACTGAGTGGAATCAATGATAGCCAGTGAGTTAGAATAAGTGAGAATGAGTGTCATTTAATAGAGCAAATGAACATAAGGGTGACTGGGAGTTAGAGTGAATGTGAGTGTGAATGAAGATGAGAGAATGGTTGAGTGAGAGTATGTGAGAGTGAATGAGTGTGAGTGACGATGGCAGAGTTAGGGCAAGTGAATTTGAGTATGACTTAGAGTAAGAATGAGTCAGAGAATAAGTTATATGGAGTGCAAAATAAATGAGTACAAGTGAGAATGAATGATGGAGTGTGAGTGAGAATGAGTGTGAATAAATGAATGTAAATAAGTCTGACTGATAATGTGGAGTTATGCTTGCTAATCTGCCACTGGCCATTGGCCCGAGCATACCAAAGGCAATTCTTGGCTTCTAGAGGCACTCATAAAAAAATTATGTAGCTAGCATACTGGATGCAATCGTTAGCATGATAGGGGACTTTGGAAAATACTAGTACTGGCATACTGGAGATATTTGTTGACATAAAAAGGCACCCAGGGGAAAAGGCTAGCCTGGCATACTTGAGGATATTGTTTACCTGAGGGCAAGGTCGGACTGGGATAGAAAATAGTCCCGGGCACCTAAATAAAATTGACCCCCATTAATGAATTACAATGCTAAAAAAGTGTCTCATGCTTGAAAAATGAGACAGTTTTGAACTTGTAAAGACACACTGTGGGCCGTATTTATACTTTTTGGCGCACAACTGCGCCAACTCAGTTGTGCGTCAAAAAATTTAACGCTGGCTAACGCCATTCCAAAGCGCTATGCGGGCGCCTTATTTATGGAATGACGTTAGCCGGCAGAGCTGCCTGGTGTGCGTAAAAAAAAATGACTTACACCAGGCAGCGCCGGCGTAGGGGAAAATGGAGCTTGGGCGTCAAAAAATGGGGCAAGTCAGGCTGAGGCAAAATATTCACCTCAACCCGATTAGCGCCATTTATTTTTACTCCCAACCCCCATTCAAATGACTCCTGTCTTAGCAAAGACAGGAGTCATGCCCCCTTGCCCAATGGCCATGCCCAGGGGACTTATGTCCCCTGGGCATGGTCATTGGGCATAGTGGCATGTAGGGGGGCACAAATCAGTCCCCCCTATGCCACAAAAAAAATACTTACCTGAACTTACCTTAAGTTCCCTGGGATGGGTCCCTCCATCCTTGGGCGTCCTCCTGGGGTAGGCAAGGGTGGCAGGGGGTGTCCCTGGGGGCATGGGAGGGCACCTCTGGGCTCCTTCCGAGCCCACAGGTCCCTTAACGCCTGCCCTGACCAGGCGTTAAAAAATGACACTAAAGCGGCTGGACGTCATTTTTGCCCGGGAGTGTAAATACGGCGCACATGCCTTGGAGTCATTTTTTAGACGGGAACGCCTACCTTGCATATCATTAACGCAAGGAAGGTGTCCACGCTAAAAAATGACGCAAACTCCAAGATCTTTGGCGCTAGACGGGTCTAACGCCAAAGTATAAATATGGAGTTAGTTTTGCGTCGGATTTGCGTAAAAAAAAACGACGCAAATCCGGCGCAAACAGAGTATAAATATGCCCCTGTATGTTTTGCGAGGCTGTTTTGCAAGGGATGGAAGACTGCGTGTATTTGAGATTCCTACAGGCGATGATTGTTTTAATTTCAGGAAACTCAACAGTACAAACTAGCACAGCATGACATAAAACAGGCTCATAATCAGCCCAAAACTAGCCCACATACTGGACTTTCAGACCAGCCTGGATGCCTTCTAGGCCAATCAGACTCTGCATGGGGACAGCAATGAGTAAATGCTGGTGCTGGCTCATTGGAGATACTCATTGGCACAAGGTAGGAAAAAGCTGGCATATGGGAGGGTTAACCTTGACAAAATACTGGCCCTGATATACTGGACGCTACTTGACTTAAGGGTAATTCAAGGAAAATTATGCATTAATTGCAAAATTCTGACACTAGAATATTGTATGTAATTGATTGCATTATCTGGCAACCCTGGCATATGAGGGCCACCCCTGACAAAGTGCTGTCCCTGGCACAATGAAAGAGATTTTTGACATAAGGTGGCATCCACAGCACATTCTAAAAACAATGGGATGAACTCATCTTGAGCATCAGGTTTCATTGGCTTGGCACACCTTTAAAGTATTTGGATGTGAATAACTGTCCTTTCAGAGCCAATGTATTTTTTATCACATTCATGTTAACATTGTGCATTTTAGATACATTATTCCCCCCCCCCTTTTATTTTTTTTACTTCTAGGTGGGAGAACCCACCACCTAAAATTACCTCAGAAGTGTTCTGGTTAACTATAATTCAGGAAAGTATTGCATCCCCCCAATTTAAAAAATCATATCAGCTCCTTATTATAGGTTGATTCTAAAATGGTCATTTGTCTGGGTTGTGTTATACTAATCATGCAGTTATTAAAAAACCTCAGAAATATAAATTATTGCAATGTCTTCAAGGTTAAGGTCATATGATACTACACCCTGGGGACATTTAGGGTCAAAGGTAATATGATGTAACTTCCTGTGATGGCACTAAGGTCAAAGTGTGTTTGATTTCACTGGCATTTTGGTGAATCAAAGTCCATGCAAGGGCCTTACAAAAGGTTGAAAATTGAGATTGGGATCTCTGATTACTAGAATCTCAAGCTTGGCCTCATATATGTGAATTAAATTCTCCCCCATCCTTTAGAATACATGGCCCAAGCAAAGATGCATTTTAGGTTCTCTCAAATGTTTTTCAATCAGAAATCGATTTTTGCATTATCGTCATACATTTGAAAGTTTATCTAATACTGCTCAGGAATCTTTGCCAGCAGGTACCACTAAATGCTGGGGACTAGATAGGAAAGTGAAGTCCCTTGTGGAGTTTTATAGGACACTGGGAATATGCACTATTTGACTGATATATTCATAACTTAATATTTGCCAGTGCCTGCCTATGAGTAGTGAATGGCTGAAAGAATTAAACAGAATAAAGATTGCTGAGTATGGGAAAAGGTTATTGTCTGCTTCAAGGGGGAGTTGGAGCTCTTAGCTACGGTTAGTTAGGGTGGTTTCTGAAGCTATTGCAGGTCCCAATCCATACCATGGCCAGATGGAGGAGGGTTTGATTCCACATACAAATGAAGTAGTTTGATCACCTTCCTGTTCATGGATATGCTAATAAAGGGAGTGTGGATACAGGATAACAGTATGTTCATATGAGGAGATGATCTTTTCAGAAGCGGTGTGGGGGTAATGATGGTTTTTTAAGAGGGCCTGGAACAATTTAAGTGTGGAAAGAGGAGTTGATCATCTCTGTTGTGCCCAATATATCAGAGGTGAAAAGAGTTGCTGTAGTCTTGCTTATGAGAAGGGCTCCATAGAAGCATTCCAAGCTTTTGTTTTGATGGTCATCAGTTGCACCTCATCTGTTCTCAAGTTAAGTGTACAGAGGGGAGCATAGGTTTAACTTTCTACCTCCATATTTGCTTTCCTTAACCATATATTATACTTTAAGAGTGTGTAGTAAATATTGTTAGAGGATGATATTTCATAGTCAATATCATGGTAGTCCACCTTCAGAAGGCAATTAAGGAGGCAAATTAATGAACAATAATAATGTTAGCATATCTGTACAGTAGTAATGCCCTTTAATGTAAAGCTTCATTTCCAGGTAATGATGCGTTGCAATGTTACATTCTACCTTTTGCACATTCATTACGCTTGTGAGTGAGAGGCTGCAGATTAGGCCTGATATCCAAACAAAACAGATCAGGATTCAAGTTGTATATTCCATTTTATTGGCTACCATTTGCAGGACAGGATGGATGGAACTGTAAGGCAGAGTTGATTCTCCACAGCCATGACACAAGGTCTACCATCTTTCAAACACTGGGCAGAAAGACGAGAGGCTGTGCAGTCTAGATGATGTTTTGTGGACTGTAGAGGCAGGTGACCTCAAGGGGCTCAATGGATACATGAGGGCTAAGTGGTCTGGTAATATGGTGGTCTTTACTTATAACATCAAGTTGTAATCATAGGATATCAGGAGGGAGCCATCTGGATCCAGAGGTGATCACAGCAATCAGTCAAATACTTACAGAGCACGGAAAATCACCCGTTAGGGTCTCAAGGTGCTGAGCAGGAAGAAGTGCCGCAGAAAGGAGGTCTCAAATCATGTTTAGGTCTTCACATTCAGGAAAATGAGGGGGGTGCAAGCATGTTCAGCAGAAGATTCAAGACAGCTATGTCTTCTGCCTCATGGATGGCAAAGGAGGGTCATGGACCAGTGAATGTGCAAGCACTGACATCGGTGTACACCAAGTTGTCACCATGCTGCTTCCACACTGAGAACTTCCCTCTCGGGGCTCTTCTCATTAAGAAGGAGATTTTGAACTCAAATATTTTGTTAGTTCAAATACTGCGATGATTACCAACAGCAACTGTAGTCAGTTTATTTTCAGCAATACTAGTTAAACAGTACAGATTCAAAATTGATCAATCTGTCCATCATAACCTACTGCATTCATAAAAATAGATCTGTGTACCTGCTAGAGAAAGTTTGCCAATGATGAACTGCACAAATCTCATAACAACATGTTCAAGTCATAGTGTTAAGACTAAGGGCCTCATTACAACCTTTTTGGTTTCAGTTTCATATGGAGAAAGAAAATGTTTACAATTAGCCCTGGTGACAGTGCAATCCAATTAATTCAAACCTTTTCTGGTTTCATTTTTATTTGTAACAAACAAAATGTTTACATCTGAGGCTGCTTTTATCTCTGAGAGCTGTTTTTTTTTTCCTTTATGAAACCAGAAATATTTTCATTGATCTGTAGATGAACAATATAACCCTTTCTCCAAGAGCTGATTTATGGCCCAAGCTGTGGGCTCCTTGTATTTCCCAAACCAGCAGAGCTTTCTGCAGAAGCCTGTGTAAACAGTAAAACACTTGAATTCACTGGAAACAAACACACAGTTGCATTTCCTCTCCTCCGCTTCACCAAGCGCATGCAATGAGAAGACTGTTTTTCAATGAAATAGAATGCAGGCCTCTCTCATAACTGATTGGCTGTTGCCAACCAATCAGTGTGAAATTGTGTTTTGCAAAACTGAAAATGTGTTGGTTTGACTGAGGGATGAGGAATGAGGAGTAGGGATGATGGCTGAGGAGTAGGGATGATGGCTGAGGCATAAGAAATAGGAATGATGGAAGATGGATGAGAAGTAGGAATGAGAAGCAGGGATGAGGGATGAGAAGTGTGAATCATGAAAGAGAAGTGGGGATGATGGAAGAGAAGTAGGGATGATGGAATAGAAGCACGGATGAGAAGCAGGGATGAGAAGTATGAATGATGGAAGAGAAGCAAGGATGATAGATAAGAAGTAGGGAGGATGCATGATGGATGAGAAGTAGGGATGATGGATGAGAAGTAGGGATGATGGATGAGAAGTAAGAATGATGCATGATGGATGAGAAGGAGGGATGATGGATGAGCATGGATGAGAAGTAGGGATGATGGATAAGAAGCAGAGATGATGTATGATGGATGAGAAGCAGGGGTGATAGAGGAGAAGTAAGGATGATGGATGATGGATGAAAAGTAGGATTGATGGATGAGAAGCAGGGATAAGAAGCAGATATGATGGAAGAGAAGTAGGGATGATGGATGAGGTATGAGAAGTAGGGATGATGGATGAGAAATAGGGATGATGGATGAGAAGTAGGGATGATGTATGATGGATGAGAAGTAGGGATGACGGATGAGAAGCAGGGATGATGTATGAGAAGTAGGGATGATTTATGATGAATGAGAAGTAGGGATGATAGATGAGAAACAGGGATGAAAAGCAGGGATGAGAAGTAGGGATGAGGAATGAGGATGTACTAAAATGTATGTCATACACAACATTTCACACATTTCAAACTTTAAGAGAAATGTGAGAGTTCATTTGAGTATGTTTGTGCTACCACTCATTTTCTAATGACTCCAAAGAGTGGTAGGATCAGGTACACAAATATGGAGATCACACTGACCTGAAATCAAGTCTCAATTAGGTTAATTATGTTGAGATTTTTTAAGTACAATTGCTCTTTTCATCAGAAAGACATTATTGAGTGAAGTGTGAGTACTTTATGAGCTCCATCTTTAAGAGAGAATTCAAGACAAGTAGAAGCTTAGGCAGCAGTGGGAAATGGTCCAACTCTGTAAATAAACAAGCTTGGAATTTCAAGGATATGAGCAAGTGAGGAGTAATATGGGCTGGAAGTTCTTTGTTCGCCACCTTTCAGCAAGTCAATTGGGTTAATACCATGGTGGTGTAGGTTTGTGGTGAGTCCTGAATGGTAGAATCACATCTCAGTAGTAGAGTTTCCATTTTGGAGTGGAAGGGGCAGGAATGAGGAATGAGTACCCATTGAAAAGTGTAGATATAGATTTTGATGTTTGTCTAGATTTTGACATGTTATATGTTTATCCCTAGCCCATTTAATCCAGGATGTTGCTCTCTACAGAGATAATAATTCATGTTCTAACAGTTTCTGCAGGCTTAGCTGAGTTCAAGCTCAGGTGATATCAATCTGTTATATGACTTACATGGATACTAAGTCTCAGATATATAACGAAGCCACATGGGTGTTTCTTGATTGGACCTGGAACACAGGCCTGGTGATCCTGACTAATGCAAGCTGTTTAAGTTGAATTATAAAGCATTTATGCAGTATTAGGCAAGTAACGGTATAATGAGCACTGAAGTGGATAGTTACAAAGGGTGAAGCTATGATCCAGATGTCACAATTATAGAACACATTTCCCACAGTGAAGAAATGCTGATCGTTGTTTAGTATGCCTGCAAACTAGAAATGACCATTTCCTGATCGCAGGATGTAAAGCAATTTATAACTAGCAAGATGAATATGCATGCCTATTGCCAACAAATTAGTTTTTACATTTGAATCCTGCATATTTATTAATTCATTCTTTCATTAACAATCTTCAAAATCTGACCTGCCCACTACTAACTGGAAAAATAATGTTATCCATTGATTTTTTAATTTAGATTAATATTAGGCCATTTTCTCCAACTGGAGAAAATACATATAAAATCTGCTGCCTATAAGCATTCTTTTAAGGAATTGCTCCACATCTGCAAGATAAGATGGCAATCTGCTTTCTAAGTGGCTTCCATCTGTCATGATTAAAAGCTGAGCCAATTATTCTTTTCCTTGGTGGCTACTTTTCAGCATAGTTACACCATATATGCTGCTAATTTTATGTGATTGCCATACTTATGCTAAGTAACTAGATAATTCACTAATTGCAGCTAATTTCAGTGGAGATCCCCGTTGTGTTCTTAAGTATGTTGCCAATCGCAAAAGACACTTCTCTGAAGAAAAATACATTTTAAAATGATAAATCAATTGGTATAATTTAGAGATCAGATCTAAAAGTTGAAAAGTGCTAATTGTAGAAAGGTGATCACAAAATACATATACAAAGATATCTTAAAAGTTTCCGTGTCTCCCTTTCTTCTGTGCCATTCACTTTTTCTAAAACTCTTAATCATTACAGTTAAAAAAACTATTTTAAAGTATACTAAATGAGAGTATTGGAAGTGTTTGCCCACGTAAAGATGTATGTGTGTGTGTGTAGGTGGGTGTGTGTGTATTGCCAAAGTTACATATTGTTAATTTATTTAGAGAGACATAATTATCAAATGGATAAGCTGCATTTCTAAAATATTGTTCGTAACATACTAGAGTGTTGGCAGAAATTGCAAAACACTTAAATAAAATCAATTTTTGTTACATTGAAGGGGTTTGTATTGCTTATAGGAATATATTGTCTAGCTTAATGAACTTCACAATGCTTCCATTTTTTAAATCCACTGTTAATTTATATCTGTAGCTTTACTTCTGTGTTTGTGTAACTGTACAAAATTTTGGAGGCAATTCACCAAGCATTCCAACATTTCTTATCAGAATCTGCAACTTTGGGACCTTTCGAGGACCACACACACACATGCATGTGCACACAGGTAAATGAAGTATTAATGGTTCTCTAAATATTCAAGCAATAGTGAATTTCTTGTGGCAAAACCACTACCCTTATGCCTCACCAAAATTGCCCAAGAAATGTTGTGAATAACAACAAGCATTAATGGTTATGGATATTCAGCAACTTTTTAGTAAATACCGCCCTGACCCCAACTCTCCATATGAGGATACATACTCACACATACAATCTCACTATATTGCTGTATTATCAAGTGCAAGTAAATCCATTTACAGCTGTAAATTAACGATTTCTAAAGACAAAAGACAAATTCATCCTCCTAAAATAGGCCAAATTGCGGGAAACTGCTTTATGATGATGTGAAAACATCATGAGGAGCTGGGTCTGGTGACTTAGCAAACTAATGCATGCACTATAGGGCCCTGTGTTTGATCTCAAGGTTACAGGTTCAAATCCCAGCAGATCCCCTTAGCCTTTCATCCAAGTTCTAAGGTTGATAAAATGAGGAACATTGAGTTGGGTAACAATAAACATCTGCTATTCAGCGCCAAGAGGCCTACAGGTGAATGTGTGCTTTACAAATACACATGTAATGTTAAGATGTAGGCTCTGTGGTGATATTCTACTTAAGAAGCTTTTCAAAAGGCACAATGACAATGCAAATGTCAGCTCTGAAAAAGATGTTTACTACTCAAAATATATGGTTGTATTTTCGTTTACCTACAGGAAATAATGTTTGTTGTTACTACATGTTGTTTGATAATAATCTTCACCAAAGTATAAATATGGAGTTAGTTTTGCACCGAATTAGAGTAAAAAATAATTACGCTAATTCAGTGCAAGCAGAGTATAAATATGCCCCTTAGAGTCAAAAAATGACGTTAATCTGGTTAGAGTAATTTATTTTGACTCTAACCTGCCTAACGTCATTTTGTTTTACGCTAGCCTGCCCTTTGCACTGGTGCAAAACTTTTTGGTGCAAAACTGCGTTAGTGCAGTTTTGCACCAAAAGTATAAATAAGGCCCTTTATTTTTTAGGAAACGTATGGAAACATCTAAATGCTTGTAAACTGTATGGATGATCGTAATAAATTAAACTATATACAGAACAGCAACCTAATTTTTAGCAGATTTTAAGACACATGAACTACTGAACATCAGTTTAAACCGAATTGCTCAATTTAAGTTAATGTGCTCTCCCTGATTCTACTGAAAGAGTCCTTAGCTCTGACAGTATCAAAAAGGGGATCCAGTTAAACATTTGTGCTGCGCATTGTTATGTGTTACTTAAAGAGAAGACATTATGAGAAGCCAACATCTTTCAAAAAGGGCATACATTTGCTCCATAGTAAAAGGGGCATTTGCTAAATTAGACCATTGACTATGTGTGTTTCATCCTAAATTATTTACAGAGCACACCTTATTAAGAACGTTATTTTGTAAACCAGACTCAATGTCTTCAGTAAGGTTTGAAACTTGTATGATGGTCATGGTTTCATTAAATATTAATTGAAAACTATTCTTTCGCACAATTACTGCATAAGAAAATTATAATCTTTCTAAGTATGCTACAATTTCCTTAGCATAATAAATTGCACAGCTTCAGATGAAGGTTCTCAGCTAGGATGATATTTGACATCATTGACACCAAACTCTTGCTCCTTCCAAGCGGGTCCTAGTCAAGTGATCATTCAACATGAGATGGTCATTGGCACCAAATATTGTTCCTTCTGGGCCATAATATGATGGCCTTTGCTGATTCAAAGTAGAGACAAGAGCCTTTTTATGTTACTGTAATCTGCAAATTGAATTCATTCAACCCAACATTTCTTTGTCTTAGTGCTTTAGTTTAAGACAGCGCAGCTCCGAAACACTGACCAAAGTTTGACCTTTTTTTCTGAGCTGTCTGAAACTAAATCACTAATTCAGAGGAATATCAGGATAAATAAATTCATTTTATACACTGTATATGCATAAAAACAGACAATTGGCTTTGTGGTGAGTCAGCAAAGCCTATCATGATATGACTCATTGTATTTTTTATCTATGTGGTGTCTTTGTGCCTGTAATGCTTCAAGACTTTATGGTTGATTGGCCATTTTTGTAATTATTTTACTTTTGCATGTAATTATAAGTCCAATGTGTTGATGCTTTACAAAACTACTCAATTCCTCAGTGTATGCCTACCAATTGTCTCTATTTTGTTTAGTCTTTAATGCATAGCTCTGTTCAACACACTTTTACTAGTCATTGAACTTTAAACTTCTGGCTGTAAGAAGTGTTAAAAGCCTGCCCAGTCTTAATTAAATGCAATGTCTGAATGGTTTTACACTGTCATTCTTTGTCTCTCCCAGCCTATCTGTTTTCTTATGGATCCTTATCTTTGGGTAGACCTTAAACTGAGAACATCACTTTAGCTATTATACCAAGTTGTGAGCTAAACTCCAAGACCTATCATTTGCACGGGGATCAGAATTCCTGAGTAGTGCTATAATTATCACACCATGTGGTTTATCCCCCAACTGATTTCTCAGTTCTGCACTACCCAGAGTAGTGTCACATGTATGTTATTTGCCTCCTCCATTCTCTTCAGTAATGCCCAAATAATCCTTATGATTAGCTCTAGCAGCACCATGCTGGTCAGCCTCTCAGAATCTACTTCTTGTCCCATAAAGGTAGTGTTGTATACTGTGAACAGGTGGACCAAAGGTGTCAAGGGAACCAAATCAAGCCTGAACTGGCCATAAAGGGCACTTGGTGTTTTGCCTGGTGGCTTGTAGGGAAGGTTGGGGGCCTGCTTTTGGTACTGGGGGAGCGGTTTTATAGCTGGCCAAAGGTTTTTAAAGTATTGCAGATTTCCACGTAAACCTAACAGTTTGCAGGCAAGAATAAAAGTGCCAAGGTAACTCTGGTGATTAATTTACCTACTAGAGAGAGATCTGAATATTGTAAAGTGGCAGTTTTAACTCATCTAAGGTAATGCAGAGGGTTAATATGCCTTCTGCAAAGAATGTGTACTATGCAGATCACAGAACAGTATTTTATGTGCATAGCTCAGAGGGATAGTGCTTTTGTCAGAGATTATCTTACTACTGTGTTGTTCATGAATTACAACATTAATTTACCATATTGAGCTATGAACTGGCATCAAAGAGCTGCAGGCGCACTGCTTGGTACAGGTTAGAAAGTTAGTTTTCCCCCTTTCTTTTATTATTCTAATTTTACTAAAAAAGGGTTAGTTTGGGTAGAAATAATTTTTTATTAGTAAAGTAAACCGTAACCACTGTGTGCCTATTAGCAGGTATGACATGAGTCCTACACCTTGTAGTGCCTTTTGTCTTATACAACATTTTCTATACACTGATTTACACATGTAAGATATATTGTTTCTGTATGTGTGTGTGATGAAAACGTGCTCCAACACCCTACTGTGGTAAGAGAGGCACTATAAAACAAATGAAATGAATGTGAGAGGCACTGTTAGAGGGTGGTGGTGAGAGAATGACTGAAGAGACCCAATAAAAAAGTGCCTATCCTTGTGCTCCGTAAGATCAGAATTTACCATACTTTAAAAACCAATACAATTGAATATTTATTGAAAAATGTTTTTTAGAATGCACCATTTTTGTCATTTTTTCCAAATTATCTTGGGGGTAGACCACACCTAAGTCTCATTGTAGTGGTCAGGCTTGCTTGTTATGTGCCCTATGGAGGCTGGTCCGACAGAATTTGACAGGTCTGCTTGAGGTTACCAGTCCAGCCCTGATACCAATCATATCACTCTGCCATTAAAGGACCTTCATTTGTTTCCTCACTGTGTTCAACCTTAATGCAGGATGGCATTCTATTACTACAAACCTTTCTTTGCCTTAGTAATCCATTAATGTTTTGAAGTAAAGAAAGGTATGGTGATTTGATCCAAGGAGGCCAGGGCAGGAAGGTCCTGTGAGTAGAAACCCCAACAAGTAAAAAAGTTCAGATGAATTTGCGAGCTTGTGTGATATGTGCTCTTGTAGTGTGAGCTACACTTCCCAGTGAGTAAAGGATTATCTTCACTTGTTACCAGCACTCTTCTACAAATTGAAAAGTAATGATATGCAATCAATGAGTGCAATCAAGGATGCAAGGTGTTAGTGTGCCGCTTGAAAAACTGTAAGCTCAATATTAATGTTTTAATACAAAACCTCCAAAAAGGAACAGTTGTTTAGCATCACGAGAAAAATATGTAATGGGGTATTTTCACATAGCCATCATTAGTGGACACCGAAAACAACAAACTATTGATGTGGCTAAATAAAATGTTTATTCGCCTTACATAGTTAGGCCAGTGGTGCAATGAAGTTGAGGTGGTCCCTCTGCAAAGTACATTGAGGGACCCCACTATAAACTCACTCAGAAGCTCTCAGACCAGGGTACTGTGCTGAGCAGTGCTGAGCACTGCGGGGGCCTTTCGTACACCACTGAGACAGGCTTAATGGCAAAGGCGCTCCCAAGGCCCAGTCTTTCTGAATATAAAAAACTGTTCTTTGGTTTTTCAATATAACAGGAATTACTGCTTTGTGTGTTGTTTTCCTCTCGCATAGGTAAATGTAAACATGCATGCTTTAAAGTTTATGCCGATGTAGACGAACGTCCAACGCAGTGAGAATGAAAGATTTGCCTACAAGGCACATTGAAGGATCCACCTGCATCTTAAAGGGTGAAAGAGACTGTTATGCAAATAGAATTCGCTTTCTGGAAGACAGAAGCATGTTCAGGCCCGAGGTGTCTCACACGTGGCCTACAAATTTTCTTTTTTTTTTACTTCAAGCATTTCATCGATTTTTTTTGTTCTCTTGGAAGTGCTAAATTCAATCAAAAAGAAGTGTGTGCAGATGGCTCAAAATGCACATAAACAGAAAAATACCAGGAGGCACTTTGTGGTATATATTCATATTTTTCAAAACCAAACTATATACTGCATTTTTTGAGAATCTATTAATAGACGCCAATTGTAGTATCTGGTCAGTTTATCCCCATGCCTTTGTATCCCATGCAAAAGTGGGAATTTACTTATTAAGACAAACATACATTAAACAGAGTCACTGAAGCAGAAGAGATTAGGTCAATAACAAAGGTATCTACCTTAGATCTACCAGGGCCTGTTTCAAGCTACGTTTTCAAGATATTCACATATGTTACCATAAAATGAATATGAATAGTGATCAGTCGCAGCTGCTACATAACTCAAGGGGAGGAGCATGGAGAGGGGGGACCAGAGACAAGGTAAAAATTAAAAAGCACTACCTTGCCTCTGTCCCTGTCGCCTCCTGCAGCCTCACGCTCCTCTTCTTCTGGTATCTCAGCATTCACTGCTGGGACACCAGCACAGGCTTCCCAGCAATCCTGGTGCTGCTTTCATGCAAGGTTTTGCATGAAAGCAGCACCAGGATTGGTCTGAGTGACAGTGACTGCCGCTCAGACACAGCCCTGTGGTCTGTGCAGTTTCTCCAGCCAGGCTGTTAAACACAGCCGGGGTGGAGAAACCTAAGTGCACATGTGCACATGCACTTAGGTGCACTCTCCACTCCTCCCATCTCTCGTAGCCCAGACCCACCCCTCCCTGCACTGCTGGCTGTGCCAGAAGCAGAGAAAAAAAGAATAGTAAACTATCATTTTATTTTTCTGCTTCTGGCACAGCCAGTGGGGCGCCACTCTTTCGCCAAAGTGCCAGAGGAGCTGCCCCTGACAGTGATCATTTAAAGTCAGGGATTACAATGAATATAGGTTTTGATTCCTGCACTGATCACTCTACACTGAACACTCCTGGCTTACAAGGGACAGCAGATCAAATATTATTAGATTTTACAGTACCTGCAAGGATGGTTGTTATGTTGAGTTCTGCATACTGCTTTGAAAAAGCACTGAAGTCGGATACTCCATTCACTGCTTCTACTCGGATTGTGTAGTTCACATGCGGTAGTAAATTCACCATGGTCACTGTTCGATCAACCAATCCAATCTGCTGGGGCACAAAGCCGACGCTACTGCCACAAGATTCACATTGTCCGAAAGCAACTGAACACCGGTCGCACAAGATGTTGTAGCTGATATCACCTCTTCCCCCTGCATCTGCTGGTGAACTCCATTCCAGTATAAGGGTGGACTGTTTCATGCTGTAGACTAGATTTCTTGGAGCAGAAGGTGGACCTAAGGGCACAAACAAGATTTTGTTGGAATCTTCTTACTATAAGATCTATATTCACAATAACTATGAGAATATTTATTTTCCATCGGGGACTCGAGCATATAAGTAAACAATTTCAGAATGGACTACTCAATCACAGGTAGAATCAACTTTTATTGCAAAGAAAATGTCAAATTAAAGAGTCTAGAAAGTGACGTAGATGATGCTGTGAGAATATCTCTACTAAAGTCTTAGGCCCATATTTATACTTTTTGAAGCAAACCTGCACCAGCGCAGGTTTGCGTCAAAATGTTTAATGCCAGCTACCGCCATTCCAAGGCGCCAGCCGGGCATCATATTTAAGGAATGACGGTAGCTGGCGCAGTGGCCTGGTTAGCGTCAAAATAAATGACTCTAACTGGGCAGTGGAGGTGTAGGGAAGACTGGGGGTTGTGCTTCAAAGAATGGTGCAAGTCAGGTTAGAGTAAAAAAAATTACTCTAACCTGACAAGTGTCATTTTTTGATGCACAACCCCCATGGAAATGACTCCTGTCTTAGCAAAGACAGGAGCCATGCCCCCCTGCCCAATGGCCATGCCCAGGGGACTTCTGGCAATGGCCATTGGGCACAGTGGCATGTAGGGGGGCCCAAGTTAGGCCCCCTATGCCACCTAGAAAATTAAAAATACTTCCCTCTACTTATCTCTACTTACTGTAGATGGGTCCCCCATCCATGGATGTCTTCCAGGGGTGGGCGAGGGTGGCAGGGGGTGTCCCTGGGGGCAGGGAAGGGCACCTGTAGACTGTTTCCATGGTCAGAGACCAAGGAAATGAGCCCACGGGTCCCTTAACGCCTGCCCTGACCCAGGTGTTAAAAAACAGCGCAAATCCGTCTGGGCGCCATTTCTTAAGGCCCGTCTCCTCCTGTGCATCAAAATAACGCGGGAGGATAAATAAGGTGCACATGCCTTAGAGTAATTTTTTGCATGCCATTGGCACCAAGTTTGCACCAAATTTGCGTTAAAAAAAATGACGCAAATCCGGCACAAACAGAGTATAAATATGGGCCTTAGTCTGGGAGCAGTGCCAGCAAGAATATAAGGAATAAATGGTCTTGGAAAGAGTTTGAGCCAGATGCATTAATCTTTTTTGTGGTCACAATAAATCCAATTTGTACTAAACACATTTTAGGAGACAGTAACATTTTACAGACCCTAAAATTGGTATGTGTCTGAATAGAAACTCAGTATTTAGAAGTGGAGAGTTGTGGACATCTCTTCCAAATTCCAAATGGCAACCCATTGAAAAGTTATCGATTACGAAGTTGGGGTGATAATTTCCTTGCAAAATGGAAAAAATGAAGGGGTTAGCTTTGAACTTCCTCCACTTTAAAAATTGGAGTCCAACTTTCAGGGGCCGTTGGTATGGTCCTGGGGACCACTTCCAACTCACTCTGAAACTTTTTTCTTTTTAAAGCAGCCCCATTTCCTTTAGGTAATCCGGTAATGCCTGCAAAGAAAATAAGGATGGTGATCTACTGATCCTTGTAGATCTTCCTCCCTGTGATTTTGGCCAAAAGGAGAGAGTTGCAATTGCATCAACTCTCGTTTAACTTTATTTACATAAGTCGGATGTGACCTAATCTGATTCCTTATTTAGTGAATCCACTTAAATCTAAGGAGACCGTGCTTGTATACATGCAAGACTCTCCACGGCTATTCACAATAAAACAAGACACACATTTTCAAAGCAAAGTACTGCTTAGCAGCGCACACACACCGACAACAGGCATTACAGACTCATATGATCTTGCTCATTACATTCAAAACCCCTACACAAACCCATCCAAGGTGTTTCAACAACTCGCTGTCCGAAGTGATTGAAAAATTCTTCATTAGATGTCCATGAAAACAGAGACTACAAATATAAATAGTAAATTTAGGACGTGTTAATAGTAGCTAAAAATGGAGTAAATAATCAACGTTCCACATGTAAGTATGGATGTATGTGTATTTGAATACCAAAAACACAGCTATAGAGCAACTGAGGTTGACAAGATTCCAAGGATACAATTCAAGATTGTTTATAAGATGGAAACTATAGTTGGAAGTGATGTGCATCATGTTTGATGTCGTCTACTTAAGTAATTTGGGTTCTCATCATTGGTCACATAGAATTGTCCAGTTTAGTTTGGCTGCATTGTTCTATAATGTAGTCTTTACTAAACTTATAGCATTTTTGCCTTATACATAATAAAGACATGGTGGATTTTTAGACCCACAATAGCATATAAAAGCAGATTTTCCGGCATCGAAATGTAGTAGCAATGTTAGTGCAAACTTACGAGTGCAAGAGGTAGATGGGGAATCCAGTGGAGAGCGATAGTAGTTCCTCATGCAGATGCAAAGAATGGAAGCCTCTTGCTGGGTATAACTGCGTTCAGGACAAGGAGCGCAGAGAGGAAGCCGTGTGGACATTTTGTAAAATCCAGGAGGGCAGGCTGCAAAGGCACATACAAAATGTAATGAGGGCACTCAGATTTTGATAATAACACTTCAACGGCATTTTTATTTCTACAGTAAATCTATTTTTTGTTTCAGATTATCTAAGGAGCAATTCGATGTGTTTGCTTTTGCAGATGTTAGACCAAGAGTTTGTTAAAAACTCAACTCAATATTGCAGCACACTACAAAGACTCAATTCATAATGCCTCATGGTCTAGCATCTGTGTCTAAAAATAAACAGCTTAAAGTTGTATATGAAACAAAGAAAAGGCATACAATATGGTCATACCAATTAAAAATAATATATTTTAATATATTCCCTTTTTTAAACACTATGCTGTAGACTTACCTTTCAAACTATGGGTTAGTAGATTTAAAAGAACAGGGAATTGGCCAAATCAAAAGATCCGGTCTTTTGGGTTTACCAGCACTTTTTTTGCTGATGCTGGTCAACATTGCCAAAAAAAAAGTGAACATTGCCAATGTTAAATAGTGTCAGCAAAATACTGTAATTACGAAATTGTTATTCCTAATTTATGAAACTCCCTTGAGTTTCATTAGCGATTTCTAGTGGGTGGCAAATAGACCTACATAATGCATATTAATGAGGTAGGTAGATAGTTGCGACCCATTAGAAATCCCAGCCATCACAGGGATGGGTGCCTGCTGGGCTCAGCAACCCATCATGTCTGTGATTGCTTTCTTACAAAGCAATTCTTTTATTTTAAATTCAGCCCATTTTTCCCCTTTGTGAATGGGTCACCACCAGTTTGAAACTGGTGGTTAAGTATTACTAGAGCCGTCTTTAGGCCGGTGGGAGCGGTACACCAGGACCGGGTGCTGACCTGGATTGGAGGCGCTGACCTCAGGGGGAAGCTGTGTTTAGCAATGACTTACAAAACCTGCAATTTAAATGCACCTGGTAAAAAGTGCCTTGTGCGTCCAGCCTTCAGGAAACAATTAAAATGTCAAGATACCTCTTGTCAATAATGCTCCTACTAAGGAGAGAGATGGAAATTTTGTCTAGTGGCAGTTTTGACTCGTCATAGAGTAACGCAGAGTGTTAATATGCCTGCTTCAAAGAACAGAGCTATATTCTTTGTGGATAGCTGAGTGGATTAGTAAAGCCAGCCTTTACCAGCGATTTAAAACAAATGAATGTATGTGAAAGGGGGGCTATGGAGAAATGAGGGGCACATTCGCCGGGTGACAGTGAAACAATCCGAGGAAGTGTTCATGGGGTGGAGAGGGGTGCCAAAAAAGACTGTCGCCTTGGGGACCACCAGCACTAAAGCCGGCCCTGAGTATTACTGTTTTACAACCGGGATTCGGCAGCAAAAGAGTAATAAATTCCTTACTGATTCGGTATTTGGAAGGAACGCCCTGAAGAAGAACAAAGACCATGCTGACTGTGGATGTTATGGCAGCTTTCTAAAATGTGGTGTGCACCTATAGCTTTGAACTGAGGACAAGACATCTTGCTTTACTGTGGTGCATGAAAGAGGGAGGGCAGGAATGCGCCATATCTATCAAGGTATGGTGCATTCATGCACGCTGCCTGGGCTGGTGCACAGTTAGCAAACTATCCCAAATGGAAGCACCCTTGCGCCTTCGAGCTAGGGTGCCTGCTATGGTGCCTGCATTACAGGTAGGATTGTCTATGTGTAGGAAGGGATCCCTTCCTCCACAAAAAAAATCCTGAGAGGGAAAAACGAGGAAAAATAAACATATTTCTCCTTGTTACGCCTTCCCTGAGGAGGCGTAGGATATTGGCGCATTCCCAGGTCTGCCACTAATGGTAAATTTGGAAATGAGTCACAATACATGAGTGGATTTGGGGGAATGCCCACACTCCTCCCACTTTATGCATCCCTGGGGCAGAGTATCGCAAGGCAGTGATCTGCGCTGCCTTGCTTTACTCTAGATTTATCAAGCCATGCAGGGCCACTCAAGCTCACCTAGGTTTTGGGTTGCCTTTGTGCTCCAGTGCAATGCAAAACCCTAATGAATGTGGCTTTGAGTGTTAAGACAGGGAATAGGCTCTCACCAGGCCTTCAGAGATTCAATATTGTCCATAGGATCCAAAGCATATGTGGTTTAGTACTGTATACCAGGATTGACATGTTGATGCACTAAAACTGGACTCCGGGACTCTAAGCCCCATAATACCCTGTTTTGCACTTGAGGTTGGGCTGCAGTCTTCGTGCCATTCAGGCATATAAAGCTAGGCTTCCTAAACCGTGACACAGGTTGCAAAAGACTCTGTTGTGCACCTCAAACGGGCTGATGTCAGGTGAATAAATCTGGATTTCCCAACCCTTGAGATGAATGTGACACACCGAGGCACGTGCCCAGGTGAAGAACAGGCTTGTTTAAGCCTGTTCAAGGCTGGAGGAGGCTGATCTGGGCCACCCCCTTTGGATGCTCAATTCTGGAGAGTATTTAGCAGCAATCAAAATTATTGATTTTGTTTAAGGTATATGTTGACGCTATGGACAAACGCAAACTACAAGACCCTTCATAGGAAACCGCTAGATCCACTAAGCCCCCCAGACTGTGTAAGAATACTGTACTCTGAATGAAATGAAAAATCTAAAATCTAATTGATGAATTCAAATCGATACTAACTCATGACAACACTAAAGGCAAAGAATTGAAACTCTCAACAAAGATAACTCGTTTCTACCAAAGTTTTTTGTCCTAAATCTGCAGCAATATTGCTGGTGATCATAGGGAAGCCCATCCATCTAGTTTACCCATTCCAGCTATCTCTATGATGAATGCATCACAGAGTACAGATCTGCATATGTAGGAAACTGCCACTGATGATGTGATAACTCCAACAATACTTTGTTCAAATATGTTTGCCCCATCTCAGTCCCTCATGCAGTTAGCGCTACAACTCTTAGCACATTACAGAGGAAAGCACACTTTGGGAAGGATGCTACAAGCATGCATAACCTAATAAAGTCTAAACGTGATGCACTAGCTCACACATTTTTATGGGTTAAAACAACGATGAAACAATTGTTGTCAAGAACACACAATATTTACATATCTGTGAATTGTTTTTTGGTCATCTCATTCTTCTAATACTCAGCAGACTGTTCCAAATATGACAGAAGGTCCTTCATTAACTATCAGACAAAGTCAGTCTATTTCAGTTTTTCCCAATTCAATATCATTCAAAGAATTTAGAGTTGAGCACTTGTCCATCAACAGAATAGGTATATAGAACATACCAAAAACAACCTGTCTACGACAAAGTTCATAAGGGCCATGCTGGAAAATCACACATGAAGAAGGCCTTTTGTAATCAGTCGGACTCTGAAACAGCTAATAATGACTCCTTGGTTCTTAAACATGATGCCAGCTGAGCCACATTTAGGAGAGATACTCATGCAAAGAAAGAGGTGGTCTATATGATTACTGTACCCTATTTGGGTGGGCAGGTCAGGGAGGATAGTGACTCCTTAAAAAACAAAGTCATCTATTGCATAGGACCACAACATGGATGCCTCTCATTGTCCGCTTGGATATTTTGCTTGGCCCTCATATATCAAGGAGTGAGGAACCGTACAATAAGATCAAGTTGAAACTGGCTGATCATAAATTGTTTGATGGGCTAATTTCCCTATAGGAATGTTCTTCACCTTCATCAAATTTCAGGATTTATTTCAAACTTCATTATCCTGTAATCACACCCTCCACTATCCTACACCAATATTTGTTCCAACGCAAGGCAACGTCCCATGGCCTGAGAACTTGTTTTGCAAAATGAAGTGCCACTGCTATAGCACTGAAAACAAATGACTGACTGCCTCTTAGTTGTAGTTCTAGTGGTATCCCCATCAAGAGATAGATAGCCATACATCAGACAATACATTTGATCATGCCCTAGATGATGCCCTTAGAACCATCTCACGTGATTTGGCTTTACGAAATTCTGGTACTCCAAATGGTACCCACAAAAATCTCAAAAGGCTATTGCAAAGTTGTCCCCTTGTCTCTTGTTCTATGCAAGAGCCATCTAAGGAGCAACCACTTAGATTGTTATCCTAGAATATAGCAGGTTTGCACCCTAAATTACTTGATCACAAGTGGCTCGAATTAGTTGATAGTCAACATAAATTAATGTTCCTGGAAACATGGGCAATACAACCTGAAGCTAGGTGGGGCTTTACCACTTATTTTATAAGCCCACTCCCCTCTGCGGGGGTGACCTTCAGGAGGGTTGTTCATTTGGGTTGAGATTTCATTAAATTGAAAAGTCACACCTCTTCAACTTGATTCTCCTAATATATTAGGATTAAGTCTGAGCGAGTTGAGAATAAATCTCTACTGAGTTTATAATCATCTGATTCCGCACAAGAAGAAGTCTCCAACTCTTTAAATGCTAGATTTGCACATCCTGACTCTTACACCCAAGACTCATAGCATGATGAGTAGAGACTTTAACATTGCCTTTGAACCTTTAGAGAGCATACATTTGGCAACAGATGAGGAAGGCGAAGCTAAGGGCATTCCGTTAATAGAGCCCCCAGTCATACCCTCTACTGGGGAGGCTGTTCAACTCGCTCACTCAACACAAACCCATAACATGTGTGCGTGCATTGGACGTTCTAAATTCGACTGAGAGAGATGATATACCTTTGACAGAGGGACTTAAAAGCAGGTTCAACTATTTTTTTCCAGACGTTGCTATGTGGGATTAAATGGTTGATTTTAGATTAATATCTAGAATAGACAGTGCTTCCCTTATACAAAGGGCTCTTTAACCAAGAGTTCGTCTATGGAAACAAGTTGTTATGCCAATGGATTTACCATTCTTTTCTATAGGTGACACCCAGGCTGCCATTGATTTACCCCAGATCCTGAAAAAATCCTGGGGGATCTTTTTCAGCACAATTATAAATGGTAGTATCCCTATATAAACGTATTATCGAATGCTGTTGACAATAATGAGAGTTAACTGACAGATAGCATGGGGCTGAAATCATTCTCATTTATAAAAAGGCAAATAGAGTTACTAGGAAATTACAGACAAATAAGCTTAGTGGACTACTTACAAAATATTTTTGCTAGACAGGCCCTAAATATACTATACCAATGGATATTAGACAAAGATATGTTATCTCCTTATCAAGCTGGGTTTAGGACTAAAGTGGGCACAACTGATCACAGTTTTGTTTTTCACTTATTTATTGAAAGCATGTACTTAATTTAAGAAATCATTTGTACGTTGCATTTATTTAATCAAAATCTGCTTTTGATCTGGTACCAAGGCATTTACTGTGAAACTCTCTCAGCTCAATGGATATTCTCTCTGTACTGCTGTCTATTATCATTAAATTATATCAAAATAATTATGCTCAGGTTTGTTGGGGCATGCAGAAAGAGTTAACTGAATGTATACCAGTGGAAAGAGTGGTGAGATAGGGTTCATTCTCACCTCCTCTCTATTTCCCACCCTATGTAAATGACATTTGTACAGTCCTGCTGAATTGCATCCACAACTCCTCCAAACTTAATGATATTCCTAACCCAGCACTGTGCTTTGCAGATGACATGATTCTACTGTCCAGCACGTTTCAGGGCCTGCAAGATTTTCTAGTAAAATTCAAAAAGTATTGTGACCTCAAGGGCCTGGAACTTAACGTCTCAAAAGCAAAATGTATGACCATGAACCCTCATATAATATTCAAGGGTAAAATCTGCATAGGAGCTATGCAGCTGGAGAAGGTAGAGGGCTTTGACTACTTAGGTAGAAGGGTAGACACAAGATTCTCGCAGGCCTCTCAGAGAGTATAGCAGGTATATTCTCCAACACAGGGCAGGAGCTCTTTTAAATCTACATTGTGCAACAACTACAATGTCCGTGACACCTGCTAGGGAGACTTATAAAGCCAAAGCCCAATCAGCAGCACTACATGGGACAGAGCTCTGAGGTTGTGAAAATGTACAATCCTTGGCAGTGGCAAAGAATGTTTAGAGGCTTGTTCAATTTCCCACAAAGTACTCCATTGATACCGCTCTTTTTTGACATTGGGTTTTGTAGAACATATGGTGGCTTGTTGACCTCTTTTAAACAGCATACTATATGGCCCATTGATGAACTGGCCTCTTACAGGGTGTCTCTGTCTGCAATATTGAGACGGTGCAGGCCTGATGTTATACCTTGGCTTCGTCAGATAGAATCCTTGCTAGATATTTTAGGGTTTGAATACTAGTGGACTAATCTGACAACTATCGCCACATCTGCTACAGAAATCCTCAAAAAGTGTTATTGGGAATATATATTGGTGAAGACCCAATTAAATAGCACAGTGGGCTCTCTAACAGCTAAGTATTTAGAGTATACATTTTCTCCATGTCTCTAGGCACTTGTTGACAAAGTATAGCCGCCTCTTGCAAAGTTACTTTTTATGATGTTTCGGTATAGCCAGCACCCTACAGATTAAATGTTTCACCTCTAGGTGGCAGACTACTCAAACACATAGTAAACATTGGCCAATATGTAACTGGTTTGTAGAAGACAGCATTAAACATGTATTGTTTTTCTGTCTGGCCTACTATACAACTAGAAGGAAGTGGATTCACACAGTTTTTCTCCGGCTGGGCTCTTGAAACAACATTTGACTGTTTTAACCGCTTGGGTGCCCAGGACGAGGTGATCTCGTCCTGGGTGCCGGTTCCCCGGTGCCCAGGACGAGACCACCTCGTCAAGCTATGGGCCCCCGATGGCCAGGCACCCCCTCCCCTGGGCAGGGATGGAAGGGGAATTGCTTTCCCTTACAGCCCGCCCCCGTACCTCCTTGTGGCACCTCATCAGAGGCCATCCCTCTGCCTCTGGAAGTTCAGCTTCCAGCGCCCGATCGAAGGAGAAATGCTAAGCATTTCTCCACTGATCACGTGGAGGGGGCAGAGAAGCCTGAAAGGAGAGGCTGTTGTTTTTATTTACTTCATAAGGAGAGCGGCCTCTTGGGCAAAGGCCGCTCTCCAGTGGGGCAATTTGTTTTTTGCCTGTTTCTGCCCGCCCTGGGGGCAGATCGGCCTAATACAATTTTTATTAGGCCGATCTGCCTCCAAGGGAGCAGAATCAACTAGGCACCAGGGACTTTTTTTTTGGTGCTAATTTCACGCAAGTGGAGTGACCCCTTAAGCAAGGGCCGCTCCCCTTGGGTAGCAAATTTATTTTAGGTAATTTCTGCTCCCCTTGGGGGCAGATTGGCCTATTTCTATTAGGCCGAACTGCCCCCGGGGGGGCAGAAACCACTTAGGTACCAGGAATTGGTGTGTGTGATTTGTTTGGGGGGCAGCCCCTTGGGCAAGTGTCGCTCCCCAAGGGGGCACATTCCTGTTGGCCACATCGGCTTATTTTTGGAAGGCACATCTGCCCCCAAGGAGGGGCAGAAAGCCCACCAGAGACCATGGAAGATTTGTTTTCAAAATAAGAGGGTGGGGGTATGGCCATACCCCTACTGCAAATAAATGGGGCCAAAGTTGTTCTGCCCACCAGTGGGCAGATGGGGCAATTACCCCCAATCCACACCCTGGGGGGCAGGAAGTCTACTAAATGCCAGGGAATAAAAAAAAAATAGTGGGGTGGTGGCTACCAACCAGTATGTGTGTGGTTATGCCCCCAGCCCAACTGAAGGGGGTAACAGTCTTATAGCTCTCCCCGCACACTAAAACATCTTATCCCACGGCAAGCAAGTGGACATTTGATTATTTGGGGTTTTGGTTTTATATTTGGGCCATGAGAGCTTGGCTAACTCTCAAAATCGTCCAACTTGGAATGGTGAGGGCTGCACTTTTTGGACTTTGGGACGCTGCCATGTAGAAAAATCCACAAGACCTAGACACATCTAAAAACTAAACATCTGGGTGAGTCCAGGGTGGTGTGCTTCACATGTACCCCACACCATTTTCTTACCCACAATGCCCTGAAAACCTCCAACTTTGCTGGAAATCACACATTTTTCACCCATTTTTGTGATGGAACCTACTGGAATCTGCATGAATCCACAAAATTCCTACCACCCAGCATTGTCTCATCTATACCGATAGAAATTCTGCCCCACTTGTCAGCCTAAAAATTTTCTTTTCCAAACTGCCCTTTTGGACCCGCTTTGGTTCCCCCTCAGTTTTGACATGTGTTTGGGTCTTCCCTGTCACAGGCACTTGGCCCACCTACACAAGTGAGGTATCATTTTTATCGGGAGACTGAGGAGAACATTGGGTGGTAGGACATTTGTCCCGGTGCAGTGATCCCACACAGAAATGTGGGGAAAATGTGATTTTTTAGCTAAATTTGAGGTTTGCTGAGGATTCTGGGTAAAAAAACACTGGGGTATCCACTAAAAGTCACACCTCCCTTGACTCCGTCGGGTGTCTAGTTTTCAGAAATGTCTGGGTTTGGTAGGTTTCCCCATATGGCTGCTGAGCCCAGGACCAAAAGCGCAGGTGCCCTCCCGCAAAAACAGGTAGTTTTGAGTTTGATAATTTTTATGTGTCCAGATAGTGTTTTGGGGCATTTCCTTTCGCGGGCACTGGGCCTACCCACACAAGTGAGGTACCATTCTTATCGGAAGACTTGGGGGAACACTGGGTGGAAGGAAATTTGTGGATCCTCTTAGATTCCAGAACTTTCTGTCACCGAAATTTGAGGAAAAAGTGGATTTTTTGGCCAAATTTTGATGCTTGCAAAGGATTCTGGGTAACAGAACCTGGTGAGAGCCCCAGAAGTCACCCCATCTTGGATTCCCCTAGGTGCCTAGTTTTAAAAAATTTGCAGGTTTGGTAGGTTTCCCTAGGTGCCGGCTGAGCTAGAGGCCAAAATCCACAGGTAGGCACTTTGCAAAAAACACCTCTGTTTTCTGTAGAAAAATGTGTTGGTAGGTTTCCCTAGGTGCCGGCTGAGCTGGAGGCCAAAACCTACAGCGAGGCACTTTGTAAAAAAACACCTCTGTTTTCTGTACAAAGATGTGATGTGTCCACGTTGTGTTTTGGAGCATTTCCTGTCGTGGGCACTATGCCTACCCACACAGGTGAGGTACCATTTGTATCGAGAGACTTGGAGAAACACTGGGTGGAAGGAAATTTGTGGCTCCTCTCAGACTCCAGAACTCTCTGTCACCGAAATGTGAGGAAAAAGTGTTTTTTTAGCCAAATTTTGAGGTTTGCAAAGGATTCTGGGTAACAGAACCTGGTGAGAGCCCCACAAGTCACCCCGTCTTGGATTCCCCTAGGACTCTAGCTTTAAAAAATGCGCAGATTTGGCAGGTTTCCCTAGGTGCCGGCTGAGCTAGAGGCCAAAATCCACAGGTAGGCACTTTGCAAAAAACACCTCTGTTTTCTGTAGAAAAATGTGATGTGTCTACGTTGTGTTTTGGAGCATTTCCTGTTGCGGGGGCTATGCCTACCCACACAAGTGAGGTATCATTTTTATCGGGAGACTTGGGGGGGATGCTGGGTGGAAGGAAATTTGTGGCTCCTCTCAGATTTCAGAACTCTCTTTCACCGAAATGTGAGGAAAAAGTGTTTTTTTAGCCAAATTGTGAGGTTTGCAAAGGATTCTGGGTAACAGAACCTGGTGAGAACCCCATAAGTCATCCCGTCCTGGATTCCTCTAGGTCTCTAGTTTTCAAAAATGCACAGGTTTGGTAGGTTTCCCTAGGTGCCGGCTGAGCTAGAGGCCAAAATCCACAGGTAGGCACTTTGCAAAAAACACCTTTAGTTTCTGTGGAAAAATGTGGTGTGTCCACATTGTGTATTGGGGCATTTCCTGTCTCGGGCACTAGGCCTACCCACACAAGTGAGGTACCATTTTTATCACGAGGCTTGGGGAAACATAGATTAGCAAAACAGGTGTTATTGCCCCTTGTCTTTCTCTACATTTTTTCCTTCCAAATATAAGACAGTGTGTAAAAAATACGTCTATTTGAGAAATGCCCTGTAATTCACATGCTAGTATGGGCACCCCAAAGTTCAGAGATGTGCAAATAACCACTGCTCCTCAACACCTTTTCTTGTGCCCATTTTGGAAATACAAAGGTTTTCTTGATACCTATTTTTGACTCTTTATATTTCAGCAAATTAATTGCTGTATACCCGTTATAGAATGAAAACCCACTGCAAGGTGCAGCTCATTTATTGGCTCTGGGTACCTAGGGTTCTTGATGAACCTACAAGCCCTATATATACCCACAGCCAGAAGAGTCCAGCGGACATAACAATATATTGCTTTCAAAACTCTGACATTGCAGGAAAAGTTACAGAGTAAAATGTAGAAAAAAATGGCTGTTTTTTTACCTCAATTTCAATATTATTTTTATTTCAGTTGTTATTTTCTGCAGGAAACCCTTGTGGGGTCTACCCAAATTACCCATTGCTGAATTCATAATTTTGTCTACTTTCCAGAAATGTTTAGGTTTCTGGGATCCAGCATTGGTTTCACACCCATTTCTGTCACTGACTGGAAGGAAGCTGAAAGCACAAAAATTCGTAAAAATGGGGTATGTCCCAGTAAAATGCCAAAATTTGTTGATAAATTGGGTTTTCTGATACAAGTCAGCCTGTTCCTGAAAGCTGGGAAGCTGGTGGTTTTAGCACGGCAAACCCTTTGTTGATGCAATTTTCAGGAAAAAAACCACAAGCCTTCTTCTGCAGCCCTCTTTCCCATTTTTTTAAAAAAAACGAAATATTCAATGTATTTTGGCTAATTTCTTGGCCTCCTTCAGGGGAACCCTCAAAGTCTGGGTACCCCCATAATTCCTAGGATGTTGGAAAAAAAGGTTGCAAATTTGGCGTGGGTAGCTTATGTGGACAAAAAGTTATGAGGGCCTAAGCGAGAACTATTCCAAATAGGCAAAAAAAGGCCTGGCACAGGATGGGGAAAAGGCCTGGCAGCGAAGGGGTTAAGGATATTGCAATTCAATACTACTCGGCCCAGTTGTGTTTACTTTAAGCCACTATTTGTGTTTGGTTCATAAGGAGACGATAATAGTTATCATTTTAAAGTTTTAAAACAATAGTTAAGCAGAAGCGTAACAATTATTTGACCCACTTGAATATGTATGTTGACAAATTTAGTGAATAGTTATTTATAATGCGTATCATGTATTTAGTTTCACATTTTATTAATACGCTTAATGAAATGGATAATGATTTACTTTTACTTAATTGCATTCTCTACATTTTATACGTTATAGACGGCAATGACCGCAAAATAAAAATGATGATGATGACATGCTGTTCAACTCAGAGTTCTGGTTGGGTTGTCAAGAAGCACAAATATTTATAACATGACACTGTCTAAAAGTTTTTTATTTCATGAGATGTGTGTTAGGGGGTACTGGGAGCTGCCACAATAGTACCCTCCACTCATGAAAAAATTTAATGGAATTTAAATGTGGCCTCTGGGTTCTCGAAGACCCAATGATCTGAGTCCATTTTTATTACTGGGACAATTTAGAGGAGGATGAGTCCAGAAGATAGTATCTGGTTAAACAATTGGCTCTTAGCCTTTTTTAGAGTCCAGCGCAAAGCGCTCTGTCCCTGGTGTCATCTCTGTGGGCTTTTAACTACACCCATATCACACCCATCAGTTTGGTTGGTTTGTGGGCTTGCCATTTCAAATTCACTTGATTCAATTAGTGAAAGGCATGCATACGTCATGCCTTTTCCAGTGTTTAGCCCTCATCGAGCACACCGGCCAACTACTGAAAACATAGGCGGCTCGATGATTTAGGTATGGTTTCTGGACTACTTTTTCTCTTTATGAAGTAGGCAACACGATCTCACTGGGCACTAGTCGAGCACATTGCATGACTTAGACCCTGTTACATTGATATTTGCACTTTTGCCGGTTACATGGATAACTGCACTTTTGCAGGTTACATGGATAATTGCACTTTTGCCAATATGTTTCACTGTGAGCGAACTTCTGTTTCCCTTTGTGTGTCTGCTTCATGCACATGGTGACTGTCAGCTCGCATATGTGAAACTGTTTTACTTTTCATTTTCAATTTATGTGGCAAGAAGTATCCGGTTAGGAGTTTACAACGTTAATAGCTTTAACTCGAGCAAACGCAAGACCCAGTACATTGCAAATGCTTGTTATGATTTGAATCATCCTTGTCTGCTGCTCATGCTATCAGCAACATCTACAGAGCTTTCTTTACCAGGTTGTTTGCGACTTATTAGAAAGTTTTGGGATCTTATCTCACCTTCCTGAATCTTTCCCGCACAAGTGACTGCAACTGATATATAACCTAAAGCCCAGCCATGATGGATTTCTAACCAATTCCCGCCTCTGGATAATCCTTTGAGCCTTAATATTTAATACTCAGATGATGACAGTCATCAGTTCCTGTCTCATGAGAACTTTGAACATATGTTGATGCTCTCTTTTTTTCAAAACATACAAAGTGTGTTTCAACATTAGTTTGTCTCATCCAAGACTAATCGGTGTGTGGCATTTTATAGGTTGCATCCTTCCTATGTGTACTGGTCTGAATCCACAGTGGATACAGGGTCAGAGTAATAGGCTTGATTACTAATCTGAGACCATGTATAGGTACGTAAACCCGTAATTTACAGGGACCGGAGGGTCATTGTTGAATTAGGTAGTCACTCTGAAGTCACTGAAAAGTTCAGTGACTTGAGCATCAAGATTCCTGCCGGTTCGCAGCAACTTAAAGTTGTGAACTCCAGATGCTTGTTACTTTTTTGGGGAGTTGGTAATTTCGAGACTGTTCGTTAGACGTGACTATGCAACTTAACCTGCCCTCAGAGCATTTCAGGTCTCACACACCTTTCGACCTCAAACACCTTCCATCTGTATTCGAGGCTCTGACGCTCTTTTTTTTCCAACAGAGAGAGAGTCGTGTAAATAAATAACTGTTCGAAGCCACCCAGCATACTCCTTTGCACTGAGCACTGAGTTCATGCAGATGGGATGCCTTCCCCTGGAGCATTTTACTTTGGTTTTCTTCTTCCCTGCAAGGGCCCCGAGGCACTATATCAAAGTCTGTGGAACAAGGCTTGGAATCCATCCCACTGCTGATGTTTTTCGCTTCGGAAAGGTGACAAGTCTAGAAGGTAACTTTATTCCCTACCATCTACTTTCACAAGGCCTGCTCTCATGTGTCACAGTATTTATTTCCATAGTCCATTTGAGAAGCACAATAAAGATACGTAGCGATTGCTTTCATTTTACAATTCTCAAATTTTTCCATTTACCTATTGTGTGGACCAGTGTTAACAGGTGCACCCACTGACTTTCGGTAGAATAATTAACCCACTGTTCGCCCTTTACATTTACACTTTTCTTTGGATTTGTTGTGTTTGGTAACGAATTCAGTACACTATGTTTACGGTAGTCTGTTGAACCCTACCTTGGTATTTTAACTGAATAATGTGTTGTATCTATGCATAACCTACCACTGGCTGGGAAAAAATCCTGACCTGTAGCTACATTGATGTCTAAAGTCTATATCCCTGAAAATGAACTAGTGGATGGATGGGAAGCAGGATTTTCGACATAATGCTAGAGTCCCACGCTAACCTGGTCAGTAGAACTCTGCACAGAGTTCCAGGTGTAAGTTGGGGAGTCTTTTGCTCAAAGTCTTCTGATAGGCTCGTGGAAGTGGACAACAGGATTCCTCTCCAATTTCTGTGAATGAAACTAGGGAATAATTCCAGGATTCTGGGCAGCGATAAAATTCACTTGGCTAGCATGTCCAAGGGATAACTAGAGTTTAATACTGCAGATTCAAACCTAAAACAAAACAGTGATAATATGTCCCTTATCAAATCAACAATAACTTCTAAAACATATTAATTTCTTTGAAATGTTATGAAAATCAGGTTTAGGACACTAACGGCTTGATTTAGATCACGGCGGAAGAACTACTCCATCACAATGGTGACGATATCTCGGCTGCCGAAATATGAACCCCATAGGATAAATTGAGATTTATATTTCAGCAAACAGGATTTCCTTCATCGTTGTGCCAGAGTAATCCATCAGCTGAGATGTAAATCGGGTCCTAAATTTCCAAGTATGGGTTTGAGGTATTCCCAGGAGGCCTACAGAATGTCCAGGTTTCAGTTAAGACTCTCCTGTCCAAATGTTCTCAACCTTTTTGAGTTTGAGAAACATCCCATGTAGAGAGACAGAGCAACAGAATAGACCCAATCCTGGGCCTTGAAGCCTTGAACCTCAAAGGCTGGCGCATTTCCTCTGATGACATAGGTACCTCACCTGCCTAATCAACATGAGCAAGCATTATTGGGTAACATTACCAGTGTGAAAAACAGTAATCATTTCAAAGGAGGTCCCAGGATCATATAATTATCTTTATTCATCCCACTCAATAAAGGTCAAGCTTTCCTGGACAATTATTTGGATTTTGGCTAAATGCTGAGTGGTTGTTTAAGTACCATTTTAAATGCTTGTACAAAATATATTAAAAGTTACATTTCCATGTAATCAACATATTCACTAGCATGTGTAACTTTTCAAAATCTTTATCTAGCCAGCAGTAGCTTTTACCTCACAAAGCCACAGTTATTATCAGTGTGATCTACTCACAAAGGACTTCTTGGGCAGGAATGTAGACATCAGTGGAGTCAAAACCTTTAGTGGTCAGCCAGAAGGGAGGTGGAATGCTGCCCTGTCAGTGACCACTAAAGTTCACCCGTGTACTAGTTCACTCTTAGCTTCCTCACTTAAGTCTTAAGAGGTCTGTGTCAATTTCTTTTGCCTCACCTACTGAAAATATCATGGAACAATTCTGAGTTTCATTGCTAGATTCCATAAATGGTTACAATGTACTACCCCGAGTATGTTCTCTTATTTTTGTTTGTACATTATTTCAAAATGAAGTTATTAATGTATAATTCACTGCTTAATTCTTTCATGGCAAACAACATAGGCATTCATTCATTTTTTTAAATTTATTAAAATGCTGAAGTAGATTCCAGCATAGAAAAACAGGAAACTGTTGTTACCAAGCAGAACAGTAAATGAAAGGAAAGGTTTGTGTCCTCAGTGCATTACATCCTATAGGCGATTTTGGAAATGACTCTTTCTGCAAGGTTATCATGAAACTTGTTGCCTTCCTCCTCCTATTATTCTGTCCCACTTTTTGTTGGTTTTAGGACTCTGGACACTTTACCACTTCTATCCAGTGCAAACGTTCATGTGTTTTCTCCCCTAACACATGGTATAATCGGCTTACACCTGTTTGGCATTTTTAATTTACCTTTAAGTGCCTTGTAAATTGGTATATAATATACCCGGGACCTGTAAATTGAACGCTACTAGTGGGCTCCAGGGCTAACACACAGAAGTCGCTGTTGAAACCTGTCTCAGGCCTGCCACTGCAGTGCCTGTGTGCGCACTTTATTGCCACCTTATCTTGGCATTTCAAACTACTTGCCAAGTCCTAAACTCCCCTTTTATTACACCTAAGTCACCCTTAAAGTAGGCCCTAGGTAACCCTATGGGCAGGGTGTTGTTTAAGTAAAAGGTAGGACACGTACCTTCATGTTTTGCATGTCCTAATAGTGAAAAACAGCCTATTTTGTTTTCCACTCCTGTGAGTGTTGCTGTTCCCATAGGTTAGCATTTGGGATTCTCTTATATACTGTTAAGTGGTGATTCCTGATCTGATAGAAGTAGCATTGCCATGCTTAGTATGTTTAGAATGGTAGTTAGAGATCCTGCTTACTTGTGTAGTTGGATTTTACATTACTATTTTAGAAATGCCACTTTTAGAAAGTTGGCATTTCTCTGTGCTTAGAACTCTAGATGCTTTGCTGCCTGCCTCCAATCCACGTCAAGGGTTGAATGATGGGTACATTAGATGCATACTTCCAGACAGCCACAACACAGGAAGGGCTGGGTGTGACAGGGGATACATCTGCATTCATCCACATACTGATAGTCTTTACTGATCTGGGAGAGTGAGAGGTCGTTCACACTTTATATTTGTATAGGTTGTGTCCTGCCCTCACACAAAGGACTTATTTACCCCTTACTGATGTTTGGAGCCAGAGATGGGTTGAAATGGGTTTGCTGCACACTTGAAATGGTTCCTTTGAAGTGACCTCCTACATCAAAGACATTTATGAGTATAAGTACAGGGGCTCTGACCCCATGCTGTCAGAGCACTTTTGGAACAGGAACAGGAACCGAACCTCTGTCAAAAGGACTGCTGCCCTGCTCAGAGGACCTATCTGGACTGCTCTTCTGCTGTTGCCCTGCTGTCTGCTATTTGCTGGGTGGCCTAAAGAACTCACTGGATATTTTTTTTCTGTTTGTTGCCTTGCTGGTAGCTGCTTCCTGACTCTGTTCTACTGAGACACTACTATCCTGCAAGGAGAAATCGCCATCCCTACTAACTGCTTTTTGGACTGGCGTATTGCCTGCTGCTTACTGAGCTGAAGGAGAGACTGCCACTGTGCAATTTAGGTCGATGAGCTGGCCTGCCTGCTTACTTTGTGCCCCCCAAATCAAATCAAATCAAATCATTAACATTTATAAAGCGCGCTACTCACCCGTGCGGGTCTCAAGGCGCTAGGGGAAAAAGGGGGGGTTATCGCTGTTCGAACAGCCAGGTCTTTAGGAGTCTCCGGAAAGCGGAGTGGTCCTGGGTGGTCCTGAGGCTGGTGGGGAGGGAGTTCCAGGTCTTGGCCGCCAGGAAGGAGAAAGATCTCCCACCCGCCGTGGAGCGGCGGATGCGAGGGACAGCAGCGAGTGCGAGGCCAGAGGAGCGGAGGAGGCGGGTGGGGACGTAGAAGCTGAGGCGTCTGTTGAGGTATTCCGGTCCCTTGTCGTAGAGGGCTTTGTGTGCGTGGGTGAGAAGTCGGAAGGTGATCCTTTTGCTGACAGGGAGCCAATGCAGGTGTCGCAGGTGTGCGGAGATGTGGCTGCTGCGGGGTATGTCGAGGATGAGGCGGGCCGAGGCGTTTTGAATGCGTTGCAGGCGATTTTGGAGTTTGGCTGTGGTCCCGGCGTAGAGGGTGTTGCCGTAGTCCAGGCGACTCGTGACGAGGGCGTGGGTCACGGTTTTTCTGGTGTCGGCGGGGATCCAGCGGAAGATCTTGCGGAGCATGCGGAGGGTGAGGAAGCAGGCGGAGGACACGGCGTTGACTTGCTTGGTCATGGTGAGAAGAGGGTCCAAGATGAAGCCGAGGTTGCGGGCGTGGTCTGTGGGGGTCGGTGCGGTGCCGAGGGCCGTGGGCCACCAGGAGTCGTCCCAGGCGGACGGGGTGTTGCCGAGGATGAGGACTTCCGTTTTTTCAGAGTTCAGCTTTAGGCGGCTGAGCCTCATCCAATCTGCGACGTCCTTCATACCCTCTTGTAGGTTGGTCTTGGCGCTGGCGGGGTCCTTGGTGAGGGAGAGTATAAGTTGGGTGTCGTCGGCGTAGGAGGCAAAGTGTTCTCCTGGGACTGGTAGCTGCCCCAGAATTTGCCGTGGGACTCCAAGTCCGGCCCTGGTAGTCATTTTTAAACTAGTGCATAGTGAGCACTTTATTCTCCTCCAGTGTGCGCTGGGTGCTTTCTGGCACAGAGAAGGAGCTGCTTGATTGATTTCCCCCTCCCTGTCTGCCTGGAAGTCTAAGGAGGTGGGTGCTGATGCACAGACTTCTTCGGAGCTCTGCAGCCATTGTAGGGAGGATTCTCCGCCTGCATGACTCCACATCAGGACATCCCCTGAGGCAGCCGCGGTGGCTCCCAGTATGGCTTTCTGAGCTCCCTGCGAGCGGCTTGATTGCCATAGGTGCTGCCAGTCCCCTTGTTTGTGAGGGTGGAAGGCCGGAGTTCTGACCTTCGAGGTCCTGCGGAAACCTCCTTGCCTCCATCAGCTGCTCCTCCTACCCCGCATACAGGGAGACTGAGTGGATTCTCTCCATTGGACTGTGCAGTGAGTGAATATCCCCCCACCCCTGGGAGCCACACCTTGGGGCATTGGTAACTGGGCTGTTTGTTATGCTGTGGGGTGACTCCTCGATGGAGGCCCCCATTGAAGCCTATCGAGTGCAGGAGCCCCGCGCCTGGGAATTACCATAAAATTCCTACGACGGGTACGGGCCACCAGCACCCGGCGCCTTAAGCTCTGAATATATTGTTTCAGCAGGACATGAAATCTACCGTATTTGACCTAGTAGTTGTGTAGGTATGCAGGTGCCCGATGATTATATATACTGATTTGTGTGCTGTCGCAACAGAGATGCCTTATGTACACCAATGTAGTGATTTATATAACTTTTGTTCCATAGCGTGATGCATTTCATGGCCTAAGTAGTAACTGATCTTATGGTGCATATTGTTTTGATTCTTGCATTGCTAGGATAGGGTCCTATTATAGTAATTGCTTCATATGCACAGTATTTATGACTTATGATGCTTTTTGGTCTTATGATATCTACATGCAATATAGACACCTTTTTTGTATAATCATGTGTGGAGTCTCTTGTGTGGTGTATTTATTGTTTTACCAGTGTGAGTGTGTGGTGCAAACTCCTTACACACGACCTCTGATGGCAAGCCTGACTGCTCTGTGCCAAGTTACCAGACGGTGAGCACAGGTTATGGTGTGTAACTTACTTGCCCTGACTAGAGTGATGCGTTCTTCCTGGCTTAGGTGCACACCCTAGCCAACCTGAAACCTCATTTCTAACAGGTGAAATCTGTGGGACCACCCAGTTTCTACGTGCTTGGGCCTGAAGATACCAGTCATGTATCAATTTAAGGGTAATGAGGAACACCAAATCCAGTTCCATGTTGTGATAACAGTACTCATTACACATTTGATGATTATCAAATTACCTGTGCTCAGACATAATCAGAACTCAGGACGTTGCCACTGTAGGATGCTGGCCTGGTTTGTAGTGGGTACCTTGGGTACTTACACCTTATACCAAGTCCAGTTATCCCTTATTAGTGAAGTAGTAGTGTTCTATCAGCTTAGGCTGATAGAGGTAGCTATAGCAGAGCAGCTTAGGCTGAACTAGAAGACATGCAAAGCTACTGTAATACCACTTATAGTTACACAGTACTTATCCACAAGACAATACTCAGTGTTACAAAAAAATAAAGGTATTTATTTGGGTGACACAGTTCCAAAAATATCTTAGAGACAATACTCCTTCTAGAGGTAAGTATCATACACAATATATACACTAGACACCTAAATTAGACAAGTAAATAGTCATAGAACAATGCAAACAGTAGGAATTCCTATACAATGTAATGGGAGAAAATAGGTCTAGGGGCAACACAAGCCATGTACTAAGAAAGTGGAATGCGAATCACAAATTCCCCCCTAGACAAGTGTATTGTGTGCAGAATCGCTGGGAGAGTAATAATACAGTAAAGGTGAGTAAATGACCCCACCCCAGGGCCTAGAAAAGGAGGGGTAAAGTTCTGCAAGTTTCCTTAGGACATACTACACCTCGTTTTTCGGATTTTGCAGCAGCCAACCAAGTCTGCAAAGAACAACTGCTGGATTAGTGGACCTGAAGACCTGCAAATGAAGGGGACCAAGTCTAGAAGTCGAAATAAGTTCCAGGAAGGACAGGAGCCCCTGCCAACCAAGAAGAAGGTGGAAAAGAAGAGTCCCCGGTTAGTCAAAGATTGCAGAAATGCACCCTAGGAAGACGCCAGCAGATTCTTGCATGATGCAAAAGATGTCCCACGGCGTGAAGATCATTGCAGATGAGATTTCATGTTGGAAGGTGCCAACAAGCCTTGGCTACGACAAAAGTGCTTTTTGCATCAAAATGGGACTGGATGGACCCAGGATGGGGATGGGGGCCGCATCTCTGCGTGAGGAGAAAGAGGAGGTTCTCAGCACTTTAGAGAGCCCTCAGGATGCCAGCCAGCACCGCCCAGCCGCAGGATATGGGTTCAAAAGAGGTGCAAAGTGTGGTTGATGCAGCACAAAAAAAGAAGGTCCCACGCCACTGGAGAACAACTCAGTGAGATGAGCGTCACAAGTCGGAGTGCTGGGGACCTGGGCCAGGCTGTGCATGAAGGAATTTTGCAAAGAGTGCACAGAGGCCTCAGGAGGTGAGGAAGACGCAGTACACAGGGATACTGTCGCTCTCAGGGAAGGCAAGGTCTTACCTCCTACAAAATGCGTCGGCAGGACCTCAGGATAGTCTATGTCAATGATGTCCACCCTCTGTGTCCTTAGGAGCACGCTCACTGCTGTGAGAGGAGTCCTAGGGTACCAGTTTTCATCTTGGAAGGTGCCTGCTTGGAGCAGGGGAGTGACTTCATCACTCCACAGGAGATTTCTTGGGTCCTTCTGGTGCAGAATGAAGTCCCTAGAGCGTGCACACCATGGAAACTGTTGCAGTTGCTGACTTGGAGCAGAGGTTGCTGAAGAAAAGTGTCTCTTTTAGACACTTTGTTGCAGTTACAGCGTTTCTTGGAGCAGGTTGCGGTTGATCCAAGGTCAGAAGAGTCTGAAGTTGTTGCAGATGATTCCTGAAGGAAACTTGCAAGCAGAATCTGATGAGAACCCACAGGAGAGACCCTAAGTAGCCATGAGAGGGGGATTGGCTACCTTATCAGGGATGGACCTATCAGGAGGGTCCTCTGATGTCACCTGCTGGCACTGGCCACTCATAGCCCTCCAGAGTGCCCCCACACCTTGCAAAGCAAGATGGCTGAAGTCTGGGACACACTGGAGGAGCTCTGGGAACCCCCCCTGGGGTGGTGATGGACAGGGGAGTGGTCACTCCCCTTTCCTTTGTCCAGTTTCTGGCCAGAGCAGGGGAAAAGGGGTCCCTGAACCGGTGTAGACTGGTTTATGCAGGGGGGGCACCATCTGTGTCCTTCAAAGCATTTCCAGAGGCTGGGGAAGGCTACCCCTCCTCACCCTGTAACACCTATTTCCAAAGGGAGAGGGTGTAACACCCTGCTCTCAGAGGAAATGCTTTGTTCTGCCTTCCTGGGACTGGGCTGCCCAGACCCCAGGAGGGAAGAACCCTGTCTGTGAGGTGTCAGCAGCTGTAGCTGCAGTGCAAGCATCAGAGAGGTGGTTTGGCAGTACTGGGGGTCAATGGTGGAGCCCCCAGAATGCGTGGAATTGGCTCCCCAATACCAGATTTGGGATGGGGGGACAATTCCATGATCTTAGAAATGTTACATGGCCATATTCAGAGTTACCATTGTGAAGCTATATATAGGTATTGATCTATATGTAGTGCAGATGTGTAATGGTGTCCCGGCACTCACATAGTCCGGGGAAATGGCTCTGAACTATGTGGGGGCACCTTTGATAGTGCAAGGGTGCCCTCACACTTAGTAACTTTGCACCTAACCTTCAGCAAGTGAAGGTTGGACATATAGGTGACTTATAAGTTACTTAAGTGCAGTGAAGATGGCTGTGAAATAGTGTGTGCACTATTTCACGCAGGGTGCAGTGGCAGTCCTGTGTAAGGGTTTGTCTGAGCTCCCTATGGGTGGCAAAAGAAATGCTGCAGCCCATATGGATCTCCTGGAACCCCAATGCCCTGGGTACCTAGGTACCATATACTAGGCACTTATAAAGGGGGTCCAGTGTGCCAATTGAAATTGGTAAATGTAGTCACTGGCCTACAGTGACAAACTTAAGAGCAGAGAGAGCATAAGCACTGAGGTTCTGATTAGCAGAGCCTCAGTAACACAGTAAGGCACTACACAGGCATACACATTAGGCCACACACTATGTACTCTGTGGTCCTGGCTAGCAGGATCCCAGTGAGACAGGCAAAACACACTGACATATAGGTTTTTATCTATGAGCACTGGGGTCCTGGCTAGCAGGATCCCAGTGACACAGTAAAAACACACTGACACACACTCACAAACAGGCCAAAAGTGGGGGGTAACCATGCTTGAAAGAGGCTACTTTCCTACAGCTCCCCAACATGTCTAGTTAATTAATCTCCTAGCCAGCTGGATCAATGGATTCTCTGCATATGAGAGCTGTTTGACGGTGCTTGGCCCAGTTCGTGGGAAAAGAAAGGACTGGGACGAAATCTGCATGTGTCAATTAACTTGTCACAATGCACCTTGTCTGGACAATCCCACACCCATGGAAACATAAGAGGAAGGCCAGACCTCTGGAGCCCTACACAGGAGGGGCTTCCCTCATACATTTCAGTTGGAATGGCTCAGACAGCTCTGTTAGTTGGGGGCTGAACTGAAGCTCTCCAGGAAAAAGTTTCCTTAGACATCTGGAAGCCATTGTTTTATAATATCTCAGAATGCTGTGCAGGAGGGTTGGCACAGGGAAGCAATGATGACGTGGACTCCTAGGATTGGTGTGGATGTGGTGTGATGTGGGCTTCTATGATTGGACAGAGATACCCTCCTTCCAGAACTTTCCACACCCACTTAAAAACTCTTGCAAAAGGGAGAGAAACTGGAGAACCAACTGTAAGGAGACACCACATAAGACCACTGATAGGATGAACAGAAGGACTTTGGCTCCAACTGACAGCCAGGAACAGGAAGTGTTTCACCAGGGTCAGTGGTGCTGCAAGCCTAATGTCCTTTGAGGGACAGGGAAGAAATGGGCCTGCTTGGGGAGACTCTGGGGGGGTTCCTCTGGATCTTTTGTGGACTGGCCTTCAAGATGGCTGACCAGCATTAGGAGGAGGCAATTGACTTGGCTACTGGCACATAGGTGTCCTGCAAGATGGTCTAAGTCTTGAAGCCTGGTGAGTGGGGCAGTGAGGATACTCTGATGGTGTGATGAGGAGGCCCAGCTGGGGAGATTGTGGAGGAGGAGAATATAGCACTCTGCTGGAAATCATTCAACTCCCCCTGGGGAAGCCGAGCCCCTAGGACAGGAGCATTCTCCTTAATTTAGTTTTTAATGAGAGGGGATGTGGTGGTGCCCAGTCTCCAAAATTACTGATAGCCCCTTGGACACCATCCTCAGGGCCCGCCACAACAGAAACTGTCCCGGGACCCGATATCTTTGGGACTTTGAGCCACTCCTGCGGCCCATGTCAGCAATTGGTGGAAACCGGGTACACACCACACCACCACTTCGGCCTCAAGGACACGGGTGATGAAACACAATGCAGGCTCCCACATCTGCATTAGAGATGGCAGGACAGGAGGGTGCTCCCCATGCTCCCTGTGCTGCCCTGCTGCAAAATATTCACACTCAGGCCAAAAGAGCACCAATAAGGCCCTACGTGAGCTGTGAAATTTGTATACAGTTCTCAGTGGTGAAAGGGAAGGGGCACCATCAAGGTTTTTTGAAGTGTTCTGAGGGTAGGCAAGAGTGCAGCAGGCTCACCAAAGCCTGATACAATTTTTCCCCACTGTCATCTTAAGTCTCCCAGTGAATATTATGAATGACCCTGGAAGAGCTTTCCACTTTTTAAAGCACTTCTGGATCTTATCTTTTTTATACAGCGTTACTTGAGTGTTGAAACGCTTGTTGGTTGGTCATAAACCTGCAGTGGCAGCAGTATATAAACAGAAAAAGGACTCAAGTCTACATGTTTTTGAATCTGCATTGTTTTATTAAATATGTTTAAATGAACAGCGGGTTGTTATATATATATTAATATTAATGAACATCATTGTGATGCTACTATCAGAGAATTTTATTAATGTTGTTTGCAATGAGTCTAAATTCCATGTCTGTTTGTGTAATAAAGTTACTTTTCCTATTTACAAGAAAAAAAACACTGAACAGACAATGATTTACTGAGGGTTGTTTGTTGCAAACCAGTGACCTGGGTTATTAGACCACACCACCTCCCCTGACCAGGGATTGGACTGCTTTGCTTCATTTCTTTAAGAGAGTCACTTGCTACAATGGGGTACTTTGTTCCCAGTAAAGAAAAAGTTGATTACATATTATTTGTTAGGGACTCACATTCTTTGTAAATAATAACTCAATTTCTTACACATATATTGTAAAATGTCCATTTGTTTTCTAAGAACTCCATCACATGCAAATTTTCTACCCACAAAAATTATCATTCATTTTTATTGCAGAGGTTCAATCGTGACATTTGCATTCTAATGTTAGTAGCCCAATCCTTTATTATCACTTTCTCGTGTACAGGCATTGTTTTGCTTTTGGAATATCACGGTTAGTATCATTCCTGAGAACCTGTGCCCATAGTCCTTTTATACTGAGTATGCATTTTCTTTGAAATTTTCATATAACCATAACAGCCCTCAAACACTGCAACCAGGCAATATACATCCTCTACATTCCATTCTAGCCAATGTACCCCTTCTCCTTGTGAATACAACGTGTTTGCTACCATAAAGAACTTACAGTTGATCACAGTTCCCCATTACATAGTCTTTCTTGTTTTAGATTAGCATTGTGCAATCTGACCCGGTTGAATCTTCTCTTATGATTCGAGCAATACTGCTCCTTGATGGTAAATTTCTCTAAATATGCTTATAAATACAAATTCAATTAAATTGAGTGAGATATGAAGTACTCAGCAGCTTAGACTATCTTCAAAGATGTGCTGAAAAGGGTTATCATAAATACAATGAATCAGACCCTCTTTTAGTGAAGCCACAGCACTCAGGTTTAGGAAAGCCACGTGAAGCAGGAAATGTTTACAGTTTTGATGAGATAGGTGAAACACAAATGCCAGCATATTAAGAAACACATGATACCCACAAGTTTTGATATGTAGGGACCTATGAAAATTGAATCAAAGCAACTAATTTATTTATTCAAGTTCATGGTTTGTAGTGATTAATGTTGGTAGTTAGGAATGTTTGAGGATTTTTTAAGGAAAGTTAGCTTGGGAGAGGTTCTAATGAAACTGATACAGACACTGAAGTGGCTGACACATTTTATTTGACATTCCTTTTGAGGAAAGAGAAAACAAAGAAGTATATAAGGAAAAAATGCAGCAGGTTGACCACATAGATGAGGTCTAGGTAGAAAATCAAATGGTGAGTGCATACACATCTATGCCCTTAAACCAGCTTGTAAGAGTAATATTGTGTTGCTAGTGTGGCTCCCATGTTTTCCCTCACGACCCTTATGTATATTGCACCCATGAGTGCAGCCCTTAACTTTTAAAATAAGTCACCTCTCCTAGTTCCTAGTGAAGAAGAGTAATAAGCCTTATTTTTGTAAGTATTTATTAATTTATTTGTGTTATCTCAAAGAATGAGACCCCTGAACAGATTGTCCTAGCATTGGCTTGCTGAGCAGAACCTATAATTTTGGTAGCACACCAAAATATTATGCATATTCATGATTTAAATAGGAGTGCCCTGATATTACCAGCAGCCCAGTATCATACCAAGAAGCAAGATGATACACCAAGTAACTACAATGACAATGTGTTTCCTTGATCAATATTCAAAAGCGTATGCACTTCTTGAGACACACTGCATACAGAGAATTACTGTCAAAATCATTTGTTTTAAAATCAGCATAGATATTGCGCCCACAAGGAGTAAGCTCAGTCTCTAATCAGGGAGCAGCTAGTGGAATCTCAATTGGATGGATTGGCCATGAATTGTACCTAGTGGACAGGTGATAACCTAACAGTCAGATCAAAGTAACAACCTTCCTTTGTTGCATGCTCACTGGGGACAATGAAGTGTAAAAAATAATAGAGCGGATTTGGTTTTACAGAATTGAAGTTTGATGAAGTATCCCATAATGCACCTAATCAATTGACTACAGATCAATGACAAATATACTGATGACTCATTTCCAGGAATCTGGACAGGGGGCTTGCTAATTTAGATGGTCACCCGCTTGGTTGACGTATTAGGTGGAGTAATTTATGGTCCTTTCAGACGTACATTATTTTTATGTTTATTTGTCAGCAACATAGATGTGGCCTAGAAGAATCTGAAGAGCTCATACGACCAATGTGAAGTTTAAAAAGAGATGTTAAAGACTTCAGTATTGGTGACCTGAGACTTTAAGAATTTGAAAGTGTTGAGAGAATTTTAGCATTGAAAGCTTTATTGTTTGGGCTCAAGGGTTGTATCTCCTAAATACATTACATTATGATTTTTAGAGAAGGGACTGCAGATTCCAACAACAAGCAGTCAAAAGAATAAGTATACACTAGATTTCAAACTTCTGATAGCTGTGTCCCCAGAAAAACTTGCAATGAATGCTTTTATTTGGACAAATATTTTCTTGCTAGAAGAAAAACTGCCCTTTTTCTCTTTTTAGTATAGCTACTAAAAAACAAATTATTTATCCCTTGATTAGTGGGTAGCTAAGCAGTTTGAATATCACAGTCACAGTTCACCAGCCCCTCCATATCCCAACCCACCATATTTAAGATCTGTACAGTGACTATTTTTCACTGCACTTTTGCTAGCATAGTGGGATCACTTTTAGTGAAATTATGGAACGCAGGGTCCTCCATGCCACAGTGGCATAACAGATGGGCTGGTATATTTATTTTTTCCAAAGCAAAAGGAAAACAATCAATGTCTCTGACCTGCTGATAATTTTTTTTACCTAAGACTGCCATGCTGTGCACTGTGGTATACAGCAGGAAGTATAATTGAGCATGTGATGCTGAAACTACCATCATTCTGCTGGTGATGGTAAAGCACACTGAGGTTCCAAAATTAGAAACTACAGTGGTTACTCCATCTCTAAATGGGGTGGAATGTTGCAACTCAATCTTGTGCCATGTGTACAGTGGGTATTACCCGCCAGCTTCACATCATTCCTTCCACTGTGGTGCCTTTTCATCTCAAATGCTCAACGCCTTTCCCCTCTCATTAGGCCTGAACCATTGACCCTCCTGAGTGTTTTACTATGCAAGTCTTATCTAGTTTGCACCTGCAGTTAGCACATGACCTCTTAAGAATAAGTAGAAGACAAATGGGGTTCCCTGACCTAGATAAGGTATCTCAACCAGGGAAGTAAGAACTGAGAACTGAGCCAACGTTGAGAGCTACTCTTGAATATTACTGAAGGATATTCATCAACAACAACACTGAGATATATGATCAATAAAGCTGATTATGTATGTCTTCAAAAATATACATACATTGAGACAATTTTTTCTTTTTTAATAACTAAGGCCCTCATTTCAACTTCCCGCCCGCCAAGTTGAAACCGCAGGGCGGCAGCCAATGCGGCCACACTCCCGCAGGGTCCATTTGGAGATCCCCGCTGGGCCGACGGGTGGAAACCTGGTTTCTGCCCGCCGGCCCAGCGGGGATCTCGGCCGCAACACGGGAGCCAGCTCCAAATGGAGCCGGCGGTGTTGCGGCAGTGCGACGGGAGCAGTTGCACCCGTCGCGCTTTTCACTGTCTGCTATGCAGACAGTGAAAAAAGCTCCATGGGGCAGTGGCATGGGGCCCCGCGACTCCCCTTTCCGCAAGCCTTTTCATGGAGGTTCATACCGCCATGAAAAGGCTGGCGGGAGGGGGACTCGTAATCCCCTGGGCAGCGTTGCAAGCTGGCTGCCCTGGAGGATTAAATCCACCAGGACCAATGTGGCGGGAAACTGACGGTACCGGTGGTGCGACAGTGGCGGAAATGCCCGAGTTTCTACTGCCAGCCTGTTGGCTGTACAAACTCCAAAACAGCCTTGGCGGTCTTTGACTGCCAGGGTTGTAATGAGGGCCTAAATGTTCAGTCTTAGGCTACATCAATATCCTAATATAGATCTCTAAAAATATTCCATCATAGAATCTTGGAATTGTGTCAACAGTGTATTATTTTATTTGATTAAATAACAAATTACAAACAAGCCTAATGAAATACAAAAAAACACAAAACTGACTCAATCACTCAAACCATTAGGTTGTACCACCATGCACATAGGTTCCATTGTACTTTTTGTTAATTACCATTTGCATCTGCGGCCTGTTAAGCCACGCCCATTTGTATGTAACACATGACTTTTCCTAAGTTCCTTTGGAAGCCTCTATGTGAGATACTTGCCCTTCTAGAACACTCTTGACTTCCTGTATAAATAGACCCTCTGAACTGGCATCAGGGCTTGGCCTCATACATGTATCCGGACCTGCACGAGCTTCCATCAAGTCCAGCACAAGCAGCTTTCCTGCACTCACCTTCTGAGTCACCTGGATCTCCTGTGTTCCTGTTCAGCGTAACCTTCGTCCCTGCACTCATCTCCAGAGTTGCTATGGACCTTCCTTGCTTCATTCCTGCGCAACCTTGTTTCTGCACCATCTGCCAAGTTTTCTGGTAACCACCCAACATGCCAGTCTTCCAGGTCCTTTCTTTTTGACTCTGAGATCGTGACACCCAAAAACCCTCAAGTCCTTCCCTCCATGAGCTACGATTATGCCTCTTCCCTAACTTCTAGCAATGACTCACCTGCTGCCTCCAAATTCCTGTAGCATTCTTTCCAGGTTAAGTATTTGCTTCCAGGTTAGTGGGCACTCATCTTTAGTAGTCATTGCTGGCCTTTCTGTTATCTCCTTGCTTCTGCCTCTGGACTCTTGCCTCAAGTCTTGGTTTTCTGAACTGTGTTGCTCATGAACTAGAGACTATTTCCTGAAGCAACCTATACCTCCAATTTATGTAATGAGTGTTACCATGTTTTCTAGTGTACCTTGGAAGCATTTATGACTTCAGCCTTGAATTGAGTGATCCCATGTTTTCTAGTATACCTTGGGAGTATTTACAATTCCAGCCTTGAACTGAGTGTTATTGTGTTTTTTAGTATACCTTGGGAATGCCAACGACACCAACTTCTCTTCCAAAAAGTAATCTTCTTTGGGAGTGCCTCTTAACTCCAAACAATGTTCACAGCACAACCTTGGAAGTATCATTGACTCCAACATTGTGACTTGAAATAGTCTTGTTTCATGTATTGTCGTGTTTTCAAGTGTAAGTCAACGTGCACAGTGTAATCCGGGGAGTGTTGTTAACTCCATCATTGTATCAAGAACAATTAGGCTTCATGTGAATTTGCATAATCGGGTTCTGACATATGTATGCAGCACAACCCTGCGAGAGCCAGTATCCTAACCTTGTGCCCCATCTTATCTTTCAAGTTCATTTAATTCTGAATGTAAACCATTTCCAAAAGAAACCTGCTCTCAAACATACCTTGAGAGTGTTTAACTTCCAACCAATGTGCCTAGAGAAACCTGGTTTTCTATTTTCTTGCCAGTGTTTTTGATTCCAAAATGTACTGAATGTTGGTTTTGGAGTGCCATGTATTCTGATCTATGGTCTGAGTTTTCTCTGGAGTGACTTGACTATACCTAGTGCTTCCAGTTCTTCATCAAGAGTTCCAGAAGGTCCCTCATAGAGTGCTTTATCTGCTCCCACATTATAATTAGAAACCTGTAAGTGTGAAATACCTAAAGTATAGAATTGTAAGCAGTTTGGAAAATCTATGCACTGATGGTAATTGCTTTTTCTTGTATTTCCCAGTGCGTTGTGTTTTCACAATAACTAGAATTGCTGACTCACAATTATCCATCTTCGAATAAATCAGAAGGTCAAAAAGTGATGACCCTGTTAAGAAGAGTAGCACCAACATGGAATAGAAACAGTATCACAAATGTTCTTGTTTATCATTTTGTCCCTTTCCCCCTTTTCCCCTCTAGAGGTCTGTAAGTACTAGGTATTCTATCCCTGGCCTCCCTTTCTTCTAGATTTTGGAGTCGGGGAATAGCATCAGCTCCAGTGTCATCCCTGTGGTTGAAGCCAAGTGACTGCATAACATGGGGGAAGCAGGAGTTCTGTGGGTCGGACATCAGCTGACTTTTGGTTGGATGCCATTTCATTCCCAGCTTCAAATTAGGCCTAATGTTGTATGCTTTTGAGGGGCAAAATGACTGAAAATATGAATTGTTTTAATAGGAAACTGAGAAGCATAAGGTCTATTTGATTCAAATTAAAGGGGTAGTTTATTTTATGTTATCATGTGAGAATGCAGTGTTTGCGTCCTATACCATATTCCCACTCACACTCACACTGTTAGCAATATTTGGCAAGGAACAACTCAAGACATTGTTTTGAAAGTGCTTGCATTCCTACAAAATGGGTGTAGGAGATTTGGGAAATGTTGAATAAATATCATAATCTTATGGAAGGTGAGCTGGTGCTTTTTGCAAGAGGTTTTGGAACAGAATAAATTTGGAGAGGATTTAATTGAGATGATCATGGCAGGGTGCAGTGCTCTAGTGCCAGGGCATGGGTGAACAGTTGATTGTCTGCTCCTTTTTCTTTCTATGGGGGAACCAAACATAGATGTTCTTTGTCTTCTTTTTGTTTGTTTTACTGGTAGAAACATTACCCATGATAATTTGAGTATGCTATTCTGTTAGGGGATGGAGTTTGGTGGCTATATGCATAAAGTCTAATTTATTTTGGATGATGTCACGTTGTTGATATGCGACTGGCCAACTTAATTCCAACCTGTGCTTGAGATACTACATGACGTCAGTGAGGAACTGAAGTATAATATACATGTGCAAAAATCAACACAGTTGCTTGTGAACCTGTCAGATCCAAAGGTGCAAAGTCAGGCTCATTTAGGTATTTAGAAATTCAGGTGGCACAACCACTAAGCAATTCATAAATTGGCAGGATAATATAATGATCTACTCGTATGGAGACATTTACATTTTTACTGGTTGGGTTGAGTAGCAACAATCAAAATTAATGTGATTTGGCTACTTGACTGATTGTGATGAGGCTTCCTAAGAGATCTAAACCATAAAATTAGTAGCATAGCTAGATTACAAGTACCCTTCAGAATGTCTGGAATGTCTTAGTAACTGCAAGAAGATGAATGTACTTTCCCTTCCGACAGACACCAATCCATTTAAATCCAGATTTTTCTCTAGCCATAGATGGCACTGTCTTCAAGGAATGAAAAGAAGATGATTGCTCCATCCTAACTTACATGTTTCAATACATGAAGGTTTGATTATTTGATCACTGAAAAATACTATTTCAGTCTAAATAATAATTTTGCAATCCTTGAGGTATTACACCTCCATGTCAGAGGGTTGTGGGAATTTCATTATCAGGAATTACAACACTCTGTAACACAACAGTGGCACAGCAGTCTGTTGTTAACCCCCTTTGAACGGGCTATTACAACGTTCAGGGGCACCTGAGGGCTGAGGGGTCTTGGATTTAAGCATTCTGGTGATTTCTGATAATTACTGAGTGGAGATGGAAAACAAGCTTTCTGACACTGAGAATCTTCTCTTAAGATCATGGCAGACAGTACTTAACCCCCAATATGGTAATCAAAAAATTATTCTGGAGGTGACAGATCCCGGGAGGAGGCAATGCAGTGGGGTAGGCTCACCACTAAACCTATGGTGGACTTGCACTCAGGTATGCTAAAAATACTTGTAAAGTGCATAGCTACCCCAGCAATGGGTCTTCCCAGCGCTGTACCATAAACACAAAATAATGCATGTAATACAACCACAAGGGGAGTCACAGTACCTCCAAGCCCCACAAAGGTAACATTTTTGTGAAAGAAAATTTTAAACCAGGCACATTCACTATCCTGGATTGTACATGGGCCCAAACAACATCACATAGATGCTTTGTAAATAATCACTGTTCTGCTCCCTGTGCCACTGATCCTATTGCATTTTTTGGTGCTATAGCTAGGATCAAACACTTGCACGGGCTCCACCGTTGTAGATTGACTTAGCCAAGTTTCTGTAGGGAATAGCACATCCTCATTCCAACATTGTCCATGTGGTAGTGGAAAGTCATGGAAACTATGGGGGTAATTCTGACCCCGGCGGGCCGGCTGCCTGGAGGGAACAGCCAGAATACCGCTGTGCGGTCAAAAGACCGCCGCGGGTATTCTGGGTTTCCCACTGGGCTGGCGGGCGACCGCCAAAAGGCCGCCCGCCAGCCCAATGGAAAACACCCCTCCATGAGGATGCCGGCTCCGAATGGAGCCGGCGGAGTGGAGGATGTGCGACGGGTGCAGTGGCACCCGTCGCGTATTTCAGTGTCTGCAAAGCAGACACTGAAATACAAAGTGGAGCCCTCTTATGGGGGCCCCTGCAGTGCCCATGCCATTGGCATGGGCAGTGCAGGGGCCCCACGACACCCCTCACCGCCATCCTGTTCCTGGTGGTCGGAACCGCCAGGAACAGGATGGCGGTGAGGGGGTCGGAATCCCCCATGGCGGCGCAGCTTCCCAGGGTGAAGAACCAGAACCTTATGGGCCTGGCGGCGCAGGGTACGCCTGAAATCTCCTTGGATTCACCTGCCTCAACTAACAGAGACACGGGACACTCTGTCAGGCGTAAAAGATCAGATTTTATTAGCTGCAGCTAGTACAGTTGTCCAAGAAGTACACAAGGTATGTTCTCAGGAGACTGCCCCTTTACTTTGTGGCGCACAATCTTATATACCGTATAAAAACCATTTATTAACTACATACACTCCCAGAACACATAGAAAGGAGCCAGTAAGAATAATGTAAAGATAGAACAGAGCCAATAGAAATGTCGGAAAACAAGACAGCACCAATAGAAGGAATTGGAAAACAAAGTATCAAGTGACTTAAGGTTGCCTCCCCTCCAGCTGTGTTTGTCACCCCTCCCTTGAACTAATTCATTAACCGATCCACAACGAAGTTGCATGTGGTGTGATAAGTTTGTGTGCGTTTGGAGGACAGTTGTGAAATGAGAGAATACTAGCAAAGGACAGCTAAGGCCAGACGATAAGATAAGATCGGCGGAGAATAGTGTGAGCCTACAGATAGTTGAAACAAGGATTAGAAAACCAGACAGGGATTAGTGTACTCGGTCAGACCTTAATACCAGCCTTGTAAAGATAGAGGCAGAAGGCTGTTTTGAACACCATGTTGCAGAATAAGCAGAAAAGGCAGAATGGACTTCGTTCGCTGTGCTGCCTGAGTGAAGGCAACATAAAATGGCGGCGGGCCACAAAATGGCGGGTCGATACGATCGTATTAAAAATCGAATTTCCTCAGACCCTCCTTTTGCCAGAACTCAGGCAAGATACACAAACTCATGTTAATCTGAGTCGATGTCTATGGCCATGAGGTCATCAAGCTGTTGCTGTACCATCATTTTGATATTCTCTGCTCTTTGTGACTTGGGTTTGGGAATACATGCAGTAGCACATAGGTTGCAGATGGCAGGACCGCAGTGCATACAAAGACAACAAGAGAATATAAAAGCTAAAATTACTCCAAAGAATGTCAATACCTTCCAACCCCATTTGGACAGTAATCCCCAAAACCACTCTGAAAAGGACCAATCTCCTTCGTCCTGATGAATCGACTCGGAGATTATGTGTAACTTAGAGATAGCTTGGTATACTGTCGGAGCATCATTAGGTATGAAAATACAGCAACTTGATCCGATCAATTTGCATACTCCACCACGGTCCGCAAGGACAAAGTCTAAGGCAACACGGTTCTGCAAGGTCATAAGACGATCAGCCTGTAGTTCAGCTGTAATGTTACTTAAAGCTCCTACAGTGATGTCTATGGTGGTTTCTACGACACGAACCAATTGCCTTATATTTCTGCTGTTGGCCATTGAACCCCAGAAGGGAAGAAATCCTTTGAGGAAATCTCCTCCCTCTTGTCCTGCTGTGTCTTTCGAATCCACAATCCCTCTGCCATATCTATTTTTATGATGGTTCGCAGGAGCGGTGTATGTAGGGGGAAGAAGAAAGGCTATATAACAAGTACCAGAGAAATCAGCTGGCAACCATGTATAAGCCCTATCGTGGCAAACGAAGTATGTACCTTGAGATGGTACTAACGGCAGTGAATTCAGGGCTGAATAAACATATGTATGGGAACATAAACTTTCTCTTTGTCCGGTGTTTGGAGTTCTACCATTTATTTGCAGACAGAAATTTCCTTGTTGGGGTATGACCCGTATCGGAGGAGATTTTCCTTGCTTAACCTTATCATTGAGGCTGGAAATGTAATTAGTTATGTTCCAATTGGTATATGCTTTTCTTTCATCTATGGAAGCTTCACTTTTTTCCATGATTTTAGCCATAGCTACCATTCCCTTTATCAATAAACTATGACTGAAATTTGAACCAACACTATGTGAACTGACAGGTTGTTTAATTTTACTTTGATATGCATTATTGAAAATGACAAAATAAGCCCAAGCGGAACCTTCATAGGAGAATGGAAGAACTAAATATGGCATTCCTTTTTCTACCGTATGTGGTATGAGTCCACACACCCAACAGTCAGTTGTATTGATCACTAACTGATGTTGATGTAACAACTGGACAAAGGAATTGTTAAAGTATTCAGTTCTTCTGATGAGTTCATGCTGGGGAAGAGTGTGAAATAGGTGCGGAGAGATAGTAGAAGAAGATGTAGAGGTAGGAGAAGAGACAACTTTTTGCTGCAGAGTAATAATGATCCAGTTTACAGATGCCAAAAGAATACACGACAATATAATGACGCATAGAGCAATACTACAACGACTACATATTTCTTTACAATTATTCTTTACATTTTTACTTTCTCTTTTATCTAATGTAGCCTCCATCTTTCTAAGTGGATGCTCACGGCAATCTTCCTCAATCACTGTAGTCACGATTATCTACCGTCCTATGACACTGTGAGGTCCTGCAGGCCTATTGCCACTTACTCAGGTCGTAACTAAGACTCCTACCGTGACCCTGCAACCGGGATAGAGTACTACATAGGAGAGAAATTTACAAGTTCTTTGGTCTTGGTCTCAAATTATAGCGTTCCTGTCCAGAGGCAGTCTGGTTTTGAAACAATGTTCCTGGATTTGTCGTGTTCAAGCGACGATGCGATGGTATTGCTTCTTGAAGGATGTCGTCGTCCTCTTTCTCAGAAAGTGTTCCAATTAGACGCGCATCACTGAATGGTACAAATTGCGGAACTTTCTCACTTTCAGAGTCACTGATGCCTCTACGGACCCACTGATCGAAAGGCAAGGGCAAAGGCACTTTCTTGCAGTGCACGGCATGCACCCAGTTTTTCTTTCCTTCGACTTTAACTGCTGTTCTTGTGGTCAAAAGAACCAGGCGTGGCTCTCTCCATCTGGGCTCCAAATTTCTCTGTCGTTGGAAATTTTTCGTGCAGACCCAGTCACCTGGTCGGATGGAATGACCTGGGTCTGTGGAAGCCTCTGGTAGAGCACTCTGAACCTGTTGATGTAGAACACGCAATTTAGTTGTAAGGTCATGCAAGTAGTCAATCAACATCGGGTATGGCAAGTCTGAGTATTTCTTAGGGCGAGGAACTCCCCATACATTAGCTGGGCGACCAAATATCACTTCGTAAGGGCTAAGCCCCAAACGAGAGTGTACTGCTGTTCTGGTGGACAGAAGAGCCAATGGTAAAGCATCAGGCCAATTAAGTCCTGTGCTAGCTTGCACCTTAGCAATTTTAAGCTTCAAGGTTCCATTGTAGCATTCTACTAAACCAGCCGACTGTGGGTGATTCGCCGCGTGGAACTTCTGTTTTATGCCAAGACCTGCACAAACTTTTTGCATGACTTGACCCACAAATTCGCTCCCATTGTCACTCCAGACAATGCGCGGCAAACCAAACCTAGGGAAGAATTCTTTCAAAAGTATTTTGGCAGTTGATAAAGCAGTATTGTCCTTCAGAGGGTAGGCTTCTACCCATCTAGAAAAAGCACATACTACCACCAGAACATATTTGAGGTTGTTGCATCGTTCCATGTGAATATAATCGATCTGCAACACCTCAAATGGATATGTTGGAGGAGCAAAATGACCTGCTGGAGTTGGGGTTCCCTTTCCCGGATTGTACATCAAGCAAACAATACAATGTTTTACTACATTATTTGCACACTTTGGGATCCCCTCATTTTGCCACACTGGAGCCAGAAGTTTACATATTCCTTTTGCACTTAGGTGAGCTGGACCATGTGCCATAGTAACTACAGGTAGTACATAAGCATCTGGTAACAGCCAACGTTGATGTTCTGATAATTCAACCCAACATCCCATCTCATCTAACATTCCTGTACTTTCCTTCCACTTTCTCAACTCATTCTCCGTAGCCTCTCCTTGAATTGTTTTCACACTCTCTACTGTATCTTCACACATTCCCTTTTCTCTTACGCAGTTTGCGGGACCTGCAACATACATTCGACTTGTGTTGTCTCTGGCTGTCTTTTTCGCTACCTCATCTGCAAATGCATTTCCTCGACCAACATCGTCCACAATCTTTTTGTGTGCACTACACTTCACGATCGCTATCTGAGTAGGCATTGTAAGTGACTCAAGAAGTTCAGTCACTAATTGACCATGTTGTATCTTAGTACCATGGGAAGTAAAGAATCCTCTTTCCTTCCATAAGCGCCCAAAGTTAAACGCTACACCAAAAGCGTATTGGCTATCAGTGTACACGTTTACTCTTTTTCCTTTGGATAACACACACGCTCTAGTTAAGGCTATCAATTCAGCTGCCTGAGCTGAATTATGTCTAATGCGTGCTGTCTCCACAATCGTATGCAAAGTAGTAATAGCGTAGGCTGAAACTGTATCTCCATTAGGGAGCTTGAAACAAGAACCATCTACCCATAGTGTTCCATCTGGATTCACTAATGGCGTGTCTTTTAGGTCAATTCTACCCTTAGTCTCTTCTTCAGTACGGAGAAAACAATCATGCTGTTCAGAGACATCTCTCTCTTCTGGAAGAGGCAACAAAGTAGCTGGATTCAGGGTATTACATCGTTTGATGTGTATGTGACTAGCCAAAAGCGTCAGCTCATATCCGGACAACCGAGCACTCGTAAGATGCTGCGTTTTTGTCCTATTTAGTAAAGTATCCACTGCATGTGGCACCATAACAATGAGAGTATTATCTAGCACTACTCCAGCAGACTGTCGAATAGAAATTGCTGCTGCCGCTGTTGCCTTAAGACAACTAGGCAATGCTTTAGCTACTGGATCTAACGTAGCTGAGAAATATGCGCATGGTCGCTGTTGATCTCCAAAACGCTGCGTTAAGACTGACAATGCACAACCCTCTCTTTCGTGGACATAGAGCGTAAAGGGCTTACTGTAATCAGGAGTACCCAATACAGGAGCAGAACACAAAGCAATACGCAAATCAGTAAAACTCTTCTGACACTCGTCAGTCCACGGAAGAGGCTGAGGCGTATCTTTTAAAGTTAGCGCCAACAGCGGTTTAGCCAATAAAGAGAAACTCGGAATCCACTGTCTACAATAAGAAGTAATGCCCAAAAAGGCACGTACCTCTCTTTGTGTGGATGGCACTGACATTTGTGCAATTGCCTGAATTCGTTCGGGGGTCAATCGTCGTCCCTCCTTTGACAAGAGATGACCCAAATAAGTCACCTCGCGACAGACATATTGTAATTTAGAAGGAGAAACCTTGTGATTCAGATCAAACAAATGACGCAACAGTGCAACGGTCACGTTTTTGCAAATCTCCTCTGAATCAGCTGCAACTAATAAGTCATCCATGTACTGAATGAGAGCGGCACCGGACGGTAAGGAAAAGGCATCAAGATGACATTTTAGAGCTTGACTGTAAATAGAGGGACTTTCACAATAACCTTGAGGTGCGCGTTTAAACCGGAAGCTTCGGCCTCCGAGGGAAAAACCAAAAAATATCTCTACTCTCTTCGGCGATGGGAATACTAAAGAAAGCATTCTTTAGATCAATAACTGAAAACCAAGTCGCTGTAGAAGGTATCATCGTCAACAGAGCAGTGATATCTGGGACTACAGGAAACTGCGGTACGACAATCTTGTTTACCTCCCGAAGATCAATTACAAAACGATAAACAGGAGGCTGAGAAGGATCAGTGCGTTTAAGAACCGGAAGAACAGGACTGTTACATGTATTTCCTCTCGTTTCCTCAACCACACCCTTCTGAATCAAATCATGGACAATTTCCAGAAGTGCTTTCTCACCTTCAGTAGAGATTCTGTATTGCGGAATACGTGGCATTTCAGCATTGGGCTTAAGAGTAACAACATAAGGTGGGATCTCAAGACAACCAACGTCATTCGGACCCGTAGCCCAAAGCGTTTCGGGAAGAGAAAGCAATTCAGGTGGGAATTGATCTTTTGAAAAGTACATTGGACTAGTCATTTTCTGTCCTAGAGTGAGGTATACACCAGAAGGTGAACAATATATCGTAGCATGCATTCTTTTTAATAGATCTAAACCCAACAGATTTTCACCACAACCATTCGTCAGAAGAAGCGGAGCTTCTAAATCATAAGGGCCTATTGAAACAGGCAAAGGGCAAGAAACTGGATTGCGAACAGGGGCGCCAGAAAATCCTACAGATACATTCGTTAAGCCAGACAAAGGTGCGCCAGGGAGTTTAGAATGAATGATAGAGCTTCTCATGGCACCAGTATCTAAAAGAAATGGCTCTGAAACACCCATTGTAGTGACATTAACATAAGGTCCATTCTGATCCACTGGAATTGACGTAACCCCCTTACTTTGTCCATGGCTGTCCTATTCAAAATGAAGACTTTCATTCCCTCCTTCAATATACTGATCCTCACTGTAATACTGTGTAGACCTAACATTTTGCTGGTCAAAGTAATTTCCGGAATTTGGAGGAACAAAAGAACGCTGCTCTTGGGTTAACACACCTCGACCTCTACCTCTATTTGCTGACTGAGGACCACCACGACCTCGTGAAGCAGATGTTGCTCCATTACGCTGCAACAATGCCGGACAACTGTTCTTAAAATGACCTTCCTCCCTACAATAAGCACATTGATTGGGACCTAGCAAAGGTCTTAAAATGAATGGTTCAGGCTTTTGATACAACCTCTGAAACTGCGGAGGCTGTTGAAACTGAGGCTGAACATAACGAGGAGGATAAGCCTGTTGCAAGAGAACTTTAGTTTTTAATTCTTTCGTCTTTTTCTCTTGTTTTTCCCTTTCTTCTTTGTCTCTATTTTCATAATATTGTGCAGTAGCCAATATCTGGGCGGAAGAAGAAACTGCCCATGAACTCTCGGAGTCTTTTAGCTTGTGTGATAGTTCAGGAAGCAAGTTATATACGAACTTATCCACAAATAATCGCTGTCCCCCTTCTGTAGCCATATCTTGACCACTGTGATCAATGAATGTCTCCTCGAATCGGGTAAAGAAATCGGAAACACTTTCATCTTTCTTTTGTTTACATGCTGCTAGCTTATCCCAATTAACTCTCAAAGCAGGCATCATTGTTTTCATTAATGTAATAATCCTACCAGGGAGTTCTGAGATCAAAGCGTCGGGCTTTGCACCACCTACTTGACCTCTATCTGCGGCAATAATAGCGTTCCAATCGCCGCCTAATTCTTGAGCGTGATCCTCTCTACGAATTTTAGCCCATATTGTCTGTGGAACTACATTTCCCATCAACATGTCAATATCTGCTAGATTCATAGTACATGCATCAACTGTTTGCGACAACTCTTTATAGTAACCAGCAGGATTTTTGCGTGAATCTGGTAGTGACTGTTTAAGTGCTAAAACTTCAGACCTTTTCCAGGGGACATGTATCCATATGCGCTGAAAATGCGCAGGAATAGCTGGATTAGCACCTGCTGCTGCAACTTCTTCCTTCCATATTGGAGAAACCTCTCTCATGGGATAGTTTTTCAGTGCTGTCCTAACTGAAGGATCAGAATCAGGAAAAGTCTGTGAGAACAATAGGGATCTGAAAGAAATAAGTGTTCTGACAGCGTTTTCAACCTTAGGACCCACAATAAGTCCTTTGTCAAAGTCAGCCTGAACATCTAACAGATCCTGTGGGACCGAACCCAAATTCATATCCTCCCATTCTTTAGCGAGAGTATCGCACATAACTTTAAAAACATATCTCTGCGTAGGTGCATTCCATTGCAGAAAGGTGGACATAATATCAGACGTACTATATTGGGGACCCTTCTTGATCCATCTACAAGCAAGTGAGTCCAATTTTTCTCGCTCTTCGGAGTCTGGGAATTGACTACGAGACTGTCTTCGAGAAAAAGCTGGAGACACATTTAAAGCTTCAAAGAAAGGTGATAAGAGACCAGAGACAGTATCTGCAAATCGCTTACGCATAGATGAAGAATTTGACATAAGGATAGGGGACAAGGTATTAGGTGAATTAACTAAAAGAGCATTAGGAATTGCCAAAGGAGCAGAAGGCAAAGGAGTTAAAGGCAAAGCTGGCATAGGCAATACTTGAGGAGGCAATTGTGGAAAAGCTGGAGCAGGCGGAAGCACAACTGGCGGCTGAACAGGCTGTAACATCGGGGGTGCATTAGCACCTTGTACATAGGGCGGAGGCAATTTCAATAAGTGGGACATTAAGGAATCTTCCTCAAAATCTTTTCTCTTATCAAGGGAAGAGATAGGCAACGTCGGATAGCATTTATCTATTGCCATTCGATGCTGTCTGTCTGAAATTTCCATTGCATTATCTATTTCATCATCTTTGAATTGCTGAGCAGCCTGTATAATCGTCATTCCCTGTGTTTTCCTATCTCGTTTCGCTTGTTTAATTTCTCTCTGTTTGGCTTCCTTACGCCAAAGGCGAAAAGAGTCAAACATTGCCGGCCGGGCTTTTCTTTTAAATAACGTTGCTTCTAAATTATCTAGCACATCAGTTTCGAAACTACCATTTTCTGGCCATTTTAAAACACCATCTTTCTTTGTATATCGGGTCCATGTCTTATTAAAGGCAATAGGACCAACACCATGTTTAGAATAGAGCTCATATGTGGGAGTTCCAACCGAAGGAATCGGACAGGAGTCCTCAAGCTGGGAGTCCCTATTACAACCAAAGCAACAAAGTTTTCCAAACTTAGTCAGACCAGACATCTCACGATTTTTACTGGCTGTTCACAAACATCAAGGGGGTAAAACTTTCAGTTTACACAGCACAAATGCACTTACCCCTCGGCTTTGGCCACTGCAATGGCCAAATCTAAGGACCTAAGGACAAAACAAAGACCAAAATTTGTGGGCGCGACCCACCAAATACTTAACTAAGGATGTCTTCTTACACCAACAGAGGCCCGTCTATCGTCTCGCTTTACCATACATCATCAAAGAAAGGGCCAAGGCAGGGCGGCAGTCAGGGCAGCAGTCATCAGTAGCCGTCAGGAAGGAGTAACCGCGCTGAAAAAGACCTTCGGACCACTTCGACATACAGGGGTCGCTTGACGTGGCTCGCGATTCCTCCAGAATTTTCTTGCGGGGTTCCTCACGACCTTCAGGCAGAACCGGTACCGCTGAAGCCGCCCCACGTTGGGCGCCAGTTGAAGAACCAGAACCTTATGGGCCTGGTGGCGCAGGGTACGCCTGAAATCTCCTTGGATTCACCTGCCTCAACTAACAGAGACACGGGACACTCTGTCAGGCGTAAAAGATCAGATTTTATTAGCTGCAGCTAGTACAGTTGTCCAAGAAGTACACAAGGTATGTTCTCAGGAGACTGCCCCTTTACTTTGTGGCGCACAATCTTATATACCGTATAAAAACCATTTATTAACTACATACACTCCCAGAACACATAGAAAGGAGCCAGTAAGAATAATGTAAAGATAGAACAGAGCCAATAGAAATGTCGGAAAACAAGACAGCACCAATAGAAGGAATTGGAAAACAAAGTATCAAGTGACTTAAGGTTGCCTCCCCTCCAGCTGTGTTTGTCACCCCTCCCTTGAACTAATTCATTAACCGATCCACAACGAAGTTGCATGTGGTGTGATAAGTTTGTGTGCGTTTGGAGGACAGTTGTGAAATGAGAGAATACTAGCAAAGGACAGCGAAGGCCAGACGATAAGATAAGATCGGCGGAGAATAGTGTGAGCCTACAGATAGTTGAAACAAGGATTAGAAAACCAGACAGGGATTAGTGTACTCGGTCAGACCTTAATACCAGCCTTGTAAAGATAGAGGCAGAAGGCTGTTTTGAACACCATGTTGCAGAATAAGCAGAAAAGGCAGAATGGACTTCGTTCGCTGTGCTGCCTGAGTGAAGGCAACATAAAATGGCGGCGGGCCACAAAATGGCGGGTCAATACGATCGTATTAAAAATCGAATTTCCTCAAGGGCAGCGGAAAACCGGCGGGAGACCGCCGGTTTTCCTATTCTGACCGCGGCCAAACCGTCGCGGTCAGAATGCCCTGCGGGGCACCGCCAGCCTGTTGGCGGTGCTCCCGCATCCCCGGCCGGGGTCGGAATGACCCCCTATGACTTTAAACTTTGAAGAAACCCTATTGTGGAAAGTTTATTGCCTAGTTGTCAGACACCCTAGCTGCACTACATGGAGACGGATTGCAGAGAAGTGACTTGCTTGCCCAAGTTGAGCACAGTGCACCTCTTCAACTGCAAGGAGACTTATTCTGCCCATTAGGGCTAAACTGCTCCTTAGGAAAATAGAATTGTAGACATATTTGGAACTTAAAATCTAATGGTGATTGGTATTTGTTTTCAAGTTGTTTTACTTGTATTGATGGCGATAGGATGTTATTTAATTAATCACCAACTTTGTAGGCTTGTTTAACTTTGGACCAGATTAGGCTGGGTTCTGTAACAAAGAAGACGTAACCTTATTATTTTTCAAGCATCAGCTCTCAAAGAGTCAAAGGTTCAATGTCTCAGTGGTGTATACTGTGTATAAAATGTCACTGGTCTCTCTAGTGGTGTAACCTTCATGGGGACATTTATGGCAACATTGGTCAAAATAAAAGATTTAATATAGACAGTGGAACAAGTTAATTTTAAATCAGGAGCTAGTTGACAGGTTAACTAATGTGGCAGTGGTGGTAAAAAGGAATATCTAGTGTAAGAAGGTAATAATATTCTCTTCATTTTGACAGGGAGACACACAACTTATTTCTCTTCTGTCTTATTTCTCTTCTGTCTTATTTAGCAAATGTTGTTGTTTTTTCCTGATTTTGGAATGATGAGGCATGATGCAATTGGTGGAAGTGTAAAGAGTAGATCACAAGGCTGAAAGTTAATTAACTGTAAGTAGGTGATATATGTTGTTCCGTCTTAGTTTGTACTGTTTGGCTTTAAATTGTGTTGGTATAGTTATATGGATTGATACAGGGTGGATAGTGAACATACTTTTAATATTCACAAACCAAAATTATTGTAGTAATCTAGAATGATAGAAGCAACCTAACTCTCCATGGAAGTATGTTTATGTATGATCAAAAATAGGTCAGTACTCTCAAGTATTAGAGATGACAGTTACTAGTTTACTCATTTGATTTTCTCTACCAAAGTGTGATCTAGCTGTTATAAAAGGCTTCAAAAATATTTTATGTAGTTGATATAGATTTAGATTTTTAAGTCTGAAAAGCCTAAGTAAACAGGGATCAGCTCCAGAGGATTCCAGAGATTATTGCATCCTCTGTGCTAGATTAACCCTGATTATCTTTTGCTAATGATTCTTGTTGCAAGCTCCTGCAGATGGTATATTGAATGGTTTTCTAGCGAAAGGTTCAGAAAAAGGAACAGTCCGGTTAGCGATTTATTTAATCTCTACCATGAAGAATGAAAAACCTCTGTAGTTCGAGTGCTTTTCAGTAGGGATGTCTTTGCAAGCTCTCTGGCTGCAGGCCTCTCCAGGAGGCACTGCTGGTTCTATCACTGGGACATTAAACATATCTTTGAGCTTTTTTGGTGGGAACACCTTCTGTTCTTGAAGTTATTTTTTTTACTTTTAGAACTTCAATTTTCGAGGAAGGAAGCCATCTGCCATTTTAATTTTACCTATAGGTCCTCTGAAAGATTTTACCAGCATAAAACCAACTTTTAGGATATTGAATTGCAGTGAAAAATGAGGTGATTTGTATTTTACTGTGGATATCTTTTTCTCAAGGGTACAGATGCAATGTTCTTTCAAAAGTCAAACACAATCTAAACCACTTTCAAGGTGTTCAACGACTGTTGTGAAGCTACGCAAATCCCTCTACTGAGTTCTTCTGTTGCAACGGGCATTCATCAGGGTAACCATCAGGAACATTGGTCCACCAGAAACACTGGTCTGTGGACAGTCTGTTTAACTGTGGAGAACCCCTTACTTCTGGAAGCAGCGGATTGGGGAGCGCCCCATGATTCCAGTGGGAGCTGATTGCCTGAGTTGGATTTTCAGTTAATTGGGACTGAGAGGACTGAAAACCAGTTGTGTGCAGTAAACTGGGCCTTTCTTAACTAAACATCTGTCCTCATAATTTCAGGAAGGTCTGGTAACTATAAGTATTCTTAGACTGTTTCAAATATTTTAAACCAATAAGTGTATTTTTAACTAGGACATGGCTCAATATTCAGGCTTGCAAGCCTACTTAGAACCAAGGATGCTAGATGCTTTATTTTGCTTCTGATGAGCATACGGTTAAAACCTACTCCTGACTCCAGAAAAGGAATCTGCCATATCTGAATGGTAAACTACAGAATGTTCAAATGCTGCTGTTTCTCTACTGAGTGCTATTTGGTCACAAACCAGGCTCTTGCTGTTGGCCCAGGTGATGCAATTAAATTACTCAATTGTGTACATTTGCCCAACAATTGGTTATGACTAGAATAATCCTCTAGACTAAAACTGTATACTGAATTTTTGGACATGGCCCTCTTTGCAAGGTCACCCCAAAACCTTTTTTCTTCATCCCTCCTGGTTTTCCAGACTGTTTTTTGTTGGCTTTTAGGGCTCTGTTCACTTTACCACTGATTTCCTGTGCTGAGGTGCATGTGCTGTCTCCTCTAAACATTATAAAATTGGCTTGAAATGCCAATTGTCACATTTAATTTACTCATACATTCTTAGTAATGCGGTACTACAGTTGCCCACGGCCTGTAAACCAAATGCTACTGGTGGCCCTGCAGCAGATTTTGTGTATTAACGGATTACAAATAGTATAAAAATGTTCAAAATCAGGATTTTTCTTATTTCGGACCAGATTACCATTTTTATCTATCACATAAACCAAAATCTAATTTTGTACCAAACATTTGTTAATGTAGCAGATAGTTTAAAGTTATTCCACACAGGCTTAATTCAGATATCCTATTATTGGTAATTTCTAGTGATATCTCATGCCAAACATGATATATTGCTTTTACTGTCTTCATTATAACGATGAAAATGTTTAATTACTGTTATATTTAAATAAATACTTTCTCTGAAAAACGAATTTGCAATTGGAGTTCAATGATATAGAGTTTCAGAAGTTTAACATATATTGTACTGTATTTTAGTTGGAGAATTATGCCGTCTGGCACACGATTAACAACTTCCTTCTCCTAATATTATAGTCATCATGCTTAGTATTGCTGTTCCAGATGTGGATTTTGGAACTTCAAAACTGACAAATATTAAAATGTATTAAAATTTGCATACAGGTTTCTAAAAGTACTAGATGTCGGGGGTTATTCTAACTTTGGAGGAGGTGTTAATCCGTCCCAAAAGTGACGGAAAAGTGACGGATTTACCACCAGGTGTATTACGAGTCCATTATATCCTATGGAACTCGTAATACGGCTGGTGGTATATCCGTCACTTTACCGTCACTTTTGGGATGGATTAACACTCCTCCAAAGTTAGAATAACCCCCGTAATGTCTTGTGACAAATTCCAGTGGGAACCATTTATCCAGTTCTTAGGGTCTGATTTAGATTTGGTGGATGGGTTACTCTGCCTCAAAAGTGACAGCTATTCCATCCCACTTATAACAAGTGTATTAGATGCTATGGCCCTTGTAAACAGGTTGATAGGGTGTCTCTAGATTTCGTCGAGCAGGTTTCCACCATGCTTTCTGATTACCTCAACTGAAAGTTACAGAAGAGGCTCAATGGCCGGTCACATAATTTAAAATGAGTCCGACAGACTAAACCTCCAGTGTGAGACCCCTTTCATATTTACTTACTTTCACACCACTATTTTGTACCTAATATAGGAATCACAACCCATATAGTAGTACCTCCCACTGGGCACGTAGATTTGGGTACCCTCACTTGGTCCTAATGAATTGCCATTGTCTTGTCATCAGCAGATTTAAGCAGGAAAGATGTTGACATTCTTATCATCCTGGGATTCATTGCTATCCTTCTAGGTTCTCTGATTACTTTTAATCTTGGCATGAGTTCTCAGCACTAATAAAGAATAATTTATTGATAACCCCTAGCCAATTTTAATCCCACTCAATCCCAATCTACCTTTTAATCCCATATCCCCCGCCCAGGCTATGTGCAGGGCACTCCACTGCTTTTTCACTGGCAGTTCTGAGCAAACCAAAGATCTCTGGCAAAGAGCCCCATCACTGGGACCCCCTGGGCATTGCAGTGCCGGCCCAGTAAGGAAAACAGTCCAATGATTAAGCATGCTATTTCGATAGATGAGGGTCTGTGCATCCTATATGGGATGCTTCCTCTGTCTGACCGATTATCCTACCTACAAATAAAATACTAATGAAGTATTAACCATTTACCGGAACAGCACACCCGTTTGCATGATTATCTAAGAAACTGGGGGGCAGGTGCTAGACCATCAAAATCCACTATAACGCCTTCCATGTTTCTCTTGATGGGATGTCTGTCAATTTGTCATAGAGTTATCAGTCAGCCAAACTATAAAACCAGGCGCTTAACTGTTCATAGTATACAATTACAGGCTTGTGAAAATAGAACTTAATGTGAATGGCCCAAATCTGAACTACAGAAACCCGGGGCCTAAAATGATTATCTACATAAGATTTTAACTCTCAGGCGTTGGATCGATTTGACCTGCAGATTGGTTCCACTCACATGTTGTGTGACTGTTTACCTGAGATGAAGTGTAGTCCTGCAGCACTTTCCACTCTGTCATTTTTATATGTCATTTAGTCTAAAATTATTTTAATCGGATTGCTGAGTCCACTCGACATTCTCTTTTCTTCTGGCAGCAGATTGTGCTTTTGGCAGGAAGAGGAGGCTCCTTTAGAGAGAACCTTAGAGTGCAAACATGTTGTATCAATTATGTTGTATGGGATAAAGCATCAGACAAGTAGATATAAGCCACCAAATCTTGATATAGACTTAGGCCCTTATTTACAGGGTGGCACCATTTTGGTAAATCTAACACCAATAAAGGCACCTTTTCACCATGGTGCACGGGTGCCTGTGCTGCATACAGGATTATTTTTGTACAGGAAGGGGCTCCCATGGAAAGAGGAAAAGATAAGGAGAAATGAAAATATTTATCCTTGTCACGCCTTCTTTGGGGAGGCGTAAGGTCTTGTTACTGCCCCAGGTTTATGTGATTAAGTAAATCTGGGGCAGCGTCAAAATCCATGGTTGTTGCATGGGAAAACCCACTGCTAAGCCCATGGAACATCTCCCTGGTGCAGGGTAATGCAATGCAGCAACTTGAGCTACTTTGTCTTACTCCATATCTATGAGGCCATTCAAAGCCACTCAAAGTGGCTTTGCATGACCTCATAGATATGATTGAGAGGTTTGCACCTCTGGAGGTTCACAAAAAGTGATGGTTCAGTGGCACAAGCCTCTCGTAAATAAGTTCCCTCCGATTAATGCCAATTTCTGTATTATCGTAAACTCACTATATAAAAGCAAACCATATATATCTATGTATCAGTGTTTAATTGTTAACTCCACTTTTGCTTATCAAGCTATTTAGCGTGTGTGATTATTAGTGCTCCCCTAGGAAATATGTTTTATTAGATCTAAATTAAAAAATTGGCAGTTGTAGAACTGCAAAGGCAGTGTACCAGAAAAACAGAAGCCGGATCACCAGATGCCCTTTAAAACTGGCTCCTGATTTAAAATCCTGCGCAGTAACTCTAGCAATTATGGCATTCTCTAGGCTTTCGCTAAAAAGCAACAGAATGTGAAAACATGACATTAATTAATTTCCGGTAGAAAAGCCTGCAACTTTTTTCACATTTAGTTGATTTCAAAGAATTACTCTGCACAAATGTATTTGCTGATCAGTGGACACTTTGCGATATTTCAGCTTACACGTGCATAGAAGTATGTCTCTAAAATAGCATCAACCTGCAGATGTCCACAACCACTTAGGTCACCATTATGTTGCCCACCTTGTCTTTGATTCCACCTGTCATTCATGTCTAATAATCTTTGCACGCCTATGGTCATACGTTTCCTTTAATTCAACTGGCCTTACTTGTATGTGGTCATAAATTATCTAACTTAAATCCAAGCCAATATGGATGCTTGAGACAGGTCAAAACAGAAATCATTGTGGATAAAATGTAATTTTACTACTGGTGGTCGAAGTAACGACCAGATGAACGAACCTTAAGAATAGCGATTTCCAACAAAGTATTTTTTCTGAATCACTATTTGATAATCGCTACTCTAAATGTATGAATGTTTACTTTTTAATTTAAGGATTCCTAGTGAGTTGAAAATTGACCCATCTCATGAATTTAATAAGGTAGGTTGCGATTTGTGACTCACAAGGAATCACCACCACAAGAGGGAGAGTGGCCTGCTTGGGTGAGCAGACCTCCATATCTGTGATTGCTTTTTAATAACACATCAGGGCAAATTTATGGAGAAGTGGTGCATCATTCATGATGCGCCACTTTTCTAGCACCCCATTGCATCCCTCTAATGACATCATGTGTGCGCTGTATTTACAATACGGTGCACAATGGAAGTCATGTCCATATTTGCGTCATAATGTGGCGCTTTGCTGGACTAGCGCCATAAATGATGGCGCTAATGCAGCAAAGCACAGGGAAGCCCTTTGTTTTCAATGGAAGCGTCATCTTAACACCTGCCTTAGGGAGATGTTAATAATGATGCAAAAAATGATCCAGTGAAATCTAGTAAATTTCACTGTGCCATTTTTCTGGGCTTCCCTACATGGGAACACCCCTCTAAACCCCTTGCATATATTATGCGTGGTGCAGGCATAATCTGGCACAATGGTTTACAAAGTGGGTCAATGCTTGCATTGCACCACTTTGTAAATGTGGCACGTGGGAAATGCCATGTCAAAGCCAAATCTGCAACAATAAAAATGACACAAATGTGGTGCAAGGTGGTGCGAGGGGCATCATAATTATGCCCCATTGCTTTTTTTAATGCAGTCTATTTCCCTTTGAGGAAGCAAGACTGGGTTTTAAAATGTTTTTTGTTTTGTTTTTTGTTTTAAGAAGATGCACTGGTCTTGGGGACCAATGCTTCCTCTTAAACAAACTCTATTTTTTATATTCACAAAGGGGAAGGAATACCTAGTGAACCCCTTACCATTTTCAATGGGTTCCCACAATATGCTTAAATAACTCAGTCGAAAAACATTAATACCATCCATTCCGAATTGGTATTTGGAAGGGACATCCCTTCCAAATACAGAATTGTTTTTTGGTTGCACACCCAAATTGGAATCACAATTCACATTCCAAAATGCTTTTTTGCTGTTGAAAATGGGCCAATTTTGTGAATCAGATCTTTTGCGAACGCAAAAAAGGTTAATACATCTGACCCTATAATCTGTAGAGCAGTGGGTATGCACATTTACCATAGAAGCTAGTTCCCAGGCATCATTGTACAGTGTGCCTTTAGAAAGCCCATAATAAACACATGCCTTTTGTTGTGAAAAGAGTCACATTTATCCTCCATGCACTGACTTGAAAGGTGATAATAGCCTAGAAGAAGGGGTGTATCTTTGGCATCTACCTGCTTATAATACAGATATGAGTAAATGAGAGTTTCAGATACATGACATAAAATCCAAGTTAAAATGAAAACTAATAATTAAATGAGAGGCAACTTCTTAAGAGCTAATGACTTGCAAATGACATTAGGAATGAACAAAATAGGCTCTAAGTTCTGAAGTGACACATATGGTCGCAAACTCCAAGTGTTTCCCCCAGAGGTGATTACTAATGTTGTAAGCGCTCTAGGATTAGCCTTGACATTTTCAGATAATGTTAGATTATAAGCGGTGTAGCCATAAGTGAGACCTTACAGGTTGTGTTTGATGGAAGAAATAAGTTCATTTATAAATATAAAACAATATATACTTGCTTCTGAAGAGCGGCTACCTACACCAAAATATAACATTACACTGCAATTTTTCTTTCATGGATCACCAGACTTTCATACAGTGAAGAAGCTGCTTCTTTATGACCAAGATATCATATATTTAGGTGTTTGTGGAGAAAGTATTTTAAGGGTCTGTGAAGAAAGGGAGCTGAAAGCGCGTTGGTCTTTTCCCCAACTTGAATATGGATTGTAGTGTTTTGTACCCCCTCCTCATTTCATCAACTCTTCATTCACATATTTCTTGCTCCATGTGTTCTCTTTCAACCATACCATATAAGGGCATGGGAATAGTCAGAGGTAAAACTGAACTAGTCAATCAGAGTCCGATTTGGATCCATGGGTTCTAGTAGATAGAAAGGTAAACGGCTTGAAGTGAAGGCAATAAACCTACCTCCCTTTCCTTCAATTTTTTTGGAAACCTGCCTGCTTGTGTAAATTGAACTGGATAGCATAGCAGTGGCAATCTATCTACTCTTTGGTCCAAGATGAGGTTTCTCTTCAATGCATTGTGCAATGCTGTGCACTGCACCATATTTACAAGGGGCGCTAAGCCACAAAAACCGCCTTGTACATATGGGCCCCTCTGATGCAGCTTTCTGCGGCAGAGGGGCATGCAATGGGTGTTTCTGAGGGGGTTCCACAGCAACCCCCATTGCTCATGACGCTGCCCCAGATTTACAAGAATTTGTGTATCTGTGGCAGCGCCAAAAACTAACGCCATACCAGGGGTGATGTTAGCATGGTGCAACAAGGAGAAATACTTTTATTTCTCCTCATTTTTTGCTTTTTGTATGTGTGCTGCATTCTTCAGCACACGTAGAAAGAACAAAACTCCATGAATTATTGTTTATGTTCAGGAAGATGTTCTGTGTAAATATGCCCCATAGTGTCCTAAATATTGTTTATATATATAGTTTCAGTTGAATAACAGTGAATAACAGAACTATTTTTCATAATGGGGCTCTGAATAACATTTAATAGACAGTAGGAGTGCAGCTTGAGTTGTCTATGATGTCACACAGAACCCTGTGGTGAAAAAAGTTCTGTCTTCCACTTTTTGCCTATGTAAATGTTCTGCACATATGGCCTCTGTAAAAACTTGGGTTGTTGGTTGACCGTGGTGTGAGCCCTAGTCAAGCAACAGCCACAATCCCTTGCAGGATGAACCACAAAAAGACACCAATTTAATTTGTTCTTAACCATGGGTAGCTTGGCACAAAAAGCTGTCAGTCTAACTTAGAGGCAATGTGTTAAGTATTTATGCAGTACACAAACAGCAATACAATGAAAACACAACACAATAAATATCCCCATTTAGAAAAATAAAGAACATTTTAATGAAGTTTTTGGCACCAAAACCATTAATATCCAATTAGTAGAACTGGAGTTTTGATTTTTTAAAGTTTAAAGTTCAAAATTGTAAGTTCTCAGTTTTGGAAAATGGCCACCTGGGCACATTTAGCACCACAACCAAGGATCCAGTAGTGGATGGAGGCCTTTTGGGGTTCAGGAATGACTCAGACTGGGTCCAGGTGAGGGTTCATGATGCTGGGAGCCTGTTATGTCCCTGTGGTTCTGAACAGGAGGCCAGCAAAACTAGCCCTTGGAGTCCTTCTGGAAGTCCTGGGTACAGGTGAAGATGAAGGGCTCCGTAGCAGGGCTGGCCTCTGAAGATTCAAGGCAGGCTCCACACAGCTAATCAGTCCTTCCAGGTTCAGCAGCAGTCTGGCAGAGTGCACAGCAGGTCACAGCAGCAGGCAGTCCTCTGAGAGTCCTTCCACAGGCCCAGTAGTGAGTTGAAGAGTGGGACTGAGAGCCCTGTTTTTTATACCCTTGTGCCCTTCTCTGAGAAGCTGGGGGACGTTTCCAGAAGAGTTCTTTGAAGTTCCAAGAGTTTTCTCCCCTGCCCAGGTCCTAGGTGGCTAGCCTGACAATGAATGGTCATTAAGCCTATTGTGTGGTGGCAGAGTCCAGCCTACTCAGGTGTAAGTGGGGCTGTGCTTAGGTACCCCCTCCATCCCAGTCATGTAACCTAAGGCAGGCTGGAGGCACAGAGGCTGAGGGCAGGAAAATGCCAGGTATCTAAAAGTTGTGTGTAAGAAAAACTGCCAATACTCCCTCCTGCTTGAGAGCAGAGTTACAGAGAGAATGTACAAAGGAAAGAGTAGTAGCAATTGAGGAGTCCACACAAGGAAACCCCCCAGCCTTAGTGTTGTGCGGTCTAAGCGAGCCCCCTCGCCAAATAGATAAAATTCATAACATTTGAGAAAGTTCAGGAGATGACATGCAGTAATTAGAGGCTGGCAGGTTACCATAAGAATTAAAAAGATTTGTTATCCTTTCTTCCTGAGACAAATTGGAGGGCCAACAGAAAACTCAAATTCACTTTATGGCTGAAGAGTATCCATGTGTTCTGAGTCCTGAGGAGAACCACCAACTGGTTCAGGGTTCAAAACGCATCGACAAGGGAACAACACAAAGAGCATTTAATAATCAAATTTGGGCGTACGGAGCAAATGATGTAAGTTGTGTGAAGAAAATACCCCTGTTATGTGCCACTATTTAAATTAGTTTATTCCGCTTCTGGTATAGACAGTCCAGGCATGAGCTATGGAATGGGTGAAATTGGTTTAGCTCTTTTCTGACAAATGAATTCAGAAACAGGATACACACACTGAGATATGTTTACACATAGCTGAAATAGTATTATATTATTGTTTTTTGTTACATGTGATGTACTGTGAAATGCTTTGTGGGTTCTTGGTAAAGGATTGATAGATTGTTCTACTGTATGGTTGTCCACTGTGTATGATTTTAATGTATATAAATGACCTGTTTTTTAAATTTTATTGTTATTTTTTAATATAGAAAAGTAAATGGTGGCCTTGTTAATTGATTTGCGTGCCCACAGAATTCAAAGACTGTGTGAATGTTAAATCACCGTCAGCATTGGCACTTTTTCTTCTACATAGTTTGTAAGGCCTAGCCTTGCTAACCGAACCCCTTATTTCTTTGTTAAGCTTTCCAAAAGTGTAATCTTCGAACTTGTAATAATAAATTGGACTTTACCATAAAAGAGGGTTTTTCATTACAAGTTCATAGATACAAAACATGACATAGCTACCACAACCGGTTTAGAAATTACAACTTATGAAATCAAGTAAGGAATCCCTGAGGTTACCCTATGGGAGGGGTAGGCCTCACAGTAGTGAAAAACACATTTAGTAAAACGTAAAAGTACATGTTGTTTCTTTTATTTACCTATGACCTTGCCATATGGGATACCTAGGGCCTACCTTAGTGGTGACATATGAAATAAAAGGTGAGTTTAAGGCTTGGCAAGAGGGTTTTAAATGCCAAGTCGATATGGCAGTGGGGCACTGCCTTCAGGCTGCAATGGCAGGCCTGGGTCATGTTTTAAAGTGCTACTCAAGTGAGTGACACAATAAGGTCCACTGGTAGCATTTAATTTATAGACCCTGGAAATATGGTACTACAAGGGGCTTACATGTAAATTAATTATGCCAATAAGGTATATGCCAGTCAAACCATGTTTTAGAGAGAGAGGACAATCACTTTAGCACTGGTTAGCAGTGGTTAAGTGCAAAGAGTCCTAAGGCCAACAAGCAAAATTCCAGCAAAAAGTAATAGGAAGACAAAAAGTGTGGGGTGCTATTCTGGGGCAGACGGGTAATGTGGGAGCCACACATTACATGACCTCTCTTTTCTGTCCCAAACGTTAAAAAAAAAAACAAGTGGCCTCCAGCCTCACAATTCACCGCCCTCTGTCACATCATGCACCCTCTTGTACGGAAGCTGTGCCTTTTAGCCAGCTCTTCACTGACAGGCTCTGCGAGAGGCCTGTCAGAGTAGCCTGGAATTTGTCCGTGATCTAGCAACAGTTAGTAACAGCTTTTGTTAACCACTGTTGTTACGTCAGAGTAATGTATTGCCTGGTTTAGAATCTGGTGTTCAGGTTAGTGGCTCTCAATGGCAGTCACTTATAACATAAATATTGTACTATTAGGTCTAAATTTCTAATATTAATAGAAGTAGAATGTGATTTTTGTAAATGATATTTACAACACTATATTTTTGTCAGTCCCTAATATTCTTGTACCATAACTCTCCAAACCTGCTAGCAGATCATGGCACTAATGCACTAAAATCTCAGAGTGTTTATAGATAGAAGATGCTCTAGTGACGGTGTGTGGAGAGGAAGAAGAGAAGAACATATTCCAAGTGAGTGTCATTCGGAAACTATCCTAACCTTCCTAAGGCCCTCATTATGAATCTGGCAGTCGTTGGACCACCAGACTCACGGTGGCAGTCTTACCGACTCCGGGCCGGCGGTAAAGACCGCCATATTATGACTTTGGCCGAAGCCAAACTGCCGAAATGGCACCTGTACCGCCAGGGCGGTCAGACTGCCGGGTCAGAGGTGAGCACCTCCGGCCAGGCGGTAGCCATAATAAAGCATCGGTATTATGACTTGGCAGACATCCAGCAATTTTGTGGCAGCCGAATTGCCACAAAAATGCCGCTGTCACGCACCGGGCGACAGGGATCTCTATTCCTGTCACCGGCAGACACACCCCCACATGACCACACACTTGCACCCAAACACGCACTCAGATGCATCAACTTTCATCACGCATATGAACATACCCATTCACATGCACTCAAACAGACACATACACTCGCATGCACGCACTCAAACAGACACAAACACTTACATGCTGGCACTCAAACAGACGCATACACTTGCATGCACACACTCAAATAGAAACCCACTTCCCCCTCTACATTCACAAACATACATGCACTCAACACACACACAACACCCTTCTCCCCCTCAGCATAAATGCACTGACAAACGCACACACAGACACCCCCTTTCACACAACACCCTTTACCCTCCCACCCACTCCTTCTTCAGACAATCAACTTACCTGCTTCAGCGAGGAGGCCATCCAAGAAGGGATGGGTCCCGGCACTTTCCACTGCTGGCACTGCACCGCCATGTAGGAAACTGTTGCGCCGTATTACAGATCGTAATACAGCAGGCGGTGTCCTGTTGTCGTGGCAGTGCCAGCAGTGGAAACCGCCTCTATTACGACATCGGCCAGGCCGACGTTGTCGGATTTCCACCCGAAATCGGGTAGAAATCGGCATGACGTTCTTATACTGTGGTCTTTGGACCGCCAGTACTGGTGGTCTTTTGGTGGCTGAGGCTTCAGCGGTCTTTTGAAAAGACCGTCAAAGTCGTAATGAGCACCTAAATGTTCATGCTGCTACAGGGTGCTATCTTGCCAACCAGCTTTCGAAGGAGTTGAACTTAGAGACATTAATGGATCTGGCCATAACTATGTGAACCACACAGAAAATGAAAGTGTTTGTAATTAGGATCTCCTTATGTTTAAAAAATCGAGGCGGATTACATCCATTGATACACACTCCTTGTAAGAGTTTATACGTAAAATTCTAAAATAAATGGGCACAGTTTTCCGCAAAACTGCACACAGTATGTCTTTTTATGATTGATCCTTAAACAAATTCTGTGGTCTTTCAATAACAATTAGCCAACTAAAGGTTTATGCTCATGTGAACTAAAAATGTAAATGGACCAAGTACATCATATAGCACTATTTGTTACTACATCTAAAGCAGTGCAGTAACAATTAATAATCACAGTTATGTAATTAATAAGCATGAGTCCAAAGACGTACTAACTTAAAAACGTATCTACTGCACAATTCAGTTGCATTATTGTTTCCAATTCCCATACTATTTTGTTGTTTATTACAATTTAGGACATGATTTCGAGTTTGGCCGCTGGGTTACTCCATCACAAATGTGATGCATATCCCTTTCACCCTATTACGAGTTTAATAGACTATAATGGAATCGTACTACGACGGGTGTGATATCCCTCATGTTTGTGATGGAGTAACCCCATCAACCAAACTCGCAATCAGGTCCTTAGACTTCAATCTTGCTGTAAAATAAAATACTTCTCTCAAAAATTCCCAAAGCTTTCTCCTTGCCCATAAATACAAAAACATGTCTGCTTGTCCTGTTATTTTAACAGTCAAAATATATATGAGACTGTTTTTATAACCATTTTTTTTCCGTTCAGATAGGTAATAAAGATGGTACATAGAATACATTAATTTTATATTTTTGTACACCATTTATTGTCATTTTTACAAGTGGTCCTTAATTCCTGAAGGGGACTGGCAACTCTTATTACTGGCCACACTGGAAATTACAAATATTGTGGTATTACCACACCCAGTGTTACCTGCTGAGGTAGTGGAGCACTTTTGCAATGGATAAGGTAAATCCTCTAGGGCATACTCGGAGGACCTTGTCTCTGATCAAAACAAAAGAAGTATGAGTTTGCACGCACAAATTCTTGTGGCATATTCTCCTCGATTGCATAAGGGTGTGTGTGGATTAATTTGTGATCGCCCAGCAATGAAAGGAACTGGTGTATTGATGTCTTACGCTTCAATAGGATCTAGTGCAGTGTTACCAACCCTGCACATCAAGCTTAAAGAAATAGCACCCTGTGTGCTGATTTAAAAGTCAGATGTTACCAATCCAACTGTTATATCACTTATTTCACTATCGTTCCTATATTATTAACATTTTCAATCTATAAAGATGATTGACTACACGTTAAAATGAAATTGATCATTACATTCCATAGTCTCCACCAATAGACTCTATCAGACCCACCTGACACTCTTTGCACCAAATAGGAAAAAGAAAATGATCCCCAAATTTTAACAGATCTTGACAGTGGAGCATCATTTCACACACTTCTCAAAATAGCAATGGTAAAGGCTCTCCTGATGGGCCACAGCAACACCCAGAGATAAGGAGATTAGGAGAAAGGTGATCCTGCAAGAGGAATCAATTAAGAAACAATGTGGTCTGATTTACAGAAATGTACTGAATCTGTACCCATATAATTTAAATTTATTTACAATGCATATTGACTACTTTTTGATATTGCCAATTATACACTGGGAGGCCAGGTGCAAATGCACGCTTTTTCCCTTTTTCCCATTTTCTCCACAAGAATCTCTTCCTACCTCTTCTCCAAGCTAGCTTGTAAGTGGCCCGATCCACTTGGGATCCAGGGAGAGGAATTTCTTCAGCCTTTGGCGAAGGGTTGTATCGGAGTTTGTGAATACCCACTTTTGAAAAAGGGGTTAATCGTTGAGGACGGGTGGTGAAACCCTATTCAAGCAGCAACCACAATCTCTATCAGGGTGAAACACAAGCAAACCCCAAATTAACTTCTGCTTCACCCTCTGGTAGCTTGGCACAAAGCAGGCAGTCTCAATTGAGAAGCAATGTGTAAAGTAATTATGCAGCACAACGAACAGTAATAGAGTGAATAAACATTAGAATTAAAATCCCACACCAGTTTATATAAAAGGAACAACATTTGATACATCATTTGACACCATAATGACAAAAATCCAACCAGTACTACCAGAGATATGCAGTTTTAAAGATTTCAGGTATGTGAAAGGCCTAAAAGTGCAAAGCATCACTCACTGTTTTCTGGTCATGCTAGATTAGGTGAACGTCACAAGCTCAGATTATGGAGTGTGTTGGAATGTGGGCCAGACACAGGGACCAGGTGTAAGAATGTGGATCATTAGTGGCATGGCCTGCAGAAGTAATGGGTCCTCATTTATCCTCCACTGGGAACCAAACACCCCATTGTAGCACGTGTACGCTTACAGGGTAGCGAAGCAGAGCAGTCCAAGGCCTACTCAAAGGAGGCGGCATGGGCTACCAATCCCCATTCACAGATATGCAATAATAACACTCAATAAATGATTGTCAAGTCTGTGCTTTTTCTTTTGAAATAGGAAAAATAAACTTATTACACACACTGTACTTAATACTATGCAGCAATTTATAAATATACATAGCCAGATAGAAATACTGCTTAGTGACAAGGTGTAATCACTCTTGTTCCTCCCAAAAGGAGGCCTAGGTCAACCATCACCATCATGTCAAAACCTTTGCTTGTATTAACATACCATGATGGAATAACAATGTGAAGTACCACACTTAACCTCGCCAATAAAACATGCATACTTTGGACATTAATGATTGTCAGTGTCATTACTTCTTCAAAACATTCACAAGGAAAAGGGTCTAAGCATATCTGGGTGATTGGTGAGTGCAACATTACTTTCAAAAATGAATAACACAATCCAAATATCACATGCTTAACCACAACTGGTGCAGGTATATAATTTCTTCCCTACGTGGTGTTTGCAGCATATGTTTGAAATAACCTTTAGCATAGTATAAGGCAATACCACATAGCCCCTATAGGGCAAAACATTTGTAATTATAGCCCAAGTGTAATTTCCATCTTTCACCCCTAGAGGGTGTCTGCAAATTCATTTTAATCCCTTTAAGGGTTATCTTTATAGGGTTCCCCTCAACATAGGTTGGGGACTCCAAGAAACCTTTTTAGAGGAAAGGCTGTGTCCTCCTGACTTTGTTGGTGGTTACCCCCTCTTCCTGGGGCCTCCACAAATAGACAAAATAGGCTAAAACAGGTTGAGAATCTAAAGGCCCCACAGAGCATTATGGGGTACTGCCCAAGAGCTTCATGAATATTCTATTAGCGGCTCTCCAGCGGCTTCGGGGAGAGTGACACTGTGCTCTTGTGACTGTTTTTCCTTTTCTTTTATTCCAAGCAGCCATGCTCTGTGGTCAAATGCCCCATCCTACCAGGGGACCCCGTTGGTAGACTTATGTTGGAGAGCACATCGGGGAGCTCACCCCTGACTGCTTTATCTGGTTCCCCACATAGCCAGCACACTCATGTGCTGCTGCAGGAGAAGGCACTTCACTCTGGTCTGCCCCACAGTCATTGGTCCAGTGAAGGTGTAGGGGAGCCATACGGGGGGAGTGCAGTTTCACTCCCCCTCCCTTGTTCAACTTCTTGAGGCCCACAGCACAATGGTGCTCCCTCCCTTCCCGAAAGATCCGCATTCAGGGAAGCACATCAGCGCTTCCCCACTTCTCCAGGCACTTGGGGGCCTGGAGTTGGGATCCAGGCCCTTTTGGAAGCAGGGGAGGGTGCTCCATGCATGCCCCCTCCTCATAAAATTATCCTCCTTTCTTTGGTGGCAACCCCCGGGCCATTGCCTACCCCGGGGGAAGAAAGCAGCCACATGGCAGAGCTCCACACGCTCCAGCCGAACCAACAAAGGTCACCCAACTTCACAAAGGGCATAACTTGGGCCCTGATGGTCAGATTTTGATGGTCCTGGTCTTGTTTCTCTCCTAGTGGCCAGCCCTAGCCACTTGGAGCACATTCCTCAGGCCTCCTGGCATCCAAGGAACAAACTTTGTAGGGAGCAGGCTTCACTGGAACACTAAATTTGTTCTTTTTCCTGTATATGGTCAGGCAGCACCACATTTGCTTGCAATAGCCCGGAATTTATGCTGGGCAGTACTTTAGCCCATAAATCATAACTCGTTAGTTACAGGTCTTAAACCATTAAATATCTATAATGAAAGTTATGTCCCTGTTACATCACTCCTAACATGAAGGGGCTAATCATAATTATAGTGATGCAAGACAGCCAGAATCTTTAAACCAAAGGAATATTAACATGCAAGACTCAGATCTAAGCGGCTCATTTCTGCTTGATTTTGATTGTTTTTTCCGAAATCTGCCACAGGGAGACACTAGGGCCCTGATTCACAAAGGTACACTTACACTTTTGTGCAAGTTTACAATTGTTTGCTATTCACAAAGGGATTTACTGTCCTATCTATTTTTGTGCAGAGGCTTCTCACTCGTAATGATACTACTCATAAATTCCTTTGTGAATAGCAAACAATCGTAAGTTTACATTTTTGAATCTGAGCTAAAGTCTGAGAAACAGGAGTAACTTAATGCCATGCATACGTTTTAATTACTTATGGTCATAAATTACACCAGCTTGGTTAATTCACAAAACATTCTCAAAAACTAAATGAAATAAATAACATTTGTGAAAGTGTAGTTTATATGAATATATATGGCTGTAAAAAGTGGCAAGTATATATTTATTTATTTAAAAAATATTTGTATCTACTATGACTGTATCAATATCAAGGCTATCACATTTAATACACATTGAGTTCCTTTTAATATTATTAGTATGTTATGTATTATATCGCTACAATCTATAGTATGTATATCCTTTTCAAATGCTCCCTATGAAAGCAGGAACATTATTGTACTTTCCTATACTTTCAGCAGTGCTAACACCTCAACCATGCAGATGTAAGACAGTTGTAACTAACATCTGACAAGCATGTTTACAAAGGTTTTTGGATACCTTTTAAACAAGATTCACTGGCTACTTCTGACCCACACATGGAAGCACAAAATTATAATGGAGTAACTTTAGGTGCAGAATCTACTTATGAGTGGGAATACTGCGTACTTATATCACATGCATTTAGGGGAGGCCTTTTGGATATCCTGTGATGATAATATGTTGTAAGTAGCATCATCACTTTTAAATTGTATACATTCATTTTCTTAAACTGTTTTCATCACAGTCACAAAATACAATTTGGTTAGAAGTAATGTGGAATCAATTAAGAAAATTCTAAATGTACAAAATCAAAATCAGTTTAGTAGTCTAAGATCTTTTGACTTTTGATTTTTTTCCCTAAAACAATATTATACAAGTACTAAAGGATTTCTGGCTAATCAATAAAGAAGTTCTCTAAGACAGGCATGTTGCTTTATCAAAAAGAGTCTTTACTGAGAAGAATATTTGCTCTTTCAGGAATTAGTTGAATTATAGCAATTCATCTGCCTTGATAGGAAGGGTTTAAAGTATGATAAATGCCCATGCTGCGGTCTTACCACACGCTTTCTATGAAGGATCTACAGAGTAGAAAACCTGATATTTCCTTGAATTATCCTTGTCTCACTGTCAGATAGTGGGTACAAATTGCATCTCAGTCTTAAAGAAATGGTAAGGGAATAAACAGTTAAGCAATTAAAAAGGCAAGACAGTTTAGATAATCAAAAAAGTAGATTCACTAAAAATTTAAATATATTAACTAATTATCAAACATATTTAAGAAAAACAGAGTCAAGTTCAATAATTTTAAGGTATTCAGTGGTAAACCATGAACAAGAAAAAAAAGCATTGATGCTGCTATGTGTCTTCTCAGCAGTGCATGCTGCCTCATGAGTGAAAGCAGTTGCATAGACCAAAGAGCGTGGTGATTGCACAGGTCAATAAACCTAGCTTATACAGTTTAGTCTTTTCCTTTCGGTGCCATAAGAAAAAAGCTAGATGTCACAGGTCTTTACAAAGCTAGACAAGATGTCACAAATGTTGTTATGAAGATAGCTTGAAAAGCTGACAAAGCTTTGAGAAGAATGGCACACTTGTGAGGTGGGTCTTTAGAAATTTTTGGTGGTAATGCTTTTCTCTTGAGATGTTAAGTGGAATTTTTATACCACTCACAGAAATCTCACAGTGAATTATTTTTACCTGACCACACAGTTCAGGACTGACTCTTCAGGTTGGTACACAAAGTAAAACACTCATTAATACCTTGGAACATAAACCAACAAAAATGATAAAAATTAATTATTAGGATAAGAGGGAGTAAATGATTGGTCCTTTGGCCAGCATCACATTAGGAAACTCTGCTCAACCTTATTAAATGCACCAGCATACAGCAAGTTACACTAAATTCAGTAGAAAGGTAGATCTTTACCCAGTAAGTGTTGTTTTTATGATTATGTGTGAATCAGTTCAGTAGTCCTTGAGAAATTAAGGTTTACAGTTTATAGCTATTTGGATGGTTGGGTTTGCGGGTCTCTCACATGAGTTCTGCAGGCGCACTACTTCAAATAGTAGAGCAATTTCATTGGCTGAAGGGACTCTTTACATTGACCACCTCGCTGCTTGTGGAGAGAGAGGCTTCCATGAGTCCTGTGGGGGGTAAGGTATAAGGGGTTATGTTAGGCGTACCCTGATCCCTTTGAACTTGTGGGAGAGGACCTAGAGGGGCTCCCTCATGGGGTCAAATTTAAAAAACATTGTTTTGTGGTTGCTGTTATCCAAGAGGACTCTGGCAGGAGTCAGTACAACCCTGCCACCCCTGTTGCTTCTGCAAGAGTGCTGTGGGATTGAAAAAATATTTTAAAAAAATAAGTGGGTTGGATGTCCCTTGGAGCAGGGAGAACCCTGAAGTGTTCCACTATGCAGGGTAAAGGGTTGACAGCCTGTGGGGTGTTGGATACAGGATGTAACTGCAGCTTATGACCACCGGACAACCCCTGGCAGTGCACAGCTGAAAACCATGTGCTGTGGGCAGTTGGCTGCCCTTGTGCGGGGGTAGTGAGTGCAGGGCCTGGCCTCAGGTCAGGCCCTGTGACCAAGCCCACACAATGCATGGCAAGTAGTTGGTAAAGTTAGGTGTGGTAATAAAATCTTACTTATGTTAAACAAAACCTAAAAATCCACTGACAAAAACAATGGTTTAAGTGATGTTATATTTAGATATGGAAATAACTTCTTACTTTAGCCTTAAAAAAAAAATCTGAAAGTCACTAGCATAAGTTTACAGCAAGGCACTGAGGAAACAAATTCAAATGCTTCAGAAGGTCTCAAACCAAGTGGCCAGCATTTGCTTGAACTTAGAGAAAAAGGCCATCACTAGACTTTGAAAGATCTTCAATCATTCTCAATGGAACAAAGAATTAAAATAAAACCATTATGCAAAATATTGAAGAAAATTACCAGAAAGCATGCAAAGCCTGGCCCATTAATACACCTCCTGTGGCAGCTAATGTATAAGTGATCACTGAAAGGAGAATGGATGGTGATATGCCTGGGGATAGAACCATCAAGGTATTTGTACCCAACTCTGTAATGTCTTGCACATGCACCTGAGAACCTAAAAACACTTCCCAGGCTCCCTCCGTTCCAACATGAAAGTCCATAAGTTGTGCATCTTGAAATAAGCATTCACTACATACCAAATCAACGGATGAGCCACACACCCTGAAAGACAAACTTGGTCCTTAAGTTGTTCTCTACAGAACAAGACCCCTGTAAATGAGAAATTTTTCTGTTGTTTTTCTTTCTCCTTAAACAGAGTTTCAAAAATTCCAAGATGCACAGAATTGTGAAGAATCAGCAGTTAACAAAACAGGTATACAAATAGATATGGATGAGTTCTTGCTAGATTCCATGAAAGTTTACCATTATAAATTATGCCCAGGTTAATTATTTTCCACAATAGGGCCAAAGGTACAAATAGGCTGAAAGGCCATTCAAAGGGTTTTGCTTTGCTTTCCATATAACTCAAAGATATTATCTAAGTCTTGCCTCCATTCGAACAAAGGAACACTTCTCCAACCAATGTAATATGGATGCAAGAAGGATGTTATGTTGGCTTGGTTTAGTGAACTGTTTTCCAACTGGAAATGGGCTTGCAATTTGATGATGATCATCTATAGTAGAAGCCTTGTTGGGGGCACATGTACATTGAAGCACAAATAGGATAGGAACACAGCGTAAAATGCTCCATAGACAGTGACAATTCCACTGGTCCTATGTAAACCTGCGTCCTAACATTTGAGAGCAAAGACCACTTTTGGAGGCATTTCTACAAGAGGTTGTGGTTTATGGTTCAAAGGCTAGAAATAGGCAATCTTTAAACAGACATGTTTTGGAATGGAGTTTACAGAATTAACACTTTACTGCACTCAAATCCACCATCTCCAGCCCAGGGATATATCTGAAGAATGGCACACATGTTGTGTCCTAGCAGCTGACTCTACTTGCTAAAAATATAAGATAAGCGGTATATTTTTATGAACTCAAACAAACCAAAAACATATTTTTTAGCCTTCCATGGGGAAGAAGATGACCTTCACACTTGATAGCACAAGATTAGAAAAGGTGTTCACATTTCTGTTTCAGTGTAAATCGTTATCAAATGAATCAAAGAAGGAAACCATGTGTCGTAGGAGAAATTCAGATATCCATAGCAGCAAGGGATAAATTGCTACACTTTGCAAGGTTCCACGAAAACACATTTATTTTAAAGTCATGATTTAAGGTCGTCTAGGAACAAATTGGTAATCATATATTTTATGGATTTTTCAACTAACCAAGAAACAAAAAAAGCCAATAACAACAACCTTTTTTAAAAGGAAAAAAACTAGCAAAGGCAATGGAAGGCTAACCAAACAATTGAAATATTCAGGGGCATATTTATACTCCGTTTGCGCCGGAATTGCGTCGTTTTTTTGACGCAATTTCGACGCAAAACTAACTCCATATTTATACTTTGGCGTTAGACGCGTCTAGCGCCAAAGTCCATGGAGTTAGCGTCATTTTTTAGCGTGGACACCTACTTTGCGTTAATTATATGCAAGGTAGGCGTTCCCGTCTAAAAAATCGACTCCGAGGCATGTGCGTCGGATTTATACTCCCGGGCAAAATTCACGCCCGGGAGTGGGCGGGTCAAAAAAAATGACGTACGGCCGCTTTTGCGCCGTTTTTTAGCGCCTGCAAAAGACAGGCGTTAAGGGACCTGTGGGCTCTGAAGGAGCCCAGAGGTGCCCTCCCATGCCCCCAGGGACACCCCCTGTCACCCTTGCCCACCCCAGGAGGACACCCAAGGCTGGAGGGACCCATCCCAGAGACATTAAGGTAAGTTCAGGTAAGTGTTTTTTTTTTTTTTTTTGTGGCATAGGGGGGCCTGATTTGTGCCCCCCTACATGCCACTATGCCCAATGACCATGCCCAGGGGACAGAAGTCCCCTGGGCATGGCCATTGGGCAAGGGGGCATGACTCCTGTCTTTGCTAAGACAGGAGTCATTTCTATGGGGGTTGGGAGTGAAAAGAAATGGCGCAAATCGGGTTGAGGCAAAAAAATTGCCTCAACCTGACTTGCCCCATTTCTTGACGCCCAAGCCCCATATCCCCCTACGCCGGCGCAGCCTGGTGTACGTCGTTTTTTTTAACGCACACCTGACGGCGCCGCCGGCTAACGCCGGCTAACGTCATTCAATAAACACGGCGCCCGCATGGTGCTTCAGAATGGCGTTAGCCGGCGCTAATTTTTTTGACGCAAAACTGCGTTAGCGCAGTTTTGCGTCAAAAAGTATAAATATGGGCCACAGTTCCTCAGAGTGAGAACACATTTTTGATGAGTCTTGGAACAGCCAGGCATGTTTTTTAAATGTTGGAAATGTGTAGGGACACAAGGTCTGGGAAGGCTCTGTTGAGTAAACATGACATGTTAAAGCAAAGTGGTCAGCAATGAGTCTTGCTAATGCTGTGTGAAAGCCAAAGTAGGTCTTCTCCGCTTTGTTTTCTTTTTCTCACTGAACAAAGACAAGAAGAGGCAAATCCTCCATTTCTTCAAAGAGAAGGCATAAAAGGGATAAAGATGCTCTGGGCTTCATGGTTAGTCGTCTCTTTGGCAATGTAATAAGAGTAACTGCATACGTTCTGCAACAAGCATGGTCAATAAGAGACACTAGAATAGAGTAATACTGACTCTATGTAATCCATTTTTTTATGTCAAGCCTAGGCACAAATTAATGAGCAATCCCATTTTAATTTACGTTTTCAGTAAATTGTACATAATGCACATTCAAGAATGGCAGTAAGAGTGGCTGTGCTCAGTTATGTGCTGGTTCCGAGAACTCCAACCTCACTCTGCAATGAAGATTCGTGTTAACTTTGTTACTCCAGGCAATGATGGTTTAGAAAGAGATGACTTCATTCATCATATTTTATTAGGTTTACCCGATAAACCAGTCTAAGGATGTTGTTAGCATTCTTATTGGATAATTTATATTTTTAGCTATGATTATTCTTTCAAATTATATTGTTTTGCAAGTTTTGTAAAAAAGGATGGAGTAGCCAACATTGTCAATTAAAAGTTTTAATCTTATGCAAGATATGTGCCATTCTTTATCAATTAATTTCAAATTTTTAAAAGTTGAACAACTTACCCTGGAGCCTCAAAACATTAACATTGATGGGTGAAACGTTTTCAACTGATGACAACATTTTATGGAGGAAATTTGACATTTACATGGAGGATGTTCTACCTTCTGTCCTGTAAATGAGTACCACTTATATTTAACCTGCAGGTCACGTGTGCAAAGTGAGGCCCTCATTACGGGTCTGGCAGTCCTAGGTCTGCCGGACTCATGGTGCGGGTTGGACCGCAGCCAATGCAGGGGTCCGTCCTCCACATTATGACCGTGGTGAACGCTCCATGGTCGGACCGCTGCCACTGTCACTTTTTCACTGACCGACGACCTGGTGGTGCCGGTGGTCTCAATTGCCAGGGCAGCGCTGCTGAGGATTACAAGTCCCCTCTCTGCCTGCTTTACATGGCAGTTGCTCCGCCATGTAAAAAGCTGGTGGAGACGGGGCACCGAGAGCCCCATCGGGCCCCTACACTGCCCATAGACTTGCCATTGGCATTAACATGTAGCATGTTTCACTGTCTGCTTGGCAGACAGTGAAAAGCGCAAAGTTGCTGCTGCACCCAACGCACGGCAACATTGCCCTGGGCTATATTATGAGCTGGCGTCAATTTTGTGGGCTGTTTGGTAATAGCTTTCACGGTCAGGTCACCGCACTGGAAGTTTTCTGACCCTACGGCTTCCGAGGAAGGGCTTTTCCATCTGCTGAAGTCGTAATGAGGGCCTAAGTCTGGGAATATTAAACTTTTCACTGTTTAGAAGACATAAAAGAATTATTCCTGTGGCGAGTAATAACAATTTCAACAAATTGCAGCTGTGCAGGAAACTCATTCACAATTATAGGACATCTCCTTTGACATAAAGAAGCAAAAAATCTAGAAGCTACATGTATACATTGAATATGTGTTCCGAATACGTCTTGTTAGTCACAAATAAATATTACCAGCTACACTCACTGTGAGAAACTTGCAAATAACACAGATTTGTGCTAACACGATTCGATTTCAAACTCTTTTTTCTGCATCATCACATTAGGCCATGAAAGAACAGATAATACAAAATACACTGCATCCATAGGATTAAAAAGCAGATAAAAACATTTAAGTACACATACAGTGTTAAAAATCATACAGAACAGGTCTACAATTAGATTAAAATACTTTTACTGATTTCAATCACTCCCCAGATATAAGAGGCACACTAAAACGTCGATGAGGGGGCACCAATGAACACTTGAAACGCAGGACAACTTTGTAATCCATGATGTTTTACACATTAAAGATTAGTTTCAGAATATATTTCCTTAAACCATCATAAAAACAACATTATAACATAAAATGATGAGTGCTCTGTTTCGAAATGCCATCAGAAGGGCACTGTGTCATGTCCCAGTGCCACTGGTTTGAGATAGGGATGGTGACAAGATGGTGTGCTATACCCAGCCAATACCTTGCTAAAACAAAGCGATGTTGGGTATTTTCACCAGGGACAAGTACATTTGAAAACTCTCTGAGAAAGCATTTGACAAGTATGTAACAATAGTGGGTTTCCTGGCCTCAACAAGGGCTCTTTTTTCAGACTTAACACCAAAAAAAAGGTCTTGACCTCAGTCTTCTGAAAAACAAAAATTCTAGAAGGGTCTTGAAGCACAGCGGACCCAAACAATAATTTAAAGATAGCTTTAATATAGGAAAGCCACAGAATATTAAAGGCATGGTGTAATGCTACACAATCCAAAATGATGGCTTTCATAAAAGCTGTCTGAGTTTTAGCCCAAATTGAGTGCCAGAGTAAACTAGGTTTAAATGAAAGCAGGTCTTCCAGGTGAATTAGCCCCACTTCCCTATGGGCTATTGAAAATGGTGTTGCAGTAGGGATACAAAAGAGAAGCCTTAGAAAGGCATTCTCCTCAACCTAAAGAGGAATCAGGTCATATGATTCAACAGGATCTCATCATGCATGGCAGCTGACAATGTTCTAGCCATGTAGTTATTAATCATTTCCCTAATGGGGAGGCTCCCAAATTTATGGGAGAACATGAACCCTCCCTTGCACACTCTATTCATTTTAGATTCAGCATTTTCTATACATTGGGACCATGACCCATTACTAGAGAAAAATGCCCAAATAACAAAATGAGGTAACCTTCACAATATGAGCACCCTTAATGAAAAATGTCCTACACTTCTGTGCGTTTTTCCTGCAAGACATTGTAAATGTTTTGGTTTATTAATTTTTAATTTTCTAGCATCATAAATCCAGCAAATGTATCCATAAGACTTTGGAGACTGACGGTGGTCCTAGGCATTAGGATTGTGTCATCAGCATACAGCAGCATGGGGACTGAATGTCCAGCAATAACTGGTGCATCGCCCAGCAGGGACCATAGGGCACCATCAACACCACTTATAACAGATGGATTCTCATAGAACTAGGAAAGGAAAAAAACAATATTCACAGTATCCCCATGTCAAAGCAATATGTGCCACAGAATCGAATGGTCCACCAGGTCGAGAGCACTGCTGAGGTCAGCAAAGCACTAGTGAAGAGAACCTGACTTGGACTTTGTGCATTTCCCGATGAGCAGATCTCGATTTACACACAGGTCCACTGTCCCTTGCCCCTTTCTGAACCCATATTGGGCTATCAAAAAAACAGAATTATCAAAACAAAGTGAGATCATTGGTCTCTGCAGCCTGAACCAAGTTAAACCAAGCCTTTTCCCTAACCACCTTTTCCCTCGAGGCTGACAACTCATTATATTGTTTCCATAATTGCTTAATAGCAAAATAATCCCTCGGAGAGCTATGCAAAGTAGTCTGTAGCATCTTAGATGCATGTGTGCATGAGTGGTCAAATCACCCGTGTCTCTTGGATATCCTTGTTCTAGGGGGATGTGTCAATAAAGTATTAAATATACTGGCAATTGTTTCAGAAGTGCTGATTAATCCAACATGATCCAACTCAGTGCCCAAACAATAGTTGAACTACGTTGTCTTCGTGAATGGCAACCTCTGCATTACACACATAGGATCAACTCCTGACCAGCTAATGTTGACTTCTTTTGGCCTAACAGGATCAGCGTTTGATACACGAACCGTAGCTGTTGAACTATCAACATAAGAAGGCACAGGTAGAACAGTTGGATTATGATCACACACTGCAGTTACCCCAAAATTAGAAATGAGGTGACTAGCAGAGGAAGTAATTAAAATCTGATCAAGTGTAGTGCATGCACCTTTACTAATAAACAAATGGATCTGCACACTGTTTGAAATACAATCCTCCAATAGCAAGAAATCATATTTAAACATGAAAGAATGTAAGGTCTTTCAGTAGGCTTTGTGAAAGAAATATGAAACACCCAAACCCGCCGAGTTCGTAATGCCACACACACGTCTCGCCGGGAGGGTACATATTTGTATGTTTAAATCACCTTCCTAGAAGATAGGAAAAATAAATTGGGTTGAAAGCAGAAACATGTCTAGGTTTGCCTCAAGGACAAATATCACTAGATCAGCCCTCTCCTCACCCCCAGCCCCGAAATACAGCTACACAAACTGATAGTATGGGGAAATAATAATAGACCTTCTAATGATTACAGGCTACAAATTTCAAAGTAAGACCTGACCTTTGGTGCAACCTTGCTTTGACGGTGTTGCAGCAGTTAATAAAGAAGAAAAACTTTCAACATGCGAGAGCTCCACACCCCAGGTTTCCTGAAGACAAATTATAAGTGAGGCTGGGCATGATATTAAGCTATTGTCGAGCTGTTAACTTATTCTGAAGCCCAGACATTTTCCAGGAGGTAAAGTAACAAGTCCCATTATAGCCAGTGTGAGCCAGAGATTAAATTAAAGCAGGGGAACCGAGAGTCATTGACTGAGTCATCTTAGCTGATGGGAGAGGGGTAGGAGGAAGATGAGCAATGGCATTGACTATAGTCTCCAATTAGAAGAAAGGGAATTAGGGGGAAAAGCATTATATTACCAGAATTTGAAAGGTGATATGCTCGATCTCACCTGCAAACCTGGGATGCTCGAAGTTAATAGAGACACAGTCCCCCTAACAGTTTTTTTTTAGATTGACCAATCCACCCAACCTTACAGGTCAGCAAAATTTGGTCAGCTGTGGAGACTGGAAAAATAGACTTAGACGGCAGCCAATGGAGGACATTATTCCTTAAATGGGCTGACAACTGAATAGTGCCCAGGGGCAGAGGAAGGACTTTTATGATTATTACAACAAAAGGAGAGAAAGTAGGAGGTAAATTGATAGTGACCTCTTTGGAACACTCATCCTCTTTGTTTTTGCCCACGTGTTACCCATATCCTGGGGTGGACTCCCAATGGAGGTTTCAGGAGCCAATCAACAATTAGAAAACCTAGATCGGGATATTAATATCAGCCATTTGAGACAGAGGGAGTTGCGAGGTCACCGGAGGACCTACCAAAACTCAAGTCACCAGTCGGAATGCGGAGACCTTCTTGAGATCCAGAAACAATTTGGGATTGACAGTGTTGTGGGAGGTGACATTATGAAATAGGGAGAGGAGTATCTGTCTGACTATCATGGGGCAAACGGAGGGGAGGTTATAATCATGTGAAGGCAACTTGTGGTGCAAATGCAAAGCCCCGGGCGTCTGCATTTGAATGGAATGGACTACTAGATTAACAGAATGGGTGGGTGCCTTGCCTTGATTCTAGATAAAAGTTATTTGATAGCGCCCAACCTGGTACAAATAGGAGAAAGTAAACTTTCAACCTCCCCCTCACACTGTGCAATAATTTCCTCTGGAAAAGGTCCAGGTCCACAGCACTGGTCACAGTAGGACCTGCTGAGCTGAAATCAGGAACACTGTGTTGAGAGTCTGTGGAGAGATTAGATTTCCTTACCCCCAGCATCTTTTCTGTTTGTCTGGGGGTCATTACTGTGGAGCGAAGTGGAGACCACACCAATGTTTTTTCCAGGGTCAGCAGAAAAGGCTGCATTGAGAGGCAATGACACAGACACTTACTCCTGAGCAGGCACATGAGCAGTACCACAAGCAAACTGAGAACCTGTCTCTGCAGGTAAAGTTGTCCTAGGACCTTCGGCCTTAGCAGCAGATAGACGACACCCGCATGTTGTTTTGTTACTTAAAGTGCCCACTGCGCGTTTATTGTACCCGTCCAGGGAAGAAGTGGTAGAACAACGCTTAACAGGTACAGGAGTTATGAGCTTCACCATTACAACAATAAAAACTCTAACAAAACAATAAAACAACGTAACCTCGGGAACTTAAAAAAGGCAGACAAGGGGGTGGCCCAGCCCAGCCTCCTCTGGGCTTTGACGGGTGCTGAAGAGCTCCCTCTTGAACCGGTCTTTGCCGGGTGCACAGCGGGAGGCAAAGTGTCCTTCTGAAGCGCTCCCCCAGCGCCAATTAGGTGTAACTGCGACTTCGCTCTCTGCTGCTGTGCTCTCTGGAAGAGTGTGTCCATGGGCCCTGCAGGCAGTCTAATGACTCCAGTGCTGCTGGAGGCAGAGTGCTTTTGAAGGGCCGCCAAGCGCTAATTAGGTGCGGCTCCACTCTCCCTGCTGCTACGCTCTCTGGAAGACCGAGTCCCGGGTCCCTGCAGGCTGTCTGATGACTCCCTAACACATTATTATGCCTAACGCAACTGGGAGAGCCTTTGTTGTCCCTATTAGCGTCGTGAGGTTACTTACAGAGAAGCAGAAACCCACATAAAAAATCTAAATAAAAAAAAATACTACTAATAATAATAATTTGAAAAAAAAACTTACACCATGTAGTACGAATTACTCTTGTGCAGAAGGCTTTTCTTTTGACATGTAAAAGCTGTGCTGAAGCTGGCACTCACTACAGTGCACTTCCGGTTTCCACCTTTTGTGAAATACGGAGCAGCAGACACTGCAAAGTGTCTAGTACTTAAGAAATTGCTTCATACTTATCACTTTTCTGCAGACTTTTTAATTTTGATGGTACAATTTTTACAACAGGCTTTACATCAACAGCTACAGAACGGCCTTTCAGAGAATAAAGTTCATTACGGCTTTATGTCATCACATTTGAGACCTCGGGGAGGTCGTGTGCTGCAGACTCCATCAGGCACATCCGAGAAATCAATCCTGTTTACAAAGTGAAGGGCGCTTTGCTATAAAATCCGGAAATATATGGTCATTGCTGGTGAGATTTAGAGGTAGCATAAACACGAGGCTTCATCCAAAGCACATGCACGCTTTCAATTAGATGAGAAGTGGTGTGACTTTCTGTCACTGTGTTTTATAAACTCTTAAAGGGCACCTCGAAAATAAAGTCACCTCTTATACTGTGATCTAATGGAAAGCGAATCGAGGCCTCATTATAAGTGGCCCAGTAAACACAGGTTGGCAATGCTGACTCAGTATTACTAACGCATGGCAGAACCAGTGGGTAGCAACAGTGCCATTGCCCCTGGTGCAAGCAAGGAAATTGTCCCAATCACTCCCGGATTCAGTAAAAAAAACTCAGACTACTAGGCCACACTGCCATTGCACTGGCTGCACTACCTGTCAGAAAGCTTACACCTATATACCTGGAACTGATTGATCACTTGCTGAACTCTAATAAAACGTTGCATCACCATCACACACATAATCCCTTCTTTCATACACTTTCTGTTCATTTCTTCTCACAGCCTTTCAGTTCGCTCCTTGTCTCTAACACAATCGCCATACACTCTCACATTCCATCCCTCTGCCCTCTACTTTTCTCGCAGCTTCAGTCTGCGCACATCCTCTCTCTAATCCTGTCTCAAAAGCAGCCCCCCCCCTTCAATGCCATGGAATACAACTCCTGAATTCCTAGAGTATAATCGCTGCTTGTCAGCTCTGCGCCATTGCTGGCATGAGGACTACTTCAACCAAATGCAGTGAACAACGAGCCAGGCCCCGGGCAGACATGAAAACAATCGGACGGGCAGCTTATCTAAGTAACTTCTGCCACCGCAAAGCAGAATGGCCCCCTTCCCCTCTGGGAGCCAGGTCATTGTACCAACTGCACAAATATAGCTACGCCCCTGGCAGAACTGCCACATCCTTACTGGATGATTCCTACTTTTGGGCATGGAACGAGGAGTACCATGTGGCTTACGGAGTAGCTGGGCCGTTTACCGCAATGTTTCCCTCAATTTCTTGGCCCGTTTCCGGTGACATAGCCCTTTCTGCTTTTATCAGGTGGAATATGGGACTCGAAAGGCGATATTACAAGGTGCAGTGTTAACAGGCATGATTCTGCACACATTAAACCGTGTAATTATGCAGTGATACTTCCCAGAAATACGGGTAGAAATAACCACTATGCACGAAGGTTTTAAATAAACCTTCATATGAGTGCAGATAAATGTCATATACAATCAACTTTCATCATCTTCCGGAAATGTTATTTTTCATCGCTGTCTATGAAATATCAGCATTCATTAGTACAATATCATTCACTTTTGCAGTGGTGAACGACCCTATTAAATATCTGCGTGCATTTGGTCCTGATGCAGGAATGTGTATGCTGTAGATGTTTATCAGCTGGAGGTGCTCTATTGCTGTTAAGTGGTTGTTTCAGCATCAACATTATGCAATCATGAATTCACATATTTATTTAACCAATCCCAAGATATCACACTGTTCACAGGTGCCCATGAAATACGGAAAACATTTAGGCCCTCATTACAACCCTGGTGGTACAAGACCGCCAGGGCTGTTTTGACGGAAGCACCGCCAACAGGCTGGCGGTGCTTCCTGGTGTATTACGACCGCGGCGGTAGCGCCGCGGTCGCACCGCCGGGGCCGGCGGTTTTCCGCCACAATGGCCCCAGCGGTTGTAATCCACCAGGGCAGCGCTGCTTGCAGCGCTGCCCAGGGGATTACGAGTCCCCCTCCCGCCAGCCTTTTCCTGGCGGTAAAAGGCTGGCGGAAAGGGGAGTCGTGGGCCCCCTGACAGGGCCCCATGGAGCTTTTCACTGTCTGTATAGCAGACAGTGAAAAGCGCGACGGGTGCAACTGCACCCGTCGCACAGCCGTAACACCGCCAGCTCCATTTGGAGCCGGCTTCTGTGTTGCGGCCGAGATCCCTGCTGGGCCGGCGGGCGGAAACTCGGTTTCCGCCTGCCGGCCCAGCGGGGATGTCCAAATGGCCACCGCGGGAGTGTGGCCGCATTGGCGGCCGCACGGCGGTTACAACTGCCGCCCGCCAATGTTGTAATGAGGGCCTTAGTGGTACCCTGCAAAATAGAAAAACTATTTAAAGATTTCTGTCAACAACGGATGTCATCATCATAAAGACAATCCCTAACCATTCTTCAGAGCTTTGCCATTACATTATTTCATCAATGTTCTTTTCATAGAAGGTGAACATAACCTGAACATTTCAAATCTAATCAGTGCAGAGTTAGAGGCACCTTGCAGAAAACATTTTGAATGAAACCTCTCTTCTATGACCAGAATGTGTTCTTTTACACAGAAGACTGTATTTGTACAGCCAGGCACTTTATATATTTCACTGTTTGGGAACGAAACACTTTTTACATGCTAACTTTATACCAAAATAAACATAAAATATAAAAAAATACATGAGGTAATTTTATAAGGTTCTGAATTGCCATCTTGGCATTCTCACAAGTTTTATAAGGCATTTAGGGGCATATTTACAAGAAAGTGCGCATCGGTCCTGATGGGCCACTTTTTTTGCGTCCCCCTTGCTCCGCCTAACAGGACCATGGTTGTGACGTATTCACAACACGGTGCACCATGGCAGTTGTTAGGATAATAGCATCAACATTTTTGATGCTATTGTGGTGCTTTGCTGCACTAGTGTAAAAAATTTTGACCTGGTGCAGCAAAGCACAGGGAGGCCCATTGATTAAAATGGGTGCGTCATTTTAACACATGCTCTGAGCAGGCATTACAAATTATGGAAAACATGGCGCAGGGAAATGTAAATTTCACTGTGCCATTTTTTGGGGCCTCCTTGTGTTGGAATGCCCCCCTTGCATACATTATGCCTGGCGCAGGCTTAACGTGGCACAAGGGCTTAAAAAGTGGCACAATGCAAGCATTGCACTTTTTGGAAAATATGGTGCGGGAGAAAGGCCTTCTTAACGCTGCCTTAGCATTAAAAAAATTATGCTAGGGCAGTGGAAGGTGGCCCTGGGGACTTGTAAATATGACCCTTAGTTTTTTTAAGAGAATATTGGACACACATGAGAACAACTTACTGTTTAAATCATGGATAAAACTATATATATATCATGGATAAAACTAGATATATCTGTTAAAACATTGGACAGTCTACCTTCTGGATTCACAAGTGCCCCTTATGAATAGGATGTGTTCACTTTGTGTCTGTTTTATAATCATGTACACACTGCATACACAATTCAAAACATATTTGTGAATAAGACTTCTAGGAGTGGGAAGAGACAAAGAGGATGCAGTTGAAATTTTCACTTTTCTTCCTTTTCTGTTCAGGGATTCAATAAAGCTTGTCAGAAAAAATGTGTACCTCCAAAGTTGTACACAATCATGTATTCTGCAATACTAAACTAAAATTTAGTTCCGTGTAGGGTTTGGTGATGTTGGCCCAGATTTCGTAAGATTTTGCTTCAGGGTTGTGTCATTTCTGTGACGCAAAATCATTTTTGCCATTTACTAAGCAATGCAAAGCCACTTTGCATGGCTTTACCTGGTTTAGTAAATACTAAGTAACACAACACAGTACTACTTTGCATCAGGTAGGCCTTACATTGGTAGAGAAAAATCATTCCCATGGATCACCCAAGTATTTTGAAGCAAACCAGATTTAAAAAGACTTGCAAACTTGGGTTTGCACCAAAATGGTGCGCCCGCACAAAAAACGTGTAACAATGTGAAATATCTTTATTTCTCTGTGTTACATCCTCTTTCTATGCATGCTTTCTGAAGCACACATACTAAGAGGAATATGCCTCTAAAGATTGTTTTTGGGCAGGAGGGCCTTCCTTGCAGCACAAATGCAATTCTGCCCATATCACAGGGTGCAAGGGTATCTGCTTTGGTGCTAGGCAGCACACAGTGCACCAGTGCAATGGGAGAGCAGAAATGAGCCATGTCTTTGTAAATGTGGGACATTTCTGCTCTCTCTCTCCTTCATGCAGCACAACAAATTCCTTTGCTGTGCTGCATTGCATGAAATAGTAAATGTGCCCCCCTCTGTTTTTAAGAAAGCAGTCTTTGCATTTTAAATAGGTTCCCAGTAAGGAGGAATGTTTAAAGCTGGGTCCGACTTAAGGGCATAAAATAAATATTCAATTACTTAGAACACCATCAACAAAGTTCAAGATGAATTGTCAGTTGTTTATTCAGATTCAGGACCTGCAAATATATGAAGAAAAATATTCTTCATACACATAACATGTGAAATCAAAAATGAAAGTAGACACATTTAGGACTGCATATTTCAGAATCCTATTTTTGCAATAGTGTAGTTTAATTTTGTGGACTCTTCCGGTATTGGACAGAATATATCCCTAAAGGGGTACACACATTTTTTTGGGTGGAGGGTGTGGAACAACAAGAACGTTCTAGACCTATTGTCTTCGCCACATTATTTAGTAAATACGTCTGTTAAAAGCATCCTGTTAAAGAAATTCCATGAAGTATAATATATGTCTCTATACCTTATAATTGTGTCTTTGCTTCTAAACAATACACATCATATACACGTTCAACATAATAAACACATCACAAATAGAGGTATGTACAAAAAAGCATTCCTAAAACTAAAACACTAATATCCAGCATTGAAATTAGTAATAAAATATATTAAATTGTTGAAAAATTGCGTCACACTACCCATTCTATACCTTTTCACAGAACGGTAGCCCGAGATTTGGGCATGAAGTAATTTCCATAAATCATATTTTGTCTTTCAAATCTTTTCTTTGTAATTGTTACAATGCACCACTTTTCTTGTACAATGGAAGCATACCCAAACAATGCAGCTCTTAAGTTCTGTTTACTTCGACTGCCAGCTCCTGTCTTTTTAGCTATATGGTTAAAGCTCTTTGCATAGCCTGTATAAGAGGGGTTCTCTAAAAGAGAGGCTACGCCTGCAGACACCAAAAATTCTGCAATCTCTATACCTCTAAGTGTCTTTAACCAACTGCTATCAGAAAAGGTTTTAAGTTGAGACCATCAAATATATTGTGTAATATAAAAGTATCTCACCATCCACCTTTTCTCTTCTGCCTGCCTACTCCTCTCCTAGGAGTATGCAGGCGGTTGGTTGCTAGGGGCCGCCTTGGTCACCTGCATTGGCAATTTAAAAATGCCCCAAGGGAGACCGGACTTAATGGAGAAAGGCCATCTCAAGTAGTCCTCATAGACCCAGAGGGCACAAAGTGTAAAGACTCCATCACAAGAGGGGCGTAGGGGCATGCAAAAATTACCACACCCAGTCAAAACCAAGGGCACTGGTTGAGATATGTACCACGTCCAATAAATACCTCCTAATCAGATTTTAAAATAAAAAATAGGGCATAATGTGGATTATGGTGCATACTGCATTGATTACCATATGTTGCCATAACTACTTGACATTTTTCCGCTTGAAAGTTTTGGCAGGATTGACCTGCAGAAACTGACCAGAGGAAATTTAGAGGGAGTTAAGTTTATAGCATCCAATAACTATTAAGTGTGGTTGACTCCGCTTTACGAGGAATTCCAATCCTTGCATGATCAGAATTTCACAGTCCTCTTGTGATCGGGCAATGGACACATAAAAGGTTAAAGTGTCACATAGCATGCCTTCACTGTGATGAAGGGAGACATTAACACTGTTTCTGGTAGAAGCTGCCATAATAATGAGGCCTATGCTGAATGGTTGATCCTATCTTAGTGAGAGGCAAGCAGTCTCTTTGAAATCTGTTCTTCATCTTTTTGGAGGGTCCACCACCAGCAAAAGAGGTTCATGTGGGTTCTTTTATCACTTATAGTTATGCCTGTAGGAGCTGGTAATTAAGATCGCCCCAGTATCTGCAGCCATCCTGAAGGACTCATCAGCCTTACATAACATTTTGTTTTCCTAAACTTGAACTTAGCAAACAACATTGCACTCACAGAATAAATAACCAGCCTTTGGATCCCCTGACAATCCTTTCATTGTTTTTGATTAGCTTAGGCCTCTGTATGGAAACGTCTCTGGACAGATTCTCTGCGCTACTGGAATCAGACACATTCATATCTAGGATTGCTCCCTGCCTAAGGTATTGATTGGGTCCTGAATCATAGCATTCCTATTGTACTGCAATTATTTCGCTGTCTTCAAATGTATTATGTGCATAAAAACCAACGAGGATGTTCTTTTACTGTTGAAGCCACCTTACACTAATATACATATAAATATACTCAATTCATTATTTACCTTACAAATGAATACAAATTAAAGCAAAGGCTATTGTAACATCAAATTAGATATTACCTTTCAGAACTAGCCTGAGGATCTATATGCATGCTCCTTTGTTTACCCAGATCTCTAACAGTGGGAAATAACTAGACCACAAAATGGTGTATTCACAAACGTTGTTGAACTTGGTTGCCTTTTTAACAGAAAATTCTGTACTAATAAATAATTGTGTATGTAGCATAGCTTAACTGTGTGTTGAGCGCAATGGGTGGCAAGGTTACCTGCTCCTTAATATGGATATGGTAAATTTTAGGTGGCTAGACCTGGGAGCAGCTAAGCACTGTAGGAGACAGAAGTGGGGCAAAGGAATTGAGGCAACCTTTCCATACAGTATCCTGTAACCATACAGTTTAGCCTCAGATCTTCAGTGTACAGAGGTAGTTTCTAGGGCTTAGATTATAAGAGGTTTTAATACTCTTTGGAATATGTTTTGACCCAGTTTAATGTTTTGGAAGTAGGTCATTTCCAAATTGGGCTAAGTAGTGTGGGAATGAAGGGATTTGTGTACTAGCTCTAGGAATTTATTGAGAGATCCCTTTCAGGTGGCAGGACACTTAAATTCATGCCCAAATGCGAAGGAGGAACGAGAGCAGGAAAAGTAAATGCAGAGTGGCTGAACATGTTTAAGACCTTTTCTTAGGGGTTGACTGCAGTAAGGAGAGACTGATGTGGAAACTACTGCAATAGCTAAACTAACTGAAGACTAATGCTTTTAATTGTGTTTTAGTTGAGTAATCTGATAGGTGTGGATGGATGTTGTGAACGTTCAGCAAGATGATGAGACGCTGAGGTGATGCTGAGAAGCAGAATGCAAATATTCATGGTGAATAGCTCCTGTCAAAGGCTTAAGACTGACCAGTTTAGGAAATAATTTCACACCAACACATAAGCAGTACGAAATGGCTCTAATCTATGAACAGTTTAAAAAGATGTATAATACACACAAATGTAAATATCCTCTTCGATCAGCTACTCCTAAACGTAAAAACAAAAAAAATTGACAGGTCATTGTTGATCTAATCCAATCTCAGCCAGAAGTATCTCTTAAATTCTTAGCTGAACAAAAACCCACGTCATCAACTAACATGCATCGTGAATATATAGCTTTCAGAAAAGAGGAATTACATAAATATTGAAACCCACAGTATGTTAAAAAAATAGGGATGGACTTTGATACTCAGCACCCAATTTAAACCTGGTATTGGAGTAGGTTTACCAACACTTACTCTGTTTCTTAAAAACACAGAATGATTTTCTGACATTCGAAAAATTGTCTATGATTCAAAACATCAAAAAGCTGGACACAATACAACTGACAGGGAACCACCATCAGTACTCCATGAATTCATACCTACTATGAAGAAATGTAGCCTGACACAATGAGATCGGAGGAACAGCATCTTTAATTAGTTTTGCAAAGTTTTTCAATTTACATTCTCCTTCTGAAGAAAACCAATACATTCTATGAACTGTAATTACATTGGTCACACTATTCCTTCACAAACAGGATTTTGAATTATTCTACATACATGCCAGGGGCCTTTATTACATAGGCCACAACACAAAGCCCTAATCATATATTTTAAGTCTTTTGTTTTGTCTTGTTGGATCTGGTTCTTGAGAAGTACGGCTTGCTGTTAGTCTGAAATGACTTCCTCTGGTTTTGGCCACACCTTTAACAGAAGCAGATTCTACCATAACTGGCAGAGGTGATGGCATCTGCAATGAGTTAGCATCCAGAGAAGAGAGAGTGACCAGCGTTGGGTGCTTGCCAAGTTTAATTGCCTTCTTTTGCTTCTTCAGGAGCTCTACTAACCTGAGAAGACAATGGGACATGGAATGGGTGTCCGATAGCATTAGTTCAATATTCAGAAATAGTGTCTGATTGGATAATTGGTCGATAGTCTGTGCCAAACGAATCATACGTTCACTGATCTTCGGACCCTCCTTGTAAGCAGATTGCTTTTCTGGGGAATTTGGTGCAGAGTCAACTGGTCTGCACTGTAGTTTTTGTGTACAAAGGGCAGGTTTAAGTAGAATGTTGGCACTTAAAATGTTTCGATTTATTGCAGTTCCTGCATATGGTTGCATTGGTGGTCTCTCCTCATGATGGTCAACCGGTTCCACGACCTTTGGTTCTTGCAATATCCGTTCCTTATCTAGAGCAGGCACGTCTTCAAAGTTAAGTAGGATATCCCAACTAGACTCGCCAGTCAAGTTTGTCAAGGATAAGAATTCTGGGGAAAAAGTAAAGCATATTGTAATTAGTGTTCAAATCAATGTTAATAGAATAGTAATAAAACAAAATCACATTTTCTTAATTGAAATATTTGTTTGCCACAGCCCAATGGAGGCATATAGGAATCAAAGCATGTTAGTGCAATACCAACAATTATCCAAGGAAGAAGGGTGAGAAACATAGTAATTCCAGAGGAAAGACCATCACACTTGGTGCTTACAACATAACTACAATCAGTGAGTGTTACAGCTTAGTTAAAACGATGTTAACACCTGAATAATGTTTGTGGGTGTAGTTCATCTTGACTCATGGAGACAGACTAAATGTAACTAAAAATCCATCCAGAGTCACAAAGTGTCAGCTATTTACCAAGACATGCAGTGACTCAGCTATGTTGATCTTTATGTACTGTGGTGACAGTATATAATGTGTCCTAAAGCATGGGTAGCAGTGCAACTGAGATAAAGTAAATATTATGCTCTATGCTACTGCAAACTTCCCAGCCACCTACTAAAAATATGATGCCTCATACAGGTTGTACTTTTTACGGGTCTCTATTTAAGGGCCATTGATTCAGATTAAAATGTTATTGAAACAAAAGGACAAACTAGGATTCAAGGCAAAACTTAGATATAAAGGACAGGGCAAATTGAAGTTACAGATGTTGTTGGAATACATTTTTAGTCATCTACAGTATATAGATCTGCAAATGCTCACTGGCGCTATTAAACATTTTGGTTGGTGTAACTGGTGTGTGAATATATATTACCTGCTATATCCATCCTTTCCAGGAGCTCTGCTGTTTCCACCTTTCCAACTCTCTTCAGATACTCCTCAAGGAGGATGTCCCAAGCCTGCTGCTATTTTTTATTGGGATCAACACAAGGGGAGAAGATGGTCCTTCCTGAGTCTGCTGAGATTGGCTTCAGCTCTCCAAAGAAATATCCAAGATCCTCCTGTGATTAGTATGCCACCTGATTTAACAGCTGATAGGTTTGGCAAACCAAGGGACAATAACTTGCGCCCACGTCCATATCACCACTTTAGTATCTTTAGTCAAAACCTATTTTGACCAATAACGTGAAAAGAACTTCCAGTGCATCCAGAAATATGCGATTTGATGTACAATGAACTGACATAAATTGTCTTATATTGTACCTATTTGGAAAGCACTGGATGAATTAAGTGTACAGTACAGATCATCACCCAGTGAAGAAATACAAATTATCCAAGTGGTAAATATTTACCTAAGTGTAAGGATTTTCAAAGTACATGTCACTTAATGAGCAATTAAACTGACATGCTTTACTACAAAATTTACCACAAAGCAGTCATCTATTAAAGTTTTCAGAACCAAGGCAAGTATTAATAGACTTATACTTATTAGTATACCATTTTTGCCACCAAGTCAAAGATCAGAATAGTTGGGTCAAACATTGGTAAATGTGTATATTTTTTAGTTATATTTAATAAACTGTGAAAGATATAGTGTTAAAACTGTGCAATTCTTCTCAATATGTTAATACACATTTTGCACACCCACGAACAGTCTTTGGTTTAAGCAACCCTAATTTTTTGACTTGATTAAGTATAAACATTATTTCAACAATATGTGTCTAGAGTTAAATTTAGGCTAAATAATGACTTTGACCAGTTAATGTTTCTTCAATTTTTCATTCAACAAAAGCTAACAGTGAATTAAAATGTTGAGACCAATGGAGTTAGGGACATACCTGAATCAAATTTAAAGGAGACATAATAAATGACATGGGCAAGAATTGTAGTGACAAAAGATATTTAAACCATTAACTACAAACATTCAAATCATTTAGTGAGACAGAACACGAAAGCCTGAAAAAGATCACAGTTAAGTGGACCTAAGAATAAAACATCTATCAGCCAATTTTTCGAGTTGTTTCCCTTTTTCTAAGTTCACTGTTGAAAGCAAATTTTGACTTCTTTCCTAGTCTATAGCTGAATTTAATATGCAAAGAAGGAAACCCCAAAAATATGAATTTCCTCAACTACCATTTTACAAGTTTAGTTACGTATTCTGGTACAGTGGTCAATCACAGCCACATTCAACAGAGAAAGAGTTCTATACAGTTATTACAAAATCAATATAATATTCATCCATCTAAAGGACTGAGCCAACATCAGATACTGGTAATACTCAAATTTTTATTTGTAAGTAAATAGAAAGACAAAAGATACAAAATACGTTGAGTGCTACATGTTGATTTTTTTCATATTCATGAGCATTATTGTAAATCACATTGACTTCATCAGCCAATAAGCACTGAGGTTGTTAAAACTATGAGGAACCTCTAGTTTGTGTAAAGCACCATGTCACTTTGACAAGTGAAACATCTCCTATAGGAAACAAAGCTTGTCATTTCAGTTAGTTCAAAGTAAGTGAACTTTAAAATAGGACATAATACAAACAAGACATATATTGAAGTACTGTAATAACAAAAAAATATTTTTATACAGCTTCAACATAAGAAATGGCAAAATGTTTCAATTCAGAAGTGGAAAAACACAGCAATACGCGTTCAATTTAAGCAAAAGAAAGCATCGCATTTCTAAATCTAATTGAATAACTAACAGTAAACCCCTGTTTGCTTTCAATACAAAATTCATCTTAACTGTCCTTTACCTCCCACACACCACCACGCTCTGATTCTCTTCTCGTGTGGACATTCGAGGGTAAACCATTATTTTCCTGTGGTTTAAAACTATAAGTAATGCCCCATTTTTCATGTGAAATGCTCCTTTAAACATGCAAACGATTTAAGCTATGTTAAGATGCGTTCTCCTGGATCTTATACTAAAACAAAAAGTACTCACAGGATACACTGTGCAGTTCCTTTAAATTCCCAAAGGTTCTGCAATGGTATCTTTGCCAACGAGGGCTGACATTGTCTCATCTTGAACTACATCATTTGTAAAGGTATTGTACAAGAATGTGTGGGGTGGATGAAGGACTAGGGAATGTAACGTAGTGCCCCGAAAAATCAGGTATGAAAGGGAACGTGAAGCTAAAGAATATCAGATCGGGACTGTACTGCCCACATGCATGCTTAACTTTTATATCAATTCCTTCGGTGACCAAACTTTCTGTAAACCCTAAACAGGTATTGCTAGAGGCTACAAAACCTATTCTATTGTGGAAATGTAGCTTGTCAGAGTTGTATTGCTTGCAATGCATCATGTCTCAAATGCAAAAAGAAGAAGGCAGATTACTCAAGCTACTGAAGGAGGTAGGAATTTTGCTGGAACAAGTCCATGTTTTGGAGACATCGAGACACAGAGGGAAAGAAAAGTTATAGGACTGGTTCTAATAGACTTAGCAGTCAGCAGCTATTTTACTTTGAGCTTGAAACTACAAAACTTACTGGGTCTTCCTTCAAACGTCTTATGTTTCAAGTTGACAAGAAACAGAAACAGACCAGACCCCTGATCGAATCTGAGCACACAATTAGCCTAATCAGCTCTGACGAAAAGGTCTTGAACTCGGTCATTATACAGAATTCAGACTCAAGTTGAAAAGAAACGGTACCTGACACATGGCCAAGAAGGACCTAGGGGAGGACTGTCAGTGGTAGACCAAACCGCCTTCTTACACAATATACAGACAAACAAAGCCATTCCAAAAGGGGTCTGAATACACACAATATTGAGGACTACTCGTCTTCTTTTCATCTCATCATTAGAGAGCTGGTGTGCCCTAATTTGAAGAGCACCTTTATTCACCTGCACTTGGCTTCCATAATCCGTGAAACTCAGAGTCAAGCGTGCAGGATGGATTATGGCCTCTTGCCACTTCAGCTTGTATGTGAATGAGCTGCCTGATTATCCTTGAGGTGCAATGAATGTCTGAAAAAATTAGGTCATATGAAATGTGGAATTCTTCAAATAGAAAAAAAAAACATGTTTCTACATAACAAACTGTTGAAAAATGTGACATTCAATCCAAATTGCATGCACCCCTTTTTCAACAAAGCACAATGGAACAATCATCGCATTCCCCACACTAGCAATGAACAAGACAAACATAGCTGCAGGAGGTGTTTCAAGATTCCTTACTTTGTTTAGACAGTCTTTTTGGTTGCTTCTTAGGTACAGCAAAAGTGAGAATGGACTGAACCCTGCATTAATGACCTGATATTTGGGCTTGAGCAAGAGACCCAAAAGTGTCAGAAACTGAAGGCCTGTCAAGGATGGCTTACGCCTATTGTTAAACTGTAAACTGGGGAAAAGTTAGATTATCAATTATCTGGTAAAAAGGGATATTTCAACACGCTACAGAGAGTACCTGGGTGACATGAACATATTACATCAAAAAGGTTGTTTATAATGGTTAGGGATAATTGCAGAATACATTAAAAAGTAAAACATATAGGATAGCTCATATCAAATGATGGGTGTGGCAATTCATCAAGCAAAACTTCGAATCATATTTGAGCAGGTTATCACTGTTAAAATGAAATTCAGATTGAAACAGTGAAATAAATCTAGATGTGCATTGAATCTCTGGGTGAACATAAACTAGTGGGATACCACCAGCAACAACCAATCAGCATAGCCACAGCTTTATCTGAAAATAGCACTAAGCATGAAAGCAAAAAATAGACTTATGAAAAGAAATACAGAGGAAAGCAGAGAACTGTTTTCATGAGAGGAGGAAATGGCAACATAAACAAGCTAAAGAATCTAAAATATTTTTTTTTTAATTTGAAAAGGCTGAGGCATGCTCTGCTCATAAATTACATGATGATATCGAGGGCAGCTCTACATACTTCTTTTACTACAAGTGTGAAACTGCAGGGACCAAGAATTAGAAAAGTAACTAAATCAGGGGACTAACCCACTCATTTGCCCAAACACATGAACACAAAATGCATGCTAAGAAGAGGGCTGTGGGTATGAATATGAGTAAATTCAAAAGGAATCTGTTGTCACTAGTTTTCGACTATCAACTTCAGAGCACTTCCATTCCATGCCCGAAGAACCGCTTTTGCTATACTTTTTTCTTTTGCCTCGTGACACTCAATGTAATGGTTATATGAAAAATGTGGCCGAATGCAGAACTGCAAATATAAAACAGCAACCTCATAACAGGAAATGAATTTTCAAAGGAAAATCAGTCACTGTAAAGCTCTCTGCTAGTGTTCCCCATACAATAAATCAAGAAATATCATACATCCATAGAACGGAACAAGTGTAAACCGGCATTTGCAGTGCAATGGTTCTTGCGTTTGCTCGAGTTAGAGCTATTAGAACTGTACATTCCTAAATGGACTTTTCCTGCCACATAAATTGAAAAAGAAAAGTAAAACAGTTGACATAAGCAATCCAAATTCAAAGCGCCACGGCCTTTATGAAAATGAGCGCGGGGAGACACAAAAGGGAAATGAAGTTCGCTCTCAGTCAAACCTATTGGCAAACATGCAATTATCCATGTAACAGGGTTGCTGACCAAGGCGGTAACAACCCGCCCCAAGGAAGGACAAACTTAAAGCATTTACCATTGATAACAAAGGATTTTTGAAAGGCAAGCCCGTGAATGAGTGATAGTGATGGGTATGCGGTGGTCGTGGGTAAAAGCCCACAGGTAGATTACAACAGGACACAGCACTTGCATGCTCGACCTAAAAAGGATTTGTGGGGATGCACGAGGGACAATGACTAAAAGTTTAAATCTAAAAGTAGAATATTCTATGGTCGAAAGTGACTGTAATATATAATATTAACGTTTAGGGTGGATTTTTGGGGTAATTTATTGTTGTCAGAAGATGCTTTGTCATTTATGCTGTTTCCTGAGATGAGATAAATGGCAGGGGATGGGCATCAAGCATTAGGACCTTAGATTTTTGAAGTTTTAAGCCGTTAAGATGTTCTAACACCCACGGTTCATAAAGGAAAATAAGCAGAGAGGACAAGACATTTACATGTCTAGGAAAAATTAAACTCAAGGTCTGAGTCACTAACCTTCCATGATTATCAATGTATTTGTAAGGTTCAGGTCCCTCACCCAGTAGCCCTTATCACAGTGACATGGACAAGTTCAAATAGAGTGTTGCAAGAATAAAAGTATCTCCTTTCATATACTTATTTTTTTCTACTTTTCTAAACCAAGTTGATTCCTTCGAAAATCAAAATTATAGTTAATAAATTTCATTTCTATTGGTTAGTACAGGTCTGAGCAGTCAGCATGGGATCTGGTTACTGTGGCACAAATCCTTTTATTGGTTTATTTCAATGTGAACAGAACGTCGTCAACAAATCATTAAGGTATCCATTTAGCTTCACACTTTAGTTATTAGCCTTTAGTCATACAACAGCTGATACTTCTTTTACCCCTTGAAGTCACGTGACCTTGAGGCTTTTTCACAGTTTAAGTCTGAGTCAAAATGTTCTTCAGGGTGCATAAATGGAATCATACAGATTGTTTCTGGGGTCCAAATGAAGAAAGGCCCACCTTGGTTAGTGAACTGTGGACTATGAAGAATGATGGTGATTCAGCTCCAACACACTGGGGCCAGACCAAATAGGTAACTACTCTTTTGAAACCTGGCCCAGAGCGTGTGCTAACAAAGACCACCCACCTTTTTTTCATATTTTTACAACCCACTAACCCAGCTGAGCTTTCTTCACAAGGTACCACTTACAATTCAATATGATCATACCTCGGTGTAGTTGATTAAATTAAATCCCACCAAACCCACTCAGCCTTACATTTAGAGGTGGGTAAATTGCTATTGCATGTGCAACAGAATGTCTAGTATATGCACTTTTCAAGTTGGCACATAACTGTCACAACAAAGTAGCCAATGATTAAGGAGCCGCATTACAAGGAAGTCATCTATTTTTGGAAACAGGTGTCTTGTGTCAAAATATGGCAGTCTAGCCTTTAGGCTACTGAGTACTACCACTGCTGTTTGGAACACAATTGCTAATGATCCAGGGTGCAGGACGCAGGCCCTAATACCCCTGACCACCTCTTTCTGTTTCTCTTATGTGAAGATGTTGTCAGTAACATTTTGTAAGAAATTGGGTTAATGGTCGAGTAGGGTGTGAACCCGGGATAAGCAGCAACCACACTCTGTTGGAGTGGGGCACAAGCTAACCCTTAATTAACCTATGTTCAACCCTCTGGTAACTTGGCACACAGCAGTCAGACATAATTCAGAGGCAAAGTGTAAAGCATTTGTGCAACACTTCAATCAGTAACAAAGTGAAAATACCACATATAAAGGATCTCACACTAGCTTAGACCAATAGAGTACTTTTCTACTAAACAAAACAAGATCAAAATGACAAAAATCCACCAACTAGAACTGGAGATATGCAAGTTTAAAGATTTCAGAAAAATAGTGCCAAAAAGAAGCTGTGGATATCTGGTCATACAAGGCCAGGACAAAGTCACAAGTTCAGGCTGACCACAATGGAGCCCAGGCCAGCTACAGGGACCCAGTTAGGCCAGCTGAACAGAGTACCTGAGACCCTAGTGTGCGGAGCATTGCAAGGGTTTGCATCAAAGATGTGTTGCGCAGCAGAAGTGATGCGTTGGTTCCGAGACACGAATCCAGGTGCTGGTGTGGGGGTTGTTGGAGCCTTCTATCCCTGAGGCTCAAGTAAGGAGGCCAACCAATTGGCACTTAGATTTACTCTGGGGTCCTGGGTTCAACAGATTCAGTTCTGCTCTTTCTCACCAAGACAAGAGGACATCAGGCAGCAGATCAGCACAGCAGTCTTTCGGTGCAGCAGTCCAGCAGAGTGGCAATCATTTCACCAGCATAGCAGTCCTTCTGTCTGGCAGGGGATCCATAGGTCTGTATTGAGGAGTTGATGTTTGAGGTCCAATATTTATACCCAGTTCTGCCTTTGAAGTGGGAGAAGCTTTGGGAACCTTGCCTTAGAAGTTTATAGGTGCCCTGCCTTCCTTGCCCTAGCTCCAGACTAACTACAGTTGGTATGCAGCCCATTGTGCAGAGGCAGGACACAGCCTATTCAAATCTAATTGGGGCGGTGCCCAGCTCCTCCCCTTCCATCCTGCCAGTGATAGCTCATCAGGCATACCTAAGGGCCCTGTTGTGTGTGACTACCTAGGTGGAATGCACAAAGCCCAACTGTCAACTACACCCAGTCCTGTGACTAGGGATAGGCTGCAGATACCAAGGGCCAGATGTAGCTAACATTTTTGCATTGGGCCGTTTGCGATTGTAAAAATGCATTTTGGTATGTAATAAGTCTGATTTGTGATTCGGTAACGTGTTACCAAATCGCTAATTGGATTTGCGACTACATATCGATTCAGTATTAGGAAGGGGCGTGTAAAGGGCGTCCCTTCCTAATACCAAATCACAGAGGTATGAATGATTGTTTTGTGATTGTGAATGCGGTTGCAAAACAATTGCAGTCACCACCTACTTCAAGTAGGTGGCAACCCATTCGCAAAGGAGAAGGATTCCCCAAGGGACCCCTTCCCCTTTGTGAATGCATGCAAAAAGTTTTTTAAGAGCAGGCAGTGATCCAATTGACCAGTGCTTACTCCTAAAAAATGTAAAGAAAACTTTTCATTTTTCATTTTTAGATGCATCTCGTTTTCATTTGAGGAAAACGGGCTGCAATAAAAATAAAAAAATGCTTTATTGAAAAGCATTCACAGACATGGTAGTCTGCTGACCACAGCAGGCCACCATCCCTGTGATTCTAGCCATTCGCAATGGCTCGCAAATTGCGACCTACCTCATGAATATTGATGAGGTAGGTCCATTTGCGAGCCCTTGCGAATCGAGAATTGAGTTTAATACATTCCAATAGTGATTACTTCATTGCGATTCGCAAAAAATCGCAATTAGGTAATCGCTACTGGATCAAATGATACATCTGGCCCCAAATGTCTAAGACAGGCATAAGCCAACTTCTAAAAGTGGTAGTTTCAAAATTGTAATTTACAATCCAACTTTACCATAAGTTAGGATTTTTCATTACGATTCTAAAGACACCAAACATGAACTGGTTAACTGTTCCGATTTGGAAATTACAGCTCATCAATTGTATTAATGTAACTTAATCTTACCCTGTGGGAGAGGTGAACCTTCCAGTAATGAAAAACAAATGTTAGAGTTTTTCACTACCAGTACATGTCCTGCTTCTCAAATACATTGCAGCGTGTGCTGTGTACTGTCCAGGGCCTACCCCAGGAGTTATATATGTATTAAAAAGGAAGGTTTGGGCCTGACAAAAGGATTATGTTGCCAGGTAGAAATGGCAGTTTGAAAATGCATACACAGGCTGCATGGCAGGCATGAGTGGCAGTCAGTGCTGAAGGGCCACCAGTAGCATTTAAATTGCAAGCCCTGGGTACAAGTTGTGCCATTTTGCTAGGGACTTACAAGTAAATTGAATTAGTCAATTGAGTACAAGCCACTTCTACTTTGTTTGTTTTAAGAAGAGAGCAAAAGCACTGGTTAGCAGTAGTATAGTGTGCAGAATCCTTATGCCAGCAAAAACGTAGTCAGCAAAACAGTAGGGTTCAAGACAAAAAGTTACTGGAAATACCAAGGATGCCAGCTCTAGGACCGTTCATCATTTTTTAATCTGGCGTTTTATGTAAATTGCAGGATTGCCAATTAATAAGTATTACAAAGTAAAGCAAACTACAGAAAATAAGAAGACAAGGAAACATTTTCAAATAGCCACACGCTGGGCTGAGTTGTTTGCCAAAGGAGCAAGGTAAGACAGTGTTTTATGTTTCTTGGTAATAACATTCTAGATCGTTGAAAACTTTTTTTTATTTTTCGATTAATCTACTGTAGGATGTGAAAATATTTTTGATTTAAAACGCGTTTAACACCCTTTTTATTTCCCTTTTTAATCAAGGGAACAGATTGGTTCAACCGAGAACATAAAAATACTTACTCATACTTCAGAGGGCAGGGGCGCAAGCTCTAACGCTTAAAATCTCAGTGGTTCATTGCCTCTTGCAACAGGGGGTCATCAGGGAACAAAGAACAATTTTCTCATCGTTTCTCAGATTCTGCCTCTGTGCTGAACAGCTTAGCGTTTTATGGGGATAGGTGAAGAACCAGGGGTGGGGGCGACAACAGCGTGACCGCTTTTTTATGTCATAATGTAATGATATATCGATCTGGAGGCCAGCGGGTAAGTAATAATGACCTTTGGAGGTGTTATGGTGTTCTTCCCTGATATGAAAAGCTGAACAAATACCTTTTTCAGTAAAACATGGTGTACAGGACCTATGGTCAGTGCCACCCTGCACCTACGACAGTTCAGTGGATTACATCCCAGGAGCAGCCATACCAGTTAGTCCGTTGGGAGATAAACGAAATGTGCTTAGCTTTGGGAATACAAAGGTGCAATAAAGGGAAAAGGGCTGGTTCTACTCATGTTTGATGTGTGTGAGAGGGAGATGGTACCAAAGACACATTGAGGTGAAATAGTAGTTAGTACTAAAGAGACATTGAGGTGGAGTGTAGTCAAGAGCAATAATCCTGGAATGCTTGCACACCCAAGGATGCAAAGCTTTGACGCTTGCATTGTGTACCTATCCATCTGATTAGAGTAGCTACCAGAAACGCTACTCAATAACAAAGTTATGGAAGACTTTCTCACCGATTGGTCACACGGGTGTTGGAAAACGGATCATGACGGCTCCGCTTGCTCTGAGCAGATCCGAACACCTGTTTTTTAAAGTGCCTGCAGTGTGTAAAGTGAATTTATTTAACCTGATATTTCTGGGAATTAGTGTAATATTTCTGAAAGCACAGCTCAGAAAGAGACAGGCTTTGCTCTCTGTTTCCGAGCTGCACGGTAAAAAAAAATCAACCTCCATCTCGGAGAAATATTGAGTTAAGTGAATCCACTTTACACATTGGAGGCGCATGAAAAGAGGTGCGCAGCTCTGCGCAAGCCAGTGCAGCCCATCATGCTAGGCCCCAGGTGCTCTTCAAACAAAATGCCCCTCTTGCATATGTTGTTCTTAACCTGCAACTGGAGATTGCAGTTACATTGAGATCTCTTTTCATCGTGTTCAGTCAAGATGTTGGTGTCCCTTGGAAAGCTAACAGTTCCTCGGAACAGCATACTTATGATGGGGTGTAAAGTGCTCCTAGTAATGTGGCTTCAAGCAATCATTTCATCTTGGGGGATGAGAGGGCGGTTTAAAAAAAGGCGAAGATCCTCCTTTTTGAGACTGCATGATCGTCGATTGCGTGCGCCTTGATATATATGTATATATATGAATATAAAATAACTGCAATGGCTTTTAATTGTTGCCTCTCAGGGTCCAATTGCCGAACAATGAATGAGTACTTAAAAAAATAAAAATCATATCATGGCAGACAACACCTACAGGTCCTAAAATGGTGGTAATGTACTTTGCATATTTGACATCAACTATGGTGGGCAGTGCTGAAAGTTGCAACACCTATAAGCTGAAGAAAAACATTTTTAGCTTTGTTTTATTTTTGCATATTTTACTGATTAACAAAATAATTAGCATTCATGGTTTCAGTGTGTTTGAAGCACCTGTTGCTATGCTACGACAAAAGATCAAAAGCTAACAAGCTAAACAACAATTTTCTAACTATAGCATATAGAAACACCTAAAAGCTCTATACATTTTTAAATATTCTCTAGTAACATTATGGGATTCATAATATTCGGAGAAGTCCGTCAAAAGACTACTAAAACGTTGTTATTGAATGCATCCACTTACGGAAAGCTTCAAAGTCAGTACACGTGCAACTCCTGATTAACAAAATTTTATTCCATTCATGTCCTGCACAGCTTTCCACTGAGCGGGTCCACATTCAATAAAAATTATAAACTTCCAAGCCCACTCTCATGTTCAATGTGTCAGAATGTTTGCCGCTAAGAGTAATACATTGTAAAGGTATGGGTAGAAGGGGAGGCTCCTTCGCTATGGCGAAGAAGCGTCTTCCCACAGGCTGTGACAGACGCAGAAACATAAAACAATAGTTTTCTATCGTTTTATTTTTCTGCTTCTGGCACAGCAGTGCAGGGAGGGGCAGGGCTGGGCTGTGGGAGGTGGGAGTGGGGAAGAGTGCACTAAGTGCACATGTGTGTTTGGCCGGCCGTTTGAGGACGTTTGAGGACGGCCAAACACACATGCGCGCTTAGGTTTCTCCAACATGGCTGCATACACAGCCGGGCTGGAGAAACTGCACAGACCTCAGGCTTGTATCTGAGAAGCAGTGATTGCCGCTCAGACCAATCCTGATGCTGCTTTCATGCTATGTATATGTAAGCAGCGCCAGGATTCCTGGGGAGCCTGTGATGGTGCTGTGAATGCTGGGACACCAGAAGAGGATCGAGGTGGCAGGTGGCAGCAGCGGCGACGGAAAGATGAAAACAATATTTTTATTTTTCCCTCCTTCCCTCCTCACCTTCCCTCCTCTTTCCCCTCCCCTCGAGATTTATGGTGGCCGGCGCTGATGGGCAGCAGTAAGCATTGGCAGAAACTGCTGTCCTCGCAGATGACGGGTCAGACTGTACTCAAGATGTTCTAGTGTTCCAGCAGCATAGTGATCGATATACAAAAAGAAAGACAGACGGATGGAAAGAGAGACAGACTGGTGGTGGTCGGACAGACAAATGGGTTCTTGGATGACAGACGGACGGAATGGGCAGATGAACTGATTAATACCTATTATGCTGCTTCTCTGGTCCCGTTGGTAATTCCTCATTCTAAGTCCTCTAGACAATGCTGCAAGCTGCTTCTCTGGTCCCACTGCAATTCCTCATTTTAAGTCCTCTAGACAGTGCTGCTAGCTGCTTCTCTGGTCCCAGTGGTAATTCCTCATTCTTACTCCTGTAGAGAATGCTGAGCTGCTTCCCTGGTCCAAGTGGTAAATTCTCATTCTAAGTCCTCTAGACAGTGCTGCGGCTGCTTCTCTGGTCCCAGTCTTGCCCCAGTCTTAATTCCTCATTCTTAGTACTCTAGGAAATGCTGCTAGCTGCTTCTCCGGTCCCACTGGTAATTACTTGTTCTAAGTCCTCTAGACAATTCTGTAAACTGCTTCTCTGGTCCTGTCGGAAATTCTAAGTTCTAAGTTCTCGAGGCAGTTCTGCTAGCTGCTTCTCTGGTCCCGGTAGCAATTACTCATTCCAAGTCCTCTAGACAGTAGTGTTAGCTGCTTCTCTGGTCCCAGTGGTAAACCCTCATTATTAACACTGTAGACAAGGCTGCAGCTGCTTTTCTGGTCCCAGTGGTAATTACTCATTCTAAGTCCTCTACACAGTGGTGCAGCTGCTTCTCTGGTCCAGTGGTAATCCCTCATTCTTAGTCCTCTAGTAAGTGCTACTAACTGCTTCTCTGTTGCTGTTGGTACTTACTCATTCTAAGTCCTCTAGAAAATGCTACAGGCTGCTTCTCTGGTCCTGTCAGTAATTCTTCATTCTAAGTCTTCTGGGCAGTGCAGCTAGCCGTTTCTCTGCTCCTAGTGGTAAACACTCATTCTAAGTCCTATAGACAGTGCTGCAGCTGCTTCTCTGATCCCTTTGGTAATTCCTCATTCTTAGTCCTCTAGGAAGAGCTGTTACCTGCAACTTTGGTCCTGTGGGTAATTTGTCATTCTAAGTCCTCTAGACAATGCTGCAAGCTGCTTCTCTGGTTCCGTTGGTAATTCCTCATTCTAAGTCCTCTAGGCAGTGCTGCTATCTGATTATCTGGTCCCAGTGGTAATTCCTCACTCTAGGTCCTCTAGACAGTGCTGCAGCTGCTTCCCTGGTCCCAGTCTTAATTCATAATTCTGAGTCCTCTAGGAAGTGCTGCCAGCTGCTTTTCCGGTAATTTTTCATTCTAAGTCCTCTAGACAATTCTGCAAACTGCTTCTCTGGTCCCGTAGGTAATTCTACACTGTGCTGCTAGCTGCTTATCTGGTCACAGTGGTAATTTGTCATTCTATGTCCTCTAGACAGTGGTACTAGCTGCTTCTCTGGTCCCAGTCTGGTCCCAGTCTTAATTCATCCTTCTTGGTACTCTAGGAAATGCTGCTAGCTGCTTCTCTGGTCCCGTTGGTAATTCCTTGTTCTGAGTCCTCTAGACAATTCTGCAAGCTGCTTCTCTGGTGCAGTTGGAAATTCTAAGTTCTAAGTTCAAGAGGCAGTGCCACTAGCTGCTTCTCTGGTTCCAGTAGTAATTCCACATTCCAAATCCTCTATACAGTGGTGCTAGCTGCTTCTTTGGTCCCAATGGTAATTCCTCATTCTTAATACTGTAGACAATGCTGCAGCTGCTTCTCTCGTCCCTGTGGTAATTACTCATTCTAAGTCCTCTACACAGTGCTGCAGCTGCTTCTCTGGTCCCAGTGGTAATTCCTCATTCTTAGTCTTCTCGGAAGTGCTGCTACCTTCTACTCTGGTCCCAATGGTAATTCTTCATTCTAAGTCCTCTAGGCAGTCCTGCTATCTGCTTCTCTGGTCCCAGTGGTAATTCCTCGTTCTAAGTCCTCTAGACAGTGCTGCTTCTCTGGTCCCAGTCTTAATTCATAATTCTCAGTTCTCTATGAAGTGCTGCTAGCTGCTTCTACGGTAATACTCATTCTAAGTCCTCTAGACAGTTCTGCAAACTGCTTCTCTGGTCCTGTAGGTAATTCTTCATTCTAAGTTTTCTAGACAGTGCTGCTAGCGGCTCATCTGGTCCCAGTGGAAATTCATTATTCTAAGTCCTCTAGACAGTGCTGCTAGCTGCTTGTCTGGCCCCATTGGTAATTCTGCATTCTTAACCCTGTAGCCAGTGCTGCAGCAGCTTCTCTGGGCCAGTGGTAATTCTTCAATCAAAGTCCTCTAGACAGTGTTGCAGCAGCTTCTCTGATCCCAGCGGTAATTCCTCATTCTTAGTCCTCTAGGAAGTGCTGCTATCTGCTTCTCGGGTCCTGTCAGTAATCCCTCATTCTAAGTCCTCTAGACAATGCTACAAGCTGCCTCTCTGGTCCTGTTCGAAATTCATCATTCTAAGTCTTCTAGTCAGTGTTGCTAGCTGCTTCTCTGGTCCCAGTGGTAACTCTTCATTGTAAGTCCTCTAGACAGTGCTGCTAGCTGTTTCTCGGGTCCCAGTGGTAATTCCTCATTCTTAGTCCTACAGCCAATGCCGCAGCTGTTCCCCTTGTCCCAGTGGTAATTCCTCATTCTAATCCTCCAGACAGTGCTGCAGCAGCTTCTCTGGTCCCAATGGTAATTCCTCATTCTTAGCCCTCCAGGATGTACTGCTTCTCAGGTCCCTTCAGTAATTCTTCATTCTAAGCCCTCTAGATAATGCTGCAAGCTGCTTCTCTGATCCTGTCAGTAATTCCTCATTCTAAGTCCTCTAGGCAGTGCTGCTAGCTGCCTCTCTTGTCTCATTGGTAATTACGGTTTCTAAGCCCTCTACATAGTGCTGCAGCTGCTTCTCTTGTCAAAGTGGTAATTCCTCATTCTTAGTTCTGTAGGAACTGCTGCTAGCTGCTTCTCTGGTCCTGTCGGTAATTCCTTATTCTGAGCCCGCTAGACAGTGCTGCAAGCTGCTTCTCTGGTCTCGTCACTAATTCCCCATTCTATGTCCTCTAGGCAGTCCTGTTAGCTGCTTCTCTGGTCCAGTCAGTAATTCATTATTCTAAGTCCTCTAGACAATGCTGCAAGCTGAATCTGTGGTCCGATCGGTAATTCCTCATTTTCAGTCCCCTAGTCAGTGTTGATAGCTGCTTCTCTAGTCCCATTGGTAATTTCCCATTCTAAGTCCTCTAGACAGTGACAGTGTTGCTAGTTGCTTCTCTGGATCCGCTGGCAATTCCTCATTCTAAGACCTCTAGAAGTGCTGCTAGTTGCTTCTCTGGTCCCAGTGGTAGATCCTCATTTTAAGTTCCCTAGACTGTGCTGCTAGCTGCATCTATGGCAGTGGTTCCCAACCTTTTCACTTCTGTGGACCCCCACTTTATCTTTACTGGAACCCGGGGACCCCCATTGAATCCTTATTGGAATCCAAGGACCCCCTAATGAGTCATTACTGAAAACTGTGGACCTAATCAGTTAATATTATTTAATTTTCTAAGCAGTAGCGGACCCCCTTAGGAGGCTTCGCGGACCCCCCGGGGTCCCTGGACCACAGGTTGGGAACCACTGATCTATGGTCCTAGTGGTAAATTCTTATTCTTAACACTGTAGACAATGCTGCAGCTGCTTCTCTGGTCCCACTGGTAATTCCTCTTTCTAAGTCCTCTAAAGAGTGCTGCAGCTGCTTTGATATCCCAGTGGTAATTCCTCATTCTTAGTGCTATGGGAAGTGCTGCTAGCTGCTTCTCTGGTCCTTCAGTAACTCCTCCATTCTAAGTCGTCTAGGCAGGTTTGCAGCTGTGTCTCTGGTCACAATGGTAATTTCTCGATCTTAGCCCTCTAGGCAGTGCTGCTAGCTGCTTCCCTGGTGCCGTCCATAACTCCTCCCTTCAAAATCCTCTAGGCAGTGCTGCAGCTGTCTCTCTGTTCCCATTGGTAATTCCATGTTCTAAGCCCTCTAGATAATGCTGCTAGCTGCTTCTCTAGTCCCAATGGTAATTGCTCATTTTTGGTCCTGTAGACAATGCTGCATCTGCTTCTCTGGTCCCAGTGGTAATTATTGTTTCAAGCCCTCTACACAGTGCTGCAGCTACCTCTCTGGTCCTAGTGATAATTCCTCATTCTTAGTGCTATAGGAAGTGCTGCTAGCTGCTTTTCTGGTCCTGTCGGTAATTCCTTATTCTAAGTCCTCTAGACAATGCTGCAAGCTGCTTCTCTGGCCCCTTCAGTAATTCCTCATTTTAAGTCCTCTAGGTAATCCTGCTAGCTGTTTCCCTTGTCACAGTGGTAATTCCTCATTCTAAATCCTCTAGGCAGTGCTGCCAGCTGCTTCTCTGGTCCTGCCACTAATGCCTCATTCTAAGTTCTCTAGGCGGTGCTACTAGCTGCTTCTCTGGTCCCAGTGGCAATTCCTTATTCTAAGTCCTCTAGACAGTGCTGCTAGCTGTGTCTCTGGTCCCAGTGTTCATCATCATTTTAAGTCCTCTAAACACTGCTGATAGCTGCTTCTCCAGTCCTGTTGGTAATTCCTCATTCTAAGTCTTCTAGACAATGCTGCAAGCTGCTCCTCTTGTCCTGTCGGTAACTCCTCATTATAAGTCCTCTAGGCAGTGCTGCTACCTGCTTCTCTGGATCTGTTGATAATTCCTCATTCTAAGTCCTCTAGAAGTGCTGCTAACTGTTTCTCTGGTCCCAGTGGTAATTACTCATTCGAAGTCCTCTAGACAATGCTGCTAGCTGCTTCTCTGGTCCCAGTGGTAATTCCTTATTCTTAGTCCTGTAGACAATACTGCAGCTGTTTCTCTGGTCCCAGTGATAATTCCTCATTCTAAGTCCTCTACACAGTGCTGCAGCTTCTTCCCTGACCCAGTGGTAAATCTTCATTCTTAGTCCTCTAGAAAGTGCTGCTAGCTGCTTTTCTGGTCTCGTCGGTAATTCCTCATTCTAACGCCTCTACACTATACTGCTAGCTGCTTCTTTGGTCCCACCAGTAATTCCTCATTCTAAATCCTCTAGGCAATGCTGCTAACTGCTTCTCTAGTTCCAGTGGTAATTCTTCTTTCTAAGTCCTCCAGACAGTGCTGCCAGCTGTGTCTCTGGTCCCATCAGTAAGTCCTCATTCTAAGTCCTCTAGGCAGCGCTGCTAGCTGTTTCTCTGGTCCCAGTGGTAATTCCTCACTCTAAGATCTCCAGACAGTGCTGCTATCTGCTTTTCTGGTCCCATCAGTAACTCCTCCATTCTAAGTTGTCTAGGCAGTTCTGCAGCTGTGTGTCTGGTCACAGTGATGATTCCTCATTCTTAGTCCTCTAGGCAGTGTTGCTAGCTGCTTCTCTGGTGCCGTCAGTAACTCCTCCATTCTAAATCCTCTAGGCAGTGCTGCAGCTGTCTCTTTGTTCCCAGTGGTAATTCCACATTCTTAGGCTTCTAGACAGTGCTGCTAGCTGCCTCTCTGGTCCCGTTAGTGACTTCACCATTCTAAGTCCTCTAAGCAGTACTGCAACTGTGTTTCTGGTCACTGGGGAAATCCTCATTCTAATTCCTCTAGACAATTCTGCAGCTGCTTCTCTGTTACCATCAGTAACTCCCCCATTCTAGGCACTCTAGGCAGTGCTGCAGCTATGTCTCTGTTCCTGGTGCTAATTCCTCATTCTTAGTCCCCTAGACCAGCGGTTCTCAACCTGTGGTCCGCTGCCCCCCAGGGTCTGTGACACATTCCCACGGGATCCGCAAGCCTGGGCCGGCAGCTGGGGCCTCTCAAAACATGTGCATGTTTTTATATTCATTACTTCCTTTTTGCAGCAGTTTTAAAAGCACTGCAAAGTTTCTTGTACATCCGGCAACTTTCGGGCACAAATAAAAGCGTCAAGATAACTCTGGTGATTAATGTTCCTGCTGTAGAGAGATGAGACTTTTACCTATTGGCAGTTTTGACTCATGTAAGGTAGCGCAGAAGGTTAATTTGCCTGCTGCAAAGAACATGTATCAGGCACAGAAAAGTATTTTATGTGCATAGCACACTGGGTTACTGCTTTAGTCACATAGATTATTTTGTTACTTTTTCAGTTCATAAGTTATAATCGTAATTTAGCACAGTGAGCTATGAGCTGCCATCAAAGAGCTGCACGCAAACTGCAAGCACAAATTATGGGCCTGATTCTAACTTTGGAGGACGGTGTTAAACCGTCCCAAAAGTGGCGGATATACCACCTACCGTATTACGAGTTCCATAGGATATAATGGACTCGTAATACGGTAGGTGGTATATCCGCCACTTTTGGGACGGTTTAACACCGTCCTCCAAAGTTAGAATCAGGCCCTATGTTTTTTCCTACTTTTCATTTTCCTTATGCTTCTAAAAAAGATTTGCTTGCGTAGAAATACATTCTTATTATTAAAGTCAATGCAAACCACTGTGTTATGTTCTGAATCCTGAGTCTGTGCTTCTCCACACCAAGCACTCAGTGAAAATGCCTGCAAATGTGGATGACGTGAATCCTACACTTTATAGTCCTCTGTAAAGTTCTCCAACACCCTACACTGGTATGAGAGGTATTATCAAACAAATGAATTACTTGTGGCAGAGAGGCTAAGGAGAGATGAGAGGCCCTTTGGTTTCACTTCCTTTCCCCATCACATATTTACATGAAAAAGCTTCCTCTGATCTTATGTACCCAAAAATGAAAACAGAAATCACTTTGGAAATGTAGAATCTGACCTGAGGATTCAACTTTCCTAAATAAAACCAAACATTGAAAAGTTAGTCGCCAAGATGCAGCATCAACCTTAATAGCAAAATCTTTCAATTTTGGCATATTTTTTCAATATAAAATAATGATATCTTTAGTAATTTGAGTATTTGTTTGGTGTGTACTTGTTTGTGTATTTTCTTCAAATTACTGTTTTAAAATTTGAAATTTAAATCCTACAAATTGATTGGGGGTCACTGGCTTCCATTAATGATTTACTGGGGGTCCTCAGGATTCAAAAGATTGGGAACCAATGCCTAGACAATTCTGCAGCAGCTTCTTGGGTCCCGTCAATAACTTCTCCATTCTAAGTCCTCTAGGCAGTGCTGCAGCTGTGTCTCTGTTCATATATCCACTACACTCCAAACCAAAATACATAGGTAAAAGACATTGGCCCTCATTATGACATAGGCGGTAAATGCCGTCTACCGCCAAGCCAACGGCAGCCAAAAGACCATCGCCGTGGCTACCAGCCGACCGTCATATTATGACCGTAGCTGGAATTCTGCCAGAAGACTGGTGAAATTCTAGCTACGGTCATGGCGGTAAGGTGGCTCCTCTTCCAGCAGCAGCGCCACGGCAGTAGACCTGCTGCAGACTGTATCATGATCCATGATACGGCCTGGCGGTGTTCTGCTGGCAGATGCTGCTGCTGGCATCAGCGCCCCATCCCGTCTCCTGCCGGAGGATCCCCTGCAAGCAGGTAAGTCAGGTGCTCTGACAGGGGAGGGGGGCGTTGTGGGGGTGTGTGTGTATGTTTCTATGTGCATGCAGGTGTGGGGCATGTGGAATGCGTGGGTGCATGAATGGATGTGTGTGTGTATGTTGTGTTGTGTGAATGTGTGTGTGCTTGTATGTATGTCAGTGTGTGTGGATGTGTGTGTGCATGGATGTATGCATGTGTGGGTGAATGTGGGTATGTGTGTGTATGCATGTGTATGCCTGTTCGTGTAGGTGTGTGTATGTCGGGGGATTGGAAGGGGGAGAGTGGGGGAGGCCTCTGGGGAGGGGGAGAGGGGCAGGGGAGACCCCTATCAGTGCCATGGAAGGAATTCCCTGGCACTGATAGTGCCTACCGCCATGGTTTTCTTGGCGGTTAGAAAGCCACGAAAACCATGGCGGTGGGCGGGTCATATTCCCGTGGGCGGCCTAGTGACGGCCGTTGGGCTGGAGACTGTAGTCTCCAGCCTGACGGTCATTACCGCCGTGGCGGTCAGTGTGGTACATTGGCAGTTTGGCTTTTGCCAAACCGCCAATGTCATAATATGGCGGTATGTACCGCGGCTGGAGGTACTACTGCCACAATACCACCGACCGCCAGGTTTATAATGACCCCCATTGTCATTTACAATGCCAATAGCTCTAACTCTCACAACTGCAAGACCTATTGCATTGCAAATGCTTGTTTTCCTCATTGTTTAATTTGTACTTTTTTTTAAAAAAAGGGAAGCAAGTCTGGCTGGACTTGAACCTTGCTTTCTTAGTGTGAAGGTCTAGCGACCTTCACACTAACCTAAACGTTTTCATTTATACATTTTTTTTCAAGCCCTTTATAGGCTACCTCACAGTCCCTCCATATTTTTTTTTTTTTTTTTAAATATATATTATAAAAATGCCCTTAAGGGCTATCTGGCAGCACGGAGGAAGCCTTAAGACTTTCCTCATGCTGCCATTGCTTCAGCAATCAGGGAGCTGCTTATAAAGCAGCTCCGTGCTTGCTTAAGCATTTCATCTCTGTTCCCTGCGACATAGATGAAAGCTTCAGTTTTTGACAGTGGGACCTGCTTTACAGGTCCCACTGTCAAAAACTGAAGTGTTTGCTGTGGCTTGGCTGCAGCTGCAGTGGGCACCCTGGGACATAGCAGGAAACAGCCCATGGGGTGGCGGTCCCCAGGGCCATTAGAGGCTCCTCGAGGGGGCCATGCAGCCGACATCCAATTGTGCCCACAACCCTGGAGAGGTGGTGGTCCCCAGGGCTTGGAGGTCCCAAAGGGACACCCTTTCATTTTTTAAATAGTTGCCCCGGGGGGTGGTGGTCCCAGGGGCAGCAGGGGGGTTGTGCAGCCCCCGCTGATAATTGAGTGTATCCCCGGGGAGGTGGTGGTCCTGGGTGCTTGGGGTCTCATAGGGATTCCCTTTCTTTTTTTTAATATTTGCCCTGGGGAGGTGGCGATGGCGCGTGCTAGCAAGGGGAGCCAAAGCAGTGCAATCTGAATGGGGTTGTATCATAAATTCTTTAATTCCTGAGTGAGGGATGCTGCAGCACATAGAATGCCACTGCAGGCTGCCAGTATGGAGTGTGGGAGACCATGGAGAAGGGCGGTACTACCATTCGGTACAAGGACTTAAACCACAGTTCTTAAGTTGCTTTCTGGAAGAAATGGTATCTCTTTTGTCAGAAGAGAGAGCTGGTACCATCACAAAAGCAGTCAAGGTTCATGTGCTTTAGCCAGATTTGTATTGTTTCTTCTTCATTGTTCTTGGCAAATGTTGGACTTGGCCCTCACTGCAGGGTCACCCCCAAACATTTTGCCTTATCCCCTTCTGTGTTTCTGAATTTCTCTTTGTTGGCTTTAGTACTCTGTACACAGTACCTATGCATATCAGTGCTAAGTGCTCATGCTCTCTGCTCTGGGCATGGTAAAACTGGCTTATTACTAAATTGAATTTACTTATAAGTCCCTAGTAAAATGGTACTGAATGTACTCAGGGACTGTAAATTAAATTCTACTACTCAGCTTGAAGCACTTATTGTGCCACCCACTTAAGTAGCCTCTTAACAAAATGCCTCAGGCCCACCATTGCAGCCTGTGTGCAGTTTTAAACTGCCAATTACGCTTGGCAAAATAACCTGTTTGCCAAGCCTAAAACTCCCTATTTTAATACATATGTCATAATTCATATGTCACCCCTAATCTAGGCCATAAACAGCTCATACAACAGGGTGCACTGTATGTAAAAAGTTGGACATGCACTTTTAAGTTTTCCGTGTCCTGGTAGTGATAAGCTCACAAACTTGTTTTTCACTACTGTGACACCTGCCTCTCCCATAGGATAACGTTGGGCTTCCTTATTATATTTAGTAAGGTAGAATGTTTATTTGAGAGCAGTTAGAAATGTCATGTTTGGGGTCTATGGAATTGTAATTTTAAATCATCTTTAATTGTAAAGTAGAATTGTAAGTCACAACTCTGAAAATGTCACTTTTTCAAACTGAGCATTTTCTTGTCCTAACCATTTGGTGCCTGCAACCTGTTTCCTGAGTCACATGACTAGGTGTAGTTGGCAGCTGGCCTTTCTCTATTCCTCACAGACTTCCACACAATTGAGTGTCTGGGTGTTGGCAGGATGGGCCATTCTAGCTGGATGGGGAGGAGGAGCTGTGCACAACCCCACTTGCTCTCCCAAGACACTGCCTCTGCGTACACACAATAAACTTAACACTAACCTATTGTGACTGCCGACAGCCTGGTACCAAGGGAGGGAGGCAGGAAATATCAGACAACTCTGCGGGGGAGAACTCCAGATGTTTCTTCCACTTCTAAGCTGGCACAAGGTATAAAACGAGGACCCTCAAACCCACTCATTAGTACACTCCTGGATTTGTGGACACTAAAGAAGAACGACTGCCATGTTGATCGAGGGCTCCCCCACTGTTTGAGTCCTGCCCTGTTTTTTGAGAAGTAACACTGGAACTCCTCCCTTCAACTCAGGCTACCCGAGTGACTCAAAGAGCTAGTTATCTGGCCTCCAGGTCTGGGGTTCAGGGGCACAACAAGCTCCTGAGGTCTACCTGCAACTGTCCAGATGAATTGCTGCATTGGACCTGCAACTGGACACACCTGAGCCCTGCTTCACTCTTCTAGAAACTTTTCCTGATTCCCATGTGATGCTTCCCAGGTCCTAGAGCCCTGGTGTGCATCAGCTGAGCTCTTCCTGGAAGAAAAGGAGAACTCCTGAAGTTTTGGGTTTTTCTTGACTACAAATGTGTCTGTATGCACCAAGATCTTGTTGCCTGCACCGACCCCCAACATGAAGCTCCGGTGAACCTGACTCTGCGCTACAGCAACTGCCAGTGAAAGCTGGCAACATGAGATCTGTACTTCGGACTACAGCATTTACAGCCTGCAATGAGTGCCAATGCAAAGTTCCAGCAACGTCCACCCACAAAGCCCATCAGGATTCTTACGCTACAGCAACGACCATTCACGGCTCCCAGCTTGCTCTTTGCATTGTAGTGACCTGCACCATCCACAACACTTGCCCTACTCCTCTGTAGTGAAATATGTGTTTTTGACCATTGACTTTGTGTTGCACTACTTCACACCTGAATTAGTTGTTCAGTGTTCACCAATTGCAGATTTCATTTTGTATTCAGTTTAGCTGTCTATTGACTTTATCATAGAGTTAGACATTGCTATGTTAAAGCACTCTGTGTTTTTCCACACAGTAAACTGTACTTATTTTTCGTATTCTTTCTCACCGAAGAGCTAGGACATATTATCACCAAACAGTTAGTCAGTCAGCACGATAAGAATGCACCAGACATCTGTTTTTCAGTGCAGGGAACGGTTTAGCCTTGAGAGAGACAATTTGGGAGATTGGCCAGTTCCAACCTGTTTCTTTCAACTCTGACCTACATTAGCCAGCATGTTTGAATATTTCTTTTTTTATAGGAGGATTTTTTCCAGAAAGCCCTTCTGGTGTTCTTTAGGATATAAAAAGGTGGCCCTGCTCAGTAGCAGTGGAATTTCCAAGACCTCGGTCAGGATTAGACGTTGAATGCCTGACATATCTGTCCCGTGAGGGTGGAGATCACTTTCTCACAGTTGAACGGGGTAATCTTCTTGCTGACATGAGAAAGATGAACAGCTTGGCAGGCCCTAAGGTGATACATTTTTACTTTATTCTTTGCTTTGCAATTATGATATAATATAACCACATGTATTTGCTGTGCACATTGCAGTTGAGAATCATTTTGATATATTTTCCTTTCATTGCTGTGACTATTTTTAAACGTGTGTTTCAACCTACTAACCTCCATTTTAGGAACTTTGTGGTGAAATAAAAATAAATGTCTTTTTTGAACTGAGAAGTGCATTCCAGAGATGGATGCCTGGATAAAACAAAAGTGTTAAACGTTTTTTTCATATTTATAAAAGGTGATTTTTTAACAGAATGATGTCCCTTTTATTCTTGACAGGAGGGTTTGGATACTTTTGTCTGCTTACAGGAAAATGTATTAAAGATGTAAACAGTTAGAATATGAAAATAAGAAATGAAAGAAGCAAGTTAGTTAGAACAAGTTATTGCAAGATACAAATGAAATCTACCAAGCTGTCACAGGAGAATATGGCTTTTCACATTCCAGTAATGAGGAGGTTAAAAAAGGTGGGGGCCGGTGTGAGCTGCATGAGCAGAGCGTAGTCCATGCGCAGAGTAGCCCAAAGTTTTTGGCAGGAGTTGAAATGCATTCTTTAAAAGATTACACTGAGCAAGAAGTTGACGATGTTACCGGTATATTCTGACAACTTTTGCAGAGTACAATGTGTACAATTAATTCATACAAGACACCGGTACTGTCGCAAAATGGGCAGTTTCTAGGAATTCAGTGGAATCCAGAACATAGAGAGATGTTGTTATAGGTAAAACAAAGAATTTTAGAGTTTGTTATCATGCAATACTAAGTAAGAGACACAGAGTTTCATGAGATTGTTTGATTTTTGGAAACAGCATAACCCTCATCTGAGTAAAACCTTAACCCTTTGCCACAAAGTAACTAGGAAAAAACATGAGTTTGAATGGAGTAAAGAGCAGTTGTATGCATTTGATTTGGCAAATGAAATAATTCAACAGACTTTAGACTTGTGTACAGTGCAAAAGGGAGACATTGAGTTACATGTAAGAGTTCAGGGACAATATGCAAACTGGAATATGTGGCAGAAACAGGGGAGGACAAGGGTGCCCCTGGGGTTTTGGACTAGAAAATGACCTGACTTTGGGGAGTGCTATACTCCTTTTGAAAAACAGCTTTTGGCTTGTTATTGGGCTCTAGTGGATACTGAGCAACTAACACTAGGTTATAATGTAATTCTGAGGCCTGAAATGCCAATCATGCAGTCGGTGATGAGTTCACCTAAATCTCACCGTATATCACATGCACAAGAGGCTAACATCATACACTGGATCTGGAACATACAAGACAGGGCTAGAGTAGGACCGGCAGGCACTGCAGCCCTACATGAAAAGGTGTCACAAGCCCCTGTACAGGATGAAGAGAGAGTGCAGAAGGTACCACAGGTAAAAGAGTCACCAGTGAAATGGAGTGCACCATTTGACTTCTTGTCCCTTGAGGATAGGAAGCATGTTTGGTTTACTACTGATTCATTCAAATACCTGGGTACTAAAAGACATTGGAAAGCAGTGTCATACAATCCACTTACAGCAACGTTATTATCTACCACAGGAGAAGGAAAAAGTAGCCAATATACAGAGTTGTACACTGTGTATCAGACTCTAAAGCAAGAGCTGCCTGGGACGTGTCATATTTACACTGATTCTTGGTTCACTGCCTATGGATTAGCCGTTTGGTTTTCCACATGGCATGCATACAACTAGTTAATTCATTTAAAGGAGGTGTGGAGCAAAGAGTTGTGGCAGGAAATTTGGGAAATGTTAGAACAGAGTAAAGTCATAGATGCTCATTGTCCCATTGACTCATTAGAACGCTGATTCAATTCCCTTGCAGGCGTCAAAGACAAAAGTTCAGAGACAGAAGTGTCAACCCAGAATTCTGACTTGGTGGCGATGGCTAAGTGGGTGCACCAGAAATGTGGACACCTGGGAGAAAAAGCCACTTACAGGTGGGCAAAGATTAGATGGATGCACATTCCCCTAGATTTGATAAAAACTGTGATTTTGCAATGTCCTTTTTGCCAGCCTACACAACAGAGATCTGTCCCACAAACAGTCAAAGATCAATTGGGGAGAGGAAAGTTACCAAGACAGATAGAAATCAAAGCTATTCTGTTAAATAGTGGAGAAGCTGATTTATTCATACAGATTGGAGACTTAATTGTCCAACTTGTCATAAGTTCAGTGTATGGAGGATTGGTAAGGAAGGGGATTGCCCCAGCCCTTCTGACAGTGCAAGGAAAGGGAAGCTGTGATTCAGTAGATGAAAACCTCAGTGCTAAGGTGTGGGTTGAGTCTCCAAATGACCCTCCAGAACATGCAGAAATCATAGCAAAGGGCCCTAATAATGTCCTGCTGATTATAAAACAAGGAAATGAAAAAGGAGAGCACATTTCAGATGACAAATGTTATTTGCAAGAAAAATCATGCTTGTTTCTTTTACAGATCCTACTACGACTGGACACTGACCATGAGTGTGCTGTGTGGTCTCCCTTCGGGCGTTTGCGTATGGAGTCGGGGGTGGGACCGCACCCCCATCTTGAACCTGATTGATAACCTTTGTGCAACGCTCCTGCTGCTTTTAAAGTACAAAACCTATGGATCCATTCAGCACTAATTGTGCTTCACGATTCAAGTTTTACATGGGAACAATACAGAGTACCATGGATGTTCTGTCAACTTGTTTGATTACATTTCTTTTTCACTTGACCTAACCCACGGCTTGTTATCATCTGATGACTGCAGCCAGTCTCATTAAGCATGCTTAAATTGCCAGTTGGCTGACGATTCTCGCATGGGAACACTTATATTCCAGTAAACCTTTCAGGTGGACAGTGTACCTTTTCATGATTAGGACTCATGATGGTTCAATTTAATTCTATACCAACTTGCTATTCTAGAGACACTATTATCCCAATCAGAATATATAAGCTTCAGTCTTTTCATTGTAGGTGTGTCTGGTTTAACTGTTCATAAGATCAATACTTTAATCCACTTTCATTGCTTTATAGTGATTGCTTTTATCATTGCATTATGTTGCTGTGTACAATGCAAACCTGATTTGCTTATACATTTTTTTTATTTTTAATAAAGAAAAAAATAAGAGACTAGTACAAAGTCATTGATCAAAGGGTGGAAATGTAATGAAATATGTGTTTTTGACCACCGACTTTGTGTTGCACTACTTCACACCTGAATTACTTGTTCAGTGTTCACCAATTGCAGATTACATTTTGTATTCAGTTTAGCTGCCTATTGACTTTATCGTAGTGTTAGACATTGCTAAGTTAAAGCCCTACCTGTTTTTCCACATAGTAAAATGTTCTTTCTCACCGAGGAGCTAGCACATATTATCACCGAACAGTTAGTCAGTCAGCAGGATAAGAAAGTACCAGACTTCTGTTTTTCAGTACAGGGAACGGTTTAGCCTTGAGAGATAAAAAATTGGGAGACTGGCCAGTTCCAACCTGTTTCCTTCAACTCTGACCTACATTAGCCAGCATGTTTGAATATTTATTTTTTATAGGAGGGTTTTTTCCATAAAGCTCTTCTGGGGGTCTTTAAGATATAAAAAGGTGGCCGTACTCAGTAGCGGTGGAATTTCCAAGACCTCGGTCAGGATTACACATTGAATGTCTGACATATCTGTCCCATGAGGGTGGAGATCTCTTTCTCGCAGTTAAACAGGGTTATCTTCTTGCTGGCATGAGAAAGATGAAGAGCTTGGCAGGCCCTACGGTGATTAATTTTTACTTTATTGTTTGCTTTGCAATTATGATATAATATAACCACATGTATTTGCTGTGTACATTGCAGTTGAGAATCATTTTGATATATTTTCCTTTCATTGCTGTGAAAATTCTTAAACATGTGCTTTCGACGTACTAATCTCCTTTTTAGGAACCTCGTGGTCATTAGTGAAAGCAAAACATCCTCTTGGTCTCCTCCACCACAAACTGGATTCTTTGCACCTGACTATGAGAAGGTAACTTTTTCAGCAGGACTAACCTGGTCCCTGTATCTGTCCCACACTCCATTGCGGTAGGCCTGAAATTGTGACGTTCATTCAGTCTCACATGACGAAATAACCATAAGTGGGGCTTACCTTAAATCTTTCAAATGACATATTTCTAGTTCTACTGATTGGAGTGTTGTTGTTTTGGTGTCAAATAACTGATTAAATGCTACTCTTCTTCCCTAAATTGGTGTGAGGTTTTTCTTGTGAAATGTTTTCACTTTATTAATGTTAAAGTGCTGAAAAGGACTGTGACTGTTGCTTGAGCAGGGGCTAACCCCTTCAATCAACAACCCAAATTTCTTACAACAAATAACAGGAATTCTGTCTTGGGTAGGTTGAGCTTTAAATAGGCACTGGAGCATGTCGGATGCCCTTGTGGACTCTGCCAGTTTGGAGTTTGGGAGGCCATGGAGTAGGACAATACCAACCTCCACATTCGAGAGTACAAGGACTTTAATGGCATTCCTTAAGTCGCTTTTATGGAAGAAATGCTTTCTCTTTCTTTAGAATGAGAGCTTTAAGTAGGTGCTGAGCAGGCAGTGTCTGAGGTTTTGCATGTCTGAAGCAGAGTAGACTTTCAGGTAGAGTTTTGTATCATCAGAAATGTGGTAAATCCTGATGCTGATGTCTGGCAGATGAGCACTAAGCAGCTCCATTCAGAGGTTGAAGATAACAGGGGACAGTATGGAACCTTGGGGACTTCAACAGTGATAGGAAACCCATAAAACTTAATAAATGGTACTAGATATGCTGGAGTCATCATAAGAGATTCCCACTAGTATGGGAATGCCTGCAGACCAATATTAAAAACTGTGTGAATGATGGGGCAGTGTGCAATACTGCTTCATGAGTCCATGATTCCAGCCAGATTTTCATTAAACCCAAATTGTAAATGAATTTCATTAACATAGATCTATGTGGATTCATACTATGTGAATATCCTGAAATTGTGTCATAGATTAGCCCCTTGTGAATCAACCTTGTATAGCAGAGTTCTACAGGATTTGGTTATTACTTGAAGAATGCCTTTGTAACATACACAAAATATCTCTAACACTGTGGTTCTAATTAGAAGCAGGACGGTACAGAGATGCCAAAGTTACTGGGGCCTGAAGAAAAGACGTGTAATTCCTTTCCTGCACCACAATGAGCCTTTTTGCTTGGCATGGGGAAACATGGGAAATGTGAGAGATCTTGTGTTACCAGGACCATTCATTCATGTTTTCCCCAGTTTCTGCAAATTTCCAAGCACAGATTTCTTCTGCTTTCAGCTTTAGTATACAGTGCATGGAAAAACGGAGGGCAACAAGGTGCAGAGATGTACTGAGTGAGGAGTCAGGGCCTCTCTCTTCATGAAGTTTGCTTTGAAACAGTGGTACCAGATGCATTTTACAAACCAAGTCCAACAAAAAACTCAGCTTAAATCAGGTGCAAATAAATTACCCAACGAGTCAGTATTTCTCTTTACTGGTGTCGTATAGGCTGAGGTCTTGCTGGCAAAAATCAATCCGGACATAGCAGTATGGGAAGCAACTACCTTTTCCCCATTCATGGTACATATAAGATACCACCTTCCCTGTTTGCATGTCACTTCACTGCTGCTCCCAAGCTACAGTGTCTGATGACCCGCTTCCCTTCCTACAGGTGGTGGAGTACCACGTCAGGGTCAATGTGCCCGGGCTACAACTCCTCTCCTTTCAGACTCCATCTTCATTTTTTGGGTTCGACGCACAGTTTGGAAGTGGTTTTCTTTCTCACATCTGTTGCATGTTTGCCCTAGTGCAGGACACTTTACTTCATGAGGGAATTAAAGACCACATCAATAGCATAGTTTTGTCACTTTGCTGGGTATTGGCTTTCGCCTCTCAAGACTTGTCTTTTGCTGGCTCCATATAGCAAGTGCTGTTTTACTGTATGTGGAACCTGCCTCCATTGTGACCACTTGACATTCTGATCTCTCCACTGCCGTCACAGATCACTGCAACTTGTTGAGACTCAGCAATTCCAGAAGCGTGAGTCTATGGAATAATTTGGACAAGCAGCCATCAATTGGTCTGATGTGCAGGGCAGTCTTTATCACTGAATTCACAAAAATTCCTCTGTCCAACTGTGACTTCACTGGAGACAATGGCTCCTCCTTTGAGGAATATCCTAGTGAAGTCTAAATTGGATAAGAAAGGCAATTTCCACCAGAAATCTATCACAGGACAGCACCCGGTAGCTGAAATCACAAATTTGAATCATGTCATGCATATGAACAAGCAATTGTCTCCAGGGAAGTCACAGTTGGACAGAGGAGAATTACCTTAAACAATACGACCAGCTGTAGACCATCCAATGTGGTACACCTCATTCTGTGTCCATGGGATCTAGGGTATGTACGAGAGACCAGCTGTGAGTTCTGAGTAAGGTATATTGAGCATAAATCATCTATCTGCAAATGTATGAGCAGGAATACATTGGTCCAGCATTGGCCGCAACTTGGACACACCAAAAGGAACCTAACTTTGATCATCATCAAGAGAATACAACCCATAAAAGGTAAGGATGCCAACGAACAATGCAAGAAGAGAGAAGTATATTGGATTTATACACAGGACACGCATAGGTGGGGCCTGAGTGAGGTAATCCAGTGGGAGAATGCCATATGCTAATCGCATGCTGTTTTCTTTTATTTTTCATAGGGTCCTTTGAGTCCTCCCAGCCCCCAGTGATATGCCCTGCCTTTTGTTGATTTTATGATTCCCTTGTAGTAAACTTGGTTTCTTCCCCAATTTTTCAGTTTTACTTTACTAGTTCAACAGTGTCAAGTGTTCTCTATCCCCTGGTTGGTCAGTGTCTCATCTGATCATTCTTAATTTAGCTGGTAGCCAGATGTAGCTCAGGTGTGGATGGTAGGAGACTGTTCTGCATTTTTTATTTGTGTCTTACAGCTCCAATAGAATACCTGGTTCATGTACAGGTCAGATCCTCTCTTCTTTTTCCTTCTTTTTTTCCATTGTAATTCCTGGGAATGTAGGTCTTTTCCTCTCAGTGTTGTGAGTGGTTTCTATTTTTCATATATTTGTTTTCCCTCAAAGGTCTGGGGTGCCCATATGGCAGTTTTTCAGGGTCTCTCTTTAAAAAATCTTGCCCTTATTGTATTATGCTTTTGCTTCCTATACCCATATGGTGACCACTGTAATACTCACAGTGTTAGACACTGGGGTCCTTTCAACTGGATTAGGACAGAGTGCCTCTATGTAGCAATAGTGTGGCACCCTCGCTATCTCATTTTAAGGCCATTTCATTATATTCTTCTGTCCTGGTCCAATATGACGGCCATTATTGCCTCCTGAGTTTGAGACCTGTCGAGTCCTTCTTCTATCTTTAGGACCCCCTGCCCTTGAACGAGGCTGTGAGTCCTTTCTTTATGTCTGAGCCTCTGCCCCAGGTGCATCCCATTACCAGGTCGTAGTATTTGATGCAGTGAGGTCAGAGTACACTTCTAATTTACCTTTTGGGGAGGTGAGACGGCTAGGCCTTGTCACCCGTTTGCTACCCAGTTCATCAGGTAATTCTGAGGTGCTTTCCTTAATTGTTTATGTGTCTCTGTTTTCAATACTTTTTTCTTGTGATTCCCAGGGTCCATTCCTTAGCCTTGCTGTCATGTGGATGAGATCCTCCATTACTTGGATGACAATAGCAGGGTTTGCCTTTACCAACCAGCAGTGCACTTTGCTCTGGTTGGCCCATGCTCGTGGCCAATATTCTTTCTTTTACCATGGAACTTGCGATGGATTTCTATTGGTTTAGGGGACCCCACAATTTTGATCATTTTTTGTTCTTTCCCTTTCTTCACTTATGGGCCCCAGCCATATTTATGTATTGTAGATCATGCCATCGCTCATAAAGGGCAGCATACAGGCTTTCCATGACATCTCCTTATGATAAGTCCTAGGAGTAACTGGGGCAAATATTTAGATGCCAGCCTCTAGGGATCATGTTTGACCCATTAGGACTCCCTATATCCAGCCTTTACACGGGCCTTTAATCCTCTTCATCTCTTTTTACTGCATGGTTTTCTTGGTTGTTAGTACGTTTGTAACTTTATTTACACAGGAATATGATCCTTGGGGTGTTGAAGGATACCTCAGAGACAGACATGTGTCTACTTGTGAGTGACTGAGATCCTGCCACTTGACTACATTGACCCTGGGATCTGTGACTTATAGTCGCTATTCCTCTTTTCAGTTTTAGTCTTAGACCTTGGTTGGGTTTCTCCTTTGGAGTAACTTGTCAAACTACCCTCTTGAGGTGGCAGATATCACACTTTTGTCCACCTGTGGATCATGTACATCCTGTTATACTATTGAGGCTGGTTGGACAGCCACCAAAGGTAGGAATACAAAGCTTATACCAGGTTTTTGAGTGAGACTAGGGGCCAGATGTATCATCACGGACCTTTGCGATTCGGAAATAGCGATTTTTAAGAAATCGCTATTTCCGACTCGCAAAGTGCCATGTATCACATTTGCGATTTGGTAATAGCGATTTCTTAAAAATCGCAAATGCTATTACCGTATCACAAATTGCGATACCGGCCCCATTCGCAGCTATGGGCCTGTTGGCCCATATCTGCAAATTTTTTGCATTTCCAAGATTGCGATTTCTGAACCAGAAATCGCAATTTTGGAAATGCAAAACCCCAGGGTGCTGGGAGGCTGAGGCCCCCTCTGCTGCACCCCAAACATTTTTTGGGGGACATGTAAGGTGCACACATGCCAAAAGGGCATGTGTGCTTTACATGTACAATTTAAAAATGCATTTTAAATGCATTTTTAAATTTTGCACATGGTTACCACCAAGTTCAACTTGGTGGTAATTAGCGATTCATAAATGCCAAAATCGCATTTAGGAATTGCTTCATACATGTGCTAAGAAATCGCAAATAAGGAATCCTTATTTGCGATTTCTAATTTAGAGAGTCACAATTTGCGACTCTCTAAACAGGGTCGCAATTTTAAGGAATTGCTATTTTAGCGATTCCTTAAAATTGCGTTCAGAATGTATTGCATACATTCTGAACTGGCATTTTGCATTCGCAAACGGGCATTCGCACCCTTTGTGAATGCAAAATGCTTTCATACATCTGGCCCTCGATTTTGTATACTCTACTTACATGTTTTGTCCTCCAGGGGGCCACATGTGTCAGGTTGTCCGGATTTGAACTCCTTTGGTAGTTCATTCCGTGACAGTTGGTACGTATCTGAGTCTGAGTCCTACACGGTTCTTGAGATCTGACGCACTCTGAGCTTAATGTGGATCTGTTTGCTAGTCTGGTGTTATCAGGTGGTATGTCCTCGGGTGTTCGCACACTTCACGAGTGGTTGCTATGCTTGGTACGTATATATTGTCAACACGAAGAGGGTATGTAATGGGTCCAGTCTTTTCTACCTTGGTGCCTGGTACACCAGTTCTGTTACATATAAGTTATGTGTCTAGTTTATGCTATTGGAGTTTTGACCTTGTTTTCATATATTTCCTTTTTTAGATATTCTCTTTGGGTGGTTTTCCCTGCCCCCAGGCTTGTGTTTATTCATATGTGTTAGTGTGCTCTGAAAAAGGTGGCAGACTGGGTTTGTTCTCTGACATCCGTGTAAGCTCCATTTGAATGGAGACCTGAAGACCATAATAGTTCCTAAGAAAAACGTTAGAGAAATCTTTTCAAACCGGTACATCAACCGGGAGATTTATGTAGTGTTTTACGTTCCAAAACATAATACATCCTGGAAAAGAAAGTTTCTCAGCATGGTACATCAATCTGGAGACTTATATAATTTTGTATATTTAAAAAAAAGACGATATCACTTTTCCATTCAGAATATAACAACCGTATAATCCTGTGCTTCAGCATTGTATATGCTAACCAACTAATGAGGTTTTTTGTTTGTACATGCAAAGTATTTGTGTCTCTTCAGGCCCTCAATGTGCCAATGTTTGGTATGCATAGTCTTTACATGATTAGAATGGATGCAATATGTTTAGTTGTTGCATGACTGGTATGGATTTAGTGTGACTGTGATATGACTGAGTGAGAGGTTGGGATTTTAGCATATGAGGGGTGGGGTTGTGACTGCTAATAGAGTATTACTTTTGTTAGGAGTATTGTTTGGTTTTGATTAGTTTAGTGTCCGAAATCATTGTTTTCAGAATATACATTTATACATACATTTTATACATACAATATTTACAACAAATATATAAAGGGCTCTAAAATCAGAACCAAACATAACAGAATATGTGTTATGAAATGTACCACATAAAAGATATTTAATTGTGTTATTGCTTTTTTTCTGATTTTAGTTCATTTTCCCCCTGACAAAAGACCTCCTAAACCTGAAATGCATTGGTGAACGGGGAGCACATAAGTGTAAAACAATCTATTAATGATGACAATTAAGGAATGACGTTTTTATACACCTGGAAGCCGGTCACACTGTGGAAACGAAACACTAATAAAATGAATGATTCATGAAAACTGTAACTGTTTGGTTATTAAGACGGAAGAAATGAAACTACAATAAAACTGATTAATATTGGTTATGAGCGGAGCCTCCTCGCAGTACCTGAAGTAGTACTTTAGGGGAAGCATGTCGCTTTCTATATATGCATATGATGTTTGATATGCAGACTTTAACATATTTTATAATTATGGGGTGCAATGAACTTCGCACAATTTAAAATTCCAACCTCACTGCAAACACGGGATTGCACAGGAGTCAAAATGTTCCAGAACACATCAAATCCATTTCTTGATCAAATTTACATTTCAGCATAAAGGACATTAATTCAATTAACACACTATTTTTCTTTAAAAGAGCTTAATTGCCTTTGAGGGAGTTGTTGCCTATAATGGATTCATGTGTTCCTGAATGCACTGTAGATATTAACTGAAGCCAGATGCCTTCAGGCAGATTAATTTGCATGCAGCTGCAGGCTGGACGTTTCTCATTGCTACCTGGGGTGTCTGTGTCTTTGCCAGTGTCAGTCTCACTTTAAGTGAGCTATCTTTCCTCTGGCAAATCTTTGCCCATGCCATCTGCTTGGCTTCTCCTTCTCTGGTGATACATCCTCATCAACAGCAATGAGAACAAATTACTGTGCGGCCAGGTATACTTCAGCATAATTACGGACATTTATAATGTGTTTTTTTGAGATATTTGTTCTTTAAACTGACAAACGACAATAAGAATTACTTTTGAGATGAAAATGCCTTTCTTGCTCACTGACTACTACCTCTAGCACTGGCACCCTAACAATTTCTTTATGTCAATTTTCTCTCCTCTAAAGTCTGTGAAGCCTCCTTTCTTCATGATCTGCTTCAAGGCGACCGTACCAGATCCATGCACCCTCCCTCTCGACCACCAACCAGACAGTGTGCGCAACACATACATGCCCACCCTGCCTACTTGGAGTAATAGTAAGAGATCCATTGTATCTTCTTCAGCCTTGGCTTAATGAGTGACAAACACTGGATGCAGGATATGTCATTGCAAGTGCAATGAAATGCTAAATCTTTAGGCAACCTTGATACTCAGTCTAGGCCAGGGTGTCCAACACAGATCCAGGAGGGATACAGCCATGCCAATTGTAGTACTTTTCCTAAAAGCCTACCTAGGCCTGTCCCTTTGGGCCCTACATTCGACATCCCTGCCGTCTACTAATGTTGTGTTCTATGGTTGGTAATTTGAAAATGGATGCAAAGGCAAAACTTTGAGGAATACATGTTTTAATTAACTAGAAGGTATAACTTAAAATTTTGCAACCATGTAAGCAAATTCGGATACAGCTTGGTTACAGTTGACAAAATTAAATTGTGTCCCTCTTTCAATAAAGGTAAAAGAATAAACAAAAATGCAGATTGTGCATGCTAAAAGACATCGAATATATGATTGTGTCATCTTCAAAAATGCTAGCGTTTTATATCAAATGTGTAACAACTACCGTAACCAGAAACACATTCCTATGTGACCACCATTTGGGAAAATAATAAGTCCAGTTGAAGCTATTTATATCCAAAAACCTATGCTAATTCATAAGTATCTTAGTTTCTGAAGTCCCCCTTACACTCAGCGCATGTTATATTTACAAAGTTCAAAATAAAACAGACAGGATCGAAAATCTCCTGCCTTTTCAAGAATTACTGTCCATTCAAGACATTGCAGGATTAAGAAACACCTTTACTTTTTTTTAACAACATTTCATTACATTTGATGCACGGTCCGTCAAAATCAGCAGAAAAATGTTTTCAAAGTGCTCTCATTGCCAGAATGTCATCTAACATAAATATCTTACCCATAACATTATTAACAAAAATAAAGCTCCATTGGAGTTTGTATTACAAAATCTACTCCAGAGCAACAATATTTGTGTAACTGAAATGTAGCATACAATATTTATGTCAGACAATATATCTGTGTACAATATTCTGACGTACAATCAGTGGCGGCTCATCTGCTATGCACACTGTGCTCGCTCCAGGCTGGCAACACAGTGCCGGACTGGAGAGAGCAGGCACATGCTCCTAGTCTGCCTGGGAGTGCCCTGGCTGAGCAGCATCAGGACTGGCCGCAGGGCAGGCTGGGAGCCTGTGCCTTCCTGCTGCTGAGACGACGAGGGTCGGCAGCGCGGTGGTAAGTTTTAAAAATGTATTTTGTAATTTTATTAATCCCCTGTCACACGCTGCCCCACCTTGTGTAACCCCCATGAGCCGCGACTGCGTACTACCATGCGGCACACAATGAGACTGCTACCCCAATTAACCAATATTGTCATACAATGTAATGCTTTGAAGAACAACAGGAACTGTTGATTTAGAACACATACAACCAACACAACTTTCATTTAACTTTAACCTCCTCCTATTGGAAGAATCATGGATTAAAGATGAAGTTTCCCACCAAGGACACCCATTCAAGAAAATCTACACAGGTGATAGTAGAGGGCAAAGCATGATTTCAAACACACTTAGGGGCATATTTATACTCTGCTTGCGCCAAATGTTTGACGCACATTCGGTGCAAACCCTGCCCCATATTTATACTTTGACGCCCGACCCTGCGGACGTCAAAATCCCACCATGTGAGTAATTTTTTGGAAGGGGGAACCTGCCTTGCATTAATGATATGCAAGGTAGGCGTTCCCTTCCAAAAAATGACTTTAAGGCCTGTGCGCCTTATTTATACTCTGGCGTCATTTTGACGCACAGGAGAGGGTGGGCCTTAAAAAACAGCGCACAGCCTGATGGGCACCGTTTTTTAACGCCTGGGTCAGGGCAGGCGTTAAGGGACCTGTGGGCTCGGAAGGAGCCCAGAGGTGCCCTCCCCTGCCCCCAGGGACACCCCCTGCCACCCTTGCCCACCCCAGGAGGACACCCAAGGATGGAGGGACCCATCCCAGGGAAGTTGAGGTAAGTTGGGGAAAGTATTTTTTTCTGTTTGTTTTAAGTGGCATAGGGGGGCCTGATTTGGGCCCCCCTACATGCCACTATGCCCAATGACCATGCCCAGGGGACATAAGTTCCCTGGGCATGGCCACTGGGCAAGAGGGCATGACTCCTGTCTTTGCTAAGACAGGAGTCATGTCAATGGAGGTTGGGCGTCAAAAAAAGTGGTGCAAGTCCGGTTTGAGGCCTGATTTTTGCCTCAGACCTGACTTGCACCATTTTTTGACACACAACCCCCATTTTCCCATACGCCTGCGCTGCCTGGTGTGAGTCATTTTTTTTTACTCAGACCAGTCCGCAGCGCCGGCTAACGGCATTCCATAAATAAGGCGCCCGCATGGTGCGTTGGAATGGCGTTAGCCGGCGGTAAAATTTTTGACGCACAACTGCGTTGGCGCAGTTGTGCGTCAAAATGTATAAATATGGCCCGTAGTCCTTTAAGAATATGACTTTTGTTTTTGAGCCAAACCGAAAGCCTCACATCTGTCTCCATTTTGCTGGCAGTGTGTAAAGAATGCTGCTTTGTTGTATGATGCAGTACAATCCACCTTTTTTGGTCATGGCAACACTTTGCCAGTGAAATGTCAATAGAGTGTTAGTTGGGTTGAGGGTCATATTTGATAAAACCTGGTGCGGGTATATGTTTAAAACAACCTCTCAGGATACTGTTTATCAGAGAATGAGTCCAGTCATGGAAGAAATGCCACTTCTAATAACTACAGATGATCCTGTTTTAACCCTTGATCTTGCTCAGTTTCTCAACAGGCCAGGGAAGCACAGGACCAGGGGCATAGGTTGTATGAAACCTTCACAGATCTCCAGTTGTCACTTGATTATGATCCTATTGATATGCAGTAGAGCTGTTTGAAGTTTTTTCTTTTTAATATTTTAAATCTTAGATTCTGTTTTAATCACTCATATCAATTTGTTCTTACACTTTTCATTTTTCAACTGCATGCTTTAATCAGCTTTAAACATATTTCGTTTTGTGTGCTTCAGTATAATCACAGTAAAACTTGATACGTTTATTTTTAAAAAGTGATCATTGATCCAGTCTATTGCTTTAACAAATTATGTGGAAAAAGGAAATGATGGAGAGAACAGCCACTAGGTTTGGCACTGAGGTTTTTGGTGCCTACCCACCCTATATTTATATTTTTATTCTTCTCTGTCTTAGTTTGCTCCTCTGTGAAATCACTTATAACTTCTGAAGTAATAAAAAAAGTTTTCAGCAAATAGCTACTAAAATGTTACTTGGAACACTGTCACTTCACCTCCTATCTTGTTCCCAGTAACACAAACTATCAAACTGAAGATAAATGGAATGGAACCCTGATGGTCCACAAGAGGAGACCTTTTGCTTTGAATGTCCATTGTCAGCTCTTTTAGGTGACCAAAGGCTAAAAGACACATTTTGTGAAACAAATAAATACATGTTGCAGACATACAGAGGTGATAAACCCACACTGAAGAATGGCCCAATGTTTGCACCATCTAGGTACCAAAACCTAGATGATAAAGACACTGGAGAGGGGCAGGGCAGCAATCAGGGGAGGTATAGGAATTTGGGACAGGGTAACTCAAATCTCTTTATGCTTTAAGGGGTTCTACATTTTACTTTCTTCAGTGATTACTACTTAGCCTTGGGAGCACAGATGCATAACAAGAGACTATTCCTACTGGCTTCTATAATTAGTGTACTTTGGGGTGAATGTCTGTTAACTTCAGAGACACATTGAACTGGGATTGAAAAGCCTGAATCCCACATGATGTTACCTATTTTAATGAGAGAACTCAAAATCAGAGCTAGTTATTGCCTGTGTTAAATTCCAAATTTCACTTGGTGCAAAAAGGACCTCACATTTGGCCGGTCTATTCAGAGCGTCAGTGAACTTTTTAGTTCTGGCCTTTGAGACAGCACACCAGGTCCTGTTTCTCCAAACAAATGATAGATAATGCACATCTTTTGGTCAGTGGGATTTCTTCATTAGCCTTTTAAACTGTTATTCATATTTTGCTTCCAACCAACACGCCATACAGCATGGGGCAATGCAGCCAACTTCATCGAATGTCTTTCTTCACTTTGAGGGACAGCACAAAGCCTGTGCACATTGCTCACAAAGTCCAAACAAGCATTTGCAGTGCAATGGGTCTCGCATATTACGATCAAGCTAATTGTCATCTTTTGACAACAGTGCCCATAAGCAAATAAAAATATTTAAAAAATAACATGAGTGGAAACTGAGAAAAGACGACTTAACAAAAAAAATAAACTTAGCTTTAGAAAATGCAACTTTGCAATTTTTTTGGTCCTGTTGGGCACGTTTTTGCCAGTCAAAAGCCTTCTGTTTGTGGGGCACTCAAAGTTAGAACAAAATAGTACCTCAATCACGTTGGGAGCAGCAGAGGGCACTTATTAAGTTGAAATCAATTAGTGCTTGATCCCTGCACCACACTGAGGAACGGAAATGATGCCTGACATGCCTTGACGAATTACAAGGCTGTAAAGAAGAGAGCCACCCAAACCAACAAATGGTGAGCAACAGACGGGCTCCAAACCCTTTACTGTTCACAACAGTGTCTCGCATGCACTCATAGGCTCGACCCTAAAAAGTACCTTTCACTTCAGGTGCAAAGATAGTTCATAGCGTGCTTTTTATTCATTTTTATATTAACTTTAATTACCAGCTATTTATTTTGCCTGTGGTCCCTTATATAGTTTATGTTATAATCGGAAATATTGTAACATTGAAGCTGCCTTCCATTTGAGCGTTTGGTTAGATGGGCATTTAGTCTGAGCCCTTCATAAATATTATCAATAAAGTGAAGGGCACAACTGAAAGGCTTTTTCTTCTAAAAGAAAATCACTAGGAAAACTGCAACAGCATTGGTGAATGTTCAATTAAGTTTAAACGTTTTAATGAAAGCAAATTGCATCCACTTTAGGTGACATTTTATTTCGGTGGTATTTGCTTGAACGAAAAAATAAAAAATATGCAATTGCATCAGCTTGCAAAAGAAGATCATATATTTAATGGCTTTGACAGTACATGCTTGACTTCACAGGAATACTGAGTAACAAATGTTATTCAAACATGAAAGGTGGTTTTATTCAACCTCAGATTATTAGAACTTTGATAACCACTTAGGTTCCTACGGGGTTGATAATGCTCTCGCTATACACACAGCATTGTTATGTGTCTGGCAATATCACACTGGTCTTCGCCAAATGCCATCTACATCAGCGAGACCATATTTGCAATTTTGCTTAAAACGTTAACGCGAGGGACACAAAAGCTCTTAATGTCTGCTGTTCCTACACAACATGCTGTGTCTGTCACAAAATGTTGTTTTTACCTGCTCCTGTATGGATTCGTTCTTTATATTTTATTTATTTGTGCTTCACTTTGTTGCAACTTTGTGTGAAACACTTACATGTCTGTGCTTGCACCATTTATAGCATCTTTGTTTTCCAGAAGGGTGTAATGAAATGAGGATTCAACCTCATTTTGATAACTGTTGTTGCACATTTCTACTGAAAACATGAATGAGATATATGGTTGATGCATTTTTAATTTAGTCAACGAATAAGGCATTAACGCTATCCCACATATTTTATTTGATTTCTATGAGGACCTTCGCCACTATATACTGTTATGTTACAGCGCTGCTTCCATTTTCATTCACACAATTTTGTCTTTCAATCGTGCTTTTAAGCCTCAGCTGAAAACACAAACTATCTTCTAGGCCTTCAAATATTGCCTAAGTAAATGAGGGGAGAATCATGTGCAACAGCACACTGTCTCTTCAGTCTTTTATTATTTGAACTCATAACACCATGCATCATTGCCGGTTCACAAAACTGTGAGCGCTTAAAATGTGCAATCCCAAATCCTTTAGAAGTGTGAATTGGTAATTTTTTCTGTGACTTAAAGTTGCGTGTACTACTTCCTTTTCAAAGTTTAAAAAACTAAAAATTCGGGCCCATATTTATACTTTTTGACGCAAAACTGCGCCAACGCAGTTTTGCGTCAAAAAAATTAGCGCCGGCTAACGCCATTCTGAAGCGCCATGCGGGCGCCGTATTTATTGAATGACGTTAGCCGGCGTTAGCCGCCGGCACTGTCTGGTGTGCGTTAAAAAAAACGACGTACACCAGGCAGCGCCGGCGTAGGGGGAAAATGGCGTATGGGCGTCCACAAATGGTGCAAGTTAGGCTGAGGCAAAAAAATCGCCACAACCCGATTTGCGCCATTTTTTTACGACGCCCATCCCCCATTGAAATGACTCCTGTCTTAGCAAAGACAGGAGTCATGCCCCCTTGCCCAATGGCCATGCCCAGGGGACTTCTGTCCCCTGGGCATGGTCATTGGGCATAGTGGCATGTAGGGGGGCACAAATCAGGCCCCCCTATGCCACAAGAAAAAAAAAAAAAAATACCTACCTGGACTTACCCTAATGTCCCTGGGGTGGGTCCCTCCATCCTTGGGTGTCCTCCTGGGGTGGGCAAGGGTGGCAGGGGGTGTCCCTGGGGGCAGGGGAGGGCACCTCTGGGCTCATTCTGAGCCCACAGGTCCCTTAACGCCTGCCCTGACCCAGGCGCTAAAATCCGGCGCTAATGCGGGTTTTTAAGACCCGCCCACTCCCGGGCGTCATTTTTGCCCGGGAGTATAAATCCGACGCATATGCATCGGAGTAATTTTTTAAGACGGGAACGCCTACCTTGCATATCATTAACGCATGGAATGTGTTCAAGCAAAAAAATGACGCTAACTCCATGAACTTTGGCGCTAGACGCGTCTAACGCCAAAGTATAAATATGGAGTTAGTTTTGCGTCGAATTTGCGTCAAATAAAACGACGCAAATTCGGCGCAAACGGAGTATAAATATGCCCCTCGGTTTTGATATGTTTTTTCCGATTGCCTCACTTAGATCAAACTGCCTCACTTTGGTCAGCAAAACTCCTATGGCATATTCTGGGACCCTACACTTAAACTTGCACAGAGTTCTAGTTAATTTCCTGTTGAAAAACCTATAGTTATGTTTAATCCACACAACTTGTACAATGGAGACTAGGAAAAAAGTTGCAGTAAATCAGTACTTAATTTGTAAAAGAATGAGTGCTGGTGCCCAAAGATCTGCTCAGCAGCTCCTGGATGGAGCAATTAAACATTGGTGTGCAGTAAACCAAGCCTGCATAGCCCTAAATTCACCAAATGCCTTTTGAATGCACTACCATGCCTTTCCTCCCCCTTTATCTGACTCGTGGAGGTTCCCATTTTCTTCTTTTGAGGTACTTTTTTCCATCTTTTTATTGCTCCTTCTTTCCCCTTTGTGTGCTTTCTCTTTCTTGCTATCTGAAAATTTCAGATTAGGAAAAATAAGAGCCAGTTCCCAAAAATGAGTGCTGTGGCCAACACTGACAGCCACCGGCTCAAATTAAGTACTGAGTAACACTCGCTGCTGCAGCCAATTTGTAAATTCAGTATATTGGAATGCACGCTGCTATCTTTCTTAATGCTTTGTAGATTTTATTAAACAAGTACAACGATTCCCTTTAATTGACATGGACATCATTGTATCTGACCCACATGAGAAGCAGTGAGCATAAGTACACATAAGCTGGTTAAAATGAGGAATGATACAGAGATATTAATGCAGGAATTATGTCTGCCCCTAGTACCAGATTTGAGCACAGTTTGCGAAAGTGGTGAGTGTTTGGGTGCACACTGTGATTATGGGTCAGGGTCCACAGAACACAGGGACGTTGCTGCTCAGAAGACAACAACAGGGATGAGTCGCATGTGCATGAGGTGTTCAACTTGCTGCAGCACTGGTGAAAGGAAGCCACACACCCTTCAGAATTTAAGTAAGATAGGTACACTTACAAAGTGTGTCTTGAACGTATGCAAGGCTGCTCCATCACCGTAGATGGCCAATTGAATGACCAGGGACCGAAAATTGAATCCAGTTATTGATGATGTCAACGTCCTAATTAGGCAGTCACATAATTACTTCATACTCTTTAGCCATTTTTCTAAACCTTCTTTTTTGATGAATGTAAACATTGATACATGGTAGGTTTAGGCTGGAAAAAGGCCAAGGGGACACTATTTTGGTGGATTTCGTCCGTGGTTGAACATGAGGAGAGCCTAAGGAGAATTTGGAGAATTTGATCTCTGAGGAATCCCTCTATAAAAACAAAGATGTGAAAGACAGCTAATATAAGACCCTTGATTAATTTCCAAATTACGATCGCTTAACCATAGTAGAAACGTTTAGGTGATGGAAGGGGGCAGGGACAGTGCTTAGCATATAAAATAAAAAGTGACTGTGCCCTAAGTTTTTCTCAAAAGCCCGCAGCTGACCCTGACAAATGTCAGGACTGCCAAGTACCAAAGTTATGTAGTTTTGGGTTTACATCATGCCCCTTTCTTCCACCACTAGACAATCGCTGGCCTTTTATTTCATTCTTACTGGTTCTTTTACACCCTTCCTTTCTTCCTTTGGCACCGTTTTTCCATCTTTCCTTTCCTTCTACTTTCCTCCATTGCTACTTTTCTCTCTCTTACTCTGGGTCAATGTCTGATGAGGAAATGTGAGTGCTAGTCCCCAAAAATGGGTGCCAGTGGGCCTCTGCGGAAACCACCGGATTTACGTTGGGCAGGTAAATGGATGTTACTGAAATAATATATAGATAATTGTTACACAACTAATTCAATAATGATTTCTTCCTTCTTGTAACTCATAATCTTTCAGAAAGTCTATGATGTTCTGGCTTGTGTTCAATTTCTCTATCTGTATGGACTTTTTTCTTTACATAAATGAGTTAAAAAATACTTTCGGCTTAACTCGGTGCAAACCTTTTGACAGAAAATGGTTGATCAGCCACTAATGGAGACTAAGGGCCAGATGTACAAAATGGTGGGCTTGCAATTTCCTAATAGCGACTTTCAGCGATTCAGTATTAGGAAAACGCAAACTGCGATGTACAACAGCATACTTTACATTGTTAGTGATTCCCAGATGGCTGTAAATGGACCTAGCTCATCAATATTCATGAGGCAGGTCACAATTTGAGACCAATTGAGAATGGCCAAAATCACAGAGATGGTGGTCTGATGGGGTCAGCAGACCACAATGTCTGTGATTGATTTTTAAATAAAGCAATTTTTTTTAAATGCACCCATTTTCCTTAAAGGAAAATGGGATGCATTTCCAAATGGAAACTAAAAAGTTTTCTTTTCATTTTTTAAGAGTAGGCAGTGGTCCATAGCACCACTTCCTGCTCTTAACATTTTTCGCCTTCCTGTGTGCAAATGGTTTACCACCTCCTTCAAGAAGTTGGTAAAATGTGAATGTTTTGAGGCCACAGTTCTGTCACAAAACATTCACACATATCAGTGCAATTTGTATTAGGAAGAGACGCCCTAAACAGCCCCGTCCTATTACCAAATTGCAAAAGCAAAATACAATTCGGTAACAAGTTACAGAGTCCCATTTTGCCTTTGGTACATTGGGAAAAGCATTTTTCCAGCCACAAATGCCCTGATGGGCTGTTTGTGAACAAAAAAATGCTTTGTACATCTGGCCTAATAGGCTGATTTATGGAGAAGTGGTCAGCCCACCGTCTGCCGGCTTAGCGGAGTACATTATCCTGCAGCACTACAGCAAAACAGCCACACACTGTACAGGTCCCAAGTAATATGCACTTACACAGTGTGTTTTGAGTGTATGCATGGCTGCACCATCATCAATGACTAACACTCGCCACATATAGCGATCACTGCTGACCAATAATTTTAGATTGAATTTACCAATTAACTTGATAAATTGTATTCTAACTCACAATGCTATCTTTTACCTTTTAGACCAGAGTGAACGGACTCAGATTACATATGGCTATTTCACAGAAAATGTTGTAACTCCTTACACCGTAGCTTCCGCCAAGGTCGTACTTTTGGCCTGGAGTGATTTCTGTGATTTAGCTTTTCTTTATGTTTTTATTACTAACAGTATTTATTTTTAATGACCTCCTAGAATGGCTCCAAACCTCAATATTATTAGTTTGAGACTCGATTGGAGGGTTAAATAAATTGTAAGCTCACATTACGTAAAAGAGAAAAGTCAAGAAGAAAGTTTAATCCAAACATATTTTAAGTATATTTTAAGGTTGCTCTTTCCTGGTAATAGTCTAAATTATATTAACGGTGCATATAGAGTGAATTTTATTTAAATATACTTTTAAATAACATCAACGTTTTCAGCATTGGTCCAAAATACAGTATTTTCAGACTTCCAAAATCAACCATGTGCCATAGTATATTTTGATACTCAATGAATTTCAATGTCGAGGACTATGCCTGGTACATGTATATCATCTGCTGTCCATCTTTCCACACATAGCCGTATATTCTAGAACAGGGTTGTTCAACATTGGTCAATGAGGACTGGACCTGGTCAGATTTTCATGGAATTAGCAATTCTGCAAATTATGCTAGTATATTCTGTTTATATGCAAAGTTATTTCTTAAGTATTTTCTAAGATCCTGCCAACAGGCATTGGTGGAATAAAGGAGTAGAAGAAGAAACTTGTAAACTGAATTGTATGTGGCTGGTAAGCAACGGAGCACTGGAGAAGAGCGAAGGTCCAGGGTTTTATACAATCATTTATAACAGCCACCTAGAACTTAAACTCCTGCATGAGGTCAGATAAATACGTATAAATTACATCCACCTAACTTAATTGCTGTTTGTCCAGTGAATTAAATTCTTGTCCTCTATAATGTCTGTTCAAAAAAATATTCTGCATCAAATGCATGGTTTATAATCAAAATTGCTTTCTCAAGGTTGTAAATATATCCTAAAGTAAGGTTTTCAGAAAAAAAGGTTTTTTCTTTACATTTTAGATACTCCCCAAGTTTATGTAACCAACATTTTAATCCCAATAAATTATTTAGTATACAGACTGTCAAATGCATGACCACAGACATCGTTTTATCAATACTCACCAGATTGTAAAGTGGATGCTTAGTTTTCATTTGCTTTAATCCTAATTCGATAATTCTATCAATTCCTATTTTTTTGTTTTCAAACTTTAAGTTCAAAGGCACTTTAAAATTCTTTAAATGATATGGCAAAGTTGTTCAGATTAATATTTTATTATTCATAGGCTTTAGAAAGTCTCAGATTGAGAAAGAGGAGAGGTAATATTGCTGATCTCTGCTGCTATGACAGAAAGGTGAATACAAGTGGCATCAATCAGATGTTACATGTTTTTGGTAAGGAAAAACGAGAAATGTGGTAGCAGAAAACTGTGTTGAAAAGGTGGATGGGAGGTACTAAGCCCCCAACTGAGGCTGTTGGATGTTGAATTGTGCATAGTAGAAATTACAACATCAGAGACATAACGTGAGGGAGAAGCCAGAGAAATAATCCTGCTGTAGATCAGGCTCATTATGAGACGGCAACAGCAAAGGTCTTCAGCAACTGTGGAAAAATGATGATGGGCCAAGTGGCTATGAAGTCCTTAATAATAAGAGACTAATGGAGAAAAAAGTACACATGAAGGGATCCCAGGGAAGGGACAACAAATATCCCTTAAACAGGCCAGTGGAAAGCAGAGACCAAATAAGCTATGAGACAATGTTGGTTAGAATGAGAGCATAGGAGAGACTAGAGAAAGCGAATCAAAAGAGAACCTATTATTAATGACATCACCAATGGGAGCAGTGAATTAAGTGAGAATGATTGAGCATGCTTAGTAACTGGGAACAGCCCAGAGAAGGTGGAAAAGTGAAGACAGAAAGTGGCGAAAGGGGCATAGTAGTGAGTAAGATAATACGCAGGCATTTAACTGGAGGATGAAATAAAAGAAGAGGCAAAAGCAGTGGCGGCTCCTCCGCTATGGCGAAGGAGCGTCGCCCCCCACCCAGGAAAAACCGCTGCAAACACTCCAACAATGAAAGGATAGTAAACTGAATTTATTATCCTTTCATTGTTAAAGGGGAAGGGCATTGGAGACGACGGGGATGAAGAGAGTGCACTGTGCACTCTCCTCAGTGTGCATGTATGTTTGGCCAGCCGCCACAGAATGGCGAAACACACATGCGCACTGTGGTCTCTCCAGCCTGGCACTGTGTTGCTGGGCTGAAGAGAGCAGGCACAGGGTCCCAGTCTGCCTGGGAGTGCCCTGGGTGAGGCACTCCCAACAAATCCTAATGCTGCTCTGAGCTGCATCAGGATTCACCGCAGGGCAGGCTGGGAGTCGTTGCCTGCCTGCTGCTGAGGAGATGGAGGAGTGGTGGCATGGTGCGGCACGGTGTGCAGGTACATTTAAAAAAAAAAAAAGATTAATATTTCCCTCCCCTCCTCGTGCGCCGCCCACCCCATTTAACCCCCACGAGCCGCGACTGGGCAAAAGAGAAGGAAATGTACAATCAAGTAGTAAATGAATGAACAGTGGGTCCAAAAAATTGTATCAGAAGGTCAAGTGAGGTGTATGATAAAATTATAAATGTTTTTTACAATAGCATTTACACCATATTTTTGACCTTTGTCGTAAATCTAAAAAACAGGTGTTATTCTCACCTTGGTAATATGCAATGGCTTCCAATGCCCAATTGCATCACTTTTAACAGCATTTTTTCTTGTACACTGTGCTTTCCTTAAGTTTGGGCCCTGGAACTTGCAATTAAATTTCAAGCATTACTTCCAATCTCATTTACTGTAAAAATGTAAATTCTACAAATATGCGACTATAATCTAACCGTGTCAACTTTACAAAACTGACTATGCTCTAACAATTTCTGAAACTCTTTTTACATTGTCGCAGTTTACAACTCATCTTTCGATTTATGAGAAGTATGTATAAATAAACCTACCACAGTGTTCTGTATGAGCGACTTAAAACTCAACAGTCCTTTACAATCTAAATCATTGTCTTCTCATCAGGAAATATATTCTCCCACTCTCTCGATCCTTTAATGAGTATTTCCTTCCTCCATTCACCCTTGTACCTATTATCAGTCAATCTTAGCAGTTTCCACTTTCATCTAATCATCAAAAAATGGGGAACGCCCTTAAGGCCGACTCCTGAACAATGAAGTCCTGGTTAACGAAAGCGGAACAACGCTTTCCTTAACCACAACTTAGTTGTTTTGTGCCTTAACCACGCATGCGCTGAACAACGCACATGCGTGGTTAAGGCACAAACAAGGGAGTCGGCTGAGGAGGATGACGCGACGAGGCAATGACTCAGGTAAGTGGGGCGGGGGTGGGGGTTGGGGTTTTAGTTTTAGGGGCGGGATGGGGGTCGGGTATTTTCTGTTTTAGGGGCGGGGTGGGGGGTCGGGGTTTTAGTTTTAGGGGCGGGATGGGGTGTCGGGTATTTTCTGTTTTAGGGCAGGGGCGGGGTTGGGGAGGTCGGGGTCTTAGGTTTAGGGCCGGGGGGTGGGCGGTCGGTGTATTTTCTGTTTTAGGGGCTGGAGGTGGGGGGTCGGGTTTTCGTTTTAGGTGTGGGGGTGGGCGGTCGGGGTATTTTCTGTTTTAGGGGCGGGGTGGGGGTAGGGGCTCGGGGTTTTAGTTTTAGGGTCAGGGGTGGGGGATCTGGGTATTTTCTGTTTTAGGGGCGGGGTGGGGGGTCGGGGTTTTAGTTTTAGGGTTGGGGTGGGGGGTCGGGTTTTTTTCCGTTTTAGGGGTGGGGGTGGGGGGTCAGGGTTTTAGTTTTAGGGGCGGGAGTGTGGTCAGGGTATTTTCTGTTTTGGGGCAGGCGGTGGGGGTTGGGTTTTAGGTTTAGGGCCGGGGGTGGGGGTCGGGGTATTTTCAGTTTTAGGTGCGGGTGGGGGGTTGGGGTTTTAGGTTTCTGGGGTGGGTTGGGAGGTAGGGTAATTTTAGGGGCGGGGTGTAAGGTGGAGGGGTTTAGGTTTAGGGGCAGGGTGGGGGGCTCGGAGTAGTTTTAGGGGTGGGGGTTGGGGTACTTTAGGTTTCAGGGATGGGGTGGGGGTTGGGGTTGTTTTAGGTTTTGGGGGTAGGGTGGGGGTCAGATTTAGTGGTGGGGTGGGGGGCTATGTGGGGGGTTGGGGTTTTAGGTTTTAGGGGTGGGTTGGGGGGTCGGGTAATTTTAGGGGCGGGGTGGGGTGTTGGGGGGTTTAGGTGTAGGGGCAGGGTGGAGGGCTCGGAGTAGTTTTAGGGTTGGGGGTTGGGGTACTTTAGGTTTCAGGGATGGGGTGGGGGTTGGAGTTGTTTTAGGTTTTGGGGGTAGGGTGGGGGTCAGTTATAGGGCCGGGGGGGTTGGGGTTTTAGGTTTTAGGGGTGGGTTGAGGGGTCAGGTGATTTTAGGGGCAGGGTAGGGGTTGGGGGGGTTTAGGTTTAGGGGTAGGGTGGGGGGCTCGGAGTAGTTTTAGGGGTGGGGGTAGGGGTACTTTAGGTTTCAGGGATGGGGTGGGGGTTGGAGTTGTTTTAGGTTTTGGGGGTAGGGTGGGGGTTGCGGTAATTTTAGGGAGGAGGTGGGGTTGGGGTAGTTTTAGGGGCAAGGGTGGGGGGTTGGTGTGGTTTTGTGGAAGGTGGGGGGTTGCTGGAATTTTTAGGGGTGGGGGCCAGAGGGGACGCATGCAGGAACAATGGATGCCTATCACTAATGCCTTTACCAGGAATGCCTTTACAACAAAAAATCGTTGTTAAGGCATTCGTGGTAAAGGCATTAGTGGTTGTTCCGACCTCGTTGTTCAGGCATTCATTGTTCCGGCATACATTCTCAAAAAATCTAACTCCCTCTTTTTTGGAGCTTTGACTTTCTTGTGCCTAACGCCCCCTCTAAATAGCTACTCATCGTTTCCAGTTTGAGGTTTCCACATCCCTTAAAAACTAAAAATGATTACACTGCGAAATAAAAAGTGCCCTTTTACAGCATGTTTAAAAAAACTGCATGCACATACAACAGGCCCCAGCCTCTATTTCACATCAGAGAGAAGAATCACACAAACGTTACATAAATGGCATCAGTTGCTCATGGTTGTTGGATATAGACTACTAAACTCAAAGTGAGACAATAATTTGCGTTATAGCTTTTGTGATGGTTGATTCTTGCCTGGTTGTAGCTCTAAATTTGCTTCAAATGGGACTGAAAATGTGCCTCTACAAGACAAGGAAAGTAAACACAATCCTCAGCTTTAAGATGGTGAATAGTTTCTGCTCATTGCACCAACTTCATATGTGATTTCAACTGCCATCACACAAATGTGACATAAAATTACAGTAGCATGCCAAATTGCTGCCTTGAACACTTTTCATAGGGTTTTATTCATATCACCATCTGATTGAATAGCCCTGCCTTACTTCCAGTATGTTCTTTTAACGTAGTAGCAAAAAAAGGAATTGAGGAGTTTTTCAATATCAGGACATGTAAAACTAAAAAAATATATGTCCTAATACTAGGTTTAGGCCTGAAAAAAGGTTTATTTTAGGAGGTCAAATTGTTAGTTTAAAACTGCACTGCAGGCTGCAATGTCAGCTCTGAGATATGTTGTAGAAGGCTACTTTTAGCGAGTGGCACAATGAGTGCTTCTGCACACCAGGCAAATTTGATGTAGAGACCTGTAGTACCATATACAAGGGACTTGCAAGTAAATTCAATGAACCAATCAGGTGTAAGTCAATTGTACCATGTTTTAGGGGAATAGCAATTTAGCACTGGTTGGCAGTGGTAAAGTGCAGAGTCCTAAAAGCCTACCAAAACGAGTTCAGAAAACAGGAGAGGTGAAGGCAAAAAGTTTGAGGGTTACTCTGCAGAGAGGGCCAAGTCCAACAATATTTGATTTAGAATGGTGACTTCAAACTAAATATGTCATTAGATGAACTAGAGGGAATATTGTGGACTTTCACAATCCATGGCTTGTATTGGTAAATGTTTGTTTAAGCACATGAAAAACAGAGGAGATTGCTTTTTCTAAAAAGGACTGCCACTCTCCATGCTATAATATGTGGAACAGTATGGGCCTCATTGCGACCCTGATGGTCTAATGATGCCAGGTTCGCAGTGGCGGTCCGACTTACGCCAATGTGGCATTCCGAGCGTCATATTACAACCGTGGCCGTAGCGCTGGGATCGGACCTCCAGCAATGCCAGATTTCATCTACACGATGGTCTGGCAGTGCTGTCAGTCCTAATCCACCAGGGCAGAGCTGCAGGCAGCACTGCCCTGGGGATTAGAACCCCCTTCTCTGCCAGCTATTTCATGGCGGTAACACCAACATGAAAAGGCTGGAGGAGACAAGGTGCAGGGTGCCCCAGGGGGCTGTGCACTGTCCACGTACTTGGCATGGGCATTGCAGGGCCCCCCTGACAAAGCTGCCTTGCAGACAGTGAACATTGCAAAGGGTGCCGGTGCACCCTACGCACTACAGCATTTCCGACGTCTCTATTATGAGCCGCTGGGCATGTGGGCAGAAACTGTGTTGCCGCCAGCTGACCAAGTGAGAAACTCGTAATGAGCCTGGTGGAGAGGCTGCCATACTTGTGGCAACCTAACTGTCGGGACTTCGGCGGACAGGCTTTCCCATTTGCTGAAGTCATAATAAGCCCCTATATGTTGTAAATTTGACATTCCTGCAGGGTCACCCAGGATTTTGTTTTGCCTTTTTATTGAACCCTATTTTTGTTAGCTGTAGAACACTTTGCCTCTGCTAACCAATGGTAAAGTGCTTGTACTTTTTAAACATGGTAAAAATTGGCATATACATAATTGCTACATTTATTTACGTTAGACATCGTTTTTGTCTTTTGTAAATCCCTTTTTTCTTCTGGCACTTTCGAAGTATCATGGAGCAGAAGAACAAGGAAGCCTTTCTTGCTTGCTGCACTAGAAGAATTCCTACACAACCACTACATGGACATTGCACACGTTGTTCTTTCCTTTGCTGAAATTCTTCCTTTCAAAGAGCTGATTTCAAAAACTGAGAAAGCTGGCTTGATAACCTAGTTAAAAGGGTATTTTCAACATATCCAATGTCTGCCAATAAGAGTCTTTCATTAGAGAATCTAAGTCCAGGTGAACTAAAGAGTGCTTTGTACAGCGGGTGCCACTAATCACTGCACAGTAGCCCAGTCAACTGAGGTTCTGCTGGGGAGAGTATGGCTAGATTGCACCTGTATTTGGTAACCACCTACAACTGATCCCAAGAAATGGGGACAATTCACCCTGCAGCATTAGAAAGCAGATACAAAAACGTTATTTTGGGGAACATTTGCCTACAGTACAAATAAAAGCTCTATATTGGAAATTTTAGAAGATATGGGCTAAACAGGATCATCTGGCCAACTGCTATCATAGTGAATAGTAGCACTGACTCATCCTGTTCGGAGTTTTTTCCCGCCCATTAAAAGTGCTTGGGACCAAGTGCCCAGCCAAGCTAATTTTCGAAGATCCCTCACTAGATACAGGGTTCACATTCAACTCACTGGTCCTTTAATAAGGGGCCTTTTAGAATTCAGTGGATGCAAGTAATTTGCTAAAAAGTGGCAAAAGCCCTGTCTGTTCATTAAAAGTAAATTAAATTGGGTGAATTTGCACCCCGAATTGGGCGGACTAGAAATTCACTGATTGTTGTCAGATGTCCTGCATTTATCAAACTCTAAAAAATGCCCAACACCTGATCTGAAAACCTCCATTGTGTCTGCTACATTCACTCTGAATGCATATTGCATAGCCTCAATTGATCGAATTGGGAGTGAGTTAGTGGGTGACAACATTTAGCGCTCATACTCAGAAAGAGTCTATTTGCACTGGTCTAAAAACAATTAAAAAAAATCAGAAAGATCAGAAGCTTGGTCGAAAGCACATTCAATAACTAGTGTATATTCCAGAGTAAGGGGGTCTGTATAGAAAATTAATGGCCTGCATTTGTGGCAAAGTTATGTTTGGGAATTAAAAGCATAATATGATCATTACTTTGTAAATCTGGGGAGGTGATTTGGTGGGTAATTTGGCTGAATGCTAGCTGGGAGCCTGATGATGTAGTCTCTCAAATACCAAACATAGGCTATTAAAAGCAATACATGCCTGGACAGAAAGCCAAAGAGAAAATAATGTCAGTATTTCAAAATACAATCTCTCTTTTTTTACACCAAAGGTGGCATGAAAAGTTTTGTTCTAGTTTCTTTGCAGTTTATCCAGCACATTTTGTGGGAGACCATCATATGGAATATTTCAATAATGAAGATAGGAATATATCTGTCTTTTTATTGGCTTCCTGTTGACTCTTAAGAAATAGCAGTGGAAGTATTGGTTTAAGCTTAGTGACATTTTAAACACAGCTACCTGAGATGAAATAGACCTAGGTTTGAGAGAGGTTTCTTTGTCACCTAAATCCAGGCCTTGTTATCAGCTGGGCTTATTTTTAATCCAAATGATAATGAAAAATGATAAGAACCAGTGGCTGAGATTAACCAATTCTAAGATATGCTCTACTGCGTAGCATACACCTGAGCGATACAAAAGGTTTTGTTATAATTCTGGAGTTCAAGAATGTGTAAGTCTTTGTTCCCATGAATCCATGCCTCACACTCATTTATTAAGGCCCTGCGCCTATTCTGCCTTTCCATTTTAAATGGCTGGTCCCTCGCCACTATTTGAACAACTGGATTCTTCAAGAAACCTTCACATTGGAAGAAGAGAAGAGGATCCAAGTTTAATTCCAAGGCCTGATCCCCAGAAGGCTCATTATGATCTGAAATATATGTATTGAGACCCAAATATGGACCAATTACTAATCTGTGTTTGTTTCCACACAGGCTTGGAATTAATGTTTTGGTCAGTAGACAAGGTTCTCTGGCTGCTTAGACACTTTTAATACCTATTGACAGACATCAAGTCCAAAAGTGCCAGCAGATCAGAGTTGCACTGCAGTGCAGAATATGTTTTTAGGGTTATTTGAACCGTTCTCCATCTAGAACCACTGCTAAATCATCTTCTGTCCTGGAGATTGCCATTATTACAGGAGTTAATAGCAATGTTACAGTACTATCAGAGCAAACAGACAAACATAGTTGACGCTTTGTGCTTTTGGGCACCATTTTCCCTTAAATGTTTAAAACTGCACATCACTGTTTTTACAGATTGGATTTTTGTTGTTTTGGTCTCAAATAATTTATAAAATGTTACTCTAGTTTTCTAAATTGGTTGGGGACTTTTCTTGTATTGTGTTTCTACTTTATTACTGTTTGAAGTGCTGCATACATACTTTATACAATGCCTCTAAATTAATCCTGACTGCTTTGTGCAAAGGTACCAAAAGGTTAAGCATTGGTTAATTTGGAGTTTGCTTGTGTTTCACCCAGACAGAGATTGTGCTTGCTGCTTGAGCAGGGGTTCACCCCCTCAACCTGTAGCCCAATTTCCAACAGTTAGCCTCAGCAGAAATTTTCATATTCACAATAGGTAGACAATGATTCTTTTCAGAACATACCCTTTATCTCTTAGCCAAGAGATGATTCTATATCGAAAGGAGGCATCCTTCCTTTAAGCTATAAGTCACATTATTACCATTCCATCCTCACACAAGCCAAAAGATGGAATGCTAACGAAAATTTGTCACCAGCTGCAGAATATTTTTTTAACATTCATTTTTGATAAGTCTGATACAGTGACCAATCACACAAATACATTTTACCAAAAAATAAACAATAACAAATGTAACTATAAACCAAAATTACTGAACAAAAATATACAAGTAGTTACATACTGTATAATAAAATCCCTCCTCTATACATCCCTGCAAGAATGGAAGGAAATAACAAAAGGATTCTAGGTACCTTCACAGTATGTAATATAGATGTTAAACCTGTAACAAATATCCTATTTAGACTTAGGAGTTGTCATTAAAAGTTTAAAATTGATTTATTACATGATATTACTGTTTCAAAAAAACAATGCAGTCTCTAGTCTATCAAGGATTTCACCTAATAATCCTATACATTTGTTAATCTGTGGATCTGGTTCACTTCCCGCATTTTTACCATTTGTACTTTAGTTCCGAGTTAGAATTGCTAGAAATACTAGACTGGAATAGTGTGTCCCCGATCACATGAAGTCTTCAGCACCACTACCTAACAGTGGAGCAAATATCTTAAGGACCTGGGCCATGCCTTGGTTTGCAGTTATTTATAAATGAAAGTGACCCTATTGTTACCTTTGGTTCACGACATTGCCTTTTTTTCTCAGAACGCCATTATAAACATACCAGAGGCATGCTCAATATAAAGGCGATAGGTATTGTATCACAGTCTTAAAAGGGAAAACAGGGACTGGAATGCACAGATAAGAATTAATGTACATACTTAAACCATCCTGTCACTAGTTCGAAAATCGTCTCTTATAAAAAGTTCCAAAACCTTCCAGTGAAGTTTCTATCATCTTCAGGCGATAAGTGCAACTTTAACTCTCATTATTCAACTAAATGTAAACAAATATGTTTTCAGTTGCAGAAGAGTCCATGTGGACTATTAATATTGATTCAAGCGACCACGTTATTCAACTGTCAGGAAGGGATTGACTCCTGAGGTAATGTAGTGCAAAACCTGTAGTCCAATCAATCTTAATTAAAGGTGCCCTTTTAAAATATTGATTTTAGGATCTTGGCATCATTCAAATAGTTTATGAAGGAATGAGAAAAGCATTGACAGCAAGAACACATAGGCATGAAATATCATGCCCTGAAAGCTAGAGGTGACAGTTCTGAGGATATGAACACAATTCAACTTTGCACCATTTGAAAGAACTCTTTTGATAATCTCCATGTACCTTGGTATGGCCACAAATAAACATTCAATCTGAACTCATATCACTAGCCTACTAAAGAGTAGTAACTAGCTTATCAATGTGATGTGCAATATCAAGACGTCTCAATCACAGTCCAACCAAGTGTTACCAAATTGTGTTACAACTTCCTGCTGTGTAATGTCAAATATGAACGACATTCACTGAGTTCTATGAAAACAGTGTAAAACTGCCGTTCTTTTTATTACACTTCTTTGATTCACTATGTCAAATCACGTTTCAACCACGCAATGCCATAGCAACAGAGCAAAGCTATTTTACATTTTGTTATATCTCATCTTTATATCAAAGCATGCGTCATAACATGGTACTCCAATAGCAGATCCAAGTTATACCACATTGTGTGCCTCCTCTCCTATGAACAACAGAAAAACATGTTTCACTCTCACAATGTCCTAACAGTAGAACCAAGCTATATGACATGCTACACCTAACTAACAGCTGTGGCAAAACCTGTTGGTCACAAGATCCCCATAACAGCAGAGCATAGCTACACTACATTTTGTTACAGTCTTTTGAAGCAGGATCTACAAAACATATTACAAATATACAATACCATAACAACAGAGCAAAGCTATATCACATGTTTTTACATCTCTCTCATTCTCACTACATCAAACACGAAAATCACACAGTGCTTCAAAGGCATAGCCGGCTACATCACATATCATTACACATTCCTGATGCTCAATATCAAAACAAATCAATCATTCAAAGCTGTAATAGAGGGTGACAATCTTTATCACACTTGGTTACACCTCTCTCACCCCTAATGTCAAAATATGCTTCATTCACACAACGCTGCAACAGCAAAGCTAAGTAATAGTGTCTTTTGTTAATCCTCCCTGATGCACATTTTGATTTCTCAGTCACAGAGACCAATCTTAAGAGCCAATCTATTCCAAATTTTGTTACATCACCATGATGTACAATATGAAATCTTGCATTAATGTCACAGTGCAAAGCTAAAGCACATTTTGTTACAACTATGTGATGCGCTGTTACAACGAATGAGTCAATCAGACAGGAGACAATAACAGCAGAGCCAAGCTTAATGTATTTCATTACACTTCTGAGGTTTTGCTGCATTTCAGACTTTTTCCTACTCAAGACATTCGTTTAGATCTCTGTAAGCCATGTCAAGCAATATGGGAGACCAGCTATGTAAGTACAGAAGACAAATTGCAGTAATGTTTATCAGATCAAGTAAAGGATATACACTTACAATGGAAGTCTTTTACAGACGAGTTTTTTTCCCACAAGTAAGGAATCCAGAGTTATCATTGATAACAATATCGATTTGTGTGGCAATCTTTTCGAAATTGGGTTTTTAGTTGAGGGGGCTGTGATCCCTTCTAAAGTAACAACCACAATCCCTGTAAGGTGAACCGCAGAAAGTCACTAGCTTAACCTGTGGTTAACCCTATGGGAGTTGGGAACAAAAGCAATCAAGCTTAACTTTGAGGCAATGTGTAAGTATTCATGCAGCCCATATACAGTAATAAAGTGAAAACACAATACATGAAAAATTCTACACCAATTTAGAAAAAGTTCATAAATTAGTTGACACTAAAATGACATAAATCCAATCAGTAGAACAGGACTTTGGAATTTTTTACATTTTTAGTAAAAACTAGCACCTATAGGATCAAAGCACCAACCACAAGCAACTAGTCACGCAAAATGGGGGCAAAGTTGAGAAGCCATGTCCCACCTTGATGGGAAGAGGTATGGATACATGAGATGGACAGGGCCTGATCTTTGCTCATCTTGGGACTTAGAAGAATTTTTGAAGAAAAATTTCTGAGAAGGTAAAATTCAGCAGGCTTAGACAGCCAGAGGTATTTGAGGAGGAGGTGTCATCACTAGGAAGTCGCCTGACGAAGTTGCGGTGAAACATCATGAAGCTGCTGCACAAAGTTGCAGGGAAGGTTTCTACAATCAAACTTAAATTCCTTTTTTTGAAGTAAAAAATCTCCAGTGGGACACAGCTGCAGGCAGCAGGTGATGAAAGATCCACAATGCCAGAGGAGCTTCTGAACAAGATTTGCTGTTGCAGAGAAGAACGCAGTGGGAGCTACGCCAAGGTCAGCTTGAAAAGTGATGCACCTTGGGCGGACTGGTGAGCAGGAAGGTCCCGGTCTCCTCTTAGTTCTCAAGACAATTTTTGTCTAAAAATTTTACAAGTCCCACAAGTTTTGACTTATGACTCTTTGGGCACTTTTAGCACCACTTCCAAGGGTCTAGGCAAGGTGGGCATCACTTGGAGGCATGGTCTAGGTGCAGGGTTCTAGTTTTGGACCTTGTTGTGTCCCTGTAGCTCAGAACAGGAGCCAAGCCATGTAGACTTTAGAATCACTCTGGTGGTCCTGGTTCAAATAGCAGTGCAGCGCTTCAGCAGCAGGGCGGTCATATGAGGGCTCAAGGCAGTCTTCCAGCAGCAAGGCAGACATCTGAAGTACAAATCAGGCCTCAAGCATCAGGGCAGACCTCTGAAGTGCAGGGTAGGTCTTCTGAGTGTCCACCCCAGGTCCAGGAGTGAACTGAATGGTGGGTCTTAGGGCCCTTTTTATATACCTGGTGCCAGCTTTGAAGTAAAGGTAACTTCCGGAGTTTTAGCCTCCACAGATGACTCTAGAATTTCCTTCCTCCCTGCCATCTTCCCAGGATGTCTGGGGTGACAGAAGACTAGTGAGAAGTCCTTTGTATGTGTGCTGAAGCAGCAACTTTGAAATGTAAATGGGGCTGTGCACATCTCTGCCGCTCCAATCCTGGCATGATGGCCCATCCTGCCAACACCTGGCCCCCGCTTTGTGTCAGTGTCTGAGAGGAAAACACAAAGGCTCACTTCCATGCTAATTACAGTCATAGGACCCAGAGCGCAGGCTGCAGCCATCAAATGGTAAGCACAAGATAATGTGGTATTTTCATATTTGTGACTTAAAATCCAACTTTATCCTTAAAGAATATTTTAAAGTAAAATTATTTAGACACCAAATATGATAGTTCCACCTGTTCCCAAACAAATGTTGCAACTTATTAAATGTAAAAATGTAAGCTAATGTTATCCTGTGGTAAAGGTAAGCCTCACAGTACAGAAAAACTAATTTAGGAGGTTTTCACTACCAGGACATGTAAAACTTAAAAGTACATGTCCAATTTTTTTAATGCAGAGAACCCTGCCATATGTCCTGCTTAGGGCCTACCTTAGGGGTGACATATATATATTTAAGGGAACTTCAGGCCTAGCAAGGGGTTTATTTTTCTAGGATGAATTGCCACATTAAAATTACATATAAGCTGCAACGGCAGGCCTGAGACATTTTTGTAAAAGATTCTTAAGTGGGTGGCACAATAGTAGCATTTAATGTGTGGGCCCTGGGTACATGTTGTACCACTTTAATAGGGATTTATAAGTAAATTAGAAGGGAAATTCAGGTGCAGGCCAATTTTTTCATATTTTAAGGAGTGAGCACAAGCAACTCAAGCACTTCAGCAGTGGTAGGAGAGTCTTATAGCCAACAAAAATGAATTCCAGCAACATGAGGGAAGGAGGCAAATGTTTTGGAGAAGACCACCCTAAGGCTGACGGGTCTGACACAATCCTATGAACCAGCTAAGGACCTGATTTAGAGCATGGCAGACAAGGTATTCCATCCCAAACAAAACAGAGTACCCTGTCTGCAAACTCTCCATCGATCCCTCTCCCTTAGACTAGGGCAGTCTATAAGTTGACGGAGTCCCCAATGATGGGAGCAGAGGAAAGACATTACACCATCTGCCCTATATAGGCTAGTCAATGTAAGGTGCTTTTATTCTGTCCATCACCACCAAGTAAAATCTGACAGTGAGGGACAGATAAAAATAAATAACGGCCCACACACCCTGAGAAAAAACATCATAATGTGAGGGGGGGGCTGCAATCATTTTTTGATTTCCAGAAAAATCTTTGACTCGGAAGTTTGTTTTTGAAAACGAAAAATATTTGTGGTACGTTGAAGGGTACTGCCCCGACATTTATTTCAAGGGATTGAGAATACCACTGTGCCACTGATCATGTCTAAACTTGGCAGACGGAAGTCCATTAGGGTGTCTGTCAGGTTGGTGGAAGTAATGTCCTCCTCCATCCTGAGAGATGGAGTACCAACCACCAAAGTCTAAATCAGGGCCTTAATTGTTTTACTTGGCTATTGATATGCTGCCTTAAAGGACAACTAACATAATTAGGTGGTAAGCAGAACAAAAGACCTTGAACAAGATAGTAACAATGTTCACTACTCTCAACCTTCTTGTTCAAAATTCAAAAAGAATGTCTGCATGGTGTTAAGTGTTACACACCTAATACAGGGGACTCCCACAATGATGCATACATTTGTCCTTTTGGTGTCTTTCTTGTACACAAGAACTTACCAAAGATACTACTCAGCTTTTATCGCTAATAGAGAATTTGATTAAAGGCAGAGCCAAGAACGATTTTTAAAATATATACATGACTTTTCCGAACCTACTTATCAATATCATGCTTGGACATCGTTCTCACAACCGAGGACAAGTCTCACTGCAGCATAAGATACATATTTCTCATAGGCTTTTTGGCAATTTTGATATTGGCAGAAACAACCTTTCCAGAACACTTCATGTGTTAAGGAAAACACCTACTGTATGGATACATGTAACATCATATATGTATGTATGCATGCATACATATAAATGTACATAGATAGTCAAAAATGTCTTTTCTGTGGTTCAAACTCCTACAAAATCATATGTTTATATGTTTATGAGTAAAGCTGGGGGGGAAGGGTTCAGGAGAAAATGTTTATGATATAAGCCAAATGGTATAAGAAGCTCAGGAACAAAGACTCAACATGAGACTGGAGTGGAATCAGCCAGCCTACATACCAGAGAACCTCAAGACTCTGACAAACAAACCAGACACCAACAAGAAATACAATAGGTGGCATAATCACTCATCATACATACTCAAATGGACAGGCAAAAAGTTGCTAGACCAGCCCACACCATGGAGACATCAGTGGAGATAACTCACTATCCGAACCTAGCAGTTGGCAGACAGACAGCACATTGAATATGAAAGAGATTATACACATACTCACCAAAAAAGGCAATAGCAAGGTGGCAAGGAAATGCACACCATACTAATAATGCTAAAACTTTCTCAGGATTCAGACAGTACTACTGAGCTACTGAAATAACAGTATGAACAAATAAAACCTCGGGCTACCAACACCAAATCTCCCAGTGCAGCAACCTTCATCTACCAATGTCATAATTCTTTCAAACACCTCCTATGCCAAGAGGCCATTGAAACAGTAACTGTTTTACTTTATAAATAAATCATAACAGGGAAAAGCTGAAAGTCACCTGTAGTGACACCTTAGTCCAGAGATATAAAACGTCTGCAATGTCTGTTGGATTATCTGAGACAAACATCTTTAATTCCTCAGAATCAATTAGGCCCCCATTACAAGTCACCTGGTAACTCTGATAAGGTTAGTAACAGGACTTACCAATCCTCATCAAACTTATGAGACCACAGGAACACTGCAGACCCATTTTGTTTCAGCTGGAGAATTCACATCCCAACTATCTGCAGGGGAATTGTGAGGATGTATTTTGCAGGTCTGGCAAGCAAAAGTTTGGTGATTTCTAAAGTCACTAATAGGTCATGGGAAGAAGCATTTTTAAATCCCAGTTGATTCTTTTTCACCTTGAGGAATCTTTAAGGTGCACTGCAATACAGTCATTCCTCTCTTAGAAAAGGATTTTGCTATTCCTTATTAAATCTCCTTTGATGATGACTTAATGGAGAAGGTGCCTAATTATATTTCAGAAACCCAGTTTCGGGTGAAGACTTCAGTGCCCTACCATCTCCATGACATGATTCTTTTAGATTTAACAGATCAGTACACACATAAGGCCTAAACATTTCCCATTCGCCATACCCATCTACGCTCTAAAGAAAGAAGAAATAGGTTTCTAATATAAGTATTTTTGTGCAAAAAGTGGTCTGAGAGCAAGGAAACGTACTTCACTTCTGGAAGGTGAAGTGTATAAGATCAAAATGATTCTGCACACACAACATACAACTGCATGTATTACAGACAAATGTCTATGCTTCCCAAGTTCAAAAAGCAAATCTCTTTTGGATAACATGTCAACACTTGTCTTGTTTCAGCCCTTACTAATCATGAAAATATGTCATTACAAACAACCAGTGAAGAGGGGATGATTAGAAGCATTTACAATCAGCACAAGTGATTGCAACAGCAAGTTGTATTGCAGAATCTTAAACGCAGGCAACAGAAAAACAGAAAGCGTGAGTAATGAGAGAAATGTGCAAAGGATGGTCGATATGGAACGTGGACAGGAATTACCCATGCACATAGACAGGTACTACTGAATTGAAGCACCTGGTCCTTACACAAAGTGCCTATATACTCCAGCTCAGAATTGTGTTTGGTTTCAACACTAAAACATGTGTGATATTGCACAATTCTACCTAAAGTGGGCGGTCTGAAATAATGCATTTTTATATACATTACAGACTTGCTCTTGAATTGCAAAAAGGACAATTTACTATATATAAGAGATAACGTACCTACTGACATACAGTATGAGGTTATTGCAAGTCAATGAGGAATTCCTTTGCAAGGTTATGGAACTGAGAGGTGACTTGCAAAATCCTTATCATATATGTCAGGGGGTACTTTAACTTCATAATACATGATCACACCATCACCTTTCAAAATCATTTAAAACCTTGGTGCGTAGCTCTTTCATATGAAAGAGCAAGCATGTTTGTAAACATGAAGAATAAAAAATAAAACATCCAGTGCAAAATAAAACCAGTTATATATTTGTTAAAAACAGCTCTTCAATACAGTTCATTGCAAGTATTTTTTTTTTAAAAACCTGCAGTACCACAGGATGTGTAGAAACATGCAGAACAATTCTAACTTTTCTCTATCTAAGGAGTGCCAACAATAAACATGTTCTCTCTGATTTCCACTGTAAGCTAGAAAAATAGACAGAAGAAAGAAAAGCGAAGTTCAGTTTTCAGTTGCTAAACAGCTGCTTCATTAATGCTCTCTGATCTGACCTTTCTTTCACTTGTGAGGTCAGAACTCAACTGTAACAATTTATTACTGTTGACTTCTGATGTCTTTTCTTTATAATTGGCGACGTTACAGGTCACCGATTACAAAGAAATTGGAGACAGGCAAATACAAATATATATATATATATATACAACATCTACTGAAGTATGTCGTTTTAAATTAGAGCAACATGAACCCTTGATTTTTGCAATATAATTAAACGAGAGTTCAGTGTTAGTATTCTCTATTGTAACACATAAAGGCGCAACTATTAACAGCTGATATTCACAAAATCTTCGTGCAGCGCTCATCTCCATGCAACCGAAAATGATTTTTTTCTACATCATTAATACATATTGTTCAAATCAAAACTAACTACTCTGTTGAAAGCACACTGTTTGATGTTTAATTGCTCAACAGTGCCAGCCACAGGCACCCAGCGCATTGTGGCCACCATGTGCATATGTAGCTGAGTTGGTTAAACATCTCATGTGGTCTGATGGTCATAAATGTGAGTCCTGGCATGCTCAGCTAATCCTTCCATTGTCGGTGTGTTGGGTACAATTAAACCTGGTAATAGCGGTGGCTGGTATTTACTGTGCTCAGAAATAGCATTTGAAACGCTGTTATTGTTAGGTGATCCTCTTTAGAGTATAATTATTTATTAATACATTAGTATTCGGTTTCCAAGAACACACCTATGATAAAAACATCCATAAGCTCTTACGTGTAATAAATTATTAGGGCCCATATTTATACATTTTGACGCAAAACTGCGCTAACGCAGTTTTGCGGCAAAAAAATTTGCGCTGGCTAACGCCATTCTGCAGCGCCATGCGGGCGCTGTATTTATTGAATGACGTTAGCCGGCGTTAGCCGCCGGCGCTGTCTGGTGTGCGTTTAAAAAAACGACGTACACCAGGCAGCGCCGGCGTAGGGGGAAAATGGCGTATGGGCGTCCACAAATGGTGCAAGTCAGGCTGAGGCAAAAAAATCGCCTCAACCCGATTTGCGCCATTTTTTTATGACGCCCATCCCCCATTGAAATGACTCCTGTCTTAGCAAAGACAGGAGTCATGCCCCCTTGCCCAATGGCCATGCCCAGGGGACTTCTGTCCCCTGGGCATGGTCATTGGGCATAGTGGCATGTAGGGGGGCACAAATCAGGCCCCCCTATGCCACAAAAAAAAAATAATAATAATACTTACCTGAACTTACCTTAATGTCCCTGGGGTGGGTCCCTCCATCCTTGGGTGTCCTCCTGGGGTGGGCAAGGGTGGCAGGGGGTGTCCCTGGGGGCAGGGGAGGGCACCTCTGGGCTCATTCTGAGCCCACAGGTCCCTTAACGCCTGCCCTGACCCAGGTGCAAAAATCCGGCGCTAATGCGGGTTTTTTAGACCCGCCCACTCCCGGGCGTCATTTTTGCCCGGGAGTATAAATACGACGCATATGCGTCGGAGTCATTTTTTAAGACGGGAACGCCTACCTTGCATATCATTAACGCAAGGAAGGTGTTCACGCAAAAAAATGACGCTAACTCCATGAACTTTGGCGCTAGACGCATCGAACGCCAAAGTATAAATATGGAGTTAGTTTTGCGTCGAAAAAAACGACGCAAATTCGGCGCAAACGGAGTATAAATATGCCCCTAGGTGTCTAGTAATGTCACTGACTGGTATCAGGGGTTTCAGTGTGAGCAGGGCTGTGAGCCAGCACTTGATGGCGTTTCTCACAGGTGCTGTCACCTGTGTGTGAGAGAAAGATAATGTGAGAGCAGCTCAGCCTGGGTTCTGCTTCTTGGTCCTTGTTCAGCATCACAATAGAACAGTGGCTGACAACCCTCCCTCTGTTCCTTTCATATGTTCTAGACTCCTCACTGTTAGGGGTGTGCTGGGGACCTACCAGCACAGAGGCAGGATGGAAAAGAAGACTTCTAATAGACCTACTCATGTTTTTGGTCTGGTACCAAAATATCTCTGTCAGAATATCCACTCACATGAATACCGTGTCTTAACTATTATTCACAAAAATGTATGTATGCACTGTGTGTCAATTCTATACCGCAAACCAAACTAAAAGGCAATGGAACAACACAGAACAACATCCCCATATCATGAATGAAAGGCAAATGTTGTTCCAGATCCTGACTGAATTGACGGTAAAGCCTGTTGTCTTGTTTTTCTTTTTCACAAATCATAGTTTGCTGTCTGATGGTGTCCTGACTGTGGGTGCAATACAAACCACCAGCTTCGCTGCAAGATAAGTGGGGATGCTGAACGTGGTGGCTTTATAAATGATGCAGCTAGTTTAGAAGATGATGTGTGCTGGCAAAGAGAGCCAATGGAGTTCCATCAGAATGGAGTGATATAACCATATTTCTTCATGCCGTGGATGAGATCTGCTGTGGATTGTAGGATTCCTACTTAAACTTAATAACAGAAAGTCTACCCCAAAAGGGACAATATTTTTGGCAAATGATATTTAGAAATACACTGTTTATGTCTTATGGTTTAGTATATGATAGTCTGACACAGGAAGATGCATCCTTGCCCTGTGAATCCAGTGGAGAGTCTCCCAGCAAGCGCAGTTTGATCTTCCTCACCATGTTGCTGACGCAGATATGTTAATTAAAATTCATTAATGAATGTTTATGTATTTTAAAATAAAGAAAAATGTGTAGAAATAAAATTAATGTAGAAAATTAATGTGCACGTTTGAAAATGTGCCCACGAAGAGTGGCTGTCATCATTCACAAATTATACTAAAAGTGACTAAAAAATATGTGAAATGTTGAAAATACATAATAATAATGTGGTAATATGTCATATTGAGATGTATAACATATGTTTTACATTATATTGTAGAGTTAATTTAGCCGAAGGTGTGGCCTAGTTTTGTCAGGCCTCATGCAGAAGCTGAGTAACAATGCAATGTAGAGAAACTTCCATGTTGAACTGAACCACTCGTTGTTTAAAAAAGTCTGCTTAGCTAGAATTTCTGCAATGAATCGATGGACAGGAGATGATGGAACTAGGCATGTAACAAAATTGGTGTAAGACAGACAAGATGTACTTTCCTAGGGCTCGAATAATAGAGACACTGACTGGAGAAGAAGGTGCAACATTTTCGATACCTGATGACCCGGGTATTAACTGGTGGTCAACTGACCAATTAGGAATTAGGTGAAGGACTGGGTAACTTTTATATAATGACGTGACAGAAGGAGAGAGTTCAGATGTTAGGTGACAATGGATGGAGACAGATGCCAGGTTCGAGATCGAAGAGACAAAATTCTGTCATTGGGCTCATGCTCTTGAGAGCCTGATGCGTTGCTGATCGAATGATGACCTGAAGACGAAGACTGACTTTGTTGCTGATCCATACCGTGGATAGGTAGCTATGACAATGTCACTGTTTAACTTTTGTGCCTTTCTTTTTAGATACCAACTGCGCTGTTTTAATATAGTTTCTCTTAGCTATATGTTTTTCCAAATTCATGTTCGAAATTATTTTTGCATGAAGTCCCACATGCTAATGCTAATCTGGGTTAGGTAAGGTCCCTATTGGGCGACGCTGACAGTGACAAATGATTGAAGGATTGATTTGCTGAACTCTGCTATTGATGATGACATATTCATCTGTATTGTCTTATGCTGAAGCATTAGAATGCATGTTTTCTCAAGTTCTGATTAGATTATGTTCTTGGTGGTCACTAATGAATTAATTTTGAGTGAAATCTAATAAAGTTTGATTTATCTTAGCATTGTAACTAATAGGGAAATAAAATTGTTAAAACGTATATTGAGATGTGGTCATTGAGTGATGTCTATTAGCTGCTGATTAATAGTTTGCTTAAAGGTTATTAATTTATGTATTGATTATTGATGGGCATCCGTTACTACTTAGCTAGGATATTCCATGCGAATCAAAAGGTTCATCGACCTATACGCGTCCCCCTTTAAGTTTACTTACTAAGGACCAGGCGTGCTAGCAATGTGGCAGGCCAGACACTGCAACTGTCATTTCTTATATAGGCACGCTGCACTGCTGGGCAGCCTACAGGCAGGCACAGACTGATCAAGCACTGCCAGCACAAGAAGACCTCTTAAATTTCACAAGTGAGCTCATGAGTAGGTAGCTCATCCATTCCAAGTTTTTATTTTTGTTGGGGAACCTCAAGGACTAATTATCCCACTATCACATCTAGGTTATCAGTATCAAAATGTAAATAACATTCCTGGACTGGATTAGCTACTCACCCAAAAACTAGAGACATTTTCGATAACACCTTTATCTCATGTTCCTTTGTGCCCACATTTCCTCACCCTGTCCACATCCAAGCACGCTCAGGAATAAAGATCGCCCATGTGTGCATTATCATTATATCGCAATTAACCAAGGTGTTCTGTGTTCTTATAAAAAGGCATTATATACATATTATATACATTTTGATGTATTTGATGCCATATATAAATTAAGGAGTAATGTAATGATCTAAGATCAATAAACTGATTTCCTCACCATTCTAAAAGTTACTAAGAACTTGCACTTCGTTAGAGCTTGATTTCAGTTTCCATATGTCATGGAGTTATAATCACCAATTCAATGATTATAGATGTATTGATCTCAGAACTACAAAACACTGAGCTAGCCTTGCCCATGATTTCAATGGAAGAGCTTAACTCACTAAGCTATCATACCATCTTTTACAGTGCCTCGTGAATTCGATTTCTCACTTGCATCTTGGTGTTCATGTGCATGCATCATATTGTCATCAATGGTTACATATAACCTTTTTTAATGCCTCAGATCATTTGTCAAGCACAGCCATTGCCTCGGGGTGGATCTAAAGGGCTAGAACTCTCTAAGCATATGGTACATTAGCTAGTTTACCTGGGTCAAAACCAGGTGCGGCCCGTCCTTTAGGGCAGAGGGGCCACACACCCCCACCTTTTGCCCCTCATGAAGAGTGTCTGTCAGGCTGAACAAAGGTCAGCCTAACAGACACTCTTCATTTTCAGCTCAGGCAGCCAGGAGTTATAATCACCAATTCAATGATTATAGATGTATTGATCTCAGAACTACAAAACACTGAGCTAGCCTTGCCCATGATTTCAATGGAAGAGCTTAACTCACTAAGCTATCATACCATCTTTTACAGTGCCTCGTGAATTCGATTTCTCACTTGCATCTTGGTGTTCATGTGCATGCATCATATTGTCATCAATGGTTACATATAACCTTTTTTAATGCCTCAGATCATTTGTCAAGCACAGCCATTGCCTCGGGGTGGATCTAAAGGGCTAGAACTCTCTAAGCATATGGTACATTAGCTAGTTTACCTGGGTCAAAACCAGGTGCAGCCCGTCCTTTAGGGCAGAGGGGCCACACACCCCCACCTTTTGCCCCTCATGAAGAGTGTCTGTCAGGCTGAACAAAGGTCAGCCTAACAGACACTCTTCATTTTCAGCTCAGGCAGCCAGGAGTTATAATCACCAATTCAATGATTATAGATGTATTGATCTCAGAACTACAAAACACTGAGCTAGCCTTGCCCATGATTTCAATGGAAGAGCTTAACTCACTAAGCTATCATACCATCTTTTACAGTGCCTCGTGAATTCGATTTCTCACTTGCATCTTGGTGTTCATGTGCATGCATCATATTGTCATCAATGGTTACATATAACCTTTTTTAATGCCTCAGATCATTTGTCAAGCACAGCCATTGCCTCGGGGTGGATCTAAAGGGCTAGAACTCTCTAAGCATATGGTACATTAGCTAGTTTACCTGGGTCAAAACCAGGTGCGGCCCGTCCTTTAGGGCAGAGGGGCCACACACCCCCACCTTTTGCCCCTCATGAAGAGTGTCTGTCAGGCTGAACAAAGGTCAGCCTAACAGACACTCTTCATTTTCAGCTCAGGCAGCCAGGAGTGAGACATGTGCGATTTGCGCAGACTCCTTGCTGCCTGAGATGAACTTTGCTGGGCTGAGGAGGTCACAGCTCCTATGGGCGTGACCTCCTCGGCTCAGCAAAGGTGCCTTGGGGCCCTCCCCTGGGTGACAAGGAAAGCATCACCCATTGACACTCATACTGGGCGCTTCAGGTTTAAGCACTGAAGCGCCCAGGGCGAGTGTCAATCAGTGACACTTCGTCACAGAGTGGGGTGGGGTGGGGTGGGGTCAGCAGTCTCACTGACCCCATCCCACTCTGTGACGAGGCTGTTTCACTGACCCCATCCCACTCTGTGACGAGGCTGGGACTGCTACCTTCCCTCAATGGCTGACCTAAAGTCAGCCAATGAGGGAAGGCAGCAGTCCCAACCCTCCTGGGACCTCGAGGCTGAAGGTAAGTGTGTGTGTGATGTTTTAAAATGAATGTTTGGTGAGTGCATGCTTGTTTGAATGTTATGAGTGTTAATGGATGTGCGTGCATGTGTGAAAGAATGAGTGTGTGTGATGTTTTAAAATGAATGTTTGGTGCGTGCATGCATGTTTGAATGGTATGAGTGTTGTTAATGGATGTGCGTGCGCGTGTGTGTGAAAGAATGAGTATGTGATGTTTTAAAAATGAATGTTTGGTGCGTGAGTGCATGTTTGAATATTATGAGTGTTGTTAATGGATGTGCATGCGTGCTTGCGTGTCTGTGTGTGAAAGAATGTGTGTGTGTGTGTGTGCTTCTCGACCACCCCCTCCCTCCTAAAGCTGCCAGCCGCCACTGGTCAAAACCACGGGCTACTTCACAAAAACACTGTTTTTACAGTTTGCATAACCGGAATTCCGAGCTCGCTAACACTGGTGCTTAGTTGGTTCTTGCACTTTTTACATTATTTTTTTAATCATATGTATGGTTATCCATAATCGATTTTTACTATTTTTATGTTCTTCTGACTTTAATGTTTTAATGTTGTTTCAAAACTTTACAGCCTTTCCTAACAGGAAAATCAGGTTGCTTTGTGCATTGCCCAGGTCATCGAATTGAAACTATTTGCCTAAAAAATACTTATTTTTCTGTTTGTGGGAGTTCATATCTTGCTCGCCCCCAGTTAATAATTCAGTCTCACAGAATGCATTTAATGGGAATATAATAGATGTGCCTACCCTCATGCAGTAGCTGTATGCCTGCCTGTTTCACGGAGTCTTAATCTGGCTACCCTGGAATGTTTCATTGTGCATGAGCCTTGTGTTAAGAGTCCCCTGACTGGTGCCTTTTGTAGCTTGGTGTTGATCCCCAACATAGGGCTGATTTATAGTTTGGCAGAGGGGTTACTCTGTCACAACAGTGACCGATATCCAGTCTGCCGAAATGTAAATCCATAGGATATAATGGGATTTATATTTCAGCGAACTGGATATCCGTCACCGTTGTGATGGAGTAACCACTCTGCCAAACTCTAAATCAGGCTAGACTCTGTTGCCTGATAAGAAGTACACCCAAAGCAATAGCCTTTTTTGCAGGGGTGACTCCCATTTCCAGGACCATGCAATAATATGACTCACAATCGATGTGAGGTTAATAGTCATTGCACTTTTTCTTCCTCTCTCTTTGCCTGATTGCATTGTACTGTAAAGGCGTTTTACATGTACTACAGCTGAATGCTACCTGTGAGCTTCCCTTAGATAAATCAGTGTTGCTTGGAATGACTGGACCTCCTGAGTCCCTCTAGTTGTTTGAAATCTGTGTAAATAGTGCTGGGTTATATGACAGATGCTGTACTCTGGGTTTGAGTCCCCATGTAATCATTTACATTTGTTTAATAGGACATAGTTACATCAGAGCAGCTGTTTCCCTTTTCCCTGTGTGCCCCGCACTCATCTCATCTTCCATGTCGAAACCACTGATAAATCAAGTCTCTGTGGTGTGAAATAACATGAACTTTAATGGAGTAGAGAGGTTTCTTTGTGTCCACCTTTCCTGGACCAATCCAATAACAGCAGGTCATTCGATGGCTGATGCTATTTCAAAGGATATCACAGTGTCACTGGACATTTGGTAGCTGGTTGCCATAGAACTGTGTAATATATATATAGGAAGCAACACTTTTGAATAATTGCTTCTTTCCAAAACATTGGAGTAATATACATTTGAGTGGTCAGTTATCCTGGAACCAAATGGCACTGTTTCTGAGTTTAAGCTAACAATTTTGACTATTGATTGGAAAAGCTCTGTATACCTATGCAACTTTGGTTGTGTCTCCAGAGCTGCATGTAATGAGATGGGAAAGTGAGGGTGCTGCAGGAACGGACTGCAAGTAAATTGAGCTTTCCAGAGGCCTCGCTCTCCTGTATCATTCTCCCTGATCTGGACATATAATTTCTCACACAGCAGATTTATATGTGAGGGCCAGTGTGCATCACAATGTCTCCTTTCACACTGTTCATCATGCCAGTAGAGAAGACATCTGTATGTTGTCCATTCTCATTGCCAGGTCATTGATCCCCCCCCTTCAGAAGGTGCTATCCTGTGTGTTAGACCCCATCTACCTCCATAAACATCTCCTACACATATCAGACTGGACAACCCAAGACTAAAGAGTCCTTCTGATGGGCACTGTGCCCAAAGCCACCTCCTCCCGGTGCATGGAGTGAAAGTGCAAGGGTTTATGACCCTCATCAGTAAGTGCTGCGTACATGGTTCCAACCCAACTGCAATCATCTGTCAAAATAAAGAGGGAACAGATAGATAGATAGATAGATAGATAGATAGATAGATAGATAGATAGATAGATAGATAGATAGATAGATAGATAGATAGATAAATAGATAGATCACTGCACATCATGGTTGGGCACAAGCAACGCAGTCTCCACTTTGCTGTAAGCTGAATGACTCCTGCTAACTTCTTCTTGACTGTTAGAAATTGGTTCTCTAGTTGGCAGAGGTATGCACCCTGTCCAGGTAGGGATCACAATCCTAGTCAAGGTAAGTTAGATACACATCTTAAATTAACCTATGCTCACCCCCTGGTAGCTTGGCACACAGCAGTCAGGCTTAACTCATGATGCAATTAGTAAAGTATTTGTACATCACTTAAAGACAGTAACACAATGAAAAACACCACAAAAATACTCAACAACAGTTTAGAGACATAGGGAATATTTATCTGAGTAACACAAAACCAAAACAAAACAAAAATAGAATAAGTAGAAGTCAAGATATTAATTTTTAAAGATTAAATATGAAGACAGTGTTTAGAAGTCACTTGTGCTCAAAAAGATCGTGAGGGGCTGATGCCAATTCAAAGTTCATGCAACCACAATGAAGGGTAGGCCAGTTACGGAACCCACGCAAGGTCCAATGAAACAGTAACTTTGATGGAGCAAAGCGTCAAAATCAAAGGCACGACGTGTTGGTTTTTGCAGAAATCAGCTGCAGAACCCACTTCTGCGGAACAGGACTGCAGAAGGCACCTCAGGCATGGGTAGGACTAACAGATGGCAGTGTCCAGCAGCACAAGGAGAGTTGCAGGCAATCTTTAATGTTTCCGAGACTGCAGGAGAACAGGGGCCAGGCCAACAAGGCCAACAAGCCCATGGATAATCTTGGGTTCATGGATGTAGAGAAAGTTCAGTCCTTCACACTGCAGGCAAGAAGCAGCAGGAGACAGGCCGACACAACAAAGCAAATAGCAAAGTGGCAGTTCCTCCTACAGCACAACACACAGCAAGCAGTACGCCAACACAGAAACACAGTTGCAGAGTGGCAGTCCCTCCTGGCAGCACAGCAATCCTTCTTCCTGGCAAAGTGTTCTTGGTTCCAGTAGAGTTCTGATTTGGTGGGGTTTTGGGACCAGTACTTATACCCAAATGTGCCTTTCCAGTGGGGGAGACTTCAAATAAGTCTTTGAAGCTCAGAAGGTCCCTGCTCTTCCTTCCCTCAGAACTGCCAAATCATACAGTGCCACAGTGTGACAGACGATATTGGCTCCCATCACACGGTCACCCGGTGAGGAGCCATACCACATGGTTGCAGAAAAAATGAACTGAAAACCACTGAAAACATTGGTGTCAGCTCATTTTCAGAGGTTTTTAATTGCTGATGTCCATTAATGCGTTTGCAACCACCCCAGGACATTGGCAACAGCCTCAGAAAGCTTTGTGGGTTTTTGTTTCCAAAGAAGAAGGCTTGGGGCCACGGAGGGGACAAAGTGCCTCTTAAGTGCTTCTTGCCATGCGGTCACACCCCCTCCAAGGCCCGCCCCCTCCTCACACTGTGAGATTTTTGTTGAAGTTGGCAGGTCTGTTCCCTGACTTCAGACACTCTACAGGGGTTTATGCATCCCTTTGAGTGGGAAGAGGCAAAGCCCCATTCAGGTGTAGGTGAGGCAGTGCTGAGCTGTGCCCCCACCCCACCAGGCCAGCTAATGACCCATTAAGGCCCATTAAGTCACACATAGGCTCCTATTGTGTGTCACTGTCTAGAGGGAATCCAGAAAGCCCAGCTGTCACCAATCCCAGAAGTGTATTCAGAGACAGGCAGCAGCACATAATGATTAAGGTAAGAAAATGCCAACTTTCTAAAAGTTTAATTTTCAGACATACAATTTAAAATCCAATTTCACCATTAGTTGTAATTTTAAATTATGAGTCCAGACACACCAAACTCTAAGTTTCTATCTTTTGTCATTTGAAAGATGCACTTAAAGGCTGTTTCCAGGTAACCCCAACGTTAGCCTATGGGAGAGACAGGCCTTGCAGTAGCGAAAAATGAATATAATACTTTCCCACTACCACGTCATGTTAAACTTAAAAGTACATATCCAACTTTTTCAATGCACTGCACCCTGCCCTTGGGGCTAACAAGGGCCTACCTTAGTTTTGACATATGTAATAAAAAGGAAGATTTGGGCCGGGCAAGTGGGTGCACTTGCCAGGTCGAAATGGCACTTGAAAACTGCACACACAGGCTCTGCAGTGGCAGGACTGAGACATGTTTGAAAGGCTACTGTAGTGGGTGACACAATCAGTGCTGCAGGCCCCTAGTAGCATTCAATTTACAGACCCTCAGCACATATAGTGCACTTTACTAGGGACTTACAAGTAAATGAAATATGCCAATGTTACCATGTTCAGAGCACAGAGCACTAGCACTGGTAACAAGTGGTAAAGTGCCCAGAATCCTAAAACCACCAAAAATAAAGTCACACAACAATGAGGAGGAAGGCAAAAAGTCTGGGGATGACCTTCATAAAAAAACCATGTCCAATGCAAACCATGAGAACTGAGTATGAAAAGAGTGTGACCCTAGCCTGTTTAAAAACCTGATCCTGCCCTACGGCAATAGTCAATCTGACATTAAACTTTTATTCCTGCCACAAAAGCAGTTAGGGCCCAGTAGAGCATCGTTTAATATACAAAGGGTGTTAATTAAAGTTTGGCGGATGTGGACCAGCCGCCAAAAACTGGTGGATGTCCTGTCCACCCTATTTAGAACGTATGGATTTTTGCACACTCAAAACAGGAGCACAGGACATTTGTCAATTTTTGTCAAGTGGTCTGCACCTCCAAACTCTAAACAACCCCCAAATGACCTGCTCACAATTATTCAGGACATTTATTAATGCTATCAAACTTCGAGCTGTTGCTAATTAATTTTACTTGACATAAATAAAACCTGATCTCTTTTATTAAAAGAAAAATGCTGCGTAGATATTAAACCTATTGCGAGTGAAACAAGTGCCTGCTGTTACTAAACTTCAACAACATACCACGCTCCTTCAGACAATTTTCTATTCTCAGTTTTGCTGTCCACTGAAAGACAAGGCCCAAGGGTAGGTTCTTTGCAATTCATTGAGCTTGAAGTAGTATCTTGCTTTTGTGGTTTCAGGAGCTATAGTAATACTTCATACTAGGAATTACTAAGTGCACTTGAGTTCCAAAGCCACAGGAGAGCTGCCTTACACTCAGTCACCAGAGAGCTCTTTTAGGAAACAAAATCATGTAGTTTCTGCCACACAACAGAGGAAAGCGATGTTAAAAGACCTTTTTTATTTTAGGTTGCTTTTAAGTCTAAAAATAATTTGCAGGCTCTTAAGACACTGTCTTCTAAGTAAACAGTTTCTGGTCGCTATTCACAGGTGTTGTTACTATTGGAAATTGAATTAACTTTAAAAAATCGCGAGAGTATGTTAAATGCCATTTCCGTATGGAGGAAGAATGTGGGCACATCATTTTGTTTCTTTCTCATGTCAATTAAAATATATCATTTACACATAAACTCCTCAGACATCATGTAGCAGTATGCCAACAAACCAAAACGGTAATTTGATTATCTGCTCCTCTCAGGAATACTTAGGACTTGTATTTTGTTTTCGGAATTTATTAAGAGACTATTACAATTAAAAAAAAGGGCACTCGTGCCGATAACCACAATATATATATATATATCAGAATAATGCAGGCTTTAATTATTTTGGATCCTTTAGGAGTTTGTAGTAAAGGAAGTGAAGGGAGCTGGGCTTTCTCCTCCAGAAACTAATTTGCTGCTGCCAGGCAGCTTTCCACCAAACCTGTGATGGAGAGATCAGCTGTTTGGTGAAATGTGAAGCCCTCTATGTTACTGCGTCTGCAAATCAGTCAGGCATGACATTAAAAAGAAAATACATATTTTGAATAAATGAGGCTTGCAACCGAATTCATCTCTCTCTTGGCTATAAAAGTAATTTGGAATGTGATTTGACCTTTTTTGTATGCCGATGTTTTGATACTAAAGCAAAATGCAAGCATTAATGTGACATCGAGAGGTGACTACAGAGAGGGTGACAGAGCACATATTGGTTATGTTAAATTTCGAGAATGCCTGCAGTAACTACAGCTTTTTCCATACAGTAAATTTTTTCTCGTAGTAAAATGTCTACCATTTGTTATTTTGCGTCACAGCCATATCCTGGTAACCACATACAGGCACTAGCAGGCATTGTTGTCTTATCCTTTCATATTTTTTAAAAATATGCTGTATTCCAAGGAATCTTCGGAACACGTTTTGCAAAGGTTAAAAACTGGTGTTTCCATGAGTTGTAAATTCCCCTAAACAAAGGTACCTTCTTGCGACCCTGAGGTGTCTCCAGTCTTCCTCTCAATTAGGTTTAAAACAGCTATTGATTCTACATATAGATAAGAGGATTTAATATTATTATAATTTTAGCAATTTTGAGATGAGGGTCGTGCCCTTTAGTCACCGTGGGCTTCCTCCATGTACCTCTTTACCACTAAGTTGTATTCCTTTTTCCATCATATCCGGGATTTCCTGCTGTCACATATTTTATTTCCAATTGCCTGCTTTCACTCTCTGAAGGAGATGCTGCTCATCTACTGGTTGGTGGGAGCGCCGACAGGTACTATTGCCAACCCTCTACCTGTTTTAGCAAATCAGTCTTCTTTTCTGTGATTTTCAAGTCTGCTTAAAAGGGTATTGAATACTCTAAATAACCCTAAGTAGGTGGCTTCTGTTTGCCATCTCAAAAGCCTATATAAAAGTGGAGGGTGATTTTTTGTTGGTTTTTAATGCTACGTCTCCTGCTTGTAAAACATGGAAAGGTGCCAACACATATTGCTCCCCCCACAACAAAGAAAGTTTTTTTTTTCACACTCTAACAAAATATTGAGAAAATAGATTGTGAAAGCAATGCTCAACATATACAGGACATTTAGGGGGTCATTCTGACCCCGGCAGTCATGGACCGCCGGGGCCAGGGTTGGCGGGAGCACCGCCAACAAGCTGGCGGTGCCCCGCAGGGCATTCTGACCGCCGCGGTCAGCAAGGGAAAACCGGCGGTCTCCCGCCGGTTTTCCGCTGCCCTGTAGAATCCTCTATGGCGGCGCAGCTCGCTGTGCCGCCATGGGGATTCTGACACCCCATACCGCCATCCTGTTCCTGGCGGCTCTGCCGCCAGGAACAGGATGGCGGTATGGGGTGTCGTGGGGCCCCTGGGGGCCCCTGCAGTGCCCATGCCAATGGCATGGGCACTGCAGGGGCCCCCGTAAGAGGGCCCCACTTTGTATTTCAGTGTCTGCTTTGCAGACACTGAAATACGCGACGGGTGCCACTGCACCCGTCGCACCTTCCCACTCCGCCGGCTCAATTCTGAGCTGGCGTCCTAGTGGGAAGGCTGTTTTGCACTGGGCTGGCGGGCGGCCTTTTGGCGGTCGCCCGCCAGCCCAGTGCAAAACCCAAAATACCCTCAGCGGTCTTGCGACCGCGGAGCGGTATTTTGGAGGGGGGAACTCTGGCGGGCGGCCTCCGCCGCCCACCAGGGTGAGAATCACCCCCTTAATGCTTAGCAATTATTTTGAGGGAAAAGTATATAAAGTATGTATTTAACTGAGCTAATCATAATCCATGGACAATGCTTAGTAGTATCTATATATATTTACAGTATACTTTTGATGTTTTTGGTATTGATAGTTTTGAAAAGGGTGTACCTGGTGGAGCTGAGAAAAGAAATTAAGAATCAAAGAATCAAAGTATATCATTTTGCTTAGCAGCTAATCACAGGGAGGATTAAACGAGGATAATGAACTTTATGTGCACATTGGCTGATATGATACTATCAAGCTGAAGTACCAGATTGCAATTTTAGAAACGGATCTGCACCTGTTTTCCAGTACCAGCCCTGATTGGTGCCACTTGACGAATCGTCATGATTTTTTTTTTTAAATCAACAATCTAGTCAGCTATTGTCTGGAAAGTTCCAGGGTGATCCATCAAGTGGGGGACGAGAAATAGGGTTGGGGGATCAAAAAAGGTTAATTTCCAATAATAATTGTCATAGGAATTTTTAAAAGGTCTACAGCCCGAACCACTGGACAGAATTACACCAAACTTCGCAGAAAGGTAGCTATTGGTCAGGAAAGCAACCTATTGCTATTTGGCGTTAATCCATTCAGTAGTTTTTGAGAATGTTTAGAAAATCCTAATTTGTATATATAGGGACCCAAATGCTCTGCTAACCTGCCCGATATTGTGCTGAGATCTGACTGGCTTCAAACACTTCAACAACAAAGTGTTGGCAGCCATATTGGGACTCAGCTTCAGCCGAGACCCCCAAAAAAGTAAGAACAGCGGTCAGGGTAGATTCACCCTGACCCCTTAGCTCCATTGATGGGGTCCCAGAGGGAAACCCCAGGGCTTAAAAAGCATTTTTATTTTTTTTGCACGGATCTGTGGATCAGTAGAAAATTTTAAAAAAGCATGGGCTCCCATTCTTGTCTTGCATACAGTCCCTGGGTGGGCCTGGTCCTGGGGGCAATTACATTTTAAATAGGGAGCAGCCCAGCTGCCATGCAGCCCCGGGAACTGCCACCTCCCCGAGGCTTTAAACAAAATGGATGCAGGGGGTGGCCCGGCCCCCTGCAGCCCAGGGAGCCACCACCTCCCCGGGGCAGAAGTAGAAATCAAATGCAGAGTGGCACTCAGCCCCCATGCAGCTCGAGCAACCGCCACTTCCTCGGGCGTTAAACAAATGTAAGGCATGGGCCGCTCAGCCCCTACCTCGCAGCCTCCTGTACCACCACCTCTCTACGTGGCCACCCACAGCCCTTAGGACCACCACCTCCACAGGAGTTTAAACAAATATAAGGCGGGGGCCACTCAGCCCCCTCCCTGCAGCCACTTGGACCACCACCTTTCCAAGCAGCCACCCACAACCCTGGGGACCACCATCTCCCTGGAGATACAATAAAAGAGTAAAGGGGGTTTGTTGTGTACCCCTGAGCCCCAGGGAACATCACCAACCTGGGGATATGCTCATTGGAGGGGGGTCACGTGGCCCTCTTCATGGAGCCAATAATGGCCCCAGGGACCACCACTACCCAGGGCCGGCTCCTGCTTTGTCCCAGTGCCCCCACCCCCAGGACATAGCTGTTGCTTTCTGAAAGTGGGAGCTAGCAGCTCCCACCAAGCAAAAGCAATTGAAGTCCGCTTTCTGAAAGTGGGAGCTGTCAAACAGCAGAGTTTTCATTTGTTTCCCTGCATGCAAATATGCGTGCAGGGAAACAGATGAAAACATTGCTCCTACAACCAGGGACCTGCTGTTTAAAGCAGCTCCTTGCTTCCAAGAGCAATTCTGGCTTCCACAGGAAGCGGGGAGCCAGAATGAACTCTAGGGGCCTTCAGGTGCACCCCACAGTCCTGTCATTCTCTTTTTCCCTTTTCCATGCCATAGTGAAGAGCAAGAGAGAGAGAGATTGTCATCTTTCTTCTTTAATTTATTTTAAACTTCATCAGTTTAAGGTTCATTCTCTTTCTCCCATTCACACACCAGCTCAAACTCTCACACACCCACTGACAGACCCACTGGAACCCTCACGCACCAACTCAGATGCACACTGACACACCCACTAAGACACTGATGCACCCACTGTCACCCCCAGACAGACACTCTCACAGCCATTCTCACCCCCAGAAACAACCTCTCACACCTATCCTCACACCCAGAGAGACAGGCCATGGCCAACTCCTGCTGCGCACAGCCAAAGAGCCATGCCCATTGTGGAACTGGGTGATTAAGGGGGTTGGCCGAAGGGCCTGGCTGCAGGCCAGGCCTTGTGGGCAACTCCCACCGCACACAGCCAAAGGCCATGCACAGCAGTGGTTGGATTAATGTATAGTACTGAAAATGACTATAAGTTTTAAAAAAAAACACATAACTTTTCACTGAAAAACAAAAGTTAAAGGGATGTTATAGTTAGGCTCACATTTTAAACTCACAAAACCAAAGAAATTCATCTGTTAGCGTTATCTCTAGTAACTATAACTCATGCCCTAAGGTAACTATAACTCGCGCCCTCACCATGCACTGCTATTTACCCCACATGTTACAGCATTCAAAACATATTTGATAACATCATTGTTAATATCAATGCAATATTTGCAGTAAAGGTTTTGATGAAAAACTGTGCATGGCGGGGGGCACATGTTATAGTTACCTTACGGCATGAGTTATAGTTACTTAAGGTAACACTAAGTATAACTGGTGAATTTCATGGGTTTTGTATGTTTAAAATGGGAGCCTAACTATAAGTTCCCTGTAAACTTTGTTTATTTAAGTGCATTTCTCCCCTGTAACCTTTGGTTTTATCAGTGAATATTAGACTTCCTCAAATACAGACTTAAATTTGATAGTTGAAGAGTACAGAAATGGTACTTCATCAGTATTTTTACAGCTTGTCATCAGCAAGGGCAGGTACAATGAGTAGTGGATTTGCGCGGAGACATTATAGAATAAAAACAATGATTACCTCATGCAAAAAAAGAAGAGATGTGGTACAGTATGTCCCCCTCTCAGTGGCAATATTTTTGAGAAATGGGGTTGTACCATGAACCGAGTGGTGGTAAAGAGATAGTGGGTAAAAGAGTGAGGGTAAGAGCAGGAATGAAAGAAAAAAACATGGTGGAAAAAAGACAACTTGCAACCAAGTGTAGCAGGCCAAAAATCAAACGCGTGCCCTTGTAAATAAAGACGTTGACTTTCTATTGCGGCACATGCTGTTTTCGCCCTCTCTCCTTGCCTTATTGCAAAAACTGTAATCAATAATTTTCTGTCTGCGAGAGATTCTTCTACAATGTCCTACCGCGAAGAAGAAGAAGAAATCTTGTACAATCTGCGTGCTTGGGGACAGTAGGAAACTGGAGTGTGATACCGATCGATAGAAGTACTTGCTCATTCCCTGCAGGACGGCTCTCAGCAGCGCCCTGCGCTTTAAGTTGTCTGGGCATCTTAGTGTGAAAATGGCTAAATCAAGCTTTGTTGCCGTGGACTTTTGTGATTCAGAACAGGTTTTAGTTTTGGGCTTTTCAACAGTTGATAAAGCTTGCTATACCTTTTTCTTGCCTAACAGTAATGGGAAAACCTAGCATTTTCATAGATTTTCACAGTCACGTTTCTCAGGATAGGTGTCTGGGGTCCCTCCATCCGTGTACAAAGGGTTTGATTGCAAGAATGTTTTTATTTTTAATATCGTAATGTGCAGTTTGCATGTCCAAATAAAGATATATAAACTTATAATATGATATATGTAGCCCTTTTAACAATATAGACATCTGTGGCACAAATGTTAAGGGGAAACTTCTCTAAAGTGCCGCACAGTTAGGGATACATTTAGTAAAATTTGGTGCAAGGAAGCAACTTAAGTGCTGCACTGCACTTGTTTTGCGTCAGAGGGAGAGCGCAGGACAGCGCCTTAACTACTACGGTGTGGCACTGCTTGGCTCTCCCTGAGTTGGTGCTCCTTTGGGTGCCCGGTGCCACAGTTGTAAACGTGAGTATGATATTAAACATAGAACGTATGTTGGAAGGGTGCCCTCCCAGTACAAAATACCATGCTTAGACCTAGTTATTCTTTTCCAAGTTTGTATGTGTGCAGTAAAGTACAGCAACACGTTTTGGGCTGAAAAGTAAATCTTAAGGGCCAGATTTACTAAGACTCTGTTCTGGATTTGTGTTACAAAAGTGACGCAAATCATCACAGAGTGTCAATTTGGAACTTTCATTTTGTTCGTGGAAGTAGCCCTAAAATAAGGGAAATTAGTGCTTTGAGGTACCTTGCATTACTTTTCATTAAATGGTGTACCACTGGTGGTACAGGGGCATTCTCATGGCCTGTAGATTAAATGCAAATCCCTACCTACTAACTTTGGCAGAGTGAGATTTCCATCACACAAGTATGCCCTCTTGTGGTGGGTATAACGTTGGAGAAAATGTTCTTTTCTACAAAATTTTCTAATTTTGCATGCATGACGTACTGTGCAGCACACATACAAACTTGTAAAAGCATTCAATTAATTATAAGCATTGCATTGTGTACTGGGCAGGTACTCCTCCGGTACAGAATCTATGCTAGACATCGTGTACACTGTTGCACTGTCGTGCAAGGGTGTATGTATGTGTGTTGTGCAAGGCAACCACATGTGTGCCAGTGCAGGCAGAGAGAAAACCAGACACGTATAGCACAGTTGCCCGTTTTCCCTTTTGATGTAATGCAGCACAGTAACTTTGGTTGCTGTGCTGCCGTGCATCAAATCTTGGTACATCTGCTTCCAAAGCTTTGAACTGGTTTGTGTCCAAAACTGGCACAATCTGTTAGTAAATGTAGGCCTTAATTTCAACGGCTGATAAAAATAAGTTTCCTGCCATAGTATTTCGTGTCGGAGAGGAATGGCAGGATTCAGAGCAAGGTGCATGCACGGTGTTAGAAATGGGGTTTCTGGTTGGCCAGGGTATGCACCTCAGCCAGGCAGAACTTACCCGCTCTAGTCAGGGCAAGGGAATTACACGTCCAAGATAACCCCTGCTCACCCCCTTGGTAGCTTGGCACGAGTAGTCAGGCTTAACCCAGAGGCAATGTGTAAAGCGTTTGCACAACACACACAACACATGAGACGCAATATCCCCACCACAAAGGAAACACAACACCAGATTATATGAAAATATACTGTATTGTACACAAGACAATTATCAGACCAAACATCACATATCAGTACTATCCTTCTACCTTAGCAGTTGTCAGAACGTTACACATTAGTTACCTTGCAACCTAGCAGTAATCACACATTACACACAGGTTACTCAGTATTCTGCAACATAAGCAGTAGTCAGGAAAACACGTTATTACATCACAGCACTTGTCATAAGAATATCATAAAATGCCCACAGTAGGAACATTAGAAAACATATGGCAAGTTAGAAAAACATATTAGCAAGCATGTCCATAAAAGGAACATTTGCATACACATATGTAAAAACATCAAACGCAGGTAGGTAATATATGAATCAAACAAAAGTCTGTAGAAAGAACTTTGGATTGCAACTATATTGGTCCTTTAAACAGTACCTGGTTGGATGAAGGCACCTCCAGTGCCTAGAAGGTGAACAATGGGGCCCGGCGCTCCTATGCGCAAAACAGGGGAGTCCCTTATACTCTGGGGTCAGAGGAGGGCGACATGCACCTCCTCTCTTTTATAGACAGGCCCCTTTAGGGACCGTGATTACTGGGGGCCCCCCAGGGCCTCAACCGGCCCTCACGAGGGGGGTCAAAGCCAGCAAAAACAACTTAGGGCAGGAGGGGGGCACCATGCACCCCTTCCGGTTTAATGACAGGCCCCTCCCGGGACCCGTGATCTCTGGGGGCCCACCCGGGCCTCCACTGGCCCTTCCTCCAAGCTGTGGGGGGCACAATAATGGCCGTTTTACCTAACAGCGGAAAAGGAGCGTCCTGCTCCTAACGCAGAGCCCAGGGGGCACTCCCCGCGCCTTCCCCTGGTCCTGCCGTGAAGTCACAAGAAGATCAGACCCCTCCTGGGGCCCGAGCAGACACTCGCCTGCACCCGATGCGGTGCGCGAGTGTTCTTCCAGCTTCCTGGGCTGCTGCGGTGATCTTATTTAAAGGGGCACAATGCAGCAAGGAGCCTACGAGCTCCCAAGGCTCCATAAGTGTGTTGCAATCAGCGCTATGGCAGCCGCAACCACGGAGAAGCACCCCTCGTGAAGAAATGGATGCAGGGGTCAGGGGCCACAGCACCCTGCCCCTGGGGAGCAGAATCTTAAGACAAGGTCCTCAGGTGGAGGGCCCAGCTACAGGCCAGAACAAGGGAAAGGCAGCAAGTGGCAAGTCCTTCACAGTGACGAGGCAGGTCACAGGTCAGCACAGCAGCAGCAGTCCATGGCAGTTCCTGGTGAGTTATTTCAGCCTTTGGTGTCCAGTTCCAAGATGATTCCAAGAGTCTCCAAATTGTGGGGAAAATTCCCCTGTACTTATAGTCAGTTCTTACAGTGTTTTACAATGGTAGGGAGAGGTGGTTCCAGCCAGTTACAACTGGTTCTGGGAGTGCCCCCTCTCTCCTTTCAGCACAGGCTCCAAACATCAGTGGGGGGTTAACAACCCTATTGTGTGAGGCCAGGGCACAGTCTTTACAAATGCAGGTGTGCCCCGCCTCTCCCTTCTCTCAGCCCAGGAAGACTATTCAGTATGTAGATGCACCTCTGTGACACCTCCACCCTCCCTGTGTACAGGCTGTCAGAAAAGTATGTACAAAGCCCCAACTGTCACTCTGCCCAGACGTGGATTAGAGTCAAGCTGCAAAACACCAGAGTCATAAGCACAGATAAATGCGCACTTTCTAGTAGTGGCATTTCTGTGATAGTAATAAAAAATACACCCACACCAGTAAGCAGCATTTATTATCACCATCACAACCATACCAAACACGCCTACGCTACTCCTCATAAATCAGACAATACCCCTCACACATAAGGCAGGGCATTTCTAATGCAATCCTATGAGAAGGCAGCACTCACAGCAGTGAGACACCATGTTAGGCTGTTTGTCACTACCAGGACAGGCCATGCAATATGGCACATGTCCTGCCTTTCTACATACATGGCACCCTGCCCATAAGGCTAGCTAGGGCGTACCTTAGGGGTGACTTACATGTAGTAAAAGGAGAGTTCTGGGCCTGGCAAGTAAGTTTAGATGCCAGGTCCCTGTGGCAGAAAACTGCGCACACAGGCCCTGCGCTAGCAGGCCTGAGACAGGTTTTGAAAGTCTACTTCAGTGGGTGGCGCAAGCAGCGCTGCAGGCCCACTAGTAGTATTTAATTTACAGGTCCTGGGTATAGAGATACCACTGTACAAGGGACTTATAGGTAAATTAAATATGCCAATTAGGTATAAGCCAATCATACCAACTTTAGATGGGAGAGCACCTGCACTTTAGCACTGGTCAGCAGTGATAAAGTGCTCAGAGTCCTAGAGCCAACAGTGAGAGGTCAGAAAAACCAGGAGGAAGGAGGCAAAAAGACTTGGGATGACCCTGCGTAAGGCCAAAAGTCCAACACAACCCCCTACCAGCCAAAAGCCAGGGGAGAACAATCAATACCTTGATGTACTTCCCTGATTGGGGCGATAGAACAAGGACCCAGGCCCACAACAGCAGGGGCATGTTCCAGTTCTTCGCCTTCCTGACTCCACTTGGATCTCTCTGTCAATGCTTCCCAGGCAGCCTAGACCAACCCCCGGGGGTTTTCTAGCTGCCAATGGCCAGAACCAGGCCCCAGGCCATCTAGGGGTCTCTGGTCTCTGAAACCATAACGAGTGGGGGGCGTTAGCCCCAGGTGCAAAGCAACCTGTCTCCACTCCACTTCCAATCAGTTCAGGAGCTCTACCCTGCCACTGATCCACCAACCTAGGGTCCGCACCCATAGGTTCTACATGGGCTAGAGGCGAGGCTCTCCTCCCTCTACCCCTCCGTCTAGGATCCCGCCCTCCTCTCCTAGGAGGGGTATCACCAGAATCCACACTTGCCAGGGTGCTGGGTACAGCAGCCCTGCACAATTCTCTCGCCAGCCCAGGATCACTACCTGGCGACTGACCACCCAACCTAGGGACGACACCCTTGGGTTGCACCGGGGTCCAGGGCGGGCTTCCCCCTCTCTGAACCCCACTTCCAGAGTCCTGCGTCTCCCCACATCGGGAGAAGCCACCAGAAGTTTCACACCGGGGTGAGCACACTACCCGCCGCCCCAACCAGGTCAGAGTTTACCCCCTGAACCTGTCTATCTAGTCCAGGGACGACACCCTTAGACTGGACCATTGCCCAGCGAACCAGGACTTCCTTGGGAGCACACCTACCCCCTACCAGATCAGAGCTTACCCCCTGAATCTGGCAATCCAACCCAGAGTCACTACCCTGCGGTTGAACCACTGCCTGGCGCACCAGGACTTCCTTGGGAGCACACCTACTCCCCATCAGGTCAGAGTTTACCCCCTGAACCTGATCATCCAACCCAGAGTCACCACCCTGCGGTTGAATCATTGCCTGGCGCACCAGGACTTCCTGGGGGGCACACTGTGGTTCTAAAAATTCTGGACCCATGTAATTTACTTTGCCACAGCAGTACGATTTTAGTATCAAAAGACCGATAATGACTAGTACACTAAGCATGAGCATTTTCGCTCAATTCCAGCAGCGTTTTCACCTCGAAATCGCCATTTTCGTCCTGCACTCGTGGCTCCCATTTTATACACGGCAGCCATTTTAAAAGTTGCCCTCACATAGGCTTATAATACAGTCAGATTTGATTCCAAGGACACGTACACCTTGATTGACTTTTCTCTGACCTGGGCAAGCTGGAACCATTGCCTCAGGCCAAACCTGTTTGGTCAGTCCCTCTCCCAGTGGCCGAATCAGATAGCATCAAGGCACACCATGCCATAAAACCCTTATTATCGCTCACACACCCTGCCTAATCTTGCTCACACCTGCACCTGCTCTTTTCTTCTTCTTACTTTACGAGGGGGAGGTGCCCGTTTTTATTGGGGGTCCACACTTATCTGATGTAAAATACTAGGCCTTGCCGGGTAATTTATTATGGGTTGGATGACATGAAATATGAGATTTCATCATGACACTGTTTTTTCCTTTGTAGTGAAAACATGTGAATGACCAACCAAAATGTCAAGAATGTTTGCCTGAAGCTTAAAAAACTGTATATAAGGAAACCTGACTTTGCATTGAAACACAGTCTCCTGAGAACATACAAATCGTGCTGTTGTACTTCTAGGACACTTGTCAATTGGTTGCAGCCAATAAATTCGATCTTTGACTTCACCTAGAAGACTCTGAGTTTCTGTAGTCTGAATCAGGAAAGTACCCGAGGTCTTTGGGTGTACCCTGGCACCGCTGGGTTACCGGATCAGTACCGGTTCTGAAAAACCCAGTACCTCAGTTGGCGCCCAAACGTGAGGCGATACCAGCGGTACCGGTCCAAGCCTGAGGTCCGTGGGGAGCTTTGTGTGAAAATTCTGGAGGAAGGCCGCCACTTCATCGACCCCTGCATGTCGACGTGGTCCGAAAGTCTTTGTTGCGAGGTTCCCCGCTTCCCGACGGCTATGAAGGACTGCTGCCCTGGCTATCGCCCTGATTTGGACCCTTGATTTTTGGTAGAGCGAAACGATAAGACGAGTCTTCTGGTGACGTCATTGATATTTTCAGTTAAGTATAAGTGGAGCATCTCCCAGTCCTTAGTTGGACACTTGGTTTGGTCCTTAGTTGGACACTTGGTTTGGTCCTTAATTGGACATTTGGTTTGGTATCCCTTTGGGATCACTTTGATTTGGAACTTGCAAGTACCAAAGCCGAAGGACTCGTGTATTCACAAGACTATCGTAAATGATAATCCTTTGAAGTTTGAAGCTAGACTAGTGAGCGAAGATGCCTGGTCTTAGCAGACTTGGAAATTTGTTTTGTCTTGGTTGTAAAAGGGACTCCCGGTTGGAGGACTCATGTCCGGTTCCTCCGATTGGAACTCCAACCTATGAACTATATGTGAAGCACGGAGTGGGCCCCATCACGTTTAATAAAGTATGGGTCCGCTATTCTTGGAAATAATTGAGAAAAGTTTTTTTTTTTTTTTCTTGTAAATATGACTTACTACTAGGATCTGCAAACGGTTCTGTAAGTAAATTGCGACGGCGCTATTTATGAAAAATGGCTAAAGCGCGCTGTATTGTGTCTACTGAGTGTTTTCTGTTTATATCTGAAATGAGCTCAATGTGTGTTTGTGGGTCTTCTTGATGTTTACAGTTTGTTAAGTAAAATGTTGGTTAATTAATATTAAGTAGAAACTTAGAAAAAATCCAGAAATGAACCATGTGATGTGCTAACATAGCTATATGTTGCTCTTTAATTTATAGAATGAGCAATTGTGCACATATACAAAACTGCCGTTAAATGCTTAATAAATTAGAAAACACATTCAATAGATATAAATAGGGCCCCCCCAAAAAAAAACGAAATTATCTATTTTCAATTCAGCCAGCACTTTCCCAGTTAAACATGGGTGGAATTTTGCATAACCTTCCTTTTAAATGAAAGTGGCGCAAAAATGTGACGCATTTCAAGTTAGGCTTATGCGCTTAGGCTTGTGAGTTAATGTATCCCAAATAATAGGCAAGGGATGCAGCTTGCTTTTATATGTGGAATTATCACAAAAAAAAGAATAATTGGGTTTTAAAAAAAAAAAAAAAAAAAAAAAAATATTAATTATGGAAACATTATTTAAAAAATAAGTGCCTTTCAAAATCGTTTTTTAATATTTATAAAGCTTAATACCTATACTATGACCTCCTAACATTAAAATTTAATTTAAGTTATGTTGCACCGCTAAAATTACATTTGTTTGTGCAATTTTCCCTTGGCGCAGGAGCAAACAAGCTCATTTCTATAAAGTATAAGTTAATATTTTCAATGGCTGACTCATGGATTGTGTAATAGACATTCTGGTAATGCATATTATGCAAGAAAATTGTAGGATATTGATTTTTTAATGCCTAAAATATCAAAGTCGATTTTGGGCAAAAGCACTGTTTAAACTGCATTTTCTTTCATTCAGAGTACTTTTTAAAGTGTCTCAGGCTTCAGTAAATGCATACATTTAGGTTTGATATATATTTGCAGGTTGTGCCTTCTTATGATACAATGAGTCAATGTGCCAGTACAAAGGCTTGTTTTAATATCAAGGTTGAAGGTTCTAACTTCAGCTGGGCCTACTGAGACGTTCATTCATTCGAGGTTGATGAAATATGTACCATTGCATGGGATTGCAACAAGCATTTATTCTAACAACTGGTATGTGTGTTATTAAGGTTTGTGAATTATTCACAGTAAATGTAGTTTAATAATCTGGAAATAGAGATACATTTTTTTAGCGCCTAAAAAGGAAATTTTTTTTTTTTAAATAGAGTGAATTATTGCAGGTTAGAAGGAAAATAGAAAGGCCTACTGTCTTTGACAGATTCAGAGTGGCAGAAGCTAGGAGAGCTACAGAGGCTGGCTCAAGTCATGCTGCTGAGATGCTATCTTTAGTTTTCCCATAAACAATGGAGGAGGCTGTCATGTTGACACTTGTGACCTTTTAAATTAGGGCCTTGTCTCTGTGAAATGCAGAATGACCCTACCAGGCCTCTAAAAGTGGGATTTCTGGTTTCTCCAGAAGAACATCAATACAATTAAAGAACTTAATTCCAAAGGGAAAATATAAAAAAAGGGGTTTCTTCGAAAGTCCCAACATCATGTTAAATGCTCTGCAGAACTGATACATTTGCGTCTCCGCTCTAAAAAAATAAAATTATGCCTGCTAGTTGCTTTTATTTGACAGAAAACGAAGTGTTGCATTAAGTCTTAGACAGAAAATAAGATGCAGCCCTATTCTAAAATTTTGGAGGCTACATGCCTTAATGAGAACGATTTGCCAATTAAGACTTATTTTTCACAGTGGAAATTGTAGGTGCCAAATTAATATGGAGTGTCAGTGTAACAATTTTTACTTTTAGAAAGGTAAAACTAAGGTGGCTTGATGTTGCGAAGTAACTGACAAGAGGGTAACAGTTAAGTAATGGAAATTTATTTTCATGTATTTGGTCCTATCATGAATTGTTCTTGCTGGTCCTGTATGTTAGAAGAGAAACAGTAAAGTTATATTTGACAGCAGATTTCCATTGCCTGGTGATCTACTGTCAAAAGGAGGGTAAGGATTTTAAACCTGACAAATTAAACAGGCCCAAATATTGGGTTTTGGGCTGCAGGTTTACAGTGCATAAAGTACATGACATGGTGTTGTGTGTCACCGCTTATTCACGCATGCTATTGTTTTGTCTATGCTTTTTGTGCTTGATACACAGCAAGTATATCTGATGGCTTGACGTTTTGTGCGTTTTTTTTATTTTTTTAATTTATTTTGTGCATGTTTGTTGCTGCTTTTGATACTATTACAAGCTCCCCTGTGTTGTGAGGGGATGGTAATGACGATGCCCATCGCTACGCAACAGTTGGTTGAACTTGTTCTGGTTTCTAAATTCCACAGATAATGATATTTCATGCTGTGAACATAAAAGACAACACTTCACCAGTGAATGTCTATTTGGCTATAATGGTATTGAAGGAAAATAAAAAGAGATATACAGGATCAAAGTGTGTCACCTGCAGTTAGTCACGTTACTGCCCCTTCCCTTAAAGGAACAGGCAGCCCTACATTTATGTATCCTTGATTGGACCTAAGGATGAAATTATAGATCTGTGACTCAAGGTGGCCTAATTTCTATATTACATTAGTTAATGATGTTCTGTTTCCTAAGTAGCATATGGCTTTCGTTCCTTAAAAGAAAACCAGGTTTTTATTTTTTCCTGAAGAAGGAACTGAAACATTAGCTAGGAGTACCGTATATGGTGTAGTCGCCAACGGTAGAGTTAAAATTTGTGTAACTTTGGCCTTTGTGTATCACCCGTACTCTTGGTGTTGTGTCACATGCCTGACTATCACCCAAATAATTTTTTTTGTTCTTTCTATAGATTTTTTCTTTGGTTACTTCCCCTGACCAATGTCGCACCATGCTTAGTTATTGAGATTTTCGCTATGTCCTAGTCCCATTTCTCTTTTTCGAATTCCTTTCACCAGTCAGCCCTTTTATTATTATTGATGTATTGTTCAGGTTCACATTTCCAGACTGCAGTGATGTACCAGGGACCCCCATGTTATGTATAATTCCCTTTGGTATGACCAGACTGGTTTTCAAGAATTTGCCTGCTTCAATGTTTTCCAGCCTGATTGTCAGGGTAGCGATAGACTGGTTAACTGACTCAATATTATAGTAAGACAAGTTTTCCATCTCAATAGGAGATATCTTGGCCCGTATTTATACTCCGTTTGCGCCGAATTTGCGTCGTTTTTTTCTACGCAAATTCGACGCAGAACTAACGCCAACTAACGCCAAATTTATACTCTGCCGTTAGACGCTTCGGGCGCCAAAGTGCCCGGAGTGTGCGTCATTTTTTAGCGTGAACCCCTTCCTTGCGTTAATGATATGCAAGGGAGGCGTTCCCGTCTTAAAAAATGACTCCCAGGCCTTTACGTGGTATTTATACTCCCGGGCAAAAATGACGCCCGGGAATGGGCGTGGCCAAAAACGGCGCTTTTGCGCCGCTTTTTAACGCCTGGGTCAGGGATGGCGTTAAGGGACAAGTGGGCTCAAAATGAGCCCAGAGTGCCCTCCCCTGCCCCCAGGGACCCCCCCTGCCACCCTTGCCCACCCCAGGAGGACACCCAAGGACGGAGGGACCCATCCCATGGACATTAAGGTAAGTTCAGGTAAGTATTTTTTTTTTTTTTTTTTGTGGCATAGGGGGGCCTGATTTGTGCCCCCCTACATGCCACTATGCCCAATGACCATGCCCAGGGGACAGAAGTCCCCTGGGCATGGCCATTGGGCAAGGGGGCATGACTCCTATCTTTACAATGATAGGAGTCATGTTGATGGGGGATGGGCGTCGAAAATAAATGGCGCAAGTCGGGTTACGATGATTTTTTCGACGTAACCTGACTTGCCCCATTTTAAGACGCCCATGCGCCATTTTCCCCCTACGCCGGCGCTGCCTGGTGTACGTGGTTTTTCTCGCGCACACCAGGCAGCGCCGGTCTGCTTGCGCCGGCTAACGCCATTCAATAAATACGGCGCCCGCATGGCGCTTCAGAATGGCGTTAGCCGGCGCAAAACTTTTTGACGCAAAACTGCGTTAGCGCAGTTTTGCGTCAAAAAGTATAAATACGGCCCCTTATGTTTACCTTTTTGAACATGACGAATTTTCAATGTCTATTTTAATTTGGTTTTCGGTTCCCTTCTGTTCCTGCTACTTTAATTTTTTGTGGGATCAGATGTGTCCTAATCATGCAAATATCAGGACCCTCTAGTTCTTGTCTTTTTGTTTGCACATTTGACTATTAGCCTGTGTATTGCATAGTGCACCTGATGCACAGTTTTTAAAGGAAGGTTTCTACATGTCCCTGATAATCAGTATCATGTGATTTCTCTATTGAGATGTTCTAAGGTAAGGAGGAACACCTAGACTTAATCATTGAGGCAAATATGTGTTTACCCCATTAGACAATGCCACTGTGTGAGGAAATCCATTCAGATAGAATTCTCATGTAGCTATAGATGGCAGAGAATAATGGAGAGAACTGAATTAAAGATGCTACAGACCCTGTTTTGCCCTTCTGCCTTTGTCTTTGTATGTTATGCCCATGGTGTATGGCTACTCCTTTGAAGATTGCAGACCACCTGCTTGCAGTCCCCTTGTTAAAAACCATGAACTGTTTTTGTACTAAATTGAAGGAAACTAACAGCTGTGGCACACTTCCTACGTCACTAGATTCTGCGGGTATCAAGTCATAATAACCTGCAGGACATTGATTTAAGCCTAATTCCCATCAGTGACAGCTACAGATGAAAGACGGACGTCTTGGCCCTACAGTCTCAGCACCCAGGAAGTAGCAAAGCTGGAGAGTGATCGCCAGCGCATGGTATCGTACTCGCTCCATCAGACGGCGTTGGACATCACAAAACCAAAGTTTCAGTGTAAAAGAGCTAAAGAGAAGGATTCCTGTTGTTGATGGCAGAGCTGTTTTGAGGTTTCATTTCTCTACCTGTCATGTGCTGGTAACCTCTGACAGTGTGCAATCCCTTGAGCCCCTTGGCCTGAGTTTTGGCCACACACCCCCTTTTCTTTGCTCCAACGGAAGAAGGGCAGTGCACCGGAGATTTCAAGTTTGGAAAAAGGCACTATATTTTGGTGCCCATGAAAGAGCAGCTTGAGCGTCCTCTGACACTAAATAATGAGTGTTGGAGTCTGAAAGTGCTGCTGAGCTTGAGCTATTTCCCAATTAATGGTGCTTGGGTCTGCACGAGATGATTTGTGCCCTTGATCAATGAAGAGCACATTGTTTGTAGTATCTGCCACAGAGGAGAGACACTGGTGCATTGCTTTAAGACATTGAGACTTTCGAGTGAGCTGTGGGTGTTTGCCAGGAGGGCACTCCAACTAAGCAGTACTTTTCTCACGAAGAGGCCTGAATTGAGAGGCCCATGCGAAAGAAAACAACAAAAGAAAATTTGATGGACAATAGAAGCCTGCCAGAGAGGCTTTTTGAACGGACTCTGGGCATAGTTGGTTTCACAAGAGGTTTCCGTGTGATTGTATAGACTAGGTGTTAGGAGACTGATTGTTTTGCTGGCATTGTTTTAAAGTACTATTCTGTTTAGTAAAAGCAGAATAAAGTCCATTTTCTGTGGAAAGAGTACCCCCTTTTCACCTTAGAGCATTGATGAGAGTCACCACTGTTCCACCTGAACATACAAAAATTACTGAAATGCAGAGGAGCCCTAAAAATGTTACTAGATAATTTTAGGATTTGCTTTTTGGTTAGGGTTGTGAAAAATTATTATTTCATTTGTAAATAGTGGTCACTACTTTCTCCCGTTGTCTATATGTTCTTAATAACGTGTTTTCTAGTGTCTTTTAAACATGACGTTGTCATTTATGGGTGGGATTGTTTTTCTCTACTCAATTGACTTCTGCACCCACTTCCCAACCTATGTCTTTTCCTACTATTGTTTCTTTGCACTCTTTTCACCCTTTTCCTGAACATGAGCAGGTTAGAAGATCAGAATTTGTAAGCAATTCTTTTGTACAGCTTCTGCATCAACACTAGTTAGTAGTGAACATCACTAATTGTTGGGTGTGTGATCTTATGCCACCTACTGCAGATAGAGGTATTCCTTATTTTGTCCTGCCATATGTGGCCTTTTGTGCTACTTCATGTTCGAGGAGACCTGTCCAGAGAGAGTTACCAAGTACTAGAATTTTGCTCCAGCAACATCTCCATGGCCTTATAAACATAGACCTGGACTCAGATTAGCATGAGAATAGGTTTATTACCTATGTAAGGGCAAAAGGAGGGTTTGTGGTTCTAAAAATTCTGGACCCATGTAATTTACTTTGCCACAGCAGTACGATTTTAGTATCAAAAGACCGATAATGACTAGTACACTAAGCATGAGCATTTTCGCTCAATTCCAGCAGCGTTTTCACCTCGAAATCGCCATTTTCGTCCTGCACTCGTGGCTCCCATTTTATACACGGCAGCCATTTTAAAAGTTGCCCTCACATAGGCTTATAATACAGTCAGATTTGATTCCAAGGACACGTACACCTTGATTGACTTTTCTCTGACCTGGGCAAGCTGGAACCATTGCCTCAGGCCCAACCTGTTTGGTCAGTCCCTCTCCCAGTGGCCGAATCAGATAGCATCAAGGCACACCATGCCATAAAACCCTTATTATCGCTCACACACCCTGCCTAATCTTGCTCACACCTGCACCTGCTCTTTTCTTCTTCTTACTTTACGAGGGGGAGGTGCCCGTTTTTATTGGGGGTCCACACTTATCTGATGTAAAATACTAGGCCATGCCGGGTAATTTATTATGGGTTGGATGACATGAAATATGAGGTTTCATCATGACACTGTTTTTTCCTTTGTAGTGAAAACATGTGAATGACCAACCAAAATGTCAAGAATGTTTGCCTGAAGCTTAAAAAACTGTATATAAGGAAACCTGACTTTGCATTGAAACACAGTCTCCTGAGAACATACAAATCGTGCTGTTGTACTTCTAGGACACTTGTCAATTGGTTGCAGCCAATAAATTCGATCTTTGACTTCACCTAGAAGACTCTGAGTTTCTGTAGTCTGAATCAGGAAAGTACCCGAGGTCTTTGGGTGTACCCTGGCACCGCTGGGTTACCGGATCAGTACCGGTTCTGAAAAACCCAGTACCTCAACACCTACCCCCACCAGGGAAACACCTTCCCCAAGGGCCACACAAGAGTCTGGCTGGCGCAGGTCTCCTGACCTCTGCCCATCTGACAGAGTCTGGATTCCCCCCAGCCCAGAAATGGTCTCACCAAAGTCATTCCTGGGGGGCTCTGCTCTCAGAGCTGACCCCTGACCCTCCAGGTTCTCCACTGGGGCCCACAGCCCCCTCTCTACCCTACACCTGGATTTCCGCCTCCTCCACTCTGGAGTGAGACCACCGGACAACAGAACCGGAGGAACACTATCACCAGCCTCCCGCCTAAGTCCTACTGACAAAATTGGATCCTTCTGAACAGCTGGCCCTACGGCACAGGCTGGGGTCCTCTCCTGACGTTCCCTCATGGAACCTTCCAGTACCTGGGACGGGATCTCGGGCACCTTGGGCCTCAGCCCAGCCCCATTCCCTCTCCTCTAAAATGGAACATGGGGTCCCTCACCCACCCCAGTCCACTGGGACCTACCTGGGACACTCCATTCCTTTCCCACCCCACCTGGTGGGGAAACACCTAGACCACTCTCATTAGGAACACCCCCTAATGCCACACCAGACCCTCTGGTACGCAACCAGAAGTCTGCTTCCTTTGCAAGCTCCCTGGGGTCAGAGAGCTCACACACTGACAAGTGTTGGCGTAAGTCTGAAAAACAACAACGAAGCAGGTGCTCTCTGACAATCAGATTAAACAGCCCTTCAAAATTGTTTATTGTGCTACCCTTCACCCGTCCATCTAGTGCAAAGCAGCTATCCTCCACAAACTCCTCCCAAGACTGGTGGGACAGTTTCTTACCGCCCCTAAACCTCTTTCTGTATTCCTCAGGGGAAAAACCAAACTTCTCAATCAGTGCGTTCTTCATAGTGGAGTACCCCTCCCTGTCACTCTCTTCTAGAGTCAGTAGGGCATCCCTCCCCTCCTCAGGAATAAAGCTCCCTAGGCCAGTTCCCCAATCCTTCTCAGGGATCCTGCGCTCTACCAGAGCCCTCTCATATTCCTTTAACCACGGACGTATGTCACCCCCCTCTTGGAACCTAGGTACCAGATCTATGGGTATGTGAGGAACATCTTTGCTACAGCACTCTACATTGCTGCCACCACTGGACTCCACTTGCAGCGCTGGTGAGTCCAGAACCTTCAGACTGCGCTCTAGTGCGAGTCTTTCTCTGGTAAAGGCCCTCTCTGCCTCTGCCATCCTCTCCTGTACTAAGGCCTTCTCTACCTCAGCCCTTCTCTCCTCAACAGCTAGGTGCGCTAACTGCAACTTCAGGTCCCTCGCTTCCCGCCTATCTCTTCGCTCACAAGGCGTCAAGGAATGAGAGGTAGCCCTGCTTCTTACACTGGACCCAGCAAGGGACTCCCTATCACTGGGGCCTTCCCTGTCAACTGGCGTCCCCACCCGGTCATTCTCACCCTCTTGATCAGTCTCTCTACGACTCTGTAGGGATGAGCTCTGGGAGCCCTCCCATTGGGAACCCTCACTACACTCAGGATCCTCTGGGTACCCCCAAAGCACACTCCCTCCCTGGGTATATGTCACAAACCTTTCAAAGAAATTCAGAGATCTCCTGAGGTCCCCTTCTACAGGCAGCCCTCTCTCTCTACAGAACCCCTCTAATTCCTCCTGCGTGTAAAACGGCAGGTCCTCTAAATCAAAGGTAAGCCCCATCTTGAAAAGGTACAAATAACTCAAATGTGACAACCACAATACCCAAGCGTGAGAACTGAAAACAGGAAAAATGACCAAAGAGAGAAAATTAAGAGAAGCCAAACATGTGATGGTCTAAACGCAATCCTTGTAGTGAAATAATGAGTCACAATGGTATTGTGCAAGCGTAAGTCCTATCCTCACCGCTGACAACCAATGTTAGAAATGGGGTTTCTGGTTGGCTAGGGTATGCACCTCAGCCAGGCAGAACTTACCCCACTCTAGTCAGGGCAAGGGAGTTACACGTCCAAGAAAACCCCTGCTCACCATCTTGGTAGCTTGGCACGAGCACTCAGGCTTAACCTGGAGGCAATGTGTAAAGCGTTTGCACAACACACAAAACACATGTGACGCAATATCCCCACCACAAAGGAAACACAACATCAGATTATATGAAAATATACTGTATTGTACACAAGGCAATTATCAGACCAAACATCACATATCAGTACTATCCTTCTACCTTAGCAGTTGTCAGAACGTTACACATTAGTTACCTTGCAACCTAGCAGTAATCACACATTACACACAGGTTACTCAGTATTCTGCAACATAAGCAGTAGTCAGGAAAACACGTTATTACATCACAGCACTTGTCATAAGAATATCATAAAATGCCCATAGTAGGAACATTAGAAAACATATGGCAAGTTAGAAAAACATATTAGCAAGCATGTCCATAAAAGGAACATTTGCATACACATATGTAAAAACATCAAACGCAGGTAGGTAATATATGAATCAAACAAAAGTCTGTAGAAAGAACTTTGGATTGCAACTATATTGGTCCTTTAAACAGTACCTGGTTGGATGAAGGCACCTCCAGTGCCTAGAAGGTGAACAATGGGGCCCTCTGCGCTCCTATGCGCAAAAAGGGGGCGTCCCTTATACTCTGGGGTCAGAGGAGGGTGACATGCACCTCCTCTCATTTATAGACAGGCCCCTCCGGGGACCGTGATTACTGGCCCCCCCCAGGGCCTCAACCGGCTCTCACAAGGGGGGGCCAAAGCCAGCAAAAACAACTCAGGGCAGGAGGGGGGCACCACGCACCCCCTCCGGTTTAATGACAGGCCCCTCCGGGGACCCGTGATCTCTGGGGGCCCCCCGGGCCTCCACTGGCCCTTCCACCAAGCTGGGGGGGCACAATAATGGCCGTTTTACCTAACAGCGGAAAAGGAGCGTCCTGCTCCTAACGCAGAGACCAGGGGGCACTTCCTGCGCCTTCCCCTGGTCCTGCCGTGAAGTCACAAGAAGATCAGACCCCTCCTGGGGCCCGAGCAGACACTCGCCTGCACCCGATGTGGTGCGCGAGTGTTCTTCCAGCTTCCCGGGCTGCTGCGGTGATCTTATTTAAAGGGGCACAATGCAGCAAGGAGCCTACGAGCTCCCAAGGCTCCATAAGCACGCTGCAATCAGCGCTATGGCAGCCGCAACCACGGAGAAGCACCCCTCGTGAAGAAATGGATGCAGGGGTCAGGGGCCACAGCACCCTGCCCCTGGGGAGCAGAATCTTCAGACAAGGTCCTCAGGTGGAGGGCCGAGCTACAGGCCAGCACAAGGGAAAGGCAGCAAGTGGCAAGTCCTTCACAGTGACCAGGCAGGTCACAGGTCAGCACAGCAGCAGCAGTCCATGGCGGTTCCTGGTGAGTCCTTTCAGCCTTTGGTGTCCAGTTCCAAGATGATTCCAAGAGTCTCCAAATTGTGGGGAAAATTCCCCTGTACTTATAGTCAGTTCTTACAGTGTTTTACAATGGTAGGGAGAGGAGGTTCCAGCCAGTTACAACTGGTTCTGGGAATGCCCCCTCTCTCCTTTCAGCACAGGCTCCAAACATCAGTGGGGGGTTAACGACCCTATTGTGTGAGGCCAGGGCACAGTCTTTACAAATGCAGGTGTGCCCCGCCTCTCCCTTCTCTCAGCCCAGGAAGACTATTCAGTATGTAGATGCACCTCTGTGACACCTCCACCCTCCCTGTGTACAGGGTGTCTGAAAAGAATGCACAAAGCCCCAACTGTCACTCTGCCCAGGCGTGGGTTGGAGTCAAGCTGCAAAACACCAGAGTCATAAGCACAGATAAATGCGCACTTTCTAGAAGTGGCATTTCTGTGATAGTAATAAAAAATACACCCACACGAGTAAGCAGTATTTATTATCACCATCACAACCATACGAAACACGCCTACGCTACCCCTCATAAATCAGACAATACCCCTTACACATAAGGCAGGGCATTTCTAATGCAATCCTATGAGAAGGCAGCACTCACAGCAGTGAGACACTATGTTAGGCTGTTTGTCACTAACAGGACAGGCCATGCAATATGGCACATGTCCTGCCTTTCTACATATATAGCACCCTGCCCATAAGGCTAGCTAGGGCATACCTTAGGGGTGACTTACATGTAGTAAAAGGGGAGTTCTGGGCCTGGCAAGTAAGTTTAGATGCCAGGTCCCTGTGGCAGAAAACTGCGCACACAGGCCCTGCGCTAGCAGGCCTGAGACAGGTTTTGAAAGTCTACTTCAGTGGGTGGCGCAAGCAGCGCTGCAGGCCCACTAGTAGTATTTAATTTACAGGCCTTGGGTATAGAGATACCACTGTACAAGGGACTTATAGGTAAATTAAATATGCCAATTAGGTATAAGCCAATCATACCAACTTTAGATGGGAGAGCACCTGCACTTTAGCACTGGTCAGCAGTGATAAAGTGCTCAGAGTCCTAGAGCCAACAGCGAGAGTTCAGAAAAACCAGGAGGAAGGAGGCAAAAAGACTGGGGATGACCCTGCGTAAGGCAAAAAGTCCAACACACGGGAAGCTTTATCTCGATATTTATGCACATCACCCCCAGACTTACCTCTGCCTGCGATGGGAACATGAGTGACAGGTGTTACTGAGGAAGGTGCTTTATAAGTGAATGCTGCTGAGAACTGGACCATTCTTGGCCACGTTCTTTTGCTGGGATAATGACAAGATAATTTCATCTGTTTGCAGTGGTGGGTGTGCCAATGAAATATTATTAAAAGAATGTTGCCAGCACAAATGCTGCCTGCATGTTTAACCAAGAGTTTTCCACTTTATCCATCATGTCTCCTGCTAGAATACGGCAGCCCCAGATGTTCACTAAATATCCCTATAAGCAGTGCCTTAAATGGGCTGGTACTCTCCGGTACTGAGTACCGGCACTTTTTTATTTTGAGAGGGAGAGTACCGGCATATCTCAAGAAAAACGTAATACTTTTAATTGGAGAGTACCAGCACTTCTCAGAAACAAGCAGGTACTATGGTACAGAGTACCTGCACTTCTATTTTTCCATTTAAAGCACTGCTTGTCAGCATGCCTATTACAATGATACAAAAAGGAAAGCTGCGCTCTTAGGTCAGGAAGTACTCTTGTCCTCCAGGGTCAGGAGCCCAACTGTGTCTCCCAGCACACAGCCATTAGCAAAAGGCCCATACAGCCCAGGAAAACATCTTGCTCCTCATATTTCTGAGCAGGAAGCATTTGAACCGCAACTTTGGATCCAGACAACAAAAGGGGGTCGATTTTTTTTTCTTCAGGTGATTAGGTATAACAGGTGTTTACAATAGTTAGAATACCTTACTTTTTCCATGAATTTAGGGATATACATCTCTACTCTTTACTCCCCTTCCAACAACGGTGAGCCCGGATATTGATGAAAGGAGTGAATGTGACAATACTGTGTTTATATATATCCCTGACGCGAGCCCTGTGCCCCTCTTTTTCATGTTGTTTTTGAGCATCGTCTCCTGTCAAGTGGGAGTGCCCATGTGAGTTTGTTGTTGTGGAGTAACAATAACGAAAAATAAGGCTGCCCTTCCTCAGTGCTGTGTCTAGGGTTGGCTTGCAATCTATGGTGGTAACACCTACACACATGCTTAAAGAGGTTGTGCAGGCTTTGTATTCTTAGAAGGTAAAGCAGAATTTCATACATGAGGCAATCTCAATGCCTAAAGGGTAAATTCAGGCATTTCAATTTCCCTCTTTGTGCCGCATCCTCCCAGCTGTAATTAGGCTACAATAACAATAATATATAATATGTGCTAGGGGAGAGGAAACGCACTGTAGTATTCCCCTCATGTTGAACTTTATACATTGTAAGCAGTACAGAAAACCTGTAAGAATGCAATATTTTAGTACTGTGCCCCATTCACTAAAAACTGCAATTATCATGCAAGCCCTTGAGCATTATTACTGATAATGAGTACTATTATCATAAGCAGTTTTAATCTTTAGATATTGTCTGTCAACATCTACTGAGAGTGAAACTTTAAACAGAAAGTGTATCAGGAGGACTAGGGGAAATAAACAAAATTACCTATTTTATTAGCAACATGTGTTAATCCTCTAGCCCAACAAAAAAAATCACATTTCCTTTTCAGCAACACGCTTAATGTTCTAGTTTAGCAGGATAACCGTGTTGCCTTTTCTACTAATGAGCTCTGCGAGAACAGTGATTGTTTGTAGAATTGCAAATCTGTATCCTTCAACGTTTTATTAAACAACCTTGACATCTCTGGTGAGGTATAATGTACGAATGAATATTAGCAAACAATGCCTTGGCTCTAGATTACATGGTCAAACTGACAAAGGACCTAAGCCTCTAATGGCAGAATGTTCTAATAGCCTCTTAGCCCTTCGTAGCTGAGCTATACCAAAAATTAAAGTCCCACCTTCAGCTAGGGCCATTAACGCTAGAGCGGGCTTTTAATGGCCGGTATAGCCTGCTACGGTGGGTTCTAAGGCATAAAAACATCTCTTAAGAGTGTTGATGAAGGAAAGGCTGGCAGATGTACACCAAGGCTTAGTAGACAAGACAGCTGTAGTGCAGTAGGAGATAGATTATGCACCCATACAAAAGTGCTGGAAACGATGACCTTCAAAGTGCTTTTGAGGTCTACCTAACTTTGGTTTGGTGTGCCAGGTACAGTGCCTGAAATGTGATCTGCTTAGCAACAGGGAGCCAATCGAATATGGCAAGGGGGAAAAGACAATGACCTGTTTCCTTAAATAAAGCAGAACGTTTTGTACAATTTGAAACATGTTCAAAAGATTATTGAGATGCTTCAATTAAACGGCATTTCCATAATCAACTTGTTAAACGATTTCATCTTTAAAATGGAGCACTTTCCTTAGAATTACCAGAAGGAAGAAACATGTGGATAACTTTAGTGATTTGTGGGCCAAGCAGGAGAGAATAATCAAAATATCATTCGAATGTTAAGGACGGAAGTAAAAAGATAAGAGGAGGACTCAAGGAGAGAGGCCAGCAGGTGTTGGATCACTGCTACTAGTCAAGCAGAGATGCTATTTCTAAAGTGATTTTTCTGAAATGGTTGTATGTCAGGGATCAAGAGACAATCATATTCTGAATGCATTACCTAGCATTGAGCATAGCATTGAGTTATTTGAAAAACGTATGAATGAAACATGGAATTTTAGACTAAGGCTTTAATCACAGGATTAAAAGGGCAACGTAAAACTCTCAGCTTCAGTCAGCATGTGAGAAACAATTCTTATGTATCGATATTCCTCCTACCTGTATTACTTCCTGCCTGCTCAGGTAGGTCTGCTAAATCATCTAGCTCTAGGGATGTGCTCCCTCATCGGGTGGCAGAAGAGAGATATTAGGTGCACCATGACATGCATAATTTGGTTGAGGGCTGGCATCTGCTTGGCTTCATAATACTTGCTTCAATAACCTGCAGTTCCATCTCCTCCCCATAACTCGCACCCTTGCCATGCACTACTAATTACCCTACAAATTACGGCACTCATGACATCTTTGATAATATCAATGATAACCTCAATGTAATATTTGCAGTAACTTTTTGATGAAAAACTGTACAGGCGAGGGCACGAGTTTTAGTTACCTTAGGGCATCAGTTATAATTACTTGACACAATTCACTATAACTGATCACTTTCTATGGTTTCATACATTCAAAATGTGAGCCTAACTATAACGACCCTATAATCTTTGTTTTTTAAGTGCACACATACATTTATATATATATATATATACATCACAGAATGGCCGCATAAAAAATCGTGCGCTCTTGCTGCCAGTGGCGATGAAGCAGTTAGGGACCCAAACTCCTATTAATTTCATACAACAAAGTGAATCATCACACTCCAGGAAGATACTTATTCAGCCTTTTATTTCCATTATTGTAAACTGTGCTAACACCACCCAACACGTTTCAACCTAAAGAGGTCTTGATCACAGGTAAAGAAAACATCTCCTTTCACCACACTTATATAGTTCCTTCACAAACAGCTATACAGTTGCATTCTGGGACACATAGGGGGTCATTCTGACCCTGGCGGTCATTGACCGCCAGGGTCAACGACCACAAGAGCACCGCCAACAGACTGGCGGTGCTCTCAAGGGCATTCTGACCGCGGCGGTTTGGCCGTGGTCAGAAAGGGAAAACCGGCGGTCTCCCGCCGGTTTTCCGCTGCCCTCAGGAATCCTCCATGGCGGCGCAGCTTGCTGCGCCGCCATGGGGATTCCGACACCCCATACCGCCATCCTGTTCCTGGCGGTTCGCCTGCCAGGAACAGGATGGCGGTATGGGGTGTCGTGGGGCCCCTGGTGGCCCCTGCAGTGCCCATGCCAATGGCATGGGCACTGCTGGGGCCCCCGTAAGAGGGCCCCACAAAGAATTTCAGTGTCTGCTTAGCAGACACTGAAATTCGCGACGGGTGCAACTGCACCCGTCGCACCTTCCCACTCCGCCGGCTCCATTCGGAGCCGGCTTCCTCGTGGGAAGGGTTTTCCCGCTGGGCTGGCGGGCGGCCTTCTGGCAGTCGCCCGCCAGCCCAGCGGGAAACACAGAATCACCGCTGCGGTCTTCAGACCGCAGAGCGGTGTTCTGTCGGGGGAACTCCAGAGTTAGAATGACCCCCATAGTTTTTTAAACATTTATCTCTAACCAATGATTTATTCATTCATATGTTGTGTTAGACAGTGCCATCTTTGTCTGCTATTAACTTAAGCTCTTCTAAATTTTTGAAATGAATTACCCTTTTTAAGCCTTATATTGACCATATTGATGGATTTATCTGAAATATAGTGAAACACAGCATGATTTTTTATGGTTAAAACCAATTATTTCCACATGATGCATTATAACACCACAACACAGGAGAAAACGGTAAAATGAATAACCTCCAATTCATTATTTAAATGAAAATATATGGGCGGTATCCCTTATAATTAACATCTTTTTCTATCACTAGATTGTTGTTACTCCTTTATCTTTACTTCTTGTGGTGACCATCACAGGTATAACAGGATAACTATCCTGTATTTCTATATCCACAGACGTTGATTTCATAATTTCCACTATTCTCAATGTTAAACACTTCACTATACAATTGAGGGAAAGGATGACGTGCTTTATCCCATCTATACCCATTGGAAATTAAAACAATGATTTTCATTCTTCTAGGACAAAAATATTCATATTTCATATGTGCTATGTCATATATCATGTTCAGTGACACTTGTTCATAAAGCATTTTCTTGCATTTTTTCAAATGCTATCTTAATAGTTAAAGTTATTTTCTCAAAAATGCAAAAAAAGTTCTTCATCAAAGTATAACCCAAACGGGGTCTTAATATTTAAATTGATGATGTATCTGGATTCCAGACGACATAGTTTTAGTGTTCTGTTGCCCCCTCTTTTGTTTGCGGGGACATGTGCCACTCCAAAGTATTGCATCTGTTTCCAATGATTTTCTGAGCACTGTCTATGATGTTTTGCCATCGCATAGCTTAAGTCATTGTTGTTAACCGCTCTAATATGTTTCAATATGCGCTTTTTCAATTTGCAGATTGTATTTCCTATGTACTTTAGGCCACAACCATACTTCAATACATATACCACATAAGTTGTCTCACAGGTTATTTTTGATTGATCTTAAAAGCTTGTCCTATGGTGTCTATCACTAGTTTTCTATTCTCAACAATTTGACAAGTTTACATTTCAAACATTTAAAGAAACCTGTATCTTCTTTACTCAATCATATCTGTGGTACTTGTTCAATAAAATAGCTTTTTACCAATTGGTCTCTAATAGCAGGTGCCTTTTTGTAAGTGATCTTTGGTCCTTTTCCCACCAAAGGTCCAATATCTGGCTCATTATATGATAGATTCCAATGCCTTTTTAGGATTTTTGAAATGTCATTACGTTCTTTATTGTAAGACATTATCATCCTAATTTCCTGATCGTTCTTTTGTTCATTATTGATCTGCAAATTCTTTGACATTTTCTTCATTATGATCTGTTCAACACCTATTTTTTGTGCTTTTACCATACCCATTCTAATGTCCTTCAGATTATATCCTCTTTTTATAAACCGGTTTCTCATTTCCTCACATTGTTCTTTCATTGTATCTTCTTCTGGGTAATTACGTCTGACTCTCAAAAATTCACCATACAGTACGAGTAGAGCACGAGGATGGAAGCTTGTACCATGTAAAAGACTATTCGTGGATGTAGGTTTGCGATAAATAATTGTCTGTAGCGTTAGATTATGCACATAAACCCTGATGTCCAAAAATTCTATTTCTTTCCTATTGGTTTTATGTGAAAATTTCAAACCAACTTGATTAGTATTTAGAACATCAAATAACTCCTGAAACTCCTGTTCTGTTCCCTTCCAAATAATGAATAGATCATCAATGAATCTCACCCACAGTGGCACTTTTTCCATGTATTTGTTATTCTCCTCTCTCCAAGCCACTTCTCTTTCCCACCACCCCATAGTGAGGTTGGCATAACTTGAAGAGAAAGAAACTCCTATAGCCGTCCTTTGTTTTTGTAAAAAGATCTCATGATTAAACATGAAAATATTATTTGTTAGGCATATTTCAATCATGGTTAACAACATCTCTGAATGTTGAAATTCTTGAATATTCCGTTGCCTCAGGAAGTATTCCACAGCTTTAAGACCAATTTCATGTTTGATGGATGTATATAGGGACACCACATCTACTGTTACCAACAAATATTCCCCCTGCCAGCTGATGTCATAAGTATTCTTAAAAAGTCACCAATGCCTTTGATATATGAACTCAAAGTTGGAACCAAGGGTGCCAGATAATAATCAATATAAGATGACATATTCCTGTTTAGGTTGAAACGCGTTGGGTGGTGTTAGCACAGTTTACAATAATGGAAATAAAAGGCTGAATAAGTAGCTTCCTGGAGTGCGATGATTCACTTTGTTGTATGAAATATGTATATCTATCTATCTATCTATCTATATATATATATATATATATATATACACATATATATACACACACACACACACCCTGGGAGGGGAGGTCCTGGGGGAGGCTTTATAAACTTTCATTATTTTTGGGAGGGAGCATGTGTCCCCTCCCCCCATGCCTCTGATTGGATCTGGACACCCCTATCGTCCGGGGCCCCCAAAAAATTAAGAAGGAGCCTAATTATGCCCCGGGGACCCCACCCCTTGGCCATACTAAATCAGTTTAAAGGGAGGGGGAAAGGATGCTTCCCTCCTTGAGCCTTTAAAGGCCCTAGCAACCCCATTCCTTGGGGCCGGCTCAGTGACTGAGTGCTTTGGAGCCCACCCCAAAGCACAGTAAGTTTCCTGGCCATACTACTGCAGACAGTGAACTATACGTTTGCTCTTGTCTGGTGGAAGCATTTTTAAATCTCCCACCAAGCAGGAGCAAACATTCAAATCTGGTCCCAGCTAGCAGGATCTTTAAAAATGACTGGGAGCAGACTTGTCTTTTGCTTCCCTGCCTGCAAATTGCTGGCAGCGAAACAAAATTCCAGCAGAAAACAGCTTCTTCCTCCTGGCAGGAGTGATGCTAGCTCCTTCACCGTATGAAGAGCTGGTTGGGGCAGCAGGAGCCCTGGGGCTCCCCCCACATTCCCCAGCATGTTACTTGGTGAGTGCTTCAGGTGTTGAATGGGGCACCCACCTATAATGTAGAAATTTCCCCAGGAGATGAAGTAATCTCTGGATGGGGGCTGTCTGGCCCCCCTCCCCTTTGATAAGATCATGCGGCCCCAGGGATGGGGTCCCTGGGACCTGATGGGCCGGGAGACCCCGGGGCCTGCTGCCCCCTTCCCTTTTTTATTATATTTGGCCCTGAGGGTGGTGAGGAGGTATGCAACCCCCTCCTCCCATGCTTAATTGTATTTAGCCCCAGGAGGTGGGGTCCCCGGATACCAATGAGGCTCAGGGAGAGGACCCTGTGGCCCCCCTCCTCTTTTAAAATTAAATTTCATCCCGGGGGATAGGGTTCCCAGGGCCTCATATGACTAGAGGAGTAGGGGGGTCACCTGTCCCCATCCCCTTAGAATTTGGCCCTTGAATAGTGCCCTTGGGGCCTATTAGGGCTTGGAGGGGGGGAGAAGCACATCCTCATTTCCTCAATATATATGTTTTGGCCCTAGGGCATTGGGTTCCCAGAGCATGAAGGCCAACACAAAGCTATGTCTTCAAAGGCTGTGCATGGTGTGGGGTTGGTTGCCAGCGGGGTTGTAGGCCGCAGGGCCTGGCCACAGGTCGGGCCATGTATCAACCCCCGGCCCCGCATGGTCAAGGGCCGCCAGCAGCATGAGTTTTGCTGCTGGTGGACGAGTTAGCACACACATACAAAGGCCATGCGGGCTCAGTGGTGGTTTTATGTATGGTAATACAGTACAATATCACTTTGCATTTAAACAAAACCTAAAAATTCACTGTAAAAATCAAAGGTTAAAATAACATTATAGTTAGGCAAAATATTCAGTAAAAATGCAACATTTTAAGCTTTAAAAACCACACAGAAATTCAACAGTTATAATATCTCAAGTAACTATAACTTGTGCTCTAATTGAATTATAACTCATGCAGTTGCCATGCACTGCTAAGTATCCCACGCATTACATCACTCAAAACAACTTCTATGACATAATTGATAGTATCACTGCAACATATGCAATGACATTATTGATGAGAAAACTGTGCATGGCAGGGCAATGGTGGTGGTGGAAATTTGCATTTCAAATTAAATTTATAATAATACACATTGCTGCATGGAACACATTTTAAATATTAGCACTATATTATCCCCAACTGAAATTCCAATTTTTCAAAACATTGGCAGACATATCTGAAGTCTTAACGGTGAATACTGAACGGAAAAGACTTAAATACTCTGAATCTTTCTAAAGAGTACTAAAATCAATTATTGAATCATTGATTATATCAAATACATGATAGCAGGCCTCAAGTAATCATAAAAATGTTACTAGACCTGCAGGTTGAGTAACTTGTATAATCTACTTAACTTAACTGAAATATACTTGACCTGTAAACGGGTCTCACATTGTGTGACCCTAGGTAAATATTTTATGTTACAAAGTCACCTTTTTCATTCTCACATGAGTACATCTTCAAATATGTGAGGTCAGCATTTCTGCTGTACAGAAGATCCTCTTTTGGTTGATTAAATAGACTAAATGCTTGCTCCTTGTATAATAAGAATCTAGCCCACATATAGGGTACACATGATTCAGACTTGCTTCTTAGCTTACTAATAGCATTGTTAACAGGGCAGGAGTGTTTCTCAGTTTATGTTTAAACACCCACTTTTAATAAATATATTATGAAAGCATGATGTGATAGCACACTGTCATTTACAAACAGTAAATTTGCAAGAAATGTACAAAAGCTTTCCCACAAACTTGCAGGTTTATTAATAAACCTATATAGTGTATTAACAATAATCTGTGAAAATTGGGTTTCAGAAAACATATTTATCATTTGCACATCACCAAGTAAAGTATTTTGATTTGTTTTCATCCTTAAAGCAAAAAATTTGCTTTTACAACTACTGACATATACTTTTAAATGTTTGTACAGCTCACTTAGTTATATAAATGTTGTGTGTTAGGAAAAACCTATGACCCTACAGCCTTTAATTTCACAGATTTTACAGCAGGTCAGACAGTTCACCTTACAAAATCCTGGAACTCTGCAGTCAGAAGGAAAAAAGACAAACTGACTTTTGACCTCTGTCTCTGAACACAGGGAAAATGTGATAAGAACAAGATTTAAAGGAGTCTGTATTGCTCCTTAACTTTCTGACTGAACAGAAGATCTGTTCTTTGTCATCTCACTGGAAGGGGTAAGTAGGTGATAAAAATAGGTCAACCTGATAAAATATGACTAGCCATAGCGACTGGGCAAGGAGATTTTTAATAAGGTCCTACACTGCCACCTTGGGGTTCCAATGACATTTATAAACCAATGAAAATAGAAACTCTTGATGGCAATAAAGGCCCACATTACATAATTATCCAAATCTCACTCTCTCTTTTTCTCTCTCTCTCTCTCTCTCTCTCTCTCCCTCACTCACTCTCTCTCTCTCTCTCTCTATATATATATATATATATATATATATATATATATATATATATATATTTATAAATATATATATGTATATATCTATATACAAATTAACAAATAATGTGAGCTTTGAAACAACATGAACGCACACCTCAGAGTAGCGATGCAAAGATGTGCTTATGTATTTATTAACAAAGCAAACATTGTTCACTGCAGCCAGGCCCTGCACCCTACCTCCCGATCCCCAGATGGCCCACACCTAGTTGATGGTCAAGCCCCAAAGTCATGCAACCCCACTAGGACTCCTTTATCATATTTACATTTTTTCTTTCAAGGTACTGCAGTATCTCCGTATTTCACTGGACAATGCCTGCATGGTCAAGCAGTACCCTGATGTACTCACTCTGGCATGAACACACAGCAAGGCTGCTCTAGGAACAGTGGAAGATCTTACGGGAGGCTAAAGGTGGGAAAACTATATATTTTGTGAGGCCCCAGAAGGGTCCCTCTTGTCTATCCCCGACAAGAGCCCTGGGGCCACAGTAGCCCTACACTGCCCCCTTATAGAATATTTTTACCATGTTCAGAGAAAGGAGGCCCAAGCACTGAAATGGCAGCCACAGCATTTCTGCTGATCTGTTGCTTCATCCTGCGGGTCCGCTACTGGACGATGGGTAAAAAAGCCTCTCAGCCAGTCAGAGTGGTTTATTTTTCTTTTTTGCACTGCTGCATGAGTATAGCAGTACCAACTGTCCAAATATCACCATATTTTGACATTTTGTTTCTCAAAACTATATATATATATATACATATATATATATATATATATATATATATATATATATATATATATATATATATATATATATATATATATGCATTCCACCAAGCGGGGTCGGTGCACTGCTACGGGAGCAGGACCCGTAAATCATGTTGCAAATGAAGAGAAAATCCACGCGGCACTCCAAACAACTCTGGCCCTCATTCTGACCTTGGCGGGCGGCGGAGGCCGCCCGCCAAAGTCCCGCCGGCAGAATACCGCTGCGCGGTCAAAAGACCGCCGCGCTTATTCTGAGTTTCCCGCTGGGCTGGCGGGCGACCGCCAGAAGGCCGCCCGCCAGCCCAGCGGGAAACACCCTTCCATGAGGATGCCGGTTCCGAATGGAGCCGGCGGAGTGGAAGGGGTGCGACGGGTGCAGTTGCACCCGTCGCGATTTTCAGTGTCTGCATGGCAGACACTGAAAATCTGTGTGGGGCCCTGTTACGGGGGCCCCTGCAGTGCCCATGCCATTGGCACTGCAGAGGCCCCCAGGGGCCCCACGACACCCCATACCGCCATCCTCTTCCTGGTGGCCAAAACCGCCAGGAACAGGATGGCGGTATGGGGCTCGGAATCCCCATGGCGGCACAGCAAGCTGCGCCGCCATGGAGGATTCCCCAGGGCAGCGGGAAACCGGCGGTACACCGCCGGTTTTCCGTTTCTGACCCGCGCCCATGGGAGCACCGCCAGCCTGTTGGCGGTGCTCCCGCGGTCGTTGGCCCTGGCGGTTTTTACCGCCAGGGTCAGAATGACCCCCTCTGTCTTTAATTTTTCATGAATGGTCAACACAAAACGAAGGGCTTGCTTTTTAGCGGCTAAGCGTTTCGACCAAACGGTCTTCTTCCAAAGCCTCAATCTTAACAAAAGACCCCACCCTATCCCCAATCTAAAATACTTTTCAATTACTGAACATGAAAGAAATACTAACAAGTGTCTCCACTACAGGAGATAAAATCCCCAGCCAGTCCTTATCCAGGACTATTCATTTTACTTGATACAGTTATCCCTTACCAATTTTCTATCAAAAACAACAGAAGTAAATCTATGGAAAAATGAAAATATATATATAGAAATATGAGCTAAAATACAAATAACATAAAGACCCTTTATTAACATGGTAAATCACATAACCCAATCCATTTCACAACTATTTTTCATTTAACACGAACATTTACTTCTTTCTCTAAATCTAAATTATACACTATTACTCCATTGCAAACTATTCCTACCGTATCAACAATTGATTAATTCTGATATTAACCTGCTTATCAATTTTTTGTGTTCTAATATTTCTGATAGTGAAATTTTAATTGCACTTTCATTATGATTCTCAGTCCTCAATTCTTGTCCAGGTCAAGTGGCCGTTCACATCCCAAATTTTAGTGTAAGTGTGGATAACCAACAGAAAGTCAAAATTTATAGTAAATAAATCAAAGCAAGTCATCAAAATCATTTTTAAATTCCAAAAGTACTTCCCTTCCATAAACTAATAACATCTAATTAATTTCCAATCATTACATTTAGCCCTAATGAACAAAGAGCTCCTCGTCCTTATTTAAACCCCATGGGTGTTTACTATTAAGTCGTATTATATACTCAGACTCCATCCTTCTCAGTATTCGTTCCCTTTCACCCCCTCTTGGTGTTGGTAGTACCCTATCTATTCCAAAGAACAACATATTCTCCACTTTTCCTGCATGTACTAGGTTACAATGGCGTGCAACCAGATATGTTATATCATTATTTTTGATCGCTCGCCAATGCTCCAGGATCCGTTTCTTCAAAGGAAAAGTAGTGCTGCCTACACTATGCATTCTACCAGGATTTTTTTTCAGCCATACCCTTCTTCACAAAAATGTGATCTTCATGAAAATCCTGATTCTTTGATAAAATGGTGTCTATTGTCAAAATACAAAATGGCAGTTGCATGGTCCAACTGTTCATAATTTTACCACAGTTAACTTCCTCTGTGTGCCCCAGCATTACATTGGAGTCAGGAACCTTTCCTGGTGCCCTCACCTCTTGCTGTTATGGTTCGGTAATGAGAAACACAGTAAAGTGTGGCAACATATCTATTCTTGGATTTTGAATAGCGATTGCTGTCTGAAGGAAAACAGGAAACAAAAAACATTTGGACAAAGAGGCCTCACCCATGCTTACTTTATTGTCGGTCATTCTGTCCCATCATGTTAAGATGATACAAACATGGTTGTCTCAACCTCCTTGGGAGGGAGTTTAGAATAACTGTCCTTCTGGTCATAGAAGGGATACAGATTTTTATATAAAACAACCTTTGTTTAAACCCCAGGCTTTCCCTTTATTTTTGGGTACGCAAGGCTGGATTGAAAAAGCACAGGAGGATGTTACCATGAATCTATGTCTCGAATATCCTTTCTACTCCTTTGCCAACATGTTTCAGCCTGAGTAAGATACCTCATAGGAGGTTCTAGGGCCTTGTTCAGGGCGGTCAAAGGTACCCCTACTCTCATACCCTTTAGAAACAAATTCATAAATGCAGGTAAGAACAGGTCTTACCTGCCTGTCCAACTGTAATACAATACTGTAATTGAATTGGATTCAAACCTAGTAGTTACACCAGACAGGGGCCCCTCCTGTAGTCACATATTCGGCAAGGCTTAGGTCTTCTCCGTTGGCCTAAGATTGCCGCCAGTTTGCTTTAGTGTGGTTCTTGTTTGCGTGTTGGAGGGTGTGATGCATAGAGACCTCTATCTCTCTATTTGTGTGAGTTTTTATGGTTTGATAATGCACTACTTAAACCTTACATATGACATTTTGCAGGACATGTTAAATGATATCGCAGATGATACCTCGAATTACATAACTAATGACATCACTGATGACATTGTCTGTACCCTCATCTATGATAGTGTTGTTGGCATCAGACTATGAACTGTAATTATGGGAGAAAAGGGGCCTGGTTATAGACCAAGCCCATTATGGACACCCAAGCCAAACTGCAGATGGCCTTCGACCAGTATTGAATATGCATGATTTTCATTTGGTTGGCTTTTTGCACTGCATCTCGTAATTAGAATATACTGAATTGCATTGGAACTCGTTGTTTTCGCTGGAGACTCAGCTGAATTGTGGTCTTGTTATTGTTAAGTCAGTATCACTGAATATTTGAATACAAGGATTTATAAATATGCATTGATTGTTGTCCACGTAACTACTGAGAAGTACCAGAGGCAAAATCAGATGCTCTTCTAATTACCTTAAATCAAATATAGTGAACAGTGTTGCAACAGTTTCTCATGAAACTTTCCTTTAATTGACTTCCTAAATTAAGAATGTCAAAATACCCACTATCATATCCTTTTTAGTTATGAGTGTTCGGTTTATTTGCATGTGTTTAATAAGGAAACTAAAAACTCACCTGTTATTGTTTATATACAGATTATCGGTTTATGCATTACAACAGATAGAACACTAGCTGAAGAAATGCAGTGCTAAGTAAGGGATCGACAGCTATCATATGTTATTTAGAATTATTTGTAAAGAAAGTGTGGCAATTTTTAATCTTTGGGAATTTAAATTGAACCCTCATTGGTCAATGCAGACGGCTGTCATATCAGCTGGTATTTCTTTTCCGAGAACCACTTATCCACCCGTGTTTCACCGTGTTCATCCCATTGAAAACTTAGAGGGCAAGGTTCATGAGACAGGAAGCTTCTTACTCCTGACATTTCTGAAATAAGTGCTCAATGGATTCACAAATCTTTAGCCAGGATTTGCACATCAGCAATGGTCGATGGGAGAAAGAGACCCTAATCCAACAGCAGGCTTTTATGTTTTTTAAACATCGCATTCGAAAATCCTCAGTGTATTTGCGAATCTGCAGAACAGCTGTGGAATAAGAGTTCTGTTATCTCTAAAATGTAATCTCTTTGTGCCTAGACTACAAAACTTTAAAATGCTAATTTCCAGAAACATTTTAAGCTGATTTGCACCAGGCCAAGCACAGGCACTTACTTCATTAAAGATCTACTCTCATCCCAAATTTGATGGAATTCTATCCCGACGTTTTCTTCCGATTCTTGGAGTATAAAATCCTTTGGTACTTTAGATGGGAAATATCACTCATTTTCCTGAAAATGTGTCAAATGGTGCCAAAGTTATTAAGGAAACTTCCGGGGAACACTAACATACCATAAATACTTTGGTGCTCTATTTATTTTTAGATAGATAGATAGATCGTATACAGTCAATGGAGAGAACTCGACATTGCAGTATTTTCACTGCTGTAGGTATTGTTCTTTAGAATTCTTGAATTTTGTTGGGTCAATCACCTTACCGAGTGATCTCCACGGATTTATCACAGCTTCTGAAAAGGGCTCCAAGTTATTTAAGCATTTAGGAATGCAGTTTTCTCCATCTGAAGAAGTTCTAAAAATGTGTATGGTTTGTAATTATGCAAATGCTGAGGTAGTGGCATGATTGTTAGGAGAAGCTCTTTTAACTGATTTTCTTGGAAATGGCCTTAATAATGCCACTAGCCTAAAAATATTTTCATCAAAATGTCAAGGGGAATTTAAATTGCTTTTAGGTTGTTGCACTTTCCCGAGGAGCTTTGAGGTAATGTATGCTGAACTGCCGTTATTTCTAATTGATATGGGTTGACTAAAGACACGTTTTTATAAAGAAATCAAATAAAAATATTTTAGGAATTGGCTTTTGCAAATATTCTGGAACTGTAGACCTATTACAATTATGTTTAAAAAAATCACTATCAAAGCCGTTTACGAAATCGTTTCATTAGGCATTTTTCAGTTTCAATGGAAACTTAAAACTGCGAAACATCTACAATTAGAGCATATGCAACTATTTTATGCTTCACCCAAAAGTAGAAATGTATTTAGCATATTTTTGGTTCCTATGCATTTTAATTCAGAGAAAATTTAATCACAGAGAAGACTGTTTCTTCAGTAACAGCAACTTTTTTTCAAAAGAAAAGAAACAATTTATGACAAGCTAGGGGCTAGAATCTTTATCATGGTCCATAGACGGCTTGAACAATAAGTGAAAGTTTATAGATGGAAATGTATATAATGTGTATGCTTCCCCCATTGTGTACACCCACGTCCCGCTTCTGATTTTGTAGAAAAGAGTTATCAAAGTAAAAGACCAAGAGGTTGCGGAATAAGTGTCAGTACTTATACAGTACCAGAGTTATTCAGCATTTCACGTTTATAGTACCGGCAAGTATTCTATGTTCCCTACACCTTTTTATGGGCAAGCGCAAAGTGCTCCGTCCCATTCTGTAATCTCTCTTTTGGGCTTCCAACCACACCCATGTCCCGTCAGTCACTTACAATGGTTCATGGGCTTGCTTTTTAAAATCTGCTTGCTTTCATTTGTGAAAGACATGCATACGTCATGCCTTTTCCGGTGTTTAGCCCACCTACACAGCACCAGTAAAATACTAAAAACATACGAGGCTCGATGTTTTCAGCATGGTGTCCGGACTACTTTATCTGTCATTTTACATAGTGTGATAGCGCTGCGTTTTGTTTTCTTTACAATGCATATAGCTCTAACTCGAGCAAATGTGAGACCCGTTGCTTTGAAAATGCTTGTTATTTTGGTTAACATGTGTAACATTGTCCGGAATGATTTCGATCTCTTGCTCCCTTGCCTACGCCTCACAAACCAAATTAAAGACAGGCACATTTAACATCCCCACCAACCTAGTCGGGAGGGAAAGAGACAAGTGAGATTGTTGGGAAACACACTATATTAGAAGAGGCGAGGTCCAGAATGGTTGGATGCATGTAATTAATAAAAATAACTACTGACTGTCCATGATTTCAATTAGGATTAATTACATCTGCATTTCTCGTGTGTGGAATTTATTAAAAAAATGCCCTCAATTTGCCCTCTCCAGCTACGTTTGACATCCTGGATCAGCACAATTTACTGACTGATAAATATTGTACTCATTCTCCAACCGAATGATGTTTGAGGTTTTTATTACTTTGAATGGTCACCAGAAAAGTAGCTTTAGTGCCTAAAAAGACAGAGAATGGCATTCGTAGACAATAACAGTCAGTTTGGCTGAAGAGGTGCTGTAGATTACTTAGGGCCTGATTTATAGATTGGCGGAGGGGGGTTACTCTTTCGCAAACATGACGGATATCCAGTCCGCTGTATTACAATTCCATTATAGCCTATGAAACTTGTAATACAGTAGGCTGGGCATCTGTCACATTTGTGATGGAGTAACTCATCCACCAAACTCTAAATCAGGCCCTAAGATTTGGAAGTTGGTGGATGTGGGACACCTTCCAAAATGTGATGGAAGTCTGTTGACCAACCTTGAAGTTACCCTCATCCACTTAGCAGTGGGAAAATCATCAGGTTTCTGCTAGTGGAGCCACAACTGACACTGCTGTTGAAAACCTTTGCCCTGGTGATCTTCCCACCCCAGCAATCCCATGTCACAGTTGTAGTAATCCTGGCATGTATAAGACAGAGAGACCATCACTGTTTTTACCTAGGAGGCAGGCAGGGAAAAGAAACAATAAAGCAATGCCTTCTCACACCCCATGCATGACAAAAAGTGTCTGTGCATCAGTCCATTAGATTTTTTTGTTTTTCTGATGCAAACTCCCAAATTCTGAGTTTTTTCAGGGAAAGAAAGCCAGATAAGCCACATGGTCCAGACAAACAGAGGCACCCACTTCCACTTGGTATTCTACTCTGCTCCCATTGCTCCCATCCTATAGTGGCTGCACTGACAGCATGGAGATCCACATTAGGCATGCAGGGATATCTTAGTATTCTGAATGGACCACTGCCAGGGGAATGCATGTTAGAGTCCCTGAGGAATTTGTGAGATGCCACCAGGGTCTTAATGAGCCATTTAATTTGTATATGTATATCTAATTGAAATTAATTTCAAAGCATTCATCTAAGGAAATGTACACATGTTAGTAACTCTACGCAACACATTAATTGATACTAGGAATGCTGAACAGGGATTATTATAAGACAATAATTGAAAGCTTGCTTCATGTCAAACAAGATATTTAATAGGCATAAGTAATGCAAATCTTATCAAAACTGCTGTGGTTGAAACAGTGCCTCTGTATATTTATGGGTTAATGAAGTAGCATCCAACATAGTGATATATTACTGTTAGACCTGGCAGCCTTAGGGTGATCACCGTAACTTTTTGCCTGCCTGTTTTTGCTGGTTTTAAAACTCTGCACACTTTACCACTGCTAACCAGTGCTAAAGTGCATATGCTCTCTCCCTTTAAACATGGTAAGATTGCATTATACCCAATTGGACTATTTAATTTACTTATAAGTCCCTAGTAGAGTGCACTATATGTGCCTCGGGCCTGTAGATTAAATGCTATTAGTGGGCCTGCAGCACTGATTGTGCCACCCACTTAAGTAGACCCTTAACCTTGTCTCAGGCCTGCCATTGCAAGGCCTGTGTCTGCAGTTTCACTGCCAATTCGACATGGCATTTAAAAGTACTTGCCAAGTCTAAAACCCCCCTTTTTCTACATTTAAGACATCCCTAAGGTATGCCCTAGGTAACCTATAGGGCAGAGTGCTGTGTAGGCAAAAGGCAGGAGATATACCTGTGTAGTTTACATGTCCTGATAGTGTAAAACTCCTAAATTTGTTTTTACACTGCTGTGAGGCCTGCTCCCTTCATAGGCTAACATTGGGGCTTCCCTCATACACTGTTTGAGTGGTAGCTGCTGATCTGAAAGGAGTAGGAAGGTCATATTTAGTATGGCCAGAATGGTGATACGAAATCCTGCTAACTGGTGAAGTTGGATTTAATATTACTATTTTAGAAATGCCACTTTTAGAAAGTGAGCATTCCTCTGCACTTAAATCTTTCTGTGCCTTACAATCCATGTCTTGCTGGGTTTAGTTGACAGCTCTGTTGTGCATTTACTCAGACACACCCCAAACACAGGATACTCAGCCTCACTTGCATACATCTGCATTTGGAATGAGTCTTCCTGGACTGGGAGGGTGGAGGGCCTGACACTTGCATGTCAAAGGACAGTAGCCTGCCCTCACATAAAGGACTGCCTCACCCCCTACTGGGACCCTGGCGGACAGGATTGAACTGAAAGGGGACCTTATGCACTTCTAAGCCACTATTTGAAGTCTCCCCCACTTCAAAGGCACATTTGGGTATTTAACCAGGGCCTCTGTCCCTACCAGCTCAGACACTTACTGGAGAAGAAACTGGAACCAGAACATGCATCCTGCCAAGAAGAACTGCCTGGCTGCCCAAAGGACTCAAATGTCTGCTTTCTGTGTAGGACTGCTGCCTTGCTGTTGCCCTGCTGCCTTGCTGCTCTCTGGTTGTGGTGAAGAAGTGCTCTCCAAGGGCTTGGATGGGTGCTGCCTCCTGTTCCCTGAAGTCTCAGGACCAAAAATACTTTTTCTCTACAAAAAATACGTACAGCCTGCACCGCAGTGAAAATTTCACCACACGCCGAACTGGAATGACGCAGCCCGACTTTGCATCGAGAAGCCCACATAGCAACACACTGCTCTACACTATCCTACTCCACTCTATCCAACATATGATCGCATGACCTTACCTTATAATCCACCAACATGTATACTACCTCAGAACACCAAGCCTCAAACTCTGCTCCATCAATTACACACTGCCTCACTTTCAATATAGCACTTCATCCAACATTATACTGTCATGTAACTATCCATACCACAGCCCACACCACATAATAAACTAAATAACAACTGCATTTAGTGTCCTCAAATCGTCACATACTCAAGAAATAACTGAAACCTAGGCTTTACAAAACACTTGTTACAGCTAATCTGAAAACTTCATTCCATGACACTGTCCACAAATACAAGTGTCCTTCCCCACACCCTATTGCTGACATCCATCACATCACACCCTCTTCCTCAAGATACCCAATCACACAAAAAATAACTTAGCACCACACCCTCTCTGTTAAGTTTTATCCCGCACCCGTTGATGACTAGATAAAATGTAACTCAAGGAGAACATATTACCCAGGGCATTGAAGCATAAGCACATACAGAAAAATATATATACCAGCATCACCAATGGATACCAATGGATGTTAACGGGTTTGTAGAAATGCTATATGGTCCATCCCCCACATCCCTTTCCTCATGCACCACTGTGGAGCTCTGCAACCTACAACACACACTTTAGGAAGGCTCTCAAAAGGGGGTACATTCTATCCCTTTACAAGTCAACTGGTTTAGTAAAAAATTATAAAACCCTTTCCTTCAACTTATTCCTGAATAGGGAAAACTTGCTGCTCACAGACCAACACTACAAAGCATTGCCAAATGGCTCCTCATCGATGTTATAATGAATTATGAGCCTGCTTCTAAATGAAGTCCACCAACACTCAGAAGACAATTGCAACCAAAGACGCAATAGTGGTAAAATACCAAGTAATGTGAAAAACTGTGCTACATAAAACATCTAGGAGAGATACCCCAAATAAATAGCATAAATCACTCTTTTTCGGTGCAGAGAAAATATATGTTGCCACAAACCAAGATTTGGGAAAAAGAGAAGAGACAATCTCTTTGTATACATAGGGACTGGGAGGACTACAATACCAATAATGTTATGAAGGTGCAGCGAAATACAGGACATTAATTTACAAGGTAATTTGTACAGAATTCATCACTAATGGAATTTCTAAGTATTGCTGCTAGCCTAAAATATCAAAGCATGATAAAGGGACTGTACATGCATGCATTATTCAGAGAAATTATACCAATTACGGTAAGATACGATTTATTTAACAATGTTATTTAATTATAGACAGGGTATCTAGAATGATGCAATTTTGTGGCCATGATTCTTTCAACACATTTATGGATTTTCACATTTGCCACTTAATCCATCTGCTACTGGATAATTTACAGACTTAAAAAAATGTTTCTAGGTTAAGTGGATGTAAAGTTACTTTACAAAGCACTGCTCGTGTTGCTGAATACTCGTCCAAGCTTTGCACAGATGATGAGTGTTGTATAAGGTGAAACATTTGCCTAGATAGCATTAATGTGTGGTGAAATTACATAATATTGAAATAATACTACCGCAGAACATATTGGTGTGTGTTTCATTATTTAGGTTTTTGCCAACGCTGCTCATAATTTGGTCCTATGTACACTTTTCTAGTGGCACTGAACAGAGACCAAGGAATCATTTTCAATCACAGGAGCTAAGAGGGAAAGGGCAGCATTTATTTGCATTTAAAATCATAGCATCATAGCCCTTACATGAGTACATTAGCTATACTCTGTAAATTAACTTATTCCACTCCTTACATCAGAATGTGTTCATCAAAGCATAAAAAAATGTGGTATTAACCCTAACCAGACTTTCTCATCCACTGTCACTGTTCAATGCCATTGGTACATGTTATACATGTGCTGGAACAATGGGCACGGTAAGCCGTGGGAGGACATTTAAAATGGCTTTGGATGACAAGGTTGTCTGCCTCTGAATACATCTTGTAATTTAGGAGAGATTAATAAAACAGTTTAGTAAGATCTTCATTTTGGTGATTGTTTCTTAAGTAACCTGCCCATTCTGGGATGGTCTCCATATAGAGGCCCACTGATTAGTTTTATGAGGGAAAGGGAAAATGAGCAAGTGAAATAATTTATTCAGTGCTACTCCAGGCCACATGGCACCAGAACTGGACTGCATCAATGAAATCACATTTATATTTGTCTTACTCTTTTCTTGGTCCAAATACAGAGCAGGGGCATGGTAGGCTGTGCCAGTGAGGTGGCTGGCTGTCTACAAACATTTGGTTATCTTACACCTAATACAATTATAGACTAATGACATTGCTAGCACATCAACTATAGCCAACTATAGACCAACCACATTGCTAGCATATCAAAAACACTATTTTGTACACAACAACATTTCCAGAAAAGAAGACAATTTAATAAGTGTGGGTGGATGGCATTACTGGAGTACACATTTAGGAAGGTTTTTGAAATGGGTAGAACATAATAGTGACAGTTTAAAAGAACATTTTATGAAAGGTGAAAACCTCTTAATGAACTATATTCGTTTATCAACAAAACTGAAGGGGTGTGAAAGCACTGATTTATTTAAAAAGATATGAAGTGATGTTATTTTTGTTTGAATGTTTAACAATTTCTTCTTTATTGTTCCTTAATATATTCTGTGTTAGTTGTGCCTTTCGTATACAGAAAACTGACAGTGAGTAGAACATTGAACAGAAATTATTTTCTTTGCAACTCTTTTGAATTCCTCTCTAATTATTTGGGTGAATACATAGGTATTCAAACACCCCCAAACAGATCATCCGCCTTCATTTCCATTTCTCAAAGCATACAACTTTTGGCCAAATCCTTCAATGCCCTTTTGGGCTTTTTGCCCCACCAATTTATCTCCTTTGCACCACCACTCTCAAATCTAACAATTTAAATAGTCTTTTGTGAAACACAAATCTCTCCCGCTTCAACCCCCCATATTAGATCTCCACATATAGCAAAGGAGCTGCAGAAATATGCACATTTCCTTACTAGACATCAGATAATAATACATACTTTATCTACAAATCATTAGAAAAAACAGTCCATAAAAGAATGTCCTCCTATTTCACAGTGGCTTCTTCAATGCCCTAAAATATCAGTATCTTGCAGTTGAATTGTGATAGAAAAAAAAGGCCTATTGAGACAGCCCTCACACATCTTTAACTATTTTCTATAAATAATCACCACAGTGACAATTTTGACAACCTCGTGTAACTTCCCTCAGTATTGCTGATTGTGACAAACCATTGGGAACCATATATGTAGGGGGTTCCACCATTATAGTTCTCTCTTTTTTTTCTGACTGCTTTTGGAACTGAACACCGACTATTTGTGTACTTACTCCTATTCAGCATCTGGCCATTAGCACTGTGGGTATGTCCCTAGGCAATGTTCCCTCTCTTCAGCATAAGCACAAGTCCCTTCAATGCCACCCCTTTCTTCATCCATTCACCCCACCTCATACTGCACCATGATTCGCTGCCTACCCTTTCTACCTCAGTTGCCTTAGTAACTGGCTGCAACTATAACTTCAAGCAAAGGATGGCCACGTGCTGCCTCATGCTTAAAACTGCAGAGACTGGTATCCTTTAATTTTTCTCATCAAATGAATTACAAACTATTCCCTATTAAATCTCAGTTCCTGATGACTCTACAGCTTATTTATGCTTGCAACCACCTGTTGACATGCATTAAATAGCCCATCACCTACTTTTTCACTATCCCAAGACACTTATTATTGATCTGGTCCTCACTAAGTTTGATGTTTGTGATAGTTGCATTTTAGAGCTCCCTCACTACTCCTTCCAAATCCTGGAAAAAGGCTTCACACTCACAATCTGTCAATTAGAAGATATGTACCAAGGCACACCACAATGGTTCAAAAAGTCCAATCCTTAATGTGGTGAGTCATTCGAAGCACGACATGAGTATGTATACGTCATGAGGATTTTATTCATCCAATACAAAGTAAATCCAAAGGAAACAACAGCCAGTCCAATGACACAACAGCCGACACGTGTTTCGTCAATATGACTTTCTCAAGGCCAATGTAAGAGTACACACACATTTTCAGAATGCTGACAAATGCCAATTTAGAATCCAGCAGGCTTGAGGTTTAAAGCATAAGATATGGCATCATTCAATAATAATTACAACCATGATAAGTAGTAATCCTAATAATGCATCCTTCGTTGTCAGAGCAGAAATCTGTATATAGATAACATACCCTATGTAACTACAATACAATAGTTCTATACACCACCCTTTCTTGCAATTATTACACCAAATGCACTGACTAATGCTTCCCTGTTTTCTTGAGACTCAGATACTTCACAACCGTACAGGAAAGTACTTGACCTAAGAGGCTGCCTCCACTTGTGACATCTTCTAGTCAGTTAGCATAAACAAAGCTTGCATAGCAATCCATACCATCTTTTTGCCACTGTTCTGAAGGTATTCAGAAAAGTTCATCACGCTCAGTCTAAGCAACTTGTCAGCGACGATTGGCTATGTGCTACTGCAGTTCTCTCCTTCTCCAAGGTTTTATTACTTAACCTTGGAAATATCAAATGTATTCTTCGCTTGAGGTAACCTCTGTACAAGGCCCACACATAACTGTCCCACTTTACTGTGTAGTATAATGCAGTAGCTTACAAGTCTCACGAGCATTTCTGTCCAATCCTTTACCTCTATACGGAATATTCCACCCAACCCACAAAAATCCAAAACTTTCACTGAAAGGAACCTCCCACAGCACTATTAGATGGGCTATTATTCATCTCTCTGATTGTGTTTGACCATTAAGGCAAACAGGATTGTGTTTCAATTACTTTAATTGACTTGTGTCACACACTGAATGAAGATGGATGGGAAAAAGTGAAATGCCCTGGATAGATTTCAGAAAGCGAGGTATTATTTGTGACGTTCTGCCTTCTGGCAAACTAGTATACCCATCACTTTTTTTTTTTAACATATACTGTTAGACTTTCCATCCTTGGCGTGGTCTCCCTTAACTTTTTGCCTCTGTTCCCCAGGTTATTGATGTGTGCTGGACTCAGATTTAGCTGTTTTTATTACTCTGGCCACTTTACCACTGCTAACCAGTGCTAAAGTGCAAGTGCTCCTGTTTAAAATGTGTATGTAATTGGTTCTCCATGATTGGCATATTTGTTTTACTGTTAAGTCCCTAGTAAAGTGCACTAGAGGTGCCCAGGGTCTGTAAATCAAATGTTGCTAGTGGGCATGCAGCACTGGTTGTGCCACCCACACAAGTAACCCTATAATCATGTCTCAGACCTGCCACTGCAGTGTCTGTGTGTGTAAATATTCACTGTAAATTCGACTTGGCAAGTGTACCCACTTGCCAGGCCTAAACCTTCCCTTTTCTTACATGTAAGGCACCCCTAAGGTAGGCCCTAGGCAGCCCCAAGGGCAGGGTGCAGTGTATGGTTAAGGTAGGACATATAGGGGGTCATTCCAACCCTGGCGGTGGATGACCACGGAAGCACCGCCAACAGGCTGGCGGTGCTTCATTTGGGATTACAGCCGCGGTCGCCCAGGCGGGTCCGGCGGTTTCCCGACGGATTTCCCTCAGCTGGGAGAATCCTCCATGGCGGCGCTGCAAGCAGCGCCGCCATAGGGATTCCGACCCCCTTCCCGCCAGCCTGTTTCTGGCGGTTTTTACCGCCGGGAACAGGATGGCGGGAACGGGTGTCGTGGGGCCCCTGGGGGCCCCTGCACTGCCCATGCCACTGGCATGGGCAGTGCAGGGCCCCCCTAACAGGGCCCCAGCATGATTTTCACTGTCTGCATAGCAGACAGTGAAAATCGCGACGGGTGCAACTGCACCCGTCGCACCCCTGCAACACCGCCGGCTCCATTCGGAGCCGGCTTCTGTGTTGCAGGGCCTTTCCCGCTGGGCCAGCGGGCGCTCCCTTGGCGGGCGCCTGCCGGCCCAGCGGGAAAGTCTGAATGGCCTCCGCGGTCTTTTGAACGCGGAGCAGCCAATTGGTGGTTTCCGCTTGGCGGGCGGCGCCCGCCGCCCGCCAATATTGGAATGACCCCCATAGTAATGTGTTTTATATGTCCTGACAGTGAAATATTGCTAAATTTGTTTTTCACTGTTGCAAGGCCTGTCCCTCTCATAGGTTAACATGGGGGCTACCTTTAAATCTGATTAAAGTGTAGATTCCCTTTGGTAGCGGATGGACATGTGGAGTTTGGGGTCTCTGAGCTCACAATTTAAAAATACATCTTTTAGTAAAATTGATTTTAAGATTGTGCGTTTGAAAATGCCACTTTTAGAAAGTGAGCATTTTCTTGCTTATACCATTTCTGTGACTCTGCCTGTTTGTGGATTCCCTGTCTGGGTCAGTTTGACAGTTGGGCTGGTTGCACCTCATACTAGACAGTGACACAAAAGGAGCTGGGGTGTAGTCTGCATTTCCTGATGAGCCATCTGTGCTAGGAGGGAGGGGAGGAGTGGTCACTTACATCTGAAAGGGCTGCGCCTTTCCTCACACAATGCTGTCTCCGACCCCCTGGTGAATGTCTGGGGCCTGGCCTAGGAAGGGCAGGATTTCACATTCAAAAGAGACTTTACTTTGAAGTAGGCCTAATTCAAAGGAGAAATTGGGTATAAGAAGGGCACCCAAAACCACAGACTTTAGAAACACTTCTGGAACCAAGAGGAACCTCTGCCTGGAGAAGAGCTGAATAGCTGAGGAAGAAGTGCTGCCCTGCCTGTGACTGTGCTTTGTGGAGCTTTCCTGCAGTGCTGCTTCTGCCAGAGTAAGAGGGCAAAGACTGGACTTTGTGTGCCTTCCATCTTGTGAAGAAATCTCCAAGGGCTTGATTTAGAGCTTGCCTCCTGTTGTTTGAAGTCTCAGGGACAGCAAAGACTTCTCTCTGCCAACACCTGGAGTCTCTGGAGAGACTCCTGCTCTGACAAGTGGTGCCCTATCCAGTCCCTGGGCCCTTGAAATGAAAGCTGGTGGAAATCCAAGGAAATTGACTTCGGATGACTTCGGACCGATGCTGCTGCTGAATCCAGTGATACCGCCTGCACCCGACGCTGTGACCTTCGCTGGAATGCGACGCTCTTCACAGGCCCGATGCCGCTGCAGCCTCGCTGAAGTCCGAGACTCCGTGGAAGTTGCCGTACCACGTCGTGACCGACGCCGCTCGAAGTGCGCAGATTCAACGTTTTGCACAGACGCTGCGATCCCCGACTTCGTGCATCGGCTTGTTTTCACTCTTAACCAAAGGTACAGTACTTGGAGGTACGGCGTCGCTGGTGTCGGCTTGTTGGGAATGACTCCGTCACGACGCCATGTTAACACCCCATCAAAGCAGTTTTGTTTCTAAGTGCTATTTTTTTGTTTAATCTTTAAAAATTCATAACTTGACTTGTGTATGTTGGATTTTTGTCGTTTTGGTCTTGTTTTGTTTAGATAAATATTCCCTATTTTTCTAAACTGGTGTTGTGTAATTTTGTAGTGTTTTCATTAAGTTACTGTGTGTGTTGGTCCAAATACTTTACACCTAGCACTCTGAAGTTAAGCCTACTGCTCTGCCAAGCTACCAAGGGGGTAAGCAGGGGTTAGCTGAGGGTGATTCTCTTTTACCCTGACTAGAGTGAGGGTCCTTGTTTGAACAGGGGGTAACCTGACTGTCAACCAAAGACCCTATTTCTAACATATACCATATCTGTTTGAGATGCAAATCATGCAAATAAATATAGTTAGAAAAAAATTCAATCCAAGATACTTTGGGGCATATTTATACTCCGTTTGCACCGAATTTGCGTCGTTTTTTTCAACGCAAATTCGACGCAAAACTAACTCCATATTTATACTTTGGCGTTAGACGCGTCTAGCGCCAAAGTTCATGGAGTTAGCGTCATTTTTTTGCGTGAACACCTTCCTTGCGTTAATGATATGCAAGGTAGGCGTTCCCGTCTTAAAAAATGACTCCGATGCATATGCGTCGTATTTATACTCCTGGGCAAAAATGACGCCCGGGAGTGGGCGGGTCTAAAAAACCCGCATTAGCGCCGGATTTTAGCGCCTGGGTCAGGGCAGGCGTTAAGGGACCTGTGGGCTCAGAATGAGCCCAGAGGTGCCCTCCCCTGCCCCCAGGGACACCCCCTGCCACCCTTGCCCACCCCAGGAGGACACCCAAGGATGGAGGGACCCACCCCAGGGACATTAAGGTAAGTCCAGGTAAGTATTTTTTTTTTTTTTTTTGTGGCATAGGGGGGCCTGATTTGTGCCCCCCTACATGCCACTATGCCCAATGACCATGCCCAGGGGACAGAAGTCCCCTGGCCATGGCCATTGGGCAAGGGGGCATGACTCCTGTCTTTGCTAAGACAGGAGTCATTTCAATGGGGGTTGGGTGTCGTAAAAAAATGGCGCAAATCGGGTTGAGGCGATTTTTTTGCCTCAGCCTGACTTGCACCATTTGTGGACGCCCATACGCAATTTTCCGCCTACGCCGGCGCTGCCTGGTGTACGTCGTTTTTTTTAACGCACACCAGACAGCGCCGGCGGCTAACGCCGGCTAACGTCATTGAATAAATACGGCGCCCGCATGGTGCTTCAGAATGGCGTTAGCCGGCGCTAATTTTTTGGGCGCAAATCTGCGTTAGCGCAGTTTTGCGTCAAAAAGTATAAATATGGCCCTTTGTAATTACACTGACATCAGATAAATGTATTCTTGCTCAAACTCTTATTTGATCTATCACCACAACACACAGATATATATTAGGACCCATACATAATGAAACATTTAATAATATTTTCAAGTGTTGGAGTTATGATAGAATCCACAAAGTCTGTTTGATAAAACTGTTGAAAAAATACACATTCTCTGATACATTATCAAACTTCTGACATTTTTAAGTGCTTCATGCTGCCACATCCTGAAACGCCAAATGCAAACTATTGTGCCAGTGTTCAAGGTTGTTCCCCCTAATTAGAGCTGAGTTTAAGAAACAGTGTTCCATATCTGCTAGACAGATATCTTTTGAACGGTCTTGTTTTTCAATCATATTTTTTAATTTTACCTATTCAAATATAGATGGAGGGTGTGATCTAGCACCCATGAACTTGCCCAATTGAGATCTGAGCTCCTCTGTAAAGAGTAGTCTTCTCTCTGAAGAAACATGCCTTCTCTCCTTACAGCACACTTTAAACTCTAGGCATGCCAGTCGGAGCACCCTATCAGCATTTATCTGGAGTAACAAAATATACTGGTAGAAATGTGCCCTTAACCGTTATTGTTCTTTTATTTTACCTCTGCATAAGCACTTGACAAGTAATTAAGATTATGAACAGCTCCTGAAAGAAATGTATTCAGAGTTTGAAGCAACACCCTTTGACACCAACTGCATTGAGGAAGTTGGAGACTCCATAAACAGCTTCAGAGCAAGGCCAGCTACCTTCTATCATCACATCAAGGGGGCAACCTCTCTTCAAAGAGACAGAGGACTTGGACAGATATATTGAAAGTCTGGTCCCTGCACATGTATCGCAATAAACTTTTCATGAGACGATTACTAACTGGCTCAAGTGTTCTTTGTTTATGTCTGGTTGGATGGACAAGTGTTGGACTGCATGGATAACGTTTCCCTGTGTAATGCCTATCTAGCATTACTAACTCTTACCTTCGTCCGAGATGGTCTTCTTACTTGTTGCATGATTAATATTACTTATGCTCACAGTTCTCTTTTTGGCCCTTACTTTTAGGGTCATGCATAAGATTGGGTCACAGACTCAGTACATATACATTGTTCAGCAACTTTCCCATATTGACATTCTTTTTTCTCCTGCTTTACCGTAATTATTTTTACACTGAAAACTTATCTTAGGTTGCTTGTTTGGAAATACAGCATAGGTCCTTCACTGTTCATATGATAATAGGCCACATTTCTATTTGTAAATTCATATTCTTGTTCATCATTTGCATATGTTTTATGCTCTGCACTGTAACTGATATTGATGATCATTGTGGTAATACTAGCTTTTCAGTATTCATGGACACTATAAATATATATATATATATATATATATATATATATATATATTCATGACCAAAGCTATTATTCAACTGACCCTGCTCTCTATCCTCTGGTGATGCTCTGTCCATTTAGCCTATCAAGGCCTCCACTGCTCTCTTACTTCCTTGGGGGATGGGAGTTTTTTAGTAAAGTTTGAGGAAATAGTCCTCCCGTATTGATTTCTCTCATTTTACCTATTGGTTTATATCTTTCATCGCTAATTATTCCTCACATCTCTTATTCCTCCCTGTCCTTCTTCTATCTTCTTTCCTTCCCCACTGGAGGGAACCCCAGGAGTTATTGGAACTCCAAAATGCATTCCAAGAGAAATCTTCCTTGTACGTATGGATTCTCACACCACACCACTAATGCTTTATGGTTAAACCATTGAAAATACTATCTTTGAACATTAAGGGCCTCAATCACCTAGTTAAAAGGAAAAAAAATAGACTATTGTTACAAACTCAAGGGGGCATTATCCTTCTTCAGGAAACTAAAATCCTTAGGAAAGAGGCCCTCTCAAGGAAAAACTCTTGGGTTCATAAGGTAGCTTACTTTCCAGTCTTTAAAAAGACAAAAAGAGTCTACGAAGTCTAATATTTTTAATTAAAAACTCCATTCATGACTGAGGAAAGATGGCTCATCTCAGAATGTAAAAAGGATACTAGTCTTGTCTTAATGAATAATTATGCTGGAACTGTGATGTCCCTCAATATTGGATTGAGTTCCATCTCTTACAGATATTCCCAATACTGCAGAAATACTTTGAGGAGGAGACTTCAACCTGTGCATACATTTAACATTAGATAGACTATCCTTTTTTACCTATCGATCAAATACATTTCACATTCAACTTTAAAACTTAATTAAAACACATAAGCTTGCAGATATATGGTGGCTTCATAACTCATCAAGTAGTGAGTTTACCTTATTTTCTCACCCACAAAATACTTTAACGAGAAGAGATTACCCCCTAATCTACCTGTCTCTTAGCCCCAGAACATCAATTCCAGGAAATCAACCAAGTAAAATCGCCAATCACCTCTGGATATCGGTGAACTTAAATGTCAATGTATGGTGCCCCAAAGACAACATTTGGAGAATGAACAACAACATTCTACAAAATTCAGATATATGAGAATTCATCAAAACTTCCCGACTGACATATTTTGGAAACAATGCTACGCCGTACATCTTCCTAGAAATACTATAAGAGGCTAGGAAAGCAACAGACAGAGGTATATTGAACAATTATCTTATACAAGCTTGCACTTCGCTCTCTTACTGATGATCTTAAATAGAACTCAACACAGATACCTAAAAATCAGAAATTACTAAAGCAACGAAATCCCTGAAAAGTGGTAGGACCCTGGCCCAGACAGTCTTACTGCTTCTTTTTCCAAAATATTCCAGGACATTCTTGTGCCTCAGCTAAATGATATCTTCTCACATTTTGCATCATCTGGCTCTAATTTTAGCACAGCCTCTGAGGCAACCATTGTAGTCATACTTACGATAGGCAAGAATCCCACTTATACAAAAAACTATCATCCAATATCACTTACAAAATGTAGACTGTTAAATTTATGCAAACATGCTAGCCAATTGCTTAGGAAAACGTCTTCCTAACTTCATGCATTTGTCCTGCACAGGATTTATTAAAGGAAGATTCACCACAGATAATGTTAGAAGTGGTCTAATTTCAGAATCCCACTGTGGCTGTCACTCTTGGTGCTGAAACAGCCTCTGATTAGGTCTCTTGGATGTTTCTGAACTCCACTATTAAGAAAACTTTGCCGCAGATTTGAACTCACAGTAATAGTCCTATATGCAAACAAATCAGCCAACATATTAATCAATGGTATTAGATTTGAAAATCTCTGATTACCTCAAAGAACCAGACATGGTTGCTCTCACTCCCCGCTGCTGTTCCTCTTAGCCATATAACCCCTGTTTATCAATATTTGTTCTAATCCACTCATTAGAAGTATTCCCTATCAATATAGTGCACAGAAGCTTGCAGCATATGCCGACAATGTTTCGAAATTTTCCAAAGACACCTACTCAGCCATCCCAAATATACTACTAATTATTACTAATTAATCCAAAGTATGAGACTACTCTCTCAATCGTGACAAAACTAAATTAGCTACTCTGACTTGTTTGCCTTGCAGTGATTGCTAGAGAATCTAGCTTAAAATGACAAAACAAACAACTGAGATTTTTGGGTGATGAATTTAAGGAAAACCTAACTGAATCTAGAGGAACATATCAACTCTACTCTATATATGAAGAATTAAAGACCTAACAGATTCATGGTCTCCAAAATTCATAGCTTGGTTGGGAAAAAAAATCTAATGTGTTTAAATTATGATATCTCCACAAATTAACTTCACCAGCAGCATGTTTCTTATGTACCTATAAAAGAATATTTTCACATGTGTAGATAAAATGCTTCTGAACTTCCTATGAAAATGGATGGGACCCATAATCTCCTAATCCACACTCAAATTGAAGAAAGCAAGAGGTGACTTAAAAACAAAATTTTTAACTACCAAACTCCCTTCCTAATTAGACAAATATGCAGATGGTTTTCACCTATTACCTCACAATATCTACCCTGGGTGACGATTGAAACAGCTTTATGTGTCCCAATCACAAATAACACTGAAGAACTAAATTAAGGCTCCCAAGTTTCAGGATAAATATGTTTTGCAACATTTTATGGGTTCAGAACTCATGTCTCTTTAGTGAAACACTAATGTAAAATTTGATAGGAATAAGGTCATTTAGAAAGACTGGGTAAGAAAGGGATGAGGCTTCTGAAAAATCTTGGCAACATATCCCATAATCCATTGTCATTTGCAGTAAATACAGAAGAGACATGACCTCCCAAATATGGACTTTTCTCACTGAAAGTTGCCCTCAGTAAAGCTGACAAAATGTACTAATCAGACACTCTATTTTCTTACCAAAATTGCCTCCCAAATGTACACAGCTGCAAAGATCTACTGTATACTCAATAATACGAAAAACACTGACACTTCCTACAAGCATAAAAATAGCAAATCTAGCTGATTTAAATGCTGTCCCTTTGACAAACAAAGACTGGTCCTTTAGTCTTGTACATTCATTGAGATGTAAGAGTATCAATGCAAACGTTGGGTTCTTCATAAATATTTTTGACACCTGGAAAATGTATTAAACATGGCCTTGCAGACGCCTCTAAATACTAAAACTGCTCAGCAAATACGGGTATTTTGGAACACACAATGTTCTATTGTGATGATACTAAAACATTTTGGAACCAGATTCAAAACACCATATGTAACATGCTTCAAATTGATATCATATCAGGGCTTCCATTGATTGTCCTGGGTCAGTGTCATTCAAGCCTACCAAATGTACTAGGCAAATCTGACCTTCCTCTACTGGATTAATTGTTAACCATCAGAATCAAAAAGATCCTTAGTGAAAGGAAATGTCCCAAAAACCTCTCCTATCACATATGTTGGGTTTGGGTCAGCTTTACTGGGAGTGTGGATAATACATTAGCCAATGATAACTTTTATTATAGCACTTCTATTAAATTATCGAATAAACATGGCAGGTATCTCCAAAAAATAAACCCATATGAACTTGGTACAAACGGCATACACCAGTTGAAAAGTGGGTCCGCTCTACCCCTCAACCTCTCCTTTATCTTTTTGCTCCTTTTTGTTCTTCTTGATCTGCCTTCTATTTCCATCTATTCTTCTCTTTTCCTTTTTCTCTTCTTCCTTTCTCCCTCTTTATATCCACTTCCACATGAACTATGACGGAAACGTTAGAACAATGATTACATTAATTAACAAAGAAGTTAATAGACTAGGGAAATGACAGCATACAGATGGGAAAAAACAATATCAAATGTGAGGCAAATTGAGATTATAACCACCCATGAAAATTGATTAACCACTGCTCTATATGGGTTGGCCTCAATACTTCTGATTGATCCAGACTCTGTGCTGTAATTTGTTACTGCATAGTTTAGGTAGTGCTTCTGAAGGAAAATGTCTGCATAGTCAACATCAAACTGGAAACACCAATAATCATATCAAGAAGCATCTGGGCTCCAACCTATTGTTTATTTTCCCCACTTCTTTTTACACCTGTTGAGGTCAGCGCTCCTGCTGCTACATGCTGCAGTCTTGCCGGCAAAATTCCAAATTCACCATCTGAGGAACTTTGTTTGGAAGTCGTTTCTTTCTTCCAGGACAAAATCTGCAAGGTATTTTCTACTTCCCTCCTCTGGTTCCCTTTGAATCCACCAGACATCTTTTTTCTTCCTAACCCACCCCCACCAGTCTTTGTGATGCTGCCCTTCTTCCTTGTTTCACTAAACTTACCCTTGATTTTATATTTTCCTTGACCAGAAACACCTAATCAGACACCTTCTAGTCATTAACCCCCCTCATGTTCTTAAACATGTACTTTGCAACATTGCTCCCCTGCTGTTCCACCTCTGAAATCTCTCTCTCTCTTCTGCCTTTGTTACCAATGCTTTGAAGCAGTCACTCCCCTTTTCAAAAATCCTTCTGTTGACACCTCCGTATTCAGCAACTTATGCTTGATTTCTCTACTCCCTCTTCCCGCTAAGTTCTTACAAAAAGCTTTTAACGCTGTACTGTCTGTTGTTATTGAAGCTAATGTTCTTTTTCATAGTTCAAGTTCTGGTTTTCACACAAGTCTTGGCATGGACATTGTGCTTCTTATAGTCACTGATAAGATTCTTATTAGATTTGATCAAGGATGCTCTGCCTTCTGATCCTCCTGATGCCACTTTATCTTTCTGCGGCCTTTGATACCATTTGTCACAAGGTTATCAAATCATGTCTCTTCCAAAATGGTATTTAACCTAGCTTGGCTGAAGTACTTTTTGTCTCATTTTACTATCCACCTTTCTGCTCTGCTCTTTTGCCTTTCACTTGTGGAGTTCCTCAAGGCTCCTAATTGGGTACTACTCTTTATAATAGCTATACTGCACCTCACAACTTTGCATCCACTCTTTCAGTTTTGTTCTTATGTCATATGCTAAAAACAAAACTCAAATTACTGCTTCTATTAATAATAATAGTATCAATCCCAACAAAGACACTTTACATTAGTGGATGTGAGGCATAGCTGAATGAATGTTGAACATCTGTCTTAAATTGAAAGTGTCAAAATTGGGTCCCTAATCCTCAAAACATCAACTTCTATCTGCTCTTCTCTCAGGTGGCACTTTAAGCTATAGGGAACACCCCTCTCCCAGTGCCTGCTGCCAGGATTTTTGAAGTCGTTGTTTACTCCCCGCAGATCCTTTTCTACTTAAATCTGCCATAGTAATGCTTCATGATTCTTTACCTTTCAATGGTCAGATAAATGATTTCCCTGCTCCCCTTGATATACACACTGATCAAAACTCACCTGGACTGCAGAACTTTTCTGTACCGTGTCCTCTCTAACCTCTCTTCCTGCATATTTATGTCAGAGCCTTATGTTGTACAGAACACCACTGCTCACATCAAATCATATTTAGACCCCTCTACCCGATTACCTTTGTCTCTTCTCAGTTTCAGACAATTCACTGCCTTTCAATGCGAGGCATTTGATCTTCAAAGCACTTCTTCTTGATGACTGGGTCTTTAAAAAAGTCCTATTTCAGAAAGAATTTAGGCAGATATTCCACTAATCGCACTCTTCATTCCTCTTCAATTTTTTTGCTTTCTGTACATCCTGCTAGAGGATGCTCTTTTATTGTTTGTGGTTGCTAAGCACTAATTTATCTCCCCCTCACTTTACCAGCGACATAGGATCATGTGACCTTCAATTTGAAAGCCTGGCTCTTTCTTTCATTTTAATCTGCCCTTTTCTCCCGAGACCTGATCCACCAGGATCAGAACACCCTGCTGGAGAACAGCACACTTGACAAATCTATGCCATTCATTCAATGCCAAGAGATACGTGTGTGTAATCTTTGCCTTAACTGTTTAAATCACTGTCACTAGGGTACATCAGGGTGTTAACTAACCATAAGGAGTTTAGAAAAAAGCATTATATATGAAATACAGGGGTTAAGGCATATAAGTTGTAAGGAAAGCACAGCCAACTTTGTGGTTGGCAAGCTTGTTATTCTCAAGCTAACAGAGTTTGTGCCATTGAAATCAACCACTGCAATGTACTAAAGGTGCTTTGCTAAATAGAAACGTATTTTCAACTAACAAAGTCCTTTTTTAACTTATTCAGAATCTCATGAGGGGAGGTAAATGGGGTGCCCCCTTCAACTTTGTGATTCGGTATGCCAAGTATCAATAGTTGTGCGACTACAATTATGTTCACAAACCATTAACCGACACCAACACCTGACTTGGTGTGGTATCCGAATTGCAAAGTAGAAGCTGTCTCTTTGGGACAGTTTCTCCTTTGTGAATCCGGTGGGTGGCTTTGGGGGTGCAAATATTGTTCAATGGGACTGTGGCATGCTCCCCTACTATCATTACTTGCATTGGCGTTTCTTTTCTAAAAAGCAGCCACTGTCACTATAAGGGAAGTCAGCATATACAAAAGACGAAATGAAGGCATATTTTCCCTCACGGGACGCCATCTCTGAGATTTCCTCGTCTCTGAAAAATATTACTGAGGCATGAGGGTTTGTTCCTCCTACTAATTTGGATTTTGTGGTGTTGTTTATTGGTATGTTAGTGCATCAGCAAATGGATCCCCAGTCACAAACAAATGTGCAAAAACACTGATATGATTTTTTCAATCTAATCTTAGTGCCCCAAATTACCCCATGACACATCATCAGGATTCAAGAGATGCAGTTTGATCATGAGACTGATGATCACTGTTAAACTGAATGATAGGACTTGTTGCGTAAAAATGCACATGCTACTCTGTAGACAATGCCCGTAACCCAACGAAAAATAGAATTCGATCAACTTGTGAAGTGAACGCCTTGTGGTAATATTATGCATATTGGTTAATAAAGTGACCTCTAACTGTATTTTTTCCGTGCACCTCATAATTATATTCCCGTATAACCACAGTATGATCAGTGCTGTACGTCTTGGAACCCTTCGAAAAAAACAATTATTATGTAGTAAGGACAATGCGTGGAGATTGTGGTACCGTTACTATAGAATCGCTAAGAAAAATGGAAAGCAAGCTAAACAAAAAGCTGGAAGGAAAAAAATATCAACGAGAACCATGTTTCCTAAAGGATTTATTTTTGAACCTTTTACTAACATTTGCTTTGGTAACATTGCAAGGCATCTGGTGTGTTAATGTCGAATTATCATTAGGTTACAAATTGTAAGTCCAATGGGTATGGAGAAAGAGGCGCAATTTCAGTTAATGTGCATGCAGGACTCCAAAATCAGTGTACTGTAATATAAAGTTGGCCCCCAGAGCAGCATCCCATATTGTTTAACATACAATTAGCAGAACAATTATCAAATAACAAGTCACTTAGAAACTGAGTAACCGTTGCCATATTTTCAAACGTGTATTGCACGATATAATAGTTTTTGGAACACTGAATAAAATTAAAAGTTATTGGCAGGCAAAAAATGAGGAAACATCAATGGAATCGATGCCGAAGTAATTGCCGACTAAAGTCATTGTGAGAATCAGAACATACCGTGCCTCTGCTGACTAGTCCCTCGTTATGTTTACAAGAGTGGGAGGCTTAGTGCGTCTAGTTCTTAAATGCCTGACAATGACAATTTAATATTATGCTCAGAGGTAGTGGTAAAAAACAGTAAACTACTATGCGTGGGAAAAAAGCTCTATGTCAGAGAAAATCAGCAGCAAAAATGACAACTACAAAAACACGATGTTTTAGCAAAAAATAACTGGAAAATTGCCATGTTTTTTTAAAACAATTGCATTATTTTATCGAAACGCTCAATGTAGTAGTTTTATTGTTAGTTTTTTTTCCAAAAGAGAAATAAAAGAAATTCAACAAACAGGTATTTAATATGGTGAAACCGGAGAAAAATAAGGAGGGATCTCTTGTTACAATGAGCAAAGCATATAATGAAATTGTTTAGAACTGAGGTGCAATTGAGCCAGGTGAGTCTGAAGATCGTGTTTTGTCTTGAGTATGGATGGTACTGAGTTCTCAGCACATGTTGTGGCTTCGATTAAGGGCTTTTTAAGTTGATGGTGATATTTAAGTTAAGCTCTTCCAGATGGGCAATTTCCTTGATCCATAGAACCTTCTGAGCTGCATAGCTAGTGGGAAAGGAGCAGCAGATCCCTACAGTTGAGACAGAACATTTGAAATTGTATTCTGACTCGGATTGGTGGGCTATGTTCATTTAGTACCTGAGAGATGCGGCTGACTTTTCATTTCATGGTTATAAGCTGAGCTGTGGCATTCAAGAAGTCCTTGACTGATGATAACATTCTCCTAGGGTCCCCAGCTAAATGGAATTGCAGCAGCCGGTTGGGTAATGATACATGAATTAGTAGCTGCATTGAGCTGAATGGGTGCTAGAAAATGTGCGCGAATTTTCAAGACATGTAGAAAGAACTTTGCAGATTGGACCATCTTGATGTTCAAAGATAGAGAGAGAGAATTTTTCATGGTAAAGCCCAAGAATTTCATGACTGAAGAGAAAGCTTGCTGGATGTTTTACAATAGACAGGTGTGAAAATGTAGTTCTCCCTAACTGTCTATCTGAAGAGCTTTATTGGGAATCAAAGGCACCCTTCGTGCATAAAGAATAAGGGCAAAATGGTATTTGCCCCCAAAATACTACGATGTGATTGGTAGTAATGGCAGCGGCTGATTTAGAGTTTTGCGGAGATGCTACTTTTTTTTTTTTGTAACTGCAACACCAATTACCCTCTCTGCCCCATCTGATTTAGAATAGTTTTTGACTCCTTCCTTGAGGCTAGCAGACTGGAGTACTTTTTTGCAAATGTGTTCTTTCTTCTTTAAATTTTTTTATATGAGTGGACCTTAAGCATGTAAGTGACAATTACTACTTTGCTTCTGCCACTGACATACGCATCCGACTGGCCAATGGAGTAAGTACCATCAAAGGTTTTGCCATTCGACTGCCCGCCAAATTTCGAGTGGGCAGTCGAATGGCCCATGTTTCCTATCTCTTACCACAAAGAATAATGGGGAGGTAAGAAACAATAAAAACATGTGAATGGCCCTCACGCCACGGGTTCACAATTTTAGCTTTTTCAAAAACGTAATTGCGCTTTGAGATTTTGTTTTTGAAGAAACAAAAACAAGTTAACAGTTCGATGGGAGACCACCTGTTAATCCTTTCACTCATTGACAGCAAGAGCCATGATGGTGGTTCATGTTAATGACTAGAGTTGTCTGTTGGGCTGGCAGACAATTCTAAATTCCGAGAACAGGCACTCTCTGAGTGCGACATAGCATTTTACTCTGTTAACCTGATGGAGTAAATACCATCCTCCAAAGTCTAAAACAGCCCCTCGATATGTCAAATCTTATGGCCTACCCTTTTTCAAAATGTATAAAGCATCTTTCTTCACTGCTACAATGTGCTTGCTTTCTTTTTTCCATCCTCTTCTCATTATGGCTCAATACATCTAATCTCCCCTAGAAAAAGCTTGTCCCATCCACGCACAACACAGTTTTTTCTCGAAATAGACACATTTCATGTAAAACAAATAGGCTTTTGGCCCCCAGACACTTACTTTTCATCAAGGTCTAATATGTACTACTGCCACCAAGAATGACTATTCCTTGCATGGCCATTATTTTCCATCACTTGGTCGGTATACCAATCACGTACCTACAATATCCACACTTATGCCGGAGTTGGCCATTATTATGCCAGAAACGTCCATAGAATGGCATTAATAGGCATCACTGTGCCATGGAGATCCCAGGAATGGGTTGGTAATACCACTAATACCCACAAAACACTAAGGATGCATCATCATACACGAGGAGTGTACCTTCGTATCAAAGATACCCACAATGGACCAAGAATCGCCATCATTATGCCAGTGATTGCATTATGTGAGTTACAGGCTTCATAGTGCCAATGAATCCCACATTTTGGATGTTCACCATTGTGCCAGACAGGGGCATTATCATGCCAATTATGTGCACAATATGCTAGGAATTCTCAACATTACACATGGGAAGAACTGCACAATGTAGTGGATGTCCACAGTAACCTAATGATGACATGCATTATGGAAGGTTTAGACATCATCAAGCCACAAATATCTTCAACATGTCTAGAATTGCAACCATTAGATGAGAACCTGACTTCTGACACAGGTGGGCTGCATCAAGTCAAGGATAGACATGGCCTGCCTCGAATGGCCAATATTATGCCAGTTGGAAACCTCTTCATAGTAAAGATGACAGATGGCCTATGTATAAGGAGACAGAAGTCGAAGGTTTCTGTGACACACCAGATATACACAGTTACACGTTTAAGAACTTTACCAGTGCAAGGTTTAAAATAGGCCTGGACATAATTGTGCATGAGAGAGGGAAGTGTATTTAGTATTCCTTAGGCTCAGTTGCCAACATTCGTTACTGATAATAGATAATAAAATCAGAAAATTAAAAACAGCTGATGGCCACAGAACACTTTAACATTCTTGCTGGAAAATGCGTAGTATGGAGATAAATACAGTAGAAGACCTCATAAAGAAGGAGCAGTATATAGATACAAGTATATAATTTCCTAAACTGAATTCATAAAAAGATTTGAACCGCAGTTGAATATATAGTTAAATATGTGTAAAACTCATAATTTCATGAAGTTACCAGTCCACAGGAAGATCAGCATTGTAAAGCTTTCAACTAGAAATACAAATTCAAAATAGGGTGGAATGGAATACTAAAAAGAAACATACCGACCTAAAAAACATATCCATTACAACACATTATTGTTAGAAATGGGGTCTCTGGCTGAAAGTCAGTTTGCACTATGTCCAAGCAGGGACCCTCACTCTAGTCAGGGTAAGGGAGTTACACTCCTAAGACAAACCCTGCTCACCCACTTGGTAGCTTGGCACAAGCAGTCAGGCTTATCTCAAAGGCAATGTGTAAATTTGTACCATCACACACAGCAATGCAGTTAAAACACTGAAAAATGGACACACCACCAGTTTAGAAAAATAGCCAATGTTTATCTAAATCAAACAAGACCAAAATTACAAAAATCCAACATCCACAAATCAAGATATCAATTTGTAAAGTAAAAAGAGTCTTACTCTACATAAAACAATGGAAAAGTTGTTGTCACACAAAGTACCTGGTTTGCGTAAAAAATAAAGCTGCACTGGTGTGTGTGTGTCGTAAAAGCCAGCGATGCGTCGATTCCTTACTCACAAGTGAGGCCGTGCATCGTTTCTTCGAATAGGTGATGCGTCATTTTTCTCTGCCGCAAGAGAGCGTTGCATCGATTTCCAGACAGGGCACCTCAGATCCACACAAGTCCATGATGATTTTGAAGCCCAGTGATGATGCATGAAAAATCCGGCCACACGGTGATGGAAAACCACGCTGCGTGGGGTTTGTTTCATTCACAGCAGCCACAAGTGGGTATTGCATCATTTCTCCAGCCATAGTGCTGGTGATGCGCCGATTTCCTGGCCGTGATGCAGGTGGTGCATCGATTTCAGGTGAGAGGCCGGTGGTGCATCGTTTTTAGAGCCGCGGTGCAGGTGGTGTGTCAAATGTTCCCTGCACAGCTTCCTGTGTGTAGATTTCAGTACTTGTTCTACCAGCTTCACCTTTCAAGGGCCCAAGTACTGGATAGGGCACCACTTGGCAGGGAAGGAGTTTCAGCAGTGAGTGCAGATGCTGGCAGAGCAAGTCTTTGATGGCTCTGAGACTTCATAACAGGAGGCAAGCTCAGTCCAAGCCCATGGAGAAACTTCTCAAGTAAGAATATAGCACAAAGTCCAGTCTTTGTCCCCCTTCACAGGTTGAAGCAGCACCTGCAGGATAGCCCAGCAAAGGACAGTCACAGGCAGGGGCAGCGCTTCTCCTCAGCTCTTGTCCTTGGCAGAGGTTCCTCTTGGTTCCAGAAATAATCTGAAAATCTGGGGTTTTGGGTCCACTACTTATTCTCCTTTCTGCCTTTGAAGTAGGCAAACTTCAAAGGCAAGTTTTGACAAGATCCTGCTTTGCCCAGGCCTGGCCCCGGATACACACCTGGGGGTTGTAGACTGCATTATGTGAGGGCAGGCACAGCTCATTCAGGTGTAAGTGACCATTCCTCCCTCCACTTTAGCCCAGATGGCTCCTCAGGATATGCAGGCTACACCACAGCTCCCTTTGTGTCACTGTCAAGTGGAGATTCACAAACAGGCCAACTGTCAGTCTGACCCAGGCAGGAAATACACAAGCAGGCAGAGTCACAGAATGGTTTCAGCAATAAAATGCCTACTTTCTAAAAGTGGCATTTACAAACAGACAATTTATAAAACAACTTTACCAAAAGATGTATTTTTAAATTGTGAGTTCAGAGACCCCAAACTCCTCATCTCTATCTGCTCCCAAAGGGAAACTGCACCTAAAAGATATTTAAAGGCAGTCCCCATGTTACCCTATGAGAGAGAGAGATATAGGCCTTGCAACAGTGAAAACTGAATTTGGCAGTATTTCACCGTTAGGACATGTAAAATATATAAGTACATGTCCCACCTTTAACATATACTGCACCCTGTCAATGAGGCTATCTAGGGCCTACCTTAGAGGTGCCTTACATGTATAAAAAGGGAAGATTTAGGCCTGGTATGTAGGTACACTTGCCAGGTCGCATTGGCAGTGCAAGAATGCACATACAGACATTGCAGTGCAGGTCTGAGACATGTTTACAGGGCTACTCATGTGGGTGGCACAACCAGTGCTGCAGGCCCACTAGTAGCATTTGATTTACAGGCCCTGGGCACCTCTTGTACACTTTACTAGGGACTTGCTGGTAAATCAAATATGGCAATCAGGGATAAACCAATCACCATTACAATTTACACAGAAAGCATATGTACATTAGCACTGGTTAGCAGTGGTAAAGTGCCCAGAGTCATAAAGCCAATAAAAACCTTTCAGAAAGAATAGGAGGAGGGAGTCAAACATTTTGGGGATGACCCTGCAAAAAGGGCCAGGTTCAACACAATGCCCTACCAGCCTAAAGCCAGGGGAGACCAATAAATACCTTGATGGACTTACCTGAATGGGATGATAGAACATGGGCCCTGGCCTGCAACAGCAAGGGCATGTTCCAGTTCTATGCCTTCCTGCACCCAGTTGGATCCCTCTGTCCATACTCTCAGGGCCCACTAAGCGAACCAATGGGAAACACTTCTCCTAACCTGCGTATACCATCTGTGCAGCACCTAACCTTCTTTTTGCTCGCGGACATATCCCAGTGGGCAGATAGTACCTCCAGGGCCAACACTGTGGTGTGGCCCACTCCACCCCCTTGGTGTGACTCCTGTTCCCCCCCCCCCCAGGAGCAACTCTGTCCACCAGGACAGCAAGCCACGGTGGCCACTGACAGCTGTCAGGGATGAGAGCCTGGCGCCAGGCCTTTAAGGACTCTCCAACCACTGTGACTGGGGAGAGTGGGGGGCAGTAGCCTCAGGTGCCTGGCACCCTTTGTCAATTCTCCCACCCACCAGGTCAGGGATGGCAGCCTGACACTAGCCCTCCCCTCTGTGGCTCTATACCTTCCCCCTAGGAGTGGCACTTCCAGAGTCCAGAATTGTCAGGGTGCTTGTAGAAGCAGTCCTGCACAATTCTTCAACCAGTGCAGGGATGTTAACCTGCCACTGGTCTTCCAACCTGGGGTCTGTACCCTCAGGTTTGACAAGGGAGAGGCTTCCCTTCCTCTACCTCTCCTTCTGGGATCCTGCACCCCCCACTAGGAGTGCCTCCCCAGAATTCAAAATTGTCAGGCTGCTGGAGGAAGCAGTCAATCAATCAATCACTGCATTTGTAAAGCGTGCTACATACCCGCGAGCGTCTCAAGGCGCTGGGGGGGAGGGGGTGCAGGAGTGGTTCCCTGGCACTGGTCCCCCTGCCCACGGTCTGCACCCTTAGGCTGGGCAAGGGTCAGGGGTGAGGCAGCCCTCCTCCTGCCCCTCCTTTGAGGCTCTGCACCCTCCAGCCTGGAGTGGTACCCCCAGAAGACAACATGGTAGGGTCACTGTTAGCAATTGCCACTCCCTCCAGGTCAGGGAGACACTCTGAACCTGGCCCTTCAATCCAGGGTCTGACCCTGGGATTTAACCGGGGTCAGAGGTGAGTCTCTCCCTCCCTTGCCCCGACTCCCAGGGTTCTGCACCCCTCCCTTCCATGGAGAGTACCCCTAGAAGTCACACCGGGAGGGGGTGTTTGGGCATCCCACATCCCCATCTGGTCAGAGTTTATCCCCGGCACCTGATCCTTCAGCCTAGGGTCTGTTCCCTCAGACTGGACCACTGCTTGGCAACCCAGGACTTCCTGGGGAGCACACCTACACCCCACAAGGGAAACACCTTCCTAAGGGCTGCACTAGAGCTTGGCTGATGCTGGTCTCCTGACCTCTGCCCATCTGGCAGAGTCTGGATCCCCCCAAGCCCAGAAATGGTATCACCAAGGTCATTTGTTGGGGGCTCTGACCTAATGGCTGACCCCAGACCCTCCAGGTTCTCCACTGGGGCCCTAAACCCTCTCTCAACACTCTGTCTGGAATTCTGCACTCCCTCACTAGGAGTGGTATTGCTAGACACTAGAACTGGTGGGACGCTGGCAACAGCTGCCCCCCAGTCCTCCTGACATGATGGGGTCCCTCTCAGTGGATGGCCCTATGGAACAGGCTAGGCTCCCCACCGGGCAGTCACTCATGGAACTCTCCGGTCTCTGGGACTGGATTTCAGGCATCCTGGGACTCAGCCCACCCCATTCCCTCTCCTCTGAGACTGGACATGGGATCCCTCACCCATCCCACTACACAGGGACCTACCTGGACACTGCAAGCCTTTCCCACCTCACCTGGTTGGGAAATACCTAGACAACTCCCTTCAGGAGCACCTCTAAATGCCTCTTCAGACCCTCTGGTACTCACCCAGAGGTCTGTCTCCAGTGCAAGTTGCCTGGGGTCAGAGAACTCACACTCCACCTGTTGTTGGTGTAGCTCAGGAAAACAAGGACTGGACATATGCTTTCCAGCAATCACACAGCCCCTCACATGAATTAACCAAACTATTCTTCATCCAAATATACAATACCTCAGCCTTGAAAAAGTACCCCATATCACCTTCCTGAGACTGTAGAGACAATACCTGGCTGTCCCTGACACTCAACCCACACTCTTCTGGGGTACCTCCATACTCCACAACCAGGACCTTTACCTGAGAGGAAACCCCCTCCCTGTCTCTCTCACAGAGAGCCAGTAAAACGTTCCTCCTAACACAAGGAATATGACTCCCCATACCAGTTCTCCAATCTACCTCAGGGATCCTGCGCCCCACTGGAGCTAGCTCATACCCCTGAATCTCCTGGTGTATGTGAACCCCCCCTTCAAGTTGGGCACCAAGTCTTTGGGCATGTGAATTTCTTCCATACTGGACATAATACTTTTGCTGCCACCATCTGAACTGGACTCAGCCCTCATGGCTTCCAGCCTCAGCTCTTCACAGCTCAGTTCATGAGATACAAACATTTATTTTTCCTTGGCTAAGGCACTCTCAGCTTCAGCTCCCTCGAGCTCTTCACCCAGAAGAAAACACACACAAAGGTACCATCATAAGAATGCAGCTCCTCATACAGGCTTATTCAGAACAGCTGAAAAAAGGTAAACCAAGTAACAACAGAAAGCAAAACTCCCAAATCCAAAGCTGGTATCCTCGCATAAGACATTCTGCAGCCTGTGATATTCCAAAAAAACATTTGGAGACACCCACGTAGCTGCCCGACAGATCTCAGGAATGGACGCCCTCTTCAGTTCTGCCCAGGTACCTGCAACCTCCCTGAATCCCATTCAGAGGAGGGTTACCAAACAAAGAAAAGGTCAGAGAGATCAACTGCTTGATCAAACAACTGAATGAGAAGCTTTATTCCCTCTAGAAGAGGACCCAAATGAGATGAATAAAGAATCTTTCTTATGAAAGGGTTTAGTCCATTCCAAATAGACCATCAGAGCTCTCTACACATGCAAGAGAGACCACTGTGACTCTGAAGCAAAACCAGACTCGGAAACCAGGGCTAGAGGAATCAGGTCCTCAGACTTGTGAAACTGGGATGCCACCTTGGGAAAATAGAAGGATCCAGATGGAGATCCACCTCTTTGTCAGAAAAGGACAAATAAGGCTCCTTAGCCGTCAGGGGCCCAACTTACCAATGTGATGAGAAAAGTTATGGCCACAAAAAACATAACCTTAAAAGGCACAAACTTAATGTCCATCAACTCCAAAAGCTTCAAGGGAGAAGAAACCAGAGCCCTAAGAACCAGCAGGAGATCCCACAAGGGAAACAAAGGTTTAATCAGAGGCTAGGCCAGCACAAAACTGCACAGCAACTGCGCCGATTCCTCTGCATCTGCTAAATTGCTCCAAAGAGATCAGAAAGCTCTAATAGCTGCCCACTGGGCCCACAAGGTGGAAACTGCCAGACACTGTCAAACCCTTCCCACAAAAAGTGCTGAATTTAATTCAGCTGGCAGTCAAGTGGAGAAAGCTGGAGAGGCTTATGCCAATGCTGAAAACTACTCCAATGCCTCTCATAAGAATGCAAGGTAGATGGCTTGTGGAACTGCTGAATTGTTTCAGCTAAATGCCTGGGCAGCTGCTTGCACTGCAACCCCCTACTCTCAGCTTCCAAACCAAAAGATAGAGCCTCTGAAGAGTCAGGAAGGGGGTGGACTGGAACTCTCCTGATTGTTCAGGTGGGCCACAGCAATCAGATTGTCCAACCTGAGCACCAAAGTACAACCTACCAGAATAATTTGGAATCTCATCACTGCCCTGTACACAGCCATGAGTTCCCTCCAATTGGAGGAGTGCCTGCTTTCTTGCAGGGATCATCTTTCCTGGAGGGACCTGTCCACCCCAAGGAGCTGGCATCGATTGTGAAAATCAAGGAAGGATCTCACTAAAGAGCCAGACCCTTGGAAAGAGAGTCCAGCAAATTCCACCACCTCAAGACCTAAATGGCACCTGCAGTCACTGGAATCATACAGTTGAAATCCCTGGATTTCAGGTCCCAGAAGGATTGACGATATGGTCACAGGGGATGAAGATTAAAACAAGCCCAGGGCACACTGAAGACCGCCACCACCATGTGCACCAACCACTGTCTGACTGGGAGGGAATGGCAATTGAACACTTGCAAGGACAGCGATCTCAGGACAGCTGCACTGGGCTTTGGAAGGAACACTCTGTTGAGATCTGTCCAAAATTGGGACCCTATGAATGTCAAACCACTGGAAGGAGTCAACTGGGACTTCACCTGATTGATGAGAAACCCATGGGCCTGAACCTGAGATCAGACCAAGGTCAGATCGTGAAGCAGCTAGCCTCTCGTTGGAGCATGAAGAAGCCAGTTGACCAGGTATGCATTGAGGTGAATACCCTTCAGTCAAAAGGAGGCCATCAAAGGAGGAACCCACCTTCATAAACATGCAGGGTGCTGACTTCAGCCTGATAGGCAACACCTGGAACTGAAAGTGATGCACCTTAATACACAACCAAAGGTATTCCCAGTGCAGGGGATGAATCAGGACATGATAATAGGCATCCTGCAGATCCAACATGCACATCAGGTGACCCTTGACCACCAGAGGAATGATCCTCTGCAGTGTTTCCACCTTGAAGGGCAGGGTCTGCACACACTTGATGAAGGACTTCAAGTCCAACACAAGTCGGAAATCACAGTGGACCTCTCCACTTGAAAAATGTAAGTGTAAAATCCCCTGCTCCTGTCTGCAGAAGGAACTTCTACAATCACAATTTTCTGAAGAAGAAAGTCAATGCCTTGAGAAAGGGCCATGTGTCTTTCTACCCTCAAGGGCCAAGAGGTAGTCCTTATACCATAGGAACCTGGCAGATTCGAAAACTCAGTCTGGTACTCTTGTCAAGGTATTCGCAGCACCCAAGCATTGGAAGTAGATAACACCCCCTCCCGGAGAAATCTTTAAAGGCGTCCTCCTACCACACCCACCTGTGCATCCATAATATAGTCAGGAGTGAGGTTTTGAGGATCATTTGGCCTTCTTGTCTCTACCCCTACGAACCTAAAACCTCCCCTACTGAGGTTGTCTTCTGGACAGTTGACGAAAAGGCAATTTGGGCTTCAAAGGAAGTTTATCCAATGAAGGCTGCTTCAGGGAGAAGAAATGCTGTTCTCCTTAAACAATTTGTGGAGCTTCCACACACATTTGGCTCCAAACAACTGCATACCTTGAAAAGCCTGAGAGCAGATCTCTTTTGAGTAGAGTCAGTACCCCAGTCCTTCAACACCAAGTTATGCCTGGCAGCAATGCAAGAACCCCCAGAGAGAGCCCTGGCCCTCACCCTCTCAACGGAGATGTCCTACATGTATTCAACCTGACACTCAATTTGCTCCAGCTCCAGCAAACCAGAACAATCAGATGCATCAACCATGGACCAGAAGCGAGTCCTAATGTCTCAAATCAAGGACTGGACCACATATGAGCCAGAATATACTTTCCTCAGGACAGCATCAATCTTTTTTATCCACAGAATCTTTTATGACCGCAAGACTTAACATGTGTGATCAATTCGGCAACATTTCCCTATCAATGTGCTTGCCCTTATGCCCATCTGCACCAGGGACCTCTTGCTCCAACCCTGAGGACTGGGAGGATTGCATTGGTAACACTTCCTTTCATTCACAGTGTACAAACCTGTATGAAACAAAATTTCATGATGAGCCTTTTCAATCTGTCATCAACACTCTCCCTGTACCACTTCGCCAGGGAAGGCAAGGAAGAAGATTCAGACAAAGAGGATGTCTCCACATGCCTCATAATTTTAAAATGTTCGCCGATCTTCAGAAATACCAACAAAACCAACACAAATGCATCAAAGCAAATGACAGTCAGGAAATCTAAAACAAACAACTGCTATGCGGTGCTTACCAACTTACTGGGATTTCAAGCCCCCCATCGACAACAGAATAACTCAGGAAAGCTGAGACCAGCCCACACATATGCACACCTCTCTCCAGTACGTATGCACAGCCTGTGACCCAGAAGCCAGGCACCCAAAACTCTTCCATGTAGGTACTAACAATTTGCCAGAAAGGAAATGTGCCACGCAACCAAGTAATTAACTGCTTCCCCGCAAGCCCTACAATCCTGCCGGCTGACATCCCTGCCCTGCTGAAATGTTGGATGCAGATGAACACCATCAATGGATTACCCAAGCCCCACAAGAGCAACACCTATTCCTCACCCTCTTCATCCTGAGGGAATGACAGAAAAAAGAACAGGAGGAATGCTGGTATTTAATGCATATGTAGCTTTCAGCAGGAGGGGGTGGGACAGCGGGTACAAGAATTCCTGTGTTCTTTGTTTCTGTACAGTGAGAAAGGGTATATCACTTATGGGGACAAGGACAAGGGGGATATTGGGGTATTATTTGCCTTTCAAATGCTTGTCTCAAGTCTATCATTTGATGCTGCTTTTCATTCAATTTAATGTTGATTTTTCATTGCAAGAGGTAAGAATTAGCTTCTAACACGGTACCAGTAGTAAACATGATGAGTATTTAACTCATTGGGGTTTGGGGCTCAATAAAAACCTGTCTGCGTTCCAGTGGCGGACAGGAATTTTAAGGGGGATGGGCCCAGGAGAGGGGGTAGGTTACAAATGCACACATCCACCTCTCTCACACCCATTCATTCACGCATGCACTCACTCACAAATACACATAGATTCATACATGCTCACACGCACCAAACATAAAAAAAAAAAACTCACCTCAGGAGTTCCGACAGGGAAGCCTGGGAGGTCTCAGGTGGGTTGGGACTGCTGCCTTCCCTCATTGGCTAACTTAAGGTTAGTCAATGAGGGAAGGCAGCAGTCTCAAGCTTTGGAGCTCCCATAAGGGTTGCGACTGCTGCCTTCCCTCATTGGATATCCTAAGGTCAGCCAATGAGGGAAGGGAGCAGTCTCAACTATTCACAGAATGGGATGGGGTCAGTGATACTGCTGACCCCACCCCACTCTGTCATGAGTTTCACTGATTGACACTCGACCCTGGGCACTTCAGGGCTTAAAACTGAAGCTCCCAGGCCCAAAGCAATCAGTGAAGTTCCCCCTTGTCATGAGAGGATGAGCCTTGAGGCACCTTTACAAGGCTGAAGAAAGCAAAGATCAGCTCAGGCAGCCAGGTGTCTGCACACTTAGCGCATGTCCAGCTCCTGGCTGCCTGACCTGAACCGGAAAAGTATCTATCAGGGTGACTTTTGTTCAGCCTGACAGATGCTCTTCAGGTCAGGAAAAAGGTAGGGGGGTGTCCCCTCAGCTTGTACCGACTGTCCGATGCTGCTGGGTTCAGTAGTACCTAGTCTTCTTTTCCAACGTTGTAAAATCTTCAATGTGAATTGTGTGGTTCTGTCCAACATGGCAAATAGCACTGAAAAGCATATGTTTTAGTATGTCTTAAGAGCATAAGAGTCTAGAAGTCTAACTACCAGGGAGCAGCACTCATGATGTGAATCCAAAACCTTGTTGATCTATATCATCTCAGTTAACCTTCTTCCATTTGTTATATTATGCTGTCCTGGTTCTTGTTTCCCCTCCATCCATCCCTACTTCTCAACTCTTTCTGTAGCCACCATTAACTGATGCAACCTCTGTAAACCACAAGCCCTCCCTGCCGCTCACCTATAGCTCATTTGCAATGGCTATTCCATTCTGCTAACGCTGTATTATGCTACATAGGTCATCCTCTGCCCCTAACTAAACAACCTGCTTTCTAATTGCCGGTTCCTGTTGGCACCTTATTCACCCAGCCTATTATGCATTTATCCCTACACTACTGTACTGTGCATCATTGTTTTATAGCAAGTCAGATCAAGATATATACATACAAGTCATAAAAATGACCATATAATACCCTTTATATTTTAGATACAGCAGAGCAGTGCTTCTATTACTCACGAGGATAGAATTGGTATTTCTGAGTATAATTGTCTGTGTACACGTTTAACATTCATATACAATTCTTGTGGATTGCTGTGCTCTAACAATAATAATCTTCTATATGTTTAAAAATTATTCAAATACTTAATAAGGCTCCTGTATGAAGGGGAAAATAAAGTATTACAGTTGGAAAATCAAAATATCTTCCTACCAACAAGTGGAAGGCTAGTTGAAATTATTTCAACATGAAATGACTGTGCAGATAGTATGTAGAGTTTCTGATATGGTTGTACGAAAATGTGTGTTATAAGTAAATTAATAGAGAATTGAAGCATATGTAGCAATGAACGTTACTGCGAGTTCATAAAAATATTATCTCCCTTTCCTTGATTTGGTTCATGGGTTTGTTCTTCACAATGTCTGTTTCTTATCAGGAGCCTACTCAACTGTTTTTTCATCATATAGTTGCCACAGAAATAAAATTCTATGAGCACAGTAAACTTGCACTGGTGCAAAAACTGGGTATAGTCAATGTATCATCTATTTTACTTGTGTTACAAGGAACCGTGCAAAAGGTATTTCCTCCAATCCAGTTTCATAGAGAGGCAAACCATGCTGATTTCACACATTTTGTGAGTTTGGCTGGCAAGAAATGTAGAAAACACATTTTATCTGTGGTTTAAATATGAAAGATGGGGCAACTTGTGAAGCAAAATCAATTTGTTCCATTTGTTATTACAAATTGTGTAATTTAAAATTAGTTTCAACTATTTTTTTTTTATGGAAGCCATAAACAAGATTCACATTTTGAACTTAAAACAGATGAACATTTTGAAACATGAAACAGGTGTTGTGTTTGGTCTCGATGCCACAATTAATTTCATCCATTTTTTTAACTGTCTTGCTTAATATGGACAGGATCAAAATAAGTTTTCCCTAGCCAAATCAGCACAAGCAGTGAAAAAATGTGAAATGGATGTGCATCTTCATATAGTTGCTTGCACATGCCACTTTGTGCTCTTTACAGACTGCTTAGATATCATATTTGCATTGCAGAAAAAAGGTGTATACTAAGCTCATTTACATTTTGTAGACTTTATTCTGCTGTGATGAAGAAAATGAATGATCACATCCATGCGTCTGACTGAGCCATTTCTAGATGGGACATCATCCAATATATGATCAGAGTGTAAAAGCATTTTTAGTGGTGTGACCTCCTCAGTTGTATATTTTTTCAGTAAGCAGGAACAATGTGAATGTGTTCTAGTGCCTGAGACAAGATGGATGCCATTTCTGTCCAATAGTGAAATTAATGCCATACCGAGAGGCTAATGATCATTCAGCCTGGAGACTTTCTGCTAAACAAAGTTGTATGACATGATCCATTTTTGGTCATGGACCCCAATTATTTCCTAGCTCATTTTGCTGGCTGTAGACACTGTGAACTTTACCATATGATAATAAAGCACCTTTAATTGTCCCCTATAACATGTGCTGTACCCTGAAACTCCCTGTGTGGGCTATTTGATTTCCCTATAAGTCCATTGTAAGTGGTGCCTCAAATGTACCCATGCAAAAAAACAAGAGATGGAAGTAATGGCGAACAATGTCAAATATTCACCCTGAGTGCAGAGATCTGGGCCTAAATCCATTGTATTTTTGGCTGCCCATGCCATTCCAGTTTTGACCCAGCCATATGCAAATCAGTCCAGCCCAAACTGCCAAGCCAAGTCTTCCCTGGACCGGAAACAAGCATCTTGGGACCGGTTTCAGGGTATCACCCCCTCATCAGCCAGGGTAGCTTGACTCCAGTAGCATGGGGAGCACAGGAACCACCAGTCCTACTTAGGGCATACCCGTCCCACTTAGGTGACAAATGCAAAAAGAACAAGTGATGGACGAAATGCTGAACAATGTCAAACATTTACTCCCAGTACAGAGATGTAGACCTAAATCCACAATGTTTTGCTACCCATTCCATTCCAGTATGGAGCCAGCCATATGCAAATCAGTCTTGACCCCGCTCCCCATGGGAATATTCCAGCTCGAGCTACCAAGCCAAGTCTTTCCTGGGCTGGAAACAAGCATATATGACACAATTCCCAGAACACTCCTAGACAACCAGCTTTGGTCACAGTGAGGAAAGGAACATGGGAGTGGACAAGGCACTGAAGATAGGCCTGCTTGGTGGCCAAAAGGTTCTGCCATATTGAAACAACAGCTCCTGGGTAATTTTATAAAGAGCCAAAGAAGAAATAGTGCAAAAGGAAGAGGGAGGACTGCAAGAAATGCCCAGATATGGTAGCAGAATTTCTCCAATCGCTGCTTAGGTTGTAGGATAAATGTGGTACCTCCACCATCACCCCCTCTTAAAGTTCCTGAATGTGGGAAGACTCCACCTTGAGAGGAAGGTCTTGATGGAGAAGACTCCTGCTGGAAGAATAGGGCTCACTAAAGGATTACTAACTCCTGCTGCCACCCAGGGTCTGGGACTGCTCCAAGGGTCAAGTGGTTGGTCCTCTGTTTATCTGCTTTCGGTTCACAAAAAGCAATAACACTTCCTACTCCAAAAGGCTAAGTTGAACATAGAGGGGTGGTCAATGCAAGAGACCTGGCTGGAAAGAGTCCTGATGTCTGTGTGTATCTCCTTAGTAGATAGGGGCTGCAGAGTTGACCAGAAAGCACTTTCCCAGCAGTTGAAGAGAAGTGTGACTTAGTCAAATTTTCCACCTCAGAGGACCAGACAAGGTATTGATGCTTGCCCAGGCAGGGCACACTTGAGGCAGGCAAGAAAACTTGGTTTGTTCACTTGGAACTTTCTGCCACACTGAAAACTGGTTCTGCCAGACCTTGCAGCAAAGGTATTTCGCCTTGTGGAGATCTGCACAACTAGATGCCCGCAGGAGGATTTTCACTTCCACAAAAGTGACTAAGTCCAAACATAATACTTCAGACTGGGACGAGGCAGCACATCTATCCAACTCGTAAATCAACCTTGGTGACTATGAAATTCAGGTTTGTCCCATTCTGAGCTTTTTGTAACAAAATCAATGCACTCAAATTGAGCTTGAAGAAGACATGTCCGACTTCTTGGATTCCTTGCCAGCCACAGCCTCGGACCTTTTCCAGCTGGACTATTTTGAATTCCATTTCGAGGACTAAGTCAGAAGGTAAAATCTCTGACCAAGATGATTTGCTTGGTATATCCAACCTCTTCTCCATAATGGCCGGCCTGAAATAGCACCTAAGTCCAAGTCAACAAGAAGCCATGACATTTGAGGGGCATCTTTATATTTCTCTGTAGGTTTTGCATTGAAGCTTTAGAAATTATTTTTTACATTTTTCCTTATCTAATTTTGATGACATTGGTATCCTTTTACTTATTCAATTTTTTATCTCTTTTTCAAAACTGGGTTGGGAATTTTATTGTGTTGTGTTCTCTACTTTGAAATTGTTGGTACTACTTGAACTTTACACACACTTCTGTGCCTGCTGCTTGTGCCGGAGTTACCAGGGGTTAAGTAGATATTCTCCCAGAACTGTGTTTTAACCTAACCAGATAGTGTTCATTACGTTGATAGGGATGACTCCCTCTCAACTCAAAGTAATTCTAGTACAGATCTTGTGCAGGTTAACTGGAAACTAGCAGCCTCATCTCTTACTGCACAAGCAGATCGGCTGCATCATGTTTGTCACTGTGAGAAAGAGCTGACATGGTCAAGAACCTGGCACTTGTATCATCTCCACTCAATGGATGTAATGTGCCTTCACTCAACAGTGGCAAATTATGCCCGGAGCATTTTCTATGCATAGGCCACAAAGTGGATTGACTATGGCACTCCCTAATGAGAGGTCCACCATGCACATTTAACTTTGCAATGATGCTTTTGACAGGAGGTCTTGAGTGGCCCAAGAGAGCAAGGGAGAAACAGCACGCAAAAAAATGCACATTGCTTGTGGTTCCAAGGTACCTTTAAATGGCCCTGGTGGGGGCTATAAAAGTAAGCCCATAAGGGGGATGTAACATTTGATGAGTACAAACTTTACACTTGGCACACATTTTAAAGTTTTTTTTCCTTATTAAAAGAGATTAGCTAGAGAATTATTTGAAGGAAAGTAGTATGTTCTGTGGATTTGTCACAAATAAGTTACTTTTGTTGGATATTCTTCACATAAATCTTTAAATGTATTCATAGTTCACATGACATCACAAAGATTGCACGTTTCTGAAAAAAAACTTCAAAAAGTTTTAAACAGGAAATTGTTTCTATCTCTGATTACAAAAAAAGTTTCTGGTGCTCTGTAGTTAATACAGAACGTGTGGCTGACTTCCAACCACAAGTTAAAGGTAGACATAAGATTTCCTTCAGTTAACCTGAGAGGGCATGGCTACAGATGTACTTAACACACACCTATTTTATGGATGTCATTACACATGCTGGGACAAAAACTCTTACACACTAATCAAGCAATATTAAGAAACATGGTGGGTTTCACTCCCTCAATGGAGATCATGCAGGGAGAAACATTTTCTCTTAAAATTATTTCCATTAAGCAGGGCAGTAAACAAAGTTGTTCCTACATGTCAAACTTTGGTCCTCATACCTTATATGATTTGTTAAATTTATCTGGGTCCTAATTTTAACAACATGTTCTACCACAACTGTGCAAGGTTAACAGGCTTCTAAATCAATGCTACTAACTACCTTTAACACACATGCACCATTTGTATTTGGGAAACGGTTCATGCCACTGTTGTGTTTTTGACAGTAGAAAGTTGGTTGATTAGGTTGGATTTTCCATCTTCTGATGTGTTTTCAATTGTTTAGTTAGTTGCGTATTGGTTTGCAGTTTTAAACATTCTGGACTGTGAGGACTGAATGAGAACATTTACAATAAATTGCTCACATTCAAAGACATGCAGTACCTTACCTACTTTCCAAGGTAAACAAATTGTGGCTGTATTATAATTCCATGCTGCAACTGTGCATGGGCACAGGAGTGGGCCTTCTGCGTACTATTGAAGAAATAGCACTGCTATAATCCATGCCCCAACTCTGTAATGTTGCAAAATAAGACATTTGCTACAGACACTGTTTGCCTTTCGTATTACAGCGAATGCCCAAAATGTGTAGTTTTCTTTTGCATGAAATGAGAAAATTGACAAGAATGTGCTACAGTTTCCTAATAAATATGTGTAAAATATTGCTTAAAAATGGTGGTTTAAAATATCATCTAAATATTTTCAAAGAATGAATTAGAATAAAAGGTGATGAAAGATATTAGCTCTGCCATCCTGACAGACAACAGTCTATTAAATTTAGAGATGATTGCTGTTCCTCAAAGTTCTTTTCAATATATAAAAAGCTTGGGGTCAGCATCTGTCGATTTTAATTGCAATCAGCCAAACTTGTAAAGTTTTTCTGTTTTTCAAAAATTAACTACCAAAGCAGTAGTTTATTTTAGAAACACAAAAACACTAGTTGCCCCACACCCTGGGAGTTTTCTTCCAGGGTATGGGGATCTTTATCTTTTTTTCCTATTCCTTGCAGCCAGATGTTTCTTTGCTGTAAAAAAAAAAACACACATTATACTCGCTACCCGAAATAGGACAGGCAATGTAATGTCCTTCCTCTGACAGCCCCTCCTGTGTCCAGGCATCATAGGAAGTTTTGCATTGAGGGAGCCAACAGTAGCTCTGTCAATGGAAAACGTATAGTCCACCTGTCTCTAAATAAGGTGGGCAGACCAAGGATTTGAAGGACAGGGTACAGTGTCATAGTTCAATGGAGTACTCTATAGGCCAAACTCTAAATCAGGCCCCTAGTTTTGATGTTACTTACCTATATATATATATAAATATGAATAAATAGATTTACAGATAGATTGACATATAGGTAGCTAGATAGATAGATAGATAGATAGATAGATAGATAGATAGATAGATAGATAGATAGATAGATAGCGTTGGACATGGGGTCTCTGGTCGGCAGTCAGTTTGCACTCTGTCCAAGCAGGGACCCTCACTCTAGTCAGGGCAATGAAGGTACACACTCAACATAACCCCTGCTCATCCTCTTGGTATCTTGGCCCAAGCAGTCAGGGTTATCTCATAGGCAATGTGTAAAGTATTTGTACCAGCAAACACAGTAATACAGTAAAAACAGTAAAACAATGGAAACCACACCAGTTTAAAAAAGCAGGCAATATTTATGTAAATCAAACAAGACCAAAACAACAGAAATCCAACATACACAAGACAAGATATAAATTTTCAAAAGAATAAGAGTCTTAATCCATAGAAGACAATGGAAATGATGATTTTATACAAAGTACCTGGTTTGCGTAAAAAATAAAGCTGTAGGGGCAGGCGTGCGTCAAAAAAGTCAGTGATGCGTCGATTCCTTACTCGCAAGTAAGGCTGTGTCTGGTCTTCTCCGGTCAGGTAGGCACTGCATTGTTTTTCTCTCTTGCAAGAGAGAGATGTGTTGATTTCCAGACGGGGCAGCTCCTATCCGCACAAGGTTGGATGACTTTGACGCCCAGGGACAATGCATGAGAAATCCGGTTGCATGGTGTTAGAAAACCATGCTGCATGGAGTTTGCATCATTATCAGCAGCCGCAAGTGGATGTTGAGTTGTTTCTCCAGCCGTGATACATCCATCTCCCAGCCTCGATGCAGGTGGAGTGTCAATTTTTGCCGCAATGCAGGTGGCATATCGTTTTTTAATCGAGCTGCAGGTGGTGCGTCGAACTTTTTCCCACATGGTGTTCTGTGCATGGATTCCATTCATTTGAGCCAACTTCACCTCTCAAGGGCCCAGGGACTAGATGGGGCAATGCTTGGCAGGGCAGGAGTCTAAGCAGAGAGCCCAGGTGCTGGCAGAGGAAGTCTTTGATGGCCCTGAGACTTCAAAACAGTTCAAGCCTTCAGAGATTCTTATCAAGCAGGAATGCACAACAAACTCCAGTCTTTGTCCCCATTCACAGGCAGAAGCAGCAACTGCAGGATAGCCCAACAAAGCACAGTCACAGGGCAACACTTCTCCATGACTCTTCAGCTCTTCTCCTTGGCAGAGGTTCCACTTGAATCCTTGAAGTAAATCTAGAAAGCTGGGGTTTTGGGTCAACTACTTATATCCCTTTCTGCCTCTGAAGTTGGCAAGCTTCAAAGGAAAGTCTCAGTTGTTCACAGGATCCTGCCTTGCCCAGGCCTGGCCCCCAGACACACACTAGGGGTTTGGAGACTTCATTGTGTGAGGGCAGGCACAGCCCATTCAGGTGTAAGTGACCACCCCTCCCTCTACTCCAGCTAAGATGGCCCGTCAGATTATGCATGCTGCACCCCAGCTCTCTTTTCTGACTGACAAGAGGGGATTCACAAACAGCTCAACTGTCAGTCTGACCCAGACAGGGAATCTACAAACAGGAAGAGTCATAGAATGGTATAAGCAAGAAAATGCCCACTTTCTAAAAGTGGCATTTTCAAACTAACAATCCAAAAACCAATTTCACAAAAAAAGTATTTTTAAATTGTGAGATCAGAGACACCAAACTCCACACTTCTATCCCTCCCAAAGGGAATCTACACTTTAAAGTTATTTTAAGGCAGCCCCCATGCTAACCTATGAGAAAGATAGGCCTTGCAACAATGAAAACCAAATGTAGCAGTATTTTACTCTTAGGACATGTAAAACACATCAGTACATGTCGCACCTTTAACATACACTGCACCCTGCCCATGGGGCTATCTAGGGCCTACCTTAGGGGTGCCTTACATGTATAAAAAGGGAAGGTTTGGGCCTGGCAAGTGGGTACACTTGCCAGGTCGAAATGGCAGTTTAAAACTAAAACTGCCCACACAGACACTGCAGTGGCAGCTCTGAACAATGTTTACAGGGCTACTCATGTGGGTGGCACAACCAGTGCTGCAGGCCCACTAGTAGCATTTGATTTACAGGCCCAGGGCACCTCTAGTGCACTTTACTATGGACTTACTAGTAAATCAAATATGCCAGTCATGGACAAAACAATCACCAATACAATTTACACAGAGAGCATATGCAGTTTAACACTGGTTATCAGTTGGTAGAGTGCCCAAAATCCTAAAGCCAACAAAAGCTGGCCAGAAAAAATAGTAGGAAGGGGTCAAAAAGTTCGGGGATGACCCTGCAAAAAGGGCCAGGTCCAATAGATAGATAGATAGACAGATTTGTGGCCAAACCACAAAGTGCACCAATGAAGACCATGTGCACTTGACAGTTGCATGCTCACGACAGGGCACAGGGCCACATTAGAAGCCAGGCCATACCACCAAGCACTGTTATGCACGCCACAGACCAAACACAGCTGGCATTTTCACCACAGCCTGCCCAAGGGGGTTGAGTATATGCTCAACTTTGAGAATTATCAAAATACAAAGAAAGAAAGCTGCAGAAAAAACAAGGGTTGAAATGATGTTACAGTTAGGTGTTGAAAGGGATGAGAATTAATGTTCAGAAACCAATAAAACACTAAAGCTCACTATAACTTGCTCCCCCATATGCACCGATTATGACTTCACACATTACATCACTCATGACATGTTAACTTACATCATTGATAACTTCACTCATAACATCAGCCAGTTATTTTGACACCGTGTTTTTTTACATGAGCTAAGATCTTTTTACCAGACATATAGTCACCTTATCTTACGTTTTTTCAGGGAATATATATTTATATATATACTTTAACAACATAGCCGTAGTTAAGATTCTGCATTTCATTATGTTGCAAATCAGTAGTCTGCATTCATTATGGGAATGGACAAGGTGTGAAAAAGACATATTGGGTTAATATGGCTCTTTGAACTCTGTTTACGCTCTTTCTTGGTGCTGATGCCATGACCGCTGAGACCGGTATAAACAACAGCAGTGCTCTGAGTTCGAAAATGGAAGTATCTGTGCACCTGCTGCGTGACATTTATACAAAGGTGAACTGAAGCCCACAATTTTCCTGACAATTTGCTATTGTCCTGTGTGGAGGAGAACCGAGTAGACGGTTAAAAATGAATGCTACAATAAGAACTTTAACGTGGTAACACATATCCATAACATGTTTTTGAGAATCCTATTAATACATATTTTGATAGGTACTGAGAGCAAAAAGATGTCCCTTTACTCCAAAATGCAGATTATATCATCTGCGCCATCATAAGAGTTTCGAATACTGCAAATACTGTCTTAGCCTGAATTATATGAGGCTAATAGATACTGTTGTAAAAAAAACATAGCTACAGAGCCGGAAAGCTTTGAATTTTTCTAGGGTCTGGACAAAAAAAGTGGCACACTGGTGACAGGTCGACAATGATGTAGAAACCTGCAACCAGACAACGTGTAAACAATATACTCCTTAAGAAGGCTTTAAAGTCACTTTTTGACAGTTAAGTGGTCATAATTTCAAGTTATTTAGGAGAAAAGAAAAACCAGCAACATTTTTACAGCTGGCATTACTTTCTGAAATAAAAACTAGAATCTGTAATGCCTTCCGAGGTTAGTAAATTGCGTGCAATAGTAGCATCTGGTATTCATAGCCTTTAGAAATGTCAAATCCTAATTACAAAGTATTATATAAACAGATATTATTATTCCAATTACTATTATTTCTAATTATTATTATTACTACTATTACTACTACTACTAATAATAATAATAATATTAATAGTAATAATAATAATAATGCTATGTTCATATAATACTCTTTTTAATACAATACGAAAGGCATGAGTGAGACTTAGTGAATCATTGAGGTGTAACTAAAAGGGTATCAGAAAATTGCCTAGCATATCTACCTTAATTGGTTTTGCAATGGTGCTGTTGTACAGCTTGTGATTATGTGATGAAAGATATTCAATGATCCATGAGTAGCCTGGGGGAAGAATTAGGAGAGCTCATTTGCAGGCAAAAGAACTACCACTGCCAGAGGGATGATTAACAGGATTGCTGCACATAATGATGAAACCACAGAGAAACCAATTGTTGTGAGGAAATGAATCTTTTAGTAAGAGAACTTGCAGATTATCTCATGTTTACGCAGCACAATTGCTGATTTTTTTAACAGTGGAGCAATTTGACATGATGCCACATGGTTTCAAATCCAGTGTATTACGCCTTTGGAGAGTTTTTGTCATGTGTAGCATTCCCTAAAGATAATAGCTTCCACCTGCCCTTCTGTCACCCATCCCTCCCTATTTGTTCCTACTGGTTTGGGCATAGCATGAAAAAAACTAGAAGTTCATTCCATCTCTCTTTATGCAGATGATCTGCTCCTTTATCTTACAGATGTGCACTCGATTTCTGCCACAGTCACCCTAACACTCAACCGTTTTGCTGCATTTTCTGGCCTGAAGATCAATTGGGCTAAGTCCTGCCTGTCCCATTCACACCCAAGCTGCCAAACCCAGAACTTAACCTTAACAGGGTGCAGATAACTTGGTAACCCACTATGTTCCAATATTTGGGCATCTGGTTGTACCAATTACTCACAGAACTATTCAATGGTAATCTCATGCACGATACCACATCCCTTAGGGCTCAGATAGCCTTCTGGTGAATGCTGTCAGTGGTGGGGTGTATAGCCCTCCACAGGATGGTTGTACTTCCCCGCCTTCTATATTATTTTACCAACCTCCCCTCTATGTCCCAGCACCCTTCTTTCGTTCCCTTGAGAATTTAATGGGGAAATTTATCTGGAACAACTCCCAGTGCAGAGTGGCACTCTCGCAGATTTATTTGCCTACTGATCAGGGTGGTCTTGCTGTACTAAAACTTGAGCATTAATACCTTGCATCTCTAGTCCAGTCAGTGGCCAAATGACTGGCAGGCTTGAAACTAGGTGACACAATGCTTCCTGCCTGGAGCCCTCCCAGGTCCCTCCACCTATTCCAACCTTGCTCAAGGGCACCAGCACCTCACCCCACACTTCTGAGAGAGACAAGATCAGACAAGATGGAACTCTCCTTCCTTATGAGTTTGATGAAGGATGAGGGTCTGCCTTTTGGTCGCTCCCTTTGCTTCAACTCCCCGATCAGGGAACTGGGGTCAAGTGGGGCAACATGGCACAAGAGCACCAGACACACCTTACCATGCAGTATCTTCATGTGATGTGAACAGGCAGACACTTGATACACTGGTTCTCTGACTACCTGAGAATCCATACTTCACCACCACTCATATCCCTAAGCCATCACTGGGAGGTTGACCTGACACCTGCACAGACAAAGAGTGGTCCGCCTTACTGGAAAGCCCAGAGCAAATTCACCATAATGCTCATTTCAGACTTATCCAATTGTACAATCTCCACAGAGCCTACCTTAACCCACCTATGTAACTCTGATGACGCAGAAAAGAAGGACTAACAAATATTCATATATCATGTAATCAAAATCGTATAAGGTAGTGTGATTTTAGCAAAGAAAAATAATGTATGTGGGAAATTGTGCCCACGGGGTAGTTCGCCATTATTATAAAAAAGCTTAATTAATCATGAAGAATTGAAAATGTAGTAAACCGTCATAATTGCAAATGTATTCTGTGATTTTCTTGTTGAAATTGTTATATGCTTAGCTTAAATTTAGCAGAGGCTTTGGCCTAGTTGCCTGGTCTCAAATTTTAACTGCATGGTTTTCACTTGTACTAACAAAGACATATTATTTTACTTTAAGGTTGTATTTTTCCAGCAGAAATGACTAATACACTTATCTCAAGGTTTCGTGCTAGGCTAGTTTCATCCCTTTTGAAGCAAGGTCAGTTTCTGCAGGTGCAGACAATAAAGACATTGAGATAAAATTTATTGGCAAACTTTGTTGCAACTTGTGTTCCAAGGCCCCAAGGACGCCTTATGCATAAATGAGTACTAGGAGAAAGACACTATTCATTGGTCAAAAGAAAGCCACCTTATGAACCCTCCAATGGAAGACCCTGAAGAATTTGGAATGTTTCTAACTTAAACCCACCGGACAAAGAGACGTCAGCCATTTTTCTTTGATGCCATTTTGAAGCCTGATTCAAGAAGCCATTTTGAACGACCCTCTGATGCCTTTTCTGTGTCGCAGAGAAAGAGACTTTAAGAATTCTCACCCTAGAGACTTTAACTTTAATTTTGCCCCCATCTTGCCCATGCAGTAACCTTTGCCCCATTCTCCTTGCTGCCGCAGGGAAACTTGCCCTTAACTTTGCCCCTTTGAAACCTGCCCCATGCTGATCAAATCGGTACCTGAAGGATGAAGACTTTTCTTGAATGCTGATTGTATTTGGTAAATATGAAAGGATAATTGTATTATGCATTGTGTTTTCCTTCCTAGGTACCAACTGCTTATTTTGATAGGGCTCAAGCTAGGAGTTTTCTAAATTTGTGTTAACTAAATTCGTTTTGCATGAAGCCCCATATGCCAATGCTAATTAGAGGTTAGTTGAGGTATTCACTTGATGCACCATGCTAAATTGAAATCTTGTTATGCTGACCGATGTATGCAATTAGTCAAATTCAGTTGCTTATACTAGTGATTTGTATTGCTATAACTGAGTGCATTATAATCCAGATTTTGCGTAGATTGTGTTTCTTCCGCCGCTATGGACAGATAGTAATGTTCGTATATGTATACCATTTGATTTTGAGACTCACCTATATCATGCTAGCTTTGTTAATATAGGGAAATAAATTCATTAACTTCTAATAAACTGGTGTGGTTATTCATGACTGAAAGGTCATGGTGCGTCAAACTACTGATTGTTATTGATTCTTAATGTGCTGTTTGATCTATTAATTGAGTATTGGGCATTGATAATAATGGTTATTGATTATTGATTTGAGGGATCCGACTATTCTTGGATGAGGAGAACCCAACTCGGTTAAAAGGTTCACTGACCTCCGGCGTGTCCAAGTACAAGTAATTTATAAAGACTGGACGCGCTATCAATAGATGGTAGCAGAGGATGGTTTCGCCCTTTGGGACCCCATCCGAACAATAGACGGAGTCAAGTTAGAATTTTCTTTGATAAAACAAGTTGGAGAGATGATGATGCCCTAAATCCCCAATGACTTTCCTGGAATCTCGGACCTTGCGAATGGAGGAAATGGAGGTGTGAGAATGTTTTCGGCGTTTCTAGTGACAGTTTGAGTGAAGTTAGGGTTTCGCGCTTGCACAGCTTATGCCGCAGATGAATTGTGAAGTTTGTGAGGATTTTAGGGGGTTACGAACCCCAATCAAAAATTTTAGAGGAGTGATACACCAAAGTGTGAGAGTAGGGAAGTCGTCGAACTTCATGTGTGTAGCGCTTTGTGCAAGAAAAATTGTCCACATGGTTGTTGATGTTGAGACGGGCCCTGCGAGGTCAAGAGACTCCAGAGTATGTTGAAAAGTGTATGAGACACTTGATTGATGTTGTAATCTGTTCGGTTTAATAGGTTGATCGGGCGTGGTCAACGAGTCAGTATGAATATTGAGGAATGAAAGAAAATTTTCGACTTTGAGATTTGACGAATTCTAAAGTGCGCTAGAATAGTTCATTGATCAGTTGACAGTAAAGTTTGCGGGTCAAATTTTGCTTGCGAAAGTGGGAAACCGAGAAAGATGGAATAACTGCTGAGGCTAGTCAATAATCCCTAAGGTTTCTAAAGCAAATGTATTACCCTTCCTGCAGCAAACCAACAGATTTGTTTTCTTCTTTTTGGTTAGTGCTCGCGATATATTGCAGAAATTAGTTTTGAGTGAAGCTGAATGAAGGAGGACAAGCCGCAAGACTTTGTCAGCCGCAGTGTGTGGGTGTGACATCACTAGGAGCCGCGCTGGGATAGGTTGGTTGGGAAGAAGGGTCGCGCACGGATTGGACACAGTCCGTGAAGCGCAATTGGAGGGTAAAGGCAAGAGAAGAGTATTCCGGGAATTAAAGTCACTTATTGATTACATTTTTTTAAGGAAAATAAAAGACGGAAAGATGAAATTTTTCAAAGCATTTAAGAGTGCCTTGAGGGGAGATGTATATATTAAAGCAAATGTAGGAGAAGAAACACCTCCTGAGGGTACACCAGCTTACATCGTGATTGAAGAAAAGGGTGTCGCACCATGTCTTTGGTTAAAGCAATGGTGTAAATTAACAGAAAAGCATGGAAGTGTAGCGTTCCCTATCCATGGGTTGTTTAATCTAAGAGTTTTGGAGAATCTAAGATTCGCGCTATACGACATGTAAGTACCTCCAAGACCCGCACAGTTTGAAGCATTAGCAATTTGGGAACTAATGGCTAGAACACAACAACAAAAGAAATTTGAGACAAGAGTGAGAAAAGTAGAAAAGACACTAGCGGATGCTAGATGGGATAGTACGCAAAAGGTTTGGAGATCAGACGTATTGCAGGGAATTAAATTGTTCCCAGCAATTACTGACAAAGCAGAGGTGGAAGGAAGGAAAGCTACCTATAAAACAAACAGGAGTCAGTCCAGAGATAGAGAAAATAACAGAAATTCAAAAAGGTCACACGAGTCAGACGATGAGGAGTTCATTATGCAATTGCTAAATGACCGCCCGCCACCATATGTGGAAAGTGAAAATGGCCCAAGCACCAGTACTGCCCCTCCAGAACCAATAAAGGGTAATGTAACACCGAATTTGAGAATATCACAGAGGCAAAGCAGTTCTGATATGCCTTTTACACCACAAATACCACAAGTTCAGAGAATATATCCTGACTTGCCTAAACTGAAACCTGTCAATGATTATCAGCCGCAGTTTCAAAGGCGCTATTGTGATGAGCATAATTTGGAAAGACTTCTAATATAATGGCGCAGGGAGGACAGAATTACCAAACACCGACATTGATTCAAGCCGAATCAACACAAATTTTGATGCCTCAAAAGCAGATGCAAGAAGTGCCGAGGTACACTCAAACAGCAGAAAACCAGTTAGGCATGCCAGCCATGATGAACCATAATGTGGGAATTAACATGCCGCAGAATTCGGGGAACAGACAGAATCCAGACGCAATATCTCTGCCTATCACTGTAGGTCCGCCAGTGCCATTGTATATACAGGCAAAACCGAATGTATGCGACCAAGGGGTAATGACACAAAATGAGACGGGAAGGAGATGCATAGAAAATACTCCAGAAACAACTCCGGTAGGAACACTGCTAAATAGATCTCGGTCCTTGTTGGAATTCAGTCCAATTCCAGCTTGTGCTCCGTCAACTGTGGTAAGGTCAGGTCCACCACTAGTAGTGCCGCTAACCTCAAAAACAGAAATGTTACAGAAACCATCAGTAGCAGTAGACGTAAGTGCCACATTAATGGGATTGAACGCACAACAGTTAACACAATGGTTGAACAGCCTGAACTCTCCACAGAGTACACCCAGCGAGAAAGGAGAAGAATATTTGAATAAGATAAGATTGGGCATGGAAGCAGATGAACTAGTAGAGGGAACGATGGGTCTGAACAGGTTAGAATCATACACAGAAGAAGAGGTGAGATACATGTGCCCTAGAATTACAAGAGAAGTAAGCAGCATACATAAGAAGTTACAAGAAATTGCAGACAGAAACAAGATGGATATAGGTATTACCAAACACTTGAGCAGAAGTTACAGGTTAGATTTGGAGACAAAAGATTTTGAACACATGAGATCTGCAGGTATGAAAACACACCTTAAAGAGATACTGCAAAGCGCGCAGGTCTGGAGATGTTTAGACAAATGGGAGAGCAGGTGGGTTAAGAAAAAGGACAAGAAGAAAGAAAGTACCCCAGATCGGAATGAGAAAGTACAACAGAATGATGATCTCATAACGATGTTACCAATGAGAGAAACAGCAGGGGGAAAACTTGTCCATGTACCGTGGCACAGGTGTGATATTCAATCCTTTACGGATGATTTCCCAAAATTAAGAGAGAAACCGATCGAATGGTATCAGCAAACAGATAGATTTGTGAAACTCGCAAAATGTCTTTGGGAAGAGCTGAATACCTTATTCAAAATTGTGGTTCCGGCAGATTTGTGGGAAGATTGTAAAAGGGCTGTAGGTTGGCCAACAAGTGAACCAGAAAGAGATAGGGACAGAGGTGCACCATCGCCTACGGTAATGAGCTTATACCACAAGGTGATTGAGCATTTAAAAACAAAAGTTGCATCGAAAAATTTGGATTGGCAGAGAATCGACAGAACAGCACAAGAAGTTAAATAGTCGATACATGCATACTATGAGAGATTGTAAAAAGCGTTTAAAAATTACAGTGGTACGGAAACGATTGAGGCAAAGGACATGCTCCATTTTGTGTTCAGATATGTGGAAGGATTGAGACTCGAAATCAGCCAGATCATTAAAATGCATTTGATTTGTTGGCAGTCAAAGTCGATCGATGAGGTGTTGAATTATGCAAAATACTGCAGTGATGAGATTGAGACAAAGCAGAAACGGTTGAAGGAAAAAGTGATGGTGATGCAGCTTAGAGCAGCTCAGACAGGTTTGCAAGGTTTGCAAGGTTTCCAACAACAGTTGCCGCAGCTGCAACAGCAGGGAAATGCTATGTTTCAGCCACAGATGAGAGGCAGAGGCCGAGGAGGTTTTGTGAATAATGGTCCTGATTTGAATACTGTTGTGGTTCCAAATGGTATACAGGCAATGAAGAAGGTGATGCCATGTCACACGTGCGGAATCGTCGGGCATTGGAAACAAGAGTGCCCAATGTTGGTGCAGGAAGGTGTAGGTCAGCAAAACAATGATGTTAATTCATTTCAGAATATGAGAGGACCGAAAATGAGAGGTCCAAATCCAAATTTGTAAAATAATGTGAATCAGATGCAGGGTTTACAACCCGTACAACCACAGCAGGTGCAAATGCCCCGTGTACAAATGGCACAGTTGCAGCCAATGCAACAGCAGTTTCCTATGGTACCTAATCAGCAAATGCAAATACCCTTAGCACCAATGAATTAGCAACAAGTAATGCTTCCTCAACAGGTCGCGGGTCAAGGAATGAATCAAAATGACACAGTACACCAATTCCCGTTACACAGTAAGAATGGAATAAACTATGAATGGGAGAGTGAAAGTTCAGATGAGGAGGGAAATTGTATGCTTGCAGCATCGTTGGAAGTTGATCAAAAGGGTCCGTATGTGGAAGGAAGAGTCATGGGTCACCGCGTTTCGTTCTTGGTTGACACCGGAGCTACACGCTCTACAGTCAGAAGCATCGAAGTACCAAATTTGCCACTTTCAGGGAGAACGGTTCAAGTGGTGGGAGTAGCAAATAGGTATCTGACAAACCCAATCACAGATCCAGTGCAAGTCAGAATTGGTAACTATCAGGGGTCACATAAATTTGTGGTGTGTGACTCAAGCCGAATATCACTATTAGGGAGAGACTTATTGTGCAAATTGGGATGTTCGATTATGTGCTCAAATGCTGGAATTAAAATTCAGACGAACAGTGATGATGAAGAAGAGGACAGTCTAGGAGAGGACGAAACGGAAACTGTCGATGAAGAGTATCCCCTGATTACTCTTTATCCAATGCTCACTGAAGCAGATATTCCTGCTGAGTTACAGGAAACAGTTGAAAAGGAAGTGTGGGATATGACAGGGAAAGAAGTCGGATTGGTCAAAGGAGCAGAACCAGTGAAAGTGACTGTAGAACCCAATGTAAATTTTCCTCAGACTCCACAATACCATATGTCACAAGACACTCTCATAAAAGTAGCCCAACTCATTGATGAGTTTGTGAAACAGGGAGTACTGAGAGAAGTGCTAAGTTCTCCATGTAATTCACCAATCATGGGATTAATAAAACCGAGTGGAAAGGTCCGAATTGTTCATGATTTGAGAAAAATAAATGACATAATAGTCAAATGTTGCCCCGTAGTACCAAATCCAGCTGTGATAATGTTTCAAATTCCCTGTGATGCTGAGTGGTTCTCAGTCATCAACTTGTCGCAAGCATTCTTGTCTGTGCCTCTTCATGAGGACAGCCAATTTCTCTTTTGCTTCAAATTCCTAGACAGAGTCTACAGTTGGTGTCGAATTCCTCAAGGGTTTTCGGAGTCACCATCAATTTTCAATCAGATTCTAAAGAAAGATTTGGAATCGTTGGAGTTACCTTTTGAATCAACCTTAGTACAGTACATTGACGATTTACTGATCGCATCCAAGACAGAAAATTACTGTACGGTTGACACTATTGCCCTATTGAACCATTTGGGAAGGAATGGACACAAAGGGGCTCATTCTGAGCCCGGCGGGCGGCGGGCACTGCCCGCGGGCGGAAACCGCCGAAAGACCGCTGACCGCGGGGGTCATTTTGACTTTCCCGCTGGGCCGGCGGGCGATCGCCAGAAGATCGCCCGCCGGCCCAGCGGGAAAGCCCCTGCAATGAGGAAGCCGGCTCTGAATGGAGCCGGCGGAGTTGCAGGGGTGCGACGGGTGCAGTAGCACCCGTCGCGATTTTCACTGTCTGCATAGCAGACAGTGAAAATCTTTGTGGGGCCCTGTTAGGGGGCCCCTGCATTGCCCATGCCAGTGGCATGGGCAGTGCAGGGGCCCCCAGGGGCCCCACGACACCCGTTCCCGCCATCCTGTTCCTGGCGGGTTTTACCGCCAGGAACAGGATGGCGGGAAGGGGCAGCGCCGCCATGGAGGATTCTCTGGCCCAGGGGAAATCCGGCGGGAAACCGTCGGATCCCCTTTTCTGACCGCGGCTTTACCGCCGCGGTCAGAATGGGCACTGAAGCACCGCCAGCCTGTTGGCGGTGCTTCCGTTGCCCGTGGCCCTGGCGATTTAGGACCGCCAGGGTCAGAATGAGGGCCAAAGTGTCCCCTTCAAAATTACAATTTTGCCAGAAGAAAGTGAAATATTTGGGTCACCAAATAGAGAAAGGGTCGAGAAGAATCATGAAAGAAAGAATAACAAGTGTACTTCAAATGAGTCCACCCAAAACGAGGAGGGACGTGAGAAAGTTTTTGGGAATGGTGAGCTATTGTCACCAATGGATTCCCAATTTCTCGGCTCTGGCCAAACCTTTACTGAAACTGACCCACAAAGATGCGCTGGATGAAATATTGCTGAAGAGAGATGAAATGGATGCCTTTATTGAATTAAAGGAATGCATGTGCAGAGCTCCAGCTTTAGGTATGCCTGATTACACAAAGCCTTTTACATTGTTTTGTCATGAACGTGATGCATGTTCCTTGTCTGTCTTGACCCAAACCCATGGTGGCATAACCAAACCAGTAGCATATTTTTCAGCTACTTTGGATCCAGTCGCAGCAGCCTTACCAGGATGTTTGCGTGCTGTAGCAGCAGTTGGTATGAGCTTAAATCAGAGCAAGGGAATAGTGATGGGACATCCTTTAATAGTCATGGTCCCTCACTCAGTCAAAATACTCTTGACACGTTCCCGAACACAGCACATGACCGGTGCTAGGCTTACAAGGTACGAGACAATCATTTTGAGATCACCCAATGTACAGCTGAAAAGGTGCACTACGTTGAATCCAGCAACTTTGTTTCCCAGTGAAAATGTCGAAATTGAGAACGCTGAAGACATCGAGCACGACTGTCTTCAGGTGACTGAATTTTATACAAAGCCAAGACCTGATATCAAAGACACCCGGTTGGAAGAAAATGATCAAATTATTTTTGTTGATGGTTCATGTTTAAGAGATGCACTAGGAATATTTAAAGCAGGATATGCTGTATGTACAATAACTGGTGTTCTGGAAGCATCTTGGCTTCAGGGAGTTTATTCTGCACAGGTAGCGGAACTAGTAGCCTTTAATAGAGCTTGCCAACTTTCCGCATTAATGAAAGTCACCACTTACACTGACAGCCAGTACGGATTTGGAATAGTGCATGATTTTGGACAATTGTGGTCGCAGAGAGGTTTTATGACCTCTTCAGGATCACCAGTGAAAAATGGTGAAAGAATAAGAGAATTGTTACACGCCATCCAGTTACCAGGAGAAGTAGCAGTGGTAAAATGCAGTGCACATTCAAAATCACAAGACTATGTTTCTTTGGGAAACGGATATGCAGATCAAGTCGCAAGATTTTGCGCATTGAACTGTATATTGCTCAGAGACGAATGGAACCTGATAAATGAGCCAGAACTTGAACCAAGTGAAGCCTTTGCTTTAAAGGTTGTAGATACAATTGAAGAATTGAAATTCCTACAAAATAATGTCAGTAAGGATGAGAAACTCTCGTGGAGCAAATTACAATGCATAAGGAAACCAGATGATTTGTGGGTTTCAAGTGAAGGGAGATTGGTTCTGCCAGACAGTCTTTTAACACAATTGGCCAGGTTGTATCATGGACAAGCCCACCTTGGAAGGGATGCCATGATTAGACTATTCAAAATTGATTGGTTCAATCCCAAATTCCACCAGGTTGCTGAAGCAGTTTGCCATTGTTGCGTCATTTGCCAACAAATGAACGTAGGGAAGGGAACAGTAGTAAATTTGAGCCACATTGGAAGAGCAGGTGGGCCATTCAGCAGGATGCAAATGGATTTCATTGAGATGCCTATGCATGCAGGGTTGAAGTATGTGTTGGTGATTGTGTGTATTTTTATTCACTGGATTGAAGCATACCCTACACGCAGAAATGACAGTCTCACAGTTGCAAAACTACTCTTGAGAGAACTAATACCACGTTTCGGATTCCCGATCTCTTTAGAATCAGATAGGGGAAGTCACTTCAATAACAAAGTAATAAAATTATTGTGTGCAGCGCTGAACATCGAACAAAAATTGCATTGTAGCTACCACCCTGAAGCATCAGGACTAGTGGAGCAAATGAATGGCACATTAAAATCGAGGATGGCGCAAATATGTGCATCCACAAACTTGAAATTGCCTGACGCATTGCCTTTGGTGTTAATGTCAATGAGAAACACACCTGATAGAAAGACTGGACTATCACCTCATGAGATCCTCATGGGCAGAGCCATGAGACTCCCAGCAGTCCCCGCAAATGCACTTGTAAATATTACCGATGATATGGTATTGAACTACTGCAAAGGTCTGGCTGATGTGGTCTGCTCTTTTTCTCACCAGGTGAAGGCAACCACCTTGCCACCGATCCAAGGTCCGGGACACGCCCTGAAAGCAGGTGGCTGGTTCGTGATAAAGAAGCATGTGAGGAAATCGTGTCTGGAACCCTGTTGGAAAGGACCTTTCCAAGTGATTCTGACAACTACCACCGCTGTGAAGTGTGCGGGAGTTCCCAACTGGATTCATGCTAGTCACACGAAAAGGGTGACATGCCCCACAGAAGAGGAAGTTGAAGCGCTGAAATTACCATCAGCTGACAGGAAAGTACCAGGCACTGAGGCAGAACGAAGAGAGCCTGAGAGCGAACAAGAAGAAATAGAGACAGAAGAAATATTCTCTGAGGAAGACGCAGTCGATCCTTTTGAGGACAACAGAGAAGAAGCCTCAGGAAGCGACAAAGATACTGACGGTGACAAGTATCCTGTCACAGGTGAAGAAGCAGGATAGCCTAATGAGAGGAGGGCTTTTCCAGAAGCAGACGATACAGGCAAGGAAAAGGAAAACCTGATTGACCTCCTACGGGAAGGAGACAAGGCAGAGCAGAGTGAAATTGTTCAAATTCTTCCAGAACCGGTTGCAGGTCCATCAAGTGAAAGCAGCGCGAAACGAAGACAAAGCATATCGCCAGTGAAATCAAAGACTAAAGAAATATTACAAGAAAGTGAAGGGCAAAAGTTGAAGGAGAAAAAAAAAGAAGTGTCTATTGTAATAACATCACAGTTAAGAAAAAGACACAGCCAAAGAACAAGACATCAGCGAGAGAGAACCATAAGGAGATGCAAAATTGAAAAGGAAAAGAATACCGAGCAGAAGATACTCTGGTCCAGAGTGGGCATACACAGCCACTAACGATTGGTCAGACGAATTCCTATCTCTCAGTCTTGAAAACGAAGAAGCAGAACGTCACTTTGGTACTTGAAAAGTGGAATTTCATGAACATTACTGAATAAGACATTGACAACCTGATTGACTTTTGAACCGGATAAGACATTGATAACTTGATTGACTTTGAAACCGATCTTGAGACAAAGCTGCTAAACCGATAAGAGACTAAGCTGCTAAAGAAAAAACTGAGTGAACATTTAACCCGTTCAGCTTTATATATATATATCCGCAAATTTGATTTGATAAAGTGTCTTCAACTTTCTGATTCTATATAGATCATGACAGGCTACACTACAAAAGGACACAACATGAATAGGTTTAATAACTTCATGTGTACTAATAATTATAGCAATAGTTCTTGGAATGCATGGAAAGAATGAAAGAGACGCGAATGATGCTTCTACTTCTGAAACTACTACTGAATTAACTCCTTTGCAGAAACTCGAACAAGACGAGAAATATTTGCATGACAAGAAAGAGCTTTCTTCTAACGTCTTCTATCGCTTGCTGAATGAGTATGTTGAGACAATGGATGCGAAAGATTGTTATGTGTGCACACAAATACCTACCTCAGTAATAGAAGGAGTGACATATCATAGCATGCCTCTCACGTATGGAATTTCATGTAGTTTGTTACTAACCAGATTTTATGGTCAGGAGTCTATTCAGTACTTCTATTCCAATCATGATGTCATGTTTGCATATGTCCCCATAATAGAATACTTAAGTAAAGTAGCAAGAGATTATTATATAAAAATAGTTAGGGGTTTCTTTGAACTATTATCACCCTTTTCCACAGCACAAGCTCATAGAGAAAACCTCACATGCTTGCTTGCACCTGTAGAGAAAAGCTTTTTAGATCACACTGAAGATAGAAGGAAAGCGGTGAAGGAGAAATTAGAAAGGGAATTACACAAAAGGACATCTGTGGATAACTACGCTTTTGCCGCGATAAAGACACAAGGGAAATTAGTTTTAGATGCAGTACATGTAGGAAAGCTTTGCATATATAGACCTAAATCATATTATGACACAATCTTTGTGGGAACGAGTGAATGTAAACACGCGTTTTTGTTTCAAGCTAAATGGACGTTCATGCTAAATGGCCTAGATCCAGCTACTCCAGGAGTATACTATATTTGTGGACTCAATGCCTATTATCGTCTTCCAAAGGGATGGTATGGGAGATGTTATTTGGGAATAGTATTTCCTAAGATTTATCAACTAGACGACTTAAAGAAATTTCCAAAGTTGTCTGAATTACATCATATTCAGAAGAGAGAGACAGCTTCTGGTGTGGTAGGAGATATATTTGGAGCGTTGATTCCTTCAGTAGGAGTCATATTGAATTCAATTAAAATACGAAAGTTGTCTACTATTGTGGATAACATGCTGACAAAATTCTCAGGAGCCATGATCCTGATTGATGCTGAACTTGCTGCAGAAAGATCTATGACTCTTCAAAATCGGCTTGCTTTAGACATTCTTTTAGCAAAGAATGGAGGCGTTTGCAAAATGCTTAGTGCACGTCACTGTTGTTCTTATATTCCAGACAACAGTGGGCAAATTAGAAAAATGCTTAACAATTTAACTAACGAGAGTACAGATTTGCAAGAATTGAAAGAACCAGGAGTATGGGAAAAGGTTGGAAAAGGATCTACTTCCGTGGGAAATTGGCTCAGCAACATTTGGAACGGACTGTTACTGAAAATAGTAAAAGGTATAGAAATAATATTAATCTGCTTATTAGGCATTTGGGGAATATGGAAAGCTATTAAAATATTGAAAACAAGAAACAAAAGTAGAAGAGAAGAGAAAGAACAAAATAAAATGGTAGAAATATACAGAGAAAAATCTAAGGGAACAAAAAGAAAGAGGGAATTGACTGAAGTGCCAAATTACTAAAACAGAATTTTAATGGAATACAATTTGTGGTTGAAGATTTGATGTGATGACATAATTAGTCATCAGAGGAGGGATTGATGACGCAGAAAAGAAGGACTAACAAATATTCATATATCATATAATCAAAATCGTATAAGGTAGTGTGATTTTAGCAAAGAAAAATAATGTACGTGGGAAATTGTGCCCACGGGGTAGTTTGCAAATTATTATAAACAATCTTAATTAATCATGAAGAATTGAAAATGTAGTAATCCGTCATAATTGCAAATGTATTCTGAGATTTTTTTGTGGAAACTGTTATATGCTTAGCTTAAATTTAGCAGAGGCTTTGGCCTAGTTGCCTGGTCTCAAATTTTAACTGCGTGGTTTTCACTTGTACTAACAAAGACATATTATTTTACTTTAAGGTTGTATTTTTCCAGCAGAAATGACTAATACACTTATCTCAAGGTTTCGTGCTAGGCTAGTTTCATCCCTTTTGAAGCAAGGTCAGTTTCTGCAGGTGCAGACAATAAAGACATTGAGATAGAATTAATTGGCAAACTTTGTTGCAACTTGTGTTCCAAGGCCCCAAGGACGCCTTATGCATAAATGAGTACTAGGAGAAAGACACTATTCATTGGTCAAAAGGAAGCCACCCTATGAACCCTCCAATGGAAGGCCCTGAAGAATTTGGAATGTTTCTTACTTAAACCCACCGGACAAAGAGAAGTTAACCATTTTTCTTTGATGCCATTTTGAAGCCTGATTCAAGAAGCCATTTTGAATGACCCTCTGATGCCTTTTCTCTGTCGCAGAGAAAGAGACTTTAAGAATTCTCACCCTAGAGACTTTAACTTTAATTTTGCCCCCGTCTTGCCCATGCAGTAACCTTTGCCCCATTCTCCTTGCTGCCGCAGGGAAACTTGCCCTTAACTTTGCCCCTTTGACACCTGCCCGATGCTGATCAAACCGGTACCTGAAGGACGAAGACTTTTCTTGAATGCTGATTGTATTTGGTAAATATGAAAGGATAATTGTATTATGCATTGTGTTTTCCTTCCTAGGTACCAACTGCTTATTTTGATAGGGCCCAAGCCAGGAGTTTTCTAAATTTGTGTTAACTAAATTAGTTTTGCATGAAGCCCCACATGCCATTGCTAATTAGAGGTTAGTTGAGGTATTCACTTGATGCACCATGCTAAATTGAAATCTTGTTATGCTGACCGATGTATGCAATTAGTCAAATTCAGTTGCTTATACTAGTGATTTGTATTGCTATAACTGAGTGCATTATAATCCAGATTTTGCGTAGATTGCGTTTCTTCCGCCGCTATGGACAGATGCTAGCTTTGTTAATATAGGGAAATAAATTCATTAACTTCTAATAAACTGGTGTGGTTATTCATGACTGAAAGGTCATGGTGTGTCAAACTACTGATTGTTATTGATTCTTAATGTGCTGTTTGATCTATTAATTGAGTATTGGGTATTGATAATAATGGTTATTGATTATTGATTTGAGGGATCTGACTATTCTTGGATGAGGAGAACCCAACTTGGTTAAAAGGTTCACCGACCTCCGGCGTGTCCAAGTACAAGTAATTATAAAGACTGGATGCGCTATCAACTCCATACAATGATCTATGAGGGATTGCAATTGTAATTCAAATATATTAAATATCTGATTTTATTATCAGCTGAGACAGTCTTACTGAAAGTGCAGTTTCATGCTACATCAGGATGAGTTAGCTCCAGCCGTTCCACCAAGCACTGCACAACTGCATCTACTAAAGTAATACTACATCTCCTGCTTTACCACTAATTTCACTTATAATTACTACACCTAAAATGAACACAAATCGCATTTTACTGTTTGAAACATAATATATTTCAATCAACCTGTTCACGTGGCTCTAAAGTTCAAGAATACAATGACAAAATGAAAGACTAAACCCATCTTTAACACTAATATTCATGAAACAACTACATGTTGCTGCACTCCCTTAAAGCAATACTTAGGGCTGCAATTTTATAATAGCATTCTGAGTGAGTAGGTGGGTTTGAAATCCAACATGAATTTACAGTGAACTCACAGACATAACTAGAGTATTTGGCAATAATCTTAACAAAGCCGTATTTAAGGATGAAATACACAAGAGCTTACTAGGAATGAAGACCTGCGAATTGTGGATAAAATGGCATTCCATTCCTCCATCACATTTCTTCTTTGTGCGATTTGTCTCAAATACTTTGTGCCTTTGTAGAAGATTGACATTTTCAAAATGCCTCGTTTGCATCCTTTAAAATGAAACCTACCTCAAATTAGGCTTATTCCCATAATGACATCTACACTGCATCATCTATTACTGCCCCCCCATGACAGGCCTTTAACACCCTAATATTCTTAAAGTTTTAAACCGTCCGTAGATTTTTGTAAATCAACTTATACCCTTCCTTCAGACAAAAACATGCTGAAGCTTGGAGGTCAGTCCAAAACTTAAACGCAATGTGGACAGTGATACACATACAATTGAATCTACGATCATATGAGAAGGCTTCCTTACTAATTAGAAACGTTTAATTGGGAAAGCTTTGATGATAAAAGGAAAACCACTGACTTCACAACACCATGAGAGGAATAGGTCATGGGGTGGACAAAGGCTGCTATCAGCACATCTTAAGGAGGATGTAACCAGATCGATTGTACCACAGAGTACTGAGTATAGGGATATCGTGGTATTAAAATTTCAAACACAAAATATCAATGGACAAAACATTGATAGGTAAGTAGATAAGTGAACGCAGAGGAAGAATAGATTTAGGGCCAGATTTAATGAAAAGTGGAGCAGCGCGGTGCTGTGCCAAAATTGGCAGTGCCCAGCTGCGTCACTGTAGAAACACAGGGATGCGCCGTATTTAAGTGAATACGGCACAACCCTGTACTGGCACTAATTTTAGCTGCCAGCACAGGGATCCTTGCACCATCATGCAAGGATGTCTGTGTTGAGGGGTGTGATAGTTTATGTGCGGGAAGGTGTCCCTTCCTGCACATAAACAATCACTAATGGCGCTTCTACACTTCTGTGTGTGCTGCACATTGCAGCACACACAGAAATGCCAAAGCATCATTTTCAGATGATTTTTTATATAAGCAATCATTTCTGGCATTTTGCTCTTTCAAGAAAAAGCAAAAAACGACGAGGAATAAAAGTATTCCTCCTGGTTGCACCCTGATAAAGCCACCCCTGGGGGTGGCGTTAGATTTTGGCTCTGCCTCAGGTTTACGAAATGTCATAAATCTGAGGCAGAGTGAAAATGCAATGGGTGTTGCTGTGGCATGCCCACAGCAACACCCATTGCACGCCCCTTCCACGCACAGTGCTGCGTGGGAAGGGGCCGTATTTACAAGGTGGTGTTAAGCCACAAAAAGTGGCTTAACGCCACTTTGTAAATACGGCGCAGTGCTTAGTGCCACAGGAGTGACAAAAAGTGACGCTCCTGTGGCGCTAGGGGCCTATAAATATGGCCCTTAGTATTCTTATGTCTGGTTTGACGTATCTCGAAGATATATATATATATATATATATATATATATATATTGCCAAAGTTCATATATGTGGAATTATACATAGAAAATCTATATATAAGTACCTTTCGATATTTTGTCTTCAGTAATCTGCCTTTGATATTAGGAACCAGCAAGATACCCCGGCTTTATTCAGAAAAAAAAAAAACATTTTTACTGGTGATAGAGATGATAAATACAGACACAGGCGACACAAATCACGGAAAGCCCACAACACAGTTACAAACAAAGGGCACACTTGTTGCTTTTGTAATACATGGAAATGTACACATTTCCTCAACAGTCCCTTTGTTCTGTGGCTTGGCCGCATCGCTTCTACTATTTCCAATGTGAATCTTTCTTTAGGATGCACCATAAATCGGTAAACATGAAAAGAAAACTAAAAAATCATATAATAACCCAATTTTTTTGTAACAAATAAACACGCTTGGCAAATACTTCAGGAGCCTTTGCTTTTTGAAATGCGTACAATATTAAACTTTAGTGGCAATTGACTTGCTTTACGACCGCTGCAGGAGATATTTAGCAAGATGCTCCTTAGCATTCAATGTGCTGCTTATCAGCGCATAAAACACTATGGGGTGGCAAAACTGAAGAACGGTTTTATGCGACATCCATTTATATGCAAACCCAGTTGCATTGATTAGCATGCTCTGGTGGAACGTTGTGACACCACCAGATGTGTTTGCATTGTAATTGCTTGCATCTTGTGGTAAGATAACCGAATGGGCTTAAGTGCATTACTCTAACTACTAGGGAGTGGAATGGTAATGACTTTTGGAGCTCAATTTGGAAACCGAAAAATAGGGAAACAAAGTAAATTGGTAATTTTAGTTCTCAAGCTTTGAGACTGCACATAAGGCATCGAAGTATTACGGATGTTTAAACTACCAAGACATGCAATGTTCCTTTTGCATCTATGTGGGGATGGGGTTTCTGGAACACTTGTGGTCAGTCCTTACAGGCTCGAGCTCGGACATTGCTTCGTTTTGTTCGCAGAGCTTAGTTTAGCTTTGGTTTCTCCAGTTGTGGTTGTTTTGAGGCCTGGTGTGCTTTTTTATCTTTGCTTATTTGTTTCATCCAAATGTCTTAATGCAGCTGCAAGATGATCAGTCAGCTTTAGTAAGGAGTTAGGCCCAGCTGAGACACAACAAGACAGTTATTCCCAAATGTACCATAGAAATTCACGTGTTATAGTGACATTTACCTAAAGTAACTATAACTCGTGCCCTCGCCACGCAGTTTTTTTGTCAAAAATGTTACTGCAAATAGTAAATTGATATAATTGATAATGTTATCAAAAATGTAATTAGTGCCGTAATTTGTGGGGTAATTATCAGTGCACGTTGAGGGTGTGAGTTATAGTTACCTTATGGCACCAGTTATAGTTACCGAAAGCTAGCATTCTGCCAAAGTTGTTGAGATTCCATCCAGTGGTTTGGATTGTAGCCTTGTTCAAAGTTCCTATGGGAATTACCATGGGAAACTCAATTTTGTTACCCCCCCTCTTTTTCTAGGCCCCCGCTTGATGGATCACCACACAACTTTCTATGCATAACAAGAATCAACGTGTACTTTTGTAAAGAAAATTTGTGCAGATTCGTCAAAGGGTACCAAAGATATAGGCAAATAAAAAAAAAAACTGGAAACATGGTCCTAACTATAACTACCCAGTGGCGACTGCCACTAGATAACAATAAATATATATATATATTTATATATATATATATATATATATATATATATATATATATATATATACACACAAAACCATAGAAATTAATCAATTGTAGTTATACCTATCTCAAGAAATGATGACTCATGCCCTAAGGTAACTGTAACTTGTTCCTCCGCCTTGTACTGTTTTCTCATCAATAGGCTTATTGGAAATGTTACAGTGATATTATCAATGATGTCATAGAAGATGTCAAGGTTATGACTGATGTGGGTCAATTAGCAGTAAATGGCGAGAGCATGGACTTCAGCTGAAGGCTGCAGGACCCTCATTGAACATTTCCCAATTATGTCCTTGAACATGCAAGTACCAGTGACATGTTTTACATCATCATAGTTATTTTCATGTTGGAGTTGATCTGTTTGTAGCATAAGCACAACAACTTTGGAACATTACTTAAAATCTCTAAGAGCCTGTGTATTTTCTCAAATAGGAGAAACACACTCTCTTCAATATGAGGGTTGGACTTTTAGAAGTAGAATCCCTACAGGTAAAGATTTCACAAAAAGGGTAGAGCTTAGTCGAGTGAGGATATGCCTGACAGTTGACTTACAGCTGCAGTACTGCTTACCAGAGGAATTCTCTTGGTTATCTTATCAGCCAGTATTCCTCAACCATATTGATGAATGGCCATGAAACCAAATCAATTATCCAAAAGCAAAACAATCTCCTGTAGTTTGCAAAGTTTACATTCGAATTAGCAAACAACAACTAACAGCGTTATTAAAAAAATGTAGAACTTACCCCTAGGTAGATGTGCCCATACCTCACAATCAATAATGACTTATGGCAATGGATAATAGTCACAGGAAGATGCCAGGTAATGTGGAATGTTCACTGATTTCTACTCCTATGACCAGTTCTTTTACATTTCATGGATTCTCCACATAACTGACAGTTTGAAGATGTAGTGTTCAGGTTTTGTCTTTTTCCTTTTTTAAACGGAAATATGTTTCCATGTTAAGAAAATCCTTAACTTACACTAGCACATTTCTTTAAAAAATCCCCAAAATTATAATTTCAGTCTTTGAGAAATATGCAACGTTATTACACCATTCTCCAATAGGAGGACACTTATAAATCACTTGCATCTACTTTACTTAGGTGCAGCATGAGATGGAAATGTTTGTAAATACTAATAAATGTTGTTTAACACTCTTATCGTTACCATTTTGTATGTGTGCTTCACATATAATTTAGGGAACATTCACATGCCTTAACAGACTCAGGTTTTTCTTCCATCATAAATTCAGTTGATAGATAGGAACATTCTCAAATTGTGATTTTGGGGCTCATGTTCTGACTGGAAATGCCTCTTTTTGGAGTTATAATTAAAAACAATACAGCTGAGTATGTCATTGCATGACACATGTTATAGAATCCAAGGTTTGGCAAGGTTTGCATGTGACGAATACTTGCTAAGTGACTACATTTGTTAGGCATGAATATCTTAATTTAACTCAATAGGAAATAATATTATTAATTCTATAGTTAAAAGGGTTATCATCTCACTGTGTTAAATCCAGTGTATGGAACCAAACCTGACTCGTTTAGCCATTGTCTTAAGAGAGGAAATTATGTTAAATTTACTGCTCATTGCACTATGATGCAGTTCTGATCACATTATATAACTCTGACTTAAGCATCAGCTATAGAGATATCTGTACGATCTGCAGTCACACGTTTGAACCCTGAAAGGATAATCTCAACACCCCATGGTTCCCGGGGATGATAAAGTGAGCAAGTCAAGTAATGCTATCACTCTTTTCGGTAATACCAAGAAGTGGAAGGATTGCTGAATGACATGCAATTGAAAATATTGGACTTTTTTTTATCAGTCTAATTTGGGAAGAATGCCTGATGAGTACTTAATGTGTATGTGGATGTATAGTTATATATAAAAGTTGTTTTTAGAATAAAATGTTCTACATTTGATCAAAATATACCAGGATAAAAGCTTGCATTGTGAATTATAGAAAGGGTGGTCTAGGGAGATCTATAATACAGAAATGTATTTATCTAATAATGAAGTAATTATTTTGTCAAATTAACTCTGCCTAACTGGGCAGCAACAGTGTTATTCCACCCTTTGTTGCTGCCAGCTAAGTCCGTCCCTCTAAAGCTGTTAGAGGCTTGAACCTTGCTCTCACCTCCCCCAGCTGCATCCACCTGTGCTGACTGTTCTGACATAGACCCAAGCCACTGCAGGATGCACTGTTCTGCCTAAATGTCCTGGAGCACACCAGCCACCATTAACTTTTTCAGTCTTCTCTGCGCCAACATAGATTGCCTGGGCAAACACAGTGCCTTCCCTTCAATCTACAAGCCTCAGGATCAGATTTTGCATGCGGCTTCGCTTCCCTACTTGTCTGCATTATGGAGCCACTCCTGCAGGAAAGAGCTCGCGACCTGCTGCCTTAGCGGGCCAACATGCTTCCCTTTTACCTTGGAAGCAGGCAGTCGATGGTCAAGGGATAAGTGTGCTAAAGCTTTGGGCAACTTAGTCCCCCTAGAAAATAACCTTAGAAGCTCTTAAAGTCTCAAAGTCCCAAATCGAGACGAAGGGATGTTAGATGAAGTTGTTTGTAAGCGTGACCGCTATACTTTAAGGTCTTTAAACAAGCACTTGGTTGCACCTGCAAGAGAAGGCAGAAGTGCCAGCAGTTTGTCAAGCAAGTAAACAAGTCAGGCAAAAGGGGATCACATTAAATATCAAGAAACCTCAAAGCAGAGTCCTCTCAAAAGTTGTGTCTGCCCAAAGGATAAAATTAGCTCCCCATATGTTAAAAGTACCAGTGTTACACCATCACTGAGGTCCTTTTTTAAAGAAAAGATTGACTTGGAGGATAACTGAAGATTTCAAGCGGCAGGGTGAGGTAGAGGCAGATAGAGTCTCGGCCAGGATAAAAGCAAAAGTATATTCAAGAGCACAAAGGTTGGGGTGCAAGAAAGGGCAACTAAGGAAGCTATCCCTGCAGCAGCTTTGATCCATCCTGTGGTAATGGTACAACACAATTTTTCAGTTCTGACTAAGGATGACATAACATCAGTGGAAGGGGACACCATAACTATGAGGAGTTTGAAGCAGGGGTGGGGCTACCCTACGCAAAATTGAAGATGCTGGTTGTAGTAATGACAAAGGCTGGGAAACAGTGCAGGAAATTATTGCTCAATTGGCACAGGAAATTAAAGATTGATTTTCAGTCTCTGAGGCAAACCATATGGAAATTCAAGTGACTTGGTCAGGCCTAGAGAAGATGATATTGGGTCAAGCACAGCAAACACAGGAACTAGAGAACGGGGTGTTGGATCTTAGTTTGATAGTGCAGGAAAACACAGAGGAGGGGGCCTGACTAGAAAAAAGAGAAAGAGTTGGCAGACAAGCTCGAGAGGATGTAATGTAACTTTAGAAAGAAAAACCTAGGAATCTCTGGGGTGAATGAAGGTGTGGAAGGAGCTGATATCAAGCTCTTTGTAATAGCTTTGTTAACAAAAACTTTTCCTCAAGAAACCTCTTCTATAGACCTCGGGCTAAAATCCAGAGGGTACACAGGGACCCATTTAGGTTGAACACAGTTCGGAAGAAGTGTCAGAAAATACAGGTGAACTTCCTGTCTTACTCAGGATAAGAAAACATTTTAGGCTTGGTCTGAAATCAATACAGGCCATGGGGTCACCTTCAAGATAAGATCTGGCCTTTCCCAAGTAACAGAAGACAGACAATGGGAGCTGACAACACTAGGTGCCAGTGTTTAATTGAGATTTCCTGCAATCCTGAAAGTTATTTGGGAGAACATAATGCGTAATTGTTTTGACCCGGAAGAGGTAGATACATTTATTGCATAGATTAAGAGGAGGTGGTCAAAAACAGCATAATTAATGGGGAAAAGCAGAATCACATAAAATGGTACTCCCGGAGGGGCGAGCTCAAAAGGGTATAAGGGAATGCATGGAGTTAGGTATGGGTGGTTTCCATGGGGGAGCACATGAGGTGGGAGCATGGGGCAAAAATGATAAAAAATGATACTTCCTCAAGTCACAATATTAGGAGCATAGGGAAAATGTTGCACAATCCAACTCATACTGAGTATGAGAACAAACTGGATCATAGGGAGGTGGATAGTCAGAAAAGTGAGCAGGCCATCACAGTTCTATACTGGAATGTGAATGGGTTGCATCTAAAGGAGAGAATATCCCAAATTCTCATGTTACGGGAGACTCACATGTTGAGGCAAGAGTGTAAAGATTTCTTTTTAAAACACACATGGGTAGAAAATGTAGTTGCCACTGATCAACCATACTGCACTAAAGGCATAGCTATTTTGTTTAAGTTGAACTTACATGTGGAAATAGTGAGGTACAGAGTGAATGAGGGTGGGCACTGGATAATTGTTGTACGACAAAACCAGTTTATCTTAGTTAGTTATTATGGCTCAAACATAGATGTTGTCTCCTCAATGGCTCTTCTCTTTTCCACCTTGGTGGAATTTAACGCTCCTATTATCCTAGGAGGGGATTTTAACATTTTGATGGCTAAACATCTAGATAGATCCTTGACTCATACCTAAATCAGTTTTCCAAAAAGGAGGGCCTTCCTGTTTTCCATGGTAGGGAAACAAAAAATTTAGTAAGGTAAAGGGGAGCCATATGGACTACACCTTCATAGCAGGAAAAACTGTGGCCATTCAAGATTAGATCATTTCTTTATGGGCAGAAAAGAAGCTGAGAAGGTTCTTGAGGTAGAAAACCTTCCTATTCACTAGTCAGACCATGCACCTCTGTTATTAAACATTAGGTTGACGGGTTGCAACCAGATTAGGTGGTGGACAATTAATAGGGAGAATATTTTTACAGCCTGAGATCATTCAGGAGGCTAAGAAAGGAATAGAGGAGTTCTTCAGTTGGGACATTACATCAGCCCTATTGCACGTAGTATTAGATGCATATAAGGCTTGGCTAGGTTGATCCCTTAAGAATCTCTCTGTAGCTTGGAGCAAGAAAGAACAGATACAGGTCTCATAGCTGGACGAGGAGAGATTCAGGACAGGTGCTGGGTTAAAAGCAAATTTAGTAAAAGGAGACGTGAAAAGAATAGAAGGAAAGTTGGAAGAGCTGCAGTTGAAGTTTAAATTGAAAATGGAAGATAAGGTGATACAGCAATAGGAAGTCGGGAAAGTAAGGGAGTTTGCACAAGGCGAAGGTTGTGAAAAGCTTTTAGCTTGGAAAGCTAGGTTGGACAGAAATCAAAATTGCATTAAGAAGATTATGAAGGGGGAGAGCAATGTAAACTGTGAGGAGAGGACCAGGATTGAGGCTGCTTTTAGCAATTTTTGTCAGGATTTATATATAGATAGTTTAAAAACAGATAATGAAGATCTAGAGAATAGGTTGCCTGAAAAACATCTTCCCAGACTCACCCAAAAAGGGCAGCAGTGTCTGAGTCAAGAAATAATGGGTGGTGAAATTTTGTCTGCGATTAGGAATCTAAAAAGAGGGAAAGCTGCAGGGCCAGATGGAATCCATAACACGTTTTATATCTTAACAACAGGAAGGGTTATCCCGGCTTGGATCAAACTATTCAACTTACTACTACTGGACTACACTGATTTTGAAACTTGGCAAGAACCCCCTACAGTGTCTGTCTTATCACTCATTATCACATGTGAGTTGCGATTATAAAGTATTTACTTGTATACTAGCTATTCAGTTAAATAAGGTAGTAGGGAGCTTGATAAATGAGAATCAGAAGGGGGTTTCTACCTGGGAGAAGTATGAGGGAGCTGACTCACACAATAATAGGCTCAATAGAACTTTTAACAACTCAAGAGGGTCCACTTACAGTCGTGTCTATGGATGCGGCCAAGTTGTTCAAGCACATAAATTGGAGATATTTGATGATTTTGCTTAAACATTTTTGGATAAGGAATGTATTTATAAGCAAATTTAACTAAGATTTACAAATTGTCTAGTGTCCAGGTTTTGGTACAAGACAGTCTCTTCTCACATAGAGAGAGGGACTAGGCAAGAATGCCCCCTTCCACCAATTCTTTTTGATTTATATATTGAACCCCTCACCCAAAGTCTCAGGCTGAACACGAAAATAAAGCCATTTGTGGTAGGGACATATCCCAGAAAAATAGCATTCTACGCAGATGACCTTATGGTTTACACTTCAGGTGCAGTGTGTGCTATACCACAATTATTGGCAGAAGTATGATATTTTGGTGAGCTATCCGGCTACGAGGTTAAAGAAGAAAAAAATGAAATAATGAAAACAGTGTTATAAGCTATTCAAAGCATAGAGGAAAAAAGATATTAGAGACTAAAATAATGCAAGATCCAGAAATAATTGCAACTGTGAATTTAGAAAGGGTCGGCATAGAGGCAGTTAGGCGAATGAAGAAATGGCAGAATCTTCCCCTCACTACATATGGTCAGATACATTTAGCCAAAATGGCTATCCTAGCTTAATTCACATATTTATTAGATAATATTCCGCTAAATTTTGAAGGCCCTTATGAAAATGCAAGGGAAAATCACCTCTTTCATTTGGACAACCAAGGGCATAAAACTCTTAGAAATAACTGGAAAAGAAGGTGGAGAAAGGTGATTTAGGGCTGCCTGATTTCCAACTTTACTGCTGGGCTTTTTAGTTGAACAACAGTAGTATGCTCCTCCTTCATCTGTACAAGACACCATTGGGAGCTATGTTTCGCAATATTCTGACTAATTTACCAAAGGACATTTCTTATATAAGTTTGGGGCTCCTAAATACTTCAACAAGGTTCGATTAAAGTGCCTGCATGCAGCTGCTAAAGTGTGGTATGGGGTAAAGACACCATTGTGAATCCTGTATTATAGTAAGCTGCCCTCAGTTTGGGACTCCCCCAGAACCCTGAAGTGCCTGTGAGACAGCTTAGCAAAACCTTTAAGGCAGCGGGCATAATTTGGTGGGGTCACTTACTGGAAGAAAGCAGGAGATCATCTTGGCAAATTTGAAAAGAAAGGAAAAATGGGGCTCTTTTTAGGTTTAAATGTTATTAACTAAATGCATGGCTCAAGAATAAGAGGTGGATCAAGGTTGAGTCCTACCCAATGGAGAAGGACCTTTAGGAGTTTCAGGCAAATTAGAAGGAAGTGCCACACCGGTATCAGCATCTCCTGCAGGCAGCTGAGGTGAATATGAAACCTCCACACCATGTATGTGAGGGATACTTGCCGAGCTTGGAGTTGGAAGAGATATGGCAAGTATCTTTGTCTACACCAGGGGTCTCCAACCTTTTGTATAGTAAGAGCTACTGATGCTCGGTGAAAGTTGCCCTGAGTTATTATTATTTTTAGAGTCTTATGACAGACCATATCAGAAAGGAGTACCTTTAGTTCCAGTGGAGCCTGGTGACCTTTAAAAGTGGTTAGGTGTAATCCTTGGCTCAATTTCCAATGAGCTTCTTCTTGAAGGGTTCTCATGCTTTCTTGCACTACGGGCCTTATTTGCAAAGATTTAGCATAGGGCAGCACCACAAGTATTTTTGCTGTGCTGCACTATGTCATATCAAAAGGGCAGGACTGCAGTGTATCTATGAGATATGGGGCATTCCTGTCCTTTTAGCTGATGCATAGTTTGATGCCTGCGTTGTTGGCAGGATTGTTTTTGTGCAGGAAGAGACACTTCTTGCACACAAACAAGCCATAGAGGAGTTTTCCTTGTTCTATGTGTGCCCCACATGGAAATCGGAAAAACTGAGGAGAAATGAAAACATTTCTCCTTGTTACGCCTGCTCTGGGGAGGCATAAGGTTTTGGTGCTGCTCCAGGTTTACATGACTTTGTAAATCTGGGGTAGCATGCAAACCCATGAGTGTTGCGTGGGAACACACACTACAACACCCATTGAATGTCTCCTTGAAGCAGAGTATGGTACCTTACTCCATATCTATGAGGCCATGCAAAGCCATGAAGGGTGGCTTTGCGTCACCTCATAGTTATGATTGAGAGGCCTGCACCACCAGACCATCCAAAAAAGTGACAGCCTAGTGGCCCATGCCTTTTGTAAATAACCCCCTAAGTTTACTGTCTCACTTTGACTTACACAGTCTCACTCTGTCTCACTAATTCATGAAGTCTCACTGTTTCTATTCTGACCCACCCTGTCTCACTCAGTTCCACTTTTACTCATTCTGAATTACTCAGTCTTACTGTATCTCACACACAGTAACACTAAGTTGCAGTCACAGTCATTCTCTCTCACTCACTCGCATTCATTCTCATACATACTCGACTTTACTGTTACTCATTCTCACTCACTCTAGCTCACTCCATTACCGACTCTCTCGGACTTTAACTCATGCACATAGTCACACAGACATGCTCACATTGATGGAATTTCACCAGCTCTGAATAGTATCGCTGATGACTGGCACAGGCACCTTCATGCGCCTGTGTCAGCAATCAAACAATGTCATTATCTGCCTCAGTTTGTTCTTGACCTGAAGCGCATCTGCATTTTATTTTTATTATTTCAAGTGTGAATAACTATTCACTCTTGATACAATAAAATGGACCAGAAAACAAGGAGGGTGTAGTCTAGCTGTGGAGCCCAAAACGGAGAGCTGCCACTGGTCCAGGGACACCTATCCATCAGAACAATCCATCCACTCAATCATTCATCCTTTCACTTATCCACCCCCTTTCCTCCATCCATTCATCGATAATTTCAATCATCAATCCATCCTCTTGCTCATCCATCAACTATTCTGCTCCATCTATCCATCCTTTCACTCCATCTGTCAATCATCCTTCCTTTGGCACATCCATCGATCCATTCTTTCACCCAGACATCCATCCTTACACCAATCTATCCACCCTTTGTCCCATCCATACATCAATCATCCATTCATCCATCCACTCATACATCCTTCTATTTACCCTTTCTTAGCCAGCCATCCTTTCACTCACACACTCATCCATCCACCTATTCATCCACCGATTCACCCTTTTACTCATCCATCCATGCATCCAGCCTTTCATCCAGGCATCCATCTACCCTGTCTTTCACTCATCCACCCATTGTTTTACTCATCCATCCTTTCACTCATCCATCTATATTTTCACTTCATTTGTTCATCTGTGTAAAAGAAGGCGATAAGTGGAAAACAGCCTTCCGAACCAAATTTGGGTTGTTCGAGTATACAGTCATGCCATTTGGGTTATGTTATGTCCCACAGCTTCCAGTATTTTATAAATGAGGTTTTACAAGATCTAGTGGAAGTTTGGGAAGTAGTTTATGTAGATGACATCCTCATTTATTCCCAAGACATGATAGAACACATAGAGCATGTCAGAAAGGTGCTATAAACACTTCAAGAACATGACCTTTCGGTTAAACTGGACAAATGTATATTTCACACTAAATCTGTTGAATACTAGGGATATTGCCTATCACCGGAAGGCATTACCATGGATCAGAAAAAGGTGCAGGCAATACTGGATTGGCCAGCACCAACCACAGTCAAGAAGGTGCAAAGTTTCATGTGGATTTCTAACTTTTATAGACACTTTATCACCCATTTCTCCAACCTTTTAAGCCCAATTACCAGACTTTTACAAAAAAGGTACCTTTTGTCTGGTCCCAGGAGGCCAATGATGCATTCAAATTACTCAAGTAAGTGGTATTCCTTTGCACTGCTACAGCACCACAGGACACATGCATCCAGTAGTGTTCTTTTCTAAAAAGTTGTTGCCAGCTGAGGAGAACTATACAGTTGCCAAACGAGAACTATTGACAATTATGTATCTCTGAATGTCAGAAATAACTTTTAGGGGCTCAACATATCATTGCACTATACACTGATCATAAGAATCTCCACTTCTTGTGATCATTAAAGGCTTTGACCCCCAGACAAGTAATGTGGTTGTTCTTCAGTTAATACAATTTCAAAATTATCTATTGTCCAGGCACACAACAGAATAAAGCAGACCTGCTATTCAGGTGGGGTTACTCAAATAAGATTTCTCAGTAACAGGCACCACATAACAGCACAGCACCAGAACAGATAGCAGGTCTTTGCGAACAAGAGTAATTTTTTAACAGAATTTTACCAAGCATAAGCAAGGAAGACTTAGACTCTTGGGTAACTGATAAAGATAATCAAGGCCATAATAATATTCTGTATCATGGCACCACTTTATTCATTCTCACTATGGAATTAAGAGAAGAAGCACTAAATTGGTGTCATGACCCTCCTCTAGCTGGTCATCCTAGAAGTCACAAGACCCTAAGTAATTGCTGGGAATGTTTTTTGGTGGCCAACATTGTCCAATGATGTGCATGATTATGTCCAGACCTGTTCCATCTGTTCTCAGAACAAGACTTTTCACACAGTTCCTGGGGATTTTGTTAAGAAACTTTCCTGTGCCCCCACATCCCTGTCATGCTAAAAGTGTGGATTTTATCACAGAATTGCCCAACTCTAATGGTTACAATACTATTTGGGTAGTTACTGACCTGTTTTCTAAGATGGCACAATTTGTTTCCCTTAAAACAAATACCCAATGCCAAGACTCTTTCCACCCTGTTTGTTGAGCATATCCTGTGGTTACATGGCCTGTCCTTCGTCATTATTTCAGATAGATGCCTGCAGTCATTTCCCGGTTTTGGGGAAGTCTTTGCACATCATTGGAAATTGGCACTCAACTCTCATCTGCTTATCACTCACAAACCGATGGGCAAACAGAGTGAGTAAATCAGATACAGGAACAGACACTGCAATGTCTTTTTTCCTCAACTCCTATAGAGTGGGAGTCCTTGTTAGCCTTTGTGGAGCTTGAGTATAACAATTCACAGCATTCTGCCACTGAGGGATCACCTTTCTCTTGTGTAACAGGCAATAATCCATGAATGTTGCCTGTAAATATTGTAAAATCGTCTGAAAATTTACCTGTAACACAAGTATTTATGAAACATCTCTCTGACTCCTAAAAGGAGGTGTTGCAACAGGCTAAAGTGAACATAGAGAGAACTGCTAATAAACATTGTCGACCACCACCAGAGTACAAAAGTGGAGATCAGGTTTGGCTTGCCACACAAAACTTATGATTACATGGTCCTTGCAGATTGCAACCTTGATTTATTCACCCCTTTCAAATTGAAACGTTTATTAATGCCTTAGCAGCCCAGCTCCAACTGCCAGATGATTTGCCTGGTCAACCTTTGTTCCATGTTTCCCTCCTCAAACCATATCATGCCCAAACCTGTCCTGCTCCTCCACCTGTAACCCTGGATGGCCACCTAGAGCTGGAAGTCCAAAGGATTCTAGATTCATGGCGTGTCAAGGGTAATTTATTTTACCAAATTGGATGGAAGGGTTCGGTCATGAGGAAAACTTGTAGGAGCCAGCTAGAAGTAGTCATGGCCCTCACCTGGTTCGTTCATTTCATGCCTGCCACCCTAATAGACCACACCTGGTAGGTTGTTCCTTGAGGGGGGAACTGTCATGACTTTTCACTTGTCAGGATCGTGCCACCCTTACCTTGGGGTGCCTTCCTGTCCTGTGCACTCCAAGTCACCATTCTCTGGTGAATCCTTCCTGTCTCAACCACTCTGTGATCCCCCTCCCAGGAAGCTTGAAACATTGACATTCCTGTTCAAGTACTAGACTAGGCTAAGTACTTTCCACCAAGGTTGGTGTGCACTAATCCATAGGACAGCAAATAATTCAAAGACTGATTCCTATGAAGCCGTGAGCACGTTTTCAGTCGTTGGACACTGTTTGAGTATTAACCCCCATAGGGCCCAGCGCTCTGGACTCTTGCATTTTAGTGCTCTGAACTTTATTGTACCTGGCCTGATAATTTGCCTCTGTGTTCTTGTGAAGTTGTATCTAGCGTTTTGGGAGAAACTTCTAGAGCTGGAAGTTATATTTGAGTTTGAATCTGAACCTTGTATATTCAAGAATGCCAGAACATCTTCCACTCTCTCTCTCATACAATATTTATGGTGATGTCTGTAAGTGTACATATAGTGTAAACAAGTGATAGATCATAAGGAGTTGAGAACCTATGAGTATCATTGCCTCTTGCTGTTTTTATTGTTTCACACCTGAATAAGGATAACAAGGTCCAGGGAGTCCTGATCCTATGAGGCAGTACACAAGACAACAGAGCAGTCCCCTCAGTGACGCAAGTTTATCTTTCCTTGTTTTCACCCATCTCCCTTTCCTCTCTGGGGGCAGGTGATGGAACTAGACAGTTGTTACTTGTTTCATTAATCTGCATCAGCTGGGATTTGAGATCCAGTATTATCTCCTGGTTGGAACTAGGAGAGTGTGTGACAGAGTGAATTGGATTGGGGGGAGTGGTTTGGATTAGAGTGGGGTGGACTGGATTGGTCTGAGGTAGATTGAACTGGACTGGGGTGGATGAATTGACTGGGGCAGGCTAGAGTGGAGTGAGGTGGGGTTGATTGATGTGGATTGGATCTCTGTGACTGGGGGTGCATGTTTGCATTGTTCAGCATTTCATCCATCATCTGCTCTTTTTCCATTTGTCACCCTAAGTGGAAAGGGTATGCCCAGACATTGGTCCCGTGCTCAGTGTGCCACTGGATTCTAGCTAGCCTGGCTGATGAGGAGTGATACTCCAAAACTGGTCCCAGGATTCTTGCTTCTGGTCCAGGGAGGACCTAGCCCGGCAGTTAGGGTTGGCCTGTTCCCGTGGGGAACAGGGTAAGATTGATTTGCGTATGGCTGGGTACAAACTGGGGTGGCGTAGTGGGCATAACGGTGATGGATTAAACCAAGATCTCTGTGACCGGGGGTGAATGTTTGCATTGTTCAGCATTCCATTCATCATCTGTTCTTTTTGCACTTGACACCCTAAGTGGAAAGGGGATGCCCAGACGTGGGTCCCAAGCCCACTGCCCCACTGGATTCAAGCTAGCCTGGCTAATGAGGGGTGATACCCTGAAACCATTCCCAGGACGCTTGTTTCCAGCCCAGGGATGATCTGGACTGGCAGTTAAGGTTGGACTGTTCCCATGGGGAACAGGGTCAAGACTTATTTGCATATGGTTGGGTCCATACTGGGGTGGCATGGTGGGCATAAAAACCATGGATTAAACCCAGATCTCTGTAACTGAGGGTGAATGTTTGAATTATTCAATATTCCATCCATCATCTGTGCTTTCTGCATATGTTGCCATAGGTGGGAAAGGTATTCCCAGATGTGGGTCCCGTTCTCACTGCACCACTGGATTCAAGCTAACCTGGCTGATGAGGGGTGCTACCCCGAAAACAGTCCTAGGATGCTTGTTTCTGGTCTAGGGAGGACCTAGCCTGGCAATTTGGGCTGGACTGTTTCCATGAGGAACTGGGTCAAGACTGATTTGCATATGGCTGTGTTCAAACTGGGGTGGCGTGGTGAGAAAAAAAAACAGTGGATTAGACCCAGATCTCTGTGAATGGGGGTGAATGTTTGCATTGTTCAGCATTCCATCCATCATCTGTTTTTTTTGCAAGTGGATTGGAGTGGGGTAGGTTGGGAGGATTGGATTGAAGTGAGTGGTTTGGATTGGAGTGGGGTGAGGTCAGGTTGAATGGTGTAGACTGGAGTGGGGCAGATTGGAGTGGAGTGGGGTGGGGTGGGGTGTACTGCACCATTATCCATCCATCATCTTTGCTTTTTGCATATGTTGCCCTACGTGGGAAGGGTATGCCCAGATTCAGTCCCGTTCTCACTGCACCACTGGATTCGAGCTAACCTGGCTGATGAGGGGTGCTACCCCGAAAACGGTCCTAGTATGCTTGTTTCTGGTCCAGGGAGGACCTAGCCTGGCAATTCGGGTTGGACTGTTCCCATGAGGAACTGGGTCAAGACTGATTTGCATATGGCTGGGTTCAAACTGGGGTGGCGTGGTGGGCAAAAAAACAATGGATAGGACCCAGATCTCTGTGAATGGGGATGAATGTTTGCATTGTTCAGCATTCCATCCATCATCTGTTCTTTTTGCAAGTGGATTGGAATGGGGCAGACTGGAGTGGGCAGGTTGGGAGGATTTGATTGAAGTGAGTAGTTCAGATTGGAGTGGGGTGAGATCAGGTCAAATGGCATGGACTGGAGTGGGGCAGATTGGAGTGGGTTGGATTGGGGTGTACTGCACCATTATGTGGTAAAGCATAGTTTCAGAAATTACACATAAGAAAGAAACAATGTTGCTTTGCAATATTTGGAACAAGATAATCGTCATCTTTTGAGAACAGCACCCACGAGCAATAACAAAACAAAACATGAGTGCAAAGTGAGAAAAGAAGACTTGGCAAAATAAAAGAAAGTTAACTATAGAAAATTTTTTTTTGCAATTTTCTTTGTCCTGCTAGGCACGTTTTTGTCAGTCACACTCCTTCTGTTTGCAGGGCCACAGTAGTTGAAATAAAAAGAAGTACCTCATCACATTGGGAGCAGGGGACATGCACTGATTAAGTTGAATCAATCAGTGCTTAGTCCCTGCTCCACAAACAGGAAAGGAAATGATGCTAGACTTGCTGTGACCAACTACAAGGCTGGAAAGAAGAGTGGCAGGCAAGGGAACAAATGGTAAGTAACAGGCATGTTCCAAGCCCCTATTATTAACAACAGATTTGCGCAATCAATACCGATGCACTAGCACATGCTCTTGCAGGCTCAACTCTAAACACATTTGCAAACATCAGCTAGGACATTTGCTGGAAGGGTAGGTGCAACTATTCACTAAGGCAACGAACATAGATTGAAAGTAAAGTGCTTGTGAAATGAATGCGAAAATGCATATAAAGCATCAAAGGTGTTAGCAGTCAATAACCAATACAGCACGGCAAAAGGCAGATAATAAGAGTAGAAAAAGCTCCTAATCAATATGATGTAGACGTTAGGCTACTGGATGCCAATAAACAAAGGAGGTGTGGAGGTAACTCCATTTACTGTCCTCAGAATTTCTTAGCCAAGCAATCGGGCACTTGGAGAGCACATACCTACAGTTCTACATATAGATGGTCCAACGGTGCAGGTCAAAACAAAGCATCTTGCAAAAGAACATATCATTGAGGATAACTTGCTTGAGTGCAGAATTTAGCATGGATTACAAATAACTGATCTGAGATAGTATTGAGGAAGTGTTCTAAAATGGTATAGGTCAGTGCTTAATTTGTGCTTGTTGTTTCCAGTGCTGGACACCAGCACTTATTTTTGAGGGACAGCGCTTATTCTTCTGCCTCAAGCATTTGCTGCGAGCAAAAAGACATATGGGAAAGACGGAGGAGGAGGAGGAGCAAAACGAAAAAGCGTCACAAAGAGAGAAAGCAGAAAGCTGCAAGAGTGAGCTGAAGGGACAGGGAGTGGCTTTAGATGTATTGAAGAGGCCCGAGATGGCTTCAGGATTACGCTGCCTGAGTATTCCGTGTTCGCACATTTAATTGCAGCAGCTGCGTGTTTCAGAGGAGAGCTCTGAGCACCGGCACGTTTTTATTTACAAATTAAGCACTGGTATAGGTTGCATAACTACATAATAGAGACGTGGACTACGCGAATAAATAGAGCCAGATGACCAGATGCTATCATGTTATCAACAAAATAAAATAATATAAGCAACTGACATGACGCCAATGTGAAAATAAATCAAGGAATCAGAATCGAGGATGGCCCTTTCGCCCCCAAACCGTGTATTCTTTATAGAGGTTTTCAAAAACATAAAACGTTGAGCTATCCCGAAGATTATTTTAAAAGGTATTAAATATTATTTTAAAGCCTTTTCTCCCATGTGCATTTTAGAATGCTAGAGTATAGGCTAACTTGCAGAGTAGGTTCAGGGAAGACAGAAAAATGGATACGCTTGAGAGTGACTGATTTTCCAGCAGTATAGAAGTATCAGTACATTAAACAGGGAGAAAAAAACAGGGAATCCAGTGATCTGATGATAATCGCCACCAATCCCATACTGTCGACTTCAATCACGCCTCCTAATTTTGAATCCATATTTAGCACCCAGAATAAAAAAATAAAAATAATTTATATAAAGCATTTGCTACTAAAATATTGCCATTTGGAAACACACGAATTAACTGTAGTTACTACTTAGTATACGGGTACTGTTTTTAGTGACCGTAGAATTCATTCACACACCTACACACACAACTAAAATGCCATAATAATCACTGAATTAAAATGAATCTGCTGATATTCTGTAAATAAGAACCAGCCATGTTAAACTATGATTAACATCTATGCTGCCGGTGACAGAATTTTCATCATGTTTAACCATGCATCTACATATAGAAAAACACATCATCAACACAAGACTTGTCTTTTTTTAAGACAAAATTGTTGCATGTAGCTAATGTAATGTACAATTGCATTCTCAAAGGATTGTTCTATGATCGATATATTGATGATCTCATCTAATATTCTGGTACGTGCTCAAGGTCAAAAGCCGATGTAATAAATAAGCCTGAGAGGAAGGTGAATAAATGTTACTGAAATTATGAAAGTCATGTACAAGAATGCAATTTTTCTGCAGGCTGTAATGCTACCACTAAGAATGCTAACAAATAACAGTTTTTCACCATTGCTGTCAAAATCCAAAGACAAATTGAAAAGGAAAAGTTAAATAAAGCTTACATTTGCCGGCTCTATTTTGCTGTCAAAGAAACTAGCTAATAGCTATTGTTGGAAGTGGGGCTCTGTCATATTAATTCAAACTGCAGCTGGAGTTGTCTCATTTGCAACAAATCAGACGGGTAAATATTAACCTTGGGCATCCTTGCAATTCTCCTTGCGACGTGGAGTGGAAATTAAAGATGGAGGGGTGTGATTACAGTAGAACTGTAACCCCAACACACATGTCAATGGTGGTGTTTGCATTACACTGTCAATCATTCCCACATTTTAGCTGTGTAGACTAATGCTATGGCAAGGCAATTCTCCACAGCCGCCTAAGGTGCTACAATAAAGTTGGTGCCAAATTGCTGCTTAAAGTATCAAACAGCAGAGGAGTGTGGGAAATGACATTTTACATGAGGCAGAAATCCTATCACCAGCCATGTTTGCAATATACTGTGGACCATACAAAAGGGGACGAGCTGAAGTAAAACAATACTTCTTAAGATATTCAGGAGGGTATTTAAATCTATTGGTGGCAGCTGAATAATAAATAAACCACTTAACAGTTTACCAAATGTAGCGAGAACCTTTTATCCAAACAATTAAAAGCAGATCTCAGAAACTCAAAATGCCACTCATTGTCAACTGCTAAAAAGTAGGCCTGGGAAAGGCCTGGGAAAAATTGTAATTACGTCTGAATAATCACAGTAATTTCAGTAAATATGCATTACTTTTGTGATGCAAAATTCCTGGAAATATGCAATTATGCCAAATTGAGAAATTAGGAGTATTTTGGGGCAAGAATCCTAACACAGGAGCACAGTAACAAGGGCTTGATTTACATTTCAGTGGACAAGTTACTCCGTCACAACGGTGACAGATATCCCATCCGCTGAAATATAAATTATAATGGGATTTATAATGAAATCTAAATCTGGCCCTGAGCGAAAGCGAGTGGCTGCTGGCTACTGCTCTTAGTGTCCTGTAGCATTTAGGGCCAGATGTATGACCATTGTGTTTTGCGACTTGCAATTTGTGAATTTTTGTGAATCGCAAATTGCAAGTCACAAGACAAAATGTGCAACAGTGCCAATCACACTGTTTGCGATTCGCAAATGGGTCAAAAGGTATCTGCCTCATTAATATTCATGAGGCAAGTCGCAATTTGCAACCCATTTGAGAGCGGCTGCACTCACAGGAATGGTGGTCTGTTGGGGCCAGCAGACCACCATCTCTGTGACTGTTCTTTAAACAAAGTTTTTTTTTTTTAATGCAGCCATTTTTCTTTAAGGAAAACAGGGTGCATTTCAATATCTGGATGAGTTTCATACTCAAACGTGCTCTCCCAGAAAATATGCAGAAGTGTAATGTGACTGTTAAAAACTCTCCAGAGGATTTCCTAAGAATCATCTGATTAGTGACATTACTATAACCAACGTGCAAGAGGGTGGTAAAATGTCACCTGCAGGAAAAACATTTTTGGGAGAAAGGTAAGAGAACACAGGGGAGTCGCATGTACTAATTGAAAAAGGTGTGACCTCATTTGAATAGAGAAATTATTTGATCCACTAAGAGGCTAGGGTGTTTAGCACAGCTCTGACCACAGTCTTCTGATGAGTACCTGCACTTAGATACAGACGTCTGGCATTGACAATTAGGACTGGTAAGTTCTGAATAAATGGAAGCTGCCTCAGCACCTGACAACCTCACATCCTCTATTAAACATGGAACGGCACCTTATTCTGGTTGTATCATTTGCCTTCAAGTTTCTTTTCTTTACCATGTGCCATTGATCATTGCCTATAGAGCTGTGGGTTGTAGATAGCCCAGATCGTTTCCCTGAAAAGCTGAATGCCAAAGATTAAGGGTCATATTTACAAGCCCCTTGTGCCTCCTTGCGCCACCCTGGAATAATTTTTTACGCTAAGCAGGCGTTAAGGAGGCCACTACAATGCGCCATATCCATGCATTGCGCCACTTTGTAACCCCTTGCGCTACATTATACCTGCACCAGCTATAATGTATGCAAGGGGGCGACCCCACGCAGGAAGGCCCCAAAAAAATGTTGCAGTGAAATTTACAAGATTTCACTGCTTCATTTTTTCCATCATTTCTAACGCCTGCACAGCGCAGGTGTTAAAGTGATCGTCCCAAAATAACCTATGGGTCTCCCGGTGCCTTGCTGGACAATCCAGCAAAGCGCCACAATAGCATCATAAATTATTACTCTATTGTGCTAAAGTGCACTATGGTGCGCTGTATCATAAATACAGCATTACCATGGTGACATTGGGAGGCGCAGAAATACGCAAGACAAGTGGCACATCAGAGCTGATGCACCACTTTCTTGTAAATATGTGTCTTAATATGGAATTAAAATATTTGACTGGCCCTAGATCCTAGCTTTATTTGACCACAGATCTCATGAGTCAGGCTATCTTTGGCCACAGAACCCCATCAAACTCTCAAGAAGTAAGTTCTGTATTAAAGTTGTATACAATGACATAAATTCACTAAGAAAGAAAAATGAACACATTTAAACACATAAAATGGATTAAGTTAAAAGAATGAGAAAAGTGAGGGAAAGGGAAATTAGAAATTAGAGGCGAAAGATACAATGGCCCTCATTATGACCCTGGTGGTCCAAAGACTGCCAGGGCCATGGTGGCGGTCTTGCCGCCAACAGACCGGTGGTGAAGATCACCACATTATGAGTGTGGCTGTTTGGCCTCTGCCAAACAGCCACATCCCCACTTGTACTGCCAGGGTAATTGGACAGCTGGGCCGGAGATCAGCATCTCCGACCCAGCGGTCCACTAAAGACCGACGGCGGTATCATGAGTTGGCTTTCCACCAGGGTTTCCACATCGGTAGCAAAGCCACGAAAACCCTTGCTTAAAGGCTACCCATGACAGGAAATTTCTTTCCTGTCACCAGCAGACAACTCCTCCAAACACCCCTGCAATTTCAATAGCCCCCCACCTTCTCTTCCATACCAGCACCCCTCCCTGCACCCTCTTCCATACCAGCACCCCATCCCATCACCCTCCATTCCCCGCATAAACACAAATGCACACACACACCCACATGCACTCCGCATAAACTCATTCACCAACACTTACTCACATTTACTCATGCATACATACACACATTCACACAAACATTCCAATATGCACTCATTTCAACAATCAAACACACATTCACACACCCATACACACACGCATACACACAGGCATTCAAACACACATTCACACACCCATACACACATGCATACACACATGTATTCAAACACGTATTCAAACACCTATAAACACGCATACACACACGCATTCACAAACCCATACACACACGCAAACACACTTAAATGCACACACGCAGACAACACGCAGTCACACACAACACCCTCACCCTCCCACCTCCCTCCCCTTTTGGATGATCGACTTGCCTTGTCCGGCGAGGAGGTTGTCCGGCAGGGAACAGGAACAGACGCTTCCACCACCAGCAGAACCCCGCCATCATGACAATGCCAGGATTTCCACCCAAATTGTGGCAGAAATCCTTCAGTACTCATAATATGGTGGTCGGAAGACCTCCAGCGCTGGTGGTCTTCTGGCACCTGTGGCTTCAGCAGTCTTAAGAAAAGACCACCGAAGTCATAATGAGGGGCAATGTCTAGTACATTACTTTACATTCCTGTACATCCACAGACGAGTAACCCAATAACCTATTTTCTCATGGCTTGGGCTAAGAGATTTGTTTTCATTTTCTTATATTTATAGGTGACATTCCCTTACCATGAAAGATATTTCAGTAGTTTATGTATTAACCCCTGAATCTATTGTAGAGTGGTGCCAGTATGCCACTGGTTGAATAGGAATAACTTAGGCATCCGAACCAAAATAGAAACAATCATGTTACAGATAATCGTATGTACATCTGAATAAAATTCAGAGATTGCGAGTTAATGTCCATTGTATAACGTGTATGCTCAAAAGGCTAATAAGATTGGGCAATTGGCCTAGATACAAGTCAAATTTGTGTTCTGTTGGTTACATTTTAAACACTCAGAGTAATTACATATGCATGGCTTGAACATCTGGACCAGAGTGTAGTAAAGTTAGCAAAATGTTAGTACCCTCTATGAAATTAAGAATTGCTTTAATTGTGTTAATATTTCCTGACTAATGTCTTCATCCACATTATGTGACCACCTTATCAGTTGATCATTAAGATAATTGTGTGTAAGTGGTATATGTATAGCACAAACTACAGATCTACTCGCTGTTCTTAGTTGCAGAAGCATCACAGCTTGTTGGAACAAATCTGTCTGAAGCAATCTGCCAAAATGAGACAACATGCATGCACTGATATGGAGATACTTGAATTACATTTGAGATATGTTTAGTTGCAGTTGATCGCTAGGGCTGATGATGCTAATAGATTCTAGCATTATACCTCATGAGTGGGTCTCAGAAGTCTCTGGTAAATGCCTAGCAGAATCAGTTACATAGTTTGAAAAAAGGTAATTGTCCATAGTGGTAAATGCCTAGGATCCTTTAGGATATAAGGCTCTGAGTGAATGTCAACTGTAGTGTTACATAGGATTGCTTAGTCCTTAGCTATATTTTGAAGAATTAAGGGGTTGTTGCATTTGAATATAAATTGTTTTTGGTAGGTTATATCTTTACAAAATATAGTAGTAGAGGATGGGGGCCAGGTGCTGCAACAGATCGCATAGTGACAGACTTCGATTTAGCACGGGTCTCAGCCATACTAATTACTAAAACATTGTTACATCCTGGAAGTCATTTCTTTTTTTTAACAAATGTTCATAGTTGATTGACCATTCAATATTACACACCAGATGTGTGATGAACCGCTAAATTGCAGAAATACGTGCTTCCATGTTGGAATGGTTTTTTCTATGGGCATGTTCTACTGAGTAAACAAAGACAGTGAGCGGGAAACCCCTGGAGCGTGTCTTTCTCAACTATGGTTGGCTCCAGCAGCATCAGACTGAAGCATATGACGCTGACAAGATTAGAATGTGGTGACTTGATAGCATTCATAAAAACCCTACGAAAAAGCGCTTTTGCACATCACTGGAAATACTTAGCCCTTTTGAAAGCATAATCAATATTAAGAACAACCTTCACCAAGACAACCAAATGTATATTCGGTTTTCAGTGGGGAACAGGGTAGATTGTAAAAGAAATGCCAGAGAGACAGTCAATAGTTTGGAAAAAATCTCATCCTCAGCATGTGATATTGGTGACTACAAATAGAGGAATTCATTCTTGTTGACGTTTTAGGTGCTAAACTCTGAAACACTTAGCTCTCATGATAGTTTCCAAATCTGGCTGTGTTTAAGGATAACTAGCATCCTGCCTAGTGAAGGAGGCCATCCTACCCGTCCACAAATCTCTCAAGACATACCCTCCTTCTCAACGGACAGGTCCCTCAAAGAGCTGAAAATGGTCACAGAAGAGGTCAGTGACCAGAGGCAAAACACAGATGACGAGGCAAAAATAAAGGCAATTTTCAGCCCCCACTGAGAGGGGCAGAGATTCCTAACAGCTCCAGGGCTCTCATGAACAGTTCTGTGAAGACCCTCACGCCACAAGCCAGAGCTCAACAGGAAGTGTAGATAGATAGATAGATAGATAGATAGATAGATAGATAGATAGATAGATAGATAGATAGATAGATAGATAGATAGATAGATAGATAGATAGATAATCGTAATGTATATCACATTTATTTTTAGGAAAGCAATATAGGCCCAGGTTCAAGTTGTGAGGTGCATATATCAACTGAAGTAATCTTAAACAAATCTTAATAATAGAGTGCAAAGGCTACAACAGAATGTTTTAGAACTCTATCCATAAGCTGTCTTCATGTGGAATGTACCTGTGGGGATTCAGTTTTACGATAAGGAGCAACTATCCCATAAGATTCAAATATTTCGCCTGTAGTCTTGTACACCTAACTATCAAGTTATGTAGTGTTGGAGTGTGACTTTTAAAATAAATATTAATATGACAAGCTTGCAATGTAATGTCTAATGAAACCACATAAATGTAATTCTAATACACATGTTTGAAATGTGCCCACGGGGTGTGGCCACCAATGTATCCGAAGATTAATGAAACTGGCTAATAATGAATTAATGATGTACTCATGTATGATTTTGTATTAGCACTAAGAGTTATGTAATAAAGTTTTGCTAAATTAATCACTAGGCCTTAGTTAGCAAGGGTTTGGGCATAGCTGTCTGGTCTCATATTAACCGTGTTTTCTAACGTCCAATGTGCTGTTTCCTGAAGGACACAACGCTGTACTTTTCCAGAAGCTAGAGATGTGTGTGTAACCATAGTACATTCTTTCTCATGGGACCCGACTTGCTCAAGGAGACATTCTTGCCGAATGCAACAGTGTAATTCACAACAGGTGCAAGGTCGCCTAAACTGGTAAAGACAATGGAACTACTGACTGGAGCGATAAGTGTAACTTTTCTTACCTGACATTCTACCCGTTGAAGACTTCAATCACAGGAGCCAATAAACTGCATGAGAACCGTCTTAGGTGAAAATTCTAGTAAGGTGTGTGACAGATTATTGGACAAAGATAACGATGCACCAAATATTGCCCAATGGGAAATTAGGGACTTGTCCGACAACTTTGATATAACAACGTGACACAAGGATAAACCAGCCATTACGGAGCCATTACTCTGCCATTACTCTGCCGTTCTTAGCCATTTCTTGCCTTTCTGAGAGACTTTGGGGGTCATTACGACCTCGGCGGTCTTTTCGCAAGACTGCAGAGGTACCGCTGTGCTGGACCGCCAGTGGTGGCGCTCTTCCGCGCCGCGTATTATGACCGCTGGCAGTCCGATTCCTTTTTCGTACGGAAAGCCGCCAGCAGCCATACTGGCGGATGGCGGGAAAGTGGAGGTTGCTCAATCTCCACCGCCACGTCAACAGAACACCGCCCACTGAATCACGTCCCATGATTCGGTGTGGCGGTATTCTGGTGACGGTGTTCTGGTGGCGGAGCTGCCCCCATGGATCCCGTCCCCTCCCGGAGGATCAACAAACAAGGTAAGTTGATCGTACGTTAGGGAAGGCGGTGGGGGGGTGTTGTGTGTTGTGTGCGTGCATGGGGGTGTGCGTGTGAGAGTGTAGAGGGGGTGAGTGAGTGAGTGTCTGCGTGAGGGGGGTGTTGTGTGTATGGGAAATGTGTGCGGGTCGGATGGTGTGCATGTCTGTTTGTATGTGTGCGGGTATGTGTTGTTGGGGTGTATGTGTGCGTGTAGGGGTGTGTATATGTGCATGTTGGGGGTGTGTGCATGTAGGGGTGTGTATATGTGCATGTTCGGGGTCGGGTGGGGAGGGTTTTTTTTCCACCTTTGGGGGGTGGCAAGGGGGTGGGGGATGTGGGAGGAGGACTCGTGGGGGGTAGTGGGGGTGGGGGAGACCCCTATCAGTGCCAGGGAAGGAACTCCCTGGCACTGATAGTGCCTACCGCCATGGATCTCAATCACCCGAGATCCATGGCGTTATGCAGGGTCCTGATACTGTCGGCGGTCTAGTGACGACTGCCGGGCTGGAGACCGCAATCTCCAGCCCAGCGGTCTTCACCGTCATGGCGGTTGGAATGGTGAAGTGGCGGATGACATTTTTTTCCTGCCGGCCTGTTTGCGGTCTTACCGCCGCTTTACCACCGACCGCCAGGGTCGTAATGACCCACTTTGTCTTTAGTTGTCCTTTACTTTAAACCATCCTCGCCTTACCCCTGCCTGATGTGCACTTCTCCTCCTTATGAGGGAAGAGCCTTTTGCTATACCTTGCTGAGACTTACCAGCTTATCCTGGCTCATGGCGAATCGACTGATATCCTGAGGACGAAGACTGACACTGTATGCTGCCCCATTTGGATGGGTAACTATCTGATGATATATTGTAATTGTCTGTCTGCCTTTTCTTTCTAGGTACCAACTGCTCTTTTGACAGGGGCCACAGTTAGATGTTTTTCCAAGTTCAGGTTGCTTAATTGTTTTGCATGAAGCCCAACATGTGGATGCTAATTAGAAGGTAGTTAAGGAATTCACTAATATCAGGTGCAAATAGACAAATGACTGAATCTTTGCTTTGTTGAATAATGTACTAATGATACTCTGCTAAAGTTGATTCATGTTGACGTCGTGCTTTGTTCTAATGGTCATGATCTATGCTTTGATAAAGTCTTATTCAAGTTGCCATATCGTACTCTTGCTGATGTGCTTACTGGTATTGAGACTAATGAATATGCTAGTAGATTTTAGGATTTCTGCTGCCCTCTTTTGCCTTGCCTTCTCCTTGCAATGTGGCTCCACCTATTATCTGTAGGGAACATTTGGTGCACACTAGCTGATGGCACTAGAGATGGCGTTTTTATCATTACCTTCCCTGGGAAAGGTGTGCATAATTCATTCTCATTTAGTCTAATTTCAAAACAATTTATTCACCTTATGAAAACTTTTTTTTCTGACAAACGATGTATTGATATTTGACCAACCATCGTTCAGCAACTCCACACAGTGACTGATAGTCTTTTTTAATTATGTCGATTAAACTACTTCTTACAGTGTTCCTAAGAGAATATAAATTATTTAAACTCAACACAAAGAAACCTGAAACATTAGTAAATGTCTTATGGGACTTACTATGCAAATTTCGTGCTCCAAACAGATGGCTCAGACTGGCAAGCTGGCAGTCAAGCACTGAAGCAACGAACAATTGCAAGATTTCAAACATAATGACTTTTAATAGAATTTTCTTAAACTGTGATTCAAGTAAAAAATCATTCACCAGGAACTCTCACTAACAAATAATTCAGCCAGAAAACTTCACTGTGTTTAAAAACAAAGGCATTGAAAGGTAAATAATTGTAAAATGTCGGCAATATTGCACGAAAAAACAACAATTTCCTTAAATGTCGCTCACTGACTCTTGCATGCAAGTGGGATCTTTTGTGGAGATAAAATGCACTCACATATGATGGAAACAAACAAAAGTGCTCAGTACTTGGCGAGTTAACAACATATTGATGTTTTCAGATCATTTCTACAGGTGCCATACCACTGAACTAGGTAGAGTTTTTGCGCGCATAGATTTCTGTTTATTACTAAACGTAGCTCTCCACCTCAAAGTCATTCACCAGTTATAGAATAATTTGCATTCACCCCCTCACATGAGGGGATAGAGCATCCTACGACATATATTATGACCATAAAGTTAGTCCTAGTAATGTTGCAGTCAGATTTGTAAAATACATATTTTGGGGGGAGTTCTCAAAAGATAACAGAACTTAAACACATTTACCCTGCAACCACATAAATGTACATTACACCATAACCTATGTCATCTTCTCCTCGGACTGCACAATAACAGAACACCACATGACGGCTACAGACTCCAAGATACAGCAAGAATTACTCAAGAGGAATTTCACTGTGGAGGACAAGGACCTCGTACTTACCGCTTTAGTTGATCAGCACAAAAAAGCTGCATAGTTTGCCTCAATACACCATCCATACCCCCTCAGTGAAACAGAGAGGCAGCCATATGATAGACATGTGACAGGATGAGTCCAGGCAAGTGAAGGAGACGTTCTCCAAGATACAGCTGTCAAATCCTCTTCCTGGAGGTGGGCCTAGATCCTGTAACTGTCTCACCACACCCCTCCCCTTTATGGAGTGTGCCCTCACAACCATGCACTCTATACTGATAGATGGACAATCCCAATGTAAGGCCAGGTAAGAACTCAACACTCTCTTGCAACTAGTTTTTTTATCCTCACTCATGTTACTCTTTACTTCCCTCAGCCTTCACATAGGCAGACATCACACACAAACATGTCCCTCTTACACTGACTCTAACATCCCCCTTGATGAGAGAGTTACCTGTTAAAATTGCTCACACCACTCTCTACTTTTCTGACAAACAGATGACATAACAGGTGCTTGATTAGGAACATCTAATAACTGGTGCTCCTAGCGGATAATGTATCTGAGCACCTGTCTCAAGCATTGTAAATAGCTTTCTTGTGAGTAGGCAACAGTGTCTTTACTAACCATTTGGAAAGTTCAGTGGCCAGGTACTGGAGTGCAGTCATTACTCTGGTGTGTGCAGACATGGCCTGGGAGTGATTTGTAGATGTATTGAACTCCTGCTCCCAGTCTGTAACCATGTCAAGGATCACAGCAGGTGACATGTGACATACAGCACTGACTGCTCCCATAGACAAGTGAAAGGTGTTGCTACTCTATGTGTAAATTCTCTTTTTCCTCCTCAAATAATTGTTCATCAAAAAGAAGGACAAGAGAACTGAGATATTCACCAATATGTTTTACTTTCTAATGAGGGCAGTCTGTGCATCTGGTTGACGTAGTTTCACTTGTTAATGTATGTGGTAGTGTCCTAACTGTTTATCCTCCCGCCACAGTTACAGGTGTGTCACATATGTTTACAGCCTTGTTGAAGCATATGGTATTTCTAATTGGAAGCCTAAATTAATGTTCATTTTTAAAACTGTTACTTCATAAACAAAAAAGTTTAATAAATAAATAATTGTTAGACCTTCAAAAAGGTTTTTCCTTTTACTTTGCTAATTTTCCCATGTATGGTGGTAGTGTTATTTCTTGCCTCCACTGATTTCTTTGAGATTGTGCTGCAATACCAGTGACCGGCCATGTGTTGTGCTTGACTTACTCAATGGCTTGGGTAAAGCAGATTTGAGCCTTTTTTCAGTAGTAATGCTATAGTACATGTAGGATAGACTTTTGAGTATAGCAATTGTCTTACCCTTTTGTGGGTGGGATAAAGTACTTGCAGATGACCCCCTAAACTCCTCCATAAATGTAATTTAATCTCACCCTTTTAGGAGTATACATACCCCACTTTACAACCATTTGCCACTGCACCCCCCACACTTACTACTAAGACAGAAATGTGTGTTGTCAGAATTTGCCACACTCATGGCAGACAAATGTACACTTCCAAAATAGAAAAGGTATAGGTGGACATCTATGGACAGAGATTTGTGAATAACATTTGCTGCTGTACTACGTCAAATATTCAAAACTGTTCTTGTGAATTATCTCCACAATGTGCAAAATAACCAATTAGTGTGTAAGTCCAATCATAAATAATGCTTCCTGCAAAATAATAAATTCATAAAATTGCAAGAGGTGATTTTACACACCTCAGGCCAAATCTTGTTTGCTGGAATACATCACAATATCAATGTAACAATTTTCAGTACATCCTTCATTAGTCCATTACAAAAACTATTGGTAAATGATTTACATTTGTGAACTTTTATTTTATTGAGAATTAGGAATATTATTTAATGAACCTAAAAAACAAAATGTTAGCAATTAAAATACAATGATAAATGTAATTATATTAAAATTAAAATAATGAATAACATTAACATGTAGGGTCATCATTAAAACAAATTAATAACATTAAATTAAAAATAACTGTCACAAATGAAATGTGAGCATAAAATTAGCATTTGTATAAGAATAAGCTTTAAAATATAAATGGACCTTTAATTTCACTTTTTACTTGGGATTTCAGTTATTTAAATTCTTATTGATATATTAACATAATATGATTTATATTTGCTTAATTTACATAAATACATTGCTAAATAAAAAAAAAATGAGAATTTAGTTTAAGGTTATTTTTAATTTATTTTACTTATTTAAATAAAATTAATTTCAGACTGAGGCTAGATTTAGTGCATGGAAACGTAAGTTATTGTATTTAAACTATGTAATTTAATTCAGCTGATAGCTATGATAAGTGTTGCATCAATGACATTTTATGAAAATAGGTTTACAACATAGTGAAGGAAACAGCATAAGAGGAAAGATTAGTGCTATAAAAAGTGGGTAAAATAAATGTAAGATGAAGTAAGGGTGAGAAAAAATGGAGAGAACACATTTTTTGAGATATTTTCTTTAGACAATACTACAAAGATGTATATATAATCTATGGGTGCAAAGTCAGTGGTGTTCATGAGAGTAGAGATTATGTGGTCATTATGACCCAGGAGTTCCGCATTAATGTGGCGGTAGTACCGCTGACAGGCTGGCGGTACTTACCGCCACATTATGACATTGGCATGTTGGCTGAAGCCAACCCGCCTATGTACCACTCCGATCACCATGGCAGTAGCAGCTGCCGGGCTGGAGATAACCAACTCCAGCCCAGCGACCATCATTGTGCCGCCGGCGGAATTATGACCCTGCCTACCGCCATGGTTTTCATGGCATTCGTAACGCTACTAAATCATGGCGGTAGGCCCAATCAGTGACAGGGAAGGCGGTAGGCCCTATCAGTGACAGGGAATTCCTTCCCTGTCACTGATAGGAGGCCCCCACCTCTCCAGACACGCCCCCACCCCTACCTCCACAAACACCCCCACCTCCCTACATTCATGCCCCCATCACACACACACGCGCAGACACACACTCATTCACACATACATGCACACATGCATTCTTTCATTTACACACACATCTGCACACACTTCAAAACATGCACGCAGACATGTATTCCTATTTCCATACATACACACACTCACGCTTCCATACATTCACCACGCAATCAACACTAAACACACACCCGCATTCAGGCACACACTCACACATACATGCAGACACCCCCCACACACACAAAACCCCCCACTCCCCTCCCCTGTCAGAGACCTGACTTACCTGAATCCAAGGGGGTCTTCCAGCAGGAGTCTGGAAGGGGCGCTGCTACCGGCAGCAGCACCCGCCAGCAGAACACCGCCAGGGCATATTATTTGTCATAATACAGCTGACGGCAGTCTACTGGAGTGGCGCTGCTAGTGGTAGCAGCACCACCTTACCGCCATCTGCCAGTATGGCCACAGCTGGATTTCCACCCTTCTTTTGGTGGAAATCTGGCTGTGGTCATATTATGGCGACCGAATGGTAGCTGTGACGAAGGTCTTTTGGCGGCTGTCGCCATGATGGTAGGCGGTTTTTACTGCTGATGTTATAATGAGAGCCTATGTTTTTTTAAAGTACTTAGAAAAAATGACAGGTGCATAGTGAGAGTCTGGGTCCAAAGGATACAATATATCATACAGCTATGGGCTAAAGGATGAAGACTGAAGTTGTTTTGGAACTGAGCCTGAGTGGAATGAGACAAAAAGGAAATAACTAATACAATTATTTGCAAACCACTAGGGCAGAATTAATATAATAAAATTAATTTCTTTCATTTCATTTTTATGGAATAATTCTTTAAGCCAAAATTATTTGATTAATCATTCAATGAATTCTATTTAGTGGTATGCTATTTCTAACTGAAATAATGTTATTAATTTGGAATCACATATTCATTACTTTACTAATGACTTTTTGAAGTCACTATTTACTTTAAAATGTACACAGTGCACAGTGTTGTCTTGTGGCATCCCAGTATTAAGTTACAATTAGCTTAATTTGAACAACTGAGCTTCTGTACTTAATGAACGTTTAATAATCTAGTCAGGTATTCAACAGTTTATGAAATGTGATTGATTTGTTTCTTTCTTCTAATTCCCAGTGGGATATGATTCTTCATATTATTGTGAAATTGGGCAGAACTCATCTAACTGTTCAGATTGCAGGCATTTAAAAAACTACAAAGGGCATGGACAGGAGTATCTTTGAAATTAATGTTGCAAAAAAGTGTTCCTTGCTGATATATTGCCCAATATCCAATGTAATAGAATTTGACCCAAATAGGCCTCATTATGACTTTGGTAGTCAGAATACTCTGACTGCTAAGCCAATATGACCGGGGGGGGGAGAGGCAGCCTGTATGATGGGTGCTTCCCCCACCCTGGTCGTATTACAATATTACCCCTGGGCTGACCGTTCCTTCCGGTCAGCCCAGCTGGAACAGTGCTACAGTATTGGTCTTGCCTCCCTTAAGGGAGCCAAGGCCAAAACCGAAGCACACCAGCACCCTTGGAATGCGTACTGTCTGCAGTGCAGACAGTGCACATCCCACGAGTGCTGGGCAGGGGAGGGGTCCCTGCACTGTTATTCTGCCAGCCTTTGCAAGGCCTGTGTGTGCTGTTTTTCTGGCCCCTCAACTTGGCATTTTAAACCCTTTGCCAAGCCTTAAACCCTCTTTTATTTCACATAGTTGACCCATAAGTTAGGCCCTATGAGACACACAGTGGAGGGTGCTCTGTATCAAAAGGGTAAGACTCCCAAAGCTGTTTTTCACTATTGTGAAACCTGCTCCTCTCACAGGCCAGCATTGGGAATTCCCTTATTTACTTTTAAGTAGTAATTTCTGATCTGAAAGGAGTGGCTTTGTCATGTTTGGGATGTTTTGAACGGTAGTGAAAAATCCTGCTTACTGGCAACGTTGGTTTTAACATTACTATTTTCGAAATGCCACTTTTAGAAAGTAGGCATTTCTCTGCTCTTACTGCTTTCTGTGTCTTATAGCCTGTCTCCAATCCATGTCTTGTCTGTGCTGGGTGACAGCCCCCCTTCAGCATTCCATCCAGAGAGCTATAAAGACAGCTGCATCTCGAGTCATCTGCATACTGATGGGTCTTCCTGGCCAGGGAGGGTGGAGGGGTGCTCTCTTACACTGCAAAGAGTCATGGCCTGACCCCACACAAAGGGTTGAATCCCCCCGATCTCCTGGCAGAAAGGGCTGGGATGAAAGGGGAACTGGTGCTCTTCAAACCACGTTTTGAAGTCTTCCCCACTTCAAAGGCACATTTGCATATAAGTTCTGAGTCTGTGACCCCCTAAAATTAGACTCTTCTGGACCTACAGCTGGACTCTGTAAGAAGGATTGTGGTGCTGTTCAAAACACTCAATGCACTGCTTTTGTGGAAGGACTGTTTTTCTATTTGTTACCCTGCTGCCAGCTTCTCCCTGATCCCATTGGAAGGACTCTGCCTTCTTACTACAAGTGATCTGTGAGGGCTTGTTAGCTTGCCTCCTGTTCCCAAGTCTGAGGGACATCAAAGATTTAAATAATCTGTATCTGAACTCTACAACCTGTGAGTCTGCCCTTTCTTGGAAATGGGCCTAAGCTGCTCTCCCTTCTGTGGTGTTCATTGTGACTGCTGCAAAGCAATGCAGAGCCTCGCCAGGCAGCTGCCAGTCTCACCAGACTCAAAGCTGGGCAGTGCAAAGTCTGGCAGTGCAGCTTCCAGCCCATCGGCCAACACACAGTAAAGCCAAGCCCTGCAAAGCCTTGTTGCACAGCTCTCCAGGACTGACGCAAAGTGATGCCAAGCCCTGCAAAGCCTTGCCGTACAACTCCCCGGGATCAATGCAAAGTGATGCAAAGCCCCACAATGCCTTGCCAAACAGCCTCTCAGAACCGATGCGGACAATGCAAAGCCTCCCAAAGCAACTCCATGCAGACCGCGTCCCAGGATTTAAGGTACTGTGTTTAGCGGCCCAAGCTCCATTGTGGTCAGCCTGGACCTGTGACTTTGTGCAAGTCCAGAGTGACAAGATAACCACAGTTGGCACTTTGCGATTCAATGCACAATGTTTACCTAAACCTTTAAAATGACATATCTCAGGATCTACGTATTGGATTTTTATCATTTTGGTCATGTTTTATTTATAAAATCCTAATCTATTTTTCTAACCTGGTGTGGAGTCTTTTTGTGGTGTTTTAACTGTGTTACTGTATGAGTTATTGCACAATACTTTACATATTCTCTTCAAAGTTAAGCCTGCCTACTCTGTGCCAGTCTATTGGAGGGTGAGCACAGGATAATTTAGTTTGTGTTGTGAGCTACCCTCAATAGGATTGTCATACGTACAGGGTGCATACCTCTGCCAATAGAGACCCAGTTTCTAACAAAAGTATTTCCCTAACTCACAACAATCAGCTGTAAAAACTATTTACAAATATGTCTCACTACAGGCATAAAGTATTGAAAGCTGCAAAGGAACACGCCACAAAATAGAATTCATTGCGAAGGTCAAATGTTTTCTGTTCTCTCAAGTTATTTCAGTAACATTTTTAATGCAGCATGAGTTTGCTAATAACTTGGGAATGTAATTGTTTATTTCTTGTTTTGTTCTTTTTTCCTCCTTTAAGAATCTCATATGGAAAGATGACTCATTGAATTAACTTCTTTCCATTAAAATATATGTCTAACATCGTGGTCACAGGGTTAAATGGCTGAATCATATTTTAATTTTCTCTGATAGAGAAAATAATACCATTGTGCTGCATATTAATAGTGTTGGCTATCTACAGCCCTAAAAATAATAATTTCTGTGGAAGGACATGCCATGTAAAACAGCATTTTACCTTTATTATGCCAGAGAATTTACATGCGACTTTCAAAACAATAACTTTATTTTAAGGGAGTATCATATTTTTCTTGCACTACATTCAGTCCCTACCCTGCTCTCCTGTCTTTTTATGCCCTCTTATTTACCTTATGTAATTCATTCTTGATTACACCCTCTCAAAGAAAAATCTGCATACCCAGCTTCTAAGTGAAGTACAACATGAAGCCACCCTGTTTTTCGAGAAACTTGGGCATCACATAAAGTAACAGCTACAGTGGTGCCTTTGGAGTCTCCAAATAAATACCTTACTAACTCTAAAGGATTTTATGAATGCATTCCCAAATGACAGCATTAATCAGAAAACAGCAGCATGCAAAGCTCTCACAGTAAATGAAACTGAACAATCAAAATACTTTCTGCCGTATTTTATAAAAAGTGCATTAAAGAGGACATGTAAACTTTACAGGGCCTTCCATGTGAAGAAAAGCAACAACGGGGCAAGAGGGTGGGGGTACAGGGAAAGCATCAACTGAGAAGGGGTCAGGGACAAGCAATAATAGGGGAGGGGTGCAGGGGGACAGGGATGGGGAAATGACTCAAGAAAACAACACAGGCGAGGTGGGGATGGGGAAAGTAACACAGGAGTCGGTAAGGGGACAGCGCAAGCAAAGGCAATAGGGCAAACATGCTATAATTGGTCAATCTCTCCCTTGCAAAGGGAATAGTGCCCTCTTCATACAAACATGCCATTATAAAAGCCCTATTGAAGAAACCCAACATAGATCCCCTCTGCCTAGGAAATCTTTAGCCCATATCGCTCTTTCATGGTCTGAGTAAAGTACTAGAAAAACACATAAACCAGAACTTCCTAGAAGTAAATACTGTTTTCCACCCCACTCTAAATGCAATACAGAAATGACCCTCTTGGAGATAGTGGAAGAATAAAACATGTTGCTTTATCAAGGAGGTACAGCAGCCATTATCCTCCTCGGCCTAAGTGTAGCTTTTGATTCAATAAGCCATGACATACTCATCGAAAGGACCAACAGTGCTGGGGTTAGAGGTCAATTTTCTTTCTGAAAGACAGAACATTTCAGGCCTTCGTTAGGTCCTGCTTTTCAGATATCTTTGCCCTGAAATATGGTGTATCGTATCACTGAGCCCTACGCTAATCTATACATGCACCCACTGGCAGATATTGTACTGTCACACAGCATATCCATTGTGTCATATACCGATTATATCCAAACAGTGCTTTCTCTTACTCCTGGTCTTGATCCCCAATCCCTCTCATTGGGCCCTTGTTTGGAGAATGTAGCAAGTTGGATGGCTTATTCCTGTCTCAAACTAAATGGAGACAAGACTGAGCTCATGATATTGGGCAACAACGTCAATCCCCTTCTAATGGTAGGCTGGCCAGACAGCTTGGGCACTGCCCCAGCCCCCAAGACAGTTATCAAAATTCTGGCAAATGTTTGGCAATGGAAGCTGAGGCAAAAAAACTGTCCTCCAGCTGTTATGGCATTCTTGGAATGTTTTGTATAATCCTCCATCTGCTGTTCCTCTCCAGAAGACTTATGGTCCAGACACTAATTCTCTCTCAACCTGCACTACAGAAACTTGCTATACCTAGGAGCAACAAAAGCTGTAACCAAGAAACTTCAAGTTGCGTAGAACACTGCAGTATAAGCCTTGATCGACGACCCTGACACAATTCGGTCTGGAAGGCTCAGGCAATCCTCCACTGATACTGGTAGAGAAGAGGGTTACATTTAAAGCACTATGCATAGCACATAGGGCACATCTATCAAAAGGCTAGTCCATCATTCAACCCTTGATCTCATCTTATACCCTGAGCAGAACCCTCAGATCCACCAATGACAGAATGGCCTCGTCCCAACCATATGAAGAGCAAGAAGTGGAGGTTGCTCATTTGGCTATAATATGACCAAGCTATCAACCTCCCTTCCTCAAAGTAAAATCTCTAAGAGCATGGCTATTCGACAATTAAAACTCCCCTAAACTTCTTTGAGCGCAGGAGTGTAGTCTGTTTGCATTTCAAGTGTTGGGATGGCCTAGGGTAGCCATGCCTTGTTCTCTGAGTTGTTTTTTGCGACTAACATTGAGTACTGTGCCACTGATTTGGCAATTTGGATGGCAAAAATAGTTTTCAAGGTTAATTTGTTGGATAAGAATAGATAGATTACCATAAAAATAAAGACTACATGTTATGATTTCATTCTGTGGCCATTTCATACAGAAGTTTAGTGGCATGTTTGTTCTATAGATTTACACTGAAAACATGCACTCAAAAACATTAAACGTGAACATTTTGTAATATGCAGAGCATTCAAACATACCCACTTATCAGTTGTTCGGTCTAGGCATAAACTTAAAAATGTCTATTACAATTAAGAAGTAAAGATGAAATAACTGGTTGATCAATGGTGGAAACCCTAATCAGTATCCATAAAATGAAATCTTAATCCCTCTAATCTTAATAATATGAAGTGCAGGATTTCTTGGAGAGACTTCATAGCTCACATTATGTTAGAAAACAAATACCCATGAAGGACTTCTCATTCAGATTTTTATGGACATTGAATTGATTAAAAAACAGTAGTTTAAACAAGGTGCCAAGATAATTGTCAGCCTATCAAGAAGAGATTGAGAAGTGCATACTGTAAATATCCATCTACATTTTGAGGATTCCTTTGCAGAATATTTTCACATACAAATAATACAAATTAAAACATTGTTCACAGACATTTGGGTATTATTAAAAAATGGCATTACCTGGCCATTCAGGACCTATGTTGGAAATTCCTGTAGAACATGAAGAGTTTTGTTAACAAATAATTTAAATATAATATCTGAACCTTTTCCCATGCATGAATGCTGGCTGTTCTTGTGCCCTCAGTGACTAAGCTGTGGAATCCAACCATTTATCCTGTCTCAGAAAAACAAATCAACACAGCCCAGCAGCCTGTGATAAATATCCATAGGTGCCTTAAATACCTGCTGAGAATTGTCATCCTTAAGGCTCCCGGTACATGCTTTAGAAGCTATTTTTGGATGCTGCATGCAATGAGCTCAGACCTTGTGTAATTTATGGAAAAATATTTAATCCATTTAGGTAGAGACAATCAAAGTGTGAACCCAACCATGCATAATTTGGATTAAATATTCACAGTTATCCCATAAATTCAGAGCATGCCACCACACTACATGTGCTTTGCATGTATAGATGGGAGGGTTACCAGCATTCCAATGCATGGCTCTATCACTTTTCTCCAGGAACAGTAATATTCATTATGAGGTTGGGCTCACATGAGGAGTCGCACAAAAAGGCTCTGGCTACGAACAGGTACCCAATGTAGGCACAGGAAGGCCAGATTTTCAGGCTATCTATTTGGGGCATAGTTATCCCAGTACTTAATTTGTAAATAAAAACGTGCTGGTACGCAAAGCTCTCCTCTGAAACACGCGGCTGCTGCATTTAAATGTGCGAGCTCAGAATACTGAGGCAGTGTGATCCTAAAACCATCTTGGGCCTCTTTAGTTCATTTACAGCCACTTCCATCCCCTTCAGCTCACTCTTTCAGCTTTCTGCTTTCTCCTTTTGTGGGACTCTTTCATTTTTATCTTCCTATGCCTTTGCCCTGTCTGTCTTTTGCTCACAGTACATACTTAAGGCAGAAAAATAGGTCCCGGCACTCAAAAATAAGTGCTGGTTCCCTGCCCTGGAAACCATCCGCTCAAATTAAACGCTGGGTTATCCTGTCATATATTTGACCCTTCAGTTCACCTCTGCTATATTTCCTTTCATGTGAAGCAGCTATTCCTTAAGCTCCACTGTTCTTAAAATATTTTCTCCTGGCTGCACCTTTCATCTGATAGGTGATACCTTGTTAAAATAGACATGTTAAAATTATCCATTTTATTTGTAGCACATATTATTGTGGCCTGGATACCTAGACTATAATTGGCATTTCCTTTTCTAGTTGCTTCATAAGTGAATATTCAGATAAAACTAGAGTCAATGTGTATTACCAGTGAATTAGATGCTCAAGTCCAACAAGAGCAACAATGGAAAGGGATAGACTAAAGCTGTGTTTTTTTAATTGTGGATTGTATAGATACATTTACATGCAATTCATTTTGTTCAATTCATCCAGGATCTGTTCTCTGAAAAGAGCCCTAACACTGCACGTCCAGAAGCGCTATAGACACGTTAAAATAAATAAATAAATATATGAAAGGAAATCCTTGCATGGCTTATGCACACTCACATTTTACAATAAAGGTGGAGCTACCAAAGCACAAAAAATCATATGTCACTTTCTATTGTAGACCCATATATTTTGAATGTGTATACTTTAATTCCTCAAACAAAACTAGTAAACAGTGAGCAGGCAGCTAAAAGTGAACATCCGTTATCATTTCAAAAGACATAAACATCTAACTTTCTGAGAAGGTAAGTTAAAGAGGCAAAGGTTTGCAGAAAACGCACCTACCCACACAAGAACCCAGAAGAAAAATGAATACGAAACTACAACTTAAGCTGTCAAGTCGTATTATTGGACCCAGAATATAAGATTGCAGCCAGTGCTTAATTTGTAAAGGTATATGTGCCTCTGTGACCCAGGGTATAAGATTTCATGCACCATAACGTATACCATGGATTTCTGTGTTTTGGGAAAAATACTCTCCTATTTATTCTCTCTGAGAAATAGCACTAATATGCTAAAGAGTTATTTTATTGAAATTATGGATGTAAAATAGTGTATTTGCTACTGGCACATCTAAAAGTTGTGCCAATGCTTATCAATTTCGACATTTAACTGAAAAATATCATCAAAGAATTTACAGCTTTGAACTGACTAAAAGAGAAAAATAGTTTTATGTTTTTATGCTGACATTTTTTCATGGAAATGGGGCATGCATATTAAATGAGTGCTAGTATAGAGAACTGATTTATTTTTACCCAATTAAATTTTTTCACTCTTTTGAACTTTTGCAGGTGAGTTGCTCAATGTTAAATTGTCAAGCACAATTCAATCTTAACCTTTCACATGCATGCATTAGGAGTGAGCCCTCATCAATTTTAACAGATTTTCTTAAACATTCTTCAACATCCCAGAAAAGCCGGAAGATTGATTCACACATAACTTTTATATCAGTAAATCTCAGAGTGTTGCATTATTAATATGTATCACTGTTAGAATTGTCCAGATGTCAGGTGAGAATGCTGTTGGATCACATCATCTATTTTCCTTGTTTCTCAGGACCACTCCATACACATGCATAAGCCAAGAGAATGTAGTACTAGTAGTCTGAAGGTAGTATACACTCTAGTGTCAGATTGCAGAGACCAATATGTTTTGGAAGTGTGTACGGAAGCCCAAGGAGTAGTTTCATATGTTCCTCTTTCATGCTTAAAACATGGATCTAGGTAAATAAACCAATTCCTTCCTCCAACTGATTGTGATAGATCATCATGAAGCAAAAGCAGTATGCTATAAATTTAGAGAGTAAAAGGGTCATTTACAGTTTGGAAAACCCTGAGCACTACTGCTCCACTAAATTAGTATATTTTCTGCCCATTTAGATGTGGGGGAGCCATACCGTTCCACCAGGTCACTCTTAGTTGGCTCTGCTGTAAGAAACCTTTCATCACTTGCAGGGCCATTAGCTCACAGTGACAGGCATCCCTGCCCTACTTGTGGTGAAGCAAACTTCACTAGTTTTTGATATGGGAAACCTGGGGTCCTGGACAGAAAAATGATTGAATGGCCCCTGCATGTTGTGGTTATTGATATTTTGGTTTTCATGAACAAACTCCATTTGAGCAGGTCATTCTTGAAATACAAGACACTTTACAAATTGGGCGGAACAAAAAGTTGCCTTCTCAACAAAATTGGAGCAACTGCTACAATGCTCTCAATACAGTCTGGGTTCTCTGCCAGGACAACGGATACTAGGCCTCCGCTGACTAGCAAGGTGGTAACTGCCTGCCAGGGACTAAATGATCATGCAAATCTTTAGTCATTGTATTTTGTATGAAATATGTTCATAGGCCTGAGAGGGATATCTCAACTCCATCTTTAAATTTAATACTCTTCGTTCATTTAGAAAATACTTATTTGCATTGTACTGTACCTTACCAAGGAACTGACTGTCAAATATACATTGTCATAGAGATTGTTCCATCTGGACTCCTGCGTTGTAATCTGCCCTCACAAATGGCTTCACTTTGAAGCACAAACAACACCTGGGCCTTCTTTAGCTTCGATTAGTACACCATTTTGTCAAAGGGGTTCCACAGTGTTGTTTATCAAGGCATTTGAGTTGAGTGACATCCGAATCTGTTATGAGGGTCACAGTGCATTTTAACTTGGAGCATAGGTGATACAGATTGGTATATCACCACAAAACCTATTTTTATATATGATGCTATAGCCTTTGACTTTGATCCCTATTGGGGCCTTCAATGTAAGGTTACCATATGATGAAAGAGGAAAATAAAGCCTACTTCTTGCTACAGGTAAGTAAACCACAGTTATTTGAAGTACACAAATGTTGTGGTACCAATGAAGTCATCAATGTTAAGGTAGCGGCATCCACCTTTATTATTCTTCAATGCGAGTTCATTAACAGATTGTATAATTTAGCATAGATTTTATCAGGAATTGCAACCCTAGATGTGAAGATGCTTGAAGATTGAAACCTTAATAGGTCACTGCAGAAGAATCCAAGCCCATTACTCTAGAAAAGGGGACATTTATTGAAAACACACAAACTGTTACAAACTCTACTTATAATCAAGTTACTATAGAGCACATTGTGGAATTTACATATAAATTGAATTCAGTCAATGAAGCTATTGTATCTCTTTGTCTTCAATGCATCACAACGTATGCTATATTAAACTAATTTAATTGATTAAATGATAAATTTAACAAAGCCAATAATGACCAAAGTCAGTATGCAATCCTGAAAGCAATATAAGTAAAATAAATGTCCTAATGTAACTCTTCCTCATTCCCACATAACTTTTTCAGAACAATGAAAACATGGCAAATGCCAGTTACAACTGTTGGTCTGCAGATTTTGATGCAGTGGAAAGTTTAAACTTCAAGGTTCCATGATATAGGAAAAAAACAGAATGGAAAATGAACCCAGGAAAAGGGCCTCAAGGAGTGAATCTTAAATAAATACAAACATGGTTTACTTCCTTTTAGAATGCTATGGGAGCCATCATGTTCATAGGTGCTGAACCTAAGTAGACTGTCAAAGTGTAATTTCCTAATAGACTCATATGTTCCGATTGCCACATGTTCAAGATATTTTACAAATAAAACCCTTCTTAAGATGTAAAATAATGTTTCATGTCATGGTTGAGGCACATGTAATTTCCATTACATTCAACTGGAAACAATACTATAGTATTCTTCCTATGAAATGATGGAACACATTATGCAACATACATAGTTTTGAAAGGTAATCTGTTTATGGATATCAGAGATTTGAAAAAAATGTTAATACCATCTTTATAAATGATTATCTAAAAATACTCAGACTGGTTAAGTGCAGAATAGAAGTACAATTAAAACAAAAGCATGAAGGCACCTACTTTCTAACTTGACTGACAAACAAAGTAGACAATTATTCTATCATATTGTGACCTACATGTATAAGATTGGAATAATAAACTCCCTCCAACCCTCAACCCCCAACACTATCAGAATAATCATCACTTTTACCCAGTTTTTAAAAGTGTGAGAAGGGCATGCCTACATGTGATTTGTTGGGTGATACACAACCAAACAAATGTCTGTCTGATATGTTCTTTTAAAAATAAAACTGTTCTAGATTACTGTACATTGTATATGGGGTAAACAGTTCCATGACCATATAAAGGAACAATGCTGAAGGTTGAATTCCTTTATAAGGCCATGAAACTCCGTGGTAACATACAATACCCTTTTAACATAGGGTCAAGGGGTTTCCCTTCCTTATAATACATAATTACACCATAACACTTCCTAAACTCTGTCAAAATCCTTTGTGCATTCTCTTTCTTATGATAGAGACAGTATGTTTGCAGGCATGTAGAATGAAAGTAGAAGCTTTCGTGTGAAATTAAACAAACTAAAAGCAGTTAGCAAGTTGTTGCAAACTATGTTAGAATCAGATTAATGTAAGTCAAATCAGCAAAATGCTGTAGCTCAGAATGTGTAGATTCATTTTGAAATATTCTGTCTTTCCAGTAGTGATCAAAAGTGGAAAGATAAACATGTTTACATAACTATCTCCTTTTTAATGATCACTGTTCATTTTAGAGAAGCAGACCAAAAACAAAACCTAACAAAAAGCCATGTCTCAATTGCCCTGTTTTAACTGAAGCTATAATTATGCTCTGTGACGTACCTTTCACTTTAGCTGATGGGTCTGGCAGTGACTTCTGATTTTGCATCTCAACAGTAGTAACTCATTAGAGTTGAACAGCTATGCCATTTTGGTATAACAAGTGACTAGACACATCACAATTCGACTGTTGTAAGGAAATTAAAGACAGGCTTTTATACCAGAATTGTAATATCACATGTATTATATATTTAAGCAATAGGCCATACAGATACTCTGTGTTTCCGGAAAGTTTGTTGAAGACCTAGAAATAGTAGGTAGTATGCCAAATTAAGTTTTAAGGCAAGATCACATAACTTAAAGGTTGCTTGAAATTTCATGTTCTTATAAAATTAAGGGTTATTATTGATTTTAACTTAAGACACAATTGCCTCACCTTCTTTCGTGAACATTTGTGTTATTTTCCACAATGCTGTTCATGTTTGCCAACTATATATTTTCAGTGTTTTGGTTTGTAACAAAGTACCAAACTCTTGATTCTACGCTATCTGAGGCAGGCTGGCATCTGGTAGATGTCTCTGAGAAGGGGGATCCAGAGAGGTACACCATTTAAATGGATTACATATCTGCATGGTGGTAAAATATTTATGATAGAGCAGAGCTTTCCACCAGTTTTGAGCTTGAATGTGGTGGGTTTAGACTTCCAGGAAATTTAATGCAACTTTGAACTTATTTGCCTACAGAAGACCAGGTCACTGACAATGCTCCGTAAAGAAAATAATTGTATGTAGTTTATTCTTGCTTTTAAGAATCCTAGTGATTAACAATGGACAGTCAGCACATCTTTCATTTGTACTGTCAGGCAAAACTTGGGTAAAAGGCACAGAGGTTTACTCTGTATCAAGGACCTTAAAAAAACTCAACTGACACCTTTGATTCTCCATTTGCTTACATCCATGCATGGATACATTTGCCCTCAGCCTACACAGGTTGCGGCTGGTAATTCTAACTGCCATCTGGGCATTCTGAATTTAGAGAATTTGATTATGTCAATAAGTGCTAAGAGGTCCTAACAACATCTGCTGCCTGCTAACAAACTACAGGTAGCAGATAAAATGAGTTCTATTTTAAAGGCAAGACATATGATAAATGCAAACGGATAGTTGCCTCTGGCCACACGCAAGACTTTTGCTAGTGAAAGTATGATAGGTTATCATCTGATTAATATCAAGCAATTCATTCTGTTAGGGACTTTGAGGTCTTCCTAAGGGTGGAAAGTGACCACAACACTTTTGTTTAATGGTTGAGTATAGCTGACCTCTCAGCAAAAAGAGAAGAGTCAATGACTGATGTTAGCCCACACAAACAGATTAAACTACAGGTCCATTCCGTCAGAAGGTTTTCAATATATTTTACTTGTGCTATTCTTATCTTTTCTCCGAAATTCTAGACATCCTTATAGTGACTGAAAATCTTGACCATGAGCTAAACCCTTTATTGCTACAAATTATAATGTCATATATAGGACAATGTTGTGTCATACTAAGTCTATGTGTACCAGACCTCTGGATGTAGTTGCCATTTACAATAGATCACTGGTATGAAAAATGACATTACTATTTCTGGCCTTTATCTTTACAGGATACGTAAATGCGGACCAGTCTGACCTCAACAACTACCGCCCTATCACCAACATCCCCACACTAGCAAATCTATTAGAGAAATACATACACCTGCAACTTTGCAACCACATTGAGAAATTTCAACTCCTTCAACATCGTCAGATGGGCTTCCGAATGGGTCATAACACTGAAAATACTCTAAAACACATCATTGATGACGCTCTAAGAATACTAGACCAGAACAAGCATTGCCTGCTTTTACTACTTGATCTCTCCTCTGCTTTCAATACGGTCAAACATGATAGTAAGATTGATTTTCTTGAGGAGAGCATAGGGTTATCTGGTCCCGTATTAAACTAGTTTGTTTCGTTCCTTCATAACAGAGCACAAAGAATCAAAGTCAATCAAACCCTATTTGATACCACACCAGTCATGATTGGAGTTCCACAAGGATATATGCTCTCACCCACCTCATTCAACTTGCTCATGGAACCCCTTACATAACTTCTGAATCTCTCTAACATTCACTACCACGTGTAAACTGATGACACACAATTACATTTGAAAATGTCCTCACCTGAAGACATCAAACTGCTCAACTGCACCCTACAGAAAACCCAACAATGGCTGACATGCAATCACCTCATGGTTAATACTTTCAAAACTGATTGCCCCTCACAATCGCTCTGCCCCATAGAAGAATGGCTCACTGCAATTCACTGCCCTCAACTGCGCCCCACACATGATCAATTGGACTAGATCACTAGGTATAACGTTGGACAAACACCTGACTATGCAAGATCGTATTAGTGCCACCACCAAAGGAACCAACTAAACATGCTAAGGAAAGTGAAACCTTTTTTGGAATGCACTACCACCAGAAACTAGGACAAACTCTTCCATTACCTTCTTCAAAAAGAAGTAAAACAGCTTCTGTTGAATAGATTTCTTCACTAGTTATCTTTAGTCACTCAGCTTGATCTTTTTCATGTGGACTCCTCAGGATCATTGATCTACTGAGTTATTTTGGTATACTGTACCTGTATTTATATGTTGCTTTGCTCCCTGCAGTTTCCTTCTTGCACTTTCTCATGTATGTATGACCGGACTGCTATTTTTACAGTGCTCTGACACCCTGAAGGGTAATGTTTGTGCCATATAAAACTCAGCAAATAAAACTATTAAACATGGGGGCAGTAGGCCCAGATCAGAATTCAGCATATCTTTTCTAGAATGAAACTGTTGTATGGTCGGAATTTATTCTCTGGGTTGAAAATGTGATTCTTGTTGCAGGGTCAATTTGAGCGTCCTGAATGACAGCTGAGATATTTAATATTTAAGGATGTTGCAATGTTTACTCCTAAGGTTTACTGTCCCATATCTCTCTCGGACTCCCCGGAAAATATTTTTAGAAAACTAGTACTAAGCAGGTTCCAGGACTGGCAGATGTCCCACATCAACACAGGTGTGCAAAATTGTTTGAGTACCATTAATCAAGCTTTCTGTCTCAATGCAATCATAATGAGAAATGGCCACCTAATATAAGAGGCTAACTGTCCAGAATATCTCAAACTGAAGAGCACATTTGTCATGGTCCACAGTGTAAGAAAGTTACAAACCATGAAAGATCTTTGGTTTACTGTCTGCTAGTACTGGTCTGCCCTCTACACACAAATACCACAGTTTGTATCCATTGTGGTTGAGGTGGGAGTTTGATAGGAATCTTTAGAATTCCAAAGGGTGCATTCCAGGACTGTGCCTTGATATGTTTCCTAATCTATTTTTCATGTAAAAACATATTTATTTAAAAACATTGACTTTCCCGAGGTACTTACATTAGGATCTGTTGTGGTCCTGCTATTACTGTATGATGGTCATTCTTTTTCTTTGCTTGTACGTATAATAATTTATCATTACCATAGGTTGGATTCTAAGTTTTTTTGCCTAAAATCAAGGCTACTTCTACATATACTACAAAGTGAAATGCTTGTGGTTGGTACCAAACAGGAAATTATGAAAATATAACAATGAAGAGTGAAGTAGTATCTCAGACAACAGATTCTTACTATTAGGCAACTTGCTTTTATAGCTTCTGGAAAATGACCATAAACTTAAATGCATGCGTTCAGTAGATTCTTGAGTAGGGGGCCTGAAATCATTCAATAAATATTCTGGTGAATGTAGAGTTACTGTAGTTCTGATGGGATATAATGTGAAATGCCTTAGTAGTAAGATGCTGAATTGTGTGGCCAGATACATTTCATTTCCTCGACCCAACAGGAAAAAGCATTTTTAAGATATTTGTTTTCTTTATCTGATGCAACACCAACTTTGCTTCTCCATGCTGACTTCAGAATCTATGATATTGCCAATTGTGTACAGTTAGTGTGGCTCCTCTATTAAATCCTCCTCTAAACCAATCCAGACTGCACCATTTACAAGGATCCCTTTAGGGACCTTTTATCCATACAGTGAGTTTTGTCCATCGCTTGGTATAAATACATATATTGCCCTATATTAATCTACCAGAGAGATGGCTTTCTGTGCACATGATTTTTTAATTTATAGTCTCATTGTGAAACAAAAAAATATCATCTCAATGTGAAACAACAAAAACTGTAACTGGGCATAGACAGGTCCTTTGGAATTATATAGTTCTGTTTTCATGGTATTTTTCTAGGAAAGCAAGGGTTAAGGACAACACCATGTAAATAGTAATACAATGCACAATGAAGATTCAGCAAAACGGCATTTGATTATCTATGAATTGAAAGAATAAATTTTAATTTTGAAGAATTGTTTGATGTTCTATTTTATGATTCAATTATTGACTTGCCCAAGTGCCCTATTGCAATTTAGTAGCACTCCCTGCTCTGTTGAAAATTGTTTTGTGGGGAGGTTGGATCCATGAGAAGGAGGCCCTAATGTAAGGTGTAGCTCTGTATTTTGGGATATATATATTAACACTTGTGTAGCCATTGCAAACCTTCTACTACTCTTTTGTTGGATTTTCATATCATTCTAACTACTCTGTTAGGGCCAGTGAAGTATATTTTGTATCTGTGTATTCTTCTTGCATGTTTTCCCTGTAAACCATATTCAAGCAGGAGGTTCTGTCACTTAGAGACCTAACAAGGGAAGGGAATAGCAAACTAACCTAATCTGGTATCTGCTTGTGTAATTATGCTGTATTTAAACCTACTGTATTATCATATTATTTATTGGTTTGTCTGATATACAGAGTAATATAAAAACACTGGTTGCATACCTCTTTTGGTTATTTAGTATTAGTCAAAGTAGCTGTGCTTCTCTGCCTTTCTTGGCTCCAATTAAAGTGAGCTTGATATCCGACTGTTTGTCTCCAACTACGAATGCCTTGACATTTGACTAGAGTATATTGCACTCTATCTGCTGAAAGAATCTTGTCTGGCATATTAATTTAACCATTCATTTCTACGTGCAAAATGTCAATTTTATTGTATTCTAAGTTTGTATACTTTATGTTGAATGTTTTAATAGGCAAAAAATCCAAAATAATCTATTTTGATCATGTTGTAGATTACCTCCTTATAAATGCCTGTGCTTAAACACCATGCAAGTAACCTAAAAGGAGCCGAACTCACCAGATTACTAGACTTGGAACACTTTGATCTGAAACACATGTTGACCAAAGAATCCTAGCTCAAACCATTGTTTCTGTCAGAATCAGATCTCCAAGTAATGCAGAATGTACCATACCCTGTGATAAGCTCCACATCTCTGCAATTTTCCCAAGGTAAAGTTTGGCAGGCCAAAACTGGTAAAACATGCTGGGGATGAGGCAGTGGATAGTCAACTGTGTGCAGTTTACGGCTGGTGGTAATGAATTATGCTTTTAAAGCCACATTTCCAAGTGTGAGCATCGAAACTGAGGTATTTACCAGACTGTGAAAATACCTAAACCTATGATAGTGGTATCTTCTGGGTCCATCAAGTACTTCATGTGCCTCCTCCACACTTGTGAAGAGGACCATTAACTGCTACAAGACTATCTACGAAAGCCTGTCCACTTCCAAAATACAAATGGGTCACAAACATGGGTGTAACACACTCCCCGCACCCAGTTCATGTGCAGAGGGTCCTCAGTCTCTCAGTCCTAATAGGAGCCTCCTCAACTTGGGTACATGTGAATGTATGCATCTTCATTTCAGTTGCTGTATACAGCATGCTCTCTAGGGTGGTGCACTGATTCAGGCCTAAAAGATGATCACCATATCAATGGTTTTTCTTCCTCATTCAGTCAGAGCTGGAATGTGAGAGTTAAAGAAGACTTTTTGTTGTGTATTCGGATCCCACTGTAATAGGCAAGGGTCGCTAGTAGGCACGAAGGTTGCTGGGAACATATTGAAGGTAGGCCAGTATCTGTTGCTGCTGCAGTGGTTTTCTCTTTCAAAACAACTGGATCAGGCTTTGCAGAGCTTTCATTGGAGCAGGTCATTGAGCAGTAATTTTCATGCGTAAAGGTAATGTTTCTAGACCAGCAGGGTAATGGTGTGCAATTCACAATTGACATGAATTGCCACACCCGCTCAAGAGAGCCCTTGCTTTTAAAAGGAAGGGTGCTGTTTCATGGTATGCTTATTTGTATGGTGTGCATGTCACCAGGAGCCATGTTCTGGCAACTTTATTGGTGCGGGAATTTACTGTATGGTGCCTATTGTTTTTGGTTTCTTGTGGAATTCTAAAATGAAGGTGAATATGATATTATAAGAGTGGTTGTTTCAGGCTTTGGAGGTGAGATAGGAAAACGTGTGGCCCCAAGTCTGGCTCAGAGTATGTGGGGGACATAAGCAAGGAGAAGGCTTGCCCAACAGATTTACCTGCTATGTGTATGGGACTGGATGGGCCTTTTGAGATATGCTAGGCATTGATTGTGTGTGCTTTGTAGGTATGAATAAGAAATTTGAAGAGGGCGTGTGTGACAGGCTATGGTGGTACAAACAAGGCTGAGACTGCGAAATGAGGTAAGTAACGTGATATTTTAATCTTCTTTTACTCTGGGTGACTACAGTCTAGTATAATGTCTATTTCTGCTTGGATTCTTGTTCAGCTCTTCATTAGCGGTGGCGCGTTCTTATTTCTTTATTTTCCTCTCTCCTAGGTTGGTGGGTTCTGGAGGCTCCAGTATTGGGTACCGGGAAAAGAAACAGAAAACACGCGAAGGTAAGTGGTGGGCTAGTTCTGGGGTTTTGGTGTAGGGTATTGGAGGGGAAGGGTGGTACAGGGGACTAGAGAGTGAGGGTACGCCACAGTGCCTATGTGGAAAAGTAATTTATTAGCGGTGCCTAAAATAGAGCATCGTGCTCCCCGTGAGTGGTGAACAAATACTTTTCCTTACTTGGGTCGTGCCGCCCTCCCTTCTCCCTCTCCCTCTCCCACCTCCCCTAGTCCCTTCCCCGGTGCCCCTTTTACTGAAAGCTCCTGTGTCCCCAGGAGGGACCGTACCTTTGCTAGCCACGACCCTCCTGGGTCGTGGCAGGATCCTCGGCTTCTGTGTTCCAGAGCCTCGCTGGGATTGGTCTCCGTCTTCTCTCCTCCTGGAACGGCTCGTCTCTCATCCTTTTCCTCCGGACTCCTCTCTCCGTCAACTTTTCTTTGCTCCGTGGCGTTCGCCTTCTCCTTCTGGTAGTCCGTCGTCGATTTTGACTCCTGGTCCCGGAAGTCAGTGTCTGTTGCGTCCCATAGCGTTCCCATGTTACCATGGGAACGCGGAAATGACGTGACAGGTTCGTCCGAGGTGTTCCGGTGCTATGGAGGCAGGGACGTGGTCTCGGAGACCCGTTCACACACCCCATCCCATGAACGGTCCTGATCGAGGACCGCAGAGGAGTAAGGGAATCGGGTCAGGTAATTTGCGGGGCCTTGTTGAGACCCCGGGACATGGCATACCTGGAAGGTAAAAGGTTGAAGTTCAAGGAACCACCTTAACACTCGAGAATTAGAGTTCTTGTGGGAAGCAAGCCAAGTAAGAGGAGCGTGATCTGTATACAGTACAAAAGGTCTGCCAAGAAGGTAATATTGTAAGTTTTCCTCTGCCCACTTAATAGCCAAACACTCCTTCTCAATGGTAGGGTAGTGACATTCACGTGGGAGAAGTTTCCTACTGATAAAGACAACTGGGTGGTCACGTCCTTCGTCATCAGGTTGCATGAGTACCGCCCCAAGACCGATGTTAGAAGCGTCAGTATACAGATGGAACGGTCTAGAGAAATCCAGACATTGTAACACTGGGTCTGTGGTAAGGGATGTCCTTAATTGTTCAAAGCTAGCCTTTTGAGAATCTGCGAATGGGGCTAACGTGTTGGGGCGGTGTTTGGTCAGTAGATCAGTAAGAGGGGCCGCGATAGTGGAGTATCTCGGTATGAATCTACGGTAATAGCCCACTAGTCCTAAAAACAAACGCAATTCTTTCTTGGTTTTTGGGGTTTGTGCATGCTTTATAGCATCAATTTTATTTGCTTGTGGTTGAAGGGTCCCATTGCCTATCATATAACCTAGATAGGAGATTTTTGTATTCCCTAAAACGCATTTCTTTGGGTTAGCCGTCAGACCGGCTTCGGCAAGGGCAGTGAAGGCCTGTCTAAGATGTTGGAGGTGATTTAACCAGGTATCGCTGTAAATGACAATATCATCTAAATAGGCTGCTGAGAAGGAGTGAAAGGGTTTTAAGAGCCTGTCCATTAACCTTTGGAAGGTAGCAGGGGCTCCATGAAGACCAAAGGGTAGAACTGTGAACTGATAAAGGCCGGATTGGGTGGAGAATGCTGTTTTCTCTTTGTCTTCTGGAGAAAGGGGAATTTGCCAGTAGCCCTTAGTGAGATCCAACGTGGATAAATACATGGCTCTCCCTAATTTCTCTAAGACATCATCTACACGAGGGATAGGATATGTGTCAAATAGTGATATGTCATTGAGTTTGCGGAAATCGATACAAAACCGGACGGATCCGTCAGGTTTTGGAATCAAAACTACTGGAGAACTCCAAGGGCTACTGGAGGGTTCAATTACTCCTAGGGTTATCATTTTCTCTATCTCCTCCTCAATGACATGTTTTCTAGACTCGGGAATACTATAAGGTCGTAGTCGGATAGTTTGTCCTGGCGGGGTTTTTATTTTGTGATAGATTAAGGAGGTTCTTCCGGGTATGTCAGAAAAGAAAGGTGAGTGTTGTTTTAACAGGGCATACAATTGATCTTTCTCGGTTGTGGTTAGAGAAGGGTTAATACAGGGAAGTCTCTCCCTCTGTTGTGTTTCCAAGGGAAAAAGTTCTAGGTCTAACTCCTTACATGGAGATATAAAACACCCTGATTCTGCTTGAGTATCTATCCCTTCTACGTCTTCCCATTTCTTTAGGAGGTTTACATGGTAGATTTGTTTTTTTTGGGGATTGACACTTAACTCTTTAAGGTACGTGACGGGGGAGACTGCTCTAATAACCCTATAGGGTCCCTGCCATCGAGCTAATAGCCGCATTATAAGGACTTGATCATTCGGAAGAAATGTACGTAATTTACTTCCCTTGTCGTAATAGGTTTTTTGAGTATCTTGGGCCTTTTCTAGGTGTCGCCGTACATCTTCCCATAAAGTTTGTAAGTGTGTCTTGAGCTTATGGACATATTCTAGCACTGGTCTCCCCTCCTCTTCTTCCTCCTCCCAGGTTTCGGCTGCCATATCCAGAAGACAACGAGGTTGTCTTCCGAAGACCAGTTAGAACGGGCTATGCCCAGTGGAGGACTGTTCGTGGGTTCTAATGGCGTAAAGAACTAAGGGTAACTTCTGATCCCAATCCTTCCCAGAGTCGGCTACTACTTTCCTCAACAGGGTTTTAATGGTACGGTTATAGCGTTCCACTAGACCGTCCGTCTGAGGATGATAAACTGACGTTTTTATTTGGGTAATTCCCAATAACTTACATATCTGTTTCATAAGGTTCGACATGAACGGTGTGCCTTGATCAGTGAGGATCTCTTGGGGAAAACCTGTCCGAGTGAAGACCGTTATCATGGCTTGCGCCACCGTCTTGGTTGTCATACTCGACAAGGGAAGGGCTTCCGGGTATCTCGTCGCATAGTCTACGATAACCAGAATATGTGTGTGTCCCTTTGACGAGGGAAGTAGGGGTCCGATTAAATCCATACCAACCCTGCTAAAAGGAATGTCAATGATGGGTAATGGGTGTAAAGGTGCTTTCCTGGGCATCCCTGGTTCTGTGAGCTGACATCTAGGACATTGTAAGCAATATCTCCTAACATGGGCAAAAAACCCCGGCCAATAAAACTTCCGTAGGAGATATTCCTCTGTCTTTTCTCTACTAAAATGGCCCCCTCCGGGTTGATTGTGTGCTAGGAAGAGTACTTGATTCCTGTACACTTCTGGAACTACTAATTGTTGCTTGCGCTCTCCTGTGCTAGTTGTGGTAATCCTATAAAGAAGGTTTTTCTGTACTAGGAAATAGGGACCCACCTCATCCGTGCCTTCAGTTTTAGCTGTTCTCCACGCATGAGAGAGGGTAGGGTCTTCTTTCTGGCAGGTGCGGAAGATTACTGGAGCGTCACTAATCTCGGCTACCACCCTTGTGGGTTTTGTATCCTCTCGGGTTTCATGGAATTTCATTTTTTCGTGTCTTTTCTCACTTCGGGTGAGTTTCCTGCGGCTGGGTGGGCACTCAATGAAGCTATTGGAGAAGGGAGCCTCAGTCCACCACTCCGGGTTCTCTTTCTGGGTTTGGGTTTGGTCAGGGAGTTGTTGGAACCAGATATAATCAGTGCCAATAATACAGTCTTCAATCAGATGGTCCATAACCCCTACGGGAAGGAAGTCGTGATATTCGCCCCATTCTAGTTCCACAATTGTCAGGGGATACTGTTCTTTATCGCCATGTTTACAACAAATAGTAACCCATTGACTTGAGGTTACGTTTATGGGGTCGATTAGACTTTTCCGTATTACAGATTGACTACAACCCGAGTCAATGAGGGCAGAGAGGAAGCGCCCGTTTATTTTTATGATGTGTTTAAATTTCGTATTCCCGAACCCTGTACATAATACCCTGCGTCGTGTAACCCCTATCTCCATGGGTTCCGCTCCTTCTGTTTTCCTGGGACACAATCTTGCTATATGGCCCCATTCCCCACAACTAAAACATTGTGGTAGATGCATCGGGTGGTTCTCCCCTTGTTTAGGTGTCCCAGAGTCTTCCAGGGGGTACCACGGGAGGAGTTTTGGTGGCGGGGCGGGGGGTTTTACAGGGGGTCTGGGTTGTAGGGGCCGCACATCTGTGGACCGGTGGTAGGCACAAGCCAGATCTGTAGCAAGCTCTGTATCCACCTTTGGATGTTGCCTTATCCAATTCTTAGTACTGGAGGGTAAGGAATCCAAATACTGTTCAAGGATAATTGTTTTTATGACATCTTCCCTGCTGGTTCCTATAGGACCCAACCATTTAAGTGCTAAATCTTTAACCCGGAAGTAAAAGGTACGCGGGTCCTCATTCTCTCCCCATTTCACTTTCGGGAATTTTACTCTATAATACTCCACATCGTGACCAACCCTTTCCAAGATACTCCTTTTTATGTCCTTGTATGGTGTGGTACCACCAGGATTAGCCGCTTGGTATGCTGTCTGTAATATCCCCGTGAGTAAAGGTGCGATGTATTGTCCCCATCGATCCTCAGGCCATTGGGCGGAGGAAGCTACGCATTCAAAGTTGGTAAAGAAGGAGTCCGGATCTTCCCCCTCCTGGAATTTTTGTAAAACGGAACTAGGGACATTGGGGTGCACTTTACTGGCGGCTATTGTATCTGTTAATTTCTGCAGCGCAGTTTCATGTACAAGTTGGTTGTTTGCCAAGATAGTAGCTTGGCTTTTTAGGGCTGATTGTAAGGCCTCCCTGTCCTCCTTAGCCTCCCATTGATGTGCTTCCCATACTAGTTGTAAATGGCGCTGGCCTTCCGCCAGCTGTTTAATCATGTCCTTGAGGGTGGGTTTGTCACTCATTGTCTACACCGCCAATCAGCCTTTGGGGGGGAAGGATCCCACTTCTGACACCACTGTGACAGGCTATGGCGGTAAAACAAGGCTGAGACTGCAAAATGAGGTAAGTAACGTGATATTTTAATCTTCTTTTAATCTGGGTGACTACAGTCTAGTATAATGTCTATTTCTGCTTGGATTCTTGTTCAGCTCTTCATTAGCGGTGGCGCGTTCTTATTTCTTTATTTTCCTCTCTCCTAGGTTGGTGGGTTCTGGAGGTTCCAGAATTGGGTACCAGGAAAAGAAACAGAAAACACGCGAAGGTAAGTGGTGGGCTAGTTCTGGGGTTTTGGTGTAGGGTATTGGAGGGGAAGGGTGGTACAGGGGACTAGAGAGTGAGGGTACGCCACAGTGCCTATGTGGAAAAGTAATTTATTAGCGGTGCCTAAAATAGAGCATCGTGCTCCCGTGAGTGGTGAACAAATACTTTTCCTTACTTGGGTCGTGCTGCCCTCACTTCTCCCTCTCCCACCTCCCCTAGTCCCTTCCCCGGTGCCCCTTTTACTGAAAGCTCCCGTGTCCCCAGGAGGGACCGTACCTTTGCTAGCCACGACCCTCCTGGGTCGTGGCAGGATCCTCGGCTTCTGTGTTCCAGAGCCTCGCTGGGATTGGTCTCCGTCTTCTCTCCTCCTGGAACGGCTCGTCTCTCGTACTTTTCCTCCGGATTCCTCTCTCCGTCGACTTTTCTTTGCTCCGCGACGTTCTCCTTCTCCTTCTGGTAGTCCGTCGTCGATTTTGACGTGACGGGTTCGTGCGAGGTGTTCCGGTGCTGTGGAGGCGGGGACGTGGTCTCGGAGACCCGTTCACAGCGAGTTTGTGTATAGGGAACCAGTGGATGTCCTTTAGATGTTCTGATATGTGCATGCTAAGTGATAATATGGGAGGGAGTCTGGCTGCTACGTTCTGTATTGCCTCTTGGCCAGAGAAGCAGTATTGTCAAAACAGAGGGCATTGTCATAATTGAGTATACTGGTGATTACAGCTTGTGTGACTGATTTTTGAGAGTCCAGCAGGGGCCATCTGAAAACATACTTGAGGAGGCTGAGGGTGTCAAAACAGAAGGATGTAAAAACATTAACTTTTTAGGCCATCACAATTTTACTATTGATCATGATCCTCAGGATCTTGGCTGATTTGGTGCAGCTGGGTACCAGTCCTATCTCTGAGGTCCACGAGGCCGAGGACCAGCTAAGGATGTCCTTTTTTAATGTGACTACTTAAGTTTTGTCCTTGTTGAGTTTTAATCAGGGAGAGGATAAGCTGGGTGTCGTTAGCATAGGAGAAAGTGGATGAGTAGCAACCTAAACTGACTGTTTGGGTGCAACCTGGGAGAAAGGAGCTGGCCCACTGGAGCAGTGTTCATGGATTATGGGCTTATGTTGGTACTGGATGAGGATTAAGCAGGAGAAAGCGTCAAAAGCAGCTGAGAGGCGAAGAAGAGTGAGTCCTGCTGTATACCCTTTGTCCATGATGAGGCAGATGTCATCTTTGGCAGCAATGAGGACCAGGTTTGGAGAGTCCAGGAGGTGGTTGGCTCAGAGGTGGTCTGCAAGACAGTTGTTTGAGTTGAGTTTTTCTAGAAATTCGGCTGGATAGGGTCAAAGGAAGATGAGTCTGTGGTTAGCTGGAGTCCTAGGGTCCGCCAAGGGTTTCTTCAGTACAGGTAAGATTCTGGAGTGTTTCCCAGAGTTCAGGAAGCTGGTGATGGAGAGAGACTGACTGAGGATAGGAGTGAGGGCTTTCCTGAGAGGTTCAATTACTTTAGTGATGATGAATTGTGGGGCAGGATCCAATGAGGCTCCTGAGTGGCTTGAGCGTATTGTGATGGTGGTGTTCAGTGCAGTGATGAGTGGCTAGCAGGTCAGGGCAGTTTCTAGAGAGTACTTGTCATCAGCTGGGAGGATAGCATGGGTGAAGTTACTGTAGTTGTTTTGTTTTTCTTAATGAAGTATTGGGAGAGTTAAGTGCAGAGATCCTATGATGGAGTGATAATTGTGGCTTTGGGGTCAGGAGATGTGAATTACTTCACTGTGGCGAAGTTTTTATTTGAAGTATTGGTGCTGTTTTGGATCCGCTTGGGAAGTGCTGTGCGCTTGGTGGTTCTGAGTCACTAATGCTAGACCTAGGGAGGTTGATGTCACAGTTCCTGTTGTTGTGGGTGTGACACAATTGGCACTCCAGCTGTTTGCAGTGAAGCTTGGTAAGTCAGACAGCTTCCATATACCAGCATGCTTATGGCATGGATCGAGTGATGAAGATGGTTTAGCAGAGCCAGAGAGTCTATGCAGGAGGTGATCTATGAGTTGAAGTTCTTGATGGAGCGTGTGCAGTCAACATGGTGGGGTGGATGTTGTGACTGATGCTCAGAGGTCCAGATTTCTTTGGGGATCTTGTTCCAGTTTTGTCAAAATGTCTTTGTGTTTTGGGTTATCTGCTTGTTCAGCAGGTTCAGGATGAAGCAGATGAGGGAGTGATCAGAGGGCAGCTATGATCTGGGAGAACTTGGTGAATAAAGGGTGGTGGAGGTTTCTGGCAGACCAGATGGGGTCTTTCACTTATTTGGTGAGCCCTAGTAATCTCAGGTCTTCGAGGAGGTTGGTAGTGTTGGAGACGGTGTGGTCCTGAAGGTGAAGATTGAGGTCTTCTAGTAGGATGAAAGGGTTGGATGCAAGCACCATCTAGGTGATGAGGTCCACAAGCGTTATGCAGAAGTTCGTTCTTAGTGTGAGGGGCCGGCATATTAGGGCTCCTTCCATGGTGTTAGTGCTCAAGGTACTGAGCTTGAAAGCCATGTGTTCCAGGCAGTCACTGGTGTTTGCTGAAGTAATGCAGCAGTTGATATACTCTTTGCAGAGGATGGTGAGTCCTCCCTTGTAATCTTGTAGACAGGAGAGATGGCACTGCAAGATCAGGAGCAGATGGTGGGATGAGCCAAATCTTGTGATGAAGATTAGGTCAAGGGAGAGGTCAGGCAGAAGGTCCCAAATGTCTATGGTGTGTTTGGCGAGTGAGCAGGTACTGAGTAGAAGGCAGGTGAGGATAAGTAGAGTGTATTGTGAAATACTGTCTTGTGGGGTGAGCTGTGTGTGTGGTGTGTAGAGAAAGTGGGGGTTTGAGGCAGAGGCATGGGAATGCGAATGTGGAAGTCAGAGGTTGTGGGGTAGTTGAGGAGTCAGAAAATGAGTGTTTTTGTGAAATCTAGTAGTCTACATGTCATTGCCAGCTAACCATGTATGTTTAGCAGGTACATGCCTATACCCTAGTATATGAAAAAATGCAAATGTTTAATCATTAGAGTGAAGCTAGTGATAAATGTAATTTAAGAGTGAAGCTGTGACAAATGAGTTTAACAGCATCATCATATCCCTGAGTTGGTAGAGGATCTATGCCCCTCCCTGTCTTCCTCAGCTCTACCATATCATATGTATGCTTTGCTGCTCATCTTAAGTTGTTTTTCGTCTGAAACACCATCAGACTCCATGGTGAAAAGCAACACAGTGACAGCAGGCTTGCCATGCTATTGTAGACCTGTCATTGAGTGCTACAGAAGAGGACACGAGTCAAATGGTCAGTAGGCATTGCCCATTTGACAAAAAGGCCCTTATTTCAAGTTTGTCAGAATAGGGTAGGGTAACTACCACATATGGTAGCTGCCATTACCTGAAAGGGAGGCATTTAACACAAGTAGTAAACACCTCCTCTTCTGACTTTTCAACAGGAACATTAGGTATAACATGTAGAATTGGTGTTGTTAACACACTAAATTCTGCATGTTTTTTCTTTTGTATGGAACTTTTTCCCCTAACAACTTTTGGCAGGTTTCTGTAAGGATGCGGTAATTATAACACAACTTATTATTTTGGTTGCTGTGTAAACACATGTTTGGTCAGGGATCAGAATATAGCCCTGAACTTGTCCTTCTAGGATTTCTTTGACAGGTGCCCTTCATTGATTTCCTTAATTGGGGGATAACCATATTGAGAATATTAGTCACAAACAATAATGGTGGGGCTTGCTGGTGGTGGTGTATTGAGCGCAATCACAGTCTGTAGCAGTAGGCTGAAAGTGACTAGGTCATCACATGCTGCCTCCAGTCAGAAAGCAACATGTGGCTGCATATGCGAGTGTACAAAGTAGGGGTAGAGCTCATGCCACGACCACATGTACAGCAGAATAGCTGTTTGTGCTGCAGCCAGAAGCTCTCATGCTCTAGCCACCTGTAGCATACAATAACCACTTGTAATGTAGCTGTAGCTGCTCGTGCACCAATAATGCTTTCATCAGGCCTAGCATATTGCAAAATGGTATGAATTTAATTCAGACATTCTCTGGTAAAATAGTGTTTTGCTTGCAACATCTAGATGTGCAGTAACAATTAAAAGTACCTTTGATAGGTGAACAAAAAAAGGAATTGTGGCTTGCTGTAACGAATTGAGTGAAAAAAGCTGCCAAGAGCCATCATTTAAATTCTGGGTGATGGTTTATTTTTCAGCTTGAGAAATCTTCACAGTAAGGCCATGGCAGACAAACTGCCTCTTTTCAGAATATATGCATGTACGCTATACCAATATTCTAAGTACTTTTTTTTTTACATTCAAATTCTCTGTGATACCAAATACAACAGAAATCATCTACTGTTCAGCCGGGATACTAACTTACACCACTCACACAAGTTCAAGAATTATGTTTCGTGCCTCAAGGTACAAAGAATCAAAGAAAATATCCATTATGAGAACTCTAAGATGTGATTTGACAAAAGCATAAATATCCCATATAAATTTTATGTGATATTGCACTATTTATAATCTCACAAATTCAATTTTTAACATTGCTAGGATGGATGTCTAATTCCCTGTTAAATTATGTGGTATTTATCATTAACTTAAGCTTGGTGTTAATTGGTACTGTTGCAAGTGAAGTCTCCCATAACCTCAAACTTTCAATATTCAAAAACCAATTGAGGGGCTTATTTTGACATTGATGGACAGAGGGTATCCCGTTTGGACGCCCATCGGCAATGCCCCTGTCATCCAGTGGACCTCCGCCTGCCAAAACTAGAGTTGTCTGCTAGCCTCACAGACAACGCTTAACTTTGACAGGAATCACCATCATGGTTCCTGTCAAAAGCCTGACAGAGAGCTCCATCAAACTGGATGGCCATCCTTCAAACTTTTATAGAGCTTTTTTATTCTTCAAAAATAAACTTCCAAAACAGGAGTTTGTTTTTGAAGAATGAGAAACTGATGACTCCCGCTATACTACATGAGAGTTTTCTCCCATGGTGTGGGAGGGTCATTATTTATTTTACTGTCCCTCACTGCCAGGTTTTACCTGGCAGTGACTGACAGAAGGGAGAAAAGCACCAACTCTAAATTGGGCAATCAATTAAATGTCTAACCTCTGATGGCTCATATTTGATTGTGCTTGTGGAGGAGTATGCTGGCTACAGAGTTGGAGTAGGCTCTGTCGTCTGCATACTTCAGTCCTCCTGATTATAAATTGTATGGCCGGGTTGTGATTTTGACAGAAGGCCTTCCATACTGTTGCTATGAAGTACCCTCTCTGCCAAACTCTAACAGCCCTTAAGTCTTCAGGAAGTAATACAAATCCATTTAGTATTTTGGTTGTGAGATGAACACAAATGGTGCATGGCCAGGGTATTTCAATGTAATAACACATTCTGCCTGCCTTTTTAAAAACTATAGGATATCTGGAAAACTGACTAGTTCTTGAATGATTCAATATTGAAGAACCACCAATGTTTGCCACATGTGTATTTGCTGTATTCATAGGTAGCAGAGGAACTGAATGTTCGCAATATATGGAGTAGTTTTCTTCAAGGTTACGTACTTTGCACAAACCATATTTAGCAGAATGTGTCAATACTTTCTCTCCAACCAGCTTGCACACCAATTAAAAGACTTTTGGGACAATTTATATGTTGGCGGTGTGTATATCCCCTCGCAACAGCAACAGAATATATACATTGCCAACACAGTAGTCCTCCAGATCGATTTAATTGCGAGCAGTCCATAGGTTTGGCTACAGCAGTGACTCTTTCAATGCCGCCATAGCAAACCTCTCTGATGGCCTAACGGAGTAAGGGCCATCAGAGAAAAGGCGACAGGTCCACCTAACCAACTTAGATTGGTAGACATGTAACCCTTTTTTTCATTCTCCGTCACTGCAAGACAAACCCTGGTAGTGAGGGACAGCAACATGTATATAATGCTCACCCCACCATGGGAGATGATTCCCATGGTGATTTGAGCATTATTTTTTATTTTGAAAAGAAAATGTTGTTTTGGGATTTTCTTTTTCAAAATAAAAAATAATCCTGTTTGGTGCAGGGTTGACGCAAACAGAAATATGCATTGACAGGTACCGCCATGACAGCGAATTCTGCCAATGATTTAAAAATGACTGCCAGCTTTGTGGTCAATTATAAATACGGCATGCAGTCCTTCAAACAGTGGGACAGAGTAAATTACTCTGTCCCCTTGTTGGAACAAAAAGCCATCCACCATCACATAAATTGGCCCCTTTGACCTTCCAGCCTCTCCTATATTTAAGTGGAGTTCTGACTGGGTAACTAGAAGAGAAATAAGAAAAGTTACCAATATGATTTAACAAACAAGATGCCAAGTTAGCAAGCGCAATTGAAAGAGCAACTGTCATGGCTGCAGTGGCTTTGGAGGCTTGTGGACTTCCCACTAGGTAGACTGGGATTTCTAAATTTGGTGTGCGGTCCTCCACCAGAGTAACAGAGGCCCTTGCCTCTGCTGACCTGACAGAATAGTGGTCTTCCCAGTGTCCTATATATAAGAGGTTTCTTACATAGTTGAGAACAGATCTTCAAAAGGCTCTTGAAAATAACATATTCAATGGTGAGAGTTAACTTAATGCGAGGCACTTATTGACTGGGTAATGCAGGGGGATTCTTCTCAAAAACTGCTCCTGCTACTTCTAGGTTCCCAGCTTCTCGAGCATATCTGACTCTTCTACTGAGACTTAAAAGCAATTGGTATAATTATTGCATTGTGACCCTCATTTATTGTTCTTCAATAATTAAACATCAGTTCATCTAGGATATGTTTAGTACTTTATAGAATACATAACTACAATGTCTGATGAACAGCCTAGCCCATAGAATGAAGATTTTTATATTCTGTTGAGTAAATAATGAGTATTACCTGATGAAAAAATGCTTAAGGTCCAACATACAACAGTAAAAATTAGACAATAACAGTATTTATTGAGGCAAAATGCTTTTGAACATAATGAAAAAGGGGTTTAACTTAATGTAGTAATCTAGAATACTAAAAATCTGAAAATACTACAGCAGTACTCCACTAATTATTCCCATCCATCCACTCATAATCATTTAATCATCACAATGGAAATTTTCACCTAACTTCACATGCCAATATCCACTGTCATAATCACCCACATTACATGGAGAGAAAGGAGGAGAGATCCTCTCTAAATAGAAGTAGCTGTAAGCAATGTTCTGCAATTTACTGCTTTCTCTCATGCAGTTCCTACTGATTATTATTGACAGATTGTGATAGATACTGAAAAGATGATAAGATGAGCCCATTATATGGCATGTCACATAGATATTGTGGTTCTCCATCCTAGTCCAATTTTTATTGGACATAATGTATATGGTTCATTACCAGTTTGTGTCCCCCAATCTGTCTGAATTCAAACAGGATCAGGTATTAATATGGGCGATTCAGTGCACTCAAGATCTCCCATATCTGGCATAAGGCAATCATCCAGTCCTTGTTTCTTCTTTGCATTCTAAAACTTGAAGATGTGTGTGTCCAAAAAAGTGTATGGACATGTAACCAAATGAAAAGAAAGTGGCATACTCACACCTCACACAGAACGTTCAAAAGCTCTTCCATTTCTAAGATGGCTCTCCACATACTATTTACACTAAATCTGACAACATAGACACTGCTTATTCCCATGTGATCCCAGATACAAGAGCGTCTATTTTTGATGAGCCCAGAATCCACTCTTGCATTGGCACAGCTGTTTCTTGTGTGATATCTTGTGCTCAATCTGCCATTTGGTCTGTAAATTCTGGAGTAATTATTTCTTGGCACATATTCAATGACAGGAATCATATTAAAATGTTTATCGATGCAAATCAACATTATACTCTTAACCAAAGCATATTTACTAATTTCTTATTATATTCTCAACCAAAGCATATTTCCTAATACGACTTTTCACCTGTGCTGTATAACTGTCTGGTACCCAGTCCCTATGCTTCAACAAAAAATACGTTGATCTCATAGTTTCTGCATTCTGGGTACTCTCCTGATCTCATCCTTGAAAGAGGTGAGCTACCTTCTCACATAAAAGACACTGTCTGAGTGTAATAAGTCTCCTTATTTGTTAAATAAGCAATATTTGCCAGTTATTTAAAGTTAATAAATCATTTGACTAATGGCAACAGACTAAAAGTTCATAAATATTTTGATTGCATAATGATGCAGGACTATTTTTAGATGTAAAGTTCTTGGTTGTTTTTAACCTCACCTTAAAACAACACATATTTCCACAATATCTATATTAATTGTTGCAATACTACACAAAGAAAATGCAACCAGTAAGATGGAGTTGTATTTAGGCCAGTGTGTACTTTGACACTCGCAGTGTCTAAGTAATCATGTTACACAAAAATCGAGACACGCTTTCTTTGGATAAAATGTAGAGTACACAATTATTTCTTATTTACATTTACATGACTTGAACAGAATTCATTCTACAATATTACAGTTCCACAGTCCTACCTTGGTGCATAGCACTTGTATTCCTGCCCTCTTCTAATTCTTCCTGATTACGTAACTAACCCAGCCCTAGATTAGAAACTCTCAGTTCCACTTTGAGAGATGCTTGCATGTTTCCACCTTAACAACCACAACTATTACTGCTGCCCAGTTCAAGCCACTGAACATTTCTAAGATCTGTTCCACTTTACAGTTGTCTCTGCAAAAGTACAATAACATTCCTTATGAACCAACTATGCCACAGTGACATCACTCATTTATCAACTTATCTGTAGCTCTGCATTATCAAATTTTTAGAATCAGTCACCATCTTTTTATTGAGTCTTCTTAAAGACACCATCTCCTCCTTCCACCACTGGCCAAGTGGCTCACAATTGAACGTTGGGATGAATACAATCTTCTCATCTAGGTCTTTAAATCAATCCATAATTTCCAATTTATGCATCCCTCACAACATCACTCTCTGTATGCAAGACCCATCCTTCTACTCATAAATCACGTTACTGCTTTACAATCCCACACATTCGTGTACTGCCTCAAGGTTCTTTGTCCCTACAGAATCTTCTTACTGGAATGTATTCAACCTGGACAGAAAGTAAACTTTTGCCATGCCTGCCTTTGAAATTTCCCTAAAAAAATATTTTCCAGATGGACGTTCTTCTATTGCAGCACATCGCATTTGTTATTAGCTACACCAATGGTGTAAGGGTTTTATCATCACTTGATTTATGCTTGAGTCAATAGTGCATTACAGACATACTTTCACCTCCATTTTTACCACTAAGATGGACATGCAATCCTTATCTATAAAAAGTTATCTTGCGCTACCTCCCAATTCCCTATGTTCACTGTATCTTGTTTAGATACTCTCAGAAACTACAAATGTATAAACACAAATAACATAATAAATTGTATTTATATGCTAATTTGGTTGGGATTGATAATTGTCCAACAGCAGCTGCACATCTATGTGTAGAAATGCTTTTCAAATTATTGAAACAAAACTAACATGTTCGTAGAACATTAGGCAACATTTTGAAACACATTCCAAAATAATGTTAGCAGCACTATAACTATGTTAAAAGAATGGTCTAGCAGATAAATTGGATTCTGAATTAATATAGTCCTACTTAAGGAAAGACATAATGCAAGTAGTGTTTTTTACCTGCACAGCTTCCACCCTTTTCTTCAAAGCCAGCACTACAAGTACATTTCCCAATAGGTACCAGCCATTCACCTTCAGCGCTGCAATGCATCCTCGGAGGATTATCCAAGTCTACTTCGGAATTATTGACACACGTCCCTCTAACTTCCACAAGAGTTGCAAAGGCTGCCTCAGCAACGGTGTCTGGAAAAATTGCCAAATTCTGAATAGTAGAGAGACATTTTTTGTAATACACCCGTACAGATACTAGGGCAACACAGGCCCCTACATCCTGAAACCCCAAATGAAAACCTTTTTTGTTCAGATGACCAATTTCCCTCACTTCAGTGTTGAGTTTCATTTTACGCTCTCCCAAATCCCCTTGTGTGAAACTCTCATCAGCAGCTATTGTATCAATCTTTATGTACTTGCTCTCCTTGATGTTTCTGCCCAAGTCATAATCAGATTCAATGAAGTAAAGATTGAAAGTCTCCTTGCAAGTTCCGACAACTCCAGGAATACTATTACAATCCCGCAATGTGAATTTTAGTTCAATAAAGATCCTTTGGCCATTTCGCCTCATGATCCAGCCTGTTTGCAACCAGTTGTTTTGATTTGGCTCCATGACGTTGCAGACCTGATATGTGCGTATTGGCTTGTAGTTTTCATCCACCCCACTTATTTCTTCCCACTGTATAAAAATAAAAAAACAAAAACATGTTAAAAACTTTCCATATAAAAATACGGACCTAAGTACTCAGTAATTGTGTTGCCCTTAGAGACACTGTACACTTTGAAACAATGAATCTGACAAGGCATAATGGGTTAAATACGGAGAAGGCACTGGTGGTGACAACTTATACAACGTAGTGTGAATACACAAGGGGAACAAGTACAGGGATTTTCATGCTTAAAGATAAGTTTGAAATGGTAGATCTGTAAACTTGTTACACTGCTTCTGATTGGAGATCTGTTTTCAAGCTGAACAAGTATTGCACACAGCTGCATAAAAATCTCAGAAACAAAATTAAGCTTGAAGAAAGGCATAAAACAGTATAGCTCAAACTAAGGATGACCCTTCCATCCCCATTTACCTAAACATTAAGCCATCCAGGTATATGATAGAGGGTTTCTGCTATCAGTCAGATTTAGTAATCTTGACATTATGTTGATTAGATAAATCAAATATTGTTTTTTTGTTCGGTTCTATAAAAGGAATGGCTAGTGAACTATTCTTAGGATTTGACAAGGCAGAGGTATGAGTCTCAAATATTGGGCAAATATATACCAGTGATAATTTCAAAGAAATGCAATGCATCTGTATGAAAACCAGATAATTGTCAGATTTTCAGGAATCTACCTGAGAAAAACATTGCATACAGTTAACCATGAATTCAGCTGGAACTCATTTGCATTGGCAGTGGTCATCCTCAAATTCTGGCATGGCATCCACCCTCTTCCACCTAACATGAGCATTCATGCTTAAAACACAATCTACTGATACACAGAAAGGGTATTACTTACTCCATTTGATGGATGAGAGGTCCAGCCCAGCTCTGCCTGTGACTCCTTTGAATCTAGCAAAACAACTTCAGATAAAAAAGGCAGGTTAGAAAAATTAATTAGCATGTACTCCTTCTAAAGTATATATTGTGCTTGCTAGTCTTTATGTACAATTGTAATACTGCATTTTGCAATGCAAATGCATTGCATGGCACGCATCACGACTGCCACATCATGTCACATTCATGGTATTGATGGTCCTTGAGTTGACAGTAGCAGTTCTTGGCTTATTTAAAAATAGTTCAAAAAGTTTGTCATCAGCTATATTATTTGAATGCCAATCAAAAAATATTAATAAGTAGAACCCAATATACCTAATGGAATCTGATACTTTTTTTAACACAATAATGGAATTTGATCATTAAATATAACTTGGAGCAATAGTTCCTTTAGGACTCGTTTAATACAGTTAATAACTTAGTTGGGAAGACCAAAGGTGCCTAATAGCAATAACTGTATTACTATCGAAAAACAGAAGCAACATAACATTAATAAAATGTGTTTTAAACAGTTGGAAAATATCAGAGATAAAGTGCTTAGTGCTCTAATGAAGCACACAAATGCATGCATATGAAAAGTATGTATTTATCCAAAATGATCTAGGAGCGTCTATATTATAAAAGGCACAATTGGCAATCACAATCTGTGAAAATTGTAAATATTGTCCCTGGTCTAAATGTGCCAGCAGACATTCCATCCTGGTGTTGAGTTATAGGGTCATTATTAACGCACAATGGGCAGAACATTAATTGGAGGCCAATATGGTTCTAGAATGTGAAGAATGGGCCCAATTAATCCTAGTCAGCACTTTCTGAATAAGATTGTTATCCCAAAGGACCATAAAGTCCCATAGCACTATGGAGAAGGCAAGAATTAATAACTATTGTTCAAATGGGGAGGCAGAGTGAGTGCTGATGCAAAGAACAGAGCAGTACACCTGTGACAGTTGTAGCAGAGAAATCAACAATGCAGCAGAAACTAGTTTGAAACACATACTGATGTGTTTGGCTTGGGAGAAAGATTGAAATTCTGACATGTTGTGATTGCAAAGTTTGTCTTCCAAAATGATAGATGTCCTTTCCTTGTACTCTATTTTATAAAAAATACTTTTTAAATGTATCATACTATTACTTGTGTCCAAATTAGGTCATTGATAGGAGGTAAATTTGATCTACAAATGAGTTGTATTAAATAAGTGATAATGGCGCAATTGGTCAAAGTTACAGTGCATATTACCTAAAATAAAACTTATGTAGGCAGATGTACTACTTCAGTTTAGAATATATGATTCAAGAATGACATTTTAATTAAAGACAAAGCAAAGCAAGGTTTGAACTATTGTTTCAGTATATATTCACATAGCTGTTTTTCTGACTCACTTGGTTTAAATCTCATCTTCAAAAGTAGTTGTAAGTGGGGTGTCTACTGTTGGTCTGAGCATAATTGTGAACTGTTGTTTCACAAAATGTAACAACATTTTGCAAAACGTTTCAAAAAAACTTTTTTCAATGTCAAGTGAATAAACCGAATACCAATGCATATTTTGTATTATACATTCATGTGGGGTCCCGGTAAGGGTACTGGTTGAAGGAGAAAATGTCTTCCTCATGCAAGACAGTTTGCTCCTACAAGGTTTTCTCTTCTAAAGCCAGCTTCCCACATAGCATAACAGTGTGAAATTTCACGCCAATGAAATATTGAAATTTTATAAAAGTTGTGATTTTTAGAAGCATAAATTAAAGTTTGTACAGGCCTTTTCTGTTGAGCTTGATACCGTTAGAACAGTTGGAAAGCATTCATATTTCCACAACTATTTCCCAAATAATAATAATAATAATAATAATAATAATAATAATAATAATAATAATAATAAGAAGAAGAAGAAGAAGAAGAAGAAGAAGAAGAAGAAGAAGAAGAATACTTTTTTGATTATTTTTATTGATCAGTACAATACTGGCATGAGCTACAGCAAACCAAAATACAATAAATATTTAAGAAATACTTTATAGAATTCACACCTGCAAGCTGTTAGGTACTGTATACTGTGGCATTATAAAAAAAAGAGGATGCACAAATATGAACAATAAGGGGACAGTGGGTGAAATAAAGAGAAAGAAGTGAAAAACACATGTACTCATGCAATCATACACACTCATCTAGCTAATGCAGTCCTAATACGAAGATTTAAAGACACAGATCAAAGTGGTTTTGCCAACATTAGAGGGCAAACAGTGAATACTGTTTTGAATTTCCAGGTGATTGTTTACGCACATTTGGACCAACCACAAGCTGGTCATGGGAAGTTGGAAAAAATATAATAGCCATTGTTTCATTTTAAGTACACCAAGTCAGTAAAACTGGACAAAGCTCTGTACATGTCAAAGGCCAAAATTACTGAATAAACTGTTTGACCATCTTTGGAGGGGGTTACTGAAGTCATAGCAACTACCATAAAATCAATTAATTAGCTTTTCCTGTTTCCACACCTTCATATCTTAACTGGACTGTCAACATTGAAAGTAGCTGGATTCGGGTAAAAGAGCATAATAATTGCATCTATCTCTCTTTCACAATATGCACGACATGCTCACCTAAGGTTCTAAATCACTGCATGTCTGTCTATTTACTTCTGGACAGTTAAACGGTGCTAGACAAATACTACATGTGAATCAAAGAGCAGACTCTCTTGAAAGATCTTTGGATAGCAAATATTAAATTTGGCTGTGGCCAACTTACAACAATTTGAAGAGAGGTGAATTCTTGCTTCTGAGTCCAATTATTTGATATATTGATTGCTGTGTGACTGGAAGTCTGTTTACATTTTTAGCAGTGAAGAGTGAGGCAAGGCCTGGCCTACACATCAGTCTGTACAACCAAGCACAATAATTTGTGATAATAGACTGGCAAAATGTTTGCACTTCTTAAGAAAGAAACATATTCTATTATTGCTGCAGATTTATGTTTATATGATCACAAATGCACAGTGATCAGTACAATATTGCTATTATTAATCATATCACAGCATGGCAGTCTTTCGATGGAAGTAAGACTCTTATGGCATAGTTAAGTAGCAGTGGCTGAGAATTATAGATCTTCTTCAAGGTAAGTTAAATGCTAATGTGTACAGCCCTGTACAATTCTTGTGTGGACACTGACATATTAAATGATATTCCTTTTTTGTAGCACAGATGTGACACATGAAGCAAATGTTCTGATTCATTTCCACAACCCTACATCAATATTTGGTTATTATGTTGCTTGTCATAAAAACATTTTTGAGCTACATTGTAAATTGTAGCATGAAAATTAAATCCCACTGAGAAAATGCTTTTTGTTTAAAACTGTCCATACGTGGTCTTCAACTCCCTCTAATTACATGCTTAAATAGACATTTCTTGCAACGTTAATTTTTTACTTAGCCATGCTAGCTTGACTCTTCAAAAAAAGCATAATGAGGACTTGCTTATAGGGCACTATGCTCCCTAAAACCTCTTTGGAACAATAAAACAAGTCCCAGCATCAACTGTGTCCTACCTTTGTACTGAGTAAACAACATATTGTTTGCAATTAATTTAGACCTCTCAACTGTAAGTGTGATATCAGGTGATATGCAGGAGTTTTTGTAAACCAGGAACAGAACTGATTTTTACTAAATCAACCTAGTGACCATTATAGATTAATACTGTGAGTCTAAAAGAATCCCCTTGCTTTCAATGTAAACTAACATACGTAAACCCTCTGGCATCAGATTTATCGAGTTGAGTTGCTGCTCTAATGATTTAAGTTTGCTAGATGAAGGTTTAAAAACTGACTACTGTATAAGTGATACATTTAAGTGTTTTCTTCTTTGCTTCCTACCAAAACATGTATGTATACATCTCTTTCTCTAGAATATTGTCCCAATAAGGTTATGCATAAAATGCATCTACATCAATATACAGGGATTAGGTCAAAGTACCAGGGCCACATCATATGTGAAAACATTAATTTATGTCAATGATCTAAGCTCAGACCCCACAAACTCCATTCTGGTGAGGCACAACAGAGTCTTAGAAGATATGATTTTAAAATAGACTTAGGAAGGGTGTTAGGTGTACTTACCTCTGATGTTCTAAAGTACTTAATCTTGTAATCTTCCCTGTTCATCAATACTTGTCAACACTTTGATTTCAAACTTTGAATTATTGGCCTCTTATAATAAATGTTTCTCAATTCCTTCACGATGCTAATGTCTAAGTTACCTTGTGTAATGTTTCTTGTTGAAGGATATCATCCACTCTTTGGTTTTCATTCTGTATATTCTCTCTCCAAACGTTGGTAGTTGAGCCAAATAAACCTTCAAGTTTAATTTTCCTATGAACCAGAAGAATTTCATTTTACATATGAATAATGTTGTTTTAACAAATGTAACTCCTTATCAAAGAATTCTTTTTCAGTCATTGGAAGAGGTCATATCCATGTACCCATGATGTAAGGACAATCACAAAGTTACAATGTTTGCATGAGGCCGAAACAGAAATTGGGTATGCTTTGTAAGATAATTGGTAGGAATTGTTGGACCTGATATCCTTGACATGGGTTTGCCACAAATATTTGTGGTACAGTCACCTGAATAGGTTTTTGCTGGCTTTAGGCATGTAGCATTGTGCCACCCACTTCTGTAGCCATTTAAATGTGTCTAAGGTTTGACATTGTAGCCTGTGTGTGCAAGTTCAAATTGTCATTTGGACCTGGAAAATCAAACTTTTTGGCAGGTTTAAAACTTTCTATTTTGATACATATAATTCACCCACAGGGTAGATCCTAAATAGACCAGAGGACAGGGTACAGTGTATTTAAATTGTTAGACACTTTTAAGTTTTACATGTCCTGGTAGTGAAAAACTCCTAAATTAGTTGTTCACTACTGTGAGGTTTCTGTCTTCCTTAAGATAACACTGGGTTACCTTATTACATTTGAGAAGAGATAACTTTCAATTGGGAACAGGTAGGAAGGTCAAGTTTAGTGTGTAAAGAATTGCAATTTAAAGCCCTCTTTAATGGTAACGTCAGAGTTTACCTCAAAATTCAGAGAATGCCACTTTTAGAAAATTGGCATTTTCCTTGTCATAACTATTTGGTGCCTGTAGCCTGTTTACTGAGCCACACGACTAGGTATAGCTGGCAGACGTTTTTTGTGTAGTGCTCTCAGACAGTGAAACAAAGGGCCATTGGTGTTGGCAGAATGGGCCAACTCTGACTTGATGAGGGGGGGAGGAGAAACCACCTACCACACTTGCACATTGCAAAGGCTCTGCCTGAGCACACTCAAAAAGTGTTTGAACTGATCTATTCTGGCCCCAATCTGGGGCCAGGGCAGGAAGACAGGAAATTCCGAACACCTCTGGGGTGGAAACCTCCAATACCTTTTTTTTTACTTCAAACTGGACACGAGATATAAATACTGGACCCTTAGACCCAACACTTCAGTATACACCTGGAACTGCAGAAGACTCAGAAGGGGTGCTGTACTGCTCTGCCAGAAGGACTGCTTCTCTGCTGTCCTGTTGCCCTGACACCTGGGTAAAGGACTTAATCTGCCTCTTGAGCCTATGACAAGTAGAGTGACTCAGGCCAGATGGTTGGACTCCAGATCAAACGTCTCAGGAATAGAACAGGCTCCAACCACATTGAACCCAGCAGCTGGACTCGACCTGCTGTGAGTTGTGTTCCCCAATTCGTGCTACCCCTGTTCTTGGACCATTGGAAGTGGAATTGAAGATGCACTGCCAGCCCAGCTGAGGTGCCCTGGGCAGGACTGATGCAGCGTGATGCATCTCCTCGCAACTCCACTTCGGAACAGCCATTGCATGGCACATCCCTGATGCAGAACTCCACATCGCAGCTTGCATTCTCCTGCCAATGTGTGACACATCCTCAACAGAGGAATTTGGATCACAGTCCACAGTCTCCTCAGAACTGCTGCTCACTAATGTATCCTAGATGCAGGCCTTCACATCATAAGACCATCATCAATAGTCTCCACATTCAACAATGCAAGATTCCACATCGCAAGAACTGCAACTTATTTGCAAGTAAGGTACTCTTGTTCAGCAGTCCTAACTTGTTACCTGTATCCAGGCCACACTCCATCACAGTCAGCATGAACTTATGACTGTGTCTCAGTCCAGTGCGACCAGATACCCATACATGGTGCTTTTCTGCTTCTATGCAGTATGTTTCTTAAAATCTTTAAAATTGCATATCTCTGATTCAACTGATTGCATTTTGTCATTTTGGTGTATAATTGATTAAAATTACTCTATTTTTCTAATTTGATGTGGGATTTTTCTTCTGTTTTGTTTTCATTTTATTACTGTTTGAAGTGCTGCATAAATACTTTACACATTGCCCCTTAGTTAGTTTTATACCAACTACCAGAGGGTTAATGCAGGAAAGTTGTCCTTTTTGCCTGGTCACCTCCAAATGCTTTGGACAGATACTGGTGGTTACTAACTCTTGGCTGCGCCGTGGGTAGTGCTAACTAGACCCAAGGCCAGTGTACTGTGCAAAGTGAATATGTAACCTAGATTAATTATAATTGGCTAGGCCAACCTACCTATAAGCCCCTAGCATATGGTAGGGCATGTAGGTTTAGGGACCCCTGCATAGATAGTACCTCCATAGGTGTACTGCCGTGGTGGCCAGTGTCATTTTAAATACAGGGCTGCCTTGGTGGCTGTTTGTAAATTAAAGTTAACCCAAAATTAGACTTTGGAATTAAAAGTACTTTCAAAGTCTTAAACTACCGTATTTTTACATATGTCACCCCCTAAGGTGTGCCCAAAGTGCCCTTAGGGCTGGGTGCTTTGAAAGTATAAGCAGGGACTTTATAAAATATGTTTTATAAGCCCTGAAGACAGAAAAATAGCCACACTTTGTTTCCCCTCACGGTAGTGAATGGGCTCCATAGGCTAACATAGGGAGACTTTAGTTTTAATTAATAAGTCTTCTAAGGAGCTACATATTTCAAGTTTGGTATCAAATGATTGTTATAATAAATCCAACAACTTGCCATTGTTGAATTTAATATAACTAACTCAGGGAAACAGTATGCCAACTTCAGTCCTGTGGTGCCCTTCTCTGATTGGCCAGCCTCTGGCAGCCTGGCCAGACTGTCTTGATGAGGGGTGAAGTGGCCTGGGCTAAGAACAATGAAGTGTCTGGGGGGAGGAGATCTGCCTCAGCAGATGGTGAAACAGGATGGGGGGAGCAGCCAAACTGGACTTCAAACGTGGGAAGGACATTTGGGACAGCTCTGGACCTCCACCATTTCCTGCAAACCCAGAGAGTCGGGTGTCCCACTGAATAGAGTAGGAGAGGGCAGGAAAGGAGTGTGTTAAGGGAACTTAGCCACACTAGTGAGTGGGCTCAGCCAGACCTAACCTCTAAGATTGAATTTCTACCATTTTGGATTTTTGAAAAATGTTGCTCCCGGGGATTGATTTTGCACACTTCCCAGGAATTGGTCATCTAAGAGGGTGGTGGCCTGCATGTGATTGGGCAAGGGGCCCCCCAGGTTTCCACCCCAGGAGCAAGGATAAATATGGAGAAGGAGAGCTCCAGGGACGTCAGATCCAATTTCAAGTTCAGCCTGGCTGAAAATGTCTGTCCTGAAAAATCGACTAAGTCCGAAAGTAGAATTCTTCATCGAGGTCTTCTGCGACGCTGTCCGAGGAGGGCCCCAGGGAGGTTGGATCCAACTTATGACTTTGTCCCGGTGAAGAAATTCTTCAAGAAAAAGAATAAGGGCCTCATTACGAGGCTGGCGGTCTTCAGGTCACCAGCCCCCCATTGACCGTCAGGACCACTGCTGTTGTTTTGCTGCCATGAAAAAGCTGGCAGAGAACAAGTGCAGGGTGCTACAGGGGGGCCCTTTGCACTGCCCATGCACCAAGCATGGGCAGTACAGGGTTACCACTGCCCAGCACCATCGCAATGTTCACTGTCTGCTGAATAGACAGTGAACATTGAAAGGGTGCTGGTGCAACCTGCTGCAAGATTATTGCCGCAGGCTCGATTACGAGCTGAAGACAATGCTGCCGCATGTTTCCCGCTAGGCCGGCGGGTGGAAACCAAGGTTTCCACCCGCCGGCCTAGTGGAAAGCCCCTAATAGGTCTGACCAAGGCATCCCTCTCACTGCTGTTGAGTAGGTCTCCATCGTGGTCAGTCTCAAATTTTGACTTTGCCCTGGTCGAGTGCGACCAGAAGTCTAGATTGGCCCTTTTAGTTTCTATCCTCGAAAAACATTTAATCATTAAAAATTCATAGCTCTGGTTCCCCTTATCCAATTTTAATTGTTTTGGTGTCAAATTAAAGATACAAATATTTTCTATTTTTATTAATCAGTTTTGGACTTTTCAGCTGTTTCCTGTGTTTTATTTAATTATTGTTTTGTGATATTTGAATGCTTAACACACTTTGGGCCTCACTAGGAGTTTGGCAGACATAAAACTCTGTCCATCAAACTCCCGACAGGGTGGCCGCTGTCTACACAGTGACCTCCCCACCGGAGTCATTAAAAGTTTCCCCCTAGGTCAGCGTTTCCGCTATCTGGCCTAGCATTTTGGATTCAGCCCCTTGGAGTTACTGTTTGGGCACACTGTACGAAGCCCATTGTGTTTGGTAAGAGAGTCTGGGGAGAAGCCTTTCAAGGAGTCCAACAAAATGTGCTTGATTATGTGCAGGGTCTGCATTCAGGCATTGCTGAGTAAATGAAGAAGGCAAGCAGCAACCTGGATGCCAGCCAAGAGCTCATGAAGCTCTGGCATGACCAGAATGCTACGATGCCTGAGTATCACCAAGGTCATCTGGGGTGGTTTTGGAGCATTTGGCTCCTAGGGCACTTCAGGCCACTGGCCCTACGCAATTTTGAAGAACAAGGGTGAGGTCACCTACCTGATGGACCTTGGCACCACAAGGAATCCTCACAGGATCCTACATGTTAACAGGCTAAACCCCTACCAGGACATGGCAGACATGACCATGCTTATGGTCACAGATGAGGGAGAAGAGGAGGAGCGTGAACCTCTGCCATATCTCCTCTCCAGCAATGCACGAGATGGGTCAGTGGAGGGAGTAGTACTCTCTCACAATTTGACAGCTCAGCAGCAGAAACACTGCAGACAAATCTTGTAGAAGTTTGTTGGACTGTTCTTTATGGCCACTGGACTCACCAATTGTTGTGTCCATGACATTGACACCGGTGACAGCTTACCTGTCCAAAATAAGTTGTACAGTCTGTCAGACCAGGTCAAAGCCAACATCAAAGCTGAGGTTGCTAATATGTTGGAGCTAGAGGTAGTTGAGCCCTCTGATAGTCCTTGAGCCAGTCCAGTGGTACTGGTTCCCAAACCTAATCCTCAAGTTGGGAAAAAATAACTAAGATTCTGTGTAGACTACAGAGGTTTAAATGCAGTCGCTAAGACTGACGTTCATCTTATACCTAGAGCTGATGAGCTCATTGATAGTTTGGAGCTGCTAAGTTCCTGAGTCCATTTGAGTTGACCTCAGGATACTAGCAAATTGCCTTAAGCCCAGGAGCTAAGGAGAGGTCAGCATTTGCCACCCCAGAGGGTGACTTTCAGTTCAAGGTGATAACCTTTGGTTTGAACAATGTCCCTGCCACCTTCCAACGGTTGGTAAACAGAGTCTTGTCTAGGGTGGAATGTTTTAGTGCAGCTTATCTGGATGACATAGCTGTATTCAGTTCCACCTGGGAGGATCACCAGGTCAACCTGAGGGAAGAGCTTCAGACCCTGCTCCAGGCAGGCCTGACTATCAAGGCAAGCAAACGCCAGATAGGGCAGAGTTCAGTGGTGTACGTAGGCCACCTTGTGGGTGGTGGCCATGTACAACCTCTCTGGCCCAAGATCTAGTCCATCCTGGATTGGGAAGCTCCTAAAACTTAGACTGGGTTCAGGGCCTTTCTTGGCCTGACTGGGCATTACAGGGGGTTGGTTTGGTTCAGAATTATGGGACCATTGGGGCCACTCTGACAGAACTCACATCAAAGAAGCAGCCCAAGAAGGTCATTTGGACCCAAAGTATCAGAAAGACTTTGACACCCTGAAGAAGGCTCTGTGTTCAGCACCAGCTCTACTGGCTCCTGACTACGACAACAAGATTATAGAACAAACAGATGCTTCAGAGGAGGGGATTGGTGCAGTGTTAGCACAAGTCAACGAAGGATCAGCCAGTTGCCTTCATCAGCAGGTGACTACTCCCTAGAGAGCGAAAATGGAGAGCCATTGGGAGTGAGGCCTTTGTTGTGGTCCGTTCCCTGAAGAAGATGAGGCAAACTGGTTTGGCACTCACTTCCGAATTCAAACCAACCACAGACCTCTCAGATGGCTCATGCAGATGAGCGGGAGAACCCAAAGCCATTAAGGTGGTCCATTTCCCTACAGGGGATGGACTTTAGAGTGGAGCATAGACCTGGAACTGCCCATGCCAATGCAGATGGCCTTTCCACGTTTTTCCACCCAGCTGATGAATACTACCAGTGTAGCTTAGGACCCATCACCTTTCATCTGGGGGACAGTATAGGAAAGTTGTCCTTTTTGCATGGTCAACCTCAAACTTTTAGGACAGATACTGGTGGTTACTGACTCTTGGCGGTGCCCTGGGTACTGCTAACCAGTCCCAGGGCCAGTGCTCTGTGTAAAGTGGATATGCAAATTAGGCTAATTATAATTGGCTTTGCCAACCTACCTATAAGTCCCTAGTAGATGGTAGAGTCATGTAGGTTTAGGGACCCCAGCATAGATAGTACCCCCGTTGGTGTACTGTTATGGTGCCCAGTGTTATTTTAAATGCAGGCCTGTCCTGTGGCTCCTTTTAAAGTTAAGTTAACCCCAAATTATTAAACTACCTTACTTTTACACATAGGTCACCCTTAAGATGTGCCCTATGTACCTTTACGGCTGAGTGCTACACAACTATAAGCAGGGACTTTATAAAATATGTTTTATAATCCCTGGTGATGGAAAAATAGCCAAATTAATTTTCCCTCACTGTAGCGAATGGGTTCCATAGGCTGACAAGGGAGACTCTACTTATAATTTAAAAAGTCTCGAAAGGAGCTAGATATTTCAAGTTTGGTTTCAAACTGATTGTTGTAATAAATCCAATACCTTGCCATTGTTGAATTTAATATAACTAACTCAGAAATAGTTTTAGAACTCTACCTGAAAGTTGCTAACTTCAGCCCTGTAGTGTCCTTCTCTGATTTGCCAGCCTCTGGCAGCCTGGCCAGACTGCCTTGATAAGGTGTGAAGTGGCCTGGGCTGAGGACAAAGGAAATGTCGGGGTAGGAGATATGCCTTAGCAGATGGTGAAACAGGATGGGGGAGCACAACCAAATTGGACTTCAAAGGAGGGAAGGATATTGGGGCAGCTCTGGACTTCCCCCATTTCCTGCAAACCGAGACTACCAGGTGCCCCCTGATAAGATTAGGAGAGGGCTGGAGAGGGGTGTGTTAATGGAACATAGCCACACCAGTGGGTAGGCTCAGCTAAACCTAACCTCAAGATTGAATTTTTGTCATTTTGGATTTTTGAGGAATGTTGCCCCCTGGAATTGATTTTTGCCACACTTCTGGGAAGTGGTCATCCAAGACGGTGGTTGCCTGCACGTGATTGGTCAAGAGCCCCCCACCCAACTTTCTACCTCAGGAGCAAGGATAAATATGACAGAGCTGCATCCACCCTTAAGATACCTACAAGGAACAAAGACAAGAAGACGGAAGGCTGTCCTGCTGGACCCCTGACATGCACCTTGACACTGCACTCTGAAGGAGGGCACCAGCTGCACAGTTGGGCTTCACCACTAAAAGGAAGTTGACTGTCTTCAACTACTTCAAGAAGGGACTCCCTGTTTCCTTCAGGTAGCCAATAGCTGACCAGAGTCTCATGCATAAATGCCTGAAGAAACTGACCAGCTGACCGCTGTCCAATGGACATTTTTGAGTTTGAGCCAGGTGCATTCCGGGAGTTGGAGTCCTAACCCTCAAGGAGCAACTCAGAGCTTCTGGAAACTTGAGGTGAGTTGTGGACTCCTAAAGGGCCCTCAAAGACCTTCTGGAAGAAGATCCAGAAGTTTGGAGAAGATTGGAGAACTTTTGTTAAAAAGCTCCATAAAGGGACTGACCCGACGGCGTGAACCAAGCTGGCTTATGTCTACCGTGACCCGGAGTCCCAGACTTCCAGGATTTCACCAGGGGCTCCTTTAAAGGCTATCCGATGATGTTGAGTCGAAAAAGGCTTACTGTGGAGGGTTGTCTGACGTCGGAGAGAAAAAGCTTCCAAAAAGTGACAAAGTCATAACATAAAAAGTTGACGGAGGTTTCCCACGTAGAGTATCCGAGGATGGCTCAGGGACATTGGATCCAATTTCAAGTTCGGCCCGGATGAAGATTTCCATCCTGAAAAGTCAGAACGTAGAATTCTTCATCAAGTTCTCCTGCAACGCGTATCTGAACAGGGCTCCAAATAGGTCAGATCCAACTTCATCCCGGTGAAGAAAATCTTCAAGAAAAAGACTAAGGATCTGATTATGAGTTCAGTAGACAGTTTACACCATCTGTCAAACTTCTGGCGGGGAGGTTGCCGCCATACTGGCTACCTCCCCGCCGGGCCCATTAAGAGTTTCACCCTAGGTCAGAGGGCAGAAACCTGAGTTTCTGCCCACTGGCCTACAGCCGGGAAACAGCTTACAGCATTGCCTCCGCCTAATAATCCAGCCGGTGGCAATGCTGTAGAATGCAGGATGTACCAGCACCCTCGCAACGTTGAACGTTGCGAGGGTGCTGTCTAGGGGGACCCTGCACTGCCTATGACAGGTGCATGGGCAGTGCATGGGCCCCCTGCACCTGTTCTCTGCAAGCCTTTTCATGGCAGTCCTACCGCCATGAAATGGCTGGCAGAGAATGAGGTTATAATCCCCAAGGCAACACCCCTTGCAGCGCTGCCCTGGTGGATTGGAACCGCCACCTACATCCAGACCACTCGGATCCCTGATCCTGGCGGATCTGAGGGTCCCACTGCGGCCTGACTGCCAGGGTTGAAATATGTCACTCGGACCACCGCATTGGTGGCAGTCTGACCGCCATCGGCGATTCGGGCGGTCGCTAGACCATTAGACTCATAATGAGGGCCTATGTCTAACGGTAAAACTTTGACTGAGGCCTCCCGCTCACTGTAGCTGAGCAGGGCTCCATCGCAGTTAGCCTCAAATTTGGAGTTTTCACCATTCGAGTATGACCAGATGTCCTGATTGGCACTTTTAGTTTCTTTTTTTTGTTGTTGTTATTGGAACTTCTTCTTTTTTTATTTTATTTTTTATTTTTTGGAAAAGGAAGGGAGATAATTATATTCATACATCATTGCCAATAAACATACAGTTCACAAAAAAAAAATATATATAATTACATCTTCTCATTAGGCTGGAAGGGAACACTTTCCTCATCTATCATCCAGACAAAACCTCAGATTGAGCCTTCATTCATTGGCCGAAAGCCAATTCCGAAATTGTCCCCAAATAGCTTTCCCTTTCTTCCTAGCCAATCTCCCCTTCTGTTCATACAGTGCAATTTCCAGATGATACACAGATAATAACCGGCCCAGCCACTGCTGCCACGACGGTGGTTGCGAGTTCAGCCATGCAGAGGAGATACATAATTGATAAACCGCCATGGCAAGGAAAATAAATGCTCTCTGTCATCCCCTTATTTGCTCAGCGACCCCTAAGACCATGATCTCTGGGGTAAGGACCACATCATACCCCAATATTTCTTTTATCACGAGTTGCATGCCATCTCTCAATGTCGTTAGTTCCATGCACGTGGCAAACATATTAACTATATCTGTTCCGTGGACCCCACACCTTGGACAATGAATTCTTCGTGAGCCCCCCAACTTAACAAGGTGGGCCGGTGTATAGTACAGGTCGAACATGGTCTTATAATGTTGTGCTTGTAGAGTTGAAGAGAGTAGCATAGTGTGTCCTAATTCGAGTGATTTGAGGAAATTAGCACTTCCATCAACCAGTTTGCCGTTCCACCTTTCACTATGCTTCCCCAAATCATCGGGTTGTTCTGCCATCAATAAGGAATAAATTAATTTGATAGTCATATTAGATTCCTCCAGGATACCTTTTAACAGTAGGTTACTTTTAAACCCCTGTGGCCCCCCCGTTTTCTTGCCCAAAAAGTCTCTTACCTGTAGCTATTGAAAAAAATCCCTTTGTTCTAGACCGTACCGTTCTTGAAGACTCATAAACGCCTTCATTCCAGAGTGGTCGAAGAAGTCTCCTAACCTCACTATGCCTTGGGATGCCATTTTGCCATATAGCTATCCTTAAATATTTCAGGAAGCGACGGGTTATTCTTAATTAGGGTATAATAGTTAAATCTTCCAAGCCCGTTCTTTATACGCCATGGCCGCCAGCATTTATAGGCCGCCTCTAATACCTTGTATCGAGCTTTTTTATAATACCCAGGTTCATGGAAGGTTAACAAACACCCATTGGCGGCGGATCCCACGAGCAACTCATAGATATTGGGACCATCTTCAACCTCATTCTCCCCTGCTCTTTCCCCCCATAATGGGCGCATATATTGAAATGCTGCTGCCATTTGATATAGGGCCCAGGGCCAACCCCCCCTTTTCCCGAGGTAGAGACATAAACTTACCCGATCTTCTACACTTGCCATATGCCCAAATAAATCTCATAACTACCCGGTCCATATCTTCAAACCGAGAATTTGTAAAGTTCAAGGGTATGGCCCGGAATATATACAATAATTTTGGGAGGAGAATCATTTTGACCATATTACACCTCCCCATTATAGTCATATGCAAATTATTCCATCTATGCATATCGTTTTTAGCCTTTGCAAGTATTGGATCTAAATTCAGGTTGATGATTTCTCCTACTCTTGGTGTAATATTGATGCCCAAGTAAACTGCATGCTCCACCCTCTGATTGTCCTGAGAATTTGTATATTGGTTAACCAACAACTGTGTTTTGGTTCTATTTAACAAATACCCAGAGAACATCCCAAACTTGGTCGTCACCTCTTCGATTTCTTTCAGTGCTGAATCTGGATTGGAAGTTATAATGGCTATATCATCCACATACGCTAGGAGTTTTGTATCCCATTCATGCCTCCACACCGGCATAATCTTCCTATTCCCTTCGAGCTGTCTGAGCAGGGGATCTATGTATAAGGCGAACAACAGCGGAGAGCATGGGCATCCCTGCCTAGTACCTCTCCCTACTTGGATACATTCAGACTGCCCTCGCAGTAGTTGTATTCTCACTCCCGGAGACTTATATATAGCTTTTATTGCCAGGATGAACTTTTCCCGAAAACCATAGTTCTCCGTAACCTGCCAAAGATATTTCCAATTAACTCGATCGAATGCTTTCTCTGCATCTAACAGGGCGACAGCCATGGGCTCCTCCGCGACTTCTGTCGCATCGAAAAGCGTGATAACTCTTTGAATATGTTCTACCATGTCTCTACCAGGGACAAATCTATGTTGTCTAGGTGTTACCAATTTCTTAATCACCAGGGATAATCGGGCAGCGAATATTTTTGAATAGACTTTAGCATCACTATTAATTAATGTTATCGTCCGGTATGAGGCCGGGCTCTGTGGAGCCTTCCCTTTCTTTAAAAAGACTACTATGTTGACCATTCCCCATGATGGTGGGGTTTCTCCACCGTTCTGTTCCTGAATAAACAGCTCTATCATCAGTGGAATTAGCAGTGTTTTGAAAATTTTGTAAAACTCTAGCGGGGTCGCATCAGGGCCAGAAGCTTTCCCGGTGGCCAGTTCGCTTAATGCCTTGTCTATTTCTAAACTACCAATCTGTCCCTCCAATTGCAAATAATCCTCTTCTGATACTTTATTAAACCTTATGGAGCTTAAAAATTCCTGCATCTCTGTCGCTGAGAATCCAGTTGTATCGCTATAAAGCTCAGTATAATATCCCTGGAACACCTTCCTAATTCCATCCGCGTCTAACACTATTTGTCCCTGTTGATCTTGAATCTCTCTGATGACCCCGGCTGCTGCTTTATGGCTTGCCCTTACCACCAACAGGTGCCCAGTTCTTTCTCCAAACTCATAGCTTTCAGAGCGTTGCGAAAGATATTTTCCCACTACTCTTTCTGCGGTGACTTCATTTATTGCTGCCCTTGCTATAGCAATCCGCTCCTGGATATTCTTTGTATCTTCCCCCCTTTCTATGGCTGCAATCAACTGTATTTCTAAATCTCTAAGCTTTGACTGTGAGTCCCTTACTTTACTTTGAGCACTTTTTTATTTCTTCAGGCTAAAGCTCAAAGTCGCCCCCCGTACTCCTGCTTTCAAGGCATCCCAGACTATCTCTATAGGGGCAGACCCTAAGTTAATCTCAAAGAATTCAGCTATCCAGTTCCTCATGTAATCACAGTATTCGAAGTCCTTAAGAAGCCCTCTTTCAAAGGTCCACCTCCTGGTTTTGTACTCGAGACCATTTAACTCCAAGTCCAATACCAGAGGATTATGAACGGACATATTCCGTGGATATAATTCCATACTAGCTTGTGTTAACAATTCAGGAGATGTCAAGAAAAAATCTAATCGAGCCAATTTCACATGAGGGGCAGAGAAATAAGTGTACTCAGGATCTAAATCACATAGCTTAACCCAGGCATCCACCAATCCTAACTCTTTCTGCAAACCAACCATTGCCTTAAATACACGAGGCTTCCGCCTCTGATATTTCTTAGCTACGGGTGCTAAGAGATCCTGCAAGCCATCCCAAGAGCCATTAAAATTAAAATCCCCGCATAGGATATACGGGGAGGCCAACCAGTTAGTTATACACCCATGGTGTCCATTACAACTGGGTCATCGGTTACCGCCCCATATACAGAACATAGCGTAAAACTACCGCTACCATAGAAACATTCTACAATTGCCCATCTCCCATTCCTGTCAGCCTTCTGTCTAGCAAATTTTACTCTATTACTCCAGTCCAGTATTGCCACCCCTTTAGTTTTCACATCTTGTTTTGAGCATACTATCATTCTCATACCAAGTGACCCTAAGATTCCACGGTTTTTATATTCCACATGTGTCTCTTGTAAGCAATAAATATCCGCCCTAAGGGTTTTCAAATCTTCCATAACTTTCCTTCTTTTTCGGGGATCATTTAAACCACAAATATTAATAGAAGCTATTCAAAGTCTAGTCATTTGTATCCCCTTTTTCTTTTTCCCCTCCTCCCCTTTCCCAGCCTTTTCTCCCTCCCAGTCTTTTTTGTTTGATTTCCATCCTGGCTGTATGAAGTCTTACATATACTTCCCTTCTCCTCTCCCTCTCTTGTCCTTATATTCTTCTCAATTCTCTTTATCCCTTCCTTTCCCATTTTTCCCCCCTTTCCCCCTCTTCCCCCTTCCTACCCTTCCCCTCCCCACACCGCTCCCATCTGCCCCCCCTCCCTCCCCGCAAGGGCTGGTTGGGGTCCCTTCCTCCCAGCCAGCCCTCCCCCTTCCTGAAGAGCAATCAGACCACCTTTGGCCCGAATGTTGGCGTTACGTAGATATGGGGTGCCCGCCCACCACCAAATTCATTGCCATCTTAACCCACATCATTTTAGCCCCATCAAATATTCCTTTGCTTGAATCTCTGACGTAAATCATCTCACTTTCCCATTCATAACCGTTTTTAGGCGAGCAGGGGCTATCAGATAAACTTCTCCTCCCTCATCAAAAAATGTTTTGATCAGCTGTCGGAGCCGCCATCTACGCTCCACAGTTGTATGACAAAAATCTGGTCGAGTGAAAAAAGTGACCCCTTCCATATTACGCGGGGCGTTAGGGCGAGATTTGTCAAAAATAGCCTGCCTCAGCAAATAGTTACTAAAAAACACCAGAATAGCTCTAGGATATTTTGAGTCAGCTGAATGTGCTCCCTCCCTCCGAGTTGGGGGAAATCTATGGACACGCTGAATCTCGTTATCCCAGTCCCAATGATTCAATTCGGGAAATGCCCCCTGTAGTAGCTTAATCATGTAAGCCCGGATGTCATTCCCTTCCAGCCCTTCCTTTATGCCCAAAAAACGCAGATTATTTCTTCTCTGTTGGTTCTCAAAGTCTTCCAGCTTCCACATTATGTCAGTCAATTGGCCCTCCTGCGTAGCATTCTGTTGCATCAGAATATCGACATCCTCTTCGACTACTACTATCCTCTTATCCATTGAGCCTAATTTGGCTTCTATCTCAGTACATGATTTTGCTACTTTACGAACTGCTCCTTGCAGCCGCTTTGTGGCTACCGTGGCTCGACGACTTTCAATCCGAGTTTCTGTTTGAAATTCTTTAATTGAGATATATATTGATTGTAGCATCCCAGAATCAGTGCTCGCAGCGCATGTATCACTCTTCATACCCTCATTACTTCCTTCCATGTCATTATCCACCAACTGTTGACAGTGCCAATAACAAGGGAGCAAGATGGCCATCGCGTAGAGAGGGGGTAGGCTCGTCTGCCACGCCCACCCCGGATATCGGACGCCAGCCAGCCGGCGCCGCGAAGCGGACGCGGAGAGGTTGGGGAGAAGCTCTCTCCTTTCACCGATCACTTGCGCTATGCCGCGGCTCAAGGCGGCAAGAAAGGAGGCACTGGGAGAGACCCCACGGGCATAGTGCGGTGCAGGAGAGCACCCTGTTTTGGCTTCGCAAACAGAGCAGGCAGAACGGTCTGATCAATGACAGCCATTGGGGGCGAGCACACGTTGCCCTCTAATTTTGGGAAAAATGCAGGAGAAGCCAAGAAGAGGAGTATTTGAGAAATACCCCCCATGCCCGACCTGGTCTTCACTCTTGATTCTGTAAAAAAAAAAAAAAAAAAAGCCCAAGTAATAAAAGGGGGGAAAGTGGCTTGAAATGACTGGTCTAGACTTTTAAGAAAATGCTAGCAGGATTCTGCCCCCTTTTTCCCTTTTTTTGTTTTTGTTTGTTTTTCTTCTTCTTCGTGCAAAGACCCTAACAGATCTAAATATAAATATAAGGCTGTGTGGACACTGAGGGAACTTACCCTATTGAATTTTTGAACATGTGAACTATAACAAAAAGAACATTGAAAATTAAAAGCTCTACGGGGTACAATCTTAACAAGTACTGGGTGACCCCAAAAGCTATTGATTACCAAGGTTAGTACTGATCGCTCTTGCACCCCCTATCAGTCTGCAAGGGGTATTATTAAAAGAGTGATACACGACGTGATACACGACGTGATAGTAGTAATAGTAGGGCTAGCTGGATTTGTGAGAGCACTCCCCCACTCCTTGAAAATAAATATGGCACCAAAAATGGCTCAGAACTCTGGAGATAAGACAGACGGCACCAAAATTCCACGGTCAGGAAAAGATAAAGGGGACCTGACGAACAGACGGCCTATATTGACAATGGGTAGACAAACTGGGAGAAACATAACTAGTGAAGGGAAAGACGTAAAGGTCGACGATAACATCTCCCCCCTCTTGGAGACTAGGGGGAAAAGTAAAACCCAGGCTACTATCACGTATTTTCTTGCAGGAGGGACGCAAGAAAGTGGAACTATGCTTACAACCCCCACCTCTGGAGAAGGTCAGTCTGTCACAGAAAGTGCACCCGTGGGGGCCCTCAGTGAAAAGAATCTTATGGAAATGAAGGACCCCCCTACAACAGCAGCGCAACCCGGTGATGGTGGATTAGTGGGCTTAGACAGCTGCGCGATGGTAAGAAGGAAGGAAAAGGATCCTCCCATCAGTCAGGAGTGGCCCCTAGTGCAGCAGCATGCGAACCTAACGCAAGTAGAAGATGTAAGTAATATAAAACCTACACAGGATATCGAAGATGGGCAAAATATATCGCAAAACCCAGGAGGGCGTGACAAGGAAAATGAAAAAGAGATTAAAATCTTGGACTGGGCAAAAGATAGTGGGGACAAATTTTACTCTCTGAAAGAGGAATCCGATTTCAGTAGTGGTGATAAGCATAGCCTTAGCGAATCCGGTAGCAGTATATCCTCTGAGAGGGGAAATGTATCATCAAGTAACGAACCCACAGTACGGCAGAGGCGGCGGCAGCGTAAGTGCACAAAAACAAGGTCTGGGTCGCAGGAGGGCACAGAATTTTCCGCATCAAGTGGTAGTAAGACATTAAAATGGGACTACTCCGTCATTAGTTTAACGGATACAACGCGTACAACAGATGTATCTGCCATGGGCACTTTTAGGGCATGATGTAGAAAGCCTTTTGCACGTCGCAAACTGTGAAAAACGCTGTTTGCGACATGCAAAAGGCCTAACGCGATGCACAACCTCAAATTGCGAGTCGGTACCGACTCGCAATTTGAGGCTGCAACTCGCAAATAGGAAGGGGAGTTCCCTTCCTATTTGCGACCACATCGCCATGCTGAGTTGCTTTGTGACCGCGAATGCGACCCATGGGACCCCTTCCCCTTTGTGAATGATGTAAAAAAAAAATTCAGAGCAGGCAGTGGTTCTATGGACCACTGCCTACTCTGAAAAAACCGAAACCAAATGGTTTCGGAAGTTTTTCTTTTTGCAACTCGTTTTCCTTTAAGGAAAACGGGCTGCAAAAAGAAAACAAGAACTGGATTATTAAAAAAGCAGTCACAGACATGGAGGTCTGCTGTCTCCAGCAGGCCACCATCCCTGGGAGTGCATGGACTCGCTATGGGGTCGCAAAATGCGACCCACCTCATTAATATTCATGAGGTGGGTCCTTGCGACCCCATAGCGAGTCGCAGAAGGTGTCTGAGACACCTTTCTGCATGCACTTTTGCGAGTTGCAATTTGCGAGTCGGTATGACTCGCAAATTGCAAGTTGCTAAATTTTACCTACCTACATCTGGCCCTTAGTTTCTATGCACTAAAAAAACATTTAGGTGGTCATTATGACTTTGGCAGTCTTTTACAAACACCACCAAAGCCACGGGCCCCAGAAAACTGCCAGTGCTGGCAGTCTTCTGCCCACCATATTACAGGTACTGCTGGATTTCCACCACATATTGGGTGGAAATCCAGCAGTAGTTGTGCTGGTGGGTGGAGGAGCTGGTGCAGTTCCACCACCGGCCTTGACCTGTCAGATGGACACCACCCACTGTATTATGTGCAGTAATATAGTCTGGCAGTGTCCTTCTGGCGGGGAGCTGCCGGAGGTGGAAGCGCCCATTCCCCTTCCCTGCCAGACGACCTCCTCCCCGTACCAGGTAAGTTGATCGTCCGACTGGGGAGGGGGGTAGGAGGGTGTGTGGTGGCGTGTGAGTGGGTGTTGTCTGTGTGTGTGCATAAATGTGCATATGTGTGGTTGTATGCGTGTGTGAATGTAGAAGTGAGTGCATGTATGAATGTAGAAGTGAGTGTGTGTATGAATTTAAGTGTGTATTGGTGTATGAATGCAAGTGTGTATGTGCGTATGAATGTAAGTGTGTATGCAAGTGTGAATGCATGTATGAGTGCTGTGGTGAATGTGTGAATGGATGCATGTGAGTGCATGCATGTTTGTCAGTGTTGATGAATGAGTGTATGCAGGGTGCGTGCGGGTGTCTGTGCGCGTGTGCATGTATGTGGGGAGGGGGTTGGGGCAATCTACCTGGAGGGGGGTGGGTGTGGGGGTAAGGGGTTTGGGGGGGTGCTTGCAGGGGGGCTTGGGGGTGTCGTCTGCCAGTGACAGGGAAGGAATTCCCTGTCACCAGTAGCATTTGCACCATGGTTTTTGTGGCGGTGCTACCACCACGGAAACCTTGTGGAAAGGTGGCTCCTAATACCGCCAGCGGTCTGCTGTAGCCTGCAGGGTCAGAAATGCTCATCTCTGGCCCAGCAGGTCCAACTGCGCTGGCGGTATGATCAGAAATGTGGCGGGTTGGCAGAACCCATAAGTGAAACCGCCACTGTGACCCTGGTGGTCAGTAGACCGCTAGGGTCATAATGAAGGCCTTAATCTTTAACAATTCATATCTCCGTTTCCCCTTATCCGATTTTAATCTTTTTGGTGTCAAATTAAAGATGGAAATATTTAGTATTTTTATAAATTGTTTTATTTTATTTTTACAGTGTTACATGTGTTTTATTTAATTATTGTTTTGTGATATTTCGTTGCTTTACCCACTTTGTCTCCTAAGTTAAGCCTTGATGCTCATTGCCAAGCTACCAAGAGTTGAGTGGGGATTAATTTATTGAGACTTGACTGGACCTAGTGGGGGATAGTGGCCTATTGCTTAGTGTAGCTGCTTACCTGCCCTTATCAATAATCCATTTTCCAACAGTTAAGCATAGAATAATTTGAATTTTGCTTGTGTTGAGCAGGCTAAATTGCAGTTTGCTTCTGTTGCACACTGACAGAGATTGTAGTTGCTGCTTGAGCATGGTTTCATTCTCTCCCCCCCCTACCAATAACCCAATTTTCAACAGGAATAAACTCATGGACAAAACTATTTATATTGTTTATGAAAAGCAGTCTATGTCATTTTTTTAATGATTTATGATATGAACAATCATTCCTGTAGGACAAATGATCATATTGAAAGTCAGAGGACGTTAGCAATACACAAAGGGAAAAAGTATGACTGTCAGGGTCTGCCTACAATGCTGTTGGTGATACTGGAAGTTCAAAAATGTCTTTGGGGACAATGTTGAGTAAGCTGTGAACAATGAATGGTTTATCTTCCTCTAGACATTGAAGATCTTGAGGCCAATTACAAGTGGGCTAAACAATAACTATCACCACAACCCCCGGAATAACTGATAATATGGTTATTGGCAACTCTGTGGGCAAAAGTACTTCCCAATATATATATATTTTTTTAATAATAAGCGAATATCTATGTTTCCATGCACATTTTCATGTTTTTCCTTGATATTTCACTGAACATGTTGCTTGCTTTCTGAAATCTGTGTTTGAGTGAAATTGCTAGACATGTGGAGTTATTGTTGCTCTTGTAATCTCGATGGGGCTGTTAATTTCTCTTACCAGCCCCACTGGAATACTGGACCACTCGTAATAAAGCCCTAAAAGAAGTAAATAGAGAAACTTTGAGTGTGAAAACCCAGATGAAGGTGAAAGAAGCTCTCTGAAATGCACATCCTTGATTACATTAAGCCAAAATGTATTCAAATGAATAATTGAATATGAATGATATTGGAAAATCACATTTATTTTAACCCTAAGCCATTAAAATTTGACACACACAAATAAAGTGCACATTCATTAAAGAAACATTATTTTGAATTCTGAAAATGTTTCAATTTCTTTTATCCCTTTTATTAGAAGACCAGAAGCTTTAGGGCTAGTTTTGCCACTCCTAAATATATTTGTTGATCCATGGTGTGTATGTGGTCGAGAGGTAGCTCAGGCAAGAATTAAGAAGAATGAGTATTAAATTGTTCAGGTAATCAGAATTAATAACTGCTGCCACTGGCATTCCCAGGATTAGGTCTGTTTCTATAGGCTACTAGAACTAATTGTTTAGGCTGATCTAAATAGGGTAAAAGGATATATATCCTGAGTAATTATCTTTAGTACAGCACAGGAGAGAGATGAGGGGGATGTGCAAACTGTTTGCACATGTTTATGCCACACTAAAACCATCTATGACCAGTGAGCCATCTCATATACTGGCATATCAACATCATAGATTTTTTTTAACAAGATTTACAATACATTTATTTTATTGTCTCCTAGCAGAAGCAAAGGTTTGAAACAAAGTTGAAAACTTAGAGCCGTGAGCTGTGATTCCTGTTCAGACCAAGATACTATGCACTTTGCAATGTGTTGTGAGTACTTTAGGGCCCTGAGACAAAGGTATATTTACTTCTTTTGAGAGAGAAGCATTTTACTGAAATTAGACCCGCCATGAAGGTTTTACAAATGTTGTTAAACAAACTTATATGTTTTAATGCCACCTGTTCTTTAATTGGCACAGTAAGCCTTAGACATATATAGGCCACTTAAATGTCATGGTATTGGTGCATATTCTCTGTCCTACAGGAAATCAATCAAATTGCCAAATTTTTCTATTAGATGATGAAATTATTTTTTATCCCATACTGTGTTTTACAGTTTATTGTATATTGATTTTATTGTGAAGTGCCTGCCTTATCCAAAATGTTTGTTAACTAATTTATATACTATCTTAAAGGTGTTGCATCTTTTTTAGTTTTAAGTAACCAACATAAAGAAACTGGTGAACCCAAAATAAATATAATCTGCTACTTCAATAGTCATCTCTAATGGTGACTGTAAAAGTGAGGCTTGTTTACTTACCAGAACCTAATGCCTAAGCAACTAATCTGGTTGGTATATCATCACTCAAGAGGTGTCTCTGAAGTGAATTGTTAGATGACACTTTCCTGTGCACAACCACCCCTTCTTTTAAAATACTTGTCATTTCCATCAGAATTTCACACTTACTCTGAAGTTAAGTAGATGGCATTGAGGTCTGAAATATTGTTGCTTCCTTTAACAGTGTGATATAACTTAAACATGTGAAATAATTGCAATCCTGGATCCGGCTAATGTGAAGGAATTCTTTCCAATGATTTCACTCTAAGGCTCAGGATCAAATTCTGCTTGCACTTGTAGCATAATAAACCCCAATCTGTACTAATCACCCTAAATGATAATGGGGGTCATTCTAACCCTGGCGGTCGTCGACCGCCAGGGCTAAAATGACGGGGGCACCGCCAACAGGCTGGCGGTGCCCCGCAGGGCATTCTGACCGCGGCGGTTCGGCCGCGGTCAGAAGTGGAAAACCGGCGGTCTCCCGCCGGTTTTCCGCTGCCCTTCGCCCGCCAGGAACAGGATGGCGGTATGGGGTGTCGTGGGGCCCCTGGGGGCCCCTGCAGTGCCCATGCCAATGGCATGGGCACTGCAGGGGCCCCCGTAAGAGGGCCCCACAAAGAATTTCACTGTCTGCATTGCAGACAGTGAAATTAGCGACGGGTGCCACTACACCCGTCGCACCTTCCCACTCCGCCGGCTCCATTCGGAGCCGGCGTCCTCGTGGGAAGGTTGTTTTACACTGGGCTGGCGGGCGGCCTTTTGGCGGTCGCCCGCCAGCCCAGTGTAAAACCCAGAATACCCGCAGCGGTCTAATGACCGTGGTACGGTATTCTGGAGGGGGGAACTCTGGCGGGCGGCCTCCGCCGCCCGCCAGGGTGAGAATCACCCCCAATGTGTTTTTCAATTCCTCACACAGACTCACTGAAGATATGTGCAAGAGATGTGTCTTTTGTATTTTGACATACACATGAGTGCAATGAATTTAATACAGCTCTGTACTTTACCGTTTATGTATAACAACATTAATTGCTTGTGTTCCTATATCAAATAGGAAACAATATAAAATGCATTGATTCATTTGTCCACTTCAGTTCCATTCGTCTAATCTCCTCAAGTGTTACAGTAACTGAAGTTACATCTTAACAATAACTTCAAGGCGACAAATGTTCCCGCTGTTTGTACTCAAATGCCAGCAACTTTTATATCCATTGAAAAGTATTTAAACTCAACTAAATAGCTTTTTTATGTACCTTCCTGTGTGATCCACGATTTCCCCATACATTGTGTAATTCATCTTTACATTTGAAAAAAATTGAATAGCTATTAAATAATATATAAAAAAAGGTAAATTGACATTGTCGGGATGTCTATGTTATTAGTGTTTTGTCACATATCGTATACAAACTCCAGACTTACAAAACAATATTTGGCTGCCAACAAAAACATTGGCTGGAGGTAGACAGAACGAGAGAGCAATGAGTAAACTTTTAACAGAGCTTTGGAAATATGTAATACAAGCACATTTGAGGGGCAATACCTTCAGACCTAGTGAAAGTTATAAATCATCAAATGGCATTTCATCTGTTGGTTTATTCCCAGTGAAATAAACGAGTAATTATAAGGCATGAAGACCATGGATGGAGAGTGTATCAAAGATACAAACCAGCAATGTGCTGACCACTTTACACAAGCTATAGCCCTATTACGCATACACTATCTTTCACTATTAAGGTAAAAAATTGAAAATGCATGTTGTAAATGGGGGCGTGGCCATGATGGTGACCTGAGCCGACATAACAGTCTGAGCTCCATGCCAGGCCCACTATAATATTTTGTGACATCCTCGATGTGACTCGATCTACACCCTAAAAGTACTGAACCAAGCCCTGGGAGTGATATGGACCAGCTGAACCCCATAACTGAGCGACAGCCAAATCTCATCAGGCAGTTCAGGTGGGTACCAGAGGTAATGCCATCCTTGGGTAGGGCTGCAGCCCAGTACCAGGCAGCTAGGGTCCTGGGGGGCAGGGTAGGTTCAGAACTGGTCAGTGACCAGTGCTGAGCAATTGAAGAGCACCATAACAATTGATAGCCCAGTACAGTGAGTTCAGAAGAAACTGGGCAGGAAAGATCACAGACGCTGCTTTTGGCCTGCCTGTTCAAGCTTGGATGCTGTGTGGTAATCCCAGCTTCAACACATTCAAACAGAAGTCTCTCCACTGTATGCATGTACAAAAGACATGGAGGGCACACAATGTGCAATAATATTTGCATCCTGCGCATTCCCAAATGATCTGAAGGCCCAAACATGGAGTTATTCCTCTAAGAATGGCTCTTGAATATGGTACATTAGGGGTGAATGCCTAAGTTCTTCTCCATCAAAAGGGCACACTAAATTCCAGAATGACAACCACCTCCTGGGTGAAACCCCGACCAGAAATCACCAGACTACTAAACTACAAAGACCGAGATTTCATCCTGCAACTGTTCCTAACAAAAGGTCTTTGGGTCTGTGAAGGTGCTACTCTTATTATCTACCTGACTACCCTTAACTTTTATATTGTGGTAAAGAAACAACTACATAACTGGGTATTACATACGTCATCCTATTTCCGGATAAACTGCGGGTGTTGGATGGAGAATCAACACATTTCTTTCAGTCACCTCACAAGGTGTTGACCTGTCTACAAAGGAAGGGGGTGTCACTGCCCAAAGAGGGTGCAGTTTTGACTTGTGGATGGGAATGCAAATGCCAACAGAAGAGGAAGGCCAACTGCCTCAAAGCTGCGCCATGTCAAAGCAAGCAACACTTGAATGTGCGCAAGTGGTGGCAAGGGTGATACAACATTGTCAGAACCCATTTGTTGTCCTGAACTTGAATCATGGATCAGAGATGGTCATCGGAACTAACACACAGAAAGGTTCACAGCAAGTTGAGCGAGGCCTTCCTCTCTTTGGTGGTCAATGTTGCCTGACTGCTGGTTAGTTACATTTAATCACTAGATGCCCTTTTTGTAAGCGTTGTTGCCATAATCACATGTAACGTGAGGCAACTGGTTCCCGGGCGTGGTAGCAGTCACACAGACCTCACAATGGTCTGAGCAGAATCTCATATGCAAATGTACCCCACACACCGAATGTGACGAGACAGACTTCCTTAGGGAGGTAAATCTTTGCATGTTTTTAAGGTAGTCAAATGGCTTGAGGCACAAATACAACATGCTGAGGAGGGGATAACCAGGAATTGGTTATTAATGTTTATTATGGTTATAGTGCAACATACACTGAATCACCCACAATCACTGCCCCACTCAGGCACCAATGGGTGCCATGGATTCCCCACCCACCAACCCACACAAAGATGAGGCGACCAACGGAGGGTGGCACAACATGACCTAGAAGGACTCTAGGGGACCCATGCACAATGTAACCAAGCAATGACAATCAGACTCACAACAAAGACACAATGCTAGACACACAACAGCAATGATATCCAAATGAAGGATCTTGATTTGGAACATATATGGGATGGCCACACCCTGCAAACGATATGCCATTTATGCATACCTCAAATGATGACACATATAAATTGCGTGTCTCCAAGGAGCTCATCTGACCACCACAGAACTGAAAAAATTATGCAAAAGATGGGGAGCCAAATATATGATGCCACATACTCAGTATATGCTTGAGGAGAATTAATAAGGATAGCACAAGGAGTTCCAAAGACAGTAGACATAAGTAGGGGGATCTGGAAGGCAGGTATTTCAGACTCAATGGGTGGTTTGATGGGACCCACTGGGCATATTGTCAATATAAGTGCCAAATTTGGACCGTTACGGCTTCATGGAGCAAACATATTCACTGCTCTTACAAGACCCACAGAAGCTGTGTATATGAGTGCTGATTATAATTGCGTTCTAGATATAGATATCTACTAATCAACACCCCCCCTGCAGGACACTAGCTGCACCACAACATCTACCTTCTTACAAGGGCTTGATAATATATGGATGTAGGACATGTGGAGGTTGGGAAACCCTACTCGTAGAGAGTACTCTTTCTATCTCCTGGTGCACCAACTACACATGAGTGTGGAAATGTACATTTGCACTGCCACAATGCATGCAACAATAATCAATATGGAATACCTGGCCCACACTATTGCAGACCACAATCGACTGAAAACGGTGGTACAGTGGGGTAACAGCAGGACCAACCTGGAGGCGTCACACTGCAGTGCTAAAAGATATGCTGTTCTGGGATACTTTAGGCACTCATTTATCCGAATACTTCACAGAAAACTAGGGTTCAACCTAATCAAGGGTGACGGAGTTGGAGTCCTTCAAGATGGTGATAAGGAGTAACTGTATAGCCACAACTTGAGGCGTAAATCAAACTCTACATACAGACATCACAAAACCGAAGTTGGCCTGCAACACCCTGAAATAGACATGCCCACAGATCTGAACAGATACAGGGAGCTGACAGCCTTGTGACAAAAGCACTCACAACTAACCAGACAAAGGGTGCTAGATTGCAAAGAATACATAAAAGATAACATGGGGAAGAGGTCAAAGGGAGGGAAACTGCTAGCATGGTTGCTGAGAAAGAAAACAACACGTATTCCCATAGCACTGCTATAACCATGTGATAGCGAAAACATGGCAGATATAAATTAAGCTTTGCGGGTCTACTATAAAACATTAAACACAGAGGGCCCAACACTGGTCACCAACCAACTGCTTGATTACACCTAACACATACCAATACCCAGCATAAATCCACTATATTGTCGCGAGCTAAACAAACCTCTCCAGACAGATAAGATACCAACCGCAATTGTGCAGATACCATAGAACAAAACGCCATGCACCGATGGCCTCCCCTTCAAATTTTACCCCACCTACAGCACTCACTTATCCCCAAAACTGTCCAATTGTACATGGAAACACTGACAAAAGATGTATTGCTGAATCCTTATGGTAGGCATTATTGGTGATGCTTCCTAAACCCAGTATAATCACCACAAATGTGAAATTATATAGACCTCAGTTCTTGTTAAACCAAGATTACAAGATACTAGGTAAAGTAATTGTGAACAGATTACTGCCTATAGTGAGGTTCATGGTCCTTCCAGACCAAAATGGATATTTTCCTGACAAAAACATATTTTTAAATATTAGAAGACTATTATGCCTCATGGGAGAAAATAACGCAGCCACCATGGATTGCCTGGCTGTGTGCCTGGACATAGAAAAGGCATTCAGTACCATGGGCTGGCCTTATCTTTTAATGGTACTCTAAAGAATGGGCATGGGTCCCCCTTTCTTAGAGTGGATCTGCACTCAATACAATCAATCAATGATCATAGTCAACATGGGACGGTCATGTCAGACCATTTCACAATAGGCAGGAGCACCCATCAGGGTTGCCTGTTCTCCCCATTGATTTTCACACTAGCTGTGGAGTATCTAGCATGCTTACTTTGCACAAAGGCAACTGAGTTGGGGATACACAGACTGGCAGTTGGCATATCACCTCACTATATGAGTATGGCACCCTGATTTATCTATGTAATGCACATGTGGCACTACCTACACCTGAGATATACTACTGAGAGCCTTTGTGAATTTTTGGAGCATCAAAATTAACTGAATGGGGATTTGATACCTTAAAATATATAGGCATACAGATATTACATAAAATGCTGAACCCCATGCAGGGAAATCTAGGCAAGGCCTCAGATCAATCCAAAATCCCGTGCCATTCTGGATCTCTCTCCCACTCTTGCCAGTGTGCTGAGTGGCGATAGCTAAACTGCTAAGACAATTATATTTCTTCATTGCCTTGCTGGTTATTCTCCCCATGTTTTTTTTCTGGACACTACACAGCCTCTTTTTTGACCTCATATAGAGACATAGCAGAAAAAGAGAAGTGCTGCATGAGGTGGTAGGGTCGAATGATTATGGGTGCTCTGTGTGGCCACTAATTATGAGCTGTACTACAGAGCAGCACAATTACAGTGGACGACAAAATGGTTGGCAAGGACCCAACCAGAAAGGCAAACAGTCTTTTGGCTCTTGGGCACCACACCTGTCCTGACCTGGCTTCTTCAACCTAATGTGGAGACAGTGTCAGAGATTGGGTTGATGAGGACAGCAAAGTCATGCTATCAAAACTACACACAAACAGTCGCCCTTCTCCCTACACCTCCCAATTCTAACTGTGGGCACGATCAGAAGCCTAGAAGAAGACACAGGACATAAATATGGAAGGAGGCTGTAGTGATATGATAGACAAGTACCAAATCCTGCAAGGCATGGCCTTTAACACAAAAAGCACTCAAACATGCCATAATCACAAAATGGGGCAAAGGACAAGCTGAACTGGCCACTTCTCCACTCCTGGTAGAAGGCAGTGACAACAGAATGCACTCTATTGCAGAAACAACAACGCAACCTGACCCAACTAAGCAATGGGAGATGATCAGGGCACACGTCAAACAGGTCTCCCAGAACACAAGATTCTACTACATACAATTCAAGGATGTACATTAAATATATCTCATACATTGCATGGGAATGCCAGAAGAATATCCCTGTTGCCGACAACCAGACACAGAGTTTTATCACAATGTATGGACATGCCAGGTCCTGCAGCACTCCTGGGCAATGATAATGAGGGTCAATTCAGACATAGTGGATCGCCAGATACCATGCGCGCTTGGGCTCTGCTTTGTAGGACTCGTGCCATGATGTTTGGGTTTTTAGACCTGGCACTCGTACAATGTTAAAGATGCATAGCAATGGCCTGGAAGTCAAGCATGGCCCCAGATATGGTACTGTAGTTATGGGACCTGCTGAAGTAGTCAAAGGCAAAGCTGACACACTACTCAAACTAAAAGAGGGATGTGGACCCATAGGTCTACTGTAGGATGCATGCATTGGGAACCTGGAAGCGAAAAAAAAAAAAAAGAAAATACCACCCTGAACACATGACTAGAAAGCACCACAGATGCACAATAGCTTGGCGGCAGACCTGAACCAAGACCATATAACACACCAGTAAAATCGATTGCCACGTCTCACTGAGTGGATTAATGCCTAGCTGCACACACACAGGGAATTCACAAGATATGGTAAAGGGTTGCCTACACTGCATCACTCTGCAACCAATGCATAGTAGTTCTCAACTATAGAATTACCCACTTTCTATATTGGCTTGCATTATGTATTACGCTAGATGGGTTGAAGGGTCGGGTGACTGTTCCACATACATACTAGATATATATGACAAGCTATACAGTATGATCGCTCAAATGTTAAATTGTTGAAATTCTAAACCTTTAAAAAAAAAAAAAAAGTGCATGCTGTCAATGGATTTAGAAAGCTAAATATAATTAAAGTGCATGCTCTCTATGACTATGGGACTTAAAGCCCCACATAATTAAAGTGTATGCTGCCTGTAGCTCTAAGCCTCCTGAAAGGTGTTAATCATGAAAGTGCATGCTGCACCTGGCTTTGTATCTCATGAAACTTGCAGGGTCTGGAAGTGCACGTGGTCTATGAACGGATATCTTTTGTAAGATGCAAGCAATAATAGATCACGGAGTGCAGGACACTACATCTTGACATTTACCGATTATTAGGGTGCATGCTGTTATTCTTTTACATTTCGTGAAAGAAACAATTAAAGCCAATCATTTATACTTAATAAAGATTAGAAACCACTCAAGGTCATAGTAGTTCTCAACTATAGAATAACCCACTTGTCATATTGGCTTTCCCTATGTACTATTGGGGATTGGCTGAAGGGTCGGGAGACTGTGCCACGCATCACATATATATGACGATGAATACTGTATGATCGCTCAGATTGTTATATATTGTTAAAATTCTATAACTATTTTTTTAAAGTGCACGCGGTCAATGGATTTAGAAAGCTAAACATAATTAAATTGCATCCTGTCTATGGCTATGAAACTTAAAGCTGCGCTTAATTAAAGTGCATGCTATCTGTAGCTTTAAGCCTCCTGAGAGGCGTGTCTCATTAAAGTGCATGCTGCCCCTGGCTTTGTATCTCATGAAACTCACAGGGCAAGAAGTCCTATAAATGGATACCTTTTGAAAGATGCAAGCAATCATAAATCACGGACTGTAAGGCAGTATGGGCCAGATGTAGGAAAAATGGAAATTGCGACTTGCAATTTGCGAGTCCGTGCGACTCGCAAATTGCAACTCGCAATTTGCCATGCAGAAAGGTGTCTTAGACACCTTCTGCGACTCGCAATGGGGTCGCAAAGACCCACCTCATTAATATTAATGAGGTGGGTCGCAGTTTGCGACCCCATTGCGAGTATGGGCACTCACGGGGATGGTGGCCTGCTGGAAACAGCAGACCACCATGTCCGTGACTGCTTTTTAATAAAGCAGTTTTTTTTTTCTATCTGCAGCCCGTTTTCCTTAAAGGAAAACGAGCTGCACTTAGAAGAAAAAAAACGAAACCTTTGGAGTCGGTATTTTTCAGAGCAGGCAGTGGTCCATAGGACCACTGCCTGCTCTGAAAAATTGTTTTTGTTGCGAGTCGCAAATAGGAAGGGAACACCCCTTCCTATTTGCGAGTCGGAAACTCATTTTGCGAGTCAGATCCGACTCGCAAAATGCATTTCTGCATTGCGGAGAGGCTTTTGCGCCTTGCAAACGGCGTTTTTCGCCGTTCGCGAGTCACAAAACCCTTCCTACATCTGGCCCTATATCCCATGACATTTACAAATTATTAGGCTGCATGCAGTTTTTTGTTTTGCATTTCGTGAAAGAAACAATTAAAGACAATCATGTATACTTAATAAAGATTACAAACCACTCAAGGCCATGCTGCTTGTAGCTTCTTCCATCATGAAAATTCCAAATCATTATAGTGTATGTTATCAATGGCTTTATAACTAATGTTAGACTTGGCATCCTTGGAGTGGTCTCCCCTAACTTTTTGCCCTTGCTTCCCAGGTTGTTGATGTGTGCTGGACTCTATTTTTGCTGTTTATGATACTCTGGGCACCTTATCACTGCTAACCAGTGCTAAATTGCAAGTGTTCCTATGTAAAATGTATGTGTAATTGGCTTACCCATGATTGGCATATTTGATTTACTAGTAAGTCTGTGGTAAAGTGTACTAGAGGGGCCCAGGGCCTGTAAATCAAATGCTACTAGTGGGCCTGTGGCACTGGTTGTGCCACCCAGATTAGTAGTCCTGTAAACATGGTTCAGACGATGAGCCATCTGTGCTAGTGTGGAGGGAGGAGTGGTCACTTACACCTGAATGGTCTGTGCTTGCCCTCTCACAATGCAGTCTCCAAACCCCTGGTGTGTGTCTGGGGCCTGGCCTGGGCAAGGCAGGATCTTGAGAATAACAGAGACTTTCCTTTGAAGTATACCTACTTGAAAAGTAGAAAGGGGTATATGTATTGGACCCAAAACCCCCGACAATTAGATCACTTCTGGATTCAAGAAGAACCTCTGCCAAGGAGAAGAGCTGAGGAGAAGTGCTGCCCCTGCCTGTGACTGTGCTTTGCTAGGCTATCCTGCAGTTGCTGTTTCTGCCTATGAAAGGGGACAAAGATTGGACTTTGTGGTATATTCCTGCTTGTGAAGATTCTCCAAGGGCTTGAACTCCTGTTTTGAAGTCCTAGAACCATCAAAGACTTCCTCTGCCAGCACCTGGACTCTCTGCTGAGACTCCTGCCCTGCCACGTGGTGCCCTATCCAATTCTTGGGCCCTTGAAAGGTGAAGTTAGCAGAACAAGACCTGAAAATCCACACACAGAACGACGTGCGGTTAACTTTTCGATACACCATCTGCAACATGGCTGATAAACAACATGCCGCTGGCCCTAATGGATGCTCCACCTGCAATGCGGCTGGGAGATCGTGCATCACGCTGGAGAAACGACACTCAACACCCACTTGCGGCTGCTGATAACAATACAAACCCCACACAGGATGGTTTTCTAATACTGTGTGAGTGGATTTTTCATGTATCGTCCCTGGGCATCAAAGTCAATCCGGTTCTGCGCGGACTCGAGGTGCCCCTCTGGAAATTGACGCATCGCTCTCTTGCGAGGGAGAAAAATGACACATCACCAACCCGACCAGAGAAGAAACAACACACGGCCACCCTTAAGAGAAACAAATAGACGCATTGCTGAAGTTTCGACGCACACTCACCCGTACAGCTTTACTTTTTACGCAAACCAGCTACTTTGTGCACAATCATTGTTTCCATTGTTTTCTATGGAGTAAAACTATTATTACTTTGAAAATTAATATCTTGACTTGTGTATGTTGCATTTGTGTGGTTTTGGTCTTAGATAAAAAGTGCCTATTTTTCTAAACTGTTGTGGTGTCCATTTTGTAGTGTTTTCACTGTATTACTGTGTGTGTTTGTACAAATAATTTACACATTGCTTCTGAGTTAAGCCTACCTGCTCGTGCCAAGCTACCAAGGGGGTGAGTGGGATTTAACCAGGTGTGTTTCTCCTTTGCCCTGACTAGAGTGAGGGTCTTTGCTTGGACAGGAGGTAAACTGATTGCCAACCAAAGGCCCCATTTCTAACAACTAATTTAAAAGTAATTCAAGTGCTTGTTATCTATTTTATCCTTCATGGCTAAGGTCTCTACTATGCCTTTACATCTCAAGTAAGAAAAGAGATGCTGTAATAAAGTGCATGCTCTCTTTTTGATACATGAAGATAATCACAATTTACTTCTAAACTTTTTAAAGTTTCTTCCAAGTTTGCATGGCATGCTTCTGAAAATAAATGCTGAAACTCCACCCAATGAAATAATTTGCACAGCTTTGATTGTATAAACATCTCTGAGAGAGACTGCCAAATATTTTGGAAGAGCAGTAAAAGGATACACTTGTAGTGTGCATGAGATGAATTCCTTGCTGCGTTCTCAGATTAGGAAAAACATACAATAAAGTAAAATTGGAACAATAAAACAGAGGTATAATCACTTAGCAATCCAAGCCTTAACAAATAAAAAGTTCAAATACTGTTTTGTGTGTAGACCAATCATCAATAAATGCTTTACAGAGTTTATTTCTTCTCGTGGTGGTACAGTGGTTCTCTACCAAACTACACAGTAGAGTGATGTTAGTGTATTTGTATACAAACAAGCATTTCAGCTGGGTAATGCTAAATTGATCTGAGCACAGCGCATGTAAGGATATATGCCCTGGGGTTTTTGGAGGTGAATGAGAGTCAAAGTATCTCCTCTGCCTGTTAAAAGACTGGAAGGCAGCACGTTACTTCAGGTTAGTACCATGCAACACGTATTAATTCTTTTCTCACAATATATGCATACCCACTGACCCTGGCACAGTCCTACTTTGACCATTCATTCTGCTAAAAAAACAGTGAACTTAATCATTCAAGTACTAAGTAGTTACTTATATTTTCCTTTTAAGCAGTGTACTCTGGTAGACATTTGTGAAATGGCTTTTTATTGCTTAAAAAAGTCTTGTAAAAGTTGACCTTTTTCTTTGGACTTTGTCCACTCTCACACATACAGATACCTGAGGTTGGCACTTTGATCTTCTAGGGTTTAGATTTTACAAAAAACTTTATACATTCATAACTCTTGTTTTACTATCATTTGCTTTGGTTTAGTTTTATTTATTACAAACCATCCCATTTTTCTAAATTGGTTTTGGATTTTATATTTGTTTGGCTGTCACTTTATTAATTTGTGTGCTGAATACTTAATAAATACTTAGTGCCTCTAAGTTAATCCTGACTTCTTTGTATCAAGCTGCCAGGGGGTTAAGCACAGATTCATTCAGTGACTTCTGTGGTTCAGCCTGAAAAAAATTTTGATTGTTGCCTGAGGGGGCCTACCCCCTTCCCTGCTCAAACCAATAACTTTATTTCTCATGCTCTTCACAAACGGAACTAGGAAATTGGGAGAAACCACTGATGACCTCTTCAAAACTAATAAAACACCAATTAGCACTTTTACAACAAACGAGGTGCATGAAGAAAAATGAAAATATTTTCTTTGGAATAAAGTACTTCACATCATTGATGGTGTCCAATTTGAGGTGAAGAAATGTGCTTTCAGAACAGAGATGTGGTGCATGTCTTCTAGCATCTGCTCCAATTAGCTGAAAGGAATAAGTATGAACATCTGCTTCAACTATTGCACTTCCAAAAAAGTAGTATGTGTGAGAATTTGGGTTACAGGTTGAGAGAGGGTGAAACCCTACTCAGTCAGCAACCACAATTCTTGTCAGGGTGAGGCACAAGCAAACCCCAAATTAACCTGTGCCTAACCCTCTGGTAGGTTGGCACAGATCAGTCAGGCGTAACTTATAGAAAAGGTGTATAGTATTAATGCAGCACTTCAAACAGTAATAAAGTGAAAACACAATACAATACAAATCCCTCACCAAATTGGAAAAATAGAGCAGAACTTTATAAATAAGACCAAAATGATGAAAATCCAATCAGTAGAACCGGAAAATGCAATTTTAAAGATTTAATTGAAAATAGCACCAAAAAGCCCAAAGTGCCATTCGCAGCTTTCTGGTTGTGTGAAACCAGTAGAAAGCCACAAGTTGAGTTCAACTGCAATTGGTCGGATACAGGGACCAGGTTAGGTCCTTTGAAAAATTACCTTTTCAGCTCAGCAGAAAATGCCCTGTTTGTGGTGGAAGGGGCTGCGAGGAGCAGATATGCATTGCGGAGCTCATTGTTGGAGCACAAAGAGCAGGCTGGGTGTCACAAACCGTTGGTGCTGTAGAGTGAAGATCAAGCTGTTGTCATGGGCAGTCAGGCTGGGGCTTTGCAATGGTGCTCTCCGTGTGTGGTCAATGCTGTATCAAGAAGGGTCAGGTTGATGGAACTTTGCGCTGGCTGGCAGAGCAAGCAACAAGGGTTTAGCCCCAACTGCCCCTTTGTGGTCTTATTTATTCATCTTCACTGAGGCCACACCAAGAGTCCTGGACCTAAAGGGCACCACTTGGGAGTCAGAGGTTTATACCAACTGGATCTGGGTGATGGTTCAGGTGGTTGGGAACCTGTTATGTCCATGTGGCTCTAAACAAGAGGCCAGCAGACTAGCCCTTGAAGTCACTCTGGGAGTCCTGGGTTCAGATGCAAGTCAATTACCTCTGACTCAGGCAGAGGGGCCACAGGGCAGCAGGACAGCGGGCAGCAAGGCCGCAATTCAGCAATTCAGCAAGGCAGCAATCCAACAAGGCTGTACTCCAGCAGGGCACCAGTCCAGCAGATTGGCAGTTCTTTCAGCTGCACAGCAGACCTTCTTCCTGACAGACTCTCCACAGGTCCAGAAGTGTACTGGATAGGTGCCTGAGGTCCAATATTTATACCAGGTGCTTCCTTTGGAGTGTGAGCAGCTTCTAGAGGTTTCCCTTTGAAGTGCACAGGTTACCTGCTTCATCTACCCTGGCTCCAGACTAACTACAGCGGGTATGCACCCCTCTATGTGGAGGCAGGACACAGCCTATTCATGTGTAAGTAGAGCTTTTTCCAACTTCCTCCTCCCACCCTGCCAGCAATGGCCCACCTAAGTCCTCTATTGTGTGTGGATGCCTAGGAGAAATACACAAAGGTCAACTGTCAGCTACACCCATTTATGTGACCCAGAGATAGGCTGCAAGCACTAAATGGCTAATGCGGTAAAACTCTAATTTGGCCTTTTTAAAATTGAAACTTACAATGGATTTGTCAATTACAATGCCAAAGACACCAACCATGAACTGGTTACCTGTTCCCGTTTGGAAGTTACAGCTTATTAAATGTAGTAAGGTAACTCAAATGTTATCTTATGGGAAAGGTATGTGTTACAGAAGTAAAAAATGATTTTAGGAGTTTTCACTACCAGGACATGTAAAAGTTAAAAGTACATGTCTCATTGCACCCTGCCCACTGGTCTGTCCATGGCATACCTTAGGGGTGACCTATATGTATGAAAAGAGTCTGGCAGGTTTATTTTCCTAGGTTGAAATGACAGTTTAAAACTGCACACACAAGCTGCAATCGCAGACCTGAGACATGTTTAAGGGGCTACTTAAGTGGGTGGCACAATGAGTGCAACAGACTGATTGGTAGCATTTAAATGACACGCCATGGACACAGGTAGTGCCACATTACTAGGGACTTACAAATAAATATGTCAATTTGGTATAAGCCTATTGCATCAGGTTTTTAGGAGAGAGCACAAGTACTTCAACACTGGTTTGCAGTGCTATAGTACACAGAGTCCTAAGACCAGCAAAGCCAAAGTCAGCAAAACAGGAGGGTTGAAGGCAACAGGTTAGAGGTAAAACCACGCTAAGGACGTCCGGTTTAACAGTATGTGCAACTGCAATGGTTAAAAATGAAACCAACTCAGAAAATAATGGATGTTCATTAGTTCGGGTCATGTCATCAGCTTCAAATAAAAAAATATATATATTCATAAACTGATTTCAAGAAACATTTTCACTAATATAACTGCCCTACTTCAAACATAAAAATATGCAATGAGACATAAGATGAAAAAATAAAAGCAAACTAACAATCAAATACAAAAAGACTTGTAAATTATTTAGAACGACCACAACCATTAAACCATCGCACAACGGTCTAAGTGCACTATAGCTGCATATATTTTACATGTGCACAGCATTAAAATAATTTGTTTTCATAATGCTTTATCACTACTCTTCTGCTGTTCCTAAGAACTTTATTGTCAGGTCTTATTATTGCCACGATTTAGCAGACGAAGTCACCTAGACCCTGGGATGTGCAGTGTTGCTTCTCGAGGGCTGGAGCCCGGGCAGATTTTAATGAACACCCCAACTATGTAACTTATTATGTTTACATTCATTGGATGTAGCTTTATCCGCGGTAGATAGCCTGGTAATCTGGCGAGGCGCTGGCTATATTAGCCAAAACGGTAACAGCCGTGTCTACATTGCTAGGTTCATGCACTATGCCTACTTTCTCATAAGACTCTGTCTTTGTTTTGACCGAAAGTGAATATTGCTAACAAAACACAACTGGTCATGACTGTAGCCAAACGAAAATGATGTATAAACGGAGGGGATCCGGAACACTTTTCATCCTTTTCTCTAGCAGCTGGCAGAAATCTTTAAATACTGTGCGATGTTTACGTGTCTCACTTAGTTTGACTCATATCCCTACCACAGCTCTTACAATTCTGCAATGTGATATTCATATTGATAGTCAAGAAAGTAAGAACAATTACAAAAGGATAGAGTAGGCAGAAGGTAGCTTTTGGATTTGCTCTGATTATCAAGGTAAATGTAATGAGAACTGAAGAAATCTTCACATTGTCTTTAAACCCATTTTTACATTTCTATGGTCTCTATGTTGAGACATAAAAATAGTGCGAGGATGAGATGTCTCCATATAGTCACAGTGAATATGAAAGTCTAGGTAATAAAAATGAACAACTTCTCCCACTTTTTTTGGTGACAATCAAAATGATCTTCCGTTTATGTTTCTCACAACCTCACTTCATGGGTATTCCTAAATTCTTTCCTTTACGAATTTCCAGCGTTGGTCGCAATGGGTCCACAAATAAGTCTGTTAATAGCTTTAAATAAATAGATCGATTATCAAATATTTGAAGAAACGTGCAGACATCTCTACCATCAGGCGTGCAATAACAGATTGTTTTGAACAACTGGGCTCTATCTGTAACATATGTTTTCCCATTGTTAGGTCGAGCGTGCAAGCTGCCTGTTGTAATCCATCTATGGGCTTTTAACCACGTCCACCACACGCCCATCACTATCACTCGTTCATGGGCTTGCCTTTCAAAAATCCTTTGTTATCATTAAAAAATGGTTTGCGTTTGTCCCTCCTTGGGGTAGTTTTCTAACCGCCTTTGCCATCGACTGAGAGCAAACTTCTTTTTCCTTTTGTGTCTCTCCTTCGCGGTCATGGCAGCTGTGGCTTGCTTATGTCAACTGTTTTACTTTTCATTTTCAATTTATGTGGCAAGTAAAGTCCAGTTAGGAATTTACAATGCAATAGCTCTAACTCAAGCAAACGCGAGACCCATTGCATTGCAAATGCTTCTTACCTTTTGGATCAGAAGCGTGATGGACAATTGTACAGCTACTGATGCGCAAAGCTTAGTCCTTCAAATCACTAAATGAAACAATTGATTGTAATATTAACTTACTAATACATACTGCTACTGCTTCTAATAATAAAAAAAAAATGATGTGGTAATAAGAAAACCTATATTAGTAAATGACATGGTTGAATTTATTTAATGAAGTCCTTTATATCACAGTTCTGCCATTTTTAAGCATGGTAGCATAACAGACCAGGAACCTCGTTACATGTTGTCCTCAGCCATATGTTCGGGGAGGTACTACTCAAGGTATTTCAACTTTGCCAGATGGTGTCCTGGGGTCAAGAATAATCAGTTCTTGAGAGAACAGACTGAATAATTCTGGACCATGGCAGTGGTCGAAGTGAGGGGGATTTGAGGTGCATGACCTGCCCAGACCTTTTTACTGTTAGAAAAGCAGTTCCCCTTCTTTTTGTGGAAGACAACCATCCGGGGTGGTTAATTCCAGTAGTTGAAATGCTTCAGCTGAAGTGTAAGTCTCCTGTGCTGTAAGTCTCCTGTGCTGACAGCTAAACCCTTCCCAGGGTGCCTGCTTCACTGAAAGAAATATAAATGTGTGCAACTGGTCAATCTGCAAATGTAAAGGATTATCTTTAATAGATGGAGTCTCTTGAAGCTTCCTGATGCCACATTTATTCTTTTTGTGACGTATTGCAAGGGAGCCACCAGCTAAGCTGTGAAGTGTATGCTTTTAGAAGACATTTATAAAAGGAATTTGCACTACGTACAGTGTGGGTAGTACTAAAATCTATATTTTGAAAGCATTTTTTCATCCTAAACCTTTTTTCTAATATGGTAAGCCTATCTTATATTGTATGTAATGCAAGATTAAAGTAATGACTTCCATGTTCACAGTGTTTTCTGTCACAGACTGGGACCTTGTAGCACTAAACATAAAAAACACTATTTCCACTGTACTAACAAGGGTTCAATTTGGTGGCTCCTTATTGCAGTGCATTAACTAATAGAGGCTGCATGAACTACGCTACTGCATTTCCTACTGATTAACATACCTTGCATTTAATGTTCATTTAAGCTGTCCATTATTTTATATGTATTTATCTGAAGGTGATCGAACAGAAAAAGTTACAGAATATTTATTGTTTAGCCATGTCTTTGACCAAGCCCCCACGCCTAGTCACCCTGCCCCCCTGCCCCCAACATCACAGTTCCCACACTTTAATGCACTTCGACCACTGGACCAGGGGACAAGGGTCCCAGACCTGTCTTTAGGGCTGCTGGGGCTGCAGGCCTTTGAATTTCCCGACTCCCACCCTTTCTTTCTCTGTGCCATGTGAGTAGCTACCAGTGTTCCCTGCAGCACATAGCTGCATCGCTCTGCCCTCCCCTGCACTGCCTACCGCCCCTGAAGTTCTGATTGCCCTGCTTAAAGCAAGTGGTAAAAAAGAGCTATGAATGTGGGCAGGATCGAGAATCAATGCATAAAAAGACCAAGTAAAACATGGTCTGCATATTATTTTCCATTCCGACCTCATTAACGTAATTGAAGGATTTAGGTGAGCAGATACAGGCAGTGCTTAATGTGTGCTTGTTGTTTCCGGTGCTGAGCACCAGCACTTATTTTTGAGGGCCGGGGCTTATTCTTCTGCCTCAAGCCTTTGCTGCAAGCAAAAGGCACATATGGGAAAAACGGATGAAGGGAAAAACGAAAAAGCATCACAAAGGGAGAAAGTAGAAAGCTGCAAGAGTGAGGAGAGGGGCAGGGAGTGGCTTTATATGGATCAAAGAGACCCCAGATGGCTTCAGGATTAAGCTGCCTCAGTATTCCATGTTCACACATTTAATTGCAGCGGCTGCATGTTTAAGAGAAGGTCTTTGGGCACCGGCAGCTTTTTATTTTCAGATTAAGCACTGGATACAGGCCAGAATCAGAGGTTATCCCCCGGCCCCCAGTATCATCGAACCTAAATCTGCAGTACCTAAGCTGATGTCCAATATCTTCCAATGTAATCATAAAGAAAGGTGCCACATCCAGCTGCTGCACAGCTCCCGAAACCCGGGAAACTTTTCTAGATCATTTCCTTACTTGTTGAATGCCATTGAAACCATTACACTTATGTGTTGTTCTGTTTTATTGTAAAGTACTCACATACCTCCTTAGGAGGGACCATTCGATTGAAATAATAGCCGGACAGTCAGCACAGAATGCTACAGAGGCCACACAGGACTGGTTCAGACTGATTACGTATTTGAACTCGTGCCACCAGTTGCCTTTTGTTTTTCAAAAATATTGCCCTTATAAGCACAGTGATGCCCCAACTCTAACATTAACAATACCTAATTACCATTGAACATGGAGGCTAAATGTATTCACTCATGTACATGTTACAAACATGTTTTTAATTCAGTATAGGACAGCCTCATTGTTACTGCAGTAAGTATCAGAACTGTAGTAAATAGCATACATGTAACTGTCTATCACTTGGTGACGTTGCACTGCCTATCTTAAAGACTTGATGAGAAGGTTCTGACAGTGAAATTGAAGTGCTGGAAAGTCTTAACTTGTAATAGGAGGGGTTCCAGTGCCCAAAGGTCTGCTCAGAAGCCAGTGGCCCATGACTTTAAATGTGGGTGCACTGACTACTAAGGATGCGTACTGTTAGATTGACCTCATTCCTCTTTCAACCCCTAAGAGACACACCCTGTCCCTTATCTCATTTGTACAGGCTCCTAATTTCTCCCTTTGTGAGGGTTTTTCCATATTTCTTTGGCTACTCTTTTCCTATTATTTAATTGTTCTAACCTATTCGCTGTCAATGTCTGACGTGGAAAAACAAGTGCCGGTCCTACAAAAAGGAGTGCCGGTGGTCGGCACCACCAGCAACCACTGGCTCAAATTAATCACTGTGGCTGTCAGAGAAAGATCACCACAAACTCAAAGTATTTTGATGATAGGAAGGAGATGGAACAATATAAAAATAGATCTACTACTTAATCTTTACTTTCTACAAAGACCATCAAATATAAAAATGGTAAATGGGCTAAATGAGGCTTTCAAGAAAAGTACAGATCAATTACCATGCAATTTTTTGTCCGTAATGTTAGAATCTTGATCATTTAAAAGCAGAGGAAACATGGGATGTACAACATTGTAATTTCATGCGTCGTATTTGTGAAGGTGTGAGCACAGCACCGTACAACTGCAAAGTTTGTCAAAGTTGCAAAACTTCAACTATGGGTGAAAATTTCAGCACCAAAAACTTCTTGTAAAATATGTTTCCACAAAATCTGTATTACAATGAAACTCTTCCACTAAAGCCTCCATCCACGGTGATTTGGAGAAGGGGGGGGGGGGGGTGATATTTATTGCAACCGCTAAAATCTGATACCCTGGGGTTCACATTTTACTGAGTACAATAATTAGGGCCCACTTCAAGTTTTCTCTTTTTCAGTGGAGAATAATGTTAATTTTGTCGTTTACAAAGCAAAATTCCCAGGCACTACTATTTGCCATACATTCTTCCATGGTATGTACCAGCAAGTGTGACCTGCTGGTATGAATCTGGGGGAAATTCCAAGGGAATAGATTTTATTGCATCTAGAAATTAACATGTGGGTTAAACTCTGATCCACTTGTGACCCTTGAACAACTCTGATCCAAATGTGACCCCTGAATAAACAAGTGTTTCTGCAAGGGTCCCTAATTACAAAGGCATAAACGAAGACTAAAAGTGGGCTTTTGCAAAGATTTTACCTCCCTCATCAAACCTAACTTTCAGGAACGTTTTCTATGCCTTTTGGAATTTCCAGAATACCACAACTTGTCTTCAACTTCATAAAGCTTCTTAGATTTTTTCAAATGTTTCACATAGTTTGCAGAGAAAAATATTTCCAAACTTGTACACCCTGAAGAATATTTGAAAACTTTCATGAATGTGGCCAAATCATTTCTAATTTGAATAAGATAAAACCAGGAAAGGCAAAAATAAAAAACAAGTATTTGCAATGCAATGGGTTTTGCGTTTGCTTGAGTTAGAGCTATTAGCGTTTTAAACTCCTAACCGGACTTTTCATGCTGCATAAACTGAAAAGTAAAACAGTTTCACATAAGCGAGCCAACGGCTGCCACGAGCACGAAGCAGACACACAAAAGGAAACAGATGTTTGCTCGAATTGAAAAGAATCAGCAAAGGTGCAATTATCCATGAAACCAGGAAAAGTGAAATTATCCATGTAACAGGCAAAAGTGCAATTATCCATATAACAGGGTCGATGTCATGCAAAACGTTTGAATACTGCCCAGCGAGATCGCACAGTGTATGAAATAAAAAGAAAAAGTAGTGCAGAAACCATTCGGAAAACATTGAGCCTCGTAAGTTTTCAATAGCTGGCCGGTGCGCTCAAAGAGGGCTAAACACCAGATAAGGCATGGTGCATACCTTTCACTAATGAAATCAAGTGAATTTTAAAAGGCAAGCCCACAAACCAACTAAATTGATGGGCGTGACTTGGGCATGGTTAAAAGCCCACAGAGAGATTACACCAGGGACAGAGCGCTTTGCATGCTCGACCCTAAAAAGAATAGAGTCCTATGTTCTGCTTCTCAAATCTTAACGATCTTTGACTTTTAACCTAAACTAGTTGATGTTGGTGCCAACGTATACAAGACTACGTGCTGTATCACATATGTGGAATTACTCAAAGCCAATTTTAATTTTTAGGTTGAGCAAAGCAGCGTGCAAGTGCTGCTTTTTCCGACGTGTTGGTATGTATCCGGGCTTTTAACAACGCTCACTCCACGACCATCACTATCACTCATTCGTGGGCTTGCCTTTCAAAAATCCTTTGATGACATTGGTAAATGGTTTATGTTTGTCCCTTCTTGTGGAGGTTTAGTTACTGCCTTGGCTATCGCCCCTGTTACATGGCTAATTGCACTTTTGCCGATAAGTTTGACTGCAAACGAACTTCTTTTTCTTTTTGTGTCTCTCCTTCGCACTGATGCTCATGGGGGCCATGCCACTGTGAATCAGCTCACTTATGTGAACCTGTTTAACTTTTCATTTTTAATTTATGTGTCAAGAAAATTTCGGTTAGGAGTTTACAAAGCAAATAACTCTAACTCGAGCAACTGCGAGACCCATTGCATTGCAAATGCTTGTTCATATTCTGAATGTAATTAAAAAAGACACCAGTATCAATGTGTCTCTGCTTCAGAATCACTATAAAAACATATAGAAAACCTCTCCCTTGCAAGTGTCTCACAGTAAATACCCCACCGGCTGTACTCTGGTAAAACAGCAGCAATTGTACATCTACAATATAATTTGCATTCAAATAAAAGTACAGCCATTCGTGTTTCCTTAAAATCACATTATATTTTGTGAAACTGCTTCGACTTTGCAAGGGCGCCTTTAGCTATTGGTTCTCTTATGACCTGCATTACAAATGTTATAGAGCTTTTGTAGTTTGGGGTGTTTGCAAGAAAGAAATGCAGATAGAATAATATTATAAAATATAGGAATAATCCAATCAAAGCAGTTACTTTTGCCCGGTGGTCAAGGTTATTCCAGTACAGTTATTTTCCATCTGGATGTATATTAGACAGGAGAATGTTAATTACTGCAAGTGAACCCTTGCTATATAGGATAGGCGAACAATGCACTTGAGCACTACTAGAATGCAAATTATGCTTTCCGTGGGAATTAAAGCAGGCTGTGCAATGTGAATACAATTGACTCGAGATATCCTGATATGATTCAACACAAGCTTGACAATGTGTGCAGTAAAGCAACCACCACTTGGTCGTGGTGAAATATGTTTAGAAAAGTGTTCAGTGTATGGAGGGTGGGCTGGCAGTCTACAACCCAGAATGAGCTGCACTGCTATATCTCACCATAAAGCGGGTGGTGTTGCAGTCACAAAACAAAAAAATACAGATTTATGTTTGAATTAGCAGGAATGAAAAATGTTAAATAGGCTAGTCCGTGCCTGTCTGGTGCATAAGGCCAGTAAAGGCGCTCGCCTTGCACCGTAACCACTACTAGGCAGAAACATGGTTTGTATAGCAGGTGGAAACGGCAAATGCAGATCTTTTATGGTAAAGCGTGATCTGTTCCTCACCTGACCACACCTGTTACATGATTTGTTGTTCTTTATGTAGCATAATGATTTTTACAATCAAATCAATCAAATGTAAGATTTTTATAAGCAGAGCTAACACCTCGGTGTGCTTCTGGAAAATCCTCCCCACAGGACCATATTTAGAACTCATCCTCTATGTAGAAAAATATTTGGGTGACTTTGGTTGCAAATTGTGAAGGTACAGCCTTCATTTTGATACAAAAATGAAAACCACAGTGAAAGTGAATAATGAAGACACTTTTCTGTTTTGAGTGTATGCGTACCAAAAAAACAGGAACGTTGCCTTACACCACTTCAATTCAATTTAGTGTTAAGTTCGACAACAAGATTTGGGTATTTAAACACATGCTATTCTTAACTTGCAAGAGTCTTTTATCTTAAAAGCAAAAGTGCAAGTCAATCGAAAGACGACGTTTAACACCAGTCAGGTCAGAAAGAGGTGTCCTAACGTTTCTCACCCTCTTTACATTGTATTTCAAATTGCACCTCTCTGGCCCTGCGAGATATTTCGTATTTTTAGTATGTCAAATGTTAACAGTAGGTTTGCGGCCTTTGTAGAAAACCTAATTTGCAGATATCCAAACTTACTCCTACTTCTCCATCATATCTTCTGTGAATAGTTGTCTGTGAGGACAATCCGCTGGAGTATGGATTGGGTAATTCTGCATTTGCACATCTAACATTCTGCAAATGGAAAATTTATAGAATTCCTTCCACCCATAGAAGCTTTCAAAATGCTGGCGCATCGGAGGCATTTTCTATCTCAATGTTACACTTTGCCAAGGATTTTTTTAGTTCTGGAGTTATGTTCATGGGCAAGGTGTGAAACACCATGGTAAATGTTCGTGAATAACTACAAAAGTAGTGTTTGCGTTAAAGTTCACTACATTCTCAATGGTCCATCTGCATCCTGATCCCACACTTTACTTGGCATATGCCATGTTATCACCCCTACCATAAACCTTCAACCATTTCCGGATTGTCTGCAGTAGTAAGTTCTATCCACAAGCAGACCAACACTTTTCATCTGCAGCTGTCTTAGGCATGCAGGAGCAAATAATTGTGAAGCTGGCAGCAAAAAAAAAACACTAGGGTACTTTGTTTCTTCTTCAGCATGGACAAAATATTGATAGCCTAGCATTTGTGTGGACCGTTCATAGACACTTTGGGGCACCCAGTACAGCGCCACTTCTCTTACGGCCCTTAGGACCCACTTACCCCCACCACATGTGCACCATATTTTAAAAACGGTGCACCATGGGGCAGGGTAGGGGCAACAGCATCAAAAATGTTGACGCTATTGATGTACAGTTCAGGGTTAGCATCAAAATTTGGGCTCTAACCCTGAACAGTACATAGGAGCCCGTTGTAACAAATGGTGTGCCCCCTTTTAGCACCTGCTCTGAGCAGCACTGAAAGTAGTTGCAAAAAAATGACACTGTGGAAGCTCTCAGATTCCACTGCACCATTTTTGCTGTCCCCATAATTGGGGAACGCCCCCTTTGCATACATTATGCATGGCGCATGCATAATGTGGCTCAAAGCATTACAAAGTGGCGCAATGCATGCATTACGCCACATTAAAGATATCACGTGGTGATTTTTTAAGCCTAACGGCACAAAAAAATGACGCTAATGTGGTGCTAGTGCTTTGTACATCTAGGCATTTATTTTCCACCTACAGAGTAGAATGTCTTGATGGGCGCACAAGTGTAAACATTACTGCAAACGTCAAGCTATTATATTATGATAATAAAAGGAAGAAAATATCATTCTATTTCACAAGTGGGAGATCAATGATAAACTTTACTGCTTTGTTGCAAACAAAGTTGGGGTCAGCTGAACTGCTACAAAATAGGCGCTGTGAATAAGCTTTAACACAAAATGAGGCACTGTGAGTGGGAGGAAAAACGGAGGCTTTTAATGATCTAGAACAGTGGTTCCCAACCTGTGGTCCGCGGACCCCAAGGGGTCCGTGACACATTCCCAGGGGGTCCGCAGGCCTGGGCTAGGAGAAAGGCACTTCTCTGCGTGCGTGCTTTCATTTTTATTACTTCATTTGTTGAGCAGTTTTAAACCCACTGCAAAACTCCTTGTACAGCAACAATTAAAACGTCAAGCTAACTCAAGTGATTAATGTATCTGCTGAAGAGAGATGGGAGCTTTGTCTAGTTGCAGTTTTGACTCAAAGATAGCACAGGTGGTTAATATGCCTGCTGCAAAGAACGCGTATATTGGAAAAAACTATTTTATGTGCGTGGCACAGTGGGTTACTGCTTTTGTCACAGAGATTCTTTTGTTACGGTGCAGTTCATAATCTTAATCTAGCACAATGAGCTGTGAACTGCCATTAAAGAGCTGCATGCAAACAGCATGGCACAAATTAGAAAGTTGTTTTTTTTCCTAGTCTTTCATTTTCCTTATGCTGCTAAAAAAGGTTTGCTTGTGTAGAAATAAGTTCTTCTTGCCAACGTCATTGATAATCACTGTGCTGTGTTCTGAATCCTAAATTTGTACTTCTCGGGACCAAGCACTCTTAGAAAATGCCTACCAGTGTGGATGACATGGGAATCCTACACCTTGTAAGTCCCCTGTACAGTGCCCTGACACCCTACAGTGGTATGAGAGGTGCTATAAAACAAAAGAAATACACGTGACAGAGAGGCTAGGGAGAGATGAGAGGCCCTTATGGTTTACTTCCTTTCCCTTCACTAGTTTATGTGAAAAAACTTTCTCAGATCTTGCATACCTAAAAAATAAAAACAAATCGCTCCGGAAATTTAGAATCTGACCTGAGGATTCACCTTTCCTAAATAAAAAACAAACATTAAAAAGGTAGTTGCCGAGATGCAGCATCAACCTTTCCAGTAAAATGTTTCGATTTTTGCTTACTTTTTCAATATAAAAGAATTTTATCTTTAGTAATTTGAGTACTTGTTTGATGTGTACTTGTTATATTTTTTGCGAATTACTGTTTTAATGTTTGAAAATGAAATTGTACAAATTGCTGGGGGTCCCCGGCTTCCAGTAATGATTCATTGGGGGTCCTCAGGAGTCAAAAGGTTGGGAACCACTGATCTAGAATGATCCTGAAACACTGTAATAAATACTGTAAACAGTGGTACAATCAGAAAGAGAACAGTCTGTCAGCCAAAATTTAAAGTTACAAGTTTGCCTGCTATAATGTGGGGGAGGCGAGAAAGTATAGCAAGGCATGGGCCAATCCATGCATGGTTGATCTGCATGCTTAATTAACGCATGCATTTGGATATGCCATATTTAAGGCACAGTTTTATTTCTACAATGGTCCACTTTATCTGTTGATTTAACCCCAAACAAGAATTTATAAATAGTTTTATTAAATTCATCCACACATTTGTACTTCTCTCTCCACACCATCAAGGTGTGTCTTTAGCCCTTGTTGGTGCAGTCATATGAAGACTCTGCTCTTCTAAATCCACATTCCATAAAGTCACATCCAAAGGAGCACCTTTAACTGCACTCATACCAACGATGAACTTTCCACCTCACCCACAACATTCTTGAAATTTCAAACATTTCACGGCATCCTCTAAAATGTAAATTTCCACTAGCCAATATATGTTTCTGTTGTTTACTTGGTCTGCATGGAACGTCTCCTAGAATTGTTCATTCCCCCATTTTCTTTGCACCTCACACCATCAGTGTATCTACAATATTTTCAGCTCAGAGAATATTAAAAATGTTCATTCTGATTCTCAATGTCCATGAATTAGCCACAGACTGCAGCACTGTCACCCTAACTACCTACCTCTATGGCATTACTGGACGTTTTATCCCTAACGCATTTCTGACAACCGAAGTATGCATAAACATCTTATCTCCCACGCATTCATGATTTTTTTCCCAAAGCATCCAAGAACATTTCACTACCAGAATATCCATGAACAGTATTTTTCAGCTGTACTTGCTACCCCAAATATTAATAAGACTCTTAACCATCGCGCATCTCAGAACGTTTTCAGTTCAGACATCCAGCACACATTTTATCCCCAACGTCCATGAGACAACATTTACAACCTTTTCATAGAGAGTTTCCATGAACATTTTAGTACTGAGTTTGTGGAAAAATAAATACTGGAGCTCAATTTTTTTCTTAGCAGTCTTCCAATGTTGCTTCCTAAAGCAGGACTGACAAATACCAAGATTGCTCCTCTTTATTTCATCACCCTACACATTATGTTTCCTTATTTCTCACTTGAAGGATCTTTTTCATCAGCACTTCCTCTCTTTGTCACTTTTTTTCGGTGTTTCTTTTACTCTTTCGTTCTCCCTTTTCTGCCTTTTTCTCTCTCAGTCTGGGTCAAATCCAGATGAAGCAAAAAAAGAAGTCCTGTTTATCAACCAAGAGTGGCTCTCGCCACAACCCCTCCAATCACCAGCACAGTCCCAAACATATTTTATTCTGATCAACAAGCAACTTTTATCTCAAGCATACAAAATTAATTACCTGAGTATCCATGAAATGTTTGCCCATAGAAGTGTTAGGCCTTTACCCAGAGCACACATGAAACTTGCACCTTGAGCATTCACTATGTTTTAAACTCTACATTGTTCTTTCGCGTGTTGTCACTGGAGCATCCTTAAACGTTCTAGCCCAAGAGCATCCACTTATCCCACGGACATCCATTCTGTTTTTGTCTCTAGTGCATACAAAAAAATGTTACCCCACAAGAATCCTTGAAATGTGTACCCCACAAAGCAACTTCAAACGCTTTACCAAAGTAAAATCAAGAAATGTTGCTCTCTGTGAACCTTTCAACTCCGAAATTGCTTGAATATGTTTCTCTGCATATTCTCTACTTTTATTTCCTCCCCAGAATATTGTAACTCAAAAGTCATTCTCAGACATTTTAATCATGTTTATCGTTAACTACGCCTCCCATAATTTCATATCCTTTTCAACTCCCATTCCCATGGGTGTTTTGTTCTACCTTTCCTTAAATTAATTTTAACCCCTTCATCACTTGTGTCACTCTATAAATCACTTTCTCGTGAATGTCAAAGAATTGTTCTCTGCTGTGATTACCCACACAACACCATTTTTAGTTCCACCAGGTCTTTTTTCTATGTTTCACGTCAAATACATACACTAGTTCTGAATCCGTAACCCCATTCAGCGTCTCTTTTGATGTAATACTTGCCACAACTTGCCTATAAGACAGGTTGTTTGGGTCATACTAAGGTAAATACGTTTGATATTTAAAATTTTACAAACAATTGCCTACAAAGAAGCAAGCTTTCTATTTACATCTTATGTCTCTTCATTCTACCTAGCCAAGATGTCTGCAATCACCACTCCCACCATCCTCTGATGGTCAGTTATGCTTATCACCTCTCACACTTTCACATCTAAATGCAATTACATGATCACACTACTGGAGCCTGTCTACATCTAAGGTATGATCAAGCTCCACACAAACGATTTCCCTGAACCTTTCACACTGCTCAGTTTGTACACTCCTGCTCTCTGCGCCCCTCACAACGTCCTCTCTTGTATCACAGAGGGGCTGCACTCAAACAGCCAGTCCTTCCTATCACTATATGTAATTTTAAGGATGGCCAGCCCTTACCAGACCCAAAGCATTTAGGTACAGAGAGAGAAAATTAAATTAAGAGATTCCTTGACTTCACCCTTTATGGCAAATTATGTTTTTGCACTCACACAAAATCGACCACTTACTTCAGGATGTACAGATTCCAAAAACAATTCCAACTCATATAGATTACAAGGTATTACAACGCTGCAAACTCGCTGTAATGCAGCACATACCACTTTCAAAACATTTCCTGTCACCTTTCAATTGTAGATGTCAGAAATCGCAAATTAAACAAAATAGATTTTTTTCCCGGATGGTGTTTACGTCCCTGTTCGATGGACCTTGTAACAGCTTTTGTCATCAGCAAGAAAAAAACTCTCTTTGGGGGCGATTCACAGCACCATTTGCGGTCACAAACCTACATTTACAACCAAGAAAAGCTCCCTTTACATCTGTCAGGAATGCAATAAATACTTGGCAGGTGTAAAGGGTTTTTCTACTTCCTACTTTTATGCTGCATAACGTTCATTTATGCAGTAGCGAGCCTCATGCAAGTGGTGGGGAGGGGGAATATATAAGGTATGGTTTGTCTTGAGAGGCTGTCACAAATTGTGAGTTAATTGGCATTCCCAAAGTCCTCTCTGACCTTTTCCCATCCTCACAACGGTTTAAGTTTTACTCCAGAAAAGGGATGGAGAGCAACTTCCGTGCCAGGGTGGGCAGGGAAATGGAACAATCACAAATTGTGTGGGGGTAGAGCGAAAGGTATTTCTCCACAGGGGCAATGCATTTCTCATAAAGACAAAAATGTAAAAAATGTGTATTTGCTAAGGAGACTGCATTTCCCCAAAACAGGGTTGTACTCTGTGTACAACTCCACACTGGGGAAATAGCAAATGTCACATGACTGTACCAGCAGCACACTTTACAAGCTATGACAGCCAAAAGCCGAACCTTTCAAAAGAGGCGCAAGTAGCGTTTGTGTGTGTAAATGGATGACTATTTCTAAATAGGGTCCAATATATTTAAATGTTATTAAAGAGCGTAGGGCTAATTATTGTTCACTGTCAATGATAATGTTTAAGTCATAAAGAGTGTCCTCAAAGAAGGATGTGCCAAGATCGCACACAGACTTTAGAAGAATTCCTTACACGCTTTTTAAGGTCTGATGCGTTAAGACTTAAAGTGCTTGGAACATAACGACATCGCGCAAAATAAGAAAAACGATAACTTAAATTACAAGCAGTGTGAACACATAGGCGATTTTTTTCTGCTTAGTGAAGCATTGTAACACGTTCTATTCAATCTATCCTCCGGGAGGTAGAGAGGACACAGTTAATGAAATGACAGTTGTGGGCTTCATTGCAGGAAAAAATCATTCATTTCGGTGGTCTTTGTAATCGAGCACCATCAATGAACCTTCTATCCTCCCCCCTCCCTCCCCACCCACCATAGTCGCTGCTCGCACAAGTAGAGAGCGGCTACTCATTCAGCCAGTCATGAATCCCAGTAACACATCGGTGCCCTTTGGGTTACTCATGCCGTGCCCTCAGACCGACACCCACGCGCAGGGTGTCTGTGAGGGCACACTGGCCGCAAACTCCACACCACCGCGGTCTCAGTCACCCAGATCACTCGAATTCACACTGTGATCGATGACCGCCACCTTTTCTCAGCTTCTCTCCAAACATTCTAAATGGCCCATGCTATGGTGTACAGGCGACTGACTCTTCTGTGATCTTACGCACTCTTGGTCCTTCTTCACACAGAGGGAACGTCACACATCTCTCCCGTCCTCATATTCCCTCAGTTTATAATACCTTCGCCCGAGATATGCTGTCGGCATTGATGGCTGTGAAAGCCAGAGAACTAGAGTTTTGTCCCGGCTTCCCCACATGACAAAATGAGTGGTCTATGACAAACCTCCACCTGGTCGTTCCTCGCTATTCTTTTATACCGAGGCTTGCCTAATTCCATAAACTCGCGTTTAGCTTTATTTAATAACAGAACATGTTTACATACTTCAAGTGTTCCGCGCAACTTTATATCTCTGCTCGAACAACTCTTCGATCTTTTGAAACGGTGGTGTGAACGATCACCCTCGCCTCGACCCCATGTGTACATCTTATAAATACATGTTGCACAAATTCAGTACCCTTTATGTATGTCTTGTCATTCGCCCCTGGGTCCCCTACTCGCTCTTCCCAGAGTCAGTGACATGGCTCGTCTTCCAGCGTTCGCACTGGCACCGTTCACCATCCTTGTGCGAACACCGTGGCACAGAGAGCACAATACTACAACTCATCCTTCTCGCGCACACAGTTACAGTGGACACCACCCTCGTGCAGGCACACAATCTGTGACCCCGCGCAGGGTCAGTGGCATAACTATGCTCGTGCGTTCACAGTGTCACAATTGACTGCGTTCGTGCAGGCATCGTGGCACAGCTCACCTTCCTCGTGGGAAGTGGTAGAGGTCACCACCCTCTCGCGGACACCGTGGCATGCCTAACACTTCCGTCTAGAGGCCTACGCTCACGCTGCGGTGCCCGCCTGCTCAATGTGACCACACTTTCTACTTTTCACGCACAGTCGGGTTGCTCTGCTCTCGTTTATTTCTGTGCACGCCAGATTGTTACCCAGTCCTCAAACATAAACATCAGCAGCCTAACGCTTCGCAACACATCCTCTCCCTCCATCCGAGGCTTTCAAGTGATATCTTGAGCGCGAGACAAATATGAAGATTTGTAGGCGCGTGCCTACAATCCCAAATGAAATGCAACACGCGAAGAAGCATCCCACTTTTAACGCAGCGTAGGCATGGTTGTTCCACGTGACCCACAACAGGAGACTAACCATGACGACTAAGCCCCCACGCACCCCGGATCAGCCTTGCACACACGACCCCAACAACGTGGGGGGGGCTCCAATCCCTCCCTTACTTTGATAATCTCCGGAAAGGTCACAGCTGACACCTTTTTTCATGCTGGTCTCTCCCCGCTCCAGGCACCTAAATCGTTCAAGGATGAAATACTGGTCTCACTCCTATGGTATGTGTATTTTTATAGCGCACTGTCACCCGTGAGGATATCAAAGGGACAGTCCAAAGGCTTGCACACCCGATTATCTGCCACTGCTCTCATCCGAGTAAGCTCCTGTCTTCCTAGCACAAGAATGGCCACATGGTCCACATACCTGGATTGTTTCACCTTCACTCACTCACACCCTCACAAGCACAGTCACAAGACCCATACGCCTTGTCACCGTGAAAGCGTCCAGTCACAAAGACAGACTCACTGGCCACGCACCTGTATTTTCTCACCCGCCCAATCCTTTAAACGGAATAATGCCCCTCAGATCATCAAAGGGATTACCCCCGGCTCAGACTCTCGGATTCAGATCTGCCCCTGTAATGATCTCCAGTACTGTAGTACTGGCCAGTGCTTGAAATGGAAAAATAGAAGTGCTTTGTACAAGAGTACCTGCTTATTTCTGATAAGTGCCGGTACTCTCCAATTAAAAGTATTACGTTTTTCTTGAAAAATGCCGGTACTCTCCCTCTCAAAATAAAAAAGTGCCGGTACGGAGAGTACCGGCCCATTTAAAGTACTGGTGCTGGCTAAGTCTCTCCACAGGTTCAAACAGCGGGCTCACCCTTGGCGCTGTGAGACTTTTTCATAGAAAGAATTGTCCCAGAAATTGCATATCTGCATAGTATCACACCACTCACTCATCACAGGAATAGTCTAGCACCGGATCCCACCCCGTCACTGGGAACGTACTCGCCTATCTTTACTGTGATAGTATCTTGGCTCACATACTGGTCTCACCCCTGTCACTGCGACAGTCTCTCTCAGGCCATCCAAGTGAAAGGTTTCACCAATCATTCCTTTCTTTGGGCTAGTTCCCCATCACAGAGATAGTCACCCCGCTCACACACAAGGTCTCACGATGCCCTTACTGAGAATGTGCCATGGCTTACATAGTTGCTCTGACCCCTGTCACACTGGTAGTCTCCCGTCCGTCACAAGCATGGTCTCACGACACACACATTTCTTGTTTCCCCCGGGGCAACCTCTCATTATTGGCATAGACCCACAGTTCACACAATTGGATGGTCTCACCCCTCACTAATGGCGGGGTTAGTCCCACGTCTCACACACCTGGTCTCATAATCACAAGGCTCACACACCTGGTTTCACTTCTGTCACTGGTAGTCTCCCTTCAGAGAGATAGTTTCAAGGCTCATATACTGGATTCCACCCCTATCATTGGGGTAGGCTGGCCTTAGATGCAAGGCTTACACCCCTGATCTGACTCCTGATAGTTATAACCTCTCATCACAAGCATAGGTACGTGTGGCTCACTCGTCACTGTAACAGTCTCCCGTTACTGGGGTACTTCACAGTTCACACATGGGTGGTCTCACCTCTCACTCCTTTCATCGGGATAGTCTGCCACCACAGGCAAAGTCCTGCAGCTCACACATCGGATCTCAACCCGCTGCTATTGTGTCACGGCTCTCACACTTGGTCTGAGCCCCGTCACGCCTGTCACTGTGACAGTCTCCCATTGCTGGTATACTCCGCAGCTCACACCTGGATGGTCTCACGCTCACACACTTGACCCGAGCTCTGTCAGAGCGACAGTAGTCTCCATTCACAAAGGTAGTCCCAAGGCTCACACACCTGGTCTCACTTCTCTCACTCTGACAGTAGTGGTCAGAGGGATAGGCACGGTTCACATACTGGTCTCATCCCTGGCACCCCGATCGTCTCTATCACAAGAATAGTCCCACGGCTCAAGTATCGGAATGGTCTCACTCTCAACTCCTTTGATCGGTATTGTCTTCCATCCCCAGGATAGTCCCGCTCCCCGCCCCCTACTCTTACCTTGCTCCGCAGAGCCGTTCGTGCAGAGGCAGTATGTGATCAGTGCAATGCCCAGAAGCCGCGCTGCCGCTGCTCCGGCGCCCGCCGGGGGCTCCATGGTCCGGCTCTGCGCTCTGGCTCCAGTCAGTGCAGTGCGCTCCCTCCCGCTCGTCTCATAGCTCAGGACCCGATTGCCAGCTTTCCACTGGCGGCGCGCGGCCACTCGCACTTCGGCAGCGCGAGCCCCAGTGCCACGCGCTGTCAGACAGCCTCCGCGCGCGCACCGCTGCCAGCACCGCCATACAAGGCAAGAAGAGGCGGAGCCGCAGCAGCCAACCACCAAAAACAGCGAGGAGACTGACAGCCGTCTTTACCAACCGGCAGCCGCTCAGCACATGCGCTCCCTGTTTCACTTCTACCTTTAACTAACAAAGGTCCAGAAAGTTTCCAGCAGGTGTTCAGAGCATGGAATGCATTGCAGTAATAGTCCCTGTCCCCAAAAACGCTACAAACCCACGGATCTTCTCAAAGAGAATGAGGTACATGCAATTGATAAAGCAGAGAAGCGATAGTCACGGAGCACTCAATTTGGCGTTTGTAGGTAGAATTATGTGCATCAATACACCAAACCAGACTCACGTTTCCACGCTTTCACATTTACCATTTGACTCAGTTTGTACGAGACGTAAAACGCCTATTGTTTACAGACTTCATATATGGAACTAAGGGCCAGATGTAGCAAAGGTTTTTACCCATTCTGTGACTATGGGAAAAAGTGTTTGTACATAGGGCCCTACATTTCTATTCGCATTGAGCAGATTCTACATTATTATACACCATATCTAATCCCACATTACTTGTCTATCTCTACACGGGGCTCAGTTCATCAGTCAGTCTTAACCCTGGCCTGACTCTAGTCCAAATATTCAAACGAACTACCCCTCCATTAACAGCCAAAACGATCATGCAAACAAAATGGATTTCATAAATACATTTGCAAACGACCCTCAAAATGAACAAAAGCTTAATTACTTAAATACCTCCAATGGATTGTGCAAAAATCCACTAAAAACCTTAAAAAACTGATATGCTTGCTAACCATTTTTCACTTTCAGTTACGACATTTAACACATTCTTACAAGACAGGAAATGTTTTCAACTTCTGAAATCAAAGTTAAAGCTTTCTATTGCAATCTCAGAATGCATCTTTTCTTAAAGGATGCTCATTTTAGAAACTATAATAAACGCAAACGAGAGTGTTGAGGACATTCCACAGAAAATACTTTAATATATTCAAAAAAGTGACACAACCCTGAAGCACCATCTGGGCCTCCTCTTATACATTTATTTTTTAAAACCCTGCCATAAAGAAATTGGCAACAAGGAGGAAGGTGGCAGTAAATCTGTTCTGCTTAATTGATTGAAAAGTCTGCATTTAAAATTTCTTTTGGGGTTAAGGCACCTGCTGCAGAGATCTTTGTGTACCTAGTAAATATCAAGGAATAATATTAAAGCTCAGATAACTGGAGGGTAACATATTTACTGAAGAAATCTGTGTTTTGTCTACTCTCTGTTTTGAAGCAAAGTAGCATAGACGGTTAATGTGTCTTTTGCAAAGCACATCATGTAACACACAGATGACATATTTTTATTTTATGTAAATAGGTAAGTTGGTTACTGCTTTTAACACTTAAATTCTTTTGTTACCTGCAATTCATAAATTGTAATCCTTCTAATATATCACAGTGAGCTATAAAGGTCATGTGACTCATACACTTTGTAACCCTCACTGTCTTATGTAACACATCCTGTACATTGATTTACACGCATAATATTTATTGTCAATATATAATATGTACATGCATTGGGATTAGTAGTGCTAAAAAGAAATAAAACAAAATAGCAGTATTTACATTTTTATTTGTGTAAATACTAAGACAGACCAACAGATCTGACATTCTCACAGTGCATTCATACCTCTTATTTACAGGGACAGAACAAAGTCAAAAGCATGCCTCTCTAAAGTACTTGTGATGGCATAATAAGAAGCTGTGTGCCTTGGTTTACAATCCATTGCATTTGAATACAAGTGTGGGCTCCCAATATCTCCCAGCTAGAATACTCAAACAAAAGGAGGGCTCATCTTATGGCTGATCAAGGCTATGATTGGCTCACAAGAACATGATGAGAAATGTTTCAGTCACCATTTTAAGACTTAGGTACTTGGGCCCTGTGTCCTGAAAATTAAAAGAAAATATATATATAAGAGACCAGGGTAGGGTACACTGATACCCTGACCCCTTTGGAGGTCCTAGAAGGACCATCTCCACCCTCACAGGTTCAAAGTGCTAAAACTTTTTTTTTTTTTGCATTGCTACAGACTCACAGTACCAGCAGCGGATCCTCTGTTATGGCAGAGAAGTGTCGCCCCCCCGTCACAAGAGACAAAAAAAAAATACAATAGTTACAGTTTTATTATAATTTTAATTTTCATCAGGAGTCAAGTCTTGGGGGCGGGGCCATATGAAGAATGGTGAAGGAGTGGTGAGCACTGCTGCAAGTGAGCATGTCGGTTTGGCTGGGCGTCTTAGGATGGCCAAACCGACATGCGCACTGACATCTCTCAAACCCAGCTGCATTGGTGGTTGGAGAACAACAGCAGGTGCAGGCTCCAGGTCCCCACTGGAGTGCAAAACCAGCCCCCCACCCAATACTGACACTACTCTCATGGGTATTACCAGCATGAGAGCAGCATCAGGATTGGCTGTAGGGGAGTCTGGGAGCCTAAGCATGTGCACAGCAGAAGAGTAGCGAGCAGCAGTTAAGTGTTTTTGTTGTTGTTTGTTTTTGTGCTTTATTATTAGCCCCTATACTGCTCCACTACTGTTCCCTGTCACTAGCTGCTACTGCACAGTACTCTTGCTGTACTTATTGAGGCCTCATGAAAAATTAGCACACAATTACTGTGAGAATACCATGAGAACAAAAAGAGTAAAAAAAAAAGTTGGATGGGTGTTCATTGCTGTTGCACCATGGTGCAGGGGTTGGCAGCCTGTGAGAGGTTAGCTATAGGCGTCTCTGGAGGAAAGGCCCTCTGCCCAACCCCATGCCTCATACAATTAAAAGCCATGTGCGGTGGGGTTGAGCGGCTTTCACAAAACTGTGTGACAGCTTCAGGTAGACTACAAGTTATAGTTTTACTTCTTCAGGGCAAGCAAAAATAGACCCAACTAGGGTATTTCCAAGAATTCTGTTCAGATGCACATAACAGGGAAGATCAATTTTATGGAGAAGGAAGCTTCATAAACATAATAGTATCATGCTTCATCATTGGCAACCTCTCCCCACCCTGATAGAACAATACCACCAGGGCGGACTCAACCTCCTGCTGGACTCAGAGCAGGAGGGAGTTCTTAGATAAACTGCTACCGAATAAGAACACATCTAAATAAGTGAGTTAAAAATACCTTACAGTTCCCCGGGGAATTGCCTTTATTATGTGGGGACCCTGCAGGTAGGACTAAAAGCCAGTGGGATGGTTTTAGAGAAATATGTCTCACACTATTGAAATAGTTAGGCCAACATGTTTCTGCCCTCATTCCAGAGCCCTAACGGGTTTGGGGCATTTTTTAGGTCAGTGGATTCCTATATACATACTATCGGCCAATAAGCCAAATGTTGTGCTATTAGAAGAAGGGAAAGTTATTGTATCCAGGTGAGTCCTACCTGAGCTGAACTAAATCAATTATTAACTGTAGACTTTAGGGGATACTGGCTTCCTGGTCACGGAGGGGGGCAATGTCCTTTATAGTCACATTTACATCAAAAGGTACACTGTGTCTGTCTACCTGTCCATGCCCGCTCCTTGCTGTTGATTGGGTGGGTGACCGTAGGGGGTTGGGTAAGGGGTCGCTCCATAGGGGAGGCCCTGCTCTCAACCTCCCACCACACATAGCCAAAGGCCATGCACTGTGGGGGAATTTGGGATAGTTAGGTATGGTTATAAAATCTGACTTCACTTAAAAAAACTTCTTCACTGAAAAAAACAAAGGTTAAAGTGATGTTATAGTTAGACATGGTAATACCTTACTTTACATTTAAAAAAGTAGAAATTCACTGAAAAAACAAGGGTTAAATGACTTTATAGTTAGTTGAAAATGTCTATTAGAAATACCATTTTAAACTCGAAAAAAGCACTGAAATTAACCAGTTACAGTTAACTGAAGTACCTACACACTTCCATACACTGATTATAACCTCACATATCACACCACTCATGACATGGCTGAGTTCTGATCCAAGCAGTGTCTAGGGGACCCTACCCTCCAGGTTTTTGCTTTTTCCTGCCCATAAGAGTGCAGACATACCCTGCCCTCAGTCTCCTGGGCAGGAAATACAACTTTTCTTCCTCCTGAGTAGGAGCAGTAAAAAAAATTGACCCCACTGGGGCAGGACCAAAGTTAAAGACTATGGGTGCTGGTTGGGGAGCTGTTAGGAGCCACGGGGGCTTGGGGTTCCGGTCATCCCCCAATAATTTAATTGATGTAGGTGCCCTGGGTGGGCACTGGGTCACGCAATTTGGAAAGAAACATGCTGCCTCCCTGTGGCACCTGGTATGGGTGCTGGCTGGGGAGCTGGCAGGGGCCACAGGGACCCTGGAGCTCCCCTGCAGCAGCCAAACAATTATATTGATGCCTGCCTCTTGGGTGGGCACCAGGGCACTCACTTTATAAAAAAATAATATTAAATGAGCAGAAGGAGCCACTTATTTATTATTCACCGCTCCATTGAAGGAACACCTCATAATTCCATAGGGCATTCTTCAATAATATATTTTTTAATACTGGTGGTGCCTTCTAAAGGAGCAGGAGCACCACCAACCTCTTTGTTAATGTTGTGTGTGGGGGAGGTGTGGTTGCAGGAAGTGCAGCAGGCCCACAGCAACAACAAAATAGGTCTCCTGGGTCATAGAATCCATGACACCAGTACAATTTACCATATGTTTTAAAGCACGTTGAGAAAGAACATTATGATCTTCAGCTAGAGTGCATGGATTGGTGGCTTGAAAAATGTATAAAAACACTTACACACGCATTTAATGTTTTTGTTAAAACTGCTTTATAAAAAATAAATTGAGGCAATCGCTATTAATAATCATTCCAATGTGAATTTATGATGTACATTCGATTATAGTTAGTGTTGACTTTTTGATAAAGCCAGTAGGTCTGCTTTACATATGTAGATGTGTTGACTTCTTGATAAACCAATACGCCCACTACTTTTTGTATTTTGACCCTTTGACAATGCCAGTAGGTTCTGCCTTACTTAAAATGATACCTTTGCTACATCACATAGTAAGCTATGTGCAGCAGTGGGGGTTTTGCACAGGATCTGACCGCACACTATGCACAGCTAGAGATGGTACATGCCCGGGGTTTGCCACCCAAAAGGGGGTTGGGCGCCAAGCCCAAAGACCATGTACCAGGGGGGAATGGACACCCATGGGGTGGTGAGTGCAGTTCCTCACTGTAGGCAAGGCCCTGGGCCTAACTCCACATTGTCTACATCAATGTCCATCTTACTTTATGTTAAAAAGAACATGGGCAGTCACTGAAGAAACTAAAGCTTGCTGTGATGTTATTGTTAGGAATTGCAATTATACCTTTCTTGAAATTGAAACTTAGAAATTCACTGCAAAAACTCAGGTTAAAGGCACATTATAGCTAGGTGAAATTAATTAAAACATACCATTTTTAAACAAACAGAACCACTGAAATTCACCAGTTTTTTCAAGTAACTAGAAGTGATGCCCTAAAGTAATAACTCATACCTTTGCCATGCACTGCTAATTACCTCCAATATTACATCACTCATGCCATGTTCTATCACAAAACTGATAATATCACTGCAAAATCTTAAATGGCATCAGTGATGAAAACATTGTGCATGGCAGGGGTGAAAATTATAGATACTTTAGTCCTCATGAACCTACTCCTCCTTGTTTTTAATATTGTTTTCAGTAATATAGTTGTAAAAATATAGCTTTTTAATCTTTTTCATGTGTTTTAGTTAATGTATTAATTTCAGGTTTTAGTATTGTTGGTATAATTGTTATTAATTTAATAAAATATAATTTGTAATTTTAAGTAACAGCATTTCTTTTAAATGTTACTAGGGATTTATACTTTGTGGGGAGAAAAGGTGGGATATTATTGAAATTGGAAATATTTTTAATTTGATGTTTTTTGTTAATTGCATTTTTTCATTGATTATTAATTATGTAAACATTGTAAGTGTTAAATGTTGAATTTAAAATTTAAATTTAAATTTTAATTGTAACTTTATCATTAGTAATAGTAAGTTAAAGTTTGATAGTGGGTTGTTGGGTTTACAGGAGTTTAAGGTTGGAAGTTATTTGAGTTATAAATAAAAAAACTATTGTTAATTACTTTCAATTATTATTTAATGATTTATTTGATTGTTAATTATGTAAATAGCTTATTACTGATTTATTAAGTTATATTTATTTCTGGGGTTTCTATGTTTGTTGGGTAATTAGCTGGTAAATTAGATAAAGTAAATGTACTTTAATTAAATGCTGAATTTAATTTGATAAATAATTTTTGAAACTGCATAATTCATTAATTATTGTGTAATTGCTGTACCATTTTGTTTCTTTCTTTCAATATGTTTTCTTTTTTTATATCTTTATTACACATGTCTTTTTTATTGCTATGATATATATTATTATATATGTATATATGTATCTATATCTATATCTATATATATATATATATATATATATATATATATATATATATATATATATATATATATATATATATAAGGATTGTTTGTTATTGGTGCGTTTATCATAATCAACATTTGTACCTCAATATGGGTTCATGCTGAATTTGCATGTCACTGCATTGCTGTTATAGTACTTAATTTATGCCAATAAGAATAATTGCTACACAAACAAAAGTACTTTATTTTGTTCGAGGTCAGCAGGTGGGAAAAAAATAGTATATAATATTTTAAAATAACAAATATTTACATGTAATATATTAATTGCTAATTATTTATGTAATATTTTCATATTTATTATTTTTAAATTTATTTAATGTTGAGTGTTTGTGAAATTTTGTTTGTGCAATGATATTTGTGATATACGTTTTTTGGTTTTATGTATTCATCCATATTAAATTAATAATTAATAATTTCATAGGTTTGTTATTTTTTGGGGAGTAAGGACAGTTGATATTATTATATGTAATTTTATTTTTGCCTTTCCTTTTTAAATTATACATTAAAATAGTTTTAGTTTAGTTTGAATACATATTTTTGTTTCTTCGTGCTGTAACTTAGGGCCTGACTACCAGTTTGAGGGTCTGTAGACTGCCATGGTGTGGGTCATACCGTCATCTGGTTGGCAGTCGGACCACCATATTACGATGCATGTGGTTCCATAGATGAAAGACAGCCACAGTCCCACCGACATCGTCGTGAGCGCAGACTGCTGCATTGGAGAGATAGGCCAATGAGTCGGTCTGAGCCAGTGTTTCCACCAGACAGATTCATGATTTTGACTTTTGCCAACGTGATCCTGGTGGAGCAACCACCATGTCCCAGATGCTGGAAACGGAGATATTAAAGGAAGGAACTCACCTGCAGGTGTGTCAAACGTCCTGGGCTGCCATGGAGCCGATCACACGTGTACTGCCACTGCTGCTGCTTTTAAATGAAGCACAAAATCCACGCCATCGTGGATGCAACAGACGGTAAGATTACACACCTACTCGTGTTCCAAAACTGAACAACAGATCAACTTGCCACCATCCACCTGTTATATGAGTTACGCTACGTGGACCATGTACACTTTGTTTGTGTCCCAGGTCGAAGTCGTTCACAATGACTGGCCCATACACAGCCACATGACACCTCCTTTGGGGAGGTCACTAACACTGCACAGCCACACTCCAAAAAAACCACACAACTGCTCATCCCAGTTTCAGGGACAATGAAGTGTACAGAACATTGTTTCACACGGCAGCAACACCACATCAACATCACACGTAATTAACCTGACACCCTTACATTGCTCACATACCATGAACTGTTATGAAATTGAAGACACATATTTATGGATGTGTTATTTAACTGAAACACATCTTCGATGAAACATCCCTGCAATGGACCCACACACATCACCAACATTGCAACACAATGGAAGTTCAATAGGATCCACAATATTTTGTGAGACAAATACCCAAAGCTCACAATGTAAACAATACCTGCACAATAGGTATGGGGGTGTTAGGGGCACTTCAGGAAGGATGCTGCACTGGGACACATCTCACTGTGCAGGTGCCCCTAAAACACCGTTTGCACATGAAATAGGCCTTCATGTATCTCAGAGACAACCAAAAGTAGAGCCTAGTGACATGCCAATCTGCAAAATGTGTAAGTGCAAGTCAAGAAAGCAATTACAACAGCAACAGCATGGGTCACACATGTAGATGAAGTAGTTGGAAGGTACACACATGAAAATGGACACATGGCCAGTCAAGTGTAAATGAAGGGAGCACAATTGAACACCCTCTAAGTGAGGACAAACAATAATCTAGCAGGCACACATGTGAGGAATGTCCAATCTACAACAGAAGTGCAAATCTAACACACTACATGCTGACATTGACCAAGCCAAGATGAAAATACTTGCCATGTCACACAAAACAAAAAGCAATGACACCCCAATTAGATTACGACCCACATATCCATCCAGTGAACATCTATCCTTGTCCTGGGTGACACCAGCACTGCCCACAAAGTCAGATCTTATCAATCACAGCAAATGGACCAGCAATCAGGGTGAAACACACACAACTGTAGGCATTCAACCCAAATAACCTAGGAACAACAAAAATGTAGAAAAGTAATGGCAGGACAGACATGTACCTAAAAAACAACACCTTGGGTTTATTAAGATAAAACAATGAAGATCAAAGGCCATTGGCCAGTCCATTTGTAGGTCCATGCACAGTACTGTGCACCACATTGAATACACTCACTGCCAGAGACCCTCCACAGGAAGGGGCATCAAGTGGGCATGCAGGCACCTCAGGGATAATTCTTGGGTGTAATGGGTCAGATTTGGGATGGATCGGTTTGGGAGGTGTGGTCTTCCTTTTGGAGGGATGGTCTTCTCCTTTGGAGGGGTAGGCTTCTCCTTGAGGGTGGGAGGGGTATGGGTGCTTGCAGGGGGGCAGGTGTGACAGCAGAGGATGTGGATGTTTATAAGGGATGGGTTGGCATGTGGGAGGAAGGTGGTGATCACAGGGCAAGGTCAAAAAGAAAACTTTCCTTGGAAAAACGGGTAGGGTCTGCAGAAGAGATTGGGGTTTGGGAGGTTGGAGCACTTCTCATGCCTGTGGGTGTTGATGCTTCTGGTGAGTGCATGTCTGAGGTATGCTTAGGTTTGAGTGGAATCTGTTGCATGTGTGAGTGTGGGTGTTTGCATTTCTTGGGAGGCTATGAGGTAAGAGTGGTGGCTGTTTGTCTGGGTATGGGGGAGCCTTCTGGGATATGGTGGATGTGGTGGCTGTATTTTTGGTTATTGGGGCGGTGTCTGGAGTTATGGTGGATGTGGTGGCTGTGCGTGTTGGGGTGGTGCCTGGGGGTGTGATGGATGTGGTGGCTATGTCTGTGGGTGCTTAGGTGGGTCTGGGGGTATGGTGTGAGTGGTGACTATGGATGTGGGTGTTGGGGTGGTATCTGGGAGTATGATGTCTGGGGTGTGTGGCTCTGTGGGTGTTGAGGTGGTATCTGTGGGTATGGTTGGTGTGGTAGATGTGTCAGTGGGTGCTGGGGTGGTGTCTGTGGGTATGGTGGTTGTGGTGTGTGGGTTAGTGGGGGTGTAGGTGCCATCTGCAGGAATGGTGCATGTTGTGGTCTGGTGCATGTTGTTGTCTGTGTGAGTGACTGTTGAGTGTTTACATGCTGGTGTGTCTTGTGGTGCTTGTGTTTATGAGTGCTGCTTGTGTGTGTTAAGGTGGGTGCATGTGGATGTGTCTGTGTGCTTGGGACAGGTACAGGAATAAGGACATTGGATAGGGAAGAGGTAGGTTGTGGGGGGGAGGTGTTGTGGCGGGTGGATGGCTGTCATCAGTGAGGAGGCCAGAGCCTGAAAATATCTCTGTAGGCCAGACATGGCACTTTGAATGCCTTTCAGGTATGCAGCCATCTGATGGATCTGGCTGCCATGCAACTGGAAGGCATTCAGTATGGTAGTCTGACCAACAGAGATACTCATCAGGAGGTCAATAGCTTCTCCACTCAGGACATCAGGTTGTAATAGGGAAAAGGGTTGAGGTGCCTTATGCAAAGGAGAAGCTCATCCACTTGGGTGAGCGGGCATTTACCAACTGGGTGGGGAACAACATGGAGGGTGGAGATGGACTTGGGGGTGGTGGACCAGGATGGAACAGGAGCAGGTCCTGATAGAGCCACCACCACTGGGGAGTGGCCACTAGATGAAGAACCTGAAGACGATGACATTGATCCTGTGTCCTCCATGGCACTTCCATGCCCCTCCGGGCCACTGAGATTTTCTGTATTGGTTGTCTCAGGACTGGAAGTACCATGGCCAGCTGCTTCCCCACTTAATTCTGCCCAGTCTCCTCCACTTGCCTGGGATGATGCTGAAATTACAAAGACAATTAAGGTCAATACATGTTCCTGATCACACTTGAACAACACCTGTGATAAGCAAGGAGTACCATGATGTACAGTAGCCTCCAGCCACAAGCTCCAGCAAAGTGGCGCCAACATTTGCAACACCATATGCATGCATGCTACATGCACTGTCAACAGTTGCCCATAGGAAATTCAGAATCACAGACAACTCCAATTGCATGGTTAAAGTTGTGCAATCACAGTAGTACCCATTGAACAAGTAGGAAACATTATTACCTTAAGTGGTTTGCTTCTCGTAGCATCCATCAGTTACCTGTTGCCATACAATAGTAGGGCAATGCCAAGTTCATTTACACAGATCCCACACAGGGTCATGCATCCAGCCAGTCTGCATATACCCAATGTCATATGAGGAAGAAATGATGGCCAAATTACCCAGCCATGTTGCTGACAGAAGTACAGAAGCCAGAAGAAGGTGACATGGAAACACCCATGTCACACTGGAAACAAATCAGCAATGGTCACTTCACCATGTGTACATTGTCTAAATGGACTCTTGGAGGTTGTACTAATGTTGCTCAGATATATAACACATTTCGCATGGAAATGTACACTGGAGTCAAGTTGGGAAAACTGTCTGGGAGATTTGTCTACAAAATCCACACCACAATGAACCAGCTAGCCCCACCTCGCTTGAGCGTGAGGTAATTAATCTTCGCCATCTAACATGTGTAAAGCACTTTGCTAATTATTCTACATCAATGACATGGAAATGCACATTGTGGGTAAAAACTGTAGTACTACCTGTTACGTAATTAATTGATACTGCAGTTGTACCTTCTAAATTACATGCAATGATGTGTGAGGGTATGTGTGAACCACCAATCAATGGTGGCACACTCCTGTCTGTGGCACCACATGAAATGTAGCCCCATAGCATATGTCCAAATCCAAACACATTTTGGCATGCACACAGATGTGAGGGAATTCAGACATTATCCCTTGAAGACAGGTAGACCATGCATGAAACAGCAGTAGAAATGATATGGCAAATGTGAAAGGTACACACTCTAACATGTAGGAACAAGGAATGAAGGCAACAATGATGTCACCAAAATCATGTCAATGGACATTCACCACTTACCAAGAGAAAGGATTGCTCTGTGACTGCACTCAATGAGCAATGTATGCTCTGTCCTATGTATGATGGCCACCTTCACACGAGAGACAGTAGTGAGATACCAGCACTCGTGACACACTGAAGACAAGTGGCTTGTGGGGTACAGATGCCAATATACTTAAATGAGCAGACATATAGCTGAGGACAGTGATCTATTATTTCTTGCTGTTTGTGCTGTCACAATGAAGAGCAGTGGACTGTTGTGTACATATTACACCTACAACAACACGCAACATGACCTGATTGATCATAGTACTCAGCCATGTGTTGGCCCTGGAGAGTTAATTGGTTGTGGACTGTACTCGGTTGTGTCCTAGACCACTGGGCCAATAGTCAAGGCACATCAGCATGCACCAAATTCCATATAACACAAACAATTACTCATCTTAAGTGTCACACATGGCCCATCCTCAATCTTCAGAGGGGGGATGGCAGAATATAACACATCAACTTGGCAATGTAACAGACAGGAATATGCCCTGGACTCACTCCCTTGTTGCTGCTGTGCTCCCCTATAACGCCCATTAAGCTTGAGGCATGTGGGCTACCCAATGTTAACTCATATCACTTCAGGGTGGGTTTGTGTGGTATGCACTTGTAGCATGGAACACACTTTTAACCATATGAGGAAAACCTACAGAGATAACATCCAACATACAAAGGTATGTTTGGTCTGATTTGTTCCATGTAGCCAAGCTACACAGTCACATGTCATGCCCTCCCCAGAATCTACCAACTATCTGCCATGTAGGTTTGTCCAGGTGTCCTGGACAACAGCAGCCTCAGTAGCCTCACTTGGCTGGGCCACATCATCCCTCCCACACACCCTAACCCCAGGAGCTTGTGCCCTTGGCACAGGTTGCCCTCTCCAATAGGGTCCTGGACCTCAGTGTCAGGAGTGTTAAGTTGCACCTCAGGACCCAGGACAGGAGGGCACAAGATGGTTGGAACTGTGTTAGTTACACAGGTTGGGAGGGGGGTGAATTGTTGGATGGGATGTTGATGCAACAGGGTTGGGAGGTGACATTGTGGCCACAGTGAGACTCACAGTTGCTGTCTGACCAGCTTGCCCAGGTGGGCCAGGACCATCCTCCACACCCACAAGTCCAGGAGTGTTGTCATCACTGAAGGCTTCATCCAGGGGGGTAGTGGGTGTCTGTTAGGTGAACTCTGTTGATGAGGAAAGTACATTATTACTGGTTGAAGTGTGACATCTATCTCCAAAGGTTTTGTTTTACAGTAAGTTAAGACATTGTACATTCTTAGGTTGGTCTATGTTACCATGGTATTGGAGTATTTGACATGACATATGTGAAGCTTGCCTAAACTATTAGACTCAAGCAGCTCATGAGATATGCAGATCAGTTGCACTTTGGATGATGGAATGAAAATGACATTTTACCAACAGTGAAGCCAACACAGTGGAGAGGCAACATATCCCTTTGACCATTTGGAGGTCTAGTTGAGTGAGAAGCATTATGGGCCAAACTGCACTATGCGTCAGGATTATCAGACTCAAAACATTTTTGGAAATTTATTAATTCTATTGAAAAAGGCCCAAAAGCAGCCCATAACACAAACATAAGCGAGTAAGCCAGGGGTTCATCACTTAAAATCACATTTTAGGGAAAGTCCTACTAGAGGAGTTGTGCCAGTTCAGTAGGAAAAGGATACCCAGGAATCCGATGATTTGAAAATCTTGGCAATTACAGCATCAGAGGTAATGAAGATCATTGGGAAATCATGATCTGACTATGCACCTGGCCCTAACGGACTATCACAAGCACTGTTTAAACAGTCAACGAAAAGATTGGTGGATTTCCTGGCTGCAATGTTCAATCATGTTTTGTCAACTGGAATGGCTAGTTAGAGGGTTCGATAATTCATCCTATATATAAGGGAGAGAAGGCTGCCTCTCCAAGTAACTATAGATTAATTGCCCTCCTAGATATGGACATTAAATACTTTTCTGTCTGGTTGTTGCAGCATTTAGAGGCGTGGGCAGTATATAATGGCAGACTTCCCATAAATCAAACTGGTTTTAGTAAGAACCCGGGTACAATAACGAACCTCATGGCGCTGGGTCTGATTATCCATAGAGCAAAGGCAAAAGGGACCCTGTTATATTTGTACTTTGTTGACTATAAAGCACCTTTTGACTGTGTACCTCATGGCAATTTGTGGGCAAAATTACAGTGATGGGAGCTGCCCTCAACCATTTTGAATGCTATTAGATTACTTTATTCCGATACATGGGTGAACGTTAAGCTTGGAGATGGCTCATATTTATTTAGGGCAGTTAAAACAATAGTTGGTTTAAAACAAGGCTGCGTTTTAGCACCAATTCTCTTTAATCTTTATATTGCAGACCTCTTTACAATGTTAAATAGCCATTCTGCCTATCCACCCACACTTGGTGGTCATCAATTATCTAACCTGCTATATGTGGATGACCTGCTGTTGCTGAGCAACTCCAGAATAGGTATGCAAAATTGATGAGTAATCTAGGAGAGCATATATAAACAAATGAGCTGGAAATAAACCAGAGTAAAACAAAAATTATTGTACTCAACTGCAGACCTTATATTCAGTGTAAGTGACATTTAAATGAATAGATAATAGAGGAATTGGCCACCTCTAGGTATTTAGGGGTCAAGATAGATTCAAGGGGAACTTATGCGATCACAAGGAAGTGATAAAGAACAAAGCACAAGCACTCATTCATGCCTTTGGAATTCTAGCAAAGACCATCCGTGGGCATACCCTTAAACCGCTAACAGCAGTAGTGAGAGCAAAATTGCTACCAACGCTCTCTTATGGTACTGAAATAATGAGCGGGATGTACTGAATAAACTTTTAGTAAAATCCTACAAGCAAGTCTTCCGGTTACCTAGATCGGCATCGCCAGCCCAGGTTAGACTGGAATTCTCCCTAGTAAAGCAGTCATTAACTAGACTTGCAGCATTTATTAAATGCTGTCATAAATGTCAGAATGTCCCAGAAGGGACATTAGCCAATTTGGTATGGCAGGAAATCAACCCTTTAAGGGGCAATAGTAATTATAAAGAGTATTTGGCAAGAAGCTTAAAGCAGCTGGATATGGATGACTTGTGGGACCAGACGCTGTCTAGTCCAGTACTTAAGAAAGTAGTGAATAAATTAAGTAAACTACATAGCTGGCTAGAAGATAGGGAGGAGCTGGCTTAAAGGTCTCATGGTTGGTTAGTTCTTAAATCATATATAACATATAAAGAATCACCAATGATGGACGCACCTTATTCTTTGAATATTAAACAACTTTTCCTAAGGCTGAGGCTAGGAAATATGTCAGTTCGAGACCTTATGCCAAAATGGAAGAATGAGTTACAAAGAGCCAATCAGGAATGCCACTTATGCCATCTCATGGTGGAAACTTTAGGGCACGTGGTCTGCATTTACCCAGCCATGGCTATTCAAAGAAGAAAAATGATGAAGAAGTAATTTAAAGATTTAGGGATTAGAACATGTAGACAGGCCCTAATCGAAGCACTCGATCCAAGAAATGAAATACTGAACATTAGACTGGTCCAATTTTTGGAAATCTTTACTTCTCTTATTGCTCTTCCAGGAAATTAGGGATTACGGGAACTGGGTAACTAATAGAGTAGAGTACTCCCATAGATATTGGGCCAGGATGTGTATACCCTGGTTAAGAAGTAATTATTTACCATCTAACCAGTACCTAGTCACCAGGCTGAAGGAAGGTTATGCACTTTTTGGCCAACCTTGCACTTAAATTAAGCTAGCATATTCTAAATATCAAATACCATTGGATACTCCTCTCCAAGGAACCTATGGCTGCCACCACAAAAAAAAAAAACTCTTAAAGGCCTGATTTAAGAGCTGCCAACTAATAGAGCAGAGTACCCCAAGATGAATTGGGTTAGAATTGTGCATATTGCTGTTATGTTTTGATTGTTTACCATCTAATCATTACTTAGTTACTTGGCTGAAGGATTGTAACGTACTTTTTTTTGGCCAACCTTGTATTTGAATTAAGCTAGCAACTTTTTAAAATATTTTTTTAATAGAATTTTTCAAAATCAAACAATGTGCTACACACACGTGTTATCAATGACAGGATGTTAGTGATCTAACAAATCTTTTAAATTCACACAGTATAAAACAACTAAACAACGGAAACAGATTGTACACGTCTGGGTGATCTATCCAGTATTTTTAAATTATTGCCTGCGCCGTTAAATGGTGTATTTTGGTGTGGAGTGACTCCATGGCTACCCGGGGTTGACTCATTAATGTTGAGCAGGAGGGGGGGTACCGGTTTTTGGGGTGCTAGTGTCGAGTGTTTAGGTTGTGCAGGCGAGTGGGTACTGCATGGGGCACGTGCGTTCGTTGTCTGGTGTGTTGTCAATGGGTGTGTGGGGTATTGTTGGTGGAGTTGGGTGTGTCCCCTGTTGGGATGTTGTGTCGTAGCCAGCCTCATACCATTGACTGTCTGGATATTCGTGCTATTTCGCGAATCATGGAGGTTTCTCATTGTTTTTTGCCTCTAGCTTAGATACTAATGTGCTCCATATTTCGCAACCCGCATGTCGCAGTCCCTCGCGCGCTAATTTCTTTAGTACCTGGTACTCTGTGCGGGACCAACGCAGCATGAGGGTGTGCCAAGCTTTCAAGTCAGGTGCATTGGGAGCCTTCCAGTTCATGGCTATTAGTCTTTTGTACATTACATACGCCAGGTCTGCGAACTTATGTAGGTGTTTGTGTTTTTTCGCCCTTGTCCTGAGTCCTAGCAGGCAGGACTTGGGGTCCATATCCAGGACGATGCCCGTCATTTCTGCTATTGTTTTTACCACCCCGGCCCATTCTTTTTGTACATGAGGACACTCCCAGACCATGTGGTAAAACTGTGCCTCTGGGGCATTACATCTGGGGCAAGCCGGGTCTGACCCAGGGAACATACGTTTAATCCTAGCTGGTGCTAAATATGTTTGGTGTATGAAGTTGAACTGCGTGTAGCGGAATCTGGGGTTTCTTGACACCTCACGGGTGTGGTATAAAGCTTTTAACCATTCTTCCTGTGAGATCAAATCCGGCAAGACGGCATTCCACCTCTCCCTGGCTTTTACCAAATTGGGTTCAAGGGGCTTATTCAGGAGTTTGTATAAGTTTGAGACTGCTTTTGCTTGGGCGTCGCAGCTCAGCATGTGGTGTAGTGCGGGAGAGGTCTCTGGCTCTAGTTCTCCAGCCGCCCATGTTTTTCTGATTGAGTGGCATATGGCGTGGTAGGCCAGGAATTGTCCCGGGCTCACCGCTGTGAGGGCTTGCATAGATACAAACATCATTAATTTACCTTCCTCAAAGTAGTCTCCCACTGAGTGTATGCCCGCTTCCGACCAGGCTGCGGGCGAATGCAATCCAGTCTCGGCCCATCCGGGAAGCTGTTCCAGTGGGATGAGCGGCGAGTAGGGGAGTTCCTTTGCATTTCTTTGGGTGTACCTCTTCCAGCATGCGTGGGCCACCACAATCAGTGGGTTTTCGCTTGCGCTCTTTGTTTGTTTATTTTAAGCCATGCGAGCAGGGGGGCCCCTTGGAGTCGGGTCGAGAGCCATGTGGATTCGGCCATGTTAGGCCTATGAATCCAGTTCAGTATCCACTGTAGCTGCGTGGCCACGTAGTAAAGTTAAAAGTTAGGGGCGCTCAGTCCGGCCGCGTCGACCGGGCGTTATAGCGTGGAGAGTGCGACCCGCCTTCTGCCCTCTCCCCATATAAGCTGTAGTAAGACAGCGTTCAAATTGTTAAAAAGACTCTTAGGGATAATGAGCGGCAGTGGTATAGCAATCTAGGCAGTATCAGCATGTTTGCTAAGGCCACCTTGCCCAGTGGTGAAAGTGGTAGTTTGTTCCAAAATCGCATTGACCCCTTCATGGAAGCCATAGTTCTCCCTAGGTTACCATCCCTGAGGTCCTCTGTTCTATGATAGATGTTAACCCCTAGGTATTTGAATGTGTCGAAGCACCATTTCAGGCGGCCCACTGGGGCGCTTTCTTGTTCCGGTAGGGGCCAGCTGGTTAGTGGGAATACACAGGATTTTCCCCAATTTACTACTAGGCCCGAAATCCCTCCATACTCAGACAGCAGCGATATCACTGAGGGCAGCACCTCTCCTCCTTTCCGTACATATATCAAGGCGTCGTCTGTATATAATGATATAGCATGGTAGGTCCCGTTCCTAATAATCCCCCACCTTTCCTTCATCGCGCGGACGCGTGCGGCCAGTGGTTCCATTGCTAAGGCAAACAGCAGGGGGGTCAGCCCTGTCGTGTGCCCCTGTTGATCGGGAAACTCCCTGATATGACCCCACTCGTCTCCACCCTGGCTTGTGGGTTGGTGTATAATGTCTGTACCCAGCGTGTGAATTTAGGACCAATGCCCATTTGCTGCATAGTGGCGAACAAGAAATCCCATTCTAGTGTGTCAAATGCTTTCTCGATGTCAAGTGAGATCACCATTTCCTCGTATGCATGCGGAGGAGTGTCACCCAGCACACTCAGCAGCCTCCGGATATTAAGAAAAGTGTTGCGTTTTGGGATGAACCCGTTTTGGTCTTCATGTATCAGGGTGTGCATGTAGGGGGCTAACCTGTTGGCCAGTATTTTACCAAGTATTTTACAGTCTAAGTTTAGCAGCGACAGAGGCCTGTAGGATTTAACATTGGTGGGGTTGCGTCCTTGTTTAGGAAGGACCACTATCATTGCCTCTCTCAGCGTCGGGGGTAAGGTCCCACTGGCCCACGCCTCCTCGAATACTTTCAGGAGATGGGAGTTTAAACATGTCGCAAAGGTAGAGTAGTATTCTAGTGGAAGGCCGTCTGCGCCTGGCGCTTTATTCCTAGGCAGTTGTGCTAGGGCTAGGTTTAGTTCCCCCCGTGTCAGGGGGGCTTCTAGTGTCTCCCTGTCTGCGTGTGAGAGTAGGGGCAGGGGTGAGCCCGCCAGGAAGGACACAAGTTGTTGGGTGGTACATGATGTGCGTTTGGTGTATAAGTTCGTGTAATATTCTCTGAACGTGTCGTTTATTTCTTCCTGCGTGATAGCCATTGTGTCTGCGCCTGTCCCTATGGCCCGATAGGTGAGCGCTGCCGGTCTTCGCGCAGGAGCCACGCGAGTAGCCTGCCTGATCTATCGCCTTCCATTTGTAGTCGCATCAGGTGGTATTTATAGTCATGTAAGCGGAGTGTGGCGTCAGCATCAGCATATTCTGCGCGCGCGTCTTTTAGCACCGTGTAAGGCGTTTCATTGCGAGCTACTGCAGTTTCTACTGCTCTTCATTTTTTTTCCAGCTTGCTAAACTCTGCGTGTAGTGTATGTCTCACCCCCCAGGTGGTTGAAATACAGTGGCCACGGACCACTACTTTATGTGCATCCCACTCTACTGCTCCTAGATTTGTGGGTCCAAGGTTTATTTCCCAGTACTGTTTTAGTGCTGTGTTCAGCGTGTCTGTGAATGCCTGATCGTGAAGGGCTTCCACCTGTAGTCTCCACGTGGGGATCGCTGGGCGCTTCCTACCCCAGTTCAGTGTCATTTTAAGCGAGAGTGATCCGATAGTGTTTTAGCTAGGTATTCTGTCCCGCTGGCCATTGTGCAGATTTTTTGGGTGCCCCACACTATGGCGATCATTCTGACCGTGGCGGTTGGCTGTCGCCGCCCGCCAAGCGGTTCCCGCCGAAAGACCGCTCCGCGGTCAAAAGACGGCGGAGGCCATTCTGGCTTTCCCGCTGGGCCGGCGGGCGACCGCCAGATGACCGCCGGCCGGCCCAGCGGGAAAAGCCCCTTCAACAATGAAGCCGGCTCCGAATGGAGCCGGCGGAGTTGCAGGGGTGCGACGGGTGCAGTGGCACCCGTCGCGATTTTCACTGTCTGCAAAGCAGACAGTGCAAATCTTTGTGGGGCCCTGTTAGGGGGCCCCTGCACTGCCCATGCCAGTGGCATGGGCAGTGCAGGGGCCCCAGGGGCCCCACGGCACCCGTTCCCGCCATCCTGGTTCTGGCGGTGGACACCGCCAGAAACAGGCTGGCGGGAAGGGGGTCGGAATCCCCATGGCGGTGCTGCAAGCAGCGCCGCCATGGCGGATTCCCTGGGCCTGCGGGAAACCGGCGGGAAACCGCCGGCTCCCCTTTTCTGACCGCGTCTTTACCGCCACATTCAGAATCGCCCAGGAAGCACCGCCAGCCTGTTGGCGGTGCTTCCGCTGCCCTCCGCCATGGCGGTCATGGACCGCCAGGGTCAGAATGACCCCCTATGTCTTTTCTGGTATGTACCTTATGTGGTATTGAACAGAATGAGTATTCCCTTTGCAGTGGATGTTTCACGCGCCATACATCATGTAGACCCATATCGCCAGCCCACGTCTGGAGTGGGCGTCTGGCGTTTCTATTAGCTGTCGCTTGTGTGGGGGTGTTTGACCTGTCCAGCGCCGGGTTCGGTATACAGTTGAAGTCCCCGCCCATATGGCGGGTACTTCAGGATTCACCAGTAATGCTGGGGTGAGTGTGCCCAGAAATTTCAGATGACGCGTTATTGGGGGCATATATCCCGATTAGCGATAATTGTCTGCCGTCAAGCCGACCTTCCACTGCCACATACCTGCCTCCCTGGTCTATCCTATGTGATGTTTGGAGAAAGGGGACACCACCAGCTATCCATATGAGGACCCCACTAGCGAAGGCCGAATATGATGTGCCTATTATCTGTCCCCCCCATTTGCCCCGCAGTTCTTGCAGGTGGGGGTCCCGTAGGTGGGTCTCTTGTAGGATTGCAATGTGTATACCCTGGCACCTGAGGCGTGCGTGCACCCGGGATCTTTTACTCGGCGTCCCCAGTCCCCTGACGTTCCAGGTGACTATTTCATATTGATGCGTGATGTGGATTGCGGTTTGAGCCATGTTTTGATGTGTGAGACTGCACCTGACACTCTGCCGCTACTTAAGGCCCAGCCGGCACCTCCCAGCCCTGACATGTCTGTGGTTGACCCCATCAGTCTCGGCAATGTTCCCTGTATTATGAGCGGACCTGTAGTGTACAAACTAACTATCACCCCCCTTCCCTCCCTAACTGGATCCCTTACCCTACTTTGAACTCGTAACAAACTACACACCCAGTGTGAACAAAACTGTGTCCATGTGGATGTCTGTGGGGGAGCAATTTTACCAACCAGATGTGGCTCGTTATGGGGCTCAGATCTTTCCACAGACCCAGTCTGCAAATGGTATTGAGCGCTCCCGGGGTAGGCTGTTCCCTCCCCGTGCCCCATCGCTGCCAACAGTGCGCCATTTGGGTATAGGAACATTTTTCAAAAGATACAGAGCTACAGATGTGGTAGCCACCCACATCTAGTAGCACACCCATTGTCCTGCGCTGTTCATCAGTATTGGCAATCAGTTCAGGCAGAGGGGTGACTCAGCAGTGCACAGTCAGAGTGTGTCTGCGGTTCTGGGGGTAAACTCCGGACCCTTTAGCACATCTGTTAGTGTAGAGTCCGAGTTTATCGAGTGCGACTCCGAGCCGTCCTCGGGGCGTGACCTGTGAGCCTCAAAAGAGTTCTGTGTTAGCAGAGGGGTTTCTTTCAGGACCTTGGCTCTTTCTTCTGCGGCCTGTTTCTCCGAGGGTTGTCCCCTGGTGCGCCTCTTGGTACGTTTTTCCGCGGAGAGGATATTAGCCAATCCTCGCCAGTGCCATCGTCCCCCTGGGGGCGAGCGAGCCCCTTGGCGTGGATCCATGTTCAGGCATTCTCCGGGGAGGTGAACACGTGGGTGCGTTCATCGGTTGACACTCTTAATTTAGCGGTGAACAGTAAGGCGTACTTTATGTTGTGCTCGCGTAGACGCTGCTTTATCTTGACGTAGGAGTTGCGTTGTTTTTGTACCTCTTGAGTGAAGTCTGGGTAGGCGCTGACGACTGAGTCCTCATATCTGAAGGGGCCTTTGTTGCAGAACTGCTGTAGTATTGCATCGCGGTCTCTGAAATTCAGGAACCTGGCTATCAGCGGTCTTGGTGATTGGCCCGGAGCCGGGGGTCTTCTTGGAATTCTGTGCGCCCTTTCCACAGAGAAGAACTTCGATGGGCCCCCATTCAGAACTTCTTTGATTAGCCATTGTTCCAGCAAGAGTTCCGAGTTTTGATCCAGTGATTTTTCAGGGAATCCCAGGAACCGTACGTTGTTGCGACTGGATCTGCCCTCCGCCTCCTCCACTCTCCTCAACAGCGGCTTCACTTCTGCATCCAGGAGGAGAATTTGTTTTTGGTTGTCAGATACCGTGGGAGTCAGTTCACTTAGCACCTCTTCCGTTGACTTCACTCTCTCAGATAGTTTGCGATGGTCTACTCTGAGTAGGTTCAGGTCTTGCGATACCGTATCTATTCTGTTTTCCAATGAGGATTTAGTGTCCATAATTGCCTGTAGCACTTTTTCGAATTGGGAGGAGTGGGCCTGGAGTGTGCTTTCCAGCGACTGTAGGTTGGTATTAGTTGTTGGTCGCCAGGTGTAGGTCCATGTGTGCTCCGATCTTGGCTTTTCGCTGATTTGGATTTCCCGGCCATTTTGCCTGACTTCTGAGGGCCCTCCGGGTCACTGTACAGCACCACCGGATACAATCCGGGCAGTTGGTTGCGCTGCGGCGTGCCCGCGCCTCGCCGTTTGTGTCTCCTTGCCTCACTCGCACCCACGTGGCCACTTGTGCTCCCCTGACAGCCCTGGCAGAGGCAGCGCGCCCCTGTGGCTCACAGCCGATGGGCACTGCGCGATCTGGAGCACCGGCCTTCCCGGTGTCCTCTGAGTGAGGTTTTAGCCTCCAGCTGATGGGGAGGAGGCGGGGCGGGCGGGCTCCCCCACCAACTAGCGAGGACAGAAGAGAGGGGGTAGCCGAACCCTCTTTACTCACGCCGGGTCCCCCGCTGACATCAGGCTCCCAGCGCTGAATCCGCCGGTGGGGTGGGGGGGAGATCCGCTGTGTGTGCGTGTGCCAGGCCGGGGGGTCGCGGGCCCGGTTCCAAAAGCCCCCGGTGTTACCGCCGCGGCCGGGCGCTCCTTCAGTAGGGCGCACCGCGCGGCCAAGTCCAGTTCTGGGCTAGGCCCGGTTGCGCGGGAGCCCCATGGACTGCAGCAGCGAGTGATTCACGTGGCCCCCAGGTCCTTTATGGGGGCTCGTCTTGCGTTCGGGTGTTGGGCGGCACGCCCAGGGGCCAGGGTGCCGGAGCCGCAGTGTCCGCTCCCCCCCAACACGAGCAGGGGGGAGAACAAAGGTGAAGAGAGGAGAAAGGGGGGGCAGGGGGGAACAGGGCCCAAGTCTAAGCCCGCTCCCCCTTGATGGAGGCCCCTCCCACCGCCACCAACTCACCGCGCGCTGCTCCCGCAGGCTGGGCCCCGGAAGGCCGTCTCAACAAGGTCAGCCGCCGCGGCCTCCCCGAGGCTCCCGGACCTCCGGTGGCCACGATCCGCTCACCGCTCTGCCTCAGTCAGTCCCGCCGAGGGGGGCCGGCTTCCCCAGGGCAGATCCCGTCTCTGCTGTCAGGTAATGGCACCCGGGAGCGCCCTGTAGGTATTTTTGGGCGAGACGGAGCGCTCAACTAAGCGTCCTTCTCGGCCGCCATCTTGGCTCCTCCCCGTCAGCTAGCAAATTTTAAATATCAAATGCATTTTGGTTCTCTGATACTAGAAATGTTACGGTTGCCAATCAAAAAATGCCTTAATGCACACATCATTTCATGAGGTTAATTTTGAGTATGTTTTTTATTAATTTTGTATGTACTTTGTGAATTGTACATTTTATACAAAGAACTATTAAGACCAGAATGCATTGTAATGGTTTTGTGAAGAGAGCACTATAAATAGAGTTAATAGAGAAAGGACTGTATAACCAAGAAGAAAAAGAACGCGTTGTTTTTTCTGCACCAAATAATTCCTTAAAAAATGTTCTGTGGCTGAGCGGAGTGCGCGGCAATCAATCCTTTGTTTTCACAAGTTTATTGAGGGTTCGGCCAGCTCTCCTGCCTCGCATTAGCTGATGTGCGCGTCGGTTTCCTTGGCGTGCTTTGTTCTGAACTATAGAATCAACACGACAACGCCCGGCAATTCACGAGTTATTCAGTGAAGCGGCCCCTGAATCAGCTTGGCGTGATCGGCGTCGGAGGATACCGTTTGGGTAAACAGCTGAAACTACTGGGTAAGACCGCCGCACATTGATACATTATATCTTTCATACTTATATTGACACTCGCTATCTGCCGAAGCGGCCTTTGCGTGAAGGAAATAATTATTCTCTCAACACACGGGCGGTTCAGCCCATGAAACTGAAACTAAATATTTTGGATTAGCATTCGGTGCCTTACTTGTAACCAGTTAAAAGACTTTAACAGCCACAAATTTGATATGGAAGCAAGACAAATAAAACGATTATCAGTGGCAACAAAACTATTTGATGATGACTCTTCTATTTCTGTATCAGGAACTACACCAGTACAGAGGAACTCATCTCTAAAACATTTGTTTTTTCAATTAGAGAAACATTACAAAAAAGAGATCAGCAAAAGTTGGGAAATATTATCATTAGAGAAATATATTGAAGTTAAAAGAATTCCAAGAGATTTACGTATATTTACCATACCAACATATTCAGGAGCAAATTCAGAATTATTTAAGGAATGGAAGGAAAATAACACACAGTGTTCATTAAATAGGATGAGAATTCTCATTAAGTATGCTAAATTACATTTAGAAGAGATTTACAATCAAATTAAGGATGTGGAAGAAAAGATAGACAAAAGTGAAGAGAAGGATGAACAATCATTACTTAAGACAAATATGGAAGGTAGACTGGACAAATATGAGACTGAAATACAGGAACGCAAGAAAAATAAATTCATACGGGATGAAAAAGATTACAAATATGGTAGGATTCTAACTTTTGCTAGAAGATCTGAGAGTCTCAAATTTGATATACAACGAAAGGATTTGAAGATTGTTCCAAGTAATGAAGATACTCCCAGTGAATCTGATGTAAGTGAAGGGGAAAGCTCCTCAGAACGTATGGATATCTCAAGTAGAAATACTTTTTTAGAGGAAATGCAAGTACTATATCTGGATCAACGGTTAATGAGGGGAAGAGGAAGAAATCGGAACCGAGGAGTTGGAAGAAAAATGGATCAAATAGAAAACAGAAGAGAAAAACTAGAAGAGCCAAAAGAAAGTGGAAAGAGAAAATATCCCCTCAGGAGCCAGAAGAAACAATAATAGATAAACCAGATTTAGTAGTAAATCTGTCAGATTATGAGCTGACATCATCTGAACGTCGACTACTGAATAAGAGTTTGTCATTCTGCCCGGAGAAACATTTTAATTACGTAAATACTCAAATTGACATTTATAAATTCATTCGCAAGTTAAAATTGGTCAAATATCATTCTATGCATTCGAGAAATATTAGAACAGTCCAGGATGAAACAACAATCAACAATTCAAACCAATCGAATTTGTGTATTGATCAAATTGAAGATTTGAAAACATTATTTGATTTATACTATGATTTGCCGGATGAGGCAAATACAGAACTAGAAGTTTTACGAGAACTGGAAATAGATACTAATAAACATCAATTCAGCAATTTTAAAGAAAAATCAAAGTTTTGTTCAGTATTATCACCTGGAAATAAGATTGATATATTCTCGGAACTAATATTGGAAGATTTGGAAAGGTTACAAAATGTTAGATATCATGGACAGCGGGAAAATTTAACAAAAAATGAACGATTGGCTTTAAAAAAACTAACAGAGGACAATAATATCATAATGAAACCCGCAGATAAAGGTGGAAACATTGTGATTCTTGACACACAAAGTTATATGGCAGAGGCATATAGACAATTAAATGATCAATCTATTTATAAAAAACGTATTCACAATCCTATTAATCGAATGATTTATCAATTACATTCAAAGTTAGATGATTGGTATCAACAATCACTTTTGAATTTGGATGAATATCAATTTTTGAAAAAGGAAAATCCAACTATACCTACAATTTACTTCTTACCCAAAATACATAAATCATTAACATCACCACCAGGAAGACCAATAGTCTCAGCATGTGACTCGTTATATGAGAGAATTTCTGATTATGTGGACTATTATTTGGCACCTATTGTGATGATTTTAAGTTCATATATTAAGGACTCAGGAGATCTACTACGAATTTTATCTGAAATGAATTGGTCTGATGAATACTTATTGGTCACAATAGATGTTGTATCTCTATATACGTCTATTAATCATGAAATTGGACTGAGAGCATGTGAATATTTTCTTACACAGAGAAGCATTGTGGAGTTTGAACATTCTAAGATGTTGCTATCAATGATAGAATTATGTCTCAAAAATAATATTTTCATTTTTAATCATGATATTTACCAGCAAATATGTGGAACAGTGATGGGCATTTCCCTTTCTCCAAATTATGCCAACCTAACAATGGGTTGGTGGGAAAGGGAAATAGCTTGGAGTAAGGGTAATGATCCATTTATGGAAAAAATTGCACTCTGGGTACGATTTATTGATGATTTATTCATAATATGGCAGGGGTCACAGGATGATTTCCAATTGTATTTTGACAAACTGAATCAGAACAATGTGGGGTTGCAGTTCACATGTGAAATGAGCAAATCGTCAATTAATTTTCTAGACATTAATATTTACGTGGAGAATAACAAATTAGAGACTACAGTTTTTCGCAAGAAAACTTCAACAAACAGCATTTTGCATGGTCAAAGTTTTCATCCTAAACCCCTTCTGAAAAGCATACCATATGGGGAATTGATTAGAATGCGTAGAAATTGCTCTAGTGATAAGGAAGTACAGTTGAAATATAAAGAGACCATATATAGATTTAAACAAAGAGATTATAATCACCGACTTTTGCAAAGAAATTTAGAAAGAGTACAAATGATTTCTCGAGATGAGACATTAGTTCCCAAACAATCAAAGAAAATACAAGATAAATTAGAGGAAAATAATGTTAGAATGGTAATGGAATACACTAAAGAAAGTGGTCTTATTAAGAAAATTTTATGTAAACATTGGCATGTCATACGGAAAGATCCAGACTTAGGTCCCAGAATAGGCTTAGGTCCATTGATTACGTATCGAAAAGCACCATCATTGAAAGATTATGTTGTAAGAAGCCACTTTACTATAAAAAACCAACAGAATTGGTTAACAGAACAACAATGTGGCTTTGTTAAATGTAATAGCTGCAAAGCTTGTAAAATTGGGAGATCAACCAATATAGTGAAATTATGGAATGAAATGGAAATGAAGATAAAACATCGAATAACTTGTAATACAAAGTTAACAGTTTATGTAATTGAATGTCACTGTGGCTTAAGATACATAGGGAGCACAATTTGCATGTTAAAGAAAAGAATTTGAGAACATGTTAGAGCAGTTCTACATAAGGACCTAATGTATGCCATAGCCAAACATTTCCAACAACATGAAATGAATAGTTGGAGAATGCTACGATATTATGGAATTGACCACATTCCCGAACATGAAAGAGGTGGACATAGAGTAAAAAAATTGAGACAACTTGAATCTAAATATATTATCTTAATGAGGACAAAGACCCCTTTGGGGCTTAACTATGATGAGGAGCTTTACGTCCATCTCTGAATAGATGTATTTGGAATTTCATTTATTACATTATTAAATTTACAAGTTAAAATTGAGATGAACAATCAATTAATGAACTTGATTCTGTACATAATGTAGGATAAAAGAATTGTGTGAGAGAATATATAATGTGGTGAACTTTGATAATTACTTATTATCATTATCCAAATGAAAAGGCTGATTATTGTCAATTTATCATTTATGATTAATAATGTTGTTCTCTTATATAGTGCAGTAAGATATTTGAGTTATAATTTTTAATGCACACATAATTTCATGAGGTTAATTTTGAGTATATTTTTAATTAATTTTGTATGTACTTTGTGAATTGTACATTTTATACAAAGAACTATTGAGAGCAGAATGCATTGTAATGGTTTTGTGAAGAGAGCACTATAAATAGAGTTAATAGAGAAAGGACTGTATAACCAAGAAGAAGACTGCAAAGTCGAAACGCGTTGTTTTTTCTGAACCGAATAAATCCTTAAAAATGTTCTGTGGCTGAGCGGAGTGCGCGGCAATCATTTCTTTGTTTAAAAAAAAAAATATATATATATATATATATATATATATATATATATATATATATATATATATATCTATAGCAATTTCCCTGGGGAATGCAATTGGCTCCCAGGAAAACCACACCCACATATTAAAGTGATATCTCTCTCTCTCTCTCTCTCTCTCTCTCTCTATATATATATATTTATATATATATATATATATATATTTATATATATATATCAACAACATTCATGAAATACTTCACGAACGACCGCACTCCGGGATCTCTTATTTCACAAACTTCATTTATTCAGGCTCGGTTACCTTTGTTTACAGCTCAACAATCACCGGCCCAACGCGTTTCGGTCTGAGAGACCTTAATCACTGGCATTTCCGGTAGGGGGTTCCTGTTTCCACATTTATATCTACAGATAACACATTTAAACTCAACATATTTCTAAATACACTTTGAAACTACTTCTCTCTGCTTGTTAAATTTAATAACTGCACTCTGCACAAATCAAACTCACCCATAATTTCCAAATAAGTTCAATTATTGACTAGTGCACGATAAACTTATAATGCTGCATTCTGGGAGTTGTAGTTGCCGTAAAACAAAACCAATTTAACCAATATGTTGATACTCCTCAAAAATATGCGTCCGTGACATAATGTCTGTGTCTCCCCATAATAAAATAACTAAAATATTAACAAAACTGAATATTAGCTGCAATTGCTACAAGATAGAAAAAAACAATGTTCTATGATTATTTTCAGTGGCTGCCATATAAAATTACAAATGTACAAATAACTCCTCATCCTGATTTATCCCCAGAGGGGTCAAAGTTCGAATCTCCAAGATGTGTTTAGACTCCAATTGTTGTAGTCTCTTTTCTCTGTCCCCTCCTCGTTCACTTATGGGAACATGGTCAATTGCATAAAAAGTCATTGTTTCCCATTGGCTAACATGTGCCAACTCCATATGCTTAGCCGTGGCATAACTTCTATCTGTGTTGACGATGGCACAAATATGTTCAAGGATCCTTTTCTTTGTTTCACATATGGTGCTCCCAACATACTTTAAACCGCAGGGGCATTCAATAACATATACTGTGAACCGGCTCTTACAAGTGATATGTTGTTTAATGCTTTTTGTAACACCATTGCCAATGGTGTATTCCTTAGTGTTTTTTGCAATTTTGCAAGCCTTGCAATTGCCACATTTCCAGAAACCTGTTTTTTGAGCCAGTTGCCCCTTTTCTGACAGCTAAAGTGACTTTTTGTGATTCTGTCCCGCAAATTTGGTGCTCTTCTAAAAGTCATTCGAGGAAAGTCTCCCATAATCTCCTTTACTATAGGATCCAATTGGAGAATAGACCAGTGTTTTGTTAGAATCTTCCGTAACTGGGAGACATTATTTGAGTATGTTGTGATGAAAAGTATAGGATCCTTCGATTGACCTTCCAACACAGAAGTTTTTTTATGAACTAATTCCGTTCTCAAAATCTTTTCCACTCGCCGTTTTACCTTATTGATACATTTCCTGGGATATTGTCTGGAGATAAATCTTTCTTCTGAGGCCTTCATATGTTTAGCAAATTCTCCAGATTCTGAACAAATTATTTTTATCCATAAGAATTCGCCATATGGTATGTTCCATTTAGTATTGGGTGGGTGGAAACTATTGGCATGTAACACTGAATTTGTGGCAGTAAATTTTCTGTGTATTGTGGCATGTATCTCTCCTTCTCTTATATAGATTTCTGTATCCAAGAACGTCACTCGTGTGTCACTGATTTCATAAGTGAATTGCAATTTGGCTGCAGTATTGTTCAAAACGCTAAACTATTCCTTGAATTCAATTTCTGTGCCATCGTAAATTAGAAATAGATCATCAATGAATCTTAACCAGCTAATGACTTTCTGCTGGAATCTTTCATTTTCTTCTGCCAATGCTGTTCTCTGTTCAAACCAGCCCATTGTTAAGTTCTCAAAATTTGGAGGAAAGGAAAAGCCCATAGCTGTTCCTTTTATCTGTAAAAATATCTGCTGGTCAAACTGAAAGAAATTATTGGTAAGGCAGAGATGGATCATTTCTAAAAGCATTTCATTATGTTGGGCAAATTTAATTTTTCTTTGGCTCAGAAAGTGCCTACATGCCTGGATGCCAATCTGATGTTCAATATTGGTGTATAATGAAATAACATCCATTGTTATCAACTTATATGAGTCCTGCCACGGAATGCCATCCAGATGTCTCAATAAATCCCCTGTGTCTTTGAAAAATGTGTTTAAGTTACATGCCACTGGTGCTAAAAAGAAATCAATATAATTTGATATAGGTTCCAATAAAGATTGATTCTCTGAAACTATTGGACTCCCAGGTGGATTTTTGGGATCTTTGTGAATTTTGGGAAGGAAATAAATTGTGGGAGTGACCGGATGTTCAACTGTCAGATACTTAGCCTCCTCTTGATCAATGAGGCCATGTTCTGTCCAATTTTGTAAATATGTTTGAATCTGAACTGCCACCTGTTTTGTAGGATTGCTATTTATGGGTTGATAATAAGTTTCATCTGATAGTTGCCTCCTGTACATATCTGTTTTTATCTTGAATTACAATATTCCCGCCTTTATCTGCAGGTTTAATTATTAAAGTTTCATCTCTTTGTAAATCACACAAAATTTGTACTTCTGTTTTTGTCAAGTTGTTTTTACCACAAATCCATTCTGTTTTATATAAGTCATCAACAACAATTTCAGCAAATAAATCAATTTTATTTCCTGCTGGTAATGCTGGACAAAACTTGGACCTAGGTCTTTTTTTAAGTTAGGCCTGCTACTAATGGTATTATCTCCTGTGATTCGCTAATCGGCTCTTCCTCTTGCGTGCAATCCAGATTTATTATAGTCATTAAGGTATCTTTATCTTGTACCATTAGTTCATAGGTTGGCGTGGTGATACATGTTTTACTGATCAGATTTGCATCTCTGTGAAACTTTGCCAATTTTATTTTCCGTATGTATTTGTATAAGTCGATACGTGTCCGTACTAAGTCAATGTCGATGGCAGGACAAAAATTCAGGCCTTTTTTCAATAAGGACTCTTCTTGTGATGACATTACTCTATCAGAGAGATTTATCACATTTAATTCTTGAATAATGTTGTGGTTTTCGCTCTGGTGTTTCTTTGAATTTCCCCTCTGTCCCCTTCTTGTGCGTTTGTTTTTCTTTCGCCCCGTCCTCGTCCTTTTCCACGTCTGCTGCTCTGTTGGTCCTTGGATTGTTGTTGGAGGGCAAGGCGCATTTCGTTTAAAAGTGTCGGATTCGATTCATATGATGTTACACTTCCATCCTCACTTGCACTGGTGTCACTATTTATATATATATATATATATACATATATATGTGTGTGTGTGTATATATATATATATATATATATATATATATATATATATATATATATATATATATATATCTTCACACCAGCTTGACACTTCTGTCAATGACGCGGCACTCACAGGATTTTACAAATCTTCATTTAATGTATAAGATGATACCAAACACCAATGCGTTTCGACCTTCACGGTCTTGATCAAGGTAATTACTCAGTCCATTAAGTGCCCTATTTATACTATTCATCTCACCATGCCTTTATGTGGCATTCTGGTATATGTAGTTTGCAAAGTGTATATATATTATTAACCAAAAACTAAATACAATCAAATATAAATACCAAACCAATACAACTAATTTCACCCCAAAAAATTGCCATAACAAAGGAAAATCTAGAAATCAAGTGTTAAGATAACACACAGAAAAAACTCTACTCATTACTCAAGTTGATCACAGTTTGCGATGTCATCTCTCCCTAAATCCAATAATCACAAATGTATATATGGTTATATTTACATCAATCTCTAATTCCACATGTATATTTTTGGATTGTGTCCAAATACCTAATTATGGGTCTAGTGCCCCAATTTTTTGGACTTATCACTATCCAATTTTCTACATGTAGTATTGACATTTCCTTTTTCCCACATGGATAATATAACTCAATTCATGTTATTCATTCATAATTATAGATGACAATATAATTCCTCGTCACAGTTTATCCCAAATGGAATCTTAGTTTTTAATCTGATGATATATTTGGACTTCAAGCATCTCAATTTCTGAACTCTATCACTTCCCCGTTCATGTTTTGTTATTGTAGCAATGCCATAATATTTCATATATAACCAATCTGATTCTGGATGAATTTTCAGATGTTTGGTAATAGCATAGGTATTATCGTCATTTTGCGCTGCTCTAATGTGTTCCAAAATATGCTTTTTTAAGGGGCATATAGTACTGACAACGTATCTAAGACCACACCGGCATTCTATGACATATACCACAAAAGTTGTTTCACATGTGATTCTCTCTCTGATCACAATCTCTTTTCCCCGAAAGTCTGTTATTCTCTTTTTATTACAGCCAATTGTACATGCTTTACACTTATTGCAACAAAAAAAGCCCTTCTTTCCATCTACTAGCCAATTGGGGATCTTTGAGGTCTCAAAATGACTTTTCACTAGCATGTCTTTTAGTGATGGTACTTTCCTATATGTAATTGAGGGGCGAGTATCCACTCGCTGTCCAATATCACTATCTCTTTTGGATCAAATGCCAATATCTTTTTAAAATATTCAATATCTGTTGGTTCTCTTTACTATAGTCCAGAATAAGTCTTATCTCATCATTTTCCATCATCAACTGCTCTGGCACTTTTTTGTTCTTAACCAATACCTGTGCTCGTGTCTTTGCCCTTGCTTTCATCTCGCCTTGTTTTATTGCCTTCAATTTGTAACCTCTATTTAGGAATCTCTGTTTGGTTTCCCCAAATTTTTCATTTGTGTCTTGTTCATTTGAACAATTTATTTTAATGCGGATAAACTCACCATATGGAATGCTTTTGATTAATGATCTAGGATGGAAACTTGCACCATGTAGGAAACTGTTGGTTGCTGTAGGTTTTCTATGTAATGTAGTTTGCAATTCATCTGCTTCAATATATACTAGCACATCTAAGAATTCAATAGAAATCTTGCTTGTCTTATAAGTAAATTGCAATCCAACATCATTCCTATTCAACCTATTAAAGAACTCCTTGAATATTTTCTCAGTTCCATGCCAGATCAAAAATAGGTCATCTATATATTGTAACCACATCACCACTTCATCCATGTAATGGTCGTTCTCCTGGCCCCAAGCTATGCATTTCTCCCACCACCCCATCATGAGATTTGTATAGCTTGGAGAAAAGGATACTGCCATGGCTGTCCCACATATTTGTTTATATACCTGATGATTGAACATAAAAATATTATTACTGAGACATAATTCTGTCATCTCCAATAGCATTTCAGAATGTTTTAAAAAAATTGATATATACTCGCCACCAGTTCTCTTGCAGTTGCAGCTTGCGTCTTCAAAGCAATGTGCATACTTCAACTGACGCATTTGAACTGTAGCTTTTAGGCAGTAGTAAAAATGTCAAGTGATTAAGTTTCTGCTACAAAAGGATCTGATCTTTGTCTAGTGGCAGTTTTGGTGCCATAAAACAGCACCGAAGGTTTACATGTCTACTGCAAAAATCAAATCTGTATTTTATGTAAATAGCTGAGTGGATAAGTAAAGCCAGCCATTACGTGCGCTGTAATACAAAGAAATGTATGTGCGAGGGGGGCTATGGAGAGATGAAGGGCACTTTTACTGGGTGGTAATGAACGAATCCGAGGAGGAGGTCATGGGAGTGGGAGCACCAATAATGATTGTTGGACTGGGTGCCAGAGGCGCTAAAGATTGTGATGATTGGTATGTGACAAGGTGAAGCAATAGTGTGTAATTTTGTGCTGATTGAGGGAATAAGCAAAGGTTAGGTGACTGACCTTTACTGTTGCACACATCACACATCACACACACACCCACCAGCAATTTTGTGACTGTCTACGTAGGCTAGTGTTTTAGAGAGACAGTTTAGCCAGTAGCAGAGATGGCGCCTCGTTGGATGTCTGCTGCTCAAGCCCTAGGTCATGTTATAGAGGACAGCTCTGATGTAGGATCAGAGACTGAGACAGCAGATACTGAGAAAGCATCTGAAGGATAGGGCAATGGTGCAAACTCTGGGAATTATTTTTCTGACAACTCCTCTTCCACTGATTCTGAGGGAGGTGATGAGGACAGTCCTGTTGTCCCTTTGCAAGCACAGTCTATGCAGCGGGACAATAGCGGGTTAGCCCAAACGAGAGAGCAGGTGCATGTGGCAGCAACCACAGAGAGAGTGCTCTCTTGGGAGCTCCCTAATTTAGTTCAGCCACAAAATTCACCACCCAAATTGTACTGTGGAGACATCAAAAGTATCTATCACAAAACAACCTGGTTTTGTAAGGCAGACACCTGGGTTTTTGGTCCCGGGCTTGGTGGCCATATAAGGAAACCTACCAAACACAGAAATTTCAGGAAACTAGACACCAGGGGCAGTCCAGAGAGGTGTGACTTGTGTGGATTCCCCAAAGTTTTCTTACCCAGAATACCCTGCAAAGGTGAAATGTTGAATAAAAACACTATTTTTGTCTTGACTTTCTGTCACACAACCAACAGGAATATGCTGGGAACCGCAAAATTCCTACCACCCAGTGTTTTCCCACCTGTCCTGATAAAAATGCTACCCCAATTGAGTGCCTGTACCTAGTGCCTGCGTCAGGAATGGATCATCCCAGGGTCAACAATTGCCCTCATGTAAGGACTAACATTGACCATTGTATAATTGATTCCTGACACGGCTACTAGGCCTACCCACACAAGTGAGGTACCATTTTTATCAGGAGACTTGGGGGAATGCAGGGAGGAAGGAAATTTGTGGGTCCTCTCAGATTCCAGAACTTTCTATCACCGAAATATGAGGAAAAAGTTTTGAAAATTTCAAAGGATTCTGGGTAACAGAATCTGGTCAGAGCACCACAAGTTATCCCATCCTGGATTCCCCTAGGTGTCTAGTTTAAAAAAATGCACAGGTTTGGTAGGTTTTCTTAGGTACCAGCTGAGCTAGAGACCAAAATCCACAGCTGGGCACTTTGTAAAAAAAAGGTCAGTTTTCAATGTAAATATTTGATGTATCCATGTTGCGTTTGGGGCATTTCCTGTTGCGGGCACTAGGCCTACCAACACAAGTGAGGTACCACTTTTATCAGGAGACTTAAGGGAATGCTGGGTGGAAGGAAATTTGTGGCTCCTCTCAGTTTCCAGAACTTTCTGTCACCAAAATGTGCGGAAAAAGTGGGTTTGTATGCCAAATTTTGAGGTTTGCAAAGGATTCTAGGTAACAGAACCTGGTGAGAGTGCCACAAGTTACCCCATCTTGGGTTTCCCTAGGTGTATAGTTTTACAAAATGCACAGATTTGGTAGGTTTTCCTAGGTACCGGCTGAGTTAGAGACCAAAATCCACAACTAGGCACTTTCCAAAAGACACGTCAGTTTTCAATGTAAACATTTGAGGTGTCCGTGTTCCGTTTTGGGGCATTTCCTGTCACGGGCACTAGGCCTACCAACACAAGTGAGGTACCATTTTTATCGGAAGACTTTGGTGAATGCTGGGTGGAAGGAAATTTGTGGCTCCTCTCAGATTCCAGAACTTCCCATCACCAAAATCTGAGGAAAAAGTGTTTATTTTGCCAACTTTTTAGGTTTGCAAAGGATTCTGGGTAACACAACCTGGAGAGAGCCCCACAAGTCACCCCATTCTGAATTTCCCTAGGTATCTAGTATTTAGAAATGTCCAGGTTTGCTAGGTTTTCCTAGGTGCTGGCTGAGCTAGAGGGTAGAATCCACAGCTAGGCACTTTCCAAAAAACACATCAGATTTCAATGTAAAAATTCGATATGTCCATGTTGCGTTTCCTTTCGCGGGCACTAGGCCTACCCTCACAAGTGATGTGCCATTTTTACATTTTTATCGGGGGACTTGGGGAACACAGAATAGAAGAACAAGTGTTATTGCTCCTTGTCTTTCTCTACATTTTTTCATTCCAAATGTAAAACAGTGTTGAAACAAGAAGTCTATTTGAGAAATGCCCTGTATTTCACACGCTAGTATGAGGACCCCAGAATTCAGAGATGTGCAAATAACCACTGCTTCTCAACACCTTATCCTGTGCCCATTTTGGAAATACAAAGGCTACCTTGATGCCTATTTTTGACTCTATATATTTCACCAAATGAATTGCTGTATACCCAGTTCACAATGAAAACCCATTGCAAGGTGCAGCTCATTTATTGGCTCCGGGTACCTAAGAATTTTGATGAACCTACAAGCCCTATATATCCCCGCAACCAGAAGAATCCATCAGACGTAACAATATATTGTTTTCAAAAATCTGCTATAGATGGAAAAAGTTATAGACGAAAACATGGACAGAAATGGCTCATTTTTTACCTCAATTTCAATTTTTTGTTAAATTTTAGCTGAATTCAGAGGTTTGTCTACTTTACAAAAATATTTAGCTGTCGGGATCCAGCATTGATTTCGCACCTATTTCTGTCACTAACTGGTAAAATAGTAACAATGGGGGATGTCCCACTAAAATGTCAAATTTGTGTTGAAAAATGTGGTTTTCTGATTCAAGTCTGCCTGTTCCTGAAAGCAGGGAAAATGGTGATTTTAGCACTGCAAAGCCTTTGTTGATACCATTTTCAAAGAAAAAACACATGCTTTCTTCTGCAGGCCTTTTTCCCATTTTTCTGAAAAATAAGAAATGTTCGCTGTATTTTGGCTAATTTCTTGTCTCCTCCAGGGGAACCCACAAACTCAGGGTACCTTTAGAATTTCTAGGATGTTGGAAAAAAAGGACGCAAATTTGGCATGAATGGCTTATGTGGACAAAACGTTATGAAGGCCTAAGCGCGAACAACCCCAAATAGCCAGAAAAGGGCTCAGCACGGCGGGGGATTAGAGGGAAGGCCCAGCAGCTAAGGGGTTATTACGACTTGTATTCAAATATGTAATCCTTTTGAAGTCAAATTCTTTCTGTACTGTTTCTTAGACTGGAGTGGAAATAGTAAATGTAACACCTCCGAAGTCCAGGAGTTTCTCTACATGTTGATTAAACTGGAGTAGGAATAGAAACTCTAACCTCTCAGAGGTCCAACAGTTTCACTACTTTTGTTTACTTTTGTTTACACTCCTACTGTTGTTTACATTGGAGTGGAAATAATAAATGAAGCCCCTCTGAAGGCCAACACTTCCTTTCTAAAGCTTACATTAGAGTTGGAATAGAGTCCAACATTTGCCCTAATATTGGTGAAAAGGAATTTCTATTATTATTTGTTTTGTTTTTTATATTTTTTATTTTTTTATTAAATTAAAATAATGTATGTACATATATACATGTATATATATACATTCTTGTATATGCATGTGTTCTTCTAATTATATATTTAACTGGTTCGATGAGGGGAACATCTCCATGCTGTCCTCTGCACCACTGCTCTTATGCTGAAGATGGCTCCAGGCAGCCCTCACATCTGAATGCTGGCTGAGCTAGGGCTCAAAATCCACAGCTACCAACTTTGCAAAAAACAGGTCAGTTTTGAGTGGAAAAATGTGATGTATCCATGTTTCATTTTGAGCCATTTCCTGTAGTGGGCAGTAGGCCTACCCACACATTTTTATCAGAAGACTCAGGTAAATGCTGGGTTAAAGGAAGTTTTTGCTCCCCACAGATTCCAGAACTTTCCAGCCCAGAAATGTGAGGAAAACAATTTTTGTCAGTCAAAGCTTTAGGTTTGAAAGAGATTCTGGATAAAACAACTTGGTGAGGGCCATGTAAGTCACCCCATACTGGATTCCCCTATGTGTGTAGTTTTCAAAAGTGTCCAAGTATTCTAGGTTTCCATAGGAGCCCGCTGATCTAAGGTCCAAAATCTACAGCTATCCACTTTGTAAAAAAATGGGTCAGTTTAGTTTTGAATGAAAATCTGATGTATCGCTGTTGCGTTTTGGGCCATTTCCTGTTGCAGGCACAAGGCCTGCCCACAACACCGACGCCATTGTTATCTGACGCTATGTAGAAGTATAGAAAAATAGAATATTTATTATTACCAATTGGATTTTGCTGCACTTGTGCCTTCCAGATGTAAGCCAGTTTATAAGAAAGGGTATTTTCTAAAAATACCCTCTGAATCATATGCACATTCGAGTACCCACAAATTAAGAGATGTACAAATAACCACTGCTCCTAAACTCCACATCCTCTGCCAATTTCAGAAATACATAGGTTATCTTGACACCTTTTTTTCACTCTGCATTTTTCACCATGTGAATTTACCAATACCTGTACACAGTGAAAAACCATTGTACAATGCAGCTCAGTTGTTTGCTCTGGGTACCTCACATTCTTAGGGGATTTACAAACCCAACATATCCTCACAACCTAGCAAATCTAATGGTACATTGCTTCTGTAGATCAGTCATAGTGAAACAAAAGTTATAGTTGAAAACGTTGTCACAAATGGCTGTTTTATCCTACTCGTTTTCAATATTTTTTTACTTCAACAGTTAGTTTCTTTAGGAAAAGTTTAGAATTGTGTCTTCCTTTCAGAAATATATAGCTTTCCTGGAACACCCATTAGTTTAACACTGGTTTGCACCACAAACTGGAAGTAGGTTGAGAGCACAAAAATAAGAAGCAAGGGCTACCTCTTTGAAAAATGACCAAACTGTGGTAAAAAATAGGTCTTTTGATTCAGCTCAACATGTTCCTGAATACTGGGAAGATGGTGGCTTTAAAACATCAAACTGTTTGTTCATGCCATTTTTATGAAAAAATATAATTTCATCCACAGCACGTTTTTCCTATTTTCCCCCCCAAAAACAAAATATAGTTATATTTTGGGTATTCTCAGAGTCCACTGAAGGACAATCTACAAACCCTGACTACATTTAGAATCCCCAGGTTGTATGAAAAACAGAACACAAATTTAGCATGGATAGCTTATGCGTACAAAAAGTTATAGAGGTCTAGGAGCAAACTACCCCAAATAGCTAAAAAAGGATTCGCACTGGTGGGGGGAGGCCCAGCAGTGAAATGGTTAAATATAGTATTAAATAATTAGTTGAATTTATTTACTTTACATTATATTAATCTTTTATATTGTAATATTTAACTTTTACTATTTTGAACTGTATATATATTAAAAGAAAACATTTTTGGATGCTTTTACTGTCCACAATATCTTTTTTCTACATTTGTGTCATTTCTCTTATAAGTATGGAACACAATATTGTGGTAAAAGATCTTTTTGACAGAATATTTCTGTCATCAACATTTTTCACCACAATATTTTGTCATTGAACAATTCTATTGAAGTAACCTTCTGTTGAGTTTTCCTGAGATCTGAGGTGTTGATCATGCTTATATTACTAAGTAACTCAACATTATGGGGGTTATTCTAACTTTGGAGGAGGTGTTAATCCGTCCCAAAAGTGACGGAAAAGTGACGGATTTACCACCAACCGTATTACGAGTCCATTATATCCTATGGAACTCGTAATACGGCTGGTGGTATATCCGTCACTTTACCGTCACTTTTGGGACGGATTAACACTCCTCCAAAGTTAGAATAACCCCCTATGTTGCTAATTGTTATTTTAGCATGGTAGTCTCAGTCTTGGGTTTTCAGCTCACTTTGTTTTCTTTTAGTCTAGTTAGTAGCTGTGATGCACTAGTTCACATCACCAGGTTCAATAACATTACGATGTCCTGTCACAATCCCTGTGATGTCTCTGTTAGCGCTGTTGGTGCACCACCACTGGCATTAAGAAGACCCTTTGCAAAACCCTCCATTAAGACATGGACGAATTATAGAAGAGGTAACAGACATCACTTAGGTAAGAAAAGAAGGTCTCAGGAAGGATGGATTACTGTTTTTGCTGTATGTTGACTTACCCCATTGATGGTCACTAGTTACAGAGGGTAGGGCAAGGACAATTAAGTAGTATGCAAATATTACTGACACTGGGAGGGTGGGAGGGCTGTGAATGGTCACTCATTCGGTTTTACAACACTATTTGCAAAAGGGTGTCCTGGACTGGATGAAGTTAGATAAGTAGAGCAGTTAACAACACATGGGAAGGGAAATCTGATAAAAAAATATTAAACACTTGAAAAGGGAAGGTGTTGGACTATATAGGTCAATTGGATTGCAATGGGAATAGGTGCAGAGAAGAACAACCTCTGTCATCACTTCTTTAGTAGTGCTTCCACTTTAACTGTGTGTGATTGTATTCTTCTAACCAGTGAAGCAAATACAGATATTCATGAGCATATACAAAACTCCATTGATTTAATGTAAAAAATCCCCACCCTCTCCTCCCTCAACAGCCCCACCCCCTTACTCAAACCCAATATACCCTAAACACACCCTGATCCTTCCCACCCTCACCTCTAACAATGAGTTCCAGCCCTCATAAAGGAATAAGCCTTCACAGCCCCCATCCAGCACAAAAGGTTTTGCTGGCCATGTGTAATCTGCTCCAGGCTTTTTACAATCATTTGGAGAGTCTGTGGTAGTGGTGGTGATTGGGGTGGTGCCTTAGGTGGCTGGGGACCTTAGCTGCAATTGATGGTGGCAATTTTGATGCTCGTTGGCCTCCAGCTTATGGCTCTCCTCCAACAAAAATAGCTAAATGATCCTAAAAAAAGGGAAAAGAACATGAATTATGCTTATACTGTATAGTAGCCACCACATTTCTGTTCCCCTAGGTCCATTGGATTTTTTTATATGATTCTTTGCTGGAGGGCAATTTGTTTCCCATACATACTTCCTACAATACACTAGAAGTGTGTGGTATGAATTAATTTGTGATCACCACTATAATCAAAAATATATCTTTTTACCCAAAAGGATGAAAGGTTTTAAGGATTTCATGCTGTGACACCTGCAACGTTCACTTAATGTATAATAATTATTGCACGACCTTCCAAATAAAAATATATAGGCTGGATAATTTACTAAAAGGTTGCTAAGTAGGCTTATAAGGAAGGGAGGAAGACCTTATCAAATGCAGTAGTTGTCATTAAGAAAGAACAATGCTATATCATTTGTTTCATAATATAGGGACATGGCTCTGAACCAATTGGAAAAACAAACCATGAAGGGGTGGAAGGGAATGGAAAGAATTTATGGTGATATTCTGCCTTGTTGCGCTGTCATGACATCATGGAACCTTGAATGGCATGTCATCCTGTTTTGTTCCATGATAACCATCCCTGTACCTATACTATGGACTGTTTTCTCAATAAAGCCTTCTGTCAACAAACATGGTATGAATACTTAGGCCTGCTTTCCTCTGTACGTTAACAACAATCTTCTGTTAACAGACAAAATGTGAAAGAGGGCACAAGAAAGTGTACTAAAAAGGCAGGGGATGAAAGTACAGACAGGAGAAAGTCAGCCACAGAAACAAGGGGACTATTAGAAAAACACAAGGAGGCAGGTTTGCGTGGTTAAAGTAGACACTAAATTAGAGAGGGGGAGTTAGAGAAACTGCAGGAGACCGTAATTAATAATAGTTTGAAGGTAGAAAATATAAAAAATAACCTACCAGCAGGAATGGCAGAGGTGGAGGCTGCTTCAATTCCATGGTACAAATGGGAGGTAGTCGGGGGTGGACTATTCTGAAACAAGGAAAAATAAAGAGTCAAAATAGTACTTACTAGTAGGCACTCTTTATAAAAAAGGGCAATTTAGAGGCAAATAAATCAATCCTTTGCTTTATACAGTTTTAAAATTTGATGCTGAAAGCTAATGGCAAAGTGAATCTCCTTCCATGTACTTTATAGCACGGAGCTGGAGCACAACATGGGTGAAATAAAGGCTTCTGTGACCACTACACAAAAGGGTAGAGATAAAAGCTACAGATAGGAGGAAGTCAGCTGCAAAAACAAGGAATATAGAAAACACAAGGAAATATGTGGAAATAACAAATATTAAAGGAGACCAAAGGAATTGGGAAAATTAAGAATACTTAATGCCATAATACACACAAGGTGGGAATAGGTATTGTAAGAAATAAATAATAAACATTATTTACCAGCACCACCAGCAATGCGTTCTGTGGCTGAGGCATCTTCTCAAGTACCATACCCTCCTTGGGCCCCTGCTGTGTTGTTGCTTGCAGCCTTCCTCCTCTTGCATGTTTTGCCTCTCGTCAGTTCTTTTTATAGGTGGAAAGGTTAAAAGGACAATCATTAGTAGTAATTTCTACAAAGGTCTTATTCAAGCATTGTATTGTCTGACTAACCAATAATATTCCTGCCTTCAAACTACTACCTAAAGTCAATTCCTACATGTTTTTTGCTTTATACAAATATATTGCTGCTCCATTCGCTTCACAAAACGTTTATGTTGATGGACAAATTCAACCTCTCGTCACATACTGCACTTCAAGGAGATGGATGGAAAATGTATTACCAACATTAAAGTCAAAGAGGATGCCAGTCGGATGTGAGCACCTAGTTTTCATAGGAAACATTTTATTTGTTTCTGCAATAATTTTGGTGCAGTTTGACAAATCTTCACAAAATTTTCAAAACTAGTATATCACTGAATTCAGCTGCTGTCTTGAAAGTTTGGATGTGATTCGTCAAGAGGGGGCTGAAAAAAATGGGGGGTCCCAAAATGCATTTTCCCCATGCAATTTCTCATAGGGATATAATCCATGACTACAGCCTGAAATGCTGGACCGAATTACACCAAATTTGGCAGAAAGCTACCTCTTGGTCCTGAAAGAACCCTTTTTGTTATCTGGTGCAAATCCGTTCAGTAGTTTTGGAGTTATTAAAGAAAAAATACATTTGTCTATCTAGGGATGTGGATCCAACATGGATCCACTATAGAGAATATCGATCCATGTGTCAAAAGAAGACCCTGATTGGCTGGGCACAAACTGAGAAAAAAGCAGCCTCCATTTTGTTTACCGACTCAAAGAAGGGGGGAAAACAAAAACTGAAAAGTTACATAAGGGATCAGGATATTGGTATCCTGACCCGCTAGGCAAAAATTTGCCTAGAATTCTTTTTTTGGATGATCCGCAGATCCCCCATGGGTCCCAGCCTGGCCCCCCAGTGTAAGTCTGCAACAGATCCATGGATCTAGAGCTCAATGAGAAAAAAATACAGTACTCTCCCATTCACTCACTAACCCCATTTGGAGTTACCCAGAGGGCTTGGCCACATGGCCTGGATAGGGATCATACACAGCAGGGGTTAGTTGCATGCTGAGGTTGGAAGAAGACAACCCCCTGCCGCACCAGCCAAAAGCTGTGCCAAGCGGGAGGTTGGCTGCTTACAGGTGGTTGGGCGCAGAGCCAGGACACAGGCCAGGCCCTTCACTTAACCCCCTTGTGCATTAAAAATGCAATAGAAATTCACTGAAAGAAAAAGGTTACAGAGATATTGTAGTTATGAATTAGCATTTAAAAACCTTAGAAATTCACAAAAAATCAAAGGGAAGCTATAGTTAGACTCATAATTTACACACACAAAGCCATAGAAATTCAGCTGTTATAGTTAATTCAAGTAACTTTAACCCATGCTCTCATCATGCACAACTAATTACCCCACATAGTACATCATTCATGACATCTTCTATGGCATCATAGATATTATCACTGCAACATTTGCAAATTGGCCGAAGGAGAGGGGCTCACCCCCCCACCCTTAAAAATGAAGCCAGGCCCTGGGAGATGGGGTCTGTGGGGAAAAGTATCAGCATGGGTAGGGAGACCCCCTCACCAAATATATAACTGCTTATTCCCTCTGGAACATGATCCTTCGGAGGAGGGGGGGGTTAAAGAAAAACAAGCGCAAGAGACCACACTTGTTTTTTTAAAAAGATTTCGTTGTGACATCTGCAAATTCATAGCAAAATGAAAAAAACTTTTTTTGACCTCAGGCAGGTTCCCTCTGAGATCCCACCACCAGGCCTAGAAGTGCAGGATATTCCTACCCTGCCCACATGTGTCATTCTTTAGGTTTTTTTAGGAATCTGGACCAAGTCCTGAGTCCTAAGATGCCTAATACCACTTCCTGGCTGAGATGATGGTAGCCAAACAGATCTCATTTTGAGATCTGATGGATCCTTCACTTCTCTAGACATGCAGAAATATTATAATATAATAACTCCAAAACTACTGGACAGATTTACACCAAATTTCAGAAAGCACTCTTTCAGGATTAAGATCTACCTTTCTGCCAAAATTGGTGTAATTACGTTGAGCGAGTCAAGCTATAGCTGTGTCTAAATCTATATGGGAAAGTGCATTGGGAAAACGTGTTTTGGGAGCCCCCTTTTTCTCTGCTCCAACTTGGCGGATCACCTGGAAACTTTCAGGCAGCAGCTGAAGTAACTGGCAAACTAGTTCTGAAAATGTTATGAAGATTCCTCAAATGGCACCAAAGTTATTAGCAAAACAAGAAACGCTCTTCCTATGGTAACTTGGTCCTAACTATAACTACACACTGGATTCCTGTTCACATCCTTTGTGAAATGGTTATATGTAAGTATAGTTAGGACCATGTTTCCATAGAAAAAGCGCTTTTTGACTTCACGTATCTTTTGCACCTTTTGACAAATCTTCACAAAACTCTCTAAAAAAGCGTACCGGTGATTCTTTTTGTGCACAGAAAGTTTTGGGGTGATCCATCAAGCGGGGGCGAGATAAAGGAGGGATTAAAAAGTTGCATTTCCCATGTTAATTCCCATAGGAAATTGGACAGAATTACACCAAATGTGGCAGAAAGCTAGCTTTTGGTACGCAAATTGTGCTTTTACTTATTTGGTGTAAATCCGTCCAGTAGTTTTGGAGATATTAAAGGGACAATACATTTGTACATCTGAGGCTGCAATCCCTTCACAATGACTTTGCAAAGATCAAGAGCTCGTGCATTGCAAATGCACTGCTCCAATTGGCTGCCATCTTGAGTCTCAGCTTCAGCTGAGTCCCAGCAAAAAACACAAAGAAAAGGAAAAGGGGCCAGGGTAGAGTCTCCCTGACCCCTCACCTCTGGTTTCTGAGGTCCATGGGGGACCATGCTAGGACAGAAAATAACTTTTATAAAACATTCTTGCCACAAATTTGAAAACAACAAGTGTGGTCTCACGTTCAAAACCATAGAAATTTACCTGTTAGATTTATGTCAAGTAATTATAACTTTTGCCCTAAGGTTATTATGTACTTATAAAATGTGAGCCTAACTATAATGTCCCTGTAACATTTGTTTTTTTAAGTGAATATATATATATATATATATATATATATATATATATAGATATATACATATCTATATATCTATATCTATATAGATAGATAGATAGATAGATAGATAGATAGATAGATAGATAGATAGATAGATAGATAGATACTCACACATATATATCAACCCTCCGTGATCAAGACCCTGGAGGGTTGAAACACGTTGGTGTGGGTTGTATCTGAATCAACTAGTAATAAATATAGATTTTTGAAGATCCTACGTGTGCTGCGTGTGACTAAGAGTCAATTGTTGGAATGTAAATTACAGGGAACCGGCCCTTCCCTGACGTAAGCACTGGCTACAGAGCGCGCCTGGAGGGGGCCATTCGTGGAGGAATATATATATATATATATATATATATATATATTAATCATCAATTGGTTGCATACGAATCGCGCGCTCTTGCGGCCGGTGCCGATGAAGGAGTTAGCGACCAAAACTCCTGTAAATTTCTTCAACAAAGTAAGCCATCGCACTCCAGGAAGTTCTTATTCCAGTCTTTTATTTTTGTTTCATAAACAGTGCTTCCACCACCCAACACTTAAACAGGTCTTGATCACAGGTAAAAAACGTCTCTTTCCATCACACTTATATAGTTCCTTATCAAATGACTGTTATATTGCATTCTGGGACACGTAGTTTTTAAACATTTCTCTACAAACTATAACTTTCTTTTATATACATTAATGTGTTATACTACATGATGCATTCCTTTTATAATTTTGTAATAAACTCTTTTGAGTCTTCATCTATTAACCATTTACATGCTTCTTTCTATCTTATCATCAAGTTTGTATAAATTGTGGTTATTGACAACATTGCTTTTCTGATGTTAAAAATTATTATTTCTACATGGTGTGTTATTAAAACACAACAACATGAAACATAATAAATGAAATCAATTCAATATTTAATTAGAGACATATGGACCAATGCCCCTCATTATTTAGCATCTTGTCCTCCTACTACTACATCCATTATTGATTACATGATCTCCAATACTCTTAAAATAGCATGTATCTGTACAAGTGTGGGAATCAACGACGTTGTTGTTCCCATTTATACCCGCTGTGAATTAAAAACATTTATTTTCATTCTTATAGGTAAAGTGTTCACAATTTGTATATGTTATGTCTTGATCTGTCATATATGATGTTAATCAACATTCATTCATGAGACATTATTCAAAAATCTATTCAACTGCTTATATTGTTAGTTCAATCGGTTTCTCATAAATGTACAAAAAGTTATTCATCAGTATTTAACCCGAATGGAGTCTTCGTCTTTAATTTAATAATGTATCTGGATTCCAAATGTCGTAACTTTAGTGTTCTATTGCCCCCTCTTTCATTTTCGGGGACATGCGCTACTCCAAAGTACTGCATATGTTTCCAATGTTTTCCTGGCAATGTCTATGATGTTTTGCCATTGCATAACTCAAGTCATTATTATTGACCGCTCTAATATGTTCCAGTATACGTTTTTTTCAATTTGCAAATTGTACTACCTACATATTTTAAGCCACACCCACATTTCAATACATATATCACATAGGCTGTCTCACAGGTTATTTTTTGATTGATCTTGGAAGTTTGTCCCATAGTGTCTTTTACAATTTTTCTATTTCCGCCAATTTGACAGGCTTTGCACTTCAAACATTTAAAAAATCCTGTGTCCTCTTTCTTCAACCAAGTTTGTGGTACTTGTTCAACAAAATGACTTTTCATCAATTGATCTTTAATAGCAGGTGCCTTCTTGTAAGTAATCTTTGGTCCTGTTCCCACCAGGGGTCCAATGTCTGAGTCATTATATAATAAATTCCAATGTCTTTTCAGAATTTTTGAAATTTCATTATGTTCTTTATTGTATGACATTATCATTCTTATTTCCTGATCATCATTAGTCTGCGAGTTCTTTAATGCTTTCTTTGCTAAAGTGTGTTCTCTACATGTTTTTTGTGCTTTTGTCATACCCATTATGATATCGTTTTGATTATATCCTCTTTTTATAAACCGGTTTTTCACTTCTTCACATTGTTCTAACATTGTGCCTTCCTCTGAGCAATTTCGTCTAACTCTCAAAAATTCACCATACGGTATACTTTTCAAAAGGCTTTGGGGATAAAAGCTTGTATCATGTAGAAGACTATTTGTTGATGAAGGTTTGTGATACATGGTTGTCTATAAAGTTTGATTATGCACATAAAATTTAATGTCCAAAAATTATATTTCCTTCCTGTTGGTTTTATATGTGAATTTTAAACCAACTTCATTAGTATTTATGACATCAACAAAATCCTGAAATTCCTTTTCTGTTCCCTTCCAAATAACAAACACATCATCAATGAATCTCACCCACAGTGCTACTTTCCATATATTGGTTGTTCTCCTCTCTCCAAGCCACTTCTCTCTCCCACCAACCCATAGTAAGGTTGGCGTAGCTTGGAGAGAAGGAAATTCCTATGGCGTCCCTTGTGTTTGTAAAAAGATCTCATGATTAAACATAAAAATGTTATTATTTAGACACATTTCAATCATAGTTAACAGCATCTTGGAAAGTTGACTCAAGAAGTGTTGAGCCTTGAGACCAATTTCATGTCTAATAGATGTATACAAGGATACCACATCCACTGTTACCAACAAATATTCCTCCTGCCAATTAATATGCGTGAGTGTTCTTAAAAAGTCACCCGTATCCTAGATGTAAGAGCTCAAAGTTGGGACCAAAGGTGCCAAATAGTAATCAATATAAGATAACATATTCTCATATGAGGCACCACAGCTTGAAATAAACGGTCTGCCTGGTGGATTATTTAAGGTTTTATGTATCTTTGGTAGAAAGTAAATTGTAGGTATAACAGGAAATTCATTATATAGGAAATGATATCCGTTTTCATTGATCAAATTTTCATCTCGCCACTGTTTTAATGTACAATCCAGTTGTTTAATCAAACCATCCATAGGATTCTCTTTTTATTTACAATAGTTGTTCTTATCATTCGATTGTCCATGTGCTTCACATTTATAATCTTGTACATTCATAATCACTATATTTCCTCCCTTATCCACTGATTTGATTTCTATTGCCTTGTTCATTTTCAGATTATCCAGGGTTTGTCTTTCACCCAATGACAGATTTTCTCTTCTACCCTCCTGATGTTTTATTCTTCTTAGTTTGTCCAAATCTGTAACCATAACCTCATGGAAGATGTCAATTTTATTTCCAGGATTTAGAATTGGACAAAATTTTGATTGTGCTTTCAGTGAACAATATTGATGTTGATTAGTTTTTACATCCAACATTTCTAGAATTTCTTTTTCTGAAAATTCTTCTTCATCCAGGTTGTGTATAAGATCGTAACAAGTTTTTAGATCCTGTATTTGATAAATATTCAAATTAGTATCTTTGATCTCCTTATGACCTCCATGATCATTTATTTTATCTTTATTGTCAAATTTATCTTTTAATTTAAGTTTTCTCACAAACGTATAAATGTCAATCCACAATTCTGTATAGTCAAAATGTTTTTCAGGACAAAAAGATAACCCTTTGTTTAGTAATTTCATTTCTTTTGTTGTCAATTCATAATTTGATAGATTCACTATCAAGTTCTCATCTTCTATTGTTGGGACTATTTCTTTTGACGCTCCCATAACTGATACCTTTTTCTTCCCGTTTCCTCTTCTACCCTTTCTGTCTCTTGTTTTTTGATAGAGTTTTTTATTCGATCTTTGTATCTCGGGGTCCGTTGATCAATATACAGGCAACTCCTCTAAAAAGAAGGTTTTCCCACATTTGATGTGCATGATTGTTCTTTTCCACAAGTTTCCACATCTGACTCACTAACCGATTCGGTTGATGCCGAAGTCACTGGCAATTTCCCTGATGCATATTGTTTTTTTAGATTGTCAAATCTCCTTGCAAATGTCAGTATTGTGCCATTCAGATAATCTTGCTCATCCTTTACAAAATTCTCTGCTTTCTTTCTTCTACTTGTCTTTCATACTTTTCAAGTCTATTTTCCATTTGTTTTCTCAGTTTTTTACTTTCTTCCTCCTCTTCCAATTTTTTAATATATATAGTGGTCGCCAGTAGGTAGTTATAATAAGAGCCCAGTTTCCATTGAAAATAGTTTTTTGACTTGTCTATATCTTTTCTTTGGCACCGTTCAATGAACCTTTATGACATTTTTCCAAAAATGTGTGCCCAAGGGTCTTGTTGTGCATGGAAAGTTTTGGGGTGATGCATCAAGCGGGCCAGAAAAAAGGGGGTGTTCAAATAAAGTGTGCTTCCCATTTTAATTCCCATGATGAATTTGAACACGATTACAGTTTGACCCGCTGGATGGAATTACACTAAATTTGGCAGAAAGGTAGCTTTTGGTCCAGAAAGCACAATTTTTGTTATTTATAATCGGTTCAGTAGTTCTTGAGATTAAATATGGAAAAGAAATATTGATATCTAGAGCTGCAAATCCTGGAGTTCTCATGCTGAGATCTGATTGGCTGCCAACACTTCAACCTAGAAGTATTGACAGCCATTTTGGGACTCGGCTTCAAACAAGCAGCAGGCATGGGCAAAACCTGGTACAGATCAAGAAGAAGGCAGTGAGCAAGAGGGAACGTGAAGGACAGGCACGCACAAAAAAGGGCCTAGAGAAAGGAGAAAGCACTGAAAAGGAGGGAAAGGCATGCAGAAGGCGTGCACACAAAAGGGCTGAGAGCATAGAGAAAGCAGTGAAAAATTAGCGAAAGGCAAGCAGCAGGCAAACATAAAATGGGACTGAGAGCAATGAGAAAACAGTGAGGAGGAAAAGGCAAGCAGCAGGCATGCACAAAGGGGGCTGAGAGCAAGGAGAAAGCAGTGAGAAGGAGGGAAGGTCAAGCAGCAGGCATTCAGAAAATCAGGCTGAGAGCAAGGAGAAAGCAGTGAGGAGGAGCAGAAATCAAGCAGCAGGCACACACAAAAATGGGCTGAAAGCAAGGGGAAAGCAATGAGGAGGAGGTAAAGGCAAGCAGCAGGTATGCACAAAACAGGACTGAGAGCAAGGAGTAAGTAGCGAGTAGGAAGGAAAGGCAAGCAGCAGGTATGCACAAAATAGAACTGAGTGCAAGGAATAACAATGAGTAGGAGGGAATGGCAACCAACAGGTGCACACAATACGGGGCTGAGAGCAAGGAGAAAGCAATGAAGAGGATAGAGAAGCAAGCAGCAGGCACGCACAAAATGTGGAGGACAGCAAGGAGAAAACAGAAAGGAGGAGGGAAAGGCAAGCAGAATGCATGCATAAAAAGGTGATGACGCAAGAAGAAGGCAGTGAGGAGGAGGGAAAGGCAAACAGCAGGCTTGCACAAAATGGGGGTGAGAGCAAAGAGAAAGCAGCGAGGAGGAGAGAAGGTCAAGCATTAGGCACTCACAAAACGGCGCTGAAAGCAAGGAGAAAGCAGTAAGGAGGAGGGAAAATCAAGGAGCAGGCATGCAAAATACAGAGGGGAAACTAGGAGAAATCAATGAGAACGAGGGAAAGACAAGCAACAGGCATGCACAAAATAGGGCTGAGTGCTAGGAGAAAGCAGTGAAGAGGAGTGTTTGCAAGCAGCAGGCAGACACACAATGTGGCCGAGAGCAAGGAGAAAGTAGTGAGAAGGAAGGAAAGGCAAGCAGCAGGCACGTTCAAAATGGAGCTGAGATCAAGGAGAAAGCAGTGAGGAGGGAAAGGCAAGCAGTAGGCACGCACAAAACGGGACTGAGAGCAAAGAGAAAGCAGTGAGGAGGAGGGAAGATCAAGCATTAGGCACTCACAAAATGGGGCTGGGAGCAAGGAGAAAGCAGTAAGCAGGAGGGAAAGTCAAGAAACAGGCACACACAAAAAGGGACCTAGACCAAGGGGAAAGCAGTAAGAAGGAGGGGAAGTCAAGCATCAGGCATGCACAAAAAGGGGCAGAGAACCAGGAGAAAGTACTGAGTAGGAGGGAAAGGAAAGCAGCAGGCACACACAAAGCGGGGCTGAGAGCAAGGAGAAAGCAGTGAGTAGGAGCGGAAAAGCAAGCAGCAGGCTTACACAAAACAGGGCTGAAAGCAAGGAGAAAGCAGTGAGTAGGAGGGAAATGCAAGTATCAGGCTTGCACAAAATTGGACTGAGAGCAAGGAGAAAGCAGTGAGGAGAAGAAAAGGCAAGCAGCAGGCAAGCACATAATAGGGACGAGAGCAAGGAGAAAGTAGTGAGAAGGAGGGAAAGGAAGTAGAAGGCAGTCACGACAGCCCTGTTTTTTTGTGTGCCTTCTCCTTGCTTTTTCCTCAAAGGCTGTGCACAGCGTGTGGTTGGATGCATGCACAGGTTTTGATGCATGTAGGAGGATGGCTGTAATCAACATCCGTGATGCATTAAAAAAACATAGAAATTCACTGAAAAACCCACAGGGTATACATATGTTATAGTTAGGAAATAGAATTTAAAAAAACTTAAAAATTCACTAAAAAACAAAGGTTACAGGGACATTACAGTTATGGAAATCGAATGAAAAAAACCTTAGAAATTAAGGCGGTCATTCCGACCCTGGCGGTTGTCTACCGCCAGGGCCGGGGACCGCGGATGCACCGCCAACAGGCTGGCGGTGCATCCATGGGCATTGTGACCGCGGCGGTACAGCCGTGGTCAGAAATGGGAAACCGGCGGTGTCCCGCCGGTTTCCTGCTGCCCAAGGGAATCCTCCATGGCGGCGCTGCAGGCAGCGCCGCCATGGGGATTCCGACCCCCTTACCGCCAGCCTGGTTCTGGCGGTTTTGACCAAAGGCATGGGCACTGCAGGGGCCCCCTAACAGGGCCCCACCAAGATTTTCAGTGTCTGCCAAGCAGACACTGAAAATCGACTTTGAAGTCAGAATCACCCCCTAAATGTTAAAACAAAGGCTACAGAGACGTTATAGTTAAGAAATAGAATAAAAAATACTAAATTCATTGAAAAAAACAAAGGTTACAGGGACACTATAGCTACAAAATAGAATTAAAAAACCTTAGAAGTTCTCTAAAAAAACAATGGTTACAGGGGAATTATTATAGTATATTATTAAAAAAACCTTCGAAATTCCCTGAAAAAAAACAAAGTTTACAGAGATGTTTTAGTTAGGAAATAGAATAAGAAAGAACCTTAAAAATTAAGGCCCTCATTATGACATTGGTGGTAAATGCCACTTACCGCCATGCTGACTGCTGCCAACATACCGCCGCCGCGGCGGATATCCGTTTACCATATTATGACACACACATACCAATCCGTCACTATTCAGCCACACACACAAGTCTGCCACACTAAAGGTCAGTGATATACTGGCAGTATCCAAACCCACACCGTTATGCCAACAGAACAATGCCCACAACATTATGACCCACGAATCACCACGGCGAACAGTGAACGGCGGTAAACCATTGGAGGTACATACCGCCACGCTCAAAATACACACACACTTACAAGACAACACCACATTAGTCAATTCAAACTACACACACCTGACACCCATACACACACCACACACCCACACCACTATAAAACACCCCCCCACATGACTCCAACCCCTTACGACTACAAACAATTAGCACAAGACTGACACCATGACTACAGACAAGACCAGAGCCATAACCACCATCACCTATACACCACCCACAAACATCACAACACACACCCCAACACATCACCCTACACACCCTCACCCACAATACTCACACAACACCCATGGCACCACAGCAACACCCCAGATTTTCTGAGGAGGAACTAAGGGTCATGGTGGAGGAAATCATCCGGGTACAGCCACAGCTATGTGGAGCACAGGTGCAGCAGATATTCATTGCTAGGAAAATGGAGCTATGAGGGAGGATCGTGGACAAGGTCAATGCCGTGGGACAGCACCCAAGAACAAGGGATGACATCAGGAAGAGGTGGAAAGACCTACAGTGGAAGATACGTTCCATTGCAGCAAGACACCAACCAACTGTAAAGAGGAGTTGCGGTGGACCCCTACCTCCTTCCCCACAACTAACAACATGGGAGGAGCAAGTCTTGGCAATCATGCATCCTGATGGCCTGGCAGGAGTAGCAGGAGGACTGGACTCTGGTAAGTCAACTCTTTAATACTTTCAACCCCCTACCTACACGCCATCACATACCCCCACCCGCACCCTCACTCCCATCACTCCACCACCTTCCACACACCCCACCATCACAACCCACTCATCCCATTGCCAAGCCCTGCATGCCGGACCAATGCATGGACACCACTCGCAGACCTGCATGGACACCTATCACTAAAGCATGCACACTAGAGAGAATCAGCTAGCCCACCATATAACAATTCACACAAGGTAAAGCTGCCAGGGCAATAACAACCATAGAGGGCAATCCACCCATGCACAATATGTCACACACAGAAACGATAACACTGCATTTACATCCCCACAGGTATCCCAGCCAATGTCACCGGAGAAGAGGTGCCAGCAACATCCAATCCCCCCACAGAAGAGGCCCACAGTGATGACAGCAACTCTGCTCGTCTGGATCTGGATGTCCAACCTGGCCCATCAGGGACCTCCGGACAGTCGGTTGCCCAGGCACAGTCACACACCACCACACAGCCTCCCCTCCAGAAAACACCACCACAGCACCCACCCAGTGTGCCCATATGTCTGTCCCCAGTACATGTCGATCAGCAGTGTGTCCACCACTACAAGGACCCCAGGGCACATCACAATCCCAAGACAATTAGGGACCTGGGGTCAGTGGCAGTGGGCACACGGTTCAGGGGACAGAGGCACAGGATAACAGGGAAGCTGGGAGGACTGCTGTGCGACAGGGGGAGGACAGGTAAAGGGAACTGACTCTCCAGGAGACACTCACCGAGATTCTGGGAGCATACCAACATTCCCAGGATACGCTGGGCCATAACCTGGACAAAATGGAGGAGAACAGGCGGCTGAAGGAAGGAGAGTACCAGTGGATCAGGGAGGACTTGAAGACCATTAACACCACCCTTGTCTCCATTGCAGTGGTGCTGGCAGACATGGCAAACATTATGAGGGAGGCAGTGTCACACCAGCGGGCCCCTGACACTAGCCAGACTACTGAACAGCCCTCCACCTCCGCTGCCGCTAGTGGACAGAAGGCCCAGCCAAAGGACTAACAGGCCACCAGCACCCCTCCCCTGCAGAAGGAAAACCACCCAGCAAACGTTTCCTGCAATCCAGGCAGAAGCCAGAGACTATTGCCAAAACCCCCACCAGGAAATTAGACTCTCCTGATTGTCACCCTTGTGTCCCACTCTGTCACCCTGTCCACCTAGAACTGCCATTGCTCCCCTTCCTTTGCCCCCTTGGACAATGCACCTGTGCTACAAATAGACTAGAACTATACCCTGGACTTTCCTCCATCATCACCCCGGCCCATTGCACTTCTCTCTTTTCTTCATAGCACTGCAATAAACACACTTTGAAAAAGTATGGAGTATGTCAAATGATTTAAGTATGTATTCATTTAACAAGGTTTAAACATTGCAATTCAACTGTATAGTAATGTTTACATAGGAAAGACCTGTAGTTGGCTGCAGTGAACACACCAGGAGCGATAGTGAGGCACCAACATCTGCAAAAAGAGTTGCCAAAGGGTACAGTGAGTGGCCATAGAAGTGGAAAATAACAGCTTGCCAGTGACAATGTGAAACAAAAAAATGACAATGAAATGTGAAGTTACACTGTCTCACCTGTGTGTTATTGGAAGTATTGTCTAATCAGTGAAGCCACACGGCCATCTACAGCCTCCTCCTTCTGCTGAAAAGGCACAAGGCCTCTAAAGGCAAGGTTATGCAACATGCAGCATGCCACGATTATCTGGCAGACCTTCTTGGGTGAGTAGCGCAGGGCACCACCAGTTAGATGGAGGCACCGAAACCTGGCCTTCAGGAGACCAAATGTACGTTGAATGAACCTTCTTGCTCGCTCATGTACCTTATTGTAACGTTCCTCAGTCCTTGTCCTGGGATTCCTCACAGAGGTCAGTAGCCATGATAGGTTGGGGTAACCTGAGTCACCTGCAAATATCGAGGGACAACTGTTAGCCACACACTATTCCTCATGACCCACACCATATCCACACACCAACATCCAATGGGTGGGAACCAGGGCTCACCTATTAGCTACACCCTGTGCCTCTGTAGTTGGGCCATCACATTTGGGATGCTGCTATTCCTCAGGCTAAAGGCATCATGCACCGACCCAGGATACTTAGTATTGACTTAGGAGATGTACTGGTCCGCCAATCACACCATCTGCACATTCATCGAGTGAAAACTCTTTCGATTTCTGAAGACCTGTTCATTTTGCAGGGTGGGGGGGGGGGCAAATGCATTATGTGTTCCATCAGTCGCCCCAATTATGTTGGGGATACGTCCCATTGCATAGAAGTCAGCCTTCACTGTGGCCAAGTCCTCCACCTGGGGGAAAACAATGTAGCTGCACATGTGTTAATCAGGGCAGACAACACTCTTGTCAGCACTATTGAGAACATTGGCTGTGACATTCCTGCTGCCAAGCCCACTGTCACTTGGAAAGAACCAGTTGCCAAGAAATGGAGCACAGATAGGACTTGCACAAGAGGGGGGATCCCACTGGGGTGACGGATAGCAGATATAAGGTCAGGCTCCAGTTGGGCACACAGCTCCATGATTGTGGCCCTGGCAAGTCTATAGGTGAGTATTATGTGCCTGTCCTCTATTGTTGCCAAGTCCACCAGGGGTCTGTACATGGGGGGATGTCTCCATCTCCGATTCATCCTCACTGGTTACAATCTATGGGGGCAAAAGAGTGAGGAGCCGGTCATAAACTGTACATTGTAGCCACTGCAGTTCAATGCATGATGTGGATTTTAAATGTATTAGTGGTATATGTCCTGTATGTACAATTGTGATCTGTGACGCAGTTCTGATCCATGCCCTGCCCCCCCTGAAATGGCATCTGCCTGTCCTGTATGGAGGGACAGGTGGAAGTGAGGTAATTCCGCTGACGTAGTGCACCGTTGGGGGAGGCAGTCGGGATCCGCTGTGCAACGCCTCATTGGATAATAGTGGGCCCTATGGGGTACAGTGGCCAATGGTGATGTACGTCGGCAGTAACGGTATGCACAGCTGCGGACGTCACCGCCATTTTCTATCTGTTCACTCACCTGCTACCTGACCTTCAACAGGAGAGGACCTACGCTGCATGTGCTGCTGTGACCTGTGTCTGGAACCTACCATGGCCCATGTTACTGGGGAAAGGGCCCCTGCCATCCCCTCGGCGGAGTTGAAGAGACTAGTGGATGGGGTCCTACCCAAGAACGGACTGCTGTATGGGCCTCCAGACCAACAGGTGGGTACACTGCGAGCATGATGCATGGGGCATGAATGCATGGAGTGCTGTGTGTAAAGGCCTCATGGGGGGGGATTGGAAGATAAGCCCTGGGCAGGGTGCAGCATGTATGCTGGGCCATGTCTGTGTGAAAGCGGAGGGGAAGGGCTTTGGTGAGCCATGAGTATAACAGCCAGGACGATCTAACTTTCCTTGTGTATATTTCCTCTGCAGGTCAGCGCCCACCAAAAGAAGGGTATATGGTGTGCCATCGCCAAGGACATGTGGACCCTGAGGGTCTATGGCAGGTGGAGTACCCACTGTCAGAAACAGTGGGAGGACCTGAGACGCTGGGCACGGAAGACGGCGGAAGCCCAGCTGGGGATGGCCTCCCAACGAGGAAGGGGTGCCTGTCAAACCCTGACCCCCCTGATGGCCCGCATACTGGCACTGGCCTATCTGGAATCACAGAAGCCAAAAGGGGGTGAGTACAGTGCCCATCATTACTACTTACGCCTGGTGGGGTGGTATCCAGGTGGGTGATGTGTGTCTGTGGGTGCCCCTAGGCCAGGCCTGACATTGCAGAGTAGGTCCCATGTTGGGCAGGGATCTGATGTGAAATTCCTCCAACCTAGATAGTAGGCATCCACTACTGGGCAGGGATGTGTGGGTCCCAGGTATGCTGCAGTTGGCGGTATGTGTCCCTCCCCATGCCCTGGTGACTAGCATTGTTACTGGTAGTGCATTGCATAGTGGGTAGGGCTGTTCCCTGTGTGTGAGGATGCTGTATACTCCAACAATGGTGTTGGTGCAGCTATTGACCAAGTGTATCCTTTGTCTCCATCCCCCCTTTTTGCTTTGTCATCCTGTCCTTATGTGCATTAGCGTCATCTGGCGGAGGAGCAGAGGCAACGGTGATGGAGGGAGCTGCATCCCACAGGACCCAGGAGGCAGAGTCCACTGATGGTGAGGGCACCAGTGGGACGGAGGGTGATGGGAGCACCACGGCGGAGACTGGAGAGGACAGTTCGGACATGGATACCTCCTCCGATGGAAGTTCCCTGGTGGTGGTGGACACCTCGGTGCAACACCCCAGCTACAGGTACAGCCGCCACCCCTGTACCAGCACCGCCCTCCCAGCAGCCCCTCATCAAGTAGCCCGTGACCACTAACCCAGGAGGGTGGGCATCTCCTTTGCCCCAGACACCTCAGACCCTGCCCCAGTTAGCCCTGCTGTCCTGAGTGAGGAGGCTATTGCCCTCTTGCGATCCATCTCTGTTGGGCAGTTAACCATTGTGAATGCCATCCAGGGGCTGGCAGCCCAAATGCAACAGACCAATGCATTTCTGGAGGGAATTCACACTGGCTGGTGGCCCAACAGAGATCAATCCATGCTGTGGCCTCCTCTCTGATGGCAGCCATTGTCCCTGTTTCCCCCCTCCCCCCTCCAACTTCCACTTCCCAGTCCCATTCCCCTCAACCCCAACCTATCCCAAGCACACAGGCAGACGAGCATGCACACAGGACAACACACAAGAATGGCACAGGCAAACACAGGCACCACACTTCATCCCACAGGCACTCACACAACCACCATCCAGATGAAGACATACCAACATCCACTGCCTCCACGGTGTCCCCCTCCTCCTCCTCCTCCACCTCCCTCCCAGTTGCGTCCACACTCACACCTGCATGCATTACATCCTCATCCACTACCTCCATCACCAGCACACCTATCAGAACACACACCTCACTGGCAGTCACCACCCCAACAGCCATGCACACGTCCCCCTGTGTCCTCTCCCACTGTGTCTGTGCCCCCTCCTCCCAAAGCACAGAAACACAAGCACTCAGACACCCAACAGCCATCCACCTCACAACAGCATCCAGCCCATGCACCTGCACCCAAACACAGCAGACAGACACCTCCTACACCCACTCCCTCTTCCTCCACTTCCAGACCTTCTCTCTCTTCCCACCCCAATGTCCCTAAGAAGCTGTTCCTCTCCACCATTGACCTCTTCCCTACCCCTCTACCCCTGTCCTTCACGTCTGGCCAGGGTGGGTAAAGCCCAGACAAGCACCTCAGCCACCCAGTCCACGGGCCCAGTAGTGTCCACAGCAACTTGTGGTGGGAAAGGATCCCGGGCACCAGGCAGCCACACGGAAAGGGTGCCTGCCCCAAGTGCTGCCAGGAAGGGCAAGGAGCCCTTCCCAGGTGCTGCCATGAAAGTCAAGGTGCCAACCCCAGCTGCTGCCAGGAAGGGCAAGGTGCAATCCCCAGCTGTTGCCAGGAAGAGCAAGGAGTAATCCCCAGCTGCTGCCGGGAAGGGCAAGGAGCAATCCCCAGCTGCTGCCAGGTAGAGCAAGGGGCCTGCACCAGCAGGCAGAAAGGACAAGGGGCCTGGTGCTGGGACTCAGTCGGAGCCCCCACCACCAACCATGGTGGCGCAGCCGTTCGAGGCTGCAGGGGATAGACAGGAGCTTCCTCCCACCAACACCACCAGCAGCAGCAGCACCACTAGCAGTGGGAAGCCATCCGAGGCTGCAGGGGATGGGCAGGAGCTTCCCCACCACCACCAGCAGCAGCACCACCACTAGCAATGGGCAGCCATCCGAGGCTGCAGGGGATGGGCAGGAGCTTCTCCCACCACTACCACTAGCAGCACTACCACCAGCAGTGGGCAGCCGTGCCTCAGCAGATGGTGGAACAGGATGGGGAGAGCAGCCAAACGGGTCTTCAAAGGCATGGAAGGACATTTGGAGCAGCTCAGGACCTCCCCCCTTTCCTGCAACCCCAGGCAATTAGGTGCCCACTTGATTAGATTAAGAAAGAGCAGGAGAGGGGTGTGTTTAGGATTTTTAGCCACACCAGTGGGTAGGCTCAGTCAGACATAACCTCCAAAATTCGGTTTCTGCCATTTTGGATTTTTAAGGAATGTTGTTCCCTGGGCTTCAACAAGAAAAGGACTTTCACAGCAGTAGTCATCCAAGACGGTGGTGTCCTGCCAGTGACTGAACTGGGGGAGGAGATCTGCCTCAGCAGATGGGGAAGCCGGAAGGGTGGAGGGCGGCCAAACTGGACGTGAAAGGCAGGGAAGGACATTTGGAGCAGTCCAGCACCTCCGTGACATCCTGTATCCCTGACCAATTAGATGCCCTCTTGATTAGAGTAGGAGAGAGCAGGAGAGGGGGTGGTAAGGATTTTTAGCCACACCAGTGGATAGGCTCAGCCTGATCTAACCTCCAAAATTCACTTTCAGCGATGTTGGATTTTTTGAGGCATGTTGCTCCCTGGGATTGATTTTTGCCACACTTCCCAGGAAGTGGTCATCAAAGGGGAAGGAGCTTGCCTCTGATTGGATATCCAGGACCCCCTGTTTTTCACCCAGGAGCAAGGATAAATATGGCAGAGCTGCACCCACACCTCATATCCCTACAAGGAAAATCATTAGTAGAAGAAAGGCTCCCCTGCTGGACTCCTGACTTGCACCTGGACACTGAACTCTGAAGGACTGCACCAGCTGCACACTTGGGCTTCAGCACAAGAAGGACTTTGCCTTGCTTCAACTGGTTCAAGGAGGGACTCACTGTTTGCTACTAGTGAAAAATAGCTAACCGAGTCCCTGGCATCAAATCCTGAAGAAACTGACCACTGTCCAGTGGCAATTTTGGAGTTTGAGCCAGGTGCATTCTGGGAGTTTGAGTCCACACCCTCAAGGAGCAACCCACAGCTCCCGGAACCTAGGGGCGAGCAGTGGACTCCTGAAGAACCTTCAAAGACCTAAAGACCTTCTGTAGGAAGATCCAAAAGTTAGGAGAAGATTGGTGAATTTTTGGGAAGAATCTCCATAGAGGGACCAACCCGCCGCTGTGAGTCTAGCCAGCTTGCCTCAACTGTGACCTGGCCTGACTTGAAAGTTCGTCACGCTGAAGAAAATCTCCAGAGTGGCCACCCAGAAACAAATCAAGACAACATTGGCCAGAACAAAAAACCAACACCTGACACAAATACACACATCCTACACACCCATCAACAGCACTATAAAACACACACCCACATCACCCACAAACCCCTGCAAACACGACAAGATGGCTACACTTTGTGAGGAGAATCCAAAAGAGAACTGCACACATATCACAACTACCAATTCAGCTGACACGCACCACACACCACACACCCCACCACATCACACATCACCCCTGCACAACCTACACACAACACACAATACCCATGTCCCCATAAAGGTACCTCCGTTTCACCGATGAGGAGCTACGGGTCATGGTTGAGGAAATAGTCAGGTTAGAGCCACAGCTGTTTGGATTACAGGTACAGCAGATATCCGTTGCTAGGAAGATGGAGCTATGGTGGATGATCGTGGGCAGGGTGAATGCCATGGGACAGACTCCACGAACGAGGGACGACATAAGGAAGAGGTGGAACGACCTACGGGGAAGGTGCGTTCCATAGCAGCAAGGCACCAACTCGCTATCCAGAGGACTGGTGGTGGGCCCCACCTCCTGCCCCACAACTGCCAGCATTGGAGGAGCAAGTCTTGGCAATCTTGCATCCTGAGGGACTCACTGGAGATGCCAGAGGCCTGGACACTGATAAGTCGACATTTACTACCTATCACCCCCCACACCTGCATGCCATCTCGACCCCCACCCTGACACTCATCACCCCACTCCATCCCGCACAGTGCACCACCATAATCAAAAAACATAAATACCATGCCCTGCATCCCATACCTACCACATGCACATCCCTTCCAGCCCTAAATGTACACCCACCACCAATGCATGCACAGCATGGAGTCCTAACAATCCCACAATCCATCACCATACACAAACAAAGGTGGCAGGTCAACAGAAATACCATAGGGGAAGCTAGGGATGCAGAATATGTCACAGACATGTAGCACAATATACCACTTGCATACCCACAGGTGCCCCAGCCAATCTCAGCGGCAAGGAGGTGCCACAGCTACCCAGTCCCCTACTAGAAGATGCCCCCAGTGATGACAGCAACTCTGGAGTTCTGGATCTGGATGAACTCCCTGGCCATCTGGTCAGTCGGCTACCCCAGCCCATACCCAGTCCACCACAGAACCTCCTCCCTCAGCATCCAAAACCACAGCAGCCACCCAACGTCCTCAGACCTCTGTCCCCAGGACACATCAATCAGCAGTGTGCCCACCCGTGCAGGGACAATAGTCCACACCTCAAAGACAAGACAATGAGGGTCCAGGGGTCAGTGACAGTGGGCACACCGTTCAGGTGACACAGGCACCAGACGCCAGGGATGGTCAGAGGACAGCTGTGTGCCAGGGGGAGGACAGGCTCAGGGAACCGACTGCCCAGGAGGCACTCACTAATGTCCTAGGGGCATATCAACAATCCCAGAACAAGATGGGTCAGGTAATAAACATCATGCAGGAGAACCAGCGGCTGCAGGGAGAACACCACCAGGAGATCAAGCAAGAATTGCAGGCCCTCAACACCACCATGGTCTCCATTGCAGGGGTGCTGGGTGACATGGCCAACATGATGAGGGACTACACAGCACACTAGCGGGCCCCTTCCACTAGCCAGTGTACTGACGAGCCCTCTACATCTGCTGCAACTAGTGGACAGGAGGCCCTGCCACAGGACCCACAGGCCACCAGCACCCCTCCCCTGCAGAAGATAAACCACCCCGCAAATGGTCCCTGCGACCCATTCAGGCACCAGAGACATTTGCCAAGACAAAGACCACCACCAGGAAATTATGCCCTCCTAAATGTCCCCCTTGTGCTCCACTACATCACCTTGTCCACTTTGAACTGCCATTGCTCCCCTTCCTATGGCCTCCTGGACACTAGACCTGTGCTCCAAACAGACTGGCCCACTACACTGGGCTGTTCCCAACCATCACCCAACTTCTCATTGTATACCAATTTTCAATAAACACCCTTGGACACAACTTGAGTAATAGTGCTTTATCTACAGGTAATGTACAATGTATAGAACTTTAATGAACTGCATGATCCATGTTGACCTATCCTCCAAATGTGTCTCAGCAGTCTGTACACATCACAGCAGTATACTGTTGGAACAACACCAACATCTGCAATAAGGGAAGGCATAGGTGACAGTCAGGTGGGATAAAATGTGATGATTTGCATTATGCTACAGTCACACAGCACAACACTAAAACATGGGAATCTTCAGTTCAACAGTCTTACCTGAGTGTCATTGGAAGTACTGCAGGATCAAATGTGACCTGTTGTCCACATCTTCATCCTCTTTTCCCTCCTCGCTGCCCTCAGTGTCCACTGCTGCCACAGGTGCATTGTCACCCCTCTTCTCCTGCAGATAAGGCACAAGCCATCTGAAGCCCAAATTTTGCAACATGCACCACACAACAACAATTGTGCAGATCTTCCCAGAGGAGTAGCACAGGGCTCCACCTGTCAGATGGAGGTACCTGAACCTAGCCTTCAGGAGCCCGAAGGTCCTTTCGACAATCCTCCTGGTATGCCCATGAGCATCATTGTACCTATTCTCAGTCCCTGTTCTTGGATTCCTAACTAGGGCCAGGACAGGTTTGGGTAGCCGGAATCACCTGCAACAAGTAAGGGACACACATTAGCCCTGCACAATTGCATGGGCAATGATTCTTGAAGGCATACACTGACATACATTGGGTGGGGACACAGGCTTACCTATTAGCCACACTCTGTGCCTTTGTAGTTGTGCCATCAGCTGTGGGACACTGCTATTCCTCAGGACAAAGGCATCATGCACAGACCCAGGATACTTGGCAGTGACGTGGGAGAAACCCTTGCAAGCACAATAGAGAACAATGGCTGTGACATTCCTGCAGCCAAGCCCACAATCACCTGGAAAGAGACAGTTGCCAGGAAATGGAGCACTGAGAGTATCTGCACAAGAGGGGGTATTACTGTGGTGCAACAGATAGCAGGTAGCAGATCAGGCTCCAATTGTGCGCACAGCTCTGTGATTGTGGCAATGATAGGTGAGTATGATCTGCCTGTCCTCCAGTGTGCCAAGTGCACAAGGGGTCTGTACACAGGTGCTTGCCTCCTCCTCCTATACCTCCACAGTGGTTGGTACCTAGGGGACCCAAAAGTAAGAAGGAAGTGACTATAGGATCCATGAACACACTACAGCAGTGTACACAGAGCATGCTTGTATGTTGGACACTGGATTTACATAGGTGAAAATATTCAACTACAATGACGCACTTATCAATCTGTGCATGTGTACCAGCATTAGAAAATGGCACAGCCTGTCCTGTATTCAGGGACAGGTTGAATTGACCTAACTCCGCTGGGTGGGAGGCGGTCTGAAATGCTGTGAAATTCCTCATTGGCTAACATAGCCCTTTATGGAGTATGGGAACCAATGATGGTCAACGCTGGTAGTGATGGTGTATACCGCTGTGAATGTGACCGCCATTTTCTTTCTACCACATCACTTTCTTCCTGACTTTCCACAGGATGACATCTCTACTGCGTGTGCTGCTGTGATCTGTCTCTGGAACCGTGCGACAGGGGGAAGGGTCCGTGCAACAGGGTAAAGGGCCCCAGCATTCACCTAGGAGGAGTTTGAGAGGCTCATGGATGGGGTCCTACCCCTGTATGGGCAGTTGTATGGGCCTCCAAATCAACAAGTGAGTACACCATGGGTACGCTGAATGCAACATGGCTGCATGGAGATGTGTGTGTGTGCTGGCAGTGTGTCATATGGGGGTTATGGCTTGTGGCAGCGCTAATGCAGGGGTACAGGTCATGTGTGTGCCTGATGAGGGGATAATGCATTTTGTATGCCACATGTGTGACAGGCTGGATTGTCTGGTTAATATTGTCCCACTGTTTGTGTTACCTCTGCCGGTCAGCACCCATCAGAAGAAGGGGCGGTGGTGTGCCATCACCAAGGATGTGCGGACCCTGGGGGTCTATAGCAGGCAGAGCACCAACTGCAGGAAATGGTGCGAGGACCTGAGACGCTAGGACCGGAAGACTGCCGAGGCCCAGCTGGGGCTGGCCTCCCAATGAGGGAGGGGTGCCCGTTGGACCCTGACCCGCCCTGATGGCCCGCATACTGGTGATGGCCTACCCAGTAATGGATGGACGCTTGAGGGCATCACAGCAGCCACAAGGGGGTAAGTACAATGTGTTTGACATATGTCTCTGTTGCCTGGCATGGGATTTACTTGCAGTGGATGTCCCAATATGCCAGTTTAGACATTGCTGCATGGTCCAGTTTAGGTTAATACAGTGAAATGCATGTTTTTGATAGCTAGGTAGGTGGCTTCTCATGGCAGACAGGGCTTAGCTGTTCCCAGTTGGTGTGTAGCTGGCAGTGTTTGGCCCACCACCTGCTGTGGTGCTTAGCCAATAGTATGCCAGTGTGCTCCATACTGCACATTCTGAGTCTCAGTGTGTGACAGGGATGTGTTTGCCAATTGTGTTCTTGGTGCTGTGATTGACCTTGTGCTCCCTTTCTTTCTCTCCCCTCTCCCCCTCCTTTTGCCATCCTGTCCATGTGTGCATTAGCATCATCTGGTGAAGGAGCAAGGGCACCAGCGAATGAGGGAGCTGCAGCCCACGGGACCCAGGAGGCAGAGTCCACCAATGCCAAGGGCACGAGTGGGACGTAGTGCGAGGGGAGCACCACGGCGGGGACAGGAGGTTATACCGCTGACTCTGATTCCTCTTCTGATGGGAGCTCCCTGGTGGTAGCAGACCCATGTGGGACCACAACAGCTACAGGTTTTACTGCCACCCCATACCAGCACCGCCCTCCCAGTAGCCCCCAACGGAATTGCCCGTGCCCACTCATCCAGGAGGGTGGGCATCTCCTTCACCCCAGGCACCTCAGGCCCTGCTGCCCAGTCAGCCCTGCTGTCCTCAGTGAGGAGGCTATTGACTTCCTGAGATCCATCTCTGCAGGGCAGTCAACAATAGTGAATGCCATTCAGGGGCTGGCATCCCAGATGCAGCAATGCAATGCTTTCCTGGAGGGCATTCACGGTGGATTGGTGGCCCGAGAGATCGTTTCAGGCTCTGGTTTCTTCACCGATGGCAGCCAGTGTCCCTGTTTTATCCGTCCCCCCTCCAACTACCACTTCCCAGTCCTAGTCTCCTCACCCCCACCCCATCCCATGCACACATTCTGAAAAGCATGCACCCAAAGCAACACACAAGACTCACACAGACAGACACAGGCAGCACACTTCAGTCCACAAGTACTCACACAGCCAATACCTAGATGCACACACAACATCATCCACGGACTCCACTGTCTCTCCCTCATCCTCCTCCCTCACAGTCACATCCCTACTCACACTCATGCAGCACACCCACCTCACTTGCAGACACCACCACAACATCCATCCATGTGTCATGTTTGTCCTCCCCCACCCTGCCTGACCCCCCCACACAGACACACAAATGCTCAGACTCAGACCCCCAACGGCCATCCACCCCACACACGCACACTGTCCATGCACCTGCACCCAAGTCCATCACACCTCCTCCTCCTACAAACACTCCCATCTCTCCTCCCACATTCTGCCCCATTGGCCCTAAGAAGCTTTTCCTTGCCCGCCTTGACCTCTTCCCTCACCTTCCCCCTCCCCCTCTTCCTGGCCGTAAGAGGAAGTCCCATCCCCCCAGCTCAGTACCTTGAGCACCCAGTCTGACACTGCTCCACCTCCAAACTCCCCGGCTGCCCCTAAGGGGTACATGAGTGCAACCCCTGCCCCCCACCCCAAGGACACTCCTCCACCAAAACAGAGGGCTAAAGTCCCGCTCCCTCCCAGACTACCAAGTCCATGGAGTCACCTTCAAAACATAGGGCCAAGGAGGCCCCACCCAAATCCAAGGAAAAGGAGGCCCCAGCCAAAACTGAGCCCAAGGAGGCCCCACCCAGATCCAAGGCCAAGGAAGCCCCACCCAAATCCAAGGCCAAGGAGGCCCCACCCAAATCCAAGGCCAAGAAGGTCCCAGCCAAAAGTGAGCCCAAGGAGGCCCCACCCAGATCCAAGGCCAAGGAGGCCCCACCCAAATCCAAGGCCAAGGAGGCTCCACCCAAAACCAAGGACAAGGAGGCCCCAGCCAAATCCAAGGCCAAGGAGGCCCCAACCAAGACTGAGCCCAAGGAGGCCCCATCCAAAACCAAGGACAAGGAGGCCCCAGCCAAAACCGAGCCCAAGAAGCCCCATCCTGAACCAGAGTCCAAGGAGTCCCCTCAGTAACCAGTGAGCAGGGAGCCTCCTCTAGAACCAGTGGGCAGGGAGCACCCTCCAGAACCAGTGGGCAAGGAACCCTTTCCCAATGATATGCCCTCCACCCATCTCCTCCCCCCTGAGGTACCTGCCCATTTCCAACATGATGCCTCTGAACGTGGAGTCCCGATGTTGTCAGGAGTCAAGTTGGGGCTTGAACTTTGCCCTGTGTGCATTTGTGACTTTGGACTGCCCTTTGGGCCTGCATGTATGTGTATATGCATTTGTGTATGTTTTTGCATTTTGAATATTCATCCAACAAGAATACAGTGGTTGGAACAGAGGTATGTGTCCTAGCTTTCTCTGCTTGTGTGTTCTGTTACTGTTGATTTACTCTGCAGCTGGTTCTGGGTGTGTGTTGTACACGTGTGTCACTCTCCTCACCCTGTCTCCCTTCCTTGTGTGTTTGGCGGCTGTACTCACCGTCGTCATCTTCGTTAGCATTGGTGTTCCAGGATGGCCATGGCATGGTACAGCATCTGGAAGACTTGCAGTTCCGGTTCCATGGCGGCCACCGGCTCCTGAGTGTCTCTGTAGTTGAGTGTCTCCTTTTACAAGATGTGTTTCCGTCAGGCTTTTTGTGTCATTGCTACTGCCCCGGAAATCCTGGCGGCGTGCTATGTCATAATAATGTGGGTGGATCCTTGTCTTCCACCTGCCTGGAGGCGGCTACAGCCATGTTCAGTGTTCGTACCGCGCTGGCAGTTGGTGTGGCACATTAGCTGTCTATGGGAGGGATCACCGCCATGGTCATTATTTGGCGGTCATTAACACCGTCCTGGCGACAGTACTATCGCCATTGCCGGCGTGGCGGTAACCTGACCGCCAAGGTCATTATGACCACCTTTGTCTCCTAAGTTAAGCCTTGACTCTCATTGCTAAGCTACCAAGGGTTGAGTTGGGGTTAATTTATTGAGACCTCACTGAACATAGTGGGCATTAGTGGCCTATTGCTAAGTGCAGGTACTTACCTGCCCTTACCAATAATCCTCTTTCCAACATTTTTGGTGTGCAGTGGTGGGATCCCCTACTTGTGTTCAGTATCACACTAGAGTTTTAAGTAAAGCAACTTTTTAAAATCCTTTAAATTGTCCTAGTGCAAAAAATGTTTTGATTTTTAATTTGGATTAATTTCAATTATTGCATTTTTGGGATTTTATTAAATTCTTGATTCCAATTTTTGGAAAAAGTTTTTGTTGACACAAAACTAGGGAACCATGGAGCTTGATTGGGCTAGCTTTCACACAATGACAGTAGTTCAGCTAAGGGGGATGTGTACTGAGATGGGGTTGCCTGCAGTCACTAACCTCAGGAAAAATGTTTTGGTTAAATCCCTGACAGCCTGGGCTGAGGCCCAAGAAGTAGGCACAGAGGAAGCTCCGAGGGGAAGAAGAAGGAGAGGATGTGAGCTCCAACCACTCAGTGGAGGGAGAGCATCTTAGGTTTGGTGAGGATGAGGAAGACCGGTCTTCACTGCACACAGTTACCAGTGCCATTCCCAAAGCTAGTTGGGGAAGGTGGTCCCTTGAGGAGGAGAGAACCTGTCCATTAGAGAAAGAGAGCTGGAGGCCCAGCTAGCATATATAGCTTTGGAGGCAGAGAAGCTGGCACCGGAAAAGCAAAAGTGGGCAAGGGAAGAGAAAAGAGATGGTGACAGCGACAGAAAAGCTGAGATGTTCATGGGTGGAGGGTTTTGTCCCAGACTACCCAAGGGGGTGGTTTCTGCCTATGTAGAAGGGGTGATATAGACAAATGGCTGGAGGCCGTTGAGAGGGCCCTGCAGGTGAGGAGAGTTTAGCCTCAATACAGGGGTTCACTTCTATGGGAGTTTGCCCCCAGCTCTGGGAGGGATAGGCTTCTGACCTTAAGTGGGAAGGAGGCAGATTCATACTCTAGTATGAAGAGGTACTTAACTAAAATGTTTGGTCTGATCCCAAAACAGTGTAGGTTTAAGTTTAGGGACACCCAGAAGACAAGTACCCAGTCCTGGATTGATTTTGTGGACATCTCAGTTAAGGCACTGGAGGATCTGGATAAAGGGCAGCAAGGTAGGTATCTTTGAGGGGCTTTACAATTTGATTATGAGGGAGCACCTTTTGACTAATTGTGCCCAAAAGAAGCTCCACCAGTATCTAGTTGACTCTAAGTTGACCAACCCCAGAGTGCTGGGGGAGGCAGCAGATGACTGTTTAAGAACTAGGGTTAACCAGAAACCACTAGGGGGTGACCAGAAAAAGGGAGGACATCGTTATTCTCAGGGCAAGAACCAAGGGAAGGATGACAAACAGTGTAAAGAGTCTTCACAAGAGTCCCCAAACCTTTCTCAGGTTGGGGGAGCCCCGAGCCATGCCACTTCTAAGGGGAAGTGGTACCAGGGGAAGTATTATGATCCTGTTAAGGCAGGAAAAATTCAGGAGCTTTCTAAGGCCAGCAAGTGTTTTGAGTGTCATCATCCTGGACACAAAAGTGGGAATGCTATCTGCTCCAAGAAGCCCCCCACTGGTGGGCAGTCCCATGGGAATGCTACTGTAGGTATGGGGGTGGAAGTTGGTCCAGGGCTGGGATCATGGTACACAGAGGTCACCTTAGTATCCGTGGGTGGGGTGGACATTGCAAATATGGCCCCCTTACCTCCCAGCATGGAGAGGTGTAAGCAGATGCCTACAGTCAATGGGACTGAGGTAGAAGCTCTGGGAGATACAGGAGTCAGTGTGACAATGGTCACAGAAAAGCTGGTTTCCCCAGAGCAGGTTTTACCTGGTGTCTTCCACCAAGTAACATATGCAGATAGCAGAACCAAACTCCATCCCATGGCTATGGTGAGCCTGTGATGGGGAGGTGTGACTGGCTCTAAAAAGGTAGCACTAGCTCCTACCCTCCCAGTAGAATGTCTGCTGGGAAAGTATCTGGAAGCATCCGAATGGTAAGAGGTGGAAAAAAATGTCCATGCACAGATGCTGGACCTCCCTGAATGGGTGTGTGCTCTGACCAGTTCACAGGCAGCACAACAGGGAAGTGCTGGACACTTGGACCCTGGAACAATGGGCCATGTCTCCAAGAAGAATAGAAAGGGCACTTGGTCTGGCTTGCCAGCCCAACCAAGTTCAGAGAGTCAGGAGTACTCCAAACCTGATGGGGAGGATCTGACCTCTGAGGGAGGGCCCCTTCACCTGCAAGCTCTGCCTGACTTGGCAGAACTGCAAGGAGCAGGTGGGCCCACCAGAGAAGAATTGTGCCAGGGTCAAAGAGAGTGTCCTACTCTTGAGGGACAGAGACAGACTGCTGCCAGGCAAGAACAAGGGAAAACCAGTGGACCCACAAGGTTGATTGGGAGGATGGAGTTCTCTACACGGAGACAAGAGACCCTAAACCAGGGGCAACCAAGAGAGTATAGAGAATTTCTCCTAACATTGAGCCATGATATCCCCTTAGCTTGACATTTGGGACAGGCCAAGACCTGGAACAGTCTGGTCAACCATTTCTATTGGCCCCACATGTCAGCTTCTGTGTCACCTGCCAGGCCAGTGGCAAGGCAGGGGACAAGCCAAAGGCTCCCTTCATAGCACTGCCAGTGGTTGAGGCTCCATTTGAGAGGATTGGGATTTACATTGTTGGTCCCCTGGACCCACTAACTGCCTCAGGCAACAGGTACATTTTGGTGGTTGCGGACCATGTCACCAGGTACCCTGAGGCAATACCCATCAGAACCGTCACTGCTCCCACAGTGGGGCTCCCAAAGGAGGAGGTCTCAGATAGGGGCACACATTTTATGTCAGCCTATCTAAAAGCAATGTGGGATGAGTGTGGTGTTACATATAAGTTCACCACCTCCTATCATCCCCAGACCAATGGTCTGGTGGAAAGATTTAACAAGACCCTGAAGGGCAGGATCGTGGGTTTGTCTGACAAACTTAGGAAGAGATGGGACGTTTTCCTCCCATGCCTGCTGTTTGCATCCAGAGAGGTGCCACAAAAAGGGGTTGGATTCAGCCCCTTTGAGTTACTGTTTGGGCACCCTGTAAGAGGCCCGTTGTGCTTGTGAGAGAATCTTGGGAGAAACTTTTCAAAGAGTCCAAGCAGAATGTGCTAGACTATGGGGGTTATTACAACTTTGGAGGAGGTGTTAATCCATCCCAAAAGTGACGGCAAAGTGACGGATATACCACCAGCCATATTACAAGTTCATTATATCCTATGGAACTCGTAATACAGCTGGTGGTATATCCGTCACTTTATCGCCACTTTTGGGACGGATTAACACCTCCTCCAAAGTTGTAATAACCCCCTATATGCTGGGCCTGGGGTCACGCATGGTTGAGTACATGAAGAAGGCAAGCAGCAACCTGGAGGCCAGTGAACAGCTCATGAAGCTCCATCATGACCAGAAGGATACCATGCCTGAGTATTAGCCAGGTCAGCTGGTATGGGGTTTGGAGCCTTTGGCTCCTAGGGCACTTCAGGCCAAATGGACTGGGCCCTATCCAATTTTGAAGAAGGATGAGGCCACCTAACTGGTGGACCTTGGCACCCCCAGGAATCCTCATAGCATCCTGCATCAACAGACTGAAACCCCACCATGGCAGGCTAGACATGACCATGCTTATGCTCACTGATGAAGGGAAGGAGGAGGAGAGTGAACCTCTGCCAGACCTTCTTTCCATTAATTCACAAGATGAGTCAGTGGAGGGAGTGGTACTATCTCCCAAGTTGACAGCCCAGCAGCAAAAAGACTGAAAGACAAGTTTTGGAGTAGTTTGCTGGTCTGTGTTCTTTGAACACTAGACTCGCCAATTGGTGTGTCTATGATATTGACACTGGGGACAGCTTACCTGTCAACAACAAGCTGTACAGGCTGTCTGACCAGGTCAAAGCCAACATCAAAGTGGAGGTGGCTAAGATGTTGGATCTCAAGGTAATTGAGCCCTCTGATAGTCCTTGGACCAGTCCAGTGGTACTGCTACCCAAACCTAATCCTCAAGGTGGGAAAAATAAATTAAGAGTCTGTGTAGCCTACAGAGGTCTAAATGCAGTCACCATGACTGATGCTCACCCCATACCTAGTGCTGATGAGCTCATTGATAGGTTGGGGGCTGCCACGTTCCAGAGTACATTTGACCTGACCTCAGAATACTAGCAGATTGCCTTAAGTCCAGGAGCGGTCAGCATTTTCCACACCAGAGGGCCACTTTCAGTTCAAAGTGATGCCCTTTGGCCTGAATAATGTTACTGCCACCTTCCAACGGTTGGTGAACAGAGTCCTGTCTGGGTTGGATTCTTTCAGGGCAGCCCATCTGGATGATATAGCTGTATTCAGTTCCACCTGGGTGGACCACCTGGTCCACCTAAAGGAAGTGCTTCAGGCTCTGCTTCAAGCAGGCCTGACTATCAAGACAAGCAAGTGACACATAGGACAGAGTTCAGTTGTGTACCTAATTGTTTGTGACTTTAAAGGCTCCCTTGAGCTATTGGGCTGACGAGCTCTGGAGCAGGCACCAGCAGGCCAGGGAAGAGGTACTGAAACCGGGTGATTTATGGCAGCATTCCCAGCACCCCGCAAATATGTTCTCTGCTGAAGAAGGGGCTAACCCAGAAACACATGTGTCCAGAGATGCACAGTAAAGGCTGTACCTACTTAAAGGTGAAATATTTAAAAATTAATGGAGTTCGTTTTTTGAAGATACTACATCTACCATGATGCAATGGGGCAGATTAATTGCTGGGATGTCAGGCAGGTGCGCTCCTAACTGTTTGTTCAGTTGTGTACCTTGGCCACCTTGTTGGTGAAGGCCATGTACAGCCTCTCCAGCCCAAGAGCCAGATAGCCTGGATTGGCAGGCTCCTAAAACCCAGACTCAGGTCAGGGCCTTTCTTGGCCTGACTTGGTAATACAGGAGGTTTGTTTAAAACAGAACTTAAATCAAAGAAACAGCCCAAGAAAGTAATTTGGACCCTAGCATGTCAAAAAGCCTTTGACACTCTGAAACTGGCTATGTGTTCAGCGCCAGTGTTACTGGACCCTGGCTATAGCAAAGAGTTTATGGTGCAAACAGATGCTTCAGAAGAATAGATTGGGGCAGTGTTGGCACAAGTTAATGAAGAGGGCCAGGATCAGCCATTTGCCTTCATCAGCAGGCGACTACTCCCCAGAGAGAAAAGATGGAGTGCCATTGAGAGGGAGACCTTTTTTGTGGTCTGGTCCCTAAAGAAGTTGAAACCGTACCTGTTTGGAACTCACGTCCGTGTTCAAACTGACCACAGACCTCTGGGATGGTTGATGGAAATGAGGGGGGAGAACCCAAAACTGTTAAGGTGGTCCATTTCTTTACAGGGGATGGACTTCAAAGTGGAACATAGACCTGGGAGTGCCCATGCCAATGCAGATGACCTTTCTAGATTTTTTCACTTTGCTGGTGAGGACTACCAAGGTGTAGGTTAGTACCCATCACCTTTCATCTGGGTGGAGGCAGTGTAGGAAAGGCCTCTTTTTTTGCCCTGATCACCCAAACTTTTTGGATAGATACTGGTGGTTACTGACTCTTGGCTGTGCCCTGGGTACTGCTCACCAGTCCCAGGGCCAGTGCTCTGTGTAAAGTGGACATGCAAATTAGGCTAATTAAAATTGGCAGTATCAACCTACCTATAAGTCCCTAGTATATGGTAGGGCATGTAGGTTTAGGGACCACATCATAGGGACTCTTGGCTGTGCCCTGGGTACTGCTCACCAGTCCCAGGGCCAGTGCTCTGTGTAAAGTGGACATGCAAATTAGGCTAATTAAAATTGGCAGTATCAACCTACCTATAAGTCCCTAGTATATGGTAGGGCATGTAGCTTTAGGGACCACATCATAGGGAGTGCACCCATAGGTACCCAGTGTCACTTTAAAGGTAAGTCTGCCTTGCTGGCTGCTTTTAAACTAAAGTTATATGCAAATTCAACTTTGGAATTAAACGTACTTCCAAAGTCTTCATCTACCTTATTTTTAACATATAAGTCACCCCTAAGGTGTGTCCTATGTGCCCCTAGGGTTGGTTGCCATGTAACTAGAAGCAGGGACCTTATAAACTTAATTAATAAAGTCCCTTTAAGTGTCAGATACTTTGAGTTTGGTATCAAATTAATTGTTATAATAAATCCCACAACTTACAATTGTTTGGTTTAATATAACTAGTTCAGGTAAATACTTTTAAAACTCTACCTGAAAGTTGCCAACTTCAGATCTGTAGTGTCCATCTCAAATTGGCCAGTTTCTGACAGCCTAACCAGGCTGTCTTGATGAGGTGTGAAGTGGTCTGGGCTGAACCCAAAGTATGTGCCTGGGGGAGGAGATCTGCCTCAGCAGATGGGAAAGCAGGAAGTGTGGCCAAAGCTGGTCTTCAAAGGCAGGGAAGAACATTTGGAGCAGCCCAGCACCTCTCTCACATCCTGCAACCCCAGACAATTAAGTGCCCTCTTGATTAGATTAGGAGAGGCGTGTATTTAGGATTTTTAGCCACACCAGTGGGTGGGCTCAGCCAGTTCTAACCTCCAAAAATCACTTTCAGCTATGTTGGATTTTTGGGGAATGTTGCTCCCTGGGATTGATTTTTGCCACACTTCCCAGGGAGTGGTCCTCAAAGGGGGAAGGAGCTTTCCTCTAATTGGATACCCAGAACCCCCTGTTTTTCACACGGGAGCAAGGATACATGTGGCAGCGCTGCACCCACACCTCAGATCCCTAAAAGGAAGAACATCAGAAGAAGAAGGACTGCCCTGCTTGACCCCTGACCTGCTCCTGGACACTGCACTCTGAAGGACTGCACCAGCTGCACAGTTGGGCTTCACCACAAGGACTTTGCCTGGCTTCAGCTTGTTCAAGGAGGGACTTCCTGTGTGCTACGTGTGAGAAATAGCTAACCAGAGTCCCCTGCATCAAATTGTGAAGAAACTGATCGGCTGACTACTATCCATGGGCCATTTTGGAGTTTGAGGCAGGTGCATTCTGGGAGTTGGAGTCCGCACCATCAAGGAGCAGCCAAGAGTTTCTGGAACCTTGAGGTGAGCTGTGGACTCCTAAACGACCTTCAAAAGCCTTCTGGAAGAAGATCCAGAAGTTTGAAGAAGATTTGTGAACGTTTTGGAAAAAGCTCCATAAAGGGGCCAACCCGCCGCGGTGAGTGTAGCCGGCTTGCCTTAACCGCGACCTGGCCTGACTTGCAGGTGCATCCTGCTGAAGAAAATCTCCAAAAACGTGACTAAGTTCAAGCGTAGAAAGTTGACCAGGACCTCCAGCGTGGTGTATCCGAAGAGGCCTCAAGGGTTGTTGGATCAAGATTTAGGTTTGGCCTGGTCGAAGGATATTCATGTGGAAAAATTGTCTAAGTCCGAACGTAGAAATCTTCACCGAGGTCTCCTATGACGTGTATCCAAGGAAGGGCTCCAGGGAGGTCAGATCAGACTGGCGACTTTGTCCCGCTGAAGAAAATCTTCAAGAAAACGACAGAGTTCGAAGGTAAACTTTTGACCGAGGCCTCCCACTTGCTGTAGCCGAGCAGGGCTCCATCACAGTCGGCCCTAAACTTTGACTTTGCCCCAGTCGAGGTGCGACCAGATGACCCGATTGGCGCTATTCGTTTCTATGCGCTAAAAAACACAAATTCTTTCAAAAATCATATCTCCGGTTCCCCTTACCCGATTTTATTCATTTTGGTGTGAAATTAAAGATAAAAATATTTCCTATTTTTATATATTGGTTTTGGATTTTTAAACTGTTTCTTGTCTTTTATTCAGTTACTATTTTGTGATACTTGAATGCTTTACATACTTTGGTGGTCATTCTGAGTTTGGCTGAAACCTGACTGCCATGCCGGCGGGAGTGTTATGACCGCCGCCAGTATGGCGGTGCAGACTGCCATATAACAAGTAAGTTAGTGAACTCAACGCACCACAGACAACTCACCGCAAGGGAGATACAGGGAGAAGGAATGAGAGATGTGTGAGTGAATGTTGCGGTGTCGTGTGCAAGTGAGGTGGATGTGCTGCAGATGGCAGAGATGGTAGTCGTGGTGAGTGCGGATGTGATGTGTGGGTGTGTGTCTGTGAGTCTGCTGTTGTGGTGATTGAGGGTATGACAGGAACGCAAGCAGGAGCAGTGTGTGATGATGCAGTGCTGGTAGGTGTGAGTGGGGATGTGACTGTAAGGGAGGAGGTGGAGGGGAAAGTGTCTGCTGTTGTGTTTGCAGTTGTGTGTTGTGTGTGTGTATGTCTGTGTGAATGTTTGTGATGCCTATGGCTGTCTATGCGCACCTTGTCTGTTGTAGTGGGTGTAAGCTGTTCTGTAGGTGTGCTTCGGATGGGTGTAGGGAGAGGGGTTGTGGATTCAGAACAGGTAGCTGGAGGGGGGACGGATGATGAAGGGACACTGGCTGCCATCAACGAGGAAGCCAGAGGCTGAAACGATCTCTGTAGGCTACACAAGGCACTGTGAAAGCCTTCCAGGAATGCATTGGACTGCTGTATCTGGGATGCCAGTCCCTGGATGGCATTCATAATAGTTGTCTGACCCACAAAGATGGACCTCAGGAGGTCAATAGCCTCCTCACTGAGGGCAGCAGGGGTGACTGGGGCAGGGGCAGAGGTGCCTGCGGCCGAAGGATTTGCCCACCCTCATGGGTGAGTGGGCATGGGTAACTGGATAGAGTGCTACTGGGAGGGCAGTGCTGGTAAGGGGCTGGCGAACAAGGATGGTGCTGAGGTTGTCCCAGATGGGTCCACCACCGCCAAGGAGCCATCATCTGAGGAGGAATCTGTATCATATGTGTTGGTTGCTCTATTCTCCCCGTGGTGCTCCACTCGCCCTCCGTCCCACTGGTCTCCTCAGCTTCATTGGTGCCAGCCTCCTGGGTCCCGGGGGCTGCTGCATCCCCTCTCGCTGGTGCCCTTCCTCCTTCGCCAGATGATGCTAATGCACACATAGACAGAGGTGGAGAGAGAAGGAGGGTGTGAGAAACAAAACGGGAGGAAATAGTGGTAACCCACACATCCACTTCAGATACAAACAATACATATTACATCCCCTGCCGGGCAAACAAGAGACCACTATGCAATCATTTACATTTGAGTCATGCAAGCGATACCTAAATTCAGAGATTACCCCAACCCTGTAGCCTAAACACCAGAATGAAGACCACTACATGCCTATTAACTGCATGAATGACTTATACAACAATCCAGCCCAGGAACATACCCAACCACATGTCATCCATTATGGGATGATACAAATCTGAGCTCAGAGGAACTGAGCACACTAACTGACAAGAATGTATGGAATACATGTGGTACAGAGGTACATTAATGTAGCAAGTGAAGCAATAGCAATGTTCACGTAACATGCCTGTCATTACCCATATACAGTGCCAATATGACGATCTTGTACTACTACAGTACACACAGAGATGGAGGATGCAGCCAGTGACATGATAGCATACTTGAGCGACCCATACGTTCAGGTGAACATGTGTCTCAATACCACCACTTCTTTTCCTGCATGGCTCAACATAGCTAACATGACACACTCCTACGTAATTGGTGTGACAACCAGGACTGTACATTCCCTAAATCTCACCTTACCACGTACATTTCAAGTCCAGTGAGGGTCACAGTACACAACCATGCAGAAGTCCCCTGACAGTCAACACTTACCCCCTTGTGGCTGCTCTGCTGCCTTCAAGCTCCCATCCAACTCACGGTATGCCACCACCAGTATGCAGGCCATTAGGGGGTCAGGGACCGACCGGCACCCCCTCCCACATTGGGAGGCTGTCCCCAGCTGGGCCTCTGCGGTCTTCTGGGCCCAGAGTCTCAGGCCCTCCCACTGCTTCTAGCAGTGGGTGCTCCACCGGCTATGGACCCCCAGGGTCCGCACTTCCTTGGCAATGGCTCTCCATAACCCTTTTTTCTGGTGGATGCTGACCTGCATGGGAAACATTCTGAATATGGGGGACATGATGTAAATAATACCAATACAGCTGTAACCTTTGGCGACACACAACAAACACGGACCATGCACACTGCCAATATCCCACACATATCATGTGCATTCAAAACACCTGATCAGTCATGACATGTCAATATGCACCCATATTTATTGTGAAACACCACCCGACATGTGGGACAAAGGACATTGTACTGACCTGTTGCCCTGGAACACAGTACAACCGCTCATACAGGGGTAGGACCCCTCCCACCAGTTTCTCCAGTTCCTCTGTAGTGAAGGCTGGGGCCCTATCCCCTGCAGTGCATGCCATCTTTGCTCCAAGATATAGGACACAGCAGCACATGAAGTGGAGGTCTGTCTTGTCTGAATACCAGGAGTCAAGTCAGCTGGCCCATACAAAATGGCAATTTCGACCGCAGTGGTAATGACCATCACCACTGGCAGCAATCGTCATTGGTCCCAGTCTCGCATAGATGTCAATGTTAACCAATGAGGAGTTGCACAGCAGTTCAGACCGCCTTCCGTCATGATGACTTCCGCCGGCGGTACGAGGCTACTTCCAGCTGTCCAATGCCTGCTGGACAGGTGGATGGCATATTAGTCTGTAACATGACTATCCTGGGTTCACACTGCATAATTACCTGCATGTCATCACACATAGATACATGAGTTACAAATTGTGGATAACGACACATGTAGTGAACATGTTATTTGCCTCTCTCCCTGATTCACTATTCACTAGTTCCACCAATTTTGGGTCAATCTTTAATAAGATACTTTTCCTTCTCTCCACTGAAATAGCTCTATTGGCATTCCCAAGAAGGCATGCTGCCCTCTGGACCCACTCTCTCAAGTCATCTACATCTAGAGGTTTCTTAGCAACATAGGCATCCTTGGCCACATCAAAAATTTTCATTAGGTAGCCAGTGTGATCCAAAAGTCCATCCTGACACATCTTTAGACCCTTGTCTAATCTTTTCCTTGGATCTCAACCACCTTTACTCAGAAAAGACAATATATTTGCATCCAAATCAGGTGTAACAGTGACTTTGTTTCCTAAATTGAGTCTAGAGCACTCTGAATGTAATCTCATCCTAACATCTCTAGGGATCTGCTTTCTCAGCCATGTTTCAACATATTCTGCTATATGTGGTGCTGGGGTCCAATCAAGAGAAAGATGATGCTTACTCAACATAGGGTGGAACATATAATCACTGATCTGTAAGTGACCCTGGCTCATCCCCTTTAACATTAATATTAGGTTCTGACCACTGTGACAAACCATGTTCCCCTTCATCTGAATCAAAAGCTGACGAACAGCTTAACTCCACTTCTGCACTGCCTGATGAATCACTACAAAGCACTAACAAATGTTTACGTACTCTTTTATGTTTCTTTGTAATTTTTACTGAACCCTTTCTCTGGTCCCCTTGCATGTCATCGACACCACCTTGTTTTGTGTAACCACAAAAACCCACCTACTCTTCCTGAGGATTTTCATTTTTTAGGTATACTCTGATCCATTTCTAAATGTTTTCTTTTTCTGCTCACTTTTCCCCCATTCATAGCTGGACCCTCACCAGCAGACCAAAACCGCTCCTCCCGGCTTGTCATTCCTTTTTCTTTAAGTAAATCATCTATCTTTTTCTCCAGTTTATTATCTAAATCACTGGTAAATTTATTTAATAGACTACATATCTTTTCCTTAAGTGAGAAATCCATTTCTCCCATGCTAATAGGTTCTGACATCACCACACAAATCCCAAAATCTATTTCTGATGAAGCACTAAATACACAAAGTACCAATAAGCTACCAGAATTTGAACTAAAACCACAATTAACAGTACTAATCAAAATCTCAAGTGTCGCCTCCTACTGAAACACTGCACCTGAGACCACCAAAAGTCTTGTCAGAAATCAATAGACTGCTTCAGTTAAACTGTAGTCTTTTAAACCAATTAAACTTGCTAAATGCTCAAACAAACCTTGATCTTTCCCAAACTCCCAAACGTACAACGTGAACGACAGCCTTCTTTTGTCTTTCTTTTATTTGAACAATTTCACCAAGACTCTCTCAACACGCTCAAGCAGGTCAGCCTATTTTTTCCTACAAGAAATGCGAATCGCTCGGACCTATAATAATGGTTCTGCGCCAGCGTGGCTTCATGAGCAAGAGAGGCTGCATCTTACAAAGAAGAAGAGCCGACACGCTAAACGGTTCGGCCTCTTCTTGTCTACTAATTAGTTTACAAACCCTAGAGCATGAGAGTGTGTTGTTGTAAAGATAACTCGCCCTCCTATAAGATTAAATCCTCCAGCAGTACCAAAACAAGCCGACCTACACACAGCAGCCAACCGCACAAGATTAATTCCTTCACGCACTGGACGAAATGACACCAAATTTGGCGCGAAGGTAGGTCCTATCCCAGAAAGCGTGTTTTTTTTTGTTTTGGTATAATTCTGTTCAGTAGTCTGAGAAATTAAGGGGAAAAGACATTTGTATATATAGGGACGCAAGGGATTTGTGACCCCTAATGAGCTCTTGCTGAGATCTGATTGGCTGATAACACTTCAACAACAGAAGCTGTTGAAGTGTTGGCAGCCATCTTGGGACACAGCTTTAGTCAAGTCCCAAAAAAAAAAAAAAAAACATAAGGGGTCAGGGTACAAACACCCTGACCCCTTAGCACTGGAGGTGGGGTCCTAAAGGGACCCCCCCCCCCCCCCGGGCTAGAAAACATTTTTTGTAAAATTTTACAAGTGGAGTTTCGGTGAATCCACAAATCTGCTCGTAAGTTGTTGTTTTTTTAAAACCGTGGTCTTCCGTTCTTTGTTAGCCTAATGCGCCAGGTGGGCCAAGTCCTGGGGGCTTTTGTTTAAAAAAAATGGGGGTGGGGAGGGTCCTGCCCCCCGCTGCCCTGGAGATCACCACTCCCTAGGGCAAAGGTTTACAAAAACAGAGGGAGTCACTATAAATAAAAAAGTAGGGATTGCATGGGAGGCCTTGAGGGCTACCTCGCAGTTCCACATTGTCCAGGGCTAAAAAACATAAATAAAAATAAAACCCCCATAGCTCAGTGCGAAGTCCAACTGTACTCGTTTCCTTTTTTTTTTAAATAAAAAAATATATACTTTTTTAAAAATACATTAAATAAAAAAAATTGTGAAATCCAACAAAAATATTGCTTTCTAAGTATATGAGATATTAAAGTATAAAAAAACTCTCTCTTTCTCTCTGACTTTCTGTCTCTCTTTCAATCAATTTCTCCCACTCGCACATCCACTTAGAAACCTACACACTCACTCACAGATCCACTTAGACACTCACGCACCCACTCACCGACCCACTGACACCCTCATGTAGCCACTCACAGTCCGGTGCATACACTGATGCACCTGATGTACGCACTCTCACACCAAGAATGACAATTTGACTGCCACTCACACCCCCGATACACCCTCCCACACCTATTTTCAAACCCAGAGAATCTGCAGCTAACTCTTGCCACGCACGGTGAAAGGGCTGTGCACAGCGTTGGTTTGGGTGGTTAGGGGGTGTTGGCCGCAGGGTCTCTGGCTGCAGGCCCGGTCTTGCAGGCAACTTCCCCTGCGCATGGGTGAAGGACTTGCATGGTTGGGTGCTTATAGGGCCTGGCCGATGGCCAACCACCGCTGTGCACGGCCTTTGGTTGGATTAATGTATAGTAATTACAATGACTATACATTAAAAAGAAAACATAGAAATTCACTGAAAAAAACAAAGGTTACATGGATGTTATAATTAAGAAATAGAATTTAAAAAACATAGCAATTCACTTCAAAATCAAAGGTTACAAGGAGTTATAGTTAGTCTCACATTTTGAACTTACAAAACCATATAAATTCACAAGTTACAGTTAGAGTTACCTCAAGTAACTATAAGTCGTGCCCTCACCATGCACTGCAAATTACCCCACAAATTCCGTAAATCATGCCATCTTTCATAACATAATTGATAATATAAATGCAATATATGCAGTAAAATGTTTGACAAAAAAAACTGTGCATTACGAGGGCGCGAATTATGGTTACTTCAAGTAACTCTAGCTATATCTGTTAAATCTCTAGGGTTTTATACATTTAAAATGTGAGCTTAACTATAACGTCCCTGTACCCTTTGGCTTTTTAGGTGAAAAAAAAGAAAGGAAAAACAAAAAAACAAAAAAAAAAAAATATATATATATATATATATATATATACATATATATATTATACTAATAGTTGAATAGTTATACAGTTATACTTATGTTAAATAACTATCATCATTGTCTAAAGATATATATATATATACATATATATATATATATATATATATTTTTTTTTTTTTCAATGAAGAAGCCAAAATTTGTACTCCTGAATTTTAATGCTTTTTGCGGCTAATTCCAGATCCTAACTATAATGTCCCTCTAACCTTTGTTTTTTATGTGAATTTCTATGTTTTTCTTAGTTCACACAAACATTGTGTTTTTCAGATGTAAAGATAAAACACACTTAAGTTCATGAACCTCACATATTGATCAAAGGATATTGAATATAACAATGCATATTGTTTAAAATTCTGCATCTGTAATTACATAATGAATACTTGATCGAATCAACTTGACACACTAATCGTGCTATATTACATAAAATTACTAAAAATAATGAAAATAGTACCCAAGAAGAAGTCTCTTATGTAAACATCCTGAGAACATCAATTTTATAGATTAAGTGTAAGAAAGATTAAACCAAGGACAAACAAATAATAAAATAAAAACCATCTTTAAATGTTCCTCATGTTAGCATTTCAATTAATTCATTGGTTCATTAACATGAGTAGGAGTTACTTCTTTATGGTTGGATCTCAAGGTTGTCATTCACAAAAAATAAACGTAGGGGCAGATTTATGAAAAGTGACGCTGCACGTAGTGTAGCGCCACTTTTCCTGTGCCCCCTTAGTACCCCCGTATTGCCACCATAGTAGCACTGTATTTAAAATACGGCGTACCATGGCAGTAGTTAGGGTGACTAGTGTTGTAATTTTGATGCTAGTCCGCCGCTTTGCAGGATTAGCGTCCAAATTTATGACGCTAATCTTGCAAAGCACCCAGAGGCCCAATCAATAGGAGTCTCAGTTTAACACCTGCACTTAGCAGGACTTAACAAATGCGGATAAAAATGGCGCGAAGGAATTTCATAGATTCTTTTGTGTCCGTTTTACCGCCTCCCTAGCGCCGGAATGCTTCCCTTGCATACATTATGCCTGGTGCAGGCATGATGTGGCGCAAGGGGTTACAAAGTGGCACAATGCAAGCATTGCTCCACTTTATAAATATAGCATGGCATTTTTCCCCCTCCAACGCCACATTAGTGTCAAATATATGACGCTAATGTGCCATTGGAATGGCACAAGGCCAGCATAAATCTGGCCCTTAGTTCCAATCAAAACTAATTGGACAGTGCTTGTTTGGCCCAAAAGGCTAAGGTATAATGGCTCCCCCCCCGAAAATAGATTTAATAATTGAACATACAATATGGAAACCTGTAAAAAGCTCCTCCAAAGTAAATTAAGGAAAATCCAGGAGCCAAACTAATTGAAACTTATGGTGCGCTAAAGTCTTAGCGCTGCCTTATCTTGAACATATGCAAAAATCAATAAAAATGGACTTACTCAAAACACTATCTAAGGAGTAGTGTCGAACTTTAAAATTCTTAAGGCGTACTGATATTTCCTAATTCCTAGGTTTTTGCAAATCAGAAGGATCCATTTCCTTCTAGGCTTCTCGTAGGCTTTACAAAAGAATAACACGTGCTCCGTAGTTTTGGTACTGCCCATGTGCATAAACTACAATCAGATAGTCTCTGTTATTCATCTGTTGGTCCCACTTGGTAGAGAATGCCCTAACTTGAAGAATGTCATATGGGAACGTCAGATAAACTGTTTTTGCAGAACTTGGTTTGATTGTATCCACCCAGTTTTCAAAGTAGGGATTAGATTTAACATTTAAAAGTTAGGAAGTCAGCCTTCCTTATCTAGATCTTTGATGAAGATTGCTTAAGAAGTGATCCCAGTACACTTGTTTCAAATAACCCTTTGAATGCACTGTGAGTGTATGAGGTTCATCGCAGAAGGAATCCAAGTCCAAGCTTAGCAAACCATGTCCTGGCATAACGAAGCCAGGGAAAAGTTACATATTTATCAAGACCCAACAACTCAGTTAATGCTTCCCTGTAGTGAGTTAGATCTTGTGTTATCCATAGTCCGTAGTCTGATTCAATAAAGCATTGGCCTCAAAGCTGGTAGATGGTCAATTTGTTTTAAGTTCAGATCAAGGTACATTAGGGTAAAAAAAATTGGGTAGTCCAGTATAGCTCTCATAAACGTATTTTCTTGCAGCACTAGTTGTTTCATATTGGTTATTACCCAAAGCTCTGTCCCAAATAAAGTGACAGCCTGGGCCTTATGTTTGTAAACCTCAAGCACAGGAGAATACTACTTTTACCCTCATATTTTGATGTTTGTTACTAATCACTAAGGAATTATGGAGAAGTACCATGTTTGCTTTACCCACTTGGGAGCCAAAGATCACTTGGAATCCAATATCACACCAAGATAATTAAAGTTGGCCACATATTCAGTTTTTTGCCCTTGGATCGTAAAGTTTTTTTGGGAGTCTGGGACATCAAAATAGTATCATCGACAATTTCGGGAATTCATGGGCACACTGTTTAAGTTGGTCAACTACATCATTTATATAAAGTGAGAATAGGGTTGATGTGAGTGTGCATCCCCGTCTCACTCCCCTATTAATAGGGATAGCTGCTGTTTGTTTGCCATTCGACCCAACCCAACCGTTGCATATTTGCCCTCATGCAACCTAATTACCTGGATCTTCTGGGATATCCTGTTTTCTCAATGAGGCCCATAAAGGGCCTCTTGGGACCAAATCGAAGGCAGCACATGGGTCTATAAATGAAATGTAAAGATGACTTCCCTTTAGTTTGGTATATTTCCATTTGATGCATAGGAGCCAGAAAACCTGGTCGATTGTACTAGTTTGGGGCCTAAAGCCTGCCTGATAGGGTGTTAAAAAGTTTCCTTCCTCCGTCCAGTCAGCCACTTTATTTAATAGCTGCCTAGCATATTTTCTTTTTGTAACGCATCTATCAAGCTAATCAGCTTGTACTTTCCAGGCTCCTGCCAGGAACCTTTTTTATAAATCAGGATAATTTCTGCCCCCTTGCACGTTTCAGGAAAAAGGAGCTCCTAGTGCTAATTAGATTTATGTAGAGAGTCCAATACATCCGTGCTGTGTTTGAATAGGTCCCCCGGGATCTTGTCCAGGCCCAGGGCTTTGCCAAGTTTTATAGCCTCAATGGCCACCAATGTCTCTTCCTGGCTAAAGCAGATTTCCATTGCTATAGCCTTGGTTGACTATTCCCTGGGGCAATTCAGATGTTGAAAGTGCCCCAGTGGTTCAGAATAGAGATCAGTAAAATGGCGGATCCATGTGCTGGTATCTAGATGATGCTCAGTGCTAGATACTCCCTCTTAACTTCCATGGGCAGTTATCCTCCAAACTGTTGCTGTGTCTTTATGTTTAGCCGCATGGAGAAGATCGGGCCAATTCTGTTCTTCCCAATTTTTCTGTGCTCTAACAAGGACTTTTTTTATAACTAGCCCTAGCCTCCTGCAATACCATTGGATTTTTAGACTTTAACGCTTCAAGTAATGTTTTTTTGCTCTCTTTGCATTCTTTCGTATACCAGGTATTAAGCTGTCTGAGGCTATTATATCCCTGGCTTGGCCTTTTTCATGCTGGTTTAGTTAAGTAAGTTCTAAATGCTGAGGCTAAGGATTGGTGGATACCTAGAATTGGTATATCAATACGTCTTTTGTTGACTTATGGGTTCAATAGGTCTGCAAACACATTATATATGTTTGCATTGACCCCCGAATTGCTCAGTACTTGAAGGCCAGTTTTACTGTCTTGCAGTTATTGCTAACAGTAGGCTGAAAGCCTACGTACCGATCCTCAAGCAATTCAAATCTGGGAAACACCCCCTCAACTCAACAGAAAGGGGTCACTTTCACTTCTATTGTCTATTCTACACATTACTATCCTATCCCATGTTATTGTGCTATGCATAATATAATCGAGCCTTGAGCGGGCTCTGACTCTTTGGATTGTATCCAAATTGGTACTACCCTGTCCAACTCCACTGTTACAGGTCCTTAGTCTATATTGCAAAGTAAATTGAACAAGTTGCATATCTGTGATCGTGCAAGGGACTGTTGATTCAGTAAACAAATGGGTATATCTCTTGCTGTGTCCTCATCCTCCACCAATTGTTCTAGAACATTTATGGGTTCAAAGTTACAGTTGAAATCTCCTTCTATTAATATCATTTCATTAGAGGGGATATTCTTTAAGATATCATTCAAAGTTTCAACTACACGTAACTCCAAATTTAGGAGCACATTTATGAAAAGTGGTGCTCCATGTAGTGCAGCACCACTTTTCTTGCGCCCTTAGCGCCCCATAACGCCAACATGTGTGCATCATATTTAATATACAGCACACCACAGTGGAAGTTAGGGAACTAGCATCATAATTTTTGCAGGATTAGCGGCACATATTTTGATACTAAACCTGCAAAGCACCCAGAGGCCCTTTGAAAACAATGGACGCCTCCTTGCAATGCCTGCTGTGAGCAGGCATTAAAAATGATGATGAAAATGACCCAAAGAAATCTTTTAGATTTCTTTGCATCATTTTTTTCGCCCCCCCCTACAGGGGAATGCCTCCCTTGAATACATTATGCTTGGCGCAGGCATAATGTGGCACAAGGGTTTACAAAGTGGCGCAATGCAAGCACTGCACCACTTTGTAAATATGAAGCAGCTTTTTTGCCCATCTAACACCACATTAGTGCAAAAAATGACGCTAATGTGTTGTTAGGATGGCGCTAAGCCTGTTAAATCTGGGCCTTAGTCTCCTTGGTTTGATGTAGACATTAAAAAGATGGAATAAAATCTTCTCGTTGGCACTCGAAGACCCCCCAAAATGTTGGGGGAGATTATATAATACATATTTATCTCAATATTTAAAGAGATTTTCACCTGTAAAACCATTCCCCCTGAGGGTCTTTCACTTGATACTGGGGTAACACTCATAAAATATGTTTTGTAACTCAGCTTATGTGGTGGTTCCATGAGCCAGGTTTCCCATAAAAGGCAGAGATGGAATTGATCGTTATAGTCATGCCAGTCAAGGTCAATTAATTTACTCCTTAAACCTGCCACATAACATGAAGTCAAGGAAACAATGTCCTTGACTATTGGAATCGCAGGGCTCATATCAGTCACTTGTGTTATTACAGGCCGAGCATTACTAATTGTGGGCCTATCACTTCTTCCCACTCACAAGTTCTTCTGCATATTGTCACCAATGATTCCAACCAAAACTGACCCAGTTTTGTTTATCTTGGCCTGTTGGGCCTATTTGGGTCAGTCATTCTCCAAACTCAAGATCAGTTTCTCTTCTATTCCTTGTTAACTGGCCCATCTCTCTTTCGATTTTCCTTACTATCAAAGACTCAGCAGGGAAAGGTCTGTGCAATCTGAATCTCATAGTGGAATTGGCAGATGAGCTAGATCTTTACTCCATAGCAATGAGACCATCTACTATCCTCTTATCCTTTACTGTTAATGTGGTGGCATTGTTACCCCACTTCCCATCAGATAATCTTTCCACTCTCAGAATATCTGAGCGAATAAGTGACAGGCATTAGTGTTTATGTCTAATCCAATGGGTAATTTTATTTTTCAGCAAGTCCCCATCTTCCCTATATGATTGATGTAATGTCTGCACGTTTATTACATAAACTGTGTGTTCCTTATGATATCTTGTACTTTCCTCAGGATGGAGTGCACTTTCAAAATTGGTAGTTCTCCTTCTGTAAGACATAGTGCGAGATTTACTTGTATGCCCTACTTCTGCTGGTGATGGCGATATGTTTGATGGCCCTCTTGGGAGGTAAAATTATTTTCCTGGCTTCCCTATGAGATGCTCTTAAATGGGGCTTATTATAGCCGCAGTACCTACTGCTACAAACATTACTCACACTATGATGGTATGTGGGTGGAATTACATTGCTTGTGATTTTGGTTGAGTGGTACTGTTGGTTGCAAGAGAGTTGGGTGTCTGCCTGGGGAGTATGGAAATCTAGTGGATGTATCACTTGCGTGTGCCCGTCTATTTATTCCCATCCCCTCTCTATCTTTAACATATATCATCAGTGTTTCAACCAAACTCCTTAAATCCCCAATCTCTTTTGTTAGGTACTGGTTTTCTTGTTTAGTTCCCCTTTATCACAAGCTTTACATATTGGACAGGTATTTTGCTCTGGATACATTAATGCCCTTCCCTCCTGGATCACTTCAATCACCGGGCCACATAGAGAGGAGGAATCTACAAATTTTTTATCCAGCATATTGGTTATCTTGTTCTCAGCCAGAACCATGTATCTGTTAGAACAATCAATATTGAACCCCTGCCCTACACCCTCTTGCTCTGTGCTTTGATTTTGGCTTGGGGCAAACAGAAAGCATGTGCAGTTTGCCTTTATCTCTTTTTGTTGTAATATCGGAGCCTTTCTGAACAATTTGACTAGCATCTTCCCTCATCCCATGGGCGATCTAATTTACCCATTGTGGCCCTACTGTTTTGTATAAAAAGACATAATTTTAGCAACAGGTGCTTTCTGTAATGTAATCTTGTTGCGCAGCAAGGATTCAACCTCTTCTATTAAGTCATCTATCTCTGCTATTGTGCAGTTATCGCCTTTGCTTTTAGCATTCTTAGGGATTTTCCCCTTTCCTGGAGGGAGCTCAACCGCTTTATGCTTACCCATAATCAGGCAAATTAATTAATTTGTTTCAGTTGTCTCAACCCCTGTTATTGGTATCTTTACACATGGGAGCCCTGCCCTCCTAGTTGCTAAATGGCATTACTCATCCTCCTACATGAAACAGCAGCAGCCAGAGCCTCCTTAATGCTATTATGCAAATATTGCACCAAATAGCTAAACGACTACCACTCCATAGCAGGGCAATACCATAGCACAAGTCAATATTTTATACAATAAGTACTTCACCTATGGTGAAGATGTTCGTAGCAAAGACGAAGGGGGGGACCAGCCCAGCCTTCTCTGAGCTCCGACAGGTGTGGTTGGGCTCACCTTTGGTCTGGGCGTGGCCCACAGCGTGAGGGAAGAGACAGCTCTATAAGTTCGATGTAGACACCCCCAACACGACTTGTGGTAATTAGAGCAGTTCAAATTCCAACTGTGCATAGTACCCTGGGATAGGTAGTCCCGCCAGGGTGACAGGCGATGACTGCAGCAGAAAGAAGAGGGCAATAATACACCCTGGGACTAACAGTCTCACCAGAATGAAAGTGATATGCTTTACAATTAGCTCGCTAGGAAACAGTGCTATTTCCTAACTATAACGTACCTGTAACTTTAGTTTTTTTCAGTGAATATATATATAAGGTTACAGGGACGTTATAGCTAGACTCCCATTTTAAACGTACAAAACCAAAGAAATTCACCCATGTGCCAAGCCCTGCGGCCAAACCCCCCCAACCACCCAACCACATGCTGTGCACAGCCCTCTGGCCGTGAGCAGTGGGAGTTGTCCACGGCCTCTCTGAGTGTGAGAATAGATGTGAGAGGGTGTATCTGGGGGTGTGAGTGGCTGTTGGATTGCCTGTCTCGGTGTGAGAGTGCGTACATCAGTGTTTTAGTGGGTGCGTCAGTGTATGCGCGGGTCGGTGAGCGGGTGCATGAGGGTGTCAGTGGGTCTGTGAGTGGGTGTGTGACAGTCTGAGTGGTTCTGTGAGTGGTTGCGTAACTGTCTGAGTGGGTCTGTGAGTGAGTGCATGAGGGTCTGACTGGGGTTGTGTGTGTGCATGAGGGTATGAGAGGGTCTGTGATTGGATGCCTAATGGTCTGAGTGGATGTGTGACTGTGAGAAAAAGGTTGAAAAAGATAGAGTGGGAGAAAGAGTGATAGGGAGAGAGATAGAGAGTTTTTTAGGCTTTGACATATGACATACTTAGAATCAGATATTGTTGGACAAATTAAAAAGAAAAACATATCTCTCACATAAAAAATGTAAGATCACCTTTCAGTATGAGCCTAAGTAAAAGAAAACAGGAAGGAAATTATCCTGGCTGGACTCGAACCCTCAATGCTCAGTGTGAAGGTCGGAGACATTCACACTGAGCTAATCATTTCTTTTTTTGGTATTTGTTAGCCCTCTATGGGCTATCTGGGAGCACTGGAGAAGCCTCAAGGTCCCCCCTGCAGTCTCTGACTCTATTTATTTAACAATATGCCCTTCTGGACTATCTGGGACTGCGGGGTTCCTCACGCCCCCCACTGTCCCACCTTCTATTTTTTAATAATCTTTTTTTGGAAGCCATTAATGGGCTATCTGTGACTGTGGGGGGGTAGCCTCAAGGCCTCCCCCGCAGTCTTATTGCTTCAGCAACCAAAGAGCTGCTTTAAGCAGCACCTCCGTGGCTGTTGAAGCACAGCTTTCATCTCTGTCCCCTGCACACATACCTGAGTGCAAGGGACAGAGATGAAAGCTTTGGTTTTAAACAGCAGGACCTGTTTGACAGGTCCCGCTGTCAAAAACCGAAGTGTTTGCTGTGTCTTGGCTGTAGCTGCAGAGCTGTAGCCAAGCCACAACAAACAGCTATGTCCCTGGGGAGGGCACCCTGGGACATAGCAGAAGCCGACCCCTGGGCCATCAGGGGTTCCTTGAGAGGGGTCACGCTGCCCCCTCTAACAACCATAGCCCCAGGGATGCTGTGATCCCCAGGCCTAAAGGGGGTCCAAAACAGATCCCCGAGAATCATTTTTACTATACCTCTGGGGAGGAGGTGATCCCTGGAGGTGCAGAGGGGGGCCAGAGCAGCCACTTCACACCCAATTTATTAAATGCCTCCGGGACCAGGCCCACTGGGGGGCTTAGTTAAAAACATGTTTCATTTTGCCATATGAAGTTGAGAAAGGGAGTCGGGAGAAGTTTTTACCTCTTTGAGACAATTCCAGACTCCTGATGTTTCAAAGACATTATGTTAATTTTGGTAACATGAAAATGAGCAAGGAAAGAACGCAAAGTGCATTTGATTTTTCTTATTCTAATGAAACATTTACACTGGGATGACTTTATTTAATTTTTGAATTTTACAGCAGTGAGACAGTGCCGTTTGTGCAAGATTTGGAATAGTGGCTGCATAAGCAATATTTACCACTGCGTGTTGAGAAATGATGAAGTTATATTCCAAGTGCATTCTGGAACATGTATTACAAGACAGGGAAGTCACATGACACCTTAAATATGAGGACACTTTAACTTACTCACCTGTGAACAATGCTATTCAGAAAGACGGAACATGTTAGGACTGTGAGCATGCTGCTAATATTACCTGCTATCAAACGTTCAGCTATTTCCAGAAATGTGCTTAGGCATCTCTGATGCTCCATCTCCGCACTTGCTCAAGAGCTGCCCTGCAGGGTTGGGGGCCCCAAAAAGGATGGAATTTGCTGTGTACCTACTGCTGGTAGGTAATTATAGTTAGGACCTATTGTCTATAGAAAAAGCTGTTTTTTGCTCGCCTATATCTTTGACGCCGCTTGACGAATCTTCACAACATATTTCCAAAAAGTTTGAAAGTCATGTGAGCTGTTGTCTGGAAAATTTCACAAAGATCCCTTGAGCAGGGGCCGAGAGAAAGAGGGGGTGAAATTTAGGGCTTCTCCAATGTTAATTCCTATGGGCAGAATTACACCAATTTGGGCAGAAAGGTAGCTCTTGGTCCAGAAAGAGCCCCTTTTGTTATTTGGTGTAAATCCGTAGTTTTTGAGAAATTCAAGAAAATCCAAATTTGTATACATAGGGATGCAAAGGATTTGCGACCCCTTCTGATCTTGTGCAGAGATCTGACTGGTGATAACACTTCAAAAGTAGAAGTATTGTCGGCCATCTTGGGACTCGGTTGAAAAAAAGCGGGGGCCCCCTGGCCCCCTCCAGATGCCCCAGGGACTGCCACATCCTCGGGGCTTATTATTTTCTATGTGGGGGGGCGTGTGGGTCCCCCAGCTGCACTGGGGACCACCACCTCCCCGGGGGTTATTTATTATAATGCAGGGAACCTGTGGCCCCTGTGCTCCAAGGACCACATTCTCCCATGGCAAGTATTGTTTTTTTAAAAGGAGGCCCTTTTAGAACCCCATTTAGCCCTGGAGACCACCACCCCCGGGGCTACACTGAATTTTGGGCAGAGGGGCCGTGTGGCCCCCCGTTTACCCTGGGGACCACCACTCCCTGGGGCAAACAGAAAGCAATTGAAAAGGGGTCTGTTCCAGACTACCATTAGCCCCGGGGACCACCACCCCCGAAGCTATGTAAACACTGGAGCCACAGATGGCCTTGGGGACTGCCACCTCTCTGGCCCAGCTCCTGCTATGTCCCAGGGCTGCAGCTGCAGCCAAGCCACAGCGAACAGGCTGCTGTTTCACAGCACGACCTGAAAATCAGGTCCCGCTGTTAAACAGTGGAACTTTCACCTCTGTCCCCTGCATGCATGCATGCTTCAGCAAGCACAGAGCTGCTATCAAAGCAGCTCCCTACTTGCTGAAGCACTGGCACTGAAGCAATGGCACTGCAGGGGAAACCTTAATGCTTCCCCTGCAGTGCCAGACAAATTTGTAAGAAAATAAATAAATATTAAATATCTAGGGCCCACAGGGAGTCCTTGAGGACTCCCTCACGATCCAAGAAAGCCCTTAAAGTGCTAAAAAAATACATTAAAAAACCCTGTAACACAGTGTGAAGTTCACAGACCTTCACACTGAGCTTTGGAGGTTTGAGTCCAGCCAAATTTATTTCCTTTGTTTTCACATCAAAAATTATTTCATTTAAGATGGAAAATTTTTGTTTTTGTTTAATTGAACACAAATATCTCATTCTAACTATATGAGATATTAAAGCCTAAAAAAACTATGGGGGTCATTACAACCCTGGCGGACGGTGGTAAAGGTGCGGTAATACTGCAAACAGGCCGGCGGACAAAAAAAGGGAATCATGACCGTGGCGGAAACCGCCAACATAGACAGCCACTTTAACACTCCGACCGCCACAGCGGTACAGACAAGCAGCGCAGCGGTCACCGCCAACAGACAGGCGGGAGACAATGTACCGCCCACAGTATCACAACCCGCCAATCCGCCACCTTTTCCGGGGTAGATTCACCGTGGATAAAAACACGGCGGAAACAGCTTTTGCAATGGGAAAACGCTCACCTTCTACACATCCCACGAGGAAGGAGGACACCATGGAGCCGGAATTACAAATCCTACCTGCCCTTGTCTTCCTGCTCATTTACGAACACCAGCAACGGCGGCGGCGAAGACAACGGTGAGTACTGCACCTACGACATAGGGGAGGGGGAAGGCAAAGTCAGGGGGACGCACACGAAACACCACCACCCCCACCCCCACCCTCGCACATTATAACACAAACAGCTATGCATGTCAAAACATCACAGTAAAAACCCACAACCCCCCCGGAAGAATGCAAAGACCAAAGGAAATCAGTTCAAAAATTGTAATGTATCAACATACAGTTACCAAATATATACAGATATACTGTATATACACATTCAAAAGTATATACATTACGAGAAGCAGTGCAGGTATGCACATATCAATGTCCGTGCACCACTGGTCCAAAAATGCATGGGAGAGGCCCACAATAGATACCTGTCCACAAACGGAGAGAACACTGCTGGGGCATCAGATCAAAATACAACAGGCACCTCAGGGGGAAAGGAAGGGGGGGCACCTCAACCGGATTACAGCACCACGCCAGATCCACGATTGGGCTCCATGCCCATTGATGTATCCTGGGGAGTCTCTACAGTGGGTGGGTTGCCCACTGAACAATCCTGGGGAGTGCAAAGCCACAGTCTCTCAAGTCTCTACAGTGGTTGGTTTGCCCACTGAACAATCCTGGGGAGTGCAAAGCCACAGTCTCTCAAGTGGATAACAGTCTCCACTGGTTCTGGAGGGGGAATGGTGCCCACACTGCATTAAGCTCCCCGTGACGGTTCCTGTTCCGTCACAGTCCCAGCTGTACATGGGATAACGATGCTTGATGTGGCGGTGTTTCCTTGTTCAGCGGTGCTTTGCCATGGCGGTCTCTGATCTGTTCAGCGGTTCTCTGCCCTGTTCAGCGGTGCTGTGCCCTGTTCAGCGGTCTTCACCATGGCGGTGATTCCCTTGTTCAGCGGTGCTTTGCCATGGCGGTCTCTGATCTGTTCAGCGGTTCTCTGCCCTGTTCAGCGGTGCTGTGCCCTGTTCTGTTCAGCAGTTCTCTGCCCTGTTCAGCGGTGCTGTGCCCTGTTCAGTGGTCTTCACCATGGCGGTGATTCCCTTGTTCAGTGGTGCTTTGCCATGGCGGTCTCTGATCTGTTCAGCGGTTCTCTGCCCTGTTCAGCGGTGCTGTGCCCTGTTCAGCGGTCTTCACCATGCCGGTGATTCCCTTGTTCAGCGGTGCTTTGCCATGGCGGTCTCTGATCTGTTCAGCGGCTCTCTGCCCTGTTCAGCGGTCTTCACCATGGCGGTGATTCCCTTGTTCAGCGGTGCTTTGCCATGGCGGTCTCTGATCTGTTCAGCGTTTCTCTGCCCTGTTCAGCGGTGCTTTGCCCTGTTCAGCGGTCTTCACCATGGGGGTGATTCCCTTGTTCAGCGGTGCTTTGCCAGGCAGTCTCTGACCTGTGCATTGGTGTGTGGCATGACGGTCCCTCATTTTCCAGTGGGGCTGTGGCAGCCGGGGCCCTCCTGGGCACTGACTCTGGCGGTGGTCTCCTGACCAGTGACGATACTCCTGCCCTCCTGGGCACTGACTCTGGCGGTGGTCTCCTGACCAGTGACGATACTCCGGCCCTCCTGGGCACTGACTCTGGTGGTGGTCTCCTGACCAGTAACGACGGTGCTGGCGGTGGCGTCCCGGCCGCCGGGGAGGATGGCGCCCTTCTCCGCCGCGCTGCTCTCACCAGACTGTGCAGACTTCCTCTGGCCCTTCACCACCTTTGGAGGAGTCACAGATGACTCTGCAATCCCCCTGGGACCCTTGTGAGCAGTTTCGCCGCCAGGAGTCTTCACCCTGTCCCGTCGGCCACTTTCCAACTTGAGATGCTTTACAGGGGGTGGACTGGCAGTGCTTTGGCTCCGTGTCACACTGCCTGCCCTGGTGGCCGGTGCACTCCACACACCTGTAACACGCACCACTGGTACTGGACTGATGAATTGGAGGGGTGGGGGCAAAGAGGTCAACGTTGCTGAGGGAGAGTTTATGACGAACACTGGGATGGGTAGCTGGAGGGGGTCTGGGAGTGGAGGAAGAGGAGGTGGTTGTAGGAGGTGTCACTTTAGGTGTTTTGGGTGCAGGTGCAGGTACTGGAGGCTGTCGTGAGGTGGATGGATGTTGGGTGTGTGGGTGCCCGCTTTTGTGTACTTTGGGAGAGGGCGTCACAGACACACTGGGAGAGGACACAGGGGACGTGTAAATGGGATTGGGGGTGGTGAGTGCAGGTGAGCGGGGTGTGGTGCTGGGTGTTCTGGTGCGAGTCCTAGTGGCTGTAGATGTAGTGCATGCAGGTGAGAGTGTAGACGACACTTGGAGGGAGGAGGGAGACGATGAGGAGGGGGACACAGTGGAGGCAGTGGATGTTGCTGTGTCTGTGTGTCTGATGCTTGTGTGAGTGCCTGTGGGATGTGTGGTGCCTATGTTTGCCTGAGCTACTTTTGTGTGTTGAGGTGTGTGCATGCTTGTCTGATGGTGTACTTGGGATAGGCTGGGGTACAGGGGCTTGGGTCTGGGTGGAGGAAGTTGGAGGGGGGAGGCTAGACACAGGGACAATGGCTGCCATCAGTGCTGAGGCCAAAGATTGCAGGGTTTGATGAAGGGCAGCCTGACCAGAATGAATGCCCTCCAGGAATGCATTACCATGTTGCAACTCCCTTTCTACACCCTGGATGGCATTCACAATGGTAGACTGTCAAACAGTGAGTGACCTGAAGAGGTCAATGGCCTCCTCACTGAGGGCAGCAGGGGTGACAGGGGCAGGGGCTGAGGTGCCTGGGGCGAAGGTGATGCCCACCCTCCTGGGTGAGCGGGCACGGGGCGAACGCTGAGGGGCTGCTGGGAGGGCGGTGCTGGTAGGGGAGGTGCTGGCTGTACCTGTAGAAGTGTGGGGCACAGATGGTGCCGCCACCACAAGGGAGCTCCCATCGGCGGACGAGTCTGTGTCGCTGGTTGGTGATCCGGTGCCTGACGTGAAGCTCCCCTCACCCTCCGTCCCACTGGTGCATTCTGAGTCCGTGGTGTGGCCCTCCATGGCCATGTGGGATGCAGCTCCCTCATGCTCCGGTGCCACTGTACCTCCGCCTGATGATGCTGATGCACAAAAGAACAAGGAGAGCAGAGAAAGAGGGGGGACGACAGAAGAAAGACAGGTTGAGTGCATGGCTTACCGCTACCGTTGGGGAACATTACAGACACAGCAGCCCCCTGCACTACGCCGTGCTCCTGGCCTCTACAGATGCAATTCCTGGGATTGGGCCTACATCGCTATGGTGGACATCTGTACACATGGATGCCACAGGGGCATGCATACCTGTACTTGGCACTCTACTGCGGTGGGGTGGAGTGCCACATGGGCTGCATAACGGAGGGGCCTAGTCTATGTAAGTCGCCCTGGCCTAGGGAAACCCACAGCCCTCCTCCCACACCTAGACCCCTCAACTGCACGCAAAGTCCCCAGAATGGGGGTGTACTCACCCCCTTGTGTCTGCTGTGATGCCCTCAAGCGGCCATCCAATTCAGGGTAGGCCACCGCCAGGATCCGGAACATCAGGGGGGTCATGGGGCGACGGGCACCCCTCCCACGTTGGGAGGCCATCCCCAGCTGAGCCTCCGCCGTCTTCTTGCTCCAGCGGCGAATGTCCTCCCATCTTTTACGGCAGTGGGTGCCCCGTCTCTGGTGGAGCCCCAGGGTACAGACGTCCTTGGCGATGGCACGCCAAATGTCCTTCTTCTGGTGGGCGCTGACCTACATGACATTCACAGGGGGAAGAAGAGAAGTCATTAGCAAGAGCACCGTCGAAGTGAGTGGCCCCCATCCCTGCCCTAGCCATGTGGCACATGCATTCACAGTCCTTCATGTTCACTGCACTCTGCTCCCTTCCCTCTTACAACCAGCCCTCTCCACCCAGGCATAGCCCATACAACGTGCTCCCTGTGTACTTACCTGTTGGTCTGGAGGACCATAGAGTAGCGTGTACTGGGGGAGGACCCCGTCCACGAGCTTCTCCAAATCCTGAGCAGTGAAGGCAGGGGCCCTTTCCCCAGACGCAGCAGCCATTGTCTCTTCCAGACCGAGGTCACAGCAGCACTTGCAGTGTAGGTCCTCTCCTGTCGAAGATCAGGTATCAAGTGATTGAACAGATACAAAATGGCGGTCACGTCCGCGGCGGTGTGTCTCATCACCGCCGGCGCACTTCATCATTGGCTCCTGGGACCCATAGGGTCCAATGTTAACCAATGCAGCTTTGCACCGCGGTCTTCGACTGCCTACTGCAAAGGTGTACAACGCCAGCGCAGATACCTCACATCCCATTGTCCCATTATCTGTGGGTACATACCTGGGATTTTGTTGACTCTGTGGTCGCTGTTGTCCTTCCTAGGCACCGTCAGCTTGGACATTTGAGAAGATGGCGGAATCCTCCGGTGTATCGACCGCTGGTGGACCTGTTGACAATGGAGGAGCGACATTTACTCATCACCTACAGGTTTGACACTGCCACTATCCCGGAACTATGTACCCAGTTGGAGCCAGACCTGATGTCACCAATCCGCCATCCCACAGGAATCCCCCCTCAAGTGCAGGTGCTGTCAGTGCTCCATTTCCTTGCAAGTGGATCGTTTCAGACAACAGTGGCCAAGGCATCAGGAATGTCCCAGCCTATGTTTTCCAACGTGTTGTCCAGAGTGTTGTCTGCCCTGCTGAAACACGTAAGGAGCTACATCGTTTTCCCTCAAGTGGAGGATTTGTCTACAGTGAAAGGTGACTTCTATGCCCTTGGACATATCCCCAACATCATAGGTGCTATTGATGGGACCATGTAGCTCTGGTCCCCACCCCACAGGAGTGAACAGGTGTACAGGAACCGGAAGAGTTATCATTCCATGAATCTACAGATGGTATGTTTGGCAGACCAGTATATCTTGCAGGTAAATGCTATGTTCCCTGGCTCAGTGCATGACGCCTACATCCTGCGCAATAGCAGCATCCCTTATATGATGGGTCAACTCCAGAGGCACCGGGTGTGGCTATTGGGGGACTCTGGTTAACCCAACCTTTCCTGGCTATTGACCCCAGTGAGGAATCCCAGGACCAGGGCAGAGGAACGCTACAATGAGGCCCATGGGCGGACTAGGAGGGTGATCAGGTGCCTCCATATGACAGGTGGTTCCCTTTTCTACTCACCAAGGAAGGTGTGCCAGATCATCATCGCCTGCTCGATGCTTCACAATCTTGCTTTGCGACGCCAGGTGCCTTTTCTGCAGGAGGATGGTCCAGATGGCGGTGTTGTGGCAGCTGCGGAGCCTGTGGAGCCTGTGGACAGTGATGAGGAGAACTCTGAGGAAGAAGACATAGACAACATGGAGTCAGTCATACAGCAATATTTCAAGTGACACACAGGTGAGAACAGTTTTCTTTTTACCATTACATTCACTTTCCCACTTCTACCTCTATCCTGTCTGTCAGTTCATAGCAGTATTTGGTCACTGAGTTGTACCTTTCCATTACGGTTTCACAGGTGTGGTTAGCAACGTGTGTCATCTGCTTGCATCCTTCAAGGACTTGTGATGTGTGACATAGGTATATTGGCTTTAAAATTGGAAACGCATGTTGACACTGTCATTGATTATACATATTTACCAAATCACAGACTGACTCCAGATTGTTTTGTGGTTCAAGGGTGTTTATTTCAGTGCTCAAAAATGGAGGGGGGTAGTGATATGGTGATGGGGGACGGTGGAGGAATGTCCATGGCAGAGTCCAGTCCATTAGTCACATAGGTGCACTGCCCATATGGGCATAGGAAGTGGAGATGGGGCAGTTCCAATCGGGACAGGGTAACAAAGTGAGACAGTGGGAGGACAATCAGGGTGGTCTTATTTCCTGGCGGGGGTCTTGCCATCTTGCTCTGTCCTGTTCCTGAATCTCAGGGACCGCTTGCGGGGTGGTTGTCCGTCTGCAGGGGGTGGTGGTCCTGTGGCGGGCGTCCTGTCCACTAGCGCCGGCGGAGGTGGTGGGCAGTTCATCGTCCATGCTAGTGTCAGGGGACCCTTGGAGTGCCACGGTGTCCCTCATGGTCTTTTGTATGTCCTTCACCACCCCTACGATGGTGCCCAGGGTGGAGCTGATGGTTCTGAGCTCCTCCCTGAACCCAAATACAGTTCGTCCTGCAGGCGCTGGGTCTCCTGAAACTTGTCCAGGGCCGTCGCCATCGTCTCCTGGGAGTGGTGGTAGGCTCCCATGATGGAGGAGAGGGCCTCGTGGAGGGTGGGTTCCCTTGGCCTGTCCGCCCCCTGTCGCACAGCAGCCCTCCCAGTTCCCCTGTGTTCCTGTGCCTCCGTCCCCTGGACCGTGTGCCCACTACCACTGCCCCCAGGTCCCTGTTGTTGTTGGGGGGGTGGGTTATCCTGGGTTCCCTGTAGTGGTGGACACACCGCTGATTGATGTGTCCTGGGTACGGAGGTATGGGCCCGCTGGGTGGGTGCTGTGCTGGTGTTACCAGAGGGTGGAAGGTCAGTGTTGGGCTGTGCCTGTGCAAGGGGAACCGACTGTCCCGAGGCCCACGATGGTCCGGGCTGGTCATCAGGATCCAGTAGGGCAGAGCTGCTGTCGTCACTGTGGGCCTCTTCTGTGGGTGGAGTGGAGATGTCTGGACCCTCCGGTGTGGTGATGTTCCGTAGTGGTCCTGCAGGGATATAAGAGCATGATTAGTGCATGTGTATGAGTAATGGTGTGCAATGGGTGGGTGTTTGTGTACCCCAGTGCAAGCATTCCTGTGTGTGGGTTTGTGTGATGATGGTTAGGGGGTTGTTATGGGTATGTGCAGTAAGCATGCTTTGGTGAGGGCTGACCATGCTTTGTTTTTCCATGCGGGCTTGGTGTTGGGATGGGTGGTTTGTGTTATGAGTACACTAGTGAGGAGTTGGAGTGATAGGGGAGGGTGTGAGGGTGGGGGTGTGTGATGGCATGCAGGTAGGGTGGGGGATATGATAGTTGAGATTTAACTTACCAGTGTCCATTCCTCCTCCGAGGCCCTCTGGATGCATGATGGTCAAGACTTGCTCCTCCCATGTTGTTAGTTGTGGGGGAGGAGGTGGGGGTCCTCCACCAGTCCGCTGTACCGCGATGTTGTGTCTAATGGATTTTTTTAAATAAACAAAGGCCAGTGAATTGCATGGAGTGCCAGACTTTGAATTTCTTTTGGAGTGGATATATATATATATATATATACATATATATATATATATATATATATATACTTACACCCACATGTGCGTTCCTTCACAATACATATATCAAGGCACGTGGATGTTAAGTTAAGAATAGTAAATCTATATCTACTTCTGAGCATTTACCTCCTCAATATTTTTAAGTGTGTGAACGACTGACATCATAAGGTTTAGAGGACAAACAAGGAACTTGACCATCAACAAATACCCAGAATGCTCACTGTTGGAAATTACTATCTTTTTTTGTTCTATTACCCTAGATTGTTGCCTTCAATTGTCTGTTTTGTTGCTGAACCTATTTTATACGTACACTTTATTCCTGCTAACCAGTGGTAAAGTGCTTGTGCTCTCCCTTCCAAGCCTGGTAAAATTGGTATATTCTCAACTGGGGCATTTAATTTAATAATAAGTCCCTAGTAAATGGTACTACATGTACCCAAGGCCTGTAAAATAAATGCTCCAAGTCGACTGCAGCACTTATTGTGCCACCGACTAAAGATGCACTCTAAAACATGTCTGAGGTCCACCACTGCAACTTGTAGCTCAGGCTTAAACTGCCATTTTAATCTGGTAAAAAATAAACCTGTGGGAAACCGGGCTGATTGCAGAAACTCCATCACTTTTTTACTCCATTTTTAGCTGATACTGGTGTTTTCTTACTCTGACCATTTCCAGGGCCAGTGCGCTGTTTAAAATGGTATATGCAAATTAGGCCTAATTAATATTAGCTCTGACTGTGTGCCGCTGTGAGCCGCTGCTGCGGTTGCCTTTGGACCCGCTGGGCCGGGTGGCAGTCTTCTGTTTCTTTTTTGCGGCGGGGTGCGGTCAGGGCCACTGCTGGTCCCCGGTGCCGGGGAAACCCTGCTGGCTGACGGCGGTGGTAGGCGAGGTCTCCCCCCTTGTTTTTGGGCCCAGCCGGCCTTCTGCTGGTTGCCGGTTGCTGGGTGCTGATAGCGGACGGGCGGCAGACGGCAGACAAGAGGCTTTTCGGGAGGTCTCCTCTATTTGGTACCTGGAGCTTGGACCCTGGGCCTGAGCGCGGAGCTTTGGGACCCTGTGACTTAAGACCCTGGAGAGGCTGCAGGTCCAGAAATTGGTACACGTTGTATTTGGAGCTTTGGAGCTTGGAGCTGGGGGTTGCGAAACCAGCTCATATTGAGAGAAGTAAGGTGAGGTGTCATGCAGTTCTGGGGAGCTGGGGGCTGAAGGAGAAGAAAGAAAGGAAGGAGGAGGAGATCGCTTGGAGGCCATCGGGCGAGGAAGCGTGGAAGCCGGCTTGACCTTGTGGCTGAGGTAAGAGGAGTACCCCTACGGTCACCTGCCTGTCTGTTTAACCACCTGTTTAACCGCCTCAGAGCCCCCTTAGTGCATCAAATACCCAGCACTTCTCTGTGACTCCGACTGGCTCCTATGGACTCACAGGAGTAAAAGGGGTTCTTTCCCCCTCCGGACTCCAGTGTCTCTAGCTGACCTCTTCCTCTTTTGTGGTCTCTTATTCACAAAGGCACTGTAGTTATTGTGACTATTGATTTCGTGTCAGCTGGATTCGGCTTGGCGGCGGAACCCGTGGAATTCCCGAACTGAAGCACGCAGCAGGGGCGAGGATAAAGAGTGTGGTGTATTGGGAGTGCTGGGAGTGCTAGGAGAGCGCTAGAAGGGTGGGGGCCGGGTTTGCCTTCCCGCTTCTGCCCACCTGGTGCCGGTCTCCCTATTTTATTCCTTTCCTGCCGCATCTGCAACTGGGATCAGGCGGTATTTTGGTGGTACTACCTTACTTTACTATACTATACTGGACTCTGCCTATTTTGGAGAGCGGTGTATTGGAGACTTTTGGAAGTATTCGGTAGCAAGAGGGTGATTGAGAACAACACTAACAGAATGACGTCTAAACGCACAAGAAGGAGTAGGTCCTTCCTCAACCGGGCATGTAAAAAAACTAAATTTAACTCCCTGAGAAACAAAGGGGCACAACAAGTAAATATAAAAAGTTTGAATTCTATCTTACCCTTCTTGTCGAAGGAGCCTTGAGAGAAAATAGTGGTTATGGAAGAAAACACACCAGGCATCATTAAATTATTTCCTTACTCAGAACAATGATCCGAATGTTTTGGTAGCTGAGGGCACTTCTGCTAAGGAGGGGTCTGCGGGGGCTATTGTGGGGGGATAAGTCAGGTTAAGCCACATATTTTACCCTCCCTGATATAGATTTGGATGAGGGGATAAGCTGTAGAGTAGCACCCCCAATTATTCCAATGACACCCGCAGAAGCACACTCTAATATCGTCTCACCCTTGTTAAAACTATTTAGTAGTACCCCTTCAGATCATTTTCTTTCTGATTTAATCCCAGATTTATCACCATCTGCTACCACAGATCTAGGGTGTCCTCCTGTACAACACGTAGTTTTTTCCGAGTCTCTCATGTACCTTGAAAGAATTTTATCATCTAGTCTGGAACTTTTGGAGAAATCAGTAAAAAATTCAGACCATACTCAAGATATTTTGGTTTCTATTTTAAAAGCCTTACTAGTAAATCAAAATATGAGTCATTCCCCGACAGAATGGATTACCGTATCTAAAAAAGAAGCAACTAAAAGCTTGGGTCTGAACGCAAATGGTATTAACCTAGAGTATACACGTACTGAGGATTTGAAGGATTTGAAGATTGAAGGTGAGAACCCCGCTCTCCTCAATAGGGGAACTCAAACTCAAACTGGGAAATCACAGGTGGTTAAAGGAGACTCTAAGATAGTGATTCATGCATCGGAAAAGAATGAGATATGTTCTTTGGACAATCTGTTTTCTAATTCTCTTTCTATTCATAATACTACTCCACTGGACCACATCGCCCAGTTTAAGGAAACGGTTCCTACCCCCAGAACAGTACCATTCCCAATCTTTCTTCCTAAAGATCACCTACATATAAAGCAGGTGGAGCAAGTAGAGCAAAGTGATCAAATAGAAAGTGATGTGGGGCAGACCAGTAGAATATCCAAAATAAGAGGGAAAAAGGCGGGAAAGAAAAGAGAATTATAAAAAAAAAAAAGAATGGAAGGTTAAGTTCCACAAGTTGAAGAGGTGTATTATGGGAGTTGTAATTCCAGTCCCCAAGAGGCAAACCAGAGCTTCTGAACCCCTGGATGGTGCTGAGGACCACTTTCCTGAATCAAAAAACACTTCTGAAAGTAAGTGTAACTGCGTTCCATTGTGGGTGGCCCGCACTCTGGATTTTGCCTCTGTCTGGTGCAACCTTATTAACCCTTTGAGCGCTATTTGCTTCTAACCACCAGTTTTTCTTTATATTTTTAAAAATTCATATCTCTGGTTACCTACAGGTTACTTTTGTCATTATGGTGTCCTTTCAAAGATATAAATATTTCCTTTTTCTATAAATTGGTGTTTTTTTATGGTGTATTGTGTTTTACTTATTTATTGCTTTGTTGCTTTGTTGATATTAAATGCTTTACACACCTGTCTCCTAAGTTAAGCGTAACTGCTTATGGGCCAAGTTACCAAGGGTTGAACAAGGATTAATTCACTGAGACCTTGACTGAACCTAGTGGGGGTCTGTAGCCTATTGCTAAGTGTAGGTGCCTGCCTGCCCTTACCAGTAACCCACTTTCCAACAAAACCTTTTGGCAGCCCTCAACTTTCATTTGTAATACTTATAAGGCACCCCTAAGTAGGGCCTTGATGGCTAATAAGGTAGAGCAAGGTACATAGGGGGTCATTCTGACCCTGGCGGTCTAAGACCGCCGGGGCCAGGGTCGGCTGGAGCACCGCCGACAGGCCGGCGGTGCCCCGCAGGGCATTCTGACCGCGGCGGTTCGGCCGCGGTCAGAAGAGGCAAACCGGCGGTCTCCCGCCGGTTTACCGCTGCCCTTAGAATCCCCCATGGCGGCGCAGCTTGCTGCGCCGCCATGAGGGATTCTGACACCCCCTACCGCCATCCTGTTCCTGGCGGTTCGCCCGCCAGGAGCAGGATGGCGGTAGGGGGTGCCGCGGGGCCCCTGGGGGCCCCTGCCGTGCCCATGCCAATGGCATGGGCACGGCAGGGGCCCCCGTAAGAGGGCCCCGAAAAGTATTTCAGTGTCTGCTAAGCAGACACTGAAATACGCGACGGGTGCAACTGCACCCGTCGCACCCCTGCAACTACGCCGGCTCAATTCTGAGCCGGCGTCCTCGTTGCAGGGGCATTTCCTCTGGGCCGGCGGGCGCTCTTTTGGAGAGCGCCCGCCGGCCCAGAGGAAATGTCTGAATGGCCGCCGCGGTCTTTTGACCGCGGTGCGGTCATTCAGCGGCGATACCCTGGCGGACGGCCTCCGCCGTCCGCCAGGGTCAGAATGAGGCCCATAGTATTTAAAAAGTGGGACATGTGCACTCAACTTTGACATTTCCTGGCAGTGTAAACCCCACAAAGTTATTTTTCACCGCAGCGAGGCTAACTTTTCTGTAAACTAACACTGGGTTACCTTATTACACTTAATATGTAATAACATTAGTTTGAGAACAGATTGAGGCATACTTCTTACTCCATACATTTAAACTGTAATTTGCAATCCTATTAAATGATAAAGTAAGATTTTAAATTGGTATTTCAAAAATGCCACTTTTAGAATGTTGGCATTTTGCAACCTAAACTGTGTCCTTCTGCCACTGTCCAGAACCAACTGACTGTTAATTGCTCTCTTGTGGTGTGATGAGTATTCCTTCCAGACAGGGGGAAAAAGGCATTGTGTGTGGATAAGGGTGTTCCTCTTGTAAGCGGGATGTGCAGGGGGTTGTAGTCAGCCCCTTTGGAGCTTCAAATGGTAGCCTGAGGACTCTGGCCATACCTTTCCTGACTTCTGAAGCTGCTTGGCCTGCACTGGCAAATGCAGCTTATACTCGAGCATGCCTGCCCATTGCCCCCTCTACAGATTAGAGCCAAACTCAGGGAAAATGCAAGAGCTTATCAGAACTAATTTAAGGGTAGGCAAAGGGAATGACCCCCACACACAAGCTGGAACTGGGTATAAAAGTGGCATCCTCACAAACTCTCATTAGGACACTCCTGGACCTGTTGAGACTCAGAGGAAGAACTGTTCGGCTGTCTGAGGCCTGAAGGAAGGCTGGATCTGTGTGCACTGACCCCAGGTTCCCAGAAAAGCCTCCAAAGGTCTGTTGGGTGACCTCCTGTTTGAGCTAAAGAGATACAGAAGCTTACAGAGACCTTCCTTGCAACTGCCAAGCTGACCAGCACCATATAACACTTGCCTGGACCCCGCTGCTGGCCTCAGTTTGAGTGAGTCTTGACCCACAAGAGATACCCCAGTAGGTCCTGGGCCCATGGATGGTGCAGAGTGTACTCCTCCAACATAAAACTGGACTCCAGGTGAAAATCCAGAGGTTCCAGGTTCTCATCCAAAAAGAATCATCCTTGGTTTCCGCGTGTCTGCAAGTGGTCTTCACTGAGGCCTGTGCAGGAGGTGAAACTGAATGCTGACATTACATTTCAGACCAGAGACTCTGGACTTCACCTGTAGAATGATCTTCATGTCAGCGATAACCGCTCTGTGTTTCCACCAATGAAAAGCTCTGACTGACAACCAGTTCTTTGCACCAACAATGAGCTTCTTGGGTTTACCCCTTGATGGCGAAGCTCTGGCGGTGGCTCTTCACGTGGAACTAGACTGAGTTAGAAGTTACGTGGAACTAGACTGAGCTAGAAGGTAAAATATCCTCCAGGATGACCCTGGTCTGTGTATCTGACTTGTGCTCCATCACAGTCAGCCTGAACTTTTGACTTTGACTCAGGCCAGCATGAACAGATACTCGTGATTGGCACTTTGTGCTTTTTGGTGCCATTTTACTTAAATCTTTAAAAATTCAAAGCTCCAGTTCTACTTTTAGATTTGTTTCATTTTGGTGGCATTTTACTGATTAAAATGTATTCTATTTTTCTAAATTGGCTCTGGAGTTTTCTTATGTTGTGTTTTCATTTCTGAGTGCTGCATAAATACATTGCACATTGTACTCAAGTTAAACTTCACTGCTTTTGTGCCAATCTACCAGAGAGTTAAGCACATGATTGTCTATTGATATTTGCGGTTCACATAAAAAGATTGTGTTTATTACTTAAGTGGTGCTCTTACCCCTCTTAACTAATAGCCAAATTACTTACATTTACTGAGACGCAAAACACATAGTTAAAAAAAAACACTTTGCCTGGAACTAAATCCACCAAAATTTGTGAACTTAAGGACAGACATTCACAAATTCAAAAGGAAGCTGAAAGAATAAATATGCTACCTACCAAGCAGCTTCTTACTTCACAGCAAAGATACTGAAGATCATAATAATATTGAATATCTTATTCTGAAGAATGAGGGATTAAACCTCTCTCCATCGGAAGAAAATGAACCAGATTAATGCAAAAGATTGGGTTTTGACATACATGTATCATGTAGTAGAAAATGTCAATCAGAAAGTAACTTCAGTGTGCAACTATCAGTAGGTATGTTCCATATTTAATGACTATATTGACAAACTGAAAGTAGACCCATTAAGAAAAAAGTGAAACACAAGACTTGTGTAGTATGGAAAGTGCAATCAATGAATTGATCATGGATGACGTTATTGTCATCAAGGCATCAGACAAATGGGGTAGCAGTACTAATGGACAGAACAGCTTACATCAAAGAGGCAAACAGACAGTTAGCGATACATGTTCACAATGAAAAGCTTCCCACAGAATCAGCAACAGGCAAAACAGATTTTCAAATGCTACGTAATTGGAAAGAATGTGGACTGCTAGATGAAGAGGTTTACAGATACTTGAGAAACAACTGTCCTAGCATATTAACCATATATTGCTGTACTCCTCAACACATCGTCAATTAGGCATTGATACATTCACATCTTTCCTCAAGGCAAACCCAATTAATCACCTGGAACACATCAGTATGATTCTAGTGATGGTAGCATATTTCCTTAAGATTTACTTCATTTTACCTAAAAAAGCAGAGAACAGTGATGGTCACTTCCTTAGTCTTAACAAATGCTATACATTTCATGGGATGATGGGAGAAAGAAATTGCTTGAGCAAATGACAACCATGTTGTTGGACCTGGCTTTTTTGACAGGGTCATCCCCAAACTTTTTGCCTCCTTCCTACTATTTTTTCTGACCTGTTGTTGTTGGCTTTGGAACTCTGGGCACTTTACCACTACTAACCAGTGCTAAAGTGTATATGCTCTCTGTGTAAATTGTACTATTGATTGGTTTATCCATGACTGGCTATTTAATTTACTGGTAAGTCCGTAGTAGAGTGCACTATATGTGCCTAGGGCCTGTAGATTAAATGTTACTAGTGGGCCTGCAGCACTGGTTGTGCCACCCACTTCAGTAGCCCCTTAACCTTGTCTCAGGCCTGCCATTGCAAGGCCTGTGTGTGCAGTTTCACTGCCACTTCGACTTGGCATTTAAAAGTACTTGCCAAGCCAAGAACTCCCCTTTTTCTACATATAAGTCACCGCTAATGTGTGCCCTAGGTAACCCCTAGAGCAGGGTGCTGTGCGGGTAAAAGGCAGGACATGTACCTGTGTAGTTTATATGTCTTGGTAGTGTAATACTCCTAAATTCGTTTTTACACTACTGTGAGGCATGCTCCCTTCATAGGCTAACATTGGGGCTGCCCTCATACGTTGTTGAAGTGGCAGCTGCTGATCTGAAAGGAGCAGGAAGGTCATATTTAGTATGGCCAGAATGGTAATATAAAATCCTACTGACTGGTGAAGTCGGATTTAATATTACTCTTCTAGAAATGCCACTTTTAGAAAGTGAGCATTTTCTTTGCACTTAAATCTTTCTGTGCCTTTCAATCCACATCTGGCTAGGTTTATTTGACAGCTCCTTGTGCATTCACTCAGACAGACCCCAAACACAGGGTACTCAGCCTCACTTGCATACATCTGCATTTTGAATGGGTCTTCCTGGGCTGGGAGGGTGGAGGGCCTGCCCTCACACAAAGGACTGCCACACCCCCTACTGGGACCCTCGCAGACAGGATTGAACTGAAAGGGGACCTGGTGCATTTCTTAGCTACTCTTTGAAGTCACCCCCACTTCAAAGGCACAATTTAGTATAAAACAGGGCCTCTGCCCTACCTCATCAGACACTTGCTGGAGAAGAAACCGGAACCAGAAACTATATCCTGCCAAGAAGAACTGCCTGGCTGCTCAAAGGAATCACCTGTCTGCTTTCTACAAAGGACTGCTGCCTTGCTGTTGGCCTGCTGCCTTGCTGAACTCTAGTCTGGCTGTAAAAGTGCTCTCCAAGGGCTTGGATAGAGCTTGCCTCCTGTTCCCTGAAGTCTCCGGACCAAAAAGACTCTTTTTCATTTGGACTCTTCGTGCGCCGAAAATTTCAACGCACAGCTTACTCTGCGGCGAGAAATTCGCTGCACACCGACGCTGATCGACGCAAGGACTCCGGGGCGACCGGAACTTCAACGCACAGCCTTGCAAGGAAAATGCCGCCCTACTTCCAGAGGGGAAATCGACGCGACGCCTGCCATGAGAACAAAACTTCGACGCACAGTCTCGCGGGACGACGCGCAGCCGGAAAACAAGCAGGAGAATCCACGCACAGACCCCGGGACATCTGGTAATCCCGCGACCCACAGAAAGGGACTGTCCGCGCGCCGGAAAACGATGCACGGCTTCCCTGCGTGAAAAATAACAACGCAAGTCCGTGTGTGCAGGGGAGAAATCGACACACACATCATTTTTCCACGTATCTCTTCATCTGCAGCCCTTTGCAGAGATTTTCCACTCCAAACCAGGTACTTTGTGCTTGAAAGAGAATTTGTTTGCTTTTTAAAGACTTAAGACACTTTGGGGGTCATTATGACCCTGGCGGTCTTTGACCGCCAGGGCCAAAACGACGGGAGCACCGCCAACAGGCTGGCGGTGCCTCCCGGCGTATTTCGACCGCGGGTGGCACCGCCGGGGCCGGCGGTATACCGCCATTTTAGCCCCAGCAGTGATAATCCGCCAGGGCAGCGCTGCAAGCAGCGCTGCCCTGGGGATTATGACTCCCCTACCGCCAGCCTGTTTCTGGCGGTTTGCACCGCCAGGAAGAGGCTGGCGGTAAGGGGACTCAGGGGGCCCCTGGGGGCCCCTGCACTGCCCATGCACTTGGCATGGGCAGTGCAGGGGCCCCCGGGCAGAGCCCCGACGCGCATTTGAAATGCACGACGGGTGCTACTGCACCCGCTGCACATCAGCATTGCCTTCGGCTAAATTACGAGCCGGCGGCAATGTTGATGTGACTTTTCCGCTGGGCCGGACGGTAACTCTGTCAAAATAGGGAGCCAGCCATACCGACAGCGGTCTGTGAGGTTGTAATGACCCCCTTTATATCACTTTTTTATATATTTTTCTAAACACTGTGTGGTGTATTTTTGTGGTGCTATATTATGTTATTGTATGATTTATTGCACAAATGCTTTACACAGTGCCTTCTAAGTTAAGCCTGACTGCTCGTGCCAAGCTACCAGAGGGTGGGCACAGGATAATTTTGGATTGTGTGTGACTCACCCTGACTAGAGTGAGGGTTCTTGCTTGGACAGAGGGTAACCTGACTGCCAACCAAAAACCCAATTTCTAACTCATATGATACTGAAACATGTAGTCTTATAGATACGATTTCTATATTGCTTGTTTCTAATATAAAACACCCATGAATAATTATTGAAGAAATTGATTGCCAAATGTAACAACACTGTCTGTAACATCAGGATGACCAGAAAAATCAGCTCCATTGCAATCAACTATCTTGCTATCTTGATGCTATTTCCATCTGTTTGAAGAATGGGTGACTCTGCACTAAGAGACACTGGAAAATCACTGCTTGTGATTGCATCCTTCATGCCAATAGTGATCATTCCAAGGTCCTTAAATCGAACATGCTGTATGGGAAATTGTTAATCAACCAATCAATGAATCAAAAAATTTTATAGAGCACGCTACTCTACCCGTGAGGGTCTCAAGGCGCTTGTGGGGGGGGGGGGTTACTGTTCGAACAACCATGTCTTGAGTTTTTTTCTGAAGAGTAGGAGGTCTTTGGTTTTGTGGAGGATGGTGGGGAGGGAGTTCCAGGTTGTGGGGGCGAGGTAAGAGAAGGCCCTGCCTCCTGTGGTGATTCGTTGGATGCGGGGAGACTGTAGCTAGTGTGAGGTCGGCTGATCAGAGGTTGCGGGTGGGAGTGTGGAAGTTCACTCTTTCGTTGAGGTAGGTCGGGCCGGTGTTGTGGAGGGATTTGTGTGCGTGGAAGAGGATCTTGAAAGTGATTCTCTTGTCTATAGGGAGCCAGTGAAGGGATTTGAGGTGTGGTGAGATTCATTCGTGACGGGGGAGGCCAAGGACGAGGCATGCAGCTGTGTTCTGGATTCTCTGGAGTTTGCGTTTGAGTTTGAGTGTGGTGCCGGCATAGAGGGCATTACTGTAGTCTAGTCTGCTGCTGATGAGTGCATGGGTGACTGTCTTCCTGGTCTCTGGGGGAATCCATTTGAAGGATTTTTTTAGAGTGCGGAGTGTGTGGAAGCAGGAGGAGGTTAGTGCATTGATTTGCTATGTCATGGAGAGGGAGGGGTCCAGGATGATGCAGAGGTTGCGTGCGTGTTTTGCGGGGGTAGGTGTGGGGCCTAGGGCGGTGGGCCACCAGGAGTCGCACCATATGGTTTTGTTGGGGACGAAGATGATGATCTTGGTTTCGTTGGAGTTAAGCTTGAGGTGGTTAGTTATCATCCAGTTGGTGGTATCGAGGAGAGCAGCGTGTAGGTTGGTTTTGGCAGTGGTGGAGTTGCAGGTGAGGGAGAGGATGAGTTGGGTGTCATCTACGTAGGAGAGGATAGTGATTCCGTGTGGTCGGAGGATGTTGGCTAGGGGGATCATGTAAATGTTGAAGAGTGTGGGGCTGAGGGAGGACCCTTGGGGGACTCCGCAGATGATCTTGGTATCGGTGGAGTGGAAAGGTGGAAGGCGGACTCTTTGTGTCCGGTCGTAGGTGAGCCAGTCTAAGGCTTTGTGGCAAATTCCTGTGTTGTGGAGGCGTGTGCGGAGTGTGTGGTGGCAGACAGTGTCAAAGGCTGCAGAGAGTTCTAGGAGGATGAGTGCGACGGTCTTGCCTTTGTCGACTTTGGTCCTGATGTCGTCAGTGCATGCGATGAGGGCGGTTTCCGTGCTGTGGTTCTTGCGGAACCCGGATTGTGAGGAGTCAAGAGTGTCGTTTTCTTCGAGAAAGTGGGATAAGTGGGCGTTGACTAGTTTCTCGGCAACCTTGGTGGGGAAAGGGAGGAGGGAGATGGGGCGATAGTTGGAGAGGATCTCTGGGTCGGCTTTGTTTTTTTTTAGGAGAGCAGTGATTTCTGCGTGCTTCCAGGGTTCTGGGTAGGTGGCGGAGTCAAAAGAGGAGTTGATTATGTCGCTGAGTATGGGGGCGATGGTTGGGCTGGCTTTGTTGTAGATGCGATGAGGACAGGGGTCGGAGGGGGATACGGAGTGGATGGAGTTCATGTTTTTTTTCGGTTTCTTCGTGTGTGGTGGGGGCACAGGTGGTGAGTGTGGTGGGGGTCATGAGTGGGGGTTGAGTTGGGTGGGTGAGGGGTGTGTATGGCGGATGTATGTGGTATGAAGCTGTTGTGGATGTCCAGGATTTTGTGGTGGAAGTGGTTGGAGAGGGCGTCACATAGGGGCTGTCTGTGTGTGGGGTCTATGTTGATGGCTTTGGGTTTGGCTAGCTCTTTAATGATGGTGATGAGTTCTTTGCTGTTTTGGAAGTTGTTGTCAAGGCGTGTCTTGTAGTAATCTCTTTTGGTGGTGTGTATGAGTTGGTGATGGGTGCGAATGGAAGTTTTGATGGTGGAGAAGTTGGTTGTAGAGGGTTCTTGTTGCCATATTTTCTCCGCTTAGCGGCATTTGCGCTTGGAGTCTTGGTGTTCGGGGGTGAACCATGGGGCGTGGCCATGTGTTTTCTGAGGGGGGCTAGTGTGTCTTCACAGGTAGTGATCCATTTAGAGAGGTTGTGTGCTCCTGCTTTGGAGTCGTTGGTGTGGGGGGAGGTTGTGAGCCAGTTGGGAGATCAGGAGTTCTGTGGGGAACTTGTCCCACATGCGGTAGGGTGTGGTGCGTTGATGGTGGTGTGTGGGAGGTTCGGTGAAGGAGAAGTGGACGCAGTGGTGGTCAGTCCAGTGGAGTTCGGTGGTGTGGGTGTAGGTTATGTGTTGGCTTGAGGTAAAAATTGCGTCGAGCGTGTGTCCTGCTGAGTGGGTGGGTGCGGTGACCAGTTGTTTGAGTCCGAGGTTGGTGAGGTTGTCTATGAGGGAGGTTGAGTTGTGGTCTTGAAGGTTCTCCAAGTGAAAGTTGAAATCACTGAGGAGGATGTAGTCTGTGGAGGTGAGGGCGTGCGAGCTGATGGTGTCGGCGATTGTGTTGCAGAAGGCGGGGCGTGGTCCTGGTGGTCTGTAGATTAGTGTACCTCTGAGGGTGGAGCTGTTGTTAATGTGGATTAGGAAGTGTATGTGTTCTGTGTTGTCGATAGTGTCTTGGGAGCTGGTGGTGACTTTGATGGTGTCCCTGTGTAGGATGGCGATGCCACCACCTGGCCTGTTGAGGTGGTCCTTGCGTTGGAGTTTGTATCCCTTGGGGGTGGCGATGGCTATGTCGGGGTCCGAGGAGGGGTTGGTCCTGGTTTCCGTGAGGAAGGCGATGCTAGGTGAGTGTGATGTGATGAAGTCCCAGAGATCTATGGCATGTTTGTGAAGGGAGTGGGTGTTCAGGAGCAGGCAGTGGAGGTGGTTGTGGTGGGTGGTGTTGGTGTGGTGCATGAGGGTGTTGTTGCGGGGTGTGTTCTGGTTGTGGGGTGGTGTGCGGCGGGGCTGGTTGGTTGGGGTGGGGGGAGAGCAGGTGAGTATTGCATTGGGGGTGTTGTGTTTGTTGTTGGGGGGGTCGCTATGGTTGGTGTGGTGTGAGGGATGAGGAGCAGGTGAAATGACAGGTGTAGCAGGGCCATGAGTGTGTGTGTGGCTGGAAAGGGTGCAGGTGGGGCGAGGGCCTGGGTTGAGTGAGTGGAGGGTGGGGGGGGAGTAGATTTGTCTGAGGGGGCCAGGGGGACTGGCACTGGGCGCGGTCTTGGCGCGGACGGGCGCAGACAGGCTTGCCTTTGGCACGCCAGCGGCGCGTCTGCGCTGCGGCTGCCATAAATGGGGAGGAGGGAGGGAGTGGCAGCTGGGAGGAGGGAGGGCTGGGCGAATTGGAAGGCTGGGGGGTGGGGCCGCAGGGATTAGCAGCAGTAGAAAAAAAATGGACGGAGAGGAAGTGGGGGAGGGGCCGCAGGGAGGCAGCAACAGGGGTTAAGGCAAAGAGAACTGATGGAGATGAGGTGGGAGGAGGGAGGAGGGGCCGCGGGGAGGCAGCGGCAGGGGTTAAGGCAAAGAGAACGGACGGAGAGGAGGTGGGGGAGGGTGGAGACTCCGCGGGGAGGCAGCGGCAGGGGTTAAGGCAAAGAGAACGGATGGAGAGGAGGTATGGGGAGGGGGCACCGGGAGGCAGCGGCAGGGGTTAAGGCAAAGAGAACGGACGGAGGCTGGAGATACTACTGGCAAAGTGGAGGCAGCACGGGGCGGCGGCGCGAGGAGCGACCTGTCTGCTTGAAGCAGGGTCAAGGGTTCCTCCTGTTACCGCGCCGCGGCTGCCATAAATGGGGAGGAGGGAGGGAGTGGCAGCTGGGAGGAGGGAGGGCTGGGCGAATGGGAAGGCTGGGGGGTGGGGCTGCAGAGATTAGCAGCGGTGGGAAAAAACGGACGGAGAGGAGGTGGGGGCATGGGGGAGGGGCCGCGGGGAGGCAGCGGCAGGGGTTAAGGCAAAGAGAACGGACGGAGAGGAGGTGGGGGAGGGGTCACGGGGAGGCAGCGGCAGGGGTTAAGGCAAAGAGAACAGATGGAGAGGAGGTGGGGGGAGGGGGGAGGGGCTGCGGGGAGGAAGCGGCAGGGGTTAAAGCAAAGAGAACGGACGGAGGCTGGAGATACGACCGGCAAAGTGGAGGCGGCGTGGGGCGGCGGCACAAGGAGCGACCTGCCTGCTGGAAGCAGGGTCAAGGGTTGCTGAGGAGCTTCCTGAATTAATCCACAGAAGAGGATGTCCAGAAACAAAGCAACCCAAGTATGATTAGCGAGTTCCACATAAGAGGTTTCTGGATTCAGTGCTTCAGGATGCCATTCTGAGGGCACAAATGAAGAGGAGAGAAAAAACTCCAACTAAAACATTGCAAGTGTAGGAAGTTGGCTCTGTATGTACTATTTCAAAGTAAGAAATAGCATGCACAGAGTCCAAGGGTTCCCCTTAGAGGTAAGATAGTGGTAAAAAGAGATAATTCTAATGCTCTATTTTGTGGTAGTGTGGTCGAGCAGTAGGCTTATCAGAGGGTAGTGTTAAGCATTTGTTGGACACACACAGGCAATAAATGAGGAACACACACTCAAAGACAATTCCAGGCCAATAGGTTTTTATCTAGAAAAATATATTTTCTTAGTTTATTTTAAGAACCACAGGTTCAAGATTTACAATCAATACTTTAAATGCAAGGTACTTTGTTCAGGTATCATAGGAACTTTGAATCAGCAAAATAGCATGTACAGTTTTGGCAAAAATGGCAATAAGCTAACTTAAAACTAGACAGTGCAAATTTCAACAGTTCCTGGGGGAGGTAAGTATTTGTTAGTTTTGCAGGTAAGTAAACCACCTACAGGGTTAAAAGTTGGGTCCAAGGTAGCCCACCATTGGGGGTTCAGGGCAACCCCAAAGTTACCACACCAGCAGCTCAGGGCCGGTCAGGTGCAGAGGTCAAAGTGGTGCCAAAAACGCTTAGGCTTCAATGGAGAAGGGGGTGCCCCGGTTTCAGTCTGCCAGCAGGTAAGTACCTGCGCATTCGGAGGGCAGACCAGGGGGGTTTTGTAGGGCACCGGGGGGGACACAAGTCAGCACAAAAAGTACACCCTCAGCGGCACGGGGGCGGCCGGGTGCAGAGTGCAAACAGGCGTCGGGTTTGCAATAGAGTTCAAAGGGAGACCCAGGGGTCTCTTCAGCGAAGCAGGCAGGCAAGGGGGGGGCTCCTTGAGGTAGCCACCACCTGGGCAAGGGAGAGGGCCACCTGGGGGTCACTCCTGCACTGGAGGTCAGATCCTTCTAGTCCTGGGGGCTGCAGGTGCAGTGTCTTTACCAGGCGTCGGGTTCTTGAAAGCAGGCAGTCGCGGTCGGGGGGAGCCTCTGGATTCCCTCTGCAGGCGTCGCTGAGGGGCTCAGGGGGGGTCAACTCTGGCTAGTCACAGGGTTGTAGTCGCCGTGGAGTCCTCCCTGTAGTGTTGGTTCTCCGCAGGTCGAGCCAGGGGCATCGGGCGCAGAGTGGAAAGTCTCACGCTTCTGGCGGGAAACGTGCAGTCCTTTAATAGTTGTTTCTTTGTTGCAAAGTTGTAGCTTCTTTGGAACAGAGCCGCTGTCCTCAGGAGATCTTGGTCCTTTTAGATGCAGGGTAGTCCTCTGAGGCTACAGAGGCCACTGGACACTGGGGGATGCATCGTTGTTGCAGTTTTTCTCGAAGTGGGGAGACAGGCCGGTAGGGCTGGGGCCAAAGCAGTTGGTGTCTCCGTCTTCTCTGCAGGGCTTCAGGTCAGCAGTCCTTCTTCGTCTTCAGATTGCAGGAATCTATTTTCCTAGGTTCTGGGGGCCTCTAAATACTCAATTTAGGGGTGTGTTTAGGGCTAGGGGGTTAGTAGCCAATGGCTACTAGCCCTGAGAGTGGCTACACCCTCTTTTGCCTCCTCCCTGAGGGGAGGGAGGTACATCCTTAATCCTATTGGGGGAATCCTCCATCTGCAAGATGGAGGATTTCTAAAAGTCAGAGTCACCTCAGCTCAGGGCACCTAAGGGGTTGTCCTGACTGGCCAGTGACTCCTCCTTGTTTTTCTCATTATCTCCTCCGGTCTTGGGCCGTGGCCAGAGAGGGCGGGCATCTCCACTAGCTGGGATGCCCTGTGGTGCTGTAAAAAAGAGGGTGAGCCTTTGAGGCTCACCGCCAGGTGTTACAGATCCTGCAGGGGGAGATGAGAAGCACCTCCACCCAGTACAGGCTTTGTTCCTGGCCACAGAGTGACAAAGGCACTCTCCCCATGTGGCCAGCAACATGTTTGGTGTGTGGGAGGCTGGTAAAACTAGTCAGCCCACACTGGAAGTCGGGTATGTTTTCAGGGGGCATCTCTAAGATGCCCTCTGGGGTGTATTTCACAATAAAATGTACACTGGCATCAGTGTGCATTTATTGTGCTGAGACGTTTGATACCAAACTTCCCAGTTTTCAGTGTAGCCATTATGGTGCTGTGGAGTTTGTGTGTGACAGACTCCCAGACCACATACTCTTATGGCTACCCTGCACCTACAATGTCTAAGGTTTTGCTTAGACACTGTAGGGGCATAGTGCTCATGCACCTATGCCCTCACCTATGGTATAGTGCACCCTGCCTTAGTGCTGTAAAGCCTGCTAGAGGGGTGACTTATCTATGCCATGGGCAGTGTGAGGTTGGCATGGCACCCTGAGGGGAGTGCCATGTCGACTTAGTCATTTTCTCCCCACCAGTACACACCAGCTGGCAAGCAGTGTGTCTGTGCTAAGTGAGGAGTCCCCAGGGTGGCATAAGACATGCTGCAGCCCTTAGAGACCTTCCCTGGCATCAGGGCCCTTGGTACCAGCGGTACCAGTTACAAGGGACCTACCTGGATGCCAGGGTGTGCCAATTGTGGAGACAAAGGTACAGGTTAGGGAAAGAACACTGGTGCTGGGGCCTGGTTAGCAGGCCTCAGCACACTTTCAAATCATAACTTCGCATCAGCAAAGGCAAAAAGTCAGGGGGTAACCATGCCAAGGAGGCATTTCCTTACACAACCCCCCCCCCCAAACGAAAGAGGATGAGACTAACCTTTCCCAAGAGAGTCTTCATTTTCTAAGTGGAAGAACCTGGAAAGGCCATCTGCATTGGCATGGGCAGTCTCAGGTCTGTGTTCCACTATAAAGTCCATTCCCTGTAGGGAGATGGACCACCTCAACAGTTTTGGATTTTCTCCTTTCATTTGCATTAGCCATCTGAGAGGTCTGTGGTCAGTTTGAATTACAAAGTGATTACCAAAGAGGTATGGTCTCAGCTTCTTCAGGGACCAAACCACAGCAAAGGCATCCCTCTCAATGGCACTCCAACGCTGCTCCCTGGGGAGTAACCTCCTGCTAATGAAAGCAACAGGCTGGTCAAGGCCATCATCATTTGGGTGGGACAAAACTGCCCCTATCCCATGTTCAGAGGCATCAGTCAGCACAATGAACTGCTTGGAGTAATCTGGAGCTTTTAGAACTGGTGCTGTGCACATAGCTTGTTTCAGGGTGTCAAAGGCCTGTTGGCATTCTACAGTCCAGTTTACCTTCTTAGGCATTTTCTTGGAGGTAGGTTCTGTGAGGGGTGTCACTATTGATCCATATCCCTTCACAAACATCATGTAGTACCCAGTCAAGCCAAGGAATGCCCTGACTTGAGTCTGGGTTTTTGGAGCTACCCAGTCCAGAATAGTCTGGATCTTGGGTTGGAATGGCTGAACTTGGCCTCCACCTACAAGGTGTCCCAAGTAAACCACAGTTCCCTGCCCTATCTGACATTTGGATGCCTTGATAGAGAGGCCTGCTGCTTGCAAGGCCTTCAAAACCTTCTTCAGGTGGACCAGGTGATCCTGCCAGCTGGAGCTAAAGACAGCAATATCGTCAAGATAGGCTGCACTAAAGGACTCCAAGCCAGCAAAGATTTGATTCACCAACCTTTGGAAGGTGGCAGGGGCATTCTTAAGCCAAAGGGCATTACAGTAAACTGATAATGCCCATCAGGTGTGGAGAATGCTGTCTTTTCTTTTGCTCCTGGTGCCATTTTGATTTGCCTGTACCCTGCTGTCAAGTCAAAGGTACTTACGTATCTGGCAGCACCTAGTTTGTCAATGAATTAATCTGCCCTTGGAATGGGATGGGCATCTATCTTGGTGACAGAATTGAGTCCTCTGTAGTGCACACAAAACCTCATCTCTCTCTTTCCATCCTTGGTGTGAGGTTTGGGGACTAAGACCACTGGGCTAGCCCAGGGGCTGTCAGAGTGCTCAATGACTCCCAATTCCAGCATCTTGTGCACTTCCACCTTGATGCTTTCCTTAACTTGGTCAGACTGTCTAGAAATTTTGTTTTTGACAGGCATACTGTCTCCTGTGTCCACATCATGGGTACACAGGTGTGTCTGACCAGGGGTTAGGGAAAATAGCTCAGCAAACTGTTGTAAGACTTTCTTACAGTCAGATTGCTGTTGGCCAGAGAGGGTGTCTGAATAGATCACTCCATCTACTGAGCCATCTTTAGGGTCTGTGGAGAGGAGATCAGGGAGAGGTTCACTCTCAGCTTCCTGGTCCTCATCTGCTACCATCAACAGATTCACATCTGCCCTGTCATGAAAGAGTTTGAGACGGTTCACATGGATCACCATTTTGGGGGTCCTGCTAGTGCCTAGGTCTACCAGGTAGGTGACCTGAATCTTTCTCTCTAGCACTGGGTAAGGACCACTCCATCTGTCCTGAAGTGCCCTGGGAGCCACAGGCTCCAGAACCCAGACTTTCTGCCCTGGCTGAAATTCAACCATAGCAGCCTTTTGGTCATACCACATCTTCTGGAGTTGTTGGCTGGCCTCAAGGTTTTTACTTGCCTTTTCCATGTACTCTGCCATCCTGGAGCGAAGGCCTAGTACATAGTCCACTATATCTTGTTTAGGCTCATGAAGAGGTCTCTCCCAGCCTTCTTTTACAAGAGCTAGTGGTCCCCTTACAGGATGGCCAAACAGAAGTTCAAAGGGGGAAAACCCTACTCCCTTCTGAGGCACCTCTCTGTAGGCGAAAAGCAGACATGGCAAGAGGACATCCCATCTCCTTTTGAGCTTTTCAGGGAGCCCCATGATCATGCCTTTCAACGTCTTGTTAAATCTTTCTACAAGACCATTGGTTTGTGGATGGTATGGTGTGGTCACTGTCTGCCTAGCAGACAGTGAAAAGCGCGATGGGTGCAACTGCATCCGTAGCACGCCCGCAACACCGCCGGCTCCATTCGGAGCCGGCTTCTGTGTTGCAGGCCTCCTTCCCGCTGGGCCGGCCGGCGCTACCATGGGTAGCGCCGGCCGGCACAGCGGGAAGGTTGGAATGCCGGCAGCGGTCATTTGACCGCGTAGCGGCCAAATGGCGGTTCCCGCCTGGCGGGCAGCAACCGCCGCCCGCCAGGGTCAGAATGACCGCCTCTGTGTGTTCCAGTGATTTTTCCTTTGGTCTCTTCAGCAGCTTGCTACCTAAGGCCTTCAACAGAGGGACATGTTTCTTGCCCCTTACACAACTGTTCCCTTGTGGGTCCCCCTGGGCCTAGGAGTTCAAACTGATAAGGTTCTAACTCCATGGGCTCAGTTCCCTCAGAGGGCAGAACTTCTTCCTGGGAAGAGAGGTTCTCTTTCTCTTGTTGTGTTGAAGCTGGTTCCCCAGTCTTCTTTCCTTTTCTCTTGGAGGGTTGGGTCATTTTTCCAGGCTCCAACACCACTTTTTCACCCTGAGCCTTGCCCTGTGCCCTTGTCTTGACACACAGCAGTTCAAGGACACCCAGCATGGCTGCATGTGTTTTGAGTTCTACCTCAGCCCATGCTGAGGACTCCAGGTCATTTCCAAGCAAACAGTCTACAGGGATATTTGAGTAGACCACCACCTGTTTCAGGCCATTGACCCCTCCCCATTCTAAAGTTACCATAGCCATGGGATGTACTTTAGTCTGATTGTTAGCGTTGGTGACTGGATAAGTTTGTCCAGCCAGGTATTGACCAGGGGAAACCAGTTTCTCTGTCACCATGGTGACACTGGCACCTGTATCCCTCAGGCCTTCTACACTAATCCCATTAATTAAGAGTTGCTGCCTGTATTTTTGCATATTAGGGGGCCAGGCAGCCAGTGTGGCTAAGTCCACCCCACCCTCAGAGACTAATGTAGCTTCAGTGTGAACCCTGATTTGCTCTGAGGCACACTGTTGATCCCACCTGGAGACTGGCTATTCCAGAGCTAACTGGAGTAGAGTTTGAAGTGGAACCTTTCTTGGGACAGGCCTTGACTCCAGTTTGGTGTCCCTGCTGATTAAAGCTTCGACACCAGGCCTTTTTGGGATCAAAGTTTTTACCCTAGTACCCAAAATTGGATTGTGAAGAGGCTTTGGACCCACCCTCCTGAGCAGGTTTTTGGGGCCCTATAGAAGACTCTTTACTTTTTCCCTTGGATGTCTCAACACTCTTTCCCTGGGGAGTCTTTGTGACCCCTTTCTTTTGGTCACACCCTGTGGAAATCTTGGTCACCCTAGTCTTGACCCAATGGTCTGCCTTCTTTCCCAGTTCTTGGGGAGAAATTGGTCCTAGGTCTACCAGATGCTGATGCAGTTTATCATTGAAACAATTACTTAACAGGTGTTCTTTCACAAATAAATTGTACAGCCCATCGTAATCATTTACACCACTGCCATGAATCCAACCATCCAGTGTTTTGACTGAGAAGTCAACAAAATCAACCCAGGTCTGGCTCGAGGATTTTTGAGCCCCCCTGAACCTAATACTGTACTCCTCAGTTGAGAATCCAAAGCCCTCAATCAGGGTAGCCTTCATGAGGTCATAGGATTCGGCATCTTTTCCAGAGAGTGTGAGGAGTCTATCCCTACACTTTCCAGTGAACATTTCCCAAAGGAAAGCACCCCAGTGAGACTTGTTTACTTTCCTGGTTGCACAAGCCCTCTCAAAAGCTGTGAACCATTTGGTGATGTCATCACCATCTTCATATTTAGTTACAATCCCTTTAGGGATTTTTAGCATGTCAGGATAATCTCTGACCCTATTTATGTTGCTGCCACCATTGATGGGACCTAAGCCCATCTCTTGTCTTTCCCTTTCTATGGCTAGGATCTGTCTTTCCAAAGCCAATCTTTTGACCAACCTGGCTAGCAGGCGGTCATCTTCATTGAGGCTGTCCTCAATGCTTCCAGAGTTGCTGGACTCTCCTGTGAGAGAAGCAGTATCTCTGACTATCACTTCTGGAGTCAGGGTTGGAGGAACCCTGTTCTCCCTATCTAGGGTTGGAGGTGGGAATTCCTCCAACTCACTAGTGTCCCCCTCTGTGAGGCCATCATCAGAGGGGTTGTTTTTAGCAAACTCTGCCAAGAGCTCCTGGAGCTGTACTTTGGTAGGGTTTGAACCAGTCTTTATCTTTTTGATTTTACAGAGAGACCTTAACTCTGGCATCCTAAGATGCAGGTAAGGGGTGAGGTTGAGTTCCATCACATTCTCTTCTGTAGTAGACATTTTGTTTCTAAAAGTTTGAATACTTTTTAAGAATCTAAAACTATCTCTAGAACTTAATTCCAACTGTTACAAAACTTTTAAACTCTAAAAGAAATGCTAAGAGGGACTAACACAAGGCCCTAGCAGGACTTTTAAAAATCTAGAAAATAGCTCAAATTTCAAAAATCTGTTTCTAATGACAATTTTTGGAATTTAGTTGTGTGATCAGGTATTGGCTGAGTAGTCCAGCAAATGCAAAGTCTTGTACCCCACCGCTGATCCACCAATGTAGGAAGTTGGCTCTGTAGGCACTATTTCAAAGTAAGAAATAGCATGCACAGAGTCCAAGGGTTCCCCTTAGAGGTAAGATAGTGGCAAAAAGAGGTAATTCTAATGCTCTATTTTGTGGTAGTGTGGTCGAGCAGTAGGCTTATCAGAGGGTAGTGTTAAGCATTTGTTGTACACACACAGGCAATAAATGAGGTACACACACTCAAAGACAATTCCAGGCCAATAGGTTTTTATCTAGAAAAATATAATTTCTTTGTTTATTTTAAGAACCACAGGTTCAAGATTTACAATCAATACTTTAAATGAAAGGTACTTCACTCAGGTATCATAGGAACTTTGAATCAGCAAAATAGCATGTACAGTTTTGGCAAAAATGCAATAAGCTAATTTAAAACTAGACACAGTGCAAATTTCAACAGTTCCTAGGGGAGGTAAGTATTTGTTAGTTTTGCAGGTAAGTAAACCACCTACAGGGTTCATTGTTGGGTCCAAGGTAGCCCACCGTTGGGGGTTCAGGGCAACCCCAAAGTTACCACACCAGCAGCTCAGTGCCGGTCAGGTGCAGAGGTCAAAGTGGTGGCAAAAACGCATAGGCTTCAATGGAGAAGGGGGTGCCACGGTTTCAGTCTGCCAGCAGGTAAGTACCCGCGACTTCGGAGGGCAGACCAGGGGGGTTTTGTAGGGCACGGGGGGGACACAAGTCAGCACAAAAATTACACCCTCAGCGGCACGGGACGGCCGGGTGCAGAGTGCAAACAGGCGTCGAGTTTGCAATAGAGTTCAAAGGGAGACCCAGGGGTCTCTTCAGCGAAGAAGGCAGGCAAGGGAGGGGCTCCTCGGGGTAGCCACCACCAAGGCAAGGGAGAGGGCCACCTGGGGGTCACTCCTCACTGGAGGTCGGATCCTTCAGGTCCTGGGAGCTGCGGGTGCAGTGTCTTTACCAGGTGTCGGGTTCTTGGAAGCAGGCAGTCGCGGTCAGGGGGAGCCTCTGGATTCCCTCTGCAGGCGTCGCTGGGGGGCTCAGGGGGGTCAACTCTGGCTACTCACAGGGCCGTAGTTGCAGGGGAGTCCTCCCTGTATTGTTGGTTCTCCGCAGGTCGAGCCGGGGGCGTCGGACGCAGAGTGGAAAGTCTCACGCTTCCGGCGGGAAACGTGCAGTCCTTTAAAAGTTGTTTCTTTGTTGCAAAGTTGTAGGTTCTTTGGAACAGAGCTGCTGTCCTCGGGAGTTCTTGGTTCTTTTCAGATGCAGGGTAGTCCTCTGAGGGTTCAGAAGTCGCTGGACCCTGGGGGATGCGTCGCTATTTTTGGGGAGTCAGGCCGGTAGGGCTGGGACCAAAGCAGTTGGTGTCTCCGTCTTCTCTGCAGGGGTTCAGGTCAGCAGTCCTTCTTCATCTTCAGGTTGCAGGAATCCATTTTGCTAGTTTCTGGGGGGCCCTAAATACTCAATTTAGGGGGGTGTTTAGGTCTGGGGGGTTAGTAGCCACCCTCTTTGTGCCTCCTCCCTGAGGGGAGGGGGGCACATCCCTAATCCTATTGGGGGAATCCTCCATCTGCAAGATGGAGGATTTCTAAAAGTCAGAGTCACCTCAGCTCAGGGCACTTTAGGGGTTGTCCTGACTGGCCAGTGACTCCTCCTTGTTTTTCTCATTATCTCCTTCGGCCTTGCCGCCAAAAGTGGGGCCGTGGCCGGAGGGGGTGGGCATCTCCACTAGCTGGGATGCCCTGTGGCGCTGTAACAAAGGGGGTGAGCCTTTGAGGCTCACCGCCAGGTGTTACAGTTCCTGCAGGGGGAGGTGAGAAGCACCTCTACCCAGTACAGGCTTTGTTCCTGGCCACAGAGTGACAAAGGCACTCTCCCTATGTGGCCGGCAACATGTCTGGTGTGTGGCAGGCTGGTAAAACTAGTCAGCCCACAGTGGAAGTCGGGTATGTTTTCAGGGGGCATCTCGAAGATGCCCTCTGGGGTGTATTTCACAATAAAATGTACACTGGCATCAGTGTGCATTTATTGTGCTGAGAAGTATGATACCAAACTTCCCAGTTTTCAGTGTAGCCATTATGGTGCTGTGGAGTTTGTGTATGACAGACTCCCAGACCATATACTCTTATGGCTACCCTGCACTTACAATGTCTACGGTTTTGCTTAGACACTGTAGGGGCATAGTGCTCATGCACCTGTGCCCTCACCTATGGTATAGTGCACCCTGCCTTAGGGCTGTAAGGCCTGCTAGAGGGGTGACTTATCTATGCCATGGGCAGTGTGAGGCTGGCATGGCACACTGAGGGGAGGGCCATGTCGACTTAGTCATTTTCTCCCCACCAGCACACACAAGCTGGCAAGCATTGTGTCTGTGCTGAGTGAGGGGTCCCCAGGGTGGCATAAGACATGCTGCAGCCCTTAGAGACCTTCCCTGGCATCAGGGCCCTTGGTACCAGGGGTACCAGTTACAATTGACTTACCTGGATGCCAGGGTGTGCCAATTGTGGAGACAAAGTTACAGGTTAGGGAAAGAACACTGGTGCTGGGGCCTGGTTAGCAGGCCTTAGCACACTTTCAACTCATAACTTGGCATCAGCAAAGGCAAAAAGTCAGGGGGTAACCATGCCAAGGAGGCATTTCCTTACAGCAAGGAAAAGGGAAATGAACTTGCAGATTCAACACAGAATTTAATTTTTTTAAATAGCACTCAAGGAGATAAACAAATTATGAAAAAGGACTGGGCCTTATTTCTTATGGTTGAATATTTGGTGGAATATCTCGATCAACATCCCCAGATCACCCACAGGAATTGTGCTTCACTAGGGAATATACTGAACAAAGGCTGCCTCAAACCCAAAACAAACATTATGGGAAGGGATTGGCTCTACTTAAAGAAGTAGAGCTCTTGAAAATGTGCAAGACACAAAGCCTACACAGCTTGAACCAAACAAATGCAATAAGTGCAGAATGATTTATGCCATTTCTGTCTTGCAATGTACTTCTAGGCTAAATATGTGGGCAGTACCATCAACAGGATGAAATTAAGGCTGCTTCCACATCTTCACACCATAAAAAACAATTATCCAATGTAACCTATTGTTGAGAATGTTTAGGAAAAGATCATAAAGGAGACCAACATGTCAGAGATTCCATGGGATAAACCATGTTAGGGTGAGGAGATTAATAATTGTATCTGTGAAGAGAAGAATAAAAAATTATTCTACTTTCAGGTACAGAGAATTTGTGGGACCACAGTTCGGAAGCCATACTTCAAGTACACTGTTGGAAATGGCCCTTTTTGCAGGGTTATTCCCACACATTTTGCCTCTGACCTGTGTTTGACTGTGTGTTGCATTTTGATTTTGCTGGCTTTAGGCCTCTGGGCATTTTAGCACTGCTGACCAGAGATAAGGTACAAATGTTCTCTGTCCAAATTCTATTGGTGATAGGTTTATTCCTGATTGGTCTATTTGATTTACTAGTGTAGGAGGCTGGCCTGGCTTGTAGTGGGTACCAGAGGTACTTACACCTTGTGCCAGGTCCAGTTATCCCTTATTAGTGTAGAAGAGGTGTTTCTAGCAGCTTAGGCTGATAGAAGGTAGCTATAGCAGAGCAGCTTAGGCTGAACTAGGAGACATGCAAAGCTCCTACTATACCACTGGTGTCATATGCACAATATCATAAGAAAACACAATACACAGATATACTAAAAATAAAGGTACTTTATTTTTATGACAATATGCCAAAAGTATCTCAGTGAGTACCCTCAGTATGAGGATGCCAAATATACACAAGATATATGTACACAATACCAAACATATGCAGTAATAGCAAAAGGAAGTAATGCAAGCAGTGTAAAATTACAATAGGTTGCAATAGGAGCACATAGGTATAGGGGCACCACAAACCATATACTTCAAAAGTGGAATGCGAACCACGAATGGGCCCCAAACCTATGTGAGCTTGTAGAGGGTCGCTGGGGCTGTAAGTAAACAGTGAGGGTTAGAAAAATAGCCCACCCCAAGACCCTGTAAGGTAGGTTTAAAGTGCACCTACAACCTCCAGAGAACACAGAAGTCGTGATAGGGGGATTCTGCAAGGAAAACCAACACCAGCAATGCAACAACAGTGGATTTCCGGACCTGAGTACCTGTAAGACAAGGGGACCAAGTCCATGAGTCGTGACAGTGTCGAGAGTGGGCAGATGCCCAGGAAATGCCAGCTGAGGGTGCAAAGGAGCTGCCACCGGATAGAAGAAGCTTGGTGTTTTGCAAGAACCAAGAGGACTAGGAACTTCCCCTTTGGAGGATGGATGTCCCACTTCATGATGAAGCTTGCAGAGGTGTTCCCACGCAGAAAGACCAGAAACAAGCCTTGCTAGCTGCATGGGTCGCAGTTAGGGTTTTCGGATGCTGCTGTGGCCCAGGAGGGACCAGGATGTCGCCACTTGGATGACGAGATAGAGAGAGCACCCAGAAAGTCAGGGAGCCCTCACAGAAGCAGGCAGCACCCGCAGAAGTACCAGAGCAGGCACATAGAAGAGGAGTGAACTGGAGTCTACCCGAAGTCAGAAAAGGGAGTCCCACGACGCCGGAGGACAACTCAGAAGGTTGTGCACTGCTGGTTAGAGTGTCGGGGACCCAGGCTTGGCTGTGCACGAAGGAAATCCTGGAAGAGTGCACAGGAGCCAGAGCAGCTGCAAATCACGCGGTACCCAGCAATGCAGTCTAGCGTGGGGGGGCAAGGACTTACCTCCACCAAATTTGGACTGAAGAGTCACTGGAATGTGGGAGACACTTGGACAGAGATGCTGAGTTCCAGGGACCACGCTCGTTGTGCTGAGAGGGGACCCAGAGGACCGGTGATGCAGTCTTTTGTTGCCTGCGGTTGCAGGGGGAAGATTCCGTCGACCCACAGGATATTTCTTCAGAGCTCCTGGTGCAGAAAGGAGGCAGGCTACCCCCAGAGCATGCACCACCAGGAAACAGTCAAGAAAGCCGGCAGGATGAAGCGATACAAGGTTGCAGTAGTCATCTTTGCTACTTTGTTGCAGTTTTGCAGGCGTCCTGAGCAGTCAGCGGTCGATCCTTTGGCATAAGGTGAAGAGGGAGATGCAGAGGAACTCTGTTGAGCTCTTGCATTCAGTATCTGAAGAATTCCCCAAAGCAGAGACCCTAAATAGCCAGAAAAGGAGGTATGGCTACCTAGGAAGGAGGATAGGCTAGTAAGAAAGGTAAGAGCCTATCAGAAGGAGTCTCTGATGTCACCTGATGGCACTGGCCAATCAGAGCAGTCCAGTGTGCCAGCAACACCTCTGTTTCCAAGATGGCAGAGGTCTGGGGCACACTGGAGGAGCTCTGGGAACCTCCCCTGGGAGGTGCAGGTCAGGGGAGTGGTCACTCCCCTTTCCTTTGTCCAGTTTCGCGCCAGAGCAGGGCTGGGGGATCCATAAAGCGGTGTAGACTGGCTTATACAGAGATGGGCAGCATCTGTGCCCATCAAAGCATTTCCAGAGGCTGGGGGAGGCTACTCCTCCCCAGCCTTCACACCTATTTCCAAAGGGAGAGGGTGGTACACCCTCTCTCAGAGGAAATCCGTTGTTCTGCTTTCCCGGGCCAGGGCTGTCTGGACCCCAGGAGGGCAGAAACCTGTCTGAGGGGTTGGCAGCAGCTGCAGTGGAGACCCCGGAAAGGCAGTTTGGCAGTACCCGGGTTCTGTGCTAGAGACCCGGGGGATCATGGAATTGTCTCCCCAATGCCAGAATGGCATTGGGGTGACAATTCCATGATCTTAAACATGTTACATGGCCATGTTCGGAGTTACCATTGTGACGCTATACATAGGTAGTGACGTATGTATAGTGCACGGGTGAAATGGTGTCCCCGCACTCACAAAGTCCGGGGAATTTGCCCTGAACTATGTGGGGGCACCTTGGCTAATGCCAGGGTGACCACACACTAAGTAACTTTGCACCCAACCTTCACCAGGTGAAGGTTAGACATATGGGTGACTTATAAGTTACTTAAGTGCAGTGGTAAATGGCTGTGAAATAACGTGGACGTTATTTTACTCAGGCTGCACTGGCAGGCCTGTGTAAGAATTGTCAGTGCTCCCTATGGGTGGCAAAAGAAATGCTGCAGCCCATAGGGATCTCCTGGAACCCCAATACCCTGGGTACCTCAGTACCATATACTAATGAATTATATGGGTGTACCAGTATGCCAATGTGAATTGGTGAAATTGGTCACTAGCCTGTTAGTGACAATTTGGAAAGCAGAGAGAGCATAACCACTGAGGTTCTGGTTAGCAGAGCCTCAGTGAGACAGTTAGGCATCACACAGGGAACACATACATATAGGCCACAAACTTATGAGCACTGGGGTCCTGGCTAGCAGGGTCCCAGTGACACATAACAATCATACTGACAACATAGGGTTTTCACTATGAGCACTGGGCCCTGGCTAGCAGGATCCCAGTGAGACAGTGAAAACACCCTGACATATACTCAAAAACAGGCGAAAAGTGGGGGTAACAAGGCTAGAAAGAGGCTACTTTCTCATACAACCCCCCCCAAACGAAGGACAATAAGGCTAACCTTGGCCAGTTGAGAATGTATTGTCTAAGTTATGATAAGTGGAGAGTAGCTCTGCAATAGACTGGTTACTCCCTTTATCATCCACTATATGGTTACTTCCCTGTGGGGATGTAAACCACCCTGTTTGAAGTTTTTTTTGCTAACCAACAATGTGAAGATATATTTTCAGAGTTTCTATCAGTGAGTTTTAGTTTAGAACAGTGGGATTTTTGTCCACTGGACCTATTTCTAGTGATGAGAATGCCAGACAGGGATGCTGTCTCAGTAAAGCCATAGCTGGGCAAAAACATTGTCCATATGGCTGTAAGAGAGAATAGGGATGCTGTTTCTCTTGAGTTGAAGCAGGGCAGGTATGCTGTCCTATGAGCTCCACACTAGGGCAGGGCTGCTGTCCTAAGTGTTGTGAGGCAGTGCAGGGTTTCTGCACTAAAGTTTCTCTGGGAGGGTTGGAGGGATGCTCCATGTTAACTAAAATTGTGCTCTTTTTCTCACCAATATTAGTTATCCCACAGAGAGGTACTTCCACCTCAGGGAGTACAGCTATGCCAGCTGATGATTCCCTTGGTACAGGTACCACCCCAGGAGAGGTTTCTCCCACCACAGGAATGGTATCCTGAATGGCAGGGTGGTTAGGGGATGCCTTGATACCCTTTTTACCTGTTGTTGGAGAGGGATCCTGAGTTTTCAGGCCTTTTTCTCTCCTTTGCTTTTTCATTTCAGTAGAAATGAGAGGGAAAAATTCCTCAGGGATACCCAGCATGGCTGCATGGGTATAAAACTCTACCTCAGCCCAACCTGAGGTCTCTAGGTCATTACCCAAGAGACAGTCTACAGGTAAGCTAGGTGACACTACCACCTGCTTAGGGCCAGTAAGTCCACCCCAACTAAGCTGAACTATAGCTAAGGGAAGAAACCTAGTGGAGTTATGGACATCAATAATCTTGTACTGTTGTCCAATGATGTGTTGTTCAGGAGCCACTAGGTTTTCATTCACCAAAGTGATACTGGCACCTGTGTCCCTGTAGGCCTGGGCCTCAACACCATTTATTGAAACTGTCTGCCTGTACTTATCCAGTGTAAGGGGACAAGCAGCCAGTGTGGCAAGGCCAATGTCACTAGGTGTGACAGAAACTGTCTTGGGACTGACTACCCCAGTTTCTATGATGGACCCATAAGTGAACCCAACTACATCCTTAGTTTGACTGTTGCCCGCAGTCCCACCACTATTACCACTACTGCTAGGGGCACTAGAGTTTGATGTATTAGTGGTGGTAGGCTCAGGGGGTTTACCTGGACAGGACTTATCCCCTGGCCTATGGCCTTTATTTTTACACACAAAGCACCAAGGCTTTTTAATGTGTGTATGTTGTGAAGAAGAGGAAGAATTTGATTTATCCCCACCCCCGGAAGAGTATTTAGGATTTGAAGAAGGATCTTTGGTCTTACCCTTATCCCCATGCTTATCCTGAGATTTCTCACCATTTTTCTTCTTGCCATCCTTGTCACCCCCTGTATGAACTTTTCTGTTCACTCTTGTTCTGACCCATTTGTCTGCCTTCTTTCCTAATTCTTGGGGAGAGGTCAGATCTGAGTCCACTAGATATTGGTGTAACAAGTCAGACACACAGTTATTCAGAACATGCTCTCTCAGAATAAGATTATACAGGCTTTCATAGTCAGAAACTTTACTGCCATGTAACCACCCCTCCAAGGCCTTCACTGAACAGTCAACAAAGTCTATCCAGTCTTGTGAGGACTCTTTTCTGGTGTCTCTGAACTTAATCCTGTATTGTTCAGTGGTTAAGCCAAATCCATCCAAGAGTGCATCCTTCAAAACTGCAAAATTATTGGCATCACTTTCTCTAACAGTAAGGAGCCTATCCCTACCCTTTCCATTGAAAGATAGCCATAGAATAGCAGCCCACTGCCTTTGAGGGACCCCCTGTACCATACAGGCCCTCTCAAGTGCAGCAAACCACTTGTTAATGTCATCCCCCTCCTTGTAAGGGGGAACTATCTTGTGCAGATTCCTGGAATCATGCTCTCTCACAGGATTGCTATCAGGAATACTGCTGCTGCCACCATGGTGTCCAAACCCCAATCTCTGTCTCTCCTTCTCCAGGTCTAGGGATTCCCTGTCTAGAGCCAGCTGTTGCTGTTTAAGCTTCAGTCTGGTCTCTTCCACTCTCAACTTTTTGAGTTCCCTTTCTAACATGTTGTCTTCAGGGTGGGTGGGTTGGGAATGTTTAGATACTGAGGATATATTGGAACCAACAGAGGGAGACCTGTCCCTAACAGCTTGCACTCTAACAACCTGGCCTCCAGGAACAAAAGCATCCCTACTATGATGGAAGCTTCTATTACAACCAGCATTGCTATGTGGTCTGCTGAGGGGCAGATTTGGAAGAGAACCTTGTACACCTCCCTCAAGGGGTTCCCCTGAGTCAGAGTGTGAGCTATCTACTAACTTCTCAGATGAAGTGCCACCTAGGGACTTATCATTCTCAATGAGCATGTTAAACAGAAATTCTCTAGAAGGGTTCTTTCCTACCACTAAACCTCTATCAATGCAGAGACTCCTTAGGCTCTTAAAGTTAAGATTGTCATAAGTTGTATTGACCATTTTAAGAGAAGTTCCTACATCAGACATGATAGAAGAAGGTTTAGGGACAGTGAGAAGAGAGAAAAAGTTTCAGGACTTTTTAAAGAACAGGAAAAAAACTTCTTGAAACTTTTTGAAACTTTTAGAAAGTTTAGGAGCACTTTTCAGCACTTAGCAGAAAGTGTAAGAGAAGAAAAGCAAAACATTTTGGTTAGGTGTACAGACACTGAACTTGTTTTGTATATTTTTCTCTTATGAAAAGTACAAAATGACAAAGTGGTAAGTAGTTACAAGTACTTATCCCACTGCTGCACAACCAATGTAGGAGGCTGGCCTGGCTTGTAGTGGGTACCAGAGGTACTTACACCTTGTGCCAGGTCCAGTTATCCCTTATTAGTGTAGACGAGGTGTTTCTAGCAGCGTAGGCTGATAGAAGGTAGCTATAGCAGAGCAGCTTAGGCTGAACTAGGAGACATGCAAAGCTCCTACTATACCATTGGTGTCATATGCACAATATCATAAGAAAACACAATACACAGATATACTAAAAATAAAGGTACTTTATTTTTATGACAATATGCCAAAAGTATCTCAGTGAGTACCATCAGTATGAGGATGCCAAATATACACAAGATATATGTACACAATACCAAAAATATGCAGTAATAGCAAAAGGAAGTAATGCAAGCAGTGTAAAATTACAATAGATTGCAATAGGAGCACATAGGTATAGGGGCAACACAAACCATACACTCCAAAAGTGGAATGCGAACCACGAATGGGCCCCAAACCTATGTGAGCTTGTAGAGGGTCGCTGGGGCTTTAAGAAAACAGTGAGGGTTAGAAAAATAGCCCACCCTAAGACCCTGTAAGGTAGGTGTAAAGTGCACCTACAACCCCCAGAGAGCACAGAAGTCGTGATAGGGGGATTCTGCAAGGAAAACCAACACCAGCAATGCAACAACAGTGGATTTCCAGACCTGAGTACCTGTAAGACAAGGGGACCAAGTCCAAGAGTCGCAACAGTGTCGAGAGTGGGCAGATGCCCAGGAAATGCCAGCTGAGGGTGCAAAGGAGCTGCCACTGGATAGAAGAAGCTTGGTGTTTTGCAAGAACGAAGAGGACTAGGAACTTCCCCTTTGGAGGATGGATGTTCCACTTCGTGAAGAAGCTTGCAGAGGTGTTCCCACGCAGAAAGACTGCAAACAAGCCTTGCTAGCTGCAAGGGTTGCGATTAGGGTTTTTGGATGCTGCTGTGGCCCAGGAGGGACCAGAATGTGGCCACTTGGATGAGGAGACAGAGGGGACATCCAGCAAGTCAGGGAGCCCTCACAGAAGCAGGCAGCACCCGCAGAAGTACCAGAGCAGGCACTTAGAAGAGGAGTGAACTGGAGTCCACCCGAAGTCAGAAAAGGGAGTCCCACGACGCCGGAGGACAACTCAGAAGGTTGTGCACTGCAGGTTAGAGTGTCGGGGACCCAGGCTTGGCTGTGCATGAAGGAAATCCTGGAAGAGTGCACAGGAGCCGGAGCAGCTGCAAATCACGTGGTACCCAGCAATGCAGTCTAGCATGGGGAGGCAAGGTCTTACCTCCACCAAACTTGGACTGAAGAGTCACTGGACTGTGGGAGTCACTCGGACAGAGTTGCTGAGTTCCAGGGACCATGCTCGTCGTGCTGAGAGGGGACCCAGAGGACCGGTGATGCAGTCTTTTGTTGCCTGCGGTTGCAGTGGGTCAGATTCCGTCGACCCACGGGAGATTTCTTCAGAGCTCCTGGTGCAGAAAGGAAGCAGGCTACCCCCAGAGCATGCACCACCAGGAAACAGTCGAGAAAGCCGGCAGGATGAAGCGATACAAGGTTGCAGTAGTCGTCTTTGCTACTTTGTTGCGGTTTTGCAGGCGTCCTGAGCAGTCAGCGGTCGATCCTTTGGCATAAGGTGAAGCGGGAGATGCAGAGGAACTCTGGTGAGCTCTTGCATTCGGTATCTGAAGAATTCCCCAAAGCAGAGACCCTAAATAGCCAGAAAAGGAGATTTGGCTACCTAGGAAGGAGGATAGGCTAGTAAGAAATGTAAGAGCCTATCAGAAGGAGTCTCTGACGTCACCTGATGGCACTGGCCACTCAGAGCAGTCCAGTGTGCCAGCAACACCTCTGTTTCCAAGATGGCAGAGGTCTGGGGCACACTGGAGGAGCTCTGGGCACCTCCCCTGGGAGGTGCAGGTCAGGGGAGTGGTCACTCCCCTTTCCTTTGTCCAGTTTCACGCCAGAGCAGGGCTGGGGGATCCCTAAACCGGTGTAGACTGGCTTATGCAGAGATGGGCAGCATCTGTGCTCATCAAAGCATTTCCAGAGGCTGGAGGAGGCTACTCCTCCCCAGCCTTCACACCTATTTCCAAAGGGAGAGGGTGTTACACCCTCTCTCAGAGGAAATCCTTTGTTCTGCTTTCCTGGGCCAGGGCTGCCTGGACCCCAGGAGGGCAGAAACCTGTCTGAGGGGTTGGCAGCAGCTGCAGTGGAGACCCCGGAAAGGCAGTTTGGCAGTACCCGGGTTCTGTGCTAGAGACCCTGGGGATCATGGAATTGTCTCCATGATCTTAAACATGTTACATGGCCATGTTCGGAGTTACCATTGTGACGCTATACATATGTAGTGACCTATGTATAGTGCACGCGTGAAATGGTGTCCCCGCACTCACAAAGTCCAGGGAATTTACCCTGAACGATGTGGGGGCACCTTGGCTAATGCCAGGGTGCCCACACACTAAGTAACTTTGCACCCAACCTTCACCAGGTGAAGGTTAGACATATAGGTGACATAAGTTACTTAAGTGCAGTGGTAAATGGCTGTGAAATAACGTGGACGTTATTTCACTCAGGCTGCACTGGCAGGCCTGTGTAAGAATTGTCAGAGCTCCCTATCGTTGGCAAAAGAAATGCTGCAGCCCATAGGGATCTCCTGGAACCCCAATACCCTGGGTACCTCAGTACCATATACTAGGGAATTATATGGGTGTACCAGTATGCCAATGTGAATTGGTGAAATTGGTCACTAGCCTGTTAGTGACAATTTGGAAAGCAGAGAGAGCATAACCACTGAGGTTCTGGTTAGCAGAGCCTCAGTGAGACAGTTAGGCATCACACAGGGAACACATACATATAGGCCACAAACTTATGAGCACTGGGGTCCTGGCTAGCAGGGTCCCAGTGACACATAACAAACATACTGACAACGTAGGGTTTTCACTATGAGCACTGGGCCCTGGGTAGCAGGATCCCAGTGAGACAGTGAAAACACCCTGACATATACTCACAAACAGGCCAAAAGTGGGAGTAACAAGGCTAGAAAGAGGCTACTTTCTCACAACTAGTAAGCCCCAAATATAATGTAACATGTGTGCCCAGGGCCTGCAAATTAAATGCTGCTAGATGGGCCTGCAGCACTGATTGTGCAACCCACATGAGTAGCCCTGTAAACATGTCTCAGACCTGCCACTGCAGTGTCTGGGTGGGCCGTTTTAAACTGCTATTTCAATGTGGCAAGTGCATCCACTTGCCAGGCCCAAACCTTTCCTTTTACTTCATGTAAACCACCTCTAAGGTAGGCCCAGGGCAGCCCCATAGTCAGAGTGCAGTGTATTTAAAAGGTAGGACATGTACTGGTGTGTTTTACATGTCCTGAAAGTGAAATACTGCTAAATTAGTTTTTCACTATTGCAAGGACGGTCTCTCCCATAAGGTAACATGGGGATTCTCTTTAACTAACTTTTAAGTGTAACTTCCCATTGGGAGCAGAACGAGATATGGAGTATGGGGTCTCTGAACTCATAATTTTAAAATACATCTTTTGCTGAAGTTGGTTTTTAAATTATAAGTTTGAAAATTCCTTTTTTAGAAAGTGGACATTTTCTGCTTAACCATTCTGTGCCTTTGCCTGTCTGTGGAATAAACATCTGGGTCCAGATGACAGTGGGTTGTTTGTTAATTCACTCTAGACAGTCACAGAAAGGGAGGTGTGCCCTGCATATTCTGAGCTAGAGTGGTGGGAGGAGCTGACACTTACACCTTCAAGGGCTGTGCTTGTCCTTACACAAAGCAGTCTCCAACATCTTGGAGTGTGTAAGGCGCCAGGGCAAGAAAGGCAGGGTTAAGTGCACTACAAAGATTGTTCTTTGAAGTTTAACTACTTCAAAGGCAGAAATGGGTATAAGTACTGGACCTCTGTCCCCACAAAGTTAGAATCCTTCTGGACTGAGGACATTCTGCCAGGAAGAACAGCTGGGTGCCGTTGAAGGGACTGCCATTCTGCCTGTTTCTTTGCTGTGCTGCCCTGCTGCTTGTTGCTTCTGTCCTGGGAGTGAAAGGACTGGGCTTTCTACATCCTGCTTCCAAAGGTTCTCCAAGGGCTTGCCTCCTGTTAAGTTTCAGGGACATCAAAGACATCATCTGCCAGTACCTGGGCTCTCTTGCTGAGAGTCCTGACTTGACAAGTGGTGCCGAATGCGATTCCTAGGCCCTTGGGAGTGTGTTCTGGTGCAACCAAGAAGAAACCAAGTTCATCGACTTCAGCACAACTTCAAAACTAGCGCTGCTGTCGGACTCCATGCTGCTGCCTGCACAAGAGGCTTGGTCCCTGCTGAGTGCAACGACCATGACCAATGCCGCAGGCCTGATGCTGCTGCAGTGCCTCTAAAGTCCTGGTAGTGTGAGCCCACAGCATCCGTGGAACCCAGCTCTGAGTCTGCAAAGCACCTGTGGCCCCGTGGTGTGACTGTCACACTGCGAAGTCAAGGCCTTGCATCTTGACCAGCTGGAAACATTGACCCCATCTTGTCCTAAGGAACCGCTGCCTCGCCACCAATGGGGCATCACCTTCCCTGCAATCATAGGGAACTGATGCCTCACCACCCCTGCTTAAAAGTAAGGAACCAAAGCCTCACCTCCCTGGTAGAGGTAAGGAACTGATGCCGCACCGGCTCCTGCGACGCCTCACCTCCCCGAGTCCAAGCAAAATCTTTGTTTCCTCATCATTTTCCAGGGTACAGTACCTGGGTTTTGCATGACTCTGTGACCGGCCCGCACTCCCTTGCAAATGGCTTTGGACTGTTGTGAACAACTCTGCCAAGATGCTGTGATAGCCCCAGTTGGAGCTATTATGTTTCCAAGCGCTATACTAAGATTTAATCTTTGAAAATTCATACCTTTACAAGTGTATGTTGGATTTTTGTCGTTCTGGTCTTGTTTGACTCAGATAAATATTGGTCATTTTTCTGAAAAGGTATGGAGTACTTTTGTGCTGTTTTCACTGTGTTACTGTGTGGGTGTGTGTGTACAAATACTTTACACATTGCCTCCGAGATAAACATGACTGCTCGTGCCAAGCTACCAAGGGGATGAGCAGGGGTTATCTTAGCTGTGTGGCTTACTTACCCTGACTACAGTGAGGGTCCCTAAATGGATAGGGTGCAAACCACTGCCAACTCGAGACTCCATTTTTAGCATACACCATTAAATATTTAATCAAACACATAAATAATTGCCATGTGTCACAGTTATGAGTCATTAACGAAATTGCACATGATTATAAGGACAGATTTAGTTTACCTTGACCAAAACAATGCCTGCAATTGTTGTCCTAAGAACACCATGGGTGCAACATAAATATCACTAAGGAAACTTGAAAATGTCACCAATTAAACAGAGGTTTAACCCTTGGAACTAACTATAGCTTATTTACTTTTTTGGAACTGATTATTTTAATGATCTACTATGATTTATGTACGCTATTTTAAATTCTCGTTCATGACTATACTGCTAATTGCTTGTTAAATTCCTGTCTGTCAGATGCAGGCTCTTCAATTAGGGCAGAGGAGCGTCACCCCCTATACAAAAAAATACAATGGTAATAAAATGAATTTCTTATCTTTTTTTTCCTTTCCTCAGCCCAAGCCGTGTTTGGGGGCGGTGCCAACGCTGCTGATTGGCAGCAAGGGGGTGATGCTCACTCCACCATTTTACAGTGCTCGTGTCACTTTGGTCGACTGTCTTGCAAAGGCCAGCCTGACACGCACAGTGCAACATATCTCCACCCAGCTGTGTAAGCCAGCTAGTTTGGGAGCAGGCACAGGCCCCTAGTGCCTGGGGGAGCCTCGAGACAGTGCTTGGCTTTAAGTGGGTCCAAAATCATGGGGTAAGACAACGCAGCTCAAATCGCTGTGTTGCCCTGTTCGGCCCTGGGAAGTGATTTCATGAGCAATGCATGGATGTTCCCATGCAACTCCCATGTATTTTGATGCAATCCCAGATTAACAAGAATTTTTAAACCTGAGAATGCTCCAAAAATGTACTTGTGCTCAAAAGAGGTGTAACAAGGAGAAATATCTTTATTCCTCATCGTTTCTTCCTATTTCTATGTGTGCTGCATTCTGCTGCACACAGAGAAAGAGATGTATGCATCCCAGGATTGTCTTTGGGCAGAAAGGTGCCCCTTCTTGCACAAAAACAATCCTGCATGCGAGGTGCAAGGGTGACTGCATTGGTGCTGGACAGCCCGTTGTGTGCCGGCACAGGGCGAAAGGACAAGGATGTGCTGTATTCCTTAAATACGGCACATCATCTGCCCTTTCCCAGTGACAAAGTGCAGCGCAGTAGTGTGACTTGCTGCACTGCACTTCGCAACTTTCCTATAAATATGGGTCTTAGTGCATTCAGCTAAGGCGTGGTATGTCAATATCAGTGAAGATCCCTGCAGGAGTAAACAAGTAAAAGTGGGACTCAAAAAACTTGAGTTTTCCTATTTTAGCGCTTACATATTGCTGGCACCTACAGCAAAAACCACAGAATGGGTTCACACCAATCTTGGCCTGAAACTAGAAATTTAGTCACAAACCACACTTTCATCTGTATGAATTTATTCAGTATTGTTTTAGATACACTCTTTCAAAAAAGATGTCAGTGAACTTGAAAGCAGTAATACTTTTGTATCTTAAAATTATAATTCAGAAAATAGCAAATCCAGTCAATCACATTTGCATTTTTTTTTAAATGTGATCGGTTGATGAAGGGGATTAGTATTATGAAAACCCAGTGGAAATCCAATCTTTACAGACACGGTGGGACCATGGACGAATCCAAGGGAATGCTAGGGAGTACCCAAAGAATACAAAACAATGGTTCATTGCAGTATTCTAAATAATGAATAAATCAATCAATCAATAAATGCACTTTATCTGTCACTGGTATCAACTGTCAACAATAATTGAAACAGGACTCAATCATAACAGCCCTATAACAAACATAACTTTGTTAAATGTATTTGAACTCGATATTCAAGTGTTAACACCATGCAGACATTTCTCTTCCAAAGTTGGCACAGCTCAGTTGATGTTTTGTGTGGTTTGTCTAATATCGATAAAGTGGTAAGGACACCAGATTGCATAAGTAAAATTGCTAGAGTTGCAGTTAGAAAAATGCCCAAGCGTATGTAAAGTAATATCCTGCATGTATTCCTTGTTGTTCCTAGTTCATCTGTATATCACATATTTGCCACAGTGGTAGTGACTCGGTACTTCATTTTGTCGCTACAGTCCAGCTATGTATAGTGTTTAACTTTTATAAACACTAGCATGAGCTACATTGTCCTCGAAACCATTAAAAAGATTATTGTGATGTCAAGGAAGTCAAAGGAAGCCTTGCTGTAGATGAACATAAAACGAAATTAGAGAATTGATGCATGTCAGAAACTAGTTCGCTTTCATCAACTCTCCAGATCATGTACCCTTGGTTTGCAAATAACATGGAATGAAAATCAAAATACTTTCTGGGAGGGGAAAGATTAAGAAGAGATATAGAAAATTTAGTAGGGACCATGGACAGAGACATAAGAGTGTCCAGTAGTAGAAAAATCACCCAAAATGCCATTGCCTTCTGGGATATTAGTACAGAGCAACTCAATATCCATACAGAACACTAATTTGAATTCAGTATTAAAGAAACATCATCAGTCTTTTTAGAAAATGCCACTACTTTTGCATATGTATCCCTCTGTAGAAAGTGCAAACTCCTTGAGAAAAATGTCTGTATATTTACCAAGGGGTTCAAGCACTGTCTCGCAACCTGAGACTACTGTTCTGCAGTAAGATTATGCAATTCGTTGTGAAGTATGGGGAATAGGCAGCAAATCAGTCTGAAATGAGATTTATCATTCAACTAGAGGTATTTGTGATTGCTGAAGTCATCCAATTTTGGCTTTTATCGTGATTTCGTTTATCTCTTTCTGAATTCGTGGAAGAGGACTTCAAACCAATAGAATATAATGGTCACCATTGCTCAGTTGTCTAATAATGTCCTGCCTTAGACCTGTATAATTTACAAAATCATCTCTGCCCCACTAGTTGCTTATTTTATAGAGGTGAATAACGTAGAAAATTATATTCATTGGCAGTTTATTGAACTAGTAGTCAAACCACACAGAATTCATGATTTCCAATTGTTATTGAATAACGCCAAATGCAGATGGATCTTTCAATGTGACTGGATTACAAACGAATTGAATACACTTGAAGAATGCAGCACCTGTTTCCTTATAATTATGGTTGCTGACAGTTCCCACAGTCTATGCTTAGTATAACAGAATTCGCAATAGATTCAGTCTCACCCTTTTTACATTGTCTAAATTGACACTTCATCACCAGTATGTTTAAGGCGTTTATATGTATTATGAACATGAATATTTTACTCTGCTAGATGTTTTATTCTCACAGTTAGCAGATAATACTGTACCATTATTGAATACTACACTCAATAATAAATGTACCAATCCAACACAGTTGTGACCTGAACCACTCTATGACAGTATGGGGCAATATTACAAATGTTACTCGTTATGTATTGTATATAATATATGATTTATTAATTGAAAATTCGTACTGTTTAGAAATATTTGAGAATTTCAACACTTCAACTGTTAAGCTATTAGGGCTAGATTTCCAAGGCCCTAGTGCCTCTAAGCACCACACTAGCCTTACTTTTTTACACTAATGAGGCGTTAAGGAGGCCATTCTCCTTTACTATATTTACAAAGTGGTGCAATGCTTGCATTGTTCCACTGTGCAGCCACTTGTGCCACATTATGCCTGTGCCAGGCATAATGTATGCAACGGGGGTGCTCCGGCGGTGGAAGGCCCGTAAAAATTGTGCGGTGAAATTTACAACATTTCTCTGCGCCATTTTTAGCATCATTTTTAAGGCATGCTCAGAGAGCATCATAGTTGATGTGCCACTTTCTTGTAAATCTGGCCCTTGGGGGCATATTTAAGAGCCCCTAGTGCCACCTTAGTGCCACCATAGCGTAAGTTTTTTGATGCTAAGGCGGCGCTGAAGTTGCATTTTCCCCATGCCATATTTACAAAGTTGCACAATGCACGCTTTGTGCCACTTTGAAATCCCTTATGCCACATTATGCCTGCACCAGGCATAATGTATGCCAGGGGTGCATTCCCCCGTTAGGGGGGCCAAAAAGATGGTGCAAGGGAATCTAACGCCTGCTCAGAACAGGCATTAAAAGGGGGCATAGCATTATCTATAATGGGGCCCTCTTTACTCTGCAGGAGTAGTGCCAACATTTTGGCGCTACTCCTGCAGAGTACATTAATAGTGTTGAAAAAATTACGTTTTGGCCTCAATACGGCACACACATGGTGGCGGAAGAGGAGTGGTAAGGGGCGCAAGGAAAGTGGCGCTGCACTAGGTGCAGCACCACTTTTCTTAAATCTGCCTCTTAGATTTTTACCTGGGGATAATGTGCTAATACTTAAAATGCATTTTATGCAACATGTATTATTATAAGTCACATTTTAAAAGGAAGCACGTTAAATTGGAATTAAAACATACATTCTAAAATATGCACTTTGTTTGTGGCACATTTACACGACATATGCAATGAAAATAAATAAAGTGGAATGTGGGACTTTTTGCTGACTCTGTTCCCAATGTTTATGTTCTCACATTAAGGAGGATTAATTGGTAGATACTTGCATCAAGGATTAAATCATTCTTTTTTTCCAGCAATGAGAGAAAGAGATAATTCTGTGTTTATCAGCAATTTAGCGATACTATTTGTTTAGGGAAGCAGATTTCAGCACTGTGAGTTACAGAGGATTCGCAGTCAGACCTGTTTTCTGTGAAATACAACCGCTTTGAACCAAACACTAGACAACTAGCAACAAACATTCAATAAGGCTTACCTATTTTAAAATGTATATATGTGAGTAGTAGGAAGGGATACCTTTAATCACCATATTAAAAGTGACAGTTATCCCTCCCCGGAAGTGACGTCACTACCGTGACTGGGACTTCCGGTGTCCCTGAGGGCCCTCCCTGGAAGTGCCATGTGTGTAGGGTGTGTCACGTGGTCTATGCCCTCGTGGTGTTGTAGAGTAGCACCCGCCCTTTTTGAACTGTGGCATATAAGGAGCTGGTTAGAGCCGTCTGCCAAACCGTGAACCATTGCTGAAACAGCTTGTCAAGGCGCCATGAAGAGATACAATCCGCTCGCCAGAAAAGCCGTCTTCTCACGGGCCCTGAACACTATTGGTAGATATTACCGGACCTTAACACCTCTTACAATGGATGAGAATGCACAACAGGCTGTCCCTGACAACAGGGATACCGATGTTACCGGTTTTCAAGAGGAGCTTTGCCAGCGGCTTGAAAAGCTCAATCTCAAGGATTTGCCGAACCTGATATCCCCTATTAACCCCTTCGCTGCCAGGCCTTTTCCCCCTCCTGTGCCGAGCCTTTTTTTGGCTATTTGGAGCAGTTCGCGCTTAGGCCCTCATAACTTTTTGTTCACATAAGCTACCCACGCCAAATTTGCGTCCTTCTTTTCCAACATCCTAGGGATTCTAGAGGTACCCAGACTTTGTGGGTTCCCCAGAAGGAGGCCAAGAAATTAGCCAAAAAACAGTGAAAATTTCGTTTTTTTTAAAAAAATGGGAAAAATGGGCTGCAGAAGAAGGCTTGTGGTTTTTTCCCTGAAAAGGGCATCAACAAAGGGTTTGCGGTGATAAAATCACCAGCTTCCCAGCTTTCAGGAACAGGCAGACTTGAATCAGAAAACCCAATTTTTCAACACAATTTTGGCATTTTACGGGGACATACCCCATTTTTACGATTTTTTGTGCTTTCAGCCTCCTTCCAGTCAGTGACAGAAATGGGCATGAAACCAACACTGGATCCCAGAAACCGCAACATTTTTGAAAAGTAGACAAAAATCTGAATTCAGCAAGGGGTAATTTGTGTAGATACTACAAGGGTTTCCTAATAATAGGCCGATCTTCCCCCAGGGGGGTCAGAAATGGCCTAAAATAAATTTGCCCCCCGAACCTCCACCCCCCCCGGGAGCGACCCTTGCCTACGGGGTCGCTCCCCCTGCGTGACATTGGCGCCAAAAAACAAATCCCCGGTGCCTAGTGGTTTCTGCCCCCTTGCGGGCAGATTGACCTAAAATCGACCCATCTGCCCCCAAGGGGGGGCAGAAATGCTCTAAATACAGTTTGCCCCCCAGGGGAGCAACCCTTGTCTGATGGGTCGCTCCCCATCTCTAAAAAAACAAACAAAAAAAAAAAAAATTGCCCTGGCGCCTAGAGGTTTCTGCCCCCCCTGGGGGTAGATCGGCCTAATACCAATAGGCCGATCTGCCCCCAGGGGGGGCAGAGATGGCCTAAAATAATTTTGTCCCCCCCACCCCCCCCCCCGGGGAGCGACCCTTGCCTACAAGGTCGCTCCCCTTGCGTGACGGTGCAAAAAAAAGATCCCTGGTGCCTAGTGGTTTCTGCCCCCTTTGGGGGCAGATCAGCCGAATCAAAATAGGCTGATCTACCCCCCAGGGGGGCAGAAATGGCCTAAAATAACCCCCCCCCCACCAGGGAGCGACCCTTGCCTAAGGGGTCGCTCCCCTTGCGTGAAATTCACGCAAAAAAAAAACTCCCTGATGTCTAATGGTTTCTGCCCCCCTTGGGGGCAGATTGGCCTCATAAAAATAGGCCAATCTGCCCCCAAGGGGGGCAGAAATGGCCTATATATAATTTGCCCCCCAGGGGAGCGACCCTTGCCTAAGGGGTCGCTCCCCACCTACAAAAAAACAAAACATCACAAAAAAAATAAAATAAAAAAAAGGTCCCTGGTGCCTAGAGGTTTCTACCCCCCCTGCGGGCAGATCGGCCTAATAATAGGCCAATCTGCCCCCAGGGGGGGCAGAAAATGCCTTCCTAAAAAAATGCCCCCCTGGGAGCGACCCTTGCCCAAGGGGTCGCTCCCTTTTGCCAATTTCATTGAGAAAAAAAAAAATCCCTGGTGTCTAGTGGGGTTTCAAAAGCCGGATTGCAAGCAATCCGGCTTTTGAAACCTGTGAGAGACTGTAAAGGGAAGGAAATACATTTCCTTCCCTTTTGAAGCCTCTCGGGGCCTCCCCCAGTGATTGAAAGAGAAATGCAAAAGCATTTCTTTTTCAATCGCGCTGGAAGCTCTGCTTCCAGCGCGATGGGGAAGACCCTGTGACTAATCAGCGCGCGCTCGCGCGCTGACGTCACAGGGGGGGTTGGGGGGGTCGGGGGTGGAAGGGGAAGGGCTTCCCCTTCCATCCCTGACTTTGGGGGGGTGGGGGGAAGCACACAGAGGGAGCGAGAGCGCTCCCTCTGGGCTGTGTGCCGAGGACGTAGTGGTTACGTCCTCGGCACAGCAGCACTGTGCCGCAGGACGTAACCACTACGTCCGCGGCACAGAAGGGGTTAAGGAGGCCAGCAGCGACAGCGAGGCCTCAAAAGATGAATTAAGTGTTGCAGTTAACTTCATCGACATGGAAGATGTTGAAGAGTGTGTAGCACCGCCGAATTCGCCCGTCTATGAAGACATGGGATTCCAGGAGGACCCCGATCCAGGGGCCATTGTTGTACAGCCGTCCGTTGTAAACTCCGATGATGCTTCTACCCCAATGGACCTCTGTGACTCGCAAGATTTCAGAGGAGCCTCTGAGTGTAGCGAGAATGTTGAGGTTAGTAAAACTCTATAGAAATTTTTTCCATGTATACTCTGGTATCATACTTTTAACTAATAATTTGTCTTGTACTTTCTGTTTGAACCATAGAAAACAACTGAAGAAAGAGAGCCTCTAGAGGGGTCCACGCCAAAGGTTAACAACGTAAATTTTTACTGCTTATGCTGTTCCAGACAGTCTGAAATTATTACAAGCCAGAACAAAGAGCCTCATAAGAAATGTGTTTGCACCTACACTAGCCGCGATTTTGAAAAGGAAACTCCGGGTGTGCCCTATGACGCCATATGGCCAGTTAAAGGTTTTGCAGCGACTGTTGTGAACACGTGTGTTAAACGGGACTATTATGACCTGTGTTACAGGCATAAAATTAACGAACCTCAGCAGGCGGCTCACAAATGTCTATACAAGTCGTACACTGCAAGAACAATTCGCCACATTTGTAGTCGGCTAGACCCTCACCGGGTATATAATTTGTTAAGGGTGGTGTACGGGCTGTCAGCTGTGAAGAAAGGTGTCAACGATGATATGATTAAGGTCTTGGCAGCGGCTGTCAATGAGATCCGAAACGCTGCTGAGCCCTGCTCAAAACTCGAACGTATGCAGGGGCTGTGTCCCCATTTTGACAAAAGTATGATAGAAAGGGTTATAGAAAGACAAATGTGTGACATTTATTATAAAAACAGAAGAATGAAGACTTTAGCCCCACGAAAGTTGTTTTAAAAAGCAGACCATAACTGTGTTACTTAACGCTCCATACTTACTCACTTTTAGGCGGTGAATCCGAGTATCGTGGTGCAAGATGTCTATGAGTTACACCCGGGCTACATCTGTATCGGGAGATTGATATTTGTGCTGGTTAAAGAAAGAATACCTGAAATACACCCTTTGACTCTGCGGTATCTGAACATTTCGGAACCTTCGGCCTCGTTGCAGTGCAACAGTCATGTGTGTATCGCCAAATGGTGTATCAACGCCCGGCTACCCGCATCTGTTAAATGCCGGAACTCGGACAAAGATCACGCTCGCGAGTTAGGACTTTCACCATTGACTGGGATACAGGGGGCTTTGGAGCACATGATTGAAGATTATCTCACAAATAAAGGTTCTGTATTGTCCTACCTAGAACTGTATGAACTGTTGAATTCTGTCCGTATCCTGAGCGTTCAGAGTTATAGGCGTGGGGAGCGGGAAGTCATGTCTAGAGCTATTGAGAGTACAGCTATAAAAATATCAAAGTTCGTGATGCTTAGGGTGAGTAAAAGGACCTGCTCTGAGTAACATGTGTAACGGGTGTTGTACTATGTATACACCAGTAAAAAGGCCCCAGTGGTCCATAGCTTTGACAGTTATAAGCTATGTACCACAAAATGTCAAATACACGCTGGCTATGTAGTCCCGCCACACTTTTATGTTTTTTATGTTTAATAAAATGACCTTACACAAAACATGCGTCTTTCATTTCATGGTGATGGTGGGTGACAGCATGACGGGTGCAGCTTTAAGGAAGCTTTATTACGATACACAGGGGGTTGGAAGCTTCGGAGGCTCCGAAGCTCTATTTAGAGGGGCTCGAGCTGAAAATGAATCTGTAAACCGTGCCGGTGTGAAGACATGGTTAGCTGGGGAAGAGGCTTATTCGCTCCACAAACCGGCCAGGAGACGCTTTAAGAGGAGGGCCACCGTTGTTAGCGCACAGCTCGATTATCAGTGGCAAGCTGACATAATCATTCTTCAAGATCTAGCAAAACATAACAATGGCTCCATGTATATATTAACCGTCATAGACGTCTTGTCCAGGTACGCCTATGCAGAGTCGTTAAACGATAAAAGTGGTACCAGCGTCACAGCCGCTTTTAAAGACATCTTCGCTAGAGGTCGCGTACCTCAGAAACTACAAACAGATGCCGGAAAGGAATTTTTAAACAAACCTTTCCAAAAATGATTAAACCAGCACGCTGTTCAACATTTTGTAACACACACAGAGGTAAAGGCTGCGGTTGTAGAGCATTTTAACCGAACTTTAAAGTCAAAGATGTGGCGATATTTCACTGCCAACAACACCTACAGATATGTGGATCTTCTACAGGCTTTTATAGATGTTTGCAACGCCACCTACCACAGGACAATCAAAATGGCCCCCGTTGAGGTAACGAGGGATAATTCGTTAATGGTGTGGAGAACTGTGTACGGTAGTCGTCTTACGCCGAAGGTCAAGAAACCGTCTTTAAAAGAAGGGGATCATGTCAGGGTTTCAAGGTTGAAGGGCATCTTCACCGAAAGCTACCAACAGACATTTAGTGATGAGATATTTATAGTGGAAAAGGAAGAGGTTAAAGAAGGGGTGTACATTTATAAGATGAAGGACTACGATGGTGAAAAGGTCACAGGTATATTTTACAGCGAAGAGTTACAGAAGGTTCCCTACGATCCGAACCGGGTGTACAGGGTTGAAAAGGTTCTGAAAAGGAAAGGGAGCGGTGCCAGGAGACAGGCGTTGGTCAAATGGCGGGGTAGCCCGAGAAATTTAACAGTTGGGTTCTGGCCAGCTCGCTGCACGCTGTGTGAGGTCAAGCTGTAAGCGATGAGATGGAGAACTCACCTTTTTATATCACGCTACCGTCCAACGCTTCGAAGGACATGTTCCCAGACAATCAGATTTCTAGTTATACGGTGAAACTGGCAAAGCCGGTGGATTTGAAAGGACCCTGGGAGGTGGCGCTAATGGAGATACAGTACCCTAGAACTTGGAATACATTTACAAAGCCTGAGGCTAAATTTCATATAAAGCGCACTCAGGACTCCCTGAGCTTTCCCCAGACTTTCCCATACGGCTATTACCCAACCGTAGCGTCGGTGGTCGATGCCATCAACAAATCTATAAACACCGTTGAAGAGTATGCGAATATACATCTGGTGTCGGATTACGTTAGAAGAAAAGTTTTTCTTAAAGCCCCCGAGTTTGATACCAGGTTTACCTGTACTGGTAAATTACAGCAGATTTTAGGGACCGTGCAGCATGTGCAAAGACAGGTGGATCCAGACCCCACATGCCCCGATATTAACGGCGGATTTTATACACTCTACGTGTATAGCAACATCGTAGAACCGCAGAGGGTCGGGGACAGTTATTCACCGTTGTTGAGATGGGTCCCTGTGCAGGGCGAAAATAACACAATGGTTAATATGCAACATCACAAACTCGACTATGTGGCAATTTCTATAAACCATTTTGACACTATAACCATCATGGTGTACAACGATCAGTCGGAGCCGGTGGCCTTTAAATACGGGAAAGTTATTGTTAAGCTTCATTTAAGACCCCGTCGCGACGGTGACTATTAGGCTGTTGCGATGGTCGTCATGAAAACCTACGGGGATCCCTCTATGTACAGGGACTATTATAGAGTTCAGGCGGGCTATGGAGGTCCCCCGCCCTACTTTCAAGGGGCTCCTGTTATGTACGGGGCTGGATTGGGGGGCTTCTTCCGGAGCCTGTTTAGGCAAGCCATGCCCTTTTTGAGAAGAGGGTTAGAAATTGCAAAACCTCATGTTAAAGCGGCTGCTATGAACATAGCCCAGGACGTCGTGGGTAGTGTAACGTCGGCTGTCGCCGAGCGTATGAACATATAGCCCCAAGGAGGAGCTGGGATGCTGTACAATGCGCATGCTGGTGTTAAAAGGAAGCGAAGGGCTTCATGGCGTAGGGGGCCACCAATGCCCTATAAGAAGCGTAGGACTACTTCAAAAGGCCCACACAAAAGAAGAGCCATAAGACGGAAGAGATCTTCCAAGAAGAAGAAGAGAACACGTTCTAGTGCAAATATTTTTCAAAGCAGCGGTCATGGCCTTCGTACACTGTGCATCGGGTGAATATGCCAAATCTGAGTTAGATCTGTTTTCTCTCAAACCAACACAGAGCAGCATTGAAAACAGTTTTTTCATGGAAGTGTTCCCTATGGCCGCTCTGACGCCGCTTACACTGATAGAGTTTTATGTGTCGGGGTCTACGGATATGTACCTGGATCTCAACAACACTCTTCTGCACCTCGTCTGTAAAATAACCAAAGCGAATGGTGCCAACATCGAGGCTGATGCTAGAGTGGCCCCGATCGCATACCCCATCGCAACCATGTTTAATCAAGTGGACATTAACCTAGGCGATCGACTCGTCATGCAGAGTGATAACATGTATGCCTACAGGGCCTAGATAAAGAGTGTTCTAAATTACAGTTGTGACGCGCTGGACACACAGCTTTCAGCTGGGCTCTTCTACAGAGATACCGAAGTGCATTTGGAGAACACGGCTTTCGACGGGGGCAACAAGGGTTTTAAAAAAAGAGCCAGCTTCGTCACCGACAGTAGGCAGTTTGACCTCCTGGAGTGCGTACATTCAGACCTTTTCTTCCAAGACAAACTGCTAGTCAATGGTATAGATCTTAAGATCAAACTCAATCGTAACAAGGACGCTTTCTGCCTCATCAGTGGCGATGCAGAGCAGTATAAACTGGTTATATTGTCCGCGAGCCTGTTTGTAAAGAGAGTGAAAGTGTCCCCGACCGTCAGACTGGCCCATGCAGAAGCTTTACACTTATCGAACGCCAAGTATGCCATTGAAAGAGTGGCTCTGAAGATATTCAGCATCCCCGCCGGTACCCGATTAACGCAGCAGCAGAATATATTTCTGGGACAATTACCGAAACTCATCATCATAGGGTTCATGGACAATACAGCTTTTAGTGGCCTCTACAACTCAAACCCTTTCAACTTCAAACACTACGATATCAACTACGCCGCTTTGGTTCACGAGGACGCTGTGATACCCGCAAAACCCTTCACGCCGAATTTTGGAACATCAAATTTTGTCAGGGAATATCTCGGGCTGGTCTCGATAACGGGGAAACATCTGCGGGACTCAGGAGTAGTTGTTTCAAGAGAGGGGTATGCGGCCGGCTACACGCTGTTTGGCATCGACCTGACGCCTGACATGGAAGACGGTGACCACTACAACCTGATCAAAAACAGAAATCTAAAAGCAGAAATACGCTTTACACAGGCGCTAGCTGCCAATGTGAACATGGTTGTGTTCTCGGTATTCGACAGCGTTATCCAGCTCAACCACACACGGCAGCTTATGTTTGACTACCATTAAAAGAGTGTAAAATAATTTTTTTTTTAAATAATAAATGGACACTGCGGAGATACAAGACTTCTTAAGTAGACATAAATATGCTAAGAAATACTTTCTAGGTGTATTCCCTAGCGATGGACTACCTGAAAAGATAGGCCCAGAAAGACCCCGCACCCTCGTCTTTAACACCGATCCCCATTACAAGGACGGTACACATTGGGCGGCTCTGTTTCTGGATGTGGACATGGTTATAGTGTTTGATAGTTTAGCAGAGTTCCCGGAGCATAGCATTTATACAAAGCCGATATTCAAATATGTAAAAAAAGCCACGGTTGAGTATAACAAACTATGGGGGTCATTCTGACCTCGGCGGTAAATGGCGCTTACCGCCGGCCAGAAGACCGCCATAACACCGCCGCGGCTGCGGTAAACCGCCATGGTCATTCGGACCTGCAACTGCCAAACCGCCGAAAACCCGACATCCTCAATAATCCACCACACCAAAGGTCAGTGAAAAAATGTCGCTGACCAAACCTCCACCGTCACGCCAACAGAAATACGCCCATACCATTCCGACCCACAAATCCACGCAGCGGTCTTTCCAACGCGGTATTCCATTGGCCGTACACACCGCCGCGGTCAAAATACACACACCCATAGAAAACTCAGCCACATTGGTCAGTTCGAAATACACACACCTGATACACATACTAACACCACTCCCACACACCCAACACAATATAAAACACACACCCACATCACCCACAAGCCCCTACGACCTGAAATCATTGACGAAGGCTAGAGACAGAGCACAGAATCGATAATCCCACAACACAGAGGCACACAACACCATCACCCACACAGAATACACGCACCAACCACCACACCACCACACGCACCACACTCATCACCACAAATGCCACCCCACACCTCAACCACACCACCCCATGGCACCCTAAAGAAACCCCAGGTTCAGTGATGCCGAACTCAGGGTCATGGTGGAGGAAATAGTCCGTGTAGAGCCCCAGCTCTTCGGGGCACAGGTGCAGCACACCACAATTGCCAGGAAGATGGAGCTATGGCAAAGGATAGTGGACAGGGTTAACGCGGTGGGACAGCATCCACGCAATCGGGAGGACATCAGGAAGAGATGGAATGACCTACGGGGGAAGGTGCGTTCCATGGTATCAAGGCACAACATAGCGGTGCAGAAGACTGGCGGCGGACCCCCACCTACTCCCCCAGAATTTACCGCGTGGGAGGAGGAAGTCTTGCACATCCTGCATCCTGAGGGCCTCGCTGGAGTAGGCGGAGGAATGGACTCTGGTAAGGCAAATCTTCACTACTGCTTCCCACCCCCACCTGCATGCCAAATCATACCCCCACCCTCACCCCCTCCCCCATCACACCAACCCCTAGCAAAAGCCTCACCATCACAACCCACCCATCCCAACACCAAGCCCTGCATGCGACCCCAAAGCATGGACACCCATCACCAAAGCATGCCCACTGCACACACACATCACCCCCACAAGCCACCCTCACAAAAGCCCCCACAAGGAAATGCCTGCACATGGGTACACGGACACCCACCCATCACACGAAATCCCACACACAGAAGCAATAACCATACCTTTATACCCCTGCAGGACCCGAACGCCACCACACCGCCACGGAGGGTCCAGAGATGTCCATCCCACCCCCAGAAGAGGCCCCCAGCGATGACAGCAGCTCTGTCTCCCTGGACCCAGACGACCAGGCCGGCCCATCGGGGACCTCTGGACAGTCGGTTCCCCACAGACAGCCACAGGCTACACCAGACCCAACCCCCTCTGGGAACACCAGCACAGCTCCCACCCAGCGGGCCCATGCCTCTGTCTCCAGGGCACGTAAATCAGCGGTGTGTCCACCACTACAGGGCACCAGGTTGACCCACCACCCCAACAACAACAGGGACCTGGGGGCAGTGGTAGTGGGCACACCGGCCAGGGGACAGAGGCCCAGGAACACAGGGGAACTGGGAGGGCTGCTGTGCGACAGGGGGGGGACAGGCCCGGGGAACCGACTCTCCAAGAGGCCCTCTCCTCCATCATGGGAGCATACCACCGCTCCCAGGAGACGATGGCGACGGTACTGGCCCGGTTCCAGGAGATCCAGGAACTGCAGGAGGAACGGTACATGGGGTTCAGGGAGGAACTGAGGAACATCGGTTCCGCAATGGGGACCATCGTCCTGGCCCTTACCCAGATCGTCACCACATTGCGGGACCATGTGGCACCCCAAAGGGCCCCTGTCACTAGCCCAGGCCAGGAACAGCCTACCACCTCCGCCGGCGCTAGTGGACAGGAGGCCCCCACACAACGACAGGCCACCAGAACCCCACCTCCTGCAGAAGAAGAACCACCCCGCAAGCGGAACCTGAAATCTCACAAGAAGAGAGAGGAGGATTGCAAGACCCCCGCCAGCCTAAGATACCCCCTGATGTCATCCCACTGTCCCACATTGTCACCCTGTCCAACCTTGAACTGCCCCTGCTCCATCCTTCCACAGGCATATGGACAATGCACCTGTGCGACTGAGAACTGGACTCTGCCATGGACATTACTCCACCCCCACCCATCCCCGCTTCCCAATCATTTACCTATATCTAGCACTTAAAATAAATCACTTATTCCACTTAAATAAACAGGAGTCTGCTTGTATTCTTAACAAATGTATTACACATAACGGTTCAATAATGGCCAGTTACTTTGTGATGACAACATACCAATTTCAATAAGGTTTAGTCCATGGGCAAACAAAGCTGAAGTCAGGCAGTGGGTCATACAGCCCTGAAAAGGGAAGTGAAAGTCACAAATCAGTTAACAGGAACTGGGGGGAAACACAGACAGTGGAGACGCATGAGGCCTTAAGTAAATGTAAATAGGGGTGGTTGTTTCTTACCTGTGTGCTACTGAAAGTATTGTTGTATGACTGTATCCCTGTTGTCTGTGTCGTCCCCGTCGTCTTCCTCCTCTTCACTCTCCACAGGCTCCACAGCTGCAACAACACCACCATCTGGACCATCCTCCTGCAGAAAAGGCACCTGGCGTCGCAATGCAAGATTGTGAAGCATACAGCAGGCCACGATGATCTGGCACACCTTCTTTGGTGAGTACATGAGGGATCCCCCTGTCATATGCAGGCACCTAAACCTGGCCTTCAGGACCCCGAAGGTCCTTTCTATGATCCTCCTAGATCGCCCATGGGCCTCATTGTACCGTTCCTCTGCCCTGGTCCGGGGATTCCTCACTGGGGTCAGTAGCCACGACAGGTTGGGGTAACCAGAGTCACCAATTAGCCACACACGGTGTCTCTGTAGCTGTTCCATCACATAAGGGATGCTGCTATTTCGCATGACATACGCGTCATGCACTGACCCAGGGAACTTGGCATTTACATGGGAGATGTACTGGTCAGCCAAACAGACCACCTGGACATTCATCGAATGATAACTTTTTCTGTTTCGGTACACCTGCTCACTGTCTTTGGGGGGAACCAAAGCCACATGGGTCCCATCAATGGCCCCAATGATGTTGGGGATATGTCCAAGGGCATAGAAATCACCATTCACTGTAGCCAATTCGCCCACCTCAGGGAAAATAATGTAGCTCCGCATGTATTTCATCAGGGCAGACAACACTCTGGATAAAACCTTAGAAAACATAGGCTGAGACATCCCAGATGATATGGCCACTGTTGTCTGAAACGACCCACTTGCCAAAAAATGGAGTACTGACAGAACCTGCACCAGAGGGGGAATCCCTGTGGGTTGGCGTATGGGGGACATCAGGTCTGGCTCCAGCTGGGCACATAGTTCATGTATAGTTGCTCTGTCAAGCCGGTATGTAAGTATGATATGTCGTTCTTCCATTGTCGACAGGTCCACCAGCGGTCGGTACACAGGAGGATTCATCCTTCTCCTCGCAAGTCCCAGCGGACGGTGCCTAGGAAGGACAACATGGAGCACAGAGTCAAGCAACCCACAGGTTCGTTCACACAGCTTGCACAGTACACGAATCGCTATGCATGGAACGGCTTGTATGAGTGGCAATGCAAGGCCTAGGCCTGTGTGACGCAGTAGAAATCATGCCATGTGGGCCCTTGAAATGGCGGCTGCCTGACCTGTGAAGTGTGACAGTGGGATGTGAGGTCACTGCGCTGGCGTGGCACACCGTGGCGGTAGGCGGTCGAAGACCGCGGCGCAAAGCAGCATTGGTTAACATTGAACCCTATGGGTCTCAGGAGCCAATGACGATGTGCGCCGGCGGTCGCGGTACGCACGCAGCGGTACGCACCGCCGCGGGCGTGACCGCCATTTTCTATCTGATTAATCACTCGAGACCTGATCATCCACAGGAGAGGACCTATACTACAAGTGCTGCTGTGACCTCGGTCTGGGAGATACAATGGCTGCTGCGACTGGGGAAAGGGCCCCTGCCTTCACTTCCGAAGAATTGGAGAAACTTGTTGATGGGGTCCTCCCCCAGTATGCGCTACTCTACGGTCCTCCAGACCAACAGGTTAGTACACAGGGTGCACGCTGAATGGGCTATGCCTGTGTTGAGTGGGGTGTATGTAAGATGGTGGGGAGGGGAGCGAATGAGGAGTGCAACGCACAACAGATGGGAACATGTGCCACATGGCAAGGTTGGGGAGGGGGGGCCACTCACATCTACCATGCAGAAAAGTGATGATATTTCCTTTCCCACCCAGTACATGTCAAATAGGTCAGCGCCCATCAGAAGATCGACATTTGGCGTGCCATCGCTAAGGACGTCCGGGCCCTGGGGGTCCACAACAGACGGGGCACCCACTGCCGAAAGAGGTGGGAGGGCATCCGCCGCGGGACCAGAAGGACCGCCGAGACTCTGCTGGGGATGGCCTCCCAACGTAGGAGGGGTGCCAGCCGCCAATTGACCCCCCTGATGTCCCGGATCCTGGCGGTGGCCTACCCCGATTTGGATGGGCGCGTGAGGACATCACAGCAGACACAAGGGGGTGAGTATCAGCACATTCTGCTATCTTTGCGCGCAGTGGAGGTGTCTGGGTTGGGGAGGAGGGCTGTGGGTAACTCAAGGCCAGGGCGCTTTCTGTAGGCTAGTCCCCTCCGTTAGGCATGGCCCTGTGCCCCCACCCCCCACCTCTGTAGGTTGCCAAGTACAGCTATCCATGGTCCTGCATCACCCATGTGTGCACTTGTCGTCCATAGACCTGTAGGCCTAGTCACAAGAACTGAGTAGTGTACCCCGATTGCGCAGCGTAGTGCAGGGGGCTTCTGTGTCTGTCCTCTCCGCCAACGGTGTTGTCAATGCATGCACTCAACCTGTCTTCATTTCTCCCCCCCACCCATTTTCTTTTTCTTCCTTTGCATGTGTGCATTAGCATCATCAGGCGGAGGAGAAGTGGCATCGGCGCACGAGGGAGATGCATCTCACATGACCCCGGAGGGCCATGCAACCGACTCCGAGTTCACCAGTGAGATGGAGGGCGAGGGGAGCTCCACAACGGGGACCCGTGGAGACGTCAGCGACACCGACACGTCCTCGGAAGGGAGCTCCCTTGCGGTGGCGGCAACATCCGTGCCCACCGCCACAACAGGTACAGCCGCCACCCAAGCGCACCAGCCCCGCCCTCCCAGCAGCCCCTCAGCCTTCGCTCCGTGACCGCTCACCCAGGAAGGTGGGCATCTCCTTCACCCCAGGCACCTCAGGCCCTGCCCCAGTTACCCCTGCTGCCCTCAGTGAGGAGGTCATTGACCTCCTCCAGACCATCATTGTTGGGCTGTCTACCCTTTTGAATGCCATCCAGGGTGTAGAAAGGGAGGTGCATCGGAGCAATGCATACCTGGAGGGCATTCATTCGGGTCAGGCTGCCCATCAGCGATCGTTCAACGCTCTGGCCTCAGCACTGACGGCAGCCATTGTCCCTGTCTCCAGCCTCCTTCTTCTAACTCCCTCCACCCAGTCCCAGTCTCCTGTTCCTCAGCCTATCCCATCCACACCATCAGACCAGCCTGCACACACCTCAACACCCAAGGGCAGCTCATCCAGACATAAGCACCACAGATCCCACAAGCATTCACACAAACAACATCCAGATGCAGACATGCCAACAGTCACTACCACCTCTGTGTCCCCCTCCTCCTCGTCTCCCTCCTCCCTCCCTGTGACGTCTTCACTCACACCTGCATGCACACCACCATCAGCCAGTACTTCCATCACCAGCACACCCTCCATTACAGTCAGCACACGTGCAGTCACCACCCCCACTGCCATTTACACGTCCCCTGTGTCCTCTCCGACTGTGTCTGTCACCCCCTCTTCCAAACCACACAAACGCAGGCAGCCACCCACCCAACAGCCATCCACCTCACGACAGCCTCCAGCCCAAGCACCTGCACCCAAAGACAGCACACTTGACTCTCCTACAACCACATCCTCTTCCTCCACTTCCATACCCACTGCACCTACCGTTCCCATTGCTCCTAAAAAACTTTTCCTCTCCAAAATTAACCTCTTTGCATCACCTGACCCACCCCCTCCATCTGGTAAGAGTCCAAAGAGCACCTCAGCCACCACCAGCCCTGCATCTAGTATCACCATAGTGCAGGGCTATTGGAGTCCACCAGCTCCTAGGGAAGGAACATCGGCCAGCAGCAAGGGGACAGCCAGCCCACCCCCTGGGAAGAGGACAAGAAAAATTAAGGGCCGGCGCGAAAAGCCTGAGACGGCTGCCACCAAGGAGATTGGCCTTGCCACGTCACCTGCCACATCATCTAAGGGAGGCAAGGGCCAGAGAGCTGCAGCGAAGGAGGGCAAGGGCAGCAGGGCGGAGAAGACAGGCAGCAGCCGAGCGCACCAGGAGGGCCCCACCAGCCCCATACCGGGTGTGACGGACGACACCCACGGGCCCAAGACTCCATCACAGGAGGGCCCGCTACCGCGAGGTCGGAGGGCGACTAAGCGGGGAGTCTTGGCCAGGTCTGGCTCCCTTGAAAGACAGGACAAGCACCGCTGAACAGGGCCCCGCCGTGAAGAGCACCGCTGAGGAGGGCCCCGCCAAGACAGGCACCGCTGAACAGAGCACCGCTGAACAGGGCCCCGCCAAGACAGGCACTGCTGAATAGGGCCCGCCGTGAAGAGCACCGCTGAACAGGGCCCCGCCGTGAGGAGCACTGCTGAACAGGGCCCCGCCAAGACAGGCACCGCTGAACAGGGCCCTGCCGTGAAGAGCACTGCTGCACAGGGCCCGCCAAGACAGGCACCGCTTAACAGGGCCCCGCCGTGAAGAGCACCGCTGAGCATGGCCCCGCCGTGAAGGGCACCGCTGAACAGGACCCCGCCGTGAAGAGCACCGCTGAACAGGGCCCCGCCGTGAAGATCACCGCTGAACAGGGTCCTGCCGTGAAGAGAACCGCTGAACAGGGCCCCGCCAAGACAGGCACCGCTGAACAGGGCCCCGCCGTGAAGAGCACCGCTGAACAGGGCCCCGCCAAGACAGGCACCGCTGAACAGGGCCCCGCCGTGAAGAGCACCGCTGAACAGGGCCCTTCATCTCAAGCACCGCTCCGCTGGGCCCTTCCTGTCAAGCACCGCTCCGCTGGGGCCTTCATCTCAAGCATCGCTCCGCTGGGCCCTTCCTGTCAAGCACCACTCCGCTGGGGCCTTCATCTCAAGCACCGCTCCGCTGGGGCCTTCCTCTCAAGCCCCGCTCCGCTGGGCCCTTCCTGTCAAGCACCGCTCCGCTGGGCCCTTCCTGTCAAGCACCGCTCTGCTGGGCCCTTCATCTCAAGCACCGCTCCGCTGGGCCCTTCCTGTCAAGCACCGCTCCGCTGGGGCCTTCATCTCAAGCACCGCTCCGCTTGGCCCTTCCTGTCAAGCACCGCTCCGCTGGGCCCTTCATCTCAAGCACCGCTCCGCTGGGCCCTTCCTGTCAAGCACTGCTCCGCTGGGCCCTCCCTGTCAAGCACCACTCCGCTGGGCCCTTCCTGTCAAGCACCGCTCCGCTGGGCCCTTCATCTCAAGCACCGCTCCGCTGGGCCCTTCCTGTCAAGCACCGCTCCGCTGGGGCCTTCATCTCAAGCACCGCTCCGCTGGGCTCTTCCTGTCAAGCACCGCTCCGCTGGGCCCTTCATCTCAAGCACCGCTCCGCTGGGCCCTTCCTGTCAAGCACCGCTCCGCTGGGCCCTTCATCTCAAGCACCGCTCCGCTGGGCCCTTCATCTCAAGCACCGCTCCGCTGGGCCCTTCCTGTCAAGCACCGCTCCGCTGGGCCCTTCCTGTCAAGCACCGCTCCGCTTGGCACCGCCGTCTCAAGCACCGCTCCGCTGGGCACCGCCGTCTCAAGCACCGCTGGTCCATTGACAGTGCCGGTTCTGTGTCGAGCAGGTGTTCACGAAGCACTCTGGGCACCATGCCTCCTCCAATACCAGTGGAGTCGGTTATCCATCTGATGGACTGTGGCTTTGCACTCCCCAGGATGGTACAGTGGGCATGGAGGCCCCTCGTGGATCTGGCGTCGTGGACTCATGTGGCTGAGGTGCCCCCCTTTCCCTTCCCCCTGAGGTGCCTGTTGTTTTATCATCTGATGCCCCTGCAGTGTTCTCTCCAATGGTATCCGGTCTCCTGTGTGGGCTTTGCCCATGTGTTTGTACACATTGGCCCACGGACTATGGATATTTAACGGACTGTGCAGGACTTATTGACTATGTTTATACTTTGCACTATGTTCATTATTTCTTTTGTATATTTCATATGGCATATTTATCATGACTTCAATGAAGCTATTTTATACATAAATTTTAAACTTCATTTTAATTATGTCTTTGCATTCTTCCGGGGGGTTTGGGGGGTGTCACTCTGACTTGTTGCTCTGCATTGGTGTGTAGGTATTGGGGGGGTGGGTTGGAGGGGTGGGTGTATCGCGTATGTGTGTGCACGTAACCTTTCCTCCTCCCCCCTCCCCTGTGTCGTAGGTGCAGTACTCACCGTTGTCGTCTGCGCCGGCGTTCGTACTCCTGGTAGATGAGCAGGTAGACAATAGCCGGTAGGATGTGTAATTCGGGCTCCATGCTGTCCTCCTTCCTCGTGGAGTGTGTACAGGTGAGCGTTTTCCCGTTTGTAGTCTGTTTCCGCCGGGTTTTTATCGGCGGGGCTCCCGCCCCGGAAAAGTTGGCGGATTGGTGAGTTGTGATAGGGTGGGCGGTACATTGTGTGCCGCCTGCCTGTTGGCGGTGACCGCCGCGCTGTTTGTCGGTCCCGCCGTGGCGGTCGGAGTGTTAAAGTGGCGGGTTGTGTTGGCGGTTCCCGCCAGGGTCAGAATTGCATTTTTTGGACCGCCTGCCTGTTGGCGGGTAGGCCGCCGCTTTATCACCGACCGCCAGGGTTAGAATGACCCCCTATGTGTGCAGGATCCTTTAGCCATCACATGCGGGGAACATTGGATATATTTTATTAGTAAAATGTCTGCAGGTATGACGTTTAGAATTTTTTTTAATCTGTACTCAGCCGATCTAGTAAACAACGACGGTGTTGTTTTGAAATATGTGAATGAAAACTCCAGTAGAATGTCGAGCGCTGTTAAAACAGAATATGGTCTTTGTCAAAAGTGTAAGGCATTGTAAAGCCGCTATTTGTACTGATGAGTGTCTAAAATAAAAAATAAAAATCTTAAACATGATTTCAGCCTAGGCATTTTTTATTCACACGGTGCACATTTTCAAACCATTTAAAAAAAAAAGATGTCGGACTACTGTTGAAAATGTAAAAGTGTTTATTACAAACCTGTTTCTTCACGAACATTTACAAGGGTAAACATATAAAATGAAGCAAAAAATTTAGACACGCAAAACTTTTAACAAAAACTGTACACGGGTGCAAATTTCGGGATCACATTAGAGCGGTAGCCAGGTGTTCATTTTGAACAGTCTCTTTTTACTCCCCAGAGGAAGAGCAACGCTGCTCCTAGATGGTGTTAGTTGTGGAAAGAAAGGCGACGTCGATATGGCGGGGCTCATTGTAAAAACAGCAGGGGCCGGATCTTTTAAACTTTCAAGCTTACGACGGTTCTCTGCGTTACCGATAATCGTTGAGGGAATGTTGAGTTCCGCAGCGTCACTTAGGAACTGCTCCCAACCTCTAGGAGCGTCTTGTGTTGATAGGGTTTTACCGTGTGTGAGACCCCTGACCAGATCATACATGTGGGAACCAGCAACCGGCTGACCCTTGTAAACGAATTCACCCCTGTCGTTCCACGATGTCAAATCTTTAGTAGCAGTCATTTTACTGAGCAACATTTGAGCAGCCCCCCTATACTTCTGACTTATATTTTTTAAAAGGTCTACGACAAAGGCATCCGGGGCGGGTGAGGGCCCTAGGTCTTGAGGCGCCATAGAGGGTACTGGATGCTGTTCAGCATCTGGGGTATACAGAGTAAGTTTGTTTTTTTCAGAGGTTAGTTGCTTGTAGTACTGTAGAAAGTTTTGAATGGCTCCTGAGTAAAGCCCCACTTTGTCGTATGGTTTTAAATCAGTTCGGTTCAAAATGACTTTGATTTCAGCATCGAGACGCTGCGTTTCGTTTTTGCGTATGTCCCAGACATCAGTGGTAGAAGGGCCAGATGTTCCAGCTGTTGCTGGGGTACAAGGTACATTTTGTTGGCGTGCTCCATCAGGGCCTCGACAGTAGCCCTGTGATTAGGGGTATAGCTATACCTAGCAGCGACCCTATAAAACCACCAGACTGTTTGACCAGTTTTCTTTTAGAAAAGAGCGACGCCCTCTTATTGCTGAGCTTCTTTATAATGTGGCGCTTCTTCTTCAGAACGCGTAACTGGCTCGTTGATATCGGGATATTACCTTTTAGGGTGTTTAGGGCTATTTCTGAAATGGCTGCCACTAAATCGTCCGAGGCAGCGCAAAGGATGGCCTTTCTTTTCGAGGGGCTGGCTGTGATCAGCATTTTTAGGAGGCCTAAATTACGCCGCAGCCTCGCAGACATTGTGGGGACCTTATATTACAAGGTTTAGAGTGTAAATGTTATAAAAGTCTTTTTACTTGTTCTTTTTATAGGCTTTGGGCCCTGTTTTAGGCATGTAGGCGACTGGGAAGTCAGGTGGTAGTAGACCTGCGCGCAGTCTGTAGTCTTCTAGAGTGTTGGGTTTTAAATCCACCAGTAAGTAGCCGTGGGGTTTTGCTGTAGCATCATTAAAGGCCTCCATGAAAAACTGCGTGTTTCCGGGGTACATTTGTTTAGCTACAATTGAGATCTGAAGCGTGTCTCGGGGGGTTTTAAATAAGACCAGGTATCAGGCGTTGAGAGTTATGGACCGGCTGCTCTTACCCTTGTAAAACAAGTTCTGCACTATATAGCATATGCTCAGATTACGGTGGTGTGAATATTGAGTAAAAGCCATCTCAATCTCGGGGTGGTCCCCGCCTTCACACATGAGATCGTCCACCACGATCATGTTTACAAGTTGTTTAGGTAACAAGTCATCATCGTTGAGATTACCGGGGATGCCTTCTATAAACCGGATGTGTGGGAACTTTAGGGTGAGTTCCGTGTAACGATCCTGCCAGCAGGAATAAAGCCACCCGATGTTGTTAGGAGTATGAGATAAAACACCGGGAGCGTTTTCTAGCAGTTTCTTTATAAAAAATCTTTTACCGCTATTGGAGGGACCTGCTAAAACGCAAGAGAACGGGTGGTGTAGCCTGGTGTCCATATCTGGGTGGGGTTTGAGCCTCTAATGTCTTTTAATAACCGTAAGGCAGTGTTTTGTAGTACTCTGTGAGGACCCGTTTGTCAAACACTACTCTTAAGGTTTTATACAACGGTTGGGTTGTAATTTCCCACTTTTTCTTGGACCTGACTATGCTCGGGTGGTTTACGACTATGGCTTTGCTATTTTTGTGATCGCTCGAGGCGTAGTACTCATGCACCAGACCCATTAGACTGTCAAAGTTTATTTTAATCGTATTGTTGACGTTTAAAGTGATACCTTTGACTTTCATGCAAACCTTGTTGTTTGAGGTCTTATAACTGTACGTCTTAGGTCCTGATGAGGTAAATTCGAGTATATACTCCCCCTTTTCGAGCTCGCAAATCCCCTAGATAATCACCCAGCGGAGGATCTTCATCACCCTCTTTACTCACAAAAATAACAGAGTCAGTGTCGTGGTACAAACAACGATCCTGAAGCTTGTCCAGCAACCTGTAAAGCTCTAGCCGGGCATGAGCGGTTGTGAAGCATGCTATAAAGATGTTTATATTGTTACACGTTGTGGGGTACTCTTTGGCGTATTTCCAACATAGAACTGCCGTCTCGTCGTCGATAAATTCACAACTGGAAATGTCATTGGCCGTTGTGAATATATACTTAAAAAGCTCGTCTGGATCTGTGACAATGGATGTGTTTGACAAATTGGTATGCTGTGCGAATTTTCCCCACAAGGAATTGAGACAGAGCTTAGCTAGCTGACGGCGGGCGGGGTTAACCTTAATGAACGCAGGTCTCAGTTTAATACCCTCGCGAGCTTTGTAATCAGCGATATACTTTTTCTTTGAGGGCTCATCAACACACCAATCTCAATACCCCGAGGCCTCCTGTTTGTCTCTGAGAAAAAAGTTGATGTACTCAGAAAAGAGCTGGGTGGTTGTGTTTGGAAAGTGACAAATTTCCAGGATTTTACCGAGACGATACCCTTTCTCGAGGGCCGTCTGCACCTCGATGGTACACCATGTCCCCTCCAGCAGCCTCTGCTCATCACTATGCATGCATTCGCTAGTCTGTTTACTTTCAGCGCAGGTTCGGCATAGGGGGAACATTAGCTTACCATCGACTCTATACGGGAGCACCGGAAAGTAAAGTTTCCGCAGAGGGTGAATCTGGCACTTAACGATTCCAAAGTACTCTTTGAGAGGTTTAAAGTTCCTGTATATGATCGTAGGATGTCCCACAGGGTACAACTTAACCTTGTTCACAAACGGATACAGACTCGTGAAGTCATAGTAGTGTATTTTCTCACCCGGTCCAGCTACGCGGTACAATTGTATGGCGTTTGTACGACTGCCGAATAAGGCGTCACGGGGTTCCAACGGTCAAGGTAACTGCTAGCTCTTAATAAAAGTGCCCAGTTCACCATCTTTCGATAGCTCCGCTACCCAATCATGTTCCCAGAGAGTTCTCAGAACAAAGCCACAGCTCTCAATATACGGCGCCTTCGCCAGAGTCCGACGGTGCAGATATTCAAACATGGTGCCCTGCAGTCTATCAAACTAATGGGGTTTGTAACACTGTGGACACCCGTGGTAAAAGCAACCGTTGAACTCAAAGGCAGTTGGCACCCCGTTAATTAATGCATACCCGTCTAGGTAGTAGCGACCCAGACGGTATTCGCCGCCCTGCAAAGCGTGCTGAATGAAGATTTTCTCATTCGCAGAGACGTACATGAGCCACTGAGTAGACGGGGTGGAGTAACGTTTCTGTTTACCGTTATAGAGGTCAGGCGGTACTAAGGCGATAGTTCCATACAATAAAAACATGTGTTTATAAATAGACATACACATTGAAGCCAAAGTAATGTTTTGAAAAGGGTCCAGGTATTAAGTTATTAATTTTTTTACTCTTGCGTGATTTGGTTTAATAAACCTGACCCGCTTCGTCATCGTCACCACAACGTCTCTGAAAAGGTTGCATGCTTTTCGCAATATCATAACATCCGCCTGACAGTAAGCTTTCAATTCGGTTTGAAAATGAAACCATTTTTCACGGTTTTCATCGTACCACTGTAGAAAACTCTCTTTTTCAGAGGGCATCATGTACTCGTAACCATAACTGTCGGGCGTAGGCATAGGGCCGCTGTAATTCTGTTTCGCCCATATGTTAAAAAAGTGAGGGAAATAACCTTTACAACCTTCAAAACCAAAGGCTTTTGGCAGCTTGCTCAACTTCATGGGCAAAAAATTCAAGGTATCTATGAACCTAATGTCAAAAGGCACAACCTTTAGCAACATTAGTTTGGAACCTTGGGTAATGAGATTAACGGGCAGCTTTTCACGTATCAGGTCGCGGATAATGAAGAACAAATCGTATGCTTTGGAGTTGTGAGCCAGAAATGTATACTCCTGGTATCGCGGTTGCATGAACGTGTTGAGGAAATCATTCACGCATGACCGCCCTTCAAACTCCCATCTCCCATCACCTGTTAGATGGTGGGTGTAAATATAGTTTGGCTGGTGCACCCCCGTCTCTTGCGTACACTCTATATCAAATACAATATAGTCTTCTGTTTTTTTCTGGTGGTGACTTCTGAGCATGTAACACAAGTGGGTTGTTCCGGCTTTAATAGCCTCTGTACACCTAGGACATTGCATACCTTTACAGTTGTGTTTGACAGGCTTGTAACGACTGCAAACCCCACAGTCCGCTTTACGAACACATTGGGCTAGGCGGATGTGCGTGTTTAAGCAGTCTTGCGACCAACAAAACAGCTTGCACGTTGTGCAGTTCACTTTCTGAGTATCGTCATTGACACAGCCGTCCCTTTGACACATTTTACAGTGTAATTCACACTGATGTTTGGTCTGATTGTTGTATATGTGATCGCAATGCTCACACACATACTTGGCACCTAGAAAACCCTTCAGGTTCAAGACACTGTAAAAGTGGTTTTCATGATGTAGCACATACACGGTCTTGTTTTTCACACCTTCATTGGTAGTGAAGTATTTCCAAGAACCATCGTGGTATAGAACTTTTAACGTCACGGCAAAGTGGTTCTCAAAAAGTCCCAGGTCCCAAAAACCAACCATTCTGTCAGACGGTAGTTGAAGCGCCTCATGGGCTGCTACCGCCATCGACATAATAACGGCGTCTGGGTAGAGCGGTCAATCAATAAGCCTGCAATGCTTGCTGCCAGACACATATTGGTAACTCCGGTATTAAAATCGAGCAACCAACAAGATTTCTTGCCGATGATTTTACTGTACATAACGCTCTTTAAGTTTCTGGAAGCACCACCCTCGCGACCCCTAACAACGAGGGCGATGATTCTAAAGGACCCGTATGCCAGTAATTCAGCCTTGCTCTGTAAAAGTCTAGATAGGTTTTCTAAAAACGTCACAGCGTCAAACACATCCCGAGATGACCGTCTGGTGAACAGGGGACTATTGAGACCCTGTCCCTGAAAACGCATCTGAAAGAAATCATTAGGCCCCACATTGTGTAACAATCGTTCGATTAGCGTTTGAACAGCCTGATGTATAGTTATAACGTCATGATCTGAGGAGTGTAGGCGCTCAAGGTTAACAAACTCAAACTCCTCATAGTGCTCTGTAGCGTTAAACCGCTCTACAACGCGACTATACCGTCTCACACTTTCCATAAATACTGGTTCTGAAGCCTCAGCATGAGAATTACTGGTTGTTGGAGAGCTCGCGAGGTATGGTTAGGTGTAGGTGTGTTTTTAGACCTTCGGGTAACGCAGAGTCTGGCTTTCTTTAACTTTTTTATTACAAGCTTGCGGTTTCTAGCGCTACCAATACACTTTGGCTTCTTATGGGTCCATCTGGTTTTTGGTAACTGGCACCCGTCGATCTGAACAATATTTGGGGTGTTTACAAGTGGTGCCACTGACACTTCACCTACTGTGGGTGGGGGTCCTTCAGATTGTTTAGGGCTGAGACTGCTCTGACCATCATCCCCAGAGGGCCTGTAAATACCATCAACACCTCTTAACTGTATATTTTGACGCCTTATGGGCTGTGGTTTTGGGGGCTCACATGGCCTCTGACTTTTGAGCGCACGTAAAACTCTTAGAGCTCTGCTAAGAAGGTGCTGTGGCTTCTTTTTATAGTTAGTCCTAAGGCCCATTGTACCGGTAAATGTTGCTCTCACATTTCCCTGGTCTGCACGATCGCCTAGTCATGCTGGTATGCTACCCATGCCTACAACTGCTGAAGTGCAAGCTTGGACCACCATGCTTCTACACCGAGCCAGCAGCTGTTTTAAAGCCTTTATGTTAGCTCTGTATGTCCCTGTATTACAGTCGTTCTTACGCAATTTTAAGTTTTTTAGACGGAGTTGGAATTTTAATTCTAAACGACTGATGTATTTCTTTTATGTAGCTGTCAAGAACTCTAGTACAGTTTGAAAGGTTGGTTTCAAGGCCAGTAATTGAGACATTAGAGGTATGATTGCCAACTCCCAGAGACACCCCTGTTATCGGACAATGGCTGACGTTATCACCCCCATTCACTGCTGATGCACCGGAGCGGGACGTAAAAACAGGGTTCCAGTGTGAACACCCCTGAGATTGAGAGGCCTGATCATCACTCTGATTTTGTGATCCGCTACAACCTATACTGCTGGCGGGGTATATTGATGAGGATGGTGAAGACCACTGCGCACAGGCACTTGGTGTAGGACTGGTGGGGTCGTATGCCCCTGGGGGTGTATCGGGGGACATCAGACATGGGGAGTCTAAATGTTTATCCTAATAACTGATGGCCGCTGATGTAGAGACAGTGCTGTGGCCGGGTGCTGCTGATTGAGACCCTGCTGATTGTAACCTTGAGGGGCTCGTCTTAGAAATGTCACGAGGGGATGCGGGGGCTTCAGAACTTTGGTCAGTACCAGCTAGAGCCTTAAGAAGTACTATACAATGGGAATAAGGATCCTCTACAGTGTGATCATTTTCCAATGGCGAGTCATGTAACAGGGATGGGCTAGTTGTACAGCCTGGAGGGGTTAGGGCATTGACAGACACACCTGTATTAGAACGTTGGGACATAGGTGGAACCGGCTGCACCTTAACACATTTTTTAAAAGATAGGTCTAAAAGCACAGATTGTAGCTCAGGGGTCTGGAACTTCTTCCTACGATTCTTTAATGACAGCCGATTTATTTTAGGATTGCTGCACTGTTTTGGGGTCCCTCCAGAGGCCTCACACGGTACAAACTGTTGGGCGTTAGGGGTTGTAAGCACGATAATGTCCGATTGTCCAAGCCCCCTCCCCGGGGTAGTTGTTGCAGAAGTGTTTGCGGTACTGGTCATGCCCTTTATGACTGTTGGTGTGGTGTAGTTAAGAGTTGTACCTGGACCATGATCGTTGTCTGTAGAGCGGCTGCAGGGCGGGTCTTGGGGGTCTGGGCGGTTCACGAGTACCGATGGTGCTATGGGGTTTTGAGCAGTCCCAGTGTTGACGTTTAAAGACGACCTAGGCAATTTAGGCGGATGGCTGGCGCCTTTGGAGCTCTTGTGGGGTGACTCTAGGATGTAAAGATAGCAAAATACATATTACGGATTGTTATAGCTGCTATACCTATGGGGTGAAAGAGGTTTAGACACACTATGGATTGTATACATCAGACTCTTCAGTTTCTAAAACTCACTTGGGGTTTTCCGACTTGATGGACCCTTCTTAATAGGTGGTCCGTCCTTAGACGCTGGGGACTTCCTTTTGCGGTCAGTGTTTTTAAAGCTCCTATCCAGATTCATGGTCGCTTCTCCCTCAGGGATACCTTGGGATAAAAAAAAATAATGTTACATTTACAATATATTAATACATAGACTATACGTACTCCCTGAGGGGGTCCCAATATAGGGCTGGTTGTTGGGTTTTTTAGGTTTTCAGGGGGTTTACAAAAGAACTGCATTATTTACCTGCAAAAGCGTTATCCTGAGACATTGTGCACGGCCCGTCTTGAACCTGGAGTGTTGAAAAAAATAAAAAAATAAAAAATAAAAATAAAGAAATAAAAAATAATAATAATAAAAAAAATGGAAAAAAAATAACAAAAATAAAAAAAAATTAGAATAAAAAAATAAAAGCTCTCAAGATTCCAACTGTTGAACCCCTATGTTCTGGGAGTATAATACACCTCAACATTTGTAAAGCTTGTCTCAAAAACTATAAAAGGTTTAATAAACAGAGTCCACATGATGGCGCTATAACACAAGACAAACTCTATGATTCACTCTATAAGCCATTATTTATATAATTGTAAGGGTTGCACAAGATTATTTTACATATATTACAAGGCAGTCAAAGGTCTTTATAATGCGGTGTAATTACAACATTTGTAAAAATATATAACACAACCTATTTAAAAAACATTACAGTTCCTAGAATTCATATATGTACAATAGACTGGAAACCAGATCCTAGGATCCATGTCGGGTTTTCACCTCAGCTCAACAAGGCTCTGAACCATGTGTGGGGGTGGAGCTCAGTCTAAACTCCAAGCTGAGCCAACCCTACCAACACATTTAGAGTCTTTGTTTAAAAATGGCCGTCTGTGGATGCAGCATGTGTGAGGGCCTGGGTTTTTCAGGACATCAAACTAGGACACCAGACCCTACTGATCTAATGTGAGTGGATGGGGGCATTGTGGGGTCTGATGCTCTTTACCAGGGGTATATTTTAATTATTTTTATTTTTATTTATTTCAATATCTTTTTATTTTATTTTATTTCTTTTGTATTTATTTATGTGCTTTAAAAAAAAACCGACCTTGTAGACCCCCAGGGGCCCCTAAAATCCCAGGGTCACACCTGCCATATTTTTTGTTATTTTAAAAATCAAAAGCTGCCCAATGAGACCCTGGGGGCCTCTGAGACTCGTGTTCCAGGCCCTCAGGGCCCCATAGGGCCGATTGTTTTAACGAATTCGGCCCTATGGGGCCCTGGTGGTCTGGAACAAGAGGCTCAAAGGCCCCAAAAGTCCAAGGTACTGATGCCTTTTTTATTTTTTTTATTTTTTTTTATTTATAATTGTAAGGGCTCTAGGGCCCTAGTGCGCGAGGTCAGGGCCCCACAGACCCGGTCCTCGCGCCATTACTATTTTTATTTTATTTTTTTTAAAACAAACAAACGCCGCACTCTGGCGGCATGCGACCGGCTCACCGAGGCCTCATGGAACACCAAGAGGCCTCGGTGAGCCGATCGGAAGGTTTAATTACAGAGAATGCCGCGCTGAAACACACGCAGCATTCTCTGTATTTAAACCATCCATGCGGCTCTCAGAAGCCGCTAGGGAACACCCCAGCGGCTTCTGAGAGCCACCATACTCAGTTCTTAACACGTGGTCGCCGGGCGGATGCGGCCGCTCGGAGACCCCGTTATCAACTTCACAGATCTCTGCTCAGAGGTCGCGCGGCCCTCTGAGCAGAGATCTATGAACTTGATAAAACGATCTCCGGGCGTCCACAGCCTCGGGACCGTCGTAATTAACTCCACAGATCTCTGCTCAGAGGGCCGCGCACCCTCAGAGCAGAGATCTGTGAAGCTGATAACACGGTCCCTGGGCGTCCGCAGCCTCGGGGACCGACGTAATTAACTCCACAGATCTCTGCTCAGAGGGCCGCGCGCCCTCAGAGCAGAGATCTGTGAAGCTGATAACACGGTCCCCAGGCGTCCGCAGACACTCGAAGCCCGGTGCAATTATTAATTAATGCTAAACTGCTCTCAGGGACCGCATGGTCTCTGCGAGCAGTTTAGCATTAGTTAATAATTACACGGTCTCCGAGTGTCTGCGGACGCCCTGGGGACCGGTGTAATTATTAACTAGTGCTAAACTGCTCTCAGAGACCATGCGGTCCCTGAGAGTAGCGTGGAAAAAGTTAATAACGTGCTCCCCAGAGCTCAGGACTGCTCCGGGGAGCACTGTTATTAACATTACTCAGCGCTACTCTCAGGGACCGCATGGTCTCTGAGAGCAGCGCGGAAAAAAGTTAATAACGGGCTCCCCGGAGCTCAGGATGGCTCCGGGGAGCACTGTTATTAACATTACTCAGCGCTACTCTCAGGGACCGCATGGTCTCTGAGAGCAGCACGGAAAAAAGTTAATAACGGGCTCCCCAGAGCTCAGGACTGCTCTGGAGAGCACTGTTATTAACATTACTCCGCACTGCTCTCAGAGACCGCATGGTCTCTGTGATCAGGGCGTAAAAAAGTTAATAAGGGGACTCCCCAGAGCTTCAGGCATCTCTGGGAGCACTGTTATTAATTTTAGAGCTCTGTGCACCGCAACGCGGAGAGCGGAGCTCTAAAGTTAATCACCATGCAACCCCAGAGCAGTCCGTATAAACACCCCAAAGCCACAATTATATGTGTAAACACATAATACTGAGGCAGAGTTACACATGTCTCAGAGGCGCTCAGCACTGGGAGACCTGCGTTATTAAAGCCTCAGAGCTGTTCTCAGAGACAGCCAGCCCACAAAATACAGCCCCACAAAAATACCTGCCCATGCATAACCCCTGAACCAGCCAGTACAAATTAAGCCCTACAGCCACCCCCAAAATAAGTGCAGACCCTCAAAAATACCTTCACATACATAGCACCAGAACCAGCATGTACAAATTAAGCCGTACAACCAACCCACAAAATAAGTGCAGACTTTAAAAAATACCTTCACATACATAGCACCAGAACCAACATGTACAAATTAAGCCCTACAACCACACCACAAAATAAGTGCAGACCCTAAAAAATACCTTCACCTACATTGCACCAGAATCAGCAGGTACAAATGAAGCCTTACACCCATCCCACAAAATAAGTGCAGGCCCTAAAAAATAAGTGCAAATGCATAGCCCCAGAGCCAACAAGTACAAATTAAGCAACACCAACCACAAAATAAAATGCAGATACTAAAAATACATTAACATACACAGCCCCAGAACCAGCATGTACAAATTAAGCAATACTGCCCACAAAATAAATGCTTACCCTTAAAAATACATGTACCTACATGGCCCCAGAACTAACCAGTACAAATTAAACAATACCGACCCTCCCCACAGATAAGTGCGCCCCCTCAAAATACATGCACATACATAGCACCAGAACCATCAAGTACAAATTAAGCATTATCATCCCAAACCCCAAAATTAAGTGCAGACCCTCAAAATACATGCACATACATAACCCCTGAACCTACTGTATAAGTGCAAATTAAACATTGTAGCCAGCAGATTACAGCTGACCAGTTCCCAACATACATTAATATCATTTTAAAAACATGTGCATTTTACACTGCTGGGTACAGTTAAAAAATAAATAAAAAGGTTGGGGCTGACATCCATGTTAAACTATAATAGAAAATATACAGACACCACATAGTTACAGACCTTAAGTAGAAGAGGTTTAGCATCAACAGTGTGTGCTGGGGTCTTCATATTTTTCTCCTTGATGGTTTCTGGAAGCCTAAGCTCTCTGTAAGCGGCCAGTGTGTAGTTGAGAAAAAGACCCCTGTGAATGTGGGGGTTGTTTTTATATAGTTCACCCTATTGATTAAGCATAGGTTTTTTGTGATGGGTTGGGCTTAGAGTTAGGCATCTGTTTTAGGTCTACAATGTCAAAACTTTTTTTTTTTTTTTAAACTGGTTGGTCACTTTAGACTCTAACATCTGCTGAACACCTTTGGGACATGGCCTGGGAACTCCACATGCTACATCTGTTTTAGGTTTACAATGTCTGGCTCCTGTTTATCTCAAAACTATTTTAACTGTATGGGCAGTTTAGACTCTGACATCTGCTGAACACCTTTGGACACTGGCCTGGGAACCCCTCTCTGGCATATGTTGAACACCTGTGGTCCCTGGCCTGGGAACTCTTAGTGCTACATCTATTTTAGACATGCATTTCTACCATGATTGGCTGGCTCTGACAAGCATATCATTTGACCAGCCCCTCTTTTAGGATTAGCCAACAGCTTGGAGGTTTGACCAGCCCCTCTTTTTGGATTAGCCAGCACTGTGGAGGTTTGGTCAGACCGCCCCCTTCACCGCCCTGTGCAGAGACCCCTTAACAGTCACTTGCCCCTGATTGTCTGTCATGTCCAGACCTGTGCTCACAGGCTCTGAAAACACTTGCACAACACAAAGGACCACATCTTACAAAAGCCCATAGACCAGCATCCATGGGGGCTAGGGCACAGCCACATAGCTAACACATGACACCATGAGGTCACAGACCACGTGACACACCCTACACCCATGGCACTTCCGGAGAGGGCTCTTAGGGACACCGGAAGTCCCAGTCACGGAAGTGACGTCACTTCCGGGGAGGGATAACTGTCACTTATAATATGGTGATTAAAGGTATCCCTTCCTACTACTTATGTGTGTGTTTGTAAACTAAAAATGTATATAAATACTTTTTAAATCACAGTTAAATTACGGTTATGAATTAAAGCTGATTTAACGGAAATTCAAGTGCTTTAGTCAGCTTTACAATTGACAACTCGCATTAAAGCCATGCAAACTCTAACTTACAGCTCGCACACTAAATGCACATTTCTAATATCCTATATTCCTGTGCCTTAAATGTTAATTCGCCTCAAATGAGATGAAGCGTACTGAGGAAAAGTGAATGGACTTCAGGAAGATTAAATGATGCATTATTCGAAACGTTCATGCATATAGAATACATTTCAATCCATGTCATATTCTCAGACACGCTGAATAATGCAGATAGATAAATGGTGCACTACCTTAAGCAGAACATTTCCTATGCAGTTAAGAATGTTCTTCAAAATGACTACAGCCTGAAAGTAAGCGACAAACCCTCCTAGCCTTTCCTAAATATAATCAAATCAAACATTCGGGTTACTTATTAGGTATGTCATTGCTAAATCTTCTTTTCCTTCGGTCACCGGAAACCTGTGTTTTTGAGTTTACAGTATGCTCCAGCATTCTCATATCTAACATGCAGGACAATCCATCCTGGGTGCGCATATCGTCACTCTAATCTCCATCTGCATTTCAATTTCGGAGCCACTGGCTGTATTCACACACAGATTTGCATGGTACAAACTGCGTCCAGAAAAATCACAGAGCACATTGGAGAATCGTCATGCAAAACATATTAAGGGATCATTACAGCGGCAAATACTGACATGCTAAGTTTCAGCACCTACAATTTTCTGGAAGCGATAAAAGCAAAGGGCAATGTGAATCTATTGAGCCAGTCTTTTCCGGATTTTACAGTTAATTGACTGGAAGAACGTACAGATGCTAGATATCCCCAGGTAAACAGATTTTTAAAGGCAGAGCTGTAGGGTTACCCCGTATATTATTCACAAAGAGGAAGCTGAGATGGGCTTACTTAAGTGTCCAAAGCTCTACAATTTCTGTAAGCACCACCACAACTGAGCGGGCTTTATAAACGCAACTTTATATATGCACACTGATGACGCAGAAATGAAGGTTTTACATTTATTAGCGCTTAAACGTAGTGCCGCAATAATCTAGTGTGACTTTAACCGAACGAATAAAGATTGTACGGGGACAAATGTGCCCTCAGAGTAGTTTGCCAACATTTATAAGCGTGCTTTATATAACGTGATGTATTAGAATTGTACGAATCTGACATAATCGTAAACGTGTGCCATGATTTGCTTGTTAGAAATGTTTTAGCTTAGCATAACTTTAGTGGAGGCTTTGGCCTAGTTGCCATGTCTCACGGTTTAGATGCTCGTATTTTTCCAATGTGCTAATAAAACGTGTATTCTTGCTTGAAGCTGTACTTTTCCAGTGAGATCGGTTCACATGCTTATCTTTAAGGTTTCGTGCCAGCCTGGCATCTTCTTCTTTGCTCCAAGGTCAATCTGCAGGTGCAGACAATGGACGCTCTGAAAGTGAGTTAATTGGTAAAATATGTTGCAATTTACGTTCCCGACTCCAAGGATAATGTATGCCTAGGTAGAAGCTTGTGAACTGTAGATTTTGATTGGACAATTTGAAGCCAACCTATGAACCCTCCAATGGAAGACCCTACTGGATTTGAACTGTTGTCTATTTAAACCTGGTGCACGAGAAGAAAGCAGCCATTATTCGCCATTTTTGTCATTTACCAGCCATTACAGCCATTTGCGGACATTACGGCCATTTACAGGACATTGCAGCTATTATGGCCCATCTTGCTGCGACGCCATTTTGAAAGAAACTTTGATGCTTTCTCTAATCGAGGGAAAGAGACTTTAAGTAATTCTCGCCCTAGAGACTTTAACTTTGATTCGTCCCTTTGCATGAAGTAATAGTTTTGTCCTTTTATCTTGCCGCTGTGAGGCAATTGCCCCGTCCACCCTGCCCTTTGCCCCCGTCCCATGCTGATCGGAAACCGGTACCTGTGAGACGAAGACATCCTTGAATGCTGATTGAATTTGGTAAATATGAAAGAAAATGTACAATTGCATTGTGTTTCTTTTTAGGTAACCAACTGCTGATTTTTGATAAGAGCCCTAGTTAGGAGTTTTCCAAATTAATGTTGCTAAATTGTTTTTGCATGAAATCCCACATGCAGATGCTAATTTGAGGTTAGATGAGGATTCATTTGTCGCACGATGCAATTTGAGACCTTGTTATGCTGACCAATGTATGCAATTAGCTCATTACAGATTATAGTTTTAGTGGTTTGCATTGCTATTATCGAATGCATTATTATTCAAATGTTGCATAGATTGCATCTGTTTCGTCGTTATGGACAGCTATTAATGTTCATTTACATATATCATTTGGTGTTGAGACACATCTATATTGTGCTAGCTTTGTTAATATAGGGAAATAAATTCATTAACTTTGAATAAGCTGGTGTGGTTATTCATGACCGAAAGGTCATGGTTCGCCGAAATGTTTTCTGGATTAATTGTGAAGTGTTATGTTGATCAGGGCATTGCTTATGTTCGTTATTGATTATTGATTTGATTAAATTGATTACTCTCGGGTGAAGAGAGCCCCACTTGGTCAAAAGATTCATCGACCTAAGAGCGTCCAGATGCAAGTAATTTATTAGGTCGGAACGCTCTATCAGTAGATGGTAGCAGAGGACGGTTTCGCCCTTTGGGACCCCATTCGAGAGGTATATGGTGTTGAATTGACGGTTTCTCCCTTTGGGACCCCATTCGAGAGGTATATGGTGTTGAATTGACGGTTTGGCATTTTGGGACCCCACTCGAGAGGTATATGGTGTTGAATTAGATTTTTCTTGGGTAAAACAGATTGAGAGAATGATGATGCCCTAAGTCCCCCGCGACTTTCCCGGGATCTCGGAGCTTGCGAATGGAGAGAATGGAGGTGTGAGATCGGCGTTGGCGATACTAGTGACGGTATGAGTGAAGTCAGGGTTTTGCGCTTGCACAGCTTATTGCCGCAGATTGTTTGAAAAGGTTGCGAGGATTTTAGAGAATAGCGGAGGTGCGACTCCGAGTGTGAGAGTAGGGAAGTCGTCGAACTTCATGTGTATGTGGCGCTTTGTGCAGGAAAAAGGTCCACGTGGTTGTTGTTGTTGAGACGGGCCCTGCGAGGTCAAGAGACTCCGGAGTATGTTGAAAAGTGTATGAGACACTTGTTTTATGTTGTGGTCTGGTCGGTTTAATAGGTTGACCGGGCGTGGTCAACGAGTCGGTACGTGTGTTAAGGGAGTGAAAGAAAACTTCGACTTCGGGCTTTGACAAATTCTAAGTGCACTAGAATAGATCATTGACAAGTTGAGAGCAGAGTCTGCAGGTCAGATTTGCTTGCGAAAGTGGGGACCGAGAAAGATGGAATAACTGCCGAGGCTAGTGAAAAATCCCTAAGGTCCTGAAGCGATTGTGTTTCCCTTCCTGTAGTAAACCGACAGATCTGTTTTATTATTATTTGGTTGCTCGCGATACATGCTAGAAGTTGTTACGAGAGGAGCTGAGTGAAGGAGGACTAGCCGCGAGGCTTTGTCAGCCGCAGTGTGTGTGAGTGTGACGTCACTAGGAGCCGCGCTGGGATAGGTTGGTTGCAGAGAAGGGTCGCGCACGGATTGGATGCAGTCCGTGGGGCTCGATTGGAAGGGGAAAGGCAAGCGAAGAGTATTCCGGGAATTAAAGTCACTTATTGATTGCAAACTTTGTGAAATAAAAGACGAGAAAATGAAATTTTTGAAAGCATTAAAGAGTGCGATGAAGGGGGAGTCTTACATTAAAGCGAGCGTAGGAGAGGAGACGCCACCCGAAGGTACACCAGCGTACATTGTAATGGAGGAAAGGGGGGTAGCTCCGTGCCTTTGGCTAAAGCAATGGCACAAGCTGACAGAGAAACATGGGAGCGTAGCGTTCCCGATCCATGGGACATTCAATATAAGGATCCTAGAGAATTTGAGATTTGCGATGTACGACATGAAGGTACCTCCAAGGCCAGCACAGTTTGAGGCTCTAGCGATTTGGGAACAAATGGCTAGGCAGCAACAGCAAAAGAAGTTCGAGACCAGGATAAGAAAGGCAGAAAAGACACTAGCGGACGCTAGGTGGGATAATGCACAGAAGGTGTGGAGGTCAGATATATTGCAGGGGATAAAATTGTTTCCTGCAATTGCTAAGGAAGAAGAGGCGACAGGCAAGAAAGCTACCTGTAAGACAAACAGGAGGTGTTCAAAAGATAGAGAGGAAGACGAGTCAGAGGATGAGGAGTTCATCACGCAATTGCTGAACGACCGTCCACCACCTTATGTAGAGAGTGAACAAGGTCCAAGTACCAGTTCTGCCCCTCCGGCACCGGTACAGAATAATGAAATTCCGAATTCAGAAATGCCATCGGGATCTAAGGACCCGAGTTTACTGTTCACCCCGCAGATACCGCAGGTTAGGAGAATAAATCCAGATGTGCCTATATTGAAAACAGCAGAAAATTATCAGCCGCAGGTCCCAAGGTACTACAGCAGTGACAACAATACGGGAATGATTCTAGATCCAACCGTAATGGGAGTACAGAATGGTCGCAACCCAACATTGGCACAAGCTGAATCAACTCAGTTTTTGATGCCTCAAAAGCAGATGCAGGGGGGAATCGCACATGCTCAGATGACGGGGAGTCAGACGGGCATGCCGGCAATGATGACCCATAGTGTGGGAATGAACATGCCTCAGAACTTGGGGAATGGATAGAACCCAGATGCGATATCCCTACCCATTACTGTAGGTCCACCGGTACCTTTGTACATTCAGCCTAACTCAGGTATGAGCGGTCAAGGATCAGTGGTGCAGAATGGGACGGAAAGGAGGTGCATAGAAAACACTCCAGAGACAACTCCGATAGCGGCTCAGCCAACTGGATCTGGGTCCTTGATGGAGTTCAGTCCTATATGTGCTCAGTCAACAATGGTGAGGTCGAGTCCCCCGCTGATGATACCACTATCATCGAACACTGAAAAGTTGCCGCAACCATCAATGGCAGTCGATGTGAATGCTACACTGATGGGGTTGAATGCGCAACAGCTAACACAATGGTTCAACAGTTTGAATTCCACACAAAGCTCAGCCAGAGGGAAGGGAGAAGACTATCTGAATAGAGTAAGGTTGAACATGGAAGCAGAAGAATTGGTGGAAGGGACTATGGGTTTGAATAGGTTAGAGTCCTACTCGGAAGAAGAGCTGAGGTATCTATGTCCCAGGATTACGAGAGAAGTGAACAAGGTACATAGAAGGTTGCAAGAAATAGCTGACAAAAACGGGGTGGAGATAGACAAGACAAAACATTTGAGCAGGAGCTATAGATTGGATTTCGGGACCACAGACTTTGAACACATGAGGTCAGCAGGCATGAAAACGCACCTTAGAGAATTGCTGCAGAGTGCACAAGTGTGGAGGTGCTTAGACAAATGGGAAAGCAGGTGGGCAAAGAAAAAGGAGAAGAAGAAAGACAGTGTCCCAGAGCACAACGAGAAAAGACCACAGAGTAGTGATGCAATAACCATGTTACCAATGAGGGAGACAGCAGGGGGAAAATTAATACATGTACCGTGGCACAGAAGCGACATTCAGTCTTTTACGGATGATTTTCCCAAACTGAGAGAGAAACCGATTGAATGGTATCAACAGACTGATAGGTTTGTGAAGCTTGCAAAATGTCTTTGGGAAGACCTGAACACCCTCTTTGAGATTGTGGTTCCGGCAGATTTGTGGGAAGACTGCAAAAGGGCTGTAGGTTGGCCGACAAGTGAACCAGAGAGAGACAGGGATACGGGTGCACCATCACCTATGGTAATGAGCTTGTACTATAAGGTGATTGAGCATTTGAAGACGAAGGTTGCCGCGAAGAATGTGGATTGGCAGAAGATTGATCGAACTGCCCAAGAGGCTAAAGAGTCGATTCATGGTTACTATGAGAGGTTGTTGAAGGCGTTCAAGAACTACAGTGGCACGGAAACAATAGAGGCGAAGGACATGCTTCATTTTGTGTTTAGATTTGTGGAAGGGCTGAGACCAGAGATAAGTCAGATGATAAAGACGCATTTGATTTGTTGGCAGTCGAAACCTATTGATGAGGTGTTGAATTATGCGAAATACTGTAGCGACGAAATTGAAGTGAAACAGAAAAGGTTGAAAGAGAAAGTGATGATGATGCAACTTAAGGCAGCGCAGACAGGTTTGCAAGGGTTGCAAGGGTTCCAACAGCAGATACCGCAGCCGCAGGGAAATATGGTGTTTCAGCCACAGGCGAGAGGCAGAGGCAGAGGAGGTTTTCGGAGTAATGGTCCGGATTTGAACACTGTTGCGATTCCGAATGGTGTGCAGGCAATGAAAAGGGTGATGCCGTGTCACGTGTGCGGAATCGTCGGACATTGGAAACGCGAGTGCCCGATGGTGGTGCAGGAAGGTGCAGGTGTTGGTCAGCAAAACAATGATGTCAATGCATTCCAGACAATGAGGGGACCGAAAATGAGAGGTCCAAACCCAAATTTTCAGACCATAAATCAGCTGCAGGGATTACAGCCTATGCAGCCGCAGCAGATGCAGATGCCCCGTATGCAGATGACGCAAATGCAGCCAATGCAACAGCAGTTACCCATGGTACCTAATCAGCAAATGCAAATACCCTTGGCACCAGTGAGTCAGCAGCAAGTGATGGTTCCTCCACAGGTCTCGAGTCAGGTAATGAGTACAAATGGCACAGTACAACAGTTCCCATTACACAGTGAGAATGGAATAAACAATGTATGGGAGAGTGAAAGTTCAGATGAGGAGGGAAATTGTGTGCTTGCAGCATCCTTGGAAGTTGATCAAAAGGGTCCATATGTGGAGGGAAAAGTTATGGGTCATAGTGTTTCATTCTTGGTTGACACAGGAGCCACACGTTCAACTGTTAGGAGCATTGAAGTACCAAATTTGCCACTCTCAGGGAGAACAGTTCAAGTAGTGGGAGTAGCAAACAGACACCTGACGAACCCAATCACAGATCCAGTACCAGTCAGCATTGGTAACTATCAAGGGTTGCATAATTTTGTGGTATGTGACTCAAGCCCGATAGCACTGTTAGGGAGAGACCTATTGTGCAAATTGGGATGTTCGATTATGTGTTCGAACGATGGAATTAGAATTCAGACGAGCAGTGATGGGGAAGAAGAGGACAGTGTAGAAGGGGATGAGATGGAAACTGGCGATGAAGAATATCCTCTGATTAACCTTTTTCCGATGATAGCTGAAGAAGATATTCCAGCTGAATTACGGGAAACAGTCGGAAAGGAAGTGTGGGATATGACAGGAAAAGAGGTGGGATTGGTGAAAGGAGTGGAACCAGTGAAAGTGACCGTAAAACCCAATGTAACCTTTCCCCAGACCCCACAATACCACATGGCACAAGACACCCTCATGAAAGTGGCCCAACTCATTGACGAGTTTGTAAAACAGGGAGTATTGAAAGAAGTGTTAAGCAGTCCATGTAATTCACCAATCATGGGACTAATAAAGCCGAGTGGAAAGGTCCGAATTGTGCAGGACTTGAGGAAAATAAATGACATCATAATTAAATGCTGCCCTGTAGTACCGAATCCAGCTGTGATAATGTTTCAAATCCCTTGCGATGCCGAGTGGTTCTCAGTCATCGACTTGTCACAAGCATTCTTTTCGGTGCCTCTTCATGATGACAGCCAATTTCTCTTTTGTTTCAAATTCTTAGACAGAGTTTACAGTTGGTGTCGAATTCCTCAAGGGTTTTCTGAGTCACCGTCAATTTTCAATCAGATTCTAAAGAAAGACTTGGAAGCGTTAGAATTGCCATTCGAGTCAACCCTAGTACAGTACATTGATGACTTACTGATTGCATCTAAGACAGAAAGTGGCTGCACAGCCGACACCATTGCTCTACTGAACCATTTGGGAAGGAATGGACACAAGGTGTCTCCTTCAAAGTTGCAGTTCTGTCAGAAGAAAGTAAAATACTTGGGTCATCAAATAGAGAAAGGGTCACGGAGAATAATGAAGGAAAGAATAACAAGTGTACTTCAAATGAGTCCACCAAAGACGAGGAGGGAGGTGAGGAAGTTTTTGGGAATGGTGAGCTACTGTCGCCAGTGGATTCCCAATTTCTCAACTCTAGCAAAGCCTTTACTGAAACTGACCCAGAAGGATGCCTTGGATGAAATTGAGCTGAAAGGAGATGAAATGGATGCTTTTATTGAATTGAAAGAATGCATGTGCAGGGCTCCAGCTTTAGTTATGCCTGATTACACAAAGCCTTTCACATTGTTTTGTCATGAACGTGATGCATCTTCTTTGTCTGTCTTGACCCAAGCCCATGGTGGCATAAACAGACCAGTAGCGTATTTTTCAGCTACTTTGGATCCGGTCGCAGCAGCACTCCCAGGGTGTTTGCGCGCCGTAGCAGCAGTTGGTATCAGCCTCACTCAGAGTGAAGGAATAGTGATGGGACACCCATTAACAGTCATGGTCCCTCACTCAGTTGAGATACTTTTGACCCGCTCCCGAACGCAACACATGACTGGAGCAAGACTCACAAGGTATGAAACGATAATTCTGGGCTCACCGAATGTGCAGCTGAAAAGGTGCACTACGTTGAATCCAGCAACCTTGCTTCCCGGTGAAAATGCTGAAATTGAGAACGCTGAAGACGTCGAGCATGACTGCCTTCAGGTGACTGAATTTTGCACAAAACCCCGACCTGACATCAAGGATACTAAGCTTGATGAAAATGACCAAATTGTTTTTGTTGATGGGTCATGTTTAAGAGATGCATTGGGAATTTTGAAAGCAGGATATGCTGTATGTACTGTAACAGGTGTCTTGGAAGCGTCCTGGCTCCAAGGAGTCTATTCCGCACAAGTAGCAGAGCTTGTAGCCCTTACAAGAGCATGCCAACTGTCTACATTGATGAAGGTTACCATTTACACTGATAGTCAGTACGGGTTTGGAATTGTGCACGACTTTGGGCAACTATGGTCACAGAGAGGTTTCCTGACTTCTTCAGGGTCCCCAGTGAAAAACGGGGAGAGAATAAGGGAATTGTTACACGCCATTCAGATGCCAGCCGAAATTGCAGTGGTAAAGTGTAGTGCTCATACAAAAGGATAGGACTATGTTTCCCTGGGAAATGCGTATGCGGATCAAGTCGCAAGATTTTGTGCCTTGAACTGTATATTGCTCAGGGATGAATGGAATTCGATAAATGAGCCAGAGCTCGAACCAGCTGAAGCTTTTGCCTTGAAGGTCGTGGATACAATGGATGAACTAAAAGCATTACAGAATAGCGTCAGGGAGGATGAAAGAGTTTCCTGGATTAAGGCACAATGCACAAAGAGACCAGATGAGTTATGGGTTTCAAATGAGGGAAAATTTGTCTTACCAAATAGTCTCTTATCGCAGCTAGCGCGGTTCTATCATGGGCAGGCTCACCTAGGGAGAGATGCCATGATAAGATTGTTCAAAACTGATTGGTTTAACCCCAGATTCCGTCAAGTTGCAGAAGCAGTTTGCCATCGTTGTGTCATTTGTCAGCAGATGAACCCAGGAAAGGGAACGGTTGTGAACGTGAGCCACATTGGCAGGGCGGGTGGCCCGTTCAGCAGAATGCAGATGGACTTTATTGAGATGCCTGTGCATGGAGGTCTGAAGTATGTGTTGGTGATTGTGTGCATTTTTAGTCACTGGATTGAAGCATACCCCACACGTAGAAATGACAGCCTTACAGTTGCAAAACTATTGTTGAGGGAGTTGATACCACGTTTCGGATTCCCGATCTCTTTAGAATCAGATAGAGGAAGTCACTTCAATAACGAGGTGATAAAGTTACTTTGCGCAGCGCTGAACATTGAGCAAAAACTGCATTGTAGCTATCGCCCTGAAGCCTCAGGACTGGTGGAACAAATGAATGGTACACTGAAATCAAGAATGGGGAAAATATGTGCATCGACAAATTTGAAATGGCCTGACGCATTGCCTTTGGTGTTAATGTCAATGAGAAACACCCCTGACAGAAAGACTGGATTGTCCCCGCACGAAATTCTCATGGGCAGGGCCATGAGACTTCCTGCTGTTCCCGCAAACGCGCTTTTGAATATTACAGATGATATGGTGTTAGACTACTGCAAAGGTCTGGCTGACGTGGTTTGCTCTTTCTCTCACCAGGTGGAAGCAACCACCTTGTCACCGATCCAAGGTCCAGGACACACACTGAAAGCAGGTGACTGGGTCGTGATAAAGAAGCACGTGAGGAAGTCGTGTCTGGAACCCCGTTGGAAAGGCCCTTTCCAAGTGATCCTGACGACCACTACCGCTGTGAAGTGTGCGGGAGTTCCCAACTGGATCCACGCCAGTCATACAAAGAAAGTGTTGTGTCCCACAGATGAGGAAGTTGAAGCGCTGAAACTGCCAGTACCTGATAACAAAGTGCCAAGCGCTGAGACAGAGCAAAACAGAACTAGAAGCGAACAGGCAGAAACAGAGGAGAGAGAAATATTCTCTGAGGACGAAACAACCGATTCACTTGGGGAAGACCAAGGAGAAACCTCAGACAGCGACGAAGCAGCTGAAGGTAACAAAGAGCCTGAAGCAGCTGAAAGTGACAAAGAGCCTGAAGAAAGTAACGGTGACAAAGGGCTCGAAAGAGGTGAAGAAGCAGGAGAGCCTGATCAGAGGAGGGCTTTCCCAGAAGTAGACGGTACAGAAAAAGAAAAGAAAAACCTGATTGACTCCCCAGAAGGAGGGAACAAGGCAGAACAGAACGAGACCGTTCAAACTTCTTCAGAAGAGATCGCAGGTCCATCAAGTGGACACAGTGCAAAGAGAAGACCAAGTATATCACCAGTAAAAGTAAGGACTAGAGAAACGTTGAACGACAGTGAAGGGCCAAGAGTGAAAGAGAAAAGAAAGGAAGTGTCTGTCGTGATACCAACATCAAGTGAAGAAAAAGACTTGGCCAAAGAGGAAAGTACCAGTGAGGCAGAATCAAAGAGAGATGCAAAATTGAAAAGGAAAAGGATACCAAACAGGAGATATTCCGGTCCAGAATGGGCATATGTAGTCAATGACGATTGGACCGACGAATTTGTATCTCTTAGCCTCGAGAACGAAGAAGAAGAGATACCAATAGAAAAGAAAAGTTTTATGGACACTATTGACTGAAAAACTGATAAATGACATTGCTTGCTATAATCTAACGTGATACAACCAGCTGAGACATTGCTAAACCGGATGAGACATTTGCTAACTTGATAAGACTTTGATAACCTGATTGACTCTTAAACCCGATTTGAGACAACATTGCTAACTGATAAAAGACTGAGTTATTGCCGAATTGAGACAAATGCTGCTAACCGATAAGTGACTGGCCTCCTGAAGAAAACTGTGTGAACATTGCGCTCGTTCAAGCTTTGTAACTGATTGCTAAATCGTTTCTTTATAAGTGCTTCTAGCTCTCTGATTCTATACAGATCATGACACAAAACAGTAGAGTGAAATATTGTAAATATGCGTGTATAGGCTTGATAACTGCATGTTTACTAATAATAATGGCAATAGTGCTTGCAACGCGTGGTAAGGGTGAGAATGAGAAAATTGATGCTTCTACTTCTGCTCCTGTTACTGTCACTGAACTAACCGCATTGAAAAGACTAGAATTAGATGAGAGACACTTGCATGATAAGAAGGAACTTTCGTATAATGTTTTCTATCGCTTGCTAACAGAATATGTTGAGACTATGGATGCGAAAGATTGTTATGTGTGTACACAGATACCGACATCGGTAACGGAAGGGGTGACTTATCACCACATGCCTCTTACATATGGGATTACATGTAGTTTAGTAACTTCTAGATTTTATGGTCAAACTCACATACAGTATTTTTACTCAAATTATGATGTTACTTTTGCATATGTTCCTATAATCACGCAGCTAAGCCAGATTGCTAAGGATTGGGATGCTAAAATAATGAGGGAATTTTTCGAGCCAATGCAACCTTTTGAAACAGCTCACGCTCATAGGGAAAATCTTACCTGCTCGCTCACTGCAGTAGAAATAAGCTTTTTAGATCGCACAGATGATAGAAGGGCACAAATGAATGCGAAATTAGAAAAAGAGCTAAGTAAGAGGACTTCAGTAGATCATTATGCTTTTGCCGCAATAAAAACACAAGGGAGAATAGCTTTAGATGCTTGGCATGTAGGGAAATTTTGTATATATCGTGGTGAGTCTTATTATGACAACATTTTTGTAGGAGCGAGTGAATGCAAACATACGTTTATCTTTAAGGCCAAATGGACATTCATGCTGAACGGACTTGACCCTGTCATACCGGGTGTATATTACATTTGTGGGCATAATGCCTATTATCGTCTTCCAAAGGGATGGTGGGGGAGATGTTATTTGGGTATAGTGTTCCCAAAGGTTTATCAACTGGATGACCTATCGGTGATTCCAAAGATGTCTGGATCTCATCGTATCCAGAAAAGAGAGACCGCAGCTGCTGTGGTAGGAGATATATTTGGAGCCATGATTCCTTCATTGGGAGTTGTGTTGAATTCCATCAAAATAAGAAAGTTGTCTACTATAGTGGATAACATGTTGACAAAGTTTTCAGGTGCTATAATCCTGATGGATGCTGAACTTGCAGCAGAAAGAGCTATGACTCTTCAAAACAGGCTTGCCCTAGACATTCTTTTAGCAAAGGATGGCGGCGTTTGCAAAATGCTTGGTGCGCGTCACTGTTGCACGTATATTCCAGACAACAGTGTGAAAATTAAAACAATGCTTGCAAATCTAACAAAAGAGAGTGCAGACTTGAAGGAATTGAAAGAACCAGGAGTGTGGGAGAAGGTTGGAAAGGGAATTGCTTCAGTAGGAAATTGGCTTGGTGGCATTTGGAATGGAATATTATTAAAAATAATACAGGGAATATTAATAGTACTGATTTGCATCTTTGGAATTTGGGGAATAAAAAGGGGAATATTAATGATCATGGCAAGAATTAAAAGCAGGAAGGAAGAGAAAATGATGAAAAGAATGGCAGAAGAATACAAAGCAAGAACAAGGGGAACTAAAAGGCAGAGAGAACTGACAGAATTTTAATGGAATAAAATTTGTGGGAATGGTTTTGTGTGATGACAAGTAGTCATCAGAGGAGGGATTGATGACGCAGAAATGAAGGTTTTACATTTATTAGCGCTTAAACGTAGTGCCGCAATAATCTAGTGTGACTTTAACAGAACGAATAAAGATTGTACGGGGACAAATGTGCCCTCAGAGTAGTTTGCCAACATTTATAAGCGTGCTTTATATAACGTGATGTATTAGAATTGTACGAATCTGACATAATCGTAAACGTGTGCCATGATTTGCTTGTTAGAAATGTTTTAGCTTAGCATAACTTTAGTGGAGGCTTTGGCCTAGTTGCCATGTCTCACGGTTTAGATGCTCGTATTTTTCCAATGTGCTAATAAAACGTGTATTCTTGCTTGAAGCTGTACTTTTCCAGTGAGATCGGTTCACATGCTTATCTTTAAGGTTTCGTGCCAGCCTGGCATCTTCTTCTTTGCTCCAAGGTCAATCTGCAGGTGCAGACAATGGACGCTCTGAAAGTGAGTTAATTGGTAAAATATGTTGCAACTTACGTTCCCGACTCCAAGGATAATGTATGCCTAGGTAGAAGCTTGTGAACTGTAGTTTTTGATTGGACAATTTGAAGCCAACCTATGAACCCTCCAATGGAAGACCCTACTGGATTTGAACTGTTGTCTATTTAAACCTGGTGCACGAGAAGAAAGCAGCCATTATTCGCCATTTTTCACCAGCCATTACAGCCATTTGCGGACATTACGGCCATTTACAGGACATTGCAGCTATTATGGCCCATCTTGCTGCGACGCCATTTTGAAAGAAACTTTGATGCTTTCTCTAATCGAGGGAAAGAGACTTTAAGTAATTCTCGCCCTAGAGACTTTAACTTGGATTTGTCCCTTTGCATGAAGTAATAGTTTTGTCCTTTTATCTTGCCGCTGTGAGGCAATTGCCCCGTCCACCCTGCCCTTTGCCCCCGTCCCATGCTGATCGGAAACCGGTACCTGTGAGACGAAGACATCCTTGAATGCTGATTGAATTTGGTAAATATGAAAGAAAATGTACAATTGCATTGTGTTTCTTTTTAGGTAACCAACTGCTGATTTTTGATAAGAGCCCTAGTTAGGAGTTTTCCAAATTAATGTTGCTAAATTGTTTTTGCATGAAATCCCACATGCAGATGCTAATTTGAGGTTAGATGAGGATTCATTTGTCGCACGATGCAATTTGAGACCTTGTTATGCTGACCAATGTATGCAATTAGCTCATAACAGATTATAGTTTTAGTGGTTTGCATTGCTATTATCGAATGCATTATTATTCAAATGCTGCATAGATTGCATCTGTTTCGTCGTTATGGACAGCTATTAATGTTCATTTACATATATCATTTGGTGTTGAGACACATCTATATTGTGCTAGCTTTGTTAATATAGGGAAATAAATTCATTAACTTTGAATAAGCTGGTGTGGTTATTCATGACCGAAAGGTCATTGTTCGCCGAAATGTTTTCTGGATTAATTGTGAAGTGTTATGTTGATCAGGGCATTGCTTATGTTCGTTATTGATTATTGATTTGATTAAATTGATTACTCTCGGGTGAAGAGAGCCCCACTTGGTCAAAAGATTCATCGACCTAAGAGCGTCCAGATGCTAGTAATTTATTAGGTCGGAACGCTCTATCAACACATACACGTCAAGAAATTCTCGTTCACGATAGACAGACGTGCTCCGTGGACTAATTTTGTTCCCATTTATTTGCAATAATTAAACTCCTGGCCTGGATTAGCAGGCGGACACAAATGAACGTCAGTTCACCAAAAGGCCAGGGGTAGCAACGTGACATCACACTCCATTTGACCTTTAGGTTCACTCACACACATATGCTTAAAGACACAGACAAGGTCACACATACACACACTCTCACCTGCACGCATGCACAAAATGTACATTTAAACGGATTTGTTACTTCAGCTGTCATGGAGGGTCATATTCCAGCTAACTGTACTCCATTTTAATTACACTAATAGTAAATATTATTATTCACTATTAGTGTAATACAACTTGACAAAAAACAAGGAGAGTGGTGCCCCAACCGATGCCCATCGAGTTGCCTCTGTGTTCTTGGCACTGATTTTGCCAGGACTGAGGCAAGGGGTCGCTAATGCAGTGCCAGGGGTCGCAATAGTCAAGCCAGGGGTTGAAGTTGCAACCTCTGCCGACCCCTAAATGACGTCCATGCAGACACAGGGCTGCATTTTGTGCTGGTGCACCTGGAACAGACCAGGGCAATCGCTCCTGAAATTACCACTAAATACACTCTTAGTTTGCACTTGTTTTGGAAAGACTAATAGAGGAAACCTCTATGCTGTGGTTGAGAATATCATTGTCTTTCTTTGGAAGAAGCTCCCAATCCTTGCAGGTCCTGAAGTACCATTTTGTATGCGGGTGCAGTCAAAAAACTTGCAGGCTCACCTTTCTCCTTAGAGACCACTGCTAAGACGAAGGGACATATTTATCAAAAGTTCATGAAACGTAGGCAAGCAATACACATTTCTGCACGGTGTGGTGTGAACTGGAGAGAGCTTGAAAGTGTTGTTTCTACTAATATATGGCACTCTTCACCACAGTACCTGCCCTGGCACACTGGAATGCTGCCTAGTACCAACGCAGGCACTAATGCAACTTAGTGTAAAAGGGCCTGCATTATGGGCAGGATTGGTTTTGTACAGGAAGGGATACCACAGAGGCATTTTCCTCTTTCTATGTGTGATGCGAAATGCACCATGAATAGAAAGAAGTAACAAGGAAAAACAAACATATTTCTCCTTGTTATGCATCTCTGTCGTAAACATACCAATTTCACACAATTCCAGCTTACACATCCTAGTAAATCCTACATTGAGTAAAATCCATGGGTGGATCCATAGGAACACTCATGCTTTGTCCATGAAATGCCTACCACTAAGAAATGTAATGTATTGCAGTGATAGCCACTGCATTACATTTCTTTACAAAAATATGAGGCCACGCAGATCAGGCCTTGCATGGCTTAGCAAATCCCAAATAAGCCTTTGCATGGCCTTGCACGATGCAAGGCAGATGCAAAGGCTTCATAAATCTGACCCCAAAACTATAATAGCTAATAGCGAAAATTATATATATATATATATATATATATATATATATATATATATATATATTACAAATGGATAGTTATAGTTAGGATTGTGTTTCATTAGGAAAAACATTTTTTTTGTTTTCCAAATAACTTTGGAGCCATTTGACGAATCTTCACTAAACATTCCAAAAAAATGTCTCATTCACCTCAGCTCCTTCCTGGAAAGTTTTTGTGTACTGTGTCAAGTGGGGCATGAGGCAGGGGGGGTCCCAAATACTTTTTCCCCATTAAAATCCATAGGAAAATTGAACAGCAATAGCACAAAAACTACTGAACTGAATTACACAAATTTTTGCAGAAAGCTAGATTCTGGTCCAGAAAGATTGTTTTTTTGTAATTTGGTCTAAATCTGTTGAGTCATTTTTGAGATATTAAGGCTCAAAAACTTGGTATATGTCACATGGTGGAGGATCTGAAGAACTGACAGATCTCAAGATGAGATCTGATTGTCATCTTAGGACTCTGACTCAGTCCACAGTCCTGTTAAAAATGTAAAAAATAGATTTAAGATCGTACCTGCCCCAAAAAATGTTTTGATTTGTAATTTTGCTGCAGATTTAAAAAAGTGAAGGTTCATGTGCATCAAAATATCCCCTCTACTGGGGTGGGCAAAGGTGTGGGTGGGTGGTGCATTTGCCTATTTTTTCATCAATTATGTCATTCGAGATACCATCATCAATTATGTCATAGAACATGTCATGAGTGATGTAAAATGTGAGGGGCTAAGCAGTGCATCGTGGGGGTGTAAGTTACAGTTAGCTCTGCTAAATATAGCTGGTGGATTTTTGTGTTTTTTAAAATTTTTAAACATTAATTTTGCCACTGACATATCCCCCAAACTATAATGTTACTTCCCCTTTGTTTTTTTCAGTGATTTTCTGATTTGTTTTCTATAAACAAAAACAGATCTTTTTATCACACCTAAGTATACCATTACTTTAACCTTTGTTTTTTTTCCAGTGACTTTCTAGGCTTCTTGGGTAATATTTTATTACCGTATATAAAGTCAACCCTCCGTCAGGCACGGATTCAGCCAAGCAAGGCAGAGGGTTGGACACAGGCAGCCAACCCCATGCTGTGCACAGCCTTTGCAGTGTGCAGCATAAGGTGGCCTCCAGGCCACGGAAACCCCATCCAGGGCTAAACACAATAAAAAAGGGTAAGTGGCCACCAGCCCCACTCCCCAACCCTTATTAGGTGACTGGGCTTCACCCCCAAGAAAATACCAATAGCAATTGGGAGTGGACCATGTGCCCTCCTCTCTCAACCTCATTATGCCCTGGGGATCCCATTCCCTAGGGCCATATATTTTTTAAAGGGGGAGGGGTGCCATGTGGCCCCATCCGAGAGCCTCATTAGGCCTTGGGGACCCCATCTCACAGGGCCTTTTTGTTGAAAGGGGAGGGGGCAGCACAGCTCCACTCCCTGAGCTGTTACATACCCCAGGGGCCCCATCTCCCAGGGCCGTGGAGCCCCCTTCGTTGATCCTTATAGGCCCTGAGGATCACATCCCACGGGCCAATAATAATAATGAGGACGGCTTCCCCTCTTCTAGCCTTATTAGACCCTGGGGACCCCAACTCCCAAGGCCTTTTTTTTAAAGGGGAGGGGGGCACATGGCCCTTCGCCCATGCCTCATTAGGCCCTGGGGACCCCATACCCTGGTCAATATACATACATTAACAGAGTAGGGGGCTGCATGGTCCCCCGAGTCTCTTTAGGCCCTGGGGACAATATACCCAGAGACTTTTTTTTATAGTGAGGGGGGCACTTGGCTCCTGTCTCCAAGCCTATTATGGCCCTGGGGATCCCATCCCCCAGGGTTATATATATTTTCAAGGGGATGAAGGTCGCATGGCCTCCCTCACGAGCCTCTTTAGGCCCTGGAGACCCCATCTCACAAGGCCTTTTTTTTAACGAAAAGGAGGTCCGCATAGCCCTCCTCCCCAAACCTTATTATGTGCTCACTCAGACCTACCACTATGCTCATGTTGGTAGCCATGGGGAAGCGTCAGGGCCCTCGCAGACATACCTGACTCCTGGCATGTGCTTGGAGCCGGCAGGGCTCAAAACCGCAGGAAGCAGCAATTTTTGCTGCTCCATCTGGGTAGGAACAACCTCTTGATCTGTTTACCTGTCTGCATTAGTGCAGGCAGGGAAACAGGTAAAATGTTTATTCACAGATGTTGGGAGTATTTTCAAAGCTCCCACCTGCTGGGAGTAGACTTTGTGCGTGCTCCCACGTGGCGGGAGGTTAAAAAGTGCAAACACAGGTTTCCCAGTCCATGCGTGCAGGGAAACTGAAGTCCTGCAGTTGGGCTCCACGGGGCTCAGCATGTGAGCCAGCACTGAGGGTGGGCTCTCCAGGGACATAGAAGGCTCAGGAAGGGAGCTTTGTGACCCCCTACCCTTAGATAAAGTAATTGGCACTGGGGGTGGGCTCCCCAGGGCCTCTGAGGACTCATGAGAGTTAACATGCCCCCTCTGTTTCTCTCAGCATTCTAGTCCTGGTGGTGGGCTCCCAAGGGTCTTTAATGGCTCAGGGAGCAGGCTGTGCGTCCCGTCCCCTTATAAAATGCAGCCCTGGGAGTAGGCTCCTAGGGGCCTACAATGGCTACGGGGGCGTAGGAGGGACACCACCTCCTCCCATTATGAAATGCGGCTACGGGGTGGGCTCCCCAGAGGCTATAACTGAGCATTGCAGCCCGGCTGACATTTTGTTGTATTTTTGCTACAGCACCTCTGGAGCACAGCAGGATAATGTTAAAGAATGCAGATTTTGTTTCACTTCAGGAGAGGGAATTAAGTCCCTGAGTCTTCGATTGGCTGCTAACAACATTTTTCTCATGTTGCTGACAGTCTTTCAAAGCACTTGGTCCCACTGGAGTCTGACTCCTGCTGGAGCAAATTGGCCCAAAAGAAAAAGAGGGTGTCATCAGCATAGGAGCACAAATGTAACCCTTCTTTATGTGGTCTGATGTAATTTTCAAATCTATGGCAGAGTCCTGAAGGATCCCACCATTTATTGCTTGAATTTACTAAAAACAAAACTTTGTAATGTAAGTGTTTACCTGCCTTACATTAGGGAACAAACATTTTAACTCGCTGTACCCTTTGATGATAATCAAATGATTTTACATAGACAAAAAAGCGGATAAAAGGAAACAGAATAAAGAAGATGGCACATTAAAGATTCTAAGAAACGAGGAATGGAGCAAGGGGGCAGAATGAAGGCAGGTCTGGGTATTAAGATAGATGGAAAAGATCTAAAGTACCAATACAGAAAGAGTGCACGGGGAAAGTAACTTTTAATTTCTAGATACAAATTCCGTTGAATTGGCTAAAAGTTGAGAAACCCATCAAATTCAGAGTTCTATGTGTGCCATTCATGGTGCCTCTCAGTTTTAATGTGCAATCAGTGTCACTTCTGTCAGTAATCCATGAGTACTCAATGGTCCTGCATTCCTCTTATGAGCCTAACGTAGTGCTGCCTAAATGGCGGTATGAGAAATTGGGAAGTGAGCTACTGAGCGGAGCCAGGGAAAACTCTGGAACAAGTTTTCTCCAAATTTGACCCAGTCATCTGGATTTCAAAATGTTAAATTTGCCTCGAATACACATCATCAGTAGGTATTGTTTACTTAGTCTGGGCAAAGCTTCTTCTGTATGGTGTCATTGGCCAGTGCTTTGATATTTTTAATGGCCTTTGGATCCTAAAAGGGCATGAGGCATTTTTGGGATTGTGTCTGTCCATCATGCACAATCCATATTGTTTTCTAGTGTCATTTATTTTAATTTCTGTATTATTTGTCATTTTTGCACCTTGAGGCTTCATTGTATTCCAGCAATGCTGTGCTATGTCAAATTTAATAAATACAATGCATTATAAACACAAGAATCAGTGAGCAGAATGAAAGCAACGAGTACAGAAACAGCAAAAATGCCAATTATAACTAGCTGTAAATCATAAACTAGGGAAGGCAGCGAGTTACTTAGCAAATTAGAGGAAGGATTGGAAATATGTACAAAACACAAGAAACTATAGAATAAAGAAGAAGTACAGTTGCGGCTTTGGCATATAAATGAAGAAGTAAAGGACTATAAGCTAGGTATTTGCATGCAAATTCAGAAGCAGATGTAGCTACAGGAAAATAGTGATTTATCAACATAATGATCTATAGCATTAGAATAGAAGCTATGATAACAGTAATGAGAAATTTGGAAAGCACATAGGAGCCAGGATTGCGGATTAAGGCAGAGCTCAAGCAAACCCATGGTAAAGTTAAGTCTCAGATACACAAGCAGAGCAATTGCCATCGGTGACAGCATTTCTCTTGTGGTACTTGAAGATTCTGAAGGTTACTGAGGGTGCCATGCCCCCCCAAAGTTTGTTCCACCTCCAATATGCACAGTTATCACATCCCAGAGTACATTTTTCTCACTTTGTCAATAAGGTGCAGGTGCAAAGCCAAAAGAGGTCCCTCATTTTCATAAGTTCATGTTCTAATTAAAAGTAATCATCAATAAATAGCCAATAGAATGTTTCTGTCCATCTTACTGAAGTCAGTTGTATGGTCAATCTTGCATGGTGTATCTTTGTGAACTTCTCTATAATCATGTGCATATGAAAGGCTTAATCAACCATCACAACCACCATTTCCACCTGAGCCACTGCTCCAGCCATGCAAGCACCACTTTGCAAAGATTTTACACTGGAATTCAATTAAAGAAATAGGACCGTAGTTACACATGTTCACATGAGAAAATGTTTTATCGATTAGAATGGTCAGTGCTGTGTACCATGAGTCTGGACTGACCCCCTGCCTGAACAGTTAAATTTTCCATAATACCAGAAAGTTTTAATAAACAGCATCTGCTCTATGATATATGTCATCAGGGTCCACATCAAGCCCCAGGGTTACATTAATGATCTGTGCTGTTTCCTTAGTAGTGCACAGGGAACATGAACTTCTACAACCAGCCAGAGAGGGATGTTCTTTCAACTTGAGGCTCTAATCATGGAAAAGGAAGAGTTCACAAATATGGTTTAGTCAAACTTAGCACAAAATATGTGACTCAACAGTGTTTGTTCCATGTCTATTACAATTTCTCATTTACTTCTAATATAATGTATGGCCCCTTGAGTCAGCAACAGATTTTATTAATTGCCATCTGTGCTCAACAAGGTTCTTTTTAGGCAGAGTAATTGTGGACTTATAATGGCCACTGAAAGCACTGATTGTAGAGTTATTAGGACTTGACCAAAGCAGATTAAATATGAATTATGTTGCCATGCAGCACATACTCTAAAACCAATAGGAATTGGATGTGACTGGATGGGACCCTCATATCTGGAGAAATTAGTCATCAGCTTAGAAGTAAGTCCTTTGCGCACTGAATCTACCAACTCACCATTAAAATTAACTGTAAAAATATCTTGATAAAGCATTGGTAAGACAGGTCCCTTTTCAAGTTCAACTCAATGAATCACCTTGTTGTTATGTGAGAATGCTCATGAAACACCAGTAGTGATCTGAGTGGAATCAATGAACCCTAGCGTTGTAAAGCCAAGAATTAGTTCAAAGATGGTATTTACTTTTTAAGTCCTGGAGTGCTTCAACATCCATTAACACATCCTATGCTTTGACATTAATTAAAATATACTTGATATAGCTGGATCTACTTCCTGTTCTCAATGTAAGTTTACATTGAACATGTTCCTCAGAGTGAACATTACATGCCTGCAAGTCAATACAAAGGGTTGTACGTAATTTAATAGAAAAAACAATTTTGTTGCATACCATTTCTGAGAAAACATTTAATCTAAACTGTTTAATGGAAATTTTCAGAATGAATGGCATTTATTATTTCATAAAAACCAGCTCATAGAACTTCTTCTTGTTCAAAATTGGCTTTTGCAGGCCTATGTTTTAAGATGTAGATGCACTGGTTGTAGGTCTGACTTTCACAAACAGTTGTGTTGGAGGTTTTTATTGCAGTTATTTACTTCAGGGTACCTCATTTCTGATTTATATCTTTAACATTGCCAAACAATTGCTTTGGTGGCTTTTAATTCACTGACCCCTCAATACCCCTAAACACCATCCATCCTGACTTGTCACTACCACTAAGCACCGTCCATTTCTGCTCCTAAACACCCCTCATCACCCCTAAACTCCATTCATTCCAGAATCTGAAAAAAACCCTTTCAATGCCTAAAGCCCACCCATCACTGAACCCTTAAAATCCCTCAACACCCCAAAACTCCACCCCTCTCAGAACCTTAAAAAACTCACCACTCTTAAACACCACCCATCAGTGGCCCCTGAAAGCCCGCCAACACCCCTAAACTCAACTCATCCTTAAACCCTAAAAACCTCTTTCTACATCTAAACTCCACACATCTCTGAATCCCCAAACCCCTCACCACACTAAACTCCACCCAATCCTGAGTCCTAAAACACTGTACAAGCCCAACCCTCTATCTATCACTGGACCTTAAAAACACTCGCCAACTCTAAACTCCACCTTTCCATGAACTCTGAAAACCCCTCAACAATCCTACACTGCACTAATTCCTGAACCATAAATAAATCTCACCACCCCTAAACTCCTCTCATCCATGGACCCTAAAACCCCCTCTCCTCCCTGAACTCCCCTCATTTCTGATGCCTAACAACACCCTCACCACACCTGACCTCCTCTGATACCTGAACTCTAAAAACCCTTTCCTATGCCTGAACTCCACCCATTCCTGGCCCATAAAAACTACTCATTACCCCTGAACATCACCCATCCCTGAATCCAAAAACACTCCACTAGTCCTACACTCCACCCAAGTTTAATGTAATTTTGGATATTCCTTTAAATATTTCTTTCCTTTAAAATGTTACCTTTAATATTAAATTTATTTCTATGTCTTTATAGTTGTATTTCCTTAAAAAATGGGTTTCCATAATTTGGTTTCCTCCAACATGGTTTCTCAATTTTCGTGTTTCCATTACTTGATACATCAATATAAAGCAGTTGATGTGTAGACTATTTACTCTAGCAGTCACTCAATGAGGTGATGCCTGACAACTCATTGTTCTTTTCCATTAGTGAGGCTGAATTATCTAGTTACTCAATCATCAAAATGACAGCATTTGCATAGAGTCCACCCCCTGCAAAAAATATAAATAATTTCAGCTTGTCCATGGGTAAACGTTTGTCTGTTGTACAGATTAAGTATATACAACACTTGTCCCCTGGGAATTTCAATTGAAGTCAAGGCTTCCTGTCCAATAGTTTAATATATAAACTGACCTTAATCTAGAATGGCATGATGGGTGAAAAAAGATGGTCTAAAGTGCAGCTCCAAACAAACACCATTGGCTAAGATTAATTTAAGCATTTCATTTCATTCATCACCTTGTCTAAGATTCATTTAAGCATTTCATTCATCACCTTGTTGTTGTTGTTGCAGTTGTCACCCAAAGTGCAACAGGTATGCCCAGCTACAGGTTCCATGCTCAGTGTGCTATAGGACACAAGCTACACCCTAGTGACATGTCCCAAATATGGCAAAGCCAATATGTGGTCCCTTCAGGAGTGAGCCTAACTTAGCAATTTAGGGCAGACTATCCCAATGAGGAGCAAGGTCAGTAATGATTTGCATAAGGTGTACCTTTGTCTAGAATGGCATGGTGGATGAAAAAGGAGGAACTGCAATGCAGCCCGAATAATTGCCAGTTGCTGAGATTAATTTAAGCATTCCATCCATTACCTTGTGTTGTTGTATCAGTTGTAATCCTGGAATTTTATTTGTGCTGATACATACTTCAAGTCCCTGATAGTCTACCTACAACACTATTAAATTAAGACATTGGTAAACCAAATTTTCTTATAACATTTACGTTTCCATATCCCATGTGTCTTCAAAGCAAAAAAACAAAAAGTGTCAGAGACTCAATGTCCTCTTATTTGCTACGAATGCTGCTATATTCCAAGATAAAATGTGATAACCAACAAAAGTCTCAGAGGTGAAAAGCACCCCTAATCAGAGGGGTGAATTGACCAAGGGGAGAATGTCTCAAACAGCAGTAATTAGCTCAAAGCCACCCTCACTCTTTAGCAAACACTAGATGAGCTTTGCAGGGCTTCTGCTCTATTATAGGGTTGCAGATGGGAACCTATGTTGGATAGGCCCGTATGTGGAAGGACTTCTCAAACCAAATGGCCGCATTGAGGTGGATACTTTTTCCTACTACTCTCCACCTAAATATTAACAACCTTCCTTAACAATTAAGTAAGAGCAACTATCACGTGCCATTTGTGAAATTGTTAAAACGTCTGCTGATAAATTCAGTAGTTGCTCTACACTGAAATTGCTACAAATATCCCATTGCCTAGAAGCCACGAGTGCCAATAGCATGCTCTGCAAATATTAAAATCACGTCAGCAGTAAGGACCAAGCTGGAGGTGCAGAACTGGGTTTGACTGTGGAGGAGCCGAATGATAGATGAAGGTTGGAGTGGTTCCGGAAGGCCGATTTGGGATTAGTTAATGTTTGCAAGGGACAAACCATGAGAAAAATAACTAAAGAAAATAGAAAAGTACAATGCAGAAGTACGCATAGACTAAGTACCACAAATTAAAGTTTCCATTACTCATGGAAAATAATGTCTTTAATTAAAAACTGATCCTTATAAGGCACATAACATTTATTATTACAGCATCTTAGGATACACTCAACAGTCCTCTTGGAAGAACAGTAACATAGGTCTGTGATCTTGAAACATAAAGCATCAGAACTCACTGGCACCCTCTCATAAAATTCAACATAAAACCATGAACACTAGAGTCCAATTATTGTTTTTCATCATTTCATTTGCTGATATGTTCTGTTTTTTAAAAATTTGAAGCGTGTGGCCCAACTGTCACCTTATTTGTAATAGTATTTTTTTTTATTCATACGTTCTTGCAGAAGGCAATTTGTTTTTTTAGTTAATATTTAGGTCCAAATTTACGGGATTTGGCATAGGGCAGGGCTGCGCTGCTCTACGCCAAAGTGACAGGGCAGGAATGCACTATATTTATGCAGTACGGTACATTCCTGTCCTATCCCCTGCGCTGGTGCCTGTGTTGTCAGCAGGATAGTTTATGTGAAGGAAGGGGCACCTTCATGCACAGAAACAGTCCATAGAGGCATTTTCTTCATTCAACGTGTGCAGCACACATAGAAAGAGTTAAAACCAAGGAGAAATAAAAATATCTCTCCTCGTTATGCCTGTACTGGGGAAGCAAAAGGTTTTGACACATCCCCAGGTTTACAGGCTCTTGTAAGTATGGGGATATTTCCAAATCTATGGGTGTTGCGTGGGAAAACACAACTCAATGCCAATGGAATGCCTACTTGTCACAGAGCAAAGCAACCCAGTGACTGACAGTGTCTTGCTTGACTCTATATATATGAGGCCATTCAAAGTCACACAAAGTGGCTTTGCATGGCCTCATAGATATGATTTTGCAGTCTGCACTGCCAGAGCATCCAAAAAGTAAAGCTCTGGCAGAACATGGGGCTCAAAAATATGCCGTTTAGTTTTTAGTGTTCTATCTTAGCTTCGTTTTCTTTTTTTTCCCCTGTGGCTGTCCCTTGGAAGACATTCTGAGTTTAACAGCATGGAGAAACTGAGGCCCATATTTATACTCTATTTGCGCCAGATTTGTGTCATTTTTTTACGCAAATTCGGCGCAAACTTAACTCCATATTTATACTTTGGCACTAGACCCTCCTAGCACCAAAGTTATGGAGTTTGAGTCATTTTTTGTACAAGAAAACCTACCTTGCGCTAATGACATGCAAGGTAGGCGTTCCTGTGCAAAAAATGATTCTAAGGTGTTGAAGTAAGCCTCAGCAAGGCCTACTACTGCAAGGGGTTCGCCCTTCTCTACACAAAGTCCTCAGACCATATAGGAAGAAGTTGGCACAGAAACTGAAATAAAAGATAAAGGCCCTCATTCTGACGCTGGCGGTCTTTGACCGCCAGGGCGGAGGACCGCGGGAGCACCGCCGACAAGCCGGCGGTGCTCCAATGGGGATTCCGACCGCGGCGGTAAAGCCGCGGTCGGACCGGCACCACTGGCGGGGTCCCGCCAGTGTACCGCGGCCCCATTGAATCCTCCGCGGCGGCGCAGCTTGCTGCACCGCCGCGGGGATTCTGACCCCCCCTACCGCCATCCAGATCCCGGCGGTCGGACCGCCGAGATCCGGATGGCGGTAGGGGGGGTTGCGGGGCCCCTGGGGGCCCCTGCAGTGCCCATGCCACTGGCATGGGCATTGCAGGGGCCCCCGTAAGAGGGCCCCTACATGTATTTCACTGTCTGCTGCGCAGACAGTGAAATACGCGACGGGTGCAACTGCACCCGTCGCACAGCTTCCACTCCGCCGGCTCGATTCCGAGCCGGCTTCATCGTGGAAGCCTCTTTCCCGCTGGGCTGGCTGGCGGTCTGAAGGAGACCGCCCGCCAGCCCAGCGGGAAAGTCAGAATTACCGCCGCGGTCTTTCGACCGCGGAACGGTAACCTGACGGCGGGACTTTGGCGGGCGGCCTCCGCCGCCCGCCAAGGTCAGAATGAGGGCCAAAAAAGTTTTTTAAACCTCATGAGGTGGTACTACAGTTCAAACAGCACCCTTCGGTAATGTTTGAAGTAGCACACTGAACTAAGTGAGCATGTTCCTTTTATACCCACGCGGGGGCTAAAAGAAGGTGGTACAGTTATAGAAGCAAGACTTACATACATATAAGGTCATATGGAAATGCACAGTTGACAGGTAGGAGGCGCTAACAGTTTTCAAGGACTAGTTGACACATTACTGTCTGTTCCTGATTACTAACAGCTGCAGATCTTACTGGGCATGTGCGAAAGTGGGAGATGCTAAATATAACTTGTCACTAGACAGATTTTCAAGAGTAGTTAACAGAAAGGTAGGACAGAGCACATGGCAGAGAAAATGGCTGCCATGAATACAAAATGGATTCCGCGAAATGTTCACAATAGTTGCTAAATAGAAGATGTCTTCTGCTAATGCTTAATCTAATCGCTACTAAATTACAACAAAGGCATGTGCGCCTTATTTATCCTCCAGCGTTAAAACATGGCGCCCAGCCGGATTTGCGCCATTTTTTAATGCCTGAGTCAGGGCAGGTGTTATTGGACCTGTGTGCTCATTTCCGTGGTGTGAGACCATGGAAGCAGTCCACAGGTGCCCTTCCCTGCACCCAGGGACACCCTGTGCCACCCTCGCCCACCCCTGGAGGACACCCATAGAGGGACCCATCCATGGTGAGTGCAGGTAACTGCAGGTAAGTATAATTTGTTTTTTTAAGTGGCATAGGGAGGCCTAACTTGGGCCCCCTTACATGCAACTGTGCCCAATGGCCATGCTAGGGGGACAGAAGTCCCCTGAGCATGGCCATTGGGCAGGGGGGCATGAGTCCTGTCTTTGCTAAGACAGGAGTAATTTCCATGGGGGTTGTGCGTCAAAAAATGGCGCAAGTCAGGTTAGAGCCAATATTTTTGACTCTATCCTGACTTGCACCATTCTTTTGGCGCACAACCCCCAATATTCCCTTCGCCTCGGCTGCCCGGTTACCGTCATTTATGTTGACGCTAACCAGGCCACAGCGCTGGCTAATGTAATTCCATAAATAAGACACCCGGCTGGTGCGTTGGAATGGCGTTCGCCGGCGGTAAAATTTTTGACGCAAATCTGCCCAGCGCTGATTTGCGTCAAAAACTATAAATATGGGCCTGAGTTCCTGTTGGATTTCATTTCCAGAATCCTATATCTATTTTTTTTGCTATGTTGCTTTGCTGTCCCTCAGGGAGTTAGAGCATAAAGCTGTCTGAAGCCGAGTGGAGCTACTGATTGGCTCCGGTAAAGAGTGGTGGCGTGTTGAATTCACATCAAAGGCAAGCTGGACATTGCCTGACTGCACCCCAGCCATGCTCAGCTTCAACCATGCTTCTAGTCATGGCAGAGACCTCACTCTCCCTGTTGGGTAAGGCTTGCATCAGAAGTATACTGTGACATAGCAAAGATTAAATATGCCATTTGAAACCTGCTTTTCACTCTGCTCGAATGAGATCTACAGCCTGTCCAGGTTAAGTGTTTTAAAAATATGACTCTGCTCATTTTAACTGATCTTTAATTAATGTTTATTCATTGTCCAAACCAAAAAGGATAGACATAGGGCCATATTTATACTTTTTTTGTGCCGCATTTGCATCATTTTTTTATGCAAAGCCGGCGTGAACTTACAAAATACAATTATATTTTGTAAGTTTGTGCCGCTTTTACATCAAAAAATGACACAAATGCGTTGCACAAAAAGTAAAAAATGGGCCATAGTATTATTAGTCATTCTATGTCAGACATTTTATTCATTATGGAACCTGAAGGTTCTACTTAGAGTTTGATGGCTAGGATAATCTGTCAAAACACAGTGGATATCCCATCTGCCTTATTACAAATGCCATAGGCTAAAATGCACTAGTAATACGGCAGACAGACATCTGTCACAGTTGTGGCAAAGTATTCCATCCACCAAACTCTAAACAATGTACCTAGTGTCATGGGCTTCGACTTCTGATATTGCAGTAGCTTTACTTTCAGGTTTCGGGATTTGACATACTAATTGATCAGAGAAAAGATGGTGGGGTGGGGCTTGTTCTGATTTTCAGAACAAAGTTCAAATACTGCTGGTGAAGTTAGATCTGTTTTTGAAAGCAAAACAACTGGTTAATAAAAGTATTGAATGACCCTCCTATGTGCTTAGTGACATCTGGTTGGCGATTGTGACCTTAATTTACCACAAATTCTCACCTCTTCTGTCTTATCAACTTCTAGTTACTTACTGCAGGTAATTTTAACATGTAGGCCAAAGCAATACATTACACAGGCACAATAACTATGACTGATTCTCTTGCATTAATCAGTTACTCACAATTTATCATAGAATGGACTCAATCGAGGGGGGGCACATGAAGTTTTCATTTTTTTTCACGCTATTTGGTATGTAACAAGGTTCAGCCTCAGATTGACTTTAACTTTAACTTTAAACGTTCAAAAGGAGAGCATGTAAATGAGAGGGTGTGGTCTTGTAATTCTTGGATTACAACAGAACTGGATTTTACTTTCACTCTCAACACTGTTCATCACTGTCAAGCTATTCATTCTGCTCAGTGGTATAATAAACAATAGGAGTGGCCTTGGCAAGCATGCAATTTTATTTATTTATTTTGACAATAGACATTGCAAGTATAAAAGTTCAAAAAGTATTGACAAGTAAAAACACTCCAGTTTAACTCTTTTGCTGCTAGGCACGTCTTTCCTATTTTCCCTTTATTTTTTGCTCTCAACCTACTTCCAGTTTGTGGTGGGAACCATTGAGAAATCCATGGGTGATCCAGAAAAGCTATAGATTTCTGTAAAGTGGATACAATTCTAAATTGAGCAAGGGGTCATATTTGCAGATCCCTTAAGGTTTCTACAAAGGAAAATAACTGTTGAAATAAAGAAATATTGAAAATGAATTGGGAAAAAAACAGAACATTTTTTTACAACATTTTCATGAGTAACTTTTTGTCAGAATAGCAGATTGAAAAAAGCATTACACCATTATGTCCTCGAGGCCCTTCTGGTTACTGGGATAAAGGGTTTGAGGGTATGCCAAAAACCCAAGGTACCCAGAGGCAACTACTGAGCTGCACCTTACAATCGTTTTTCATTGAGTACCAAGTACAAGTGAAAAATGGGTATCAGGAAAACTTATGTATTTCTGAAATGGGTACCAAATATAGAGTTTAGTGGTTATTTCTACATCTCTGAGTTTGTGGGTACACCTACTAGTGTATGATTTTGAGACTATTTTTCAAAATGTTATCTTTCTTATACACTGGCTTACAATTGAAAGGCACAGATGCAGCAAAATCCAATTGTTAATAACAAATGTTCTACTATTCTATGCTCCCACAAGTCTCTCAATAAAAATCATACCTCATTAGTGTGGGTAGACCTAGTGACCTCAACAGGAAATGGCCCAAAACACAATATGCATACAGCAGATTTTTCTACTGAAAATATGCCCTCTTTTTCCAATGTGGACAGCTTTAGATTTTGGTTTCTAGCTCATCTGGCAACTTGGGAAATCTAATCAACCTCTACATGTTTTTAAACTATACACCTTTGGGTACCCAGGGTGGGCTCAATTGTGTGATTCTCACTGTGTTTCATACCCAGAATCCTTTGCAAACCTCAAACTTTAACAAAAAACACATTTTTCTGACATTTCTGTGATAGAATGTTCTGAAAACTCTGGGGAGCCACAAACTTCCTTCAACTTGGCATTCCCCTAAAACCCTGATAAAAACGGTACTTCACTTTTATAGGTAGACCTAGTGCCTGCAACAGGAAACGACCCAAAACAAAACATGAATGTAGAACTTTTTTCCACCGGAAACTGACCCTCTTTTTCCAATGTGGGTATCTCTAGATTTTGTGCATGACAATATTGCCATATTCAGTCAAACAATATGCTGACACTCTTTGGATATTGGAATGGACTAAAGCTTTGGTGGCCTCATATCAGAAATATATTCCAGGTTACTACTTCTCAGCCCTGAGCCTGAGGAAGTCGAGGGCATAATTGCCATACGACGAAACACATGTTGGCTGGTCTTGTAAACATAATGGTCTGTATGAACCACATGGTGGATCTGTAACAAGGCTGCTTTTGCAAATATTCTGATGCTGTATGAACCACGTAGTGGATCTGGAATAAAGTTACTGAAAACTTCACGACTCCCAGAATTAGACTTTGATTGTCATTTGAACTTTGAGTGCTCAGGATGTTCTGTGTTTATCTCTAGATTTTGGACCCTAGCTAGACGACACCTATGGGAACCTAGTCAACCTGTAAAAAAATGTAAACTAGACACATAGGTAAATCCAGTATGGTGTAACTTGCATGGATCCCATTAGGTTTTCTTATCCACAACCCCCTGCAAACCTCAAACCTTTCCTGAAATTATGCATTTTTCTAACATTTCTGTGATGGAAACTTCCGGAACCTGCAGGATTGAAGGAAAATGGGAGTGCTTGCATGGAGACTCCTATTGACCTCAGTTGGATCCCCCTAAGCAGGGACCCACTTAGAAAAGGTATCATTGGAGAAGAGTTTCTCCCCTTTGCAACAATACCATTCCCTTCCACATTGGTGCTCGGGGGCTGAGATAGCCCCATGAGCACCGACCCTGATCGGCTCATTCCAATTTCATTTTCAGGGAAAAGACAGAAGTGTGTTGCGCACTGATGTCTTTTACCTGAAAACACAAAACAGCGCCGGGAGATGGGAAATCTCTCCTTCAGCTACAGAGGCTGCTTCTTAGTAAAGGCAAGTCCTCTGGTGTCCTCACCAGAGGGATTTACAGTGCTGTGTATATTGGATGGCGAGGAGCTGTCCAATGCACACGAGCAGTGTGGCGTCGGATGGTTCCCAGCCATCTGATGCATAGAACGGGTTAATGTAAAGAAAGCAAATAAAAAATGATACATCACAAAAATAGTTGGTGACAAAATATGAAATGGGAGCAAAATTGGCCTATCAGCTATGGAACTGAATAGCTTTCTAGGCAAATATGCACTACTAAAATGAATAGAGTGAGTGACCGAAGTAGGCATACTGTTTGCTGTAATTTATAGGCTAAGGAGAGCAGGCACAGCATCACAAAAAAATGAGAGCCATTACAACTGACCAGTGAATGAAGAGGACAGACTGAAAGTATCTCTACGTAAAAAAAAGAAAAGAAAAGTATGCCGACCTGATCATGGTGAGAAATTTGAGTCCTGGTCTATTACTTTTGCCTTGCACAGTTCTAAGAAACATAACTTAATAATTAACTGTTTTCAATTGTTGAAAATAATTATATACAATGTTGTACAGTCTGGTGTCCAGCCACTGCATGTGAATAATGCTCTCATGTAGATGCTGCACAGGCATGGAGATGTGCTTCTCTAAAACCTCAATGGTTCTCAGTCATCACTGTAGAGAAGTTTAGTGGTACATCCAGAGTGTGGCGGTTGCTTAGTGTGAGGTTTTTCAGCTGCAACACCTGCACCACAGGTATTCGAGTCAAGACACACTGCATTTTCCAGAGCACAACTGAAGTATCTCAAGACTTGCAATGGTAGTGTCTATGTTAGATCCAATGAGTATAAGTTCATTGTGGTCCAGAGTGTTCTTTGCTATCCAACTGTGATACATAGTTGCTGCCTCTCGACTCTTGTTGCCAAAAGAATGGAATTGATTGTACTTTCATTAAGAGGACATTATTCTCAGAGAAATATTCTACATAAGGCATAAACATTACAGACTAAGGATTTAGACTTTGATTTGCATTTTAGTATTGGAGCCATCCTTTCAAACTTTACAAACTCTCTACATCTGAGTAATACCTTCTAAGATTACAAACTATAATGCAACTATTCATGTGAGAAGCTAATGAATCCTCAAAAAGTTTTAGGCTGTCCTTAAATCATTTGAACCATGTCGGGTATCAAGATATTTCAGTGGTGGAGAAGTGAAAGTATGATGCAGGGAGTAGAAGTGAAATTCTAATGAGTATTCATTATATTACAGATTAACTATGTGTCCATAGAATCATTCAGGTCATATACTTGATGTCTAACTCACTGAAAATAGTTATAGATTTAAGAATCTGTGCAACAGTTCTGGTTATTTCATACGCTATTTACAAAGTTTGTTTAAATCATTCAGCTTTCAAGAAGCCAGAGAGTTACAAGCAACCACAGAGATTCAATCAATCAATCAGTATTGGTGAAGTATGGCTACTCAACTGTGAGGGTCTCAAGGTGCTGGGGGTAGTGGAGGGGCCTCATCTGAAGAGCCACGTCTTGAGGTTATTCCTAAAGATGGTGAGTGACGGGCGTTGTCTGAGTTGCAGGGAGAGGTGGTTCCAGCTCTTTGCTGTAGTGTAGGTGAAGGATTATCCTCTGGCAATGGTTTTGCAGATGCGAGGGATGGTCGTAAGGGCCATCTGGGTGGAGTGGAGGGATCTGGTGAGGGTGTGGAAGGAGATGCAGTGGTTCAGGTACGCTGGTCCTGCTCTGTGTATGGCCTTGTACGTGTGGGTGAGAAGCTTGAAGGTGATTCGCTTCTCCACCGGTAGCCAGTGGAGGGTCCTCAGTTGCTGGGAGATGTGGTCTCAGTGAGAGAGGTCCAGAATGAGTCTGGCAGCGGGTTCTGGATGAGTTGTAGTTTTTCGATGTTCCTGGTTGAGGTGCCGGCGTAAAAGGGCATTGCCATAGCTGAGCTTACTAGTGACTATGGTGTGGGTGACTGTCCTGCGACAGTCTGCTGTGATTCATCTGAAGACCTTGCGAAGTTTGTGAAGTGTGTGCCAGCAGGAGGAGACAACAGAGTTTACCTAGTGGGTCATGGATAGGGAGGAGTTGATGATTATTCCTAAGTTGCGGGCATGCTCAGTCGTTGCAGGGGGGCACTGAGGGATGTTGGCCACCAGGAGTCGTTTCAAGCTGAGGTGGCGTTTCCAAAGATGATGAGCTCAGTCTTGTCGGAGTTGAGCTTGAGGCAGCTTTCTCTCATCCAGGTGGCGACGGCTTCCATTCCTGAGTGGAAGTTCCTTTTGGCCGTGTCTGGGTCTTCAGTGAGGGAAATGATGAGTTCTGTGTCATTGGCATATGATACAATGTTCCTACCGTGCCTTCTGATGATGGCAGTGACAGGGGCCATGTGTACATTGAACATTGTGGGACTTAGTGAGGATCCATGTGGGACTGAAAGTAGACTCCTGTGGGTCTGGAAATGAGTGGGGCGGGAGTCTGACCCTTTGCGTCCTCCAAGGGAGGAAGGAGTGGATCCATTCTATGGCTCTTCCGCGGATTTCCAAGTAGTGAAGCCTGGTGCACAGAGTGCTATGTGAGACCGTGTCAAATGCTGCTGAGAGGTCGAGAAGTATGAGTGCTGCAGATGGTCGCGGTCTAGGAGTAATCTGATGTTGTCAGTGGCTGCCAGGAGGGCTGTCTCTGTGCTGTGGTTGCTGCGGAAGCCGGATTGGGAGCTGTCCAGGAAGTTGTTGGCCTTGATGAAATTCCATAGTTGTGCGTTGATTGCTTTCTCCATTATTTTGGCGGGGTAGGGTAGCAGGGAGATGGGCTGGAAATTCTTTAGCTGTGATGGGTCGGCAAAGGTTTCTTCAGCAGAAGGTGTATTTTGGCGTGTTTCCAGTCCTCGGGAAGATGCCCCTGTTGATGGAGCAGTTGATTGCTTTCCAGAGCTCGGGCCGATGGATGCGCGGCTCTAATGTATATGTGGTGCAGGCAGTGGTCCGAGGGGGCGCTGGAGTGAGTGCTGTTCATGATGTTGACTGTTTCCACTGTGGTGAGCGCAGACCAGCTGTGGATGGTCTGGGTGGGTTCTGGGGGGGTAGGTCAGCCACAGGTTCTGGTGCTAGGATTTTCCAGGAGGAAGCTGTTTTAGATGTCCTGGATCTTGTGGTGGAAAAATAAGGCAAGTTTGTCACAGAGGTCCTGTGACGGGGGATTCTGGTGGCTTCAGAGGGGGGATCTGTGAACTCATTGATGACTGAGAAGAGTTCCTTAGAGTTGTATGTGGAGGAGTTAATGTGCTCCCGGAGCGTGTCCTTCCTAGCGTTCTTGACTTTTTGGCAGTGGGTGGAGGTTGCGGCTCTGAATAATTCGAGGTCTTCGCTGGTTTGGCTGTTTCTCCATTTTTTATCTAAATGTCTGTTGGTATGCTTTGATTCTTGGAGTTCAGTGGTGAACCAGCTGGCTTTCTTGGGCAGGCATTTGGCCGATGTCAGAGTTGAGGGGCTAGAGTGTTGGCGCATTCGGTGATCCATGCGTTGAGATTGCACACTGCTGTGTTGGCGTCATCGGAGGGAGGGATTTGGCGAGAAATGAGGTGAGTTGCTCATTGGTGATTTTGTTCCATTTCCTGTGGGGGGTCTGGGAGGTGCGGGTGCGGGTGCGGCTGCTAGGTGCGGTGAGTGTGAGATGTATGCAGCAGTGGTCGGTCCAGTCTGCACTGCCCATCTGGTCAGCGTCTGCTGCCCTCGCCAGCTCCTCTGGCTGCTGCTGCCTCTGTCTTTTGCTGGTACGAACTGAGAGTCTTCTGACTCTCAGTTCGAGGCCCTCCACCACCCGTAGGCTTATCCCTGCACCTCAAGCCTGGTGGTCTAGTGGCCATCACAAGTAAGTATTTCTTTCTCTCTGTCACTCTTTTTTTCTGCCTATTTTCTTTTTTTCTCTCATTTTTCCTTGTTTTCCTTTTCCCTTTCTCCTCTCTTTCTTCTGTTCCCCTTCCACCCGTGAAGCACCTTTCCCTCCCTCCCGATTCCCAGCTGACCATGACCCTCCCCTTCTTAATGGCGGCCGCAGCACTGTAAGAGGGCAACTGCACTGACCTTCTGGTCAGTGTCTGCTACCCTCCCCAACTCCTCTGGCTGCTTCTGCCTCTGCCTTGTGCTGAGAGGAACTGAGAGTCTCCTGACTTTCAATACGAGGCCATCCTCCACACTCAGGATCATCGCTACGTCTTATCCCTGGTGGTCTAGGGGCCATCACAAGTAAGTATCTTTTTCTCTCTGTCGCTGTTTCACTCTTGCTTTGTCTGCCTATTTTCTTTTTTTGCTCATTTTTCTTTTATTAATTTTCCCTTTCTCCCCTCTGGCCCCTCCCCCTGTGAAGCACCTTTCCCGCACTCCCGCCTCCCAGCTGACCGCTCCCCGCCCCCTCCCCTTCTTAATGATGGCTGCAGTGCAGCAAAGGCTCACCAAGGGCAAGCCCGTCTGTGAATTTCTGCACCTGGTCCGTGCCCAGTGCCAGGAACCCTGGATCTCCATCAAACCACCCCATGGACTGCCTCCATTATGACTTCGAGACCCTCCTCCGCCTCAACACGGGACATCTCAGCAACTGCTGTACCATCTCCCCCAAGGACACCCACAGACCTTTACCTGCAGGAACTGCAACTTCAGTGCCAGCCTCAACAAGCTGAAGTTACTCTCCGTACACAAAGATACCATCGCCATAAACTGCCTGCTCCTCAACATCTGCTCTCTCCACAAACACGCCACCGAACTCTGGGACTTGATCGACATCGCCCGACCAGACATTGCCTTCCTTAATGAGACCTGGACCAACCCCACCTTGTGTCCAGACATCGCCATCACCATTTCCGACTGTTACAGCGTCCTAAGGAGGTACTGGCCCTCCCGCCCGGGTGGAGGACTCACCATCGTACACAGGTTCTCACTACATATCAAGGCCGTCCCAGAAGAACACTTCGCCACCATGGAACACCTTCACTTCCTGCTCCACTCCAACAACAACTCCTCCATCCACGGCAACCTGGTGTACAGGCCACCCAGCCCCCGCCCAGCTTTCATAGACAACATCGTAGACATTGTTACCCCCCAGGCCCTGGCGGCAGTCGACTACCTCCTCCTCATCCACCTGAATTTCCATCTAGAGTGCCGCACTGACCCAAACACCAACTCCCTACTTGACAACCTCGCCACCCTCGGCCTCAGACAGCTGGCCTCTACACCCACACACATCGCAGGACACACACTGGACCCCATCTTCACCTCAAGGAACTGGCTCACCATCGAGACCATGGTTACACAGAGATTGTCATAAGGTATATCAGACATCACAGTAGAAATAGTGAGCTATAATATCACTGACCAAAAACTATTTTTTGTAGAGATTGAAGCCTCTACAACAAAACAAATGAGGTGAAGATATCCAGTGTTCCTCTCACTCTTTCATCCCATTCTCCTTTCCTCTGATGCTCTGCCAAGTCGCATGGATATGCTTTGCATTATCGTCAGTCGAGTCAGTGGGGCAGATAATAGCATCATTCCTTTTTGGATCTGGATTTCAAGTTTACTGCAACTGTGACGGTACATAGCACTTCATCTTAGAAGAACTATGACGAGCAGTGGAGGAAGGCAGCAGGGCTATCTGTATTTCACCTTTCAAAGCATGTCTCACAAGCATATTGTCTTGAATAGCTCTATTAGGGATTAGAAACAATCCCTTCATTGGATAGCATCATACGTGAGGACAAAGTTCAAGTTGCATATAGTCCCACATTTCAGTCATTTTTCAACATTTCTTCAAGTTGGGGTCTTGAGTGCTCATCCTTGAGCCCCACTTTGTTTAGTGTATATGTAGTCCCACTGGCCCAGCTGATTTGGTCCTTTATAATAATGATAAATCTGGTTGACAAGCAAATTGTCACCCACCGCAATGATCAATTGGGCTCAATGTAAGAACACTTTCAAGACACTCTTATGGAGCTGTGTGAATGATTTGGATAATGCTATAATACTAGCTACAGACATGATTGAATTGTTGGTGGTAGAGGGTGACACCTCCTACTGTTCCTCATTTGTCACTTAACAAAGTGACTGCTGCACTCCCTTGCCAGTAGTTTGAAATGTAATGTATTTATTTTTTCAAGGACAAACTTGCGTATCAGGATAATAGACTCTCATCCACCTATTTTTTCAGCTGAAAGTGCTTTGTAGGATTTCTGTACTTTTGTTTTTTTCTTGCACAAGTCTGTGGTAAATATCCTTATTCTAACAGGAAAAGATACTCATAGTACATAATGTGTCTGTAGGTCTTATCTTAGGTCTTCAAAGTCATGTCGATATTTCACCACATTTGTCATCAACGGAGTGCCTCTCAATTGATAGAGGATTAGCTCGAAAAGTCTTTGCTATACATTAGCAAGACAGACAATGTGGGACCTCCCATGGGTGAAGTGTACTGGAATAAATACAGTGCAAAGCTCTGTAATACTGAGCACTACATTTGGTATTTGAGATGCCATAAATATAAAGGTGGTTTTATTGAGCTATCCTTGCCAATTCACTCCTCATTTTGGGAACTGAAGCTGAGACCCAGGGATGATCAGAGAAGCATTCCGACAATGGGGACCGATGTGATAACTGAAACTGGAAGAAATATTTTACAAAGGTGTCATTTGACCAAATTAAGAAGGATTTTGGACTCATTGAGCATGTGAGGTTTTGTTATCATAGGGGTTTGAGAAACATTTAAAGCTGGCAGACACTCACAAACACGTAACATTGAGAATATTCCAGAAGATTTGCAAAGCCTAAGCCTAAATGAACTTGATAAAGTTGATGGAAAAACAGTGCACGCATTACACTGACCGAGGGTGCGTAGCTTGACATTAAATTCCACTTCTCTAGAGGTGACACTTGTGTTGGTGGACCACAGCTAGCCTGAAGCTAATATACTGCTAGCTGTATACCTTGGCCAAACTTGATGCCTTTGATGCTAGGTAACCCAACACATACTGGACAGGCTGATTGGCGCATGTACTATAGCACTCTACTAAGAAACAGGGTTCTAGGGTGACAATCTAGAAAACATAAACTAAATCACCGACTTTATGGTCCCTCCCCGATTCCCCAGCATACTATTGGATTGGGTACTAAATGTGAATTGGGTCTTAGTGAGGGGCTCTGGAAAAGGGGACCTGGAAAAAGGTAACGTTGCTGCTGTTGGTAGCCAAAGTGTCTCTTTTGGGGAAATGGGGCACAGACGATGTGAGTTAAATTGGTACCATCGATTGTGGTGAATCCTGGGAATGGGAAATATTCTCATAATATGGCAGGCACAGAGTAAGACATCCACAACCAGAGGGAGGTGTTTTTGGATTTAATTTTCAGGCAACTCATGTGTCCTAGAAGACACTTCAGATCATCCCTGGGGATTCAATAGGAGCTGGGGAACGGGATGAATGGTAAAATGACTCCACCATCCTGGCCAGACTGTGATTTCAATTGTTTCCTTTTTCCTCATGGTCTTGAAGCGTTACACAATGGACCATAAGGAGGCAAAGGAGGAATGATGATTGGAAGAAACAGAAATATTCTGTACTATTTGTGTTACACTACGTAATGATGCTCTCAAAGCTAACCTAAAAAATTATTCAGTATAAAAAGTCTTTGCCTCACACATTGACCCTTAGCTATCAAAGGCCCTATCAACCTCCAAATAAAAATTTGAGAGGTAAGTGCCTTCAACATCATTTTTTTCCTGCTCTCTATAGATTGTAGTTCATCTTAGTGACAGTGGCGGCTGCTACTGAACGAGGATGGCGGTGTGGGGGTTTGGGGAAGCAAAAAAAAAAGAAAGAAAAAAAAACACTCACCTCTTTCCTAAGTAGACGGGTTTGTCTCCTCGGTCCTCTTCCCAGAAGCACACAGGCTTCCAGCCCCCCCTCCAATCGCGACACTGTTGTCAACCGCATTACAGCAGCGCTATAATTGGTATGATCGCCCTGCTTCCGCGCTCACACAGGGAGTGGCACTCTGTGCACTTTCTCCTCCCAGCTGTGAAATACAGCCAGGTGGAGAAATACAAAGTGTGCATGTCTGTTTGACCAGCCGACCACACTTATGGTGAACCAGCCATTCCTCACTCCAGCCCTCTCTAGCCCCACCCTGCCCTAACGTGCCTCACCGAAAAATAAAATGATAATAACACTTTCTTATCATATTTTTTTCCCTTCTGCTCAAAGCATGGGGGTGACGCTCCTACGCCAGTCGCCCCTGCTTAGTCAGAGTCAGGATGAGTAGTAACTCTTATTGCTTTCTAGTGACCAAGTATTTAAATGCACTTTTTATTAGTTAATGTAATGTTTGCAAGAAAATCATGTAAAACTTCCCAAACTCTTAAAGGCTTAAATATTTGCTGATATTGGTTCATTTGCCTCTCGATTTTCAAGCCAGTCATGTAAGATGTTCCTTCCAATTATTTTCCCTAGAATGCAGAAATAGGATGTTTGTGGGTACACTTTTCTTGCTGTGTGTGCAACAAGACCTTCAGCCATGGCTATAGCTTCAGGGTGAGGGGGGTGTACAGGGTGTTATACCCCCAGTAAAAGTATTCTCTGATGAATAGTTGGGTACAGCTGCTTACAGTCAGGTATGGTGAGGTGTGTGTCGGATTTCATCTGGGACTTTTGCATGCACAAACTGACAAAACACAAACACTCTCTCTTATCTTTGTTTTGAAAGTACTCAAAACGTTGGTTATTTTACACAATTTTGTATATCTTTTACTTAGTGGCCCTACCAATCAGCATTTCTCTCTCCTTTCCACTGCCCCTTAAGGCCCTCTCATGCGCCCTTCTTGTACTATCATTTATTTTCAGCGTGACTGTTGGGAAATCTGAAGTTCAACCCCCCAATCTTACTGACCAAGCTATGCCCCTGCCTTTAAGTAAGGCACTACGTGAGAATGCAAGCTACCACTTTTACGTAATGATTGTGAGGAACTTTTGCTTTACATAATATGATACTAAATTGCAAATTATATGACATATTTTCTGCATATCTCAGCTAAAAAGACAAATACTACAAGGGTCATCCTACAGGGAAGCTCAGTGAATCATGCAAAATCTTTGGTAAACTATTCAGTAGTCTCAAAAGCATTGTTCCTATGCAAGGGACAAATATTTGTAAGAAGCACTGTAGAGTATGTGTAAGGTACATTAGAAATTGCAGGAATCTGAAAAAAACAAGATAACAGCACCAACATTGACTTTGGGAACTCATTCAGAAAATAAACCAGACACAGTGCAGTGCCACCTTTCATGAGCCTCTTAGCAGCACCCAATGCCACCATGTGTGCACTGTATCTAAAATATGGGACACCATGGTGGCAGTTAGGGGACTATGGTCAGAATTTTTTATGGTAGTCCAGCTCTTTGCAGGATTAGGGTCAAACATTTTGATGCTAGTCCTGCAAAGCACCCAGAGGCCCACTGTAACCAATGGAAGCTTCCTTTTAATGCCTCCTCTGAGCAGGTGTTAAAAGTGATGAAAAAATAACGCAAAGAAATCTCTCTGATTTCTTTGTGCCATTTTTTTGCCCCCCCTAATACGGGAACACCCCCTTTGAATACATTATGCCAGGTGAGGCATAATGTAGCACAAAGAGTTACAAAGTGGCACAGTGCATGTATTGCGCCACTTTTGTAAATATGGGGTGGCATGTTTTGCCTTCTAACGCCACATTAACGTAAAAAATGACATTATTGAGGTGTTAGAATGACACTAGGGGCTCTTAAATATACCCCTAAATATAATATTCACGATGATAACTATAGAGAAACAGCCATCAGAATACGTGTAGCAGAAAAGTTTGTCAGTATTACCATGTGAATTACTGTGTACTTCTGAGCTGGTCAGTTCATGTTTCTGTAGAGTATTCGCACAGTTATTTTGCATGCCCGTCCTTCAATGTGCCACAAAATGCCTGCCCAACAGGTAGGCCCTCATGACAAATGTCCTGTAAAACTCTTCTATGTGCTTTAATTTAGCTTATAGCACATAGTGGAATTCCGATTTCTGAAGTTAGCACCGAAGCCCTATAACTTTCCCATTTCTGAAGGTCATAGCTGCTGAAATTTACAGAAGGGAAAATGCCTTCAAAATACTGTCCTTGTGGATTTTCTCATGGTAAGCATCATGATCCGCTTGTTATGCCACACTGAGGAAGGAATTTGTAATAGGCGATAATTAGCGCAACTCTTTAATTCCAATCCCCATGGAATCAGATTATAGCAGATGTGAGAATTGTCACATCCTAAATGAGGGCTTTGGTGTATCACAGAATGCCTGACCTTCATGTACTGCATCTATAGAAGGCAAAACTGTAAATTGCGCCATAAATTATAGGTGTAATTTAAATATGCCTACCGATGAGTTACTATGCAATAGGATACCTATTACTTACTGTACCATAGAATTCATGTCCTCATTCTCATTTCCCTTTATACCTTTCTGTGTTTCCCACCGTCTATACTCTCCCTCTTTCCATTTCACCATGAATCTATCAATCATTATCTCCGCTCCACACTGGCGATCCATCTTCAGGCTTCATCTTATCGATCTTACTCTCATTTTTCACCCTTAATTAATTTTTGCTCTTATTCTGTCACCCACTCCTCCTCCCATTAAGGCATTTCTTTCAGTCTAACTCAGTCCTTCTAAAACGTACTTTTTCACTCGCTTACACTCTCTTGCTTCCTTTGTAGCTCATGCATTGTGTTAGCTGCCTCAGTATTTCTTATCTATACACTGTTCTCCATCTGTCACTATTGCTCACTGTTGTTGTAGCCCTTGTCACTATCTAGTTAGCTGACTATCTCACCTCTTCACAGCCAGTTTATTTTGTAAATGGTTTACTTCATTTCAGATTGACACCTTCTTGTTCTGTCTCGTGCATGCATCCACAATCACTCTCACAATGTCAAATAATCACACTCAGGTTTGTCACCTTCTCTTGGTCACTGTTCATTCCTTGCTTTCATATTCTTACTGTTTTCTTAATGTCACTGATCAGATATCAGAAATGATAGTGCAAACGAGGCAGGAACACACACTGTAAGGAAGCTTAGTAGTGTGCGACTACACTTTCATTTGATACACTTGGAGTATATGTTGCTCTTTCCTTTTCTTTAATGCTAATATTCAGAAATCATTCTCCAGAAACAAGCTACATGAAATTTGAAACATTGGTTTATTTTCAAGAAATACACAAAACACTGTAACATCACTGAAAAAGGAGCAGCAACAAAAACAACAAATAGCTTGTGTAGGAAACTGGGCTTTTTGCAGATGCCCTCCTTCCCCACGTTTTGCCTCTATTTAGCCTACTTGATGCTGTCGACTTTGATCTGAAAGTGCTCTAAGGCCTGCTAATCAGACCTCAGTGTCAGTGCTCTTTCCCTTAAATTGTAATGTGAATGGTAAACACAATTGGCAAGGACTCTACCACCCCTGTTAGGCCCTAGTAAATGGCGCCTGTGATACCCAGGACAGGGATGGTAAAGGGGTCTCCAGAGCTGCATCACTGATTGTGTCCCCTTGCTTGACCAGAGCAAAACAAATCCTGCTGTGCTGCCAGGTCAGCCTGCATGAGCAGCTTGTCTGCTCAAGTTTGACTTTGCCCACACCAAGGGCAGGGATAGTTCCTTCACTGCCCATAGTACAGATCAGTCATCCCTAAGGCAGGCTTCCTGTAGCCCAGGAGGCAGGGTGCACTGTGTTATGAGTGAGGACAAATGCACAAGCATAGATGACCCTATGATAGCATTTAAAATGTGATGTACTGTAAGTGACAGGTGGTCCATAGGATGACATGGGTTGGCACCAGATGTCCAGTTCCATAATTGCCTGACCGATTTAACCCATGTTTGGTGTCAAACACTGTGCTTTTCAACCTTGAGCACAAATCTCGTGCCCAGGGTTACCTAGCATGTACCCTGATGACATCCATAGAAGATGCCCACCATCTTTCCATCTTTCTCTTGCCTTTGTAGGCTCCCCTGAGGTATTTTCCACCAAGACAAGAGTCTTCCTTCCTGCTGGTTGTTCTTCTACTTCCCCAGGATGGAGACAAAGGACCTGGGCAGGGAGGAGGTCACACCTCCACCCTTCCAGGATAGCTAGTGTTTACAGTGATCAAGGCAGTGAGCCTGAAAGATTTTCACTACCCTTGATATGGAATCTCTTGTTCCCTACTCGAGGACAAAGCCCTTCCTGCCCTGTCGATTCTTAATTCAGGAGGCGTACACCTCCAAGAGACTAGCCACACCTTTAGGGTAGGCTAGGAGGTCTATACAGCAGAGGAAAAGTTCTGCCATGTTGCCAAACCTTGGCAATTGAGTGTTCTGGGTAGAAAAGTGACATACTCCCACAGACATCACCTTAGAGGAGGACTAGCATCAGGGACCAATAGCCCATTGGCCACTCCACCTACAGCATTAATGCCCCCTAAACTAGGATCTAAGGGGCTCCCCTGGCACCAGAACCTCAGTTCTGATTTTGAAACCAAGAAGAGGCACAGAGAAGATGCTGTCACTGACAATAAGACTTTGGACTCAGCTGCAGGGCAAAGGGAGGACACTTAAGTGCCCTTAGGAGATTAGGAGACAATATACTAAAACTGTGAGTTTGATGTGTACCCGTGGCAAAAGCTCATCGCTCCCAGCACGATAGACTCTAGTGGATCCCAGAAACTGAAGCAGATGCCCCTGACTGGTGCAACCAGACCCCTACAACCTGCAGAAGAATCATCATGCTGTGTCACAAGGAGTGCAATCTGTTAGTCCCCTCTTGAGTCAGTCCAAAGAAAATTAGTGACCTGCACCCCTGGAGTTGTAGTGAGGCTGACACTAAGATTCAAGCCAGTACCCAACTCCTGTCGATTTCCATTCAATGAAGTACCTGTAGATTACTTTTGGTGCTGCCAAGGCTTGTTAGTCATCAGCCTGGTAACCAACCCATCCTCTGAAGTCACCAACTCCAGAGCAATTCCCAGCAATAGTGACCAACATCAGCAACAACCCTACTACTGAGATCCTGCATTCTGAAGAAGGTGACTTTGACTAAGTGGCAAAGCATCTTTGGCGTGACCTTACAGTGACTGACAGCTGCAAGGCCACCTCTGCACATGGAGCCGCTGGATGTGGTAGCAGAGTGCCAGCTGTGGAAACCAGGTCCTGGGACCCCAAAGGCCTCTACTCTCCAAGGGTAGAGTGTAACTTCATCTCCAAGTGTGGTTTTGCAGAGCGCTGCACCTTTATTGACAGCACTCACGTTTCCCTGTCTTTCCAAAGGACAGCAAGGTTACCTCTGCACCCAGACCCCCTGGGCAAGGTAAGAAGGTACTGCCTAATGAAACTTGGTCCAGGAATCCCTCAGAGCTTACCTCCAGGTGGGCTTCACAGAACTCACCCCAAAAGTGATCAACTGCACACTGTTTTCCCCCATTGACTTTAATAGTATTTGTTTGTCAACAAAAAGTGCATCTATTTTTAAACGGTTTAAAAATCCACAACTCCGGTTGTATGTAAGATACAAAGTTTATTTTGTTGTCTAAATTAAGATCAAAAGCTGCCTTATTTGTATAAACTTGTGTTGAATTTCTTTTGAGTCATGTCAATTACTTATCGTCCATGTTGGTCTGGTAAACTGCTTCACACATATTCCTCTAAGTAGCCAGACTGCTCTTTGCCACTCTACGAGGGTTGAGCTAAGGTTTATTGTTGTTAACCTAAGGTCCATTTCTGGATAATGTGTTAGTATTAGATGGTAAGAATGCCCCAGTCTTAGCACAAAATACTGTCACCTTACTACAGCTTGCTTTATTTTCCTTTCCCTGAAAAATGATACTGCCTGTTAAGGTTCTGTTTGTTTCGGTCTGCTCTCTACTCATCTTGTGACGTTTTTTCCTTTTGTTCAAAACTTTATGGCTCAGGAAAATAAGTGAAATGTGCACTCTCAATGACTTCCTGAATGCTGATAATTCTCTCTGTGCATGAACCCAGATGTGCACCATAGAGGGAGCATAAGTCATATAGATTCAGGATGCTAATTTTTGAGGAAACACATGCTTTGAACAAGGATTGGAAAAGCCAATTGGCCTGGCATTGGCTGGCATTCTTTTGGCAATTTTTGTTTTGTTTTGTCACGGTTTTTGCAAAACGTTACTGGTTGGGAACCTGCAGGGCATTTATCAATCAAAAAACAAATGACTAAAGGCAAACATGTTTTTGGTCTTTAATATGCACACAATATCATAATCTCCCTGGCACTGAAGGGAACTTCTTTGGGTGTGGATGTGCTCCTTGTGAAAGGAAAGCAGGTAGCAACTCATAGATAAGTCAGACAGTGGCTGAAGTGAGTTATCACATTGCCCCTTGATGCATGCATGAGTGGGTTCGAGAACAATATGAATCACACAACCACAAACAAATGGATAATGTTGGACTGAAAACCTCTAAAAGTAACTATCTCCTACAAATACTTTTACTAAAATGAAAAGGTATTGGTTAACACAGACCTAAAAAAGGCAGATAAACAAAGGACACTCCAAAAAGACAGCATTGGCAGGAGACATGAACTGATAAAACATGGAATGTGGCCTGTGCTCACTTCTGGTATAAAGCATCTTGCTTTCACCTCAGGATCTAAACACAAAGAAAACAGTAAAGTAATTATAAAGTAAAAACAAAAACTCTGGCACTGAAGGGAATTACCTTGTATGAAGATGTGCTCATAGTAAGAGAACAAAATGCAGTCACTCAAAATTAAGTTAACCTGTGACTGAAGTAGGTTTGCCCATTGCCCCACAATGTATGCTGAAGTGGGTAGAAGCAAAATGTGAATGACACACCAACAGTCCAAAGGATAAAGAGAGCTTGCTGAAAACCCCTTTAAATAAGAATACTATACATATCATTTTAGTAAAATCAATAGGTATTGGCTAATGCCAGACCTAAAAATGTAATTATTTCATTCACTCATTCCTTAATTCATATAGGCATTCATTCAAGTGAGGACAAAAGGACATAAGAAAGTGGACTAAATGCAGAAACGGGGTGCTTTCATTTCTCATTTGCACAATTATTCAATTGAAATTCTGATGCTAGTACAGAGATATAAAAAGCATCACTTGCAAAATAAAAATATATATATATATTCTTCTGTACCAAAATACATATTAGGTCACATTCACAAACATTTGTTCGTGAGTAACAGTGTCTTAACTCCAGAGAAAGCATTAGTAAGTTACACCTAAGTCAGACGTATAATAAAATTACTCAGAGAAAAATCTTTCAGAATCAGCCATATTATGTTGAGGTAACGTTTCATACTTAGCCATTACAGTCCATGCAATTCCTGCTAGTACTTTTAAACTATACCGGACCAGTGAAACACCTGCCCCTTTCCCCTTTTTTGCAATCATATACTTTGATCGCATATCTAGGTCATTCATGCAATTTCTCTAATTAGTTTGGTAGTTTGTCTTTTAAATGTGTCTTTTTCATGTATTCCCTTTTTATATACACAGCACACAGTGGAAAACACTTTCTCAATGGTGACCTACTAGTGAATTGAATAGCTATGAATCTAATTATTGATGGAAATGCATTCATGTACATTTTCTGTGAATTCACAAAAGGATTCTTAGCTGGGCATACATCCCATTGAAAGTGGGCATTGATTCAATGAGCTTGTCCATCTTTCACTAGTGAGCTGCCCTGGGCAGAGCATTAACAGTAATAGGGTGCATTGTCTATGTATGCCAGCGGCAAATCTAGAGGGGTGGTTAGTTTTGGGATGGGGACAGGGGAAATAATAAAAAAATAAAAACGTATTGTTGAATACACTGCTGCTGTTGCATGCTGCTTTGCCCATCTTCTCTCTGGTGTCCCAGCAGTCCCAGGGACAATGTCAGAGTCTCCCTAGCAATCTTTGTGCTGCTCTCATTCTAAATCTAGCATGAGAGCAGTTCCAGGATTGGTCTGAGTGGCTTGTTCTGCTGCTCAGACACACACTGTTTGGGAGTCCATGAAGTTTCTCCAACCCGGCTGTGTAAACTCCCCCTCCCATGGCCGTGCCCACCCCCACCGTGCCCCTCACTTCACACACTGGATCAGCTGAGCCACCAGCTGAAAAAATAAAACAATAGTGAAATATCGTTTTATGTTTTCAGCTGCTGGTTTTGCCGGGGGGAGGGGCGATGCTCCTTCGCCATTGTGAAGGAGCTGCCCCTAATGTTTACACCCAGTGCATTTCATTAACAGTGCATCACAGCATAAACACGGACAGCGCTTATCAGCTTCAGTATGGCCCTAAATGTACTAAAATTGGGTTCGCACAAAGTAGTTGCAAAACTTGCACCGACTTCTTGTCAATGAAATCTGATTTTGCAAATTGTGCAATGTGTTTTGGTTTGCACAAAAAGGAATAACAGAGGGTTGCAGAATGTCCTCCCTAATTAATGTTCTTTAGGTAGGTTGCAATATGAAACACCCTGCAATTGGCTACCATTACATGGATCATGGCTGGAGATCTATTTTTTTAAAGTCGCCTGACTTGCTCAAACAAAATGGGGCTGCATTAAAAAAATCATTTTGAAAAACTTCAGTATGATTTGATGGTGGTCCCATGGATCACTGCTTAATATCCTTGAAGATGCCACCCCAATTACCAAAGGGAGAGCAATCAAAATGGGACTTCTTCCCCTTTGCAAATCAGTTACTACTCTAACTTGTGAATCTGTAATTGGTCAATGGTGTGCGACTGGAATTATGGCAGTTACTAAACCCCAGTTTGAAAGGAACTCACTTAATAAGCCCCTTCTAAATTACAGTTTCATAATGAGTTCAAAGCGTATTATGCAGTTCAGAAAAACTTCTCCGAATTTCAAAATGTGCTTAGTAGATATCCAAAAGGCTTTTTGCTGTTGCACACTCTGCATTTTACAGAAATAGAGGTTTTGCAAATGCAAAAAAACCCTTGAACATCTAACGTGTGCTGTTTCCACATTACACCTCACCTGAACTGCCCTTCTGCCTTAAAATGGCTGACCAAGCCATTTTGTAATAATGCAGTGTCATCGGCTGCTGTTATCACCATCTCAGTGAGATAGCATAGTGAATTGAATGCTTACTCCTGAGATTGAAGTAACACTTATTAATAAATCGATCTCTGAAAAGAGGCCATGTGTGCAAGTGCTTTTGCCCAATCAGAAGGGGTGGCAGGGACGTTGATTAACATTTCCACAAAATACATGGCTTTGTAGTAGTGAGGGATAAGTTTAAACAGTCTTCATGTGAGAGTTGATGATGGTCAGTCTTCCGGTGTAATGTAGAAGGGCAAATTCAATGGAGGGTTTAATGATACATGTACTGAGGAGACTCAGCATCCCCCAAATACCAGCCCAGAAGGTGGTAAGAGAGGAACATGATCATAAGACATGTGCAATGTCGTCTCCTGGATGACCACACCTCCTATCAGTTGGTCAATGGAGCCAGGCCCACTCTGCACAGCTGCAAAGGAGTCCAGAACCACTGAGGAAGTATTTTTTACTAACTCAACTTCAATCATGTCTTAGAAAAGGCCCCAGTCATGGATGGATAGGAGTTACTGACAATCATCCTCTTAGTAAGTTTTATTAATGAAGGCGGACCAGCTGTGTCTCAGAATGTTTCTTGAGGACTTTGAACATATCTCTTTGCTGAGAAGACTGTACAGGCTGCTAGAGATTAACTTTTTGAAGGAGCCCCTTTCTATTCTATTAGATAGTCCGGTATAGGTATAGGTGAGAGCAACAGTTCATGGGGGTAGATTTTGAGCTCAGTAGTGAGACAACTCTTGAACTAAACATAGCTCCAGAATTGGTGCAAGCCTAGATGGAATTCCTCTTGGAGAGTTTTGAAATCTTTCATTTTATCACCTGAGAAAAGATGATTAGTCTCATTGACCCCCTTGCCTATCAAGTCAGGCAAGGGGAAGGGAGTAATGCTAATTTTCAAGTCAGCAATCAGCCAGATAGGTGCCTCAAGGTGAAGAAAGGAATGAGTAGACCCCCAGGTCGGGATTGACTCTAAGATGATTGGGTTTGAGGGAGTAAATGGGTCTCCCGTGGTCACTTTAAAGCACCTACAGACCTGATATGGGCCCTCTGTAAATGCCTCTCAATCATGACCCAGTGCAGAACCTTCATGTCAGGTCAGAAGTGACAGACCATTTGTGACAGTTAGTGGGCCACATAGTAGTATTCCATTTTGGGAAATGTGAGTCCTCTGGAGGTTGTGTCCACATACAATTTAGCCATATTCAATCTAGGTCTATCATCCCCAAGTAAAGGATTTGATATGTGTGTCAATAGAGTGCAAAACAGACAGTGGGCTAGAGAGTGGCAGCATACTGAAAACATATTCATATCTTGGAGCCACTGTCATCTTGGTAACTTGGATGTTGTCCCTAATTTAAAGGTGTAAATGTTGCATTCTCAAAAAGTCTCACTGTATATGATCAATTAACAGCATTCATTTTTCATGCACCATTCAGAGGATGTTACTCCTGATTAGGATTCCCGATGTAAATGAATAGGCATAGCTTCATTTTTCAACCAGTTTATAGAGCAGCCAGAATAACAGGGAAATGCTGCAATCAAAGTCATCAAGGTGGGTAAGGGCAGGGCGGGTGAGGAACAAGTAAGTGAAATATTATCAACATCTAGCATGAATTTCAGTGTCTGGATCCATGCTATGTCTGGGTGCTCCCTGATAGCAATCATCAAAGGCACCAAACCTATGAGAAACTGGAGGGGCAAAAGGGGAGAGCCCTCTTTGGTTTCTCTACCCAGCTGTATAGTGTCAAAGATAAAGCCATTGCAGTTGACCTCTGCCTATTGGCCAACATGTGCACCATTTTAAACACTTCTGACCAAAAACCATTCTAGACATGGTGCGGGAAAGGAGCCCCCATTCCACGTGATCAAAGGCTTTCTCCACATCCAGGGAAAGGGGCAGCGCCTCAAATGGATTGTCCCTGGTCTACCAGACGATGTACAACACTGTCTGTAGGTGAGTCCTGGAGGGTCTCCGTGGATCAAACCTAACCAGAATTTTGTGGATTATGTGAGGGAGCACTCTTTTGAGTCTATTTGCAAAATCTTTCACCAATATCTCAACATGATAATTCAGAAGAGAGATCGACTGATAGCTGGTGTAGTGAAGAGGATCTTTGAACAAGCTCTAGAACCAGTGTAACATAAGCTTTCTTAAATTCAGAGTGAAATTTGCCCTAGTCAATGGCTTCTTTGTAGACCCAAATCAATAAAGGAACAGGTGTCATAGTCATTATTTTATAAAAATGAACTGGGAAATCATGTGCCCCTAGTGCCTTGCCTGAGGGCATCCCTTTGCTGGCACCTGCAACTTCTTCATCAGAAATTACACATTCCAAAAGTCAGATTGAAGAGACAAAATCTGTGCTGGAATTCTCAAAGTATTAGAGAAAACATTTTTACCTCTAGTGTCATTTGGGGCCTCTGAGGATTAGAACATAGGATAACACGAGGCAAACCTTTCTGTGATTGGCCTAGGATCTGTAAGAAGTTACCCACCAGCATTGTAAAGGTGGATTGATTCCCTCTGCTTTATTTGCATGGCTGAAAGACAACTCATTTTCTCTCCATGTTCATAGTACTTAGAACTGAGAAAGCATAACCTGGCTGTGCGATTATTTTTCTTAAAAGTTCGAATGAAGGCGTGGTTGTTTTCTGTTGAACGTAAGAAATTTTTTCTTTTAAACATGGTGCACTGTGAAACATGCGAGTAAAGTGCACAGATGAATGCAATGTTTCATGCATTCTCTATTTTAACAATATTTTGAAAGAAATTTTATGTGACAGTGTTTTAGAAATATTATTCTCTATGAACAATATATATTTGACATAAGAGAAGTATGGAATTTATTTAACCTGAAGTATTCATACTTAATTATTTTGGTCAGAGTAAAGGTCCATATATTTTTTTTTCCTGTGTTCTAACCTTCAATTTGGAGTTTGCATTTTGAATGTTTTTCTAAAGCTGCAGGTGTCAGGTCTTGAGGCAGAGTTACTATGAAGCTCATTGTTCGGGATGATAAGAAAAGCCCGGAGGTATGCTTACATGAGGAGTACAATGAGCCGGCAGCTGTAACTCTTGTGAAATTCCAAAGCACAAGGGTGTACCAAGGGTGACGCAGAAACTTCTGAGGGTCTAAGGCCCATATTTATACTTTTTGACGCAAAACTGCGCCAAAGCAGTTTTGTGTCAAAAAAATTAGCGCCGGCAAACGCCATTCTGAAGCGCCATGCGGGCGCCGTATTTATTGAATGACGTTAGCCGGCGTTAGCCGCCGGCGCTGTCTGGTGTGCGTTAAAAAAAACGACGTACACCAGGCAGCGCCGGCGTAGGGGGAAAATGGCGTATGGGCGTCCACAAATTGTGCAAGTCAGGCTGAGGCAAAAAAATCGCCACAACCCGATTTGCGCCATTTTTTAACGACGCCCATCCCCCATTGAAATGACTCCTGTCTTAGCAAAGACAGGAGTCATGCCCCCTTGCCCAATGGCCATGCCCAGGGGACTTCTGTCCCCTGGGCATGGTCATTGGGCATAGTGGCATGTAGGGGGGCACAAATCAGGCCCCCCTATGCCACAAAAAAAAATTAAAAAAAATACTTACCTGGACTTACCTTAATGTCCCTGGGGTGGGTCCCTCCATCCTTGGGTGTCCTCCTGGGGTGGGTAAGGGTGGCAGGGGGTGTCCTTGGGGGCAGGGGAGGGCACCTCTGGGCTCATTCTGAGCCCACAGGTCCCTTAACGCCTGCCCTGACCCAGGCGCTAACATCTGGCGCTAATGCAGGTTTTTTAGACCCGCCCACTCCCGGGCGTCATTTTTGCCCGGGAGTATAAATCCGACGCATATGCATCGGAGTCATTTTTTAAGACGGGAACGCCTACCTTGCATATCATTAACGCAAGGAAGGTGTTCACGCAAAAAAATGACGCTGACTCCATGAACTTTGGCGCTAGACGCGTCTAACGCCAAAGTATAAATATGGAGTTAGTTTTGCGTCGAATTTGCGTCGAAAAAAACGACGCAAATTCTGCGCAAACGGAGTATAAATATGCCCCTAAGTGTCAATAAACCAACTTATGATTTGCGATTATGTTTTTGAACTGGTAAAGGTATCTGCCTATGAGATCACCTTTGGAAGATTCAAGATTTAAGGGCTGATTTGGATGCTGGTGGTAATGGTCCCGCTGTCGGTTTTCTGACTGAAAACCCATATACCACAATGAAATCGGCCTGTTGTATTTAGATGTTGGCGTCCATGGACTTTAACCCGCCCAAGTCCCACCAACTCCACCAAGCATTCTCAACTGCACCAATGGCACCATAGTAAAGTGTGGCTGACAGCAGAACTCCAGCCACACTTACCGCCGAGCAGATTTGGATGTGCCATACTGCCAAGCAAAAAGTGGCGGTTTGTCCTCCACGTCTTACTTGGAGGATTGGGTGAGAAAGGGGGCAAAAACTCACCTTTTCTCCCAAATCCACCACTGTTTCTGCCCATACAAAAATGGACATGACCTTCTGTTTCTGCTGCCATGGTACACCGGAGAAAACATGACACCCCCATCACTGGGCACAAAGGTAGAAAACCTGCATTGGCTGAGTACGCTGGGGGGTCACTGCACATGGGCATGGGACCACTACAGATATGTCCATGTTAAAGTCATTTTTTTTATTTACTGTGACATGCATATCTAAGAGACATGGGCTGGTCAGACATGAATGGGGTACACTGGTACACAACACATATCAAACACATACACAACTGTCATTATGGTATTAGTATTCATTGCCAAATGAATGCTGGCACCACAATGACAGTAAATTCACACTTGTCAACTGTGACCAATTGTGCACATTGTAAGAGGACCAGTACTTGTCATGTTGTGCTTGAGTTGTGTGTTTGAGTCTGTCTGTGTATATGTGTGTTTGATGAGATTGGCTAGGAGAGGTGGAGGGAGGTGTTGTGAGTGATGTGGTTGTGTCACTATGTGTGCCATTTGCATATGGCGCTGATGTTGTTGTGTATGTTGTGTTGTGTTGCTAATTGCAGAATTCAGATGTCTGTTATGTGGCGGTCACTGTCATAATGTGTGTAATTGTGCTTGTGTGTGTGTTTGTGAAGATGAGTCTGTTGGTTGTAGTGGTTGTGTCTTGTGCTGGTGCAGTGTCACTAGTGTGTTAATGTTGTGTGATGGATGTATGTGTGTTTGCAGCAAGTAGGTGCTGTATTGTGATGTAATGACAATGGATAATGTTGTGTATGTGATGTGATGTGTTGTGTCGTATGTGATGCAGGGGGACATATATGTGATGGGTAGAGTTGGTGTGTTTGACTTACCAATGATGGCATTGTCTGATGTCCATTGGTTCCAGTGATGTCCTCTTTCTCCCCATAACTCGCCTGCCTGACGACTTGGAAGAGTACTCTGTCGAGGCAGTCTTCAGCTCTGCTGCAATATATCTAAATATGGCAGGTCTAAGACTGTCGACTTGGCAGTCTTCTCAGGTCTGCCACCGATGTAGCTTGTACGGTGCGACCACCGAGATCTAAATCAGGCCTAAGTGTGCTTTAGTTAGAGGCAAACTTCCGATTTCCTTTGTCTTTAGCTGAGAGCTGACTATACATAAATACCACTCTTGAACTCTAATTTCTGTGTGGCTTCATGCTACCATACCTCTTGTGATGGAAACTTTAGTTAGTCCCCAGAACCCAACCCTAGTGCCCAGGTCCAGAGTTGTATAGTCATCGAAGTTGCGGGAGACTTGGAAAAGAGTCTTATTGGCAGTATGATTATTAAAAGGGCTGTGGATTGCAGTATTTTGTATTTAGTTTGCGGTGATTGTGAAATTGGATGGTGTCTTGTGGAGATGTTTCATGTTGTGTGAGGGCAGTGATTTATTAAAGTAGTTGAAATGATTATCGGTCGGACGGAGCCAAAGTTTAAAAGCTGTAAAAGACACCATATTATATTGTCTACTAAGAGGTTGTGTTTGTTGTGAGATGTCTTCACCAGCATAGTTAAGAAAGGGACTTACTTTGTGTGAATGTGAGGTGCTTGGTATAGTGGATCTTAATGCACAGAGTGAAGCTATACTGGTCTCTACGACGTCCCACAGTCCAGGTTTCATCAAATGTGATTGTAAACTTTCTTGTGTGCTTGAAACTATTCATTTTATTGGAGCAGATAAAGGTTTTATATATTCTGTGTGTCTGGGATATTGCAGAGTGAGAGTGTGTGCAGAATGAAAATTAGGGGGACTGAGGGGAGTAGTGAGGTCTACGTCACAGTGTACTGTGCTGGTAGAGGTAAGTTGGTGTAGTGTTGCACTGCCATTGGTGGACAACATCATATCGTGTAGCGCTGCGATTGATGGTTCCATGTCTCAAACACAATGACATCTGGGATATGTGCATACTTTCCAGACAGCCATCAAACGGGGAGGGTGAAGGTATAACAGGATTACATCTGAATACTGAATGGTCTTCGTGGGCTGGGAGAGAGACACTTACATTTATATAGGCTTTGACCTTCCCTCACACAAAGGGCTTGTTTACTCCCTACTGATGTCTGTAGGCAGGGCTGGTGTTGAAAGGGGGTGTTGTACACTTCTGAGGCTCTTTTGAAGTTGCCTCAGGATCAAAGGCATTTTAAGCATAAGTAAAGAGGCTTTGACCCCATGTTTTTAGACACTGCATGGAGTGCATAAAGCTGCTGGCTCTAACTATTGCACACTGTTAGAAGGAACTATTATGCTGCCAGGAGGAACCACAATTAGGACTGTCCTGCTTGTTGTGCTGACCTATGGCCTGCCGGGCCACAAGAAGGACTGCCCCCTTAATCCAAGGACACTTATGTACTGGCCTGCTGTTGGTTCCCTGCTTCTGTGCTCCCCAGTTGTTCTCCAGGGACTGAGTGCTGTGTCCCCTGCCCTGTTTGCCTACAAAGTAACCTTTGCAGCACGTGTTTTTCTCCTCCTGTTCAGTAGCACATGTGGAGTGCTTTATTGTACCCGGGAGCAGCGTGTGGAACTGTTAGTAGCTGGTGCTCAACATAAAGTGAGAACTGTGAGGCCATGCACCTTCAGGGAGAAGGGGGCCTCCTGCAAACCAGCTGCCCTCTGCCACCTCTCCAGCGAGAGAGAGTTGTTGCAGTAGTGAGTGGAATTCCAGGAAGAGGAGCACGGGGAAAGGACAGCAAACACCTCTAAAATCACAGGGGATGCTCTGCAGGATTGACGAGTCCCTCGCCCACCCGCCTGGTAGTGGTTGTGCTGGATTTAAGTGCAGGGGGAAGACCTGGCAAGGTTTCCCCGTGTAGTCCTCTGTATGTGTCTTTCTCCCCAGGAGGCTGATGCTGTCGCCTTAATCTGAAGGAGCCTTGGACAGACATAGGCCCTCATTACAACCCTGGCGGACGGTGTTAAAGCAGCTGTAATATCGCCAACAGGCCGGTAGAAAAAAAATGGAATCACGACCATGGCGGAAACCACCAACATAGACAGCCACTTTAACACTCCGGCCGCCACTGCGGTATGAACAAACACCACGGCGGTAACCGCCAACAGACATGTGGAGGACAAAGCACCGCCCACTGTATTTCAACACGCCTTCCGCCACCTCTTCTGGGGCGGAACCAACTCTATCAAAAGCACTGTGGAAATAGTACACAGAAGGGAAACCACTCACTTCTCGATACCCAACGAGGAACCAGGATGCCACAGAGCCCAAGTTACACGTACTGCCCATGCTGGTCTTCCTCCTGCTGTATCAGGAGCAGGACAGACGCTGTCGACGACCACGGTGAGTACTGCACCTACAACACAGGGGAGGGGGGGGGGAAAAGATAGTGACACACACACGCAACATGCAATACCCCCACCTCCACCCTCACCCACAACGCCATACACACAAATAGATGCCGCAACATTACATATACACCCCCTCACCCCTGGAAGAACGCAAGGACAAAATTAAATGATTGTAACAAGGGTAATCATGAAAAAGCAGATAGTGAAAGTTCAAAAATCAGTATATACAAATATGTACATCAACTACACAAGTCTGGATAGTCTACCAATCATTGTATGTGGACCAGTGGTCCCAAAATGCATGGGCGAAGCACACGCAAGATACCTGACTTGAAACAGAGAGAACACTGCAGGGGCATCAGATCGAAAATAAACAGGCACCTCAGGGGGAAGGTGGGCACCTCAGCCGGATGAACGCACGACGCCACTGCAGGGGGTTCCATGCCCATTGTTGTATCCTGGGGAGTGCAAAGCCACAGTCGCTCAAGTCTTTCCAGTGGGTGGTTGCGCACTGCTTTATCCTGGGAAGTGCAAAGCCACAGTCTCTCAAGTCTTTCCAGTGGGTGGTTTGCCCACTGCTCAATCCTGGGGAGTGCAAAGCCACAGTCTCTCAAGTGGATGTGATTCTCTACTGGTTCTGGAGGGGACTTGATGCCCAGAGTGCTTCATCCTGCCAAGGACAGAGGTAGTGGATGTGATTCTCTGCTGGTTCTGAAGGGGGCTTGGTGCCCAGAGTGCTTCTTCCTGCCAAGGACTGAGGTAGTGGATGTGATTCTCCACTGGTTCTGGAGGGGGCTTGGTGCCCAGAGTGCTTCATCCTGCCAAGGGCCGAGGTAGTGGATGTGATTCTCCACTGGTTCTGGAGGGGGCCTGGTGCCCAGAGTGCTCCACATGCAGTGTGGCAGGTCCCATTACCTCACATGGGTGTGTGTGCCACGAGATTGCCTAGGAACAGGTAGCATGATACGCCATGGAGGCAGCGACATACCCAACCCTGCTGCGGCTTTGCCTTCTACCTGCAGGTGCAAACAGTGATGAGAGTCATGCCTCATGGAAGCTGGGCAGGGTCCAGAAACACTCCTCCAGCCTCGGACGGCTGCCCACTGTGGATGGTAGCCATGTCAGCTGTGGTGCCACTGTCCGAACACATCGCTGGGCTGGTGGCGGGGCTTGCGTCGGTGTCTGTGGCGGCGGTGCTGGCAGTGGTGCATGTGTCAGCACCTGTTGAGGGACACAGCAGGACGTCTCCTGCAGCCTCGGACAGCTGCCCACTGGGGAAGATGCTGGGGACTGTTGCTGAGGCAGCTGACGTGCAGGTGGCAGTGCAGGTGGCTGTGCAGGTGGCGGTGCTGGTGGCGGTGCAGGTTGCGGTGTTCGCCGCCGTACAGGTTTGTGTAGTCGTTGACAGAAGGGGTGACACTAGTCCCTCAGTCTGAGCCACAGTGCCCAGTCCTGACCTGCTCTTAGGCTTTTGTCCCTTCCTCACCTTTGAGGGTGCCGCAGGTGTCTTGCCACTGTCCCCTTTTGTTTTGGAGGAGCCCTTGGTGGCTGGTAGGTGCGGCTTCTCCCTCAGGGATGTGGGCACCTTCTTCACCTTGGCAGGTGGCGGAATGTCCTTGGCCTCGCAAGGTGACACACTGGCAGCCCTGATGGGTGGCTCACTCGATGACCCCGCAGTTGCTGGCACCACTGTGCCTGGGGATTTGGCGGCTGAGGTGTTGGGCTGGGACCTGGAAAGCCTGGCCCTAGGGGAAGGACGGGGGAGGTGTAGGGAAGAGGTCAATGTTAGCCAGGAAAAGCTTCTCAGACAGACTGGGATGGGAAGATGGAGGGGGTTTGGGAGTGGAGGAAGAGGTAGTGGTTGTAGGAGGTGTAGGTTTGCTGAATTTGGGTGAAGGTGCATGGGCCGGAGGCTGTTGTGAGGTGGAAGGCTGTTGGATAGGCATGTGCCTGTGTTTGTGTACTTTGGGAGGAGGGCTCACAGACACACTGGGAGAGGACACTGGGGATGTGTGCATGGTAGTGGGGGTACTGATTGCACATGAGCGGTGTGTGCTGATGGGCGTGCTGGTGATGGAGGTAGTGGCTGAGGAAATAGTGCATGCAGGTATGAGTGGAGACGTGACAGGGAGGGAGGAGGAGGAAGTGGAGGAGTGGGACATGGGATGTTGCTGTGTCTGCATGGGGATGGTGCTTGTGTGAGTGCTTGTGGGATGTGTGGTGCTTATGTTTGCCATGTCCACTCTTGTGTGCTGATGAGTGTGCATGCTGGTCTGATGGTGTGCTTGGGATAGGCTGAGGTACAGGGGATTGGGTCGGGGTGGAGGAATGTTGGAGGGGGGAGGCTGGTCACAGCGAAAATGGGTGCCATCAGTGCTGAGGCCAGAGCCTGAAATTCTCTCTGTTGGGCCACCTGCCCAGAATGAATGCCCTCCAGGTATGCATTTGTTTGTTGCAAATGCCTCTCAGCACCCTGGATGGCATTCAAAATGGTAGATTGCCCAACAGTGAGGGACCTCAGGAGGTCAATAGCCTCCTCACTGAGTGCAGCAGGGCTGACTGGGGCAGGGCGTGAGGTGCCTGGGGTGAAGGAGATGCCCACCCTCCTGGGTGAGCGGGCACGGGACACACGCTGAGGGGCTGCTGGGAGGGTGGTGCTGGTATGGGGGGTGGCGGCTGTACCTGTTGATGCGGTGGGCACAGAGGTGCCCGCCACCGCAAGGGAGCTCCCATCAGATGAGGAGTCACTGTTGTTGGTGTATGCTCCTGTCCTCGTTGTGGAGCTCCCCTCGCCGTCCGTCCCACTGGTTGCTTCAGACTCCGTTGCTTCACCCTCCAGGGACATGGGTGTTGCAGCTCCCTCCTGCTACGGTGCCACTGCTCCTCCACCAGATTATGCTATTGCACGCAAGAACAGGGAGACAAAACAAAAAGGGGGGGGGGACAGATGAAACACATGTTCAGTGCATGCAACACCACTACCCTTGGCGGACACAACACACAGGGAGCAGCCCTATGCACTAAGCCATGCACTAACAGTTCTTAGCAAATTCACATGCCCATTGGGGACAAGGCCTAAGCCCAATTGCTGCACAGGTGGAAGTCACAGGAGCCTGACTAGGTGTAGATGGCTATTACCAGTAGTGGGGTTGGGGTGCCACAGAGCCTGCCTAACAAGGGACCTAGCCTACCAAGTTCCCCCTGGCCTAGGCGATCCCACAGCCCACTTCGACCACCCAGACACCTTGTAAAGCGCGCAGAGTCAGCTGAATTAGAGTGTACTCACCCCCTTGTGGCTGCTGTGATGACATCAAGAGCCCATCCAACGCCGGATAGGCCACCGCCAGGATCCGGTACATCATGGGGGTCGTGGTGCGACGGGCACCCCTTCCACGTTGGGAGGCCATCCCCAGCTGGACCTCCACCGTCTTCTTGCTCCCGCGGCTCAGGTCTTCCCATCTTTTACGGCAGTAGGTGCTCCGTCTATGGTAGACCCCCAGGGTCCGGACGTCATTGGCGATGGCACGCCAAATACCCTTCTTCTCTTGGGCGCTGACGTAGAGGAAAAGTGAAGTAAAAATGGATGTTTCTAGCCCCCACATTTCATCTCACGCATTGCCAAACACCTCCCACCCTGGCCCAGTCATACATACACACACAATCCTGACATGCTGGCCTGTCCCCCTCCCCACCCTCTTCCATCCACGACACTCCATACACTCATTTGCCATCCACCATGCTCACAGTGTACTCACCTGTTTGTCTGGAGAACCATATAGTTGCGTGTACTGGGGGAGGACCCCATCCACAAGTTTCTCCAACTCCTCTGAAGTGAAGGCAGGGGCCCTTTACCTAGACACTGTAGCCATTGTCGCTTCCAGACACAGGTCACAGCAGCACTTGCAGTGTAGGTCCTCTCCTGTTGAAGGTCATGTATCAAGTGAGGGAACAGTAAGAAAATGGCAGCCATGTCCGCGGCGGTGCGTAAAGTCAATACCGGCGTACATCGTCATTGGCTCCTTGGACCCATAGGGCCCAATGTTAACCAATGCTGAATTGCGCTGCAGTCTTCGACTGCCCACCGCGACGGTGTACAACTCCAGCGCAGTTACCTCATTTCCTCTTGTCCCACCTCACAGGGCAGGCAGCCGCCATATGGCATGGAAACAAACTGCATCACACCTAATTAGGCCTGGAATACAGACAGATACTGGCACATTGCGATTTTCCAATGTTTTACCATATAACACATTGTGATACGTAAGTGTTGGATGACCCTCTGCTCGCTGTTCTCTTCCATGGGGCACGTCTGCTGGGGCAGGTGATGAGATGGTGGTATCCTCTGGTGTACAGACTCCTGGTGGACCTGTCGACAATGGAAGAGAGACACATCATTATCACATACAGACTTGATCGTGCACCAATCCTGGAACTGTGTGCCCAGTTGGAACCAGACATGATTTCAGCTATCCGCCATCCCACAGGAATACCCCATCTAGTGCAGGTTCTGTCTATACTCCATTTCCTGGCCAGTGGGTCTTTTCAAACAACAGTGGCCATGGCATCAACGATGTCCCAGCCAATGTTCTCTAACGTGTTGTCCAGAGTGTTATCTGCCCTGCTGAAACACATGCGCAGCTACATCGTTTTCCCTCAGGTGGAGGATTTTCCCACAGTGAAAGGTGAATTTTATGCCCTGGGACATATCCCCAACATCATTGGTGCCATTGATGGTACACATGTGGCATTTGTCCCCCCCCCCTGCAGGAATGAACAGGTGTACAGAAACTGAAAAAGCTACCATTCCATGAATGTGCAGATGGTGTGTTTGGCAGACCAGTACATCTCCCATGTGAATGCCAAGTATCCTGGCTCTGTGCATGACGCTTACATTTTGAGGAATAGCAGCATCTCTTATGTGATGGGGCAACTGCTGAGGCACCGTGTGTGGCTAATAGGTGAGCCCAAGGTCCCAACACAGTTGACATAGGTGTCTGGGTATGGGGTTGTACCTAAGGATTAGTGTCTGTCAAACAGTTGTCCCTCGACAGTTGCAGGTGACTGGTTACCCCAACCTGTCATGGCTATTGACCCCAGTGAGGAATCCCAGGACAAGGGTAGAGGAACGCTACAATGAGGCACTTGGGCGAACTAGGAGGATTATAGAACGCACCTTCGGCCTCCTGAAGGCCAGATTCCGGTGCCTCCATCTTACAGGTGGCTCCCTATTCTACTCACCAAAGAAGGTGTGCCAGATAATCGTGGCCTGCTGTATGCTGCACAACCTGGCTTTGTGACGCCAGGTGCCTTTTCTGCAGGAGGATGGGCCAGATGGTGGTCTTGTGGCAGCTGTGGAGCCTGTGGACAGTGAAGAAGAGGAGGCAGAAGAAGACAATGTCGACAACCGAAACAACATATTGATGCAATACTTCCAGTGAGACACAGGTAAGAAGATGTAACTGCTTCCCACATCTCATACTGTTGTTGGAGCTAGCATAAGTCTGCCATTTTCACTCAGTGTATGGACCTTGACTTGTTACTTTGCCTTTCCATTTCACAGATCTGGGTCCCACTTTGAGCCCTCTGCTATGTTTACTGCTGGCCTACAGCTGTGTTACATTGGTATGTGAACAGGTACATTGACATTGCTATATTCCAGAGGTTTTGCAATTACACATTAGTGAAAGCACAGACAGACTCCAGATTGTTTTGTGATTCAAGTGTGTTTATTTCTGTGCAAATAAGTGGAGGGGGTGTGAAATGGGCTGGGGTAATGGTGGAGGAATGTCCATGGCAGAGTCCAGTCTATTTGTTTCATAGGTGCATTGTCCAATGGGGCATAGGAAGTGGAGCAATGGCAGTTTAAGGTGGACAGGGTGACAAAGTGGGACAGAAGGGTGACATTCAGGGGGGGTCTTATTTCCTGGCAGGGGTCTTGGCAATGTTCTCTGTCTTGTTCCTGGATCTCAGGGACCGTTTGCGGGGTGGTTCTTCTTCTGCAGGGGGTGGGGTGCTGGTGGCCTGTTGTTCCTGTGGCAGTGCCTCCTGTCCACTAGCGCCGGCAGAGGTGGGGGCTGTTCATCGTCCAGGCTAGTGTCAGGGGCCCATTGGTGTGCCACTGTGTCCCTCCTGGTGTTGACAAGGTCTGCCAGCACCCCTGCAATGGTGACCAGGGTGGTGTTGATGGACTTCAAGTCCTCCCTGATCCCCAGGTACTGTTCCTCCTGCAGCCGCTGGGTCTCCTGAAACTTGGCCAGTACCGTGCCCATGGTCTCCTGGGAATGGTGGTAAGCTCCCATGATGTTGGAAAGTGCCTCATGGAGAGTGGGTTTCCTGGGCCTGTCCTCCCCCTGTCACACAGCAGTCCTCCCAGCTTCTCTGTTATCCTGTGCCTCTGTCCCTTGAACCGTATGCCCACTGCGACTGCCCCCAGGTCCCTGATCGTCCTGTGTTAGTGGGGTTGCCTGGGTTCCCTGTAGTGGTGGACACACTGCTGATATATGTGTCCTGGGGACAGAGGGAGGGGCCCACTGGCTGGGTGCTGTGGCAGTGTTTCCTGAGGGGGAAGGGTCAGTGGTGCTTTGTGACTGTGTCAGGGGAACCGACTGTCCCGAGGTCCCAGAAGGGCCGGGCTGGTCATCTTGATCCAGGGGTGCAGAGCTGCTGTCATCACTGTGGGCCTCTTCTGTGGGGGGACTGGATATGTCTGGCACCTCCTGTCCGGTGATGTTGGGCAGGGGTCCTGTTGGGGTGTGAATGCATAATGTTAGTATCTGTGTCTGCCATCTTGTGCAATGGGTGAGTTAACCTCTACTCCTGTGCTTGCATTATTGCCGTGGCCCTGGTGTGATTGGTGATTTTGGGGCATGAGTGAGTCTCTCTACTGGACATGCTTTGGTGATGGGTGTCCATGCATTGGTGTTACATGCAGGGCTTGATTTTGGGATGTGTGGGTTGTGTTTATGGGGTATTTGTGGGTTGTTGGGCTGATGGGTGTGAGGGTGGGAGTATGTGATGGCATGCAGGTGGGGTGGGGAGTATAAAGTAGTAAAGATTTGCCTTACCAGAGTCCAGTCCTCCTGCTACTCCTGCGAGGCCCTCAGGATGCAGTATTGCCAAGATTTGCTCCTCCCATGTTGTTAGTTGTGGGGGAGGAGGTGGGGGTCCACCGCCAGTCCTCTGTACAGCAATCTGGTGTCTGGATACCACGGAACGTACCTTCCCCCGTAGGTCGTTCCACCTCTTCCTGATGTCATCCCGTGTTCTTGGATGCTGTCCCACTGCGTTGACCCTGTCGACAATTCTCCACCATACCTCCATCTTCCTTGCAATTGACGTCTGCTGCACCTGTGATCCGAATAGCTGTGGCTCTACCAGGATGATTTCCTCCACCATGACCCTGAGCTCCTCCTCAGAGAACCTGGGGTGTCTTTGAGGTGCCATGATGTGGTGTGGGTGATGTGTGAGGTGCTGTTTGTTGTGATGTGTGAGGAGATGTGTTGGTGTGTGTTGTTTGAGGTGCCTGGATGTTGTATCAGTGATGGTTTTGTGTGTCTGTGGATGCTGGTGTTGTGTTAGGTAATCTCTCTCTCTGGCCTTCTTTAAAAATTTTGGTTGTAAGGGTTTGTGGGTGATGTGGGTGTGTGCTTTATATTGGATTGGGTGTTTGGGTGTGGTGTGTGTATGTGTATCAGGTGTGTGTATTTTGAATTGTCCGTTGTGGGGGTGTTTTGTAAATGTGTGTGTATTTTGAGTGCGGCAGTGTGTACCACCAATGGATTACCGCGGTTGAAAGACCGCTGCGTTGATTCGTGGGCCGTGATACTGTGGGCATATTCCTGTTGGCGTGACGGTGTAGGTTTTGGTATCGCCAGTTTATCACCAACCTTTGGTGTGTCGGACTTGTGTGGGTGTCTGTATTGTGGGGGATTCCGAGCTGTGAATCGTAATACTTGTAGCAGAATTCTGCAGCCGCAACGGTATGTTGGCGGTCTTCTGCACGGCAGAAAGCGAGATTTACCGCCAGGGTTGTAATGAGGGCCATAGTGTGGTTGAAGCTGCACCGCACGTTTGCAGGCAGCCAGCCGCTGTGAATAGAGGTCTTCCTGTCAGGGTGCAAAATGTTGAGCCCTGCGTTGGCTGGGGCCTCAGAGCAAGGAGGCTCATTTTGAAAAAAACCTTATCTCCACTAGTGAGGGAGCCTTCAGTGGCCACAGCAGCCCATGATTACTGTACTAGGTCTCCCCATCGATGTGGGGAGTATGGGCCTCATTCTGACTTTGGCGGGCGGCGGAGGCCGCCCGCCAAAGTACTTCCGTCAGAATACCTCTGCGCGGTCAAAAGACCGCCGCGGTAATTCTGAGTTTCCCGCTGGGCTGGCGGGCGACCGCCAGAAGGCCGCCCGCCAGCCCAGCGGGAAACCCCCTTCCACGAGGATGCCGGCTCCGAATGGAGCCGGCGGAGTGGAAAGGGTGCGACGGGTGCAGTTGCACCCGTCGCTATTTTCAGTGTCTGCTATGCAGACACTGAAAATCTTGGTGGGGCCCTGTTAGGGGGCCCCTGCAGTGCCCATGCCATTGGCATGGGCACTGCAGGGGCCCCCAGGGGCCCCACGACACCCGTTACCGCCAACCAGGTTCTGGCGGTCAAAACCGCCAGAACCAGGCTGGCGGTAAGGGGGTCGGAATCCCCATGGCGGCGCTGCCTGCAGCGCCGCCATGGAGGATTCCTCAGGCCAGGGGAAAACCGGCGGGAAACCGCCGGTTTCCCTTTTCTGACCGCGGCTTTACCGCCGCGGTCAGAATAGGCCTGGATGCACCGCCAGCCTGTTGGCGGTGCATCCGCGGTCCCCGGCCCTGGCGGTCCATGACCGCCAGGGTCGTAATGACCCCCTATGTGTCCATTTACGAAGCAGCCAGCATAACGGGAAGAAATCTTCGATGGACGTCCCTATCTTGCAGATACACATTTATTGCCATATTCACCCAATTAGGGACACAGTTGTGTCTGCTCCCTACGTGGTAGACAAAGTTACCTTATAATATGTAAAAGGAGCACAAATGCACTGTGGCCTTCATGTGGAAGGTGTTCTGGGGTGATTACTATATGTTCTGCATTTCGTTGTTATATTTTGGGCCATCAGTGTTTATGCTGCATTTACTGACCTGATGTGATATAGTTTGTTGCTTTTGCCTTGTGAGGATAATGAGCATTTTACAGGATCTGCAAGGTACGCACAGGGAGGGTGTTTTGTCATAACTTGTGCAACCTATAAGTCTGTATATTTTTTGCACTAACTGTGATGGTGTGACAATTCACTAGTTGGCAAACTAATTGTTGGTTTATGACATTTTGGTCAAAGTTTTATATGCAAGACAGTTTATTTCCATATAATCTTGTGTGCAGTCTATTTTGTGGTGTATCAATTGTGTTACTGGTGTGTTAGTGTTACACAAACACTTTACACATTGCCTCTGGGATAAGGCTGAATGCTCTGGCCAAGTTACCAAGGGGGTGAGCAGGGGTTTTCTTGGGTGTGCACCGCCCTTACCCTCACTAGAGTGGTTTGTTCTGCCTGACTTAGATACATACCCTAGCCAACCAGAAACCCCACTTCTAACAGAACTTCAGAGTTGAAAACTCAGATTAAAGAATTAACATTTAAAATTCAGAATATTAGGAAACTGAATTAATTAGATAAATGGGAAATGAAGTGGGTGAAAAAAGAAGGAGGTAAAGAAACCTTCATGTGAATCGCCTCTGGTTGGAGCAGAGGGAAGTGTTGCTACCTTTCCTTTGAGAGAAGTGCCTGGTGGAGGTTATGTGCATGTGCCATAGAGCAGAAGTGGTCTTGCATCATTTATCAAAACTACGAGAGAAGCCAGTGGAATTTCATCAGCCGGTTGAAAGATGTGTGAAAATTTCACAGGTGTGGATTGATTTGAAAATGTTGTGTTGACATTGTTGTTCCAAGTGACCTGTGGATGAAATGTAAGATAGCTGTTTGATGGTCTGAATTGGAATAAACTAGAAACGCATTGACAAAGGGTCCTTCACCTTTGGTATTGAAGATATATCAGGAGGTCATGACAATTTTGAAAGGGAAAGTGCCTCCTCAGGATGCTGCTTGGGTCAAAATTAACTGAACAGCTCAAAAACCAAAGAAGTTAATCCATGCTTACTTTGAGAAGTCGTTGTAGGCATTCAAACAATACAGTTGTATGGAAATGTTGGAAGTAAAGGACATGGGACATTTTGTGTCAAGGTTTGTGACAGGGTTGTGGTCAGAATTAAGTATGATGATCCAGCACCATTTGATATGTTGGTAAAATAAGTCTATTGATGTAATTTTGCATTATGCAAAATACTGCCACGAAGAGACAGATACTAAGCAAAAAAAGCTTAAGGAAAAGCTGATGGTCACTCAAAAGAAAGCAGCTTAAAGAACTAGCCAGATCCCGATAACTGGGTCGGGCTGAGGGATCATCCCTGGGGCACGCCCTAGATGATTTTGGTGGCTTCAGAGCGGAATGGAGGGAGGCGGACTCTCTGAGTTCTGCCGGAGAGGAAGGTGGTGATCCAGTCCAGGGCTCTGTCGCAGATCTCTGCGTCGTTGAGGCATGTGTGTAGGGTGTGGTGGCAGACAGTGTCGAACACAGCTGAGAGGTCCAGGAGGATGAGGGCTGTGGTTTTGCCGTTGTCAAGTATGGTCCTGATATCGTCGGTGGCAGCGATGAGGGCAGTTTCGGTGCTGTGGTTGCTGCGGATTCCGGATTGGGACAGGTCCAGAGTATTGTTCTCCTCAAGGAAATGGGTCAGTTGCTTGTTGACAATTTTCGAGATGACTTTTGCCAGGAAGAGGAGCACATTGACGGCCTAATGGTGGTGTTGAGAACTCAAGAAGCTTGCAAACAGGACCCTATTGAATTATTGAACCACCTGGCTTGAATGGAGATAAAGAACGGAGATAAAGTATTCAAAGGAAAGTTACAATATTGTCAAAAGAAGTCCAATATCTTGGACACAACATTGAAAAGGGAGTGCGTTAAGTGTCACAAGAGAGAATCTCAGCCATACGGAAAAAAAATGAGTCTGCCAACTAAACAGAGGGAAGTGAGGACGTTTCTGGGGATGGTGGGCTACTATAGACAGTGGATACCAAGCTTTTCTCTGATGGCCAAGCCGTTACAGAGGCCTACATGCAAGGATGTTCTGATCAGGCACCATGGGATAACAACTGTCTTTTCATGTTTCTAGAGCTAAGAGAATGTCTCTGACATGCCCCAGCTCTGGGAATGCCCGATCATAACAAATCTTTTGCACTTTTCTGTAGAAGAGGGAGTGGTGTGCTCTCTCAAATGCTTGGACCTGTGGCCTATTTTCTGCCACATAATATCCTGTTGCTTCTGTAATGCCCGGCTCCCTTAAATTGGTAACTGCAGTTAGCACTAGTGAAGAGAGGTGTGAAAACATTGTTATGGGTCACCCATTAGCTGTGTACGTCCCACACCCCGTTGAGCTTTTGTTGACTAGAATCAGAATACAGTATCTCATAAACAGTCAACTTACCAAATACAAGCAGTTGATATTGGCTGCAGAGAATGTAAGTATTAAAGGTTGTGGGATTTTGAATCCTGCCACTCTGTTGCCAATATCGGATCAGGACATTGCTGAAGATTGTGGAGGAAACCACGGTTGTCTTGATGTCACTGAGCAGTGCACCAAACCGAGACCAGACATCTGAGATGAACCATTACCTGAATCTACTTATGTCCTCCATGTTGATGATTCATGCTTAAGAGACATTGGAGGAAGTCTGAGAGCAGCTTATGCTGTCTGTATCCTTTTTAGAGTTGTCGAAGCTTCCTGATTTCAAGCATTATTATCTGCCCAAGTAGCTGAATTGATTGCTCTTACTAGAGAATGTTGTGTTTCTGATCAATTCAAAGTGACAATCTTTACCCATAGTCAGTATGGCTTTAGTGTAGTTCATGACTTCGGACAATGGTGGTCTCATGCCATTCGGAATGGCGAACAAGTGAGAAACCTTGTTGACGCACCACAATTGCCCAAATAAGTCGCAGTGGTCACGTGCCCTGCACATTGTTCTGGAGATGATCATGTGACTTTTGCCAATAGGTAAGCCGACAAGGTGTCCAACTACTATGCACACAATGTTTGTACATTTAATGGTGAATTCACAAATGAAGGAATGGATGAGACTAACTTTAATCTTTTGTTGACAACAGTTGATACCTGGGATGAAGTGAAAAGGCTTCAGGAGGAAATGTCTAAGGAGAAACAACAAAGTTGGGTAAGAGTTGGTTGTGTTAAGAGAGATGATGACATTCGGGTTTCAGTGGATGGACGAGCAGTGTTGCCAAATAGTCTGTTACCTCCTATTGGTAGACATTTCCATGATCCAGCTCATACTGGAAGTGACGCTATGTGGCAATTGTTAGGCAGACTTGGTTCAACCCTAATTTCAGGTTGATGGCTGAAGCGTTGTGACTTAGATGTGTTGTGTGTTAACAGAACAATGTTCAGAAAAGAACTACAGTTACACTGAGTCACATAGGAAGGTCTGGGGGACTTTTTACCAAGATACACAGATTGTATCAAGATGTTCATATGCAATATATTTAGATATGTTTTGGTTGTATGGTGTACCTTTTCCTGTTTTCAAAGCTTGCCGAACTAGGCGGAATGAAAGTCTCACTGTAGCTAAACTGTTGCTGAGGGAAGTCAAGGCAAGTTTGGGATCCCAACATCTTTGGAATCAGATCCAGGAGCTCATTTTAACCAAGAGGTCCTGAAATTGTTGTGTGCAGCTTCACAAATGGAGCAGCAATTAAATTTCCATTATAGACCTGAAGCTTTGGGTTATATGGAGCAGGTGAATGGTGTTCTGAAATCTAGACTGGCAAAAGTGCGTGCTTTAATGTCATTGAAATGGCCTGATGCTCTGCCTCTTGTGTTAATAAGTACGCAGAGTTTACCCGATCGAAATCCTGGACTGTCCCCCCAAGAGACCATAATGGGGAGGGCGATCAGAGTGCCAGCAAATCCTGCAAATGCACTTGTGAATATTACTGATGATATGATCCTAGACTATTGCAAAGGACTAGCTGAATGTCATTAGGTTAGAGCAGCCACAACATTTCCACATCGAGGACAATGCCATGACCTTAATCCTGGTGATTGGGTCTTGGTGAAGAAACATGTAAAAAAGCTGTGTTTAGAACCTAGCTGGCATGGGCCTTACCAGTTGATGCTAGTGATGATGACTGCTGTAAAGTATGGAGGTCTTCCCAACTGGATACACACCTCCCACACTCACAGAGCTAGGTGCCCCCTCAACAAAACAACGTCTGTTTCAGAAGAAGCAGTGGTGCAAGAAAGACAACGAGTAGGATAGACAGGCTGCCAGGAACCAAACTGAGCCAAAAACAGCACTTGATCAGGCTCAAAGGGGTCTTGAACAAGTCACGTCTGAGACTGAAACAGAGACAATCAGACCTTGCCCGAGGGTGAATGAGTCACTCAAAATTGTCATGAGGTCTGTTCATGGACTTGCTATAGTTATGCCTCAATTTTTAGCACTCTAGAAATCACAATGTATTTGCCTTGTATTGCTATACATTGCACATTTTTTCCTTTGTGGCATTGTTTTGAAACACACTGTAATTTCACTTGCTGTGACACCACTATCCTGGGATTCTGTCTGTACATTCTCCAAATGCTCAGTGGGCACAACAAGTACCAGGGGTTATTTTCTGTCAATCCAGCAATCGTTCCCAGGCTCCTAATGACATACATAGTAGCTTTTCACTGTATCAAGCTAACGTTATAAGTTAGGTCCCGTAGTGTTAATTTTTAGAGAAGCGGATTCCAGCAGAGCTGACAAATCTGGGGAACAGATGCCCTTTGGGGCATTCAGCCTGTGTAAACTGGGTTTACACTTCCCTATCAGGACCACTTGACTATGCAATCAGAGGTCTGGGGTTCTTCACTCTCAGAGATCGTAAATAATGATAATAAGTCTTACTTCGCAAACAATTACAGGGTAGGCTCATGCCACAAGGTTTGAATTATGGTGGCACTATGGCCCTGATTCTGACCCCGGCGGTCTGAGACCGCCGGGGCCAGGGTCGGCGGGAGCACCGCCGACAGGCCGGCGGTGCCCCGCAGGGCATTCTGACCGCAGCGCTTTGGCCGCGGTCAGATTTGGAAAACCGGCAGTCTCCCGCCGGTTTTGCCTTGCCCTTGAGAATCCTCCATGGCGGCGGAGCGCGCTCCGCCGCAATGGGGATTCTGACACCCCCTACCGCCATCCTGTTCCTGGCGGGTCTCCCGCCAGGAACAGGATGGCGGTAGGGGGTACCGCGGGGCCCCTGGGGGCCCCACTCTGTATTTCAGTGTCTGCTATGCAGACACTGAAATACGCGACGGGTGCCACTGCACCCGTCGCACCTTCCCACTCCGCCGGCTCAATTCTGAGCCGGCGTCCTCGTGGGAAGGTTGATTTGCCCTGGGCTGGCGGGCGGCCTTTTGGCGGTCGCCCGCCAGCCCAGGGCAAATCCCAAAATACCCTCAGCGGTCTTTCGACCACGGAGCGGTATTTTGGTGGGGGAAGTCTGGCGGGCGGCCTCCGCCGCCCGCCAGACTTAGAATGACCCCCTATATGTGTTATGCGGTTTTCCAACTGCAATTCTGATTTTCATTCTTAGTGCCAGTAGTGTAATTGCATCTAATTTGCTTCATAATAGACAATGTTAGTTGCTATAAATGTACTGTTTACTTTCATTGTGTCTTTTTTACAGTTGCTATGGATATGTATGACTGAGATAATGTTTGAAAAGGACTGACCTGTTTTCCACTGTTCCCTGAGAGATGGGGATAAAGTGTAAAGTGTTTTAGGTTGCCACAATTACAGGTGACTCTGTGAGGTTAGGAGGGCAAGCAAGGCACTGTGAGCTAGTCAGTTATTTTGGTGTGACAGTACTGATTTGGCTGAAGTGGCGCAGTCCCTGCATTCTGACATTCTGTTGATCACCTGCACAAAATCAGACCCCAAAGAAGGAACTAGTGCTGAAAGAAAGTAAATGGAAGCTGCAGACCTTTGGCCCAGAAGGAAGGAAAAAGGGAAAGTGAATTTGCCTGACGAACGTGTGCCACGATTGCTTAGAAAACTGAAATTTCTGATGTGAGTGAAAGTGACGACGAAGGTGTGGCACTAAGAAGATCAAAGAGAAGAAGAGTACCTAGTCATAGGTATTCTTCACCAGAAAGGATGTACTTTGCAAATGACACAATCACAGATGAAGAGTTGTAGCAATGTTGTAATGAACATACTGGTTCGGCTGAACCTCCATGAACTGAACATTGTGGTTGAGTTGTACTTTGAATTTTCACTGCCACGAATGAACTTGGTTTGTGTAAATATTAGAGACATTTGTATTGATTGGGATAGAGAATTTGAAAGATTTCCTTGGCCCCAGTAGAAAAAGAAAGAGGGTTGTCATTTAGAAGAACATGGAGTAGGGCTAGGTATGTCTCACAAATATTTACATGTTGTTGCTTAATGACTTTGAACTTTAAACTCTGTTTCTGTTCACATTGATGAAACCAACAAAGATAAATTTTGCTGCTGCAGTATTTATTTTGATAATGAATCTGGTTCTATATATGTAATGTTGCCAAATAGGAAAATTAAGAATAGATACATAATAGGTGCCTAATTGCTTATTTCCCTGGACATATTAATGTTGCTAATGGAAGCATTTTCCTCTGCACATTCTGAAGAGAAGTTATTCCTAGTGTTCCCCCACAAACTCTTTGTCCCAAGGATAATAATGTGTATATTTTAGATGATAAAGCATTACACTTCGATGAGTCTAGAGGAGATTATTCAGATAATATATATTTTAAGTTCCTGTATGAATATATAAATACAGTGAATGCTAGGGACTGTTATGTTTGTACGCAGTTACCCACTTCTGTGTCAGAAGGCATTACGTATCATCACATCCCATTGACATATGGTATTTTTGTAACTTTGCTATTGAGTATATTTTACAATGAGGGAAGTTTTCAATATTATTTTTCAAATTATGACTTAGTACTGCCAGAAGTTCTGTTTAAGCACCTAAATAAGAACCTGTATTTTAAAAGTGAACAGATTGAAGGAAAATATATTGTTTCATTAAATCCTTTAGACACCGCACACACAAATTGACACAATATGACCTGTTCAATGACTGAAATTGAAAAGATTTTTTTTAATTTGGTGGAAGACCGTAGTAGAGTATTAGAAACTAAGGGGCAGATTTTTGAAAAGTGGCACTGCTGCTACTGCAGTGCCACTTTTTTGAACCCCTTAGTGCCCCCTAACACCACCATGTGTGTGCTGTATTTAAGATATGGCGCACCATGGTGGTTGTGAGGGGCAGTAGCATCATAATTTTTTATGCTAGTTCGGCACGTTGCAGGATTAGAGTAAAAAATGTTGGCGCTAATCCTGCAAAGCACCCAGAGGTCTATTGAAACCATTAGAAGCCTCCTTTTAACGCCTGCTATGAGCAGGCATTAAAAGTGCCAAAACAAAAGGCGTAACAACATCTTTTAGATTTCCTTGTGCCATTTTTTTGCCCCCCCTAATGGTGGAACGCCCCCTTTGCATACAATATGTCTGGCACAGCATAATGTGGTGCAAAGGGTCACAAAGTGGTGCAATACATGCATTACACCACTTTGTAAATATGGCGTGGCGTTTTTGGCCTTCTAACGCCACACTAGTGTAAACAAAAAATGATGCTAATGTGGCGTTAGAATGGTGCAAAGCCCTCTTAAACCTGGGCCTGTATCCAAAACAGATAAAGGTCTTGCAACACAACATAGATGGAAGAAATAGAAAATCAGGTGCAAGGGAATTTACCAGTTTTAACTTTAGGCTGGCAGCATGAACGGAAATGGTTCATACACATTGATCAGAGCTTTATAGATCCACTGTTCATAGGGAGAGTGATTGTGATCAAGTTTTTTTATGTCAAAGGAAAGAGTGAATTCTTTTTTGATGTAAAGGTTTCTGTGATTCCTGGAGTGTTTTTTTTATTTTTGGACAGTCTGCATATTTTAAGTTGCGGATAGGATGACATGGTACCTGCTATCTAGCAATAGTGTTTCCAAATATCTATCATGCGGAGCATCTTGAAGATCCTGTGATAGAGCGTTCCGTACTAATAATTTACCTGTATTTGGACGCTCTTTAGGCTGATGAATCTTTTGGCTAAGTGGGACCCTCGACACCCTTAATCAGTCAATTTCATTAAATCAATAATCAATAACGAACATAAGCAATACCCTGATCAACATAACACTTAACAATTAATCCAGAATACATTTCGGCGAACCCTGACCTTTCAGTCAGGAATAACCACACCAGTTTATTCAAAGTTAGTGAATTTATTTCCCTATATTAACAAAGCTAGCACAATATAGATGTGTCTCAACACCAAATGATAAACATAAATGAACATTAATAGCTGTCCATAACGGCGAAACAAGTGCAATCTATGCAGCATTTGAATAACAAGGCATTCGATAATAGCAATGCAAATCACTAATACTATAATCTGTAATGAACTAATTGCATACATTTAGTCAGCATAACAAGGTCTCAAATTGCATCGTGCAACAAAAGGAATCCTCATCTAACCTCAAATTAGCATCGGCATGTGGGACTTCATGCAAAAACAATTTAGCAACATTAATTTAGAAAACTCCTAACTAGGGATCTTATCAAAAATCAGCAGTTGGTTACCTAAAAGAAACACAATGCAATTGTACAATTTCCTTTCATATTTACCAATTACGATCAGCATACAAGGAAGTCTTCGTCTCACAGGTACCGTTTCTCGATCAGCATGGGTACCGTTTCGATCAGCATGGGACGGGGCAAAGGGGCAGGGGTGGACGGGGCAATTGCCTCACGGCGGCAAGGTAAAACTACTACTTCATGCAAAGGGATCAAAGTTAAAGTCTCTAGGGCAAGAATCATTTAAAGTCTCTTTCTCTCGATTAGAGAAAGCATCAAAGTCTCTTTCAAATTGGCGTCGCAGCAAGGTGGGCCATAGTAGCTACGGTGTCCTGCAAAAATGGCGGGTATCGAGCTGGTAATGGCTACTTTCTTCTCGTGCACCTGGTTTTTATAGACAACAGTTCAAATCCAGTAGGGTCTTCCATTGGAGGGTTCATAGGTTAGCTTCAAATTGTCCAATCAAAAACGACAGTTCTCAAGCTTTTACTTAAGCATACATTATCCTTGGAGATGGGTACGCAAGTTGCAACATTTTATACCAATTAACTCACTTTCAGAGCTTCCATTGTCCGCACCTGCAGATCGACCTTGGAGCAAAGAGAAAAATGCCAAGCTGGCACGAAACTTTAAGATAAGCATGTGAACGATCTCAGTGGAAAAGTACAGCTTCAAGCAAAAATACACGTTTAATAGCACATTGGAAAAATACGAGCATCTAAACCGTGAGACCAGGCAACTAGGCCGAAGCCTCTACTAAAGTAATGCTAAGCTAAAGCATTTCAAACAAGCAAATCGTAGCACACGTTTATGATTATGTCGGATTAGTACAATTCTAATACACCACGTTATATAAAGCACGCTTATAAATGTTGGCAAACTACTCTAAGGGCACATTTTGTCCCCGTACAATCTTTATTAGTTCGGTTAAAGTCACACATGATTATTACAGTACTACGTTTAAGCGCTAATAAATGAAAACCTTCATTTTCTGCTTCATCAATCCCTCCTCTGATGACTACTTGTCATCACACAAACTATTCCCACAAATTTTATTCCATTAAAATTCTGTCAGTTCTCTTTTCCTTTTAATTCCCCTAGTTTTCGCTTTGTATTCTTCTGCCATTCTTTTCATCATTTTCTCTTCCTTCCTTCTTTTAATTCTTTCCATAATCATTATTATTCCCCTTTTTATTCCCCAAATTCCAAATATGCAAATCAGTACAATTAATATTCCCTGTATTATTTTTAGTAATATTCCATTCCAAATTCCCCCAAGCCAATTTCCCACTGAAGCAAGTCCTTTTCCAACCTTCTCCCACACTCCTGGTTCTTTCAATTCCTTCAAATCTGCACTCTCTTTTGTTAGATTAGCAAGCATAATTTTAATCTTCACACTATTGTCGGGAATATACGTACAACAGTGTCGTGCACCAAGCATTTTGCAAACGCCGCCATCCTTTGCTAAAAGAATGTCTAAAGCAAGCCTATTTTGAAGAGTCATAGCTCTTTCCGCTGCAAGCTCAGCATCTATCAGGATTATAGCACCTGAAAACTTTGTCAACATGTTATCCACTATAGTAGACAACTTTCTTATTTTGATGGAATTCAGCACAACTCCCAATGAAGGAATCATGGCTCCAAATATATCTCCTACCACAGCAGCTGCGGTCTCTCTTTTCTGGATACGATGGGATCCAGATGTCTTTTGAATCATCGATAGGTCATCCAGTTGATAAACCTTTGGGAACACTATACCCAAATAACATCTCCCCCACCATCCCTTTGGAAGACGATAATAGGCATTATACCCACAAATGTAATATACACCTGGAATGACAGGGTCAAGTCCGTTCATCATGAATGTCCATTTGGCCTTAAAGATAAACGTATGTTTACACTCACTCGCTCCTACAAAAATGTTGTCATAATAAGATTCACCTCGATATATACAAAATTTCCCTACATGCCAAGCATCTAAAGCTATTCTCCCTTGTGTCTTTATTGCGGCCAAATCATAATTATCTACTGAAGCCCTCTTATGTAGCTCCTTTTCTAATTTCGCATTCATTTGTGCCCTTCTATCATCTGTACGATCTAAAAAGCTTATTTCTACTGCAGAGAGCGAGCAGGTAAGGTTTTCCCTATGAGCGTGAGCCGTTTCAAAAGGTAGCATTGGCTCGAAAAATTCCCTCATTATTTTAGCATCCCAATCTTTAGCAATCTGGCTTAGCTGCGCTATTATAGGAACATATGCAAAGGTAACATCATAATTCGAGTAAAAATACTGTATGTTAGTTTGACCATAAAATCTAGACATTACTATACTACATGTAATCCCGTAGGTAAGAGGCATGTGGTGATATGTCACACCTTCCTTTACTGATGTCGGTATCTGTGTACACACATAACAATCTTTCGCATCCATAGTCTCAACATACTCTGTTAGCAAGCGATAGAAAACATTATTCGAAAGTTCTTTCTTATCATGCAAGTGTCTCTCATCTAATTCTAGTCTTTTCAATGCGGTTAGTTCAGTGACAGTAACAGGAGCAAAAGTAGAAGCGTCAATTCTCTCATTCTCACCCTTTCCATGCATTGCAAGCACTATTGCCATTATTATTAGTACACATGCAATTATCAAGCCTATGCACACATATTTACAATATTTCTTTCTACTGTTTTGCGTCATGATCTGTATAGAATCAGAGAGCTAGAAGCACCTATAAAGAAACTATTTGGCAATTCAGTTACAAAGCTGAACGAGCGCAATGTTCACACAGTCTTCTTCAAGAGGCCAGTCACTTATCGGTTAGCAGCATTTGTCTCAATTCGGCAATAACTCAGTCTTTATCAGTTCAGCAAGTGTCTCATCCGGTTTAGCAATGTCTCAGCTGGTTGTTTGTATCACGTTAAATTGTAGCAAGCGATATCATTTATCACCCTTTCAATCAACACTGTCCATAAAACTTTTCTTTTCTATTGGTATCTCTTCTTCTTCGTTCTCGAGGCTTAGAGATACAAACTCGTCAGTCCAATCGTCATTGACTGCATATGCCCATTCAGGACCGGAATATCTTCTGTTTGGTATCCTTTTCCTTTTCAATTTTGCTTCCCTTTTCGATTCTGCTTCGCTGGTACTTTCCACTTTTGTTAAGTCTTTTTCTTCACTTGAGGATGGTACCACGACAGTTACTTCTTTTCTTTTCTCTTTCACTTTTGGCCTTTCTCCGTCGTTCAAACTTTCTTCAGTCCTTTGTTTTACTGGTGATATACTTAGTCTCCTCTTTGCACCATGTCCATTTGATGGACCTGCGACCTTTTCTGTGGAAGCTTGAACTTTTCCGTTCTGTCCTGCCTTGTCCCCTCCTTCTGGGGAATCGATCACGTTCTCTTTTTCTTTTTCTGTATCGTCTGCTTCTGGGAAAGCCCTCCTCTGATCAGGCTCTCCTGCTTTTTCACCCTTTTCGAGCCCTTCGTCACTGTTACTTTCGTCAGGCTCTGTATCACTTTCAGCTGCTTCAGGTTCCTTGTCACCTTCAGCTGCTTCAGGCTCTTTGCTACCCTCAGCGGCTTCAGGTTCTTTGTCACCTTCAGCTGCTTCGTCGCTGTCTGAACTTTCTCCTTGGTCTTCCCCAAGTGAGTTGGTCTCTTCGTCCTCCAAGAATATCTCTCTCTCTCCTGTTTCTGCCTGTTCGCTTTCAGTTCGGTTTTGTTCTGCCTCAGCACTCAGCACTGTTTTATCAGGTACTGGCAGTTTCAGCGCTTCAACTTCCTCATCTGTGGGACACAACACTTTCTTTGTGTGACTGGCGTGAATCCAGTTGGGAACTCCCGCACACTTCACAGCGGTAGTTGTCGTCAGGATCACTTGGAAAGGGCCTTTCCAACGGGGTTCCAGACACGACTTCCTCATGTGCTTCTTTACCAAGACCCAGTCACCTGCTTTCAGTGCGTGTCCTGGACCTTGTATCGGTGGCAAGGTGGTTGCTTCCACCTGGTGAGAGAAAGAGCGAACCACGTCAGCCAGACCTTTGCAGTAGTCTAACACCATATCATCTGTAATATTCAAAAGCGCGTTTGCGGGAACTGCAGGAAGTCTCATAGCCCTGCCCATGAGAATTTTGTGCGGGGACAATCCAGTCTTTCTATCAGGGGTGTTTCTCATTGACATTAACACCAAGGGCAATGCGTCAGGCCATTTCAAATTTGTCGATGCACATATTTTCGCCATTCTTGATTTCAGTGTACCATTCATCTGCTCCACCAGTCCTGAGGCTTCAGGGCGATAGCTACAATGCAGTTTTTGCTCAATATTCAGCGCTTCGCAAAGTAACTTTATCACCTCGTTATTGAAGTGACTTCCCCTATCTGATTCTAAAGAGATCGGGAATCCGAAACGTGGTATCAACTCTCTCAACAATAGCTTTGCAACTGTAAGGCTGTCATTTCTACGTGTGGGGTACGCCTCAATCCAGTGACTAAAAATGCACACAATCACCAACACATATTTCAAACCTCCATGCACAGGCATCTCAATGAAGTCCATTTGCATTCGACTAAACGGGCCACTTGCTCTACCAATGTGGCTCGCGTTCACAACTGTTCCCTTTCCTGGGTTCATCTGCTGGCAAGTGACACATCGATGGCAAACTGCTTCTGCAGCTTGACGAAATCTGGGGTTAAACCAATCAGTTTTGAACAATCTTATCATGGCATCTCTCCCTAGGTGAGCTTGCCCATGATAGAACCGCGCAAGCTGTGATAAGAGACTGTTTGGCAAAACAAATTTTCCCTCATTTGAAACTCATAACTCGTCTGGTCTCTTTATACATTGTGATTTAATCCAGGAATCTCTTTCATCCTCCCTGACGTTATTCTGTAGTGCTTTTAATTCATCTATTGTATCTACGACCTTTAAGGCAAATGCTTCAGCTGGTTCGAGTTCTGGTTCATTTATTGAATTCCATTCATCCCTGAGTAATATACAGTTCAAGGCACAAAATCTTGCGACTTGATCCGCATATGCATTTCCCAGAGAAACATAGTCCTGTCCTTTTGTATGAGCACTACACTTTACCACTGCAACTTCGGCTGGCATTTGAATGGCGTGTAACAATTCCCTTATTCTCTCCCCGTTTTTCACTGGGGATCCTGAAGAAGTCAGGAAACCTCTCTGTGACCATAGTTGTCCAAAGTCGTGCACAATTCCAAACCCGTACTGGCTATCAGTGTAAATGGTGACTTTCATCAATGCAGACAGTTGACATGCTCTTGTAAGGGCTACAAGTTCTGCTACTTGTGCAGAATAGACTCCTTGAAGCCAGCCCGCTTCCAAGACACCTGTTACAGTACATACAGCATATCCTGCTTTCAGAATTCCCATCCCATCTCTTAGACATGAACCATCAACAAAAACAATTTGGTCATTTTCATCAAGCTTAGTATCCTTAATGTCAGGTCGGGGTTTTGTGCAAAATTCAGTCACCTGAAGGCAGTCATGCTCGACGTCTTCAGCGTTCTCAATTTCAGCATTTTCACCAGGAAGCAAGGTTGCTCGATTCAACGTAGTGCACCTTTTCAGCTGCACGTTCGGTGAACCCAGAATTACCGTTTCATACCTTGTGAGTCTTGCTCCAGTCATGTGTTGCGTTCGGGAGCGGGTCAAAAGTATCTCAACTGAGTGAGGGACCATGACTGTTACTGGGTGTCCCATCACTATTCCTTCACTCTGAGTGAGGCTGATACCAACTGCTGGTACGGCGCGCAAACACCCTGGAAGTGCTGCTGCGACCGGATCCAAAGTAGCTGAAAAGTACGCCACTGGTCTGTTTATGCCACCATGGGCTTGAGTCAAGACAGACAGAGAACATGCATCACGTTCATGACAAAACAATGTGAAAGGCTTTGTGTAATCAGGCATAACTAAAGCTGGAGCCCTGCACATGCATTCTTTCAATTCAATAAAAGCATCCATCTCATCTCCTTTCAGCTCAATTTGATCCAAGGCATCCTTCTGGGTCAGTTTCAGTAAAGGCTTTGCTAGAGTTGAGAAGTTGGGAATCCACTGGCGACAGTAGCCCACCATTCCCAAAAACTTCCTCACCTCCCTCCTTGTCTTTGGTGGACTCATTTGAAGTACACTTGTAATTCTTTCCTTCATTATTCTCCGTGACCCTTTCTCTATTTGGTGACCCAAGTATTTCACTTTCTTCTGACAGAACTGCAACTTTGAAGGAGACACCTTGTGTCCATTCCTTCCCAAATGGTTGAACAGAGCAATGGTATCGGCTGTGCAGCCACTTTCTGTCTTTGATCCAATCAGTAAGTCATCAATGTACTGTACTAGGGTTGACTCGAATGGCAATTCTAATTCTTCCAAATCTTTCTTTAGAATCTGATTGAAGATTGACGGTGACTCAGAGAACCCTTGAGGAATTCGACACCAATTGTACACTCTGTCTAGGAATTTGAAACAAAAGAGGAATTGGCTGTCCTCATGAAGAGGCACAGAAAAGAATGCTTGTGACAAGTCGATGACTGAGAACCACTCGGCATCGCAAGGGACTTGAAACATTATCACAGCTGGATTTGGTACGACAGAGCAACACTTGACTATGATGTCATTTATCTTCCTCAAGTCCTGCACTAGTTGGACCTTTCCACTTGGCTTTATTAGTCCCATTATTGGTGAATTACATGGACTGCTTAACACTTCTTTCAGTACTCCCTGTTTTACAAATTCGTCAATAAGTTGGGCAACTTTCATGAGGGTGTCTTGTGCCATGTGGTATTGTGGGGTCTGGGGAAAGATTGCATTGGGCTTTACAGTCACTTTCACTGGTTCCACTCCTTTCATCAATCCCACCTCTTTCCCTGTCATATCCCACACTTCCTTTCCGACTGTTTCCCGTAATTCAGCTGGAATACCTTCTTCAGTTATCATCGGGAAAAGACAAATCAGAGGATACTCTTCATCGACAGTTTCCATCTCATCCCCCTCTACACTGTCCTCTTCTTCCCCATCACTGCTCGTCTGAATTTTTATTCCCTCGTTCGAACACATAATCGAACAACCCAATTTGCACAACAAGTCTCTCCCTAACAGTGCTATCGGGCTTGAGTCACATACCACAAACTGATGTACCCCTTGATAGTTACCGATGCTGACTGGTACCGGATCTGTTATTGGGTTCGTCAGGTGCCTGTTTGCTACTCCTACCACTTGAACTGTCCTCCCTGAGAGTGGCAAATTTGGTACTTCACTGCTCTTAACACTTGAACGTGTGGCTCCTGTGTCAACCAAGAATGAAACATGATGACCCATTACTCTTCCCTCTACGTACGGACCCTTTTGATCAACTTCCAGGGATGCTGCAAGCACACAATCTCCTTCTTCTTCTGAACTTTCACTCTCCCATACATTGTTTATTCCACTCTCACTGTGTAGTGGGAACTGTTGTACTGTGCCATTTGTACTCATTACCTGACCCGAGACCTGTGGAGGAACCATCACTTGCTGCTGACTCATTGGTGCCAAAGGTATTTGCATTTGCTGATTAGGTACCATGGGTAACTGCTGTTGCATTGGCTGCATTTGCGTCATCTGCATACGAGGCATCTGCATCTGCTGCGGCTGCATAGGTTGTAATCCCTGCAACTGATTTACGGTCTGAAAATTTGGGTTTGGACTTCTCATTTTCGGTCCCCTCATTGTCTGAAATGCATTGACATCATTGTTTTGCTGACTAACACCTGCACCTGCACCTTCCTGCACCACCATCGGGCACTCGCGTTTCCAATGACCGACAATTCCGCACATGTGACACGGCATCACCTTCTTCATTGCCTGCACACCATTCACAACAGTGTTCAAATCCGGGCCATTATTCACAAAACCTCCTCTGCCTCTGCCTCTCGCCTGTGGCTGAAACATCATATTTCCCTGCAACTGCGGCTGCGGTTGCGGTACCTGCTGTTGGAACCCTTGCATCCCTTGCAAACCTTGCAGACCTGTCTGAGCTGCTTTAAGTTGCATCATCATCACCTTCTCTTTCAACCTTTTCTGTTTCACTTCAATTTCGTCGCTACAGTATTTCGCATAATTCAACACCTCATCAATAGGTTTCGACTGCCAACAAATCAAATGCGACTTTACCATCTGACTTATCTCTGGTCTCAGCCCTTCCACAAATCTAAACACAAAATGAAGCATGTCCTTTGCCTCAATTGTCTCTGTGCCACTGTAGTTCTTAAACGCCTTCAACAATCTCTCATAGTAACTATGAATCGACTCTTTAGCCTCTTGGGCCGTTCGATCGATCTTCTGCCAATCCACATTTTTCACGGCAACCTTCGTCTTCAAATGCTCAATCACCTTATAGTACAAGCTCATCACCATAGGTGATGGTGCACCCGTGTCCCTGTCTCTCTCTGGTTCACTTGTCGGCCAACCTACAGCTCTTTTGCAATCCTCCCACAAATCTGCTGGAACCACAATCTCAAAGAGAGTGTTCAGGTCTTCCCAGAGACATTTTGCAAGCTTCACAAACCTATCAGTCTGTTGATACCATTCAATCGGCTTCTCTCTCAGTTTAGGAAAATCATCCGTAAAAGACTGAATGTCGCTTCTGTGCCATGGTACATGTATTAATTTTCCCCCTGCTGTCTCCCTCATTGGTAACATGGTTACTGCCTCGCTACTCTGTGGTCTTTTCTCATTGAGCTCTGTAGCACTGTCCCTCCTCTTTTCCTTTCTCTTTACCCACCTGCTTTCCCACTTGTCTAAGCACCTCCACACTTGTGCACTCTGCAGCAATTCTCTAAGGTGCGCCTTCATGCCTGCTGACCTCATGTGTTCAAAATCTGTGGTCCCAAAATCCAATCTATAGCTCCTGCTCAAGTGCTTTGTCTTGTCTATATCCACCCCGTTTTTGTCAGCTATTTCCTGCAAGCTTTTATGTACCTTGTTCACTTCTTTCGTAATCCTGGGACATAGATACCTCAGCTCTTCTTCCGAGTAGGACTCTAACCTATTCACACCCATAGTCCCTTCCACCAATTCCTGTGCTTCCATGTTCAACCTCATCCTATTCATATAGTCTTCTCCCTTCCCACTGGCTGAGCTTTGAGTGGAATTCAGACTGTTGAACCACTGTGTCAGCTGTTGTGCATTCAACCCCATCAGTGTAGCATTCACATCGACTGCCATTGATGGTTGCAGCAACTTTTCAGTATTCGATGACAGCGGTATCACCAGTGGGGGACTCGACCTCACCAGTGTTGACTGAGCACATATGGGACTAAACTCCATCAAGGACCCAGATCCAGTTGGCTGAGCCGCTATCGGAGTTATCCCTGGAGTGTTTTCTATGCACCTCCTTTCTGCCCCATTCTGCAGCATTGATCCCTGACCGCTCATACCTAAGTTAGGCTGACTGTACAGAGGTACTGGTGGACCTACAGTAATGTGTAGTGATATCGCATCTGGGTTCTGTCCATTTCCCATGTTCTGAGACATGTTCATTCCCATACTATGGGTCATCATTGCCGGCATGCCCATCTGACTCCCCGTCATCTGAGCATGTGCATTTCCCCCCTGCATCTGCTTTTGAGGCATCAGAAACTGAGTTGATTCGGCTTGTACCAATGTCGGGTTGTGACCATTCTGTACTCCCCTTACGGTTGGACCTAGAATCATCCCTGCACTGTTGTCACTGCTGTAGTACCCTGGGATCTGCGGCTGATAATTTTCTGCTGGTTTCAACATGGGCACATCTGGATATATTCTCCTAACCTGCGGTATCTGCGGGGTGAACAGTAGACTCGGTCCTTAGATCCCGATGATGCTCCTGAACTCTGACTTTCATTGTTCTGTACCGATGCCGGAGGGGCAGAACTGGTACTTGGAGCTTGTCCACTCTCTGCATAAGGTGGTGGACGGTCGTTCAGCAATTGCATGATTAACTCCTCATCCTCTAACTCCTCTTCTCTTCTCAACTTTTCCTCGTCCTCTCTATCCTTGGAACACCTCCTGTTTGTCTTACAGGTAGCCTTCTTACCTGTCTCCTCTTCTTCCTTAGTAATTGCGGGAAACAATTTTATCCCCTGCAATACATCTGACCTCCACACCTTCTGTGCATTATCCCACCTAGCGTCCGCTAGTGTCTTTTCTACCTTCCTTATCCTAGTCTCGAACTTATTTTGCTGCTGCTGTCTAGCCATTAGTTCCCAAATTGCTAGAGCCTCAAACTGTGCTGGCCTTGGAGGTACCTTCATGTCGTACATCGTGAATCTCAAATTCTCTAATATCCTTATATTGAATGTCCCATGGATCGGGAATGCTATGCTCCCATGTTTTTCTGTCAGCTTGTGCCATTGCTTTAGCCAAAGGCACGGAGCTACCCCTTTTTCCTCCATTACAATGTAAGCTGGTGTACCTTCGGGTGGCGTTTCCTCTCCTACGCTCGCTTTAATGTAAGACTCCCCCTTCATCGCACTCCTTAATGCTTTAAAAAATTTCATTTTCTCGTCTTTTATTTCACAAAGTTTGTAATCAATAGGTGACTTTAATTCCCGGAATACTCTTCGCTTGCCTTTCCCCTTCCAATGGAGCCCCACGGACTGCGTCCAATCCGTGCGCGACCCTTCTCTCCAACCAACCTATCCCAGCGCGGCTCCTAGTGACGTCACACTCACACACACTGCGGCTGACAAAGCCTCGCGGCTAGTCCTCCTTCACTCAGCTCCTCTCGTAACAACTTCTTGCATGTATCGCGAGCTACCAAAAAATAAAACTGATCTGTCGGTTTACTACAGGAAGGGTAACACAATCGCTTCAGGACCTTAGGGATTTTTCACTAGCCTCGGCAGTTATTCCATCTTTCTCGGTCCCCACGTTCGCAAGCAAATCTGACCCGCAGACTGCTCTCAACTTGTCAATGATCTATTCTAGTGCACTTAGAATTTTGTCAAAGCCCGAAGTCGAAGTTTCTTTCACTCCCTTAACACACGTACCGACTCGTTGACCACGCCCATCAACCTACTAAACCGCCCAGACCACAACATAAAACAACATACTCCGGAGTCTCTTGACCTCGCAGGGCCCGTCTCAACAACAACAACCACGTGGACCTTTTTATGCACAAAGCGCCACACGCACATGAAGTTCGACGACTTCCCTACTCTCACACTCGGAGTCGCACCTCCGCTATTTCTATGAAGTTCGACGACTTCCCTACTTCTACACTCGGAGTCGCACCTCCGCTATCCTCTAAAAGAAAAAAAATTCCTCGCAACCTTTTCACCCAATCTGCGGCAATAAGCTGTGCAAGCGCAAAACCCTATCTTCACTCATACCATCACTAGTACCGCCAACGCTGATTCCACACCTCCGTTCTCTCCATTCGCAAGCTCCGAGATCCCGGGAAAGTCGCGGTGGACCTAGCCCATCATCATTCTGTCAATCAGTTTTATCCACAAAAATCTAATTCAACTGCTCGAGTGGAGTGTCAAAAGTCGAAACCGTTAATTCAACACCATGTACTTTAAGAGTACGGGGTCCCAAAAGGCGAAACCGTCCTCTGCTACCATCTACTGATAGAGCGTTCCGTACTAATAATTTACCTGTATTTGGACGCTCTTTAGGCCGATGAATCTTTTGGCTAAGTGGGACCCTCGACACCCTTAATCAGTCAATTTCATTAAATCAATAATCAATAACGAACATAAGCAATACCCTGATCAACATAACACTTAACAATTAATCCAGAATACATTTCGGCGAACCCTGACCTTTCAGTCAGGAATAACCACACCAGTTTATTCAAAGTTAGTGAATTTATTTCCCTATATTAACAAAGCTAGCACAATATAGATGTGTCTCAACACCAAATGATAAACATAAATGAACATTAATAGCTGTCCATAACGGCGAAACAAGTGCAATCTATGCAGCATTTGAATAACAAGGCATTCGATAATAGCAATGCAAATCACTAATACTATAATCTGTAATGAACTAATTGCATACATTTAGTCAGCATAACAAGGTCTCAAATTGCATCGTGCAACAAAAGGAATCCTCATCTAACCTCAAATTAGCATCGGCATGTGGGACTTCATGCAAAAACAATTTAGCAACATTAATTTAGAAAACTCCTAACTAGGGATCTTATCAAAAATCAGCAGTTGGTTACCTAAAAGAAACACAATGCAATTGTACAATTTCCTTTCATATTTACCAATTACGATCAGCATACAAGGAAGTCTTCGTCTCACAGGTACCGTTTCTCGATCAGCATGGGTACCGTTTCGATCAGCATGGGACGGGGCAAAGGGGCAGGGGTGGACGGGGCAATTGCCTCACGGCGGCAAGGTAAAACTACTACTTCATGCAAAGGGATCAAAGTTAAAGTCTCTAGGGCAAGAATCATTTAAAGTCTCTTTCTCTCGATTAGAGAAAGCATCAAAGTCTCTTTCAAATTGGCGTCGCAGCAAGGTGGGCCATAGTAGCTACGGTGTCCTGCAAAAATGGCGGGTATCGAGCTGGTAATGGCTACTTTCTTCTCGTGCACCTGGTTTTTATAGACAACAGTTCAAATCCAGTAGGGTCTTCCATTGGAGGGTTCATAGGTTAGCTTCAAATTGTCCAATCAAAAACGACAGTTCTCAAGCTTTTACTTAAGCATACATTATCCTTGGAGATGGGTACGCAAGTTGCAACATTTTATACCAATTAACTCACTTTCAGAGCTTCCATTGTCCGCACCTGCAGATCGACCTTGGAGCAAAGAGAAAAATGCCAAGCTGGCACGAAACTTTAAGATAAGCATGTGAACGATCTCAGTGGAAAAGTACAGCTTCAAGCAAAAATACACGTTTAATAGCACATTGGAAAAATACGAGCATCTAAACCGTGAGACCAGGCAACTAGGCCGAAGCCTCTACTAAAGTAATGCTAAGCTAAAGCATTTCAAACAAGCAAATCGTAGCACACGTTTATGATTATGTCGGATTAGTACAATTCTAATACACCACGTTATATAAAGCACGCTTATAAATGTTGGCAAACTACTCTAAGGGCACATTTTGTCCCCGTACAATCTTTATTAGTTCGGTTAAAGTCACACATGATTATTACAGTACTACGTTTAAGCGCTAATAAATGAAAACCTTCATTTTCTGCTTCATCACCTGTGTTGAAAAAGATACCCAGAATTAGCCGAGGAGTTAGTGCTGCAGAAAAAGTGGGAGGTACCTTTGGTGCATTGATTCCATCAGTGGGAGTTACTTTGCATTATCTGAAGATTAAAAAGCTGTCTACAATAGTGGATAAACTGGCTACAAGTCCAGCAAATTCATTGTTGTTGGTAAACACTGAGATGGTTGTGATAAGATCAATGGTTTTACAAAATAGGCTTGCACTAGATGTGTTGCTCGCAAAAGAAGGAGGAGTCTGTTGGATCCTGAAGGTTCAGCGATGGTGTACCTTTATTCCGGATAAAAGTAAAGATTTGGAGAAGAATATCTGGAACATTTCTGGGTTGACAAAGGATTTGAAGGAAATGGAAGCGAATGGTGCATGGTAAGCAATTTGAGATGGACTTTCTGCTATAGGCAGGTGGTTTAGGAATTTGGAAAGTGGAATTATAGGTTTTGTGTTGAGACCATTGTTGATTATTTCAATAGTGGGAATAGGTTTGTTGGTTGGATAAAAAATCTTCCAGAGAAGGAATATCCAGAGAGGTCAGAAGCAAAAGAGAGAAGAAGTTGAATTGGAAGGTAGCCAGTTTAAATATGATGATTATTTGAGGCGTTTGGAGGGGTTGAGGTGGAAACAGTTTAAAACAACCAGGTTTTAGAGAGTCTCATTCAAGACAAAGGGATTTATGATGACTCTCTTAAAACCTGAAATTAAGGGGTGGCTGTTTTCAATTTAATGTAAGAAATGTTTTCATTCAAACGTGGGGCACGGTGAAACATGCAAGTAAATTGTACAGATAAATGCAATGTTTCATCAACATTGAAAGAATGTTTATGTTACAGTGGTGTAGAAATCTTATTCTTTATAATCATTATATATTTGACAAGAGATGTGTAGAATTTATTTAACCTTAAGTATTCATGAGTAATTAGTTTGGCCAGGGTGAAGGCCCAAATATATTTTCCTGTGCTCTAACCTTCAATGTGAAGTTTGCTTTTTGAATGTTTTTCTGAAGCTGCAGGTATCAGGATCTGAGACCAAGTTAATACGGATGTCATTTTTCGGGATGATAAGAAAAGCCCAGAGGAATGTTTATCAAGGACGTGAGGAGTATCCCAGGCTAGCAACTGTAACTCTCCTGAAATTCCAAAGTGCGAGGGTGTTCCAAGGTCATCGCAGAAAACTTCAGAAGGTTAAAGTGTCAAATAGTATATTATGATTTGTGATTGTTTTTGAACTGGGAAAGGTGTTTGCCTATGAGATCGCCACTGGAAGCTTCAGATTCCCTTTGCCTTTAGCTGAGAGTGGACAATACTTAGATACCTCTCTTGAACTCTAATTTCCATGTGGCTTCATGCCGCTATACCTCTATTGATGGAGACTTTTCCAGAAGCTCTGTTATGCTTACTACTTTCCTGAACCTATAGAATATTAGCAAAGTTAGTATAATAGACCAAATGGTTGGGCAGGAAAACTTGGAATTGAACCTAATGCATCAATTGTTTTCCTTATTTTCTGCATTATCGCTTTTGAATTAGTGGCCTTTTATATATTAGTTAATTTTCTTACTGTGCAACGTTTTGATTCACCTTTGGTTATTCTGTATATTTATACTATGATTTTGAGACTCATATATGTAAGTTTGACTTTGAGTCTGAAATAAAGCCCTTTAAACTATGAGTTAATCTCTGAAATTGAATGTGTGACCATCGAGTTACACTTTAATTCATTTGAAAAGTTTGGAGCACTGTCTTCTCAACCTTCAGAACAAAGAAGAAAAAGTCATTGGTCTCTAGAATTCAGAAATAGGGCCCAGTGCTGGATCAGAACACATGCTTTGTAGAACTTTTTTTTCATATCAGTAGATTAGGTAATATTTCAACTTAATCAGTTTCAGAAGATTGCCTGCAGATGGAGAGGCCCTGTAATGATGTTAAGCAGCAATGTCTTCATATTCAATATTTGTCTTTTGATTGTGAGCCTGTTTCTCTCTAATACCAACAGCTTTGATCATCCTGACTCATATGTATGCCTTTTCGGCTGCCCACAGAGTCTAAGCCCAAGAGACAGAGGTGTCATTAAGGTCAAGATATCCTTGCACTTTCTCACATAGCTGTTGCTTCTCTGTCAGGTGTTTAAAGAAGAGAGTATTCAGTCACCATGTTATGGGTCTTGGAATGGACAGCTGTAGATCCAGCGAAATTGTAATAGTTGCATTGTCAAATATATCAAAGAAATTGATTCTTGTTTTGGTATTATGTGGCAGGAGAAATATGGATAGTCTCTGCTAGTTGGATGGAGCCAAGGGTCTTTCATTTCATGGTCAGACATCACACTCTATAGCATGGTTCTGTCTCTATTTTTATTGAAGTCCTGTTTATCAGACATGTTGAGAACAGGATCGATTGTTATGTTCCAGTCCATTCTGATGAAAAGTAGAGTTTTGTAAAACTTCAGGCACAGTTATGTTATGTTATGCAGATTTGTAAAGCGCATGGCTACCAGAAGACCTACCAGCGCTAATAGCGGGACACTTAGCGTCGACAGAAAATTATGCTTTAAACAGCCAGGTTCTAAGAGCCTTCCGGAAGGAAAGTTCATGGCTGATCAGGTGAAGGCTAGGTAGTAATGAGTTCCATAACTTGTCCCCTTGGTATGCCAGAGAGCTTCCAACCCATCTAGACTTCTTTACTCTGGGAACCATGGCTAGAATGCCATAGAAGATCTAGGTTGTCTAGTAGGTTTGTAAAAAGAGGTCAATGTTCTGAGCAAGGGGGGCCTCTCCTGTGCAGAACTCTGTGAATATAGCACAGGAACCTAAATTCTATCCGGCGTGCCACAGGAAGCCAATGAAGAGAAGAAATTGCTGCCTTTACGAGTTCATACCTTAGTATATTAAGAAGCAGATGAGCCGAGGCATTCTGTATCACCTGCAGCTTTTTAATCATGAATGTGGGAGATCCAATGTACAGAGCATTTCCATAATCCAACCGTGAATTAATCATGTCCTGTATAATGAGTCTTTTAGCAGTAAAAGGAAGGATTTTAAAAACCTTCCTCAAAAGCCTAAGCAAGCCAAAAGAGGTTGAGGAGATTTTATTGACCTGTTGAGCCGTAGTGAGTTGGGGGTCAAGCCAGATACCCAGACTTTTAATAAGCATTTTAGGAGGCTGAAGTTTTCCCAAGCCTTCCAGGACAAAGGGATTAGATCTAAGCTGTGACCGATGTCCAAGTATCATCACTTCATTCTTATTATCATTAAGTTTCATCCTACCTTGTGACATCAATGCCACTACAGCTTGAAGGCAAGGGGCAAGAGTTGGGCCGTTGACACTGGGGTTCGTGGAAAGTGATACTACCAGCTGTGTATCATCCACATAGGAAACTAGGGACATCCCAAATGGCTTGACAACTTCTGCCAGATGTCACATATAAATATTAAGCAGTGTAGGACTAAGCGCAGAACCCTGTGGTACTCCGCAACTATTCAAGACAGGGGATGAAAAGTAGAACCTGTCCAATACCTGATACGATCTGCCCTTTATAAAAGATGTGATCCAATCTAGGGCGGATGAAGATATTCCAATCTCTCGTATTCTACCCAGTAATATATCAGGGTCCACTGTGTCAAATGCAGCACTGAGGTCCAAAAGAATGATAGCTGTAACAAAGCCCTGATCCAGACGCCTTCTCGCCTCTTCAGTAACTGCAATCAGAGCTGACTCAGTGTTATGGAGGGGTATAAAACCCACCTTACTAGAATGGAGGATATTGTTATCCTCTAAGAAATGGGACAGTTGAGTATTGACGTGCCTTTCAATTATTTTGGATAGAGCAGGCAACAATGATATAGGTCTATAATTACTAATTAGTGTAGCATCTAAGTTAGGTTTTTTACACAAAGGTTTGACGATGGCATGTTTCCATTGTTCCGGTATTGTGCTCTAAGACAGTGATGAATTCCGAAGATCAGTGATAACCGGTGCTATCACTGAGGCACCTAAAGCCAGCACCTGAGGAGGAGCTTGATCAAGCGGGGAACCTCACTTAAGAGTGGTGAGAGCTTTCAGCACTGAGTCTTCTGTTATATGGGAAAATTCTGAGAAGGTGGAGGACATAAGGAATTCTGACCCAACCCCTCCAAGGTCTGAGCAGTATCTGTAGGGAGAGTCAAATAAATGTCTAGAACTTTTTGCTGAAAGTAAGTTGCAAAGGTTATTACTATGTTCTTGGGATGCGCCCAGGAGCACCAAGTTTTGTTGTGACTCGGTGATCTTGTTAAATATCCGGAAAATCTCCCTAGCGGAGTTTGATGCCAACTCAATTTTGGACGCATAATATGTAGACTGTGCTATTTTCATTTCTGCATGATAGGACCTAATGGCTCTTCTGTATCCTAATTTTAGACTGTCATCATAGGACTTTAGCTAACTTCTTTTAAATTTTCTACATACTCTTTTGAGCTGGAGAAGATGCGGGGAAAACCAAGGGGCGCCCTTCCTGCGGCATCCTCTGGCTTTAGTAGAGCAGGGCAGAAGCAAATCTAGGCTACCAGTAATCCAGCTATTAAAAGTTTCTAGCATGTCCATACTATTGTCCCTAATGGGGGAGTTTCAACCTCTCCAAAGTATTAATCCAGTCGTCTGCCTTAAGTTTATGCCAGCGTTGGAAAGGTAAAACTAGGTCATGTGAAAGTTTTCTATGAGTGGGAATGGCTAATTTGAGGGTTATCAAAGAATGATCAGACCAGGCCAGGGAGAGGGGAGACATGGGAATCAACTCCGCCATATTTGAAAAAACGAAATCAGTGGTGTGTCCCTTCACATGCGTAGGGTCCTTGATCAATTGTGCCAGGTTTAGAGCATCCGTATCCAGAAGTGGTGATCTAGTGGTAGAACTACCGGTATCCTCCGCATGAATATTAAAATCACCAAGCAGCGTGAAATTAGGTTTCAACATATTAACTCTGCAATATGGTCTGAAAGGGATTGTATAATTTTTTCAGGTGGACCGGGGGGCGATAAATCAGAGCACCTGAAAAGGTAAACTGGGCGTTCAGGGTAATCAAAAAGTACATACTTTCACACCCTATTAACTGCATGGGATGTGAATTGACAATTATGTTGTCCCCGTAAATAATTGCAATGCCCTCACCTCTGGCAAAGCCTCTATCAAGCCTACTTATTAAATAGCCTTGAGGTAAGGCCAAAGCAATATCAGGAGCAGATCCTTCATGAAGCCAAGTCTCAGTAAGGAAGAGGACCGTAGGGGAATGCTGATCCTAAAGGAGATGTATATCTAATTTATGCGCTGCCAGAGAGCGACAGTTTGCCAAGAGGAAAGTACACTTGTTTTCCTCCTGGATCATAGGATACTTATTTTCCAAAGTTGGCCAAGGAGACCAGCAACATTCAGTGCAATAGTTCAAGTTGGCTATGGGGTTGAAATTGTGTGAGCAAGTACTCAGAGGAACTGTCCTCAAGGCCTGGAGGAAGTCAGAACAGTACACAATTCCTTTCTCCTCTAGATGTACAAGGGGACCAGCCCCCAAGCCTGACCTGGCGAGGATGGGCGCAGACGGGCTTGCCTTAGGCACAGTCAATCAAGGTTTGATAAAAAGGCATTCTTATTCATGTTCTGGGCATACATGGAGCCCACAATGATGCAGTGATTATCAATATGAAGTTTTGCAAACTTGTCCTGTCATTCTGTGTCTGTCCATGTCTTAAGAAGAAGTGCACGGAGGCATTTATGTATGAGAATAACTACTCCTCTATTCTTGTGAGTAGTGTAGCTTGGGTGTGAGGGAGTGAGGATGATTTATTCAAGCCAACTGCGTAAACAACCGTGCCCACGCAATCACATTTGGACTTATTTTATTACTGTTGCATCAACTGTATCTTCTGCAGCAATTCAGTATCAGGAAAACTTATAGCCAAAAAGGCCAATAAATGTTCATAAAGAAAGAACTTCAGAAAGCAGTTGATATATTTATGTTTTCCATTCATTTCTCCTCATGTATTTATGCCATGCACAGGGCCATTTTTATCAAGAGGAGAATGAGGATGCAGGATATCAGGGCATTTGAAGTTCAATGCAATGTTAGTGTTAAAAGTGATATGAGTTAGATCATTTAATATTTTCAGGGTTTTCTCTTTAAGACAAGATGGTGATCCATGAAGTCACACCTCCCAGAATACCCCAAGCACCGATGTTCTGACTGTTTGGGTTTGGAAAGATGCCCTGGGTGCTGAATGTTTTGGGGCATGGACTGCAGAATTACACCTTAATGATAAACTGTGTTTAAAATGCTCTAGACATGAAATCAGTTTTGATCTGTTCATACTATTTGCAGTATGGCCACTCACAGGTGTGGTCCAGTTTTGACATCTGTTGGAGGTAAATAGGAAAAACATAGTGGGTCTTGTTGATCAGTTTGTGATTCCCTGATTCTATAAAAAATGATCCTTTGTGCTTAGAGAATGCATGCTCCTATTGGGGTGGTATTGAAAAGCAAACGTCTGATCTACAGCACATTTCTGAGGGTAGCTGTCCCATCATATCCTCTGCATTGGGGCAGTGGCCAGGGTTGCTTTGTTCTGCACAGTGTAGTGCCAAATGATTCCAGGTGTCTAATGGGTTTGCCTGAAAGAAAGAGATTTTTGCCTAACATTTTCTCATAGGGAAAGGAAAAAAAACATTTTGTAGATGTGGGATGCGGACAGTATCTACTCCTGTTCCAGGTGTGTGCACGGGGATACAGCTTTTCTCCCGAAGGCTAAGAATGAGAAGCCCTTACAAAGAAGGGTTTATAACGAAAATGTCTTTACAACAAAAGGCTTTTAGAAAAAAAATGTTTCACAATGATTATGCATTTACAACAGATGCCTTTTACAATGAAAACAGCTTTTAAATATACTTATGTATATATATATATATATATATATATATATATATATATATATTAATGTGTCTATAATTATTAATATATATATATCTACATATATATATATATAACTATGCATAGAAAAAACACCAAGGCACATCCCAAGAAGCTGTAATGTTCAGTTTTATTCCTCGTATTGTCTTTGAATAATAACAATGGCCTGTGGCCTAAACTGACATCTTGGAACCAGAATCAAAGATGGAAAAATGAATCCTTGTTCAAGTATACAAGTCCAAATAATGTATAGCAGCCGTGGACAGCAGTCCAAATGGTATACAAACAGCCAAGTCCAAATAATATATAACAGCCGTGGACAGCAGTCCAAATGGTGTACAAACAGCCGACACGTGTTTCGTCTGGATAGACTTTATCAAGGCTGTGGATATGCGCAAAGAAATAACATATCAAAATTTAGAAAATAATTTTTTCTAAAAGAAGTTTACTACTAGAGAAGAGACATAAATAAAAAGTGAGAGAAAAAGGAAGCCTGATTATAAGTCATGAATGTGTGAACCAGAATTGGAGATGCCATGGTGACTCTCAGTATTAATTTGTGATATGAATCACCCAAAACAGTGTTAAAGTAAAAGAAAAAAAGTGTGATAGGAAGTAGATGTGTCCCATTAGAAGCTTTATTGTGGAAGAAAATGAAAAGAAATAGAAAATTTAATTGATTGAACAATCCAATAATAAAGCGACATACCTATAGTAAGGACAATATCTCGAAATTCCAAATTGTTAGAAACAAATTAATGTCGTATATGATGAAAAAAACGATTGAAGAAGGTAAAATACGAGGACCATGATAAGCCTGGAAAATGAAAAAGCATAAAACTAGTAAGGGCGGTCCATGACAGCCATATAGAGCCTTTCATATGGTGATTATACAACTTATAAAAGTTGAGGCATTATAGATTATAATGTAATGAATTTAGATGTAATTAGTGTGGTGATCACAGCCCGAGGGGTTAAAGTGCAAATCACCGTAATGAAAATATAATTCATACAATGGTTAATGATATGAAGCCGAATTACGGCAAAACTAGAAAAGAAAAAAGCCCATAAATAAAAAACGCTGCGTTTAAATGCATTCTACAAGACTGTATTAAGTAGCAGACACAATCAAGGCATCGTATAAAATCAGCAAAAAGACTCAAACTGAGAGTCCGGCTATGTCGCATATTTCGAGTATGGGCTAAACGAGATTGTCAAACGAAGTGTAACAGCCGCAGAGCTACCATCGGGTGCCGGCATATCCCGCCGCACTACCATCACAAAAATGCCCTTGCCTAAAGAATCTTAAAGTGCTAATCTCTACATCGTATTAACGGTGCTGCAAATAATAATTGCGCGCCGAGGGTGAAATCCCTCTATTTGGAGCCGAAATAGGAGTGGAAATTAAAGAGCCCAAACCTCGAATATCTTCAAGCGTTTCCCTCTACGTCATGTTGGCGGCGCTACAAATAATAATTGCGCGCCGAAGAAGAAACCCCCCTATTTAGAGCCGAAATGGGAGTAGAAATAAAAATAGGACTACCACATTAGAGCGGTGATAAATTAAGATGGAAAACGGGCGCCATATTGAAATGTCAAAAAAAAGAAAAATAAAGTAAAAGAAGACAGAAATAGATAGAGGATACCAAGGCCATAGCCAAAAAGAATATTAACTGAAACAGTCTGTAAGTAGACCCAGTGGTACAGTAAAGAACACTAGTGCATAATGACAGTTACAAGCAACATGAATATTTGAAAATGCAACTATGTAACTTACAGTACACCAAGAAAACAATGAAACTTATATACATTACAAGAAATCTAGAGGGAATCGTAGGACAATCCGATATAATGGCACATGACATATCATAAAATATCAAGTGTACTAGACATGGAAAAGTGATACAGAATATGAAGGCAAGTCCATAGGTACAACACATACTATAGAAAGACATGTAAGTCCTTATCTGAATTTAAACCCATCTCCACTGCTCGTAATTTTATAATCCACCTGCTTTCCAATTGCCTTAGCTGAAGAGTTTTGTTGCCACCCCTAGGGCAGCCGCCCAGAGTGGCAATTCCAAAAGTATGTACATTGAGCCTCTCCTGTAGTGGATGTTGCTTGTTGAAATGAGCTGCAAGAGGGTAGGTAGTGTTGTTATTTCTGATTGCCCTAACGTGCTCCTGTAATCTTTCCTTAAATGGTCTAATGGTACTTCCAATGTATATTTTCTTACAAGTGCAGACAATACAGTATACAATGTACTTAGTGTTACAGTTCATGAACTGTTTAATAGTGTGTGTAACATTGGTGTTATGCTTGAACTTTTTGGTTTTGTCTTGTACATATTCACAGATGCTACAGTGTCCACATTTGTAGAAACCCATTGGTGGAGGCGGAAGCCAATTGCCTTTGGTGATAGTAGGCAGGAAGCTGTGGCAAAGTTGGTCCCTCAAGGTGCGACCTCTACGGTAAGTCATGTCAGGTTGTGTCCGGAGACTCTTCTCCAATATTGAGTCGGATGTAAGAATCATCCAATGTTTTCTTAGAATTTTGAAAACATCAGCACTTGCACAACTGTAAGTAGTTATAAAGGATGGTGGCTTTCTAGTGCCATCCTGTCTATGTGGTTTTTTGGAAAGTAACGCAGTTCTGTTAACTTTCATGATTCGATCACGCGTATCACTAAGCAGTTTATTAGGGTATCCGCGTTTGGCAAAGCGGTGTTCCAAGATTTTAAGTTGTGTCACGAATTCTTGGTCATCTTGACAGTTCCGTCTCACTCTGGTGGCCTCCCCATATGGGATGGCTCTGATCTGTGAGTGTGGGTGTGAACTGCTTGCATGAAGGAGCGAGTTAGTTGCCGTTGGTTTCCTATATAGTTTAGAGAGAATACAGGTGTCTTTGATGTACAGGATGTACAGGGTTATATCAAGGAAATCCACAGAACTCATGCTGAAATGACTAGTGAACTGTATGTTGTAACAGTTGTTGTTTAAGTACTGTATGAATATGTCTAGAGTGTTGGAGTCACCAGACCAAAAAAGAAGAACATCATCAATATAGCGACCCCAGTAAATAATGTGTTGTGTAAATTCTGGTGGGCCGCTCCTCCATAAATGATGGTGTTCATAATAACCCATGTAGAGGTTTGCAAAAGATGGTGAAAATTTGGCTCCCATGGCTATAACTATATATAACTGTTGTTTATATTATTTTTAGGTTTTTGGGTGGCTATGGGTTTATGGGTGATAGGGGAATTTTTAAGGTTTGGGGTGGGTATAGGTTTTTGGTTTTTGGGTGGTAAGGGAATTTTTAGGGGTTTGGGTGGGTATGGGTTTTTGGGTTAGGGGTTATCGGTTAAAAGGTATGTTTATACATATCTATATAAATATGTATTTATATAGCTGAAATATATATTACATATATATATATATATATATATTATATATATACACACATAAATACACACACACACACACTAACACACACACACATATATATATATATATATATAAAACAGATGCCTTTACTAAAAAAATGTAACTATTTTACAAGTAAAATTAAACCCATCGTATATATCTGTACATTTACTGAAAAAACAAAGATTACCAGGACGTTATAGTTAGGTTCAGAATTTACTCGTATAAAACCATTGAAATTCAGCAGTTATCGTTAGAGTTCTTTCAAGTAACTAAAACGCACACCCTAAGGTAACTATAACTCACACCTCCGCTATGTACAGTTGTCTCATCAATAAGTTATTGCAAACGTTGCATTGACAGTATGAAAGATGGCATAGAACATATCATCAGTGATATAATATGTAGAGTAATTAGCTGTGCATGGTGAAGTGGGAGTGGGTGTAGTGAATTTGAACTCTCCAAGTGTAGGATTGTGAGCTAGTTTTACTTTTATCATTTATTTAATACTATATTTTGCATGAATTTCTTTTATTTATATTTAAATGTATTTATACTTTAAAAAACGTATCTAATGTTTGTAATTATAGGTAGTTATTACTACTAAACGTTTTATTATGTACGTTTGTATAATAATTGTATTTTTAAATGGTACGGAGATATTTTTAGATGATAATTTTAAAGTAAATATGTTTATTTGATGTTTGTAACTTGTATTTTTTAATCAATTTTTATTTTATGAGTATGTTTTTTGAATTGTGGTACAATTTGTAAAGTTAAAGTATGTTTTAAAGTTAATATAGTCTGTAATAGTTACAAATCAATATAATTAGCAGTTTTTGATGTTATTATGGCCTGTGTATTTTTTTGATATTTTTGACTTTACATGCAAGGTATGTAAATCAATATTTCGGTTCTAAATATTTAATATGTTTGTCTCCAAAAATGTTATTGATGTTATTTTTTCAGTCAACCATGATAATAGTTGCCAATAAACAAAATAATTCCATAAAAAGCATACTGCCTTATTATAAATTCTATAAAATCTGCCACTGCATGGGAAAAGGCCTAAGGACAGACACAGCCTACACAAAGTGTTGGACTGCTCACTAGCCTGCATGGTCAGCGAAGAGTCTGGTCTCTGCTACTTTGGCAGAGGAACATCCAACACATTTAGAGATTGCAGAAGGCCTATTGGAATGTCTATGGCTTCATTAGATCCCCCTTCACACAACATGTAATGAAGGTACAGCAAAATGACAAGCAGGTACTGTGTTTGCATTTCCTACTAGGCAATCCTTTTTTATTTTACTAACACAGACATCCAAAGTGGTAAATAATTTTTGCTGAATAAAGAAAATTGGCCTTAATATATCTTTCTCCCTACAGAGGTGGATCATGTTTTGAAAAGCATCAGTGGTTGTTCCACACTAAATTGAATGGTGCAACTGTCACTGTGACCTGACGGTCCAGTGTGGGATAGACTGATGGGTGAGGGTTTTCAATTGCAGAGCAACCTGTGACTTTGCTGTGAGAAAACTGCTGTTCCCTCCCCAAAACACACCCCTAATCTAGATGAGGCAAGAAAACTTCAAGTTTAGCGTGGCAAGGACATATTTATCCCACCACAATCTAATGAGGCACTAACAGCAGTATTTATGGCAAAACATACCAAATATATAGCAAAATTAGCAGAACATTATGCTTAGTGCATTGTATTAATAACATTTAACCCAGGGGCTACTCACAGGACGGAAAAGGGGTTCAGTGGTGCAGCGTATGTCTGGGGGGCAGGGGTGTTACGGTACAAAAATAATATATATTTATTTATTCAAAAAATGTACCATTTTCACCACGAGTGGTGCTCTGATCCTCCACGGCTGTTTTGCGTCCAATCCTAATGCTGCTCTCATGCTGCTGGCATGGATTGGCTGGCTAGGATTGGAGGGACCGCTCAGCGAGGGCACTCCGAGGCAGAGTGAGAGTCTCTGCCTGCTATCTACAACCCAGCAACACAGTGTTGGGTTGGAGAGAGCCCAGTGCGCATGTATACTTGGCCGGCCTCATACGGCCAGCCAAACATACATGCACAATGAGGGGGAGCGCTGTGCCCTCCCCCTTCGTGATCCTCACAGCCCCATGACCACAACCCTTTCATTATAAAACAATATTAAACATAGTTTGTTATTGTTTAATAGTAAAATTTTTGCAGCTGCTGCTGGTGGTGTGGGGGGGGGCGAAGCTTCTCCACCAAAGCGGAGGAACCGTCCCTGCATGAACAATATGTGTAAGTATCAGTTCATAGGCCAAGATTTAAAAGATTCTCACACAGCTCAGCAGCCAAAATATCTGTGCTGCATGACAATGGGAGAGCATGAGAGTGCCGTATTTACAGAAATATGGCTCTCTCATCCCCTCTCCTTAGCGTTGGCGCTGATATTGCCTGACGAGTGCCACGCATGCAACATAGCACCATAGTGCTAAGGTGTGTGCGTGAGTCTAGCATAGATTTTGTACTGGAAAGTTACCCTTCCAGTACAAAATGCTATGCTTAGGCACAGTTTAAAACTTCTCCGACGTTGTATGTGTGCTGCACAGTGCAGCACAAATGCAATGTCAGAAAAAAAGACGAAATAAAAACAGTTCTCCTTTTAAAGTCTACTTTTCACCTGCATTAATTTTTGGTGCTAAACCCTATCTACTAATGTTAGTAGATAGGATGTAGCATAAAAAATCCTGGATGGTTGAATGGAAACACCCATGCACAACACATGTAATGCCTCCTTGGTGCTAAGCGTGCAAAGCAGTGCCTCAAGCTGCGTTGCATTACTTTTAGGGTACTTGCTCCAGCACAAAGGAAGTTCCACGCTGGAAAGTAAATAAGTAAAAAAGATTTTGCATCAATTTGCGCCACTTTTGTGACACAAACACAGCATAAAATCTTAGTAAATATACCCACTACTGTCACTAAAACATATGGTACTAAGCCAATATACTCCCCTTAAAAGTCCCTTTGATTCAAATTCCTAAACAAACAAGCCACAGAAATATGGACCCATACCCCTTCTGCTCCTAGATGGACACAAGCAGCGATCAGCAAATGTGAGGAAAATAAAACCGGAACCACAGGGTGAAGTAACTCAAGTTTAGCCCATTTGTCTTTTTTTGCTGTCAAAGGCCCAGATTTACAAACAATGCACAGAACGTAGGCAGGAGCCAAAAAGGTTGTGCTGCGTTGCGTGACAGGGAGGGAGCAAGAGAGTGCCATATTGCTGGAAAGTGCATTATAGATAAGGGCAGATAAGTACCTACAATTAGCAATAAGCCACTACCCCCCCCCCTCCCCCCTTAGGTCCAGTTTGGTCTAAAAAATTAAACCCAGGTCAACCCTTGGTAGATTGACAACGAGCGACAAGGCTTAAATTAGGAGACAGGTGTGTACAGCATTTAAAAATCACAACACAGTGAATAAGTAAAACACAAAACACAATACAAATCCTACACCAATTCATAAACATAGATTATATTTTCTTCTGTAAAAAGACACCAAAATGATTAAAATTGGATACCAGTCTTGAAACTGGTAACTTTTAGGAAGAGTTCTAAAACTCTTTCTCTGAACTAGTTATATTAAATGTAACAATGGCAAGTTGTTGCATTTATTATAACAATCATTTTCAGTGTAAACTTGCCATATCTTGCTCCTTTGGAGAGTTTATTAATTAAAATGGAGCCTATTCACTACAATGAGAGAAAAACAAATGTGCTTATTTTACCTCACCAGGGCTTATAAAACATATGTTACAGGGTCCCTGCTAATAGCCACATTGCACCCAACCCTGGGGGCACCTAGGGCACACCTTAGGGGTGACCTATTTGTAAAAATAAGGTAGGTGAAGACTTTGGAAGTACTTTTAATTCCCAAGTCGAATTTGCAGCCAGGAAGGCAGGCCTGACTTTAAAATTACCCTAGGCACCTCGGCAGTGCACCTGTGGGTGCACCACCTATGTTGGGGTCCCTGAAACCTCCATGTCCTACCATCGACTAGAGACTTATTGGTAGGTTGATATAGCCAATTGTAATTAGCCTAATTTGCATTCTCATTTTACACAGAGCACAGGCTCAGGGACTAGTTAGCAGTACCCGGGCACCATCACTGGGTTAGGAAAACAGCAGCATAATGTGAAAAATGGGGGCAAAAAGTTAGGGAGCTTCTGCAATCAGCCCAGTTTTCTCACACATATCTACAAAGATATGGCGCTCTCCTCCCCTCTCCCTAGTGCCAGAGCCGATTTCAGCTACTGCGTGTCTCACACACACACTTTTGTGCCACTGTGCAAGGGTGTGTGTGTGAGTCTAGCCTAGGTTTTGTACTGGAATGGTACCCTTGCAGTACAAAATGCTCTGTTTAGACACACTTTAAAACTTTTCCTCCTTTGCATGTGTGCTGCACGGTGCAGCACACATCAAAGCCCAAAAAGAAGGGAGAAATGAAAACAGTTCTCCTTTTAACGCTGGCTTTCAAATGGCGTTAATTTTTTATGCCAAACCCTGTCTTCTGTTGTTTGTAGATACGGTTTTGCATCTGCGCTAAGTAACAGAAAGCAGTGCGTCATGCTGCTTTGCGTTACTTTAAGAGTACTTTCAAGTGCAAAATAAGTTTTGTATTGAAAAGTAAATCAGGAAAAAAACATTTGTGCTGGTTAGCGTCACTTGTATGACGCTAACCCAGCTTAAAATGTTTGTAAATTTTGCTACATTGTCCAAAAAGCTGTGGTTTCACCAAAAGCACCTCCTACACCAGTGTGTGCAACTCCACCTCTTTGAGCGTCGATTTCCGAATCTTTTCAGACATGGCAGCAGCAGAGGGCTACTGGCGAGGCTCAAATAACGTGTGAAGGATGATTGTCTGTGTATTTTGTTCTTGACAATACATGCTAGTGCAGGTGTATTATACATCAGTGACTGACGGTAAACTCATGTGGTGTAAATATCATTTTCACGGAGGCATAGACCTATTTACATCAACCCATTAATGCCATGTATTTACCCTAAATTGTGAATACGTCCCTTGGAGAAGAAAGAAATTATGATTTATGAACCAAGACAAATAAAGTCGCAGGTGAAAGTCAACTTTAGAAATAAATAAATCAGTTAGTAAATAAAATGTTACCATGATTTTCAGTTTTAGCACCAAATGCGCTTCCATGGATACATGTTCACCAGATGCAATTGATGTAATTGTTGAGTAGGAAAACAGAGAACTGATGAAAATCACCGCAGTTTGTCAAAAAATCAACAGTTGTTCAAGAACGGAGCAAAAGGTGCACACGATGGCCTTATGCACCACAGAAAAGGCCATGCACTCCATCAGCAGGACATGGGCAGGTAAAGTCAGGCTCCAGGGGCCAACACATATTGGAAGGACTGCTATCTTTTATAACTTAAATTAACACACGGCACATCTGGTTAGTAATATATCTTCTTGTCTTTCATGCTCTAATGTTTCTTTCCCATTCTGGGTTTGAGGAATGCTGTGCAGCTGACAGTTTATTGGCTGCACTGCCATCTGTCCATTTCGCACCATTGACATTAAGTGCTTTTTGGAGCAGGTTGCTCAATTCCTGTGCTATGCTTAGATACTTTATCCATCTCTTTGCTTTTTTTATTTTTTATTTTATGTTTTTAGAAAGATGGGTTATTTCCTCGTAGTGTACATTGAAGCAACTGAAAAAAAGCTTAAAAGATTCAAGTATATACCAGCTTGGCAGGGTTTTGGGGGAACCTCTTGCGCAGTTAGGATACGGAGACATAACAGTAATTCCACAGTGAATAAATAATTAAGTATTGTACAACTAGCTGCTAGGAATAGAAATGGATAGAATGCCTAACCAGTGAGTGATCTGACTGAGCTGCTCCCTATTGTTGGACCTGGGTCTTTTCGCAGGGTATCCCCCAAGATTGCTTTCTGTTGCTGCACACGTTTTTGCTGGCATTAGTCTGTGCACTTTTTCCCTGCTAACCAGTGGTAAATAGCTTGTGCTTTCTCTCGAAAACATGGAACAATTGACCTCTAACTGATTAATACATTTAATATACTTGTAAGTCCCTAGTAGATGGTACTACATGTACCCAGAGCCCGTAAACTAATTTTTACTATTGGATCTGCAGTTCTCTTTGTGCCACATGCTAAAGTAGCCTTTTAAAACATGTGTTAGGCCAGCCTGTGGTGCAACTATAAACTGCCATTTTGACCTGGCTGGATGGACTATTAGTAGGGATAGTTTGCACCTACCACTAGCAATAAGGCCACTACCTCAACATAATGTACAGTCAAGGTCTCAATACATTAGCCCCTGGCTGAACCCTTGGTAGATGGTTGCGAGCAGGGAGGCTTAACTTTGGAGACAGGTATGTAAAGCATTCAAATACCCCAATACAGAACATAAGTAAGACACAACACACAATAAAAATCCTACACCAATTTATAAACATAGAAAATATGTTTATCTTCAAAATTAAACCAAAACAACAAAAATCCAATCTAGGGAACTGGATATATTGATTTGTTAAAGAGTATATCAAATAATGTGCTTTCTAGTGCTTCAAAGTCAATAGCGCCAACCGGGGACATCTGGTCATGCTAGATCGGGTCCAAATCACAATTTGAGGCCAACTGCGATGGAAGCCTGCTCAAATACAATGAGCGGGAGGCCTCGGTCAAAGTTTTACCTTTGAACGCATTCATTTTTCTGGAGCTTTTTCTCTTGTTGTCGGACGACGATCCTCGTCAGGCCAGGATCTGATGCAACGTCACTGGCTTAGCTCAGAGTGAGTTTCCCATCAACTCCTGGAAGTCTCATCGATGGGGAAAAGCTCTGGAGCTTCTGCAGGACAAACTTAAAATTCAGGCCGTGTTGTGGTTTAACGGCTTAACTCTCGTCAACGGGTCAGTCATCTCATGGAGCTTTTTCAAAAAGTTGCTCCAAACTTCTTCAAAGTTTTAAAACATCTTTGTAAAGTTCCTCTTGAGGGTTCAATGTGTCCAAAACACAAATCTAAAGGTCTTGAAGCTGTCAGATGGTCCTTGGATATTTGGACTACAATTCACACAATGCACCTGGCAAAATCCTTAAAAGTCCACTGGATGCACTCCAGGCTGGGGACTTCATGTGGGAGTTGGTGGAGGGAAGCTCTGTTAACCTGTTGCTTTCAGGGAGTCCAGTCATTAATCCTTTTTGTAGCAAGGCAAAGTCCTCAGGGCTGAAGTTCTTAATGTCTAGCAGGAGCAGTCTTTCAGACAGTAGTCCTTTGGGGCTCAGACAAGGGTTCCAGCAAGGAAGTCCTTCTTCTCCTTCTAGTTTCTGGCTGCCGATCTGGGTTGCTATGCAGCTCTCACATATTTATTCAATGGTCTGGGGGGACTAGCAGGGGGACCCCTGTCCAATGAAATGCAGTGTACCACCCAAACGCGTGACAGCTTCCTCCAAAGTGTGGTGTATTCTTGTCACACAAAGCACTGCACTTGAATATTCAAGATGGAGAATTTCTCTCCAGCAGACTAAGACCTGGCTAAACCAACCTGGTGGTGTGGCTCATCACCATTAACACTCCTCCTCCAGACCATCTGGAAATGTCATTCTTTGGCCTGCCATCTGGCTGTAGGACATAGGAAGAGACAGTTGGCCTGTTCTCTTTGAAGCCCAGTTTGATTTACCCAGCCCCCTTTCTGACATGTGATCTGCAGCTGCAGAGCTCCCCCTACTAGATAACTTCTGCTCTATGCAGGCCACTTATCACCTCATTAAAGCAGCCTGGCTAAGTCTGTTTAGGCTGACCAATGAGAAGAGGCTGCTACAAGGATGAATTTTGGCTCACAGAAAAGAAAGACGTATAACATATTTTCTGTAATACTTATGATATATTCAACAGTGACAAATTGATGGATTTATCATTACTAATCTTTTGAGCCCTTTGTTAGCCTATTGAGCTAGGTATCTACAATGCACCAGGACATATAAATCATATTTTATAATATAATGTCCCTGCTTATAGTTACATGGCAGCCCATCCCTGGGGCACCCAGGGGAGACCTTAGGGGTGACCTATATGTAAAAATAAGGTAGATTATCACTTTGGAAGAACCTTTAATTCCAAATTCGAATTTGCATATATTTTACTTTTAAAGACAGTCTGCAAAGCTGGGCTGCCTTTAAAAGTGACCATAGGCAACACAGCAGTGCACATTCCAGTGCAGAAAATCTACTGGGCCTCTAAACCTCCCTACCCTATTATATACTAGGGACGTAAAGGTAGTTTGAATCCCCCTTGCCTTAATATAGACTAGGGACTTACAGGAATCTGTCATTGCCAATTGTAATTATTCCTAATTAATAGATACCTTTGTAATCAGAGCACTGGCCCTGGGTCTGGTTATCAGAGTCCAGGGCATAGTCAGAGTCAATTACCACCTATATCAGTCAGAAAAAAACTCGGGTGCTGCTGTTGAGGTATGTGTATTGCTTGAAGACAGTAACACAAATGGGACTTAGGTGTCGGCAGGATGGGCAATCCTTGCAGAATGATTGGGAGGGGTAGTACCTAGCCCCACATACACTTTAAAAGGCTTTGCCTCCTACCCACACAAAGGAATTTGACACCAGGTCTGTCCTGCTTTTGTCTTTTGTTTTTGTCACCACAGACAGTTTGGAGCCTTGACAGTGGAAGTAGAAGAATTTCCAGATGTTGGTGTAGGACAGGGAGTCTCCCAGTACTAGGTATAAATAGTGGACCGCCTAAGCCACCTATCACAACACTCCTAGACCTGTGAAAGTTACAGAAGAACGATTGTCTTGGTGCCAGAGGATTGTCCTGCTGCTTGAAGTACTGCCTAACTGTCTGAGAAGAAAAACTGGACCTGATTACCTTCATCCCAGGCTAACTAGAGTAATTCCAAGGATCAGATGGCCAACCTCTTGTGCGAGCTACAGGGACACACAAGAGGGCTTCCTGCAAATGTTCAGCTGGCCTGCTGCAACTGACCTCACCTGGACCTGGCTGAGCCCTGCTGGCCTCTGCTGGAGTGAGTCCCTGATCCCTAGGAAGGTGCCTTGCCAGGCCTTGAACTCTTGGCTGGCATTAAAGTGCACTCTTCCTCTGTAGGGGGCCCTCTGTTTGTGCACCAGCAACCACCAGCAACAACCTTCAAGGCAAGAACCACACGTTGCTCTACTGCAGCTACAGCCTCCTGTGACCTTAAACGTGAGTCTACTGTAATAACCGTTTACGATGACCGACTGGCTCGTTGTGCTACAGCGATGACAGCCTGTAATTTCAGATTTATTTTCAGGCTACAGCAATGACCATCCATGAAGCAGTACCTGCCTCTTGCTGTCTCCTTCCCCAAATGCTAACAGAACTCTTAGTGCTGGAGTTTGAAAGTAACTTTTCAGTGGGATTAACCTGGTCCCTGTATCTAACCAGTGCTCCATCATGGTCGGTCAGAACTTGGTCTGTCCCCAGTCTAACACAAACATGACACCGCAAGTGGTGCTTTGAGTTTTTAGGCTCTATATTCAACTAAACAGCTTAAAACTGTATATCTTGGGTTCCAACAATTTGATTTAAATTTAATAAATGTTTCTAAATTAACTAAAATTAGATTGGGATTTTTCTTCTGTTGTGTTTTCACTTTATTGCTGGTTGTCTGCTGTATAATTACCTTACACATTGCCTGTAAGTTAAGCCTGACTGCTTTGGTGGCAAGCTTCCAGAGGGTTAAGTACAGGTTAATTTAGTGACTTTATGCAGTTCACTTTGACAAGAATTGTGGTTGTTGTTTGACTAAGGCTTCCATCCCTCTCAACCAATAACCCGGTTTCTTAACCCCACTATGCAGGAGTAACAGAGTACATTGTTCATATCTAATTACTCTCTTAAAAAAATACTCTACCCCACATAACTAAAATAAGTCTCTTTGGCATAATGCAGAAGCTGCACATCATACCGGAGAAAGTGAAAAGATTATACCAAGTTGCTCTTGAAAAGTACCTGAGGTGTGGAGGTATTATAGGAAGCATCTATTTTTTCAAAACTTGTCAAACAACTTTGAGTTGTGTATCTGATGTAGCAAGGAATTTAACACACTGTTACAAATTGGGTCTCTAGTCCAAGTACAGACAGAGATTCTAGCCATGGGTAATTCACAACGCAACTTAAAGTATTCTGTGCTCACCCTCTGGTAACTTTGCACAGAGCAGGCAGGCTTAGCTTAGAAGGCAATGTGTAAAGTATTTGTGCAACAGCTCGTAAAGTAGCACAGTAAAAACACCACAAAATAGATTATGATTTTATAAATAAAATAGGAGCAAAAAAACACAAATCCAATATGTACATCCACATAGAAGGGCAAAGCACCAACTGTGGTTATCTGGTTGCATCAGACCGGAAAACGTGCCAAGTTCAGTCTGACCATGATGGAGCGTGGGCCCGCTACAGGGGTCTACTTGTGCCCACTGCACATAGTTTCTTAAATCCTAGTGCACGGTCTGCATAGTATTGCTTTGCGAAGCTTTACTTCATCCAGCATTGGTTCCAAGAAGCTGTGCTGCAAGGTTTTACAGGGCCTGGCATCACTTTGTGTTGATCCCTGGGAGTTGTGCGGCAAGCCTTGGTGTCACTTTGCATCGATCCTTGGGAGTTGTGCGGTGCAGCTTTGCAGGGCTCGGCATCACTGTGCATCAGTTCCAATAGGCTGGCAGTTGATTTCAGGGGTCAGAGACCCAATAATTATACCCAAAAGTGCCTTTGATGTGGTGGGATGACTTCAAAGGATCTATCTGAAGTGCACAAGTCCCCCTTTGAGCCCAGTCCTGACTCTGGACTATCAATGTGGGGGGGAGGGGTTAATCAACCCCTTTGTTTGGGTTCAGGCCACTACCCTTTGAAATGTAAGCCTGGGCCACACACAACCTCCTCTCCTGGAAGACCCATCAGTATGCAGATCACTGCAGATGCAGTTGTGTATTCTTGGTGTCTGAATGGAATGCACAAATGTAGCTGTCACCCAGCGCAGGCCAGATGGGTTGTTGGCACAGAGGGCAGTGAGGGCAGAAAAATACCTACTTTCTAAAAGTGGCATTTCTAAAATAGTAATAATAAATCAATTTTTACCAGAAATGAGGATTTTCCATTACTATTCCATTGATATGAAATATGAAATAGCTCCTCCCTTCTGGTCTGGAATTGCAGCTTAAAAGTATATTAAGGAATACCCCATGCTGGCCTATGAGAAGAGCAGGCCTCACAGTAACAAAAAACGACTTAGGGAGTTTTTCTTTACTAGGACATGTGAAACTTAAAAGAAAAAGAATATGCCCTGCCTTTTACTTACATGGCACCCTGCCCTATGTGCTATTCAGGATCTACTGTAGGTGTGACATGTATGTCAGAAAAGGGGAGTTTAAGGCTTGGCAAGCGGTTTGAAATGCCAAGTCCAAGTGGCAATGAAACTGCATAGACAGGCTCTGCAGTAGCAGGCCTGAGACATGTTTACAAGGCTACTTAAGTGGATGACACAATCAGTGCTGCAGACCCACTAGTACCATTTAATTTACAGGCCCTGGGTATATGGGATACCACTTTACAAGGGACTTACAGGTAAGTTAAATATGCTAGTTGTGGATACACCAATGTTACCATGTTTTAGGGGATACAGCACATGCACGTTAGCACTGATTAGCAGCGGTAAAGTGCCCAGAGTCCTTAAGCCAACAAAGTCAAAGAGTAAGATGGGAGGAGAAAGGCAAAACGTTTGGGGATAACCCTGCAGAAATAGCCATTTCCAACAACAACCAATCCCAAATATTGTTAGCTATAGCTATTCATATGGTGTGCATTCTGCCTTTGGTGCGTACTGGTAACTCCAGTAGAGTTTTGGCCCATTCTACCTATAATTGAAAGCATGTGTAGAGTCTATTGTTGCATATCAATTGTAAGGAATTGTAATCTATTGGAGGCAGCTTGAAAATATCTTTGATATCTAGATGTGTTGTAGGTTTGTTGGATGTGTTTGGAGGTCTAGCCATGATACGAATATGCTAATTGGTTTATTCAATTTGCACATTGCCTGGCAAGACTGTGTTTGGATTAACATGCTGCGTTGGGAAGGGTTGGGAGCCCCTCTAACAATCTGTTTACATTTTTGGATGCATAGGGTAGGTGTGAATGTGATAAATTCAGTTTAGATGTGTTATTTATTATGATAGGTAGGTATCTGCATTTTCACAAAAGTACTTTCCCACAGCATCTCTCTATATTAAAAGGTATATCTCTAAAGGGTTGAGTGCTTGCCAGGTATCCTAATAAACAATCTTGGATGTTTTGTCATTTATTGGTTTTGGCTTGTGTGAGTTCGACAACATCCAAATATATTGTGTATCTGCACTGCATTATTTGCTTATGCAGAGTGCGGGTGACTGTGTCCTGATGGGAGTTGTGTTGATGTTTAGTCCTATGTCTACAATATAGCCATTAAAACGTGTACCTGAGATGTATTAGGTGAATGTGATGTGTCCATTGTAAAGTTATTTGGTTGAACATTGCAACAAAATAACCTGATCTTCTCTTAACAATCAAAGAGGATGTATAGAATTAATTGAAAGCAAATTCATTATATTTTAATAAAAACTAATATTACCATTTGTTTATAAATTTACAAAACATTTGCTGAAATATTTCATCATTAAATAATATGTTTTAGTCATTTTTTAGATTTTTTACCATTATATTTATTAATATGTTTAACCATTTTAAATAATTTAATTTAGTTTAACATTATCTCCTACGGAGTTTTATTTTCAGTCACTACCTCCAATATTTTCAATGAGTGAGTCTTCCAGTATTAGCGATTGGCCATGTGTGGTGTTGGACTTTCTACTGCTTCATTTATGGCAGTAGTAAGTTACACTTGTAAATTTGCCTCTATTCCCTTTTTCAGTGGCTGGAGATGTGTAAGTCTACACTTTTGAGTAACTTTATACTCAGATTTGGTGAACAGACAAAAGCAGCAAAGTTATGCAAAAGGGTAGGACTAAGTTACACATGTAAATTACTTGCATGTGTAAGTTACTTTTGTAAACAGCCCCATCAATCTTTAGCCATTTTTCTGCATGAAAAAATATCAGAACCTACGTCCTCTTCTGAAAGCTAAAGAAATAATGGATGTGTCATCAATCCTAGGACCCACTCGAGGAATGGCCCTTACAGACTGTACTCTATCTGCTCAAACCTTCTCTGTGCCTGAGACATCACTGAATAAGTAGCCTTAATGAAAAATACAAACAAAATATAATGCTTAGTTGGCAGAAAATAATACATATTACCATTCAAAATTGTATTTTGACATTACCCTTATGGCAAAAGTATCAACAGCATACCTGCCAACCTATAAGCATATTTCACCGTATCAGGATGGAGTATGACCTTGGACGGGCTGAGTTACCTGAGAGGCACTCTGTTCTTCATCAACACACCTCCCCTTAGCCCCCCGAAAAAAAAGGGTTGTTGAGGCTGTCGCTGATATCTTGGGTGTTTTTAAATCACTTAATGGACATTAGCAGCTTACAGCCTTCAAAGACAAGCTGGAAACACACTTTCTGCAGTTCTGTCCAGCTTGTCTTACTTGACTCTGAATGATTTAGACTCCCCATTGTGTGACCATCTGAAGGAGTTGAAATTGTGTGACACAAGGTGGCACCATGTGAGTTTGCAGGTCTGCAACTGCTAAATTCAAGACTCAATCATCCACTACTGCAAGGGCTTGAGACAAGAGCACCTCTACCAGGTTGGGTACAGGTTGATGCCCTCTCTCATGTAGCACCAAAATACAACTTAATAAATAAGACCAAAACTTATATCAGCAGAACTGAGTTTTATGAACTGACTGGACGGGAAGTATTTCTTATTTATCTATTTATATACTTATTGATATTTGTTGACTGTGCTGTTATCATTCCAGTGAGTCTCTTGATCCTGGCACCTACAGAAACCTACTAGGCCCAAACGTAGAAATGCAGCAACTAGGCACTGAAAAGCCAAATCGTGCTTCTGTGGCATTCTGAAACTGGTTCAAAGGATAAGATATTTTAGTCTCCACAGGACCTAGAGGTATTGATAGTGTGAGCGAATCTGGATACCAAATTGGTCACACGCATCTCTGGGCTATCCCTGGACATAGACATGTAGCATTAAAGTTAGAGGATTGAAGCATGTACGATTGCCACCAAACAGAACACAAGCTTCAAGGACATGAGCACACTGGAACATGGAGGAGCTTGTCACACTGATCCAGAGCATGCTGGACTGGAACTGGTGGGATACTCAGAAGCAAAGATCCAATGGCTCAGGAAGCTGGTTGGAAGGGATGTGACATGTTATCTGGGGGCATGTGGCACAGCACTCTTCAAGCTAAGTGGCAAAGCCAGGTGGTGTGTCAGGAGTCTCTCTGAAGGATTGTAAGCAATTACATGAAAACCGAGAGCTACTCAGTAATGCAGTGTCTACAGGTATGGAGGTGGCAATTAGCAGCAAAATAACAATACCTGGGAGACAGCCAAACTCCAGCTAACCAAATTCAATGGCACTGTTTTTGATGTCAGGCTGTGGAAAATGTCTTTTAAAATCAAGACATCTCAGATGAATGAAGCATGGGTGTACACAATAACAAATGTTTTGCCTGTAGCTATGGTGGCATCACCAATCAGGAGATTTCCTATCTCATAAAAGCAAGAGCTCTAGACTCCATATTTTCTAAGTTTAAAATGGAGTGTGGTGGAAGTAGCATCTAACCCACCCACTAGATGATGTGTTTATATGGTGATTGAGGACTAGTAATTCTATCTACCTGTAGATAGTGCTATTCATCTTGCAATTATGTAATCATGAAGATCAGCTCCATAAAGGGATATTCATATTTTATGTTTACATAGAACGTCATGAATTCCAACTTCACCTATATCTACCCACTTTGTACCCTGCATGTTAGTGAAGCCAGCTACAGATAGGGCTACTCATCCTATTAATTCACTGTTATGGGTTCCATCTATAAGCAGATAGCTGCATCTTGTACTCCGACCATCATGGAAGACACCTATTGACAGAACTGCTCATCTTTTACTTTGTCCATCACTAACACCAGCTATGGAAATGCCTACTCATCTTTTACTGTGCCCATCACAGATGACATCAGTAGATAGGGCTCTTTATCTTTTACACTGCCATTCATGGGCAGCAACTACAAAGAGTTTTATTATATTGTACATTGTTCTTCATGGACAGCAGCTACTGATAGACCTACTCATCTTGTACATTACCTGTCATGGAAGACACACATTTGAACGGCTGCTCATCTTGTATACTACCCCTTGTAGACGCTGATATTGAATAAGACTCTGCATCCTTTATATTGCCTGTTATCACCTCTAGCTAGGGATAGATCTGTTTTCTTGTACTTTGACCGTCATGGACTCCTGCTATTGATAGGCGTACTCATCTTGTGTCTATACATCTTGGAGGCCACATATGGGTATGGCTACTCATCTTGTATATTGTCTGTCATATAAGTTGGCAATAGGAAGGACCCCCTCCCTGTTACAATGAATGCCTATAAAACCAGCTATTGATGGTCTACTCATTTTGTATCTATCTGGCATGGAGGCAACAAATGTGTATGGCTACTCTGTATGGCTACTCATCTTGTATAATGTCCATCATATAAGTTGGCAATTGAAAGTGCTCCTTGCCTTTTACGTTGACCGTCTATAAATCCAGCTATGGGTGGCCTATTCATCTTGTATCTATCTGTCATGGAGGCCACACATGTGTATGGCTACTCATCTTGTATACTGTATGGGAAGCTGGGTTTTGGTTGTAGTACCCCCTACATTTTGCCTGGATCCTATTGTGATTTTGAACTGTAAGTGCCCTGGGCACCTGCTAAACAGTTTCCCTGGCCCAGATCCATTTCCCCAAAGCTTTACTATGTTTGGCCCTTCAGCCACCTTTGTAAGACCCTAGTAAATGGTAACCCTGGTACCTAGGGCATGGATGCTGAAGAGGAGCACCCAGAGCTACAGCCTTGTTAGACCTGACAGCCTTAGGGTGGTCACCCCTAACTTTTTGCCTGCTTCCCTCCACTTTTTGGACACTGTTTTTGCTGGCTTTTAGACTCTGCACACTTTATCACTGCTAACCAGTGCTAAAGTGCATATGCTCTCTCCCTTTAAACATGGTAACCTTGGATCATACCTGATTGGACTATTTAATTTACTTATAAGTCCCTAGTAATGTGCACTATATGTGCCTAGGGCCTGTAGATTAAATGCTACTAGTGGGCCTGCAGCACTGGTTGTGCCCCCCACTTAAGTAGCCCCTTTTCCTTGTCCCAGGCCTGCCCTTGCAAGGCCTGTGTGTGTAGTTTCACTGTCACCTCGACTTGGCATTTAAAGGTACTTGCCAAGCCGAAACCTCCCCTTTCTCTACATATAAGTCACCTCTAATGTGTTCCCTAGGTAACCCCTAGAGCAGGGTGCTGTGTGGGTGAAAGGCAGGACATGTACCTGTGTAGTTTACATGTCCTGGTAGTGTAAAACTCCTAAATTAGTTTTTGCTCTACTGTGAGGCCTGCTCCCTTCATAGGCTAACATTGGGGCTGCCCTCATACAGTATTGAAGTGGTAGCTGCTGATCTGAAAGGAGTAGGAAGGTCATATTTAGTATGACCAGAATGGTAATACAAAATCCTGCTGACTGGTGACGTTAGATTTAATATTACTATTCTAGAAATGCCACTTTTAGAAAGTGAGCATTTCTTTGCACTTAAATCTTTCTGTGCCTTACAATCCACGTCAGGCTGGGTTTAGTTGACAGCTCCTTGTGCATTCACTCAGATACACCCCAAACACAGGGTACTCAGCCTCACTTGTATACATCTGCATTTTGAATGGGTCTTCCTGGGCTGGGAGGGTGGAGGGCCTGCTCTCACACAAAGGACTGCCACACCCCCTACTGGAACCCTGGAAGACAGGATTGAACTGAAAGGGGACCTGGTGCACTTCTTAGCCACTCTTTGAAGTCCCCCCCACTTCAAAGGCACATTTGGGTATAAAACAGGGCATCTGCCCTACCTCATCGGACAATTGCTGGAGAAGAAACTGAAACAGAACCTGATGCCTGCCAATAAGAACTGCCTGGCTGCCTAAAGGACTCACCTGACTGCTTTCTAGAAAGGACTGCTGCCTTGCTGTTGCCCTGCTGCCTTGCTGAACTCTTGCCTTGCTGCTGAAGTGCTCTCCAAGGGCTTGGATAGAGCTTGCCTCCTGTTCCCTGAAGTCTCAGGACCAAAAGGCTTTTCTTTTTCATTTGGATGCCTTGTGCGCCGAAAAATTTGACGCACAGCTTGCCCTGCGGTGAAAAATTCACTGCACGCCGATCTGGAAAGACGCTGCTCGATGCGACGCCTGCGGTGCAACCGAAACTTCGACGCACGGCCTCGCCTGGACAACGCCGCCCGACTCCAGAAAGGAAATCAACGCGACACCTGCCGTGAGGGAGAAGATTCCACGCACAGCGCACCGGAACGACGCGCAGCCGGAAAACAAGACTAGGATTCCACGCACAGACCCTGGGACATCTGGTAATCCCGCGAACCACAGAAGGAGACTGTCCGCACACCGGAAAACGACGCACGACTTCCCAGCGTGAAAAATAACGACGCAAGTCTTTGTGTGCAGGGGAGAAACTGACGCACACACCATTTTTCCACGTATCTCTTCCTCTGCGGCCCTTTGCGGAGATTTTCCACTTTAAACCAGGTACTTTGTGCTTGAAAGAGACTTTGTTTGCTTTTTAAAGACTTAAGACACTTCACATCACTTTTCAGTGATATCTCTACAATTTCATATTGCATCTTTGATCGTTTTGACCTGCTATTATCCAGATAAATATTACATATTTTTCTATACACTGTGTGATGTATTTTTGTGGTGCTATATTGTGTTATTGTATGATTTATTGCACAAATTCTTTACACATTGCCTTCTAAGTTAAGCCTGACTGCTCGTGCCAAGCTACCAGAGGGTGGGCACAGGATATTTTGGATTGTGTGTGACTTACCCTGACTAGAGTGAGGGTTCTTGCTTGGACAGAGGGTAACCTGACTGCCAACCAAAAACCCAATTTCTAACATGGGTGATCAGCGGTGAGGATAGGACTTGTATTTGTGCAGTGACATACAGTAGCTTAGTATTTCACTACCTAACCACAGTTGAGGGTCAACTTGATTTTTATCTCTTTTGCAAATTCGTTTTTTTCCTGACAATTTTCTAAATCTAAATCCTCACTCAACATGTCCCTGGCTGGGTCTCAAGCAGGAGATTTTGGCCTAGCCACGTTTGGATACATATACTGTCAAACAGCTAAGAGGGTTCTGCAGGGTGATGAGAGTACCCACCCAAGGGGCCTCCAAAAAGGAGGACTTTCAAGTGGCGCTGAGGGCCTGGGCAGAAGCCCATTTAGAGGAGGATGATGAGGAAGAGGAGCCAGAAAATGCCCCCTCAGAGGATTTGTTGCTATCAGTGGGTGATGTTACCACTGCAATTGTGCCCCCTTCCAGACCAGGGAGCAGTGTCTCTGTGCAAAGCCTGACCGCAGAGGAAAGGAGAGAAGAAAGGGAGTTCCAATTGCAAATGGCAAAACTGAAAATTGAGGCTTAACAGGAGGAAAGAAGGGCAGAGAGAGAAGCCAAGCAAGCTGAGGCTGAAAGAGCAGCCAAACAGATTGAAGCTGAAAGAGCTGAAGCTGCAGCTGAGAGAGCTTTGGCTGAAAATAAACTTTTGTTGGCTCATGAACTGAGTCTCAAGGAGCCGGATCTCAAGGCAAAGCAGTCTGAATCCAGCAGTAATGGTGGCAGCATACAGACAGGACCTGCTGGAGAAAAGAAGGTTTGTATACCCAAAAATGTGGTGCCCAGTTTTGTGGTGGGAGATGACATAGATAAATGGTTAGCTGCTTATGAAGCTGCACTAGAGGCTTATGAGGTTCCTGAAGGGCAAATGGGTACAGCTATGTGGAGTTATGTACCAGTACTGGGGAGGGACACACTTCTCACACTGGATCCTAAGGATAGAAACACATACCCACTTCAGAAAGCCATTTTACTTGCCAAGTTTGGGCTGACCCCCAAGAGATACCGTCAGAGGTTCAGGGACAGCACCAAACTATCCACACAAACATGGGTAGATTTCTTTGACTTTTCCAGTAAGGCACTGAATGGATGGGTGCGGGGCTGCAAAGTAGATGATTACACAGGATTATATAATTTGATTCTGAGAGAGCATATGCTTGGTATTTGTTTTACAGAGTTGCGCCAGCACCTAGTAGACAGCAAGCTGACTGATCCCAGGACGTTTGCTGAGGAGGCGGACCTCTGGACTAGTACCAGAGTGTCCAAGAAGGTATCTGGGGGGGACACCCACAAAGGTGGTCAGGGTTCCCATCAGAAGAAAGAGGGGGGAGAAAAACTTAAAAACAAGGAGTTCTCAAAAGGCCCTCAAAATAGTTCCCAAGGGAGTAATGGTAACCAGTCCTGGTCTGATTCTCAAAAGAAAGGTTTCACTGACCATAAGACAGGGAGGTTTGTACCCCACTGTGCAGAGTGCAATAAGTATGGGCACTCTGAGGGCGACTCCAAGTGTCCCAAGATGGCACAGCCCCCCAAAGGAGGGCAGACACCTGGGTTGGCTAGCGTAGCGCTCGGGGAGGAGATGGTCCCAGTCAGTTTTAGGGAGCAGACAGAGGTAACCCTAGTGTCCCTGGGGGATGCAGAGATGGTGCCAAAAACCCACATGCCTGCCAAAACTTCCAAGTATAGACAGTGGGTCACCATCAATGGGCAAAGGGTGGAGGCCCTGCGTGACACAGGAGCCAGCATGACTACTGTCAAGGGTCAGCTGGTGTCAGCAGAGCAGGTCATCCCCAATACATTTCACCAGGTCATAGTCGCTGACAATCGTGAGAGCAACCTACTGATAGCTCTGGTTCCCTTTGAGTGGGGGGGGAGTCTCTGGTACTCTGAAAGTAGCTGTGAGTCCTGCCATGCCTGTAGGTTGTCTGTTAGGCAACGACCTTGAGCACACTACCTGGAAGGAGGTAGAGCTAAGGTCACACTTGGAAATGTTAGGATTGCCTGAGTGGGTCTGCATGACCACACAGTCCATGGCTGAGCTAGAGGGAAGTCAAGGGCGTCTGGAGCCTGGAACAATGACCCAGATAACTGCCAAGAGGAGGGGCAAGGGGCGCGGGAAACCGGTCCCAGAAGTTCCCGCAGTGGTTGACGGAGTTCCTGAGGAGGAGGCCCCCGAGCCAACTGGGGAAGACATTGCCACCCTAGGTGATCTACCTGAGCTTGCTGGCTGGCAAGTTGAGGGTGGACCCACCAGGGAGGAATTCTGCAAATCGCGGAAAGAATGTCCCACTCTAGAGGGTATGAGGAAGCAAGCCTCAGCCCAGGCAGCAGGTGAAGCCTCTGGCGATCACCACATATATTGGGAGAATGACCTCCTCTACAGCGAGCCTAAGGTTCCGGCCATTGGGGCAGCGCGTGCGCTGGTGGTCCCCCAGTGTTACCGAACCTTCCTACTGGGTCTGGCTCACGAAATTCCCCTGGCAGGACATTTGGGGCAAGACAAGACCTTTGACAGGCTTGTCACCCACTTTTATTGGCCCAGAATAAGGACAAACTCAGATACATTCTGTAGATCTTGTCCTATCTGCCAGGCCAGTGGTAAAACAGGAAAAAGTGTTAAGGCCCCCCTGATTCCCCTTCCTGTCGTTGGCACCCCCTTTGAAAGGGTGGGCATTGACATTGTTGGTCCATTGGACCCCAAAACTGCCCTAGGCAACAGGTTCATCCTGGTTTTGGTGGACCATGCCACCCGTTACCCAGAGGCAATCCCTCTGAGGACCGTAACTGCACTGGTGGTGACCAGAACTCTGATGGGGATATTTACCCGTGTGGGATTCCCAAAGGAGATAGTGTCTGACAGAGGCACTAACTTCATGTCTGCATACATGAAGTTTATGTGGGATGCGTGTGGTGTAACCTACAAGTTCACCACACCCTATCACCCCCAATCTAATGGTCTTGTGGAGAGATTCAATAAGACCTTGAAAGGCATGATTGGTGGCCTCCCTGAGGCGTAAGTGGGAGGTCCTCTTACCATGCCTTCTCTTTGCTTACAGAGAGGTACCCCAGAAGGGGGTAGGGTTCAGTCCCTTTGAGCTTCTCTATGGGTACCATGTCAGGGGACCCTTAAGCATTGTCAAGGAGGGGTTGGAGAAAGCTCCAAAGGCACCCCCTCAGGATGTGGTCAGCTACATGTTGGCCCTCCGCAACCAGATGAACCGCTTCTGGAAAGAGGCCAAAAGTAACCTTGAGGCCAGTCAAGAGGTAATGAAACGCTGGTATGACCAGAAGGCCACCCTGGTAGAGTTTCAACCTAGAGACAAAGGGCCGTATTTATACTTTTTGGCGCACAACTGCGCCAACGCAGTTGTGCGTCAAAACATTTTACGCCGGCTAACGCCATTCCAAAGCGCCATGCGGGCGCCTTATTTATGGAATGACGTTAGCTGGCGGAGCTGCCTGGTGTGCATAAAAAAAAATGACTTACACCAGGCAGCGCCGGCGTAGGGGAAAATGGAGCTTGGGCGTCAAAAAATGGGGCAAGTCAGGCTGAGGCAAAATTTTCGCCTCCATACGATTTGCGCCATTTTTTTTGACTCCCAACCCCCATTTAAATGACTCCTGTCTTAGCAAAGACAGGAGTCATGCCCCCTTGCCCAATGGCCATGCCCAGGGGACTTATGTCCCCTGGGCATGGTCATTGGGCATAGTGGCATGTAGGGTGGCACAAATCAGGCCCCCCCATGCCACAAAAAAAAAAAATATATATACTTACCTGGACTTACCTTAATGTCCCTGGGGTGGGTCCCTCCATCCTTGGGTGTCCTCCTGGGGTGGGCAAGGGTGGCAGGGGAGGGCACCTCTGGGCTCATTCTGAGCCCACAGGTCCCTTAACGCCTGCCCTGACCCAGGTGCTAAAATCCGGCGCTAATGCGGGTTTTTTAGACCCGCCCACTCCCGGGCGTCATTTTTGCCCAGGAGTATAAATACGACGCATATGCATCGGAGTCATTTTTTAAGACGGGAACGCCTACCTTGCATATCATTAACGCAAGGAAGGTGTTCACGCAAAAAAATGACGCTAACTCCATGAACTTTGGCGCTAGACGCGTCTAACGCCAAAGTATAAATATGGAGTTAGTTTTGCGTCAAATTTGCGTCATTTTTGCCCGGGAGTGTAAATACGGCGCACATGCCTCGGAGTCATTTTTTAGAAGGGAACGCCTACCTTGCATATCATTAATGCAAGGAAGGTGTCCACGCTAAAAAATGACGCAAACTCCAAGATCTTTGGCGCTAGACGGGTCTAACGCCAAAGTATAAAAATGGAGTTAGTTTTGCGTCGGATTTGCGTAAAAAAAAACGACGCAAATCCGGCACAAACAGAGTATAAATATGCCCCAAAGTGTGGGTAATGGAGCCAGTACAGCCTAGAGCTCTCCAGGACCGCTGGTCTGGCCCATTTGAAGTAAAGGAGCGGAAAGGGGAGGCCACTTACCTAGTGGACCTCCAATCCCCTAGGAACCCTCTAAGAGTGCTCCATGTCAACCGACTGAAGCCTCATTTTGAGAGGTCTGAAGTCAAAATGCTTATGGTCACAGATGAAGGAATGGAAGAGGAGAGTGAACCTCTCCCCGACCTCCTCTCTGCCCAAGAAGGTGATGGGTCGGTGAGAGGTGTCATTCTCTCTGACTCCCTGACTCTAAACCAGAGAGGAGACTGCTATGAGCTGTTGGAGCAGTTCTCCCCTCTGTTCTCCCTTACTCCTGGACTGACCCACCTCCGTGTTCATGACATTGACACTGGTGACAGTCTCCCTGTGAAGAACAAAATTTACAGGTTATCGTATAAGGTGAAGGCCAGCATCAAGGAGGAGGTCTCCAAGATGTTAGCTTTAAGGGTGATTGAGAAATCCAGTAGTCCCTGGGCCAGCCCGGTGGTGTTGGTCCCTAAGGCTACTGCCCCAGGTGCAAAGCCAGAACTCAGGTTCTGTGTGGACTACCGGGGTCTCAACTCAGTCACACGGACTGATGCTCACCCCATCCCCCGAGCTGATGAGCTCGTTGACAGACTAGGCACTGCCAAGTTCCTGAGTACGTTTGATCTTACTTCAGGGTACTGGCAGATCACCCTGACTGAGGGGGCTAAAGAGAGATCCGCATTTTCCAGACCTGATGGCCATTGCCAGTTCCGGGTGATGCCATTTGGTTTGAAAAATGCCCCCGCTACCTTCAATCGGTTGGTTAACGGGGTCCTAGCTGGCAAGGATGCCTTCTGTGCAGCCCACCTGGACGACATAGCTGTCTACAGTTCCAGCTGGGAGGAACACCTGCTCCTCCTCAAGGAGGTGCTTCAGACCCTGCAACAGGCAGGCCTGACCATCAAGGCTAGTAAGTGCCAGATTGGGGAGGGTTCCGTGGTGTACTTAGGACAGCTAGTGGGTGGTGGCAAGGTGCAGCCACTCCAGGCCAAGATTGAAACTATCAAGGCCTGGCAACCGCCTATAACACATACTGAAGTGATAGCCTTTTTAGGCCTCACTGGATACTACCGCAGATTTGTCAAGGGCTATGGTACCATTGTGTCGCCCTTGAAAAAACTCACTTCCAAGAAACAACCTAGGTTTGTGAAGTGGACAGAGGCTTGTCAGAAAGCATTTGACTCTCTGAAGGAAGCCATGTGCACGGCCCCCGTGCTCAAGGCCCCTGACTACTCCAAGGAATTTATCGTGCAGACAGATACTTCAGAGCATGGCATAGGGGCGGTCCTAGCACAGCTAAATGAGGAGGGCCTAGACCAACCAGTAGTCTTTATTAGCAGGAGGCTATTACCACAGGAACAGAGGTGGAGTGCTATTGAGAGAGAAGCTTTTGCTGTGGTCTGGGCACTGAAGAAGCAGAGGCCATACCTGTTTGGGACTCACTTCCGGGTTCAGACAGACCACAGGCCCCTCAGATGGCTCATGCAGATGAGGGGTGAAAATCCTAAACTCTTGAGGTGGTCCATTTCCCTACAGGGGATGGACTTTACGGTGGAGCATCGCCCAGGGGTTGACCACACCAATGCTGATGGTCTCTTCAGATACTTCTGCCTTAGCGATGAGAGCTCCCAGGAGGTCGGGTAGCTCTCCCCACTTTCAGCTGGGGGGGGACACATGTTAGACCTGACAGCCTTAGGGTGGTCACCCCTAACTTTTTGCCTGCATCCCTCCACTTTTTGGACACTGTTTTTGCTGGCTTTTAGACTCTGCGCACTTTATCACTGCTAACCAGTGCTAAAGTGCATATGCTCTCTCCCTTTAAACATGGTAACCTTGGATCATACCTGACTGGACTATTTAATTTACTTATAAGTCCCTAGTAATGTGCACTATATGTGCCTAGGGCCTGTAGATTAAATGCTACTAGTGGGCCTGCAGCACTGGTTGTGCCCCCCACTTAAGTAGCCCCTTTTCCTTGTCCCAGGCCTGCCCTTGCAAGGCCTGTGTGTGCAGTTTCACTGTCACCTCGACTTGGCATTTAAAAGTACTTGCCAAGCCTAAACCTCCCCTTTCTCCACATATAAGTCACCTCTAATGTGTGCCCTAGGTAACCCCTAGAGCAGCGTGCTGTGTGGGTGAAAGGCAGGACATGTACCTGTGTAGTTTACATGTCTTGGTAGTGTAAAACTCCTAAATTCATTTTTGCGCTACTGTGAGGCCTGCTCCCTTCATAGGCTAACATTGGGGCTGCCCTTATACAGTATTGAAGTGGTAGCTGCTGATCTGAAAGGAGTAGGAAGGTCATATTTAGTATGGCCAGAATGGTAATACAAAATCCTGCTGACCGGTGAAGTTAGATTTAATATTACTATTCTAGAAATGCCACTTTTAGAAAGTGAGCATTTCTTTGCACTTAAATCTTTCTGTGCCTTACAATCCACATCAGGCTGGGTTTAGTTGACAGCTCCTTGTGCATTCACTCGGATACCCCAAAACACAGGTTACTCAGCCTCACTTGCATACATCTGCATTTTGAATGGGTCTTCCTGGGCCGGGAGGGTGGAGGGCCTGCTCTCACACAAAGGACTGCCACTCCCCCTACTGGTACCCTGGCAGACAGGATTGAACTGAAAGGGGACCTGGTGCACTTCTTAGCCACTCTTTGAAGCCCCCCCCACTTCAAAGGCACATTTGGGTATAAAACAGGGCCTCTGCCCTACCTCATCAGACACTTGCTGGAGAAGAAACCTGAACCAGAACCTGCATCCTGCCAAGAAGAACTGCCTGGCTGCCTAAAGGACTCACCTGACTGCTTTCTACAAAGGACTGCTGCCTTGCTGTTGCCCTGCTGCCTTGCTGAACTCTTGCCTTGCTGCTGAAGTGCTCTCCAAGGGCTTGGATAGAGCTTCCCGCCTGTTCCCTGAAGTCTCAGGACCAAAAAGACTTCTCTTTTTCATTTGGACGCCTTGTGCGCTGAAATATTTGATGCACAGCTTGCTCCACGGTGAAAAATTCACCGCAGGTCGATTTGGAAAGACACTGCTCGACGCAACGCCTGCGTTGCGACTGGAACTTCGACACACGGCCTCGCCTGAACAATGCCGCCCGACTCCAGAAAGGAAATCGATGTGACACCTGCCGTGAGGGAGAAGATTCCACGCACAGCCCACCAGAATGACGCGGAGCCGGAAAAAAAGACTAGGATTCCACGCACAGACCCCGGGACATCTGGTAATCCCGCGAACCACAGAAGGAGACTGTCCGCGCACCAGAAAACGACGCACGACTTCCCCGCGTGAAAAATAACGAAACAAGTCTGTGTGTGCAGGGGAGAAACAGACGCACACACCATTTTCCTTTGCGGAGATTTTCCACTTTAAACCAGGTACTTTGTGTTTGAAAGAGGCTTTGGGCCTCATTTTAACTTCGGCGGGCGGCGGGCGCCGCCCGCCGGGCGGGAACCGCCACTTGGCCGCTCTGTGGTCAAATGACCGCAGAGGCCATTCTGGCTTTCCCGCTGGGCCGGCGGGCGCCAGCCAAAGGGGCGCCCGCCGGCCCAGCAGGAAAGGCCCTGCCACGATGAAGCCGGCTCAGAATGGAGCCGGCGGAGTTGCAGGGGTGCGACGGGTGCAGTTGCACCCGTCACGATTTTCACTGTCTGCAATGCAGACAGTGAAAATCTTTATGGGGCCCTGTTAGGGGGCCCCTGCACTGCCCATGCCACTGGCATGGGCAGTGCAGGGGCACCCAGGGGCACCCAGGGTCCCCTCGACACCCATTCCCGCCATCCTGTTCCTGGCGGTAAAAACCGCCAGGAACAGGATGGCGGGAAGGGGGTCGGAATCTCCATGGCGGCGCTGCAAGCAGCCCAAGCAGGGGAAATCCGGCGGGAAACCGCCGGATTCCCTTTTTTGATCGTGTCTTTCACGCCGTGGTCAGAATGGGCATTGAAGCACCGCCAGCCTGTTGGCGGTGCTTCCGTGGGCCCCGGCCCTTGCGGTCTTGGACCGCCAGGCTCGGAATGACCCCCTTTGTTTCCTTCTTAAAGACTTAAGACACTTTATATCACTTTTCAGTGATATCTCTACAATTTCATATTGCATCTTTGATCGTTTTGACCTGCTATTATCCAGATAAATATTATATATTTTTCTAAACACTGTGTGGTGCATTTTTGTGGTGCTATATTGTGTTATTGTATGATTTATTGCACAAATACTTTACACATTGCCTTCTAAGTTGAGCCTGACTGCTCGTGCCAAGCTACCAGAGGGTGGGCACAGGATAATTTGGATTGTGTGTGACTTACCCTGACTAGAGTGAGGGTTCTTGCTTGGACAGAGGGTATTCTGACTGCCAACCAAAAACCCAATTTCTAACAAGCCTCAATTGTGCCACTCTGAGAGGCCCCATACCAGACTTGTGCAGACTGCCATTGAAAGTGCCTGACAAGGTGTATTTAAAAGTTGCAAACTTGACATGGCACTCACCAAGATTGCTATGGCCACTATCATTGCATGCAATATAGGTAGGTCAACTCCTTTGGTAGGCCTTCCAGCCCAAAGGCAGGTGGCACTATAATTCAGGTGAGGGCATATGTATGCATGAGTAAATATGTCTCTACTGTGTCTTTGCAAAACCTTAAGACATATTAAATGTACAGGGAAGCCATAGCTAATACATGTGCTGTACACTGGTCATTATGAGTCCCCCAGCCACATGATGGCCTTTCTGAACACTGGGTTGTATAGTATCAAACAATTCAGAATAATAAACACACACTGATGCTAGTTTTAGATTTTTTATCAAATGTATCCAGAGGACAACTTAGATGTGCCCCTGCAAAACCTAACAGCCCTGGAATGGTTGCTGACTGGTCCTAGCCAGCCTGTACCACCACACAGAAGTCTGGACTCCTGGGATGAGAGTCTCTGCTCTCAGGAGTCAGAACACAAAGCCTTTCTTGGTGTTACACTTCCTCCCCCAGGCAGGCATCCTGCACCAACGGTCAGCTTTAAAGGCCTTACCACCTTTGAAATCTGACCCACACCTCTGCTGCTAGCAACAGATGGCCACCCAATAGTTTTTACCCACTTTGAGCAGGAAAACCAGTGGGAAAACTAAGCCAAAGTAGGAGGAATGGCCCCCCTTAGCTTGCACCGGCCCTCAGGTGTGTCAGATGAGGTGACCACTCCATTTTATTTTCATCCATCTTGGATGGTAGGAAAAAAGCCAATCAGGGTTAGGCACGTGACCCATTCCCAGGGGAAGTGGTCACATAGTGGGTGTAGCCACCCTAAGGTAGGTGGCCCATTGGTCACTACCAGGTATGCCCCCTAATGCCCACTAAATGCAGTATTTAGCGGATATCCCTAGATGTGCAGATCAGATTTGACAGACAGAAGAAGACCAGGAATAAAGAAGACCCAGGGCACGAAAACAGAAGTCCTGATGTAAGAAGAAAAAAGCGCCAAATCCTGCTTTCTGATCCTAGGATTCGGCAATTGCTGCTGAGGTGTCACCTCGAAACCTGAAGTACTCTAAAAAAAACAGAGAACCTCCAGCCTTCTGCAAATCACCAAGAAGCTCCCTCAGAGTGAAAGTATCACTATCCAAGGTTGTGAAGCCCTCCTTACCAGATGCCACCCTACTCCAACTTCCTCCTGCAACTTTCTCCTCCTTTACAGACCTCCACCTAACAACTCCACTTTCCCAGATGCTTTTCTTGACACAGCCTCAAACCTTATTACACTATACTCCAATCTATGCATTCTTGGGGATCTAAACATTTGGTTTGACAAACCCAATATGCCCCATCCAAAAGCTATCACCACTGGCCTACTCGCATTGAACCTACATCAGATTGTACACAATCCCACACACATCGCTGGTCACATCCTAGATGTCATTTTTGCTAAGCCTGAACTCATTACTATTCATAGCATCACACCAACCACCTGGTCAGATCACCATCTGATAACTTTCTGACAGACAACTCCACAAATCAACACACCCCACAACCACTTACATACATACACCTTTCGACCATGGAGCAAACTCAATTTGGATCACTTATAAACACAACTAACAGCAAACACAGATCTAGATACAATCAATTCTGTACCAAAACTTTATGAGTGGCTACAGGAAGCTTTTGATGTCCTAATACCACTCAGAAAAACTAAACATGACAAAAGAAAACCAACACCTTGGAGAAACACAGAACTTAAAAAGATAAAGCAACAAATCAGAAGGTTGCAGCAGACCTGGCTCAAAACAAACTACAGTCAAGACAAACTGCAGCTACACAAACTTAACAGGATATACAAATCATCAATCAAAAAAGCTAAAAAAAGATACTACTCAGACCGAATTCTAAATGCTCAATCTACAACCAAGAAATTTTATAAAATTCTCAATGAATTTCGAAAAACCACATGCATGGAAGGAAGTCATCCCACCACTCAAGATTTCACAAACAAATTGGCAACTCACTACACAACCAAGGCAGACACATTGGACTCCTATTTAAAACAGAAGAAAACCATCAGCACCAACCCCTTTACTAAAATACCCTTTAAGAATAAACCATCCCAACCTCTACAGTCTTTCAAACAAATATCCCAGGATGAATTTATGGATTTGGTCAAAGCAAGCAGACCTTCTGGTTGCCCTTCTGACCCTTGCCCACCACAAATCTTCAAGAACATCCTTCTATCTACTTCTGCTGCCACACCTGTAAGAAGAATCATCAACAACTCTTTAACTTCAGGGACTTTTCCTGCAGACCTGAAAAAGGCATACATACGACCACTATTAAAGAAAGCAAACCTAGACCCGCAAGACCCCAACAACTACAGACCTATCACAAATGGACCTTTTCTGGGAAAATTGATAGAAAGAGCAGCATTCGCCCAGATGTCACAATTCATTGAACACAATTCTATACTTTCAGACTTCCAAACTGGATTCCGCCCAGGAAGAAGCACTGAATCGGCACTCATGGCAATCTGGGACGATCTTAAAAACACAGTCGACCGAAATGGAGTTGCTGCACTACTTCTCTTGGACCTCTCAGCTGCCTTTGATACAGTTGACCATGACACCCTAACTCAAAGACTCCACGAAGCCGGCATACAAGGGATTGCTCTCGACTGGATTACTTCCTATCTCCACAAAAGAGCGAATATCATCCACTCGCCCCCCTTCTCGTCCGAATCCTACCTCACAAAAACAGGGGTCCCCCAAGGGTCAATCATCTCACCTTTGCTGTTTAACATCTACATGATATCTTTAACAGAACTGATCAATGATTTCCATCTCACATGCTACAACTATGCAGATGACACACAAATACTACTTCAATTAGAAGACCCCAAAAACATTGAAAACTCACAAATCTTCAGTTGCCTCAGAGCCGTTGATCAGTGGATGACCTGGAGCCATCTCAAACTAAATACCTCCAAAACAGAAATACTCATATGTGGTGACTGGAAAAATTATGACCCTCTGTGCGTCTGGCCTGAAGATCTCGGACCACCTCCTCAATTATCCAAGGAAGTGAAAAACCTAGGAATCACCATGGATTCCAAGCTAACTATGAATGCCCAAGTAGACAAATTAACACGCACAAGCTTCATCACCTTAAAGACTTTACGACGCATCTTCCCCCACCTCGGATTTCCACACAAGGTGCAAGCTACTATCTCACTTGTATTATCCAAACTGGATTATGCCAATAGCCTCTACCATGGATCATCTCTATCTGTTATGAAAAAACTACAACGTATCCAGAATTCCGCAGCCAGGCTACTACTACATATAAAGCCGCAAGCCCACATCTCCCCTGCCTTGAGAGCACTACACTGGTTACCCGTTGCCAGAAGATGCACTTTCAAACTGTTTTGTATCACCCACAAAGCTATACATGGAACAGGACCGCTTTTTATCAGAAAGAAAATTACCAAATACATCCAACAAAGAACCCTCCGCTCAAGACTGGCACCCCGCCTTAGAACACCACCATACAAGAAAAAGACTGTAGGTGGTACATCCTTCTCCGTCCAAGCAGCCAAACTATGGAATTCATTACCCCCAACTATAAGAGCCACAGATAACTTTCTTGTTTTCAGAAAACTACTCAAGAGTTGGCTCTTTCCTTCGTAACCACCCTTTTCAAACAACTATGAACTGCATATGCCTATGTGGATAAATATTTTTTTCAGATTATATGTATATTTCTATTTATTTATAGTTTCTTTGGAAAATATGTATTGCTACTGTCATAAGAATAAAATACACACACACTCTTTTAAACCTGTCTAACTAAGTATTTTTTACCCATGATTCTAATTATGTATTGTATGTGCATATGTGTGTGTATTCATGTGTGTGTGTATAAATATATATATATATATATATATGTGTATGTATGTGTATATGTTGTTTCTGTGCTTGGCATGTTTGTGGATCATTGCATGGCTCCTGGTTTTTGGGTTGTTATACTAGATATCTATGAATTTCTGCTCTCATTTTTCATCACTCTTATGTCATGTCTCTATCAAACTATCCTCCATTCTCACTCTGACTCATCCCAAATCCCTTCAACCACTTTCATCTCCTAAATATCTCTGCCTAAGCTCTTCCCTCCACCTCCACATCTAACTCACCAAACCTCACTCTACCTCTGTGACCTCCCACACAACCCTACTAAATTCTCCTGCATTCATCTCACCCTGCTACTATGCTCTCCCTAACCCTTCCACATACTCTTCCCCCCTCTACCCCCTTTATTCATCCCAAGCCTTTGGATTGAGTAAATGAAGGATATACTCCCAATTAACACTTCTGGATTTCTTTCCTCCTCCACCCCTCCATTACTCCAGTCAATCTAACTAACAAACTCTCATATCCGCGGCTCAAATTCACTCATAATAATACTAAAACTGTACTCATTATTAAATGATACTAATCCATCATTAATTCTTGTTGGGTTCCGGAGTCGCGTGCTACTCATCGAAAAGCGCTTCGACGCCTCGTCAGGGGTAGTAAGCGCTATATAAATACGATTACAATACAATACAATACAATACAATCCTGCAAACTGCAAGCAAGGAACCTGTAATGACCATTTTACTGACTGGCTACTGACCAATGAACTGGACTGAGCAGCCTAACCAAAATTGACAAGGCAAACCTGAAGGACAAAACCTACCAGAGTGCCAAGTTTGGTGGCACTGTAACTTTCAAGGCCTGAAACCTCCCATTGTCTGGGGTACTGAACCCCCAACGTCGGACACCCAGAAGCAAAATCCAATCCAGACTCTCCAAGGAGCAGAAGCAAGCACCAGTCTAGGGGCTTCAGTACACCCAAGAAACACCCCCAGAGTGGCCCTGCTGGCCTGCAACCTACACTCCTAGTGGCCTACACCTGGCTCCAAGGACTCCCTGAAGCACAACTCTTGGCTGACCTACCTGCACGGCACCTGTCCTCCCTGACCCCTCCAACACCAAACCAGCTGTGCTCTTGGGGTCCCTAACCCCTTGTGACATTTACACTCCAAAGGGGCCCACTGGACTTTCCTGTAAGTCCACCTGTGCAGTGTGTTTTCAAGTGGCCCCCTTCTCCATTGTGCAGCAGCTCCAAGACTTTCAGCTGATCCTCCTGCTTGAACCGGGAACGGCCTGAAATTCTCCAGCTGGCCCACAGGAGATCTTGCCAACCTTGAACTAAAATTATAATGTGACAATTGTGAGAGCATTGCCTGATTTTACATGCATTTCTAAAGATTTTCTCTTTCATTCGTATGGTACGTAATTACAAAGAAAGAACATATATTTGGTGAACTTAGAAAAATAAGTACTTACTGTATAATAATGATCTTGGTCTTAAAAAAATTATAAAATTCTGAAGTAGTTTTGAAAATTGGTCTTGAGTTTTTCTTCTAAGTGTGTCTCCACATTTATTGTTACTATGAGTACAACAAATGCTTAGCACATCTCCAAGACAAGCCTAACTGCTCACCCACACTACCACAAAAACAGAGCATTAGGTGGTCTGCTTTTTACCTCTGGATACCAAAATGGGGTTGCTTGGACTCTCTATGCAGTGCACATCTTTTTCATACACTAGAGAGCTAGCCTCCTACATACTATCCGTCATTTAAGTTGGAAATAGGAAGGGCTCCTTGCCTTTTACAGTGATCATCTATAAAACCAGCTATTGAGGGTTTACTCATCTCATATCTGTCCGTCATGGAGGCCACAAATATGTATGGCTACTCATCTTGTATACTGTCCATCATATAAGTCAACAAAAGGAAGGTATCCTTGCCTTTTACATTGACCACCTATAAACCAGCTATTGATGGTCTACTCATCTTATATCTATCCGCCATGGAGACCGCATATGTGTATGGCTACTCATCTTGTATACTGTCCGTCATTGACGTCAGCAGCGAATTGGACTCTTCATCTATTACATTGCCTGTCATCACCATCAGCTACTGACAGGTCAGTTATATTGGACATTGCCCATCATGGAGGCCAACTTGGGATAGGGCTACTCATCTTGACTGCTGTCTGTCCTAGAAGCCAGCAGTAACTGAAGTTACTATACTATGCTGCCCGTCATATATGCTAGCTACGTACAGGGTTACTCATCCAGCACATTGACTTTCTTGTTTGACAGCTATGGCTAGAGATACTAGTCTTATAAAAAGCTGATCAAATAAGCCTTTTATTGCTGGAGAGGACTCATCCTGGACACTGTCCGTTATGGACGTCAGCTTTTTTCAATTTTACATTTTCAGCCTCTGCAACCCCTCTATTGTTCTATTGTTTTAAAAACACATTTCAGTAATGTTTGAGAAAGGTCAATCTTTAATCATAGATCTTGTCCGGTCTATCAAAACCTGATGTCATATTTGAATTGATCTGAGCGAGTGTTGAAGACGCTCATGTTCAATATGGAGAGGGCGCATGCATGTTTGTTTTCCTGTAGCCTTAAGGGCCCATCACCCTGGCGGGCTCGTCAGCTGATTTGGAAACATTAATGGCCGTTCTCTTTGAGGCACATACCATCACTTTCAGTGGGAGGTGGAAAGATGATTTCAAGCGTCCACGACAGCCTTTGTTTATCGATTTCCTTTTTAGGGTCGAGTCTGTGTTGCATGCGCTTGCGCATGCGTTTCGCTTGCAAGATGCTTAAGAAGTTAGAAAAGGGCTCGGAGCCCCGCCCATGTCATGTCAGTGTCTTTCATTGGTTCGTAAGCTTGCCGGTTAAAATCAGCTTCCTTTCATTAGTGGAAGGCATGCATACGTCATGCCTTTTCCGGTGGCTAGCCCTCCTCGAGTGTAGCGTCCAAGTACTGAAAACATGCGAGGCTTGCTGTTTTCCATCCGGTTTGTGGACTACTTTTTATCTTTTTTCGCAGCACGATCTCGCTTGGCAGAAGTCTTTTCTGTTTCAAGTTGTTTTTATGCAACATCATGTGTGTTACAAATAAGCCGTTCTGCCTGTTGGTCGAGCGCAAGACACTGTTTAACTGACATATTCTGGCTGATGAAAGCGACAAGAGCCCGCATAGGAGCAAGCTGTTAAGCCGTGATTGATTGTTGCACTGGTTACCTCCCACTGTTTAAAAGGATAAGTCATTTGACATTGCTAAACTGATTACCAATTATTTGGAGTCCAAGGTCATGGAAATACAACTTTTGGGAGTTCGACAGTGGTTTAAACCGAACACGACAAAGCGCTTTCTAGCACTAAACATTGGGGGAGGGGTTGAATTATTCAGCAAAGAAACACAAATCCTGCGGTATATCAGTCACATTATGTGCCATGTTAATCAAAATAAAGCAACATATGGGACACCCTATAGGGTAAATAGGGCCTAGCAATTCTGACATTTGAACACACAGGGCTTCGAAACGGCTTAACCGGTTCTGTGCCTTGGACGAGATGATCTCGTCCAAGGCTACAGTTCCCCTGTGCCTTGGACGAGATCATCTCGTCCATGGCACAGGGGAACTTGGGGGCGCGCTAGCGTGCCCCCGTGCACCCCCCTCCCCCCCCCCCGGGGGGGGGGGGGGGCGGCAACCTCTAGGCGCCAGGGCCAAATTTTTTTTTTTGTTTGTTTATTTTTTTAGAGATGGGGAGCGACCCATCAGGCAAGGGTCGCTCCCCTTGGGGGGCAAATTGTATTTAGGCCATTTCTGCCCCCCCCGGGGGCAGATTGGCCGATTTTAGCTCAATCTGCCCCCAAGGGGGCAGAAACCACTAAGCACTGGGGATTTGTTGTTTGACGCCAATGTCACGCAGGGGGAGCGACCCCGTAGGCAAGGGTCGCTCCCGGGGGCGGGGGTGGGGGCTGAGGGGGGCAAATTTATTTTAGGCCATTTCTGCCCCCCCTGGGGGCAGTTCGGCCTATTATTAGGCCGAACTGCCCCCAGGGGGGGGGCAGAACCCTCAGGGCACCAGGGCAAATTTCTTTGTTGTGTTTTTTTTTTTTTTTGTTTGTTTTTTTCGAGATGGGGAGCGACCCATCAGGCAAGGGTCGCTCCCCTGGGGGGCAAATTGTATTTAGGCCATTTCTGCCCCCCTTGGGGCAGATTGGCCGATTTTAGGTCAATCTGCCCCCAAGGGGGCAGAAACCACTAGGCACCTGGGATTTGTTTTTTGGCGCCAATGTCACGCAGGGGGAGCGACCCCGTAGGCAAGGGTCGCTCCCGGGGGCGGGGTGGGGGCTGGGGGGGGCAAATTTATTTTAGCCCATTTCTGCCCCCCCTGAGGGCAGTTCGGCCTATTATTAGGCCAAACTGCCCCAAGGGGGGGGGGGGGCAGAACCCTCAGGGCACCAGGGCAAATTTTTTTGTTGTGTTTTTTTTTGTTTGTTTGTTTTTTTCGAGATGGGGAGCGACCCATCAGGCAAGGGTCGCTCCCTTGGGGGGCAAATTGTATTTAGGCCATTTCTGCCCCCCTTGGGGCAGATTGGCCGATTTTAGGTCAATCTGCCCCCAAGGGGGCAGAAACCACTAGGCACCGGGGATTTGTTTTTTGGCGCCAGTGTCACGCAGGGGAAGCGACCCCGTAGGCAAGGGTCGCTCCCGGGGGGGGGGACTGTTGGGGATACAACTTTATTTTAGGCCATTTCTGCCCCCCCCGGGGGCACATCGGCCTATTATTAGGCCGAACTGCCCCCGGGGGGGCAGAACCCTCTAGGCGCCAGGGCAATTTTTTTTTTGTGTTTTTTTTTTGTTTGTTTCTTTTTTTAGAGATGGGGAGCGACCCATCAGGCAAGGGTCGCTCCCCTGGGGGGCAAATTGTATTTAGGCCATTTCTGCCCCCCTGGGGGCAGATTGGCCGATTTTAGGTCAATCTGCCCCCAAGGGGGCAGAAACCACTAGGCACCGGGGATTTGTTTTTTGGCGCCAATGTCACGCAGGGGGAGCGACCCCGTAGGCAAGGGTCGCTCCCGGGGGGGGGGGTTGGGTTGGGGGGGCTAATTTATTTTAGGCCATTTCTGCCCCCCCGGGGGCACATCGGCCTATTATTAGGCCGAACTGCCCCCGGGGGGGGCAGAACCCTCTAGGCGCCAGGGCAATTTTTTTTTTGTGTTTTTTTCTTTTTTTAGAGATGGGGAGCGACCCATCAGGCAAGGGTCGCTCCCCTGGGGGGCAAATTGTATTTAGACCATTTCTGCCCCCCTGGGGGCAGATTGGCCGATTTTAGGTCAATCTGCCCCCAAGGGGGCAGAAACCACTAGGCACCTGGGATTTGTTTTTTGGCGCCAATGTCACGCAGGGGGAGCGACCCCGTAGGCAAGGGTCGCTCCCGGGGGCGGGGGTGGGGGCTGGGGGGGGCAAATTTATTTTAGGCCATTTCTGCCCCCCCTGGGGGCAGTTCAGCCTATTATTAGGCCAAACTGCCCCCAGGGGGGGGGGCAGAACCCTCAGGGCACCAGGGCACCAGGGCCCTTTTTTTTTTTTTTTTTTTTTTTTTTTTCGAGATGGGGAGCGACCCATCAGGCAAGGGTTGCTCCCCTGGGGGGCAAATTGTATTTAGGCCATTTCTGCCCCCCTTGGGGGCAGATTGGCCGATTTTAGGTCAATCTGCCCACAAGGGGGCAGAAACCACTAGGCACCTGGGATTTGTTTTTTGGCGCCAATGTCATGCAGGGAGAGCGACCCCGTAGGCAGGGGTTGTTCCCGGGCAGGGGCAGGGGGGGTTTGGGGGGTCAAATTTATTTTAGGGCATTTCTGCCCCCCCCTTCCCGGGGCCGGCTGAGCTAGAGGCCAAACTCCACAGGTAGGCACTTTGCAAAAAACACCTCTGTTTTCTGTGAAAAAATATGTTCTGTCCACGTTGTGTTTTGGGCCATTTCCTTTCGTGGGCGCTAGGCCTACCCACAGAAGTGAGGTACCATTTTTATCGAGAGACTTAGGGGAATGCTGGGTGGAAGGAAATTTGTGGCTCCTCTCAGATTCCAGAACTTTCTGCCACAGAAATGTGAGGAACATGTGTTTTTTTAGCCAAATTTTGAGGTTTGCAAAGGATTCTGGGTAACAGAACCTGGTCCGAGCCCCGCAAGTCACCCCTCCTTGGATTCCCCTAGGTCTCTAGTTTTCAGAAATGCACAGGTTTGGTAGGTTTCCCTAGGTGCCGGCTGAGCTAGAGGCCAAATTCTACAGGTAGGCACTTCGCAAAAAACACCTCTGTTTTCTTCCAAAAGTTTGGATGTGTCCACGTTGCGCTTTGGGGTGTTTCCTGTAGCGGGCGCTAGGCCTACCCACACAAGTGAGGTATCATTTTTATCGGGAGACTTGGGGGAACGCTGGGTGGCAGGAAATTCGTAGCTCCTCCCAGATTCCAGAACTTTCTGCCACAGAAATGTGAGGAACATGTGTTTTTTTAGCCAAATTTTGAGGTTTGCAAAGGATTCTGGGTAACAGAACCTGGTCCGAGCCCCGCAAGTCACCCCTCCTTGGATTCCCCTAGGTCTCTAGTTTTCAGAAATGCACAGGTTTGGTAGCTTTCCCTAGGTGCCGGCTGAGCTAGAGGCCAAAATCTACAGGTAGGCACTTCGCAAAAAACACCTCTGTTTTCTTCCAAAGTTTTTGATGTGTCCACGTTGCGCTTTGGGGTGTTTCCTGTCGCGGGCGCTAGTCCTACCCACACAAGTGAGGTATCATTTTTATCAGGAGACTTGGGGGAACGCTGGGTGGAAGGAAATTTGTGGCTCCTCTCAGATTCCAGAACTTTCTGCCACAGAAATGTGAGGAACATGTGTTTTTTTAGCCAAATTTTGAGGTTTGCAAAGGATTCTAGGTAACAGAACCTGGTCCGAGCCCCGCAAGTCACCCCTCCTTGGATTCCCCTAGGTCTCTAGTTTTCAGAAATGCACAGGTTTTGTAGGTTTCCCTAGGTGCCGGCTGAGCTAGGGGCCAAAATCTACAGGTAGGCACTTCGCAAAAAACACCTCTGTTTTCTTCCAAAATTTTGGATGTGTCCACGTTGCGCTTTGGGGTGTTTCCTGTCGCGGGCGCTAGGCCTACCCACACAAGTGAGGTATCATTTTTATCGGGAGACTTGGGGGAACGCTGGGTGGCAGGAAATTCGTAGCTCCTCCCAGATTCCAGAACTTTCTGCCACAGAAATGTGAGGAACATGTGTTTTTTTAGCCAAATTTTGAGGTTTGCAAAGGATTCTGGGTAACAGAACCTGGTCCGAGCCCCGCAAGTCACCCCTCCTTGGATTCCCCTAGGTCTCTAGTTTTCAGAAATGCACAGGTTTGGTAGGTTTCCCTAGGTGCCGGCTGAGCTAGAGGCCAAAATCTACAGGTAGGCACTTCGCAAAAAACACCTCTGTTTTCTTCCAAAATTTTGGATGTGTCCACGTTGCGCTTTGGGGTGTTTCCTGTTGCGGGCGCTAGGCCTACCCACACAAGTGAGGTATCATTTTTATCGGGAGACTTGAGGGAACGCTGGGTGGAAGGAAATTTGTGGCTCCTCTCAGATTCCAGAACTTTCTGCCACAGAAATGTGAGGAACATGTGTTTTTTTAGCTAAATTTTGAGGTTTGCAAAGGATTCTGGGTAACAGAACCTGGTCCGAGCCCCGCAAGTCACCCCTCCTTGGATTCCCCTAGGTCTCTAGTTTTCAGAAATGCACAGGTTTGGTAGGTTTCCCTAGGTGCCGGCTGAGCTAGAGGCCAAAATCTACAGGTAGGCACTTCGCAAAAAACACCTCTGTTTTCTTCCAAAACTTTTGATGTGTCCACGTTGCGCTTTGGGGTGTTTCCTGTCGCGGGCGCTAGGCCTACCCACGCAAGTGAGGTATCATTTTTATCGGGAGACTTGGGGGAACGCTGGGTGGAAGGAAATTTGTGGCTCCTCCCAGATTCCAGAACTTTCTGCCACAGAAATGTGAGGAACATGTGTTTTTTTAGCCAAATTTTGAGGTTTGCAAAGGATTCTGGGTAACAGAACCTGGTCCGAGCCCCGCAAGTCACCCCATCTTGGATTCCCCTAGGTCTCTAGTTTTCAGAAATGCACAGGTTTGGTAGGTTTCCCTAGGTGCAGGCTGAGCTAGAGGCCAAAATCTACAGGTAGGCACTTTGCAAAAAACACCTCTGTTTTCTTCCAAAATTTTTGATGTGTCCACGTTGCGCTTTGGGGTGTTTCCCGTCGCGGGCGCTAGGCCTACCCACACAAGTGAGGTATCATTTTTATCGGGAGACTTGGGGGAACGCTGGGTGGAAGGAAATTTGTGGCTCCTCTCAGATTCCAGAACTCTCTGCCACAGAAATGTGAGGAACATGTGTTTTTTTAGCCAAATTTTGAGGTTTGCAAAGGATTCTGGGTAACAGAACCTGGTCCGAGCCCCGCAAGTCACCCCTCCTTGGATTCCCCTAGGTCTCTAGTTTTCAGAAATGCACAGGTTTGGTAGCTTTCCCTAGGTGCCGGCTGAGCTAGAGGCCAAAATCTACAGGTAGGCACTTCGCAAAAAACACCTCTGTTTTCTTCCAAAATTTTGGATGTGTCCACGTTGCGCTTTGGGGTGTTTCCTGTTGCGGGCGCTAGGCCTACCCACACAAGTGAGGTATCATTTTTATCGGGAGACTTGAGGGAACGCTGGGTGGAAGGAAATTTGTGGCTCCTCTCAGATTCCAGAACTTTCTGCCACAGAAATGTGAGGAACATGTGTTTTTTTAGCTAAATTTTGAGGTTTGCAAAGGATTCTGGGTAACAGAACCTGGTCCGAGCCCCGCAAGTCACCCCTCCTTGGATTCCCCTAGGTCTCTAGTTTTCAGAAATGCACAGGTTTGGTAGGTTTCCCTAGGTGCCGGCTGAGCTAGAGGCCAAAATCTACAGGTAGGCACTTCGCAAAAAACACCTCTGTTTTCTTCCAAAACTTTTGATGAGTCCACGTTGCGCTTTGGGGTGTTTCCTGTCGCGGGCGCTAGGCCTACCCACGCAAGTGAGGTATCATTTTTATCGGGAGACTTGGGGGAACGCTGGGTGGAAGGAAATTTGTGGCTCCTCCCAGATTCCAGAACTTTCTGCCACAGAAATGTGAGGAACATGTGTTTTTTTAGCCAAATTTTGAGGTTTGCAAAGGATTCTGGGTAACAGAACCTGGTCCGAGCCCCGCAAGTCACCCCATCTTGGATTCCCCTAGGTCTCTAGTTTTCAGAAATGCACAGGTTTGGTAGGTTTCCCTAGGTGCAGGCTGAGCTAGAGGCCAAAATCTACAGGTAGGCACTTCGCAAAAAACACCTCTGTTTTCTTCCAAAATTTTGGATGTGTCCACGTTGCGCTTTGGGGTGTTTCCTGTCGCGGGCGCTAGGCCTACCCACACAAGTGAGGTATCATTTTTATCGGGAGACTTGGGGGAACGCTGGGTGGAAGGAAATTTGTGGCTCCTCTCAGATTCCAGAACTCTCTGCCACAGAAATGTGAGGAACATGTGTTTTTTTAGCCAAATTTTGAGGTTTGCAAAGGATTCTGGGTAACAGAACCTGGTCCGAGCCCCGCAAGTCACCCCTCCTTGGATTCCCCTAGGTCTCTAGTTTTCAGAAATGCACAGGTTTGGTAGCTTTCCCTAGGTGCCGGCTGAGCTAGAGGCCAAAATCTACAGGTAGGCACTTCGCAAAAAACACCTCTGTTTTCTTCCAAAATTTTGGATGTGTCCACGTTGCGCTTTGGGGTGTTTCCTGTTGCGGGCGCTAGGCCTACCCACACAAGTGAGGTATCATTTTTATCGGGAGACTTGAGGGAACGCTGGGTGGAAGGAAATTTGTGGCTCCTCTCAGATTCCAGAACTTTCTGCCACAGAAATGTGAGGAACATGTGTTTTTTTAGCTAAATTTTGAGGTTTGCAAAGGATTCTGGGTAACAGAACCTGGTCCGAGCCCCGCAAGTCACCCCTCCTTGGATTCCCCTAGGTCTCTAGTTTTCAGAAATGCACAGGTTTGGTAGGTTTCCCTAGGTGCCGGCTGAGCTAGAGGCCAAAATCTACAGGTAGGCACTTCGCAAAAAACACCTCTGTTTTCTTCCAAAACTTTTGATGTGTCCACGTTGCGCTTTGGGGTGTTTCCTGTCGCGGGCGCTAGGCCTACCCACGCAAGTGAGGTATCATTTTTATCGGGAGACTTGGGGGAACGCTGGGTGGAAGGAAATTTGTGGCTCCTCCCAGATTCCAGAACTTTCTGCCACAGAAATGTGAGGAACATGTGTTTTTTTAGCCAAATTTTGAGGTTTGCAAAGGATTCTGGGTAACAGAACCTGGTCCGAGCCCCGCAAGTCACCCCATCTTGGATTCCCCTAGGTCTCTAGTTTTCAGAAATGCACAGGTTTGGTAGGTTTCCCTAGGTGCAGGCTGAGCTAGAGGCCAAAATCTACAGGTAGGCACTTTGCAAAAAACACCTCTGTTTTCTTCCAAAATTTTTGATGTGTCCACGTTGCGCTTTGGGGTGTTTCCCGTCGCGGGCGCTAGGCCTACCCACACAAGTGAGGTATCATTTTTATCGGGAGACTTGGGGGAACGCTGGGTGGAAGGAAATTTGTGGCTCCTCTCAGATTCCAGAACTCTCTGCCACAGAAATGTGAGGAACATGTGTTTTTTTAGCCAAATTTTGAGGTTTGCAAAGGATTCTGGGTAACAGAACCTGGTCCGAGCCCCGCAAGTCACCCCTCCTTGGATTCCCCTAGGTCTCTAGTTTTCAGAAATGCACAGGTTTGGTAGCTTTCCCTAGGTGCCGGCTGAGCTAGAGGCCAAAATCTACAGGTAGGCACTTCGCAAAAAACACCTCTGTTTTCTTCCAAAATTTTGGATGTGTCCACGTTGCGCTTTGGGGTGTTTCCTGTTGCGGGCGCTAGGCCTACCCACACAAGTGAGGTATCATTTTTATCGGGAGACTTGAGGGAACGCTGGGTGGAAGGAAATTTGTGGCTCCTCTCAGATTCCAGAACTTTCTGCCACAGAAATGTGAGGAACATGTGTTTTTTTAGCTAAATTTTGAGGTTTGCAAAGGATTCTGGGTAACAGAACCTGGTCCGAGCCCCGCAAGTCACCCCTCCTTGGATTCCCCTAGGTCTCTAGTTTTCAGAAATGCACAGGTTTGGTAGGTTTCCCTAGGTGCCGGCTGAGCTAGAGGCCAAAATCTACAGGTAGGCACTTCGCAAAAAACACCTCTGTTTTCTTCCAAAACTTTTGATGAGTCCACGTTGCGCTTTGGGGTGTTTCCTGTCGCGGGCGCTAGGCCTACCCACGCAAGTGAGGTATCATTTTTATCGGGAGACTTGGGGGAACGCTGGGTGGAAGGAAATTTGTGGCTCCTCCCAGATTCCAGAACTTTCTGCCACAGAAATGTGAGGAACATGTGTTTTTTTAGCCAAATTTTGAGGTTTGCAAAGGATTCTGGGTAACAGAACCTGGTCCGAGCCCCGCAAGTCACCCCATCTTGGATTCCCCTAGGTCTCTAGTTTTCAGAAATGCACAGGTTTGGTAGGTTTCCCTAGGTGCAGGCTGAGCTAGAGGCCAAAATCTACAGGTAGGCACTTCGCAAAAAACACCTCTGTTTTCTTCCAAAATTTTGGATGTGTCCACGTTGCGCTTTGGGGTGTTTCCTGTCGCGGGCGCTAGGCCTACCCACACAAGTGAGGTATCATTTTTATCGGGAGACTTGGGGGAACGCTGGGTGGAAGGAAATTTGTGGCTCCTCTCAGATTCCAGAACTCTCTGCCACAGAAATGTGAGGAACATGTGTTTTTTTAGCCAAATTTTGAGGTTTGCAAAGGATTCTGGGTAACAGAACCTGGTCCGAGCCCCGCAAGTCACCCCTCCTTGGATTCCCCTAGGTCTCTAGTTTTCAGAAATGCACAGGTTTGGTAGCTTTCCCTAGGTGCCGGCTGAGCTAGAGGCCAAAATCTACAGGTAGGCACTTCGCAAAAAACACCTCTGTTTTCTTCCAAAATTTTGGATGTGTCCACGTTGCGCTTTGGGGTGTTTCCTGTTGCGGGCGCTAGGCCTACCCACACAAGTGAGGTATCATTTTTATCGGGAGACTTGAGGGAACGCTGGGTGGAAGGAAATTTGTGGCTCCTCTCAGATTCCAGAACTTTCTGCCACAGAAATGTGAGGAACATGTGTTTTTTTAGCTAAATTTTGAGGTTTGCAAAGGATTCTGGGTAACAGAACCTGGTCCGAGCCCCGCAAGTCACCCCTCCTTGGATTCCCCTAGGTCTCTAGTTTTCAGAAATGCACAGGTTTGGTAGGTTTCCCTAGGTGCCGGCTGAGCTAGAGGCCAAAATCTACAGGTAGGCACTTCGCAAAAAACACCTCTGTTTTCTTCCAAAACTTTTGATGAGTCCACGTTGCGCTTTGGGGTGTTTCCTGTCGCGGGCGCTAGGCCTACCCACGCAAGTGAGGTATCATTTTTATCGGGAGACTTGGGGGAACGCTGGGTGGAAGGAAATTTGTGGCTCCTCCCAGATTCCAGAACTTTCTGCCACAGAAATGTGAGGAACATGTGTTTTTTTAGCCAAATTTTGAGGTTTGCAAAGGATTCTGGGTAACAGAACCTGGTCCGAGCCCCGCAAGTCACCCCATCTTGGATTCCCCTAGGTCTCTAGTTTTCAGAAATGCACAGGTTTGGTAGGTTTCCCTAGGTGCAGGCTGAGCTAGAGGCCAAAATCTACAGGTAGGCACTTCGCAAAAAACACCTCTGTTTTCTTCCAAAATTTTGGATGTGTCCACGTTGCGCTTTGGGGTGTTTCCTGTCGCGGGCGCTAGGCCTACCCACACAAGTGAGGTATCATTTTTATCGGGAGACTTGGGGGAACGCTGAGTGGAAGGAAATTTGTGGCTCCTCTCAGATTCCAGAACTTTCTGCCACAGAAATGTGAGGAACATGTGTTTTTTTAGCCAAATTTTTAGGTTTGCAAAGGATTCTGGGTAACAGAACCTGGTCCGAGCCCTGCAAGTCACCCCTTCTTGGATTTCCCTAGGTCTTTAGTTTTTAGAAATGCACAGGTTTGGTAGGTTTCCTAGGTGCCGGCTGAGCTAGAGGCCAAAATCTACAGGTAGGCACTTCGCAAAAAACACCTCTGTTTTCTTCAAAAATTTTGGATGTGTCCACGTTGCGCTTTGGGGTGTTTGCTGTCGCCGGCGCTAGGCCTACCCACACAAGTGAGGTATCATTTTTATCGGGAGACTTGGGGGAACGCTGGGTGGAAGGAAATTTGTGGCTCCTCTCAGATTCCAGAACTTTCTGCCACAGAAATGTGAGGAACATGTGTTTTTTTAGCCAAATTTTGAGGTTTGCAAAGGATTCTGGGTAACAGAACCTGGTCCGAGCCCCGCAAGTCACCCCTCCTTGGATTCCCCTAGGTCTCTAGTTTTCAGAAATGCACAGGTTTGGTAGGTTTTCCTAGGTGCCGGCTGAGCTAGAGGCCAAAATCTGCAGGTAGGCACTTCGCAAAAAACACCTCTGTTTTGTTTAAAAAAAATGGGATGTGTCCACGTTGCATTTTGGGGCGTTTCCTGTCGCGGGCGCTAGGCCTACCCACACAAGTGAGGTATCATTTTTATTGGGAGACTTGGGGGAACATAGATTAGCAAAACAAGTGCTATTGCCCCTTGTCTTTCTCTACATTTTTTCCTTCCAAATATAGGAGAGTGTGTAAAAAAGACATCTATTTGAGAAATTCCCTATAATTCACATGCTAGTATGGTCACCCCGGAATTCAGAGATGTGCAAATAACCACTGCTCCTCAGCACCTTATCTTGTTCCCTTTTTGGAAATGCAAAGGTTTTCTTGATAGCAATTTTTTACTCTTTATATTTCAGCAAATGAATTGCTGTATACCCGGTATAGAATGAAAACGCACTGCAGGGTGCAGCTCATTTATTGGCTCTGGGTTCCTCGGGTTTTTGATGAACCTACAAGCCCTATATATCCCCGCAACCAGAGGAGTCCAGCAGACGTAACGGTATATTGCTTTCCATAATCTGACATCGCAGGGAAAAATTACAGAGTAAAATGTAGAGAAAAATTTATGTTTTTTTACCTCAATTTCAATATTTTTCTTTTTCAGCTGTTATTTTCTGTAGGAAACCCTTGTAGGATCTACACAAATGACCCCTTGCTGAATTCAGAATTTTGTCTACTTTTCAGAAATGGTTAGGTTTCTGGGATCCAGCATTGGTTTCATGCCCATTCCTGTCACTGACTGGAAGGAGGCTGAAAGCACAAAAAATTGCAAAAATGGGGTATGCCCCAGTAAAATGCCAAAATTGTGTTGAAAAATTGGGCTTTCTGATTCAAGTCTGCCTGTTCCTGAAAGCTAGGAAGCTGCTGAGTTTAGCACTGCAAACCCTTTGTTGATGCAATTTTCAGGGGGAAATCCACAAGCCTTCTTCTGCAGCCACTTTTTCCAATTTGTTTGAAAAAAACGAACTTTTCACTGTATTTTGGCCAATTTCTTGGCCTCCTTCAAGGGAACCCACAAAGTCTGGGTACCTCTAGAATCCCTAGGATGTTGGAAAAAAAGGACGCAAATTTGGCTTGGTTAGCTTATGTGGACAAAAAGTTATGAGGGCCTAAGCGCGAACTGCCCCAAATAGGCAAAAAAAGGCCTGGCACAGGAGGGGGAAAAGGCCTGGCAGCGAAGGGGTTAAGATAACACACAGGTTTATCACGGAAAAAACATTGCATACATTCACCACATTTTATTCAAAATGTTGTTCATCCACAATGAATAATTATGTCTTTAATCGGAGCACAGAAGCACTGACCACTTGGGAAAAATAAATATCGCAGAAAGCAAACACTCAGGTACGCACTTGTGGTAAAAGGGCGTTTCTTTATTATGTGCATACAACATATTTCCACATTCGCCTTCGGTTTCAGAATCACGGCCTTTATAGCGCCTCACGGGGCACTATAAGAGAAAACAGAGATGTAAAACCCTGTGAGCTCTTTCTATGCTGGTTAAGCCCGACAGACTACTGTGCCGAGAACAACCTTTGTGAACAAATTTAAATGACTATGCAGTAAGAAACGTTTGCAACAATAAATTACTCTCATAGATTTAAATATTTTGTTTCCTTGTGATGAAGGCACTTTTAAAGCGTGGGACCAGTACTTCAGTGGGTTGAAGTCAGTAATCAGTGGCTGGAATAAGACCACCATAGTGTTATGCACTGTGCCCCTCCTGCGCACAATGTTTAGTAACTTCTGACCCATTCGTCCAGGGACCCCTTTTTAGGTCAAGCAAAGCAGCGCGCAGGTGCTGCTTTTCCGATGTGTTGGTATCTAGGTGGGTTTTTAACCACGCCCACCGCACGACCATCACTATTACGCGTTCATGGACTTGCATTTCAAAAATCCTTTGTTATCATTGGTAAATGCTTTATGTTCGTCCCTCCTTGGGGTGGTTTTGTTACTGTCTTGGCCAGCGACCCTATTACATGGATAAATGCACTTTTGCCGATAACTTTTACTGCGAGCAAACTTCTTTTTCCTTTTGTGTCTCTCCTTTACATGGCGGCTGTGGCGCTTTGAAATGGCTCGCTTATGTCACCTATTTTACTTTTTATTTTTAGTTTGTGTCTGCAAGAAAAGTCCAGTTAGGAATTTACAACGCTAATAGGTCTAACACGAGCAAACGCGAGACCCATTGCATTGCAAATGCTTGTTTACCTAGGAATGGTGTACAGGAAAGGCTGATGGTTACCCTCATTTATTGTACAAGCTCAAGTATCTGGCAAAGCTCGCACGGGAGTCATTATTTCAACGACTGTATCAAGGCCAACAAATAAAAGGTGTCAACAAAACAGGAGTCTGATTTAAGATCATGAGGAATATTAACGCTATGCTATTCGGTTTTTGAAGAACTTTTTTTTGTGTTTTTTTAAAAACATTTTTCAGCTAGTCACCAACCTCTGGGGAAAATTATGGTGCGTGTTTTTAAATAAGAAATTATGGATATTTTTAAATAAAACACATTCATCACATCGGTAGGCCTCAATGAATGAGTGGTTTCAATTTTACTGGCATCTTCAATAGTCTACCCTCTAGGGTAGTGTTATATTTACAGATATTTCATACAGCACTTACTGTGTCCTAAGGCATTGGAGCGCTTTGCATAAGAAGTAACACGTTACATATAGATAAGTTACACAGTCATTGCATATGGAATATCACGTTACAGAAAAGTGCAACAATTCCACAAGCATTACTTAATGTATAAAAGGAAGGATAAGCAACAAGGTTCTGCACAGTATTTTTGAAGGACATTGCCACAAGAGGTAAGAAAAAATGTGTTTTTCACCCTCAAAGTTGCACAGCAAGAAAGAGAGGCTGGAGGGCCCCTGCATAACTGTCAAAACTGAACCACCATAATTTTGAAGAAAATTCACTTTGTCCAGAAAGAATCCATGAACAAACATTATAGTGGTGTGTCACATGAACGAAGGAGAACAACAATAGAGGCAGAGTTGTGAGAGTACGAACCCCTAAATTGATAAATGTTCGTAGGTCTTAAGGTACCCAGAAAGGACCATTGAAATGAGTATGAGAAAGGAAACTGCAAATCTCAAATCAACATTTTTTGCATTATTCAATTATTATTTCTAAGGAGTCACTGAGTGTTGTAATTAAAATGTTCAAAGTTTTATTAATCATTAGTTCATAGTTTGTTTTCTTTATTAGTCAAGCATACTTACATAGCATAAAGCGTGTCCTATAATCTGATCCCTATTCTAAATTTCTAAATCAGGGAAACCCTTCCAGCTGAGTTAAAGCAGTTTGGAATCTGTTAATGTTAGCAAATCGAACAACTCAAGCAAAAGCGGATCATGCAAAGTTTAGGAAGGAAAATGCATGTTCAAAATACAGCATTTAGTTAGGCCTATGGTTCACTCATACAAGGTATTACTCAAATTGATTCTATTTTGATTAAAGTCTCTAACAGAGTGAAACAGAGAAACACGCTTGTGACGTGGTGCTGCTTGGAATCTGTTCCATGTGAAAACCGACACTTTTGGCGCAACCCTGTCATTGCCATCAACTGCCAGTATTGCTCCTTTTCTGCATACCCACAATTCATTGTGCTGAGGGCTCCTGGCCCCTATCTCCAGCATACCTAGACCATCCCATGGCAAGAGATATGGGGAATATTACATGTTGCAGGATGTTCTGCTCTGGCTCAGCCTGTGGTTGAGAAACAGCTTTATTGTGCTGGCCACTGAGTGGAGAATCTTTGCACTAGTAAACTCAGAAACCTTTGTCCAGCCCCTAATTCCAGTCAGAAGCTCACATGTGTAGGCAATGTCATGACATTTTGGTGGGCTGAGAGCTGCAGTGCTTTAACGACATGCAGGTGGTCGACAGAGTCATAACTATGAAGACTCATTGTGCCTACTCTGAAGACATTGCACAACATTCGCCTTTAGCATAGTCTTGTGGGATCTGCTTTATTTGTGGGTTGCTGCATTACCAAGAAGCAGATTTCAACATCCTTCAGGCATGAAGAAACACTGATTCCATGTTGGACCAGAGGCGAGGATTATGCAAGCTTTCTTTGCTTTTATTTCAAAGCAGTCATTTTAACAATCTCATCAAGAACTATCTTTCTCATGAGACCTAGGGAAGGAGAAATAACAAAACATTTTCCAATCCCAACATGGTAAGTCCCACCACAGTCCTTTCTCTCTGTTTCTTTGCTGCTCTGCACCCCGAGATAAGTGCCTCCTCAGCTTTCTGCATGATTTATTAGTATTTTTAAAGTGTTTGTGATATTAAAGTGTGATTCTGCTAACATTTCTCACCCTAATTTTGCAGATGTCACCGAAGGATTGCGTGTAAGAGTTCCTCATGTGGCGCCGGTGTTTTGCTTACACTTGCGGGCATATATGTTTGCGAGGACATTCTCCACACACTAGAGGGCACTGTTTGCAGTTCAGGACCATAGTGTCCCTTGTAAACAACACACTCACTGCACACATTTCATTTTTGCACCTTGTTAGCCTCACCCACAGTACGTGGAAGGATGATTCCCTGGCAAGAGTCTATATTGCTAGCAATTCAGCTTCTGTACGGTGTGGACACCCCAGCAGTGCCTGCATTGCTTGTAGGGTACGTAAGTCCAAGGGATATAGAGAGGGACCCCCTTTGGGATCTGTATTGTTCATTGCAAGTCCAACATCTGCCTGCACACGGTGGGGACACCCCAGGTGCTTGACCCATATAAACCAAGGACATATCTGTCCCAGGGTTTAACCCTCTGGAGAGCATTTAAGCTCCAATCACTCTTTAGAGCGTCCAAAAAATTGCACAGCCTGCAGCTGACTTGTACTGAGCCTCCCTGGCCATAAAATGCACCACTCTGGGGAATATTGGGGTGAAGAGGGAAACCATTGCTGTTTCCCCTTCAATGATGGGTTTTGTGACACTATAGCCATCAGGTAGTGGCATCAACCATAGTGCCTATAGAGCACAAGCTTGTGATAATGACAGTTCTCCATTCTGCCACGTCTAACCTGGTGGATCTTCTTCCCTTTGTGCAAGAGTCTGCACCATGGGCAGTCATGCCTGTTACCCCCTCCCAAAAGGTAGGGGCAAAGCACACGCATGGCCAGGGCATGGACATGGATGTGTTTAACCGCCTCAAAAGAGTGTTCCTGTCCCAATCCTTGCTCTCTGACTTCCCAGAGACACAAGCCACAACCCTTCCCAGGTTTTCTCCAGGGGTTGCTGCACCCCAGGCTGAGAAGACGTCCTCGACTCCCCTAGATGGGGTGAATCCTAAGCAGGGGATTCTCATGGGGATTTAGACGGGGACCTAGGCCCATCCCAAAATCAAAACCCAAGGATACCTCAGATATGCTGGACCTCCACAATTGGATGCAACCTTGCTCATTCGAGTGGGCTCCAGCGGCCAAAGTGATGACTTATGTCATAGCACAGCTGAGAAAGCTGCTAGAAAAAAAAAACATGCTCGCCTTCGGGTGAAATGCCCCGCCCTTACCTGGCAAGGTGGCCTTATCCCCTGAAATAGATGCAAAGTTGACCACCTTCATAGGAAAGTATATAAGAGGCCCTGAGAAGGGTATAACCCGCTCCTGGAGTTCATGCCAGGGCAAGTTGCTCGATTTGGCTGACCCCAATATAAAGATCCTTGACGTGGCGGAGGAAACAAAGGAGTGTGGATCATTTATTTCCCCTGACGTTCTGTCTGGGTGGGTGGAATGTGCAATAATGTTCCTGGGCAACACTAATTGTGCCTTGTCCACTGGCAACCAGAGATCTTTCTTAATAAAGGTGGATCCCAAGCTGGTGATCTTGCCTCATCCATTCATTCAGGAGGGACTCTTCGGAGACCCCTTCTTGAAAGAACGGGGCAAGTTTTTGGCGACATTTAAGTCCGTAGGAAAAAGCCTCAGGGGCATATTTATACTCTGTTTGCACCGAATTAGTGTTATTTTTTTTTACTCTAATTCGGTGCAAAACTAACTCCATATTTATACTTTGGTGCTAGACCCCTCTAGCGCCAAATTTATGGAGTTAAAGTCATTTTTTGAAAGTGGAGACCTACCTTGCCTTAATGAGATGCAAGGTAGGCATTCCCATGCAAAAAATGACTCTATGGCCTTAATGCCATATTTAGGGGTATATTTATACTCTGCGGCATATTTATACTCTGTTTGCACCTAATTAGCATCTTTTTTTTTACTCTAATTCGGTGCAAATCTAACTCCATATTAATACTTTGGTGCTAGACCCGTCTAGCACCAAGGCCCTGATTTATACTTTTTTTGCGCCGCTTTCACGTCATTTTTTGACGCAAAGTGGCGCAAACGTACAAAATATTGGCCCTTATTTATACTTTTTGCTGCAAAACAGAACTAACTCAATTTTGCACCAAAAAGTTTAGCACCGGCTTGCACCATTTCTGTGCACTGGGCACCATATTTATGGAATGGTGCAAGCCGGTGCAAAGGGTAGGCTAGAGTAAAAAAAATGACTTTAGTCGGATGGGGCTGGCAGTATAGAAGAAGAGGGTTTAGCAGCAAAAAATGACTTTAGGCAGGTTAGAGTAAAAACAAAATGACTCTAACCAGATTAACGTCATTTTATGGTGCTAAACCTACCATGCCACATGACTCCTGCGTTAGAAAAGGCAGGAGTCATGCCCACCACCCCAATGGCCAGCACAGAGGACAGGAGTCCCCTGGGCATGGCCATTGCACCCTGTGCCATGTATGGGGGCCCATTTCAGGGCCCCCTATGGCACTTTCAAAAATAAAATGCAATCTTACCTGTACTTACCTGGGATGGGGTCCCCCATCCTCTGCAGTCCCTCTGGTGTGGGTGGGGGTGCCCCTGGGGCTTGGGGAGGGCACCTGTGGGCTTATTCCATGGTGTTCCACCATGGAAATAGGCCCACAGGTCCCCTAACGCCTGCCCTGACCCAGTCTAAAAAGTGGGGCAAAGCAAGCTTTGCCCCATTTTTTTACCCCTCCTCCCTCCCTTGCACCATTTTTGCATGGGAGTATAAATATGGCGTTAAGGCCATAGAGTAATTTTTTGCACGGGAACGCCTACCTTGCATCTCATTAAGGCAAGGTAGATTTCCACTGCCCAAAAATGCCTTTAACTCCATAAATTTGGCGCTAGACGGGTCTAGCACCAAAGTATAAATATGGAGTTAGTTTTGCACTGAATTAGAGTAAAATAAAATGACACTAATTCAGTGCAAACAGAGTATAAATATGCCACTTAGCACCCACCCCTCCAGGGGTCAAGGCTCTCAACACGGTCAATAGCAAGGCCAATACAAATATGGCAACTTCTACCCATGAACTTCAATTCACCAAAATGCCGGGGGTAGTGGAAGTGACATCACACATCTTTAGACCTTCAGTTTCACTCACACATACAGATGCTTACACATACACACACATTCACACTTACACACACACTCTCTCTCATGCAAACACAGAATCACCCACAAGCATGCACACAATATACATTTCAAAGCATTTTTTTAATTTCCTGAGCTGCCAGGGAAGGTTATATTCAACCTAATTGCACTTTTTTATCACACTGATAGTGAATAATGAGGCATTATTCACTGCTAGTATAATAAAGAAATGAGAGAAAACAAAGAGAGTGGAGCCCCAACCAAATGACCTGTTACTTTGTTCCTGGCACTAATTTTGCCCCCTCTGATATCAGGGGTCGCAAAGGCAGTGACAGGGGTCACAAGGGGCAAGCCAGGGGTCTCAGCTGCGACCTCTGGCAACCCCTAAATGATGGTCATGATTTTACTCATCCAGAGAAAATTGCAACAGGGGTTGTAGAGGTAAGTGTTCTCCCATCTTCCCAACTAATAGTGGGAGGGCACTTGGCTCAATTCACAGACAATTGGGGACACCTCACATCGGATGCATGGGTCCTACAAACCATTATGCTTTTCCATATCGAATTCTACATATCCCCTGTACAAAGCCAACCTTCATGATTTTTTGGGTTGTCAGAATGAGACTCTCTTCTATTATCTTAGGAGGTGGAGGAATTGCTGTCCAAAGGGGTGATCTCTCTCACCTCTCTTCATCCCAGGGGATTCACGAGCAACCTATTCCTAGAGGACAAGAGGGACTGGACCGGGGCCCAGTTAATAACCTGCAGGAATTGAACGAGTGTCTGGTCTATTTCCATTTCAAAATGGAGGGGATCCTCTCCTGCAAGACATTCTCAGCCCCACAGACTTGATGGGCAGAACTAATGGTCTCTAACTTTCCACCATGCAGACGTTTCCTTCAATTCAATGGGCCGCACGATTTTGCTTCCCTGGCTTTTGGTCTATCACCTGTGCCCTGGTGTTTCACCAATGTTTGGAGGCCAGCCATGGAACAGTTGTGATCCCAAGGAATATGGCTGAGAGTCTATCTCGATTATATCATCATTATGGGTCAATACTGGGAAAAGCTCCATGGGGAACCTTCAGACAACAGTGCACATTTTGGAAAGTCTGTTTTTTGTCATCAATGCAAAGAAGTCATTGTTGTACTGCCTCAAGAGACTACCTTTCTAGGGTTTGTCATAGATTCCCTCCAGGCTAGACTGAGCCTTCCAACAAAGAAGATGGCAAAATTCAGACAGGCGCTCCAAAAGATGCTCACGAAAGAAAGGCCCTCTTTGAGGCAAGTAGATCATCTAGTTGGCCTCTGGTCCAGTGTTTCAATCATCTAGGCGGGACATGCTCAAGGGCACTTTTGCCTACATTGCAATATCTCATTATTCGAGGAACACTTCCCCAGAAAGGCAAACATAGGGGCGGACTAGAATTCCACGTACGTCCAAGAATCGAGCCTTTGGAAACTACACCCATTGATTTTCAAGGCCCCCTAGTCCCAGAACTCCTCCTGGATCCCAGGGAACCCACATCCTCTGGTATCCACAGGCCATTTGTCTTTTATGGCATGCAGGATTACCGGGAACAATGGAAAGTCTATGGACGTTTCGAAGGAACCTCATTGCTTCTTATCAAAAGCATAGGCAGAAGAGGCCACCAAGAGATATCGCTCAGCATGGTCGAAATTGCTGTGTCGATGTCTCCAAATGTACTTAGTTCTTATGGGATCAGGAGTGGTTTCAGTTTTGAATTTCTTGTCATTTGTTGTATCCAAAAGTATGGTTATAGATCTGTGAACACTTTTTGTTCAGCTATGTCGGCTGGACAGCCCCCTATTGATGGCTATCAAGTTGGGGAACATCCCTTAGTCTGTAAACTAATGAGGGGCATTTGTCTTTCCCTTCTGCCAGAACCAAGGTATTCAGTTCTTTGTGATGCGAATGTTATCCTCAAACTTTCATCTCTTGGAAAAGTGATAAATACATTTCCAGGAAGGAACTTTCAGAGAAATTGGCTATGCTGCTGTGTTTTATCTCCTGAACATGCGCTGGACATTACAAGTACAGTATTCACCCTGGAAGGGGGTACCTTTCATGTGTCTATACTCATGAAGTGTAACTCAAGGCTAATCTTTTACCCAGCATTTGAGGACCACCCAAAATTGTGTGCTGTGGGGTCTATTAAGGTGTACAAGACCATGACGGATGTGTTCAGGCCTCCTGGTGAATGGCAACTTCTCATTCCCTTGTAAAAGCCTTTCCATGCAGTCTACTCCCGACCATTACTAGCTGGGTTAGATGGGTGATGCAGGAGGCTTGAAGCGACATATCCAGATTTGGTGCTCATCCCTCTAGGAGTGCCATGGCATCAAAAGCCTTGGCGGCGACAATGGAGGACATTTTGTGTTCTGCAGAATGGCCCTCAGAACGTACCTTCAAAACGTTTTATTTTAAACTAGTGGGAGATATAGCATCCCTTGTGGTCAAAAAGCTTTGAACAACGTAATCTTCATCTCTCATCCTGACATTGAATTAAAACTTTTCTCGCTATCTTAATGAAAAGTTTCAGTTCTATTAATGGCTTAGAGGAGAGGATTATCCCACTCAGAAGTTATTCCAGGTCCCACACTGTACGGGTGGGGGAGGGAAATAAAAATTTTTTCCTGAGCAACGTATAGTAGTAAGTATCAACTTCTCTATAGATTTTGCAAACAGTTGGTTCTTGTATGTTATTCTGAACAGCATTGATGATATGGATTTGTGTTGGTTAATCTTACTGTATGTACATGTAATGGAATTTCTTAGAGGTCAGTGTCATTTCTGGATATTTGGTTTTCTCTCCAGGGAAAGAATCAAATAAACAGCAATAACTTCAGAGGAAGAATGGATGCATGAAAAAATAGGGGGCATTAACAGGGAGAAAAAACTATGATAGGAAACACCTTGTTGTGATTGGAGAATGTTCTGTTGTTTCTCTTTCCCTAGGTCTCGTAGGAAAGATTTTGATGATATTGTTAAAATGGCTGCTGTGAAATAAAGGTGAACAAAGAAAGCATAATCCTCATCGATAGCTAGGAAAGTTTTCATTTTTCTCACTCATACCTGACCTTCACTGCTGATAGATAATACTGTGACTTTTTAAACACTGTAGTTGATACAGCCCAGTTCAGCATTTATTCAGATTAATTAAAGTGGTGATGATGAAAGATTTTTTATTAAATTATCTGGATTAAATGTGAAAAAGGGCTAGCTGGAATTGGCCCCCAATGACACTTAAAAATTTTTTTTAAAGTACTTACATCTACTTATCAAGGCGGTCACCCCATCCTCTGGTGTCCCTCAGGTGTGGATTGGGGTGCTCCTGTGGCTTGGGGTAGGCACCAGTGGGTTCTTTCCATGGTGTTTGACCATGGAAATGGTTCCATAGGTCCTCTATCGCCTGTCCTGACCCAGGTGTTAAATAATGGCACTAAGCAGGCTTAGTGCCATTATTTAGTCCCGCCTCCCCCGTGCACCTTTTTTGCACGGGAGGATAAATAAGGTGCTAGGGGCTTTGAGTTATTTTTGGGATGGGAACACCTACCTTGCATCTCATTGACGTAAGGTGAGTTCACGCATCCAAAAAATGACTTTAGCTCCAATATTTTGACGCTAGATGGGTCTAGCATCAAAATATAACTATGGGGTCAAGTTTTTGATGAATATGTGTCAACAAAAATGATGCTAATTCAACACAAACAGAGTATAAATATTCCCCTAAATAAGCCAAGGTAAGGTGTATAGGGGCATATTTATACGCTGTTTGCACTGAATTAGCATCATTTTTTTATGCAAATTCAGCGTAAACTTGGAATCATGGAAAGATCCCACAGGTGCCCACCCCAAGCCCCAAGATCACCCCCACCCACACCAGAGGGACACCAGAGGATGGGGGACCCCATCCCAGGTAAGTAGTGTAATTAGAGGTAAGTACTTTAAAAAACAATGTAAGTGCCATTGAAGCAGGCTGGTTAAAGGCATTTTTTTTCCTCTAACCAGCCTAGCATCATTTTTTGGTGCGAAACCCCCTTCCCCCATACCGCCACCCCCACCAGCTAACATAATTTTCCTAGACGCTAGCCCACCCTTTGCGCCGGCTTGCGGCATTCCATAAATTTGACACCCGGCTAGCACTCTGGAATGACACAAGCCAGTGCTATACGTTTTGACACATAACTGCATTTTCGATGTTTTGCATCAAAAGAATAAATATGGCCCATAGAATTTAAGAGTGGTAAATGCCAGAACTTAATATTAGCATGTACCTATAGTGACTAGACCCCAAAAGTTGTTTTCAGTGTAAATTGCTGTAGCGGTACTATGGAAAAATCTAGAGTTCAGAATGAAATCATAGCCCTGCTATCTCCGGATTCAGTAAAGCTACTGAAATAGTTCAAAAATATCTTTAAGGTTTGTTAAAAATTCAATTCAATATCAAAGGCGGAGTTTACATAAATATTTAGGAAAAGTGACTTGACTTACACTTTACCTGCCTGAGCCTACAGTTGGTTAATTAGCATTTACAGGAACGAACTTGCTTTGTGTATCTGATCCGCAGTCCATTGTGTTCAGCCTGAAATCATTCCTAAGTCCTGGTCTACCTTGAACAGTGACTACTGATTGTCCCTTCTTTCCGCTTTTTTGCCTTAACTCTTTACAAATTAATATTTCTGGTTCCCCTTATTGGATTTTTTGTCAGTTTGGGCCATTTTATACATTATTCTTTTCTAATATGCCCAGAGTCTGCATAAAATGCTCAAGTAAATCCCTGCTCAATGCTTTTGTTCTCGATCCAGTGTTCCCGGGAATTGATCTAACATTATTTTACTTGTCCATTACTTTATCAATTTTGGGATTCTGTATTTATAGAACCAAGCAACTTCACCCAATTTACGATAGTGCCAGAGAGCATGTTAGCTTTATTTGCATCATCACATGCTATAAGCCATGTCAATAACAATTTGCAATGTTTCATATTTATCTGCAACAGCAGGACCTCGCAGCTTAATTTTGCAAAATAGGAGACCCTGAGGTGTTCCAAATATCAGTCACTAGTTTGCGAAAATGATGCGGACAAAATCATTCAGAGAAGCGTATGCATTGCGGGCCGGGTCCCTGTTGTGGTTTTCAGCAATATGGACAACGTTTGAGGTGTCTAACAATATGGTGTCCCTCCGAACCAAGTCATACCTGTACAATGTTTTGTCCTAAGCAGTGTCGGCACTCTATCTGGGATCTATTGAATCTTCATGCTGCTATTTCACATTACAATAGAGTAAAGCTGCCTGATAATATTTAGCACTGGGCACTTCACACTTTACTTAGGATGTGATGAATAGTCAGTTAGTGGCATGCTGTTTGTTTTCAGAATCACTATTTATACACTTTTAGAGATCATGGTTAGGTGTGAGTTGTTTTCCTTTACACTTTATCTAGAATATGCTACACTTATAGGTTGTTATACTGGAGACTGTACCTTTGCACTTTAAATGATATATAAGCTGTTGTACAATGTACTGCACTAAGCAACCTGCACTTCAGTAAGGAATCAATCCTTGGGTTGCAGCATAACTATATTTTTCAGTTTTTATGATGATGAAATTCCATTGGTTGTTGTTTAACTGTTGTGCACTCTCCACGTCATCTAGCATTTGCTAAATTTGTAGGTTGCTATACCGGAGACTGTATATATTTTTTTACTTTAAACAATATGTAACCTGCTCTGCAATGTACTTCACTAGCACCCTACACTTTAGTAAGTTATCAATCCATATGCTGTGGCAAATTTTTAAGTTCTTATGAGGTAGAAATTCTAATGTCTACTATTTAACTGTTGTGCATTTCTTCTCAATAAAAACTATATATAGATATATATGTAGAAATTCACTTAAAAAACCAAAGGTCAGAGAGACGTTATAGTTAGGCTCACATTTTAAATGTACCAAACCATACAAATTCACCTGTTATAGTTATAGTTATCTCAAGTAACTATAACAAGTGCCCTAAGGTAACTATAACTCACACCCCTGCCATGCACAGTTTTTTCATAAAAGATTTTACTGCAAAAGTATTGTTATCAAAGATGTCATGAGTGCCTTAATTTGTGGGGTAATTAGCAGTGCATGCTAATTATATCCCGTTCATTTCTATGGTTTGGTATGTTTAAAATGTGAGCATAACTATATCGTCGCTGTAACCTTGGTTTTTACAAGTGAATTTCTATGTTTTTTTTAAATTCTATTCCCTAACTATATTGTTCCTTTCACCTTTGGCTTATTCAGTGAATTTCTATGTTTTTTTTATGTAAATTAATTTTCATTACTATACGTTAATCCAACCACCATTGTGCATGGCCTTTGGCCATGCGTTCCGGCAGTTGGCTGCAGGGCACGACCTACAGCCAGATCCTTGTGGCCAACCCTCCCAACCACGCAACCCCATACTGCGCACAGCCCTTTGGCTGTGCACTGTGGGAGTTAGTCATGGCCTGTCTCTCTGGGTGTGAGAATAGGTGTAAGAGGGTCTATCTGGGGGGTGAGAGTGGCTGTGAGAGTGTCTGTCTGGGTGTGAGAGTGGGTGCATCAGTGTCTGTGTGGGTCTGTGAGTGAGTGAGTGAGTGAGGGTTTCAGTGGGCCTGTGACTGGGTGTGTAAGAGTCTGAGTGGGTCTGTGACTGGGTGCATAGGAGAGTGAGTGGGTGTGTGAGTGGGAGAAAGAGATTGAAGAAGATAATTTGAGAGAGAGAGAGACAAAGAGAGTGAGAGGGTCTGAGATAAAGATACAGAGGGAGTGAGAGATACAGATGAAAATATTGTTCTCACAAGCAATAGAAGCTCCCCTGCTTGTGGGAGCAATGTTTTCATCTGTCTTCCCCGCAAGCATATTTGTATGCAGGAAAACAGACGAAAACTGTGCTTTATGCAAGTGAGAGCTGTTTGACATCTCTCACTTGCAGAAAGCAGGCTTTGTTTGTTTTTGCTCGGTGGGTACGGTCAGCTCCCACTAAGCGAAAGCAAACAGCTATGTCCCAGGGTTGGGCACTGTGGGATATAGCAGGAGCTGGCCCTGGGGGGTGGCGGTCCCCAGGGCCATCTATGGCTCTATTTGGCAGTTTCACAGACCCACGCAACTCCCGCCAGAATTTTTTTTAAATGCTCTTTTGCTAAGGGGGTGGTGCAGGGTATGTTTGGGGGCTTTTTTCTGGAACTCCGCCGAAGCCGAGTCCCAACATGTCTGGCAGCACTTCCTTGTTGAAGTATTGGCAGCCAAACAGATCTTAGCACAAAATTGGAAAGGGTTGCGAATCCTTCGCATCCCTACATATACAAATTTGAATTTTCTTTAATACCTCAAAAACTTCTGAACAGATTAACACCAAATTACTGAAGACTTCTGGTTCAAGAGCTACCTTTCTGCCAAATTTGGTGTAATTTGTTTCAGTGGTTTGGGCGCTGTGGCTGTTCAAAAGCCCTATGGGAATTAACATTCGAAACACTCCTTTATTCCTCTGATATTCTAAATTCGCTGTGGAATTTTCACTGTATTGTGTTTTGACTTTTTAACTGTGTTGCTACTGCTACACAATTTACACATTTTACTAAGTTAAGCCTTTTTGCTCTCTGCCAGAGCTACCCCTACCAGGTGGTTGAGTTCAGATTTAAATCATTGAAACTGTGTTTTACCCTAACAAGTTGATGACTTTATTCGTTGAAGTGGACTCACATCTACTGCAATCAATAACCCACTTTTTTACACTGGGACATTCTGTACTGTATATTAAATGTATAGTAGGCTTGGCTGGAAGTTGTGAAATGCTGATGCTATTTAAAGCAAAGCAGGTCTGATGAGCTGTGCCTGTGCAGTCTACTAATTTTATACCAGCCCTGTTGGAAAGTGTCGACACTGCAACATTTAACGTATGAAAGTCTTGTTTATTTGTCTCAGTACTAACACCGAGTTCATTGACCATTTGGAACAACAAAATGTTTTTACACAAGGATTTTCTGATTTACATATTCATTTGCCTAACAGACAAAACAACAGGTTTTGATCACTTGAACACGGCACCCTACTTGGGGGGTATTTTTTTTGGTGTCTTAGTGAGATACTCAGGAGTTTTCTCCCAAGCGCCTGCCTGTTAAAGCTCTTTCTGGATTTAGCTGGCATCCAGCACATTTTTTTAACTGGTCATTTGTGCGTGTGATAACAACAAGGATATGTATTGTAAAGGACGGAGCTCCACAGTTTTGAACATGGGTTTAACAAGCTTTTAAAGGGCCAACAGATCTTATCGGTGATGGTTGCAGACTTGTTGACTTTGTGAATGCTTGCTTTTCCCCCACAAACTTATTCAGTGGGCATTTTCAACTCTTTTTCTATTCATCCTTTAAGAATCACTCAAAACGATAACCATGCAATTCGCCTGCATCCAAAGGAACATGGAGTAGACACTCTTGAACCTTGCTAAACGTGAATGTACATCATATTTGTATTTACAGATTCCTTCAAAACTGTTTTAACCGTAAAGGTCCTCACATATATGACTATTAGAAAAAGGATGTTTTATGCATGACTGGAAATTTTGTTTGATTGTTTTGGTTGTTTTTCCTTTCTTCTGATGGAAACTCGTGTTTGAATTATTGGGTGAGTTTAAATTTCGAAGATTGAGTATTTTGACTACTAATTACTCATGGGATCAACACATTGCACTTGAGAGTCTTGTGAGTTGAATAATTGCACTATATTGTCAACAATGCTTTCAGAATGCATTGCAGAAAACAGAATGAATGCAGAAATAGCGCAGCTTTTGCACCATTGTCATATATATTACTGTTCACTGTGCCATTTTTGGAGCACCTATTATATTTTATTTTTTTAATACTGTGACAGAAATTAAATATCTGTTTTGATTGATTTAACTGTATAAGCATAAGAAAAAAAATATTTCAATATTGCTGTGGCAGGCACATGCATTTGCAGAGCTATCTGGGAATGGTAATTCTTCCTTTAAGAAAAAGTCATTCCAAGATGAATGTTCTGCCCATGTGCACACCTACAGCAGCCTTATGGAATTAATGTTCTTTTCATTTGAGAAAAAGCATTCCATGATGAGTGTAGCGAACAGAGCAGGGGACAATGCATGGATTGTGAGTGGTTTGGGAGGCAAGCAAGATCTTGGTGGAAAAAAATTGTTTCTTGTGCACTGTGATGAAAGGTCTAACATTGGCAGTGGAAGGATATAAGTCATACAGTCAACACACAAGACAAACATAAGATTACGTAGGGAATCTATCGAATCTAGTGCAAAGAAACTGACCTAGACAAGAAAGACATTGAATCACTAGCAAGGGGTTGCTGCATAGCCCACACTGGTCTATATTGGATACAAAGGTGTGCTGCCAAAAACCAGCCAAAGCTGTCTGTAGGTGAGATCTTAAAATGCAACCTCATCTCCCCTTTGTGCCAATAGAGGATGAAACCGAACAGCAGATCAGAAGTCCATCAAAAGGAAATACATTCTGTAGTCCATCAAAAGAAAATAAAAATATGTTATTGCTCTAATTTCTGTTTACTTAGTCTATATATTGGTCTGCCATTCACATATGTATGAAAACTTGCAATAAGGTAGTCTAAGACCATTCTGCCAGGCAATGGGGGAAAGAGGCCACTCTTGATGTGAATTATAGCTAAGCTATTACTAACTTTGATCAGGAAGACTCAGAAGAATAAACCATTTTCCCTAAAAGCTAAAACTTGGCTACCCTTTAATAGTATGTCCAAGCACAGATCGTACTCTTCAGTTATATGCAATGACAGTGTGGTATAACAACACGTACGTACATTTATAATTTGGAAGTAAAAGAAGAAAAATAGTGCCTTATTCCGACATACACACTTCACTGCGGATCATAGATTAAGGGCGCATATACTACAAAATGAGACTTCTTTAATGAACCACACATTGCTCCTAGCTAATGATGTGTTTGTTCCTGTGCAACAAAGTCACGAATAATTAAAGCAGTGTGTTGCCTTCTACAAGACTTCTATATACAATCCTACTGATATTACAGGTAGAAAAAGGCACCACGACGAATACCTACTGATTAACTTTCTCAGTTTTAGTTTCTAGTCTTTTCTGCATTGATAGTTCACGTACTCCTGATGTTTTGAGACCAGCAGCATTGACAGGAAACTGTCCAATAGTGCTCAGTCATTCCTAGGAGCAGTTGTGAGTGTCTATGTTGTTCACCTGCGATGGATAATAGTATTGTCCCTTCCTGTTTGTACATGCCTTTGGATTTTGTCAGCAATCATTCCCACACTCCACCTGAGAGGGCTGGGTCAATGCCATATTTTCAGGTGAGCCACTCATTACGTAACTTAGTTACATGCTTGTGTGTGTTTCTCAAGCATTGTGAGTAAAGCTTTTTTCATGTGGAGATTGTGAAAATCAGGGATGGACAGCACTAATAGACATGTGAAACATTCTGTATGTATACAGCAGAAAAAGTAGAGTACATACATTTAACACTCCATTGAAGCCCAGAAGGATCTAGCACATTCTAGGGATACAAAATGACACAAATTAATGTAATGGTTGTTAAACTGTAATCAGCTACCAATGCTAGGTTTTCAAGCTATCTACATAAGATCAATTTGAATCTAACAAACATAAATTGTGTTCATTTCCATACTTAGATGGTTATTGTGAGAAACGTGGTTGTTGGTTGACTGAGTGTGAAGCCTGGTCAAGCAATAGCTAGAATCCCTTGCAGGGTGAGCCACAAAAAGTCACTAAGTGAACCTGTGCTTAACCCTTGGCAGCTTGGAACAAGAAGCAGTCAGACTTACCTTAGAGGCACTGTGTAAAGTATTTATGCAGCACAAACAGTAATAAAGTGAAAACACAACATATGGAAAATCACAAACAAATTTAGAAAAATAGAGTATATTTAAATTATTTGCACTAAAATGACAAAAATCCAGAGGTATGAATTTTTAAAGTGGTTAGTGAAAACCAGCATTTAAAAGATCAAAGTGCCAGATGTGGACGCCTAATCTCATGAAACTAGGTCAAAGTCGAAAAATATGGCTGACCTCAATGCAGCGCAGTTCAGATACAAAAAGTAGATTGGGCCTAGTCCGCACTAACCTTCGGACATAGAAAAAAAAAAAATCAGAGAAAAATGTTCTGAGAAGGTAAATTTCAGTGGGGCAAGGCTGCATTAGGTGTCCAAGGAAGGAGTGTTGCTGTGAGATAGTCTTGAGTTGAAGCAGTGTTGATGCTTTCTACATATAGACTTACGGCTCTATTTAGAATTTGGCAGAGGGTGTTACTCTGTCACAAATGTAACGGATACCCCGTCCGCTGAATTATAATTCCATAATAGCCTATGGAACTTGTAATACGGAAGACGGTATATCTGCCACATTTGTGATGGAGTAACCGCTCTGCCAAACTCTAAATCAGGCACTTAAGGTCTGATTTAGAACTTGCCAGATGGGTTACTCCATCACAACGGTGACAGGTGTCCCATCCGCTGAAATGTAAATCCCATGATAAGCAATGGGATTTAGATTTCAATGGACAGGATATCCTTCACCGTTGTCATGGAGTAACCTGCCCTGCAAGTTCTAAATCAGGCCCATAGTCTATGACATGGAAGCTGAAAATCTCCAGGGTTGCGAGACAGAGGACTGTAGCTAAAGACAGTTCCATGATGCCCAAAACCCCTTTGGCAAAGGACTGCTAAAAATGATTTGCTGCTGCAGAGTAAAATGTATTGGGAAAAGTTGCAAAGTCAATCTGATCAATGATGCCCTTTTGGCAGATAGGTGAGCAGGTTGGTCCCATCTCCTAATTCTCAGGGCAGTTTTTAGGCAAATGTCCCGACCTTTGAATTTTGGCTACCTGGTCACACATTCAGCACCACTTGCAAGGTTCCAGAACTGTTGGGGCACCACTTGCAGGGTCAGCACTCACTCAGGCTGGGTTCAGGTGTAGGCCTGAGGTGAAGGGAGCCTTTTGTGCCCCTGACGCTCAGATCAGGAGTCAGCGAACTAGCCCTTTGGAGTCATTCTGGTGGTGCTGGGTTCAAGTTGCAAGTACTTCTTCCCCAGGCAGGAGTGCAGCAGGACAGAAAGGCAGCAAATCAGCAAGGCAACAGCAGGTCAACAGTCCATCAGAGTGGCAGTCCTTTCAGCAGCACAGCAGTCCTTCCTGGCAGAGTATTTACAGGTCCATAAGTGTACTGAACAGTTGGTGGATGAGGTCCTACTTTTACACCCTGCTGCTCTGGTTCTGGAAGGTGGAAGAAGCTTCTAGACAGTGGAAGTGCCTGGAATTCCCTTGCTCCTCTGCAGTGGCTCCAAGATGGTTGCAGTGACAATGGAGAGGTGTTAAGTCATTTGTGTGATGGACAGCACTGCCTATTCAATTGCAAGTGGGCTGTTCTCAGCAGTACCCCCTCAATGCCAGAAGATAGCCCATTGAGGCACACCTAATCCCTCTATTGTGTGACTGTCTGGGAGGAATTCCCAAAGTCTAACTGTGATTACACCCAGTCATATGACCAAAGACAGGCTACAGGCACAAAAGGGCTAATGGCAGAAAATGACAATTTTCTAAAAGTGACATTTTCAAAATTATAATAAAAAAACACAACTTTACTATTAAATAAGGCTTTTCTTTGCAATTCCAAAGTCACCAAACATGCCATGGCAACTTGCTCCCAATTTTAAATTACAGCTTAATAAATGTAAGAAGGAATTTCCAATGTTATCCTATGGGAGGGCTAGTCCTCACATTAGTGAAAAACAAATTTAGGAGTTTTTCACTACTAGGACATGTCAAACTTAAAAGCCCAAGTCCAACCTTGTAATTATGTAGTTCGCTCCCCTATTGGCTACCTAGGACCTATCTTAGGGGTGACATATGTCTTAAAAAGGGGAGTTTAATGCTTAGAAAGTGGGTTTAAATAACAAGTTGACAACACAGTTTAACACTCTATTCAGGCTGCAGTGGCAGGCCTGGGACATGTTTTAAAGTGCCACTTTAGTGGGTGGCATAAAAAGGGCTGCCATCCGACTAGTAGCATTTAATGTACCGTCCCTGGGTATATGGTATACCACTCTACAAGAAACCTACAGGTACATTAAATTTGCCAATTGGGTATAAGCCAATGTAACCATATTTTAGGGGAGTGAGCACAAGAACATCAGCACTGGTTAGCAGTGGTAAAGTCCACAGAGTCCTAGGGCCAACAAAAATATGTTCAGCAAGATGGAAAAGAAGAGGCAAAAGGTGGCATGAAGGATACACTAAAGCTGAGAGGTCTAACAGTTATCATGACAATCTGGCATGGACTTGGTCATTTTGTAGTTGCCTAAGACAACCCTGTAGTTTACCTACTTTTACGTTAGAGTCTGTAGGCTATGTTATCTTATGGGAAAAAGTTCTGAGTCCTTGAATCCTCTTCAAACTTTGCAAGTTAAAGATGCCAGAAAATGTAGCCCAGTAGTTACAAGACAAAATTACATCACCCCAGCACACTCAGTAACAATCCACTATAAAGTATACCACGGATCCAAATACCACTGAGGGGGGTTTGTTAACTGTCACAATCTTGTCTTAGTCTGTGCTAAATGTTGGTGATAAATATACTTTAAGGCTCCAGTCCTGGAGAGGGGTATCAAACACATTTCAGGTGATAATAATTGGACCTCAATCCTGTCTTATGTTTTTGATGCTCTACAAGTTTCACAATGTTAGGATCCTGTACTTCTGTTCAATCAATCAATCAATCAATCAAAAAATGTATGAAGCGCACTACTCACCCGTTAGGGTCTCAAGGCGCTGAGGGGGGGGGTGTGGGTTGCCATTTACTGCTCCAAAAGCCATGTCTTGAGGTGCTTTCTGAAAGTTAGGCGGTCCTGGAACTTGCGTAGGTTGGTGGGGAGGGAGTTCCAGGTGTTGGCGGCGAGGTGGGAGAAGGATCTGCCGCCAGAGGTGATGTGTTGGATGCGAGGGACTGTGGCGAGGGCGAGTTCAGCGGAGCGGAGAAGTCGAGTAGATGTGTGGAAGTTTACTCGTTTGTTAAGGTAGGCTGGTTCAGTGTCGTGGAGGGATTTGTGAGCGTGGAGAAGGACTTTGAAGATGATCCTTTTGCTGATGGGCAGCCAGTGTAGGGATCTGAGGTGATCAGAGATGTGTTCGTGGCGGGGGAGGTTGAGGATGAGACATGCGCCTGCGTTCTGGATTCGCTGGAGTTTTTTCTGAAGCTTGGCTGTGGTACCAGCGTAGAGGGCACTGCCGTAGTCCAGTCTGCTGCTGTTGAGGGCATGGGTGACCGTTTTTCTTGTTTCTAAGGGAATCCATTTGAAAGTCTCCCGTAGCATGCGAAGGGTGTTGAAGCATGAGGACGATATGGTGTTGATTTGCTGGGACATGGAGAGAGATGAGTCTAAGACGGTGCCGAGGTTGCGTGCATGGTTGGGGGTGGTCTGAGGGCGGTGGGCCACCAGGAGTTGTCCCATGCTGTCTTGTTGGGGCCGAAGATGATGATTTCTGTTTTGTTGGAGTTAAGTTTGAGATGGCTTGCTGTCATCCATTTGGCGATGTCGAGGAGTCCGGCGTGCAGGTTTGTCTTGGAGGTGGAACGGTTCCTGGTGAGGGAGATGATGTGCTGGGTTTCGTCTGCGTAAGAGATGATGGTGATTCCGTGGGGGCGGAGGATGTTGGTGAGGGGGGCCATGTATATGTTGAAGAGGGTGGGGCTGAGGGAAGATCCTTGGAGGACCCCGCAGATGATCTTGGTGGCTGGAGACCAGAAGGGAGGGAGGCAAACTCTTTGGGTTCTTTCGGCGAGGAAGGAGGTGAGCCAGTCTAGGGCCTTGTGTCGGATTCCTGCGTCAAAAAGGCATGTGCGGAGGGTTTGGTGGAAACATGCCGAAGTCAACGCCCTACTAAAGAAACCTACGGCTGACCCGGGCGACCTGAAAAACTTCTGCCCCATCTCTCTTCTGCCTTTCCCAGACAAAGTAATAGAGAAGACCGTCAACAAACAGCTGACCACCTTCCTGGAAGACAACAACCTGCTCGACCCCTCACAAACCGGATTCCGAACCAACCACAGCACTGAAACCACCCTCATCTCAGTCACTGACGACATCAGAACCCTGATGGACAACGGTGAAACAGTCGCCCTCATTCTGCTCGACCTCTCGGCTGCCTTTGACACCGTCTGTCACCGCACCCTAATCACCCGCCTCCGCTCCACCGGAATCCAAGGCCAGGCCCTGGACTGGATCGCCTCCTTCCTCTCAAACCGTTCCCAAAGAGTTTACCTCCCTCCGTTTCGCTCAGAACCCACCGAGATCATCTGCGGCGTACCCCAAGGCTCATCACTCAGCCCGACAGTCTTCAATGTCTACATGAGCCCCCTCGCCAACATCGTACGCAAGCACGACATCATCATCACCTCCTACGCCGACGACACGCAACTTATACTCTCCCTCACCAAGGACCCCGCCAGCGCCAAGACCAACCTACAAGAGGGTATGAAGGACGCCGCAGATTGGATGAGGCTCAGCCGCCTAAAGCTGAACTCTGAAGAAACGGAAATCCTCATCCTCGGCAACACCCCGTCCGCCTGGGACGACTCCTGGTGGCCCACAGCCCTCGGCACCGCACCGACCCCCACAGACCACGCCCGCAACCTCGGCTTCATCTTGGACCCTCTTCTCACCATGACCAAGCAAGTCAACGCCGTGTCCTCTGCCTGCTTCCTCACCCTCCGCATGCTCCGCAAGATCTTCCGCTGGATCCCCGCCGACACCAGAAAAACCGTGACCAACGCCCTCGTCACGAGCCGCCTGGACTACGGCAACACCCTCTACGCCGGGACCACAGCCAAACTCCATAATCGCCTGCAACGCATTCAAAACGCCTCGGCCCGCCTCATCCTCGACATACCCTGCAGCAGCCACATCTCCGCACACCTGAGACACCTGCACTGGCTCCCAGTCAGCAAAAGGATCACCTTCCGACTTCTCACCCACGCAAACAAAGCCCTCCACGACAAGGGACCGGAATACCTCAACAGACGCCTCAGCTTCTACGTCCCCACCCGCCTCCTCCGCTCCTCTGGCCTCGCACTCGCTGCTGTCGCTCGCATCCGCCGCTCCACGGTGGGTGGGAGATCTTTCTCCTTCCTGGCGGCCAAGACCTGGAACTCCCTCCCCACCAGCCTCAGGACCACCCAGGACCACTCCGCTTTCCGGAGACTCCTAAAGACCTGGCTGTTCGAGCAGCGATAACCCCCCCCTTTTTTCCCCTAGCGCCTTGAGACCCGCACGGGTGAGTAGCGCGCTTTATAAATGTTAATGATTTGATACAGTGTCGAACGCTTTGGAGAGGTCCAGGAGGATGAGAGCGACGGTCTCGCCCTTGTCCACTCTGGTTCTAATGTCGTCTGTGTAGGCTATGAGGGCAGTTTCAGTGCTGTGGTTCTTGCGGAATCCAGACTGGGAGGCGTTGAGCTGGGGAGTGATGATTTGGCTGGCCTTGTTGAAAATGTTGTGGGGGCATGGGTCTGTGTGGGAGCCTGAGTGGATGGAGTGGATGGAGTGGAGTTAGGCACATTTGTGATTATACTTTACTGTTGACATGCCCACTGGACAGGCTAGCACCTGTAGACACTAATACCTAGAAACACTAGGGCTCCGAATCCCTGAATCATAGGTGACTAGTCCAATGATATAGGCATCAGCCCAAAAAGGTCCTACACAATGAGGCATATCAGGCAATTCTTAGTAAAAGAAGAAACCCTAATGCTCCTTTTTGGGATCAACATCAAGTACCTTACGTATCGTACAAAGTGAAACTATGGTAACGTCCTCCTTCAATCCACCTCCACCTGCGCATCACTACCTAACAGGTACATGGGCTCAAAAATGTAAATAATGAACGTTGGGTGGGTGTGCAGGATTTACTTTGATTTCTACTACTGGCTTATCAGCAGGGTCAGTTTTTGATATAATATTGGCCCCTTGAGACACAGTGGTCTCTGTATTTTAGAATTACTACAGGGAAGCTTGGTGGCAGTCCCTCATATATTGTGGGCTTGGCTGCTACATTTGCACTGGGCAATACAGGTTCTTTTCATACAACACGAGCCCTTCTCTGGCTGAAGCTTATTGCCTTAAACAGTGTGTTCTGCTTTAAAAATGATACTCCCTCAGTTTAGGCCACCAAGCTTCCATTTGAGGTCCAAATGAAAATAAGATACTGGGCCCAAGGGAACAGTACTCTTCTTTCTGTTGTCCAAAGAAACATAAATATTCCCTTCTGTGGGCAAATACGTAGGCACAACTGGCAGCAGTGGTGATACGCCCTGGCACAATCAACTATCATTGGACCATCACATTCTCCTTTCCAAGCCTTGCAGAGTACAAAAACATTTTACAGACTTACTTTCACTCTTTGTACACTGCAGTGCTGGGATGAAAAACATCATCATGTTGTACATTGGCAACCTACATGTCAGGCATATCAAGTGCTTGTAAAGAGCTGCTGAGCACAACAACCATTTCATGGCATCAAACAACTAGTCCACAAGTTATTTTCAACAGATTCCAGGGCTGAACATAGAATACATCAAAGAAAACCAAAGATGGTGGTACTATAATGAGGCCTCCAGAGTTCAAGGAGTGAGAATCGGCATATAAAACAACTATCGGCAACACTAATTCACTCCATAGCCTGATGAAGTTGCTCTTGCCACCCTCTACTATTGTGGTGGGGATGGTTATAGACAACCCAAGGCTTGAAGTGTTACACTGGTGGAGAAGCACCACATCAACAAGCAACTCCATTAGTCTTAATGGTGTGACAGCCACGAGGTAAGCACACAAGGCTAGCTAAAAAAGTGAAAATGTGAAAATGGAACAGCAGGTCTCATAGTGAAGGATAATTGACCCTTTAACATTCTTCTTCGATGTAGCTATAATGAATCCATAAAAGTTTCTCTGAGTCAAAAATGTAACACCTGCTCAGAGCAGGCATTAAACTGACCTAAGGCTTTATAAAAGGGGAGCCTTCCATGCATTGCTGGAGTAGAGTCATTTTTTAATGCTAGTCCAGCAATGCACAACCTTGGCGCCACAAATACGTCATAATTTCAAACGCATCTGTGGAAAATGTACGCCATGGAGCTCTGTATAGTAAATACAGCACTACCATAATGTCGTTAGAGGGGGCGCAGGTCAGCGCTTGAAGTCAGAGGCATTGGAGCCAATGCATCAGATTCTTGTAAATTAGACCTCCAAGTCCCAAGCTAGGCTATGATAAAGCCAAAGATCAGAACAGCTCTCCTTCTATATCCTCAGTCAGTCAAGCAAATACACTAGCCCAGATTTATGCAAAAGTGGCGCAGTGTGGTGCTGTGCCAAAAATAGCAGCGCCTCACTGAGACACTTTTGAAATGCAGGGGTGTGCTGTATTTAGAGGAATATGGTGCAGCCTTTCTTTTCCTCCTGAATTATCTGAATTAAGCTGCCTTGCTCCAACACAAGCCTCCTTGCACCATAGTGCAAGGGTGTCTACATTGAGGGGATAGATTGTTTGTGTGCAGGAAGGTGCTCCTTCCTGCACATAAACATTCATGCATGGCATTTTGTTTTTCTATATGTGATGCAGAATGCAGCACACATAGAAAAAGCAAAAAACGAGGAGGAATAAAAGCATTCCTGCCCCAGGGGTTGTGTTAGCATGGGAAAATGAGGAGGAATGTTTTGAATCCACCATCGTTTTTTGCTATTTTTTGGCGCTGCCTCAGGTTTACGACAACTCGTAAATTTGAGGCAGCATCAAAAGCAATTGGTGTTGCAGTGGAACTCCCACAGCAACACCCACTGCACGCCCCTCTGATGCAAAAAACTGCGTTGGAGGGCCCCATATTTACAAGGAGGTGTAACGCCACAAAAAAAAGTGGCGATGCACCTCCTTGTAAATATAGAGCAGTGCTTAGCACCACCAAAGCGTCACAAAAAGTAACGCTCCGGTGGGGGTAGGGGCTCTTAAATATGCCCCAACGTGACTTCTCTCTTCTTCAGGATTGTGAAAGGGACAGTACGTTCAGCATCTTACTACAAAGTGTGAAAGTAGATTGTCATAAATTGGTACCGCTGAACCAATCTCGAGTTGGTGTTAAAATGTAGCATAACCCCTTTCATTACACTGTGATGTACTGCACAATCTATTACATTTTTCTTCTTGTTAAGGAAGTTGCTATGGCAATATTCTGTCCATGTCAGGAGGTTAGACATGACCCTAAAGAAACATTTATAAGGTGCTTACAACAAACCATCTCTAATTGCGAGATATCACAATGTTGCCAGAAGAGGTATGGAGTTTAAATCAGACAGGGTTCAATTTTGTTTGTAAAGTTCTGATAACAGCATTCTCAAATTATGGAATCAGGAAGCCTGTTTCACTTACTCCTTATTAAACATCATAACCTTGTACTACCTGTAATTGAAAGCTTCCCAGGAATCTGACTTAACAGATTTTCCTCATTTAATCATAGAATCCTGGAAGGGCAGAGTCATTATTTTTTCCTGACCTATAGGGTACTGTCTACTTTGTATTTGAATAGAGGAAAAGAGTTTTTTAATTTAATCTGTGAAGCAATCATAACCCAATACGGAACTCCCTTTGCTTCAGTGTGGTGACTGAACTGCTACTGTTATTACAAAGCATTGTTCTAATATACGCCCACATTTAATATGGATCCAGTGAGGATGTCTCTAAATATTATCAGGTGGTATTTTATTATTTTTTAAGAATTTAAAATGGTGAATATTTCCTTTTCCTGTCTGTTCAAACTGGGATTTTATAAATATTGTGTCTCTCAACAATGTGACACATTTAACATGACCTTTTGTGTGACTAGTCTAGGGTCTGATTTAGATCTTGATGGAACAGCTGACAGTCATTCCAAGTACTGCATGAAGCTGATGGACTTCTAACCCCCGTATATAGATCTATGGCGACTAAACCTCCATCTGCGTCAACAGAGTGGAGTCCACTGTGTAAGCGGTCTATTGCTGCTGATGTGGGAGACTACAATGCAGGCTAACAGTACTCCATCACTGTCAGAGCTGTGGAATTGCACCAAGCATATTTAAACTTCACAGTTGTGCTGCCATTGTTCTGGTGGTGGATTTTTGATGGAGGGAGTTCCTAGCGGGACCCGCTCCAAATTGTACTATGACTGTGGCTATTGGATGAAAGCTAGCAGCACACACCTAATGTATATTGGCCAATTGTGAACACCTTCAAACCATACTATAAACGCACACTCCATTTCAGACCATGATCCTTTGCCATTCCACTGTAGAACATTATTTTGCTGCTGAATTTGCAGCTCAGGAATTAGGTGATTTTCTTTTTTTTCTCCCTCTGTTCAGTTTTTCATTTGTTTTTCATCTTAAAAGAGTTTTTATCAACTTGTGAGCCACTATTTCATTTATTTCTAGTTTCCCACTATGGCAGGGAAGCAGAATCCATGTTTTACAGAGGGAGAAATGTCAGTCATGGTGGATGAAATCATCAGAGTAGAGCTATAATTGTTTGAAGCCAAAGTACAAAATACAATAATATCTCAGAAAAGGAAAATGTGGGCCAGAATAGTTGACAGAGTGAATGCAGTAGCACACAGGAGGAAATTAGGAAGAGGTGGAACGACCTGCAGGGATGAGTGCATTCCCTTGCCTCCACGTGTCACATGGAGGCCCAGAGGACTGGTGGTGGTTCTTCCAGCCCCCCATTATAATGTTTTCCATGGTATAAGAAGGTCTTTCACATCCTAGATACTGAAGGCTTGACTGGAATCCCTGGTGGAGTGGAGACCGGTAGGCTCACAAAACAGAAATATAGTGTTAGCTACTACGCTAACTGTTGATAATGTGTTTTCCACCTTTGTAAAACATATAAACCCACATTTTAAAATCACAAATCTAAAGTCAGCATGAAAATAGTAGCAGTATGGTACTTTCTCTCGTTTCACTACTGGGCACTATGTGTGGTCAATGAGTGTTGTTTTTATTGATCATGTTTTGCATTTGATAGTTTGTTTGTTTGAATGTGTTTTGTTTTACTTAAGATGACAGGTTCCAAACTCAACATGAAAGTATGGTGATCGTAGGTGTTTCTTCAGCTATCAACATATTTCACAAGCGGCATACTTTTGTATACGTATGTACATCTACACAGCATATATTTAATTAAGAATGTACAAATATATTTTTTCAAAGTATTAGTAATGTTAATTTGAAATTACCACAACTACCATGATGCCTTGTTTCTGTATTTGGAAAACATGTTTGCACTGTGATGTTTCTCATCCTCTCTTTTCTAGCGTCTATCCACATGTGCTAAAGTTGCATGCATTAGACAAACTCCATTTGATGTAATGAATGAAAATGGCATGATTTCAAATATTGTATGTTATCTCTTGCTTGTCAGTACATTTAATTGATGTAATTGGTTGCACAAACCAAAGTATGTTGATTTAAAGGTTTTCTCCCAAGTCATGTTACATGCAGAGCCTACTTTGTAATGATATTAGATGTAACTATCAAAGTTGATACACTGACTAATGCCAGAAATCCTACCAAGTCGTAGGATAGTCTGATTATTAGCATTCTGGGCCTTGGAATGGTTTCCTTCATACTTCTCCTCTCTACTGAGTTGGGTTAACTCTGTGGTATATAATATGTACCCTTCCTAAGTATTAATTCTCTTCAGATGTATTTTGTGTTTGAAGTTTGCATGAGTGTAATTTCTAATGTGTTTGTAAATTGCCAAAAACACTGAGGTGTCTAATTATAACATTCTTTGTAAACATATTTCCTTTCAGGTTGCTTCGTACGTAGCTCAAAAGTAATTTTATTCATAATCCAGACTCTTTCAGAATGATTTTTTTTGCAATTCATCTTAGGACCTTCACCCAGAGAACGAGGCCAACTATCAGCCAGAGAGGATACCTCCACACCAGACCAGGAACAAGCCTATAGTGAAAACTCCACTCCTGCAAATGGATACCTCCACTTCCTCTGTTCAAAGTAATATCACACTAATCTTGTGCCCCCCCTCCCATCCTGGCTGCTGTTAAGACAACACTAACACACCACCTTCACTTCAGCCAGGACCCAGTGGGATGGGGCACCCTGTCTCAAGTGCACAGGTTAGTGGTGTTAGGGGTCGTGGGAAGGAACCTGTGGACCAGAGAAGTGAAGCCTCTGGGTACATTCTCACCCAGACCATCATTGACCAGGTATGATGGGCCAGGTCCTTACAGAGCTCTGGGACATAAAGCAGTTGCAGAGGGAGCACATTCTAGAAATGCATAATTGCAACTCCAATATAAGCTCACTGACTGGGATGCTGTTTCTGTAGACCTTGGCACCATAGAAAAAAGGAATTTGACACAACAAAAAAGATTCAATAAGCAAACTAATCTTGATTCATGCCATCTGCGAGAGCCAGAAATCCTGATTCAAAGAGGAATCCCAGAAAAATAACAGCAATAGTCAAAATCATGGCAGAACTACCTTTTGTGGGCACAGGATCAATCAAATACGCTGTGGCAGTATCTGGTGAAATGTCACAACTAAGTGGCTTACCACAAGATGTTCATCCTGCAATGATGAGGCACATCAACATAAAATGAGAATTTAGAAATGCGAATAGAGATGAGTATGCTATCGTTCAAATCACACATGTAGTTAGAGCATGTCAAGAAGCACATATTGCCTTGGTTTGCAACATAACAACATAAAACAAGTCTAATACAATACCTAAAATTCCTATACAATCAATGTGCAAATTGTTTTGTACAAGTTTGAACATCCAAAGCGTGTGGGTATTTCACAGGATCAACATATATTCCCTTTGTACTTGGAAACAGCAGCATATAACAGCAAATGTCACAACTTTGAAATGTACAAATGAAGATGACATGGTAAAGAATCCTAAAACAGAAAGGCAAGAATAAATTAATGTATTTTCCTGACACCGTATATATGAGGACACAATCACTTAGATCAATCAAAGATAATCAATGTCCGTGAAAACAGTAGTTAATGTGTCAAACCTTTAATCAACAAACATCCTTGCCCAGTAATTTTCCAGACCTACCCCTTCCTAACAAAATGTCCAGCACAGACTGATATGCTCATCTCATTACAAGATGTTCTGACAGCGAACGTAACATTATGTAATGATATACTTACACTCATGCAAAGAAGTGGTCAATGACATCTTGGTGTATGTTATTTCCTTCCCCTTCACCACTGTCATCTTCATTTGCCATTTAAACATCTTCACCTGGTGGCTCTTCATGATCTCCATGCCCTGCAATGCATGGGATGTTCCATTGCAGGGCTATGTTGTGCAACATGCAGCAGGCCACAATGGTTTGGCACACCTTATTGGGTGAGTAGAGGCAGGCTTCACCAGTCTTATCCACACAGCAAAATCTGGCCTTCAGGAACCCAGAAGCCCACTCCACTGACCTCCGTGTTCTTCCATGGACCGCATTGAAGCAGACTTCCCCTGGCATTGTTGGATTCCTCAGCAGTGCTAACAACCATGGTTGGTTAGGATAAGCTGAGTCTTGTACATGAAAGTAAATAATACATTGAGCAATTAAATCTCATCCCATTGTCCACTCCTAAATTATAAATAAAGCAAATGATCCTATTGTCATATTGTACTTACCAACAAGCCAGGCCCTCCCTCTCAGATCCAAGTTGTGACATTTCAGGGCTATGCTGCTGTTCTGTAGTGCAAAGGAATCATGTGTTGACCCTGGGAAACAGGCACACACACGCTTGAGTTGTACAAACCCGGTAAGTAAACAACTTGCACATTGATAGAATGGAAATTCTTCTGATTGCAGTAGACCTGTTCTCTGGTGTTTGGTGGCACCAAGGCAATATGTGTGCCATCAATTGCTCCAACCACATGTGGTATGCCATCCAAAGCATAAAAATTTCCCTTCACATTTTCAAAATCCTCATGTCGTGGAAACTGGATGAAGCTGTTGATGCGTCTCATCTTTGAAGAAAGCACACCATGAAAAATTGTTTGTGACATGCCTTCAGATATTACCACAGTGTATTGGAAGGATCCTTTAGCCACAAAATGGAATACTGACATGATTTTCACTATTGGTGTTATTGCTGGTTGTTAGACCTGACATCCTTGACGTGGTCTCGCCTAACTTTTTGCCTCTGCTTCCCAGGTTGTTGCTGTGGGCTGGACTCTGTTTTTGCGGTTTTTGTTACTCTGGGCACTTTACCAATGCTGACCAGTTCTAAAGTGCAAGTATTCCTTATGTGAAATTGTATATGTATTGGCTTTTCCACAATTGGCATATTCGATTTACTAGTCAGTCCCTAGTAAAGTGCACTAGAGGTACCTAGGACCTGTAAACCAGATGATACTAGTGGGCCTGCAGCACTGATTGTGCCACCTACATGAGTACTCCTGTGAACATGGCTCAGACCTGCCACTGCAGTGTCTGTGTGAGCAGTATTTAAACTGCCAAATAGACTTGGCAAGTGCCCCCACTTGCCAGGCCCAAACCTTCCTTTTTTGTACCTCTAAGGCACCCCTGAGGTAGGCACTAAGTAGCCCCATGGGCAGGGTACAGTGTATGTTAAAGGTAGGACATGTAGTAATTTGTTTTTACATGTCTTAACCGTGAAATACTGCCAAATTCAGTTTTCACTGTTTCAAGGCCTATCTCTCTCATAGGTTAACATGGGGGCTCCCTTTAAATATTCTTAAAGTGCAGTTTCCCTTGGAGAGCAGATAAAAATATGGAGTCTGGGGTCTCTGAACTCACAAATTAAAAATACATTGTTTAGTGAAGGTGGTTTTTAGATGGTTAGTTTGAAAATGCCACTTTTAGAAAGTGGGTGTTTTCTTGCTTGAACCATTCTATGACTCTGCCTGTTTGTGGATTCCTTGTCTAGGTCAGACTGACAGCTGGGCTGTTTGTGCATCTCCACCAGACAGTGACACAAAGGGTGCTGGGGTGTAACCTGCATATCCTGATCGGGCATCTGGGCTAGGCTGGAGGGAGGAGTGGTCACTTACACCTGAATGGGCTGTGCTTGCCCTCATAAAATGCAGTCTCCAACCCCCTGGTGTGTGTCTGGGGCCAGGCTGAGGCAGGGTCCTGTAAATAAGACTTTTCTTTGAAGTTGGGCAACTGCAAAGACAGAAAGGGGTATAAGTATTGGACCCAAAATTCGAAACTTCAAATCACTTCAAGGATTCAAGGGGAACCTCTGCCAGGAGAAGAGCTGAAGGAGAAGTGCTGCCTCTGCCTGTGACTGGGCCATCCTGCAGTTGCTGCTTCTGCCTGAGAAAGAGGACAAAGACTGGACTTTGTGGTAGATTTGTGCTTGAGAGGTATCTCCAAGGGCTTGGACTGAGCTTGCCCCCTGTTCTGAAGTCCTAGGGACATCAAAAGACTTCCTCTGCCAGGACCTGGACTCTCCGCTGAGACTCCTGCCCTGCCAAGTGGTGCCTTATCCAGTCCCTGGGCCCTTGAAAGAAGAAGTTGGTGAAAAATCAATAAAAACAAAGTGCACTGACTTCGGACGACCTCAGACTGATGCCGCTGCTGGATTCCGCAACGCTGTCTGCAACTGAAGCCGTGGTCCTCACTGGTGTGTGATGACTCCGCAGGCCTGATGCCGCAGCAGCCTCGCTGAAGTCTGCGATTCCGTAAGTCCTGAAGTGCAATGTCACCGACGTCCGTGACACCCAACTTTGCTGCACCACGCCATAACCGCCGGATATCGACACTGCTGGAAGTGCACAGATCCAACGCTTCACACCAACGCGACTCACCTCCACTGCTCCGCAGCAAGGACCTGACACCTCTTCGCAATGCCTCTGCTCCTTCTCTCCGCCGCACCGGAACCGGCGCCGCACCAGATCCAGCGAGCCCGCGATCCCCGTCTCCATGCACCGGCTTGTATCTGGGGGTCCGTGTGATTCCATGTGATTCCGTAACCAGTGCTATTAGTGTCAGTTTTGGGAACAACTCGGTCACGACACCGTGATAGCACCAATTCAAAGCATTTGAGTTTCTAAGTGCTATATTGAAGTTTAATCTTTAAAAATTCATAACGTTGCTTGTGTATATTGTATTTTTGTCGTTTTGGTCTTGTTTTGCTCAGATAAATATTGGCTAATTTTCTAACCTGGTGCTGAGTCATTTTGTAGTGTCTTCACTGTATTACTGTGTGTGTTAGTACATTTACTCTACACATTGTCTCTGGGTTAAGCCTTTCTCCTCGTGCCAAGCTACCAAGGTTGTGTGCGGGGGTTAACTGGTGGTGTTTCTCCTTTGTCCTGACTAGAGTGAGTATACTTGCTTGGACAGGGGGTAACCTGACTGCCAACTAAAAAAAACATTTCTAACACTGTGGGAATCCTGTTGTGCGGCAGAAGATCTCGCTTCAGCTGAAGTCATAAATCCAGAATACATGGCCTATTTAATCTGATTTTTTTATATTGTCTCTTTCGTCCATGGTGGCAAGATCTGTAAAAGGTCTGAAAATTTCAGGGTGTCACTTCTACCTCTCGCTGGATTCATATGTCTGAATTTAGGAAAAATGTATTATCACTTAAATGGCCAAACAGTACTTTGACAATCATCACACGTCTCATGTCTTTGTAAAATTACATACGTTTTTTGTGACATATATGTACACATAATTTTTTATTGATATTGCAACATAGAATAAACATTTTTACATGTCTGATATGTTGTAAAAATAAATGTGTAAATAATACATTTGAAATGTATTATTTACACATTCCTTTAAAAAAAAAAAAAAGTAAAATTCTGTCAACAGAAGTATAAAATACACCACGTCACCAATGATTTTAAACAACGTAACACATTACATTATAATCTGTCAAATTTATCAAAAACTGTGTTGTACATGTTTTACATTGGTAAACAAACTAGACCCCATATTGCTTGGTGGTGAGGCCCTTAACATTTAAAAATACACTAGTTCACATCCTGAAATGGCAGCCACCTGACCTTGCTGTCAGGATGTTTGCAATCCGAAGGCTGTCTGTGGAAGGTGACAGCACAGGAGTCGTAACACTTCACGACAGGCACGGCCATGGGCTAACATGTGTGATGGCAATGCACAAAAGCCAATGGCTTTGTCTGTCTCCATCAGGAATCGCTTAGGTCATGTACATGTATGCACCGTTAGGAAAAAAGCTCACTTGCCTCCTACACTGCAGCCAACATCACATCCTCCACTTTTGCTGTTCTTATCAACCTCTGGGAGCCAGGATGCTAGAGCAAAGCAGGTGACAGGGCCCCTAACTTCTCTTCAGGGGTGTTCAAACTCCTCACCACGGAGGTCCTGTCCCTGTACACCCAGCTGTATGGGAACCTAGAGGCACAGGTACATGTTTGAATGGGAAATGTATGTCTAAGTACCTTTTTTTTAAAAACCTACACAAGCTAATTTGTCCCTTTTAGTTCCTGAGTGAAGTGTTGTGATTGAAGTGTAGTCAGCTCAGTAATATAGCAGGGAACATAATTACATAATTTACACATTGCATGCCCCTTATGTCCAGTGGGCAGGAGACACTGTTCCATAAGTATGAGTGAAAAACATAGCTATATGTTGAAATGAGAAAAATTTAAAGTGCAAGGAAAAACTTTCAAGGTATGGTCTTGTCCGAATATTTTTTTTCACTTTAAATGTATCCCATTTTCAGAAAAATGGGTACTTGTATGTTTTACCCATGTAATGGTGCCACATATTAGGAAAGTAATATCCTGTGCTGCAAGAACATATGACACAGGCTCTCAGTCACCCATACAACTATGCCCCATTCCTACACACTTGTTCATCCATTACAAAAAACATGCTCTCACTGACACACATGGCAGCCCTTACATACTGCTCTTAATCATTCTATGTGGTTCAGACTGTAGTATCTGGCTCTAAAAACATTAGGCACCAATCCAATGTAGCTATGGGGATATGTGCTAATAATTTACAAGTTGTTTAGCCTTCAGTAGCTCACAATGGTTTGTACTGCTCAGAAGTAGCTCCCACTACATGAAATGTTTCAGACCCCTGGCCTAGATGACTTCTATGGCCTGGATTTCAAACATGAGGACATTAAAGTGTTGAGGTTGCTTAACAAGACAAATTAGTATTTCCTAGGAAAATTACAACATTGGGAAAAAATATGTACTAACTTTTTAAAAATGCTTGTGAGAGATGCTACAAAAATATGTCACAGCAATACAGACACACTAAGCCTCACAAAACATATTTTTCTTTCTTTTTTCAAATAGATACAGCTCAATGCCCATCAGAAGGAGGAGATATGAAAGGTCATCCCTAAGAAGGTGTGGGCCCTTGAGGTCTACAAGCTGCGCAGCATTCACTGTCGCAAGAGGTTGGAGGACCTAGGATGCTGGAACAGCAAGTCAACTTAAGTCCGGCTTGGCCAGTCCACCAACATGGGAAGGATGTGCACCGCAATCTTACTCCCTAATGCCCCACATACTTCTGGTGGCCTATACGGACCTTGATGAGCAGTTGAGTGCCCAACAGCAGCATCAAGGGGTATGTTAGTATGTTGAGTTTTTATTGCTATGTAACTGTTTCTTGTTACGGCAATAATTTATGGTATCAACAGAAAGGCTGGCACACATCCAAGGCACAACAGGATTTCTGGAAGCTGTAAGTTTTCCATAAGGTATATGATGATGTGTTTTGTGTATTGATTTGTGTTATAGGGTGCCACTAGATTCCTCATCACAACCAAAGCTCTGTTTTAAAGAGGCACATGCCTGCATAAGAGCAAATAGGTACCTGTTTTTTTGTCTGTGTTATAAGATACAGTTGTACCACAGGCCCCAGTTGAGGATTGAGGGTAGGTAATTTTGGCTATATTGCAGGTAACATGGCATATAATGCACTGATGAATCAGTGTATGTTTCCGACTTCACATTGGTGAGTTGTTATTATGACCAAACAATATTGAACATCTGGTAAAAAATGACGAGGAACATGAGTACAAAGGCAACATTTCTTAGCAAAGACAATTGATGCAAATTTTGTCACTGCAAGATACAAGCCAGTTCACGTTAACAGTAGCAGATTAGCATGAAGCCTTACCACTTCACAAATGTGCATGTATTCTAGTCTGTTTCAACAAACTGGAATTTGATGGGCAAATATTCTTAATTGAAACTGACATAAATGTATACACATTAGTGATAGACTTACCCTTACCCCAAACAACATTTCTGTACCCTTTGTTATGTCCAGACGATGAATGAACATTGAAGGAAAGGGATTATTGAGAGGGACTTCAGCGGGTGGTCAATGTACATTACAAAGCTTTCTTGTTTGATATTTAATTTTGTGACATGAGTTCACTATTTAATTCAACCTATCTGACCCATTCAGAGGTAATGTGTAATTCCAAGAGACATTTGAAGTGTTTAAGAGAAACAGTCTTAAATGAGATGGGAGTAATGATGGTAACTTACAAACCTATTAGAAAATGGGTCCATGATATGTTCCCAACATGTGTGGGGTAATGGTGGAGTATACCTACATTTTAACACCTTGCAGCAGGTGAAACAATAAAAGTGTGAAATGATTTCTTAATGAATGTCATGAAAAATTGTATTTGCACAGATGTACTAAAAAATACCTGTATCTTTTCAGCATCATTGGGAGCAGGTGAAGGAGACATTGGCCATGAAGGTGGGGAAGCAGCTAGCCACTGTGTTTCGAGTGCAGAAATATCAGACATAGACTGACACAATGTCATGGAGGGTGAGGCGACTGGCATGGAGGCCATCACATCTACATCTTCTTCTGAGGCCTCCACAGAAGACCAGTCCCTACTAGTGGTGGACCTGACAGGACCCATCCACATTCCCATTCCCACCCTCCCTCTTGCTTCCCCATTGTCCAGTCCCACCCCACTAAAAGGGCTGGTTCTCCTTTGTCACAGGCACCTCCCCCTGCCACTGTCCCCCCAAGTTGTGCTTGGTGAAGAGGCTTTTGACCTCTTACATAACATATCTTAATGCCAGACAGCAATTGTGAATGGCATCCAGGGGCTTGGTTCTCAAACGCAACAGAGGGTCATATTCCTGGATTTCATTCACAGCTGCATGTCTGACATGCAGAAAGTGCTTTAAAAGATAGCCTCTGCACTGACTGCAGCCCCCCAACTGTCCCTTCCTTGTGTCCTTACTTCTGTGTCTCCCTCATCCCAAGTCCCACCTCCCACCCCAATCCCAAACACACTACCTTCCTTGCACGCATCCACACCAAAGCAGCACACTTACATATAAACACAAACACATCAAGAAACACAAGTATATTCACATCCAAAAGACACACACTACTGGCACCCACCCTCAAGCACCACAACACCACCACCTCACCCATACCAACCACCACAACCACAAAACCCATCACCACAGACACAACCACCACACCCATACCTACTACAACCACAGACACAACCACCATCAAAACAACCCCAACCACCACCACACCCACAAGCACCACAACTTCAACAGCCACCTCTACATCTCACCACACATACATACCTACTTGCAAGACAAAACCCACCACATGCATATGCTCACAATCACCTGAACACAGTACACCTACAAAACCACACACATCTAAGCATAAACACTTGTAGGAAGAAACAGACACCCCAACAGCCACCAAATACAAATGTACACACTCACTTGAACACCACACAACTTCCAAGACACACACACTCAAACATACACCACTTACACCAAACCCACATGAGCCTACACAACAGACAGACACACACACAACATCTACTTCAGCTCCCTCTACCTCCCAAACCCCATCCTCTCCCATTACTTCTACCCCCTACTCCTGCACACTCAGTCCCTTACCCCTATCAGACCCAAACCAGCCCCTCACAAAAATTATCATTGAGGTGCCTGCTCTTCCCACTAGATGCCCCTTACTGGAGAGGCTGTATTAGTTTGTGTAATTCGGAGGCATGTTCTGGGCTTGAAGGCCCCAGGTTTATTCATGGACACTATGGACAATTCCCTTTCTTAAAATTGTTTGATTTACTCATGAGTAGCGTATCTCATTCTTTGATTAAATTTAATTTATTTTCACCAACGTTGTCCTATCATTGTTTTAAAAATATTAGCAATTGATTGTTGAGAATGTTATTGATGCATATGTGTGTGAAATGAACTTATTTTCATTTCTGACAGTGACAAACACAGTTTTTACTTTTTATCATTTGTATATAGTGCATACATTAATGTTGGACATTTGTGATGCACATGTTAGTTTTGGTGAAGCATTCATCATGATACTGGATAATTACACCAAGATGAAACGTGTATATTTTTGTAACTTGTGAAGGAGGGTTTGTTTATTTTAAAATGATATGTGTTAATCATAGGCAGAGATGGATTGCACGCAGTAGATTATACGTTTGAGTTAAATAAAGTCTTGTTTGAAAGAAATTGTCCAAGACAAGGCAAAATGTGACATTAATACATCTATGACACGTTGGAAGTTTGGAGGTGACACTGGTTGTACCTGTAGTGCAAACCCACTTGTTGCATTGTGTAGTCCAATTACTGCATTACATTGTATTTATGTAGTTACAATGATGTGTACTGTTCTGTATATGATATGGTAGTTTAAGGAACATGATTACACTCATCATTGTGGACACATTTTGCATTAGGGGTCAATGTAACTTTTTGTGAAGATGTCCATTGGCATGAAGGCAGTTAGTACCAGATTGGTGATTGTTAATAATATATAGAGGTGTATTTGTTTACATTTTTAAAACTAGCGCATTACACACATAAGCGTTGCACATCATTGTACTATTGCTTGCAAATATGTTTTAAACATGCACCAGTCCAGAGCTAATGTACATAGACAATTCTGATGGTGACAAATCAAACGGTCACTTAGCTTGGGTTCCGGTGACTATGGGGTTGATTTGCATCATGGTCCAGTATCAGTAACAAAGGCAGGACTTGTGTGATTGGGTCTATGGTGGCAAGTGAAGTGAACAAAAGAGAAAATGATAAGTTTTGTCTTTTTATCCCTTCCAATGTGCCAATTCATGTGTGTAGGTTTAGGCGCCACATTTGTGTCAGTGGTAAGGCATATCTTGATTGGCCTGGCAGTAAAATGTCTGTGGTCCCACCACCAGCTGCTTTTCCCTATGGCCCCATCGATGTGGGTGTAAAAACTGGCGGTGACGGCGATTCGCCAATGGACTTTAGTTTATGAGTCTGCCAGTGTCTAAAAAGAGTGAATGGACCATCTAGTTGGCAGACGGATTACCCAGCGAAAACCGACGGCATGACTGATTCCACCAAGATCTAAATCAGGCCCTTTGTTTATAATCCTGGGAGTCAAAGTAGTTTCTTTGGCTCCATTTAGCTCTTTTCTGGTGCCTATGATAAGCATTTTAACTTCACTGCTATTTGTCTGTCGGGAGTTGTTCGCCATCCATGTTTAAGCATGAAGAAAGAATGCCCAATTTAGAGTTATTCCCTCGACATCTGCACATGAGTGGGAAGTAAAATAATGATTTTTAATGATATTCAAAGATTCGCTCTCAGCCAAATCCAAAGGAATATTCTGGATAGTAGTGCCTCAGTCAGCTGTGTCTGAAGAGGTTGAGGGAGCATAGCTGGACTGGATCACAGAAACAGTATCATTGACAAAAATATTGTGTTAAAAATATCATTTACCACAATATTGTGCTCCTATATGCATAATGGTAAGTAAAAAAATATCAGGAAAAAAGTGTTGTTGACACTACCATCTTCCAAAAATAGACAAAAATATTGATTTTTAGTATAGAGTTTGAGGTATTAACTGATTAATTTTTTAATATTATTTAATATACACATTTAATATAATGTAAATAAATATATTCCACTAATATTTAATACTATATATAAATATATACTTATATCAACACACACATATATGTGTTAGCAGAGCTAACTATAACTTTCACCCGCCCCATGCACTGCTTATGACCTCACATATAACATCACTCATGACATGTTCTATGACATCACTGATGAAGGATAAAGGAGCTGAGGTGGGTGAACTTTTCTTTTCGGAAAGGTTTGTGAAGATTAGTCAAAGAGTGATGAGCTAAGGAGCTGAGGTGGATGAACTTTTTTTCTAAACGTTTTGTGAAGATTCTTCACACAGGGCCAAAGTTAGTAATAAACTAAAAATGCAAACCAAAAACGCTCTTTCCATGGAAAAGCAGACTGAACTATAACTGCCTTGTGTCAACTGCTGCTAGGTAATCTATCACCAGTAGGTAGTTAAAGTTAGGACCTAGCTTCCAACGAAAAGGCATTTTTTGACTTTCCTATATCTTTGGCACCGTTTGAGAAATCTTCACAAAATGCTCCAAAACAATGCCCTCTAGGGTCCTGTTATGCATGGAAAGTTTCAGGGTGATCCGTCAAGCAGTGCCGAGAAGAAGGGGAATCAAAAAAGTGTGTTTCCCATGTTAATTTCCATACAGTGTTTAGACACGCCTGCAGCCTGAACTGCCTGACAGAATTACACCACATTTTGCAGAAGGATAGCTTTTGGTCCAGAGATCATGCTTTATGTTATTTGGTGTAAATCTGTTTAGTAGTAGAAATTAACAGAAAACCAAATTTATATATCTAGAGGCACAAACCCTTCTCAAATCCACTTGCAGCGGATTCACAATCCCTTGCACCACAGCAAGGCCCATTTTGGCTGGCCCCAACCTGAGTAGAAAGTTGCAACTGCCATTTTATGAAACAGGACAAGGTCCTTGGTGCTGCGAACAAATATGAAAAGTGTGATAAAAGGTCAGGGTGGAGGTACCCTGACCCAGGTTCAAGAGTAATATTATGAGTTTAAAATGAAGATTTATTTTCTCCAAATGCGATATTCACTAGTACGTTGCAGCACTCTCTGTGTAACGTCACAACAAATTTGCAAATATCACAAAAAAAGACAAAAAAGAGTGTCACAAACTCACAGACCCACTCAGACACTTATGGACCCACTCACAGATCCACTCAGACTCTCATGCACCCACTCACAGACCTACTCATACACCCACTCACTGACCCACTTAGAAACTCGTGCACACATTCACAGACCCACTCATACACCCACTCACTGACCCACTTAGAAACACGTTCACCCACTAACAGACCCACTCAGACACTCACTGACAGACCCACAAATGTGTTTCCCATCGATTTTGGAGACGTGTTCTTGATGCACAGGAATATGATCACATCTCCATCAAACAAAGAAACACTTCATGAATGCTGCTGGGTAGCCCATTTGGCTGTGCACGGCATGGGGATGGTTGGTTATAGGGGGTTAGATTAGCCTAAAGAAATTAAAATTACTTCCTGTTAAATAAGCCATAGAAATTCACTGAAAAAAGACAAAGGTTAAAGGGACACTATAGTTAGGAAATAGGATTTTAAAAAACATAGAAATTCACTTGAAAAAACAAGGGCTCCATGGATGTTATAGTTAGGTTCACATTTTAAACATACAAAACCATAGTAATTCAGCTGTGTAGTTACATTTATTTCAAATAACTATAACTTGTGCCCTAAGGTAACTATAATCCGCGCCCTCGGCATGAACTGCTAATTACCCCAGATACTACAGCAGTCATGCCATATTTTAAAAAAACATTTATACCATCACTGTAACAGTTGCTCTAACATTATTGATGAGAAAACTGTGCATGACGGTGGTGCGAGTGATAGTTACTTTAGGCCTTAGACCTGTTTCAATTACCCAACCTAGACCTAGCCAGGGCTAGACACATACACCTGCTTAGCACCAGAACACCTTGTGGGTAATAATTTGCTTTACAAATACACATAAGATAATAACTTAACATATACTCACAAGCCATGTACACACATGATCATACAAGAGTAAACCAGTACACCTACAGCCGATTTATGGTCCTCTAGTTATTAATATTTCACATATTGCAGTGACAGGTGGGCAGCCTACCAGCATATTAAGCTAGTCTCATTTTACCATCTGCAGCTCTAGTACTATACAGATAATTTAATATTAGACTATAGGGAGTGAGTTTGGATCTTGACAAAATTCTAGAGCATCAGAAAGTAAAACGTCTGTTTGTTTGTTTGTTTGAGACAGATAGAATTTGATAAAGCAATGGACACTGACACAGAACTGACCAGCTTCATTTTCTATAGCAGTCCCTCCAAAACATCAAGGGGCAGATTTAACAGCCCCTAGCGCTTGTGCCACATTAGCATTATTTTACTACGCTAATGTGTTCCAACGAGGCCAAAATTGCATTGCGCCACTTTGTAACCCTTTATGCTACAATATGCCTGCACCAAGAATTATGTATGCACAGGGGGTGTTCCCACATTAGGGGGGTTGTAAAAATGGTGCAAAGAAATGTAAAAGATTTCTTTGCATAATTTTTTTGGGCACTTTTAACACCTGCTCAGAGCAGGCGTTAAAAGGAGGCACACCATTGTTTACAATTGGCCTCAGTGGACTTTGCAGGATTAGCGTGAAAATTTTAGATGCTAATCCTGCAAAGCTCCAAATTAGGATTGAAAATTCTGGAGCTACTTCCCTAACTACTGCCATGGTGCGCTGTATATTAAATACGGCGCCGTTAGGGGGGGGGCGCAAGAAAAGTGGCGCTCCACTAGATGCAGAGATAGTTTTCATAAATCTACCCTCAAAAGATAAACTGTAGGATATAACATGCACTAGCAGCAGAGGCCACCATCTGATCTCTGGCAAAAATGCAGAACACTATGGCCCAGTTGTACTAACATTTTGCACAAGGCATGCATCACAAAAGTGATGTAAACCCAGCAGAAAGTGTTCTGGTGAGATTTACTTTGACATGCAAATCGTGATTTGTGATGCAACATTGCTAGGTTGCGCTAATTTATGTCAAACAGCATTCCACAGGTCGTACATGTTTGCTCCCCTGGAACTACCCAAAGCTTTTGAAACAAATCCCGATTTCCAAACATTTTTAGACAGGTATTTTATTTGCACCAATAAAAGTACACATTATTTTGGCAGGTATAACAGTGAACCAACTTTGTAAAGTGCACTAGCACAGGGAAAGAGGAAAACAGTGCCATATGTCAGTAGACGTGTCAATGTTCTGCTCTCTCTCTTTCCAGCAATGCAGTGGAGAATTGCTGTTTGCTGCCCTGCATTAAAATTAGTAAAACTGCCTCTCTAGTGCTATCTAATGAATTTACAATAACAGCAGTTTTTCCACAACGACTCAGAGAATTTGCAGTGATATATTTTGTTATGTTACTATATTATCACAAGTGGAACTTCAGGTATTGTCAACAGTAGATTTTACAGCACTCGTTTACTTTTCAGCAGCGTTTAGTATTTTTTACATTTGAGACAACATGTTAGAGACACCAAAGTGGGGCAGTAAAATTGCAGAACTTGAAATACAGGAATTTTAAGACAGGCCTCAATTGCTGACCACCCCCTTCTGTTATTGGACGTCGGCCGACTGCATGAGTCAGACCATTTTACAGCCACTTCTATGGAGTGCTTCTGTAATGACACTTTGGTGTGATTGTTTGCTGTGATGTAATTTCTTACATGACCTTCAACTTGTAACCCTCCAAATACATCACCAAATGTAGCCAAAGGATCCTAAAAATAAATGTTCAGTTGTAGAATATATTCTGCATCACGTCTTTGAAAAATCGTTTGAGTACTTCCCTCTTCAAGATGAAACCCTCAAAATGACTACTACAGCGAAATAGGCTGATAATTTCAGACAGCATTGCTTGTTACTATTAAAAAGGTTGTGGTTTCAATATTGGCCTCAAAATGTATCCAGTGAGCAGACCCAAATGCTTACAGGCAGTCAAAGGGGTTTTACACCCTTCCCGCAAAAAAGAAAAAATACGAAAAAAGTTGGCCAAAAAGTGAATTTTCCATCATAATTGTATCGGCTTTGCGGGCAGCTCTTAACTCCACAATGATGAGATTTCCCGGTACATTTCAAGTCAGCTACGTAAGTCACGTTAGCCATGTGGGTTATGCGAGGGATGCACATCCTACCATAGAGATCCTGAAATCATGACACAAGAACGGTGCATTTTTCCATTTGAATGTAATTTAATGTTAATTAAAAGATCTAGGTTTTACAGACCTTTCAAACAATCTGGGTTTCCAATTTGACATGGCCGCTTTACTTTCTACTTTGTCACGTCCTTTCATTTCAACATCCTGAACTACATTAGGGTCAAATCTCATACACATGTAAACGAAGTGAGATGGACGCTTCACTTTACTCCACAGTATCCTACCTGCCTTACTCCTCTCCTATACTCCCACCTTTGTACAGCACTCAAAGATCTGGTACTGGACACCAGATGTTTCCGGAAAACAAGTCTGAAGGTGATCCGGCCTGTACTTTTCCTCAGTACTTGAAACAAAGGGTTGGAATTAACTTAATTTTTTCGTTTACTGATATACTGATTAGATGCAGGCAATATTTGGTATTTGAAGTGCTCCCTTTGTGCACTTTTGACTTGCGGAGTGTTTCACTTTATTTAGTACACCCGTTCATCTAATTATGCTTAGAAGTATTTATTATCAGTTTTAATAAATGACTCACAGTGTAGTGATATTAACTGATGTACTAAAGCGAAACACTCCTGAATGTTAAAATCACACGAAGGGAGCATATATAAATATGGCAGTTCTCAAAGTGTTAAAAGCATCCTGCTTCTTTAAATATGCAGGAGCGTTATGCTTTAGTACATCTGTTTAGGTCACTATACTGAGAGGCATTTATTAAAACGGTTAATAAATGCCCTCAGTAGAGTGATATGAACAGATGTACTAAAGTGAAACACACCCGCATGTTAAAAACAAATACAAGAGAACTTTTAAATATGTCAGTTCTGGATGTGTGCATTCTGAACTAACATACTTAAAAGTTCTTGTGTGCTTTTAATGCGCTGGGGTGTTTCACTTTATTACATCAGTTTGTATTACTATATTGAGAGGCATGTATTACAACTGTTAATAAATGCCTCTCAGTTTAGTGATAACAATAGATGCACTAAATTGAAACACTCCTGCATGATATTAGTAGACAAGAGTTGCCCCTCCATTTTAAATCCCACCAGCCACCATTGAATTTTATACGTGCACGCTACCACCGCCCCCCCTATGTACAATACATACAACATACAATAATATATCATATCATATCATGCTACACAATGCTGGGTCACACTATATAATAGAATACCACAGGCCACACTACATCATCCCATACAATATAATGACACACCGTACCATACAACATAACTAAAAACAAATTGCTGAAGCCAAAATATCTCACATAAGCAAGACCTATTGGCTTTGCCAATTCTTGTCTAATGAGAGGTGAGCAGGCCAACAAATAGGGGGGGCTGAGCCAAGGGTTGTCTCTAGCTCTAGTAGTCCATCCACAAGCCCAAGCCTTGAAATAATTTGCATGTAAATCACGCAGCAAACAACTCGTTAGAATATGATAAGGTGTTCTCAAAATTAAACAAAAGTGAATTTCACACATTGAAGCGTTTTACCTTAGTGCATCACATTATATATTTTGATTGATAAGTGTTTATTAAAGGTGAACATTTTCAAGGAAGAACTAAGAAACAAACATTCTCGCCCTGCCCTGACTACAATCAAGTGTACACTATATTTGTACACTATGGCCCTCATTATGACCTTGGCGGTAAATATCGAATACCGGCGTGCTGACTGCCACCAGCATACCGCCGCAGAGGCGGATATCCGTCTGCCAGATTATGACAGATACATACAAAAGCAACAGAAAACAGCCACAACCACAAATCTGCCAGACCCACTAAACGTGATAAACTGTCGATATTATCACCAATACCGTTACGCCACCAATACTACGCCTTCCAAATAATGACCCACGAATCACCACAGCGGACATTCAATGGTGGTAAACCAATGGCAGTGAACAGCGCTGCGGCGGAAATGGCCACCTAAATACAAAACAAAACAACATTGGCCAGAACAAAAACCCCACATCTGACACAAATATACACACCTCACACAGCACTATAAAACCCACACCCACATCACTCACAGTCCTTTGCTAACCCGAGAAGATGGCTACAATTTGCAATGCCATTCCAAAAGAGGACTGCACACACATATCACAACTACCTATTCATCCGAAACGCACCACACACCACACACCCCACCACATTACACCTCACCCTCTGCACGATGTACACACACCACACAACATCCATGTCCCCACAAAGGCACCCCCGTTTCACCGATGAGGAGAGGCGGGTCATGGTTGAGGAAATATTCAGGGGAGAGCCATAGCTGTTTGGAGTACAGGTCCAACAGATTTCCATTGCCAGGAAGATGGACAGGGTAAACACTGTGGGACTACATCCATGCACAAGGGACGACATAAGGACGAGGTGGAATGACCTACAGGGGAAGGTGCATTCTATTGCAGCAAGGCACCAGTTCTCCATCAGGAAGACTGGCAGTTGACCCCCACGCCCCCCCCCCCACAGCTGACAGCATGGGAAGAGCAAGTCTTGGCAACCCTGCATCCTGAGGGACTCACTGGAGTAGCAGGAGGACTGGACACTGGTAAGTCAACATTTACTACCTATCACCTCCCATACCTGCATGCCACCAAGACCCCTCATCCTGACACCCATCACCCCACTCCATCCCACACAGTGCACCATCACAATTATCAAAATGAAATGTCAAGCCTTGCATTCAATACCTAGTGCATGCACATCCCTTTTAGCCCTGTATGTATACCCACCACCAATGCATGCACAATATGCAGAACTAACAATCCCACAATCCATCACCATACACAGGCAAAGGTGGCAGGGCAACAGCAATAACATTGGGGAAGCTAGTGGTGCAGAATATGTCACTGACATGTAGCATGATACACCACTTACATCTCCACAGGAGCCCCAGCCAATCTCAGCAGCGAGGAGGTGCCACGGCTACCCAGTCCCCCACCAGAAGATGCCCCCAGTGACGACAGCAACTCTGGAGCTCTGGATCTGGGTGAACTCCCTGGCCCATCAGGTCAGTTGGCCACCCCATCCCACACCCAGTCTGCTACAGAGCCTCCCCCCTCAGAATCCAACACCACAGCAGCCACCCAACGTCCCCAGACCGTTGTCCACAGGACACATCAATCAGTAGTGTGCCCACTTGTACAGGGACCCGAGTCCACATCTCACAGGCAAGACAATGAGGGTCCTGGGGTCAGTGGGAGTGGGCACACCATTCAGGGGACACAGGCACAGGGGGCCAGGGACAGTTGGAAGACAGCTGGGCGCCGGGGAGGACAGGTCCAGGGAACCCACTGCCCAGGAGACACTCCCTAATGTCCTGGGGGTTTACCAACAATCCCAGGACAAGATGGGTCAGGTATTAAACATCATGCAGGAGAACCAGCGGCTGCAGGGTGAACACCACCAGGAGATTGAGCAAGAATTGCATGCCTTGAATGCCACAATGGTCTTCATTGCAGGGGTGCTGGGTGACATGGCCAAAATCATGAGGGAGTACACAGCACACAAGTGGGCCCCTTCCATTAGCCAGTGGACCTGACCAGCCCTCCTGCAGCTAGTGGGCAGGAGGCCCTGCCACAGGACCCACAGGCCACCAGCACCCCTCCCCTGCAGAAGGCGAACCACTCCGCAAATGGTCCCTGCAACCCAGACAGACACCAGAGACCAAGACCAATGACAGGAAATGAGCCGCTCCTGATTGTCCCCCTTGTGTCACACTGTGTCACCTTGTCCACATAGAAATGCAATTTCTACCCTTCCAATGGGCCCTTGGACACTGGAACTGTGCAACAAACAGACTGCCCCACTACACTGGACTTTTCCCAACTATCACCCCACTCTATTGCACTTTGCATTATATACCAATTTTAATAAACACGCTAGGACACAACTTGAGTAATTGTGATTTATCTGAAGGTAATGTACAATGTATTTGTACTGTAATGAACTGCATGATCCTGTGCAAATGTCCAGTAATATGTTGATCCATCCTACAAATGTGTCTCAGCAGTCACTGTTGTGACCACAGTAACATCTGCAATAAGGGAAGGCATAGGTGACGCTCAGGTGGGATGCAAAGGTAGTGACAGGCATTATGCTAAAGCCACACAGTACAACACTGAAATGGAGAAATGTTCAGTTCAACAGTCTTACCTGAGTGTCATTGGAAGTACTGCTGTATCATACGTGTTGTGTTGTCCACATCCTCCTGCTCCTCCTCCTCCTCACTGTCTTCAGTGTCCACTGCTGCCACAGCTGCATGGTCACCCCTCTCCCCCTGCAGATAGGACACATGGTGTCTGAGTGCCAAGTTGTGCAACATACAGCACACAACAACAATCCTGCAGACCTTCTTAGGGGAGTAGCATAGGGATTCACCTGCCAGATGGAGGCACCTGAACCTGGCCTTCAGGAGACTGAAGGTCCTTTCAGTAATCCTCCTAGTACACCCATGAGCATCATTGTACCTATTCTCAGCCCCTGTTCTCAGCTTTCTAACAGGGTTCAGGAGCCATGGCAGATATGGGTAGCCGGAATCACATGCAAGAAGTGAGGGACACACATTAGCCTTGCATAATGCAGGGGGTATGACTCCTGGAGGCAGACACTGACATACATTGGGTTTGGACTGAGGCTCACCTATAAGCCACACTCTGTGAATCTGTAGTTGTGCCATCAGCTGTGGGACACTGCTATTCCTTGGGACAAAGGCATAGTGAACCGACCCAGGATACTTGGCAGTGACGTGGGAGAAGTACTGGTCAGCAAGGCACACCATCTGGACATTGTGTGAGCGGAATCCCTTCCTATACCTGTACACTTGTTCATTGGCCCTGGGGGGGACTAAGGCAATATTGGTCCCGTCCATGGCCCCAATAACGTGTGGTTTGTGTCCCATTACATAGAATGCAGCCTTCACAGTGGGTAATTCATCTACCTGGGGGAATGCGATGTAGCTGCACATGTGTTTGAGCAAGGCTGCAAAAACCCTAGCAAGCACAATAGAGAAAAATGGCTGTGACATTCCTGCAGCCAAGCCCACTATCACCTGGAAAGAGACAGTTGCCAGGAAATGGAGTACTGAGAGTACCTGCACAAGAGGGGGTATTACTGTTGTGCAACGGATAACAGGAAGCAGATCAGGCTCCAATTGTGCAGACAGCTCTGCGATTGTGGCCCTGTACAAACAATAGGTGAGTATGATGTGCCTGTCCTCCAGTGTGGCCAAGTCCACAAGTGGTCTGTATACGGGTGCTTGCCTCCTCCTTCTATTCCTCCACAGTAGTTGGTACCTAAGGGCACCCAAAAGTTAGAAGGGAGTGACAACAGGAACCATGAACACACTACAGCAGTGTACACAGAGCATGTTTGTATGTTGGACACTGGAATTGTCTAGGTGTGTACATTCAACTACAATGACGCACTTCTAAATCAGTACATGTATACTAGCAGTAGAAAATGGCAACCACCTGTCCTGTATGCAGGGACAGGTAGAAGTGACCTCACTCCTCCGGCATTGGACATCATGGCAGGAAGCGGTCTGCACCATCGTGCAATTCCTCATCGGCTAACATGGCACTCAATGGAGTATGGGAACCAATGATGATCAACACTGGCGGTGACGATGTTCACCGCAACGGAAGTGACACCATTTTCTTTCTACCACTTCACTTGATTCCTGACTTTCCACAGGACCACACCTCCACTGTGTGTGCTGCTGTGACGTGTGTCTGGAACATGCCATGGCCCGTGCAACAGAGGAAAGGGCCCCAGCCTTAATGTCAGAGAAGTTAGAGAGGCTCTGGGTGGGGTCCTACCCCTGTATGGGCAGTTGTATGGGCCTCCAGACCAACAGGTGAGTACATCATAGGGACGTTGCATGCAAATTGGCTACATGTAGATGTGGGTGTATGCTGGCAGTGTGTCATTTGGGCGGGTATGGCTGGTGGCAGTGTTAATGCAGAGGTACGAATCATGTATGTGCCTGATGAGAGGCAAATTCAGTTTGTAAGCCATATGTGTGACAGGCTGCATTGTCTGGTTCATGGTGTCCCTCTGTGTTTCTCTGCAGGTCAGCTCCCATCTGAAAAAGGGGTTGTTGCGGGCCATCGCCAAGGACATGCAGACCCTGGGGGTCCATAAACAGCAGAGCACCCACTGTAGGAAACAGTGGGAGGACCTGAGATGCTGGGCCCAGAAGACCACAGAGGCCGAGCTGGGGCTGGCCTCCCAATGAGGGAGAGGTGCCGGTCGGAACATGTCCCCCCCGATGGCCTGCATACTGGCGGTGGCCTTCCCAGAGCTGGATGTGTGCTTGAGGGCATCACAGCAGCCACAAGGGGGTGAGTACAGTGTGCTTGACAACCATCTCTGTTGCATGCCATGGGATTTGGGTGCAGGGTAATAGTCAGTGGATGCCCCAATATACCAGTTTAGACATTGCTTTGTGGTCCAACTTAAGTTTACTGAGTGATATACATGTTGTTGACAGCTAGGTAGCTGGCTTTCCGTGGCAGTCAGAGCTTAGTTGGTCCAAGTTGGTGTGCAGATGGCAGTGTTTGGCTCCTACCTACTGTGGTACTTAGCCAATGGTATGCCACTTTTGTCCATACTGCCAACTCGTAGTCTCAGTGTGTGACAGTGATGTGTATGCCATCTGTGCTTTTGGCGCTGTGATTGACCCTGTGCTCCCTTTCTTTCTCCCCCTCTCCTTTTGTCATTCTGTCCATTTGTGCATTAGCCTCATCTGGCAAAGGAGCAGGGCCACCGGCGAGTGAGGGAGATGCAGCCTACAGGACCCAGGAGGCAGAGTCCACTGACGCCGAGGGGACCAGTGGGATGGAGGGCGAGGGAAGCACCATGGCAGGTACAGCAGGTGATACAACTGACTCTGATTCCTCCTCCGATGGCAGCTGCTTGGTGGTGGCGGACCTCTCTGGGACCACCCCAGCTACAGGTTTTACCGCCACGCCTGTACCAGCACCGCCCTCCCAGTAGCCCCCCCACCAAGTTGCCTGTGCCCGCTCACCGAGGAGGGTGGGCATCTCCTTTGCCCCAGACACCTCAGGCCCTGCCCCAGCCAGCCCTGCTGCCCTCATTGACGAGGCTATTGACCTCCTGAAATCCATCTCTGTAGGGCAGTCAACCATAGTGAATGCCATCCAGGGCTGGCATCTCAGATGCAGCAATGCAATGCCTTCCTGGAGGGCATTCACGGTGGCTTGACGGCCCTCCAGAGATCGTTTCAGCCTCTGGTCTCTTCACTGATGGCAGCCAGTGTCCCTGTTTCTTCCATCCCCCCTCCAACTACCACTTCCCAGTTCCAGTTTTGTCACCCCAAACCCATCCCACGCACATTCTGACAAGCATGCACACAAAACAACAGACAAGACTCACACAGACAAACACAGGCAGCACACTCCAGTCCACAAGCACTCACGAAGCCAACACACAGATGCAAACACAACATCATCCACTGCCTCCACTGCCTCCACCTCCTCCTCCTTCTCCCTCACAGTCACATTCGCACTCACACCTGCATGCACTACACCAACAGTCCCTGAACCTGCCACCTGCACAGCCTTGTCCACAGTCACCACAACAGCAGACCTGCAGACATGCACCCCATACACCACATGTGCAGTCACCACCACCACCATCACCACCTCAAGCAGCACACCCACCTCACTTGCAGACACCACTACAACATCCATCCACACGTCCTGTTTGACCTTCCCCACCCAGTCTGCCCCCTCCAAAGACACACCAACGCTCGCACTCAGACCCTCAACAGCCATCCACCTCACACACCTGTCCATGCACCTGCACCCAAGTCCATCACACCTCCTCCTCCTACAACCACTCCCTCTACCTCCACTTCCATCCCTCTTCCAACATCCCACCCCATTGGCCATAAGAAGCTTTTCCTTTCCCGGCTTGACCTCTTTCCTCCCCCTTCCCCCAACCTGCCCATAAGAGGGAGGTCCCAACCCCCCAGCCCAGTACCTCCAGCATCCAGTCTGACCCTATTCCACCCCCAAAGTCTTCAGCTGCCACTAAGGAGCACATGAGTGTGACACCAGCCCCGCACCCTAAGGCCACCCGTCCACCCCCAAAACGGAGGGCCAAAGTGCCACCCCCTCCCAAACAAAAACTCAAAACCAAGGAGCCACCTCCAAAACCAAAAGCGAAGAAGACCCCTCCCAAAATAAAGGTCAAGGAGACCCTCTCAAACCAAAAGGCAAGGAGCCCCCTCCCAAAACAAAAGGCAAAGAGCCCCCTCCCAAACAGAAGCCAAGGAGCCCTCTCCCAAACCAGAAGCCAAGGAGCCCCCTCCCAAACCATAGGCCAAGGAGCTTCCTCCCTAAGCAGAGGCCAAGGAGCCCATTCCCAGTGAGAAGCCCCATCGACACCCACCCCACCCCCCTTGTCTTGAGGTGTCTGCCCATTTCAAACATGATTCCCCTGAACAGTGGAGTCCCGATGTTGTCAGGAGTCAAGTTGGGGCTTGGACTTTGCCCTGTCGGCATTACAGACTTTGAACTGGCCATTGGGCCTGCATGTATATATGCAGTTCAGTATTTTTTGGGATTTGGGCTTTTCATCGAACAGGATTACAGTGGTTGGAACAGAGGTATGTGTCCTGGCTTTCTTTGCTCCTGGGTCCTGTTGAGGTGGATTTACTCTGCAGCTGCTTCTGGGTCTGTGGTGTGTGTGTATGGTGTGTGTTATGTGTCTTTTCCTTGTTTGCTAGGCGGCTGTACTCACCGCCATCATCTTCAGCAGCATTGGTGCTCCAGGACAGCCATGGCGTGGTACAGCATCGGGAAAACTTGCAGTTCAGGTTCCATGGCGACCGCTGACTCCTCTGTGTCCCTGGAGGTGAGTGTCTCCTTTTACATGATGTGTTTCCGCCAGGCCTTTGGTGGCGTTGCTACCGCCCCAGAAATATTGGCGGTATACTATGTCATAAAATGGTGGCTGGATCCTTGTCTTCCGCCTGCCTGTAGGTGGCTACCGCCGGGCTTAGTGTCCCTACCGCACTGGTGGTTGCTTTGCTACATTGGCTGTCTACAGGAGGGGTCACCGCAATGGTTATTATTTTGGGGTTATTACCGCCAGTCTGGCGACGGTACTACTGCCATCTCCGGCGTGGTGGTCACCTGACTGCCAAGGTCATAATGAGGGCCTATATGTCATGTGTACACTATATTTTGACATAGAATCTTAATATACATTTCCCAACCTCATACTCGGCTATTAAATCAAACATGAGAGAGGTTTTTGTACAGCCCACATCCTGAACTCACATAATTGAAGGTGCTTTGGTATACGATAATGAACAAATAGGAGACAGAGAAATAAAGTATTGCCTACACCTAGGATCACACAGTATGGTCTTGCAGAGAAGCCAGGACTGAGCATTGATTTTCCTGTTTTAGATTTCACAATTCAGCCACCATACATTTTATCTGCAATATAGTGCTTAACGCAGTGCTAGGTAAAGAGAGGTCTAAGAATGGTTATGTCTGACTGCTGAAAGTATGAAAGTAAGATAATGCTTACCAATATTATAGCTTCTGCCTAAGTGCTCACAGTATTTGCATAAATGAGTAGTGAGGAACACCCCTCACCCAATGGCCAATAGATTGGGATCACACCTTTGCCGCAGTCTTCATCTATGAGGCATCAGGCCCCACCATTAAGAAACATCTGCAGTTCAATCCTCTTTCCCATCCGTCTAGAGAGCTATCATGCTCATATGCTCGTAAGGAGGCATTCAGAATGCAACAAAACATCAAATATAGAACAGAAAAATATAGTCTGACTAGAATTATCTAATTTCATTGACCTGCAAGAATAAGAAGCCAAATCCACTAGTCCGAACTTAAACATGTAACATGGAGGCTTAACATAAACCTCTTCAATGTTAATATTAATTAATTCGTTAGATTATTTATTTATCAAGGGTATTTGTGTAGTGTGGCACTAACCACAAGGACAATGGATAGCTTTACAAGTAAAAAGGAAGTAGAATGACAACTTAGATTATGGAGAAAAGAACAATAGTTTTAGTTTTCCAGGTACATTCTAATATGGTGAGATTTTAGGTCCTGAGTACCAACAATGTGAGTTGATTCTGAAGTATGCTAAAAGATGATTACATAGTTGTGGTGCTTGGCAGAAGAAGCCCCGTTGAAGAGCATTGGATTTTGTGGCTTTTGGCAACTCCAGTGGGAGGCTGAATTACGCTCTAGTGATTTTTTTCTTCTGAGGTGCAGAAACTGTTTTCCCGGTAGCTGAGAAAGCTGATATGAAAAAAGCATATTTATAAGCATAATCAGAATGTCTATCAACATACTTTCAAATAGTGTAGTACTGGTACATGACATCTTGCAGACTCTATGCAGTGGTACCGCAATCAAACAACTTGATTGCAATAAACACCAGCTGGAAAGCTATAGAGTATGTTGTGGAGGGCAACTTCAAAGATTAGTGCGTTAGACTGACAACTTCAAAGTTGGGTTGGGTTGGAAGGGTATTGTGATGGTGACTTTCGGCGAATGGTAGTGACTGAGAATGACTAGGGGAACAATTTGTGGAGGGCAGTAGAAATATAACATTCTGACAGTAATCAAGGGCCTTATTTACAAGAGAATAGTGATGGGAGATCCACTGGTTTCTTGGCAAATTTACCATCCACTCTCCTCTTTTTTTCTTGCCTCATTTGGAGTGCTAGAAACTATGCTTTTCCCAGTGGCAAAACTGCATTGAGGAAAGGTCTAGCATCTGACACAAAAGTTACTGAAATGGCTTCACAGGGTTCCATGTGATGTTAGTCCCACCTGTGTCTGTTCTGTGCTGGTTCGCTATGTCATCTGTGAGAATCCAGAAAAAGTTGAGATATGTCACCATTGACATAGAAACAAAATCCCAGCACATGAGTAACATTAGTTGTATTGCTTTCTGGAAGGAATAATATACAGTATAATAATATAGGTGGTGACAGGTTCGCTATGGTGGCAAGACCTGGAGAACCTGTAACCATTCTTCTTCTTCCCCAGATGGAATGTGGTCATGAATGCTGAATATGTTACAGGGACAACTATCCCCAGAGGTGGTCAAAAGCCCTAAATTTGGCATGCGAGGCATAGTGGGGGTCGCAGAGGGGATGCCTTATCCTCCCCAATTGTAAGCCAGCCTGGCTACTAAATTCTAAGTGACTCCCAAAGGCTGGCCTTCTGATGTCGCTCATTTGCTATGTCTCAGCTATAATTTTCAAATTCACTTTTCTGGACTAACCCTTTCTCTAGTAGAAGACATTCTAAAAAGCAGTCAAAAAGTGAGACTTAGGTTTTGAACCTTAACGCTTGTATCAGTAGTCTTCATTATGACTGGTTTATTCATGTAGGCACCCATTCCTTTCCCATGCAAATCTAATGTGCTCCGTTTTCAAACAGTGCAAAATTTGATGGACACACTCAGGTCTTTAAGTGGTCCATCTCCCTTCGGGTCTCTGACTCAGTAGTAATTAAAAATGGGCTTTGAAACGGGTTAGAATAGGGCTCCATATACTGGTCTTTAACGTTATTGGCAAAAAACTGATTGATTTCTGAACAATGAATGTAAAAAACATTAAGGTAATCCTTCTCAGCAATTTAGTTCCTGTTTATATTTCAAGTTTCACTTAATCTTGAATTCCCTAAGACTGTTAGCTATTTACAGACTGTGTTTCCATATTTTTTGTCTTTAACATATTTCTTTTGTATGGTGCATACTGTGAACTCAGTGACCTCCAGGTGTTTATAATACATAATGGACCACAACTGGGAGCTCTGGAGTTGAGGGTGAAGACAGTACACCTTGCTCAAAGAGCCTGTTAGTGGGTCAAAGAGTTGTTCAGAATACATGATTATCCACTCATTTGCCTCTCTGCATAGTGCAGAGAGCAATGGACAAACATTCCAGTTGCAGTTGTGGTTCCAGGCAAATGCGTTTGAAGAAGGTAAATAGTTTTTTAACATTTTGACAAGGTGAAAGTAAAAGAAAATACAGTGCTTAGAGGTGACTAGGTCTGTTATGTCTTTCGAGGTAGTGAACTGAAAAAGTTGTGAGATGGAAGAAAGTGCTTTCAGGAAAGAGTGAAAAGAGGTTGTTGAAGAGGAGAGAGATGAGGTATAAAAATGTAGCTGGACTAGATGTGGAAAGAAATGGGCATTCATGTTCAACAGAGAGTGAACCGAGCACGAGTGATTGAGACATTCTAAAGACAACTACCCCTTCCACAGGGCTCAGTAATGTTTCACAGTCTCACAGTTCCAAAATTGAAACATTTTCGATAATATTTACAACAAAGTAATTATTGTTGCTTATTTATCTGAAACATCTCACACCCATTGGCAATCATTGACAAAGCCACCAGTTGTGTTATATTTCTGGATAAAATAACAGAAAGCTCAGAGATTAACTAAAATACCAGTCGCGTAACCCACTATGAGAATCTGAGAAATTTCCTTTACTTGTTTAATCCACTCACACTGTTAGAGATCCACACCTTTTCATCCCACTTAGGGCACTAGACACGCCCCTTAATATATATTTTTCCATTAAGCTCTTCTTGTCTAAATAAGATTATTCTGAGGAAGTAAAAAATAGGGGGTTATTGTTCACAAGACACCCCAAGGTAAAGGCTCCGTGCGGGGAAAGTATGTATTTATTTCGCGTCTGCTGTGCACTGTCGCAGGCAGTGACACTTCTCTTGCCCTCCTGGAGGATAAAGCCACATTTAGCAGTGTCGTTAAAAGCTTATAACTGCATACCAATTTCATGCTATGTTACCTTCCAGGTTTTCATTCACAAATAAATTCTTTAAGGAGTAAAATAGAGAACGCCAGCCACTTGACCTTTAATCATAGTTATTTGTGCTATCAGTCAAGCGTGGTGAAAAGCTAGTTTGCGCTGAAGGGATGCCCTTTAAAACCGCATCACTCTAATGTGACACGCAACTCGCTCCGTGTAATATATGGGCTCTCACTTTCTCACTTAGCAGCCTCTGAGGCACAACAGTCGGCCATTTAATATTCATACGATAGATTGCACGGCGGGTACATTGAGAGGTATCAATGTGTTAAATCGATGCCGGCTGCTGGGACAACTCCATTCAAAGAAGCAAGAAGGCCCCGGGGAGTGCAATGCTTTCCTTTCGATGAAGGCCGCGCCCAGTGGAGTGCATTTCGAATGCAGATTGAGCTTTTGATGCAGGGCTTATTGTTTTTGGAACCAGACGTGGGCAGTACTTCTTGAAATGTAAACTCCAGTATGTGTTTTTTTTATTTTCCATTTCTGCGAGCGCTTACTACAGGCTCGCGTTTGTCATTCAAGAGTCCAAAAGTATTTCCTCAAACGAAATTAGCCTCTCACGCTTACTCTCCCTTTGTGGGTTCAACTAATCTTATGGCGATCGCTCCTGGTGGCTACAAGGGAAGTCACATATTTGTTTAGAATTTTCAGAGGAGATAAAAGTGGAATGGAGTTATGAGGTCGGTTTGCTCATTTATTGATTCATTGGATACAACCAATAAGTCAGAAAAGCAATGCCGAAGACAAGTGTTGTGTAGTGTGCCTTAGGCCCACATACCAGATAAAACGATGACACAAACAGTGTTTTGTATGTTACAGAACTGGCTCCGAGCACGTGCGCTTCTTTGATTGGCAGAGTCACCTGACCAGTGACACCTGTGTTGGATAGGTCTGGCGTGGGTGTAAAGTCCAGCCCTCAAGGAGTGGCTGTGTAACAAACACTAGAATGTGTCCAGCAGGACACTATATTCCTCCCTAACTTTAGTAGAAAATAAAAACAAGTCCAATCTGTGGGAATACCACAAAAACACACTCAGAAAGTCAGTATGCAGAAAGGCAGTGGACAGGTGCAGCTGGGAGCACCCAGGCATCTCTGCTACTACTTGGCACGAACACTGAGGAGATTCAGTCCAAATTCTTTGGCAGTCAGTTAGTTAGGTCAATGTCCACTCACGCACTGTTGGTAAGTCCTGTGTGTTCTCCCTGTGATGTGATTGGTGTCAAACAGTTCAAACTTGGTGCATAAGGAGCGTTGGTGGAATCCATTTAAAAGCTTACACTTGGAGCGTCCTGACTCTGTGAAGGCCAATACCTCAAAGATTGGGAAGACAATGCAGAGATTCCTCTGAATCCCTGGTGCTTATTGGTACCTTGCTGGTGGAGCAGCTTCCAGACCATCTCTTGTGCAGGGATTCCCCTGAAGTCCTTCCAATGGGTTGCCACAGGGCTGCATGGACTGTGCAGGGCTCTGTGTGGGCTGCCTGGGTGCCGCAGCAGGTTTGCCGACAGAAACCATGGGCAAGTCATTTATGAAACCGCAAGAGTGGATGACACATGGTCGGTGTACTTGCCAACAGGACCCAGGTGCAGGTGGGTTATCAGAAAGTCTCTAGACATTTGGGCCCATATCTATATTCTGTTTGCGCCAGATTTGCATAAATTTTCTTGACACAAATCCAGTGCAAACTTAACTCCATATTTATATTTTGACGCTAGACCCGCCTAGCATTAAAAATATGGACTTTGCGTCATTTTAAGAATGCGTGAAACAGCCTTGCGTCCATGAGATGCAAGGTAGGCGTTCCCGTCCAAAAAATGACTCAAACACCTTAGCGCCATATTTATCCAACAGGGCAAAAACAATGCACGGGTGGGAGGCGGACCCGAAAAATTACGATAAGCCTGATTTGCATCAAAGTTTAACACCTCGGTCAGGGCAGGTATTAAAATGAGGCAAACACACCACTACTTATGGAAAACACACACAAGCAACATCATAGCTCAACAGGACAACATGGAGGTGCTACTGATGCAGCATGCTAGACGATGCAGAGCACAGGACCAACAGCAGCAGCCACCACCACCCCAACGTGGCCCCCAAAGGCAACGCAGAAGGCAGGAGAGGGTCTTCAGGACCAGGACAACCCACCAGGGCCCCAAGGAACAGGACATCATCCGGAGGTATAGACTCAACTGGCAAGCCATCCAGCAGCTGCTGCGCCAAAATGAGCCACATTTTGCCAGCCTGCAGACACCACACAATATACCACCAGTGACCAAGCTGCTACCTGTCCTGCATATGTTGGCAAGTGGCTCCTTCCAAACAATGGGTGCTATGGTCATTGGGGTATCACAGCCCTCATTCTCCGCTTTCCTTCCTAAGGTCCTAGATCCCATCATCTCCCTCACATCCTGCCACATCAGCTTCCCCAACACCGAGCAGAAGCAGCAGGAGATCAAACAGGGGTTTTATCAAATACATGGCTATCCCATAAGTGCTTGGTGCAATTGACTGCACCCATGTCTGGATCATACCACCTGCAGCAACAGAGCATCTATTCTGGAATAGAAAGCACACCCACTCCATAAATGTGCAGGCCACAGTTGACAATCAGGTATTGTTTACCAACATCTTGGCCAAGTATCCTGGGAGTGTACATGATTCCTTCACCTTCCGCCACAGCACGATCAATCAGCACTTCCAGGATGGACAATATGGCAATGGCCTTCTTGTCGGTATGTCCATAAACTGAGCAATATACACACGGCACAGCAACCCTGTAGGACACAAAATACATACACCACTAGATTGACATGTGGGCAGGAAGACAATGAGGTGTGACACAGGTAGTTATGTTGTACCCCAAGACACAATGGGATACACACCTATGGACAAATGATGGCTGCCACAAACATTAGCTGCCACTCTAGAGCTACAAGGGACCAATGTAAAAGCACACAGTGACAATGACATAGCCTGCACTGGAAGTACAACTTGGAAGATGACCATTTACTATTACATTAGGCCACATAGTCAATTCAACACCCGCCCAAGCAATATGTAGTGTGGAAGGGATGTGCAATGTGTGTTGCTGCAGGTCCAACACCATGAGACAAATAGTATGATGATACAGACTCACATGTAGGTGAGACGGAAATACTGAGGCAGTCCCAACATCATACATCACTCCTGGGGTGCTGTTGCCAGGTAGCAATAAGGAAGTGGACTGTGCTATGAACACATATTGATGTGCCACTAATGCAAACTGCACACACTGAAAGACCCAATTGTCCATCAAAATAACATATGTACAGGGAGATAGCCCTTCCTGCACAGATATATCTACCTCCACAAGGCAGTTAGCCAGGTTACCTGGAGCAAGTTTGGTAGTGTAAGTGCACAGTTGCACATGAGCCACTGGCAGAGGGAACTACAAAGGTTTGCCTAGAACCAAGTTGCACATTGAACAATTGTACACTGTCAGTACTGAACACCTCAGTGTGGCAAACTTATGGAGATGTGTTGTGCATTGTCACCAAGCCAAATCAAAGGGCCTCACTGTTGCATTTCATCTGCAATGGCATATGTCTAAGTGGATGGGTTGTCCAGGCCATGTAGTGCAACCATGTTGCCACCACATCGGAATCTATTGTGTGTGTGGAAGTATCATGTCCCCTCCGGTGAAAGCACACTACAACATGTTGCTCACTACACAACGCATGGTACATACATACTGACCAGCAGTTCAGAAACAAAATCATAGATTCCAGGTCAATGAGCCAAACACAAGCTGTCATGTCCAACAACCCAGTGCAAATAAAACCTCACAGAAGCCCAGGATCTACCACAAACACATGAGTCACAGACGACACAAGATATCAACTGCCATGCTACATGACATTCCTGTTGCAAGCACTAACAAAATACTCACTCCTATTATCTTTTTCAGCTGGTCAGGGTTACAGGATCCAGCCATGGATCATGACCCCATTCCCCAACCCAAGCACAGCAGCAGAGCATGCCTGTAATGAGACACATCAGAGGACACGCACCATTGTAGAAAGGATCTTTGGCATCCTAAAGTCCAGATTCAGGTGCCTGGACATCACAGGAGGCAGCGTCCTATATGCCCCACACATTGTCTGCAAAATCATACTTACATGTGCTATCCTGCACAACATTTGTGTGAGGAGGAACATCCAACTATGTGAGCCCGAGCAAGAACTGCCTGAGGAGGAGGAGGAGGATGGTGGTAGGGAAAATGAGGGGGAACATCAAAACACAGCTGCAGGAATGTGCTGCAGACAGCAGATTTTTCAAAACGTTTTTCACCAATAGTCACTCTAAACACCTTGCTAGGATATGTAATTAAACACCTTACTTTAGCACACAATCCTGCTCTGGTTACTTATTTCTCCATCACGTGTTCTTTGGGAATATGAGTATTTTCTCAGGGAGCATGTCACAAAGACAAATCTGACTAATTCTGATGCAACATCACATGTGATGTGTGTGATTGTAAAGCAAACATCACACCCATATAAAAAACACTCATTTTTTGAATTTCACACATGAAGGACAAAATCATAGGACCACAGCATATGACACACATTCATGTTGCCTACATCGTCTACTGTAGCACATGACACACAACTATGACATCTCTAATCATAAGGCAAATAAGCACATCATACATAAGGTAGTGGATGCAAAATATCAGTGGAAACAGTAATGTATGAACAGACTCCTGACATTACTAAGTGTGACATTTGCTATCTCTGCAAGGAGCTTGTGTGACAAGAGGTGCATCATTCCTGAACATGGATAGCACGAGTGTCCCAGGTATGACAAGCAATGTTGACAAGACATGCCCTGCGCAGACCATCCCTGGAAATAAGTCCTGCCACTGCCATGTGTTAAGTCTCTGCCCTCCCATCTCTAGGGGGCACTGTAAATGGACTATCTGTACCATGGGAACCCTCATTAACACTCACCCAGATTCCCTTTCTCACTCCTGTTTGCTTCCCTTTTCCATGTGACATTCTATAGAAGAACTACATTAGCCTGCATGGACTTCAGGTCCCATAATGCACTGCCTGGTAGTCGGTAAGACCTGTAATCTTCTGTCCATTGCTTCCTATGGGAAAAGTCCGGTTGTCCCTTTATACTGGATTCTCTCCTCCAGGACTTGTAAGGGACTGAAGCTGCACACACCTGTGACCTCTCCTGTGCAGCCCAGCCATGTGACTCTGCCCTGGCCTTGCTGCTGCCTGGAACTGCTTAGAAGCTGCCATTCCCTGAAGCTCCTTGCCGTGCACTGGAGTACGATTCTTTTGTGTTCCAGTCCTGATTCAGCCTGAACCTGCTCTCTGTTTACCCAGACCTGGTCCTGCTTCTTCCAGTCAGACTCTGCTCCCTGTTTCTCAGCCTTGTTCTAGTTTGTTTCTGCCAGAGTCTGCTTTGGGTTAATCGGACCTGTTCCAGCCTTTGATTCAACCAGATCCTGTTTCCTGTGCCTGGCATTGCCTCCTAGTTGGTTCCCTTCTTTCTGTTTCCTCTGGGTTTATTGTGTCTGGTAAGTGTCCTATCAGTCCTCACCTGTCTAGAAGTGTTTTACTTTGTATTTGGTCTGGTACCTGGTTTTCAGGAGGCTAATCCAGCCCCATACTTTGTCTAGTGGTGCATGTAGTCATTAGTGCCTAACAGTGACAGGGTGCTATGGCTTTATTCCAGGAATTGTTACTGTATCTTCGGCCCAACCAACAATGGCTAGTCTTGTGTATGTAAGTATAATCCTTGTTTTTGCCCTTAGGGTCCAGACACAGATTCACTTCTGCTGCCACCTTTCTGAAGGGCTTGCATGGTGACTAGCTGTAAGGTTAACCTGCACAGAGCCATTGATGTTCCCTGTTGCTGTGGGGAGTGCTGAGCCCTACCCTGTGTACAATCTTAGTGATAAGCCCTGCATGTTTGTCCATTACTGACCCATTCCATATTTGCCCACACTAAGGTTGCTCTGTATTTACTTTTCTGTTTTTTGTGCCTTAGCATAGCTGCCCTATCCCCTTGTGTGCCTTTAGCTGCTCTTCCGCTTTGGTACACTTTTTCCTTGCAAAATACTCTGGGAACTCAAGGGTTGCCCCTAACAGACTCCTGACTAGACCCGCTTGAAACTGTAACACCATGGAGCCCAATCCTGACACAGGGTACACATGAAAAGATAATGAGTGCACAGTTCCAAACAGGTGGAAGGTATTGTAACCTCTCAACACCGGCATACACGCTTATAGAAGCACATGCCCTCATGCATTATCATCGGGCCATCCTCCACGCCAGACTAATTCTGCATTGTCTGACGGGATCCTGCATCGAAATTGTCTCTTAACATCAAAAAGTCTTAGGTTACCAAGAGACAGCTGGAGCGATGAAGAAAAAACTATTAAAATTGGCTCGGGTGCCCCCTCAATAAACAAATTTAATAAATGAGCCAGGACCAAGTCAAGATTAAAAACAATAACAAAGTGAAAGGGAATTCATGATCCCACACTTCACTCACTCTTGAAGCCAAGTACAATGACCTGAACTCCTACAAAAAGTCAACATGTTTCGTGCCTCAACAAATGTCCAAAAAGGATCCACTGGCGCTTAATCAGGACTACAACAATCTTTCTCCAGAACATCAAAAATATTTATGACAAAATCTTCATTCAAAAATTAGAAACATAGACTGAAAAAAATGTTTTTACTCACTCCAGGACTGTAATAACTAGCCGAGACCTACTGATCATTCCGACGTCAGAAGAATCACCTACGTATATTCGGTCTTGACTGCGTATCCATAGATATGATACACATGCCCATACTCTTGAACTGGACACATCTGTGAAATGCACATCTCAAAATATGTGAACACATGCAGCCAGGGCAGCAGGTCCATTACAGCAGCATGAGTAGCATAAGTAATTTTCATGAGTCAAACTGAAGTGTACATAACATTTTTATGGGTGGAATTAAGGCACAGTGGGTAGTTCACACACAAGTCACCATGAAGTCATAGCCAACAATTAATGACATATGAGGGGTAACATATCTGACCTAGCACTCATCAGCCATCCTCAATCATCCCTGAGTTTTGTTTGTCGTGTGAAATGTAATGTCCCCAAAGTCAAACAACTACACACATCGAATGAGTCAACATATATTACCAACACATATCATCACTGTTGTACATCACTGATGTAGATACCCATTTGTAACACATTCACACATGAGCATTATGTCAAATGTATTGTATGCAGTTCCTTCAGAAGCACACATATTGTTAATACAGATCATTTACACACAAAACACACAGGCCATTATTCAAACTTTTGTTGCATCGCATTGCCTTCATTTATTGACGCAAAAGCGGTTCAAACTTACAAAATACAATTTTATTTTGTAAGTTTGCACCACTTTTGCATCAAAAAATGAAGGCAATACAAAGAAAGTATAAATCTGGGCCACAATTGCATGCTCTACCACATGTGGCCAACCACTATACCACACGCTGCAGGCCATACCATCCTATCTCCATCTTGATACAGGGTGAATGCCTGTTAAATAATTGAAAATCACGCAAACACAGTTTGAGTAAAAATAATTGACGCAAATGTGTTGAAAAACGACGCAAATGCTAACTAAACAAACATGGGCCCTTAGCGTTAATCCCACCAGCGCACCACACACATGTGGATATCCATTAAAATAGAAGTTTGCTGGAAATGCGTGGTATTTTGCTGCACATGTAGGTTAAGCGTCAGAAATATTCACGCAAACATTGTGTGCATAAAAATAAATACATGCAAGAAAGAAAACGGGCTGCAAAGGGGACAGGAAGTGATGTAATAGGAAATCCTGTTTACAGACATGGTACTGTGGGTATACTTTCACTTTACTGTCTGTGCTTTTTCTTGACTGTGTGGCTGTGTCTTGGTGTTGCTCGTGTCGGGATTGCGTTTCTTCTATCTTGTGGTGTCTCTCTTGTGTTTTTTGTGTATCCTATTTGTATATTGTACCTGTTTGAGTGCTTTTGTGTAGTTTAGTGTTTTTTGGATTGTATTTGTACTGTCGGGTATCTGTTTGGGGGTTACATTAGTTGGGTTAGTTGGGCTTCATAGTTTGGGTTGTAAGTTTCCTTTTTTTTCACATTTATTTTCCTTCTTTTTTCCCTTTTTCTGTTTTAAATTGTTGTGCAAGAACATGTCAGGAAGGGAGAGGCAGACCTGCAGGGGGAAGGAGAAGCTTGGGGCCTTTGTGTGGCTGGTGTGCCACTTTCTGCCGTTGATGCTGGAGATGGGTGGGCTTGTGATACATGGGTAGCATGCAGAGGCAAGGCGGCTGCGGTGGGGTAATGTGCTCTACCACCTCAAACATCTACTCAACACAACAAGGCATGAGCACCAGCTGACGCATCGCTGGGCTGACCTGGTGGCCAGAGAACAGGACCTGCTGGACCACCTGGGTGTGGTGATCGGTGGCCCTGTTGGTGAGTATCACATTGACAAATGTGTACAGTAGAATGATCCTGAGTGACAGTAGCAGATGTCTTGACATGCTGCATGCAATGTTTGTGGCTATGTTGAATGCAAGTAGAACAAACTGTTACTGTCCCAGTACTTCGATGTATTCCACATGTCTATACATGTTAACAACGCAGTCCTGAGCTTTGTTGAGTCATGTCCGACTATTACTTAGAGCCAGATGTACCAAGCTATTTTTAATTCTCACAAACAGCCCAGTTTTCTGATTATGTATGTTTACATTAGGGAAAAAATGTTTATTCAAATTCAGCCCCCAATTTTGCCAATCTGCGATCACATTGCCCAATTACAAAACAGGGTTTGCTAGTGGCATTTAGGAATGGACGTTTGTTTCCTATGAGTGAGTCACAGTCCGCTGACTGATTCTTTGGTGTCCGTAAATGCTGGCACTAAACAATTGCAGTTACCAGCAGTTTCAAGTTGGTGCTAACCCATTTGCAAAAGGGTAGGGGTCCCTATGGGATCCCTTACCCTTTGTGAATGCATGCCCAAAAATTGTTTCTGAGCAGGCAGTTGTCCCACGGAGCACTGACTGCTTCAGATAAATTATTTGAGTCATGATATTGGTTTTTGAAATGCTTTCTGCTTACTCCTGATGAAATAAGGCTGCATTTAAACAAAAATATACATCTCTATTTGAAAGCAGTCACAGACATAGTGGTCTGCTGAGCCCATCAGGCCAGCATCCCTGTGAGTGCCGCCATTCCCAAGGCGTTTGCAAAATGAGACCTACCTCATCAAAATTCATGAGGGAGATCATGTGCTACCCCATTTGTGATTTGCAAACAGTGTCATTGACAGTGTTGTACGTCAGATCATCCTACTTGCAAATTGCGAGTTGCTATGTCTCACCAATGTGTGACTCACAAAACATAATCTTGGTACATGTGGCCCTTAGTAACACATTTCAGGTGCAAGGACAACACCTATGCCCGGGTATTCTGTCAATGATGATCACGTAAGACACTGTCAGCATTCCACATTTCACTGTATTGGGACAGCAAAGTGGGCAATCTATGTTTAGCGCTATATTGTTATCATTACACACACATGATCCCTGCCATCATGTTGGAAAAGGGGGCACTGCCAATGGGGCATTTGTTACCTACATACAACTGTACGACATCTGTTATGGACCACTGAATGCATGATAGTTACTGAATAAAAATTGAGCCACATGGCCACCATACAGTAACTCAGTGTCCCTGAATGCAGAAGCCACAATACCTGAGTCACTTGTATTGCAGTGCACCAGGGAAGTGCCACTGAAATTGTCACCAAATTACAAATCATGACATGGAGTACCATCGGAAATGGATTAGCCACAAATGTTTGTTGTCAGGTTTAGCACCACATGATTTTTAGGCCCAGTGCACGTATGCAGATGTGTGTCTATCACTCACTGGAGTATCAGTGTCAATGTGAGTTTGCAGTGGTATGTATGTTGGAGTGTCTACATGCAGGATCAGCAGCTCACTCATATAAAATGTTACACACTGTCACATGTTGTCCACATGTTTGTACAGTGATCTGACATTGAGCATATATTTCCTTTCCCTGTCTTAGAGGTGGACCTGTCCCCTACAATATCAGGGAAGTGGCTCGATTTCAGGACCCAGGCGTATCCAGTAAGTGTGATAATGTCTATCCTGTGTAGTGATTGAAGCTGTAGTGTGAGTGACCCTTGTGTGTTGCACTCATTGCAAGATATGATGAGCTGGCACGTGATCTGATATGTTACTTGACTGGATGTTCAATCAATCAATCAATCAGGAATTTGTAAAGCACACTACTCACCCGTGAGGGTCTCAAGGCACGGAGGAGGGGAGCGGGGAGAAGGGAGGGATGTTGACATAGTGTTCTATGCAAGGGTTCAACATTCACAGGCAGAGTCATATCTTGGGAGTCTTGTGCTGCGCAATAGGCAGCAGCAGGTGAACAAGGTGATTAGTAGCCACATGTAGACCCACATGTCACTTGGAAGTGCTCCAGTGTCAGAATATTGTCACAAAGTCACACACTTATTTTCACAAGACAGTGATGCATCAGTTTTCCCCACAAAATAGTGCATCCCTGTATTGTAATGTACGTGTAGGACTGTATGGGTATCCGCCTCCCAGCATCTAGGTCTATAAATTGTACTCCATTTATGTCACACTTATGGGGTATATAATAGGCGTGCATGCAGGTCAAGGCCAGACGTGTGCAGTCATCAATGTGGGTGATTTTTTAATTGTGTTGGCAGATCAGGTCTTGATGGTTGTCCACAACTGGACACATGAATGTAGATGTGATTGACCTATGGATACCTCATTCCTAGGTGCCAGCCCTCCTCACATGTGTTCCACTCACTAAATCCATGTACAATTGGACATGGCTTCGTGGGTGTCCTCGACAGTTGCAATGATGTATTGCATGTTCATCCCCCTGAGGCACAGGAGTAAGGGAAGAACATATATGTAGGTAGATGTGATGGTCACAGTGTAGATGACAGTCATCTCATTCAAGCATGCATGTGTCCCAAACAACACTGACCCCTTCTGATTAGCAACTACATACCATCCTGCCAATTACATCTACAAATCACTGGTCTTGGGTGTCTTGAAGTTGACTCAGATGAAAAAGATTAGTCGGCCTGGCCCATGTGAAGTACTTGCTGCATTTGAATTGTGACACATTGTATTACATCAATGCACAGATCACTTTATTTGGTACACCTCTTGTTGTGCTTTGCTGTTCTGTTAAATACTTGATGGGTAGGCAGTGTTGCCATTTCATTTGTCAGGGACATTATATCATTTGTACTGTGATTTGGACTGCATGTGCAAATTGAGGCAGAGTGTTAAATTATCATCTGTACATGCATCACACAATGTTGACACTGATGGTTGCCTGCCTCATTTTTACAGCTGCCAACATGAATGTAGCGTGATCAGGGATTTCCAGAAGTGGGCAGTGAGGTACAGACATATATTGGATGTTAAGTCTATGTTCCGGAGGATGGTAAGACGCTTTCAGAGAGAGAGAGAGAGAGAGAGAGACACAGGAGAATGGTGGGATTTCAGCCAAGGGTGACCGACATTGGCCACAACAGTTAGAGCCACCACCACAACTGCACCCAGTAGCACAGCAGCCTCCATCACATCAGCCCCACCTGCAGCACCGTCAAACTCGGGACCACCACCCACCACACCTGCTGCACCTTCCACGTCAGCACCACCAACCACCACACCTGCAGGAGCAATAACCTCTGCAACGCAGACCACCACATCTGCTGCATTGGACATGTCAGCCATTTCAGAGCTCCAGAGGGACATGAGAAAAGTTTTGAGAGAGCTAGACACTCTACAGTTGGCCTTGGACAAAAGTGCCTGGAGGCTCAAACCTATAAAAAAGACACTGAGGAGGGCAAACCTCTGATCTCCTGCCTCCCCTTATCCCTAATTCAGTCCTCTCCCTCCTCATTCCCCATCCAGTTTGTTAGTGGGTTTAGGGGTTTAGTAATAGGCTAAAGTAGGGTAGTAGTTTAGATAGGATACGTAGGTTGGGGGTGTGGGATTTCATATTATTACATGTTAGTATGTGGGTGGGCAGGTGGGGGTTAATGTTGAGGCTTTTGTGTAGTTTAATGAAAAAAAAATACATAAAAAAAAATACAAAAAATACATATTTGTTTAGTATTAGTTAGTATCTGTTTAGGTTAGTATATGTTGTCCTACACGTGTCTCGACATATAGGGAGGCAAATGTTTAGAGTGTGCTGTTAAATGTGGTAAGTAAGCTTAGCATAGGGTAGTTAGGGCCAGTTGTGGGTAATGTATAGTTAGTATAGGTTAGTATAGCTTTGTTACATAGTTTTAAGTTCTGTTTTGTATATAGTTATTAAATATTTAGGTACTCCCTTACTGCATGTGTCATATGCTTGGGGCACAGGGTATTTCCATAAGTATATTTCATCCTGCATTTACTTCCCTCTCTTGAATGAACCCACCACTCAATGTGACTATGGTTCCCATGTATTGGACAGGTAGGTGTGGTTTTAAAGCTGTCATCGTTTGGGTCCTGTGTCGGAATGTTGGGCACTGTGGGATGTCTGCCTGCAGACTGATGTTCATGTGAACAGTGCTAAACTGAGTAGTGTCAATTTCAGATGATGTTAAGTATACAAATGTCCCATCTATGTATTTTACTTGTACTCCCAGCTGAAGTTATTGGCCAAACACTCTAACACAGCCATTCCTGCTGTATGTTGTGGGTGAGGCATGTATGTTTTAAAGCAAATGTCACACACACAATGACTTTCTTGTAGGGGATGTGGACAACATTGAGTTTCATTTTGTAGATACCTTGGTTATAATTATACTATTATTGCACTGCATTTGCCTCATTTTTTGGCACAAAGACAGCACAAACTTACAATATACAATGATATTTTGTAAGTTTGCACTGTTTTTGCTTAAAAAATGACGCAAATGCAGTGATGATTAATTAGAAATCAGGGCCCTTGTGCGTAAATATCTGCCCACATTATTTCTGCACTCTGGTATTGACACCTGTGACCATAGACATGTTACATGCAACACGAATCTCCAGCAAAGTTGATGTGTCACATTACACAGAGACAAAGTGGGTGTGTAGGTGCAGTTTATTTTAAAGTGCTGTAGTGCAATATTTACATAGTCCAGGTTTGTGACCTCATTAGTGTAAAGCATTCTATTGTGATACAACACAAGTGCAAGGTTGAGAGACATGTCATTGGACATGCTGAGATGAAGTGTCATTCAGTGCTGAGGAACATGAATTGCCAATTGAGTATTGAGAGACAATTGCTGTCCTTAGAGGAAAGGTCAATAGTGTGTCGGTGAAGAGTGCATGTCACCAACTGTAGCAACACTGGCATGTTGTCAAGCACAGGAAAAAGGAAAATCAGTGCCCATGTGGCATGGGCTGGTGCTACTGGGTACTCCTACGTGTGAATATGAGTCTCCTCTGCCCTTGATGGTGGTGCTGGTGGGCTTTAGGGGCAACACACACTTCAGTACCTTTCCCACTTAGGGCAAAAAAAGCAAAACAAACAAATGACAGAATGCCGAACAATGCAAACATTCACCCCCAGTCACAAAGATTAAGATTTAATCCATCATTTTTTTGCCCACCACACCACCCAGGGTTGCACCCAGACATATGCATATCAGTCTTGACCTAGTTCCCCATGGGAACAGTCCAGCCCATACTCACAAACCAGGTCCTTCCCGGACTGGAAACAAGCATCGTAGGACCAGTTTTGGGCTATCACCCTTCTTCAGCCAGGCTAGCTTTAATCCAGTGGAGCAGTAGGCACTGGACCCATGTCTGAGCATACCCTTCCCACTTAGAGCAACAAAAGAAAAACAAACAGACAAATGACAGAACACTGAACACTGCAAACATTCACCCCCAGTCTCAAAGATCTGTGTTTAATCCATAGTTTGTTTGCCCACCAAGCCACCCTAGTTTGGACCCAGCCATATTCAAATTAGTTTTGACCTTGTTCCCCATAGGAACAGACCAGCCCGAATTGCCAACCCAGGTCCTCCCTGGACTGGAAACAAACAACCTGGGACCAGTTTCAGGGTATCATCATTCATCAGCCAGGTTACCTTGAATCCATTGGTGCCATTGAACATAGGACCCACGTCTGGGTATTCCCTTCCCACTATGGCAACAAAAGAAAAAAAAAACAGATGATGGATGGAATAATGAACAGTGCAAAAGTTCACGCCTAGTTAAAAAGATTTGGGTTTACTCCATCGTTTTACTGCCCACCACGCCACCCCAGTTTGACTTTATGAAGTGATTTTGCTAAATCCTCAACAACTTCATAACTCCATAAAGATGCCAACTGTTAAAGAAATAATGAACATTCCCAAGAAATGCACACGAAAAATACAGGATAACATGAACTATACATGTATATGCGTTGCTATACCTGAAAGCCTTAGAGTGGTCCTCCCCTAACTTTTTCTTGTCTGCGTCCCTCCATTTTGTGACCTTGCTTTTGCTTGCTTTAGGACTCTGTGCACTTTACAGCTGCTAACCTTTATTAAGGTGCTTGTGGTCTAAATCATGGTAACATTTGCTTAAACCTAAATGGCATATTTAATTTACTGATAAGTCCCTAGTAAAGTGCACTACATGTGCCCAGGGGATGTAAACTAAATGATAATTGTGGGTCTGCAACACTGTTTGTACCACCCACTTAAGTAGCCCTTGTACCCTCTCTCTGGCCTGCTGCTGCAGAGCCTGTATGAGCAGTTACACACTGCCATGTCAGTGTCAGCCTGGCATAATAACCCTTTCCCAGGCCCAAACCTTCCCCTTTTATACATATAGGCCAGTCCTAAGGTAGTCCCTGGACAACCCAAGTGGTAGTATGCACTGTATTTGAAAGACAGAACAGCTACTTTTAAGTTTTACATGTCCTGGGAATGAAAAACTACCCAAATCATTTTTCACTACAGCAAGGCCTATCTCTCCCATAAGATAACATTGACATGACCTTATTACATCATTACATGTGATTCACAATCTGCAATAGATAAGTGTATCAAGTTTGGTGTCTCTGGACTCACAATTTAAAATTACAACTTATGATGAAGTCAGAATTTAAATTGCAGTTCTGAAGATGCCACGTTTAGGAAGTTGGCATTTTCTTACTTCTGCCAATTGGTGTTTACTGCTTGTCTCCAGTACATGTCTGAGGTGGGGTGACAGCTGGGCTTGTGCATTCCCTCTCGACAGCCACACGCAAAGGAAGCTTAAGTGTGACTGATGGACTATCCACAGCCTGATGGGCCATCCATGGTAGGACGGGAGGGAGGGGATGACACTTACACCTGAATGGACAGTGTGCTGCCACACCCAAAGGGCTGCATACCCCTCTGTAGAGAGTCTGGATCCAGGACGGGAAGGGGTGACCTCTGTGTACTTCAGAGACCTTTCTTTGACGTTTTACCCCTATAAATGCCAACTGAATATAAGTACTGGACCTCTGACACCACCAACTCAGTCCACGTCTGGACCTGAGGATACTCTGCCAAGAAGAAGGACTGCTGCTCTGTTACAAGGACTACCACTCTGCTGAGCTTCTGCCTCCTGCTCTCTTACCTGGGAGTAATAAGGACTAGTCTTGCATCTCTACATCCCAGAACCAAAGTGACTCTAAGGGCTTGCTGGTTTACCGCCTGTTTTCTGAAGTCTCAGGTTCCAACTTACCTACTTCAGCTCCTGGACCCATATTCCACCAGCTTCTGATTCCCAAGATGCACCTCTCCAGTCCTGGGCCTTTGGAAGTCTTTTTTGGATCCTGAAATCAAGCTTTTGGGCTCTTCAAGACAGCAAATGGGCCCGCTTGCACTAGATCCATGCTGCTTGCACGAAGAATGAGAGAAAGGCACCGCAAGTTCATCTCTTCACACAGTAATTTTTGCCACTTGCAACCACAAAGCTTCAGCCTGCTCTTCTGTGGTGCACAGCCGATTCTTTGTGCCACTGACCACTGCCAGCGATGCTCTACTTCCTTCTGGTGAACATCTTCCTTACGAATGGGACTCTTGGTCCAAGACTTCAGAAGGTAAAACTTCAGCTGGACTTATCTGGGACTGTATATGACACGTGCTCCATCGCGGTCAGACTGAACGTTTGGGTTTAACCCGGTCTAGCATGACCATATATTTCTGGATGGCCATTCATGCTTTTAAGCACAATATTGCATTTTAATCTTTAGAAATTTGTAACTCTGGTTCTGTTAATTGGATAATTGGCACGTTGGTCTTGTTTTGTTCATATAATTAAGCTCTTTTCGCCTAACCGGGTGTGGTGTATTTTTCAGTGTTTTACTGTTTGCAGTGTTGAACAAATACTTTGTAAATTGCCTGCTAAGTTAAGCCTAACTGCTCTGTGACAAGCTACCAGAGAGTGATCACAAGTTAATTTATGGTGTGTATCTGACTTACCCTGACTAGGATTGTGGTTTCTGGTTGGACACTCTGCCAACCAGAAACCCAATTTCTAACAGGTGCCAAGTGTAATATGTGATTATTACCATTGTTCAAGGGGCATAGCAGCATGATTCACTCAATGCTTTGCTTCATGCAAATCATGGTACCATCCCACAATGGGAATAAACAATATTTTAGACTCTGCATAAATCTGTCCATCCATCCATAGATCCATCCCTCCAAACCAGCTGCATGTGGCATGTTGACATCAAACCTCCAACAATTACTCAAACTTAAGCATATGGCCTTTTACCATGTGCATTGGTCTCTGAATGACTGTGCTCTCACTCGACTGAGCATGAAATAAACTGTGTGCCACAATCTATGGGTTCTAAGCCAGGTCTGATACAAAGTTAGTGGTCCCAATTTTTTTTGGGTGATGTGTTCACTGCTTTACTGTTTGAAGTGTTGCACACATACTTTACACATTGCCTCTTAAGTTAAGCCTAACTGCCCTGTGACAAGCTAACAGAGGGTGAGCACAGGTTAATTTATAGTGTGTATCTGACTTACCATGACTAGGATTGTGGTTCCTGCTTGGACAGGGTGCATACCTCTGCCAACCAGAAACCCATTTTCTAACATGTACCAAGTATAAAAAGCCATTATTACCATTGTTGAAGGGGCATAGCAGCATGACCCACTCTAGGCTTTGCCTCATGCAAATCATTTTCCCATCCCACAATCAACAACGGAAATAAACAACATATTAGACACTGCATAAATCAGTGTATCCATCCATCGATCCATGCATCCATGCATCCACCCATCCCTCCAAACCAGCTGCATGTGGCCATTAGTTGTTAACATCAAACCCCTACCAATTACTCAAACCTAAGCATGTAGCCTTTTACCATGTGCATTGTTCTCTCAATGAGTGTACTGTCATTCAACTGAGAATGAAATAAACTGTGTGCTACAGTCTATGGATTCTAAGCCTGGTCTGATACAAAGTTAGAGGATCCAAAATTATTTTAACTTCTAATAACTTTGATCACATTTGACACACTTTTATCTTATTAAACTCTACATTTAATATTGAGATTTCTGATCATACCAGAACATGATATCTAAGTTAATAGATATTCAGTGCTTTTTTGCCCTCCCCCATTTAACTTTTTTCCTCTTGAGAGATATTCTCCAGGATGTACCCACAGTGACATTTTGGTCAGGAAAATGATTTTTTACATGTATGCATAGGCATAATGAATGGGTCAATATTCAGGCACTACACGTGAGCAAAATGTGTTCCACTTTTTAAAAAAAATCTACACATGCATGACAACAATCAATCTTGCAGAGCTCTAGCCTCATTTAGCTATATATACTATTTCATCACCCTTTGCAAACAAGGCCTGGAAATTATTACCAAGGATACTGTGCAAGGTGTACAGGTATGGAAAACTTTTGCCAAGCAGTGCCTATTTTGTGCCACTGCTTCCAAGTGGTGGTCAACCTCACTCATTTTTGGGACCAGGACTTAGGACTTATTTTTTGCCACAGATTCTTACCAGCAAGAAGAGAGAGAGAAAGGCAGACGTGGATGAAAAGAGAAGAAAACAGTGACAAATGGGGAAACTAGAGAACAAAGACCATGCAACAGTGGGGTAAAGAGAAAGGAAGTGGAAGTTGGTGAAAGTAAGAAGCACATGATGTGGAATCAAGACTAGACAGTCTTTGCATTCAGCAGCACCAGCACTAAGCAGTGATGGGCTGATAAAATTAACTTTGGATACTGGCACTTTTTTTTGCATTCCAGATATGTTTCTATGAAGCTGCAATTATGGGTAGGATGGGAAGGAGAGGCTCACCCTGGCAAGTAGCTGTCAAGCAAGTCATTAAAGTAGCTGCTTATCTGGGTTTATTAAAATATATTTAGAGCCTCTAAATATTTCTGATGACGTATACCCCCTAAATGTTCAAATTACTTTCAGAAAGGCCATTTTCAAAGCTCCTGCTCACAAACTTGGTGCTTGATCCCATTTGGAGGGAGTTTTGAGAATGCTTCCACCAGGTGGGAGCAAGCACTGGTTTACCTGCCTACATTGGTGTGGGCAGAAAAAACACTAGGTGCCTGGGAATTGGGCCCTGTGAGCCAGTCCCAAGTGATGGGTTCCTGAGGCCCAATAAAGTTTCAGGGAGCGGGGGGCATGTGGCCCTCCTCCCTTTTAAAAAATATAGCAGCCTTGGGGGATGTGGTCCTCAGGGCCTCTTCAAGGCTCGTTGAAGGAAGCCACACAGCCCGCCTCCCCTTTTGTAGACATTCCTGTCTCAGGGCGGGATCCCCAGGGCCTGTGAGGGCTCAGGAACGGGGGCCACCGAGCCCCCTTCACTTTTTTTTGATGAGTTCAGCCTTCGGGGTGGCTCCCTGGGGCACACAATGAAAGAAAGCTGCTCCAGACTCCATTTTTTTTTTATTGCACTGGAGTCCTCCGGGATCACATGAAAAATTGTGTTTATTTTTTTTTGGCCTCTGAAGGGTCCCTCTGTGTCCACCCCATGGGGCCTAAAGGACAGGGTATCCCTTCCCTTTCCCTTTATATTTTTTACATTTCCTACTTCAGGACAGGGGACTAAGGGCCAGATGTATCAAAGGGTTTTACCCATTCTGTGTCTGGGGGGAAAATGCGTTGGTACATATGGCCCTAAGTCACTGTGTCCTGTAAAAGCTGCTAGCAACATTTTTCTGATGTTGCTAACAGCCAATAGGAGAACTCTCTCCCACAGGAGTCTGACTCCTACAGAATTAAATTGGCCCAAGGTAAAAACAAGATCCAAGGGCCAATAAAAATGCTCAATTTTAAAGTCAGCACTCCCACGTGTGTCTCTTGAGCCCCTCATGCACCCAACCATTCAGATATACAAATATTCTGGACCCTTAATTTCTTAAACGAACACTAATAAATAGATTTACACCAAATCACAACAGCCACAATCTGCACAATAAGATCTATATTCCTGCCACATTTTGTGTAATTCCATTCAGCATTTTTTGCTGTAGACCTTCTTGAAAAAGTCTATGGAAAAGTTATTGGGATTTTACATTTTGGGACACTTCTCTTTTCCCAACTCCCGATTGATAGATCACCCCACAACTTTCCATGCACAAACTAGTCAAAAAGTAGCACCATTTGGTAAGTTTTGCAGAGATTTGTCAAATGAAGCTGTGGAATTGCATTTTACCTTGAGTCCATTTTGGGCCTGCTAGGCCCTGTGATAATGATAACAAGGCCTGTTTGTTGAACAGCTCATGACCTAGATGAACTTTCTCCACTGTTCTTTCCTCTTTGCTCAGTGTGCATTATGATGCAAGGCTTGCTATCAAGCCAGCCCTCATGAAATATCATTGCACGCTAGCTGAAGCAATATGTATGAAGAAATGTACTATCCTGTGTATGTGCTGCCTATGTTAGATGGAAAGTCCCACCTTGCAATTTGAGACACGTAGGCGATGTTCTGTAACTTCCTTTCTCTACTGTACTTTACCTTATTTGGTGCGATATATAAAATTAACAGTAATACCTTCTGTAATGTTCAAGAAATGATCACATGCTAATGTTGACAATGAGATGCATGAACACACCTTGTGGTTTGCAGAAATAAAATATCATGTATGACTTTCTTAATTTGGACTGCTTGGATTTGGCCTTTCAAGCCAGTAGTCTTTGTGCATGTAAATAAAATATATTTATTTGTATTGAAGGGATGGTTGGTCTTTCGCTTTTGTTCGTGAACAGAAGAAGGCTTCAACAAGGCTAACATTACTAGCAGCACAAAAAAATGCTTTTCTTATGGAACAGTTGACCTAACTATAATTACTCAGGGGCAAATGCCAGTAGGGGTGAAATCTCTCTCGCGCACACTCTCTCTCTCTCTCTCTCTCTATATATATATATATATATATATATATATATATAATAATGTATATATTAGATAGATGGATAGATAGATAGATAGATATTCATAGAAAACATCAAAAGTTAAAGTGACATCATAGTTAGGTGAAAATGTCAGTTAAAACATAAAGGTTTAAACTAAAAAAAAACACACTGAAATCCACAAGTTATGGTTACCTGAAGTAACTATCCCTCATGCTCCCACCATGCAGAGCGATGTTATTTCAGATGTTGCTTTGATCTTATCAATAATTTCACAGAACATGTCATTAGCTATGTAATATGTGAGGTCATAGTCATTGCATATTTTATAAATTCACACATTGAAATGCTTAACAATGTTGACTGTCATACTCGTTTTAAATAAAGCTTTATTGACAATACATGTTTCAGAGTTTTTCCTATGACATTTTTTAGGTCACAAAGTACAGTCATGTAACCAACCATAAGGCATCACTGCACTCCAGCTGAAGAGCACAGAGCTGCAGCATGAGGTGCCTTAAAATCCATATGGTAAACTCTCCTGGGGCTCATGAATTAAAGACCCAGCAGACATGATTTTTTTAACGTGGTTGGGGGGCCACTGCACTCCCTGCAACCCCTCACGTTATTAAAGAGATGGCTAGTGATACCCCTGCCACCAAGCTCCAGAAACACATCGCAGGGGCTGGATTTTTTGGAATAAACTTCATTGAAAAATCCTTGAGGGTTGTAATGAAAATATGTATGTTTGACCACTGACTTTGTGTTGCACCACTTTGCATCTGTATTCAAGTTGTATTCAGTTTAGCTGCCTATTGACTTTATTGTGGCGTTAGACATTGCAGTTGAGCTGTGTTTTTCCACATGGTAAATTGTGCTTATTTTTCGTATTCATTCTCACCGAACATTTAGTAAGTCAGCATGATTAGAATGTACATGTTTTTTTCAGTGCAGGGAACGGTTTGGCCTTGGGAGAGGAGCCTTGAGGGGTTGGCCAGTTCTCAACGCTTTTCCTTCCAATTCTGACCTACAGTAGTCAGCATGTTTGAATATTTCTCTTTGATGGGAGGGGTTTTCTCCAGAAAGCCCTTTTGATTCTTTAAGATATAAAAAGGTGGCCCTGCTCAGTAGCGGTGGAATTTCCAAGACCTCAATCAGGATTAGACGTTGAATACCTGACACACATTTGTCCCGTGAGGGTGGATATCTCTTTCTCGCAGTTGAACAGGGTCATCTTCTTGCTGGCATGAGAAAGATGAAGAACTTGGCAGGCCCTACGGTGATGAATTTTTACTTTATTCTTTGCTTTGAAATTATGCTATCATATAATCACATATATTTGCTGTGTACATTTCAGTTGAGAATCATTTTGGGTATATTTTCCTTTCATTGTTGTGACTATTTTTAAACGTGTGCTTTTGACCTACTAATCTCCTTGTTAGGAACCTCGTGGTGAAATAATAATAAATGTCTTCTTTGAACTGAGAAGTGTAATCCAGAGATTTTTGTCAGCTCTGTCATTAGTGGAAGCAAAACATTTTGGCGTAGATCGGTCAGGCTAAAAAAGAGAGATTGGAGAAGTTCATAGTGCACGATTTAAAAGTGTAAATAAGTTTTTGTTCACAGAATTAAAGGAAGCACCGCAAACTATATTTGAAAATGCATATGAAAATAAAATGCCTTCTGGTGTTGTGACAAACATGTTTTCTTGTTTATCAGGATGGGTGCTTGGATAAAACAAATATTTTAAATATTTTTCCACATTTAGAAAAAAAGGTGCTTTTTGAACCGAATGATGTCCCTTTTGTTTTTGACAGGAGGGTTTGGATACTTTTTTCTGCTTATAGTAAAATGCATGCGAAATGTAAACAGTTAGAATATGAAAATAAGAAATTAGGGCCCTCATTATGACATTGACAGTAAATCCCGCTTACCGCCATGCCGACTGCTGCCAACATAACGCTGTGGTGGTGGATAACCTCCAAGCATATTATGACACGCACATACCAATCTGTCACTATACAACCACACACAGGTCCGCCAGCCCAAAGGTCTGTGATAAACTGGTGGTAGCAAAACTCACACAGTTACACCAACAGAACTACGCCCACAGCATTATGACCCACAAATCACCAAGGCAGACATTCAATGACAGTAAACCATTGGCAGTACATACCGCCAGGCTCAAAATGCACACACTCAACCAAAACAACACCACATAGGACAAATCAAACTACACACACCTGACACACATATACACACCACATCCACACCCCCACACACTATAAAACACACACCCACACTACACACAAACCCTTTACGACTAGAAAGGCTTGCCAACTGGGAGAGACTGCAAGAGCACACACACAACCAGAGCCACATAACATCATCACCTATACAGCATCCACGCATCTTACATCACACACCCTAACACATCACCCCACACACCCTCACCCACACCACTCACACTACACCCATGGCACCAAAACAACACCCCAGATTCTCTGAGGAGGAGCTGAGGGTCATGGTGGCGGAAATCATCAGGGTAGAGCCACAGCTATTTGATGCACAGGTGCAACAGACATCTATTGAATGAATATGGAGCTATGGCGAAGAATCGTGGACAGGATCAATGCCGTGGGACAGCACCCAAAAACAAGGGATGACATCAGGAAGAGGTGGAACCCCTTCCCTTTTGCGAATGGGTTACCACCAGTGTGACACTGGTGGTAACTGCGAATTGCTTTGCGACCGCGTTCGCGGTAACAAAGCAATTTAGCATTGTGGTGTGAGTCGCAAATAGGAAGGGGACACCCCTTCCTACTTGCGAGTCACATTCACATTTTGTGAGTCGGTACCGACTCGCAAAATGTGAATGAGCATCGCGATGCGTATTTTGCATGGTGCAAACTGCGATTTTCGCAGTTTGCGCCATGCAAAACGCTACCTACATCTGGGCCCAGATATCAATACAGAGGACTGGGGGTGTACCCACACCTCCTCCCCCACAACTAACAACATAGGAGGAGCAAGTCTTGGCAATCATGCATCCTGAGGGCCTGGCAGGAGTAGGATGAGAACTGGAGTCTGGTAAGTCAAATCTCCATTACTATTACCTTCCCATCTGCATGCCATCACAAACCCCCACCCTCATTACCATTACTTCACCAGCGCCCACAAACCCCACCATCACAACCCACTCATCCCAATACTAAGCCCAGCATGTAACACCAATGCTTGGACACCACTCACAGACCTGCATGGACACCTATCACCACTGCATGCACACTGGAGAGAATCACCTGGCTCACCAAATAGCTACTCACTCAAAGGCAAATCTGCCAGGGCAACAACAACCATAGAGGGCAACACACCCATGCACAAAATGTCACACGCAGAAACAATAACACTGCATTTACATCCCCACAGGTCCCACAGCCAATGTCACTGGAGAAGAGGTGCCAGCAACATCCAGTCCCCCCACAAAAGAGGACCACAGTGATGACAGCAGCTGTGCTCGCCTGGATATGGATGACCAACCTGGCCCATCAGGGATCTCCGGACAGTCGGTTACCCAGGCACGCTCTCACACCACCACAGAGCACCCCCCTCAGGAACCACCACCACAGCACCCACCCAGTGGGCCTATACCTCTGTCCCCAGGACACGTCAATCAGCAGTGTGTCCACCAGTACAGGAAACCCAGGCCACCCCACAAACACAGGACGATCAGGGACTTGGGGTCAGTGGCAGTGGGCACACATTTCAGGGGACAGAGGCACAGGACAACAGGGAAGCTGGGAGGACTGCTGTGCGACAGGGGGAGGTCAGACCTGGGGAACCAACTCTACAGGAGGCACTCACTGTGATCCTGGGAGCATACCCAGGAGACAATGGGCCAGATACTGGACAAGTTGCAGGGGAACATGCGGCTGCAGGACGGACAGTACCTGGGGACCAGGGAGGACTTGAAGGACATCAACACCTTCCTGGTCTTCGTTGCAGGGGTGCTGGCAGACAGTATAAGGGAGGCAGTGGCACCCCACCGGGCCTCTGCCACTAGCCAAACTGATGAACAGCCCTCCACCTCCGCTGCCACTGGTGGACAGGATGCCCTGCCACAGGACGAAGAGGCCACCAGCACCCCTCCCCTGCAGAAGGTGAACCAGCCCGCAAACGTTCCCTGAGATCTAGGCAGAAGCCAGAGACTATTGCCAAGACCCCTGCTAGTAAATAAGACTCTCCTGATTGTCACCCTGGTGTCCCTCTCTGTCACCCTGTCCACCTTGAACTGCCATTGCTCCCCTTCCTATGCCCCCTTGGACAATGCACCTGTGATACAAATAGACTGGACTCCAACCTGGACTTTCCTTCATCATCGTCCCAGCCCATTCCACATCCCCCTCTACCTCTTAGCACTTAAGTAAACACCCTTTGAAAAAATTCAAGTATAGAGTATGTCAAATGATTTAAGTATGTATACGTTAAACAAGGTTTAAACATTGAAAATCAACTGTACAGAAATGTATACATTGGAATAACCTGTAGTTGGCTGCAGTCAACACACCAGGAGCAATAGTGGGGCACAAATATCTGCAAATAGAGATGCCAAAGGCTACAGTGAGTGGCCATAGAGGTGGGAAAATCAGCCTGCTAGTGACAATGTCAAACATAAAACTGTCAATTAAATGTGAAGTTACACTGTCTTACCTGTGTGTCATTGGAAGTATTGATGAATTATTGCACTTCCTTTGTCCTCATCCTCTGCCTCCTCATCTTCACTGTCCTCAGGGTCCACTGCATCCACACGGCCATCTCTAGCCTCATCCTCCTGCAGAAAATGCACCTGGCGACGTAAGGCAAAGTTGTGCCACATACAGCTTGCCTCGATGATTGGCAAACCTTCTTGGGTGCGTAGTACAGGGATCCACCTGCAAGATGGAGGCAACAAAACCTGGCCTTCAGAGGCCAAAGGTCCTCTCTATAATTCTTCTTGTTCGTCCATGTGCCTCTTTGTAACATTCCTCTGCCCTTGTCCTGGGATTCCTCACAGGGGTCAGTAGCCATGAGAGGTTGGCGTAACCAGAGACACCAGCAAATATTGAGGGACAACTGTTAGCCACACACCAACCCTTAGGGCCCACACCATATACCCCAACATCCACTGGGTGGGAACCAGTGCTCACCTATTAGCCACAACCTGTGCCTCCGGAGTTGAGCCATCACATATTGGATGCTGCTACTCCTCAGGATGAAGGCATCATGCACAGACCCAGGATATTTTGCATTGACGTGGGTGATGTACTGGTCCGCCGGGCACACCATCTGCACATTCATCGAGTGAAAGCTCTTTCAATTTTTGAACACCTGTTCATTTCACCCGGGGGGGGGACAGATACTATATGTGTACCATCAATTGCCCTAGTAATATTAGGGATATGTCCCATTGCATAGAAATCAGCTTCACTGTGGCCATATCCTCCACCTGGGGGAAAACAATGTAGCAGCACATGTGTTTAATCAGGGCAGACAACACTCTGGTCAGGACTATTGAGAACATTGGCAGAGACATTCCTGCTGCCAAGCCCACTGTCACTTGGAAGGAGCCATTTGCCAGGAAATGGCACACTGATAGCACTCGCACAAGAGGGGGGATCCCTATGGGGTGACGAATAACAGATATTAGGTCAGGCTTCAATTGGGCAGACAGCTCTGTGATTGTGGTCCTGTCCAGTCTATAGGTGAGGATAATGTGCCTGTCCTCCATTGTTGCCAAGTCCTCCAGGGGTCTGTACATGGGGTATGTCTCCATCTCCTATTCACCTGCAGCGTTTGCAATCTATTGGGCAAAATAGTGAGCAGCTGGTCAGTATCTCTTATTTCTAACCACTACCTCTAAATGCATGTCGTGATTGTAACAGTATTTTGTTGGAGAGGTCCAAATGGTGCATATGTGTACTGTGATGCAGTTAGGAGCCATGGCCTGCATCCACCTCTGAAATGGCGTCTGCCTGTTCTGTTTGGAGCGACAGGTGGAAATGAGGTAATTCCGCTGACGTGCGCCATTGCAGGAGGCAGTCGAAAACTGCAGTGCAACTCCTCATTGGTTAACATTGGGCCCTATGGGGTACAGTGGCCAATGGTGATGCACGCCGGCGGTGACGGTATGCACCACCAAGAACATCACCGCCATTTTCTATCTGCTCACTCACTTGCTACCTGACCTTCAACAGGAGAGGACCTACACTGCAAGTGCTACTGTGACCTGTGTCTGGAACTGTCCATAGCTCGAGTCACTGGGGAAAGGGCCCCTGCCTTCACCACAGTGGAGTTGGAACGACTGGTGGATGGGGTCCTACTCTAGTACTGAATGCTGTATGGGCCTCCAGACCAACAGGTGAGTACACATGAGTAATATGCATGGGGTGTGAATGCATGAGGTGCTGTGTGTGAAGGCCTCATGTGGGGGGGGGTAGTGGATGGGCCCTGGGCAGTGTGCTGCATGTGTGGTGGGCCATGTCTGTGCTAATAAGGATGGGAAGTGGCATGGTGGGCGATGAGTGTAACAGGCCGGACCGTCGGACTACTCATTTTCCCTGTGTCCATTTCCCTGCAGGTCAGCACCCATCAGAAAAAGGGTATATGGCATGCCATCGCCAAGGACATGCAGAGCCTGGGGGTCTACGGCAGGCAGGGCACCCACTGTTGCAAACAGTGGGAGGACCTGAGATGCTAAGCATGGAAGATGGTGGAGGCCCAGCTGGGGATGGCCTCCCAACGAGGAAGTGGTGCCCGTCAAACCCTGATCGCCCCTGATGGTCCGCACACTGGTGGTGGCCTATCCAGAGCTGGATGGGCGCTCGGGGGCATCACAGCAGCCACAAGGGGGTGAGTACAGTGCCCCAATATACAACTTACACCTGGTGGGATGGTATCCAAGTGGAGGATGTGGGCCTGTGGGTGCCCCTAGGCCAGGCCTGACATTGTAGAGTAGGTCCCTTGTTGGACAGGATTCTGATGTAAAATACCTCCAACCAAGCTAGTAGGCATCAACTACTGGGCAGGGGTCTGTGGGTCTCAGGTTTGCTGCAATAGGCGTTAGGTGTCCCTATCCATGGGCTGGTGACTAGCATTGTGACTGGTAGTGCATTGCCTAGTGCGTAGGGCTGTTCCCTGTGTGTGTGTGTGTGTGTGTGTGTTGTGCACGCCAACAGTGGTGTTGTTGCTGCCATTGACCAAGTGTATCCTTTGTCTCTTCCCCCTCTTTTTGTTTTGTCACCCTGTCCTTATGTGCATTAGCATCATCTGGTGGAGGAGCTGAGGCACCGGCAATGGAAGGAGCTGTATCCCACAGGGCCCAGGAGTCCGAATCCACTGATGGTGAGGGCACCACTAGGACGGAGGGCGAGGGGAGCACCACAGCAGAGACAGGAGGGGACAGTTCGGACACGGATTCCTCCTCCGATGGATGCTCCCTGTTGTTGGTGGACACCTCTGTGCCCACCCCTTAGCTACAGGTACATCCCAAACCCCCGTACCAGCACTGCCCTCCCAGCAGCCCCTCAGTGTGTTTCCCGTGCCCACTCACCCAGGAGGGTGGGCACCTCCTTCGCCCCAGGCACCTCAGACCCTGACCCAGTGAGCCCTGCTGCCCTGAGTGAGGAGGCTATTGACCTCCAGCGATCCATCTCTGTTGGGCAGTCAACCATTGTGAATGCCATCCAAGGGCTGGCAGCCCAAATGCAACAGACAAATGCATTCCTGGAGGGCATTCACACTGGCATAGCGGGCCAACAGAGATCAATCCAGGCTCTGGCCTCATCTCTGATGGCAGCCACAGTCCCTGTTTCTAGCCTCCCCCTCCAACTTCCTCCACCCAATCCCAATCCACTCAACCCCAACCTATCCCAAGCACACAGTCAGACAAGCAGGCACCCAGGACAACACACAAGAGTGGACATGGCAAACACAAGCACCGCACTTCATCCCACTGACTCACACAAACACCCTTCAGACACAGACACACGAACTTCCACTGCCTCCACTGTGTCCCCCTCCTCCTCGTCTCCCTCCCAGTCTCGTCTCCACTCACACCTGCATGCACCACATCTACAGCTTCCATCACCAGCACACACACCACCACACCCCGCTCACGTGCAGTCACCACCCCCTCTACCATTCACACGTCCCCTGTGTACTCTCCCAGTGTGTCTGTGACGCCACCTCCCAGGATACACAAACGCAGGCACACACCCACCCAACAGCCATTCACCTGACGACAGCCTCCAGCGCATGCCCCTTCACCCAAAGTCACCAAACGAACACCTCCTACAACCACAACCTCTTCCTCCACTCCCAAACCCCCTCCAGCTACCCGTCCCAGTGTTCCCAAGAAACTTTTCCTGTCCAACCTTGACCTCTTTCCCTCACCTCCTCCACCCCGTCAGTCTCCTAGGGCCCGACTCTCCAGGTCCCAAGCTAGCACCTCAGCCACAACATCTCCGGGACCAGTGGTGCCTGTATTCACCGGAATCTGGAGTGCACCGGGCAGCAGGGCAGCCAGTGTGGCACAGAGCCACAGCAGGGACAGTCCCCCACGTTTGAAGCATCAAAAGTTGGCCAGTGCCCAGTGGGTGAGGAGGAAGACTCCAGCCACCAAAGCCGCTCCCAGGGGTACAGGTGGGAGTGTGGAGTCAGCTGCGACACCTTCCAAGGTGGGGAAGGGCCACAAGAAACTCAGCAAGTCTGGGAAGAGCAGCATGGCGGAGAAGACTGCCACCATCCCCACTGCCCAGGAGGCCACCGCCATCATCCCCGCGGCCCAGGAGGCCACCACCATCATCCCCGCTGCCCAGGAGGCCACCGCCAGCATCAGCCCAGCTGCCCAGGAGGCCACTGCCAGCACCAGCCCTGCTGCCCAGGAGGCCAGCACCAGCCCAGCTGCCCAGGAGGTCACCGCCAGCACCAGCCCAGTTACCCAGGGGGCCACCGCCAGCACCAGCCCTGCTGCCCAGGACAGGACGGCCAGCACCAGGCCTGCTACCCAGGACAGGACCGCCAGCACCAGCCCCACTGGGCCATCAAGGACCGCCAGCACAAGCACCGCTGGGCCATAAAGGACCGCCAGCACCAGCCCAGCTGGGCCATAAAGGACCGCCAGCACCAGCCCCGCTGGGCCAGACAGGACCGCCAGCAACTGAGTCACTGCCAAGGACCCCGCTGCCACAAGCACAGCTGAACAGGAAACTGCCGCCACAAGCACCGCTGAACAGGACACTGCCGCCACAAGCACCGTTGCCAAGGACACCGCCGCAACAAGCACTGCTGGCCCATGAGTGCCAAAGGCCTCTGTCCTTGGCAGGATGAAGCACTCTGGGCACAAAGCCCCCTTCAGAACTAATGGAGAGATACATCCACTACCTCAGTCCTTGGCAGGATGAAGCACTCTGTGCACCATGCCCCCTCCAGAACCAGTGGAGACTGTTATCCACTTGGGAGACTGTGGCTTTGCACTCCCCAGGATAAAGCAGTGGGCAAACCACCCACTAGAGAGACTTGAGAGACTGTGGCTTTGCACTCCCCAGGATAAAGCAGTGGGCAAAAAACCCACTGTAGAGACTTGAGAGACTGTGGCTTTGCACTACCCAGGATGGTACAGTGGGCAAACCACCCACTGTAGAGACTTGAGAGACTGTGGCTTTGCACTCCCCAGGATGGAGCAGTGGGCAAACCACCCACCATAGAGACTTGAGAGACTGTGGCTTTGCACTCCTCAGGATGGAACAGTGGGCAACCCACCCACTGTAGAGACTTGAGAGACTGTGGCTTTGCACTCCCCAGGATAAAGCAGTGGGCAAACCACCCACTGTAGAGACTTCAGAGACTGCGGCTTTGCACTCCCCAGGATTGAACAGTGGGCATGTGGCCCCTTCGTGGATTTGGCGTCGTGCACTCAACCGGCTGAGGTGCCCCCCTCTCCCTTCCCCCTGAGGTGCCTGTTTTATTGCTATCTGATGCCCCTGCAGTGTTCTCTCCATCATGTTCGGTATTGAGTGTGGGCCTCGCACATGCCATGTAGGGCCAGTGTTCCACGGACTTCAATGGAGCACTACCTGGACTACTATTCTTGGTGTATATATTTGTTTATAGTGTATATATATTTTTGCGTGCTGGATTTTAATATATTACAATGGTTAGACTAATTTGCTTTTGTCTTGCATTCTTCCGGGGGGTTTGGGGATGTAACTGTAATGTATCATGCTGTATTAGTGTGTGTGTTGTGGTGGGTGAGGGTGGGGGTGTTGCTTGTGTGTGTCCCTGTTTTTTCCCTCCCCCCTCCCCTGTGTCGTAGGTGCAGTGCTCACTGTGGTCTTCGCCGCCGGCGTTCGTGCTCCTGGTAGAGGACCAAGAAGATAAGGGCTGGCAGGATCTGGAGCTCGGGTTCTATGGCGTCCTGATTCCTCGTGGGGTGTGCAGAGGTGAGCGTTTTCCCTTCGAAGTCCTGTTTCCGCCGAGTTTTTGTTCACGGTGTATCCGCCTCAGAAAAGGTGGCAGATTGGTAGGTTGTGATAATGTGGGCAGTACATTGTCCTCCACCTGTCTGTTGGCAGTGACCGCCGCGCTGTTTGTTTGTACCGCCGTGGCAGTCGGAGTGTTAAAGTGGCTGTCTTTGTTTGCCGTTTCTGCCACGGTCGTGATTCCACTTTTTTTACCTCCGGCCTGTTGGCGGTCTTACCGCCGCTTTAACACCGACCGCCAGGGTTGTAATGACCACCACAGTGTTTCATGAGATTGTTTGATTTTTGGAAACAGCATAGCCCTCATCTGAGTAAAATCTTAACACTTTGGTACAAAGTAACTAGGAAAAAACATGAGTTTGAAAGGAGTGAAGAGCAGCTGTGTGTTTTTCATTTGGCAAATGAAATAATTCAAAAGACTTTGGACTTGTTTACAGTGCAAGAGGGAAACATTGAGTTACATGTAACTGTTCAGGGACAGTATGCTAACTGGAGTATGTGGCAGAAACAGGGGAGGATGAGGGTGCCCCTGAGGTTTTGGATTAGAAAACTACCTGACTTTGGGGAGTGCTATACTCCTTTCGAAAAACAGCTTTTGGCTTGTTATTGGGCTCTAGTGGATACTGGGCAAATAATACTAGGTCATAATGTAATTCTGAAACCTGAAATACCAGTCATGCAGTCAGCGATGAGTTCACCTAAATCTCACTGTATTGGACATGCACAAGAGGCTAGTATTATACACTGGATCTGGTACATACAAGACAGGGCTCGAGTAGGACCGGCAGGCACTGCAGCCATACATGAACAGGTGTCACACGCCCCTATACAGGATGAGGAGAGAGTGCAGAAGGTACCACAGGTAAAAAAGACTTCAGGGAAATGGAGTGTCAATTTGAATTCTTGTCCCCTGAGGATAGGAAGCATGTTTGGTTTACTAATGATTCATTCAAATATGTGGGTACTAAAAGACATTGGAAAGCAGTGTCATACAATTCAGTTACTGAAGAGTTGTTGTCTACCACAGGAGAAAGAAAAAGTAGCCAATATGCAGAGTTGCACACTGTGTGTCAGACTCTAAAGCAAGAGCTGCCTGGGAAGTGTCATTTTTACACTGATTCCTGGTTCATTACCAATGGATTAGCCGTTTGGCTTTCCACATGGCATGCACATAACTGGTTCATTCATTTAAAGGAAATGAGGAGCAAAGAGTTGTGGCAGGAAATTTGGGAAATGTTAGAACAGAGTAAAGTCATAGATCGTGCTCATTGTTCCATTGACTCACTAGAATGCTGGTTCAATTCCCTTGCAGACGTCAAAGACAAAAATTCGGAGATAGAAGTATCAAACCAGTATTCTGGCTTGGTGGGGATGGCTAATTGGGCGCACCAGAAATGCGGACACCTGGGAGAAAAAGCCACTCACAGGTGGGCAGAGATTAGAGAGATGCACATTCCCCTAGATTTGAAAAAAAACTGTGATTTTGCAATATTCTATTTGTCAGCACACACAACAGAGATCTGTCCCACAAACAGTCAAAGATCAATTTGGGAGAGGGAAGTTACCAGGATAGATAGAAATCATAGCTATTCTGTTATATAGTGGAGAAGCTGATTTATTCATACAGATTGGAAACAGAATTGTCCAACTTGTCATAAGTGCAGTGTATGGAGGATTGGTAAGGAAGGGGACTGCCCCAGTCCTTCTGACAGTGCTAGGAAGGAGAAGCTGTGATTCAGCAGATAAAAGCATCATTGTTAAGGTGTGGGTTGAATCCCCAAATGGCCATTCAGAACCTGCAGAAATTATAGCAAAGAGCCCCAATAACATCTTGCTGATTATAAAACAAGGAAAGGAAAAAGGAGAGCACATTTCAGATGACAAAAGTTATTTGCAAGAAAAATCAAACTTGTTTCTTTCACAGATCTTACTGAGACTTGCCACTGACCATGAGTGTGCTGTGTGGTTTCTCTTCGGGCGTTTGCGCGTGGGGTCGGTGGAGGGACCGCACCCCCAACTTGAACCTGGTTGGTAACCTTTCTGCAATGCTACCGCTGCTTTTAAAGTATAAAACCTATAGATCCATTGTGCGCAAATTGTGCTTCACAGATTAAAGGTCTACATGGGAACAACACAGAGTAACATGGATGTTCTGTCAACTTGTTTGATTACATTTTTCCACTAGAACTAACCCATGGCTTGCTCTCATCTGATGACTGCTGCGAGTCTAATTAAGCATGTTTTAAATTGCCAGTTGGCTGACTATTCTCGTATGGGAACACTTATATTCCAGCAAACCTTTCAGGTGGACCATGTACCTTTACATGATTAGGACTCATGATGGTTCCGTCTAACTCTATACATATTCGCTATCCCAGAGATGCTATGCAACTAGATAAAAATTGTTATTCAGATATTCAGCTATTATCCCAATCAGAGTATCTAAGCTTCAGTCTTTTCATTGTAGGTTTGTCTGGTTTAACTGTTTATAAGATCAATACGTTAATCCACTTCCATGGCTTTCTAGTGATTGCTTTTATCCTTGCATTATGTTGCTGTATACAATGCAAACCTGATTTGCTTATGATGTTTTCTTTTTGTTTTAAATAAGAGAAAAGTACACAAAATCATTGATCAACGGGTGGAAATTTAATGAAAATATGTATGTTTCACCACTGACTTTGTGTTGCACCACTTTGCATCTGGATTAGTTTTTTAGTGTTCACCAATTGCAGATTACATTTTGTATTCAATTTAGTTGCTTATTGACTTTATCGTGGCTTTAGACATTACAGTTAAGCTGTGTTTTTCCACATGGTAAACTGTGCTTGTTTTTTGTGTTCTTTCTCACCGAACAGTTAGTCAGCCAGCATGATAAGAATGTACATGTTTTTTCAGTGCAGGGAACGGTTCGGCCTTGGGAGAAGAGCCTTGAGGGGTTGGCCAGTTTTCAATGCTTTTCCTTCCAACTCTGACCTACAGTAGTCAGCATGTTTGAATATTTCTCTTTGATGGGAGGGGTTTTCTCCAGAAAGCCCTTTTGGTTCTTTAAGATATAAAAAGGTGGCCCTGCTCAGTAGCGGTGGAATTTCCAAGACCTCAGTCAGGATTAGACGTTGAATACCTGACACACATTTGTCCCGTGAGGGTGGATATCTCTTTCTCGCAGTTGAACGGGGTCATCTTCTTGCTGGCATGAGAAAGATGAAGAGTTTGGCAGGCGTACGGTGCTGAATTTTTTTACTTTATTCTTTGCTCTGCAATTATGCTATAATATAATCACATATATTTGCTGTGTACATTGCAGTTGAGAATCATTTTGGGTATATTTTCCTTTCATTGCTGTGACTATTTTTAAATGTGTGCTTTCGACCTACTGATCTCCTTTTTAGGAACCTCATGGTGAAATAATCATAAATGTCTTCTTTGAACTGAGAAGTGCATTCCAGAGATTTTTGTCAGCTCGGTCATTAGTGAAAGCAAAACAAGTGTACGTGTCAGCTGTTTGTAGGCGTTTGTCATATATCTGGATTTGGGAGCTGCACCCATTCACATGCCCCACTCTCGCTATGGTGACTTGGATCTGTGGTGTTTGTTTTGTTTGTTTTGCTACTATATATATATATATATATATATATAGTATATATATATATATATATATATATTTACGAAGAACTCTGTGTTATTATACGCCATGAATGGAATTCCAGGCCAACATAAGCTGTTACTTTGTTTTAATGGTGAGAATGTAATAAGCATCAGAGCACTTTGCTGAAAGAATCACAGCATACAATTGATCGGCAGGACCTGTTATCACATATCCAGTGTTTTTACAGCTTGTTGATGGTTGTTCCATTTGGGTAATACTGAACATTCAAATGACTAACAGGAACTTTTGTAGTGTGTTGCGGCTGTATGGAGATATTTTGCTCTGAGGATGCCTTACCTTTGATGGTTCGACAGTGGGGTAGCTCTTGAATTAGGCAAACTTGACTTGGCGTAAATCATCTCTGCAGCAGCACTTCAGTATTGTTTCCATCATGGATGAAGCAATCCGCTCCAGAATGGAGGTTGCATGGGATTTATTTGATGAGAGTATTACAAGTTCAACACATTGCAACCATCATCACAGGACAGGCAGAATTGCAGGGGGTTGTGTCTTTGAAACAACAATTATGGCATTTGGAAAAATTGTTCAAGAAAGAAATCAATAGAAGCTGAGAGGTAATCTCTTTAAACAACTACATTGAGGTTGGCAGAGTACCATGTGGCATCAGAATAATGATAACCCCAATGTATGCAAATCCGCACCCCAAACTTTTGGAGGAATGGTCTACATTAATGGCAGCTACGCGTAAGAGCATGTTGGAGCTCCTTTCAAAATGTGCGACAATGGAGTTGACGCAGATCAGTGAGGAGATTAAAAATCTTAAAGCAGCCTTGAAAAAATAACGTGGCACAAGATGAGATAAGGAGCTTCTACAAGAAGACGGAGGGGTGACTTACAAAATATGAAGAAGAAATTAAACTCAAAAAGAGAAGAAAATTCTTAAGAGACAAGACTGATTATGCTACTGGACGCATCCTCACTTTTGGTAGGAAGTTCGACCAGGCAAGAAAGGATTTTTGACAAAATGAGGCTTTAAGACAATAGGAGATATTATCATCCGAGTCAAGTGTGGAAAATGCCTCAGATATTGGGGAACAACCGGGCACACACAGCTCTAAAGGGCAACCATTTACAACAATGGAAGAGTAGCGTTTTTTACCACTAAATCAATGACCACAAAGGAAGCCTCCGAAAGAAAGGGGAGAAGGCGGAGATGCAAAAAGATTAGGAGAGGTAGAATTGCAGCAAGAAACCAAGAAGCAAGCTGGGAGAAAGAAGCGACAGGGCAGGAGGAAGAGAAATTGGGTGAGAATAAACTAAAAATAGTAAACACTCCTTCCTCTATCCCATGATGAACAGACAGTTCTTGAACTGGGATTGTCCTTCTGCCCTGACTATATCAAGACATGTATTGATATTTTTCAATTTGTTAGAAAATTTAGATTATTGAAACTCTTTACCCCACAGAAGGATAAATGTTTTCAACAATACCCAAAGATGGTTTCAGATACTATGGATAAGCCTAAGGGATTGACTGTAGGTGATATTGAAGGTTTAGCCACCCTCAAAGAACTGGAAGTAGGGAAAAGATTATGGGATACTGAAATAGATTTGTTGAAGGAACTGAGATTGGAAACTGGGGATGTAAGTGACAGCAAGTTCAAGCCAAAATCAAGATGTAATCCCATGACCCCTCATGATAATATTGATGCTTTTCATGAAGCGGTTATTTTTGATCTTTTTAAATTATGCAGAATCAGCAGGGATATGTTTGCTAGTAATTTAACACCAGGCCAACGAGCAGCATTATTCTCATTAAATGAGGCAACCTCTTTCATTATCAGACGAGCAGATAAAGGTGGGAATGTTGTCTTTTGGGATATGGAGAAATACTAGAAAGAAGCGAGGAGACAGTTGTTACTTTCAAATTGTTATGAGAGGTCGACAGTGACAGCATATCGAACTTCAATAACATTATTTCTTGATTTACTTACTGAAAGTTACAACTATGGTCTTCTCACAGAGGATGAGTTGAAATTCCTGACAGTCAAGAAACCTATAGCACCTTGCTTTTATATGTTGCCAAAAATGCATAAGGACAACCAGAACACCCCCCCCCCGGTAGACCAATAGTGTCGGTGAAGTGCAGTCTATTGGAAAATACTTCGATATATTTAGACTATTTCTTATGTCTGTATGTATTTAGTCTGCTTTCTTACTGTAGAGACAGCACGGATTTCATTACTAAGGTACAAAATATTCTGTGGAAATCCCATTATATAATGGTGACTATAGATGTAGTGTCCCTGTATATTTGTATCCCACATGACTTAGGCATCCGGGCTTGTAAGCACTTTTTTAGAGATAAACCCATTATACTATACGAACATTCTGAATTGCTTTTAAAAATGCTGAGGTTCTGTTTGGAGAATAATTTCTTCTTATTTGAGGATCAATGGTACAGACAAACTACAGGGACTGTGATGGGAAGTTCCTTTGCCCCAAGCTATGCCTGTCTGTTTATGGGGTGGTGGGAGACACAACATGTAATGTTGGATGATAATGAGAAATGGTCCAAACATATAATTCTCTGAACTAGATATATTGATGATATTTTTGCAATTTGGGATGGTCCAGAGGCAGCATTATATGATTTTGTGGACTGGTTACCCACTAATGATTTCAATCTCAGATTCACATACAAAATACATAAACAGATTATAGAATTCCTGGATGTTGAGGTCACAGTTGAAGGAGATACTCTTCAGACCAAGCTCTTTGGGAAAAGCACAGCGGAAAACAGTATTTTACATGCTTATAGCCATCACCCGCCTAATTTGAAGTGGAGTATACCTTATGGGGAATTACTCAGGGCAAAAAGAAATTGCAGTACATCTCAGAGCTTTCAGAGTGAACAAGCGAATATGATTAGAAGGTTTAAATCTAAGGGATATCCAACAAAAGTAATTAAGAACGCCTGTCAAAAGGTGGCAGAGATCCAAAGAGATGTTTTGTTAATTCCAAAAAAGAAGAAAAGAAAATGAAAACACTCTGAGACTTATAACTACCTTTAATGCTTATTCCTCAGAAGTGAAGAAGATTGTGATTCAATATTAGCATTTGGTAAAGGCAGATAAGGTGATTGGTCAGATAGTCAGCCTTCATCCAAGAATAATATACAGAAAAAGCAGCTCTCTACAGGATATGTTAGTACATAGTTATCAGATCAAACGTAGGGAGACATTTTTAGGCAAGCAACAAGGTTTCTATAAATGCGCTAAATGCAAGGCTTGTAGGAATAGTATGAGCTGCAAAACGTACACATTACCTACTGGAAAGGAAGTGAAAATTAAGAAATTCCTAAATTGTAATTCAGATTTTGCTATTATCTGTCCATGTGGATTACGGTATGTTGGCAGCACGATTTTTCCAATTAAAAAACGGATTTTGGAACACTGGCGTGCCATCAAGAACAAAGATGCAACTTATCCGGTGGCCCGCCACTATAACTTGGTGCATGAAGGAAAAATGCATGTAATGTAATTTTTTGGAATAGACAGGGTGCTACCAACCCCGAAGGGGGGGTGATAGGGAGTGAAAACTCAGAAGGTTGGAATCTGAGTATATAATACTTTTAAATAGCAGACACCCGTGGGGATTAAACCAGGATAAGGAACTTTTTTGGGTCAATATAGAAACGCGTTGCCATTGCAAGTTAATACTTTGTAACTTTGTGAAAGAATTTACGAGCCTTAAGTAAACATTGAAGTTGTTTGGAGTGCCGGCTGCAATTAAATTGTTTTTTTGATATTATTTTTGGGTCCTGCGCCCATAGCGGTGCACCAACTTCACGTGGCAAAATCAGGAAGAACAACAGGAATGGACGTTATAGTTATGTTCTGAATTTATTCATAAAAAAAAATAGAAATTCAACAGTTATCGTTACCTGAGCTAACTATAACTTGTGCTCCCTTAATGCACTGCTTATGACTTCACATATTACATCACTCATGACACAGTCAGTGACATCACTGATGACATCACTGATGACATCTCATATGATATCACTGATGACATCATACACACAGTCATACACCCACTCATTTGCTGATACAAACTCTTGTATACCCACACACTCACATGCTTATTCAGAGATGCAAAAAAGTAGTGATGTGCCCTGAGGCCAACCCCCTATAAGCACCCAACCGTGCACGTCCTTCACCATGCACAGGGGAGGGTGCCTGCAAATACCTGGCCTGCAGCCAGACCCTTCGGCCAACATCCCCCAACAAACCAATTCCATGCCGTGCACAGCTCTTTTGCCATGCAGGGTGGGAGTTAGCCACACCTTCTCTTGGATTTGAGAATAGGTGTGAGATGGTGCACCTGGGGGTGAAAGTGGCTTTCAGATTTTCTGTCTGGATGTGAGAGTGCGTACATCAATGTTTTAGTGGGTGCATCAGTGTTCAAAGGTCTATGAGTGGCTGCATGAGGGTATCAGTGGGTCTGTGAGTAGGTGCATGAGTGTCTGAGTGGGTCTGTGAGTGGGTGTGTGAGTGTCTGAGTGGGTCTGTGAGTGGGTGCATAAGTGTCTAAGTGGGAGTATGAGTGGGAGAAATTGATTGAAAGAGACAGAACTAGAGAAAGAAAGTGACAGAGAAAAAGAGACTTTTTTTAGGATTTCATATCTCATAAACTTAGAATTAGATATTTTTGTTGGATTTAACAAAAAAATGTATTTAATATATTTAAAAAGTAGACATTTTTTCTAAAAAAAACATATTGGGTGCTGGCAGGAGCCAGCTCCATTACTTTGATCCTGCCTCATGGGAGCAGCTTTTTTCTCTGCTTGTGCCTGGTATAGGGTACCACAGTTTTCTGGGGGCCCATGACGCTGTGATCGAACTCCTGGAGATGGGATCTACATAGCTGATCTTTGGGGAGGAATGCCCCTATCCATTCTCCCCAAAAAATAAACTGGTTCTTAGGAATGGGGTCCTAAGGGCCTCTTTAAAGCTTGGAAAGGAAGCTGTGCACCCCACCTCTATCAATAAAAGGGTGTCCCCAGAGAATGTTGTCCCTGAGGCCTCATGAAGGGTCGAGGAGGATGGCCACAGGCCCCACTTCCCAAAATGAATCTCTGAACTGCAGGGGATTGTTTTTCAGTGGCCTCTATGAGGCTCCAAGAGGAAGACCCACTGCCCCTTCCCCATCATATAAATACCCACCCAGCAAAGATGGAGCCCCAGGGCCTCACAAAAGCTCAGGGAGGGGGGGGCACTAACTTTCTCCATAATAAGTAACAAACTATGCTGCCCCCAAGATCTGTGAATCCTCTACAGTGGCAATTAAAAACAATTGCATTTTTGGCCCCCAGATGGGTCTGTCTAGACACCCCCCCCCCAACAAGGTCTTAGGAAGCAGGGTATTCCTACCCCACCTCACTATGGCCCATATTTATAATTTTTGGCTCAAATCTGCGCCAGCGCAGATTTGCATCGAAAAGTTTACCGCAAACTACAACCATTCCAAAGTGCGAGCAGGGCGCCTTATTTATGGAATGATGTAGCCGGTGCTGTGGCCTGGTTAGCATAAAAATAAATGACGGTAACTGGGCAGTGGAGGTGAAGGTGTTGTGTAGCCATTTTAGTTTTAGCTCCATGCACGTTATTTTAACACACTAGGCCGCTGTGCACTTTAACCTAGATATATTTTATTCAGCCTTGTCTTATTATTGTTACAATAGCCATTTTTACGGTCCTGTTTTATTTCTATCTAATTGTTTTTGCCTAGTCCAGCACTCTGTTCTCAAACAAGACATTCTTGATCACTTTGTGCTTCTTCCAAGGCTACAGCTTTACATTGCCGGTGAACGTGGTAGGAGATTAGGGCCAGATGTATCAAAGGGTTTTTGCCATTCTGTGACAATGGGAAAATGTGTTTGTACATATGGCCCTTAGTCTCCAACATTCTTAAAAAATACATATCCTTACGTAGGGACATTTTCTCAGAACATCAGCTGTGTTATTATAAAAACACTTCCTTGTCCCTTACACGTTAGAGGGAGATTCCAGCCAGGGAACCACATCTGTATGCTGATTGCCAAGTGCTTCGCTGCAGATGTTAACGCAGACCGCATGCCTTTGCTCAGGTATGGGGGTTGATGTATTCCATGGGGAACCTGAAAGGCAGAATTAGGGGCATATTTATACTCTCTCTGCGCCGAATGTGCATCAAAAATGTTGACGCCCAATCGGCGCAAACCTTGCCACATATTTAAACTTTGACGCCCGAGCCTGCGGACGCCAAAATCCCGCTGTGTGCATCATTTTCTGGATGCGGAAAACCACCTTGCGTTAATCATATGCAAGGTAGGCGTTCCCGTCCAAAAAAAGACGTAAACGGCTGTGCGTCGTATTTATGCTTCCGGGCAAAAATCCTGCACGGCTGGGAGGCAGAGGCGGAAAATGACGCACAGCCCGATTTGAGTCAAAAATTCATGCCTGGGTCAGGGCAGGCGTTAAAATGGGGCAAACACACCTGTATTTAATCAGAGCACACAGAAGCAACAGCAGAGCAGCAAAAGGGAGACATGGAGGTGCTTCTCATCCAGTGTGCACGCAGACGCAGAGCCCAGCAACAATGACAGCAGCTACCACAACACCAGCAGGGACCCCAAAGGCAGCGCAGAAGGCAGGAGATGATAGTCCGCACGAGGACAACCCTTCATGGCCTCAGGGAACAAGACATCATCCAGAGGTACAGGTTGAATTGGCAGGCCATTCAGCAGCTGCTGCGCAACATAGAGCAACAGTTGGCACCCACCTTGCTGACACCCTGCACCATCCCAACAGAAACCAAGCTGCTAGCTGTACTTGACATGTTGGCAAGTGGCTCCTTTCAAAGCACTTGCACCCTGGTTGCCGGGATATCACAGCCATCATTCTCTGCCTTCTTGCCCAAAGTACTGGATACCATCATTGAACTCACACCACGCCACATCTGCTTCCCAAACACAAAGCAGAAGCAGCAGGAGACAAAACAGGGGTTTTACCTCATTAATGGATTCCCACACTTCCTTGGTGCCATTGACTGCACACATGTACGCCTTGTGCCACCTGCTGCAACTGAACACCTCTACCACAACAGGAAGCACACACACTCCATCAATGTGCAGGCCATTGTCGATCACCAAGGATTGATCACCAACATCGTGGCAAAGTATCCTGGGAGTGTCCATGACTCATTCATCTTCCGTCACTGTACCATCAATCAACACTTCCAGGATGGATGATATGGCAATGGACTACTTGTTGGTAAGTACAGAAACCTACTTATATACACACTGCACAGCAACCCTCTAGGACACACAACACATACACCACAACAGCAAGATGTGGACAGGAACACACTGAGGTTGTGACACAGCTAGCCATGTTTGATAGGTCTGCAGTGAACCTGTCACACATCTGAAATTAGTGTACAGTCAAATGTTAAGACATCAATGATCACAACGTATGGAGAGGTTTGGCTAATTGTCACCTTGCAAAATGTAAGCGTCTCAGTGATGTTTGAATGAATCCATTGCATATGTCTAAAGGTATGGGATGTCCAGGGTACATAGATGCTAACGTGTTACCACCACTGTGAATTTGAATCTGTGTATGGAACTATCATCTCACCCCCAGTGAAGGCATAGGGACACTTGCATCACAAGTCACAATGTTAGGGAGTGCACACTGTACTGCAAATCCCAAAACATACTGCTGACAACCGGTCAGCAGCCAAACACACACTCAGCCTAGGAAACAACCCAATGCAGATGGTACATCCTAGAAGCCTATGAAGCAACACAATGACACAAAAGGGTCACAGACAACACAAGACAACTACTGCCATGCAAGGTGATATTAATGGGGCAAGCTACATCAACATGATCCCAATCATTTTCTTTTTCAGTTGATCAGGGGTATGGGATCCAGCCATGGATTATGACACCATTTGGCAACCCAAGCACTGCAGCAGGGCGTACCTACAATGAGGCACATAGGAGGACACGCACCATAGTGGAGAGGACCTTTGGCATCCTCCAGTCGAGATTCATGTGCCTCAACATCACTGGTGGCAGCCTCCTATATTCACCAGAAATGGTCTGTAGGATCATTTTAACATGTGCCATCCTGCACAACATTTGTATACGAAGGAACATTCCCCTATTAGAACCAAAGCCACAAATGCCTGAAGAGGAGGAAGAGGAGGATGCTGGCCTGCAACGTGAGGGGGAACAACAAAACACAGCTGCTGGATTGCGTAGGCGCCAACATATTGTGAACAGTTTCTTTTAAAACAACTCACAATCACCACTGTAGCAACATATGTAAATAAACACCGATAATAATCACCATATCATGGTCTGGGTAATCATTTTTGCTCACCTTTATCTCTAACCATCAGAATAACAGTGTAGCCTCATGGAGCATTGCTGATATACCGATCAGGACACAGAACATTCCAAAGCAATTGTGATGCGTATTACACAACAGTCACATACATACACACTGTAAATGACATATATCCTGTACATTTCACCTTTGAAGGGCAATAGCAGAAGACCACACATATTTCACACATACATGTTGGCAACATGGTTCATCGCCGCATATGGCACACAACTAAGACACCATCAGTCTATAAGGGATAAAAATGCCTCATACATGAGGCAGTGGATGTGCTATTGCATTGCTAACAGGAATGTATGACCAGACCCTTGACAGCAGTAAGTCGTACAGCACCTATCTTTGCAAGGACTATCTGTGACTAGAGTTCCATAGAAGCAGAACATAGACAGCACAAGTACCACACCTATGACATTCCATGTACATGTCAGCCCATTTCCTAACTCCTGACACACCCATGCTCCTGGTCTCACCCCACCTGTCTGAAGAGGTCCCTGGAATGGTAATATGTGTAGCCAGACATTCCCTCCTCTCCACACACAGACTAACAATAGTAATCCAGTGTGCTTCACCCTTTCCTATGGTATGCCATTGTCATAGTACATCTGACTGCATGGACGTCAGGTCAATTAATACACTGGCTTGTAGTTTCTAAGCCCTGTTATCACCTGTAGATTGCTTCCCATGTGAAAGGTACTGTTGGCCATTTGAACTCAAATCTCACCTACAGGACTTGTGCAGATGCTTGGAACAGCATAGAAGTTGCCATTTTGCCGATTACACTGTTATGCATTGCTAGAAAATAAGCCGTGCACCACAGCCCTTGGGTTTATGTGTCACCTTCCAAAACACAGGACAAACACAGTTTTCCATGTCAACTGTCTTGTTCTTCCTCCTACCAGTGTAAGTCAGACCACTGAGTGTGTACCTTGTGAAATTGCTGGATCCTGATTGACCCTGCATCATGTCAGACTGACTGGCACCTGTCTGTGTGTTATCCTAAAGGTTCCTTGTGGCTACATATCTACAGCACTTGCTTTCCCAAACCTCACATTCCTCAGGGGGTATTTTGTCAGGTGCTTCCTCGATGCATACTCAAATACATTGTATAGCATCATCTGCTTTTTAATTGTACCATAATTGTAAAATTGTCTTTGAATACCAAAATCATGGCCTATACCTTGTCTGGGTCTCATGTATGCATGAACGACAAAGTGTGACAGTGTACCAGGGCCGTATGCAGGGATTGGGTATGGTGCCTCCAGCAGAACCAGCAACCTCTGATAATGTGCATGAAAATTCCACACATGTTAGGACCCTGACAGTTCACACGCTGAATCAGATTGCTCACAACATATTGATGGCCTGTGCGTGCTGACTAGCTGCAAGATTAATCAACACAGAGGCTATGATGTTCCCAGATGTTCCCAGATGCAGTGGGAACTTTACATGCCAACCTGTGTACAAATGTTGTGATGACACCTGCCGGAACATGACTCCTGAGATATGATCTCACTCAGCACACCAAGGTTGCCTTGTTGACAGTCTCATAACACGTCTGCAGTGACAGGGTGGGACCATCCCCATGTAGGTTCTCATGTCCTCATCGACTTTACTTCCATTGATCTCCGAAGGATACTCAGTAGATACAGGAATAGCCGCCACTGACTCATGCTGAGACCTGGACGTAACTGTGACAACACAGACCCCTAAAAATAAACAGGATCAACATTGGACCACACACATAAACCAGACACCTCTGTGCAATTGATCACTGGAAATATGTGGCCACGTGCTGCCTCGTCTGCTGGTCCACCACTGCCACAGGAGAGTTGTGGCTCAGTCATATTACCACAACTGTGGGGTGAAATTACAGTTGTGGGTCACCTTTGGCTTTCCGTGTCAATAACAAGGTACCCACTTAGTCTGTACGTGTGCCTGACTCACAGTGGGTTCACCAACAAGCAGTTTCCAAATTTCCAGGACATGTGATGGGCAACTTTCAGACCATTGACATGAACAAGAGTCTGCCATCTATCCGGTGCATGCTTTTTAATTTGTGGTGTCTACGTTACCCAAAATCTTGGAAGTGCACACAACAGATGTTGCTACATGTATGACTAACACAAGTCCTCTCTCATTTCCACACTGACTTGCATCTAAGGTTTAGACACATTGGGGGTCATTACAACCTCGGTGGTCTTTTTTGAAGACCGCTGAGGGACCGCCGTGCGGAAGACCGCCAGTGGTGGCGCTTTTCCGCTAGGTCTATTATGACCGTTGGCAGCTCTCCGTCCTTTTACCGACGGAGAGCCGCCAACAGCCATACTGGCGGGAGGCGGGGAAGTGGAGGTTGCTCCAACTCCACCGCCACGCCAACAGAACACCGCCCACCGAATCACGTCCTGTGATTCGCAGTGGCGGTGTTCTGTTGACGGTGTGGTGTCGGCGGAGCTGCCCCCATGGCTCCCGTCCCCTCCCGGAGGATCGTCGGACCAGGTAAGTCGATCGTCCGTGAGGGGAGGGGGGTGGGGGGTGTTGTGTGTGTATGTAGAGGGGGTGTGTGAGTGCGTGTATGCTTGCAGGGGTGTTGCGTGTATGGGAATGAGTGCGTGTATGTCTGTGGGTATGTCTGTATGGATGTGTGCGTGTATGTTTGAATGCGGGTGTGCGTGTCTGACTGTGTGTGTGGATGTAGGCATGTATGTCGCCGTGTGTGCATGTAAGTGTGTAGGTGGTGCCTGTGTGCTTGTCGTGTGGGTATGGATGATGTGGGGGGTCGGGGTGGGGAGGGGGGCCCTGCCACCTTTGGGGGGTGGCAGGGGTGGGGGGGTATAAGGGAGGGAGTCGAGGCGGGGGTGGGGGAGACCCCTATCAGTGCCAGGGAAGGAATTCCCTGGCACTGATAGTGCTCACCGCCATGGATTTCATGGCGGTTCAAACCACTGGAAATCCACGGCGGTAAGCCGGGTCCAAATACCGCCGGCGGTCTAGTGACGGCCGCCGGGCTGGAAACCCAGGTCTCCAGCCGAGCGGTCATCTCCGCCCTGGCGGGCAGAACGGAGAACCGGCGGATGACCATGGCGGTAACTGCCATGGTCATAATTCCCCAAAGTAAGACCGCCAGCCTGTTGGCGGTCTTACCGCCGGTTTAACACCGACCGCCAGGGTTGTAATGACCCCCATTGACTTCACATTCATACAAGCATATTTTCAATAATGCATCTTGTGATGCACACACATTGGGTCAACAACTACATTAGTAGCCAATGCACACACATTGAGCCATAGGCATGGAGGTATTGTAAGCGTCACCTTGTATCATCTCCTGACGCCAAACATGCCCAATTTGTGCAATACCCATATGTAGGCCACTAGACTGTGTGGCTGTGTTCAGAGTTTTGTCTAGTCAAATTGTGCTTTTGTCTCCTGTGTGGTCCATTACTTGTCATTTTGTGAATAAAGTATTGTTGTTGTATCCTGTCTGAGTGTTTATTGTGTACTATTGTCTAGTACTGTATTGTCTTTGTTGTTTTTGGGAGTCTGTTGTGAATAGTGATAGTTTGGGGATAGTTGGGCTGTTTTAGTTGATTAGTTTACGTTTTTCTTATTCTACTTTCCCCCTATTCTCCTTTGTTCTCCTTTATCCCCTATTAACCTATTTTTCTGCTAAGATGTTGGGTAGGTCACGTCTTGGCAAGATGGGTGAGGAGGAGCTTGGGGGTTTCATATGGCTGGTGTGCCATTTCCTCCCTCTTATGATTGAGGCAGGTGGGCGGGTGATACAGGGATATCACACCGAGACACTGAGGCTCCAGTGGGGAAATTATTGCATCACTTGCAACGCGTCTATCGGACCCCAAGGAATGACCACCAGCTGAAGTACTGCTGGGCTGACCTCATCTCCAGGGAGCAAGATCTGCTGGACCACCTGGGAATTGTGATTGGTGGCCCTGTTGGTGAGTGCAAATCATGTAAATCTGCACAATTAAATGCTCTGTAGTGACATCAGATGATTTGTACAATAGCTGCCAGCAATGTTCTTGAGTGTGTGGAATGCTTTGGAAACATACAGGGTCATTGATGGACTATGTTAAGGACCACAATTGCTAGCTGTCAGCTGCCGCCTTTGTGTAAAACAGCAACACAAATCAGGAGCCAATTATGTATATATATAGGTCACATTTGCCTGTGAGGAATAGATTTTAAAAATCATTATCAACATTTGTTGACGCAACAGGTAGACTGACTTTCGAAATACTACATAGTGCTGGAAATGAGTGCAGGCTTCACGTCTATTGATGATAGCAATGTGGCCCAAACATATGTCTCATGTGTGTCTGGTGAGTGTGTAAGGCAAGCGATCACAGAAGTTCTATAAATCTTAGGGATTATTGTGGTCCTTCATCATTTCGGATACATGTCAGATCTGGATTTGAGACATAGGGAAAATGTGCAAGGTGCCCTCAGCTAACATCTTAGACTGGTAGCTAGTGTTTGTTGTTCCACCTTTTGTTTACGGATGGCTGGCCGAAGGTATGCAAATGGGTTCATATTTCTATGGTTGGTGCAACTCTTCATAGCTGGGCCACATCAAATGAATAAACTGTAACAACATGAGTGCTTACAACTGTCCCTGCCCCTCTGTACATTGTACCTGTGTGTCAAAAATTTGTCATGGCCACAATGGCTGGTTGAATGGTAATGCACTCCTCAAGGAAAGTGGCTTTGGATGTCTCTCTTGGATACAAATGATGAGACAAATACACTCCATTGTTGTGTCTGCTCACTAATGAAGGAGCATGTTTGCAACCACATGATAGTTAGGGCCACTGCATGTGTGTAGATATGTGTGTAAATTTCACAGGAGACCCATGGTATTCACATGTTAGCCGTGCTATATTTGATGCAGTATCATCATGTCTGAGTGGCTTTACTTACTTATGTAATCTTACACATAGTATTTGTCTTTGGAATTGTTGGACAGTGCACAGAATTTGAGCACATTTCTCCCTTCCATGCCTTACAGGTGGACCCGCACCCTACACTGTGGGCGAGATGGCTTCATTCGAGGACCCAGACAACTCCAGTAAGTGTTGATATGTCTGTTATGTGTTGTGTTTGCTGGTGATGTGTGATGGACTCCTGTGTGTTGAACACATAGCAAGGTGTGATGCGCTGGACCATCATTTCTCTTGTTCCATAAGTGAGATTTCATTTTATCACCATTTTAGAGTTGGCCAATGCTTATCCTATTGTCTTATTTAAGGATTCTAGGTCACTCCTGTAGGCCCCGCAATGTGAATGGGGATGAGTCATGTGGATAACACTTGTATCAGCAAGTCGCACTGGACCTAATCTGTGATTTAGTCAGCCAGTGAGACCCATATTCTCCCAGAATGGGGCTGCAAAATGCTTACCCACAGACCTCTGTTTCCCTATTCACTAATGTACTTATTAAACTGTAGGTTGAACTTCCGAGCAGCATGTAGCTCCACATGTAGTGCTACGAGTATGTGGCACTCGAGTGCAATGGCCTAGGTGTGCATGCAAATCATGGCCAGGGGTTTTGTTGCATTTCTGTGTTAGTTGTAAATCATGGCTTACTGGAAGTATATGATGTGGACAAAGGTCTGCATTTCCAGACATGTGCGGCGCTGGGATTGGTCAAGGGTTTGCTGTCTCCTATTTGTAGATACACCTTACCTGTGGTGTGTGTGTAGAGCCAAACACATGTCCAGCTTTCATAAGCTTCCTGGGTGTCCATGTTGTTTTTGAAATTGTTAGTTGTTTCTTCACCCCCACCACCCTCAAACACAGGCATGGGTTTGTGAATAGTGTACCTAGGACTGATGATACAAGTTTGGTACACAGACATGTAAATCAGTGAATCTTTTGTCTGAACCTAGTATACACACTCATGTTTTGCACATGAGTACTATACTAGCAAGTCCATTTACAACTTGCAGATCATGTGGCCCTAGATTTCCATCCCGTACAATTACATTTGTAGCCCTGGCATTGGCTGGGGATGTGCTGCATGATTGTTAGCTGACAACTGGCAGAACTCTGCTGCCAAAACGTGCCAGTTGTTACCCATCTTGTAGGGTTTGGATGTGCTATGTGTGATACGACCTGTGTAGGCTGGCCTGCCATGTACTTCCTCAGGGACATTCAATGATCTGTATGATGATATGAGCTGTTACAAGTACAGTAGATGTATTGTCTGATTTACTTCTTGTGCCATTTCACATAATGCAGTTCCTAATGTAATTTTTTTGATTTGTCTTCACAGCTGCAAATATGGCACCCATCCAGGTGTGCGAATTCCAAAGGCGGGCAATGAGGTACCAGCATATACTGCAGGTAGAGTCGGGGTACCAAAGAATGGCCCGCAGGTACCGAAACGAACGGGCCTCCGGAGCCTGGAGGGCATTTCCACAGGGTGGCCCTTCTTTGCCCATCACAGCCACCACTGCACCACCACCACTACCACCCAGGTGGCACCACCAACAACTGGGACCGTTGTGGCAACAACATCAGCAAGTGCTCCAGGCCCTAGCACAGCACCACCAGCAGGAAAGCCCACAGACATTGACCCTACACTTCCTCAGCTGGCACACAGACCACCCCAACTGCAACTATTGACCCTGCTGCTTTTGTGGAGATGCAGCGTAAATTGGACCGTGTCCTGCGAAAAATAAGTCACCTGCGGCAGGATGTTCGCCATATTAACCGGCGGGTGCGGTCCATTAAGCAGACCCTCCGAAGGGCCAACCTATAGACATTTTGATGGACATGATTCCCTGCCCTCCCTCCTCTTTCCTTATTCTTATACTTTGTGGGTTTACGGGTCTTAGTGTTAGGTTAGTACAGGCTCTTAGTTTAGTTAGTGTTAGTGGGTGGGGGGTCCTGATTACTTCTACTGTTTCTTTTGGAGTGTGTTGAGCAATGTTGGGGTTCTTGTGTGTTTTGAAAAAAAAAATTGAAAAAAAATATTAAAATAAAAAATAAAAAAATATATATATTTATTTAGTATAGGATAGTATGTGTTTAGGTTAGTATCTGTTGTCCTCCATGTGTCATGTCTCATAAGGGGGTTGGGGGGTTGATGTTTAGAATGTTTCGTTACATGTGATAAGTAAGTTTAGCTTAGGTTAGTTAAGGCTTTTCCCCGAGTTTTCTCTTCTGTTTCTACAGTTTCATAAATATGTAGTAAACCCTTTACAGTATGTGTGAAATGCTTGAAGATCAGGGCCTTGACATGAGTGTACATGATTTCTTTTGTATTAGAATTTGTGTCCTATGCTACAAACAAATCCCAAATTAGCTGTAACATTGGCAGCTACCACAAAGCTACCTTGCAAAGATTAGACCATTAATTGCAACCACCAATCACAGTTACTATGGATCCCAACGTTTTTTTTTTCAATAAGTATGTTTTCAATGTCACATACAGTGCTTCAAGATTTGGTATTGGGGACACTGTGTTATGTCTGACTGCAGTGTGATATTCAAGGCAACCCTTATAAGCTGAGTGGTAGTAAGCACTCTTGTAGTATTGTGTTCATGACTCACATAGATCATTTGTGACACTGTTCAGCATGATTACGTATTTGGATGTAAACTCAGACACCTTCATTCATGCAGTTTGTTGACTGTTTGCTTAGATTTGTGGGCAATGTTATATTTGTTAGTTTTGCATGGAGGCAACATTTTGCTGGCACTATTTAATGGCTTAGATATCCCTTGAGGAAGCTTTATTCTGTCCAACACAGCATTATGGTGTATGGTTTCTCTTTTCATCAGTTGTCTACTGCACGGTTGATGTGTCACATTACACACAGACAAAGTGGTTGTGGAAGTGCTATTTATTGAAAAGTGCTGTAGTGCTATATGTACGTTGTCCATGATTGTGAGTCCATTATAGTGACATCTTCCATTGTGATCCTACACAAGTGCTAAAGGAAAATGCATTTGACATGCTGGGGTGATGTGTCAGAATGTGCAGAGGGACAGGATTTGCCAATGAGTAAGTGGGAGACAATCACAAGGCAGGCTGACAGGATATACAGTGGTTTGCAGAACAGTCATTGAGTACAGTTGTTGCAAGACTGGCATGTTACAAAGCGCAGGACCTTGGTAATAGGTGGCCATGTGGCTGGGACTAGTGCTTCCGGGTACTTGTACGTGTGAAGGTGATCTGTTCCATGTCTTCTTCTGATGTGTGTGTTGCCTCCTCTGTCCTTGGTGGTGCTGGTTGTGAAGGGGCAACAAACACCTCAGTGTTTGAAGACGTGGAGTCAGACATCCCAGTCGCTGCTACCTATGAGGGTCTTAAGGGCAGTACTGCTGCAAGGAGGATCTGCTGGTTCTTAAGAATAGCAGCCACATCACGATGGTAGGCAGCCAGGTCGGCCCTGAGGGGGTCATGATTGCATTTGTGCATGCAGTGGAAGGTTTGGGGTGCGAGGTGTTGTGGCAACTCCCTTACTGCAGTGGTGAATTCCTTTACAGTTTGCTGTAGTCCTTGCAGGATGGATGTTAGCGCATGCATGGCTGCTGCCTGATCTGCAGATGACATCATGCATGAACGCACCCCCTCTAGGCCCCTCTAGGCTGGCTACCATAGTTTGCATCCCCACGCGCACCTCCTTGGCCAGCTCCCGCTGTACTTCAACTACAGTTCTCTCAAAGCTGGTGCCTGTGTTATCTGAAACCTCAGCTGTATTGGAGCTGGCAGGTCTTACAATTGGGGTGGTGGGTGGGTCCTCTGTGATGGCTGCTTGTTCTGTGCTCCTCCTTGTGACTGAAGGTGGGGTCTGGAGGGTTCCAAGGATATCTTGGAGGGTCTGGTGGCTGATGTTTGTCAGCTCGTCATCCATGTCATCAGGGTAGTCCTGGACAGGCATATCTGCAGGAGATCCATTGTCCTCTGCAATGAAATAGGGTACAATTAGTGTGTCTGTGTTGTGGCATTGGTGATGTGACATGCCTGTCTTGTGATGATTTCTCATTGTGATCTTGTTTCCTGTTCATTGCTCCAGTCTTTCAGATGGGCATTCTCCCAGGCCTATGCCCCAGCTGCACGTCACATGTATTGTGGTAAGTTTTTTGACTTGTCGGCATCATCTCCTCTAGGTGTTGGTTTTGGCCAAATAGTGAATTGCTACCTTCTTGTCCTACTCAACCCTCCGTCTACATCCGGTCTCATGGTGAGACCTTTCACTGGCTGTGGGTGCTCTGATGGCACTAGAAGCACACTTAACAATCTGGACTTGCCCCAGTCTCTGATCTTTCACATCCACTTATATGTAGTTGAAATGTAGCGTATACTGTGCATAGCATTGTTATGGCACGATATGGATGTTAGCATTGGTAATGTGTACAGCGGATGTTGGGGAACGTGTGGACATTGGATTGCTCTAATAGTCGTAGCAGTGTCCTATTTCCTCCTCTGACTATGCACGTGTATTTCAGTGACCAGTTACATGTGTCCTCCCCCTCAATGATGTTGTCTGAGCAGTATGACATTTGGGATGTTGCATTGTGACCCAGGCACAGGATGGACCCTGGCATATTCTGCATGGGTGTGACCTTAGTGCTGTGTAGCTCCTAATGTTGATGACATTGACTGATGCTTGCGGCAACTATGGGCATTCACAATTGACAGGACTGGAACATTTGTCTTGTTTCAGGGGATTGTTAAAGTTGTCATCCTCAACCCACTAATTTAGGTGTGTATGATCCATGGGGACGTTACTGCCATTGCCTACTTGAGCTTGACACAGAGAGGAGGTGGTAGTGGCAACTGTTGTCACTGTTACATTCCAGTTGTCTGTATGGCTAGAGGTTGTTAATTGGGCCCTAGTTAATGTAGGGGGTAAAGTGGCTGACGTGTGACTGGATGTCAGTTTGACGTTGTGCTCTTCCCTCCTGGCGTGGCTTTACCTGTGCTACATCGTTGGCATGGCAGCATACCCCCATGGAACTGTTGTTGGTGTTGTGTTATGGTGTGCCCCAGCTTTTCTCTGTACCGGCCATGCCCCCATACCGTACCCCTTTACCCATGCCCCTCCATGCATATGATGACTTCCATGCATTTTGTAGTGGGTATTCCAGCCACGGATGTAGTTGACATTAGTGCATTTTAATTCCCCATGCGACTTACCCTGCATGTGCGTTGTCTCCTGGTAGTCTGTGCTGTCCTGTCCTTGAATCCCTGTGACAATCTCCTCAGGGATGACGGCTGCCACCATCTCCTCCATGTGGTCCAGGGCCTCCTGGTGTGCTGAACTCCCACCTCCAGTCTGCAGTGCTGTCTTCCTGTTCCTGGCCATCTTTTCCTTGGACCTGCGCTTGCAGTCATGTCAGCGTTTCTTGCACTTGATGACTGTTCTGCGTACTTTCTGCCACACTGTTAATCTTGTCAACAATTTGTTGTCATATTGCCTCTCTCCTACTGACTGGAAACTCTGAGGTGACAAACAGTTGGTGCTGGTGTTCCGTCACCTCTTTTACCAGAATTTCCTGCTTCCCTGCACTGAAGTGACACTTTCTTTTCTTCTTCACCCTGTCCTGGTTTTTGTGTGGGTCCTCCTGGCTGGTTCCTGGTCTGTTGTCATCTTCCTGGGGTCTTTACAGGCATCTGGACTCCATTTTGGCTCTCCTCTGCTGAAATGGCTGTGTTGGCGGGGAATTTTGACGCTATTGCATCAAAAAACGCTGCATATCCGGTTTACGGTGTCGTAAATCGGCTCACAGTCTTTTCCGCCGCGTTAACATCGTTTTCCTTTATGATGTGACGCTGCGGTGTGCGTAAAAAAAAATGACTTACACCTGTGGTTTGTGCCGCTGTGCGTCAAAGTATAAATTTGATGCCCGCACGGCGCACCGAAATGGCGTTAGCCGGGCGTAATATTTTTTACGCAAAACTGCACCGCCGGAGTTTTGCGTCAAAAAGTATAAATATGGGCCTTAGTGCTTAACATGCTGTGCTCTATCATAGCTTAGGTAGGAATTAGTCCACTGATTATAGTGACAACATGGTGGTGTTGTTTTTATGCTTCACTCTTCTGGTCACAATTCTAATACTGTCATGTTATGTCGTCCTGGTTATTGCAGCTCACGCTTTGCTTTCTAAGATGCAGTAATTTTTATCAAACGTATTATTGAAACATATACTGCTTCTGTTTGCCATTTATAAATGAGACTAAATTGTAAATGAGGGAACCGGATGATACCTGAGTGACCACGACTTCCTTGAGAAGCTAAGTATGTTATGCGCTCGGCTGCCCAATCATCACTATCTGTTGGTAGGGATGAGGCACTGCTAGTTAGCCGGAGCAAAACCCGGATTAGAGTGGCAGGCGTCACCCGCAGTGGGTTAGACTTAATATCCCACACCGTGGACGATTCTGCCGCTCAAATCCAGTAGTCTCATTAGAATAATGAGATCCTACACGACAAAGGGAAGACTGGGGGCTGAGCGCCAAAGAATGGTGCAAGTCGGGTTATTGTCAGAAATATTGGCTCTAACCTGACTTCTGTCCCTTGGGCATAGCCATTGGGCACAGTGGCATGTAAGGGGGCCCAGGTTAGGCCCCCATGCCACTTTAAAATAAAAATTAAAATAAAAATAAAAATAAAAATACTTACCAAAACTTACCTGGACTTACCGTAGATGGTCCCCTCATCCATGGGTGTCCTCCAGGGGTGGGCGAGGGTTGCAGGGGGTGTCCCTAGGGGCAGGGAAGGGCACTTGTGGACTGCTTGCATGGTCGCACACCATGGAAAGGAGCACACATGTCCCTTAATGCCCACCCTGACCCATGCGTTAAAAAATGGCACTAAACCGGTTTAGAGTCATTTTTTAAGGCGCAAATGCCTTTGAGTCATTTTTTGCAGAAGAACACCTACCTTGCATGTCATTAACCCAAGGTAGGTTTCCACTGTAAAAAAATGGCTCTCACTCCATTAATTTGGCGCTAGACGGATCAAGCACCAAAGTATAAATATGGAGTTAAGTTTGCGCCCAATTTGCGTAATAAAAATGACGCAAATTCAGTGCAAACAGAGTATAAATATGGGCCTATGTCTTTTTATTTCTTTATACTAGGACATGGGACTGAGTCCCCAAGTTATAAAATGCCTGCCGCCACATCTTTGCGGATGTGATGGTAGCCAATCAGATCGGATCTCACGATCTCTTGGCTCTGCAGATCCTCAGCAAAGTGTATATCCATGCATTCTGAGACTTCATTACTCAAAAACTACTGAACAAATTTACACTAATTCACAAAAAGTATTCTTTACGGACCAAGATCTAACATTATTCTAAACATGGTGTAATTTTGTTCAGAAGCTTTCGCTGTGGATGTGTCTAATATTCCTATAGAAAAATGAATGGGGAAAACACATTTTGTGACACACCTTTTTCTCAGCCCCAGCTTGATGAATGACAACATAATTTTCCAGAAAGGAGCTGAATAGGATGAGACTTTTTCTAGAAAGATTTGTGCAGTGCCAAACTCATTAGCAAACCAAAAAAAATCTTCTATAAGGAAAAGTTGGCCCTAACCACAACTATCTAGTGGCAACTGCTGAAGTATAGGTTCAGAGTAGATCTGTCTTTGCAGAGTGAGCTGTAATTTTCCCGTTGGAGTAGGGTCAAAATTGATATGCACATGGCTGTGGGCGAGTATTTACAGGTGGCTAAGATTAATTCAAGTATTTAATTGTTCACCTTTTTGTATACTTTAGGGTATGCCCAGACGTTTGTCCCGTGCACTCGGTGTCACTGGTACCAAACTATACATGGTGATGCACCCAACCTAAGGCGATGTTGGGCCTAAGTTGCTGTGTTCCGTTTCAGGGACATGTCCTGGCAGCTTTGGTGGACTGTTCCCACTTGAGGAGGCTCAACACTGATTTGCGTACGGCTGGGTCCAAACTGAGGTGGCATAGGCCAATATTTATACTTTTTGACGCAAATCAGTGCTAGGGCAGATTGCGTCAAAAAGTTTACCGCCGGCTAACACCATTCCAATGCGCCAGCAGGGTGACTTATTTATGGAACGACGTTAGCCAGCGCTGCAGCCTGGTTAGCATCAAAATAAATGACGGTAACCGGGCAGCGGAGGCGAAGGGAAGACTGGGGGATGTGCCCCAAAGAATGGTGCAAGTCAGGTTAGAGTCAAAAATATTGGCCCTAACCTGACTGGCGCCATTTTATGATGCAAAACCCCCATGGAAATTACTCCTGTCTTAGCAAACACAGAAGTCATACCCCCCTGCCAAATGGCCATGCCCAGGGGACTTCTGACCCCTGGGCACGGCCATTGGGCACAGTGGCTTGTAAGGGGGCCCAAGTTAGGCCCCCATGCCACTTAAAAAATATTTATATATATATATATATATATACTTACCTGCCCTTACCTGCACTCACCATGGATGGGTCCCCCCATCCATGGGTGTCCTCTAGGGGTGGGCGAGGGTGGCAGGGGGTGTCCCTGGGGGCAGGGAAGGGCACCTGTGGACTGCTTCTATGGTCAGACACCATGGAAATTAGCCCACAGGTCCCTTAACGCCTGCCCTGACCCAGGCGTTAAAATATGGTGCTAAACCGGTTTAGAGTCAATTTTAAGGCCCTCCCGTGCGTCATTTGTGCACAGGAGTATAAATAAGGCTCAAATGCCTTTGAGTCATTTTTTGCCCGGGAACGCCTACCTTGCATGTCATTAACACAAGGTAGATTTCCAGAATACAAAAATTACTCTCACTCCATTAATTTGGAGCTGGACGGGTCTAGTGCCAAAGTATAAATATGGAGTTAAGTTTGTGCCGAACTTGCGTGAAACAAATGATGCAAATTCGGCGCAAACAGAGTATAAATATGGGCTCATGTGTTTTTATTTCTTTTTCTAGGACATGGGACTGAGTCCCCAAGTTCTAAAATGCCTGACGCCATATCTTTGTTGATGTGATGGCAGCCAATCAGATCGGATCTCACGATCTGTTGGCTCTGCAGATCCTCAGCAAAGTCTATATCTATGCATTCGGAGACTTCATTTCTCAAAAACTACTGAACAAATTTACATTAATTCACAAAAAGCACTCTTCACGGACCTAGACCTAGCATTATGCCAAATTTGGTGTAATTTCGTTCAGAAGCTTTGGCTGTAGATGTGTCTAATATTCCTATGGAAAAATGAATGGGGAAAACACATTTTGTGACGCACCTTTTTCTCAACCCCAGCTTGATGAATGACAACATAAGTTTCCAGAAAGGAGCTGAATAGGATGAGACTTTTTCTAGAAAGATTTGTGCAGCGCCAAACTCATTAGCAAACCAAAAAGAATCTTCTCTAAGGAAAAGTGGCCCTAACAACAACTACCCAGTGGCAACTGCTGAAGTATAGCTTCAGAGCAGATCTGTCTTTGCAGAGTGAGCTGTACTGTTCCCATTGGAGCATGGTCAAAACTGATATGCACATGGCTGTGGGTGAGTATTTACCAGTGGCTAAGATTAATGGGCATGGCCATTGGGCACAGTGGCATGTAAGGGGGCCCAAGTTAGGCCCCCCTATGTCACTTAAAAAAAAAACAATTATACTTCCCTGCACTTACCTGCACTCACTATGGATGTGTCCCCCCATGCATGGGTGTCCTCCAGGGATGGGTAAGGGTGGCAGGGGATGTCCCTGGGTGCAGGGAAGGGCACCTGTGGACTGCTTCCATGGTCTCCCACCATGGGAATTAACCCACAGGTCCCTTAACGCCTGCCCTGACCCAGGCGTTAAAAAACAGCGCAAATCCGGCTGGGCACCATGTTTTAAGGCCCGGCTCCTCCTGTGTGTCATTTTGACGCCGGAGGATAAATAAGCAGCACATGCCTTAGAGTCATATTTTGCACGGGAACGCCTACCTTGCATGTCATTAGCGCAAGTTAGGTTTTCACGTATAAAAAATGACTCAAACTCCATAACTTTGGCGCTAGACGCGTCTAGCACCGTATAAATATGGAGTTACGTTTGTGCCGAATTTGCGTAAAACAAATGATGCAATTCCAGCGCGAACAGGGTATAAATATGGGCCTAACCGCATCAAAAGTATATAGATATCCACTGGTTAATGGGCCTCATTTTCCTGGTCTTTGGGAGCTGAGTATTTGCTCGCATTTTTTGTAACAATAGGTTTCTCAGAAAGGCTGATTTGTTTTACTGATGGGTTTTCTTTGAGTGTATGAGCATAAATATTCCCAGCAACCTCTACATAGAATTAATGATTCATTGCCACTACTATGACTGAAACTGGGGCCGTACATTCAAACTAGGGTTTGATTTGATGAAGGCCGAGTTCATCCTGTGAATTTCTGAATTCCCATCAAGTACTCTAAAATCTAAATCACTCCTATATTGTAATGACACTGGAGGCAACCTCGTATCTAAAATAGATAAGGTAACAGATACAAGAAATTCCCCAGGCTGCAACCTCAGTGTGTCTGTATTTCTTCTGGTGGCTCCACCAGAAAACTCTCTTCACATCTCAGTGGCTTCCGAACAAAAAGTTACAGATGTGAAAGGAAAAAGGGTCTCGATCAAAAGCTCCTGGCTTTCACCCTGTTCTCCACCATCATTTTTTAATGCAGAATGTGATTCTTGTGTTTAGTGAAAAGTTAGATGGAGCGCAGGATTCAGGTTTCTGATCGTTTTTTCCAGAGCTAGGTGTAGTACTTTGTCAATGGGATTCGATGTGTGCATAACGTGGGACCCTTTTCTGGATAGTTTTATCACTCGTTTAATTGTCTTAACGGCACTGTTCTAAAACCCAGACAACTCTGGTAGGCTAATATACAATTCTAGAAATGAGAAATTAAATTGGGCACATGAGGTGTTATTTTAAAACAGGCGTGGACGTTCCTCCATAATATTAACATATTTTGTTAATTAAGAACATGTTGCTGATTTCTCAGCATCGCATTTAAGGTGCTGTCTTAAGGAATACGGGGGCATATTTATACTCCGTTTGCGCCGAATTTGCGTCGTTTTTTTCGACGCAAATTCGGCGCAAAACTAACGCCATATTTATACTTTGGCGTTAGACGCGTCTAGCGCCAAAGTATGAGGAAAGAGCGTCATTTTTTTGCGTGAACGCCTTCCTTGCGTTAATGAGATGCAAGGTAGGCGTTCCCGTCTAAAAAAATGACTGCGACGCAAATGCGTCGTATTTATCCTCCCGGGCAAAAATCACGCCCAGGAGTGGGCGGGGCAAAAAACCCCGCATTTGCGCCGGATTTTAGCGCCTGGGTCAGGGCAGGCGTTAAGGGACCTGTGGGCTCAAAATGAGCCCCCAGCTGCCCTCCCATGCCCCCAGGGACCCCCCCTGCCACCCTTGCCCACCCCAGGAGGACACCCAAGGATGGAGGGACCCATCCCAGGGACATTCAGGTAAGTTCAGGTAAGTATAATTTTTTATTTTTTTAATATTTTTTTTTGGCATAGGGGGGCCTGATTTGTGCCCCCCTACATGCCTCAATGCCCAATGACCATGCCCAGGGGACATAAGTCCCCTGGGCATGGCCATTGGGCAAGGGGGCATGACTCCTGTCTTTACTAAGACAGGAGTCATGTAAATGGCGTCTGGGCGTCGTTAAAAATGGCGCAAATCGGGTGGAGGCGATTTTTGGGCGTCAACCTGACTTGCACCATTTTAAGACGCCCTAACGCCATTTTCCCCAACGCCGGCGCTGCCTGGTGTACGTGTTTTTTTTCCACGCACACCAGGCAGCGCCGGTCTGCTAGCGCCGGCTAACGCCATTCAATAAATACGGCGCCCGCATGGCGCTTCAGAATGGCGTTAGCCGGCGCAAAACTTTTTGACGCTAAACTGCGTTAGCGCAGTTTAGCGTCAAAAAGTATAAATACGGGCCACAGAGTTCTGCTTCCCACGCATACCATTTTTCCCAGAGCATGCTGCCTACAACACCCTGGAATGAGAGAAGCATATAAACGATGGAAAGTGGATCTGGTCATGATTACTTACAGGTCCTGCTGTTCCAAAGTTGAACCTGAGCAATCATTATCAGAGTTAACAGACAACAGTAGTCAGTTCTCCATGCATCATGTGCCCTTGCAGCAGCTGTGACCATGGCTGCTCTTGACAAAAGTTGTTGACGCTTTCCGCAGGGAAACCGTAAGAAGTAGATAAAGATCCTTGCAAACTACTCTCCCCTTCTGGAGAATCAGTGAAACTAGTAATGTGGAGGTGTGTTTAGGTCAGTGCACTATAGCCGAGTCCGCAGTTTAATAACCGCCACATCTCACTCAATGAAAACAAGTATCAAAAGGAGAACATTTATTTTTGGATGAAGTTAAATAGCACCAATGGAGGTCAATCGTAGCAAAACGTGCGAGGCGAACCTCACAGATTTGTATATTGGCTTCTGTGAATAAACAATATTAGCAAATTATCCACCAAGATCTGTTCTTACCGCAGCACAAAGGTGAAGCATCACTTGTGCAGAGTAGCAGGTGCATTGCTGATCCTAAAATGAAAGTTACAGAAGGAATAAAGGTGCAAAGGCACAACTTTCACCTAATGGTAAAGTGACTTACAGCATCTAGCCCAACTCACACTGCTACCAACTGTTAATATTTTGGAACCAGTATAGCACACAGATCTATCAGTTTGTTGTGCCAAAAAATGTTTTTAATTCCAATGATTGCGACTGTGAGGTAGTAAGGCATTTCGCTAGAGGAGGGGGGGCAAGTGATCATTTAATTATATTTCTATTTTTCCTTGAACATATCCCATTGCCAAACTCTTTTCGAAGGGCCACAGGGAAAGCAGGTTGTACGAAATGGCCTCTCTGTAGGGTCACCCCCAAACATTTTACCTTCCCCCCTTCTTTTTTTCTGACCTCATTTTTGCTGGTTTTAGGACTCTGTGCACTCTACCACTGCTAACCAGTTCTAAGTGCATATGTTCTCTCCCTTAAACACGGTAACATTGGCTCATACCCAATTGGCAAATATAATTTACTTGTTAAGTCCCCAGTAAAGTGCAATACATGTGCCCAGTGACTGTAAATTGAATGCTACTAGTGGGCCTGCAGCACTGGTAATGCCACCCACATAAGTAGCCCCTTCACCATGTCTCATGCCTGACATTGCAAGGCCTGTGGGTGCAGTTTCACTGCCACTTCGACTTGGTATTTAATAGTACTTGCAAAGCCTTAAATTACCCTTTTTTCTACACATAAGTCAATCCTAAGGTAGGACCTAGGTAATCCACAGGGCAGGGTGCTATGTAGGTAAAAGGCAGGACGTGTACATGTACAACTCCAAAATTCGTTTTCCACTACTGTGACGCCTGCTCCTTTCACGGATAGCATTAGGGCTACCCTCATATACTGTTTGAGTGGTAGATTCTGATCAGAAAGGGATAACCGGGTTAAGTTTAGTACGGCCAGAATGGTAACAGAAAACCCTGCTTATTGGTGAGGTTGGATTTTTTATTACTATTTTAGAAATACCACCTTTAGAAAGTGAGCATTTCTCTGCACTTAAAATCCATCTGTGCCTTACAGCCTGTCTCCAATCAACGTCTGTGCTGGGCTGGTTGACAGCTTCCTTGTACATTTCACCCAGACAACCATAAACACAGGATACTCTGTCACACCTACACTCATCTGCATCCTGAGTGGGCCTTCAGTGGAAGGGTGGAAGGCCTGACACATTTTAAATGCTAGTGGCCTCTTCTCACACAATGGATTGCCAAATCCCCTACTGGGACACTGCCCGACAGACCTGTACTGAAAAGGGACCTTGTGCACTTCAAAACCACTCTATGAAGTCTCCCCCACTGCAAAGGCATTTTTGCGTATATAAACTGGGTCCCTGACTCCACCAAATCAGACACTTCTGGATCTTAACCTGCAACCTGTCAAGAGGAACCGCCTGGCTGCCCAAATGACTCATCTGGACTGCTTTGCTGAGAAGGACTGCTGCCCTGCTGTTGCTGTGCTGCCTTGCTGCCCTCTGACTTTGTTGAGAAGTGCTCCCAAGAGTTTGGATTCAGCTTGCCTCCTTTTTTAGGAAGTCTCAGGGCCAAAAAGACTTTGGCCCTTATTATGACATTGGCAGAAAATCCCGCTTACCGCCATGCTGACTGCTGCCAACCTACGGCCGCACGGCGGACATCCGCTCACCATATTATGACACACACATACCAATGCGTCACTATTTAGCCACATACACAATTCCACCACACCAAAGGTCAGTGCTAAACTAGCGGTACCAAAACACACACCGTTATGCCAACAGAACTACGCCCACCACATTATGACCCACAAATCACCACAGTGGACATTCAATTGCGGTAAACCATTGGCGGTACACACCGACGAGCTCAAAATACACACACACATACAAAAAACACCACATTGGACAATTCAAACTACACACACCTGACACCCATACACACATCACACCACTATAAAACACAAACCCACAGTACCCACAACCCTTTACGAATACAAACCATTGGCACGAGACAGACACCACAACCACAGACAAGACCAGAGCCACACACCACCATTACCTATACACCACCCACGCACTTACATCACACACCCCAATAAATCACCCTACACACCCTCACTCACACTACTCACACAACACCCGTGGCACCAGAAAGACACCCCCGATTCTCAGAGGAGAAGCTAAGGGTCATGGAGGAGGAAATCATCCGGGGTAGAGCCACAGCTATTTGGAGCACAGGTGCAGCAGATATCCATTGCTAGGAAGATGTAGCTATTGCGGAGGATTGTGGACAGGGTCAACACTGTGGGACAGCACCCAAAAACCATGGATGACATCAGGAAGAGGTGGAACGACCTGCGGGGAAGGTACGTTCCATTGCAGCAAGGCACCAACTTGCTGTACAGAGGACTTGCAATGGACCCCTAACTCCTCCCCCAAAAGTAACAACATGGTAGGAGCAAGTCTTCCTAATCATGCATCCTGAGGTCCTGGCAGGAGTTGCAGGAGGACTGGACTCTGGTAAGTCAGCTCACTATTTCTATCACCCCCCCTACCTGCATGCCATCACATACCCTCACCCTCACTCCCATCACTCAACCACCTCCCACACACCCTACCATCACATATCACTCATCCCAATGCTAAGCCCTGCATGCACCACCAATGCATGGACACCAGTCATAGCCCTGCATGGACACCTATCACTAAAGCATGCACACTAGAGAGAATCAGCTATCCCACCATATACCAACTCACACAAGTGAAAGCTGCCAGGGCGAATACAACCAAAGAGGGCCACCCACAGATGCACAATGTGTCACACATAGAAACAATAACACTGCATTCACATCCCCACAGGTACCCCATCCAATGTCAGTGGAGAAGAGGTGCCAGCACTATCCAGTCCCCCCACAGAAGAGGCCCACAGTGATGACAGCGACTCTGGTCACCTGGATCTGGATGACCAACCTGACCCATCAGGGACCTCTGGACAGTCCGTAACCCAGCCACAGTCACCCACCACTACAGAGCCTCCCCACTCAGGAAACAACACCACAGGACCCACCCAGCGTACCCATACCTCTGTCCCCAGGACACGTCAATCAGCAGTGTGTCCACACTTCAAGGACCCCAGGGAACACCTCGCCCCCATGACAATCAGGGACCTGGGAGTCCATGGAAGTGGGCACACAGTTCAGGGGACAGAGGCACTGGACAACAGGGAAACTGGGAGGAGTGCTGTGTGCCACGGGGAGGACAGGCCCAGGGAACCGACTCTCCAGAAGGCACTCACCGAGATTCTGGGAGCATACCAACATTCTCAGGATACCCTGGGCAAGATCCTTGCCAACTTGCAGGAGAACAGGCGGCTGCAGGAGGGACTGTACCAGGGGATCAGGGGGGCTTGCAGGCCATAAGCACCATCCTGGTCTCCACTGCTGGCAGACATGGCCACCATTATGAGGGAGTCAGCCTCACAACAGCGGGCCGCTGCCACTAGCCAGACATCTGAACTGCCTTCCACTTCCACTGCCGCTAGTGGACAGGAGGCCCCGCAACAGGACCAACAGGCTAACAGCACCCCTCCCCCTGCAGAAGGTGAACCACCCAGCAAACGTTCACTGCGATCTAGGCAGAATCTAGAGACTATTGCCAAGACCCCCTCCAGGAAATGAGACTCTCCTGATTGTCACCCTTGTGTCCCACTCTGTCACGCTGTCCATCTTGAACTGCCATTTCTCCTCTTCCTATGTCCCCTTGGACAATGCACCTGTGCTACCAATAGACTGGAACTATACCTTGGACTTTCTTCCATCATAACCCCAGCCGAATGCACTTGCCCCTCTAATTATTAGCACTTAAATAAACACCCTTTGAAAAAAAAATACGTATAGTATGGAGTATGTCAAATTATTTAAGTATATATTTGTATAACCAGGTTCAACCATTGCAATTCAAATGTACAGTAATGGTCACATTGGAAGGATCTGTAGTTGGCTGCAGTGATCACACCAGGAGCAATAGTGGGGCACCAACATCTGCAAAATGAGTTACCAAAGGGTACAGTGAGTGGGCACAGAAGTGGGAAATAACAGCATGCCAGTGACAAAGATAAACAAGAAAATGTCAATGAAAGATGAAGTAACACTGTCCTAACTTTGTGTCATTGGAAATATTGTCTGATCACTGCATTTCTGTTGTCCTCACCCTCATCCTCTGCCTCCTCATCCTCACTGTCCACAGGGTCCACTGTTACCACACGGCCATCCCCAGCCTCCTCCTCCTGCAGAAAAGGCACATGGGGGCATATTTATACTCCGTTTGCGCCGAATTTGCGTCGTTTTTTTTCGACGCAAATTCGACGCAAAACTAACTCCATATTTATACTTTGGCGTTAGACGCATCTAGCGCCAAAGTTCATGGAGTTAGCGTCATTTTTTTGCGTGAACACCTTCCTTGCGTTAATGATATGCAAGGTAGGCGTTCCCGTCTTAAAAAATGACTCCGATGCATGTGCGTCGGATTTATACTCCCGGGCAAAAATGACGCCCGGGAGTGGGCGGGTCTAAAAAACCCGCATTAGCGCCGGATTTTAGCGCCTGGGTCAGGGCAGGCGTTAAGGGACCTGTGGGCTCAGAATGAGCCCAGAGGTGCCCTCCCCTGCCCCCAGGGAAACCCCCTGCCACCCTTGCCCACCCCAGGAGGACACCCAAGGATGGAGGGACCCACCCCAGGGACATTAAGGTAAGTCCAGGTAGGTATTTTTTTTTTTTTTTTGTGGCATAGGGGGGCCTGATTTGTGCCCCCCTACATGCCACTATGCCCAATGACCATGCCCAGGGGACAGAAGTCCCCTGGGCATGGCCATTGGGCAAGGGGGCATGACTCCTGTCTGTGCTAAGACAGGAGTCATTTCAATGGGGGATGGGCGTCGTAAAAAAATGGCGCAAATCGGGTTGTGGCGATTTTTTGGCCTCAGCCTGACTTGCACCATTTGTGGACGCCCATACGCCATTTTCCCCCTACGCCTGCGCTGCCTGGTGTACGTAGTTTTTTTTAACGCACACCAGACAGCGCCGCGGCTAACGCCGGCTAACGTCATTCAATAAATACGGCGCCCGCATGGTGCTTCAGAATGGCGTTAGCCGGAGCTAATTTTTTGGACGCAAAACTGCGTTGGCGCAGTTTTGCGTCAAAAAGTATAAATATGGGCCATGGCGTCTCAAGGCAAGGTTGTGCAAAAACGGCATGCCACGATAATCTGGCAGACCTTCTCGGGTGAGTAGCATAGATACTGTTAGATGGAGGCACCAAAACCTGGCCATCAGGAGGCCAAAGATACGTTCTATTATCCTTCTTGTTCGCCAATGTGCCTCACTGTAACGTTCTTTTGCCCTTGTCCTGGGATTCCTTACAGGGCTTAGTAGTCATGATAGGTTGGGGTAACCTGAGTCATGTACAAATATGGAGGGACAACATTCAGCCACACACCATCCCATATGGCCTACACCATGCACATACACCAACATCCACTGGGTAGGAACCAGGGCTCACCTATTAGCCACACCCTGTGCCTCTGTAGTTGGACCATCACATATGGGATGCTGCTATTACTAAGGATAAAGGCATCATGCACAGACCAAGGATACTTAGCATTGACATGGGAAATGTACTGGTCCGCCAGGCACTCCATCTGGACATTCATGGAATGAAAACTCTTCCGATTTCTGAATACCTGTTCATTTTGCTTGGGGGGGGACAAATGTAAAATGTGTTCCATCAATTGCCCCAATTATGTTGGGGATATTTCCCATTGCATAGAAGTCAGCATTCACTGTGGCCAAATCCTCCCCCTGGGGGAATATAATGTAGCTGTACATGTGTTTAATCAGGGTAGACAACACTCTGGTCAGCACTATTGAGAACATTGGCTGTGACATTCCTGCTGCCAAGCCCACTGTCACTTGGAAAGAACCAGTTGCCAGGAAATGGAGCACTGATAAAACTTGCACAAGAGGGGGGATCTCAGTGGGGTGACAGATAGCAGATATCAGGTCAGGCTCCAGTTGGGCACACAGCTCTATGATTGTGGTCCTGTCAAGTCTGTAGATGAGGACAATGTGCCTGTCCTCCATTGTTGCCAAGTCCACCAGGTGTCTGATCACGGGGGTATGTCTCCATCTCCTATTCATTTGCAGAAGTAGCAATCTCTGGGGCAAAAGAGTGAGGAGCCGGTCACAAACTGAACAATGTAGCCACAACACTACAATGCCCCGAAATGGCATCCGCCTGTCCGGTGTGGAGGGACATGTGGAAGTGAAGTAATTCCGCTGATGTTGTGCGCCGTTGCGGGATGCGATTGGGAACTGCCATGCAACGTATCATTGGATAATATTTACCACTATGGGGTACAGTGGCCAATGGTGATGTACGTCAGCGGTGACGATATGCACTGCAGCGGACATCACCACCATTTTCTATCTGTTCTCTCACTTGCTACCTGACCTTCAACAGGAGAGGACCTGCACTGCAAGTGCTGCTGTGACCTGTGTCTGGAACCTACCATGGACTATGTGACTGGGGAAAGGGCCCCTGCCTTCAACTCAGCGGAGTTGGAGCGACTGGTGGATGGGGTCCTAACCCAGTATGGACTGCTGTATGGGCCTCCAGACCAACAGGTGAGTACACTGCGAGCACGATGCATGGGGCATGGAGAGGAGCAGAGGTACCAATCTGGCAGAGGAGCAGAGGTACCAATGATGGAGGGAGCTGCATCCCACAGGACCCAGGAGGCAGAGTCCACCGACGGTGAGGACACCACTAGGATGGAGAGCGAGGGAAGTACCATGGCGGAGACTGGAGGGAACAGATCAGAACCAGATACCTCCTCCGATGGAAGCTCCCTGGTGGTGACAGACACTTCTGTGACTACCCCAGCTAAAGGTACACCCGCCACCCCCGTACCAGCACCGCCCTCCCAGCAGCCCCTCATCGAGTAGTCCGTGCCCGCTCACCCAGGAGGGTTGGCATCTCCTTCACCCCAGGTACCTCCGGTCCTGCCCCTGTGAGCCCTGCTGCCCTAAGTGAGGAGGCTATTGACCTCCTGAGATCCATCTCTGTTGGGCAGTCAACCATTGTGAATGACATCCAGGGGCTGGCAGCCCACATGAACCAGACAAATGCATTTCTGGAAGGCATTCACACTGGCTTGGTGGCCCAACAGAGATCAATCCAGAATCTGGCCTCCTCTCTGATGGCAGCCATTGTCCCGGTTTCCCCCTACCCCCCTCCAGCTTCCTCTTCCCAATCCCATTCCCCTCAACCCCAAGCTATCCCAAGCACACAGCCACATGAGCATGCACACAGGACAACACACAAGAGTGGCACAGGCAAACACAAGCACCACACATCATCCCACAGGCACTCACGCAAACACCATCCAGATGCAGACATACCAACATCCACTGCCTCCACTGTGGCCCCCTCCTCCTCCTCCTCCACCTCACTCCCAGTTGCGTCTACATTCACACCTGCATGCACTACATCCTCATTTACTACCGCCATCACCAGCACATCTAGCAGGACACACACCTCACTGGCAGACACCACCACAACAGCCATGCACACGACCCTGTGTCCTCTTCCACTGTGTCTATCCCCCTCCCAAGGTACACAAACGCAAGCACTCAGACACCCAACAGCCATCCACCTCACAACAGCATCCAGCCCATGCACCTGCACCCAAACACAGTAGACAGACACCTCACACAGCCACTCCCACTCCTAAATATTCTCCCTCTTCCCACCCCAATGTCCCTAAGCAGCTTTTCCTCTCCACCATTGGTCTCTTCCCTACCCCCCGTCCTTCACGTCTGGCCAGGGTGGCTAAAACCCAAGCAAACACCTCAGCCACCCAGTCCCTGGGCCCAGTAGTGTCCACACCCACTTGTGGTGGTAAAGGATCCAGGGCACCAGGCAGCCTCAAGGAAAGGGTGCCTGCCCCAAGTGCTGCCCAGAAGGGCAAGGATCCCTCCACAGCTGCTGCCAGGAAGGGCAAGGAAGCTGCCCCAAGTGCTGCCCTGAAGGGCAAGATGCCATCCCCAGCTGCTGCCAGGAAGGGTAACAAACCTGCCCCAAGTGCTGCCAAGAAGAGCAAGGAGCCACCCCCAGCTGCTGCCAGGAAGGGAAAGGGGCCTGCACCAGCAGGCAGGAAGGACAAGGGGCCTGGTGCTGGGACTCAGTCGGAGCCCCCAACAACAACCATGGTTGTGCAGCTGTCTGAGGCTGTGGGGGATGGGCAGGAGCTTTCCCCCACAACCACCACCAGCAGCAGCACCCCCACACCAGCAGTGGGCAGGCTCCGAGGCTGCAGGGGATGGGCAGGAGCTTCCCCCCACAACCAGCAGCAGCAGCACCACCACCACCACCAGCAGTGGGCAGCTGTCTGAGGCTGCAGGGAATGGGCTGGAGCCTCCCCCCATCACCACCAGCAGCAGCACCACTACCACCACTAAGCAGCCATCACTGCCGGCGGACGGTCTGTAGACCTGCCTCCATGGGCTGTTGTGCGGCCTGGCCCTTGCAAATCCTGTGGGTATGACACCCAGCTGAGAGACTGTGACCTTGCACTCCCCAGGATCTGAAGCACAGGGCATGATGCCCCCTCCAGAACCAGTGGTGTGACACCCACTCACCACATCCTCCCCAGGATCTGAAGCACAGGGCATGATGCCCCCTCCAGAAGCAGTGGTTATGACACCCACTCACCCTATCCTCCACAGAATCAAAAGCACAAGGCATGATGCCCCCTCCAGAACCAGTGGGTATTGCACCCACTCCCCCATCCTCCCCAGGATCTGAAGCACAAGGCATGATGCCCCCTCCAGAACCAGTGAGTATGACACCCACTCAACCCATCCTCCCGAGGATATGAAGCACAGGGCATGTTGCCCCCTCCATACCATGTGGGCAAGTCACCCACTTGAGAGACTGTGGTCTTGCATTCCCCAGGACCAAGCACAGGGCATGTTGCCCCCTCCAGAGCATGTGGGAAAGTCTCCCACTTGAGAGACTGTGGCCTTGCACTCCCCAGGACCAAGCACAGGGCATGTTGCTCCCTCCAGGACCAGTGGTGTTGTTCCATCTGCCGGCTGAGGTGCCACCCTGGCCCCTGTCCACCTGAGGTGCCTGCCTATTTTCCAACGGATGCCCCTGCAGTGTTTTCTTCATGTTGGTGCTGGAGAAAAGTGGAGCCTTGGACTTTGTCATGTGGCCCTGTGTCCCACGCACATTAAGAACTGGGCAGTGTCCCTTGAACTGTTCATATGTATATACTTTTAGATTGAATGTTCATATTTTTACTGTATTTATATTATTACACTCACTTTCATCTATTCGTGTTGTCCTTGCATTATTCCTGAGGGGTACGGGGTAAATATGTTTTCTTACTGCATCTGATTGTGTGTATGGTGCTAGGGGTGGGGGGGTGTGATGTGCGTGTGTGTGTCACTCTCTTTGCCCTCCCCTGTGTGCTAGGCAACCGTACTAACCGTGGTCATCTTCGCCATCATTGGTGTTCGTGGTGAAGCAGGACGTAAAATATCATAGGAAAGATTTGCAGTTCGGGCTCCATGGTGTTGTGTCTCCAAAGGTGAGTCCTTTCCCTTCTGTGCAGTGTTTCCGCCAGACTAAAGCTGTCATTGCTACCACCCCGGAAAAGGTGGCGGTTTCAAGGGTCTTAATATTGTGAGCGGAACATTGACTTCCGCCTGGCTGTCGGTGGCTACGGCCGTGGTTCCTGTTGTTTCCGACCTGGCGGTCGGTGTGGTTAAGTGGATGTCTGTCTGAGATCTTTCCGCCATGGTAATAAATTGTTGGTAGTTACATCCAGCCTGTTGGCGGTTTTACCGCCACTTTATCACTGACCGCCAGGGTTGTAATGAGGGCCTTTATTTCTTGATGGAATTCATTGTTCACCAAAAATTGACAAACAGCCTGCTGGAAACGACGCATAGCCGTGGTGTGACCGAGAAATTGCTGCACAGCCAAACCGGAAAAACGCAGCCTGACTTCCTGAGTGATGAATTGATGCAGCGCCTGCCTTGCAACCAGAAATTCGACGCTCAGCACCACCAGATTGATGCACAGCCGAACCGGAACAACAGAGCCTGACTTCCCAAGTGAAGAATCGACACAGAGCTTGCCGCGTGACAGAAAATTCAACGCAGCACCTACCGGATTGACACATAGCCTGTGACTTTGTCCCGCACATCCATGATTTCCACGCTTCAACCCTGGGTGTCAAAAAGATCCCCGCATCGCAGTGAGTAACCAAGACCGCATGCTGGAAATGTATGCAAAGCCCCTTGCAGCATGGAAAGAAATGGCGCATCATCTGTGCCACATTCGAAATTCTGACGCACACCCTATTTCTCCATGCATCTCCTCCTCTGCGGTCTCCTGCGTGTTATTTTTGATGAAAACTGAGTACTTTGTGCAAACAAGAGACAACTGTTGATTTCTGAGATTTGACTCTTTTTAATCCTGTGAAAGTGATATCTCAACTTGTGTTTATTGAATCTTTATCATTTTGAACTTAATTTAACCACATACATATCTTATATTTTTCTAAACCTGTGTGGTGTATTTTTGCGGTGTTTTCACTGTGTTACTGTATGATTTATTGCACAAATACTTTACACATTGCCTTCTAAGTTTAGCCTGACTGCTCAATGCCAAGCTACCAGAGGGTGGACACAGGATAATTTGGATTGTGTGTGATTTATCCTGACTAGGATTGTGGTCCCTATGTGGACAAAGATGAATACCTCTACCAAACAGAGACCCCATTTCTAACACAGATGGTACTGGGCCCAATCGTGGGGTTTGAGGCCTTTCACTCCTATTGTCCTGAAGTGCAAACTTCTGTGGGTTGTGAGTAACTGGGCTAGGTACTACCCCTTTCAGTACTTAACTCTCAGTTGTAGCACAGGTCGAGCAGTCCAAGGCCTTACGAGGGGGAGATAAGCTTGTGTAAGGCATCCACAGGCCCAAGACTCAAAGTGCACACAGTAATGATAATACAATGATTTTCTAAAAAATTCATGCCTTTATGAAAAAAAGAGTTCCCCCAAAGTATAGAATAAACATACTAAATAATCCTCACAGCCTCATAAATTCAGTGTGCTAGTGACACCCCAAATGGAATCTCCTAATACCTCTGTTCATTCTACTGGGGTTTGTTGTTTTCCGTTCTGTACTGAATGAGGCAACTCTGAGATGTAGGCCACACTATTCCGCAAACAACAAAGTCTATGGGCCTGATTTAAAACTTGGTGGAAGGAAATACTTAGTCACAAATGTGATGGACATCCGGTCCGTGTAATAAAATACCATTATACCCTACGGAGATCAGGAGATCATAATACATCGGAGGGTATATCTGTCACGTTTGTGATGGAGCATTCCATCAGCCGAGATCTAAATCGGCCCTCTGTCTCAATGTAAGAGTAAATGCTAGGTTTAGATGCAAAGTTTGTACAAGTCTCAAGCAGGCACAACAGCCTAGTGCAGTCTTGCCAGACCCAATGGAAGCTTGCAATCCAGGGAGGACCGTGTGCTACTTTGTGTGCTCCAGTCCTCCGACAAGGTGGGCCTGTGACCTTTTGCAGTCTTTTCCGGATGGCTCATCAGCCTCGTCAGTGCTCAGTTGAACCGAGTTGGTGTCGGCCATCCTCTCCAGACTCCTATATGATCGGTAAGTGTTCCTCCTAGCTTCCTTACTCAATCACCATGGTATTGGCCCTGACTCATGGTGGCCCTCTTTCTGGTGACATGGAGATCACTGCCCTTAATGCCTATATGGTGGCCACCGTCCTGGCCCCCCAGGGTCACTGAGTCTAGCGCGTTTGAGCAGGTGGCCCGCACCTCTGCAGCGGTCATGACTGGACTGGGTGTCCCACACTTTTCTCACGCGGATTCCAGCTGGACCTCACTCCCTTCAAGTGCACTCCCCCCTCACATGATCTACTGATCTTCGCAGGCAGTCAGAAAAATGGTGCTCCAGACTCAGGACCATTGGTTGTGCCTTCCGGGGTGATGGCCTCTCTTCCAGCAGGGAGTCTAGCAGAAATTTGTCCCTTTTCCCTGTTTCAGTAGCTATAAGTCCTGGTGTTCTTCTTTCCCCTGACCAACAGGTCTCTTGAACAACATATTGCCAGGCAGCAGGCTTTGTGATGTCAACCCTAGAGTGAAGCAGCTGCCTGGTTTTATTTTGTTAGAAGTCACTAGAGGTGTCACCACAAACCTTTAACAAGTAAATTAGAGACAGACGTTTATGCAGGGATTTCAAGCTCAAATATATTATGAAAAAGTAATGGTACCGGGCAACCTTTTTAAGCCAATATTTCATTGTCATAGGGTTGCTGTATGTGTGACATGAGATTACATGTTGATTGATACTAATTATAACAATCACAAGGAAGAGGGTCTCCAAATATTCAGCAGTGTGGTCAAACTATATGCCCACGAAGAGCAGAAGTGCCTGGCAGCAGAGCAATGCCCCACCCCCTCCAGTTGCGAGAAGTATAAGCATATTTCAGAACAATTTGTGATATCTTCATGAAAGACCAAATTGAGTGCTCAAAGTGCCATGCCCTTATGGCTCCAGGCTTAGTATCACCCTTACAGACCAGCAAAAACTGTGGCATTAGAAAACAAAGTGAGTCAGACTTTGGTTTTCAGTGAACAAACTGGACAAATGACTGAGTAAAAACCAGACATCTCTCTTTCCATAAACAAAACACAGATTAATACAGTTCACATTCCCTTTCAAAAGCAATGACACTAATATATACTTGGATATGTTAAATAATAATACAAAACACTATTTCTATTTGATAGTCATTTCCTTTTGATAGTTGTTACACATAGCCTTGTAGTTACTTTGGTTTTCCACACCTCCTACCATACTTCCTCATACCTTTATCATTATATATGTTATTCTTTTTAGCAGTCAAAATACACTCCTCCCAATTTGTTGATATAGGACGTTTTGCTATTCTGTTTAGGTTCCCCATCCTATGATCGTCTGTCTGAACTGTGTTCTTAAATATTTTAATACCTTTCAAAAAGCAACATGATTTTAGATTTGGCTTGAGTAGAAAGCATCCTGCGATATCTCACTTTCACCATATCACCTACACTAATTACTGTTTCTTTTGCAGCTTTGTGATGTCAACACATTTCTTATTTTTTCCCTTTTCTTTTGTTCCAATTCTCTGACTTTATCCAAGTTTTTCCCAAGATTCATGCCACCCTCTATTTTTTGTTTATCCAAGCTAGACAAATATGAGAGTTAGCCTTCCTTTTACGAAGCAGCTCAAATGGACCACAACTGTAGTTGTGTGAGGGGTCAACCTGTATTTCTTTACCTCGATTAAAAGCTCTTTCTTCCAACATAACTGCCTTGCTATGCCTCTGTGAATGGTCTCTTTCAACACCATACTGAACATCTCAATCATTCCATTTGCTTCTGGGTGATACAGTGCAGTCTTCCTATGCCCAGTACCCCTATCTGCAAGATATTTTCCATCTCCTTCAAGACCATCGGTAGACCATTGTCAGACAGCAATGTTTAAAGAAAACTCTCTCTCTCAAAAACGAGGTCACAAAATTTAGTAATATCACGTTTCAATTATGTTAGAGATAGCTACCTCTGGCAACCTAGAAAACATGTCTATCAGTACAATTACACATTTACTCACTCCTGTGGATATGATGGGACCAAGAATATCTAATGCCACATCTTCCCTCTGGTACTTGGGTAATTCTCTCAAAACCATTGGTTGCACCATGCACTTTAAAGTTTTGTCACTTCCCAAACATTCAGCTCACTCTCTCGCCCTTCTCTCAATCTGAATGCCCATGCCTGACCACCTATACCACAATCTCAGTCCGTCCTTGGTTTTCGATATCCCTGGGTGGCTTTCATCAGCTTGGTTGATAAGGTCCTCTCTCATCGAAGAAGGAGAAATCAACCTGGATGCATGAAACAATAAACCCTCCTGGGAAGAGAGTTCATCTTTGGCTCTTCAAAATGTACTCAACTATCAGACTTGTCATTGTACTCCCACTTACTCTTTAATCTTTCCATCACCTGCTTTAATACTGCACCATTTCGAATGTCTTCCATCCACTTGCCTTCTTTGACAGTTTTAGCCCTTACCATGCACACTTTAAAGACTTTACTTGCACCTCTTCATTTTCTTTTACATCTTTCTATTCATCTTTATCTATGAGATGTGAGCAACGATCTGCAAGGTTCTTTCTCACAACAGCAACATATGTGACCTCAAACTGAAACTCTACTAGAGCTACAGCCCATTTTCCTGTTTGACCCGAGATTACATCCAGTCCTTTCTTTTCAAAAACTTCCTTCAAGGGTTTATGGTCTGTCTTAATTTCAAACCTGTTTCCCCAAATTAATTTCCTCAACTTGCATATGGCTCAATAGACTGCCTTTGCCTCCTTTCCTTTCACCGATTAAATCACTTCAGCATTCCATAAGGCTCTTGAAGTGACCAAAAATGGATGCTCTACCCCATCATGTTGCTGCATCACAACTGCTCCCAACTTGCATCTGACATGATAACTGTGTCCTAACCTGGTTTAATTCTTTGAAAACCTTCAGCACCACTCAATCACCGCTTAATGCCCTTAACACTCATCAGTCCACCTGAATAAAACACTTTTTTGTAACAAAAATCTTTGTGGTTTTACTTGCAAAGTTAACAATAAACTTGTTATAGTATTCTGCCATACCTAAAAATGTCATTACTTCTTCTTTACTTGTTGGGCTTGCCATTTCATTTATCATGTTTACCAATTCCTTTCTAGGGTCAATTCCATTAGAAATGATTCAATTACACAAATAATCAGATTCAACAAGATTAAAACTACATTTCTTTCTCTTCAAAGTGATATAATTACATTTAATTCTACTTAGTCCCTCCATAAACCTACTATTGTGTTCTTCATTAGCCTCTATCAAGCCAAAAGAAGGCATGATTCAACCAGACTTTGGGCCTGATTACAACTTTGGAGGAGGTGTTAATCCGTCCCAAAAGTGACGGTAAAGTGACGGATATACCACCAGCCGTATTACGAGTCAATTATATCCTATGGAACTCGTAATACGGCTGGTGGTATATCCGTCACATTTGGGACAGATTAACACCTCCTCCAAAGTTGTAATCAGGCCCTTTGTCTGGAACGAACTTTTGACTGAGATCAATTAATTAGAAGCACTGACCCAGACAGACTGACACAATAACTTTTGTCTTCGTTCTGCAGTGTCTGGTCATGTATGGAGCTTTTTCCCCACCTTACGATGGTTTACACCCTTACACCCATCAAGTCTGCCAAACCTCAAAGACACTTCACAGCATATTGCCTATAATTAGTTCTACTTCGGACAACAATGTCCTACAGAGGTTCTGAGCACAAGATATAATTGTTATTGTTTCTGAAATGTATCACAAAAAAGCAACCTGCTTATCCCTCTTGGTCCCTTATTTCAATTCTACTAAAGGGACCAATTAGGCCAAAAACATTTGGATTATGATGGACCAGCTATCATCAACCTTTATTCCTGGACATTAGCCTTAATATCATTTGAATGGTTTTGGATTATTTCTGTCCTGAAGGCAACAATTTGTTGTTTCTATTTAACTGATTGCTACTTAAAAAAAAAAAAAAAAATCCCTTTATCAGGCCCTTACTTTCTTGGTTGTTTAATAATTTCCAGCACTCCTCATGTGTCATAAAACATGGTGCCCAGCTCTACCTGAAAACCAGAATTCAGAGTGTTTTAGAAACGGTTTAACAGGTGTTTGCTTGGGAATATATGTGCATTGTTTTCATGGAAGCTTTGCTATAGAACATTAAGGACCCCACTACAGTTTGGCCAGATTTAACCACCAGTAATTTTGCCCTGAGGCAACTTCAGCGGTGCACCTTGTAGTGTTATGCTACAATGAAATTATGAAACCGAACGCATCTCAATGCTCAGTACCTGTTGCGAACGTACTGCCTGGTGTTCAATCCAGGGTTTGATAGTTTTAATCATAACCCCTAAGGGTTCACCCAGAACCCAAATCATCAGGAAAAGGATGCTGCTGCTCTACGCCACTTGCTGTCCCATGAGGGTGCAGTTGGAGTTGCTTGTCCTGCCTTTAAACAGCCCTCTCCAATCAGGCGCATTAGCATTCAAGCAAGCTTCTAGATTCTGGATTATGCCAGCTCCTTTTAGGAGAACACATCTTAGGCATGTTGAGAGGATTCCCCAGGGCCTTTGCCCTCTGTGACCAGGAGTTCCAATACACTATTTTTACTTCATTGGCCTATCTGCAAGTCACTCTAATGTATCAATCACTGCTACCCCACTTATAACGGGCCCCTCTAAAGCCTTCTGGCTGTTCCATGAATAAACAAATTAGCTCTTAGTCCCGCCCTTGTCGGGCAATCTTTGTGTGAATGCTAGACAATGGGGGCCTTCCTACTTCTACTAAGGGATGCTGCGTAATGGAAATGGCTAACCCTACCCAGGGAGCCCCGTAATAAAGAGTGTTTAGGACTCCATTAAGGCAGTATTAGTCACTTATTGTTCAGCAGAATAGATCCCTATATTTGTGTGTGCACTGTGTTCCCCTAATGTTCTTTGCTCCAACCCTGACGTTGGTCTGCACAGGAATGTTGTAGCAGGCCCAATGTTGAAGCATGCCACTACTTGAGGGTGAGGGTATTTAAAAAAAAAAAAAACACCTTGCACTTTTTCTATGTGATATTCTTGATGTGTTAAGAGTATGAGACTTCCTCTTTTTCTTTTTATGTATATACAAGGAAAGTAATTAACCCAGATCAACAGGGTGACAAAAGGCCTTCGCTCTGATACTGAGCTAAATCAGAGAAATATGACATTCCTGGATGAAACATAAGCTGTGTATATATTCTATTCTATTTTATGCATAAATTCTTATAGAGTGCATGGCTACCAGGAGGCCTCCCAACACTACCCAAGTTAGCAGGGGCATAAGCAAGAAGAGAATTAGTTATCAAAAAGCCAGGTCTTCAAGTATTTCTGAAAAGAAAGTTCATGCTGTGGGAGGGGCAAATTCAAGAGGCAGTAGATTCCAAAGTCAGGGCAGGTAGGCAATGGACCCCTCCACCGCCAAAGGGCCCATCTGGATCCTGGGCACCTTCAGAGGATGAGCAGAGGATGAGCATAGCAGTCTCTCTGGAAGATATAGAATGGCTAGAGAACAAAGCAGGGCAGGACCTTTGTTTTCGACAGCCCTGTGAAGCACGCAGAGAGTTTTGAACTGAACTCAATGTTTCACTGGGACCCAGTGAAGGTCACATAAGGTCTTGGCCACAGGCATGTGTCTAGGAATATTCAGCAACAAATGAGCAGATGAATTTTGTATGGTCTGTAAAATGTTTGTGGCATAAGAGGGAGAGCTATTGAACAAGGCATTCCCATAGTCTAGCTGGGTTAATACCTGATTCTGTACGACCACTCTTCTGGCTATAAAGGGGAGGAGATGGAGGATATTCCATAGCATTCACAGAGTGCCAAAACAGCTGGCAGCGAGTTTTGTGGCATGTTGACACATGGGCAATCTGGCATCTAACCAAATGCCGAGACTCTGTATTGACTGTTTAGGGCTGGGAAGGTTTTGAAGGTAATCTGGCAGAGGGCTTGGGACCAGGGAACTAGGGTGGTTCACTAACAGCATAATCTCTGTTTTGTCCTCGTTTACCTTCAGTTTACCGGTGGACATCCAGAAAGCAACATCCTTTAGGCATGCAGATAGAGAAGACTGGCCCAGATGCCCATTCTGGGAGATGGACATCACTAGCTGCGAATCATCGACGTAGGACACCAACGAGAGTCCATGAGCCTAAACAATCTCAGCCAAAGAACGCATATAAATGTTGAAAAGGATAGGGATCAAGGAGGAGCCTTGAGGCATGCCACAACAGGAAGGACATTTGGCTGAGAAAAAGGTTTGGTCCTTAACCTGAAATTAACAATTCTGCATAAAGGACATGAGCCAACTAAGGGCGGTGTCTGTGACCCCAACACTGGCAATCCTTTACAGTAGGATGGAATGATCTACTGTGTCAAAAGCCACACTGCGGTCTAGGAGAATGATCGCAGCCGATTGGCCCTGATCCAAGATGCGCCTAAGTTTCTCAACCACAGCCACTAATGCTGTCTCAGTGCTGTGCTGGAGATTAAGTAGCTGGAGGGGAGTACAATGTTGGGCCTGACCTCCTAAGTACCTGTGAGAAATAGGGCGTCAGGGCATAGATCAACCAGAAGAGTGAATATATTAAGCTTGTGCATAGGCAAAGAGCAACACTTGACCAATTAAAACAGGCAGCCTGACTGTGGGGGGGGTGCAGTGGGGCAGAGCATGAGGACTGGGCTGGCATGGCAGTCCTGCCACAGTAGTTGTAGCATACTGGGGGACATTCAGGATTAGTGAGACGTAGGCAGGCGGCAGGGGGGGCAGAATGGAAAGCACACAGCTCAATACTAAAGTAAGTAAGTACCTGGAGAAAAAGGGGCTGAGTCTCTGATCCCTGCACCCGGCCAGGCACGGAGGGGGGCGCAGGCAGGCTTGGTTTTGGCGTGCCTTCAGCACACCAGCGCCATGCCTGCTGTACATTTCCACTGAACATCCATTCTACGGCTGTCATTAAAAGGCAGTCAGATGAAACACTAGAGCGCGGAGTGACACGCAAGTGGGAAGTAACCACTTCCTGTCCCGACAGCCAAAAACATATAAAAACCACACAAGAAGCCACCAAAGTTAAAAGGTAAAAAACTCAAAATGGATTCTTTTGAAAGATATGTTTTTGAATTTCACAGCATTGTTCTTTTCATACAGCTTACAGTATAATGGAGTGTCAATACAGTCAAGAGAGTAAAGCACATTGACTTTCCTCACATGAGTACACCCACATTATAAGGCCTATTCCAGGTCACCACCCACTCTGCATAATCCCTCTGCGCCAGGCTACCTGTGCGCAGTTCTTGGGCTATTAGTCACCCTAGGAGACCGAAGCAGCCAACGCTGCCAAAAAGCCATAAAAACCCTCAAGATTCACCATTCAGGCCAATTGTTTCTGCTTTCAGCTCCCTCCATGAGTCTGCTGGCAATTAACTGGATTATTTGCTTCAACCCTTTGTTCCACAAAGGGTGTCTTGAATCAAAGATTTCACGGTGTCCTTAAACATTCTCGCTGAGATACCTGTGGAGGGTAGCATGATTGGTGATTATGCACCATTGATGTAAAAGCATTACATACATCAATTCCAGACAAAGAGGAATTAGAAGCAGTGGAATGGGCTTAATGACACAAGACAACTTAGAAGCCAATAAAAACATTTGTATGCAACTATTACATTTTTCACTGTATCATAGCTATTTTTAATGGCAAAACAGTTCATTTTTACATAAACATGGAACGTCCATGGGTTTTTCTGAAGGTCCATTGTATGTCAACATTTTTATGGCTAAATGTGAGGAAGACTTTCTGTAGTGGGATGGCCAGTGGCAACATCATTGAGTGACATACAAAAGATTCATAGATGATATCTTCCTGATATGGAAGGGAGACCGGCAATTACTGGAGCATAACATCATAGAGCTGAATTCAGGCAATGAACACACAAATTCACACATCAGATCAAAGAGGAGGTAATACTTTTTCTAGATGTATTGGTGAAGCTCATACCCACAGCATACAAACAACATTGTATACAAAACCTACTGACAGGAACAACAATTTACACTTTCAGAGTTGTCATCAACAAGCCTTTCAAAATCATGTACCTTATTCTCAATTTTTCCAGCTGAAAAGAATTATATCCAACTCGTATGACCTTTCATGTTCCTTTAACTCATAGAAAAGCAAGTTCAAACAGCATGGATATCCGCAATTTATATCAGATCAAGCAGTCTATAGGGTGCAACTGTTGGAGTGAAGCAGCCTGTTACAGAAGGTTACCAAAATTAAACCTAACAGAATGGTATGTGTATTAAAATATGAACCAGACTTCCAAGGTTTATATCAGAAAAAAAACTCTATTCGTTTAATAGGTCCAAGAATTTGAAAGAAATGTTTTCCATAAAAACTCCAAACAAGGTAATCAACTATAGTGGTACCAGCAAATGTTTGAACTGTGTACATTGCCATACCGTGACAACTGGTAGCAAGGTCACACATACCACCAAAGGTCATAGCATTCAGTTACAACACTCAGCAGATTGTAACATTAAGGCCCATATTTGCTTTTTTAGCACCGCATTTGCACTTGTATTTTGTAACTTTGTGGCGCATTTGCATTAAAAAACAGTGCAAATGCGGCGCTAAAAAAGTATAAATATGGGGCTAAATGTGAAAGCACTGTCATTGAAGACACCAAGGCCCTGATTTATACTTTTTGGGCCCAAACTGCACTAACGTAGTTTTGTACCAAAAAGTTTAACACCGACTTGCAACATTTCTGTGCACCAGACGGGCACCATATTTATGGAATGGTGCAAGCCGGTGCAAAGGATAGGCTAGTGTAAAAAAGAAAAATGACGTTAGTCGGGTGGGGCTGGCGTATGGAAGAAGGGGGTTTTGCAACAAAAAATGACATTAGGCAGGTTAGAGGCAAAAAAAATTACTCTAACCTGCCTAGAGTCATTTTCATTTTCTGACACAAAACCACCCACACAACATGACTCCTGTTTTAGAAATGACAGGAGTCATGCCCACCACCCCAATGGCCAGCACAGGGGACCAGTGTCCCCTGGGAATGGCCACTAACCCTGTGCCATGTATGTGGCCCATTTCAGGGGCCCCTATGGCACTTTAAAAAATAAAATAAAATACTTACCTGTACTTACCTGGGATGGGGTCCCCCATCCTCTGCTGTCCATCTGGTGTGGGTGGGGGTGTCCCTGTACAGGTAAGATTGCCAGTGCCGGTGTCAGAGATGGACCCTTCTCTGTGTCATATGTTCCATCTAAAATTAATACTCCACAATCCAGATGGGCTCATTTTCATGTAAATTTATTTCAGACAAACACATCAAAACCACAAAACCAATTTGTTTCAGCCACCCGGTCTTGCTCACGGTATGAGAGTCCTTCTTTCCTTTCACTTTTTCTACCATTCTCCACACCACTCTGTTATGATGCATTCCGGCATGGCACAGAGTTTATTTGTGCACTCAAGGTTTATTTTTTGGCACTCTCTCATGAGTTCCACAATATTTGAGGGTCGCGAGCGCACATGAGACTGTGCATTTGCTTAAGCTGTATCCATCCATATGCACGAGTGTAGCAAGGTGGCAGTATTATGGGGTATGACTGGGGAGTCTTACTATGCAATACTAGCACATTACCCAGTCTTAGACCTCAAGTCCACACCAGCAAACCTGAGCTCAGTCCTGGTAGTGAGACAGAGAGTAGTCAGGCTACCTAGAGGAACATGTGTGAAGCATTTCACGATACCAACATGGACAATAAGAAAATGACACGACTCAAAAGAAATCCAACACCAATTTAGAAAAATAAAGCAGATTATATTAATTCAGACACAAATACGAACTTTGTATCATATATACAACCGGAGTTGTGAATTCCAGAAGCTTTGGAAACTACTTTATTTCTTGCAAACAGTTACCATAGAAGTTAATAGGGAAAATCAGTGTGCACTTGGGGACTTGCAGGGGAAGTTTCTTGGAACCCACCTGCACGTAAGGTTCTGCGGGGCCCTAGCTCATGAGTCAACAGTCAGTTTCTTATTACCTTGTCTAGGGAGTCTGAGTGCAGATGTGCTTTGGCTATTCTTGGTTCGGAGGGAGTCTGCGGCAGTTGGCAAGTTGCACCACATGACAAATGGGTACTTGGAGGTGGACGTACGCTGTACCCTTTGGATATAGAGGTCTTTGGGGGGCTAGTATAAGGAATCAATAGTAAGAACTTCACCACCATATACAGTGGATCCGGGTGCAGAGGTGGCTTCTAGCTGTCAATCATGGGAGCTGATTCTGACAAAAATACTTTGCTGCTTCTCTTGAGGTCACTCTTTTCTGGATGCAGAATCTCCAGAGAGGTATCATTGCCGACATCGGTCTCTGTACTGTGATCTGTCCTGGAGCCATTGATGTCCAAGCGACTGTCAGTTTTGTTTTCAGATTGGAGGCAGACAAGCTTTGGTAGCAGCAAAGGTGGTCTGCTGGCACTTCGACGGCTGGAGCTCATCTGAAAGGGAGTAGAGGTTTAAAACTTGGTAGGGACCTCACTCCAACTCTTTGGATGCTGGACACTGAGGGTCAAATTTAAGAGCCCTTAGCGCCATTCTAGTGCCACATCAGTGTAATTTATTTGCGCTAATGTGGTGTTAGACTGCCAAAAACGGCATGGCATATTTACAAAGTGGCGCAATGCATACATTGCACCACTTTGTAACCCTTTGGCCCATATTTATACTTTTTGACGCAAAACTGCGCCAACGCAGTTTTGCGTCAAAAAAATTAGCGCCGGCTAACGCCATTCTGAAGCGCCATGCGGGCGCCGTATTTATTGAATGACGTTAGCCGGCGTTAGCCGCCGGCGCCGTCTGGTGTGCCTTAAAAAAAACGACGTACACCAGGCAGCGCCGGCGTAGGGGAATATGGAGCTTGGGCGTCAAGAAATGGGGCAAGTCAGGTTGAGGCAATTTTTTCGCCTCAACCCGATTTGCGCCATTTTTTTTCACTCCCAACCCCCATAGAAATGACTCCTGTCTTAGCAAAGACAGGAGTCATGCCCCCTTGCCCAATGGCCATGCCCAGGGGACTTCTGTCCCCTGGGCATGGTCATTGGGCATAGTGGCATGTAGGGGGGCACAAATCAGGCCCCCCTATGCCACAAAAAAAACAAAAAAAAAACACTTACCTGAACTTACCTTAATGTCCCTGGGATGGGTCCCTCCAGCCTTGGGTGTCCTCCTGGGGTGGGCATGGGTGACAGGGGGTGTCCCTGGGGGCATGGGGGGGCACCTCTGGGCTCCTTCAGAGCCCACAGGTCCCTTAACGCCTGCCTTTTGCAGGCACTAAAAAACAGCGCAAAAGCGGCCGTACGTCATTTTTTTTGACCCGCCCACTCCCGGGCGTGATTTTTGCCCGGGAGTATAAATCCGACGCACATGCCTCGGAGTCGATTTTTTAGACGGGAACGCCTACCTTTGCATATAATTAACGCAAAGTAGGTGTCCACGCTAAAAAATGACGCTAACTCCATGGACTTTGGCGCTAGACGCATCTAACGCCAAAGTATAAATATGGAGTTAGTTTTGCGTCAAAATTGCGTAAAAAAAACGCACTTTCGGCGCAAACGGAGTATAAATATGCCCCTTTGTGCTACATTATGCTTGTGCCTTGCATAATGTATGCAAAGGGGGCTTTCCCCCATTAGGGGGGACAAAAGAATGGTGCAAGAAAATCTAAGAGATTTCCTTGCACCATTTTTTTCTGCTTTTTTAATACCTGCTCGGAGCAGCTGTTAATGGAGGCTTTCATTTGTTACAATGGGCCTCTGGGTGCTTTGCAGGATTAGCGTCAGATTTTTTAATGCTAATCCTGCACTGGACACTAGTCCCCCAACTACCGGCATGGTGTACTGTATTTTAAATATGGCGCACACATGGTGGCATTAGGGAATGCTAAGGGGTGCAAGAAATATGACCCAGAGTTTCTTTGGGTTCACTCGAACGGAGCCTGTTGGGTCACACTTCTTAGACTCTTAAATCCTAGTTTCTGGGGGTTAAAGGCGTTGGGCCATTGGGCTACTGGCCCCTTCAGTGACAACTTCCTGTGAGAGGATGTCACTTTCTACCCAGAGCCCACTACTCCTGAGGGTAACCAGGATGACAGAATCCTTGCCCGGCTGTACAGACCTCCTAGCCCTCCCTAAAGGTACGCCTCTTGCATAGCTAATTTTCCCAACTGTTAAGCTGAACAGGGTGGGAAAAGCATTGTTCCTCACTAGGGGAATGGGTAAATACATTTCAAGAGCAGAGGAAGCCTTCGAGGCTTACTGCCTTGATTAGCTTTCACACTAGCTGCCTGCCCAGGCCCTTTGTCACTGTCCTGGGGTAGAGCTAGCACAACCAACTGGAGGGCAGACTCTTGTCTGTGGTGGCAGAGGCTTATTAGAGCCCGCCCAAACAGCAGAGAGCTTGGTAACTTGATTTGCACCCTCTAAGAGTGCCACCCTGGCACGTGCTTTAATCTTGAGCACGGGCATCGTGCTCAGGGTTAAAAAGCAAGGTGTTTGATTCAAAACACAGAGGGACTTGCCGGGTCATCATGGAGCTGGAAATCCAGGAACTCCCTAGGTACCAGTCCATGTTAACCTATGGACTAGCGGTTTCTCATGGTAGCATTATGTTTTAAATGTTATCACTGGGTAATATATGGTCATGTATATATATATCCTCCCTCATAGTACATTGCACCCAGCCTCATGGGCTATAGGAGGACTGCCTTAGGGGTGACTGACCTATCTATGGGCAGTAAGGGGAATCTACCTGCACCTGATGTGGGCTGTCAATTGGCCTATGCAATTTTTAGGTACAGTTTAAGCAAAGAGCAATTGGTGCTGATGTCTGGTTAGCAGGCCTCAGCACACTTACAGATCAAACACAACAGCATCAAGAAGTGAAAAGTGGGAGGAACCCATTCAGAAAGGTCACTTTATAACAGCTAAATTTTGTGTTTACCCATGCTGCTTCCAGCTGTGATGGCGCCCAAAACAGTACCTCCCACGAGCATGAATGCACCCGGAGAAGATTTTCTACTCAAGACACATCTAAATCTAATCAAAAAGTGTTTTGTTAGTGGATTGTCTTCTCCAATGGACAATTCAAGTAGTTTTTTAGATTGAGAAGCCTTTTTCCTTTTTTTAAAAAAGGAAGGAAATGCCTTAAAGACTCCAATTTCCTGTTCCTGTTCAGCAGGTACCTCCCAATTCTTTTCCATCTCCTGGTTATTTTCCATTTGGATTTCAAAGTGTAAGGATCACTCTCTTTGCCTCTTGGATATACCTTTGGATTTAAGGACTTTATTTTTGTGAAATAATACAAGTACGTTCCAAAACTATTGAATAATGATGTTGTTTGTTTGCTTGGACATGCACCAGTATTTGTTTGTACTTTAATTTGATTTTGAAAATGTATAATGTGGGTGGTATGGGCATAGTAATTTATTTTTGGTTTAATTGATTTTTCATCTTTTGTAAAGGAAAATTGTTGCACAGCTCAATACATGTCCTTTTCTACATGTAACATTTTATTATTTTACTGTGTGTCCTAGATTTCCAAAAGAGACATCTAGCCAGTAGTCCGGGTACCACTAGCCATCAGTGCATGAAACACATATTTCAGTGGTATATGTTTTTAAAACCTAATTTAGGGCAGGGATGGCATTAGAATCAATTAAAAATGTTGCCTATTGTTTGCCTTTTTATTTTATTTTGAAAAAAGTGTGTATGTTATGGGCTAATATTTGATGGCCTAGGAGGATGTATACTGTTGTTGTATACTGTTGTTGTGAAATTTTCATAGCTCAGTTAATTTTTGACATTGCTGAATTAATGTTAGCATTTTCTTATGCTTCCTTATGGCCAGTGTGTGTGTGTGTGTGCCATCATCCATCATTTGCCTTTGTTTTCCATCCCAAGTGGTCAGGGACCATTTTGTGTTGTCAATGTCCGTAGCCATGCATGTGTTCTTTGTTCTCCATACCTCCTTGTCTGCAGTTGTTGTTTGACCATGAGGCTGGTGGCCATTTTCTGCATCCAGCCAGCGTCCCTTTGCTTTGCTTTCATGTGTTCTTTGTATGCCATGCCTCCTTGCTCCTCGTTGTTGTTTTACCATGTGGCTGGCAGCCATTTTGGGATTCTAGCCAGTGTGTCTTTGCCATCAGCTTACATACAAACATCATTAATTATTGATCATTTGTTTAAGTTTACATTTATTTTTTAGTTACATTTTTTATTTTTATTCTAATTTGAAATTACATTTTTATTTTATTTTTATCTTAATTTTTTTGTTTAATTTGAAATTTTAATTACTTGTTTCCTTGATTTTAATTTTAGTTTTTGATTTTTTTCAATGTTGTTTTATTTTTTAAAATGTTTTGTTTCATGTTATTTAATTCTGCATTTTGCCTTGATTTATCCATCCACATCCATTCCCCCATTCATCCACCAAAGGCGCAGAGCCGCACTACAGCATTCTCTTTCTTTTGGTGTATAATAATTCAATTTCCTCCTGGACACCCTGCCTGCAGCTACACTGCAGAGGCATAAGCAGCATAATGAATTTTTTTCATTCCACTGGACCACCTTGCCACCTTAGGTTTTTAAGGCTTGTTGTATTTGCTCATTCACCTCTCTCTGACTACCTCATTAAAAACAGATGGAGATAAAGCAAAGAGCTATATCTGCATAGATTTGAAATTACATTCTATTGTGTGGTGGTATGGTTTGACTTTACAAGTTTGATTCAATTGATATTTATTACATAAATAACCACCCTCACTAATATTGCATTTGTCTGTACTATTTCAACCTGCAACAATGCCTCATTTCACAAAGAACATGTTTTTCTTGCTTGGTTGCTTTTAGGTGCACAAGAGAAGAGATGTCACATCAGCCGCAGTACTGCCAAAGAGAAGACTTGTACATTTAATTCCACAAATCTCCTCTGCTTGTGAAGCTTAGTGCATTGGCCAACTTAGAGCTTCAAGATAGCCCAAAGAACGTTGATTCAAAGACAGTGGTCAGTAAGAAGAATCAGTTTTTCACCAGTGGTGGGCTCACCGCAACATTTTACGGGAGACATGTGCCTGCCACACGGGCCTCTGGGGAGGTACCTGGGAGCAGTACTCCATCATCTACAGCACTACCCAAACCTAAGCTCAAGACCATGTCTGTCAGTGTGGCAGCCATTGCAATCATGGTGAAGCCGACAGGCAGTGATTTAAATTGGATTTGTCCCTTTCGCAAAGTAGTACCCAATCATTTCAGGAAACAGAGCAAAGTGGACAGCAACTGCAACCAGCAATAGTAGATCTTCCTGAAGTTGGAGCAGAACAAGAAGTTGAACTTCCTGCTTAGCAAGAACTTCCTCTTTTATAATCAATGGCTCCTAGATCTCCAGCAAGAAAAGATAAGGGTACTACTCCACCATCTTCTCCAAGCACCACTTCTGATGACGATGATAGGAACATGGAGTGGACCACGGCAGAGTCCAGGAGACAGCAGGAGAGGCAAGGGAAAAGAAAAGTTCCAGAAAGCCTTAGAATCATGGAAGGGTGTGATGGTGAGGAGGATGATGATGACAAGTCGGTCAATGTGGAAGCTGGCACAGGGGAGTCCAACATTACTATCTAACCTACTCCAAGGGTTGTGGCACAGTCATCTCCCATATTTATAAGGCTCAAGCTGAGACCTGCACCAACCCATACATCAGTAGGAGTACGTACTGCAGAGAGGCGATCAACACACTCACCTACTTCCAGTTCTTCTTCAGGCATTGGCAATGGGCCAGTAAAAAAAGTATTCCACCCCAGTTTGAGATGTTTTTACGATCAGCAAACAGGAGGAGAACATTGCAATATGCCTTATTTTTCCACACAAGTGTTTGTCGAGGTATGCCTGGCTCACATTATGGTACTGAAGGCAAGATGACCCATATGAAGAAAAAAAATCACACAGTCCGGTGGGAGGAGGACCTTAAAACAAATGGCTGAATGTGGTTGTGGTGGTAAAAGTGAGGAGAGCCAGAAAACAACAGATATAACTGGAAAAAATCATGGTGAAAGTTGAGGAAGAAGAGGGTGACATCCTCATGCAAAGCAACACTGTCCCCAGCATCACAAAGCACATTAGTCTACCACCACCTATATCTCAAAATTTGCCGTTGTCAAAAGAAGAAAAATCCAGGCTATTATTACAGATATGTTTAGGCAGGAGGAGCCTTATGACCGCAACCACCCCATGGCATGTGTGAACAAGGGGAAGCTAACAAAAATGAGAGTAACATAGTCAAGGCCATGGCAGATGGTGGCACTTTAGGTCCTTTGTTTGGTGCACTGCATCAACTTAGTTGTGTAAGACTTTCTCGAAAAAGAAGACAGAGTTAGTATCATACCGACCACCTGCAGATTAATCTGCACTTTTTTCAGCCATTCTTTTAAAACCCAGAAGTAGTTGCAGATTATTCAGCGTGGTAGGAGAGTACCAGTTAAAGCCCTGATACAGGACATGCCAACACGCTGGAACTCAATCTATTATATGTTGCAACATCTGTTTGAGCAGTACAGATAGATCAATGACTATCTCATTCTAAGGGGAAGGGATGCATTTGGGAAAGCTATGAACATGGATGCGGACAAATGGGGCATAGTCAAATGCCTGACAGATGCTGCTCCCTTTTGAGGTTTTCATGCAGGAAGTTAGCAAGGATGATAGTACAATGGGCCGAGCTAAACCTTTGTTTCATCTGCTGCAGGAGCAGCTAAAGAAAGTATCTGAAAGGCTTGCATTCTACCAAAAATGTCTTCCCACTTTCTTTTCATTTCCTGAAGGGGATGTTTCAAAATACAAAAGGTGGATTTTTGAGCAAGCTGGAGAACTAGAAGAAAAACGGCTGGAACTTAGAGTCCCTTCCTGCAGTTCTGGGGTGCTGCTTTCAATTTCCAGGTAGGAGTGTTTGGTCTCACAACAACCAACACCAGCATCAAGAAAACTGGCAATAACAGCATGAGAAGAATCAGACCCAACCTCTGCATTGGCTTGGTTTCAAGTGGCAAGTCTTAAGTCCAGTACAGAGGTGAAGGGAAAAGAGGTCAAGCAAGTGGCAGCACCAATAACACTTCAGAGGATGTTCCAGGAGTATCTGGATCACCCAAAATAGGTGTATGTAGATCAAAAGCCATTGGGGTATTGGTATGGGATGTGCCAATGGTTCAGCAGGGTGTCAATAAAGTATCTGGCTGGTTCTGTAGCCAGGATGTCTGCTGAACGTGTGTTCAGTGCAGTTGGTGCAGTTGTTACAGTGAGAAGGACCAATCTCTCACCTCAAAATGTGGAGAGACTAACTATGATCAAAATGAACTAGCATTTTATGTCACCTGATTACACTGTTATCTAAACACCACAGGAAGGGGAAGTGGATGATTAGTCAGTGTTAGAAATTGGGTCTCTGATTGACAGTCAATTTGCACTCTGCCCAAGCAGGGACCCACACTCTAGTCACGGCAAAGAAGAAACACACCTGGTTAAACCCCACTCGCCCCCTTCGTAGCTTGGCACAAGCAGAAAGGCCTAACCCAGAAGCAATGTGTAAAGGGTTTGTACCAACACACAGAGTAATACAGTGAAAACACTTCAAAATGGACACCACGCCAGTTTAGAAAAATAGGTTATATTTATCTAAATCAAACAAGACCAAAACAGCAAAAATCCAAAATACACAAGTCAAGGTATGAATTTTCAAAAGAAAAAGAGTCTTACTCTATATAAAACAATAGGAACGATGATTTTACAGAAAAGTACCTGGTTTGCGTAAAAAAATAAAGCCACATGGGCGAGCGTGTATTTGAAAAGTCAGCTATGCATTGATTCCTTACTCGCAAGTGAGTCTATGCATCGTTTCTTCTACAGTCGAGTAGGTGATGCATCATTTTTCTCCCTCGCAAGAGAGCGATGCAGAGATTTCCCCACAGGGCATCTCATATCCCCACAGATTCACGATGACTTTGACGCCCAGCGATGATGCTTGAGAAATCTGGTCACACGGTGTTAGAAAACTGCACTGCATGGGGTTTGTGTTGTTATCAGCAGCCACAAGTGGGTGTTGTGTCGTTTCTCCAGCAGTAATGCATCGATCTCCCAGCCACGATGGAGGTGGAGCATTGATTTTAGCCGTGAAGCAGATGGCGCTTTGTTTTTCAGCCGCACTGCTGGTGGTGCATCGGAAATGTCCCCACACAGCGTTCTGTGTGTGCATTTCAATCCTTGTTCTGCCAACTTCACCTCTCAAGAGCCCAGGGACGGGATGGGGCACCACTTGGCAGGGCACGAGTCTCAGCAGAGAGTCCAGGTGCTGGCAAAGGATGTCTTTGATGGCCCTGAGACTTCAAAACAGGAGGTAAGCTCAATTCAAGCCCTTGGAGATTCTTCACAAGCAGGAATGGAATGTACCACAAAGTCCAGTCTTTGTCCACTTTCAAGAAGAAGCAGCAAGTGCAGACCAACCCAGCAAAGCACAGTCGCAGGCCAAGGGGCAGTACTCCTCCTCCAGCTCTTCAGCTCTTCTCCTTGGCAGAGGTTCCTCTTAATTCCAGAAGTAATCTAAAAATCTGGGGTTTTGGGTCCACTACTTATACCCCTTTCTTCCTTTGAAATAGGCAAACTACAAAAAAAAGTATTTGGCCCCAGACACACACCAGGTGCTGGAGACTGCATTGTGTGAGAGCATGCACAGCCCATTCAGGTGTAGTTGAGCACTCCTCCCTCCACTCTAGCTGATGGCCCATCAGGATATGCGGGCTATACACCTGCTCTCTTTGTCTCACTGTCTAGAGGGAATTCACAAACAGCCCATCTGTCAGTCTGACCCAGATAGTGAATCCACAAACAGGCAGAGTCACAGAACAGTTTAAGCAAGAAAATGCCCACTTTCTAAAAGTGGCATTTTCAAACTGACAATTAAAAAAACAAGTTTACCAACAGATGTATTTTTAAATTGTGAGTTCAGAGACACTAAACTGCATGTTTCCATCTGCTCCCAAAGGGAAACTGACCTTAAAAGTTATTTAAAAGCAGCCCCCATGTTAACCTATGAGAGAGATAGGCCTTGCAACAGTGAGAACCGAATTTGGCAGTATTTCACTATTGAGACATATAAAAGGCATCACTACATATCCCACCTTTAACATATATTGCACCCTGCCCAAGAGGCTACCTAGGGCCTTCCTTAGGGGTGCCTTACATGTATATAAAGGGAAGGTTTGTGCCTGGCAAGTGGGTACACTTGCCAGGCCAGATTGGCAGCTTAAAACTGCACACACAGACACTGCAGTGGCAGGTCTGAGCCATGTTTACAGGGCTACCTATGTGGGTGGCACAACTAGTGCTGCAGGCCCACTAGTAGCATTTGATTTGCAGGCCCTGGGCACCTCTAGTGCACTTTACTAGGGACCTACTAGTAAATCAAATATGCCAATCATGGAGAAGCCAATTACACACATCATTTACACAGGTGCATTTGCACATTAGCACTGGTCAGCAGCGGTAAAGTGCCCAGAGTACCAAAAAGAGCAAAAATGTAGGCCATCACACAGTCAAAACATGGCACGCAGAGGCAAAAAAAGACAGGGGAGCCATGCCAAGGATGCCAGTTCTAACATACAACAATTTGTTGTGCCGAACTAACAGAGACATGCTAGCCAGGGCATTGGGTGCTCTGCCACTGTCTGCAGCTGGGGAAGCTGTAGTTGACAATTGTCTATCTTTAATTTCAATGGCCCTGCTCTTCTCCAAATGCTTTTCACTTAGTTTTTACTCTAAAAAGACAGATGGATAATAAATAAGATACGACAAACATGTCACTTATGTGGATTTATAATCCTGTCTGCTGTAAGTAGATGTGAGATAAATGATGCGCTGCACTAATGGATAAGCCTAAATAGATTGTATTAGGCATGTTCGTTACAGAGTATTACTTACACCAAACTAGAAATCAAATCACGTCCCACTTTACTCACTGGCCTCGCCCACCATCCCAAATTATTTACAACAAATTAATTTGCTGGGCAGTAAGAAAAGGAAACTTTACTTACTCTACTGCACGGTAAGGGAGAGGGATTAGGCGGGTAGGTAGAGCTTTTGCTATAGAATAGAGGGGTGTCACTGTTCATTCATTCATCATGTGTCTAAACTTTGGCTTAGTTAGACCCTGTATAGACAAAAGTCTAAAGGGAAAAATCTGAACAGGTGTAAAATAAATCTGTTATGGAAAACCATGAAGTATATTTTGGAAGCACTTTACAAATTGAAAAGAAAAACGCTCATTGCATTGTCATCAGTGATGTCATCATTTATGTCATGAGTGATGCAGTATGTGAGGTCATAAGCAGTGCATTATGGGTCTGCAAGTTATAGTTAGCCAAGGTAACTATAACTGCTGCATTTCACTAGTTTTGTACATGTTAAATGTGAGCCTAACTATAAAGTCCCTGTGACCTTTGTTTTTTCCAAATTGTCAAATATATATTTGACACCAACAAACTCATAGAAATTCAGCAGTTATAATTATTTTAGCTATCTATACTTTACCCCCTCCCCCCCACAATGCACTGCTTATGATCTGACATAGTAAATCACTCATGACATGGTCAGTGACATCACTGATGACATCATCCAGTGAGTGCAAGTGTTTTTTAAAGGTTTCTGAGACTTGAAGATACATACTAAGCTACTGCGTAAGTGAAATTACTGTTCTTTCTGTACTAGCATGTTATCTGATCTATAATCCCATTTTTAGGTTGGTGTGCTATTTATGAGTAAAATAGCCTCTACACTGACACATGTCCCCTGCTGATGTATGTGTATGGTATTGCTTTGGGACAGTCTTAGCTTTTCATTGAGACTTCTGCAGCACACGTAGAAAGATCAAAACACCGTGAATGATTGATTATGCAGCAGAATGCAGCACACTTAGAAGTAACAAATCATCATTATTTATTGATTGTTTATGTGCAGAAAGGGACACCTTTCTGCACATAAACAATCATTCTGTGCAACACATGCACCTTTGCATGATGGTGCAAGGGGGCCTGCATTGGTGCTAGACAGCTGAATTTAGCACCAGGACTAGGGGAAACAGTGGTGCATCATATTTTCATAAATGCGGTACATCCCTGCATTTCTGAAGTGAAGCAGCACTGTGTTGCTAATTTTCTTGCAGTGCTGTGCTGTTCCACTTTCTGATAAATCTTGCCCTAAGCCTGCGTCCATTAATATTGCAAATCATACCCTAAATCAGTTATTTTGGTTTCACATCTCTCTGAACACAGACTCAAAACCACAGCTCCATCATTTTTCTGACTTTCACTCAAAAGAAGAGAGTTAAGATGTCTTCCACTGAAGATACAAGAGAAGAGGAAGAACAAGACGAAGAAGAAGACTTACCACCTCCAAAGAATTCCTCCAATGTTTAGAAATATTTCTCCATCCCTTCTAGAGAAAAGAAAGTTCTTGCTAAAATATGTCCAATGCGATATATGCTGCAGAAAATTGTCAATAGGTATGCTGAAACAACCTATCTTTCTAAGTGTGGAGACTGCGCACTTGTAAAGACGCTACTCATAGATCCCTTTGTGAATAGCAAACAATTGTACATTTTCACAAAAGCGTTAGTTTACATTTGTGTGTCAGGCCCAGAAGTGGCAGTGGTCAACTGAATTTCGTCTGCAGAGAGAGAACTCCAGGAAACAGGCCAATAAAACTGTTTCTGCATTCCTCCCAGAACACAACATGGGCGCTATATACAATAACAAGTTATTCTTCGATATGGATGGAATACATTGAAAAGAGGGAATCCATTTTACAGACAGAGGCAACAGTGTGTTCCTAAACAACTTAAAACACTGTATCCTGTTCTATGTGTAATTATCATCTACACATCATAAACGCAATGCCCTTTTCAGAGCCAACTATTTTCCGGAACCCATTTTTTTCAATTCATTTTTTAAAATTTCTCACTCAGTCAGGCAGATTCAGAACATATCCCTGGTTAAACAAGGGGCCTGCCTGGTATATTGTGGGAGGATTTGTGGATCTTATTTCGGTGTATAGGTGTGTGAGTGTGTGAATGGGTGTGTGAGTGTGTGAATGCGTATGTGATTGTGTGAATGGGATTGTGAATGGGTGTGTGAGTGTGTGAATGGGTGTGTGAGTGGGTGTGTGAATGTGTAAATGGGTAAGTGATTGGTGAGTGAATGTTTGATTGGGTGTGTCAGTGTGTATTAAGTGTGTAAGTCAGTGTATGAGGATGTGAATGGGTGTGTGGGTGGGTGTGTGAGTGTGTGAATGGGAGTGTGAGTGAGTGTGGTAGGGTTTTTGTGGGTGTGTGAGTGAATGAGTGAGTGGGTCTGTGAGTGAGTGTATTTTTTTATAAATTGGGTTCTGGATCCATGGATCTATTGTGGATTCACATGGGGGTTGCCGCTGAGAGCTGTGGAATACTTGCCATTGGGGGTCCCTCTGAGACCCCACTATCATTACCATGCGGACAGGGTACCTATATCCTGTCCCCCACTTATATACTATTTAATTTTTATTTACTCCAGCTTGGAAACCATACCCCTAATCACAAAATAATGGGGGCAACTTTCCTGTCTTGGTGTGACCAGCCAACCATGGCATTCCTGTTGGCGTGTGGAACTGCAATTCTGCCACCGTGGATCTACAGTGGATCCACATCTCTAGATATGTATAAACACTTGGGCACAATGTATTACAGCTTTGGACTGGTAAAGTACCGTCCAAGCCAACATGGAATGAGTAAAAGCAACCCCTGTAAAAACTCTCCACCTAAACTTGGGAACAACCCAGAGTTCTCTATTCTTTTTTGCATAATTTATGCATCACTCTAACCCTGAAAGGGATTTGTTTTGACTTATACCGGGTGCTCCCTTGTTTCTGGACAAAGCTAAAATTCTCAGATGAGCTCTAATGAGAGCGAAACACATGTCAGGGGTTGCTTTAACTCATTCCAGGTTGGCTTGGACGGTACTTTACCAGTCCAAAGCTGTCACACTGTGCCTGGAGTGGTAAATGGCTTTTGTCATTTTACAGCTCTGCAAGGTTGACACTGTGTCAAACCTATGCTTAAAGACTTTGCTGTACAAATGGCTAAATAATTTGTCACTATCTAGCTTGGCGTGGATAGTACTGTGCTGATCCAATGCTTAAAAACTTTGCTAGATAAACAGACATTTGAGGTGAGCAAATGTAGAGTGTCGCTGGTGTTGCAGGGTGCTCCTTACTAGAGCTGCTCTCTACCTAAACTTGGGAACTACCCAGAGGTCTCTATTCTTTTTTGCATAATTTATGTGTCACTCTAACCCTGAAAGGGATTTGTTTTGACTTATACTGGGTGCTCCCTTGTGTCTGGACAAAGCTAAACCTCTCTGATGAACTCTAATGAGAGCGAAACAGGTGTCAGGGGTTGATTTTACTCATTCCAGGTTGGCTTGGATGGTACTTTACCAGTCCAAAGCTGTAATACTGTGCCTGGAGTGGTAAATGGCTTTTGTCATTTTACAGCTCTGCAAGGTTGGCACTGTGTAAAACCTATGCTTAAAGACTTTGCTGTAGAAATGGCAAAAGATTTTGTCACTATCTAGCTCGGCGTGGATAGAACTGTGCTGATCCAATGCTTAAAAACTTTGCTAGATAAAAAGTCATTTGAGGTGAGCAAATCTAGGACCATATTTATACTTTTTTAGCGCTGCATTTGCGTTATTTTTTCACGCAAAAGCAGTGCAAACTTGCAAAATACAATTGTATTTTGTAAGTTTGTGCCGTTTGTGCGTCAAACAACAATGCAAATGCAGTGCTAAAAAAGTATAAATATGGGCCCTAGATTGTTGCCGGTGTTGCAGGGTGCTCCTTACTAGAGCTGCTCTCCACCTAAACTTGGGAACTACCCAGAGTATATCTATATATCTATATGTCTATCACTTGTTGCTTTATGAGGTCGTTTTTTGTCTGGTGATAATTTAATACCTTAATAGAGTAGTTGGCACATTGATTAATATTATGCACTTTAACAAATAGGCTGAAGTAGAGGACCAAACGTATATAGTCTTGCTCAAGGGTTGGTATAAAGTCTATTAAGCTAGTGTCCGACATTTGAGCTCTAGGAAGAGGAAATATAAGATGTGTAAAATGACAAGTTACATGAATGGGGACAATTAACTAACTCTTATCATTCTGAATAGGAAGAAAGGTAATTGAACATTGATGTCAATATTAATGAATGGGGGCCTAATTACAACCTTGGTGGAGGGGATTACTCAGTCCCAAACATGACGGATATCTGGTCCACCGTTTTACAAATTCCGTAGGCTATAATGGAACTTGAAATACCGCGGGCGGGATATCCGTCACGTTTGGGACGGAGTAATCCCCTCCGCTAAACTCGCAATGAGGCCCTTAGGGGGTCATTCCAACCCTGGCGGTCGGTGTTAAACCAGCGGCCAAACCACAAACAGGCTGGCGGGAAATTTTTTTTAATTCCGACCCTGGCGGAAACCGCCAACAGAGACCGCCACATTACCACACCGCCCGCCACGGCGGCACAAACAAACAGCGCAGCGGTCACCGCCAACAGACAGGCGGGAGACAATGTACTGCCCACTGTACCACAACCTACCAATCCGCCACCTTTTCCGGGACGGTAGCCCCGCCGAAAAAAACACGGCGGAAACAGCCATTTCGAAGGGAAAACGCTCACCTGCATACAGCCCACGAGGAATAAGGACAGCATGGAACCCGAACTCCACATACTCCCAGCGATTGTGTTCCTACTCCTCTACCAGGAGCACGAACGCCGGCGCAGAAGACAACGGTGAGTACTGCACCTACGACACAGGGGAGGGGGGTGGAGAAAATATTACGGGTACACACATACGCAACACACCCACCCTCACCCTCACCCACTACAACACACACATCAATGCGTATCAACACATCAGAGTGACACCCCCCAAACCCCCCGGAAGAATGCAAACACAAAAGGAAATGATTAAAAACATAGGAATATATTGTATTACTGGCTTAAAAATATAATTCTGCATCAAAAACTGTTATATACATAAATGTACAAGTCCGAGCATTGTAGCATGTATTGTCCGTGGACCACTGGGCCCAAATCACATGGGCAAAGCCCACACAAGATACCTGACTCCAATGGAGAGAACACTGCAGGGGCATCAGATAGCAAAACTACAGGCACCTCAGGGGGAAGGGAAGGGGGGGCACCTCAGCCAGATGAGTCCACGACACCAGATCCACGAGGGGCCTCCATGGCCACTGTTCAATCCTGGGGAGTGCAAAGCCACAGTCTCTCAAGTCCGGACAGTGGGTGGGTTGCCCACTGTTCAATCCTGGGGAGTGCAACGCCACAGTCTCTCAAGTCTCTACAGTGGGTGGGTTGCCCACTGTTACATCCTGGGGAGTGCAAAGCCACAGTCTCTCAAGTCTCTACAGTGGGTGGGTTGCCCACTGTTACATCCTGGGGAGTGCAAAGCCACAGTCTCTCAAGTCTCTACAGTGGGTGGGTTGCCCACTGTTCAATCCTGGCGAGTGCAAAGCCACAGTCTCACAAGTGGATAACAGTCTCCACTGGTTCTGGGTGGGGCCGGTGCCCAGACTGCTTCGTGCAGCCCTGTCCGACTAAGATGCGGGCCAGCCCCTGGCGCTCATGGTTCAGCGGTGCTTGAGACGGCGATGCCCAGTTCAGCGGTGCTTAAGACGGCGGTGCCCAGTTCAGCGGTGCTTGAGATGAAGAGCCCAGTTCAGCGGTGCTTGAGACGGCGGTGCCCAGTTCAGCGGTGCTTGAGACGGCAGTGCCCAGTTCAGCGGTGTTTGAGACGGCGGTGCCCAGTTCAGCGGTGCTTGAGATGAAGAGCCCAGTTCAGCGGTGCTTTAGATGAAGGGCCCAGTTCAGCGGTGCTTGAGATGAAGGGCCCAGTTCAGCGGTGCTTGAGATGGCGGTGCCCAGTTCAGCGGTGCTTGAGACGGCGGTGCCCAGTTCAGCGGTGCTTGAGACGGCGGTGCCCAGTTCAGCGGTGCTTGAGATGAAGAGCCCAGTTCGGCGGTGCTTGAGATGAAGGGCCCAGTTCAGCGGTGCTTGAGATGAAGGGCCCAGTTCAGTGGTGCTTGAGACGGCGGTGCCCAGTTCAGCGGTGCTTGAGATGAAGAGCCCAGTTCAGCGGTGCTTGAGATGAAGGGCCCAGTTCAGCTGTGCTTGAGACGGCGGTGCCCAGTTCAGCGGTGCTTGCGATGAAGAGCCCAGTTCAGCGGTGCTTGAGACGGCGGTGCCCAGTTCAGCGGTGCTTGAGATGAAGAGCCCAGTTCAGCGGTGCTTGAGATGAAGGGCCCAGTTCAGCGTTGCTTGAGATGAAGGGCCCAGTTCAGCGGTGCTTGAGATGAAGGGCCCAGTTCAGCGGTGCTTGAGACGGCGGTGCCCAGTTCAGCGGTGCTTGAGACGGTGGTGCCAAGTTCAGCGGTGCTTGAGATGAAGGGCCCAGTTCAGCAGTGCTTGAGATGAAGGGCCCAGTTCAGCGGTGCTTGAGACGGCGGTGCCCAGTTCAGCGGTGCTTGAGATGAAGAGCCCAGTTCAGCGGATCTGGCCATGGCGTGGAGCTCATTTGCCACCTGTCCTGTGGCTGGCGGTGCCTTCCTGCCCATCTGTCCTGTGGCTGGCGGGGCCCTCCTGGGCTGCAGTGCCGGGCATGTTGGTGGCCTCCTGCCCACCTGGGATGGGGCTGGCGTGGCCCTCCTGGCCAGCTGGGCTGATGGCGGTGTTGTCGGGCGTGCTGCCCTTCCCAGCCTTCCCTGATCGCCTGTGGCCCTTCCCTACCTTGGGCGGTGTGACAGCTGTCTCCACACCTCCTGCCGGAGCCATGGTAGGGGTTTTTGTGCCTGGTGTCTTCACCCTCTCGTGCCGGCCACTGCCTATCTTTGATTGTTTCTCCGGGGGTGGGCTGCCCGTGCCTTGGCTCCGTACTGAACTGGCTGCCCTGGAGGGTGGGGGACTCCATAGTCCATGGCAGACTGTCATGACAGGGCCCGGTTTTGTGGTGGCTGAGGTGCTGACTGGAGTCCTATGACATGGACGGGGTGGGGGAGTTGGTGGAAAGAGGTTAAGTTTGGACAGGAAAAGCTTTTTAGGAGCAATGGGAGGGGTAGGTGTAGTGGGTATGGGAGTGGAGGAAGAGGATGTGGTTGTAGGAGTTTGAAGTCTGGTGTCTTTGGGTGCAGGTGATTGGGCTGGAGGCTGTCGTGAGGTGGATGGCTGTTGGGTGGGTGGCTGCCTGCGTTTGTGTATCTTGGAAGAGGGGGTCACAGACACACTGGGAGAGGACACAGGGGACGTGTAAATGGCAGTGGGGGTGGTGACTGCACGTGTGCGGGGGTTCTGGTGTGTGTGCTGGTGATGGACGTAGTGGCTGAAGATGTAGTGCATGCAGGTGTGAGTGGAGACGTGACAGGGAGGGAGACGAGGAGGAGGGGGACACAGTGGAGGCAGTGGGTGTTGGTATGTCTGTATGTGGATGTTGCTTGTGTGAATGCCTGTGTGATGTGTGGTGCTTATGTCTGCCTGAGCTTCCCTTGGTGTTGAGGTGTGTGCAGGCTGGTCTGATGGTGTGTCTGGGATAGGCAGAGGTACAGGTGATAGGGTCTGGGTGGAGGAAGTTGGAGGGGGGAGGCTAGAGACAGGGACAATGGCTGCCATCAGTGCTGAGGCCAGAGTGTTGAACGATCACTGAAGGGCAGCCTGACCAGAATGAATGCCCTCCAGGTATGCATTACTCTGGTGCACCTCTCTTTCGACACCCTGGATGGCATTCAATATGGTAGACTGCAAACAATGAGCGTCCTCAGGAGGTCAATGATCTCTTAACTGAGGGCCGCAGGGGTGACTGGGCAGGGCCTGAGGTGCCTGGGGCGAAGGAGATGCCCACCCTCCTGGGTGAGCGGGCACGGGGCAAAGGCTGCGGGGCTGCTGGGAGGGCGGTGCTGGTGCGCTGAGTGGCGGCTGTACCTGTTGTTGCGGGGGGCACAGATGTTGCCGCCACCACAAGAGAGCTCCCTTTAGAGGACGAGTCCGTGTCACTTATGTCTGCCCGAGTCCCCGCTGTGGAGCTCCCCTCACCCTCCGTCCCACTGGTGAAATCGGAATCCGTTGCATGGCCCTCAATGGCCATGTGGGATGCAGCTCCCTCGTGCTCCGATGCCACTTCTCCACCGCCTGATGATGCTAATGCACACATGAACAGGAAAACCACAAAAAAAGGGGGGGGGGAGAAAATAAAGACATGTTGAGTGCATGCATTGGCAACACCGTTGGCGGACAGGACAGACACAGAAGCCCCCTGCACTACGCCGCGCACTTGGGGTCCACTACTCAATCCGTGGGACATGGCCTACAAGCCTATGGACGACATCTGCACACATAGATGACACAGGGCCAAGAATAGCTGTACTTGGCACCCTACAGAGGTGGGGGGCGGGGGCACAGGGCCATGCCTTACGGAGGGGCCTAGCCTACAGAAATCGCCCTGGCCTAGGGATACCCACAGCCCTCCTCCCCCACCCAGACACCTCCACTGCGCGCAAAGTCACCAGAATAAGAGTGTACTCACCCCCTTGTGTCTGCTGTGATGTCCTCACGCGCCCATCCAAATCAGGGTAGGCCACCGCCAGGATCCGGAACATCAGGGGGGTCAAAGTCCGACTGGCATCCCTCCCACGTTGGGAGCCCATCCCCAGCTGAGCCTCCGCCGTCTCCCTGCTCCAGCGTCGGAAGTCCTCCCATCTCTTCCGGCAGTGGGTGCCCCATCTGTGGTGGACCCCCAGGGTCCGGACATCCTTGGCGATGGCACGCCAAATATCAATCTTCTGGTGGGCGCTGACCTATGTGAAATGTACAGGGGGAGAAAAAGAGTCATCACCTTCTGCACCCTCAATGTGAGTGGCCCCCATCCCTACCCTTGCCATGTGGTACATGCTCTCATCCGTCGTTTGATGCATGCCTCAATCGCTCCCCTCCCCACCATCTTTCATCCACCCCACTCAACACAGGCATTGGCCACTAAGCATGGCCCCAGTGTACTTACCTGTTGGTCTGGCAGACCGTAGAGTAGCGCATAATGGGGGAGGACCCCATCCACGAGTTTATCCAATTCCTGAGCAGTGAAGGCAGGGGCCCTTTCCCCAGTCGCAAGAGCCATTGTCTCTTCCAGACCGAGGTCACAGCAGCACTTGCAGTGTAGGTCCTCTCCTGTCGAAGATCAGGTATCGAGTGATTAAGCCGATAGAAAATGGTGGTCACGCCCGCGGCGGTGCGTACCGCGGCGGTGCGTACCGTGACCGCCTGCGCACATCGTCATTGGCTCCTGAGACCCATAGGGTTCAATGTTAACCAATGCTGCTTAGCGCCACGGTCTTTGACCGCCTATCGCCACGGTGTGCCACGCAAGTGCATTTACCTCACATCCCATTGTCGCACTTCACAGGTCAGGCAGCCGCCATTTCAAGGGCCCACATGGCTTACTTTTTACTGCGTCACACATACCTAGGCCTTGCATCAACACTCATACAAGCCATTCAATGCATTGGGAATCGTGTATTGTTCAAGCTGTGGTTACGTACCTGTGGGTTGATTGACTCTGTGCTCGCTGTTGTCCTTCATAGGCACCGTCCGCTGGGACATGCGAGGAGATGGAGGAATCTTCCTGTGTACAGACCGCTGGTAGACCTGTCAACAATGGAGGAAAGACATGTCATACTGACATACAGGCTTGACCGAGCCACTATTCATGAACTGTGTGCCCAGCTGGAGCCAGACCTGATGTCACCAATCCGCCAACCCACAGGGATCCCCCCTCTAGTGCAGGTGCTGTCAGTACTCCATTTCTTTGCAAGTGGGTCCTTTCAAACAACAGTGGCCATATCATCACGGATGTCCCAGCCTATGTTTTCCAAGGTGTTGTCCAGAGTGTTGTCTGCACTGCTGAAACACATGTGGAGCTACATTGTTTTCCCTGAGGTGGGGGATTTGCCTACAGTGAATGGTGATTTCTATGCCCTTGGACATATCCCCAACATCATAGGTGCCATTGATGGGACCCATGTGGCTTTAGTACCCCCCAGCAGGAGTGAACAAGTGTACAGAAACAGGAAGAGTTATCATTCTATGAATGTACAGATGGTGTGTTTGGCAGACCAGTACATCTCCCATGTTAATGCTAAGTTCCCTGGCTCAGTGCATGACGCGTACATCATGCGGAATAGCAGCATCCCTTACGTGATGGGTCAACTCCCGAGGCAACGTGTGTGGCTAATTGGTGACTCGGGTTACCCCAACCTGTCATGGCTACTGACCCCAGTGAGGAATCCCAGGACAAGGGCAGAGGAACGGTACAGTGAGGCCCATGGGAGAACTAGGAGGGTGGGTTCAGGTGCCTCCATATGACAGGTGGATCCCTATTGTACTCACCAAAGAAGGTGTGCCAGATCATCGTGGCCTGCTGTATGCTTCACAACCTGGCTTTGCGACGCCAGGTGCCTTTTCTGCAGGAGGATGGTCCAGATGGTGGTGTTGTAGCAGCTGTGGAGCCTGTGGAGAGTGAAGATGAGGAAGCCGAAGAGGACGACATAGACAACAGGAACGCAGTAATACAGCAGTATTTTCAATGACACACAGGTAAGATTCCAACCCGGCATATTACATATACTTAACCCCTACTACCTCTCTACTGTCTGACCTTTTCCCCCAGTGTATGGTAACTGAGTTGTGACTTTCCCTTCCAATTTCAGAGATGCGGGCCCCACTGCGTGACATCTGCTTTGTTTCCCCATGGACTACAGCTGTGTGACAGTGGTATGTTGGCATCACAATGTAAATATGCATTTTTGGCACGGTAATGTCTAATACATTTGTACAAACTCACAGCCAGACTCCTGATTGTTTTGTGCAATAACTGTGTTTATTTCAGTGCTCTATATTGGTGGGTGATTGCAAATCGGTGAGGGGTGATGGTGGAGGATTGTCCATGGCAGAGTCCAGACTATTAGTATCACAGGTGCATTGTTTAAATGCCTGTGGAAAGTGGAGCATGGGCAGTATAAGGATGGACAGGGTGTCAATGTGGGACAGTGGGATGACAATCAGGGAGGTATCCTTTCCTGGCGGGGGTCTTGGCATCTTACTCTGTCTTCTTCCTGGATCTCAGGGCCCGCTTGCGGGGTGGTTCTCCTTCTGCAGGGGGTGGGGTGCTGGTGGCTCCCTGAACCCCAAATACTGTTCCTCCTGCAGAAGCTGGATCTCCTGAAACCTGGACAGGACCGTCGCCATTGTCTCCTGGGAGTGGTGGTAGGCTCCCATGATGGAGGAGAGGGCCTCGTGGAGAGTGGGTTCCCTGGGCCTGTCCCCCCCCTGTCGCACAGCAGCCCTCCCAGTTCCCCTGTTTCCCTGGGCCTCTGTCCCCTGGACCGTGTGCCCACTACCACTGCCCCCAGGTCCCTGTTGTTGTTGGGGTGGTGGGTTAACCTGGGTGCCCTGTAGTGGTGGACACACCGCTGATTGACGTGTCCTGGGGACAGAGGTATGGGCCCGCTGGGTGGGTGCTGTGCTGGTGTTCCCAGAGGGGTGAAGGTCTGCTATGGGCTGTGGCTGTCTGAGGGGAACCGATTGTCCTGAGGTCCCCGATGGGCCGGGCTGGTCATCTAGATCCAGGTCGACAGAGCTGCTGTCCTCACTGTGGGCCTCTTCTGGGGGTGGAGTGGACATTTGTGGACCCTCCTGCGCGGTGACGTGGCATTCGGGTCCTGCAGGGGTATAAAAGTATGGTTATTGCATTTGTGTGTGCCATAGCGTGTAATGGGTGGGTGCCCGTGTACCCCAGTGCTGGCATTCCCGTGTGGGGGCTTTTGTGACGGTGGTTTGGGGGGGATGGGTATGTGCAGTGGGCATGCTTTGTTGATGGGTGTCCATGCTTTGTGGTCGCATGCAGGGCTTGGGGTTGGGATGGGTGGGCTGTGATGGGGAGACATTTGCTAGGAGCAGGATGGGATGGGGGTGAGGGTGAGGGTGGGGGTATGAGTTGGCATGCTGGTGGGGTGGGGGGGATGAAGTAGTGAAGATGAGACTTACCAGAGTCCATTCCTCCAGATACTCCTGCGAGGCCCTCAGGATGCAGGATTGCCAAGACCTGCTCCTCCCATGTTGTAAATTCTGGGGGAGGAGGTGGGGGTCCGCCGCCAGTCCGCTGCACCGCGATGTTGTGCCTGGATACCATTGAACGCACCTTCCCCCGTAGGTCGTTCCACCGCTTCCTGATGTCGTCCCTATTTCTTGGGTGCTGTCCCACAGCGTTGACCCTATCGACTATTCTGCTCCATAGCTCCATCTTCCTGGCAATGTTGGTGTGCTGCACCTGTGTTCCGAAGAGCTGTGGCTCTACCCGTACAATTTCCTCCACCATGACCCTGAATTCATCCTCCGAGAACCTGGGGTGTCTTTGTGGTGCCATGGGGTGGTGTGGGTGATGTGTGGGGTGGATTGTGTGGTGATGTGTATTGGTGTGTTGTGTGAAGTGCGTGGAAATATTGCTGGGTGAAAGTAAAATGCACGTCTGGGTGCTCAGTTCTCTTTTTCTCAGTGCGTGGTCCCGATTCTGTAGGAGTGGGGGTTTGTGGGTGATGTGGGTGTGTGTTTTATATTGTGTTGGGTGTGTGGGAGTGGTGTGTGCATGTGTATCAATGTGGCTGTGTTTTGTAAGTGTGTGTGTATTTTGAGCGCGCCGGTGTGTACCGCCAATGGTATACCGCGGTGATTCGTGTGTTGTGATAGTGTGGGCGTATTTCTGTTGGCGTGACGGTGGAGGTTTGGTCATTGCCAGTTTCTCGCTGCCCTTTGGTGTTGCGGACTTTTGTGGATGTCTGTATTTTGGCGGTTTGCCTGTTGTGGGTCAGAATGACCGTGGCAGTTTACCGCGTCCGTGGCGGTATGTTGGCGGTCTTCTGACAGTGGTAAGCGACTTTTACCGCCAAGGTTGGAATGACCACCTTAGTGTGTATCTTTGTGGAGGTTAAAATACAATCAGCTTCAAGTTGCTCAGATTCAGGTCCTACATATAGGATGATGAAATGAAAATGGTTCTGTAGGAAGAGCAATTTGAAAAAACAGTACTATTACTGGAAAAAATAATTTGGTGTTGTGTATTACATTATAATCTTTTATTTACCAAAAATGTCTTATTTGTTATCCCTCCGGTTGTACTTGACCCATAAGACAAATTTAGCAGATATAATAAGTGCAAAATTAGATTTTTTCTTCCTTTCTGTTGTGAAATTGAATGATTTCTTTTGTGCTCTGTTTTTTCATGTTTATGAGGGAGGGGCGGTCTGCCTCTGTTTTAAAAGCACTTGAGCTTATCCTGTTTTCAATCAGTGGAAGGCTCAGGCCAAAATGCATCGCCATGTTTGGTGGATAGCATCACCCATGCACTTTTTTATGGTAAAAGAAGAATTAAAAAAACTCAGGAAATTGCACCTGACTGTGCCATCTTTTGCAATTGAATCGGAGTATGAGGAAGTGGCTGAGAGGTGAAATTGAGTTATATATATATATATATATATATATGTGTGTACATATATAGAGAGAGAAAGAGAGAGAGAGAGAAAGATAGATAGATATCTGTATATATATATATATATATATATATATATATATATATATATATATATATATATATATATATATAGATATATATATATAGACATATATTGAGTTTCATTGAGATATATATATATATATATATATATATATATATATATATATATATATATATATATGTATATATATGTGAATATCCTAAGCTGGTAGTTATAGTTAGAACCATGTTTCCATGAAAAAAGCGTTTTTTGACTTGCCTCCATTTGTAGCAATGCTTGGGAAATCTTCACAAAACATATCCAGAGAAGTGTGCTGGTAATTCTTGTGGCATACAGAAAGTTTTGGGGTCATTCATCATGCGGGAGCCGAGAAAAAGGGGGGATTAGAAAAGCTGCATTTCTCATGTTAATTCCTATAGGATCTTTGGACGCAACTACAGCCCGAACCACTGGACTGAATTACATCAAATTTGGTGTAAATCTGTTCAGTAGTGTTTGAGATATTAAAGGGGAAATGCATTTATATATGTAGGGCCGTGGATCCATTACAACCTTTTCAGATTATCTCGGCAAATTCGCGAATGCACATGACAACAGGAATGCTGTGATTGGCTGCCTGCAATCTGACCAGAAACTTGCGGCCATCATTTTGAGTAATTGGACACAGTTCGAAGGCTGAAAAATAAAATTGAAAGTGACATAAGAGGTCAGAGTGGCAATACCCTGATGTAGGGGTGTTTGAGGGTCAAATTATGGGTTTAAAATGTTTTTTTTTTTTTTTTAAACCAGGTGTGATATCCATGAATATCCTTGAACATTCAAGGATATCCGAGACTGTGCAAAAAAGTTTTTTTTAAATATTCACAGACACTAATTCATTCACTCATACATGCACTCAGCGACTCATTCACCCACTCACACACCCACTCATAGACCCAGACACCCACTTTCAGACCCACTCAAACAATCATGGACCCACTTACAGATCCAGTGACAGAGATAGACTGGAGTTATTTCAAGTTATCTCTTCTTCGTGCCCTAAGGTAACGCCATGCACAGTTTCCTTATCAATAATTTTATTGCATATGTTGCAGTGATAATATCAATGATGCCATAGAAGATGTCATGAATGATATAATATGTGGAGTAATAAGCTGTGCATGGCGAAGACGCAAGTTATAGTTACCTTAGGGCACGAGTTATAGTTACTTGAATAACTCTAACTATGACTGCTGAATTTTTATGGTTTTGTACGAGCAAATTTAGAACCTAACTATAACATCCCTGTAATCTCTGTTTTTTTATATATATATATATATTGGCTGGCCACAACCTGACAGGAAATTTGCGGCTGACATTTTATATAAAGAGAATTGGTCCCGGGGGCAAAAATAAAACATTGAATTGAATGAAGGGGTCAGGGTACAGGTACCTGGATCTCATGGGTCCCATGTGGAAACAATTGCAAAAAAAATGTTTTATTTTGCCTGCACGACATTCGTATATCCACTGCGGTGCTCACCATGTAAATCCACGCTGGATCCCCTGATCCATACCCAGTGGAAAAAAAAACACATACACTCACTGACAGAGCCACTCACAGACTTATTCCCACTCCCACGCAACTACTTTTACACCTACTTACAGACCCTCATGGCCACTTACACACACCCTCACAGACTGATACAGCCACTCACACACCCAGTGAAATGCCTTCAGACACCACAACAGATCTATGGATTCCGTCCCAATCAAAAAACACATACATGCACTCAAAGAGCCACTACACACTCACTCCTACCCACACAACCACTCTCACACCTACTCACAGACCCACACAGGCACTAACTCACACACTCACAGTCCCATACTACTTCTAACCTTCTCACTCACACACCAACACAGGCACTCAAACACTCACTCTCATACCTTTGGCACACTCACATACCAACTCACAGACCCACACAGCCACCCAGGGCCGGATTTAGAGTTTGGAAGACAGGTTACTCTGCCACAAATGTGATGGTTACGCTGTCCACCATATTACAATCTCCATAAGCTATTATGGGAGGGAATATCCATCACATTTGTGATGGAGTAGCGTCCTCTGCCAAACTCAAAATCAGGCCCTCACACGCATACCCATAAAACCACTTGCACACTTTCTCACACACCCACTCATACACCCCCTCATAGATCCACACAATCAGTCATACACCCTCTAACCTACCAATACTGCCACTCACACACACATTCAGACTCATAAAACTATAAAACCCCTAGCATACCCATTCACAGATCCACACAGCCATATTCATACATCCACTCACACACACACATTCACAGACCAAGGTACACATCCACACAACTACTCACACATGCAATAACACACCCATACACTCGCACATCCACTCACACACTGATACAGCCACTCACACACCTACTCACATACCCATAGAGCCACCCACACCCCAGTCATGGACCCACACAATTACTCAGACACCGACTCACAAACCCACTCACACACATACACACTCACTCAGATTCAAATAATCACTCACACACCTACTAACATACACTCACTGATACATCTACTCACGGACCCATACAGCCACTCACACATCCACTCAAATACCATCTGACACACTCACTTTCCCAGCTGCAGACCTACCCAGGCACCAAGACACCCACTGACAAACCCACAAAACCATTAACACACCCAGTCACAGACCCACACAGTTACTCAGACACTCGCTCACAAATCTATTCATACACTCACATACACCCTCACAGACCCACAAAACCATTAACACACCCAGTCACAGACCCACACAGTTACTCAGACACTCGCTCAGAAATCTATTCATACACTCACATACCCCCTCACAGACCTATAAAGCCACTCACAAACCCACTCACACACATACTGCCACTGACACACACACTCATGGACCCAACAGTCCCTCATACACCCCCTCACACACTCAGGTATACACCCACTCCACCACTCACACACCTACTACCACCCCTATAAAGACACTCACACACACCATCACACACACACACTGCCACTGTCAAACCCCCTCTTAGACCCAAACAAGCACTCAGACACCCAGGATCCGGCCCGCTTCAATCTTAGGACAAGGGGCTTCAATAATAGTCCCTGTGGTAACTAAGCTGCTGAACATGTCATTATCAGTCGGCACTGTTCCTCCACAATGGAAACATGCAATTGTGAAGCAGTTGCTTAAGAAGCCCAGCCTAGATCCACTCATCCCTGGCAACTATAGACCAATTTCTATGCTGCCAGCCCTTGCCAAAGTACTTGAAAAACATGTCAATACATATCTTTCGAGTTTTCCGATAGAAATATTATTTAATATCCATCTGGCCCCTCTGGCTAAAGTAATGGAGCCGTATGGACTCTCTGTAGTGTCAAATGCAGATGACACCCAGCTTGTGGTATCCTTTTCTACTGACCAGAACTCAACCAATTCACACTCATTCCTTGTCTACAGGCAATCTCCAAATGGATGTCCAGCTGTAGACTTAAGTTGAACAGAGGCAAGACAGAGGTTATGTTTCTAGGTCACCAGGCAAAACCAAACTTAATCTCCCCTGTATTACAACCATTAGAAGATCTTCCATTGCCCAAAGAAAGCATTGAGAGTCTGGGAGTATGGTTTGATCCATGGTTGACCATGGATCATCAAGCAAAGAAAATATCCTCCTCCTGTTTTGGCATAATCAGACCTCTTAGAAAGATTTTCAGAATACTTCTGGTCATTGCAAAAAAGGCTCATCAAACAGGCCTTAATAATCTCTCAGCTGGATTATGGGAACGCCCTGTTTCTTGGTGCACCAAAATATTTTCTGAAGAAATTGCAGGTTGTGCAAACCACTGCTGCCTGCCTTCTCTTAAATCTACCCAGGCATGAATCGGCCAGATCAGCCTTATCAGCATTGCACTGGCTTCCTTTGGAGCAACGGATACAATTTAAATCTTTATATTACATTCACAGAGCGCTATATGACAAAGGCCCACCAATACTACGAATCCTGGCTTCTTTTCACATACCTACCAGACATCTTAGGTCATCCTCCACGGTCCTAGCTGTCATTCCCCCAATAAAAAAGGCCAAATGGGTAGGAAGACCATTATCCTATCTTGGAGCTAGACTGTGGAATTCACTACACTGAATCTACGTCAAACCACCCACAAACTGTCATTCCGGCAGCTATTAAACACATGGTTATTTTAGTTTGTGCCCCAAAGCCCTATATTCAACGGTTTTTCTGTATAGCGCTGGGAGTCCTTCGGGTAGCTAACCAGGTTCCATGGGCCAGATTTATTTTCCCACAACTGTTATGATACATTGGCACAATTGGACACAACCTTTAGCTGTCACTACAAGTCCCTTGTAAATGGTACTTAGGGTTCCAGGGCATGGGGTACTAAGGCATCTGAGGGTAGCAGCACTGATTGTGTCACCATCAAGGGCCATGCATTCCAATGCACTCAGCACTGTTAATGCCGGCTGAGTGTCCTGATGTAATCCCAAAAGACAAACTCAACATAGCACACTGCCTGTGTGCCCTGTCTACTAACCACTGCATGCAGTATAGGTGAGACACCTCTCTGTCAGGCCTTCCAGCCCTATGGTAGAGAGCACTACAATGAATGGGAGAGCAGAGCAGCATGAACAATATGCACCCACTTTGTCCTTGCCAAATCTGGGACATGGTAAGTGAGCAGAGCAGCCATTTTAAGTGCATGTGCTGGACACTGGTCAACATTTTCTACATGTGTTTCACAGCTACATGATGGCCACTCTGAATCCTGGGTTGTTTGATATCAAACAACTCAGAATGATAAATCCAAGTTGGTACCAGCATTGGATTTATTGCAAAATGTACCCTGGGTCACCATAGAGGTGCCCTCTGCAACAGCTAACTACCCTGGCATGGTTGCTGGCTGATCACAACCAGCCTGCGACCACCAGACAAAAGTCTAAGTCCCTGGGGTGACAGGAACTGCTCTCTGGGGTTCAGAATAAGGCTCTTCCTGGGTGGAGATGCTAACACCCCCTCCCTCAGGAAGGTGCACTGCCTTGCTAACGAGCTTCAAATGGCTTACAGCCCTTGAAACCTGACCCCAGGCGGGCTGCTAGCAGCAGATGGCCACCCCATGCAAACCCCCACTTTTGGCAGGAGCAATGGTGGGAAACCAGACAAAAGATAGAAGGAATGGTCAGTCCTGGCTTGCACCACCCCTAAGGTGTTGCATGCAAGGTGACCTCTCCATTTCATTTTCCTCCATCTTGCATTGAAGGAAAATAGCCAATCAGGTGTAGGGAAGTGACCTCTGCCCACAGGAAGTGGTCACTTGGTGGATGTAGCCACCCTAAGGTAGATGGCCCATTGGTCAATACTAGGTTTCCCCCCTAAAACGCCCACTAAATACGGTATTTAGCAGGCATCCCTAGACCAAGAAATCAGATTCCATGGACAAAAGAAGACCAGAAACAAAGACTTGAGAACTGAAGTCCTGCTGCACCAAGAAATTGTGCCAAACCCTGCCTGGTCACCCAGGACTCGCCGATCGCTGATGAGGGATTGCTTGGACATCAGATAGACTCTACAAACCTCCACTCTTCAAAAATCACCAAAGATCTCCCTCCAGAGTGAAGGCCTTACTCTACAGGTCCAAGGAACCAAAGACCCAGCGACTGCCACTTCACTAACTTCACTAACTGGCTGCTGACCAAGAAATCGGACACTGCAGCTGGACCAAACATCACCCATCAGACTGTGAGGACAAAACTTACTAGTGTGCCAAGTTTGGGGGCACTGCAACCTCCAGTGGCCAGGGCATCAGATAGTCCCAGGTACTGGTCACCTCACGTTGGACACCCAGAAGGACAGTCCATTCTGGACTACTGTATATAAGGACCAGATCTCCCACCAGAGTGTCCCTTGCTGGCCTGTGAACAACCCTCAAAGTAACCTTCCTCCTACTTCCAAGGACACCTTTGCACACAGCTCCTGGCTCACTGATACGCTAAGCACCCGGCCACCCTGTGCCATGCACTGAAGATCCAGCTGTGCCCCAAGGGTCCCCCACCCCTTGCAACATCAACACACCAAGGGGACCCACCAGACTTACCTTTAAGTCCACCTGTGCAGTGCTTTTCCAAGTGGTCCCCCGCAGTAGCCTGGCACCAGCTCCATCGACTTTCTGTAGTTGCTCCCACTGGAACCGGGAGTTGCCAAACTTCTCCAGCTGGTGCAGGGTACCCAATTATGACCTACCTGCAAAAGGAGACATTGGTAAATGCATTGCCTGGTTTACATACAATTGATGATTCACCCAATCACAGGCCCATATAGCCACTGACACACCCATGCAGCTACTCACACACCCACTCACATACCCACATACCCACTGACACACTCACATACCCACTCACTTATCTCAACAGGCAGTAACACACCCACTGACAGACCCACACAATCATTCACACACCCTGTCACTGACCCACACAATTACTCATACACCCACTCACATTCCCACTCACATACCTATGCAGCCATTGAAACACCTTTTCATAGACCTACACAAGCACTCGGACACCCACAGACAGACTCACACAATCATTCATGCACCCACCCACAGACCCATACAACCACGCAAACACCCACTGATATACTGAAACAGCCGTTACCACACTCTCTCACACACCCATACAGCCACTTACATGTCCATTGTTTTAAATAAGTTGTTGTTTTGAATGGATGTTCTAGGTTGGGTACTGATCCACTGATCTGCCACAGAGCCAAAACATGTTTCTGTTTTGTGTTGTATGTGTGCTTTTGGTTTGGGGATCCGTGATGGATCTGCAGAACAGAGTGAGAAGTTAGAAAGAAGGATTTGAAAACAAAACAAACCAGTTTTTGGGTAAAGGATTGGCTCTCAAAAGAGCCCTTGTGTTTATAATGTGTAGATGATTCCTACACATAGAAGAGAATGCGGTCTTTTAAGTTGTTGCCTCTGTCTATGAAATGGTTTCCATCAAGTTGTTGTGGTATATAGAGCCCATTTTGTGGTTTTGGAGGAATGCAGAAACAGTTTTATTGACATGTTTTCTGGATTTCTCAATCAATGGACAAAGGTCTATTGACCACTGCCTCTTCTTTCTTTGGCCAGTGTTGGAGAACAGGACAGCAGTATGTGGGAAAATTTCAAAAATTTACCAAACATATCCTTCATTAGGATTTCCAGTCCTACCCCAGTAATTGTGTCTCGATCATTGCCACTACAGTACACAGTCATGAGGTCTGGATGTTGGCAATCCACAACCTTTTGAACCAAAGGTAGTAATTTATGCCACTTTTACCCTCTTTGACCTATCCAAGTAATGGCTACATTAGGTAAACCGAGGTCCCTGTCAGTGCTTCAATTTCTATCCCTCTCTCTGGCCCAAAACACACAATCATGGCCCATAATCTATTTTGGAGAAAAGCATGAGTAGAACACAGGAAAATGCTGCAGAAGAATTAGGCAGTCTTGAAGATGAATGGCAGTTAAAATATAGGAATCACCTTTGCTAAGTCAAAAGCAGAGTGGTGTACAAATATTGCTTATTAGGGAGTGTTTGGATTGTAATTGATAAGTTTTTACAAAGTAAAATATAAATACCAAGCATTTCCAGAGAATTGTTAAATGCTTTTATGAACTTCAGTGTGGCTCTGCTGCAAATTTACATGGTGGTCTGTGCTGAGCACCATGTCAGATCAATGGACCTGCCCAAAAACACTACCAAATTGTTTTTTTTATAGTAGACTTAGACAGGGTAAAAAAAAACTGACCTTTTGGAAGTTGTATAACAAAAATAAAAGTTGAAAGGAAGGTTGTGATCAGCTAAGTACAGCAATATCAGTGGAAGCACAGTGGACAAGATAGCCATTATTGGTACATTTGCACTAAGACTAGAAGAACATTGCTATATTTATGACGAGATTTTCACTGACAAAGATATTACGTGATATTGAGATAAAAATTGGAGAACAGCAAAGAGATTTCACAAGTATGTGAATTAGAGTGTACTTTTAAAAAGTATATGTAATAAGAAGTTATGAGTGTATATAAGCTGAAAGAAAATGTGTAGGTTCTTCACAGCAGTAAAGGGGAAACTAAAAGGGAAGGGGAGATGAGGACATTTAGTAAAAACATAGTGAGAAGCAAAGGAGGAAGCAAAATGGATATGGAGAAAATGTAGTTATTTTATTAAGCTTGTATGAATGAATGTATTTGGAAGTAGAAATGGGTGCTTGCTTATTGTATGTAATTTAATATGATGTAATTTACATTCCCTCACGCAGTCAGGCAGGCACTTACACTCCCAGTTACACTCCCACAAAAGAACTTGGGTACCTATCGCTCATATAGCGAGACAGTGACTAACATATTCAGAAACACACCAATAAAAGTATTCACACATCAACCTATTTACCTATAGATACACTTACATAGTTATTCACAGACCCATACATACACTGTCACACCCACTTACACACCTATGTAGCCATTATGTACACAGCACTCAGTCAGTTACACACACACTTACACACCTATACACCCAGTTATACACCCAGTCACCCCCATACAGCCACTCATACCTATTTACAAAACCTTAGAGCCACTCACACACCTAAACAGACAGAGACAGAGGCACTTATACATCCACTCAACACTTATGGATCCACCACCAACAGACCCACTTGCATACACAGTTACACACCCAAACACTGACGAACACAGCCAGTCACCAATCCATACAGCCACTTACATACCCATACAGTCACTAACACATCCAGTCACACAGCCACACAGTTACTTATACATCCAGTAAAACACCAACAGAGGCACTGGCACGCTTACTCACATATGCATTCAACTACTCACACACCCAGTAACTCATATACACATTTACACCCAAACTGAGACACGCAGGCCCTCATTACGATCCTGGCTGTGTGTGATAAAGTGGCGGTAATACCACCAACAGGCTGGTGGGAACTACCCCAAATTATGACCATGGCGGTGATATCTCCGAAAGATAGCCAATGTACCACATAATCGCCGAGGCAGAAACAACAGTCACGATGGCGGTAGCCGCCTACAGCCAGGCGGAAGACAAAGTTCCGCCCACCATATTGAGACCCTTCAATCCGCCACCTTTTCCAGGGCAGTACCAACGCCATAAAAAGCTTGGCGGAAACAGAGCACAGAAGTCAAAGGACTCACCAGGAAAGAACCCAAACTGGATGTTTTCCTGATGATCTTCTATGTCACGCTCCACCGCGAACACCAACGAAGGAAAACGAGAGTGACACACACATGCACCATCCACACCCCACACACACACAACATCCACACAAGCAGATGCACAAGAAAATCAATTTGTCCCCGATAATTGGCAGAAAAATCCAAAGACAACAGGAATTGACTAAAGTGATAGTAATAAGATCAACATCAAAAATAATAAATTGATGTGGCAGTGCAACAGATATGTACAAATGTGCAAAAAAGGGACACTGCCCAGTCAATAGTTCACAGGGCCCACATGGCCACAGGGCAAAGTCCAAGGCCCCACTTGATTCCTGCACTAATACGGAGAGAACACTGCAGGGGCATTAGTTGGCAAATAGACAGGCACCTCAGGGAGAGGGGGGCACCTCAGGCGGATGCGGAAACAAGACCACTGGTTCTGGAGGGGGCAACATGCCATGTGCTTGGTCCTAGGGAGTGCAAAGCTACAGTCTCTCGAGTGGGTGACTTCCCCACAGGTTCTGGAGGGGGGCAACATGCCCTGTGCTTTGTCCTGGGGAGTGCAAGGCCACAGTCTCTCTAGAGGGTGACTTCCCCACTGGGTCTGGAGGGGACAACATGCCCATTGCTTTGTCCTAGGGAGTACAAGGCCACAGTCCCTGGAGTGGGTGTCAATCCCACTGGTTGGTTCTGGAGGGGGCAACATGCCCTGTGCTTGCCCATGGGGAGTGCAAGGCCACAGTCTCCCAAATGGGTGAATACCCAACTGGTTCTGGTGGAGGCAGGCCGCACAGCAACCCATGGAGGCTGGACTGTATGTTGTCTGATGGTGGGGACGGCTGTACTGTGGTGGTGGTTTTGGGAGGCTCCTGCTCAGCCCCTGCACCCTCCGATGGCTGCACTGTGGTGGTGGTTGGGAAAGGCTCCTGCTCAGCCCCTGCACCTTCTGATGGTTGCACTTTGGTGGTGGTTGTGGGAGGCTCCTGCTAAGCCCCTGCACCCTCCGATGGCTGCACAACCTTGGCTGGCGGTGGGGGCTCCGTGACAGCTGCTGGTGCAGGCTCCTTCACCTTCTTTGTGGCGGGTGCAGGCTCCTTCCCCTTCAGTATTTGTGGCTTGGAATTCTTTCTACCACGATTAGGTGCTGCTAACACTGGGCCAGTCGTCTGTATGGCTGAGGTGCTTGGCTGGGTCCTTGATACCCTGGCCATATGTGTAGGACGGGGGGAGGGGTAGGGAAGAGGTCACTCTGGGAAAGGAAAAGCTTGTTAGGGACATTGGGGTGGGAAGAGGGAGACGTAATGGGAGTGGAGGATGAGGGAGTGGTTGTTGGAGGTGTTTGTCTGCTGGATTTGGGTGCAGGTGCATGGGCTGTATGCTGTTGTGAGGTGGATGGCTGTTGGCTGTCTGAGTGCTTGCATTTGTGTACTTTAGGAGGGGGGAACAGACACGGTGGGATAGGACACAGGTGAGGTGTACATGGATATTGGGGAGGTGTCTGCTAGTCAGGTGTGTTCTGCTTGGTGTGGTGATGATGCAGGTAGTGCAAGATGATGTAGTGCATGCAGGTGTGAGTGTGGATGTAACTGGGTGGGAGGTGGAGGAGGAGGAGACTGAGGAAATAGTGGGTGTTGTTGTGTCTGTAACTGGATGGTGTTTGTTCGAGTGCCTGTGGGATGAAGTGTGGTGCTTGTGTTTGCCTGTGACACTCTTGGGAGTTGTCTTGTGTGCATACTTGTCTGGCTGTGTGCTTGCGATGGGTTGGGGTTGAGGAAAATGGGACTGGGAAGTGGAAGCTGGAGGGGGGACTGTTAAAACAGGAACAATGGCTGCCATCAGAGAGGAGGCCAGAGCCTGGATTGAGCTTTGTTGGGCTGCCAATCCACCGTGAATGCCCTCCAGGAATGCATTAGATTGCTGCCCCTGGATGGCATTCAAAATTGTTGACTGCTCTACAGAGATGGATCTCAGGAGGTCAATAACCTCCTCACTCAGGGCAGCAGGGCTGACCGGGGCAGGGCCTGAGGTGCCTGGGGCGAAGGAGACGCCCAACCTCCTGGTAGAGCGGGCATGGGCAACTCGCTGAGGGGCTGCTGGCATGGGGGTGGCGGCTGTACCTGCAGCTGGGGTGGTCACAGAGGTGTCCACCACCACCAGGGAGCCCCCATCGGAGGAGCTATCTGAGTCTGTGTTGTCCCTTTCAGTCTCCGATGTGGTGCTCCCCTCGCCATTCGTCCAACTGGTTCCCTCGGTGTCGGTGGACTCTGCCTCCAGGGCTCTGTGGGATGCAGTTCCACCAGCCGCTGGTACCTCTAATCCTCCGCCAGATGGCAAGCCCGTCTGCGCCCGTCCGCGCCTGGACCGCGCCCAGCGCCACCCCCCCTGGCCCCCGCGCCCCCCGCATCCGCTACTCATCCGACGAACTCCGCGCTCCCAACCCCGGCCCCTCCACTGAATGCTTCCGGGCGTCCCCGAAGCACACTAAAGGACCTTTTTCCTGCCGCACCTGCAACTTCTCCTGCATCAGAACGACTAATCCAACTACTAAAATATTCAACCCCAACCACCTGAACTGTATCCTCATCAACACCCGCTCCGCACGAAAACACGCCATCGAGCTCTGGGATATGCTCGACACCACAGCACCTGACGTGGCTTTCCTGACCGAAACCTGGTGGAACGACTCCTCGGCTCCGGACATCGCCATCGCCATACCGGACAGCTACAAAATCATCAGAAGAGATCGAACCAATGGAATCGGAGGCGGAATAGCCATCGCTCACAAAGCTACCCTCAAAATCCACACCCACTCGGACGACACCCTCAAGACAGCCGAACACCTCCACTTCCAGATCCACACGGACCCCAACACGACCCTCAGAGGAACCCTCATATACCGCCCTCCAGGACCAAGAGCCCCCTTCAGCGACACCATCGCCGACCTCGCAAGCACCCACGCCCTCGCCTCCACGGATTACATCCTCCTGGGAGATCTAAACTACCATCTGGAAAACGCCAACGACGCCAACACCGCATCACTGACCTCCAACCTCCTCAACCTCGGACTCCACCAGCTAGTCAACACTCCCACCCACATCGCCGGACACACCCTTGACCCCCTCTTCACCTCAAGCAACCACATCTCTTTCAGCCACACCTCCGAACTCCACTGGACCGACCATCACTGCGTCCATTTCACCTATAAGAAAATCACAGAGCAACACCGCATCCAGCTACCTCCTCACCGCCGCTGGGGCAAAGTCACCCAAGACCAACTGACCAGCACCCTCATCAACAACCCTCCACCCGACGCAACCGACCCGAGCACAGCCGCCATCAATCTCCATCAATGGATCCTCGACTGCGCCAACACCCTTGCCCCACTCAAGAAACCCACTGCAATCCAAGGAAAGAAAAAACCAGCATGGTTCACAGACGATCTAACCACCTCCAAAAGCATCTGCCAGAAGCTCAAAAAGAAATGGATCCAAGAACGCACACCCGACAACCTCGCCACCCTCAAAAACGCCAACCGTGAACACCACCAACGGATCCGCCTCGCCAAGCGCGCCCACTTCACCGAACGCATCAACAACAACGCCCACGACTGCAAAGAACTCTTCGGCATCGTGAAGGAACTCTCCAACCCAAAAGCCAACTCCAACGACATCCCGCCCTCCCAGAAACTCTGCGACGACCTCTCCACCTTCTTCCACCAGAAAATCGCCACCATCCACGACAGCTTTAACACCGGTCCACCGCCAGACCCCACCCCGACGTCTCCTCCCACGACTGCCGCCTCACCGCCTGGACCCACGTGGACGATGCAGAAACCATAACAACCATGAACACCATCCACTCAGGCTCCGCTACGGACCCTTGCCCTCATCACGTATTCAACTCAGCCAACGCCACCATCGCCCCCAAACTCCGCAAGATCATCAACCTCTCCTTCACCTCCGCCACTTTCCCGGACAGCTGGAAACACACAGAAATCCAACCCCTCCTCAAGAAACCCAAAGCCGACCCCAACGATCTCAAAAACTTCCGTCCGATCTCTCTCCTCCCTTTTCCAGCTAAAGTCATCGAGAAGATCGTCAACACTCAACTCACCCACTTCCTCGAAGACAACTCCATCCTGGACCCCTCACAATCCGGATTCAGACAAAACCACAGCACTGAGACTGTTCTCCTCGCCGCCACAGATGACATCAGACATCAAATGGACAACGGCGAAACCTCAGCCCTCATCCTCCTCGACCTATCAGCCGCCTTTGACACAGTCTGCCACCGCACCCTACTGACCCGCCTCCAGGAAGCCGGCATCCAAGATAAAGCCCTCCACTGGATCTCATCCTTCCTCTCCGACAGAACTCAGAGAGTCCGTCTCTCCCCTTTCCGCTCCAAAGCGACCAACCTCATCTGCGGCGTCCCCCAAGGATCCTCCCTCAGCCCTACGTTGTTCAACGTCTACATGGCCCCCCTCGCCAAACTGGCCCGCCAACATCATCTCAGCATCATCTCCTACTCCGACGACACCCAGCTCGTCCTCTCCCTGACCAAAGACCCGCTCACCGCCAAAACAAACCTCCACGAGGGACTAAAAGCCATCGCCGATTGGATGAACAACAGTCGCCTGAAACTCAACTCCGACAAGACGGAAGTCCTCATCCTCGGGCGCACTCCCTCGGCCTGGAACGACTCATGGTGGCCCTCCGACCTCGGACCCCCGCCCACCCCTGCCAACCACTCAAGAAACCTCGGCTTCATCCTGGACTCCGCCCTCACCATGTCCAAACAGGTCAGCGCCGTCTCCTCCTCCTGTTTCAACATCCTTCGAATGCTCCGCAGAATCTTCAAGTGGATTCCAACAGAAACCAGAAAGACGGTGACCCAGGCCCTCGTCAGCAGCAGACTTGACTACGGCAACGCACTCTACACAGGCATCCCAACCAAAGACATCAAACGACTCCAACGTATCCAAAATGCCTCCGCCCGACTGATTCTCGACATACCCCGCCGAAGTCACATCTCCCCTCACCTGAAGGAACTCCACTGGCTCCCGGTAGACAAGAGGATCACCTTCAAACTCCTCACCCACGCTCACAAGGCGCTTCACAACACCGGACCCTCCTACCTCAACACCAGACTTAACTTCTACACTCCAACTCGTCAACTCCGATCCGCCAACCTCGCCCTCGCCATCGTACCCCGAATCCAGCGCAAGACCTCCGGCGGCAGATCCTTCTCCTTCCTCGCCGCCAAGACCTGGAACTCTCTCCCCACACCTCTACGCCAGACCCAGGACCTCCTCGCATTCAGAAGGCTCCTCAAGACCTGGCTCTTCGACCGCTAAACAGCAGCGCTCCACCCCCCCCTCCCCCCAGCGCCTCGAAACCCTGACGGGTACATAGCGCGCTTTATAAATATTGTGATTGATTGATTGATTGATTGATGATGCTAATGCACATAATGACAGAATGACAAAACAAGAAAGGGGAAGAGAAACAAAGGATACACTGGGTCAATGACTGCACCAACACCACTGTTGGCATACACAGCACCCTCACACACAGGGAACAGCCCTACGCACTATGCATTGCACTACCACTCATATTGCTAGCCACCAAGGAATGAGGAGGAGCACACACCGCCAACTGCAGCACACCTGGGACCCATGCACCCCTGACCAGTAGTGGATGCTAACAAGCTAGGTAGGCAGCATTTCCTGTTCAGACCCTTAGCCACCAGAGGGCCGACGCTGCTATATATGGCGTGGTCTAACGGTACCCACTGACACACAACCACCACCCGGATACCACCCCTCCAGCGGTGAGCTTCAATGATGGCCACTGTACTTAGCCCCTTGTAGCTGCTGTGATGCCCTCCAGTATGCAGGCCATCAGGGGGGACAGGGTCTGACAGGACCCCTTTCTCGTTGGGAGGTCATACCCAGCTGGGCCTCCACGGTCTTCCGTGCCCAGCGTCTCAGGTCCTCCCACCGTTTGTGACAGTGGGTGCTCAGCCTCTGCCATAGACCCCCAGGGTCTGCACCTCCTTGGCGATGGCACGCCATATACCCTTCTTTTGATGGACGCTGACCTGCAGAGGCAATACAGACAGGAGAACACCATTAGACAAACAGTCCATCCAGTAAAACGAATGGCCCACCATTCGCATTTCCTTCACCATTGGCACACACATAGCCCAGCACACAATGTGTACATCACCAAGAGGACATCCACCCATCCCCCTTACACGATGCCTTCACACACAACTCCATGCATTCATGTCACATGCATTGTGCCCACAGTGTACTCACCTGTTGGTCTGGAGGCCCATACAGTAGTCCGTATTGGGGTAGGACCCCATCCCCCAGTTGCTCAAACTCCTCAGATGTGAAGGCTGGGGCCCTTTCCCCAGTCACACCGGCCATGGTAGGTTCCAGACACAGGTCACAGCAGCTCATGCAGTGCAAGTCCTCTCATATGGAAGGTCAGGAAACAAGTGAGAAATATGATAGCAAATGGCAGTCACATCCGCGGTGGTGCATGACGTCACTACCGGCATAGATCACCATTGGTCACTGTACCCCATAGGGCCCAATTATAACCAATGAGAAGTTGCACAGTGGTTCACGACCGCCTACCGCACGGCACACAATGTCAGTGGCATTACCTCACTTCCACCTGTCCCTCCACACAAGACAGGTGGACGCCATTTCAGAGGGTGGGACAATGCTGCATCACAGGATGAATGGGCATATACTTGCCAAATTACACCGTCCCATAACATGTTTGCGGATTGCGGACTGCTGGTGCTCCTACCGCTGTGGATGAATAGGAGATGGAGACATACCCCTGTGTACAGACCCCTGTTGGGCTTGGCTACACTGGTGGACAGGCACATTATCCTCACCTATAGAATGGACAAGGCCACAATCACAGAGTTGTGTGCCCAATTGGAGCCTGACCTGGTATCTGCTACCCGTCAGCCCACTGGGATCCCGCCTCTTGTGCAAGTGCCATCAGTTCTCCATTTCCTGGCAAATGTTTTTTTCCAAGTGACAGTGGGCTTAGCAGCAGGAATATCACAGCCAATGTTCTCAATAGTCCTGACAAGAATGTTGTCTGCCCTGATAAAACACATGTGCAGCTACATTGCATTTCCCCAGGGTAAGGATTTGGCCACTGTGAAGGCCGGATTCTATGCAATGGGACATATCCCAAATATAATTGGTGCGATTGACAGTACACATATTGCATTTGTGCCCCCCCGACAGAATGAACAGGTGTTCAGGAATCGGAAGAATTTCCACTCCATGAATGTGCAGATGGTGTGCTTGATGGACCAGAACATCTCCCATGGCAGTGCTATGCATCCTGGGTCGGTGCATGATGCCTTTGTCCTGAGGAATAGCAGCATCCCAAATGTGATGTCCCAACTACAGAGGCACAGCGTGTGGCTAATAGGTGAGCCCTGGTTCCCACATAGTATATTTTGGTGTATGCCTATGGTGTTGGCCATATAGGATAGTGTGTGGCTACATGTTGTCCCTCAATATTTACAGATGACTCTGGTTACCCAAACCCATCATGGCTGCTGACCCCTGTGAGGAATGCCTGGACAAGGGCTGAAGAACGTTATAATGAGGCACGTGGGCGAACAGGAAGGATCATTGAAAGCACCTTTGGCCTCCTGAAGGCCAGGTTCCGGTGCCTCCATCTGACAGGTGGATCCCTGTGCTACTCACCCAAGAAGGTCTGCCAGATAGTTGTGGCATGCTGCATGTTGCACAACCTGGCCCTTAGACGCATGTACCTTTTCTTCAGTTGGAAGAGACTGGAGATGCCCCTGTGGCAAGATGGAACCTGTGGACAATGAGGATGAGGAGGCAGAGGATGAGGATGTGGACAACCGAACATCTGGGATCCATCAGTACTTCCAATGACACAAAGGTGAGACAGTGCAACTTTACATTTAAATGACTTTGGTTGTATTATGTGTGGCATTGGCATGCTGGTATTTGACACTTCTATGGCCACTTACTGGTACCTCTGGCTATTCATTTTGCAGATTTGATGATTTGACAAATACTCCTGGTGTGATCACAACAGCCAGCTACAGGTCATTGATTCTATGCTCATTATAAGTACAGTTCATTTGAAATGGTTGTACCCGTTTCAATGAGTACATTTTTGAATTACATGACATACTCGAAGTAGATTTATATCAAAGGGTGTTTATTGTAGTACTAATATATAGTCGGGAAAGTGCAATAGGATGGGGTGATGATGGAGGAAAGTTAAGGGTATTGTTCCAGTCTGTTTGTAGCACAGGTGCATTGTCCAAGGGGACATAGGAAGTGGAGCAATGGCAGTTCAAGGTGGACAGGGTGTCTGAGTGGGACAATAGGGGGACAATCAGGAGAGTCTAATTTCCTGGCAGGGGACTTGGCAAGTGTCTCTGGCTTCTGTCTGGATCGCAGGGAACATTTGTGGGGTGGTTCACTTTCTGCAAGTGGCCTGTGAGTCCTGTGGCGGGGCCTTCTGGCCACTAGCGGCAGCGGATGTGGATGGCTGTTCAAATGACTGGCTAGTGGCAGGGACCTGCTGGTGTGACACTTCCTCCCTCATAATGTTGGCCATGTCTGCCAGCACCCCTGCAATGGAGATCAGGGTGTTGTTGATGGCCTGCAAGTCCTCCCTGATCCCCTGATAGTGTCCCTCCTGCAGCTGCTTGTTCTCCTGCATGTTGTCTAGGATCTGGCCCATTGTGTCCTGAGAATGTTGATAGGCTCCCAGGATCTCAGAGAGCACCTCCTGGAGAGTTTGTTCCCTCCTCCTGTCCTCCCACTGGCGCACAGCAATCCTCCCAGTTTCCCTGTTGCCTGTGCCTCTGTCCCCTGAACTGCGTGTCCACTGCCACTGACCCGAGGTCTCTGATTGTCTTGGGCGTGAGGTGTGGCCTGGGGTCCCTGTACAGGTGGGCACATTGATGATTGACTTGTCCTGGGGACAGAGGTTTGGGTACGCTGGGTGAGTGCTGTGGTGATGTTGTGGAGGGCTCTGTGGTGGTCTGTGACTGGGCTTGGGTAACCGGCTGTCCAGTGGTCCCTGATGGGCCAGGTAGATCATCCAGATCCTGAAGATCAGAGTTACTGTCATCACTGTGGGCCTCTTTTTTGGGGGGACTGGATAGTGCTGGCACCTCCTCTCCAGTGAGACTGGCTGGGGTACCTTTGGGGATGTAAATTATGTATTATGCTTCATGTGTATGACATATTGTACATCCCTGGCTTTCACTCTATGGGTGGTGTTGCCCTGCCAGCTGTTACTTGTGTATGTTGGTGTATGGTGGTATTGTTCGGTTCCCTATGCTGTTCATGCTTTAGTGATGAGTGCCCATGCAGGGCTGTGAGAGGTGTCCATGCATTGGTACAGCATGCAGGGCTTGGCAATGGGATTAGTGTGATGTGATAGTGCAGTGTGTGGGATGGAGTGGAGTAATGGGAGTGAGGGTGAGGGTATGTGATGGCATGAAGGTATCGGGGTGATAATTGTTGAAAGTTGACTTACCAGAGTGCAGTCCACCTCCGACTCCGGCCAGGCCCTCAGGATGTAGTATTGCCAAGACTTGCACCTCCCATGCTGTGAGTTGTGGTTGAGGAGGTGGGGGTCCACCGCCAGTCCTCTGTATAGTGAGCTGGTGTCTTGCTGCTATGGAACGTACCTTCCCCCTTAGGTCGTTCTACCGCTTTCTGATGTTGTCCCTTGTTCTCGGGTACTGTCCCACGGCATTGACCCTATCCACTATTCTCCGCCATAGCTCCATCTTCCTGGCTATAGATATTTACTGCACCTGTGCTCCAAATAGCTGTGGCTCTACCCTGATGATTTCCTACACCATGACCCTTAACTTCTTCTCAGTGAAACGGGGGTGCCTTTGTTGTGCCATGGGTGTTATCGGACATGTGTTGGTGAAGGTGTGTTGGGTAATGTGTTGGGGTGTGTGATGTGGGGTGTGTGAGGGGTGTATGGGTGTGAGTGGTGTATGTGTCTAGTTGTCACAGTGATCTTGGTGTCAATCTTGTGCCAATGATTTGTATTCGTAAGCAGTTGCGGGTAATGTGGATGTGTTTTATAGTGGTGTAGGTGTGGTGTGTGTATGGGTGTCAGGTGTGTGTTGTTTGTGTTGTCCAATGTAGTGTTGTTTTGTGTGTGTCCATTGTGAGTGCATGGTTTACTGCCGTTGAATATCTGCCGTGGTGATTCGTGGGTCATAATGTGATGGGCATTGTTCTGTTGGCGTAACAGTGTAGGTTTTGGTACCGCTAGCTTATCACTGACCTTTGGTCTGGCAGATTTGTGTATGTGGCTGTATTCTGTTGGATTAGTGTGTGCGTGTGTCATAATATGGTGAATGGATATCCACCACCGCAGCGGTATGTTGACGGCCGTCAGCGTGGTGGTATGTGGGATTTACCGCCAGAGTCATAATGAGGGCCACAGTCTCCTACACACTGACATAACCTCTTATGTAGCTACTCACTTGATTATAGTATTTAATCTAATAGAATGTAATATAAAGATACATTATTCTACATTTGCTTTTCAGCACATTTGCTACTTGTGCTTAAGGAGTTTCTCAGAACAGTATGTGATAAAATATACAATGTGGAAAAACTTTCAAGTAAGATGAGGAGAGAGGAACAATTTGAGAAATATGAATGAGAATGCTTATAAGTTGAGTGATATAGAATTTGGTGTGAAACATGAAGCAGTGTAAAAAGAGAAGGGCAGCATTGAAGCAAAAACAACATATTGAGAGTGTGGTTGATAAAGTGTTGAAGTGAAAACTATCTATATTGATACTAAAAAGAATGAGAACACTACATTAAACTGTTATTTATGAAGAAACGAAGCATAAAAACTCATTAATAAAAGTAATTTTTGCAAACTGTTTGAAGGAGATGGAAGCATACATCTGGTACTGAGGCTTTCTTTAATGAAGAAAGCTACTTTCAAGAGAATGTATTAGTGCGTGCAATTGAAATGGCTAATGCTACGAGGTAAAATATGATACTCCTATTGCAAAAGAAGAGGTGGTTCTTAGAAATGTAGGAAAAGGGATAGCTGAAGAGGTACAAGGAAGGTGTAGACATGCCCCTGTGTATAAATGGGACTGCAGTAGTATTTGTAGTGTTTGCCAGGAATCAATTGATATATTAAGAAATTCCTTACATCAATTTGCAGATAGAAGTGTGAAGTGGAAAATTGAAATGTTGCATGGTTAGATCCATGCAGTCAGGTAATATACTAATTTGGAAGGAGACTCACTCGCATATCTATCCAGGAAAGTGTGCACCAGTACTATTCATCATTTTTAAATGTTTGAAGTCTTTTCTTTGTAAAAAGTCCTGCATTGTGTTTAGGAGAAATGAGCAAAGCGTTTTTGCATGGTACAGTATCAGAAGTTGAAAATCTTTTTGAAGATATTTACTTATGTTTCTTTGGTCCAGAAAGGGAATCTGGGGAAAATGTGGAGTTGAGATGTTCAGGTGTAGAGGAACAAAACACAGATTTTAGTACCGATAACTTTTATAGGAGAAATAGCAAACTGTTATGCAGTTTGCTTGTATTTGTTATCGGTGTGCTCACACAAAGGCCAAATACGAAGTGTTGATGTATTGTTGAAAACTGAACAAGTGAACGTTTTGATTTGTCTAGATGCCAGATCATGTGTAAGTATTGGTGTGTCAAATTAGAGTACCACAAAATGCCTGCAAGACCAATCCACAATACGTTAGAGGTGGTTGAAATCCCAGAGGAATTTTGACATCTGAATGTTTCTGAAGGACTACTTATACAATGTATACATCCTTTGCAAGCAATAGTTTATATGGAACCAAAAACTGGGAAACTACCACCCACTGAGCTTTCAGAAAGGGCTTAAAGGTACAGTAGTGTATTTACTTTTAGATTGTAGGCACAATATTGAAACTATGGGAGTAGAGAGAAATCTGGATTAACCACTTGTTATTCTAGTGAATGGTGTGCCCACAAACAAAATAAAAAAACCTGGAAGGAACTATTGGATGTGAATAAGGTGAAGCAAGCAACATTGTATCTTAAAGAAAATAATGCATACTATAAACATATATATGTTGTTGTAATGGAAGTTGCATGAAGGGGGAAATGTTGCCTTCAAGTGGACAGTTTGAAAAAGAGAATAGAAGTAGGTCTGAAGAAATATATGAGCAAATATACGAGCACTACAGTATCCATCCACTGCACTCAAAATAGGTTATGGGGGATTCAATTGAATTGTCAGATAAAACAAGCTAAGGGAGCTCTAATGAGTGTGTGGGAGAAAATTTCAGAAGCTCAATGTTTTCCCCAACTATCTTGAACTCAAATATGTTGAAGGTATGATGACCGCCCTGTGGAAATCTCTGAAGATGAGTATAGGTCAATAAGATTGTACCAGAGGACCCCCCTAGATTTCAACAAAGTATTCCATATTTATTCCATCTGTTATTTGAAAATGATTCATCTAGACTGTCATGCGCTGTATGCTATATTCTTAAGACAGGAATTAATGTGCAAAATATGCCTGCAAAAGACTTTATGGAAAAAGTTCATGGGAAACATGAGAAGCTTGAATACATAAATAATAAACTTGATGGCATGCCAACGTGAGACTGATGAATACTGGTATCATCCTCATGGTGAGCTCCTGTGTGTGTTATAAAAATGTAGGGGCACCAACTTGGTTGCATGAATGAGTTCTGCAGAATATGCCTGGGATGATTCATATGAGTTTCTTTTAGAGAAGCAAACTATAGCATTAAATGCATTACATTGAAAACATCAGAACAAGAACAGGATGTTCAAACACAGAGATAACATTTCTAGAACATAGGGCGGTTTAACACATCTACAAAGTTTTGAAAGCAACTCTAGGAGACCAGCACAACTGCATGAAATTAAATTTGACCAGGACTAATGAAGGCATACATTTTGCTCGTAGCACAGAACAAATGGAACTGAAGTGTTGACAAAATGGAGTCCTCACGCCAAGTTAAGAAATCCATTTTCCACAAACCGCCCTTTTTGCTTGAGCGCTAACACTTTGTACCATTTAAGTAATGGAAACGTCACCAATGTGAGTAAACAAATAAAAGTCAGTGCTGCAAATATTACTAAACCCCGTCTTTTCTTTGTTGATTACCTTTTGCTCCTCAGAGATATTGTCATACCTAATCATTTTCCCTATCTACTCTGACAGACAAAGGCCCATATTTATACTTTTTGACGCAAACCAGCACCGGCGCTGGTTTGCATCAAAAATTTTACCGCCGGCTAACGCCATTCCTACGCGCCATGTGGGCTCCTTATTTGAGGAATGACGTTAGCCGGCGCTGCGGACTGGTCTGAGTAAAAAAAAAACCCTCAAACCAGGCAGCACTGGAGTAGGGGAAAATGGGAGTTGTGCGTCAAAAAATGGTGCAAGTCAGGTCTGAGGCAAAAATCATGCCTCAAACTGGACTTGTGCCATTTTTTGACGCACAACCCTGATTGAAATGACTCCTGTCTTAGCAAAGACAGGAGTCATGCCCCCTTGCCCAATGGCCATGCCCAGGGGACTTCAGTCCCCTGGGCATGGTCATTGGGCACAGTGGCATGTAGGGGGGCCCAAATTAGGCCCCCCCTTATGCCACTTTAAAAAAATAAAAAAAATACTTACCTCAACTTACCTGTACTGACCTGGGATGGGTCCCCCCCATCCATGGGTGTCCTCCAGGGGTGGGCGTGGGTGGCAGGCGGTGTCCCTGGAGGCAAGGAAGGGCACCTCTGGACTCCTTCTGATCCCACAGGTCCCTTAACGCCTGCCCTGACCCAGGCGTTAAAAAACGGTGCAGATCAGGCTGTGTGCCGTTTTTTAAGGCCCACCCCCTCCTGTGCGTCAAAATGACGCTGGAGTATAAATAAGGCGCACAGGCCTTAAAGTCCTTTTTTGGGTGGGAACACCTACCTTGCATTTCATTAACGCAAGGCAGTTTCCCGCCTCCAAAAAATGACACACACAGTGGAATTTTGACGTCCGCCGGGTCAGGCGTCAGAGTTTAAATATGGGGCAAGGTTTGCGCCGAATGTGTGCCAAAATGTTTGACGCACATTCGGCGCAAACAGAGTATAAATATGCCCCAAAATATATAATAATCCCCAGTGTCATTTACTTCCAAGCCTCACTGGCAAGCTTGTGTACTGGTCTGGACGTTGGCAGTCTCGACCACCGGCATGGGGTGCAGTCCCTCCTGGGACTGTTTCTTCCTTTAAGTCTCTTTATAGTTCAACCCTACCCTGTTCCTCAAATCATATCGATATCTATACATCTCAGAATCAAAAGGTTCGAGGGAGAAGAAGAATTGTCAGCTGGTGTCCTCATTTCATAATTTAAAATCACTTCCCTATTCCCAAAAGGAACTTGGTACGGAATGTGCTCAGTCTCAGTATTCAGGCAATTGTCTGATACCCACTGGTCATAAGCTAAAGGCAAAGGGCACTTTTTTTTCATGTGATGCATGAATCCAATTTTTCTTTCCATCATATTTTACAGAAGTCTGGGTGGCCTTTTCTTGTTCACTGGTTCCATTTCTACAAAATCCATTCACAGGACTTCAAATGGAAAGTCTGGTGGTGCAAAAGTTCCTTTTCCTACATTAAATGTCTGGCATATGATGCACCTTTGTACATGAGAATGTGCATATTTTGGTATGTTCTTGTTATGCCATACTTGATCCAATGTATCCACTATTCCTTGAGAGCTAGTGTGTGCATGTACATGCTCTGAGGAAACTATGGCATTCACATAAGCAGTAGGTAACATCCATCTCCTTTTCCTTGTCTTGTCTATCCAACATCCTTGACTATTTTTCCTCTGGAATAGGTGAGTCCTGAATATCCTTTTCACATTCTATTGTCTGGTTCATCATGCCAACTTCTGGTAATCATCTAACTGTCCCTGTCACATACATGATACTGTACTCAGCTCATGCAGCATTTTTCGTTGTCCTGCCTGCAAATGCATTTCCTTTTCCTACATCATTCTCAATTTTCTTGTGAACTGAACATTTTACCACAGCCAATTTCTCAGGTAACGGTAAAGCATTTAACAACCTCACAATGAGTTCACCGTGACGTATTTGTGTTCCATGAGAAGTCATAAACTCCCTCTTCTTTCACAATCTGCCAAAAGAATGTACTACGTCAAAAACATACTATCTGTCAGTGCACACATTAACCACAGCCGGAAGATGGTACAATGCCACTGGTCCTGGAGCGGGCAACATGCCCTGTGCTGTGTCGTGGGGAGTGCAAGGCCACAGTCTCTCAAGTTGGTGACTTGCCCAATGGCTCTGGAGGGGCCAACATGCCCTGTGCTTGGTCCTAGGGAGTGCAAGGCCTCAGTCTCTCAAGTGGATGGCTTCTCCACTGGTTCTGGAGGGGGCATTGTGCCCAGTGATCTTCATCCTGTGGAGGATGGTGTGAGTAGATGGCTTCCTCCACTGGTCCGGAGGGGGCATTGTGCCCATTGATGCAGATCTTGGTGCAAGGTCACAGTCTCTCACCTGGGTGTCAGACCCACAGGGTTTGCAGGGGCCAGGCCACACAACAGCCCATGGATGCAGAACTACACACTGTCGGCCCGCGGTGACGGCAGCTCAGTGGTGGCAGTGGTGGTGCTGCTGGGGGAGCTGGCAGTGGTGGGGGGAGGCTCTAGCCCATCCCCGGCAGCCTTGGACGGCTGCCCACTGGGGCTGCTGCTGCTGGTGGCGGTGCTGGCAGTGGTGGGGGGAGGCTCCAGCCCATCCCCTGTAGCCTCAGACAGCTGCCTATTGGTGTTGCTGCTACTGGTGGCGCTTTTGGTGGCGGTGCTGGTAGTGGTGGGGGAGGCTCCAGCCCATCCCCTGCAGCCTCAGACGGCATGGTTGGTGGTGGGGGCTCCAACTGAGTCCCTGAACCAAGCCCCTTGTCTCTACTGCCTGCTGTTGCAGACCCCTTGCCCCTCCTTCCTGCTGCTGGGGCTGCCTCCTTGACCTTCCTTCCTGCAGCTGGGGCTGCCTCCTTGCCCTTTTGTCCGGCAGCTGGGGCTGCCTCCTTGCCCTTCCTTTCAGCAGCTGGGGCTGCCTCCTTGCCCTTCCTTGATGCACTTGGGAATGACTTCCTGCCCTTCCTTGACGCACTTGCGACCGGCACCCTGTCAGTCTAGCTGGCTGGTGGCCGGGATCCTTTCCGACCTCGAGTAGTTGGGGACACTACTGTGCCTGTGGATTGGGTGGCTGAGGTGCTTGGCTGGGTTTTGACCACCCTGGCCTGACGTGATGGAGAGGGAGGGAGGGGTAGGGAAGAGGCCAATGTTGGCGAGGAAAAGCTTCTTAGGGACATTGGGTGGGAAGTGCGAGATGGTTTGGGAGTGGAGGAAGAGGGAGTGGTGGTAGGAGGTGTCTGTCTGCTGTGTTTGGGTGAAGGTGTATGGGCTGGACGCTGTTGTGAGGTGGATGGCAGTTGGATGTCTGAGTGCTTGTGTTTGTGTACTTTGAGGAGGGGGGACACAGACACAGTGGGAGAGGACACAGGGGACGTGTGCATGGATGTGGGGGTGGTGACTGCCAGTGAGGGGTGTGTACTGATAGTTGTGCTGGTGATGGTGGTAATGGATGATGATGTAGGGCATGCAGGTGTGAGTGGAGATGCAACTGGGAGGGAGGTGCACAAGGAGGAGGAGGGGGCCGCAGTAGAGGCAGTGGTGGTTGGTATGTCAGATTCTGTAGGATGTTTGTGTGAGTGCCTGTGGGATGAAGTGTGGTGCTTGTGTTTGCCATGTCCACTCTTGTGTGTTGTCCTGGGTGCCTACTCATCTGAATGTGTACTTGCGATAGGCTGGGGTTGAAGGGAATGGGATTGGGAAGAGGAAGTTGGAGTGGGGTGGGGAAGGTGGAAACAGGGAGGAGGCCAGAACCTGGATTGATCTCTGTTGGGCCGCCAAGCCAGTGTGAATGCCCTCCAGGAATGCATTTGTTTGTTGCATTTGGGCTGCCAGCCCCTGGATGGCATTCACAATGGATTACTGGCCAACATAGATGGATCGCAGGAGGTCAATAGCCTCCTCACTAAGGGCAGCAGGGCTAACTGGGGCAGGGCCTGAGGTGTCTGGGGCGAAGGAGATGCCCACCCTCCTGGGTGAGTGGACACGGGAAACTCGCTGAGAGGCTGCTGTGAGGGCATTGCTGGTAGAGGGTGGTGGCTGTACCTGTAGCTCGGGTGGGCACAGAGGTGTCCGCCACCACCAGGGAGCTACCATCAGAGGAGGTATCCGTGTCTGAACTGTCCCCTCCTGTCTCTGCCGTGGTGCTCCCCTTGCCCTCTGTCCCACTAGTGCCCTCACTGTCAGTGGGTTCAGCCTCCTAGGTCCTGTGGGATGCAGCTCCCTCCATCGCTGGTGCCTCTGCCAGATGATGCTAATGCACATAAGGACAGGGTGACAAAACAAAAAGGAGGGGAAGAGACAAAAGATACACTTGGTCAATGGCGCCAACAACACCACTGATGGTGTACACATCACTCTCACACAGGGAACAGCCCTACATACTAGGCAATGCACCACCAGTCACAATGCTAGTCACCAGCCCATTGATAGGGACACCTAACACCAATTACAGCATACCTGAGACCCACAGACCCCTGCCCAGTAGTGGATGCCTACTTGCTTGGTTGGTGCCCACACCCCCCACCCAGATACCACCCCACAAGGCATAAGTTGTATATTAGGGCACTGCACTCACCCCCTTGTTGCTGCTGTGATGCCCCCAAGTGCCCATCTAGCTCAGGATAGGCCACCACCAGTATGCGGGCCATCAGGGAGGTCAGGGTTCAACGGGCACCCCTTACTCGTTGGGAGGCCATCCCCAGCTGGGCCTCCACCATCTTAGATGCCCAGCGTCTCAGGTTCTCCCACTGTTTGCGACAGTGGGTGCTACGCCTGCCGGAGACCCCCAGGGTCCGCTCGTCCTTGGCGATAGCACGCCATATACCCTTCTTGTGATGGGGGCTGGCATGCAGGGAAATAGACACAGGGAAAGGTATTAGTCCAACTGTCCTACCTGTTACACTCATGGCCCACCATGCACCTTCCCATCCCCATTAACACAGACATGGCCCACCATATATGTTGCATGCTGTCCAAGGCCCATCCACCTCCCCACATGAGGCCTTCACACACGGCACTCCATGCATTCACACTCCATGCATCGTACTCATGGTGTACTCGCCTGTTGGTCTGGAGGCCCATACAGCAGTTGGCACTGAGGTAGGACCCCATCCACCAGTCGCTCCAACTCTGCTGAGGTGAAAGCAGGGGCCCTTTCCCCAATAACATGAGCCATGGTCGGTTCCAGATACAGGTCACAGCAGCACATGCAGTGTAGGTCCTCTCCTGTTGAAGGTCAGGTAGCAAGTGAGTGCACAGATAGAAAATGACAGTCACATCCACAGAGGCGCATACCGTCACTGCTGGCGTACATTGGCATTGGCCACTGTACCCATAGGGCCCAATGTTAACCAATGAGGAATTGCACGGCAGTTCTCGATTCCCTCCAGCAATGGTGCACAACATCAGCGAAGTTACCTCATTCCACCTGTCCCTCCATACAGGAAAGGTGGATGCCGTTTCAGGGATGAGGGGGGTGCAGGCCATGGCTCCTAACTGTGTCACAGTACACAAATGCACCAGTTGGACATCTCCAACAAAATACTGTTACAATCACAACATGCATTGAACTGTAGTGGTTGGAATGTAGAGATAATGACCAGCTGCTTACTCTTTTGGCCCATAGATTGCAACCGCTGTGGATGAATAGGAGATGGAGACATCCCCTGTGTACAGACCCCTGGTGGACATGGCAACACTGGAGGACAGGCACATCATCCTCACCCATAGACTTGACAGGGCCACAATCACTGAGCTGTGTGCCCAATTGGAGCCTGACTTAATCTCTGCTGTCCGTCACCCCACCGGGATCCCCCCTCTTGTGCATATGCTATCAGTGCTCCATTTCCTGGCAAATGGCTCCTTCCAAGTGACAGTGGGCTTGGCAGCAGGAATGTCACAGCAAATGGTCTCAATGGTGCTGACCAGAGTGTTGTCTGCCCTCATTAAACACATGTGCAGCTACATCGTTTTCCCCCAGGTGGAGGATTTGGCCACAGTGAAATGCAATGGGTCATATCCCCAACATTATTGGGACTATTGATGGAACACATATTGCATTTGTCGCCCCCCCTGGCGAAATGAACAGGTGTTCAGAAATCGAAAGAGCTTTCACTCATTAATGTGCAGATGGTCTGTCTGGCAGACCAGTACATCTCCCACGTCACTGCAAAGTATTCTGGGTCTGTGCATGATGGCTTTATCCTGAGGAATTGCAGCATCCCAAATGTGATGGCCCAACTTCAGAGGCACAGGATGTGGCTAATAGGTGAGCCCATGGTTCCCACCTAGTATATGTTGGTGCATGCCTATGGTGTGGGCCCTAAGCGTCAGTGTGTGGCTAACAGTTGTCCCTCGATATTTGCAGGTGACTCTGGTTACCCCAACCTCTCATGGCTACTAACCCCTGTGAGGAATGCCAGGACAAGGACAGAGGAACGTTACAATGAGGCACATGGGCCAACAAGAAGGATTATAGAAAGGACCTTTGCCTCCTGAAGGCCAGGTTTCGTTGCCTCCATCTACAGGTAGATCCCTGTGCTACTCATCCAAGAAAGTCTTCCAGATCATCGTGGCATGCTGTATGTTGCACAACCTTACCTTTTGTCGCCAGGTGCCTTTTCTGCAGGAGGAGGAGGCTGGAGATGGTCGTGTGGCAGCAGTGGACCATGAGGACAGTGAAGATGAGGAGGCAGAGGATGAGGATGAGGACAACAGAATTGCAATTATTTGGCAATACTTCCAATGAGACACAGGTAAGACAGTGTTGATACACATATAATTGACAGTTTGATGTCTGAGATTGTCACTAGCAGGCTGTGTATTCCTACTTCTATGCCCACTCACTGTACTCTTTGGCATTTCTTTTTGCAGATGTTGCTTCCCCACTATTGCTCCTGGTGTGTTCAGTGCAGCCAACTACAGGTCTTTCCAATGTAAACATTACTGTATAGTTGAATTGCAGTGTTTGAACCTTTGTTAAACGAATACCTTTTGAAAACATCTGACATAAACCATACTTGTGTTTCATCAAAGTGTGTTTATTGCAGTGCTCTGAAGAAGAGGGGGTAGTGCAAAGGGCTGGGGTGATGATGGAGGAAAGTCCAGGATAGAGTCCAGTCTATTTGTATCACAGGTGCATTGGCCAAGGGGGCATAGGAAGTGGAGCAATGGCAGTTCAAGGTGGACAGGGTGACAGAGTAGGACACAAGGGTGACAATAAGGAGAGTCTTATTTCCTGGCGGGGGTTTTGGCAATATTCTCTGGCTTCTGCCTGGATCGCAGGGAACATTTGCGGCATGGTTCTCCTTCTGCAGGGGGAGGGGTGCTGGTGGCCTGTTGGTTCTGTGGCGGGCCTCCTGTCCACTAGCGGCAGCAGAGTTGGAGGGATTTTTGATGGTTTGGCTAGTGTCAGTGGCCCGGTGGTGTGCCACTGCCTTCCTCATACTGTTGGCTATGTCTGCCAGTACCCCTGCAATGGAGACCAGGGTGGTGTTGATGTTCTTCAAGGCCTCCCTGATCCCCAGGTCCTCTCCCTCCTGCAGCCGCATGTTTTCCTGCACGTTGGCCAGGATCTGGCCCAGCGTATCCTGGGAATGTTGGTACGCTCCCAGGATCTCGGTGAGTGCCTCCTGGAGAGTCGGTCCCCTGGGCCCGTCCTCCCCCTGGCGCACAGCAGTCCTCCCAGTTTCCCTGTTGTCCTGTGCCTCTGTCCCCTGAACTGTGTGCCCACTGCCACTGAACCCGGGTCCCTGATTGTCTTGGGGGTGAGGTGTGCCCTGGGGTCCCTGTAGTGGTGGACACACTGCTGATTGACGTGTCCTGGGGACAGAGGTATGGGCCCGCTGGGTGGGTGCTGTGGTGGTGTTTCCTGAGGGGCAAGGCTCTGCGGTGATGTGAGAGTGCCTGGGTAACCGACTGTCCGGTGATCCCTGATGGGCCAGGTTGGTCACCCAGATCAAGGCGACCAGAGCTGCTGTCATCACTGTGGGCCTTTTCTGTGGGTGGACTGGATGTTGCTGGTACCTCTTCGCCAGTGACATTTGGTGGGTTACCTGTGGGGATGTAAATGCAGTGTTATTCTTTCTCCGTGTGACATATTGTGCATGGGAGTGTTGCCCTCTATGGTTGTTATTGCCCTGGCAGCTTTGCTTTGTATGAGTTGTTATTTGGTGGGCTAGGTGATTCTCTCTAGTGTGCGTGCTGTGGTGATAGGTGTCCACGAAAGGTCTGTGAGTGTTGTCTATGCATTGGTGTTGCATTCAGGGCTTGGTATTGGGATGAGTGGGTTGTGATTGTGGGGTATGTGGGAGGTGATGGAGTGATGGGATTGAGGGTAAGGGAGGGGTATGTGATGACATGCGGGTCAGGTGATAGTAATAGAGAGTTGACTGACTAGAGTCCAGTCCTCCTCCTACTCCTGCCAGGACCTCAGGATGCAGTACTGCCAAGACTTGCTCCTCCCATGTTGTGAGTTGTAGGGGAGGAGGTGTTGGTCCACCGCCAGTCCTTTGTACTACGAGCTGGTGTCTTGCTACAATGGAACATACCTTCCCCCATAGGTCGTTCCACCTCTTCCTGATGTCATCCCTTGTTCTTGGGTGCTGTCCCATGGAGTTGACCCTCTCCACGATCCTCTGCCATAGCTCCATCTTCCTAGCTATGGATATCTGCTGCACCTGTGATCCAAATAGCTGTGGCTCTACCCGAATGATTTCCTCCATGACCATTACCTCCTCCTTAGAGAACCTGGGGTTTAGCTGTGGTGCCATGTCTGTGGTGTGGGTGGTATGGGTGAGGGTGTGTGGGGTGATGTTTTGGGGTGTGTGATGTAAGGTGGGTCAGTGGTGTATAGGTGATGGTGGTATGTGGTTCTGGTTGTGTGGGAGTTCCTGCTGTCTCTCTCTCTGTTGGCAATGGTTTGTAGTCATAAAGGGTTGCAGGTAGTGTGGGTGTGAGTTTTATAGTGGGGTGGGTATGTGGGTGTGGTGTGTGTATGTGTGTCAGGTGTGTGTAGTTTGAATTTTCCAATGTGGTGTTGTTTTGTTGGATTTGTGTGTATGGCTGTATTGTGATGGATTAGTATGTGTGGGTCATAATATGGCTGGCGGTTAACCGCCGTGGAGGTGTTATGTTGGCAGCAGTCAGCATGGTGGTAAGTGGGATTTACCGCCAATGTCATAATGAGGGCCTTTGTCCCTTTTTTGGGAGATTTTTCCTTCCAACGGGGGTTGACCCTCCACAGCATGCCAATTTCAATGCGAGGTTGTCAGATCAGCTTTCCAAGAGCCCCCAGTGAAATCCTGGAAGTCTGGGACCCCCTCAGCTTTTTAGCGTGACGAACCTGCAAGTCAGGCCAGGTTGCAGTTGAGGCAAGCTGTCTTGACTCACCACAGCAGGTCAGTCCTTTTATGGAGCTTTTTACCAAAAGTTCTCAATCTTCTCCAAACGTTTGGATCTTCTTCCAGAAGGTCTTTGAAGGTTCTTTAGGAGTCCACGGCTCACCTTAAGGTTCCAGAATCTCTGAGTTGCTCCGTGAGGGCTAGGACTCCAACTCCCAGAATCCTCCTGACTCAAACTCCAAAATGTCCACTGGACAGCTGGTCAGTTCCTTTAGGACTTGATGCAGGGGACTCTGATTAGCTATTTTTCACCTGTAGCAAGCAGGGTGTCCCTTATTGAACCAGATGAAGCCAGGCAAAGTCCTTTTAGTGTTGAAGCTCAAGTTTGCAGCTGGTGCAGTCCGTCAGAGTACAGTTTCCAGGTGCTGGTCAGGGGTCCAGCAGGGCAATCCTTCTTCTTCTTGTCTTGTTGGACATAAGGCGTAGGTGCCGCTCTGCCAAATTTATTCTTGCTCCTGTGGTAAAAAGCAGGAGGGGCAACTGTGCAATCACAAGCAGGACCCCACTCTCTTGGATGACCCCTTCCTGGGAAGTGTGGCAAAAATCAGTCCCAAGGAGCAACATTCTTAAAAAATCCAAAAAGGTTTAAACTGAATTTTGAAGATTAGGTCTGGCTGAGCCTACTCACTGGTGTGGCTAAAAATCCTTAACACACCCCTTTCCTGCCCTCTCCTAATCTAATCAAGAGGGCACCTGGTTGTCTGGGTTTGAAGGAAATGGGGGAGGTCCTGAGTTCCTCTAAATGCTGCTCCCTCCTTTGAAACCAGTTTGGCTGCTCTCCCTCCATCCTGTTTCACCATCTGCTGAGGCAGATCTCCTCCCCAGACAAGTTCTTTGTCTCCAGCCCAGGCCACTTCACACCTCATCAAGGCAGCCTGCCAGGCTGCCAGAGGCAAAGCAATCACCTTCAGGAACACAGGCACGCCCGTAGGTGCCATGCAACACAAATTGCAAGTTTACCCAATGCTCCTGCTGGCCATTGACCTCCAGGACCAGCGTTGCTGACCAAGACACCAACCGTAAGTACACCAGCCTAGCATACACTGGAGGAAAGGATATTAGTACACACACACACCACACACACACATTCAAAATTGTACATTTACCACACATACATGTTGAAGGAAAGCCAGGATGAGGTTGGTACCATCAACACCAATGGTGGAGTGGTGCAACTATATTAATAAAATGAATAAAATAGGCAGAAGTATGTACAGAGGCCCAAGGGCCAGTCTAAAAATGTTGCAGTGCCCAAGCACACTGGGCACACAATGACACCCCAACTTGACTCCTGACTGCTTAGTGCTGTCCTCCACAGGGCAGGGGCATCAATGGGGATTGCACACACCTCAGGGGTGAGGGGGGAAGAGCAGGGAGGGTTTGGGCTTGGAGGGGGGGTCCTTTCATCTGGGCTTGGAAGGGGGGTCTTTGGGAGTGGATTTGGAGGGGACAACCTTAGTCTTGCCTTTGGAAGGGAGTGGTTTAGCGGGGGTTGGGCTTGGCCTTGGAAGTGGAGGGAGTGGGCTTGGCTTTGGAAGTGGAGGGAGTGGGCCTGGCCTTGGGTTTGGGAGGGGTAACTGTGGACTTGGTGGTGGTGGAAGTCTCAGTTTGGGGGAGGGGCATGGTGAGGACTAGGGGAGGACTGGGAGGTGGAAGGAAGAGGTCTAGGAAGGGTAGCAGGACATTTAGGGACTGGGCCAGTGGTGGGAAACAGGAAAAATACTTGCAGGAAATGTTTCTTAGGGGCACAAGGTAGGTCATGGGAAGGATGTTTGGGAGTGGTGGGAGAGGAAATGGTTGAGAGGTGTGTACATGGACGTGCCTTGGATGCAGGTGTGTGGGTGGATGACATGTGTGCTGGGTGACTGTTGGGTGGGTGAGCGTGGACGTTTAGGTGTACTGGGAGGAGGGGGAGGAAATGCAGGGAGATGGAAGGGGGGATGTGTGAGTGAATGTTGGGGTGGTGTCTGCAGGTAGGGCTGATGTTCTTGCGTACCATGTATGTTGATGTGGATGCATGTGAGTCAGTAAGTGTGCCTTGGATGGATGAGGGGAGAGGGCTGTGGATTTGAGAACAGGTAGCTGGAGGGTGGACAGAAGAAGAAGGGACACTGGCTGCTGTCAAGGAAGAAGCCAGAGCCTGAAACGATCTGTGCAGGCCAGCCAGGGTACCGTAAATGCCGTTCAGGAACGCATAGGTCTGCTGCATCTGCGATGCCAGTCCCTGGATGGCCTTCACAAAGGTTGACTGGCCCCACAGAGATGGACCTTAGGAGGTTGTTAGCCTCCTCATTGAGGGCAGTAGGGCTGACTGGTGCAGGGGCAGAGGTACCTGCTGCTTCTCTTGTATCAGCCTCCTGGGTCCTGTGGGATGCAGCTTCCTCCCTCGCTGGTACCCCTTCTCCTTACCCAGATGATGCTGATGCACACAAAGACAGAGGAGGAGAGGGAGGGAGGGTGGGAGAGAGAGAGAGAGACAGGGTGCAATCGGTCAATGCCAGCACAACAGTCACACAGAGTAAATACAAGACACACCATTCCCTCACCTACACATGTTACAACAATGGAACACTAGGGGGGAAACCACAGTAATGAACATGTGTACCGCTGATGGTGATACTGATGCAGTCGTGTACATGATGAGATGCATACCCACCACACCTGCCCAGTACCTGCCCACTTCCCATGCCCATTGAGACACACAATTCCTGGCCTACTGAACCAACTTAATCCCGCATGGGTAGTTGGCATGCCTACTAGGCCATTGTCAAATTGCACAGTGACATCTTTGCCCACCTTACCTCACTACATATGCAATACCTGTCAGCAGATTGGGAACTCTACATTCACCCCTGGCACAGTGGTTGGCAAGAACTGATTACACTGGCCTGAAACCCCAGATGCTATGATCCAGTTGGCATGAGCTGCCTAGCTCATCTTTGCAGTAGGTGACAACACAGGTACCTCTTTGGAGGTAACTGCCCCTCTATTCAGTGACTGCAAGGCATGACCACACATCTACGATGCCAATCCTGCCCGGTTGTCTAATACCCATAGTGGACATGAATCTACCTAATACCCACACTACAGCTTCCCAATAGTGCTCACCAAGAGCCACTATGGCAACACATATTGTAAGTGAGAGTGTATACTCACCCCCTTGTGGCTTCTGTGCTGTCCTCATGCGCCCATCCACCTCAGGGTAGTCCACTGCCAAAATGTGGGCCATTAGTGGGATCAGGGTCCGATGGGCACCACTCCCTCATTGGGAGGATGTCCCCAGCTGGGCCTCCACGGTCTTCTGGGCCCAGCGTCTCAGGTCCTCCCATCTCTTGATGCAGTGGGTGCTCTGCCGGGCATGTACCTTTGAGGTCCGCACTTGCTTGGCGATGGAATGCCATATCTCCTTCCTCTGATGGGCACTGACCTGCATGGGTGACACAGATAGAAGGACAAATTCATGTAGAGTGGTATCACAGGGACAGCAGTGGACAGCACACATCGCACTCACATGTCATCAATCCACGTACCCTCAGACTCCTCACCCATGTCAATTCTCCAGTCACACTGCCTCGTCCCAAGGCCCCCATCCCCATACGCACCACTCACAAACAGGACAGTGACATTGGCCTCACCTGCTGCTCTGGTGCCCCATACAACTGTCCACACAGGGGTAGGACCCTTTCCATGAGCTTCTCCTATTCCTCCTGGGTGAAGGCTGGGCCCTATCTACTGCAGGACGTGGCATCTTAGCTACTAGAGTCAGAACATAGCAGCACATGGAGTGGAAGTCTTCTGTGCACAAGTGTCAGGAGTCAAATGAGCATGAGTACATGTGTGGTCATGCCACCGCAGACCTCACCGTCATCGCTGGTGGTGATCAACATTGGCTCCTGTCTCCCATAGGCAACCATGTTAATCAATGAGGAGTTGCACGGCGGTTGCAACCACCATGACGTTTATATGTGCAATGTGTATTGAAGGTGCATTGAAGTTGCGTCATGGGTAACATTTGCCTATTCCCTGGTACCATGGAAAGATGAGGAATGCTCTGGTGTAGAGGCCCCTAGTCAACCTTGCCACCCTGGAAGAGCAACACGTCATTCAGAACTATCGTCTGAACCGTCATACCATTATGGAGCTGGTGACCCAGTTGGAGCCGGATCTGTTGCCTGCCACTCGTCATCCCAATGCCATCCCTCCCACAGTACAAGTGTTGTCAGTCATCCACTTCCTTACCTCAGGGTAGTTCCAGATTACAGTGGGCTTGGCAGTAGGGATGTCACAGCCCATGTTCAGCAACGTTCTGAAGGACGCACTATTGGCCCTGCTAAAACATTTGCCCAGCTACATCAGTTTCTCCCTACGTGCTGATTTGGGAACTGTCAAGGCTGCCTTTTCTGATTTGGCACATGTCCCTCATGTGATATGGGCCATAGATGGCACCTACGTTGCTCTGGTGCCACCCAGGAGGAGTGAACAAGTGTATAGGAACTGTAAAAACTTCTATTCCACCAATGTGCAGATGGTGTTTCTTGCTGACCAATATATCACACAAGTGACTGCCAAGTTCCCTGGTTCTGTGATTGAATCCTACAGTCTGTGGAACAGCACTGTCTTACGCATGATGGCACCACTACAGAGGGACCAGGCCTGGCTCATTGGTATGTATCCTTTCCTATGTGTGCCCCTCTGCTCTTAACACTCTTCACAACCTATCCTGTCACCTTCCCAGTCTTGACATGGCTTTAACCACTGTGCACACAGTTGAATCTGGTTATCCCAACCTTCCATAACTACTGACACCCATGAAGCATCTGACTACAGCTGCTGAAAACCATTTCAGTGAGACCCACAGTAGGACAAGACAGGTCATTGAGACAACCTTTGACCTGCTGAAGGCCAGATTCAGGTGTCTGCACATCTCCGGAGGTGCCCTACTCTACAAACCACAGAAAGTGTGCCAGGTCATTGTTGTCTGCTGCATGCTACACAATCTGACCCTTAGAAATCACATCCCATTGCTGGATGCAGAGGAGGTGGCAGCTGTACCAGTGGCTGATGAAGGGGACATGGGTAGCGATGAGGAGAAAGATGATGAGGATGCAGCTGACTCCAGAGCAGAGCTAATACGACAAAACTTCTACTGAGATACAGGTATGTGTCAAATGTATGGTATGTGCCCTGTACAACTGTCTGCCTTGTGCCATGCTACCACCTGGTGTTTGTAATCACTGGAGGTGTTGGGTGCAGCTCTGACTCTGGGTGGGTTACATGTGCCCATGAGATGGGTTCTTACTGTTCACAGGTCAGTGCTATTCTCAGCCTGCTGTTGTGTTGCTGCACTTGTGACGTCTATGTGCATGACTATTGTTCCCTGAACTGACAGATCCAGTGCAATATGTGTGCTACACTAGGTGGTTTCCTCTGTTTTGCATCCTATCCTGGGAGTCAACATTGGGAGGCTGTGCAACATTACTGTTCGTGTCAGTGGAAACTGCCTCACGTCTGGCTCTGTTTGCTGTGAAGGAGGGACCATTGGGGAGGTATGTCTTGGGAATGTGGGTTTGTTATGGCCATACGGTTTGGGACTTGCCTTGCCATCTCAGCCTTGGCTTCCTGTACTTACCGTGCATGTGTGTTGAGTTGGCATATGTGACTCCTACAGTGATTGATGTCCCTGTCTTGTTCTACTTTCAGGACATTGTTGTGGTGCACTCTGGTCCCTGCCTCACATGTTGCCTTCCTTGACACATGTCTCCAGCCACTGCTTTCTCCACTGTAATCCTTGCTGTGTATTGCTCCCCCTTCTGGCACTCTCACATACATTGGCAGGACAATGGGTTGACTGTTGCACATGTAATGGCAGTATCATTCATACTCATGACCATTAAAGATGTAGGCAGTAACTGTGCCTAATGATGTTTATTTGAGAGGGACAAGTGCAAGGGGTGAACAGTGGGGTCGTGGTGGGTGGGATCATCAGAGTAATTAGGCCAGCCATGGGTAATCATAGTCCAGTATTGTGGCCATGGGACAACAGAGAGATGACAGTGGACAGTCAACAGGGTGTCTCAGTGTCACACCATGGACAATGTTCAGAAGAGGGTCACTTCATGGTGGTGGTCTTAACATCAGTTCATGCAGGATGTCTGGTTGGATGTCCTCACTTGCGTGTGGGCTCCTCAACTACAAGGGGAGGGGTGCTGGTGTACTACAGGTCCTGTGGCAGGCCCTCCATTCCACTAGCTGCCACAGACATGGAGGGCTCAGATGTGATGTGGCTTTTGAAAGGGGCCTACTGGGAGGAGGTGGACTCACGCAGGATAGTGGTGAGTTCCTACAGCACGTCGGCTATGGAGACCATGGTGCCACTGTGGGTCTTCCACTAGAGCATGGCCTCCTGGTGGTGATCCCTCTGCAGCCTCTGGGTCTCCTGCACAGTGGAGAGGATATTGGCCATGGTGTCCTGGGTTTGGTGGTATGCACCTAGGACTTGGCTGAGGGTCTCCTGGCCAGTCTTGTGTTGTGGCTGCCCCCTCCCATGGACCACAGATCCCCTCCCACTACCCATAGCTCCTGTTCTCTTGACACAGTGTGCCCACTCCCAGTAGCACCAGGCCCTTCACTGTCTACAGTGTGTTCACTTCACCCTGGCCCCTGTACTGTGAGGCACACTTCTGATTGAGAGGTCACTGGGGCACAGGTTTGGGGAGGTGGGGCTGGTTGAGCTGTTATAGAGTGGGGCTGCTGAGAGTGGAATGATCAGTCACGCCAGATGGCCCAGGCAAATCGTCCCCATCCAGACATCCACCTGGGCCTTCAACCTGGGAAGAGCTGTCTGACCCTGGCATCCTCTGCAGGGTGACAGTGGCAGGGTTACCTGTGGATGAAAATGGAGAGTGTTTGTATGTGGATGTGTAGTTGTCATTTTCAAGGTGTGGTGCATTCAGTGACTCGACTTGCTTCCCAGTGATGGCAATGACAGCTGCAGCACTGCAGACATTGATTTGGGTATGGGGACTGTGCCATGGTTTCCATGTGCCATTGTGGGTTGTGGATGGTGGTTGGCATTGCTGTCATTACCAAGTGTTGGGATGCTGTCATAGCAACCAGTAGGCATGGGCTGTGGTATGGTTGTCCATGCAGGTGTTCCACTGTGAAGTGGGATTGTGATTTTTTGCTGTGTGGGGAGTGATGCATTGTGAGAGCTATGGTTCTTCACTGTGATTGTTATCTGTGCATTGGGGTAAGTGTGTAGGGATGGTGGGAGAGGGGTGGTGTGGCATGTAGGGGAGGAGCGTAGGGTGATGGCGGTGAAGTAGTGTGGGATGGGGTGGATCGGGGAGTGGTGGGTGTTGGGGAGGCATGCTGGACAGGAGTGGTTGGTGCCTGGGGGGTATTTTTGACTTACCAGAGTCAAGACCTCCGTTAATACCAGTAAGGCCCTTCAGATGCATGGTGTCGAAGACCTTCTCCTTCCAGGATGTAGGGTAGGAGGTGGGGGCCACTGCCAGTCTTGTTCAGGGTGATCTGGTGCCTGGACGCCATGGAACAGACCTTCCCCGTTCCACCTCTTCCTGATATCCTCCCTTGTGCATGGATAGGTGCTGACTGAGTTTACCCCATCGACGATCCTCTGCCAAAACTCTGTCTTCCTGGCCAACGATGTTTGTGGAACTGGGCTCCCATCAGTTGTGGTTCTACTCTGATGATTTTGTCTACCATGACTCGCAGCTCATTGTCTGTGAACTGTGGATGCTTCTGATGTGAAATGTTGTGGGGGGTGTGCTGTGCGGGGAGGGTGCAGTGCAGGGTGATTGGTCATGCTGGGGTGTTTGGGTGTGGGTGCTGGTGGGTTGGGGGTGGTTGTGTGTGTGAAATGTGCAATGTGAAGATGTTTGCAGTGTATGGGATGTGCTTCATGGCTTGTGTCTCTGTGGTTGGTCGCAGGAGTCACAAGGGATTGTGGGAATGTGGGGGAGGTGTAATATAGTACCGTGAGCAGGTATGTGTGGTGTGTGTATGTTTTTCCAGTGTGGGGGGATTACCAGTAATATACTTTCCAACATTTTTGGGGCAGAGTGGTGGGAACCAGTACTTGTGTTCAAAATCCTTTAAATTGTCCTAGTGCAAAAATTGTTTTTGATTTTTAATTTGGACTAATTTCAATTTTTGAATTTTTCTGATTTTTCTAAATTCTTGATTCCAATTTTTGCAAAGGTTTTGGTGACACAAAACTTGGGAACCTTGGAGATTGATCTGGCTAGCCTACCCACAATGTCAGAAGTCCAGCTTAGGAGGTTGTGTACTGACAGGGGTTGCCTGCAGCCACTAACCTCAGGAAAAATGTTTTGATTAAATCCCTGATCCCTGACACCTTGGGCTGAGGCCCAAGAAGTAAGCACAGAGGAAGCTCCAAGGGAAGAAGACGTAGGGGAAGATGTCAGCTCCAACCACTCAGGGTAGGGAGGGAATCTGAACCTTTATGAAGAGGAGGAAGATTGTCCTCCCGTCACACAGTAACCAGTAACCAGGGCCATATCTAAAGCTAGTTGGGGGAAGGGTGATCCCTTCAGAAGAAGAGAACCTGTCCCTGAGAGAGAGAGAACTGAAAGCCCGGCAGGCATATATAACTTTGGAGGCAGAGAAGCTGGCCCTGGAGAAGAAAAAGTGGGCAAGGGAAGAGAAAAGAGATGGTGGCAGCGACAGAGAAGCTGAGATATCCATGGGTGGAGGGCTTTGTGCCAGACTGCCCAAAGGGGTTGTTCCTGCTTATGTAGAGGGGGATGGCATAGATAAATGGCTTGAGGCCTTTGAGAGGGCCCTCCAGATGAGAAGGGTTAAGCCTCAATATTGGGATTCACTCCTATGGGAGTTGGTCCCAACGTCTTGGAGCGATAGGCTCCTGACCCTAATTGGGGAGGAAACAGACTCCTACCCAATTATGAAGAGGTGCTTAACTAAGAAGTTTGGTCTGACCCCAGAGCAGAACAGGCTAAAGTTTAGGGGCACCCAAAAGACAGCTACCCAGTCCTGGGTTGATTTTGTGAACATCTCAGTGTACTAGTGTACGTATTGATGTGTGCCTGAATGTCTTAGTGGATGGATCCGTGCTTGCCTGGGGGAGTTAGTTTGTGCATCAGTGTGTGCCTGAGTGTGCTAGTGTATGTATCATTGTGTACCGGGTTGTGTTAGTGTGTGCATCAGTGTGTGCCTGGGTATGTTAGTGTATGTGTCTGTGCATGCTTGGGTGTATCAGTGAATGCATCAGTGTCTGTTTGGTTGTTTCAGTGTGTGCGTCAATGTATGCCTGGGTGTGTCAGTCTAAGCATATGTGTGTGCCTGGGTGTGTTAGTGTATGTGTCAGTGTGTATCTCAAGTATCAGTGTATAGATTAGTGTTTACCTGGATGTGTAAGCTTATGCATTGTCATATTCCTGGGTATATCAGTCCATGAATAAGTGTATCCCTGGGTGTGATTGTATATGCATCAGTCTTTGCCTGGGTATGTAAGGGTATGCATTGTTGCCTGTCTGGGTGTGTCACTATATACATGAGGGTGTGACTGGGTGTCTTAGTGTATGTGTCAGTGTCTGCCTGTGTGTGTTCATGGTATGCATCATGTATGAATCAGTATGTGCCTGGATGGATCAGTGTATAGATGAGTGTGCACCTAGGTGTGTCAGCATATGCATTAGTATGTCAGTCTATGCAGCAGTATGTGCCTGGGTGTGTTAGTGTATGCATCAGTGGGTGTCTGACTATGTCAGTGTATGCATGAGTATGTGTCTGTGCGTGGTAATGTATGCGTTAGTGTTTGTCTGAGTGTATCATTGTATGGATGAATGTGCACCTGGGTGTGTTAGTGCATGCATCAACGTTTCCCTGGGTATGCCGGTGTATGCATCAGTATCTGTCTGGGTGTATCAGCATATATGTCAGTGTGCGCCTGGGTGTGTCAGTCTCTCTGCATGTGTGAGCCTGGGTGTGTTAGTGTATGTGTCATTGTGTGCCTGGGTGTTTTACTAAATGCATCAGGGGGTGTTTGAACATGTTTGTGTAGTCATGAGTGTATTCTTGGGTGTGGTAGTGTATGCATCGCTTATTGCTTTCTACCACCCAGCATTCTCCTTGGTCTCTCAATAAAATGATACCTCACTTGTGTGGGTGCCCAAAGCAGAGTCAGTTTAAAACATATAAAGCAAAACTGTGCTCATGACCACTCTTTGGTGTACCCTCAATCTCTACATTTTTGGCCCTTCCCTGTTGCAGGCATGTGGCTCACCCACACAAGTGAGCTATCATTTTAATGGGGAGACCAAAGGAAATGCTGGGTGGTAGGAAATATGCGCGGGCACAGTGATCCCACACAGAAATGTGAGGAAAATGTGATTTTTTATTTACATTTGAGATTTGTAGGGGATTCTGGGTAAGACAACTTTGGAGGATCTAGGCAAGCCACACGTCCCTTGGCTGCCCCGGGTGTCTAGTTTTCAGAAATATCTTGGTGTAGCAGATTTCTCTAGATGGCCGCTGAGCCCCGGACCAAAAACGCAGGTTGACCCTTTGCAAAATCAAGTTGTTTTGTGATAGATAATTTTGATGTCTCCTCAATACATTTTTGGGCCATTTCCTGCTGCGGGCACTTGGCCTACCCACACAAGTGAGGCACTATTTTTATCATGCGACCTGGGGGAATGCCGGATGGAAGGAAGTTTGTGGTTCCCTGCAGATTCTAGAAATTTCTATAACAGAAATGTGAGGAAAATGAGCTTTTTTAGATAAATGGATAGTTTCCTACTATTAAAGATGGAGGAAAATGAATTGAATGGTCACCTCACCTGACACACCTGAGGGGTGATGCAAGCTGAGTGGGACCACTCCTCCTCCTCTGGTTAAGTTATCCCAACGGTGGGGGAAAAACTGTTGGTCGGCCATCTGTTGCTATCAGCAGAGGTGGTAAAGCCTTTGAAACTGACTGCTAGTTCAGGATGCCTGCCTGGGGGAGGAGGTGTAACACCTCCACTCTGGAAAGGCTTTGTGTTCTGGTTCCTGAGATCAAAAGGCTCTCACCCTGGGAGTCCAGAATTATGGCCCTCATTCTGACCCTGGCGGAGGGCAGAGGAAGCACCGCCAACAGGCTGGCGGTGCTTCCTGGGCCATTCTGACCGCGGCGGTAAAGCCGCGGTCAGAAAAGGGGAACCGGCGGTTTCCCGCCGGTTTTCCCCTGGCCCAGGGAATCCTCCATGGCGGCGCTGCTTGCAGCGCCGCCATGGGGATTCCGACCCCCTTCCCGCCAGCCTGTTCCTGGCAGTTTACACCGCCAGGAAGAGGCTGGCGGGAACGAGTGTCGTGGCATGGGCAGTGCAGGGGCCCCCTAACAGGGCCCCACAAAGATTTTCAGTGTCTGCTTTGCAGACACTGAAAATCGCGACGGGTGCCACTGCACCCATCGCACCCCTGCAAATCCGCCGGCTCCATTCGGAGCCGGCTTCCTCTTTGCAGGGGCTTTCCCGCTGGGCCGGCGGGCAATCTTTTGGAGATCGCCCGCCGGCCCAGCGGGAAAGTTGTATTGACCCCCACGGTCATTTGACCGCAGTGCGGTCTTTTGGAGGTTTCCGCCAGGAGGGTGGCGCCCGCCGCCCGCCGCCCGCTGCCCGCAGGGGTCGGAATGACCCCCTATGTCTGTTGATGGAAGGCTGGCTAGGACCAGTAGGCAACCATGGCAGGGATGTTAGGCTTTGCAGGGGGCACCTCTAAGGTGCCCTCTGGGTACATTTTTTATTAAATACAATGCTGGCATCATTGTGGGTTTAAATTCTGAGTTGTTTGATACCAAACAACTTACTATTCAGAGAGGCCATCGTGTAACTGGGGAACTCATAATGATCAGTGCCCAGCACATGTATTTGCTATGGCTTCCCTGCACATTTGCTATGTCTTAAAGTTTTTCAAAGACACAGTAGGGGCATATTTGCTCATGCACACATATACCCTCACATGCATTATAGTTCTCTAAGGCCTGCCAGAGAGGTGACTTATTTATATTGCATGCAGTGGTAGCGGACATGGCACTCTTGGTGACTGACATGTTGAGTTTGCAACATTTGAGTACACCTTGTCATGTACTTGCAATGGTAGTCTGCATGAAGCTGGTGTGGGGGCTCTCAGAGTGGCACAATTGATACTGCAGCTCTGGGGGGGCACTCTTCAGTACTCAGGTCCTAGGTACCACGGATGCAATTTACAAGAGACTTACAAGGGTGGCTGAAGTGCCAAACAGTGCATATTTCAGGAAAGTGATCTGACCCTTGGAACCTGTTTAGCAGGGGCCCAGGGTACTTACAGCTTGAAACTACATAATTTTCCAGGCAAAAAGTGGGGGGGGGCTACCATTTCAAAGGAGGCCCTTTCTCACATATAGGTTTCCTTGATACCTATTTTTCACTCTTTATATTTTATTAAATTAATTGCTGTATTCCCGCTACACAATGAAACACAATTGCAAGGTACAGCTCAGTTATTGGCTTTGGGTACCTCAGATTCGTAGTGAACCTATAAGCCCCATTTATCCCCATAACCAGAAGGGTCCAGAGATGTTACAGTATATTGGGGGTCATTCTGACCTCGGCGGTAAAAGGCGCCTACTGCCGGTCAGAAGACCGCCATAACACCGCCGCGGCCGCGGGAAACCGCCACGGTCATTCTTACCCGCAACAGGCAAACCGCCAAAAACCCGACATCCACAAAAGTCCGCCACACCAAAGGTCAGCGAAAAACTGGCGATGACCAAACCTCCACCGTCACGCCAACAGAAATACGCCCATTCCATTCCGACCCACGAATCCATGCGGCGGTCTATCACCCGCGGTATTCCATTGGCGGTACACACCGCCGCGGTCAAAATACACACATAGCTCCAAAACACTGCCACATTGGTCATTTTGAAACACACACACCTGATACACATACTAACACCACTCCCACACACCCAACACAATATAAAACACACACCCACATCACCCACAAACCCCTACGACAAAAATTGAGAAAGAAGCACACAGAGAGACACCACTATCAACAATACTAGCATCCACAGGCACACACCATCCTCACTCACTCAACATCCACGCACAAAACACCACACACCACCACACTCACCACACTCATCACCACAAACGCCACCCCACACCTCATCCACACCACCCCATGGCACCCCAAAGACACCCCAGGTTTACAGACGCTGAATTCAGGGTCATGGTGGAGGAAATAGTTCGGGTAGAGCCCCAGCTCTTCGGGGCACAGGTGCAGCACACCACCATTGCCAGGAAGATGGAGCTATGGCAAAGAATAGGGGACAGGGTCAACGCTGTGGGACAGCATCCACGAAATCGGGACGACATCAGGAAGCGGTGGAACGACCTACCGGGGAAGGTGCGTTCCATGGTATCCAGACACAACATCGCGGTGCAGAAGACTGGCGGCGGACCCCCACCTCAACCCCCAGAATTCACAACATGGGAGGAACAGGTCTTGGCGATCCTGCATCCTGAGGGCCTCGCTGGAGTAGGCGGAGGAATGGACTCTGGTAAGTCAAATCTCAACTACTTCATCCCCCCCCACCCACCGGCATGCCAAATCATACCCCCACCCTCCCCCCCACCCCCATCACACATCCTCCTTGCTAATGTCGTACCCTCACAACCCACCCATCCCAACACTAAGCCTTGCATGCAACCACAAACCATTGACAGCCCTCACCTAAGCATGCCCACTGCACATACCCATCCCCCCCAAACCACCGTCACAACAGCCCCCACAAGGGAATGCCAGCACTGGGGTACACGGGCACCCACCCATTGCACGCTATGGCACACACAGAAGCAATAACCATACTCTAATACCCCTGCAGGACCCGAACGCCACGACACCGCCCAAGAGGGTCCAGAAATGTCCATTCCACCCCCAGAAGAGGCCCACAGTGATGACAGCAGCTCTGTCTCCCTGGACCCAGATGACCAGCCCGGCCCATCGGGGACCTCGGGACAGTCGGTTCCCCTCAGACAGCCACAGGCCACAGCAGAGCTACCCCCCTCTGGGAACACCAGCACAGCACCCACCCAGCGGGCCCATGCCTCTGTCTCCAGGACACGTCAATCAGTGGTGTGTCCACCACTACAGGTCACCCAGGTTAACCCACCACCCCAACAACAACAGGGACCTGGGGGCAGTGGTAGTGGGCACACGGTCCAGGGGACAGAGGCCCAGGGAAACAGGGCAACTGGGAGGGCTACTGTGCGACAGGGGGAGGACAGGCCAAGGGAACCCACTCTCCACAAGGCCCTATCCTCCATCATGGGAGCATACCACCGCTCCCAGGAGACAATGGTGACGGTCCTGGCCAGGTTCCAGGAGATCCAGGTACTGCAGGAGGAACAGTATATGGGGTTCAGGGAAGAACTCAAAAATATCAGTTCCGCAATGGGCACCATCGTTGTGGCTCTCAACCAGATAGTCACCACATTGCGGGACCATGTGGCACCACAAAGGGCCCCTGTCACTAGCATGGACCAAGAACAGGCTACCACCTCCGCCGGCGCTAGTGGACAGGAGGCCCCGACACAAGAACAGGCCACCAGAACCCCACCCCCTGCAGAAGGAGAACCACCCCGCAAGCGGTGCCTGAGATCTAGGAAGAAGACAGAGTAGGATGCCAAGACCCCTGCCAGGAAAGGATACCCCCTGATTGTCATCCCACTGTCCCACATTGTCACACATGTCACCCTGTCCAACCTTAAACTGCCCCTGCTCCACCTTCCACAGGCATATGGACAATGCACCTGTGAGACTCAAAATCTGGACTCTGCCATGGACATTCCTCCACCATCACCCATCACCGAATTTCAACCATTACCCAAATTTGAGCACTTAAATAAACACACTTATTGCACAAAAATAATCTGGAGTCTTTCTGTATTTTTGAACAAATGTATTACACAGAACCGTGCCAAAATGTCCAGTTACATTGTGATGACAACATACCACTGTCACACAGCTGTAGTTCATGGGGAAACAAAGCAGAGGTCGCGGAGTGGGGCCCACATCTCTGAAATTGGAAGGGAAAGACACAACTCAGTGAAACATACACTGGGTGGAAACTCAGACAGTAGAGAGGCAGGAGACTTTAAGTAAATGTAAATTCCTGTGTTGATTCTTACCTGTATGTTATTGAAAATACTGCTGTATTACTCTGTCCCTGTTGTCTGTGTCGTCCTCTTCATCTTCCTCCTCTTCACTCTCCGCAGGCTCCACAGCTGCCACAACACCACCATCTGGACCATCCTCCTGCAGGAAAGGCACCTGGCGACGCAAAGCCAGGTTGTGAAGCATACAGCAGGCCACGATGATATGGCACACCTTCTTTGGTGAGTACATTAGGGATCCACCTGTCATATGGAGGCACCTAAACCTGGCCTTCAGGAGGCCGAAGGTCTGCTCTATCACCTTCCTAGTACGCCCATGGGCCTCATTGTACCGTTCCTCTGCCCTTGTCCTGGGATTCCTCACTGGGGTCAGTAGCCAGGACATGTTGGGGTAACCAGAGTCACCAATTAGCCACACACGGTGTCTCTGAAGTAGTTCCATCACGTAAGGGATGCTGCTATTTCGCATGATGTAGGCGTCATGCACTGACCCAGGGAACTTGGCATTTACATGGGAGATGTACTGGTCAGCCAAACAGACCACCTGGACATTCATGGAATGATAACTTTTTCTGTTCCTGTACACCTGTCCACTCGTGCTGTGGGGGACCAAAGCAACATGTGTCCCATCAAGTGCACCAATGATGTTGGGAATATGTCCAAGCGCATAGAAATCACCCTTCACTGTAGCCAAATCGCCCACCTCAGGGAAAACAACATAGCTCCGCATGTATTTCATCAGGGCAGACAACACTCTGGACAACACCTTGGAAAACATGGGCTGAGACATCCCTGGTGAAAAGGCCACTGTTGTTTGAAATGACCCACTTGCCAAAAAATGGAGTACTGACAGCAGCTGCACTAGAGGGGGGATCCCTGTGGGTTGGCGGATGGGTGACATCAGGTCTGGCTCCAGCTGGGCACACAGTTCCTGTATAGTGGCTCTGTCAAGCCTGTATGTCAGTATGACATGTCTTTCTTCCATTGTCGACAGGTTCACCAGCGGTCTGTACACGGGAAGATTCCTCCATCTCCTCGCAAGTCCCAGCGGACGGTGCCTAGGAAGGACAACATGGAGCACAGAGTCAATCAACCCACAGGTACGTTCCCACAGCTTGCACAGTACACGATTCTCGATGCATTGAATGGCTTGTATGAGTGTTGATGCAAGGCCTAGGTATATGTGACGCAGTAGAAATTAAGATATGGGGGCCCTTGAAATGGCGGCTGCCTGACCTGTGAAGTGCGACAGTGGGATGTGAGGTCAATGCGCTGGCGTGGCACACCGTGGCGGTAGGCGGTCAAAGACCGCGGCGCATAGCCGCATTGGTTAACATTGAACCCTATGGGTTTCAGGAGCCAATGAGGATGTGCGCCGGCGCTCGCGGTACGCACTGCCGCGGTACGCACCGCCGCGGGCGTGACCGCCATTTTCTTTCTGCTTAATCACTCTGTACCTGATCTTCCACAGGAGAGGACCTATACTGCAAGTGCTGCTGTGACCTCGGTCTGGAAGAGACAATGGCTGCTGCGACTGGCGAAAGGGCCCCTGCCTTCACTTCTGAAGAATTGGAGAAACTCGTGGATGGGGTCCTCCCCCAGTATGCGCTACTCTACGGTCCTCCAGACCAACAGGTAAGTACACTGGGACCATGCTTTGGGGCCAATGCCTGGGTTGAGTGGGGTGAATGAAAGATGGTGGGGAGGGGAGCGAATGAGGCTTGCATCAAACGAAAGATGAGAGCATGTGCCACATGGCAAGGGTGGGGATGGGGGGCCACTCACATCGAGCATGCAGAAGGTGATGTTATTTATTTTTTCTCCCCCTGCACATGTCACATAGGTCAGCGCCCATCAGAAAATCGACATTTGGCGTGCCATCGCCAAGGACGTCCGGACCCTGAGGGTCCATAACAGACGGGGCACCCACTGCCGGAAGAGGTGGGAGGACATCCGCCGCGGGAGCAGGAAGACCGCAGAAGCTCTGCTGGGGATGGCCTCCCAATGTAGGAGGGGTGCCAGTCGTACTTTGACCCCCCTGATGTCCCGGATCCTGGCGGTGGCCTACCCCAATTTGGATGGGCGCATGAGGACATCACAGCAGACACAAGGGGGTGAGTACAAGCACATTCTGCTGATTTTGCGCACATTGGAGGTGTCTGGGTGGGGGAGGAGGGGTGTGGGTATCCCTAGGCCAGGGCGTTTTCTGTAGGCTAGGCCCCTCCGTTAGGCATGGCCCTGTACCCCCGCCCTCCACCTCTGTAGGTTGCCTAGTACAGCTAATCATGGCCCTGTGTCACCTATGGGTGGAGTAGTCGTCCATAGGCTTGTAGGCCATGTCCCACGGATTGAGTAGTGTACCCCAATTGCGCGGCGTAGTGCAGGGGGCTTCTGTGTCTGTCCTCTCCGCCAACGGTGTCGCCAATGCATACACTCAACATGTCTTTGTTTCTCCACCCCCCCCACCTTTCTTTGTGGTCTTCCTGTTCATGTGTGCATTAGCATCATCAGGCGGAGGAGAAGTGGCATCGGAGCACGAGGGAGCTGCATCTCACATGGCCATGGAGGGCCATGCAACTGACTCTGATTTCACCAGTGAGACGGAGGGCGAGGGGAGCTCCAAAGCGGGGACACATGGTGACACCAGAGACACAGACACGTCCTAGGAAGGGAGTTCCCTTGTGGTGCCCACCGCAACAACAGGTACAGCCGCCACCCAGCGCGCCAGCTCCGCCCTCCCAGCAGCCCCTCAGCCTTCGCCCCGTGCCCGCTCACCCAGGAAGGTGGGCATCTCCTTCGCCCCAGGCACCTCAGGCCCTGCCCCAGTTACCCCTGCTGCCCTCAGTGAGGAGGTCATTGACCTCCTCAGGACCATCATTGTTGGGCAGTCTACCCTTTTGAATGCCATCCAGAGTGTGGAAAGGGAGGTGCACCGGAGTAATGCATACCTGGAGGGCATTCATTCGGGTCAGGCTGCCAATCAGCGATCGTTCAACGCTCTGGCCTCAGCACTGACGGCAGCCATTGTCCCTGTCTCCTGCCTCCCTCCTCCAACTTCCTCAACCCAGTCCCACTCCCCTGTACCTCTGCCTATCCCAGACACACCATCAGACCAGCCTGCACACACCTCAACACCCAAGAGAAGCTCATCCAGACATAAGCACCACACATCACACAAGCATTCACCCAAGCAACATCCACATGCAGACATGCCAACAGCCACTGCCTCCTCTGTGTCCCCCTCCTCTTCGTCTCCCTCCTCCCTCCCTGTGACGTCTCCACTCACACTTGCATGCACAACATCTGCAGCCACTACGTCCATCACCAGCACACCCACCAGAACACTCCGCACATGTGCAGTCACCACCCCCACTACCATTTACACGTCCCCTGTGTCCTCTCCCAGTGTGTCTGTCACCCCCTCTTCCAAACCACACAAACGCAGGCAGCCACCCACCCAACAACCATCCACCTCACAACAGCCTCCAGCACAAGCACCTGCACCCAAAGACACCAGACTTCACTCTCCTACAACCACGTCCTGTTCCTCCACTCCCATACCCACTACAACTACCCGTCCCTGTCTTACTAAATTGCTTTTCCTTTCCAACCTTGACCTCTTTCCATCAACTGACCCAACCCCTCCATCTCATAAGGCTCCGATCAGCACCTCAGCCACCACAAAACCTGGACCTTCAAAGACCATAGTCCAAGGATTTTGGAGTCCACCACCTTCAAACCCAGCTAATTCGGCTGGGAGTAAAGAGACGGCTAGCCCACCCCCTGCAAAGAAAGCAAAGAAAGCCAGTGCCCGGCACGAGAGGCCAAAGAAAGCAGGCTCCACAGGCACTACCCTGGCACCGGCAGGGAGTGGGGTGCCACCTGGCACACTGAGGTAAGGGCCACAGACGAGCAAGGAAGGGTGGCAAGGGCAGCACGTCCGACAAGTCCGGCAGCAGGCGAGCTACTCAGGAGGGCCCCAGCCAAGCTGCCCAGGAGGGCCCCAGCCAAGCTGCCCAGGAGTGCCCCAGCCAAGCTGCCCAGGAGTGCCCCAGCCAAGTTGCCCAGGAGGGCCCCAGCCAAGCTGCCCAGGAGGGCCCCAGCCAAGCTGCCCAGGAGGGCCCCGCCAGCCACAGCCCAGCTGGGCAATGAATGAGCGCCAGCCACAGCCCAGCTGGGCAATGAATGAGCGCCAGCCACAGCCCAGCAGGGCAATGAAGGAGCGCCAGCTACAGCCCAGCTGGGCAATGAAGGAGCGCCAACTCAAGCAACGCTGAACATGGCAAGGACTGCCAAAGCAAGCACCGCTGAACAGGGCACCGCCATCTCAAGAACCGCTGAACAGGGCCCTTCGAGTCAAGAACCGCTGAACAGGGCCCTTCGAGTCAAGAACCGCTGAACAGGGCACCGCCATCTCAAGAACCGCTGAACAGGGCCCTTCGAGTCAAGAACCGCTGAACAGGGCACCGCCATCAGGGCACCGCCATCTCAAGAACCGCTGAACAGGGCCCTTCGAGTCAAGGACCGCTGAACAGGGCACCGCCATCTCAAGAACCGCTGAACAGGGCCCTTCGAGTCAAGAACCGCTGAACAGGGCACCGCCATCCCAAGAACCGCTGAACAGGGCCCTTCGAGTCAAGAACCGCTGAGCAGGGCACCGCCATCTCAAGAACCGCTGAACAGGGCCCTTCGAGTCAAGAACCACTGAACAGGGCACCCCCATCTCAAGAACCGCTGAACAGGGCACCGCCATCTCAAGAACCACTGAACAGGGCCCTTCGAGTCAAGAACCGCTGAACAGGGCACCGCCATCTCAAGAACCGCTGAACAGGGCACCGCCATCTCAAGAACCGCTGAACAGGGCCCTTCGAGTCAAGAACCGCTGAACAGGGCACCCCCATCTCAAGAACCGCTGAACAGGGCACCGCCATCTCAAGAACCGCTGAACAGGGCCCTTCGAGTCAAGAACCGCTGAACAGGGCACCCCCATCTCAAGAACCGCTGAACAGGGCACCGCCATCTCAAGAACCACTGAACAGGGCCCTTCGAGTCAAGAACCGCTGACCAGGGCACCGCCATCTCAAGAACCGCTGAACAGGGCCCTTCGAGTCAAGAACCGCTAAACAGGGCCCTTTGAGTCAAGAACCGCTGAACAGGGCACCGCCATCTCAAGAACCGCTCCGCTGGGCCCTTCAACTCAAGCACCGCTGAACTGGGTCCTTCATCTCAAGCACCGCTCCGCTGGGCACCGCCGTCTCAAGAACCGCCCGCTGGGCCCTTCAACTCAAGCACCGCTGAACTGGGCCCTTCATCTCAAGCACCGCTCCGCTGGGCACCGCCATCTCAAGAATATATAGAGAAATAAATATGATATCAAACACATCATACCTTATATTTGCATGGTCTTTAAATTGATTGTCTTTCCATATTATTGGAATTAAATGTCCAACCTATTATTACTAAAAAGAATGACAACACTATGTAATATCTCACGGATTGAGAAATGAGTAACAACCAAAATTATCGACTACCCACACATAAATTTAATATTTTCAAAATTTTCAAAAGATGGAGAATTTAAAAAGAGGTCAACAAACTCCATAAACAAATAGCCCTACATAAATGGCCAAACATGCCACAAAGAAAGACCACCAAAAGAGCCAATAATATAATTTAAAAAAAACATGAGAAATTGCACTCTAAAAATAACAACCAAAGCTTTTAAGAATAAATATATATATATAAATATAGCTATTTCTATTTTTTTTTAAAACACAGCTCATAAACCATAACCTCACAAACCTACAAGTGCTTAGACAAAAACATATATTTATAAATTCTAACACCACACATGTACTAATATGCTATTAATTTGTGTTATTACGACAAAACAATCCCAATGGGAGAGGAAATTAATAGGCATACTACAAAACAACGTTCCACAGGATGACATTTACAAGGAAAAGGCATTTGCGGTATATTTAAATTTAAATGCCTAGTCATCGATAATACTGCCTGAAAGGTCAGTGAAGCATGTGAAATTGCAATCAATTAGTAATCGCTTACCCCATAACATAAGGGATCAGCCATGTCCATCCCTGTCGGCAAAGAAAGTAAACTGAGCCCAGCTTGACATCCGCTTTTAAACCCTGGGCAATCTAGATAAGAGATTATTTGACACAGGTGGCATACTCATTGCTATGGCGACCGTTCTGGAATAAGAATAGTCGCCATCTTAGGTAAATAGATCGGCCATTTTTTAATGGTGTCATCTATTCTATAAACAGATGTATAGGATCCATCTAGCATTATACGGGCTTAACAGGAGTTTTGATAAAGCCCTAAACAGTAAAAAGAAAATGATACTCTATACTAAACAGAACCCAAGATGCATATAAGTTGCTATAGCGACTATTATACGATAAAATTACTCTTCATATCGCATAAATATGTCGGCCATTTTGAACTGGTGTCAACTATACTGAGAACCAACGAAGCCTAAGACATTCTTATAATAAAGCCCTAAAGTATAAAGCTTACATACTATGCCATGTTATATTAACATGACATAGGAAGAGCCACGAAAAACTGATCGTTTTAAAATGGGGTGTAAGCCATCTTAGAAGGATGTAATCAATAACGTAGATGGTGGCAAAACAAGGATGAATATTGATTAAGACATTGTTGGGGCTTTGAAACGATTTTAATAAAGCCCTACAAGATAAGAAGAGAAAGATAATCTGTGATGAATAACACACAGGAAACATACCCGTCGCTTTAGCGACCATAGTACCATTGAAATATTCGCCATAATGGATAAAGGCGTCGGCCATTTTGAACTGGTGTCAATTATACTAAATGTATATAGACTATATGACAATTATGGCCCATCATCTATTGGGGGTGAGTATCCAATTCAGAAAACCCTAAAATTGTGAAATTCTAAAAAGAAATTAGCCAACAGGGGAAAAAAGAGAGAACAGAAACCTAACAAGCGATGCCTATTTAAAGGAAATAATGGAATTCTTCATCTGTATTGTGGCCCATACTCATGGCGTGTATGCGGCATATCCATGCTGCCTCTCTGTGCCGCAGGGTCAATTCTCTGTCACCCCCTCTTTTGTTTGGTGGTACCGTATCAATCCCATGAAACCAGATCTTATTGTCATCTGTATGTTGTTCCAACATATGCAGTGACAGAGGATATCTAATGTCTTTATTCTTAATTGCACTGACATGTTCTTGTATACGGAGTTTGAGAGGCCTTATAGTGCTGCCAACATAGATTTTACCACATCCACATCCTACAATGTAAACAGCATATCTCGTTTTACAGTTGATGAACTGTTTGATTTCATAGCTTTTACGAGAATTGTAGCAGAACTTTTTGATCTTATCAATACCCAGCTACAGATGTTGCACTCATGACATATAAAGAAACCTAGTGGGCCCATAGGTAGCCACGTAGTTGATTTATTTGTAGCAATATAACTAGGGCACAAGTGATCCCTAAGGGTTCTACCCCTTTGATAGATTATCTGAGGTTTTTCAGAGATACAATTACGAATATTAGGTATTTCCAATAGTAAATGCCAATGCTTCCTAAAGATCTTATATATGTCATTACTTGATGTAGAGAATTGGGTAACAAATCTCACAAGGGTCTGCTCCTTTCTTCTTTTGTCACTATTACTATTATTCATTACAAGTGTATTGCTTCTCATTAGTTGTCCTACTCGCTTTACCGCTTTTGTCAGGATATGTTCTCCATAGCCTCGATTTCTGAATCTTTGTTTGGCTTTATCAACATGTGTAGTGAATGTCTGCTGGTGCTACAATTGCGTCTTATGCGGACCATTTCTCCGAAGGGGACAATGTTGATCAGAGACTTAGGATGGGCACTGCTGGCATGTAGGACACTGTTACATGAGGTAGGCTTTCTAAAGAGAGTGTTCTGTATCTTATTCCCTTCAACATAGAATGTAATGTTAAGAAAGTCAATCTGTTCCTTGCTGTATTGTAGACTGAGTTTGACATTAAAGGGGTTATCATTAAGAAACATATGATACATCGTAGGTTGCTCAACAGAGCCTTTACATATGAGTATAATATCATCTTTGTATCTACCCGAAAAAACAATAGATCAGTCCATTGGGACGCATGCTTACCCCAGGCATGCTCCCTCTCATACCAAACCATGAAAAGGCAGGCATAAGAAGGAGCAAACCTGGAACCCATTGCAGTCCCCTGTATTTAATGGAACCACTGACCATCATGTAAGAAAAAATTATTTGAAAGGATGATTTCAATCATTTCCGTCACCATGTTATTATATTGCCAATGGTCTGCCATCCTAGTACATAGAAAAGCTTAAACCGCTCTAATCCCAAACTGTTTATATATACAAGTGTAAAGACTAGTAACATCCATGCTTAAAAACATCAGGTCATCAGACCACTCAAAATCATCAAATTTATTTAATGTCTTTACTATCTTGTATATATGCAGGTAAATTGTGTACAAAGGGTTGTAAAAATGTGTCCACGTATTCAGATAGTCTCTTTATGGGGGAAGAATTCCCCGAGATAATGGGTCTACCAGGAGGAAACCTATCTCCTTTATGTATCTTGGGCAATACATAGACACATGGGAAACGTGGTTCATGTACTTTCAAATACTTATATTCCCCAACTGAAATAAGGCCACTCACTCGCCAGTCATCCAATCGCATCTTAATGAAATCGCAAAGCGATTTCATTGGATTCTCAGTAATGCATTCATAGCACACCGTGTCATTCAATTGTCTGTTAATTTTCAGAATGTAGTCGCCTTTATTCATTAGTACTACATTCCCACCTTTGTCTGCCTCCCTAATAAGCAACAAAGGATCAGATTTTAGGGAATGTAATGCTTTCCTCTCCATTTGGGTCAGATTGTCATTGCTAAATTTAAAAGTGTTACTCTTATCTAGACACCTATACATGTCATTAGTCACTCTAGTGCGGAAAAGATCAATGTTGGGTGGTGTTCCAAAAGGCACAAATTTTGAAACTGGTTTAAGTCCACTATTGACCTGTGTATCTTCCTCAATATCCAAATCGTATCTTAAACTGTTTATGTCCACACTAGTATCATCCGTAAGTGACATGAGCAATTGCAAATCTTGTAAATCAGACATCGTATGAGACAGAGCGGGCGGTGACTCGACTGCCAAACGGCTAGACATATGCATGGAGTTGAAATGGTCCTTCAATTTTAACAAACGTGTAAATTTAAATACATCAACAAAAATGTTGGTAGGATCACCCATTTGTGGTGGACAAAAGCCCAATCCTTTACTAAGAACTCCATATTCATCTTTATTAAGTACATGATCAGATAAATTAACAATCACTAGTTGTTCTTGCTCTAAAGTCTGGTCAATGGTTGATGTTACAATATAACCATCAGCAGTTGTCGGATTACATATAGTTAGTTTTTCTTGGAGCGTGTTTGTACCCCCTGAGAGTCTAAACCTGTGCTTTTGTTTCCACCTCTTACCCCCCCCTTCTGGTCTTTCCACTCTTTCTTTTCATACAAATTTGCTTCCTAATCTCAACCTTTCCATCTCCACTAAAAAAGGAGATGGATTGCGAACTGGTGGTGCCGATGTCGATGCCGCACTGGATGTTATGCTTTCAAAAGAACCCACAGAACTTAAGCTGGCTGAATCAGTATCCGATGTTTCAATCCGTGTTCTCTTACTGGAAACAGGTATTTTTAAATTATCGTATTTCCGTGCAAACGTATAAATACGACCTTCTCTGTAGTCAATCTCATCCCGTTTGATTTTGCGTAGTTTCTTTTCACACACGGATATTTGGTATTCATCCATTACTTTGTCCAAGATCTCATAATTTCTCTTAATGGCATCTTTCAAATTCATATCCTCAATACTTTTCTCCAATTTATCAACCTCCACCTGTAATTTTTTTTCTCAGAATGTTTGATCAGGATGCACATCATCATAAACGAGGCACTCTGCAAATTGTCTTCCCACTCGGTTAAGGATTCCTCATCCAGATCCTCGAATGTGGGAAAGATAAGAATTCTTAGGCCTCTTGGAATTCTTTTTTTTTCAATATATTTTTATAGTGTGATGCCGTCCCACCATCTGGCCATTTCCTGTTTCTTCAATCTCTCTAATTTCTGAAATTTGGATTTTAAACCTTCTTGACCTGTAATAATACTATCACTTCCGTTCCGTTCTATTCCAAAAAATGCTGCTCAACTTGTGAAAGATGTATACTGGCTGAGAGTCCAAGCGGATAAATTAGCAAAGGTTCCTTCGACAAGTCTTAATAACACCTTTTTATTCCTGAAATGTTGTTATGAATTTGAGATTTTTATGGATTTGATTGTTTCCTCTTCTGCACGAGCACTCTTTATTAGATTTAGGTTAGGGACATTACCAATTCACTCATTTACTAGGAAATGGACACATCTTGGTGACGATAGTGACTTATGTCCAATGGGTTGTGGAGTTATCAAGCATTTAGCCCATGTTTTATTTTGTTGCCCTGCGTATCGTAAGCAAAGAGCACGCTGGCTTATTCCGCTTTGTAGATCCATGGGCCCTGTATGTCGGCCAGTTGCCTTTAGGATTTTGAAGTCAAGTGCCCATGGTAAAGTGGCATGTCCATTGGCGAATTTCCTGAAGGCTATTTGGCCAACTAGACAAAATTTATTAAAGTTAGGAGCTTATCACTCAAATTAACACCATTCTTCCATGAGACAGCAAGTAACAGCTGACTGTCAATTTTTGGTGTAGAGACTAATGTGTTGTGGTCTGCATCTACTTTTTTATATTGTTATGTTTTTGATTATTTATGTATTTTAGACGAGGGCTATGCTGTGTTGATCTTCTGTTTTATTTGAAGCTGCTCTCTTTTCACTCTTTTTAGTATTATGTTTTAGTATGATGCATATTGTGTATTTATGTGTTTGATGGTATTAATTTGCCGAATAAAGCTAGCTATCTATCTATCTATCTATCTATCTATCTATCTATCTATCTATCTATCTATCTATCTATCTATCTATCTATCTATCTATCTACATATTATTTAAGCATCTAATTTCCCCTTCTTCACTGTTCTCGGCATCTACACTTTCATACCATAAATGAAGTGTTGCATAGCTACTCATCACTAGGGAGTGGGAACAGACAATCATATCACACTCACTACAAATAATTAACTGTTTTAACTGCACTTATTAAGAAGTGACACAGATAGAAGTTTAATCTATGTGTTTGTCTATATTGAGTGCTATGATATAATTAATATGTATGAAGAATAGTAGTACATGAAAAGCCTTATAAAACATCACTCTTGGTAGTCTGCATGATGTTGTAGAATCTGTTATGCCAATAACAATGAGTAGAGTATGTCAGTGTTTTAATTCCAATTCTTTTGAATAATTTTGCAGCTATTCTTTAAACATCCATTTAATTATGACGGTGTTTTTATGATATTGTGTTAATCCATTTTTACTTTCTAAATACTTATTAAATATCCAATAATATGTTTAACTTTAATTCCTTTATTATATTTGTTTCTATATGAAATAGCTGTTTGTACTAGTTTTTAGTGTCTGAACTGTTTTTCCAGTTTTGAGGTATGTCAGTTATTTTATTCCAGGACTAAGTCCACGTCAACATTTGTGATCCCTTATGATGACGTCACCCTTGGTAGGCCGTATAATGTCTTAACTTACTGCATTAGAAGTCCAAGAAGAGAAGTATTCAATTTTTTCAGTATCAGTATTTAGAGAGTATCCCCAGACCAAGACATCCTATTTGTTGGACACAAGAAGACCAGGAACAAAGAAGACCTGAGGCACGAGAACTGAGATTCTGTTGCACAAACAAAAAGGCGCCAAATCCTGCCTGCCTGCTGCTCTAAGGACTCAACAATAGACACAGAGGTGTCACCTGGAAAACTGAAGGACTCTACAAAATCCTAGAGCACCTCCAGAGTTATAAAAATCACCAAGAACCACTATCAGAGTGAAAGTATCACTCTCCTGCACCCTGCAGGCAAGGAACCCATGAAGTCCAGTTCACTGACTTGCTGCTGACCAATGAACCGGACTCAGCAGTCCAACCAAAATCCACAGACATGAAGGACAAAACCTATCTCTGTGCCAGGTTTGGTGGCACTGGAATTTTCAGAGGCTGTGGCGTACCATTAACTATTGGTACTGGACCGCCAATATCAGACACCCAGAAGCAAAGCCCACTCCAGACTCTCTAAAGCTCAGAAGTAAGCACAAGTCTAGGGCCTTCAGGACACCCAATAACCTCCCCCCAGAGAGGCCCTGCTGACCTGCAATCCACCCTCCAAGTTACCTGCACCTGGCTCCAAGGACCCTAGGATGCACAACCCTAGGGTGACATATCTGCACTGGACCCGCCCTCCCTGGCCTTTGCATTAGAAAACCAGCTGTACTCTAGGGTCCCTAACCCCTTGTGACCTCTATACTCCAAGGTGACCCACCAGAGTTACCTTTAAATCAACCTGTGCAATGTGCTTCCAAGTGGTCTCCTCCGTTCTGCACCAGCTCCAAAACATTCAGCAGCTGCTCCCGCTTGAACTGAGACCCGCCCAAACTACTCCAGCTGGCCCATAGGACATCTTGACGAACTTGGCCTAAAAACAGAAGTTGACACTTGTGAGAACGTTGCCTAAATTTATATACATTTTTAAAGATGTTCCCATTGATTCCTATGGTGAAGACTTTCTTAATTTTGAAAAATCATAACTAAAAAAGTACTTACCGTAAATTGATGATCTTGGTACTAAACATTTTATAAAAATAAGAAGTATTTTTAAATTGACATCCAGTTATTCTTCTGAGTGTGTGTCTACATTTAATGATGCTGTGAGTGCAACAAATGCTTAGCACATCTCAAAGATAAGCCTGACTGCTCGCCCACACAACCACTAAAATAGAGCATTAGGAGGTCTGCTTTTTACCTCCAGATACCAATGTGGGATTTACTTGGACTCTGCACAGTGCACATCACTTTCATACACAATGTAGAGAGACAGCCTCCTACATTGCCTCAGTGGGTCTGTTAGTGGGTGCATGAGTATCTGAGTGAGACTGTGAGTGAGTGTATGAGTCTCTGAGTCTACGAGTGTGTCCATGAGTGTCTGTGTGGTTCTATGGGTGTCTGCATGAGTACCTCAGTGGTTGTGTGAGTGAGTTCATGAGTATCTCACTAGGTCTATTAATCAGTGCATGAGTTCATGAGTGCATCTATGAGGATCTGCATGAGTACCTCAGTGGGTGTGTCACTGAGTGCATGAGTCTCTCACTGGTCCCTTGAGTTAGTGCATGAGTCTCTGAGTCCATGAGTGTATTCATGAATCTCTGAGTGAGTATATGGGTGTGTGCATGAGTGCTTCAGTGGGTCTGTCAGTAGGTGCATGAGTTTCTGGGTGAGTCTGTGAGTGAGTGCATGAGTCTCTGATTCTAAGATTATGTCCAAGAGTGTCCGAGTGGTTCTATGAGTGTTTGAATGAGCACCTCAGTGGTTATCTGAGTGAGTGCATGATTCTCTCACTGGGACTTTGAGTCAGTGCACAAGTCTCTGAGCAGATGAGTGTGTGCATGAGTCTCTGAGTGAGTATGTGAGTGTGTGTATGAGTGCCACAGTGGGTCTCTAAGGGGGTGCATGAGTATCTGAGTGAGTCTGTGAGTGAGTACATGAGTCTCTGAGTCTATGAATGTCTCCATGAGTGTCTGTGTGGTGTTATGAGTGTCTGTATGAGTACCTCAGTGGTTGTGTGAGTGAGTGCATGAGTCCCTCACAGGGTGTGTGAGTCATTGCATGAATCTCTGAATCCATGAGTGCATTCATGAGTCTCTGAGTGCATCTATGAGTGTCTGCAATAATACCTCAGAGTGTGTGTGACTGAGTTCATGAGTCTCTCACTGGGTCCTTAACTCAGCGCATGAGTTTCTGAATATATCAGTGCATGCATGAGTCTCTGAGTGGGTCTATGAGTGTGTGCATGAGTGTCTCAGTGAGTCTGTCAGGGGGTGGATGAGTATCTGAGTGAATCAATGCAACAGTCTCTGAGTCTAAAGGTACATCCATGACTGTTTGAATGGTTCTTCGAGTGTCTGCATGAGTTCCTCAGCGGTTGTCTGAGTGAGTGCACAAGTCTCTCACTGGGTCCATGAGTCAGTGCATGAGTCTCTGAGTCCATGAGTAAATGCATGAGTCTCTGAGTGGGATGTGAGTATGTGCATGAATGCCTCAGTGGGTTTGTCAGTGAGTGCATGAGTATCTAATGTAACCTGCCAGTGAGTATATTACTATCTGAATCTATGAGTGAATCTATGAGTGTCTAAGTGGTTCTATGAGTGATAGTATGACTGCTTCAGGGGCTGTGTGAGTGAGTGCATGAGTCTCTTAGTGGGTCCCTGAGTAAGTGCATGAGTCTTTGAGTCCATGAGTGCGCCCAAGTGCATCTATGATTGTCTACATGAGTAGCTCAGTGGGTGTGTGACTGAGTGCATGGGTCTCTCACTGAGCCATTGAGTCTGTGCATGAGTCTCTGAGTCTATGAGTGAGTGTGTGCCTCAGTGGATCTGTCACTGGGTGCATGAGTGAGTCTACAAGTGAGTGCATGAGTCTGTCAATCTTTGAGTGCATGCATGACTCTGTGAATGGGTCTGTGAGTGTGTCCATTAGTATGTCTTTGGGTATGTCAGTGAGTGCATTAGTCTTGGTGTGTGTATGCGACTGGGAGCATGGGGGAATGAATCTCCTTTTATTTTATTTTTTTGCAATATGCACAAACCCATCACAATGTTACGGAGGGGTTGCACAAAAGGCATTGTGACGGGTTTGTGCACATCACACCCAGGACAGAAAAACCTTATGTTCAACATTTTAGTCTATATGATATCACATCACATTATCACACCCATGGGGTCAGGTTACAGGTAACATCCAACCTGACAGCAACTGTTTTGCTCCTCTCATTTTCTGCTTCTTGCAACATCCCCACAATAGAAATGGGTAGGTGCAACTTTCTACTAAAAGGATTTACACCAAATAACAAAAGGTTTAATCTACATACTGAAAGGTATCTTTCTGCCAAATTTGGAGTAATTCCATTCAGCGGTTCAGGCTGTAGTCGTGTTCAAAACCCCTAAGGAAGTCAACATGGGAAATGCACTTTTTTTACCCCACTTTTTGTCAGCTCCCATGTGACAGATCACCCCAAACCCATAGAAAGTCACTTATAGAACCAAAGGCTACAGGGACGTTATAGTTAGTCTCACATTTTAAATGTACACAACCATAGAAATTCACCTGTGATAGAGTTATCTCATGTAACTATAACTCATGCTCTAAGGTAACTAGTCTCCTGTGCTTATTTACAGTTTAGCCCCTGGGTAGGCCAGGTTTGGGGGGCACGTCAAATGTTAAAATTCTGGGAGGGGTCACATGCGCCCCCCCCTTCTTGAGGCTATAAGGAGCCCCAGGAATGACCACAACCTCACTACTGCTTTATTTTGAAAAAGGGAGGGGGAACATTCTGACCCCCATCTTTGTGCTTTTTAGAACCCCAAGGAACACAACCTCCCCGGGGCTTTACCTAGAAATTGGTGGGGGACTGTCTGGACCCTCCTCCTCAGGCTTTTTAGAGTCCTGGGATCACCACCGTACCATGACTTAGTAGAAAAAATGGATGGTGCTATGCAGACACCCCTTCTGTGGCTCTTAAGAGCCTCGGGGACCACCACCTCTCTTGGGCTTAGTTCAAAAGTTGGAGGGGTACCCGCACTGACCCCCCTCCTGTGGCTCTTAGCAGCCATAGGTTCCACCACCTCCAAGGGGCAAAGCCATTCATCTGAAAAGGAATGCGTCCCTCCTGGAGTCATTAATGGCTCTGGCAACTTCCGCCACCTAGGGCCAGCTCCCTATCTCCAGAAGTGACCACTATCAGGAGACAACAATTTCCTTTCACTTAGCAGGAGCGTTCACAGCTCCTGCCAAGCAAGAGCAAACTGTGAGGCTGCTCCGAGCTGGCAGGATCAGGAAAACTGCTTCTGCTCACTTGGAGCAGACTTTTCATGAGTTTTGCTTCTCACTGTCCTACAGGCAGGAAAACAGATGAAAGGATTGTTCCTGCATGGTTATATGTTGAAACAACGAGTACTTCAACCACCCATGACTGAACAATGAGGTCGGAACAACGACCTCATTGTTATCATTAATGCCTTTACCATGAATGCCTTAACAACGATTTTTCATTGTAAAGGCATTCCTGGTAAAGGCATTAGTGATCAGCATGCATGGTTCCAGCATGCGTCCCCCCTGGCCCCCACCCCTAAAAAATTACCACGACCCCCCCCGCCCCCAAAATTACAACAACCCCAGCCCCCTCCCCTATAACCTAAAGCACCCCAATCCCCCACCCCACCCCAAAACTTAAACCCTGCCCCCCTCCCCTGCCCCAAAACCCTAACCCCCCCGAGCCCCCACCCCCAAAAACTAAAAATACCCAACTCTCCACCCCTCCCCTAAAACCTAAAGCACCCCAACCCCCACCCCACCCCTAAAATCTAAACCCTGCCCCCTCACCCCTAAACCTTACTCACCCCGAGCCCCCACCCCCGAAAATCAGCCCCAGTCCCAGCCCAACTTACCTCTTCCTTGATCGGGTCAACTCCCTACTTCTGTGCCTTAACCACGCATGTAGGTGGTTCACACATGCATGGTTAAGGCCCTAAAACAAGGAAGTCGTGGAAAACGAACGCATTGTTTCGCTTTCGTTTTCCACGACTTTGTGGTTCACGACTCGTTGTTCGGGATGCTTCCCCTCCTGCATGCAGAGCAACATTTTCTGCTGCTCCCTCCGTGTGAGAACAATGCCAGCTCCCACTGGAGGGGGGTACCTAGCAGGGACTGCAGGGGCAATGATGCACCCCCACAGTACTCAATATATAAATATGTTACCACACATTTATGTATGAAGATGCTGGAAGAATAATCACCTTTACCATTTGTACCCATGTTTTGTGGAGATTGCCCTTTGTAGCCTTGTCATTTTCTCCACACAAGATTCATAATATCAGTATGAAGAGACTGGAGGAACAATCACATTAGCCAGGGGTACCCTTGTTTAGTGGATCTTGAACTCTTTGCAGTCTTGCTATTTTCTCCACATCAGTATTTATGTTACCAATATGAAGACGCTTAAGGAACATTCATATGCCTAAATTACAGCCACACAAGGTCACTGGAGACATTATCTTGGGGTTATTCATTCAGCTGTAGTGTAGAATGTGCAGTATACATTTTACTTGAAAAGGTAGCACTTCCTAATTAGCCAGTAGTACACCAATTGGGTAGATATTTTGCACAAAACTGTGGCATCTTCTAAGCAGGTCATGATCCAATCTGACAGTGATGCTCATTTCACAGATATTAAACATCAATGAAAAGCACTTACAAATATAAACAAAGCAGATGCTCCAGTTGAAGCTCTGCTTCGGTAAAGTACAAATCATTCAAACTTGTTGCTCATGGTTAAGGTAAAACAAGTGTGTTTTGTCTGCAGTTCCACCTTAAAAAGTATCTGAAATCTATGATGGAGGTGAACGCATCATTGCTCTTTCGGAAAGCAATATCTTCTCTAGTGACTGTGATGAGTGGGTTTTTTCTTGCCATCTCCGGAAGAGCAGAACACTTTTGTCTCCCTTTTAGCTACTATGAGTATGCAAATGTGCAAACTGACCTACACCCCCTGTTTGTTTGGCCAACGGCCCAGCCTGGTGCAGAGCTGGATTCCCAAGGTCAAAGGTCATGCTTGGCATTGGGTAGGATGCCTAAAGGGCAGTTGGCTGAAGGCCCTGCGGCCTATCCTCACAACACACAGCCAAAGGCTGTGCGTGGTGCAGTGTTGGATGCCTACGGAGGTTAGCTTTAGGGCCTGGCCTACGGCCAGACCCTGTGGCCACCCCTGGCCCTGTGCAGCACAGGATTGGATGCCTATGGGTGGGGTCGGTAACAGGGCCTAGTCATGCACAGTGAGGGTTGGATTAATGTAAGATAATTTTATATTACTTCATGTTAAAAGAAAACCTTAGTAATTCACTGAAAAAGGAAATAGAATTAAAAAGAACTCAGAAATTAATTGAAAAAATTGAAGGTTAGTTTGACGTTACAGTTAGGTTCTGAATTTACACATAGAAAAACCATAGATATTCAGCTGCTGTGTTTAGAATTCTATCAAGTGACTATAACTCATGCCCCAAGATAACTATACCCTGGCCATGCACAGCTATTTACCCCACATATTACATCATTGATTACATCTTCCATGGCATCATTGATATTATAACTGCAACACTTGCAGTAACATTATTGATGAGAAAACTGTGCTTGGCAAGCAAGTGAGTTATAGTGTCTCTGTGTGTGTATTTATATATATATATATATATATATATATATATATATATGCAAAGATGTATATAAACTGAAAAAAACAAAGGTTACAGGGACATTACAGTTAGCAAATAGGACTATAACATCACAGTAACCTTTGCTTTTTCCAGTGAATTTCTTAGTTTTTTTAGGCAGAAATTAATTTTCATTACTACATTTTAATCCAACCACTACCACGTACTGCCTTTGGAGCAGTGGCAGTTGGCAGCAGAGGCTGGCCTGTGACCAGGCCCTGTTTTTAACCGCTGTAACCACTCAACCTTGTGCTGTGCATGGACTTTACTCATTCCAGGTTGGCTTGCATGGTATTTGACCAGTACAAAGCTGTAATACTGAGCCTGGAGTGGTAAATGGCTTTTGTCATTTTACAGCTCGGTGAGGATGACACTGTGTCAATCCAATGCTTAAAGATTTTGCTGTACAAATGGCAAAATACTTTGTCGCTATCTAGCTCGGCGAGGATAGCACTGTGCTGATCCTATGCTTAAAAACTTTGGTAGATAAGCAGACATTTGAGGTGAGCAAATCTAGAGTGTCGCTGGTGTTGCAGGGTGCTCCTTACTAGAGCAGCTCTCCACCTAAAATTGGGAACTTCCCAGAGTTCTCCTTTGTTTTTTGCATATATATATATATATATATATATATATATATATATATATATATATATATATATATATCATGATAATTACTATAGTTGCAATGTTTGAAGTGGGAATAGTAAATATGACCCCTCCAAATTCCAATGGTTTCCCTATTGTTTTGTTGTTTAGAGTTGAAATAGTAAATTTAGAACATCCGAAGTCCAATGCTTTCATTACTGTTGAACAGACTGGAGTGGCAATTTTGAATTTTACCCTTTCTAAGGCCAACACTTTCCCTACTGTTGCACTGTTTGAAGTGGAAATAGAAATTGGACCCCCCGAAAGTCCGATGCTTTCTCTACAGTTGTGCACACCGGAGTGGGGACAGTAAATTTTATTTCTCCGAAATCCAACACTTTCCTTACTGTTGCGCTGTTTGGAATGGGAGTAGTAAATTTAACCCCTCCAAAAACCAGCACTTTCCCTTCTGTTGCACAGACTGGAATGAGAATTGTACATTTTACCCCTCCAAAGTCTTACACTCTCCTATTGTTGCACTGTTTCGAGGGGACATAGTACATTTAACCCCTCTGAAGGCCAGCACTTTCCCTGCTGTTATTTAGACAAGTCGGTGTAGGAGGCTGGCTTTCTATATAGTGAACAAAAATGGCGTGCACAGTGCAGAGAGTTCAGGCAATCCCACCTAGGTATTCAGAGGTAAAAAGCAGGCCGCCTAATGCTCTGTTAGGGTTTGCAAGCAGTGAGGCTTACCCAGGAGAAGTGCTTAGCATTTGTTGTACTCACAGTATAAATAAATGTGGACACTTACCTGGAAGAATAACTCAGAAAAATGCTTCATATTTTTATGGCATTTTTTAGGACCGAGATCATCAATATAAGGTAAGTACTTCTTTTGTTATGATTTTTCAAAGTTTAGAAACTATATGCTTTTTGTGTATAATTATGCAACATATGAATGCATTGGAAAATGTTTAAAAATGCATATAAAGTCAGGCAATGCTCTCACAAGTGTCACCTACTACTTTTAGGTTGAGGTCTTAGAAATTTCCTGTGGGCCAGCTGGTTCAAGCAGGAGCAGCAGCTGAAAGTCTTGGAGCTGTTCCACAACAGAGAAGAGGTCCACTTGGAAACACACTGCACATGGGGACTTAAAGGTAAGCCTGGTAGGTGCCCTTGAAGGGTAGAGGTTGCAAGGGGCAAGGGACCCCTACAGCACAGCTGGTTTGATGAGGCAGGGGCCAGGGAGGCTGGGTGCAGTGCAGGTAGGTCCTCCATGAGTTGTGTGTCTTGGAGTCCTTAGAGCCAGGGGCAGCTTATTTGGAGGGTAGATTGTAGGTCAGCAAGACCACTCTGGAGGGTGCTTCTTGGGTGTCCTGAAGTCCCTTGACTGGTGCTTGCTTCTAGGCTTTGGAGTGTCTGGAGTGGACTTTACTTCTGGGTGTCCAATGCTGGGGGCCCAGTACCCTGGCAATGGTATTTCTCAGGCCCTGAAAGTCTCAATGGCACCTAACATGGCATACAGGTAGGTTCTATCCTTTGGGTCTGTAATGTGGATTTTGATTGGGTTGCTGGGTCCAGTTCATTGGTCAGTGGCCAGTCAGTGAACTGGTCTTCACTGGTTCCTTGCTTGCAGGTTGAAAGAGAGTGATAACTTCACTTTGAGGGAGGTTCTTGGTGATTTTCAGAAGGCTGAAGGTGCTCTGGGGGTTTGTAGGGTCCTTTAGGTTTCCAGGTGACACCTCAGCTGTGATTGTCAAATCCTAGGACTGCAGGCAGGGTTTGGTGCCTTTTTCTTTGTGCAACAGGACTTCTGTTCTCGTGCCTCGGGTCATCTTTGTTCCTGCTCTTATTGTGTCCATCAAATCTTATCTCTTGGTCTATGGATGCCCACTAAATACTGCATTAAGTGGGTGTTAGACAGTATGTGGTAGTGGTCCATGGACCACCAACCTTAGGGTGCCTTATCCCAATACGTGACCACTTCCTGTGTGGAAGGGGTCACATCCCTAACCCTGACTGGCAATTTTCCTACCATCCAAGATAAAGGAAAATAAAACGGAGTGGTCACCTCACCTGCCACACCTGAGGGGTGGTGCAGACTGAGAGGGGCACTCCTCCTACTCTGGTAACATTTTCCCACAGTTTTTTCTGCTCAAATTAGGGGGAAAACTGTTGGGTGGCCACCTGCTACTAGCAGCAGAGGCGGGGGCAGATTTCAAAGGCAGTAAAGCCTTTGAAGCTGACTGCTGGTGCGGGTTCCTGCCTAGGGGAGGAGATATAACACCGCCACCCAGGACAGGCTTTGTGTTTCCATTCTGGAGCGCTAAAGGCTCTCACCCCAGGAGTCCAGAATCATGCCTGGTGGTGGCAGGCTGGTTAGGACCAGTCAGCAACTATGCTAGGACCAGTGAACAACCTGTAATGTGCCTAGTGAGGGTTTATCATTCTGAGTTGTTTGATACCAATCAACCGATGGTTCAGAGAGGCCACCATGTAGCTGGGAAATCTTGTAATGACCACATGTATTTGCTATGACTTCCCTGTATACTGACTGTGTCTTATGGTTTTGCAAAGTCACAGTAGGGGCTTATTTGCTCATGCACACATATACCTTCACATGCATTATACTGCACCCTGCCTTAGAGCTGTAAGGCCTGCCAGATGGGTAACTTACCTATATTGCATGCAGTGTTAGTGGAAATGGCACTCTTGTTGGGCCATGTTAAGTTTGCATTTTTTCAATACACCATTGTCATGCACTTGCAATGGCAGTCTGCATGAGGCTGTTGTAGGGCGTCTTAGAGTGGCAGAAATGGTGCTGCAGCTCTGGGAGCCCTCTTCAGTACCTATGCCCTAGGTACCAGGGGTACCATTTATTAGGGACTTACAAGGGTGTACAGTTTTGGGGAAAGAGTTCTGGCCATGGAAACCTGTTTAGCAGGGGCCTAGGGCACTTTCAGTTTGAAACCACATCATTTTTGCAGTCAGAAAGTAGTGGTCTAACATGTCAGTCCTCCAAAAGGCAAATGCTTTCCCAACTGTTGCCTAGACTGGATTGGGAATAGTAAACGTAACCCCTCCAAAGTCTAACTTGTTCCTGAGTGTTGCACTAGCTGGAGTAGGAATAGTAATCCAACGTCCAACACATTCCTTACTGTTGCATTAACTAGAGCGGGAATAGTGTATTTAGTATACTGAAACTCCAATAGTTTTCATCATATTGGTTAAATAGATGTTATAGCATTACTTGTTTGTTTTTTATATGTTACATTATTTGTTCTTATTTTTAATTTATTTTAATGTTTATAGAATATTTATTTATTAAATGTGTTTTTAGCGGGTTCATCTTTCTAATATTTTATTTATTTTCTAAATTAATTTTTATGTTTTTTCATATTGAATTGTTTATATTTTTATTGTTGTATTGTGTTTGCATTTTATAGAGAGAGCTAGAAAGTGTAAAATAGTTAATAGAAAAACGTATTATACATTTATACATTTTATTAATATGTTACATATTTGAAATATATTTCCATGAAAAAAAATATATTCAGAAACACATGTGTTTGTGTGAATATATATATATATATAATCATATGAGTGGAATTTATTTAATTTATGTTATATGAAATTTATATATTGCAATATTAAACATTTACTACTTTTAACTCTATGTTACAAAAATACATTATGTTTGTACATGGATGAGTTAGAGTCAAAGATATTTTTCCAGATTTTTGTTTTTGTACTTACTATTCTGAGCATTGGAGCATGATATTGTGAAAACCAATATTTTTAACACAAGATTTTTGTCCATGATATGTTTTACGACAATATTGTTCCAGTGAACCATAAAATACTTGTGATCACACAATGGTAATAAATACTACTCAATTCCATTTAAGGTACACCTCAGTGACCCTAGTGGTGAATTCCCCTTGTGGCGCAACACCAGTCCATTCGCCCATTGCTCATAAAAGGAGACCCCTTAGTTGTGTTTTCCCCCTAGAAGACAAATACATAAATCAGGCACAGGTGCAGTCTCTATATCTCCTTCAATTGATACGTGCAGGCCACTTTGTTTTCAAGCTTCTTATCCATAGTTATCTAATTAATATGTAGGTGTTTGGGGTAATCCTTCCGGAGCATATCTGTCAAATTCTGAGTCCTTTCTGAGGGCAAGCTGCAGTGAGTGAGAGCAACCATGGATGCTGCCACATGAGCCAAATGTGTCTGCATCTCTGGGGGCATAGCCTACTGGCTGCGTCTTTGCACTACAGTGGCCAAAATGAATTGATCAGGGAGGAAGATGCATATGTTGTTGTATGGCTGTTGCAGATAATTAGATGATTACACAGAGCAGTTCTTGCCTAGAGCTCAGTATGAAAGACCAAATGAACCCTCCATAGCGTGGGGTGCTCCTAGCTCATACTAGGCCGTCAACTTCTTCTGGGTGCCCCACAGCCCTACTCCTGCAGGATCAAGGTGATTCCTTCCCTCATTCAACAGACAGGCACAAAAGCTTCTAAACACTGAGGCAGACCCTCAGCTCCTCCAGCAGGAAGTGAAGATTTTGGGTCTGTGCACAAAGATAAATTTACATGTCAGTACACCCACACAAGCAAATGTACGTTTACACTTTGCAGTAAATTTACTACTTTTAGCTAGTCACCATTTCTGAGAGTAAATTTAAAACAAAGTCTGGACTTACTTGTCTCTACCACCTGAAAGAGCAGACATAGCCAACTTTATCAGTGCACATTTAATTTTTCATGTGTAGCCTGACATCTCCACCTCCAGTTTGCCTTGTGTGGTGCTATACTTAATCCAGATCTCAGCTGTATTACATTTACTATTGTTTTGACCCTTTTCGACTGTAGTAACTTTAGAAGTACAGTTTGTAAAACGTAATGAAATTACTCCTTTGTGGCTAGGTGACTGTCTCCCGCTAAGCCCTCCTTTGGTCTTTATAAACCCCTCCTTAGTACCCCCTGAATCCCTCATATTTAGCAATAGATATTCACCATTTTCCAGCTGCTCCCCCCAGTCCCCTCCATGTCTATGACTCAGTAGTGAACTTACATATATATGAGGAGCTCCCCATAGAAAATATAGCATAGGTGTAGGTCTCCACCTGAAGGTTTGTGAAGATTTTGTAGTAATTAGTACTGTAATATTGTAATACTATTCACATGCTGCAAAATGCACTTTGTGAATCAAGTCCTTCTGGTGATGCTGTATCACCTCTGGGATACTGGCTGTCAGGCAGACTTCAGCCGTAGTGACACAGGTCCTTCAAGTATTCTCCGGAGCACTCCATTCCTTGATCATGAAAAACGTGGAACTGAAATAAAGTGGGGTGACATTGGTCCCACTTTTATAAACAACCTCTAGACAGGGAACATCCACTGTATCAATCTTTAGAAACAATTTAAGATGCTTCTCCTTTACAAGTGTTTTTCTCAGTCTGCTCTCCAGACACAGGATTTGGGTAGAGCAATGCTTTTCATACCATGTAGAGTTGAGGTTGTCTCCAAAGTGGTGTAACTACAACACAGGGACAATAAGGTGTGTGGTATGTGCTCTAGCTGTCATCAGCCCAACATAAGAAGTAATCAAGGATAGACAAAAAGGAAGACCAGACGTAGAATTTGCCTCAGCATACACAACAGAAGCTACAGTCCCATATCTCACCTTAACATCATATGAATGGCACTAGCACAATCTTCATCCTACTCATTTCAGTGTCTGAATCTCATTCCTCCAGACCTGGAAAGCAGTCACTGTATGGGGAAGCTGCATTCATCCTCCATCTTGTGCAATACCAGGCCAGGCCGATTTAAAATGGATCCCATCTTCTTAAGCACACAAGCTTATTCACACACACAGCTCTACCACTGTGCATATGTTACACAACTTGCACACACTCAACATATAAACATGCTGTCAGCGCAAGGTTTTGGGCATAAACATAACAGCAGGAATTTGCAGAAGAGGTGCTGGTAGGGCTCACTCTAATTGGCACAGGTAAAAAGGTCAGGTCACATGGTATGCTGCCACCATTGCCTCATGTGCTACATCCAGGAGAGGGACAGTAGTCCTGTGCCCACAATGAGGGGACACTTATTTTGCTCCTCCAGGTGACTCAACAGGCTTGGTGTATCATATTGAGAGGGTCAGCCCTAGGCCTCTGCACACAGGCTGTAATTAGTGTAACATCAGGGGCTAACTAAGAACCAGGTTACCAGATATACATGCATTCATGTACTGGGGTCAAGGTAACACACTCATATACAATGCAAGGGAAATTCTAATGGCAACATTTCCCAAGGTTGTATGCATGATTATTCAAAACTGCATTGGGATTTTACTGGAAAGTAAGCACACCAAAGGAAGTGGCCCTGAAGCAAATTTTGTTAAATTAGTTCACACATTCTCCATTTCTAATTTCTCACAAAGCATACAGTTCATAGAATTTCACTGTGCAAATGTCCGAATACTTTCATTTCACTTTTATCCCTTTGTACTTTTTTGCAGCAATCGATAATATGATCCATACAATCTTTAAACGGTCACTTAAAAGACTATGGTATAAGCACTCAGAAGTATCGAGTGTGGAGCGTCACACGCTGTGTAACTATTATAAGTTTAGAGATGAAATACTGATATCATGTAGGGTTTTTAAAGGGGGACCACAGGAGTTTGTCTTGCTCGAATGTGCTGTGAATTGCTTTTGTAAAACATCAAAAACAGGCTGTATTTGCAGTTCTTTGTCACAAACTGATCCTACCATATTTCCCCAAATCAATTAAATGGAGGACTAAAATTGAGTAAAGCTAAAGGCGCTTTACGTTGTATTTTTGCTACATTCTATGACTGCAGAAACAAAATCTAAATAGCCAAAATATTTTAGAATTACTGCCTCCTAAACCCTTACTTTTTTGACTATTTGTAATAAAAAGTAGATGCAATATTTAATAGTAGGCTTGTAATTATTACCGTCTTGTGCACATTGCATTTAAAAAAAAAACAATTTGCATTTAAATTGACTGCCCTCTAACACAAAAAAATTAAAGTTAAGCGACATAGGAGTTCAGTGTTTGTTCGAAGATTACACGTTTAAGTAATCTTGGACTCTCTGAACGTACATGCAATATTCGATATCTTAGTATAAATGATCATGTCACATAATAAGTAGTGCCCATCCCAGCAACTATTAATTACATTGCTTTATAACCAATCGGCATGTTGGAATGAGGCAACAAACTACAGACTGCTAACGTGTCCACTAAAAACTTGGAACTTGTACTCTCGCCAGTGATGAAACTGTGCGCCCGGCACTACCAACTATGTTTGGTGCTGGAGGGGAGGTGTTCCTCCTCCGCACCTCGTGGTGTTTCACCCTGCGAAGAGTGTGTATAATGGCTTAACCCGTGGTCATGTGACCCGGGTAATAAAAAGGCTTGGAGGGCCGGGTGACGACACAGCTGAGCCGCGGTAGACAGAGGTGCAATCCGTGTCTACACACGGCATACTTGTGTGCGCCTTCTGGTCGGCCAACGTCAAAAAAACGAATGCAGGACTCTGCCTTATTTATTCATTTATTGTAGTGCCGCCCGTCGCCGACACTACATTTTTGGCGACAAGGGTGCGGAACCCTCAGGACGTGCTCTACCCCACGGCGGCCGCAGCGCATGCGGTGCTCGTGCCTCGGGGGGGCATTTGTGGCTGTGTACTGTTGCCTGGTTGCCGGGTGGAACAGGAGTGTTCAGGCCAGCTGGCAGGCAGCCAAGTGCACGCCAAGTGCTCTGAGAAGCACAAGAAGGCTCTACCTGGAGTTTTTGTTGCCACGACATGTGGCAGTGAGTACAAGACTGTTGATGGTGGTTGACTGCTGGGATGTGACACATGTGACACAGCACGCATACTTTGGGCAGGAAAACGTCCTCAAGCACCTGGTGCCAGTAAACTGAGATGCCCCAGCCCTGATCAACACATGGTAACACACTCTCTCCGTGCCTGAGGAGAAGGACCCATGTGAGTGAGTTCTGCTCCAACCAGTTTGAAGGTGGTTTTCTAAAAAAAAAAAAAACTGCCCTGTGATATTGCCCCAGGTCCACGTTAGTCTTACACGCCCCACTGTCCTCCATCATGTCTGTCATACCCCCCATCTAACCGTTTGTGGAGGAAGGAGCACCGTCAGCGCAAGCCCCAAAACGGAGAGACTGGGTAGCAAGAGTCATGTTGTTTTTTGTGGTAACAAAGGTGGAGGAGGATCAGAAGAGAGCAATGATCATTTATCTGGGGGGAAAGGACATTTATAATATATCCAAAAATCTTCAAGAAGACGCCCCACAACACATCACACCCTGATAGCTGCTCTGAACAGACACTTTGAACCAATGGCTAACATGGACTATGAGTGGTTCGTTTTTAGACAAGCAAGACAACAACCGGAGGAATCCATTGACTCGTTCCATTTGCGGCTGCGTGGCCTGGCCAGTACTTGTTGATTCGCAGATGAAGCGGAAGAAATACGAGGGCAGGTAATACAGGGGTGTGCATCTATAAAACTTCGTGAGCAGATCCTGGAGGAATCAGGGAGATCGTTAGCTGACATTCTCATGATGGGACGCACTAAGGAGGTGTCAAAGGTGAGGGCGTCTCACATGAAGGCAGCGCTGCAGAGGCCCATCAAAGAAGAGGCGTTGAATGAGGTGGCTGCACTTGCAACAAAGACAAAGCTGCGCATGCCAAGACAACAGCCAGGACAATGTGGGTATTGTGGTGGCACACCAAACCGCCCGACGGAATGCCCGGCAAGAGGAAAGAAGTGTGCAGGGTGTGGGAAGCTCAATCATTTCGTGAGAGTATGTCGAACTGGTAAGCCACGCACTAGCACAGCAGCAGTAAATGCCGCAACAAGTAAGTCAGAACAAGGGAGTGACATGGATGACGACGAGGCTAAGGAGCATGTCATTCATTTGCTGTTTACTATTGGGAACACAGCCCAGTCACCAAAAAGGTTACCTAGATGCCAGATAACAGTGGATACCCATGGCATTCATGCAGAATACCCCGTTAGCACTAAAGGGTATGTTTCATACAATAGTAGCACATGAGTCTAACGCAATTAGGGCTACGATCTATGTAGCCGAAGATGGACATGGAATGCTATTAGGCTGCCAGGCGGCAGAGGACTTGGGGGTTGTCACTTTTGCGTTTGGGATATATCAAGAAGCGGTGACAGAACTCTTAGCCCAGTATCCTTGGGTATTTGAGGGGATTGGTTGCCTCAAGGGCAAGGAGGTGAGGCTGCATATTGATGAGACTGTCCAACCAGTGGCTCTCCGGCACAGAATAGCATTCCACCTCAGGCCCCAAGTAGAAAAGGAATTGGAACAATTGGAGAAGGCCGGCATAATCAAGAAGGTGACAGGACCGACCCCCTGGGTGTCACCCATAGTGGTTGTGCGCAAGCCAAAGCAACCCGGACAAGTCCTCATATGTGTGGACATGCGCCTTCCCAACATCGCGATCAAAAGGGAGAGACATCTAACACCCATCACAGATGACATAATAGCGAAGCTGAGTGGGTCATGTTGGTTTTCCAAGTTGGATTTACACTCGGGATATCACCAGTTGGTTCTTTTGAAGGAGTCGAGGTATATAACAACCGTCTCCACCCATGTCGGTTTGAGGAGGTACCGACATTTGAGTTTTGGAGTATCCAGCGCGGCAGAGGTGTTTCAAAACACCATACAAGAACTTTTGAGGGATCTGCCTGCCATGATTAATGTAAGTGATGATATTTTCATCTCAGACCACTCAATAGAGAATCAGATCAACTATGCCTGCATTACCAAGAAGTTCCAAAGGGATTTTCAGAATGTGGAATGACAAGAGGAGTGGACATAGTGTCAGACCATCAACTTGAAATGGCCAGGCTGAATTTAAAGCTGAGGAAAGCATGGATGGAGCTGACAAACCAACACCCGCAAGATAACACTACACTCCTCAAAGATGCACAGAAACCGAGTGAATACTCAGTCACCTTCAACAACAAGTTTCAAGTCCAACAAGAACTAGAGAACTACACAGAACTGGAAGAAAGTCAGTGCGAGAAGATCAAAGAAACAGTGACATCAACCTACCAGAATATACTGAGTCCTAAAAACATAAGCATAAAGAATTGATCTCCACTGAAACTCTGCTCAAAATTCTAGAGAGAAAGGAAAAGAAAGCTGCAGTCAACCCTAGCGAAACAACAGCAGAATAAGAAAAATCCCATGGCAATGACACCAAAACCAACAAGGAAGCAAAGAGAAGAGAAGCTTAAAAGCACACAAGCTATGATTCATGAATAGTCATGCCACAGAAGCTTCGGAAGCAGTAAGTCATAGAAACTTGAAAGAACTCTACGACATGATGAGGAAACTCTCCGGCAGATAGAGCAAGCCAAAAAGACCTGTTAAAGACAAAGCTGGGAAGATAACAACAAAGATGGGTGGGACACTATGAAGAAATACTGAAACAGTTAACACCACAGTCTCCACTGACGTACAGTCAGGAGACAAGGACTTCACAATCAACTTCAGAACACCAACTGAAGTGGATATATGTCAAGCCATCAAACAGCTGAGAAATAGGAAGGCATCAGGGCCTGGCAACATTTCTGCAGAAGCGTTGAAGGCAGACATTGCAGCATGAGTAGACATGTCATACCCCATGTTTGGAAGGATTTTGCAAGAGGAAAAGATGCCATCAAACTGGAAGGAGGCCTGTCTCATCAAGATCTCCTAGAAAGTTAACTGCACAACCTTTAGAGGGATAACTCTTCTATCAACCATAGGCAAAGTGTTCAACAGTCATCCTGAAAACCTAATAGTGTTAACAGATTATTTTATAACATCATGTTTGTATATGAATAGTCAGGTTTGTAGATTTGGTTAATGTTTTTATATGTGAATTGTGGTTAATTTTATTCAAATGTTTGTGTTAGTATGGAGTATTAATTGTGTGCATAGAATTTGTATTATGTATCGTCTTGCATAAAATGTTTTAGATTGCAGTTATAATAGTAAACTTCACTGCTGTAGTGTTTGTCATCTTCCACGAATAGGTATTGGCTAGAGTGGGAATTATAAATGTTACCCCTTTAGTGTCCAACATCTTCAAAAAATTGGTAGAGGTTGGAGTGGGATTAGTAAATGTCATCTCTTTAGTGATCAACATCTTACTCAACTTGGTATAGATAGGAGTGGGATTAGTAAATACTACCCCTTAGTGTTCAATACCTTCCTCAAATTGCTATAGATTGGAGTGGGAACGGTGAATGTCACCCCTTTAGTGCACAACACCTTGTTCAAATTGGTATAGGTTGGTGTGGAATTTGTAAATGTTACCCCTTTAGTGTTCATCACCTTCCTCAAATTGGTATTGATTGGAGTGGGAAAAGTAAATGTCACTCCTTTAGTGCACCATGCCTTTCTGAAATAGGTATGGATTGGAATGTGAATAGTAAATGTGATCCCTTTTGTGTCCAATATTTTCCTGAAATTGGTATAGATTGGAGTGGAAATAGTAAATGTCACCCCCTTTAGTGTTCAACACCATCCTTAAATTGGTATCAATTGGTATGGAAATAGTGACTGCCACTCCTTTAGCGTCCAATGCCTTCCTCAAATTAGTATAGTTTGGAGTGACAATAGTAAATGCACCCTTTATTGTTCAATACTTTCCATAAAGTGGTGTAGATTGAAGTAGGAATAGTGAATGTCATCCATTTTGTGTCCAATACATTTTTTTATGGTTTATGTTGGAGTATGATTACTACCTAATTAGTATTATTTGTTTTTAGAAATATAATTACACATTTGTTAGTTGTATATTTGTAATAAATGATATTATGAGCTGTATATGTTTATATAATAAAAACAAGTAATAAATGTTTCTAAATTTATTTGCTTTCAAAGATTATTTTAATTATATTTTCACATTTATAAACATATATATTTCAAATACAAAATAAACTTTCATTTATGGATAAAAACACGTAGAATTCATTTTCAATATTACATAAATAATATAAGTTATATTTACATTTTTATCGCTTCATACATGTATTTATACATATATATATTTATATATATAAAAATATATATATACATATGTATATGTGTATATATTTAACATCATTTTAAAGTAATTTTAGACTATGTTAAATATTTCTATATATTTTATATTATTATTTAATTTATACTTCACATTTTCTCCATTTTCTATAACAATATTTGACATGTTTCACATGATAATATGTTTTAGCAGTTTTAAATTCATTTTTAAGCATTTTCTTGATTTATTTCCATGTGGAGATCGTCTTTTTTAGTTTCATTTAGTGGCCATTTTTTTCCACTACCTTCTATTTTGTATTCTAAGTGCATCATTTTTAGTGTACTTTCTGGGATCAAGCGTGTGGTAAGGTGGTGATGTTCATCGGAAAAGGTAAATCTGTTTGCAATGTCTTTTAAGGGTTTTAAGGGAGGGGGGTCTAGGGAGGAGGTCTAGAAGGTAATTATAGTGCTGTATGTGGGTTTTTAATAGATTTAGTTGTATGAATAGTAGTGTGTTTTACTAGTGTGTAATTTGGGGTTTTCGTACATTCTTTTACAAATATTATCAATATGTTATGTTATATAATATCATGATACATATTTTACGATGATTCAGTGTAAGACATATTTATATTTGGGAAGATTATGGGCCTCATGGTGGCGGTCGGACCGCCGTGACTGTGTCTCTGCCAGGATCCATGATCCAAACAGGGTGATGGCAGTCTTGGTTGTAATCAGCCAGGGCGGCGCTGAACTCTTTGTCGCCCTGCCGACTACAACCTTGTTCTGCCAACCTTTTCATGGTGGTTTTACCACCATGAAATGGCTGGTGGAGAACAAGTGCAGGGACCCCCCTGCTCAGCACCATCAGAATGTGTGGCTTTGAAGGAAGTGTGCATTTTGAGAGTGCTGGTCAGCTCCCTCTGTGGGTCTTGGCTCCTCTAAGGGAGCTGAGTGCTATCTCATAGCACTGTTCCCACCTGTCAAACCGGTGGGAATACTCTATTTTAAGGTTTCGGCCAGTCAGCCAGGTAAGGCCAGCAGAAACCTTGTTAAAGGGCGGGTGGAGAGGATGCCACGCCATGACGGTGGAATCCTCCCCCACATGTTTGGCGGTCGAGTGTTGGGACTGCCAAATTCGTAATGAGCCCCTCTATGTTTTGCAGGTGGGTTTTACTGTTTACTTTTAAGGTTTTTCCCACATAACATGTGCTATAGGCCCCGCCATGCACAGTTATCACATCAATAACTTTACTGCAAATGTTACAGTGATATTATCAATTGTATCATAAAAGATGTCATGAATGCTGTAATATCTGGGGTAATTAGCAATGCATGGCAAGGCCACGAGTTATAGTTACCTTAGGGCACGAGTTATAGTTACTTGAAATAATTAAAAAAATAACAGGTGAATTTCTATGGTTTAGTACGTATAAAATGTAAGCCTAACTATAACATGCCGGTAACCTTTGTTTTTTTTAATTGAATTTCTATGTATTCTTAATTCAATTTACAAACCATAACGTCCTTGTAAAAAACATTTTCCAGTGAATTTCTATGGCTTTTTAATGTAAAGTAATTTTCATTACTATACGTTAATCCAACCACCGCTGTTGGTTTTGAAGTTTAAAGGGGGCAACATTAAATATATATATTTAGGGGGCCACATGGACTATCCTGGGTCTCAGGAACCACCCTTCTATGGGCCCATTTTGAATATTTAAAATGGAAGGTGGGCCATTCTGATGGTGATGGGCAATGGGGCCCCTGCACTGCCCATGCCATGGGCATGGACATTGCAAAGACACCCCTGTAAACCCTGGCACTGGCTTTCCATCAGCCTTCCCATGGTGGTGTGACCAGAAAGTGGACTTGCAATCAGCACGGTGGTGCTGAGTTCAGCGCAGCTGTGAATGAGTACAACTCAGATCCCATTCAGCCCGTTTGGAACAATGTTCCTGGTGGTGACGGTGGTTCCCTGGCAGGTCCTCCCGTCATGGTTTTAATGTGGTGGTTGGACCGCCTGGAGTACGGAGGTCCGACTGTTGAGTGTGGCGGTCTTCGGATCGCCACATTCATAATGAGGTGCTAAGTAAAAACTATTTTATAGATGAAGACTTGTTTTTGAAAGGCAGTTATTATTATTATAAATGTAACTTTGAAGTAAAGCCATGTGAAGTAACATCCGAGGAGTAAAGATAGTTAGAGTGAAATATTGCAAGCTAATGTCTGATATTTGCGAATGGGGTGCGGAGTTCCTCCCAAGAGCATACAATCACTTTATCTGAATGGACAGAGTTGACTTTTAAATCAATTTAATAAGCAGGGCAGGGTTCTGTGTCCCTCATTTTAACACCCAAGTGTCAAATACTGAAGGGCAGGCCTGTCTGAAGCGCATGTAAAAGTTTTTCACCCTCAAAGGGAGCAAACAGGATGCTTGGACAATTCTTGTATGTAGCATGTAGTTGCCTAAGGACCCCACTTTTGGCCTACCAGACCTCTGTTTGTGGGTTTGTAGTGCATATGATGCCTTATTTAGATTGGATTTTAGTGTTAGATGAGGTAGGATACTATTATTACCATAGTACTCTCCCCACACAGACACACACACACACACATACACACACAGAAGTCAAATCCCAAGTTTAATGTGGCTAAAGGCATCTTTTAAATGCCCAGACACATTGCATTTTAGGCCTGCTTGTAACTTTGGCAAAAGTAGGTAAGTCACAACTTAGTAGCCTTTACTCTACCGGTATGAGATAAGCTAGTAATGTCTTAAGGTTTTGCACACTCACGGGCTGGTGAACGCTACAAAGCTAACTCAGTCTCAGTCAGCCTTCTTTAGAACATTGCTGGAGTTGAGTAAAGGATATATGGTTGATTGTACCAGCTGCACTTGGCATCTGTGACCTGTGAGAAAGACCTGAGGAGGGTGATCTCCCATCTATTTGAAATCCAAGGACAGAATGATCTCCGAAGATCATAAGGCTGATACCCTAGGCGGCTTAATGAACATGGAAGCTGAAGAGGACATTCCTGTGAAGTATTTCACCTCACCAGTGGCAACGGGACCTGAACTGGACTTTTCTGTTGAGCTCTGCCTGACAATTAGAGAGTCTGTGATTGCTCCCCCGTATGTCTTGGGAGCCTTGTAAGTGTTCTCCTGTGGTTGTTTGGGCACCAGAAGAAGTTGTGGAACTTCTTCTTCAAATCTATTTCTTCAGAGTTTCAAGGGGACCAACTGTGAAATGTATCAGCAGTGGAGCTTTAGAATGAATTTTAGGTTTGTCTCAAGCAGGAAAGAGATTTCTTCAGAAAAAAACAACAAAGTCATTTTTCAGATTGGGACTTAAAAACTTTTTTGAAGTTCCCCACTTCTAGGATCTAATGGCACCAATCCACTTGCGGTCATCCTCAGATAGCGCCTGTATGCCAATCTAACTTGACCATTGATTACCATTTCTGATTTACACTTTTTGGTGCTCTTTCACTCAAATCATTAAATTCACATCTCCGTGTCTTTTGTCATTTAGGTGTTTTTTTGTTTGTGTTATATGTTGATTAATTTTATAAACTGGAGTGGGACTTTTGTTGTGTCGTGCTTTCAAATTTTAATTGCTTGATACTGCTAATGGTTTACATATTTTTACTGTTATGCCTGGCTTCTCTGTGCCACAGCTATTATGGGTTGTGCTCAGATTGTTACTACTGAAATCTTTAACCGTACCTGGCAAGATAGTGACTTTATTTCCTGTGGTGGACACCAATCCATCACAACTAATAAACATCTTTCTTCTTTTATGTATCTTTTCTCTATGTATGTATGTAATTATGTATGCATGTACGTATGTTTATGGTAATTACACAGTGTGAACCAAGTAAAAGGTCAATGGAAACTGTACCTGATTAAAGACATACCGAAAAATCAACGGAGTAGTAGGAAATAAATATGTGTTGTGAACAGTTAATACGCTGTGATACAGTGTTCTTTATAGAGGTGTGTCAAATGTGGGGCACTTCTGAGGAATGTGGGGATGTTGTTTCAGAACCTGTTTACATTGATGCAAAAGGCCTGCTTTCTATTTTTTTTCTTTTTTATACTTCTTAGTCCGCAGACTGAAGGTGTCCTGGCAGTGGGTGTGCTGAAAACCATAAGGGTTGGTGAGCTTACATGTTAGATAAGCACAGGTGCTGGTCATAATGGTTGTGTAAAACATGCAGTTGCTTTTGAAGATGGTGCAGGTTGGCAAATGGAACCAATGGAGTTCTGTTAGGATAGTGGTGATGTGATCATTTTGGTCAGACCCTGCCTTAGATGTGCTGCAGAGTGTTCTATACCCAATTGGATTGCAAGTTTAGAGTCTGGGAAGCCATGCAGTAGAGCATTACCACCATCCAGCTGCAAGAGTAAGAAAGCTTGAAAGTCAGCAATGGAGTCTCTTTCTGGATCAAATGTTTTCACGTTATTTAGAAGTGACAGCTTATACAACCTGATCCCCTTCCATTTTTTTTTATTTTTTGGCAATGTGTTTCTTGATGATGAGGTTGGTGTCCGGGATGAATCCAAGTGAATTGGCATCTGGTGAAAGTTGAGGTTCAAATCAAACAAGGTTCATGTCATTGAGCCAGGGTTGTACTGTATCTTGTATAGGAATTCTGTCTGGTTATATTGAGCTTCAGGTAGGCACTGGACATCTACGTCTGCATCTAGGGCTGCATGATGTGCAAGTGTTTGAGGTATTAGATGTGTGAATCTGAGGAGAATTTCAAGCAGAGATGTGTACCCTTGGCATCTTGGTGAATAATGATGCTGTTGTCTATGAGTAGAGCACCAAGTGACTCCATGTAAAGCCTGAATAGCTTAGGTGGAGGATGGTGGTAAGACATCATCCTCTTTATCATAATTAAGAAAAATATTTTTCAATTACGTTGTGCTTTTAAATAATATTTCATATATTGCTGTTTACTAAATTAAAAATGTTGCTTAAAATGTAATTTGTATGTTTTTTTTTATTTTAAACATTTTAGTAGTGGGCTATGAGGTTTAATAGGGGAAAGGATGTGAATTATTTTCATTTTTTTGTATCTTAACATTTTTTTAAATATATTTTATTTTCTTAATTAAAAAAATACATAGGGGGTCATTCTGACCCTGGCGGCCGGTGACCGCCAGGGTCACCGACCACGGGAGCACCGCCAACAGGCTGGCGGTGCTCCCAAGGGCATTCTGACCGCGGCGGTTCAGCCGCGGCCAGAAAGGGTAAACCGGCGGTTTCCCGCCGGTTTACCACTGCCCTACAGAATCCTCCATGGCGGCGGAGCGCGCTCCGCCGCCATGGGGATTCTGACACCCCCTACCGCCATCCTGTTCCTGGCGGGTCTCCCGCCAGGAACAGGATGGCGGTAGGGGGTGCCGCGGGGCCCCTGGGGGCCCCACAAAGTATTTCAGTGTCTGCAATGCAGACACTGAAATACGCGACGGGTGCCACTGCACCCGTCGCACCCCTGCAACTCCGCCGGCTCCATTCGGAGCCGGCATCCTCGTTGCAGGGGCATTTCCGCCCGCCGGCCCAGCGGAAATGTAAGAATGGCCGCCGCGGTCTTTTGACCGCAGTGTGGTCATTTGACCGCAGTGCGGTCATTTGTCGGCGGGACTTTGGCGGGCGGCCTCTGCCGCCCGCCAAAGTCGGAATCAGGCCCATAATGTTTTCTTTATATTGCCTCGTTATTTTTTATTGTTTAGTTATTTTTTGGTCGTTTATGTTAATTAACTATTAAAGATCTTAAAATAAACTGTAAAATTTTGCAGTGTTTGTTTTCAAATTATTATACATATTTTTGTCTAGCACTTTTCTTCTTTTGAAGTTAGAATTAATGATTTGAGATTTTTGTATTTTGTATTGATATTACATTTTAAAATATTAAAAAATATTAAAAAATATTTTTTTTACATATTTGTATTTGCATTCACATTTTTAGTCATTTATTTCGGTAATTGGCAATTTATTCACAAATTTATTTTTTATTTTTTTATTTATTGTGGTTGCAAGTACTATTGTATTAGATGTTTCTAATTAAAAGAAATTGATTCATGTTTTTAATATAGTCATTATCCTTACCTACATTTTTGTGTTTATAAATTGTGGTCACAATTGAAATGTGAATATTAAATAAACCGCCCCATACCACACTTTCCCCAATATGATTTTGTGTGGAAAAGCAACTTAAAACATTCTAAATTCCAACCCAGTGTGGCAATTCTTGCAGTGGGAATCATAAATCGAACCCTCCCAAAGTTCAACACATTTCTCAGTGTAGTTAAGTTTGGAATTAGATTATTAAATGTAAAACAAGTGTTTTTCACAATGTGGCCAAATTTGGAGTGAGAGTAGTGGATAAGTTTGAAGTTTGAATATAAAATTAAAGCATCTCAAAGTGCAAGACTCTCCCCAATAAGGTTGCGCTTGGAATGAGAACTGTACATCTGCCCATGCTCCCAAAAGTCCAACATTATTCTCAATGTGCTAAAGTTTGTAGTGGGAATAGTAAATCTAACCTCCACAAAGCTTCTCTAATGATAGTTGATTTCACAGTGGGAACAGTAAATGTAGGCCCTCCAAAGTCCAACACTTTCCCAACACTTTCTCCAAATGTAATTTAGGGCCTCATTATGAGTTTGGCAGTCATCAGACTGCCAAACTCGTAGGGGGCAGTTGGACTGATACTGCTTTGGTGGTCCGACCACCAAATTACAACTTTGGTGGTCAGTCCGCCATAGGACCGCCGTCCCCACTGGGAGCATGGTTCCCGATTGCATGACGGCAGTCGTGCTTGCAACCAGCCATGCAGATGAGGAACTCAGCACTGCCTGACTGAATATTACCCCTCTTTCTGTCAGCCTTTTCTTGGCAGGGAGCCCGCCATGAAAAGACTGGTGGAAAGGAAGTGATGTGGGCCACAAGGGAACCCCTGCACTGCCCACCACCATGCCGGGGCAGTGCAGGAGTCCCCTGCCCAGCACATTGGAATGCAAACTGTCTGCTTTGCATTCCAAGGGTGCTAAAGTATTAGGATATTGGCCTCAGTTTCCTTTAAGGAGCTGAGGCCAATATCCTAACACTGTTCCTGCCGGTCAGCCCAGAGGAAATGCGTATTACAATGTTCCCGCCTGTCAGCCCAGCAGGAGCATTGTAATACACACTGTGGAAACGTCACCCGCATAGGGACCGACAAACTCATAATGAGCCAGTAAGTTTGGAATCGGAATAGTAATTTAAACCACCACAAAGTCCAACACTTTCCTTAACGTGGTTAAATTTGAAGTGCTAGTAATGGTAAATTAGGGTCTCCCAAAGTCCTACACCTTCTTTAATGTGGCTAAGTTTGGAGTGGGAATTGTAAATCTGACCCAATATCCACAAAAGCTCAACACTTTACCCAAAGTGGTTAGGTTTGGAGTGGGAATACTCAATTTAGGATTTTTAAATATTTTTTCAATTTGTTAGCTTGGTTAGTTTGGAGTCAGTACAGTTTTATTTTATTGGTAATATTATAAACATTTCTTACTTTTTTTTACATATTATATTTTTTATCATTATTGTCAATACATAATAACAGTTTATTGCAGCAATTGTTATTGAAATTCACACATTAAACTTAAGGTTTGTAATCAGAAAATATGTGTATTTATATTCTTGCATGTACATTTTTAAACTTTTGAATAGACATTCACATGTATGTTGTTGTTAACATGTTTTAACAGAGCAGGTTAGCACTTTTCATATTATATTTTTATTTATAAAAAAATTTAGATATCAGAAGCATTGCAGATATATTAGTTTTTATTTTCATATGGTAATGCTTGAATATATATTTTCATTTTTCGTTAGCTAGTGTTAAACTATTTAATGTATATTTGCATTTTTCCTACATTTTGTTAATGTTAGAAAAAATACATTATTTAAATTTTGATAATTGAGTGGTTTGTATAGTAAGAAAGTCTTTTTTTCTCTTTTCTTATTTTGCCATTTTTTTACACATGCCTTAGTTTATGGTTTGTTTTTGTCAGTTTAGGATACGAGCATCTACACAGGTTAGGAATTCCTCTTTTATACTCTCAATTAAAAGTAAGTTTAATTTAAATCTATTTTCTGAATTTAATTTTTCCGAAGAGGTGGTATATTTTTAGATACATTAGTATTTGCAGGTTAGTATATTTTTTAGGTTATAGTTAGTGAGGTTTTTAACTGTTGTTGTTTGAGGTGCATGCACTAGGCCTAAATCTGTTTTGGTTTGTGCATATGAAATTTGACTGTTAGAAACTATGTTAGGTTTTAACTATTTTTGGGGCAGTTTGATCTGTTTGTTTGTCATGAATGTGGCTATGATTCCTTTGGAGGTTGGCTTTTCTGGTTTTGTTTACTGTTTTTAAGTTAAAGTTGAGATTCTGTCTTTGATAGGGGGTAGGTTTCGATTTTTTAAAAGGAAAAATAGTTGGGAATTTTTAACCATCTGTTTAGTTTATATTTCTTTGTCTTTTGCAGATTTCCTCAAACCGTTTTTATCTTTTTTAATGTCTTTGTTTTTTTAGATGAGGTTCCAGCATTTCATTTGGTTGTATTGGATGGATTAAAATGTGTTTGTTTACATGTGTCACATGCCTTCTATGGAGTATTTCAAACACAGGAGTAATTATATTTTCATTATTTGTTGGGTGGGTATAATTACTAATTTTGCCTGCTCATATTTTGCTATTTTGTAAGTATGTGTATTGTTAATGTTTTATGTTATGCTTTGTTTTTCATATATGTATGCTTAATTTTATTGCATATTAGTTGATTTATTTAGCGAAAGTGCTTTATAAAAATAAAATCATTCTTATTTTTATCATTCGGAAAATATGTTTATTTTCTATATATTTATTCTGAATGGATTTTCTACTAATTTAAGGCCTCATTATGACTTTGGCGCTCTGACGGATGTACCGTTGAAACCATAGGGGTGGGGCTGCTGTCATACCAGGGGCCTCACCCCCTAGTCATTTTAATATGTCTCCACTGGGCTGACAGACAGAAACATCATATATTGAGTTTCCGCTGGTCATCCTGGTGGAAACAGTGTGACAGCATTGGCCTCCTCACCCTTAGGGAGCCAAGGACAATGTTGTCTCATACCAGCACCCTTGGAATGCTCACTGTCGGACAGAGGGGCTCATGCATTGCCTAGACATGGCTTTCTGCCAGCCTTTCCATGTTGGTGAAACTGCCATGGAAAGGCTGGTGGAAAGCAAAGTTGTAATCAGCATGGCAGTGCTGCCATGGGCACTGCTGTGGCTGACCACAACTTTGACCACCACCACCCCATCAGTATCAGTGATACTGGCAGTGGCGGGGGTCTCCTGGAGGTCCGTCCATCAGGCTTGTTATGTGGTAGTCGGACTGCCAGGAGCGCTGTGTTGTAACAGTCACAGCTAGAGTGGTGGTCTGAAGACTGCCAAACTCATAACAAGACCCTTAATTTTCATAAAATTGCCTAGATTTCTGTTGCTTAATTTATTTAATTTTGGTGTCAGTTTGATTCCTTGTCTGGAGTTTTTATAGCAGTGTTCTGTCTTTTGTTTCAAGATAGGGTGTTTTTATGATTAGACTTCTAAGCTTTAAGCTTCATAAGTATTTTATTGGAGCTACATACAACGACCCCTGATCAGCATCTGATCCCCTGGCAACTGTCTACCTGCACAGCTTCTAGGAATCTTCAATCTGGATTCCAGAAGTGGAAGCTTTCAGGTTGTCTAGGAACCAGCATCACTCAATGAAGGTTAGGTACATACATTAAATCTTTCATCAATGCATACTCATTTTTAACTTAACTTACATGTATAACTCTTGTAATATATCAGGTAGGCCTTAGTTGTTAGTAAATATTCACAATTTGCTTGCTAGCATTTCATTTATTTGTTCAGTTTGTTTGGATATTTTTACTTTCAGGTGTGTTAGAGGTAGTTCTAGTCTTAGGCCCTCATTACGGGTGTGGTGATGCATGAACCGCCAAGGTTGTGGTGACAGTCATACCGCCACACCCCAGACGGTCTGACCACCACTTTACAACCCGGGCCCGCCTGGGGACTGCTGTCACTGCAAGGAACATAATTTGCAATGGTTTGATGGTGGTCTGAGTTGTACTCTTTGGAAATTATTTTAAAACTAATGAAACTTAAGACATGTTGCCTGTACACAAATGTTGTAAAAAAAACGACTAACAACTCATTCACAATCGTATCCAAACCCTATATCAAATTAAATGCCCTACTTAGACCACAATATGTTATTATTGCTTTTTTATTTAATTTCAATAAATACACAAAATAATCTCTGCAGTATATATTATTTCAAAGTCTATAATTAAAAATTATCATCTATTTTCATTAAAAACATACAGTTCGATACTTAAAAACTACCTTCCTGATATACACTCTAAATTACTATCTCTCATGTGCACTCTAAAACACTGTCTCATATGCACTCTAAGGAACAGTTGATGCAGCGTTTCGGTGGTTTTCAGTGGGTTCACCCCACCTTCTTCAGGACAAGTTCATACAAATTCTTTCTTTCACAAGATTTAACGGCAAATATACAAAAATGGATTTTCACAATTTCATAGTGTCTAAAATTAAGGGTTTAACACGGCAATACTTTATACCTTCTAACATCTTCTGCTCCTGTCTCTCTACTTCTCCTTCTTTTCCGAAAGATTTCATGGTTATTCTCATATTCGAACATCTCAATAGGATAATATTCTAACCATTAATATCTTCAAATATTTCTACATACAAAGAAAGTTAGTGCCTGTCTCAACGTCACACATGGACTGACTGTAGATGGTCATTCCTCATTGAATGGGATGTTGTAGGCAAGTCTGTGTATGGCTTACTTGCACTAACTTCTATTTTCACACTACTTGTTTTGGTATAGTGCATGCGGATATGACAATCTTTTCTTTTGTCTGTGTCATCCATGAAGGTCAATGCCAATCTGAAAAAGGGGATTTGGTGCTCCATCGCCAAGAAAGTGCGGACCCTGGGGGACCACAGCTGGCAGAGCAACCACTGAAGGAAGTGGTGGGAGAACCTGAAACACTGGGCCTGGAAGACCGCAGAGGCCCAGCTGGAGATGTCCTCCCAAGGAGGAAGGGGTGCCAGTTGGACCTTGAGTTGGATGGGTGTTTGAGGGCAGCATTGCTGCCACAAGGGGGTAAGTACAGACCTAGCACATGTTCATTCCTTTACCAGGTTAGTATATAATGTGAACGATTTTAAGCTCTGACAATGTGGTAAGTGTAAAGGGTCAAATATCTCCAAGGGACACATAGATGCACAGTCCCCAAAATTGGTATACAGATGTGCACATTGTAATGTGTTTAGAGAGATATTGCTCACCTATGTTGTCCCCTCTCCACAGAAGCATATGATGATGCACATGTGACTGTGTCATATGTGTACCACTATATAGCTTCTCATACCCTGCTGGTTCTTTCCCACCAACAGACCAATACTCCCAACATCATGATGGTAAATTATCCAGGTCTTTGCCCTCCATCCATTCCAACGCCCGTTGATCAATATTATTGTACAACTTAGAGTCTGATATCTTTTATAAATTCCTACTTTTCATTAGGTTTCTGATGAGTGACAGCGTCATGTAAGGCTTAGATGTCCATCTGACATTTGACATGCCATACAAAACTTATTCGGACCTGTTACAAGGTGTACCCCCTTGGTAAGAGATTGGTAAACATTGGCCTATGTAATGTGACATGTGAGTGTCCATCATACATGTGGGTAACCATGGAGGTATTGTTAGACTCCTATTAGATCACTTACATTGTTGCCAGAGCTATGAATGTTAGTGCAGTGTTCATGTTCTGTAGGTGTAAAATGGCTACACATCTATTTCCTTAACCATTGTGTTGTCGGTATGATGAATAGGACAAGACATCCTGTACACAGAAACAATCTTAACTGGTTATTGCCAACATTATGTGTACATTATAAGGTTTAGTATTCAATCCACACTAAAATGAGTATTAAACATTATTTGTAGTGCTATTTTGAATATGTTTTGAACCCTTGTTGTATGGAAACCTATTCATTGCATTGACTTCATTGTGGTGCAGTTGTGGAACTTCACATACACATGCGATTGGAATGGTATGTGTAGTCAGGCATTTGGCTTCCATCAAGGTGTATGTCTCTGTCATGGTAGCCTCAGATGTGCATTGTTTCTCTCATGCTTTTTCTCAAAGCGTTGTAGGGTGAGTCATGTCTGATGTGTGGATAGCGATGTTGCCACTCTGTCATTGGGCTCTTGATGGATAATAGCATGATATGTTGAAGTACATGTCACCTTCATGCGCATGACAGGTGTCCATTGTATTTAAGGAGTAGTCATACTACCTGTGAATGTCTGTGGGTGAATGCTCTGAGATAATTAGGACCTTATAATTGTGCTATACCTTGTTTTCAGGAGGACAATGACTTAGATGACTTGGTCCACAAAGTATGTAACATCCTTTCCTACATCACTATTGGTACATGTGTAGGTGACACGTTCTGACTCTATCATAATCACATTTTGGATATAGCAGAGTAGTCGCATGTTTGCAAATTCTCTTTGTGTTGGTTGTGTACTCAGTGATATGAAGTGGGTATGGCTTGTATGCAATATGCTGCCTTGTGTTTACTTTACAATGAGTTCCCTTGCCTTGTACATGACATCAGGTTATAATGTTAGTATGTTTTTAGATTGTGTATGTGATACGTGGAAATGTATATTACCTAATTTCCAATAGCGTACTTGTTGGTCTACTATGCTGCTGTGGATAGGGACCCAGTATCATGTGCGCAAGTCACCTTGTCATGGACTGGCTGGTGTGATATCTCTCCTGATATCATGGAATTGTAGGTGTGATATAGGTAGCTTAGCTGGTGTGTGACAAGGTTTCATTGAAGGTTGTACATTGTATCTTGTTGTGACATGATGTTGGCATTAAACTGGTACTACCTGGGGGTGTTGTACAACTAGCTGTGATGTTGCTGAGGTGTACCGTGTGATGTAAGTGGTATGGAAAGAATTTGATGACCCTACCTCACTTTCTGTGTTCCAGCATCTGCATGCGAAGGAGACGGGGCACAGTTGAGTGTGAAATCTACTGCCCGCTGAGCCTTCACTCATGAGAACACCAACAGCAAGAGTCCCAATGGCCAGGAGGGTGAGGGGAGGGGAGTGCCACGGGGGAAACTGGATCCAGTTCTTCATCTTCTGAATCCTCCTCCAGTGGATACTGCCTGGTGGTGGCAGACCCATCTGGGACCACTGCAGCACCATCTCTGTCCAACCCCCCCCCCCTTTCTATCACCGCCCTCCCAGTAGCTCCCCAGCCAGTGGGCCGTGCCTGCTCACTCAGGATGGTGGGCTTCTCCTTTTCCACAGGCACCTCTGCCCCAGCCACTCTCAGCCCTGTTGCCTCAGTTAGGAGGCATTGACCTACTGAGGTCTATATCTGTGGGTCAATCGACCACTGTGAATGCCATCTATGGGTTGGCAACTCATATACAAAAGACTAATGCATTTCTGGAAGGGATTCACGGTGCACTGGCTGGCCTACAGTGATCATTTCAGGCTCGGGCCTCCACACTGATGGCAACCAGTCACATTTTGTCTACCATCCACCTTCCTATTCACAATCTCAATCCCTCCTTCCATGACCCAGCCAAAGCACACAAACAGACAGGCATGCATCCACCTCAAAAGCCAAGGATGCCACAGACAAACCAAAGCACCACAAGACACCCAACTGACATACACACAAGCACCATACACATGCACACACAGCAACAGTCACAACCTGCCTGACACTCCTAGAAGCCCCAGCATCACAGGCACCACACCTAACACACCTGCAGACACCACACAAACATTAACAGATCCAGCCATCATACCTATCCTACTAGCAGACAGCACCCCAGCAGTCCCACAGACAACTACCGCAGTCACCATACCTGCAGACTCCACAACCACTGACACGCCTACATGCAGCACATCCACCATACCTGGAGTCACCACCCCAACAGACAGCCACCCACCCACCATGGCATCCCACTCCACCCCCTCATCCAAGGCACATAAACACCCCCACTCACCAACTCCTCAGACACCCAACACCCACAAGCATACCTCCCACAAACATGCACCCAAGACATCCACACCAACACCTCATACAAGCACTTCCTCTCCCTCCACACCAAACCCTTTTGTTATGACCGTCCCTGTGTGTCTAAGAAGCTTTTCTCTGGGAGTTGGACTTTTTCCCTACTCCCTCCATTTCATCCCTAAACATTCAGTTTCCCTCTCCAAGGTAATTCCTTCTACCTCGAAGGCCTCCTCTATCCCCTGCCATTAACCATGCCCCTCCCCCACCAAGAAGTCGACCCCTCCCAAGAAGAGCCGATTCTCCCCCAAGCCTAAACCTAAACCCCTCCTACCAAGCTAAAGCCCAAACCCCATCTCCACAGCCTAAGCCCAATACCCCTCTGCCCCCCAAGATCTTCGCTGAGGTGTCTGCTTTCCCCCTTGATGCCCCTACCTGTCGAGGTTCTATGGCAGCCAGGAGTGAAGTTCGGGCAACATAATGTGCCTTTGGTGCCCAATGTCAGGACTATAGACTGGCGTATGGCCTTTGACTCTCTTATTTATTTAAAATATATATTCTGACCAACCGGTTGTTGTTCATTTGGTTACATCTTTGTCCTCCATTTTCTTTGCTAGTTTTGGGTTGTTCCTGGCTGACATTGGTTGTGTGTGAGTATTTGTGTGTGTGTGGAGTTTGTGCTTCCTGTATTGTGTAGACAGTATGTAAGGGTGTGTGCAGTACTTTTGTCCCCTAGGAATGGGGTGTGTGTTGTGTGATGGGCATGTGTATGTAGCAGACATGTTGTTGTGATGGTATTGTGTGGTGTTTGTGTTTATATGTGTTTGTTGTTGTGGTGTGGCTTTGTGTGCTTTGACTGTGTGAGTATGCATGTATTTTGCATGGTTTGATAGGTGCAATGTGCTGTGTGTGTCGATTGGAAAGTTGTATGATTGTTTAATTGTATGTGTTCATTCCCTGTTGGTTGTCCATTGTGTTATATGTGTGATATGTCCCTGGCTAGTGTTGGAAGTGAGTGCGTGCCAATGTGTTTGTGGTGTTGTTGTGAAGTGTTACGTTGTATGGTCTTGTGTGAGACTGGGACTGTGCTGTGTTGCTGTGCGCAAGTATGTGTTCTTGACCTGTGGTGTGTGTGTGGTGGCTGCAGAGTATGTGCTTTGTCTGTGTGGGTGTCTTTGTATTCATATGTGAGTGTGTGTACTAGTGTACTGTTATGTGTGAGTGATGCCCTTGCACCCTCTTCCCTCTGGTATATTATGTAACTCTACAAAATTTGACAATATACAACTGCTACAGGTGAGTGTGTGTACTTATGGTTGTTGTTGTCATCGTCAGCAAAGATTCCATTGCCTGTCAGCAAGCAGGTGCAGCGGGATGACATCTAGTCCTGGTTCCATGGTGGCTCCGGACAAGTGTGGCTCCCTGGCGGTGAGTGTCTCCTTTTAAACAGTTTGCTTCCACCTGGCTTTCCATGATGGTCCGACCACAGCGGAATTCTTGGCGGTGTGCAACCTCGTAATAGGTCTGACGGCAACATGGTTTCCGCCAGGCTGCTGGTGGCTCCGATCATCCTTGGCGGTCTGATCACACTGACGGTGCTGGTGGTGCTTTGACTGTGTCCTGTTGGGATCACCGTCATAATCATAATTTGGCAGCCCTCTCCGTCAGCCTGTTGGTGGTCTGACCCTCACCGCCAACATGGCGGTCACAGGACTGCCAAACTCATAATGAAGTGGGTTTGTTTTGTTTTTTCCAATAACTTTGGTACCATTTTAAAAATCTTAACAACATTTTCAAAAGAAGTATGCCACTCCCTTAAGTTGTTGTTGTGAATGTTTTGTGGTAATTCATCAATCAGAGGCTGAGAAAAGGGGGGTTCCCAAAACATGTTTTACCCATGCAAATACCCATAGGGATTTTGCATAAACTACAGTTCAAACCACTGGACGGAATTATACCAAGGTTTGCAGAAAGGTAGCTTTTGGTCCAGAAAGTGTACTTGTTGTTGTTCGGTTTAGATCCTTTGAGTAGCTTTGGAGTTATTAAAAGTTTTAAAAAATAGATATCTAAGAATGCGGAGGCTTCCCAGATCCCAGAGATCTCATGTTGAGATCTGATTGGTTGCCAACACTTCAGTCAGTAAGTGTTGGCAACCATTTGGGACTAAGAAATATAGATATCTGGACAGAGCCTAAGCACAGATCTCACGCACAAAGAAATGCTGGCAGCCATTTTTGGACTATACATGGTAGCACTCTATTGAAATGCATTGTAGTGAAAGGCAGGTTATGAGGATCACAAAGTATGAAGTATAAAGGGAGATAACACATTTTAATTACTACATAAATCATTTGTTGATAGTACCATACTAAGTTTAGGAACTGTGGCGTGTTCTAAGGTGATTTTACCCTGCTGGAATTTCATGAATCATGTTTAAGACAAAACTGTTTTCTCACAGTTTTCCCATAGAGGTGATGGAAGGTGCTTCAGAATCTAAAATGAGAGTACATTTTGTGTAAATTTACACATTTTCAGCCATATGAGAATGAGGTCTGATATTCTCAGCAAAACACGTACTTTCCAGCAGGAGCAGGCTTTCAGGTGAGAGCCTTGGGTTATACTGCAGCCTCCCAGAGCATTTTAAGGAACAACTAGAGTGCTAACAGTGTTACTCATGACAAAAGTGTGGCACACCTGAAGCCATCTTAATTGAGTCAAACTTGTCAAACTTAAGACACTTAGGCGGTCATTCTGACCGCGGCGATCGCCGCCCGCCAAGCGGTTCCCGCCGAAAGACCGCGCCGGTCATTCCGGCTTTCCTGCTGGGCCGGCGGGCGACCGCCAGAAGACCGCCGGCCGGCCCGGCGGGAAAGCCCCTTCAACAATGAAGCCGGCTCGGAATGGAGCCGGCGGAGTTGAAGGGGTGCGACGGCTGCAGTGGCACCCGTCGCGATTTTCACTGTCTGCTAAGCAGACAGTGAAAATCTTTGTGGGGCCCTGTTTGGGGGCCCCACGGCACCCGTTCCCGCCATCCTGGTTCCGGCGGTGGACACTGCCAGAAACAGGCTGGCGGTAAGGGGGTTGGAATCCCCATGGCGGTGCTGCAAGCAGCGCCGCCATGGCGGGTTCCCTGGGCCAGCGGGAAACTGGCGGGAAACCGCCGGCTCCCCTTTTCCGACCGCGGCTTTACCGCCGCGGTCAGAATCGCCAAGGAAGCACCGCCAGCCTGTTGGCGGTGCTTCCGCCGCACTCCGCCATGGCGGTCATGGACCGCCAAGGTCAGAATGACCCCCTTAGGCTCATATTTAAGAAAAAGTGTTGCATCAAAGCTGATACGCCACTTTTTCTGTGTCCATCCCTTTAACGGCACGTAACAACATCATGGTTGCGCCGTATATATAATAATTAGTTTGCAAAATAGGGTCAACATTTTTGGCGCTATTGTGGTGTTTTGCTAGATGAACGTCAACAATTTTGATGCTAGTGTAGCAAAGTGCAAGGAGGCCCATAGGTTTCTATAGGAGTGACATTTTAATGCAGGCTCTGAGCAACTATAACTCGTTCCCCCGCCATGCACAGTTTTTTCATCAAATATTTTACTGCAAATATTACATTGATATTATCAATGATGTTATCAAAGATGTTATGGGTGCCATAATTTGTGGGTATTTAGCAGAGCATGGCAGTAGTTACCTTAGGGCAGAAGTTATAGTTAGTTGAGATAATTCTAGCTATAAGTGTTGAATTTCTAAGGTTTTGTATGTTTAAAATGTGAGCCTAACTATAATGCCCCTGTAATCTTTGTTTTTTACAGTGCATTTTTATGTTTTTTTAAATTCTATTTCTTAACTATAACGTCCCTGTAATCTTTGGTGAATTTATATATATTTTTTAATGTATAGTAATTTTCATTAGTATACGTTAATCCAACCACCATTGAGCAAAGACTTTGGCTGTGCACTGCTGCGGTTGGCCACAGGGCCTGGCATCTGGCCACTCCCTTCAGGTGTCAGTGGGTGTGTGAGTGGGTGTGTGACAGTCTGAGTGGGTGTGTGAGTGGGTGCATAACTGTCTCTGTAAATGGGTGTGTGAGGGTCTGACTGAGGCTGTGAGGGAGTATACGAGGGTCTGAGTGGGTCTGCCAATGGGTGTGTAGCTGTCTGAGTGGGTATGTGAGTGGGTACGTAAGTGTCTGAGTAGGTGTGTGAGTGTGAGAAATTGATTGAAAGAGAGACAGAAGAAGAGGAAGAAAGTGAGAGGGAGAGAGATCGATTTTTTTTAGGCTTTGATGTCTGATACTACTCAGAATGAGATATTTGTGTTTAAGTTAAAATAAAAATGTATTTCTTTTTTTTTTTTTTTTTTTTTTTTAAAGAATAGAGAAATGAGTCCTGGACTAGAACCACCAATGCTAAGTGAGAAGGTCGGCGACCTTCACACTGAGCTATGAATTTTTTGTTCAGCCCTTTATGGGCTATCTGGGACCACGAAAGAGACCTCAAGGGCTTCCTTATGGTCCCTATTTATTTATTTATTATTTTTAGTTTTACAGAGAATGCCCTTACAGGCTATCTTCCACTGTGGGAGAAGCCTTAAGTTTTCCCTCACTGTGCCATTGCTTTTGCAAGGAGGGAACTGCTTTGACAACTGGTCCATGCATGCTGAAACATTTCATCTCTGGCCCCTGCATGCTGGGGACAGAGATGAAAGCTCCACTGTTGGACAGCGAGACCAGCTTTGAAGTGAACTGTTTGCTGTGGCTTGGCTTCAGCTGCAGCCAACCCACAGCAAACTGCTATGTCCTGGGGTTGGGCACAACAGGACATAGCAGGAGCTGGCCATGGGGGGTGGCGGTCCACAGGCCCATCTGTGGATCCAAGAGGGGGGCCATATGGCCCCTCCAGTGAGGGCATAGCCCTTGGCAGGTGGTGGTCCCAAGGGCTTTGGTGTCCTAATTGGACCCCCATTCTTTTTTAAAATATTTGCCCCGTGGGAGGTGGTCCCTGGGGCAGCGGTAGGCGTGCAATCCTCCTCTCATAAATCAGTGTAGCCCCGGGGAGTTAGCTAACCCCTTTTTGTTTTTTTTTATATTTGCTCATGGGGTGTGGAGGGGGGGTGTAGTGCCTCCCCTCAAATTAAAAAATCATTTTGCCCAGAGGAGGTGGTGGTCCTGGGGCTTATTAAAACCCCATGCGTTTATCGCCTACATTAACCCCAAATGTCCCCGGGACCTGGCCCACCCAGGAGCAAATAAAAACAGAAGCATGGAATACTGTGTTTTCATTTTTAATCTTGGAAACATCCATGGATCCATCAACAAATTTTTCAATTTTTTTTTTATGCGTTTTCGCCCTGGCGATGTCCCTCAAGGACCACAGCACCAGGGTAAGAGGTCAGGGTGACTCTACCATGGCCCCTTTTCATTTGTTTGTCTTTTTTTCTGGGACTTAGCTGAAGCTGAGTCCCAAGATGGATGCCAACACTTCCTTGTTCAACTGTTGACAGACAATCAGATATCGGCATGGCGACAGTTGGATTTGCAGATGATCCCTATACATCTATACATTTTGTCCTTGAATTACTCTGAAGCTACTGAATGGATTTGCACCAAACCACAAAAAGTATAATCTGTGGAACAGAATGTAGCTTTGTGCCAGATTTGGTGTAATTATCTTCAGTGGTTCGGGCTGTAGGTGTGTCTGAAGGTCCTATGCAAAAATGAATGGGGAAAATGTGTTTTGCTCCCCCCCCTTTTTCTCAGTCCCCACTTGACAGATCACCCCAAAACATTCAAGAGAGAAGCTGAAGTAAGAAAAGTATACGTTTTTAATATTTCGTGAAGATTAGTCAAGCAGCACCAAAGTTATAGGCTAAACAAAAACACTTTACCTATGGAAACAAGGTCCTAACTATAACTACCTAGTGGCAACCTCCACTTAGATACACATTTGCAGTAAAATTATTGATGAAATAACTGTGCATGCCCTGGGACCTGGCCCATCCTGGTGGTTTGATTAAAAAACAAGTGTGGGAGACTGTGCTTGCTTTTTTTCCAAAAAGCTAGGGGGTTGGGGTATTCATACCCTACCCCCTTTTCTTTTTTATGTGTTTTTTTGGGACTCAAGATGGCTGGTTGAAGTGTTGGCAGCCATTGAGAGCCCTGCATTTCCCTGCAGGAACTTGTTATTCTATGTTACTCTTCCCAAAGCCATCCCGAAGGGAACCATGGCCCTAGGTATACAAATTTGGATTTCCTTAAATTTCCCAACAATTACTGAATGGATTAACAACAAATAACGAAAAGCACAATCTGCAGAACAAAACCTACCTTTCTGCAAAATTTGGTGTAATTCCGTCTAGCGGTTTAGGATGTAGTTGTGTAAAAAAAAAAAACTCCTATACCAATTAACATAGAAAACACAGTTTTTTTCACCCCCCTTTTACCTGGCTTCCGCTTGATGGAGAAATCTGAAACCTTCCATGCAGAACAAGAATTACTGGCATTTTTGTTCTGAAAAATATTGTGAAGCTCTGACAAACAGCACCAAAGATGTAGGGAAGTCAAAAAATGCTTTTCCTCTGAAAACATGGTCCAAACTATAAGTACATACTAGTGACCGCCACACAAATATTCTGCTCCACATAGCTGGACCTGATACCCAAGGAGGGTAGAGCGCCTGCCGGAGGGGCACTCTCGCAGAGAAATCCAATAACAAACTATCAAAATGATGGTGCTCACTCGTATGGCGGTGAAGAGTGAATTTAACTCCAGGCAAAGACATGTTTTGCCCATCAACCTCCTTGATCACTCATTGGAAATCATTGTGAATACAACATAAATAGTGGGGTAAAAAGTCGATCACAAGTATCCGCGCCATCTTAGAATGGTCCATGAAAATAGAAGTTCACGTTGCTACTCTGGGAACCATTTAGTACAGTTCTGAACAATATTAAAAGTAAAAAGTATGTGACCTTCCAGGCTGCAAAAAAATTTACTAAAAGCATGAAATGGGAAAAATAACCCATAACATGGTCAATGTCATAAATAATTTGAAAGTATACGTTCACATATAGCCCCTCATTATTACTTCGGTGGATGGAAAAGGCCATCCGCCAAAGTCCTGCATTCAGGTTGCTGCCAGTGCGGTCCCCTTCCTGAGGCCCCTATTACGAGTTTCCTGCTGGGCCACCTGGCAGAAACAGAGTTTCTGCCCACTGGCTCAGTGAGAAACAGCCCACAACATTGATGCAGGCTCATAATTGAGCCGGCGGCAATGTTGCTGTGCATACGGTGCACTAGCACCCATCGTATTTTTTACCTTCTGCAAAGCAGATAGTGAAAGCACAACGGGCTTGCAATGGGGGCCCCTGCACTGCTCATGCCAAATCCATGGGCAGTGCAGGTCCCCATGGGGCCCCCTGCACCCTGTCTCCACCAGCTTTTACATGGCTGTGCTACCACCATGTAAAAGCTGGTGGAGAGGGACTCCTTATCCCCAGGGCAGTGCTGCCCTGGGGGATCAGTACCACCAGCATAGCCAGACTGACGCCAAGTAGTGATCTGGCAGTGCTATCGGTCCGAATGTGGCACAACCGACACGGTCGTACTGTGGCTGCCGGCCCGCCACATTGACAGTGGTCCTGCTGCCACTGCAGCCCGGGCGGTTTGGAGACCACCAGGGTTGTAATGACCGCTATAGTGTGTGCATCTCCACTGAATGCAAATATTATTATAACTGTGGTGTATCATGAAAGTATACAATCACAAGTAATGTGCCTGCGTCAACTGTATGCAATAAAAAATATCTATAATGTATGTGCATTGTAAATGAGTAAAGAAAGAAAAATACTCATGAGTTACATCAACATAGGTTGTGTCTCAAAACATCTGGCCTATAAATATATATGTATATTCTACGTAAGTATATTCCGTGATCAAGGCTGATTGCCGAAACGCGTTGGACTTTATTTGTGGATTTCTTTGTTTGCTGAGAATAAATTTTGGAGCAGTATATGGAGGTGTCCTGGTCCTCTTTGGAATAAACAAAAAACTTTATGGTATGATATTTTGGGCGTCCCCTGTTCCCGACCAGGACCGCTGTGTGGAAGCAGCCGCATCACGGGGAAACTTGGTGAATAATATATATACATATATATATCCAGAAAGAGTGCCTTTTTTGTTTTGGTGTAATTCAGTTCAGTAGTTTTTGAGAAATTAAGGGGAAAACAAATTTGTATATCTAGGAACGCAAAGGATTCACAACTCCTTCTGATCTAGTACAGAAATCTGATTGGCTGATAACACTTCAACAACAGAAGCCTTTAAAGTGTTGTCCACCTTGGGACTTGGCTTAAGCTAAGTCCCATAATAAAAGTTAAAAAAAAGAAAAGGGGCCAAGGTATGAACACCCTCACCACTTAGCTCTGGTGGTGGGACTTTTTTTTATTTCATGAACGGAAACACTGTGGATCTGCAAATTTGCTTGTAAAATAAAAAAAAAGGTGTTCTCCTGCGCTTCGTTAGTTTAATGCCCCTGGGTGTGCCAAATCCCAGTGGCTTTTTAAAAAAAATATAAAGTGGGGGCCTCCTGACCGCCTCCTGATGCTCGGGGACTGCCACCTTACTAAGGCTCATTTTTTTGTATGCCTGTGCCCCCCCCCCTACTGCCCTAGTGACCACCACCTTCCCATTGCTCTTTTAGTATGCAGGGGGCCTCCGGGCCCCCTGCTGATACCCCTGGGACTGCCACCTCTCCAGGGCTAATTTATTTGTATGCCTGTGCCCCCCCACTACCCTGGCAACTGCCACCTCACCAGGGCTCTTTTAGTATGCAGGGGGGAACCTGGTCCTCTACCACTGTCCCGGGAACAGCCACCTCCCTAGGATGATCTCATACTTAATGTGGGGGGGTCCTGTGGCACCCCAGGGACCACCATTCCTGGGGCTTCACTTTATTTGAAGCGGGGGGGCATGGCTCCCCCGCTGCCCAGGGATCACCACCCCCATGGGGCTAAGTTCTCATTGGGGAGTGCCGCGCGGGCCCCCCTCGTGGAGCTACTGATGGCCCTGGGGACCACCACCACCCCAGTATTCCTGGAAAGTTGTACCTAGATACAGGTTTCCAGAAGCACTATCAGGAACATCAGGTGGCTTTTCAAAAGGGCTCCTATTCCATTGCCTCCCGTGCGACATCTGCATAGCAGACAAGGACGTACAGGTTATTTTCTTTTTCCATCTGGAAAATGTTGTTCCCTGATGAGAAAGGCCTTCCTCTGCAACCGAACTAAATATTGTGGTGCACTTCTCATCTTGGAAGCAGAGTTATTCCAGCCCTATGCTGGAGTAAATGTTTGACCATTTCTTGGGTTTAAAAGGATGGATAAAACTTTAGGAATCCCCACAATAGTTAATGGCTTTTGAGCATTCCTAAACTTCCAAGGGAGACTATGCCCTGGAATGCAGTCTTTCCACCTTTAATGACAACTAACTCGCCCAACTACAGTTACCCCTTGACAAGCTGTTATATGTAGTGCACCACACTGGTTAACATCTTCAAGGTCTACCATAAAGGTGCCAAATCCCACCCACGTTGATCCATGGAAGGTCAGTAATTACCACCCTCCAGATTCTCCTGAGAAATCATATGGCTGTGTCATCATTCGGGGCCAACAAGCATTCCATAGGGTGTTCCTATGCTCTAGCCCTTTCAGTCATTCCCTGCCCTCTTTTCAGCTCTCTGAATAACACAGCACACTCAATATCAGCCCATTTAACCAGTTCTTCTCGCCACTTAATCATTTGTGGGCCTCACACTGACTTCCAATGCTTTGTTGATTCTCGTTTTGGCAGAATCAATGCTAAGTCAATAAATCTAGAAGTGTTTTTTTTCTTTTTGAGGCAAGAGTATGCAGGCCAAGGGTGTAAAAGGCATAGCTCGTAAAATTATCTCATTCACATAGTTTACTACAGATTCCCAGAACTCCACCAAGGATGGGCAGGACCATACTATATAAAACATTTCTGCCCCTAACTCCCCACGTCTTGGACATTTTGCAGCAGTAGTCTCATACAATCTATTGATCTTGCCAGATTTAAGATAAGCTCTGTGCAGAATATAACAATTAATTAATTTGAACCTGGCATTATGAAAAACAACATGCATATGTACTAAGATCCTCTCCCTGTCCGTATAAGTGATCTGAAGGTCTAGATCCATTTCACTTTTCTCTTTCAGATCAGTGAGGGAAGTAGGATCACCCACACAAGTTGCACGATATAGACATGTGACGGCTTTTACATGACCCAACGTTTCAGAGCAAATGACACACTTGGGGGCATATTTATGGAAAAGTGGTGCATCATTCCTGATGCACCACTTTTCTAGCGCTGATTACATTCCCCTAATAACACCATGAGTGCGCCTTATTTCCAATACGGCACAGCATGGCAATTGTGTCCACACTAGCATCATAATTTATGGCATTAATGTGAAACTTTGCTGGATTAGCACCATAAATTATGGTGCTAATGCAGCAAAGCCTAGGGAGGCCCATTGTTTTCAAGGGGAGTGACATCTTAATGCCTGCCTTAGGCAGGTGTTAATAATGACCACAAAAATGGTGCAGTGAAATCTAGTAAATTTCATTGCGCCATTTTTCTGGGCATCCCTGCATGAAAATAACCCCCCCTTGCATACATTATGAGTGACGCAGGCATAATGTGGTGCAAGGGTTTACAAAGTGGGCAATGCTTGCATTGCACAACTTTGCAAATATGGCACATGGAAAATGCTACCTTAAGGCCACATTTGAGTGAAAGAAATGATGTAAATACAGCAAAAGGTGGCCCTAGGGTCATCATAAATATGCCCGTAGGTGTGTTACAGGTTCAGCACCTCCATTCCCCCAGTGATTTTGAATTGTGGCAACCACTGCCCTGTGCAATAGAAATTGGCCTCTTGGTATACCAAATTCTTCAACAAAGTCCTAAAATATTACCAATACTCCATTCTGGTACATATCCCCTACATGATTAACCCCATAATCAGACCATCTCTCTTCCCCCCTACTGCTTCTATGTGAGCCACTATTTTCAACCACTTTAGTGGCGAATCAGACAAATAAAGGTACCTGAACATGTTAATCTATTTAGTATGTACTGTCATGGTGCATTTTTTGTTATTTGTACTGTACTGGCAACTATTGCTTTATATTTTTAATTGAAAACAAAATCTTGTTTAATTTAAGTGTAGCTTACCAGTGTAAATTCCTCCACACTTTTGGAAGAGAAAACCCATGCTCATAAAACAAATTATGCTTTCCATTAACCCCTTTGTAAATGTATGCAAAAACACCTAAACTCCATCATAAATTACATTAACAACCAAATTTACCTTTGTAAATAAGCCCCATTAGAGAATAGAGAACAAACTGAAAATTATGCTCTGGCAGAAGCTTAAAAACTCTGGGGGTCATTCTGACCCTGGCGGCCGGCCACCGACCACGGGAGCACCGCCAACAGGCTGGCGGTGCTCCCACGAGCTTTCTGACCGCGGCGGTTCAGCCGCGGTCAGAAGCGGCAAGTCGGCGGGCTCCCGCCGACTTACCGCTGCTCGGGGGAATCCTTCATGGCGGCGGAGCGCGCTCCGCCGCCATGAGGATTCTGACAGCCCCTACCGCCATCCTGTTCATGGCGGGAAACCCGCCATGAACAGGATGGCGGTAGGGGGTGCCGCGGGGCCCCTGCCGTGCCCATGCCAATGGCATGGGCACGGCAGGGGCCCCCGTAAGAGGGCCCCGCTAAGTATTTCAGTGTCTGCCTTGCAGACACTGAAATACGCGACGGGTGCAACTGCACCCGTCGCACCCCTGCAACTACGCCGGCTCAATTCTGAGCCGGCGTCCTCGTTGCAGGGGCATTTCCTCTGGGCCGGCGGGCGCTCTTTTGGAGAGCGCCCGCCGGCCCAGAGGAAATGTCTGAATGGCCGCCGCGGTCTTTTGACCGCGGTGCGGTCATTTGGCGGCGGTACTATGGCGGACGGCCTCCGCCATCCGCCATAGTCTGAATCACCCCCTCTGTCTCCACTTTCCTGTTTATTTTCGTTAATCATCCACTACCCTTAATTTCACCACAGGCCTAACACTTGCTGCTCTTTGTCATCTCTGTTTTCTCCCACTGCCACTTTTCTTTCCTGTGGGAAACGTCTGATAAACCTAGGCCTCCAAAATTGAGTGCTGATGCCGACACCCTGCAACCACCAGTATAAATTTACCACTGAAACACCCTTACAGCTCAATGCGTTAAAAATTGCTGAATTCTTAACACAGATCTGACTCTTTCTCATACCATAAGTGGATGAAGAACCTCAGAATTGAGGTTATGATGACTGCTAGTGTAGGAAGCTGGATAGTGGACTAGAAAGTGGTACACTGTGCAAAATGTCCAGGCAAACCCCAAAGTAATTACAGAGGCACAAATGACCCTCCAAATGCTCTCTTTTGTGGTAGTGTGGGTGAGCAGTTAGCCATATCAGAGGTTAGTGCTAAGAATACAATGCACACAGAGTCAGTAAGTGATACTCATACTCAATAAAGAAATCTGACACCAATTTATAAAAATAACACATATTTTTATATAAATGTAGATATGAAGACCATAGGGATCAAGAGAGTATATTTTGAGCTATGAATTTTCATGATTTTCAAAAGTTGACAGTGATTTTTTTGTTGCTGCAAAGTTTCCCTATGGGGAAGAAAATATATACAGCAACAGGTACTCCAGAGAAACTTACAGGACTATCATCCAGGGCTTATGGTGAGTACAGGACAGGGTACTAGGCCACACCAAAAGGTCACCTCGGATGGCACTGGAGCGGCTGGGTGCAGTGGTGCAGTTCAGCATTGAGAGTCCTGTGGAAGTCAATGGGGATCAGTTCTGTCAGAACGATACTGCAGGTTTGGGCTGGGGGACCAATCCGGGTAAACCGGCAAGGGGATTCAGTTCTTGTGATGCTGGGGAACATAGGTACACCAGTGGTCCTCTTCTCCTTGCTCTTGGGTATCCTGGTTGGGTGCAGAGGTGCGGTGGAACTTCGGGTCTCTGTCGACAGAGGGGGTCACGGTAGAGGGGGGACTGTAGAAAAAGACTGTAAACACCAGTGGATGAAGTCCAGGTGAGATTTGTCTCTGGATGGCCTGGACACCATGCTGACACCATTGGCCCACTTCAGTTTGAGCTAGGAGACACAGGTGCAGTGGTGCTGTCCTGCGTCAGATTTTGGCAGTCATTTGTCCTCTCATTTCTTCTTTGATTGCCTGCAGATGCAGGGAAGCAACTCCTCTGCTCCAAGGGAGATTCATCTGGCAATTGGTGAAGCACTGGCAGCTCTCTTGGTTTCTTGAGGTCTACGCAGCTGCAGGACAGGTCAGTTGCTCCATAAGGTTCAGGTGTAGGGGGCAGACTGGGAGGATTGGTGCCAAGTCAGATATGCTCCTTGGATCTCGGGTCAGCAGTTTTCTTCATCCACTGCTCTTTTGTGTCCAGTGAAGATCTGAAAATCTGGCATCAGGGGGGTCTCCTTATACTCAAATTAAGGATATTAAGGGGAAGGAGGGATAGTAGCCAACAGGGTACTTACCCTCGGGGTCACTGCACCCCCTAGATGACTACTTTCTTTTGGGATTGGGCATTGCCCTGTCCCAGAATTCCTAACTCCACCACACTCAAGATGGCAGGATTCCTAATGTGTAATCTCATCTGTGGGTGGCAAGCTGGCTAGAACTAGTCAGTGAGACCACCACTGGTTTGTAGGTTTTCAGGGGGCACCTCTAAGGTGGCCTCTGGGTGCATGCATTAATAAATCCATCACTGGAATCACTGAGTATTTATTAATACTAGATGTTTGGTACCAAACACCCCTAGTTTGAGTGAAGTCATCATGTAGCTGGGGAACTTGTATTGACCAGAGTTCAGCACATATGCTTAAAATGGCTTCCCTGTTCACTTACTATGTCTAAGAATCGACAAAGATATAGCAGAGGCATATCTGCTCATGCAGATATGTCCTCACCTGAAATAACTTGCACCTTACATTTGGGCTGTAAGGCCTGCTGTAGAGGTTACTTATAAATATTACAGGCAGTGTTACGCGACATGGCACACTAGTGTATATCATGCTGCATTTTCAATTTTTAGAGCACCTTGTCATGCAGCCTGCAGTAGCAGTCTGTATGGGTTTGGTGCTGGGTCCCTTAGAGAGGCACAAGTTATGCTGCAGCTCTTAAAGACCCTCTTTAGTACCTGTGCCCTAGGTACTGGAGGTACCATTTTCTAGGGACTTACAGAGGTGTTAAATGCCTTGCCACTTGCGGCTCAAGTCACCAGTGGTCCTGTTTTTGGTGTAAGGAACACTTGCACTGGGGATTTGGCTAACAGGAACCCAATGCACCTCAGTCAAAGTTGCATTGTTGGAGCAGAGATGCTAACATGAGAATATTCTAATGATTTGCGTATACATACTAATAAAGAAATAATGACAAATGAAACTAATAATTGAAAATAACGTGTAATGAGTAAAATGTGCCCACGGGGAGTGGTCACCGTGTATGTTAACATTACTAAAATAATGTGAAAATGTAAGAATTTTGTATTAATATGTCATAACTGATGATATAATCTATGTTTTATGATGCTTCGTATCCTTAACTTAGCCGAATTAGAGGCCTGGTCGGCGCTGGGCCTTGCTTGCTTAACCATGGAGGCGCGATGAGCTGCCGAGGACAGGAACTGCAGAAAAGGACCTTGAACTGTACAGAGTTCAGATGAGCTCTGCTAGAATTTTCTGCAATGTACCAGCGGACAGGAGATGATCAGGACAAATTGATACAATTATGTGTAGAGTAGGCTAAATGTACTTTCCCAGGACTTGAACAATGGAAGCACTGACTAAAAGACTGTGGGCAACAATTTTGTTATCTGAAGAGCGGGATGATGTTCTCATCGACAGAAGGACCAATCATATTAATGGAACTTGATGCTTGAACCGATGCAAACAAGTGGTAAACAAAAACTATAGGTTAGAATCTTAACCCTAGATAAGGTTGACCAATTGGCAAACTGTGGGATGGACTGAGAGACCCTAATAAAAAGTCATGACACAAAAAGGGAGATCAGAGTGGAGAGGCGAAAGTTAATGACGTCAGGAGACGCTGTCTAAAGTGCTGAAAATTGGGCGTGCTGTCTGTGAGTCTGAGTCTTGCCAATGACTAGTGACCTGGAGATGAAGACTGACTCGTTGCTGATCTATCTTGGATAGGTAGCTATAAAATGCTGATTGACTAATGTGTGCTTTCCTTCTAGGTACCAACTGCGCTGCTTAAAATGTTTTCTCTCTTAGATAGATTTTTCCAAATTAATGATTTTTGACTAAATTGTTTTTCTCACATGCTGATGCTAATTTGAGATAGGTAGGCTGACAAGGGCGACTTATGGTGACGATTGACTGACTGACTTGAATTGCTGAATTATTCGATGTTACGATTTGCTGGTTGATGTTTACTATTGCTTATTAATACATTTTGGTGAATTGTTGCTCATGATGCTAATGAAGTTTGATTAATCATTGATTCTCGAAATAAAGGTTTTGATTAGAATTGTGACTAATAGGGAATAAAAACAATTAACCCTTTTGAGAGTAATGGTATTTCCTTATTAGATAAGGTTTTTATGGTGTTACATGTCGATTATGATGTTTATTGATGTTTCACTGGTTACCGCTTTACTAGGATACTCTATGTGATCCAAAAGATTCATCGACCGGTATGAGTACTCTTGTAAGTTTACTTACTAAGGACAAGGCGCTCGCAGTTTTTGGTAGAAGCTTGATGGTTAGTTTCCTTAGGGAACTAGTTAGGTGGTGACTGGTGGGTATGGTAGTAGTTTAAAGTTGAGTACAATTGTTTGAATTTTATGAGTTTTGAATTTTGTTTTTCTGAAATGGCAATGGTAGCAAAGATGATGTCCACTTAAAGCCAGAAATTACTTTCCCAGATCCTGGATCCCGTTGGTAAGATTGAGTATGTTCTTGGCGTGTTTTGAGATAGTATGAGAGTAGTAGGTTGCGCTTGCACATGCTTCAGCAAAATCACAGGTGAATTGTGATGAATGTAAGGTAAAAGTAGGGAGTCTGCGTACTCCAGTTCAGGGTTAGTAGGAGTGTGCGTACTCCAAACTGTGAGAGTAGGGAAGTCATCGAACTTCATATGTGTGTGGTGCTTTGTCCACGTGGTTGTTGGTGATGTATGGACCCTGCGTGGTCTAAGACTCCAGAGTATATTGACAAGTGTAGGAGACACTTGGTTATATTTTGTAATCTGTCTGGTTTAGTAGGTTGATCAGGCGTGGTCAACAAGTCAGAGTGAATGTCAGAGGGATAAAAGAAGCTTCGACTGAGATTTGGCGAGTCCTATGTGCACCAAGACATACCCAAAGATCAGTTGAGAGTAAAGTTTGGAGGTCGAATTTTACTTGCGAATGTGGGGGACTGAGAAAGAGGAATGGCTAAAGAGCCAAAAAGTGCCATTACTGAAAATCCATAAGGTCCCTGAAGCTATTGTGTCCCTTCCTGTAGTAAACTAGCAGGTTTGTTTTAGTTATTATTTGGTGAAGACGCTTGCAATAAATCACATTAGTTTAGTGGAATTGAGTTGGGGAGGACAAGCCGCAAAGACTTTGTCAGCCGCTGTGAGTCAGTGTGACGTCAGTGTGTGCCGCGCTGGGATAGGTCGGTTAGTAAAAAGAGCCGTGACTGGATTGGCAGCCGTCTGTAAGAGGCAACTGGTTGAGTAATCGGGTGAAGGGAATCTTGGGAGTAAAAGTCATTTCATATATTGAATTTGTAATACACGAAACAGGCAAAATGAAGTTTTTCAAGGCACTTAAGAGTGAGATAAAGGGTGAGTCTTACCTTAAAGTGTCAGTGGGGGAACCAAACCCCCTGGAAGATACTCCGGCGCATCTTGTGATGACAGAAAAAGGTATGGCTTTGTGTCTTAGGTTAAAGCAATGGAGTAAATTGACTAAGAATCAAGGGACATTAGCTTTTCCAGAGCATGGAATGTTCAATTTGAGAATTTTGGACCAGTTGTGATTATCATTGTATGACATGAGGCCGTTACCGAGACCAGCACAGTTTGAGGCTTTAGCAGTTTGGGAGATAGTGGCCAGACAGCAGCAAGAGCTAAAATTCAGCGGAAGAGGGAAGAAGATAGAAAAGTCACTAGCAGAAGCTAGGAGGGATTGGGAGCAAAACAGATGGAGGATGGCAACTATGAAAGAGAATAAGATGTTCCCAGCAATCATAGAAGGTGATGATTCAGATAAAGGGGATAGTACCAAGGAAGAGGAGAGTGAGGAAAAGAAGAAAAAAAAGAAGTCCTATGTGGATGATGATTCTGATGTTGAGGATCTAATTACACAGTTGCTGAGAGATAGACCTCCACCTATGAGGACCTATGCAAGGGGTCCAGGGACTAGTGCTACAGCCCCTCCTGCTACTCCTGGAACATCCCAGGGAGCTGTGGGAGCTGTACAAGTAGAAGGAGGACAGTTACCAGGGGCAGTACAGAGTACTCCAGTCGCAGGAACGAGTGCGGTAGCTCAGACGCAGGTACATACACCTTCGATAACAAGTGTTTATCCAGATGTGCTAGTTCTTGAGACTGTCAAACATCGTAGTGACGAGGGAGCAGGTGCTTCTGAAGCCAATGTTGGTCCAGACTGACCTGACCCCAATGTTATTGCCACCAGCTCTGATGCAGGGTATGTAGAAGTTTAACCCATTGACAGGGACTTCAGTAGATCTCACACCAGTTATGAACCAGACAATGGGAGTACCACTCACACAAGGAGCAGGTGCTAGGGCAGCCCCAGATGCAATATCGCTACCGATCACTGTTGGTCCAGAGGTACCTTTATATGCACAGAAGAAAACGGAAGCAGGGGAACAGGCTGAGATGTCATAGAGTTTGGTGAGAAGGGGAGTGGGAGATTCAATAGAATCAACCCCATCTGCAGGACCCTGTCCTGGAGAGCTTAGATCTCCTATGGGTATTAGTCCTCTTGTGACACTGCCGGATGCGGCAGATGTCTCTAATGCAAATCAGAGCTTGAGACTCTTGACACCGCAAGCCTTGGGTACAGTGGCACAGCAGCCGCCCGTGACTAATGCGAGTAACATCTCATTAACAGCTCAGCAGTTAACTAGTTGGCTGGATAGTTTAAATTCTTTGCAAGGTGCATCAAAAGGGGAAGATCAATTGAACCGAGTGGGACTAAATATCGAAGCAATTGAATTAGTCGAGGGAACAATGGGATTGAATAGGTTAGACTCCTACACTGAAGAATAGCTGAGGTATTTGTGCCCAAGGATTACAAAAGAAGCAGGGAAAATACACCAGAAATGAGCAGAAGTAGCAGAGAAGCATGACATTGATGTTAAAACAACAAAACATTCGAGACAAAGTTACGGACTAGATTTTGAGGCAAAGGATTTTGAACACATGAGATAAGCAGGAATGAAAGCACATTTGAGGGACTTGCTGCAGAGTGCACAAATTTGGGGAGCATTTGAAAAGTGGGAAGGCAGATGGGCAAGGAAGAAATAGAAATGAAAACGAGATTCAGAAGAAGAAACAGAGGGAGCAGAGAAAGGGGAATCAGTTAAAATGCTTCCGATGAGAGACATTCCAGGGGGTCAGTTTGTTCATGTTCCGTGGCACCGAAGTGACATATTGGCCCTCATTACAACATTGGCGGTAAAAGCCGCTTACCGCCATGCAGAAGACCGCCAACACACCGCCGGGGAATTCCGCCACAGCTATTATGACCCACAGTTCGGAATCTGCCAAAATTCAGACACCCACACAAGTTCGCCACACCAAAGGTCAGTGATAAACTGGCAAAAACAAAACCTCCACCGTCACGCCAACAGAAATTCACCCACACTATCACGACACATGAATCCACCTGGCGGTCTTTCAACCGCGGTATTCCATTGGCAGTACACACTGCCGTGCTCAAAATACACACAAATTTACAAAACACAGCCACATTGGACAATTCCAAATACACACACCTGATACACATTCACACACCACTCCCACACACCCAATACAATATAAAACACGCACCCACATCACCCACAAACCCCAACGACCAAAAATTCAGAAAGAAGGCCAGAGAGAGACACCACCAGCAAGAACAACAGCATCCACAGGCACACAACACCATCACCCACAGAACTTCCACGCACCTCATACAACACACCACTACATATCAGCACACTTATCACCACACACTTCACCCCACACATCACCTACACCACCCCATGGCACGGCAAAGACACCCCAGGTTCTCGGAGGAGGAGCTCAGGGTCATGGTGGAGGAAATCGTCCGGGTAGAGCCACAGTTATTCGGATCACAGGTGCAGCACACCTCCATAGCTAGGAAGAGGGAGCTATGGCGCAGAATCGTGGACAGGGTAAACGCAGTGGGACAGCACCCAAGAAATCAGGAGGACATCGGAAGAGATGGAACGACCTACGGGGGAAGGTGCATTCTGTGGTCTCAAGACACCACCTGGCAGTTCAGCGGACTGGCGGCGGACCCCCACCTCCTTCCCCACAACTAACAACATGGGAGGAGCAGGTCTTGGCTATTCTGCATCCTGAGGGCCTCGCAGGAGTAGGTGGAGGAAAGGACGCTGGTAAGTCAAATCTTAACTATTACATCCCCCACCCTACCTGCATGCCAGCACATACCCCCACCCTCACCCTCAGCCCCATCACTCTAACGCCTCACAAATGTCCCTACATCACAAAGCACACATCCTAACACCAAGCCCTGCATGCAACAACAAAGCATGGACACCCATCACCAAAGCATGCCCAGTGCACATACCCATACAACCCCCAAACTATCATCACACAAGTTCCCACACAGGAATGCAAGCACTGGGGTACATGGTCACCCACCCATTGCACACCATGGCACACACAGATGTAATAACCATCCTTTTATACCCCTGCAGGATCCCTACCCTACGTCACCGGACAAGAGGGTCCACATATGTCCACACCACCAACAGAAGAGGCTCACAGTGATGACAGCAGCTCTGTCCAACTGGATCTAGATGACCAGCCCGGCCCATCGGGGACCTCTGGACAGTCGGTTCCCCTGACACAGTCACACGCCACTACAGACCTTCCCCCCCTGGAAACCCCAGCACAGCACCCACCCAACGGGCCTATACCTCCGTCCCCAGGACACGCCAATCAACAGTGTGTCCACCACTACAGGGAACCCAGGCTAACCCACCACCCCAACAACAACAGGGACCTGGGGCAGTGGCAGTGGGCACACGGTCCAGGGGACGGAGGCCCAGGAACACAGGGAAACTGGGAGGGCTGCTGTGCGACAGGGGGCAGACAGGCCAAGGGAACCCACTCTCCACAAGGCCCTCTCCTCCATCATGGGAGCATACCACCACTCCCAGGAGACAATGGCAATGGTACTGGACAAGTTTCAGGAGACCCAGTGCCTGCAGGAGGAACAGTATATGGGCTTCAGGGAGGAACTCAGAACCATCAGCTCCACCCTGGGCACCATTGTAGGGGTGCTGAAGGAACTCGTGAACACCAGGAGGTACACTGTGGCACTACAAGGGGCCCCTGACACTAGCAATAGGACGATGAACTGCCCACCACCTCCGCCGACACTAGTGGACAGGACGCCCCGTCACAGGACCACCACACCAGCACCCCACCACCTGCAGAGGGAGAACCACCCCGCAAACGGTCCCTGAGATCCAGTACAAAGACAGAGCACGATGCCAAGACATGAGACAACCCTGATTGTTATCCTACTGTCCCACTTTGTCACCCTGTCCATACTTAAACTGCCCCAGCTCCACTTCCTATGCCCATATGAGCAATGCACCTGTGAGACTAATAGACTGTACTCTGCCATGGACATTCCTCCGCCATCACCCCTCACCATTTTACTACCCCCTCCAATATTGAGCACTTAAATAAACACACTTAAAGCACAAAACAATCTGGAGTCTGTCTGTGATTTCGAAATAGTGTATTAGCAATAACAGTGACAAAATGCGCTTACAATTGTAATGTCAACATACCTATGTCACACAGCCATACCTATGTCACACAGCTCTAGTCCATGAGTTAATCTAAGCAGATGTCACACAGTGGGACCCACATCTGTGAAATCATAAGGGAAAGTGCCAACTCAGTGCCAACACACTGGCTGAAAAGGTGAGACAGTAGAGAGGTAGTAGTGTTAGAGTACATGTAGTAGGCAGGTCTGTACTCTTACCTGTGTCTCACTGGAAATATTGCTGGATTGCTGAGTCGCAGTTGTTCATTTCTTCTTCCTCGGCTTCCTCGTCTTCACTGTCCAGAGGCTCCACAGCTGCCACAACACCACCATCTGGACTATCCTCCTGCAGAAAAGGCACCTGTCGTCGCAAAGCCAAGTTGTGAAGCATACAGCAGGCCACGATGATCTGGCACACCTTCTTTGGTAAGTAGAATAGGGATCCACCTGTCATATAGAGGCACCAGAACCTGGCCTTCAGGAGGCCGAAGGTCCGCTCGATTACCCTCCTAGTTCACCCATGGGCCTCATTGTAGCATTCCTCTGCCCTTGTCCTGGGATTCCTCACTGGGGCCAGTAGCCATGACAGGTTGGGGTAACCAGAGTCACCTGCAAATGGCGAGGGACAACTGTTAGACACGCACTAACCTGTGGGGATATCCCCAGACAACCATTCCCACTGTCTTGCTCCCAGGTGCTCACCTAATAGCCACACACGGTGCCTCTGGAGTTGCCCCATCACATAAGGGATGCTGCTATTCCGCAGGATGTAGGCGTCATGCACTGAGCCAGGGAACATGGCATTCACATGGGAGATGTACTGGTCGGCCAAACATACCATCTGTACATCTGTACATTCATTGAATGATAACTCTTCCTGTTTCTGTATACCTGTTCACTCCTGTGGGGGGGGACCAAAGCCACATGGGTCCCATCAATGGCACCTATGATGTTGGGGATATGTCCCAGGGCATAGAAATCACCTTTCACTGTAGGCAAATCCTCCACCTGGGGAAAAAGATGTGGCTCCGCATGTGTTTCAGAAGGGCAGACAACACTCTGGACAACACGTTCGAAAACATAGGCTGGGCCATCCCTGATGCTATGGCCACTGTCGTTTGAAATGACCCACTTGCAAGGAAATGGAGCACTGATAGCACCTGCACTTGAGGGGGGATTCCTGTGGGATGGCGGATTGCGGATCAAGTCTGGCTCCAACTGGGTACACAGTTCCTGGATTGTGGCATGGTCAAGCCTGTATGTGATAATCACATGTTGCTCCTCCATTGTCGTCAGGTCCACCAACGGTCTGTACACCGGAGGATGCCGCCATCTCCTCACATGTCCCAGCGGACGGTGCCTATGAAGGACAACAGCGAGCACAGAGTCAAACAACTCAGAGGTACGTACCCACAGTTTACACAGAACACCATTCATACACAAAAGGTGGCCTGTATGTGTGTTGAGTCTAGGCCTAGGTATGTGTGACGCAGATGAAAATTAATCCATGTGGGCTCCTGAAATGGCAGCTGCCTGACCTCTAAAGTGGGACAATGGGATGTGAGGTAACTGTGCCGGCGTTGTACACCTTCGCGGAAGGCAGTTGAAGACCGCAGCACAATGCTGCATTGGTTAGCATTGGACCCTATGTGTCCCCGGAGCCAATGACGATTTTCTCCGGCAGTGACGGTACGCACCACAGCGGACGTGACTGCCACTTTCTATCTGTTCAATCACTCGATATCTGATCTTCAACAGGAGAGGACCTACACTGCAAGTGCTGCTGTGACCTCGGTCTGGAAGAGACAATGGCTTGAGTGTCTGGGGAAAGGGCCCCTGCCTTCACATCGGAGGAGTTGGAGAAACTCGTGGATGGGGTCCTCCCCCAGTACACGCTACTCTACGGTCCTCCAGACAAACAGGTAAGTATACTGGGAGCATGCTGTATGGGCAATGCCTGTGTGGAGAGGGCTGGATGTAAGAAGGAAGGGGGGAGAGAGCGGCATGCATGAAATGACGGTGATTGCATGTGCCACATGGCAAGGATAGGGATGGGGGCCAATCACTTTGACGGTGCAGTTGGTAATAACTTACTCTTCCCCCTGTACATTTCATGTAGGTCAGCGCCCACCAGAAAAAAGATATTTGGCGTGCCATCGCCAAGGACGTCCGGACCCTGGGGGTCTACCACAGACGGAGCACCCACTGCTGGAAAAGATGGGAGGACATTCGCCGCTGGAGCAAGAAGATGGCGGAGGCTCAGCTGGGGATGGCCTCCCAACGTGGGAGGGGTGCCCGTTGCACCATGACCCCCATGATGTTCAGGATCCTGGTGGTGGCCTACCCAGAGTTAGATGGGCGCTTCATGGCATCACAGCAGACACAAGGGGGTGAGTACACTCTCATTCTGCTGACTTTCCATGCAGTGGAGGGTTCTGGGTGGGGGAGGTGGGCTGTCGGTTTCCCTAGGCCAGGGCGAGTTCCGTAGGCAAGGTCCCTCCGTAAGGCAGGACATGTGGCACCCCACCCCACCTCTGTAGAATGCCAAGTACACCTAGTCATGCCCCTGTGCCATCTATGTGTGCAGATGTCGTCCACAGCCTTGTAGGGCATTTCCCAGGAATTGAACAGTGGAGCCCAAGAGTGCGGCGTAGTGCAGGGGGCTTCTGTGTCTGTAGTGTCTGCCAATGGTAGCGGTAATGCATGCACTCAACATGTCTTTCTTCTGTCATCCCCCCCTTTTTGTGGTCTCCCTGTTCTTGTGTACATTAGCATCATCACATGAAGGAGCAGTGGCACCGGAGCACCAGGGGGCTGCATCCCACATGGCCATGGAGGGCCACACTACAGACTCGGACTTCACCAGTGGGACGGAGGATGAGGGGAGCTCCATGGCGGGGACAGGAGCTGACACCAGTGACACGGACTCGTCCTCTGATGTGAGCTCCCTTGTAGTGGCGGCAACATCTGCGCCCCCCCATCTATAGGTACAGCCGCCACCCCCCCTTCCAGCACTGCCCTCCCAGCAGCCTCTCAGCCTTTGCCCCGTGCCCGCTCGCCCAGGAGGGTGGGCATCACCTTCGCCCCAGGCACGTCAGGCCCTGCCCCAGTCACCCCTGCTGCCCTCAGTGAGCAGGCAATTGACCTCCTCAGGTCCCTCATTGTTGGGCAGTCTACCATTTTGAATGCCATCCAGGGTGTAGAAAGGCAGTTGCAACAAACCAATGCATTCCTGAAGGGCATTCATTCTGGTCAGGCGGCCCTTCATTGAGCTTTTCAGACTCTGGCCTCAGCACTGAGACAGCCATTGTTCCTGTGTCTAGCCTCGCCCCTCCAACTTCCTCCACCCCGACCCAATCCCCTGTACCTCATCCCATCCCAGTTACACCTTCAGACCAGCATGCACACACCTCAATACACAAGGGAAGCTCAGGCAAACATAAGCACCACACACCCCACAGGTACTCATGCAAGCATCACACACATGCAGAGACACCAACATCCACTGCCTCCACTGTGTCCCCATCCTCCTCGTCTCCCTCCTCCCTCCCAGTCTCGTCTACACTCACACCTGCATGCACTACCGCTACAGCCACTACGTCCCTCTCCAGCACACCCACCACCACACCCGCTCACGTGCAGTCACCACCCCCACCACCATTCACACGTCCCCTGTGTCCTCTCCCAGTGTGTCTGTGACGCCCCCTCCCAAGATACACAAACGCAGGCACACACCCACCCAACAGCCATCCACCTCACGACAGCCTCCAGCGCATGCACCTTCACCCAAAGTTAGCAAACAAACACCTCCTACAACCACCACCTCTTCCTCCACTCCCAAACCCCCTCTTAGCTACCCGTCCCAGTGTGTCCAAGAAACTTTTCCTATCCAACCTTGACCTCTTTCCCACACCTCCCCCACCCCATCCGTCTCCTAAGTCCCGAACTAGCACCTCAGCTACAACATCTCCGGGACTAGTGGTGCCTGTAGTCACTGGAATCTGGAGTGCACCGGCCACCGGGGCAGCCTGTGTGGCACGGAGCCATAGCACAGACAGTCCCCCCACCTGTGAAGCATCAGAGGTTGGCCAGTGCCCGGCGTGAGAGGGGGAAGACTCCAGCCACCAAAGCCGCTCCCAGGGGTCCTGGTGGGAGTGTGGACTCAGCTGTGACACCCTCTAAGGTGGGGAAGGGCCACAAGAAACCAGAAAAGTCTGGGAAGAGCAGCACGGTGGAGAAGACCGCCATAATCCCCGCTGCCCAGGAGGCCACCTCCAGCACCAGCCCAGCTGCCCAGGACAGGACCGCCAGCACAAGCCCAGCTGCCAGGACAGGACCGCCAGCACAAGCCCAGCTGCACAGGACCGCCAGCACAAGCCCAGCTGCCCAGGAAAGGACCGCCAGCACAAGCCCAGCTGCCCAGGACAGGACCGCCAGCACAAGCCCAGTTGCCCAGGACAGGACCGCCAGCACAAGCCAAGCTGTCCAGGACAGGACCGCCAGCACAAGCCCAGCTGCCCAGGAGGCCACCACCAGCACCAGCCCAGCTGCCCAGGAGGCCACTGCCAGCACAAGCCCTGCTGCCCAGGAGGCCACCGCCAGCACCAGCCCAGCTGCCCATGAGGCCACCTCCAGGCACAAGCCCAGCTGCCCAGGAGGCCACCGCCAGCAAAAGCCCCACTGGGCCATGAAGGACCGCCAGCAGCTGAGTCCCTGCTATGGAGACCGCCGCCTCAAGCACCGCTGAACATGGCACCGCCATCTCAAGCACCGCTGAACATGGCACCGCCATCTCAAACACCGCTGAACAGGGCACCGCCGTCTCAAGCACTGCTGAACAGGCCACCGCTGTCTCAAGCACAGCTGAACAGGCTACCGCCGTCTCAAGCACCGCTGAACAGGGCACCGCTGTTTCAAGCACCACTGAACAGGGCACCGCCGTCTCAAGCACCGCTGAACAGGGCACCACCATCTCAAGCACCGCTGAACAGGGCACCGCTGTCTCAAGCAACGCTGAACAGGGCACCGCCATCTAAAGCACCGCTGGCCCATGAGCGGCAAGGGCACTGACGCAACTGAGTCCGTCACGGGGTGAATGATGCACATCCACTACCTCTCTCCTTGGCAGGATGAAACACTCTGGGCACAAGGCCCCCTCCAGAACCAGTGGAGACTGTCATCCACTACCTCTGTCCTTAGCAGGATGAAGCACTCTGGGCATAATGCCCCCTCCAGAACCAGTGGAGTATCAAATCCACTACGTCTGTCCTTGGCAGGATGAAGCACTCTGGGCACAAGGCCCCTTCCAGAACCAGTGGAGACTGTCATCCACTTGAGAGACTGTGGCTTTGCACTCCCCAGGATTGAACAGTGGGCAAATCACCCACTGTAGAGACTTGTGAGACTGTGGCTTTGCACTCCCCAGGATTGAACAGTGGGCAACCCACCCACTGTAGAGACTTGTGAGACTGTGGCTTTGCACTCCCCAGGATTGAACAGTGGGCAACCCACCCACTGTAGAGACTTGAGAGACTGTGGCTTTGCACTTCCCAGGATGAAGCAGTGGGCAACCCACCCACTGTAGAGACTTGTGAGACTGTGGCTTTGCACTCCCCATGATTGAACAGTGGACAACTCACCCACTGTAGAGACTTGTGAGACTGTAGCTTTGCAGTCCTCAGGATTGAACAGTGGGCAAACCACCCACTGGAGAGACTTGTGAGACTGTGGCTTTGCACTCCTCAGGATTGAACAGTGGGCAAACCACCCATTGTAGAGACTTGTGAGACTGTGGCTTTGCACTCCCCAGGATTGAACAGTGGACAACCCACCCACTGTAGAGACTTGTGAGACTGTGGCTTTGCACTCCCCAGGATTGAACAGTGAGCATGTGGCCCTCTCGTGGACTTGGCGTCGTCACTCAAGCGGCTGAGGTGCCCCCCCTTTCCCTCCCCCTGAGGTGCCTGTTTAGTTGCTGTCTGCTGCCCCTGCAGTGTTGTCTCCGTCATGGTCGGGAATATTGTATGGGCCTCGCCCATACTGTGTGGTCCCAGTGTTCCACGGACTTTATTAGAGCACTACCTGGACTACTATGCTTGGAATATATCTTGTACATGGTGTATATATATATATATATATATATATATATATATGTGTCTGCCTACTTGCTTTTAATATATTACAATGGTTACACTCATTTTCTATTGTCTTTGCATTCTTATGGGGGGTGTGGGGGGTGTAACTGTGATGTATTGATATGCATTAGTGAGTGTGTTGTGGTGGGTGAGGGTGCGGGTGTTGCGTGTTGCGTGTCCCTGTTTTTTCCCTCCCCCTCCCCTGTGTCATAGGTGCAGTACTCACCGTGTTCTTCGCCGCCGGCGTTCGTGCTTCTGGTAGAGGAGCAGGAAGACTATTGCAGGTAGAATTTGGAGTTCCAGATCCATGGCGTCCTCGTTCCTCGTTGAGTGTTTCCTTCAGGATTCCTGTTTCTGCCGTGTTTTTATATGCGGTGAATCCGCCCTGGAAAAGGTGGCGGATTGGCCTGTCATAATAATGTGGGCGTTACATTGTCTCCCGCCTGTCTGTTGGCGGTGACCGCCGTTCTGTTTGTTTGTACCGCTGTGGCGGTCGGAGTGTTAAAGTGGCTGTCTTTGTTGCCGGTTTCCGCCACGGTCGTAATTGCTAATTTTTTGCCGCCGGGCTGTTGGCGATGTTACCGCCGCTTTAACACCGACCGCCAGGCTTGTAATGACCACCATTGTCTTTTACAAATGATTATCCCAGATTGAGAGAGAAGCCATTTGAATGGTATCAACAGACTGAGAGGTTCGTGAAACCCTCTACGGGCCTGATTACAACTTTGGAGGAGGTGTTAATCCGTCCCAAAAGTGACGGTAAAGTGACGGATATACCACCAGCCGTATTACAAGTCCATTATATCCTATGGAACTCGTAATACGGCTGGTGGTATGTCTGTCACATTTGGGACGGATGAACACCTCCTCCAAAGTTGTAATCAGGCCCTTAGGGGCATATTTATACTCTGTTTGTGCCGGAATTGCGTCGTTATTTTTGACGCAATTCCGACGCAAAACTAACTCCATATTTATACTTTGGCGTTAGAAGCGTCTAGCGCCAAAGTCCATGGAGTTTGCGTCATTTTTTTGCGTGGACACCTACTTTGCGTTAATGATATGCAAGGTAGGCGTTCCCGTCTAAAAAATTGACTCCGAGGCATGTGCGCCGTATTTACACTCCCGGGCAAAAATCACGCCCGGGAGTGGGCGGGTCAAAAAAAATGACATCCAGCCGCTTTTGCGTCGTTTTTTAGCGCCTGGTCAGGGCAGGCGTTAAGGGACCTGTGGGCTCAGAAGGAGCCCAGAGGTGCCCTCCCATGCCCCCAGGGACCCCCCTGTCACCCTTGCCCACCCCAGGAGGACGCCCATGGATGGAGGGACCCATCCCAGGGAACATAAGGTAAGTTCAGGTAAGTAATTTGTTTTTGTTTTTTTGGGTGGCATAGGGGGGCCTGATTTGTGCCCCCCTACATGCCACTATGCCCAATGACCATGCCCAGGGGACATAAGTCCCCTGGGCATGGCCATTGGGCAAGGGGGCATGACTCCTGTCTTTGCTAAGACAGGAGTCATTTCAATGGGGGTTGGGAGTCGAAACAAATGGCGCAAATCGGGTTGAGCCGATATTTTTGCCTCAGCCTGACTTGCCCCATTTTTTGGCGCCCAAGCTCCATATTCTCCCACGCCAGCGCTGCCTGGTGTACGTCATTTTTTTTGACGCACACCAGGCAGCGCCGCCGGCTAACGCCGGCTAATGTCATTGAATAAATACGGCGCCGCATGGTGCTTCAGAATGGCGTTAGCCGGCGTTAGATTTTTCGACGCACAACTGCGTTGGCGCAGTTGTGCGTCGAAAAGTATAAATATGGCCCTTAGTGTTTGTGGGAGGACTTGAATACCTTATTCGAGATAGTTGTGCCATCCGACCTATGGGTTGAATGTAAGAGGGCAGTAGACTGGCCAATGAGTGAACCTGAAAGGAACAAGATTACAGGCGCACTATCAACTGAGGTAATGAAAAATTATTATAAGGTGATTGAGTTCCTGAAAATTAGGATTTCTCCTAAAAACATTGATTGGCAGAGTATTGACAGGACAGTCCAGGAAACTAAGGAGTCAATGCATACTTATTATGAAAGGTTGTTAAAGGCTTTCAAGGAGTACAGTGGCAAGGAAGTGGTTGAACCAAAAGACATGTTACATTTTGTGTTTTAGATTTGTTGAAGGCTTGAGACCTGAAGTAGGGCAGATGATCAATAATCACTTGATTTGCTGGCTGGCAAAGCTGATTGATGAGGTGTTGCAGTATGCTAAATATTGTAGTGATGAGATTGAATTTAAACAAAAGAAGTTGAAAGAAAAGGCAATGGTGATGCAGATTAAGGCAGCACAATCAGGAGTACAAGGAGCTTTAGTGCTGCCAATGCTGCCGCAACAGAGAGCCGTCACGTTTCAACCTCAAGTGAGGGGTAGAGGACGTGGAATGGATATGATGCGTGGTCCAGATCTAAGCACTGTGGTTGTTCAGAATGACATGCAGGGTATGAAAATGATGTTGCAATGTCATTTGTGCGGAAACGTGGGACACTGGAAGCGAAGTGCCCATTGATGGTACAGGAAGGAATGGTTCAGCAAGGCAAGGTTGGTGCAACTCAAACTGTAAGACTCCCAAGAATGAGGGGCATAGTTCCGAATGCTCAAAATCGGGGTCAGAATTTCTTGCCTGTACAACAGTTGCAGGTGCCTCGAGCACAATTTACTTCCTTAACACCAGTACAGCAGCAGATTTCTATAGTGCCTAGACAGCAAATGCACATACCCCAAGCACCGATGGAGCAGCAACAAGTTATGCTTACTCAACAGGTCACAGGTCAGAGACCAGACAATAGCAACAATACAATACACCAGTTCCCATTTCACAGTGAGAATGAAATAAACGATGAATGGAGGAGTGACAGTTCAGATGAAGGAGCTTGTATTCTTGCTGCGTCCCTAGAAGTAGATCAGAGAGGGTTTTTTGTGAAGGGAAAAGTAATGGGACATAAGGTCTCCTTCCTGGTTGACAATGGAGCTACGCGCTCCACAGGGAGGAGTGTGGAAGTACCAGATTTTCCCCTTTCCGGCAGGACAGTTCAGGTTGTGGGAGTAGAGAATAGGCAGTTAACGAACCCTATCACAGAACTGGTGCAAGTTGACATCGGAAATTACTTGGGATTGCACAGATTTGTGGTGTGTGACTCAAGTCCTGTGTCCTTTCTAGGCAGAGATTTATTGTGCAAGATCAAATGTTCCCTAAATTGTACAGATGCAGGGATAGAGGTCCAAAAAAGGTACTTAATAATGCTAACGAAGAATACCAATTGATTGACATTTTTCCGATGTTCACACTGTAGGAGTTGCATGCAGACCTGCAGGGAACAGTACAGGAGAAGGTTTGGGATTTGACAGGGAAAGAAGTGGAATTGATCAAAGGAGTGGAGCCTATTAAAATCACTTTGAAGCCAAATGTTGAGTTCCCGAAACTTCCACAGTATAACATGGCACAGGATGTGATAATGAAAGTGGCGCAGATAATTGGAGACTTCCTGAAGCAGGAAGTTCTAAGGGAAATGTTGAGAAGCCCATGTAATTCACTGATAATGGGATTGCAAAAGCCTTGTGGGAAGGTACGGGTTGTGCAGAACTTGCGAAAAGTGAATGACATGGTGGTTAAGTTTTGCCTGATTGCGCCCAATCCAGCAGTGATATTGTTTCAGATTCCTTGGGAGGCAGAGTGGTTCACGGTGGCTGATTTGTCACAAGCTTTCTTTTCAGTGCCACTTCATGAGGATAGTCAGTTTCTTTTCAGTTTCAAATTCCTAGATAAAGTCTATAGTTGGTGCAGGCATCCACAAGCGTATACGGAGTCACCATCCTTGATCAATCAGATTTTGAAGAAGAATTTGGAGTCATTGAAATTACCCTGCCAATCGACTCTTGTGCAGTACATTGATGACTTATTGATTGCCTCCAGAACAAGGGATGAATGTAAGCATGACTCAATTGCCCTGTTGAATCATTTGGGAGACTTTGGACACAAGGTCTCACCTGCGAAGTTGCAGTACTGCCAGAAGTCTTTCAAATACTTGGGAAATCAATTTGAGAAAGGGCTGAGAAGAATTTCCCGAGAAAGGATTACAATGATATTGCAGAGAAATCCCATGACTTCCCAGAAAGATGTGTGCATGTTTTTGGGAATGGTAGGGTAGTATAGACAATGGATTCTGAATTTTGCTGGGATAGCAAAACCCCTACAGCAGTTGAGACACAAAGGAGTTACAGATCCCATTAGCCTAGTTGAGGATCAAATGAGGGGTTTCACTGAATTGAGAGAGAGTTTGTGCAAAGCTCCAGCATTGGGAATGCCTGATTACACAAAGCCTTTCACATTGTTTTGTCATGAACATGATGCTTGTTCTTTGTCTGTTTTGACACAGGTCCATGGAGGTGCTTCTCGCCCACTAGCCTATTTTTCAGCTACATTGGACCCAGTTGCAGCAGCTTTACCAGATTGTCTGCGAGCAGTAGCCACAGTTGGTCAAAGTCTTTCCCAATGTGAAGGGGTGGTCATGGGATACCCAGTAACTGTAATGGTACCACATTCTGTTAAAATTTTATTGATAAGAAAGAAAACATTATTGCCAAGGGATACTGTTGAAATTGAAAAGGAGGAGGATATACTGTAGAACATGATTGTCTTGAAGTAACTGAATTATGTACAAAGCCTAGACCTGATATCAGAGATACACGATTAGAAGAAAATGACCAAATTGTCTTTGTTGATGGTTCATGCTTTAGAGATGGAACAGGCACTTTGAGAGCAGGATATGCCGTATGTACTATTACAGGAACCCTAGAAGCATCTTGACTTCCTGGTGTATATTCAGCACAAGTATCAGAACTGGTGGCTCTTACTAGAGCTTGTTATGTTTCAACCAGGCTGCGAGTGACAATATACACTGATAGTCAGTACGGATTTGGAATTGTTCATGATTTTGGTCAATTGTGTTCGCAAAGAGGTTTCATGATCTCAAGTGGAACCCTAATACGAAATGGTGACAGGATAAAAGAATTACTGTATGCAATTCAATTGCTTGAGGAGATTGCTGTGGTAAAATGCAGTGTGCATCAAAAAATGCCAGATTACATTTCCTTGGGAAATGGGTATGCAGATCAGGTTGCAAGGTTTTGCGCCCTGAACTGTATATCGTTTAAGGACAAGTGGGAATGCCAGAAGAGACCAGTTGTGCAAATGTTTGTATTAAAAATAATCGATACTCTAGAAGAATTAAAAACATTACAAGAACATGCAGACAAGGAAGAGAAAAAGCAGTGGGCAAAGCTGAAATGTGTACAGAGACCAGATGAAATCTGGGTATCTGAGGAGGGTCAGATGGTATTGCCGAATTATCTGTTGACTCAGATGACTCGGTATTACCATGGTCAGGCACACATCGGAAGGGATGCCATGATTAGGCTGTTCAAAGTTGACTGGTTCAATCCAAAATTTAGACAAGCAGCTGAAGCAGTATGTCACAGGTGTGTGATCTGTCAGCAGTTAAACATGGGAAAAGGGACAGTGATAAATTTGAGCCACATTGGAAGAGCAGGAGGACCATTCAGTAGAATGCAATTGGATTTCATTGAGGTGCCTGCATGTGGTGGATTGAAATACGAGTTGGTGATTGTGTGTGTGTTTAGTCATTGGATTGAAGGCTACCCCACCTGCAGAAATGATAGTCTCACAGTTGCAAAGTGTTTCCTTAGAGAACTGATACCCAGGTTCGGATTCCCGATCGCTTTAGAATCAGATAGGGGAACACACTTCAATAAGAAAGTGATAAAGCTCTTATGTGCAACACTAAACATTAAACAGAAGCTCCACTGCAGCTGTCGTTCAGAGGCGTCAGGACTTGTAAAGCAATTAAATGGTACTCTGACATCAAGAAATGCCAAAATGTGCGCTGCCACAAATCTGAAATGGCCGGATGCATTGCCTTTAGTGTTGATGTCAATGAGAAATATACCTGACAGGAAGACAGGATTGTCTCCGCATGAGATTCTTATGGGAAGAGCAATGAGATTGCCAGCAATACCAGCCACTGCTCTTGTCAATATTACAGATGATATAGTGTTAGACTACTGCAAGGGTCTAGCTGATGTAGTTCAATCTTTTTCTCAGCAGGTACAAGCCGTTACCCTGCCACCTATCCATGACCCAGGCCACAATCTAAGAGCGGGAGATTGGGTCGTGATCAAAAGGCATGTGCGAAAGACGTGCCAAGAGCCACGTTGGAGAGGTCCATATCAAGTGCTGCTGACAACTACAACAGCTGTGAGGTGTGCAGGGTTGCCTAACTGGATACATGCAAGCCATACAGAGAAAGTGGTGAGTCCTCAGGATCATGAAGAAGTGTTGCTGAGAACGCCAGCAGCAGCAAAACAAATAGTTCTACCTGAACCAGAACCAGAGCAGGTCGAGCCGGAAGTGGATCCAAAATTGTCAGAAGATGGATTGATCACCGCAGTAAGAGACGAGGGTGTGGAAACTCAAGAGAAAGAACAAGCAATAAATGCAGCAGAAGTGACAAGAGATCAATGCACAGGAGAGCTTCTTACAAAAACAAAGAGTGCTGAATTGCAAGGAGATCAAGTGCTGGAGCCTGAGGGGGAAAGAGTTGAGACAGGTCGAAGCCAAAGTGACCTGACTCCTCCTGGACCCGTTGCAGGTCCATTAAGAGAAGGCACTTCAGATAAGGTGAAGGAGAAGAGTCCGATCTTGAAGAGATTGTTGACAGAAGGTGCGAGAAAAGGAGATCACTGGCCTGAGTCTCAAATAGGCAAGAAAAATGACTTGGTTATAAATGAAACAATAGAGGAATAAGTAGACACCACAAAGAAAGATGAATTGAGTGACGGAGAATTGACAGGAGAAAGGAGGTTGAAAAGGAAGAGAGTAGCAAGTCAAAAATACACAGGACCAGAGTGGGCATATGCTGGAACAAGTGATTGGCAAAACGAGTTTATGTCTTTTTGTATTGATAGAGAAGTCCCAAATCAGTGTTTTGATGCAACCTGAAGGAGAAAATCAATAGACTTGCCCATTGAGCAAAAAGGAGAAGAAGCTGAGATTAATTATTTTACCGGAAAAGACACTGATAACCTGATATGACACTTAGGGGCATATTTATACTCTGTTTGTGCCAAATGTGCTTCAAAAATTTTGACGCACAATCAGCGCAAACCCTGCCCCATATTTATACTTTGACGTCCGACCCCGCGGGCTTCAAAATTCCACTGTGTGCGTCATTTTTTGAAAGGGGGAAACAGCCTTGCGTTAATTATATGCAAGGTAGGCGTTCCCTTCCAAAAAATGACTCTAAGGCCTGTGCCCCATATTTATACTCTGACGTCATTTTGACGCACAGGAGGGGGTGGGCCTTAAAAAACGACGCACAGCCTGATGGGCGCCGTTTTTTTACGCCTGGGTCAGGGCAGGCGTTAAGGGACCTGTGGGCTCGGAAGGAGCCCAGAGGTGCCCTCCCCTGCCCCCAGGGACACCCCCTGCCACCCTTGCCCACCCCAAGAGGACACCCAAGGATGGAGGGACCCATCCCAGGGAAGTAAAGGTAAGTTCGGGTAAGTATTTTTTCAGATTTTTTTTGTGGCATAGGGGGGGCCTGATTTGGGCCCCCCTACATGCCACTATGCCCAATGACCATGCCCAGGGGACAGAAGTCCCCTGGGCATGGCCATTGGGCAAGGGGGCATGACTCCTGTCTTTGCTAAGACAGGAGTCATGTCAATGGAGGTTGGGCGTCAAAGAAAATGGCGCAAATCCGGTTTGAGGCCTGAATTTTGCCTCAGACCTGACTTGCCCCATTTTTTGACGCACAACCCCCATTTTCCCATATGCCGGCGCTGCCTGGTGTGAATCATTTTTTTTGACGCACACCAGTCCGCAGCGCCGGCTAACGTCATTCCATAAATGAGGCGCCCGCATGGCGCGTTGGAATGGCGTTAGCTGGCTGTAAAAATTTTTACGCACAACTGCGTTGGCGCAGTTGTGCATCAAAAAGTATAAATATGGGCCTTAAAATCCTGGAGATGACCAGCTGCTAATCAATTTTGACAAAGGAAGTTAAGGAGTCCTGTTGTGTGAAGCTGAAGTGTGAAAAAGAAGTATATTTTAGATTTTTGATTTTTTTTCGTGTACAGATCATGGCTAGATTAGATAACAACACTAGACACATTAGGTATTGTAGATATTTGAGTGTAGGAATGGCGATTGTGTGTGGAATATTGTTTATAATAATGATTGTGGGAATATCAATCCATGAGGTGAGAGAAGCTAAGGCTACATCTGTTCTCAAGACTACTACACTAACAGCTAAAGAGAAGTTTAAATTAGATGAGCAATATTTGCATGATTATACTAACGCAAAGGGAGAGCTGTCTTCTAATGTCTTTTATCGTTTGAGTGAGTATGTAGAAACGATGAATGCAAGGGATTGTCTTGTGTGTACGCAAATACCTTCATCTGTGGAAGAAGGGGTCACTTACCATAGTCTACCTCTGACTTACAGCATAACTTGTAGTTTGTTATTAACTTGATTCTATAATCAGGAATATATTCAGTATTTTTACTCAAATTATGATATTGTATTTTCTTTTGTTCCTATAGTTAGATATTTTAGTAAAATAGCTGAAGATCATGATATAGTATTAGTTAGAGGATTCTTTGAACCTACACTGACCTTTGGCACGGCTTATGCGCTGTATAAAAATTGTACTTGCTTATTAACACCGATAGAAAAGAGCTTTATTGGGCATACTGATGATAGGAGAAAAGCAATAAAAGAAAAACTAGAAAAAGGGTTAGAGAAGAAAACTTACAAGAATGATTATGCTTACACTGCCATTAAAACACAAGGGAAATTAGCCTCAGATGCATTACATGTAGGGAAGCTTTGTATATATAGGCCAAAATCACGCACTGACACTTTATTTGTGGGAACGAGTGAATGTAGGCATGTGTTTTTGTTTCAGAGTAAATGGACATTTATGCTGAATGGTGCAGACCCTGTGATTCCTGTAATCTATTATATTTGTGGACTTAATGCTTATTACCATCTCCCTAAGGGATGTTACTTGGGAAGAGTTTTTCCTAAGGTTTATCAAATAGATGAACTGAAAATATACCGAAAATGAATGAGTTACACCAAATGAGACAAAGGAGAGAGACACCTTCTGCACTTGTAGGGGATATTTTTGGAGCAGTAATTCCTTCTGTAGGAGTTCTATTGAATGCAAATAAGATACGAAAGCTGACAACTATAGTAGATAATATGTTAACCAATTTTACAGGAGCTATACATTACATTTACTAAACACTGAATTAGCTGCGGATCAAGCTATGACGCTTCAAAATAGGCTTGCTTTAGACATAATATTAGCGAAGGACAGAGGAGTCTGCAAAATGATTAATGAAAAGCACTGTTGTTCATATATACCTGAAAGTGAGAAAGAGGTAAAAGATTTGCTTACTAATTTAACTAATGCAAGTAAGGACTTGAAAGAGCTGAAGGAACCAGGAGTTTGGGAAAAGGTCAGAAATGGATTTGTTACAATAGGTAACTGGTTTAGTCACATTTGGGGTGGGATACTGTAGAAAATTGTCCAGGGAATATTAATTGTGATCATTGCTATATTAGGATTATGGGAGGCATGCAAATTATGGAAGACAATTCAACTAAAAAGGGCTAAAAATAATCAGAGGAGGGAAGAACAACCCAGAAGAAGAATCTATAGAGAAAATATAAGCAGAAGAGATCAAAATGTAGCTGAAAGTAATTTGCATGAGAATACCCCCCCTTGCATACATTATGAGTGGCGCAGACATAGGCCCTCATTCTGACCTTGGCGGGCGGCGGAGGCCGCCCGCCAAAGTCCCGCCGTCAGGTTACCGTTCCGCGGTCGAAAGACCGCGGCGGTAATTCTGACATTCCCGCTGGGCTGGCGGGCGGCCGCCTTCAGGCCGCCCGCCAGCCCAGCGGGAAAGAGGCTTCCACGATGAAGCCGGCTCGGAATCGAGCCGGCGGAGTGAAAGCTGTGCGACGGGTGCAGTTGCACCCGTCGCGTATTTCACTGTCTGCGCAGCAGACAGTGAAATACATTTAGGGGCCCTCTTACGGGGGCCCCTGCAGTGCCCATGCCAGTGGCATGGGCACTGCAGGGGCCCCCAGGGGCCCCGCGACCCCCCCTACTGCCATCCAGTTCCCGGCGGGCGGACCGCCGGGAACTGGATGGCGGTAGGGGGGGTCGGAATCCCCTCGGCGCCTTGGAGGATTCCAATGGGCGGCGGTACACTGGCAGGTGACCGCCAGTGTTGCCGGTCCGACCGCGGCTTTACCGCCGCGGTCGGAATGCCCATTGGAGCACCGCCGGCCTGTCGGCGGTGCTCCCGCGGTCCTCCAACCCGGCGGTCATGGACCGCCAGGGTTGGAATGACCACCATAATGTGGTGCAAGGGTTTACAAAGTGGGCAATGCTTGTATTGCACAACTTTGCAAATATGGCACATGGAAAATGCTACCTTAAGGCCACATTTGAGTGAAAGAAATGATGTAAATACAGCAAAAGGTGGCACTCAGGGCATCATAAATATGCCCCGAGGTGTGTTACAGGTTTGGCACCTCCATTCCCCCAGTGATTTCTAATTGTGGCAACCACTGCCCTGTGCAACAGAAATTGGCTTCTTGGTATACCAAATTCTTTTAAAAAATCCTAAAATATTAGCAATACTCCATCCTGGTACATATCCCCTACATGATTAACCCCATAATCAGACTATCTCTCTTTGCCCCCACTGCTTCTATGTGAGCCACTATTTTCAACCACTTTAGTGGCGAATCAGACAAATAAAGGTACCTGAGCATGTTAATCTATTTAGTATGTACTGTCATGGTGCATTTTGTTGTTATTTGTACTGTACTGGCAACTATTGCTTTATATTTTTAATTGAAAACAAAATCTTGTTTAATTTTAGTGTAGCTTACCAGTGTAAATTCCTCCACATTTTTGGAAGAGAAAACCCATGCTCATAAAACAAATTATGCTTTTCATTAACCCCTTTGTAAATTTATGCAAAAACACCTAAACTCTATCATAAATTACATTATCAACCAAATTTACCTTTGTAAATAAGCCCCATTAGAGAATAGAGAATAAACTGAAAATTATTCTCTGGCCAAAGCTTAAAAACTCTGGTGGTCATTACAACGCTGGCGGACGGTGTTAAAGAGGTGGCAAAACCGCCAACAGGCTGGCGGTAAAAAAACTGGAATTATGACCGAGGCGGAAACCGCCAACAAAGACAGCCACTTTAACACTCCGACCGCCACGGCGGTACAGACAAACAGCGCGGCGGTCACCGCCAACAGACAGGCGGAAGACAATGTACCGCCCACAGTATCACAACCTACCAATCCGCCACCTTTTCCGGGGCGGATTCACTGCGGATAAAAACACGGCGGGAACAGCCATTTCAAAGGGAAAACGCACACCTCTACACACTCCACGAGGAACGAAGACACCATGGAGCCGGAACTCCATATTCTGCCAGTGATAGTCTTCCTGCTCCTATACGAGGATCATCAACGCCGGAGGCGAAGAGCACAGTGAGTACTGCACCTACGACTTAGGGGAGGGGGGAGGCAAAAACACAGGGACACACACAACCAACATCCCAAACCCACCCCGACCCTCACCCACTACAACACACACACCAATGCATATCTATATAGGCTGTCATGAGGTGGATGGCTGTTGGGTGGGTGTGTGCCTGCGTTTGTGTATCTTCGTAGGGGGCGTCACAGACACACAGGGAGAGGACACAGGGGACGTGTAAATGGGAGTGGGGGTGGTGACTGCACGTGAGCGGGGTGTGGTGGTGGGTGTGCTGTTGCAGGACATAGTAGCTGTAGTGGTAGTGCATGCAGGTGTGAGTGTAGACGAGACTGGGAGGGAGGAGGGAGACGAGGAGGAGGGGGACACAGTGGAGGCAGTGGATGTTGGTGTGTCTGTATGTGTGTGATGTTTGCGTGAGTGCCTGTGGGATGTGTGGTGTTTATGTTTGCCTGAGTTTCCCTTGTGTGTTGACGTGTGTGCATGTTGGTCTGTAGGTGTGATTGGGATAGGCTGAGGTACAGGGGATTGGGTCAGGGTGGAGGAAGTTGGAGGGGGGAGGCCAGACACAGGGACAATGGCTGCCATCAGTGCTGAGGCCAGAGTTTGCAGGGTTCGATGAAGGGCAGCCTGACCAGAATGAATGCCCTCCAGGAATGCATTAGTGTGTTGCAATTCCCTTTCTACACCCTGGATGGTATTCAAAATGGTAGACTGCCCAACAGTGAGGGACCTGAGAAGGTCAATGGCCTCCTCACTGAGAGCAGCAGAGGTGACAGGGGCAGGTGCTGAGGTGCCTGGGGCGAAGGTGATGCCCACCCTCCTGGGTGATCGGGCATGGGGCGAAGGCTGAGGGGCTGCTGGGAGGGTGCTGCTTGTAGGGGGGTGGCGGCTGTACCTGTAGAAGTGGGGGGCACAGATTGTGTCACCACCATAAGGGAGCTCCCATCGGAGGATGAGTCCGTGTCGCTGGTTGCAGATCCTGTGACCGCCGTCGTGCTCCCCTCGCCCTCCATCCCATTGGTGTATTCTGAGTCCATGGTGCTCCGGTGCCACTGTACCTCCTCCTGATGATGCTGATGCAGACAAGAACAGGGAGACCACAAAAAGGGGGGGGGCCAACAGAAGAAAGACAGGTTGAGTGCATGGCTTACCGCTGCCGTTGGCAGACAATACAGACACAGCAGCCCCCTGCACTACCTCGTGCTGTTGGGCTCTACAGATGCAATTCCTGGGATATGGCCTACATGGCTATGGTCGACATCTGCACACATAGATGACACAGGGGCATGAATACCTGCACTTGGCACTCTACAGAGGTGGGGTGGGGTGCCATATGGCCTGCATTACGGAGGGGCCTAGCCTACGGAACTCTCCCTGGCCTAGGGAAACCCACAGCCCTCCTCCCCCACCCAGACACCTTCACTGCGCGCAAAGTCCGCTGAATGATGTTGTACTCACCCCCTTGTGTCTGCTGTGATGCCCTCAAGCGCCCATCCAACTCAGGGTAGGCCACCGCCAGGATCTGGAACATCAGGGGGGTCATGGTTCGACGGGCACCCCTCCCATGTTGGGAGGCCATCCCCAGCTGAGCCTCCGCTGTCTTCTTGCTCCAGCAGCGAGTGTCCTCCCATCTTTTCAAGCAGTGGGTGCTCCGTCTGTGGTGGACCCCCAGCGTCCGGACGTCCTTGGTGATGGCACGCCAAATATCCTTCTTCTGGTGGGCGCTGACCTACATGACATGTATAGGGGAAGAAGAGAAGTCATTAACAACTGCACCGTGTAAGTGAGTGGCCCACATCCCTACCCTTGCCATGTGGCACATGAATTCACAGTCCATCATGCACGCAGAACTGTGCCCCCTTCATTCTTACAACCAGCCCTCTCCACACAGGCATAGCCCATGCAACATGCTCCCTGTGTACTTACCTTTTGGTCTGGAGGACCGTAGAGTAGCATGTACTGGGGGAGGACCCCGTCCACGAGCTTCTCCAACTCCTCTGCAGTGAAGGCAGAGTCCCTTTCCCCAGACACATGAGCCATTGTCTCTTCCAGACCGAGGTCACAGCAGCACTTGCAGTGTAGGTCCTCTCCTGTTGAAGATCAGGTATCGAGTGATTGAACAGATAGAAAATGGCGGTCACGCCCGCGGCAGTGCGTACCATCACCGCCGGCGTACTTCGTCATTGGCTCCTGGGACCCATAGGGTCCAATGTTAACCAATGCAGCACTGCGCCGCGGTCTTTGACCTCCTACCCCGACGGTGTACAACGCCAGCGCAGTTACCTCACATCCCATTGTCCCACTTTAGAGGTCAGGCAGCCGCCATTTCAGGGGCCCACATGCCCTAATTACCAACTGCGTTACACAGACCTGGCCTTGTCACACAACACAAATACAGGCCACATTTTGTGTATGAATGGTGTTCTGTGTAGACTGTGGGTACATACCTCTGAGTTGTTTGGCTCTGTGGTCGCTGTTGTCATTCCTAGGCACCGTCTGCTGTGACATGTGAGGAGATGGCGGAATCCTCCGGTGTGACGACAGCTGGTGGACCTGTCGACAATGGAGGAAAGACATTTGATCATCACCTACAGGTTTGACCGTGCCACAATCCAGGAACTGTGTGCCCAGTTGGAGCCTGACCTGATGTCAGCAATCCGCCATCCCACAGGGATCCCCCCTCAAGTGCAGGTGCTATCAGTGCTCCATTTCCTTGCAAGTGGGTCATTTCAAACAACAGTGGCCATGGAATGAGGGTTGTCCCAGCCTATGTTTTCCAACGTGTTGTCCAGAGTGTTGTCTGCCCTGCTGAAACACATGCAGAGCTACATTGTTTTCCCTCAGGTGGAGGATTTGGCTACAGTTAAAGGTGACTTCTATGCCCTTGGACATATCCCCAACATCATTGGTGCCATTGATGGGACCCATGTAGCTCTGGTTCCCCTCCCACAGGAGTGAACAGGTGTACAGGAACCGGAAGAGTTATCATTCGATGAATGTACAGATGGTATGTTTGGCAGACCAGTACATCTCCCAGGTAAATGCTATGTTCCCTGGCTCAGTGCATGACGCCTACATCCTGCAGAATAGCATCATCCCTTATGTGACGGGTCAACTTCAGAGGCACCGGGTGTGGCTATTAGGGGACTCTGGTTACCCCAACCTTTCATGGTTACTGACCCCAGTGAGGAATCCCAGGACCAGGGCAGAGGAACGCTACAATGAGGCCCATGGGCGGACTAGGAAGGTGATCGAATGCACCTTTGGCCTCCTGAAGGCAGGTTCAGGTGCCTGCATATGACAGGTGGATCCCTATTGTACTCACCAAAGAAGGTGTGCCAGATCATCGTGGCCTGCTGTATGCTTCACAACTTGGCTTTGCGACTACAGGTGCCTTTTCTGCAGGAGGATGGTCCAGATGACGGTGTTGTGTCAGCTGTGGAGCCTGTGGATAGTGATGAGGAGGAAGCAGAGGAAGAATACATTGACAACAGGGACTCAGTTATCCAGCAATATTTCCAGTGACACACAGGTGAGAACACATTCCTGCCTACAACAAATACTTTCACACTTCTACCTCTATCCTGTCTGTCGATTTCAACCAGTATATGGTAACTGAGTTGTACATTTCCCTTACGGTTTCACAGGTGTGGTTCCCAAAGTGTGTCATCTGCTTAGATTCCTCATGGACTTGAGATGTGTGACATAGGTATGTTGACATTACATTTGAAAACGCATTTTGTCACTGTCATTGCTAATACACATTTTCAAAATCACAGACTGACTCCAGATTGTTTTGTGCTTCAAGGGTGTTTATTGAAGTGCTAAATATTGGAGGGGGGTTGTAACATGGTGAGGGGTGATGGTGGAGGAATGTCCATGGCAGAGTCCAGTCTATTAGTCTCACAGGTGCATTGCCCATATGGGCATAGGAAGTGGAGCTGGGGCAGTTTAAATATGGACAGGGTGACAAAGTGGGACAGTGGGATGACAATCAGGGTGGTCTCATTTCTTGGCGGGGGTCTTGGCATCGTGCTCTGTCTTGTTCCTGGATCTCAGGGACCGCTTGCGGGGTGGTTCTCCCTCTGCAGGTGGTGGGGTGCTGGTGTGGTGGTCCTGTGGTGGTGCCTCCTGTCCACTAGCGCCGGCGGAGGTGGTGGGCAGTTCATCGTCCATGCTAGTGTCAGGGGCCCCTTGTAGTGCCACAGTGTCCCTCCTGGTTTTGAGTATTTCCTTCAGCACCCCTACGATGGTGCCCAGGGCGGAGCTGATGGTTCTGAGTTCCTCCCTGAACCCCAAATACTGTTCCTCCTGCATGCGCTGGGTCTCCTGAAACTTGGCCAGTACTGTTACCATCGTCTCCTGGGAGTGGTGGTAAGCTCCCATGATGGAGGAGAGGGCCTCGTGGAGAGTGGGTTCCCTTGGCCTGTCCGCCCCCTGTGACACAGCAGCCCTCCCAGTTCCCCTGTGTTCCTGGGCCTCTGTCCTCTGGACCGTGTGCCCACTACCACTGCCCCCAGGTCCCTGTTGTTGTTGGGGTGGTGGGTTATCCTGGGTTCCATGTAGTGGTGGACACACAGCTGATTGACGTGTCCTGGGGACGGAGGTATGGGCCCGCTGGGTGGGTGCTGTGCTGGTGTTACCAGAGGGTGGAAGCTCTGTGGTGGCCTGTGACTGGGTGTGGGGAACCGACTGTCCCGAGGCCCACGATGATCCGGGCTGGTCATCTGGATCCAGTTGGACAGAGCTGCTGTCATCACTGTGGGCCTCTTCTATGGGTGGGGTGGAGATGTCTGGACCCTCCTGTCTGGTGACGTTGGGTAGTGTTCCTGCAGGGGTGTAAAAGCATGATCATTGCATCTGTGTGTGTAATGGTGTGCAATGGGTGGGTGACCTTGTACCCCAGTGCTAGCATTCCTGTGTGGGGGCTTGTGTGATGATGGTTGAGGGGGGTGTTATGGGTATGTGCAGTGGGCATGCTTTAGTGATGGGTGTCCATGCTTTGTTGTGTCATGTAGGGCTTGGTGTTGGGATGGGTGGTTTGTGTTATTAGTACATTTGTGAGGAGTTGGAGTTATAGGGGAGGGGGTGAGGGGAGGTAGGGTGGGGATATGATAGTTAAGATTTGACTTACCAGCGTCCATTCCTCCACCGACTCCTGCGAGCCCATCAGGATGCAGAATCTCCAAGACCTGCTCCTCCCATGTTGTTAGTTGTGGGGGAGGAGGTGGGGGTCCGCCGCCAGTCCGCTGTACCGCAATGTGGTGTCTTAAGACCACGGAACGCACCTTCCCCCGTAGGTCGTTCCACCTCTTCCTGATGTCGTCCCGATTTCTTGGGTGCTGTCCCACTGCGTTGACCCTGTCGACTATTCTTCACCATAGCTCCATCTTCCTTGCAATTGAGGTGTGCTGCACCTGTGCTCCAAATAGCTGTGGCTCTACCCGGATGATTTCCTCCACCATGACCCTGAGCTCCTCCTCCGAGAACCTGGGGTGTCTTTGCTGTGCCACGGGGTGGTGTAGGTGATGTGTGGGGTGGTGTATGTGGTGATAAGTGTGGTGATATGTAGTGGTGTGTGGTGTTTTGTGCGTGGAAGTAGTGTGGGTGATGGTGTTGTGTGCCTGTGGATGCTTGGTAGTAGTTTGTAGTGTCTCTCTCGGGCCTTCTCTCTGTAATAGTGGTCGTAGGGGTTTGTGGGTGATGTGGGTGTGTGTTTTATTTTGTATTGGGTGTGTGGGAGTGGTGTGTGTATGTGTATCAGGTATGTGTATTTCGAATAGTCCAATGTGGTTGTGTTTTGTAAATGTGTGTGTATTTTGAGAGCGGCGGTGTGTACCGCCAATGGAATACCGCGGTTGAAAGATCGTGGGTCGTGATAGTGTGAGCGTATTTCTGTTGGCGTGACGGTGTCGGTTTTTTTTCCGCCAGTTTGTCACTGACCTTTGGTGTGGCGGACTTGTGTGGGTGTCTGGATTTTGTCGGATTTCGAGATGTGGGTCATAATAGCTGTGGCGGAATTCTGCGGCCGCGGCGGTGTGTTGACGGTCTTCTGCACGGCGGTACGCGGCTTTTACCGCCAATGTTGTAATGACCCCCTCTGTCTCCACTTTCCTGTTTATTTTCGTTAATCATCCACTACTCTTAATTTCACCACAGGCCTAACACTTGCTGCTCTTTGTCATCTCTGTTTTCTCCCATTGCCACTTTTCTTTCCTGTAGGAAACGTCTGATAAACATAGGACTCCAAAATTGAGTGCTGATGCCGACACCCTGCAACCACAGTATAAATTTACCATCACCCTTACAGCTCAATGGGTTAAAAATTGCTGAATTCTTAACACACATCTGACTCTTTATCATACCATAAGTGAATGAGAAACTTCAGAATTGAGGTTATGATGACTTATACTGTAGGAAGCTGGATGGTGGAACAGAAAGTGGTACACTGTGCAAAGTGTCCAGGCAAACCTCAAAGTAATTACAGAGGCACAAATGAACCCCGAATGCTCTCTTTTGTGGTAGTGTGGGTGAGCAGATAGCCATATCAAAGGTTAGTGCTAAGCATTCAATGCACACACAGTCAGTAAGTGATACTTGTACTCAATAAAGAAATCTGACACAAATTTATAAAAAGAACACATATTTTTATATAAATTTAGATATCACGACCATAGGGATCAAGTGAGTGTATTTTCAGCTATGAATTTTTATGATTTTTAAAAGTCGACAGTGATTTTTCTGTTGCTACAATGTTTCCCTATGGGGGAGAAAATATCTATCATCCAGGGCTTATGGTGAGTACAGGGCAGGGTCCTAGGCCACACCAAAAGGTCACCTCGGATGGCACTGGGGCAGCTGGGTGCAGTGGTGCAGTTCAGCATCGGGAGTCCTGTGGAAGTCAATGGGGATCAGTTCCGTCAGAAAGATAATGCAGGTTTGGGCTGGGGGACCAATCCGGATAAATCAGCAAGGGGGTTCAGTTCTTGTGATGCTCGCGAATGTAGGTACACCAGTGGTCCTCTTCTCCTTGCTCTTGGGTATCCTGGTTGGGTGCAGAGGTGCGATGGACCTTTGGGTCTCCGTCGCCAGAGGCGGTCACGGTAGAGGGGGTCTGTAGAAAGAGAATGCAGACACCAATGAGAAGTCCACAGTGGATGAAGTCCAGGTGAGATTTGTCTCTGGATGGCCTGGACACCACGCTGACACCATTGGCCCACTTCAGTTTTGGCTAGGAGACACGGGTGCAGTGGTGCTGTCCTGCATCAGATTTTCGCAGTCCTTTGTCCTCTCAGTTCTTCTTTGATTGCCTGCAGATGCAGGGAATCAGCTCATCTGCCCCAAGGGAGATTCATTTGGGAATTGGAGAAGCACTGGCAGCTCTATTGGTTTCTTGAGGTCTACACAGCTGCAGGACAGGTCAGTTGCTCCATAAGGTTCCAGTGCTGGAGGCACACTGGGAGGATTGGTGCCTAAGTCAGATATGCTCCTTGGATCTTGGGTAAGCTGTTTTCTTCATCCACTCCTTTTTTGTGTCCAGTGAAGATCTGAAAATCCTAATACTCAAATTAGGGATATTAAGGGGAAGGAGGGATAGTAGCCAATGCGGTACTTACCCTCGGGTTCACTGCACCCGCTAGGTGACTACTTTCATTTGGGATTGGGCATTGCCCTGTCCCAGAATTCCTAACTCCACCACACACAAGATGGCGGGATTCCTAATGTGTAATCTCATCTGTTGGTGGCAGGCTGGCTAGAACTAGTCAGTGAGACCGCCACTAGTTGGTAGGTTTTCAGGGGGCACCTCTAAGGTGACCTCTGGGTGCATGTGTTAATAAATCCATCACTGGAATCACTGAGTATTTATTAATGCAAGATGTTTGGTACCAAACACCCCTAGTTTGAGTGAAGTCATCATGTAGCTGGGGAACTTGTATTGACCAGAGTTCAGCACATATGCTTAAAATGGCTTCCCTGTTCACTTACTATGTCTACGAATCGACAAAGACATAGCAGAGGCATATCTGCTCATGCAGATATGTCCTCACCTGAAATAACCTGCACCTTGCCTTTGGGCTGTAAGGCCTGCTGTAGAGGTTACTTATAAATATCACAGGCAGTGTTATGGGACATGGCACACTAGTGTGCATCATGCTGCATTTTCAATTTTTAGAGCACATTGTCATGCAGCCTACAGTAGCAGTCTGTATGGGTTTGGTGCTGGGTCCCTTAGAGACGCACAGGTTATGCTGCAGCTCTTAAAGACCCTCTTTAGTATCTGTACCCTAGGTACTGGAGGTACCATTTTCTAGGGACTTACAGAGGTGTTAAATGCCTTTCCACTTGGGGGTCAAGTCACCAGTGGTCTAGTTTTTGGTGTAAGGAACACTGGCACTGGGGATTTGGCTAGCAGGAACCCAATGCACCTCAGTCAAAGTTGCATTGTTGGAGCAGAGATGCTAATATGAGAATATTCTAATGATATGCGTATACATACTAATGAAGAAATAATGACAAATGAAATTAATAAATGAAAATAACGTGTAATGAGTAAAATGTGCCCACGGGGAATGGTTACCATGTATGTTAACAGTACAAAAATAATGTGAAAATGTAAGAATTATGGCCCTCATTTTGTCATCAGCTGTCTTTTTGAAAGACCGCCGAGGTACCGCCGCGCTGAAGTCTGCCACTGCAGGCGGTTTTCCGCGCAGCGTATTATGACTGCTGGCAGCCCTCGGTCCTTTTTCAGACAGAGAGCCGCCAGCAGCCATACTGGCAGTCGGAGGGGAAGTGGTGGCTGCTCCAGCTCCACTGCCACGTCATCAGAACACCGCCCACCGAATCATGTCCCATGATTCGGTGTGGGGGTGTTCTGGGGACGGGGTGCCGGCGGCGGAGCAGCCCCATGGATCCCATCCCTCCCGGAGGATCACTGGACAAGGTAAGGTGATGGTGGGAGAGACCCCTATCAGTGCCAGGGAAGGAATTCCCTGGCACTGATAGTGCCTACCGCCATGGATTTTGTGGCGGTACAAAACCCCACGAAATCCAAGGCCGTATGCAGGGTCGTGATACCGCTGGCGGTGTAGTGACAGCCTCTGGTCTGGAGACTCAAACCCAGCAGACGTTACCACCCTGGTGGTCGGAGTGGAGAAATGGCGGTTTAGCATGGCGGTCACCGCCATGCTCATAATGCCATTTATTTTCCGCCGGCCTGTTGGCTTTATTACCGCCGTTTCTCCAGCGACCGCCAGGGTTGTAATGAGGGCCTATGTATTATTATGTCATAACTGATGATATAATCTATGTTTTATGATGCTTCGTATCCTTAACTTGAACTGGAAAAGAGGACCTTGAACTGTACAGAGTTCAGATGAGCTCTGCTAGAATTTTCTGCAATGTACCAGTGGACAGGAGACGATCAGAACAAATTGATACAATTATGTGTAGAGTAGGCTAAATGTACTTTCCCAGGACTTGAACAATTAAAGCACTGACTAAAAGACTGTGGGCAACAATTTTGTTACCTGAAGAGATGGATGATGTTCTCATCGACAGAAGGACAGAAGGACCAATCATATTAACCCCTACGGTGCCTTGGACGAGGTGATCTTGCGGGAACCGCTCTCTCCCCATGTGCCCCCCACCCACACCCACCGGTCATGGATGGAAGGGGAATCCCTTCCCCTTCCACCCCTGACCCCCCCATGACATCAGCGCGCATCACGCGCTGATTGTCACAGAGGCCTCCTCCTTGGCGCTGGAAGCTCTGCAAAGCATTTCTCTTCCAATCACGTGGAGGAGGCCCGGAGAGTCTTCAAAGGGAAGGAAATGTATTTCCTTCCCTTTGAAGTCTCTCTCAACGTTTCAAAAGCCGGATTGTAAAGCAATCCGGCTTTTGAAATGCCCACTAGACACCAGGGATTTTATTTTGATTTGAAAACTGGCATGAGGGAGCGACCCCTTGGGCAAGGGTCGCTCCCAGGGAGGCCATTTTTGTTAAGGCCTTTTCTGCTGGGGGCAGAAACCTCTAGGCACCAGGGATCATTTTTTTTTTGCTTTTTGTTTTTTTTTAAAGGTGGGGAGCGACCCCTTAGGCAAGGCAGATTGTCCTATAGTTATGAGGCCAATCTGCCCCCAACGGGGACAGAAACCACTAGACACAAGGGAGTTTTTTTTTTAGTTGGAAATTGGCATAAGGGAGCGACGCCTTAGGCCGATCTGCCCCCAGGGGGGCAGAAACCTCTAGGCACCAGGGATCATTTATTATTTTTTTTGTTTGTTTTTTTAGAGGTGGGGAGCGACCCCTTAGGCAAGGGTCGCTCCCCTAGGGGATTTCTGCCCCTTGGGGGCAGATTGGCCTATTTATATGGGGCCAATCTGCCCCCAAGGGGTCAGAAACCACTAGACACCATGGAGTTTTTTTTTTCTTCGTGAATTTCACATTAGGGGAGCGACCCCTTAGGCAATGGTCGTTCCCCTGGGGGGCAAGTTTATTTTAGGTCATTTCTGCCCCCCGGGGGGCAGACCAGCCTATTTAAATTAGGCCAATCTGTCCCCAACGGGGGCAGAAACCACTAGGCACCGGGGATTTTTTTGTTGTTGTTGATTTACAGATGGTGAGTGACCCATTAGGCAAGGGTCGCTCCTGGGTGGGGGTATGGGGGGGGGTATTTTAGGCCTTTTCTGCCCCCCCGGGGGCAGATCGGCCTATTGTTATTATGCTGATCTGCCCCCGGGGGAGGCAGAAACCACTAGGCGCCAGGGCTAATTTTTCTTTGTGTTTTTTTTTTTGTTTGTTTGTTTTTTTAGAGATGGGGAGCGACCCATTAGGCAAGGGTCGCTCCCCTGGGGGGCAAATTGTACTTAAACCATTTCTGCCCTGGCCGATTTTAGGTCAATCTGCCACCAAGGGGGGCAGAAACCACTAGGCACCGGGGATTTTTTTTTTTTTGCACCAATGTCACGCAAGGGGAGCAACCCCATAGGCAAGGGTCGCTCCGGGGGGGGTGGGGTTGGGTGTGCAAATTTATTTTAGGCCATTTCTGCTGATCGGCCTATTATTATTAGGCCGATCTGCCCCCGGGGGGCAGAAACCTCTGGGCACCAGGGCTAATTTTATTTGTGTTTTTTTTTTATGGTTTCTTTTTTTAGAGTTGGGGAGCAACCCATTAGGCAAGGGTCGCTCCCCTGGGGGCAAATTGTATTTAGACCATTTCTGCCTCCCTTGGGGGCAGATCGGCCGATTTTAGGTCAACCTGCCACCAAGGGGGGCAAAAACCACTAGGCACTGGGGATTTTTCTTGCGCCAATGTCATACAAGGGGAGTGACCCCATAGGCAATGGTCGCTCCCGGGGAGGGGGTTGGGGGAAAAAGTTATTTTAGGCCATTTCTTCCCCCCCCCCCCCCGGGGGGCAGATCGGCCTATTGGTATTAGGCCGATCTGCCCCCAGGGGGGGCAGAAACCTCTAGGCACCAGGGCTAAAAAAAAATTTTTTTTTTTTTTTTTGTTTGTTTGTTTTTTTAGAGGTGGGGAGCAACCCATTAGGCAAGGGTCGCTCCCCTGGGGGCAAATTGTATTTAGAGGGCAGAAACCACTAGGCATTTTTTTTGCGCCAATGTCACGCAAGGGGAGCGACCCCGTAGGCAAGGGTCGCTCCCCAGGGGAGGGGTTGGGGGGGCATATTTATTTTAGGACATTTCTGCCCCCCCTGGGGCCGGCTGAGCTAGAGGCCAAATTCCTCAGGTAGGCACTTTGTAAAAAACACCTCTGTTTTCTGTGAAAAAATGTGATGTGTCCACATTGTGTTTTGGGCCATTTCCTTTTGTGGGCGCTAGGCCAACCCACACAAGTGAGGTGTCATTTTTATCGGAAGACTTGGGGGAACGCTGGGTGGAAGGAAATTTGTGGCTCCTCTCAGATTCCAGAACTTTCTGTCACCGAAATGTGAGAAAAACATGTTTTTTTAGCCAAATGTTGAGGTTTGCAAAGGATTCTGGGTAACAGAACCTGGTCAGAGCCCCACAAGTCACCCCATCTTGGATTCCCCTAGGTCTCTAGTCTTCAAAATTGCACAGTTTTGGTAGGTTTCCCTAGGGGCTGGCTGAGCTAGAGGCCAAAATCTACAGGTAGGAACTTTGCAAAAAACACCTCTGTTTTCTGTAAAAAAATGGGATGTGTCCACGTTGTGTTTTGGGGTATCTCCTGTCGCGGCCGCTAGGCCTACCCACACAAGTGAGGTATCATTTTTATCGGGAGACTTGAGGGAACGCTGCGTGGAAGGAAATTCGTGGCTCCTCTCAGATTCCAGAACTTTCTGTCACCGAAATGTGAGGAAAACGTGTTTTATTAGCCAAATTTTGAGGTTTGCAAAGGATTCTGGGTAACAGAACCTGGTCAGAGCACCACAAGTCACCCCATCTTGGATTCCCCTATGTCTCTACTTTTCAAAAATGCACAGGTTTGGTAGGTTTCCCTAGGGGCCGGCTGAGCTAGACGCCAAAATCTACAGGTAGGCACTTTGCAAAAAACACCTCTGTTCTCTGTCAAAAAATGGGATGTGTCCATGTTGTGTTTTGGGGCATTTTGTGTCGCGGGCGCTAGGCCTACCCACACAAGTGAGGTACCATTTTTATCGGGAGACTTGGGGGAAGGCTGGGTGGAAGGAAATTTGTGGCTCCTCTCATAGTCCAGAACTTTCTGTCACCGAAATGTGAGGAAAACGTATTTTTTTAGCCAAATTTTGAGGTTTACAAAGGATTCTGGGTAACAGAACCTGGTCAGAGCCCCACAAGTTACCCCATCTTGGATTCCCCTAGGTCTCTAGTTTTCAAACATGCACAAGTTTGGTAGGTTTCCCTAGGTGCCGGCTGAGGCCAAAATCTACAGGTAGGCACTGTGCAAAAAACACCTCTGTTTTCTGTCAAAAAATGGGATGTGTCCACGTTGTGTTTTGGGGCATTTCCTGTCACGGGCGCTAGGCCGACCCACACAAGTGAGGTGTCATTTTTATCGGGAGACTTGGGGGAATGCTGGGTGGAAGGAAATTTGTGGCTCCTCTCAGATTCCAGAACTTTCTGTCACCGAAATGTGAGGAAAACGTGTTTTTTTAGCCACATTTTGAGGTTTGCTAAGGATTCTGGGTAACAGAACCTGGTCAGAGCCCCACAAGTCACCCCCTCTTGGATTCCCCTATGTCTCTACTTTTCAAAAATGCACAGGTTTGGTAGGTTTCCCTCTGAGCTAGAGGCCAAAATCTACAGGTAGGCACTGTGCAAAAAAACACCTCTGTTTTCTGTCAAAAAATGGGATGTGTCCACGTTGTGTTTTGGGGCATTTCCTGTCGCGGGCGCTAGGCCGACCCACACAAGTGAAGTGTCATTTTTATCGGGAGACTTGGGGGAATGCTGGGTGGAAGGAAATTTGTGGCTCCTCTCAGATTCCAGAACTTTCTGTCACCAAAATGTGAGGAAAACGTGTTTTTTTAGCCACGTTTTGAGGTCTGCTAAGGATTCTGGGTAACAGAACCTGGTCAGAGCCCCACACGTCACCCCATCTTGGATTCCCCATGGTCTCTAGTTTTAAAAAATGCACAGGTTTGGTAGGTTTCCCTAGGGGCCGGCTGAGCTAGTGGCCAAAATCTACAGGTAGGCACTTCGCAAAAAAACACCTCTGTTTTCTGTCGAAAAGTGGGATGTGTCCACGTTGTGTTTTGGGGCATTTCCTGTCGCCGGCGCTAGGCCTACCCACACAAGTGAGGTATAATTTTTATCGGGAGACTTGGGTGAACCCTGGGTAGAAGGAAATTTGTGGCTCCTCTCAGATTCCAGAACTTTCTATCACCGAAATGTGAGGAAAACATGTTTTTTTACCCAAATTTTGAGGAGGTTTGCAAAGGATTCTGGATAACAGAACCTGATCAGAGCCCCACAAGTTACCCCATCTTGGATTCCCCTGGGTCTCTAGTTTTCAAAAATGCACAGGTGTGGTATGTTTCTCTAGGTGCTGGCTGAGCTAGAGGCCAAAATCTACAGGTAGGCACTTTGCAAAAAAAACCTCTGTTTTCTGTTAAAAAAATGGGATGGGTCCACGTTGTGTTATGGGGCATTTCCTGTTGCGGGCGCTAGGCCTACCCAGACAAGTGAGGTGTAATTTTTATCGGGAGACTTGGGGGAACATAGAATAGCAAAACAAGTGTTCTTGCCCCTTGTCTTTCTCTACATGTTTTCCTTCCAAATATAAGAAAGTGTGTAAAAAAGACGTCTATTTGAGAAATGCCCTGTAATTCACATGCTAGTATGGGCACCCCGGAATTCAGAGATGTGAAAATAACCACTGCTCCTCAACACCTTATTTTGTGCCCATTTTGGAAATACAAAGGATTTCTTGATAGCTATTTTTCACTCTTTATATTTCATCAAATGAATTGCTGTATACCCGGTATAGAATGAAAACCCTCTGCAGGGTGCGGCTCATTTATTGGCTCTGGGTGCCTAGGGTTCTTGATGAACCTACAAGCCCTATATATCCCGCAACCAGAAGAGTCCAGCAGACGTAACGGTATATTGCTTTAAAAAATCTGACATTGCAGGAAAAAGAGCGTAAAACGTAGAGAAAAATTGCTATTTTTTTCACCTCAATTTCAATTTTTTTTTTTCAGTTGTTATTTTTTGTAGGAAACCCTTGTGGGATCTACACAAATTAACCCTTGCTGAATTCAGAATCATTTTGTAGAACAAACTTTTTGTACCTGATATTCTCACATGCTACCGAGGTCCATTCATGCTCATTCAAACTTGAGTTTCATTTTACTTTTCAGAAATGTTTAGGTTTCTGGGATCCAGAATTGGTTTCATGCCCATTTCTGTCACTGACTGGAAGGAGGCTGAAAGCACAAAAAATCGTAAAAATGGGGTATGTCCCAGTAAAATGCCAAAATTGTGTTGAAAAATTGGGTTTTCTGATTCAAGTATGCCTGCTCCTGAAAGCTGGGAAGCTGGTGATTTTACCACTGCAAACCCTTTGTTGATGCCATTTGGCTTGGCTAGCTTATGTGGACAACAATCTATGAGGGCCTAAGCGGGAACTGCCCTAAATAGCCAAAAAAAGGCCTGGCACAGGAGGGGGAAAAGGCCTGGCAGCGAAGGGGTTAATGGAACTTGATGCTTGAACCGACGCAAACAAGTGGTAAACAAAACTATAGGTTAGAATCTTAACCCAAGATAAGGTTGACCAATTCGCAAATTGTGGGACAGACTGAGAGACCCTAATAAAAAGTCATGACAGGAGAAGGGAAATCAGAGTGGAGAGGCGAAAGTTGATGACGTCAGGAGATGCTGTCCAAAGTGCTAAAAATTGGGCTTGCTCTCTGTGAGCCCGAGTCTTGCTGATGACTGATGACTTGGAGACGAAGACTGACTCTTTGCTGATCTATCTTGGATAGGTAGCTATAAAATGCTGATTGACTAATGTGTGCTTTCCTTCTAGGTATCAACTGCGCTGCTTAAAATGTTTTCTCTCTTAGATAGATTTTTCCAAATTAATGATTTTTGACTAAATTGTTTTTCGCACATGCTGATGCTAATTGGAGATAGGTAGGCTGACAAGGGCGACTTATGGTGACGATTGACTTACTGACTTGCATTGCTGAATTTTTCGATGTTAAGATTTGCTGGTTGATGTTTACTATTGCTTATTAATACATTTTGGTGAATTGTTGCTCATGATGCTAATAAAGTTTGATTAGTCATTGATTCTCGAAATAAAGGTTTTGATTAGAATTGTGACTAATAGGGAATAAAAACGATTAACCCTTTTGAGAGTGATGGTATTTCCTTATTAGATAAGGTTTTTATGCTGTTACATGTTGATTATTATGTTTATTGATGTTTCACTGGTTACCGCTTAACTAGGATACACTATGCGATCCAAAAGATTCATCGACCTATAGGTGTCCCCTTGTAAGTTTACTCACTAAGGACAAGGCGTGCTAGCAGCATCAAGAACTAAGTAATAAGTGGAGGGCTTGTTCAACCGGATCCCAGTTTCCTACAGCTACCTTTCATACATGCTTGAAGGAAAAAACAGAAGTTTGGAAGACGATCTAAAAATATAACGCCTAATGAATTATACGGATAAACATGCTATTCTGACTTCTGACCGTGCTTTGCCCTACAGACAAGCATATTTTAAGCAAAATCAAAACAATCATCTTATTCAGTTTTCCATTTTGATACAAAATGGAAGGAAAATATGTACTGTGTTTTCTTGTCAAAAAGTTAATTCCTTCTCTAAATCCAGTATGCCAGACATTGTCTATATATGAAGGACATTTTAAATGCTACCTTTTGTAAAAATGTTTGCAGATATTTAAGATATGATATAATGTTATCAAATAGTGCTTCATGTGTGGGTGAGCCTAACCTCACATGATGTGGTGAAGCATCTAGGTCTCTCGTTAATGTAAATGGAGAAGTCCGGGGGGATCTATCAGGAAAAAATAATGTAAAAAGCAGTCAGTGTCCATACTCTGTTAAGCGCTTCCGATTTATCATGTAATGGAAAAATCCATGGAGGCATACAGCATAAGATAATTATATTCATATAATTAATATATCCGCCCAACATGCTGCTGCTTTTTATGAAGTCCGCACTTTCATTAGGACGCAGGAATTCATCTCATGCTGTCTTCATTCTCACACAATGTGAGACAAATTAACAGATGTCAAGAATTAATAGAACGGGAAGAACCGGATCGCTCACGTGAAATTGCACAATATTGCAGATCAGTGCCATGCCACACATTGAGAAGCAACAAACAGTAAGGGAGCAGATACCATGTTTCAAACCAAAACGGAGTACACTGTTAGAATGAAAGCATTTTACAACTGCAACAACACGAGTCAGTAGTTTCCAAATGAGGGAAACTCAAGTTTCAATGAGCATGAAAGGACCTCGGTATCATGTGAGAATATCGGGTACAAAAAGTTTGTTCTACAAAATTATTGTACGCAATATTGTAAAGGAAGGCATATAGGTAAATCTATACCTTCATTTCATGAAGCATATTGCCCAGGTACACATATGTGGACCTAAGAGTAGTATATATGGCAGCTGATGCATTAAGTGATGAATATTGATGAGGATTCCTCTGCCACCGTGAAGACTGATTTCCCTTCTACCTAGTCTGATGGGGACATACAAACGTGCTGCACATTACTTTCCTCTTGATGAAAAGATGGAGGCTGCTTGAAGGGGGTTCACTCAGCTGCTGTGTTTTCTTTGAGATCTGAGGAATATAGCGCCAACACTGTGTACCACTGTTCTGGAACTTTCAGACTCTGTTGCCTAAGAGAAGACGTTGACCCGATATTAAAGTTGCTGGTTGAAGCAGCTTCAGTGTTCTTTGCATGGTGCCTAAGGCGCCTTCTATGGTTGCCATATAGGCCAAAGCAGTCAATATTAGATGAGACAGACAATATTCGATGACATTTTGGAGGATGTGCAATCTTTGAAGGCCTTACTCCTCAAGCTTACTTTTCTTGGCCAACAGCTATTTCGACAGAAAATGGGGGAACAGAAGAAGCAAGCTGTGAAATGCACCATGCGTATAGTGCTCTTTTGTACGAAGTCTCCTGTGCTGGTAGGAGGGTTTCTTCCTCACATTATGGCCCTCATTATGAACCATGACGGTCCACAGACCACCAGGGCCACGGTGGCAGTCTCACTGCCGACGGGCTGGCGGTGAAGACCACTACATCATGAGTGTGTCGGTTTGGCTTGTGCCAAACTGCCACATCCCCACTTTGGCAATAACGAGTCAGCTTTTCGCCAGGGTTTCTGCGGTGGTAGCACTGCCACGAAAAACCCTGCAGGTCACCTGCAGATGCCTCCCCCAACTCCCTCTGCAATCCCAATCCCCCACCCCCTTCCATACCAACACCCCCTTCCAGAACTCCCCCCCTTTCATAACAGCACTCCCACCCCCTTCCAGAACAACACCCCCTCTCCCACCCCGTTTCATACCTGCACCTCTCCCTCTTCCAGAAAAGCACCCCCACCCCCTTCCATACCAGCACTCACCTCCCTGCATACACGCACACGTACATACACACCCACATGCACCCCACATGCACTTATTCACCAACACTTACATACACGCATTCACTCACACGCATCCATACATGCATTCAGTCACACGCAAACATACACACATTCATATAAACATTCCAACACGCACTCACTTCAACAATCATACATGCATTCAAACACCCATACACACAAGCATATAGACTTACATTCACACACAAAGACAACACCCACTCACAGATGCACACTCAACACCCCCCACCCTCCAACCCCTCTTCCCTGATGAATGATCAGCTTTCCTTATCCAGCGAGGAGGTTGTATGGCAGTGAACGGGAACAGTCGCTTCCACCGCCGGCAGCGCCCCACCATCAGGACACCGCCAAGCCATATTACAGGTCGTAATATGGCTGGAAGAGTCCTTTTAGCAAGGCAGGGCCGGTGGTGGAACACCAGCATGACTACTGGAGGATGTCTGCCAAAATTGTGGCAGATATCCTTCAGTACTCGTAATATGGTGGTCGGAAGACTGCCAGCACTGGAGGTCTTCTGGCACCAGTGGCTTCGGCGGTCTTCTGAAAAGACCGCCAAAGCCATAATGAGGGCCTATGTGTCTGTTGAACTGTTTACTCCATTGGTTCATTCATTTCCTTTCCTGCATTTATTGGATGGATAGGGGTTTTTACCAGTTCCTTAGGGTGCATTCCTCCATCACTCAATGCACTGACTAATGTCATGTTTGGCTTTTCCTCAGAGTCTGACTCAGATTCCTTTTTATTCAAGATTGTCTTTCTGACTTCAGTCACTGTGAAAGGATTTGTTACGAATTCTTGGATGTGGGCAACAATCGAAGAAAATAATGTCATTGATTTCTCAGATATTATTCAGGACTCATGAATACATCTGGTTTCCTGGGCTATCAATTCCCTTAAGAGATATGCACTGGTGAACAGGATTACAGAGTGTGCTCCAACATTTTGTTGATACCCACATCTTTGGGTGCATTCAAGTCCACTATCAATAAATCAATAAAAGTGTATTTTCATTATAAATGTATCAATTGAATGATATAATTGCAGGAGATTATTCCTAGAGACGCTCTGGGGACTTCCTTGCTTCCATAGACATAGCGATGCATACTTCCATATCTCAGCACATCCCTGTCATCAGCATTTCTTTAGCCTTGCTATACCTTCAGCACAGTTTCAGCTACAGGTATTGTAATTTGAGATTAAGTCAGCTCCTAGGGGTTGAGCAAATATCCTGGTGGGTCTCCTGTCTAAAAATGGGATGGCTGATTGGTGCATTTACATATTCTCCTTGAGTGCATTATTTTATGTCTTTGCTTTTACCTAAGCTTCAAGCCTTTGGATTTATAAAGAGAAATCCAACCTTGTGGTAAATTACAACATCTATGTTTGTATATTGCATCTCCTGTCAAGTCAGTAGAGCTGCAGACTCACTGGAGAGAACTAGTTTCTCAGAAGGTGACTTTGATAGATCTCTGACTGTATTCCCATGGTGGTATGGAGTCTTGTGAGTTCTTGATGGCTTGTGCCTGGATTCAACTGAAACCGCTGGCTTACTAGAAACAGAAAACCCATAATTTGAACATTCTCATTGATGTGCCAGCCTCCTTGGCCAACAAGATTGGGAGGATGTGGGCTTCAGATTTTCCAACAATCACGCTGGCATAATGTGTTAAATACATTATATGACAAGCAGGGTGCATGGATGGGGCTTAAGAGGCAGCGGAAAGGGAGAGGAACATGGATTGCTAGGGGTACTAAGTGAGAAAAAGCATATATATTTTTTTAAATAACCAATAATTTTGAATGGTTGATTCTCCATCCTATCCAATTGAAGGTACTGGCCCAGTTTCAATTGTCCAGATTGAGTCTGAAAGTCAGGAGGCTGATCAGGTAGGAATCTTGAGACTGGAGAATGCAATGCATGTTTTAAGGGCCGTGCAGCTTTCTAGATATAGTTTCACTCTTTGTGCTTATAAACACAATTAAAGGTTATTTTGTGCTTGGCATGAGTGTTGCACTCTTCCTCTTCCTGTGTGTGACTATTTATGTATTTTAGATTCTGTGCATAGTGATTTTCAACTGGGCCTGGCCTTGCCCTATTGTCTGCCCAGCTGGCCTCTATCCAACCATTCTGAGTACCATAGGGCAATGGTATTTCATTTGGGTACTTTGGACTCAATGTTCTGCTGTGCCATCATTGGGTCTTCTTTTATTCACTGGGGACTGACCATGGCCCCTCTTTAGCCTTCAAAGGAGGCTTTTTGCACTATGAAAATTACTTTTGTGTTCATAGTTACTTCAGTTGTGTGTATAGGAGACTCATCTGAATGTCTGAAATTCCTTTGGAAAGGATTGGTTTCACATCGTTTTCATGCTTTTAGACCATATGTGATGTTCCATCTTGACATCTTTCAAGACAAGGTGCTTCTTACTATGGGTTCTGACTATAACAGTCAGGCTGACATGAATTTCCAATCTCTTGATGTGAGACAGCAGCAGGGGTATATCAATCTCAATATGAGACATATCACAAAACCAATGCCCTGTTTGTTTCCATTGGGATGCACCCTATTGGGTAACCCTGGTGACATTACTGCAAGTAGCTAGATTCACCTACAATTGACTTTGACCTTGTTGAGTTATTGGGGTTGTTATACCTGCCAACCTTGGTGTGGTTTCCCCTGGGTTTTTTGCCTTATGGCCTTCCCATTTGCTGACTTTGTTCTTGCTGGTTTTAAGACTCTAGGCACTTTAAAACTGCTGAATAAGTGCTAAAGAGCATGTGCTTTTTGCCTAAGACATTCTGCCATTGGCTTAGGGATTGCAAGATATGCCTTCCGGCTGCACAGCTTGACAAAGTCGCATCACTTTCAATGTAAGGGTTTGGCACTGCACCTTGAGGACATTGCATCAATGGCTTCACAGCTCAATGATGACGCATATCTAAATGCCCAGATCAGAACTGATGCATAACCTTTGCATCATCTCCTATGCTCCTTGCATTGAATCCTCAACATCAGCGCAACCCTCCATTCAAGGAACTGTTTTAGCTAGACAAGGTTGGTCGCTGTAGCCAGTCCGTGCTACATCGCAGTCAGCCTAAACTTTTGGATTTACCCCAGTCTAGCGCAACCAGATAGCCCTGGTTAGCAATTTAAGTTTCTAAACACTATGGCCCATATTTATACTTTTTGAAGCAAACCAGTGCTGGGGCTGGTTTGCGTAAATAAATGTACCGCCAGCTAACACCATTCCTACGCACCAGACAGGCACCTTATTTAAGGATTGACGATAGCCGGCGATGCGGGCTGGTCAGAGTAAAAGAAAATGACTCAAACCAGGCAGCGCTGGCGTAGGGGAAAATGGGGGTTGTGTGTCAAAAAATGGTGCAAGTCAGGTTTGAGTCAAAAATCATGTCTCAAACCGGACTTGCGCCATTTTTTGATGCACAACCCCCAATGAAATGACTCCTGTCTTAGCAAAGACAGGAGTCATGTCCCCTTGCCCAATGGCCATGCCCAGGGGACTTCTGTCCCCTGGGCATTGTCATTGGGCACAGTGGCATGTAGGAGGCCCAAATTAGGACCCATGCCACTTAAAAAAAATTAAACAATTATACTTACCCCAACTTACCTGTACCTACCTGGGATGGGTCCCCCCATCCATGGGTGTCCTCCAGGAGTGGGCGAGGGTGGCAGGGGGTGTCCCTGGGGGTAGGGAAGGGCACCTCTTGACTGCTTTCATGGTCAGTGACCATCAAAGTGAGCCCACAGGTCCCTTAACGCCTGCCCTCACCCAGGCATTAAAAAACGGCGCACATCAGGCTGTGCGCCGTTTGTTAAGGCCCGCCCCCTCCTGTGCGTCACAATGACGCAGGAGTATAAATAAGGCACACAGGTCTTAAAGTCATTTTTGGGACGGGAACGCCTACCTTGCATGTCATTAACGCAAGGTGGTTTCCCGCATCCAAAAAATGACGCACACGGAGGATTTTTGACATCCACGGGGTCAGGCATCATAGTATAAATATGGGACAAGGTTTGCGCTGAATGTGCGTCAAAATCTTTATGAACATTTGGCGCAAACAGAGTATAAATATGCCCCTATATTTGCAGATACTCTTTTAAAAATTCATAACCGACTTCTACTTATTGGATTTCTACTGTTTGGCTCTTGGTTTGTTCATTACATTAAGCTCTATTTTTCTAACGTGTGAATTCTTTTTTCTGTGGTGTTTTCACTGTCTTACTCCTTTAAGTGTTGCACAAATATTTTACACATTGCCTCTTATGTTAAGTCTGCCTGCTCTGTCCCAAGCTAACAGAGGGTGAGCACAGGTTAATTTATGGTATGTATCTGACTTACCAGGACTGGAATTGTGGTGCCTACTTGGATAGGGTGCAAACCTCTGCCAACTAGAAACCCAATTTCTGACAGGGTTCACGTTCATTTTTCTGTGGCAGTCCACTGATTGGGAAGGGTGCCCTCCTAGGCAGACAGTATGCATGTTGATGCCTGATATTTGCAAGACTGCTGCTGATTCCCCAAAAACCTTTGTTGCACATTTGTTTTAATGTTTCTTCAGAACTCTTTTGGCCTACTGCTCAAGGTGTGGCTTCTTCTAAAACTTTTTTCTGGTATTTCAACAGTTTCCCAATGTGTTGTCTGTTGTTTTGATGTTGGGATTTGTCCTTCATAAAAGGTTTGTTCTGTGAGGTTGCACATTACCGTTTAATGTGCATCCCATTCGTAGCCACCCACTTACTGCTTCCTAAATACAAATTTATGAGGACTGTGATGACAACGACTGCATTGAGGGGAGGAGGGGTTACTACACAGATTATGTAGTGGGAATCTTCATCACACGAGTTGTAATCTTTCTTGTTATAGTCATGAACTCCTCCAACATTCTTTGGTGGAGTAGATGACCAGACATTCGTTGAAGTTCTATATATAAATTTAACTTTAACAGTTCTGGACTTAAAATGTGAATTATCTCTGTCTAGGCAGAAAGCAGCTGCATCTTTTCAAGTTCTTATTCCTTAATGCATAATGAATAGCAGTCGGAGCCAAAATTTCCTTTTGAGCAGAGAAAATAGACCTTCTTCTTAAAATCACAGCTGATTGAGGAGTCTTTTAAATCTGATATATGCAAGTTTCTGGGTGAGCCCCTAGCCTGCTGACCACATTAGGACTTAAATAAATCTGCACTGAAGATGTAATTATGTATGTATGTGGTATTTTATCTCACTATTCCAGCAAAGGTTAGCGGGTTGCTGTACAGAGTCAAAGACAAATTTAAGTCAGCAAATAATTTGATAGTTAGTTAATTGGGGCCAGTTCCTGCATCATGAAGTTCTGTTCTTTAAAACGATAAAGCTTCAGTGCCTTCCTGAGTTGGAGTAGCCTTTAGGGACTCCTGATAGATATGGGGATGTTGTTCCAGATCTTAGCTTTGTACTTTAACTAGAATTGGTAAAGCCAATGGGTCTTGCCTATGTGAATGCTATTGGCTCTGGCAATGTCTTTAGCAATGTTATGCAACCGTGTTGGTGATGTTCAGCATGGCTCAAAGTTAGTGGGGTGGTGTAGAGTGGCATAGAGAATAGTGGCATAGGAAAGAGTGGTGTACAGTGGTGAGGAGTGGAGTGATAGGAGTGGAGTGGCATAGAGTATTGTGGATTGGTGTAGAGTAAAGCGGCATAAAACAGTATGGCATGGAATGGTATAGAGTTAAATGGCATAGGGTAAAATGGTGTAAAATAGAGTGGAGTGGTGTAGGGTAAAGTGGTGTAGAGTAGAGTGGTGTGGTGTAGAATGGAGTGTTGCAGAGTGACATAGAGTATAGTGGCATAGCGTGGAGTGGAAAAAAGTAGAATAGAGCAGAGTAGAGTAAAGTGGAGTGGAGTGAAATACAATAGGGTGGCTAACTGTAGGGTGGCATAGAGTAGCTAGGAGCAGAGTGGCATAAAGTAGAGTGATGTAGAGTGGTGGCACAAAGTACAGTGGGATAGAGTGGAGCAGTGCATAGAGAAGAGTGGCGTAGAGTAGTGTGGCATAGAGAAGAGTGGCATGGAGTGGTGTAGAGTGAAGTGGCACAGAGTGGAGTGGCCTTGGAGTTAAATGGCATAGCAGAGAGTGGTGTGGAGTACAGTTGCATAGAATAGAGTGGCGTAAAGTGACACAGAGTGAAATGGGGTGGCATAACGGTAAAGCTACATACAGTAGACAGCACAGTAAAATACAATGTAGAGGTGCAGAGTAGAGTAGGGTAGAGGGGTGTTGATCATCAGTGTTCATCAGAGTGGCACTGTGTGGAGTGGTGTAGCGTGGAGTAGTGGAGAGTGGAGAGTCACAGAGCGGCTTTGTCTGGAGTATAGTGGGGTGGAGTGGACTGGAGTGGCATAAAGTTGCATCAAGTAGAGTGGCATAGAGTAAGTTGGTATACAATGGAGTGGTGTAGAGTGGTATAAAGTAAAGTGGCATAGAGTTGAGTGGCACAGAGTGGGGTAGAGTGGCATAGCATGGAGTGGAGTGGAATGGACTGGAGTGGCATAAAGTGGCATGCCTACGCATGGCATAGAGTAGATTGGTATGTGTGTGGCATATGGTGGCATATAATAGAGTGGAGTTGCTCAGAGTGGAGTGGTATAGAGTGAAGTGATATAGAGTGGAATGGCATTGACTGGAGTGGTTTAGTGTGGTGTAGAGTGGAGTGGCTCAGTGTGCAGTGGCATTGAATAGAATAGAGTGGCATAAAGTGGCAAGGAGTGGAATGGCGTGGTGTAGATTAGAGTGGATTGCAATAGAGTGGAGAAAAGTACAGTAGAATAAAATGTAGATGTGCAGGGTAGAGTACAAAAGAGGGGTGTTGAATAGTATTGCATAGAGTAGTGTGGCATAAAGTACAGTGGTGTAGAGTGCAGCAGAGTCACATTGTGTGTAGTGGAGTGGAGTGGAGTGGTGTAGAATGGAGTAGTGTAGAATGGAGTAGTGTAGTGTGGAGTACCACAGAGTGAAGTTATAAGGAATGGAATGGTGTAGACTGGAGTAGCATTGAGTAGAGTGGCATAGAATAGAATGGAGTGGAGTAGAGTGACATAAAGTAGAATGAATGGCATAGAGTAGAGTGGAATACAATGGAGTAGCATAGAGTACAGCTGAGTACAGTAGTGTGGCGCAGAGGGATTTTAAGTAGAGCAGCATAGAGTAGAGTAGCATAGAGTAAAGTGGCCTAGAGTGCAGCAGAAGGGCATTGTGTGTAGTGGAGTGGAGTGGTGTAGAATGAAGTGGTGTAGAGTGGAGTGCTGTAGAGTGGTGTAGACTGGAGTGGAGAGGAGCTGGGTGAAGTGGACTGAAGTGGCATAAAGGTGCACAGACTATAGTGGCATAGAGTAGATTGGTATAGAATGGAGTGGCATAAAGTGGTGTAGAGTAGAGAGGCACAGAGTGGTATAGAATGACATGGAGTGGAGTGGACTGCAGTGGCATAAAGTGGCATAGAGTAGACTGCTTAGAGTAGATTGGTATGAGTGCAGGTAGTGTAGTAGCATAACGTTGCGTAGAGTGTGTGGCATAAGGTGGCATAGAATAGAGTGGAGTGGAGCAGAGTGGAGTGGCGTAGAGTAGAGTGGCATAGAGTGAAGTGCTGTAAGGTGGAACAGTGTATAGTGGAGTGATTCAGAGTGGTGTACAGCGGAGTAACCAAGGGTGGGGTGCATAAAGTGGCATAGAATGGAGTGGTGTAGAGTGGAGTGGTGTATAATGGAATGGTGTAGAATAGGATGAGGTAGAGTGGAGTGTTTTAGAGTGGCACAGGTTGGCAAACATTAAAGTGCATTAGAGTGAACTAGTATCGAGAGGCGTGGCATTAGGTAGAGTAATGTAAAGTGGTGCATAGTAGAGTGGAGTGGAGTGCTTAGAGCAGAGTGCATGGAGTAGAGTGGTGTGGAGTAGAGTGCAGTGGCATAGTGTAGCATGCAGTAGAGTGGTGTAGAGTGACATAAAATAGAGTGGTATATAGTGATGTAGTATGGAATGGAGTGTCGTACAGTAGAGTGGTGTTGAGTGGAGTGGCACAGAGGGTAGTCACACAGAGTAACACGGAGTGGTGACATAGAGTAAAGTACAGTGACATAGAGGAGAGTGGAGGAAATCACCATAGAGTAGCAGTGCGTGGAGTCGACTGGCATAGAGTGGAGTGATGCTGAATGGATTGGTGTTGAGTGGACTGTAATAGCATGGCATTGACTGAAGTGGGATGGACTAATACGCTGTGGCAGAGAGTAGTGTACAGTAGATTGGTATAGAGTAGAGTGGCAGAGAGTAAAGTGGCAGAGAGTCAGAGAGTGGGGTGGAGTGGAGTACAGTGCATGCAGTAGAGTTCATGGTATAGAGTAGAGTGGTGTAGATTGGAGTGGCATAGAGTGAAGTGGCATAAATAGGTGTGCCAAACAGTGGAGTGGCATGAGTGAAGTGGTGGTGAGTGGAGTGGTGTAGAGTGGTGTAGAGTGGTGTGTCATTGAATGGTGTAGACTGGAGTGTAGTGGAGTGGCAGAGTGGTTCAGATTACACTGACGTAGAGTAGATTGGTATAGAGTGGAGTGTTGTAGAATAAAGTGGTGTAGAACAGAATGGCATGGAATGGCATATAATGGAGTGGGACAAAATAAGGTGGAGTACAGTGTGTGGACAAAGGTGGTGTGGGGTACAGTGGAGTGGCATGGAGTGGCATAGTGTAGAGTGGGGTGGAGTGGCATAGAGGGGAGTCATGTAGAGTGCTGTGGTGTAAAGTGGCTTTCACATTAATACTGAAAAATTAATACAATTTTAAAAAATGGTGTGCTGCAAAAAGAGAAGGAAGAACACATGTCTGATCCATGCACCTGAGAAGACAAATGAAGCCTAGGGGAGCTTACAAATCAAAAGATTGCAAATGAGAGTGGCAAAAAAAGCAACTAATGATACGCTGTGGGATGGTTTTCAGCCCACTGAATGTAAATTTACCAAAATTGATGCACCACTGCACTAGTGCAGTTGTGCGTCAAACATGTTAAAGCTGCATAATGACTTTCCCTAGCACCATGCATGTGCCATAATTATTAAATGGCGCACCATACTGCAATGGAAAGGCTAGCGTAAAATAATTATGTTAACCTTCGTGACAGGTTGTAAAGAAAAATTATGCTAATGCTGCAAAAGTGGCATTAGCATGATTTGTGGCACATTATTTGACGTTAATCGTGCTAGCGCCATTTTTGATTCAATAACTTTTTAAAAAGCCTGTGAAACAGAAGCCACAACTACCCAAGATGGAGAATGCAGGACAAGAGAACACCCATAGAGACCCCAGACTGCCCAGTACAAGCCAGGATGGATTGAAAGACTCAGAGGAGAAGCAGAAAAGAAGAGGGCATGTTGTTTCAGTCAGGAGGCAAAAACCATCTTGGTCAGGCAGGTGACAGAGCACCAACACCAGCTTATTATCACCTCCAATTTACCAATAGGTGAGAAGGAGGCCATATGGTCATCAATAGTCAATCAAGTCAACATTGTGGCAGAGGTGAAGAGGACTGTGACTGATTGTAAGAAGAGCTGGCATGATTGCAAGTACAGAACTTAAGAGAAACTAGCCAACAACCGAAAGGCAGAACTTCAGACTGGAGATGGAAGTCCGGTACCCAGGAGCAGCTAGAGGAGATAGTGGCAGCAGTCATCCCGGAGGAGATGGTCACCGGAGTCTCAGGATAGCGCAGTCTTCCAAAAACTACCACAACTGCAGGGTAACTTGCAGTGGGGGTCACAATAAAAAATTGCAGAAGGAGGAGGCTCATAGGACACACTGTATGCATGCAAAAGGTTTGCATGGGGGCACAATAATTGCCAAACACTTGTAATGGGCTCACACATTCTACCCTATATAAACCAACCATTTCTCAACCCTCACATCACTCCCTTCACTGTTGCACCTGTACCATCTACCCATGTGCAACACTCATTGGACAACATGTATAAGGCCTGTTGTGCAGGGTGGATGAGCGAGAACTGCAATGCTCCTCCATGCACCATTGGGAATGGGCACACATGTGATCATACACAATATATGGGGCATACGTGTTATTATCATCTGTACTGCTGTACAGGTGGCAACCATGTACCCATGCTACAAGGTTGCCTGTGTAGTAGGAGAGGTTGATGTCCTGCACAAATGAACACCTTCCTTCATAACATCAGCTACAAGTTGTCTCACTAGGGGCCATATTTACAAGGCCTTATTGTAACATTATCATCCTATTGAATGATGCCAATGTGGCCTGAAGCTGCCCATTCCTCTTTTGCCACATTAACAAAGTTGCACAATGCACGTATGGCTCCATGTTGTAAATTCTTGCACCACAATATGCCTGTGCCAGATATGCTGTATGCAAGGGGGACAGTCCCCCCCCCGGGAGGGCAGCATAAATGGGGCAGAAAACTAATTAAGATTTTACTGTACTATCTTTTAACGTGATTGGTAAGGCCAGTCAAAGGCTGGTGTTAAAGTGACACACTTGTAATTAATGGACCTCCCTGTGCTTTGTTGCACTAGTGCCATCAGCTGTGGTGCCAATGCAGTAAAGCATCACAATAGTGCCATAAATCATGAGGCTACTTGGAAATGCCCGCCATGGTGAACAGTAATGAAAATAAGGTGCTTCCATGGTGTCATAAGCAAGGGAAGGGAGGAGCAATGAAAGTGGTGCCTCAGGATCAATGCACCATATACACATAAATGTTGTCCTATGTGTGATGCACAATGCAACACACATTGAATAACTAAATACATGGGACATACAAAGTTCTCACACACCCACTTGTCACTCCCACACCACCCCTGAGTTTTTGGACAAAACTGAAGCAAATCCAGATGTGACAAATTTGGAAGGCATCAGAAGCTGGGTGGGTTACACATGTAACAGGGGAAGATCCCTAACAATACACCTTGAATGTCAACTACATGCAGTGGCTGGTGTGACAGGGACACATTTCTACAAGGCCATGATAAGGCATGCAAGATGGGTGTAAAAGACTGGGAAATGTGGACTGGAATATTGTGCCAATGGTGACTAAATATAAATGATGCTCAGATGGCACAGTGTGCCACTAGGGACCCATCAATTAGTGCCTTGATGTGTGGGTCGGCACTATGGCACTAAGGCACCAATATAAATAACATGATGACTCATGTCAACAGCCACTGCAGTCCAAGATTGACATTTCACTATCCCATTGCAGAGAATGATGCCTTACCTCCTCCGGAGCTGCCTGTCCTGGATTTCTCTGATGATTTGGATGACCAGCTGCAGACCATCAATGCTGAGACTCTCCAGGATATCCCGGGAGCCATCCAGACACCATCTCGAGTCACAGGGAGGGCACATTTCTTTTCAGGATCTTCACATGAACCACCCATCAACCAAAACACAGCACCTACCAGTACAGCCCTGGACTCTGAGGACCTAGACATTAGCTTTCAGAAAACAGTGGTAGCAGTCCAGCGGGAGCTGGCACAGCAGGTGCGGATGGGGATGGAGACCATGGCGGGCAGTGTAGAGGGAGTGCAGGGGTGCCTCAGTCCAAATAAGGAGAACTCTGCTGCCATCCGAGGGAACCCACTCTTCGCAACGTGGACTCCAACAGTCCCTGACTGAAATAGCTGGTGACGTAAGGCAGAGGCTTGATCAATTGTCCTCCCAAAGTGGCAGTAGCATGATTGACAAAAGGCTGGTGGCTATCCAAAATGTCCTTGAGTCCATGCAGCGGATGCTGGCCTCCATCACTGACAACCTGACTTCCTACCATCATGATTTAGCCGCTGTGTTGCGAAACCAGGAGTTCCTCCTTGCAGCAGTGATGCCTTTCATTTTCCCACAGATGACAGCTGCAGGACCTTTGATTCCACATCTCTATCCCCTGATGTGTGTGCCCCCCTCAACTTCAACACCAGCACCACCTATGGCACAGGAGGGACCACAAACATCAGGGGATGAAGATGTGGATGGAACATCATTTACCAGAAAAAACAGTCTGTAGCTAAAGTCTGTGGCACATGGACAGTATCTCTTTAGTTCAGTGCTTAAGGTAATCCCAGTGTTGTAACAACTGGCAACATGCACTCTTCACTCTACCACTGTTGACTCATCACGCATTGACTATCATAGTGTCAATTCCTATCTATTGGCTATTTAAACAGCTCCTTACTGATGCACTCCTCTTCTACACATGTCTCATGACATGTCCCTCCCTCTTGGACTCTGGCTAGACATTCAGTGGCTTGGGATCTCTCATGGGGCCAATATACTGCACATTGATCTTTCACATGTAACTAAATTAGTAAAGTAACATATGTATTGTTTTTGTCAGTGAGCCATTGACTGCTTGAACTGTATGCATTGTGTAAAGTCAATACCCTGAGTACTTACTAAAAGGGAATGTGTGGCTTTGTGTCAGACACTAAGCCACACACATTGACTGAAACCTGATTAAGATGATTGATAGCATTGTGGACTGGCATAAAATATCTGAGTCTTCCAAGCATGTCCTTAAACAGGTATCATGCAATCTTAGCGATGGCTTGTATGATATAGAACGGAAGTGTCAGGAAAAATCTAGGATGGTTGCACTAGTACAACATTGATGTGACAATCAAATTAGACATATGTGAGACTGTAAAGGGGTAGCCATAAGTGTGCCAGTATCAATTCTCAAATAGAGGTGGAGTGAAATGTTCAAAACGTTTAACCAATGAATGTTATATTACTTACCAACACAAATTGATGGCGTCAGATAACCTGTTTTGGGATGTGTATCCATGCACAATCAGAGTGCCACATATAGTACAGAACACTGTATTGAGTAGCTGATGATATACTGCTGCCAATCTGACAGATACATGGCCATAGGGTATACACATAGTCACACACATAAATTACTATTGGAATCATACGCAAAGGCATTTGTCCAAAATGAGCTGTGCATACATGAATCCACCCAGATAGTTAATCATTGAGGAGGGCATATTGTAGCAAAAACCAAGATTTAATAATACCAAAACATTTCTACCCAACAATTTGCTAAACTACATACTAACCTATACTAACCTAACCTATACTACCTAATCATAACTTATACTTACAGCTAACTTATCTTATCTTAACTTATCCTATACATATAATGCCACACAATAAACATTGACCGTCCACCCCCTTTAAGAGATATCAGTCAGCAAGGATAACAGTAACTACAGCTGGACATTGACTAACTAAACCTATTGCCTAAACAAATGTATATTTTTTTGTATTTTTTTTTTAATATTTGTATTTTTTTTTATTGTTTACACATATACCCAAGAATATAACTGCCCACTAATAAAACCACAAAACAGTAAAAACTCAAATACTCACCGGTAACTATACAAACTGTGTCCTAATAGTAACCTACACTACCCTAACTAACCTATGCCATCCTATCTAAACCCCAATATAAAAAATAACTATTAAAACTAGGGGAAGGGAAGGGAATGATGACAGTAAAGGGTCATCTTGATGTACGGCAGCATCTTGCACATCTTATCAGTCTTTCCCTACAATTTGTCCCACCTCAACTTTAGCTCTGCCATATCTTTTAACATGTCCTGGTCAAATGTAGGAGCCCTGATTGAAGGTCTTGACTGGGGATGTAAAAGTGCTGGAGTAGGACCACTAGATACTGAGGGGGTAAAACCTGCAGAGCCACCACTGTCCTTCTGCTTCAAGTTGCCATTTGTGTGGATGCTGGTTGCACCCTGTTTGACCGGTCCTCCCTGGGGAAATGCCTGCCAGGACCCAGATACTTTCTCACTCTGATACCTTCTGGCCCTCCTGCAGTACCGTTTGAATCTTTTTTCAAAAGCATGCTTCTGTGCTGGATTAATTGTGACATCTAAAACATGAAGGAAACGTAATCAAAATTTGCGTTGGGCAGAGGAAGAACAAGCATGCAATGGAAACAGCATCACCAAATGACACACATTGTCCACCAGAACTCACTAAACATCATTGAGGCCAAAGTTAATACAATTCTGCATTGTAAGCATCTTCAATATATTGTTCATATCCCAGGTATAAAGGCTAAACAATGTTGCACACTATCTGTACACAAGCTTGTAACATCTCCTAAATAGCAGGTAAACATTTACCATGCACATCCCATACACCAGTAATTTGACCATGCTCTGTTTCACTTGTCATGCAGGATAGCTCATGTATGTCCCTCTTCATACATCTTTTTGATTTGATCTGTAGGCATGTACCACACTCATCAGAACAAGGGCTGCAACTTCAATGTGGACACAACTAACTATGGGGCTTCTCAAAAAGCTCCTAGGGTGGCTTATTACTAAAGTGAAGTGAAGCACCAGCAGTGCAAGTGGCTCATTGATAAGCCCCTTTATTAACACTTCACATGATCCTTTTTCGTAACACGCCGCGAGTTACTGTGTGCTACATGTGGCACACAGTGCAGTAACATGTGCTGTGACCAATATGTTGGCAACATCCATACATTTTTTTACCCAGCACTTCTGCCACATGTCTTGACTGAAATCACAAGGCCCTTGCAGCACACGTTGCCACCAGAGCATGAATTTGTTGTACTCCACATCCTCAACATGACATCGGACATACTGTCAATATCCAAGGGTAGATAATGTTGTCTTAATTGCCACACATGCTACATTAACATGGCATTGCACACATCATACAACCTCACACACAACCCTTGCACTATACATTAGACATGCAAAGTAACACTCACTAGCAGCATCAGGTCTGCAAATCTTACAGCCTCCCCAGTGGTGTAGGGGACAGGTCCACCTGCAAGATATGACATGAAACATAGCTCTGTGAATGTTGAACAAAGAACACCATGCGTTGGACCTGGCCCTTTTTGCAGGGTCATCCCCAAACTTTTTGCCTCCTTCCTCCTATTTTTCCTGACCTGTTTTTGTTGGATTTAGGACTCTAGGCACTTTACCACTGCAAACCAGTGCTAAAGTGCATATGCTCTCTGTGTAAATGTATTATTGATTGGTTTATCCATGATTGGCATATTTGATTTACTAGTAAGTCCCTAGTAAAGAGCACTAGAGGTGCCCAGGGGATGTAAATCAAATGCTACTAGTGGTCCTGCAGCACTAGTTGTGCCACCCACCTAAGTAGCCATGTAATCATGTCTCAGACCTGCCACTGCAGTGTCTGTGTGTGCAGTTCTAAACTGTAAACTCGACTTGGCAAGTGTACCCACTTGCCAGGCCTAACCTTTCCCTTTTCCTACATGTAAGACACCCCTAAAGTAGGCCCTAGGTAGCCCCATGGGCGAGGTGCAATGTATGGTTAAGGTAGGACATATACTAATGTGTTTTATATGCCCTGACAGTGAAATACTGCCAAATTCGTTTTTCACTGTTGCTAGGCCTATCTCTCTCATAGGTTAACCTGGGGGCTGCCTTTGGGAGCAGGTAGACATGTGGAGTCCGGGGTCTCTGAACTCATAATTTAAAAATACATCTTTTAGTAAAGTTGGTTTTAAGATTGTGTGTTTGAAAATGCACTTTTAGAAAGTGTGCATTTTCTTACATAAAACATTCTGTGACTCTGCCTGTTTGTGGATTCCCAGTCTGGGTCAGTTTGACAGTTGGGCTGTTTGCACCTCTCTCTAGACCGTGACACAAAGGGAGCTTGGGTGTAGCCTCCATATCCTAATGAGCCATCTGTGCTAGGAGGGAGAGCAGGAATGGTCATTCGCACCTGAAAGGGCTGTGCCTGCCCTCCCACAATGCAGTCTCCAACCCCCTGGTGTGTGTCTGAGGCCTTTCCTTGGCAAGGCAGGATTTCACAAACAAGTGAGACTTTCCTTTGAAGTAAGCCTACCTCAAAGGCCAAAATGGGTATAAGAAGAACACCCAAAACCACAGACTTTAGACACTTTCAGGGGTAGACACTCTACCTTACAGACACTTCTGAGCAAGAAACCTGCTGGTGAAGAATCCCTGAACCAGACCTGCCAAAAGGAACTGCCTGGCTGCCCAAAGGACTCTCCTGGACTGTTTTTCTGAGAGGGACTGCTGCCTTGCTGTTGCCCTGCTGCCTTGCTGCTCTCTGGCTGTGCTGAGAAGTGCTCTCCAAGGGCTTGGATAGAGCTTGCCTCCTGTTCCAAGACCAAAAAGATGACACTTCTGCAACTGGACTTCTTGTGCGGGGATAATTCGACACACAGCCTGCTAAAAATGACACACAGCTTGCATCGCAGTAAAAAATACACCACATGCTGAACTGGAGTGACGCAGCCCAACTGCGCAGCGAGAAATTTGATGCAGCGAGAGCGTAGCAACCGGAACTTCGACGAACGGGCCACTGGATCGACGCATAGCCAACCCAGAATGACGCAGCTGACTTCCAGAGAGGAATTGATGCAGCACCTGACATGAGGGAGAAATTTCCAAGCAACGCCCACCGGATCAACACAGCGCTGCTGACCTCACTCTGCAAGCCCAGGATTCCATGCATCATCCCTGGGGCATCTAAAACCCTGCAACCCGAAGACGATCCAAATCCACGCACCAAAAATCGATGCAAAGTCTTCCCCTGCATGAAAAATAACAATGCAAGTCTGTGTGATAAGGGGAGAAACCGATGCACACCTCCCCGTTTTCCACGCATCGCCTCCTCTGAGATCCCTTGCAGAGATTTTGAATGCGAACCAGGTACTTTGTGCTTGCAAGAGACATTTATTGTTATTGAGAGACTAAAGACACTTTATATCATTTTTACAGTGATATCTCAACATATACATATTGCATTTTAATCATTTTGACCTGCATCTGATCAGATATATATTATATATTTTTCTAAACACTGTGTGGTATATTTTTGTGGCGCTATACTGTGTTATTGCATGATTTATTGCACAAATACTTTACACATTGCCTTCTATGTTAAGGCTGACTGCTTAGTGTCAAACCACCAGAGGGTGGGCACAGGATAATTTGGATGGTGTGTGACTTACCCTGACTAAAGTGGGGGTCCTTGCTTGGACAGGGGGTAACCTGACTGCCAACCAAAGACCCCATTTCTAACACTATGGACAAATGACACACATTCCACATGTTTAGCTGATTAACCTAGATGAGTCAGGTTAGTTTAGAACAAAGTGCTCCCTATAACATGTCAATTTGACATACATTATTAGGCCACGCAAACATGTACATACATGGGCTTGACCCATAATTACATGTCTCAACTATATAAGTAACATTTTGCAGAGGACAGTCCACTGACACTTTTCAGAAGCATAGCATGCTGTTGTTTCAATCAGCACATACATGACTCAAGGAACACACGCATCCATGACTCCCATACTCCTGTGTCATGTTTGTTATCACAGTAACATGATTATGCAAATACCACAGTGGACAATCCCCTGATGGGCATGGGCAGAAGTGCCTGGTAAACATGTACCCAGGCACTATGACACGTGTATTTTCTTTGATGCACCTCAAATTATTCAGGCAAAACATAAGGTACAAAGACTGGAATGTGCAAATTGTCAACTTGACGGTGCATTGCTGCCTTTCTCATGGATGCAGATTGGCACAGACACACTACTTGCAGTCCTGACGTTTGTCATGACACGGTAAAGTAACTACTATGGCCTACAGTCTTGCAAATATGAGAAACAATTCAGCAACATCTAAGTTATTCTTACTAACAGTACCCACGTGATCCAGGAGGTCCTGTTCCAGGGAGATCAGGTTTGCCCACCAGTGCTTTGGCTGGTGGTCAAGTCCGCTGGACTGAGAAGATATGTGTTAGCTGGAACAGCACCTTGTCCCAGCACTGCTTCGTGTCTCCATTTTGTAGCCCATTATGACATGGCCACCCATTGTAACCATGTTTGGAGGTAGTGGCAGATCAACCATATGAACCCTCCCAGCTCATCAGTTGTCATTCTCCTGGCCCTTACCTTCCCTGACATGTTGCACACCAAAACCAGAGCAAACCTAACACTCACAAAAAAATCCCAATCTAACCCCAACTACACCAACAAACCTATCTACACCAAAGACAAGTACCTGACAATACTTAGACAATAACAGCACAAAATGACAAAAACACAACTAAATAGACTTAAGTGACAAAACACAGACAGCAGACAGCACAAAATACTCAAATCTAACCATTCCTCACAAAAGCACAAGCACCACACAACTCCTCCGAAGCACAGACACAAACACTGTAAAGGGAAAAGGAAAGTAGGTTCACTTTTCCATATGTGGAGCAAGGAAGTTCTATCACATCACTTCCTGGGCATATGCATCACGTTTTTGTGACATGCGTTTTTTTTCACGCATGATAGCTTGTGTCTCTTTTCGAAGGATGGCTGACAAGACATTTCATTTTAGTGTAGATGTGCAAGTGCCATGCGTCAATTTATATACACAGAATGGTTTAATGTGACTGTATGCTTCAATCTTTTTGCCGCATGGCGGGCATACATTAATTTTATAGGGAAGGCTGACAGGGCACTCAGTATCAAATTTCACTCACAAATCTCATGCGTCTTTCATATTGAACTCAATGGCTACACATGATTGCATCCGTTGTAACTTTTTGTACCGGAAATACTGAAATGTGTTTCCATATGTATTTAGGACTGTGGGATGAATGGGAGAATGGATAGTGGTTGCAAATGTGTATGTGTATGACACATTTGCCTCATTCATGTTTTCACATGTGTGCAATGTGTGTACTGTGAGTATACATATGTGATGGAACTCCTGTTGTTGGTCTCATCATTTCATAATTTCCACTGTTTGTTGCACCACACAGCATATGATAGTTGGCCTACGTGTGAAACATGTTCATGCCCTATGATACCCTTGACAAATGTTTACCTAGGAATGGTGGCGACTTGGCTTGGTTTATGATCCGATAACCCAGAACTATGTAAGTGCAAGTGTGTGACAAACTCTGGTGTGTCACTAGGGCCAGACATCATGATGGTATCCGGCACGTGTAGGGTACAGTCCCAAGCATGCAATATCTTGGATATGGTGTACTGCATATGTCATGGTTGTAATATATGCAATATGCAGTGACTGAAAAGTGTTTTTCATGTGTGATCAGTAGTGCGTACCACAATGGTATATTCAGAGCTGTGACTGCTACAAAATTTCAATTCCTTCATGGATAATTTTGCACCATCATAACAAAACAGTGTGCTCATATCAGTGTTTGACATGTTCCACTATGTAAACACATGTGTACTGCACTTATATGTTTGGAATTTTACTTTTTAACAGACACCATGCCATATGGTAAATGTTCTCATTTGTCCATGCACATAGTTATAGGCCACAGCAAGCCTGGACTGCCTAGGAGGGACATGTGGGATAAATTGTAGTAAGAAATTGGTTAACACATACACTTTGACTGAACAATTACTCACCTTTTTGTTTTGACAGATTTCCCTTTTAGCACACAATCTGTATGGCAGGGCTGTTCTAAGACAGTGATGAAACCCTGATCATCAGTGCTCCAGTCACACTTTGTACATCCACACAGCTCCATTGTTGCTGGTGTACGCACAAGTTGACTGTGGTCCCCTTAGCACAGCTAACTGTGCACATGCGGCAGGACCCTGACTGTGTCTAGAGTGGATGTAGCTCCCTCTGGGAATGAGGGGGGTGGCATCTTCAAGTTTAATATCAGCACTGCGATGCACAGTGAACTACAGCCATCCAAAGGCACAATTGTAGTCCCATGCCCAAATATGTTTTGGTGACTTATAGGTTGTTGATGTCAGCCTTACCCTATTATGTACAAGAGACTTACAGGTTGTTTGTGTTGGACTTGTCTCATCATTTACTAGGGATTGACATGACAATGGGGGTCATTATGACCTTGGCGGTCGACGTTAATGAGGCAATAGTACCGCCAACAAGCTGGCTGTCCTTATCGCCACATTATGACATTGGCGGGTTGGCTTTGTACCACTCCGAATGTCATGGCGGTAGCAGCAGCTGGGCTGAAGATAACCATCTCCAGCCCAGTGGCTGCCATTGTGCCGCCGGTCGGATTTTGACCCTGCCTACCACCATGGTTTTCGTGGCGTTCATAATGCCACAAAAACCATGACGGTAGGCCCTATCAGTGACAAGGAATTTCTTCTCTGTCACTGATAGGAGGCCCCCACTCCCTCATACCTCTCCTGGTACCCTCCCACCCCCTATATCCACGCCCTCATTCACACACATGCAGACACACACTCATTCACACATACATACACACATGCATTCATCCATTCACACACACACATCCACACACACTTCAAAACATACATGTAGACACGCATTTCGATTTCCATACATACACGCACTCACACTTCCATACATACACGCACGCAATCAACACTGAACACACACCAGCATTTACGCACACACTCACACTTACATGCACTCACCCACACACACACACACAACACTCCCTACCCCCCTCCCCTGTCGGACACCTGACTTACCTCGATCCGGGGGGTCTTCCGGCAGGAGACGGGCGGGGTGCTGCTACCTCCAGCAGTGCCCGCCAGCAGAACACTGCCAGGCCATATTATTTGTCATAATACGGCTGGCGGCGGTCTACTGGCGTGGTGTTGCTGGTGGTAGCAGTGCCACATTACCGCCATCAGCGAGTATGGCCACAGCTGGATTTCCACCTAAATATGGCAGACGGATGGTATCTGCGGTGACGGTCGTGTTGCGGCCATTGCCGCAGCGGTAGGCGGTTTTTACTGCCAATGTCATAATGAGGGCATTTGTTCCTCTGATGCATTGTTAGGACATTGGTAGATAGTGGAACCAGGTCATATTTGCAGACCCAGGGTACAGATAGTGTCACTTGCCACTTGCTTCTGTCACGTTTGTGCTGGTCTAGCACACAGTTATAGTTGTTTGCAATGTGACTGGGATATGTACTGTCCCATACAATGTGTATGAATATGTCTCTTGTGTTACATGGCAACATTGTTGATTAGTACTCTGAGTATTTTACAATGTGTGATCATTCACACACATTGAAGGCAGATTGTGTGATGTATGATTCTAGGTCAACATTGCTGGCACACTTTCTGCAGATCTCCCTTAGTACACATCTTCCTGATTCTCGCTGTCCCTTCATTCATGCACATCATAGCCAGTCATATCTGTTACCTTTGATAATGGAAATTGCTTCTTCTACAGGCTAAGCAATATTTGCCATAACATTTCCTGTGTCTTCAAGATGAGATGATTGACTCACATCACTCAACACCAGCCACAGCACACGTGCAGTGTCTGAGTCACCTGCACAGATTGGATGTCAAAGTTAAGTAACGGAGTTTCTTAGCTGTCCTTCCTCATTTCTTTGTTTGACATGAGCACTCACACACAGCTACATTCCCCAACCTTTGTCACATTTACCATGAGTGTATTTTGATTGTGTGAATACTCTTGACAGCTATGAGTAGAACATGCAGGTTTCAACATGTCTGTGTTCTTCATCACACGTATAGTTTGCTAAGGCTTTGTGACTTGTTTAGACATTGCTTGACATGCAAACACAATGCAAACTGGATAGAGTCTGACGACCTAGACATTCAGGTGTTTTGTCCTCTGTATTTAACTTTCTATTAGCCAAACAGGTGAGTATCACTGAGGGGTAGGTTTTAAGTTGTCACCTATGATTGTGACATTCAGACATTAATTTGTTAGATGACAGACACAGACCTACTGTCTCCTCTTGTCCTACCTAGGTCAGACATCTAAACAGCAGTATTCACATGTTTTTTCTGGGTTTCTGTTTTCAAATGTCAACCAAACACACTTGTGTGATATTGTTGTAATTTAGTAGCGATTAGATTAAGCATTAGCAGAAGACATCTTGTATTTAGCAACTATTGTGAACATTTCGAGGAATCCATTTTGTATTCATGGCAGCCATTATCTCTGCCACATTCTGCCATGTGCTCGCCATGTGCTCTGTCCTACCTTCCTGTTAACTACTCTTGAAAATCTGTCTAGTGACAAGTTATATTTAGCATCTCCCACCTTTCACATTCCCAGTAGGGTCTGCAGCTGTTAGTAATTAGTAACCGACAGTAATGTCTCTACTAGTCCTTGAAAACTGTTAGCCCCTCCTACCTGTTGACTGTGCATTTCCATATGACCTTATATGTATATAAGTCTTGCTTCTATAATTGTACCACCTTCTTTTAGCCCCTGCGTGGGTAGAAAAGGACCATAGTCTCTTAGTTCAGTTCAAACATTACCGAAGGGTGCTGTTTGAACTGTGGTACCACCTCATGAGGTTAAATAAACTTTGTCTTTTATTTCAGTTTCTGTGCCAATTTCTTCCTATATGGTCTGGGGACTTTGTGCAGAGAAGGGCGAACCCCTTGCACTAGTAGGCCTTGCTGAGGCTTACTTCGACAATATGTGTATGGAAATGTAATGTATTTGTGCAACAGGCTATGCCAACATTTCACCAGCACATTCATGTAGTAGCTCAATGTGTGTAGTTGTTTCGTGTTCCAGAGTGTATTCCTAATTTATTTACACCTTTTGTGGTCTAGTCATGCTTTCCATGATGACGAAGAGTTGATAAGGTATGTGAAGGTGAAAAGAAGTGCTCCATGACAAAACTGAGTTCAAGTGATTTATTGACAAAACTTTGCTCATTGAAGATTGAAGTCCTTTCTGTGTGCTCCAGCAGCAGAGTGTTGTTTTTCCCCATCCTCCTGTTATGCATCAATGTCATCATCCTCCTTTCTGGGGACCTCTACCTGTCAGTCCAAGGGGACATTGGCATGTACACAGATGTTGTGCAAAATTGCACATATTTGTATTATTTTGCACACAAGGGGTTTTGCATATAGTAGACTTCCTCCAGTTAAACCTAGGCATCTGAACCTGGAATTCAGCGTGCCAAATGTCCTCTCTACAACATTCCTGGTCCTCTTGTGTGCTTCATTGTAAGCTTTCTCAGCATTTGTATGTGAGTTTCTATATGGGGTCATGACCCATGGTTGGATGCTGTAACCTTGGTCCACTGCAATAGAATGGGAGAAGCAGTGTCAGATGTGCATTTGTGTTTATTACTAAATGAGCAGGCTCTGTTTTTTTAGTGGAGTGGTGAATCTGACTTGCATATTGCATTGTATATGTTCCTGTTTGCATGTATGGTTGTATTAGTGTGTGGTGTTGTACTTTCCAGTAATGGATTGTGCCTCAGGGGGATGGTGAGTGTAGGATGTTTCCTGGCATGACAGTTTACCCATGAAGAATATGTGTTGTTGTATATATTTGTCCATTAGTCCAATTACTTTAGACCTGCAGACGAGTCATGTTGGCTAAGTTTGTACCTATTTTGTGTGGTGTGTGCCATGAGACAGATGTTGCACCCTGTGTGTAGCATGTGACTCCCACCCCCTTGGAAATGGAAGCCCTCCCTTGAACAAAGAGTAGTTGTAGCAATTTCCAGGCTAGCATGCATATGTGTATGTAATGAACATGCACAGTGTGGCATAGTTGTTAAGGATGTTTTGCCATGTATGTGACAAGTTCACAGACACCTGTGGGACATGACAGGGCATGAGGGACATTTTTGCACTGCCTTGAATCACCAGGACAGGCAAATGTTGTACCATATCTCCTTGAAATTGTGCATTACTTACCTCTACCAGTGTGCTGGCAGTAGTTCAGCTGGCAAAGCCCACTGTAGGCACCCTTGTAGCATGACAGAGAGATGATGGATTTATGGGTTTGATTATTGTTGTGCTGTGAGTTGTCCATTCCTACACATGATCTATAAATTATGGTGATGTCCTATTTCAATGTGTGCTGCAGTATGCACCACACAAGGGAAGCATGTCCACAATTAGAGTATCGGGTACCTTTTTGATAGGTAAAGGGTGATACCATCACTAGGGTGGCATTATTTATTGCTGTAGCTTCAGGTTTCTACATTGTGATAAATGTGGGGCAGTGTTGATATGCGAGTTGTTTAACGGTGGCATGGCCAATGCAAAACCCATTGCTGACAAATTTCACGCTAAATGATATGTGTGAAGGATTCATATTTTCCATACTACATGGGAATACGTGTGGTGGCTTGACACCACATTTTGAATGCAGAGAGGGCATTGCTCCACCATCAACATCATTAAAAGTGACAGTCTGGTGGTGCTATGGACTTGTATATGTTGCCATATATGAGGGTGATGTGCATTGAATGTGGTGGAGTGATGTATGTGTGTTGTTCCCCGAACATCTGTACTTTCCTGTCCATGTGTGTGTAGTGTGGTGTATGTATTGTTTGTCCCACATGTATAGTGTGTAGTCTTTGCTATGTACCATATGCTGACTTACCTACGAGTAGGCCATTATCATATTGTCCATCCTGGAAACGTTGATTTATTATTGAGTGTCTGAAGATGTAGGCATCATGCATGCTGCCCGGGTATTTTGCGAGGATGTTGGTGAATATCCCAGGTTGGTCCACAATAGCCTGCACATTCATTGAGTGTGTGTGTTTCCTGTTCCTATAATGGTGTTGCCTAGCAGCAGGAGGGACAAGTTGGACATATGTGCAGTCCATTGCACCCATAACATTAGGCAACTCATCAATTTGGTAGAATCTTTGTTTTGGCTGCTACTGCAGTAGCTGGGTGTTGGGGAACAGGAACTGGTGGGGTGTGAGGCAGATGATGGCGTCCAGGACTATAGGGAGTAAGGCAGGAAAGGATGGTTGTGCGGTAGCACACACTTGTGCTGCAGTGGTCTGAAAGGATGTGAAGCACAGCAAGGAGCTTGGTCATGGGTGGTATGGTTGTAGGAGTTTCCACTCTTGCTGTGATGTTGGGAGCAATGTGGTGGAGCACCCGAAAGATGGTCAAGTCTGATGGCCAAGGATGGATGTGCGCTGGCGAAGTATCCTCTCCTTCCTTCTGCACTCCCTTTAAGGCTGAAGTGGTGGTGGTTGGGGGCGTTGCAGTGGTGCTGATGGCACTTGGCGTTGTTTCTGTCATCGTCTCCATGTGCCAAGTTGTAGCAGTAACAGGTCCATGTTGTCCGGTTGTTTGAAAGAGTTCCTTCTGTGAGTTTTCCTTATGTAGTTGTGACTGGGTGTCTTTTTAATACCTGGTCTGGCCAGGCATAAAAATGTTGACACTAATGGGAGTTAACATCATTTTTTCAGGGTGATCCTAGGTGATGGCCTTTTTTCTGTTGTCTTGTAAATACGGCTCTAGCGGCCTAGCGGCATTTTTGAAGAACGAACGCCTACCTTGCATATCATTGTCAATAAACGATGCAATGTGAAGTGGAACTCCTGGTAAATGATGCTAGATACGGGAAAGTGGAGGTAGACTGCTCCAGCGCCACTTTATAAATATTGCACTGGCTTAGCGCCACTTTTTGCATAAAACAAAATGGAGCAAAGGCAGCACTAACTTTTCTTACATTTGGCCCAATATGTCTTGAAGCACAGCGCATGCACTATGAATGCAATGCCTAAATAGGGCTGTATGTGTTTTTTTCTTTACTCTTCTTTGTCTCCTGTCTGATGGTGTCCAGTTTGCATGTGTGCTGAGAGCCATCCTGGATGCTGAGCTTAGCAGCCAGACATGTGTGGGGGCAGGCAGTGATAGATTTGAAGAAGATGCAGGTTATGTGAAATAATCACCTGGGAAAGGGTTCTGTGAGACTAGGCTTATGAAATTATTCAGTCATTAATTACTTTAGTCAACAAACCAATAGCTAAACTAGAAGAGTATGACAAAAAGGAAACAAAAGACTTGACAGAAAAAAACGACATTATGGACAGATCTATTTGGTTCGGCGGTGAGATGTTTGCTCATTTATCCTCGTTGTTTTTCCTCTCCAAGCACTTCTAGTTTCTTCCCCCGCCAGCTGCTGCCAATTTCCAACTCACCTTTGCAAAGCGCCGCACTGCCTGCTGCCCTTGAAGGAAAGGCTGGAGGGAGGCTCTGCGGTATTAGCCTTTGGGAGACAGATCGTTACGCCGCATTACTGACATGTCACGCTGTCCCATCTGCTTCCATTAGTCATGTGGCGCAGTAGTCACATATTACGAGCGCGCGGACCTAGTCCGTGTACCTACCTCATATCAGAGGGATCAGAGCAAGACATTTTTGGTAAAAAAAAGGTTTTAAAAAAATGGCCCTCCGGTGCGAGAGGCCATTCGCTTAATGTGCTCAACTTTTCAAAGACCCACACTCAGACGTGGAAGGGGACATGGACCATACAATGCATCGCGTCATAAAATACCTACGATACGAGGCACCCTTTTCAGCCACTCCTATATTTATATTGGTGTTCTAAACCAGTGTATCCTGTGATTTGAAGATCAGTGTTTCCAAATATAGTCCTTCACAGCTTTCAAGAACCGTCTTTCCATGTATGACTAACTCATGTATTTCAGAATGTTTCTTTCTATGCTGGAAGTTGTAGCCGTTAGTCCAAATGTAAAACATACAACGGGAAATCCAATGGGTCTCAGTGAAATGCTTGGCAACGGATGTGCGCCGTGTGCGCTTTTGTGGGGTCCTCTATGGTGTGGCAAGTGTCTCATTGTACTTCGAATAACAAGCCAGAAGGTTTGGCTTTTGGCAATGCTTGTTTTTAACTCTGTTTTTCAGCTTTACCTTTGCTCTCACTTTGATGTGAAGGCTCCAGGCTTTTTCTTTCTGCCAAGCAATGAGGCTGATGTGCATGGACGTCATTTAGGTGTCTGCTGGGGTCGCTGGCTTGACCTTTGCTACCCCTGGCACTGGCTTTGTTACCCCTGGCTCAGATGTGTCAAGATCAGGAAGGCAGCGGCAGCTTGGTTTGGGTTCCTCTTCCTTGTTTACAGTCAGTGTTCTTTTACTACACCGAATAGCGAATATTATTATGTTAGTCACTTTCAGTGTGATAACAAGTGGAGTGTAATAGCTAAAATATGACCCTCCTTTGGGGCTAAGATAAGTAAATCACTTTAAAATAGATGCTGTGCTCATGCTTGCTGGTGAGAGTGTGCTTATGTAAGAGTGTGTGTGTATGAGTGAAGGTGTGTGTGTGTCAGCATATGTGTGTGAGTGAAAGTAAAGATGAAATGGAGAGTGATACCACCCCTGGCATTTTGGTGAATTGACGTCCATGCTGCTGTGCAGTTCCATGGCGCTTTGTAGTTCGGTAATGAAATGATGTAGAATCCACATCAGTTTCACTGTGAAGTAATGTTTTTGTAAGCAGGAAGGCTGCACTGGTATGGACCTACCTCTTGTCAACAGGGCAGCATTAAAACATACAAGGATTAAACTTGATTTTAACATTTTCCAGCCCACCATCAGAAGCACATGTACCACCATAACTTGCACGGAGCTCTGTTTGCCGAGAGTCGCGGCGGCTGATGGCTTAGAAGTGAAAGCATCTATCTTGCACTGGGTGAAAAAATGTGAATCTGCATGAATATTAGACAGTTTCATTGTATTAATAGTAAATCTTGTGATCTATTAATTAGCGTGCTAGAATGCATGAAGGTAACTATCTGGCTATTGTCTAGGGATATCATTTTGTAATGCTTGTAGTATGTCCGAATGGGGAGCCTAGCTCTGTTATCTGTTACATGGCTACGTGGAACATTATGTGGTGTGCTGATGGTGCTCTGCCGGGATTCTTGGTGATGCCAAAGGGTTGACACCCTTTAAAACATAGGGGGGCTCTGAGGTGGTGAAACGGAGTGAGTGGTGTGGTGGACTGACGTCTGTGGCGAGTAGCATTGCCCAGACAAATGAGGTTTGAGGGAAAATAGGAAGTTATACTTAGGCAATGAATTAACTTCAACCTAAAAAGGGCATTCTCAGCTCTGGCAGAAATGCAGAGATGCCAACAGAAGCATATTGTTTTCTTTTTTTTAAAAACCGCTCCAATCTTGCAAGACTGATGAATAGTCATCTTAGAGACCTGAGGGGGAAAAAACATTAAGAAAATGTCTGCTGCCGAAAAAAAGAAAAGTAGGAAAACATTTATTTCTGTAGAAAACTCATGTATGAGACAAGGAACTAAGGCCCATATTTTTACTTTTTTAGCACCACATTTGCATAACTTTTTGATGCAATTGTGGTGCATACTTACAAAATATAATTGTATTTTGTAAGTATGCACCACTTTTGCGTCAAAAAATGATGCAAATGCAGCGCTAAAAAGTATAAATATGGGCCTGAATGTGTGAAAAAGTGAGAGGTGTAGATCTGGAAAATAAGATAAGAACTAAAAGCTTCATTACAACATAGGCGGTACCATGGGACCGCCAAGGCAGCGGGGAGGACACCACTGTCATGCCGGCAGCGTCCTCCCAGTTGTATTACAATTTCCCCGCCAGACGGACCGGGCTCCCTCATGGGAGCAGAGGCCAATATCGTAGCCCACCAGCACCTTTGGAATGTGCACTGTCTGCAAAGTAGTTAGTGAGCATTCTGTCGGTGATTGGCAGGGGGGCCCGTGCACTGCACGTGCAGTGGCTTCCAACACTGTCTGTCTTCCAGCCTTTCCATGATGGAGCGACCGCCATGGAAAGGCTGGTGGAAAGCTGAGTTGTAATCAGCACAGCGGCACTGAATGATCACAACTCACAGTCTAACCATCGGGAGCCACATTCCCGGTGGTGACAGCTGTCTTAGGGGTTCCTGCCTGCTAGGGTCGTAATGTGGGGGTGGGACTGCCAGGAATGCAGCGTTGTACATAAATCTGACTCATCAGCAATATCCTAGGGTGTCATCCTTGATGCAGAATTCAGCATACCAGCCCACATAAAAGCAAACGTGAAGAACACCACCTATCAACTGAGAATTATACAGAACATAATACATTTAGCCTAAGCCTGAGCATAAGTCAAACCATTGTCATAATCAGAGTGTAATATGGCAATAGCTTCCTCACTGACATTGTGAACCAACTCGTATCACTAAATGCAAACTTCACTCATGATTTGGTCAGTAAGAAAATTTGATAGGATCACTCCCATCCTGACATAATATAACTTACTGCCTCCAGTAACAAGAATCACACATAAGAATGTCTCTTTCACATACAAGCAAACAATATGGATGTCTCAAAATATCTGGCAAAAACTGACCTTTGCTGCAGAAAGCAAACGCATGAGGGGGAAGGCCTCCCTATGCCTCAGCCCATCCAATTATAAGAAAAACTGTCCCATTAAACACATTTCCTGGGAATGCCCCAAAAATTTAGAACTCCATCCCATGTAGAACCACCTCCTTCGCATTGTTCAAGACCAGCCAAAAGAATCACCTAATGACTACCAGCTGATTCAGAGATCATGCTGTATCTGTCGATAATCCTCTGGAGAAGAGCATGACTTACTACATGTGTAACCACTTATGTTTCTCTCATTTACCTGGCTGTATACACTCTCATTTTATATTTATATGGAAATGTTTTAAAAACGTCTTCCTCCAATCTGTACAGTTCTCTGGGACCTTTGTTTAGCATTACTCTAGCTATTAGAGAAAAATATGAGGCATTGGATGGTGTGAAGTAGGGACAAATATTAGGGTGTTGATATAAGGGATGCTTGCAGGGTACAGTGGAGAAAAACATATGACTGTAAGGCTTGTTTGCAGTGACCGAAATCCTCTGTGTTTGTAAGCCAGATTTGCCCTAGCTGCGAAATGGCAGTCACATCGTTCTTTATTTTTATTTATTAGCAGTTTCCTATCGTGTAAACACAAAGGGTGACAAAACGTTTTATACAATGCCACGTTCAGAGTTACTGGTTGAATTATGGGGTGCAATAGAGAGGTTACATATTTTAAGGTAGCTACTTTTGTGACACAATTGAGAAACAATACACCAAAGTAAAAGCAATTCCCGGCTCTGTCGGTGCTATGCATAAATAGGTACATCAATAGAAAAAAGGTAGCTGTCTGCAAACATGCGAAAAGTGATAATATGGGAAAATACTATTCCCAATATACGAAAGAGTGGAAACCAATAAATAGATATGCAAATAATTCATAAATAGTAAACAGTGTAAAATAACGTGAGTATATATCAGAAATAATTAGAGAATGCAAACGTTCAAAATAAAAGGTAATTGTCATTGCCACATAACTCTTAAGGTGTAATGTGAGGTTGGGCCAACAGATGTCCTGATGACTAGCAAGTTGGAATTCCACACTCTTAAGTCACTCCTAGAAAAGGATTGCTGGAGAAATGTTGTGAATGATGAGATTTCAAAATGGAGGGGGATGTTGCTGGACCTTGTCTTTGACTTGGCTAAAAACAATGTTTAATGACACTCTAAGCTTTACACCGCAGTGCGTATTTTACCAATCGATTCCTTGAGTGACTGCAATGGCGGCTGGTATTCAGGGGCGAGAGGGGCATTGTCCTGCCATCCAGAAGGAGGAGGAGAGTAAAATGTGAGTAGCTTAGCACAGTCACCAGATGCTAAATATCAATCAGCCTAGATTGGGTAGGTTGTGTTGTTTGGGGGTAAGGGATTGGTGCTTCCCCGGTGGCACAATCCAGGGAAGAGACATTACAGTGATTGGTGCAGCAAGGTTTAACAGTGTTGAATTTTTTTTCATTCAGGCGCTTACTGCTGTAACATAAGGCGGGGTCAGAAGAACTCCATTCAAATAATGGGCCGAGGGTGTAGCGAGCCAATGCGCACAAAGTTAGAGTGGGTGATGGCCACCTAAAAGAGAGATCCACCTCCTCCATTCTCAACCACTGATGGTTTGTTCAATGCTAAGGGGAAGCCTGGAGGAAGAGTCGGGCATCCTGACCTTCAGTTTCAACTGCTCAAGCAGTGTTGACCAACAAATATGTTATCTGGTTGTCCCGGAGGATCTGTTGCTGAGGAAGAACTCTTCGTCCTTTGCCAGCACAGCTGACTCGTTAGTGAGTTGTATTAAAACTTTATTTACTCGTAAAACCCACTCTTTGTCTCCCCTGTCCGAGTAACTGCCTTCATTGTACATTTAATTCATTGTTCAGTGAAAGTAAACCACAGGTGACAATCACATCACCAGTTGATTGATGTTCTATTGTTGTTGCTGTTTCCTATTTTAAATGTAAAAACATGCATCTCTCTATCTCCACTGACATTTATGATTGAAGAATAGTGTTATATTGTTTTTCATAATCAAGTTAGGAGGTTCTAGAAACATATGAAACTGAAATTGCAGCTGCACAATGTTTTCAGTCCTTAATGGGAAATCTGTGCACAGATGGAAGTAACAAAAATAAAATATTGCAAAGGTATGCATAAAGTATATGGCTGCTTGTAGCTTGTGTGGTTGTTGCTGCAGTCAAGAGTGGCTTATGGTGAATGGGGAAGACATGCACGATGAAACTAGTACACAGCTGTAGCTGGGTCTACCTAGAAGTAATCGTCTTCAATACAGGAATTGGATTTTTCAAAAGCAAGTCTTTCATAATTTAATTCCATTCATTAATTATTTAGGATCATTGTTCTTTTTCAAGTTACATGGGTCAAGGCCGATCTCCTGAACTATATATGCAACTAGATTGTTTCCTCTCTGAATTGTTCCATGTGCATCTGGAAGGTTTACGCCCCACCACTTTCAGATTTCACCAGCTGCAACTGCTTAAGTGAACACTTTACATGAGGAACACACTACTGGAAATTCCAGCTGAGAGACAACAGCCACATGGTAAGCTGAGTAAAATGTGTAATTTTACAGTAATTATACGGGGCAATGCTGTTTCAAAAGTTTGCCTCTTTAACTGCTGTAAAATTGTTTCCAAAACAAAACGATGTGACACTAACACTCCTTAAAAAATAATAAACTGTATTTTTCATTAAAATCTTAAAAAATGTATACATGTTATTTTGAGGTTTCAACAATCTTTATCAGCATACCTTCTTCATAAGCAAACAACTGCTTTCTAAAGTTTTGTAGTATGTTATCTCTGACAACAAGCCGGAACAGCCTTTTCAGAGCACCTAAATGTTTTGCAGATCTTTTTAATAGTTGACAATAAAAATAGTTAACTTTATGTGCGACTTGTACGATGTTGGCATTCTTAATTTCATTGTTTTAACATATATTTACTAGTTAATGCCGGTTTTAGGTAAACATGCACACTTGACCACCACACATTTGCAGGCATACACACTTGCAAACATGAAAACATCACAAAGTTGCATTCTCAATTTTCTCTGAACTGTATTAGCGTCAACATCTTACAATGGTTATTTATTTTAACATTTTGGCCTCAGACTCAGGAAATGAGCAGCTCTCCTGATAGGTAGTGAAGATAATTAGGCCCATATTTATACTTTTTTACTGTCGCGCTTGCATCATTTTTCTGATGCACAATCAGCGCAAACTTACAAAATACAACTGTATTTTGTAAGTTAGCGCTGATTTTGTGTAAAAAAACGACGCAAATGTGGCGCTAAAAAAGTATAAATATGGGCCTTAATTCTTAAGACCTGGATGAAACTTGAAACCTAGTGAAATGTCAAAGTTGATTACTGGACTAATTCTCAGTGAAAAGTATGGTAGACAGAGATGAGCCATCAGGTAGACAGATTCAGGTTGTCCAGTTTGGTGACCCATTTAGATAAGGCAAGAAATTGCATACATCTGTGGGAGACTGAAGTTGTAGAATGTAAGATGTGGCTGACTGTAAGGTTCACTATGTTTGGCCCAGAAACAGTTGGAACTGTCTCCCCACCCTCATGTTCTAAAAATAACATAACAAACCATACATATATGCAGCGCTTAATTTGAAAAAAAAAAAAAAAAAGTAAGTGCCAGGTCCCTTCTTAGGAGGCTACTGCAACCTGTACCACCTAATGACCCTGTCAGCACTACCAATAACAGTACCAACAAATTACTAGCCATCACACCCCTACAAGTGTGAAAATTCAGACTATTCCAAGCCACCTAAAGCTATAAGAATGATGTGGGATAGTATACATTGTCATTTTTAATCTATAGTGTATTATTAAGCACACTTGTTTTGCTCCCCTGAAACTTAAATAGACAGCTGTGGTGTACTGTCATTACTGCTGGTGTTGAGATTTAAGTGCTGATGCCAAGCACCGGAAAGCACTGTTCAAATTAAGTAAATTATGCATTGCATATATGTATACAAACTGAGATTTTGGTTATCACTCTTCATGTATTGATCAGTTCAAGTGCCATTAACATTTTGCTTCCACCCAACACTGAATAAAGCTTGGGGCAATGGATCAACCAACTTCAGTCATTAGCTCTCTCCACTACAAGTGATGGCATTTTGCTTGTGCTCGTATGCACATCCCCATTTTTAGGGATCTCATTTTACATATGTTGCCTAAATATATGTGTGCCACTTTAAGATAGCAACATTTTCATTTTGTATTAATTTTAAACATTTAATGCGTTTGAAAAATAAATTAATTAATAAATAAACATTCCAGAGTTGTCAAGCCTGACTTATTAGATACACAAATGCTTGTCTTGATGTTTGTCCTGACTGTGTCGATCTGGTGTCGAAGGATGTCTTTAGTTTAGATCTTTGTAGAGCACAGCACAACCTCTAATCTTCGGTTGTCCTTGAACAAGGCAAGATAAAATACTCCTGATTTGTATGATGAACGTATTACTGCTTCTTCCTGTTGTATAAATGCCTAGTATGAACCTCTTTAGATAACTATTGTGGTTTTGTGGTTTGATAATACTGTCTACTTTGTGGCAAATAGAATTGTGTTTTCAATCTTTCCAAATGTAGACGGTTCATTAATGTGAACCTGCCTGCCACACCAAGTCAGAAATAAATCTAGGCCATATTTATGACCAAGTCAGGCAGCACAACGCAGCAAGTCAAGAGCAGGAATGTGTCTTATTTAAAAGAATAAGGCACGTTCCTGCCTTAGGGCCTGCACTGGCATCTTTTTGGCTGACTAGCGCCAACGCAGGCACCCCTGCCGGAGATATAAGGAGGATTGTTTTTGTGCAGGAAAGGATACTTTCCTGCACAAAAACAACTCCCTAAGGCATTTTACTTTTTCTATGTGTGCTGCAGAATGTAGCACACATAAAAAGAGGGAACAATGAGGAGAAATAAAGATATTTCCCTTTGTTGTGCTTCACCTGGAACGATGAAGCATTTTGGCGCATTCTCAGGTCTGCCATTTCTGGTAAATCTGTGAATACGTCAAAATCCAACCTCTGTCATGAATATGCCCCCGAGTCTCCGCTAACCAGAAATAACTGCTGTTAGATAATTTATTATCTAATTCTGCTAAAGAGATAAGAATTGAGATATAAAACTCAGACAACCACAGAGAGGAATGAAGTGTTCTGCCTGAAATACTAACGATTGCTGCATTAAAAACAGTTACACCACCTCACGGTGGACGGAGAAAGCTAGAACTAGACCTGCTGGGGTTCTACTGCTCAATCAGCACTGTTGTGAGGATGAGGACAGCTTGTATTCTGAAGGTCGACACACTGTCCCCTTAATCTCAAGTGGTAAACTCTCTGGAGAGGATTCACCGAAGGCGCTTCTCTTACAGATAATCCGTTTGCACATTTGAGTTTTGCTGTGCTTGCACTTTCTTCTTAAGGAAAAGGAGAAAAAATATCAATGTGCCATTTACTCCCTTGAGATCTTAAGTGAGGTGAACTTACTCTGCACTGAGACAATTACAAAGTGTCCCACAGGATCTTGGTATTTTCACCCATACATTCTCAACTTCATAGAAATGTAATTCTTTTGAGACCATCTGTGTTTCTGCTTTTCTGTGCACAGTACTGCTGAATCATTTAGGAGGTGTTCGAATAGTCTATTTGTTACTGCCAATAGAAGAGTAAAGTGCAGATTAAAACACATTTCAAAGCCGGATGTACCCAGGAATATGGTGGCAATGCATGCAATTGGTAACCGAGAATGACTTTACCCCTTCTCAGATGCAGCACAGGGAGGAGTTATGTTCTCAAGTACAGAGAGTATGAAAACATACGAGTGAGCTGTGATTATACATAGCGTTGCTATCCCTAGCCCTTTGAGGATGTGAGGACCTTGAGATTTACAACAAAGCAATGCATGCAACATAAAAAATGCCAGTGACACCATTTGTGGATAAAATATGTCACAAGTTTATTGACTAAACAGGTTGGGTTAGCTTACGAACGATACGGGTGACGAAGGTGAGTTCCTTAAATGGCCGACACCCATCCCAAAAAGTTAGAGCTGTCCTGTTGGTGTTTTCAGCAGCAACGTACTTAGGGTTACCACCCTTCTCTTTCACTGTTGTGTCATGCTCCTGACAAGTCAGAGCGAGACCCCCGGGCAGTCTCCAAAGTTGCTCAGGATTCCAACTGTCCCTTGAGGGATTAAGGAGCACCGTCATGTCATCCCAGGCCCTGCCATAAAGACTCCCAGCGACCTGAGGAATTGCTTTTTGGCTCCAAGAGCCACTGTCTGGAAGCCTTTTTAGTTGTTTTAAAGCTTTAGGATCGCCCTGTAACTCTGCCTTGCGACGATACTGGGTCTTCTGAAAAGAAAGTTATATGATACACATCTGTATACATAACTGCACATACCTGTCAATTATTACCCTGTATAAATATATATATATAGCTTTGAAGTTGTTGGGAGGATGGAAGGTTATCACCGATCGCCAAAGAGGCCCAGCCCTGGGAGGTGACCCCTTATGAGACCTCTTGGCCTTACTCCTCCCTCCTGATGCTTAGGGCTCATAAACAGAGGGGCGGCCAACCCTCTCCACCTACGGTGGCCCCTTGTGTTCAGCTATTGCCCTAGCAGGGGAGCAACATTAGGATGCTGTCCCCCCTATGTCGCCCTGCATGAGACATGGAAAACGTGTTGCCAGTTGGAGTAGTCATTCTTAAATATGAAATTAATATGCTAGCTTTGAATATAAGCACCCTTCAGTGAGGTAGAAGGTACAATGGACAAGATGATGGACATGAAGTAGAATATGGTACACAAAAAGTCTATAGATTTCAGATGCACTGGCAATATGAAGAAGACTTACAGGCAGACCAAGCCAAGATGTGATTGGCTACAACAGAAAATGGGTAAAGAAAGACAAACACCAAGGCCCAGATGTACCAAAGTGACATGCAGCACAGTGCAGCAGCAAAAAATGTTGTGCTACACTGCGTGAGAACGAGAGAGCAGGAGAGCGTCTTTCCCTAGCGCAGTTGCAGAAATCTGCTGCCGTGTGCCACGCACACATCATAGTGTAAGAGTGTCTGTGTGAGTCTAGCATAGGCTTTGTACTGGAAGGATAGCCTTCCAGTACAAAATACTATGCTTAGAAACACTTTAAAGCTTTTCCCACTTTTTATATGTGCTGTACAATGCAGCACATAAGCAAAATCAGAAAAGAAAGGAGAAATAAAACTATTTCTCCGTGATAGCGTCTAGTTGGAACAGGGACTATTTTTTCTATGCAAAACCCTTTTCCCTTTTTTTAATAAATAAGGTTTTGCTTTGAAAACCTTGGGTGGTTGAATGGGAACACCCTTGCAGCACCCACGGAACACCCACTTGGAGCTAAGTAATGCAAAGCTTGGCTATGCACTGCTTTGCATTATTTTTAACTTGTTTTGCCCTGGAAAGTAAATGAGTACAAAAAGATTTTGCATTGATTTGTGTCACTTTTTTATGGAAATACGGAACAAAATTGTAGTAAATATAACTCCAAGGCCCATATTTATACTTTTGATGCAAAACTGCACAGTTGTGCGTCAAAAAGTTTAACGCCGGCTAATGCCATTTCATTGCGCCACCTGGTGTCAAATTTATACTTTGACACACAGCGGCGCAAACCACTGGTGAGAGTAATTTTTTTTTACTCAAATCAATGCGCCACGTCGTAAAGAAAAACGATGTTAACGCGGCGCAAATGACTTTTATCCGGTTTATGACATCGCAAACCGGATACGCGCCGCAAACACTGCAAAATGTGCAAAATAGCCCCAAAATGGATTCCAGAAGCTATGAGAGACTCCAGGAAGATGACAACCGGCCAGGAACCAGCCAGGAGGACCCACACAAGACCCAGGAGAGGGAAAAGAAGAAAAGGAAGTGTTGGTTCAGTGCAGAGGAGCATGAAATACTGATGAAAGAGGTGCCGGAACACCAGCACCAACTATTTGTCACCTCCAAATTGCCAATTGGGAGGAGAGAGGCAATTTGGAAACAAATTGTCGATAAGATCAACAGTGTGGCAGAAGTACAGAGAAGTACAGAGAACAGTCACCGAGTGCAAGAAACGCTGGCATGGCTGCAAGCGCAGGACCAAGGAAAAGATGGCAAGGAACAGGAAGGCAGCACTGCAGACTGGAGGTGGGAGTCCAGCACCACAGGAGGCACTGGACCACATGGAGGAGATGGTGGCAGCTGTCATCCCTGAGGAGATCGTCACAGAGATTCAAGGACAGGACAGCGCAGACTCCCAGGAAACAACACAGATGCAGGGTAATTGGCATGGGGAACTAAAATGGCTAATTGTAAACTGCAACCGGGAGGGGACATACCTACCACACAATGCATGTAAGCCATGATAATCAGGCAGTAGAAAGGGCAAAGGGACATGGCACGGGGCATGGGCTGTGCTGGGCAAACCTGGGGCACAGCACAACACTACACCAACAACCTTTTCATGGGGGTATGCTGCTGTGCCAAGGACATTGGAAAAGCAAAGCCAGTCCAGGAGGGTAGGGTACAACGTAAAACTGGCATACTGTCACACAACAGCTGGTATTGTCGTTTTTTTGAACTATGCCTCAATTTCCCGCCTCAGGCAATATCCGCAAGTGGAATTTAACATTGACAACAGTTACCACTACCACCTCTGCTGTGTGTGCATGTCAAGTAGCTAATGGCAAATACGTGCCCATGGATCAAACACACCCAAATTAGAGAGTTCAGGATGACAACGTTATCAATCCCCTGAAATTAATAAAAATGTGCTAATCCTGTCAATGTTAATGTCCATAGTCGCTACAAACATAAGGCACTGTCATAAACATTATGAGGTAAACATCAGTAATGTCATACACATGCTGCACATGTCAGGGCCTACCCTGTGCCTGGGTCACAATAGCTGCAATGCCACCATGCAACATCCCAACTGTCATACTGCTAAGACAACAGCATTGAGGGGGAGGACATATGGTTCCAGCTAGCGAAACACACCCGTACAGTCATAAGAGGAAATGGAACACTGCTAGGACCATCAGTGCAATCAAATGTAGCACACATTGCCCAACATCAGCAGTACACACTACCAATGCTGACACCCGTATTGTGCCATGCCAATGCTATACATAGTATATGCTAGGTATCAGCAAAAAATAGCTTGAAGTGAAATATCTGAGACTGGGTCAGTTCCAGATTGTTAAGTGTGGTGCAAGTGCCATCAGAACCCCCCAGCCATTGCAAGGCCACAACATTATAATGGAAGTAGACAGAGGGTTGAGTAGGACAAGAAGGTGACAACATACAATTTGGGCAGAACCTACACCTAGAGGATGTGACGCAGACATTTCCCCAAACTGCCCACACTACATGTGACATGCAGGTGGGGCATAGGCCTGGGAGAATGCCAATATTGATGACAGTAACAATGAACAGGAATCAAGATCACAATTTACAACTAATAGGAACTCAGGAAATTCACATTACAAATGCCACAACACAGACACACTAATTGTACAATATCTCATTGCAGAGGAAGAAGGCTCTCCTGGGGATATGCCTGTTGTGGACTTCCCTGATGACATGGATGACGAGCTGACAACCATCAGCCAGCAGACCCTCCAAGATGTCCTTGGAACCCTCCAGACCCCACCTTCAGTCGCAGGGAGGAGCACAGTAGTAGCAGCCATCGCAGAGGACCCACCCACCACCCCAATTGTACGACCTGCCAGCTCCAACCCAGCTGAGGACTCTGACGACACTGGCACCAGCTTTGAGAGGACTGTAGTTGGAGTAAGCAGGAGCTGGCCAAGGAGGTGTGGGTGGGGATGCAAAATATAGCAGCCAGCCTTGAGGGGATGTGTTCGTGCATGATGTCATCTACAGAACAGGCATCAGCCATGCAAGGGCGAACATCTATCTTGCAAGAACTTCAGTAAAGTGTGAAGGAAATCAGCACAGCAGTAAGGAAGTTGCCACAACACCTCGCACACCAAACCTTTCACTGCGTGCACAAATGCAATATTGACCCCCTCAGGACAAAACGGGCTGCCTACCACAGTGATGTGGCTGCTATACTTAAGAATCAGCAGCTCCTCCTTGCTGCAGTAATGCCCTTAATAGCCCCACAGTTGGCAGCTACCGGGATTTTTGACTCCAAGCCTTTAGACACTGAAGTGTGTGTTGCCCCTTCATACCCACCACCACCAAGGGCAGAAGAGACGACACACACATCAGAAGATGAAGAAGTGGAACAGATCACCTTCACCCGTAAGAGTACCCAGTAGCACAAGTCCTTGCCACATGGGCACTGATATCCTAAGTCCTGTGCTTCGTAACATACCAGTCTTGCAGCAGCAGCTCACATGCACTGTTCTCCAGCCCACTGTTTACCTTAATACTATGCTCTGTGATTGTCTCCCACTACCTCCTTGGCAATTCATGTTCCTCTGCACTGTATGACACTTCAACCCAGCATGTCCAATGAGGTGACCTTTTGCACTTGTGTAGTGTCACAATAGAAGGCGTCACACTAATGACTCACAATCCTAGACTATGTAAATATAGCACTACAACACTTTAAAATAAATAGCACTTACACAACCACTTTGTCTCTGTGTAAGGTGACACATCAACTGTGAGGAAGATTAGTGATGTTCTCCTCTTGTAAATGGCCATAGAATGTCAATACAACTTCCACAAAAGATTGTGGGCTGATATCTATGCACTGGGGTCAGGATTGTACCATCATCTGCCTTTCCTGAGGGTTATTTCTGAAGTACATAGAAAATTTACTCTATAATGCTGTGTTGGACAGAATAAGTCTGCTTCAAGTTATGTCTTAGCAGAAAATCAATGTCTTCAAATTTATCTTCTAGACAATATTTAGGTATGTGACATTTGACTCTAAAATTTCATCACACACACACCATACAGCAGGAATAGATGTGTACCATTATAGGGACAAATAAGTAACCTGGCAGTACAATGTAAGAAATTAAAGGTGTGAGTTATGTATAGTGTAGTACATAAGATTTTACAATCACTCACCTTATCAGGGTTCACATGAACATCAGGCTGCAGGCAGCCGTACCACAGTGTCCCAGAGACAAAATCTGGTCTCAAAGTATGACAGATTGAAAACATACATCCAAACTTAACAACACATTGGGAACCATAGTAACCTTGAGTGGTGGGTGCAATGGATGGCAGATGCATAGATAAGTAGCTTTGGTGTAGCTGCGAATGTGACAGCTCATTGGGATTTGGATGCAGGATGGAACATAAATGCAAATACTAAATTGACACTGTTCACCCATGCCAAGGCCCTGATCCCCAAGCATATGACACATACTGTAAAGGAGTACCTAAATATTTATCCAACTGTAAAAATGGATAATAAAACTAGGGGAAACACCTTAACTAACCTAACCTAGCCTAACTACACATTACCCACAACTGGCCCTAACTACCCTAAGCTAAACTTACTTATCACATTTAACTAAAAACTCTAAACATCAACCCCCCACCCCCCTTATATGATGGGACACATGGAGGACAACATATGCTAACCTAAACACATACTATCGTATCCTAAACAATTATATATTTTTTTGCTTTTTTTGTTTTTACATATTCTTTTTGTATTTTTTAAATATATTTCTTTGTATTTTTTTTTTTTTTAATACACAAAAACCCCAACATCATCCCCCACCCACCCACCCACAAAAAAACCATGTAAAAGTATTATACCCTCCACCCCCCAACCCACTTATACTAACTAAACTAACAGCCTATTCTAACCTAACACTAAGCCCCCTAAACCCCCTAAATATAAGAACCAGGAAAGAGGAGGGAGGGGAGGGAATCATGGCTGAGGGTCTCAAAATAACAAGTTTATCCTCTGCAAGATCTTTTTTTATCCCACGCACTCCTGTCAATCTGGGACACCTCCTGCTGTAGCCTGTCCATACTGCGCAACATCTATTGCATGTCACGCTGCATGTACCTAAAATCAACATTGTCAATGTCTGCAGCAGGGGTGGTCTGTGTGCCAATTGTGGAGGGTTGTGCTGTTGTCAGTGCCATGGTTGGAGGGGGAGGTGCAGGGGCTGCTGTCAGTGGTCCAGGAGTGGAGGATGTAGAGGGACCTGCAGTAGTGGTTATCATCCTTGGTGCCACTTGGGATGAAGTGGTGGTGCTGGTGGCGGTGGCTGTTGTGGACAGGGATGGGCCTACGTGGGCAAATGCCCTCCAGACCCCTGTGGCTCTCTCATGGTGATAACGCCGTGCCACGTGGCGGAACCCAGACTCAACATCCAGAATGTGGTGGTAACACATCGTCCTCCTCTGGAATTCGCGGATCTGATTGGCATTCATATTAGCTGCTGTTAAAAAAGATGAAGCCAAACATGAGTTACATCATTGTGTGATACAGCTACTAATGATATTCAAACAAATACTCAAAATTAGCTTAAACAGGTCAAATCACAGTACAGACCACAGAGTGTCCCTCAGGAAGTACATGCCAACGCAGCCTACACATGTCCTATCTAACAGCACAGCAATGCTCAAAAAGATGTGTACCAACTTAAATGATCTAAGTATCATTGTTCTGCCATTAGTCACATAAGAAATGCTGCAAGACCTCCACATGTGACAGGCCAACTAATGACTATCTTCTGGATGACAATTAAGGGCCAAAAGATCTGTGATTTGTAAATCGAATTGCCAGGATGGTATGCAGTTGCTAATCATGAGGGGGTATCCTAGGTTGGAACAAATGAGTTGCTAAATAACATGTCTGTATACTACACTAGGATTCTCACACCTAGGTACACATATTTCATAACCCTAGGCCTGTGCCTCAGGAGGGGATGAACATGCAACACATACTTTCAAACATCAAGGACAGCCAGGAAGCTTCGGACATCTGTCCATGGGTTTAGGCAGTCTACCACAGGTAATGAGGGTATCCAACTAGGATAGACACAAACATTGTACAATCACATCCACATTTATGTTCCTAATTGCGGACAATTGTCAACATCATTTGATATCATCAATACCTGTCCTACAACAAGCACATAGATGCAAGCACCTATCTGGGCTTGAGCTGCATGCACACCTATGTCATCCTACTCAAGTGCCACATAAACGTAGCAGAACATGTGGTGCTAGATGCTGCTAGGAAGTGAAACATACAGTCCTACATGTTTATTAGTTAAAAGAGTGGCTCAAGTCTGTGGGTAATACTTCAGCATCCCTGCTCTGTGTGATTCAGGGTATGACTAGCTGACTAAATCATGAAAATGGCTACCTACAAATATTTAATTGCAAGAAAAGTAACAACAAATGTCACCCTATTCACATGGCAATTCCTACAGCGCTGTACTACAATCCCAAAGGATGACTCTACGCCACTGATTGTCCAACTCAAATATGGCAGAAAAAGTAAAACCCCAGTCAACTCACATATCAGATCATGTTCCAGCACATCATACCTTGCTATGTGTCCAACTCACAGGAGTCAATCACACAACAGCTGCAAACACAACACAGAACTGAAATATCAACACTTACTGGATATGTCTGGGTCCCCAAATCGAGCTACTTCTCCAATTGTGTAGGGGGCAGTAACACATGGAAGGGTGAAATGTGCTCAATGTCTGTGCACTGTACAACACTGTGAAGAAAAAATTACTGTGTGTGACATTATATCTGATAGTCCAGCCCCTCAGTCATGATGACACTCCAACAGACATACCACTGCAAACATGTATTGACCCTGTCACTCCAGTGAGTGATACACACACGTATGCACACATGCAGTGGCCCTAACAATCATGTGGTGACAAACATGATTCCTCAATTGGTTGCAGATTCATTTATAGAGTATACTCCATTTATTTATCTGTTGTTATGAGAGACATGCAAAGCTACATTTCTGGTGCACTGAAATACCAGTCACTCAGGTTTTGTTATTCCTTGTGCATCGATGGACAATCAGTTACTGTGTGATGCTCACGTGGTTTGAGTTTAGCTCATGAACTATTATGCTTTCTTTGGTCCATTACATGTGGGCCTGTGTTATCTGTAGGTTACATATGCTACATTGACAGTGTACCCAGAGCCAGATATGCCCCCTATGACACCATAATGGCAGGGATCCTGTGGGCTACTTGATGACAATCAGACGCTAAACATGGATTGGCAATTTATCTAAATTAATACAACAAAGAAATATATTCTGACAGTGTCTATTTTGGTCATCTGTGACAGAATGCATGGGCACAGGTGTAGTCATTGCACCTGAAATGTGTCACTCATTGCCCTGTGTACCCATATCGGGTATAGGAATTCACAGTTAGCCACATTCTTAATCTTACATTAGCCAAGTTAGGTGATCTGCGGGTATACAACAAACTGACACTGTTCCATTATTGAAACATGGTTTAGCAAATGTTCTACTGTGGCAATCTTGATGATGTAGGTTTTAATTTGTATGCACCTTGGGAATGGCAGCATTCACAGGAATGCTGGTGGTCTTCTGAACTTAGCATACACCAATGTCTGTGATAGCCTTCCTACTGGGAAGTTAACTATTGTACATATGCTGCACTAGATCAGCAGGGGTGTACCAAACGTAAAGTAGCAACGTATTTGGGCACTTTATATATATGATGGAATCGGTCAGGGGTCCCTTGCACAACATCATGCAACTAATAAATTGTGACCATGCAATCACCAACTTCAGGTATCCCATGATGACCCAATAACTTATGAGAATTGCATGGCTATAAAGTGACACAGATGGAAAATGCATCAGCTCTGTTCCAGCTATTGTGCCCAAGGAAATTTAAAACACACAGGGACAATGAACAGAGGGCCAGAGATGTTTTTTATTCCTCAATTTGTAGCATATGCTTCATGTTTTATGCTACAGCAATGGAAAGTATCAACAAGCATGTGGATATGAACCCGTGTGCATTACTTTGGCATCCATTTCTAATTTAATTGCGGCACCAAGCAAGTCAAAGTATCAGCCTAAGATATTACCAGAGGTTAGAAAGAACTTTGTACGTATAGCCAGGAATACAGTTCAGACATGTATTCCAAATAATTGGGGAACACAATAATTCCTTGCTTTAGCTTGTGAAATACATCTCTTTCTTGGTACACTCACAGATCATGAATGAAACATATGTTTGAGCCATATTCCCATCATCTATTGACGTCAAAGCAGCACTAATTTACAAGATCAAGTTGTGTTTTGTAAGTTTATGCAGCTGTTGCATCAACAAATGACGGTAATGTGTAGCAAATATTGTATGAACCAGGGCCACTGTATATTTAACTTGCATTCCACATGTCTAAAAACATTGCATGCAGCATATCAACAAATCTGCTACTGTCACTACAGAGCATTCATATGTGCACAATAGTCTGATTTGTACTCACCAACAGGGCCACCAATCACCACACCCAGGTGGTCAGGCAGGTCTTGCTTTCTGGCAACAAGGTCAGCCCAGCGGTGCTTGAGTTGGTGGTCATTGCGCGGTGTGTTGAAAATTATCCTCAGATGGTACAAAACCTTGGACCACCTGAGCATCCTCACCTCCGTGTGATATCCCTGTATCACCCTTCCACCAGCCTCAATCATCAGGAGGAGGAAGTGGCATACCAGCCAAATGAATGCCCCCAGCTCCTCCTCACCCATTCTCCCCAGACGTGGCCTACCCAACATGACCAAAATAATATTTATAGGAAAGGGTACAGAGGAAAATACAGGGAAAGGAGGGAGGAAAATGAAAGTTAAGTAACCCACAAACAACCCAACAATCCCCACACTAACAATACCCACTACACACTCCCAACAGTACAAAGACAAAATTAGACACCAAATATGACATAAATACACTTACAATGAACAACTGAGACAATTACTAAAACAACAGATGACAAATAGGATGGCACACAGGAGACAAAAGCACAATATGGACAGATAAAACTCTCAGCACGGCCACACAGTCTAGAAAAATCACAGACTGCAAAGTTTAAGTGAAAGTACACCCACTGTACAATTTTTGCAAACAGGATATCCTATTACATCACTTCCTGTCTCAAATGCGGTGCGTTTTTCTTATGATGCGTGAACATTTTATGATGCTTACTGGCTGTGCGTAAAATGTTTTTGACGCAAATGCTTCAAAATTCCACCGCATTCACAGTTCCAAATATTTTTCATTGGTAACCAATTTCATGGGGTACAGTGTAGGAATTACCGCTCGGGCCAAATGGATGTATAATGGCTGTGAGCGTCATTTTTCAAAGCATATGTGGTGAATTTTGACGCATATGCATCTTTTTTTTACGCGTCTGCGTCAAAATATCTGTCTTTTACTGTGTAAGTGTCATTTCTCTCATTTTTAACGTACATGAAAGCTGTAACTGTATAGAGATAGGCTGTTTGCACCTGCATTGTGTGTTCCAGTGTTTGGGCACATATGGCGGACCAAACTACTGCGGACCATAATACTCATGTTGTTGTACCGAATGAGCACTCTTCACAGACGCAACAGCTACCCCCACATTTTGAACAAAAATTGGTATTACCCAGTTTGAGCAGGTTGTGCGTCAATAGAGGATAACAAGGCTACACAACTTAATACATTCACTCATGGCCTATGTGTTAATGTCTGTGAATTGGCAATTTCAATTGTTGTTGGGCCTCTGTGTGAACGTCACAAGTTGTCCATTCATGTGCTTGTACGCATGTGTTGTAAATGTGGATAACCATCAGATGCTATTCAGTGTATAAATGAGTCAGGATATGTGTTTATCATACACATAGCATCTAATGCTGTGTGAACTTCCCTGACTTTTGGGACGAAACATCTCCCATGACAAGCTATGCACAGGATAGAGAGAGGATGGTTGATAATGGCAATGAGTAAGCCATCACATGTACAGAAATGTTGGATACCACATCCTGGTCACTTGTTTGTATACTACCCATGAGTCAGGCATTTGAAAATGCTATGCAGGTACAGTGTTTGTGACACAGAGTCCCAAAACCAATCCAAAAATGTTATGTCACTCCACAGTTTGAGTCATATATATGACCTATGTTTCTCGTGTGGCAGTGGAGGACCAGCAGACCAAGCTGCATGTGTTCACATATTTTCAGTGGTTAATTGCTCAAAGGTGTCTAGTTCAAGTGTGTGGCCATGTGTACCCTGTGTCATTATTGGCCTCCATGTTGTCACAGTTACGTGCAGGTCTAGTCATGAGTCTGCAGAGACATTCCCTGCATTAACAGAGTATCCTTCAAAGCAGAATTGACCGAAAGGCAAAGAGGAATCAACAACACACATGGGGATAGTCCAGTTATGGCACTGCAGAAGTTTTATGAGGCTGATAACAGGGCAACCTTGGTGTACTCACAAACATAATGGATCAGTAAATAGAACCCGCCACGTTTCATCCCAACATTTGTACACAGGGTGGCCTCTAAAATTACCACTGCAACAGGGTACATCAGTGCCTGTGTGCTGATTAATCTCACAGCTAGTCACCACGCAAGCACCATCATAGGGTTGCAGCAAATGTGAATCAGAGTGTGGACCGTCAGGGCACAAACATGTTTTGTCCTTTCAGGCACATTAGCAAACATTGTTTGTTGTGCTGGAGGCACCATACCCAATCCATGCATACAGCCATAGTACACTGTCACTGTTTGTCACTTATGCATACATGAAACCCAGACAAGGGAGAGGGCCGGGATTAGGCTATTTGAATACATGTCCTAGACCATACGATAAGTAAACTGATTACACTATACAATATATTTGTGGATTCATCGTAGACCTACCAGACACAATACCCCAGGATGAAAGTGAGGGCATGGAAAGCAACTATGAGACAAATGTAGCCACAGGGAACCTCTATGGTAACAAAAAGACAGGAACCAATCAGGCGAACAGGATGTACGCTCTGTCACGAACTAACATGAACAATGCAAATGCACAGTGAGCAGACTCTGACTGGGAAAGGTTGGATCAACAGTGTGGAAAATAAAAAGTGAATTTGTACTGTGGGCTGCAACATTACACAATAACCCAAGGGCTGTGTTACACAAGTGGTTTATATGGAAATGCGCAAAAGGATATACATAAAATGGCAGCTTCTAAGCAGTTCCAGGCAGCAGCAATGGCAGTGCAGGTTCAAATGGCTGGTCTGCATGGATGTGCTCACAGGTGTGTGCAGCTTCGGTCTCTCACATGTCCTATAGGTGAGAATCAAGTTCAAAGGGCCAAAAGTACCTTTCATATGGGAAGTAATGGGCAGGTGATTACAGGTACTATAGACTACCAGGCAGTGTATTTTCAGACCTGAAGTCCATGCAGACAGATGAACTAGGACTATGGCATACCATACTAAAGAGGGAAGCACACTAGAGTCAGAATGTGAGTCTGGGTGTGTGTAAATGAAGGATTATCAGGTTACAATTAGTTGAGTTACAGGGCCTGCTAGAGAAGGGTGGGGAGAGACTGAATACATGCCTGTGGCAGGACTTATAACCTGGGATGGCATGCACAGGGCATGTCTTGTAAACAATGCTTGTCATACCTGGGGCACTCGTACTATCCATTTGCAGCTTACATGGACGTCTTGTCACACATGCTCCTTGCAGAGATAGCTGTTGTCACACTTACTGCTGTCAAGGGTCTGGTCATACATTCCTGTTAACAATGCAATAGCACATCCACATCCTCATGTTTGAAGCAGTTTTTTAACTTATGAATGATGGTGTCTTAGGTGTGTGCCATATGCTGCAATGAGCCATGTTGCCAAAATGGATATGTGCCATAGCTGTGCTACTCTGATATTGCCCTTCAAATGTGAACTGGACACGATATATGTCATTCACACGGTGTGTGAAGTTGGGTGTGCATTCATACCCATCAAATGTGATGTGGCTTTTTCAGTATCCTAATCGGTATTACTGCAATGCTCCATGAGGCTAAACTCTGATTGTGATTACTAGGGATCAATTGATGCATAAAATATTACCCAGACCATGATCTAGTGATTAAATTAGATGTTTAATGACATATGGTAAGACAGTGTTGATGGTGACTAGAGTTAAAAGAAGTTTTGTACAATGTGTTGTCTCTGACGCAATCCTGCTGCAGTGTTTGGATGGTTCCTCCTCATGTTGATGGACAACATCCTCCTTTTCCTCCTCTTCAGGAATTTGTGGCTATGGTTCATAGAGGGGAATGTTCCTCCTTACACATATGTTGTGCAGGATACCACAGGTCAAAATGATCTTGCAGACCATTTCCGGTGAATATAAGAGGCTGCCTCCGGTGATGTCGAGGCACATGAATCTTGAGTTCAGGATGCCAAAAGTCCTCTCTACTATGGTGCATGTCCTCCGAAGTGCCTCATTATAGGCAGGCTCTGATGCTGTGCTTGGGTTGGCAAATGGGGTCATAATCCATGGCTGGATCCCAGACCCCTAATCAGCTGAAAGAAAAAATGAGTGAACATTTTTTGATGGAGCTTGCACCATGATTATCACTTTGCATGGCAGTTGTTATCTTGTGTTGTCTGTGACTCATCTGTGTTTGTGTTATTGTGTGGAGTCCTAGGCTTCTAGGATGTACTATCAGCATTGGGTTGTTTTATTATCTAAACTGGTGTTTGGCTGATTGAACGGATATCAGTGGTATTTTTGTACACTTGCTGTACATTGTGCACTCCCATGCATTAACTCATGTGAAAGAGTTGTCCATGTGTCTTCACTGGGGGTGACATTATACTTCCACACACAGAATCAGTTCCACAGTGGTGGTAACACGGCTGCACTATATGGCCTGAAGATCCCATCCAATTCAACATATGCAATAGCATGTGAAAAACAACAGTGAGGCCCTTTGATTTGGCTAGGTGACAATGTATAACACATCTCCACAAGTTTGCAGCACTAAAGTATTGACAATTGACAATGCACAAATATCCCATGTCTGAAAAGTTCTATGCAAACCTATTTTTGTGCCCTCACCGAGTTGGCTCCTGTTCAAACGTGTTCCCACACTCCTGAACCTGGTCCAGGTAAGGTGGCTAACTTGGTTGTGGAGGTGAAGGTTTAATTGTCAGAAGGTCCATATGCCTGTACATCTGTTGTGTATATGTGTAATTGTCTCAATCCGTATGTGTAGCAATGTGCACTTTGCAATATTGTCACATCAATATGTGTTCTTAGCACAGTCCACTTCCTTATTGGTAGCGGCCAATGTCAGCCCAGGAGTGATGTGAGATATTGGTACAGCCTCAATGATTCCATGTCCCATTCATTAGAGTCATCATCATCATGCTATGTGTTTTATGGTGTTTGACCTGCAGCGAAACACATTACACATCCCTTACACAGTACGTATTGCTTTGAAGGGTGTGTAATTGAGTGTTATTGATGTGATGTTGGAAAGTTCATCTTCCAAGTTGTACTGCCAGTTAAGGCCATGTCATTGTCACTGTGTGGTTTTACATTTTTGCGCGGTTGGATAAATATGGTGCACGGGTGTTTAAGTCATTTTTTGGACGTGAACGCCTACCTTGCATGTAATTAACGCAAGGTGGTTTCACGCATCCAGAAAATGATGCACATGGTGGAATTTTGGCATTTGCGGGGTCAGGTGTCAAAGTCTAAAAATGGTGTTAGGTTGGCGTTGAATTTGCATAAAACAAATGATGCAAATTCCGGCGCTAGCAGAGTATAAATATGCCGCCAAGTGTCCCAGGATGAAGCCAGTTGCCCAAAGGCTCTTTTGCAATCACTGTTTCCGTAGTTAAGGAAGATGATGGTGTAGTTGATGTGACCCAATGGATCGCTTTCCCAGTTTGGACCTTATCAACGTGACCGCCAACACCTTACACCTGTACTGCAGCAAGTTACCATGAGTTTATTTTACTTTCTGTACCTTTACCTCAGCTCCCTGGGCAACTGTAGGAAAAAGTTGATTAGGGAAGGCTCCTAGCCAATCTAGCATTTTACTGTTTTTAACCACTGGAATAGTTAAATATGTAGCTTGAAATGTTCAGGACAAGATGTTTCAGACTGGGACAGCATGCACAAATAAGGGGCTAATATATCAGATGGTAGTTAAAATACAATAAAATATGCAAAAGGGGAAGTTACTTACACTGTAAGAATGTTATACCCACATCTATTGTAGGATTATGGCAGTCAAAAGAGAGAAAACTTACTCCAAACCTACTCCACGTTGACCTTGGAGAATATCACATACCAACCATGGTGACATGTAGACACTGTAAGAGAACCACACTTAAGTAGTGTGTGCAGGGCATAACTCAACCAGCTAAAACTCTTTACTAAAAAAGGGAAACAAATATGTACATTGCAGATAACCATGCACAACACATAAAAATTCATTAATATTTAAAAATAACTGGTCCAATATGTTTACACACTACACACGCCATTCTAAAGCCTATCCAAACATGCATTTATAATAGAAGCTCATTTTTGTAGAAAATATGTAAAATTTTTAAAAATCTTATAAACACACATGCCATATCTGACATGAAGGTCAAAGTCAAAGAAAGGCAATCATTTTTATTGGTATAAAAATGTAGATTATTATTTTTTCCTAGTGGCCAATTATCATGTCCTCCAAGTAATAGTTTGTGTTGTTCACTGCTAGGTTAATTTTGCCTGTTGATGCATAGGGGTGCATAAGTAAGATGATTGTTTGGATTTTTTGGCTTGTTTCTGCCAGGTTTATTTTGTGAGCATGCACTGAAAACTTATGTAGATTAACATGTATTCTACACGTTATGTGTTTATAGGTTTCTATTAGCAGGTGACCATACATGGGTCTTTCAGATGTTCATTCAGTAAATTTTTTGGCCTTCCTTGCTACTTTTAGTAGTATTGTGCTACAAAATATCAATAAGTTGAAAAAACGTGTAACTCAACAGTTACTTACTTTACTTACCTGCAATACCCCCAGAGAATCATCTGTTCCCCCAATATGTATTCTAATGATAAAATCATTGTACAGGTAGCCTGTTTTGGGCCCAGGCTTTTAACGTGCACCCCTTTGACCAATTGCGGCAAAACTTTCAGTTGTCCCAAAATGAAACAAGGGCAGCATGTTTGGGTGTGTTTCGGCCTGGGGATCACAACCCCCAGGACCTGGTCATGAAAAATGAGGGAGAGGGAGGCAAGCAGCCCCCCTCCTGGCCCAATCACAGTCCCAGGAACAGCCAGATTACGGGGCGCAACAATGAAAAAAAGAAGAGGATGGGGCAGGGTTTTCAGCCCTGGAGACCCCAGCTCTCAGGGTCCAGGCTGTGAAGACAAATGGATGGGGCTGCGGAGCCCCTCTCCCAGAGTCATTATTGGCCCTAGGGACCCCATCCCCCAGTGCTGGTTTTAGCTATGTCCCACCCTCAGGACATAGTAGTTTCACTGCCCACACAGGAAATTTCAAAGCTCCTCCCAAGCAAGGGCAAACACTAAGGGCCTGATTATGAGTTCAGCCGACATTTTACACCATCCACCGAACTTCTGATGGGGAGGTTGCTGCCATACTGGCTACCTCCCCTCTGGACCCATTAAGAGTTTCCTGCTCAGTCAGTGGGTGTAAACCTGAGGTTCTACCTGCTGGCCTAGCAGAAAGCCTACCGCATTGTCTCTTTTTTCTTTATTAACTCCAAAACTACTGAACATATTTACACCAAATTGCAAAAAGTATTGTTTCTGGAACATGATCTAGCTTTCTGCCAAATTTGGTGTAATTCCCTCTAGCAGGTCGGGATGTGTTGTGGGAAATTACATGGAGAAAATGTATTTTGGGATCTCCCCTTTTACTCTGCCACTGCTTGACGAATCACCCTAAAACTTCTCAGCAGCAGCTAAAGTGAGGGGCAAACCAATTTTTTTAAATTTCATGAGGATTCATCAAACGGAGCCAAAGTTATTAGTAAAACAAAAAATGCTTATCCTATGGAACAAGGACACTTTGTTTCCCAAATGCGTTGGGTTTTCCTTGCCCATTAAAAATCTTCACTTCAATAACGTTATTTTACGGAGGCTCATTATTTCTGTGATGATACAAAGGGGGTTGCGACCCTGTCTCTGCCACTCTGTTGGCGAAGGACATAGTGATGCATTTTCTTTCCTTGATATATATATATATATATATATATATATATATATATATATATATATATATATATATATATATATATATATATATATATATATATATATATATATATATATGCAAAAAAGAATAGAGAACTCTGGGTAGTTCCCAAGTTTAGGTGGAGAGCAGCTCTAGTAAGGAGCACCCTCCAAAACCAGCGACACTCTAGATTTGCTCAAAGACTTTGCTGTACAAATGGCAAAAGACTTTGTCACTATCTAGCTCAGCGTGGATAGTACAGTGCTGATCCTATGCTTAAAAACTATGCTAGATAAACAGACATTTGAGTTGAGCAAATCTAGAGTGTCGCTGGTGTTGCAGGGTGCTCCTTACTAGAGTTGCTCTTCACCTAAACTTACGAACTACCCAGAGTTCTCTATTCTTTTTCGCATAATTTATGCATCACTCTAACCCTGAAAGGGATTTGTTTTGACTTATACTGGGCGCTCCCATGTGTCTGGACAAAGCTAAACCGTCTCTGATGAGCTCTAATGAGAGCGAAACATGTGTCAGGGGTTGCTTTTACTCATTCCAGGTTGGCTTGGATGGTATTTTACCAGTCCAAAGCTGTAATACTGTGCCTGGAGTGTTAAATGGCTTTTGTCATTTTACAGCTCGGAAAGGTTGACACTGTGTCAAACCTATGCTTAAAGACTTTGCTGTACAAATGGCAAAAAACGTTGTCACTTTCTAGCTCGACATGGATAGCACTGTGCTGATCCTATGCTTAAAAACTTTGCTAGATAAACAGACATTTGAGGTGAGCAAATCTATAGTGTCGCTGGTGATGCAGGGTGCTCCTTACTAGAACTGCTCTCCACCTAAACTTGGGAACTACCCAGAGCTCTCTATTCTTTTTTTAACACTTTATGCGTCACTCTAACCCTGAAAGGAATTTGTTTTGATATATATATCAAAAGTTTGGGGTTGACCCTGTAAAGTTTTTGGAGATGACCCTGTAAAAAGGCCAGGTCCAACAATCCCTATATCCCTGGGGGCCACCACCTGCCTAAGGCTATTCTATGTTGAAGCGGGGCTATGGGGCCCCTCTCTTGGAGCCACTGATGGCCTTTGGGACCAAAACCTCCCATTACGAGCTCATGCTATTTCCTGGGGTGCCCACCCCCAGGAAGTAGATGTTTGCTATGAGTTGGCACAGGGCTGAAGCTGCTGTCAAGTCATAGCAGAAACTTTGCTCTGATAAATGGAGAGCTGTCAAACAGCCCTCCCTTCATTGGAGCGGAGGGTTCCGCTGTCTGCCTGCCTGTGGAAAGGCAGTCAGGCACAAAGAGGAAACTGCTTTCACAGAAAGGGAGCTGCTTTAGCAACTTCCACTTTGTGACAGCAATACTGGCTCCTGCAAGAGGGAGGGAGCCCAGGAGCAAGCTGGGACTGTGGGATGGTGGTGGGGACCCGGGTCACATAGCTGGGGGATGGGGGTCACTGGGGTAAAGATCGGCCATGGGGAGGGGGACCATGTTCCCCCACCAAAAAAATATTACTTGAGATAACTCTAACTGTAACAGGTGAATTACTATGGTTTTGTACGTTTAAAATGGGAGCCTAACTATAACGTCCCCATAACCTTCATTTTTTTAAAGTGAATTTCTATGTTTTTTCTAATGCTATTTCCTAACTATACCGTCCCTGTAACCATTGTTTTCTTTCAGTGATATATATATATATATATATATATATATATATATATATATATATATATGTAATGGGTTTATACTTCCTTAAAAACTTATAAAATACTTACTTTTCTGCTGTAAAAGCATGCATGGCAAAAGCATACTTGTGGTAAAAATTAACAGGTAAGTGTAAGTGTAAAATCTAATTTTATATATATATATATATATATTCACTAAAAAAACAAAGGTAACAGGGACATTATAGTTAGGTTCTGAATTTACTTGTACGAAACCATAGAAATTTAGCAGTTATAGTTAGAGTTCTTTCAAATAAGTATATTGATATCCTGAGTGTGCGGTTACTATGGAAGTTTATTTGATGTTGAATTCAGATTAACCGGAGTGCTCTGCCGGTTGCCGCCGCACCACCCCTCCAGGGCCGCTCGGAGCCCGTTTTTGAGCACGCTTTGATGAGGAAAAAAAAAATATATATATATATATATTATGAATCTTCACAAAACTTTGCAGATTTATTGCACCCATCACATTGGTTAAGGATTGAAAGCTTGACCGTTTGGTAGAATTTGATCTAGGGGGCGCAAAGATAAAAAGGGGTCTAAATCACACTTGCACACCAATGCAAGCCTAACAGTGATCTACTCAGACAGCTATTTGAAGGACATGATAATTGGCCACTGTGAATAAATATTTATAACAGCAACAATGATTGACTTTCATTCACATTTGGCTTCATATGTAGCACAATCCTAATAAAAGTAGCAAGGAAGCACAAAAACATAAACCAGACTGCATATGTAAAGTTTCAGAATTGCTATATGAAAAACTGAAAGACACATATATGATCACATGATTATGTAAACCAATAGACAAATACTTATAAATGCAATGGCTAAACAAAAGAAATCATATGAAATCCAAATACTTGCCACTCTTTAGCCATAGTTAGTATTCCCAGAGATAGGAACACCCCCCCCTTTTTAGCTCCCTAATAACTTTCCACCCATTTGACGAATTGTGACAAAACTTTCCGGACCTTTCCAGGGAGATGATGTACATTTGTATGGTGAATCATTGAGGAGGACAAAGATAAAGGGGGTCCCAAACTGCATTTTTTCCATCAATGCATTTTCCACAGACTATTGTGATGTAGCCTGAACACGGCTCAACTAATTGACATAAAATTTGGCAGGATTATACATTATGGTGAACAGATGATGCTTTTGGGGTACTGCAGTTGAGTAGGGTAAATATTTTTATAATTTTAAGAAATGTAAACCTGGTGGTATCTGTCACCGCAGTACTTTCATGGAATTTCACAGACTTTTGTGAAACTACTGTGCTACATGGCCACAACTTTTTATTAAAAAATATCTAACAACATATAAATAAATTTCCCTACCTATTACTAGGGGTGGGCAATAAATTCCACACTGCAGAGGAGTTCACTGAGTTTTGGCCACTCTATGTTACGCATGTGACATGTAGTTCCAGCCAAATTTTGCCAACTACTGCATGGCAAAGTTTTTTTTCAGGGGTCTTGCTAATGTTAAGTTGGTGAGCATGAGCGAGAATTGATGTCCCCTAGCATGATTTTCATTTGCTAGGAGGGCACCCATGAGAGTTTCCCAATGTGGGCGGTCACAACTATTTTCATTGGGAAAGCTGCCACTGGAGTAGAAAATCTACATGAAGGGCTGCAAAACTAACAGCAGTACCCTCTGATGTGCCGCGTGGGGCCATTTGCACTGGTTTCTCAGTGTGGAACAAGCACCCCGCACTAAAAATTAGCACAGCCAGTGTGATGTGCTGATTTCCACCTATTTGCGGAACTCTGTGGAATCTCGCTGAGTTTGTATATAACTCTGTGGAATTCTATGTTCTAAAACTCAACGAGTTCTGCTTAACAGTGGTAATAGGTAGCGACTTACTACTTATCTATATCTAAGGTCCTAACACTAAACACAGCCAAACTCTAGCAAAAACAATATGGCTGCCTTTTCATTCTCTTAAAACAGCTATTACCCAATTATGTACTGGTTTATCATCACCATACAGCACAGAATAGTACAAAGTTACTGTGGTATACCATGGCCGAAAATATACCTAAGGCCTAGCTGTTTTATTGGATTGAGGTATTTTTGCATCCCGCATGGTGTTGCATGGGCAACGCAATACTTAAATCAGATTTAGAAAGCAATGCAAGGCCACCATGTGCAGCCCTGCTTTGATTGGTAAATCTGGAGAAATGCAGGACAATTAGCTGTTTTGCATTACTCTGTATACCATGCTTTACATTGCTACTAAATTTCACATACATCTGTACCCCATACCACTGTATGCACTCCACTATACATGCCTCTCCAGTGTAAGATACTTAACTCTAAGCCACTCCACTCTATGCTATTACAGTGTATGCAACTCAACCATACACCACTACACTCTATGCTCTTAGACTGTACACACCTCCACTCTACAACACTTTAGTCTACGTCACTTCACTGTTCACCAGTCCACTGGATTCTACTCCACTATACAATATTCCACTCTAAGCTACTCCACTGTACGCCACTCAACTCTTTGATGTTCACCCCAGGCATTTCCTTGGTGTTTATCCCAGGCCACTTCACACCTCATCAAGGCCAGGCTGCTTGAGGCTGGCCAATCAGAAAAGTGCTGAAACTGGTAACTTTCAGGTAGAGTTCTAAAATTATTTCTCTGAGTTAGCTATATTAAATCCAACAATGGCAAGTTGTTGAATTGATTATAACAATAAGTTTGAAATCAAATGTGAAATATTTAGCTCCTTATGAGACGTTGGGCCGGATCTACAAAGCATTTTTCAAGTCGCAAATGGTCCGATTCGCAGAATCGGTCCGTTTGCGTCTTAAAAAATGCTTTTTGGGATTTACAAAGCCCGAACTGCGATTTGGTAACTTGTTACCAAAACGCAGTTTGGGTTTTGCGATTCGGTATTAGGAAGGGGTGTGTAAAGGGCGTCCCTTCCTAATACCAAATCCAATGGTATGTATGATTCTTTTGTGACCATGAATGCATTCGCAAAACAATCACAGTTAGCACCAGTTTCAAATTGCTGCTAACCAATTCGCAAACGTGAAGGGGTCCCCATGGGACCCCTTCCCCATTGTGAATGGCAGGGAAAATATTTTTTCAGAGCAGGCAGTGGTCCGTGGGACCACTGCCTGCTCTGAAAAAAAGAAAAGAAACCTTTTCATTTTTGTTTTTGAAATGCATCTCGTTTTCTTTTAACCCCTTCGCCGCCAGGCCTTTTCCCCCTCCTGTGCCGAGCCTTTTTTTGGCTATTTGGGGCAGTTCGCGCTTAGGCCCTCATAACTTTTTGTTCACATAAGCTACCCACTCCAAATTTGCGTCCTTTTTTCCAACATCCTAGGGATTCTAGAGGTACCCAGACTTTGTGGGTTCCCCAGAAGGAGGCCAAGAAATTAGCCAAAATACAGTGAAAATTTCGTTTTTTTCAAAATAATGGGAACAAGGGGCTGCAGAAGAAGGCTTGTGTTTTGTTCCCTGAAAATGGCATCAACAAAGGGTTTGCTGTGCTAAAATCACCAGCTTCCCAGCCTTCAGGAACAGGCAGACTTGAATCAGAAAACCCAATTTTTCAACACAATTTTGGCATTTTACTGGGACATACCCCATTTTTACGATTTTTTGTGCTTTCAGCCTTCTTCCAGTCAGTGACAGAAATGGGCATTAAATCAATGCTGGATCCCAGAAACATTTCTGAAAAGTAGACAAAATTCTGAATTTATCAAGGGGTAATTTGTGTAGATCCTACAAGGGTTTCCTACAGAAAATAAAAACTGAAAAAGAAAAATATTGAAATTGAGGTGAAAAAAACTGCAATTTTTCTCTACGTTTTAGTCTGTAACTTTTTCCTGCAAAGTCAGATTTTCAAAAGCAATATACCGTTACGTCTGCTGGACTCCCCTAGTTGCGGGGATATATAGGGCTTGTAGGTTCATCAAGAACCCTAGGTACCCAGAGCCAATAAATGAGCTGCACCCTGCAGTGCGTTTTCATTCTATACCGGGTATACAGCAATTCATTTGCTGAAATATAAAGAGTGAAAAATAGCTATCAAGAAAACCTTTGCATTTCAGAAAAGGGCACAAGATAAGGTGTTGAGGAGCAGTGGTTATTTGCACATCTCTGAATTCTGGGGTGACCATACTAGCATGTGAATTACAGGGCATTTTTCAAATAGATGTCCTTTTTACACATTCTCTTATATTTGGAAGGAAAAAATGTAAAGAAAGACAAGGGGCAATAACACTTGTTTTGCTAATCTATGTTCCCCCAAGTCTCCCGATAAAAATGATACCTCACTTGTGTGGGTAGGCCTAGCGCCCGTGACAGGAAACGCCCCAAAACGCAACGTGGACACATCACATTTTTTTAAAGAAAACAGAGGTGTTTTTTGCAAAGTGCCTATCTGTAGATTTTGGCCTCTAGCTCAGCCAGCACCTAGGGAAACCTACCAAACCTGTGCATTTTTGAAAACTAGAGACCTAGGGGAATCCAAGATGGGGTGACTTGTGGGGCTCTGACCAGGTTCTGTTACCCAGAATCCTTTGCAAACCTCAAACTTTGGCTAAAAAAACACATTTTCCTCAAACTTTGGTGACAGAAAGTTCTGGAATCAGAGAGGAGCCACAAATTTCCTTCTACCCAGCTTTCCCCCAAGTCTCCCGATAGAAATTATACCTCACTTGTGTGGGTAGGCCTAGCGCCCGTGATAGGAAATGCCCCAAAATGCAACGTGGACACATCACATTTTTTTAAAGAAAACAGAGGTGTTTTTTGCAAAGTGCCTACCTGTAGATTTTGGCCTCTAGCTCAGCCGGCACCTAGGGAAACCTACCAACCCTGTGCATTTTTTAAAACTAGAGACGTAGGGGAATCCAAGATGAGGTGACTTGTGGGGCTCTGACCAGGTTCTGTTACCCAGAATCCTTTGCAAACCTCAAAATTTGGCAAAAAAAACACATTTTCCTCACATTTCGGAGACAGAAAGTTCTGGAATCTGAGAGTAGCCACAAATTTCCTTCCATCCAGGGTTCCCCCAAGTCTCCCGATAACAATGATACCTCACTTGTGTGGGTAGGCCTAGGGCCCGTGACAGGAAACGCGCCAAAACACAACGTGGACACATCACAATTTTTTAAAGAAAACAGATGTGTTTTTTGCAAAGTGCCTACCTGTAGATTTTGGCCTCTAGCTCAGCCGGCTCCAAGGGAAACCTACCAAACCTGTGCATTTTTGAAAACTAGAGACCTAGGGGAATCCAAGATGGGGTGACTTGTGGGGCTCTGACCAGGTTCTGTTACCCAGAATCCTTTGCAAACCTCAGAATTTGGCTAAAGAAACACGTTTCCCTCACATTTCGGTGACAGAAAGTTCTGGAATCTGAGAGGAGCCCAAATTTCCTTCCACCCAGCGTCCCCCCAAGTCTCCCAATAAAAATGATACCTCACTTGTGTGGGTAGGCTTAGCGCCCGTGACAGGAAATGCCCCAAAACACAACGTGGACACATCACATTTTTTGAAAGAAAACAGAGGTGTTTTTTGCAAGTGCCTACCTGAAGATTTTGGCCTCTAGCTCAGCCAGCACCTAGGGAAACCTAACAAACCTGCGCATTTTTAAAAACTAGAGATGTAGGGGAATCCAAGATGGGGTGACTTGTGGGGCTCTGACCAGGTTCTGTTACCCAGAATCCATTCCAAACCTCAACATTTGGCTAAAAAAACACGTTTTCCTCACATTTCGGTGACAGAAAGTTCTGGAATTTGAGAGGAGCCACAAATTTCCTTCCACCCAGCGTTCCCCCAAGTCTCCCGATAAAAATGATACCTCACTTGTGTGGGTAGGCCTAGCGCCCGTGACAGGAAACGCCCCAAAACACAACGTGGACACATCACATTTTTTTAAAGAAAACAGAGGTGTTTTTTGCAAAGTGCCTACCTGTAGATTTTGGCCTCTAGCTCAGCCGGCACCTAGGGAAACCTACCAAACCTGCGCATTTTTAAAAACTAGAGACGTAGGGGAATCCAAGATGGGGTGACTTGTGGGGCTCTGACCAGGTTCTGTTACCCAGAATCCTTTGCAAACCTCAAAATGTGGCTAAAAAAACACATTTTCCTCACATTTCGGTGACAGAAAGTTCTGGAATCAGAGAGGAGCCACAAATTTCCTTCCACCCGGCGTTCCCCCAAGTCTCCCGATAAAAATGATACCTCACTTGTGTGGGTAGGCCTAGCGCCCGCGACAGGAAATGGCCCAAAACACAATGTGGACACATCACATTTGTTCATAGAAAACAGTGCCTACCTGTGGATTTTGGCCTCTAGCTCAGCCGGCACCTGTGGAAACCTAGCAAACCAGCGCATTTTTGAAAACTAGAAGCCCAGGGGAATCCAAGATGGGGTGACTTGTGGGGCTCTGACCAGGTTCTGTTACCCAGAATCCATTCCAAACCTCAAAATTTGGCTAAAAAAACACGTTTTCCTCACATTTCGGTGACAGAAAGTTCTGGAATTTGAGAGGAGCCACAAATTTCCTTCCACACAGCGTTCCCCCAAGTCTCCTGATAAAAATGATACCTCACTTGTGTGGGTAGGCCTAGCGCCTGTGACAGGAAACGCCCCAAAACACAACGTGGACACATCACATTTTTTTAAAGAAAACAGAGGTGTTTTTTGCAAAGTGCCTACCTGTAGATTTTGGCCTCTAGCTCAGCCGGCACCTAGGGAAACCTACCAAACCTGGCATTTTTTAAATCTAGAGACCTAGGGGAATCCAAGATGGGGTGACTTGTGGGGCTCTGACCAGGTTCTGTTACCCAGAATCCTTTGCAAACCTCAAAATGTGGCTAAAAAAACACGTTTTCCTCACATTTCGGTGACAGAAAGTTCTGGAATCAGAGAGGAGCCACAAATTCCCTTCCACCCGGCGTTCCCCCAAGTCTCCCGATAAAAATGATACCTCACTTGTGTGGGTAGGCCTAGCGCCCGCGACAGGAAATTGCCCAAAACACAACGTGGACACATCACATTTTTTCATAGAAAACAGTGCCTACCTGTGGATTTTGGCCTCTAGCTCAGCCGGCACCTGTGGAAACCTAGCAAACCAGCGCATTTTTGAAAACTAGAAGCCCAGGGGATTCCAAGATGGGGTGACTTGTGGGGCTCTGACCAGGTTCTGTTACCCAGAATCCTTTGCAAACCTCAAAATTTGGCTAAAAAAACACGTTTTCCTCACATTTCGGTGACAGAAAGTTCTGGAATCTGAGAGGAGCAACAAATTTCCTTCCACACAGCGTTTCCCCAAGTCTCCCGATAAAAATGATACCTCACTTGTGTGGGTAGGCCTAGCGGCCACGACAGGAAATGGCCCAAAACACAACGTGGACACATCACATTTTTTCATAGAAAACACTGCCTACCTGTGGATTTTGGCCTCTAGCTCAGCCGGCCCCAGGGGGGGCAGAAATGGCCTAAAATAAATTTGCCCCCCAAACCCTCTCCGCGGGAGCGACCACCCTTGCCTACAGGGTCGCTCCCCCTGCGTGACATTGATGCCAAAAAACAAAATCCCTGGTGCCTAGTGGTTTCTGCCCCCTTGGGGGCAGATTGACGATTGACCTAAAATCGGCCAATCTGCCCCCAAGGGGGGCACAAATGGTCTAAATATAATTTGCCCCCCAGGGGAGCGACCCTTGCCTAATGGGTCGCTCCCCATCTCTAAAAAAACAAACAAACAAAAAAAAAACACAAAAAAACATTTGCCCTGGCGCCTAGAGGTTTCTGCCCCCCTTGGGGGCAGATCGGCCTAATAACAATAGTCCAATCTGCCTCCAGGGGGGGCAGAAATGACCTAAAATAAATTTTCCCCCTCACCCCCCCCAACCCCCTCCGGGAGCGACCCTTGCCTACGGGGTCGCTCCCCCTGCGTGACATTGGCGGCAAAAAAAGAAATCCCTGGTGCCTAGTGGTTTCTGCCCCCTTGGGGGCAGATTGATCTAAAATCGGCCAATCTGCCCCCAAGGGGGGCAGAAATGGTCTAAATACAATTTTCCCCCCAGGAGAGCGACCCTTGCCTAATGGGTCGCTCCCCATCTCTAAAAAACCAAAAAACACAAAAAAAACAAAAACATTTTTTTTGCCCTGGTGCCTAGAGGTTTCTGCCCCCCCTGGGAGCAGATTGGCCTAATACCAATAGGCCGATCTGCCCCCAGGGGGGGTCAGAAATGGCCTAAAATAAATTTGCCCCCCCACCCCCACCAAGGGAGCGACCCTTGCCTACAAGGTCGCTCGCGTTGCGTGATGGCGCAAAAAAAAAGATCCCTGGTGCCTAGTGGACCTAAAATCGGCCGATCTGCCCCCAAAGCGGGCAGAAATTGCCTAAATAGAATTTGCCCCTCCAGGGAAGCGACCCTTGCCTAAGGGGACGCTCCCCATCTGTAAAACAACAACAACAACACAAATCCCCGGTGACTAGTGGTTTCTGCCCCCCGTGGGGGCAGATTGGCTTAATTAAAATAGGCTGATCTGCCCCCATGGGGGGCAGAAATTGCCTAAAATAAATTTGCCCCCCAGGGGAACGACCCTTGCCTAAGGTGTCGCTCCCCTTACGTGAAAAACAAACAAACAAAAAAAACTCCCTGGTGTCAAGTGGTTTCTGCCCCCCTTGGGGGCAGATTGGCCTCATACAAATAGGTCAATCTGCCCCCAAGGGGGGCAGAAATTGCCTAAATATAATCTGCCCCCTAGGGGAACGACCCTTGCCTAAGGGGTCGCTCCCCACCTCAAAAAACAAAAACTAAACAAAAAAAACAAAAAACACAAAAATTATCCCTGGTGCCTAGAGGTTTCTGCCCCCCCTGGGGGCAGATCGGCCTAATAATAGGGCAATCTGCCCCGAGGGGGGGGCAGAAAAGGCCTTAAAAAAAAATGCCCCCCCGGGAGCGACCCTTGCCCAAGGGGTCGCTCCCTTATGCCAGTATCCCTGGTGTCTAGTGGGCGTTTTGACAGCCGGATTGCTTTATAATCCGGCTGCCAAAACACAGAGGGACACTTCAAAGGGAAGGAAATTAATTTCCTTCCCTTTGAAGCCTCTCTGCCTCCTCCACGTGATCGGAAGAGAAATGCTTTGCATTTCTCTTCCGATCATCGTGCTGGAAGCTGAGCTTCCAGCGCGAAGGAGGAGGCATTGTGATTGTCAGCGTGCTGACGTCACAGGGGGGGATGGGAGGGGGTCGGGGGTGAAAGGGGAAGGGCTTCCCCTTTCATCCCTGAATTGGGGGGGTGGGGGGGACCCCCCAGAGGGAGCGCTAGTGCTCCCACTTGGCTGGGTGCCCAGGACGTAATGGTTACGTCCTGGGCACAGCAGCATTGTGCCGCAGGACGTAACCATTACGTCCTCGGCACAGAACCGGCTAAGGAAAACAGGCTGCATTTAAAAAAGAAAAAAAAACTGCTTCATTTAAAAGCAGTCACAGACATGGTGGTCTGCTGTCTCCAGCAGTCCATCATCCCTGCGAGGGCGACCATTCCCAATGGGGTCGCAAATTGCGACCTACCTCATGAATATTCATGAGGTAGGTCATTTACAACCCCATTGGGAATCTCAAACAGTGTAAAGTAGACTGTTGTACATCTGGTTTTGCGACTCACAATTTGCGAGTCTCAAAACTGGATCTTTGTACATGGGGCCCATAATTATTTCAAAATAAAGTCTCCCCATGTTAGCCTATGGAGCCCATTTACTACAATTGGCCAGCACAACTTTAGCTATTTTTCCCTCAGCAGGGCTTATAAAACATCTTTTATAAGGTCCCTGCTTATAGTTACACTGCACACAACGTTGGGGGCACCTAGGACACATGTTAGGGGTGACGTATATGTCAAAATAAGGTAGCTTAGGACTTTGGAGGTACTTTTAAGGTCAAAGTCGAATTTGGGGTTAACTTTAACTTAAAAGCAGCCAGCAAGGCAGGCCTACCTTTACACTTACCCTGGGCACCACTGCAGTGCACCTATTGGGTGCACTACCTATGCTGGTGTCCCTAAACCTACATAGCCTACCATATACTAGGGACTTATAGGTCGTTTGACACAGCCAATCATAAATAGCCTACTTTGCATATCCATTTTCATCCGACCCTAGGCCCTGGGACTGTGTAATAGTGCCCAGGGCACCATCAGGGTCAGAAAAATGCCAGCATAAGTAAATAAAATGGGGCAAAAAGGTAGGGGGTTTCTGCAATCAACCCAGTTTTCCCCCCAATTACCCTCTACGTCACTCCACTAAATAGCACTCCAATTTACACCACTCCACTCTATACTATTACAATTTACACAACCCCACTCTACACCAGTCCACTCTATGCCATTCCACTCTGTGCTGTTCCATTGGACAGCACTCCACTGTATGCCACTCCACTGCGTTCTATTACACTCTACCCCACTCCAGTGTATGCCACTACAGTCTACACCACTTCACTGCATTGCCCCGCAATGTAAGCTAATCCACTATATGTTGTTCCACTCCAGTGTACAGCACTCCAATCTGTGCCACTCCATTCTATGCTTGTCTATTTGACACCACTCCACTCTATGTCACTCCACTACATGCTATTCCACTCTACCCCACTCCAGTCTTCACCACTCAACTGTACTCCACTCCACAGTACGCTATTCCACTGTAGGCTATTGCACTCTACGCCACTCCACCTTACTCTACTTTATGCTATTCCACTGTACGCCACTTCAATCTATGCTATTACACTGCAAAAAACTTCAATCTTTGCCACTCTACTGTATGGTATTTCACTCTACTCCACTCCAATGTATGTCACTTCACTGTATGCTATTACACACTAACCCACTCCACAATACACCACTGCAGTCTACACCACTTCACTGTTTGCCACTCCACTGTCCACAACTACACTTAAAACTATTGCACTCTACTCCCACTTCACTGTACACCACTCCAGTTTACGCTACACCACTATATGCTATTCTACTTTATGCCACTCCATTCTATGCTATTCTATTTTATGCCACTCCACTGTATACTACTCCACTCTCCACCACTCAAGTGTACTCTCCTCTACACTATATGACTCCACATTAGAAAACTCTACTACATTCTATGCTACTCTACCAGTCTCTACTCCACTCTACTGTATTAGACCCCAGTCCAATTAACAGTTTCTCCAGCTCTACTCTATGCCACCCTACTCTATGCTAACCCACTGTACCTTACTCCACTCTACACCACCACTACACTCTATACTATTCCACTCTAGGCCACTCTACTCTTCAACACTCCACTGTACAGTATTCCACTGTGTGCCCCTCCACTTTATGGTAATCTGGTCTACACCCCTACAGTATATGCCACTCCACTCTACTCCCCTCCACTGTTTCACACTCTCCTCCACTCTCTATATCTCCACTCTATAAAAGTCTACCACACTTTGGGGGTCATTCTAACCCTGGCGGTCGTCGACCGCCAGGGCTAAAATGACGGGGGCACCGCCAACAGGCTGGCGGTGCCCCGCAGGGCATTCTGACCGCGGCGGTTCGGCCGCGGTCAGAAGTGGAAAACCGGCGGTCTCCCGCCGGTTTTCCGCTGCCCTTCTGAATCCTCCATGGCGGTGCAGCTCGCTGCGCCGCCATGGGGATTCAGACACCCCATACCGCCATCCTGTTCCTGGCGGTTCGCCCGCCAGGAACAGGATGGCGGTATGGGGTGTCGTGGGGCCCCTGGGGGCCCCTGCAGTGCCCATGCCAATGGCATGGGCACTGCAGGGGGCCCCGTAAGAGGGCCCCACAATGAATTTCACTGTCTGCATTGCAGACAGTGAAATTCGCGACGGGTGCCTCTGCACCCGTCGCACCTTCCCACTCCGCCGGCTCCATTCGGAGCCGGCGTCCTCGTGGGAAGGTTGTTTTACACTGGGCTGGCGGGCGGCCTTTTGGCAGTCGCCCGCCAGCCCAGTGTAAAACCCAGAATACCCGCAGCGGTCTAATGACTGCGGTGCGGTATTCTGGAGGGGGGAACTCTGGCGGGCGGCCTCCGCCGCCCGCCAGGGTGAGAATCACCCCCTTTATGTCATTCTACGACACTGTATTCCACTCTATTCCCATTCCCTCCACTGTTCAATCTATACTTCACTCTATGCCCATACACTCCATTGTATAACACTCTATTCCACTATACCACACTTTTAAATATGAGACAGCTCTCCACTCTATTGTATGAGACCCGCTCTGATCTATAACACTTTACTACTTATTCTACACCGCTATACTACTCTTCATGTCACTCTACTTTACGACACACCAATACACTCCATTGTACTTTACTCCACACTACCTTAAGCCACGCCACTCCACTCGATTCTACTTCACTGTGTGAGACTTCACCTCACTCTATACTACTGTCAAAAATCTGCTCTATGCTGCTCCACTATTTGATATACTACTGTACTCTATGCAACTGTTCTCTATAACACTGTACTACATTTTATGCCACTTTTCAACACTTTCCTCCTTTCTTTATCCCTACACTCCACTGTACAACAGTGTACTATACTGCATGCCACTGTACAACAGTCTACTCCACTCTCAGTTGCTCTACGATATTCTAGTATACTATATGACAATGTACACAACTCTTTGTATGCCACTGCTCCCCACTTTACTGTTTCTACTCTTTGATACAGTACTCCATGCCACTCCTTTAGTACCCACTGTGTGCCACTATACTCTATGCCACTGTACTCTAACACTGTATGCCTATCCACTCCACCGCACTTGACAACGCTGTACTGTAGTGCATATCACTCAATTTTACAAAACTCAAGTATGTCACTTTACTGTTCTGCAGTCTACATCACATTCCAATACGGTATGACACGCCAGTACACTCTACTGTGCATACAGTACTCCAATTTATGATACTTTACTTGACTGTATGCTACACCACTCAACTCTACTGCACTGCATGTTGCTATAGTCTACGCCACTCCTCTCCACTCCACTCCACCTTATTACACTGTATCCCACTTTACGCCACTGTACCATAATCTGCTGTAAGCTGCTCCACTGTCTGACACTCTACTCCAGTGTATGCAACTCCACTCTTCTCCACTATACTCCCCCTTATGACACTCAATGACATGCCACTCAACTTCTCTTTACAATACCCCCCTGCATTATATCACTTGACACTCCATTCTATGACACTCACCTCCACTGTAATCTACAACACTGCACTTGAAGAAACTCCACTCTACAACACTACTTCTCCCAACTCCACTCTAAAATTCTCTACTCCACTCTAAGACAGTCTACAACACCCTCCTCTACTATTTGATATGCCAGTCCACTGTATAACCCTCTGCTCTAGTTAACAATGCTTGACTCCACTATGTGATAAACCATGCCACTACACTATGCAACACTGTACGATACACTACTACACAGATGCAAATGTTATGTTGTAGGAATATACATTATGTTCTGTAAATGTTAACTTTTGGTAGTATACTGGTAAGTAGTGTTAAACATATAACTTGTAAAAAATGCAGTTATACATCGTTCCACAGTGTACTGCGGTAAGTTCATCCTATATCACATTACATGGAGCTGAGAATTGATTATGTGATGGCTAATGACTGTGTGTAACAGAAGTAAAAGGCAGACATGTCGTTTTTGTCACAGTTTTGTAATGATCTGTGGTCTCGGTTTTGCTGCATTCCGGGTTAGGGTCCTATATACAGGTAAGTACTAGGTTTTATTGTTGTTCACTACCTATTACCACTTTACTTAAGTGGTAATTGGTATTTTTATTTATAAATTTCTATACATTTTTATGGCAGCATCGGGTAAATTATGCTTCTTTTTAACTAGCGCAACAATTTGTTGGTATTAATGTGCAACTATGTTGATTTTTTTGTGTAGATTTACATATGTTAAACATAGAAAATACACTTTAGGACACTACATTTGGAACATATACTGCATTATGATGTAGTTCTAATTACTTAACAAGTTGTTTCTTCTATAAAATTTGGTACTGCAGTAATTCCAAGGTAGTACTGAGGTACTCTGTATTTTTTTTAATAAATGGAAACGTATAAATAATTTTCAGTACAGATTACCACATTGCTAAAGTACTAACAGGTAAGGAGAAAATACCAAACCTAATACCTTACCAAGATTTGAAATCATAACGCCGAACCCACGCAAACTGTACCTAAGAACAAAATGGCTGCCTTTAACTTCTGTTAAGGCAGTCATTACCCAATCACTTAATGATGCGCCATTGCTATGTGTCATGGAACTTAGGCGAAACATCACAGATTTCTACACAAATACCACAACAACAGATATCACCAAGTTAAAATGCACTATAACTTCAAAAAACAAACTCTACTTACCTATAGTATCCAAAAGAATCATCTGCACACCATAATCTGTTACCCTGCCACATTTCATTTAAAATCCCTTCAGCGTTTTTTGCAATACATGAAATACAAAAATCCATGTAAAATGCATCCAAGTGCAACTCTGACTTGAGATCCCCTTTTTTTCTTTGCACTCCCTTGACCAAACGCTCCAATCCTTTGATACTTTAAATCCTCCTCTAATGTAGTAGATGCAATAGGGCTGCAAGGATTCACAGAGATTTGTCAAATAGGTGCACTATGCATATCTCTCTCTCTCTCTCTCTCTATATATATATATATATATATATATATATATATATATATATAAATAGATTTGTCAAATGGGTGCACTATATATATCTATATATATATCTATATCTATATATCTATACACACATATACATCTATCTATCTATCTATCTATCTATCTATCTATCTATCTATATACATATATATATATATAATAATAATAAATATACATACACACACACACACACACACACACACACATTTATATCAAAACCAGGCACCGAGCACTCACAGGGTATCCCATACAATCTTGTCTAGTTACGGAGGTTCTGGCAGTTTGTAATACTTTTCCCATAACTTATTTTTGAATGATAATGAGTAATGTCACGTTAATATGGCAGCCAAAAAACTGAGGCCCAGATGTATACTTTTTGCCACAAAAACGCAGTTTTGAGGCAAAAAGTATAGCACCTGATTGCGCCATTCAACAAAAACGCTGGCTGGGTGGGGGTAGAGAAGGAGGGCATAAAAAAATGACACTAGCCTGGTTAGAGACAAAAAATGCCTCTAACCAGTTTAGCGTCGTTTTCTGGCGCACAACCACCAAAAACATGACTCCTGTCTTAGAGACAGAAGTCATGCCCACCACCCCAGTGGTCAGCACAGGGGACTAGTGTCCCCTGGGCATGGCCATTGCACCCTGTGCCCTGCAGGGGGCCCAAGTTAGGGCCCCTGATGGCACTTTAAACGAAAATTAAAGCCATACTTACCATTTACCCTACTTACCTGGCATGTGGTCCCCCATCCTCTGGTGTCCCTCTGATGTGGGTGGAGGTGTTCCTGGGGCTTGGGGAGGGGACCTCTGGACCCATTCCAAGGTGTTTAACCATGGAAATGGATCCACAGGTCCCTTCACGCCTGGTCTAACCCAGACATTAAATAAAGGTGCAAAGCAAGCTTTGCACCATTATTTTGCCCCTCCTATCACACGTGCATCATTTTAGCACTGGGTATAAAGATGGGCTATGGGGATAGCACCATTTTTTAGATGGAAACGCCTACCTTGCATCTCATTGATGCAAGGCAGGTGCAAGCATCCAAAAAATGGTGCAAACCACTATATTTTGACTTTAGACGTTAGACTGTTTAAAATCAGTGTCAGTTTCATATAATTTCATATAATTACCAGCATTGAGAAAGACTCCTGTGCAGAAATGCATTTTGGCTGATATTAAACATCATATGGCTATATTATATATAATTGGTCGCCATTAATGATTTAGCCAAAGAGAGCAATGTACTTAGATGCTCGACCAATGATGACACCAATACCAACATTATAATGCTGGATGAGATGGGTTTTACCACTGATTATGACAATACCAGTCATCTAAAACCGTCGAGCAAATGTTATCCTCCATTACCCAGTGGAAATCTGATCGATACATTTCATGAGTTGGTAATTGGGGATATTAATACATTTCGTATGAAAAGCCCATCGAAAACCATGAATAGATCGAACTTTACACAACAAGATTGGAAAGATCTGAATGGATTGAGATCTAATACGTCCATTATTATCAAGCCCTCAGATAAGGGCTGTAATATTGTCATCATGGACATACAAGACTACACAAAAGAAGCCTATCGACAATTGACTAACATAGATCATTATGACAAGTTATGGATCAACCCCATAACCCAATATCAAATGACCTATCATGAGATGCTCAAAAAATGGCACATCAAACATATTATCGATTATGAGGAGTATTTATATTTGAAAATTAATTATCCAAAAATTCCATGTATTTATTTTCTGCCTAAAATCCACAAGAATAAATCACATCCCCCAAGTAGACCCATAGTTAGTATGAATCAGTCTCTGCTGGAAAATACTTCGCGATATCTAGACCTGTTTCTGTGCACTTTTTTCACTGAACTACCCTCCTATTTATGTGACAATAATGATTTTTTTGCTAAGATACACAATATTCTGTGGCACAAAGATTATCTAATGGTCACCATGGATGTGGCCTCTCTTTACACCTCCATTAAGCATCAATATGGGATACAAGCATGTAGATATTTTTTAGGAACACGGGCCATTGAATTTTTTGAACATACGGACATGCTCCTGTCGATGTTGCAATTTTGTTTGACCCATAACTTGTTCCTATTCGATAATGATTGTTTTTTGCAAAAACAAGGGACGGCTATGGGGGCCTCCTTTGCTCCCACGTATGCCAATCTATATATGGGTTGGTGGGAGAAAGAGATGGCATGGTCTGAGGACAATATCTACATGGATAAGGTTGTACTGTGGGTGCGTTATATTGACAATCTTTTCATTATCTGGGATGGCTCTGATCAATTACTTTTGGAGTATATAAATATACTGAATGATAATCAGTTTAATATTCACTTGCAAACTACTTTTAGTAGAGAGACAATTGAATTTTTAGATGTTTTACTAGAAGTGAAAAATGATCGATTAGAGACCACCATTTACCGCAAACCCACAGCATGCAATTCCATTCTGCATGCCAATAGTGGACATCCCACGACACTAAAATAGAGCATACCGTATAGTCAGTTTCTGCAGACTTGCAGAATATGCTCCGTTGAGAGTAGATATGACACAGAAATCATGACAATGACAGAAAGATTTTTAAGTAGAGGATAGCCTCCTAAAATCTTGGTGGATGCACAGAACAGAGTCAAAAATTAAAGCAGGGATGAGTTACTTTTTAAGAACACACCCACAAGTAGTGAGATAAAACAATCATCTCCTAGAATATTTTTGGAATACAATCAACAACATGGTTCTTTGAAAACTATATTACAAATGAACTGCCATATTTTACAAAATGATCCTAATATCAGGGACATTATTGACCCACATCCTTCCATAACCTTTCGTAAGGCTCGCTCATTAGGGGATCATCTGACCAGAAGTTTCTTTTCCACAAAAGATAGTACATCTTGGCTGAGCAAAAAAAGTTTGGGGTTTTGGAAATGTGGCCATTGTAAGGCTTGTAAATATGCACATAATATGCAGAGGTATAAAACTTTTGAGGGTCGCCATTATGATATCAAGGATCGTATCACATGTGATACTGAATATGTGATTTATGTTGTTGAATGTGGATGTCGTAAAAAATATGTTGGCAGTACCATCCACAAGTTAAAGATCAGATTTCTACAACATTTCAGAGCCATCAAAAATCAAGATAGAACATATCCTTTGGCTAAACATTTTTGGGATACACACAAAGATGATTGCAGTACATTAATATTCTATGGAATCAAATCCATTAAAAGCAATCCTAGGGCGGGTGATAGAACATCTGAACTTAGACAAATGGAATCCAAGATGATTTTATTACTTGGTTCCGAGTCTCCCTGGGGTCATAATCTTGATGCGGAATTACATGTCCATTTATGACATACTATAGGAAATGTATTCCAATCACAATACAGTGGAAGGTGGTTTTAAGTGATGTAATAGTTAGTATCTATTGGATTCTGTATTTGATATAATATCTAGAATTGCCAATAATAAGTTGTGATCCGAATGTTTTATGTTGCTCTGAGAAATACAGAATAGTATGTGCCTATTTCTGATTTTTTTATTTTTTGACTTTTTGATTGTTTGATGTTTTGATTTAGAATTTGTCTTTCCTCTTATATTCATAGGACAGTAGGTGAAGAGATGAATTTTCCATTACTGTTTTCCACATGTGATATACACTTAATTTATATAGAAGTGGTTTTGATTGTTAGCACTTTGCACTTTATTCAGTGGCCATTTTGTCTCTATTACATGCATAAATTATAATCTTGAATGAAAGACCAAAAAATTGTACACTGGCCTTATAAAACAAAATTATTTTTCATGTGTCAGAAATTTTAGACACTTTGAAAGGTGAAGGTAAATCCAGGACTCAAATAATAAAATGCTCTCATATATGGGTCAAAATACATGATGCCATTGAATGAAAAAGTCCACATATCAAAAATCCCTAGGACAGTTTAACAGCATATCCTGATTATTTATAAATATTTATAGCACTTGACACTTTATCATTGTTTTTAAGTTATGAATTGGATAACGATCATGATTTTATTTATTTTATAATTTGAATAATGATGGATGTCATTTTAATATTTAATTATAGGATTATAACTATTCTGTTGTTATGACTGTATTTATTAATAATTTATAATATTTGAAAGTATTTAAAGATATTTGTACAAAAATAAATGTTGGAGAATATTTTCCATAAATATTTGGAGAATTGTTTATAGATGGTTGATTAACAACAATTGATGACATTGGTCTAAAATATGTAATAATATATGTCTTTAAATGTGTCAATCATGATATGGCATTGAGAGAATGATGATGCATCCTCATGCAAGGATTTTTTTGTATATTGGGCAATAACTTCAATTAGATTGATAATTAATATTCTATAACTTATTGTATTGTTGCCATTTACTATGAAGTGATGGAGCATGCGCAGGACACATGGTGGATTAAAGTCCAGGTCAACGAAAACATTATGGGGGTCATTACAACCTCGGCGGTCTATTAACAAGACTGCCGAGGGACCGCCGTGCGGAAGACCGGCAGTAGTGGCGGTTTGCCGCTTGGCGTATTATGACCGTTGGCTGCCCTCTGTCGTTTTTCCGACGGAGAGCCGCCAAAAGCCATACTTGCGGGTGGCGGGGAAGTGGAGGTTGCTCCACCCACCGCCACCACAACAGAACACCGCCCAGCTAATCACGTACTGTGATTCTGCGCGGCGGTGTTCTGTTGGCGGTGTGGTGTCGGCGGAGCTGCCCCCATGGCTCCCGTCCCCTCCCGGCGGATCGACGGAACAGGTAAGTTGATCGTCCGTTATGGGAGTGGGTGGGGGGGTGTTGTGTGTTGTGTGGGTGCATGGGGGTGTGCGTCTGTGTATGTAGAGGGGTGTGTGAGTGCGTGTATGCTTGCAGGGGTGTTGGGTGTTTTGGGAATGAGTGCGTGTATGTCTGTAGGTATGTCTGTATGGATGTGTGTGTCTGACTGTGTGTGTGGATGTTGGCATGTATGTCGGTGTGTGTGCGTGTATGTGTGTTGGTGGTGCCTGCGTGCGTGTCGGGTGTATATGTGTAAGGTAATGTCAGGGGTCGGGGTGGGGAGGGCGGCCCTGCAACCTTTGGGGGGTGGCACGGGTGGTGGGGGGTGTAGGGGAGGGAGTCAGGGTGGGGGTGGGGGGTGGGGGCGACCCCTATCAGTGTCAGGGAAGGAATTCCCTGGCACTGATAGTGCTTACCGCCATGGATTTCATGGCGGTTCCTACCGCTGGAAATCCATGGTGGTAAGCCGGGTCAAAATACCGGTGGCGGTATTGTGACGGCCGCCAGGCTGGAGACCCAGGTCTCCAGCCCAGCGGTCGTCTCCGCCCTGGTGGGCGGAGCGGAGAAGCGGCGGATGACCATGGCGGTAACCGCCATGGTCATAATACTAAAAAAAAAGACCGCCAGCCTGTTGGCGGTCTTACCGCCGCTTTAACACCGTCCACCAGGGTTGTAATGACCCCCTATATGTGAATACTGTTAAGGCAATATGTTGTCATCAATATGTAGGTCTACTTGAGTTTTTTGCATGTTTAAAGATGGCCGCACTATTAGTTTATACTAGTATGAAATGGAAACAAATGATGGTTTTTAACTTATATATATGATGCCGTTTTTTTGGCCAAGTTTCTCCAGCAGAAGGTGTTTGCCGAAACGCGTTGACATTCTGTGCAGGAAACTGTGATACCATTATATGGAATAAAATTGATGAAATTCAACTCTGAACTTTGATTTTTACTTCGTCCTTACGATCTGGAGACGATCAAGGGATTAGTGCTGCCGTCGGGTGGATACTGTTCCATCTGTTGAGGATTATATATATATATATATAACGGTTGCCACTAAGCAGTTATGGTGAGGACCTTGTTTCTGTAGAAAAAGCATTTTTTTAAATTGCCTATATCTTTGGTGCAGTTTAACAAATCTTCACAAAATTTTCCAAAAAACCTGTCTGTCTGTGAGTCTTGTCACACATGGAATGTTTCGGGGTGATCCATCAAGTGGGGGCTGAGAAAAAAGTGGGGTCAAAAATGTTGTGTTTCCCATATTAATTCCCATAGGACCTTTAGACACAACTACATCCTGAATTGGACGGAATTGCCCCAAATTTGATAGAAAGCTAGCTTTTGGCATTATGCTTTCTCTTATTTGGTTTTAATCCATTCAGTGGTTTTTGAGAAATTGAAGGAAATCCAAATGTGTATATCTCTGGCCGTGAAGCCTTTGTGAATAACAACAAGCTCCTGCATCCAAATGCACTGCTCTGATTGGCTGCTAACACTTCATCCAGGAATCCACAAATTTGTGGCAAAATGTTCTGGCTCCCACTTTTGTTTTTTTTAAAGCCCATGGGTGGGCCAGGTCCCGGGGTCCAAGTAAAAAATAAGGAGGTGTCTCACAGGGCGCCCCTCCTGCGCTTTTCAGTGCTTCAGTGCTGAGAGCTCCCACCAAGCAAAAGCAAACAAAGTCTGCTTTCTGCAAATGAGAGCTGTCAAACAGCTCTTACTTGCAGAAAGTGGAGTTTTCATCTGTCCTGAATGTTATAGTTATGTTTGGATGGAGAGAGAAACAGAGTCATTTCTGGGCTAATGGTCAATGTCTTGTACTATCACTCAGTCGGCTGGAGACTCAAATCATAGTATCCCTTGGCAGGTTGTTTGTTTATTTTATGGTGTTTTAACTGTTAAACCTTCCTAGTGATGGAACATTCACATTTTTTCCCTATCACTTGCATGAGTTTGACTGTCATAGATATGTCTGGAAGCATTACAATAACGAGTCACCTATGGCCTACAGGTTACAGTCACAGACCCTCACACTGAAAGTTGAGGGTTCTACTCCAGGTGTGACTTAGTCATCTTCCTTCTTTAATCTCTTTCAAACTTCAAAAGTTTAAAGTTCATCCTGAAAGATGATCTCACTCTTTTTAATTGACAAATAATTTTGTTTTTTTCAATTTGTCCAGAAATATCTCATTCTAATTATATCATCTATCAAAGTCCTCATGAAATCTTTGATAACATCACTGATAATATCAATGCAATATTTGCAGTAAAAGTCTTTACGAAGTGACTGTGAATGGCAGGGGCGTGAGTTACAGTTACTTGATATAACTATAACAGGTGAATTTCTATGGTTTTGTATATTTAAAATGTGAGCCTGTAACCTTTGTTTTTTTTTAAGTGAATTTCTATGTTTTTTTAACGTAATGTAATTTTAATTACTAAGGCCCTCATTATGACATTGGTCGTAAATCTCACTTACCGCCACACTGACGTCCGCCAAATTTCCACAGCGGTGGCGAATATCCGTTCACCATATTATGACCGACACACACCACAAATCGGTCAGTATTCAGCCACACACACAAATTTGCCACACCAAAGGTCAGTGATAAACTGGTGGTATCAAAACCCACACCATTACGCCAGCAAAATTACTCCCACCACATTATGACCCACGAATCACCACGTCGGACATTCAACAGCGGTAAACCATTGGCGGTACATACCGCCGCACTCACAATGGACACCCATATACAAAACAACACCACATTGGACAATTAAAAAAACACACACCTGACATCCATACACACACCATACCCACACCACTATAAAACACACACACACATTACCCACAACCCTTTACACATGACAATTACTGGCAGGAGGTTGACACCAAGACCACTGAAACAACTAGAGCCACACACTATTCACACCTATACACCACTCACGCACTACACATCACACAGCCCAACACATTACCCAACACACCCTCACCAACCCACCTCACACAACACCCATGGCACCACAAAGACCCCCTCTTTTCACAGAGAAGGAGCTAAGGGTCATGGTGGAGGAAATTGTCAGGGTAGAGCCACAGCCCTTTGGAGCACAGGTGCAGCAGATATCTATAGCTAGGATGATGGAGCTATGGTGGAGAATCGTGGACAGGGTCAATGCCATGGGACAGCACCCAAGAATTAGGGATGACATCAGGAAGAGATGGAACGACCTACGGGGGAAGGTACATTCCATTGCAGCAAGACACCAGCTCACGATCTTGAGGACTCCTGGGCCCCCTCCTCCTCCCCCACACCTCACAGCATGGGAGGAGCAAGTCTTGGAAATACTGCATCCTGAGGGCCTAGCGGGAGTTGGAGGAGGACTGGACTCTGGTAAGTCAACTCTCTACTACTACTACCCCCTACCTGCATGTCATCACATACCCTCATACTCACTCGCATCAATTCACCACTTCCCACACACCCCACCATCACATCTCACTCATCCCAATGCCAAGTCCTGCATGCTGTACCAATGCATGGACATCCCTCTCAGCCCTGCATGGGCACTCATCACTAAAGCATGCACACTATAGAGAATTACCTATCCCACTATACACTAACATACACAAGTGAAAGCTGCCAGGGCAAATCCAGCCAAAGAGGGGAAGCCACATATGTACAATATGTCAGACACAGAAACCATAACACATCATTTACATCCCCACAGGTACCCCAGCCAATGTCAGCAGAGAGGAGGTGCAAGCAATATCCAGTCCCCCAACTGAAGAGGTCATCAGTGATGACAGCAACTCTGGTCTTCAGGATCTGGATGACCTACCTGGCCCATCAGGGACCACTGGACAGCCGGTTACCCAGGCCCAGTCACACACCACCACAGACCCTCCCCCATCAGGAAACACCACCGCAAAACCAACCCAGCGTACCCATACCTCTGTCCCCAGGACCTCTACAGGGACTCCAGGGCACACCTCACACACAAGACAATCAGGGACCTGGGGTCACTGGCAGTGGGCACCCAGTTTAGAGGACAGAGGCACAAGCCATCAGGGACACTGGGAGAATTGCTGCGCACCAGGGGGAGGACAAGTCCAGGGAACCAACTCTCCAGGAGGCTGTGGCAGAAATCCTGGGAGCTTATCAACATTCCCAGGACACGATGGGCCAGATCCTGGACAATGTGCAGGAGAACAGGCGGCTGTAGGAGGGACAGTACTAGGGGATCAGGGAGGATTTGGAGGCCATCAACAACACCCTGATCTCCATTGCAGGGGTGCTGGCAGACATGGCCAACATTATGAGGGAGGCAGTGTCACACCAGGGGGCCCCTGCCACTAGCCAAACATCTGAGTGGCCTTCCACTTCCACTGCCACAAGTGGCCAGGAGGCCCCGCCACAGGACTCACAGGCCACCAGCAACCCTCCCCCTGCAGAAGGTGAACCACCCCGCAAATGTTCCCTGCGATCCAGACAGACACCAGAGACACTTGCCAAGACCCCTGCCAGGAAATTAGATTCTCCTGATTGTCCCCCTGTCCACCTTGAACTGTCATTGCTCCCCTTCCTATGTCCCCATGTACAATGCACCTGTTCTACAAACAGACAGGAACAATACCCTGGACTTTTCTCCATTATCACTCCATCCCATTGCACTTGCCCCTCCATATATTAGCACTTCAATAAACACCCTTTGAAAAAAACAATTTTGGAGTATGTCATGTCTATAAAATATGTATTAATAACAGGTACACACATTACAAAATCAACTGTACAGAAAATGAGCATAGATTAATGACCTGTAACTGGCTGTAGTGATCACACCAGGAGTATATGTCAGGTCACCAACATCTGCAAAATGAATTGCCAGAGGGAGCAGTAAGTGGGCATAGAAGTTGAAAATATCAGCTTGCCATTACCACACAAATGAAAGCAAATGTTATTGAAATGTGAAGTAACACTGTCCTAACTTTGTGTCATTGGAAATATTGTCTGATCACTGCATTTCTGTGGTCCTCATCCTCATCTTCTGACTCCTCATCCTCACTGTCCACAGGGTCTACTGCTGCCACACGGGCATCTCCAGCCTCCTCCGCCTGCAGGAATGGGACATGGTGTCTGCGGGCCAGGTTATTCAACATGCAGCATGCCACCACTATCTGGCAGACCTTCTTTGGTGAGTAACACAGCGATCCACCTGTTAGATGGAGGCACCGGAACCTGGCCTTCAGGAGGCCAAAGGTCCTTTCAATTATCCTTCTGGTTCGCCCATGTGCCTCATTACAACGTTCTTCTGCCCTTGTCCTAGCATTCCTCACAGGGGTCAGCAGCCATGATAGGTTTAGGTAACCAGTGTCACCTGCAAATATTGAGGGACAATATTTAACCACACACTATCCTATATGGCCCACACCATACCCATACACCAACATATACTGGGTGGGAACCAGGGCTCACCTATTAGCCACACCCTGTGCCTCTGTAGTTGGCCCATTACATTTGGTATGCTGCTATTCCTTAAGACAAAGGAATCATGCAGCTACTCAGGATACTTAGCATTGACATGGGAGATGTACTGGTCTGCTAAGCACACATCTGAACATTCATAGGGTGGAAACTCTTACGATTCCTGAACACCTGTTCTTTCTGGTGGGGGGAGGGGACAAATGCTATATGTGTTCCATCAATTGCCCAAATTATGTTGGGGATATGTCCCATAAAACTCAGCCTTCACTATGCCAAATCTTCAACCTGGGGGGAAACAATGTAGCTGCACATGTGTTTTATCTGGGCAAACAACACTCTTGTCAGCACTATTGAGAACATTGGTTGTAATATTCCTGCTGCCAAGCCCACTGTCACTTGGAAAGAACCAGTTGCCAGGAAATGGAGTACAGATAGCACTTGCAGAAGACAGAGGATCCCAGTGGGGTGACGGATAGCAGAAATGAAGTCATGCTCCAATTAGGCACACAGCTTAGTGATTTTGGCCCTGTCAAGTCTATAGGTGAGGATAATGTGCCTGTCCTCCAGTGTTGCCAAGTCCACCAGGGGTCTGTACACTGGGGTATGTCTCCATCTCCTACTCATCCGCAGTGGTGGCAATCTAAGGGACAAAAGAGTAAGGATCCGGTCACAAACTGAACAATGGAACTACAACAGATCTTTGCATCCTGTAAACATGTAATGGGTCATTGTGATTTGTCCAGTATGTGTTAATATCTCCTGTGATGCAGCATTATTCCAGGGCCTGGCCCCCACCCTGGAATGGAGTCCGCCTGTCCTGTGTGGAGGGACAGGTGGAAGTGAGGTAATTCCGCTGACGTTGTATGGGGGAGGCGGTCGGGAACCACTGTGCAGCTCCTCATTGGGTAACATTGGGCCCTATGGGTTACAGTGGCCAATGGTGATCTACACCGGTGGTGACGCTATCCACCGCCATGGATGTGACCCCCATTTTCTATTTGATTCCTCACTTACCTGACCTTCCATAGGAGAGGAACTACACTGCATGTGCTGCTGTGACCTGTGTCTAGAACATACCATAGCCCGTGTGACCTGGGAAAGGGCCCCAGCCTTCACTTCGGAGGAGTTAGAGAGACTGGTGGATGGGCCTCCAGACCAACAGGTGAGTACACTGTGAGCACGATGCATGTGGCATGAATGCATGGAGTTGTGTGTGTGAAGGCCTTGTGTAAGGGGGTGGTCAATGTCCTCTTGGCGGTGTATAGGTTGTGTGCTGGGCCATGTGTGTGTAAATGGTGATGTGAAAGGGTATGGTGGGCAATATGTGTAACAGGCAGGACTGTTTGTCTAATTCTATTTTCCAGTGTGTATTGCCTCTGCAGGTAAGTGCCCATCAAAAGAAGGGTATATGGCGTGTCATCACCAAGGAGGTGCAGACCCTAGGGGTCTATGGCAGGTGGAGCACCCACTGTTGCAAACGGTTGGAGGACCTGAGGCACTGCGCACGGAAGACGATGGGGGCCCAGCTGGAGATGGCCTCCCAACAAGGAAGGGGTGCCCATTGAACCCTGACCCCCATGATGGCCCGCATACTGGCGGTGGCCTATTCTGAGCTGGATGGGCACTTGAAGGCATCACAGCAGCCACAAGGGGGGTGAGTACAGTGCCCATCATTACAACTTACGCATGGTAGGGTGGTATCCGGGTGGGGGATGTGTGTCAGTCGGTGCCCCTAGGCCAGGCCTGACATTGCAGCTCAGGTCATCTGGTGGCATCCACTACTGGTCAGGGCTGTGTGAGTCCCAGGTGTGCTGCATTTGGCGGTGTGTGCCCCTTTCCATACCTTGGTGGCTAACTTTATCTCTGGTAGTGCAATGCATTTTGAGTAGGCCTATTCCCTGTGTGTGAGGGTGGTGTGTACGTCAACAGTGGTGTTGGTGCAGCCATTGACCAAGTGTATCCTTTGTCTCTTTCTCCCCTTTCTTGTTTTGTCATCCTGTCCTTATGTGTGTTAGCATCATCTGGCGGAGGAGCAGAGGCACTGGCGATGAAGGGAGCTGCATCCCACAGGACCCAGAACGCAGAGTCCACTGATGGTGAGGGCACCAGTAGGACAGAGGGCAAGGGGAGCACCACAGCATATACTAGAGAGGACAGTTCTGACACAGATACCTCCTCTGATGGAAGCTTCCTGGTGGTGGCAGACACTTCTGTGACCATCCCAGCTACAGGTACAGCTGTCACCCCCGTACCAGCACCGCCCTCCCAGCAGCCCCTCAGCGAGTTGCCCATGCCCGCTCACTCAGGAGGGTGGCCATCTCCTTTGCCCAAGAAACCTCATGCCCTGCCCTAGTTAGCCCTGCTGCCCTGAGTGAGGAAGCTATTGAACTCCTGAGATCCATCTCTGTAGGACAGACAACCATTGTGAATGCCATCCAGGGGCTGGCAGCCCAGATGCAACAATCTAATGCATTCCTGGAGGGCATTCACACTGGATTGGCAGCCCAACAGAGATCGATTCAGGCTCTGGCCTCCTCTCTGATGGCAGACATTGTCTCTGTTTCTACAGTCCCCCCTCCAACTTCCACTGCCCAGTCCCATTCCCCTCAATCCCAACCTATACCAAGCACACATACAGACAAGCATGCACACGAGACAATACCCAAGAGTGTCACAGGCAAACACAAGCACCACACTTCATCCCACAGGCACTCCCACAAACACCATCCAGTTGTAGACACAACATCCACTATTTCCACTGTCTTCTCCTCCTCCCCCTTCATCCCCTCTCTCCCAGCTACGTCTACACTCACACCTGCATGCACTACATCATCATCATCCACTACCAGCATCATCACCACACCAAACAGAACACACAACTCACTAGCAGACTCGTCCACAACACCCATGCACACGTTCCCTGTGCCCTTTACCACTGTGTCTGTCCCCCCTCCTGAAGTACACACATGCAAGCACTCAGACACCCAATGGCCATCCACCTCACAACAGCATACAGGCCATGTACCTGCACCCAAAAGCAGCAGACAGACACCTCCAACAACCACTCCCTCATCCTCCACTCCCATTCCTTCTCCCTCTTCCCACCCCAATGTCCCTAAAAAACTGTTCCTATCCACCATTGACCTCTTCCCTACCCCTCCCCGTCCTGCATGTATGGGCAGGGTATCACAAACCCAGCCAAGCACCTCAGCCACACAGTCCACGGGCCCAGTCCTAACCGCACGTACTCATGGTGGAAAGGGATCCAGGCCACATGTACTCAAGGGGAAGGAGCCTGCACCAGCCAGCCTACAGTGGAGGGAGACTGCCCCAGCCAGCAAGAAGGGCAAGGAGCCTGCACCTGCTACCCGAAAGGCCAAGGAGTCTGCCCCAGCAGTCAGGAAGAGCAAGGAGTCTGCACCAGCAGGCAGGAAGGGCAAGGAGCCTGGAGCAGGAACTGTGACGGAGCCCCACCAACAACCATGGTTGTGCATCCATCTGAGGTTGCAGGGGATGGGCAGGAGCCTCCCCCCACCAGCAGCACCACCACTGTGCAGCCATCTGAGTTTGCAGGGGATAGGCAGGAGCCTGCCCCCACCAGCAGCACCACCACTGTGCAGCCGTCCAAGGTTGCAGGGGATGGGCAGGGGCATCCTCCACCAACAGCACCACCACTGTGCAGCCATCCAATGTTGCAGGGGATGGACACGAGCCTCCGCCCACCAGCAGCACCACCACTGTGCAGCCATCCGATGTTGCAGGAGATGGGCATGAGCCTCTCCCCACCAGCAGCACCACCACTGTGCAGCCATCACCACCGGCAGACAGTATGTAATTCTGCCTCCATGGGATGCTGTGCGGCCTGTCCACTCCAGAACCAGTGGGGAAGACATCCACTTAAGAGACTGTGACCTTGCACTCCCCAGGATCAAGCACAGGGCACCCTGCCCCCTCCAGAACCAGTGGGTAAGTCACCCACCTGAGAGACTGTGGCCCATCACTCCCCAGGATCAAGCACAGGGCACGTTGCCCCCTCCAGAACCAGTGGGTAAGACACTCGCCTGAGAGACTGTGTCCCATCACTCCCCAGGATCAAGCACAGGGCACGTTGCCCCCTCCAGAACCAGTGGGTAAGACATCCACCTGAGGGACTGTGGCCCATCACTCCCCAGGATCAAGCACAGGGCACGTTGCCCCCTCTAGAACCAGTGGTCTTGTTACATCTACCAGCTGAGGTGCCTCCCCGCCCCCATCCCCCTGAGGTGCCTGCCTATTTAACAACTGATGCCCCTCCAGTGTTCTCTCGGTGTTGAAGCAGGTGACATGTGTGGCCTTGGACTTTGGCCTGTGGCCATGTGGCCCACACAAATTAAGGCTTGGGCTGTGTCCCTTTTTCTGTAAATATGTATATATCTATTATCTCGCCTCACTTATTATTTCTACTGTGTTGATATTATTAAAAAACACTTTGGCGAAATCGAGTTACGGGGTCATTTTTTTTTTAATGCATATGGTTTTGTGTATGGTGTGTGTGTTGTGCGTGTGTGTGTTACTCTCTTTTTCCTCCCCCCTCCCTTTTGTGCTAGGTGGCTGTACTCGCTGTCATCGCCTTCCCCAAGGTTGGTGTTCGTGGTGGAGCAGAACATAGAATATCATTACAAAAACATCCAGTTCTGGTTCCATGGCGCCGTGGTTCTTCCCTGTGTCTCCTATGGTGAGTCCTTTCACTTCTGAGCTCAGTTTCTGCCAGGCTTTTGATGTCATTGGTACCGCCCTGGAAAAGGTGGCATTTTGCTACCGCCGTGGTAACTATTGTTTCCGTCCTGGTGGTCAGTGTGGTACATTGGCTTTTCGGAGATCTTTCTGCCATGGTCATAATTTGGCGTTAGTTACCGCCAGTCTGTTGGCAGTATTACCGCCACTTTATCACTGACCGCCAGGATCGTAATGAGGGCCTAAATGTTAATCCAACCTTTGCTGTGCATGGGCTTAAGTTGTGTGCATCGGGTGTTGGCCGCAGGGCTTGTTCTCTGGGTGTGAGAATAGGTGTGAGAGGGTGTCTCCGAATGTGAGAGTGGGTATGAAAGTATCTGGGTGTAATAGTGGGTGTGATATGGTCTATGTGGGTATGAGAGTGGGTGTGAGAGTGTTTGAGTGTGAAAGTAGATGTGAGAAGGTGTCTCTGGGTGTGAGAGTGTCTCTGTGAGTAGGTGTGTGGGTGTCTGTGTGGGTCTGTGAGTGGATGTGTGAGAGTCTCAGTGGGTCTGTTAGTTGGTGGGTGAATGACTGAGTGGATCTGTGAGAGGGAGCATGAGCCTCTGAGTGGGTCTGTGAAAGAGTGCATGAGTCTCAAAGTGGGTCTGAGAGTGGATGCGTGAGTCTCTGAGTGGGTCTATGAGTGGGTGTGTGAGTGTCTAAGTGGGTGTGAGAGGAGCGTGTCTAAGATGACAGATGGGACGGTTGCCTAAATATGAGCTTTACCTATCAAACATTTATTTCCACAAATCCCCTCACAAATTAGGTTTCCAAGTTGGAAACTACAGCTCCTTGCTTCCAGGAGGTGAACACAATCCCTCTGACCCTCACAAGTAGTAACGGGCAGCTTTGTGAGATGAGGAATTCTGATTTGACTACACCACTGAGGCCTGTGCTAGCTGCTGGGGGAGATGGCTAAAATGAGCACGAGACAGGGATCCAGCGCGCTACACCTCAATGACCCACAATGCCACTGACAAGATGACCCGTGACCCCCATGACCGGTGTTTTCCTTGACATCCCGCCATAGGCTGCAGAACCCACAGCTCACTACCTGTCCCCCAGCTGGAGCTACCATGACAAATACAGCACTGCAGATTGGGGTTAAGAAATAATCCCCTATATACAAGAGATTGTATGGAGGCTTAAGCGATACTCATGGCCTTGCTCCTTGTGCTGCAGTGGTAGGGAGGGCCCCTGACTTGCCCTCTACTGGCAAAGCTCTCGAAAACAAGCACACAGAGTATGCAACATGCACAGAAGTCTTCATTTTCTTTTTGAAGTAGAGCAGGGGCACGGTTCTCAAATACTGCTGGAGAGGTGGTGTGATTCTGGTGACAGCACCCTCCTCCTAAAGTCACACCCTTTTTTATGGGGAGCATAGACCAGATAGGCTGGAGGTCTGTCAGGCCCTAGTCTCCTATCAACATAACGCATAGTCTACTGGAGCTGCGAGTTTTGGGTGAGACAACATTTCGAGCAGTTGACTTTGACCAGATGAGATCCTCTATCTGCAAGCACACTAACTACCTTTGCATCACACACACTGTACTTTCTACCTCCAGAATTGCAATGACCTCTGAACCACTGGACTCACTTAAACATTGATAGTTTCTTCACAGACTCTCAGTCTGCAGTAAATGTTACCTGAGATTAATTGGAGCCCTCCCCCACAGTGTACTTTGTGCACGATGCTTGCTAGGCTACAGACCTGAATAGCTAGGGTCCTGTGAGGGGTGGTACGGAATCACTACTGCCACTAATTCCACCTGGAGTGTTGACCCATGTGTGTGACACAATACCGAGTAGTGCATCCTTGGGGTTTGGCCACACTGTGCCCTCAACTAGAGCATTGAGACGTTCTCTTCTCTCTCCACAGCCAGCAAACATACTCTTAGTAGTATTGTGCTAACATGTCTAAATTGAAAGCAGGCAAGTGTTGAAAGGGACGTTCTGTGTGTAACACCATGGAATCAAGCCATCCGACATACCAATCATCCATAGAGCCCCATTTGCAGGATCACACCGGGAAATTTACAGAACTGTTGGTAGCTGTCATTAACCTTAAGACTGCCCTGGAACCCAAACCCAACTCTTTGATAATCGACGTAGGGTTCCTTCTTGAGGATCACAAAAAAACTGAAGGATAGAGTAAAAGATGCAGAAACGGAACTGACAACACTTTATCCATCTGTGATGGGACACTGACAACAGATCAAAACTCTTCAGAAGAAAGTGGATCAGCTGCAGACTATGTTCAATGATGCCTAAGGGCACTCCTGCAGTGACAATATTAGAGTGGTGGGTCTCCCTGAGGGTACGGAAGGCCCGAGTATGGGCTTATGCTTGGAGACATGACTAGCAGAGCAGGTACTGGGAAGGAAGCTCTCCAAGTTATTTTCTGTGGAAAGAGCACATAGATTACTGGGACGTTATCCAGCTCCAGGTGCCCTATCGACCTGTGGTTGCAAGACTATTTAACTTCAGAGACAGGGACAATATCCTACAGCTTGCTGATCTAAGGGCCCCTGGACTGTTAAAATCTTTCTGGATTGCACTGTTGAAGCACAGAAACAGCAAGATTTCCTCCGTGAGGTGAAACAACACTTAAGCACTCTGGATATCAAATATGCATTGTTATTGTCTGCAAAACTAAGGGTCATTTCAGGGAGGGATTCGCTGTTTTTCTGAAACCCAGGATTTGTGGACCTGGCTTAAGACACGAGGTGCCTGCCAGCGTTCCTCTACAGCGGCACAGGAGGGGGCCTAGAGGACCAAACGGAACAAGAACATTCCACTGAGAATATCCACGGCAGACACTTGAAAGTAGAGGCGGCGCTAGGCAGAGTGGAGGCACTGGTTATGGCGAAGCAGGCATCCTTGTCCAGCACCAATGGCAGAGCTTCTGATGACGAGAAACGGACAGTACATGATGCTATACCAGAGATTGATTCATCAGAGGAACTGCGAGGGGGGCCCTCAGTCATCCCAGTGACAGCAGAGGTGTTGCAGAATGCCTGATGGCACAACATAAATCCTCTTGGTGATGTTTCTTTGATGTATAGGGACCTTCTGAGGGGTCAGAAGGAAGCTGAGTAATAGGAGCTGTCCTGCAACTGTGAGGGGAGTGAAGGATATTCTTTCTCCTATATGATCAAAGGGGACCTGGATTGTGACATTATGTGAAGACTGTCTTGGACCCCCTCACCACTGAGTAGACTTTGTTCTAGTAACCGAATAACTAATAGCGATGTTTGGCCATAAACGATTGAGGGTGTGGCCTGGGTTCTGGGTTGGTTAGGATTGATATTGATGTTTTTCTTTTTCTTTAATGACGGTGTGCTTTCTTCATTTGCCCGACTTATTTGTTACTGTACATCTTCTTTTCCACACAGATTTCAGATGAGATCTCTTACCACACCTATAATAGAAGACCACATGCAAATATAACATACTTAAATTGAATTTGAGAGACCTGGGCAGCTACAGCAAGCCACACTTGATTCATTCTTACTTGAAACTGCATAACATTCAATTCTCCTGACTCCAGGAGACACACTGAATGGACGTTGAACTCCAGAAATTGCATAAAAGATGGTGGGGGATCACACTGGGCATCACATACTCTGCCTATGCTAGAGTGGTCCTATTATGGGTGGCCCTTAGGGTCCCATTTGTCTCAGAACACACATTAATTGACCTAGAGGGCTGGTGTATTATTACAGAGGGCACATTGGATGGGGATCCTCTCACCCAGGTGGTGCTCTCTGCTCCTAATGCGGGCCAATCACTCTTTCTAGCCACACTGACCCCAGTCCTTTCTCACTCAGCACAGTCCTCCATGTTTTGGTGTAGAGATTTTAGTTGTGTTCCGGATTTAGAGCTAGACAGATGTAGTCCTCCTGTACTGGGAGCACAATGACAGTACATTTGCAGAAATGGACCCATAATGTACAGGTGCTAGATGTTTGTTGCACCCCTTATCCACGTCAGCAAGACTACTCTCATTATTCTGCACTACATGTACTTAACATGAGGACTGACCTTGTATAGTAGCGAGACACTAGTGACTAGATGCAAACGAGTAGAATATCTGGGTCAATCATTATCTGACCACTGCCCCTTGCTGGTAACTTTTCATTGGGGATGACCTCATCCAGCCATACCTACCTGGAGCCTACAACCTCAGGCACTACTGGATAAGGCATTCCAGACAACCATAGGGGAACACATAGATAGATATTTCAGAGAAAGTGAGGGCTCTGCCTCAAATAGAATGAATGAATGGGATACAATCAAGGTGGTTTGGCGAGGTGTGTGCATTTCCATGCAACACAGCATAAAGCGCACTCTTCAGACAGAGTTGTGAGACCTAGAGGACAGACTGAAGTCAGAGGAAAGAGACTGGATTTCCAACTCAACCACGTGCCCGGTGTTGCAGGCTATTAGATTAGATTATAGAAACCTGTCCAGATATTTAGGCACCTTCGATTTAAAAGAATTCACCAAATTGCAACATGAACTTGGAGATAGGGCCAGTCATTTACTAGCATGGTTGCTGTAGTCTGAACGTGTCTGCACTCCCATTGGAGCCATCCAATCATGTGTAGGCCCAATTGTGTACTCTCAGTTAGAGATTAATAAAGAATTTGAAAGTTATTAAAGGGAGTTGTACTTAGCCTCATCGGATGTGACCCAGGAGGTGATTTTTGCTTATCTGCAGCCTCTGGAGACACCCCTTCTCAACCTGTTATTGGTACAAGAAGTGGATGCCCCTCTGACTCTTGAGAATCTCTCCTTAGCTATTAAGCATATAGTCAGAGTTAAGACACCTGGTACTGATGGCTTACCTATTGAGTTCTATGCCAGGTACCATACTGTTTTAGCCCCAAGACTGTTGGCTTTATATGAACAAGCCACAGAGATCGGTACCATGTCCAAAAGCATGTGAATAGCCCTGACACACACAGTGGTCCACCTAGACAAGAACAGGTTTATTCCAGTCAGGAATAGGTTGCTAAATATATGTTGTTTATTTGGCATCATTCACTGGGCACGCAGAATGGACACTCAATGCTGGGTGGCGTCCTTGGACATAGAGAAGGTGTTTGATACCCTGGGATGGAGCTACCAACAGAGGGCCAGATTTACAATGGCCTTGCGCCCCTTAGTTCCACATTTGCAGCAACATTTTTTGCCACAAATGTCATGCTAACGGGCCTCTACTATAGCACCATATTTATAAGGTGGCGCAAACTAGGTTTGTGCCACCTTGTAAACCCTTTGCGCCACAACACACATAATATATGCCCGATGTATGAGAAGGAGGTGTTCCCCGGTTAGAGGGTCGCTAAAAATGGTGCAATGGAATCTGCAAGATTCCATTGCGTCATTTCTAGCGTCTTTTTAATGACTGCTTAAGGCACGCATTAAGATTAGGCTCTCATTGATTTCAATGGGCCTTTTAACACTATACTGGATTAGAGTAATTTATTTTGTATGCTAATCCAGTATAGCATTACAATAGGCTCAATAAAATGATGTACACAGACTTTTGTTAAAGTAGTGAAAAAAAACAATGATTTTTTATATTTTTTATTTGGGTGTGAAAGGGTCTATGTGGGTGTGAGAGTCGGTGTGCGAATGTCTGGGTGTGAGAGGGTGTCTCTGAGTGTGAGGGTGGGTATGAGAGTGTCCGTTTGAGTGGGTGTGTGACTGTCTGTGAGTGGGTACATGAGTCTCTGAGTGAATCTGTGAGTGAGTGCATGAGATTCCCAGTGGGTCTGTGAGTGAACGCATGAGTCTCTGAGTGAGTCTATGTGTGGGTGCATGAGCCTTAGCGGGTCTGTGAGTGGATGAATGAATTTCTGACAGGGTCTGTGAGCAGGTGCGTGAATGTCTGAGTGGATCTGTGAGTGGGTGCATGAGTGTCTAAGTGGGTCTGTGAATGGGTGTGTGAGTGTCAGAGTGGGTCTTAAGTCTTTGATTGGGTTTGTGAGTGGGTGTGTGAATGTCTGAGTGGGTCTGTGTGTGGGTGCATCAGTGTCTGAGTGAGTGTCTGAGTGCATCTGTGAGTGGGTGTGCGGGTGTCTGTGTGGATGTGTCAGTAGCTGGGTGAATGATTCAGACAGAAAGAAATCCCACCTGCCCTTTTATTCAGCAAGAGTCCACAGTTTTGCACAAAATATCTACCTAAGTGGAGTTCTTTCTGCCATAATGAATGTGTCCAGTACGTATTTTTCACTATAGTTGTGTAATGGAGCACTAGGAAATGTCACCAGTGACCTTGTGTGCATTTTGGAAATATGATTGTTCCTGGTCCATCTTGTTATAAATGGGGTTTCTGGTTGGCTAGGGTGTGCACCTAAGCCAGGCAGAGCCCTTCCACTGTAGTCAGGTCGAGAGAGTTACACACCCAAGATATCCTCTGCTCACCTCCCTTAGCCTGGCATGAGCAGTCAGGCCTATCCCAGAGGCAATGTCTAAAGCGATTGCACAACACACACAACACACGTAACGCACTATCCCCACCACAAAGGAAACACAACACAAGTTATATAAAAATAAACTGTATTGTTCACATAATTAGACCAAGCTCAGCATGTCAGAATACCCTGCTACCCAAGCAGTTGTCAGAACATTACAGAGTATTATTACTCTGCAAAAGCCAGCAGTAGTCACATAAAAAATATAGGTTACTGGTTATTCTGCAACATAAGCAGTAGTCAGGAAAACATTCTTATTAGAAATGCACATGTCAGAATACACATATATCACCATGAATGCTTAAGGTCACCGTAATCACATTACCAACAGTACACATGCCCTAGTAATCATACTATCCTAAATGACCATACAAGGAACATCAGAGAGCAGAAGGGTAAGTCATGAAAAACACATACCATCCTAATTGTCAATGTCAGGAACATAGATCATACTGCACCATTGTGCACAAAAAAATACCCTGGTTCCCAGGGGGCTTATGTCACCCTAATAGCTGAGAGTGCCATGCCCTAGGTGACAACAGGGATGTCCGTGTCCCGATCCTGGAGCCCTCTCGCTCAGATCATTGTGGGGCACAGACTGGCCCTCGGCAGGATAGGGGCCTCCATTGAGGCTTCCGTCCGTCCCGCAAACAATGCCCTCTACAATCAAGACACCCATGCGTGATCCCCAAACGATGCTCAAGGACAAGGGTGAAAGCAAAGAGAGCCTTTTAACCAAAAAGAGGGGCAACCTCACTCTTCACACAGGGGCTGCCTTCCAAGCAAGAACCTCCTGGTTCGGGGGGCCACAATCTTCAATGAGTCCTCTGGCTCTGGGGCCACAATCCCACGCCCTCTCCCAGCCACACGTCCGTCTAATGCGGCCTGAGTCACCTCTCTGGGGATGGGGGAGGCCTCCCGTGGCCTTGTTTCCTCCTCCAGAGGAAAATGGAGGGGGGCACACAGCGAGCCCTCCTGAGCCCGGCGCCTCACTTCACCCCGCAGTCTGGTACGCCCGCACTCAATCCTTGCAGGAGCCTTCATATATAGTGCTGTCCTTGTGCTGGATAACAAGCAATTACAGAGGGGCAGGGGACACAGCACCCAGCACCTGGGGACATAAGTGGAAGCACAGGGTGGTAGTGCCCAACAACAGGCCAGCACAAGGGAGATGCAGTCAGTGGCAGTTCCTCCTAGCTAACCATCAGGTCACAGGTCAGCACAGTAGCAGCAGTCCAAGGCGGTTCCTAGTGAGTCCCTCCAGCAGCATTCAGCATACATTTCAGTGTATCAAGAGTGCCTCTTAATGTGAGGGGAAAGTCCCCTGTACTTCTACTCAGTGTTTAGACAACACTTACGAAAGAGGGGGAGAAGGTGTTCCAACCAGTTACAACCGGCTCTAGGAGTGTCCCCTCTCTCCTCCATCACAGGCTCCAGACATTAGTTAGGGGTGATCAAGTCCTTTGTGTAAGGCCAGGACACAGCCTTTACAAATGCAGGTGTGCCCAGCCTCTCCTTCTCTCAATCCAGGAAAACCATTCAATATGCAGATGCACCTCTGTGACCCCTCCAACCTCTCTGTGTACAGGCTGTCTAAAAAATATGCACAAAGCCCAGCTGTCACTCTGCCCCAGACATGGATTGGAGTCAAGCTGCAAAACACCAGAGTAATAAGCTTAGAGAAATGCTCACTTTCTAGAAGTGGCATTTCCATAATGGTGATAAGAAAATCCACCTACACCAGGAAGCAGCATTTCTCACTACCATTACAAGCATACCAAATATGCATATGCTACCACTCATGGACCAGTCAATACTCTCTAGACCGAAGGCAGAGCATTTCCAATGCAATCCTACGAGTAAGGCAGCACTCACAGCAATGAGAAACCAAATAGCCTGCTTGTCACTACCATGACAGGTCACACAACCAGACACATGTCCTACCTTCTACGTTCATAGAACACTGCCCATACAGCTAGTTAGGGCCTACATTAGAGGTGCTGTACATGTAGTAAAGTGGGAGTTCTAAGCCTGGCAAGTAAATTTAGATGCCAGGACGCTGTGGCAGTAAACTGTGCATGCAGGCCCTGCGCTAGCAGGCCAGAGACAGGTTTGAAAGGCTACTTCTGTGGATGGCACAAGCAGCGCTGCAGGGCCAGTAGTAGCATTTAATTTACAGGCCCTGTGTATAGAGATACTGCTGTACAAGGGACTTACAGGTAAATTAAATGTGCCAATTAGGCGTAAGCCAATCATACAAACTTTAGAAGGGAGAGCACCTGCACTTTAGCACTGATCAGCAGTGATAAAGTGCTCAGAGTCCTAGAGCCAACAGCCAGAGGTCAGAAAAAATAGGAGGAAGGAGGCTAGAAGTTTGGGGATGTTGCTGCAAGAAGGCCCAGGTCCAACACATCTTTGTCTAGAAATATGTGATAACATATATCCCCTTAGAGAGAGGACAACGAGGCAATAAAAATGTAAATCTCCACCAAACGAGGGTCCTTCCTGTTATCTACATGGCACAAGTTCTTTGTTTTGTGGAGATGTCCTCATATCTCTTAACATCAAGAACGAGCCACCAAATTGGTGGCTTACGCACTGGTGGTGCCCTTGGTTAAGCAGCTCATCATCCGGATAAAAGGCGGGAAGGCCTTTGTATACTGCTAAGGTGGATGGTGTGGGCCAAGCAGGTGGAGCTTCCAGGTGATTTGCATACTTCTAGCAATTTAAAGGGAGAACCATAGACTCTGCTCTCACCAGCATAGGACAAGAAAGAACCCACCCAGTCACATACAGATTGCGCTCCAATAGACCGGTGATCAACTTACTTGAGTAGCAGAATATGGCTCTCATTACAACCTTGGCGGGCGGCTAAAGCCGCCTGCCAAGGTTGGACCGCCGGGCGACCGCCAATGCAGCCACACTCCCGCCGCAGCCATTATGAGATCCCGCTGGGCCGCAACACATGAGCCTGCTCCATATGGAGCCGGAGGTGTTGCCGCTGTGCGACGGGTGCAGTTGCACCTGTCACACTTTTCACTGTCTGCTGTGCAGACAGTGAAAAGCTGCACGGGCCGTGGCAGTGCAGGGGCCCCCAGTGGCTCCGCGACTCCCCTTTCCGCCAGCCTTTTCATGTCGGTTCAAACCGCCATGAAAAGGCTGGCGGGAGGGGGACTCGTAATCCCCTGGGCAATGCTGCAAGCAGCGCTGCCCTGGAGGATTACTTCCACCGGTATAAAAGTGGCAGAAAACAACCGCCGGTCCCAGCAGTGTGACCGCGGTGCTTCTGCTGCAGTCGTAATCCCCCATGGAAGCACCGCCAGCCTGTTGGCGGTGCTTCCTCCGACCCCCCTATGTCTGTTTTCCTTATCCTGAAAGCACAAAGGTGACAAAAATAGATAGTCTGACAAAACAGCATTGATCTCTCCATGAAGATAGAGAGAGGTTAATGCACATCCAATAAATCAGACTTTACTTCTCCTTCTAAGGAAGAAAAAAGGAAAAAATATGAAGGCAAAGTATTGAATAGCATAAAAGACAGCATAGATTTTTTTTTAAATACAGGTAATGGACCTAAGACTACCTTGCCAGGAAAAAAGCCTTAAATAAGGTTCCTCACACAAAAGAGATCCCAATTCTCCATCCTGTCATCATTAGCAAAGTGGTGCAAAAAAATAAACCCAAGGCAGTCAAAAATGTAAGGTCTACTAGGTACAGGGGTTTGAAAAGGGGTTCTTGAAGAGCTTGAAGTACCAGTACTGAGGCCCAGATTAACTATATTCTCACACAGCTCACAGTAGTAGCTAAAAGTGCTGCACTGTATGAGGAGAGAGCAGGAGAGTGCCATATGTACAGACATAGGGCAGTCTCATCTCCCTAGTGCTGGTGCAGAACTTTTCTGCACGCGCCATGGTCACACATATGTACCATAGTGCAAAGGTGTTTGGGTGAGTCTAGCATAGGTTTTGTACAGGAAGGATGGCCTTCCAGTACAAAGTACTTTGCTTAGACTAGGTTTAAGACTTTTCCCGCTTTGTATGTGTGCTGTATAGTGCAGCATTCATGCAAAGTTAGAAAATAAAAGCAGAAATAAAAGCATTTCTCTGTGATAGTGCCTATTTGGAATGGGCGCTATTTTTTATGCAAAACCCTGTCCACTTTTTTTTTATAGTTAGGGTTTTGAGACAGATATCTTGGGTAGTTTCATGGAAACGCCCATGCACCACCCATGGAATACCCCCTTGGTGCTAAGTAAGGAAACGCAGCACTATGCGCTGCTTTGTGTTACTTTCAAGTCACTTTCCAGCTCCAAAAAATGTTTTGCACTGGAAAGTAAATACTTAAAAAAATATTTTGTGTTGACTTGTGTCACTTTTATGATGCAAACATAGAAGAAAATCTTAATAAATATTCCCCCAATTCTCAAGCAGGGATCATTGAGTAAATAACTTGTCTCTTCCCAAAAAACTTTGAGCAGTCTAGATGCTCATTCACCGACAGAAATGCTGCTTCCCTGATAGATTGGATTGCTGCCCACTGGCTATTTAATGTAGAATCTGTTAATCTTGGTAAAAATCCATCCCAGAGAAAATCAAAAATAATGGGGGCTTATAGGGAGAGGTCTGCTCTCCGTTGTTGTAACACCAGAATTCAAAATTTCGTCATTGACTTTCATCTACTTTTACTGTTTCTGGTCTTCAGGATTTCTTGAATCATAAGACTAGCCTTTCACGACCGATCACCCCAGACAGGGACTGCGAAGAATTGAGAGGGCAATGGGGAAGGAAAGATGGGAAATCACAGGTAAGGTGATATTCCAGCTGGACTAGAAGTGGGTACCATTGGTACCTGCGCCATCAATGGACCACAATCAATATTTTCGCACTCCCATTCTAAACGTTCTTAGAAAACTCTGGGAATTACTGTTTTCCTAAAGAAGGAAAAGCAGACAGAAAGTTTATTGTGGTCAAGGATTTGACAGGGCATCTAGCCCCTATGTATTCAGGGAAAGGGCATGCTACTTTTTCCCCAAAGTTTCTGGGAAATGTAGTTTTTAGAGTTTATTATTTCAAGAGTGAACTGTGAAACAACTGCTTTTACAATAAGACATGAAGAAAGTAAAGCATAATCCTCGCGTCTGTCCCCTTAATAAAATTTAAATTGTCCTTTTTGATAGCTAGGAAATGTGTTTTACATGGGTTGTTAAACTTTCTCCTGCCAGGGGTGGCGCTAATGTTGTAAGGACAATGGCAATGAGGAGGGACGAGGCTCTAATGCGGCACGAAGGTGGGGTAATCCAATTGGAAGTCGAAATCACATTGTGTGATGTGACTGAAACACACAGGGCGGACTGTTCGAACGCATTTTGGTTTTAGCATGCTGAAGCGTAGGGCATTGAATTGCTCTGGCTCGTGTGCGGTAAATCAACTCAAAGGCGTTTCATTTTTCCCATTTTATTTGTGGCAGCGCAGTATATTCCAGTGCCCCACTGCCAGCGCCGAGGCACGAAAAAGAAAATGGAATGGCAGACAATATAAAAAACGAGAAAACTATCGCTTAGCGGGACCATATAAATTCCACGCTCCGAAAACAAAGATTGAATATTTTAGTAAAGTTAACGTACTCATTTCTCTTCTCACCCGAAAGCTCAACAAGCCTTCTCGAGGGTTCCTTAAAGATCATAATTCACAGCGGGCGTCTGCTACACTCAACTGCATTTATACCAATCCTTTACAGATATTTTATAACAAGGGAACATCCTTCCGTTGTAAATGTGAGCAGTGGTTAATGATATAGTTCTACACGGCCAGTCCAGGGTTAAGAATATTCTGTAATTGATTACAGTTTAAATAAATCGTCTTGACAACAAAAAAATCTTGGTCGCGGTTTCAGTCAACTCACAGGAAATTATTAAATTGATAAACGTGTTTAAGTGTAAATTATTTCTCTTTGTTGCTTGCGTCAATAAAATGTATGTCCCTTTTATTCTACTCATTTAGGTGCACTCTGCCTTATAGATTTTGTTTAGCAGGCTGAACAAGCCCTTCTATTTTTCGTAGGAAAGCGGAAAGGTGACGCATGCGAAAAGCCAAGCCAAGCACAGAGATGCGCGAGCAGTCACAACATGGAAAGTCTTTTGAGTCCAGACTCATGGGATACTACTAGTATAACCACAATAGAGAAATACACATGAAGTAAATGTACATTGAACTCATTAACAAAGTGGGTGCTTAGCCTGAAAAGCTGGCATGGAAAGCTCTCTCCAACTTATATAGGACACTTTTACCTTTATTGGGAACTTCTCAGGAAAGGTATATTCTAATGAGTTTTATATAATTGTTGTCCAAGTTCTTATTACAGATTTCTAATAGAATAAACTATAACAACCACGTGTTTTTTAAATAGGTTGTGAATATATCGATACATTTCCATTAGCCATACTTTGCCTTCCTAAGTATTAATTCTGTATGCTGATTGATCTATGAAAATAATGGTCATATTTACAAGTACATGCCAGGAAACACATTATGACTGTGTATTTAAATAGAGCAATTTTCAAGTAGGTCTGGAACCTTCAGCTGTCTCGCCAGCCTCATGCACTCAAATCATTTTATAAATACAAATAGACATACATGCATGCATGCATGCATGGATACATACACACACACACATACACAGAGAGGAGCTTCGATCAGGTTTCTTCCTCCATTAGTCTTTTCAATTGTCATTTACATTTTGTTTACAATAGCATGGATCAATGGGTCAGCACACCTCAACCATTTACCTGATCACATGTACACATCAGCCTCAAAAGAAGTTCTCTTCAGTGCCGAAGTTGGTGACTCAATACAGCGGTGTGCCAATTCGTTTTTTCAATTATTTATTTAATTATTGTTAAATTAATTATTCAATCCATCAATCAATACATCTTTATTTCATTATTATAAAATTAGCATAAAAATAATACATTCATTATTAGGACATTTACATGATGAAACTTTGTTGAAGAACTAAAAAAGAAATTAGTTGCAGTGACGAACAGCAGATTTTGAAAACATACCCATGTCAGATCAGAATTCAGTCCCTGGTAACATTTGCTAAAAACATATTGCAGGTCTGCATTTATCAACTCCATTCTTCATCCATAAAAACGTGATTGGAAACGGCCAAAATCATTTACAAAAAATGCAAGGTCGGAGGAGAGGTTTTATCATTAGCACATAGACCATATCTGTTATTTACCAAACTGGCTTTGAGGAAACGAGAAATAATGGTGCATGATTTCTGGTCAGAATCTAGAATTAAGAGTTCCCTCTCTGGGTTGTCTCTGTAAGGCTTGACATGGCTCTGTGCCTAACGACGTCAACAAAATTGTATACTGTCTCTACGAGGACTTCAACAATTCCTCTGTCTCTCTTAAAATATACCTACATTCCATAAAAATCTTCCTTACTCGGAAGTTATCAACTCTTTAAATTGAAGTGGGACTAAGAAATAAGGGTGATCTACCAAGCTCCTCCATTACAGTTGTAATACCCTCAGGATATTCAGGCCTTTCGAACAATTCAGACAATCTTTAATACTTTTTTAAACAATTTAAAGTAGCTTTCTGTTTGGTCTCTATCCATATCCACAAAAGAATAGGGTCTGACTTTATATATCTTCAATATTAATCGGACAGAATTGATAAACCTTAATTTGGAGAATGTTCAATGGGCAGCAACTATAAATACTAGCATCAAAGGCTAAAATTGGTAGGCACTTCGGGCCATATGTACGAACACTTTTTCCGGTAGACACAGAATGGGGAGAAACCTTTGCTACATCTGGCCCTTCATTTTGTAAATCTCAAATAGTGGGGTGAAAGGTTTACTACAAACCCTGCCCGCCAGAAAGCCCACACACAGTTCAAATCAAATGAAAGACCATGTTTTTTTTAAATTTAAACTTTGTATCACAAGTTCTTTAGACAGAAAAGCACCTTACATTGTAATGGATCTAAACTCCTGCCTTGAATGCCCCAGATGTATAGTTATATGGACCCCAGGTGATTTTTGGTCATGGGGGAGTACTGACCATGTGTCTATGCCATTATCTTCTTCTATCTCAGTGGGCCTTGAATTTATTGTCAGGGGGATGGTGGGACTGAAAAGGTTGGCACTGTGGACCAGGGAATCTTGATAGAGAGAAAGGTTTAGGCGTTTGTACTTTTATGAGGTATATTTCAGCAGAGGCTGACAGCCAGGTGAGATCCCCAATTGCTCATGTGGTCTGGGTTGTAGGTCAATCAAGTTGTAGCCACTCCTCCTATGGAAGACTGATCTTTTGACAAAAGAGCACTTCAAAGGAGCGGACATCCACAAACTAAATTTTAAAGGCTCAGATACTGTATCAAATATATGTCTGGATTTAGACTATAAAGGTGGGTTTCTGGGTGCTGCACTTTGTTCAGCAGACTTTGAAACAAAGCCAGCAGCTGCTAGACCTGTCATCCTTAGAGTGGTTTTCTCCCCAAACATTTTGTCTTAACCTTGCACAGTGGCAGATGCAGCAGCCACACAGTCTGAAAGGTCTGAAACTTAATGATGACAGGTTTATTGTCAGCATTCCTCTTTCCACTGTGTAGGACAGGGGAGTTCCCTTCTCCTAACTATAGTGTTACAAGAACCGAAAAGTAGCAAGAGATAAAAATCATAAAAACCTGTTTGGAAATGTGTGCAGGACAAACGTTTTTATGTTTGGTTTTAGAATTATGTTTTTCTGGCTGCTTATAATAATGATGTTTGTCTAAAGACAGAAAGCATTTGCACCCTAACGAACAGTAAAACGCATTGCTATGCCCAGATCATTTTAAAATACGAACTATGGAACTTTCTGCATATTGCACTTTATTTATGTTGAAGAGCCTTGGCCACTTTCTATTTATATGTAATGTTTTAAGTGAAAGTAGTTTAAGCAGTTTTAGGATTTAGTGAAATATAGATATTTGGTGGAAATAGAGCATGAGGACAGGTGGGTTGTGACATACATGTTTTGCACTGTTGAAAGTGGATTATTTTGTCTGTGTTACAGAGAAATATCATATTGCTTCAGAAACAAAATAAAAGATTCATGAAAATGCACAAACTAAGTGCAATATGAATAAAACACTTCATTTCTTTTTCTTGTTTTCTTGCATGACTTGTTTAGCCAAAAACAAACCTTCTAAGAGTATAATGAAGATAAATAGCAATTTGTAAAGTGTGTTGAAAAAATTCTCAACGTTTGAAATGAATAAGTGAAGCAAAGTTAACTTGGCACCTATCACATTTTGTGAGCTGCATATAATGCCTTAAGTGGCCAAGGACATGCTCAGATGTTTACCATTGCTCATTGTGTAATAGGATCAAAGCCGTACCATACTGGTAAAGCCAAAAACTGAAAACAGTCTCTACAATGCAGCATTTACCACACAATGCCTTTACCATGCATCCTCCTTTACCACACAATGCCTTTACCATGCATTGCCTTTGCCACACATTTTTTTACCATGCATATGCTTTTACCATGCATGCTTTACAACAAATTGAAAATATATACTTCAGGTAATGGTGTTTTTGGGGCTTAGGGGTGGATAAGGGTATTGGGTGATAAGGATATTTTTAGGGTTTGAGGGTAAGGACTTTGGGGGTTAATGGTGATTTTATGGTTTAAGGGTGGATAAGAGTATTAGGTGGTAAGGGTATTTTTAATGATTGGGGATATGGGTATTGGGTGGTAAAGGAGTTTTTAAGGTTTTGGGTCGGTAGCTGTATTGAGTGGTAAGGGTATTTTATGGTTTAGGGGTGGATAGGGGTCTTGAGTGGTAAGGGATTTTTTAGGGTTTAGGGGATGGGGAAATGTATTGAGTGCTAAGCTTAATATTAGGGTGATGGGGTGGGTACGGGTATTGGGTGATAAAGGTGTTTTAGGGTTTAGGGGTGGGCAGAGGTATGCTGAGAGAGAGAGAGGTGGGTCCTTTACTAGCCATGCAACTGGATTCCAGCTAGCCTGGCTGATGAGAAGTGATGCCCCAAAACCGGTCCCAAAATGCTTGTTTCCAGTCCAAGGAGGATCTGGCCTGGCAGTTCGGGCTGAAATGTTCCCTTGTGGAGCAGGGTCAAGACTGATTTATATGTGGCTGGTTCCAAACTGAAATGGCATGGGGAGCAAAAAACTATGGCCCATATTTAGACTTTTTTAGCGCCGCAATTGCGCCGCTTTTTGACGCAAAAGTGGTGCAAGCTTACAAAAAACAATTGTATTTTGGAAGTTTGCTCCGTTTTTGCGTCAAAAGGCGGCGCAAATGCGGCACCAAAATAGTATAAATATGGGCCCATGGATTTAGGCCCAGATTTGTTATTGGTGGTAAATATTTGATATTGTTATGTATTTTGCATGAGCATCGGGTGGTAGGAAAATGTTTTTGGCTTAGGGGTATTGAATGGTAAGAGTATTTATAGGGGTTGGGGTAAGGAAGGGTATTGGGTATGGGGAATTTTAGGGTTCGGTTGTGGTATTGGGCGGTAAGGGTACTTACCAGGTTTAGGGTTGGGTTAGGTGTTTGGGTGGCAAAGGCATTTTCAGAGTTTAGTGTGTGTAGGGGTATTGGGTGGTAATGGTATTTTTACTTTTTGGGGGTGGTAAGGGAGTTTTTAGAGTTTAAGGGTGTGTAAGGGCATTGGGTAAAAGGGTGTTTTTAGAGTTTAGAGGTGGGAAAGGGTAGTGGATGTTTAGGGTGTTTTATGGTTTAGGGGTGAGTTATGGTATTGGGTAGTTAGATTATTTTTGAGGTAGGTTATATACACTTACCATTTTGTTGTAAAGGCATATTCTTCAAAAAGACTTGTGTGATGAAGCAATGTATGGTAAAGGCATTGTGTGGTATATGATGCATGGTAAAGGCATGTATGGTAAAACTTTCATTATAATGTCATACAATCAGCCAAAACCAATGTGGTGCTGTTGATGTTCCTTCTAGAGAGGACTTCTCCTGGCAGTTTTCGAGTAGACTGTTTCTTTGAGAAGCAGTTTGAGTACTGATTTAGGTAAGGGTTGGATTTTGTTTAGAGTGGCACAGTGGGCACAAAGGCAATTGGTTGGGATGTTATTCAGAGCAATTACTAGTGGTTTAGACTCTGCAAACATCCCTGCCATCACACTTTGTGTGTTTGAAGTGGCACACTAAGAGACCAAAGATATGGTCAGAAGTGGGTCCCCTGCTCGCTGTGCTACAGGATTCAACTATTCCTCAATGATGAAGTATAACAATACTAAAACAGGTCTGGTGATGCTTCTGTTCCCTCTGTGGGGGACCTTGCCTGGCAGTTTCAAGATGAACTGTTACCATGAGGAGGAGCGAGGAGTCAGATCAGTAAGTACACATATATATATATATATATATATATATATATATATATATATATATATATATATATATATATACATTCATACATATAAATATATGTTCACTGGAAAAAATAAAGGTTACAGGGATGTTATATCTAGTTTTTGAATTTACTTGTACAAAGCAGAAATTCAATAGGTATATTTAGAGTTCTTTCAAGTAACTATAACTTGCGCCCTAAGGTAACTATCAGCCACTTTTTGGGGGGAAAGTTTGTGAATATTCATCAAATGGTGCCAAGGATATATACAAGTCAAAAACAAGTTTTTTGTGGAAACATGGTCCTAACTGTAACTACCTACTGGCTATATATATGGTAGATCTCTGTCTAGGGTATCTCAGTTGTGAAAAAAACTATGGTCTGAATGCTACCCAGAGGAATTTCCAGGGCTTTATACTATTTGCACGTGCTCCCATCAAATTTTGTGTATCTGGGAGCAATCTGGAACACAAAGGAGAAGGAAGTCTCCTAATTTGCTTTTCTGAAGAGGGACTTTGAGTTTCTTTTAAGTAGGCAGTACCAAGTCAACTAAATATATTGGGGGTCATTCTGACCCTGGCGGTCGGTGACCGCCAGGGTCACCGACCACGGGAGCACCGCCAACAGGCTGGCGGTGCTCCGTCGAGCATTCTGACCGCGGCGGTTCAGCCGCGGTCAGAAACGGAAAGTCGGCGGTCTCCCGTCGACTTTCCGCTGCTCGGGAGAATCCTCCATGGCGGCGGAGCGCGCTCCGCCGCCATGGGGATTCTGACACCCCCTACCGCCATCCTGTTCCTGGCGGGTCTCCCGCCAGGAACAGGATGGCGGTAGGGGGTGCCGCGGGGCCCCTGCAGTGCCCATGCCAATGGCATGGGCACTGCAGGGGCCCCCGTAAGAGGGCCCCACAAAGTATTTCAGTGTCTGCAAAGCAGACACTGAAATACGCGACGGGTACAACAGCACCCGTCGCACCTTCCCACTACGCCGGCTCCATTCGGAGCCGGCGTCCTCGTGGGAAGGTAGATTTGCCCTGGGCTGGCGGGCGGCCTTTTGTCGGCCGCCCGCCAGCCCAGGGAAAATCTCAAAATACCCTCAGCGGTCTTGCGACCGCGGAGCGGTATTTTGACGGGGGAAGACTGGCGGGCGGCCTCCGCCGCCCGCCAGTCTCAGAATCACCCCCATTGTGCCAAATCAGTTTTGGTTTGATAAAGACTGGGGCCCATCCATATATAAATCTGTAAATGGTATTTGTCTTTCAGTTTGAAATGAACGAATCTGCACCAGGAGTGATAGGGAAGCCTGGCTTACAATCTAGTGTTCTACAAAGAAGCTGAGCTGCTGAATACTGGGTGATCTGGAGTTTAGCCAGCAGAATATTTGGAGTTCTAGTTCTGCAGGTCTCCTTCTAAAATCAATGTTACATAGCCCCCTCAACCCCCGATGTTCCTGTTTCTTTTCTCTCACTTTGCTCAGAGTCCAGATCTCCTACACTATATTTTAACATTCTTCCAATAGGGTGTACATTTCAAAAGAGAATGTGGCATTTGTAAATATAGGCATTGACTACATGGACTGCTGCCAGTACCAGATACTGCTTCTTTCATTAGTAATAATGTAGTTGCTTTTTATTTCTCTTTGTTCTTCTTTTTAGGGACTAATAGAGCTTCCTTATAGTTCACACTTATTCTGTTCTATGAGGACAATTTAGCATGTTTCTTTTCACCGATTTTCCTGCAATGGGGAGAATGATGCAGCCCTAGCTAGTAATATCGTTCTCAATTAGTAGAAGTGTTTCTTGCTAATGCTGGGTAAAAGTGAAATCTAGTAATAGATCAGTACTGGAACAACAATGCCCATTCACACTGTCTACCATTTATTTCGACGTTGTTAAAGACAGCATACAATTTTCTGGCAAATTTTTTATAAACCTGAACCTCAAAAATTGGCTATGGAATATTTTTATGCTGATCAAAACATTAAATATATTTATATATATACATATATATATATACACATACATGCACACACCCACATCAGCTCCTTTCCTCCTGGGTCTCATGACTAGGTGCAACTGGCAGCTGGTCTTTGTGTTTTACACCCAGACAGTGAGCTATAGGGGGAAAGGTATTGGCAGGAGGACCTGTGTGACCAGATAACCACAGTGGCATTTAATGCTTTCAAGCACTAATTCCACTTAAAGCTTTAAAACCTATACATTTAAAAGTGAAAACTCTGGTTCGACTGATTTCATATTTGTTATTTGGGTGTGAAATAATGTATTACATTTTATTCTATTGTTCCAGATTGGTGTGGGATTTTTCTTGTGATGTGTTTTCTCTTTTTTTATTCTGCTTGTATACTGCATAAGTACTTTACACATTGTCTCTAAATTAAACATGACTGGTTTTTGCCAAGCTACCAGAGGGTTAAAACAGGATTATTTGGAGTTTGCTTGTGTTTCACTCTGACAAGACGTGTGGTCCTTGCTTGAGTAGGGTTTCACCCCTTTAATGTTAACCCAATTGTTTACAGAAGCTGTCCTACAGTGTTGCTGCTGCTCCACCAAGTTACTGGCAGGGACCCTAAAGGAGAAGAAGCTGCTGCACCCAGAAGCCATTGCCCTCTGTGACTACCTCTGCATACTGTCTTCTGACTGCGGGAGGATGCGGTGTGAACAGCTTGATGCTGGAGTGTTGAAAGATGGTGCCCTTGTTCACAAACTCTTCTGAAAGCAACAGTTGGGTACGACTAGAGGAGGGATACAGGTCCTGTGAGGGACATGCATGAGTTCAGCAGATCAGCACTCATACAGCTAAAACACTTATGACCAATGCCATACTTTGATCCACATGGTTATGGCAGGTAGCACTTTTGGGGTCACCTCCAAAGATCCACCTGAGACATGTTGGTTAGTGGAGGACGGACAGATGTGAGAGAAAACCCACCGTGGTACACAGCCCAGATCAGCACTAGCCTTGAGAGACATTATTTGTGATTTATTTAATGTGCTGTGTTTGTGTTTATTCTTTAAACTTACAGGGACTACATTTAACAAATAAATGTACATGTGAGAATGATATTGCAGAGAACATGCATGGGTCCCCTGGACATCTGTCTACAGTGCCACCCCAAGTCACTCACCAACACTATCAAAGTGGAAGCTATTCCACGGTTACAGCTTCTGTTTTGTGAATTGATTACTACCAGCCCAAGTCGAGTAATATTTCAATGTTTTATGTCCACAACTGTGCTTGCTAACCTTTGCTGCATAGCACTGCAGCTCACAAATGGACCGGCGTGCACCTTTTGTGCTCCCTCATATTTGTGAGTCAGAATTGGTTCAATTGCAGGTACTTTTTTCTAACTTTGCATGTGTTACAAATTCCAAACTTTAAAATAAAACGCAAAATGACCTAGTTGGTGGCTCTTTGTCACAGTGGAAAACACTATTTTGTTACCAGGAAATATTCCCACTGCTGCAAGGGGCTGCTAGGGAAGTCAGAAGGTAAACAGGTTCATTGTCATCTTTTGACAACAGGGCCCACGAGTAAAAACAAAAGAAAACGCAAGTGAAAACTGAGATAAAAAGCGACTAGCAAAATCAAAGGAAGATAGTTTTAAAAATGAAAACTTTGCAATTGTGCTTGCCCTGCTGGACACATTTTTGACAGTTACAATCCTTCTGTTTGCAGGGCACTGAAAATTAAAAAGAACAAATAGTACCTAGATCATGTCGGGAGCAGCGGAGGGAACTAATTATGTTAAATCAATTAGTGCTTGAGTCCTGCTCCACACAGAGAAAGAGAAATGATGCCAGGTGTGCCTTGATGAATTACCAGGCTGTAAAGAAGAGTGCCACACGAACCAACAAATGGTGAGCGACAGACAGGCTCCAAGCACTTTACTGAACACAACAGAGTCTCGCAAGCGAGACACATGCGTTAGCGCAAGCACTTGCATGCTCAACCTCAAAAAAACACAGGACGCACTGTTCCTCAGACACTGCACTAGTTTGAAGCATCACAATTGGTGCTAAAAAATGTGTTCATAGTTGTTGAAGCAAACATGCCATATTTATTAATGATGAGGCACCTATTGTGGCTATTGTCGCATGATAGCTCCAAATGATGGAAATGTCATTGTCTTCTCTTTTCTGTTGGACATATCATTTTCGAACTTTCAAACAGGTGCTTGTGCCGTGCATTAAGTCTTTGACCCAGGCCCTAGGAAACTGACTAGATCGCAAAGTCACGAGTCACCACCACACCGATTCTCCTGTAAGGCTTTATAGCCTGCCAGTCCACTTTTCCTGAATGCATTTCTCATGCTCCTATTGACAGATCCTCAGCCCCCAACTCTTCTTCCCCCGTCACCCATTCTGTCCCCTCAGGCATTCCCTGTCAACTCTTACCTAGTGACTGAAGCGGGGTAGCACAAAGTTTTCACTCCATCTTGGTGAACTGAGAAAGAACGGGCATCTCTCAATAACCTTGAACAACTCTAATTTGTAAGCAACTTCATGGGTCTCTATTGAGCTTTCAAGAAAAGGCAGATTAAGCGTCACCAGGAATTTACCTGTGACCTGAAAGATGCCTGCATATTCCCATAACTTATGCATAGCCCACTAAGTTTTACGTACTTCATCGTCTAACCTTTCACTGTTGTGAAAAACCAATTGTGTAACGTTTTTTAAAATTTCAAATGAGGCATCGAGCTCTATTTTTTAATGGGGGATGATTACCTGTTTTTACCAAAACCGGTAAATATTGGAAATTTCCCTGTAAAAGCTGGGCGCTGAAAAACTGCAGTCTGTATTTTACTAGGGACTGAAGACAACAAAGTTAGATCAGAGCTTCTAATGAGGCCACAGGGATTTGTTGGAACAAGGGAAAGCCAATTAGTGCAATAAACATCGATTTCCCGAAATGAAAGTGCACAATAGGGAGTGTAAGGTTAATACTCCCCAGGGCGAGTGAAATCCCTCGATCCCACCGAGGTGGAGAGCTTGCTCATCAGTGATAATCTAAATCAATAGAGGCGGCTCACTTTTTATAACTGTTGATATATTTCAACACCGCCCAGATGCATCAAGCTCAATTAAAATTGATGCCTGTCATAACCTTTCCTCTCAAGTCCATATGAAAAGAAAAGTGACCCCATCAGAGCCAGCTGTGAAAAAAAATAAGCATGCAATTGTTCAAAGAACCCAAGCATTGATCTGTGGCAGCATGTTCAAGAAAATTCATTGCAGAAGAAGCAAGAAGCATTTATCAATGGAGGAAAAACACACCTGGCAAATTAACACGAACGTGTCAAAATAACCATTCTGTTTCTTTCACAATGGAGCAATGTGCACTGAAATAACCAAACAACTTCCTCATTATTGAAGTATTTAGAAACCTGCGTCCGGTTTGCACAAAGAAGCTCTCGTGTGTAGTATGTAGGCAATTCCAAAACTCAGTGGAAGAAGAATTAACATAAGTGATTATTACACCTGCATAACTTAAGTTTGGTGCTATAAGTGAACTTGTGGGTTTACTCATTGTCGCAGGACTACCACTGCAATAATACAGGATCCAAGAATACCAAGGTCTTGTAATTCAAAGGGGAGATATTATCACTATATTATGATTTATTTGTATTTTTATTGGGTATAATGACTGATTCATTTCCCTGTGCACATTTCTCAAGGAATTGCACTATTCTCACAAAACATGTAACCCACAAGTCGACAATTTACCAGCCAAATCGAGATTACCCCCCCCCCCACAATGAGGGCTAACGGTAAGTACCGTAAATAAGACAACATTATATTCCATAAATTCACAAAACGTAATGTTGCTCAAAACACTACAAAATAACAATATTACGAAACAAGGGGTAAATACTTCCAACATTCAGACAAGGATGCAGCTTAAGTGGTACACATCAACAGACCGACCCTTGCATACATCACTACAACAGTTTTTGTACATGTACATTTTAGATTTAATACTGTGTTATTATACTATGTGCAATGCGTCGGTAATGTGCTGAATTGTAAGCCATTATGCCAACAGGCAACATTGTTAGTGTGCCTCACAACATGAGATATTTTACTGCTTATTTAGGCGGCTTAGAGTTTTCAGATGGATACAATTGTTTCAAATGTTATAGATAATATGTTTCTGCCTTACCATCAGCATGTTTGTTTGGGCTGTATTTTCATATTTTTAGTAGTTAATATTGTGTGACTGTTAGGCAACTAATATGCGTGACCGGCTAACCAGGTTAATGTAGGTTTTTCGATTGTATTAATTGAATCACATTCCTTGTGATTATGGTGTTTTTATTAACTTTTATTTACTCTGCACTCATTAGTTGTGAACTGGAAGGAGAGTTTGACAAATGTGTGCTATATACATTTCTCTATCGTTAGATTATTGGGATTTATTTGATTCATGGCCATATGTTTGGGAATTTGGGGCATATTTTTACATGATGCCTTTTATCCCCTTTTAGGATTTGGTGTCTGTAATAGGGCTACTCAGATTCAGCGATGGGATACCACCTGTGTAATGCATAGAAATAGATATTCTCGTCGATTTCAATTTTGCTGAATTGGTGAAATAGTATTGGTATGTAAATGAAATTGAACATGATGTTTTCAATTGGTGAAATATTGATGGTATGACATCAATGTGAGATATGATATGTCTAAACAATGAAATATTAATGATGTGTAATAGAAAATTGGAAATGATTTTTCATGCCACCTCTTATATGTTGGTTTGTGTAATATTAAGTCCATAGGGATTCTACAATAGGGCATGACGTATATAGTCAGATATTCCTATGTTGGCAGTTTTACTTAGTGGTTGAAACGTCTAGGATATAATCCAAATTAGAAGGTTTAGGCAGGTGATAGGACAATAGAATAGCAACACATTCACCCCAGCGATTAGTTACATCGGAGCTTTGACTCCTGATGAGGGCAATAGCCTCATTCTATACTTGACTCTTACGCGTAATTAGGGGTACCTATTACGTGTTATAGTTGTACTCCATTGTTGGTTCCCTGGCACTATTTATGTATGTAATTTATGAACTAAATTGATTGACAATCATTTTTAGATTATAGAATAACTTCCTGTACATGTTAAATTACTTATTTCACAAATAACTAATCATAAGAAAGGAGAGATTGTTTACAAGTTGATATTGTTGACAACATGGTTGGATTCTTATTATGTTAGGTGCTATAAGGCCTACATATTTTAAACAGTAATGCACATTTCTATATGGGCAATGATGCATTTTGAAAGTATTTTAAATGTATTGTGCAATATTGGAAATTATATTGGTTCTTAGTTTCCTTTTTTTCCCTTTTTCTTTTTGTTTATTATTTTTGTTGTTGCTGTTATTTGATGTTATATGTTTTGTGTTTGTCAATTGTTGTGTTATGGGTGTATTTTGAAAACGGAGTATACATAAGGATGTTATATGTCTTGTTTACAGCCTGAGGAAGATTACATGTGGTGAACGAATTGCGTTGGCTGTTTCCTTTTACAAAAGTTGATAAAAATAAAGAACATACCAGAGCGACTTGATTGGGGATGTGAAATATTTTTTGACTTATCGGAGCGCCTCCAGTAGGACTATGTCACAACATAAGATGTAAAGAAATGAAAGTGATATAGATCTGTTGAATGCCCTTTGAGAATGACCAAGGTAAGGGTGACACCTCGCAGCAGCCACAGTGTCACCCTGCACTCTAGTAATGTATATCGAGGTGACGGATGTCTCTTTTGGAGGGTCACAAGGAAGAGGAAAAGCCAATAAGTGAAAGACACTTATTTGGCAATATGTTCAGCTCTTGATTAATGGTGTACATTTTCCAAACCATTCACTGACATCAGGAAGGGAAAAAGGAGCAAGCAGGATAATAGGTACAGAGTCAGAAGATTCAAAATGGCTTAGAGGTAGGAAAAATAACAAGCAAAAGCTATGCTAGGCTTCAGGACACAGGCACAAGAAATTATGCAAATCAGATTAGAAATTGGGACAAAAATGTATAACAAGAGTACATTGGGCATGACAACAAATCAGAGAACAAATAGTGTTTTGACACATCCACCCTTTCCAAGTGCTATCTTTTATGTGTCAAAAACAGAAACCGAACTCAATGGAAGAGACTCTATCACATGTTGGATTGGGACATTTATCTGATTCCCAATGGAGAGACTTCCATCTTGAAATGGACACTTAGGGCAATATTTATACTTTTTGACGCAAAATTGCTCTGACGCAGTTTTGCGCCAAAAAATGTACCGCTGGCTAACACCATTTATTCGCGCCGCTTTGACGTCAAATTTATACTTTGATGCACGGCGGCACCAATCACTGTTGTGAGTCATTTTTTTTTACTCAAACCAATTCTTCACATTGTAAAGAAAAACTACGTTAACGCAGCGAAAATGACTGTGAGCCAGTTTATGACATCGCAAACCGGATACACAACTTTTTTTGACCAATTGCGTCAAAAAGCGGTGCAAACACTGCAAAATGTGCTAAGGAGAGCCAAAATAGATCCCAGATGCTTGCAAATTCCCCAAGAAGATGACAAGAGACCAAGAACCAGCCAGGAGGACCCACACAAGACCCAGGAAATGGAGAAGAAGAAAAGAAAGTGTCGCTTCAGTGCAGAGGAGCAGGGAATTCTGGTGGAAGAGGTGACGGAACACCAGCACCAACTGTTTGTCACCTCAAAGTTGCCAATCAGTACGAGAGAGGCAATATGGCAACAAATTGTTGACAAGATAAACAGTGTGGCAGAAGTACAGAGAACAGTCAAGCGCAGGACCAAGGAAAAGATGGCCAGGAACAGGAAGGCAGCACTGCAGACTGGAGGTGGGAGTCCAGCACCGCAGGAGGCCCTGGACCACATGGAGGAGATGGTGGCAGCCGTCATCCCCGAGGATATCGTCACAGGGATTCAAGGACAGGACAGCGCAGACTACCAGGAGACAACACAGATACAGAGTAAGTCGCATGGGGAATTAAAATGCACAAATGTTAACTGCAAGGGGACATACCTACTACACAAATCATGTAAGTCATGATATTCTGGGAGTGGAATGGGTAAAGGGGCATAGCACGGGGACATGGCCCGTTCAGAGGAAACCTGGGGCACAATACTACACTACACCAACAACCTTTGCATGGGGGTATGCTGCCATGCCAAGGATGTTGGAAAGGTAAAGCCAGTCCAGGAGGGTAGGGTAAAACGTAAAACTGGCCTGCTGTCACACGTCAGCTGGTATTCTCCTTACATGAAATAGGGCTCAATTAACAGTCTCAGGGAATATCTGCAAGTGGAATTTAACATTGACAATAGTTGCCACTACCACCTCTGCTGTGTGTGCAGGTCAAGTATCTAATGGCCATAGATCAAACACACCCAAATTAGAGGGTTCAGGATGACAACTTTACCAATCCCCTGTAATCAATACAAATGTTTTAATCCTGTCAAATGTGATTGTCCATAGTTGCTACAAACATTAGCCATTGTCATAACCATTATGAGGTACACAGCACTAATGTCATACCCATGCTGCATATGTCAGGGTCCACCCTGTGCCTGGGTCACAATAGCTCCAATGACACCATGCAACATCCCAAATGTCATAGTGCTCATACAACAGCAATTTGGGGGAGGACATATGCCACCGGCTAGTGAAATTCACTCTCACAGTCAGAAGAGGAAATGGAACACTGCTAGGACAATCAGTGCAATCCAATGTAGCACACATTCCCCAACATCAACATTACACTCTACCAACGCTGACATATTTAGTGTGCCATGCCAATGCAATACATAGTATATGCTAGGTCTCAGCAACATATAGCTGGATGTGAAATATCTGAGACTGGGTCAGTTCCAGATTGTGAAGTGTGGTACTAGTGCCATCAGAACAACCACAGCTAGTGCAAGGCCTCACCATGAGAATGGAAGTAGATGGAGGGTTGAGTAGGACATGATGGTGGCAATTCACAATTTGGCCAGAACCAATACCTAGAGGATGTGATGCTGACAAGTCCCCAAACTGACCACAATACATGTGACATGCAGGTGGGGCATAGGCCATAGGAGAATGCTAATATGAAAGACAGGAGTAATGAACCGGAACCAAGATCACAATGTTCAAGAAATAGGAAGGCAGGCATGTCACATTACAAATCCCACAACACAGATACACTAATTGTCCCATATCTCATTGCAGAGGACAATGGCTCTCTTGGGGATATGCCTGTCCTGGACTTCCTTGATGACATGGATGACGAGCTGACAAACATCAGCCAGCACACCCTCCAAGATGTCGTTGGGATCCTCCAGACCCCACCTTCAGTCACAAGGAGGAGCACAGAAGTAGCAGCCATCACAGAGGACCCACCCACCACCCCGATTGTACGACCTGCAAGCTCCAACCGAGCTGAGGGCTCTGACGACACTGGCACCAGCTTTGAGAGAACTGTAGTTGGAGTACAGCAGGAGCTGGTCAAGGAGGTGTGGGTGGGGATGGAAAATATGGTAACCAGCCTAGAGGGGCTGCGTTCGTGCATAATGTTAACTGAAGAACAGGCAGCAACCATGCAAGGGTGAACATCAATCTTGCATGAACTCGAAAAAAGTGTAAAGGAAATCAGCACAGCTGTAAGAGAGTTGACACAACACCTCCAACAACAATCCTGTCAACGCATGCACGAATGCAATATTGACCCCCTCAGGGTCGACCTGGCTGCCTACCACAGTAATGTAGCTACTATACTTTAGAACCAGCAGCTCTTCCTTGCTGCAGTACTGCCTTTAATAGCCCCACATTTGGCAGCTACCAGGATGTCTGACTCCACGTCTTCAAACACTGAGGTCTGTGTTGCCCCTTCACAACCACCACCACCAAGGGCAGAGGTGACAACACACACATCAGAAGAGGAAGACGTGGAACAGATCACCTTCACCCATAAGAGTACCCGGTAGCACTAGTCCCTGCCACATTGCCACCTATAACCAAGGTCCTGTGCTTTGTAACATGCCAGTCTTGAAACAGCTGCTCACAAGCACTGTTCTCCAGCGCACTGTTTATCTTGTCACCCTGCCCTGTGATTGTCTCTCACTAACTCATTGGCAAATCCTGTCCCTCTGCACTGTCTGACACTTCACCCCAGAATGTCCAATGACATGTCCTTTTGCACTTGTAGAGGATCACAATGGAAGGTGTCACACTAATGGACACACAATCATAGAAAATGTACATATAGCACTACAGCACTTTAAAATAAATAACACTCACACAACAACTTTGTCTCTGCGTAATGTGACATATCAACTGTGATGGAGATCAGGGATGTTTACCTCAGGTCAATGATTATAGAATGTCAATACAACTGACCTGAAAGAATGTTGGCTGATAACTATGCACTGTGGTCTGGACTGTACCATCGTCTGCCCTTCCTGAGGGTTAATTATGAGGGAAATAGAAACTATACAGTATAATGCTGTGTTGGACAGAATAACGCTTCCTCAAGGGATGCCTAAGCCAAAAATTATTGCCTTCAACTTTTTCTTTAAGCCAATATTTACGTATGTGACATTTGACCCAAATTTTTCCTAACACACACCATATAGCATGAATGGATGTGTATGAGTGTACATACAAATATGTAACCTGGCTGAACAATGTAACAAATGATAGGTGTGAGTTATGTATACCATACTACATGAGATCATACTACCACTCACTTTATAAGGCTTCACTTGAACATCAGGCTGCAGGCAGACTGCACACAGTGTCCTCAATACCAAATCTGGTCGCAAAGTATATGAGAATCAAAACATACATCAAAAATTAACAACACTTTGGGATCTATAGTAACCTTGAGTGGTGGGTGCAATTGATGGCAGATTCTTAGCAAGTTTGCTCTGATGTAGCTGCCAATGCAACAGCTCAATTGGGATTTGGTTGCAGGATGGGACCAAATGCAAATACTAAAGAGACACTGTTCATCCATGCCAAGGACCTGATCCCCAAGCATGTGACACATACTGTAAAGGATTACCTAAATATTTAACAGTAAAAAAGGAAGCTAAAACCTGGGGAAACACCTTACCTAACCTAACCTATCCTAACTACACATTACCCACAACTGGCTCTAACTAACCTAAGCTAAACTTACTTATCACATTTAATGAAGTGATCTAAACATCAACCCCCAGCCCCCTTATAAGACGGGACACATTGAGGACAACATATACTAACCTAAACACATACTATCTTATACAAAACAAATATATATTTTTTAGGATTTTTTTTCAATATATTTTTTTGTTATTCTTTTTTTTTTTAACACCAAAACCCAACATCATCCAACACACGCATAATAAAAAACAGATATTAAAAGTATCATACCCCCACCCCCATCCACTACTACTAACTAAACTAACAGCCTATTCTAACCTAACACTAAGCCCCCTAAACCCACTAACGAAAAGAACCAGGAAAGAGGAGGAAGGGGAGGGAATCATGGCTTAGGGTAAAATGTTTACAAGTTCACGCTCTGCAGGGTCTTCTTAATGGCACACACCCTCCTATTCACTTGTGCCACCTCCTGCTGCAGCCTGTTCATTTTCCTCAACTTACAGTCAATGTCACGTTGCATCCGTTGAAAATCTGCTGGGTCAATGACTGTAGCAGGGGTGGTCTGGGTGGCAGCTGAAGATAGGTCCGGGAGCAGTGGAGGTTGATGGTCCAGCAGTGGTGCCTGCTATGGTTGGTGCCACCTGGGTGGTAGTGGTGGTGCTGGTGGTGGTGGCTGTGGTGGACACGGAAGGGCCTCTTGGGCAAATGCCCTACACACTCCGGAGGCTCTTTCATGGCGATAACGCCGTGCCATGTTGCGGAACCCAGACTCCACATACAGAATGTGGCGGTAAAGCATCGCCCTGCGCTGAAACTCCAGAATCTGGGTGGAATTCATATTGGCTGCTGTTAGAAAAAATATAAAACCAAACATTAGGTACTTCATTGTGTGATATGGCTCCAGAAGTAAATCAGACAATACATCTAGGGCCATATTTATACTTTTTGACGCAAAACTGCGCTAACGCAGTTTTGCGACAAAGAAATTAGCGCCGGCTAACGCCATTCTGAAGCGCCATGCGGGCGCCGTATTTATTGAATGGCGTTAGCCGGCGTTAGCCGACCGGCACTGCCTGGTGTGCGTGAAAAAAAACCACGTACACCAGGCAGCGCCGGCGTAGGGAAAAATGGCGTTTGGGCGTCCCAAAATGGGGCAAGTCAGGCTGAGGCAAAAAAATCGTCTTAACCCGATATGCGCCATTTTTTTTTGGCGCCCAGACGCCATTAACATGACTCCTGTCTTAGCAAAGACAGGAGTCATGCCCCCTTGCCCAATGGCCATGCCCAGGGGACTTCTGTCCCCTGGGCATAGTCATTGGGCATAGTGGCATGTAGGGGGGCACAAATCAGGCCCCCCTATGCCACAAAAAAAAATAAAAAAAAATACTTACCACAACTTACCTTTTCTTCCCTGGGATGGGTCCCTCCATCCTTGGGTGTCCTCCTGGGGTGGGCAAGGGTGGCAGGGTGTGTCCCTGGGGGCTTGGGAGGGCACCTCTGGGCTCATTCTGAGCCCACAGGTCCCTTAACGCCTGCCCTGACCCAGGCGCTAAAATCCGGCGCAAATGCAGGTTTTTTGGTCCCGCCCACTCCCGGGCGTCATTTTTGCCCGGGAGTATATATACGACGCATATGCATCGCAGTCATTTTTTAAGACGGGAACGCCTACCTTGCATCTCATTAACGCAAGGAAGGTGTTCACGCCAAAAAATTACGCTAACTCCATGAACTTTGGCGCTAGACGCGTCTAACGCCAAAGTATAAATATGGAGTTAGTTTTGCGTCAAATTTGCGTCGAAAAAAACGACGCAAATTCGGCGCAAACGGAGTATAAATATGCCCCCTAATGTACCAGAAACAGGCTATATCATCATACAGATCACTGATTGTCCCTGAGGAAGTACATGCCAATGAAGCCTACACATGTCCTATCAAACAGCACAGCAATGCTCTAAAAGATGTGTAACAACTTAAATGACCTATGCATCATTGTTTAGCCATTTGTCACGTAAAAAATACTGCAAGTCCTCCACATGTGACAGGCCAACTAATGACTAATTTCTGGATGACAATCAAGGGCCACAAGATCAGTGATTTGTAAATGGAATTGCTAGGATAGAATGCAGTTGCTAATCATGAGTGGGTATCCTAGTTTTGGACAAGTGATTTACAGATTTACATGTCTGTGTACTAAACTTGGATCATCAGTCCTAGGTACACATTTCATAACCTTACGCCTGTGCCTGAGGAGGGGGGATGGATAAGCAACAAATAATTTCCAACATCACGGACACTCAGAAAGCTTTGGACAGCTGTACATGGGTTTGGGCAGTCCACTACAGGTAAGGAGGATGTCCAACTAGGATACACCCAAACCTTGGACAATCCCATCCCCATTTATGTTTGGAAATGCAGACAATTGTCAACATCATTTCATTCCAGTAATACATGACTTTCAACAAGCAGATAGATGCAAGCACACATCTGGCCATGAGCTGCATGCACACCTATGACATTGTACTCATGTACCACATACACGTAGCACATGTGAAGCTACATGCTGCTAGGAAGTCAAACATACAGTCAAACATGTTCATTAGTGAACAGAGAGGCTGAAGTCTGTGGGTTAGACTTTGGCATCCCTATTCTGTGAAATTCAGGGTCTGACTTGCTGACTAAATCATGAATATGGGCCTCTGCTAAATTTTCTTAATTAACGTTTTATCAACAAAAGTCACCCTATTCACATGGCCATCCCTACAGGGCTGCACTATAATCCCAAAATATGACTATACGCTAATGATTGTCCAACTCAAGGATGGAAAAAAAATGATACTCGACTCATATAACATATCTGATCATTTCCTAGCGCATCATACCTTGCTATGTGTCCAACACACAGGAGTCAATCACACAACAGCAGCAAACACAACACAGAACAGAAATAGTAACACTTATTTGCGATGTCTGGGTCCGCAAATTGAGCCACCTCTCCGATTGTGTAGGGGACAGGTCCACCTGTAAAGCATGGAAGGAAGAAATGGGCTCAATGTCTGTGCACTGTACAACACTTCCTAATACAATTACTGTATGTAAGATTAAATCAGAAAGTCAAGCCTCTCAGGCATGATGATACTGCAACCGACATACCACTGCAAACATGTACAGACCCAGGCCCTCCAGTGATTGATACACACATATCTGTACACATGCAGTGACTCTAACTATCATGTGGTGGCAAACATGTTCCATCATTTGTTTGCAGACTCATTTATGGAGTGTACTCCTTTCATCATGTGTATCAATGAGAGACATGCAAAGCCACTTTCCTGGAGGACTGCAATACCAGTCACTCAGGTATTGTGGCTTGGGCATCAAAGGACAATCCTTTATTGTGTGACACACCTGTGGGTTGAATTAAGGGCATGACTTATCATGCTTTCTATGGTCCCTTACATGTAGGGCCTCTGTTGTTTCTAGGTTACATATGCTACATTAAAAGGGTACCCTGAGCCACATACGCCCCCTATTACACCATAATGGCAGGGATCCTGTGCATTATTTGGTGACATTTTGGGGATAGCCATGGATTGACCAGTTCGCATATTTGGATACAACAAGGAGATATATGTTGACAGTGTATATTGTATTCATCCATGACAGAATGCATGGGCACAGGTGTAGTCATTGCACCTGAAATGTGTCTCTCGTTGCCCTGTTTACCCAATATGGGTTTCGGAAATCACAGATGAGCCACATTCATCATCTTACATTTGGCAATTTGGTTGATCAGCGGATATACAGCAAACTGACACTGTGATATTATTAATACATGGTTTGGCAAATGTACCAGTGTGTCAATCATGATGATGTAGTTTTCATTTTGTATGTACCTTCGGAATGACAGCAGTCACAGGAATGTTGGTACACTGATCTTAGCATGCACCCAGGTTAGTGATAGCCTCCATACTGGTAGGTTAGTTATTAAACATATGCTGCACTAGATCAGCATGGGTATGCCAAACTAAACTAGCTAAGTATTAGTCAACTTTATATGTATGATGGAATTGGTCAGTGGTCCCTTGCATGACACCATGCACTTAATCCATTGTGATCATGTATTCCCCAACGTCAGGTATCCCATGATGATCCCATAACTTATGAGAAGTACATGGCAATAGAGTAACACAGATGGCAAATGCATTACCTCGGGGCCAGCTATTGTGACTAAGACCAATGTAAAACACACAGGTACAATGTACAGAGGGCCATGGATAGTTGTTACCCCTCAATTTGTATCATTTGCTTCATTTTATGTGCCACAGCTATGGTAAGGTGCACCAAACATTTTGATGTGAACCCGTGTGCATTACTTTTGGCATCCATCCCTAATTTAATTGCAGCACAACCAAGTCCAACTATCAGCCTAAGATGTTACCTGAGGTCAAATATAACTTGTTACGTATGTGTCAGAATCCACTTCAGACATGTATCAGAAATAATTGGGGGACACATTATTTCTTGAAAATATCTGGAATAAAAACATGTCTTTCCTGGTACACTTACAGACTATGCATAAAACATATGTTAGAGCCACATTTGCATCATCGATTGACGTGAAGGCAGCACTAAATACAGGCTCCTGTTGTGTTTTGTAAGTTAGTGCAGCTGTTGCGTCAGCAAATGTCAGTAATGTGTAGTAAGTATTGTATAACTCACGGCAACTGTATGTTTAACTTGCATTCAACATGTCCAAAAGCATTGCCTGCAGCATATGAACAAATCTGCTACTGTCACTACAGAGTATTTAAATGTGCACATTACTCTGAATTGTACTCACCAACAGGGCCACCAATCACAATCCCCAGGTGGTCCAGCAGGTCTTGCTACGTGGCATCCAGGTCAGCCCAACTGTGTTTTAGCTGGTGGTCGTAGCGCGGTGTGTTGTATATTCTTTTTAGATGATACAGGACCTTTGATCACCGGAGCCTCCTTGCCTCTGTGTGATACCCCTGCATCACACGGCCACCTGCTTCAATCATTAATGGGAGGAAGTGGCACACCAGCCAAATAAATCCCTGCAGCTCCTCCTCTCCCATCCTACCAAGACGTGGCCTACCCAAAATGCTTGAAAAAAAGAGGTAATAAAGGGGTACAGAGGATAATGAAGGGAAAGAAGGAGAGGGAAATAAAAACTAATTAACAGTAAAACAGCCCAACTATCCCCAAACTAACACTACCCACAACAGACTCTCAACAGTACAAAGACAAAATTATACACCAGAAATCACAAAAATACACTTACACAGTATAACACAGACACTTAGGAAACACCAAAAGACGATATAAAGACCACACAGGAGACAAATTCACAATGTACACAGAGAGACAAATCCAAACACAGCCACACAGTCAAGAAAAATCACAGGCTGCAAAGTGAAAGTGAAAGTACACCCACTGTACCAATTCTGTAAACAGGATATCCTATTACATCACTTCCTGCCTCAAATGCGGTGTGTTTTTATTCGTATGCGTCAAAATATTATAACGCTTACATTCTGTGCATCATTTCTTTTTATGCACATGCTTAGAAATTACCCCGCATCCATATTTTCAATTATTTTTCAAACTTAACCAAGTTCATGGGGTACAGTGGGGACTTATCGCTCAGGGCTAATGGATGTATCATGGCAGTGAGCGTCATTTTGCGATGCATATGCAGCATTTTTTGAAGCATGTGTTTCTTTTTTTACGCATATGCGTAAACATTTCTGTCTTTTACTGGGTTTGGGTAATTTCTCAATTTTAATAGTACATGACAGGTGTGACTATACAGAGATACGCTGTTTGCACCTACATTGTGCATTCTGGTGTATGGGCACATGTGACAGATCATACTACTGCGGACCATGATCCTTTAGTTGTTGTACTGGATTTGCACTCTTCACTGACGCAATAGATGGCCAAACATGTGGAATACAAATTGGTATTACCCAGTTTGGACATGTTGTGCGTCAATAGACGATAGCGAGGCTACGCAACTCAATACAGTAACTCATTGCCTGTGTGTCAATGTGTGTGAATTGGCTCTTACTAATGTAGTTGTCCCAATGTGTGAACATCACAAGACGCGTTTTCTTAAATGTGCTTGTATGTATGTGTTCTCATTGTGGCCAACCATCAGATGCTATTCAGTGTGGAAATGAGAAAGGAAATGTGTTTGTCATACACGTAGCAACAAATGCTGTGTGAACTTCCCAGGTTTTTTTGGACATAAGCATCTCCAATGACAAACCATGCACAGGATAGATAGAAGACTGTTGATCATGGCAAAGTTCCAAGACTAGGCCATCACTTGTCCTGGAATGTTGGATACCACTTCCTAGGCACTTGTTTATATACTACCCATGAGCCAGGCATTGGAAAATGCTATGTGGGTACGGTGTTTGTGACACCGAGTCCCAAAACCAATCCACAAATATAATGTCACGCCACAGTTTGAGTCATATAAATGACCTATGTTTCTCCTGTGGCAGAGGAGGACCAGAAGACCAAGCAGCACATGTGCACATATTTCCAGTTGTTAATTGCACAAAGGTGTCCAGTTCAAGTGTGTGGGGCCATGTGTAGCCTGTGTCATTATTGGGGTCCATGTTGTCACAGTTACGTGCAGGTCTACTCATGAGTCTGTGGAGCCATTTCCTGCATTTACAAAGTATCCTTCACAGCTTAATTGAAGGAAAGCCGAAGAGGAATTGACAACACACATGGGAATAGTCTAGCTATGGCACTGCAGACGTTTTATGAGACTGACAACAGGGCATCCTTGGTGTGCTCACAAAGTTAATAGATCAGGAATTTTAAACCGGCAGGTTTCAACACAACATTTGTACACAGGGTGGCCTCTAAAATTCCCACTGCAGCCGGGAACATCAGTGCCTCTGTACTGATTATTCTCACAGCTATTCAAAATGCAAGCCCCACAGCTATTCACAATGCAAGCCCCATCAATATGTTGGGGGAAATGTGAATCAGTGTGTGGACTGTCAGGGTGCAAACATGTGTTGACATTTCATGCACATTATCTAAAGTTGTTTGTTGTGCTAGAGGCACCATACCCAATCCATGCATACAGTCATGGTACACTGTCACTATTTGTCACTCATGCATACATGAAACCCAGACAAGGGATGGGACATTGTTAGAAATGGGGTTTTTGGTTGGCAGTCAAGTTACCCCCTGTCCAAGCAAAATCCCTCACTCTAGTCAGGGTAAGTCACACACAATCCAAGATTATCCTGTGCCCACCCTCTGGTAGCTTGGCCCGAGCAGTCAGGCTTAACTTAGAAGGCAATGTGTAAAGTATTTGTGCAATAAATCATACAATACCACCATATAGCACCACAAAAATACACCACACAGTGTTTAGAAAAATAGATAATATTTATCAGGATAATTGTGGGTCAAAACGAATAAAGTTGCAATGTGAATTTGTAGAGATATTACTGAAAAGTGATATAACGTATCTTAAGTCTTTAAAAAGCAAACAAAGTCTCTTTCAAGCACAAAGTACCTGGTTTGGAGTGGAAAATCTCCTCAGAGGGCCACAGAAGAAGAGATGCGTGGAAAAAGGGTGTGTGCGTCGATTTCTCCCCAGCACACACAGACTTGCGTCGTTCTTTTTCACGCGGGGAAGTCGTGCGTCGTTTTCCGGCGCGCAGGCAGTCTCTTTCTGTGGATCGCAGGGATTACCAGATGTCCCGGGTCTGTGCGTGGATTTTCCTGCTTGTTTTCCGGCTGCGCGTCGTTCTGCGGGGCTGCGCGTCGAAATTTCGATCTCACGGCAGCCGTTGCGTCGATTTCTCCTCTGGAGGTCGGGCGGCATTGTCCTTGCGAAGCCGTGCGTCGAAGTTCCGGTCGTCCCGAAGGCGTCGCGTTGATCAGCGTCGGTGTGTGGCGTTTTTCTCGCCGCGGAACAAGCTGTGCGTCGAAAATTTCGGCGCACGGAGCGTCCAAGTAAAAATGAGAAGTCTTTTTGGTCCTGAGACTTCAGGGAACAGGAGGCAAGCTCTATCCAAGCCCTTGGAGAGCACTTTCACAGCCAGACAAGAGTTCAGCAAGGCAGCAGGCCAACAGCAAGGCAGCAGTCCTTTGTAGAAAGCAGACAGGTGAGTCCTTTGAGCAGCCAGGCAGTTCTTCTTGGCAGGATGTAGTTTCTGGTTCAGTTTTCTTCTCCAGCAAGTGTCTGATGAGGTAGGGCAGAGGCCCTGTTTTATACCCAAATGTGCCTTTGAAGTGGGGGATACTTCAAAGAGTGGCTAAGAAGTGCACCAGGTCCCCTTTCAGTTCAATCCTGTCTGCCAGGGTCCCAGTAGGGGGTGTGGCAGTCCTTTGTGTGAGAGCAGGCCCTCCACCCTCCCAGCCCAGGAAGACCCATTCAAAATGCAGATGTATGCAAGTGAGGCTGAGTACCCTGTGTTTGGGGTGTGTCTGAGTGAATGCAAAAGGAGCTGTCAACTAAGCCCAGCCAGACGTGGATTGTAAGGCACAGAAAGATTTAAGTGCAAAGAAATGCTCACTTTCTAAAAGTGGCATTTCTAGAATAGTAATATTAAATCCAACTTCACCAGTCAGCAGGATTTTATATTACCATTCTGGCCATACTAAATATGACCTTCCTACTCCTTTCAGATTAGCAGCTACCACTTCATTACTGTATGAGGGCAGCCCCAATGTTAGCCTATGAAGGGAGCAGGCCTCACAGTAGTGCAAAAACGACTTTAGGAGTTTTACACTACCAGGACATGTAAACTACACAGGTACATGTCCTGCCTTTCACCCACACAGCACCCTGCTCTAGGGGTTACCTAGGGCACACATTAGAGGTGACTTATATGTGGAGAAAGGGGAGGTTTAGGCTTGGCAAGTACTTTTAAATGCCAAGTCGAGGTGCCAGTGAAACTGCACACACAGGCCTTGCAGTGGCAGGCCTCAGACAAGGAAAAGGGTCTACTTAAGTGGTTGGCACAACCAGTGCTGCAGGCCCACTAGTAGCATTTAATCTACAGGTCCTAGGCACAGAGAGTGCACATTACTAGGGACTTATAAGTAAATTAAATAGTCCAATCAGGTATGATTCAAGGTTACCATGTTTTAAGGGAGAGAGCATATGCACTTTAGCACTGGTTAGCAGTGGTAAAGTGCGCAGAGTCTAAAAGCCAGCAAAAATAGTGTCCAAAAAGTGGAGGGAGGCAGGCAAAAAGTTAGGGGTGACCACCCTAAGGCTGTCAGGTCTAACAGACATGATTAGGCTATTTGAAGACAAGTGCTACCATATGATACAATAAGTAAACTGATTACGCTATACAATGTATTTGAGTATTCATTGTAGACCTACGTGACACAATACCCCAGGAGGAGAGTGAGGGCATGGAAAGCAACTATGAGACAAATGTAGCCACAGGGAACCTTTATGGTGACGCAAAGACTGGAACCAGTCAGGCTAACAGGATGCAGGGTCAATCAGAAACAAAAATGAACAAGGTAAATACACAGTGAGCAGACTGAGACTGGTCAAAGCTGGAACAACACTGTGGAAAATGAAATCTGTATATGTCCTGTGTGTTGGAACGTAACACAATAACCCAAGGACTGTGTTACCCAGGTGATTTATACGGAAATGCATAACAGTGTTATACATATAATGGCAGTTTCTATGCCGTTCCAGGCAGCTGCAAGGGCAGTGCATGTTCAAATGGCTGGTCTGCATGGAGGTGCACATAGGTGTGTGCAGCTTCAGTCTCTCACAAGTCCTGGAGGTGAGAATCAAGTTCAAAGGGCCAACTGTACCTTTCACATAGGAAGCAATGGGCAGGTGATTACAGGTCCTACAGACTACAAGGCAGTGCATTATTCAACCAGAAGTCCATGCAGACAGAAGAACAATGACTATGGCATACCATACTAAAGAGGGAAGCACACTGGAGTCGGAATGTGAGTCTGGGTGTGTGTAGATGAGGGATTATCTGGGTACAAATATTCCATTTCTAGGGCCCCCTGAAGAAGGGTGGGGTGAGACTGAGAACATGGCAGTGACAGGACTTATGACCTGGGATGGCATGTGCAGGGGATGTCTTGTGGGCAATGCTAGTCATCCCTGGGGAAACTCGTGCTATCCATTTGCTGCTTAAATAGATTTCTTGTCACACATACTCCTTGCAAAGATAGCTGATATCACACTTCCTGCAGTCAAGGGTCTGGTCATACCTTCTTGATACCAATGCTATAGCACACCCACTGCCTCATGCATGAGGCATTTGTTTCCTTAGTGAATGATGGTGTCTTAGTTTTGTGCCATGTGCTGCAATGAACCATGTTGCCAACATGTGTGTGTGAAATAGCTGTGGTCCTCTGCTATTGCCCTTCAAATGTGAAATGGACATGATATATATAATTTACAGTGTGTGTGAAGTTGGGTGTACATTCATACCCATCAAATGTGATGTGGATTTTTCAGTATCCTAATATGTATTTCTGCAATGCTTTATGAGACTACACTGTGATTATGATTCTTAGGGATAATGTGATGCAAAAATTATTACCCAGATCATGATATAGTGATTAGAATAGGTGTTTATTGACATATGGTAAGACAGTGGTGATGGTGAGTAGAGTTAAAAGAAATTTTGGACAATGTGTTGTCTCTGATGCAATCCTGCAGCTGTGTTTGGATGGTCCCCCTCATGTTGATGGACAACATCCTCCTTTTCCTCCTCTTCAGGCATTTGTGCGTCAGGTTCATATAGGGGAATGTTCCTCCTTACACATATGTTGTGCAGGATGGCACAGGATAAAATGATCTTGCAGACCATTTCTGGTGAGTATAGGAGGCTGACTCCGGAGATGTCGAGGCACCTGAATCTTGACTTCAGGATGCCAAAGGTCCTCTCAACAGTGGTGCATGTCCTCCAATGTGCCTCATTATAGGCATGCTCTGAGGCTGTGCTTGGGTTTGCAAATGGGGTCATGATCCATGGCTGGATCCCATATCCGTGATCAGCTGAAAGAGAAAATGAGTGAGAAAATGTTGATGTCGCTTGCACCATGATTATCACTTTGCATGGCAGTTGTTCTCTTGTGTTGTCTGTGACTCATCAGTGTTTGTGTTATTGTGTGGAATCCTAGGCTTCTAGGATGTACCATCAGCATTGGGTTGTTTCATTATCTGAACTGGTGTTTGGCTGATTGACCGGATGTCAGCGGTATTTTTGTAGAGTTGCAGTACATTGTGTACTCCCTTGCATTATGTCATGTGAAAGAAGTGTCCATGTGTCTTAACTGGGGGTGACATGATACTTCCATACACAGAATCAGTTCCACAGTGGTGGTAACACGGTTGCATCTATATGGCCTGGACATCCCATCCAATTTAACATATTCAATAGAATTAGTTAAACATCAGTGAGGCCCTTAGATTTGGCAAGGTGACAATGTACAACACATCTCCATAAGTTGTCAGCACTGATGTGTTGACAATTGACTATGCACAAATATCCCACGTGTGACAAATTCTCTGCAGACCTTTTTCTCTGCCCTTGCCGAGTCGACTCATGTTCAAACGTGTACCTATACTACTGAACCTGTTCCTGTTCAGCTGGCTAACTTGGTTGTGAGGTTGTCATTTACAGTGTCAGAAGGTCCACATGCCCGTACATCTGTTGTGTATATGTGTAATTGTCTCTAACCGTATGTGTAGGAATGTGCACTTTCAATATTGTCACATCAATATGTGTTCTTAGCACAGTCCACTTGCTCATTAGTAGTGGGCAATGTCAGAGCAGGAGAGATATGAGATATTGGTACTCCCTCAATGATTCCATGTCACCTTCAATAGAATCATCATCATCATCATGCTATGTGTCTCATGGTGTTTGACCTGCAGCGAAACACATTACACACCCCTTACACAGTACTTATTGCTTGGAAAGGTGTTTAATTGAGTGTTATTGATGTGATATTGAAAGATTAATCTTCCAAGTTGTACTGCCAGTTAAGGCCATGTCATTGTCATTGTGTTGTTTTAAATTGGCCCCTTGTGTCTGTGGAGTGTCATCTGTTGTTATTTGGATCTGTTATTTGTCCATAGGTGTGTATCCAAATGGGTCAGGATATCACACATGCTTAGCAGTGTCACAACCTCAGTGTCTTCCTGTCCACGTGTCAATGTAGTGGTGTATGTGTTGTGTGTCCTAGAGGGTTGCTGTGTATATAAGTAGTTTTCTGTACTTACCAACAAGTAGGCCATTTCCATATCGTCCATCCTGGAAGTGTTGATTGATGGTGCAGTGACCGAAGATGAATGAATCATGTACACTCCCAGGATACTTTGTCACGATGTTGGTGATCAATCCCCGGTGATCGACAATGGCCTGCACATTGATTGAGTGTGTGTGCTTCCAATGGCACCAAGCATGTTTGGGAAGCCATTGATTTGGCAGAAGCCCTGCTTGGTCTCCTGGTGCTTCTGCTGCTGTGTGTTGGGGAAGCTGATGTGGCAGGGTGTGAGGGAGATGATGGCATCCAATACCTTGGGTAGGAAGGCAGAGATTGAGGGCTGTGAGATCCCGGCAACCAGGGCACCATTGGTTTGAAAGGAGCCACTTGACAACATGTGGAGTGCAGCTAGCAGCTTGGTTTCTGGTGGAATGGTGGAGGGTGTCTGCAAGCTGGTTGCCAACTGTGGCTCAATGTGGCGCAGCAGCTGCTGAATGGCTTGCCATGTGAGTCTATACCTCTGGATGATGTCTTGTTGCCGGAGTCCCAGAAGGGTTGTCCTGGTGTGGAATATCCTCTCCTGCCTTCTGCGTTGCCTTTGGGGTACCTGCTGGTGTTGTAGAAGCTGCTGTTGTTGGTCCTGTGCTCTGCGTCGCCGTGCATGCTGAATTAAAAGAACCTCCATATCTTCCTTTTGGAGCTCTGCTGTTGCTTCTGTGTTTTCCTTAATTAGTGGTGTGTTTGCCCCATTTTAACGCGTGCCCTGACCCAGGCGTTATTTTTTTACGCAAATCGGGCTGTGCGCCATTTTCCGACTCTGTCTCCCGGCCGTGCAGGATTTTTGCGCAGTAGCATAAATATTGTGCACGGGTGTTTAAGTCATTTTTGGGACGGGAACGCCTACCTTGCATGTCATTAACACAAGGTGGTTTCCCACACCCAGAAAATGACGCACATGGTGGACTTTTGGCATTCGCGGGCTCGGGCGTCATTGTATAAATATGGTGCACGGTTTGTGCTGAATGTGCGTCAAAAGTTTTGAAGCACATTCAGCGCAAACAGAGTATAAATATGCCCCTTTGTGTGATTAAGCGCTACCTTTCACTGGGAACTGTTCAGGCTTCATTTATGTGGCCTGTGGTGCAGGGTGGCGCAGCAGGTTCCTTGCTGCTCCACCTTGTTCCACCGGGGAAGGGCAGAAATGTGCTGTATCTACAAGATACAGCAGATTTCTGTCCTCCTCCCTGCTCTGGCGCACAAATTGCTGCTATGCGCCAATGCAGGCACCCTTGCACCATGGTGCAAGGATGCATATGATGCGGGGATGATTGTTTTTCTGTAGGAAGGGACACCTTCCTGTACAAAAAAATTCACAAGAGGTGTTTTCCTCTTTCTATGTTTGCACCAGAATGAATGAAAAGGAAACAAATTGGGATAATAAAAATATTTATCCCCGTTGCTTCACTCTTATGCCACTGCTGAGGCGTCGTAGGAGTCCAATCCATTTCCAGACATGTAAATCTGGGAAGGAGCCATATTCCTTCAGGTTCCATGGGTTTAGCATGGGAACAAATCAAGCAACACCCATGGAACAGCCCTTTCATGCAGTGTTATGCTTGAAAGGGGTCCATATTTACTTGGCCATGAAAAGCCACACAAGGTGGCTTTGCATGGCCTTTTAAATATGGACTGGAGCACTGCACCACCGGAGTGTAAGAAGAAAATGATGCTACGACGGCGCAGTGGCCCACTAGAGCCTTGTAAATGAGGCCCTGTTAGTGTCTGTGATCCAGTAAAGAAGACAAAGTATAATATTTTTGTGCCATGTGGTAATCTAGAGACTTAACACTGCCACATGCAGTCCACTCCTTCTGCTACTCATGAAAAACCTCTCCAGTTTCTTGTGGGTGTGGAGGGGTAAAAGCAACTCTGACAAACAAGGTCTCATTCTGAGGTTCACATAACAATGCACTGAACAGAACTGTGTCCGAGACATCTCAAAGTTGAACAAACATGAATGTGTTCTAACTCTTTGTTTAACATTGGGAATGAACATGACAGAAGGAGTGCTTGAGCACTCAGGCATCCAGGAAATTTAATTTTCAGTCCAGACTATCAATGAGGACATGCTGACACAGTGCTAAACATTTGATAACAAAGAAAACCTATAACAGCATATGCAGTGCTCCACTCATTTTTCCTGTGTACATGAGCTTTCCCTCTGTTTTCTGCTTTTGGTAACAGTTTGAGGAGCCTTTAATCCTTAGGTAGTCCCTGAAACTAAGATTAGTTCAGCCCAGGATCACCAGCTGGATGATCCCCTTAGAGTGGTGCCACCAATGTTCTCTCCAATCATAGTTGTATAGGGGTAGCCCCAGTTAGTTTCCTCAGACTGAACACTGAATGATGCCAGTTTGTTGGACTTGGCCCTTTCTGCATTGTCACTCCCCAACCTGTTTTGTTGGCTTTTTAGGACTCTGTGCACTTTACCAATGCTAACCAGTGCTCTCTCCTTTAAACATAGTAACATTGGCTTACACCCAATTGCAGATTTAATTTACTTGTAAGTCCCTGTAATTTCCTAGTAAAGTGGTACTACATTTACCCAGGGTCTGTATATTAAATGCTACTGGTGGGCCTGCGGCACTCATTGTGCCACCCACTGAAGTAGCCTTTTTATACAGGTCTAGGGCCTACAACTGCTGGCTGGGTGCAGTTTTAAACTATCATTTTGACCTGTCCAAAAAAGACTTTTGACAGGCTTAACCATTCCTTTTTAATAAATATAAGTGATTCATTAGGATTGACCCTAAACAGCCCGTAGTGCAGGAAGCATTAGATTTAAAAAGCTGGTTATGTACTTTCAAGTTTTTCATGTCTGGTAGTGAAAGCCTCACAGATTTGTGTTTTACCACTGTGAGGCACAGTTCTCCCATAGGATAACATTACTACATTTAATAAATTATAACTTTTGTCTGGGACAGGTAGGAATGCGATGTGTGGTATCTACGTTAATGTAATTTAAAACCCTCTTTAAAGGTAAAGTCAGATTTTAAGTTACAATTCTGAAAATGCCACTTTTATAAAATTGGCATTTTCTTGTCCTATCAATTTGATGTCAGCGGCCTTTTCCTGGGTTATGTGACTAGGTGTAGTTGGCAGTTGTCCTTTGTGTATTCCTCTTACACAATCACACAAAAAGGAGACTGAGTGTAGGAAGGATTGGCCATCCTGACAATGGGAGGGACAGAGCTGTGTGCAGTCCCATTTACACCTCCAGGACACTGCCTCAGCCCACACACAAATATCTCCAGACTAGCCTTTCATCACCTTAGGCATCCTGGGACCAGGGCAGGGAGGAAGGAAATCCCAGCACCATCTGTGAGAGGAAAACTCTACAGGTTTCTCATACTTCAAGGCTGGCACCAGGTATACAAATTGGACCCTCAGACCCACACTTCAATTCACTTCTGGATCTTCAGAGGACTCTCAGAAGACTGTCCTGCTGCCCTTGGTGTGCTGTGTACCTAAGAGGACTGCTCTGCTTCTCCAGGAAGACTGCCTTGCTGTCTGAAGCCTGCCCTGTTCCCTCAGATGATTGACCTGCTGCTTGAGACCTGCTTTTATGTTTGAACCCAGGAATTTCCGAGAGACTACAAGGGTCTAGTTGGCTGGCCTCCTGATCAGATCCTCATGGATAGAAAAGGCTCCATCCATCTTGAGCCCACTCATAGACCCAGCCTGAGTGGGCCCTGACCCTCCAAATGGTGCCCTTCCAGTCCTGGAGCCTTGGAAGTGGTGCTCAAAATGCCTATTTAGCACAAATCCAAAACTTCAGAATTGGAAAATGTTCAGCCAAAAAGTGCCTGGAGAGTCAAGAGGAGACTGGGACCTACATGCTCGCTGACTTTGCGGTAGCTCAGCCTGACTTTGCGGTAGCTCCCGACATGTTCTTCTCTGCTGCACCAAATCTAGTTCAGCGACTCCTCGCAGAAGTGGTATCGGGGCTTGTGGAGCCCTTGTGGATTCCTCGTCAGCTACAGCCTGCATCTTCTTCCTGATGTCCAAAAGTAGAAATGTTCACCGCAATTTTGTCTAGAGGCTGAACTTTACCTTCGCAGTCACCTTCTTTCAAAAATTCTAAGTCTGACAGTACGTGGAGACCTGGTCAGAACCACTTTGTGTATCCACTCCATCTCAGTCACCCATAACTCTTGGCTTCACCCCGGTCTTGAACAACTAGATGTCCACGGTTTGAGCTTTGATCTTTTAGGTGCTATTTTTCACTTAAATTTTTTTACATTCACAACTACGGTACTTGTGTATGCTTTTACTTTCTTGTTGTTTACGTGCTTCATAAATACTTTACACATTGCCTCTAACTAAAGCCTGACTGCTTTTGTGCCAAGCTAGAAGAAAGTTAAGTATAGGTTAATTTAGTGACTTTTTGTGGATCACCCTGACAAGGATTGGGGTTGTTGCTTGAGAAAGGCTCCCACCCCCTTCAACTGACAACCCAATTTCTCACACAGTTGTTTTATACATTTCATAGAATTTAGGAGCACTGGACTGGGGTTTACCTACAATTCTCAATTTAGGTTTAGAAGCGTGTTGCAGAAGGGGGGGACATGAGTGCTACCCATAGAGAACTAGCCGACCGCACTCCCTCACTTCTTCTTCCTTCTCTGTCCTTTGGCTGAGCTAGTGCAGACAGAATACATAGCCCCTCCCCCCCAGAGAAGTCCCTAGAACTTTCATCTGAGCACCAGCCAGATGTCAAAGGCTCTTCCTTTGCCAGATGGTGCCCTGGAGAGGGGAACTCTGACACAGTCTGATTGCCTCTATGTTTGAACGAATGCCCTTTACGCTGACTGAAAGTGGGAGTCTGTCTAATTGCCCGACTTCAAAAATGTAAACTAGTGAACATCATTTGCACTGAGGACATGTATGGACTCTGTTGCTGAAGGTGCATTCCAGAGTGTGGAGTTGGCATGCTGTCCATTTTCTTCTGGCTAGGAACACGTTTGTTGCCCTTCTGAAACTGTTGCTGTTTACAATGCAGCTCTCACTGGCTTGTCAAGCCCTAGCCAGCCAACTGATCCTGCATCACTGAAAAAGAGACTGATCCTGCTGTACCTCCACCACACCAAGAGAAGAAGATGGGCTGCAGAATATGGTCAATAGCCATGGGTGTTTGCAAACATTTACTGAACTCCTCAAATCTTGCACAGCAGTAAACAAGATGTGCTTCTCTTAACGTCAACCTCTACAAATGGAGAATGAGGCAGAGGGAATCTGTATGGCAAGCACATCCCTCACGGCACAAACCACACATACAGTTAAATATATGTATGATATTAGTCCCAGTTTTGTGTAATAAACAATCCTTGGATGGACATATATACTTTATTGATACTGTGATGTATAGTACAGACTCACAAAACAAACCTCCCTTGAGTTTAGCCTTGGCTGCTCACCAACATCTAACTAGAGAATCAAGGAGGGTTTTTTGAGACCCATTTTCTTTTGTTGACTGACAGATTTGAGTGCTGATTGCTAGGAACAGTAAGGTTTCTCACAACTATTTACGCCTGTCTTAATTCTTATTTTGACATATGCCCTTGCCCTGCCTAGGAGGTTGCCTCCAAATACCTCAGGATTTGCACAACTCATAGATACATTTATATTATTAGAGCTTTTGGCTACTTTACATGGGAGTGCACATTTATTAGGTTATATATAGAGAATACAGTATGATTAGGTGTACCCAGAGAACAGGTAGCCTGTATTAGGTCAGAAAAGTTAGGACCGAGGCAGATATGAGACAACTATTCACAGAAAAAGCTTTGGCAATTAGACCTTAAGTGAGACCCAACAAGAGTCTGTGGTTGTTCTAGTGAGATTGTTTCTCTACTGTAAATGTTCTAAAAAAATTATAGAATCATGCAGCAAAATGATAATGTTGCAGATAGCTTCAAAATAAAATCTCAATGAACTGAATACATGATTTCCATTGCAATCAAACCTAGCAATACCCACTCTCAAGCCCTCAAAACTGCAAAAATGTAGGGCAAAACATATCTAAGTAGAGAAAAAAAGGAGGATTAAGAACCTCATTTACGAGGCCTGTGGCGCAGGGTGGTGCAGCAAGTACCTTTCTATGTCACCCTGCACCACTGGGAAAGGGCAAAAATGCAACATATCAACAAGATACAGCACATTTCTGTACTCCCACCTGCGCTGGTGCACAAATTGCTGCCTAGCGCCAACGCAGGCACCCTTGCACCATGGTGTAAGGATGCCTGTGTTGCGTGGGTGATTGTTTTGTGCAGGTAGGGACACCTCCCTGAAAAAAAAAAACACAAGAGGTGTTTTCCTCGTTCTATGTGTGCTACAGAACTTGATGGGTCGTAGGAATCTGATGCAGTCTTGAATATCTGGGAATATGTCCGATTCCTCCTGATTCCATGGGTATTGCTTGGAAACTCACCAAGCAACACCCATGGATGCCCCTTTCAAGTAGTGTTATGCGTGGCACGGGGTCAGTATTTACAAGACCATGAAAAGCCATGCAAGGCAGCTTTGAGTGGCTTTGTAAATATGGACTGGCACACTGCGCCAAGGCAGTGTGCCTCAAGAACCTCGTAGATGAGGCCCTAAGGGGCATTTTTATAATCCCCTAGCACCACCTTGCACCACATTAGCGTAATTTGTTTTTACGGTAATATAGCCCAACTAGGCAAAAATATTTGTGCCACATTTACAAAGTGGCGCAATGCATGCATTGCGCCACTTTGTAACCGTTTGCGCTACATTATGCCTGGTTCAGGCATAATGTATCCAAAGGGGGCATTCCCCATTAGGGGGGACCGAAAAAATGGCGCAACGAAATCTAACAGATTTCCTTGTGTCATTTTTTATGGCACTTTTAACGCCTTCTCAGAGCAGGCGTTAAAAGGGGGCTTCCATTATTTATAATGGGCCCCTATGTACCAATATTTTGCACTACTTCTGAAGAGTACATCAGTAGCGTCATGAAAAATGACACTATTGCACCCTTCCCTGCGCCATGGTGCGCCATATTTTATATACGGCGCACACATGGTGGCTTTAGGGGGGCGGTAAAGGGGTGCAAGAAAAGTGGTACTGTACACAGTGCAGTGCCACTTTTCTTAAATATGCCCCTAAGTTTCTTGAGAAAATAAAGTAGAAAACTGAGATCCTTCGAGCAAACTATCACTATAAGATCCCATGTTTTGAACTACTTGTATTGGTTGCTTGTGAGGCAATTGAATGGTGTGATAAAATTTTGAACTTTGTTCATAGAGCATGTATATAAGTTTATATATAAGGCTCCTCCATTGGGAACATGGCGTCTCCCCACCATCATATGAGACAGGCAGATTGGGAGCTCCTTTGCTTCACAGTGGGACTTTCCCTCTGATAAACTCAAAAAGAACCCCTATCTTCTGTCCACTTCAACATTTTTCTTCTTCTCAACAGTTGAAATAATATATCGAAGAACTAGAGTTGTAAACTAGTCAATATCCTAGAACTGGAGGTGTAAACTAGTCCGCAGCACAAGTCCTCCTCCTCTCCAGCCCTCACTGCTGGATTTGTGACTCACTGGTGTTGTTCTAGGCAGGTATGATTTGAATCCACCTAGGCAAATTCTGACAAGTTTTGTAGGGAAGCTGTGTAGATCAGCCATCTCATAAATACTGAAGTGTGATGACCTTTATACCTTGGTCTCTTCCAGGATTTGTTTGTGCCAGGTCTCTTATAGGGTTTAACATTCGGGTGGCAGTCTTATTAATTAGACGATTGATCTGCAACTTCCTGCTTCAGCTACCTCCTCGCCCACTTGCCTCCTGTTTACATGAATCTATCAGGTAAAGGCTGCATGTGCAATATATAGGTGCTATGATGGGTCAATGCGAGGGTATCAAAGTTGATGCCTCTAGAAGGCTTCTTGTGCAAACTTGACTGTTCATACTGGGGGCTACAATGGAGAGTCCATCCCCTTTTTTTATACACATTTAATATCTGCACTGTGGCTCAACCTTTAAAGTTTCACTCTGGAGGTCAATATTTTCCACTTCCTCTAAATTTGCAGAAAATCCTTTCTTTGCGATCAAAGAAAGTAAGAAAAACCAATGAACTGAGGGAATTTAAAAAATGTGTGTGTTATCTTGTTGTTGCAAGTTTGGTTCGTGGAAGAGCTGAATTAGCTTTCGAGGTATAAGAGGTTTGGTGGCTTGTACAGTCCTGGCACCTTGTAACTGCAGCGACCAAACCTGCTTTCTTACAGCAGGCCATAAGACATGATTGTCCTTTACACATCCTGTAAGGCTGGATTTATTACAAATTTTCAGTTTAATCACTCAATACATAAATTAGGTTCATTTATATTTATTGTAGGTAAATTAAACTAATGTAAGTAAACTAAACATTGCATGGAACCGTGCCTTCTTCATCTAATTCGGACAACACTGAACCAAACAATTGTCATGTGTTGATTGTGCTGCATATCCAGGACAAATAGCTACCTTTTGCCAGTCCAGTCCTTTCTCTGGATCCACTTGTGCTGTATTTTATGCAAGGCTGAACTGAACAGCTAAGCACTCTGGCATTTCCTGGTGGCCGTAGTATGGGGTCTACTTTGGGGTCAGTTTGCGATGTGCTCGCAATGAAAGCCCTCATAGCCAAACACTAGCTGCAGCCCTATGCTATTGGAGTTTCTGGCTGATCAGCCACTTTCCTCTACTGACTCAATAAAGTACTCAGTTATGGGTAGCTTGTTCATTCCAGCTCTAATAACAACACTACAAGAGATATGCAAAACTTCGACATAGAAGGTTTCATTCAAGGGTGAACAGTGAACAGCGCTTAGTTTGTGAAAGAATAAGGGGCAGATTTAAGTGCCCCAAGTGCCACCTTAGCACCGCCATGGTGTAAATGTTTTATGATAAGACTGTGCTAAAGTGTCATTTTCCCAGCATCATATTTACAAAGTGGTGCAATGCATGCATTGTGACACTTTCTAAACCCTTGAGCCACATTATGCCTGCACAGACATAACGTATGGAAGGGGGTCATGCCCCCATTAGGGGGGAAGAAAAAATGGCTCAAGGAAATCTTTCAGATTTCCTTGCGCCATTTTGTCAGCACTTGCCTGTTCAGAGCAGGCGTTAAAAGGGGGCATACCATTATATATAATAGGCCCCTATGCACTCTGCAGGAGTAGCACTAACATGTTGGTGCTACTCCTACAGAGTAGACAATAGCATAGAAAAAGGACAGTATTGCCCCCTACCCTGCGCCATAGTGTGCTCTATTTTAAATACGGCGCTCACATTGTGGTGGTAGGGGGCGCTAAGGGGTCCAAGAAAAGTGGGGCAGCTCTAGGTGCAGCACCAGTTTTCTTAAATCTGCCCCTAAATGCCAGGCCCAACATTTTGCACAGAAGCCCACTGCCACTGCTATTCAATGTCAGGGTGCTGAAGACCAAGGCTGTGTAGTCTTGATTCCATCTTCTTCCTCTTTCATCCACACTCCCTGCCCCATTAGGTTTTTCTTTCTTTCTTTCTTTCTTTCTTTCTTTCTTTCTTTCTTTCTTTCTTTCTTTCTTTCTTTCTTTCTTTCTTTCTTTCTTTCTTTCTTCTTTTCTGTCTTTCTCCTCCTCCTTTTTCCCCCTTTTGTGGTTCCTAAATATGAGTGCCAGTTGGCCCCACCTGCTGCCTCTGGCTCAAATAAAGCACTTTTAAGCAGGAGTTTAAACTTGAAAAACTCTCTCTACTTTCTGAACAGAGGAAAAACAGAAGGAGGAACTGCTTCTGTTTAACTCTGCAGTGCATACGATGCAACTATCACTCATAGGGTACCCCCTGAATATAGAATCAACAATATCAATGGGTTACAGCTCCTAATAGTTCTAGGTGGGCATCTCTTTGCCAGCATCCCTCGGTACTTTTCACAACCCATTCCCCAGTAGGTAAAAAAAAGGGTGGATTGAGGGTATTGAAAAGTGGTGAATAGGAGAGAAAGGAAAACGCAAGAGAGTAGGGTATTGAGAAATGGTGGGAGCTGGGATAAGTAAAATATTGAGAACTGTGCTTGAAAAGAAATACATCTTGACATGATGGGAATTTATTTTTCTGGAATGAGAGCAACAATGGTCGAAGCCTAACAATATCACCTATTAATTATTCACACCTAGCTGAGTGACTCTGTTTCTCACTTGACTTTACGAAGCTCTACAAGCTAGCTTCCTGGCTGGAAGATGTGTGACCTGTAAAATAGCACTGCAGCACTTACGTGTGTAAATTGTATTGTATTTTATTGTATTGCAACATCTATATAGCAATTACTACCATACATGTGGTGCTGAAGCACTTGCCTATGTGGATAGCACACTTCACCATGTAGGATGTATGGTTAGAAGTGTGTTGTCTTTGTTTTGATTCTGTCAGGGAAGTGTTTCCATGTCATGTGTGAGGATCACTGAGTTAACATGATTGTGTTATTGGACACAGGGGTCAGCAGAGTGATGGATGAAGGAGTGTCATACAAGTGTGCACTTTATGAGTTTCAGTAATCTTTCAGCAGTTCCAGAGGTCTCTTTTATGGTATTTCTTATGCTTATAGTCTACTTAGCTAGTTACTGCACTGTGCTCTGAGATATTCTGTTTGAAGGGAATGGTCCTGACCAGGCATTAGTTAAACTGAAAAATGCTTTAGATATCCACTGAGATGGGCTTTGCTAATATCTTCCCATAACTGATTGACATTGTGGAATGTCAAGAAGAGGTTGCAGAATGTTGCCTGTCAGGACGTGCAGTGGTGGAGTAAATTAGAATCATCCTTTGGCCAGCAGCATGTGACAGATCTCTTCAGCTATCCTATGCCTGGTCAGATGGTTATCAATGGTTTATTGCTCTGGATTGGTATAGTACTGGGTAATGACTATGATATATATCAGTTTTGTCTTTTTTGAGTGTAAGGGTGCCAAGTAGTAAAAGAGAATTATTATGAGGCCTGATTGAACTACAGTGGTCTGTTTGCTGAGTGTTGTGATACCAATTTGAGTGCAGATTATATATTGTATTATATTTTAATTGCACTTGTATAGCACTTACTGCTCCTAATGTGGGACTGTAGAACTATGTGACAGGCAGCACAATGATCTGGGAAAAAGGGTTAGTGAATTTCATTTTTTGTGGTTATCGTTGGTTATTGGGATTAATGTTGTGTTCTAAAGGAAATTATTCCATGCATTTACCCCAGTGCCAATGTGGTGGATTCAATAAAACAAAAAACACTAAGTGGGATCTTTAGTGAGAATTGTATATGTGAATTCATGTATTGGTTGACTCTATTAATAGTTGTGCTCGAAAGGATTAGATATTGTCAGGTTACAGTGATATGGTGTAAAAGAGTCATTGTGATCTTTTAAATAAGGTGTGGGGAGTTTAGAGAGATGCAATAATAGGGATTGAGATAAACATGCATATGACTTAGATTTATGGCCACAGACAGGAGGCATGCAGAAGATGAAAAGGAAGGAGAGAATCATTTGAAAGAGACAGGTGAGTCGATAATTAGGAGTTTTAAGTCAAGGTCATTTTTCATGCAGGGTTTTTACGAATACTGTGGAGACTTTCTGAGATAGCATGTGTTAGAATGTGGTTTATTAGTAGATGTAGGTAGGCTCCCACCACTAGGAATAAGGCTACAATCACAATATAAGGTTCAGTCGAGGTCTCAAAAAAATGTATCCTTTGTTCAACCCTTGGTAGCTGGCAATGAGCTGTCAGGTTTAACTTAGGGGACAGGTGTGTTTAAAAACACAAATTCATTGAATGAGTAAGACATAACACACAATAGGAATATTTTTATCAGTAAAACAGCACCAAAATGAAGAAAATCCAATGTAGGGAACCAGAGATATTAATTTTTACAGATAAAAAGTCAAATTAGGGCTTAGATGCAAAGAGCACTCAAAGGGTTAAGAAAAGGTTGTGATGGAATGGGACAATGTCGAAAGTTCAGGCCACCTGTGATGCAACACTTTTACACTTACTTCCAGATGTGTTTCTTGATGCAGGAATAAGCCATGGGATACAGCACCAGCCAAGGGTTTGAAAGTTGTTGTTTTCCGCCTGGGGTCTGGGACTACAACTCCCGCAATGCATCTAAATAAAATCCAATTGAAGCTTGTCAGCTAGAGTTGTCCTTGTTGGTGATAATGCAGGTAGCCCTTCCAGCACCTTTCTACCTGTTGCTGATCAGGGAGTCCACTCCTTACTCCACTCTTAAGACAGGCAAAGTCCTTTTTTGCAAATCTTTGTGAGTGCAGCAGGTGCAGTCTTTATGGGTGCTGTCCTCTCTTGTGCAGTACAAGGGTCAAGCAGGGCAGTCCTTCTTCTTGGGTCTTTGGAGGTCCACAACACCAATCCAAGGTTCCAGAATCTCTGCATTGCTCTTTGGTACCTTGGGACTACAATTCCCACAATGCACCTCGCCAAATACTTAAAAGTCCATTCAATGGTATCTAGTTGGGCTCTTCTGGAAGGAGTTGAAGCATGTGACTCTTGGTAGCTCGTTTATAACTGTCAATTACAGGGAGTCCACTCCTGAATTCTTTAGAAGCCATGCAAAGTCTTCTTCTGTGAAGTTCTGAGTGTGCAGCAGGTGCATTCCTTGTGAGTGCAGTCCTTTTTGGTGCAGATCAGGGGGTTAGCAGGGCAGTCCTTCTTCTTCTTCTTGTTACAGGTAAAGGTATGAGTTGCTGGGAATATCTCCCATATCTATCCAGTGTTCAGCGCGATAAGCAGGGGTGTACCCCTGTCCAATTTGATGCAGGGTCACACCCAGAAGTATGTGAACTTCCTCCAAAGTGTGGCATATTCTTGTCTCAGAAAGTACTATTCCTTTGAAATCAAAAATGGACAAACTCTCTCCTGGAGGTTAGGATCTGGCTAAGCCAACCTACTAGTGTGGCTAAGTTTCCCTATTATGCCCCTTCCAGCCCCTCTGCTTATTTAACTAATGGGGCTCCTGTCTGGCTTGGAGTACGGAAAGTGGGGGTGAGCCAGTGTCCTGTCCTAATTGTCATTCCCTCTATGAAGACAGGTTTGGATACTCATCCCCCATCCTGCCTTTTGCTCTGCAGCTTGCAGATCTACTCCACCAGATGTCCTTTGTCCTTTGTCTTTATGCAGGCCACTTCACACCTCATCAGAGCAATTTGGCTCCACCTGACAAAGGCTGGCAAATCAGGAGAGGCTGCTGGAAGGTTGGATTTTAGCTCATCAGAAAAGAAAATTCTATAAGCTCTTTTCTGTGATAGTCATAAGAAATCTAAAATTGGCAAGTTGTATGATTTATTCTAACTTTGAATTATATTTTTAGCTCATTCCTTTCAAGAGATATACTTTTAAAAAAGTATTCCAATGCTAGCCTATGGAACCAATGTGCTACAATGAGGAAACATGAAAATTGGCAGTTTTTTAATCACAATGGCACATAAAACAGCTTTTATAATACCCCTGCTTTTACTTAAAAGGTACCCTACCCCGGGACACCTAGGGGAGACCTTAGGGGTCATTTATCTGTAACAATAAATTAGGTTAAAGCTGTTGAAGTACCTTTCATTCCAAAGTCAAATTTGAATATAATTTACTTTAAAAAGCAGCCTTCAAAGCATGGATGCCTTTAAAATGTCAGCAGGTAACACAGCAGTGCACACTTAAGTGCATTATATCTGCTGGGCCTCTAATCCTACCTGCCCTACCATATACTAGGGACTTACAGGTAGGTTGTCAGTACCGATTGTAATTATGCCTAATTGACATATACCTTTTATCAAGAGCACAGGCCCTGGGCCTGGTTATCATAGCCCAAGGCACAGTCAAAGTCCGAAAAACAGTATCTATTAGTCAAAAATGGGGCAAAAGTGGGGGAACACTGCACAAAATCCACAAGCCAGATTTACAAGGCCCTATTGCTACTCACTTTCTGCGATGCTCTGGTGGCGCAATGCCCTGTGCTGTATTTACAAAGTGGAGTTAAACCACTTTTTGTGGCTTAACACCATCTTGTAAATAAGGCCCCTTCGCATGCAGGACTTCGCATGGAAGAGGCGTGAAATGGGTGTTACTGTGGGCGTGCCACAGCAACACACGTGGCATTTTGATGCTTCCTCAGATTTAGGATATTTCATAAACCTGAGGCAGTGCCAAAATCTAACACAACCCATGGGTGGCGCTGAAGTCGAGCAACAAGGAGAAATGCTTTCATTTCTCCACATTTTTTGCTCTTTCTAAGTGTGCTGCATTTTGCCGCACACATAGAAAGAACAAATCCCCATTTAAGATTGTTTTTGTGCAGGAAGGTGCCCCTTCTTGCACAAAAAGAATCTCCCCCTCAACACAGCCATTCTTGCACCATGGCGCAAGTGTGGCTGCATTGGAGCTCTGCAGCAAATTTAGCGCCTGCACAGGGGGAAACACAGGGATGTGCTACTGTATTAAATACAGCACATCCCTGCGGTTTGAAAATGACAGAGTGCAGCGCTGCCAAAGTTGGCGCAGCACCTCACTCCGTCTTTTTCTAGCAAACCTAGGCCCTTGTTTCCCACACAACCCAACCCCAACAGCCCAGGAGACTCAGCCCAACCTGGGTTTCCCTGGTCTGTGAGGTGAGGGAAAAAGTAAAGAAACCAGGCAGTACAATTGTAGGGCCTATTCCGCCTTATATCCTCCTGCTAAGGTTACTTCTTTAGGAGCACAAGATTTAGTAATGCTTTAGTGACCCAGACGTCAGCAGAAGGTTCATGTTAAAAGCATAGCATAGAGAAAAGCTGCACTGACACGTATTTTAAAAGTGCTCATGATTTTATTGGTGGTGGACACCACTGTGCCTACCAGGATTGACAATGTGCTAACAAGATTTAGGTAATATCAAAGTATATTTTAAACATTTGAGTAACTGCTAGTCATGAAAAGAATATGATTTTATAATGTTTAATGCAAGACTATAAAGTTACCTGTGCATAAAAATAAATGTACTTCTCTGTCATAGTTAATGTGATGCCTTAACAAGTATGTAATTCATAATGACATGTTTTACATACTCTGATGATATATTAATAATACTGAATTTATAAGTTTGCATATCCTATGTGTTTTAATAATTACAATTTTAATGCATTATATTTCTTGAGTTAATATAACTAGGCCTGCCCACTTCGAATTAACAGTCATGTAAAAGTGATGAATCATTCTTCTTTCTCTAACAAGAAGTTTTCTGTTAGGTTGTTCTTATAAATAGTAAAGGCTTCCATTGTTTATTCTTATAACACTGTTTCTAAATGACCTTGGTACCAGAACATTTAGCCCTGTGGACAAAACTTCAAGTAAATTGTTTCTATAGACATGTACTTTCACATGGGAAGAAGCAGAGTCCATTGTATACCCAGGGAATAATTGATTGTGTTGCAAAGTAGTAGAAAACTTTAATTGGTTGTTTGATTCACACGGAACAAGGAGATGACTTCAGACCAAACCTGAGAAAACTTAGCCATGTTGCAAATTTGATTTGTCCCTAGACTCTAATTGGATCTATCCCCTTATGTGCGATATGAAACCACTGAACTTTTGAATCAGAGACATTTGTGTATTTTAATATAGAGATGAACTTCATAAGTTTTAGTTAGTTGTCCTCTATTCGTCCTCTGGTTGTCCTCTAGTTGTCTTCTTGTTGTACTCTGGTTGTCCCGGAGAACTGTTTTCTGCGCAGCTCGTGTTTTGCACTTACCCTGATGGTTCTATTCATGGACTTTGTTGATGATTTACCTGCTTTGCTGATGAAAAGATCTCTTGAATGCCATCTCTAGGAGAGGTATATCTCCCTGTTATTTAATTTTTTTCTTTCCTAATAGAAGTTAATATGCTGATACCTTTATATTTTTCTTCTCTGCTAGTTTCTCTTAGCCCAAGATAGACTGTTTTCCAAATTATTTTTGCCTTCTTTTGTATTTTGTCTGTATGTGTTAGAACGTTCCCACACATGTATATCCTAATTTGCCTAGTTGTGGGGATAACTCATGCCCAAACCTGATTATTAAATCTCTGTTTAATTTGATTTGTCAAATGACAACACAGTCTGATTTGAGATATGTTTCTATTGCTCAAATTGTAATTTTAATGATATGTAATATTATTCTTGAATGCTTAATGGTGTTGATGTTACATAGATTAATTGTGTTTTACCGTTTCGGGCAACCAATTGTATTGGTTTATCTTTATAATTTATTCTGTGCACAGTTTATGTGACTTTAGCTTTGTGGATGTAAATAAAACCTTGAAGCTTTTACTGATTAGAGTTTCTCTTCTGTAGCCACTTTAGTCATGGTGTTTAAATTTGTTGGGGTAAGTTTGACTTGGTTGTGTATGGTTAACCACAAGCTTTGCTGGGTCCAAAGGTCTGTCAACCTCAGTGAAATATTTTGATTCCTGTGGAGGATGAGAAAACGTGTTAGCACTTCTTCCTGGTAGCTGACTCATCTCTAAAGTAGCAGGATCCATTTTGAACTAAAGCTTCATCACAGCTGTTTAATTTTCTTCCTCCCTTTTTAGTTTTGGTTGGGAGGTGTCCACCTCCTTTACCCCTAACTATGATAAGGTAACACCTAGCTTAGCCACAGAGGTCAGTGTAGGAGGCTGGCCTGGTTTGTAGTGGGTGTCTTGGGTACTTACACCTTATACCAGGTCCATATATCCCTTATTGGTGAAATGTAGTAGTGTTCTAGCAGCTTTGGCCTGATAGAGGTAGCTATGGGAGAGCAGCTTAGGCTGAACTAGGAGACATGCAAAGCTCCTGCAATACCACTTATAGTTACACAGTACTTATACACAAGTAAAGTCAATACTCTGTGTTACTAAAAATAAAGGTAGTTTATTTGGGGAACACAGTACCAAAAATATCTTAGAGGCAATACTCCTTCTGGAGGTAAGTATCATACACAACATATACAATAGACACCAAAATAAGGTAAGTAATTAGACATAGGGTAGTGCAAACAATAGGAAATGCTGTAGAATTTGTGTGAGTGGGTGAGGAGCCAGAAGGTGATCCTCTTATTGATGGGGAGCTAGTGCAGGTGTTTCAGGTGGGCGGATATGTGGCTGTGGCGCAGTCTGTCGAGGATGAGGCGTGCGGAGGCGTTCTGTATGCGTTGAAGACGTTTCTGTAGCTTTGCGGTGGTTCCTGTGTATAGGGTGTTTCCGTAGTCCAGGCGGCTTGTGACGAGGGCGTGGGTAACTGTCTTTCTGGTTTCGGCGGGGATACATCGGAAGATTTTTCGGAGCATGCGAAGGGTGTGGAAGCAGGAAGACGAGACGGCGTTGACTTGCTTGGTCATAGTGAGGAGGGGGTCTAGAATGAATCCGAGGTTGTGTGCGTGGTCTGAGGGGGTTGGTGTGGTGCCCAGAGCCGTGGGCCACCAGGAGTCGTCCCAGGCGGACGGGGAATGTCCGAAAATGAGGACCTCTGTCTTGTCTGAGTTCAGCTTCAGGCGGCTGAGCTTCATCCATTCCGCGACGTCTTTCATTCCTTCCTGTAGGTTAGTTTTGGCGATGGTTGGGTCTTTGGTGAGGGAGAGTATCAGCTGGATGTCGTCGGTGTAAGAGATGATGTTGATGTTGTGTTTGCGAGCAATGTCGGCGAGGGGGCTCATGTAGATATTGAAGAGGGTTGGGCTGAGCGATGAGCCTTGGGGTACGCCGCAGATGATCTCGGTAGGTTATGAGCGGAAGGGCGGGAGGTAGATTCTTTGGGTTCGGTCCGAGAGGAACGAGATGATCCAGTCGAGGGCCTGACCTAGGATTCCAGTGGAGCGGAGGCGGGATTGGAAAGAAAGATGGGGCGAAATACACAGCAGAAGAGCGCAATAGGACAGAGAGCTAAGAAGAAATGCACAGGAGAGAGTGAGATTGGAAAGAAAGATAGGGCGAAATACACAGCAGAAGAGCGCAATAGGACAGAGAGCTAAGAAGAAATGCACAGGAGAGAGCGAGATTGGAAAGAAAGATAGGGCGAAATACACAGCAGAAGAGCGCGATGGAAAAAGAGAAAAGAAAAGGACGAAATACACAGCAGAAGAGCACAATAGGACGAAGAACTATGAGGAAATACACAGGGGAGAGCGCAAAGGGACACCTAAGACCTACAAAGAGGTGGCAGGGCCTGGGCAGGTGGAGCTGCAGCGGCGGGGAAGCGACCTACCCGAGGGTCAAGGGTCGCTCAAGTTGTGATTAGAGTTATTGCAAGAATCAACCAAGTCTGTGAACAACAAATGGTGGATTCCTGGACCTGAAGACCTGCAAAGGAAGGAGACCAAGTCCAGTAGTTGAAAGAAGCTCCAGGAAGGACATGAGCCCCTTCCAACCCAGAAGAGGGTGCAAAAGAATAGTCCCCAGTTAGACAAAGACTGCAGAAATACGCCCAAGGAAGGTGTCAGTGGATTCCTATGTGAGCCACTGTATCTCTCACATCGTGAAGTTGGATGCAGGTGAGTTTTGGCACTGGATTTTCTCCAACAAGCCTTGGTTCTGGCAAAGTCGCATTTAGCTTCAAGTGGGTGCTATCTAGACCCAGGAGGGACTTGGGGGCCTCAACTCTATGTGAGGAGGAAGAGGAGGCACGCAGTACTTCAGAAAGCCCTCAGACCACCAAATAGCACCCACAGGAGTCCCAGGACACGGGGACAAAGGAGGTGCAAAATGCAGTTGGTGCAGCACTACAAAGGAAGGTCCCATGCCGCTGGAGAACAGCTCAGCAAGTTGAGCATCACAGAGGAGAGTGCTGGGGACCTGGGACAAACTGTGCATGAAGGAAATTTGCAAATAGTGCACAGAGGCCTCAGGAGGTGAAGAAGACGTGGTGCACAGGGGTACTGTCGTTCTCAGTGAAGACAAGGTCTTACCTCCTCCAAATTGGGACAGCAGGACCTCAGGGCAGTCTGTGTTGATGGGGTCCACCCTCTGTGTTCCAAGGAGCATGCTCATTGCCAGGAGAGGAGTCCAAGAGAAATGGTTGTTGACTTAGAAGGTGCCTGCTTCAGCAGGGGAGTGACTCCATCACCCAACGGGAGATTTATTCGGACCTTCTGCTGCAGGGTGAACACAGGGAGTCCTCAGAGTGTGCACACCATCTAAACTGTTGCAATTGCTGGCTGGAGCTGAAGTTGCAGAGGAAAAGTATCCCTTTTGGATCCTTTGTTTCTGTTACAGCGGTTCCTGGAGCAGGCTGTGGTTGATCCGAGGTCAGAGGATGAAGTAGTAGTTGCAGAGGATTCCTGCTGGAAACTTGCAAGTAGAATCTGAAGAGAACCCACAGGAGAGACCCTAGATAGCCCTAGAGGGGGATTGGCTCCCTTATCAGGTATGGACCTATCAGGAGGGGTCTCTGATGACACCTGCTGGCACTGGCCACTCAGAGGCCTCCAGAGTGTCCCCACACCTGGGAAAACAAGATGGCTGAAGTCTGGGACACACTGGAGGAGCTCTGGGCACCACCCGTGGGGTGTTGATGGACAGGGGAGTGGTCACTCCCCTTTCCTTTGTCTAGTTTCACCCCAGAGCAGGGACAAGGGGTCCCTGAACTGGTGTACACTGGCTTATGCAAGAAGGGCACCATCTGTGCCCTTCAAAGCATTTCCAAAGGTTGGGGGAAGCTACACAGCAGTGCACACTTAAGTGCATTAATTCTGCAGGGCCTCTAAACCTACATGCCCTACCATATACTAGGGACTTACAAGTAGGTTGTCAGTAACAATTGTAATTATGTCTGACTACCCTATACCTTTTTATCCAGAGCACGGACTCTGGGTCTGATTAGCAGAGCCTAGGGCACATTTAGAGTCAGAAAACCAGTATGTAGGAGTCAAATATAGGAGCAGAAAATGGGGGAGGGGGGCAATGAAAAAAGCCCTGGTTTCTAGCAGCATACAGAACTGTAGAAGGAAGCAACAATATTTGCATGTGTTACAATACCAATGAACATCATGAGAACTTCAGCACACACTCTACAACCATTGCCCACGTGATAAAATACGATGAATAAGTATAGTTTCATTTTCTCAAAAAAATCCAATTGGTGAAAAAAGAAAAATGTATTTGCTGTATTTTAAATGATTGTGCTAGAAGTGCTACTCCCTTTCCTTCTGATGATCAGTATGGGATAAAAGAGGTCTGTCTTAGTGCACTTGTGTAAAGTAATTCTTCTCTGGGCTGGTAGCACTGGGGTTGTCTCTATTCTAGGGCACTCACAACATAAGCACAATAAACTGTGAGATCTTGTAAGTGGCTGCCATTCAGCCTCCTTGTAGCAGTATTCAGACACTCAAAATGAAATGCCTTGCTAAGAAACATCCTCATCTGACCAATACAAACTGTAGTCCAACCCCTAACACGTCCCATCTACCAAACCTGCAGTGCTCAAGAAGAACAGGTAATCAACAGGTTCTTTTTAACAAGGAACTCATTTCAAATGGGATCTCAATTCCATTATTCCTCAATTGAGAGGCTCGTCCCCACCCTCAGGCCGTAGGAATGCAGGTAGTACACTTTCGCTGTCTGAGGGGGTCGTACCCAACCCCATCCCATCCCATTTTGTTGATTTTTAACATATACATCCGGAGTAAGTACTATTGCATGTTTGGGGTGTTTACAACAGCACAGATACTCTCTCATATTTATAAAATCTCCTTTAATTGAGCTGCATGTCTAAGCAGAACAGAGAATAAGAGATGTTGAGCAGATCACACAGAATGTCAGTAGGCTTGCAGCATATGAAATAGAATCTATGGAGCAGATTCATGAAAAAGTTGTGCAGCGCTGCAAATCACATTGTTGTGCTGTGCTGTACTGCAAGACAGAGAAAGTCCAGGCTCTAGAGCACAATGTGCTGCTAGCGCCAACACAGGTACCCTTGTGCCATGGTGCAAGGGTGCCTGCTTTTCAGCCAGGATTGCTTTTGTTCAAGAAGTGACACCTTCCTGCAAAAACAGAACCTCAAAAGCATTTTCCTCTTCCTATGTATACTGCAAAATGCAGCACACATATAAAGAGAAAATAACAAGAGAAATAAACATATTTCTTATTTGTACGCCTCACCTTTGGAGGCTACCGGGTCTACTACTTATGACAAATCGGGGAATGTGTCAAAATCCATGAATGTTGCATCAGAACACCAATGCACAATGCATGGAATGCCTCTATGGGACAAAACAACATAATGCAGTGATTTGTGATCTATTGGGTTACCCTGGATTTATCAAACAACTCAGGTGGCCTTGCATGGCTTGATAAATCAAACTTAAGGTTTGTGTCGCTTCTGTGCCCCATTGCATAGTGCAAAAGTGAAGCAACCCATTGATAACTCTGTCTCTATGTGTACGTATGCACGCAGAGGGTTTCATCAATGGGGAGTGGGTGGCTGAAGGAAAAGGCCAGCTCTCCCATCCAGCAGGAGTGAAACTGGCAAACTGGCATACTGCAGTGGTTGATGGTAGTGCAGACTTCCTTCTATCTCTGCACACTAGGTGGCTTGCAATCAGGGTAGTTTTAGTCAGACAGACTTGCAGCTCTATGTACACAACGCTCCAACTCAGCAGCTCTTGTTTTTCATGGCAGAGTAAGGCCCCACAAGTAAGAAAGTGCGTGAACATTTTGAACAAATGTTTGTACAAAAGAGGAGCTTTACAAAGTGATAGCAAATGTTGTCTTCTGAAAGGGCAATGGCCATGATAAGGTCTAGGCAATGTGAATTTTTGTATGACGGTAATGTTTGATGTAGTCACACAACTTCATTTCTGGGATGGCATTTGTGTTTTATGTAATGGGCAATGTAAAAAATGTCATCAAAATATATGTTGTCATAGAAGGGAAATGTAGACACTGGTTTTGAATCAGTAGATATAACTAGTGATGGATGGAGTGTTTTGCCAAAAAGCAAAATATGTGTCTCATTCTCATACACGCCAATAAAACCAATTCAGACGGCAGACTTCTAATTTTTAAAGCAAACATGGCTTTATTGTGGCTGTCTCCTGCCTGAAATTGCCTCAGCTTCAACAGAAGTCTGTAGGGGAAATACATTCTTCCGATTAATTCTTTAAAATCTCTCACTTTCCTCTTCTAAAATTTTGGCATGCATGCATTCTTTCTAGTCCACCTGCGAAACGATATTTAATTTGTAAAATCACCAAAAACAGCACTGAAGGTGAACTATAGAAATGAGTGAAGTTTGTAAACAATCACAACTGTGTTTGGACTGCCGGCACACCCAGAGATGGTCACCGGAGGCTCTTACTACACACAAAGGCCCATATTTATACTTTTTGATGCAAACCAGTGCCGGCTAATGCCATTCCTATGCGCCATGCGGTCAGAGTAAAAAAAAAAATGACTCAAACCAGGCAGCGCCGGCGTAGGGGAAAATGGGGGTTGTGCATCAAAAAATGGTGCAAGTCAGGTTTGCGGAAAAAATCATGCCTCAAACCGGACTTTGAGCAATTTTTTGACACACAACCCCCATTGAAATGACTCCTGTCTTAGCAAAGACAGGAGTCATGCCCCCTTGCCCAATGGCCATGCCCAGGGGACTTCTGTCCCCTGGGCATGGTCATTGGGCACAGTGGCATGTAGGGAGGCCCAAATTAGGCCCCCCATGCCACTTTAATTTTTTTTACAAAAATACTTACCTCAACTTACCTGTGCTCACCTGGGATGGGTCCCACATCCATGGGTGTCCTCCAGGGGTGGGCGAGGGTGGCAGGGGGTGTCCCTTGGGGCAGGGAAGGGCACCTGTGGACTGCTTCCATAGTCAGAGACCATGGAAGTGAGCCCACAGGTCCCTTAGCGTCTGCCCTCACCAAGGTGTTAACAAACGGCACACATCAGGCTGTGCGCCATTTTTTAAGGCCTGCCCTCTCCTGTGCATCAAAATGACTCAGGAGTATAAATAAGGCGCACAGGCCTTAAAGTCATTTTTTGGGCGGGAACGCCTACCTTGCATGTCATTAACGCAAGGCAGTTTCCTGCATCCAGAAAATGACGCACACAGAGGAATTTTGACATCTGCGGGCTCGGGTGTCAAAGTTTAAATATGGTGCTCAGTTTGTGCCAAATGTGCGTCAAAAGTCAGTGCAAACAGAGTACAAATATGCCCCAAAGATTCTAATTGCCCAGAATTAGGGATCTATTCTGATGGATAACATTTCAGACACACGGAATAGGGCATTCTTTGATATTAATGTGCTGCGTTGTCTTTTTTTGTGCTGTAACCCTGCACTCTGCTTTCAAACACTACAAAGTTCGGTAAGAGAAAGGCAACGGCTTATTATTTTCTCAAGGAACTCTGCAGTACTCTTGATTCACAGCCCTACCTGATTTATGTTATGTCTGAGCCCATGGGGATTGCTCTCTCACTGATCCACGGAGATGTCGTTTGAACTTTCAGCAGACTGTGGCGTGTCTAGGTATCTCCCATGTGGGGCATTCTTTTCCCTCTAGATCTTCCTCAAGCTGTCAGGATTTACCTTCTACCGGTCTGCACTCACAGTTACGAGGGTCTCAGGGACTTTTGGTAGGGGTTATTGCTTGGGGTTTAGGTTATGCCTGGGTCTGAGGATGCTTCATGTGGACGCTGATGTCCTCTGAGCCTCCTGGACGTCCAGATGCAATTAGCCTGCCTTCAATCGAAGCTCCATGATGTCCTCTTTCTACATCTTTGCCTTTTAGGGAGAAGGCATATTCCCCCTAGCTGGAACCTGGGACAGGGTGCTAGGGGTGGGGGTATACACATGTTTAGGTTAAACTTGCAATCGCTTCGACCTTTTGTAAGCATTGTGGGCTTTTAACAATGCCCACCGCACATCCATCACTTTCACTCGTTCGTGGGCTTGCCTTTCAAAAATCCTTTGTTATCATTGGCAAAAGCTTTATGTTTGTCCCTCTGTGGGGCAGTTTTGTTACTGCCTTGGACACCGCCCCCGTTGTATGTATAATTGCACGTTTGCTGATACGTTTGACTGTGAGTGAACTTCTTTTTCCTTTCATGTCTCACCTTCGCGCTCATGGCAGCCATGGCGCTCTAAATCGGCTCTCTTATGTTAGCTGTTTTACTTTTCATTTTCAATTTATGTGGCAAGAAATGTTCAGTTACGAATTTACTGCTCCAATAGCTATAACTCGAGCAAATGTGAGACCCATTGCATTGCAAATGCTTATTTTCAATCCTTCCATGCTTCCAAATGCTGAAACCAAAAGGGACGGCTCGGATGGACGTCCAAACGTCATGTCTGGGGGCTATTTACAATGGTGTCTTTTTTCTGTAAAAAAGTAAGCATTCCCCCTTCCACATTCCCCTCGTACAGGACACAAGTAGGGGATACATGCTGTTACCCAGCATTCACTTACTATTTTTCACAAGGTGGACACAGTCCACATTGACAAGTAGTTCTGCTGCATTGTAATATGCTGAACTCATCACAGTGTAGTGTTTAGACACCTCAATGCATTCAGCAGTGCCTGCACGCGGTATGATTTCCTTCTGAGCACAACGTGCAGGTGGCAGTGAGGGGGCTTTTTGTTTTGAATTCGCGCTGGGGCCAGGACAAAGGCCGAAGTTAAGTGGCCTTCAGGCTTCGGTATGTTCTGTCTGGAGTCTCATAACTACCCTTTTGAGCTGTCGGGAGTCTCACAACTACCCGCAAATGCAATGGAGGGGAAACAAAAGCACTTCACAGGTACTTAAGAGAAGCACGATTTTGACTTTGGTCTGTCCCTGTATATAAGACACACTAATGCACTAAAAAAATGCCAGACGTGTTGGTCTGTTCTTGTATTTACACAGATAGCAATTTTGATATCACTATTTTGTTTTATTTCTTCTATAGCGCTTTTTTTCCCAAGGCAGGTTGCCAGAGCGCCTTACATCACATATACACAATAGACATTGACAACAAATCATATATGTGTAAATCTATGTTTGGGATGTGTTACATAGGATAGTGAGGGTTCCAAGGTGTAGGAGTCATATGTCCTTTATGGCTCACTGTTCTATATTACAGTAGAAGGATTACAGTTTCTGAACTGCAAGTAACAAAATGATCTCTGTGTTAAAAGCAGAAGCCCACTTACCTATCTCCATAAAATAAAATCCTGTCATGATGTGCTTTGCAGGAGCCACGTTAACCATCTATGCTACTTTAATTCAAAACTAGGACTAAACAAGACACAGAGCTATCCAGCAAATGTGTTCACCACCAGAGTTATCTTACCATTACTATTAGTCCCTGAGATTTATGGAGTATACAAAGCTCTCTGCAGCAGGTGTCCTAACCCTATAAGATTCTTATAAATGCAGACTTTGCAACCAATTAAGCAGAACATATTTTTTGCCAAGTTTCTCCTTGTGTCAATTTCTTTGTGGCAGAGATTTTAAAAAATAAATGTTGAAATGGAGGCCCAGATTTTGCGTTATGGTTATGTCTGTTTTTTGGCACAACCCCAACGCAAAATATCATTTGTTAAATCTGGTAAGTCGGTCAAATGTACTCCTCATAGACCTGCTAAACATATGTGTGCGGTCTTAAGATCAGATGTCACTTCTTGTGATTTCACTTCCTGTGAGGTTATGGGTTGTAATGCCACTTCCTGTGATATCACTTCCTGTGATCCCATTTGCGATGTCACATGTTGTGATTTCATGCACCATGATGTCACTTGTATAATGTCTAATTTGGTTAGTTCCCCCACTTATTTTTTAGGACTTGTGCCATGCCTTACTGCCTATATCAACAAAGTTCCCTCTGAGGCCTCATAACCTGGTGTGCTGTGATAGTAATACTTCCATGATTAATGTCCTCCGCACTGTGCCTATTGTGATCTGTACTTGAGCAACCATTGCCCTGTGTCTACTGTGAGCTGTGCTTTGTGATCAGTAACGTCTGCTTTGTGTGTTTTGTTTTAACAATAATTGAGTAACCCATACCCTCTGCCCTTGGTGAGCTGTACTTGAGCAGTGGTATAGCCTAGGTATCATGAGCCCTAATTCAAGCAAGGAATCAGAGGCATTACTTCAAGGAAGGTTATGAGGTGGAACACACCCAAATAATTTATCAGTCGGGTCTCAGCACAGCAGTGACAGTGGGTCCAGTTAGTCGCCATTCTATCACAACTGGGGGAGTTTGCTGCCTGTCAAGTGCAGGCAGCAGTGCTTTAAGTGGGGCAGATTAAGTGTGGCAGATAAAAAACGTTAATTGTTCCTATCAAGCCCTATTTTCATGTCCTTAGCTTTAGAGCAAAACACACAGTTGGACTTTTAACAATGATTTTAAAACTCCTTAATTTAATAAATGCCAAGATTGTAATGCAGTATCTGTTTACATTTCACTTGTTTTACATAAGCTGCTAACTTTAGAGCTGGTGGAAGCAAGTTTGATTCTCGGCATTGGGGTAGCATCTGTGATTCTGGGCAAACCACTATATCTCCTCGTGCATACATTTCAGTACCTTAAGACCCTTAAGGGTGATTTGCTGCGCTTTGCAAATCCTGGATTTATTATTTATCTTGCACTTTCTAAGATTATTTCCTTTTGTGATGTATTTATGTAGTTTCTTCATGCAACATATGACTCCGGTGTGGTGCATACTGGCACCTGAATGGCTTCGAGGTATCTAGGTGAGTTCAGGTTCTGGGTGGGGCACTACTGAGAAATCTGGAACTGTGGTCTAGAATAGAGTATGTTTCTAAAAAGGCCTATCAAATGGGACATAAAGGTGTACAGGCTACAAGCACATTCAACCCTTGGCCTCTCTGCAGAGCTCGTAGAGCATGTCACATAGATGCCAAATGTTTCGTGGGAAACTGTGAAGAAGGTAGACAGCTGACCAAAAGTGGTCAGCACCAAAGAAAAAGAAAATACAGCCCTCACAAGTGAGTGAGTGGGTCGTGTATGTATGAAATATATGCAGGAGAGAATGAAAAAACAGTGTTGAAGAGGAAAAATAGTGTGTTAGATACGCACATGTAGAATTTCAGAAAGATATGCAGAGAAAAAGGGGTTTAGGTGTCAAACATCGTCAGAGATTGCAGAAGAAAGTGGTCTAAAGGGGAGAACTGAAGTGAACGAGAAACTCAAACGACCATTGCATCTTGCACAGCCTGCAGTGATGTTTAATTGGCAATGTCATATTTTCAGATTTGAAACCTGACATTTCTAAATATTCATCACAAAATCATTGTTGTCACTCATTTACTTCATGCCACTGACAAGATCTGGAAAAGTCAATAGGTCACCCTTGTTTTAGGCATGTTGTGCAATATATCTAGATGTAATAATTGAAACCACACAGATACTACCCAAGTGGCCCAGTGTGAGGCACAGGATTTTGGTTTATACAGTTTACGCCATGCACTTAATTACACGGGGCACACCTCTTACAAAGGATCCTAAGATTCCCAGGCCCGTATTTATACTCCGTTTGCGCCGAATTAGCCTCGTTTTTTTCGACGCAAATTCGGCGCAAAACTAACGCCATATTTATACTTTGGCGTTAGACGCGTCTAGCGCCAAAGTATGGGCAAATAGCGTCATTTTTTTGCGTGAACGCCTTCCTTGCGTTAATGAGATGCAAGGAAGGCGTTCCCGTCTAAAAAAATTACGGCGACGCAAATGCGTCGTATTTATACTCCCGGGCAAAAATCACGCCCGGGAGGTGGCGGGTCAAAAAACCCCGCATTTGCGCCACTATTTAACGCCTGGGTCAGGGTAGGCGTTAAGGGGCCTGTGGGCTCAAAATGAGCCCACAGGTGCCCTCCCCTGCCCCCAGGGACCCCCCCTGCCACCCCTGCCCACCCCAGGAGGACACCCAAGGATGGAGGGACCCACCCCAGGGACATTCAGGTAAGTTCAGGTAAGTATAATTTTTTATATTTTTTTATTTTTTTTGGGTGGCATAGGGGGGCCTTATTTGTGCCCCCCTACATGCCACTATGCCCAATGACCATGCCCAGGGGACAGAAGTCCCCTGGGCATGGCCATTGGGCAAGGGGGCATGACTCCTGTCTTTACTAAGACAGGAGTCATTTAAATGGCGTCTGGGCGTCGAAAATAATGGCGCAAATCGGGTTGAGGCGATTTTTTTGCCTCAACCTGACTTGCCCCATTTTAAGACGCCCTAACGCCATTTTCCCCCTACGCCGGCGCTGCCTGGTCTACGTGGTTTTTTTCCACGCACACCAGGCAGCGCCGGTCTGCTAGCGCCGGCTAACGCCATTCCATAAATACGGCGCCCGCATGGCGCTTCAGAATGGCGTTAGACGGCGCTGAATTTTTTTACGCTAAACTGCGTTAGCGCAGTTTAGCGTCAAAAAGTATAAATATGGGCCCCAGTCTTCTTCATCTCTCACCAAGAGCTCACAGGCAGGGTCAAAGCTGTTTGTCACTAATTTAAAAATGCGTACCAACACTACGGGCCCTTGACTGCCACTGCCTGTCTCCCAGAGCCAGAACGAGCTACCGCAAAAGAGGTTGCAGACCACATGATCTTTGCCTTGTCCGGTCTTTCTTAGTAAACACTGCTCCAGCAGCAGGTCAGGCCCTTAACTACTCTCAATATCACCATATTGCCTCAACGTGTCCACTATCTTTTGTTGTTGGATTCACCACGTTGCTTGTTGGGGAATATCAGACCCACAAGCCTCTGCAAGGAATATGGGCTTCCTGGCCATCCTCCTCTCGGGGGCTGAGTTATAAATATGTACATATTTGGAATCCAATTCGATCCACACACCTCTGTACCTCGGTTTAACTAATGATAGCAGCATTCCTACTTACAGATCACCAACTCCCTCATTGTTTTCTTTCCTTCTATTCTTTACTCCATCCCACTCTCCTCTCAGGCCGTCCCTTCCTTTACTCTGTCCTCCCTTTCCCACTCCTCTATCTTTCTCTTCCCCTTTTCTGTCTCTCGCTAATCCTCGTACTCTTCCTCCCACCTCTTGCTGGCATATTTATTTCAAGCACCTGTCTCTCTTCTTTCCCCATTTTCATGTCTTTGTCTCCGTTTTTCCTCTTTTAGCCTACTTTTCTATCTTTCAGTCTCTCCTCTTCTTTAATTCCTCCCACTTCTTTTCTCCTCATCTCCCTCGTCCCCTACTCAATCCACCTTTCCTGTAGAGTAAACAGAGAGCAAGTCCCAAGGCAGGCTTTTTAACTGAATACTTCTGCACAGGCAGTCTCTAAAATAAGCACAGCTGTGCAGGGCACACTAGACCTCCTCCCACCATCGTGCACCAGTGCCGCTGCTCCGACTGCACCACTGACTGCTACACCCTTGTACTTGAGCTATCAGTGCCTTCTGCTATGTTCATTGTAAACTGTACATTGAGTGGTTGGTTTCTTTCTGGCTTTGAAGTACTTCGTTATGTACTTGAGTGACTGGAATCCTCCAATTTGTGCCTATTGTGAACTGCGCTAGAGTGGTCATACCATCTACCCTATGTCTGTCGTGAACTGTACTTCGAAAGTCACTTCCTTCGAAGGTATTTGAGAGGCCGGTACCCTTTGGGCTGTGAGAATTGAGAAGTGTACTTGAGTGATGTGTACCCTCCTGCCCTTTGCATTTTTGAATTCTAATTGGTGGATTGCAAACTCCCATCCACAGCCTACTTGAAATTGAACTTCAGAGATTGGTACCCTCCTTCCTCGTGCCTATTGTATGTTTAAACCCATGCCCTGTGTTAACTTTGAACCTCATTAGGGTGGTTTGTGGTTTCCTGCATGGTGGTTATTGAGAACTGGTCTCAGAGGAATAGCACTCACAGGCCCAGTGCTTTAAGGGGGAAGAAAAGGGTAGGATGGTCTTTAAAAGTGTCATGGCAATAAGAAGCGTAACTATGAACCCTTTCCACGAGGTGTGGTCAATGTAATTAAGGGCATGGCTTCAAACATGTCAACTAAAATGCCATGCTTCTCACAGCCTGCCACCACACCAGTGCCTGTGCAAGAGTGTTCTGTTATTGCATCCAGACATTTCACAGAAAACCCACAAATATAACTAAAATAAGCCAGACATATTAACTTATGGTGTTAGGTGTATAAGATAAATGAATAACAAATTATTGTTGTGAATAATTTAAAAAGTTTCAATACTTAAGTTATGAGACTTTAAAGATTGCTAAAGTCTGTGGAAGGGGCAGCGGACTAGAAGGGCTCCAGACGCTCCCATTTGCTCCCTAACACCTCTTTCTTGTGTAGTGTCTCACTGTGTTAGACACTTGCACCGTTTTCCTTGCCAGCACTTTCTGAAATCCTTCATCGCACAACTTCCCACAATTACAGGTGGCACATAAGCGATCATTGCTGTGTGTGCCCTGCAGAGGGGTCAAGGGTGAGATGTGCATGTAGTCTTTATGACCCACTTACAATGTGTGAGAGACCTGCACTGCATGTGTGCCTCAGTTGCAGAGATCTCAGTCGTGCACTGTCAAAAACACCCATCGGAAACGTGAACTAACTCCGACGCCTGGAGGCGACACAGTTCAAAGCATGCACCATGGAAGAGTAAAATGTAGCCTGGAAAGAATTATAGACACACAGGCCCGTATTTATACTTTTTGACGCTAAACTGCGCTAACGCAGTTTAGCGTCAAAAAGTTTAGCGCCGGCTAACGCCATTCTGAAGCGCCATGCGGGTGCTGTATTTATTGTATGGCGTTAGCCGGCGCTAGCAGACCGGCGCTGCCTGGTGTGCGTGGAAAAAAAACACGTACACCAGGCAGCGCCGGCGTTGGGGAAAATGGCGTTAGGGCGTCTTAAAAATGGTGCAAGTCAGGTTGACGCAAAAAAATCGCCTCCACCCGATTTGCGCCATTTTTAACTACGCCCAGACGCCATTTACATGACTCCAGTCTTAGTAAAGACAGGAGTCATGCCCCCTTGCCCAATGGCCATGCCCAGGGGACTTATGTCCCCTGGGCATGGCCATTGGGCATTGAGGCATGTAGGGGGGCACAAATCAGGCCCCCCCATGCCAAAAAAAAATATTTAAAAAAAAAAATGTATACTTACCTGAACTTACCTGAATGTCCCTGGGATGGGTCCCTCCATCCTTGGGTGTCCTCCTGGGGTGGGCAAGGGTGGCAGGGGGGTCCCTGGGGGCATGGGAGGGCAGCTGTGGGCTCATTTTGAGCCCACAGGTCCCTTAACGCCTGCCCTGACCCAGGCATTAAAAAGAGGCGCAAATGCGGGGTTTTTTGCCCCGCCCACTCCCGGCGTGATTTTTGCCCAGGAGTATAAATACGACGCATTTGCGTCGCAGTCATTTTTTTAGATGGGAACGCCTACCTTGCATCTCATTAACGCAAGGAAGGCGTTCACGCAAAAAAATGACGCTCATTCCTCATACTTTGGCGCTAGACGCGTCTAACGCCAAAGTATAAATATGGCGTTAGTTTTGCGCCGAATTTGCGTCGAAAAAAACGACGCAAATTCGGCGCAAACGGAGTATAAATATGCCCCACAGAATCTTGAAAAAAAAACAAATATTCTAAGGGAATAAAAGATAACGTGCAATGTGATCAAGTATTGCTTCATGGACGTCGAATACCTTAAGCATTTTCAGTCCCTCTTAAAAATCTATCAGTCTTTTTGTCGGTAGGTTTAAGGACATTAATTTCGAGTCTGATAAGAACTCGTTTAAACGTCCGATTTTTGTCACTGCTAGGAGCCATACAATTATATAAACGCCCCGTTGCTTCCTACAGCTATCCCACAGGGTATGGAACCTATGACCTGGATGATGCTTGTTAAAATCGTAAACAAGCTCACCGTTTTGGAAGGATGTCTAGTGCAGATTACACATACAAACATACACAAACTTGCAGTCAGCACATGACCCCCTACCTATTATATACTTCATTTAAGTTGTGATATGCGTGTTACAGAGACATATTCTGCATAACATAGCTTGCTGTCTTACTATGAAGGATCCTTTACCCTCCAAAAATGATCTTTGATGCAGACGTGATTAGCGACGGAACTAATTTACCACAAAGAAGCATTGACTTCCACATACTCAAATGCGTTCCGCCAAATTTATGTCCAAGAGTGTTCAGAGTGCCTCGAGACTCATGAGCCCAGCAAACACAGCAAATGAGAAGATTGGCATGTGAGAGCCCTCTGGATGTATCAGAACTGGAATGACAGTACATTTTGCAAATCAATAGAGAAGATAAATTGTTAGAGGTGTGCTGATGTCGCACTATTGCAACACTGGAGTGTGCTGCAAATTAGGGTGGAGGATCAGTGAGAGTCAGTACTGAGAAAGAAATGCACACTGTGAGCATGGACAACAATTAGACATCCAATGACCCTCGTTTACCCTTGGTACCCCTTTTATTGCCGTTCCAACACCTGGCATCAGGGCCACGAAAGAAGAGGCAGGAACAGAAAGTTAATAGCATTTGCTGGATCCCTATTTCTATGCTTGTAATTTCAACCCATTCTGTGTAATTTCCCTAGCTCCTTACACGTAAGCGGGGTCAAGCCTGTGATGTCAGCAGGGGTCAAGGGGTACTTGGTAACTGAGGCCAAGATGGAGAAGGTTAAGAAGACCGCTTCAGATGTGTTTTTATTCTGTGCGGTCACTCACGGTGATCAAGATGTTAACCTTCAACGATAGTGATATTCCTCTGTTTGCTATTCACAATGTGTGACCGAGTTTTCTGGGCTTGAAAAACACTAACAAAGACAGAATTGAAAAGAAATGACTCGCTTTTTTTGTCGAGCCCTTCTCCTTCAATCGGACACAACCTTCGAATGAGGATACTTCAATATTACTTTATAGAAATGCCAGATGCAATTAAATGTGTATTCTCTAGAGATCTGACTTGAGACAGTGTGTTTTCAATTAATATATCAGCAGTACGGCATGGCGCTCTCGGGAGAGTTGGGAATGTTGCTGTCTCAGTAGAACAGTCAACGCTCGTGTCTCTGGGCTACCCAGTTCCTATAAAGAATGTGTCTGCCTAATTCCTTCATGGCCACTTCGGCTAACGTCTCCTCGCTCTAGTGGCTTCTCATAGTACAAGTGTCTAATGTAAGTCGAACAAGAATGGGAAGGGTTGGTTGTATCAAAATAGAAAGATCTTGTAAAATACAAATATTTTGTAACTAGCTCTATCTGGGTAAAGGTAAAAAGCGTGAATAATCAATGCAGCGAGTCAAAAACGTAGAAGTCGTGAGTACAATTTACTCAGCTGTGTAGTACTAATTCCTGAGAAATCCTGCAGGGCTGTCAGCTAAATTAGTGCATTGACCCTGGTTCCTTGGTTTCACCACTGCGTGGGAGTGTCCCAATACCTATTGCGTAGTCGACTGACAGTAGTATATCTACCAGAAATGTTGTGCAGAGTGACCAAAAAAAAGACAATGGACCATCGTGGGATTGGGTTTAAATGTGATGAAAGTGGAGGGGTGGTAGAGGAAAGACAAAAGCTGATACACACAGAAGGCCCAATGTACCAAGCCATTTGCGTTCCTAACATAATTTTAGGATGGCAAATGCCAAGATGCACGAATGCTAGGCATGAAAATATGTGGCTTAGTAGCTGTGAATGCTCTTGCATAATATTACACGATGACAGTGCAATATCAAGAGCGAGCAACTTCCACACAAACGATGTAGTGGTCAGTTTAAAAGTGTACTTGCATTTTGAAGTACTTAGGGGCTGATTTAAGAGTCCCTAGCACCTCCTTACACCACATTAGCATCATTTATTTTTTTAGGCTAAGGTGGCCCAATGAGGCCAAAATCGTAGCTCAAAATTTACAATGTGGTGCACTGTATGCATTACTTTTTAACCGTTTGCGCTATATTATGCCTGGGCCAGGCATAATGTATGCAAAGGGGGCATTCCCCCGTTTGGGGGGGTGAAAAAAATGGTGCAAAGAAATCTAAAAGATTTCTTTACGTATTTTATTTCGACACTTTTATCGCCTACTCACTGCAGGCATTAAAAGGAGGCATGCCATTGTTTTCAATGGGCCTCAATGGGCTTTGCAGCATTAGCGTCAATATTTGTGATGCTAATCCTGCAAAGCTCTGAACTGCCTTAAAAAATGCTGACGCTAGTCCTCGTAACTGCCACCATGGTGTGCTGTATCTTAGGTATGGAGCACACGTGGTGGTCTTAGGGGGGGTGCTGAGGGGTGCAAGAAAAGTGGCACTGCACTGGGTGCAGCACCGCTTTTCTCAAATCAAGGCCTAAATTCCGCACAACGGGGTGGACTGGGTAGTTCAAGGCATGTTCAATTGTGAAAGTTTACAGCCATTTACAAATGCCTTTCTAATCTATTCACATAGTAGAAAGGGTCAAAGAGTTACTCCAGGCAAGGACTCAAATTTTGAGGGTGTTTAGAGCAAGAGGCATTTTCACGAGGGAAATCAGTTCAGGGACCAATTCAGGAATCTCAGGGTCACTAATGGGTACACTATCCTTTTAGAGCTTCCAATGAGTTCCACTACTGTTCCAGTTTTTTTTGTTCTTCACGTGGATACTGAAAGCATTCAAGAGTAGGACACTCATGCTGTACTATGTCAAAGTCAGCCTAACAGGATCCTCCCTCAGTTTCTTAGTCAGCTAACTCAAACATCTCCTATAGTAGAAAACTCTTCCCCTGCAGGCTCCGGGTCCTCTCCCTCTGGGTCAGACTCCTATTAGACTAGGGAATTTCTGGGACTGGCTTCCCATGCCCATTGGCCTTAGTTTGGATTGCAGGAGATGCTTCAGTTTATAAGGCTTCAAGTCTTCCTGATTGTCAAGAAAGGTTGTTTGGGCCCTTATAGCCACAAAAAATGTCTGAGGCAGTCTTAGCATTTGAGTTCAAGTACACAACTCTTTCTCCTTCCAGACAGAGTGCTCCAGTTAGCATATAGGAAAATCCACTGGAATGTCAAGATTTACTTCACCTCACTCAGGGTCAGTGTACCCCGCCACTGTAGGACAATCATTATGAGTGGAAACTCCCTGGAGTTTATCACATAGTGGTGTAGATCATGGACTATCTGCTCTGATGACACCAGCTGACTCCTAATAGTAATGATGCTGGATTTTTGTTTCCCTAGCCTCTTTGTTCTTTCATTCAGATGGCAACTAAAAATACTTTTTAATATTGGCAGGCATGTAAACCATGGGCCGGCTTCCATCACTCATGGAAACTATGGAAACTTCTGCCAACCTCTCTGTCCTCAAGGGGCCAACTTACAACCCAACACTACTCTGGCAATACTTGTGCACTGCCAACATTGTGGAGCTTCTTTGAATAGGTTGAGTTTCTTCTCCTATGTCCTGTCCGAAGGCAATCGATGCACTAACCTTTCACGGAGTACCTGCACCCAACCCCTACTGCACAGAGGTGAAATCAAAATCACCTCCATTGTTGGTCTTTTGGAACCCTTTAAAGATATCCTTCCCCCTTCTTTATGATATGGGGCATCTACCACTCTTTTTGTCTCCCCCTCCTCCTGTGCCTTATTAGACAAACTGCTGGTGACCCAGACTAAAGCTCATCTCCCAAGCTCCCTGGGGACAGTGGGTTTGCAGTCCACTATATATTGATCCATTCTATAACACAGCTACTCTGAATGTGCTCTTTCATGATTAGATTATAAAGGTCATAATAATCATTTGTCCAGACATCAACACAATCATCCCAAGATTGATGTGACTTTTAACGTTTTGTGATCTTGCACAAGAGTGAGACCAAACCTTTTCACAAGCACCATCTTCATATGAGAGTCCTGTTTCCTCCCTGTTCTCATCTAGGTTTGGGACCCATCCTTCACCTGGATAGGTAACTTCCCCCACAGCAATCCCCCATGTATTTTCAGTGTCTATGCCATCCCCCACCAGAAAGCTAGGCACTTCTGGTTGGGAATTTGGGGTGTGAACAACCTCACAGGATATCTCATCTTCACTGCCACTGTGATCACTCAAATCCGTTTCATGGGTTTTTTGTGTCTAGCCCAGCTTCCTCTGGCTCTCTTCATGAGCAACATGGCATTCAGCTGTTCTGTGGAAAGCTGCTGTCATTCCTTACACTGCAGGCATACTTCTTTTCTCCCTTTACTGATAAGCCCCGTGTGCCTTTGGATGGCTTTATGCAAACAAAAGATCTTCCCTCTGCAAAGAACAGCAATATTAGGGTGAACTATCTCTTACCTCACTCTTACGCAACACACATCAGCTCTTACAAGATTTTGAGATTTACTTCTGTGTAGAAGCCATTGTAATTACCGTCTAATAATAAATATGTATATCTCAAGTGACAAGCCTGGACATGCCCTTCCCAGACAACTAGAAGGAGGGTAGACAGACATCTATTAACACTCTCAATTGAATCCTTTGAAGTGTGATTAGATGGAACCAGTTGGACAGTTTGGACCACAGCTTAAGGCTCTGAAAGAACTGGGACCATTGATCAATTGAAGTTGTCATTTTGAAAAGTCCCAATATATTTGACAAGAAGGATGTGGTGGTCAAGCGATGATGTGTCCTCTTTGGATTGGCCAGAGGTGATCACATTCTGGAGCTTTGCATTACTAATTAAAACCCATTCAAAAGGGAGCGACATTTGAGAAGCACTGGAAACTACAAGACTCTTCACTGATGAACTCCTCTCAGAAGTGGTGGGACAATCAGGACTTATATGGCATTGGTTGGACTCTGTAAATCTGTGTCTCCCCGGCAGTAGAGGGGTGGACTTGCTGGGGGACTCTGGACGAGAAGAATTCCCTGAAATGCCTGTGGGCTGGCCTTGGTTGCGGGCAACTCAATTCCTGATTGACAAACAGATCCACTGCTGTAGGGCATGGGGGGGGGAGTGAAGACAGAGAGGGTAATCTTTCTTGAAGTACATGTGGTGTTGTTGAAGGTATGGGACCATGAGTAGAACCAGGAGTCCGACATAGCAGAGGGTACTAAGTGATTCCTAGTCACTCCCATTGAAGAGAGGCAGCTGTGTGCTAGGCTAGAAGGAGGAGCTTTACCCAGATTGAGAGGAAATTAAAAGCAGGAGGACAGGCACTAGGCGTCCCTGCATTGGAGGGAGAGCAGTTAAAGAGGTCATCCCACTGAAGAGCTAAAAATATTTGAGGCCAGGAGACCAAACATGTTCACATCTGGTAGCTACAACATGGAACCAGGAACGAAATAAGCCAAATTGCATTAAAATCAGTCTGGGAGGCTTGACAATTTTGCCTTTTTTGCTTCCCTTTGTGGGGAAGCTTCCACTAGGCTCATGAATCTGCTTTTGTGGTCCTAGACGAGGGGATAGTTGAAATCAGCCTGTGCTTAATATCCCTTACATCACAGGTATTAAAGGAAGAGGAGCGTTTTTTGAAGGCAATTAGCACATTGATGTTGTGCTTGTAGGAAGTGCTCCAAGTATTTCCAAGATTGGAGGAAGAGGAACAGTGATGGTGACTGGGGAGTAAGAACATGTCGTAAAAGAAGAGAAAGGTCAGAGGGTTTAACTCTGGCCGGTTCCATGTCTTAAAATCATTTTCCTGAACATATTTTGATACATATATATATATATATATATATATATATATATATATATATTTATATATATATATATATATATAGAGAGAGAGAGAGAGTGAGAGCGAGAGAGAGGCTTGTATGCTAAAACTATCCTACTATGAACTGTGAGTCTACGTTTATTGGTGAAATAAAAGTTGTAATACAGTAACTAAAGCTCCATTTTTGTACACGATAATTATGGATAAGTACTAATAACATGGCCAAAAAATAAAGCTGGATTAATTCAGATCGACATGATAAAAAAATAATAATAATAATCTGCTGAACTGCCATCGACGCCAGCCAGTAACCTCTACTTCAATAGTAGACCAACGATAGCATGCATAAGGAAACAAATAAATAGTTCAAAGAACCAAGCAGAAACACACTCACATAAATATAAAGAAATCAACCAAACGGAAATCCAAAAAAAGAGGCGAATATGAGCACCTAAATGTACTCCACAAAGCACCAAGCAGCGCCTGCAGATCATTAACAAGCTGAGAGAGCTTTCATAAAATATGACTTCTTCTTTTGGCCAGACAGCACATTTTATTATACACAGGCCCACTTTAAATGCCTATTAACAGACTATATTAACGGTACACAGCTGATTATCTGTTGCAGAATACCTGCGTCTTTTGGAAATCAAAAGGGAATGGATTGCATAAAAATAGACTGCCGTCCTGCTTCCACTCTGTGGGGAATACCGTGCTTTAACTTCGCATTGCCTTTAGAGAGTGCTGCTCTTGTAAGATATTTTGGGGCAGGTTGGCAGAGATATCCATCTTATTATATATTGGTGTCACACGAGAGTGCTCCACCGTACTCCATAAAAAAGGTATTTCTCCCTAGAGAAGTACAAACTTGAATAAGTGAGGTCCCTCGGCTAAGCTGCTCAATCTCATAATGGTTTAGTGTTGAAAATTCGCTTTCGGTGCATATAATGTGCAGATATGCAGAGGTGCGCGGCTGAAATATACTTTATTGGGTTCCTGCTTTAACAATACAGAAATCACTACAGCGTTGAAATTGTAACAAGGCTACATTTTGGGAGCCAATTCGCAAAGATGCGGATTCATGAACTGCTTAATGTAGATGTACTTCGCATGCATTTCTGCAGTTAACATCCATTCCCTGGTATTCTTGAACTATGTATGCATATCATCATGTAATGCATGCATGCATGGCATTGGCATACAATAGTAATCTATTCCCTAAACCGATATGTATAAAGTATAACCAATGCTTACATTATCCACGCGTACATTTGGAAACGTTTCATCCTTTTAATAGTACAATTCTTGTAAAAAACATTATTACCTAAATAGCACCGTTTTTCCTAACATCCTGTAAAATGTAAATACATTGTGCCCTCCCTTACACTTTTTCACCACCTTCTCCGAAATACTTGACGGTACTGAGCAAGCTACAACTGGTGTGGGTGGCAACTTCAATTGCTTTTCCTAATCCACTCCACTTATTAGGTCCACTTTTCTAATTTTAGTTCGAATTTCTACTTATGTACAGCCAATTGTTCCTTATTTAATCAAACATTTTGTCAGAAATGACTGGCAGTAACGCTCTTTGCAGCCCTGCTATTAACCCTTGTTAGAAATGGGTCTCTAGCTGGCTGATGTATTCACCTTTGTCCAAATAGGGACCACAATCCTAGTCAGGGTAAATCACACACAATCCAAATTATCCTGTGCCCACCCTCTGGTAACTTGGTACTGAACATTCAGGCTTAAATTAGAAGGCAATGTGCAAAGTATCTGTGCAATAAATCATATAGTAACACAGTGAAAGCACCACAAAAATACACCACACAGGTTTAGAAAAATATATGATATTTCTGTGATTAAATTAAGGTCAAAACGCTAAAGATTCAATAAGTACAATTTGAGATATCACTTTTGCAAGATTAAAAATAGGTTTAAATCTTAGAAATCAACAGTTGTCTCTTGCTTGCACAAAGTACCTGCTTTGTATAAAAAATAACACACACAGAGACTGCAGAGGAGGAGATGTGTGGAAAAATAGGGTGTGCGTCGGATTTTCCAATGTGGCACAGATGTTGCGTTGTTTCTTTCCACGCTGCATGGTGCTTTGCGTCAAATTTCTGGCACGCAGTCTTGGTTCCTCACTGCGATGCGGGGATCTTTTAGATGCCCAGGGATGATGCAGGGAAATCCTGGGCATGCAGGAAGAAGTCACAGGTATTGGGTCAATCTGGTAGACAAAGTGTAGAATTTTCTGTTGCACGGTAACGCTGAGTTGATTCTTCACTCGAAAATCGGGCTGCGTCAATCCCGTTCGGCTGTGCGTCGATCCAGTAAGCTGTGTGTCGAATTTCTGCCACAAGGTAGGCACTGCACCGATTCTTCACTCAGGAAGTCAGGCTACGTCGTTCCAGCTCGGTTGTGTGACAATTTCTCGGTCGCAAAACGGCTGTGCATCATTTCTGGCAGGCTGTGCATCCATTTTCGGTGCACAAAGGTTTCCTGAAGAGATTAAGGGGGTCATTACAACATTGGCGGTATAAGGTGCTTACCGCCGTGCAGAAGACAGCCAATACACCGGCGCGTCCGCGGTAGACCGCCACAGCTATTATGACACACATCACGGAATCCGCCGAAATCCAGACACCCACACAATACCGCCACACCAAAGGTCAGCGATAAACATGCGGAAACAAATCCTCCACCTCCACGCCAACAGAAACACGCCCATGCTATTTTGACCCACGAATCCACGCTGCGGTCTTTCAACCGCGGTATTCCATTGGCGGTACACACCGCCGCGCTCAAAATACACACACATCTCCAAAACACCGCCACATTGGACAATTCAAAATACACACACCTGATACACATACAAACAACACTCCCACACACCCAACACAATATAAAACACACACCCACACCACCCACAAACCCCTACGACCAAAAATTTGAGTAGAAGGCGACAGAGAGAGCACAGCAATAGACAACCCCACCACACAGAGGCACACAACACCATCACCCACACAACATCCACGCACAAAACACCACATACCACTACACTCACCACACTCATCAACACATACACCACCCCACACATCTCACACACCACCCCATGTCACACCAAAGACACCCCCGCTTCTCCGAGGAGGAGCTCAGGGTCATGGTGGAGGAAATCATCCGGGTAGAGCCACAGCTATTTGGAGCACAGCTACAGCACACATCAATAGCCAGGAAGATGGAGCTATGGCAAAGAATAGACGACATGGTCAACGCTGTGGGACAGCACCCAAGAAATAGGGAGGACATCAGGAAGAGGTGGAACGACCTACGGGGGAAGGTGCGTTCAACGGTATCCAGGCACCACATCGCGGTACAGCGGACTGGCGGCGGACCACCACCTCCTCCCCCTCAACTAACAACATGGGAGGAGCAAGTCTTGTCCATCTTGCATCCTGAGGGCCTCGGAGGAGTCGTTGGAGGAACGGACACTGGTAAGTCAAATCTTAACTGTCATAACCCCCACCCTACCTGCATGATATCACACCCCCCCACCATCACAACCTCCCCTATCACCCCAAATCCTCACCTATCTACCCATTACACCAACCACCCATCCCAAACCCAAGCCCTGCATGACATAACTAAGCATCGACACCCATCACCAAAGCATGCCCACTGCACAGACCCAGAACACCCCCCAACCATCAGCACACAAGCCCCCCCACAGGAATGCCTGCACTGGGGTTCACGCACACCCAACCATTGCACACCATGAAACACACACATGCAATAATCATGTACTTATATCCCCGCAGGAACCCAAAGGAACGTCACCACACCAGAGGGTCCAGACAACACCACTCCACCCCCAGAAGAGGCCCACAGTGACGATAGCAGCTCTGCCCCACTGGATCTTGATGACCAGCCTGGACCATCGTGGGCCTCGGGACAGTCGGTTCCCCTTGCCCAGCCACAGCCCAACACCGAGCTGCCACCCTCTTGTAACACCAGCACAGCACCCACCCAGCGGGCCCAAACCTCCCTACCCAGGACAGGTCAATCAGCTGTGTGTCCACCACTACAGGGCACCCAGGGTAACCCACCACCCCAACAACAACAGGGACCTGGGGGCAGTGGTAGTGGGCACACGGTCCAGGGGACGGAGCCACAGGAACATAGGGGAACTGGGAGGGCTGCTGTGCAACACAGGGAGGACAGGCCAAGGGAACCCACTCTCAACGAGGCCCTCTCCTCCATCATGGGAGCCTACCACCACTCCCAGGAGACGATGGCCACGGTCCTGGACGAGTTGCAGGAGACCCTGCGCCTGCAGGAGGAACAATATTTGGGGTTCAGGGAGGAGCTCAGGACCATCGGCTCCGCCCTGGGCACCATCGTAGGGGTGCTGACGGACATTCAAAAGACCTTGAGGGACACCGTGGCACTCCAAGGGGCCCCTGACACTAGGCAGGACGATGAACTGCCCACCACCTCCGCCGGCGCTAGTGGACAGGACGTCCCGCCACAGGTCCACCACACCAGCACCCCACCCCTTGCAGATAGACAACCACCACGCAAGCGGGCACTGAGATCCAGGAACATGACAGAGCAAGATGGCAAGACCCCCGCAGGAAATAAGACCACCCTGATAGTCCTCCCACTGTCCCACTTTGTTACCCTGCCCAAATCGGAACTGGGCCAGCTCCACTTCCAATGCCCAGATGTGCAATGTACCTGTGAGACTAATAGACTGGACTCTGCCATGGACATTCCTCCACCATCACCCATCACCATTTTACAACCCCCCTTCATTTTTGTACACTTAAATAAACACCCTTCAAACACCCAAAAAATTGAGTCAGTCAATGATTTGTAAATCTGTATAATCAATTACAGTTGCATAATGGGTTACCCATTGGAAGGCTAACATAACTATGTCACACATCACAAGCCCTTCAAGGATGCAAACAGTTGACACGTGGGTTACCACACCTGTGGAACTGAAATGGAAGGGGACAACTCAGTTAACAAATAGTGAGTTAAATTGAGGTACAGGATAGAGGTAGATGTGTGAAAGTGAATGTAAAGGTAAAATAGAAAATGTGCTCACCTGTGTGTCACTGGAAATATTGCTGTATGACTGACTCCCTGTTGTCGTTTTCGTCTTCCTCAGCTTCATCCTCATCACTGTCCACAGGCTCCACAGCTGCTACAACACCGTCATCTGGATCATCCTCCTGCAGAAAAGGCACCTGGCGTCGCAAAGCCAAGTTATGGAGCATGGAGCAGGCGATGATGATGTCACTCACCTTCTTCGGTGAGTATAATAGGCATCCACCTGTCATATGGAGGCACCTGAACCTGGCCTTAAGAAGGCCGAAAGTGCGCTCGATAACCCTCCTAGTCTGCCCATGGGCATCATTGTACCACTCCTCTGCCCTGGTCCTGGGATTCCTCACTGGGGTCAATAGCCAGGAAAGGTTGGGGTAACCAGAGTCCCCCAATAGCCATACACGGTGCCTCTGAAGTTCACCCATCATATCAGGGATGCTGCTATTGCGCAGGATGTAGGCGTCATGCACAGAGCCAGGGAACATAGCATTTACCTGGGAGATGTACTGGTCTGCCAAACAGACCATCTGGACATTCATAGAATGATAACTCTTCCTGTTCCTGTACACCTGTTCACTCCTGCGGGGGGGACCAGAGCTACATGGGTCCCATCAATGGCACCTATGACGTTGGGGACATGTCCAAGGGCATAGAAGTCACCTTTCACTGTAGGCAAATCCTCGACCTCAGGGAAAATGATGTATCTCCTTATGTGTTTCAGCAGGACAGACAACACTCTGGACAAGACGTTGGAAAACATAGGCTGGGACATCCCTGATGCCATGGCCACTGTTGTTTGAAATGACCCACTTGCAAGGAAATGGAGCACTGACAGCACCTGCACGTCAGGGGGGATTCCAGTCGGATGGCAGATTGGTGAAATCAGCTCTGGCTCCAACTGGGTACACAGTTCCTGGATTGTGGCACGGTCAAACCTGTAGGTCACGATTAAATGTCGCCCCTCCATTGTCAACAGGTCCACCAGCGGTCGGTACACCAGCGGATTCCTCCATCTTCTCATATGTCCCAGCTGACGGTGCCTATGAAGGACAACAGCGAAGAAACAGTCACAATTCTTCCAGGTATGTACCCACAGTCACACACAAGACTACCCCAGACAATAAACCCTTCCTGTATGTGTGTTGAGTGTAGGCCTCAGTATGTGTGACGCAGTTGAAAATGAATCCATGTGGGCCCCTGAAATGGCGGCTGCCTGACCTCTAAACTGGGACAATGGGATTGTGGGGTAACAGCGCTGGCGTTGCACACCGTCGCGGTAGGCGGTCGTAGAGTGCGGCGCAATGCTGCATTGGTTAACAATGGACCCTATGGGTCCCAGGAGCCAATGAACAGGTGCGCCATTTTCTATCTCTTCAATCACTAGATACCTGACCTTCGACAGGAGAGGACCTACACTGCTAGTGCTGCTGTGACCTCGGTCTGGAAGCGACGATGGCTGCTGCGTCTGTGGAAAGGGCCCCTGCCTTCACATCGGAGGAGCTGGAGAAACTTGTGGATGGGGTCCTCCCCCAGTACACGCTACTCTACGGTCCTCCAGACCAACAGGTTAGTACACAGGGAGCACGTTGTAGGGGCTAGGCCTGGGTGGAGAGGGCAGGGTGGAAGAGGGAAGGGGGCAGAAGTCATACTACAGTAAAGCATGGGAATAAATGGGCCACATGGTCAGAGTATGGAGGGGGCCACACACATTGATGGTGCAATTGGTAATGACTGTTCCTCTTCCCTTGTGCATGTCATGTAGGTCAGCGCCCACCAGAAGAGGGACATTTGGCATGCCATCGCCAAGGAGGTCCGGACCCTGGGGGCCCACCAGAGACGGGGCACCCACTGCCGGAAGAGATGGGAGGACATTCGCCGCTGCAGCAAGAAGACGGCGGAGGCTCAGCTGGGGGTGGCCTCCCAACGTGGGAGGGGTGCCCGTCGTAACATGACCCCCCTGATGTTCCGGATCCTGGCGGTGGCCTACCCGGAGTTGGATGGGCGCTTAAGGACATCACAGCAGACACAAGGGGGTGAGTACAAACTCATTTTGCGGACTTTGCGTGCAGTGGAGGTGTCTGGGTGGGGGAGGTGGGCTGTGGGTGTCCGTAGGCCAGGGCGAGTTAGTTAGGCAAGGCCTCTCCGTAATGTAGGCCATGTGGCACTCTACCCCACCTCAGAAAACTAGGAAGTTGAGGTATAGTTGCCCCTGTGGCATCCATGTGCGCAGATTTCCAGCATTGCCATGTAGCCCATATCCATGAAATTGCATGTGCAGAGGGCAGGAGTGCGGCGTTGTGCATGGGGCTGCTGCGTCTGTCTTGCCCACCAACGGTAGCAGTATGCCATGTACTAAAACTCTCTTACTTCTGCCCCCCCCCTTTTCCTGCTCTGCCTGTCCGTTTGTACATCAGCATCAACAGGCGGAGGTACAGTGGCACCGGAGCACGAGGGAGCTGCATCCCACATGGCCATGGAGGGCCACACCACAGACTCTGAATACACCAGTGGGACGGAGGGCGAGGGGAGCTTCACGTCGGCCAACGGATCACCAACCAGCGACACAGACTCGTCCGCCGATGTGAGGTCCCCTGTGGTGGCGGCACCATCTGTGCGCCCCACTTCTACAGGTACAGCCGCCACCTCCCCTACCTGCACCGCCCTCCCAGCAGCCCCTCAGCGTTCGCCCCGTGCCCGCTCACCCAGGGGGGTGGACATCACCTTCGCCTCTGGCACCTCAGGCCCTACCCCAGTCACCCCTGCTGCCCTCAGTGAGGAGGCCATTGACCTCCTCAGGTCACTCACTGTTGGGCAGTCTACCATTGTGAATGCCATCCAGGGTGTAGAAAGGGAGTTGTAACACGGTAATGCATTCCTGGAGGGCATTCATTCTGGTCAGGCTGACCTTCAGCGAACCCTGCAATCTCTGGCCTCAGCACTGATGGCAGCAATTGTCCCTGTGTCCAGCCTCCCCCCTCCAACTTCCTCCACCCAGACCCAATCCCCTGTATCCCAGCCCATCCCAAGCACACCTACAGACCAGCATGCAGACAAGTCAGCACACCCAAGTAGCTCAAGCAAACATAGGCACCACACACACCACAAGCACTCACACAAGCATCACAGCCATACAGACACAGCAACATCCACTGTCTCCACTGTGTCCCCCTCCTCCTCTTCTCCCTCCTCCCTCCCAGTCTCGTCTACACACGCACCTGCATGCACCACATCTACAGGCACTAGGATTCGCACCAGGACAACCAGCACCACACGCCGCTCACCTGCACTCACCACCTCCACTGCCATTTACACGTCCCCTGTGTCCTCTCCCAGTGTGTCTGTGACGCCCCCTCCCAAAGTACCCAAACGCCGGCAATCACTCACCCAACATCCATCCACTTCACGACAGCCTCCAGTACCTGCACCTGCACCCAAAACAGCTAAAGTGACACCTCCTACAACCACCTCCTCTTCCTCCACTCCCAGACCCCCTCCAGCTACCCATCCCAGTGTTCGTCAGAAACTGTCCCTCTGTCAAATTGACCTTTTTGCCCCCATCCCCCCCCCTCCAATTCATCAGTCCCGTCGTAGTGCCTCAGCCAAAAAGCCTCCAGGACCTGCCTGTTCAAGGTTTTTGGAGTGCACCGTCCACTAGTGCAGGCAGTAGGACCCGGAGCCAAGGCACAGGCAGCCCACCCCCTGTAAAGGCTCCGAAATTGGAGAGTGGACGACGGGACCGTGGAAAGACTCCTGGTGGGACAACAAGTGAAATGGGATCGAAGGCGATTGGTGAGTCAGCTGTAACTCCAAAAAAGGTGGGGAAGGTCCAGAGGAAGTCTGCCCAGCCTGTTGTGAGTGTGACGGCAGAGAAGTGCGCCATCATTTCCGGCGGTCCAGACACAACCGCCAGCACCGTCGTCACTGGTCCAGAGACCACCGCCAGAGTCACAGCCCAGGAGGGCTCAAGTATCGTCACTTGTCCAGAGACCACCGCCAGAGTCACAGCCCAGGAGGGCTCAAGTATCGTCACTGGTCCAGAGAACACAGCCAGAGTCACAGCCCAGGAGGGCTCAAGTATCATCACTGGTCCAGAGACCACCGCCAGAGTCACAGCCCAGGAGGGCTCAAGTATCGTCACTGGTCCAGAGACCACCGCCAGAGTCACAGCCCAGGAGGGCTCAAGTATCGTCACTGGTCCAGAGACCACCGCCAGAGTCACAGCCCAGGAGGGCTCAAGTATCGTCACTGGTCCAGAGACCACCGCCAGAGTCACAGCCCAGGCGGGGCCAGGATGCAACAGCCCCGCTTGGCAATGATGGAACGTCATGCCACACACCAATGTCCAGTGTGGAAATCGTCATGCCACACACCAATGTCCAGTGTGGAAATCGTCATGCCACACACCAATGTCCGTATCAGAACCGCCATGTCAAAGCACCGCTGAAGAGGGCAAAGACCGCCATGTCAAAGCACCGCTGAAGAGGGCAAAGACCGCCATGTCAAAGCACCACTGAACAGTCCTGAAACGCCATGTCATAGCACCGCTGAAGAGGGCAAAGACCGCCATGTCATAGCACCGCTGAAGAGGGCAAAGACCGCCATGTCAAAGCACCGCTGAACAGTCCTGAAACGCCATGTCATAACACCACTGAAGAGGGCAAAGACCGCCATGTCATAGCACCGCTGAAGAGGCCAAAGACCGCCATGTCAAAGCACCGCTGAAGAGGGCAATGCACCGGGTAGGAATGAATGGCCCGCCACATCAGGCATCCTTATCCCATGAGCTGCTGGGACAGTGGCAGGACACTACCATTCACAGGGAGACTCATCCAGTCTGGGCACCAGTCACCCCCCAGTACCAGTATGGACCTGCATCAACTTGAGAGACTGGGGCTTTGCACTCCCCAGGATGTGACAGTGGGCAACCCACCCACTGTATAGACTTGAGAGACTGTGGCTTTGCACTCCCCAGGATGTAACAGTGGGCAACCCACCCACTGTATAGACTTGAGAGACTGTGGCTTTGTACTCCCCAGAATGTGACAGTGGGCAACCCACCCACTGTATAGACTTGAGAGACTGTGGCTTTGCAGTCCCCAGGATGTAACAGTGGGCAACCCACCCACTGTATAGACTTGAGAGACTGTGGCTTTGTACTCCCCAGGATGTGACAGTGGGCAACCCACCCACTGTATAGACTTGAGAGACTGTGGCTTTGCACTCCCCAGGATGTAACAGTGGGCAACCCACCCACTTGGGAGACTTGAGAGACTGTGGCTTTGCACTCCCCAGGATGTAACAGTGGGCAACCCACCCACTGTATAGACTTAAGAGACTGTGGCTTTGCACTCCCCAGGATACATCAATGGGCATGGAGCCCCGTCGTGGATCTGGCTTTGCGTTTATGTGGCTGAGGTGCCCCCCCCTTCCCTTCCCCCTGAGGTGCCTGTAGTGTTTCTATCTGATGCCCCGGCAGTATTCTCTCCGATTTTGGTCAGGTATCTATTGTGGGCCTCGCCCATGCATTTTTGGACTGTTTGTGCACGGACATTGTTGTGTACATATCTGCACTACTTCTCGGATTGTATATATGTAAATAAGAGTGATTTTAGTATACATATATTTGTTTATTTTTGTATGACATGTATATTGGCACATTACAAAGTTTGTCCGAAATTCGCATTGTCTTTGCATTCTTCCGGGGGAATTGTGGGTTGTTACTGTGATGTTTGTGACTGCATTGGTGTGTATGTTGTAATATGCGAGGGTGGGGGTGTTTGGTGGGTGTCCCCCTAACTTTTGCCTCCCCCCTCCCCGTGTCGTAGGTGCTGTACTCACCGGTATCTTCTGCGCCTACGTCGCTGTTGGTCGTGAAGGAGCAGAAAGACAAGGGCAGGTAGTACATGGAGTTCCGGGTCCATGGAGTCGTTGTTCCCCGTGGGATATGTTAAGGTGAGCGTTTTCCCATAGTAAAAGCTGTTTCCGCCGTGTTTTTATCCACGGTGAATCCGCCCTGGAAAAGGTGGCGAATTGGCCTTTTGTGATACTGTGGGCGGTACATTGTCTCCCGCCTGTCTGTTGGCGGTGACCGCTGCGATGCTTGTCTGTACCGCCATGGCGGGCGAAGTGTTAAAGTGGCTGTCTTTGTTGGCGGTTTCCGCCAGGGTCATAATTCCCTTTTTTTGTCCGTCTGACTGTTTGCGGTATTACCGCATCTTTAACACCGTCCGCCAGGGTTGTAATGACCCCCTAAGTCTTTTTGGCCCTCAGCCTTCAAAAAACAGGAGGCAAGCTCAATCCAAGCCCTTGGGGAGCACTTCTCAGCAAAGTATCTTGACAGGTTGCAGGTCAGGTCCAGAAGTGTCTGATTAGGTGTGTTCAGGGACCCAGTTTCTATACCCAAAAATGCCTTTGAAGTGGGGGAGACTTCAAAGAGTGGTTTTGTAAGTGCACAACGTCCCCTTTCAGTACAGGTCTGTCTACCAGGGTCCCAGTAGGGGGTTTGGCAGTCCATTGTGTGAGGGCAGGCCAGTAGCCTTTAAAGTGTAAGTGTCAGGCCCTCGACCCTCCCATCCCAGGAAGACCCATTTAGTATGCAGATGAGTGCTGGTGTGACTGAGTATCCTGTGTTTGTGGTTGTCTTGGTGAAATGCACAAGCGAGCTGTCAACCAGCCCAGATGTGGATTGGAGACAAGCTGTAAGGCACAGGTGGATTTTAAGTGCAGATAAATGCCCTATGGGTTACCTAGGGCCTACCTTAATGTGGTTTATATGTAGAAAGAGGGGAGTTTAAGACTTGGCAAGTACTTTTAAATGAGAAGTTGAAGTGGCAGTGAAACTGCACACACAGGCCTTGCGATGGCAGGCCTGGGACATGGTAAGGGGCTACTTAAGTGGGGGCAGAAACAGTGTTGCAGGCCCACTACTAACATTCAATTTACAGGCTATGGGCACATGTAGTACACTTTACTAGGGACTTACAAGTAAATCAAATATGGCAATTGGGAATGAACCAATGTTACCATGCTTAATGGAGAGAGCATATGCACTTTAGCACTGTTTAGCAGTAGTAAAGTGCACAGTCTTAAAACCACAAAAACAGTGTAACAAATGAGAGGGAGGTAAGCAAAAAGTTGGGGGGTGACCACCCTAAGGCTGTCAGGTCTAACAACCCTGTATTTACAAGGTCCTTGTTCTGTACAAGCACGTAGTTCAGGCTCACAATATTTTGATATTATGTTATTTTTCTCTTAGATTTGCCTTACCTGTCAGAAAGAAGAACTTACTAGTTTATCTAACAAAGTATGTCCTTAAAGCTCATTGGGGAAAAATAAAATGTCCATTAACCCCTCAAATGGTCCTCTTCATCTCAGTCATGAAGTAGTGAGGGCGGCCCACCCTCGAGAGGCATATACCACGTTTAGGGGCATATTTAAGAAAAGTGGCGCTGCACACGGTGTAGCGCCACTTTTCTTTCCCCCCCCCCCCTAACGCCACCATGTGTGCGCCATGCTTAAAATACAGTGCACCATGGCGGTAGTTAGGGGCTAGCGTCAAACTTTTTTGATGCTAGTCCAGAGCTTTGAAGGATTAGCATCAAAAAATGTGATGCAAATCCTGCAAAGCCCATTGAGGCCATTGTAATCAATGGTGTGCCTCCTTTTACTGCCTCCTCTGAGCAGGTGTTAAAAGTGCTGAAAAAAATGACGCAAGAAATCTCTTAGATTTCTTTGCACCATTTTTTCAGCCCACCTAACGGGGGATCACCCCCTTTGCATATATTATGTATAACGCAGGCATAATGTGGCACAAAGGGCCGTATTTATACTCCGTTTGCGCCGAATTTGCGTCGTTTTTTTCGACGCAAATTCGACGCTAAACTAACGCCAACTAACGCCATATTTATACTATGGCGTTAGAGGCGTATAGCGCCAAAGTTCCCGGAATGTGCGTCATTTTTTAGCGTGAACCCCTTCCTTGCGTTAATGATATGCAAGGGAGGCGTTCCCGTCTAAAAAATGACTCCCAGGCCTTTACGTGGTATTTATACTCCCGGGCAAAAGAGACGCCCGGGAGTGGGCGTGGCTAAAAACGGCGCATTTGCGCCGCTTTTTAACGCCTGGGTCAGGCATGGCGTTAAGGGACAAGTGGGCTCAAAATGAGCCCAGAGTGCCCTCCCCTGCCCCCAGGGACCCCCCCTGCCACCCTTGCCCACCCCAGGAGGACACCCAAGGCTGGAGGGACCCACCCGAGGGACATTCAGGTAAGTTCAGGTAAGTATTTTTTTTTTTTTTTTAATAATTTTTTTTGGCATAGGGGGGCCTGATTTGTGCCCCCCTACATGCCACTATGCCCAATGACCATGCCCAGGGGACAGAAGTCCCCTGGGCATGGCCATTGGGCAAGGGGGCATGACTCCTATCTTTACAATGATAGGAGTCATGTTGATGGGGGATGGGCGTCGTTAAAAAATGGCGCAAGTCGGGTTAAGACGATTTTTTTGCCTCAACCTGACTTGCCCCATTTTAAGACGCCCTAACGTCATTTTTGCCCAACGCCGGCGCTGCCTGGTCTACGTGTTTTTTTTCCACGCACACCAGGCAGCGCCGGTCTGCTTGCGCCGGCTAACGCCATTCCATAAATACGGCGCCCGCATGGCGCTTCAGAATGGCGTTAGACGGCGCAAAATTTATTGACGCTAAACTGCGTTAGCGCAGTTTAGCGTCAAAAAGTATAAATATGGGCCAAAGAGTTACAAAGTGGTGCAATTAATGCATTGCACCACTTTGTAAATATGGCACGAAGATTGTAGTCTCGTTGGACCACATTAGTGTAAAAGAAATGACAGTAATGTTGGGCAAGGAGGCACTAGGAGCTCTCAGATATGTCCCTTAGTACTTCTTTATGTCCATTGAATGGACAAAAACTCAGCTCACCTTTCCCTCCTCCTGTTCGTTTCCTGTTGCTTCGGCAGGTAAGATACTGGATTTTAGTAAATTTATTGCATTGGTTTGTTTCATTTAAAAAAAAATCATCTGTTTGTAGACGCTGGCTTTCACATTTCTACTTACAGGACTTCCATTGAGGTTACGCATGGCTGCACGGAATGTCCTGGACTCGTGTTTACCAGTGATGTGCTCTCCTCACAGTGTGTTCCCTGTCCATGTGCTGGGCTGGGGTAGGGAGCTGTTCTTAAATGCTGTGAGTCGGCAGTCCGGTCCCTGAGGATTCTGGTGAGGATCTGGGGTCTCTCAACATGCTCGGGTGTGGGCTGGGAATGCAAGGCTACACAGTTAGCTGTTATGCAGCTGTCTTATTCCTTTGTGAGACTTGGTTGTTGGGCAACCAGTATATGGGAAGTTGTGCTACTTCCTGTGTTTTGGGGTGGTCAGCTACCATAATGGAGGTTACTACGGGTGTTGTTGGCAAGTGTGCTCAGAAGGCTCACAATATTGAAATCAGGGAGGATGAAGATATCCTTCAGGTCTCAAAGGCCCAACTGCAGCAGATGATTGACCAGGCTGCAGAGGTGAAACTTGCCAGGACTGAGGTGGATGAGAAGGTGGACATATTCCCAAAGGGGAAACATATACATGGAAAGACTTTTTCAAGGCATGCTGTTTCACATTAAGGATGTCTTGGGTTTTGATCAGCAGTCTCCCTCTGAGGATGTTTTTATGCACAGAACAGCGGTGCTTCTCCTGATGATTTGCCACTTCATGAGGTGATCAAGAACATTGTTCTCAAAGAATGGAGGGATGTGGATAAGCAGACTGTTACCTGCATTTTAAAGAAGGGCTATCTTTTGGAGGTTTTTTTAAAGACTTTTCGATCCATCCCTAAAGTTAATTAAATCCTCTCTTCTATGGTGGGTGGTTCATCCTTGTCTTCCAAAGCTGCTACACTGTAAGACCAAGTGAAGCAAAAGGTGAAGGGAGAGCTGAAGCATTCCTATCCTGCAGCTAATTTTGGTCTCAGGGCTAGTACCTATGCTGCATATGCCTTACAGGTTACGCTAAAAGACTTTGAACAACTTTAAAATGTCATCCAGACAAACAAGGATCCAACAGCGATTCTGACCCAGAAGGAGATACTCTTGCAGTTTCTGTCTGATGCCACCTTTGACAATTTATAGGCTTCCATGTCCTCTTCTGGGGCTTTCGTGACTGGACTCCTGTTATGTGGCTCAAACCTTGGAGACTAGAAGTGAGTTAGAACGGGGTTGCACATAAGTTGCTGTTCCTGGTCCAAGGCTCTGTGGCAATGAGCTGAATGACATAGTGGAACTTTCCACCAATGAAAAGAAGATTATCCAGCCTTTCAAGCTCAATCCTGGGAAATAATTGTTTTGCCATAAGCAGTCATTTCAAGTACAGGGCCAGAGGTCAGGGGACCATATTTGGCAATAACAAATCATGACCACTGACCCAGTCTCGACAGCCAACTTCTCAGCCTTCCTCCCAGTGGCAACCTAGTGGGAAATTATTATATTGCAGTAAGATCTCTTTTGACTTTCTTTTCCAAGCAATGGATGTGTTTTGTGTTGGACAAGTGGGTTCTATCTATTGTTCCAAAGAGATACAGGATTTCTTTTCCTCATCATCATCCTCCACTGATGTTCCATACTACACCATTGTCAGGAAATACAGAAAAAAGAGCTGCTCTCCTGAAAGGGGTTTAAAGATTGCTTCTGAAGAAGGCAGTGGTTGAAGTTCCTCCAGTCTAGGAGAGTCTCAGTCTCTATTCCATTCTGTTTTTAGTCCAGAAAGGGCATGTTTCATTCTGGCCAGTTCTGGACCTTAACTCGCTGAACAAGTCTGATCAGTTGGACTCTTTCAGGATGATCTCTCTGCAGGGAATCATCCCCCTGATTAACGAAGGCTATTAACAACTGTGAAATGGAAGATGGCTATTTCAAGTCGACCAGATCCACTGTTGTTAATAGCCTTGGTTCATCTTTTTGACACGCTGTAGTCGCAGGTGTTTTCTCCTGCTGACAGGATTTGTGTTCTTCAGTCCACAGTTCAGACATGGATGACTGTATTCTACACCAGCCAGTCTGTAGTTTTGGGTTTTTAAAACCCCTTGTGAATCATTTGTTGGCTGTAACATAATCCTCTCCTGCCCTCTTGATTGATCTGATACTCTGGAGAGGGATACTCCCACAGGATCTTTGTCTCGTAGCCTGCAAAGAAACCAACATGGAACAGTTATGCAGAGGCTCACCATGACACTGGATGTTTTTTTACAGAGCCTATTGGAAAAAGGAAAGCAGGAAGGACACCCAGCAGAAGAAACCAAAACATGGGAAAAGGGGCATAGAAATAGAGGAAGGACTTCAGATATGGGGAAGATGAAGGAGGAGGAGAGTGGCAGTGAGAAAAGGAGGAGGAAGAAACAAAAGAGAGGACAGGCAACAACTCAGAGGTGAGAGCAAAGTGCTATCCAGGACAAGGACGAGAAACAGATGAGAAGCGGACGTAGAGGGGAATGCTGACAACAAGTGGTTTAAGGCAGAGTGCTGGGACTCCACCAGAGATGCTGCAGCTTCCGCCATGGCTCAGAAGAGCCTTGGTTACAGCGGTGACTGATGGGCCCATATTGGGGGAGGGATTTAAGACAGTGAATCACAAAGCACTTTTATGCCTGATAACACTTTGACCCGCTTACCCTTATTAACCTCGCAGGCCCCCGAACTGGTATCACCCAGGTCCCTGAGCTACCTCATACTTATATTATAGAGATACCGCTACCCCACCTATAGCACTAAGGGGGACACGATCTAGTAGAGAGAGCAAGGCTAAGTTCCATATTCCTTCACCGCACATATCTGTTTTTTCATGTTTTTAAACTTCCACGATCGGTGTATGCAGAAAGAGGGCAAATCTGGAGATGTTTCCTGGAAGGCTGGTGTACTTCTGGTGTTTTGGTGATGGGAGAATCTCCCTTTCCATATCTCATTACTTACTGTCATTTTTTTTCTTTTCTTTCATTTCCTGCTCACATTCTGAGAGCCCTCTGGCAGCAGTCTCACCCATTGAAGATGAACATATGAAAGAAAGAAGAAGAAGAAGAATTACCATCATTGTCCACCTGACTACCAAAGACCTCAGACCTCCACCCACTACCAACGGCAACCCACATTAAAACAACCACCCAGTGCAACACTTATTGTTCCACCATCCAAACAAGTCTGCCAAAATTACTCACCACATAAAGCCTCCGAAGCCTTATTTCTGACCCAGTCTCCCACATTTGCCCACTGGAGGCCAGAATCGGGTCAGTATGACTATTCTGTCCCTTCCTCACCGGTGATGGTGTAGGCCCTGGAATGGTGTCTGAATTCTGTGAATTTGACAGGCTGGGTATGTTTTCAGCTTTCCCCTCCTCTACTGCTCCAGAAGGATGCCAGCCTTGGGGTTGGTTTGCAATGCTGGGCGTTCATTGGAGGCTCAGGGTCCATGGTCCAGACAGGACAGTTGCAGTTCTTCCAATTTGAGGGATTTGACTGCAGTGTGGCAGGCAGTCCAATTCTTTCAGTCCAGGGCCATTTTCTGATGGTACTTACAGACAATCACGTAGCTGTTGTAAAGTGCCCCTTTTTGGATGGTCACTCTCGACTTTTTTGCTGTCAGATGCTGTGATTTTTGACCTGTTAGTGTACTGAGGCCTGTTAACCAGGTCCCAGTACCAATGCTCTTTCCCTTAAAGTATATGTTAATTTGCACAGGCCAATTGGCAAGCATCCTCTCAGTCCTGTAAGTCCCTAGTAACTGGTACCCAGGGTATTCAGGGCAAGGGTGGTAGGATGGGGTCAGCCACCCTGAGTGACTCATGTAAAAGAAAGGTTGCAGAGCTACCATGTCAGCCTGCGTCAGCAGCTTGCTGCTTGAGTGAGACTCTGCTCACACCAGGTGGAGGCAGAGCCCCTGTTACTCCCCATAGCCAAGTCAGTCACCCCTAAAGTAGACCCCCTCAATCCCAGGGGGCAGGGTGCACTGTTCCATGAGGGCATATGTGCTGGAGCACATATGCTCCCATGTTGGCATTTAAACTGCAACACTGGCCCGAGTAACCAGCGATCCATTGGATAACATCGGCTATCAACTGGTCACTGCTCAGATGCCCAGCTCTGCAATGGGCTGTCCAAATTCTCTCATGTTTGGTATCAAACACTGTGCTTTTTAACCCTGAACATGAGGCTCATGATTAGGATTAAAAAGCAGATGCCTAGGTGACACCCTTAGCGGTTGCCCATCAAGTTACCAAGTCCTGTACTGTTTTGGCAGGCTGACCTGACCAGTTGCAGACACAGACAAAAGTCTGATCGCCTGCTGGTGGTCTAGCACCTTGTCATGATGTAAGACAAAGGGACTGGGCAGGAAGAAGGTCACACCTCCCCCCACCAAGGCTGCCTAGTGAGATTAGCATCAGGGTGGTGAGCTCCAAAGCCTTCCCTTGTCTTTGATGTGCCAAGAGCTGTCCCCCCAGCAGAGGACTAATACCTTCCCACCCTACCCAGCAGGGCAGGGAAGAAATTAGTTGTGCAGGAGGCATCCACCTCCCTCAAACTGGCCACACCTTTGAGGTGGGCTAGGAGGTCTTCATAGACAAGGAAGGGTTCTTGCATCTTGGCAGACTGTAAGAGTAGCAGGTTCTGAGGAAAACAGTGACATACTCCCACAGGAAGTCATCACTGCAGGGGTGGACTAACTGCAGCAACAGTAGCCCTGTAGACCATTGGCCACAGTCTCTCACGCTCTTAAATGCCCCCTAAACCAGATTTAGGGGCTCCCCTGGCACCAGGACTTAGATCTTACCTGGAAAAGAAGAAAGAAGTACAAAGAGACATCTGCACCAAAAACAGGATCTGGACTCCTGCCCCAGAACAAAGAAGAAAACATGGAGTCACTTAAGGAGACCAGTACTGGAACCACATGCCTGATGTGTGCCCATGTGAAGACTCATTAGTCCCAGTGAGAGGGACCCCTGTGGACACCAAAACTTCAAAGAAGACTCCCCTTATTGGTGGTACCAGTCCCCTATAAACTGCAGGCATAAGGAAGGGCTGACATCGAAGTACTGCAACCAGACTGACTCTGAGTGCCTGAGCCCAAAGAAACTCGGGCCCATATTTATACTTTTTGACGCAAAACTGCGCCGGTGCAGTTTTGCGTCAAAAATATTACCGCCGGCTAACGCCATTTTGGTGCGCCGTGCGGGCGTCATATTTATACTTTGACGCACAGCGGCGCAAACAACAGGTGGGAGTCATTATTTTTGATGCACACCGCGGCGTCAAGTCGTAAAGGAAAACGACGTTAACGCGGCGGAAATGACTGTGGGTCGATTTACGACACCGCAAACCGGATATGCGTCGTTTTTTGACGCAATAGCGTAAAAAAAAAACGCGAACACTGCCAGTTCACCAGAGGAGAGCCAAAATGGATCCCAGATGCCACTACAGACCCCAGGAAGATGACAGCAGACCAGGAACCAGCCAGGAGGATCCACACAAGAACCAGGACACTTTTAAGAAGAAAAGAAAGTGTCACTTCAGTGCAGAGGAGCAGGAAATCCTGGTTAAAGAGGTGACGGAACACCAGCACCAACTGTTTGTCACCTCAAAGTTGCCAATCAGTAGGAGAGAGGCTATATGGCAACAAATTGTCGACAGGATTAACAGTGTGGCTGAAGTACGCAGAACAGTCATTGAGTGCAAGAAACGCTGGCATGACTGCAAGCGCAGGACCAAGGAAAAGATGGCCAGGAACAGGAAGGCAGCACTGCAGACTGGAGGGGGGAGTCCAGCACACCAGCCCCTGGACCACATGGAGGAGATGGTTGCAGCCGTCATCCCTGAGGAGATCGTCACAGGGATTCAAGGACAGGACAGCGCAGACTACCACGAGACAACGCACATGCAGGGTAAGTCGCATGGGGAATTGAAATGCACTAATGTCAACTGCAACCGGGGGGGAGGAAATACCTACTACACATTGCATGTAAGTCATCATATACATGAGTGGCATGGGTAAAGGGGCACGGCATGGGGGCATGGCCTGCACAAACATAAGCTGGGGCACACCATTACACTACACCAACAACAGTCCCATGGGGGCATGCTGTCATGCCAACGATGGAGCAAAGGGAAAGCCACGACTGGAGGGAAGGCCACTATGTCAAACTGACATCCTGGCACTCGTCAGCCAACATACCTCCTACATTAACTAGGGCCCTATTAGCAATCGTCTAGCCAAACCGACAACTGCAATGTAACTGCAACAACAGTTGCCACTACCACCTCTGATCTGTGTGCAGCTCAAGTAGCCAATGGCAGTATCCTCCCCATGGAACATACATACCTAAATTAGGGGGTGAGGATGACATCTGCAACAATCTCCTGAAACAAGGCCCCAGTACACTCATATGTCATTGCCCATAGTTGTCACAAACATCAGACAATGTAAACAACAATAGGAGCGACACAGCACTAAGGACACACCCATGCTGCATATGTCAGGGTCCATCCTGTGCCTGGGTAACAAGGCAACATCACAAATGTCATACTGCTCAGACAACAGCATTGAGGAGGGGACACATGTAACTGGTCACTGAAATACACCTGCACAGTCGGAGGAGGAAATAGGACACTGATACGACTATCAGGGCAATCCAATGTAACACACATTACCCAACATCAGCAGGGCACATTAACAATGTCAACATCCATATCACATCATAACATTGCCATGCATAGGATATGCAACATGTCAATTACAATTAAGTTGATGTGAACGATCAGGGATTGGGGCAGGTCCTGATAGTTAAGTGTGCTGTCAGGGCCATCAGAACACCCACAGCCAGTGAAAGGTCTCACCATGAGAATGGATATACACGGAGGGTCGAGTAGGGCAAAAAGGTGGCAATTCTCTATTTGGCATAAAGCAACACCTAGAGGCAATGAGGCTGACAAGTCTGATAACTCAATAACATACATGTAACACACAGGTGGGCCATAGGCCTGAAACAATTCCCATCTGAAGGACTGCAGATATTAATACAAAACAAGATCACAAAGTGAATTCATCAAAAGGCAGGCACCTCACGTCAAAATTGTCACAACACAGACACACTAATTGTACCCTGTTTCATTGCAGAGGAAGATGGATCTCCTGACGATATGCCTGTCCCAGATTTCCCTGATGACATGGATGACGAGCCAATAAACATTCCCAAGGAGACCATCCAAAAGGTCCTTGAAACCCTCCAGACCCCACCTTCAGTCACAAGGAGGAGCACAGAACAAGCAGCCATCGCAGAGGAACCACCCACCACCCCAATTGTAAGACCTGCCAGCTCCAATACAGCTGAGGACTCAGACGACACTGGCACCAGCTTTGAGAGAACTGTAGTTGGAGTGCAACAGGAGCTGGCCAAGGAAGTGCGGGTGGGGATGCAAAATATGGCAGCCAGCCTTGAGGGGGTGCGTTCGTGCATGATGTCATCTGCAGATCAGGCAGCAGCTATGCAAGCCCTAACATCTATCTTGCAGGAACTGCAGAAAACCCAGAAGGAAATCAGCACAGCTGTAATACAGTTGACCCAACACCTACAACAGCAATCCTGTCAACGCGTGCACGAATGCAACCTTGAACCCCTCAGGGCCGACCTGGCTGCCTACCATCGTGATGTGGCTGCTATTCTCAAGAACCAGAAGATCCCCCTTGCTGCAGTACTGCCCTTAAGACCATCACAGGGAGCAGCGACCGGGATGTCTGACTCCACGTCTTCTAACACTGAGGTGTGTGTTGCCCCTTCACAACCAACAACAACAAGGACAAAGCAGGCAACACACACATCAGAAGAAGAAGACATGGAACAGATCACATTCACAAGGAAAAGTACCCGGAAGCACTAGTCCCTGCCACATGGCCGACATTTACCAAGGTCCTGCGCTTTGTAACTTGCCAGTCTTGCAACAACTTTACTCAAGCACTGTTCTCCAAACCACTGTATATCTTGTCACCCAGCCCAGTGATTGTCTCTCTCCTACTCATTGCCAAATCCTGTCCCTCTGCACTGTCTGAAACAGCAACCCCAGCATGACAAATGCATTTTGGTAAACCCTTATGTTGGATCCCAATTTAAAATGTCACTATAATGGACTCACAGTCATGGACAATGTACATATAGCACTACAGCACTTTTCAATAAATAGCACTTACACCTCAAATCTGTCTCTGGGTAATGTGACATATCAACTGCGCAGTAGATAATTGGAATGTCCCTACTGTCAAATAACATAGCTTCTAAATACAACTGTCCAGATATTATGTAGTTAGAGAAATCTGCACAGTGACCATGATTGCATCATACTCTGCCCATCCTGAGGGAATAATCTGATGAAGTGAGAAACCATAGACCACCATGCTGTGTTGGACAGAAGAATGCTTCCTCAGGGAATAACTAAGTCATCAAATAGTGCCCGCTAAATGTTGTCAACATGCAAAAATAACACAATACACATGCCACACTAATCTAAGTAAACACTAAAAAAACTGCACAAATGAATGTGTCTGAGTTAACGTACAAATAGGTAATCATGCTGAACCGTGTCACAAATGATGTATGAGGGTCATGAAGACAAGATTACAAGATTGCCAATGAGAACTCATCTTATAAGGGTGTGCATGATCATCACACTGCAGTCAGACCTAAAACTGTTTCCCCAATATCAAGTCTGGAAGCACTGTTAGTGACTTTGAAAACAAACTTATCAACAGAAACACATTGTCATCCATATTAACTGTGATTGGTTGTTGCAACAAAGGGTAGACACTTTGCAAGGTAGCTCTGGGTTAGCTGCCAATCGTACAGCTCAGTTGGGATTTGTTTGTAGCATAGGACACAGATGTTATAGTACAAAAGAGATGTACACGGAATCCAAACCCACGGTCAAGTACCATTCAACACATACTATTAAGGGGTAACCAAATATTTATTAAAAGCTAACCATAGATGAGGAAACTGAGGGAAAAATCTTACCTACCCTAATCTACCCTGACTACTCATTACCCACAACTGTCCCTAACTAACCTAAGCTACACGTACTTATCACATGTAACGAAACGTTCTAAACATCTACCCCCCAACCCCCTTATAAGACGGGACACATTGAGGACAACACATACTAACCTAAACACATACTATACTATCCTATACAAATATATATTTTTTGGGTAAATAGTTTTTTCATGTTTTTTTTTTTTTGGGGGGGGTTTATTTTATTTTTTCACACAAGAACCCCAACATAGCCTAACACATGTAATAAGTCAAAAAAGAAACAAGCAGTACCCCCTACCCCCCACCCACTAACACTAACTAAACTAACAGCCTATACTAACCTAACACTAAGCCCCCTAAGCCCACTAAGTATAAGAACAAGGAAAGAGGAGGGAGGGGAGGGTATCATGTCCATCTAATCAACCGTCTAGAGGTTGGCCCTCCGGAGGGTCCTCTTGATATCCTTCACCCGCCGTTTAATGTGCTGCACGTCCCGGCTCAGGTGGCTCACCTTGCAGAGCACTTTGTCCATCTTGTTTTCAAGTCTATTGAAGGCGGCAGGGTCAACAGCTGGAGCAGTGGCAGTCTGGGTACCGGTGGAGGAGGTCTGTGTTTGCTGTCCTGCACCGGTGGCAATGCTGGGGCCAGGAAGTCCAGCAGATGTAGATGCAACAGAGGCAGCTATGGGTGGGGCCACTTGGCTCTCATTGGTGTTTGTTTCTGTGTTGGCTGTGATGGGCACAGTAGGCCCACCCTGTGGGAAGGCTCGCCATGCCCCGGAGGCGCGTTCATGGCGATATCGCCGGGCCATCCTCCGGAACCCCGACTCCACCAGCAGGATGTGCTGGTATCGCATGGCCCGGTGCTGAAATTCACGGACCTGGTCTGGAGTCATGTTAACTGCTGTGAAGACAAATGCAGATATGCCACATTAGTAACTGCATTGTGTGAAACAGCACAACAAGTTAATCCGACAATACATCTACTGTACTTCTTACAGCTCATATCACGATACAGAGCATCGAATGTCCCTGAGGAAGTACATGGCAGGCCAGACAACAAAGGTCACATCACACAAAGCACATTCATAACCCACAAGATGAGTAACAACTGGCCTTGACTTGCAATCTGAGTTCTGACAGTTATCAGCTAAGAATCATGCTGCATATCCTCCACCAAGAGCTGGGCTACAAATGTCAGTGTACAGAAAGCAAAACTAAAGCCACATGGTCTGCAAGTTGTAACTGGAATTTCCAGTATGGTACCAAGTGCCAAACCTGAGTGTGTATACTAGTATGCAACCAAAGTGTCACTTCTTCACAGGTATGTGTAACATACTGGTAGCATCAATACTAGGTTCCCCATTCACAAACCCATGGCCGTGTTTGAGGGGGGGCGGTGGATATACAACTATAATTTGCCAACAACATGTACACCGAGGAGTGTATAGGCTAATCCACACATGTTTGTCTCTACAGACACACCACAGGTAAGGTCTATCTACATTTTGGAGTCAGCAAACCCTAGAGCACTCATAGGGTCAGACATGTCAGGAAAATCAGAACTTAGTACACAACATATACTTCCAGTGAGGCTTGACTTACATCAGACACAGAGTTGCTAGAACACCCATGATCATGAATTGCATGCACACCTAGGCCATTACACTCAGGTTCCACAGACTTGATGCACTACATGTGGAAGTACATGATGCTAGGAGGTTCTACCTACTGTTTCAAAATTATGTAGGTAAATAGTGAAGCAGATGTCTATTGGGAAGCTATTAGCTCCACCAATCTTAGAGAATGTGGGTCTGACAGGCTGACTAAATAGGGGCTGACTTCCATTGCGACTCTTGGTGATACAAGTGTCAGAGACATGACTATCCCCTGTACTCACAGTGGGGCCTACAGGGATGTCCTACAATCCCTACATGATACCATTGGATACGCACTGGCTAACTCCAAACATGTGAAAACTGCATTCCCACTCATAGAACAAGTGAAAAACTTGACCCCAGCATCACACCTTGGTATGCGTCCAACTCACACGAGTCCATAACCAGCAAACACAACACATAACAGACATATCAACACTTACTGTAGTGGTTGGAGTCCTCAAATGTCGTCACCTCTCCCACACTGTAGGGCGCTGGTCCACCTGTAAGGTATGGAAGGAAGAAATGTGCTCAAAATCTGTGCACAGTGCAACATTTTCAGTATCATTTACAATGTGTAGGCTGAATAAGTAAATGGCAGCCATTCAGACATGATGGTACTGCATCTGATATTTCACGGCCAACTTGTACATAGCATGGGTCTCCTGTGACAGTTACACACATATCTGCACACATACATTGGCCCTAACTATCATGTGGTTGCAAACTTGCCCCATAATTGGTGAGCACTAAAAAATATGGAGTGTAATCGTCTCATCATGTGCATCGAAGAGAAACATCCAACGCCTGGTTACTTGAGGACTGCATTACCAGTCAAACATGCCTTGTGGCCATGACACATTTATTGCATATAGACTCAATGTACAGAGGGAGGGGCAGGGACTCATGTAAGCCATCCTGTTGTTACAGTATAGTCAATTGATGTGGCCCAGCTATGGTGATTTGCACCAACCATGGAGATGTAAAGCCATGTGCATACACTTGGTCTGCCATCCATATTTGGATTGTGGCTCAACCAATTCCAACAAACATCTTACAATGTTAGCTGAGGGCACCTTACACCTTTCCACGATGTATTCAAATCATGAACTGACATTTATCCTAAAAGATTAAGAAACACAATAATCCCACACATTCATAGTACTTCTGTGAACGCTTTCCTTCCACACTCACCAGACTCACATGAGACCAATGTTTGAGCCACTTTGCTATTATAAATTGTTGTGAAGGCAGCACTCATTTTCAGCATCATGTAGTGATTCTAAAGTCAGTCTAGCAATTGCGTCAACATAGTTGGCCTAAATGTTGGTACATCTGTACTTCTCTGTCAATAGTACCCTATATAGACATGATTGGCTCCTATTTTGTTAGCTGTGCTGACAGAAAGGGCGCACCAATTTCCTTCATGGTAAAGTTACCTGTAAGTTTGCTGAGCACGTGCTACCTGACACCTAGCAATTGTGATCCTTGCCATAGTGCATCAATGATCCCCTCATTTGTCCCCAAAATTACACACAGTCATCAAGTTAGGTGGCAGACATTGCTCTAATCCACTGATGTCACAACAGAGCATTCATTTTTGCACAATAATAATAGTCGTACTCACCAACAGTGCCACCAATCATGATTCCCAGGTAGTCCAAGAGATCCTGCTCCCTGGTGATGAGGTCACTCCTCTGGCTGGCATACACACATTGCAGGTGATGCAGCACCTTTCCCCACCGGAATCTGCGCGCCTCTGTCGGGTAGCCCTGTATGACCCTGCCCCCTGCCTGGATCATGAGCGGCAAGAAATGTGTAACCAGCCAGATGAAGCCCCCCAACTCCTCTTCCCCCATCCTGCCAAGACGTGGCCTACCAGACATACTTATAGAAGAAGATAAGGAATAGGGGTAAAAGAAAAAGAAAGGGGAAATGGGTGAAAGTAGGGGTAAAAAGACAGAAAAAAAGTAAACCTAAACACTAAAAGAGCCCAACTATCCCCAAATTAACACTACCCACAACAGACTCCCACAAACAAGAAATACACAAGATAAATGGACAAATGTAGACAAAAAACAGTACTACAGTATACACAAACAAAATTTATTTCACAAAAGGACTTTACAGATAGCACACAGGACAAATACAGCACAAAATCTCTGGACAACACTCTCTACACAGCCACACAGTCTAGAAGGATCATAGACTGCAAAGTGAAAGTGAAAGTACACCCACTGTACATGATCTGTAAACAGGATATCCTATTACATCACTTCCTGAATGAAAAGTCCCGCCTTTTTCGCGTTATGCGTCATTTTTTGTTGCACAAAACTGTATTTGCGTCATTTTTTTGACGCACAGACGTGAATATTAACCCGCATCCATATAATGATACATGGACTGTACAAATATCTGGATGCGGGCTATATTTCACTCCTGTGCGTCAAAAACAACAACGCAAAAACAGTTTTGTGCAACAAAAAATGACGCACACCGCTAGGGACGTCAAAATCACAGTGCATTAACTGTTTTGGGGCATTTTTACATTTTTTTGGGTTATTTTACTTTTGGAACACATCAGAGATTGGCTAATTGAAGACAGTATGGTGTTGATGGTGTATGTTCACATGTGTGACATCATACTGCAGCGGAACATCATCCACTACACCCTTCACAGTATGTTTACAGATGGCTGACGTCATAGATGGTCATATGTGTGGCCCACATATATGTATGGCACAAATTGTGCATGTTTGCCATAAGGATAGGATAGCAATGTGACACACATATGTACAATACCTAATTGCCTTTGGCTCAAAGTGTGTGCTTTGACAACTAATTTGTTGGTTGACCAGGTGTGTGTGTACATCACATGAAGCATTATTGTACATTTGGTTGTATGAATGTGACGTCCATGTGTCCAACCCTAAGATGCAAGTAAATATTGGAATGAGCAAGGGCATGTGTTAGTCATACATGTAACAACACCCGCAAAGTATACTTCCAAGTTTTAGGGTCACGTAGACACCACATGTGACATAGCATGCACCAGATGGATGGCAGACACATGTTCATGTCAAAGGTCCACAATTTCTACATCCTATGTCCTAGAGTATTGGTAAGAGCTTCCTAGTCACTAGTTGATGAATCCCACAGTGAGTCATAGACATGCATTGATGAAGTGGGTACCATGTTGTTTGCACAGACAGACAAGGGTCAATCTCATATGTATGATGACACCACAGTTGAGGCCATAGAAGTAAGCCCCAACTATCAAGTGGCTGTGGTGGACCAGCATACAAGACAGCACGTGTCCACATATTTCCAGTGATCAATTGCACATAGGTGTCTTGTTCATGTGTGTGGTCCAATGATGATCCTGTAGATTTTTTGGGATGTAATTTGTCACAGTTCGGACCAGGACTCATCATGTGTCAGTGGCAGCTATTCCTGTAACTACTGAGTATCCTTTGTTGATCAATGTGAGTAGAGTAGATGTGGACATGTGAACCAACATGTGGATGGTCCCACCCTGTCACTAAAGACGTGTAATGAGACAGTCAACAGGGCAACCTTGGTGTGCTGACTGAGATAATGTCTCAATTGTCATGTTCCGGCAGGTATCAATACAAAAGTTGTACACAGGTTGGCCTCTGCACTTCCCACTGCATCTGGGAACATCATAGCCCCTGTGCTGTTTATTCTCGCAGCTATTCAGCACACACGGCCCATCACTATGTTGTGCGCACTGTGATGCTGTGTGTGAACTGTCATGGTCCTGACATTTGTGTATTAGTCATGTACATTATCAGAGGTTGCTGGTTGTGCTGAAAGCCCCGTACCCAAGCCCTGCCAATGACCCTGGGACACTGTCACACTTTGTCATTCATGCATAAATGCAACCCAGAAAAGGGATGGGCCATGAATTTTGCATTTCCAAGAGGATTGAACTCAAATGGTACAGTTAAAAGGCAGATGATGCTATACAATGTATTTGTGTATGCATGGTAGAAGCCCATGCCCAATGCCCCCTGATGAATGGCAGGTTTGACAACGCAAGTGTGGTACATATGTAGACACAGGGATACTTTAGTGTGACGCACTGACAGTTGCCAGTCAGGCTGACAGAATGCAAGATGATTCAGGAGCCAGCTACTGGGCAAGTTACATAATCAGTGGTCTGACTGAGACTGTTTGGAGGACAAACTAGACAGTTGACATGTCCATCTGTGTATGTCCTGTGTTTTTGAAGGTGACAAATGAATCCAGTGGCTGTGTTACACGGCTTAATTACTATAAATGGTTGACGATGTATTCGACATCATGGCTACTACTATGCTGTTCCAGGCATCATCAGGGGCAGTGCTTTTTGTAATGGGTGGTGTGCATGGAGGTATTCACAGGTGTGGGCTGCATCTATTTCTCACCAGTCCTGTAGGTGAGACTTGCATTCTAAGGGCCAACAGACATTTTCACAAGGGGAAGCAATCTACATGTGCTAACAGGGCTTTGAAACTAGGAGACAGTGTATAAATTGACCTGGCGTCAATGCAGTCAGATGTTCTTTGACAATGGCATACCTTAGGAAAGGGTGTAGCACACTGGTTTGCTAATCTTGGTCTGTGTTTGTAGAGGAGGTATTATCAGGGTACACATCTTAGTATTCCAGGGACCTCTTCCGACAGGTGGGTTGTGACCAGGTGCATGGGTGTGTGATGAGTTAGGAAATGGGCTGACATGTACATGGAATGTCATGTGCGCAATGCATGTCATATGTGTGGCACTTGTGCTGTCTATGTTCTGCTTCTATGGAACTCTAGTCACAGATATTCCTTGCAAATATTGGATGCAGTTGGACTAACTGCTGTCAAGGGTCTTGTCAGACATTCCTGTTAGTGATGCCAAAGCACATTGACTGCCTCATGTATGAGGCTTGTATTCCCCTTGTTGAGTGATGGTGTCATAGTTGTGTGCCATATGCTGCGTTGGACCTTGATTTCAACAAGTATGTGTGAAATAGTTGTGGTCCTCTGCTATAGGCCTTCAAAGGAGATATGTGCATGATATATGTCATTAAGAGTGTGTGTGTATATGACCATTGTATGTTAGGCATCACATAAGCTCTGGGATGTTCCGTGTCCTACTCAGTATCTCAGCAATGCTCCATGAGGCAACACTCTTATTCTGATAAGTAGAGATGAAGGTGTGTAAAAAGGAATAGCCAGACCATGATATGGTGATTATAATAGGTGTTTATTTAAAATAGTTAACTAAAGTGGTGAAGGTGATCATTTTCAGAAGAAATTATTTACAATCTGTTGCCGTCTGCGTACACCAGCAGCTGTGTTCTGTAGTTCCCCCTCCTGTTGCAGGCCATCATCCTCGTCTTCCTCCTCTTCAGGCATGTGTGGCTCTGGTTCCAGGAGGGGAATGTTTCTTCTGACACAAATGTTGTGCAATATTGCACATGTGAGGATGATCCTACAGACCATCTCGAGGGAATATAGGAGGCTACCACCAGTGATGTCGAGGCAGCAGAACCTTGACTTGAGGATGCCAAAGGTCCGCTCGACAATGCTGCGTGTCCTCCTATGGGCCTTGTTGTATGCACGCTCTGCAGCTGTACTCGGGTTGCCAAATGGTGTCATAATACATGGCTGGATGCCAAACCCCTGATCAGCTGCAATAGAAAATGAATGGGATCATGTTGATGTAGCTGGCACTATTGAAAAGACCTTTAATGGCAGTAGTTGTCTTGTGTTGTCTGTGTCTCTTTTGTGTACTAATGTGACATCCTATGCTTGTAGGCTATACCATCTGCATGGTGTTGTTTCCTTGGCTGAACAAGTGTTTGTCTGCTAACCGTTTGTCAGCAATATGTTTTGGAATTTTCAGTAGAGTGTGCCCTCCCTAGCATTGTGACTTGTGATACAGGTGTCCGTGTGTCTTCACTGGGGGTGAGATGATAGTTCCATGCAGAGTTAAAATTGAAAGTGTTGTTAGCATGTTCATTTGAAAGTACCCTGGACATCCCATACCTTTAGACTTAGGCAATGTATTAATGTAAAGGTCATTAGGACACTTACAATTTGCAAGGTGACATTTAGGCAACCACACTCATTGACGTATTCACATTAGGCTGTACAGTAATTTCCGATGTGTGACAGGTTCAATGCTGAGTTAAGAAACATGGCTAGCGATGTCACGACCTCAGAGTGTTCCTGTTGACATGTTGCTGTTGTGGTGTATGTGTTGTGTGTCCTAGTGGGTTGCTGTGCAGTGTATATATATGTAGGTTTTTGTACTTACCAGCAAGTAGTCCATTGCCATACCGTCCATCCTGGAAGTGTTGATTGATGGTGCAGTGACGAAAGATGTATGAGTCATGTACACTCCTAGGATATTTAGCCACGATGTTGGTGATCAATCCTTGGTGATCGACAATGGCCTGCACGTTGATGGAATGTGTGTGCTTCCTGTTGCGGTAGAGGTGTCCAATTGCAGCAGGTGGCACAAGGCGTACATGTGTGCAGTCGATTGCACCAAGGACATGTAGGAAGCCACTGATTACGTAGAACCCCTGTTTAGTTTCCTGCTGCTTCTGCAGTGTCTTAGAGAAGCAGATGTGGCGGGGTGTCAGTCGAATGATGGCATCCAGTACTTTGGGCAAAAAGGCGGAGAATGATGGTTGTGATATTCCGCCAACCAGGGCACCAGTTGTTTGAAAAGAGCAACTTGCCAGCATATGAAGTACAGAAAGCAGCTTGGTTTCTGTTGGGATGGTGTGGGGTGTCACCAAAGTGGGGGCCAACTGCTGTTCAATGTTTCGCAGCAGCTGCTGAATGGTCTGCCAATTCAACCGGTACCTCTGTATGATGTCGTGTTCCCTGAGGCCCTGAAGGGTTGTTCTTGGGCGGAATATCCTCTCCTGCCTTCTGCGCTGCCTTTGGGGTCCCTGCTGGTGTTGTTGTAGCTGCTGTTGTTGTTGCTGGGCTCTGCGTCTGCGTGCATGCTGGATTAGAATGACCTCCATGGCTCCCTGTTGCTGCTCTGCTGCTCTGCTGTTTGTTCTGTGTGTTCTGATTAAATACAGGTGTGTTTGCCCCATTTTAACGCCTGCCCTGACCCAGGCGTTAATTTTTGACGCAAATCGGGCTGTGTGTCATTTTCTGGCTCCGCCTCCCGGCCGTGCGTCATTTTTGCCCGAAAGCATAAATACGACGCACGGCCGTTTAAGCCATTTTTTGGACGGGAACACCTACCTTGCATATAATTAACGCAAGGCGGGTTGCCACATCCAAAAAATGACGCACACAGCGGAATTTTGTCGTCCGCGGGCTTGGGCGTCAAAGTTTAAATAAGGGGCAACGTTTGCGCTGATTGTGCGTCAAACTTTTTGACGCACAATCGGTGCAGACGGAGTATAAATATGCCCCTCGGTGTCCGGCATCTAAGGAGTGGGAGTGAGGCTGGTGGCAAGTTTAAAGCCAATACTACTAACCAGAAAAACTGCCTTTAACCACCAGAAAGCCCATGGACCACCCTTACAGCTACCAAGGCTTGTCTGCCACCTGCCTGGAAACTGGTGGCCACACAATGTTCACTGACTCAAGGGCTCCCACTCAGCATAGAGATCAACATTGCCAGTAGCCCCTCTTCTTTGGGACTGCAGCCTGAAGGATGTGACTTCAACTGGAACAGCAAGCATCTTTGGTATGACCAGCCTGATGATTGACATCTAGGAGCTACCTCTGCACCCACAGCCATCAGATGAAGTGGTGAAGATCCAAGTGTTGCTTCCTGGTCCTTGCCCACCAAAGGCCTCTACATCCACATGGCAGAGTGTGAGTCCACCCCCAAGTCCAGTTTTGCAACAAAGTGGAAAATGCACCAGCCACTGCGGATCATTCAGCATCACTGACAGCCAAGTCACTTCTGCAACCGGACTCCCTGGGCAAGGTAACAAAAGTCTGACTGTTGAAATTTGCTCTAGGTCTAGAACTTTAAGTTCCCGTGGGTTCGTCGGAACTCACCCTACAAGTACCCAAGTGCATACTGCTATTTTCCCCATTGACTTCAATGGAAGCCCTTTAAATGTGCAAAGTACTGTATTTTCTAAAGATTAAAAAACTCACAGCTCCAGATGTACACAAGCTACTAAGTTCATTTTGGTGTCTAAATTGAGAATAAATAAGATCTATTTTTCTAAATTGTTGTCATATTTCTGATGATCCGTGTCATTTACTTATCGTCCATGTTCGAAATGTGAAATGCTTTATACATGTTCCTTTAAGTCACCTAACTGCTCTTTGCACACTACCAGGACTGAGCTTGGGTTTGATGAGAGTGAATTCGAGGTCCACTAATGGGTATTGTGTTGGTATTTCATGGTAAGACTACGTAGTCCTACCATATTATAATAACTTCACCTTGCTACAGTGGAGCACTGTTACCTCAGTCGGAAAAGGGGACCAGAGCTCTTCAGTTGAATTTGTTGGTGTCTCAGATATTTGTGTGCATGGAAATCCATCTTCTATCTTTGACAGCAGTCTGCATCCAAGAGGAGCTCACTTTCCAGGAAGATTGTCTGAGCGGCAATATTTCCTCCTTGGCCTCTTTCCATATGACGAAGGGTCTGTTTAACCACATGTGCCTCCTTTGGGGGTCCCCTTGGATGGACCTCTTTGCTAATCCCTCCAATACAATGCTTCCAATCTTTTGCTCGGGCTTCGGTGGTGAACACCTTGTCTTTTCCATGACCGGAGGGCCTGTTTTATGCATTTACTCTGATTCCCCTCCTCCCAAGGGTGCTTTAGATGATTCAGAAGGTGAAGGTGTCGGTGGTTCTGATTGCTCCATTTTGGCCTTGTTGCCCCGGTTTCCTTTACTTCGCGAGTTGTCCACGAGCCATTTTCTCTAACTACTGTTGATTCTGTCACCTCTGCAGTTTCTCTACTGTCATTCAGTCATCTCTGCAGTCTGCAGTTGATGGTATTGTTCTTGAGAGGCAGTCATTAGAGATGCGTGGGTGTTCTCGTGGGGTGGATATCGACATCCAGTCTTCTAAAAAGTCCTCTCCCATTTCTTCATAGCCTAAGAATTGGGGTTCTTTTAGAAAATGGGCTTCTGTTCATAAGTATGACCGAGTAACTAGAGTAACCGAGTAACTAGAGACCCGTTTCGTATCTTTGGAAAAAGGTGATGACCTCTACCTTGATTCACTGGGTACAACAAGCTATTGTCAGTAGTACACCTCTCTTGATTTGATTCCTCCTTCTTCTGTACAGGCAGGTCCACTAGATCAATCTCAACATCTTGGGTGGAGGTAGGGGGACTTTCTCAGTCACTAGATATCAGTGCCCAGAACCACCATGCAAGATATAGCATCTCCTTTGAAGGACATTGCTCACTGGTTCCCCTTTTAACGTGAAATCATCAGAAAGGGGCCGTAAGCCTTCTGTGAAGTGCCAAATCACCACTAGTGATTGTTTATGTGCAGGAAGGGACACCTTCCCCACATAAACAATCAAAACCCTCAATGCAGACATCCTTGCTGCGTTAGCGCCAGCGCTGGAGGAAACGCATAGCTGGCCCTTTTCTAATAAATATGGCTCCTCCCTGCATTTCTAAAGTGACGCAGCACGGCGCTGCCAATTTTGGCGCAGCTTGTAAATCTAGCCCCAAGTTTCTAAATCTTTCCTAAACCTCATTAACTCACCAGTGAGGCAGAGAGCAGGAGGAAGAGAGCTCCAGAAAGCTGGAGCCAGTACTGAATACCGGTGCCACTCATTCTTTTCATTTTAAAAGTCGGAATTGTCAGCATATTGGATGAAGAAGAGCATAGCAACCAACCAGGATTATAAATCTTGATTCTAGTTTAAAAAAATTGGGGGCCTGGGTCATGATGGGCCTTAAAGGTAATTCAACAGGGCTTGCATATAATCATCTGTTTTCAGGATGCCAGTGGGGGTCCAATAAGAACAGGGTAATATTGCTGTCTATGGGTTGATTAAAAATAAGTCTGGCTGCCTGATTGTATGTAGTCTGCAATCTACTTACTTGATTTTTTGGAATAGATAAATATAAGATATTTGCATAATCCAGGTGGGACGTGATTAAAGCTCTCACCACTGTGATTAGTGCATCTTTATTAAGGAACCTAACTAACTTCTTGATGCTCTGGAGCATAGAGAAACAAGTAGAAATCACATATCTTATCTAGGGTCGTAAGGACAACTCAATGTCTATGATTACTCCCAGACTTTTTGCAGATTTTTATCAGGAGAGGAGCATCCACATTTCTGATGGCCACGAAGAAAGAGTCTATAAGTCTGCTTTTTTGGTCATTAGATAAATTTCAGTTTTTTCCTCATTACGTTTTAAAAAGTTGCTGCCCATCCAATCCCAGAAAAAACATATTATGGAGTGAAAGTTCCCGTGGGAGGCAAGGAAACCATCAAGTCTGATAATAAGCTGAGAGTCATTAGCGAGTTGTAGATTCTGGAGTTTAAATGATCCGGGCCTGAATAAGAGGTCTAATATATATATTAAATAAACAAGTGGGGAGAAAAAGATTAACCCTAAGGGACTCCACACTACTGCTGTGATGCCACGCCCTTAACAAGACCCAAACAGATCAATTGCAAGCGGTCCTTCAGGAAAGATTTTATCCAGTTGAGAACAGAACCTCAGAGGTCAGCAGCTTCTGTCTGGTCCACCAACAATTCAGGTTTAACCATATCAAAGGCTGCTAACAGCACCCAATCCAGCTTGGTGCATATTAAAAAAATTCGAGGTTTCAAGATGGGTGCATACATTTTGTGCCACATGAACCTTTAACAGTTTACATGGGAAAAGCATTAATGTGATTAAACAACTATTTTTCAAAAGAAGGGAGTCTTCTGCTTGTTTTTTTTGTTTTTTTTCACAAAGAGATTAAAACTGCTCCCTTAATGAAGTGTGGTATGCTTTCCTGTAGCAGGGAGGAATTTAATAAAGACAGAAATGAGCCCAAGATTTCCGAAATGTTTTAGAATTTTGGTGCGCTGAGATCAGTTGGCGAGAAAGATTTCACTCTGGACATAATCTCCAAAAGATGCTTTTCAATAAAGGCCGGAAAGCTAGAAAGCAAATAAGGGTGTTGTCCAGTGGGAAGGCAGGCAAATAACCCTATTGCCAGGCATGATATTATCAATAAAAAAAATATTGAGCCTATTTCAAAATTCTTGTGAGGGAATGTTATTCGGAGATAGTATTGTGGGTTTAGAAAGCTTAGACACTGCTTTAAAGATATCCTTTGTGTTATTATTATATTGTAAGAAATTTGGGGCATATTATGAGCCCCTCATGCCACCGTAGCATCACTTTTCTTGACGCTCCAGTGATGCAATGCCCTGCGACGTATTTACAAGGTAGAGTTAAGCAACTTTTTGTTGCTTAACGGCACCTTGTAAATACGTCCCCTTCACATGCAGCCCTTTGTGTGGAAGGGGTGTGCACTGGGTGTTCCTGTGGGCATGCCAAAGCAACACACATTGTATTTTCACGCTGCCTCAAGTTTTCATATACCTGAGGCAGCGCCAAAATTAAACGCCACCCCAGGGGTGGCGTTAGCAACGCGCAACAAGAACGAATACTTTTATTCCTCCTCTTTTTTGCTTTTTCTATGTTTACTGCATTCTGCAGCACACATAGAAGGAGCAAAGTGCTGAACATGACTGTTTATGTGCCCAAAGGTGTCCCTTCCTGCACATAAACACACAACAATTATTTCAAAATGAGGCTTTGGCGCTTCTGTGTGTGCTGCATTTTGCAGCACACACAGAAGTGCCAATTCACCAAGCAAACCCCTCAAAGTAGACATCCTTGCACGATGGTGCAAGGATGTCTGCTTTGGCACTAGACAGCTCAATTTAGCACCAGTGCAGGGGACAACACAGGGGTGCTCCGTATTCAGATAAATATGGCTCATCCCTGCGTTGTGAAAATGACAGAATGAGGCGCTGCCAATTTTGGCAAAGCATCGGGCTCCGTTATTTTTCATTGAATATCGGCCTCAGTCTTAGTGAGAAGAACTAAGGCTTTATAATCATTCAAACCATTAAATAAAGGATTGCGCTGTCCGTGGAGTAGTCTCAACACCAGTTCTGGCCTGATTGGCAGACCTTCAATTTAGCAAGTTGTAATTCTTCCGAAAACCACTGGGAAGATACATGTGGCTCAGAAGAATTAGACTTAAATTTACAAAAATGGGCAGATTTATCGCAGGCTCTAAGCAGCCACTTAGGAATGTCCTTTTGCATGAAGGGCACATTGTTGCTTAGAAGGTGCATGGAGTCAAGGAGTGTGATATGAAAGTTACCCTTATCGACCCGAGACCAATTATGAAAGCAATTAGGTTAATTTTCTGTTTTTGAAGTCCATCAATACTAAATTTATTTAAAAAATGATCTGACCAGATGAAATACTTCCAACCTTATTAAAGAAAGATTTGCTGAGGGTATACGCTTTAATGTGTGTGGGGACGGAGATATGCTGCTCTAAATTAAGATTCTGAAGGAGTTCCCAGAATCCAGAAAGTCCTGAGAGAATGTTCTTAATGAAGTGCAAGTAGATTGCCGGTGGATGAACGTGCCGACAGAATTGCATCCGGTGGGGCAGAGTGCATGTTTGTAAGGCTTTAAATGTTCTTTCCTCCACTCCCTTCTTTTAAATGTCTGCACATCAGATAATTTGCTAATAATAATAATTGTAGCAATAATGTGTTCTTATAGAGTGCTTCATATCGGGCGAAAAAGATGACAGCATGCTGATCCTGTCGTAATTGCGCTCTTCCTCGCTATTCCAGTGCCGCCCACAATTCTGCCACCTCAGCAACCTTATTCTATTTTGACCTGCAAAAGGGAGGACAAAGGTTGGAGGTGAAAAACAAAACTAGCCCTAAACCTGGCTGTCAGTCCCGTGCTCTCCGTATTAATACAGTTGTGCTGTCTGAGGGGCACTTGTGGTTGTTTTTCTAGCTGCAGAAATGTCTATATTCCACGCACCGTTTTTCTACACTGTGATGGCACACACTAAGGCTAGTGCTTCGCGTGGCGTGAGAAGTACGCGTCTCACTGCCAACTCTATAGAATCAGTTCTACAGCATCCGGCAGAGAGACGATCCATTTCCACAATCGGGCACTCAATGATGAAGCTGTTCACAATGGATGCTACAGTCTCTCTTTTGTCACTATAGGGCCCGCGGCAAGGGACCTCCGCCGTGGAAGCTTGCTGGAGTCATTCAGGAAGGTGCTGCAAGAAAGGGATACATTGTCTCCAGCACAGACTTAACCCCCATGTGTATCCAGCCAGCTTTCTACTTCAGAGGCGGAAGCCCAGCAGAGACTTGACACATTGTATCTCCTGTGGATTTTACGTCTTCGGTGTCTGGCTCTCCTGGTAATTAGAATATAAGAATATTTTTCAAACTAATGCTCCCTGTGTGACCTCCACTGTACGATAGTGCAGGTGAAAACAGACTTGGTGATTCAGAGAGAAGGGTCAGGTGTCACCAGCAGTGCGCTGCTAACTCTGCATCTACACCTAATGCTGATGTGTCCCTCAGGGCTGTGGGTGGCAGTGATTGTAATGGCAGTCAAGCGCATGACAATTTGTCACCTTTGTCTTATTTTAGCTATGAGACAGGCTGCATTCCTACACAATAGCATAACCTGGCAGCACCCTCACCCATATTACTTACTGCCCCACCCAAGGAATCGATGGATATGGTAGTGGTTGTGGCTAAGATGGCTGGGAATGAAAAGAGAAACCAGCTCAACTATGAGACACCTCACCCTAAGGCCAGCCCCCTACAACAATGGGTGACGTCAAAGTCAAAAACAAAGTCCACCACCACCTTCCGGAACGCGGCGAAGGGGGCACGAGATAAAAAATATCAACGCTCAAAGTCTCACTTCAGCGGCAAACGCATTGCAGAAGGCAGTATTCCTATTTTTTCCTTTACACCTGGTGACTGCCCAGCCACTTCAGAGAAGCTTACTGCTTTGGTATGTCTGGGGTACCTTCATACAATTATCCTATTGGCAATCCAGAACAATCATTACACAGTATAAGCATGGCTTGGGTAGAGGCTGCAACATCAACAGATCTAAATATAGTCAATTCATCACATCTCTGACTCCCTCCTCTGCTATTGAACCCTCACTGTCTACAATTATTCAACCAATGCAGGTTCAGCGCACAGAGGCACTTAAGCATTATTCCCAGGTCAGAAGTGACAATCTACAGATACAGCAATCTGTAGCTGAAATCACATGGAACGTCTCTACCCATACAATGCAGGTCTTGGTGCTCCAGCAATGAATGGCTGACACAGAAGAGGTTGGTACGGACTCAGTAAAATCAATCTGAGATCATGAGAGTCACCTTCTCCAGCTGCAGGTCAAGATTGAAGATTTGGAGAATCACCAGCAGCGTAATAACTTTAAGGGTGTTTGGCATACCTAAGGGGAAAGAAGGAGATGATTCCCGACAATTTAGCATCCAATTGTTTATAAAGGTCTTTCTGGAGCTGTCAGACTGCCAAATTCAAAGGGCTCATCATTTTCCACTTCAACAGGACACTACTAAATCTAATTAGGCATGCCCTTGGCCACTACTGATATATATTGGCAACTACTTATTGTGGCAGGTGATTTGTTTTAAAGGCACACCCAGTAGCTTCCATCATAGTGGATTTAGTATCATTTTATGTCAGCACAGATTTTTGTAAGCCTACAATGTATAGACTCTGGTGTAGCACCACTTTCCTTAAATCAGGTCCGAAGTTTATTCCTGATAAATTATTTTATTGGGTGTTCGTGACTGCATATGTCTGTTGATCCATCAGTATCATAATTATGCCAATGATTCATGACAAAGAAATATCATTAATACACCACTACTGTTGGAATTCACTTGATATGTTTGTGTGCCCCTCTGGGGGTCACCAGCACTTACACAATGTCCTCTATCATATCTTCTATCTGCCAATGTATATTTGTAAATTACTGCACGGTATTTGGTAGTGTGTGTAATAATTGGACTTCTCCTTTTCTAAAGAAAAAGTACTTTCTGGACAATCAACTAATGAGTGCCAGTGATTGGTGATTACTAGCCCACACCACCTCCCTTGAGTAAGCCTTAGACTGCTCCACCTCACTACCCTGTGAGAGTCAAGCGCTACAACAACGCGTTTGGTTCCCACTGAGGACAACTGAGGATCTATTACTTGTGCTGGCCACACAAATAATAGTTCAATTTCCAACAATCCTGCTCTCTTTGATTGGTTAAACCTGGAATTATCTAAGTGGTCCGGGGACATACTTGTCTAATGAACTATGGAGAGGACTCTACTAATCGGGCGGCTCATCCATGGATGATAAAAACTAGAGCTGCCATTCAGGATTTGGCATGGGTTCATGGTTTAGTTGATGTGTGGTGTACTCTGTATCCCCAAAAGTCTGGCTATACTTTTTTTTTTTCTGTACCACATAGACAGTATTCACGGATATTCATGGATTGACATGGATTTTACAGTCCAGTAGTTGATTCAGTTTGCAAGTATGGAAGTCTGTCCTAAGATTACCTCAGATTACAATCCACTTTTGTTGAATTTACAGCTCCCCCCTATCGTAAGGAAAGGCAAGGTTTTACCTTCCCACAATCTCTTTTTTCTAATCTGGGGTATATTGCTTGGATGAATGATTCCCTCAGGTAATTGATTCATGTTAATATTGGCTTTAACACACCTCACATCACCTGGGACATAATGAAGGTGTACATAGAAGACACTACTTTCCCGTTAATCTTCCAGGCCAATAGATTTCAGAAAGAGGAAGCTTTTAAAGTTCATGCCCAACTTCATGAGGCTGAATACCTGCATTCCCAAGTATTAAGTATAGGGGCCATGATGAGCCTTTTATCTGTTCTATACTAGTAAGCTTCACTATATATTGGTTTGAAGACTGATTGAAAAAATCACAACCTTGGGCAGATTTAAGAGCCACTAGCGCCACTATTGTACTGCCATAGCGTCATTTATCTGACATTAAGGCAGCGCTAAATTGGCAGTTTCCCCACACCATATGTACAAAGTGGTGCTATGCATGCATTGCCCCACTTTGTAAACCCTTGTGCCACATTATGATTGTGCCAGGCATAATGTATGCAAGGGGGGGCAATCCACCACTAGGGGTTTGAAAAAATGGCAAAAGGAAATCTAACAGATTTCCTTGTGCCATTCCTTTCAGAACTTTTAACGCCTGCTCAGAGCAGGCATTAAAAGGGGGCTTCCATTATTTATAATGGGCCCCTTTATACTCGGCAGGTGTAGCGCCAGATTTTTGGCACTACTCTGGCAGAGTACATCGATAGCGTCAAAAAAAGTATGCAATTGCCCCTTACCCTGCGCCATGGTGCACCGTATTTTGCATACGGTGCACACATGGTGGCGGTAGGGGAGCGCTAAAGGGTGCAAGGAAAGTTGCGCTGCACTAGGTGCAGAGCCACTTTTCTGAAATCTGCCCCCAAGTGCCTTAGCCATAGGATGCTGCAATATGAGTATGGAGAAACCATTGGACGAGTCCTTGGTCAACAATTAGCAAAAAGGAGAAATAGCAATGCAATTAAAAGCATTAAGGGTAATTACAGTATTCTCCACCATGGCACTCCTGCTATAGTGGAACAGTTTAAGGATGTCTATAAAGACAACAATGGTCATTCATCACCTGCCGTACAATCTAGTATCAATATTTACATTCAGAATGCACTTCTCTGTCTAAGCCCATCAAGAACTGTGGAATGGGAAAGGGATATTACAATTCAGGAGATTGAAGGGGTTATTAAGTCTTTTCTGTCAGCGAATGCAGCTGGAAATTATGCTATTCTGCTGGAATTCTACAAGACGTTTAGTCAAGTATTGCTTCCTCTATTGAGCTGGGTGTCAAGTGTCCAAAAAGTCTCTGAAACTCCTGCCCATGGAATCTTACCAACATTATAGTGTTTCTTAAAAAATAGAAGCCACCACAGAAGAGAGGGTCATACCAGCCGATCTCGTTGATCAATTCTGGTGTGAACATTTTTGCTAAAAGTTTAGCTGCCAAGCTTGCCCTTTTGACCCAGTACTTAGGTCCTGATTATGAGGCTGGCAGTCCAAAGACCGCCAACCCCCTGGTGGCTGTCTGACTGCTGCGGCTATGGTGGTCCGACCGCCACATTACAAGGTTGGCGTGCAGACCCTCCAACCTACCGCCATCCCTGCTAGGATTTCAGATCCTGATGGCCTGATGGCAGTGCAGGTTGTAATCAGCCGGGGTGATACTGAATTCATTGCTGCCCTGCTGAGTACAACCTTGTTCTCCACCAGCCTTTTCATGGTGGTTCAACCGCAATGAAAAGGCTGGCGGAAAACAAGTTCAGGGTGCCTCATGAGGGCCCCTGCACTGCCCATGCTTGTGGCATCGGCAGTGCAGGGGCTCTCCTGCCCAGCACCCTCAGAAAGTGCACTGTCTGCTGTGCAAACAGTGCTCAATTCAAGAGTGCTGGTGCCCCTTGCATGTGACCGCATTGCAGTCGGCTCTATTATAATCCGACGACAATGCTGCAGCATCTTTCCCACTGGGCTGACCAGCTGAAACCTTTGTTTCCGCCGGTCAGCGCAGTGGGAATGACGTAATGGGGTCAGTGGGGAGGTCACCAGCATGTTGGCGACCACTCCATTGGTATTTTGGTGGACGGATGTTTCCTTCTGCCAAACTCCTACTCAGATCCTTAGTTTCGCCACAACAGCATGACTTTGTTCCCGGCCATATAAATTTGGCAGTTGTCATTTTTGATGTGGCTAGCAACATCGGCAGTAGGCTGGGTATGGTTTTGTTGGACGCCAAGAAGACTTTTGACAAACTTTCATGGTTGTGTCTCTGGCCAAGGCTGCCAGTTATCTCCTTTATTATTTGCACTCTATACTGAACTATTTACAACATCTCAGCATAAATCGCTTGATTCCACCTGTCATTTTCAATGGTATCTAAAGAGCATACGCTGCTGATATGGTAATCTACTCTATTGGTCCCCTGTCTGCTATGAAACAAATTACACTTGAGACTGAGAGGTTCGGGGCTTTTTTTGACTACAAGCTTAACCTGTCTAAAACACAAATCACAATGAATTTTCAACCAAACTCACAATTCCTTTGGGCAGTCACTGCTGCCACCTACCTTGGGATCAAGATGTGTGCCAACACTCGCATTGTTTTGTTAAATTATGAACCCTTCCTAAAGTCTGTTATTGCAAAGATAGGGTCTTGGAACCTCCATCCAATTAGCATCATCTGACAATTTAATATTGTCAAAATGAAGATTTTACCAAAATTTCTCTATCTTCTTTTGGACAATCACATTAGGGGTTCCAGATCTCTTTTTTAGGCATCTTTGGGGGCCGACAAGCAGCTTTATCTGAGGGTGTCAGAGGGCCAGAATAACTATTCATCTTTGAAAACTTCCACTTAGCCAAGGCGGTCTGTCTCTTCTGGATTTTAAGTTGTACTTCTGGGCCGCATTTTGCTGTCACATGAAGAATAATCTCACCCAGCATGACCCTGCCTGTTTTGTTCAAGGGTATCAAATGGCCCTGTGATTGGAATCCAGGTTCTTTCTTAGTAGATGTGCCAATCAGAGTTATATCATAATTCTGATAGTAGATATACCAATCCAAATTCTATCATAATTTGGATAGTAGATGTATCAATCCGAATTATGTTTAACATCATACTGGTTGTTTTCTGAATTTGGGGGAAATTTTCACCCAATATTCTCATCTGTCTATTCACTCATTTATTCTGCTGTGTAGGAACCCTATCTTTCCATCTTTCTTCCACGATTCAGTGTTCAAAAGTTGGTGTAATCGGGCCATTAAGACTGTGGGTCAGATTTTCGACTCTGATGGGTTTTGTGTGTTTTTACTCTGCAAACACTATTTGACCTTCTCCAATAGTCCTTTTTTAAATACTTACAAATTCAAGACTTTTTTCTACACAATCCAGCAATTAAGGTTGAGGATAAGGATGCTGATATGCTCACTTACTTTTTCACCCTAGATGGCTGTAGGAAAGTACCATCTTGCCTGGCATGTTACCCCCATATTTCACTGTATATATGTTGTTTTAGTCTATGTGTCACTGGGACCCTGCCTGGCAGGGCCCCAGTGCTCATAAGTGTGCCCTGTATGTGTTCCCTGTGTGATGACTAACTGTCTCACTGAGGCTCTGCTAACCAGAACCTCAGTGGTTATGCTCTCTGTGCTTTCCAAATTGTCACTAACAGGCTAGTGACCAATTTCGCCAATTCACATTGGCATACTGGAACACCCTTATAATTCCCTAGTATATGATATTGAGGTACCCAGGGTATTGGGGTTCCAGGAGATCCCTATGGACTGCAGCATTTCTTTTGCCCCCCATAGGGAGATCTGACTATTCTTACACAGGCCTGCCAGTGCAGCCTGAGTGAAATAACGTCCACATTATTTCACAGCCATTTACCACTGCACTTAAGTAACTTATAAGTCACCTATACGTCTAACATTCACCTGGTGAAGGTTAGGTGCAAAGTTGCTTAGTGTGTGGGCACCCTGGCACTAGCCAAGGTGCCCGCACATCGTTCAGGTCAAACTCCCCGGACTTTGTGAGTGCGGGGACACCATTACACGCGTGCACTATACATGGGTCACTACCTATGTATAGCGTCACAATGGTAACTCCGAACATGGCCATGTAACATGTCTAAGATCATGGAATTGTCACCCCAATGCCATTCTGGCATTGGGGCGACAATTCCATGATCCCCCGGGTCTCTAGCACAGAACCCGGGTACTGCCAAACTGCCTTTCCGGGGTCTCCACTGCAGCTGCTGCTGCTGCCAACCCCTCAGACAGGTTTCTGCCCTCCTGGGGTCCAGGGAGCCCTGGCCCAGGAAGGCAGAACAAAGGATTTCCTCTGAGAGAGAGTGTAACACCCTCTCCCTTTGGAAATAGGTGTGAAGGCTGGGGAGGAGTAGCCTCCCCCAGCCTCTGGAAATGCTTTGATGGGCACAGATGCTGCCCATCTCTGCATAAGCCAGTCTACACCGGTTTAAGGATCCCCCAGCCCTGCTCTGGCACGAAACTGGAAAAAGGAAAGGGGAGTGACCACTCCCCTGACCTGCACCTCCCAGGGGAGGTGCCCAGAGCTCCTCCAGTGTGCCCCAGACCTCTGCCATCTTGGAAACAGAGGTGTTGCTGGCACACTGGACTGCTCTGAGTGGCCAGTACCATCAGGTGACATCAGAGACTCCTTCTGATAGGCTCTTACCTTTCTTACTAGCCTATCCTCCTTCCTGGGTAGCTAAACTTCCTTTTCTGGCTATTTAGGGTCTCTGCTTTAGGGAATTCTTCAGATACCGAATGCAAGAGCTCACCAGAGTTCCTCTGCATCTCCCTCTTCACCTTCTGCCAAAGGATCGACCGCTGACTGCTCAGGACGCCTGCAAAACTGCAACAAAGTAGCAAAGATGACTACTGCAACCTTGTATCGCTTCATCCTGCCGGCTTTCTCACCTGTTTCCTGGTGGTGCATGCTCTGGGGGTAGCCTGCCTCCTTCTTGCACCAGGAGCTCTGAAGAAATCTCCAGTGGGTCGACGGAATCTTCCCCCTGCAACTGCAGGCAACAAAAGACTGGATCACCGGTCCTCTGGGTCCCCTCTCAGCATGAAAAGCGTGGTCCCTGGAACTCAGCAACTCTGTCCAAGTGACTCCCACAGTCCAGTGACTCTTTAGTCCAAGTTTGGTGGAGGTAAGTCCTTGCCTCCCCACGCTAGACTGCATTGCTGGGTACCGTGTGATTTGCAGCTGCTACGGCTCCTGTGCACTCTTCCAGGATTTCCTTCATGCACAGCCAAGCCTGCGTCCCCGCCACTCTAACCTGCAGTGCACAACCTTCTGAGTTGTCCTCCGGCGTCGTGGGACTCCCTTTTGTGACTTTGCATGGACTCCAGTTCACTCTTCTTCTAAGTGCCTGTTCTAGTACTTCTGCGGGTGCTGCCTGCTTCTGTGAGGGCTCCCTGACTTTCTGGGCACCCCCTCTGTCTCCTCATCCAAGTGGCGCCACCCTGGTCCCTCCTGGGCTACAGTAGCATCCAAAAACCCTAACCGTGACCCTTGCAGATAGCAATGCTTGTTTGTGGAATTTCTGCATGGGAACACCTCTGCAAGCTTCTTCACTACGTAGTACATCCATCCTCCAAAGGGGAAGTTCCTAGTCCTCTTCGTTCTTGCAAAACACCAAGCTTCTTCCATCCAGTGGCAGCTTCCTTGCACCCTCAGCTGGCGTTTCCTGGGCTCGTGCCCACGATCGACACTGTCGCGACTCTTGGACTTGGTCCCCTTGTCTTCCAGGTACTCAGGTCCGGAAATCCACTGTTGTTGCATTGCTGGTGTTGGTTTTCCTTGCATAATCCCCCTATCACAACTTCTGTGCTCTCTGGGGGTTGTAGGTGCACTTTACACCTACCTTACAGGGTCTTGGGGTGGGCTATTTTTCTAACCCTCACTGTTTTCTTACAGTCCCAGCGACCCTCTACAAGCTCACATAGGTTTGGGGTCCATTCGTGGTTCGCATTCCACTTTTGGAGTATATGGTTTGTGTTGCCCCTATACCTATGTGCTCCTATTGCAATCTATTGTAACTTTACACTGCTTGCATTACTTCCTTTTGCTATTACTGCATATTTTTGGTATTGTGTACATATATCTTGTGTATATTTGGCATCCTCATACCGAGGGTACTCACTGAGATACTTTTGGCATATTGTCATAAAAATAAAGTACCTTTATTTTTAGTATATCTGTGTATTGTGTTTTCTTATGATATTGTGCATATGACACCAGTGGTATAGTAGGAGCTTTGCATGTCTCCTAGTTCAGCCTAGGCTGCTCTGCTATAGCTACCTTCTATCAGCCTAAGCTGCTAGAAACACCTCTTCTTCACTAATAAGGGATAACTGGACCTGGTACAGAGTGTAAGTACCCCTTGGTACCCACCACAAGCCAGGCCAGCCTCCTACATTGGTTGTGCAGCGGTGGGATAAGTACTTGCAACTACTTACCACTTTGTCATGTTGTACTTTTCATAAGAGAAAAATATACAAAACAAGTTCAGTGTATGTACACCTAACCAAAAAGTTTTGCTTTTCTTCTCTTACACTTTCTGCTAAGTGCTGAAAAGTACTCCTAAACTTTCTAAAAGTTTCAAAAAGTTTGATAACGTTTTTTTTCCTGTTCTTTAAAAAGTCTTGAAACTTTTTCTCTCTTCTCACTGTCCCTAAACCTTCTTCTATCATGTCGGATGTAGGAACTTCTCTTAAAATGGTCAATACAACATATGACAATCTTAACTTTAAGAGCCTAAGGAGTCTCTGCATTGATAGAGGTTTAGTGGTAGGAAAGAACCCTTCTAGAGAATTTCTGTTTAACATGCTCATTGAGAATGATAAGTCCCTAGCTGGCACTTCAACTGAGAAGTTAGTAGATAGCTCACACTCTGACTCAGGGGAACCCCTTGAGGGAGGTGTGCAGGGTTCTCTTCCAAATCTGCCCCTTAGCAGACCACAGAGCAATGCTGGTAGTAATAGAAGCTCCCATCATAGTAGGGATGTTTTTGCTCCTGAAGGCCAGGTTGTTAGAGTGCAAGCTGTTAGGGACAGGTCTCCCTCTGTTAATTACAATCTATCTTCTGTGTCTAAACATTACCAACCCACCCACCCTGAAGACAACATGTTAGAAAGGGAACTCAAAAAGTTGAGCGTGGAAGAGACCAGGCTGAAGCTTAAACAGCAACAGCTGGCTCTAGACAGGGAATCCCTAGACCTGGAGAAGGAGAGACAGAGGATGGGGTTTGGACCCCATGGTGGCAGCAGCAGTATGCCTGATAGCAATCCTGTGAGAGAGCATGATTCCAGGAATCTGCACAAGATAGTTCCCCCTTACAAGGAGGGGGATGACATTAACAAGTGGTTTGCTGCACTTGAGAGGGCCTGTATGGCTATCTTTCAATGGAAAAGGTAGGGATAGGCTCCTTACTGTGAGAGAAAGTGATGCCAATAATTTTGCAGTTTTGAAGGATGCACTCTAGGATGGATTTGGCTTAACCACTGAACAATACAGGATTAAGTTCAGAGACACCAGAAAAGAGTCCTCAGAAGACTGGATAGACTTTGTTGACTGTTCAGTGAAGGCCTTGGAGGGTTGGTTACATGGCAGTAAAGTTTCTGACTATGAAAGCCTGTACAATCTAATTCTGAGAGAGCATATTCTGAATAACTGTGTGTCTGACTTGTTACACCAATATCTAGTGGACTCAGATCTGACCTCTCCCCAAGAATTGGGAAAGAAGGCAGGCAAATGGGTCAGAACAAGAGTGAACTGAAAAGTTCATACAGGGGGTGACAAGGATGGCAAGAAGGATGGTAAGTCTTCTGACAAGGGTGGGGACAAATCTAAAAATGAGTCTTCATCAGGCCCACAAAAACACTCTGGTGGGGGTGGTGGATCCAAATCCTCTTCTAATCAAGTAAAAAAGCCTTGGTGTTATTTATGTAAAGTAAAAGGCCATTGGACAACTGATGCCAGTTGTCCAAAGAAAAACACCAAACCTCCCACTACCACAACCCCTATTGCAACCTCTAGTGCCCCTAGTAATAGCAGTGGTGGTGGGAGCAAACCTACTAATAGCCAATCCAAGGGAGTAGCTGGGCTCACTTTTGGTAATTTAGTTGGGGTTGGTCTTGTTAGGGAGATCACAGAGGCTGTGTTAGTCTCTGAAGGTGCCATTGATTTGGCCACCTTGGTTGCTTGTCCTCTTAATATGGATCATTACAAGCAACTTCCCCTAATCAATGGTGTTGAGGTTCAGGCCTACAGGGACACAGGTGCCAGTGTTGCCATGGTAATAGAGAAACTGGTACACCCTGAACAACACCTACCTGGTCACCAGTACCAAGTGACAGACGCTCATAACAATACTCTTAGCCACCCCATGGCTGTTGTGAATCTCAACTAGGGGGGGTTACTGGTCCAAAGAAAGTTGTGGTTGCTTCAGATTTACCTGTAGGATGTCTACTAGGAAATGATTTAGAGACATCAGCTTGGGCAGAAGTGGAGTTGGAGGCTCATGCAGCAATGCTGGGCATTCCTGAGCATATTTTTGCTTTGACAAGGGCTCAGGTCAAAAAGCAAAAAGGACAGGGTGACTTGGATCCTGGAACAATGGACCAAGTGCTCCCTAAAGCTAGGGTTAGTAAGGGTAAGTCCCTACCCACTATCCTTCCCTCTACAGATGATTCAACTTCTGAGGAAGAAGAATTTCCACCCTGTGCAGAACCTTCACCAGAGGAGCTAGAAGCAGACACTGCTGAGCTTTTGGGTGGAGGGGGGCCTGCCAGGGAGGAGCTGAGTGTGGCACAGCAATCCTGTCCCACATTAGAGGGTCTCAGACAGCAAGCTGTCAAGCAGCAAAAAGGGGATGTCAGTGACTCACATAGAGTTTACTGGGAGGACAACCTCTTGTACACAGAGGCAAGGGACCCAAAACCTGGAGCAGCCAGAAGATTGGTCATTCCCCTGCAGTACAGAGAGTTCCTCCTAACTCTGGCACATGACATTCCTTTGGCTGGACATTAGGGTCAGATTAAAACATGGGAAAGGCTTGTCCCCCTGTTTCACTGGCCTAGGATGTCAGAGGACACAAAAGATTTTTGTAAATCTTGCGTGACCTGCCAAGCCAGTGGCAAGACTGGTGGCACTCCAAAGGCTCCCTTTATTCCACTACCTGTGGTTGGGGTTCCCTTTGAAAGGGTAAGGGATAACTGGACCTGGTACAGAGTGTTAGTACCCCTTGGTACCCACTACAAGCCAGGCCAGCCTCCTACAATGGCAAGCCATCAATTACATTCTTATATAGGATTTTGCCATAGGTAGGGCAGATAATAGGTCTACCTTTGCTGCTAAATGGGGTGCCAAGCTCTATCAGGATATTTTGGTTGATGAAATCTTGAATGCTTTTGATGTTATCAACTGGTCTGTCTGTTCTGTTAGCCTAAAACTGCAGCAAGTTTGGATAGTTTGCAGACAGGACATGCAAATGGTCTAAAAGTAGTTTTTCATAAAACCTGTTGTTCTAAATGTGGGCAACATGTGGCTGATATTATCCTTATATTTGTGGAATGCCCACCACTCACAATATTTTGGTCTGGCATAGAGCAATTATTAACCTTTCACCTGGATTACCATATTGAGTAGTCGATTAACAATATCATTCTGGCTCACAAACATGATATTAGTCCCAGATTAACCTCAGCGGTATCAATTATGATTGCTGCTATCCACTTATGTATCACCTGAGTCTGGGCTCACCCTACTTCCCTAACAGTTTCTGAATAATGATCATTGTTTTCACAGATTTAAGAACTTGAGTCAGCTATGCTTAAGGCCAAAGGTCCCAAGGCTCATCCACGTCTGAATAACGTTTGGGTTAATGTGTTTTTGTGAGGTGCAGAACTTTGTATTTTTTATCTGTACTTGTACAGTTGCACTCCCTGAAATGTTTTCTCTGTATGAAGACCATTATTTCTGTGCTTACCATTTTTTTTGCTCATGTTGGTTGATCACAAGCAACTTTAATAAAATATTAAACAAATAAAAAAGAGTGCTTCATATCACACTTATAAAGTTTCTAAAAACTGCAAATAAAAGGTACAATATTAACAGGTTTAAAGGTATTCACACTGGATTATGGGGGTTATTACAACTTTGGAGGAGGTGTTAATCCGTCCCAAAAGTGACGGTAAAGTGACGGATATACCACCAGCCGTATTACGAGTTTCATAGGATATAATAGACTCGTAATACGGCTGGTGGTGTATCCGTCACTTTACCGTCACTTTTGGGACGGATTAACACCTCCTCCAAAGTTGTAATAACCCCCTATGTGTTTAACTAGGGCTCATGAGCTTTCACATTGTGGTCCTTCAGATTAGGGATTTTCAGTACAATCATCAATGCAGAATGCATTCTTTGGTCTTTTTTCAAATTTCTTAGACAAATGCATACACAAAGGTAATATTTTAAACATACAAATCCTGTTCGGATTGCAGGGTTGTTTATCAGTTTAGGATTACGTTTTCCATGCATGTTTTTAACTGCAATAACACAGGATATTGATCATATCACAGGCACAACCAGTGACTAGTTCTACACAGCAGTTAGCATCAAGGAACTCCTAGAGCTGTAGTTTGCGGGTATATGTGACTTAGGGCCCAAATATGAGTCTGGCGGTCCGAAGTCGGCTGGACTCACAGTGGTGGTTAGACCACGCAGCTACAGTGGTCTGACCACCATATCACAAGGTTAGTGGTCAGTGCTGCCAAAAGACTGCTGTCTTCGCCAGGATCTCTGATCTCAACAAGAGATGGCGATTGTAGTTGTAATCAGCTGAAATCAGCGCTGCCGTGCTGATTACAACCATGTTCTTTGCCAGCCTTTTCATGGCAGTTCAACAGCCATGAAAATGCTGGCGGAGAACAAGTGCAGGAGGCCACAGGGGGGCCCCTGCACTGCCAACAACATTTTGGCAGCAGTGCAGGAGCCCCCTCCCCAGCACTTTTGGAATGCGCACTGTCTTCTGTGCAGACTGTGCGTATTCTGAGGGACCTAGGGGGGACCCCTGTGTGACAGCATTGGACTCGGCTCCATGTGGAGCCAAGTCCTATGCCGTCGCACATTTTCCACCTGGCTGACTGGCTGAAACCTTGGTTTCCACCGGTCAGCCCAGTAGAAAACTCGTAATGGGGGCAGTGGAGAGACCAACAGCTCCCCGGCGGTCTCCTCACCACGGGTCTGGTGGTCGGGCAAAAAGTAATAGTAAAAATAATTTTTTTGAGGCAGTTCAATGAGAAGCAAAGATTATTGCTCTATTAAGTAGTAGCCACCAGATTATAGAAAACTCTTTGAAGCTTATGGAACAATCACAATATCCACCTATCTAAACAACATGGGCCACATCACATAACTTGGTCGCTGTTGGAGTTAAGTTAGGACATATTCTCTGTCACAGTTCTAGGCCATCCTAAGTAGTTGAAGAATTGGAACATTGCTAATTTACCATCTTAGAAAGCAGTAAATGTTTGTCTGTCACAGGAGCGTTTAATACAAATGCTGCTATTGGCCAGAAATATACCATAATATTTTAAAATAGCTAAAGTAAATAACTGAACATAATTCAATAACGTATACACAATGTTACATAACACAATTAAAACATAACAGGGAACATCACAAAAAAGGCAATCAGAGCATGGTACAATACTGTAGTACAACGTACCAAAATTGCTTGGCAACAATGCAGTATAAAGCGTAACAGGACAAAAAACAATAGAGCACATCAGGAGCAGAATGAAATGCCACACAACAAATGTGCACTAATGTCATTGTCACACATTACCACTTCCACAATCCTTTATACGTAACACATAGGTCAAATGTGTTTACACCAATCACTGTATTAACGGATCACCACAGACATGAAACAGAGGCATTAAAAAATCTCCAAACCCTTGTCTGACCCTCAAAATGTTTATATCTCCTTTTCTCTTGTGCTGCATGCATTTGTGATGTTTCTGTTCACACTTTAAACACTTTACATCCAAAGAGGCATAGTACTTCCAAACTGTGATAAGCAACAGAAAATTGCTGAGTTTTACGCAAAATTTATTTACAGCTAGGTATTTACAACTCATTAAAATCTCAGAAATGTCTGACCCTGCTTATAGACTGTTAAAAGTAGGATGTAAGCGTCAGCACATTTTAAATCTTAGTGAGATAACCTTTAATTGAATTAGATTTTTCTTGCATCGATCCAGCCTGAGCTTCTTTGGGGTTTAGATGTCTTGTTATTTCAATTTATATTTCTTTGTGAAGCACTATTGAACCCATGCTATCAGATAATTTATTTCTTTTGTATATTTCTAATCATTTCCCATCTTCTTTTGACACTAATTATAAGGCCCCTTGCTCCATTGTGTAGCTCTACTGCAATCAGACACCACTAAGTCTGCGTTTTCACTTTCATTGTGTGCGTCCTGCAAAATGTGCCCTTCAATGTCTTGTAAAACAAGGGCGTAGCATACTTACGGGTAGACTAGATTGGGAGATGATAATCATCAGAGATCCAGATGCTTCCAGGCATTTTAACATAGGCAATTTTGGTCAGTAATATAACACCAGGGGACATATTTAAGGGCCCCTAGTGCCATTCCAATGCCACATTAGTATAATTTATTGATGCGAATATGGCATTAGAAGGCTAAAATCGCAGTGCCATATTTATTGCACCACTTTGTAACCCTTTGCTCTACATTATGCCTGCGCCAGGCATAAGGTATGCAAAGGGGGCATTCCCCCATTAAGGGGGAGGGCAAAAATGGTGCAAGGAAATCTAAGAGATTTTCTTGTGCCTTTTCTTTGGCACTTTTAATACCTGCTCAGAGCAAACGTTAAAAGGAGGCTTCCATTGCTTGCAATGGGCCTCTGGGTGCGTTGCAGGATTAGCGTCAGAATTTTTTACTTTAATCCTGCAAAGCGCTGGACTAGCATCAAAAATTCTAACGCTAGTCCCCTAACTACCGCGATGGTGCACCATATTTTAAATATTTTACACATAGTGGCATTAGGGGGGCGCTGAGGGGCACAAAAAAAGTCGTGCTGCACTGTGTGCAGTGCCATTTTTCTTAAATATGCCCCCAGATATATTTGGCTCTGTTAATAATTCATTGTTTCATTACATTCCCCTAAGATTTACTTGGGACATAGAAAAAAGCTAGGATAAGACAATCGTGCAAAATGAGTCAACCATTGCTCTTTACGTGGAAGCATAAAACATTCTCTTCTGTCTGCCTGTAACCAGAACACACTTGAGCTGTAATCCAGGCTTAGACCTGTAGAGCAATCATACCAGGCATACTGCAGTAGAAAACCTCTGGGTCACACCTATGCTTTTAGCCAGCTATCATCAATCAATTTAAACTGAACCCTTCAACTCCAATGAGCACATGCATTGAATGCACAAAGAAATTTGTCTCCTTGTATTACTTTACCATAGTCCAACCCTACCGGTACCCACTCTCGTTCCTTACCAGGTGTGAAATTAGACAATTTAGAACACCATTAATTATTCAGTCCAACATTTACTTGCACAAAGGAAGTATCCCTATACTGCAGAGCATCCATGTAGATCGCTGTCCTCTTTCTCTTTAGTAGAACTTACAAGATTTATGGAAATGATATCTTAATTGCTGTATCAAGCATAAGGAGTGGATTTAAGGCTTGGCAGTCACAAACACTCCACTGGGACCTGCAGAGAAACACATAGCAGCAAATTAATGTACACTAAGAGGGTCTTTATGACCCCGGCGGTCGGTGTAATAGTGAAGGTATTACCGCCAACAGACTGGCGGTACATACCTCCACTAATATGACATTGGCAGTTTGGCCAAAGCCAAACCGCCAAGTTAACTCACTGACCGCCATGGCTGCCCATGCCATTTTGACCCCACCCACCGTCATGGTTTCCGTGGTTTCTGTCCCCCACAGAAACCATGGCTGTAGGCACTATCAGTGCCAGGGAACTCCTTCCATGGCACTGATGGGGGTCTCCCCCACCCCTCCACCTCTCCAGAATCCTCCCCTAACCTCCCCTTCCCCCTCCCACCCCCAATATATACACACATACACACACATACATACACATCCATACACACACGCAAACAAACATTCCCCCCCGCATGCATACATTCATACACACTCACAGCAACAATCACAAACATACATCCAGGCACACAGACAATCACACGACTCAACATGCACGTACTCACACACCAACTGATGCACACATGCATGCACACATTCAAACACAGTCACACACACCCCCACACACGCACACAACAACCCCCACCCCCTCTCCTGTCAGAGAACCTGAATTACCTGCTTGCAGGGGGTCCTCCGGCAGGAGACGGGACGCGGCGCTGCTGCAAGCAGCAGCATCCGCCAGCAAAACACCACCAGGCCGTATCATGGAACATGATACAGTAGGCGGTGTTTTTCTGGCATGGCACGCATCTCGCCGCCGTCTGCTACCATGACCGTAGCCGGAATTCCGCCATCCTTCTGGCGGAATTCTGGCTATGGTCATAATTCCATTGACGGTTGGTAGCCACGGCGAGAGTATGTTGACGGCTGTCGACGTGGGGGTAGGCGGCATTTGCCCCAATCTTATAAAGAGGGCCTATGTGTGCTCTAACTCTTTCATCTACCTTTATCATATTGTGAAGCACTGTGATGGTATGAGCCTCACTCAGGTCACTCAGATTCAACAAAAACACACTTCCCAGAGAGGCGTCAGCAGCAAGTAGGAATGCCATCCTGCTATCTATTACCCCAGTGTAGTATGCTACCAACCCAATAATAAACATTGAATGCGATATGAGGACTATACAAATGCAATTGCAGTTACAAAATGTATGCATCATTTTTCTGTGAACTTCCTTGGGCTAAGTTTAGAAATGTTTTCCTTGTGTAATCCATAGAACTTTTTCATGCATGAAAACTATACAGGAAGGCATACCATGGTACATAAATCAGTGGAAATACCAATAAGAGATTGGGCCTAGCAGAAAAAGGTTTACTGGTAAAAATTATGTGAAAAAAACAGAAGTATGAAGAGCAAAAAATAGGGCCTGATTACGAGTGTGGCGGTCCATGGACCGCCACACTCTTGCCATGGCTGTCGGACCACCGCTGTTGTGGCGGTTCAACTGCCACATTATGAGGTTGACGGGTAGCCCCACCAAACTACTGACGTCTCCACTGGGATCTTTGATCCTGATGGGCTGACGGTGGTGGAGGTTGGACTCAGACAGGGCAGCGCTGACTTCTGACTATGACCTGGTTCTACTCCAGCCTTTTTACAGCTATGAAAAGACTGACATAGAACAGGTGGAGGGGGCACATGGGCAGTGCAGGGGTTCCCCTTCCCAGCACCTTTGCAGACAGTGAGCATTGCGAGGGTGCTGATGCACTCTATGGCCACCACTTTTCCTGGTTTGATGGGCATCATGGGGCTGGCGGGGAGGTAGCCAGTATAGCACCAACCTCCCCATCGGAAGATCAGCAGAAGTATCAGTCCGTCTGCAAAACTCAAAATCAGGCCCATTATGTAAAATACACAAAACTGAGTTTATGCTACATTTTACTAACATAAGAAATGCATGTGTGTACCTAAAAAATACACAAACAAGTTATAAACAATGTACATATGATCACTAGGCAATTGATATCATTAATAACTCATCTATGTAACTAATTGTTGAGCTGGGAGTTCCACCCAAATATCAATTCAAAAATATTAGGTTACCACAATCTTACTGTCAAAATATCGTGGACAAAAACTCAACTGTATGTACATCTTTTTTTACTTTTTTTATAATAATATTGAAGTTTAAGTTATAATTTCCTATGAAATAATTTTTAATTATGACATTTTATTGTTTTATTGTTTGTATTAGGTTTACATTTCATTATTTATATCACTATGATTTTTTTTGTAAAAATATTTTTAAATATTATGATTATTATAAAGCGTTTGGGTTTACTGGGTAATTGGGTAGTGACTTGATACATTATATATTAGTTTCACTTGATTAATATGATGTTTATATTTGCTTTTATGTGTTTTCAAGTTTAATGCATTTTTACATTGTTTATTACATGTTCCTTTCAGGCTATGGATTTTATTTGGGGCTTGGATAGGGGATCTTTTTACAAAATATTTTTTAAGTAATGTAAGTATGCGATTATTTTCTAACCTTTTATTCCTTTAGATATCTAATAACAGTTTGAAATTATGTAATACATTTCAATTTCAGGTTGTTGAATTTATTGAAGTATTGGGTGATTTGTGTTGTAGTAAATATGTATTAAAATATATATTATTTAGTTGATGTATTAACTGTGTTATTGTTACCTACATATGTACATATTTTTCATTTATAAGAAATATTGAGAGATATGTTTTTATAAACTATTGATGTCTGTATTTGTATGAACAGGGTAGTACATTTGCGATTTGTGTGAGAATTCTCGTATTGCATATTAATTTGTATTGCCTGTTTATTATTTTAGAACTTTAATGTTTGATATTTTATTATATGTTATTTTTGTATTTCTACTTTTAGTGTGAAATATTTTGGGGAAATAATTGAGCAGAGAACAGTGCACAGTGCTGGGGAGGGGCCCCATAGGCATGGGTAGTGCAGGGGCCCCACTGTGGCCCCCTGCACGTGTTCTCTGCCAGCCTTTTCATGGCAGTTGAATTACCATGAAAAGGCTGGCGGAGACCATGGTTGTAATTAGCATGGCAGCGCTGACTTCAGCGCCGCCATGGCTGATTACAACAATGAGCTTGCCATCCCATCGGGTTCAAAGATCCTGGCAGAGAAGGCAGTCTTTTGGTGGTCTGACTGTCAGGGTCATAATCTGGAGGTCAGACTGCCAGAGCCGTGGTGGTCTGACCTCCATGCTGAGGCTGTCGGTCTTCGGATCACCAGACTCATAATAGGGCCTTGCATCTGGGATAGTAAATCGGACCCACCCAAAGTCTGCATTGTCTTCAGTGTTTGTTCGATTGGAGTTAGAAGATTAAATCTAACCTCAACATACATGTATTAAACTGGGGTTGGAATAGTACATTGTAACACCCCCAATGTGTGCTTTTTCCCAATTGTTGTAGGACTTTAGTCAGAAATGTGTATCTGTTTTTTAATACTTTTATTTTATGAAGTTCCGGTTTATGTTTAATATAAATACTATATTTGAATTTGTAACTATAAGAATTACTTTTATCTGTGTAATGCATTTACTGTCATTTATAATTTAATATTACAGTTTGTAATGTATATATATTAATTTAAAAAAAGTTAATACACTAACCTTTATATGGCATTTTTGTTAGATTGTTTTAATTTGAATACCTTATTTTATTAAAATTAACTTTTATTTTGAATTGTAGTAACAATAATTACAATTATATGTATCTATCTATATATATATATATATATATATATATATATATATATATATACATATATATATATATATATATATATATATATATATATATATATATATATATATTGCTGTAAAGGTTCCCAATGCTTGCCCGGATTCTTCCACCTCTCGGGTCGGTGCAGGTCACGGCCACCGGTAGTCGTTATTAAATAACAGAGGAAATGCCATTCTTCACAGGCATTCAAAAAGGACGCACTCCACAGTTTTCAGTTGAAAAACAGAGCCATTAAACTCTGTTTTTCAGCTGAAAACTGTGGAGTGCGGTCTTTTTGAATGCCTGTGAAGAATGGCATTTCCTCTGTTTCATATATATGTATACATATAGATAGATAGATAGATAGATAGATAACCTGAAAGTGATTTATAATTGTGTTTTGAAATAGCTTCCTAATGAAATATTTGATGGTGTGTCAAACTAAATAAATAATTAGTAGCCAACAAGTAAGCCGATGTTCAATAAAAATGAACACCACATCAGATTGTGTCAACTGGATATTACATCATATATATATATGTTTCTTATAAACAGGTTTAAAATTAGCAATAACTCCACCCAATACTCCTATTTTTTGTGCTTGTCAATGTAACCTGACTCTGCAAAATAAGAATACTTCACCTGAAATTGTACCCGCTTACTTAGAAATCCAAAGCGCTACTGAATATCTGGATTTCCATAGTTCATTCTGAAGAAACGTATGCCACTCATCTGTTAACTCAATTGAAGACATATATGCCACACAATTGTCAACCCCACTGAAGAAATATTTGCCACTCAAAGAATAGCTGGATGTGGCATGGGAATGAAGAGTAAATGAAGCAGGCACATTTCTTAAATAAAATAGGCATGATCTATTGGTAATATAGCCAACCACAAGGCTATTCCCTTACTACTTAAGTGTGTAAGTAGCCCTGTGTGTTGGGGTCTCGCCCAAAGATCTGCAAGTCAATGCTCCAGGACCTATTTGGATGCTTTCAGCCTTTCATCCATCTATGGTTGATAATATAGTTTCCCCTGTGTGGGATAATTAGACATATATTCAGTATGTACAGCTGCTGTCTTCTAGGCCCAGGCAAATTTTCATAATTTCTTGAATTTTGTTTTACTCTTCTTCCTGTAATGATCCCCTTTTGACACATTTTGCAAATACAGTGATATTCGCAGCAAAAATATAGCACATTTATTGTGCTTTTTTAGCTGTTTCACACCAAAACTTGAGACAAGGACACACTTAGGGGCATACTTATGGTGTTTGACGCAAAACTGCGCTAACGCACTTTTGCGTCAAAATCCTTAGGGCCTGCTAGCACAATTCTATAGTGGCAGCCATGCGCCATATCTATGACATGGCACACACTGGACCTATGGAATGGCTAGCATCTAAAAAAAAGACACTAGCCGGGAGGTATGGCGGTAGGGAAAATGGCGCTACTGAAATGACGCTATGCTGGTTAGTGGCAATAAATATGGCGCTAACCAGCATAGCGTCATCTTCTGATGCACTACCACCCAAAAATGACTCCTGTCTTAGTAAAGACAGGAGTCATGCCCACCACCCCAATGGCCAGCACAGGGGAGCAGTGTCCCCTGGGCAAGGCCAAGACCCAGTGCCAGGCAGGGGCCCCAATGGCACACCCACCAAAAAAAGAAATTATACTTACCTATACTTACCCAGGATGGGGGTCCCCCATCCTGTGGTGTCCGTCTGGTGTGGGTGGGGATGTTCCTGGGGCTTGGGGTGGGCATCTGTGGACCCATTCCATGGTGTTTAGCACCATTATTTGGGTTGTCTACTCCGTCTGCATTGTTTCTGCAAGTATAAATATGGCGGTAGGGGTTAGCATCATATTGTGGACGGGACACAACATGACGCTAACTCCTATATTTTGACACTAGATGGGTCTAGCATCATAATATAAATATAGGGCTAAATTTGCACCATTTTAGCGGCATATAAAATTACGATAACACGGCTCAAACCAACCATAAATATGGGCCTTAGTGCTAAAATACAGTGATAAATGATGTATTTGTCTTTTGCAAGTACACAAAAGCAAACTTTATGAATTTTTCATACCCCTACTATCTTCATGGTGTACTCACTTATGAAAGAGCGTTTAAGGGCCTGATTACCCAACGGCCAGACCCGCAACGGCCAGACCCGCAACGGCCAGACCCGCAACGGCCAGACCCGTGGTGAGGAGTCTGCAGCGGGGCTGGCAGTCTCTCCACCAGCCCTATTAGGAGTTTTCCACTGGGCTGACTAGCAGAAACCAATGTTTCCACCTGTTAGCCCAGTGGAAAAATGTGCGGTGGCATAGGACTCAGCTCATGTGGAGCTCAGTCCAATGCAGTAGCACAGGGGGCCTCCCTAGCACCCTTGGAAAGCACATTGTCTGCTGAGCAGACAGTGTGCATTCCGACAGTGCTGGGAAGGGGGCTCCTGCACTGCCCATGAAAATGTCATGGGAAGTGCAGGGGCTTCTCTCTGGCCCCCAGCACTTGTTTCCCACCAACCTTTTCATGGCCAATCAGCAGGGTGGCACACAGACTTTTAATGTGGTGGTCAGACCGGCACAACCATAGTCAGACCGCCACCGTGAGTCTGGTGGTCTTGAGACCGCCAGAATCGAAATATGCCCCTTAATTTTGTCTCCATATCTCCTCCTTATACTCTGTTTATCTGATGAACATATTTGACTTTTTTCCACATTACCTAATTGATCTTCCATTATTACCTCTTACCAGGCATAACACACTTCCCACTAAAGTACTTGTTGCATGACTTCCTTAAATATCTGTCAAACATTGTACATGTTATAGTCTCTTTTTTAGGAGAGCAACCATTTTCTTATTTTCTTATTTCCTTTCGTCCACAGGTCATGAAAAGTAATGAAAGCATAAAATATAAAATTGCATGTTTCATAAATTAATAGCATAGAAATAAGGTAAATTCATCAGGTGGGACATCATAAGCGATATATGTGGTCCTCTCTTTGATATCAGTCTCTGTCCAGACTCAACGTAGCCAGCTTACAAACACATTACAATAAACACCTTCCCGAGAATGTAGTTTATAAGTATTTCACTCATGGCTGTCTCCAATCTTTACAGCAGTCCTAAGAAACGTAATGAAAAATGAAGGGGGAGATGAGCTTTCAAAGGTTACCAAATGAGACAGAACTTTACTTCAGGCAAAATAAAATATTGATAAAAGTATAAAATTAGCTTACACAGTACCCATGGTGCTGAGTTACATGGACCTTGCGCGGAGAAACCAAAAGTGATCAGCGAACTGCTTCAATTAATCTCAGCTACTGGTTATCACTTGGAACCGCAGTAGCGTTGCATATACAAATGCATATGCAAGACAGTCATGGCTCTGCTGCAGTAGGAGCAGTCACATCACCACACCGGCTCATCAGATTAACTGGAAAATTGGCCATTTAAGGGCACATCATTACCAACACACATACCATCCACTCTGGGGCACCCTCAGACCCATGCCCCCACCACATCTTCAATAAAGCCTCTACTGAAGAAACTCTTCCCCCGTCCAGCCCCTCGTTCTTCTCTTCTGCCTTCTGAGCTCTCTCTCTTCCAAATTTCCTTAGTTCCTCTGCTGTTCTCTGTCTTTGTCCATTTCCCTTTGTTCTTCTGCGGTCCTCTGTCTCGTCCATTTTCCTTCGTGTCCTGCTGTTCCTTGTACTGTCCATCTTCCTCCGTTTTCCTGCTGTTCCTTATACTGTCCATTTTCCTTCGTGTTCTGCCGTTCCTTGTACTGTCCATTTTCCTTCGTTTTCTGCTGTTCCTGTGTTGTCCATCTTCCTTCGTTTTCTGTACTATCCATTTTCCTTTCGTTTTCTGCTGTTCCTGCGTTGTCCATCCTCCTTCGTTATCTGTACTGTCCATCTTCCCTCGTTTTCTGCTGTTCCTGTGTTGTACATCTTGCTTCGTTTTCTGTACTGTCCATTTACTGTCCATTTACCCCTCGTGTTCTGCTCTTCCTGTGTTGTCCATCTTCCTTCGTTTTCTGTACTGTCCATCTTCCCTCGTGTTCTGCTGTTCCTGTGTTGTACAACTTCCTTTGTTTTCTGTACTGTCCATTTACCTCCGTTTTCCGCTGCTCTTTCCCTCGTCCATTCTTCTTCTTCCTTCTCTGCTCTCACCCTTGTTCATTCCTCTTCGTTTTCCACTGCTCTCTCTCTCGTCCATTTTTCTTCGCTTGCCTCTGCTCTCTCCCTCGTCCATTTTTCTTCGCTTGCCTCTGCTCTCTCCCTCATCCATTCTTCTTCGTTTTTCCTCTGCTCTCCCCCTGTCCTTGCTCCTCATTTTCGCCTCCATCTCCTGTGTATTTTCCATTTTTTTCACACTTTCCCTTCTTTCTGACCCCCCCACCTCCTGCCCTCTGCTTTCCCGCCGCCGCCACCCGTGCGGCCCTGCCCCCCCTGCTCCCATTCGTCGCCCTCCCTCCCTCCCGCCTCCCGCCCCCAGCTGACCCCCCTCCCCCCCACCTCCCTCTAATGGCACCCGCTGTGCGGGCGCGCCACTGGCACGCCGAAGGCGCACCAAAGGCAAGCCCGTCTGTGCCCGTCCGCGCCTGGACCGCACCCAGCGCCATGACCCCTGGCCCCCAGCACTCCCAAACCCCACAGCGCCGCTACGACCCCTCCTCCCTCCACGCACTCAACCTGGGACGTTCTACAACCTGCTTCCAAGCCAGCCCGAAACGCACTCATGGACCCTTCGCATGCCTAACCTGCAAGCATACCTTCCACCGCGACTGCACCCCGCCCACCAGCCCACGCGCCAATAACCACCTCAAGTGCATCCTCATCAACGCACGCTCTGTCCACAAGCACGCCATTGAACTATGGGACCTCCTGGACTCTACCGCACCGGACGTCGCCTTCATCACTGAGACCTGGATGAACGCCTCCTCGGCCCCCGACATCGCCATAGCCATCCCCGACGTCTACAAGATCACCAGGAAAGACCGCACAAACCAAGTCGGAGGAGGAATCGCCATCATATTCAAGAACTCCATCAATGTCACTACCTCCACCGAAGACACCCCCCTCGCCACCGAACACATGCACTTCCAGATTCACACCGACCCCAGGACCACCCTCAGAGGAACTCTCATCTACAGGCCCCCTGTACCACGTGCCCTTTTCAGCGAATCAATGACAGACTTCATCTACCCGCACGCCTTAGCTTCGCCAGACTACATCCTCCTCGGAGACCTGAACTTCCACCTGGATCAGAACAACGACACCAACATCACCACCCTGCTCGACAACCTCGCCAACCTCGGTCTCAAGCAACTGGTGAACACCCTCACCCACATCGCCGGACACACGCTCGACCCCATCTTCACCGCCAGCAACCACGTATCCTTCAGCCACTCATCCGAAATACACTGGACCGACCACAGATGTGTCCACTTCACCTTCAAACGCAAGACTCTCCAACTTCGCACACAACCCATCCCTCGCAGACCTTGGAACAAAATCTCCACAGAACAGCTACTTTCCACTCTCAACAACAACCAACCTACCATCACCTTCGACACCAACAACGCAGCCCTCAGCCTCTCACAGTGGATCACCAACTGCGCTGACAACCTCGCCCCCCTCAGACGTCTCCCAAGACAGACCAACACCAGGAAACCTCAATGGTTCACAGACGTCCTCAAAGAATCCCAAAAAAACTTCCTTACCCTCGAGAAAACTTGGTGCAAAGATCACACCGCAGAAAACATGTCAGCCCTCAAAATCGCCACCCATGAACACCACCAGCTGATCCGCGCCACCAAAAGAGCATCCTTCAAAGAAAGACTGGACAAGAACACTCACAACAGCAAAGAACTCTTCAACATCGTCAAAGAGCTCTCCAATCCCAACGCCAGATCCAACTCCATCTCGCCCACACAAGAACTCTGCAACTCCCTCGCTACCTCCTTCCACCGAAAGGTCACCGACCTACATGACAGCTTCGGTCCACAGACCTCGCCGACCACCACGGATCCCACAACCCCAGCCATCATCCTCAACACCTGGACACCCATCAGCGCCAAAGAGACCAAAACTACCATGAACACCATCCACTCCGGTGCCCCCTCGGACCCTTGCCCACACTACATCTTCAACAAAGCCGACGACATCATCCCCCCCCATCTCCAGACCATCATCAACAGCTCGTTTGCATCTGCCACCTTCCCCGAGAGCTGGAAACACCGGAAGTCAACGCTCTCCTGAAGAAACCCACGGCCGACCCCAGCGACCTGAAGAACTTCCACCCCATCTCGCTCCTCCCCTTCCCGGCCAAAGTCATTGAGAAGGCCGTCAACAAAGAACTGACTAACTTCCCCGAAGACAACAACTTGCTCAACCCCTCCCAGTCCGGATTCCGGGCCAACCACAGCACGGAAACCGCCCTTATCGCAGTCACCAACGACATCCGAACTCTGCTGGACAACGGAGAAACAGCCGCCCTCATCCTCCTCGACCTCTCGGCTGCCTTCGACACCGTCTGCCACCGCACCCTAATATCCCGCCTCCGCTCCACCGGTATCCAAGGACAGGCCCTGGATTGGATCGCCTCTTTTCTCTCTGACCGCTCCCAAACAGTCTTCCTCCCGCCGTTCTGCTCGGTTCCCACCGAGATCATCTGCGGCATCCTACAGGGCTCCTCGTTCAGCCCGACTCTCTTCAATGTCTACATGAGCCCCCTCGCCGACATCGCAAGCAAACACAACATCAACATCATCTCCTACGCCAACGACACCCAGCTGATACTTTCCCTCACCAAAGACCCAGCCACCGCCAAAACCAACCTGCAGGATGGAATGAAAGACGTCGCAGAATGGATGAAACTCAGCCGCCTGAAGCTGAACTCAAACAAAACGGAAGTCCTCATCCTCAGAAACACCCCGTCCGTCTGGGACGACTACTGGTGGCCCACGGCTCTGGGCAACGCACTGACCCCCTCAGGCCACGCACGCAACCTCGGATTTATCCTGGACTCCCTTCTCACCATGACCAAACAAGTCAACGCCGTCTCCTCCTCTTGCTTCCTCACTCTCCGCATGCTCCGAAAGATCTTCCACTGGATCCCCACTGACACCAGAAAAACTGTGACCCACGCCCTCTTCACGAGCCGTCTAGACTACGGAAACACCCTATACGCAGGAATCACCGCAAAACTTCAGAAACGTCTTCAGCGAATACAAAACGCCTCTGCACGCCTCATCCTCGACGTACCCCGCCACAGCCCCATATCCGCCCACCTGAGACACCTGCACTGGCTCCCCGTCAACAAAAGGATCACCTTCAGGCTCCTCACCCACGCACACAAAGCCCTCCACAACAAGGGCCCCGAATACCTCAACCGTCGCCTCACCTTCCACACGCCCACCCGTCTTCTTCATTCCACCAGCCTCGCACTCGCCGCCGTCCCTCGCATCCGCCGTACTACTGCGGGTGGGAGATCCTTCTCCTACCTGCCAGCCAAGACGTGGAACTCCCTCCCCGCCCACCTCAGGATCACCCAAGACCACCTCACCTTCCGGAGGCAGCTCAAGACCTGGCTCTTCGAGCAGCAGTGACCCCCACCCCTAGCGCCTTGGGACCCTCACAGGTGAGTAGCGCGCTTTATAAATTTGATTGATTGATTGATTGATTGATAACCTCAAGGAACTTTTCACCATAGTCAAGGGATTCACCTCTTTGACAAACTCGTCACCTTCTTCCACCAAAACATCTGGGACATCTATGAAGGATTTGCAAACAAAAACCTGCCCACCGGCACCACCACAGACTCCAACCACTGACCGATCATGAACCACTGGACTGTCCTTACCCCGGAAGACACCTTGAAGCTCATAAATACCACCCACCCTGGGGCACCCTCAGACCCATGCCCCCACCACATCTTCAATAAAGCCTATACTGAAGAAACTCTCCACAGACCCAACAGAGCTAAGAAACTACACACCAATATCACTGCTTCCTTTTCCTGCCAAGGTAATTGAAAAAGTGATCAATACACAGCTCACCGAGTTCATCGAGATCAACCACATCCTTGGCCCCTCCCAATCCGGATTGAGGAGCACCACAGCACCCAAAACGCATTCCTAGAAGCCAATGATGACATCCGCACCCTACTGGACCATGGTGAAACAGCTGCCCTCATCCTCCTTGACCTCTCTGCTTCCTTCAACACCATCTCCCACACCACCTTGTGCACCAGACTACACAACACTGGCATCCGCAGAAAAGCCTGGAGTTCCTTCCTCACCGGCCAAACCCAGAGAGTTAGGCTCCTACCTTTCACCACGAAGCCAACAGAAACCAGCTGCGAAGTTCCCCAGGGCTCCTCCCTGAGCCCCACCCTCTTCAATGTGTACATGACCCTGCTCGCCAAGATAGTGGACACCACAGGCTCAACATCATCTCATGTTCCGAAGACACACAGCCTATTCTCTCCCTCACTGACAAACCATCCACAGCACAAAAAAACTTTCACAGCGGAATGAAGGCAGTCGCCGACTGGATGAGGGACAGGTGCCTCAAGCTCAACTGGGACAAGACAGAGATCCTCTTTCTGGGCCCCTCCCTTCCACTTGGGATGACTCCTGGTGGCCCAGTGCCCTCGGAACTGTCCCATTTCCTACTGACCACTCACGCAACCTCAGCATTATTTTTGACTCCTCACTGTCTATGGCCCACCAAGTCAACGCAGTTTCATCCTCATGCTTCCACACTTTCCACTGGCTTTGGAAGAACTTTAAGTGGATCCCCATTGATGCGAGAAGAACAGTCAACCAAGCACTCATCAGCAGTAAACTTGACTGCGGCAACTCATTTTATGGCAGAATCAACAAGAAACTGCAAACAATGCTGCAAAGAATACAGATCGCCGCGGTCAGACTGATCCTGGACATCCCCCATCAAAGCCACATCTCTGCCCACCTGAGAGACCCACACTGGCTCCCCATCAACAAACATATTACTTTCAAACTCCTGACACAGACATACAAGGCCCTTCACAAACTCAGACCTGCCTACCTTAACCACCGCCTCTCCTTCTACACACCCTCCAGGAAAATCTGCTCTGCTCAACGGACCATCACCACCATCCGAAAGATCTGGAGGCACACGACTGAAGGAAGATCCTACCTTGTTGTGCAGACCTGGAACACAGTGCCGCTCCACCTTAGGCAGTCTCCCTTGCTGGCTCAGATCAGGAAAGACATCAAGACCTGGCTCTTCGACAGACCCATGCCCCCCATCTAGCACCTTGAGACTCCCAGGTGATAAGTTGCGCTCTATAAATGGTTGATTGATTAATGCTGAGATGCCAGACAAATTCTCCTACAGATGAGAGAAAAGTAAGCCATCATCACTTTAAGACTGTTTATGTCTCATCAGTGAGGTACTGCTTGAATCTCATGGCACGGTGAGCACATGGCACACTTCTGGGCAAAGCCATGTTACACTTATGATGTTACATTGTGAAAAAGCAAATAGTAATGGGTCAAATGGTTACATTTCATTTCCAGCCCTGGAAATTACTCTGGGCCACATTCCATTCCAATGTTGGCAGCAGAACACATTTCCGTTGCTCTAATTTTACGAAAGTTGTCTATTCCTGCCACAGATTCAATCACGACTGTAGCTTCTGATAATATGAGCTAGCAATTCAGTTCAAATATGTTTCTTGTCAAATATACAGTTTTATTAAAATGTATGCCATCTCTCTTTCAGCATTGCCAGGGTCCCACATAGTTGTAATATATTGAGTATTCCTTGTGGTAAGATTACAGGCACAAAACATGTTATTAGAACAACCAAAAAAGTCTGCAACTTTAATAAGGTGATAAAATGGGATACATCATGGGTTCTGTATTTTCCACTAATAAATTTCGATATATCTGTTTATTGTTGCTTAGAAATTAAATCAGACCAACATTGAGTGCATCATCCACTCCAATTGATCCTATGTTCTAAAACTTTGAACCCAACCTCTTTGTAATGTGCATAATTTGAAACAGAAAATGGGAACCCCAAAGTATTTTCTACATCCTAATGGATTACATTATCCTGATAAACGTGCACCACATGCCATTGATGTGGCTCTTTTCAATTTGTATACCCTACGCACTGCTAGATTATGCATTCTCACCAACTTCTTGCTGAACTGAAAATTCAAACATTAACTTTCTTTGATTTATACCTCAGAGAATCTAGCAGTGAGACCAATTTAATTTCACATCAAAGGTCACAGTCAGATGAGAGCTAAAGCTTACCATCTTCAAACAATTATTATTTGTGAAGGTGGGATTAGTTTTGTGATGACAAATGGTAAGCAGCAAATTTGAGGTGGTCAACCATCAGACATCAACCATCTATCAGTAGATAGACATGATACCTTAGGTTACATAGTAATAAATGTTCCTTTTCCAAAAGCATCAGAGATTATAAAGATGCTGACCTACTTAGCAGCAACCAGTGACCACCACTAATTACAGTCCATTTTGGGTCTAGGATAGAGGAAATATGGCTAGGGTGTATAGGAATAATACATTTCCAACATACTCTAATTCTCTCAGTTTGACCATTCAGAATCATGTGCCCAGCAATTGGTGTTATATGGCATTCAGTTTAGAACAAATAAATGCTTGCCAACAAGGATGTATGGCTCTTTGGATACACATTTTGCGATGTTTTAATTGAGAAATTTGGAGTAAAGGACGCTGTTAGGATGACTGTGAAGGTTATAGAAAGGATTTTAATCAACAACCATGATTTAGGGGGTCATTACAACCTTGGCGGTATAAGGCGCTTACCGCCGCGCAGAAGACTGCCAACACACCGCCGCGGCCGCGGTAGACCGCCACAGCTATTATGACACACATCTCGGAATCCGCCGAAATTCAGACACCCACACAAGTCCGCCACACCAAAGGTCAGCGAGAAACATGCGGAAACAAATCCTCCACCTCCACGCCAACAGAAACACGCCCATGCTATTACGACCCACGAATCCACACGGCGGCCTTTCATCCGCGGTATTCCATTGGCGGTACACACCGCCGCGCTCAAAATACACACACATATAAAAAACACAGCCACATTGGACATTTCGAAATACACACACCTGATACACATACACGCACCACTCCCACACACCCAATACAATATAAAACACACACCCACATCACACACAAACCCCTACGACCAGAATTTCTGAGAGAAGGCCAGAGAGAGACAGCACAGAATAGAGAACCCCATCACACAGAGGCACACTACACCATCACCCACACAACACCCACGCACAAAACACCACATACCACTACACTCACCACACTCAACTACACATACACCACCCCACACATCACACACCACCCCATGGCACACCAAAGACACCCCCGCTTCTTCGAGGAGGAGCTCAGGGTCATGGTCGAGGAAATCGTCCGGGTAGAGCCACAGCTATTTGGCTCACAGGTACAGCACACATCAATAGCCAGGAAGATGGAGCTATGGCAAAGAATAGTCGACAGGGTCAACGCTGTGGGACAGCACCCAAGAAATAGGGAGGACATCAGAAAGAGGTGGAACGACCTACGGGGGAAGGTGCGTTTCACGGTATCCAGGCACCACATCGCGGTACAGCGGACTGGCGGCGGACCCCCACCTCCTCCCCCACAACTAACAACATGGGAGGAGCAAGACTTGTCCATCTTGAATCCCGAGGGCCTCGCAGGAGTAGTTGGAGGAACAGACACTGGTAAGTCAAATTTCAACTATCATATCCCCCACCCTACCTGCATGCTATCACACACCCCCACCCTCACACCCTCCCCTATCACTCCAAATCCTCACCTATCTACCCATGACACCAACCACTCATCCCAACCCCAAAACCTGCATGACCTAACTAAGCATGGATACCCATCACTAAAGCATGCCCACTGCACAGACCCACAACACCCCCCAACTATCACCACACAAGCCCCCACACAGGAATGCCTTTACTGGGGTACACGCACACCCAAACATTGCACATCATGAAACACCCACATGCAATAATCATGTACTCATACCCCCGCAGGAACCCGAAGGAACGTCACCACACCAGAGGGTCCAGACAACACCACTCCACCCCCGGAAGAGGCCCACAGTGACGACAGCAGCTCTGCCCCACTGGATCTTGATGACCAGCCCAGACCATCGTGGGCCTCAGGACAGTCGGTTCCCCTTGCCCAGCCACAGCCCAACACCGAACTGCCACCCTCTGGGAACACCAGCACAGCACCCACCCAGCGGGCCCAAACCTCCCTACCCAGGACAGGTCAATCAGCGGTGTGTCCACCACTACAGGGCACCCAGGCGAACCCACCACCCCAACAACAACAGGGACCTGGGGGCAGTGGTAATGGGCACACAGTCCAGGGGACGGAGGCACAGGAACACAGGGGAACTGGGAGGGCTGCTGTGCGACAGAGGGAGGACAGGCCAAGGGAACCTACTCTCAACGATGCCCTCTCCTCCATCATGGGAGCATACCACCACTCCCAGGAGACGATGGCAACGATACAGGCCAAGTTGCAGGAGACCCTGCGTCTGCAGGAGGAGCAGTATTTGGGGTTCAGGGAGGAGCTCAGGACCATCGGCTCTACCCTGGGCACCATTGTAGGGGTGCTGACGGACATTCAAAAGACCTTGAGGGACACCGTGGCACTCCAAGGGGCCCCTGACACTAGCCACGACAATGAAATGCCCACCACCTCCGCTAGTGGACAGGAGGCACCGCCACAGGACCAACACACCAGCACACCATCCCCTGCAGATGGACCACCACCACGCAAGCAGGCCCGAGATCCAGGAACAGGACAGAGCAAGATGGCAAGACCCCCGACAGGAAATAAGACCACCCTGATCGTCCTCCCACTGTCCCACTTTGTTACCCTGTCCAAATCAGAACTGCCCCAGCTCCACTTCCAATGGCCAGATGTGCAATGTACCTGTGAGACTAATAGAGTGGACTCTGCCATGGACATTCCTCCACCATCACCCATCCCCATTTCACAACCCCCCTTCATTGTTATGCACTTAAATAAACACCCTTGAAACACTAATAAAACTGGAGACAGTCAATGATTGTGAACTTTGTATTGTCAATTACAGTGTTAAAAAAGGTTACCCATTGGAAGGCCAACATACCAATGTCACACATCACAAGCCTTTCAAGGGTGCAAGCTGTTGACACGTAGGTTACCACAATAGTGAAACTGAAATGGAAGGGGACAACTCAGTTAACAAATAGGGAGTGAAATGTAGGTACAGGATAGAGGTAGACGTCTGAAAGTTAATAATATGTGAAACATGAAAATGTACTCACCTGTGTCTCACTGAAAATATTGCTGTATGACTGACTCCCTGTTGTCGTTTTCATCTTCATCAGCTTCCTCCTCATCACTGTCCACAGGCTCCCCCGCTGCAACAACACCGTCATCTGGATCATCCTCCTGCAGAAAAGGCACCTGGCGTTGCAATGCCAAGTTATGGAGCATGGAGCAGGCGATGATGATGTCGCACACCTTCTTCGGTGAGTAGAATAGGGATCCACCAGTCATATGGAGGCACCTGAACCTGGCCTTCAGGAGGCCGAAGGTCCGCTCAATCACCCTCCTAGTCTGCCCATGGGCCTCATTGTACCGTTCCTCTGCCCTGGTCCTGGGATTCCTCACTGGGGTCAATAGCCATGACAGGTTGGGGTAACCAGAGTCCCCCAATAGCCATACACGGTGCCTCTGGAGTTGACCCATCATATCAGAGATGCTGCTATTCCGCAGGATGTAGGCGTCATGCACAGAGCCATGCACAGAGCCAGGGAACATAGCATTTACTTGCGAGATGTACTGGTCTGCCAAACAGACCATCTGGACATTCATGGAATGATAACTCTTCCTGTTCCTGTACACCTGTTCATTCCTGCCGGGGGGGACCAGAGCTACATGGGTCCCATCAATGGCACCTATGACGTTGGGGATATGTCCAAGGGCATAGAAATCACCTTTCACTGTAGGCAAATCCTCCACCTCAGGGAAAATGATGTATCTCCTTACGTGTTTCAGCAGGGCAGACAACACTCTGGACAAGACGATGGAAAACATAGGCTGGGACATCCCTGATGCCATGGCCACTGTTGTCTGAAAAGACCCACTTGCAAGGAAATGCAGCACTGACAGCACCTGCACTTCAGGGGGGATTCCAGTCGGATGGCGGAATAGTGACATCAGGTCTGGCTCCAACTGGGTACATAGTTCCTGGATTGTGGCACGGTCAAACCGGTAGGTCACGATGACATGTCGCTCTTCCATTGTCAACAGGTCCACCAGCGGTCGGTACACCAGCGGATTCCGCCATCTTCCAATATGTCCCAACTGACGGTGCCTAAGAAGGACAACAGCGAAGAAACTGTCAGCATTCCTCCAGGTATGTACCCACAGTCACACACAAGACTACAACGGACAATTAACCCATCTGGGAAAGGTTTTGAGTGTAGGCCTCGGTATGTGTGACGCAGTAGTAATTGAATCCATGTGGGCCCCTGAAATGGCGGCTGCCTGACCTCTAAACTGGGACAATGGGATTGTGGGGTAACTGCGCTGGCGTTGGACACCGTCGTGGTAGGCGGTCGCAGAGCGCGGCGCAATGCTGCATTGGTTAACATTGAACCCTATGGGTCCCAGGAGCCAATGAACAGGTGCGCCGCCGGTGATGATGCGCACCGCAGAGGACGTCACCGCCGCGGACGTCACCACTATTTTCTATCTCTTCAATCACTAGATACCTGACCTTCGATAGGAGAGGACCTACACTGCTAGTGCTGCTGTGACCTCGGGTGGAAGTGACGATGGCTGCTGCGTCTGGGGAAAGGGCCCCCGCCTTCACTGCACAGGAGTTGGAGAAACTTGTGGATGGGGTCCTCCCCCAGTACACGCTACTCTACGGTCCTCCAGACCAACAGGTTAGTACACAGGGAGCACGTTGGATGGGCTAGGCTTGGGTGGAGAGAGCTGGGTGGATGAGGGAAGGGGGCAGAGTACATAGAACAGTTATGCATAGGGATGAATGGGCCACAGGGATAGAGTTGGGAGGGGGCCAATCACAACGACGGTGCAGTAGGTAATGACTGTCCTCTTTCCTTGTGCATGTCATGTAGGTCAGCACCCACCAGAAGAGGGACATTTGGCGTGCCATCGCCAAGGAAGTCCGGACCCTGGGGGCCCACCAAAGATAGGGCACCCACTGCCGTAAGAGATGGGAGGACATTCGCCGCTGCAGCAAGAAGACGGCGGAGGCTCAGCTGGGGATGGCCTCCCAACGTGGGAGGGGTGCCCGTCGCACCATGACCCACTTGATGTTCCGGATCCTGGCGGTGGCCTACCCGGAGTTAGATGGGCGCTTAAGGACATCACAGCAGACACAAGGGGGTGAGTACTACCTCATCATATGGACTTTGCGTGCAGTGGAGGTGTCTGGGTGGGGGTGGTGGGTTGTGGGTGTCCTTAGGCCAGGGTGAGTTAGGTAGGCAAGACCCCTCCGTTATGTAGGCCATGTGGCACTCTACCCCAGCTCAAAACAGAGGGAAGTTTATGTATAGTTGCCCCTTTGCCATCCATGTGGGCAGATTACTACCATTGCCATGTAGGCCATATCCCAGAAATAGCATGTGCAGAGGTCAGGAGCACGGCGTAATGCATGGGGCTGCTGCATCTGTCTTGTCCGCCAACGGTAGCGGTATGCCATGCACTAAAACTCTCTTTCTTCTGTCTCCCCCCTTTTCCTGCTCTCCCTGTCCTTTTGTACATCAGCATCAACAGGCGGAGGTACAGTGGCACCGGAGCACGAGGGAGCTGCATCCCACATGGCCATGGAGGGCCACACCACAGACTCTGAATTCACCAGTGGGACGGAGGGCGAGGGGAGCTTCACGTCGGCCACCAGATCACCAACCAGCGACATGGACTCGTCCGCCGATGGGACCTCCCCTGTGGTGGCGGCACCATCTGTGCGCCCCACTTCTACAGGTACAGCCGCCACCTCCCCTACCAGCACCGCCCGCCCAGCAGCCCCTCAGCGTGTGTCCCGTGCCCACTCACCCAGGAGGGTGGGCATCACCTTCGCCCCAGGCACCTCAGGCCCTGCCCCAGTCACCCCTGATGCCCTCAGTGAGGAGGCCATTGACCTCCTCAGGTCACTCACTGTTGGGCAGTCTACCATTGTGAATGCCATCCAGGGTGTAGAACGAGAGTTGAAACACGGTAATGCATTCCTGGAAGGCATTCATTCTGGTCAGGCTGTCCTTCAGCGAACCCTGCAGTCTCTGGCTTCAGCACTGATGGCAGCCATTGTCCCTGTGTCCAGCCTCCCCCCTCCAACCTCCTCCACCCAGACCCAATCCCCTGTACCCCAGCCCATCCCAAGCACATCTACAGACCAGCAGGCACACAAGTCAACACACACAAGTAGCTCAAGCAAACATAGGCACCACACACACCACAGGCACTCACACAAGCATCACACCCATACAGACACAGCAACATCCACTGTCTCCACTGTGTCCCCCTCTTCCTCTTCTCCCTCCTCCCTCCCAGTGTCGTCTACACACACACCTGCATGCACCACATCTACAGGCACTAGGACTCGCACCAGGACACCCAGCACCACAAGCCGCTCACCTGCACTCACCACCTCCACTGCCATTTACACGTCCCCTGTGTCCTCTCCCAGTGTGTCTGTGACGCCCCCTTCCCAAAGTACACAAACGCCGGCAATCACTCACCCAACATCCATCCACCTCACGACAGCCTCCAGTACCTGCACCTGCACCCAAAACACCTAAAGTGACACCTCCTACAACCACCCCCTCTACCTCCACTCCCAGACCCCCTCCAACTACCCATCCCAGTGTCCGTCAGAAACTGTCCCTCTGTCAAATTGACCTGTTTGCCCCCACCCCCCCCTCCACTTCATCAGTCCCGTCGTAGCGCCTCAGCCAAAAAGCCTCCAGTACCAGTGGTGCGTGTTCCAGGTTTTTGGAGTGCACCGTCCACCAGGGCAGGCAGTAGGACCCGGAGCCAAGGCACTGTCAGCCCACCCCCTGTAAAGGCACCGAAATTGGAGAGTGGACAACGGGACCGTGTCAAGACTCCTGGTGGGACAACAAGTGAAATGGGATCGAAGGCGATTGGTGAGTCAGCTGTAACTCCAAAGAAGGTGGGGAAGGTTCCGAGGAAGTCTGCCCAGCCTGTTGTGAGCGTCACGGCGGAGAAGTGCGCCATAATTTCCAGCGGTCCAGACACAACCGCCAGCACCGTCATTACTGGTCAGGAGACCACCGCCAGAGTCATTGCCCAGGAGGGCCCAAGTATCGTTACTGGTCAGGAGACCACCGCCAGAGTCATTGCCCAGGAGGGCCCAAGTATCGTTACTGGTCAGGAGACCACCGCCAGAGTCATTGCCCAGGAGGGCCCAAGTATTGTTACGGGTCAGGAGACCACCGCCAGAGTCAGTGCCCAGGAGGGCCCAAATATCGTTACTGGTCAGGAGACCACCGCCAGAGTCAGTGCCCAGGAGGGCCCAAGTATCGTTACTGGTCAGGAGACCACCGCCAGAGTCAGTGCCCAGGAGGGCCCAAGTATCGTTACTGGTCAGGAGACCACCGCCAGAGTCAGTGCCCAGGAGGGACCAGGATCCCACAGCCCCGCTGGGCGATGATGGAACGTCATGCCACACCCCAATGTCAAGTGTGGAGTTCGTCATGCCACACCCCAATGTCCAGTATGGAGTTCGTCATGCCACACCCCAATGTCCAGTGTGGAGTTCGTCATGCCACACACCAATGTCCAGTGTGGAGTTCGTCATGCCACACACCAATGTCCAGTGTGGAGTTCGTCATGCCACACCCCAATGTCCAGTATGGAGTTCGTCATGCCACACCCCAATGTCCAGTGTGGAGTTCGTCATGCCACACACCAATGTCAGTATCTGAACCGCCATCTCAGGCTCCCGCTGAACAGTCCATAGCCAGCCATGGCAAAGCACCGCTGAACAAGGGCAAGACCGCCATGGTGAAGACCGCTGAACAGTCCATAGCCAGCCATGGCAAAGCACCGCTGAACAAGGCCAAGACCGCCATGGTGAAGACCGCTGAACAGTCCATTGCCAGCCATGGCAAAGCACCGCTGAACAAGGGCAAGACCGCCATGGTGAAGACCGCTGAACAGTCCATAGCCAGCGATGGCAAAGCACCGCTGAACAAGGCCAAGATCGCCATGGCAAAGCACCGCTGAACAGTCCATAGCCAGCCATGGCATAGCACCGCTGAACAAGGCCAAGACCGCCATGGTGAAGACCGCTGAACAGTCCATAGCCAGCCATGGCAAAGCACCGCTGAACAAGGGCAAGACCGCCATGGTGAAGACCACTAAACAGTCCATAGCCAGCCATGGCAAAGCACCGCTGAACAAGGCCAAGACCGCCATGGCAAAGCACCGCTGAACAGTCCATTGCCAGCCATGACAAAGCACCGCTGAACAAGGGCAAGACCGTCATGGTGAAGAGCGCTGAACAGTCCATAGCCAGCCATGGCAAAGCACCGCTAAACAAGGCCAAGACCGCCATGGTGAAGACCGCTGATCAGGGCAAACACCGTGTGGGTATGAATAGGCCGCCACATCAGGCATCCTTCTCCCATGTGCAGCTGGGACAGTGACAGGACAGGAACTTTCACGGGGAGACTCATCCAGTCTGGCCACCAGTCCCACCAAGTACCAGTTGAGAACTGCATCTACTTGCGTCAATGTGGCTTTGCACTCCCCAGGATGGTCCAGTGGGCAACCCACCCACTGTAAATACTTGAGAGACTGTGGCTTTGCACTCCCCAGGATGGCACAGTGGGCAAGCCACCCACTGTAGAGACTTGAGAGACTGTGGCTTTGCACTCCCCAGGATGGTCCAGTGGGCAACCCACCCACTGTACAGACTTGAGAGACTGTGGCTTTGCACTCCTCAGGATGGCACAGCGGGCAAGCCACCCACTGTAGAGACTTGAGAGACTGTGGCTTTGCACTCCCCAGGATACATCAATGGGCATGGAGCCACATCGTGGATCTGGCTTTGCAGTCATGTGGCTGAGGTGCCCCCCCTTCCCTTCCGCCTGAGGTGCCTGTAGTGTTTCAATCTGATGCCCCGGCAGTGTTCTCTCGTATTTTGGTCAGGTATCTATTGTGGGCCTCGCCCATGCATTTTTGGACTGTTGGTGCACGGACATTGTTGTGTACATATCTGCACTACTTCTTGTATTGTATATATAAATATGACAGATTTTGAGATATGATTCAGTATATTTTTATATGACATGTATATTGGCACATTACAATATTTGAACGGATCTCGCTTTGTCTTTGCATTCTTCCGGGGGGATTGTGGGTTGTTAATGTGATATTTTTGACTGCATTGGTGTGTATGTTGTAATATGCGAGGGTGGGGGTGTTTGGTGGGTGTCCCCCTAACTTTTGCCCCCCCCTCCCCCGTGTCGTAGATGCAGTACTCACTGGTATGTTCTGCGCCTACGTCGCTGTTGTTCGTACAGGAGCAGAAAGACAAGGGCAGGTAGTATTTGGAGTTCCGGCTCCATGGAGTCGTCGTTCCTCATGGAGTGTGTTGAGGTGAGCGTTTTCCCATAGCAAAGGCTGTTTCCGCCGTGTTTTTATCCACGGTGAATCTGCCCCAGAAAAGGTGGCGGATTGGTGTGTTGTAATAGTGTGGGCGGTACTTTGTCTCCCGCCTGTCTGTTGGCGGTGACCGCCACGCTGTTTGTCTGTACCGCCGTGGCGGGCGAAGTGTTAAAGTGGCTGTCTTTGTTGGCGGTTACCGCCAGGGTCATAATTCCCTTTTTTTTTTTCGCCGGCCTGTTTGCGGTATTACCCCACCTTTTACACCGTCCGCCAGGGTTGTAATGACCACCTTAGTGCCCATTTTTAAGAGTCAATATTGCTTTGATTAAAAATCTGAAAGTCCTTTCCTGCACAAAAGCAATTATCACAGCAATGCAGGCACCCTTGCAGCATGGTGCAGGGGTGCATGCTTGGCTCAGGGCAGGCCATTCTGCACCAATGAAGGGGAAAAGGACAGGAATGCACCACATCTTGTTGATACAGCACAGTCCTGCCCTTCTTTTGATGCAAGGCAGCGCTGCAAGAAGGCTTGCAGCACTGCCTTGCATCAAACATTTGTAAATATGGCCTGTAGTTTAAGAAATTTGGAGTGGGGCTTAGGTGTAGGAATTGGGAAAGTAAAAGTAATAGGTCATCTCGAGTGAGTCGATCAATAATCAATACTAGGCGATCTGATTTAGAAAAGTACAATGTTATTGTGTTTGCCTCTGCTTGTGAAAATATTTTTTCAGAGATAAACTTAACTGTACCACTAATCTTTTTTTTTTAAGCTTCTTTATTTCTTACCTCAGCACCCAAGAGGAAAAAGAAGGAAACATCAGAAATGGGTCCAGGAGGAGATGAGGGTGCCAGTGCCACCACCAGTGTGGATGCTGGTGAATCTGCTGGCCTCAGTATTTCTGTTACATTATTATTATTATTTCCCTAATATACACCTCTTCTCATTTTGAATATTTTTTCTTTTAGTTTTACTGTGCCTGTCTACGTTTTTGTACTTATTTTTGTTCTATATCTAAGTTTTGTTAAATTCTTGTGATCCCTGCATTTATCTATTTTTTATGTTTCTGTACCTGCCTTCCTCCTGTCTGCATTAGCTTTCTTCTGTTTTTTTACTAAGCTTAGCTTTCCCTTCTCCCTTTATATATCTTGTGGACTGGTACTTTAATACTAAGATGACAGATGTTTAGGACAGGTACTCTACCAACAAGATTGCAAGCCCAAGTCAGCTTTTCTCCGCATGTTTGTGAAGATTTTCTTTGCCTTGCTAATGCCCATTGCATTTGCCAGCCTACATCTCACCATAGGTTCTCCTGGATTGACCAAATTATTACACCCCTTTATTGCGCTTCAATGACTTAGCTCTGCCCCTCCATTATGAAATATATGCGGTTGATTTGTCTACCTGGATTTTCTAACAACTGACAAATTCCTAAAGGGAATGACAGGAGAAGCTAGAACTGTAATGATCGATTGTGGTTGTATTTTGTTGGAATTTAAAATGTGTAACATTTTTTCCAGCTGTACCGACCACCAGTGCAGAGGTCAGCTGCAGCACCAGTGCACCGGATGTGACAGTGGTCGGAGGGGGAGAACTGGTGGCAGCAGGGATGGGCCTTGGTAAGTCATATTGCTCTTGCTCATTGACAATTACTAATATACTCACTGCAAGGGTGTTGCTGGTGAAGCCCCTTTGCTTAGCAGCTATAGCAGGGGATGAGTTCCTAATGGTCTCTTCTCTCTGCAAATCAGCAGACAAAAGCTCATAATGAACAAACACCACAAATGACGGCTTGATAGAAAAGCAAATGAAAGATGGATGGCTTAAAGAAAGAATGGGTGAAATGGTATATGAGTAAAATGTTCTGTGTGTGAAAGGAAAGGATGGATAGAGGAGTGATAGGCAATGCATGGGTGGGAAAAAGGTGGATGAAAGAGGCAAAGTGGGGAAAAAGGATGCCTCAGTGGGTGAAGGGTGGATGGATCAAAGCCGATGCTTGGATGAGGAATGAGTAGATGGTAACAAACAATGGTAACAAATGATATGTGGGTAAATGGATGGCTAGGTGAAGCAGGGTATTTGAAAGGGTGGATACTGGATAGATGAGCATATGGATCGATGAGTGGATAAATATGGATGGCTGGATTGAAATAGTGAAAGACTGGATAATAGAATGTAAAGTTGAAACGGTGGGCATCAAAGGTTGAATACAATAGATGAATGAAAAGAAGAGTGTATAATAGCCTGGATGAAGAAATAAGTTCACCTACTTTGCTTGGTTTGTATGGCTATCAAAGCTTTGGTTCAAAGTGGGGATATTTTAATTTTCAGTCTTCTCCCTTAACTCTCGGTAGTTGAATCAAGGCAGATAGGTATCCTTCCACCCATCATCATAGCTCCCTCCCCATTTGTCACCCATGCTACTATGAAGTAACTGCAGCGTGGTTCAATTCAGCAGTACTATACTGTTGACTGTGCAATGTGCATCTGCTTCGGTTAATGCAGCATTTACAAAGTTGTCAATGCATTGCAAGCTTTAAAGGTGTGTTCCCCTTCCCTCCCAGTGTCCACTCTATCACCCCCTAGCACTTCAATACTTTATTCTTTCCAAAATTCTTTCCCAGCCACCAAATTAATTTTGAAAAATTATTTTTGGCATGCACTACATCTATGTACAAGTGATTTTTATTTTATGGCTTCCATAACAGATTCATGCCAGTTCAAATTGTACCTCTTTGGCAATTGTCAACTACAGTGAGGCAATGGGTGGGTAAAAAAAATGGCACTGTGACTCGTCGCAATCAGCCACATCGAATTACGGTGGCCCTAGAGTACCAACAATTTATTGCTACTGTGCCACTCTACTTTTTAAAAATTTGTTTGCACAGAGCACAGTTTATAACTTGTCAATACTCTCTGTTATTATCTTGACATTGTTCTCTGCTTCCTGGTTTACTTTTGGAGGCACATAACACAAGTACCTTCCTTTCTTTTGGAGGATTATACCTCTTTCTCTTTGTCTTCTCCTACTATAAAATACTAGCTGCTTGTTTCCACTTTTGTCTCGCTTCCTGAATTGTGTCCCCTCAAATTTCCTCCACCCTAGACCTTGGAGAGATATTTCTAATGGCATTAGGTAGTAGGTAGGGGTGGGTGGAACTTGCAAAGTCCAGCTACATGGAATTCTGTGAAGGGGTTAAAAAACTCTACATGCTCTGCAGAATTCCACCAGTGGACGGAGTTTCTCATCACACCCGTTTGCTCTATTTTTCATGTTCAGGAGTGCGATTTGCGTTCTCCTGTTGCAAATATCACGTGAGCTGCACCATGCAGTTCGCATGGGAGCAGTAATTTTGTTTTCTCAGTCTCAGTGTATGATGCTGGGCCTAATCCACCCATAAAATTTTAAATCCCACCCTTTTCTAAATTATCCACTGCTTATTTCCCTTTTGTGGCTTTTTCAATACTAAACTTTTCTGCTATTCCCTTTACTTTTTTATATTTTTTTCTTTCTTTCTTCCTTCCTTCTATTTCTGCTAGAGGCTTACCTTGTGGGCATTGGCATCTAAAGCGGTACAGCCCCACCCCTTTTTTACTGCAGTGGATGAGGTAGCACTTGTCTTTTTTGTGCAGCACCACCTCCCCTCCATGCAGGCAGCAGGCGGCAGGCCTGGGAGTGGTTACACCCTTTGAGAGCATTGACTGTTTTGGGGGAGGGTGCGCCAGTTGGTTCATCCGCACACTGGGGTCCAGCACACACAGCAACAGTTCATGCATTGTTGGACAGACATAATCAATCGTGAACAGGACCTGTTCGACCTGCTGGGCGTCGAGGTGTTGGGCTTGGTGAGTAATAGTTATTTATTTGGTGTGTGTTTCACAATGTTAATTTTTTTTTTCTAATAGCAGTGCTGACTCTCAGAACTAAGTTAAGGTTATGTTTATTTATTACGTGATTCAGTTTGAACTAGCAAGGTGAGTCAGTGCTTTCTAATTGTACTCATTCACACACATTTGGGTTAATTTAAGAAACCATTCTTTGATCTGTCTTTACTACTCAAACAGACGCTGCAACATATAATAGGTTGAATTCTAATGTACTGGCACCTCCTGTATCAGGGCTTTAACTGGCACTCTGTTACTATGCTGAAAAATCCACAATTGTTTCTGGGCTTGAAAGAATTGCTGAAATGAGTGCAAATTTGTCTACAGGTGGTCAGTATGTTGCACACTATGGGTCGATTATGAATTTGGAGGATGTTTGCCAAGCTCCCGATAGGTTAGGTAGTCGTGGCCATTCTGGTGACCTCCACGCTGGCCCCATTAGGACTTTCCCACTGGGCTGATCGGCAGAAACCAAGGTTTCTGCCTGTCAGCCCAGTGGGAAAGTGGCGGCAGCATTGTCGCTGGCTCATAATAGAGCCAACGACAATGATGCTACACATAGGGGGTACCAGCACACTCAAAATGCACAGCATACAGTGTGCATTTCAAGGGGGCTGGGCAGAGGGGCCCCTGCACTTGTCCTCCATCATCCTTTTCATGGCAGTGAAACAACCATGAAAAGGCTGGCTAAGAACAAGGTTGTAATCAGCAGGGCGGCACCGTCCTGGCTGATTGCAACCTGCACCGCTGTCTGCCCATTCAGATCCAGAATACTGGCGGGGACAGATGTAGGTGGGGGGGGGTCTGCCCGCCAACCTCGTAATGTAGCGGTCCGACTGCCACAACCACAGCTGTCCAACAACCATTTCTTTTTTCAGAAAGTCTTGCATAACCAGGTTGATGCAGTGTGCCAAACACAAGACCCTGAAATAGCCGCCTTCTGCAATGGCCTTGACTATGTTACTTCCTTTGTCTGTGGCAATAAATCCAATTTGTAGACCCCTGGGTCGCAGCCAATCAGACAACTTGCTATTAAATTTGTCCAAGATGTTTGTAGCTGTGTGTGATATCTCCATGGCGAACATGGCTACTGTTCCATGCCACTGAAGACTCTTAAAACCTTCTTCAGGGCCAAGACTTACAGACAGATTTTGCTCTACTCCCACAAAAGAGATCCATTGTGAAGTGAAGCACATATAACCCATCGCCTGACAACTGGACCACATGTCTGTCATCAGGAGGCTAGTGTGGCCAAGACTTTGCTGCAAAGCTTGCCCAACCAATTGCAGCACATCATGATCCAGCCCTGAAGCAGCACCTCTCTCAAAATAGGTCTGACTTAGAACCTTCCATTTCGGGCAGATGGCTGCCATTAACTCTAAGAATCCCACTCCTTTCACAAAAGAAAAAGGGAGGAGGTTGCATGCTAATACTTTTGCCAGCTTCCCACTGTACAAACATGCCATTGGGTGGTTGCAGTTGTAGGGCCCCTTCTGCCTAAACATGCTAGTAATTGTAACCTGGATTTTCTTTTTTTGTGGGGCCACTGACGCAGGTGACTTTTGAGAGGTGGGTGGTGGTAGACAATGTGGGTCATGCAGTCACCATATGCCGTGGTCTCTCCATCGGACTCTAACTGTGAGTCTCTGAGGTGGGTGATTCTGGCACACTGCTGTGGACAGGGCTGCTTTGCATGAGGATGTCACCCTCATCTTCCTCACATTCCAACATGATTGGACCAGTTGTAGCTGATGTTTTCTGGCTCTCTTCGCTGTCACCACAGTGACCACGATCAGCACATGTTTTAAGGTGCTTCTTCCACCGAATTGTGCGATTTTTGTTTTAATGGGTTGGCTGGCCTCCATTACTATAATGTGAATGAGGCTTACCTCGAAGAACACTTGTGTGGTAAACAGAGCATATTGCAATGTTCTCCTGTTTGCTAATCTTAAAAAAAAGTCCCAAAGTGGGGAGAAGTACTTTCCTATTGGGCCACTGCCAATGCCTGAAGAACAACTGGAGATAGGTGGGTGTTTCAATTGCCTTTGTGCAGTGCATACTTCTACTGAGGTTCAGATTGGTGCAGGTCTCTGCTGGGCCTTATAAATATGGGAGCTGGTGGTGCTGCCTGTGCCACATCCCTCGGACCAGGTTGTATAGTAATGTCAGACTCCTCTGAGCCAGCTTTCATTATGACTGGATCATCATTATCATCCTCACCATCATCATCTACTTCAATAATTCTAAGGCTTTCTCGAACTTTTCTTTTCGCTTGCCTCTCGTGGTGTCTCCCAGACTCTGCTGGCGTCCACTCCATGTCCATGCCCCTTAAAATAAACAAATGATCAATAATTAACAATGTGTGTATGTAAGCATATAGCAAAGATACACTGGCTGGATGCATAAAATGGCTGCCAGGCACATGGTCAAACAACAACAAGGAGTAAGGAGGCAGGGCAAAGAAAGAACACATGCAAGCATATGGCAAAAGGATACTCTCTGGATAGACAAAAGGGTCATCAGCCACATGGTCAAACAACAACAACAAGGAGCAAGGAGGCATGGGGAACAAAAAAAGAACTCATACAAGCCTATGGCAAAGACACACTGGCCAGATGGACAAAATTGCAGCCAGCCACATGGTCACACATTAACAACAAGGAGCAAGGGGGCATAGGAACAAGAAAAGGACACATGCAAGCCTATGGCACAGGAATACTGGCTACGTGCACAAAATGGCTGCCAGCCACATGGTGAAACAACAACAAGGAGCAAGGAGGCATGGCAAACAAAGAACACATACAAGCCTATAGCAAAGGAACACTGGCTACACGTACAAAATGGCTGCCAGCCACATGGGCAGACAACCACAAGAAGGAGCAAGGAGGCATGGTGAACAAAGAAAGAACAAATGCAAGTCTATGGCAAAGGAACACTGGCTACATGCACAAAATGGCTGCCAGCCACATGGGCAAACAACCACAAAAAGGAGCAAGAAGGCATGGCGAACCACGAAAGAACAAATGCAACCCTATGGTAAAGGAACACTGGCTGCATGCACAAAATGGCTGCCAGCCACGTGGTCAAACAACAAGGAGCAAGGAGGCATGGGAAAGAAAGAAAGAACAAATGCAAGCGTAGGGCAAAGGAACACTGGCTGTATGCACAAAACAGCTGCTAGCCACATGGTCAAACAACAACAAAGAGAAAGGAGTCATGGCAGTCAAAGAACACTTTGAAGCCTATGGCAAAGGGACACTGGCTTGATAGACAAAATGACCACCAGCCGCATGGTCAAACAACAACAAGGAGCCATGGTGAGCGAAGAAAAAACAAATTCATGCCTATGGCAAAGGAACACTGGCTGCATGCATAAAATGTCTGCCAGCCACATGGTAAAACAACAATAACAAGGAGCAAGGAGGCATGGGGAACATAGAAAGAACAAATGCATGCCTATGCCAAAGGAACACTGGTTGCATGCATAAAATGGCTGCCAGCCACATGGTCAAACAACAAGAAACAAGGAGGCATATGGAACAAAGAAAGAACACATGCAAAGGAACACTGGTGCATGCACAAAATGGTTGCCAGCCACAGGGTCAAACAACAACAAGAAGCAAGGAGAACAAAGAAGAACACATGCAAGCCTATGACAAAGACACTGGATGGATGCAGAGAGTGGCCGCCAGCCACATGGTCAAACAACAACTGCAAACAAGGAGACATGGAGAACAAAAACACATGCAGGCCTGTGAACATGAACTACACAAAATGGCCCCTGGCCACACGGCTTGGAGAACAAAGACATGTGGTCTATGATGACAAACACACACATACACACACACTGGCCAGAAGGAGGCATGGTAGTAACACTGAAGAAAACACTAACATTAGTTCAGCAATGCAAAACACGATTCTTATCTGAGCTACAAAAAATTAACAACAACAGAACACACATCTTCATATGCCATCAAACATTATTTACCACACAACATATATACTTTTTGCAAAAAATGAAGTGCAAAACATTTTTAATTTTATCTAATGCCATCCCTGCCCTAAATGAGGTTTTAAAACATACACCACTGAAATATTTATTTGATGTACAGATGACTACTAATACTTGGCCTGCTGGCTAGATGGAAATTAAAATCTAAGCCATATAGTAAAATAATATTGCAAATATTACAAATGTAGAAAAGTACAGGTATTGAGCTGGGCAACAATTTTCCTTTACAAAAGATAAAAAATCAATGAAATGCAAAATAGATAATAACTAGGCCCATACTTTAACTCAGGGCCACCAACCACTATAAAAAATGTAAAATCTAATTAAAGTACAAAGAAATACTGGTGCTTCCCAAACAAAAAAAACAAACAACACCCTTATTCAATAGCTTTTTAACTTACTTGTGTGAATACACAAAAACAAAGAACTTCATTATGAGTTTGGAGGTCCGTCAACCGTCATGGCCGAGGCTGTGGTCCGACCACCATCAGGTTGGCTGGCAGACCACCAGATTACAAGTCATGCGGGCCTATGGAGCACAGATCGCCACAATTTCCCCAGCACCACCAGGCAGCACAGACTGCCATGGTCACAAGGCTTCACAAACAGGCCGGCAGAGCCTGTGTTTCCACCAGAAACATTATGAGGTCGCACACCGCCAATGTGACCATGGTGGTCCAACCACCACATCTCAGCAGCCAGAAATGGACAGTATAATGGGAGACACTCACCTGCCGGCAGCCTGATACGTCTGATGGCATCATCGAGCCCATCACAAACATCCTGCCATTATTGTTCATCATCGATGGAGCACAAAATCAATACCACTGTGGACGCAAACGTCCGGAAGTCCACACACTTACCTGTGTCATTACGCTCAACAACAGATTGTAGCTCCATTGAGCACATGATATGGAGGTCACACTACGGGCACCAAGTACACGTGTCATGTACACAGTCAGAATCATGCATAAAGATGGACACATTAACAGTCACACCACACCCCCTTTGGGCAGGCCACTCACACTGCACCACAACACTACACAAAAGCACAAATCTACTCATCTCAGGCACAGGAACAGTGAAGGTACACAACATTGTCTCACACAAGACCAACAACACACCAACATCACATACAAATACAACTCACACACTCACATTCCCCAAAGGCCATGGACTGTTGTCACATACAACACACATATAAATGGATGTGTCATAGAACACAAACACCACTTCCATGAAACATCCCTGCATTGGACAAACACATCACCCACATTACAGCACAATGGAAGAACAATGATGTGCACAACAGACAGAGACAAATATGCAAATCTCACTATGCTAACAGCACCTGTACAATAGGAATGGGGGCATCAAGAGCACTCCGGACTGGAGGCTGCACTGGGACACATCTCACTTTGCAGTTGCTCCTTACACACCATTTGCACAGGGAATGCCTCTACATGTGTCTCAGGGACAAACAATACTAGACCCAAATGGCATGCCTATCTGCACAATGTGGAAGTACAAGTCAACAAAGCACATACAACTCCAACTGCATGGGACATACCTTTTCATGTACTAGCTGCAAGGTACGCACAGCTAAATGGACAGTCGATTGCAAACAGAGGTAGCACAACTGAACATACTCCATGTCTGCACAAACAAAACTCAAGCTGACACAGATCAGATGAATACATAATACATTTCAGGAGGACAAGTCTAACACCATACGTGCTCACATTGGACAACACAAGATGAAATACTTACCATAACAAACAGTACACAATGCCATGCCACCACCATTGCATTTACACCCACATATCCATACATTCAACATATACCCTTATCTCAGGGGACACCAGCACTATCCACAAAGTCAGATACTGCAAACAACAGTAGCAAGCAGGCCGAAACACACACAACTGTAGGCAGACAATACAAGTCACTCAGAAATAACATTATGATATTAAAGGAATTGCAGGACACATGTGTACTCAAAAAAGAATAACTGTTTTGGTTTCTTAACCTTAAATGTGATGCAAAGGCACCTCATGGTACACTCACTTGACTCCTAACTACCATGTAAACTCAACAGGAAGGGGAATCAAGTGGGTAGACAGGCACCTCAGGGATAATCTTTGGGAGGGGGCGAATTTGGGAGGGGGTTTGGGAGGAGTGATCCGCTTTTTGGGAGGGGTGGGCTTCTTTTTGGGGGAGAGGTATGGGTGCTTGCAGGGGTGCAAGGGAGGCCTTGGAGGTGGAAGGGAGGGGCTGGGAGCTCGGTGGGAGCCTCTTAGGCTTGAGACAAGGGGCGGAGGTAACACAGGAAAGGGCATATAAAAACTTTCTTAGGGACACGGGTATGGTCATCACAAGGGGGTCAGGATTTGGAGGTCGAGGGAGTGGTTGTCTGCTGTGTTGGTATGGATGTAGTGGGATCGTGCTTCTGGGAGGTATGCTTGTGTTTGTGTGGTGTCTGTTGGGTGAACAAGTGAATCTGTTTGTGAGTCTTGGGGGTCTGGGAGTTAGAGGTGCTGGGGATGGAGTGGTGGATGTGTGTGTCTGTTGGGGTGGTTATTACAGGTACGCTAGATGTGGTGGATGTCTGTGTGTCTCTAGTAGTGGTGTCTGCAGGTATGGTGATTGTGGTTGATGTCTGGGGGTCTGCTGGGGTAGGGTCTCTGGGTATAATGGGTATAGTGTATGTGTCACTGACTGTTGGTGTGGTACCTGTGGTATGCTCAATGTTGTGTTTGCAATGCTAGGGGCTGTGAGAGTGTCTAGGGAAGTGGTGTATTTTGTTGTGTCTGTGGGTGGCTGTTTCCTTGCATGCCATTTTATGGTGCTTTTTTGTGTGTGTGCGGCTCTTGTGGATGCATGCGGATCTGTCTCTGTGCTTTGGGTAGGTAGGGGAAAAGGGGATTTGGATTGGGTAGAGGGAGATAGAGGGGGGACGGAATGCGGGGGTGACTGGCTTACATCAATGAGGAGGCCAGAGCCTGTAAAGATCTCTGTAGGGCAGCCATTGCATCATGAATGGCTTCCAGAAATGCATTTGTCTGTTATAGTAGAGTTCCCAATCCCTGGATGGCATTTACAATGGCTGACTAACCCACAGAGATACTTCTCAGGAGGTCACTCACCTCGTTACTGAGGGCAGCAGGGGTAACAGGTGCTGGGGCGAGGTGCCTGCACCCTCTTGGATGAGCGGCCATGACCAACTGGATGGGGAGCAAGAGGGAGGGCGGCTATTGAACAGGGGGTGGTGGACAAGGATGGTACAGGGGGATGCCCCAATGGATCTGCCACCACTAGAGTGTCCACTGGAGGAAGAGTCCATTTATGATGAGTATGTACCAGTCTCCCCAGTGACATTCCCCTCGCGCTCTAGGCCACTGGGTCCCTCTGTGTTGGAGTTGTTTTGACCCGAGGTCCTGTGGCCAGATGCTTCCCCACTTGGTTGTACCCCATCTCCTTTGCTTGCTGCTGCTGATGCTGCAAATATCAAGAGAAATAGGGTCATCACATTTCCATGATAACACTTGAACAACAGCTCTGATTAGCATACATTACAGTGATGTGAACTAGGCCTCAGCAACAAACTCTACCTAAGTGGCCCATACATGTGCCATACGAAATGCATGCATGCCACATGAACTGTCAACAGTAACCCACAGGAAAATCTTGATCGCGGACAACTACAATTGCATGTCTGAAGTTGTGCAATCACAATACCCATTCAACCATTAGGAGACATCATCACCCTCAAAACCTTGCCCCATGGAGCAGAAGTTAGTCTCTCGCTAGCATACAATAGTAGGTCAATGACAAATACATTTTCACAGATCCCAAACAAGGTCATGCGCACATCTATTTGTCACATACATGATGACCAACAATAAGAAATGATGCTACAAAACCATGCCATGTTGATGACAAAAGTACAATATCCTCCAGAAGGTGACATGGAAATACCCATATCACACTGGAAACATATCATCAACGCACCCTTCACCAAGTGATATTTGTCCCAATAGAGTCACGGAGATAGTAAGAATGTTGCTCAGATAGGCCACACATATGGCATGGAAATGGACACTGTAGACATCATGTACAATATTTCAGGGTGCAATGTCGTCAAAATACACAACACAATAAATCAGCAAGCCCCAGGGTAATCCCCACTAATATCTAGCATCCCTTACAATGACATACTCTGAGTGCATCAGTAGAAGCCATTAGTCCTTTGCATGTTGGAGAGACACAGAAATGTGCAAGTACTTGTAGAAGCCCCTTAACATGTTGACCAATGGGAAGCTACATCACCGTCCCCATTTTGGTCCTGCACATCCAGATGTCTGTCTGTGGATGAATGCTTGTACCCAAACACATGTGATTTCAACATAAATGCAAGTCACTCCATTATGCTGGCCAGCAGTCAGGGCACAAACCTTACCCATTACACATGTGCAGTACACTTTTCCACATGATGCCACAGCAAAGGCATAGATATTCACATTGTGGCTCTGAACTCTAGGCCTACCTATCATGTCCCTCATTGCTACTGCATTTGTACATGCCAAATGACATGCTATGATGGGCGAGGGTATGCATCAGCCAATATACAATAGTGACACATTCCTGTATATGACACAACATAAAAATGTATCCTCATTGTAAATGTACCATTCTACAAACAGTTTGCAATGCACGTATAGGTGAGGGAATACAGACATCACCCCATCAATATAGGTAGACCATGCATGAAACTGCAGCTTACAAATGTTTATTTCAAAAGAGAAAGGGAAACATGCTGACATGTAGGCACAAGGAATGTTGGCAACAGTGATGGCACATAAATCATGACAATGGACATTCTCCACTTACGAAGGGAAAGTATTGACCTATATCTGCATCCAAAGAACAATGTAAGCCCTGTCACACGTATGTTGGACATCTTCACATTACAGACTGCATTGAGGCACCAGCACCCATCATACACTGAAGACAATTAGCTTCTGGGTGACAGATACCTACATACACATTTACCCAGACATTTACCAAGACACATGGCAGAGGACAGTGATCCATCATCTACTTACCATTGGCCTGGAACATCAGTATGCACTGCATGACATGTTTACACAAACATTCACTCACCTACTGTCTGACACATTGCTCATCCCTAAATGTCAGGGGGAGTTATCAGACCCTACCTCATTTACTTGACAATGGGACAGGCAGAAATATGCCCTGTGCTCACCCCCCCTGTGGCTGTAATGCTGCCCTCAAATGCCCATCAAGCTCCGGATACGCCACAGCTAGAATTCTGGCCATTAAGGAGGTCATGGTCTGACGGGCACCCGGGCCACTTTGGGAGAACATCCCCAGCTGGACCTGAGCGATCTTCCAGGCCCAGCATCTCAGGCCCTCCCACCTTTTTCCGCAGTGGGCACTCCACTGGCTGTGGACCCCCAGGGTCTGCAGCTTCTTGGTGATGTTTTTCCATAATCCCCTATTTTGATGGGCGTTGACCTATATGGATGCAAAAGGCAAATCAAGAGATCATGATCACAGGTCTCATCAAAAATGGTTGTTAGTAACATCCAGCTAGAACATTCCTATTTGTCAATACTCCCCAAGTGTGACACATACAAGCCAATAAGAACAGGGACATGACTACAGACATAAATTTCTCTATCAGCAGACTAACCCACTACCCTGCTCGGGCCATACAATGACTAAGCAAGCTTACTGACATCATGTAGGCGATGCTCTAGCAAACTGACTGAGATGTGAGCCACTATGAGACACATCACATCTCTCTGGCTTCTCAAGGGTAAACTCCTTAGGCATGAATAGACCAACCCATTCCTACTCTGTGAGAATGACTATCTGCATACAGTCCCTTCAGGAAACTGCCAGAGTACAAACTCAAAATGTACACATAGGTAACAATGAAGGGACTGACATGATGGGTACAGAAAGTGTCTTCCCTGTCCATGTGTGGACATGTGGACTAACAAACACAGACTCATGCCACTTCAGGGGGTGGGGTTCTGTGTACTATAGAACACTCATTTGGACATAAGTGTCCATCCTACAGAGATGGCATCCACCAAACAAAGGCATGCGTTGTACAGTTTCTGCTATGTGACCAAGATAATGAGTCACATTTCATGGCCTCCGAGGAATCATTACACTGTCTGCACTGTGAGAGTGACATTTATGCAGTAAGCCTGTAAAGGACAAATATGACCTGTGGGAAGGTGACAAGAGGGCAGTGGGAGTATGGGACCTGTTATGAGTCAAAGACACACATTGACAATGATGCTAAGTGCGCATATGGACTAGATTAATAACTTACATCTATACCCATTACTAAACTAATCAAAGGAAAGAGGCATTCTGTGCAGGATTTTATACCAGAGCCTCATATTACCCACATGACAGGATCTGCTAGGGTACAGAGAGTGGGCACAGTGCCACAGTTGCATAGCCACAGTGTCTCTGCCCCAGCCAAGACTAGGACCCATAGTGGGAGATACATTTGACATGCCCTGATCTCTGCAGGCTGAGCATACTGGTCCTACATAACACTCCATTCCCATCACTACCATGCAGGCACTACATCATGTAGCCAACAGCAATTTGGCATGTAATGTGTGGAAACCTGAAGGGCAAAGTGAGTCATGATGTGCCTTCCACACAACAATTTAGCAAGGGGAGATATGTTTAGAAATATTTGTGGCACTATACACATTGCTCACATTACTCTCAACTGACTCATACAACACGAATGCTCAGCTCATGCTGTTATGCACATACATGTAGTCTGACATTTACAACACTCATGAAGAAGATGTCAGTGGATGGCAGCAATGTCTCCTCACCTACTTATGTGCAGCCAACACAAGGAGGATCTAGGAACCCAAAATCCTCTCACAACACAATGTGACTGATCTTTACACATGGCACTGGCCACTAATACTGCACATTGTACATCCCATTGTTGCCACACAGACTGCAACAACTGGCACAAGGGTAGTCAACCTGGCACACATGGGCACATTGTAGCCTGTGAGGATGGAAAGGAAGGTGAAGTGCAGAGGAAACTGTGCACATGAGGTTGTTACCTGCTCCTCTGGTACACTATAGAGCTGTTCATACAGGGGTAGGACATCATCTGCTAGCCTCTCCAGCTCCTCTGGAGAGAAGGCAGCGGCCCTATCACCTACTGGACGTGGCATGATTGCTCCCAGAGGAGGTACACAGCACATCAGGTAGTGCAGGTCTTGCTGACAGCAGTTCCAGGGTTCAAGTGAGTTAATCTGCAGAACATGGTGGTCACATCCATCATGTAAGCGGTTGTCACCGCAGGCATACATAGCCATTGGCTAGTGATCACCACTGGCAACAATTTTAGCCTATAGCTGTGTCCGCCGTGGTTGCAACCAACTACAACCATGATGACTTCCACCGGTGATTGCCAGCAGTTCCTAATGTCCGGTGGAGGAGATCAGGCAGCTGCCATGTTAGAGGCCTGAAATGCGGTATTGGGCTTCACAAACTCCATCCCACCTTCGAAAATGTTTTGAGCTCACAAACATGCTTATCCTGTCTTGTCATGTAGGTTCTACTACTCAAACACCATTGTAGTGTGTTGCAAGGCACAGATGGCTTTTAAAAGTGGGGCATAGTCCACCCCCGTTGATAGTCATTTTGGCAGTTGGGATATCTAGTCACATTTCGAGGGTCAATTATGATGCACATCTTCAAGTTTGGTACCGATACATGTTGTGGACACGTGTGAAAATTTATGGGGGTCACATGTGACCCTTGTGTTCTTTGCAGCTGTGATGTGTCCTGGTTGCCATGTCTATCCCTTCTGAAATGCCTTGTCACATGATATTATTGACGTGTATCTTGTATGTTGCTGTGGACACAATGACTAAAGTTAGAAATCGTGTCTTGTAACACATGGGTACCCAGGTATAGGGAGGATGTGACAGACCATGAAGAACAACACATCATTCTTTTGTACTGTCTGAATAGGAAAATAATAGTGGACTTATGTCGTCAGTTGGAGCCAGATCTGATGCAAGCTATTAGTTATCCAACCCAGCACTCCATCAATTGTACAAGTCATGTCAGTATTGCACTTCCTAGCCAAAAGGTCTTTCGAACATACAGTGGCCCTTTCAGCTAGCATGTTCCAACCTATGTTCAGTCTGGTGTTGAAGGATGTCCTCTCAGCAGTGTTGAAACACCTGGACAGCTATCTCCAATTTCCCCAACATCAGGGTTTATCCTAAGTTAAGGCTGACTTTTATGGTTTTGCATGCCTCACACATGTGGTGGGAGCCATTGATGGCACTCATGTTCACTTGGTCCCTCCCCATGCCAATGAACAAGTATACTGCAACAGAAAAAATGTCTATTCCATCAACGTGCAAGTTGCCTGTTTGGGGGATCTTTACATTTCCCAGGTCTGTGCCCGTCATCCAGGTTCAGCCCATGATTCCTTCATAATGCGGAACAGCACCATACACCAGCTGATGTCAAAACTGTACCCAGAGAGGGCCTGGCTGGTTGGAATGTCACATCTGTCCTGCTTGCGTGTGCAGTGTCAGGTGTTAAAATCCTGAAAAGAGGGACTCATTGTTGCACATATGTCCCATTGCTTAACAGGAGACTCTGCATATCCCAACCATCCTTGGTGGTTGATGCCAGGAAGGAATCCAACTAGTCCAGAGGAAGTCTGCTTCAATAAGGCCCATGTATGAACATGAAAGTTAGTGGAGCGGGCATTTGGGCCCCTGAAGGCCAGATTTAGGTGCCTGGACTGGACAAGTAGAGCCTTCCTTTACTCACCCAGGAAAGTGTGTCAGATCACTGTGGCATACTGCATGCTCCACAACATTACCCTGAGGAGGAATATCCTGTGCATCACAGAGGAGAATGAGCCTGCAGTGCCACCTGGTGAGACTCACGAAATGCCAAGGGAGGAAGAGGGAGGAGCTGACTTGCGGGAAGAATAGCAACTTTTCATGAGTGTAAGAATGTCATGTGATGTAATGACTGTGACTGTACGAATAACTGTAGTTGTTAGAGTGTGTAGAGTAGAGTGTTTTGGCAACAACTAGGAAGCTGAAACTCTGCAATATTCAGCCAAAGGGTGCTTGAAGGGTTAGCCTTTGACATATCCCACCTTGATGTAGTTACTTTGTTTGTATCAGTCTCATTGCAATGTAATTTCCTTTCCAGATGCTTGCTATATGATTGTTGTAATAGGCATGTTTTCAAGCCTATACTCCTTGTTTTGTCTTTGTTAATTTACCTTCACCATGACATCCTCATGTGGGCATTTCAGAGTTGAGACACTGGCAGGTATGTGATGCAGTTCCAACATATGAAGTGGACATGGATTGTTCCAGGTAATGTAGGTCACAGATTTGGTGTATATGAGACCTGTGCCATCACAGCTTGAACAGTGTTTGGGTGCAAGGTCAAAAGAACACATTGGACTTGTTTAGTGTGCTGTGTTGAGCTAAGTGCATCAGGTGTGTCATCAGGTGGGCATGAAATATGTTGACATCAAGTGCAAGCAAGGCATTCATCCATCACATAGGCTAAACACTCTTCTTGTATGACATGTATGTAGCTGTAAAATTTTTTCATAATCACAGCCCACAACACTAACATATGTTTGTTCCATACCATCAGATGCATGGTCATTGGATTATGATGGACCTGTGATCAGGGATTGTTGTACTGCCCTCTGTCTCTTCCTTTGTTTATGTTATGTTGGATTTCTTTGGTTTGGTATGTGATAAGGATCAAGCTGGTGACACCATCCACTTTTCAGATTGCCTATTCTGAAAGTCTGACAAGGCCCTTCCTTCGGTGGTGTGGAGGGGCTGAATCTTGGTATGTGCACCTTGATACAATATGAGTAAGCCATTCCTGGCTGTGACAGTCCAGACATTTCAACAGCCTATGTGCTGTAGACTGGAATAAAAAGTTTGGTGTGACCAGACACTTGTAACAATGTGTTGCTGTGTGTTGGTAGTAATCCTTAGCAGAACACTATACCTGTAACATATCCCTTCTTATATTAGTATCTTGTGTCTTCCTCATTTGCTTCACATGGTCTTACATCTCTGCATAGCAAAATGTGGAACAGACGTTAGAAAACACACAGGCCCTCATTACAACCCTGGCGGTCGGTGTTAAAGCGGCAATAACACTGCCAACTGGGTGGCGGTAAGAAAAATTTAATTATGACCATGGCGATAACCGCCAACATATACAGCCACTTTAACACTCCGAACGCCATGGCGGTAGCAACAAACACCGCAGCGGTAACCACCAACAGCCAGGTGGAAGACAATGTACCGCCCACAGAATTACAGCACGCCGTTCCGCCAGCTTTTCCGGGGCGGTACCAACACCATCAAAAGCACAGCGGAAACAGTACTCTGAAGGGAAACCACTCACCTCTTGACACTCAAGGAAGAACCAGGACGCCGTGGAGCATGAGCTGCAGCTCTTCCCCATGCTGGTGTATCTGCTCATGTACAAGGAGCACCAACGCCAGCGACGATGACCACAGTGAGAACTGCACCTAGCACACAAGGAGGGGGAGGAAAAAGAGAGTGACACACTCACACAACACGCAACACCTCCATCCCCACCCTCACCCCAACACCATACACACAAACACATGCAACAACATTACATATTTACCCCCTACCCCTCAGGAATAACGCAAGGACAAAAGGAATGGAGTCAAATGAGTGTAATATTACAAATACTTAGAAATACGTGTAGAAAGCAAAAACAGGCTGTACAATATATACAATATATACAAAAGGCAGGACAATGTCCACAAGCTAGTCTGGCTGATGAAGGGTGAAACCCTGAAACCGGTCCCAGGATGCTTGTTTCCGGTCCAGGGAGAACCTGGCCTGGCAGTTCGGGCTGTAGTGTTCCCATGAGGAACAGGGTCAAGACTGATTTGCATATGGCTGGGTCTAAACTGGGTTGGCATGGTGAGCAAAAGAATGATGGATTAAACACAGATCTGTGACTGGGGTGAATGTTTGATTGGTTCCGCATTCCGTCCATCATTTGTGTTTTGCTTTGCTTTTGCCTCCATCAGTGCGCCGGGTATTCCCAGACGTGGGTCCCGTGCTCACTATGCCACTGGTTTCAAGCTAGCCTGGCTGATGAAGGGTGAAACCCTGAAACCGGTCCCAGGATGCTTGTTTCCGGTCCAGGGAGAACCTGGCCTGGCAGTTCGGGCTAGACTGTTTCCATGAGGAACAGGGTCAAGACTGATTTGCATATGGCTGGGTCTAAACTGGGGTGGCATGGTGAGCAAAAGAATGATGGATTAAACCCAGATCTGTGACTGGGGTTGAATGTTTGATTGGTTCCGCATTCCATCCATCATTTGTGTTTTGCTTTGCTTTTTCCGTCTTCCACTGGTTCTGGAGGAGGCTTTGTGCCCAGTGATGCAGCACTTGGGGAGTGCCAGTTACAGTCCCTCACCAGCCTCGGATGGCTGCCCACTGGGGCTGCTGCTGGCAGTGGTGCTACTTGCGGCAGTGCAGGTGGCTGTTCTTGCGGCGGTGCAGGTAGTGGTGCTGACTGCGGTGCTTGTGTCGGTGCTGCCAGTGGTGGGGGGAGGCTCCTGCCCTTCCCCTGCAACCTCGGACGGCTGCCCACTGGGGCTGCTGTTGCTGACAGTGGTGCTACTTGTGGCTGTGCAGATGGCCTTGCTTGCAGCGGTGCTTACGCCGGTGCTTGCGGTTGTGCTGGTAGCCACCAGGCCTTCACCTGCAGCCTCGGACGGCTGAAGTGCCCTGGCTGGTGTTCTTTGCCCCCTTCCTGCCCTTGGCAGATGGTGGTGCCTCCTTGGGTCTGCCAGCTGGTGTCTTTGACGTTGCCTTGCTGGGTGGTTGTGGCTCTTTCTCCTTGCTGGATGCTGTCCCCTTCTTGCCCTTGCCAGGTGGCGGAACCTTCTTGGCCTTGGTAGGTGTTGGTGGCACACTGGCTGGGCTGATGGGTGCCTCCTTAGAGCCTCTGACAGCTGCAGAAACCACAGCAGACTTGGTCTTGGTGGCTGAGGTGCTGGGCTGGGTTTTGGGTGCCCTGGCCTGAGGTGAAGGACGGGGGGAGGGGTAGGGAAGAGGTCAATGTTGGCTAGGAAAAGCTTCCTTAGGGACATTGATGTGGGAAGAGGGTGAAGGTTTGGGAGTGGAGGAAGAGGTTGTAGGAGGTGTCAGCCTGCTGTGTTTGGGTGCAGGTGCATGAGCTGGATGCTGTTGTGAGGTGAATGGCTGTTGGGTGGATGTGTGCTTGCGTTTGTGTACTTTGGGAGGAGGGGTCACAGACACAGTGGGAGAGGACACAGGGGATGTGTGCATGGATGTGGTGGTGGTGACTGCCAGTGAGGGGCGTGTGGTGATAGGCTTGCTGGTGATGGAGGTAGTGGATGAGGATGTAGTGCATGCAGGTGTGCGTGGAGACACAACTGGGAGGGAGGTGGATGATGAGGAGGAGGGGGACACAGTGGAGGCAGTGGATGTTGGTGCTTGTGTGAGTGCCTGTGAGATGAAGTGTGGTGCTTGTGTTTGCCTGAGCCACTTATGTGTGTTGATGTGGGTTAAGGCTGGTCTGAAGGTGTGCTTGGGATAGGTTGGGGTTGAGGGGATTGGGACTGGGTAGAGGAAGTTGGAGGGGGGAGGGTGGAGACAGGGACAATGGCTGCCATCAGTGCCAAGGTCAGAGCCTGAAATGCTCTCTGTTGGGCCGCCACGCCAGAGTGAATGCCCTCCAGGTATGCATTTGTTTGTTGCAAATGCCTTTAGACACCCTGGATGGCATTCAGTATGGTTGACTGCCCAACAGGGAGGGACCTCAGTTGCCTCAATAGCCTCCTCACTGAGGGCAGCAGGGCTGACTGGGGCAGGGCCTGAGGTGAAGGAGATGCCCACCCTCCTAGGTGAGCGGGCATGGGAAACACGCTGAGGGGGTGCTGGGATGGCGGCGCTGGTACCGGTGTGGCGGCTGTACCTGTTGTTGGGATGGGCACAGAGGTGTCCGCCACTGCAGGGAGCTTCCATCGGAGGAGGAGTCGCTGTCTGTAGTGTCCCCTCCTGTCTTCGTCGTGGTGCTCCCCTCACCCTCCATCCCACTGGTGCCCTCACCGTCAGTGGACTCGGCCTCCGCCAGATGATGCTGATGCACACAAGGACAGGGTGACAAAACAAGAATGGGGGGAGTGACACAGGATACACTTGGTCGATACCAGCAACAACACTACCGTTGGCTTACACAACACACAGAGATCAGCCCTATGCACTAGGCCATGCACTACCAGTTACAAAGCTAGCCACCAGCCCATGGGATACATTCAAATCAAATCAAAACAAATCAAAAAACATTTATAAAGCGCGCTACTCACCAGTGAGGGTCTCAAGGCGCTAGGGGAGGGGGGTTACTGCTGCTCGAAGAGCCATGTTTTGAGCTGCCTCCGGAATGCGAGGTGGTCATGGGTGGTCCTGAGGTTGGCGGGGAGGGAATTCCATGTCTTGGCCGCCAGGTAGGAGAAGGATTTCCCACCTGCCGTAGTGCGGCGGATGCGAGGAACGGCGGCGAGTGCGAGGTTGGCAGAGCGAAGTTGACGAGTGGGTGTGTAGAAACTGAGGCGACGGATGAGGTATTCGGGTCCCTTGTTGTGGAGGGCTTTGTGTGCGTGGGTGAGGAGCCGGAAGGTGATCCTTTTGTTGACGGGAAGCCAGTGCAGGTGTCTCAGGTGGGTGGAGATGTGGCTGTTGCGGGGTATGTCGAGGATGAGGCGGGCGGAGGCGTTTTGTATTCGCTGAAGACGTTTTTGGAGTTTTGTGGTGGTTCCTGCGTATAGGGTGTTTCCGTAGTCCAGGCGGCTTGTGACGAGGGCGTGGGTCACAGTTTTTCTGGTGTTGGTGGGGATCCAGTGGAAGATCTTTCGGAGCATGAGGAGAGTGAGGAAGCAGGAAGACGATACGGCGTTGACTTGTTTGGTCATGGTGAGAAGTGGGTCCAGGATGAATCAGAGGTTGCGTGTGTGGTCTGAGGGGGTTGGTGCGGTGCCAAGGGCCGTGGGCCACCAAGAGTTGTCCCAGGCGGACGGGGTGTTTCCGAGGATGAGGACTTCCGTTTTGTCTGAGTTCAGTTTCAGACGGCTGAGTTTCATCCATTCTGCGACGTCTTTCATTCCATCTTGAAGGTTGGTCTTGGCGCTGGTGGGGTCCTTGGTGAGGGAAAGTATCCGCTGAGTGTCGTCGGCGTAGGAGGTGATGTTGATGTTGTGTTTGCGTACGATGTCGGCGAGGGGGCTCATGTAGACATTGAAGAGAGTTGGCTAACACCATCAGCTGCACACCTGAAACTAACAGGACCCTGCCCAGTAGTAGATGCCCACTGCCATTATTGGGGTAGAGTGCTTCAGAGCCTGCCCAACAAGGGACCTACCCTGCCATGTTCACCCTGGCCTAGGGGCACCCACAGCCCACATCCCCCACCCAGGCAAAACCTGAACGCGCGCAACGTCATGATTCAGAATCTGTATTCTCCCTCGTGTGGCTGCTGTGATGCCTTCAAATGCCCATCCAACTCCAGATAGGCCACCACAGGATGCGGAACATCAGGAGGGTCAGGGTACGACAAGCACCCCTTCCTCGTTGGGAGGCCAGCCCCAGCTGGGCCTCCACCATCTTCCTTGCCCAGCGGCGCAAGTCCTCCCATCGTTTGCGACAGTGGGTGCTCCGTCTGTCAAAGACCCCCAGGGTCCACACCTCCTTGGCGATGGCACGCCAAATACCCTTTTTCTGATGGGCGCTGACCTGCAGGAAAAATACAGCAGAAAAGGGATTGGTCATACCGTCAGGACTGTCATACTCATGGCCCACCATATCCCTCCCATCCCCTTATGCTCATACATTGACCACCATACATGCAGCACTCTGCCCAGGATCACTCAGCGCCCCCCTTACATGAGGCTTACACACACAGCACTCCATAAATTCATGCTCCACACATCATGCTCACAGTGTACTCATCTGTTTGTCTAGAGGACCATAGAGTAAAGTGTACTGGGGTAGGACCCCATCCACCAGTCTCTCCAACTCCTCCGAAGTGAAGGCAGGGGCCCTTTCCCCAGACACTTGAGCCATTGTCGCTTCCAGACACAGGTCACAGCAGCATTTGCAGTGTAGGTCCTCTCCTGTTGAAGGTCAGGTAGCAAGTGAGTGAACAGATAGAAAATGGCGGTCACCTCCGTGGCGGTGCGTACCGTCACCGCCGGCGTGCATCGCCATTGGCTCCTAGAAACCATAGGGCCCAAAGATAACCAATGCAAAGTTGCACGGCGGTCGTCGACCGATGACCACTACGGCACACAACACCTGCCAAATTACCTAATTTCCACTTGTCGCTGCTCAGAGGAAAGGACACCTACCATTTCAGGGGTGCACAGGCCATGGCACCTAACTGCGTCACAGCAGACATTGGTACATCAACTGACTCTCAAATTCATATACTGTTTCTGTAAAGGAAGAAATGCATTTTTATTACAACATATGTGTGAATATGACCCTCTGCTCACCGTTTTTCTCCCTAGACTTAAACTGCTGAGGATGAATAGGAGATGGAGACATCCCCCCGTGGACAGACCCCTGGTGGACCTGGCAAAAATGGAAGACAGACACATTAAACTGACCTACAGACTTGATAGGGCCACAATCCATGAACTGTGTGCCCAATTGGAGCCAGACCTGATTTAAGCTATCCACCAGCCCACAGGTATCCCCCCTCTTGTGCAGGTCCTGGTAGTGCTCCATTTCCTGGCAAGTGGTTCCTTCCAAGCGACAGTGGCCATGGCATCAGAGATGTCACAGCCTATGTTCTCAAACGTGTTGACCAGAATATTGTCTGCCCTGCTTAAACACATGCGCAGCTACATCGTATACCCCCAGACGGAGGAGTTGGCCACAGTGAAAGCTGACTTCTATGCCCTGGGACATATTCCAAACATCATTGGTGCTATTTGTCCCCACCCGGAGGAATGAACAAGTGTTCAGTAATAGGAAAAGCTTTCACTCTCTGAATGTGCAGATGGTGTGTTTGGCAGACCAGTACATCTCCCATGTGAATGCCAAGTATCCTGGCTCTGTGCATGATGCCTTTATCTTGAGGAATAGCAGCATTCCATATGTGGTGTCTCAACTCCAGAGGCACCAGGTGTGGCTAATAGGTGAGGCCATAGTCCCCACTGAGTTGATGTAGGTATATGGGTGTGGGGTTTTCCCTAGGGGTGAGTGTTTGTCCAACAGGTATCCCTTGAATATTTGCAGGTGACTCTGGTTACCCCAAACTCTCATGGCTCCTGACCCCGGTGAGGAATGCCAGGACAAGGGCAGAGGAACGTTGCAATGAGGCACATGGATGAACAAGGAAGATAATTGAAAGAACCTTTGGCCTCCTGAAGGCCAGATTGTGGTTCCTCCATCTGACAGGTGGATCCCTGTACTACTCACCCAAGAAGGTGTGCAAGATCATCATTGCATGTTGCATGTTGCACAACCTGGCCTTGAGACGCGAGGTGCCTTTTCTGCATGAAGGTGAGCCTGGAGATGGTCTTGTGGCAGCGGTGGAGCCTGTGGACAGTGAGGAAGAGGAGGCAGAGGAAGAAGATGTGGACAACAGAAGTTCACTCATTCAACAGTACTTCAAGTGACACACAGGTAAGACACTGGAACTTCACTTTCCATTGCAGTTTTGTGTTGGACATTGTACATGGCAGCCGGATTTTCCATAATCTATGGCCACTTACTATACCCTTTGGCATCTCTATTTTCAGATCTCTGTGCTCCGCTCTGGCTCCTGGTGTGTTTACTGATGCCCACTACAGGTCATACCTATGTATACATGACTGTACATTTGAATTGCAATGTTTACAGCTTGTTAAACAAATACATATTTGAATGAATTGACAGACTCCATACTTGTATTTGTTCCAAGGGTGTTTATGTATGTGCTAATAAGTGGACAGGGTATTGCAATGGGCTGTGTTGCTGATGGAGGAAAGTCCAGGGTAGAGTCCAGTATATTGGTATAACAGGAGCATTGTCCAATGGGGCATATGAAGTGGAGCAATAGCAGTTCAAGGTGGACAGAGTAACAGAGTGGGACAGAAGGGTGACAATGAGGAGAGTCTTATTTCCTGGCGGGGGTCTCGGCAATAGTCTTGCGCTTCTGTCTGTATCGCAAGGACCGTTTGCGTGGTGGTTGTCCTTCTGCGGTGGTGGGGTGCTGGTGGCCTGTTGGTCCTGTGGTAGGGTCTCCGGTCCACTAGCGCCGGCGGAGGTGGAGGGCTGTTCATCAGTGTGGCTAGTGTCAGGGGCCCGTTGGTGTGCCACTGCCTCCCTCATGGTGTTGGCCATGTCTGCTAGCACCCCTGCAATGTTGACCAGCGTGGTGTGGATGTGTTGGAGGTCCTCACTGATCCCCAGGTACTGTCCCTCCTGCAGCCGCTGGGTCTCCTGCAACTTGTACATTATCTGGCCCATGGTCTCCGGGGAATGGTGGTATGCTCCCAGGATCCCTGCAAGTGCCTCGTGGAGAGTGGGTTCCCTGGGCCTGTCCTCCCCGTCGCACAGCAGTCCTCCCAGCTTCCCTGTTGTCCTGTGCCTCTGTCCCCTGAACTGTGTGCCTACTGCCACTGACCCCAGGTCTCTCATTGTCTTGGGTTTGTGGGGTTGCCGGGGGTCCCTGTAGTGGCAGACACACTGCTGATTGACGTGTCCTGGGGACAGAGGTATGGGCCCGCTGGGTGGGTGCTGTGCTGGTGTTTCCTGAGGGGGGAGGCTCTGTGGAAGGTTGGGACTGTGGCAGGGTAACCGACTGTCCAGAGGTCCCTGATGGGCCAGGTTGGTTATCGTTATCCAGGCGTGCAGAGCTGCTGTCATCACTTTGGGTCTCTTCTCTGGGGGGACTGGATGTTGGTGGCACCTCCTCTCCGGTGAAGTTGAGTGGTGGTTCTGTGGGGATGAAATGCAGTGTTGTTGTATCTGCGTGTGTCATCTTGTGCATTGGTATGTTTCCCTCTATGGCTGGTATTAGCAAGGCAGCTTTGGCTTCTGTGAGTTGTGATTCGGTTGGCTAATTGATGGTCACTAGTGTGCATGCTGTGGTGATGGGTGTCCATGCAGGTCTGTGCTGGGTGTTCATGCATTGTTGTTGCTTGCAGGGCTTGGTATTGGGATGGTGGGTTGTGATAGTGGGGTATGTGTGAGTTGGGGGAGTGATGGGGTGAGGGTAGAGGTAGAAGTTTGTGATGGCATGCAGGTAGGGTGGGGGATATAGTAGTAAAGATTTGACTTACCAGAGTCCAGTCCTCCTGCTACTCCTGCGAGGCCCTCAGGATGCATGATCGCCAAGACTTGCTCCTCCCATGTTGTTAGTTGTGGGGGAGGAGGTGGGGGTCCACAACCAGTCCTCTGTATGGCTACCTGGTGCCACGGAACGTACCTTCCTCTGTAGGTCATTCCACCTCTTCCTGATGTCATCCCTTGTTCTTGGGTGCTGTCCCACGGCGTTGACCCTATCCACGACTCTCCGCCATAGCTCCATCATCCTTGCAATGGATGTCTGCTGCACCTGTGATCCGAATAGCTGTGGCTCTACCCAGATGATTTCCTCCACCATTACCCTTAGCTCCTCCTCTGAGAACCTTGGGTGTCTTTGTGGTGCCATGGGTGTAGTGTGAGTGGTATGTGTGAGGGTGTGTGGGGTGATGTTGTTGGGGTGTGTGCTGTGAGGTGTGTGGATGGTGTATGGGTGATGGTGTTATGTGGCTCAGATTAAGTGGGTGTCAACAACAGAGCAGTACGCGCTCTATTAGCGACAAAAATGCAAAATCCCAGCACTCTCAAAACAAATTAATTTATGCATTGTGCTGATATGTTGTGGTTTAACCTTTTGCATTGCAGAGTTCAATCCTGAAAACTTATTTTTAATATGCTTACAAATACTGTTCCTTTGCAATGTAATGCTGCAGGTTTTCAGAGTGTGTTAGGGTGTGGCCCCTTTCCAGGGCCTTCCAGAGACTTTCCCTGCAACATGCCTGGGCGTGGTTCTGGGCTGGGCCAAGACTCTATAAAAGAGAGCCATCCCAATTCCCAGTGGTCACTATTCAGAGGTCCCGGTGCAGAGCAGCAGCTTCTTCCTGAGCTCCTGTCCCGGCGGCCTATTTGGATCTTCGAGTCTTCTGCCCTAATCCTTCATTGGTGATCATTGTTCCAGGCGGTAAGATGGTGGTTGGACTGTCCCGACACCGTTATTGATAATTTTCATATTCTTAGTTTAAATTCTTAAATGAGTAACAGATTACTTGCACGCTACCATTTCTTGACATTTATATGGTAGTTTACAAATAGGCAAGACGCGCGATTTATTTCATAAAGGTTTGACTTTGTTATTCTTTGCACGCTACCATTTCTTGACATTTACATGGTGGCTTAAGAATCGTCAAGACGCGCAATTCGTTTTATGGTGTTTAAACATTGTTGTCCATTGCACGCTACTATTTCTTGACATTTATATGATGTTTTATGAATTGGCAAGACGTACAACTCGTTTCATGAGCATTTAACTTTGTTGTTCATTGCGCGCTACCATTTCTTGACATTTACATGGTGGCTTAAGAATCGGCAAAAGAAGCGCAATTCGTTTCATTGTACTTTGATCTTGTTATTTATTGTGAGCTGTTATTCCTTGACATTTACATCGTGTTTTATGAATCGGCAAGATGTGCGATTCGATTAATGATGATTTGACTTTGATATTCATTGCGTGCTACCATTTCTTGTTTTTTTACATGGTAATACTCGAATTGGCAAGACGCACGATTCACTCCTCGAGTTTAATTCATGTTGTTTATTGTATGCCACTATTCTAAGATATCTATTATGTAATATTCAAGTTGACAAGTTATGTGATTTGTTTCCTGAATCCATATTGTGTTATTCATGGTGCACAATCCTTTTATGGTGTTTACTATATATATATATATCTGCAATATGCGCAATTTGTGTTGAAACATTTTAAGAGTACACAGAAGGCCAGAGTTTCTAGATGCAATATTGTATGGTCCTAGTATACATTCTCAAAACAGGATTTATATGACTGGTTTAAAATTTAGTCAGAATGTTTTTTCTGATTCTCATGTAAAGGAAAGTACTTGAATAAGAAAGTTTTCATTTAATTCATCTTGATTCCCGTACAGGTATCTGGCCATCTTGAAACTTAGTCATTTTAAACTTAACTCTTAGATTGTTCATGTTTTCAGAGTGACTAGGTTTAGAATCATAGTCTAGTATTGATTTCAGGAGATATAATTTTCATATTGTGTGTTCTAACCTTTTTCTTACTACAGGTCTCCTTCCCAGCTGTTCCCTTCCTAATCCCTTCTTCCCCTCTTGAACTCTCTCAGTATCTGTGATTTATCTATCAGAGTCTTGGAGCTGTTCAGTGGTGGACGTGTTGGGAACGTGCACAGACCCCGAGGATCTGGTGACTCTGACAGTGGGTACTGCTGGCTTGTCTTTCTCTCAGTTGGCATATATTTTTTTCGTCATGAAGGGTTTTGGGTAATGTGGGTGTGTGTTTTATATTGGATTGGGTGTGTGGGTGTGGTGTGTGTATGTGTGTCAGGTGTGTGTATTTTGAATTGTCCAATGTGGTGTAGTTTTGTTAGTGTGTGTGTATTTTGAGCGCGTCGGTGTGTACCGTCAATGGTTTACCGCGGTTGAATGACCGCTTCGGTGATTCGTGGGTGCTGATGCTGTGGGCGTATTTTTGTTGGTGTAATGGTGTGTGTTTTGGTACTGCCAGTTTATCACTGACCTTTGGTCTGGCGGACTTGTGAGGGTGTCTGTATAGTGGCAGATTTCGATGTGTGGGTCATAACATCCTTAACGGTATACCGCCGAGGTCACGGTATGTTAGCGGCCATCAGCGCGGCAGTTGGTGGAATTTACCGCCAAGGTTGTAATGAGGGCCTCACTTTGTGATAGGTGGATTTATTGAAAATTTGTGCATAAAATAATATTGGGTCATGGTTGAAAAGGACAGCGAAGGCTTCAGTCATGGTGGATGAAATCATTGTAGTAGATGCCACACTATTGGAAGTCCAAAGTCCAGGGTACGCCTCCCATTAGAAATGGAAGGTGTCGGAAGAACGGTCAACAGAGTGGATATGTGGCTCACAAAGGAGGTCATTTTGGAAGAGGTCACTTGCTGCCAATGGTAGGTGTCTTACCATCCGTACCTCCTGAAGTCTATGCTGGATGTCCCTACTTGCGTGGTGGGAGAGTGATCTCTGCTACAGAGGTAGGAGTATCTCGGGTGGGTTCTTCCCCTGACATGGGCTCCCTTTCAGTGGCTGGCACCAATTAAGGGCCTGAGATAGATGCTCCAAAGGAAGGGGTAGAATGTTGTTGATGATCCCTGTTCATGGTAGTGTTAATGTTCCTTAGCAGCCCTGTTAGGGAGGCCATGTTGGTACTGTGGGCCTCTCACTGTTCAAGCATATCCCTATGAATGACCCTCTGCAGCTGCTTGATCTCCCGGGCTTTTGCTTGTACCTGGCCCATCACGCCTTGGGACTCCTGATAGACCCCCAAGATGTGGCAGATGGTGTCCTGGTCAGGAGCATCCCAGTGGCCTCACCCCACTGACCCGCAGCATCCCTCCCATGCACCTATCCCCACAGCCCTGTGACCTTGCCAAAGGGTTCCCCCTCACACTGGATCTAGGACCATCATTGCCCAAGGTGTTTTGCTGCAACTCAGGATCCTGGACTGGGGGCACAAGATGGTAGACAACTGCCCTGGTTGGGGGCGAATGGCTGCCTATGATGTTGAGGCAGCCAGCTTGGGAGGTGAGGTAGTGGCCACAGTGAGACTCACGGTTGGAGTCTGAACAGGTTTTCCAAATGGGTCAGAACTGTTTTCAACGCCCACACGTCCAGGAGTGTCTTCTTCACTGAAGGCTTCATCCAGAGGTGCAGTTGCAGTTTCTTCCGTGGGCTCGGGTTGGCCAGTGACAGCTCGACCTGTTGGTGTGAAATATAAAATGTTACTGGTTGAATTGTGACATCTACCTCCAAACTTTTACAATGACAATTTGCAAAGACCTTGTATATAGTTGCTTTGCAGGTTATCCTATTGTGACAGGTACACATGTTATTGGTTGCATTGACCTGACATTTGTGAAGCATGCCAATTCCATTTAGGTCAAGCAATTGCTAAAATGTGCAAGTCATTAGCATTTGGGAGGATGGGCTGAGATTTACATCTTGTCACCAGTGCAGGCAAAACAGTCTCTAGGCAAGATATGGCTTTGACTGTTTTGAGGCCTAGTTGATTGGTATGCAGGCATACCCAGGACTTTGTTGTATATGTGATTGGGTGCAAAAAGAACAAGTGATGGAAGAAATGCTGAACAATGTCAAACATTCACCTCCAGTAGAGAGATCTGGGCCTAAATCCATAATTTTTTGCTACCCATGCCATTCCAGTTTGGACCCAGCCTTACGGGGGCGGCTCCTCCACTAGGGTAGAGGATCGTCACCCACCGACAGCAGCGGCAGCTGCAAACCTTTGAAAGAAAAGGATAATAAACTTTATTTATTATCCTTTTCTTTTAAAGGAGCTGGCCACAAGGTTAACGACCAGCAAGAGTGAGTGCTGAGCACTCCCCCTCCTTGCGCATGTATGTTTGGCCCGCCGTCTCTGGCCGGCCAAACATACATCTGCAGTAGGCTGTCTACAGCCCGGCAACTGTGCTGCCGGGCTGGATAGAGCCTGCACAGGCTCCCAGTCAGCCGGGGAGTGCCCTCGCTGGGTGCTCCCAGCCAACCCTGAAGCTGCTTCGAGAAGCGTCAGGATTGCCGCAGGGAAGGCTAGGAGCCTGTGCCTGCAGCAAGATGGGAGAGGAGCACCATGTGAGCAGTGAAGAACAAGGTAAGTGATTGAATTTTTAAAAAAATGTATTTTAATGTTTATTATACCCCCGCGTGCCGCCCCACCCCTTTCAGCCCCCGCGAGTCTTCCCACTTGGGGTGACAAATGCAAAAAAAACAAGGGCAAGGGACCCAGATGTGGGTCCCTTGCTCACTGTGCTACTGGATTCAAGCTAGCAGGCAGGTTAAGATGGAGCTAGGTAGCAAGACACATCTCTGAGTTGAGTGTGATCTGTATCTTGGTCCCTCCCAGGTGCGTAAAATTCAATTGAGAGTTAACAGGCAATGGTGTTTGGACAAGTAACCACTGTTCTGGTGTTTGGAGTCACTCAAACAGTACCTCCTGGGAGTTGCAGTCATGTCACTCTCCATACTGCACACATTTGTCAGATGGTATCCTCCCAAGTGAGTGAACTTCAATTGAGAGTTCATAAATAGATGGAATTGGGCCAGTGAATATTGGGCAAGATTTACAAGAAAATGTGGCATCAGTATTGATGCGCCAGTTTGCTTCCGTGCACCACAGCACTTGGCCCAATAGCGTCACAATTTTTTATGTTATTGTGGAGCTTTGCTCCACTAGCGTCAAAAAGTGCAACAAGGCCCATAGGTAAATATGGGTCCGTCATTTTAATGCCTGCTCTGAGCAGGCATAAAAAATGATGCCAAAATTTTTGAGGGTCTCCTAACGCCAGAATGCCTTCCTTGTGTACGATATGCCTGACGCAGGTACAATGTGGTGTAAGGGGGTGCAAAGAGATGCAAATGGAAGTATGGTGCACCGAAAATTGCCTCCTTGATCCACATTAGTGTAAAAAAAATGATGCTAGTGTGGTTCAAGGATGTGCTAGGGCCTTATAAATCTAGCTTTCGATTTTGTGCTTGGAGTTAGGGACATAGGTCCGATTGGGTTTGGCATTCTGGTCACTCCCTCTACTTCCCCTCTCCATACGTATGTTATGCTCCCAAATTAGTAAACTTCAGTTGAGAGTAAAGACACAAGGGTATTTGGGCATGAGAACACACTGCTTGTCTTTGGAGTGGTAGAGATAGAGGCCCATATTTATACTTTTTGATGCAAATCTGCGCAAATGCAGTTTTGCGTTGGAAAGTATAGCACCAGCTTGCGCCATTCTAAAGTGCCAGCCGGGTGCCAAATTTATGGAATCCCGCAAGCCAGCGCAAAGGGAGGGCTAATGTCTGAGAAAATGGCATTAGCCGGGTGGGGGGCGGTATGGGGGAAGAGGGGTTTGCACCAAAAAGTTATGCTAGGCTGGTTAGAAGCAAAAAAAAATGCCTCTAACCAGCCTACCATAATTTCTTGCCACAAAACCTTCCAGACTACATGACTCATAAAAGAGAGGATTCATGCCCACCACCCCAATGGCCAGCACAGGGGACAAGGGTCCCCTGGGCATGGCATTGCACTCAGTGCCATGTAGGGGGGGCCATTTCAGGGCCCCCAGTGGCACTTTAAAAAATGTTTAAAATACTTACCTCTACTTACTCTACTTACCTGGGATGGGGTCCCTCCATCCTCTGGTGTCTCTCTGGTGTGGGTGCGGGTGTTCCTGGGGCTTGGGGTGGGCACCTGTGGGCTCTTTCCATGATGCTTGCCCATGGAAATGGGTCCACAGGTCCCCTAATGCCTGCTCTGACCCAGGTGCCTAATAATGGCACTAAGCAGGCTTAGCGCCATTATTTAGGCCAGTGCATCATTTTGGCATGGGAGGATAATTAAGGCGCTAGGGCCTTAGAGTCATTTTTTGGGTGAAAATACCTACCTTGCATCTCATTGATGCATGGTGGTTTCACGCATCCAAAAAATGACTTTAATTCCAATATTTTGGTGCTAGACAGGACAAAATATAAATATTGAGTTAAGTTTGCGCTGAATTAGCATTAAAATAAATGACGCTAATTCAGCGCAAAGAGAGTATAAATATGCGCCAGAGCCTCCTGTCATCCCCACAGGTGAGTACACCTCATTTCTGTGTTAAAGAAGAATGGTCTTTAGAAAAATGAATACCGGACTGGTGTTTTGAGTTAGTGAAACAGTGCCTCCTGGGAGTTGCAGCAAAATCACTCTCACTACCCCCAATACTTGACAAATGTTATCCCCCAGGTGAGTAAGCTTAATTTGGGAATTAACAAACAGTGGTCTTTGGAGAGGAGAACACTGGGCTGGTGTTTGGAGTTAGAGAAACATTCCCTTCTGGGAGTTGCAGTCAGGTCACTCTCCCTACTCCTCAATACTTGACAAACGTTATCCCCCAGATGAGTAAACTTCATTTGGGAATTGATAAGCAGTGGTCTTTGGACAAGAGAACACTGTGCTGGTGTTCGGAGTTACAGATGCAGGACCTGCTGTGAGTTGCAGTCATGTCATCCTCTCTAGTACACCCATTTGACCAATGTTCTCCCCCTGATGAGAACACTTCAATTGAGAGTTCACTAACAGATGTATTTGGGCAAGTGAACACTGTGCTGGTGGTGGGAGTTAGGGAAACAGGGCCTGCTAGGAGTTGAAGTCAGATCATTCCCTCTACTTCCCAATGCTTGACAAATGATATCCCCCCAGATGAGTACACTTCATTTTACAAACATGGGTATTTGGAGAGGGAAACACTGTGCTGGTGTTTGGAGTTACAGAAACTGGGCTTGCTAGGAGTTGCAGTCATGTCACTCACTCTAGTACACACACAAAGTTTATTCTCCTTGGGGCGTACACTTCATGGGGGGGTTCACAAACATGGGTGTTTGGAGAAGAGGACACATGGCTGGCTGAGTGGAGTAACAGTGCCTCCTGGCCTCAGATATCAGGTCAGTTTCTGCACTACACACACTATTCATTTGGTATCCTCCCAGATGAGTACAGTTCAATTGGGAGTTCACAAACAAGGGTATTTGGAGACGTAAACACTGTGCTCATGTTGAGGTTATAGAAACTGAGCCTGCTGGGAGTTGCAGTCATGTCACTCACTGTAGTACATACACTATACAAATGTTATCCTCCCAGGTGAGTTCACTTCATGTTTGAGTTCACAAACATGGGTCTTTGGAGAAAAGGATACAGGGCTGGCTGGGTGGATTACCAGTATCAGTGCCTCCTGTCCTTAGAAGTCATGTTAGTCCTTGTATTACACACACTATTTATATGTTATCCTCTCAGTTGAGTAGCTACAAGTGGGAGTTCACAAACAAGGGTATTTGGAGAAGGAAACAATGGTCTGGTGTTTCTAGTTGTAGAACAGTGTCTGCTGTGAGTTGTAGTCATCCTCCTTGTAATACACACACTATGCACACATGTTCTCACCCCAGGTGGGTACATATCGATTGTGAGATGTCAAACAGGGGTCTTTGGACTGGTGAACACTTGGGACGTGCGTTGTAGACACCGGCTGCTGGAGGGGCGGGACCTCTGGCCCCTTTAAACTTGTTTTGCACGCCCGCTTCGCGGGACATGCATTGTGGACACCGGCTGCTAGAGGGGCGGGACCTCTGGCCCCTTTAAACTTGTTTGGCACGCCCGCTTCGCGGGACACACGTTGTGAACACTGGCTGCCGGAGGGGCTGGACCTCTGGCCCCTTTAAACTTGTTTTGTGCGCCCGATTCGTGTCCTGCACCCGTCATTGACCGTTAGAGGCCGGGCTGGGCCACCCCCCTTTCATCTTGCCAGGGATGGTGAGTTTTTTTTCTTTACTGGTGACTACTTATTGCATTTAGTGCCTGGAGACTTTTTTGCTTGAAGCCCTTGTTCCAAACTGTGTATCCTGCTGCAGCCCTCGGTGAGGAGCTATTGTTTGTTAAATGGGGCGGAAAAAAGGGCAACTATCTGGAGCCATGAGTGGTGGAGGTGGAAGGCAGGGCAATGTAAATACTACTCTGGATTCCTTTCTTGCTAGAGAGGTTGGGGTCGTGACCAAGGAAATTGACTTGGCGGAGAGGAGGCTATCTATGGAGATGGAGGATTGGGGGCATGTCTCATTAGCCAGTGATCCCTCAGTGGCTTTGGAGGAGGAGGAGGGGGTGGTGGTCCACCATGGAGGAGAGCTGTGTGCTCTATCAGCGCGTGACCATGCAAAGAAATTAGGGGACTCTGGTGACCCAGGGCCTTCGAGAAGAAGCAAAAGGCTTTTGTTGTCCTCTCCTGTGGCCTGTTCTATGGATAAGTGCAGTCCCCCACCAAGGAAGAATAGGACACTGAAGAAACCTGTCCCCAAAACGAAAGCTTCTCTTGTGGATAGTTCCAAGGAGCTATATGGTGATATAAAATCAAGCAAGTTAATGGGCTGTGATGCAACCATTCTTTTGCTAAAGCTTAAGGAGATGATTGAGGGTATTTTGACACCTGTGATGGCAAAACTATTGTGATAGAAAAAGCAGTTACTCAGCTAGGTGAATTAAGAAGCCAAGGGAGCCATCTTATGGGGGGGTGTAAGGCCCTGTGTTGTGTATCCCATCCTAGCATGGATGAGAATCTACAGGAGGAAATTGCTAGGCCCCTGGGAAGTTTGGCTCAGCATCTAGATAACCTGCCGAGTTCTGGGGGACAAGGCGCCTGCATCCAGTCTGTGTTGGCCCCAACTGCCGCCCAACCAATGGGTAGCGGGGGCGTGAATGGTCTTAGCCTCGGAAGACAGCCTGACCGTGGTTCTGCGGTGGCTGGGGGGGCCTGCCCACAGCCGGTTGGGAAGTCCAATCAGAGTCCGTTGAGTAAAAAGTCTTCATTGGCCCGTTTGGATCTCCCCCCGGCATGTGCCCCATATGTGGTAGTACTCACAAATGTTCCTGCTCTGGCCCGTGGGGTAACATAATCTATGGCTCAACTAAAAAATAAAACTGCCCATTGGCTGAGCATAAACTGCAATTTTTTATGTAAGGATCTCGATGATGTCTTGTTTGTTCGAAGAATTGACTGGATTGGGCCAAGGGAAAAAGAAGGGGTTGTTATTATAAATGTCAGATACCTGGGCCTGGCTCAACGGCTTCTCTTCTCATATAGTCAGGTCTTTTTAAGGGCAGATTCAATTGGTATGGCCCCCCCTGGGATATTTTTACAATCATGTGCGATTGGACGCTGATCCCTCTCCTGACCCTTGTAGGATCCCCGTCTTAGGCCAGAATGCACCGCGGAAAATTTGCAGGAGAGCAGATTACAGAATAAACTTGGACTTGGCAGGGGTGGATTGACAATGTACCAAGACTGTGATTGCGCTGGAGGGGGTGGGCTCGAAGTGCAACCTTATTTTTTGGAATATTGCAGGGTATGATGCCAAGATATCTGATCAGGATTGGGTTAGGCGTGTGGCTGAATATGATATTATTATGCTGCAGGAAACATGGTATGAGGGGCTGGCTGCTTGGGATGGATATGATAGATTCGCCATCCCAGCAGCTCAGTCCCTCTGAGGTCGTTCGAAAGGGGGCCTGGTTACCTCAATACGTTTTTCCAAGATAGTGGCTGCCTTCCAAATTAATTGTAACCACCAGTGTATATTGCCTGTTTGGGTAATTTTTTCTAATAATTTTAATGTTCTATTGGTCAATTTTTATAATGCTGTGTGGGACGGGGGGTGTCAAATTGGGATCCTTTTCTCCATTCTCCAGGTGTTGAAATATAGAATGGGGGAGGTGGGGTTGGATTTCTGTGCCATTGTATCAGGAGATTTTAATGCTAAGCTGGGCTGTCTCAGTACAATGGTAAATCTCTTTGACTATGACTGTGGGGACTACTTGGTGGATGACATTCAGGGTATGAGAGGTAGGGCTTTGACCAAGGAACTTAGGAAGTTGGGCCTTTTGAACTTCCGGGATATTAAAGCAGTAGATTTTTACCAGCTCCCAACGTTTGTGGGTAGAGGTTTTGGCACCACAATTGACTACATTTTTGTGTCTCCTTCACTGAAAAATCTGATTACTGGTGGAGAGGTGCTTGGTGAATGTATGAGTGATCAAAACCCCCTCACAGTGTGCTTTAAACTTGCAGGGGCTCTAAGTAAATTAGGGCGGGTGGTTCTGTAACAGTGAAGATAAGAGATCAGGGTAGGCGACTTGGCTGAAACAGGTAGATGCCCAACAGGTTATTGAGAGGGTGGTGGGGGGAAACTTACCCTTGTTCATGGACATACTTTTGAGAGAGACTCCGAGCCCAAACGAAGTGATGGATGCAATAGCTGAAGTGAACATAGAAGTTACAGACTGTTTATTCTTGCTAGACAGTCGTCCTAACAAGTGCAGAGGTGGCTGGTTTGATAAGGTTTGTTACGATGCCAGGGTAGCCATGAAAACGGCCCTCAAAGGAAATGCTAGAGATAGGCCTGCGGTGAAAGCAGCAAGAATTGAGTACAAAGGGCCCTGAGGGAAAGTAAAGATAGATTTAAAACAAAGGCCTGGGCAGAATTGGAGCGTGCCTCAGTCCTGAAGGATCCTGGCTTGTTCTGGAAGGTGGTAAACAGAGGTTCCTTTGCCACAGAGACATCCGAGGGTTTGGGTTGCAATATTGCCCCGGAGGTTTGGGTAAACTATTTCTGTAGAATTTTTGAGGGAACCTCTTTAAGAAATAATTTGGAAAAAGAGTGTGTGGTGGTTCCCAACTTAGCGATCAGGTTTTCACTCCAGGAAGTTATTGATGCACTCCAGGGCAGTGCTAGTAATAAAGCCCCGGGCCCGGATTTCATTCCTATGCATTTGTAAATCTTGCCCTCAGCTATGGGCACCTGTTCTTTTAAGTGTTCTTAACGCAGCAGGTACTGTGGGAATCCCTGCCTCTTGGAGGAGGGCCTGTATCATTCCAGTTTTTAAAAAGGGGGATTGGAACGACTCAAATTCCTATCTCCCTATTTCCCTACTTGACTCTTCTGGGAAGATCTTGGGGCGGATCATCTTAAGGCGTATTGAGGCTTGGATGGCCGAATAGGATATTTTGAGCCGGAATCAGTATGGCTTTAGGGAAGGTCTTGGCACTCAGGAGCAGTGCCTCAATCTTCTGATGATGATTGGGAAATATATGCAAGCTAGGAAGGGCACCCTCTATCTTGCCTTTATGGACCTTAGTTGTGCCGTTGATAAGGTAAATTGGTCCATATTGTGGGAAAGGTTAAGTCAGTTAGGGATGGATCCTGATATTGTGGAGCTGCTCCGGTACCTCCACTCAGGATCGGTTGCCAACGTGAGGGTGGGGTCAAATGGGGAATGTTCAGAGACTTTTAGGCTCACCAAGGGTGTTCGCCAGGTGTGTGTTGACCCCTACTCTGTTCCTTTTATATACTAATGGATAGTCTGATTTCTTGATGGAGCACTGTAGGGATGTCCCAAAGGTGAATGGCTTTAGTGTCCCGGTGTTGACATATGCGGATGATGCGGTCCTTATGGCCCGCACCATGAATAGTCTTCGAAAAGCTGTTAGAGCCTATGCATCTTATATGTCAGGCTTGGGCCTAGAGATAAATTATAAGAAATCGCATTTTATGGTATGTGGTAAATCTTTGAGCAGGGTTGGGGAACTAAAGGTTGATGATCAAACTATTAGCAGGGTCAATGAATTCCCATATTTAGGGGTAATCTTTGATGATAATGGCTCATGGAAACCTTCTATTGCTAGAAGGAGTATGCTTTTCCATGCCTCAGTTGGTGCTACTTTTGATTTTGCTGTAAGAGTAGGAAGCAAACCCATTAAGCATCTGCTTGAAATCTATAGGCGAAAATGTCTCCCTGTTCTGTTGTATGGTGCAGCACTCTGGGGGTATATGGACACCTGAGTGCCCATTATTGAAGAAAATCGTTTTTGTAGAAAACTATTGGGCGTTGGTCAAAATACCTTTGGTTTTTGCCTGCATCTAGAATTAGATCTTGAGTGTGTGCAAGATACTATTCAGATGGCTCCCCTTCTGTTATGGATTTTGATCTGGAGAAAAGATTTTGCTATTTTTAATAGAGGGATTTTAAGGGATTGTCTGGCCTGTGATAATGTAAAATGCATTCCCTGGCTGATGTACATAAGAAAAGTAGCACAGGAGTTGGGGCGGCCGGATTTGTTTTACTCTCCCGAGGGTCTGACTAGCCAGGAAAAGAATTGGGTGAAGGAGAATTTCTTAAGAATGCGGAGGGTTGAAAGAGAGGGAAAGGAACTAGGGAAACAATCGGTTAGAGATTTTATTATGTTAAAGATGGGGGTGGGTCCTGAGCCCTACTTCCTAGCAATAAATGACCTGAGGGAAAGGACTCTTATTACTTGATTCTGTTTGGGGGTCATTAGGAATAATCTCTGCTTCCTGCTAGGTCAGGATGGTGTAAAATCTATCAGACCGTGTCCCTGTGACGGGGTGTCTCTGCAGACCTTGTCCTATTTTACACTATTTTGTGTTTTTTACGCACCTTTTAGAAGACGTTTTCTATTACCCCTGCTGAGGCCAAAGGGATTTGTGCAATTTCGCCCTGCTTTTATGTTGCTGCAAATGGCCTCAGATGCATTGGTATGGAGGGGTTGGGATTGTTTTTGAGGGGAGCCATTACCTGGCATATTAACATAGAGTTTTTTTAAGGGACGTTCTAGATTATTATTCTTCAAAATGATGTTTGATCTGTTTTTAAATTATGATTATGCTGATTTTACTGTTTTATTGATATTATGGTTATTTATTGTTGTTTATGTAATTTAAGGGTTGAATTATTTCATACCGAATAAAAGTCTTCTTCTTCTTCTTCACTTGGCTGGTGAGTGGAGTGACAGTAAAGGTAGCAAAAGGTGAGCCGTGAGCATGCAAGATGTGGTATTTTGGTGACATTATTAGTTTTTTGACTTTCCAGACTCCACTCCACTAGTTTTTCCTGTCAAGCCCTCAGGATGCAGGATGGCCAAGACCTTCTCCTCCCAGGGAAAGATATGTAATGGGGCACTGGGAGGGTCACTGCCAGTGTTCTTGGCTGGCAGGTGGTACCTGGAGACCAGGGAATGGATCTTGCCCCTGAGGTCATTCCACATCTTCCTGATGTCCTCCTTTGTGCACAGGGTGGTACCTATAGCATTGACTCTATCAACTGTCCAGCCCCACATTTTCATTTTCCCACAGAGAGGAGTATGCTGGACTTGTGCTCCAAACAATTTGTGGTTCTACTCTTATGATTTCATCCACTATGACACTTAACTCATCTTCTGAAAAACGAGAACTTTTGGGACGGGCCATGGTGGGGAAAAAAAACGGTTGACAGTGACTTACCAAACAGGGAAAGTGCAAAAGGGTGTGAATGGATAAAATTGTGTGCAGGGTGTTGTATGGGGTGGTAAAAAAAGGGGTGTCCAATATATGTACTCTGTTGTAAAAGGCGCTCTGGCTTCTGTGTTTTGTATTGGAAATGCAAAGGATTGTGGTCTGTGAATGGGTGTGTTTTATAGTGTCCTTTGCAGGTGTGTCCACTGTGACAAAGTGTGTCATCTGTGTTGTTTTCAAATTCATCCAATGTGCAGTTGTTTATTACTTTGCTGAATGCTAACCGCTGTGGTTCTGACCGCCATTTGGGAACCGCCACAACAAATGTGTGCTTGTAATATGGTCTGTGGTTTGCTGCAGTGCTGTTGGTGCTGGAGGTTCGACGGCCTATTTCCAGTTTGCCGTGCCACTGGAGGGCTCCCATTTTTCCCAGTACCCCATTTCATCTCTTTTCCCTGGCCATCCTGCATCAGGAGGGTTTCACAGGAATACCTGGGGGAGTGGAGTATGGTAAGTTATGATACAACAAATGTAACCAAAATGCAATGTCATGCATGCTCATAGCTAACCCTTTGCCACTGTCTTGTTCATGTACTCCACCAACATTCAATACCCAGAGTATCTGAGTGTAAACACTGTCATTTTGTATTTTTAGACCCAACATCACAGCTACTAAGGTCCATCACATGTCCAAATGGTGGCATTAAATTTTTCAATATACAGTAATAATCCCAGGACTCATGGTAGGTCTCAACAGGTAAATGTATGCCCAAACCTATATGCAGTCTGCATACAGATATGTAATAACCAACATTTGTATAGAGTGAATATTAGAAAGAATTACCTGACTGCAAGTCCCAGGAGGCACTGTTTCTATTACACCAAACGCCAGATCACTGTTCACTTGTACACATACCCTTGTTTGGTAACTCTCAATTGAAGTTTACTCACCAGGGAGGATACCATTTGTCAAGTGTGGGAAGTAAAGGGATTGACCTAGTTGCTAAGGCTTGGAGGCCCTGTTTCTATAATTCCAACCACCAGCACAGTGTACTCTTGCCCAAATGTCCCTGTTGGGTAACTCTCAATTGAAGTGTACTCAACTGGGAGGATACCATGTGTATAGTGTGTGTAGTAGGTAGAGCCACCTGTATGAAACTCCCAGGAGGCACTGGTTCTCTAATTCCAAACACCAGACCAGTGGTCACTTGTCAGATTCTCCTGTTTCTTAACTCTCAATTGAAGTGGACTCACCTGGGAAGATAATATTTGTATAGTGTGTGTATTGTACTGGGTGACCTGACTGCAACTCCCAGGAAGAACTGTTTTTGAAATTTCATATACCAGACCAGTGATCACTTGTTGACATGCCGTTTTTTAAATCTCTCAATTGAAGTGTACTCACCTGGGGGGATAACATTTGCATAGTGTGTGTAGTATAGGGAGTATCATGACTTCTAAGGCCAGCAGGCTATGTTACTGTAAGTCCACTCACCAGTCCAGTGTTCTCTTGCACAAATACCATTGTTTGGTAACTCACAAATGACGTGTACTCACCTGGGAGGAGAACATTTGCATAATGTGTGTAGTACAGGGAGTGACATGACTGCTAATGCCAGTAGGCTCTGTTTCTATAATTCCAAACACAGCCTAGTGCTTACTTGTCCAAATACCCCTTTCATAACTCTCAATTGAAGTCTACTCACCTGGCAGGATACCATGTGTATGTTGTGTGTAGCAGAGAGAGTGACATGACTGCAACTCCCAGGAGGCCTTGTGTCTCTAACTTCAAACACCAGACCAGGGTACACTTGACCAAAGACCCCTGTTTGGTAACTCCCAATTGAAGTTTACTCACCTGGGAGGATACTATTCGTCAAGTGTGTGAAGTAGAGGGAATACCTGACTGCAGCTCCCAAGGTGCACTGTTTCATTAACTCTAAACAACAGACCAGTGTTCACTTGTCCAAAGACCCCTGTTTGGCAACTCTCAATTGAAGTGCACTCACCTTGGAGGATACCATTTGCTAAGTGTTGGGAAGTAGAGGGAGTGACATGACTGCAAAGCTAAGTGGGCCCTGTTACTCTAACTCCAACCACCAGCATAGTAGTCACTTGTCTGAATACCCTTGTTTGTCAATTCTCAAACGAAGTATACTCACCTTGAAGTGAATAAGCACAGATAATTCCCAAATTAGAGCTATATCAGTCAACATAGCTCCATCTTCTTTTGTTAACCCAAGATGAAATATTTGAGGACAGGAATGACACTTTACCCAGTGTGTATAATAAGTATTCATAAGGCCTTAGGATGCTTCATCAGATTGGTATTGGCAGCAGACACATCCAAACTGCACAGCGCACGCGATGACTCCAGTCACATATACAACAAAGTCCTGGGTCTGCCTGCATCACACTAAATTAGCCCTCTAAATGGGCAAAGCAATATCTTGCCTAGCCAATGTTTTGCCTACACTAGTGGCAAGATGTAATTTCAGGCCATCCTCCCAACTGCAAAAGATCTGCACACTTCAGCAGCTGTTTGAGTCAGAACGAATTGGCATGCTTCACACATGTCATGTCAGTACTCCCAAAACCATGGTTACTTGCCACAATAGGATTAACTGCAACCTAAGTTTGTACAAGATCTCTGCTTAGTGTAACTCTAAACCATTGAACGTAGATGTCACAATACAACCAGTAACATTGTATGTTTTACATCAACAGGCCGAGCTTCCATTGGGCACACTGAGACCACAGAACAGACTGCCACTACCCCCCTGGATGAAGCCCTCAGAGAAGAAGACACTCCTGGACATCTGGACAAGGAGGACGGTTCTGGTCCATCTGGGCAACGTGGTCAGATAGTAACAGTGAGTTTCACTGTGCCTGCATCAACATCTCTCAACCCGTTTGCCTCAACATCACAGGCAACCATTCGCACCCCAACCGGTGTCCCTAGCATAGTGTCTACCATCTCATGTCCCCAGTCTTGGATCCTGAGTTGCAACAAAATACTTCCAACAATGAGGAACCAGGAACAAATTGGAGAGCTCACCCTGTGGCAAGGGCACAGGCCAGTGGAGGTAGGGTGCATGAAAGGGATGCTGTGGGCCAGCAGTGTGAAGCCACTGGGGCTGCTGTCGGCCAGGACACCATCAGCCACATCTTGGGGTCTATCAGGATTCCCAAGGCATGATGGGAAAGGTCTTGATTGAACGCCGGGAAATCAATCAGCTACAGAGGGACATGCAGAGAGACATGCAGGGATAAATGGAGGCCCACAATAACTACATAGCCTCCCTAACAGGGGTGCAGAGGGGCATTCACACCACCTTGAGCAGGGCTTTTCAAAAACAATCTACCCCTTCCTTTGGCACATCAACACCAGGCACATCAACATCAGTGCCAGCCACTGGATGGGAGGCCCTGCCTGAGGAAGAACCAGCCCAAGACACCCAAGCCTCTGTAGCAGCAGACCTCCCTTCCACGCAAGTGGAGACATCCAGCAAAGAATCCAGGAGGTGCAGATGGTAAGACACCCACCACTTCCAGCAAGTGATCTCTTCCTAAAGGACCTCCTTTGTGTGCCACACATTCACTTGTTGACTGATCCTCAACCACCTAAGAGTTCCAATGGGAGGCGTACTCTGGACTTGGGATTCTCAATGATGTGGCATCTACTCCAATGATTTCATTCGCCATGACTGACCCCTTCAGTTTCTCCTTTTCTTTCCTTCTCTACAAAATGTATTTTCTACACTAGCATTGTAATAAATTCACCCTTCACAAACTCATTGTCTGCTTGCTTAATTTTCACATTTAGCTATGTAGAGAGGTAAGACGATCTGAGCCATACAATGAAGATACAAGCTACTTGTGCAAGTAAGTTACACGTACACAGTGTCCAGCTCAGGATTACAACCATTACACACTAACAAATTAGTACTAGTGTCTGGTCAAACTAAAAATATTATTACCATGTTCAGCACATAGGCTGTAAATATGTCTGGACTATTGGAAACAAGAATGAGTGACTCATACTAAGTAAATGAACATATTTCAAGGTACAGACCCACAGACCACAGAAGGAAAGGATTTATCAGACATTGTGCTGTAGAATAGGCAAACATTAAAGTGGTTGATGTCAGCAGCTTGAGCCTTATCACACACAACACCAAAGTAATCCAACAATACATAATCCAAGACACAGATAGATGGCAGTACACCAGTCCCTGATCACAGGAACATCATAATCCAATTCCCATGCATCTGGTGGTACGACACAAACATATTTTAGTGTTGTGGCAGAGGCACTGTGGCCTGAAAAGATGAAACACATCTATAGCTATACACAGTTCATACAAAAAAGTGTTTACCCAATGTGAAGCAAAAATGAGTTGGTCAAAAGCTAGGACACTATGGGGGTCATTCTGACCCCGGCGGTCAAGGACCGCCGGGGCCGGGGTCGGCGGTAGCACCGCCAACAGGCTGGCGGTGCTCCGCCGGGCATTCTGACCACGGCGGTACATGCGGAAAGTCAGCGGTGTACCGCCGACTTTCCGCTGCCCATGGGAATCCGACCCATGGGCATTGCTGCGCCGCCATGGGGATTCCGACCCCCTTACCGCCATCCTGTTCCTGGCGGTTCCGCCCGCCAGGAACAGGATGGCGGTGATGGGTGTTGTGGGGCCCCTGGGGGCCCCTGCAGTGCCCATGCAGGGGCCCCCGTAAGAGGGCCCCACTTTGAATTTCAGTGTCTGCTCAGCAGACACTGAAATTCGCGACGGGTGCTACTGCACCCGTCGCACATCCTCCACTCCGCCGGCTCCATTCGGAGCCGGCATCCTCATGGAGGGGTGTTTCCCACTGGGCTGGCGGGCGGCCTTTTGGCGGTCGCCCGCCAGCTCAGTGGGAAACCCAGAATACCCGCGGCGGTCTTTTGACCGCGCAGCGGTATTCTGGCGGTTCCCTCCAGGCGGGCGGCTCCCGCTGCCCGCCGGGGTCAAAATGACCCCCTATATTTTCTGACACATGGTGACACACAAGATGCATCAGGCCCACAACAAGACACAAAACAAGTGCTACTGTACTTCCACCTAAACAGTGTGCAAACTGTCTTGGCCCAGGTCACATACATCCAGACTCTGTGACCTACATTACCTGGAAAGATCCATGTCCACTTCGCATGTCAGAACAGCATCAGATACCTGCCAATGCCACGACTCTGAAATGCCCACATGAAGATGTCATGGTGAAGGTACCTGTACAAATAATAAAACAAGGAGTATAGGCTTGAAACTGTACCTATGACACAAGTCACAAAGTAAGCAACTGGAAAACAAAGTACATTGAAAGGAAACTGACACAAAGCAATATCATCAAGGTGGGGATGTGTCCAAAGCTATTGTATCAAGCAGACTTTGGGTCAGTATTGTAGAGAATTAGCTCTCTAGTTGTTTTCAAAACACTCAACTCCACACATTCTCACAAGTACAGTTCAGTGTACAGTCACAGTCATTACATCATGACATACTTACACTCATGAAAGGTCGCTGTTGAGGAGATCTTCCTCTTCACCACTGCCATCCTCACTTAGCATTTCAGGATTCTCACCCGGTGGCACTCCTGGCTCCCCCTCCTCTGGGATATACGGGATATTCATCAACAAGTTGATGGAGCATGCAGCATGCCACAGTGATCTGACATACTTTGCTGGGTGAGTAGATGAGGGCTCCACCAGGGCTGCCCAGACAGCGGAATCTGACTTTCAGGAGCCCAAAGGCCTGCTTCACTGCCCGCCGTGTTCTTCCATGGGCCTCATTGATGCTGACTTTCCCTGGCATAGATTAATTCCTCAGTAGCATCAACAATCAAGGATGGTTTGGAGATGGAGTCACTCCTGTTAAAGAATGGGGCTTAAGAGCGACCATGAGTCATTCACTTCATGATTGTAATACCTGACATTGCACACACTTGTGACAGTTGTGACTTACCAACCAACCAGGCCCTCGCTTGGTGCAGTTGGGATATCAGCTGGGGTATGGTGCTGTTCTGCATTATGAAAGAATCATGGGCTGATCCTGGATAACGGGCACAGATGTTTGAGATGTAGAGATCTGCCAAACAGACAACTTGCACATTGATGGAATGGAAGTTCTTTCTGCTGCGGTAGGCTTGTTCAGTTGTCTGCGGTTGCACCAAACCAACAATGGCCCTCACCACATGTGGGAGGTGGGCAAATCCATAAACGCCAGTCTTCACATTGGCTAAATCTTCACCTCGAAGGAACCTGATATAGCTATCAATGTGTTTCAACATTGCTGAGAGAAAATTCTTCAACACCAGACTGAACATACCAGTAGATAGGGCTACAGCTTGTTGGAAGGACCCTGTGGCTAGGATGAGAAATACTGAGATGACTTGCACAATGGGTGGTATGCCGGTTGGATAACTAATAGCTAGCATCAGATTTGACTCAAACTGAAGGCATAACTCCACTGCAGTTTGCCTACCAGGTGGTATAACATAATAATATATGTCATTGTTCCATGGTCCGAAGGTCTGAAAGTCTGGCAGTGAACGGTAGACAAGAGGTTGTCGCATCCTCCTTATCCAAGGGTAGCTATGTATGACAAGACATGATTTGGAACATTAGTCAGTGTATGTTCACAGCAGCATACATGATGGATGCCAAAAATATCTTGGGACATGGAATTTAGACCTCCATAGACATGACACACAGTACACATAACAGCTGGCAAGTACTCAAGGGTCACATATGACCTGCATGGTTGTCAAAACGTGTCCACAACACGGATTTGGATAAAACTCGAAGATGTGCTACACAATTGTCTCCCAAAATCTGACTGTAAATTTCAACCGCCAAAATGACTGTCAGACATGGTGGACTGTGCACCACATCAAATGCCATCTGTGCCCTGTAACAGACTACACTGGTGGTTGTGTAGAAGGACCTGCATGACAAGACAGAATAAGGATGTTTGTGATGCTACAACACATATATTGTAGGTGTCACGCAGATTACAAAGCAAATACAGCATTTCAGGCCGGCAAAATGGCGGATGCCTGAACTACTCCACTGGACAATAAGAACAGCCCGCGACCACCGGCAGAAGTCTTCAGGGCGGTGGGAAGTTGCAATCGTGGTGGACACAGCCATAGGCTAACGTTGTTGTCTGTGATGGTCACAGCTCAATGGCTGTATCCGTCAGATGTGACAACCGCATACATGGTGGATGTGCCCACCATGTTGTGCACATTCACTCACTTGACCCCTGGCCCTGCTACCTGAAACACCTCCACTACATGAGCTGCTGTGTGCCACCTCTGGGAGCAACCACAAACCACGTCCAACATGTGATAGGGCCCCTGCCTTCTCTCCAGAGGAGCTGGGGAGGCTTGTTGATGAGGTCCTACCCCTGGATGAACATCTCTATGGCTCACCAGAGGAGCAGGTAAGAATCTCATAGGTGCAACTGATTCTGTTCAACACCATCCTTTCCCTCCTCACAAGCTACAATGTGCCACTGTGTGCCAGTTAGACTTCTTGTGTCCCTGTTGTTGCAGTCTGTGTGAAATCAATGGGATGTACATTGTGCATGTATTGGTGTTCAGATCTAAATGTTAAGTTCAGTCACATTGTGGTGTGTGAGGTTTTTGGTGTCCTAGATCCTCCTTGTGTTGGATGCACATAACTAGGTAAGGATACTATGCTGCCATCCAATGACTTCTCTTTTTTCATGATTGTTGCAAATGTTAGACAACATGTGTGTACATGACAGCATGAGCTGTGTATGCATCTTGTATGAGTTATTTGAGGATCTTGTAAGCAATGTGTATAGTGCCACAGATCTTTCCACCCACATTTGGCCTTACCAAACTGTAGTCTGGAATCCAGATCTTGACTTACTCTGCCCTTCAGGTTGCCACACACATCACATGCCAAACTGCTGATATACTCTCATGCATGGAAGTGATGGAAATGGAGTGGCATGTAGGTTTTATATGCTCAGCCTGCAGAGACCAGGGCTGTCAAATGTATCTCCCAGTATGGGACGTAGTCCAGGCTAGGATAGAGTCACTGTGGCTATGCATCTGTGGCACTGTGCCCACTCCCTGTAAACTAGCAAATCCTAGCATGTGGAAAATATTATACTCTAGTGGCAAAACATTCCCTGAATGCTTCAGTCCATTGATAGAATTAGGAATGGGTACTGAGGTACATCCCAGAAGTAGTCAATATATGCATTATGCATCATTATTAGTGGGTGTCTTTGACTCATGACAGGTCCCTTACTCCCACAGCTCTGTTGTCACCTTCACATAAGTCATTTTTGTCCTGTACAGGCTTATTGCACAAATGACAGTCCAACAGTGCATACAGTGTGTTGATTCTTGGAGGCCATTAAATGTGAGTCACTACCTTGGTCACATAGTAGAAACTGCACATTGCATACCTTTGTATGTTGGATGAAATCTCTGCAAGATAAACACATATTTCCAAAGGAGTGTTCCATGGGACAAGTACGTACCCCAAACTCATCCCCTGAAGTGGCATGAGTCTGCATAGGTTAGGCCACACGTCCACACGTGCACTAGGGAAGACACTTTCTGTATCCACCATCCCAGCCAATCCATTGTCACTTAAGAGTAATTGTGAAGTCTGCACTCTTGTAGTTGCCTGTAGGGACTGTATGCAGTGAGTCAATCTCACAGAGTGTGAATGTGTTGGTCCAGTCAGGCTGCAGGGGTTTATCCTTCACAAGCCACAGTTGCGTTGCGGTTCACATCATAGTACATGTTGCTGGAGCATGGGCCACCTAATGCCAGTAGGCCTGCTAAGTCATTGTAGGTGCGGAGCAGAGTAGTGAGTTAGTGTGCAGAGGGATATGTGTCTGTAGTCATGTCCCTGTACTTATTGTCTTGTGTACTTTACACTTCTGGTGTGTTAACCAATTGAAAATTTCTAGCTTGCAGTTTCTGACAAGTGTGTGACTCAACCATTTGTGCCAAAACTTGTGATTGTAATCTCTTGATTTATCTTTTGCATTAATGCAGGATACACCCATTAGAAGAAGGAGATATGGAGAGCTATCACCCAGAAGGTGCAGACCCTGTTGGTCTACATCCGGTGGAGGGTCCACTGTTGGAAGAGGTGGGAGACCTGAGATGCAGGGACCAGAAGATCACTTAGGTCCAGCTGGGGCTCTACTCCCAACTTTGGTGTGGTGCACGTTGGACCATGACCCCCCAAATGGTCTGCATTCTGCCAGTGGCCTACCCAGACCTTGATGGGCATTTGAGGGGAGCACAGCAGCCACAATGAGGAAACCACAGGGCATATACCTGCCTGTCACATTGCCAAGTTAATATGCTAGGTTCTGACATCTCTCCCTGATGATTAGGGAGGTACTGTGTGTGACACAGTGAAGTGACTGTTTGTGTAGATATGTCATAGTGCATACAGCTGTGTCTTGCCTATTGGCCCAGGGACCTAAGACACAACTGTGTACAATCCACATACAATTTGTTCTCCCGGGACAACTTATGGCTGTGTACATTGATCAATCAATTACTGTTTGTTGTTGTAGTGGGTGGAAACTCAACACAACAGACCACTATTTCTCAGTGTTACAGGTCAAAGAAAAGGAAGTAATGGATCACTGTCCTCAGCCATGTGTCTGGTCAAATGCGTATATTGGCATCTGCCCCCCCAGAGGCCACTTGTCTTTAGTATGTGACAGGTGCTTGTGCCTCACTACTGCCTGTAATGTGAAGATGGGCATCATACCTGTGCCAGAGCATACATTGTTCTTTGGATCAGCTACAAATCAATACTTTCCCTTGGTGTGTGGGGAATGCTCATTAACATGATTTGTGTGCCATCACTGCTGCCAACATTCCTTGAGCCTACAAGTCAGCATGTGTCTACTTCTGTTTTGACAAAATGTGTACGCTGCTGGTTCCTGCATGTTCCACCTGTGTTCATGGGATGATTTCTGTATTCCCTCATTGATATGTGCATGCCAACCTGTGTATGGAATAGGGCATTTTGCAAAGGGGTGCATTTCATGTGGTGCCACAGACAGGAGTGTGTCACCATTGGTTGTTGGCTGACACATACCCTCAACCACCATTGCTTGTCTTTGGCATGTACAACTGCAGTAGCAATGAGGAACAAGACATGTATGACTAGATATTTTAGCCACAATGTGCATTTCCAGGCCATTGATGTTGCATCATGTAGCAAAGTGCACAGCACATGTGTAATGGGCTAGGTTTGTTACCTGATTGTTGCCATGCATCATGGAGTGACTTGCAGTTTTACTGAAATCACATGTGGTTGGGAACAACCATATATCCACAGACATCTGGGTTTGCAGGACCAAAATGGAGAAAGTAATGCAGCTTCCCATTGGGCAACATGTTGAGGGCCTTCTGCAGGTACCTGCAATTCTCTGGGCCACTCCAACATACAAAGGATTAATGGTGTCTAATGATGCAATCAGAGTATGTATTTGTAAGGGGTGACAGACATTAGTGGTAATTTCCCTGGGACTTTCTGATTCATTGTGTTGTGGATTTTAGGGGCATATCTCCCTGTCAATTTGCACACGGTGTCTACTGTGCACTTTTCTATGCCAAATGTGTGGCATATCTGAGGAACATTAGCACTATCTCTATGACTCCTCTGGGACTATTTTCACTTAGTGAAATGTGCATTGATGATATGTTTCCAGTGTGACATGAATAATTTCATGTCACCTTCTCCAGGCTACTGTACTGTTGTCAGGAACATGGCAAGTTCTGGGAGCATCATTTCCCATTGTTGTGCTATTGTGTATGTGAAAAATAAAAGTCTCCATGACCTTGTGTGGGATCTGTGGGAATGAACATGGAATAGGCCTATTATTGTATGACAGCAGGTAACTGAGGTATGCTCCACGAGGCACAGATTTGAAGGTGATGTGGTATCCTACTTGATCAATGGTTATTTTGATTACACAACTTCAGTCACATAATTGTAGCTGTCTGAGATCCTGATGTTCCCGTGGGCAACTGTTGACAGTTCAGATGGCATGCATGCATATGGTATAGTTCATGTAGAGGCCACTTTAGTAGAGTTTGTTGCTGGGGCCTACTTGACATCATGGTAATGTTTGCTGACCACAGCTGTGGTTCAATCATGATCGGGAACATGTGGTGACCCCTTTCCTCTTTGTATTTGCAGCAGCATCCCAGGCAAGCTAAAGAGACAGGGCACAATCAAGTAAGGAAGCATCTGGCCACGGTACCTCTGGTCAAGATACCACCAACATGGAGGGACTCAGTGGCCTGGAGGGTTAGGGGAGTGCCACAGAGGAGATCGGATCTACATCCTCACCACTGGATTTAATCTTCAGTGGACACTCCCTAGCAGTGGCTACACGCACACACCCAAGACATCTAAACCAACACAACAGACGACCACTCCTTCCACCTCCAAATCCCCAACCCCTTCAGATGACCGTCCCAGTGTTCTGAAGGAGAGTTTTTTCAAGCTTGCCCTTTCCCCTGTTCCCTCTACCCCTCGTCCCAAACCCATGTGGCCCCGGCCCACATCCTAACCCATCCCTTCACATCAAAGTCTTCCCCTGTCACACCTGCCCTCTCTGCAAGCACCCATCCCCCTCACCCCCAAGATGAAGTCTACCATTCCTAAGAAAGAGTCAACCCCTCCTAAACCCAAACCCACTCATCCTAATCCAACCCCCAAGGATGATACCTGAGGTGCCTGCCTGCCCACTTGATGCCTCTTCCTGTGGAGGTTCCCTGGCAGTAATAGGAGTCAAGTGTGGGCACAGTACTGTGCAAAGACTTTAAGATGGACTGGCCAAAAGACTTTGATCATGATCGTTTTGGTTAAAATAAGTCCAAATAGTTGTTTTTTGGGGTACACATGTGTCCTGCAATTCCTTTTCAACCTTTATGTTGTTCCAGAACAATTTGTGTTGTTTGCCTACAGTTGTGTGTGTTTCAGCCTTATTGCGGATCCATTTGCTGTTGTTCTGAAAATATGACTTTGTGGGCCATACATGTGTCACCCAGGACAAGGGTATATGTTAATTGTGTGGATGTGTGTTTGTTAATGCAATTGTGGTATCATTGCATTGTGAAATGTTTGGTCTGGTAAGGATTTCATCTTGTCTGGTCCAATGTGAGCATGTATGGTGATAAACTTGTCCCCCTGATATGGATTGTAGATTTGTCTCATGAGTGGCAGCTTGAGTTTTCTTTGTGCAGACATGGAGGGTTTTCAGTTGTGCTACCTTTGTTTACATTAGATTGTGCATCTGTTTACTTAGCCTTGCGTACCTTGCAGCTACTTCATCTCGATGTATGTCCCACACTTTTGCAGTTGTATTTGCTTTCTTGACTGGTACTTCTACATTTTGCAAATAGGCATGTCACTTGGCTCTAGTATTGCGTATCCTTGAGACATATGTAGGGCCAGTTCCTGTGCAAATGTTGTTTTAGTGCTATGTGTAAAGTGTGATGTGTCATAGTGCAGCACCCTTCCCTGAGTGTTCCTGATTCCCCCATCCCTATTGTGGAGGTATAGTTTGCATAGTGGGATTAGAATATTTTTCTCTCTGACTGTTGTGCATCCCATTGTCCTTCTATTGTGTTGCAATGTGGGTTACGTGTGGGTCCATACCAGGGATGTTTAATGGGAGTGATGTGTGTGCTCCATGACACATCTATACTTATGTGTGTTGATTCTGATGAGCCTCCATGGCATGTGTGCAATGTGAGGATGTCAGTTGTACTGTATTGGTAGATGTGATGTTACTGTGTTGTTGGTGTAGTGTGACACAATGTGGTGTACACTTCACTGTCCTTGTGCCCAAAGTGTGCAGATGTGTTTTTTTGTGAAGTGTTGTAGTGCAGTGTGAGTGACCTGCCCAAAGGGGGTGTTTAATGGGTGTGAATGTGTCCTTCTTTGTGAATAACTCCAACTGTGTACAAAATAACAAGTGTACTTGATGCCTGTAGCGTGAACCCCATTTCATGTGGATGATGGCACAACAATCTGTTGTTAAGGTTAATGACACAGGTAAGATACTTACGGTCAGTTGCATCCATGGCGGCGGGGATTTTGTGCACCTTTGATGGGCAGCGGCAGCGGTAGGACCTGTGTGATGGACTCTATGGTGGCACAGGATGTGTAATACTGTCTTCAGGTGAGTTGCTCCCTTTATACTCTCCATTTCCACCTGCTGAGATGTGGTGGTTGGTTCACCACAGTTACTTTGAAAGTGTGCAACCTCATAATGTGTCCGCTGGTAACACAGGCCCCGCCGGCCTGTTTGTCTTGCCTCTTCACTGCAGTGGTCTGCGCTACCTAGCGGTGCCAGCGGGACCACGGCACTCTTTGCTCCATAGGCCCGCACGACTCGTAATACAGTGGTGCGACCGCCAAGTCGATGGCAGTTGGACCACCACCGCTGCTATGGCAGTTCATGGACCACCTAATTCATAATGAGGCCCTAAGGCTAATGCTATCATTTTTTTTATTTCAAAGGCAAATTGACTGTTGTCGTGCATATTCTGCACTTGGAACAGATTGCTAGAGATGTCTCCATATACTTTGATTGTAATGGTAGTTATAGTCTTTGTTGGACCTGGCCTTTTTACAGGGTCATCCTCAAACTTTTTGCCTCCTTCCTCCTATTTTTTCTGACCTGTTGTTGTTGGCTTTTGAACTCTGGGCACTTTACCACTGCTAACCAGTGCTAAAGTGCATATGCTCTCTGTGTAAATTGTACTGTTGATTGGTTTATCAATGATTGGCTATTTGATTTATTTGTAAGACCCTAGTAGAGTGCACTATATGTGCCTAGGGCCTGTAGATTAAATGCTACCAGTGGGCCTGCAGCACTGGTTGTGTCACCCACTTAAGTAGCCCCTTAACCTTGTTTGAGGCCTCCCATTGCAAGGCCTGTGTGTGCAGTTTCACTGCCACTTCGACTTGGCATTTAAAAGTACTTGCCAAGCCTAAAACTCCCCTTTTTCTACATATAAGTCACCCCTAATGTGTGCCCTAGGTAACCCCTAGAACAGGGTGCTGTGTGGGTAAAAGGCAGGACATGTACCTGTGTAGTTTACATGTCCGGGTACTGTAAGACTCCTAAATTCGTTCTTATACTACTGTAAGGCCTGCTCCCTGCATAGGCTAACATTGGGGCTGCCCTCATACATTGTTGAAGTGGTAGCTGCTGATCTGAAAGGAGTAGGAAGGTCACGTTTAGTATGGCCAGAATGGTAATACAAAATCCTGCTGACTGGTGAAGTTGGATTCAATATTACAATTCTAGAAATGCCACTTTTAGAAATTGAGCATTTCTTTGCGCTTAAATCTTTCTGTGCCTTACAATCCACGTCTGGCTAGGTTTAGTTGACAGCTCCTTGTGCATTCACTCAGACACACCCTAAACACAGGGTACTCAGCCTCACTTGCATACATCTGCATTTTGAATGGGTCTTCCTGGGCTGGGAGGGTGGAGGGCCTGCTCTCACTCAAAGGACTGCCACACCCCCTACTGGGACCCTGGCAGACAAGATTGAACTGAAAGGGGACCTGGTGCACTTCAAGGCCACTCTTTGAAGTCTCCCCCACTTCAAAGGCACATTTTAGTATAAAACAGGGCCTCTGCCCTACCACCTCAAACTCTTGCTGGAGAAGAAACCTGAACCAGAACCTGCATCCTGCCAAGAAGAACTGCCTGGCTGCCCAAAGGACTCACCTGACTGCTTTCTACAGAGGACTGCTGCCTTGCTGTTGCCCTGCTGCCTTGCTGAACTCTTGCCTTGCTGCAGAAGTGCTCTCCAAGGGCTTGGATAGAGCTTGCCTCCTGTTCCCTGAAGTCTCAGGACCAAAAAGACTTCTTTCTTTCAACTGGACTCCTTGTGCGGCAAAAAGTTTGACGCACAGCTTGCTCCGCGGTGAAAAATTCAGTGCATGCCGACCTGGGACGACGACGCTCGACTTCGCAAGGAAAAGATCAATGCTGCGTCTGCGGTGCGAACGGAACTTCGACGCACGTCCCGCCTGGACAACGCCGCCCGACTTCCAGAGAGGAAAATGACGCGTCGCCTGCTGTGAGGAAGAAAATTCCACGCACAGCCCACCGGAACAACGCGCAACCAGACAACAAGCCCAGGATTCCACACACAGACCCCAGGGCGTCTGAAAACCCCGCGACCCACAGAGGAGACTGTCCGCGTGCCGGAAATCGACGCAACGTCTTCCCCGCATAACGACGCAAGTCCGTGTGTGAAGGGGCGAAACCGACGCACACACCATTTTCCACGCAGCTCCTCCTCTGCGGCCCTCTGCGGAGTTTTTTCACTCCAAACCAGGTACTTTGTGCTTGAAAGAGACTTTGGGGGTGATTCTAACTTTGGCGGGTGGCGGAGGCCGCCCGCCAAAGTTCCCCCAACAGAATACCGCTACGCGGTCAGAAGACCGCCGCGGTTATTCTGTGTTTCCCGCTGGGCTGGCGGGCGACCGCCAGAAGGCCGCCCGCCAGCCCAGCGGGAAACCCCTTCCCACGAATGGAGCCGGCGGAGTGGGAAGGGTGCGACGGGTGCAGTAGCACCCGTCGCGATTTTCAGTGTCTGCAATGCAGACACTGAAAATCTTTTAGGGGCCCTCTTACGGGGGCCCCTGCAGTGCCCATGCCATTGGCATGGGCACTGCAGGGGCCCCCAGGGGCCCCAGGACACCCCTCACCGCCATCCTGTTCCTGGCGGTCACGACCGCCAGGAACAGGATGGCGGTGAGGGGGTCGGAATCCCCATGGCAAACCGGCGGGAGACCGCCGGTTTTCCGTTTCTGACCGCGGCTGTACCGCCGCGGTCAGAATGCCCTTGGGAGCACCGCCAGCCTGTTGGCGGTGCTCCCGCGGTCCCCGGCCCTGGCAGTCAATGACCGCCAGGGTCGGAATGACCGCCTTTGTTTGCTTTTTAAAGACTTGAGACACTTCATATCACTTTTCAGTGATATCTCTGCAATTTCTTATTGCATCTTTTATCGTTTTGGCCTGCAAATATCCAGATAAATATTATATATTTTTCCAAGCACTGTGTGGTGTATTTTTGTAGTGCTATATTGTGTTATTGTATGATTTATTGCACAAATACTTTACACATTGCCTTCTAAGTTAAGCCTGACTGCTCAGTGCCAAGCTACCAGAGGGTGGGTACAGGATAATTTGGATTGTATGTGACTTACCCTGACTAGAGTGAGGGTCCTTGCTTAGACAGGGGGTAACTTGACTGCCAACCAAAGACCCCATTTCTAACAGTCTTGTATGACTGTGTGTGGAAAAACATTTATAATGGTTTGAATAATGGTCTGTCCAAAGTCTATTATTATTTTTGTCTGTAGTAGTTATTTGTTTTTTGTTTAATGTGGTTTAAGAGTTTGTAGGAAGTGCTACATTGTTTATTTGGTATTAGGGCTTCTGTAAAAGGGATATTTGAGTTGTGATATTCACAATCGTGTATATCTGAATGAGTGGTTGGGGCACATTTTAAAGGTCCCATCTACCATCCAGGTTTGACAATGGCTTAGTTTTAGTAAGTTATGTGCTGTAGAAAGAATTAGGATTTGTCTATCATTGTTTAGTTTGTCATAAAACAGGAAGGGTTCCTCATTTTGTGTGATTTTTAAGTGTTGAGGTATTTTGACATCTTACTATCCGTTAGGGGCAGGACGTGTATTATGAATTTCTTTTCTAGCTCATGAAATTAAGCATTTTAAGGTGGGTGTAAGTGGTAGTTGGCCTGTGATGTGTTTGCAGACATTAGGGAATATAGCTTTTGGAATTGTTGTTGTGGGCTCCTGGGAGCTAGTACTTGCCTCTTTTATATCCCACAATACCTCCCTTACTTCTATTGCTGTCACAGTTTGGGAGTGGTTGTCGTCACCTACATTAAGTACATTATTATCTTTTGCAGTTGTCATCCTATAGCAGGCATTAGAGTAATATTTAGAACACGTTTAATTTCTAATGTCCATTCATGTACTTTCTTAGCTGTTGGTCTAGCCCATGTAACTTAATAATTGCTTTTCTTTCTACGATTTGATACATCTCGATTTTTCACTTATTATGTCTGAAAATACTGTAATTGTATAAAATTTGCAATTTTAAAATGTTTACACACTTATTTACAGATGCAATTATGCAACTAGTTTTCCTATTCATACTTACATGTATGTTCTTCCCAGACGTTTCACACTTTTTTACACCTTTTCCATTGGGGGTATTGTAATGTGAAGCAGCTGCTTTCTTTTTTATTGGTAGAAAAAATTCTGTTTCATTTTAAATGTTTATTTGGTGGTAGTTTGTAGAGGTAGAGTTTGATTTTATTTTTTTCTGTTTTAGGGCAAGTTTCTGTTTTATACTAATTTAAGTATACTTACCTTTTTATGTGTTTTTTTCTGGGTTGTGATCGGTTTTGTTCGTTAGCTTAACACTTTCTTGATGTTGTAGTATGTTCTTGTAGTTAGTACATGTAAGGAGCTAGAAATTGTAGAATGTTTTATTTATTTTTATTTTAACATTGTAATTTTAATTAAAAGTAAATGGTTAGTTTAAATAAAAGTTATACCTTGCAAGGTAGTTGTCAATATATATATATATATTGGATTTGTGTGCTGAAATAAATTGATTTGCACCTTGGAGGTGTCCTGGGTCTCCTGTTATTTGGAGGAGAGTTGGAGGATTTATTAGGGCCTCTCGGAGCCCACCCGGGACCGCTGTGTGGTGTTCCTGCAGTCCGAGTGTTTTATGTGAATTATATATATATATATATATATATATATATATATATATATATATATATATATATATATTTCTGTTTCCTTGTTCTTGTCAGATAATCTGGCAGAGCTTACTCTTCTTGCAGTTTTTGTTATTTTGCATTTATTGAGTTGATTACATTTATGTGCCTTTTATAATGTTGATTTAATTTTTTGTGTGATTTTATTGGTTAAATTTGTTCATAGTTTATTTTTATTGGTTATCTCTGTTTTGGTATTGTGGTTTGTGGTTCTATGGTAAACATTAATTTATATTTTATTTATAATGTTTAATATGTGGTTTGATACTTTCGCATATATATATCTATGTTAGTCGTACATTGTATAAATGTTTGCAGTGTATGTAAGTATCCTTTAACTCATGTTATGTATTTAAATATATTTTTATTTGGGGTTAGTTATAATTATTTTGGTGGTGTATTTTTAAAAACAATTACAATGTGTATATTCTGTCTAATTGTTAAGTGAATGTTTTTTTTTTAGGTAAAAACAAGTTATTTTTGTGTGTATTAATGATAACATAATTGTATTGCTGATATTATTGTAGTCAGTATTTTTGAACATTCATGTGTTTATTTATTTAAAGGCAACAATATTTGTTTTTCCTGATATTTTTGATATCATTAAAAAATGATATTTTAGCAGTGCTATTAGTGTTCTCGATATTTGTGGTTTTATTAGTTATGTATAGGAAGGCAATATTGTTATTATTAATATTGTGTGCATTGATTTTGTGTCATTAAACCGTACACATCACATCATTGTCTTTCACTCTCCTTCCAAATATAATTGTTCTTTGGCTGTTCTTTATTTCCATCACTTTATACCCCTTCTTCTCGTGTCTCTCTGTCAGAGTGACTTAAAGTGGTCTAACACTATGTGCACAACCCTGCATGGGCAATTCCTAACATATCTACTCACTACTTCTCAAAGTGCATTCATCATTTTTAATGGATGGCATCCATTGTTTTTTTTTTTTTGCTCGCCATGCCATTCCAGTTTGCCAGACATAGGCAGATCATTCTTGACCCTGCCTCTCATGGAAACAGGTCAGCCCTAACTTTCCTGCCAGGTCCTCACTGACCTGGAAAACAAGCATCCTGGGACAACTTTTAGGGTATCACCCCTCATCAGCCAGGGTAGCATGAATCCAGTGACATAGGCAGCACACAACACACATCTAGGCATACCCTACTCACTTAGGGTAACAAATGCAAAAAGAACAGATGATGGACGCATGAAAACTGGCTAAAGAGACCATTTTGAATTTCCATAGGCCTGTCCCAAGTCTGTGACACTCAATGATGAACAGGTATGCAAAACGTATGCAGAAAGTCTGATGACTTTTACTAAGTTAATGCACTCTGCTGAAACAGCTTGTAATGCACGGCTAAATCAAAAAATCATCATGTGAGATGCAGGCACCAATAGGGCACGACATGTTATCTGTTATCTGTATTCAATGCACACTTACTTATTGTCTCTTTTTTTTGCTCTGTGTGTCCCATGCAGGTCAGCGCCCAGCAAAAGAAAGGGCTGTGGCAAGCCATTGCCAACGAGGTGTGGACCCTGGGGGTCTAAAACCAGTGGAGCACCCACTGCAGGAAGCGTGGGAGGACCTGAGGTGCTGGGCCAGGAAGACTGGAGAGGCCTAGCTGGGGAAGGCCTCCAAATGAGGAAGGGGTGCCGGTCGGACCCTGACTCCACCTAATAGCCCGCATTCTGACGGTGGTCTATCCGGATTTGGATGGGAGCTTGAAGGCATCACAGCAGCCACAAGAGGGTGACTACATACACTTGTGATACTGCTGAGATGGATGTTTGTTAGTGCTGTGGTATGTATGCATTCTAGTGCCAGGCACTTGGACAGGTGTGCTCCTGTAGTCCTGCCCCCTCAAGGTCCCTGGAATGGTGTGAGGGCTAGTTTGGGCAGTCTCAATAGGCCCAGGGGCGTCCCTTTTCTGTCAGCTGGTATGCTTTGTGGCCTCATGGACTTGTAAGTACATTGGCTGGGCATGGTCTCTCATGGGTGTACTCCACACAGAGTTTCAGGTCTGTGTTTTATGTGAGTTATGTGGTGTATTCTGAGGTAATGGCCACTAGTCAGGGGCACAGTCATGACGTATGTTGTAGGTGCTGCATGTAGGTCTGTGACCTGGATCGGAGTGTGTGTGGGCCAGAGATGTACATATATTCAGTTTTGACAAAGTTCTCCCTTGTTTCGTCTCTCCACCCCTGTGCTCTTGTGTCCTTTTTGTACATCAGCATCATATGGTGAGGTAGCAGTGGCACCGGCAAGTGGGGATGCAGCAGGCCATGGTTCCAAGGAGGCAGAGTTGATCGGAGTCAAGGGGACCAGTGGGTTGGAAGGAGAGGGGAGTACCATGGGGAAGGTAACTACCATTGGAGGTAGTGACTCTGATACCTCCTCCAATGGGAGCTCCCTGGTGGTGGCGACCCTACTGGGCACACCCATCCTATGCCATCTTCCGCCACCCCCCATGCCATCACCACCTTCCCAGTTGCTCCCCACCCAGTTGTCCGTGCCCGCTCACCCAGGAGGTTGGGTGTCTCCTTCGCCCCAGGCACCTCATCACCTGCCCCAGTCAGCCCTGCTGCCCTCACGGAGGAGGCTATTGACCTCCTGAGAACCATCTCTGTAGGGAAGACAACCATCGTGAATGCCATCCAGGGACTAGCATCCCAGATGCAGCAATGCAATGCATACCTAGAAGGCATTCATGGTGCCATGTCTGGCCTACAGAGATCTTTTCATGCTCTGGCCTCCTCTTTGATGGTAGACAGTGTCCCTGGTCTTTCCGTCCCCCCTCCCACCACCTCTACCCCTTTCAGCACCCCACTCCCTTCACCCATCCCAAGACACACGTACAGACAGCCATGCACACAGATCAACATACAAGACGCACATAGAGAAACACAAGCACCACACTTCCCACCACAGGTAGGCACACACCCAACATACAAAAGCACACACAACATCATCCACTTCCCCTAGTGTGTCAACCTCCCCGTTACCCTGTCTGTCACCTCACCATGCACACCCACACGCACTGCACCCTCAGTCACTGCTGATGCTCCCATTCATGCAGTCACCACAACATCTGACATCCCAACATGCAACCCAGACACCACACCTGCACTCACCACAACTACATTGACAGACACTTGCAGCACGCTCACCAGACCTGCAGACACCCAGACAACATCCATGTACATTGGCAGCCTGTCTTGTCCCACTGTGTCCACCCCCTCGCAGACATCCACACCACACATCCACCACACATCAGCATAATATACAGGCACCTGCATCCATGTCCAGCACATCTGCACCTGATACAAGCACTCCCTTAACCTCCACTCCCAGACCTGTCTCCAAATCCCCTTCTTCTGCCCTAAAGAAGATTTTCCTCTCCCGTATTGACCTGTTCAAAATAAAGTTTATTTTTATTGGTTATCTCTGTTTTGGTATTGTGGTTTGTGGTTCTATGGTAAACATTAATTTATATTTTATTTATAATGTTTAATATGTGGTTTGATACTTTCGCATATATATATCTATGTTAGTCGTACATTGTATAAATGTTTGCAGTGTATGTAAGTATCCTTTAACTCATGTTATGTATTTAAATATACTTTTATTTGGGGTTAGTTATAATTATTTTGGTGGTGAATTTTTTTTTTTATTAAAATGTGTATATGCTGTCTAATTGTTATGTGAATGTTTTTTTTTAGGTAAAAACAAGTTATTTTTATGTGTATTAATGATAACATAATTATATTGGTGATATTATTGTAGTCAGTATTTTTTAACATTCATGTGTTTATTTATTTAAAGGCAACAATATTTGTTTTTCCTGATATTTTTGATATCATTAAAAAATGATATTTTAGCAGTGCTGTTAGTGTTCTCGATATTTGTGGTTTTATTAGTTAAGTATAGGAAGGCAATATTGTTATTATTAATATTGTGTGCATTGATTTTGTGTCATTGAACCGTACACATCACATCATTGTCTTTCACTCTCCTTCCAAATATAATTGTTCTTTGGCTGTTCTTTATTTCCATCGCTTTATACCCCTTCTTCTTGTGTCTCTCTGTCAGAGTGACTTAAAGTGGTCTAACACTATGTGCACAACCCTGCATGGGCAATTCCTAACATATCTACTCACTACTTCTCAAAGTGGAAGTCAAGTTCGGGCTATAGTGGCCCTTCAGGGACTTACAGATGACGTGGCCAATGGTCTTATTTGGACATTAGTTTTGAATTGACAAATATCAGTGCCCAGTAGTGCTGTTGGCACAATATAGTGACGTATTTCACATTTCACTGTAGGGGTGTGGTGTGCACATGTGTGTTCTTTGGTGCAGGTCTTTGTTGGCTTGTGTCTATTAAATACATTTTGTTAAGGTATGTTTGGCTTGGGATGTGGGAGGTGTTTGGAGTGCGTTGCAGGTTGGGTAGGGTGGGTGTGTAACTGTGCCCTTTCTTCCCATGTGTACTAGGTTGAGGTACTTACTGTCGTCATCTTGGTATATGGCAAGGAGCAGCACTGGCATTATTTCCAACTCTCTCTCCATGTCTGTGTCGGCGTGTTGTGTGTGCCTCCGGTGAGTGTGTCATTTTATATTGTTAGTTTCCGCCACGCTTTGCCTAGCAGTAGTTCCCGGACGGAACTGATGGCAGTCTTGTGTTTCATTATTTGGTATGTGGGTAGGACCTTTCCGCCGGCCTGTGTGAGGCCTCCTCTGTCCTCGTCAGGGCTACAAAGGTGGCGGTGTGTTGATGGACTGCTACTTGTTTCTCATTGTCTTCATTATTTGGCAATCTGGACCGCCAGCATGTTGGCAGTAGTTACCACTACCGCCGGCAGGGCAGTGTTTACCGCCATGTTCATAATGCCCACCCTTGTCTGTGTCTCTTTATATTTTAAGGAGTTTTGACAGACGGAATGCTGAACAATATCAATCATTCACCCCCAATCACAGATCTGGGCCTAAATCCTTCATTTATTTTGCTCACCATGCCATTCCAGTTTGGACCCAGCCATATGTGAATCAGTCTTGACCCTGCCACCACCATGGGAACAGGTCAGCCCGAACTACCTGTCCAGGTCATCCTTGGACCGAAAGACAGGCATCCTGGGACCGGTTCCAGGGTATCATCTCTAATCAGCCAGGCTAGTTTGAATCTGGTGGCAAAGCAAGCATGGGACCAATGTCTGGGCATACTCTTCCCACTTTAGGGTGACAAATGCAAAAAGAACAGATGATGGACGGAATGATGAATAATGTTAAATATTCAACCCCCAGTCACAGATCTGGGCATAAATCTAATTCTTTTTTTGCTTGCCACTCCATTCCAGTTTGGACACAGCCATATGCAAATCAGGCCTGACCCTGCCCTCCATGAGAACAGTCCATCCCGAACTGCCAGGGCAGGCCCTCCCGGTAACAGAAAATAAGCATCCTGGGACCGGTTTCGAGGTATCACCCCTCATCAGCCATGTTAGCTTGAATCCGGTGGCAGTGAGAAAAAGGCCCACATCTGGGCATACCTCTGCCACCCAGGGTGACGAATGCAAAAGGAACAGATGATGGAAGGAATGCTGAACAATGTCAAACATTCCCCCAGTTAGAGATGACGGTCTCCGATAATATTTTGCAAATTGAGTGGTGTTATTAAAGGTCAGATAATGATTCTGACAACATACTCCCTTTTGTGAAAGCTCATTACCACAGCTTTATTGTAGGTTACACACGTGTTAAGCCCTGAAAGGGTACAAAGCTCTTATGCACATGAATGTCTTAATGTTTGATGCACAAGAGTGACAGGTATGTTCTGGGTGGCTGAAGGTGATACCTTCCGGCAGAAGACCAGCCCCATTGATAGGACAAGTTACCTCACACAGCTCGATTAGCTCCATCAATCTGGGTGTTTCTTCTGATGCAGTTCTAATAGTTGTTCTCCTCAGCTGGACAGTTGGTTGGTGTTCTGAAGGGACAGGAAACACAATGCAATCTAAAATAATGCTTATTTGTTAGTGGTTTAACAGTGCCTCCAAGGAGTCGATCCTCTGTCATGCCTAGACCGACTCCATGTAATAACACTCAGGGATTTAACTGTGTGTTCATTGGGTTGCTCTGTAGGGTAGAGGCCAAAAAAAACTCCTAAACGGCTTAAAAGTTCCTCCAGTAGGGAAGCTCCTAGGTAGTCTCATCAACATACTCTGTGATGATTTTAGTCTGTCTCCTTTGGTTTAGCTCTTCTGATGGTAATGGATAGGCTTCATATAGTACTCCTCTGGGGATTTACTGTGCCTCCAAAAGGTTGCTCCTCTGGTGCACCCCTGTCTCTCATGGGTAGATTTAATTTATTGCTCAATAGTGGTTAAACAATGTCTCCAATGGCTTTCGCCATTGCTGCTCCTTAATAGTCACATATAGGGTGTCATTCTGACCCCCACCGGCGGCGGATGCCGCCGGCCTGGCGGGAACCGCCAGAAGACCGTACCACGGTCGAAAGACCGCGGCGGTCATTCGGAGTTTCCCGCTGGGCTGGGGGGTGACCGCCAGAAGGCCGCCCGCCCGCCCAGCGGGAAACCCCCTTCCACGTGGATGCCGGCTCCGAATGGAGCCGGCGGAGTGGAAGGGGTGCGATGGGTGCAGTTGCACCCGTCGCGATTTTCAGTGTCTGCAACGCAGACACTGAAAATCTATGTGGGGCCCTGTTAGGGGGCCCCTGCAGTGCCCATGCCATTGGCATGGGCACTGCAGGGGCCCCCAGGGGCCCCACGACACCCGTTCCCGCCAGCCAGGTTCTGGCGGTGGAAACCGCCAGAACCAGGCTGGCGGGAAGGGGGTCGGAATCCCCATGGCGGCGCTGCTTGCAGCGCCGCCGTGGAGGATTCCCAGGGGCAGCGGGAAACCGGCGGGACACCGACGGTTTCCCGTTTCTGACCGCGGCTGTACCGCCGCGGTCAGAATGCCCATGGAAGCACCGCCAGCCTGTTGGCGGTGCTTCCGCGGTCATTGGCCCTGGCAGTCCATGACCGCCAGGGTCAGAATGACCCCCATAATACTTATTGATGGTTTCACAATTCCTCCAATGGATTCCCTTTCTGTTGCTTTTGAGTAAGCTTCCTATAATGCTCTCCCTATCCACTATATTTTTTACATCACAATATTCTTGAAACAATATTCATGTATCATAATATTTTTAATTCAACATTTCGCCCAAACACTTTCAGAAAAGTGCTAGGTAAGTACCAATACAATACAATGGGACATTTTCCACATTTTACAACACCTTAAATGACCCAGCCAATAGTACTTTTCTGATTAGGGGCCTGATTTAGGTATTGGCAGACGGGTTACTCCGTCACAATGGTGACGGATATCCTGTCGCCAAAATCTAAATCCAATAGAATACAATGGGATTTAGATTTTGGCAGATGGGATATCCCTCATCGTTGTGACGGAGTAACCCGTCCGCCAATATCTAAATCAGGCCCTAAATGTTTTAACTAGTAACTGAAACACAAGGACAAAATATTCTAATATAATACAATACATATATTGTAATATTGTATAATACCTTTATTTTTTCTAAAGCTCTTATAATTGCTCAATCTGAGACTGCAGTTAAGAGATGTTACTACCAAACCACATGAAATGACTCAGGCCCATATTTATACTTTTTGACACAAAACTGCGCAAACACAGTTTTGCGTCAAAAAGTATAGTGCCAGCTTGTGTCATTTCAAAAGCGCCTGCCGGGCACCAAATTTATGGAACCCCGCAAGCCGGCGCAAAGGGTGGGCTAATGTCTGGGGAAATAATGTTAGCCACTTGGGGGTGGCGGTACGGGGTAAGGGGGTTTTGCATCAAAAAATGACGCTAGGATGGTTAGAGGCAAAAAAATCCCTTTATCCAGCCTGGGGTCATTTCCTGACGCAAAGACATTCATACCTTCTGACTCCTGTCTTATAAAATACAGGAGTCATGCCCACCACCCCAGTGGCCAGCACACAGGACAAGGGTCCCTTGGGCATGGCCATGCACCCAGCGCCACGCAGGGGAGCCCATTTCAGGGCCCCCATTGGCACTTTAAATAAATTATTGAAATACTTACCTCTACTTACCGTACATACCTGGAATGGGATCCCCCCATCCTCTGGTGTCCCTCTGGTGTGGGTGGGGGTGTTCCTGGATCTTGGGGTGGGCACTTGTGGGCTCCTTCTATGGTGATTGACCATGGAAATGGAGGGCCACAGGTCCCCTAACACCTACCCAGACCCAGGTGTTAAATAATGGTGCTATTATTTAGGACCGCCTCCCTCCCATGCACCAGTTTTGCACAGAAGGATAAAAAAGGCGCTAGGGGCTTTGAGTCATTTTTGGGATCGGAACGCCTACCTTGCATCTCATTGACACAAGATGGTTTCACGCATCCAAAAAATGATGTTAACTCCACTATTTTGATGTTAGGCGGGTCTAGCGTCAAAATATAAATATGGAGTTAAGTTTGTGCTGAATCAGCGTAAAAAAATGACGCTAATTCAACGCAAAGGAAGTATAAATATGCCCCTCAGTTTATTGGCCTTTGAGGGATAGAAGGCTGATATGTTGCTGTAAAAACAAATCTGTAACTTTCAGGTAACAAAAATAATTGAATTATCATTCCATGTAAAGCCATTTTGGATAAGAGTTTACAGTTCTAAAAATAAAACAAGACTTATTGCAACCAAAACTGTTGTTAGTTCTATTGATGAAAACTTGTGCTAGCTCTAATAATTCGAATAGGTGATGCAAAGACAAGAATGATCAAATTGTATAACTCAGACAGATCAACATATAATATGATGCTTACTGCACCAAGGGCAGGAGCTTGGTGACTGGCCAATGATGGGTCATCCAGACTCTGTTCCACTAGAAAGTGCTATTTGCTTTTAGAGAAACGTATTATAGTGCATAATGAAAATATATATTTGTGTCTTTGGATATTCTCAATCCAATAATCTTCTGTTGCATCGAAATCACAATATTTATACGTGGAACAAACTGGAGTTCTCAGCCTGGCCAATTTACTATACTGTGGTTAATTTCTCGTGAAATTAAAAGTATAAAATAATTAGACTTTCTTGTGTGATAGCTATTGTTTGAAACTTTGTTCTGATTAACATCTTAGAAAGCAAGTATTTGTTTCACCTTTAAGAACAGGGTGTTTTCTATGTCTTATGTAAAACATGAGTTTTTATACCTTTATCATTTTTAGCTCAATATGTGCAAAGTGACAACGTACAAAGCCAATTAGCCAGCAATAATTATATAAACATTCCGAAAACCACTGAGCACATTTCAATGTAATTATCTGGGGAAAAGAACTCCCATATCAAGTAGGCGGACAGAGTGTGAATGTTCAGAAAACAATCGATGGTTAAGATTTATTTTTGTTGTTATTCTTGTCTGTTTCTGAGTGTCCTAATATAACCACCAATCATAAAGAGATGGGGGTGGTTCTCCAGTGCTATATCACAGTGGATTCTTTCCCTGGAGGAAAACAAATTACGGCACGAGTCAATTGCATGTGACGCAGTCAGAGAATGATGGTCACACTGGAAATTCGCAAGTTGAAGCGTTCGCCATTGGATGCACAGCCTTTCATTATTGTTCATTGTCTCGCCACTTAACTAAGCCTGAAGCTGTGACCAGGTTATCGGTTTACCTTCCTCGCTTCATCTTGTGTTGAACTGCATTCAACTTTGAGTATGAGAAAGCCATGTACGATCTGTCCAAATTTGGGCTCTAGCTAACAGAGCCAAGAAAACAATAAGTTGAGTGCACCTTTAGCGCTTTACCAACGGTTGAAAGTCATATTTGCTGCTGACCTTGCAAATTGAGCAATCACTAGATACTTCTGGGTGCAGCTTGGACATATTTGCTTGGGAGCAATACAGCGTATTGATAGTAAACAAGTGGTTTCACTTTGTAAGGGCAGTCTGAATGCCAAAATGAAGAAAAGTCGTGATACTTGCTACACTCAGTCTCAGATTCAGTTCGAATCAAGTGAAGTTAAAGCCTGTATATCCACACAACAAATTCAAAGTACCACGCAATTGGCTATTGCTTTGGAATAGAAAGGCAATACAGCTATCACTAAACTGGTCTACACAACATTGTGTTTCCCGTGATAGAAAAAAACATTCCATCGCTTATTCCCATGAATTGGAGCTATTTGCCTCCACGGTGCATCTCTTTTTCTGAAGGATCTTCAAATAATCTATTTGCAGGTAGTTGACGGATCTAAGGTGGTCTGTATATTGTAGTTCTCATCTTTTATTACTTCCCTCCTTCATGGACCACTTAATAATAAACTCAATCCTTGTCAGTGTGAACCACTAAAAATCACTAAGTAAACCTGTGCTTAACCCTCTGATAGCTTGGCACAAAAAAAGTCAGGTGTAATGTAGTAGCAATTCAAGTGTTTACGCAGCACTCAAACGGTTGTGAAGTGAAAGCACTAAACCCCAGGCCAATTCAGAATAATAGAGTACATAAATAAAAAAAAGCAAAGCAGCAAAATTTCAATGAGGAGAACCAGAGTTCAGAATTTTCAAAATTTCCGGTGAAAATTAGGCCTTAGTGGAATGCGCTGAGTCGTAGTATGTGGAACTCCGCAAAGTGACCTAAAAACTCCACAGCACTACAAGGAGTTCTGCGGGCAGGTGGAGTTCCCTGGCACACCCGTTTGTATTGCATTTGAAGTCAAACGCATAGCAAAGTGCATTCTAGAGCTCAAAATTGTGGGCAAATGGCACCATGCAGTTTGCATGGGAACAGCCATCTTGTTTTTCTTACTCTGTTCATGGTGATGGGCCTAGTTTGAATCCTTCTATTAACTTTTCAATCCTCCACTTTAACAAATCTACACCTCATTTTTATTTATTAGGGTCGAGCCTGCGTCGCATGTGCCTGCGCATGCGTTTCGCTAAGCGAGACGCTTTAGGAATTAAAAAGGGCTCGGAGCCCCGTCACGTCACGTCACTGTCTTTCATTGGCTGGTGGGCTCGCCCGATAGAATCTGCTTGATTTCATTAGTGGAAGGCATGCATACGTCATGCCTTTTCTGGTGGATAGCTCTCCTCGAGCGCATCGACCAAGTACAGAAAACATGCGAGGCTCGCTGTTTTCCGTCCGGTTTAGGACTACTTTTTCTCTATTTTCCCAGCGCGATCTCGCTTGGCAGAAGTCGAGCCCTGATTTAAGGACCCTGTGCCCACACTTCTTCCGTTGTCCCCGCCGAGCGTCAGTGTACTCTCAAACACTGCGTATTGTCATTAGGGTGCTGGGAATTTAATCCGCCAATCCCGAGGATTAATTCTTACAGGCTACTTCATAAACGGTAGGAAAGCGTTCATGCAGCAGGTGGAAATACTAAACAGGACAGAAAGCCTGGGAGAGTTAACACATTATCGGTGCTGTTAAAATGAGGGCGAGCCTGATAATTAACATTTGTACAACATTAATCTTCAAACGTGCCATGGAAGGACGACAAACACGCAATTAGGAAGGGTTCAAAGATGGTGACTTTACAGTAACAGAGGGTGACGTTATTCTTGGGTCGAAATGAATGAAGGGGTGGAAAGGAAGGCTACATAACCGTTTCACAAACTGCACAGTGCTGCGAAGGGAGAGGCGGATTTGCCCTTTGGATTTCCTGATTTGGCCTTAATCTTTTGTTTGTCACATTTCTTTGAACGGCGGGCAGAGTTTTGGCGGTCAGCCGTTGTGAATGATGCTTGAAATGTGCCGGACTGCCACAACCCAAGCAGCCTTTCTAAGGCACTACCTACTAGTGTGATATTTAGATTTTACTTATTGGCAGTTTGCTTTTGAGATTGATGGAGTAAAGCCGGGCACTCCCCAGGTATGCACTCCAAAATTTGGAGTAACACAAAATGGCGAAACTTAGGCGAGGGACCGGTTACATTACTGAATATCCCAACCAGAGTGCTTTCATCCAGACGTCCCAGATTTGCCTGGACAGTCCCGCTTTTCAGAGGACTGTCCTGATGCCCCGACGCTTTGTTCATTTTCAATAAATGTCCCGATTTTTGGGGCTACAGTCAGGTCAACCTGCGAACGCTATGTTAATTTTAAATAAATATCTCGGTTTTTGGGACAAAGGCCAAGTCAACCTGGGAGTCAGAAGTGAAAGGTGTGCTCTCCTTTCACATGCAGCTCTAGAGTCATAAATAATTGAGAAGTAATTTATTAGTTTCTGCCTGTCTGCTGCTGCCTGCTCGCGTGCGTGTGTGTACGTATACACACACACACACACACATTTACAGGACAGGTCAGATATAAATGTGAGACTAAGAGCTTTAGTCCTACTTTTATGTCTGACCTGTCCCGGTTTTTTCTTTTCAAAATCTGGTCACCCCATCCATCATGGCACTTGCTACCTTCTTCCTCTTCTATTGCCGTTGGCTTGATCAACTCTTCTGCTTATCCACCTTGCCGGCAGATGACCCGCCCCCTCTTGCCAAAACCCACACAGTGTCCTGTGCCAGTGTTTGTTTTAGTTGTTTATACTGCGATGCTCTTCTTAAACGGCGTGGTCAAGCCATTACAAAGTGATAGAAGGAGCATACATCTGCAGATAAATACGTGACAATATGTGGAAATATTTTTCGTTTTCTGTGACGAAAAGGAAAACATCTGCAATTTCTAGGGTGAAAATGTGCATTAATCATGTTTCAAAAATTAACTCCCAAAAATGAAAAAATAAAACTAATAACCCTTACACCATTTTTAGGGTTGAGTGCGCAAGAGCTCTGGCCCCTGTTATAATCTCTCTGTGGGCTTTTAACCACACCCATGTCACGCCCATTAGTGTGGTTGGTTTGTGGGCCTGCCTTTTAAAATTTGCTTGATTTCATTAGTGAAAGGCATGCATAAGTCATGTCTTTTCTGGTGTTTAGCCCTCATAGAGAGCACTGGTAAACTACTGAAAACATATGAGGCTCAGTGTTTTCCGAATGGCTTCAGGACTACTTTTTATTTCCTACGCAGTGCGATGTTGCTGGGCAGTAGTCGAGCACTTTGCATGACATCGACCCTGTTACATGGATAATTGCACTTTTGCCGGTTACATGGATAATTGCACTTTTGCCAATACATTTGACTGCAAGCAAAATTCTGTTTCCTTTTGTGTGTCTCCTTCACGCTCATGGCGGCTGTCAGCTCACTTATGTGAAAATGTTTTACTTTTCATTTTCAGTTTATGTGGCAAGAAAAGTCCGGTTAGGAGTTTATAACGCTAATAGTTCTAAGTCGAGCAAATGCGAGACCCATTGCATTGCAAATGCTTGTTGTATTTGTGTGTGTTTTTGTGTCTGTCTATTTTATGTCTTTTAATTCCCACCCTGCGTCCTGCTGGCAACAGGTGGCAGACCCAGCAGCGGGTACCCCCAGAGGAAGTGTTGGTTGGATTGGGGGAGGGTGCGCCAGCATGTGCAGCACACCCATCAGGTACAGCGCACCATCCAGGGACTGACGCACCGCTGGGCAGATATCATCGCCTTCGAATAGGACCTGCTCGCCCTGCTGGGCATAGAGTTTCCGGGCTTGGTGGGTATTAACTATACTATTGTGTTTGTGTTCTACAGCGCTAACTTTTTTTTTCCAAATAGCATGCTGCTCAAACTCAGAGGTAAGTTACATTAAGTTTACATTATGAATAGTATTCTGTGATCCAGTTAGAGCTAGGCAGGTGCTCAGTGCTACCTCATCGTACTCGGTACTTGTTTTGGCTGATTATTTAAGAAGCCATTGCAATGCAGACTCCTCTGTCCTTCTGTCACCGTTGTGAATTAGTGGTATCAGTAAGTTAGCGTTCTCTGTGACTTTTATCTATGTAGCTCGTACAGTCCCAACCAATTTCACAGTAATGTACAGTACTACTAGTAAACATCTGTGCATTGCAAAAAAGGGAGACTGAGCTGGTCCATCAAGGGGACTGACAAATGAGAATAGAATCAAAGATCATTCATTGAAATACAATAATTCTAAATGTAGCTTTTGGTAAGAAAATTTGGAATAGGGATTTTTTGGAGTATAGCCAACTCAACAATAGTCCATCATACTAGTACCATAGGTGATCTGATTTATATAAGTACAGTGTTACTGCATTTGCCTGTTATAATAATTTTGTGGAAATTAACTGTAACACTAATCTATTTTATATTCTTTATTTGTTACATTAGCACCCAAGGGCAAGAAGAGGGGCTCCATGGTGGGTCCGGCAAGAGCTGGGGAGGAGAAGCAGACCACAAGTCCCAATGTTGAGGGCTCTGCTCATCCCAGTAAGTCCCATGATTTATTATTATTATTGTTATTTCCCTACCTTTTACCTCTGCCCACTATTATACTACTTTTAATTTTGCCTTGTTTATTTTTTCATACTGCCTCCCTTTTTTCCAACTCCCCTATCCAATTTTTGTTTAATTGTTGTGATCTCTGCTATGGGAAACCTGGGCTGATTGCAGAAGCCCCCTAACATTTTGTCCACATTTTTTACTTATGCTGGTGTTTTCCTGACACTGTTGGTGCCCTGGGCACTGCCAGTCTCAGGGCCTGTGCCCTGATTAAAGTGGATATGCAAATTAGATTAGATTGCATTGTTCAGCATTCTATCCATCAGCTGTTCTTTTTACATTTGTCACCTTAAGTGATAAGGGTATGCCCAGACGTGGGTCCCGTGCTCACTGCACCACTGGATTTAAGATAGCCTGGCTGATGAAGGGTGATACCCTGAAACCAGTCCCAGTATACTTGTTTGCAGTCCAGGGAGGACCTGGCTTGGCAGTTTGGGTTGGACTTTTCTCATGGGGAGCACGGTTAAGACTGCTTTGCATATGGCTGGGTCCAAACTGGAAAGGCATGGGTAGCAAAAAAATGATGGATTTAGTCCCAGATCTCTGTACTGTGGGGTGAATGTTTGACATTGTTCAGCATTCTGTCCATCACTTGTTTTTTTGCAAGTGCCATTTTAAAGGCATACAGCCTCACTGGCAGCTTTTAAGTTAAAGTTAACCCCAAATTTGGCTTTGGAATTAAAAGTACTTCCAAAGTCTTAAACTACCTTATTTTTATATATAAGTCATCCCTAATGTGTGCCCTACGTGACCCCAGGGCGGGATGCAGTGTAACTATAAACAGTGACCTTATAGAAGCTGTTTTATAAGCCCTGGTGAGGGAAAAATAGGTAAATGTATTTTCCTCATTGTAGTGAATGGGCTCTATAGGCTAACATGGGGAGACTTTATTTCAAAATAATAAAGTCTCAAAAGGAGCTAACTATTTCAAGTTTGGTATCAAACCTATTATTATAATAAATGCAACTACTTGCTATTGTTGAATTTAATATAGCTAACTCAGGGAAAGAGTGTTACAACTCTACCTGAAAGTTGTCAACTTGAGCCCCTTAGTGCCCTTCTCTGATCGGCCAAACTCTGGCAGCCTGGCCAGGTTGACTTGATGAGGTATGACAAAATAAATGCTTGATGTTAGAAATGGGGTCTTTGGTTGGCCGTCAGGTTGCCCCCTGTCCAAGCAAGCACCCTCCCTCTAGTCAGGTTAAATCACACACAATCCAAATTATCCTGTGCCCACCCTCTGGTAGCTTGGCACTGAGCAGTAAGGCTTAACTTAGAAGGCAATGTGTAAAGTATTTGTACAATAAATCATACAATAACATTATATATAGCACCACAAAATACACCATACAGTGTTTAGAAAAATGTGTAATATTTATCTGGATATTTGCAGGTCAAAACGATTAAAGATGAAATAAGCAAATGTAGGGATATCACTGAAAGTGATATCAAGTGTCTTTAGAGTTAAAAGATTACTGTAAAAGCAATGTAATAATAAGTGTCTCTTGCAGGGCAAAGTACCTGGCTGGCGTTGAACAATCCTCGCAAGGGACCGCAGAGGAGGAGATGTGTGGAAAACGGTGAGTGTGCGTGGGTTTCTCCCCTTCGCACACGGACTTGCATTGTTATTTTTCACGCAGGGAAGACGTTGCGTCGATTTCCAGCACGCAGACTTGGATCCTCTTCGGGTTGTGGGGTTTTCAGACACCCTGGGGACGATGCGTGGAATCCTGGGCTTGCAGAGATAAGTCACAGTGGCTGCGTTGATTCCGGTAGGCGATGCGTGGAATTTTCTTCCGCACGGCAGGTGCTGCGTCGATTCTTCTCAGGAAGTTGGGCGGCGTCATTCTGAGTCAGCTTGCATTGATCCAGTAGGGCTGTACGTTGAAGTTCCGGTCGCGTTGCTGGTGCTGCGTTGATCTTCTGTTTGCGAAGTCGGGCTGTGTTGTTCCGGAATCGGTGGTCAGCAGCACCACAGCAATATACAGTACCACAATGGATAGTTTGAATTCCACACACCTGACACACATCCTCACAACCGACACACCTATAAACTTCCCTATAAACCACAGCCCTTCACACCCCCACAATCCTTTACAACCAGAACGCCACACATGTCAAGATAGAGATCACAACTATAATTTACAAATCATAGATCAGGAATCCCTTCACACTTAAAATACCACTCATCCCACACCTCCACAACATACCCAACACACAAACTAGTACCCTACACATCAGGTACCACTCATCACCCACTAAAAACACAGCACCGACACATCATCATCCATTTTCATCACTTTTCCGTGTCGTTCAGCACCACAAGGTGCCCACAAAAAAATCTCTATTTCACTGATGACGAGTTGAGGGCCATAGGGGACAAAATCATCAGAGTAGAGCCACACCTATTTGGAGCCCATGTCTAGCAAACTACTATCACCAGGAAAATGGAGGTGTGGCAAGAATAGTCAATAGGGTGAATTCTGTAGGCAGCTATCCATGCACAAGGGAGGACATCAGGAAGAGATGGAACAACTTCAGGGGGAAGGTCCATTCCATGGCCACCAGGCACCAGCTGGTGGTCAGCAACACTGGCAGTGGCCCCCCTTTTCCTCCCCCACAGGTCACATCATGGAAGGAGAAGGTTTTAGCCATCCTGCATCCTGCGGGCTTAACAGGAATACTTGGGGGAGTGGAGTCCGATAAGTCACAACACCAACAATGTCACCCAAACATTTTGTCTTACATGCTCACTGATCACCTTTTAATATCTTAACTACCAACTCACTCACCACCCCTGAATCCAACTGTCCTAATACCCCTACCTGGCATCTGACATGTCAACTAAACTCACCTAGGGGCAAAGTGTCTGTGTATATTGGGGGCAGTACAGGGACAGCACTACAACTCCCAGCAGACACTGTTCCACCATTAAGAAAACCAGAACAGTGTACCTCTATGTAAAATTGCCTTGCATGTCAACTAAACACTCAACTAAACCCACCTGAATGCTCCACAATTGTATAGTCTATGACAATGACAGCAATGCTATGGGCATCTGCCAGTACAATACCACCAACACACAGAGCTGTGTGCCTCTGCTAATCTGCCCCTTCTACCTGCCATCACCTATTGAAAGATACTCACTTGGGGACACACACATATAAGCAGTGTGCTGTACTTGGTGTAACCTGACACATATGGCCAGGTAGAATGGGTACTCCTAAATTGATGCACAGGTCAGTTTGACATTGCACTCTACAGGAGTCAGTCTACTCAATACTGAACTACTAGTAACTGGGAGGTAACATGAAAAATATAAAGCTACATAGCTGCCAAGATATGAGTCTGTAAACAGACATCCAAATGCCAAGATACTCTGACATCCTTTAGCAAGGTGTATGATATAGGAATTGTCTATATTCCACATAGCTGTTCTCCAGATTTGAAAGCAGGTGTCACTGTCACATCAAGGGATCGAGCAAAGCCTTTCTGTACATGGCTCAGAGTACATCTACATGTCAAAGTTTGATATCACGTGTTGCATTACAATCTGTAACTGTCTGTTCCACTTCTTCAACAGTTCTACTTCCCACTGGGACCATGGAGAGGACACCTGAGACAGCCACTTCCCCCCGGATGAAGCCCTCAGTGATGTGTGGACAATGAGGACGACTCTGGCCCATTTGGGATACCTGGTCAGTTCACAGCTTTCAGCCTCACCCTGACCATATTGATTCAGTCCAACCCTGTTGCATCCACATCCCAAGCAACCATTCACCCCAAACCTGTGTCCCTAGGACAGTTTCTACCATCATGTGCCACCCAGTACAGGTACCGAAGTCACAAGTAAAAAACTCTGTAGAAGACAATGAAGGACCTGCCACCACTGTTAGTGGGCAAATTGTGCCAAAGGCGCAGGCATGTGGCCATAGGGTGCGTGGGTTGGATGGTGTAGGCCAGCAGACTGAGGCTTCTAAGGATACTTCTGGCCAGGACACCATTTCCCATATCTTGGGACCTTACCAACAGTCCCAAAGCGTGATGGGCCAGATGCTTGCCATGATGGGGAAGATCAAGCAGCTGCAGAGGAACAACCACCAGGAAGCAATGCAACAGTGGGAGACCCTCTTTTCCAACATGGTCTCCCTAACGGGGTGGTGAGAGACATCCACACCACCTTGAGTAGGGTCTATCCACAACACCAAACCCCTTACACTGGCCAGGTCTCAAAAGCCCCTTCTACATTTGTGGCAGCAAGTCGAATGCAGGCTCTGCCATGGGTAGGACATGCCTCAGACACTTCTGCCTCTGTAGCTGAATCCCCACCCCAACAAAGGTGGACATCCACCAAAACAACCAGGAGGTGCAGATGCCAAGGCTGCAACCACTGCCAGTAAGTGATCCTCTAATGACTGGTTCCCCTTGTGTGCCACTGATAAACCCTGTTGACTCTTCCATGACCACTCTCCATTGTTTATGAATAGTAGGACACTGGACTTGAGACTCCATCCACCATGACTGAACCCTTCACTATTTGCCCTTTATTGCCTTGATCCTATTCATTTTATTTACCTTTGCACTTGTAAATAAACACAACTAAATTACAATAAATGTCTGAGAGTCATAGTTCAACTATTTTGTACATTTAGCTGTGAATTTTCTTGTATACACATAATACACTCAAATGTAGCAAATGTGGGAAAAGACAGGTTGTATGTACTGTTAATTCTGGGTTCAAAGCATACACATGATACAAGTGGACAATCATCAATACCCATTTACAGCACTGTGCAGCATATAAGCTGATCACATGCCAATGATCACACAGTGAAGTATATCTTCACAATTTTGTGCATCAGCATAGGTTTTAGTAACTAACATCCCATAGACCAGTGAAGTAAGGAACATGTCAGACCTTGTCGATCCAAATTAGCAATCAGGTTGGTGAAGGTTTTCATCAGCTAAACACTTATCACATATCCATACCTTATCTACTAAATGGCCATACCCCACAATACAGACAGAGGTCAATACGATTCTCCCCAGTCAGGGAACCTTCCACTTACCATGGTCAGGTATCTGTATGCATGCTCCTCACCTATGTCAGTTTTGTCACACATGCACAGTACTTTGCAATCAGGAAACACCGTGACAGCTACATACAATTAAGTTAGTATCGTTATCAAACCAATGAGAAGGTTGAGTGAATGGATTGCACAGGAAGCCATTTATCATAGACTCATGATAACACACATGGCACCATTGGACCCACATACCATGGCAAACAGGTCTATTATGTGGAATAGAACAATGCCATTCCATTGTCCTGACATCCTGGGCATGGAACTCATGCACCACCAATATAATGTCAGACAGTACCAGATCAATCCATATCCACTTCACATGTCAGACCAGCTGAACCTACCTGCAAGTGAGACAAGTCAGAAATGTCCACATGAGGATGGCATTGTGAAGAGATCTGGAAAATACCCATTTAAACAAGCATTTTAGGCAGGTAAGGGTCAACATGACCTAGAAATACATGTCCCAAATACAATGGTAACTTAAAATGTTCATTGTGACAAACACTAACAAAAAAGATCATCACATTAGTTTATACTCCATTTACTATTTTGCAGTAAAAGTGGGGCTCTGTATTGCAATGCAATAAATGACATGTCCGATGGTCATAGAAAGACCCTTCTGAAACATCTATTACCCCACCACTACCCCACTGAGTAAATCAAACAACTGAACAACACATACCTACAGTCAGGTGAAGTACTGATTGATGAGATCTTCCCAGTTGTCTCCACCTTCATCCTCATCACTGTCATCCTCCCTTGGCATTTCTGCATTCTCACCCAGTGGAACTGCTGGCTCCCCCCTCATCAGGGATGTATGGGATCTGATGCCACAGGGCAAGGTTGTGGAGCATGCAGCTTGCCATAATGATCTGACACACTTTGGTAGGTGAGTAGAGGAGGGCTCCACCAAACTTATCAATGCTATGGAATCTTGCCTTCAGGAGATTAAATGTCTGCTCAACGACACTCCTTTTATGGGTCTCATTGAGGCAGACTTACCCTGGTGTGGTTGAGTATATCACTGGTGTCAACAACCAGGGACGGATTGGGTAGCCAGAGTCTCCTGTAAGGAATCATTACATGTGTGCAAACATGAGTCTCCGACATCCTTACAATTTGCAGCAGACAAAGATAGTGTCACACATGACATATTTGACTTATAAACCAGTTTGGCCCTCTCTGGGTAGTGTTGTGTCATCAGCTCTGGGATGGCGAAGTTTTGCATAATAAAGGCATCATGGACTGAAACCGGGTACCGTGCACATACTTGGGAAATGTAGAGGACTGCCAAACAGACTACTTGGACATTAATGGAGCGGAGGTTCTTCCTGTTCTGATATACCTGTTCATTGCCACGTGGGGGAACCAAGGCTCCATGAGTACCATCAATGGCTCCCACTACCTGTGGGATGTGTGCCAATCAATAAAAATCTGCCTTCACATGGGCCAAATCCTCACGTTGTGTAAATCTGATGTAGCTGTCCAGGTGTTAAAACAATGCAGAGAGGACATCATTCAAGACCAGACTGAATACAGGTTGGGACATGCCTGCAGTTAGGACCACGTTATTCTGAAAGGACCCTGTGGCTAGGAAATGCAGCACTGACATGATTTATACCATGGGTGGTATGCTATTTGGCTGATGAATGGCAGGGATCAGATCTGGATCCAACTGATGGCAGAGATCCATAATTGTCTGCCTATCCAGATGGTAGAACTGAAAGACATGTTGATCCTCCATGGTCTACAGGTCTGCTAGTGGACGGTACACTGGAGGTTATCTGACCACTATTATTCCATGGTAAATACGCGAAGGAAAATAAGAAGGTATACCCATCACTCATTGTGTCCATTGTAAGTTTCTATACATATGTCTCATATCATAATGTGACATGGCAAATGATACAGTAGGAACATGATGCACAGCACAGACCAAAGTTAATGATGTCAACTTAGTGGAATCTCATCACCTTCCCTCAATTATGCCATGGAAAAGTAAGTGCATGAGTCAGGGAGCATCTGTTACATGGACATCCAACTATGCATCGCATAAAAAAAGCAAAAAATAAAAACTATCCTGCCAATTGCCAAGAAATGCTGACTTTGCCACTAAAGCTACCTTACTTTTATCTTATCATCATGACAACTTGTCACTTCAGTCTAGACATTCATACATGGTTAGTTAATGTCAGCACTCAAGACAGCATGGTATATATATTTCCGATCTTGTGACACATTAACTTTTCCGACCATCTAAGGGCCTTAAAATGGCGACTGCCTGACCTACTGTACTGGACAATAGGAAACGATCTGCGACTGTCGGCGGAAGTCGTCATGGTGGTAGACGGATACTACCACTATTGACATTCCATTGGAACACACTGCTGTCTATGGCAGTCCAGGGCCAATGGCCATATCTGCTGGCGGTGACGGTCTCTTACGTGGCGGACATGTCCGCCATCTCATACTTCATCTCTCACTTGACTCCTGACACTGCTGCCAGCAAGACCTCCATGACCTGAGCTTCTGTGTACTGCCTCTAGGAGTAATTACCCCATGTCCTACAGGTGATAGGGCCCCTGCCTTCTTACCTCAGTAGCTGGAGAAGCTGGTGGAGGAGGTCCTACCCTTGTATGAACAGCTCTATGGTGCACCTGAGGAGCGGTTAAGTGCACCATGTGCACATATGTCTCATTAGCTAGACTATTATTTGATATGCTAAGTAAAGGCTAATGGGCAATGTTTCAGATTGTGTCCTTAAAGTCCTTTGGGTGCTAAAGATTTGCAAGAATGGGTGACTTCTTGAGCATGTACTATTGTTTGTTGGCAGAGTTAGAGTCCTGAGACATTGTGGAGTGTGTGTCATGTATGTTCCCTGTGCCACCTTGGGACTGTTACGCATGCTTAGTGGAGGTGGTATGCCAGCGTTCACATGAGAAAAGTCTTCTTCATATGTGTTGGTAGCCGGGTCAAATGTGATTACATGATAGCTGGACCTGGAGAAGCATGTTGTATGTCTGTTTCCGGCGCCCATGTGCCCTCATTGTATATGCTCATCTATCAGTGGAGTGGATGTTCAGGACAGTCTGTGATAGTTTTGCTGAGCTGACTTGTGAATTACTCTGCTCATTTTAGTGTGGCACATGTAAACATGCCATTCTTTCTAGTCTTTGTCGTCCATGCAGGTCAACGTCCATCAGAAGAAGGGGATTTGGCATGCCATCACCAAGAAAGTGCAGACCCTGGGGGTCCACAGCCAGCGGAGCACCCACTGTCAGAAGAGGTGAGAGGACCTGAGACACTGGGACCTGAAGACCGCAGAGGCCCAGTTGGGGATGTCCTCCCAATGAGGAGGGAGTGCCTGTCGGACCATGACCCCACTAATGGCTAGCATTTTGGCAGTGGCCTACCCTGAGTTGGATGGGAGTTTGAAGGCAGCACAGTAGTCACAAGTGGGTAAGTACAGACCTAACAAATGTTTGCCCCTTTATCAGGTGAATGAATGGTATGACAGATGGTTAGCTCTGACAATATGATAAGCACAGTGTCACAGATCGCATGTGAACACATTGATGTACAATAGCCATCTATTGCACACAGGTGTGCACATCCAAATGTAATTTGAAACATGTAACTCAACTATGTTGTCCCCTGAGTACAATGGCACATAATGGTGCACATATGACTGTGCCATATGTGTACCACTATATTGCTTTTTCTACCCTGTTGGTTGTCAATTCCCACCAACAGGTCAATCTTCCCAATGCCATAATGGTAAGGTGTGTAGGTCCTTGCTCTCTGTCCTCTACAATGTCACAAGATTCATGTGCGTGTGCAACATATAGTCAGACATAATCAGCTCATCTCTAGTTTTCTAAAGGCTTCTGACAAGTGACAGCCTCATGTCACAGGACATACAAGGTCGACACCTTTAAACCTGTAGCAAGGTAATACCCCTTGGTAAGTGAGGGATGTACATAGACATTTATGATATCTCATCAGAGTGGACAACATGTATGTTGGATACCATTGAGATGTTCCAACATTAATATAGGCCTTTATATAGGCACATATATCTTGGTATCAGAGATATGAATGTAACCACCATACTGATGTTCGAATCGTAGAAACTGGCCACACAGCTTTGTCCATAGGCATACTGTTGTAGGTATGATACATAGGCAATGGTAGTCTATTCACAGCTATGGCCCGACTGTAATTTGACAACATCATGTATCAATGGAAAGGTCAAGTAATGACTCAACACTGATATTTGTTATGTGTACCTGTTGTTGCTATGAAGGATCTGTCTAATGAGGCCTGCCTGTTTTGCAACCTCATGTTTGCCAGGATACCTATTTGGTGCCATTGTGGAATTTCATATACAGCAGTGAGTAGGTTGGTTAATGTGTCCAGGCTGTTGGCAGTTTGGTGTTCCAGTTATTTTAGCATCACAAATGCTTTGGCTCTAGGAATCATCCACAAACAGATGTCAGGCATGCCATGTCTTATGTGTGGGTGGTGATGTTGTTAGTCAGTCAGGGTCCTATTGAAGGACTAATTGTCTGCTTCTCACCTTCCTGCACAGTACAGAAGTCAATTTGATACATACACTTTATTGACAACTTGTTATTGTGTGTGGGACATTGGTCAGAGATTACTTGGTCCCCACATGACTTATACTGTCCACATTGTCTTGCTACTCCTAGGTAAGTCACCATTAGTGCATATGTGTGTCACATGTGTTCTTACTCTTTGAACACAATTTGACATGTGTGACAATTTGAGGTGTTACATGTTGGCATATGTCCATAGTTATGGAAGTAACTATGTGACATGAAGAAGGTATGGCTTGTTTGTGCAAGGCTTGCTTGCCTTTACTTTACAACATGTGTCATTGCCTGGTATATAACATCAGGGTAAGGTATTTGTGTGTTAAATATGTTTGCTTGGATTTGTCGAAAGCTATTTCACATTTCTGTACTATTGTTTGATTGGTGCTTGTCTATGTTGTTCTGAATAGAGAACCTGTATCAAGTGGCACAGTCACCTTGTCATGGAATAGTCAGTGTGCTTGATCACTTTAAATCATGGTATTGTAGGTGTCTATAAGGTAGCGTTGCTGGTGTCACCATGTAGATTTTGAGGGACATGCATTATATTTGTTGTGACATGATGTTGGCAGTATACTGGCACTTCCTGAGGGTGTTAGTGAACAGGATGTTGTGTGACATGTATAATGTATGAAGGAAGTGTTATCTTGTGAATGTGATGATGCTACTTCACTATCAGTTTTAGGCATCAGCACCACAGGTGAAGGAGACGGGGAACAGCTGAGTGGGGAAACATCTGTCCACTTGACTTCCAGTCACAACACCACAGACACCAAGGGACCCAGTGGGCCATAGGGCGAGGGAAGTGACACAGGGGAGACTGCATTCACTACATCTTCTTTGTAATCCTCCTCCAGTGGCTTCTCCCTAGTTGTAGTGGACCCATCTGAGACCACCCCAGTACCATCTCTGTCCACCACACCCCTTTCTATTACCGCCATCCCTGTAGCTCCCCACCCATTTGACCATGCCCGTTTATCCAAGAGGGTGGGCATCTTCTTTGCCGCAGGCATCTCTGTCCCAGCCCCTGTTAGACCTGCTGCCCTCAGTGAGGAGGCTATTGACTACCTGAGATCTATCTCTGTGGGTCACACGGCCATCATGAATGTCATCCAGGGACTGGCAAGCCAGATCCAGCTGAGCAATGTGTTATTGGAGGGCATTCACGGTGCAATCTCTGGCCTACAGAGATCATTTCAGGCTCTGGCCGACACACTGATGGCACTCACTCACCCCTTGTCTACCGTACCTCCTCCACCTTCCTCTTCCCAGTCCAAATCCCCCTTCCCCAACCCAGCCAAAGTACACTAACAGGCAGGCAGGTATCCACCTCAACATCCAAGGGAAGCGCAGACAAATAAAAGCACCACAAGACACACCACTGGCACTCACACCGACAACATACACCTGCAGACACAGCAACAGTCACAACCTGCTCTGACACCCCACCACCCTTAGCATCACAGACACAACACCTGACACACCTGCAGTCACCAGGCCAACATTCAGTGATCCAGCCATCACACCTATCAAACCCGGAGACAGCATCCCAGCAGACTCTCAGACATCCACCCCAGTCACCACACCGGCAGACACCACAACCATTGACACTCCTACCTGCAGCACATCTACCATACCTGCATTCACCACCCCAACAGACAGATGCCCACCCACCACGGCATCCCTCAGCACCTCCAACGCCCTCAGTCCAAGACACATAAACACCCACACTCATCCATCCAACAGACATCCACAAGCACACCTCCCACAAACATGTACCCAAGACACCCACACATAAACATCAGACAACCACTCCCTCACCATCCACACCAAAACCTTCTTCTGACGACTATCCCTATGTGTCAAAAAAGTTTTCCTTTCGGAGTTTGACTGTTTCCCTACTCTTCCCCCGTGATACCTCCAAAAGACCTGTTTCCCTCCCCAAGGCCATGCCTTTCACCTTCAAGGCCTCTCCTACCCCCCAGGCCAGCACCCATACACCTCTCCTGCCAAAAAGAAGTTCACACCTCCCAAAAAAGTCCAACCCCATCCAAAGCCCATGCCCAAACCCCCCTGCCCCACTACCCCTCAAGAATCCGTGAGGTGTCTCTGTCCCCTTGATTCTCCCTACCTGTGGAGGTTACATGGCAGTCAGCAGTAAAGCTGGAGCACCATTTTGTGCCTTTGGTGTCAATTATAAACTTTTGGACTGGCCTGTGGTCTTGGACATTCATATTTATTTCAATTTGCACTCATTAAATCCAACCAGTTGTTGGTTTATTTGGTTACATCTGTCAGAAGATTACCCATTAAATCAAACTTCCACAGGAGCAGATGCCTTTCACCCAACTCCCTTCAACCGATGCGTGCTCAGACTTTAACTGATTATCTGAACCCTGCATCCGCTAGGGTGGAAGGGGAATGAGAGTAGAAATAGGGAGTCTGCCTCCAGATCCATTTCCAGACGGTGTTTCCCACTTGAAGATAGGATATTCATTGTGTGTCTTTGAAAACCGACACATTTCTTCTAATTGGGATTTCTTTAAAGGAAGGACCTGCAGTTGGGTGATAAGAGCATAGATAAGTATATTCCTACTGCACATTCAACTGTTCAGCCATTCCCATTCACCCAATTCTATCGTTCTCCTAACCTGAATCTTTTGAGAGACTAGCCTCATTCTAAGAGAACAATGTTACCTTAATATCTTCTTTTCTCCAGGAGTCAGAGATTTCCAAGGTTCTCTGGAGAACAGTTCAAAACTTCACAAATATGCAAACTACTAATGTCTTTTACAGGAAACAAAAACTCCTTCTCAAGGTTCAGTTTTCTCAATCACAGTCTCTAGGAATTAGTATGAGCACTGAGGTTTGTCCCTAAGGCTGACAAGTCTGCAAAGCAAAGAGTTCTTGAATGTATACGTACATATATATATTGGCAAGTCTGGAAATCATACAAAAGGATTCCTTACTGCAGTTGCTTGAAGTTCTGTTAAGCCAAAATGAATTCTCCTTAGAAAGCCGATAGCCAGTTGTTGGAAGAAGGAAAACATTAAGCTTCTTCAAAAGGGAAAAAGTAGCTGGTGTGCACAACGTAACAAGAAAAATAATTAATTTCTCAAAACTGGAAGAATTCTCTATGAAATGAAGCACCTCAGGAACACTGATCATTCTCCTCAGGATGACAGTTAAAGTGCAGGGCTCCAAACGAGAAACAGCTAGAGGGAAGCTTCAGCACGAGACTAAGGTAGAAACACTAGAGTGCTAACCTCACAAGGATTTGCAGCCACCATCTTGAGTGGCAGGTAAACCTGAAGAAGCTAGTTCTAAAAACAGCCTCTGCAAAAGCAGGAGTGAGGACGCTGCAGCAACCAACGTGGGTACTAGGAAAAGGGGAATCGTTTTTGCTAAGGGAATAACTTAACTTAACAATGCTGGCAATAGTTTTCCTGACAACATCTTTGTCCTGCATTTCATTTCCTAGGCTTGAGTTGTTCCTGGCTATCATTGGTAGTGTGCCTGTATTTGTATGTGTGTGCTGCTCGTGCTTCATGTATTGTTAGAGCAGTATATGAGGTTGTGTGCAGTGCTTTTGTACCCTAGGGATAGAGTGTGTATTGTGCGATGGGTTATCTATAAGTGGAAATATATGTTGATGTCATGGTTTTGTGTTCTGCTTTATGTGTTTGTTGTTGTGCTGTGTGGCTTTGTGTGTTTTGACTGTATGAGTCTGTGTGTATTGTGCATGGCATAATGGGTTTGTTGTGCTGTGTGTGTGTATGATGTGTGTGTCAATTGCTTGGTTGTATGATGGTGTAATTGCGTGTGTTCCATCACAGATGGTTGTTCATTGTGGTGTAGTGAGTTTGTGACATGTGTTCATATTTGTGAGGTTGTAGTGTTGTTGTGACGCATGGTATGTTGTAGGAAAATGTGTGAGGCTGGGCCTGTGCTGTGTTGCCGTGTGTAACCTTGTGTCATTGACATGTGGTGTGGGAGTGTGCTGGCTACAGTGTGCGTGCTGTGTATGTGTGGGTGTCTTTGATGCAGTATGTGTCATTGTACTGTTACATGTGTGTGCAGCCCTCGCAAACCCCTCCTTATGGTATGTTTAGTAACTGTACATTATTAGACAAGTTATAAGTGTAACAGGTGAGTGTGTGTATTTACAGAGGTTGTTGTCCTTATCAGCGATTATTACATTGTTTTCCGGCAAACAGGAGCAGCGGAGTGACATCTAGTTGTGGTTCCATGGTGGCTCCGGATGTTTATGGCTTCCTGGTGGTGAGTGTCTCCTTTTTTACTGTTTGGTTCCTCATGGTGTTCTGTTGTGGTTCGACCGATGTGGTTATGTGTTGGCAGTGTGCATCCTCATAATTAGTCTGACTGAAACATGGTCTCCACTGGCCTGTTTGTGACTCCATTGGACCACAGCAGTCTATCCTACCTGGCGGTGCAGGTGGTGCTTTGGCGGTCTTCTGTATGTACCACCACCAATATCATAATTTGGCAGTCGTCTCCACCAGCCTGTTGGAGGTCAGACCACCACGGCCAACATGGCAGTTACTGCCAAACTCGTAAAGAGTCCCCAGGTCCCAAGGTAAAACTTTGACGGAGGACTCCTGCTCATTGTAGCCAAGCAGGGCTCCATCACGGTCAGCCTAAAAGTTTGATTATGCCCCGGTCAAATGAGACCCGATCCCCAGATTGGCGCTTTTCGTTTCTATGCACTAAAAACCATTTATTCTTTGAAAATTCTTATCTCTGATTCTCTTTATTGGATTTTTTACATTTTTGTAATTTAAGTATCATTGTAAAGATAAAAAATATAATCTATTTTTATAAATTGATGTTGGATTTTTATTGTCTTTTGTGTTTTACTTATTTACTGTTTTGTGATTTGTAAATGCTTTACACGCCTGTCTCGTAAGTTAAGCCTAAATGCTCGTTGCTAAACTACCAAGGGTTGAGCTTGGGTAGCTGGGATTAATTTATTGAGGCCTGACTGGACCTAGTGGGGGTTAGGGGCCTATTGCTAAGTGTAGGTACTTACCTGCACTTACCAATGATCCACTTTCCAACACTTGCATTATCTTTTTTTCCTTGTTTTGGTGGGAGGGGTCTGTTGTTGGTGGAGAAGGTGGGGAAGTAATTGGGACAATGTTTCACTTTGGACTTTTGTTGGACTTTTTGGGGACAGAGCTATGTGTTTGGGGCTAGGGGTCGGCATATTGTGGATACAAGGGTATAATTTATTTTTCTTGATTTATGCCTCAATTGTTTATTTTAGTGTTTTAGTTTGTACTTTTAGTGTAGCCGCTTTTTTACATATGCAAAAAAGTGTATGTCATTTACTTATACCTGTACCCTTTTGCACTCTGCAACTATATTGACCACTAGAGGATGATTGGCATTGCCTATTTTGCCTCCAAAAAGCTAGATGCACACAAACAACATGTTCTTCAGTAGAAGTTATTTACTAACTAAACAAGTTCACATCAATCCATAGTTCTTCTTTTACCTGAATAGATGAAGCGAGGGAGTCCTCTTACTGGAGGGGTTTTTCTCAAGATGACATCTTAAGGGTGCGGTAGTAGTAGTTGCAGGCTAGCATGCTAACAGGGAAGACAAAAGGTGCCACTCCTACTTATGCGAACTCCAGCTGCAAGAACAATCATCAAAGAGTTATCCATCACTGTCAACTAGATTTAAAGAAAACAGAGAGTTAGTGGGTCATATTACAGCATAACCTTATGAACACTGAGACCTGACTACCACAATGACAGTATTTGACACAAAACAAAGAAGACCTGCTACGATAATAAATACCAGCAATGTCAACTTCTTCTGAGCAATGGTGGGGAGCTAGTATTTAAAAACTAAACTACGGAAAACAAATCATGGAGTTAGGGGAGCTGGGTTCAGAGTCAGGAGTGGTTAAGTATTTACGCAAAACGCATAAAAAGGCCTTGATGATGATGTTGATGGGGCAAGTGTGGAATATTGCACAGGAAATAGACATGCAGTGATTTGGAGTAACTTTCTCCACATCTTCCTCAGCAAGTGGTTGATCCTTTTATGGTACAAAATTAAGTCACACCTCAGTAAATCACACAGCCCAGGGGAAGAGTCTTAGGGGTTCAATGAATGAATGAGAAAGGGTATTTGGGGAAAGGTGTGACGAAGACAAACATTACACAAAAGAAACCATAACAAAATTCATCGGGGCACTGAGCAGCACACCATCATCAATCTGTTGTGGAAGGAAACGATGAAGGGGAAAGTATGACACAGTTCAGTTAAAGTCATTCTACCAGAGAGAGACCCAAGATAGTATATTTATAAATGTTATGTCTTCTAGATTTGAAAAATACAAACTATGGAGGATTAAAGTTAACCCATCCAGGTTATGATTGTTGAAAGGAAAATGAGACTGTATTTCCAAATAGGGCGGTGCATCTACATTCTTCTTGGAATCTCTGCCACTCTTGGGTGCCTGGCTGAACCTTTCGGGAAGGTGATCTGGAGTGTTGAGCTTCCACCAAGTATGTTTGTGCAGGGGAGGTCTAGGAGAAGGTCTGTGTATTGACAAAAACAGTAAGTGTATTATAGAGTAAAGGAGAAGGACAAAAGGAAGCCAGATAAGCTTCATGAGAGGTCAGAGTGTACCAAGCAGGCTCAGAGGCAGAGCAAGAACATAAGAGGATTTCCATGTTTGAGCCAGCAATGCAACAAACACATCCTCAGCAGCATTTCCCAAATCAATGCATCTCACTCCAGTCCACAGAGCTGAATGAGTACTAGGCATTCTGTCTTTGTCATCATCATGGTTTTTCTTTGAAGGCAATAATATTTGCCTTCTAGCTTCTGAGCTAGTCCCGCCCTGAGTACTTCTATCCTCCTCCTCCTGATTCTTAGTAACTCCGTCCCAAACTGAGCGAGGTAATGTGTAGTGCTCTGCTGTTACGAACAAATACAGAAACAGAACTGGACTATTTGGTGTAGATTTATGGTTGGTAACTAAAGTTATTGGTCTAGTCTGAGGAACCAGAAAAAAGGGGTTGACCCTGTGGGTAAATTTTCACTAAGTTTGAAAGGCCAATCACTTTCAGGAAAGAAAATGACCATCCTTCAGCTCCCAAACATTGCAAATCATCAGAAACATGTTTACAAATTTGGTGAACTTCCTCCCTCACTGCCACCAAATACATCAATCATCACTAACAATAACTCAACAGATCACCACTCAATGGTGCAATAATTAGTAGTTACCTCTTCCAATCCAAGCATGGTATTTGAGCAAAATATTATCTCCTCTTTGATGGGTGCAACACATTGGAATTTGGCATTGGCACTGGCAGTCTTTAATAAATTATCTTCTGGGGCAGCCATGCTTTTGATGTAAAAAGAAAGGATAGGAAATAGCATGCGAGGGAAGCAGGCATTGTCTCCAAAGTCCTGAAGGGGCTGTGGGGCTTCTTCACTGACCACAGATCCAACTACAATCTGGCCACATATGTGAAAAAAATGATGGGGCAGCATAAATCTTAGACAAACATAATTTTCCACTAGCATTTTTTTTTGCCCAGAAAGATAGAAGTGCAACGAGAAATGGTTAAAAAGTTCAATGGTGGCATACTCAGTCTGGGAAGTAGAGTTTGTCCTCAAACATAGGTGGTTTACCCAAGATGGTCATCAAGCACATTTGATTCTGACCACTCATCCTCTTGCTCCTCCTATGGTGTTTTTGGAATGGTGCAATCAGGTGGTATAAAATGCTGGTTGATTTTGATCATGGTTAATCTCATCAATCAAACTTTTGTATTTTGAAACATCCCCTTCAGAAAAATGAATGAAAGTGGGAAGAATTTGTTTGTAGCATGGATCAAGTAGGGTGGCACAGATGTACACTTTGGATGAGACAATGTACTTTTGCAGTCTTGCATCATAAGTCAAGTGAAGGATTAAGCTCTCAACTGAGACATGCACTTCTGGGTTTTCGTTCACACCTCCAAGTGCGAACATTTCAGACACCTTCTTTAGCTGATCCTGTAGCAGATGCAACAGCAGGATAGATTGGCCCATCATACTGTCGTCCTTGCTAACTTCCCACGTGAAAACCTTAAAAGAGGGCAGCATTTGTGTCAGGCATTTGACTAGGCCCCATTCGTCCCCATCCATTGTCATAGCTTTTCCAGTTGCATGCCCTCTTAGAATGACATAGCCATTGATATGTCTGTACTGCTCAGACGTTGCAACATTTAATAGGCTGATTTCCAATGTATTAGCACGTCCTGTATCAGGGCTTTGTCTAGTACTCTGTTACCACACTGATAATCTACAACTGCTTCCGGGCTTTAAAAGAATGGCTGCAATTAGTGCAGATATATCTGCAGGTGGTCAGTATGTTGCTGACTATGTCTTCTTTTTTTAAAAAGTCTTGCACAACCAGGTTAATGCAGTGCCCCAAACACAGGACCCTGAAATAGCCACCATCCGTCATGGCCTTGACAATGCTACTAAACCACCAGAGAGCGAGCATTATATCGGGGAAGGCTATTATTTAAGAACCACCCCAGCCTCATAGTCTATCACACGCATGCAAGATGTGCGATCCCCACTATTCAAGACCCATAGGAGGACAGGAAATCACTCATGGTCTCTCATTATATCTGCCTATTCATCCCTGGTCATGAATTTAGGCAATTCCAAAAATTGGATGACATTGTGACATGTTTCATCATAGCCAAACTCATCCCACCCTGGTAAGATAGAACTGCCAGAGCGGACTCGAACTGTCGGGGGTCATACCTGAGGGAATTCCTAAATATTAGTTCTATTAGTGGACAACACTTTGCTGTAAAGCTTGTCCAACCAGGTGCAGCACATTGTGATGCAGCACTGGAACAGCAACACAGGCAAAATAGGTCCAACTTGGAACCTTCGATTTTGGGCATATGGCTCTTAAACTCTAAGAATTTCACTCCTGCCACAAAAGAAAAAAGGAGAAAGGGGAAAGGTCCAGTGCTAAAATGTTTGCCAGCTTCCCATTATAGAAACGTGACTTTGGGTGGTTGAGGTCATAGGGCCCTTCCTGCCTAAACATGCCCATAATTGTAGTCTGGATTTTCTTCTTTTTTGGGGGCAATGACGCAGGTGACTTTTGAGATGTAGGTGGTGGTAGACTCAATGTGCATTGTGGTTCAGTCACTCTATGCCATGGTGTCTCCATCTGGGACACTGGCTGAATGGACAAAATGCCCGCCAGCTGCATGGTCAAACAACAACAAGAAGCAAGGAGGCATGGAAAACAAAGAAGAACCCATGCAAGCCTGTGGCAAAGACACAGTGGCTGGATGCACAAAAGGGCTGCAAGTCACTTAGTAAAACGAGGCATGGCAAACAAAGAACACAAGCAAGCCTATAGCAAAGGGACACAGGCTGGATGGAGAAAAAAAGTCATCAGACACATGGTCAAGCAACAACAGCAAGGAGCAAAGAGAATGAAGAACACATGCAAGCCTATGGAAAAGACAAATTGTCTGGATGAAGAAAATGGCCACCAGTCACGTGGTCAAACAACAACTGTAAACAAGGAGGCATGGAGAACAAGGAACACGTGCAAATCTATGAACATAGACTATACAAAATGGCCCCTGGCCCCAAGGCCTGGAGAACAAAGACACACAGTAAACAATGACAAACACACACACACACACACACACACTGGCCACAAGGAGGCATGGTGATAACACTGAAGAAAACACAAAATGTTATTCTGCAATGCAAGACACAAAAGTAAACTGAGCTATAACAATTTCACAATAACAGTACACACATTCACCTATGCCATCTTTACCACACAACATATAGCTGTTTTTCAAAAACAAAACGGAATGCAAACAATAACCAACATTTTTAATTTAATCCAATGCCATCTCTGCCCTAAATGAAGTTTTAAAAACATGTACCACTGAAATATTTATTTCATGCACTGATGACTACTAGTACTGGGCTTACTGAAGAGATGGCCCTTTGAAAATCTAGGCCATCATAGTAAAATAACATTGCAAATGTCACAAACATGTAGAAAAGGACAGGTACTGAGCCGTGCAACAGTTTTCCTTTACAAAAGATGAAACATCAATGAAATGTACAATAAATAACTAGGCCCATACTAAAACCCCAGGCAACCCAAAACTATACATTTGTAAAATCAAATTAAACTTCAAATAGATACTGGTGCACGCCCAAGCAAACAAAGAACATCCTTATTCAATAGTTTTGGAACTTACTTGTGTGATTTCACGAAAACAAAGTCCTTAAATCCAAAGGTATATCCAGGAGACAAAGAGAGTGCTCTTTCCATCTTGAAATCAAAGTGAAAAGTAACCAGGAGATGGACAAAGCACTAGTAGGAGCCTGCTGGACAGAAACAGGTAGTTGGAGTCTCTGGGGCACTTCCTTCCTCTTTGAAAAAAAAAGGTTTCTCAAGCTAAAAAATAACTTGTAGGGTCCATTGGAGAAGAAAATCCATTCAAAAAACACTTTTTGACTAGATTTATATGTATCTTGAGTAGAAAATCAACAATAGGTGCATTTGCACTTACGAGCTGGACTGTTTTGACCACTGTCGCAAATGGAAGCAGCAGGGGTAAATGCAGTCTTGCGCAAGCGGCCAGAAACAGTGCAAACAAATGCAAAGTCTTGTGCGCACTCGCTAGAGGCCTTAGAGTATTGTGGTTCTCGCAAGAAAGCACCAAACCCCAACCTCGTGCGTGCAAACAAACTCTGCTCCATGCCGGAATGTGGAATTCAGGAACTCCGTGCTACTCTGCGTAGCACGAAGTGCCCAAATTCCACAAACTCCCATTTAGAAGCTTAGATGGAGTTTACCATTACTGATAATATACCCATATGTAATGTTCATCTACATATAGGATGATAGTATCCAAGAGGAATGTAATCTTAAGCAATGTTAACTCTTCAAGTGATGGCAAATTTGAGGTTATTCTAGGAATCTGACAGCTCTCTAGTCTATTCAGCAGCCTTACTTAAATTAGTTTTATTAATATCTCCATATCTGGTATGACAACAATTCCCAAGATTTCAGTACAAGTGATGAGGTGTGAGGAATGAAAGATGTCAATCCAAAACATGAGTAAGACTTTTTTTTTTATGTTATAGCAAAATAAGACACCATATTCATCTATATCCTGTTCAGGACAGAAACGGATGACGTCTGAAGAGCTGAATAAATTATGGTGTAATTGGCTTAATGTACCAGCCATTACAAAGAAATGGACAAACACGTCATATATAAGCTAAGAAAGTCAGGTGGGAAGGGACAAGCCTACCTCATGTAGTGGCGTATTCCGCACTTAACCGTTAGCACTTAGGGCCAGATGTAGCAAACTAACATTTTGCGACTTGCAAATTGCGAGTACTAGCGACTCGCAATTTGCAACTCGCAAAATGTTATGCAGAAAGGTGTCTCAGACACCTTCTGCGACTCGCTATGGGGTCGCAAAGACCCACCTCATGAATATTAATGAGGTGGGTCGCAGTTTGCGACCCCATAGCGAGTCTAGGCACTCACAGGGATGGTGGTCTGCTGGAGACAGCAGACCACCATGTCCGTGACTGCTTTGTTAATAAAGCAGTTTTTTTTTTCTTTTTGCAGCCCGTTTTCCTAAAAGGAAAACGAGCTGCAAAAAGAAAAACTTCCGAAACCATTTGGTTTTGTTTTTTTCAGAGTAGGCAGTGGTCCATAGGATAAGAGATAAGATTATCTCTAGAGATAAGATTATCTAGAGATAAGGGGGCAAAGAGGGCAAGGCAAGGGTTGCACCCGTTTAAGTATCCTTGTGATGCTGCTACACCTGCGTCTCTTGATAATGCAGTTCCGGGCAAACATTACCTCCTCGTCGCCCCCCCCGATGCCTCTGCCAGTCCTGCGATGGAGGAGGGTGAGGGCTCCTGCCCATGGAGCAACTAAGGGAACCCCTCCCCAAGGTACTAGGGGGGCAACTAGGTAGGAAAAACAAAGAATGATTTTGTAGATAATGTCAAAATGAAGTTCTTGTACACATTGTTAAAGTAGTTACGCCCTGACTGGGAGTGCATGAAACTATGTGCAAGTCAGTTAAAAGACAACAAGCAACAGAATCTAACCCAAAAAAACAAATACAGTATAGTTGCTCAAATTCCACTGACAAAATGGAAGGACTGCATAGGGCTGGTCTCTGGAACGAGGACAGAATTCATACCTCATTTCTTCATTACCAAAAATCCAAGATATTAGAGGAGTACTGGATGAGAAATTTCTAGAGGAAACTTGGAAATGCGCAACTGAGAAGCATGACTCGAGACTTAGAGAAACACAAGTGAAATATAGCTACTTATTTTTAAGTAAGTAACATTTAATGTTGTGCCCCTGGACAAAGCATGAATTCAGAGCAACTCTGAATTCTGAAGGTGAAAGAGGGAACAAGTAACACTGGGATATGCCATAGTCATGCGCCAATGGAACACATACTAGATGGAATTCTAGGCGAGCATTGTTGGTGGAAAAAGATGACAAAGGGAACTCTATTGACACACATATGACTTCTCTGGTATTAGAAAACTCAACATGCATCTAAGACAATAGATGGCACTGAATTGTCATCCGTGCGCTTGCATTCTCACATCTCGACAGCCTCAATGTCTTCTTCTGCATCCCCTTCTTCACAGTGGTCCCCCTTGAGGACATCCTAAATTCCTCATCACACCTTACCAAAGAACTAAAGGTATGACCACATCAGCCACACCTTAATGGAATTTCATGGTTGCTTTTGTTGGCTACACCACTTTGAAGGCCAGCTGCCTCATCTACAACGCCATCCCGACTAACACCCACGTTTATCTGCCTAACAAGCTCACCATCTCTGACAGACAGAAGATGAAGAATAAAAACACAAGGTAACAGGCCTTCTCTCTCTGTACACGAAGGATCTGGAACAATATCCCAGTATACATAAGGACCCCTCCCACCTTTCTCTAATGTAGGCAAGAGGTGAAGACATAGCTCTTTGGATAACATTGCATTTCGAAACGGTTAATATTTCATCATATCTCGCAGACATCAGCACCTCGCTCTTAATTAATTCTGTCATTGTGTTTCTGCCTTTGACCCAGTATAGTTTTCTGCTGCCTTGGGGTCAGTTTGTAGTGTACAAATGTCATTTATAGATACAAACAACCACATATGCATATCAATGCCAAAGAAAGTAGCTAATTGAGAAAATAGAAGGATGAATGTCAGCCTAAAATACAAAACTGACAGAAAGAAGTTTGATGCACGGCCAAGGATTGAAAAAGTATTGTCAGGCCAGGTGACCTTCTTTCACACGATGCATGCACATGGATGATGGACTCATTTCAGAACTGAGGGATTTTTGGAATCGGAAGCTTTACACTATGGAAATGATGATGTGACAACCGGATCTCTTGCTACAATGTATGTCCGGTGGTTCTTAAGTGCTATATGACCCTTGTTTGCCTCCTCGATGTTGAATAGGTAGTTCCTTGGCCCACATTTAGCCTGCATTCTGCAATATGGCTGAAATCTAGGCGCGCTATCTAGTTTTCCCTTTCTCATCCGCCTGCTTCCCCAACCCCAGCACATTCATGACTCTACAACTGAATACATATTTAACAGTAAAACTTTTTGTGTGTGATTACTATGTCATATAACTGTGCAGACATCGGCTGATGTTGTTTGTTATTACTGTAACAAATGTATCGTTCTTTTTTCCTTGAAAGTATGTCATAAAATGATTAAATGATCAGTAGAGACGTTCATAAATCACATTTTGTGCTGCAGGTAGAGGTTGGAAAATCGCCTCACACAGGCTAGTTCGATGTGCTGTTTGACTTTAGAGATCATCAGTGCTTAATTTCAACTGGTGGTTGCAGGCCACTGGCACTCACTTTTGGGGACCAGCACCTACTGATCCTTATCAGACTTAGACTTCGACCCTGAGCAAGAGAGTGAAAAACACACAAAAGGGAATGAAAGAGGACGAGAAAAACAGAAAACCTATGACACTGGGAGAAAGCAGGAGCCTGCATGAGTGAAGGGGCAAGGAGTGTCTGGTGGGGGATTAAAAGGGAATGAGGTGGAATAAAAACTACTCAGCCTTTATGTGTGGCATGCCGACATTCAATAGTGCTAAACCTAGACTGCTGATCAAAACTTTGGGCTCTGGCACTTTGGCCCATGTTTAAGAAAAATTACTCACAACTTGTGAGTCAAAAATGTTAGCGTGAGCTAACGCCATTCTTTAGAGTCATCTGTGTGCCATATTTATAAAATTACGCACAATGGCATTAAGGAATGGCTAGCATCGTGAAAAGTGATGCTAGCCGGGGCTGTGCAGTGGTAGAAAAAATGGCACTACTCATATTAGTGTCAAAATATCTGCTGCTAGTTAGCCTAGGGTCATTTTTTCAAACAAAAGCAACCAAAAATGACTTCTGTCTAAGTACAGACAGGAGTCATTACCGCAACTCCAATGCCCACCTCTCGGGACATGTGTTTCCAGGACAACCCAGGCCAGCCCCAGCATACCCAGTGCCAGCCAAGGGGCCACATGTACGTGGTCCCCAGTGGCACATAATATTAAGACATATATACCTACCTTAACTTACATGGGATGGGCTCCCTCCACTTGTAGTGTCCTTGTGGTGTGGGTGATGCTGGGGGTTGTGCCCAAAATAGGGACACCATGGTGGAATCCATGGTGTTTTCCTATGGAAATGGGCCTAATTGTATATCAAAGTCTGGTCTGACCAGGCATTAAATAATGGCGCTAATCGGCCTTAGCGTCATTTTTTGGTCCAATTTATAGGCGTGCACGGTTTTAGCATAGGGAGTTAAATATGGCAGTAGGGGTCTAGCGTATTTTTTAGGAAGGGAACGCCCACCTTGAATCTCATTGTCGCAATGAGACATAAGGTGGATTGACAATCCCTAAAAATGGCGCTAACTCCGATATTTTGACGCTAGATGGGCCTAGCATCAAAATATAAATATGGAGTTAACACCACTTTAGCGTAAAACAAAATGATGCTAGGGCAGGGCAATCATTATCATAAATATGGGCCTCATTTTTTAGCTACTTTAGCACTGTAAACATGTCATAGATCGGTAACCCTGAAAAGCCTTTACTCCATAAACTCATGTAAACCGTCACATTTTTCAAAGTTCAGCTAGTGAAGGTTTTAAATATGTATGGTATAAGTAGGTTTTACGCTTATGCTAAGTTAGGATGATTTATACACTATACAAGTTACCATGTTTATGACACTGAAGGTTCACTGTTTGCTTTTAAAACAAATATCGACCAATATTACTCAAAGAATATTCACCCACTACTCAATATTCACGCTCTACTTCAATGTCCTTGACAGGAACTGGAGAAATGTTGCAGAACCAACGCATATTTAGGTCGCTTTGCTATACAAAATGTTTATCAGCTACCTTCATGCTTAGCCTTCATTTTATCAGTCAACCAATTCTTGAGTTATGCAGCAGTAATGTATTTGTTTAGTTTGCAGTACCCATTAGTTAATGGGTTTCCACTACCCCGCCTTGAGAACGAGTAATTCGGACGTAAATGTGAGTGCACGGTTGGTGCATTAGGTACTTATCCCCATCCAATAAAATTCGGCTCCCAGTTCAGAATTTATTGAGGAGAATAAATTGCATTCTTTGTGAGTTTTTCAAAGTAAGGGGGGGGGGAGATGCAGCTTTTAGTGCTCACTACATTAAAATCCCCAACCCTTGTAATTACCAATCCTTTTAACCTGTTAAAATTAGGCCGAGTTGAACTGCCGAAATGCAACTGGGAGGGCGTTCTTTATCGCACTCATATTTACCGCTTGTAACAAAGTCCGTATAACCCACAACTTCAACCCCCGCAGAAATAGAAGTTTGCTCTTGGGTCAGACTATCTATAATAAACAGACTCTAGGTCTAACAGTAGAACGGAGCTGTTATGAGCATAATTGCATGTATGGATTAAAGGTGGAGAGAGTGTGCCCCGGAGGGGCCTTATAGCAAAAAATGTATAGGGGACACTAACAGGAGAACGAGGACTAAAGGGTTGGAAAGTGTGTGTGTGTCTGTAGTGGGGGTGGTGAACTTAGCTTGGGGAGCGAGGGTACCGCGGCAAGGCGGGAGACCCCTTTGGATTATCTTCAGAAGCACATAGCTGACCGTTTATTGCCAGGCAATGAGATGCTGTTTGAAACGTAAGGTTTCGAGCTTTTTTGAGAATCAGAAAGCGATGCAGGTTTACAGTTTGTAACTGGAATATCAACAATCATTGCCAAAATCAACAGGTCTGGCTTTAATGAGCTAACACATGCAGCATTAGCACACTAGAGCCAGGTAGAATGAAACCAGCAGAGAAGGTTACCGTTGCAAAATAGTCACTCATGCAATTTATTGTCAGCACTCGAAAGGAGGAGGAAGGATGCAGCAAAAAAGTCAGTCTTATGAAGGGGAAAGATGACTACGCTATCATGTTGAGCCAAGACGTGAGTACAAAGTCTTTGAATCAATGATTCCAAGAAGCTGATTGAAGAAAGCCAATGGTCGAAAGAGACGAATCCTCATATATATTGTTAGTAAGGACTGTTGCACTGTCAAACCCCAGACCCCAAGAAAATCCGACCAAATTCATCAACTCATTTAACTGTAGTTATGAGTTTACTAGAACACTACACTATAGCCTCCATAAAGGCTTAACTACAATAGCTCTGCGAAAGAGATCCAAACTGTGTCCTTATGTGCGCACACAGGTGTCTACATGTCTGTGTGCCTGCTCTCACACTATAAGAAGTCTGACTTTTGCTAAGACATTTTCCCACTATGCACCTGGGTAGTAAGACTGGCCACTAAATTTAACTGACGCGAAAACTGAACCCCGCAGCTCGTTAGCTGAAATTGTCGAAGGCGCGTTCTGCTGCATCTTTGAAAATATTAAGGCGGGTGACTCACAGTTGTTGCAAACACAACGTCTACCTGTCAGATTGCTTTGAAAGGTTTTGCTTCCGGGGAATCTTGTGTCATGTTTGGTAAAACCTTGAGCATAGCAAATAGGAAGGCAACAAGGAGAGGTATAATTATTTCAAGTGAGAGATTGAAAATGACCTAGAAACTAGCAATATTTTCACTCTCATTGCCTGAGTGCATTTATTGTTTTCCCGGGACAACACGGATGAGGAAAGGCAGTATGGGAATCGTTTTGGCCTCAATCAGCAGCAGAGCGTTATCACAAATGTGGTATTTGATTGTTCTGATAAATTAACTCCAAGGGTTCGGCTGGACCTTGTTGAATACCTATCAGCATCAAAACATACCTGTGCTTCAGCAAACATATACTTTTTTAGCGCCGCATTTGCGCCACTTTTTGGCCCACAAGCGGCGCAAACTTACAAAATCCAATTGGATTTTGTAAGTTTGCGCCGCTTTTGCGTTAAAAAGCGGCGCAAATGCGGCGCTAAAAAAGTATAAATATGGGCCTTGGATTGAAAGCATTGTGCTTGTTTTCAGCAAGCAGGCGTTGCATTTTTTGATGTTTTAGGTGTAACTAATCAACACTGATAATGGAGTGCGCTTTTAGTACTTAGAATTGAAGGTTATGGATTTTGCAATTGTTTTCGATGTGCCATTCATTGAGAATTCTAAATAGCACTGAGGTTTTTTCACGTTTATAAAAATGACAGACATTTCGAAAAAACGTTTACTGGTTTGAGTGAGTTTTGATTAATTCTACCGCAAATAACATTAGAGATAAAAAGCCTAACAGCTGCAGAGGTTCAGTTTAATGTGTCACTTCGACAATGGACCTTTGCTTAAGTAAGGGTACTTGGTGATCACTGTTTTACCCTAGATAGAAGGGACCATGCATATTCAAAACTTGTGTGAAGGCTGAATTAATACCAGATCCATCACAAAATAAAGGAACTATAATGTTGATTCATGGATAGTATCTAAATTAGCTCAAATCCTGGGTGATATCGATTCGAAAATCTATAGTGATTTAGATTCGAAAACGCATTCACCTTTTAAAATAGTTATTGTATTATATTTCCGTTGTGCAATTACACCCTTCTGATTTATCTCCATGTTTGTTTTTTACAAGAACAAAATAAGAAAAATAATTATTCAATCTTAACTTTCCTCCCTCTACATTTATGTGTTACTATTCAAGTGAGTTTCTGCCATGCAAGTGAAAAGGCAAAATATTTACAATTTAAAGCAAAGAGCAAAATGTATTTCTGAGTCTACATCATTAATCCTTACACCTTCTCTGTAATCATGTCCCTAAATTGGAAAGTAAAAATTATACTATGTGTTTGAGTGATAGTATGATTCTGATTAATTTTGTATTGAAGTCACGTGATTTTCATTTATCCTTAGTTCATGAAAATGTGAAAGTTAGCATTTTCATGAAACTAATGATAAATATATTGCGACTGATTCACAAAGATGTTGCCAAGGCTGAGGGGGTCATTGTGACTTTGGCGGACGGTTTATACCGTATGCGAAGTCCCTGCTGTAAGGTTTCCGCCAGTGCGGCTGCCTTTGCGCGGGCTCCATTAAGAGTTCCCCGATGGGTCAGCAGGGATAATAGAGCCGGCGCCAATGCTGTAGTGTGTAGGGTGCACCAGCACCCATCACGATGTTCACTGTCAGCTAAGCAGACAGTGAACATTGCAACGGGGCTGGCCAGGGGGGACCCTGCACTGCCCATGACAAGTGTATGGGCAGTGCAGGGTTCCCCCATGGCATCCTGCACCCCGTCTCCACCAGCCTTTACATGGAGGTACTACCACCACGTAAATGCTGGCGGAGAGGGGTGTTGTAGCAGCGATGCCCTGGCAGATTAGGACCGCCAGTCCCTCCTGTGGAGGAAAACTGGTGGTGCCGGTTGTCCGACTGCAACCCGACTGCCACGGTCATAATGTGGTGATCAGACCACCGCTAAAGTGGTTGGACCACCACTTTGGCGGCGTCAGACTGCTACTGCGACATTACCGGTGTAAAGACCACCAGGGTTGTAATCAGGCCCTGAGTGTCTTAATCTTGCAGCGCTACTTGCTTACTACAAAATTCCAGCAGTAAATCATTAGAACTCTTTGATTACTGATGGTTTACTCTTGGAATTCAGGAGTTTGTGAGGACTAGGGCTAGAGTAAGCCACAACAAAATAAATGTGGATAGAGCTCAGTTTGTGGTTGAACTTTGTACTAAAATGTTTTTCATCTATTTTCTTTTTTCCATGTAGTCAGTGGCAGCTATCGCAATCAAAAGTGGTGGAGCAGGGAGGTGCAAGATGGGAGTCTGGGGGGGGGGGGTGTAAATTAAAAAAATCAAAAAAAGTTCCTGCTTCGTCTGCTCCCGGTCCCGCTGCCATGTCCTCTCCCTCTCCTCCCAGTAGTCACCACAAAGCTCCTCTCGGCTGTCACCACAAAATCACAGGCTCTCAATCCATATGCTGCTCTCATGCTATACCAAGCATTAGAGCAGCTTCAGGATTGGCCATAGCGGCTGGTCTGATGCTCGCTCAGGCACAGCGAGCCTGTGTCATTTCTCCACCCAGATGTGCAACATAGCTGATTTGGAGAAATGTAAGTGCACACGTCAGTTTGGCTGACCTAAAACAGCCAGCCAAACTGTCATGTGCACTTTACAGTGCCCACCACTTCTCATCCCTAAAGCCTGACCCTCCCCACCCTATATTCCATGGCTGTCAGAGAGACAGCAACAAATAAAATGATAGTACGAATTGTTTTTTTAAATCATTTTATTTGTCACTGCCTGACTATGGGTAGGGAGGAGATGCTCCTCCTCTATTAGGAGGGATCCAGATAATAATACTTTGTTGCCCCAGTTTATGGCTAAACTTTATCCTTTGCATGATATGTAAGCAGACTTACCGGATTCCATTCCAATAGACTCCTTCGTGGCCAGCTTGGTGGGGTGCACTTCTTTGGCAGAGGACACGGTTCTCAAGGATCCGGTGGACAAGAAGGTAGATGTATCCCGTAGGAGGGTGTATTCAGGAGCATTTCTGGCCCTTAGGGCTGGGATCTATGGGACTGATGTGGCTCAATCCCTGATCTCAGATCTTAAGACTTTATATAGGACCTTGGATGAATCCTCAGACTGTTCTGGTGTTCTGGAGTTAATTGAGCGGCAAGTGGAGTTTTTGTCCTTTGATGTTGTTAGGACATCTGGTCTGGTGGAAGGGGCTTTGTTGCAGCTCATCGTAATCTGGTTTTACGAGATTGGAGGACTGGTGCTGCTCAGAAGGGTTCTATGTTGAAGTTGCTCTTTCAGGGTTCACTTTTGTTTGGTCCGGAATTGAAAACTCACTTGCATAAACTTTTCAAAGAAAATAAACATTCTTCCTCTCTGAGGGCATGCGTACAGGTTGTTCTCTAAACACAAGTCTCCTCTGCGTCAGCTTCCTAGAAAGCAGTGTGTGAGATCTCATGAGAGGTTTCCAGCTCAAAAGGGTCGGGAACAGAAAGCAAAATCCCCACTGCCCAAACCACATTCCTGACCATATGATAGTAGTGACGTATATGGTGGTCGAAGGATGTCTTCAAAGGTTTCTTTCAGCCTGGCATCTACTTCAGATGCTTGGGTGTTGGACACTGTTTAGTAAAGCTACAGGGTAGAATTTGGGGACAAACCTCAATCTTCTGGGGTTCGTCCAGCCCCGTGGCCCTCTCTTCCAGCCAAGCAAGTGGCATTTCCTCAAGGCATTCTTTATCTCTTACAGAAGCAGGCAGTGTGTGTGGTCCCCCCTCTGGATCTAGGTTTGGGGTTCTACTCAATAATTTTTCTGGTGGCAGAGGGGTTCTGCCTGGTTTTGGATTTGAAGGCCCTGAACAAATTTGTCTGTCATGTGCCTTTCAAGATGGAAATGCTGCAGAGTATAATTTCTCTGGTAGCATACAGGCACTTCATTTGTACTCTAGAACTCCTGGATGCCTAATATCATGTGCCAGTACATCCGTTGTCACAGCAGTTTCTGAGATTCTGTCTACGGGGTTTCCATTGCCAATTTACAATGTTGCCTTGCGGTCTCTGCTCTGCACCATGAGTATTCATCAAGGTTGTGGTGCCACTGGTTGCCTCCTTTCATCTCCAGAGTTGTCATCTTTGTCCCCACCTAGACGACTGGCTCCTGCATGCACCCTTGCGGGAGGGTCTTCTGGGGGATTTACAGATGGTGTATGGTACCATTCAGTCTCATGGGTTTTTGATCAATTGGGACAAGTGTCAGTTGCTTCCTTTACAGGACTTGAATTTTATAGGGGCCCAGTTCAACAGGGTGTTTCTAACCCCCACAGGGCAGAGACTTACTGGTCTATGCCTCTGACAGTGTTTCAGACCCCATGGAGGTGAGCATTAGGTGCGGAGCTGGATTGTCTTTTTGAGGAAAGTGTGACCACTAGCACACCCCCCTCCCAGAGGAGCTATGATATGAGAGTCCAAATATGACTGAGAATCAATGACAGACACCATTAATGATAGGAATCATCTTATGACACTACATTAGTTTGGTGAATTGCACCATATCACTGAGCATGTATTATTTATGCTTTCATTAGAGGTAGTCAAACTAGGAGTGGCACCAGGGAGTCAACCTTAGTCCTGAAGAGGAGCTTAGGGGTGAGGCTCCGAAACATGTAGACTAGGAAGTCAGGTACATTACATTCCCCCACTTACATTACATTCCCCCTTTTTAATCATACTGCCTCCAATAGATCTATTAAATCATTGGAATTACTAGGAGACAGGTATTTTTAACTCACCCAAGACCCCATCACTCCTATCCCTCCTGCGATTCACATTGACGAAACTAGATCAGTTCACCTATGTATCTCGTTGGTCATAGCAAGCCCCTCTCCGTTAGCGGAATGGGAAGAAACCCAATGATGAAGCATGCGACGAAGGGGTAATCCTAGTGGGTGAGGGTTTTTCTAACAGGAAAAAAAAATTTCCTATCCATCCTGTGGTAGTTCTTTTAGCTGAGCCTCTGTTGTAATGTTATATTATCTATAAGGAGGACAGACCCACCCCCACAACCTCCTTCTCCCTCTTAGTTTTTGTATATATGGCAGTGTTGGACACATCTGCAGTCCTGGTTTGCTTCTGACTTCCCCTTTTGGGCTTCATGTTGGCTGCGGTGCTCATAGTGCCCTGGGCTTGGTCAAACCTCAGGCCATTGTGGATCCAACTCTTGGCCTTCTCGGATCCTCAGTCAGGGGACTTCGACCTTCTTGTTCCATTGTCTCCTTCCATTCTGAGAGACCTGAAATGGTGGACAATGCTGGACAATCTCCTCCAGGTGGAACATTTGTAACCTGTCCCTCCCTTGCTTCTAACCATGGATGCCAGTTCGCTGGGGTAGGGGACCACTCTGGGGGACCTTTCTTTCCAGGCCAGATGGTCCTTTCGGGAGAGCAGCAGGTCCTCCAATTGGAGGGAATTAATGGCTGTCTGGCAGTCCAGAGGTTCCGTCATCTTCTGGAAGGTCATCATCTGGTGGTGAGGTCGGACAATCAGGTGACCGTAGCATACCTCAACAATCAAGAGTGTATTTATTCCCAATCTCTCAATACTGGCTCTGCAGTTGTTTCAGGGGGTAGAGTTACATCTTCTTTCTCTGAAGGCAGTTTATGTGTGTGGGTAGACAATGTGGTGGCGGATGCGCTCAGTTGTTGTTTTACTCCCTTTCAGGAGCTGTCTCTTTCAAAGGATGTGTTTTGTCAGATGTGCGGGAGGTTTGGTGTGGCCTTCCTGGATGTCTTTGCTTCCCGCCACAATGTCCAGTTTCCCAGGTTTTGTGCCTGATTTCCTCAGTTGGGGACTTGGGTCTTGATGTTTTGATGATTCACTGGCCCAGTCACCTGTTTATGCATTTCCTCCAGTGGCTTTGATTTCCCAGTTTCTCTCTTGTCTATGGGGGGGAGGCCTGGGTGGTGACTGTGGTGGTTACCTTTTGTCCATTAAGGTCATGGTTCCCCAATCTCTGGCGGTTGGGGGCCCTTGGTTGATCCTACCTTCTACATTTCCTCTCAGGTCATTCCCCTTTCTGGACCTCAGACATCTCCGCCTGCCAGTGTGGAAGTTGAGAGGAGGGGATGGCAATGTAAAGGGCTCTCCAGACATTTAGTGGTGGTAGTGCAAAGATCTACGAAGTTGGCTACTCTTCATTCGTATAATTGCCATTGGAGTAATTTCCAGAGGAGGTGTGAGCCAGTTGGGGTGTCACCACTTGAGTGCTCTTTTCCCACAGTTCTTCATTTTTGTCAGAGGGGTTTGAGAAACGTCTGGCTGTGTCTACCTTGCATGCCTAGCAGGCTGCAATTAAGGCCTTCCATTCTTCTTGGGAAAATCTGAAGGATGTGGATGAGTTGGTGGTTCGGTTGCTGCATAGTTTGTCTTTGCAGCAGCCAGTCCAGAATACTGACTTTCCTTTGTGGGACTTGCCTTTGGTCTTGAAGCTTTGGTTCTGCCCCCTTTTGAGCCATTGGAAACTGCTGATATAAAATTTGTCACCTTTCAGGTGGTGTTATTGGTGGCTGTGAATTCTGCTAGGCCTCTAGGGGAGTTGAGTGTTGCTTATGACCAGTGAGCCTTTTCTGTCCTTTATTGAGGGTGAAGTAGTGTTGCAATTGGACTCTTCCTTTGTGTATAAGGTTCCTTCCCAGTTTCAGTGCTCTCAGGTACTCCTGCTGCCAGCCTTGGTGGTGGAAGAGGGGGAGATTTCTGACCTGGATTGGTCTTTATTGGATGTCAAACGGGCCTTGCAGTTGTATCTGGTCTGTACACAGTCTTTTCATAAGTATGAGTCTCTCTTTGTCTCTTTTGGGGTGGCCACTTAGGGAGAGCGGGCCTCTGTGTTTCTCTCTGCAGGTGGATCAAGCGGACTATTGAGCTTGCATATTCTCTGTTGGGGGTGCCTCCTCCAGTGGAAGTTCAGGGACAGTCCCAAAGGGGTGTTGGGGCCTCCTAGGCTGAGCTTCATGGGAAATTTGCAGGTCAGCTACCTTGGCTTCTGTGAATACTTTTGTCAGACATTATTGGTTGCAAAATGTCTTGTGTGCTGAGCCTAATTTTGGTAGGCGGGTTCTAGGGGGAGTCTGTTCTTAACTTGTTTTTTGTTTTCTATGATGAATAAATCACTTCTGGGGTACTGCATGATTAGTTTGTGCTCCTATTTGTGTTCTGTTTCTGGAAAGCCTCAGTTATTCAGAAGGGCGGTTTTAGACAGCTTGGATATGCTCTACTTTGAGAGGAATGGGACGAGGACTAGAGGGACCTGGAGGTAATGCCCTATTACTTACCGGTAATCTTCATTAGTCCTCGTCCTGTTGTTCTCGTCCCATTACTCACAACCCACCCTCCCTCTCAGACTGCTGGCCTTCTGTCATGGCTTGGTAGTACAGGAGGAATGCTGGTCAGTATCCTTAAGAACTACCTAGGGGAGGAAGGTGGGATAGGGGATCCAGCATTCCTTGTGTTCTTTTTTCTGTTGCGGAGATAGACAATCTCTACTTTGTGAGGAATAGGACGAGGACAACAGAACCTGGAGTAATGAAGATTAACTGGTCGTAATAGGGCATTCAATCAGGAAATAATACAATAAAAAAACATCTATTTTGGCTGAGGAAAATTTTGGAATTTTGTATCAACACTTCTGAATTTCAACTACTACTAACCTGGAAAGTGAAGGTGACTTCAGACACATCCATTCTGCTGGACGTGGTGTCAGTTCTGTGGGAGTGCTCTTCAGGTGGACGCAGTGGACAGCACTTTCCGAACCAGGTATTGAATGTGTCACAAACATGCACTGAATATACTAATAATTGCTGCAATGTGTTAGTCAGTAGCCTTGTTATAGTTTTATTTTGGTGGGTGTTTACATAACATTTTTTTTAATTATTTGTGTAGTTTATGTATGGTGCATATGACTTGTATAAACTGTAACAATACTTCATATAGTATTAATTATACTGCTGTAGTTGGTATATAAAACAAGTCTCTCTGGTGTGTTCTCAAATTGCAAATACAGTTAACAGAATGTGCTTATTTGTTCCACTGCTTGACAGTCACTCATAGGGGGCTCTCAACAAACACTGGGCTGCTTTTTTCACTGAGGAGAGTACTTGTCACTGTATATCGGTGCCTCTAGAAAGATTGTATAAGCTACATCCTTAAGAGCAGAATTCGAAACTGATACTTTCAAGACGAATACACCCACATGCATCCACAATTTGCATGCAAAAATTATCAACCTGTTGTATTCTTTACAATCCTGTATGAAATTTGACCTTCAAGAAACTTTCTTACTTTCATCCCTTATTTTTTTAATGCACCTCTGAGTCCTTTCTAATGTCCCGTTTCCTCTCCTGTAATCTCATAATTATTCGTTTTAAGGTCTTTGAAAAGCTTAACCATATTAATTCCAGCAAGTTCTCATGTAGCCCTGTGTAATGGCATCCATCTAAATATTTATCACAAAGCAACTCTCGTGAATGCATGTAAAGAGCATGCAAAATTAACCCCAATAACTCATGGATTCGCAATTAACTGTGGGCTCCCAGGTAGCATGCTACTCGCCGTACATCCGTCAATACCTAGTCAGGGGTAGTAAGTGTTATATAATTGCAATTTAAACATTTTACATTTAAACCAGTTTAGCCCAGAACTTGTAAAGTGGATCGCAATGTCGCCTGCCAACAATAACACAAGATACCATAATGGCATTGGAGACACTAGTCTGCTGGATGCATCTTGAAAAGAAGCACCCGCGACCAGGCATTTTGAGTCACAGATGACTAAGAAGGGCAACACATTCTCCTTTCCTGGCCCTTAATGGACCTATTCGCAGAAGGTAATTTTATTAGTAAATATAAGTTTATGGCATAAAATGTATTCGTTATGCCTTTCGGAAATTCACATATGGCTTCCTGGTGGGTGTAGTAGATGTATTAACTATAACAGATTTCTCTGACACAAATGTGGAGAACGCTGCAGTAGTTAGTACCATTCAAAGAGACAGAAATGGCCGTTCCAACTCGTGGTTTGCCTTCGAAGAATGGGAACGACCACAAACATGTAGATTTCTCGGCATTCCCAAACTTCCCAAACTTCAATCTGACCTCTTTCCATCATTAAAATGGTCAGAAATATGCACCAGCCAAACGCTACTGTACTTTCCTTTCGGAAAGGGAAAGGATCAGTCTAAGATTAGCTGCGGTCTAGGGGCAAATATTCGTCCATGGGGAATAATGTTTATCCCACAGAGTAAAAAAGTAACGGAGTGAAAAAGTCCCCCTGCGTGAACTTCTACTCAATGCAAAACTTCCCTCTGCAGGAATCAGAACGCAGAGTATCACTTACAGGACATTCCCATTTGAATGCCTGAAAAGTATTCCTGACACAACTTTCTAGGCGTACTACTGGGAATGTTGGTCGTTTCAGGTGGGGATGTAACTCTCCGCCTGTACTTTTGCTTTTTTTGTGAATAGGGCTGTGTGTCCTTGCTCATTGAAGCTCAGCAGCAGATTTGGAGATAAAGGGTGTATGTGGCAGAGATTTTTTAAAAGGTGTCTAAAGACCGCAGATAAAGTATACAGGGGCATATTTATACTCTGTTTGCGCCGGATTTGCGTCGTTTTTTTTTAACGCAAATCCGATGCAAAGCTAACTCCATATTTATACTTTGGCGTTAGACCCGTCTAACGCCAAAGATCTTGGAGTTTGCATCATTTTTTAGCGTGGACACCTACCTTGCGTTAATGATATGCAAGGTAGGCGTTCCCTTCTAAAAAATGACTCTAAGGCATGTGCGCCTTATTTAAACTCCTGTGCAAAAATGACGCACGGGAGTGGGCGGGCCTTAAAAAATGACGTCCAGCCACTTTTGCGTCATTTTTTAACGCCTGGTCAGGGCAGGCGTTAAGGGACCTGTGGGCTCGGAAGGAGCCCAGAGGTGCCCTCCCATGCCCCCAGGGACACCCCCTGCCACCCTTGCCCACCCCAGGAGGACGCCCAAGGATGGAGGGACCCATCCCAGGGAACTTAAGGTAAGTTCAGGTAAGTATTTTTTTTGTTTTTTTTTGTGGCATAGAGGGGCCTGATTTGTGCCCCCCTACATGCCACTATGCCCAATGACCATGCCCTGGGGACATAAGTCCCCTGGGTATGGCCATTGGGCAAGGGGGCATGACTCCTGTCTGTGCTAAGACAGGAGTCATTTCAATGGGGGTTGGGAGTAAAAAAAAATGGCGCAAATCGGGTTGAGGCCAATATTTTGCCTCAGACCTGACTTGCCCCATTTTTTGACACCCAAGCTCCATTTTCCCCAGCGCCGGCGCTGCCTGGTGTGAGTAATTTTTTTTGACGCACACCAGTCAGCTGCGCCGGCTAACGTCATTCAATAAATAAGGCGCCCGCATGGCGCTTTGGAATGGCGTTAAAATTTTTGACGCACAACTGCGTTGGCGCAGTTGTGCGTCAAAAAGTATAAATATGGGCCACAATTCATTAGACCACATGAATAGACACACATTAGCCCACGATTAATAAAGCATAAATCTAAACAAGCATTTTCAATGCAACGGGTCTCGCATTTGCTCGAGATAGAGCTATTAACGTTGTAAACTCCTAACTGGACTTTTCTTGCCACACAATTTAAAAGAAAAAAAAACGTAGCACGATCGCACTATGTAAAATCCAGCGCGATGGTGCTGTAATTGAAAAGGAAAAACCGAGCGTGATTGCGCTATGTAAACCCCAGCGAGGCGTTCCTGTTACACAACTCATTGGTATTCATTTTACCGACCTAATAAGAATGAAAGGCTGTGTGAGCACTGCTGGATTTCAAGCCCCTGTCCCACAAATGACGTGAATGCAAACACTCCAATACCCTGGATATTCAAAGGCTCCTTGCTCACTAGAAGTTAGAGGTGCTCAGAGGTATTCCATGGCTCCTGAGAAAGCCCCCTTTTTAAATGCACCTCTTATTGCTGTTGTCGATTCACAAGTGTGTCAAATACGAGAAACTCTCTCGCAGCAAGAATACCTCATATCTAGATTTGCCACCAGATCAGTTTTCTACTGGAATTTGGACGTCTTAACAGGTACAAAACTAAGCAAAATCAACTAAAGCTGGTATGTTTAGCCCATATCTGTAAATACTTCAAACAGCACACATAAACAGAAAGCAGTTTTAAATGTGTTCTAGACCTGCATTAATGATCCATGCCTGATAATTAAAATAAACAACAGGAAAGTAATATTAGAAATGAATGGAGACTTTTTAGTTTGTAGTCCTATTAAGTATCCAGGACTTTGTAGACTCTTAGAACCAGTCAGAATGGGCAACAGTGTTCTCTTGGAAACGTGACAACCTTTCTCATGTCTCATTAGAAAGTTTTAAAAAAAACGAATGACTCATTAGAAAGTAAAAAACAGAACTCATGTCTCATTAGAAAGTAAAAAAATACCTGTATATTTCAAAAATACATTTTGCCCTTAGATTACGACATAAAACATGCCAGACAGTATTCAGAAATAGATGAGTGTACAGAGCGATGTGTGAGGCAAATACGGTATGGTTTTACATAAAACGTTCATATAACATAGTGTTCACCACCTCTCACAGAAGAACTATGTGTAAATTTCTTGTTCAGGCACTCAACTCTTTCAACCCCTGTTATCAAACCTGGGAAACCAAACGGATGCACAAACCGGGGACTTGCTTCGGGACAGGCAGGCATGGGGTAGGGAGCATTGTGAAGAATACACTCTGCCCACACCAGACATTGCTTAACGTGTTCTGGTCAGGGCCAATCGCTGTTTGCACAGAAAGTACAGTGCTTTGAAGGAGTGAAATGTTGCCTAATGCGCTACAGGAAGCAATAAAAAGGAACACGTCTCTCATTGCAGACACAGCTCCATTCAGCACGCAGTGCACGTGGGGACGCAAGCCATGGCCAGCTGATAGGTAGCGCCTACATATGCAGTGAGAAGTTACCATTTCAAGATGGCCAAAGTGTTAACTGTGACAGGCGTACATGATTGCTGCTGACCTAATAAGAATGAAAGGCTGCATGAGCCCCGCTGGTTTTCAAGCCCGTGTCCCACAGATGACGTAAATGCAAGCGCTCCAATACAGTGGATGTTTTAAGGCTCCTTGCTCACTAGAAATTAGGGGTGCTCAGAGATATTACATGGTTCCTGAGAGAGCCTCCATGTTAAATGCGTCTCTACATTGAAGAGTGGCAGCCGTGAATCTGATGCCACGCTAAGTGCGAAGTGCTCAACTCTCGCTGGCCGAACACAGAAAACGATTAGATTTTTCTTTCCACATTGAAATAAACAAATGCGCGATCGTGCTGCTTCAGTTCACTCGTAATAAAACCTATCCGCTAAAGTGCAATTATCTACGGAACCGGCAAAAGTGCAATCAACTATGTAACTTCTGTAAAAGCGAGATCGCGCTGCAAACAAACGATAAAAAGTAGTCCACAAACCTGACGGGAAACAGCAAGCCTCGCATGTTTTCAGTACTTGGTCGCTGCGCTTGAGGAGGGCTAACCACCGGAAAAGGCACAATGTATGTGTTCCTTCCACTAATGAAAGCAAGCAGATTTTAACAGCCAAAACCATGAACCAATGAAAGACACCTGACGTGACGTGAATGGGCTCCGAACCCTTTTCTGACTCTTAAATGTCTTGCAAGCGAAACACATGCACAAGTGCATGCAACACAAACTCGATCCTAAAAAGGGATCTGAAATCTAATTACAGACTTAGAAGTATTTTCAGAATAATTGACATTTAGGTATGATTTTGGCACTGCTTGTTTTTGCCATGAGTGAGATTCAGTTTAGTATAGGCAATGTTTTACTGAACAGAAACCTGTGGTCTCACGCTATCAGCTTTTTCGGTGCTGCATTCAAGTTGGCTGAAAGGGAAAATTTGTTCTAGACCACAGTTTCAATAGATGATCACCCACCAGCAGGAAACTTTGTCCTACACAGATATCGATAACTGAAAAGGAGTGAGTTGTTAATATATTAAAAGTCGTCAGTCTCAGCATAGTCAAAAGAAAGTTGAGAAAACTAGGCTGAGATGACAATGGTCGATGAGAGCTGCTGCTTCTTTGTGATGACTTTCACAGAAGGGATATAAAATGGTGGGACAAACAAATTAGATGGATTATTTACAAAGGTCCTTGGGGATATTGGTGTAGTTTTGTGAAAGGTGAAGTTGTTTCCGCTTACCTTTTGCCTTTATTCTAGAGATTTTCAAGAAATAGTTTGTGAGAAGTTTAATTCTAACTGAAGTGCAAATTGTAATATTCACTCAGTTCTGCCAGTGAAAGAAAATGTGTGCACACTCCAGCATTTAACCAGAGTTGTCACCTGTCTCTTATCCTATGTGTAGTTCTGAAGTGCACACTCACCAGCAAGGGTATACTGGCACTGAGGACGTGATGTGCCCAGCCCTGCCCTGGGAGGTTGGTTAATTGAAAAACCAGGTCTTCAGCTTCTTGCAGAATTCAAGAAGGGAAGAGGGGGCTCTGATGTGGAGTGGTAAGGGTGATGTAAGGGAACTTCTGTCCTCTTGATCTGCTTCTATGTATGTGTGGGATGTATGCAAGTAGAAGTCTTGTGGAGAAGAGCTGTCTGATAGGGTAGTGGAAGGAGATGCCACTGTGCAGGTAGTTGGGGCCTAAGTTGTGTAGTGCCTTGAATGTGTGTGAGAGGAGTTTGAAATTAATATGTTTGTGTGTTGGGAATCAGTGGAGCTCCCTGAGGTGTGGTGTGATGTGAGTTCTGTGTGGGAGTTTGAGGATGAGTCTGGCTGGCAGGTTTTGAATGGTGTGTAGTCTTCTGGTGAGTTGCTTGGTGATCCCCGTGTGGAAGGTGTTCCCATATTGCATCTTGCTGGGGACTAGGGTGTGGTTGATGTTTTTTCTCGTATTACTTGGGAGCCATTTGAAGTTCTTCCTCAGCAACATCAGCGTGTGGAAGCAGTATGCAGTGACAGCATTGACTTGTGTGGTGATTTCAGGTTTGCTGTTCTTGATGATTCTAAGGTTCCTGGTGTGAGTGCTGAGTGTGGGTCCACGTTCAGCTGGCCACCATTAGGAGTGCATTGCCTAACTGTTCTTACTGACGATCACTACTTCTGTCTTGTCAGTTCTGAGCTTGAGACAGTTGGATTTCCTCCAGTTAGCAGCTTTAGTCATGCAGCAGTGAATGTGCTTTTTATGTTGGGGGTATTGTCCCAGAGGGAGAATATTAGCTGTGTGTCATCAGGATAGGAGAGGATGTAGATATCATGTGCACAAATAACAGTTGTCAGATGGATCATGTTTGCATTGAAGAGGGTGGGGCTGAGTGATGAACCTTGATGTACTCCATAGATGAGTTTGTGGACTTCCAAGGAGTAATGTACCAGACTGACAGTCTGTGTTCTACCTATTAAGAAGGAGCAGATTCAGCAGAGAGAAGGTCTTTGATGCCAGACTCATGCAAGAATGGATGGACTTCATGGTATCAGCAAGTTTAATGATGGTGACAGAGGGCCACAAGGTGTGGGTTTACTCTTCAGTCATAATGGGATGTTGAGTTGTGACGGTGACAAGGTCCGGTTGAGGACCAAAGTTGCTGTATATAGAAATTATTTTGTTACAGAACCATTTAGAGTGCTTGTTGCAAAGATTGTGTAAGTGGTTGAGATTGCCGCAGACAACAGGAGGCTGATAAAATATTTAATGGTGGTAAAGATTTTCTTGCTACCGTTTGTGCCGGCTTTGATTTGGTGTGCAAGAGCTTTATGCTTGGTGTTACATATCTACTGGTGGTAGTGTTTTACGGTGCATTAGAAGATGTCTTTATCTGTGTGGATATATCAGTCACAATTGTTTTGTGTCATCGTATAATGTGTGTGAGTTCTTTTTTTTTTTTAAATGCAATGTGTTGTGATCTCTCATTGAGTGCGTACACTATGCATGTGCATCTGCCATGTTTACATTTTTAGAATGCATTTTGTGTTGGTGGCATTGGCATGTATACTTACGTTTTTGGAATTTACTTTTTTTTATATATTTTTAAGCTTTAATAAAGTGTGGTATATAGGCTTCTGAAGTGATATGACAAATTATTTTATTTTTAATATGTGATGGGCTTTGTGCTTGTAGTATTATTCCCTGCCTGCATTTATTTTTATGTGACTCCCTTGCAATATCTGTTAGTGGCAATGACGGATATGTGATTTACTTCAAAGCGGGACTTGAGTAGACTTCAGCCTCTTTGGGCAGTAGTACTACTGGGATATATGTGGTTTTCCTTTTTTAGGTGTGTGTTTTTATTTGCATGTCTCTCCCTCCTTATTTTTCCCTTTATTCCTGCCACTCTCTCTAGTGCCTCTCACTACTATACCAAAAATATACACCTATGTACGTGTAGATCTCTGCTCATGTGCTGAAGAAATCCCCACATGAGAGATAGGACAAGCATAGGCAGGGAAGTCTGGCCGCAACACTGTGAACTGCATTCATGAATATGTGTAATAATACTACAGGATTGAATTGTTCCTGAAATATTGAGGTGCGTCTTCCCACCACCTGAAAGAACATCTACGTTTACTTTTTGTAGGATTACTTTTATGTGCTATTGGAGTGGGAAAATCTAAAAAAAAATGGTCACCCACATAATTCAGAATTAGATCATGTGTTTTTCTATGACCACCATTTTGCACACCCTCACCCATCCCTTTGTACCTCGTTAAGTCTTGCTTACTCCTCCGGAAATATCTGTGTAAATAAGCTGACATTTCTGCGAGAGTAAGACAATTTTTGCACTGAATTTCAGTGCCATCAGGTCCATCACAAGGATTAGAGGGACCAATATGCCCCAGGCACTGTGCTTTTTAGACCATTGTGCTAATTTTGCAATATTTATTTATGGATTTTTAACTGAACAGAAGCCTGCTGCTTCATTAATATCGAAACAGCTTATGTGTAGGGGTGTGTGAAGTCCATATGTTTGCTTTGGTGTAATTATTTGAATTTTCAGTGAAATTATACTAAATTATGCTTATTTATGTGAAATGTGAATCCACCATTTAGCACTATATATCAGTACAAAAGGTGCACTTCAATTTTTGATGCAAGAACTCATTTCTTGCTGAAAAAAATAATATTAAAAAAAAACACCACCAACTACAGCCTCTTGTATCCTTTTGTTTCGTGCCTTTCTGGTGAATTTTTACCATGAATGGAATGTTTGGCGTAAATATTAACAGCAAATGGGAGCGTAGTTATGTGTAATTGACTGGTATAACGGCATAATTTGGGGAAGTTCACTCAACAAGCATAATGGGAATTCCAAACATTACCCAAGTTACGCCAGAATAATTACATTTCGTTTAGGCCTACTTGTGTGGCTAAACCACTAGATGGTGCCCAACTCAATGTTTTCCCTTTCTCTTGAGTACATACGTTTTAATACAGAAATAGATGAAGGGCAACTCAGAAAAAAAGTGTCTAAGGGGCCCTGCATTAAGTTTTGGTCCCAGGTCTCACAAAAAGACATTTGCCAAGCCTTTACAAAAACTCCGATTTCGGAGTTATTTTGGCATGCAAAATTATGTTTTTAGGCCCACATGTGTCTCATAAGGGCACCCACAGTAAACGTTGTAAATTGGTCCACCACAATTTAAACGATAATTCTTAAAGCACTTGAGTTCAAGGGTAAGCTCTTAAACCTACGCCCATCTATCTGGTGGACGCCTTCAGTGCTTCTGTACCATATATATATATATATATATATATATATATATATATATATATATATATATATATATATATATATATATATATATACTCGTGTTAATAATGGAGAACAATAAGCACACAGATTTTTGCATCTGTTGCATATGTTACAATCTCATGCTAAACATTTTGGGCTCATTTTGTGCGACCGGAGAGAATCTAGTGACAGTGAGGGCAAAACGTGGGCAAATGCAATTTGCGCTCAGCTCACAAAATGTTCTGGTGTAAATCAGACAAAAATACAAATCTTATCCCTTTCTTTAATTCGACACTGGTCAGACTGACACCGCGGGTGTGCGGCTCACTCTGGCTTGCTAGGATTTTATTCTGTAAAACAAGGCCATGGAGTATTGACTGAAGTTACTCAGCTGCTAAAAATAACGACAATGCCTGACGTGTCACTGCTCTCACTCTTTGAAGGTCATATGCCGAGACCCTTTGAGGACAGCTAAGCATCCTTCATTACTATTAGAAAAAGATAATTGATTTCCAACCAGAAGGATGACCTATCTGAAGGGTAAATTGATTGTGATTATTTGCTTTCATCGACTTTGAAAAGCCCTTTGGACATGAATCTATAACTTTGCTGGACATTGCTGACAAATGGCTCAGCTCCTCAGTTTCTTTCTTCGGTGTACATTTTAGGTTAATCAGTGCAACATTATTCCTAGAGACCTTTGCAGGTAGGTGCTGGGCCGCTGCCGTCACAGCACATTTTATAATGACAATTCAAGGATTTGCAAATATAGTCCCTGAGGAAATATCAACAAATGGGCGCCATAACTCAACAATGTTAGATTTTTGTCACTTGCTACAGCAGCACATTTTTAATGGCTCTGTAAAGATTTAGCAATATGTCCCAAAAGATGGAAGGATTTTGCATCTGCAACGAAGGAGGAAACATTTAATTCTGAAAGTGGCAGGTTGTTGTTTGTGTTCACTAATTTTAGTCGTAAAAATTAAACATTGGACTATTAAGAGTTGACAGCTCCAAATTGACAATTTTATCTGTTGATGAAATGTATTCTTTGGGGAAAAGATTTTATCAGTGCCAGTTAGGTCTTTGAAAAGCTTAACCATATTAATTCCAGCAAGTTCTCATGTAGCCCTGTGTAATGGCATCCATCTAAATATTTATCACAAAGCAACTCTCGTGAATGCATGTAAAGAGCATGCAAAATTAACCCCAATAACTCATGGATTCGCAATTAACTGTGGGCTCCCAGGTAGCATGCTACTCGCCGTACATCCGTCAATACCTAGTCAGGGGTAGTAAGTGTTATATAATTGCAATTTAAACATTTTACATTTAAACCAGTTTAGCCCAGAACTTGTAAAGTGGATCGCAATGTCGCCTGCCAACAATAACACAAGATACCATAATGGCATTGGAGACACTAGTCTGCTGGATGCATCTTGAAAAGAAGCACCCGCGACCAGGCATTTTGAGTCACAGATGACTAAGAAGGGCAACACATTCTCCTTTCCTGGCCCTTAATGGACCTATTCGCAGAAGGTAATTTTATTAGTAAATATAAGTTTATGGCATAAAATGTATTCGTTATGCCTTTCGGAAATTCACATATGGCTTCCTGGTGGGTGTAGTAGATGTATTAACTATAACAGATTTCTCTGACACAAATGTGGAGAACGCTGCAGTAGTTAGTACCATTCAAAGAGACAGAAATGGCCGTTCCAACTCGTGGTTTGCCTTCGAAGAATGGGAACGACCACAAACATGTAGATTTCTCGGCATTCCCAAACTTCCCAAACTTCAATCTGACCTCTTTCCATCATTAAAATGGTCAGAAATATGCACCAGCCAAACGCTACTGTACTTTCCTTTCGGAAAGGGAAAGGATCAGTCTAAGATTAGCTGCGGTCTAGGGGCAAATATTCGTCCATGGGGAATAATGTTTATCCCACAGAGTAAAAAAGTAACGGAGTGAAAAAGTCCCCCTGCGTGAACTTCTACTCAATGCAAAACTTCCCTCTGCAGGAATCAGAACGCAGAGTATCACTTACAGGACATTCCCATTTGAATGCCTGAAAAGTATTCCTGACACAACTTTCTAGGCGTACTACTGGGAATGTTGGTCGTTTCAGGTGGGGATGTAACTCTCCGCCTGTACTTTTGCTTTTTTTGTGAATAGGGCTGTGTGTCCTTGCTCATTGAAGCTCAGCAGCAGATTTGGAGATAAAGGGTGTATGTGGCAGAGATTTTTTAAAAGGTGTCTAAAGACCGCAGATAAAGTATACAGGGGCATATTTATACTCTGTTTGCGCCGGATTTGCGTCGTTTTTTTTTAACGCAAATCCGATGCAAAGCTAACTCCATATTTATACTTTGGCGTTAGACCCGTCTAACGCCAAAGATCTTGGAGTTTGCATCATTTTTTAGCGTGGACACCTACCTTGCGTTAATGATATGCAAGGTAGGCGTTCCCTTCTAAAAAATGACTCTAAGGCATGTGCGCCTTATTTAAACTCCTGTGCAAAAATGACGCACGGGAGTGGGCGGGCCTTAAAAAATGACGTCCAGCCACTTTTGCGTCATTTTTTAACGCCTGGTCAGGGCAGGCGTTAAGGGACCTGTGGGCTCGGAAGGAGCCCAGAGGTGCCCTCCCATGCCCCCAGGGACACCCCCTGCCACCCTTGCCCACCCCAGGAGGACGCCCAAGGATGGAGGGACCCATCCCAGGGAACTTAAGGTAAGTTCAGGTAAGTATTTTTTTTGTTTTTTTTTGTGGCATAGAGGGGCCTGATTTGTGCCCCCCTACATGCCACTATGCCCAATGACCATGCCCTGGGGACATAAGTCCCCTGGGTATGGCCATTGGGCAAGGGGGCATGACTCCTGTCTGTGCTAAGACAGGAGTCATTTCAATGGGGGTTGGGAGTAAAAAAAAATGGCGCAAATCGGGTTGAGGCCAATATTTTGCCTCAGACCTGACTTGCCCCATTTTTTGACACCCAAGCTCCATTTTCCCCAGCGCCGGCGCTGCCTGGTGTGAGTAATTTTTTTTGACGCACACCAGTCAGCTGCGCCGGCTAACGTCATTCAATAAATAAGGCGCCCGCATGGCGCTTTGGAATGGCGTTAAAATTTTTGACGCACAACTGCGTTGGCGCAGTTGTGCGTCAAAAAGTATAAATATGGGCCACAATTCATTAGACCACATGAATAGACACACATTAGCCCACGATTAATAAAGCATAAATCTAAACAAGCATTTTCAATGCAACGGGTCTCGCATTTGCTCGAGATAGAGCTATTAACGTTGTAAACTCCTAACTGGACTTTTCTTGCCACACAATTTAAAAGAAAAAAAAACGTAGCACGATCGCACTATGTAAAATCCAGCGCGATGGTGCTGTAATTGAAAAGGAAAAACCGAGCGTGATTGCGCTATGTAAACCCCAGCGAGGCGTTCCTGTTACACAACTCATTGGTATTCATTTTACCGACCTAATAAGAATGAAAGGCTGTGTGAGCACTGCTGGATTTCAAGCCCCTGTCCCACAAATGACGTGAATGCAAACACTCCAATACCCTGGATATTCAAAGGCTCCTTGCTCACTAGAAGTTAGAGGTGCTCAGAGGTATTCCATGGCTCCTGAGAAAGCCCCCTTTTTAAATGCACCTCTTATTGCTGTTGTCGATTCACAAGTGTGTCAAATACGAGAAACTCTCTCGCAGCAAGAATACCTCATATCTAGATTTGCCACCAGATCAGTTTTCTACTGGAATTTGGACGTCTTAACAGGTACAAAACTAAGCAAAATCAACTAAAGCTGGTATGTTTAGCCCATATCTGTAAATACTTCAAACAGCACACATAAACAGAAAGCAGTTTTAAATGTGTTCTAGACCTGCATTAATGATCCATGCCTGATAATTAAAATAAACAACAGGAAAGTAATATTAGAAATGAATGGAGACTTTTTAGTTTGTAGTCCTATTAAGTATCCAGGACTTTGTAGACTCTTAGAACCAGTCAGAATGGGCAACAGTGTTCTCTTGGAAACGTGACAACCTTTCTCATGTCTCATTAGAAAGTTTTAAAAAAAACGAATGACTCATTAGAAAGTAAAAAACAGAACTCATGTCTCATTAGAAAGTAAAAAAATACCTGTATATTTCAAAAATACATTTTGCCCTTAGATTACGACATAAAACATGCCAGACAGTATTCAGAAATAGATGAGTGTACAGAGCGATGTGTGAGGCAAATACGGTATGGTTTTACATAAAACGTTCATATAACATAGTGTTCACCACCTCTCACAGAAGAACTATGTGTAAATTTCTTGTTCAGGCACTCAACTCTTTCAACCCCTGTTATCAAACCTGGGAAACCAAACGGATGCACAAACCGGGGACTTGCTTCGGGACAGGCAGGCATGGGGTAGGGAGCATTGTGAAGAATACACTCTGCCCACACCAGACATTGCTTAACGTGTTCTGGTCAGGGCCAATCGCTGTTTGCACAGAAAGTACAGTGCTTTGAAGGAGTGAAATGTTGCCTAATGCGCTACAGGAAGCAATAAAAAGGAACACGTCTCTCATTGCAGACACAGCTCCATTCAGCACGCAGTGCACGTGGGGACGCAAGCCATGGCCAGCTGATAGGTAGCGCCTACATATGCAGTGAGAAGTTACCATTTCAAGATGGCCAAAGTGTTAACTGTGACAGGCGTACATGATTGCTGCTGACCTAATAAGAATGAAAGGCTGCATGAGCCCCGCTGGTTTTCAAGCCCGTGTCCCACAGATGACGTAAATGCAAGCGCTCCAATACAGTGGATGTTTTAAGGCTCCTTGCTCACTAGAAATTAGGGGTGCTCAGAGATATTACATGGTTCCTGAGAGAGCCTCCATGTTAAATGCGTCTCTACATTGAAGAGTGGCAGCCGTGAATCTGATGCCACGCTAAGTGCGAAGTGCTCAACTCTCGCTGGCCGAACACAGAAAACGATTAGATTTTTCTTTCCACATTGAAATAAACAAATGCGCGATCGTGCTGCTTCAGTTCACTCGTAATAAAACCTATCCGCTAAAGTGCAATTATCTACGGAACCGGCAAAAGTGCAATCAACTATGTAACTTCTGTAAAAGCGAGATCGCGCTGCAAACAAACGATAAAAAGTAGTCCACAAACCTGACGGGAAACAGCAAGCCTCGCATGTTTTCAGTACTTGGTCGCTGCGCTTGAGGAGGGCTAACCACCGGAAAAGGCACAATGTATGTGTTCCTTCCACTAATGAAAGCAAGCAGATTTTAACAGCCAAAACCATGAACCAATGAAAGACACCTGACGTGACGTGAATGGGCTCCGAACCCTTTTCTGACTCTTAAATGTCTTGCAAGCGAAACACATGCACAAGTGCATGCAACACAAACTCGATCCTAAAAAGGGATCTGAAATCTAATTACAGACTTAGAAGTATTTTCAGAATAATTGACATTTAGGTATGATTTTGGCACTGCTTGTTTTTGCCATGAGTGAGATTCAGTTTAGTATAGGCAATGTTTTACTGAACAGAAACCTGTGGTCTCACGCTATCAGCTTTTTCGGTGCTGCATTCAAGTTGGCTGAAAGGGAAAATTTGTTCTAGACCACAGTTTCAATAGATGATCACCCACCAGCAGGAAACTTTGTCCTACACAGATATCGATAACTGAAAAGGAGTGAGTTGTTAATATATTAAAAGTCGTCAGTCTCAGCATAGTCAAAAGAAAGTTGAGAAAACTAGGCTGAGATGACAATGGTCGATGAGAGCTGCTGCTTCTTTGTGATGACTTTCACAGAAGGGATATAAAATGGTGGGACAAACAAATTAGATGGATTATTTACAAAGGTCCTTGGGGATATTGGTGTAGTTTTGTGAAAGGTGAAGTTGTTTCCGCTTACCTTTTGCCTTTATTCTAGAGATTTTCAAGAAATAGTTTGTGAGAAGTTTAATTCTAACTGAAGTGCAAATTGTAATATTCACTCAGTTCTGCCAGTGAAAGAAAATGTGTGCACACTCCAGCATTTAACCAGAGTTGTCACCTGTCTCTTATCCTATGTGTAGTTCTGAAGTGCACACTCACCAGCAAGGGTATACTGGCACTGAGGACGTGATGTGCCCAGCCCTGCCCTGGGAGGTTGGTTAATTGAAAAACCAGGTCTTCAGCTTCTTGCAGAATTCAAGAAGGGAAGAGGGGGCTCTGATGTGGAGTGGTAAGGGTGATGTAAGGGAACTTCTGTCCTCTTGATCTGCTTCTATGTATGTGTGGGATGTATGCAAGTAGAAGTCTTGTGGAGAAGAGCTGTCTGATAGGGTAGTGGAAGGAGATGCCACTGTGCAGGTAGTTGGGGCCTAAGTTGTGTAGTGCCTTGAATGTGTGTGAGAGGAGTTTGAAATTAATATGTTTGTGTGTTGGGAATCAGTGGAGCTCCCTGAGGTGTGGTGTGATGTGAGTTCTGTGTGGGAGTTTGAGGATGAGTCTGGCTGGCAGGTTTTGAATGGTGTGTAGTCTTCTGGTGAGTTGCTTGGTGATCCCCGTGTGGAAGGTGTTCCCATATTGCATCTTGCTGGGGACTAGGGTGTGGTTGATGTTTTTTCTCGTATTACTTGGGAGCCATTTGAAGTTCTTCCTCAGCAACATCAGCGTGTGGAAGCAGTATGCAGTGACAGCATTGACTTGTGTGGTGATTTCAGGTTTGCTGTTCTTGATGATTCTAAGGTTCCTGGTGTGAGTGCTGAGTGTGGGTCCACGTTCAGCTGGCCACCATTAGGAGTGCATTGCCTAACTGTTCTTACTGACGATCACTACTTCTGTCTTGTCAGTTCTGAGCTTGAGACAGTTGGATTTCCTCCAGTTAGCAGCTTTAGTCATGCAGCAGTGAATGTGCTTTTTATGTTGGGGGTATTGTCCCAGAGGGAGAATATTAGCTGTGTGTCATCAGGATAGGAGAGGATGTAGATATCATGTGCACAAATAACAGTTGTCAGATGGATCATGTTTGCATTGAAGAGGGTGGGGCTGAGTGATGAACCTTGATGTACTCCATAGATGAGTTTGTGGACTTCCAAGGAGTAATGTACCAGACTGACAGTCTGTGTTCTACCTATTAAGAAGGAGCAGATTCAGCAGAGAGAAGGTCTTTGATGCCAGACTCATGCAAGAATGGATGGACTTCATGGTATCAGCAAGTTTAATGATGGTGACAGAGGGCCACAAGGTGTGGGTTTACTCTTCAGTCATAATGGGATGTTGAGTTGTGACGGTGACAAGGTCCGGTTGAGGACCAAAGTTGCTGTATATAGAAATTATTTTGTTACAGAACCATTTAGAGTGCTTGTTGCAAAGATTGTGTAAGTGGTTGAGATTGCCGCAGACAACAGGAGGCTGATAAAATATTTAATGGTGGTAAAGATTTTCTTGCTACCGTTTGTGCCGGCTTTGATTTGGTGTGCAAGAGCTTTATGCTTGGTGTTACATATCTACTGGTGGTAGTGTTTTACGGTGCATTAGAAGATGTCTTTATCTGTGTGGATATATCAGTCACAATTGTTTTGTGTCATCGTATAATGTGTGTGAGTTCTTTTTTTTTTTTAAATGCAATGTGTTGTGATCTCTCATTGAGTGCGTACACTATGCATGTGCATCTGCCATGTTTACATTTTTAGAATGCATTTTGTGTTGGTGGCATTGGCATGTATACTTACGTTTTTGGAATTTACTTTTTTTTATATATTTTTAAGCTTTAATAAAGTGTGGTATATAGGCTTCTGAAGTGATATGACAAATTATTTTATTTTTAATATGTGATGGGCTTTGTGCTTGTAGTATTATTCCCTGCCTGCATTTATTTTTATGTGACTCCCTTGCAATATCTGTTAGTGGCAATGACGGATATGTGATTTACTTCAAAGCGGGACTTGAGTAGACTTCAGCCTCTTTGGGCAGTAGTACTACTGGGATATATGTGGTTTTCCTTTTTTAGGTGTGTGTTTTTATTTGCATGTCTCTCCCTCCTTATTTTTCCCTTTATTCCTGCCACTCTCTCTAGTGCCTCTCACTACTATACCAAAAATATACACCTATGTACGTGTAGATCTCTGCTCATGTGCTGAAGAAATCCCCACATGAGAGATAGGACAAGCATAGGCAGGGAAGTCTGGCCGCAACACTGTGAACTGCATTCATGAATATGTGTAATAATACTACAGGATTGAATTGTTCCTGAAATATTGAGGTGCGTCTTCCCACCACCTGAAAGAACATCTACGTTTACTTTTTGTAGGATTACTTTTATGTGCTATTGGAGTGGGAAAATCTAAAAAAAAATGGTCACCCACATAATTCAGAATTAGATCATGTGTTTTTCTATGACCACCATTTTGCACACCCTCACCCATCCCTTTGTACCTCGTTAAGTCTTGCTTACTCCTCCGGAAATATCTGTGTAAATAAGCTGACATTTCTGCGAGAGTAAGACAATTTTTGCACTGAATTTCAGTGCCATCAGGTCCATCACAAGGATTAGAGGGACCAATATGCCCCAGGCACTGTGCTTTTTAGACCATTGTGCTAATTTTGCAATATTTATTTATGGATTTTTAACTGAACAGAAGCCTGCTGCTTCATTAATATCGAAACAGCTTATGTGTAGGGGTGTGTGAAGTCCATATGTTTGCTTTGGTGTAATTATTTGAATTTTCAGTGAAATTATACTAAATTATGCTTATTTATGTGAAATGTGAATCCACCATTTAGCACTATATATCAGTACAAAAGGCGCACTTCAATTTTTGATGCAAGAACTCATTTCTTGCTGAAAAAAATAATATTAAAAAAAAACACCACCAACTACAGCCTCTTGTATCCTTTTGTTTCGTGCCTTTCTGGTGAATTTTTACCATGAATGGAATGTTTGGCGTAAATATTAACAGCAAATGGGAGCGTAGTTATGTGTAATTGACTGGTATAACGGCATAATTTGGGGAAGTTCACTCAACAAGCATAATGGGAATTCCAAACATTACCCAAGTTACGCCAGAATAATTACATTTCGTTTAGGCCTACTTGTGTGGCTAAACCACTAGATGGTGCCCAACTCAATGTTTTCCCTTTCTCTTGAGTACATACGTTTTAATACAGAAATAGATGAAGGGCAACTCAGAAAAAAAGTGTCTAAGGGGCCCTGCATTAAGTTTTGGTCCCAGGTCTCACAAAAAGACATTTGCCAAGCCTTTACAAAAACTCCGATTTCGGAGTTATTTTGGCATGCAAAATTATGTTTTTAGGCCCACATGTGTCTCATAAGGGCACCCACAGTAAACGTTGTAAATTGGTCCACCACAATTTAAACGATAATTCTTAAAGCACTTGAGTTCAAGGGTAAGCTCTTAAACCTACGCCCATCTATCTGGTGGACGCCTTCAGTGCTTCTGTACCATATATATATATATATATATATATATATATATATATATATATATATATATATATATATATATATATATATATATATATACTCGTGTTAATAATGGAGAACAATAAGCACACAGATTTTTGCATCTGTTGCATATGTTACAATCTCATGCTAAACATTTTGGGCTCATTTTGTGCGACCGGAGAGAATCTAGTGACAGTGAGGGCAAAACGTGGGCAAATGCAATTTGCGCTCAGCTCACAAAATGTTCTGGTGTAAATCAGACAAAAATACAAATCTTATCCCTTTCTTTAATTCGACACTGGTCAGACTGACACCGCGGGTGTGCGGCTCACTCTGGCTTGCTAGGATTTTATTCTGTAAAACAAGGCCATGGAGTATTGACTGAAGTTACTCAGCTGCTAAAAATAACGACAATGCCTGACGTGTCACTGCTCTCACTCTTTGAAGGTCATATGCCGAGACCCTTTGAGGACAGCTAAGCATCCTTCATTACTATTAGAAAAAGATAATTGATTTCCAACCAGAAGGATGACCTATCTGAAGGGTAAATTGATTGTGATTATTTGCTTTCATCGACTTTGAAAAGCCCTTTGGACATGAATCTATAACTTTGCTGGACATTGCTGACAAATGGCTCAGCTCCTCAGTTTCTTTCTTCGGTGTACATTTTAGGTTAATCAGTGCAACATTATTCCTAGAGACCTTTGCAGGTAGGTGCTGGGCCGCTGCCGTCACAGCACATTTTATAATGACAATTCAAGGATTTGCAAATATAGTCCCTGAGGAAATATCAACAAATGGGCGCCATAACTCAACAATGTTAGATTTTTGTCACTTGCTACAGCAGCACATTTTTAATGGCTCTGTAAAGATTTAGCAATATGTCCCAAAAGATGGAAGGATTTTGCATCTGCAACGAAGGAGGAAACATTTAATTCTGAAAGTGGCAGGTTGTTGTTTGTGTTCACTAATTTTAGTCGTAAAAATTAAACATTGGACTATTAAGAGTTGACAGCTCCAAATTGACAATTTTATCTGTTGATGAAATGTATTCTTTGGGGAAAAGATTTTATCAGTGCCAGTTCTCCATAAGGCACCGGGAACCGAGCACTGGTTTGCATCATTTTAACATGTGGTAATAAAGCTGCAAGTCAATATAGGAAAGTCATTTGACTGAAGGCCTTTCGGGAAAGGGGGCTGAGGCACAATAATTTTACATGTTGTGAACTTCTGAGTACTTGAAAAATTGCAATTAACTTTGCATTATGCTCGTCTTTAGGTTATAATGTAGTCGGACAGATAAAGCCACCATATACAATGAAGGCAGGCGTATGATAAATATTAATAATTGCATTCTTTTATGAATATTATTTAATTCTCATGATTTTCGATAAAGCCTACCGAAATGTCATACATACCCGCTCCTAGATAGATTGGTTGCATTCCGTTTGCAAGATCCCTAATAACATTAAAATGAAATCCGTTCGAAGGAGCACATTGTTCCTGCACCGTCAAACTCTGGATGTGGATTCTAGTAAGCAGTCAAATGGCTTGGCGCTAACAGATGCAGACGTTTTAAGACTATTAACTGAATAGGAATGATAATTTGAGAAGCCGAAGTGTAGCGCCAAAAAGCAGGGGTGCAATGTTGTGAGGGTTATCTCTCTATAGGCATAGGCATAGCTACCAGTGGTGCAACTAGTGGAAAGAACCGGGGCAAGTGGCGAGAGGGGGACCATCTACAACATGTTAGAAAGGATGCTAACAGGGCTGGGGAGGCGTAGGGGGAACCGGGACTTGTGAGCCAAAATATGGCACTACATTGTTTACAGGTGAACAAATTGCCTCTACGCAGTGTAGCACCATTTTCTGGCGCGCAAGCCCCATGGACATTAGTAAAGACAGGAGCCATGCCCACCACCCCAATGGCCATGCCCAGGGGATGAATGTACCCTGGGCATGGCCATTGAGGCCAGCGCTGTGCAGGGGGCCCCAAGTCGGGCCCTGAGCAGTGTTGGGGAAAAAAGAAATACTCACCGGACTTACCTGGGATGGGTCCCCCATCCTTAGGTGTCCTCCTGGTGTGGGTGTGTGGGGGACTCCCGGGGGCCGGGGAAGGGCACCTGTAGGACCTTACAGGTCCCCTTACGCCTTCCCATACCCAGGTGTTCAATAATGGCGCTAAGCAAGCTTAGCGCCATTATTTAAGGCCCCCATCCCTTGTGCTGGATTTTAGCGTAGGGGGATAAATATAGTGCAAAGGCCATATCGTCCTTTTCTGGACGGGAACGCTTACCTTGCATCTCATTGATGCAAGGAAGGTTTTCCCCTCCAGAAAACAACGTAAATTCCATAGCTTTGGCGCTAGATATGTCTAGTGCCAAATGATAAATATGGAGTTAGGTTTGCGCTGAATTAGCGTAAAAAAATTACAGAGTATAAATATGCCCCTTAGTTTTTATCTTGTCACATTTGCTGTGTTTCAAAGTCAAATGTCAATCTCACTTCTGACAAATTGCTGCTTATTCTTCTCACAGAGAGACTGGTGTTTACTTTCCTTTTGCTTAGTGCAAAGCGTGAGGATTTTGTTAAGTGAACTATGTGAATATCTTGCTGGTGTAAAAAGAAAGGTTCTAAAACAACAAAATTTAAATAGCTATAAAGGAACTGTACAAATATTTCAAAATCAATTAATAGGAAAGCACAAATGAAGAGCTTTGTTTCAATTTTAATGTGTGGTGGAAACACATATTTTTATATTGTCAAAACAAATGAAGACACTTTAGTTGGTGATTCACAATGACACACATTAGCTGATACCGATTTTCCACACATTTTCGTTTGAATGCTCTATATTTTTAGCATTTCATATTTCTGTGCAAATTTTGTGGTCATTTAAATGGAAAATGTGCTATCTGTAAATGACGATCACTACCACACCTACCTTTACTAATAAATGTGTGGTAGTTTACTACTAAATGCAATTCCAACTACATACTACACACTCTGCTTCTGAATGGACGTTGGCCATTTGATGCATGGATTTTTCAAAATCCCTTTAAGTTCAGTGATGTAACATGGTTGGCAGCACCACCAGTCATAAAATTGCCCCAGCACCACTGCCTAGAGAGTCCATCATATCCCCTCTATTGCTCAATGTCTACCTAACCCCTCTCACCAAATCTGATGAAATACAGCCTCAACAGTTGCATCTATGCAAATCATTTAAAAAATGGGTTGCCTAGAATAGACCTCTTGAATTCACAACTCAATGGCTGCCTTTGTGCCATACACACATGAATGATGAATAATCATTTAAAGCTCAGTACCACAAAGACAGAGATCATGGCCTGCGGGACTGTGGCAAAAGTGCTAGCCTACCTCCTTATGCCCTAAAGATCTTGAAGCACCTCCATCAACAACAAGAGAAGTTAGAAACCAAGAGTTCAAACCTATCATTGATAGCACAAGTTAACAAAGTCATAAAGAGTGCCTCCTACACAATAAAAACACCACACTACATCTTCTCATACCTTTCATACCAACATAAAATGCAAGTCATTCTCACACTTTTAACCTCCAAGCTTGACTATGCCAACAGCCTATACCTTTGTGCACCCGCATTCATCATACCCAAAATAAAGCTCACCAAAAATGCTTTCGCAAATCTTCATCACCCTCACCCAAAAGAACGCATGACTGCAGTCCAGCAGTCACTCCACTAGCTACCTATAGTTAGAAGGGCAATGTTCAAGTCACTCTTCATTGTCCACAGAGCCTCCCAAGGAAAAGAACTGCTATACCTGCAAGTTAAATTCAAGCAATAAAAACAAACACAACACTGCGTTTCAGAGTTTTGCCACTTATCATCATTCCACCTTGCCATAAAAAATCTGTAGGAGGCACAGCTTTTCAAGTACAAACACTTTCCACACAGGACCCTTCCAGCCACACATACAACGCAGTGTGTAGGCAAGTGCTACAGCACCCTACATAGGAGCAGTAACTGATGTCTGATTCCCGCAGCTGCACGAATTAGACTGATCAGCAGAATCTACTGCTGCACCTGCAGGGGCACTGCAAACTCCTCATTTCACACATACTGAATGGTGGAGCACTGAGCATGCTCACTTTTGTAAATGCAGAGTGCCTCTTTCTGCCCTGGCTGCCTGGTGCCCACAAAAGGAAAAAAGGAGATATCACTTTTTTGCTGAGTGGCTTCTGAAGACAAAATAGTCACAGTAATGACTTTGTTTGGACTGACAGGTGGAGGACAAAGAATGCAGCTAGTAGAAGAACATAGGTTTACTTAGGACAGAGTGCTGGAACTGGTAGAATTAATGATTTGAGCTTTTCTTATTTCACTTTATGCACAGTTAACTTTGAATAACTTAATGGAGTAATGAACAATTATTCCTTATTAAAATCAGAAGTAGGAATAGTTAGCCTTTTGAAACGTTTGGAAACTGGCCAGAATCTCAGAAAACAAGAAGTTGCTTCTCATAGCGAAATACTGATATACAGGGAACTCGAGTAACCATTGTACACAGTCTTGTAATAGAGGTAGGCGAGCCAACAAAATAAAAGGGAGAGCTGTCTGCCTTTGCTCTAAGAGCCAATCTTAGCTGTTAAAGCCCAGGCACGAAATGAGCAATGGGAGCAATTGGCACGGAAATTGTGCAACAAATATTATGTAAACATATGATACTATCCTCAAAACACAAAAAATATTTGTCTGCCAAGCATTTTACCTTAGTGCAATGAGAGGCATTTATGAAAGTGATAGTTTTTACAGATCAAATTAGAACCATTCACACTGTTGCTGGAATAAGAATTTACCTTAAAAAACAAAAGACAAGAGGCGCCTGGCAAAACAGGAAGCTGTTCATTTAATTAAACATTAAGTCTGGGAAAGCAGTGACATACACGGGGTCTGAGGACTGTCTCTTGTTGTTTATTGAATTGAAGCAATTTTTATACATTTCTCTGGGTGCAATGAAGTCATAAAAACATTCCTTCCTGGGTAAAGAATGTGACCGGTTGTCAAGGAGTCATAAATGCAATTCCAGATAGGGAATGCAGGTGGGCCTTGACCTGATGTGGATACAATGTGGGCCTGCGAGTATGTGTCCAGATGTCTGGTCTGTGGAGTGCCTGGTCACTGCATTTTCTGTGTGTGCTGTGACCTGATTGGCTAAGTGTACCTACTACATATGGCACCTAATTTTATGGTGCTTTTTTGAATGCACGCATCCCTCTGGCCATGTATGTTTTATTGGGGCCAATATCCGGAGACTATTGTAGTGTTGCTGCCTATCTGTGGGATCTGATCTAAGTTTTCTAAGTTTTCATGTTTGTGCATTTGACTGCTGGCTAAGTGTTACCCCACCTGTGAGCTGTTAATCATTAACTTTCAGGCCTAGGTTTCAGAGGCCGCCTGACCACATACCTATGTGCTGGGGTTGATGGACATTTCATGACAGGGGAATCTAATAGTGGTGATGTGTCTTTGATCATGTATGAAAATGTATTGTTGGTATATAAAAATGTCTTGTTGGCATGCACATCATCATTGATCAATCAAATATCAACACTTGCACTCCCCACTCTGATGATAATACTATTAGTCAACTAAGAGGTAAGTCAATTGTCATATACAACATTTATGTGGACAATATTCATGTTTTACACAGAGCAACATTATAGTCCATTAGGTCAAGCACAAGAGAGATATTCGTACAGCACACATTGTCACATGTTTCAAGGTTTTCTACTATGAAATAATAAAAAAAATAGGAGGCACAATAAAATAATTGCCTTGGATGAAACAATTTGGTCAAGTGGTCAAGCCAGCATGGATCCCATGTTTTCTGGTCTCACACTGTGTAATTCAGCTACTAGATTGGCATCACTTTCTTAGAGTTTATTGCTTTGTTTTTCATTCTTGCTGCATAAGGCTAGAGTGTGGACATCAGACAGAAACCACAACAAAACTCAGCTTATTTTAAGCTCAAAGACTCAAGAGGACATTGAGCTGAACCAGAGTCTAGCATCTGGTTCCAGACGTCTGTAACTCACCCGCCTCTATACTTTACTGTAGGTAGTCTGTTGCTGAAATAAGCTTAGTTTCTGCTACTATGGTGATACCTCAATTGTATTTGGGAACGTGCACTGCTGCCAAATTCTGCACATTGCATATGTGTGTTTGAGACAGGTCTGGATTGCTGCTGCAGATACTGTCCATGTTCTGTGCATTCAAGGGAAGTTAGCAATGTTTCTAACCGGATCCATATATGTTCTTTGGGAGTAAGGGAAGCGTGTAGTCCAGCCTGGTGCTGACCCTGATTTGTATATGGAAATCCTGATGTGCGTGTGAGTCAGTGTTGCACCCATACACCCTCAGTGCTGTTCCTTACACTTGTACCTTATCAGAAATGCTGCTTATTTGTTGTATCTAAAGGAAGAGGTAAAGTTGTGCTACCCAGTGCCATACTTCCATGTTTTTGAAGGAAGCTCGCAGTGAGCCTGCAGTACTACACTTGTTCCATCTATTTGAAAGGAACTTGCACTCAGGGCCGGCTTTGGCGCTGGTGGCACCTGGTCTGACAGTCCGTTTTGGCACACTCTCAATGATCTCCTTCTCCACAAATTCCATCAGTTCCAATCTCTAGCAGTACCCCCCTCCTTTGCCCCGCCAACACATATTTTTCATTTTTTTGAGCAGTATTGAGTTCACTCATTCTCAGTTTTGTCCTCTGCATGGTACACGTTCTTTGCAGCAGGCACATTATACATCCGCGCTACTTTATGATGAGCAAAAACTGCTACTACGCAAAATTCTGATCTCTCACCAGCAGTAACATTAATCACCAGTGTTATCTCGACATTTTCATTCTTGCCTGAAAACTGCTGGATGCACAAGCAAGGTTATGTGCTTTTAAACCCCTAATTTATTTTTATGATCAGTGCCCCCTACCACAGTTATCGTCCATTGAGGCTTCACCAGTCACATCGCTCTAAAGCCAGTCCTGCTTGAACTGGGTGGCCCTGCATTACCGCACTTGATCCTTGTCTTTGAAGAAAGCTTACACTGGCCCTGCATACTTTACTTGTTTCATGTCTTTGAGTGACGTTTACACTGGTGCCGCAGTACCACACTTATTACATGTCTTTCAAGGAAGGTTGTGATGCTCTTGACCAGTGCTGTATGCCTATGTGTGTGTACTAAAGGCCCTCAGCTAACTTTCTCCCTGTGTTCTATTTCTCTGTTTTTTTAGGTCTGATCAAATGATTGTTTTAGCTGTCTCTACAGTCTCCTGTTTTCTCAAAAATCATGCATAATCATGCTTAGATAAAATGTGCTTTAGGTAAGCCCACTTCAGTTATTTAACAGCATATGAAAGCATACAAATTGGTCAGTGGATCAGTTCTCTTGAGCCATAGGCTTTGATGTCAATGTTTTACTCTGCCAAGTAGACAACCGCTGGACTTTGGGATATCAGGTACTCTGACTAACTGTATTTTGTCTGCTTAGTCTGTGTTACACTGCATCCAGAGAAGTCAGACCTCAAGAGTTATTTCCTTTAGTTCATCCCCCCTCAGCTCACCTGCAAATGCAGTCCAGTACTAATTGAGTAACAAGAGTAGATATCCCTTCCCCCACAAAACATTCCTGCCTGTAACACTGTGGTGAAATAATGGCTGTCTTGGCTGTAAGCTGCAAACAGTGTGCAAGCACAAGGAGAGAGCATAAATGCTCCATATCTTTGTAACCATGTCTGGTCTGTCCTTTTCACGCAATGCAGCACAGCAACTTTGCTTGCTGCCCTGCGTTGCGTTAATATTTTGCAAATTTACCCCTCAGTTGGCATATTTTTTCTTTTGTTTTTCTTTCTTTATTTTAGAAAATGCTTGCTCTACAAAGAAAACCACCACCTTTATTTTTTAGATGGCAAATGGGTCTTGTTTTTATGCCAAGAATCTTCCCTGCAAAAGTACTCAAAGATCACGTAATCTGAAGTGCTGGTCCAGGTGTGCTTTATGGGAGATTAGAAAAAAGAGCTCAAAATTATTACACTAGTTTCTGATGCACCAGATACTCAACTTGTGTATTCTATGCTGCATCTGTTCAAACTCTGCTCCTCCCTAGTGGACTATTGTGTGAGCACTGTGCTTGTGTGAATAAAGGATGGCCACCACATTTTGTGAGTACACTGTGAGGGACGAGTCTGTGTGATAGAAGGATTAACATTGTCTTCTATGACCTCATGGTAAGTGGTCTACAGGTTGAAAGCCCTGCATGTGTTAGTGCAGAGTGAGGCATATGCTTGTGTGAGTTCAGCATTAGGGATGAGTCTATGTGAGGGAAGCAGTGTGAGTGTGGTGTCCCTGCATGTTATGTAGTTGTGTGCATGCACTTTACAAGGGTGAAGCCTATTGGCTTTGTTAATGCATTTTAGGGATATGGCTTTGGCTTGCAGAATGTAGTACCAGGAGTGGAAACTCAACAGTTTGTATGTGTGTGAATGGTAGTTGGGTTTGATATTGCAGATGCAGACTGTCAACGAAGGTTGAGGAGTGTCATTTGCAGCTGACAGAGATGCCACCCTACTGAGGGGCCAGGTTACTTTGCCTGCACTATGGCCTAGGCCAACCTAGTGATGCAACTGCCTCCTGACAACCCTGCTGTCTGTGGTATGATTGGCATCACATAGCCTTCAGTCAGACCACTTCATAGAAATGCCAGTCTTGTGTTGAGTATGGCCTGGATGTGGGGTGCCCCTTCAGCACAGATGGGTAACTGATACAGCAATGAAAGATACGCCACTGCTTAGGGAACATGACCTTACCAGTGTCAAAGATTGTGACAATACCTGAGGAAAGAGTTTCAAAATGTCACATTTATCAGACTACATCCTTGCGTGGCTTAAATTCCATGGCTCACATTACGCTCCTGATTAAAAATATTTGTTTCGGCTCCCAACCTATCTTTAATCTCATCACTACATCGCCTATGTTGGTTTCTTTCTTTTTGTCTGTCCGTACTTCATTCATTCAAATATCTTAAGCATTTTCTTCTTCTATTCTTCTCTTCTCATATTCATTACAAGTGCTAGTTAATCAAATTTTGAATAGCATTTAGCCACTGATTCAAGTTTTTCTTCAAACAAGCAAAATAGAAAGGAAATGTAAACACAAAAAACACAGGGCAATTTCACCCTTCCTCAAACCACCATTAGTGATATCATGTGCTAGCAAGATGTTTGGGTGGGTTCTGCTACTGAAAAGTAAAGGCCGATTGATGCTAGTGGACTTAAGTGTCTGTTTCGTCTCTTCAATATTTACTAACTCCTGTGTTCTACACCCTTTCTCCTTCCACTTTGCTCTTTCATTCCACAATCATACTCATTTGGATCAAGAAACATTTTAAAAACATTTTGCCTGATCCTGAAAGACTTACATTTGGTCACCCTTGCCTTGAAATCAAGGATTACATTTAAAATCTACTGCTTTGCATACTCGATTTTCCATCTCGAAGATCCACAATACTTGACTAATATACTGACTATGTGGTGAACAAGAGGCTTCATGAAGCAAGGACACACTTCCTTAAAACCGCAAGATTTAAAATATCTCAAACCATAAAGCAATCCTTCCCAATGGCAGCTGCACAATAAGGGAAGTCTCTTCAGACAACGCTGAGAACTCAACCCATCCTCTCATTATTCGAGAAACTAAAAAAATGCATTGGACCTGTATGAAATTGGAGTATTAGCTGAGGGGCGTGAGAACCCACCTCAAATAATAATCACAATCCTTGTCAGATTGAATCACAAAAGTCACTAAATAAACCTGTGCTCAAACCCCTGGTAGCTATGGCACAAAGCAGCCAGACTTAACTTAAAGGCAATATGTAGAGTATTTATGCAGTACTTAGAGAGAAATAAAATGAAAACACAAGAATAATCCCAAACCAATGAAGAAAAATGGAGACTAATTCAATAAATAAAATGACGCCAAAGTAACAGACTGGAGGTATGAATTTTCAAAGATTGAATTAAAAATTTAACCAAAGCGCATAACAAGCTGACTGTAGGTATCTGGTACACTACACTGGGTCAAAGTCAAAAGTTGAGGCTTATTGTGATGAATCACTGGTTGAATACAGGGGCCAGGTTCGTCCCGTTGGAAAGGTTTCCTTCTGACTTAGAAAGTTTTCTGGAACGAAAAGTGGTTGTCTACAAGTTGTTGGTGGGGCAAGCTGGTGTGAATGATGGCTTAATGAGGATGGGGAGCAGTGTACAAGGTCTCAGAGTCAATCAGTGGCTGCTTTTCATCAGGCCCGGTTAAGCCATTGAGAAGTTCATCTGCGTTGAGGCTCAGCATCGTATCTGGTTAAGCTTGCACTTAAGCAGGGAGAAGTACACTCTGACCTACAATCAAATGTCCACAATCATTGGGACAGTGCTCTGGAGTCACGGCTCACTCTTAAAGAGGCCATCAAGGGGGACTAAGTCAGGTCTAGGTGGGACTGGTCAGCTGGAAAGCAAGGAAAGGGCTCTGGAAGCTTGTTGTGGCCTGGTAGCCCAATAGTACGTCAGCCAGCTGACTCCTGGAGTCCATTCTGAGGTCCTAGGATTAAGGCAAGCAGGCCCTGTCTTTCTCCAGGGTTCTTCTGACAGCAGGGGAGTCCTTCTTCCAATTCATCACAGGTCCAGGAATGTTTTGAAAAGAGATCTGTGTGATCCAATTTTATGCTCAGTGCCAACTTGTGGGTAGAGGGCAATCCTTTGTCTACCTCATAAAGTAGTTCTGGTCAGTTCCTCCCGTCCCACTGGGTTTGGAGCCAACCTGACTAGCGACACAACCTGGAAGCAGGCTTGGATGTGAGATTCATCTACTTGTGGCATGGTAGATATTCTTTGAAGCTCAGCAAGAGGCTTGACACAGCCCCAAGACCATCTTTTGTTAATTCTTGGCAGAAGTTGAAAGGGTAAGTTCAATCATAAACCGAGGTTTACACCACATTTACCTAAACTAACCCACTATTCTAAACATCCATATGCAAAAGAGAAATCAATGCACCTGTCATCCACTACGTAATAAAATAAACATATCTTGCTCACATCCATGTACTTGGAGTTATTGAAGCACACTTTACTATTTTTTCTCCATTTTTCGTAAAAACTGCCTGTTAATTGCACGTATTTTGTTTCCATGTAAAGATTAATAATACAAACGGTACAGATGTACTTTATAAACATTTTAAATAAATACATATGCTCATTCTTCAATTGTCTCTAAGATTATAGCCCTCAGTCCTACTATCCATTTTTGTCTGTTTTGTCATTTCGCTCTTGCTTCTCTCTCATTCTTTCATCTCATTCTTCATCTGTTCATTAATCATCTCTCTTCCTTATTTTTGTCTCTGCTATGAATCTCCTGCTGGCCGTATTAAATCCTCCTCAGGTTTGTTTTGCTGTTCTTCCCAACCCTTTGTAACCCTTTAATTTACTCTCTTTCCATGTACCATTTTACGACTAACTAGAGAGAACTGAAGATCTCATCAGAACTCTTGTCATCCATTGAGATGTCTCCTGTCTATTTCGATATTTCTAGGACCAAACTAATTACACTTTTACTACGGCTTGAAACAAATTGAACAATGCTGTGTGCTATAAGACCTAACATGTTACCTACAATGCTATACTGAGGAAGCAATAACAAAGCTTGAGATTATAAGTGTCATTGGCGATGATTGACGTGTAGTCATTTTTCAGTTAGTATTAGCCATGTCAACAAGTCATTCGTGCCTAAGTCCACAAGAGAAGGGTTGTTTGTTTTCTTAGATTGTCTACATGATTTATTTTGTATAGTTTGTGTAATCTTTCACTGAGTATTGTATTATATACTTTTTGCGTAATGAAGGTGAATTTAGATGAATGCCTGACGCTGCTCATGGTCATCCATGCTCGTTCTTTGCTCCTCTACTGATAGATTTTAATGTTGCCCTTTTTATTCCACGTCCTGTTAACTCCTGCGTCATCCTTGATGGTCTGCTGTGCGTGTAAAATACACCTCCTTTAAATTCCATCAATTCCATGCCCTACTGCTGCAAAATTTTAAATCTGTGGTATAAATTCCAAATACCGTTGACTTGACCCTCAGCTCTCAACATCGAAGAATGCCTCATACTCCAAGTTAGTTGAAACTTATATGCTCCCTCACTCCAAATGCAACTTGCCCCTGAAACTTCATATATCTCTTCTCCCTCCAAATTCATCAGATTTCCACAACTTACTTCCAATTACTTTGACCTCTTACCTGTCACTGTGAACTACATTATATCACATTGAGCCAGTTCGGATGTGGGCCCTATTGCAGGATATTGTATCCTACTGTGACTTTGTCCCATAGATGTTATTTTCTGACACACTGGACTGCTCTGTATAATAGTTAGAGGTGGGCAGAACTGGTGGAATTTGATTCCACAGAATTCCATGGAATTGCATTAAAATTCCGTATGATCTTGTGGAACTCAGTGGCGGGCAGAGTGGGCATTTGCACGATTTTCCTAGCTCAAAATGCACACTCTGTCCAAAAATGGACGCAAGGATGCGCTAATAAATAGAGGTTGCAAGTACCAAATCCACTGCAGTGCATACCCCTCGGATTCCTTACATACTCTCCAGTAATCACTGAAGAGTATGGAAGGGCACCAATGGAGATGCCATGTAGTGCATAACCCTCAAATGCATACAGTAGTTGCTAAACAGGGCCAGAAGAGAGAGATGTCCCTAAACATAGAAAGACTGCTCTATCTTCCAGCCCTGTTTAAAAAACAAACACCGCAGATTAATTGCGCCAGCAGAGCAGCAACATTTATTAGCAATTCTGTATTACAAGAGTAACGTGGAATTACAAAATTCCTCTGATTCCGCCAGCAGAATTAATAAATCCACCTAGGCTAATAATAGTGTGCAACATTATCACATTGGGACAAACGATGCAATATGGAGTCACACGGAGTGGCACTTTATCACAGCGTGCAAAATTGTGGCACACTATGTGAAACTGTCATATTGAGTCACATAGCAATTTATTGTACCCCAATAACATATTGGGCCCTTCTGTGTCACATAGTATAGTGTACTCGTATTGTTCCACAATGTTCTATTGCATAAATCATGTGGTGTTTTTCAACACTGTTATGTGGTGGTAAACAGTCGCGTTGTGATATACAGTTATTTTGTACCACAAGCTGTCATAGTGCATGACTTTGTGTTATTGTGTGCCCCATTATGTTATATAAAGACAGTCATACTATGATGTGCAATGTATTATTTTGTCATACTGTTATATATAATGCCACACTATATCACGCCATGTCGCACATTGTATTGTGTCACACTATGAATATATTATTCGACTCAGTTATACCATCATGTCGAGTCATAATGTTTATAATGGTCCACAATGTATTAGACCTTAAGCAAACTGCAGATCGGCAACAAACAAACAAAAACAGAAAAAAACAGAGATCATAGAACTCAAAACCTCTATCTAGTACAGTATCACCCACATCTCACATGGTCATGTTATCATGCTAGCCCAAAATCTCTCCCCCCAACACAGTCAACTAAGGTCCCAAAAAATTAAATATTAAACATTAATAGTTAGCTTCAAAATGCTAACACTTGCAAAGACATGTAGTGACTAATGTTTGCAATTTATTGTACCTTGTCTCTATGCACCCAGCCACTTTCAGTGCCTCTTCTACCACTGCCTTTTTTAGAATTCCCTTGGTGCACCATATGTGAAAACATGTGCAAGCCCAAAACTCGTACCTATATATTAATATATTTAGATTGGCAAAGGGTGAAGTGGAGTAAAGTGGAGGGGCATAGTGTGGAGTGGCACAGAGTGGAGTGGCGTAGAGTGGTGTAGAGTTGAATGACAGAGTGGAATAGCTTAGACTGGGACTGGAGTTGCGTAGAGTTAAGCGACATAAAGTAGATGGAGTACATTAAACTTGCGTAGAGTGGAGTGATGTAGAGTGGAATACCATGGAGAGGAGGGGCAAATATTGGAGTGGCATAGAGTGGAGTGGCGAAAATTAGAGTGGTGTAGTGTGGCACGGCATAGACTGGAACAGCATAGAGTGGAGTAACCTGGAGTGGATTGATGTAGAGTTGAGTGGCATAGCATGGAGTGACATACAGTAGAGTGGCGTAGAGTAGGGTGGTGTAGAGTCAAATAGAGTGGTGTGGAACGGAGTGGCAAAAAGTGGAATACCATAGAACAGAGTGACGTAGCGTACAGTATCACAGAGTGGAGTAGAGTGGCATAGCACAGACTAGAGTAGCGTAGAGTAAAGAGGCATAGAGTGGCGTTCAATAGAGTTGTTTAGAGAAGAGTCGCATAGAGCACTGGGCATAGAGTTGAATAGCGTAGAGTGACGTGGTGTAGTATGGAGTGGTATGGAATGGAAAGGCATAAAGTGGAGTGACATGGAGTGGAGTGGCTTAGAGTGGAGTGACGTAGAGTGCAATACTGCAGAGTTGGGTGACAGAGTGGTATAGAGTCAAGTAGAATAGAGTGCAATAGTGTAGAGTGGAATGGTGTAGTGTACTGTGGTACAGAGTGAAGTGGCATAGAGTGGAGTGGCGTGGACTGTAGTGGTGTAGAGTGGATTTACTTAAAGTGATGTGGTGCAGAGTGGAGTGGAGTGGCGTAGAGGGGAAGAACATAGAGTAGAGTGGCATGGAGTGGAGTGGCACCGAGTGGAATACCATAGAGTAGAGGGATGTAGAGTGGCATGGAGTCGAATGATGTAGAGTTAAATTGCAGAGAGTAGAGTGGCGTGGAGTGTAGTGGTGTAGAATGGAGTTGCATAAAGTGGAGTGGAGTGGTGTGGAGGGGAAGAGCATAGAGTGGAGTAGCATACAGTAGAATGTTGTTGAGTAGAGAAGCATGGAGCTGAATAAGTAGAGTGGAGCGAGATAGAGTGGAGCAGCATAGAGTGGAGTGGCATAGAATGGAGTGGCATAGAAAGGAGTGGCGTAAAGTGGAATAAGAGAGTGGAGTGGCATATCGTAGAGTGGAGTGAATAGGTGGAGGGGCATAAAGTGTAGTGGTGTAGAGTGGAATATCATAGAGTGCAGTGGTGTACAGTGGAATAGCGTAGACTGGGGTGGCACAGAATGGGATGTCATAGAGTGGCACAGAGTGAAATAGCGTACAGTGGAATCGCTTAGAGTAGAGTGGTGTAAAATGGAGTGGCATAGAGTGTAGTAGAACAGAGTGGAATACCATACAGTAGAGTGTTGTAGAGTGAAGTAAGGTAGAATCAGGTGGTGTGGAGTAGAGTAGAGTAGAGTGGCATAAAGTAGAGTGGCATACAGTTAAATGGTGTAGAGTGAAGTACAGTAAAGTAAAATGACGTACAGTGAAGTGGAGTTGAGTACAGTAGAGTGATGTAGGGCAGAGTGAGGTGGAGTAGAATGAAGTGGAGTTGAGTAGAGTGACATACAGTGCAATGAGTAGAGTGAAGTAGGGTAGTGTGAACAGGGTGAGAGCAGAGTGGGATACAGTAGAGTGGCGTACAGCAGATTGGCACAGAGTACATTAGCATAGAGTAGAGTGGCATAGATTAGGGTGAAGTACAGTGCCTTGGGGTTCCGTACAGTACAGTCACATACACCAAAGTGAAATAGAGTGGCAAAGAATAGAGTGGGGCTCAGTGAAGTGGCAGAGAGTAGAATGGCATAGAGTACAGTAGAGTATAGCACAGTGTCATAGAGTGAAGTGGGGTAGAGTGAAGTGAGGTACACTAGAGTGGAGAAGAGTAGATTGACATAGAGTAGAGTGTCATACAGTGAAGAGGGGTAAAGTGAAATGGAGTAGAATCATATTGGCATAGATTGTCATGAAGGAGAATGTCATGGGGTAGAGTGAAGTGGAGAAGAGTGGGGTAAAGAAGAGTATCATAGAGTGGAGTGGCATAGAGTAGAGTGGCATCGAGTAGAGTGGCATAGAGTGGAGTGGAGTACTGTGACTTTCAGTGTCACACAGTACAGTGGCATAAACTAGAGTGGCTTAAAGTGGAGTGGTATAGAGAAGAGTGGGGTACAATGAAGTGGGGTGAGGTGAAGTGGTTTAGAGTAGAATGGCGACGAGTAGAGTAACCTACAGTACAGTGTAAAAGAGCGAAGTAATGTACAGTGAAGTGAGGTACAATAGAGTGGTATACAGTAGAGTGGCATACAGTTGAATGGCATACAGTGAAGTGGAGTGCAGTGAAGTATTGTAGAATCTGTGACATAGATCGTTGTAGCCAGGAGTGTCATGGAGTAGAGTGAGGTGTAGTAGATTAGAGTGATTTAGAGTAGAGTGGCATACAATGTAGTGGTGTAGAGTGAAGTATAGTAGAATGTTGTGGAGTACAGTGGAGTGGCAGAACTTTTGGACATATGTAGTAGCAAAATTTCTAAATTGATTTCATACAAGTTTTCAAGAATATAGATTAAGGTGTGGGGAGGGTCATTTTTCTTATTTCTAGATTTATATAAATTGTTTCAATACTTTTTCAAAAGACAATACTATTGGCCAATGATAGCCCTTAAAACTTACAACTATATTGTTTCTACTACTCTTTTGGTTTGCTCTGGGGTTTATTGTAAAATCTAAATTGCTAGTGTGTTTTAAATGCATAGTTACTCATGAGGCACTTTAGCAAACTCTGCAGAGGTAGGGAAGTAATTTTTGATGTTTTAAATATTTCTATGTTTTTAAAAAGTACAGCGGTACCTGTGGTGATATATATGTGTGTGCGTGTTTGTGTGTGAGTGTGTATGTATATATGTGTGTCTAAAGATATATATATATAGATATACGAATATGTACATATATATATATATATATATATATATATATATATATATATATATCATAGTTATAGTTAGGACCTAGTTTCTACACAATAAGCATTTTTTGTTTCGCTAATAACTTTGGCACCGCTTGATGAATCGTCACAACATTTTCCCAAAATATGCGACGCTCACCTCAGCGTCCGTCTGGAAAATCTCGGGGCGATCAGTCAAGTGGGGGCCGAGGAAAATGGAGTGTCCCAAAACACTGCATCCCCATGCATTTTTCCAAAGGAATTTTGGAAAGGAATAGTGCCAGAACCTTTGGATGGAATTACACCAAATTTGGCAGAAAGGTAACTCTTGGTCTAGAAAGCAAACTTTTAGTTTTTTGGTGTTCGCTTTTGAGAAATTAAAGAAAAAACGAATTTGTATATATAGGCCTGGAAAGGCTCCGCAAACTCTCCTGATCTCGTGCTGAGATCTGATTGGCTCCCAACACTTCAACAAGGAAGTGTTGGCAGCCATTTTGGGACTCAGCTTCAGCCAAGTCCCAGAAAAAAAGATTTAAAAAAAGAAACAAGGCCAGGGTAGGTTCATCCTGACCCCTTAAGCTCTGGTGCTGAATTCCTAGAGGGAGACCCTCCCTCCACCCCAGAGCAAAAAAGTACTTTTTCAAAAATGTTCGGGGGGGATGTGGCGCATCCAAGAAAAATTAAGAAAAAAAATCAAGCACTGGATCTCGCACTTGTTTAAATAAAGGGCCAGGTGGGCCAGGTCCCAGGTCCCAGGGGCATTGAAATTTTGAATGTGGGGAGGCCACCTCACCAGGGCTGAATAAGTTGAAGGGGGCTGTGTGTCCCTCATGGAAGAGCCAATGATAGACCTGGGGACCGCCACTCCCCAGTGCCTGCTCCTGCTATTTCCTAGGGTGCCCACCCCCGGGACATTGCTGTTTACTCTGACTTAGTGGGAGCTTTTGACAGCTCCTGCCAAGTCTGAGCAAACACTCTGGTTCCAGCACAGACAGGGAGCTGCATGGTTAGCAAAGCTGACTCCTGCAGGTACCTTCAGGCTCCCCCATGTTCCCCAACGGTGATGACTGGGTGAGCCGGGACGCGTAGGAGCTCCCTTCATGCTCCACGGCTGAACACCGGCTCAGGAAGGACGCGCGCTTGAAGGCAGGTGCGTCTGTGGCTGCGCCGCGTTACTGAAATGCAGAAAGCCAGTTCAGATTCCTCTCCCCCCCCCGCTTTTCACCACTTGCCGCTTGGTGGGGATTTGAAAACTCTCCCTTGGATTCCTCTGGCTGTCGTTTTCAGTCCCAAAGAGGTCACATGAGGGCTGGCACTGCACGTTTGGAGTTCCGCCCTCAGGAGAGGAGGACTGGAAACGGAGGTGAGGTGGGGGCTATGGACTGCAATACTCTTTTTTACTGAAGGAACTTTCTCAAAATGAACATGAAATAAGTTACTCTGCTGCGAGCTCTATCTGGTGCAGTAAATTTTTCTACATCTTTTTCACAGTTACACATTGTGAGTGTTGGAAAGCGGTTGGTTAAAAGGACACTGCCCCCCTGCAAAATATTTTTTCTAGCGCAAATTGGCATGAGGCCAGTTCTCTTTTTTAGAAGCCTGTTGTGCAGGTGGGGAGAGAAAGGGGGCTGCATGTCATTTGTAAGGGCAAGGAGCAGCGCTGTATAATGCCCCAATCTCCACACTATCCTCAGCGAAAAGGACGCCCTGCCTCTAGGGCTCCTAAAGCTGCTTGCATTGCTAAACCAAAAGCGCCCAGCCCCATCCGACAATCACCTGAATATGGATTTGTCTTCAACTACCGTCCCTCCACCGACTATCGACTTAGCTCTCAGGGACTCTGCTCCTCACAGCCTACCGCCCTCTATGACTAGCTCGCAAAATGCTGGTTTTGACTCTCCGCTGGCAGAAGCTAGGAGCCCTGACTTGGACTTGGATTTAAATTTGCAGTCAATGAATAAGGTTAGCCCACCTCTGAATCAATCAGCCCTGAGCTGTAACGCCGAAGCTTCTCACAGTTGGGCTTTGGATATGTGCGCAGGCTCCAAACTACTCTATCCTCTGTTTGGTGGATTGGTGAAGGGCCCAAAGGCTGGTGCTCCTACATTGACTGGTGACTCTGCCTCTGCCTCTGCTCCTCAGGCAAACAGCTCCCTACTTGATCTTTCCCGCAAGTCCTGCGAGTCAATATCTCTGTCAGGGATAAGCACTACAGCCGGGCCACCTGAACTCCTCCGTTAATGGACCCTCTGAATCGGCCCCAGATCAGCTGAACTTTCAAGAGGGTTTGTTTTCTCATGCACCCAGAGAAAAGGCAAGCTCCAATATCCTTTCAGAAAATTTGCTCCGTCAGATCTTGTCTGAGTTAAAAGCTTTGAAAATTTCACAGAACGAGGCTAATCAGAGAACGGAATCACAACTGAATCTAATTTCGAGAAATATACAGCAACTTAACTCACGTATTAAGGAGGTTGAACAGCGAGTATCTGACCTGGAGAATGCTTGCCTCATTGTGGAACTGTCAGTGGCAAAATGGCAAGCAGATTTGTTAGACTTACAGATCTGGCTAGATGATGCTGAGAATCGTTCACGCAGAACAAACTTGAGATTTACAGGAATCCCTGAAGGGCGCGAAAATGGACAGACTGTCACAAACTTAATCTCGGACCTTATCCTGCAGCATGTTCTCTCAGAACCAGTGAATATACATTTGGATCTTACCATCATGCAGGCCCATCAGGTTCCCGCAGTACAGCCACCTCATGCAAAGTATCCTCAAACTATCCTCATTAATTTTGGTGATTTTCATGTCAAGGAACACATTCTTCAACAAGCAATTAAGAGTAAAGTACATCAGGTCCCTGGTGATTTCGGCTTCAAAATTTTCTAAGATATGTCTGTGGCGGCTGCACATCGGAGGAGAGAATTGAAAGGGATGATTCCAGCATTCAAAAAAGCCGGTGCTCCAGCAGGACTTCTACAGCAATCTAAACTTTTTTTAGCAAAGTATTTTTTCAGGGACATTCTAATTTAATTCATACAGTTGATGCTGCTAAGACTTTGTTGCATTCAATTCAGAAGCAGTCGGGGCAGAGGGAGGGGAGAGGGGGGCAGGAGGGGAAAAAATATGATTAGGAGAGGGGGGAAGGAGGATAGACTTTGCACTGGGAGGGGAAACGCTGCTTTAGAAAGATGGATTTCATAGAGTGTATATCAATGCGTCTTTATGGTACTTATATTCCAGTCCTTTCGAGTCTATGGTGTAGGGCGCCATGCCAAGGTACCCGATTAAAGAAGGATGGGGTATAGGGGCGGGGGGTGGCCACGGATTGCTCAGACGGGAGGACCCAAGGCTTCAGCCACCCAAGGGTTGGGATGCGGGTTGGGGGTGGGTGTTGGGAGGGTTTGTAAGTGGTGCAGGATCCGGGTTTTCCACAGTAAATAGTAGCTACGCGTATTTCAGAATGGTTAAGGTTATAGAGGGGGTGATGTTAATTAGACCAGGTTTAGATCATTTATTTCCTCGGCGATCTTCTATGAGAACTCAATGGCAAGGTTAAATTCTTCATTAAGAATAGTTTCCTGGAATGTCAACGGGTTAAATAATCAGAGGAAAAGGTCTGTAATTGAAGAAAGGGTAGGTGCCCTAAATCCCTCAGTTATTCTTTTACAGAAAATGCATATCCCAGTTAAAAAAGTTGCGGGCTTCCACATGTTTAAAAAGATGGCCGATTTGAAGGTGGTTGCCGCAGCCTCAGCAGCCCACAGAGGCGTTGCGGTCTTTCTAGCTAGAGGCCTCAATGCACAGCCACTTGACTTTCTTTGCGATCCCAAAGGTTGATGGTGCTGGGTGCACTGTTTAATTGCCAAAGAAAGATTTGTCTTCATTAGCTTTTATGCACCCCTGCTAGATGATCCAGTTCCTTATGTAGGATTGTTTCAGTCCCTTTTGCAATTATCAGGTAAAATTATTATTGGAGGGGATTTTAACTTTCTTCAGGATCCAATTTTGGACACCACTGTTAGGGGTAAGAAACAACATAAGCCTGGAGTTGCCAAAGATTATGGTGGTCATTACAACCCTGGCGGTCGGTGTTAAAGCGTAACAGGTTGGCAGAAAAAAAAAATGGAATTACGACCGTGGCGGAAACCACCAACAAAGACAGCCACTTTAACACTCTGACCGCCACGGCGGTACAAACAAACAGCGTGGCGGTCACCGCCAACAGACAGGCGGGAGACCATGCACCGCCCACAGTATCACAACCTACCAATCCGCCACCTTTTCCGGGGCAGATTCACCGCGAACAAAAACACGGCGGAAACAGGACTTCGAAGGGAAAACGCTCACCTCTGCACACCCCACGAGGAACCAGGACGCCATGGAACCCGAGCTCCACATTTTACCAGCCTTTATCTTCTTGCTCCTCTACCAGGAGCACGAACGCCGGCAGCGAAGACCACGGTGAGTACTGCACCTACGACACAGGGGAGGAGGGAGGGAAAAAACTGTGACACACACACGCAACACCACCACCCCCACCCTCACCCACGACAACACACACACTAATACAGCATGATACATTACAGTTACACCCCCAACCCCCCCAGAAGAATGCAAAGACAAAAGGAAATGAGGTGAACGATTGTAATATATTAAGGGGCATATTTATACTCCATTTGCACCGGAATTGCGTCGTTTTTTTTTAACGCAATTTCAACGCAAAACTAACTCCATATTTAAACTTTGGCGATAGACGCGTCTAGCGGCAAAGTCCATGGAGTTAGCGTAATTTTTTTGCGTCGACACCTACTTTGCGTTAATTATATGCAAGGTAGGCGTTCCTGTCTAAAAAATCGACTCCGAGGCATGTGTGTCGGATTTATACTCCCGGGCAAAATTCACGCCCGGGAGTGGGCGGATCAAAAAAAATGACGTACGGCCGCTTTTGAGCCGTTTTTTAGCGCCTGCAAAAGGCAGGCGTAAGGGACCTGTGGGCTCTGAAGGAGCCCAGAGGTGCCCTCCCATGCCCCCAGGGACACCCCCTGTCACCCTTGCCCACCCCAGGAGGACACCCAAGGCTGGAGGGACCCATCCCAGGGACATTAAGGTAAGTTCAGGTAAGTATTTTTTTTATATTTTTTTGTGGCATAGGGGGGCCTGATTTGTGCCCCCCTACATGCCAAAATGCCCAATGACCATGCCCAGGGGACAGAAGTCCCCTGGGCATGGCCATTGGGCAAGGGGGCATGACTCCTGTCTTTGCTAAGACAGGAGTCATTTCCATGGGGGTTGGGAGTGAAAAAAAATGGCGCAAATCGGGTTGAGGCGAAAAAATTGCCTCAACCTGACTTGCCCCATTTCTTGAGGCCCAAGCCCCATATCCCCCTACGCCGGCGCTGCCTGGTGTACGTCGTTTTTTTTAACGCACACCAGACGGCGCCGGCGGCTGACGCCGGCTAACGTCATTCAATAAATACGGCGCCCGCATGGCGCTTCAGAATGACGTTAGCCGGCGCTAATTTTTTTGACGCAAAACTGCGTTAGCGCAGTTTTGCGTCAAAAAGTATAAATATGGGCCTAAAATTCAGTAGTCAAATAATATACATACACTATTTACAAATATATATTCCAAAAATATTAGTCCAGGGTATTCCACCCTTAAAGTCCGTGGACCACTGGGCCTCAAATGCATGGGCGAGGCCCACACAAGATACCCGAACAAGACGGAGAGAACACGGCAGGGGCATCAGATAGAAATAAAACAGGCACCTCAGGGGGAAGGGAAAGGGGGGGCACCTCAGCTGGTTGTGGGCACAACGCCAAATCCACGAGGGGCCCCATGCCCACTGTTCAATCCTGGGGAGTGGAAAGCCACAGTCTCTCAAGTCTCTACAGTGGGTGGGTTGCCCACTGTTCAATCCTGGGGAGTGCAAAGCCACAGTCTCACAAGTCTCTACAGTGGGTGGGTTGCCCACTGTCCAATCCTGGGGAGTGCAAAGCCACAGTCTCACAAGTCTCTACAGTGGGTGGTTTGCCCAATGTTCAATCCTGGGGAGTACAAAGCCACAGTCTCTCAAGTGGATAACAGTCTCCACTGGTTCTGGAGGGGGCTTGGTGCCCAGAGTGCTTCATCCTGCCAAGGACAGAGGTAGTGGATGTGATACTCCTCTGGTTCTGGAGGGGGCTTGGTGCCCAGAGTGCTTCATCCTGCCAAGGAAAGAGGTAGTGGATGTAAATCTCCACTGGTTCTGGAGGGGGCTTGGTGCCCAGAGTGCTTCATCCTGCTCGTGGCAGCCTCAGTAGCGTCAGTGTTTTTGGCGCTCATGGGCCTGCGGTGCTTGTGGTGGCGGTGTCTTTGGCAGCGGTGCTTGTGGCGGCGGTATCCTTGGCAGCTGTGCTTATGGCGGCAGTGTCCTTGGCAGCGCTTCAGCTGCTGGCAGTCCTGTCTTGGGCAGCGGGGCTGCTGCTGGCGGTCCTGTCTGGGCAGCGGGGCTGATGCTGGCGGTCGCCTCCTGGCCAGCAGGGCTGCTGCTGGCAGTCGCCTCCTGGGCAGCGGGGCTGATGCTGGCGGTCGCCTCCTGGTCAGCGGGGCTGATGCTGGCAGTCGCCTCCTGGCCAGCGGGGCTGCTGCTGGTGGTCGCCTCCTGGGCATCAGGGCTGATGCTGGCGGTCGCCTCCTGGCCAGCAGGGCTGATGCTGGTGGTCGCCTCCTGGGCAGCGAGGCTGATGCTGGCGGTCCTGTCTGGGCCAGTGGGGCTGATGCTGGCGGTCACCTCCTGGGCAGCGGGGCTGATGCTGGCGGTCCTGTCTGGGCCAGCGGGGCTGCTGGCGGTTGCCTCCTGGGCAACAGGGCTGATGCTGGCGGTTCTGTCTGGGCCAGCGGGGCTGATGCTGGCGGTCGCCTCCTGGGCAGCGGGGATGCTGCTGGTTGTCCTGTCTGGGCCAGCGGGGCTGCTGCTGGCCGGCACCTGAGCAGCGGGGCTGATGGCGGTCTACTCTGCCGTGCTGATCTTCACAGACTTGCCGGGTTTCTTGTGCCCCTTCCCCACCTTGGAAGGTGTCGCAGCTGACTCCACACTCCCACCTGTACCCCTGGAAGCGGGTTTGCTGGCTGGTGTCTTCCCCCTCTCCCGCCGGGCACTGGCCAACTTTTGATGCTTGAAAGGTGGGGGACTGTCCGTGCTCTGGCTCCTTGCCACACTGGCTGCCCTGCTGTCTGGTGGACTCCAGAATCCAGTGACTACTGGCACCACTGGTCCCGCCGAAGTTGTGGCTGAGGTGCTAGGTGGGGACCTGGAGAGTCGGGCCCTAGGAGACTGACGGGGTGGGGGAGGTGAGGGAACGAGGTCAAGGGTGGACAGGAAAAGTTTCTTAGGAACACTGGGATGGGTAGCTGGAGGGGTTTTGGGAGTGGAGGAAGAGGTTGTGGTTGTAGGAGGTGTACGTTTGGTGACTTTGGGTGAAGGTGCATGCGCTGGAGGCTGTCGTGAGGTGGATGGCTGTTGGGTGGGTGCCTGCGTTTGTGTACCTTGGGAGGTGGCGTCACAGACACACTGGGAGAGGACACAGGGGATGTGTGAATGGTAGTGGGCGTGGTGAGTGCACGTGAGTGGGGTGTGGTGGTGGGTGTGCTGATGATGGAAGTAGTGGCTGTAGATGTAGTGCATTCAGGTGTGAGTGGAGACGAGACAGGGAGGGAGGAGGGAGACGAGGAGGAGGGGGACACAGTGGAGGAAGTAGATGTTGGTATGTCTGCATGTGTGTGATGCTTGCGTGAGTGCCTGTGGGGTGTGTGGTGCTTATGTTTGCCTGAGCTTCCTTTGTGTGTTGAGGTGTGTGCATGCTGGTCTGATGGTGTGCTTGGGATAGGCTGAGGTACAGGGGATTGGGTCTGGGTGGAGGAAGTTGGAGGGGGGAGGCTAGAGACAGGGACAATGGCTGCCATCAGTGCTGAGGCCAGAATCTGAAAGGCTCGCTGAAGGGCTACCTAACCAGAATGAATGCCCTCCAGGAATGCATTGGTTTGTTGCAACTGTCTCTCTCCACCCTGGATGGCATTCAAAATGATAGACTGCCCAACAGTGAGGGACCTGAGGAGGTCAATGGCCTCCTCACTGAGGGCAGCAGGGGTGACTAGGGCAGGGGCTGAGGTGCCTGGGGTGAAGGAGATGCCCATCCTCCTGGGTGAGCGGGCACGGGGCAAAGGCTGAGGGGCTGCTGGGAGGGCAGTGCTGGAGGGGCGGTGGCGGCTGTACCTGTAGATGCGGGGGGCACAGATGGGGCCGCCACCACAAGGGAGCTCCCATCAGAGGACAAGTCCGTATCACTGGTGTCAGCTCCTGTCCCTGCCGTGGAGCTCCCCTCGCACTCCGTCCCACTGGTGAAATCAGTCTCCATAGTGTCGCCCTCCAGGGCCATGTGTGATGCAACTCCCTCCTGCTCCGGTGCCACTGCTCCTCTGCCTGATGATGCTAATGCACACATGTACAGGGAGACCACAAAAAGGGGGGGGAGACAGAAGAAAGACATGTTGAGTGCATGCATTACCGCTACCGTTGGCGGACACGACAGACACAGAAGCCCCCTGCACTACGCTGCGCACTTGGGATCCACTATTCAATCCCTGGGACAAGGCCTACAAGGCTATGGCCGATATCTGCACACATGGATGTCACAGGAGCCTGACTAGGTGTAGTTGGCACTGTATCCAGATGTGGGTAGCACAGGGTCTGCCTGAAAAAGGGGACTTAACTAGCACGCTCGCCCTGGCCTAGGGAAACCCACAGCCCACCTCCCCCACGCAAACACCTCCACTGCGCGCTGAATCAGCAGAATGAGAGTGTACTCACCCCCTTTTTGCTGCTGTGATGCCATCAAGCGCCCATCCAACTCCGGGTACGCCACGGCCAGGATACTGAACATCAGGGGAGTCATGGTGCGACGGGCACCCCTCCCACGTTGGGAGGCCATCCCCAGCTGGGCCTCCGCCGCCTTCTTGCTCCAGCGGCGAATGTCCTCCCGTCTTTTATGGCAGTGGGTGCTCCGTCTGTGATAGACCCCCAGGGTCCAGACGTCCTTGGCGATGGCACACCAAATATCCTTCTTCTGGTGGGCGCTGACCTGCATGAATTGTACAGGGGAAAAAGAGAAGTTATTACCAACTGCACCGTCAGTCATTGGCCCGCATCCCTATCCTTGCCATGTGGCACATGCACTCACCGTCGTTTCATGCACGCATCATTCTCCCCCCCCACCCATGTTTCATCCACACCACTCCACACAGGCATTGCCCATACAGCATGCTCACAATGAACTTACCAGCTTGTCTGGAGGACCGTAGAGTAGCGTGTACTGGGAAGGACCCCATCCACGAGTTTCTCCAACTCTTCCGTGCTGAAGGCAGGGGCCCTTTCCCCAGACGTACGAGCCATTGTCTCTTCCAGACTGAGGTCACAGCAGCACTTGCAGTGTAGGTCCTCTCCTGTCGAAGATCAGGTATCGAGTGATTGAACAGATAGAACATGGCAGTCACGTCCGCGGCGGGGCATACCGTTACCGCCGGTGTACATCATAATTGGCTCCTGGGACCCATTGGGTCCAATGTTAACCAATGCAGAATTGCGCCGCGGTCTTCGACCGCCTACCGTAAAGGTGTACAACGCCAGCGCAGTTACCTCACATCCCATTGTCCCACTTTACAGGTCAGGCAGCTGCCATTTCAGGGGCCCACATGGCTTTATTTTTAACTGCGTCACACATACCTACGCCTTGCCTCAACACTCATACAGGCAAAATTTGGGTTATGAATGGTTTTCTGAGTAAGTTGTGTTTATGTCCCTCACAGTTGGTTGACTCTGTGCTCGCTGTTCTCCTTCATAGGCACCGTCCGCTGGGACATGTGAGGAGATGGCGGCATCGTCCGGTGTACAGACCGCAGGTGGACCTGTCAAAAAAGGAGGAAAGACATATCATCATCACCTACAGGCTTGATCGTGCCAAAATCCTGGAACTGTGTGCCCAGTTGGAGCCAGACCTGATGTCAACTATCTGCCATCCCACAGGAATCCCCCCTCAAGTGCAGGTGCTGTCAGTACTCCATTTCCTTGCAAGTGGGTCTTTTCAAACTACAGTGGCCATAGCATCAGGGATGTCCCAGCCTATGTTTTCCAACGTGTTGGCCAGAGTGTTGTCTGCCGCGCTGAGTGGAGGATTTGCCTACAGTGAAAGGTGACTTCTATTCCCTTTGACATATCCCCAACATCATAGGTGCCATTAATGGGACACATGTGGCCTTGGTCCCCCCCTCGCAAGAGTGAACAGGTGTACAGAAATCGGAAGAGTTACCATTCGATGGATGTGCAGATGGTGTGTTTGGCCGACCAGTACATCTCCCATGTTAATGCCAAATTCCTTGGCTCAGTGCATGACGCTTACATCCTGCGGAATAGCAGCATCCCTTATGTGATGGGGCAACTCCAGAGGCACCGTGTGTGGCTATTAGGTGAGGACATGGACCCAAAACGGTGTGACTAGGTGTCTGGGTCTGGGGATGTCCCTAGAAGTTAGTGTGTGTCTAACAGTTGTCCATCGCCATTTGCAGGTGACTCTGGGTACCCCAACCTGTCATGGCTACTGACCCCAGTGAGGAATCCCAGGACAAGGGCAGAGGAACGCTACAGTGAGGCCCATGGGTGAATTAGGAGGATTATAGAGCGGACCTTCGGCCTCCTGAAGGCCAGGTTCTGGTGCCTCCATATGACAGGTGGTTCCCTATTCTACTCACCAAAGAAGATGAGCCAGATCATCGTGGCCTGCTGTATGCTTCACAACTTAGCTTTGCGATGACAGGTGCCTTTTCTGCAGGAGGATGGTCCAGATGGAGGTGTTGTGGCAGCTGTGGAGCCTGTGGACAGCGAAGACGAGGAAGCAGAAGAAAAGGACATCGACAACAGAAACTCTGTGATCCTGCAATACTTCCAGTGAGACACAAGGAAGAATACAAACCTGCCTACTACATGTACTTTAAAACTACTACCTCTCTACTTTCTGTCCTTTTCACCCAGTGTATGGTCAATGAGTTGTCACTTTCCCTTATGATTTCACAGATGTGGGTCCCACTGTGTGACATCTGCTTTGTTTCCTCATGGACTAGAGCTGTGTGACATAGGTATGTGTCAAAGCCCAGCTCACCTGAGTCCTTGTTCATTAATGATGGAGGTTGAAGACAATCCGACCCCACCCTGAAACTGCTTGTTCCAGCACACTAGTTTTTAAAACAGTGCACTAAGAACAGAAGCTCAAGGGAAGGGGGGAAGTGGATAAAATAAAATAAAGAGACAACACCGTTCTTGCGTTTCCACTGACCGGTGCCTAATGAAACATAAACAAAGAACAGATAAGTACAACTTATTCCTAACTGGGTTCCTGACTATCCCTTTATTTATTAGAAATTTTCTTCTAAAAGTACCTCTTGGATCCTGGTCTCTAGTTTCCAGGTTTGGAATGTGTTACTGCTCTGGGATGTGCTTTCTATTACTCTAAAGCTTCTAAAACATTAAACAAATACAGTTATCAGAATTACCAATATCAAACATTCATCTTAATATAACTAAAGCCTAAATTCCCAATAGCAGACTCACTTTTCCCATATTTCCAGAATCTTTTATAAAACAAATACTGTACTTTTACGTCAAAATACAGCATGTAATTTGTGCAAGTCCTTGATTTACTGTTTGCCTTGCTGTTAATGGTTTCCACGGTTCGATTCTTAAAAGTTCCACAAAAAAAAAAAATGTTTGCTTCACAAAGTTCCGCAAAGTATTCTTGTAACAAAGAGTTTGAATCACAATGTTCGTGGAAGGTATCTTGTTTCAAATTGTCTATACACGAATCCAGAAATTGTTGTCAAAGTTCTTTCAGGTAATAAAAGTTTTGCACTTACTTGTTGCTGGCAAGAGATACTGATCAGTCTAACCTTGTCTTCTTTCTCTTTTGCAGGTTGCTTGTAGGAGAGAGGCTAAGGCAAGGAGGAACCGGAAACCAGAAGAAGGAAGAGCCAGCAGCTGCGCCCATTGAAGCCAATGAAAGTCTGTAGAGAGCAGGAGTACCAGCGCCGAGGGATCTGTCCTCAGGTAAGCGGGAGGTAGACGAGCACAAGCACTGGGTGAGGCTCGTGGGCTGCCTTTAATAGACAGGGCTGGGTGTGGTCCTCACATGCTGCACATGTTCTTGAAAGGTGTGCAGAGCTGGGTGTGGTTTGAAGAGCTAGGTGTGGTCCTCACATGCTGCACATGTTCTTGAAAGGTGTGCAGAGTTTCAGTTATTATGCAAATGAATTAAATTAACACATGGCCTAGAGAGGAGTGTTTTAAAGAAGCCTTGGTAAAAGCAAGGCCCAATGTGTAAACAAAACAGCACATTAAACAACATACACAGAAGCCTGGGGGGGGGAGAAGGTGAGATAACAAGAAAGGCTTTCAATAGTAAGTTTAAAAGGGAGCCATTACAGAACCCACTAGTGCAGTGAGAGGGGACATGCTCTTTGCTGTGCACAAACCCTAACAGTTGCCCCCCTACAGGACGGGGTTTTCCTGGATTTTTTAAATAAAACCGTCTACTCAGCTGTGGGGCATGTACATATGATGCTGGTTCCCATGAATTCTCAGATTCATCATATCCTTTCCATGCTACTAAATAAAACAGACGTCCACTAATTCTTTTTGAGTCTTTTATGCTTTTCACTTCATATTCTAGATTTCCCTTAATTGGTATGGGTGGAGGTGGTGGTTCAGGTCGGGTTTTTGGAGTGTACGGCTTAAGCAAGGACACATGGAATGTAGTATGTACTGGATATTCTTTTGGTAAATCTAATTTTACTGTTACCGGGTTTACTATGGCAGTTATACTAAAGGGTCCAAAGAAACGTGGTTGCAGCTTTCGGGATCCCTCTATGTTTAGGTTCTTTGTGGAGAGCCATACCTTGTCACCGATTTTATACATTGGGGCCTCAGATCTGTGTTTGTCTGCTTGTCTTTTCATGCTTTCCTTGTACTTTAATAAATGTTTCCTGGCTTTGTCTTGTATGTCACCTAACCTCGTTAGTCTATCCGTTACTGTAGGTAACAGAGAATCTTCTAACAAAATGGGTATAGCTCTTGGATGATACCCCTGCAAGAAATAGAATGGTGAGCAAAGTAGAGCTGAATGCTCAGTATTATTATAAACAAACTCCGCTACAGGGAGAGCTTCCAACCATTCACTAGAATAATCAGCCAATAAACAACGTAGCGTTTGAAGTAAGGTTTGGTTCAGTCGTTCAGTCTGTCCATCTGTCTCTGGGTGGAAAGCAGTGGATAATGCCACATCTATTTTCAGTTTTTTACATAATTTTTCCCAAAATTTAGAGTTGAACTGGCTCCCTCGGTCTGACACCACTTTGCTTGGCAAACCATGTAAACGCACAATTTCCCTTATAAAAATATCGGCAAATTCTGCCGCCGTGGGTAATTTCCGTAATGGTACAAAATTTGCCATTTTAGATAAAAAAATCCACTATAACCAACACTGTTGTGAAAGATTTTACAGGTGGTAAACCTACAATAAAGTCTACGCTCACAGTGTGCCAAGGTTGTTTGGGTGTTGGCATTGGTATTAACAAGCCGTCAGGGGCCTTATGAGAAGATTTATGTCTTGCACAAATTGGACAGGTAGTGACAAATTGCTTAATGTCCTTTCTTATAGTGTCCCACCAAAAGTGTTTTTGCACATTTTCCAGGGTTTTTACCCAACCAGGATGACCTGCCAACGGTGAGGCGTGATGCCAAATTATCACCTGTGTTTGTAATTCAGAGGTGGGCACTAACAGCATGTTGTCGTGATACAATAAACCTCGTTGTATTGTGTTATGGGAATCCTTTAACCAATCCTGAGGTGCTATTTGCATGTGTGCATTATATAGATCTGTGATGAAATCCTTCTGTTGTACTGGTGCCAAAAACTTTTGGGGAGGAATGATGGGTTCTCCTATTTTATCTTGTTTCATGTCTGAAGTATGTCCGTATCTAGATAACACATCAGATTGAATTTGTTGTGCACCTGGTCTATAGGTTATTACAAAGTCAAATGTGCTAAAAAAATTTAACCAGCGCATCTGACGTGGTGTTAGTGCTTTAAGTGATCCAAAAAACTGTAGGTTCCTATGGTCAGAAAAGATTGTAACTGGGTACTTGGCTCCCATTAAATGGTGCCTCCATTCTGAAAAGGCTACTTTGATAGCTAGTAGTTCCCTTTCAGCCACAGTGTAATTTTGTTCAGCTGGTAATAACTTTTTGGAATAGAAGGCTATAGGATGTAACTGGCCATCTACTGCATCTCGTTGAGAGAGAACTCCTCCTAAAGCTACTTGTGAAGCATCCGCTTCAACAAAAAAAGGCAAGTCAGGATCAGGATGTTTCAGAATTGGGGCTGAAGTGAACTTTTGTTTTAGGAGTTGAAAGGCGTGTGCCGCCTCATCAGTCCAAAGAAATCGTTGCCCTTTCCGCAACAAGGTAGTTATTGGGGCTGTAATGTCTGCAAAATGTGCAATAAACCTCCTATAAAAATTGGCGAAACCCAGAAATTTCTGAATATCTTTTACAGAGGATGGTTCTGGCCAATCAGCAATAGCACTGATTTTCTTTACATCCATAGTTATTCCTTGAGGTGACAGGCAGTATCCTAAAAAGTCCACCTTGCTGACCTTAAAAGTACACTTTTCTAACTTAGCAAAAAGATGATTTTCTTTTAACTTTGATAATACTGCACGAACATGTTGGGTATGTTCTTCTGAGTTCTTAGAGTAAATGAGGATGTCGTCTATGTATACTATGACACAAACATCCAGGAATTCGTGTAGGACCTCATTTATAAAGAACTGAAAGGCCGCAGGGGCATTACATAACCCAAAGGGCATTACTGTGTACTCAAATAAACCAAACTTTGTCTTGAAAGCTGTCTTCCACTCATCCCCCTCTTTTACTCGGACCAGGTGGTAAGCTCCCCGCAGATCTAGTTTAGTGTATACAGTAGAATGTCTTAATTGATCCAACAACACAGGTATTAGAGGAAGAGGATATTTATTCTTTATTGTAGCCTTATTTAGTCCTCTATAATCGATACACGCGCGCAGGGATTTATCCGGCTTCGGGATAAAAAAGAGTGGAGATGACACCGGAGATGTGGAATGACGGATGAACCCAGACTGTAGTAGGTCATCTAGGTAGGTTCTTAAGTATTTGGTTTCTTCGTCAGTCAAAGCATATACTATGTTATTAGGTAAAGGGGCCCCTGGGATAAGATCTATACGACAGTCATAAGACCTATGTGGGGGCAGCACACTAGCCTTTACTGGATCAAAGACGTCTTTAAAGTCAGAATATTCAGGAGGGAGACTTGGTTCATCTTGTGTAACACTAGCACAGTGTAATACTGTGCTCTGTTCTGTACCTGCTTCTTGATAGCAATTGGTTCTACAGAAAGAGGAATCCAAAGTAACAGTTCTATTCACCCAATCAATTTTTGGGTTATGAGTTGTTAACCAGGGTACCCCGAGAATGAAACCAAAATTAGGAGTATCTATCAGATCAAAGCTAATCACCTCTGTGTGCCCGTTCTGACAGACCATAACAAGTGGACTTGTTTGTTTTGTGATTAATCCAGAGGTCAATTCTGACCCATCCACTGCACATACTGCTTCTGGACAAGGCTTTAGGTACATAGGAAGTCCTAAGTTTTCTGCTAACTTATTATCCACAAAATTTCCTGTCGCGCCTGAGTCCAGTAGGACAGGGAGAGAATGCCTCACTTCGGTAGTAACAATTAAAACGACCTGAATTATGAAATGTCTAGGTATGTGCGGTACCATGAAGGCTGCAGCATTAGAGGTTTGATTAAGATGTTTTCTCGAACAAGTAACCTCTCCCCTTGTCGAGCTTAATCGTTTCCCGATTCAGTTGAGGAGGTGGAGGAAACAGCACCCTTTCGTGGATTTTTAGGCTTTACTGGACATTCTCTGGCAAAGTGACCTGCCCTTCCACAATATAAACATAATTGAAGTTTTCTCCTTCTTTCTTTTTCCTCTGATGTGAGTGGACCTCTGAGTGTCCCTATTTGCATAGGCTCAGGTTCAGGGAGTTTATTATCTGGGTCTTTCTTCTCGTGTCTAATAAAAGTTAACCGTGATTCCAGTTTATATTTATCTCCCTTTCTTTCTCCTAGTCTATGTTCTAATTTCACAACTAAATCTGCAAAGTCCGAATAGTCTTCTGGCAAATCAACGATATGAGCCAGCGTGTCTTTTAACTCGTCTCTCAAACCTTTATAGAAAAGGGAGACACGCTTTTCTTCTGGCCACTGTGTCTCGGTGAGTAAACGATTAAAACTAGTGAGATAGGTCAATAAATCCTTGTTACCTTGTTTAAGATTTAAAAGCTCATTATCACTTGCCTGCATGAAAGTGTGTTTTGCAAAAAGGCTGGTCATGGTACGTTTAAATTGATTCCAATTATGGAGGATGGGATCATCTCTCTCCACGAAAGGAATTGACCAATTGGCTGCTGTGCCACCCAAATAAGACAAGACGAATGCCACTTTCGTAGCATCAGTAGGGAACTGTTGTGGCTTACAAACGAAGTGTAATTGACATTGATTGATAAAAACATGGAATTTGTTACTATCTCCATGAAAACGTTCAGGTGCTGCTAAGGGCACAGCATTAGGAACATTAACAGTGACCTCAACTGGGGGAGGCAAAGTTGTATGTTTTGATGGCGCCCCTGTCTCTGAGGAGGTTTTAAACAAAGGCGTAAAAGCTGTGTTCCACTGAGATACCCTAAATTTATACCTGCTTAAATCCTGTTTTAAAGAGGTATTCTCCATCTTTAATCTCTCTATTTCTTCTTGCATATGTTGCAAGATGCCAGACACTGATTCATTATGAGCGAAGTCCTCATTTAGGGCCTGCGCCATATCCGTGACGTCAATGCCCTCTATTTCTTCCCCGATATTCATCGTCCACCAGAACTGATTTTTTTTTTTTTTTTTGTTTTGTTTTTTTAAGGCTTGTGCTTCTGTCAAAGCCCAGCTCACCTGAGTCCTTGTTCAGTTCTGATGGAGGTTGAAGACAATCCGACCCCACCCTGAAACTGCTTGTTCCAGCACACTAGTTTTTAAAACAGTGCACTAAGAACAGAAGCTCAAGGGAAGGGGGGAAGTGGATAAAATAAAATAAAGAGACAACACCGTTCTTGCGTTTCCACTGTTGAAGTGCTGCACAAATCTGCGGCCCTCTCTGACTTTTGTAGAAACCGGTGCCTAATGAAACATAAACAAAGAACAGATAAGTACAACCCATTCCTAACTGGGTTCCTGACTATCCCTTTATTTATTAGAAATTTTCTTCTAAAAGTACCTCTTGGATCCTGGTCTCTAGTTTCCAGGTTTGGAATGTGTTACTGCTCTGGGATGTGCTTTCTATTACTCTAAAGCTTCTAAAACATTAAACAAATACCGTTATCAGAATTACCAATATCAAACATTCATCTTAATATAACTAAAGCCTAAATTCCCAATAGCAGACTCACTTTTCCCATATTTCCATAATCTTTTATAAAACAAATACTGTACTTTTACGTCAAAATACAGCATGTAATTTGTGCAAGTCCTTGATTTACTGTTTGCCTTGCTGTTAATGGTTTCCACGGTTCGATTCTTAAAAGTTCCAAAAAAAAAAAAAATGTTTGCTTCACAAAGTTCCGCAAAGTATTCTTGTAACAAAGAGTTTGAATCACAATGTTCGTGGAAGGTATCTTGTTTCAAATTGTCTATACACGAATCCAGAAATTGTTGTCAAAGTTCTTTCAGGTAATAAAAGTTTTGCACTTACTTGTTGCTGGCAAGAGATACTGATCAGTCTAACCTTGTCTTCTTTCTCTTTTGCAGGTTGCTTGTAGGAGAGAGGCTAAGGCAAGGAGGAACCGGAAACCGGAAGAAGGAAGAGCCAGCAGCTGCGCCCATTGAAGCCAATGAAAGTCTGTAGAGAGCAGGAGTGCCAGCGCCGAGGGATCTGTCCTCAGGTAAGCGGGAGGTAGACGAGCACAAGCACTGGGTGAGGCTCGGGGGCTGCCTTTTATAGACAGGGCTGGGTGTGGTCCTCACATGCTGCACATGTTCTTGAAAGGTGTGCAGAGCTGGGTGTGGTTTGAAGAGCTGGGTGTGGTCCTCACATGCTGCACATGTTCTTGAAAGGTGTGCAGAGTTTCAGTTATTATGCGAATGAATTAAATTAACACATGGCCTAGAGAGGAGTGTTTTAAAGAAGCCTTGGTAAAAGCAAGGCCCAATGTGTAAACAAAACAGCACATTAAACAACATACACAGAAGCCTAGGGGGGGGGGAGAAGGTGAGATAACAAGAAAGGCTTTCAATAGTAAGTTTAAAAGGGAGCTATTACAGAACCCACTAGTGCAGTGAGAGGGCACATGCTCTTTGCTGTGCACAAACCCTAACAGTATGTTGACATTACAATTGAAAGAGTATTTTGTCACTGTAATTGCTAATACACTATTTCGAAATCACAGACAGACTCCAGATTGTTTTGTGCTTTATGGGTGTTTATTTAAGTGCTCAATATTGGAGGGGGTTGTAAAATGGTGAGGGGTGATGGTGGAGGAATGTCCATGGCAGAGTCCAAGCTATTAGTCTCACAGGTGCATTGTCCGAAGGGGCATAGGAAGTGGAGCTGGGGCAGTTTGAGGAGGGACAGGGTGACAAGGTGGGACAAAAGGATGACATTCAGGGCGGTCTCATTTCTTGGCGGGGGTCTTGGTATCGTTCTCTGTCTTTGTCCTGGATCTCAGGGACCGTTTGCGAGGTGGCTCTCCCTCTGCAGGGAGTGGGGTGCTGGTGTGGTGGTCCTGTTGCGGTGCCTCCTGTCCACTAGCGCCGGCCGAGGTGGTGGGCAGATCATTGCCCAGGCTTGTGTCAGGTTCCCCTTGTTGTGCCACAGTGTCCCTCCTGGTGTTGAGGACTTCCTTCAGCACCCCTACGATGGTGCCCAGGGTGGAATTGATGGATCTGAGTTCCTCCCTGAAGCCCAAATACTGTTCCTCCTGCAGCCGCTGGGTCTCCTGAAACTTGGCCAGTACAGTTGCCATCGTCTCCTGGGAATGATGGTAGGCTCCCATGATGTTGGAGAGGGCCTTGTGGAGAGTGGGTTCCCTGGGCCTGTCCTCCCCCTGTCGCACAGCAGCCCTCCCAGTTCCCCTTTTTCCCTGGGCCTCTGTCCCCTGAACGGTGTGCCCACTGCCACTGCCCCCAGGTCCCTGTTGTTGTTGGGGTGGTGGGTTAGCCTGGGTTCCCTGTAATGGTGGACACACTGCTGCTTGACGTGTCCTGGGGACAGAGGTATGGGCCCGCTGGGTGGGTGCTGTGCTGGTGTTTCCAGAGGGGGCAAGCTCTGTAGTGGCCTGTGCCAGTGTGAGGGGAACTGACTGTCCCGAGGTCCCAGATGGGCCTGGCTGGTCGTCTGGATCCAGTTGGACAGAGCTGCTTTCATCACTGTGGGCCTCTTCTGTTGGTGGTGTGGACATGTGTGGACCCTCCTGTGTACCATGGTGTGCAATGGGTGGGTGACCGTGTACCCCAGTGCTTGCATTTCTGTGTGGGACCTTGTGTGATGATGTTTTAGGGGGGTGTATGGGTATGTGCCTTGGCCATGCATTGGTGATGGGTGTCCATGCTTTGTTGTTGCATGCAGGGCTTGGTGTTGGGATGTGTTGTTTGTGATATTGGGACATTTGTGAGGAGTAGGAGTGATGGGTGTGAGGGCGAGGGTGGGGGTATGTGATGGCATGCAAGTAGGGTGGGGGATATAGTAGGTAAAGTTTGACTTACCAGAGTCCATTCCTCTAGCTACTCCTGCAAGGCCCTCAGGATTTAGAATAGCCAAGACTTGCTCCTCCCATGTTGTTAGTTGTGGGGGAGGAGGTGGGGGTCTGCCGCCAGTCCTCTGAACCGCAAAGTGGTGTCTTGAGACCACTGAACGCACCTTCCCCCATAGGTCGTTCCACCTCTTCCTGATGTCATCCCTATTTCTTGAATGCTGTCCCACTGCGTTGACCCTGTCCACTATTCTGCGCCATAGCTCCATCTTCCTAGCTATGGAGGTGTGCTGCACCTGTGATCCGAATAGCTGTGGCTCTACCCGGATGATTTCCTCCACCATGACCCTGAGCTCCTCCTCAGAGAACCTGGGGTTTCTTTGCCGTGCCATGGGGTGGTGTGTGGGGTGGTGTGTGTTGTGATTTGTGGGGTGATATTTAGTGGTGTGTTGTGTGAGATGCGTGGATGTTAGGTGGGTGATGGTATTGTGTGCCTGTGGATGCTTGGTTGTAGATTGTAGTGTCTCTCTCTGGCCTTCTGTCGCAATTGTGGTCTTAGGGGTTTGTGGGTGATGTGGGTGTGTGTTTTATATTGTATTGGGTGTGTGGGAGTGGTGTGTGTATGTGTATCAGGTGTGTGTATTTTGAATTGTCCAATGTGGTAGTGTTTTGTAAGAGTGTGTGTATTTTGAGCGCGGCAGTGTGTACCGCCAATGGAATACCACGGTTGCAAGACCGCTGCGTGGATTAGTGGGTCGTGATAGTGTGGGCATATTTCTGTTGGCGTGACAGTGGATGTTTTGTTTTCGCCAGTTTATCACTGACCTTTGGTGTGGCGGACTTGTGTGGGTGTCTCAATTTTGGCAGATTCCGAGCTGTGGGTCATAATGACCGTGGTGGAATTCCGCTGCCGCAGCGGTGTGTTGACGGTCTTCTGCACGGCGGTAAGCAGCTTTTACCGCCAATGTTGTAATGACCCCCTATGTCCAAGTATTGATGCTTTGTGATCCTTGGAGAATGAATGCCCCCAATGAGAGAGAGTATACATGCATCTCAACCTGGTTCAAAAGCACCTCTTGCATTGATTTATTTTTAATATCTAAAACAGTGCGCTTCCAAACTCAGTCGGCGCGGCACTCTGGCTTATCTGACCATGCCTCCCAGGTGCTAGAAGTGTCTCTTTATTCGGAAGTCCCCAAGTTTCAGACTAGAATGTGGGTCTTTAACCAGCAGCTTCTTCAAGATGAGGGATGGGTGCAGATTTCCAAGGATGAAATAAGTGAATTTTTCAAACGTAATCATGGATCTTCAACTCCGGCTATAATCTGGGATTCGTTTAAGGCCTTTTTCAGGGGCTTGGTAATCGCCAACGAGGCAGCACACAAATTTTCTCACAGGCAACGAAAACCAGGGCTCTGGAAGAGGCAGTGCAAAGGTGTTTAATTGCTTATCTACATGTCCCTTTGGAAAATAATAGACAGTCTTTTGAATTAGCTAAAAAGGCACTGGCCAACAATTTTCTCAAGAAGGTTGATATAGGATATCAGACTTATAAACAAAAGGTATATGAAGAAAGTAATTTCACAAGCACATTTTTAGCATGGCAGGCTCGGGATCGAATTGCTGGTAATATCATACATGCCTTGAGATGCCCTATCACTGGGGTTAGACACACTGACCTCAGGGTTGTGGATGAAATTATACTAGAGCATTATAGGCAAATTTACAGCCATACGCCGGATATTGAACCTAGGTCTATTAAGGAATTATTGGGGAAACTGGATATTCCCAGTCTTACACAAGAAGACAGCGATGCTCCAATACAGCCGTTTACGAAGTTAGAACTCCTTGAGATTGTCAAGAACCTCCCTACGGGATAGGCTTGTGGACAGGATGGCTTTCTGGCTGAATTTTATAAAGCTTTCATTAAAGCATTCATTGACGGTTTTTTGTCTTTAATTAATGTCCTCCTTAGGGGCCATTGCCAAACCACCTCTTCCCTGCCTGTCTCACAGCTATACCACGGCCCTCTGGACAGCCAAGTGGGAGTCGAATAACTGGAATGGTTATTTCAACTCTGGACACTGCCACCATTATCATGGCGGTCTCACCACCAAGGAAATGCTGGTGGAAAGGTATCCTGATGACAGGAACTTGCATTCCTGTTGCCAGGATAGCCCCCAAACACAATCGCACACATGCACGCATGCACACACACACAATCACACACAGACCCCTCCACTCACACACGCACTCACAACATTCACCCCATATACATGGAAACATACCCATACACATCACACACACACGCACAAACACTTCCCCTCCCCCACATTTATGGCACGCATTCACACACTCACCAACACCCATTCACACACCCCCACCGCTTCCCCTTATCGACGACACTTACCTTGCCCAGCGAGGTGCTGTAATTCTGTGGACAGTCTTTTTCTGGCGTGGCGGTGCCTGCGGTGGAACCGCCTAAGCACTGGCGGTCACCCGGCAGCTGTGGCAGTCTTTGGAAAAGACTGCCACAGTTGTAATGAGAGCCAAAGTCTGCTTCAAGTGGGCAGGAGGTGTAGAAAAGCTTCTGTCATCTGGCAGCAGACTTTTGATCTGTTCCCCAGCCTGCACTGATCCAGCTTCTTTAGATGCCATGTTGGTTCTGGATTTTATGTTTTTTTTAGCATTTACTTCCTTTTTCTCATCCCTCAGGAGACATGTGGAACCCAGAACTTTAAAAATAGTTGAATTTACTATGAACGGATCATTTCCCTTTAAACTTGAAGCCTCAGGGTTTCCTCAGAGGCACGATAAGCACATCTTCCATTTTTTTGTGTAATTTCTGTGCTTCTAAGAGTACCATAGTACCTGAAAGTGGTACAACAGTACCAATGACTCACAGGTAAACGTTTTGTGACTAGGTGCTATCACAGTCTTTGATCATCTTGAAGTAGTTCCTGTCAGAGTCACCAGATCCTCGGGGTCTGTGCACGTTCCCAACACGTCCACCACTGAACAGCTCCAAAACTCTGATAGATAAATCACAGAGACTGAGAGAGTTCAAGAGGGGAAGAGGGGATTAGGAAGGGAACAGCTGGGAAGGAGACCTGTAGTAAGAAAAAGGTTAGAACACACAATAAGAAAATTATATCTCCTGAAATCAATACTAGACTATGATTCTAAGCCTAGTCACTCTGAAAACATGAACAATCTAAGAGTTAAGTTTAAAATGACTAAGTTTCAAGATGGCCGGATACCTGCAAGGGAATCAAGATGAATTAAATGAAAACTTTCTTATTCAAGTACTTTCCTTTACATGAGAATCAGAAAAAACATTCTGACTAAATTTTAAACCAGCCATGTAAATCCTGTTTTGAGAATGTATACTATGACCATACAATATTGCATCTAGAAACTCTGGCCTTCTGTGTACTCTTAAAATGTTTCAACACAAATTGCGCATATTGCAGATATATATATATATAGTAAACACCATAAAAGGATTGTGCACCATGGATAACACAATATGGATTCAGGAAACAAATCACATAACTTGTCAACTCGAATATTATATAATAAATATCTTAGAAAAATGGCATGCAATAAACAACATGAATTAAAATCGAGGAGAGAATCGTGCGTCTTGCCGATTCGAGTGTCACCATGTAAAATACCAAGAAATGGTAGCACGCAATGAATATCAAAGTCAAATCATCATTAATCGAATCGTGCGTCTTGCCGATTCGTAAAACATGATGTAAATGTCAAGAAATAACAGCTCACAATAAATAACAAGATCAAAGTACAATGAAACGAATCGCGCTTCTTTTGCCGATTCTTAAGCCACCATGCCAATGTCAAGAAATGGTAGCACGCAATGAATAACAAAGACAGACCTTTATGAAACAAATCGCGCGTCTTGCCTATTTGTAAACTACCATATAAATGTCAAGAAATGGTAGCGCGCAAGTAATCTGTTACTCCGAGAATATGAACATTTTTAATAATGGTGTCGGGATAGTCCAACCACCGTCTTACCACCTGGAACAATGATCACCAATGAAGGATGAAGGGCAGAAGACTGGAAGATCCAAATAAGCCGCCAGGCAGGAGCTCAGGAAGAAGCTGCTGCTCTGCACCGGGACCTCTGAATAGTGAGCACTGGGAGTTGGGCTGGCTCTCTTTTATAGAGTCTTGGCCCAGCCCAGAACCACGCCCAGGCATGTTGCAGGGAAAGTCTCTGGAAGGCCCTGGAAAGGGACCACACCCTAACACACTCTGAAAACCTGAAGCAAACCATTGCAAAGGAACAGTATTTGTAAACATATCAAAAATAAGTTTTCAGGATTGAACTCTGCAATGCAAAAGGTTAAACCACAACATATCAGCACAATGCATAAATTACGTTGTTTTGAGAGTGCTGGGTTTTTGCATTTTTGTCGCCAATAGAGCGCGTACTGCTCTGGTGTTGACAGTTCTCTCCTCATTACTCCAATACAGATGCTTATGCAAGAGAGACTTTAGCCAGAGAACCAACACAAAATATTCCTTCTGTTCATCTAGAATGCTCAAACAGCTTGTAGCATGGCATTCCCATAAGTTCAACACGGCAAATCAAATGTGTGTTAAAGAAGAGCAACCTTCTATGTCTTTTGCATCTCTTTCAAATGTTGTTGGTGTACAAAAGAGGGACATACCTAAACCCTTAAACCATTTCTACTCAGGGACTGGACTGTTATGCTTGGACTGTGTTAAATTGCAAGTGACTGATCATGAAGCCATTTGCAAAAATATAATAAAATACTGCTCTATTGGTATAGGGCTCAAGCTGAAGGCTAAGGCATTTATCAAGGGAATGGGACTTTGCACACCGGAACAGTAGGCTACAGTGTTTTGCAGACAATGAACATTGTTTTGGTGCACCCTATGCACTACAGGATTGCCACCGGCTCTATTACGAGCCAGAGATGATGCTGTAGGCCACTTTCCACTGGGCCAACGGGAAACTCATAATGGGGCTGGCGGGGTGGTGGCCCACTGGCGGCAACCAACCTATCGGGACTTTGGCCGACAGGCTTTTCCGTATGCTGAAGTCAAAATGAGGGCCATAGTGTGCTATCTACAATATAAGTGAGGCTGCTTGTTGTGATGTCTTTGTAAATGATTCAGCTACTCTTGAAGATGGTCCAGCAATGGGGGTCGATGGAGTTCCATCGAAATAGGGTGATATTTACATATTTCTTCAAGCTCTGAATTAGATCAACTATGGTGTGTGGATGAAGCCTTTTAGAGGTTACAGTGTTGAGTGTGACATGCCATGGACCAGGGCATTACCATCATCCAGATGCAAAATTAGGAGCGTTTAAACAGTATTTTTGACGTCACTTCAGGGGGAAATGGTTCCACTATTTTAAGAAGTGGTACAAAACCATACGTGTTTTTTTTCAAGAGTTTTGGGAAAAGGCTGATCTGTCTACTTTCAGAGTGCATTTTGCATGTTTTCACAGATCATAAATGCAGGATTTTACCTAGTACTCCTCATTTAAAACTGCTGTTTCTACTTCTTAATATGTAGTACTGGTATATGCAGTCATGTTCACTGGAAGACTAAGGTGCGAAGTGAGTGTCCCAGGGGCAGTGACCAACCCACTGCTATACATGGCTGAGAGGCATGAATCTAAGCCAGAACCCCCTGTCCACCCCTCCCCATGGGCAGCCAAACCCCCACTGTGCACAAACTTCAGCTGTTTGCAGCAAGGGTTGGTCTCAAGATCAAGCCCCCAGTCACCCGCAGCATGTGGAGGATGTGGTAGGTTAACCAAGAGACCTAGGAGTGACCTTTACTCATGTGCCATGGGGGTTGGCAGCAGGGCCTGGCTGCACCCATACCCCAACCCCACTCCACAGGTAGCCAATTCCCACTGTGCACAGCATTTGGCTTTGCAGAATATAGGTGTGACCATGGGACCTGGCTCTGTGCCCAATCCCACACAAATGTCCAACCCCTGCATTACATATGGCCCCTCACATTCATCTCACCGTGTGGGCTGTCGCCTCACATCCACCCCGCCATGCGGGCAGACAACTCCTTGCTGCATGTGGCCTTTGGCTGTGTGCAGCTGGGGATGGCTGCAATGTCAGATGCAGCCTTTTATTTGAGTTTCAGTCAGCCACATCAGATCACCCATTACTGTTTTACTGGTCCTTGTCCTGCAGTATACCAACGGAATAATCCCTCCTGACTAATCAGAAAGCCATGAGAAATCAAAGTTTTGGAAATTCTCCTTTTTGGCCCTCAACTGTCAAATTTGCTTGAAAAAATCTGAGTAAGAAGCTGAGGTGGATGACCTTTTCTTGGAACGTTTTGTGCAGAGATATCAAGAGGCAAAACAACAAAGAACTTTATCCAAGCCTAACTTATATGTATATGAAATGCAATTTAAATTGTGTTGAAGCACTATCAAATATATTTCACTTACCTCTTTGATCGTGCACCCAAGTTTTTCATGAATTATAAAACAAATTGCATACACCTCCCATATGTACAGATTACTCTCACCTTTTTTTGTCTCACCTACTACATCCAAATACATCTTCCTTCTACACCTCTCTCATAGCCCCTCACACTTCAAATGCAGCTCACTCTGCCCCTCCATGTCAGCCTATAACACAAGGAGGTCTTCCACTTCTCTATTCTTACTTTACAAAATCATATCTTCCAAATTCATACTCCTCCTACATCTCCTTTGTAACTCCTCACACTTTAAAATAATTTCCTTCTGTAACTGCCTCGTATCTCTTCACTGCATACATTTATCTGCCTTCTGCATCTCCCCTAATTCTCTATTTTAAATTGCCTGTATTCCGTCAAATTCATATCCTTCCTTCACTTCTCTTGTAATCTCCCACACCATAAGTTACTCCTCATTTCACACCTAGCTTGCAGTCCAACCTCTTTAGGGTCAAGCCCGTGATACCATGTGCTAGCCCCTGTGTATTGCTTGCGAGACACTGTTGTATTTAGAAAAAGGTTTGGAGCCCGCCCATTGCTTATCATTTGCTGGATTGCTTGGCATTCATCTTTACAGCCTCACAATTGATGACAGCTGGCAAATCACCATTTCCGTTCCTCTCCCTGGAGCAGGGAACAAGTTCTGACTGATTCAAATTAATAAGTGCCCATCCACTGTTTCTGACATGATTGATGTACTATATAGTTCTTTTTAAAGTCTGCATACAGAAGGCGTGTGACTGCTACAAATTTGCGCAACAGGACAATCATAGCTGCAAAGTTTTATTTTCTATAGTTAAGTTTTTGTTTTATGTTGCCCAGTCTTCTTTTCTCACTTTGCTCTCATGTTTTGTTTTATTTTGGCTCATGTTCGCTGTGCTCAAAAGACGACTATTATCTTATTCTAAATATTGAAAGGTAGCATTGTTTCTTTCTTATGTGTAAGTTTCAAAATTATGCTTTAACACAGAATAAAGCAATACATCGCAATCCACCCACTCCAATCCAATCCGCCCCACTCCAATCCAAAACACTCACCCTAGTCTGACCCATGCTGGTACAGTGATACAAAACAATCTGCCCCGCTACAATCCACAACAATCTGCCCCACTACAATCCAAAACAATCTGCCCCACTCCAAACTGCCCCACAACAATCCAAGCAATCTGCCCCACTCTAATCTCCCCCAGTCCAAAATCAAAAACATTCTGCACCACTCCAATTCAAAACAATCTGCACACCACACTCCAGTTTGCCCACTTCAACCCAGTCCACCTCACCTCACCCCAATCCAATCCTCCTCACTCTATCCCAATTCAACCAACTCTGTCCCAATTTACCCCACTTCAATCTACCACAATCCACCCATGCCAATCCACTCCACCCAGTCCAGACTGATCCAATCCAGCCTAATACAATCTTTCCCACTCTAATCCAATCCAATCTACCCCACTCCAATCCACTTTGCTCAATTTCAATCCACCTCACTACAATCCACCCCACTCTTCTCTAGTCTAATCCATTCTACTCCAATTGACCCCAATAGCTCAATCGACTCCAACCCACTTCACCCTATTCCACCCAGCCACTCCATGTCACAACACTCCCTGCCTCTGAACTATTGAACTCTACTCAACTCTTCAACAGTCTACTCCATCCTACTTCACTCGATAACACTCTACTCCCCGACTCCACTCGACCACACTCCATTCCACTAACTTTTAGCCATGCTGAACAGCAGTCACACTGATGTACAACATGGCAAAACATATTGCCAAAGGCAATAGCTCCTGTATAGGCGAGACCTATTGGCTTTGTCAATGCTTGTTAATGTCTCTCTTCTCTTAAACCTCTGTTATCGCTTAGCAATCATTCAAAGAAAGCTTTCTCCCAAACCTCAATTTTGCATTGCGCATTTCTAATGCACTTGTTCCTCCAAACACAGCTCTCTCCTACACCTTACTTTTAGTTATTCTTACAGTCATGCAAGAGTTGCTCGGTGAAATCTGATGTATGTGAACCTGGACAATAATATTATTGGATCATATTGTAAAATACTGAACTATATTGTGTCACATTGTGCCGCATCTTGTCATATTGTGTCACCCTTTGTCATTGTGTTACACTATGCTTTATTTTAACTGATGTTTTTGATCTTTTTCTAACCGGCTACACAATACAACATAACCTGACAAAGTAAAGGGCATATGCCATGTATAAATATGGAACTGGACCTTTAAGGGAAATAAATGACTTAAAGACTGTAACTAATAACTTCAAACAAAGTACATTTTAGGGAGAGGTAACATCTGCTCTACAAAATAAAATGCAAGATAAATAATTTGAACATTTTGACAAACACACTTTTCAACACGTGTCATAATGTTCACAATTCATTCAAACTACACGTTCTATATACAATGTACTTGTATGTCTAGCTGCAATACATATACCTCATGTGTCATGTTAATGCTTTACCTAAATACTTGACCTGACGCTCTTACATTTAAACTTTATTTCAAATAAACAGTAAAACCATTGCATGTATCAATGTGCAAATAAAAAATTATTTACATATCTAAACTAAATATATTTCTATTTTCTTCCTCAAATTAAAATTTCGATGAATTAAAATTACATTGAAAGCTTTTCAAAATTAATGCTGTGCTAGTAATAATTAAGCATTCCGGTACATATCTTTCTCCTATTCGCTTCAGGATTCTGCATGTACTACTTGATACCACAATGCATTACCATAAAGCTAAATTACAATCAATATTACTGAAATTGCTCAAATTATCATCACCAACAGACTCAAGAAGAACTTTGACAATCAGTCTCTTGATCAATAATGGATGTCACATATGAAATAAAAGATCAGTGCCATTAGAACAGAGGTGTCCGATTGGCTGGCACACTGATGTTATGGTCCAGATACAAGAATATGGCGCATCAGTACTGATGCGCCAGATTTCTTGCGCCCACCATCACCTAACGTCATCATGGGTGCGCCGTATATACAACACAGCGCACCATGGCACACGTTAGGCCAAAATCATCAAACTTTGTAATGCTATTGAGGCCTTTGCTCCACTAGCGTCAAACATTTCGACGCTAGAGGAGCAAAGTGCAAGAAGGCCCATTGATTTCAATGGGTGTGTCCTTTTAATACCTAGTTTGAGCATGCATTACAAATGACTAAAAATGGCACAATGAAATCTTGTAGATTTCATTGCGCCATTTTTGCGGGCATCCTAATACCTGAACGCATCCCTTGCATATATTGGGGCATATTTATACCCCATTTGCGCCTAATTTGCGTCATTTTTTAAAATGCAAATTTTGTGCAAAGCTTACTCCATATTTATATTTTGACATTAGACCTGTCTAATGTCAAAATACTGGAGTTTGCACCATTTTTTAGATGCGGGAACCTACCTTGCGTCAATGAGTTCTGGCCATTGGGGTGGCGGGCATGACTGCATGTCATGAGGTATGGATCGTTTTGCGTCAGAAAATTATGCTAGGCTGGTTAGAGTCCTCTCTTTTTACTCTAACCAGCATAACGTCTTTTTTTGGTGCAAACCCCCTTTCTCCCATACCGCCAGTCCCACCAGGCTAATGACATTTTTTTATGATAGCCCACCCTTTGCACCGGCTTGCATCATTCCATAAATATGGTGCCCGGTTGGTGCTTAGGAATGGTGCAAGGCGGTGCTAAACATTTTTGTGCAAAACTGCGTTAGTGTAGCTTTGCATCAAAAAGTATAAGTATGCCTCATTGTACCTGGTGCAGGCATAATATGGCGCAAGGGGTTACGAAATGACGCAATGCATGCATTGCATCACTTTGTAAATATGGCTGGGTGAGCCACATTAGTGTAAAAATGACGCTAATGTGGCATAAGGAGGCGCAAGGGCCTTGTAAATCTTACCCTATGTGTCCTGCGGAATGCTGGCCTACTAATTTACTAGGTCCCTGCCCACACTTGTGTTGTCAGAAGAAAATGTGAAGGTCAAAAATAAGGTTGATCTTCCTTTGATAACTCATTTAACTAGCTTCAAAAGAGGGACATGTATTACCCAATGCTACTAGGGAGAGTTTACTATTGCTAGTTGCAAGGAATTGAGTTCTTTACTGTGCAGGGTGCGAGGCCTATGTAAGTAAAAGGTCCACAGTTACCTCCATCCACTGGCTCGCAGCATCACTCAATAAATCATTGTTCAGTCAGTTGAAAAATGATTTGCAGTATTCATGTCTTTCGAAGGGTTATCCATTCCACTGAGCTGGCTTGTTTCATCATTTAGGCAGCAGTGTTCCATGAAAGTGCTGGAGACTTGTGGAACCTCACAGCACCCCATTTTGCATCTATCAATTTCTTAGGTTACTTCTATTTACAGATTCACCCGGCTGGGTGCGAAGGGCCCCTTAGAACTTTGCACTCTCATTACAGTTGGCAATGGGAATTTAGCTAAGCTTGTAAATGGGAAAACTCGCTGATCTCACACTTAGAATAATCTTTCTGTTCATCTTGTGGGAATACCTTTTGAAACTGAGAGGTGTCAGATTTGTCTTGTTCACAGGAGTCAGCAAGAGTTTAAGTATGCAGTAATCATATGTTGTACTTTTGGAGCAATCATATGTTCTACTTCTCAATGAAAGCGCTGTGCGACACTTGGATGATCTAAGGATGTAGCAATCACGTTTCACCTCTCCATAACAGTGCCTTCTGAAAAATAGATAAGGTATGGTACAGAAATCACGTTTTACGCCTCAATAAATGCCCCCGCCCACCTTAAGCACCCCGGTAAATAGATGGTTCTTAGCTCGCACCTAACTTTTTGAAGAGGTGCAAAGATTGTGTTGATGAAATATGCCACCCACTCGGAGGGTGAGGGTTTTCGTCCTTACACAGGAGAAGATTTTCCACCCAGGACAACTTTCCTTTTTTCGTGCTCACTCTTTTTTGTCACTTTCTCCACTCTTTTGTGGATATTTGTAGATAAATACATGTACAGCACATTTCTATCTAGTCACCATATATTGCTTTGAGGACTTGGAGACAATTTGTATTTAGGGTTTTTCAGGGTTCTTATTAACTACAGTTCAGGCAGGGTGGTGTCACTGTGCATATCTAGTGAAGTCTGGCCTGTCAATATATTATTAGTAAATGCTTGTATGGATCAACAGGAAAGTTGTGAAGAGTTGGATCCAGATAGCTTTCCTTGTAGAGGTTTTTGTGTTTAGGAGTGTGTGCCAAAGGACTGTGCTGTTAGTTTTGTTAACCACGATTGCCCTCTTGCCAGCCTGGAGAGACTGTCCTATAGTGCTTCGTCATTAGCTAATTAAATAACTTTGATGAAATGGACAAGCTTTATAAGAACATTAACAAATGGTCATAAAAGCAAACAAATAAAAACATCTCTAATAAAATAAAACAGAAAAGATCACTATAACAGCAGCGGCCAGTGCTTCAGAGCGCTAGGGCTCCGCCCACCAAGTGTATTCTGCCATAATAAAAGTAATTACTCAGCCATGGTAAATGTAGGTCATGCTTGACTGCTTCGCTCTGAGACAGAGAGATCGCAGTCAGGCATTTTCAGCAGCTACACTCACTGCACCTCTGAGTGCATTTTGATAGCAGAAACAGGTCGTATGCACAGTCAGCCCTTTTGTTGCCTCGAAACCCAGGTGATGTCATTTCCAGTCTCCTCCTCTTTCTGGCGGCGCTCTAGAAATTAGTATTGGGCGTTTCACTCTTCAGCTCAGGCTCCAGGAGGCTGAACTTCAATCAAGAACACTTTCCCCACCCTTCTCCATTTTGTCAAAGGGTAGTGGTGTCTGTAGAATCAGGAAGTGGAATCGATAACCACAACCCACCATGTGACGAAATGGAAGGGGCAAGATTAAAAACAGTTTGAGATACTGCATACTTTTGTATTCTCTAATGTCAGGCTGTATCTGCTTTTATTTTTTATTTTGTACATGTGATAGGATGAAATGCTTATCAGGATCTCAGCATGTCAGGCCTGCCATCAGTGCAAGTGAAGTGTCACAGCTGTGAAAGTGTCCCCCAGGCATGCCCCACGAAAGCAGCGCACTGGGTGACTAAAGAAAAAAAAAGGTAAGTCCAGATCTATTCTGAGTGCCTGCAAAGCGAAGTTAAAAACCTCTTCAAGTTTTCCCTTTACTTCCCCATCTCACTAAGGAATGTATTCATTGGAAGGATCTGTGTTTGACTCTATAGTACGCTTTCAAATGATTCCTGGTAAGTTCAGTCAACAGTTCATCCTGCTGAGGTCGGTAAAATGAATACCACTGACTTTGGCTTTACATGATGTAATTCCATGTATTGACTTAAGCCCCACCACTTTTTGCAATCACCAGCCACGACTGCACTGTAATCCCACACAACCCATTGCAATTTCAAGGCAGTATTAGAGGCGTTATGGTTCCCTCATCTCATAGCAGCAACAATTCAGCAGCACTCCTTTATTAAAAAACAGAGCGTTTTCTTGCATATAAAGATTTTAGTAACAGGTAAACATTCAAACAGGTTTCTGAGGTACTCAGCATTTGCACATATAATAACACCAATTTACATTTTTTAAAACCTAATCCTCTCAAAGCAGACATTGACAATTGCCTGTTAAAACAAAAATAAAAAAACAAAATGCAGCAGGCTTTGCAGGGAACTTTCATCACATGGACAAAGCAAAACTGAAGAGCTATTGAACTACCAAAGAGGAAACATTAATTATCATCTAATGATTCCTAATCAATCACTCAATCACTTTATTTGTAGAGCGCACTACCCACCCGTAAGGGTCTCAAGGTGCTGAGGGGAGGGGGGGTGCTGCTACTGCTCGAATAGCTAGGTTTTGAGGTGCTTCCTGAAGGACAGCAGGTCTTCGGTCTGTCGTAGGGGCAAAGGAAGGGTGTTCCAGGTCTTGGCAGCGAGGTGGGAGAAGGATCTGCCTCCGGTGGTCGTTCTTTGGATGCGGGGGATGGTGGCGAGAACAAGGTTGGCTGAGCGGAGTTGGTGGGACAGGGTGTAGAAGGTGAGTCGTCTGTTGAGGAAGGCTGGACCGGTGTTGTGGAGCACCTTGTGTGCTTAGGTGAGGAGCTTGAAGGTTATCCTTTTGTTGTTGGGGAGCCAGTGTAGGTCTCTCAGAAGGGGAGTGATATGGCTGTGGCAGGGGGCATCGAGGATCAGGCGCGCTGAGGCGTTTTGTATGCGTTGCAGTCGTTTGAGGAGTTTGGCCGGGGCTCCTGCGTAGAGGGCGTTTCCGTAGTCAAGTTTGCTGCTGATGAGGGCCTGGGTGACTGTTCTTCTTGTATCTGAGGGGATCCATCTGTAGATCTTGCAGAGCATGTGGAGGATGTTGAAGCAGGATGAGGAGACGGCGCTGACTTGCTTGGTCATGGAGAGTGTTGAGTCGAGGATGACATCCAGGTTGCATGCGTGGTCGGTGGGTGTCGGGGCTGTTCCCAGAGCGGTCGGCCACCAGGAATCATCCCAGGCTGAGGGGCTGGCGGCGAGGATGAGGACCTCCATCTTATCTGAGTTCAACTTCAGTTTGCTGTTCCTCATCCATTCGGCGATAGCCTTCATTCCTTCATGGAGGTTGGATTTGGCGGGGAGGGGGCCATTGGTGAGGGAGAGGATCAGGTGGGTGTCGTTGGATTAGGAGATGATCTTGAGGTTGTGTAGCCAGGCAAAGTGGGCGAGTGGGGCCATGTAGACGTTGAATAGCGTAGGGCTGAGGGATGATCCTTGGGGGATGCTGCAGATGATCTTGGAGGCTTTGGATCGGAAATGGGGGAGGCGAATGCTCTGGGTTCTGCCCGAGAGGAAGGAGGTGGTCCACTCCAGAGCTTTGTCCCGGATCCCTGCGTTGTGGAGGCATGAGAGTAGGGTGCAGTGGCAGACGGTGTCGAAGGCGGCAGAGAGGTCCAGGAGGATGAGGGCTGCGGTTTCGCCGTTGTCAAGCATGGCCCTGATGTCGTCGGTGGCGTTGGTGAGGGCAGTTTGGGTACTGTGATTGCTGCGGAACCCTGACTGGGATGGGTCCAGGATGTTGTTTTCTTCGAGGTAGTGGGTCAGTTGTCTGTTGACGATCTTCTCAATGACCTTGGCCGGGAATGGGAAAGTAAGAAGAGTCTGTTCCAAGAGGAAGGGTCTTATCCCAGGTGCGCAACATAAAATCTAAATAGGGCTTTAACCCTGGGGGGAATATGAATCAGGATGTAATCCTTGATCTGGCATTTGGTGAGTTCAGATAACTCCCTCTCCCTACTCCTTACGAATAAGGCTTTTTTGCCCATACCCTTTCACATTTTGAAAGTACTACAGTTTTTAAAAAAAATAGATGGTTTACCCACGGCAATACATGTTGTCCTAATGTTAGCGAGCCAGGGGACAAGATGCCTCCTAGCACAAGATAGGGAGTCCTCAAAAAGTGCTCTGTTGAAGACAGCCAGAGGATTAATCCAGACAGAACACCACAGTAACAGCGGTGTGAGGTGTATAAGGTCTTCTGTATATTTAAGCCCTATTCCTCATGCAGAATGTAAGAAGGGGAACTGTTAGACAAGGTATCCTAGGCATGGTTTTTGCCTTCTGACCTCCTCTTTTCTGACTTAATTTTCTTTTTGGCTTTTACGATTCTGGGCACTTTACCACTGCTGACCAATGCTAACGTGCATGTGCTATGTACTCTAAACATGGTAACATTGCCCTCCCACAACTGGCAATTTAATGTACTGGTAAGTCCCTGATAACGTGTACTATATGTGCCTAGGGCCAGTAAATTAAATGCTACTAGTGGGTCTGCAGCACTGATTGTGCCACCTACTACAGTAGCCTTTCACACATCTCAGACCTGCCAATGCAGAGCATTTGTGTGCAATGTTAAACTGCCATTTTGACCTGGCAAGTGTACCCACTTGCCAGGCCCAAACTCTCCTTTTTATTACATGTAAGTCACCCCCAAGGTAGGACCTAGTTAACACCAAGGGCAGGGTGCAGTGTATTTAAAAAGTTCAACATGTACTTTTAAGCTTAACATGTCCAGATAGTGAAAAACTGTAATTAGTTTTTCACTATTGCAAGGACTATCTCTATCATAGGATAGCATTAGGATTACTTTAAAACATCCTTGAAGTGTAATTTACAATTAGGAAAATATAGAAATATGGAGTTTGGTGCCCATGGGCTCACAATTTAAAATCACAAATTATGTCAAAGTCAGATTTTAAATTATAAGACTGAAAATGGCACTTTTGGAAAGTTATCATTTTCTTACTTTAACCATTTTGTGCCTCTGCCTGTCTTGGAATATATGTCTGGGGTTGTTGACCACTGGGCTTTGTGCATCCCTCTAGACAGTCACACACAAAGAGAGCTTGGGTGTGATATTTGCATCCTGATGGCCCATCACGATGGTGATGGGCCATCCTCGGCTAGATCAGTGGGAGGAGCTGACACTTACACCTGAATAGGGCTGTGACTCTCCTCACACTAAGGGCTGCATAACCACATGTAGAGTGACGGAATCCATGGAAGGTAAGTGCAGGGACCCTGTGATCTTAAAAGGCCTCTTTGAAGTCATCCCCACTTAAAAGGCACATTTGGGTGTAAGTACTGGACCCCAAGCAGCAGCAAATCAGTTCTCTATTACAACAAAGGACACTCTGCCAGGAAGAAGGACTGGTGTGCTGCCAGGAGTCACTGCCACTCTGCAACTACACTGCTGTGTTAGCCTACTGTTTGCTGTACTGTAGGAGGGACTGCCACTTTGGTACTTGTTTTGCTGTTTTGGCCTTCTGCCTTCTGCTTCTTGCATGCAGCGAGAAGGACTGGACCTGCTCTTTACACCTTTGAGCTGAAAAATTCCCAGGGGCTTGTGGTTTGTCCCCTGTCCTTCTGCAGTTTCAGGGACATCATAGATTCCCACTGGACTCTGCCATCAGTGAGTCCTACCCTTGCCCGAGGTGCCCCCTCTAGTCCTGGGCCTGATAAGTGGGTTCTGCAGTTAAAACCTGAAAAAACGATGCATCACCCTGAGTACGGGAGAAAAATTGGCACATTGCTCATCGACAGCAATGCAGTGGCTGCCCAATGACAGCTGATTCACAGACTGAGCAACCCGATGATGCCACTTTGCATGGCCCAATGACAACGCAAAACATTTACTTTCACAGAGCCCGACCACCACGCAGTGCCCAGAGTGCTGTAGAAATATTGATTAAATTGTGCGCTTGCTGTTGACGCAATGGTCCATCAAAGGTACTGTTTCAGCTAACGCTGCATGGGTTCTGTAGCCAGCCTACCCTCCATTGTGGTTGGCCTGGATTTTGGATTTGCACTGGTCTTTTACGACCTTACATAACCTTTTACCAGCTAGTGACTTCTAAGCACGGTTTTCACATTTCATCTTTAAAAATGCATACCTCTACTTCTACTGTTTGGATTTTTGTCATTTTAGTCTTGTTTTAATCAGATAAATATTATCTATTTTCTTAAACTATTGTTGAGTCTCTTTGTGGTGTCATTCACTGTGTTAATGTAATTAAGTGTCGTACAAATACTTTAAACATTGCCTCTTAAGTTAAGCCTGACTGCTCTGTGCCAAGCCAAGAGAGGGTGAGCACGGTTAATTTAGGGTGTGTATCTGACTTACCCTGACTAAACATGAGGCCCCTACTTGGACAGGTTACATACCTCTGCCAACTAGAGACCCAATTTCTAACATGGGCTCAGCAGAAGGCCAAGTAGTCTTGTACACATTTTTCTCTCTTATACCTAGAGATTATTAACCTTTTTGCATGCCTGAAAGTCAAACCCATAGGTCAAGACCAAAAAACTCTTCTTCCCATGCACCTCCAATAAAGGGGTGATTGGCTTCTTGCCTGCTCTAGTGAACACCTCTAAAAAAGGGGTGATTGGCTTATTGCCTGTGCTAGTGGCTAAGTTGGCCAAGAACCCAACAATAAGCAGGAAACATTTTCTGACTGTAGTGATACGTGGAAATCAGGTACCAGCTGAATCAAAAGTTAACTCCAAATAGATTCACTTGCGGATTCTGGACATAAGGTTCTGAGTAACCAAGGGTTGCCTCACTTTTACACTCTCACTGATCCATAAGCAATAAGAGGTGTTTTTTTGGCATGAACCTACAACTTTAAATTAGCCATGAATTCAAAATAGCCTTCCATCAGACTTTTAGGTCTCCAAAGCATCCTTGGCAATAAAACTGCATCTTCTGCATAGATTAAAACTGGAATTGGATCCTTTTTAATAGCCGGGGCATTCACAACTTTAGCTAGTAAAGCCTTCTCCAACCCTGTAATGCACAATAGCAAGAGAATTGAAGCAAGCATGCACTCTTGTTGCAACCCCAACCCTAAACTAGATGGGTCAGTATTCTCCTCATTTTCTCTATAGCTAACCATGGCTGAAAGAATGTGGGGTAGAGCCCACAAAGAACCCCAGGGAGCCCTTTACAACCCCAAAACCTCCAATGTAACCCACAAAAGGGACCTTGCGCCACAATCAAATGTGCCCAAGAGGTCCATAAAAGCTAGGAAAATGGACCAACGCTTAGCAATGGTGTATTTAGTTATCACTAGATGAAGGTTGGGACATTGTTCCAAAGTCCACAGACCAGTCCAAAACCCACACTGCAACTTATAAAGAACACCCCTATTTTCAGCCCAGGTCACCAGTCCATCGAGAACAAGCCTCCCCAATATCTTAACTGAGGAGTCCAAAAGGGAGATAAGCTGAAAGCAACTGGGGTCATCTCTTTCCCTTTTTTAAAGAATGGGACTATCATGGATGATTTCCAGGACTGTGGCACACCAACTTGTCATGCTTAATTAATGCAGTTAGTGATGAAGGGGGCCCAAAAATCATGATTGAATTTGCATGGATCCATAGGGACCCTGTCAGGCCCAGGCGTCTTGTTAATGGGGCTCCTAGAAATAGGCTAGGTTACTTCGCCCAGGGAGAAATTAATATTCAGTGGGAACGTCCTGCGGGTGTGAGAGGGACACACAAAGGGCATTATTGAGTGCACAAGGAGTATAAATCATACTAAAATGGTTGTGCCATTGTTCTGGGCTGATATGTAAGTCAGATATAGTTTGACTATCTTTACCCCACCTCACATAGTTTGCAGTGTGCCAAAAAAGCTTGGTATCTTTCATTTTACGGGCAATAACTAAGTTGGTCCAAGCATCCTGCTGGATTTCTAATTTCTTGCACATCTGTCAAAGCTTGTACTCACATCTAAGCCCAATGAAGTTGGGACATGCTCTTCTACAACTGCCATCAAACCAGGGCTGGGACACTACCTCCTGGTAATTGGCTGGTTTAAACAAGAGATCTCTGCTTCACCCAGATGACAAATGCCTCAAGCAACATCAAGGGCTCCAGGTCAGATATTAGACAACAATCAATAATTATTAACATATATGTTTCTCCCCACACACAAACCTTCTACCATTGTCTCTTAACCCTAAATCACCACTGCTGCCCACTGATGTGATCTTTTTTTCCATGGAAATTGCCATCACTATTGTTAACAGGTTAACAGGTTTTGGCCACTAAAAACATTATGCTCAGTACCTCCTTTGATAACCCAAGATAAAATTGGTTGTGAGACACAAATATGGTCAATCACTGATTTTCAATAATCAGAAATTAAGGCTGTGATATTTTTCAAATTTGCACTTGTAAGCTCCAAATCTTTATACAAATCATACTCAGAGATATAAAGAGCTAGACTGCTTTCCCAGCATTCATGCTCCAAGTTAGTGTGGTGCCACACCCCTCCATCAAACAAGCTCATATCATAAATGATGACATCACAACCTAACTAACTTGGAATTGAAATCTCCGTTTAATCTCCTCATCCTTGGCTGAGATTCCTTGATAGTTTGCTCAAGAAAATTGAAAAGCTTGATGAAGCTGTTGTTAGAAGGGTTTACAAAATCATTCTAATAAAAATATATGATGGTCAGATCAAGAGTCCTGTCCCATATTAGGTGGAAAGCTTGGATCAGGTCGGAGACAGATTTTAGCACCTTAATGCTATAGCTCAAGGTTGTTTTATACCAGGCAGTAAGCCCTGTCCATGCACTCTCCATCGGTGAGCAAATCCTCGTATCTAAACAGGGTCCCTGAGCTAGATACAGAGAGTAACACACAGGGAAGCAATACTATGAGTATAACGTAGTTTACTCTCCATTAACATAGCAAACATAGGAATGGAAATCTTAAATTCAAATATACAACATACAATATATTTCAATTTAGATATTTATTATAGCTAATTAAACATTCAGTTCGCACATAATATAATCAACATAGAATCAACCCCAAAAAAATATATAATACAACCCCCTACCCTAAATGAAACATACATATATGAAAACATAAATAACATAACAGTAAATACGCAAAAATAAACAAATAACACAGAACCAACAAAATCACAAAATAGTATACATACAAAATTACAACCGCCTCATACATGAGAGGATATTTAAACAGCACAGTAAAGTTACTGCTTTGATGCAACAATTATGCGTTGTAGTTTGGATTCTATAAAATTCAACATAACAGCCAATTCTAGGTTATTATTTCCTGATTCAAATTCTCGTGTTACAGGCCTGATGGTAGCCAATCCTGGTCAGGGCTTCAAATTTGCCAATTTCAAACACTTCATGCCAATGTTCAAGACATGCCAATTTACAAGCCGACGCGCGTTTCGGTGAGCGAAGAAAAATATAAATACACCTTCATCAGGACTTTATGATTCAGTATAATTGGCATACGTACATCTTGTAACCTGCCTATCAAAGAAACATCAAAATTATTCATTACAATTCTTTGCATAGGGGGAAGGCTCGAATCATGTCAGATTTGCAACCAGACCAACTCAAGTGACTTAATTAAGAAAAAACACCGATAAAGTGCCCAAGATCAAAGTCCATAAAACCAATGCTTAATAAAGGTAAATAAATCTAAAGATCCAAGGAAAGCACCATTAGTGTCCAGCAAAATACTAGATAAAGTGCAGAAATAGAATCACCTATAGCATAAAAGTGTTGGATTACCACCGAGAGAATCTAGTCAAGAATAGTAATAGACTAGTTTGTTTATATTAAAATAAGATAAAATACCTTAGATATGAAAGAACTTAGATATCCCTTACAGGTTGGATTAAACACTCTCCAACTTCAAATTTGTAGTCCAAAATGAAGGACTAACACATGGATAGAGCTAAATGAAGCTATGCTTTCTCACTCTAAAAGCAAACATAATGAAATCATTAGCTTGCACAGGGCAGGAAAGTCCACAGGTTAAAAAAGAAAAAATCTGCTCATATGTACAATCGCTAACTACAGACTTACCTACAAGTTCACATGGTTTAAAAAACGTAATCCACAGGGGAAACCCACAAGGATACCAAACTGGTAGGGAACAACTTGCTAACTGCAAGGGAACAGGGGGGAATCATGAGCCAGATAGAAATGACACAATCCAGATGGTATAAAATAATTCAATCCACAAAGGTTCAGCAAAGCTAGCCTACCAGTATCAGCAGGATCCAGGACATATGACCAGCACGATGATCTCTCGAGGAGCAATAACCCGTACTTCCCCAGCTGCCTCCTATTTAAACCAAATCACCACAGGTGATGCGATGAACATAGAAACAGGCCCGTAGGGGCCATCTAAGGAAGTGGTCAAACATGCGCCATCTTAGAACCGTCAAAACAGCATAAAATATGCCAAAATCTACAGAGAATAAGAGGTACAATCAAACTGTAGAGTCATAGCCATATAGTAGTGGCAAAAGGAAATAACCAAAAATAAAAAATAATAAAAAATAATGGCCAATTTTAAATCAAACCAAAGAGTAGATATCACTTACCAGCACGCCCAAAACAGTGGGCGCCATCTTGGAACGTCAAAGTACAGGGTACTCAATGTCCCAAGGGTAGGCACAAAATGGGTTAGTAAAATACAATACGTATTGTGTATATAATACAAATCGATAACATAAGGTTTTATAAGAAGGAACCGAAAACGGTTTTATCGTATAAAGTGAAGAATTCACTTCAAAGTAAGATAAAGGGCCACCACAGGAGAGCACAAAGCAACCCTGTGGTAGGCACCTGGAAAAAGATTGACCCCTCAGGCAATCCTGTACATAAGTACTCAGATGGCATTGCTCCAAGGGAGATCTTCGTACAGGCCATTCTCATATGTGTTTAAAGAAAAAATCCAAAACACTTCTTTCTTTTTCCTTTGTTTTTCAGGGTCCACATCGTTTCTTGTCAGTACTTTCTCAAGAATAATCCACCTGATATCTACCTCCTTGTGGTTTAAAGATAACCAATGAGCAACTAGGGGGGCGTTGATCTTTCGTGTCCTAATCGCAGATTTATGTTCCGATAGCCTAGTTCTAAATTCCCTGGAGGTCTCACCTATATATCCCAGGTTGCAGGGGCAAATAATCAAGTAAATTACATTTTTAGATCTACAATTAGTCATGTCCATAAATGGGATAGTCTTGTCATTGAATGTAAACTCTTTGGCAACAATGGCTGAGTCACAGGCGTGGCATTGGCCACATTTGTAATTGCCCGTAACTGGATTAGATCCTGTTAGTGACTTTTGGCCAAAAGTAGATACAAAATTGGTAGCTGATTTCACCAAATGGTTCCGTAGGTTTTTGTTCCTCCTGAAAGCGAACAATGGTTTTTCAAGTTTATCCGCTTCAGTATTGGAATTCAAAATGTGCCATTCTTTGTTAATAATACCCCTGATTTGATTATTCAGGGTAGAATGGTGAATCACACAGGCTAGCCGGTCACTGGTCACTGGTCTTGCATCGTTGTTTTGAAAACAGGGCCTCACGGTTGAAAAACTTGGCTCTTTTTAAGGAATCTTTGATGGTTCTAATCGGATAACCTCTCTGGCCAAAAGTCACTAACAGGATCTAATCCAGTTACGGGCAATTACAAATGTGGCCAATGCCACGCCTGTGACTCAGCCATTGTTGCCAAAGAGTTTACATTCAATGACAAGACTATCCCATTTATGGACATGACTAATTGTAGATCTAAAAATGTAATTTACTTGATTTACTTGATTATTTGCCCCTGCAACCTGGGATATATAGGTGAGACCTCCAGGGAATTTAGAACTAGGCTATCGGAACATAAATCTGCGATTAGGACACGAAAGATCAACGCCCCCCTAGTTGCTCATTGGTTATCTTTAAACCACAAGGAGGTAGATATCAGGTGGATTATTCTTGAGAAAGTACTGACAAGAAACGATGTGGACCCTGAAAAACAAAGGAAAAAGAAAGAAGTGTTTTGGATTTTTTCTTTAAACACATATGAGAATGGCCTGAACGAAGATCTCCCTTGGAGCAATGCCAACTGAGTACTTATATACAGGATTGCCTGAGGGGTCAATCTTTTTCCAGGTGCCTACCACAGGGTTGCTTTGTGCTCTCCTGTGGTGGCCCTTTATCTTACTTTGAAGTGAATTCTTCACTTTATACGATAAAACCGTTTTCGGTTCCTTCTTATAAAACCTTATGTTATCGATTTGTATTATATACACGATACGTATTGTATTTTACTAACCCATTTTGTGCCTACCCTTGGGACATTGAGTACCCTGTACTTTGATGTTCCAAGATGGCGCCCACTGTTTTGGGCGTGCTGGTAAGTGATATCTACTCTTTGGTTTGATTTAAAATTGGCCATTATTTTTTATTATTTTTTATTTTTGGTTATTTCCTTTTGCCACTACTATATGGCTATGACTCTACAGTTTGATTGTACCTCTTATTCTCTGTAGATTTTGGCATATTTCATGCTGTTTTGACGGTTCTAAGATGGCGCATGTTTGACCACTTCCTTAGATGGCCCCTACGGGCCTGTTTCTATGTTCATCGCATCACCTGTGGTGATTTGGTTTAAATAGGAGGCAGCTGGGGAAGTACGGGTTATTGCTCCTCGAGAGATCATCGTGCTGGTCATATGTCCTGGATCCTGCTGATACTGGTAGGCTAGCTTTGCTGAACCTTTGTGGATTGAATTATTTTATACCATCTGGATTGTGTCATTTCTATCTGGCTCATGACTCCCCCCCTGTTCCCTTGCAGTTAGCAAGTTGTTCCCTACTAGTTTGGTATCCTTGTGGGTTTCCCCTGTGGATTACGTTTTTTAAACCATGTGAACTTGTAGGTAAGTCTGTAGTTAGCGATTGTACATATGAGCAGATTTTTTCTTTTCTAACCTGTGGACTTTCCTGCCCTGTGCAAGCTAATGATTTCATTATGTTTGCTTTTAGAGTGAGAAAGCATAGCTTCATTTAGCTATATCCATGTGTTAGTCCTTCATTTTGGACTACAAATTTGAAGTTGGAGAGTGTTTAATCCAGCCTGTAAGGGATATCTAAGTTCTTTCATATCTAAGGTATTTTATCTTATTTTAATATAAACAAACTAGTCTATTACTATTCTTGACTAGATTCTCTCGGTGGTAATCCAACACTTTTATGCTATAGGTGATTCTATTTCTGCACTTTATCTAGTATTTTGCTGGACACTAATGGTGCTTTCCTTGGATCTTTAGATTTATTTACCTTTATTAAGCATTGGTTTTATAGACTTTGATCTTGGGCACTTTATCGGTGTTTTTTCTTAATTAAGTCACTTGAGTTGGTCTGGTTGCAAATCTGACATGATTCGAGCCTTCCCCCTATGCAAAGAATTGTAATGAATAATTTTGATGTTTCTTTGATAGGCAGGTTACAAGATGTACGTATGCCAATTATACTGAATCATAAAGTCCTGATGAAGGTGTATTTATATTTTTCTTCACTCACCGAAACGCGCGTCGGCTTGTAAATTGGCATGTCTTGAACATTGGCATGAAGTGTTTGAAATTGGCAAATTTGAAGCCCTGACCAGGATTGGCTACCATCAGGCCTGTAACACGAGAATTTGAATCAGGAAATTATAACCTAGAATTGGCTGTTATGTTGAATTTTATAGAATCCAAACTACAACGCATAATTGTAGCATCAAAGCAGTAACTTTATTGTGCTGTTTAAATATCCTCTCATGTATGAGGCGGTTGTAATTTTGTATGTATACTATTTTGTGATTTTGTTGGTTCTGTGTTATTTGTTTATTTTTGCATATTTACTGTTATGTTATTTATGTTTTCATATATGTATGTTTCATTTAGGGTAGGGGGTTGTATTATATATTTTTTTGGGGTTGATTCTATGTTGATTATATTATGTGCGAACTGAATGTTTAATTAGCTATAATAAATATCTCAATTGAAATATATTGTATGTTGTATATTTGAATTTAAGATTTCCATTCCTATGTTTGCTATGTTAATGGAGAGTAAACTACGTTATACTCATACTCTCCATCGGTGAGGGCATTGCAACAGCTGAAAAATAGGAATAGCCACCACAAAAGATCTCCTCAATGGACCACGTTTTAAGTGTAAACAGAACTTCATTAAATAAACAGAGACTATCATCTCAATTTCTATGCAGCCAATGGATGACATTGTTCATAAGCTGCTGCGTGGTTTCCAAATTATAGTCTGGGATCCGTAGGGGATCTGCTAAAACCAAAACATATGGACAAGCAGCAGAAGGTGATTGACAGACCGCGGGGTGGGGGTTGTAAAACTATTCCCAGAATCCATTGTGGTACTGGAAGAAATGGCACCCAGTCTGGTGGTACTGTGGAAAGCAATGATATCCGCTCCGGAATCATATTGCACCTCACTACAGTCCTAGATGCCTCGGAGCCCAAAGTCCCTTGCCCATAAGTGTCCTTTGGCTCCTAGAAGTGAGAATAGAGGTCGAGGCATGGGCAAGAGGACAATCATAATGACTTTCAGGCAGAGTTGTCTCCTGAGCACCACCTAGACCAGGATTTTTTTGCAATGGTTTGTGTTTGTGGTGTAACAGCAATAAAGTGTTTCTTAATTACCTGAGCTGTATATTGCTGTGGATGTGCTGTAGAAGTGACAAAGCTTAGCAAGCATTTTGACTTTGTTGCTACGAAGCAAGAGTGAGATGATAGGTTTAAAACATTATTTCTGTCTTTTTAGATCAAATATAAACTTATCTAGACAGCATTGTATAAAACAAGCTGTTGGGTGGTAACTGCTGTTGTGCTAAATGCATTTTGGATAATATCTCTTTGGGCCAGATGTAGCAATATTGCAAATTGCGAGTTGCAATTTGCGAGTCCGAGCGACTTGCAAATTGCAACTCGCAATTTGCAATGCAGAACGGTGTCTCAGACACCGTCTGCGAGTCGCTATGGGGTCGCAAAGACCCACCTCATTAATATTAATGAGGTGGGTCGCAAATTGCGGCCCCATAGCGACTATGGGCACTCGCTAACATGGAGCCCTGCTGTAGTCAGCAGACCTCCATGTTCGTGACTGCTTATCAATAAAGCAGTTTTTTTTTTTTTAAGTGTAGCCCGTTTTCCTTAAAGGAAAACGAGCTGCACTTAAAAAAAAATCCGAAACCTTTAGTTTCGGAATTTTTTCAGGCAGGTAGTGGTCCCTTGGACCACTACCTGCCCTGAAAAAATATTTTGTGGTCCATTCACAAAGGGGAAGGGGTCCCATGGGGACCCCTTCCAATTTGCGAATGGGTTACCATCCACCTCAAGTGGATGGTAACTGCGACTCCATTTGCGACCGCATACGCGGTCGCAAATGGAATTGCATTCCACTGCGAATCGCAAATAGAAAGGGAACACCCCTTCCTATTTGCGATTCGGAAATGCATTTTGTGAGTCGGTCCCGACTCGCAAAATGCATTTCTGCATAGGAAACTCAGGTTTGCGACTCGCAAATGGCAATTTTTGCCGCTTGCGAGTCGCAAACAGTTTCCTACATCTGGCCCATTGTGTCTTCAGAATCAGAACATATTTTACCAGATAGCAATATAATGTAGTAGAAAAATGATCCCTGTATCTGATGTTTCTATATTTTGATATTCTTCATTTTGTTTGGCATTTAAAAATAGATTTATCCACAGTATTTTACAATGATAGAAAACACAAAAATAAAAAACTGACACAATTACAACAAATAAAAGACTTCCACCATGTTGAATAAAACACACCATTTAAAACAAAAACAAAACAATTATCCTAGCAATGCTAGGATAAGATAGTAACTTATAGGTCCATAAAATAAGTCTGTAGCCTGACAGTCTATTTTGAAATATGGCCAGTTACATAGTAAGGGAGATCAGATGATAATATTTGTAGAAATCTGAATGCTGCTCTACAATTGATCATTTTATTCTTGGAGAAGCATTGGTACAAATAAATTGGTATCAGGCTGTTGTATACCTTACAAATGGAATATGTACATCAAGGTCTTAGCAGATGTACCATCACAGGAGCATGGCATCTTCTAATCATTAACCTCCCAGCCCTTTGGAAGAAAGAGCTGATGGTTGAAGCCTGCTCTAAACTTGGTTAAAAGATTCTTCTCATAAATGTTCAAAATGGGTACAAATGTGACTCTTGTTCTGGAACAACCTAAGCAACCTAAGCAAGGCAAAAGTCCTTAACAGTGGCTTGTCCAATTCTCGTCCTTCTTGTGGCATAATCCTATCAGATTTCAATTCCATATGTAGGTCAATTCCTGAAGTGATGACCATCGATTTGTTTTACACTATACAAGATTGAGGCCATACATTTGAATGATTTACTTCACCAAGCCAATAAGGGTCGACAATAAATTTATTAAACTTAATATTAAAGTCCCCAGTAAGTATGACTGAGTATTTCTTACTATCACTAGTTGGGATGCCAAACAAAAAACATTCTTAAAAGAAAATTGGACACAATTAGAAACGTTAAGATCATTAATGATGTTAGTATTTAAACTGTTGAGTATCATATTCTCAATTCTTAAATTTGCTGCATTGTAATTCTAAAACCGGGAGATTGCCATGACTAGATGATTTATATTTCACAATACAATTCAATTCAATGATAATATAATCTAAACTAAAAGCCCCTTGCTTAGCTCTCCCTGATTTAGGTGTTTTACCAAGGACCCCATATGAGTCATGCACATCAAGATACACAGCATCGTTTAGCTATGATTCTGACAGATTTATTATCCGATATTGACTGATGTTATTAATCCAGACTTTTTCTTGAAACTTATTGCGTAGACCCATGATATTCTATGACACCATCTTTAATCAATCTTGTATTTTGCTATCATTAAAATAACCCATTGCATTATTGCACCCAATTCAAGTTCAGTATCAGAAACAGTATTTAATGGTAAACTGTGTAATGCTGGTCAATGAAGATCATTCAGTGATTTCAAAATGGCAGATATATTGATTGTGGGGATAGACATGTGGTGCCTTAGGATTATACTTTTATCAGGACTGATGTTCTTTGCATAAGCAGACAATGAGGAGGCATACCGAAGAAGCCCAACGGTACAGTTGGAATGGTAGTGCAGTTGATTAAGCCTTTTTAAGATGTACTAACAGAATGCCAACTAAAGAGGGTTGCCTAACCTTGATAACAAATCAATCCACAATCTTTTCCTTTTTGGAGTTTCTCACCACCTCACTCTTCTAACCATGATGATGTAATTAGTACTAATACTAGGTCCCATGTTCATTCCGAAATGATTATTAAACCAATGAACAATCGTGTTGTTTAACTGTAGATGACTTTCCCTCTCAGAGGGGTTCAATAGGCAGCATTTTTTAATTCCATGACACATGGTTTGGATTGTGGTTATAACTTCAAACCATCCATGGTGGAGCATATTCTTAGAATTATCTTTTATGGTTAACTCCATGATAGAACAAAAACTGAGTTTATTTTTTATAGTCTTTCCATTTGAGCAGTTAATTAGTCAGACCGCAGTTTGTGACTTATATAACATGCAACCTGACTGCCTTAAAGGAAATAGGGTCTGATTTATAAAAAAAAAATTCAAATTTGAAAACAAATCAGTGACCGTTGACATTGGTCCATTGGACCACTTTAGTCTTCTGAAGCTAGAATCTCAATACACAAAGGAGAAGAGATCCAATTGACACCCCTTCCATTTTACAAATATGTTACCACCCCAACTTGTGACTCAGTAACTTATCAATGGTTTGTTATTGGTATTGCAACAGCAAAGAATTTCCATATAGGGTACCAAACATGCCACGTCCAAATTATAATTTGGTATTGATTTTTAAACTCAATTTGAGTGTTGGTAAAACATTAACAACATCTATAAATGGGTTCAGTGCATGCAAAATAACTGTTTAGGTGTCACAAATGTTCTGATTTTGTGAACTATAGTCTTCGTGACCACTAAACACAGGGACAACTTTAGGGCAGTGCGAGCAGTGTGGTCACACTGGGTGCTGACCTGAGTTGGGGGGTGCTGACCTCAGGGGGGGCGCTGTGTTTAGCAACAGCTTAGAAACTTGCCATTTAAAAGCACCTGCTGAAAAAATCCTTGTGGCTCCGGCCTTCAGGAAGCAATTAAAATGTCAAAATAACTCTTGTGATTATTGTTCCTGCTAGAGAGAGAGAGAGAGAGATGGACTTTTGCCTAGTGACAGCTTTGACTCTCCATAAAGTAGCACAAAGGGTGAATGTGCCTTCTGCAAAGAACAGAACTATATTTTATGTGCAAAGCTGAGTGGATTAGTAAAACCGGCCTTTTCAAGCTCTTTAAAGCAAATGAAAGTATGTGAAAGGGGGGCTATGGAGAGATGTGGGGCACATTTACCGGGTGACAGTGAGGGAATCCGAGGAGGTAGTCATGGGGTGACCTAGCAAAGGAATGCATACTATTTAACTATTTGTCTTAAAGAGATGCTATTTGTTCTGTATTGTATTCCCTTATGCAGATATGAATCTGCATTTTGAATGCAAGAAGCAACATTGCAATGTTGGGCCACCTAATCCACCTATCTTCTTGTAATAAATAAGCACAACTCTCGCTCTAGTGCAAATTTATGAAGGGCAATATTAGGAGTTTTTCCACCAATTGTGTGGAATGACAATCTCAGACACTGACTCCCCTACTACAGCAAGCTTACAATTAATTGCTTCACTGCTGATGAAATAAAATTGAGTTCAAATAGCTTTCTAAAAAGCTCTTATATGACCCACCTAAAGACAATCCCCATTAAACCACCAAGCAGCAAACTCAGCAATCTATTGTAAGAAAGGTGGAGAGAAAAGGACATATCCACTTATGAACCAACCAAAAGAGCAGGTGCCATCCAATGATAAGCAAATCAATAGACTCCTGAGCCAAGCGTAGTCTGTGGTGCTTGGCATGTTATGGCACTAGAATATCATTGCCAGAATATCATTTAACATAAATATTTTTTCTTAAATATGTTTTTCTAAATTATTGCCCATTGGATTTAGTAATAGAAAATCTACACATAATCAGAAGTTGTTTTTGTAAATAATATTTAGCACATAATATATCAGACAATGTTCTGTTTATGGTACATTGACATACAACCATTTGCCAAGATATTAAATGATGAGGTGTGTGAGCTCGCTATCAGGGTGTTAAGGGATATTTTTTCTAGTCTCTAAAGTGATGACCTTGGAACTCAGAAAGTTGCATAAATATCCAATTTTTGTGATATGACCAATGAATGAGTGAATTTGGATGGATCACTATGCTAGAAATTGTAAATTAGCATACTTCAGTGTAAATATATCAATCACAAATGTACAGTGTGCTGCTTCCATACTGCCCCAAGTGGTTGTTCTAACTCCTCACTACATTGTGTTTTCTGTAATCCCACCTAACACTGACCTCATATATAACTTTTTATCTGTGTACAGTGCCCATTTTTGGAATGCTCTTTAAAATTTAAATTGATCTCGGAAACATGCTCTACTGCACCTTGGTACTATGTACCAGTATATTAACTACCTTTCACAAATATATTTGAATCAACAAGAGTGGAGGAGGTTTCAAAAAGTGTGTTTTGGTTACTGTTTTATGTCATTGGCATTAACTCCTCTGACAGTTACAAAATAAGCCACATGCTACACAGCCAGGTCATCTGATAAATCCTACAGGATGTGGATGTGGATTGTATATGAAGATCTGGGGGAGTGCTCTTCAGGGTAAACCAAATTCACAATGGAAAAGTGCTTTGCTTTCAAGAACTGTTAATTTCTTGACAGCTACAATCAGGAATATCCACTGCCATCAACACTGAATGGTTTCACTTTGATCAGTGCTCAGGGGTATAATTCTGACCCTTGAGCACAGTTCAAAGCAGCTGGTGTACCAATCGAAAGGGAGCAATTCCCTATTTCCAGCTGTACATCTCTCTAATAGATCCCTGCTTGGGGATGGTCACACTACTGTAATCCACAAACAAGGATCAAATCACTAGACACCAGAGGATAGTGCCCGGCAAGTGCTCCCTCTACTTAAAACATGGAACAGTCTTTTGGCTTTCTTGGCATGGTAATTGGGAAGGGGTTACACTCAGTAACCTCCTCAGGTGGCAGAAGCCCACTAAACCCCATATGGTGTAAAGGAAAGAAGGACTGAGAGTATCCCTCCCTAGCATCAGGCAGTGTTCCTTCTTCAAAATGTAGAAATGAAACAGTAACCCAACTAGTCGCAGATTAAATTACAAATAATTAGCATACACATGGAATTGAATTAATGCGCATATGTGTATTTTTTATTTTTTTCATATTTTTTAATGATGAATTGCTTATAACACTCCACTTGACTATTGAGATTAAACATATTTGAAAAAAAATAACAAAACAAGTAAGAAGGTGAACATATTTAAAGACATAACATACAGTAAATATAAATGACACAACTCAAAAAGCTATTATTTAATTGATTGTCAATATATATACATAACATAAGTACAAACATGAAAACTCAGGGGGTCATTCTGACCCTGGCGGTAAAAGGCACTTACCGCCGGTCAGAAAACCGCCATCATCCTGCCGCGGCCGCGGTAAACCGCCAGGGTCATTCTGACCCACAACTGCCAAACCGCCAAAAACCCGACATCCACTGAAGCCCGCCTCATCAGCGGTCAGCGATAACCTGGAGATGACCAAACCTCCACCGTCACGCCAACACAAACACGCCCATGCCATTACGACCCACGAATCCACGCGGCGGTCTTCCAACCGCGGTATTCCATTGGCGGTACACACCGTCGCGCTCAAAATACACACACCTTTACAAAACACAGCCACATTGGACAATTCCAAATACACACACCTGATACACATACAAACACCACTCCCACACACCCATCACCATATAAAACACACACCCACATCACCCACAAACCCCCACAAAGCGAAATTCAGAGACACGGCGCAATACACAGAGAGAGAGCACAGGGAACGCAAACCACAACACACACAGGAACCCAACATCATCACCCACACCACATCTACGCACAAAACACCACACACCACTACACTCATCACCAGAAACACCACCCCACACCTCATCCACACCACCCCATGGCACCCCAAAGACACCCCAGGTTCTCTGACCAAGAACTCAGGGTCATGGTGGAGGAAATAATCAGGGTAGAGCCCCAGCTCTTCGGCACACAGGTGCAGCACACCACAATAGCCAGGAAGGCGGAGCTATGGCAAAGGATCGTCGACAGGGTCAACACTGTGGGACAGCATCCCAGAAATCGGGAAGACATCCGAAAGCGCTGGAACGACCTACGGGGAAGGTGCGGTCGATGGTGTCAAGATACAACATCGCTGTTCAGAAGACTGGCGGCGGACCCCCACCCACTCCACCCGAATTCACAGCATGGGAGCAAGAGGTCTTGAACATCCTGCATCCTGAGGGCCTCGCTGGAGTAGGCGGAGGAATGGACTCTGGTAAGTCGAATCTCAACTACTTCACCCCCCCCCAACCACCAGCATGCCAACCCACACCCCCACCCTCACCCCCAACCCCCCAGCACATATCCTCCCTGCTAATGTCTCACCAGCACAACCCACCCAACCCAAACCCCTGAATGCCAACACAAACCATGGACACCCATCACCTAAGCATGACCACTGCACATACCCATCCCCCCCCACAAACCACCCTCACAACTCCTCCCACATGGGACTGCCAGCACTGGGGGACAAGGGCACCCACAAATCGCACGCCACGGCACACAAAAAATCAATAACCATATCCTTTTACCCCTGCAGGGCCCGAACGCCAACACACCGGCCGGGAGGGTCCAGATTTGTCCATCCCACCCCCAGAACAGGCCCCCAGTGATGACAGCAGCTCTGTCGACCTAGAACCTGATGACCAGCCCGGACCATCGGGGACATCTGGACAGTCGGTTACCCTCAGTCAGCCCCAGGCCACAGCAGACCTACCCCCCTCAGGAAACACCAGCACAGCACCCACCCAGCGGGCCCATGCTTCTGTCTCCAGGACAGGTCAAGCAGCGGTGTGTCTACCAGTACAGGGCACCCAGGGTAACCCACAACCCCAACAACAACAGGGACCTGGGGGCACTGGTAGTGGGCACACCATCCTGGGGACAGAGGCCCAGGAACAAAGAGGAACTGGGAGGGCTGCTGTGCGACAGAGGGAGGACAGGCCTAGGGAACCCACTGTCCAAGAGGCCCTCACCACCATCATGGGAGCGTACCACCACTCCCAAGAGACGATGGCGACGGTCCTGGCCAGGTTCCAGGAGATCCAGGCCATGCAGGAGGGCCAGTACATGGGGTTCCGGGAAGAACTGCGCACCATCAGTTCCGCAATGGGTACAATCGTGGTGGCACTCAACCAGATTGTCACCACATTGCGGGACCATGTGGCCCCCCCAAAGGGCCCCTGCCACTAGCATGGAGGAAGAACAGCCCACCACCTCCGCCGGCGCTAGTGGTCAGGAGGCCCGACACAACAGCAACGGCCCTCCCGGACCCCATCCCCTGCAGAACAAGAACCACCCGCAAGAAAGGCCTGAGATCGAGGAAGAAGACAGAGTAGGATGTCAAGACCCCCGCCATGCACGGAAACCCCCGGATGTCATCCCACTGTCCCACTTGTTTACCCTGTCCAACCTTGAACTGCCCCTGCTCCACCTTCCACAGGCATATGGACAATGGACCTGTAGTAACGACAGTCTGGACACTGCCATGGACATGCCTCCACCATCACCCTGTTTGAACCATACACCTATTTTAAAACTTAAATAAACACAATTATTGCACATTAACCAACTGGATTCTGCTATCTATTTATTTAAACCAAATGTATTCGATATAACCAACAAAACATTTCTAGTTACATTGTGATGACAACATACCAGTGTCACACAGCGGTAGTCCATGGAGAAAAAAACCAGAGGGCACTCCGTGGGGATCAGATCACTGAAATAGGAAGTGATATACACAACTAAGTTACCATAAATTGGGGTGAAAGGTCAGACAGTAGAGAGCCACTACAGTTACAGATATAATACAATGCTGGAGTAGATTATTACCTGTGTGTCACTGGAAATACTGCAGTATCACTCTGTCCCTGTTGTCTGTGTCGTCCTCTTGGTCTTCCTCCTCTTCACTCTCCGCAGGCTCCACAGCGGCCACAACACCACCATCTGGACCATCCTCCTGCAGGAAAGGCACCTGGCGTCGCAAAGCCAGGTTGTGAAGCATGCAGCAGGCCACGATGATATGACACACCTTCCTTGGTGAGTACATTAGGGATCCACCAGTCATATGCAAGCACCTAAACCTGGCCTTCAGGAGGCCGAAGGTCCGCTCAATCACCCTCCTAGTCCGCCCATGGGCCTCATTGTACCGTTCCTCTGCCCTGGTCATGGGATTCCTCACTGGGGTCAATAGCCAAGGCAGGTTTGGGTAACCAGAGTCACCAATTAGCCACACACGCTGTCTCTGTAGCTGTTCCATCACAAAAGGGATGCTGCTATTTCGTATGATGTACGCCTCATGCACTGACCCTGGGAACTTGGCATTTAAATGGGAGATGTACTGGTCAGCCAAACAGACCACCTGGACATTCATCGAATGATCATTTTTACGGTTCCTGTACACCTGCTCATCGTCTTTTGGGGGAACCAAAGCCACATGGGTACCATCAATGGCACCAATGATATTGGGAATGTGTCCAAGGGCATAGAAATCACCCTTCACTGTAGGCAAGTCACCCACCTCAGGGAAAATGAAGTAGCTCCGCATGTATTTCATCAGGGCAGACAACACTCTGGACAACACCTTTGAAAACATAGGCTGAGACATCCCAGATGAAATGGCCACGGTAGTTTGAAATGATCCACTTGCCAAAAAATGCAGTACTGACAGCACCTGCACTAGAGGCGGAATCCCTGTGGGTTGGCGGATGGGTGACATCAGGTCTGGCTCCAGCTGGGCACACAGTTCCTGTATAGTGGCACGGTTGAGTCTGTAGGTGAGTATGACGTGTCTTTCTTCCATTGTCGACAGGTCCACCAGCGGTCTGTACACGGGAAGATTCCTCCGTCTCCTCGCAAGTCCCAGCGGACGATGCCTAGGAAGGACAACATGGAGCACAGAGTCAAGCAACCCACAGGTAAGTGCCCACAGCATGCCCAGTACACGTATCTCTCGGGATTGAATGGCTAGTATGATTGTCGGTGCAAGGCCTAGCCATGTGTGACGCAGTAGGAATGAAGCCATGTGGGCCCTTGAAATGGCGGCTGCCTGACCTGTGAAGTGTGACAATGTGAAGTGAGGTAATTGCGCAAGCGTGGCACACCGTGGCGGTAGGCGGTCGCAGTCCGCGGCGCAAAGCCGCATTGGACAACATTGAACCCTATGGGTTTCAGGAGCCAATGGCGGTGAGCGCTGGCCGTCGCGGAACGCACCGCCGTGGCCGTAACCGCCATTTTCTCTCTGCTTGACCACACGAGACCTGAGCATCCACAGGAGAGGACCTATACTGCAAGTGTTGCTGTGACCTCGGTCTGGAAGTGACAATGGCTGCTGCGACTGGGGAAAGGGCCCCCGCCTTCAGTTCCGAGGAGTTGGAGAAGCTCGTGGACGGGGTCCTCCCCCAGTATGCGCTACTCTACGGGCCTCCAGACCAACAGGTGAGTACACGGAGGCAATGCATGGTGCCGACTGCCTGGCCTGAGTGGGGAGGATGTACGATGGAGGGGAGGGCAGCGAATGACTAATGCATGGCACGACAGATGAGAGCATGTGCCACATGGCAAGGTTGGGGAGGGGGGGCCACTCACATCGAGCATGCAGAAAAGTGATGATGTTTCTCTTCCCCCCCTGTACATGTCACATAGGTCAGCGCCCATCAGAAGATTGGCATTTGGCGTGCCATCGCCAAGGACATCCGGGACCTGGGGAGGCTCTGCTGGGGATGGCCTCCCAACCTAGGAGGGGTGCCAGTCGTACCTTGACCCCCCTGATGTCCCGGATCCTGGCGGTGGCCTACCCCGATTTAGATGGGCGCTTGAGGAAATCACAGCAGACACAAGGGGGTGAGTACCAGCACATTCAGCTATTTTGCGCGCAGTGGAGGTGCCTGGGTGGGGGAGGAGGGCTGTGGGTATCCCTAGACCAAGGCGATATCTGTAGGATAGGCCCGTCCGTGAAGTATGGTCCTGTGCCCCCGCCCCCCACCTCTGTAGGGTGCCTAGTAATGCGATTCATGGACCAGTGTATACTGTGTGGGCAGTTGTCGCCCATAGGCTTGTAGGGCATGTCCCAGTGAATGAGTAGTGTACCCCAAGTGCGCATCGTAGTGCAGGGGGCTTCTGTGTCTGTCCTCTCCGCCAACGGTGTCCCCAATGCATGCTCTCAACTTGTCTTTATGTTTTCCACCCCCCCCCCATTTTCTTTGTTTTTCTGTGAATGTGTGCATTAGCATCATCAGACGGAGGAGAAGTGGCATCGGCGCAAGAGGGAGCTGCATCTCACATGGCCCCGGAGGGCCATGCAACGGACTCCGACATGACCAGTGAGACGGAGGGCGAGGGGGGCTCCACCACGGGGACCCGTGGAGACGGCAGTGACACCGACACGTCCTCGGAAGGGAGCTCCCTTGCGGTGGCGGCAACATCCGTGCCCACCGCAGAAACAGGTACAGCCGCCACCCAGCGCACCAGCTCCGCCCTCCCAGCAGCCCCTCGGCCCGTGCCCGCAAGGCCAGGAAGCCGGCCATCTCCTTCGCCCCAGGCACCTCAGGCCCTGCCCCAGTCACCCCTGCTGCCCTCAGTGAGGAGGTCATTGACCTCCTGAGGACCATCATTGTTCGGCAGTCTACCCTTTTGAATGCCATCCAGGGTGTGGAGAGGGAGGTGCATCAAAGCAATGCATACCTGGAGGGCCTTCATTCGGGTCAGGCTGCCCATCAACGATCGTTCAACGCTCTGGCCTCAGCACTGACGGTAGCCATTGTCCCTGTCTCCAGCCTCCTCCCTCTTCTGACTCCCTCCACCCAGTCCCACTCCCCTGTTCCTCTGCCTATCCCATCCACACCTACAGACCAGCCTGCACACACCTCAACACTCAAGGGCAGCTCATCCAGACATAAGCACCACAGGACACACAAGCATTCACCCAAGCAACATCCAGATGCAGACATGCCAACAGCCACTACCTCCTCTGTGTCCCCCACCTCCTCGTCTCCCTCCTCCCTCCCTGTGACGTCTCCACACACACCTGCAAGCATACCACCATCAGCCATTGCACCCATCACCAGCACACCCTCCACACCAGTCCGCACACATGCAGTCACCACCCCCACTGCCATGTACACGTCTCCTGTGTCCCCACCCAGTGTGTCTGTCACCCCCGCTTCCCAACCACACAAACGCAGGCAGGCCCAAACAACAGCCATCCACCTCACCTCAGCCTCCTGCCCAAGCACCTGCACCCAAAGACACTTGACTCTCCTACAACCACATCCTCTTCCTCCACTCCCATACCCACTCCAGCCACCCTTCCCATGGCTCCAAAGAACATTTTCCTCTCCAAAGTGGACCTCTTTTCCTCACCTGACCCACCCCCTCCATCCTGTAAGAGTTCCACAAACACCTCAGCCACCACCAGCCCAGCAACTCCAAAGAACGTCGTGCCTGGTTTTTGGAGTCCGCCCTTTCCTTGGGCTGGGACATCGTCCAGCAGCAAAGGCACAGCCAGCCCCCCCCCCCTGGGAAGAGGACCAAGAAACTGAAGGGCAGGCGCAACAGGCCTGATAGGCCTGCATCCAAGGAGGGTAGCCTTGCACCGTCACCTGCCACATCGGGTAAGGGAGCCAAGGGCCACGGACAGTCTGCCAAGGAGGGCAAGGGCAGCAAGGAGCAAAGGGCAGGGAGCAGCCGACCTGGCCATGAGGGCCCCACCAGCCCCATTCCGGGGGTATCGAAGGAGAGCCAGGGCCCCAGGACTCCATCACAGGAGGGCCCCGCAACGGAAAGGTCCGATGCAGAGTGAGCGGCAAATATTGGCCAGGTGTGGTTCATTGGAAACACAAGACAGGCACCGCTGAACAGGGCCCCGCCGTGAGGAGCACCGCTGAACAGGGCCCCGCCGTGAGCAGAACCGCTGAACAGGGCCCCGCCATGAGGAGCACCGCTGAACAGGGCCCCGCCGTGAGCAGAACCGCTGATCAAGGCCCGCCGTGAGAAGCACCGATGAACAGGGCCCCGCCGTGAGGACCACCGCTGAACAGGGCCCCGCCGTGAGAAGCACTGCTGAACAGGGCCCTGCCGTGAGCAGAACCGCTGAACAGGGCCCCGCCGTGAGAAGCACCGCTGAACAGGGCCCCGCCGTGAGGAGCACCGCTGAACAGGGCCCCGCCGTGAGAAGCACTGCTGAACAGGGCCCCACCATGAGCAGAACCGCTGAACAGGGCCCCGCCGTGAGAAGCACCGCTGAACAGGGCCCCGCCGTGAGGAGCACCGCTGAACAGGGCCCCGCCGTGAGGAGCACCGCTGAACATGGCCCCGCCGTGACCAGAACCGCTGAACAGGGCCCCGCCGTGAGGAGCACCGCTGAACAGGGCCCCGCAGTGACCAGAACCGCTGAACAGGGCCCCGCCGTGAGGAGCACCGCTAAACAGGGCCCCGCCGTGAGAAGCACTGCTGAACAGGGCCCCGCCGTGACCAGAACTGCTGAACAGGGCCCCGCCGTGAGGAGCACCGCTGAACAGAGCCCTTCCTGTCAAGCACCGCTCCGCTGGGCCCTTCATCTCAAGCACCGCTCCGCTGGGCCCTTCCTGTCAAGCACCGCTCCGCTGGGCCCTTCATCTCAAGCACCGCTCCGCTGGGCCCTTCATCTCAAGCACCGCTCCGCTGGGCCCTTCATCTCAAGCACCGCTCCGCTGGGCCCTTCCTGTCAAGCACCGCTCCGCTGGGCCCTTCATCTCAAGCACCGCTCCGCTGGGCCCTTCCTGTCAAGCACTGCTCCGCTGGGCCCTTCATCTCAAGCACCGCTCCGCTGGGCCCTTCATCTCAAGCACCGCTCCACTGGGCCCTTCCTGTCAAGCACCGCTCCGCTGGGCCCTTCATCTCAAGCACCGCTCCGCTGGGCCCTTCATCTCAAGCACCGCTCCGCTGGGCCCTTCATCTCAAGCACCGCTCCGCTGGGCCCTTCATCTCAGGCACCGCTCTGCTGGGCCCTTCCTGTCAAGCACCGCTCCGCTGGGCCCTTCATCTCAAGCACCGCTCCGCTGGGCCCTTCATCTCAGGCACCGCTCCGCTGGGCCCTTCCTGTCATGCACTGCTCCGCTGGGCCCTTCATCTCAAGCACCACTCCGCTGGGCCCTTCCTGTCAAGCATCGCTCCGCTGGGCCCTTCATCTCAAGCACCGCTCTGCTTGGCCCTTCCTGTCAAGCACCGCTCCGCTGGGCCCTTCATCTCAAGCACCACTCCGCTGGGCCCTTCATCTCAAGCACCGCTCCGCTGGGCCCTTCATCTCAGGCACCGCTCCGCTGGGCCCTTCCTGTCAAGCACCGCTCCGCTGGGCCCTTCATCTCAAGCACCGCTCCGCTGGGCCCTTCATCTCAGGCACCGCTCTGCTGGGCCCTTCCTGTCATGCACCGCTCCGCTGGGCCCTTCATCTCAAGCACCGCTCCGCTGGGCCCTTCTTGTCAAGCACCGCTACGCTGGGCCCTTCATCTCAAGCACCGCTCCACTGGGCCCTTCCTGTCAAGCACCGCTGGCCCATTGGCAGTCCCGGTTCTGTGTCGGGCAGGCCTTCACGGCGCACTCTGCCCACCATGCCTCCTCCATGACCAGTGGTCTCTGTAATCCACCTGATGGACTGTGGCTTTGCACTCCCCAGGATGTAACAGTGGGCAATCCACCCACTGTAGAGACTTGTGAGACTGTGGCTTTGCACTCCCCAGGATGGCACAGTGGGCAACCCACCCACTGTAGAGACTTGTGAGACTGTGGTTTTGCACTCCCCAGGATGGCACAGTGGGCAATCCACCCACTGTAGAGACTGGTGAGACTGTGGCTTTGCACTCCCCAGGATGGCACAGTGGGCATGGAGGCCCTTTGTGGATCTGGCGTCGTGGACTCATGTGGCTGAGGTGCCCCCCCTTCCCTTCCTCCTGAGGTGCCTGTCTTTTTATTTTAGTGATGCCCCAACATTGTTCTCTCTAATGGACTGGATCTCGTGTGTGGGCTTTGCCCATGTGTTGCTGCACATTGGCCCACGGACCTTTGGACTTTGATTGACTGGGCCGGACGTTCGCTGCTTGTATGGATAGAGTTCTAGATGTGTATTCATTCTTCATATGTTGCTAAGGTCGCTATACTTTATTGTTGCAATAATATGGTTCTACTTTTACATGCATTGGCTTTTGTCTTTGTTTGGGGGGGTGTCACTCTGACTTTTTTATCTGCATAGGTGTGTAGGTATTTCGGTGGGGGTGAGGGTGGGGGTGGGTGTGTGGCGTATGTGTGTGCCCGTAACCTTTCCTCCTCCCCCCTCCCCTGTGTCGTAGATGCAGTACTCACCGTTGTCGTCTGCGGCGACGTTCGTGATCCTGGAAGAAGAGCAGGAAGGCAATGGCTGGGAGGATGTGGAGTTCGGGTTCCATGCTATTCCGATTCCGCGTGGAGTGTGTCGAGGTAAGCGTTTTCCATTGGAGATGTCTGTTTCCGCCGTGTTTTTATCGGCGGGGCTCCCGCCCCGGAAAAGGTGGCGGATTGGTGGGTCGTGATAGGGTGGGCGGTACATTGTCTGCCGCCTGCCTGTTGGCGGTGACCGCCGCGCTGTTTGTTTGTACCGCCGTGGCGGTCGGAGTGTTAAAGCGGCGGCCTGTGCTGGCGGTTCCCGCCAGGGTCAGAGTTCATATTTTTTGGCCGCCAGCCTGTTGGCGGGTTGGCCGCCGCTTTAACACTGACCGCCAGGGTCAGAATGAGGGCCTCAGTGTCCTGTAAAAGTAAATCACAGAAAAAACATGAATCTTGAAGTCCTTTTCTGTGGTTTGTTGTATCAATGCAGTTGATGGGGTTATGGTGGGGGTGGGGGTTTGCTTTACTGAATGTTCCCAGAGCCAATACATTGTGTGGCTGTTCTACTGGATTCTGAAGGGAAATGTTCTGTCTTACACAAACATTCTATATTGCTTAACACCATAGGCACATTTAAACCTCCTTTTGGTGGAACATGCAAATTGCATCAAGGTAGTCATTGGGCTGTAATATTGTACATAAGGACATTGTATTTAAAAAAATGGTTATTATCAGTGTTATATTCATATTGTTTAGCCAGTGAGGAGATGCCAGGTACGGGTATCTAGTACATACCTAAAATTAGCCCTGGTGTTTGTGGTAATTGTGCGCTGTGAACTTTAAATTAAAGTTCGATGTGTTCCATGCATGTATACCAACTCACATTCTAGGTGCTAATAATTCAGTTCCTTGTCCATTTTAGAAGTCTGAATCACAAAGCACTATAATTGAAAGAAAAAGTCAACAAAAGACTATGTAGTCAGGCAAGAAAATGTGTCATTAGCAAAGAATATCAAGATTTTCCTACATCTTGCTGAAACTACAAGAATCCAGACTGTTGTACTTTGCATGTTTTTGAATTTGGTGGACATTAATCATTCCAAGGAGATGCACCTAGAGAAGGTGTACTGTCCGGTACAGAATATGGCTTATGATGGTGTACATTTTTTACTAAATTTATTCTGTTGAGGCTGTTTGTGCAAAGCATACAGGCATTTGTAGCTGTATTTTGGACAGTTCATTCAGGCCAACCTCTGTGGTACACAGTTTCAACATCATGTGGGTTTCTTTTTTGAGTAATACTGCCTCCACATTGCCCTTAATGGTTATATGCCTTTGTATCATCCACTTTAAATTGAAGACTGTGTATTGTTGTTTCATGCAGTAACTTACCAAGGGGGCAGACCTATTTTTACATCTAATTCTTGACTTATGTTGATCGATACACTTTTTAACCTCTAGGACAGTCTTTCCTAAGAATGCCTTGTTACATTGGCACAAGATGTATTATACAACCTTTTTAGTGTTGTGATTGGTGAATTCGGAGTGTCTTATGATTTGGTTGCTGTATATAAATACTTAGGGTCTCATTACAACCTCGGCGGTCTTTCAAAAACACCGCCGAGGCTGCGGGAGCCAGAATACCGCCATTGCCGGCGGTATTCCTGGCTCCCTATTATGACATTTCCGCTGGCCCAGCGGAAAAGTCACATCAACATTGCTGCCGGCTCGTAATAGAGCCGGTGGCAATGCTGATGTGCAGCGGGTGCAGTAGCATCCGTCACACATTTCACTGCCCGAAATTCGGGCAGTGAAATGCGCGACGGGGATATGTCTGGGGGCCCGTGCACTGCCCATGCCAAGTGCATGGGCAGTGCAGGGGCCCCCAGGGGCACTCCAAGTCCCCTTACCGCCAGCCTTTCCATGGCGGTGTTTCCTGCCACGGACAGGCTGGCGGTCGGGGACTCATAATCCCCAGGGCAGCGGTGCTTGCACCGCTGCCCTGGGGATTATGACCGCCAGGCGGAAGCCTGGCGGTATGTTGGAGGGGCCGGCGGTATGGCCGTGGCTATTGCGCCACGGTCATAATAGCTGGCGGACCACCGCCAGCCTGTTGGCGGTGTTACCGCCAGCTTACCGCCGGCCGCCAGGGTCGTAATGACCCCCTTAATCTTCTATTATACAGTTACACACTGTGCAATTTTCACTTTTTTGATTTACACAAAGAGCCTGAGTCATATAGGTAAACTTACACTTCTGGGACAGTCCTATCTTTTTATGTGCAGATACTCCACAGTCACAAAGATGTTACTTGAGAGATACCGTAATTAACTGCAAACAATCAGAAACTTTTGTGAATCATGGCCTACATTGTTCATGTTTATAGTTATGTGACATATATATTTTGACAGTCAGTTAAAGAAGAGTTTTTTGAGTTTTGTCATTTATATTTGTTGTTTCTTATGAATTTTAGTTTGCTCTCCTTCGAACCTGCTGTGTTATATTTTTCAAATATGTTTAGGCTCAAGGGTTGAGTGGAGGTCTTATAGCCAGTCAATCATTGAACAAAGCTAAAAGGAATACATGTATAAACATGGATTCAAGTCCTTGTACATTTATAGTTCAGTTTATGGCTAGTGGGGGTTGTGTTTCTTTTCTACTTTTGATGCTTGAAAGGACAGAAATACCACTAAACAAAAGGGTTATTATTAATGGTTCAATTATGTTTTTATTTATTTTTCATAATAATAGCAATAATACATGCATATGAATGCTGAATACATAGGTCATGCCCCTGTGTTGGGAGTGATTAGCCAGGCTTACACTGGCTTGATCCAAACAATAAAAGGAAAAGCCATCAACTTTGCCCTCCCCTCCCTTGTACTTACACTTACACAGCTTTATTTTCCCTCTTTCACCATGTAACTAAATTCACTGGGGTTCTCGGAGGTTATCCTCCTTATGTCACATCCCGAATGTGGGGACGGTCTAGCTTAGGTCTCTGCCTCTTCTGAAGGTATTATGGGAAGTATCCTGAGATACTGGGGCAGGTAAATTTGTTAAACTCAGTAGGGAGGAGAGTGATATAAGGGGTCCATAGTTCTGATATGACCCAGGATTTAGGGTTGTGGTGAGCTGTAATTTCGCCATGCCTAATATTTGCCCTTTTCTCTGTAGCCAAGCAATGTTTGTGGGGATTCTGACTGAACCCTAGTGGGAGAGTTTTGGCTGGAGTGCCACACCAGTGCTAGGCCAAATTGGTGACATCTACTGCATTTCAAATGTTAGGTTAATGGGATGGGCAGGCTCAGTATAATATGTGTTGGAAAGAGCAGGAGCTGTGTCTCCATGTTCTTGTCTATAAGAAATTAGGCAACTAGTTGAGGGGGGTGAATCCCTTTTCAAGCAGCAACCACAATTCTCTGTTAGTGTGAAGTCAGAAGCAACCCCAAATTAACCTGCCCATAACCCTCTGGTAGCTTAGTACAAAAACAGTCTGGCTTAACATAGAGGCAATGTGTAAGTATTTATGCAGCAATTCAAACAGTAATAAAGTGAAAATGAGACATGCCACACTAATTCAAAAAAGTAAAGTAAAATGCAATAAATAATCTAAGGCCAAAATGACAAAAATCCAATCAGTAGAAAAGTTAGATATGCAATTTTAAAGATTTAAATAAATATAGCACCAAAAAGCACAAAGTGACAACAGTGGAAATCTGGTCGCACCGGACCAGGACTAATGCCAGCTACAGGCATCTAGTTAGGGCGCACTGAACAAGAGTACCTTAAATCCTGGTTGTGAAGTGTTGTGGGGTCCTGTGTCAAGGATGCATGGCACAGTGGCTACTTCTAGAAGCTATAAAGCCGCAAAGTTCTGCATCAAGATATGTTGCAACCTGCTAGTTCCAAAGAGGCTGTGGGGCTTGCAATGTGGAGTCTTGTATTGCTGCTGAGGATGCCGTTGATAAGGGGCTTGCGATGCAAAGGCTTATACCAAGGAAGTTTTGCGCAGTGGCAGTTCTGGGAAGGCTGTAAGTTGTTATGTAAAGTCCTGCACAGGAGATAAACCATGAAGTGGGAAGTCTGGAGAAGTGGCGCATCACATAACAGCTCCATGCAGAGTTTCTGGTCAGCAATTTGTGGCGCTGCAGCTCCAGACCATCAATTCTGGGGGAACCACATTTGGACTGGCAGAACACCTTCAGGCTGCCTTCCAAGAGTCCAGGACTGGGGTGGCACAACGTGGGAGGATAGGACTCACAGCAGGCAGAAGCCATGTGCTGCATTCAAGGTGGTTGGAGACTTCTGTCCCTAAGGCTCTAATCATGAGGCCAGCCTACTAGCCCTTGGATTCACTCTGGTGGTCCCGGGTTAAAGAAGTAGATCCGGCCCTTCACTCAGGCAGCAAGCAGCAGGCAGCAGAGCAGTAGGGCAGCAGAGTGTCAGTCCTTGCAGAGCAGCACAGTGACTTCTTGTTGTCAACATTTTCTGCACTTGTCTATCCGTCATTCTGGCTTTCGTTGAGTCTGTATTTGTCATGCTGGCTTTCATCATGCTTGCTTATTGGGGCAAATACACAAACCCAACTACCGAAGGCTACCCTTTATGTGACCTAAAGTCTGAAGTTTATAATGTACGCCACTTCGGGGGTAGGGATGCCGTGGTTCTCAGCTTTCATTGGTCGGGAGAGCAATTCTGTGAAGTTTTAATGACATTATTATCCAAAAGAATATTTAATTGTGTCTATTATACAATGTTGTTATGGAGGACGTGGTAGTTCGCTCAGAGATGACGTTTTTCCCAAAAATAAATTGAAAGGTAGTCATAGCGGTGATTTAGAAGTAACATCTTTAATGATGCTTCGGAGGTTTATTGACGAGCACATTACACAGCATCACCAGTGATTTCGGCAAGGACACGGTAGCATTGTGTGCGCTTGAAATGTAAATAGCTCGGCAACTCTGGGAATCCTGTTCCGCGGCTCATACTGGATAGACGCATAATCTTTTCCCAGGACATTGACAGATTTGACAAACATCCAAGGCTTCAGAAAATCCCAAAGTAGTCAGGAAACGTAATCAAACAACAACAGATACAAATATCCTTACTTGTGTTTGCACACAAATGAGAGAGTGGTCAAGAGGGAGATCGTGACTGACAAGCTGTTCACAATCGTGGGCTCCCCAAGAGTACTGGAGACAAAAGGCACTTCGATCTGCATTGTACATGGTAAACATCCATCAAAGGAACCTTACTGGCCAGCTGAGATTCATATGGTATTGTCTTAGGAGAATGGGGGCTGCAAAGTCTATGTTCTTCTTAAAAATCCCTGTGGGAAGCCGTGATAACTTCTGTGAAGAGCACGTCTTTAATGTTTTTATGTATCGGAAGGTATGGTGTGTTAAATTGAGAAAAACAGGTGTATTTCTTGATTGATTTACTGCTGTTGAAAAGTATGAGGCCCAACGCACCTCCAGAAAAGGCAAATATTAGATACTTTAAGTTGAAAAGCGTTTCCTGGGATTTTCATTTTCTACTGAAACAAGTACTAGTAAAGCCAGTAAGTTTGCCAATGGCTGTCAGCCCTTTGGCTTTGTCAGTGTTTGTTTTGTCATGTTTTTTGTAAAACTTTATTGCCAGAGAAGCTGCTATTCTCTCATCGATCTAAAAACCAAAAATGTCAAACATTTAACATAATTTCTGGTCTCAAAAAGCACAAATTTTCATAGTAGTCCCAGGAGGTAGTTACTTTGCACGTGGATGTCCTTCTTGTCAAAGGGAAGAATGTTGTCACTCACAGTGAAGTTAGCCAATGGCTGAAGTGGTCTAACTGATTGACCCATGCTGTTTGATGTATTGGGCAGTTGTAGCGGGCAGTAGTAAATTATAAATGACACAGTAACAGACCAAAAGATGAAGAGGGCTGGCTGAAAGCTTCTATAAGTATGCATTTTGTACATATAATTTTAGTAAAATCAAACGTCCTATTTCTAATGGTCATTGATGCGGTCTGCCAGCAATGGAGGCAACCACAGCTCATGCACCAACACTCTTTCCTATGGCCTACTGCTAGGCATTCACCTCTTGGTCATATGGTGCGCAATTGGGTGAATATTGGTCATTCTGCTCTGATGAATTTGTTGGTAAGTTTGTGTGTGGAAATGAATCATGTCAGTCGTTTACAACAAAATGGTCTAAACATGTAATTTTGTTTTTAGTCATGTGCATAGGAGTAAAGTAAATATGTATGTGATATGTCATATGTGACTCATTTTTAGTGTGTTTTTTTTCAGAAAGGCATCACTTTATGTTCTTCCTTGATGAGGACCTACAGGAGATTGATGGTTTTTTTGTTTGTTGAATAGTACTAGATAAACACAGTGAGCTCCATTAGTGCTTTACATGGTGCTCCCATCAATAAAGGGAAGTTGCTGATGATGGTACAGCAAGCTAGTTTGTGAGCAACAGCCAACCGGCTCAAGGTGGTCACTTACGTTAGCCACTTCCTATACAATATTATATCACATTTTGATGGGTAGGTCCATTGGCCCGGGTTATGAAAAAGTATCACACATGGGCACAGGGGATGACTCTGGAGCATGATCTCACCCTATAGATGACACATGGTTGAGGGTGGTGTCCTATATATTTGTATATATATTTTTTGTTGGTGTGAGAAGTACAAAGGGCTTTGTTGTTGGTATCAATGTCAGACCTAAACATAAAGCAGAGGGGAGCATGAGCTGTAAACGGAAATTCCCACTGCATTGTCTAAATGGGGGGGCCGTCTGACTCAGTGCTCGAGACACACACATAAAGCACTTTGCCTCTATTCAGTGATTGGGCTTAGATAGCAAATTATCCCATCCTATGTGTACTCAAATACACATGCTGAATGTAGTTTAGCATTCTAACTCCACTGTTAGCAGTTTTTTCCAGTCTGCTTGTGTATTGCTGTTCACACTGACCAAGGAATTTTCTTTATACTTCTTTACTTTATGGAGACATTATGGCCCTCATTTAAACTTTGGCGGGCATCAACCGCCGCCCCCCAAGTTATAACCGCCGTGCTCCGCCATTGCGGCCGCACTCCCGCGGTTGCCATCCACTTTAAATTGAAGACTGTGTATTGTTGTTTCATGCAGTAACTTACCAAGGGGGCAGACCTATTTTTACATCTAATTCTTGACTTATGTTGATCAATACACTTTTTAACCTCTAGGACAGTCTTTCCTAAGTATGCCTTGTTACATTGGCACAAGATGCATTATACAACCTTTATAGTGTTGTGATTGGTGAATTTGGAGTGTCTTATGATTTGGTTGCTGTATATAAATACTTAGGGCCTCATTACAACCTCGGCGGTCTTTCAAAAAGACCGCCGAGGCTGCGGGAGCCAGAATACCGCCATTTCCGGCGGTATTCCTGGCTCCCTATTATGACATTTCCGCTGGGCCAGTGGACGGTAACGGTGTTACCGTCCGCTGGCCCAGCAGAAAAGTCACATCAACATTGGTGGCGGCTCGTAATAGAGCCGGTGGCAATGCTGATGTGCAGCGGTTGCAGTAGCACCCGTCGCACATTTCACTGCCCGAAATCGGGCAGTGAAATGCGCGACGGAGCTATGCCTGGGGGCCCCTGCACTGCCCATGCCAAGTGCATGGGCAGTGCAGGGGCCCCCAGGGGCACCCCAAGTCCCCTTACCGCCAGCCTTTCCATGGCGGTGTTTACCGCCACAGTCATGCTGGCGGTTGGGGACTCATCGCTGCCCTGGGGATTATGACCGCCAGGCAGAAGCCTGGCGGTATGTTGGAGGGGCCGTCGGTATGGCCGTGGCTATTGCGCCACGGTCATAATAGCTGGCGGAACACTGCCAGCCTGTTGGCGTTGTTACCACCAGCTTACCGCCGGCCGCTAGGGTCGTAATGACCCCCTTAATCTTCTATTATACAGTCACATACTGTGCAATTTTCACTTTTTTGATTTACACAAAGAGCCTGAGTCATATAGGTAAACTTACACTTCTGGGACAGTCCTATCTTTTTATGTGCAGATACTCCACAGTCACAAAGATGTTACTTGAGAGATACCTTAATTAACTGCAAACAATCAGAAACTTTTGTGAATCATGGCCTACATTGTTCATGTTTATAGTTATGTGACGTATATATTTTGACAGTCAGTTAAAGAAGAGTTTTTTGAGTTTTGTCATTTATATTTGTTGTTTCTTATGAATTTTAGTTTGCTCTCCTTCGAACCTGCTGTGTTATATTTTTCAAATATGTTTAGGCTCAAGGGTTGAGAGGAGGTCCTATAGCCAGTCAATCATTGAACAAAGCTAAAAGGAATACATGTATAAACATGGATTCAAATCCTTGTACATTTATAGTTTAGTTTATGGCTAGTGGGGGTTGTGTTTCTATTCTACTTTTGATGCTTGAAAGGACAGAAATACCACTAAACAAAAGGGTTATTATTAATGGTTCAATTATGTTTTTATTTATTTTCCATAATAATAGCAATAATACATGCATATGAATGCTGAATACATAGGTCATGCCCCTGTGTTGGGAGTGATTAGCCAGGCTTACACTGGCTTGATCCAAACAATAAAAGGAAAAGCCATCAACTTTGCCCTCCCCTCCCTTGTACTTACACTTACTCAGCTTTATTTTCCCTCTTTCACCATGTAACTGAATTCACTGGGGTTCTAGGAGGTTATCCTCCTTATGTCATATCCCGAATGTGGGGATGGTCTAGCTTAGGTGTCTGCCTCTTCTGAAGGTATTATGGGAAGTAGCCTGAGATACTTGGGCAGGTAAATTTGTTAAACTCAGTAGGGAGGAGAGTGATATAAGGGGTCCATAGTTCTGATATGACCCAGGATTTAGGGTTGGGGTGAGCTGTAATTTCGCCATTCCTAATATTTGCCATTTTCTGTGTAGCCAAGCGATGTTTGTGGGGATTCTGACTGAGCCCTAGTGAGAAAGTTTTGGCTGGAGTGCTACACCAGTGCTAGGCCAAATTGGTGACATCTACTGCATTTCAAATGTTAGGTTAAGGGGATGGGCAGGCTAAGTATGATATGTGTTGGAAAGAGGAGGAGCTGTGTCTCCATATTCTTGTCTATAAGAAATTAGGCAACTAGTTGAGGCGGGTGAATCCCTTTTCAAGCAGCAACCACAATTCTCTGTTAGTGTGAAGTCAGAAGCAACCCCAAATTAACCTGCCCATAACTCTCTGGTAGCTTAGTACAAAAACAGTCTGGCTTAACATAGAGGCAATGTGTAAGTATTTATGCAGCAATTCAAACAGTAGTAACGTGAAAATGACACATCCCACACTAATTCAGAAAAATAAAGTAAAATGCAATAAATAATCTAAGGCCAAAATGACAAAAATCCAATCAGTAGAAAAGTTAGATATGCAATTTTAAAGATTTAAATAAATATAGCACCAAAAAGCACAAAGTGTCAACAATGGAAATCTGGTCGCACCGGACCAGGACTAATGCCAGCTACAGGCATCTAGTTAGGGCGCACTGAACAAGAGTACCTTAAATCCTGGCTGTGGAGTGTTGTGGGGTCCTGTGTCAAGGATGCATGGCACAGCGGCTACTTCTAGAAGCTATAAAGCTGCAAAGTTCTGCATCAAGATATGCTGCAACCTGCTAGTTTCAAAGAGGCTGTGGGGCTTGCAATGTGGAGTCTTGTATTGCTGCTGAGGATGCCGTTGATAAGGGGCTTTCGATGCAAAGGCTTATACCAAGGAAGTGTTGCGCAGTAGCAGTTCTGGGAAGGCTGTAAGTTGTTATGTAAAGTCCTGCACAGGAGATAAACCATGAAGCGGGAAGTCTGGAGAAGTGGTGCATCACATAACAGCTCCATGCAGAGTTTCTGGTCAGCAATTTGTGGCGCTGCAGCTCCAGACCATCAATTCTGTGGGAACCACATTTGGACTGGCAGAACACCTTCAGGCTGCCTTCCAAGGGTCCAGGACTGGGGTGGCACAACGTGGGAGGGTAGGACTCACAGTAGGCAGAAGCCTCGTGCTGCATTCAAGGTGGTTGGAGACTTCTGTCCCTAAGGCTCTAGTCATGAGGCCAGCATACTAGCCCTTGGATTCACTCTGGTGGTCCCGGGTTAAAGAAGTAGATCCGGCCCTTCACTCAGGCAGCAAGCAGCAGGCAGCAGAGCAGTAGGGCAGCAGAGTGTCAGTCCTTTCAGAGCAGCACAGTGACTTCTTGTTGTCAACATTTTCTGCACTTGTCTATCCGTCATTCTGGCTTTCGGTGAGTCTGTATTTGTCATGCTGGCTTTCATCATGCTTGCTTATTGGGGCAAATACACAAACCCAACTACCGAAGGCTACCCTTTATATGACCTAAAGTCTGAAGTTTATAATGTACGCCACTTCGGGGGTAGGGATGCCGTGGTTCTCAGCTTTCATTGGTCGGGAGAGCAATTCTGTGAAGTTTTAATGACATTATTATCCAAAAGAATAATTTATTGTGTCTATTATACAATGTTGTTATGGAGTACGTGTTTGTTCGCTCGGAGATGACGTTTTTCCCAAAAATAAATTGGAAGGTAGTCATAGCGGTGATTGAGAAGTAACATCTTTAATGATGCTTCGGAGGTTTATTGACGAGCACATTACACAGCATCACCAGTGATTTCGGCAAGGACACGGTAGCACTGTGTACGCTTGAAATGTAAATAGCTCGCCAACTCTGGGAATCCTGTTCCACGGCTCATACTGGATAGACGCATCATCTTTTCCCAGGACATTGACAGATGTGACAAACATCCGAGGCTTCAGAAAATCCCAAAGTAGTCAGGAAACGTAATCTAACAACAACAGATACAAATATCCTTACTTGTGCTTGCACACAAATGAGAAAGTGGTCAAGAGGGAGATCGCGACTGACAAGCTGTTCACAATCGTGGGCTCCCCAAGAGCACTGGAGACAAAAGGCGCTTCCATCTGCATTGTACATGGTAAACATCCATCAAAGGAACCTTACTGGCCAGCTGAGATTCATACGGTATTGTCTTAGGGGAATGGGGGCTGCAAAGTCTATGTTCTTCTTAAAAATCCCTGTGGGAAGCCGTGATAACTTCTGTGAAGAGCACGTCTTTAATGTTTTTATGTATCGGAAGGTATGGTGTGTTAAAGTGAGAAAAACAGGTGTATTTCTTGATTGATTTACTGCTGTTGAAAAGTATGAGGCACAACGCACCTCCAGAAAAGGCAAATATTAGATACTTTAAGTTGAAAAGCGTTTCCTGGGATTTTCATTTTCTACTGAAACAAGCACTAGCAAAGCCAATAAGTTTGCCAATGGCTGTCAGCCCTTTGGCTTTGTCAGTGTTTGTTTTGTCATGGTTTTTGTAAAACTTTATTGCCAGAGAAGCTGCTACTCTCTCATCGATCTAAAAATAAAAAATTACAAAAATTAAACATAATTTCTGGTCTCAAAAAGCACATATTGTCATAGTAGTCCCAGGAGGTAGTTACTTTGCATGTGGATGTCCTTCTTGTCAAAGGGAAGAATGTTGTCACTCACAGTGAAGATAGCCAATGGCTGAAGTGGTCTAACTGATTGACCCATGCTGTTTGATGTATTGGGCAGTTGTAGTGGGCAGTAGTAAATTATAAATTACACAGTACCAGACCAAAAGATGAAGAGGGCTGGCTGAAAGCTTCTATAAGTATGCATTTTGTACATATAATTTTAGTAAAATCAAACGTCCTATTTCTAATGGTCATTGATGCGGTCTGCCAGCAATGGAGGCAACCACAACTCATGCACCAACACTCTTTCCTATGGCCTACTGCTAGGCATTCACCTCTTGGTCATATGGTGCGCAATTGGGTGAATATTGGTCATTCTGCTCTGATGAATTTGTTGGTAAGTTTGTGTGTGGAAATGAATCATGTCAGTCGTTTACAACAAAATGGTCTAAACATGTAATTTTGTTTTTAGTCATGTGCATAGGAGTAAAGTAAATATGTATGTGATATGTCATATGTGACTCATTTTTAGTGTGTTTTTTTCAGAAAGGCATCACTTTATGTTCTTCCTTGATGAGGACCTACATAAGATTGATGGTTTTTTGTTTGTTGAATAGTACTAGATAAACACAGTGAGCTCCATTAGTGCTTTACATGGTGCTCCCATCAATAAGGGGAAGTTGCTGATGATGGTACAGCAAGCTAGTTTGTGAGCAACAGCCAACCGGCTCAAGGTGATCACTTACGTTAGCCACTTCCTATACAATATTATATCACATTTTGATGGGTAGGTCCATTGGCCCGGGTTATGAAAAAGTATTACACTTGGGTACAGGGGATGGCTCTGGAGCATGACCTCACCCTATAGATGACACATGGTTGAGGGTGGTGTCCTATATATTTGTATATATATTTTTTGTTGGTGCGAGAAGTACAAAGGGCTTTGTTGTTGGTATCAATGTCAGACCTAAACATAAAGCAGAGGGGAGCATGAGCTGTAAACGGAAATAGCCACTGCATTGTCTAAATGGGGGGGCCGCCTGACTCAGTGCTCGAGACACACACATAAAGCACTTTGCCTCTATTCAGTGATTGGGCTTAGATAGCAAATTATCCCATCCTATGTGTACTCAAATACACATGCTGAATGTAGTTTAGCATTCTAACTCCACTGTTAGCAGATTTTTCCAGTCTGCTTGTGTATTGCTGTTCACACTGACCAAGGAATTTTCTTTATACTTCTTTACATTATGGAGACATTATGGCCCTCATTAAAACTTTGGCGGGCACCAACCACCGCCCCCCAAGTTGTAACCGCCGTGCTCCGCCATTGCGACCGCACTCCCGCAGTGGCCACCCACTTTAAATTGAAGACTGTGTATTGTTGTTTCATGCAGTAACTTACCAAGGGGGCAGACCTATTTTTACATCTAATTCTTGACTTATGTTGATCGATACACTTTTTAACCTCTAGGACAGTCTTTCCTAAGTATGCCTTGTTACATTGGCACAAGATGCATTATACAACCTTTTTAGTGTTGTGATTGGTGAATTCGGAGTGTCTTATGATTTGGTTGCTGTATATAAATACTTAGGGCCTCATTACAACCTCGGCGGTCTTTCAAAAAGACCGCCGAGGCAGCGGGAGCCAGAATACCGCCATTGCCGGCGGTATTCCTGGCTCCCTATTATGACATTTCCGCTGGGCCAGCGGTCGGTAACAGTGTTACCGTCCGCTGGCCCAGCGGAAAAGTCACATCAACATTGCTGCCGGCTCGTAATAGAGCCGGTGGCAATGCTGATGTGCAGCGGGGGCAGTAGCATCCGTCGCACATCTCACTGCCCAAAATTCGGGCAGTGAAATGCGCGATGGGGCTATGCCTGGGGGCCCTTGCACTGCCCATTCCAAGTGCATGGGCAGTGCAGGGGCCCCCAGGGGCACCCCAAGTCCCCTTACCGCCAGCCTTTCCATGGCAGTGGTTACTGCCACAGACAGCCTGGCGGTCAGGGACTCATAATCCCCAGGGAAGTGGTGCTTGCACCGCTGCCCTGGGGATTATGACCGCCAGGCGGAAGCTTGGCGGTATGTTGGAGGGGCCAGCGGTATGGCCATGGCTTTTGCGCCACGGTCATAATAGCTGGCGGAACACCGCCAGCCTGTTGGCGGTGTTACCGCCAGCTTACCGCCGGCCGCCGGGGTCGTAATGACCCCCTTAATCTTCTATTATACAGTCACACACTGTGCAATTTTCACTTTTTTGATTTACACAAAGAGCCTGAGTCATATAGGTAAACTTACACTTCTGGGACAGTCCTATCTTTTTATGTGCAGATACTCCACAGTCCCAAAGATGTTACTTGAGAGATACCTTAATTAACTGCAAACAATCAGAAACTTTTGTGAATCATGCCCTACATTGTTCATGTTTATAGTTATGTGACGTACATATTTTGACAGTCAGTTAAAGAAGAGTTTTTTGAGTTTTGTCATTTATATTTGTTGTTTCTTATGAATTTTAGTTTGCTCTCCTTCGAACCTGCTGTGTTATATTTTTCAAATATGTTTAGACTCAAGGGTTGAGTGGAGGTCCTATAGCCAGTCAATCATTGAACAAAGCTAAAAGGAATACATGTATAAACATGGATTCAAATCCTTGTACATTTATAGTTTAGTTTATGGCTAGTGGGGGTTGTGTTTCTTTTCTACTTTTGATGCTTGAAAGGACAGTAATATCACTAAACAAAAGGGTTACTATTAATGGTTCAATTATGTTTTTATTTATTTTTCATAATAATAGCAATAATACATGCATATGAATGCTGAATACATAGGTCATGCCCCTGTGTTGGGAGTGATTAGCCAGGCTTACACTGGCCTGATCCAAACAATAAAAGGAAAAGCCATCAACTTTGCCCTCCCCTCCCTTGTACTTACACTTACTCAGCTTTATTTTCCCTCTTTCACCATGTAACTAAATTCACTGGGGTTCTAGGAGGTTATCCTCCTTATGTCATATCCCGAATGTGGGGACGGTCTAGCTTAGGTGTCTGCCTCTTCTGAAGGTATTATGGGAAGTATCCTGAGATACTGGGGCAGGTAAATTTGTTAAACTCAGTAGGGAGGAGAGTGATATAAGGGTTCCATAGTTCTGATATGACCCAGGATTTAGGGTTGTGGTTAGCTGTAATTTCGCCATGCCTTATATTTGCCATTTTCTGTGTAGCCAAGCGATGTTTGTGGGGATTCTGACTGAACCCTAGTGGGAAAGTTTTGGCTGGAGTGCCACACCAGTGCTAGGCCAAATTGGTGACATCTACTGCATTTCAAATGTTAGGCTAAGGGGATGGGCAGGCTAAGTATGATATGTGTTGGAAAGAGGAGGAGCTGTGTCTCCATATTCTTGTCTATAAGAAATTAGGGAACTAGTTGAGGCGGGTGAATCCCTTTTCAAGCAGCAACCACAATTCTCTGTTAGTGTGAAGTCAGAAGCAACCCCAAATTAACCTGCCAATAACCCTCTGGTAGCTTAGTACAAAAACAGTCTGGCTTAACATAGAGGCAATGTGTAAATATTAATGCAGCAATTCAAACAGTAATAACGCGAAAATGACACATCCCACACTCATTCAGAAAAATAAAGTAAAATGCAATAAATAATCTAAGGCCAAAATGACAAAAATCCAATCAGTAGAAAAGTTAGATATGCAATTTTAAAGATTTAAATAAATATAGCACCAAAAAGCACAAAGTGGCAACAGTGGAAATCTGGTCGCACCGGACCAGGACTAATGCCAGCTACAGGCATCTAGTTAGGGCGCACTGAACAAGAGTACCTTAAATCCTGGTTGTGGAGTGTTGTGGGGTCCTGTGTCAAGGATGCATGGCACAGTGGCTACTTCTAGAAGCTATAAAGCCGCAAGGTTCTGCATCAAGATATGCTGCAACCTGCTAGTTCCAAAGAGGCTGTGGGGCTTGCAATGTGGAGTCTTGTATTGCTGCTGAGGATGCCGTTGATAAGAGGCTTGCGATGCAAAGGCTTATACCAAGGAAGTGTTGCGCAGTGGCAGTTCTGGGAAGGCTGTAAGTTGTTATGTAAAGTCCTGCACAGGAGATAAACCATGAAGCGGGAAGTCTGGAGAAGTGGTGCATCACATAACAGCTCCATGCAGAGTTTCTGGTCAGCAATTTGTGGCGCTGCAGCTCCAGACCATCAATTCTGGGGGAACCACATTTGAACTGGCAGAACACCTTCAGGCTGCCTTCCAAGGGTCCAGGACTGGGGTGGCACAACGTGGGAGGGTAGGACTCACAGCAGGCAGAAGCCATGTGCTGCATTCGAGGTGGTTGGAGACTTCTGTCCCTACGGCTCTAGTCATGAGGCCAGCCTACTAGCCCTTGGATTCACTCTGGTGGTCCCGGGTTAAAGAAGTAGATCCAGCCCTTCACTCAGGCAGCAAGCAGCAGGCAGCAGAGCAGTAGGGCAGCAGAGTGTCAGTCCTTGCAGAGCAGCACAGTGACTTCTTGTTGTCAACATTTTCTGCACTTGTCTATCCGTCATTCTGGCTTTCGGTGAGTTTGTATTTGTCATGCTGGCTTTCATCATGCTTGCTTATTGGGGCAAATACACAAACCCAACTACCGAAGGCTATCTTTTATATGACCTAAAGTCTGACGTTTATAATGTACGCCACTTCGGGGGTAGGGATGCCGTGGTTCTCAGCTTTCATTGGTCGGGAGAGCAATTCTGTGAAGTTTTAATGACATTATTATCCAAAAGAATAATTAATTGTGTCTATTATACAATGTTGTTATGGAGGACGTGGTTGTTCGCTCGGAGATGACGTTTTCCCCAAAAATAAATTGAAAGGTAGTCATAGCGGTGATTGAGAAGTAACATCTTTAATGATGCTTCGGAGGTTTATTGACGAGCACATTACACAGCATCACCAGTGATTTCGGCAAGGACACGGTAGCACTGTGTGCGCTTGAAATGTAAATAGCTCGCCAACTCTGGGAATCCTGTTCCACGGCTCATACTGGATAGACGCATAATCTTTTCCCAGGACATTGACAGATTTGACAAACATCCGAGGCTTCAGAAAATCCCAAAGTAGTCAGGAAACGTAATCTAACAACAACAGATACAAATATCCTTACTTGTGCTTGCACACAAATGAGAGAGTGGTCAAGAGGGAGATCGCGACTGACAAGCTGTTCACAATCGTGGGCTCCCCAAGAGCACTGGAGACAAAAGGCGCTTCCATCTGCATTGTACATGGTAAACATCCATCAAAGGAACCTTACTGGCCAGCTGAGATTCATACGGTATTGTCTTAGGGGAATGGGGGCTGCAAAGTCTATGTTCTTCTTAAAAATCCCTGTGGGAAGCCGTGATAACTTCTGTGAAGAGCACGTCTTTAATGTTTTTATGTATCGGAAGGTATGGTGTGTTAAAGTGAGAAAAACAGGTGTATTTCTTGATTGATTTACTGCTGTTGAAAAGTATGAGGCACAACGCACCTCCAGAAAAGGCAAATATTAGATACTTTAAGTTGAAAAGCGTTTCCTGGGATTTTCATTTTCTACTGAAACAAGCACTAGCAAAGCCAATAAGTTTGCCAATGGCTGTCAGCCCTTTGGCTTTGTCAGTGTTTGTTTTGTCATGGTTTTTGTAAAACTTTATTGCCAGAGAAGCTGCTACTCTCTCATCGATCTAAAAATAAAAAATTACAAAAATTAAACATAATTTCTGGTCTCAAAAAGCACATATTGTCATAATAGTCCCAGGAGGTAGTTACTTTGCATGTGGATGTCCTTCTTGTCAAAGGGAAGAATGTTGTCACTCACAGTGAAGATAGCCAATGGCTGAAGTGGTCTAACTGATTGACCCATGCTGTTTGATGTATTGGGCAGTTGTAGTGGGCAGTAGTAAATTATAAATTACACAGTACCAGACCAAAAGATGAAGAGGGCTGGCTGAAAGCTTCTATAAGTATGCATTTTGTACATATAATTTTAGTAAAATCAAACGTCCTATTTCTAATGGTCATTGATGCGGTCTGCCAGCAATGGAGGCAACCACAACTCATGCACCAACACTCTTTCCTATGGCCTACTGCTAGGCATTCACCTCTTGGTCATATGGTGCGCAATTGGGTGAATATTGGCCATTCTGCTCTGATGAATTTGTTGGTAAGTTTGTGTGTGGAAATGAATCATGTCAGTCGTTTACAACAAAATGGTCTAAACATGTAATTTTGTTTTTAGTCATGTGCATAGGAGTAAAGTAAATATGTATGTGATATGTCATATGTGACTCATTTTTAGTGTTTTTTTTTCAGAAAGGCATCACTTTATGTTCTTCCTTGATGAGGACCTACATAAGATTGATGGTTTTTTGTTTGTTGAATAGTACTAGATAAACACAGTGAGCTCCATTAGTGCTTTACATGGTGCTCCCATCAATAAGGGGAAGTTGCTGATGATGGTACAGCAAGCTAGTTTGTGAGCAACAGCCAACCGGCTCAAGGTGATCACTTACGTTAGCCACTTCCTATACAATATTATATCACATTTTGATGGGTAGGTCCATTGGCCCGGGTTATGAAAAAGTATTACACTTGGGTACAGGGGATGACTCTGGAGCATGACCTCACCCTGTAGATGACACATGGTTGAGGGTGGTGTCCTATATATTTGTATATATATTTTTTGTTGGTGCGAGAAGTACAAAGGGCTTTGTTGTTGGTATCAATGTCAGACCTAAACATAAAGCAGAGGGGAGCATGAGCTGTAAACGGAAATAGCCACTGCATTGTCTAAATGGGGGGGCCGCCTGACTCAGTGCTCGAGACACACACATAAAGCACTTTGCCTCTATTCAGTGATTGGGCTTAGATAGCAAATTATCCCATCCTATGTGTACTCAAATACACATGCTGAATGTAGTTTAGCATTCTAACTCCACTGTTAGCAGTTTTTTCCAGTCTGCTTGTGTATTGCTGTTCACACTGACCAAGGAATTTTCTTTATACTTCTTTACATTATGGAGACATTATGGCCCTCATTAAAACTTTGGCGGGCACCAACCGCCGCCCCCCAAGTTGTAACCGCCGTGCTCCTCCATTGCGACCGCACTCCCGCAGTGGCCACCCACTTTAAATTGAAGACTGTGTATTGTTGTTTCATGCAGTAACTTACCAAGGGGGCAGACCTATTTTTACATCTAATTCTTGACTTATGTTGATCGATACACTTTTTAACCTCTAGGACAGTCTTTCCTAAGTATGCCTTGTTACATTGGCACAAGATGCATTATACAACCTTTTTAGTGTTGTGATTGGTGAATTCGGAGTGTCTTATGATTTGGTTGCTGTATATAAATACTTAGGGCCTCATTACAACCTCGGCGGTCTTTCAAAAAGACCGCCGAGGCAGCGGGAGCCAGAATACCGCCATTGCCGGCGGTATTCCTGGCTCCCTATTATGACATTTCCGCTGGGCCAGCGGTCGGTAACAGTGTTACCGTCCACTGGCCCAGCGGAAAAGTCACATCAACATTGCTGCCGGCTCGTAATAGAGCCGGTGGCAATGCTGATGTGCAGCGGGGGCAGTAGCATCCGTCGCACATCTCACTGCGAAATGCGCGATGGGGCTATGCCTGGGGGCCCTTGCACTGCCCATTCCAAGTGCATGGGCAGTGCAGGGGCCCCCAGGGGCACCCCAAGTCCCCTTACCGCCAGCCTTTCCATGGCAGTGTTTACTGCCACAGACAGGCTGGCGGTCAGGGACTCATAATCCCCAGGGAAGTGGTGCTTGCACCGCTGCCCTGGGGATTATGACCGCCAGGCAGAAGCTTGGCAGTATGTTGGAGGGGCCAGCGGTATGGCCATGGCTTTTGCGCCACGGTCATAATAGCTGGCGGAACACTGCCAGCCTGTTGGCGGTGTTACTGCCAGCTTACCGCCGGCCGCCGGGGTCGTAATGACCCCCTTAATCTTCTATTATACAGTCACACACTGTGCAATTTTCACTTTTTTGATTTACACAAAGAGCCTGAGTCATATAGGTAAACTTACACTTCTGGGACAGTCCTATCTTTTTATGTGCAGATACTCCACAGTCCCAAATATGTTACTTGAGAGATACCTTAATTAACTGCAAACAATCAGAAACTTTTGTGAATCATGCCCTACATTGTTCATGTTTATAGTTATGTGACGTATATATTTTGACAGTCAGTTAAAGAAGAGTTTTTTGAGTTTTGTCATTTATATTTGTTGTTTCTTATGAATTTTGGTTTGCTCTCCTTCGAACCTGCTGTGTTATATTTTTCAAATATGTTTAGACTCAAGGGTTGAGTGGAGGTCCTATAGCCAGTCAATCATTGAACAAAGCTAAAAGGAATACATGTATAAACATGGATTCAAATCCTTGTACATTTATAGTTTAGTTTATGGCCAGTGGGGGTTGTGTTTCTTTTCTACTTTTCATGCTTGAAAGGACAGTAATATCACTAAACAAAAGGGTTACTATTAATGGTTCAATTATGTTTTTATTTATTTTTCATAATAATAGCAATAATACATGCATATGAATGCTGAATACATAGGTCATGCCCCTGTGTTGGGAGTGATTAGCCAGGCTTACACTGGCCTGATCCAAACAATAAAAGGAAAAGCCATCAACTTTGCCCTCCCCTCCCTTGTACTTACACTTACTCAGCTTTATTTTCCCTCTTTCACCATGTAACTAAATTCACTGGGGTTCTAGGAGGTTATCCTCCTTATGTCATATCCCGAATGTGGGGACGGTCTAGCTTAGGTGTCTGCCTCTTCTGAAGGTATTATGGGAAGTATCCTGAGATACTGGGGCAGGTAAATTTGTTAAACTCAGTAGGGAGGAGAGTGATATAAGGGTTCCATAGTTCTGATATGACCCAGGATTTAGGGTTGTGGTGAGCTGTAATTTCGCCATGCCTTATATTTGCCATTTTCTGTGTAGCCAAGCGATGTTTGTGGGGATTCTGACTGAACCCTAGTGGGAAAGTTTTGGCTGGAGTGCCACACCAGTGCTAGGCCAAATTGGTGACATCTACTGCATTTCAAATGTTAGGCTAAGGGGATGGGCAGGCTAAGTATGATATGTGTTGGAAAGAGGAGGAGCTGTGTCTCCATATTCTTGTCTATAAGAAATTAGGGAACTAGTTGAGGCGGGTGAATCCCTTTTCAAGCAGCAACCACAATTCTCTGTTAGTGTGAAGTCAGAAGCAACCCCAAATTAACCTGCCAATAACCCTCTGGTAGCTTAGTACAAAAACAGTCTGGCTTAACATAGAGGCAATGTGTAAATATTTATGCAGCAATTCAAACAGTAATAACGCGAAAATGACACATCCCACACTAATTCAGAAAAATAAAGTAAAATGCAATAAATAATCTAAGGCCAAAATGACAAAAATCCAATCAGTAGAAAAGTTAGATATGCAATTTTAAAGATTTAAATAAATATAGCACCAAAAAGCACAAAGTGGCAACAGTGGAAATCTGGTCGCACCGGACCAGGACTAATGCCAGCTACAGGCATCTAGTTAGGGCGCACTGAACAAGAGTACCTTTAATCCTGGTTGTGGAGTGTTGTGGGGTCCTGTGTCAAGGATGCATGGCACAGTGGCTACTTCTAGAAGCTATAAAGCCGCAAGGTTCTGCATCAAGATATGCTGCAAACTGCTAGTTCCAAAGAGGCTGTGGGGCTTGCAATGTGGAGTCTTGTATTGCTGCTGAGGATGCCGTTGATAAGAGGCTTGCGATGCAAAGGCTTATACCAAGGAAGTGTTGCGCAGTGGCAGTTCTGGGAAGGCTGTAAGTTGTTATGTAAAGTCCTGCACAGGAGATAAACCATGAAGCGGGAAGTCTGGAGAAGTGGTGCATCACATAACAGCTCCATGCAGAGTTTCTGGTCAGCAATTTGTGGCGCTGCAGCTCCAGACCATCAATTCTGGGGGAACCACATTTGAACTGACAGAACACCTTCAGGCTGCCTTCCAAGGGTCCAGGACTGGGGTGGCACAACGTGGGAAGGTAGGACTCACAGCAGGCAGAAGCCATGTGCTGCATTCGAGGTGGTTGGAGACTTCTGTCCCTACGGCTCTAGTCATGAGGCCAGCCTACTAGCCCTTGGATTCACTCTGGTGGTCCCGGGTTAAAGAAGTAGATCCGGCCCTTCACTCAGGCAGCAAGCAGCAGGCAGCAGAGCAGTAGGGCAGCAGAGTGTCAGTCCTTGCAGAGCAGCACAGTGACTTCTTGTTGTCAACATTTTCTGCACTTGTCTATCCGTCATTCTGGCTTTCGGTGAGTTTGTATTTGTCATGCTGGCTTTCATCATGCTTGCTTATTGGGGCAAATACACAAACCCAACTACCGAAGGCTATCTTTTATATGACCTAAAGTCTGACGTTTATAATGTACGCCACTTCGGGGGTAGGGATGCCGTGGTTCCCAGCTTTCATTGGTCGGGAGAGCAATTCTGTGAAGTTTTAATGACATTATTATCCAAAAGAATAATTAATTGTGTCTATTATACAATGTTGTTATGGAGGACGTGGTTGTTCGCTCGGAGATGACATTTTCCCCAAAAATAAATTGAAAGGTAGTCATAGCGGTGATTTAGAAGTAACATCTTTAATGATGCTTCGGAGGTTTGTTGACGAGCACATTACACAGCATCACCAGTGATTTAAGCAAGGACACAGTAGCATTGTGTGCGCTTGAAATGTAAATAGCTCGCCAACTCTGGGAATCCTGTTCCGCGGCTCATACTGGATAGACGCATAATCTTTTCCCAGGACATTGACAGATTTGACAAACATCCGAGGCTTCAGAAAATCCCGAAGTAGTCAGGAAACGTAATCTAACAACAACAGATACAAATATCCTTACTTGTGTTTGCACACAAATGAGAGAGTGGTCAAGAGGGAGATCGCGACTGACAAGCTGTTCACAATCGTGGGCTCCCCAAGAGCACTGGAGACAAAAGGCGCTTCCATCTGCATTGTACATGGTAAACATCCATCAAAGGAACCTTACTGGCCAGCTGAGATTCATACGGTATTGTCTTAGGGGAATGGGGGCTGCAAAGTCTATGTTCTTCTTAAAAATCCCTGTGGGAAGCCGTGATAACTTCTGTGAAGAGCACGTCTTTAATGTTTTTATGTATCGGAAGGTATGGTGTGTTAAAGTGAGAAAAACAGGTGTATTTCTTGATTGATTTACTGCTGTTGAAAAGTATGAGGCACAACGCACCTCCAGAAAAGGCAAATATTAGATACTTTAAGTTGAAAAGCGTTTCCTGGGATTTTCATTTTCTACTGAAACAAGCACTAGCAAAGCCAATAAGTTTGCCAATGGCTGTCAGCCCTTTGGCTTTGTCAGTGTTTGTTTTGTCATGGTTTTTGTAAAACTTTATTGCCAGAGAAGCTGCTACTCTCTCATCGATCTAAAAATAAAAAATTACAAAAATTAAACATAATTTCTGGTCTCAAAAAGCACATATTGTCATAGTAGTCCCAGGAGGTAGTTACTTTGCATGTGGATGTCCTTCTTCTCAAAGGGAAGAATGTTGTCACTCACAGTGAAGATAGCCAATGGCTGAAGTGGTCTAACTGATTGACCCATGCTGTTTGATGTATTGGGCAGTTGTAGTGGGCAGTAGTAAATTATAAATTACACAGTACCAGACCAAAAGATGAAGAGGGCTGGCTGAAAGCTTCTATAAGTATGCATTTTGTACATATAATTTTAGTAAAATCAAACGTCCTATTTCTAATGGTCATTGATGCAGTCTGCCAGCAATGGAGGCAACCACAACTCATGCACCAACACTCTTTCCTATGGCCTACTGCTAGGCATTCACCTCTTGGTCATATGGTGCGCAATTGGGTGAATATTGGTCATTCTGCTCTGATGAATTTGTTGGTAAGTTTGTGTGTGGAAATGAATCATGTCAGTCGTTTACAACAAAATGGTCTAAACATGTAATTTTGTTTTTAGTCATGTGCATAGGAGTAAAGTAAATATGTATGTGATATGTCATATGTGACTCATTTTTAGTGTGTTTTTTTCAGAAAGGCATCACTTTATGTTCTTCCTTGATGAGGACCTACATAAGAGTGATGGTTTTTTGTTTGTTGAATAGTACTAGATAAACACAGTGAGCTCCATTAGTGCTTTACATGGTGCTCCCATCAATAAGGGGAAGTTGCTGATGATGGTACAGCAAGCTAGTTTGTGAGCAACAGCCAACCGGCTCAAGGTGATCACTTACGTTAGCCACTTCCTATACAATATTATATCACATTTTGATGGGTAGGTCCATTGGCCCGGGTTATGAAAAAGTATTACACTTGGGTACAGGGGATGACTCTGGAGCATGACCTCACCCTATAGATGACACATGGTTGAGGGTGGTGTCCTATATATTTGTATATATATTTTTTGTTGGTGCGAGAAGTACAAAGGGCTTTGTTGTTGGTATCAATGTCAGACCTAAACATAAAGCAGAGGGGAGCATGAGCTGTAAACGGAAATAGCCACTGCATTGTCTAAATGGGGGGGCCGCCTGACTCAGTGCTCGAGACGCACACATAAAGCACTTTGCCTCTATTCAGTGATTGGGCTTAGATAGCAAATTATCCCATCCTATGTGTACTCAAATACACATGCTGAATGTAGTTTAGCATTCTAACTCCACTGTTAGCAGTTTTTTCCAGTCTGCTTGTGTATTGCTGTTCACACTGACCAAGGAATTTTCTTTATACTTCTTTACATTATGGAGACATTATGGCCCTCATTAAAACTTTGGCGGGCACCAACCGCCGCCCCCCAAGTTGTAACCGCCGTGCTCCGCCATTGCGACCGCACTCCCGCAGTGGCCACCCACTTTAAATTGAAGTCTGTGTATTGTTGTTTCATGCAGTAACTTACCAAGGGGGCAGACCTATTTTTACATCTAATTCTTGACTTATGTTGATCGATACACTTTTTAACCTCTAGGACAGTCTTTCCTAAGTATGCCTTGTTACATTGGCACAAGATGCATTATACAACCTTTTTAGTGTTGTGATTGGTGAATTCGGAGTGTCTTATGATTTGGTTGCTGTATATAAATACTTAGGGCCTCATTACAACCTCGGCGGTCTTTCAAAAAGACCGCCGAGGCAGCGGGAGCCAGAATACCGCCATTGCCGGCGGTATTCCTGGCTCCCTATTATGACATTTCCGCTGGGCCAGCGGTCGGTAACAGTGTTACCGTCCACTGGCCCAGCGGAAAAGTCACATCAACATTGCTGCTGGCTCGTAATAGAGCCAGTGGCAATGCTGATGTGCAGCGGGGGCAGTAGCATCCGTCGCACATCTCACTGCCCAAAATTCGGGCAGTGAAATGCGCGATGGGGCTATGCCTGGGGGCCCTTGCACTGCCCATTCCAAGTGCATGGGCAGTGCAGGGGCCCCCAGGGGCACCCCAAGTCCCCTTACCGCCAGCCTTTCCATGGCAGTGTTTACTGCCACAGACAGGCTGGCGGTCAGGGACTCATAATCCCCAGGGAAGTGGTGCTTGCACCGCTGCCCTGGGGATTATGACCGCCAGGCAGAAGCTTGGCAGTATGTTGGAGGGGCCAGCGGTATGGCCATGGCTTTTGCGCCACGGTCATAATAGCTGGCGGAACACTGCCAGCCTGTTGGCGGTGTTACCGCCAGCTTACCGCCGGCCGCCGGGGTCGTAATGACCCCCTTAATCTTCTATTATACAGTCACACACTGTGCAATTTTCACTTTTTTGATTTACACAAAGAGCCTGAGTCATATAGGTAAACTTACACTTCTGGGACAGTCCTATCTTTTTATGTGCAGATACTCCACAGTCCCAAATATGTTACTTGAGAGATACCTTAATTAACTGCAAACAATCAGAAACTTTTGTGAATCATGCCCTACATTGTTCATGTTTATAGTTATGTGACGTATATATTTTGACAGTCAGTTAAAGAAGAGTTTTTTGAGTTTTGTCATTTATATTTGTTGTTTCTTATGAATTTTGGTTTGCTCTCCTTCGAACCTGCTGTGTTATATTTTTCAAATATGTTTAGACTCAAGGGTTGAGTGGAGGTCCTATAGCCAGTCAATCATTGAACAAAGCTAAAAGGAATACATGTATAAACATGGATTCAAATCCTTGTACATTTATAGTTTAGTTTATGGCCAGTGGGGGTTGTGTTTCTTTTCTACTTTTGATGCTTGAAAGGACAGTAATATCACTAAACAAAAGGGTTACTATTAATGGTTCAATTATGTTTTTATTTATTTTTCATAATAATAGCAATAATACATGCACATGAATGCTGAATACATAGGTCATGCCCCTGTGTTGGGAGTGATTAGCCAGGCTTACACTGGCCTGATCCAAACAATAAAAGGAAAAGCCATCAACTTTGCCCTCCCCTCCCCTCCCTTGTACTTACACTTACTCAGCTTTATTTTCCCTCTTTCACCATGTAACTAAATTCACTGGGGTTCTAGGAGGTTATCCTCCTTATGTCATATCCCGAATGTGGGGACGGTCTAGCTTAGGTGTCTGCCTCTTCTGAAGGTATTATGGGAAGTATCCTGAGATACTGGGGCAGGTAAATTTGTTAAACTCAGTAGGGAGGAGAGTGATATAAGGGTTCCATAGTTCTGATATGACCCAGGATTTAGGGTTGTGGTGAGCTGTAATTTCGCCATGCCTTATATTTGCCATTTTCTGTGTAGCCAAGCGATGTTTGTGGGGATTCTGACTGAACCCAAGTGGGAAAGTTTTGGCTGGAGTGCCACACCAGTGCTAGGCCAAATTGGTGACATCTACTGCATTTCAAATGTTAGGCTAAGGGGATGGGCAGGCTAAGTATGATATGTGTTGGAAAGAGGAGGAGCTGTGTCTCCATATTCTTGTCTATAAGAAATTAGGGAACTAGTTGAGGCGGGTGAATCCCTTTTCAAGCAGCAACCACAATTCTCTGTTAGTGTGAAGTCAGAAGCAACCCCAAATTAACCTGCCAATAACCCTCTGGTAGCTTAGTACAAAAACAGTCTGGCTTAACATAGAGGCAATGTGTAAATATTTATGCAGCAATTCAAACAGTAATAACGCGAAAATGACACATCCCACACTAATTCAGAAAAATAAAGTAAAATGCAATAAATAATCTAAGGCCAAAATGACAAAAATCCAATCAGTAGAAAAGTTAGATATGCAATTTTAAAGATTTAAATAAATATAGCACCAAAAAGCACAAAGTGGCAACAGTGGAAATCTGGTCGCACCGGACCAGGACTAATGCCAGCTACAGGCATCTAGTTAGGGCGCACTGAACAAGAGTACCTTTAATCCTGGTTGTGGAGTGTTGTGGGGTCCTGTGTCAAGGATGCATGGCACAGTGGCTACTTCTAGAAGCTATAAAGCCGCAAGGTTCTGCATCAAGATATGCTGCAACCTGCTAGTTCCAAAGAGGCTGTGGGGCTTGCAATGTGGAGTCTTGTATTGCTGCTGAGGATGCCGTTGATAAGAGGCTTGTGATGCAAAGGCTTATACCAAGGAAGTGTTGCGCAGTGGCAGTTCTGGGAAGGCTGTAAGTTGTTATGTAAAGTCCTGCACAGGAGATAAACCATGAAGCGGGAAGTCTGGAGAAGTGGTGCATCACATAACAGCTCCATGCAGAGTTTCTGGTCAGCAATTTGTGGCGCTGCAGCTCCAGACCATCAATTCTGGGGGAACCACATTTGAACTGGCAGAACACCTTCAGGCTGCCTTCCAAGGGTCCAGGACTGGGGTGGCACAACGTGGGAGGGTAGGACTCACAGCAGGCAGAAGCCATGTGCTGCATTCAAGGTGGTTGGAGACTTCTGTCCCTACGGCTCTAGTCATGAGGCCAGCCTACTAGCCCTTGGATTCACTCTGGTGGTCCCGGGTTAAAGAAGTAGATCCGGCCCTTCACTCAGGCAGCAAGCAGCAGGCAGCAGAGCAGTAGGGCAGCAGAGTGTCAGTCCTTGCAGAGCAGCACAGTGACTTCTTGTTGTCAACATTTTCTGCACTTGTCTATCCGTCATTCTGGCTTTCGGTGAGTTTGTATTTGTCATGCTGGCTTTCATCATGCTTGCTTATTGGGGCAAATACACAAACCCAACTACCGAAGGCTATCTTTTATATGACCTAAAGTCTGACGTTTATAATGTACGCCACTTCGGGGGTAGGGATGCCGTGGTTCTCAGCTTTCATTGGTCGGGAGAGCAATTCTGTGAAGTTTTAATGACATTATTATCCAAAAGAATAATTAATTGTGTCTATTATACAATGTTGTTATGGAGGACGTGGTTGTTCGCTCGGAGATGACATTTTCCCCAAAAATAAATTGAAAGGTAGTCATAGCGGTGATTTAGAAGTAACATCTTTAATGATGCTTCGGAGGTTTGTTGACGAGCACATTACACAGCATCACCAGTGATTTCAGCAAGGACACAGTAGCATTGTGTGCGCTTGAAATGTAAATAGCTCGCCAACTCTGGGAATCCTGTTCTGCGGCTCATACTGGATAGACGCATAATCTTTTCCCAGGACATTGACAGATTTGACAAACATCCGAGGCTTCAGAAAATTCCGAAGTAGTCAGGAAATGTAATCTAACAACAACAGATACAAATATCCTTACTTGTGTTTGCACACAAATGAGAGAGTGGTCAAGAGGGAGATCGCGACTGACAAGCTGTTCACAATCGTTGGCTCCCCAAGAGCACTGGAGACAAAAGGCGCTTCCATCTGCATTGTACATGGTAAACATCCATCAAAGGAACCTTACTAGCCAGCTGAGATTCATACGGTATTGTCTTAGGAGAATGGGGGCTGCAAAGTCTATGTTCTTCTTAAAAATCCCTGTGGGAAGCCGTGATAACTTCTGTGAAGAGCACGTCTTTAATGTTTTTATGTATCGGAAGGTATGGTGTGTTAAACTGAGAAAAACAGGTGTATTTCTTGATTGATTTACTGCTGTTGAAAAGTATGAGGCACAACGCACCTCCAGAAAAGGCAAATATTAGATACTTTAAGTTGAAAAGCGTTTCCTGGGATTTTCATTTTCTACTGAAACAAGCACTAGCAAAGCCAGTAAGTTTGCCAATGGCTGTCAGCTCTTTGGCTTTGTCAGTGTTTGTTTTGTCATGGTTTTTGGAAAACTTTATTGCCAGAGAAGCTGCTACTCTCTCTTTGATCTAAAGACAAAAAATGTCAAAAATTAAATATAATTTCTGGTCTCAAAAAGCACATACTGTATTGTCATAGTAGTCCCAGGAGGTAGTTACTTTGCACGTGGATGTCCTTCTTGTCAAAGGGAAGAATGTTGTCACTCACAGTGAAGTTAGCCAATGGCTGAAGTGGTCTAACTGATTGACCCATGCTGTTTGATGTATTGGGCAGTTGTAGTGGGCAGTAGTAAATTATAAATGACACAGTACCAGACCAAAAGATGAAGAGGGCTGGCTGAAAGCTTCTACAAGTATGCATTTTGTACATATAATTTTAGTAAAATCAAACGTCCTATTTCTAATGGTCATTGATGCGGTCTGCCAGCAATGGAGGCAACCACAACTCATGCACCAACACTCTTTCCTATGGCCTACTGCTAGGCATTCACCTCTTGGTCATATGGTGCGCAATTGGGTGAATACTGGTCATTCTGCTCTGATGAATTGGTTGGTAAGTTTGTGTGTGGAAATGAATCATGTCAGTCGTTTACACAAAATGGTCTAAACATGTAATTTTGTTTTTAGTCATGTGCATAAGAGTAAAGTAAATATGTATGTGATATGTCATATGTGACTCATTTTTAGTGTGTTTTTTTCAGAAAGGCATCACTTTATGTTCTTCCTTGATGAGGACCTGCAGGAGATTGATGGTTGTTTGTTTGTTGAATAGTGCTAGATAAACACAGTGAGCTCCATTAGTGCTTTACATGGTGCTCCCATCAATAAAGGGAAGTTGCTGATGATGGTACAGCAAGCTAGTTTGTGAGCAACAGCCAACCGGCTCAAGGTGGTCACTTACGTTAGCCACTTCCTACACAATATTATATCACATTTTGATGGGTAGGTCCATTGGCCTCGGGTTATGAAAAAGTATCACACTTGGGCACAGGGGATGACTCTGGAGCATGACCTCACCCTATAGATGACACATGGTTGAGGGTGGTGTCCTATATATTTGTATATATATTTTTTGTTGGTGCGAGAAGTACAAAGTGCTTTGTTGTTGGTATCAAAGTCAGACCTAAACATAAAGCAGAGGGGAGCATGAGCTGTAAACGGAAATAGCCACTGCATTGTCTAAACGGGGGGCCGCCTGACTCAGTGCTCGAGACACACACATAGAGCACTTTGCCTCTATTCAGTGATTGGGCTTAGATAGCAAGTTATCCCATCCTATGTGTACTCAAATACACATGCTGAATGTAATTTAGCATTCTAACTCCACTGTTAGCAGTTTTTTCCAGTCTGCTTGTGTATTGCTGTTCACACTGACCAAGGAATTTTCTTTATACTTCTTTACTTTATGGAGACATTATGGCCCTCATTAAAACTTTGGCGGGCACCAACCGCCGCCCCCCAAGTTGTAATCGCCGTGCTCCGCCATTGCGGCCGCACTCCCGCTGTGGCCATTATGACATCCTCGCAGGGCCGGCAGGCGGAAACCGAGTTTCCGCCCACCGGCCCAGCGGGGATGTCGGGCTCAACATGGGAGCCGGCTCCAAAGGGAGCCGGCGGTGGTGCGGCCGTGCAACGGGTGCAGTTGCACCTGTCGAGCTTTTCACTGTCTGCTCTGCAGACAGTGAAAAGCTTTATGGGGCTGTGCAATGGGGCCCCGCGACACCCCTTTCTGCCAGCCTTTCCATGGCGGTTCTACCACCATGAAAAGGCTGGCGGGAAGGGGACTTGTAACCCCCTGGGCAGTACTGCGAGCAGCGCTGCCCTGAGGATTAAATCCGACGGGGCCAACGTGGCGGAAATTCGCCGGTCCCGGCTGTTCAACCGCAACGCTTCCGCCACTGTCGTAATATGCGAGTTTGCACCGCCAGCCTGTTGGCGGTGCAATCTCCAAAACATCTCTGGCGGTCTTTGACGGCCAGGGTTGTAATAAGGGCCTATGTGATTTGACTGCCCTACCCTGTACTGATGATTCTTCTACTGATAACCTAAAAACAAAATGAATCGTATTAGCCAGAGATACGGGGATTAGCTTACGGTGAGACTGCAACTCACTCGTGAATCATAATAACTCAAAGATCACTGGGTCCACTAGTCCTGTTGCTTGACCTGCATGACATTGACTTTTCTTGGAGTTGGTCTCTTGGAGAGGGAAAATATTATATGTTGTTATGAAACTGGTTGTTTTGGAGTTAATGCAGGATTTGTTGTGCATTTTATTGTCAATGTGTAAAGAAAAAAGTTTGTTGAGGAGTAATGAGGTTTGGGACTATGGGTGGAATTCCATATTTGGAATTATTTGATGAGGTGGTAATGGTATCAGTGTCTTTTTTTTAGTATAATTTTAACCATCGGTCAGCATATGGGAAAACATGTAGAAACATGGGAACTAATGCTATACTAAATCATGCATACACTTTCTTCAAGGAGATAATATTTTACAGAATGAAGCATTTGGAGTCTGATATTGCTATACAATTGCCATGCTAGAAACCTGTAAGATTTTGCCTAGTATGAGAGCCTGTGGCTATAACGATGTTGTGAATGTGAAGTGCTACTTAGCTTTTTTCCATTGTGTGAAAAAGGATGGAATATTGGTTCACATTGGCAGCTTGCAATTCGAGTGGGGTGGGGGCGGACAGACCTGCAAACACACACATATACACTCACCCACCTGCATACACACTCACTCAACCCCCATCCATTCACAATGCATACACACCATTCACAAGCGCACACACACACCCACCCATTGACAGCATGCACCCACAAATACACATACATTAACGCATACATACAAACATGCACACAGCAAACATTGAAAAAAAAGTTACCTGCTACAGCAGTGATCTTGGCCTCCGAGGTTCCTGGAGGACTGGGGCTGCCACCTCCCACTCATTGATAGGAAGCAGCAGTCCCTTACTCATCATAGAGTGGGATTGTATCAGTGAAACTGCTGACTCACTCTTCTCTGTGATGAGGTGTCATTGATTGGCACTTGCACTGGGCACTTCAGGGCCTAAAATTCAAGCGCTCAGGTCCGAGGCCATCAGTGACAATCCCCCTCATCTTGAGGGGGTGGTCCTCCAAGCCCTTGGCAGAGATAAGGAGATAACACCGATAGGGCTGTGACATCTTCAAAATTCACCTGGCAAAATTCAGCTCAATCAGCCAGGAGCCTGCATATTTAGGGCATGTATAGCACCTGGCTGCCTGACCTGAACATAAAGTGTGTCTGTCAGGCTAACCTTTGCTCTCTCTAACAGACTCTCTTCATGTCTGCCAAAAGGTGGGGGCAGGGTCCCTCTGCCCCTAAGGATGTGCTGCTGCTGCATTCTTCAACATCTCATTCCACTGCAAGTCAGTTATGCATATTGCAATACAGTGCAATGAATGTAGGCAGCAAAGTCTACATCTCAGGAAATAGTGTGAAAACTTTGCAAATCTTTGAATATAGACATTTATGAGCATTGCAGCAATGTTAAATGCAAAGGAAAAAAGGCCCAGTTTAGCTTTACTCTACAGCAAGAAGTAGTAGCTTCTCTTGCAGTGGAGGCTACAGTTGGGCAGGCATACTTTGGTAACACTTTTGTTGCCCGACATGTCCGCTATGCTTAGCCCCATACTGTGTCCCATTCACACTGCCCTTCCCTGTTACACTCCTGCACTTTTCACTTTGTACAGCCTCTCACTCCCAACTGCAAACAGTCTCCTGTCCCCTCATCAATATTCACAATTGCTCATATTAATTATTACCTGAACAGCACAATGAGAGTGGCAGGAGCACAAGCTGAAGTGGACAGGATATGAAAGATAGGACATGCCCATAATTGTTTCATTTGCCAAAACCATATCCTCTATTCATATTAAAACCATCCCAGAATGGTTAATTCTGGCATTTGAGATGCCCCAGCTGATGTGAAAGGGAGGGAGTTGCCAGGCCGGGGAAGTTGATGGAGGGACATTTAGGCAACCGAGAAACAAGCCTTTGTAAACAGGTGGCTGAGGCTTGAAAGAAATGTTGATGTGTGCAGTTGGTTAATTTGCAAATGTAAAGGCTGCTCGGAAGCTACTAGCTTTAATTGATGGAGTAATTTGAAGCTTCCTGATGACATAGATTACTTTTTTTGAGAGATATTGTAATTGGGTGAGCTGTGGAGTGTATGCTTTTAATGGACAGTTCTAAAAAAATGTTTGCACAAAGTACAGTCTGTATATTGCTAAAATGTATATTTTGAATACACATTTTTTTAAATCTTAAATCTTTTTTAAAATTCTGTGGCAGCCTATTGTACATTGTGTGTAATGCAAGTTTTAAATAATGACATACATTCACAGTGCTTATAAGCGGGGAGGTGAGGACTCAGTTCACTAGTCACTTTTCTCTACTGCACCAATCAGGATTCAATTGTGTGGCTCCCTTGCCACACACAGACACCTACATTAATCAAATAGTGCACCTCTCGCTGATTAGTTTAACTTGCATTTCTTTTTAATTTAAGATTGCATTATTTTATATGCAGTTAACTGAAGGTAAAAGATAAACAAAATAGCTACAGATATGTTGTTCATTTTAGCCATGCCTTTGATCCCACCTCAAGCTCACTGACCCAATCTCCAACACAATCTCTCTGCCCCTGCCCCCAGTGCAGTCAGGATAACAGATTCCATATGTTTTAAAGCACTCTGACTGCTGGACAGGAGTGGCAGACTCACATGTAGTATAAACCCCTGCTGCAGGCTGTCCTCTCTAGAGGACATCTTGCTGAGGGAAATCATTACTGTTTGCTGGGCTGTGGCTTTGAAACTTTTCTTCATGTCACATTAGAAAACTCCTCAAGATTTTATCAAGTGCAAAGTTTCTGGGTTCTCAAGCAAAATAAACATGTATGAACTCCTTATTTTAGGACTTTTTGCATTTTGCAGTGTTCTTAGGGAGATGTCCAGATAAATCTATATTCCACAGGAGTCATCAGGAGTCAAAGTAAGGCTTGTGATTAGGAGTAGGTCAAGGTACAGCATTGGGCAGCTATCCTTGGAAGATACTAAAAAGACAAGGATCTGTTTGCTATGATCAGGGTTCTTAGGGGTTTAAGTGAGTAGTCTCATACTGAAGAAAATGGACTGTAAGAAGGCAGTTCAGATAAGGACAATCTAGGCAGCTTTGGCTCTAATTCAAAATGTTCACCGATAGGCTCTCTGGCAAAGGTTTGTACCAATTGAAGATGGCAGTCACCTCCCTCTTTGTGTTCCAGGTCTGTGGGTGTAGAGGAAGTCTAAAGGGATACAAAACAGACTCACCATCGCCTTGGCAACTGTGGGCATTAGTGGGCTTCTTTGCATCATCAAGTTCGCACCTGGTTCTCCACCGCTACCTATTTGGCTTTCCTTGTGCTCCTTTAGTTTCTCTTAGGGCCTCGCTTGCATTGGTTTTCTGACTAGGCCATTGAACTAGAAACTATTCTAGCCTAAGTACTCCATTACTTCTTGTACACTATTCATTGTCACATATATGGCTGTCAAGCCCCAATTATCCAAGGACGGACGTGTTCAGCATCTTGTGTATTGGGATAATCCTACTGTTATATTGCATCAATAATTACACTGAACGTATACACTAACTACAAAGACGTTTCCCCCTGTCTCCTGGCTATTGATATATTTGGTTTAGGTTTCTGCAACTGGACCTTAGATGTCTTTCTATTTGCATTGTTTTTTTGAGCAGGTAGGGGGCTGTTCAAAATGAGGCCTTACGACTTTGGGGCAAATATTTAAATTTGAATTCTAACATTCGGGTCAGTGCAATTTCATGAAAATTGGCATTATTTTGACATTTTGGAGAGATGTCTCTATGGCTGCTGCTGTCATGTTTTGCAGCACCCGGAGCATGGTTGTATGTGCTGTATGCCATGCATGCTTCATGTGCTTGTGGTGATTATTTTTCTGTTAGGGTTAGCATCATACATTCTTGCTTGCTTCTGTTAAATATAGTGACTCCGGACTAAGCAACCACAGACCCGTGAATGGTGCACAGAAGGATATATAGACAGAAGGCAGGAAGATAATGGGTGCGTATCAAATATATTGCTTTTATTTTGTCATTCTTGATGGACCTCTGGCATATGCGTGTAGCCTATTGTAACATACGTATAACAAGAGTTGCAGTGGTATAGAAGCAGCGTGGTCTTATGACCTTGCCCATTACACCTTAAATCACTCAATCAATCAATCAGTTTTTTCAAAGTGCAACTATTCACCCATGAGGATCTCAAGGTGCTGGTGGTGGGTCTGGGCCTCAGTCGAAGAGCCATGTCTTGAGGTTCTTCCTGAAGATGGTGAGTGATGGGCTTTGTCTGAGGTGGGTGGGTAGATTGTTGCAGCTCTTGGCAGTGAGGTAGGTGAAAGATCTTCCTCCGGTGGTGGTTTTTCAGATGCATGGAATGGTGGCTAGTGGCTGCTGGGCGGATCGGAGGGTTCTGGCAGGGTTATGGAATGAGATGCCGTGATTCAGGGCGGTTGGCCCAATGTTGTGAAGGGCTTTGTAGGTGTGAGTGAGTAGTTTGAAGTTGATTTGCTTCTCCACCGGGAGCCAATAGAGGAGTTTCAGGTGTTGGGAATTGTGTTCCTGGCAGGGGAGGTTCAGGACAGGTCTGACAGTGGTATTTTGGATGAGTTTTAGTTTCCTGATGGTCTTTGTCATGGTGCCTGCGAAGAGTGTGATTCCATAGTCGAGCTTGCTTGTGACCAGGGTGTGGGTGACTATCTTGCGGCAGTCATCCGGGATCCATCTGAAGATTATTCCGAATTGGTGGAGGGTGTGCTAGCAGTAAGAGTTGACTGCATTTACCCGTCGGGTCATTGTTAGGGAGGAATCAAGGATGATTCCCAGATTGTGGGCATGGTCAGTCAGAGTAGGTGGCAGACTGAGTGATGTGGGCCACCAGGAGTCATCCCAGGCTGAAGTGGAGTTTCCAAAGATAACAAGCTTGGTCTTGTCTGAGTTGTGCTTGAGGCAGCTCTCCCTCATCCAGGCAGTGACAGCTTTCATTCTGGTGGGAAAGTTCCTCTTGGCTTTGTCCGGGTCTTCAGTGAGGGATATGATGAGTTGGGTGTCATCAGCATATGACATGATGTTCATTCCGTGGCCTCTGACGATGGCTGAAAGCGGGGTAATATGGATGTTAAAGAATGTTGGGCTTAGGGAGGATCCTTGAAGGTCTCCACAGCTGACTTCTGTTGGTTTGGATATGAAGGGTGGGAGCCTGACTCTTTGGGTTCTTCCAGTGAGGAAGGAGTGAATCCATTGCAAGGCTTTTCCACAGATTTTTATGTTGTGGAGTCTGGAGCATAAGGTGCTGTAGTAGACCCTGTTGAAGGCTGCTGAGACGTTGAGGAGTATGAGTGGTGGGGTGTGGCCTCAGTTGAGGAGTCTGCATGTCATCGGTAGCTGCAAGAAGAGCTGTCTCCGTGCTGTGGTTGCTGCCAAAACCAGACTGGGAGGTATCCAGGGAGTTGTTGTCTTTTATGAATTGTTGCAGCTGTGAGTTAATGGCTTTTTTCAGGACTTTGGCTGTGTAGGGTAGTAACGAGAGGGACTGGAAATTATGTGGGTCTCTTCAGGAGAGGAAGGACTTCGGTGAGTTACCAATCATCGGGGAAGGTGGCTGCTTTGATAGAGCAGTTCAGTGTCCTGTGGAGTTTGAGAGCGATGGATGTGCTGGCTCTGTTGTAGATGTGGTGAAGACAGGGGTCTGTGGGAGCTCCGGAGTGAATGCTGTTCATGATGACTTCAGTCTGTTCTGTGGTGAGTGTGGACCAGCTGTGGACCAGCTGTGGGTGGGTTCTGGGGGGCTGGTTTGGCGTAGGTTCTGATGCTGAGCAGGTTCTGTGGGAGGAAGCTGTCATAGATGTCCTTAATCTTGCGGTGGAAGAAGGTGGGCAGTTTGTCGCAGAGGTCTTGTGATGGGGAATGTTGGTGGCTTCGGAGAGAGGACTGGTGAATTTGTTGATCACCAGGAAGAGTTCTCTTGTGTTGTGCAGGGAGGTGTTGATGCATTTCCAGAGTGTGGCTTTTTTTGGCGTCCTTGATGCGTCGTGATGGGTGGCAGTGGCGGCTCTGAATGAGGAGAGGTCTTTGCTGGTTTTGCTGTTTCTCCATTTCTTCTCTAAAACAATATTGTGGTAAACAATATCATTAAAAAAATATTGTGTGAAAGACATTTACCACAATAATGTGACCCTATCCCTATAGTGGTAAGTGCAACATAGCAGGATTTTTTTTTTTGCCACTAATATTGTTAAAAAAGAAACAAACATAGCATTTTTTAAATATAAATAAAGTTTAAAATAGTACATGTTAAATATTTTAATACACAATTTCAATATAAAGTATATTAAATAAATTCCACTAATAATTAATACTATATATATATACATTTATATAAACACTCAAACACACACACATATATGCATATAGTTTAAAATAATTATTAAAAATGATTAGTTTGCATTATATCATTTTTTTCTATTTAAAACGTATTACTATGAATATATGTATGTGTATTTGAAATTTAACATACATATGGTCATACTAATACAGTTAAATATTATCAAATTTAATATACTATATAATAAATATTTGTCATAATTGTTTTACACTACATAAATATGTAGATATATAATACATACATAATAAAAACACAGCGATGAAAAAACGAATATGAAAATTATATTAATGTAGCTAATAAATAAAATATAAGAAACTGAAAAATTAAAAAAACACAGTTACAAAAATCAATATAAACATTAACAAAAAATGTAAAAATAAAGATAAATACATTTTATAACAAAACAATTAATGCTATAAACTCTATTTAACATTATGAAAATTATTGGACTGAATATTAAATATACTATTCCCACTCTAGCTTATACATTGGTAGGGATAGTGTTGGACTTTGGAGGGGTAAAATGTACTATTTCCACTCCAGTCTGTGCTACCCTAGGGAAAGCATTAGATTTTGGAGGGATAAAATGTACCATTCCCAATCAAAGGAGTGGAACTGTATGGAGAATTGTTGGACTTAGGAGAGGTTAACTATACTATTACCAGAACAATCTGTGCAACAGTAGGAAAAACATTGTACTTTGGAGGGGTGAAATTTACTGGTACCACTCCAAACAATACAACAGAAGGGAAAATGTTAAACCTCACAGCAGTTACATTTACAATTCCCAAACAAACAGGGCAACAGCAAGGAAAACATTGTATTTCAGAAGGGAAAAATCTACTTTTGCTACTCCAAAAAGTGCAATATTAGAGAAAGTATTGATCGTTGGAGAGGTGAAATTTACTATTCCAACTCCAGTCTGTGCAACAGTAGGGAAAGCATTAGATTTCAGAGGGGTAAAATGTACTATTCCTACTACAGTCATTGCAACCGTAGAAAAATAGTTGAACTTTGGAGAGGAAAAAATTACTATTCCCAATCTAGTCTCCACAATAGTAGGGAAATCATTTGTTTTTCAAGGAGTAAAATTGACCATTCCCACTCCAAACTTCACATCACTAGGGAAAGTGTTGGGCTTTAGAGTGGTAAGTTTTACAATCCTCACTCCAATCTGTGAAACAGTAAGGAAAGAGTTGGATTTTTGGGAGGTGAGAGTTACTATTCCATTCCATTCACTGCAACTGTAGAAAAAGTGTTGATTTGCAAAGAGGTTATTTTACCTCTACAAAACTAGCAGCACTCACCTGAAATACAACTTAAAAAATAATTATTATATAATTTACATATTGAATACACATAATAATTGACAATTAGTAATTAATTGTTAATCAGTTGTTACTTAATGAAGTTTCCAGCCTAGATCCCTACAAACCTAGCAGCTCTCATCTAAAATATAATCAAAATAAATAATTTTTTAAATATTTACAATTCAATAAAATAATTAATTTACAAATAATAATTACTAAGTAATTACCTTCCTATCCTATACCCTTACACACTTAGCATTCCACTACTAAAATATATGTAAAATAAATCAGTATCTCATATTTTACATAAGCAAAAATTAATTAAATCATTAACAATATGAATTTGTCATTTATTGAGTATTTCTTAATAAAATGTCCACTCTTGAACTCTACAAGCCTAGCAGGCAGCAACTAAAATATATGTAAAATAAATAAGTATTAAATAAATTATAAATAAAAATGAATCACATAATTAATGAACAATTATAAATTGTTAACTAATTATTACCGAATTACTTTCCCATCCTATATCCCTATAACCATAACAGCCTGCAAATAACATATAACAAAAATAAAAAAACACATAGTTTACTAAATAAATATCAATCATGCAATTAAATAACATTTATTTAATAATACATAATTAATATTAACTAATCAACTTCCCACTCTACCCCCTATTAGACTAACAACCTGTTATAACACTATAAATTACTATAAATAAATAAAGAAAAAATTCTAAAACACTCAAAATTACAAGTTACATTTAAAAACACAGTAACATAATATTAACATATCAACTAAAACACCTTCAAATAATTCAAAAACAATATTTTTAAGCACTATATTATTGAAAACGATATGAAGTAAATAAATATTATTTGCACTGTTATTAATTACCACAAAAAACAATATTCTTGTCGATGATGTTTGTGCAACACATTATTTGTGTAGCACAATATTTATTTTCCAATATAACCTACTTGCGATATTTTTAAATCAATATTTTGTCCAAACACCAGCTACCTCGATCCTTGATTGTTACCTTTCTTGGATTTGATGGAAAATTGCTCCTGACATGACAAAGAGCTTGACCACCCGAATCTAGTTGGCCTTGTTTCTGTATCTATTTGCCACATAAGCTTCTTCTGTTGTGAAAATAACAGAGCTAGTAATTTTCTCTGTTGCTCTGTGGCATTCCGAACACTCACTCAGACTTGTGCATGAGACTGATACTAAAAAATAACATTTTGTCACGTTTGTTTTGGTGGGGCTTTGTAGTATGAACCCCTCATTTCAGAATCTCTCAGGTCTTTTTGCATTTTGCAGGGTTCTTTGGAAGAGGCCTGGATAAATTTATAATCCACAGGGGTCATCAGGAATCAAATGAAGGCTTGTGATTAGAAATACATTTAAGTAAGTCTTTATGTCACTTCAGATTCAGCTGTGCTAACTGCAAACACATCATTTACTCATTTACGTAAGGCCTATGGGAAGATCTTGGGGAGGCCTGATAAAGGAATAAAAGAGCACGGCACTGCATGTTCTAAACATGGTTTTGTATCCCGTGTGCCACACTGTTGACATATTTATGCATATTATGCTGCACCACTCTGAACTTCCTACACATTTATAGCTAAAATAATAAATAGATGGATTTGTTCAGAGATGCGATCTTCACTCCAAACAAATCGATACATTTAAGTCTGTGCTACGCTGCCTGGCCCACCTCGCCTTGAAGCATGAGACTGAGCCAGGTAGTAAATCAACTTTCTACACTGTGACGCATGACGCAGGGCTGACTGCTCTAAAGCCCTTCATTTCCATTGTAGTCTAAGGCAGTATCCACTACAGCCTTTTAGCATCATGGTTTTGGGCGTTGGAGTCTTCATCCCTGCATGAGGGCACTTGTCTGTCATTCCCAGGCATTGATCCCATCCTTTCCCCACTTGTCATGCAGTATGGATGCAAGCAGGTGTGATTTAGGGCCATATTTATACTTTTCGACGCACAACTGTGCCAACGCAGTTGTGCGTCAAAAAATTGAACGCGGCTAACGCCATTCTGAAGCACCAGGCGGTCGCCGTATTTATTCAATGACGTTAGCCGGCGTTAGCCGGCGGAGCTGCCTGGTGTGCGTGAAAAAAAATGACTCACACCAGGCAGCGCCGGCGTAGGGGAAAATGGAGCTTGGACGTCAAAAAATGGGGCAAGTCAGGCTGAGCCAAAATTTTCGCCTCAACCCGATTTGCGCCATTTTTTTAGACTCCCAACCCCCATTGAAATGACTCCTGTCTTAGCAAAGACAGGAGTCATGCCCCCTTGCCCAATGGCCATGCCCAGGGGACTTATGTCCCCTGGGCATGGTCATTGGGCATAGTGGTATGTAGGGGGGCACAAATCAGGCCCCCCTATGCCACAAAAAAAATATATATATATACTTACCAGCATTTACCTTAATGTCCCAGGGGTGGGTCCATCCATCCTTGGGCGTCCTCCTGGGGTGGGCAAGGGTGGCAGGGGGTGTCCCTGGGGGCATGGGAGGGCACCTCTGGGCTCCTTCCGAGCCCACAGGACCCTTAACGCCCGCCCTGACCAGGCGCTAAAAAATGAGACAAAAGCGGCTGGACGCCATTTTTTTGGACCCGCCCACTCCCGGGCGTCATTTTTGCCCGGGAGTATAAATACGGCGCACATGCCTCGGAGTCATTTTTTAGACGGGAACGCCTACCTTGCATATCATTAACGCAAGGAAGTTGTCCACGCTAAAAAATGACGCAAACTCCATGAACTTTGGCGCTAGATGCGTCTAACGCCAAAGTATAAATATGGAGTTCGTTTTGCATCGAATTTGCGTCCAAAAAAACGACGCAAATCCGGCGCAAACAGAGTATAAATATGGCCCTTAGTACCTTGGCTTTGGTAAATGTTATAATTCTAATCTTGTGTTATTTTTATTGTACTGAGACCCCTTGTCACGCTAACATCTCCCACTGTGGAACCCCAAGCCCTGGCTACAGATCGCTAGCTCCTATTGCTGTGAAGATGCTGTCTTTGTTCCCTCACAAAATTGATCCAAAAGACGATTGGGTTCTTGTTCCCTTGTGAAAATGATCCAAATATCAGACTCAAGTGCAAAGGGCGAAATATGTGCTTATAGTAAAGGCACGTATCTGCTGTATGGTTTTAAAACTGGCCCAATTGTCATGCCCTTAGCATTAAGGCCAAAATCATGGATTGATATGGAAACAATGAATGTTAAAAAGTGATTTAGCTCTTATTTTACATATTTTACTTAATATTGCATTTGCCGAGAGAGTTAGCTGTTTCATCAAGCAGTTTCTGTATTTTTTCGTGCATTGTATTTCTCTTACATAGTGCACACTTTGACTCCTGCCAGGTGTTCATGAGGACCTTTGAATGAGAGCGGTGAGGCTGAGGGTAAAGCAAAGTGCCTGTCAGTGTGTTGGTGCCTTTGCAGAGCACACCGAACAATGGTCATGTATTCCAATTACAATTGAAATTCAGTGTAAGTGTGTGTGCAGAGGGTGCACAGAGGTAAAAATATTTAGAGGGCAAAAGCAAAAGGAAATAAAGTGCTGAAATGTGAATGAGTGCAGTGTATGTCTGGGGTGGTAAAATGAGGGAGATGCGAGGAAGCGCATTCAGGTGAGAGTAAAAAGAGGGTGCTGAAGAGGAGAGAGGAGGCGGAAAATGTGCAGATGGCTGAGTTGTGAAGAGAAAAAGGGCAAACATATCTAACAAAGCACACATAACTAAAAGCCATACACCTTTCACAGGCCTCAATATTATTTAATTCACAGTCTCACAATTTCAGAATTAAAACATTTTCAATGCTAAACATTTATAACTAATCATTGTTAGTCATTTATCCTAAAGAGCTAACAACCACTGAGAAAGTCAACAGTACGGACAGGTTCTAGGTGTATGTCAGTTGTGTTATATTTCTGGATGCTATAAAGTTTTAGAGAAAAAAACAAAATACAGGCCAGGTGGTGCACTATAGGAATCACAGCATGTTTTTTTACAGGTCCCCTTTAAGAGAGCCCCCACTTTTTTCATCCCACTCACAGACCTGTCTGCACTTATTTCTGTATGGTTGATTGCAGCCAGCAGCTGTGGGTATTTTCTGATGCCTGGTTAGAGAATTTTCTTCCAAAGTAGATGCTGCATGCAGTGCAAGACATTGGGTAAGCACACACTTTAAAGGCCTGAAATTCTTCCAGTGTACAGTTCACACATTACTGTCAAGGGTGAACATATTAATGCAGTAAGATGAATGTATGTCAGAACAACACATGCTGGAACCACGCATGCCTGAACAACGCGGTCAGAACAACAACTGCGTTAGTACTACTAATGCCTTTACCACAAATGCCTTAATGATTTTTCATTGTAAAGGCATTCCTGGTAAAGGCATGCGTGGAATGGCATGCATGGTTCCAGCATGCGACCCCCCCGACCTCTCACCCCTGCCCCTACAATTACAGTGACCCCCACCCCAAAAACCTAAAACTACCCTGACCTCCCCACCACGCCCCTAAAACCTAAAACTACCCTAACCCCCCCACCCTGACCCTAAAACCTAGAAATACCCCAAACCCCCACCCTGCCCTAAAACCTAAACTACCCAGATACCCCACCCCGCCCCTAAAACCTACACTACCCTAACATCCCACCCCTGCCCCTAAAACTACCATGACCCCCTGCACCTAAAACTATCCCGACCGCCCACCCGATCACTAAAACCTAAACTACCCCAACCCCCCACCCCTAAAACTACTGTGACCCCCACCCCATACCTAAAATCTAAAATGACCCCAACCCCACCCGAAAATTATTGCAACCCCCCACCCCTGCTCCTAAAACCTAAAACCATCCCCAACCACCACCCCGCCCCTAAAATTACCTTGACCCCCCCTCCACCCTAAAACCTAAACCACCCCAACCCCTCACCCCCAAAACTACTGCAACCCCCACCCAGCCCTAAAACCTACAACCACTGTAACCTCCACCCCAACCCTAAAATTACCGAAACCCCACACCTCCCCTAAAACCACCCCAATCCCACCCCTAAAAATACCGCAACCCCCCACTACACCCCTAAAACCAAAAAAACACCCCAACCGCTACCCGTCCCAAAACATTACCGCAACCCCTCACCCCCAGCCCTAAAACCTACAACCAGCCCAACCCCCACCCTCATCCCTAAAACCTAAACTACCCAACCCCGCCCCTAAAATTACCCCAACCCCCCACTCCCATCCCTAAAACCACCCCAACCCCCCATCCCGCCCCTAAAATTACCACGACCCCCCACCACGCCCTAAAACCTAAAACCACCCCAACCCACCAAAATCCCAACTACCCCAACCCCCACCCCACCTAAAAACTACTGCGACCCCACCCCACCCCTAAAACCTAAAACCACCCCACCCCTAAAATTACTGTGACCCACCGTCCTCACCCCTAAAACCACCTCAACCCCCACCACTAAAACATAAACTACCCCAACCCCCCACTCCTGCCCCTAAAAGTACCACGACCACCCACCCCACCCCTAAAACTACCCCTCACACTCTACCCCAGCCCCACTTACCTGATCGTGTCATCTCTGGTCCCAAGTTTGTTTTCCTGTGCTTTAACCACGCATGTTCGTTGTTCCAGACAAGCGTGGTTAAGGCAGAGGAAAACAGGGTCGTTGTTCAAGAACGCGTTGTTCTGCTTTCGTGGACACCGACCCTCATTGTTCCGCCGTCGTGGTTATGGCTCCTTCTCCAGTAAGGTATGGGGCAGTTTTTAATGTGTTTAATATTTCAAAACTATACATTCCCACTGTTTTATTTATCTTGATTTCTCACAAAATGTATTTCCTTTCAAATACACAATTTGTCAATCATTTTTCAATTTTGTTTGGGAGGAAGACCCACCCTGGACCCATTGTTTTCTATTGAACTTGTTCGCTTCACTCGCTAGATAAAAGTCACACCCAGACTTTTACGCTCCACTACTTTCAGATGGCACCAGTTGCCACTGTGCAGTACAGCACACATGTTCTCTTAGGTGAGAAGTGAGCAAGATGACAATGGGCCAAAACAATAAATACAACATTTCATCATTTCCAGTTTCTGCAACAGGCCTCAGGCCTTCTCCAAGAAGTCAGCCCCCACTGCTTACGTGATGATGCTGCTACTTTTAGTGAATCTGTCTTCTCCCCATGGCCAGACTGGCTGTAGCAGGCATCAGGCATTTGCCCAGGAGGCTGGAATTGTGGGGCCGGTTTTGTTACTGGGTGCTGCAATATCAGCCTCAAGTAACAAAAGCAGCAGTGGTTCACACTTGTGCACCCCCCCATCCCCGGGGCTTGCCTGATAAAATTGTCAGGGCTGCTTTGGGTTCCCAGTCTGGCCCTGCTCTCTCCTGAGAAATCCCAACCCCTTTTTTGCTCCCATTTAATTGCCCTAATGGGTGAGCCTAACAGACACACACATGCCAGATGTCGAAAATGGAAATTATATGACTCTGGTTATGCAAAATTGGTGAAGTAGACCACAAGTATATATCCTTTGAAAGTATGTGATGCTCATTGTTTGTTTGTCTTTGACACAATGCCTGTGAGCCTGATACAAGAGGTGTGTATTAGTGCTTAAGTTGTTCTTTGTAGATCCAGAATACCCATGTTCTAATCTCAGTTCTCCGACACCTTTGGCAAATTACCTTATCCCTTTACAATTATTGGGTACTTTGTTAGATTTAAACAATTAAAAGATTCTGGCAGCTTTGTGCATCCTGCTCAGGAGACATTATTATCAAAGGTGCTTTTTGTTAGAGTGCACCCAGATCAAGGATATCATACACAGCCAAAGACAAAAGCCAGTGCCTCCCATTTATAAATGAAATAGGGCCCAACTTAGGCCCATATTTATACTATGTTTGTGCCGGATTTGCGTAATTTTGTTTACGCAAATTTTGCGCAAACTTAACTCCATATTTATACTTTGGTGCTAGATCCGTCCAGCGCCAAAGTTATAGAGTTTGAGTCATTTTTTGTATGTGAAAACATACCTTGCGCTAATGACATGCAAGGTAGGCCATTCCAGTGAAAAAAATGACTCTAAGGCATGTTCGCCTTATATATCCTCATGCGTCATTTTGACGCACAGGAGGAGGGCGGCCTTAAAAAATGGTGCCCAGCCGGATTTGTGCTGTTTTTTAATGCCTGGGTCATGGCAGGCGTTAAGGGACCTGTGGGCTCATTTCCATCGTCTCTGACCATGGAAGCAGTCCACAGATGCCCTTCCCTGCCCCCAGGGACACTCCCTGCTACACTCGCCCAATGCTGGACGACACCCATGGGTGGGGGGACCCATCTACGATAAGTAGAGGTAAGTCTTTTTTTATTTTTTTTAGGTGGCATTGGAGGGCCTCACTTGGGCCCCCCTACATGCCACTGTGCGCAATGGCCATGGCATGGCCATTGGGCAGGGGGGCATGACTCCTGTCTTTGCTAAGACAGGAGTCATTTCTATGGGGGTTGTGTGTCAAAAAATGACGCTAGTCAGGTTAGAGTAACCTGACTTGCACCATTCTTTGACACACAACCCCCAGTCTTCCCTACGCTTCCGCTGCCCGCTTAGAGTAATTTATTTTGAAGCTAACCTGGCTGCAGCGCCGGCTACCTTCATTCCTTAAATATGGTGCCTGGCTGGCAAGTTGGAATGGCAGTAGCCGGCGTTAAACTTTTTAACGCAAACCTGTTCTGGCGCAGGTTTGTGTCAAAAAGTATAAATATGGGCCTTAGAGTTTAGAGGAGAGGGTACTTCATTACACACACAACACAGTGCCCTCTCTTGGCCTGCCCACCTCATTTAAAGATTGACAGACCTAAGCTTTTCTGTCAACAGAGTGCTCATTATCTCTGTTGACAGAAAAATTCCAACAATAGGTCGACGAAGTTGGGGCAGTCAGCAGAAGGACATTATACTGCCTGCCTTATTGTGGATGGTCCTCTGTAGTGTCTTTTTTGTCACCATAAGGAGGGACATAAATATGAGTGATGAGCCCAGACTCTTGGAGAAAATTCCTATGGTTTGGGGATAATTAGTATTTTGTTTTTTTTCAAAAACAAACAAACAACAATTTTGACATTGTTTGGTGGACAGCCATCAAAACCGACAGCGGCCATCCACCAAACATTTTGTACTTTGAAAAGAACCACTCTGATGGTGATTCCTTTCTAGGTACAGAGATAATCATTGAGTCTGCGGTCATCTCCATTTTGATGGATATCAGTACAGCAGGATGGCAGAGGAAGCATCCTCTGCCACCCTGATGGAGTCACCCAGGGGCCTGATTGCTGGTTTGACTGACAGTACTCTGTGTTTCAAGGTGACAGAGGACATTTTCTACATCAGTCGGAGAGGCTACCATCAGTCAAATTTAGAGATGGTCGCCAGCCGAGCAGTCATCTCTGGACATTCATCAGAACTGCTGTCAATGCAGTTCCTTTCATTGTACAAAAGGTTGGATGGACAGCCGGAGCCTGTTTTGATGACTGTTCACCAAACATTTACATTTTTTTGTTTTTTAGAAACAAACTTCAAAAGCTGGAGATTGTTTTGAAAAACAATAAATTAATGATTCCCACATGCTTGGAGAGAACTTCCAGGGTATAGTGGTCATTATCACTTTTTTCTCTCCCTCACCACCAGGTTTTTCCTGGCAGGGACAGACAGAAAAAAAATTAAACTGTCTACTGTAAAAAGAGTTGATGTTTTATTGTTCATCCTACAATGGCCCCTATTCCGTCAGAGGATGTTTTCTGCCAACATAGCCACTGGGGGCTCAGTTGACAGAAAAGATCCACTTGTCCTGACTGAGGGATTGGCAAGCAGGGTTCTCTTTCGTCTTTGTGATGGAGTGTCCTGTCCACTAAATTCTAACTCAGGCCCATACTCTTTTTCACATGCCTGAAAATTAATTGCACACACACACACACACACACACACTTACATATACAAACACACATGCTGATACACAAAACAGCCACCTGTGATGATAAGCCTGCATACACATTCCCCCTAACACTTCTTGAAGTTGGTCAAAGATTTAAAAAAAACACAGATTTGCAAAACACCACCATCATCAATGTCGCAAATGCATTGTAAGAAATTGGTTAATTGGTTGAGAGGGATGGAAGTCCCACTCAGGCAGCAACCACAGTCCTTGTCAGGGTGAACCACAAAAGTCACAAAGTTAACCGGTGCTTAACCCTCTTGTAGCTTGGCTCAATGCAGTCAGGCTTAATGTAGAGGCAATGCGTAAAGTATGTATGCAATACACAAACAGTGATAAAGTGAAAACACCACTCCCAAATCAATTTAATAAGTATATAATAAATTGTAATTTAATAAAATAATATTAAAACAACAACCAACCATTTAGTGAAACCAGAGATATTCAATTGTAATGTTTTAAGTGAAAATAGTGCCTGCAATTATTAAGCACCACTTGTGGTCATTTGGTCCCCCTATGCCAGAGAGAGTCACAAGTTCAGGCTGACTGCAATGGAGCACTGGTGGGATACAGGGACCCCGTTAGTCCAATTGAAAAGTGTCCTAAAAAGTCTGACACAAACAGTTCTGTTCACGTTGGAGGAGGATGTAGGAGCAGGCTAAGTATTGCAGGCAGTCATTGCTGTAGCACAAAGAGCAGATAAGGCATACTGGACAGCCTTCGCTATAGCACAGAGAACAGGTCAAGTGTCATGGGTGATTGTTTCTGTAGCTTCATGTTGGCAGTTGTCATAGGCTGTTGCTGGTGCAATACAAAGCGTAGCTCCCACGTTCCTGAGCTTTGCTGGTGGTCACTGTTGGTGCAAAAATGTCACACTACACCTTTATGTTGGGGGCTGTTACAGACAGACAGCAGAGTCTTTGAATGAACAGGCCTATTTGCAGTTGCGAGGAGCCCAAGCATCAGAATTTTCACCTTTTGTTTAGAAGGAGTACACAGGACCTGGGGGAGGCACCTCTTTAGGATGAGGACTCACTCCAGCTGAGGCCTGCATGGGTCAGGCAGGTGCAGTTGCAGTTTCAAATTCAGGCAGCTCCATTTCCAGAAGGTTTGCTGGGCAGTTCCAGGGGGCTTTCTGAAGAATAGTGTATTCTTGTAGCTCACATAGAAGTTCAGCCAACTGACACTTGGAGTCACTCTGGTTAGCCTGAGATGAAGACAATTACTTCTAGTCTTCCTTCTAACAGAGCAGGGAAGTCCTAAAAGCAGCAGAGATGTCCTACAGTAGCAGGGCAGTCCTTCTTTAGAAATTTCTACAGGTCCAGGAGTGTTCTGAAGAGTGCATCTGGAGGCCAGATATTAATACCTGGTGATAGCCTTTGTGTGAGGATATTGCCTGTTGTACCCCCACATCTGGTTCTGGAAATTTCTTGCCCTTCCCCTGTCCAAGCTTCAGACTGTCTTTAGGTGACAAAAGGCAGGGAGGCCTAGTGTCAGGATCTTTTGGAGTGAAGGAGGTAAGCACTTTGAAGAGTAAGTGTGGCTAGGTACAGCCTCTCTCCAGTCTTACTGAATGGATGGGCCATCTTGTCCACAAATAAGCCCCATTTGTGTTACTTTCTGGAAGTAATGCAGAAACACCAACAGCAGAACCACTCACAGTCATGTGACCCAAGACACTAGCAGAAGGCACAAATGTTTAAGATAAGAAAATGCTAGCGTTCTAAAGTGGCTTTTTCAGAATTCTGACTTAAAATCCAACTTTACCATCAAAGGGGATTTTAAATTGCATATCATTTGAGTGTAAACATTATAGCTCTATCTGCTCCCATTCTAAAGGTGACACTTTAAAATTTAATAAGGTAACCCCGTGTTAGTCAATGTGATAGGTAGAATTTACAACAGTGTAAAACGACTTTAGATGATTTTCTCTGCCAGGGCATGTCAAACGTAACCCTACATGTTTTCCCTTTTAAATACAATTTACCCTACCTCTTGAGCCTTTAGCACCTACCCGCAGGGTGACTTGTAAGGCTTAGGCCTGGCAAAAGGCTTCCTTTGTCAGGTTGAAGTGGCAGTTTAAAATTGCACTACAAACTGCAGTGGCGGGCCTATGACATGTTTTAAAAGGCTACCTTAGTGGATGTCACAATGAGTGCTGCAGGCACACTAGTAGCATATAATTTACAGGCCCTGAGTACATGCAGTACCATCTACTGAGGACTTACAAGTAAATTAAGGCCCATATTTATACTTTTTGGCACAAACCAGTGCCGGTGCTGCTTTGCGTCAAAAAATTACCGCCAGCTAATGCAATTCCAACACACCAGGCAGGCGCCTTATTTATGGGTTGACGGTAGCCGGCTTTTTGGGCTGGTTAGAGTAAAAAAATTACTCTAACCGGGCAGCGCAGGCGTATGGAAGAATGGGGGTTGTGCGTCAAAAAATGTTGCAAGTCAGGTTAGAGTAAAAAATCATGGCTCTAACCGGACTTGTGCCATTTTTTGACGCACAATCCCCATTGAAATGACTCCAGTCTTAGCAAAGACTTCTGTTCCCTGGGTATGGTCAATGGGCACAGTGGCATGTAGGGGGACCCAAGTTAGGCCCCCATATGCCACTTAAAACAACAACAAAATACTTACCTCAATTTACCTTTACTTACCTGGGATGGGTCCCCCCATCCATGGGTGTCCTCCAGGGGTGGGTGTGGGTGGCAGGGGGTGTCCCTAGGGACAGGGAAGGGCACCTGTGGACTGCTTCCATGGTCGGAGACCATTGAAATGAGCCCACAGGTCCCTTAACGCCTGCCCTGACCCAGGCGTTAAAAAACAGTGCACATCAGGCTGTGCACCATTTTTTAAGGCCCAGCCCCTCCTGTGCATCAAAATGACACAGGAGTATAAAGAAGGCGCACGGGTGTTTAGGTCATTTTTGGGACGGGAACGCCTACCTTGCATGTTATTAACGCAAGGCGGTTTCCAGCATCCAGAAAATGACGCACACTGCTGAATTTTGATGTTCGCGGGGTCAGGCGTCACAGTATAAATATGGTGTTAGGTTTGCGCCGAATTTGCATCAACATTTTTGATGCAAACTCAGCGCATACAGAGTATAAATATGTCCCTAAATGTGCTAATTACAAGTAAGCCAATTTAACCATGTTTCAAGGGGAGAGCACAAGCAATTTCGCACTGTTTAGCAGTGCTAAAATGCAGAGTCCCAAAGCGAACAGAAACATATTCTGCAAAACAGGAGTGGAGACAAACAAAAGATATGAGGAAATGCCATGCAAAGAATGTCTGGTCTAATAAGAACTTACTCCTAGGATTTAAGATTCCAGAAGGAGGTAAATAAGCTGCAGGACTAATGTAAGAGAGTGTCATGCTTTGAATCACTGTTTGGATGCAGCTGGCTGGGCACTTCACTGGCTCCCTTTGTCACGCAGAGCACTGTTTATAGCTAATGTTATCACCTCAGGGCCATGTGTCAATCCACCCAGTTTTCTAGCAGTCACATTAGGATGGTACAACTCGATAAAACCATCTGTTCCCCAAACACCTATTTCTTAGATGTTTCTAAAGTCATACCAGCTACATTCTGGGACAGGCCTCGAACACTGCTGCTGAGAAAGCCTGGAATATTATCTCACTAAACCTGCACATCGAATCATATTGGGGGAGTTTTTATAGACTTTAAACATTTTTAAACAACAGTTTTTTCTTACCAAGTATTCAGGAGTGTATGTTGTGTTGTCTTTACTCAGCGATAAGAAGCTATGTGGTTGAGCACTCTAGAAACATAACATATGATAACATAACCTATTACACAACATAAAATGGCATAGCACAACATAACTTAACATAACTTAAAATAACATAGAACAACATAACATACCATCCCATAACATGACATAACATTAAATAACATAACATACCATATAACAAAAAATAACATAAACTAACATAACATCGAATAACATAACATAACATAAAATAACACAACACTTAAGAACTCTTACGAGACTGCAGGTCCAGGGGCCGGCTGCCTCGCGGTGAGTGTCAGGCCTTGCAACTGGGGCAGTCCGGCCCCCACACTACAACCCTGGCGGGCGGCGGACCCGCCAGGAGACCACTGTCCCCAACAGAAACATCATTCCCGACGGGGTGACGGCAGTCTGAGCTGTAGTCTGCTTTTAGGACCGCCAACGTTGTAATGAGGCCCTAAATCTAAGAAGGATGACCAGCTGACCCACTGCATTCATATGTCATAAGGGTGACTGTAAGCAAAATTAAAATGCAAACAATAGGATCAATTCAAGTCCTTTTCCTTATTGACCTGGGACCTCCAGAAAACTGCATATCGGAGAGCTCAATAATATTCTAAAGTGCTCTGCATATGGAATTATTTATCAAGCCTCTGTGATTTGCATTAGTTTATAAATATGTATTTTATGTGAAGGTGACTCAGAGTGCCTATAGTTTGAAACACTTGCTTAAGAAGGCCATTTGAGAAGGAGAACTGAATGCTCGAGGTAGAGAAGGCTCTTCAGTATTTAATTATTCACTGGTGGGTTGTGTGATGACACCTCAAACTTGCATTTACATTCACTGCTTTTAAGTACACCTTAATGAGATCATTAGAGTGAAATGTGCAATCCTCGCATTGCTAATTTCCACATTCAATTTCATTTTCAAATGAGACTTTATCAAATAAATTGTGCTTTATCGTCATCTTTCTCTTTGTACATGTAACCCCCAAAATCTCAAACACTCTAGTTCCTTTTATGGTGGACTCCACGGATATCTGGGTCAGGATTCGTTCTTTGTAGCGGCCAGTTTCTTTCCATTCAGGTCATAGCATGAACACAGGGTTCTTGTTATTATTCCAGTTTGGTGTGTAGACTGGAAAGTTCCAGAGAAACTGTTGGGTTTAAATGAATGATTTGCCAGGTAAAGATAGATTGATGGAGAGTCAGATAGACGGATGAGCGGCTGAGCTAACAGAAGGACAGTTATGTGCTATGTAGCATATTGTATTATATCACCAAATTAGATACTTGTGGGGACAATTTCTAGATACAAGCAATGAATGACGCATTCTATTCTAAAAGTAAGAGGCAAACAAAACAGACCATCCTACAGTGGCGATATGAAAGGCGCACAGTATATGTATACAGCATAGAACCCTGATGTAAAACTAAATGAAAACAATATATTGGACTCCAACAAAGTTCGACAAGGGTGGTCGGTCGCATTAGGGTCAAGTACAGGCATCTCTTTTTCATTTGCTCTCATGAATCAGGTGAAAATGCCATTGGTTGCGCAACAAGGGCATGGTATGATTTTATAAGGGTATGCCAGTTTTGCACAATTTCCTTTTGGCTAATTACGTGAAATTTCAGAAAACTACACCAAATGACAAGAAATGCAAATATGGCCTTAAATGCTACATTTTAGCGCAAAATGAATCCTCACATCTATTTTGGATGTTAAGGCGTATTTTTCGACACAACATTGCACAAAAACACATTGGCAATGAGGAAACGCTGCTTGCATTCTCTTTCCAGTTTTCCTACGCTCCTGCTATAGATTTTTTACCAGACTGGCTTGAAATTACACACTGTCATGTAATGGCATAATTTTGGGAAATTTTGAGCAAGAAGACTAACAAAAAATACCAGAAATCTCTCAAGATCAAACCAGCATAAGAAAAATTTAGTCCATTCACACATTGAAATCCAGGTAATTCAAAATAATTTTCAACACTAAAATGCTTTGTAGATGAGTTTTCTGTTGCTTATACACAAGATAGGGTGAACCCAATTGCCTAACTTAGAGCTGTTTCCCAAACATGCCTGCTCTCCTGAACATCATCAATGATTGTTAAGAAGCACCCAGATAGATAACTGCTCTCTTTAGATCCAGTTGGATATTTTCACATTTGTTTGTGGGGTCCTCACTCACAGGTATCACCTGGGGTCTTCTTTATCATCGGACCCCTACTCAAATCACCTACAGTGAGCTGTCATGAGGAAAACAATGAACCTCAACATCAATAAGGTCAACATGTTTCAGCTGTTTCACTGCCCCGAAGGCTCAATTGGCTTTCTTCAGGACCAAACTAGTAACTTCTCTCTCATTCAAACTACTGCAATGCATTTTCCTCTCCCCTGCACCTTATTTTGGCATTGAAATCCCCTGGAATTATTACTTTGGGTACTCGCTGTTGTTACTGACGGGGAACCTGTACCACAAGTCCCTGCATCACCCTTGCTGTGAGGAGGGCTGCCATGTGACCGCTGTGCCCGTGGTCACTAATTAGGAACTGACAGTGCACAGCTGCACAGAATGCACTGTTCTCACTGCCGGGGGTACTTGGACTACAAGTCCCTGCATCACCCTTGGGGAGAGGAGGGCTGCCACACCACTGCCGTACCCGCGGGCTCTACTTAGGAATTGATAGTGCACCGCTGCATGGGCAACGCTGTTATTACTGCCGGGTACTACAAGTACCTGCAACGCCCTTAGTGAGTTGAGGGCTGCCACATCACTGCCACACCTGGGGGTAGTACTTAGGAACTGACAGTGTAGCCCTGCGCAGGATGCACTGTTGTTACTACCAAGGGACCTGGACTACAAGTCCCTGCGTCACCTTTGATGAGGGGAGGGCTGGCCAGTCATCGCAACACCCGGGACAGTTCACTGCTGCGCAGGATGCACTGTTGTTACTGCTGGGGGACCTGAATTACAAGTCCCTGCATCGCCCTTGGTGAGAGGAGAGATGCCACATCACCTCCGTGCCCTGGGCGCGGCTTAGGAACTGACAGTGCACCACTGCACGGGATGCACTGTTGTTACTGCCAGGGAACCTGGCCTACAAGTCCCTTCATCACCCTTGGTGAGAGGAGGGCTGCCATATCACTACCATGCCTGGGGGCACTACTTAGGAACTGACAGTGCACCGCTGCATGGGATGCACTGTTGTTACTGCCATGGGACCTGGACTAAAAGTCCCTTCATCGCCTTTGGTGAGAGGAGAGCAGCCACATCATTGCCACACCCAGGGTTGCTACTTAGGAATGCACTGTTGTTATTGCTGGGGGACCTGGAGTGCAAGTCCCTGCATTGCTCTTGGTTAGAGGACGGCTGCTATGTCACAGCCATGCCAGGGCGTGTTACTTACGAACTGACAGTGCATGCTGCACAGGACACGCTGTTTTTACTGCCAGGAGACCTGGACTACAAGTCCCCACATCACCCTTGGTGAGAGGAGTGCTGCCACATCACTGCCGCACCTAGGGTAACTAATTGGGAACTGACTGCGCACCGCTGCACAAGGACGTGCGTGGTGCACACCGGTTCGTGAGGTACCTCAAACTATTGTGTGTTTATGTAACTGTTTGTAGACTATGGTGATGGTTGCTCATGCTCAGACCCTCCATTGAAAGCACCATTCAAGCCAACAAGCATCAATGTGTTGTGGAGCGTGCAGTAGCAGTGGTATCTAAAGAAATTGCACTCACTGAGTGATAGCTATCGCTGGGCCAAGAGGATGGGTTTGTAAATGTCCAACCACAGTTGGGTGATATTTCACAAAAGAACGCTAGAAGACTCACAGTGGGTGAGAACTGTAGCGGCTCTGAGAGTATTGTGCCACTAATTTCTACTATGTTCTCGGAAGTAGGCAAACTGTTAACTTGGACCAGGCTGACTCACTGGATGTCCGGTGGCAGGCTAATTCTCGCTGTGCTTAAACCTAAATCTAAATGTAAAACTCTTCTATGCAGGCAACGAAGGTGAAAGCAAAGGGGGCAGTGAGAGTGACAGACAAGGACCCTAATATTCCAACCTCGCCCATGGTTAATGTTTCCACCAAATAACTGTATAGCAATTTTGCCAAAATCTTGGACTCCTATTAGCAAACCATAAGAGAACATCTTGAAAAGACTGAGCACCATTTATCAGTAAGTACTTGAGTAAACAGCAATGCTGTATCAACACAACACCAATTGTGGAGGTGGAACCGTAACCAAACCTGAACCATCAGTCACTGTTTTAACATTGTATAGTGCAGGAGGGATTGGGGGGATCCTTTCAGATGGGTGTCATCACACGCATTGGCGGCTGCACGGCAGTTACAACATCCGCCGCCCGCCAATGTTGTAATGAGGGCCAGAATCTTTGAGGTACTTTCATAAACCAAGTATGCTAGTTTCTCAGAGTTTACCACGGCAGAAGGGGGAGGATGCGGTATGCAAGAACAGGTTTGCTTCCTTAATGGACTGCAATGAGTTGGATTGACAATGTTCACAGCATCTTGAAGCATGGGTGTCACCACCACTGAGTATAAGGCCTATAAGCAATAGTTTTGGACTTCGAGTTTCACAGTCACATCAGGAGAGATCATATCAAGCTGCGCTGGAGATGGCAATGGTAGTGGCATTCCCCATATAAGGTATTGTCTAGACGACAGGTTGTTTAACTCTATTGCTCAAGTGCCCAAATGTTGTGACTAAACCTATGTGGCTATTCCCTCAGTGTCAAATGCACTGGGTGAAAAATATTAAGTTGGAATGTCACAGGCTTACAGATTAAGATCACTCTACCCAACTGGCAAAAGTTTCTAAAATTGTATGGTATTGTCATGTTATAGGAAGAGTGGGAAACTAACTCAATTGAGTTCGATGGATATGCGTGCTTTAGTCTTCCTGCGCTACCTTCCCGATTTGGCAGGGTGTCAGGTGGGCTATCAATTTGGGTCAATCTTCTAGTAGGGGGCCATGTAGTCAATGTCCTTAGTCCTGATTTTCAGATTGCTATGCATAGAGGGACCTTGACTTTAATTTTTATTAGATTTTATAAAAATTATTTTTTGACTTTGCCAAATCAAGTTACCCAGGCCTCTTTTCATAGAGCTCCACCTTGTTGGAAGAAAAAACCCAGCTAGGACAACAACTGTATCCCTGTCTGGGGTGCGAGTTTAATACTTGTCTCCCACATCGAGGTGTTGAAGGGGAAGTAGGTGATCCCAGTAGATGCACTGAGCACGGTAAGGAATGTTTGGCCTTTGTTGATGCTGCAGACCTGTGTAATGCTATGTAGGAGGTTGGGTTTGACAGGCAGGGGTTATTTACTTTTCAGTTAGGAACTGCACCTCAATTATTGATTATACGTTTATCTCCCATAATTGGAGGGGACTGTTACTGCATGGTGCCATTGATGAGACCGATTAAATGGATCATAATCCAAATGAAATATTTCTTTTTATTTCTAATCAAGAACCCCATCAAGAAGCTGTAGGCCTTGCAAACATGTTGCCTTCAACTGACAAGCTCAGTTTATGCTGGAAGTTATATGACCCCTATAAGTTTATGACTGGGTTTTTGATGTGTCTTCATGTGAGTGAAGGGCCTTTGTTACCCTCTTAGAAAAAATTAGACTCTCTGTTTCCAAACCTATTAAAGTTGATTCTGGGTACCCACATTGGTTCGGTCATGAATGCTTTTGGGCTAATTGGGATTTGCACAACGCCTTAACCACCAGACCTCGTGATCTTATCATAGTGACCACCAAACATAAAAACTATAGAGCAGTCACTACAAGGAGAAGGTAAGAAGTCATTTTCCACCAGTGGGATTAATTAACTAAGGCAGCTTTCACAAAGGATGGCAATGTACTTTGGAGGGCTCTTCCTCATCTACGACTCCTTCTGCGATATAAGAGGGGTGAACTGGGTGGTAAATTGAAAGAAAATTTACTCTGAGGTTACAAACATCTATTACCAGGGGACCCCTGTGCATAAAGTGACATTGGCTATCCAGGAGAGTGCGGGTGGGAAGGTGCCTGGGTCTGATGGTGTCCCGATTGACGTCATCAAGTGTAATATAGATCTTTGGAACCCATTATTGAGGAATGTTTATAATTGTATGACTGACATGTTGATCCCCTGTACATGGTCCTACTCGATTATATATTATTATATAGTAGAATAGTTGAGTGGGCCAATGACAATGATGTGATAAAGAAATGGCAATATGGCATTTGCAGAGGTTTGGGGTCGACTGATCAATGTCTTAACTTAAATTTGATTATCAGAACGTATACAGTTGTGTTGCAGCAGAAATGCTCATATGAAAATATGCTAATGATTTGTGTATACATACTAATGAGAAGAATGATGTTAAAAACTAATAAATGAAAATAACGTGTAATGTGCAAAATGTGCCCACGGGGAGTGGTCACCATCTGTGTTAACAGTACTAAATAATGTGAAATGTTTTAAAGTTTTTGTATTAATATATCATAATTAAATATATAATCTATGTTTTGTAATGCCATATGTTTTTAGCTTAGCAAGAGGCATAGTCAGCCGCTGGGCCTTGCCTGCTTAACCCCTTCCCTGCCAGGCCTTTTCCCCCTCCTGTTCCAGGCCTTTTTTTGGCTATTTGGGGCAGTTCGAGCTTAGGCCCTCATAACTTTTTGTCCACATAAGCTAGCCAAGCCACATTTGCGTCCTTTTTTTCCAACATCGTAGGAATTCTAGAGGTACCCAAACTGAAGGAGGCCAAGAAATTAGCCAAAATACAGTGAAAATTTCGTTTTTTTCAAAAAAATGGGAAAAAGGGGCTGCAAAAGAAGGCTTGTGTTTTTTTCCCTTAAAATGGCATCAACAAAAGGTTTGCGGTGCTAAAGTCACCTGCTTCCCAGCTTTCAGGAACAGCCAGACTTGAATCAGAAAACCCAATGTTTCAACACAAATTTGGCATTTTACTGGGACAGACCCCATTTTTACAATTTTTTGTGCTTTCAGCCTCCTTCCAGTCAGTGACAGAAATGGGCCTGAAACCAATGCTGGATCGCAGATACCTAAACATTTCTGAAAAGTAGACAGAATTCTGAATTCATCAAGGGGTAATTTGTGTAGATCCTACAAGGGTTTCCTACAGAAAATAACAACTGAAAAAAATAAATATTGAAATTGAGGTGAAAAAAACAGCAATTTTTCTCTTTTACTCTGTAACTTTTTCCTGCAATGTCAGATTTTTGAAAGCAATATACAATTACGTCTGCTGGACTCTTCTGGTTGCGGGGATATATAGGGCTTGTAGGTTCATCAAGAACCCTAGGTACCCAGAGCCAATAAATGAACTGCACATTGCAGTGGGTTTTCATTCTATACCAGGTATACAGCAATTCATTTGCTGAAATATAAAGAGTGAAAAATAGCTATCAAGAAAACCTTTGTATTTCCAAAATGGGCACAAGATACGGTGTTGAGGAGCAGTGGTTATTTGCACATCTCTGAATTCCGGGGTGCCCATACTAGCATGTGAATTACAGGGCATTTCTCAAATAGACGTCTTTTTTACACACTCTCTTATATTTGGAAGGAAAAAATGAAGAGAAAGACAAGGGGCAATAACACTTGTTTTGCTATTCTATGTTCCCCCAAGTCTCCCAATAAAAATGATACCTCACTTGTGTGGGTAGGCCTAGCGCCCACGACAGGAAATGCCCCAAAACACAACGTGGACACATCACATTTTTTGACAGAAAACAGAGGTGTTTTTCGCAAAGTGCCTACCTGCAGAGTTTGGCCTCTAGCTCAGCCGGCACCTAGGGAAACCTACCAAACCGGTGCATTTTTGAAAACTAGAGACCTAGGGGAATCCAAGATGGGGTGACTTGTGGGGCTCTGACCAGGTTCTGTTACCCAGAATCCTTTGCAAACCTCAAAATATGGCAAACAAAACAAGTTTTCCTCACATTTCGGTGACAGAAAGTTCTGGAATCTGAGAGGAGCCACAAATTTCCTTCGACCCAGCGTTCCCCCAAGTCTCCTGATAAAAATGATACCTCACTTGTGTGGGTAGGCCTAGCGCCCGCGACAGGAAATGCCCCAAAACACAACGTAGACACATCACATTTTTTCACAGAAAACAGAGGTGTTTTTTACAAAGTGCCTACCTGTGGATTTTGGCCTCTAGCTCAGCCGGCCCCAGGGGGGTGCAGAAGTGGCCTAAAATAAATAGAATTTTACTTCCGGTCGTGGGGGGCTGAGAAAGTAGAATAGCTAAGGTCCCAGAGTGTGCCTTTTAATGAAAATCTGTAAGGTCCCTGAAGCGATTGTGTCCTTTCCTGTAGTAAACCAGTGGATTTGTTTTAGTTATTATTTGATGAAGACGCACTCAATATATTTGCATTAGTTGAATGAATTTGAGCAGAGGGAGGCAAAGCCCCAAGACTTTGTCAGCCGCTGTGTGTTAGTGTGACGTCAGTGTGTACTGCGCTGGGATAGGTCGGTTACTGAGAAGAGCCGTGACCGGATTGGCAGCCGTCCGTGAGAGGCAATTGGTTGAGCGAACGGGTGAAAGGAATCTTGGGAGTAAAAGTCATTTCATTTATTGAACTGAAATACATAACACGGGCAAAATGAAGTTTTTTAAGGCATTTAGGAGTGCGATGAAGGGTGAATCATACATTAGGGCTTCAGTAGGGGAACCAACCCCCCCGGAGGGTAGTCCAGCACATCTCGTAATGACAGAAAAGGGCATAGCTTCTTGTCTTTGGCTAAAGCAATGGAGAACATTGACTAAGAATCAAGGAACCCTAGCATTTCCAGAGCATGGAACGTTTAATTTAAGGGTTCTGGATCATTTACGATTGTCAATGTATGACATGAGACCGTTACAGAGACCAGCACAGTTTGAAACTTTAGCAGTTTGGGAGCAGTGGTCAGACAGCAGATGAGCTGAAAACTAACAGAAGGATAAAGAAGATAGAGAAGTCACTAGCCGAAGCTAGGTGGGACTGGGAACAAAAGAGATGGCAAATGGCAACCATGCAGGAGATTAAGATGTTCCCTGCAATCACAGAAAGTGACGATTCAGATAAAGGAGATGATAACAAGGAAAGGGCGAGCGAGGAAAGAAAGAAAGAGAAAAAGTCTTCTGTAGATGATGATGATTCTGATGTTGAGGATTACATTACGCAGTTGCGGAGAGACAGACCTCCACCTATGGCGACTTATGCAGGGGGTCCAGGGAACATTGCTACTGCCCCTCCTGCTACTCCTGGGACATCCCAGGGAGACGCGGGTGCTGTACAAATATCAGGGGTAGTGCAGAGTACACCAGTTACAGGAACGAGAGCGGAAGCTCCAGTGCAGGTGCCTACACCCTCTGTACCAGGAATGTACCCGAATGTACCCACTCTTGAGACTGTTTCAAATATTGTGGTGCCGAGGGAGCAGGTGCATCCACAACCAATGCTTGTTCAGACTGACTCGACTCCAATATTACTTCCGCCAGCACAGATACAGAATATGCCAAGGCCTAATCAGTTAACTGGGACATCAGTGGATCTCATACCAGTTATTAATCAGGCAATTGGAGTACCACTTACACAAAGTGCAGGTTCCAGTGCAGCTCCAGATGCAATATCGCTACCGATTACTGTTGGTCCAGCGGCACCCTTATATGCTCAGAAGAAATTAGAGGCAGGGCGACAAATTGAGATATCACAGAACTTGGGGAGAAGGGGAACGGGAGACTTAGTACAGTCAACATCACCATCAAGTACTTGTCCGAGTGAGCTTAAATCTCCTGTGGGATTTAGTCCTCTTGTGGCACTACTAAATGCAAATCAGAGTATGAGACTTTTGACACAGCAAGTTGTAGGGACAGTGATGTAATAGCTACCTGCGACTAATGCGAGTAACATTTCATTACAAGGGTTAACAGCACAGCAGTTAACTAGTTGGCTGGATAGTTTAAATTCTTCGTAGGGTGTCTCAAAGGGGGAAGAGCAACTCAATCGAGTAGGACTAAATATCGAGGCAAATTAATTAGTTGAGGGAACAATGGGATTGAATAGGTTAGAATCTTATACTGAGGAAGATTTAAGATATTTGTGTCTGAGGATTACAAAGGAAGTTGGGAAAATACACCAGAAACTAGCGGAAGTACCAGAGAAGCATGACATTGATTTTAAGACAACAAAACATTTGAGACCAAGCTACAGATTAGATTTTGAGGCAAAAGATTTTGAACACATGAGGTCGGCAGGAATGAAAGCAAATTTAAGAGACTTGCTGCAGAGTGTGCAGATTTGGGGGGCACTAGAGAAGTGGGAAGGCAGATGGGTGAAAAGGAAAGATAAACGAACACGATACTCAGAAGGGGGAACAGAGGGAGTAGAGAAAGGAGAAGCAGTATAAATGCTAACGATGAGGGAGATTCCAGGAAGGCAATTTGTTCATGTTCCTTTGCATCGAAGTAATATATTATCTTTTATCATTGGCTAAACTAAATTGAGAGAGAAGCTAGTTGAACGGTACCAACAGACAGAGAGGTTTGTGAAACTTTCCAAATGTTTGTGGGAAGATTGGAACACCTTGTTTGAGATATTGGTCCCAGCTGATTTATGGGTCAAATGTAAAAGAGCAGTAGACTGGCCAACAAGTGAACCCGAGAGGCATAAGATTACAGGCGCACCATCACCTGAGGTAATGAAAAATTACAATAAGGTGAGTGAAAACTAGGATTTCTCCAAAAAACATTGATTGGCAGAGGATTGACAGGACAGTTCAGGAAACCAAGGAGTTAATACACACCTATTATGAAAGATTGTTAAAAGCTTTTAAGGAATACAGTGGTAAGGAAGCAGTCAAGCCAAAAGACATGTTGCATTTTGTGCTCAGATTTGTTGAAAGGTTGAGACCTGAGGTAGGGCAGATGATTAAGAATCATTTGATTTGTTGGCAGGCAAAGCCGATTGATGAGGTGTTGCAGTATGCCAAATATTGCAGCGATGAGATTGAACTAAAGCAAAAGAAATTGAAGGAAAAGGCAATGGTGATGCAGATTAAGGCAGCACAATCAGGAGTACAAGGAGCTTAAGTGCCGCCGATGCCGCCGCAACAAAGAGCTATTGCTTTTCAGCCACAAGTGAGGGGTAGAGGATGTGGTATGGATATGATGCGTGGTCCGGATCTGAATACGGTGGTTGTTCAGAATTACATGCAGGGCATGAAAAGGATGTTGCCATGTCATCTGTGTGGAAACGTGGGACACTGGAAGCGGCAATGCACATTAATGGTGCAGGAAGGAATAATTCAGCAAGGTGATGTCCGTATGGTCCAGACGGTAAGAGTCCCTAGAGCGAGGGGCCAAGCTTCGAATGTTCAAACCCGAGATCAAAATTTTGGCCTGTTCAACAAATGTAGGTGCCTCAAGCACAATTTACTTCCTTAGCACCGGTACAGCAGCAGATTCCTATGGTGCCTACACAGCAAAGGCATATACCCCAAGCCCCAATGGACCAGCAACAGGTTATGCTTACTCAATAGGTCAATGGTCAGAGATCAGATAACAGTAACAATACAGTACACCAATTCCCATTTCACAGTGAGGATGAAATAAACGATGAATGGATGAGTGACAGTTCAGATGAAGGAGCTTGTATACTTGCTGCGTCTCTAGAGGTAGATCAGAGAGGGCCAGGTAATGGGACATAAAGTGTCATTCATAGTCGACACTGGAGCTACACGCTCTACAGTAAGGAGTGTAGAAGTACCAGATTTACCTCTTTCCGGAAGAACAGTGCAAGTTGTGGGAGTGGAGAATAGGCAATTAACGAATCCTATCTGACATGAAAACTGGACTGTCACCACACGAGATTCTTATCGGAAGAGCAATGAGACTTCCAGCAATACCAGCCAACGCTCTTGTCAATATAAAATATGATATGGTGTTAGATTACTGCAAGGGTCTAGCTGATGTGGCCGATCTTTTTCTCAGCAGGTACAAGCCGTTACCCTGTCACCCATCCATGACCCAGGTCACAGCTTGAGAGCCGGAGACTGGGTTGTGATCAAAAAGCATGTGCGGAAAATCTGTCTAGAGCCACGTTGGAGAGGTCCATATCAGTTGGTGTTAACAACTACTTCAGCTGTGAAATGTGCAGGGTTGTCCAATTGGATATATGCAAGCCATACGAAAAAGGTGGGGAGTCCCCAGGATCATGAAGAAATGTTTCTGAGAACACCAGCAGCAGCGAAGTAACCCAGTAAGAGATGAGGGTGTGGAGAATCAAGAAGCAGAACGTACAGACAATGCAGAAAAAACGTTAAGAGATCCATGCACAGGAGGAGTACTAACGCAAACAAAGGGGACTGAAAAGCAAGGAGACTCAGTGCCAGAGCCTGAGGGGGAAAGGTTTGAGGCAGGTCAAAGCAAAGGTGACCTGACTCCTTCTGAACCCGTTGCAGGCCCATCAAGAGAAGGCATACCAGGCAAGGTGAAGGAGAAAAGTCCTATCTTGAAGAGATTATTGACAGAAGGTGTAAGAAAAGGGGATAATTGGCCTGAATCTCAAATAGGCAAGAAGAGGGACTTGGTGATAAACGAAACAATAGAGGAAGAACAAGACACCACAAGGAAAGATGAACTGAGTGATGGAGAACTAACAGGGGAAAGGAGGTTGAAAAGAAAGATAGTGGCAAGTCGAAAATACGCAGGACCAGAGTGGGCATATGCCACAACAAGTGATTGGGAAAATGAGTTTATGTCCTTCTGTTTTGACAGAGAAGTTCTGAATCAGTACTTTGATGCAACTTGAAAGAAAGAAACCACAGACTCTGTTGTTGAATAAAGAAAAAGATTGAGGTTACTGATTTACTGGAAAATACATTAATAGCCTGATATGACAATTAAGCATTGAAAATGGCCAGCTGCTAACCGATTTTGACAAAGGAAGAGGGGTCCTGTTGAGTGAAGTTAAAAGTGTAAAGAAAGAAGTATATTTTTGATTTGATTTTTTTTCAATTTTTCTTTGTGTTGCATATTAATTAGGAGTTGAAAACTCTGCTTTCTGATTCTTTACAGATCATGGCTAATTTAGATAATAACCCGAAACATATTAGGTACTGTAGATATTTGAGTGTAGGTATGGCGATTGTGTGTGGAATATTATTTGTAATAATCATTGTGGGTATGTCAATTCATGAGATGACTTCGAGGGGGACTTGGTAGGGGGGCTCGTAATCCCCTGGTCAGCACTGCAAGCAGCGCTGCCATGGGGGATTACAACCGCCGGGACCAATGTGGTGGGAAACCGCGGTCGTAATCCCCTAGTTTGTACCCCCAGCCTGTTGGCGGTACAAACTCCAGAACAGCCCTGGCGGTCTTTGACCGCCATGGTTGTAATGATGCCCATAGTATTAGTTAGAGGATTCTTTGAGCCTACACTAACATTTGGCACGGCTTATGCGCATCGTTACAATTTGACTTGCTTATTAACCACCAGGGAAAAGAGCTTTATAGGGCATACTGACGATAGGAGAAAAGCATTAAAAGAAAAACTAGAAAAATGATTAGAGAAAAGGACGTATAAAAATGATTATGCTTACACTGCTATTAAAACACAAGGAAAGTTAGCTTTAGAAGCATTACATATAGGGAAGCTATGTATATACAGGCCAAAATCACACACTGACACTTTATTTGTGGGAACGAGTGAATGTAGGCATGTGTTTTTGTTTCAGAGTAAATGGATTTCATGTTGAATGGTGCTGACCCTGGGATTCCTGGGATTTATTATATTTGTGGACTCAATGCTTATTACTGTCTCCCTAAGGAATGGTATGGGACATGTTATTTGGGAAAAGTATTCCCTAAGATCTATCAAATAGATGATCTGAAAAAGATACCGAAAATGACTGAGTTACACCGAATGAGACAGAAAAGAGAAACAGCCTCTACAATAGTAGGGGATATTTTTGGAGCAGTCATTCGCCTCAGTGGGAGTTATATTCAAAGCAAACAAGATTAGAAAATTATCAACTATAGTAGATAATATGTTAACTAACTTTACAGGAACTATACTTTTACTAAACACTGAATTAGCTGCGGATAGAGCTATGATGCTTCAAAACAGGCTTGCTTTAGACCTAATAGTGGTGAAAGACGGAGGAGTCTGCAACATGATTAATAAGAAGCACTGTTGTTCTTATATTCCTGCAAATGAGAAAGAAGTAAAAGAACTGCTTACTAACTTAACTAATGCGAGTAAGGATTTAAAAGAGTTGAAAGAACCAGGACTTTAGGAAAAAGTGGGAAAGGAATTTGCGACACTAGGAAATTGGTTCAGTCAAATTTGGGGTGGGATATTGTGAAAAATCATTCAAGGAATATTAATTGTGATCTCTATTTTACTAGGATTATGGGGGGGCATGCAAATTATAGCACAAAATACAATTAAAAAGAGCTAAGAATAAACATAGGTGGGAAGAACAGCCCAGAAGAAGAATCTATAGGGAAGATAGAAACAGAAGAGATCAAAATGTAAATGAAAGTAACTTGTAATACTTGACGAAAAAGGTGTGATTACATATTTAGTCATCAGAGGAGGGACTGTTGTAGCAGAAATGCTAATATGAAAATATGCTCATTATTTGTGTATACATATTAACGAGAAGAATGATTTAAAAAACTAATAAATGAAAATAACGTGTGATGTGCAAAATGTGCCCACGTGGAGTGGTCACCATCTGTGTTAAAAATACTAAATAGTGTGAAAAGTTTTAGAGTTTTTGTATTAATATATCATAATTAACTATATAATCTATGTTTTGTAGTGCCATATGTTCTTAGCTTATTAAGAGGCCTAGTAAGCGCTGGGTCTTGCCTGCTTAAACATGGAGACGCGATGAGCTACCGCAGACTGAAACTGGAGAAACAGACATTGAACTGTACAGAGTTCAGCGACGAGTTCTGCTAGAGAAATCTGCAACCTCACCAGTGGACAGGAGACAATCAGAACAAATTGATACAACTATGTGTAGGGTAGGCTAAATGTACTTTCCCAGGACTTGAACAATGGAGCTACAGACTAAGAGCTGGGAGCAACAATTTTGTTACCTGAAGAGCCAGATGATGTCCTCATCGATTAAAGGACCAATCATGTTAATGGAACTTGATTCTCAAAATAATGTAGACAAGTGGTAAACAAAAATGATAGGTTAGAGTCATAACCCCTGATAAGGTTGACCAATGGGCAAATTGTGGGACGGACTGAGAGACCCTAATAAAAAGTAATGACATGAAGGACAAAATCAGAACGGAGAGGAGAAAGTCGGTGACGTCAGGAGACGCTGTCTGAAGTGCTGAAACTTGGGCTTGGTTCCGTGAGCCTGAGCCTTGCTGATGACTGATGACCTGGAGACGAAGACTAACTTGTTGCTGATCTATCTTGGATAGGTAGCTATAACCTGACTGACTAATGAATGCTTTTCCTTCCTAGGTACCAACTGCGCTGTTTTAAAAATGATTTTCTCTTTAGATAGATTTTTCCAAATTATGGATTTTTTGACTAAATTGTTTTTCACATGAAGACCCACATGCTGATGCTAATTTGAGATAGGTAGGCTGATGAAGGTAATTAAGGGTGACTTTGACTAAGACTGGTCGACTCATATTGCTGAATTATTCAATGTTCATGAATCGCTATGCTTGATTAATGTTGGTTGCATATTAATAAAAATCCTGATAATTCACTGCTCATATTTCTAATAAAGTTTGGTAATTATGGTTTCAACGAATAAGGATTTTGATTAGAATTGTAACTTATAGGGAATAAAACGATCTAACTTCCATATGAGTGATGGTGGTTATTTTTTATTAGAATAGTTCATGATATTTAGAGTTGATTGGATTGAATTCTTGTGAATGTCTTTTACTCACTATACTTAACTAGGATACCCTATGCGATCCAAAAGATTCATCGACCTATACGCACCCCCTTGTAAGTTTACTTAATAAGGACAAGGCGCGCTAGCAGTTGATAAGAAGTCTGCACTATATTTGGCCTTTATGGATTAGTCCACAGCTTTTGACTGTGCTCATTAATTTACAAATGATCCCATCCTTAGTTCATCTGATGGCTTCTTTGTACGCAGGGACCAAGGCAAGAGTGAGGTTTGGGAATAATGGGAAAATTACAGAGGAATTTTGCATTAGGCGGGGGTGCTGCAGAGGTGCGTCCTTGCCCCCCTCCTCTTTATTTAATATATTAACAAATTAAGTATGGTGCTATGTAAGGGTACCCCACATGTGCCAAACGTGAAGGGTGCTCCCGTGCCCATATTGCTTTATATAGATGATGTGGTTTTAATTGCCCATACTCCTTGGGCCCTGTGTCTTTTAGTGCATTCCTTTGTTGATTTTATGGCAAATGTGGATTTATTAACTCATTTTTTAATGTATTTTTTAATGCTGTGTGGGTAAAAGTGAAAGCAATCATTAACCAGTAGTGTGGGTACTAATGTTTTAGTAAGTACTAGCACTTTTCTTATTTGGGGTCACTTTTAGATCATCAGGTTCATGGGCCCATCATATCACACAAAGTAGGGCTAAGTTTTCAAGGGCCGTTGGTTCTTTGCAGAGCCTTCTGTCGCCAAAGGGTGAGAGACCCCTTAGTTCTCTTATGCATATATTTTCTGCTCAGTGTCTTCCGATAGCAAAATATGGGGCAAGAATTCAGCAAAGGGAGAAAAATAGTTTTTGTCAGAGAATACTATCAGACCCTCAAACAACCTCCAGTTTTATAGGATACATTGAACTGGGCATAGGTTATCTATGTGACTTCATTCGAAGCAGACCGGTTATTTTGTGGATGTCTGTTTGGGGCTCTGTGGAAGCAGTATTATCCAGAGAGATAGTTTCAGACTGCTTGCCATGTGATATGGACCGTACTATCCCCTAGATATTATGTTAACAAATCCCTAGAGGTGATCGGCCTAGCAGATCTATTTTTAGATGGAACTCAGGAAACTTCCATTGGCAGAGGCCGCAAGCAAGGCTTATCGCTGGAACATGTTAAAGCTGAGAGGCTTCAGGCTGTAAAGTATAAGTCAAGTGTAAAGAGTTATTTATACCTGAATCCTGGTGATATTTCTACCAGTTACTTGTGGAACAATAATGTGAGATTCTTACTTGTCAGCTTCCCAGCAGGTATTGTGACGTATTTCCTTTGTTTCCCAAGTGAGTTTCAGGCAAAACATGAATTCATTGTATGCTGATGTAGTAATTTGCACAAACAAACTAGGTTGTGCTTTCTTCTTTTCTGTAAATACTATAAAATGTATACAAAAAGATGTATTGTGCCTCTGATGAAACGCAGGAATCTTTGGGGTTGTTTTCCAGTGTATCACTTTTTATTAACACTGGTAGACGATGAACTATGTGAATATGTGTTTTTATTGCTTCAGGCCGCAGTTCGTTCAAGGAAGTCGATGCTCCATGGTTCGGTTTTAGGCAGTATTAGTTGAATTGTAGCTGTTTTTTGTCTTTTTTCTTGGTGTGTGATATTTGCTTTTATGGCTGTTTGCATACTACATATTACTGTGCCATTTGGGGATCCTTCATGATGGGGTCATCCAGACACCTTCTGTGTTTTGAGTGTCTTCCACTTTGGAACTGTTTGAATAGTTGTTTATGACTCTCCAGTGACGAGAGTTTGATATTTGGACATCTTCTAACAGTAGTATGATAATTGGCATAGCTATCTTCTTGACATTTTGAACTTTTTCTACCCTGCAACTCACTTGCAGACCATTTGAGTTCCTCCCTCTTTAGCTGCTAGTGGCTGTATTACTTACAGTATATAGTCAGATAAGAAAGCCACTCTTAATAATTAGCAGTTGCTCATGTGCTGTCTGCATGGAATAGAGCTCACTCACCTCAATGTACTGGAGGACCTACTTGTTTCCTTGAATTTTTCAGCTGCATTCTTTTTCCTAAAAGCCTGACCATTTAGATCACTTACTGAAAATTAAGGGCCTGATTTATACTTTTTTAGCCCCCCCATTTGCGTCATTTTTTGACTAAAAGCAGCGCAAACATACAAAATATAATTGAATTTTGTAAGTTTGCGCCGCTTTTGCGTCAAAAAATGACGCACATGTGATGCTTAAAAAGTATAAATCAGGCCCTAAGTTTTTGACTCCTGCAATGATGGACCCTTTCTCCATCCCATTTAGTAAAAGTAGCAAGCTATTCCAGGAAACAGAAGATACCCTTGTCGTGGGATTTTGCAAATGCTCCTAAAACACTCCTAGATTTACACTTCACACTATCATCATTCACATGCAAATAATCCTTTTGATAATTGAAAATAACAACAAACATATTGACTGGAGCATAATGTAAATGGTATATGTAGAAAATGTCCTTTCATTTCAACTGTACATTGTTCCTTCATGGAATTTCCATTATATTCATGTGCTGAGACCACTACAACCTTTCAATTACCAATTCTGTTTGAATCCAATTGCACGAGTGAGCATAAGATTCACACCAATTAACAGAAATACCGTTTTGATTACTTTTTTTGTTTGTTTTCATTTTATGCCTAAACATGCATTACAAAAGTTAAACGCAATCAATAAAAGCAAAATGCAAGAGAGAGAGAATGTCCTTTGTTCGTTTTTTTAAAATGGTTATAAAGAAGATGATCCCTTCTGTGGTCCACGATTGTCTAAAATGCCACGTAGAAGGAGCCTGGATACATGTGTTTTGTTCTTGTGAAACTATACTGAGGTTTTGGAATAAGATGTTTACACACTGTTAGTTTCACTATTCAAAACGCTATTCCATTATTCCCGAAACTAGTTTTTTGGGCTTGGTAGATCCGTCCATTCTCGTGGCTCAAAAGGTAAAACATTTTATTTACATAGTTATGCTGTTAGTGCGGTCTTTGATAACTTTTTGGAAATCTTCTGTGAGCCTTAGTTATTATGATTTGGCAATTAAAATGCCGAGAGTTACTCAGTGTGCACTCTGGTATCCTGCAAGGATGACTAGTATATCTCTACATTCCAATGGAAGAGTAGGATTTATTCGAACTGACTAAAATGCATTAGATATGCCCCATACTTTACGATTAATTTAGGGTGACTAATGGTTTGAGAGTCAAGTTATTTATGAATGTGCACTCTCCCTTTGTTGGAATTGGAGATATGAATGTTGTTTAGGTATGAGTGATCAATTAGGAATAATTATCCAATTGTCATACCTGACTATGTATTTGTTAGAAATGGGGTCTTTGGTTGGCAGTCAGGTTACCCCTCATCCAAGCAAGGACCCTCACTCTAGTCAAGGTAGAGGAGAATCACCCTCAGTTAACTCCCACTCACCCTCTTGGTAGCTTGGCACAAACAGGCAGGCCTAACTTCAGAAGCAATGTGTAAAGTATTTGTACTGACACACACAGTAATACAGTGAACCACTGCAAAATGACACAACACAGGTTTAGGAAAATAGATAATATGTATCTAAACAAAACAAGACCAAAATGACAAACATCCAACATACACAAGTCAAGATATGAATTTTCAAAAGAACAAGAGTCTCAATCCTTAGAAAACAGTGAGAATGCTGTTGTTAAGCAAAGTACCTGGTTAGCTTCAGAAATAAAGCCGCACTGGTGAGCGTGCGTCAGAAAAGGGTAGCAATGCATCGATTCCTTACCCACAAGTGGGGCAGTGAGCTGTTTCCTTCTCCAGTTAGGTCAACAATGCGTTGTCTCTCCCTCGTAAGAGAGCAATGCGTCAATTTCCGGACGGGCACCTCGGATCCACGCAGAGTAGACTTGACTTGGACGCCCAGGGACGATGCTTGGAAAATCGCACGGCATGGGGGTTGCAACGTTATCAGCCTCCGTAAGCGAGTGTTGCATGTCGTTTCTCTAGCCGCAGTGCATTGATCTCCAAGCCGCAATGCAGGTGGAGCGTCAATTTCAGCCCCGAAGCCGGCGGCACGTCGTTTATCAGCCACGTTGCAGAAGGTGCATTGTAAATTTCCCTGCACGACATTCTCTGGGTGGATTTTCAGTTCCTGTCTGCCAACTTTATCTTTCAGGGTCCCAGGGACTGGATAGGGCACCACTTGGCAGGGCAGGAGTCTCAGCAAAGAGTGCAGGTGCTGGCAGGGGAAGTCTTTGATGGCCCTGAGACTTCAACAACAGGAGGCAAGCTCAATTTAAGCCCCTGGAGATTCTTCTCAATCAGGAATACACAACAAAGTCCAGTCTTTGTTCCCTTTCACAGGCAGAAGCAGCAACTGCAGGATAGCCCTACAAAGCACAGTCACAGGCAGCGGCAGCACTTCTCCTCAGCTCTTCATCTCTTCTCCTTGACAGAGGTTCCTCTTGATTCCAGAAATGATCTAATTTTCAGGAGTTTTGAGTCCACTGCTTATACTCCTTTCTGCCTTTGAAGTAGGCAAACTTCAAAGGAAAGTCGCTCTTGTTTGTAAGATACTGCCTTGCCCAGGCCAGGCACCAGACACACCCCAGGAGGTTGGAGACTACATTGTGTGAGGACAGGCACAGCTCTTCCAGGTGTAAGTGAGCACTCCTCCCCTCCCTCCCAGCACAGAGGGCTCATCAGAATATGCAGGCTACACCCCAGCTCCGTTTGTGTCACTGTCTAGAGAGAGGTGCAAACATCCCAACTGTCAAATCGACCCAGACAGGGATCCACAAACAGGCAGAGTCACAGAAAAGTTTAAGCAAGAAAATGCCTACTTTCTAAAAGTGGTATTTTCAAACAAACAATCTAAAAACAAACTTTACTAAAAGATGTATTTTTAAATTGTGAGTTCAGGGACCCTAAACTCCAAATTTCTAGTAGCATTTGATTTACAGGTCCTGGGCACCTCCGGTGCACTGTACTACAGACTTATTAGTAAATCAAATATGCCAATCATGGAAAGCCAATTTCATATACATTTTTCATAGGAGCACTTGCACTTTAGCACTGGATAGCAGTGGTAAAGTGCCCAGAGTTACAAAAACAGCAAAAACAGAGTCCAGCACACATCAAGAACCTGGGACACAGAGGCAAAAAGTTAGGGGAGAAAATGGCAAGGATGCCAAGTCCAACAGTATTGCTATCTTTTTTTTAAACAATTTTTGATATGTGGTGGTACCTTTGTATTAAGAGAGAGGGAGTATGAAATAAAAATACAGTTCCAAGACATGTAGAAATAATAGAGACATTACAGTTCACAAACTACCAACAGCTAACATTATGTCAGATGTGTGCTTTCAGGCGGCTGTGAAATGCCCAGTGACTAAATGTAAGCAAATTGGGGGGCAGCAGATTTTCAGAATCACAGGGCAGCAGTTGGCACATTCTGAACAGGTGATTTACAGCTGCAGGAATTTGGGAATTTCTAGATTAATGAAAATGCTATCACCATGGGTTACAATAATCAATACTTCAGAAGACAAAATGGCAGCTGAAAAAAATGGAGTGATCTGTTTTGTCTACTACAATAGAGAATTTGAATGTAGTGCAAAACTGTTTCCAGAAGAAAAGTACAGGCATGGATGGAAAGTGGCATTATGCCATGCAGCCCTGAAAATACAAATGTCTTGAGGCCCTGCTTAGCCCGAAGGGCAGGGTGCAGTGTATTTAAAATGTTCCTTTTAGTTTAACATGTCAAGGTAGTGAAATACTCTTAAATTCATTTTCCACTACTGCAAGGTGCATCTCTCCTATAGCTTAACATTGGGGTTGCCTTAAAACATCCTTTAAATGTAATATGTTTGGTGCCTCTGGACTCACAATTTAAAATTACAACTTATGGTGAAGACAGTTAAAGTGTAAGTCTTAAAATGCCACTTTTACTTTACCATTCCATGCCTCCGTCTGCCTCTGAATAGACGTCTGGGGTAGATGACAGCTGGACTTTGTGCATTCCCTCTGGGCAGTCACACACAAAGGGATCATGGGTGTGACATTTGCATCCTGATGTGGCATCACTTGGCTGATGGGTCTTCCTGGGGCAGGTGGGAGGGAAGAGCTGACATCTACTGCCTTCATAGGGCTGTGCCTCTCCTCACACAAAGCACTGCATATTCCCCCCACCCCCGTACAGTGCCTGGAGCTAGGGAAGGAAGAGAAGAGAACTTGTGATCTTCAAAGGCCTCTTTTGGTCTCTCCCACTTCAAAGCCACATTTTGGTATAAGCACTGGACCCCAAACCCCACCAAGTCATTTCACTTTTGGGTCCTGTGGAGGCTCTGCCAAGAAGTGGAGCTGTGCTATCAGGAGGGACTGCCACTTTGCTAAACTCTCTGTTGTGTTGGCCTACATCTGCTGATTGCTGTGCAGTTAGGAGTGACTGCCACTTTGCAGTTTACTCTGCTGTGTTGGCCTGCTGCATGCTTCCTCTTGCAGTGAGAAGGACTACAACTGATTTACAACGTCAAAGGACATCTCAAGTATATCCAAGGGCTTGGTGGATTGCCCCCTGTTGGCAATCTCAGGGCCATCAAAGATTTTCACTGCACACCATTGCCATGGGACTCTGTCACCTGTGAGTCTGGTAGCAGTGCATCTCAATGAGAAACCATTTGTCTGACTGCTTCGTGTGCGTGACACGCTCCATCTGACCAGCGTGTGTAACGTGCTCCTCAAGACCCCGCGCTGCAGCTCTGGGCTCACTGTTGTGTGTTTCTGCCCTGCACTGATTTCCAATCTCGAGGGGCCAGGAAAGCCGTGATCTTCTGCAAACCATTCCAGGCGGCAGACTGCATCAAAACTAAAATTGCAAGTGCTTTCCTAATACCCCTCTAAATAGATCTTGCTGTAATTCTGTGAAAGGGAGCACCAGCATTTTTTAATTACTGTGCTGTTCAATTCTGCACTTGAACCATGATAACCTATGCAAATGTAACTGGATTTTTGTTGTTTGCGTCTAAATATGATCAGGAAATAGCTCCAAATGTTTCTAAACTCGTGTTCAATGTTTTTTTGTAATTCAAGTGTTGCACAAATACTTTACACATTGCCTCTTAGGTTAAGCCTAACTGCTGTGTGTCAAGCTACCAGAAGGTGAGCACAGGTTAATTTAGGAAGCGTAACTGACTTACCCTGACTAGGACTGTGGTCCCTGCTTGGACAGGGTGCATACCTCTGCCAAGTAGATACCCATTTTCTAAGAGTGACATGTAGAGGTGACAAGCAAAACAACAGATTTGAGTGCAGGTTGATTTCTCCACTTGAGCACCATTTGTGAGACTGATGTTTTTTTAGAGGATGTGCATGGGTATTTTTGTCCCTCTTCCTCTCCTTTGGTGAATTTGTCACTCTGATTGACTGCCTTACAAAACTTTGCACCATACTGCAGAGATGGGAACATGTCTAGCATAGGGTTCATACTGCAAGCATAACCTTGCAGCACAATTCATTTGCGCAGACACACTCCTGAAGGATCCTACACATCTGATGTGGGCTGTGCACTTAAGTACATTAGCAATGTACATTTCTGATGCAAAGCATGGTCTGGCTATAGAGAAGGTTTTGCATCAAAACATTTGGATGTTTGTGCTGATTCATCCAGGTAACGCTCCAGTAACTCTCCCCTAGTGCTAAACACTGCATAGTGATATAAAGCTCTGAGAAAAGGAATCTTTGGTGCATTATATACTCTGCGTAATTTTATTCTACGCAAATCCAGCGCAAACTTGACTCCATATTTATATTTTGGTGCTAGACAGGTCTAACGCCAACATTTTGGAGTTAAAGTAATTTTTTTGGCTGCAGAAAACTACCTTGCATCAATGAGATGCAAGGTAGGTGTTCCCGGGCAAAAAATGACTCAAAGGACCTAGGGGCATATTTATACTCCGTTTGCGCCGAAATTGCGTCGTTTTTTTTGACGCAATTTCGGCGCAAAACTAACTCCATATTTATACTTTGGCGTTAGACGCGTCTAGCGCCAAAGTCCATGGAGTTAGCGTCATTTTTTAGCGTGGACACCTACTTTGTGTTAATTATATGCAAGGTAGGCGTTCCCGTCTAAAAAATCGACTCCGAGGCATGTGCGTCGGATTTATACTCCCGGGCAAAAATCACGCCCGGGAGTGGGCGGGTCAAAAAAAATGACGTACGGCCGCTTTAGCACCGTTTTTTAGCGCCTGCAAAAGGCAGGCGTTAAGGGACCTGTGGGCTCTGATGGAGCCCAGAGGTGCCCCCCCATTCCCCCAGGGACACCCCCTGTCACCCATGCCCACCCCAGGAGGACACCCAAGGCTGGAGGGACCCATCCCAGGGACATTAAGGTAAGTTCAGGTAAGTGTTTTATTTTTATTTTTTTTGTGGCATAGGGGGGCCTGATTTGTGCCCCCCTACATGCCCCTATGCCCAATGACCATGCCCAGGGGACAGAAGTCCCCTGGGCATGGCCATTGGGCAAGGGGGCATGACTCCTGTCTTTGCTTAGACATGAGTCATTTCAATGGGGGTTGGGAGTGAAAAAAAATGGCGCAAATACGGGTTGAGGCGAAAAAATTGCCTCAACCTGACTTGCCCCATTTCTTGATGCCCAAGCTCCATATCCCCCTACGCCGGAGCTGCCTGGTGTACTTCGTTTTTTTTAACGCACACCAGACGGCGCCGGCGGCTAACGCCGGCTAACGTCATTCAATAAATACGGCGCCCGCATGGCGCTTCAGAATGGCGTTAGCCGGCGCTAATTTTTTTGACGCAAAACTGCGTTGGCGCAGTTTTGCGTCAAAAAGTATAAATATGGGCCCTAGCGCCTTATTTATCCTCCTGTGCAAAAATGGCGCACTGGAGGTAAGGGGTCTAAATAATGGCGCTAAGCTTGCTTGGCACCATTATTTAAGTGCCTGGGTGAGGGCAGGCGTTAGGGGACCTGTGGGCCCATTTCCATGGTGGAACACCATGGAAAAAGCCCACATGTGTCATCCCCAGGTCTCAGGGACACCCCCACACCCACCAGAGAGACAGTGGAGGATGTGGAACCCCATCCCAGTAAGTGGAGGTAAGTACAGGGAATTTTTTTGTTTAATTTTTTTTAAGTGTCATTGGGGGCCCTGAAATGGGCCTCCATGGCACAGGGTGCAATGGCCATGCCAGGGGAGTCTTGCCCTGGCTATTGGGTTGATGGGCATGACTCCTGACTTTTCTAAGGCGGGAGTCATGTGGCATGGTAGGGTTAGCACCATAAAATGAAGCTAATCTGGTTAGAGTCATTTTTATTTTTTACTCTAACCAGCCTAGTGTCATTTTTTGGTGCTAAACACCCATCTCCCATACCGCCACCCCCACCCGCATAACATAATTTTTTTTACACTGGATTGCGCCATTCCATAAAGATGGTGCCTGGCTGGCATCTTCGAATGGCTCAAGCCAGCGCCATACTTTTTGATGCAAACCTGTGTTAGCACAGGTTTGCGTCAAAAAGTATGAATATGGGTCTTTGTGTCATTTTGCGACAGCGAAAAGCCTAAGTAAACCTCCACCTACATCTCTTATTTCATATTGATTTGATTCTTTTGAAGATAATCAGGCTTTCAAAAGCAATACAATGAAATGAAGGCAAATGTCACAGTGACGTGTTATGTAATACACTGGGCCATAGTTATACTTTTTGACGCAAAGATACGCCGACGCAGTTTTGCGTCAAACATATTACCGCTGGCTAACGCCATTTCTTTGCACCGTGTGGGGGTCAAATTTATACTTTGACGTATGGCGGCGCAAACCACAGGTGTAAGTAATTTTTTTTTACGCACACCACAGCGTCACGTTGTAAAGGGAAATGACGTTAACGCGCCGGAAATGACTGTGAGACGATTTACGACACCGCAAACCGGATATGCTGTGTTTTTTGACGCAATAGCGTCAAAATTCCCAGCAAACACAGCCATTTCAGCAGAGGAGAACCAAAATGGATTCCAGGTGCCTGTACAGACCCCAAGAAGATGACAACAGACCAGGAACCAGCCAGGAGGACCCACACAAGAACCAGGACAGGGAGAAGAAGAAAAGAAAGTGTCACTTCAGTGCAGAGAAGCAGGAAATTCTAGTTAAAGAGGTGACGGAACACCAGCACCAACTGTTTGTCACCTCAAAGTTGCCAATCAGTAGGAGAGAGGCAATATGGCAACAAATTGTTGACAAGATTAACAGTGTGGCAGAAGTACAGAGAACAGTCATTGAGTGCTAGAAACGCTGGCATGACTGCAAGCGCGGGAAAAAGGAAAAGATGGCCAGGAACATGAAGGCAGCACTGCAGACTGGAGGTGGGAGTCCAGCACACCAGGAGGTCCTGGACCACATGGAGGAGATGGTCACAGTCGTCATTCCTGAGGAGATCGTCACAGGGATGACAGGACAGCGCAGACTACCAGAATACAACGCACATGCAGGGTAAGTCGCATGGGGAATTAAAATGCACTAATGTCAACTACAATCGAGGGGGATACCGACTACAAAATGCATGGAAGTCATCAAATACATGGAGCGGCATGGGTAAAGGGGTACGGCATGGGGGCTTGGCCTGTACAGAGAAAAGCTGGGGCACACCATAACACAACACCAACAACAGTTCCATGGGGGTATGCTGCCATGCCAACGATGTAGCAAAGGTAAAGCCACTCCAGGAGGGAACAGCACAACGTCAAACTGACATCCTGTCACACGTCAGCCACTATACTCCCCACATTAACTAGGGCCCAATTAACAACCTCTAGCCATACCGACAACTGGAATGTAACAGTGACAACAGTTGCCACTACCACCTCCGCTGTGTGTGCAGCTCAAGTAGCCAAAGGCAGTAATGTCCCCATGGATCATACACACCTAAATTTGAGGGTTGAGGATGACAACATTAACAATCCCCTGAAACAAGACAAATGTTCCTGTCCTGTCAATTGTGAATGCCCATAGTTGCCGCAAACATCATCAATGTCATGAACATTTAAAGCTACACCGCACTAAGGTAACACTCATGCTGCAAATGTCAGGGACCATCCTGTGCCTGGGTCACAATGCAACTTCCCAAATGTCATACTGCTCAGACAACAACATTGAGGGGGAGGACACATGTAACTGGTCACTGAAATACACCTGCACAGTCAGAGGAGGAAATAGGACACTGCTACGACTATCAGGGCAATCCAATGTAGCACACATTCCCCACCATCAGCTGTACAAATTACCAATGCTGACATCCATACCGTGCCATCACAATGCTATGCAAAGTACACGCTACATTTCAACAACATATAAGTGGATGTGAAAGATCAGAGACTGGGGCAGGTCCAGATTGTTAAGTGTGCTGCTAGTGCCATCAGAGCACCCACAGCCAGTGAAAGGTCTCACCATGAGAATGGATGTAGACGGAGGGTTGAGTAGGACAAGAAGGTGGCACTTCACAAATTGGCCTGAACCAACACCTAGAGGAGATGATGCTGACAAGTCAAATAACTTATCTTGTATTTGATTCTTGATATCTAACATACAAAATTTTGCACTATTATACGATCTTATAATACGGTATGAATTTCCAGAGGGAAAATCCTCATGTTTAATATTTTTTTATGTAGTCCATCCTTTTATGTTTGAAACTCTTTGTACACAACTTGCTGTTTTGTAAAACTGTGAATTGTGGCATGCTTTTATGGTATTTATTTTTACCGAAATAAAGCTAACGAACGAACGAACGAACGAACGAACAAATAACTTATCACAATACATGTGACGTGCAGGTGGGGCATAGGCCTGGGAGAATGCCCATCTGAAAGACTGGAGCAATGAACACGAAACAAGATCACAATGTGAAAATCATCACATGGCAGGCATGTCACATCACCAATGCCACAACACAGACACACTAATTGTACCCTATTTCATTGCAGAGGACGATGGATTTCCTGCGGATATGCCTGTCCAGGACTACCCCGATGACATGGATGACGAGCTGACAAACATCAGCCACCAGACCCTCCAAGATGTCCTTGGAACCCTCCAGACCCCACCTTCAGTCACAAGGAGGAGCACAGAACAGGCCGCCATCACAGAGGACCCACCCACCACCCCAATTGTAAGACCTGTCAGCTCCAATACAGCTGACGACTCAGATGAAACAGGCACCAGCTTTGAGAGAACTGTAGTCGGAGTACAGCGGGAGCTGGCTAAGGGGGTGTGGGTGGGGATGCAAAATATGGCAGCCAGCCTTGAGGGGATGCGTTCATGCATGATGTCATCTGCAGATCAGGCAGCAGCCATGCAAGCGCTAACATCCATCCTGCAAGGACTAGAACAAACTGTAAAGGAATTCACCACTGCAGTAAGGTAATTGCCACAACACCTCACACCCCAAACCTTACACTGCATGCATGAATGCAATCATGGCCCCCTCAGGGCCGACCTGGCTGCCTACCTTCGTGATGTGGCTTCTATTCTGAAGAACCAGCAGATCCTCCTTGCAGCAGTACTGCCCTTGAGACCCTCACAGGTAGCAGCTACCAGGATGTCTGACTCCACGTCTTCAAACACTGAGGTGTGTGTTGCCACTTCACAACCACCACCACCTAGGACAGAGGAGGCAACACACACATCAGAAGAGGAAGACATGGAACAGATCACCTTCACACATAAAAGTACCCGGAAGCACTAGTCCCTGCCACATGGCCACCTATTACCTAGGTCCTGCGCTTTGTAACATGCCAGTCTTGCAAACACTGTACTCAATGACTGTTCTGCAAACCACTGTATATCTTGTCAGCCTGCCTTGTGATTGTCTCTCACTGGCAAATCCTGTCCCTCTGCACTGTCTGACACATCACCCCAGCATGTCAAATGCATTTTTCTTTAGCACTTGTGTAGGATCACAATGGAAGATGTCACTATAATTGACTCACAATCATGAACAATGTACATATAGCACTACACCACTTTTCAATAAATAGCACTTCCACAACCACTTTGTCTCTGTGTAATGTGACACATCAACTGTGCAGTACACCACTGAATTTTGCCTCCTGTCAAATTACATAGCTTGTCAATACAACTGTCCTGAAATAATGTAGTCTGCTAACTATGCACAGTGGCCTGGATTCTACCATACTCTGCCCTTCCTGAGGGTAATATCTGACGAAAAGCAAAACTATACACCATAATGCTGTTTTGGACAGAATAATTCTTCTTCAAGGGATATCTAATCCATTAATAGTGCCTGCAAAATGTTGCCTCCATGCAAAACTAACATATATAACATTGCCCACAAATCTAAGTGAACAGTCACCAAACTGCATGAATGGAGGTGTCTGAGTTTACATCCAAATAAGTAATCATGCTGAACAGTGTAATAAATGATCTATTTGAGTCATGAACACGATACTACAAGAGTGCTTACTACCACTCACCTTATAAGGGTTTCCTTGAACATCAGACTGCAGTCAGACAAAACACAGTGTCCCCAATACCAAATCTGGAAGCACTGTATGTGATTTTGAAAATGTTTCTTATTGAACACGTTGGGATCCATAGTAACTGTGATTGGTGGTTGTAATGAATGGTCTAATCTTTGCAAGGTTGCTTTGGGGTAGCTGCCAATGTTACAGCTAATTTGGGATTTGTTTGTAGCATAGGACACAAATTAGAATACACAAGAAATAATGTACACTCATGCCAAGGCCCTGATCTACAAGCATGTCACCCATACTGTAAAGGGTTTACTACATATTTATTAAACTGTCAAAACAGAAGAGAAAACTCTGGAAAAAGCCTTACCTACCCTAAACTACCCAAACCACTCATTACCCACAACTGTCCCTAACTAACCTAAGCTAAACTTACTTATCACATGTATCAAAACGCTCTAAACATCAACCCTCCACCCCCCTTACGAGACAGGACATATGGAGGACAACAGATATTAACCTAAACACATACTATCCTATACTAAACAAATATATATTTTTTTGGATTTTTTTTTTAAACACACAAGAACCCCAACATTGCCAAACACACTCAAAAAGAAACAGTAGAAATAATCAGGACCCCCCCGCCCACTCCCCACCCATTCAATCAATCAGTCAATCAAGGATTTATAGAGCGCACTAATCACCATTCAGGGTCTCAAGGCGCTGGGGGGGGGAGCTACTGGTCGTAGAGCCATGTCTTGAGGCATTTCCTGAATGTCAAGAGGTCTTGGGTCTGGCGAAGGTGGAGGGGTAGGGAGTTCCAGGTCTTGGCGGCTAGGTGAGAGAAGGATCTTCCTCCGGTGGTGGTGCGGCGGATGCAGGGGATGGAGGCTAGGACGAGGCTGGCGGAGCGAAGATTTGGGTGGGGGTGTGGAAGGTGAGTCTGTCATTGAGGAAAGGCTGGGCCTGTGTTGTGGAGGGCCTTGAGGACCCACTAACACTAACTAAACTGACAGCCTAAAATAACATAACACTAAGCCCCCTAAACCCACAAAGTATAAGAATAAGGAAAGAGGAGGGAGGGGAGGAAATCATGTTCATCAAAATGTCTCTAGGTTGGCCCTCCTGAGGGTCCGCTTAATGGACCGCACCCGCCGGTTTATATGTTGCACATCCTGCCGCAGGACATGGTCCAATTTAGGCTGCATCTCAACAAAAGCAGCAGGGTCAATAGCTGCAGCTGGGGTGGTCTGGGTGCCAGCTGATGAAGTGTGGGGCCATGTACTGTCCATGTCTGTGGGCTGCCCTGCAGGTGGTGCTGTGCTAGGCCCTGTAGCACTTGCTGATGTGGTTGCCACAACGGTCCCAGCTGTTGGTGGTGCCACCTGGGTGGTAGTGGTGGTGGTGCTGGTGGTGGCTGTGGTGGGCAAAGTGGGGCCGCCCTGTGGGAATGCCCTCCAAGCTCCAGAGGCCCGTTCGTTCTGGTATCCGCGGGCCATTCTTCGGTACCCAGACTCTACCTGAAGTATACGCTGGTACCTCATTTCCTGCCTTTGGAATTCCCGCACCTGGATGGGTGTCATATTTGCAGCTGTGAAGACAAATCGAAAAAATAACATTAGGAACTGCATTGTGTGAAATGGCACGAGAAGTAAATCAGACAATGCATCTACTGTACTTGTAACAGCTCATATCATCATGCAGATCATTGAATGTCCCTGAGGAAGTCCATGGCAGGCCAGCCTACAAAGGTTCTATCACACATAGCACATCCAAACTCTACAAGATGGGCAACAACTGGCATGTTTTGGCATCAGAGTTCTGCCAGTTGTCATCTAACAATCATGCAGCACATCCTCCACCAATGCCAGGGCTACAAATGTCCTTGTACGGGATGGAAATCTAGGGCCATATGATCTGCAAGTGGGAAATGGACTTGCTAGTATAGTACTCATGTGGGAAAAATGAGTGTGTATACTAGGCTCAGACAAAAGATTCACAGATTTTCATGTCTGTGTACCAAACTTGTATCATCAGTCCTAGGTACACTATTATTCACAAACCCATGCCTGTGTTTGAGGGTGGAGGGGTGGAGTAACAACTAACAATTTCAAATGACATGGACACCGAGGAAGCTTAGGAAAGCTGGACATGTGTTTGGCTCTACACACACACCACAGGTAAGGTGTATCTACAAATAGGAGACAAAAACCCCTTGCCCAATCCCAGCGCCACACATGTCTGGAAATGCAGACCTTTGTCCACATCATATACTTCCAGTAAGCCATGACTTACAACAAACACAGAGATGCAAGAACACCCCTGGCCATGATTTGCATGCACACCTAGGGCACTGCACTCAAGTGCCACATACTCGTAGCACTACATGTGGAGCTACATGCTGCTAGGAAGTTCAACCTACAGTGCATTAGTGAACTGGGAAGCTGAAGTATGTGGGTAAGCATTTAGCACCACCATTCTGGGAGAATGTGGGTCTGACAAGCTGACTAAATCACAGATTATGTCCAGTGAGACTCTTGCTGATACAAGTGTTATCCACATGACTCATCCCCATTCACATTGCGGGCCTACAGGACTGACCTAGAATCCCTAAATAAGACAATGGGATGAGCATTGGCCAACTCTAAAATGGTGATAAAATGAAATTCCACTCATGGAACAAGACAGATGATGGGCCAGTGCATCACACCTTGCTATGTGTTCAACACACAGGAGTCCATCACACATCACCAGCAAACACAACACATACCAGACATATCAACACTTACTGGAGTTGTCTGGGTCCTTGAATGAAGTCACCTCGCCCACAGTGTAGGGTGCGGGTCCACCTGTTAGGCATGGAAGGGAGAAATGTGCTCAAATTCTGTACACTGTCCAACAATTCCAAAGACAAATACTATTTGTAAGATTACATAATTAGATAAAGCCACTCAGACATGATGATACTGCATCCGATATAGCACGGCTAACATGTACATACCATGGGTCTCCTGTGAATTTTACCCACATATCTGCACACATGCAGTGGCCCTAACTATCATGTGGTGGCAAACATGCTCCTTCATTAGTGAGCAGACATAAAAATGGAGTGTATTCGTCTCATCATGTGTACCCAAGAGAGACATCCAAAGCCACTTTCCTTGAGGAGTGCATTACCAGTCAAACAGCCCTTATGCCCATAACAAATTTATGACACACAGGTACAATGTACAGAGGGGCAGGGACAGTTGTAAGCCCTCATGTTGTTAAATTTTCTTCATTTGATGTGGCCCAGCTATGATGAGTTACACCAACCATAGAGATATGAACCCATGTACATACCTTTGGCCAGCCATCCGTAAAAGAAAGGTGGAACAACAAACACCAAATACCAGTCTAAGATGTTAGCTGAGGGCACCTTGAAATTTTTCCCTATGTCTCCAAATCCAGATCTGATATGTATCCGAAAAGACGAAGGGCCACAATAATCCCTAAGAATTTTAGAATTTCCGTGATCGCTTTCCTTACACACTCACCAGACACACATGAGACATATGTTTGGGCCACATTGCTATCATCAATTGACGTGAAGCCTGCACTCATTTTCAGCCTCATGTAGTGTTTCAAAAGTCAGTCTAGCTGTTGCGTCAACGAATGTTGGTAATGATTTTGAAAATCTATACCTCACAGGCAAATGTGACCTATATCTATACATAATTGGCTCCTGATTTGTGTTGCTGTTTGACACAAAGGTGGCACCAACTTACATTAAGCCAAAGTATTCAGTAAGTTTGCAGAGCACTTGCTTCCTAACAGCTAGCAATTGTGGTACTTAACATAGTCCATGAATGACCCTGTATGTTTCCAAAGCATTCCACACACTCAACAACATTGCCGGCAGATATTGTACAAATCATCTGATGTCACTACAGAGCATATAATCGTACACATTTACATGATTTGTACTCACCAACAGGGCCACCAATCACAATTCCCAGGTGGTCCAGCAGATCTTGCTCCCTGGAGATGAGGTCAGCCCAGCGGTGCTTTAGCTAGTGGTCATTGGGGTCCGATAGACGCGTTGCAAGTGTTACAGTACTTTTCCTCACGGAGCCTCCGTGCCTCGATGTGATACCCCTTTATCACCCGCCCACCTGCCTCAATCATAACGGGGAGGAAATGGCACACCAGCCATATGAAACCCCCAGGCTCCTCCTCACCCATCTTGCCAAGACGTGGCCTACCCAACATCTTAGCAGAAAAAATGGTAATAGGGGATAAAGGAGAACAAAGGAAAATAGGGGTAAAGTAGAATAAGAAAAACGTAAACTAAACAACTAAAACAGCCCAACTAACCCCAAACTATCACTACCCACAACAGACTCCCAAAAACAACAAAGACAGTACAATACTAGACAATTGTACACAATAAACACTCAGACAGGATACAACAACAATATTTTATTCACAAAATGTCAAGTGATGGACCACACAGGAGACAAAAGCACAATTTGACCAGACAAAACTCTCAATACAGCCACACAGTCTAGAAGAATCACAGACTGCAAAGTGAAAGTGAAAGTACACCCATTGTACATACTCTGTAAACAGGATATCCTATTACATCACTTCCTGCCTAAAATGGCGGCCGTTTTTATCGTTATGCATCAAAAAAAATTGACTCATACAGTATGGGCGTCATTTTTTTTGATGCACAGGAGTAAAAATGAGCCCGCATCCATATATTTGGAAATAGTCTAACACTTAACCAATTTTCTGAGGTAGTGTGGGAGAGTCAATCGTGTTTTCAGGGCATTATGCGTTGTTTTTTGGGCATAAGCGTCATTTTTGGACGCGTATGCATCAAAATTTCAGGACATTAAATGGGTTTGGGTCATTTTACCATTTTAATGTTATGTAACATTAGTGACACAACTGAGATAGGCTGATTGAACCCACTTTGGTCTTGACGGTGTATGTGCACATGATCCGCTACTTCCTTAATAGGATTTTCACTCTTGGCTGATGCACTAGATGGCCATATGTGTAGCCTACATATATGTATTGCACAAATTGGGCATGTTTGCCGTCAGGAGAGTATAGCAATGTGACGCACATAAGTACAATACCTCAATGCCTATGGCTCAATGTGTGTGCATTGGCTACTAATGTAGTTGTTGACCGAGTGTGTGTGCATCACAAGATGCATTATTGAAAATATGCTTGTATGAATGTGAAGTCAATGTGACCAAACCTTAGATGCAAGTCAGTGTGGAAATGAGAGAGGACATGTGTTAGTCATACATGTAGCCACATCTGTTGTGTGCACTTCCAAGATTTTGGGTAACGTAGACACCACAAATGACAAAGCATGCACTGGATAGATGGCAGACGCTTGTTCATGTCAATGGTCCAAAAGTTGCCCATCACATGTCCTGGAAATTTGGAAACTGCTTCCTAGGCACTTGTTGGTGAATCCACCGTGAGTCAGGCACATGTTGTACAGACTAAGTGGGTACCATGTTATTGACACGGAAAGCCAAAGGTGACCCACAAATGTAATATCACCCCACAGTTGTGGTCATATGACTGAGCCACAACTCTCCTGTGGCAGTGGTGGACCAGCAGACGAGGCAGCACATGGCCACATATTTCCAGTGATCAATTGCACAGAGGTGTCTGGTTCATGTGTGTGGTCCAATGTTGATCCTGTATATTTTTAGGGGTCTATGTTGTCACAGTTGCGTCCAGGTCTCATCATGAGTCAGTGGTGGCAATTCCTGTATCTACTGAGTATCCTTCGGAGATCAATGGAAGTAAAGTCAATGAGGACATGAGAACCTACATGGGGATGGTCCCACCCTGTCACTGCAGACATGTTAGGAGACTGTCAACAGGGCAACCTTGGTGTGCTGAGTGAGATCATATCTCAGGAGTCACGTTCAGGCAGGTGTCATTACAACATTTGTACACAGGTTGGCCTGTAAAGTTCCCACTGCATCTGGGAACATCATAGCCTCTGTGTTGATTAATCTTGCAGCTAATCAGTATGCACAGGCCATCAATATGTTGTGAACAATCTGATTCAGTGTGTGAACTGTCAGGGTCCTAACATGTGTGGAATTTTCATGCACATGATCAGAGGTAGCTGGTTCTGCGGGAGGCACCATACCCAATCCTTGCATACGGCCCTGGTACACTCTCACACTTTGTCGTTCATGCATACATGAGACCCAGACAAGGGATAGGCCATGATTTTGCTAGTTAGAGACAAATTTACAATTATGGTACAATAAAAAAGCAGATGATGCTATTCAATGTATTTGAGTATGCATTGCGGAAGCACCTGACAAAATAACCCCTGAGGAATGTGAGGTTTGGGAAAGCAAGTGTGGTACATATGTAGACACAAGGAACCTTTAGGGTAATGCACAGACAGGTGCCAGTTAGGCTGACAGGATGCACGGTCAATCAGGATCCAGCAATTTTACAAGGTACATACTCAGTGGTCTGATTTACACTGGTCGGAGGAAGAACAAGACAGTTGACATGGAAGACTGTGTTTGTCCTGTGTTTTTGAAGGTGACACATAAACCCAAGGGCTGTGTTACACGGCTTATTTTTCTAGCAATGCATAACAGTGTAATAGACTAAGGGCCTGATTATGACCCTGGCGGACGGCGGAGGCCGTCCGCCAAGGTACCGCCGCTGAATGACCATGCCGCGGTCAAAAGACCGCGGCGGCCATTTAGACATTTCCTCTGGGCCGGCGGGCGCTCTCCAAAAGAGCGCCCGCCGGCCCAGAGGAAATGCCCCTGCAACGAGGACGCCGGCTCAGAATTGAGCCGGCGGAGTTGCAGGGGTGCGACGGGTGCAGTTTGCACCCGTCGTGTATTTCAGTGTCTGCTTAGCAGACACTGAAATACTTTGCGGGGCCCTCTTACGGGGGCCCCTGCCGTGCCCATGCCATGGGCAAGGCAGGGGCCCCCAGGGGCCCCGCGGCACCCCCTACCGCCATCCTGCCCGCCAGGAACAGGATGGCGGTAGGGGGTGTCAGAATCCCCATGGCTGCGGAGCGCGCTCCGCAGCCATGGAGGATTCTGTAGGGCAGTGTTAAACCGGCGGGAGACCGCCGGTTTACCCTTTCTGACCGCGGCTGAACCGCCGCGGTCAGAATGCCCTCGGGAGCACCGCCAGCCTGTTGGCAGTGCTCCCGTGGTCGGTGACCCTGGTGGTCACCGGCCGCCAGGGTCAGAATGACCCCCTAAATGGCATCCTCTATGTTGCTCAAAGCATCTGCAAGAGCAGTGCATGTTCAAATGGGTGGTCTGCATGGAGGTGCTCACAGGTGTGTGCTGCATCAGTTTCTCACAAGTCCTGTAGGTGAGATTCTAGTTCAAATGGCCAACAGTAGATTTCACATGGGAAGCAATCTACAGCTGATAACAGGGATAGAAACTACAAGCCAGTGTATTAATTAACCTGACATCCATGCAGTCAGATGTACTATGACAATGGCATACCATACGAAAAGGTGAAGCACACTGTATTACTATTGTTAGTCTGTGTGTGTAGAGGAGGGAATATCTGGGTACACATATAACCATTCCAGGGACATCTTCAGACAGGTGGGGTGAGACCAGGAGCATGGGTGTGTCAGGAGTTAGGACATGGGCTGACATGTACATGGAATGTCATGTGCGCAATGCTTGTCATAGGTGTGCACTTGTGCTGTCTATGTTCTGCTTATATGGAACTCTAGTCACAGATAGTTCTTGCAAAGGTAGGTGCTGTATGACTTACTGCTGTCAAGGGTCTGGTCATACAATAATATTCCTGTTACCAATGCAATAGCACATCCACTGCCTCATGTATGAGGCATATTTTTCCCTTGTAGACTGATGGTGTCTTAGTTGTGTGCCATTTGCTGCATGAATGATGTTGCCAACATGTATGTGTGAAATAGGTGTGGTCCTCTGCTATTGTCCTTCAAAGGTGAAATGTACAGGATATATGTCATTTACAGTGTGTGTGAATGTGGCTGTTGATTAATACGCATCACAATTGCTTTGGAAATTTCTGTGTCCTGATCGGTATATCAGCAATGCTCCATGAGGCTACACTCTTATTCTGATAGTTGGAGATAAAGGTGAGCAAAAATGATTACCCAGACCATGATATGGTGATTATTATTGATGTTTATTTACATATGTTGATACAGTGGTGATGGTGACTTGTTTTAAAATAAATTGTTCACAATATGTTGGCGTCTACGCAATCCAGCAGCTGTGTTTTGTTGTTCCCCCTCATGTTGCAGGCCAGCATCCTCCTCTTCCTCCTCTTCAGGCATTTGTGGCTCTGGTTCTAATAGGGAAATGTACCTTCGTATACAAATGTTGTGCAGGATGGCACATGTGAAAATGATCTTACAGACCATTTCTGGTGAGTATAGGAGGCTGCTACCAGTGATGTCGAGGCACTTGAATCTCGACTTGAGGATGCCAAAGGTCCTCTCGACTATGGTGCGTGTCCTCCTATGTGCCATTGTAGGCACGCTCTGCTGCAGTGCTTGGGTTGCCAAAAGGTGTCATATTCCATGGCTGGATCCCATACCCCTGATTAGCTGAAAGAGAAAATTATTGGGATCATGTTGACGTATCTTGCCCCATTCATATCACCTTGCATGGCATTAGTTGTCTTGTGTTGTCTGTGGCTCTTTTGTGTTATTGTGTTGATTCCTAGGCTTCTAGAATATACCATCTGCATTGGGTTGTTTCCTTGGCTGAACAAGTGTTTGCCTGCTGACCGGTGGTCAACAGTATGTTTTGGGATTTGCAGTACGGTGTGCACTCCCTAAAATTGTGACTTGTGATACAGGTGTCCTTGTGTCTTCACTGGGGGTGAGATGATAGTTCCATACAAAGATTCAATTTGACAGTGGTGGTAACACGTTAGCATCTATGTACCCTCGATATCCCATACCTTTAGACATATGCAATGGATTAATTTAAACATCAGTGAGACGCTTACATTTTGCAAGGTGACAATTAGACAAACCTCTCCATACGTTGTGATCATTGACGTATTGACATGAGACTGTACACTAATTTCAGATGTGTGACACGTTCACTGCAGACCTATCAAACATGACTAGTGGTGTCACTACCTCAGTGTGTTCCTGTCCACATGTTGCTGTCGTGGTGTATGTATTGTGTGTCCTTGAGGGTTGCTGTGCAGTGTGTATATAAGTAGGTTTCTGTACTTACCAACAAGTAGTCCATTGCCATATCGTCCATCCTGGAAGTGTTGATTGATGGTACAGTGATGGAAGATGAATGAGTCATGGACACTCCCAGGATACTTTGCCACAATATTGGTGATCAATCCTTGGTGATCCACAATGGCCTGCACATTGATGGAATGTGTGGGCTTCCTGTTGCGGTATAGATGTTCAGTTGCAGCAGGTGGCACAAGGCGTACATGTGTGCAGTCATTGGCACCAAGGACGTGTGGGAATCCATTAATGAGGTAAAACCCCTGTTTTGTCTCCTGCTGCTTCTGCTGTGTGTTTGGGAAGCAGATGTGGCAGGGTGTAAGTCCAATGATGGCATCCAGTACTTTGAGCAAGAAGGCAGAGAATGATGGCTGTGATATCCCGGCAACCAGGGTACCAGTAGTTTGAAAGGAGCCACTTGCCAACATGTCAAGTACAGCTAGCAGCTTGGTTTCTGTTGGGATGGTGTGGGGTGTCAGCAAGGTGGGTGCCAACTGTGGCTCTATGTTGCGCAGCAGCTGCTGAATGGCTTGCCAATTCAACCTGTACCTCTAGTTGATGTCATGTTCCCTGAGGCCATGAAGGATTGTCCTGGTGTGGAATATCCTCTCCTGCCTTCTGCATTGCCTTTGGGGTCTGTGGTAGCTACTGTTGTTGTTGCTGGCCTCTGCGTCTGCGTGCACGCTGGATGAGAAGCACCTCCATGTCTCCCTTTTGCTGCTCTGCTGTTGCTTCTGTCTATTCTGATTGTATACAGGTGTGTTTGCCCCATTTTAATGCCTGCCCTGACCCAGGCATTAATTTTTTGACGCAAATCGGGCTGTGCGTCATTTTCCGCCTCCGCCTCCTGGCCGTGCAGGATTTTTGCCTGGAAGCATAAATACGACTCATGGGCTTTTAAGTCTTTTTCTGGACGGGAACGCCTACCTTGCATATGATTAACACAAGGCGGTTTCCCGCATCCGGAAAATGACACATACAGCGGGATTTTTACGTCCGCGGGCTTTGGCGTCAAAGTTTAAATATGGGGCAAGGTTTGCACCGAATGTGCGTCAAACTTTTTGACGCACATTCGGCGCAGACGGAGTATAAATATGCCCCTCAGTGTTTTGCCACATTTACAGTTTGTACAGCAGTTCTTGTCACTCCAGTGTCCTGAAAATGCATAAAGTAGAGAGGAGAGACTGCTCAGTGAAAACAGGAGAGAGGGTAGATGTATAGATTGCAGGGAGTATTGCAGGGAACATTGTGGTTGCAGTCGGTTACCAAATGCTAACATATCACAAGACAAAGCTAACTATAGGCTCCTGGAGAGCAGGTTAAGCAGCGGCAGCAGGATGGCTAGTGCTGCTTTGACATTGTTTGTCAATAAGTGAATGTGGATATTTAGGTAGTGATGGCCTCTTGTGGACGCCATTTTCTACAGTGGTGGCAAGGCTAGATAAGTGAGCAGTGAGAACGTGTTGATAACCAGAGGAAAACGTTTATACAGATATTAGTTGTGACAGGCAGAAGGAATATTGAAACTTTTAGAATTTGCTTCCTTTCTAAATTTGCTCAATATTTTCCCTTTTGAACTCCATGCAGTGAACATTAGCTAAACATTAGATAAACTATGCTACTACCCTCTTCTGCTTCACTACTGTTTCCCCAGGCATGTAGGTGAAGCCACTTCTGTCGTTGGGAATAACTGGGTAACACAGAAGAAAGTTCCAAAATTAATACTGCCACAGTCCAAGAAGCTCTGGAACGTGTTCAGTCATATGGCGCTAATGGACAATAGCTCCAGGCATCTACGTGGGGGAAAAGCACAATTTGCATAAAACCTGTATTAACTGAACAGAAATCAGAGAACAAGACAGCACATGTATATTACGAAGAAGCAGAAACCAGAAATCAAAGAGTCGGATAATAATTGTATGTTTGTCTGTTATACATGAACATCAATTGACAAAAAAGCGAAGGGTCGCAGAAGAGATCTCACACTCTTTGCATTCAATGAATTCCCAAGTAGTGACATCGTATGACGTTTGACCCTGAAACCCATAGAAAATTACGCCACAAGAACTTTATCCAAATGAAATCATAATAATTGACACCACTAAAACCTAGTGTATTCCTCAAAGTAAAAATGTATAGCTAAATCACATGGAGATGTGCCAAAAAAAGAGATTAAAAATACAATAATGGTCATACCTAGTAGTACTAATTCATAGGGACTATCTGTCAGGATACTTCACTTACTGCCTTTTTCAGCTGGAACTGAAGGGCAACCTCGATTCTTGCAGGACCTCTGCTCTGGCCAAGGTAGGTGCTACCCTTTCTGGTAGCCATGGTGCTGCTGACAATGGTATATCAAAGCAGTCCATGCCCCCCAGAAAGAGTCCCAGAGGAAAACCCCCTAAGGGAAGAAAACCTCTATGACAGGAACTCCCTGGAATAGAAGAAAAAGGACACATGAAAAAATCTGAAATCCAATGTCAAGAAAAATAACTGGAAGAAGCTGGAAAAAACAGGAACAAAAACTGGAATCTGTGAAAAAACAGCCGGAGCGTGATCACCACCAAAGGAAGTGTTGTAGTGCAAGGAGAACAATAATCTAACCCATTAAATACCCCTTAGCAGGAAGTGACATGCAGGAAATAGCAAGGATGCCATTTTAGATTGGGAAAAAGACTACAGAACAAGGTAGAAGAAGATGCCATTTTAGAAAGGGAACCAGATGCATGCAGGGAAAAAGAGATGCTTGGAGGAAGATAATATGGCCCTACAGGAAAAAGAAGAAAAAGAAAAAGAAAGAAAAAGTAAAAGAAAGAAAAGGAAGAAGAGGGCTCCAGGTAAGTGAAGGGTCGGGGGCGCAGACACCCTGTGGCAAGAACCCACGCCGCGCGTTGAACGTGGCGAGGCCCAAACCCAACCCTGGGCCTCTGACCACACCGCAGCTGAAAAAACGGGCCCCAGAGAGCCCTGCGGCTGGAAATCAAGTCCTCTGCCCAGACCGCAGCTGGAAATCGAGTCCTCTGCCCGGGCCGCAGGAGCCAGCGGGATGACATTATCAGTTGCATGTGAGCTATGTTGTTGGCTTGATTAACTCCTTGTTATTGTTATTAAGTTTTGACGTTGTTGCTTATAGGAAACTATCACACTTGCGAGCTTAGAAGTGAAGGTTCTGCTCAAAAATATATTTTTTTCACATACAATAATGTACAGTGGCAAAAAGTTTAAAAAATGAGCGTTTTTTAAAATTTGTTTACATTTTTTTGTATTATAACGTGTAATCTCCAAGTAGGAAATGCAGAAAGTAAACAGTGTTCATCAAAGCACTGTTTATCTTCTGTGCCTGGTACTGCTTTTGCCACCTCTGACATCAGGGGGTCACAAAAGCAGTACAAGGGGTAACAAAAGGAAAACCAGAAGTCACAGCTGTGACTCATGGCTACCCCTAAATGATGCCCATGCTTTTGTAGCACAGTGTGTGTTTGTGCACTGTCCCTTAAAAACTGTACATAGTATGTGACCTTCTTAGGGCCAGATTTCTTGAAAATTGGCGCAATGTGGTGCTGCACCAAAATAGACAGAGCCACACTGCATCACTTTTGAAATGCAGCAATGCGCAGTATTTTACTCAATGTGGCGCACCCCTGCAATTACCCCTGCACTGGTGCTAAATTTAGCTGCCAGCGGCAACGCAGGCATCCTTGCACCACAGTGCAAGAATGTCTATGTTGAGGTGTCATGTTCAAATGATTGCTTCTGTACAGGAAGGGACACCTTCCCGCACATAAACAATCATTTCTGGCATTTATTTCTTTCTATGCATGCAGCAGAATGCAGCATGCATAGAAAAAGCAAATAATGAGGAGGAATCAAGGAATTTCTCCTCGTTGAGCCCTGCTAACGCTACCCACGGTGGTGGCATTAGATTTTGGCGCTGCCTCAGGTTTACAACATTTCATAAATCTGAGGCAGTGTCAAAACACAATGGGTGTTGCTGTGGCACACCACAGCAACACCCAGTGCACGCCTCTTCCAAGCACAGTGCTGCGTGGGAAGGGGCCGTATGTACAAGGTGGCGTTAAGCCACAAAAAGTGGCTTAACGCCACCTTGTGAATACGGCGCAGTGCTTAATGCCATAGGAGCATCACAAAAAGTGACGCTCCTGTGGTGCTTATAAATACGGCCCTTAGTTTAAGGAATCACATGAAGAGTCAATAAGGATGCCAGCCCTAACTTCAGTGGCAGTTGTAGTAAGAGGCACATGCATGGCTTCTGACTCAATGTCGACTGAGCATCCATTTGGGCAGTGTATATTTTGTAAAATAGAAGTGCCAGGATCTAATGTTTTGCTCAGAAGACCAAGGCCAGCACTATCGAAGGTAGGGGTACCGAATACCAAGAATGCGTAGTCTCAATCCCAGCTTGTTCCTCTTTAAATGACCATCAGATGATCCCTGCCTCTATATCTCACTCTTGCCGGTTCTTTTTCATTCCTGCTTTTTTTCTTTGTCATTGTTTTTCTGTCTGCCTTTCTACTTCTTTAGCCCTTTTGTGGTTTTCTTCCTCTTGATCTGGATCAAAGCCTTTTGAGGAAAAATAAGTGCTGGTGCACAAAAATGACTACTTGTGTGCCCCACTTGCAATCACTCGCTCAAATTAAACACTGCGCTTGCTTTTTTCTGTGTCTGCTCCCTCACATCATCATGAGTCCAGTATAAGGAGAACCCCACAGATGTTTAAAGAACAACATCATGTTACAGTGAGCAGCACTGTATGTCCACACTAGAAGTTGATACTTCAGCGTAACTACTTTCTTTGAGGGATAAATCCCTCATCATATTCAATGTAAAACTATCTTTTAACTGTTGCTACCTGTTTCTTTAAACTCAAGTTAAAGAATCAAATCTGGAGAAGCAAATAAAGATCATTTTTTCACTGGTGATGTCTGCCTCTTGATGGGCACAGAAAACCTTTTACGAAATTGTGAGTTTAGATTAAAGGGAGGTTTTCACGACATACCCTCAAATAACAACACATACTCCCACCTTCTAGGAGAGTCACTCTTGATTTCCTTGAAAAACTCTCTGTCCTCATGTTCTTGACTGCGGTCAAGTCAAAGTCAAAACTGAGACCACAATTCATAAAAAGGTATCCCAGGCAAGCAGTCAATTAGCTTCAGGAAGTGAGGAACGTTCTGTAAAAAGAAAAGGAATACAGATCCTTGTAAGAATTTTTGGGAGACAATATATACTTTTGGAATTAATTGATGAGGGGAGAGCTGTAGCACTCGACAGAGCATTAATGACTAGCTCCCCTCCACCCCGAAGACATACGTGCAATTTTAAAGGGTCAATGTGAATGCTGATAGCAATGTCTTAAAATAACAATGCAAAATAATGGGCAATTAAGGTCCAATGACAGTCATTTAAGCCATTGTTTGCGTCTATAGCGCTCTCAGGCTACTCTCAGATTGTTCAAGTGTCAAACCAACTTAAATGAAGGTCACAACCTTTAGACCTCTGTGTTCCACAAGAGTCAATTTGGGTTATCAAAGCAAGAACACTGAGAAATAATGTTGACATATAATCCATCAAACTGAGGAGAATAAGCAGGAAAATATCAATAAAATGTCCCAGTAATGAATTTTTCTGGTAAGAGTGTCCTTCGGCAATTGTTTCACTAGAGGACACAGAGTCGACTGACACCCAGTTTGTGGATTGCTTTTCAGGTAGGGTGAATACAATGTCAAACCTATTTGCGGAATATGCCTTCCCTGAAGACCTGCCTTCCTACGTTAATTTAAAACATATTGCTTTAATTACCCAGAGCTGATTTAATTTGGTGTCATTGATTTCGAACAGGAGGAGTTTTGAATTTTGTACTGATTGCTCTGATCCTTAATTTTAAGATTAGAAGAGCATTCATCTATGCATGAACAAAGGGCCTGCTTCTGTAAACAAGCTTTACAGTGCGCTTGGGCTGCAGGCATTGCAGAAAATACATTATGAATATATAATTTAAAATGTCTCTCCTTTATTGTTAGTCCATAGTGCTGACTGCTCTGTTACATGTCCTTCTATATCTGCAAGTAGTAGTGGGTAGTCGAGGCGTTGCATGAAAGGCTTTTCTTTAGATCTTTTCTCATGTTTTAAGGTGTGAGCTAAATGTAAAGCGGAGAGGAACGTTATTGCAGATCCTGGGAGCACAGCTTAGTAAAACTAGCCTCTACAGTTCACATAATGCATAGGTGGCACCTCCCCTAGTTGTGCTGTGGCACACCTTCAATTAGGTGCACAGGGTGCAAACAGCGAAAGTGCACTCTATTACAGATGATGCACTGTTCTCCTAGCAGCCCCAAACTGGGACTGGCGGTGTTGTGAGATTAGGGGGCATATTTATACTCCGTTTGCGATGAATTTGCGTCGTTTTTTTCGACGCAAATTCGACGCAAAACTAACTCCATATTTATACTTTGGCGTTAGACACGTCTAGCGCCAAAGTTCATGGAGTTAGCGTCATTTTTTTGCGTGAACACCTTCCTTGCGTTAATGATATGCAAGGTAGGCGTTCCCGTCTTAAAAAATGACTGCGATGCATACGCGTCGTATTTATGCTCCCGGTCAAAAATGACGCCCGGGAGTGGGCGGGTCTAAAAAACCCACATTTGCGCCGGATTTTAGCGCCTGGGTCAGGGCAGGCGTTAAGGGACCTGTGGGCTCAGAATGAGCCCAGAGGTGCCCTCCCCTGCCCCCAGGGACACCCCCTGCCACCCTTGCCCACCCCAGGAGGACACCCAAGGATGGAGGGACCCACCCCAGGGACATTAAGGTATATTTTGTGGCATAGGGGGGCCTGATTTGTGCCCCCCTACATGCCACTATGCCCAATGACCATGCCCAGGGGACAGAAGTCCCCTGGGCATGGCCATTGGGCAAGGGGGCATGACTCCTGTCTTTGCTAAGACAGGAGTCATTTCAATAGGGGATGGGAGTCGTAAAAAAATGGCGCAAATCGGGTTGTGGCGATTTTTTTGCCTCAGCCTGACTTGCACCATTTGTGGACGCCCATACGCCATTTTCCCCCTACGCCGGCGCTGCCTGGTGTACGTCGTTTTTTTTTAACGCACACCAGACAGCGCCGGCGGCTAACGCCGGCTAACGTCATTGAATAAATACTGCGCCCGGATGGCGCTTCAGAATGGCGTTAGCCGGTGCTAATTTTTTTGGCGCAAAACTGCATTAGCGCAGTTTTGCGTCAAAAAGTATAAATATGGGCCCAGGTGTCCTTGTACTCTCACGGTTCTAGGCAGACTCAATAGAGGAAGTGTGTAACTGTTGGGAGGTGTTAGGGTGTGGTTATTAATTATTATGACTTGATCCGACAGTGTGTGGTCGTATGCTCAGGAATAAAGATGTATTTTAGCAAGCTCTGTGTGTGACATAGTCATTGATATGCTCCAGGGCTGGCGACGAGTAAGGGATCTGTGCCCTGAAGAAACAAGACCGCTCTCCCTGAGAGTTTGCAATGATACAACCAACTGCTTGTGTGTGCCACCTGCGTCCAAGTCAAACGCAAAAAGAACAATTGATGGACGGAATGTAGAACAAATCAAACATTCACCCCAAGTCACAGATCTGGGTTTGATCCATCAGATGTTTTGCTCACCATGCCATTCCAGTTGGACCCAGTCATATGCAAATCAGTCTTGACCCTGCTCCCCATGGGAACAGTCCAGACCGAACTGCCAGACCAGGTCCTCCATGGACCACAAACAAGCATCCTGGGACCGGTTTCGGGGTATCACCCCTTTTCAGCCAGACTAGCTTGAATCTGGTGGCATAGTGAGCATGGGACCCACATCTGGGCATACCCTTCCCACTTGGGGTGACAAACGCAAAAAGAACAGTTGATGGAGGGAATGTAGAACAGCAAGTGAACAAGAAGCAAGTCAAGGCTGACTCCAGCCCATATAGAGCCCTTAAATAAGTAGAAGGCTAAGCAGAGGAGAGGGTTTAAAAAAGCCCACCAGAATCCGTTGGTAAGGCTAAAAGAAAAAACACTGGCTGGCACTATAAGACAGAGCCAAAATTAATACAAGACAGAACGCTAGAGCCAGTGACAACTAGGTATTATGTAAAAACCCTGCTGTAATGAGAAACGAATACAACAAATGGAACAGCTAACCACCATCATGAAAGAATACGATAATACATGCTAACTTAAGCGAGAATACGCTGCTGGTGCTTGCAGAAGGTACAGGTCCACGTGAACAGCAGTAGCCATCGGAACACCATGTACTCTTGACAGCTGTGTTTCTGAAACCATCACCACCATTCAACACCACCAAAAAGCAAAATATTGGCACCAGATGGACCACGTGGATCGAGACCTTCAATGACTTCATAGATGCCCTTGAAGAAGTAGATGATAAGAAAATAATTACATATTTAAAGGACCTTGCTGGTGATGGAGTAAAGAAAAGTACTGAATCAAATCTCACAGTCTAATGTAATATCGTACCATCAGATCAAAGAAGCAGTGGGTTCCAAGTTCAATCTGATGCTGAATGTCGAATATGAAAGATACATTTTCAATCAAACCAGACAGCAAGCTGGTGAAACGATGGATGAGATTGTTGAAAGACTTGGGGGCAGATTTATATTTTTTGCCTCAAACCTGGGCATGGCCATTGGGGCTAGCGCTGTGCAGTGGGCCCCAAGTCAGGGCCCCCGAGCGGCATTGGAGAGAAAAAAAAATACCTACCTGGACTTACCTTCGGATGGGTCCCCTATACATGGGTGACCTCTTGGTGTGGGTAGGGGTGGGTGGGGGTGTCCCTGGGGAGAGGGAAGGACACCTGTGGGCAATTTCCAATGTCTCCAACCATGGAAATCTGCCTACAGGTCGCCTTACGCCTGCCCATACCCAGGCGTTAAATAATGGCACGAAGCAGGCTTAGCATCATTATTTAAGGCCCTCCTCTTCCCGTGCATGATTTTTGCACGGGAGGATAAATAAGGAGCTTGGGCTTTTGAGGCATTTTTTGCCCAGAAATGCCTTCCTTGCATCTCATTGATGCAAGGTAGTTTTCCGAAGGCAAAACATTTTGTTAACTCCAATATTTTGGCTCTAGATATGTCTAGCGCTAAAATATAAATAAGTTTGCCCCTGATTTGCGTAATTTGTTTTTGCAAATCTGGCGCAAACAGAGTATAAATATGGGCCTTGATGTGCTCATCAAACAGCGCAAGTTTAGTGAATTCAATGATCAAGGATCCATACACCTCAGAGTCAGCAATGGCTGGCTTTTAGATTCTTTCAGAAGATGCATGTTGAGAGAGATGTTCTGTTTGAGGAAAATACTGATGGCTGAAAGAGCCCATGAAAGAGCAAACCAACAAGCTGATGATATGGCCGTTGGGACAATGAAAAGTGAATCATTGTTTATCATGAAAAGTGAGCACAAGAAAATGGTAAATGAGTACAAGTCAATGTCTTTAAAGAAGAAAACAGTTTGTTTCTGATATGTTTTCTTATTTCCCCATGAATGTAAATGCCTGGCCATGGGACAGACATGCAAAGACTGCAGAAAAAAAACACTTTATAATGGCCTGTAAAGCGAAAGAGAAACCACATACGTCACAGTGAGAATGAAAAATTGGTGCCAGAAGGTTCCAGAAGCATTCTAGCCACTGTCACATGGCCAAATGACAACACCAACAGCGACAAGTAGGAACCCAACAAAGTCAATCGTTGTTAAGCTTATCCTAAACATGCTCCACAAAGTCATTATCAATTGTCATGAAAGAACAGTGATGTGTCATAATGATGATGACCAAAGGGTGATAGGAGCACGCCTATTTGGCCACTTGCAAGCAAGAACAAAGGACAGAGGCAAATCATCAAACAAAACAACTGAATTAATTTGGACACTCCCCAATATCACAAAAAAGCCAACGGTTGCCCCACTACCTTTGTCATAGAGGTGCATTGATTAACATCATGTCAATTGAGAAGCTTACTAGTCTGTCTCCTGTGCCATGCCTCGATCTCTCACACATGAAGGTATACACATGGGCTGCTTCTAAAACGTTTGGGAGTCAAGGGTCATTCATAGCGATAATGTGACTTAAAGCAGAATTAGTATAAGCGATGATCCACGGTCTTCAAGGAACTTTGTCTAGTGCATGCCTACTCACTTTTGCCACTGTTGCTGACATGGACTGATAGCTCTCAATTACAACCTTCAAACTCAATATGAAAGTATAAGCCAGTTTCCATTGTTGTTTCATGGCCTAGAAAGGCTGACGATAATTAAAGTGTAACTTCATATCAATGAAGATATTTGCCCTGTTGCCCAGCGGCACCATCGATTTGTCTTTCACTTGCAAGAAGACGGTGAAAAAGAACTAGAAATGCTCTTGAAGCATGACATCATTGAGTGCTCTGCTGGCCCTACACTATAGACTTTGTCCATAGTGGTGGTGCCAAAAAAAGACAGTGAATACGCAGTGCTCATCTGTGCTGATATGCACCAGGCCAACAAAGCAAATGAGAATGAACAACAGCCTGATTCACAAATACCGGACATGATCATGCAACTCAATGGGGCCAAAGATTTTTCTTGTCTTGACCTGAACAAGACCTACCATCAGCTTGAACTGGAAGAGAACTGCAGGTACATTGCTACTTTTTCGAGTCATGTTGGGGTTTATTTGACTACAAAAGATTAAGGTTTGGAGTGTCCTCTGCTGTACAAATATTCCAAGACGTTATACGTAGGATTATTCAGCATGTGACACATGCCTTCATCTACATTTATAATATACTGGTATTTGGTGCAACATGGAAACAGCATGATAAAGCCCTCAAACAAGTGTGTCAATTACTTACAGATGCAGGCCTCACCTGAAATGCCGAAAAGTGTATATTTCATAACACAAAGTTCAGGTTCATAGGACATGTATTTTCTGATAGTGGCATGACTCCTGTCCTGACAAAGCAGGAGCAGTATCAGCCACCAGTCCTCCACAAGATGTCACCATGGTATGGTCGCTGTTGAGCATACCATGGTTTCTTTGTGACTTTTCCACAGTGAGTGCTCCTTTGCGAGATCTGACAAATCGAAATGTCCCGGTCCGATGGTCCACTGAATGTGACCACAGTTTCAAAAACATTAAACATGGAATTAAAAATGCAGCTGAGATGGCTTACTTTGTTCCTAACTTGCACATTGAGATCACTGTTGATGTGGGTTTAGGAGTGATCTATGCTCAGCACAGTAGAAATCCAAATGTTCAGAGGCACATTGTGACATACCCCAGTTGAAGTTTGTCTGACACAGAACATGCTTATTTCCAGCTGGAAAAGGAGAGTCTGGCGGTAGCATGGGCCCCTGAACATTTTCATGTGCTTCTGTATGGAAAGCATTTCATGATCGTCACTGACAACCAGATGTTACTCACCCTTTTCTGCAATCCAAAAGCCAAAATGCCCCCTCACATTGAGAAGTGGGGGTTGCGTCTTCAAGGGTATGACTATACAATTGTGCACAAACCAGGTAAAACTCAAAACCCTGCTGATTATTGCTCATTAGTATCTCCACAGTGGTACACTGTTCCAACCATGAAGAACGGAAACTGGTGGCAGGGGTCCTAAATTCTAGGAGCAAGAGGCCTCACACATCCATAGGATGTCATGCTTCATCATTGGCACTGCTCCCCGTCAGACCGGCACTGCAATGTCTGACGGGCACCACCCCTGGTGGGGGGGGGCTCTTTGCCGGAGATCTTTTTGTATGGTGGTGCCGTGACCCCAAAGGTGAAAGAAGTGTCAGCGGAGATCAAAAGAAAACGTGGTTAAAATTGACTCTCAAAACCGCCACTGACACAATAGTTTTATTAGACCAGATGGACGGTCAGGGCCAAGGTTAAAAAGTATAGAGTGAATATAGGAATTAAGATCAATCACTCTATAGAAAAAATATATCAAAGGGAGGAGTCTGGGGATTCTCCAAAGCCTACCCTCTCATGGGTCAACATGTTTCGCATCCTGGTGGTCCATACGGATCCAGTGATGCTTCACGGATCTACGCTTAGCACTTGACCGATTGTAAACCCCTTTTTTTGCACAGATTTTTGCCACTTTTCTCTCCCGATTGTTCAGCCGTATTGCCAGTACAGGGTTTCTTTTTGTAATAATTTTTCTGCTACTTACATTGGTCTTTAGGAGCATTTAGGGACTATTCTTTGTCCCTTATCACTGATTACCAGCTAGTCTACTCTGATACAGAATTCATTGTTGTACTGGTCACATTTGGATCATCGTGGTCCCTGTGACATTTCCTAGTAGGAACCTGATCTTGTTACTATTACATAATAGATCTCATTGTTACCATACACATTATGTACCTGGATACCTAATTGGTACCTTACCTTTTGTGTTTTACTTCTTCATATCTCCCTTTTAGACTTCATTTAGCGCTGGACCATTGGTCTTTGTGTTCCTAGGAAGCTCGTTCTCTAATTTAGGACGGTAAGCCTGCCTGAGGTAAGCCTGCACTACGAGTAAATGCATGTGTGTTGTTCACGAGTTAACACTTTCACTGTACAGCACGGTCGCCTTCTTTTCCCACGATATACACTGGTTATGATTCGCCCTTACCTTTGTTTAACCTGTGTACTTCTATTTTCAGGGCGACAGTTAGGAATTATCGGTTCCGCATTTATGTAAGTGACTGTTACTTCTCCCAGGTATTTTCTGGCCTTCAGTAACTTGTACACTTTTTAAGGAAGCATATGTGGCCCTTATTAATTAGGAGATACACATAGGGGGTCATTCTAACCCTGGCGGTCGGTGATAAAGCGGCGGCCAACCCGCCAACAGGCAGGCGGTCAAAAAAAAGGAATTCTGACCCTGGCGGGAACCACCAACACAGCCCGCTACTTTAACACTCCGACCGCCACGGCGGGACAGACAACCAGCGCGGCGGTCACCGCCAACAGGCAGGCGGCAGACAATGTACCGCCCACCCTATCACAACTCACCAATCCGCCACCTTTTCCGGGACGGGAGCCCCGCCGATAAAAACACGGCGGAAACAGACTACGAACGGGAAAACGCTCACCTATACACACTCCACGAGGAATCTGGACAGCATGGAACCTGAATTACACATCCTACCAGCTATTGTCTACCTGCTCATCTACCACGAGTACGAACGCCGGCGCAGACGACAACGGTGAGTACTGCACCTACGACACAGGCAAGGGGGGAGGAGGAAAGCTTACGGGCACACACATGCGCCATACACCCATCCCCCCACCACAAATACCTACACCCCAATGCTGAGCAACAAGTCAGAGTGACACCAACCAAACCCCCCGGAATAATGCAAAGACACAAATAAAATGATCTATAAATTATATGTATAAATAGCTCCATTGAAGGTATGGGAAATATGCTAAATAAAAGATACAAAAATAAGGAATGAACATAGTCAACAATATATACATAGGCAATAAGTCCTGCACATTCCGTCAAAGTTCCATAGTCCGTGGGCCAATGTGCACAAACACATGGGCAAAGCCCACACAGGAGACCAGATACCATTGGAGAGAACACTGCTGGGGCATCAGATGATAAAACTACAGGCAACTCAGGGGGAAGGGAAGGGGGGGGACCTCAGCGACATGAGTCCACGACCCCAGATCCACGAGGGGCCTCCATGCCCACTGTGCCATCCTGGGGAGTGCAAAGCAACAGTCTCACAAGTCTCTACAGTAGGTGGCTTGCCCACTGTGCCATCCTGGGGAGTGCAAAGCCACAGTCTCACAAGTCTCTACAGTGGGTGGCTTGCCCACTGTGCCATCCTGGGGAGTGCAAAGCCACAGTTTCACAAGTCTCTACAGTGGGTGGATTGCCCACTGTACCATCCTGGGGAGTGCAAAGCCACAGTCTCACAAGTCTCTACAGTGGGTGGATTGCCCACTGTACCATCCTGGGGAGTGCAAAGCCACAGTCTCTCAAGTCCCTACAGTGGGTGGCATGCCCACTGTTCCATCCTGGGGAGTGCAAAGCCACAGTTTCTCAAGTCTCTACAGTGGGTGGCATGCACACTGTCCCATCCTGGGGAGTGCAAAGCCACAGTCTCTCAAGTTTCTACAGTGGGTGGGTTGCCCACTGGACCATCCTGGGAAGTGCCAAGCCACAGTCCATCAGATGGATTACCGACTCCACTGTTAATGGAGGAGGCATGGTGCCCAGAGTGCTACCTGAAGCCCTGCTCGACACAGACCCGGCACTGTCAATGGGCCAGCGGTGCTTGAGATGAAGGGACCAGCGGAGCGGTGCTTGACAGGAAGGGCCCAGCGGAGCGGTGCTTGAGACGGCGGGCCCAGCGGAGCGGTGCTTGACAGGAAGGGCCCAGCGGAGCGGTGCTTGAGACGGCGGGCCCAGCGGAGCAGTGCTTGAGATGAAGGGCCCAGCGGAGCAGTGCTTGAGATGAAGGGCCCAGCGGAGCGGTGCTTGAGACGGCGGGCCCAGCGGAGCGGTGCTTGACAGGAAGGGCCCAGCGGAGCGGTGCTTGAGACAGCGGGCCCAGCGGAGCGGTGCTTGAGATGAAGGGCCCAGCGGAGCGGTGCTTGAGATGAAGGGCCCAGTGGAGCGGTGCTTGACAGGAAGGGCCCAGCGGAGCGGTGCTTGAGACGGCGGGCCCAGCGGAACGGTGCTTGAGATGAAGGGCCCAGCGGAGCGGTGCTTGACTGGAAGGGCCCAGCGGAGCGGTGCTTGAGACGGCGGGCCCAGCGGAGTGGTGCTTGACAGGAAGGGCCCAGCGGAGCGGTGCTTGAGATGAAGGGCCCAGCGGAGCGGTGCTTGAGACAGCGGGCCCAGCGGAGCGGTGCTTGACAGGAAGGGCCCAGCGGAGCGGTGCTTGAGATGAAGGGCCCAGCGGAGCGGTGCTTGACAGGAAGGGCCCAGCGGAGCGGTGCTTGAGATGAAGGGCCCAGCGGAGCGGTGCTTGACAGGAAGGGCCCAGCGGAGCGGTGCTTGAGACGGCGGGCCCAGCGGAGCGGTGCTTGAGATGAAGGGCCCAGCGGAGTGGTGCTTGAGATGAAGGGCCCAGCGGAGCGGTGCTTGACAGGAAGGGCCCAGCGGAGCGGTGCTTGAGACGGCGGGCCCAGCGGAGCGGTGCTTGAGATGAAGGCCCAGCGGAGCGGTGCTTGAGATGAATGGCCCAGGGGAGCGGTGCTTGAGATGAAGGGCCCAGCGGAGCGGTGCTTGAGACGGCGGGCCCAGCGGAGCGGTGCTTGACAGGAAGGGCCCAGCGGAGCGGTGCTTGAGACGGCAGGCCCAGCGGAGCGGTGCTTGAGATGAAGGGCCCAGCAGAGCGGTGCTTGAGACGGCGGGCCCTGTTCAGCGGTGCTCCTCCCGGCGGAGCCCTGTTCAGCGGTTCTTGTGCCGTCGGGGCCCTGTTCAGCGGTTCTTGTGCCGTCGGGGCCCTGTTCAGCGGTGCTCCTCCCTGCGGGGCCCTGTTCAGCGGTTCTTGTGCCGGCGAGGCCCTGTTCAGCGGTGCTCCTCCCGGCGGGGCCCTGTTCAGCGGTGCTCCTCCCGGAGGGGACCTGTTCAGCGGTGCTTCTCCCGGCGGGGCCCTGTTCAGCGGTTCTTGTGCCGGCGGGGCCCTGTTCAGCGGTGCTCCTCCCGGCGGGGCCCTGTTCAGCGGTGCTCCTCCCGGCGGGGCCCTGTTCAGCGGTGCTCCTCCCTGCGGGGCCCTGTTCAGCGGTGCTCCTCCCAGCGGGGCCCTGTTCAGCGGTTCTTGTGCCGGTGGGGCTCTGTTCAGCGGTGCTCCTCCCGGCGTGGCCCTGTTCAGCGGTGCTCCTCCCTGCGGGGCCCTGTTCAGCGGTGCTCCTCCCGGCGGGGCCCTGTTCAGCGGTTCTTGTGCCGGCGGGGCCCTGTTCAGCGGTGCTCCTCCCGGCGGGGCCCTGTTCAGCGGTGCTTGTCCTGTGTGTCTAGGGAGCCAGACCTGGGCAAGACTTTCCGCTCATTCGCCATCCGAACTTGCGGTCACGGGGCCCTCCTGTGATGGAATCCTGGGCTCGTGGGTGTCGTCCGGCACAACCGGAATGGGGCTGGTGGGGCCCTCCTGGGCAGCTCGCCTGCTGCCTGACTTCTCCGCCCTGCTGCCCTTGCCCTCCTTCGCTGAAGCTCTGTGGCCCTTGCCTCCCTTGGATGATGTGGCAGGTGACGGGGCAAGGCTACTGTCCTTGGTGGCAGCCGTCCCAGTCTTGTCGCGCCGGCCCTTTTTCTTTTTTGTCCTCTTCCCAGGGGGTGGGCTGGCTGTCCCCTTGCTGCTGGCCGATGTTCCTGCCCTAGGAACTGGTGGACTCCAATAGCCCTGCACTATGGTCACAGTAGATGCAGGGCTGGTGGTGGCTGAGGTGCTTTTTTTACTCTTACCAGATGGAGGGGGTGGGTCAGTGATTGGAACGAGCTCAAGGTTGGAAAGGAAAAGGACTTTGGAAGGACAGTGACGGGTAGGTGTAGTGGGTATGGGAGTGGAGGAAGAGGATGTGGTTGTAGGAGAGTCAAGTGTGCTGTCTTTGGGTGCAGGTGCTTGTGACGGAGGCTGTCGTGAGGTGGATGGCTGTTGGGTGGGTGGCTGCCTGCGTTTGTGTGCTTTGGGAGAGGGGGTGACAGACACACTGGGAGAGGACACAGGGGACGTGTAAATGGCAGTGGGGGTGGTGACTGCACGTGTGCGGACTGTAATGGAGGGTGTGCTGGTGATGGTAGTACTGGCTGATGGTGGTGTGCATGCAGGTGTGAGTGGAGACGTCACAGGGAGGGAGGAGGGAGATGAGGAGGTGGGGGACACAGAGGTGGTAGTGACTGTTGGCATGTCTGCATCTGGATGTTGCTTGGGTGAATGCTTGTGGGATCTGTGGTGCTTATGTCTGGATGAGCTGCCCTTGGGTGTAGAGGTGTGTGCAGGCTGGTCTGATGGTGTGGATGGGATAGTTAGAGGAACAGGAGACTGGGTGTAGGGAGTCAGAAGAGGAAGGCTGGAGACAGGGACAATGGCTGCTGTCAGTGCTGAGGCCAGAGCGTTGAACGATCGCTGATGGGCAGCCTGACCCGAATGAATGCCCTCCAGGTATGCATTGCTCCGATGCACCTCTCTTTCTACACCCTGGATGGCATTCAAAAGGGTAGACTGCCCAACAATGAGTGTCCTGAGGAGGGCAATGACCTCCTCACTGAGGGCAGCAGGGGTAACTGGGGCAGGGCCTGAGGTGCCTGGGGCGAAGGAGATGCCGCCTTCCTGGCCGAGCGGGCACGGAGCGAAGGCTGAGGGGCTGCTGGGAGGGTGGGGCTGGTGCGCTGGGTGGCGGCTGTACCTGTTGTGGCGGTGGGCACGGATGTTGCCGCCACCGCTAGGGAGCTCCCTTCCGAGGACGTGTCGGTGTCGCTGACGTCTCCACGGGTCCCCGTTGTGGAGCTCCACTCGCCCTCCATCTCACTGGTGTACTCGGAGTCTGTTGTATGGCCCTCCGGGCCCATGTGAGATGCAGCTCCCTCGTGCGCCAATGCCACTTCTCCTCCGCCTGATGATGCTAATGCACACATGAACAGGAAGACAAAGAAAATGGGGGGGGGAGAAATGAAGACAGGTTGAGTGCATGCATTGGCAACACCGTTGTCGGAGAGGACAGACGCAGAAGCCCCCTGAATTAGGCCGTGCAATCGGGGTACACTACTCAGTTATTGTGACTAGGCCTACAGGTCTATGGACGACAAATGCACACATGGGTGAGGCCGGACCATGGATAGCTGTACTTGGCACCCTATAGAGGTGGGGGGCGGGGGCACAGGGCCGTGTCTAACGGAGGGGCCTAGCCTACAGAATGCGCCCTGGCCTGGAGATAGCCACAGCCCTCCTCCCCCACCCAGACACCTTCACTGCGCGCAAAGATAGCATAATGTGCTGATACTCACCCCCTTGTGTCTGCTGTGATGTCCTCACGCGCCCATCCAAATCGGGGTAGGCCACCGCCAGGATCCGGGACATCAGGGGGGTCAATTGGCGGCTGGCACCCCTCCTACATTGGGAGGCCATCCCCAGCAGTGACTCGGCGGTCTTTCTGGTCCCGCGGCGGATGTCCTCCCACCTCTTTCGGCAGTGGGTGCCCCGTCTGTTGTGGACCCCCAGGGCCCGGACATCCTTGGCGATGGCACGCCAAATGTCGATCTTCTGATGGGCCCTGACCTATGTGACATGTACAGGGTGGTAAAGGAATTCGCATCAGTTTTCTGCCTGGTCAATGTGAGTGGCCCCCCCCTCCCCAACCTTGCCATGTGGCACATGCTCTCATTTTTCGTGCGTTGCACTCCTCATTCGCTCCCCTCCCCACCATCTTACATACACCGCACTCAACACAGTCATAGCCCATTCAACGTGCACACTGTGTACTAACCTGTTGGTCTGGAGGACCGTAGAGTAGCGCATACTGGGGGAGGACCCCATCAACAAGTGTCTCCAATTCTTCGGAAGTGAAGGCAGGGGCCCTTTCCCCAGTCGCAGCAGCCATTGTATCTCCCAGACCGAGGTCACAGCAGCACTTGCAGTATAGGTCCTCTCCTGTGGATGATCAGGTCTCGAGTGATTAATCAGATAGAAAATGGCGGTCACGCCCGCGGCGGTGAGTACCGCGGCGGTGCGTACCGCGACCGCCGGCGCACATCGTCATTGGCTCCTGAGACCCATAGGGTTCAATGTTAACCAATGCTGCTTTGCGCCGCGGTCTTCGACCGCCTACCGCCACGGTGTGCCACGCCAGCGCAGTGACCTCACATTCCACTGTCACACTTCACAGGTCAGACAGCCGCCATTTCAAGGGCCCACATGGCATGATTTCTACTGCGTCACACAGGCCTAGGCCTTGCATTGCCACTCATACAAGCCTTTCAATGCATAGCGATTCGTGTACTGTGCAAGCTGTGTGAACGAACCTGTGGGTTGCTTGACTCTGTGCTCCATGTTGTCCTTCCTAGGCACCGTCCGCTGGGACTTGCGAGGAGAAGGATGAATCCTCCCGTGTACCGACCGCTGGTGGACCTGTCGACAATGGAAGAACGACATATCCTACTTACATACAGGCTTGACAGAGCAACTATACATGAACTATGTGCCCAGCTGGAGCCAGACCTGATGTCCCCCATCCGCCAACCCACAGGGATTCCCCCTCTGGTGCAGGTTCTGTCAGTACTCCATTTTTGGGCAAGTGGGTCTTTTCAGACAACAGTGGCCATATCATCTGGGATGTCTCAGCCTATGTTTTCTAAGGTTTTGTCCAGAGTGTTGTCTGCCCTGATGAAATACATGCGGAGCTACATTATTTTCCCTGAGTTGGGCGAATTGGCTACAGTGAAGGGTGATTTCTATGCCCTTGGACATATCCCCAACATCATTGGTGCCATTGATGGGACCCATGTGGCTTTGGTTCCCCCCAAAGAAAGTGAGCAGGTGTACAGAAACAGGAAAAGTTATCATTCGATGAATGTCCAGGTGGTCTGTTTGGCTGACCAGTACATCTCCCATGTAAATGCCAAGTTTCCTGGGTCAGTGCATGACGCGTATGTCATGCGAAATAGCAGCATTCCTTATGTGATGGAACAGCTACAGAGACACCGTGTGTGGCTAATTGGTGACTCTAGTTACCCCAACCTGTTGTGGCTACTGACCAGGGCAGAGGAACGGTACAATGAGGCCCATGGGCGAACTAGGAGGATCATAGAAAGGACCTTCGGGGTCCTGAAGGCCAGGTTTAGGTGCCTGCATATGACAGGGGGATCCCTCATGTACTCACCAAAGAAGGTGTGCCAGATCATCGTGGCCTACTGTTCTGTCAGTACTCCATTTTTGGGCAAGTGGGTCTTTTCAGACAACAGTGGCCATATCATCTGGGATGTCTCAGCCTATGTTTTCTAAGGTTTTGTCCAGAGTGTTGTTTGCCCTGATGAAATACATGCGGAGCTACATTATTTTCCCTGAGGTGGGCGAATTGGCTACAGTGAAGGGTGATTTCTATGCCCTTGGACATATCCCCAACATCATTGGTGCCATTGATGGGACCCATGTGGCTTTGGTTCCCCCCAAAGAAAGTGAGCAGGTGTACAGAAACAGAAAAAGTTATCATTCGATGAATGTCCAGGTGGTCTGTTTGGCTGACCAGTACATCTCCCATGTAAATGCCAAGTTCCCTGGGTCAGTGCATGACGCGTATGACATGCGAAATAGCAGCATCCCTTATGTGATGGAACAGCTACAGAGACACCGTGTGTGGCTAATTGGTGACTCTGGTTACCCCAACCTGTCGTGGCTACTGACCAGGGCAGAGGAACGGTACAATGAGGCCCATGGGCGAACTAGGAGGATCATAGAAAGGACCTTCGGGGTCCTGAAGGCCAGGTTTAGGTGCCTGCATATGACAGGGGGATCCCTCATGTACTCACCAAAGAAGGTGTGCCAGATCATTGTGGCCTGCTGTATGCTTCACAATCTTGCATTGCGACGCCAGGTGCCTTTTCTGCAGGATGATGGTCCAGATGGTGGTGTTGTAGCAGCTGTGGAGCCTGTGGAGAGTGAAGAGGAGGAAGACGACGGGGACGACACGGACAACAGGGATACAGTCATACAACAATATTTTCAGTAGCACACAGGGAAGAATCAGCCACCCCATTTTACATTTACTTAAGGCCTCATGCGTCTCCACTGTCTGTGTTTCCCCCCAGTTCCTGTTGACTGATTTGTGACTTTCCCTTCCCTTTTCAGAGCTGTATGACCCACTGCCTGACTTCTGCTTTCTTTGCCCATGGACTAAAGCTTATTGAAATTGGTATGTTGTCATCACAAAGTAACTGGACATTATTGCACCGTTATGTGTAATACATTTGTTAAGAATACAAGCAGACTCCTGTTTTTTTAAGTGGAATAAGTGATTTATTTTAAGTGCTACATATAGGTACATGATTGGGAAACGGTGATGGGTGGGGGTGGAGTAATGTCCATGGCAGAGTCCAGTTCTCAGTCGCACAGGTGCATTGTCCATATGCCTGTGGAAGGATGGAGCAGGGGCAGTTCAAGGTTGGACAGGGTGACAATGTGGGACAGTGGGATGACATCAGGGGGTATCTTAGGCTGGCGGGGGTCTTGCAATCCTACTCTGTCTTCTTGTGAGATCTCAGGTTCCGCTTGCGGGGTGGTTCTTCTTCTGCAGGAGGTGGGGTTCTGGGGCCTGTTGTTGTGTGGGGGCCTCCTGTCCACTAGCGCCGGCGGAGGTGGTAGGCTGTTCCTGGACTGGGCTAGTGACAGGGGCCTTTGGGGTGCCACATGGTCCCGCAATGTGGTGACGATCTGGGTAAGGGCCACGACGATGGTCCCCATTGCGGAACCGATGTTCCTCAGTTCCTCCCTGAACCCCATGTACCGTTCCTCCTGCAGTTCCTGGATCTCCTGGAACCGGGCCAGTACCGTCGCCATCGTCTTCTGGGAGTGGTGGTATGCTCCCATGATGGAGGAGAGGGCCTCTTGGAGAGTCGGTTCCACGGCCTGTCCCCCCCCTGTCGCACAGCAGCCCTCCCAGTTCCCCTGTGTTCCTGGGCCTCTGTCCCCTGGACAGTGTGCCCACTACCACTGCCCCCAGGTCCCTGTTGTTGTTGGGGTGGTGGGTCAACCTGGGTGCCCTGTAGTGGTGGACACACCGCTGATTTACGTGTCCTGGAGACAGAGGCATGGGCCCGCTGGGTGGGAGCTGTGCTGGTGTTCCCAGAGGGGGTTGGGTCTGGTGTAGCCTGTGGCTGTCTGTGGGGAACCGACTGTCCAGAGGTCCCCGATGGGCCAGGCTGGTCATCTGGCTCCAGGGAGACAGAGCTGCTGTCATCGCTGGGGGCCTCTTCTGTTGGTGGTGTGGACATCTCTGGACCCTCCGTGGTGGTGTGGTGGCGTTCGGGTCCTGCAGGGGTATAAAGGTATGGTTATTGCTTCTGTGTGTGGCATTTTGTGTGATGGGTGGGTGTCCGTGTACCCAAGTGCAGGCATTCCCTTGTGGGGGCTTTTGTGAGGGTGGCTTGTGGGGGTGATGTGTGTGTGCAGTGGGCATGCTTTGGTGATGGGTGTCCATGCTTTGTGGTCGCATGCAGGGCTTGGTGTTGGGATGGGTGGGTTGTGATGGTGAGCCTTTTGCTAGGTGTTGGTGTGATGGGGGAGGGGGTGAGGGTGAGGGTATGATTTGGCATGCAGGTGAGGTGGGGGTGGGAAGCAGTAGTGAAGATTTGCCTTACCAGAGTCCATTCCTCCGCCTACTCCTGCGAGGCCCTCAGGATGCAGGATGTGCAAGACTTCCTCCTCCCATGCGGTAAATTCGGGGGGAGTAGGTGGGGGTCCGCCGCCAGTCTTCTGCACCGCAATGTTGTGCCTTGATACCATGGAACGCAGCTTCCCAGGTAGGTCGTTCCATCTCTTCCTGATGTCCTCCCGATTGCGTGGATGCTGTCCCACCGCGTTAACCCTGTCCACTATCCTTTGCCATAGCTCCATCTTCCTGGCAATTGTGGTGTGCTGCACCTGTGCCCCGAAGAGCTGGGGCTCTACACGGACTATTTCCTCCACCATGACCCTGAGTTTGGCGTCACTGAACCTGGTGTGTCTTTGGGGTGTCATGGGGTGGTGTGGTTGAGGTGTGGGGTGGCGTTTGTGGTGATGAGTGTGGTGCGTGTGGTGGTGTGTGGTGTTTGGTGCGTGGATTCTGTGTGGGTGATGGTGTTGTGTGCCTCTGTGTTGTGTGATTGTCTATTCTGTGCTCTCTCTCTAGCCTTCGTCAATATTTTCGGGTCGGTGATGTGGGTGTGTGTTTTATATTGTGTTGGGTGTGTGGGAGTGGTGTTAGTATGTGTATCAGGTGTGTGTATTTTAAACTGACCAATGTGGCTGAGTTTTCTATGTGTGTGTGTATTTTGACCGCGCCGGTGTGTACCGCCAATGGAATACCGCGTTTGAAAGACCGCCGCGTGGATTTGTGGGTCGGAATGGTATGGGCGTATTTCTGTTGGCGTGACGGTGGAGGTTTGGTCATCGCCATTTTTGCGCTGACCTTTGGTTGGGCAGACTTTTGTGGATGTCGGGTTTTTGGCGGTTTGCCAGTTGCGGGTCAGAATGACCGTGGCGGTTTACCGCGGCCGCGGCAGTGTTATGGTGGTCTTCTGACCGGCGGTAAGCGCCTTTTACCACCGAGGTCAGAATGACCCCCTTAGTCATTTAGGTCCTGATGAAGCATCACTGGATCCGTATGGACCACCAGGATGTGAAACATGTTGACCCATGAGAGGGTAGGCTTTGGCGAATCCCCAGACTCCTCCCTTTGATATATTTTTTTCTATAGAGTGATTGATCTTAATTTCTATATTCACTCTCATGACTATAGTTTTTAACCTTGGCCCTGACCGTCCATCTGGTCTAATAAAACTATTGTCTCAGTGGCGGTTTTGAGAGTAAATTTTAACCACGTTTTCTTTTGATCTCTGCTGACACTTCTTTCACCTTTGGGGTCACGGCAGCACCATACAAAAAGATCTCCGGCAAAGAGCCCCCCCCACCAGGGGTGGTGCCCGTCAGACATTGCAGTGCCGGTCTGACGAGGAGCAGTGCCAATGATGAAGCATGACATCCTATGGATGTGTGAGGCCTCTTGCTCCTAGAATTTAGGACCCCTGCCACCAGTTTCCGTTCTTCATGGTTGGAACAGTGTATCACTTATATTTTGATGTATCCACTAGGAGGATATACACTGGACCATTATTCCTCCTGATCCCTCTCTTTTTTTGAGTATCTCCACAGTGGCACAGTTCAAAGTCAAAAACTGCAAAGGTATACATCAACTTCATTGTAAAATCCAGCACTCATGAAGCTCTATGCACTGAGCAGGTCATTGCAGTTACTAATGCTGATAAGGACCTGTGTGTCTATAAAGACATTATTACAGCCCAGTCCTGGAGATGGAGTATTCAACCTTGAAGGGCGATGTTGTATTTAAAAAATATTGCAATGTTCAAGAACAGTCTGTAAATAAAAAAGGGATTCTGCTAATAGGATCCCAGATTTTCATAACTGCGAGTTTAAGACAGCAAGTTATTGAACTCGCCCATGAAGGCCATCGTGGCATTGTGGCCACTAAGAGAGCATTGATGGATCTTCGCCAATATTTATACTCTGTTTGCACTGGATTTGCGTCTTTTTCTTCATGCAAATCTGGCACAAACTTAATTCCATATTTATATTTTGGCACTAGACATATCTAGCACCAAAATATTGGAGATAACAACCTTTTTTGCCTGCGGAAAACTACCTTACCTCAATGAGATGCAAGCTAGGCGTACCCGGGTAAAAAAAGTCTAAAAGCCCCTAGCACCTTATTTATCCTCCTGTGCAAAAATGACGCACGGGTAGAGGAGGGCCTTAAATATTGGCAGAAAGCCTGCTTAGCTCCATTATTTAATGCCTGGGTATGGGCAGGCGTAAGGGGACCTGTAGGCAGATTTCCATAGCCGGAGACCATGGAAATTGCCCACAGGTGCCCTTCTCTGTACCCAGGGACACCTCCACCCACCCCTGCCCTCACCAGGAGGTCACCCACAGATGGGGGACCCATCCGAAGGTAAGTACAGGTGGTATTTTCTTTTTCTATCCAATGCCGCTCAGGGGCCCTGACTTGGGGCCACCTGCACAGCGCTGGCCCCAATGGCCATACCCAGAGGACATTCATCCCCTCAGCATGGCCATTGGGGTGGTGGGCATGGCTTCTGTGTTTATTAAGAAAATGGCGCTACACTGCTTAGAGGCAGTTTTTTTGCCTCTAAACGGTGTAGCGCCATGATTTGCCGCACAAGCCCTCGTTCGCCCCTTTGCCTCCCAGTCCCTGTTTGCATCCTTTGAAAGGATGCTAAGAGGGCCTTCGTGACGGATAGTGACATTCCATAAATATGGCACCCAGTTGGCGCCTAGGAATGGCGTGAGTCAGCGATATACATTTTACCGCAAACCTGTGCTACAGCAGGTTTGCAGCAAAAAGTACAAATCTGCCCCCTTGTGTGGTTCCCTCGCTTGAATGAGAGCGAGGAGTGAGAACTAAAGAAGTGTCATTTATGCAACTGCCTGTCTCCCAAGATGACCCAGCATCCCTTAACAGTTGTGTGGGAAAAAAAATACTCTGAATTTCTTTGGCCTTCTGGCCAATGGACATCACCTTACGGTGATCATTGATAAACATTCAAAAGTCATTGAGCGGCTAGATAACATCTTTGCAGTGTGAGCTATACCAGACATTCTCAAGTCTGACAATGGTCCACAGTTCAACAGCAAGGAGATCAAGGAGTTTCTAGCCGATCTTAACTTCAAATATCAGAAAAGCAAACCTTTGTGTCCTCAAATCAACTGTGTCGTGGAATGATTTGTGGGAACCATGAAAAGGTGATTCAACGTGCATCAGTAGAGGGACTTAATCTGAGTTAGGCATTTTGCCAAGCCCTTCTTGCTTATCGATCAACCCTTCATTCCACTAAGAGTCCTGACACTCTGATGTTCAGCAGAGCCATTAGAACCAAACTACCGTAGTGGAACCCTAATCAAACTGTACATGATGATGTGATTTGTGCTACTAACGCTGCTCAGAAGCATCAGATGAAGATGTTTGCTGACCAGCCTCAACAAACTCGACAGTCTGTGTTCAGTGAAGTTGATTTGGTTCTCTTCAAACAAAATCAAAAGTGAAAGACAGATCCTCCTTTTTATTTTGGACCTTTAAAGGTTGTGACAGGAAAGGAACATCACAAAACAAAATAAAATGATGGACGGAGTGTTGAAACTTTTCCAACACTCACCCCCAGTCACAGATCGGGGTTTAATCCATTATTATTTTGCTCGCCACGTCACCCCAGTTTGAACCAAGCCATATGCAAATCAGTCTTGACCATGTTCCCTATGGGAACAGTCCAGCCCGAACTGCTATGCCAGGTCCTCCCTGGACAGGAAACAAGCATCCTGGGACCGGTTTCATTGGTATCACCCTTCATCAGCCAGGCTAGCTTGATTCCAGTGGCGCAGCGAGCTGGGTCCAAACTGGGGTGGCATGGTGAGCAAAAGAACGATGTATTAAACCCAGATCTGTGACTGGGGGTTAGTGTTTGCATTGTTCAGCACTCCGTACATCATCCTTTTGTGTGACAGGAAAGGGACATATGATAACAGCACCTTGTTCTGGTAAATCCATTACAAGGACCTCATCACACTTCAGGCATTTGTCTCCTCGATCATCAATCCCTACAGATTACAGGGAAACTGCCCCACCTGAAGGTGCTAATAATAACCCCGTACTCCTGGGGTCCACCTCGGGCACAGCTCAACTACATCCTGCCATGTGGTGTGGCAGAACTGTACGAGCACCTAGATGGCTGATCAAAGAAGTGTGATGCTGTTATTTGTTCATATCTTTTGTTTATGTCTTTTTTTTAACAAAGAGGGAGATGTAGGGGGTCATTACGACATTGGCGGTAAAAGCCGCTTACCGCCATGCAGAAGACCGCCAATACACCGCCGCGGAATTCCGCCACAGCTATTATGACACACATCTCGGAAACCTCCAAAATTCAGACACCCACACAACTCCGCCACACCAAAGGTCAGTGTTAAACTGGCGAAAACAAAACCTCCACCTCCACGGCAACAGAAACACGCCCATGCTATTACGACCTACGAATCCACGCGGCGGTCTTTCAACCGCGGTATTCCATTGGCAGTACACACCGCCGCGCTCAAAATACACACACATCTCCAAAACACCGCCACGTTGGACAATTCAAAATACACACACCTGATACACATACAAACACCACTCCCACACACCAAACACAATATAAAACACACACCCACATCACCCACAAACCCTTACGACCAAAAATTAGTCACGAAGGCCAGAGAGACAGCACTGATTAGACAATCCCACCAGACAGAGGCACACAACACCATCACCCACACACTATCCACGCACAAAACACTACACACCACTACACATCACTACACTCATCACCACATAACCACCTCACATCACTACACTCATCACCACATAACCACCTCACACATCACACACACCACCCCATGGCACACCAAAGACACCCCCGCTTTTCCGAGGAGGAGCTCAGGGTCATGGTGGAGGAAATCGTACGGGTAGAGCCACAGCTATTTGGCTCACAGGTGCAGCACACATCCATAGCCAGGAAGATGGAGCTATGGCGCAGAATAGTTGACAGGGTCAACGCAGTGGGACAGCACCCAAGAAATCGGGAGGACATCAGGAAGAGGTGGAACGACCTACGGGGGAAGGTGCGTTCAGCAGTCTCCAGGCACAACATCGTGGTACAGCGGACTGGCGGCGGACACCCACCTCCTCCCCCACAACTAACAACATGGGAGGAGCAAGTCTTGACCATCATGCATCCAGAGGGCCTCGGAGGAGTCGGTGGAGGAATGGACACTGGTAAGTCTAATCTTAACTATCAGATCCCCCACCCTACCTGCATGCTATCGCACACCCCCACCCTCACCCCCTCACCTATCACTCCAACTCCTCACTAATGTACTAATAACACAAACCACCCATCCCAACACCAAACCCTGCATGACACAACTAAGCATGGTCACCCCTCACCAAAGCATGCTCACTGCACATACCCAGAATAACCCCCTAACCATCATCACACAAGCCCCCACACAGGAATGCTAGCACTGGGGTACACAAACACCCACCCATTGCACACCATGACACACACACATGCAATAATCATGCTCTTATGCCCCTGCAGGATCACGAAGGACTGTCACCACACCGGAGGGTCCAGACATCTCCATTCCACCCACAGAAGAGGCCCACAGTGACGATAGCAGCTCTGCCCTACTGGAGCCTGATGACCAGCCCGGACCATCGTGGGCCTCGGGACAGTCGGTTCCCCTTGCACAGGCACAGCCCAACACTGACCTTCCACCCTCTGGTAACACCAGCACAGCACCCACCCAGCGGGCCCAAACCTCCGTACCCAGGACAGGTCAATCAGCTGTGTGTCCACCACTACAGGGAACCCAGGATAACCCACCACCCCAACAACAACAGGGACCTGGGGGCAGTGGTAGTGGGCACACAGTCCAGGGGACGGAGGCACAGGAACACAGGGGAACTGGGAGGGCTGCTGTGCAACAGGGGGCGGACAGGCCAAGGGAACCCACGAGGCCCTATCCTCCATCATGGGAGCATACCACCACTCCCAGGAGACGATGGCGACGGTCCTGGTCAAGTTTCAGAAGACCCAGCGCCTGCAGGAGGAACAGTATTTGGGCTTCAGGTAGGGGCTCAGGACCATCAGCTCCGCCTTGGGCACCATCGTAGGGGTGCTGAAGGACATGCAGCACACCTTGAGGGACACCGTGGCACTGCAAGGGGCCCCTGACACTAGCCAGGACGATGAACTGCCCACCACCTCCGCCGGCGCTAGTGGACAGGACGCCCCACCACAGGACCACCACACCAGCACCCCACCCCCTGCAGATGGACAACCACGACGCAAGCGGTCCCTGAGATCCAGGAACAGGACAGAGCAAGATGGCAAGACCCCCGCCAGGAAATGAGACCACCCTGATTGTTCCCCCACCGTACCACTTTGTTACCCTGTCCATACTATAACTGCCCCAGCTACACTTCCTATGCCCAGATGGGCAGTGCACCTGTGAGACTAATAGACTGGACTCTGCCATGGACATTCCTCCACCATCACCCATCACCATTTTACAACCCCCCTCCATTTTTGAGCACTTAAATAAACACCCTTGAACCACAAAACATTCTGGAGTCAGTCTATGATTTTGCAAAATGTATTATCAATGACAGTGTCAAAATGCTTTTTTAGTTGTTAAGGCAACATACCAATGTCACACATCACAAGTCCTTGAAGGATGCATGCAGATGACACGCGTTGGTAACCACACCTGTGAAACCGTAATGGAAAGGAACAACTCAGTTACCAAATAATCCCATTAAATTACACACAGGATAGAGTAAGACGTGTGACAGTGAATGTAATGTTAAAAATGAAAATGTTCTCACCTGTGTGTCACTGGAAATATTGCTGTATGACTGACTCCCTGTTGTCGTTGTCTTCTTCCTCAGCTTCCTCCTCATCACTGTCCACAGGCTCCACAGGCTCCACAGCTGCCACAACACCGTCATCTGGACCATCATCCTGCAGAAAAGGCACCTGGCGTCGCAAAGCAAGATTGTGAAGCATCGAGCAGGCGATGATGATCTGGCACACCTTCTTTGGTGAGTAGAATAGGGAACCACCTGTCATATGGAGGCATCTGAACCTGGCCTTCAGGAGGCCGAAGGTGCGTTCGATCACCCTCCTATTCCGCCCATGGGCCTCATTGTAGCGTTCCTCTGCCCTGGTCCTCGGATTCCTCACTGGGATCAATAGCCAGGACAGGTTGGGGTAACCAGAGTCCCCTAATAGCCACACACGGTGCCTCTGGAGTTGACCCATCATATCAGGGATGCTGCTATTCCGCAGGATGTATGCGTCATGCACTGAGCCAGGGAACGTAGCATTTACCTGGGAGATGTACTGGTCTGCCAAACAGACCATCTGTACATTCATGGAATGATAACTCTTCCGGTTCCTGTACACCTGTTCACTCCTGTGGGGGGGGACCAGAGCTACATGGGTCCCATCAATAGCACCTATGACGTTGGGGATAGGTCCAAGGGCATAGAAGTCACCTTTCACTGTAGCCAAATCTTCCACCTCAGGGAAAATGATGTATCTCCTTACGTGTTTCAGCAGGGCAGACAACACTCTGGACAGCACACTGGAAAACATAGGCTGGGACATCCTGATGCCATGGCCACTGTTGCCTGAAAAGACCCACTAGCAAGGAAATGGAGCACTTACAGCACCTGCACGTCAGGGGGGATTCCAGTGGGATGGCGGATTGGTGACATCAGGTCTGGCTCCAACTGGGTACATAGTTCCAGGATTGTGGCATGGTCAAACCTGTAGGATTAAATGTCGCTCCTCCATTGTCAATAGGTCCACCAGCGGTCGGTACACCGGAGGATTCCGCCATCTTCTTAAATGTCCCAGCTGACGGTGTCTAGGAAGGACAACAGCGAGGATCGAGTCAACTTTTTTCCAGGTATGTACCCACAGTTACACAGAACACGACACCAAACACAAAACCCTTCCTGTATGTGTGTTGAGTGTAGGCCTAGCTATGTGTGACGCAGAAGTAAATGAAGCCATGTGGGCCCCAGAAATGGCTGCCTGACCTCTAAACTGGGACAATGGGATTGTGGGGTAACTGCGTTGCCATTGCACACCGTTGCGGTAGGCGGTCGTAGACCGTGGCGCGATGCTGCATTGGTTAACATTGGACCCTATGGGTCCCAGGAGCCAATGAGGAAGTGCGCTGGCGGTGATGATACGCACCACCGCGGACGTCACTGCCGCGGACGTCACCGCCATTTTCTAGCTGTTCAATCACTAGATACCTGATCCTGATCCGGAGAGGACCTACACTGCAAGTGCTGCTGTGACCTCGGTCTGGAAGCGACAATGGCTGCTGCGTCTGGGGAAAGGGCCCATGCCTTCACTGCTCAGGAGTTGGAGAAACTGGTAGACGGGGTCCTCCCCCAGTACACGCTACTCTACGGTCCTCCAGACCAACAGGTTAGTGCATAGGTAGCACGTTGTATGGGCTAGGCCTGGGTGGAGAGGGCTGGTTGGAAGAGGGAAGGGGGCAGAGTTCAGGGTACATTAATGCATGTGAATTAATGTGCCACATGGCTAGGGTAGGGAGGGGGGCCACGCACATCGACGGTGCGGTTGTTAATGACTTCTCTTCTTCCCTTGTGCATGTCATGTAGGTCAGCGCCCACCAGAAGAAGGACATTTGGCGTGCCATCGCCAAGGACGTCCGGACCCTGGGGGTCCACCAGAGACGGGGCACCCACTGCCGTAAAAGATGGGAGGACATTCGCCGCTGGAGCAAGAAGACGGCAGAGGCTCAGCTGGGGATGGGCTCCCAACGTGGAAGGGGTGCCCATCGCACCTTGACGACCCTGATGTTCTGGATCCTGGCGGTGGCCTACCCAGAGTTGGATGGGCACTTGAGGGCATCACAGCAGACACAAGGGGGTGAGTACAACATCATTCTGTGGACTTTGTGCGCAGTGGAGGGGTCTGGGTGGGGGAGGAGGCCTGTGGGTGTACCTAGGCCAGGCAGAAATAGGTAGACTAGGCCCCTCCGTAATGCAGGCCATGTGGCACTCTACCCCACCGCAGTAGAGTGCCAAGTACAGGTATAGATGCCCCTGTGGCATCCATGTGTGCAGATGTCCACCATAGCCATGTAGGCCAGATCCCAGAAATTGCATCTGCAGAGGCCAGGAGCACGGCATAGTGCAGGGGGCAGCTGTGTCTGTATTGTCCGCCAACGGTAGCGGTATTCCATGCACTCAACCTGTCTTTCTTCTGTTTCCGCCCCCCCCCTTTTTGTGCTCTCCCTGTTCTTTAGTGCATCAGCATCATCAGGCGGAGGTACAGTGGCACCGGAGCACGAGGGAGCTGCATCCCACATGGCCATGGAGGGCCACACCACGGACTCAGAATGCACCAGTGGGACGGATAGCGAGGGGAGCTTCACGTCGGCCACCGGATCACCAACCAGCGACACTGACTCGTCCGCCGATGGGAGCTCCCTTGTGGTGGCGGCACCATCTGTGCGCCCCACTTCTACAGGTACAGCCGCCACCTCACCTACCAGCACCGCCCTCCCAGCAGCCCCTCAGCGTTCGCCCTGTGCCCGCTCACCCAGGAGGGTGGGCATCACCTTCGCCCCAGGCACCTCAGGCCCTGCCCCAGTCACCCCTGCTGACCTCAGTGAGGAGGCCATTGACCTCATCAGGTCACTCACTGTTGGGCAGTCTACCATTGTGAATGCCATCCAGGGTGTAGAAAGGGAGTTGCAACACGGTAATGCATTCCTGGAGGGCATTCATTCTGGTCAGGCTGTCCTTCAGCAAACCCTGCAATCTCTGGCCTCAGCACTGATGGCAGCCATTGTCCCTGTCTCTAGCCTCCCCCTCCAACCTCCTCCACCCAGAACCAATCCCCTGTACCCCAGCCTATCCCAAGCACACCATCAGACCAGCATGCACACACCACAACACACAAAAGTAGCTCAGGCAAACATAGGCACCACACAACCCACAGGCACTCACGCAAGCATCACCCACGTGCAGACACAGCAACATCCACTGCCTCCACTGTGTCCCCCTCCTCGTCGTCTCCCTCCTCCTTCCCAGTGTCGTCTACACTCTCACCTGCATGCACTACATCTACAGGCACAAGGACTCGCAACAGAACCCCCAGCACCAAACCCCGCTCACCTGCACTCACCACCTCCACTCCCATTTACACATCCCCTGTGTCCTCTCCCAGTGTGTCTGTGATGCCGCCTCCCAAAGTGCACAAACGCGGGCACCCACACACCCAACATCCATCCACCTCACGACAGCCTTCAGTACCTGCACCTGCACCCAAAACACCTAAAGTGACACCTTCTACAACCACCTCCTCTTCCTCCACTCCCAGACCCCCTCCAGCTACCCATCCCAGTGTTCATCAGAAACTGTCCCTCTGCAAAGTTGACCTTTTTGCCCCCACCCCCACCCATCAAATTCATCAGTCCCGTCGTAGCGCCTCAGCCAAAAAGCCTCCAGTACCAGTGGTGCGTGTTCAAGGTGTGTGGAGTGCACCGGCCACCAGGGCAGGCAGTGTAACACGGAGCCAAGGCACTGTCAGCCCACCCCCTGTAAAGGCTCTGAAATTGGAAAGTGGCCGACGGGACCCTGTGAAGACTCCTGGAGGCAAAACGACTCACAGGGGTCCCAGGGGGATTACAGAGTCAGCTGTGATTCCTCCAAAGGTGGGGAAGGGCCAGAGTCTGCACAGCCTAGTGTGAGCAGCACGGCGGAGAAGGCCAGCATCCTTCCCGGCGGTCGGGACGCCACCGCCAGCACCATCGTCACTGGTCAGGAGACCACCGCCACCGCCGGAGTCAGTGCCCAGGAGGGCCCAAGTATCGTCACTGGTCAGGAGACCACCGCCAGAGTCAGTGCCCAGGAGGGCCCAAGTATTGTCACTGGTCAGGATACCACCGCCACCGCCGGAGTCAGTGCCCAGGAGGGCCCAAGTATCGTCACTGGTCAGGAGACAACCGTCGTCACTGGTCAGGAGACCACCGCCACTGCCAGGAGGGCCCAAGTATCGTCACTGGTCAGGAGACCACCGCCGGAGTCAGTGCCCAGGAGGGCCCAAGTATCGTCACTGGTCAGGAGACCACCGCCACCGCCGGAGTCAGTGCCCAGGAGGGCCCAAGTATCGTCACTGGTCAGGAGACCACCGCCTAAGTCAGTGCCCAGGAGGGCCCAAGTATCGTCACTGGTCAGGAGACCACCGCCACCGCCTGAGTCAGTGCCCAGGAGGGCCCAAGTATCGTCACTGGTCAGGAGACCACCGCCAGAGTCAGTGCCCAGGAGGGCCCAAGTATCGTCACTGGTCAGGAGACCACCGCCGGAGTCAGTGCACAGGAGGGCCCTGGCTGCCACAGCCCCGCTGGGCAATGAGGGAACGTCATGCCACACACCAATGCCAAGTCCAGAGAACGTCATGCCACATACCAATGCCCAGTCCAGAGACCGCCATGGCAAAGCACTGCTGAACAGTCCAGAACCGCCATGGCAAAGCACCGTTGAACAGTCCAGAGACCGCCATGGCAAAGCACCGCTGAACAGTCCAGAACCGCCATGGCAAAGCACCACTGAACAGTCCAGAGACCGCCATGGCAAAGCACCGCTGAACAGTCCAGAGACCGCCATGGCAAAGCACCGCTGAACAGCCCAGAACCGCCATGGCAAAGCACCGCTGAACAGTCCAGAACCGCCATGGCAAAGCACCGATGAACAGTCCAGAGATCGCCATGGCAAAGCACCGCTGAACAGTCCAGAGACTGCCATGGCAAAGCACCGCTGAACAGTCCAGAGACCGCCATGGCAAAGCACCGCTGAACAGTCGAGAACCGCCATGGCAAAGCACCGCTGAACAGTCCAGAGACCGCCATGGCAAAGCACCGCTGAACAGTCCAGAACCGCCATGGCAAAGCACCGCTGAACAGTCCAGAGACCACCATGGCAAAGCACCGCTGAACAGTCCAGAGACCGCCATGGCAAAGCACCGCTGAACAGTCCAGAACCGCCATGGCAAAGCACCGCTGAACAGTCCAGAACCGCCATGGCAAAGCACCGCTGAACAGTCCAGAGACCGCCATGGCAAAGCACCGCTGAACAGTCCAGAACCGCCATAGCAAAGCACCGCTGAACAGGGCATGCACCGGGGGAGAATGAAAAGGCCACCACATCAAGCATCGTTATCCCATGCGCAGGTGGGACAGTGACGGGACAGGAACTTCCACGGGGAGACTAATCCAGTCTGGGCACCAGTCCCCCTCCAGAACCAGTGGAGGCTGTTATCTACTTTGAAAACTGTGGCTTTGCACTCCCCAGGATGGAACAGTGGGCAAGCCACCCACTGTAGAGACTTGAGAGACTGTGGATTTGCACTCCCCAGGATGGTACAGTGGGCCACCCACTGTAGAGACTTGAGAGACTGTGGCTTTGCACTCCCTAGGATGGTGCAGTGGGCAAGCCACCCACTGTAGAGACTTGAGAGACTGTGGCTTTGCACTCCCCAGGATGGTACAGTGGGCAAGCCACCCACTGTAGAGACTTGAGAGACTGTGGCTTTGCACTCCCCAGGATGGAGCAGTGGGCAAGCCACCCACTGTAGAGACTTGAGAGACTGTGGCTTTGCACTCCCCAGGATGGTGCAGTGGGCAAGCCACCCACTGTAGAGACTTGAGAGACTGTGGCTTTGCACTCCCCAGGATGGTACAGTGGGCAAGCCACCCACTGTAGAGACTTGAGAGACTGTGGCTTTGCACTCCCCAGGATGGAACAGTGGGCAAGCCACCCACTGTAGAGACTTGAGAGACTGTGGCTTTGCACTCCCCAGGATGGTACAGTGGGCAAGCCACCCACTGTAGAGACTTGAGAGACTGTGGCTTTGCACTCCCCAGGATGATACAGTGGGCAAGCCACCCACTGTAGAGACTTGAGATACTGTGGCTTTGCACTCCCCAGGATGGAACAGTGGGCAACCCAACCACTGTAGAGACTTGAGAGACTGTGGCTTTGCACTCCCCAGGATACATCAATGGGCATGGAGCCCCGTCGTGGATCTGGCTTTGCACTCCTCCGGCTGAGGTGCACCCCCTTCCCTTCCCCCTGAGGTGCCTGTAGTATTTCTATCTGATGCCCCGGCAGTGTTCTCTCCGTGTGTGGACAGGTATCTTTTGTGGGCCTCGCCCATGCATTTTTGGACTAGTGGTGCACGGACATTTATATGGGCATATCTGCACTACTTCTCGGAATGTATATACTTTTGTATGATTTTCTAATATATCTGTATATTTTTGAGACATGTATATTGATACATTACAATGTTTGGACTGATTTAGTTTTGTCTTTGCATTTTTCCGGGGGGGTTGTGGGTTGTTACTGTGATTTTTGTGAATGCATTGCTGCGTGTGTTGTAATATGCGAGGGTGGGGTGGGGGTGGGGGTGGGGTTGTTGCGTGTGTGTCCCCCTAACCTTTGCCTCCCCCTCCCCTATGTCATAGGTGCAGTACTCACCGTTGTCGTCGCCGGCGCCGACGTTGCTCTTCGTAGATGAGTAGGAATACAAGGGCCGGTAGGATTTGGAGTTCTGGCTCCATGGAGTCCTCCTTCCTCGTGGGATGTGTTCAGGTGAGCGTTTTCCCATTGCAGTAACTGTTTCCGCCGTGTTTTTATCCACGTTGAATCCGCCCCGGAAAAGGTGGCGAATTGGTAGGTTGTGATACTATGGGTGGTACATTGTCTTCCGCCTGTCTGTTGACGGTGACCGCCGCGCTACTTGTCTGTACCGCTGTGATGGGCGGTGTGTTAAAGTGTCTGTCTTTGTTGGCGGTTTCCGCCGGGGTCATGATTCCCTTTTTTTCTCCGCCGGCCTGTTTGCGGTATTACCGCACCTTTAACACCGTCCGCCAGGGTTGTAATGACCCCCGTAGTGTCTTAGAACTGTACATGTTAAGACCACGTGACTAGGAGCTTACTTTTGAAGGAAATAACATAATCGATCTGGGAGGTGTCAGGGTTAATAGTTATTGGAATATTGAGACATAGTGATATGTTGTACGCTAATGAGTAATGACACATAAGGGCTCCGTGTGTGGTGTGTTCTTGCACATGCTAAAAATGGGCTGGGGAGGACATGATACCAATCAAAAGCTTGAGATTTGCAAGATCTGCAGAGGCTCTGCATCCCTAGATATACAATTTGTTGAGCATTAATTGCTCAAAAACTAAATTGTGGAATACCATCCAAGCCAACTTAGAATGAACAAAAGCAACCCCTGACACATATTTTGCCATCTTTTTACTTTTTCAGAGAGGTTTAGCTTTGTCAGGAATTGCTTTTATTCATTCCGCGTTGACTTGGATGGTATTTTACCAATTGAGAGCTGTAAAAGCTGGAGTGGTAAAAGGCTTTTGACATTTTACACATCGACATAGATGGGACTGTGCTAATCCCATGCTTAAAATCTTTGCTAGAAAATCAGACATTTAGAGTGAGCAGATTTAGAGGGTCACTAGTGTTGTAGGGTGCTCTACACAGGAGCTCCTTACCACCTAAACTTGAGAACTACCAAGAACTCTCTGCTTCTCTTTTGCATAATTTATGCAGCACTCTACGCAAGCTCAAAAGTTTATTGTTTTGATCCACACACACAGACCCACCCACCCACACACACACACACCCACTAGCCTATATCTTTGGCACCGTTTGAGGAATCGTCATGAAATTATCAAAAAGAAATGGCCCTGTGATTCTCGGTGGAAACAGAAAAGTTTGGGGTAATCGGTAAAGTGGGGGACGAGAAAAAAGGGCTAAAAAAACATTGTATTTCCCATGTTAATTCTCATGGGATCCGTTCACATGTCTACAGCCCCGAACCACTAAACCAAATTACATCAAGTTTGGCAGAAAGCTGGCTGTCGGTACACAGTTTGTGCTTCTTGTTAATTGGTGTAAATCCATTCAGTAGCTTTTGAGAAATTTAGGGAAATTCATATTTGTATATCTCTAGCTGAAGGGAAATGCACAGCTCTGATTGGCTTCCAACACTTCAAACCAGGAAATTGTGGCAGCCATCAATACGAGCCCCAGAAAAAAAGTAACAAAAAATAAAAGAGAAGGGTCCAGTGTAGGAACACCCTGACCGCTTAGCACTGGTGGGGTGTTCCCCCCAGAGCAAAAAAGCATTTTTGAAAATATTTTTTTGCCCACAAATATGCGATATTTGCAAATTTGTGAAAAAATAAATAAAAGAATGAGGCACAGCCTCCTGCACTGGTCCTGGTGCCATCAAAAAGTTTGTGCGTGGAGGCCTCTTGCCCCCCCACAGCCCCAATATTACCACCTCTTTAGGGCTTTCATTTTTATATCTGCTTGTGGGCCTGTGGCCCCCACTGCGCCGCGGCGACCACCACCTCTCTGGGGCTTCAATTTCCATATATGCGGGGAGGCTGGGAAAAATATAGAAGGCCTGGGAAAATATTTAAAAAATAAAAGGGGATCCCTTTGGGACCTCCGCACCCCAGGGACCCCTCCCTCCAGAGGTATTCTTGTTGGAAGGGACTATGAGGCCCTCCTTGTGGAGACACTGATGGCCATGGGGACAGTCACCCCCTAGGGCCGGCTCCTGCTGTGTCCTATGGTGCATGCCCCGGGACATAGCTGTTTGCTGTGGCTTGGCTGTAGCTCTGCAGCTGCAGGAACGCCACAGCAAACACTTCGGGTATTGACAGTGCAACCTGTATAGAAGTTTCCACTGTAAAAATCCAAAGCTTTCATCTCTGTCCCCTGCATGCATACAGGGGACAGAGATGAAATGCTTCAGCAAGCACTGAGCTGCTCTGTGTTTGTTGAAGCAATGGCACTGCGAGGGAAGCCTTAAGCCTTCCCTGGAGGTACCAGGTAGCCCGTAAGGGCATTTTATTAAAATAAAATATTTATTTAAAAAGAAAGAAAAATAAATAAATACATTTATAGGGACCACTGGGGAGCCCTTGAAGGCTCCGTCGCGGTCCTAGAAGGCTCATAAATGGGAAAAAAAGCCATAGCTCAGTGTGAAGGTCGCTGACCTTCACATTGAGTTTGGGGCTACGAGTCCAGCTGGATTCATTACCATTTCTTTTTACTAAAAAGCTATTATATTTTTAAAAAACAAATACATTTTTTTAAATTTTAGACAAATATCTAATTTTAAGTATATCAGACATCAAAACCTAAAAAACTCTATCTCTATCTTTCTCCCTCTCACTTTCTTTCTCTCTCTCTGTCTCACTTTCAATCAATTCTCCCACTCACACACCCACGCAGACACTTACACACCCACTCACAGACACTTATGCACCCTTTCACAGACCCACTCAGACACTCACGCACCCACTCACAGACCCACTCAGACACTCATGCACCCACTCAAAGACCCACTCAGACCCTCGGACACTCACTCAGAGCCCCAATCAGACCCTCACACACCCACTCAAACCCACTCAGACAGTTACGCACCCACTCTCACACCCAGTCAGACCATCACACACCCCCTCACAGACCCACTGACACCCTGAGGCACCCATTCACAGACCCACACACATACTGACGCACCCACTAAACCACTGATGTGCACAATCTCTCACCCAGACAGACACTCTAACAGCCATTCTTACCCCCAGATACAGCCGCTCACACCTATTTTCACACCCAGAGAGGCTGAGGCCAACTTCTGTTGTGCATGCACAAGGGGCATGCATGGCAGACATTCACTGAAAAAAACAAAGGTTACAGGTTCATTATAGTTAGGTTCTGAATTTACCTGTACAAAACCATACAAATTCAGCAGTTATAGTTAGAGTTCTTTCAAGTAACTAAAACTTGCGCCTTCGCCATGCACAGCTAATTACTCCACATATTATATCATTGATGACATATTCTATGCCATCTTTCATATTCTCACTGCAACATTTGCAATAAAATTATTGATGAAACAACTGTGCATGGTGAAGGCATGAGTTATAGTTACTTTAGGGTGCGAGTTTTAGTTACTTGAAAGAACCTTAACTATAACTGCTGAATTTCCATGGTTTCGCACAAGAAAATTCAGAGCCAAAGTAAAACGTCCCTGTAACCTTTGTTTGTTTCAGTGAAAAAAAAATATATATATATATATACACACACATATATATATACATAGAAAAAAACGGCTGAGATAGACGAGAGTGAAAAGATAGAGAAAAAAAGTAGAAAAGGAGAGATACAGATAGACAGGAGTACCAAAGAGAGGACAAAGAACAGAAACAAGAGAGAACAGAATACAGAGGAAAAAGGACCTGAAACCCACCAGAAGGTTGGGGTAGAAGAAAGGGAAAGGGTGAAACAGAGAAAGGGAAAGACACTTAGAGACAAGAAAAGAAACTTACCGATACTTTTTTCTTGTCTATCTTCACATGCGCTTCCTGGAGACCTGTAAGAAGGAGAAAAAAGGAAAAGAGCATTGAAGACCAGCCGTTAACAGCAGAAATCGGACCAATAGAGATTATGTTGCATGTTCACAACTACACCTAAACAAGTAGTAAATAAAAGACTTCTGAAAACCTATTCATTGTTCGAGTGTCATCACTGACGCACTCCGTGACATTGGGGTTATTTGTTAAAGGGGGCCAAGAAAAAGGGGGTGTCCCAAAACACATTTTCCCCATGCAGTTTCCTATAGGGATTTCAAACTCAACTACAACCTGAACCATTCAATGGAATTACAGCACAATTGGAACAGCAGAAAGCTAGAGCTTTGTCCACAAAGAATGCTTTGTGTAATTTGGTGTAAATCCATTTAGTAATTTTGGAATAATTAAAGAATAAAGATTTATGTATATCTAGGGACACAAAGCATCTACGGATGAGATCCGGGGTGTGCAATGTGTGTTGCTGCAGGTCTAACACCATGAGACACAATGCATGATGATGCTGACTCACATGTAGGTGACACGGAAATACTGAGGCAGTCCCAACATCATACATCACTCCTGGGGTGCCGTTGCCAGGTTGCAATAAGTAAGTGGACTATGCTATGCACACATATTGATGTGCCACTCATGCAAACTGCACACTGCTGCACACACTGAAAGAGCCAATTATCCATCAAAATAACATATGTACAGGGAGATGGCACTTCCTGCACAGATACATCCACCACCACAAGGCAGTTAGCCAGGTTACCTGAAGCACGTTTGGTAGTGTAGGTGCACTGTTGCACATGAGCCACTGGCATGGGGAATAACAGATGTTTGTCTAGAACCAAGTCGCACATGGGACAATTGTGCATTCTCAATACTGAACACCTCAGTGCTGCCAACTTCTGGAGATGTGTTGTGCATTGTCACCAAACCAAATCAAAGGGCCTCACTGTTGCATTTCATCTGCCATGACATATGTCTAACTGGATGGGATGCCCAGGCCATGTAGTGCAACTATGTTACCACCACATTGGAATCTATTGTGTGTGTGGACGTATCATGTCCCTCCAGTCAAAGCACACTAAAACATGTTGGACACTACACAACGCATGGTACATACATACTGATCAGCAGTTTGGAAACAAAATCATATATCCCAGGTCAATGATCCAAACACAAGTTGTCAAGTCAAACAACCCATTGCAGAAAAACCTCACAGAAGCCCAGGATCTCACACAATACCACAAACACATATAAGTCACAGACGACACAAGATATCAACTGCCGTGCTGCATGACATTCCTGATGCAAGCAATAACAAAATACTCACTCCTATTATCTTTTGCAATGGATCAGGGTTACGGGATCCAGCCACGGATCATGACCCCATTCCCCAACCCAAGCACAGCAGCACAGCGTGCCTATAATGAGTCACATCAGAGGACATGCACCATTGTAGAAAGGACCTTTGGCATTCTCAAGTCCATATTCAGGTGCCTGGACATCACAGGAGGCAGCCTCCTATATGCCCCACACATTGTTTGCAAAATCATACTTACATGTGCTATCCTGCACAAAATTTGTGTCCGAAGGAACACCGCCCTATGTGAGTCCAAGGAAGAACTGCCTGAGGAGGAGGAGGATGGTGCCAGGGAAAATGAGGGGGAACATCTAAACACAGCTGCAGGAATGCGCTGCAGACAGCAAATTGCTAAAAAAAACATTCAACCAATAGTCACTCTACACACCTTGTTAGGATATGTAATTAAACACCTTACTTGATCACACAATCCTGCTCTGGTTTCTTCTTTCTCCATCAAATGTTCTTTAGGAATGTGAGTATTCCCTCAGGGAGCATGTTACAAAGACAAATCTGACTACTTCTGAGGCAACATTACATGTGATGTGTATGATTGTACAGCAAACATCACACACGTATAAAAAATACTCATCTTTTGAGTTTCACATTTGAAGGACACATCAATGGACCACAGCAAATGACACACATCCACATTGCCAACATGGTCTACTGTAGCACATGACACACAACTATGACATCTCCAATCATAAGGTAAATAAGCGCCCCATACATAGGGCAGTGGATGTGAAATATCAGTGGAAACAGAAATGTATGAACAGACCCCTGACATTAGTAAGTGTGACATTTGCAATCTCTGCAAGGAGCTTGTTTGACAAGGAGGGCATCATTTCTGAAAATTGATAGCATGAGTGTCCCAGGTATGACAAGCAATGTTCACAACACATGCCCTGCTCAGTCCATCCCTTGAAATAAGTCCTGCCACTGCCATGTGTTCGGTCTCTGCCCTCCCATGTCTAGGGGGCGCTGTAAATGGACTGGTTGTACCCTGGGAATCATCATTAACACTTAGCCAGAGTCCCTTTCTGACTCATCTTTGCTTCCCTTTTCCATATGGCATGCTATAGAAGAACTACATTAGCGTGCATGGACTTCAGGTCCCATAATGCACTGCTTGGTAGTCGGTAAGACCTGTAAACTTCTGTCCATTGCTTCCAATGGGAAAAGTCTGGTTGTCCCTTTATACTGGATTCTTTCCTCCAGGACTTGTGAGAGACTGAAGCTGCACACACCTGTGACCTCTCTTGTGCAGCCCAGCCATGTGACTCTGCCCTGGCCTTGCTGCTGCCTGGAACTTCTTAGAAGCTACCATTCCCTGAAGCTCCTCATCCTGCATTGGAGTGGGATTCCTTTGTGTTCCAGACCCCTTGATGGATTGTGTCACACTTCTGATTACACCTGAACCTGCTCTCTGTTTACCTAGTCCTGTTCCTGCTTGTTCTAGTCAGAGTCTGCTCTCTTTTTCTCAGCCTTGTTCATGTTGGTTTCTGCCAGAGCCTGCTTTCTATTTCCCAGACTTTTCCAGCCTTTGCTTCAACATGAGCCTGTTCCCTGTGGCTTTGCCCCCTAGTTGGTTCCCTCGCTTTCTGTTTCCTCTTGTTTCCGGGAGGCAAATCCAGCCCCCATTCATTGTCTAGTGTTGCATGTAGTCATTAGTGCCTAACAGTGACAGTGTGCTATGGCTGTATTCCAGGAACTGCCACTATGTCTCCAGCTGGATCCACAAGGGCTAGTCTCGTGTATGTAAGCACAATCCTTGTTTGTGCCCTAAGGGTCCAGACACAGATTCACTTCCACTGCCTCCTTTCTATGGCGCTTGTGTGGTGACTAGCTGTAAGATGAATCTGCACAGAGTCACTGATGTTCCCTGTTGTTGTGGGAAGTTCTGAGCCCTACCCTGTGTACAATCTTAGTGATAAGCCCTGCATGTTTGTCCATTACTGACCCGTTCCATATTTGTTCACACTAACGTTACTCTGCCTTCATATTTCTGTTTTCTCTGCCTCACCATAGCTGGCCTTTCCCTTGTATGCCTTTAGCTGCTGTTCTGCTTTGGTACAGTACTTCCTAGCGAGATACTCTGTGAACTCAAGGGGTGGCCGTAACAGACTCCTGATTAGACCCGCACGAAACTGTAACACCATGGAGCCCAATCCTGACACAGGGTACACATGATCACACACTTGAACTGGACACTTATGTGGAATGCACATCTAAATCTATATGAACACATGCTGCCAGGGCAGCAGGTCCACCACAGCAACATAAGTAAAATAGGTAATTTTTATGAGTCAAACTGACGTGTACCTAACAATTTATGGGTGGAATTAAGGCACAGTGTCTCAAACTCTGTACGTACCAAACATGTACATATGGTTGACATATGGGTAGTTCACACACAAGTCACCATGAAGTAGTAACCAACAATTAATGACATATGAGGGATAACATATTCGACTTAGCACTCATCAGCCATCCTCAATCATCCCTGAGTTTTGTTTGTCGTTTGAAATGTAATGTCCCCAAAGTCAAACAACTACACACATCAAATGAGTCAACACATATTACAAACACATATCATCACTGTTGTAGATCACTGATCACTGATTGCCATCAGATGTAGATACCCATTTGTAACACATTCATACATTAGCATGAGCATTAAGTCAATGTATTGCATGCCGTTCCTTCAGAAACACACATACTGTTGTTACAGATCATTCACACACAAGACACACAGTTGCATACTCTACCACATGTGGCCAACCACTATACCACACTGCAGGGCATACCATACTATCTTCATCTTGATACAGGGTGCTTGCATGTTAAATAATTGAAAATCATGCAATGATCCATTGAAATTGATGTTTACAGGTAATGAATGGTATTTTGCCGCACATGCAGGTTATGCGTTGAAAATATGCATGCAAACATTGTATGCCTTAAAAAAATACACGCATGATGGAAAACGGGCCGCAAAGGGGACAGGAAGTGATATAATAGGAAATCCTGTTTACAGGCATGATACAGTGGGTGTACTTTCACTTTCACTTTACAGTCTGCTTTTTGTTGACTGTATGGCTGTGTCTCGGTGTTGCTGGCGACTGGATTGCGTTTCTTGTATCTTGTGGAGTCCCTCTTGTGTCTTTTGTGTATTCTGTTTGTTTATTGTACCTGTGTAGTTTAGTGTCTTTTGGATTGTATTTGTACTATCGGGTGTCTGTTTTGGGGTTAGATTAGTTGGGGTTCTTAGGTATGGGCAGTAAGTTTTCTTTTTTACATTTATTTTCCTACCTTTTTACACCTGTTCTGTTTTGTTGTGCAAGGACATGTCAGGAAGGGCGAGGCTGGCCCGCATGGGGGAGGAGGAGCTTGGGGGCTTTGTGTGGCTGGTGTGCCACTTTCTGCCATTGATGCTGGAGATGGGTGGGCGTGTGATACAGGGGTATCACACAGAGGCAAGGAGGCTGCAGTCAGGCAAGGTGCTCTACCACCTCAACTGAGTATTCCACACGAGCAGGAATGAGTACCAGCTGAAGCATCACTGGGCTGACCTGGTGGCCAGAGAGCAAGATCTGCTGGACCACCTGGGTGTGGTGATCAGTGGCCCTGTTGGTGAATATCACCTTAACAAATCTTTACAGTAGAATGCTTCTGAGTGACAGTAGCAGATGTCTTGATGTGCTGCATGCAGTGTTTGTGGCCATGTTGAATGCAAGCAGAATAAACTGTTAGTGTCCCAGTACTGAGATTTAGTCCACATGTCTTTACATGTTAACAATGCAGTCCTTAGGTTTGTTGAGTCATGTGCGACTATCACTTAGAGCTGCATGTACCAAGCTATTTTTAATCGTCACAAACAGCCTCGTTTTCAGATTTTGTGTGTTTACATCAAGATTTTTTTTTTATTCCAATGCACATCCCCAATTTTGTCATTCTGCAATCACATTTCCAAATCACAAAACAGGGTTTGCTAGTTGCATTTAGGAAGGGGTGTTCCCTTCCTCCCTTCCAATTAGTGACTTGGAGTTCGCTGATTGATTGTTTGGTGACTGCGAATGCTGTCACTAAACAATTGCATTTACCACCGTTTTCAAGTTGGTGCTAACCCATTTGCAAAAGGGGAGGTGTCTCCATGGGATTCCTTTCCCTTTGTAAATGCATGCCCAAAAATCGTTCAGAGCAGGAAGTGGTCCCATGGACTACTGGCTGCTTTAAAACCAATATTAAAGTCATATTGGTTTTTGAAATGCTCTCTGTTTACTCTTGAGGAAATAAGGCTGCATTTGTTAAAAATATATATATCTCTATTTGAAAGCAGTCACAGACATGTTGGTCTGCTGAGCCCAGCAGGCCAGCATCCCTGTGAGTGCTGCCATTCCCAAGGGGTTTGCAAAAGGAGACCTACCTCATTAAAATTCATGAGGTAGGTCTTATACTGACTGACTTTTCCAAGTCAAGCTTTATTCGGTCAAGAGGTAGGTCATTTGTTACCCCAATTGTGATTTGCAAACAGTGTCATTGACAGTGTTGTACCTCAGATCATCCTACTTGTTGCTAAGTCTCGCAATGTGTGACTCACACAACCTGGTGTTTGTACATGTGGCCCTTAGTCACACATTTCACGTGCAATGACATCACCTGTGCCCATGCATTTTGTCAATGATGATCAGGTAAGACACTGTCAGCATACCATTTTTCACTGTATGAGGACAGCAAAGTGGGCAATCCATGTTTAGCGCTACATTGCCATCATTACACACACACATGATCCCTGCAATTATGTTGCCAAAGGGGGCATACGCTGCTTAGGGGCTGCTGCCAATGTGGCATTTGTTACCTATATACAACTGTGCCACATCTGTTCTGGACCACTGAATGCATGATAATTGCAGACTAGAAATTGAGCCACATGTCTATCACACAGTCACTCAGTGTCCCTTGATGCACAAGCCACAATACCAGAGTCACTTGTATTACAGTGCACCAGGGAAGTATACAAATCATGACATGAAGTACCATCTGAAATGGATTAGCCACATATGGTTGTTGTAGGGTTTAGCACCACATGATTGTTAGGCCCAGTGCATGTGTGCAGATGTGTGGCTATCACTCACTGGAGTGTCAATGTCAATGTGAGTTGGCAGTGGTATGTCTGTTGTACTGTCTTCATGCAGGATATGTTGTCTACACCTATGTACAGTTATTTGACATTGAGCATATATCTCTTGTCCATGTCTTACAGGTGAACCTGCCTCCTATACCATCGGGGAAGTGGCAAGATTTCAGGACCCAGGTGAATCCAGTAAGTGTGATAATGTCTGTGCTGTGTAGTGATTGCAGCTGTTGTGTGAGTGATTCTTGTGTGTTGCACTCACTGCAAGATATGATGAGCTGGCACGTGATGTGATATCATAGTGTTCCAAGCAAAGGTTACCCATTCACAAGCAGAGAGTCATAGCTTGTGAGTCTTGTGCTGCGCTATAGGCAGCAGCGTTTGAACAAGGTGATTAGTAGCCACATGTAGTCCCACATGTGACTTGGAAATGCTCCAGTGGCAGTATATTCTCACTGAGTCATACCCTCATTCTCACAAGACAGTGATGCATCAGTTTTCCACACAAAATTGTACATCCCTGTATTGTAATGTACATGTAGGACTGTATGGGTAACTGCCCCCCGCATCTAGCCCCATAAGTTGTACTCCATTTATGTGACACTTATGTGGTATGTAATAGGCGTGCATGCAGGTCAAGGCCAGACGTGTGCTGGTGTCAATGTGGGTGTTTTGGGAAGTGTGTTGACAGATCAGGTGTTGATCAGTGTCCACAACTGGACACATGAATGTAGATGTGAATGACCTATGGATACCTTATTCCTAGGTGGCAGCCCTCCTCACATGTGTTCCACTAACTAAATCCATGTGTAAGTGGACATGCCCTTGTGGTTGTCCTCAACAGTTGTGATGATGTATTGCATGCCCTTCACCCCTGAGGCATAGGGGTAGGGGAACAACATATATGTAGGTAGATGTGATGTAGAATTTTACACACAATGTGTGGGGCATATAGAAGGCTGCCTCCTGTTATGTCAAGGCACCTGAATCTGGACTTCAGGATGCCAAAGTTCCTTTCCACAATGGTGAGTGTCCTTCGATGTGCCTCATTATAGGCACGCTCTGCTGCTGTGCTTGGGTTGGGGAATGGGGTCATGGTCAATGGCTGGATCCCATAATCCCGATCCGCTGCAAAAGATAATAGGAGTGAGTATTGTGTTAGTGCTTGCAACAGGAATGTCATGTAGCTTGGCAGTTGATATCTTGTGTCGTCTGTGACTCAAATGTGTTTGTGGTATTGTGTGAGATCCTGCGATTCTGTGAGATTTTATCTGCACTGGGTTGTTTGACATCATAACTTGTGTTTCGCTCATTGACCTGGGATCTACGATTTGGTTTCCGGACTATTGGTCAGTATGTATGTACCATGCGTTGTGTAGTGTCCAACATGTTTTAGTGTGCTTTCACTGGAGGGGACATGATACATCCACACACACAATGGATTCAGATGTGGTGGTAACATGGTGGCACTATATGGCCTGGACATCCCATCCTTTGGACAAAGGTCATTGCAGATGAAATGTGACACTGAGGCCCTTTGATTTGGGTAAGTGACAATGCACAACACATCTCTATACGTTGGCAGCACTGAGCTGTTCAGTATTGACAATGCACAATTGTCCCATGTGTGACCTGTTTCTAGGCAAGCCTTTGTTGTTCCCTTGGCCAGTAGCTCATGTGCAACCATGCACCTACACTACCAACTTGCTACAGGCAACCTGGCTAACTACCTTGTGGAGGTGGATGTATCTGTGCAAGAAGGGCCATCTTCCTGTACATATACTATTTTGATGGACAATTGGCTCTTTCAGTGTGTGCAGCAGTGTGCAGTTTGCATTAGTGGCACACCAATATGTGTTCATAGCACAGTCCACTTCCTTATTGCAACCTAGAAACGGCACTCCAGGAGTGATGTATGATGTTGGGACTGCCTCCGTATTTCTGTGTCACCTACATCTGAGTCTGCATCATCATGCTATGTATCTCGTGGTGTTAGATCTGCTACAACACACATTGCACACCCCTCCCACGTTACATACTATTTGGGAGGGTGCCTGTTTGACTATGTGGCCTAATGTAATTGTAAATGGTTCATCTTCCAGGTAGTACTTCCAGTGCAGTCCATGTCATTGTCACTGTGGGCTTTGACATTGGTCCCTTGGTACTCTAGGGTGGCAGCTAATCTTTGTGACAGCTGTCATTTGTTCAGAGGTGTGTATCCCATTGTGTCAGGGTGTACAACATAAATACCACTGTCACACCTCAGTGTCACCCTGCCCATGTGTCAATGTAGTGGTGTATGTTTTGTGTGTCATACAGGGATGTTGTACTGTGTGTATACTGCTAGGTGTATTGACTTACCGACAAGAAGGCCATTGCCTTATTTTCCATCCTGGAAGTGCTGATTGATCCTGCTGTAGCGGAATATGAATGAATCATGGAGACTCCCAGGATACTTGGCCAAGATGTTTGTGAACAATCCCTGGTGGTCAACTATGGCCTGTACCTTGATAGAATGTGTGTGCCTGCTGTTCCTGAATAGGTGCTCTGTTGCTGTAGGTGGGACGATCCGGACAAGGGTTCAGTCAATTGCACCAAGCACATGCGGGAAGCCATGGATTTGATAAAAACCCTGTTTTTATCACCTACTGCTTCTGCTTGGTGTTGGGAAAACTGATGTGTTGGAGTGTGAGGGAGATTATGGTATCTAACACCTAGGGCAGGAATGCCGAGAATGAGGGCTATGATACCCCAGCGACCAGGGAACCATTGTCTGGAAGGAGCCACTAGCCAACATATGCATGACAGCTAGCAGCTTGGTCACCGGTGGTATGTTGTGTGGTGTCTGCAGGTTAGCTGTTAGTTGTGGCTCAATATGGTGCAGCAGCTGCTACATGGTTGGTCATATGAGTCAATACCTCCGAATGATGTCCTGTTCCCTGAGGCCATGGAGGTTTGTCCTGTTTCTGAAAAGTCTCTCCTGCCTTCTGCGTTGCCTTTGTGGGCCACGTTGGGGTGGTGGTGGCTGCTGCCGTTGGTCCTGTGCTCGGCGTTGTCTTGCAAGCTGCATCAGTAGCACATCCATGTTGTCCTGTTGGTCTGTAATGTTGCTTGTGTGTGTTTTCCTTAAGTAGTAGTGTGTTTGTCCCATTTTAATGCCTGCCCTGACCCAGATGTTAAAATTTGACGCAAATCGGTTTTTTTTTCGAGCCCTCCTGCGTGCGCCATTTTTGCCCCGTTTTGCCCTGTTGGATAAATGTGGTCTTTTTTCAGAACCATTGCATATGGTTATAGAGAGCCAGTATGTAGCTGACCACATCCTGATGGGGTTTTCTTAGGAGCTTGCTCCCATCCCTCTCTCACAAGCCAGTTTGCTTGAGGGTGAAAGGTTGGGGAGAACATTTAGGTTACCCCACACTCATTCCATGTGGATATCATGTACACTGACATGAAGTTTGTGTCTCTGTCAGACACACTTGCTTGAGGAACAATCCCCATTACTGCCCTAGCCACCACCGCTGCTGTCACTTACCTCGGTGGAATGGCCTCTGGGTCCATCAAGTCCAGGAAGAACCTGTTACCTAATGTAGTCTTGGGGTCCAAGGTGCAAGCAATGTTGATGCCTACCCTTTTAAGGGAGTGCAACAATAAGCAAGGGAAGCAGAGATGCCTTCAGCTTTTCCCCTGCTTTCCCACTGGCTTGGTGTGTGGTATACGGCCTTAGGAACGTACCTGAGTCTTCATCTAGAGCCAATAGAAGTAGGGGAAAAGCCAGGCAAAGGTCGTGTCCTACCCTAGATGTTCTGCTAGGGGTGGGTCATGAGCCAACGCGAGAAGGAAGGCCCTGTAAAACAGGGGGACTACCAGCACATGGTCCAGGAACCTTAGGATCATTGTATAGGAGATCCTTCTTTCAATATTAAGGTGATCTCTGGAGGTATCACTTGCAGCATGGGCCTCAGGTTTCAGCCTCAATCCCTCTAGGGTGGGGCATTCCTTCTGCACTTTGCAGAATTCCACCATAGTGGGCCCACCCTACAATGCTATGCAGCAAATTAGGTCTCCCAGGGCAGCAATGTCTTTCCTGGTAGTCTCTGGGATGACCTCCTCAAGTGCCTCATCAACCTGGAATGTGGGAACTGTAGGGGCTGGTTTCCTACACACCTTGCGCTTCTACTTCTTAGCAGCTGGCTAGGCTATTCTTGAAGGCTCCAGGGTCGACTCTCCCTTTGAACAACCAAGGGCCTTGTGGACTTACAGACAAGCCTAACATTTCCAGATGTGACATGAGCCCCACTTTCTTCCGGATAATGTGCTCTAGGTAGTTGTCCAACAGACAATCTACAGACATGACAAGGCACAGAGTTAATTTTAGAGAACCTGAGACCCCCCCTACTCAAAAGGAACCAGAACCACTAGGTAGTAACTTTCAAGGTTATCTGTAACTATGACCTGGTGGAATGTATTATGGATGCCCTACTATGAGGACACCAGAAGGCATCTCCTATTAATCATACTGGAAACTGTGTCTCCCAGAGTCTCCTCCCTTTGCCCATTGATGGTGACCACTGCCTATACTTAGATACTTAGAAATATTCAAAGGTATGTTGGATTTTAGCACCATCTCTCTATCTTCTAGGTCCACTAACCACTGCTCTCTTCCCATACTAACTAGGACCACCTCCTCCCCAAGAGCTACACTGGCCAACTCAGGTGTCTGCCCACCAATAGGAGGCCTTGCCTTAGGGGACATTTAGGGGTGTATTTATTAGCCTCTTATACTGCTGTTGTGTCAGTTTTGTGACTCAGCGGCAGCACAAACCTTGCAACCATATTTATGAGGCCATGAAAAGACACTTTGCAGGCTTTGAATGGCCTAATAGATATGGAATAAGGCAAAGCAGTGCAAATTGCTGCGTTGCCTTACTCTGTGCAAGGGAGGCATTCCATGGGTGTTGTGATGGGTGTTCCCAGGCAACACCCATGGATTGTGATGCACCTCCAGATTTAACAACTCTGGTAAATCTGAGGATGTTTAAAAATCCTACACCTCCCTAGAAGAGGCTCAGTGAGGAGAAATATCTTTCAAAAGCACACATATAAAGAGGAAAAAGACTCTCAGGGTATTTTTGTGGAGGAAGGCGTCCCTTCCTGCATGAAACAATCATGCATTGCAACTCAGACACCCTTGCACCATGGTGTAAGGGTGCCTGCATTGGTGCTAGGCTTTCAAAACGCTAGCGCAGTGGGGAAGGCCACTAATCCATCGTAATGCATAAACATGGCACATTTCTGCCCTTTCCCTTTGACATAGGACAGCGCAGCAAGGCAACTTGCTGTGCTTCCCTGTGCCAAAAGTTCATAGAGTTGGCTCTTGGTATCTCCCTTGTAGTGCCCATATTTGTAACACTCAGGACACTGAGGGATGAACCTTCCTGCCTCTGTAGCAAGCTCTGTGGGATGAGTGAGATTACTATCAATCAGGTGCTGGTGCAGCTCATCAAAACAGATATTGAACATGTGCTCTCTCAATATCCAACTAAACAAGCTATAAAATCAACAACCTTGCTGCCCCACACCCAACTATGCGGTGCCTTGCTGACATAATCCAGGAAATCTACCCAAGACTGGTTCTGCAACTTTTAGATATTTCTGAACCTAATGAACTATGGCCCTCATTCTGACCTTGGCGGTCTTTTCGCAAGACCGCCGAGTTACCGCCGCGGTGAAGACCGCCGACCGCGGCGGTGTGCCGCTGTGCGCATTCTGACCGCTGGGAGCGTTCCGCCGGAAAACCGCCAGCAGCCACACTGGCGGTCGGCGGGAAAGTGGAGACTGGTCAACCTCCACCGCCACGCCAGCAGAACACCGCCCACAGAATTACGACCCACATATCTGTGTGGCGGTCTTCTGTTGGCGGTCTTCTGTTGGCGGTCACGTCCCTATGGCTCCCGTCGCCTCCCGGAGGACCAACGCACAAGGTAAGTTGATCGTCCGTGAGGGGAGGGGGTGGGGGGGTGTTGTGTGATGTGGGCGTGCATGGGGGTGTGCGTGTGAGTGTGTAGAGGGGGTGTGTGAGTGCGTGTATGCGGGCGGGGGGTGATGCTGTGTCTATGGGTAATGTGTGCTGTTCGGCGGGTGCGCATGTCGGCATGTATGTGTGCGGGTATGTGTCCCCGTTGTGTATGTGTGTGTAGGGGGGGTGTATATGTGCATGTTGGGGGTGTGTGCATGTCGGGGTACATGTATGTGCATGTCGGGGTGGGGGTGGGGAGGGGGTTCGTACCACCTCTGGGGGGTGGCAGGGGGGTGGAGGGTGTGGGGGGAGGACTCGGGTGGGTAGTGGGGGGTGGGGGAGACCCCTATCAGTGCCAGGGAAGGAATTCCCTGGCCCCGATAGTGCTTACCGCCATGGTTCGCACGGCGGTTCCCGCTCGCAAGAAACCGCGGCGGTAGGCAGGGTCATAATACCCTTGGCGGTCTTGGGACGACCGCCGGGCCGGAGTGCGCAAACTCCAGCCCCGCGGTCATGACCGCCGCGGCGGTCGGAGTGGAGAAGTAGCGGTCGGTCGCGGCGGGGACCGCCGCGGTCAGAATGCCATTTTTAATACCGCCGGTCTGTTCGCGGTCCGACCGCCGTCTCTCCGCCGACCGCCAGGGTCAGAATGAGGGCCTATGTCTATGGAGTGAGCCATAACTTAGTAACAAGCTAGCCTCAGAGAGCTAGGCTTGAGAGCTTGACAAGCTGAGTTCAGTAACAATGGTGCAGCATCCCCGTAGTATCTTAAGGGGCAGGAAATTCAACATACCTAAAGATCTGGCACCCGGGTATGTGGTAGGAGATGACATTGGCAAGTGATTTACTGTCTATGAGGTCGCCCTTGAAATATACAGGTTCCAAGAAGAATATTGGGGAAACTAGTCTGGAAACACACCTACAGTGGGGAGGGAGACCTTATTTACACTTGAGGTGAGGGACAAGATGAAGTATGCACCCATAAAAAACATCCTTGTTACTAAGTAGGGTACAGCGAGTAGGTTAGTCCTGCTGAACAAAGTGCCTCAAATCCTATTTTTGTGAGTATTGTGAGATAACGTGTTGAGGATGCCTCATGCAGTGGCTGTTGTGAGAAGCTGCGCACCACAATGCGAGGTCCTGCCATGGAGATGCAGTGTGCAGTGTTGATTTCAATGAGGCCATCGACAGGGCTTATAATGTGAGGTGCTGTATCATTGAGAGTGCCGCTGACGATGGCTTGTGATGCAAAGTCTTACATCGGGGAGGCATCACACAGTGGGAATTCCAAGGAGCTGCAGATTGTTGTCCAGTGTTGGGAATGTAACACAGAACAGCTATTCTTATGCACAGCTGCGAGGAGATGTGTCATGCTGTGTTGATTCTGCCCAAGAGACCATAGCTGAGCTGGCAGAGGCCTTTCAGGCCCAGTTCCTAGAGGCCAGGACTGTGATGGCCCCATGTGGGTCAAGACTCACAGCAGGCAGCAGCTGGGTGCTGGGCTCAGAGTGTTTGAAGCCTTTTTTTGTCCCTGAGGCTCTGATCAGGAGGCTAGCCAACTAGTCCTTGGAGTCACTTTGGTGGTCCTGGTTTCAAGAGGCTGTTCCAGTCCTTCTCACTCAGAAATTAGGGCAGCAGAGTAGCAGGGCTGCAGAGTGGCAGTAGCAGGGAGCAGAGTAGTATTCCTTCTTGCATCACAGAAGCATTGCAGTCCTTTTTCTGAATCTTCCTCATGTGCAGATGTATACTTGAGGGTTGGATCCGAGGGTCAAATATTTATACTTGGCGCCGGCTTTGAAATAAGGGAAGGCTCAGGAGGTTTCCACCCCAGAGGTGCTTAGAATTTGCTGCCTCCCTGCCATGGTCCCAGCTTGTCTGGGGACACAAAACACTAGTCTGGAACCATTTTTGAGTATTTTGAGACAGAGCCTTTATGATGTGCAAGTGTGATAGGTGACAGCTTTTACCCTCATCAAGTCAGAGATGGCTCATCCAGTAACTACTATTACCCCTTTGTCCCACTAACTGGGAACAATATACAAAAAAAAAACAACAGTCAGCTACACCTAGTCATAAGACTCAGAATACAGGATCCAGGCACCAAATGGTTGGGACAAGAAAATACAAACTTCCTAAAAGTGTTTCTTTTTTAAATTGTGACTTAAACTTGAAAGTTGACTTTAATATCAAAGGGGGTTTTAAATTGTAATTCTTTAGACACCAAACACACAATTTCTACCTGGTTCCAATTGGAAGTTACCACTTAATTATTGTAATGAGGTACCCAAATTATACCCTATGGGAGAGGTAGGCCTGCAGTAGTGAAAAACAAATGTAAGAGTTTTTCACTACCAGGACATATAAAAATAATACATGCCCAACTTTTTCAATACACTATGCCCTGCCTTTGGGCTAAGAAAGTCCTACCCTTACATGTATTAAAAAGGAAGCTTTAGGCCTGGCAAGAGGTTTATCTTGCTAGGGCAAAGTTTCACTTTAAAACTTCACACACAGACTGCAATAGCAGGCCTGATGTTTAAAGGGCTACTTAATTGGGTGGTACAATAAATGCTGCAGGCCCATTAGTAGCATCTAATTTACATGTCCTGGACTGGGCAGTTAGGGATTGAACACTTAATAGGGTTTGTCTCTCTGGAGGAAAGAAGTATGCCATGACAACTTCTGTAAAAGGCATAGGGTGTGCATAGTAGGCACTTGGCTACCTTATTTAACTTTTCATTTTCTTTCAATCCAGTCGTGCAGTACTCCTGCAGTAGCCATCATGCCCCCTCGTGCTCATGAGGTAGTCCCAGAGGACCAGCTGTTGGATTTTTTTTTTTATTTCCCTGCATAACAGCAGAGGGCCCAAGGTAGCCCTTCCCTGCCTCCCTACAATATTATTGATCATTTAGATTCAAGACACAGGACAGTTTCCCCATGTCCTGTAATGACAGACGCAACATTTTTCTTCATGTTGCAGCTACCAATCACACAGTTTGTTATTGTAGGACTTTTGTGGGCACCATCAACAAGAGTTCTTTATGTTGCTGCATATTTCAGTGGGACTGACATAAGATTTCTATGGCCACAGATATTTATACATTTCGGGCCAGATGTAGCAAGCCGTTTGCACGTTGCAAACAGCAAACTTAGCTGTTTGGGACGTTCAAAGAGCACATCGCAATGCACAAACCTCGTTTTGTGATACGGTAACCTGGTTACCGAATCGCAAAACGGGTTTGCGAGTCGCAATTAGGAAGGGGTGTTCCCTTCCTAATTGCGAGTCGCAGTGCAATACAGGATTGGTTTGTGACCGCGAACACAGTTGTAAACCAATCGCAATTTGCACCCTTTTCAAATGGGTGGTAACCCATTTGCAAAAGGGAAGGGGTCCCCATGGGACCCCTTCCCCGTTGTGAATGGCAATGTAAACATTTTTTCAGAGCAGGCAGGGGTCCTATGGACCCCTGCCTGCTCTGAAAAAATGAAAAAAAAGTTTTAAGGAAAACGGTCTGCATTACAAAAAAGAAAAACTGCTTTATTAAGAAGCAGTCACAGACATGGTGGTCTGCTGGCCGCAGCAGGCCACCATCCCTGTGAGGGCCGGCATTCGCAAGGGGGTCGCAAATTGTGACCCACCTTATGATTATTCATGAGATGGGCATTTGCGACCCCCTTGCAAATCGCAGATGGTGTCAGGGACACCATTAAACATTCAGAATTGCGACTCGCAAATTGCGAGTCGCTCTGACTCACAATTTGTGGGTCGCAATTCTAAATGTTGCTACATCTGGCCTCTATAACTTCAATTTCCAAAAAACTCTTGAACAGAATTACAAATTTGGTGTAATTCATTTCAGCCATTTTGGCTCTATCATTGCCTAATTTTCCATATTGAAAAACATGGAGAATAATCATTTGGGATCCCCCCTTCTTCTCTGCCCACCTCTTGATAGAGCACCCTTAAGGTTTCCAGGAAGTAGCTGAGGTTAATGAATATTTTATGGAAAGTTTTGTAAAGATTCATAAGAATATGATACAAGAATTTACAAAGGTGGCCTGCACCCACCACAGTGGTCCTTCGGCTCCCCCCACAGCCTCTAATGATATAGAACTGTGTGGGTGCCCCGGGTAGGCATCAAGTACCCAACCAATTTTTTTTTAAATAAAAAAATGGATAATAAATTAGCTGCTGCAGACCTCTTTTAGGTGAAATACCAGTACTGAAATAATAGGAACATATCCAATAACAAGGCTTAACAAACTGTTAGGATTTTGGCACAAATACACAAAACCAAAAAAGTTTCCAGTTATGTTATGTAATGCATACAACACACATCTTAACTTGTGTCACTAACCATGTTTCACTCTTGCTTGATTAACTTTTTTTGCAATACGTGTTTTTGTGCTTGGTAGGCCATACGAGTTGTAGAGTTTTGTGCGGGTCTCATACCATAAGTTTCAGTGGTTTTCCATATTTGAACACAAATCATAGCTCAGTTCTTCACTATGTTTTTTTTAGTTTTTTTTTTTTACTGAATTAGTATATTTTTCTAATTCACTTTATTCAGTTTGTTCCCAACATCTGCTGCTCATCACCTTTGGCCTCTCCTTGTGTAGAGGAAGTTGGCATCAGACCTTGCACCAAAATCACTGAAGGCTGCAAGTAATATCCTTTGGCTGTGGGCAGTGGAATTTGACTACAAAACCTACCCTGTGGTCAGGCCCTGCTCCTAGACACCAGCATGCCTGACATTTGGCTCTTATATCTGTGTTTTTCCTCTGCCTTTCTTATTCACTATGGGCCTGATTCCAACTTTGGAGGACGGTGTTAAACCGTCCCAAAAGTGGCGGATATACCACCTACCGTATTACGAGTTCCATAGGATATAATGGACTCGTAATACGGTAGGTGGTATATCCGCCACTTTTGGGACGGTTTAACACCGTCCTCCAAAGTTGGAATCAGGCCCTTTGTCTCCCTGCCTCAGTCACTCTCAGTTTTTTAACCCCTTTGTAAATGTTGTGAATCATATCCAGTTCACAATTTATATATTACATAGCCAAACTGCGGGAACGCAGTCGCGGATGACCGGAGCTGACCCAACACCACGCAGCTTGCGATGGAGGTGAGGAGATGTGGAGGGAGAGAGAGGCTGGAATTGGAGTGACGGCTGGGTCCATGCTGTTCAACCAAGTAAAAACCATGATTGTTAAAACTGTCACTGAATGAACATGGAGATTCCAGCAGTGAAAATAATGTGTGCAAGATTTATGAACTAGAACGCATGATATTGTGTTAACAAGCAACGAGCTACATACTTAAAAATGGAAGCAAGGGAGGCCAGAAGAAACATTGAAAGAGCCACGATATTTGACAGCACCATCACACAAGGGGGAAAGGGTGCTCACAAACTACAGTTAAATATGAAACCGGATGCCAAGAGCAAGTTGAGAATATGGGAAACACTCTCACGGAAATAAATAACAAATTGTGGGAAGTTTCATCCTTGAAGAAATATTTGGAAGTTCAAAGGGCTCCTGTTGATTTGCGGATCTCATTTATGCCCAGGCACAGAAAGAAAATAGTGAACTATTACAAGAATGGGTTGAATTCAATTCTAAATTCCTTCCCGGGTGTAATGAGTATCCTAATCAAACATACAGAAATATCATTGGTGAAGGTCCAAGATGAGTCAAAGGATTTGGAGAAAGAACTGGAACAGTGAATTGCACAATATGAAGAAGGTGTGAAATTACCATCCTGGGGAGTGCAAATTAATTACAATGAATGTTACATCACTCTATTTTGAATAGAAATGGGCTGTGGGCCTGTGAATATTTTCTCAACACAATTAACTTACATTTTTATAAGCACAACAAAATGCTTTTGGAAATGATCACTTGGGGGGTGATTCTAAGTCTGGCGGGCGGCGGAGGCCGCCCGCCAGACTTCCCCCTCCAAAATACCGCTCCGCAGTCGGAAGACCGCTGAGGGTATTCTGGGTTTTGCACTGGGCTGGCGGGCGACCGCCAAAAGGCCGCCCGCCAGCCCAGTGCAAAACTACCTTCCCACGAGGACGCCGGCTCCGAATGGAGCCGGCGGAGTGGGAAGGTGCGACGGGTGCAGTGTGCACCCGTCGCGAATTTCACTGTCTGCAATGCAGACAGTGAAATTCTTTGTGGGGCCCTCTTACGGGGGCCCCACGACAACCCATACCGCCATCCTGTTCCTGGCGGGCGAACCGCCAGGAACAGGATGGCGGTATGGGCTGTCAGAATCCCCATGGCGGCGCAGCGAGCTGCGCCGCCATGGAGGATTCAAATGGGCAGCGGAAAACCGGCGGGAGACCGCCGGTTTTCCACTTCTGACCGCGGTCAAACCGCCGCGGTCAGAATGCCCAGCGGGGCACCGCCAGCCTGTTGGCGGTGCCCCCGTCATTTTAGCCCTGGCGGTCTTGGACCGCCAGGGTTAGAATGACCCCCTTGGTGTCTAACCATCAATATATTTTTATTCAATAAGGTTGTTTATCAGCAGCTGAGGGGCACAGCAATGCTTTTTTAATTATCACCAAACAATGCAAATTTAACGATGCGTTGCTGGAAGGAGATTATAGCATGGAGTTTGGAAAATGAAAAATGTGTAACAAAAATTATCACGTGGCTCCATATCATTGATGACCTCTTTACAATATAGGATGGAGATGCAGAAACGTTTAAAGAGTATTTCCAGATTCTAAATAACAACAAGGCAAACCTGAAATTCACTTATGAAATTAGTGAGTCAAGAGTGGTGTTTTTGGACACAGAAATGTATATAGGGGGCAACAAAATACAAACAACTCTACATCACAGAAAAACTGCCACTAACACCATATTACATGTGGAAAACTTTCACACACAAAATGTCAAATGGAGTATCCCATATGGAGAGTTCCTCAGAATCAACAGAAACTGTTCCCAAAAACAGGAGCGGAACAATCATGTGGCAAAAACCAAACAAAGGCTAATGATGAGAAGGTATCCCAAACAGATGATGGAAACAGGATTCAGGAAAGTGGAGAATTTGATCAGTCAACAAATTTTGAGAGGGAAGGAGAACTTGGAAACTGATAAAATTAGATTGATCACTACCTTTTCAGCTGAAGGGAAGGAGCTTTGAAAACTTTTGAAATAGCATTGGGGAATCTTAAGACTTGAACCCACATTGGCTGACATAATAGGGAATCACCCGGAAATCACATTTAGGCGAGCAAAGAATTTGAGAGACAAGTTGGTTTACAGCCACATTAAGTTGAAAAGAGGCATGGCTAGCACATTCAGGGTTCTGGAAGTGTCACAAATGTAAGGTTTGCTCTGTTGCAGTTAACAAACAAGAGATCATCACGGCCAACAATCTAAAATGGAAAATCCAGCACTGGATGACATGCAAAAATACATATGTGGTATAAGTGATTGAATGTCTGTGTAACTTAAAGTACATTGGCAGTACAATTTGTGATTTCAAAAAGTGGATCCTGCAACACATTAGAGCTGCTAAGAACAAGGACAGGTGACATCCTCCAGAGCCAACAGATCTAAAGAAAAAAGATCTGATTGACTGCACCACATCAATAAAGATGTGGCAGCACTGTTTTAGGAGTTGCGGACTCAGTCCCCTGTCATGGAAAAGTTAACAAAAATAGGGGCAAGGTAGGAATAGCCTGATCCCTAGGCCTGATTGCCAAAAACATATTTTTTTTATTGGCGACATGAATCTGCTGTGCGGATTAAAAAACTAATATACTGGTCTCCTGCCTTTCCTTTAAAACCTCTTGGAGTGGGCCAGGGCCCAGGATGACAATGCATACTTTTAATATGGGGGAGGCAGCACATCTCTTGGAGCCTTGACTAGGCCTTGAGGCCCCATCTACTGTGGCTGATTAATTATTGGTATTAAGGGGAGGAGGATCGTGGTCCTCTACCAAAGCCTTTGACAGCCCCTGGCATTCCATCCTCCAGAACCAATATATCAAATCAGACAAGAGGATCATAGAGCCACTCCACCCCAAGTCTGCATAGCTGCAGTGTCTGAGCGACCCCATCTTCTTGGGCACTGCTGTTTTCTGCCTGGGAGACTGTGGGTATATCCTGCCCACACTCACCCAGGCAGAAGACAGAGGGTTGCAGTAAAAAATGCTGCTCTTGTCCAAGTGGGAGCAAAATTGATAATCCAGCCCTACCAACACCCAGTATGGTGCTGGTCGGGGAGTTGGTTGGGGCCACGAGCACGCTGGCGCTCTCCCAAGGCACACAATGAAAGTTGGCTTTTGGTTGCACAGGGCATCACCAAGAATTAAAATAATTGCTTGCTTCTGCCTATGCAGCTGGCAGGGTCACCTCCTCCCCATGCAGCCCAAGAGAAAGATGGCATGTGGGTGCCTCAGGTGGGCACCACCCAAATAAATCGAAAAGTGGACAGCTTCTGTAATGTTGTGGGCCATTGGCCCACATACTAAATAAATGAATGCCGTTGAGTCATGGTTGTGGCCCTGGTAACTGGCTCAGGGCATGTGCACCCAGTCCCTTTTATTACACGGAAGAACCTGAACGCCTCTTTTTCTGATTGGACTTTTGCATCAACTGAGTTTCACGTTTGTGTTATTATAGCTCCGTTTTGAACTAAAGTTTATTTGAATAACTCATGTCACTGTTTTTGCCAGTATACATATTGCTACATGTTTGTAGTGAGTGCCCCTGTTGTAATCATTTGGTATGAGCAACATGCTTGCTCACTTTTAGAGTTTTGGGTGTTTTTCCTTATGAGTGCACCACTTCAGAGATAATCAGATATACATACTTTTGGCCGACTAAGTCTTTGAGCGCCACATTTCCTTCATTATACACCCTCTTGCTTGTACCTGACTTTGAGAATTCACCAATGGTATTTACAAGTACTATTTTTATGTCCGGACTTGGGACAGATTTCCGCCCTGAGTGTGGACATAAAGATAGTACTCATAAATGCCCTTGGTAAATTCTCAAAGTTGTAAACTTTAGTGGTGGCTGGTGGATTTGAAAAGTGGTGGTGCACACATTTAAGACAGAAGTTGTAACCCCTGACGAGCCCCTCCCAAACTCTCTAAATAATTACCCAGTGCCCTGATACATTGCACTGATTTTAGGAGCTTGACATCTTCCATCCTCTCCAGGGTTTGATATAATTCAACAAATTGTTCCTTTGTGGGTTTTTTTGGCTACTAATTTTATTTTATTGTGAAGATTTGCAAAGTGTAAAAAGTACAGTGGCACCACGGAGCTTTAGATAGGGACAGAAATAAAGTATTAAAGGGTGACTATGCAAACAAAAAATGAGAGGGGGATACAGGCCTTTTTAATATCAAAATAAATATGATACTATTATTGCAGCTACAACTGCTGCTATTAAGTCTAGGGCCATGCAGACGTTGTAGTACTTAACAAATGTTAGAATTAGACATTTTAAAATATTAACTATAGTTTTTCCTGAACAAGTACTTAAGGTATTGAAAAAATAGGTTTTTTAACCTGTAGGAAAGTAGCATCTTTCTAGCATGGTTACCCCCACTTTTCTCCTGTTTGTGAGTGTGTGTCAGTGTGTTTTTACTGTGTCACAGGGATCCTGCTAGCAAGTACCCCAGTGCTCATAGATAAAAACTTATATGTATGTGTGTTTTGCTGTCTCACTGGGATCCTGCTAGCAAGGACCCCAGTACTCATAGGTTGTGGGCTAATGTATGTGTTGTCAGTAGTGCTTGACTGTGTCACTGAGGCTCTGCTAACCAGAACCTCAGTGCTTATGCTTTCTCTGCTTTTAAATTTGTCACTGTAGGCCAGTAACTTCATTTACCAATTTCAATTGGCATACTGGACCCCCCTTATAAGTCCCCAGTATATGGTACCTAGGTACCCAGGGTATTGGGGTTCCAGGAGATCCCTATGGGCTGCAGCATTTCTTTTGCCACCCATAGGGAGCTCAGACAAACCCTTGCACAGGCCTGCCATTGCAGCCTGCGTGAAATAACACACATGTTATTTCACAGCCATTTTCACTGCACTTAAGTGACTTATAAGTCACCTATACATCTAACCTTCACTTGCTGAAGGTTAGGTGCAAAGTTACTAAGTGTGAGGGCACCCTTGCATTAGCAATGGTGCTCCCACATGGTTCAGGGCCATTTCCCTGGACTTTGTGAGTACGGGGGCACCATTGTGTGCACTATATATTGGTCAATATCTATATGTAGCTTCACAATGGTAACTCCAAATATGGCCATGTAACATGTCTAAGATCACGGAATTGTCCCCCCATTCCAAATCGGGTATTGGGGAGCCAATTCCATACATCCTGGGGGCTCCACCATGGACCCCCAGTACTGCCAAACCAGATCTCTGAGGCTTGCACTGCAGCTACAGCTGCTGCCACCTCACAGACTGGGTTTTGCCCTCCTGGGGTCTGGGCAGCCCAGGCACAGGAAGACAGAACAAAGCAGTTCCTCTGAAAGCAGGGTGTTATGCCCTCTCCCTTTGGAAATAGGTGTTACAGGCCTGGGAGGGGTAGCCTCCCCCAGCCTTGGAAATGCTTTGAAAGGCACAGATGGTGTCCTCCTTGCATAAACCAGTATACATCAGTTCAGGGATCCCATCTCCCCTGCTCTGGCGCGAAACTGGACAAAGGAAAGGGGAGTGACCACTCCCCTGTCCATCACCACCCCAGGGGTGGCGCCCAGAGCTACTCCAGTGTGTCCCAGACTTCAGCCATCTTGCTTTGCAAGGTGAGGGGGCACTCTGGAGTCCTCTGAGTGGCCAGTGCCAGCAGGTGTGGTCAAAGACCCCTTCTGATAGGTCCTTAGCTGATAAGGTAGCCAATCTCTCCTGTGGGTTCTCTTCAGATTCTGCTTGTAAGTTTCCTTCAGGAATTCTCTGCAACAACTTCAGACTCTTCTGACCCTGTATCAACCACAGCCTGCTCCAAGAAACACTTTAACTGCAACAAAGTGTCTACAAGAGACTCTTTTCTTCAGCAACCTCAGCTCCAAGTCAGCAACTGCAACAGTTTCCACAGTGTGCACGCTCTGGGGACCCCCTGTCTTCATCCTGCACCACAAGGTCCAAAGAAATCTCCAGTGGAGCGATGAAGTCACTCCCCTGCTCCAAGCAGGAACCTTCCAAGACGACGACCGGTACCCTGGGACTCCTCTCACAGTGACGAGCGTGCTCCTAAGTACACCGAGGGTGGACATCATCGACATAGACTGTCCTGAGGTCCTGATGACGCAATTTGTAGGAAGTAAGACCTTGCCTTCCCCAAGAGTGACGGTACCCCTGTGTACTGTGTCTTCTTTGCCTACTATGGCCTCTGTGCACTCTTTGTAAAATTCCTTAATGCACATCCTGGCCAAGTTCCCAAGCACTCCATCCTGCGACGCATAACTGAGTTGTTCTCCGGCAGTGTGGGACCTTCTTTTGTTGTGCTGCATCAACTTTTTGCATCTCCTTTGGACCCAGATCCTGCGACTGCTGGAGGCATTGGCTGGTATCCTGAGGGCTCTCTAAAGTGCTAAGAGACCCCTCTTCCTCCTCACACAGAGTTGAGGCCCCCAGGTCCCTCCTGGGTCCATCCGGCGTCATTTTGACGCAAAACGCACTTTTGTCAAAGCCAAGGCTTGTTGGTGACTTCCAACAAGAAATCTCATCTGCAACGATCTTCACGGCGTGGGACATCTTTTGCATCATGCAGGAACCCACTGGCATCTTCCTAGGGTGCATTCCTGCAGTCTTCGACTAACCGGGGACTTTTCTTTTGCACCCTCTTCTGGGTTGGCAGGGGCTCCTGTCCTTCCTGGAACTTCTTTCGACTTCTGGACTTGGTCACCTTTCTTTGCAAGTCTTCAGGTCCAATAATCCAGCAGTTGTTCTATGCAGACTTGGTTGGCTGCTGCAAAATCCCAAGATCGAGGTGTAGTGTGTCCTAAGGAAACTTGCAGTACTTTACTCCTGCTTTTCTGGGCTCTGGGTGGGGTAATTTACTTACCTTTACTGTATTCTTACTCTCCCAGTGATTCTGCACACACTACACTTGTCTAGGGGGGAATTTGTGATTCGCATTCCACTTTCTTAATGTATGGTTCATGTTGACCATAGACCTATTTTCTCCCATTGCAGTCTATAGGATTTCCTACTGTTTGCATTGTTCTATGACTATTTACTTGTCTAATTTTCGTGTCTAGTGCACATATTGTGTATAATACTTACCTCCAGAAGGAGTATTGTCTCTAAGATATTTTTGGTACTGTGTCACCCAAATAAATACCTTTATTTTTGGTAACACTGAGGCCCATATTTATACTTTTTTAGCCCCGCAGCTGCATCATTTTTTGACGCAAATTTTGGTACAAACTTACAAAATCTAATCGTATTTTGTAAGCTTGCGCCACTTTTGTATCAAAAAACGATGCAAATGCAGTGCTAAAAAAGTATAAATATGGGCCTGAGTATTGTCTTTACTTGTGTATAAGTACTGTGTAACTATAAGTGGTATTGCATGAGCTTTGCATGTCTCCTAGTTCAGCCTAAGCTGCTCTGCTATAGCTACCTCTATCAGCCTAAGCTGCTAGAGCACTACTACTTCACTAACAAGGGATAACTGGACCTGGTATAAGGTGTAAGTATCCAAGGTACCCACTACAAACCAGGCCAGCCTCCTACAAAGCCACAACTCCAAGGTGTAATTTAAGCCCATTTGCTGTCACTTAAAATGAATACATTAACACAAGAGGCTACATTAGCCATCTACATATCAGAAAGATTTCCACTATAAAACTACCAATTTGATTTAACATTTGCCACCAACACTTGCAGCAGTAAGCAGGGTCTAATTACCAATATCAATAGAACTTGTTTTCGCTAGCATGGAAAATTATTTCCAGTGCACATCTGGCAATGCATGCCCCAGTAGTGAGGCATGTGCTGGCTCCTGCTTGGGTTTGAGGTGCCTTTCATCCTCCACACAGGCCATCCACATCCATTTTGAGTGCATACCAACCGACCACTTGCAAGGAGTGAAACTGAGTGAGGCCACTTCAAAATTGTCATTAGATGCTGTTGTCAAGCTTAGAAGGAATTATCAACCTGCAGGTGCAATAAAATGCTAAAGCAAGCAGGGAGAGCCCAGCGAGAACAGACCTACATACGGCTACCACTTTCACCTCTTGAGAGAACAGGCATATAAATATGCAAATTCTAGAATGTGCAGAGAAAAAGATGTTTCCTTGATGGTGAAAAACTGATAGCTGGGCCTGGGTGGCAGAAAATAGCTGGCTGTGCAAAGGGTTTAAGGCCATGCCTACATGCCTCTCTGGAATGCACCAAAAGCCAGAATCCTCCGTCAGCCACTTCATGTTATCATAACCTTGTTCAGGAAGGAAAATGCAGACCAGGAAAAGGTAGCAGATACACGATCTACACACTCACATACCAATACAAATGCACTCTTAACTCGTACAGGAATTTACCTACATGCACATGCTCAGACTTAAACACATGCACACACCAGTCGTGGCTTGTGACAACCAGAAGGGGCGGGGTGACACACACGGGGAGGAATAACAATTAAATAAAAAACACTTACCTCCTCCTCTACGTGCCACTTCCCTCCTCCGTCTCCTCGCTGGAGGCACAGTCTCCAAGACTGCCCTGTGGCCAATCCTGACACTGCTCAAAGCCGCATCAGGATTGGCTGGGAGCGCCCCAGCCAGGGAACTCTCAGGCCAATTAGGAGCCTGTGCCGGCTCTCTCCAGCCCACAACTGCCCTCAAGTGCTGGTCATCCCCAAAGCCCCGCCCCTTTTCAAGAAATAAACAGAGTTTATTATCGTTTTCTTGAGAAAGTTTTGCAGCTGCCGCTGCTAGCAGGGACAACACTCCTCCGCCCTAATGAAGGGGCTGGCCCTAGCACTCATACACCAGCATGCATGCATACACACATGCAGTCATGCTCAAGCACACTCATGGATTTGCATACAGGCAAAGTGAAGCAGCCACATGCTCAAACATACATACGTGTTCTCACACACAGACCCCCAACAATATGCACACTCACTCACCAACTCACTTGTTTTCTACACAATACAATGATTTGTAATGTTATTTAATTCATATAACGATAATATACACAGCCTTGTACATTGTCTCATGTATAAATGTTTTTTTAAACATGACACCTGACATAATTGGAAACACGAACATACAGAGTATGTATGTTATTCCACGTTATTTCATGGCTTTAAACCCACAATTAATAAAAAGTGTTTGATTACCAATCTTGGAGACTGCAAGGAGTTCCTCTCTGAAGCAGAGAAGATGATGTAAGACTGTAGTCAGGGTGAACTGCAGAACCTGGCTGGGCATATGCTGCATATGCGACACATGATGATGAGCTAGAGGACAGAATAGGATTGTATCATGTGTGATTATAATCGGAATGTGAAATATGCAGTGCAAGGAAAAGTGAAGTGGTAAATGACAGCTGTAAGTGGGACTTTTTCAGGGCTGTGGGCATTAGATAAGGCATAGTAAGATGAACCTTCAAGTCTCATGGCTGAGTGCTGTTATGAGTGGAAGCTGTGCTTACTGTACACTATGGTGGTCATTACAACCCTGGCGGACGGTGTTAAAGCTGCGGAAATACCGCAAACAGGCCGGCGGACCAAAAAATTGAATTATGACCCTGGCGGAAACCGCCAACAAAGACAGCCACTTTAACACACCGCCAGCCACGGCGGTGCAAACAAGCAGCGCGGCGGTCACCGCCAACAGACAGGCGGGAGACAATGTACCGCCCACAGTATTACAACCCGCCAATCCGGCACCTTTTCCGGGGTGGATTCTCTGTGGATAAAAACACGGCGGAAACAGCTTTTGCTATGGGAAAACGCTCACCTGAACACATCCCACGAGGAACGAGGACTCCATGGAGCCGGAACTCCAAATACTACCTGCCCTTGTGTTCCTGCTCCTCTACGACCAACAGCTACGTAGGCACCGAAGACAGCGGTGAGTACTGCACCTACGACATAGGGGAGGGGGGAGGCAAAAGTTAGGGGGACACCCACCAAACACCCCCACCCTCGCATATTACAACATACACACCAATGCATTCACAAAAATCACAGTAACAACCCACAATCCCCCCGGAAGAATGAAAAGACAATGCGAAATTCGGTCAAACATTGTAATGTGGAAATATACATGTCATACAAAAATATACAGATATATATTTGAAAATCAGTCATAATTATATACAATACGAGGAGTAGTGCAGATATGTAAATAACAATGTCCGTGCACCAACAGTCCAAAAATGCATGGGCGAGGCCCACAAAGGATACCTGACCACAATCAGAGAGAACACTGCCGGGGCATCAGATAGAAATACTACAGGCACCTCAGGGGGAAGGGAGGGGGGGGCACCTCAGCCGGATGACTGCAAAGCCAGATCCACGACGGGGCTCCATGCCCATTGATGTATCCTGGGGAGTGCAAAGCCACAGTCTCTCAAGTCTCTACAGTGGGTGGGGTGCCCACTGTGCCATCCTGGGGAGTGCAAAGCCACAGTCTCTCAAGTCTCTACAGTGGGTGGCTTGCCCACTGTGCCATCCTGGGGAGTGCAAAGCCACAGTCTCTCAAGTCTCTACAGTGGGTGGCTTGCCCACTCTACCATCCTGGGGAGTGCAAAGCCACAGTCTCTCAAGTCTCTACAGTGGGTGGCTTGACCACTCTACCATCCTGGGGAGTGCAAAGCCACAGTCACTCAAGTAGATGCAGGTCTCTACTGGTACTGGGGGGGACTGGTGCCCAGACTGGATGAGTCTCCCCGTGAAAGTTTCTGTCCTGTCACTGTCCCAGCTGCACATGGGATAAGGATGCCTGATGTGGCGGGCCATTCATTCCTACCCGGTGCTTGCCCTATTCAGTGGTGCTTTGCCATGGCGGTCTTTGCCCTGTTCAGCGGTGCTTTGCCATGGCGGTCTTTGCCCTGTTCAGCGGTGCTTTGCCATGGCGGTCTTTGCCCTGTTCAGCGGTGCTTTGGCATGGCGGTTTTTGCCCTGTTCAGCGGTGCTTTGACATGGCGGTCTTTGCCCTGTTCAGCGGTGCTTTGCCATGGCGGTCTTTGCCCTGTTCAGCGGTGCTTTGCCATGGCGGTCTTTGCCCTGTTCAGCGGTGCTTTGCCATGGCGGTCTGTGCCCTGTTCAGCGGTGCTTTGCCATAGCGGTCTGTGCCCTGTTCAGCGGTGCTTTGCCATGGTGGTCTGTGCCTTGTTCAGCGGTGCTTTGCCATGGCGGTTCCGGACTGTTCAGTGGTGCTTTGCCATGGCGGTTCCGGACTGTTCAGCAGTGCTTTGCCATGGCGGTCTTTGCCCTGTTCAGCGGTGCTTTTCCATGGCGGTCTTTGCCCTGTTCAGCGGTGCTTTGACATGGCGGTCTTTGCCCTGTTCAGCGGTGCTTTGACATGGCGGTTCTGCTACAGACATTGGTGTGTGGCATGACGTTCTCTACACTGGGCATTGGTGTGTGGCATGACGTTCCATCATTGCCCAGCGTGGCTGTGGCAGCCGGGGCCCTCCTGGGCTGTGACTCTGGCGGTGGTCTCTGGACCAGTGACGATACTTGGGCCCTCCTGGGCTGTGACTGTGGTGGTGGTCTCTGGACCAGTGACGATACTTGGGCCCTCCTGGGCTGTGACTGTGGCGGTGATCTCTGGACCAGTGACGATACTTGTGCCCTCCTGGGCTGTGACTGTGGCGGTGGTCTCCTGACCAGTGACGATACTTGGGCCCTCCTGGGCTGTGACTCTGGCGGTGGTCTCTGGACCAGTGACGATACTTGGGCCCTCCTGGGCTGTGACTGTGGCCTCTTGACCAGTGACGATACTTGGGGCCTCCTGGGCTGTGAATGTGGCGGTGGTCTCCTGACCAGTGACAATACTTGGGCCCTCCTGGGCTGTGACTGTGGCGGTGGTCTCCTGACCATTGACGATACTTGAGCCCTCCTGGGCTGTGACTCTGGCGGTGGTCTCCTGACCAGTGACAATACTTGGGCCCTCCTGGGCTGTGACGTTGGGGGTGGTCTCTGGACCAGTGACGATACTTGGGCCCTCCTGGGCTGTGACTCTGGCGGTGGTCTCCTGACCAGTGACGACGGTGCTGGCGGTTGTGTGTCGACCGCCTGATATGATGGCGCACTTCTCTGCCGTGACACTCACAACAGGCTGGGCAGACTTCCTCTGGCCCTTCCCCACCTTTGGTGGAGTCACAGCTGACTCTCCAATCCCCTTGGAACCCATGTCAGTTGTTTTCCCACCAGGAGTTTTAACACGGTCCCGTCATCCACTCTCCAGTTTTAGAGCCTTTACAGGGGGTGGGCTGCCAGTGCCTTGGCTCCGGGTCCTACTGCCTGCCCTGGTGGCCGGTGCACTCCACAAACCTTGAACAGGCACCACTGGTATTGGAGGCTTTTTGGCTGAGGCGCTACGACGGGACTGATGAATTGGAGGGGGTGGGGTGGGGGCAAAAAGGTCAACTTTACAGAGGGACAGTTTCTGACGAACACTGGGATGGGTAGTTGGAGGGGGTCTGGAAGTGGAGGAAGAGGAGGTGGTTGTCGAAGGTGTCACTTTAGGTGTTTTGGGTGCAGGTGCAGGTACTGAAGGCTGTTGTGAGGTGGATGGATGTTGGGTGAGTGATTGCCGGCGTTTGTGTACTTTGGGAGGGGGCGTCACAGACACACTGGGAGAGGACACAGGAGACGTGTAAAAGGCAGTGGAGGTGGTGAGTGCAGGTGAGCGGCTTGTGGTGCTGGGTGTCCATGTGCGATTCATGGTGCCTGTAGATGTGGTGCATGCAGGTGTGTGTGTAGATGAGACTGGGAGGGAGGAGGGAAAAGAGGAGGAGGGGGACACAGTGGAGGCAGTGGATGTTGCTGTGTCTGTACATGGGTGAGGCTTGCGTGAGTGCCTGTGGTGTGTGTGGTGCCTATGTTTGCTTGAGCTACTTGGGTGTGTTGACTTGTGTCCATGCTGGTCTGTAGGTGTGCTTGGGATGGGCTGGGGTACAGGAGATTGGGTCTGGGTGGAGGAAGTTGGAGTGGGGAGGCTAGACCAGAGACAATGGCTGCCATCAGTGCTGAGGCCAGAGATTGCAGGGTTCGCTGAAGGACAGCCTGACCAGAATGAATTCCCTCCAGGAATGCATTACCGTGTTGCAACTCTCGTTCTACACCCTTGATGGCATTCACAATGGTAGACTGCCCAACAGTGAGTGACCTGAGGAGGTCAATGGCCTCCTCACTGAGGGCAGCAGGGGTGACTGGGGCAGGGCCTGAGGTGCCTGGGGCGAAGGTGATGCCTACCCTCCTGGGTGAGCGGGCACGGGGCAAACGCTGAGGGGCTGCTGGGAGGGCGGGGCTGGTAGGGTAGGTGGCAGCTGTACCTGTAGAGGTGGGGGGCACAGATGGTGCCGCCACCACAAGTGAGTCCCCATCGGCGTCCGAGTCCGTGTCGCTGCTTGGTGATCCGGTGGCCGACGTGAAGCTCCCATCGCCCTCCGTCCCACTGGTGCATTCAGAGTCTGTGGTGTGGCCCTCCATGGCCATGTGGGATGCAGCTCCCTCGTGCTCCGGTGCCACTGCACCTCCGCCTGTTGATGCTGATGTACAAAAGGACAGGGAGAGCAGAAAAAGGGGGGGAGACAGAAGAAAGAGAGTTTTAGTGCATGGATTACCGCTACCGTTGGCGGACAAGACAGACGCAGCAGCCCCCTGCATTACGCCGTGCTCCTGCCATCTGCACATGCAATTTCTGGGATATGGCCTACATGGCAATGGTGGACATCTGCGTACATGTATGCCACAGGGACAACTGTACCTCGACTTGGCACTCTGCTGAGGTGGGGTAGAGTGCCACATGGCCTACATTACGGAGGGGCCTTGCCTACCTAACTCACCCTGGCCTAGGGACAACCACAGCCCACCTCCCCCACTCAGACCCCTCCACTACGCGCAAAGTCAGCAGAATGAGGTTGTACTCACCCTCTTGTGTCTGCTGTGATGCCCTTAAGCACCCATCCAACTCCGGGTCGGCCACCGCCAGGATCCGGAACATCAGGGGGGTCTTGGTGCGACGGGCACCCCTCCCACGTTGGGAGGCCATCCCCAGCTGAGCCTCCGCCGTCTTCTTGCTGCAGCGGTGAATGTCCTCCCATCTCTTACGCACTGGGTGCCCCGTCTCTAGTGGGCCCCCAGGGTCCGGACCTCCTTGGCGATGGCACGCCAAATATCCCTCTTCTGGTGAGCGCTGACCTACATGACATGCACAAGGGAAGAAGAGAAGCTATTACCAACTGCACCGTAGATGTAAGTGTCCCCCCTCTCTACCCTTGACATTTGGCACATGCATTAATGTTCCCTGAACTCTGCCCCTTCCCTCTTCCAACCAGCCCTCTCCACCCAGGCCTAGCCCATACAACGTGCTCCCTGTGTACTAACCTGTTGGTCTGGAGGACCGTAGAGTAGCGTGTACTGGGGGAGGACCCCGTCAACCAGTTTCTCCAACTCCTGTGCAGTGAAGGCAGGGGGCCTTTCCCCAGACGCAGCAGCTATCGTCGCTTCCAGACCGAGGTCACAGCAGCACTTGCAGTGTAGGTCCTCTTCTGTCGAAGGTCAGGTATCTAATGATTGAACAGATAGAAAATGGCGGTGACTTCCGCGGCGTGCCGTCCGCGGCGGGGCGCATCATCACCGCCGGCGCACCTGTTCATTGGCTCCTGGGACCCATAGTGTCCAATGTTAACCAATGCAGTATTGCGCCGTGGTCTACGACCGCATACCGCGACGGTGTGCAACGCCAGCGCTGTTACCCCACAATCCAATTGTCCCAGTTTAGAGGTCAGGCAGCCGCCATTTCAGGGGCCCACATGGCTTCATTTACTACTGTGTCACACATAGCTAGGCCTACACTCAACACACATACAGGAAGGGTTTTGTGAGTGGTGTAGTCTTGTGTGTAACTGTGGGTACATACCTGGAGGAATAATGACTGGTTCTTCGCTGTTGTCCTTCGTAGGCACTGTCAGCTGGGACATATGAGAAGATGGCGGAATCCTCCGGTGTACCGACCGCTGGTGGACCTTTTGACAATGGAAGAGAGACGTGTCATCGTCACCTACCGGTTTGACCGTGCCACAATCCAGGAACTATGTACCTAGTTGGAGCCAGACCTGATGTCACCAATCCGCCATCCGACTGGAATCCCCCCTGACGTGCAGGTGCTGTCAGTGCTCCATTTCCTTGCAAGTGGGTCTTTTCAGACAACAGTGGCCATGGCATCAGGGATGTCCCAGCCTATGTTTTCCAACTTGTTGTCCAGAGTGTTGTCTGCCCTGCTGAAACACGTAAGAAGATACATCATTTTCCCTCAGGTTGCCTACAGTGAAAGGTGACTTCTATGCCCTTGGACATATCCCCAATGTCATCGGTGTCATTGATGGCACCCATGTAGCTCGGGTCCCCCCTCACAGGAGTGAACAGGTGTACAGGAACAGGAAGAGTTATCATTCCATGAATGTCCAGATGGTCTGTTTGGCAGACCAGTACATCTTGCAGGTAAATGCTATGTTCCCTGGCTCAGTGCATGACGCCTACATCCTGCGGAATAGCAGCATCCCTGATATGATGGGTCAACTCCAGAGGCACCGTGTATGGCTATTGGGGGACTCTGGTTACCCCAACCTGTCCTGGCTATTGACCCCAGTGAGGAATCCCAGGACCAGGGCAGAGGAACGGTACAATGAGGCCCATGGGCGGACTAGGAGGGTGATCAAACGCACCTTCGGCCTCCTGAAGGCCAGGTTCAGGTGCCTCCATATGACAGGTGGATCCCTATTCTACTCACTGAAGAAGGTGTGCGACATCATCATCGCCTGCTCCATGCTCCATAATTTGGCATTGCGACGCCAGGTGCCTTTTCTGCAGGAGGATGATCCAGATGACGGTGTTGTAGCAGCTGTGGAGTCTGTGGAGCCTGTGGACAGTGATGAGGATGATGCTGAGGAAGAAGACAACGACAACAGGGAGTCAGTCATATAGCAATATTTCCAGTGAGACACAGGTGAGAACATTTTCATTTTTAGCATTACATTAACTTTCACACGTGTACCTCTATCCTGTTTCTCGATTTAAATCACTGTTTGGAAACTGAGTTGTACCCTTCCATTACGGTTTCACAGGTGTGGTTACCTACGTGTCAACTGCTTGCATCCTTCAAGTGCTTGTGATGTGTGACATAGGTATGTTAGCCTTACAATGGTAAACCCATTATGACACTGTCATTGATAATACATATTTAGTAAATCACAGACTGACTCCAGTTTGTTTTGTGTTTCAAGGGTGTTTATTGAAGTGCTCTGAAATGTGAGGGGTTTGTAAAATGAGGATGGGTGATGGCGGAGGAATGTCCATGGCAGAGTCCAGTCTATTAGTCTCACAGGTGCACTGCCCATCTGGGCATAGGAAGAGGAGCTGGGGCAGTTAAAGTATGGACAGGGTAACAAAGTGGGACAGTGGGGTGACAATCAGGGTGGTCTAATTTCCTGGCGGGGTCTTGCCATCTTGCTCTGTCCTGTTCCTGGATCTCAGGGCCCGCTTGCGTGGTGGTTGTCCGTCTGCAGGGGGTGGGGTGCTGGTGTGTTGGTCCTGTGGCGGGGCGTCCTGTCCACTAGCCCCGGCGGAGGTGGTGGGCAGTTCATCGTCCTGGCTAGTGTCAGGGGCCCCTTGGAGTTCCACAGTGTCCCTCAAGGTCTTCTGTATGTCCTTCAGCACCCCTACGATGGTGCCCAGGGCGGAGCTGATGGTCCTGAGCTCCTCCCTGAACCCCAAATACAGTTCGTCCTGCAGGCGCAGGCTCTGCTGCAACTTGTCCAGGACCGTTGCCATCGTCTCCTGGGAGTGGTGGTATGCTCCCATGATGGAGGATAGGACCTCGTGGAGAGTGGGTTCCCTTGGCCTGCCCGCCCCCTGTCACACAGCAGCCCTCCCAGTTCTCCTGTGTTCCAGTGCATCCGTCCCCTGGACCGTGTGCCCACTTCCACTGCCCCCAGGTCCCTGTTGTTGTTGGGGTGGCGGGTTATCCTGGGTTCCCTGTAGTGGTGGACACACCGCTGATTGACCTGTCCTGGGTAGGGAGGTTTGGGCCCGCTGGATGGGTGCTGTGCTGGTGTTACCAGAGGGTGGAAGGTCGGTGTTGGGCTGTGCCTGTGCAAGGGGAACCGACTGTCCCGAGACCCACGATGGTCCGGGCTGGTCATCAGGATCCAGTAGGGTAGAGCTGCTGCCGTCACTGTGGGCCTCTTCTGGGGGTGGAGTGGTGTTGTCTGGACCCTCTGGTGTGGTGACGGTCCTTCTTGTTCCTGCAGGGGCATAAGAGCATGATTATTGCATGTGTGTGTCTAATGGTGTGCAATGGGTGGGTGTTTGTGTACCCCAGTGCAAGCATTCCTGTGTTCTGGGTATGTGCAGTGGGCATGCTTTAGTGAGGGGTGTCCATGCTTAGTTGTGTCATGCAGGGCTTGGTGTTGGGATGTGTGGTTTGTGTTATGGGTAGATTAGTGAGGATTTGGAGTGATAGGGGAGGGGGTGGGGGTGGGGGAGTGTGATAGCATGCAGGTAGGGTGGGGGATATGATAGTTAAGATTTGACTTACCAGTGTCCCATCCTCCACCGACTCCTCCGAGGCCCTCTGGATGCATGATGGTCAAGACTTGCTCCTCCCATGTTGTTAGTTGTGGGGGAGGAGGTGGGGGTCCCCCGCCAGTCCGCTGTACCGCGATGTTGTGCCTGGAGACCGTTGAACGCACCTTCCCCCGTAGGTCGTTCCACCTCTTCCTGATGTCCTCCCTATTTCTTGGGTGCTGTCCCACGGCATTGACCCTGTCCACTATTCTGCGCCATAACTCCATCTTCTTGGCTGTTGATGTGTGCTGTACCCTCATCCTACCCGAATGATTTCCTCCACCATGACCCTCAACTCCTCCTCGGAGAAGCGGGGGTGTCTTTGGCGTGACATGGGGTGGTGTGTGTGATGTGTGGAGTGGTGTATGTGGTGATGAGTGTGGTGAGTGTAGAGGTGTGTGGTGTTTTGTTCGTGGATGTTGTGTGGGTGATGGTGTTGTGTGCCTCTGTGTGATGGGGTTGTCTATTCTGTGCTCTCTCTCTGGCCTTCGTTCGTGATTTTTTGGTCGTAGGGGTTTGTGGGTGATGTGGGTGTGTGTTTTATATTGTGTTGGGTGTGTGGGAGTGGTGTGTGTATGTGTATCAGGTGTGTGTATTTGTAATTGTCCAATGTGGCGGTGTTTTGGAGATGTGTGTGTATTTTGAGCACGGCGGTGTGTACCGCCAATGGAATACCACGGTTGAAAGACCGCTGCGTGGATTCGTGGGTTGTAATAGCATGGGTGTGTTTCTGTTGGCGTGGAGGTGGAGGATTTGTTTCTGCCAGTTTATCACTGACCTTTGGTGTGGCGGTGTTGTGTGGGTGTCTGAATTTCGGCGGATTCCAAGATGTGTGTCATAATAGTTGTGGCGGAATACCGCCGCAGCGGTGGTGTATTGGCGGTCTTCTGCACGGCGGTAAGCGCCTTTTACCGCCAATGTTGTAATGACCCCCTATATTGTGAAAGTAATGAGTATAGCTAAGGTAATTACCTAAGCCCGTTCAGCAGGTCTTAATGATATTATGGTCACCTAATGCACCAGCCAGAGGCCATTCATTTGAGCACCCTCATGGGAGGCCCCTTTGCACAGCAATACTTTTTGGGGAATGTGGGATAACTGAACTTGGGAGTGGCTGAGCCACTTTCTACTTACGACTGCGGTCACTCTGTGGTCTGCTATATTTCTCCTGGGTGACTCTCAATAATGCTCTTCATCTCTGCATTTGAATATGTCCATTTAAAATTGCGTATTGTTAGTACTGCTGCCTAGATAACCTAGCTGCATTAGCTCACGGCCACAGATTTTGAAGCACTGCGCCGTTCATATTTTTACAGCACAGAACAATTTCCCAAAGCTGGGCATCAAGGTAGGTCACACACTACATTCTAATTTGTTAAAAGAAGTACATTTGTCATCCAGCAGGTTCCACCATGGACTAGTTATCGATTGCAGCATTATGTTTAATGATGAAAGTTTTAAGTGAATTAGACAAAGGCACCCAGTTCATGCACAATAACTGTTGTTCAGGCTCTCTCGCCCCTCGGTTCTCCCCATGTCCTACCCAGTTCCCCAAAATCACAATACAAATCATGCACGCGCTCACTCACGTTATTTTACCTTTTGGACTCCTCATTCAACCTCTGTGATTCTTGCTCCTGGATTATAACTCACACAAATTGCGTGTTAGTCTAAACAAGCAGGGGCTGTCTGTCATGAATGATAGCTTTTGCTTATTTTGGCCTGGAACACAAGGTTCTACTATATGAGATGCCAGGATATGGCTGGAGTTGAGCCCTCCTCCTCTAACCTGCCGTCTGATAGAATACAGGGGTAAAGAGTGACAAGCCCCACTGAATTCTCATTACCAGACATGCTGCAAGGGCTGAAGATAACTGAGGCATGTGCTTCATGTCTGCTATGTGCAAGGTGGGCTGAAGAAGCCTCCGCCTGACATGTGCAGTTCGAAACGGACAATGGAACCCCCTTTCTTTCTGGCATGATGTTGCACTTTATTTTGAAAATAGGCAATTGTTTTCCTGCAAAGTGTAACATCATGTCAACAAGTAAATGGAGACGAGGCCATGTGTTAGAGAGTCAACGCCCCTGTGCCCCCTTTGGATTAATCACCACGGGTAAATTTAGAATTTTGGTCTAAGTTTAGACCAAATGTCTAAGTATACCTTTGTGACTCAGGCCCATGGAGTTGTGAAACATGAGACATGCAAAACTTATAAATAAATGTGCAGAGGTCTGTTCACAAAAGAAAAATAATATACACCAAAAGTTGTTTACATTCCTTCTTTGAATTAGATTGTGCATTGGGATGAAGTATGGGCACAATGTCCTCTGTGCTTTACCATTAAATGCTATGCTGTGCTTAGAAGAAGAAAGTCATAGAGGAGGCACCATTTTTACATTTTAGATAACAAACATCAGTGGTGTAGGAAAGATGACGGGGGCCCTGCTACAAGGAAGGAAAATCTGGTCGTCTGGATGGGTAAAATAATAAATCCATAACACGGGTTCTGCAAGCCTCTAAGATCCCTTGGCCTGGTCCCTTGGTAGTGTTCTTCTAAAGCATGGGTACTCGCAAACATTTTCCCAGGGGCCAAAAAGTTTGGTCTGTGACATACCTGGGGGCCGCACTGATGCCAGGGCGGTGGCGGTCGGGTGGGGTGACTAGGGGTATTGGTGGCAAGGTAGGTGTAGGGGAAACAAAGGATATACATCTAGTGGCTGAAATAAGTAATGGGAAACCAGAAAACCTGGAATCAATCCCAGCTTACCCATTTTTCCAAATTGTGTGATCCTAGGCAATTGTTTAGTGTCACTTTCCCTCCTTTTTCTGCATTATCACATTTAAGATGTCCTCAAAATACATGATTCATGGTGTGTGCTGCACATAACCTGCTTCTATGTTTGATTTAATAAACTATAATGTTGTTTATGTATGATAGGAACCCAGGCCACCCATAAAGTGCACATACCAAGTGACTTGCCTCTTTAATTTACTATTGGTGGTGTTCTCAGGGTAAGGGAAATAATTAATGTTTCCAAATATTATGTTTGAAAACTATCACTTTAAAAGGAATCCATCTCAATGCACTGATAAAATAAGTTGTACTAAGGCGAAAAGGTTCTGCATGTTAACTAAATGCACTTAATTAATTTTGAAAAGACTGTCTTAGTTTTACACTTATGCTGCAAGGTGTCTTTAAAAATGAAGGCGTTTCTAAAGTTAAGTGCAGGAGTCCCTTCTTCCTTTCTTTAGCACCAATTAAGTTTGAAATAAAAGATTGTGTGTGTATTTAATATTTTTGTTAGTGCAGAGTCGAGCAAACAGCTGCCCAGTGCTCCTGTTGCCCCAGGGGCCACAGGTAAAGGTCAGAGGGGCCGCATGAAGCCCGCAGGCCGTACTTTGAGTATCCCTGTTCTAAAGGGTTTTATTCATGGGACTGAGGTCCACTTATACTGGGAAACAGAAACTGGGAAACTAAGAGATTAGGACCCGTTTTTGTACATTATGGTGCAGAATCATTTAGGGACTATAAAGAGGAGGGAGCACCTAGAACCTAGAGGTTGATCCATTAATTAGGGATTTGCTGTGAAGTTATGGTGCCTGACTAGGTTGCATCTTAGGAAGTTTAAAAGCACATACGGCCATATGTACAAAGCTTTTTGGCATTTACTAACAGTGCAAATCTCTATTTCAGGTCGTTTGAAAATTAAAATGTTGTTTTTGTATGTTCAAAAGCCATGTTTCATGGTGCAATTAGCTATTTCGATTATGTAGAAATCAAATTTTTTGCATTTCAAATTTGGAACAAAGTATGTACAAAGGATTTCCTAATTGCGATTAATCACAAAATGGCCATTTAGGGAATGCAAATGCCATCAATGGGTTTCAGGTAGTAATCTGGTGCAAACTATAAAAAGTCACATAAATTGCATTCAGCTCTATCATTATGGTGGCTCTGTATGTGATGACAAGGAGGATGAGATGTTTGGCTGGTTTTCACAGAAAGAAAAGGAGACTGGAGAGGATATTTGGGTTGAGGGTCACCCTGTTTGAACAGACTAAGGAGGATATAGAGTGAACAGTAAGGTAATTTGGGATTTATTTGCTGAGTTACATTCTCAGCTACAAACTCAGCAGTCATAAGCAATGCAATTCCACAACATATGCAAGTATTGTGTTGGCTATACCTTTTAGCTTCTGGCAGTTACAAGGGAGTTATAGCTTTGGCACGGGGAGTGTCACAAAATGCATTTTCTAAGTTTTGTTTGATAGTTTATTGGACATCGTGATTGGCAAAATGAATCAATTTGTTTTCGTTCAAACACCCCCTAAGATATGCAACACATAAAACTAATGTTCACTCAATGCTCAGGTAATGTGTGATGTTTCATGCATCATAACTGAATTTGTAGCCAGATTCTGAGGCAGCACACATGGCTCCTTCACTTTCCACCACAGTGGAATAAATAAGTGTCTGTCTCAGGGTGAAATTGGTGTTGTTATTTTACTTGGTAAGAGCATTATAAACTGAGTTCATACAGTGCTCAATATCATGTTTGTTAAATAATCTAATTGTTTCTCCTACTAATACTATTTAAGGAGACAGTGCATTTGCTGTACACCTTTGGATACTGACACCATACTGGAATCCGAGAACCAGAAGTGAAAGGCAGTACAAAAGGACACATAAAACAACACAATCAATAAATGAACCGACTTTTGGAATACTGAAATCACATTTTAGATGCCTACATAAGACGGGTGGAGCACTACTCTACAGACCAGAGACCTGTTGCAAAATCATTTCCACTTTCGCTATTCTTCACAACATAGCCATGAGGAAGCGTCTTCACAACGTCAATATAGAGTCAGAATCAGACTCAGATGATGACCTACCACCAATACAGATTCAGCATCACTGGACATGTGCAGCAGAGGAGCCAGCAGGATGCACAGAGATCACAAACAACTATTTTTAAGGTAAGAATGATGACCATATCTCAAAATAGGCAATACACATGATGGTAATGGTTTTGATTACAGAGAGATAACTGTTTATTCAGGTTGTAATAATGTTTTATCAACTGTATCCTTATAAGATGTCATTGTTTAAACAAAGAAACAACATTTTAAAACACAAACATAACACTCTAGTAACATATATCTCAGTGCATACAAAATGTAATTTTGATGACCTCTGGTGGTGGTTGCCTTCTAAGCAAGACTTGGCTGTGGAGTTGGGGGTATATCTGTGTCAGATGTGTGCTAGTGTGTTCGCCTTGAACAGCATCCATCTGGCACAGATATGAAACTGAGGCTACAGATGTCTTTGCTTTTAGGTGGTGCTATGTTAGGGACTGACAGGTTTGTGTCTGAATGTTCTCCTCAACTGTGGTCACTTGGACTTTAATGCTTCCTACATCTTGACAGCAGTACCTCATGTAATTTTGGATGTTCATAGTTTTCCTGGCAAGAGTGGTGGTGGCTAATGCCAATCGATCTATTGATTTGGTGAATGTATCATAGCATGCCATGTGTTGCTTATGCATGCAACTTTGCATACTTTGCTCCTTTTCCAGGACAGCAATCCAACACTCTTGACCTTTCTGCAATTTCAGCATTTAACATCATATGCTTTGCAGATGCCTATTTACTGTTTGTATCTGTTTAGCTTGCAGGTGCTGTACTACGATGATTGAGTTCTCAAACTCACCAAACAATTGTGAACTGTCTGACATGTCATAAGAGACATCATCATTGTGACTGTACTGTTGTTGCAGTCTATGTTGTTCGTGTGTCCTGCACACAGATGAAGTTGTTCGCCTGCCTTATGTTTGCTCTTCATCACCTTCCTCAAAGTCTTGTAATGGTGCCATGTTTGCTCTCTTAGTGATTGGATTTTGAATTACCGGGGTATGAGTAGCAATTGTGCTGTCATCAATTTCCACTTGTGTGTCAACTGCTTGCTTTCAGACACGTCCTGGCTGTGATCTATGGAAATGTATGTGTACAGTTATTGTAAATAAATGTGATGCAATTTAAAAAAACTTGCAAATAAGTATGTATTTGCATGGTTCCTGAAGTAGTTGTTATGTTTGCTTTTGTAGAAACATATTTACTTTTTCTTGAAAAACGATAAATATATAAAACAGTGTAAACACAAGCTTGTAAATTAAGGCCCTCATTATGACATTGGCAGTAAATCCCGCTTACCGCCATGGTGACGGCTGCCAACAAACTGTTGTGGAGGCGAACATCCGTCTGCCATATTATGACACATAATCCAAACCGACAGAATACTGCCACAAACACAAATCCGCCAGACCAAAGGTCAGTGTTAAATTGTCTGTACGAACACCCATACCATTACACCAACAAAACAACGCCCTACACATTATGACCCACGAATCACCACAGCGGAATTCAACGGCGGTAAACCATTGGCGGTACGCACCAACACGGTCATAATAGCCACCCAAATACAAAATAACACAACATTGGCCAATACCAAAAACACACACCTGACACTAATACACACACCACACAGACACCCACCAACAGCACACACCCACATTACCCACAACCCCTTGCCAGCATGAAAAGACTGCAATAGCTAACCATGCAAAGCACAGAGACATATACATGCACACACCAGAACCACCTATTCATCCGTCACATACCCCACACCCCACCACATTACTCAACACCCTCTGCACAACACACACCACACAACACCCATGTTCCCACAAAGGCACCCCTGTTTCACTGATGAGGAGTTGCAGGTCATGGTTGAGGAAATAGTCAGGGTAGAGCCACAGCTGTTTGGAGCACAGATCCAGCAGGTCTCCATTGCCAGAAAAATGGAGCTATGGCAGAGAACTGTGGACCGGGTGAACACCGTGAGACAGCATCCACAAACAAGGGTTGACATCAGGAAGAGGTGGAACGACCCACGGGGAAGGTACGTTCCATAGCAGCAAGGCACCAGCTCCCTATCCAGAGGACTGGCGGTTGACCCCCAACTCCTCCCCCACCTCCTCCTTCACAGCTGACAGCATGGGAGGAGTAAGTCTTGGCAATCCTGCATCCTGAGGGACTCACTGGAGTTGACTGAGGACTGGACACTGGTGAGTCAATATTTACTACCTATCCCCCATACCTGCATGTCACCACCACCCCTCACCCTGACAACCATCACTCCACTCCCTCCCACGCAGTGCACCACCACAATTAACGAACCTAAATGCCAATCCCTACATGCCATACCCACGGCATGCACATCCCTCCAAGCCCTGCATGTCCCCCAATGCATGCACAGCATGGAGAAATAACAATCCCACAACACCTCACCATACACAAAATACACAAACAAAGGTGGCAGGTCAACAGCAATAGTATAGGGGAAGCTAGGAATTCAGAATATGTCACAGACAAGTAGCATAATACACCTCTTACATCCCCACAGGTGCCTCAGCCAATCTCAGCGATGAGGAGGTGCCACGGCTGTCCAGTCCCCCACCAGAAGATGCCCCCAGTGATGACAGCAACTCTGGACTTCTGGATCTGGATGAACTCTCTGGCCCATCAGGGACCACTGGTCAGTCGGATACCCAGCCCACACCCAGTCCACTACAGAGTCTCCCCCCTCAGTATCCAACACCACAGCAGCCACCCAACATCCCCAGACCTCTGTCCCAGGGACACGTCAATCAGCAGTGTGCCCACCTGTACAGGGACTCCAGTCCACACCACACAGGGAAGACAGTCAGGGTCCTGGGGTCAGTGGCAGTGGGCACACCATTCAGGGGACACAGGCACAGGGGGCCAGGGACACTCGGAGGACAGCTGTGCACCAGGGGGAGGACAGGCCCAGGGAACCGACTGTCCAGGAGCACTCACTAATGTCCTAGGGGCTTACCAACAATCCCAGGAAAAGATGGGGCAGGTGATAAACATCATGCAGAAGAACCAGCGGCTGCAGGAGGAACACCACCAGGAGATCAAGAAAGGATTGCAGGCCCTGAACAACACCATGGTCTCCATAGCAGGGGTGCTGGGTGATATGGCCTAGACCATGAGGGAGTACACATCACATCAGCGGGCCCTTTCCACTAGCCAGTCAACTGGCCAGCCCTCCACATGTGCTGCAGCTTGTGGACAGGAGGCCCTGCCACAGGACACACAGGCCACCAGCACTCTTCCCTTGCAGAAGGTGAACCACCCCTCAAACGGTCCTTGCGACTCAGGCACACAACAGACACACTTGCCAAGACGAAGACCACCGCCAGGAAAAGAGACCCTCCTGAATGTCCCCCTTGTGTTCCACTCTGACACCTTGTCCACCTTGAACTGCCATTGCTCCCCTTCCTATGGCCCCTTGAACACTGGACCTGTGCTACACACACACTGGACCACTACACTAGACTTTCCTCTACCATCACCACATTCCATTGCACTATTCCTTCATATTTTTTACCTCAATAAATACCCTTGAACACAACTGGAGTAATAGTGCTTTATCTGACAGAAATATGCAATGTACTGAACTGTGTCATCCTGTGCAATTGTCCAGAACGTTGTGATTCCATCCAACAAGTGGCCTGTGGCAGTTTGTAGTCATCACATCAGTACACATATCTAACCACACCAACATCTGCAAAATGATAAGGCATAGGTTAGAGTCAGTTGAGATGCTAAGGAAGTGACTGCCATCATGCTACAGCCACACAGAAAAATAATGTATTAGAGGAATGGTCAGTTCTACTGTCTTACCTGTGTGTCATTGAAAGTGCTGCTGTATAACTGATGTCCTGTTGTCCACATCCTCATGCTCTTCCTCCTCATCCTCACTGTCCTCAGGGTCCACTGCTGCCACTGGAACTTGTTCACCCTCCTCCACCTGCAGATAGGGTACATGTCATCTGATGGCCAGGTTGTGAAACATGCAGCAGACAACAACTATCTGGCAGACCTTCTCAGGGGAGTAGCAGAGGGACCCACCTGTCAGATGGAGGCAACTGAACCTGGCCTTCAGGAGACCGAACGTCCTTTCAATAATCCTCCTGGTGCGTTCATGAGCATCATTATAGCTATTCGCAACCCCTGTCCTCGGATTCCTTACAGGGGTCAAGAGCCAGGACAGGTTTTGGTAGCCAGAGTCACCTGGAAGAAGTGAGGGACAAACATTAGCCTTGCACAATGGCATGGGAGATGACTCCCGAAGGCATACACTGACATACATTGGGTGGGGACTCAGGCTCACCTCTAAGCCATACTCTGTGCCTCTGTAGTTGTGCCATCACTTGTGGGATGCTGCTATTCCTCTTGACGAAGGCGTCATGCACCGAGCCAGGATACTTGGCTGTGACATGGGAGATGTACTGGTCAGCAAGGCACACCATGTGGATATTGAGGCCCATATTTATACTTTTTTATGCAAACCAGTGCTGGCGCTGGTTTGCGTCAAAAAAGTTACCGCCAGCTAACGCCATTCCTACGCACCATGCAGGCGCCATATTTAAGGATTGACATTAGGCAGCAATGCGGGCTGGTCAGAGTAAAAAAATTATGACTGAAACCAGGCAGCGCTGGCGTAGGGGAAAATGGGGGTTGTGTGTCACCAAATGGTGCAAGTCAGGTTAGATTACAAAATCATGGATCAAACCAGACTCGTGCCATTTTTTGACGCACAACCCCCATTGAAATGACTCCTGTCTTAGCAAAGACAGGAGTCATGCCCCCTTGCCCAGTGGCCATGCCCAGGGGACTTCTGTCCCCTAGGCATGGCCATTGGGTACAGTGGCATGTAGGGGGGCCCAAATTAGGCCCCCCCATGCCACTTTAAAATAAAAGTAATAATACTCACCTGAATTTACCTGTACTTACCTGGGATGGGTCCCCCCATCCATGGGTGTCCTCCAGGGGTGGGCAAGGGTGGCAGGGGGTATCCCTGGGGGCAGGAAAGGGCACCACTGGACTGCTTCCATGGTCTGAGACCATGGAAGTGAGCCCACAGGTCCCTTAACGCCTGCCCTCACCCAGGCGTTAAAAACGGCGCACATCAGGCTGTGCATCATTTTTTTAAGGCCCGCCCCCTCCTGTGCCGTCAAAATGACGCGGGGTATAAATAAGGCGCACAGGCCTTAAAGTCATTTTTTGGGCGGGAGCGCCTACCTTGCATGTCATTAATGCAAGGCAGTTTCCCGCATCCCAAAAATGACGCACACAGAGGAATTTTGACATCCGCGGGGTCGTGCGTCATAGTATAAATATGGTACATGGTTTGCGCCGAATGTGTGTCAAAAATTTTTATGCACATTCGGCGCAAACAGAGTATAAATATGCCCCTGAGTGAGTGGAAACTCTTCCTATTCCTGAACACCTGTTTATTAGTCTGGGGGGGGGATAGGGGGACTAAGGCAATATGTGTTCCGTCAATGGTCCCAGTAAGATTTGGATTTTCTTCCATTGAATAGAATCCAGCCTTCACAGTGGCCAAATCTTCTACTTGGGGGAAAGCAATTTAGCAAAACATGTGTTGCCAGCACTATTGAGAACATTGGCTGTGACAGTCCTGCAGCCAAGTACACTGTCACTTGGAAAGAGCCTGTTGCCAGGAAATGGAGCACTGACCGTCACAAGAGGGGGGATCCCAGTGGAATGACGGATAGCAGATATCAGATCAAGCTTCAATTGAGGACACATCTCTGTGATTGTGACCTGTCCAGTCTATAGGTGAGTATTATGTGCCTGTCCTCCAGTGTAGCCAAGTCCACAAAGGGTCTGTACACGGGGGTTTGCCTCCTCCTATTCTTCCGCAGTGGTAGGTACCTAGGGGGCAGAAGATTGAGAAAGGAGCGACAGTATGAAAAATGGATCCACCACCTCAGTGTACATAGAGCATGTATTTAACTGGACACTGTAAATGGCTATTTATGTACAATTGACACCAATGACGCAGTATTTATTCTAAATTGTGTACCAGCACTATAACATGGCAACCGCCTGTCCTGTATGTAGGGATAGGTGGAAGTGATCTCACTCCACTTGTGTTGGGCGTCATAGTGGAAGGCGGTCTGCATCGCCGTGCAATTCCTCATTGGCTAAAATGGGTCTCTATGGACTACAGTATCCAATGAGGATCACCGCAGGTGGTGACGATGTACACAGCCGCAAACATGACCAACATTTTTTGACTATAACCTCACTTGATTCCTGACTTTCCACAGGACAACACCTCCATTGTGTGTGCTGCTGTGACCTGTATCTGGAACCTGCCATTGCCCGTGCGACAGGGGAAAGGGCCCCCGCCTTCACTTCGGAGGAGTTAGAGCACCTGGTGTATGGGGTCCTACCACTGTATGGACAGCTGTATGGGCCAACAGGTGAGTACACCATAGGGACGTTGCATAAGACAAGGCTGCATGGAGATGTGTATGTGTGCTGGCAGTGTGTCATTTGGGTGGGGGGTATGGCTGTTGGTAGTGTACATGCAGGGCTCTGGGTGATGTGTGTGCCATTTGAGGGACAAATGATGTCTGAATGGCATTTGTGTTTCCCTGCAGGTCAGCGCCCATCAGAAGAAGGGCCTGTGGTATGCCATCGCCAAGGAGGAGTAGACCCTGGAGTTTTATAGCTGGTGGAGCACCCACTGCAGGAAACAGTGGGAGGACCTGAGACGCTGAGCCTGGAAGACCGCAGAGGCCCAGCTGGGGATGGCCTTCTAACGAGGAAGGGGTGGTCATCGAACCTGACCCCCCGGATGGCCCGCATACTGGTGGTGGCCTATCCAGAGCTGGATGGGTACTTGTGGGCATCACAGCAGCCACAAGGGGGTAAGTCTAGTGTGTGACAACCATCTTTGTTGCCTGGAATGGGATTCTGGTGGTGGGTTTTAGTCAGTGGATGCCCCTTTATGCCAGCACATACATTGCTGCGTGGTCAGGCTCAGGGGTTATCGGGTGAATAGCAAAATATGGATACCTATCTAGTTGGCTTTCCATGTCGTACAGGGCTTAGTAGGTCCCAGGAGGGGTGCAGATGGCAGTGTTTGGCTCTTATCCTGCTGTGGTACCTAGCCAATGGTTTGCCAGTGCGATGCATACTGCTCAATCTTAGTCCCTGTGTGTGATTGTGATGTGTATGCCATCTGTGGTGTTGGTGATGTAATTGACCCAGTGCTCCCTTTCTTTCTCCACCCCCCTATTTTCTTCTGTCATCCTCTCCATGTGTGCATTAGCATCATCTGGCGAAGGAGCAGGAGCACCTGCGAGTGAGGGACCTTCAGCCCATGGGACCCAGGAGGCAGAGTCCATCGACGCTGAAGGGACCAGTGGGACAGAGGGCTAGGGGAGCACCATGGCAGGGACATGAGGTGACAACACTGACTCTGAAACTTCCTCCGATGGGAGCTCCCTGTTGGTGGCGGACACCTCTGGAACCACCCCAGCTACAGATACCACCCGTACCAGCACTGCCCTCCCAGTAGCCCCCCACCGAGTTGCCCGTGCCTGCTCACCCAGGAGGGCAGGCATCTCCTTCGACCCAGGCACCTCAGGCCCTGCCCCAGTGAGCTCTGCTGCCCACATTGAGGAGGCTATTTACCTCCTGAGATCCATCTCTGCAGGGCAGTCAACCATGGTGAATGCCATCCAGGGGCTGGCATTCCAGATGCAGCAATGCAATGCCTTCCTGGAGGGCATTCACGATGGCTTGGTAGCCCTAAAGAGATCATTTCAGGCTCTGACCTCCTCTCTGATGGCACCCAGTATCCCTGTTCCTACCGTCTCCCCTCCAACTACCACTTCCCAGTCCCATTCTCCTCAACCCCAACTCATCCCATGCACACATACAGGCAGGCATGCACATGAAACATCACATGAGAGTGGCACAGACAAACACAGGCACCAAACTTCAAGCCACAAGCACTCACACAAACAACAGACAGATGCACACACAACAACATCCACTGCCTCCACTGTCCCCTCTCCTCCTCTTCCTCCCTCACGGTCACATCCGCACTCACACCTGCATGCACTGCATCAACAGTCCCAGACCATGCCACCTGTACACCCTTGCCCACAGACACCACAAGAGCACACCCGCAGACATGCACCCCACACACCACATGTGCAGTCACCACCACCACCACCTTCACCACCTCATGCAGCACACTCACCTCATTTGCAGACATCACCACAACATCAATCCACACGTCCTGTTTGTCCTCTCCCACCCTGTCTACCCCTCCAAAGAAACACAAATGCTTTCAATCAGACCCCCAACACCCATCCATCTCACACGCACACTGTCCATGCACCTGCACCCAAGTCCAGCACACCTACTCCTCCTACTACCACTCCCTCCACCTCCACTCCCATCCCTCCTCCCACATCCCGCCCTAATGTCTCTATGAAAGTTTTCCTTGCCCATCTTGACCTCTTCTCTACCCCTATCGCCCGTCCTGGCCTGTAAGTGTAAGGTCCCGACCACCCGGCCAGGCACCTCAGCCAACCAGTCTGCCACTGTTCCCATCCAAAAATCTGCTGCTGCCACTAAGGGGTTCCTGAGTGGAAAGGCAGCCACTCCCAGCAAGGACACATCTCTGCCTCATAAATGGAGGTCTAGAGTGGTGGAACCAAAGAGACAGAGGGCTGGGTCACTGGCGGTACCTCCTAAATCTGTAGGCATGGACATAAGTCACATGACAAAGGCCAAGGGGGCCCCTCACAGGAATGAACCCAAGGATTCACAAACACCACCTGAGGGCAAGGATCCCCATCCACCACCTGAGGGCAAGGATCCCCCTCCACTACCAGAGGCCATGTAGCCCCCCTACAGGGACTGTGGCCTAAGACTCCCCTCCAGGGACAGTGGTCAAGGATCCCTCAAGGAACCAGTGGGCAAGGAGCCCCCTACAGAACTAGTGGGCATGATTCCCACTCTAGGGACTGCGGCCTCAGACTCCCCTCCAGGGACAGTGGGCAAGGAGACCCCTCTAGAGCCAGTAGGCAAGACGCACCCTCCATAACTAGTGGGCAAGGACCCCCCTCCAGAACCTGTGGGTATGATACCCACTCCAGCTGAGGTGTCCCACCACCCACCTCCTCCTGGGGTGCCTGCCCACTTCCAACATGATGCTCCTTAACAGTGGAGTCCAGATGATGTAGGGAGTCAAGCTGGGGCTTGGACAATGCCCTGTGGCCATGTGGCCCTTTAGTACTTTGGAATGGCCATTGGCCCGGTTTGTACATTGACATGTATATAGTTATTTATTTATTCATTATGGTGACTGTTGGCAGCAAATTACAGTGGTTGTACTACAAGTATGTGTCCTTGCATTTTTTGCTCCTGGGTCCAGTAACTGTCAATGTACTGTGCAGCTGGTTGTGTGTGTGTGTGTGTGTATGGTGTGTTATGTGCATGTGTGTGTCACTCTCCTTTACCTCCCTCCCTCCCTCCCTTGTGTGTTAGATGGCTGTACTCACCGTCGTCGTCTTCATCGGCATTGGTGCTCCAGGACAGCCATGGTGTGGTAGAGCATTGGGAAGACTAGGAGTTCCATGGGGGCCGCGGAATCCTCTGTGTCCCTGAAGGTGTCCTTCTTTTTCTGTAATGTGTTTCACTAGGCTTTGGATGGTGTTACAAACGCCCCGGAAATCCTGGCGGTTTGCTATGTCATAATATGGTGGGTGGTACCTTGATTTCCGCCTGGCTGTGGGTGGCTACTGCCGTGGTCGTAGGTGTTTGTGCCCTGGCAGTTGGTGTGGTACATTGGCTGTCAATGGGAGGTGTCACCGCCATGGTCATAATTTGGTGGTAAATACTGCCAGCCTGTTGGCAGTATTGCTGTCACTTTAACAGCGGCAGTCAGAACGCCACCAGTGTCATAATGAGGGCCTAAATGTCTAAAGTTAACACAGAGACATAGTGCAGAACCATACTTTTAGGAGAATCATTAATTATACTCTTTTTTGGAATCCTGTCCAAAGGCAACACTGTCTGCATTTAAAGAGACATCATATGATGTTAACCTAGAAGTGATTGTTATAAAAAGACTGTGGTACCAAAGTAGATTATTTTTTTGTTGGTTGTGCAAATGTGCACAGGTAAAATGCAGTTACACACAGGGAAGACTCAGTGGATGAATTGGGCTAACTCCATGTGGTATGTTATGGTGAACGGAAGCAAAACGCCAGCACCACACCAGACCAATGAATGAAAAGAGCTGACTGAAAGCACCTCTATCTATGTATGTATTTAAGACATGTGGCGCTGTCCCACGGGAATTCTGCCATGCTTGCATATGCTCAGATTGTTTCCCGAGATCAGTTTTTCTAGTATTTCCAGCTAATTGGCTGTAAGTATTTAAGTGAACAAACTGAAAACAGGAAACAGAAAGAACTGAAATTTACACTAAAAGCTGCATGGACCCTTAAATACTCCTTGGGGTACAACATCTGTTTAAGATAGTGGGAAGATGAAATGTAGTGCGTTTGTGGTTGGGAGTGATCTTTAATTGTTAGCGATGATTTACAGTGGAACAATTATTTACTTTACTTTTAATACATTACATTTGTTTTTTCATGTGCTGGCTTCTTATCATGGTCATAGAATGCAATAATGCAAATAAGTAAAGTCCAACAACAACCATCCCAGTTTCAAGGTCAAAATGGCCAGCACTAGCTGACTCAAGGGGGCATATATGCAGGGGAGTAACATCCATTCTGACTTCACTTTTCCTCTAGGTCAGCGCCCACCAGAAGAAGGGGATTTGGCGTGCCATCGCCAAGGAAGTGCAGACCCTGGGGGTCTACCGTAGACGGAGCACACACTGCCGGAAAAGATGGGAGGACCTGTGCCGCTGGACCAAGAAGACGGCGGAGGCCCAGCTGGGGATGGCCTCCCAACGAGGAAGGGGTGCCCGTCGCACCATGGCCCCCTGAAATACTGCATCCTGGCGGTGGCATATCCTGAGTTGGATGGGCGCTTGAGGGCATCACAGCAGACACAAGGCGGTGAGTACACTTTCATTCAGCTGACTCTGCGCGCTTGACGAGGTGTTTGGGTGGGGGAAGTGGGTTCCCCTAGGCCAGGGCAGACGCACAAAGGTAGTTCCATTGATTTCCAGCCTCATTCCCAGTCCAAACCCAAAGGTAGTATTTGCCCTCTACACCTAGTCAGGCTCCTATGGGTTCCAGCTGTGCATAAAATGGTTCTCGACAGAGTCCCCTATCGGCATGTGCTTTTCCCCTGCCCCGTCAGTGCATGGCTTAGTGCATAGGGCTGCTCCCTGTGTGTTGTGTCCGCCAACGGTAGTGGTGTTGCAGGCATTGACCATGTGTCTCTTCTGTCTTCCCCCCCTTTTTGTTTTGTCACCCTGTCCTTCTGTGCATTAGCATCATCTGGCTGAGGAGCAGTGGCACCGGAGCAGGAGGGAGCCGCATCCCACATGGCCCTAGAGGGTGAAGTAACAGTGTCAGAAGGCACCAGTGGGACGGAGGGCAAGGGGAGCTCCATGACGGGGACAGGAGCAGACACCATCGACTGCGACTCCTCCTCTGATGGGAGCGCCCTTGTGGTGGCGGGCACCTCTGTGCCCACTGCATCAACAGGTACAGCTGCCACTCCCTACCAGCACCGCCCTCCCAGCAGCTCCTCATCGAGTTTCCCGTGTCCGCTCACCCAGGCATCTCCTTCGCCCCAGACACCTCAAGCCCTGTCCCATTCAGCCCTGCTGACCTCAGTGAGGAGCCTATTGACCTCCTGAGATCCCTCACTGTTGGGCAATCAACCATTTTGAATGCCATCCAGGGTGTTGAGAGGCATTTGCAGCAAACAAATGCATACCTGGAGGGCATTCATTCTGGTCATCAACATACAAGAGTGTTCATGGCAAACATAAGCAACACACATCCCACAGGCACTCACACAAGCACCATCCCCATGCAGACACACCAACATCCGCTGCCTCCACTGTGTCCCCCTCCTCCATGTCCTCCTCCTCCCTCCCTGTCTCGTCTCCACTCACACCTGCATACAGTACATCTTCATCCACTACCTCCATCACCAGCATGCCCATCACCACACACTGCTTACGTACAATCACCACCCCCACTACCATTCACACATCCCCTGTGTCCTCTCCCAGTGTGTCTGTGAGACCTCCTCCCAAAGTGCACAAACGCAGGCACACACCCACCCAACAGCCATCCACCTCACAACAGCCTCCGGCCCATGCACCTTCACGCAAATTCAGCAGACGTACACCTCCTACAACCACTACCTCTTCCTCCACTCCCAAACCCCCTCCATCTTCCCGTCCCAGTGTGTCTAAGAAACTCTTCCTCGCTAACTTTGACCTCTTCCCTACACCTCCCCCCGTCCTTCCCCTAGGGCCAGGCTGTCCAGGTCCAAGCCCAGCACCTCAGCCACCAAATCATCCAGCACAGTGGTCTCAGCAAGTCCGGTCACATCGCGGGCAGCACCCATCAGGGCTGCCAGTGTGCCACCTAGCGAGGCCAAGGAGCAGGCCATTCTGCCACCTGCCAAGGTGAAGAAGGTGACCACATGCCGGAGGGAGAAGCCACCCCTACCACCAAGCAAGGGCTCCTCCAAGCCAAAAGGGGACAGTGGCAAGGCACCAGCAGCAACATCAAAGGTGGGGAAGGGACACAAGCCGAAGAGCAGGTCAGGACAGGGCACGGAGGCTCCGGCTGGAGGACCAGAGTCACCCCTTCTGTCAACCAGAACATCAACCTGTATGGCGGTGGACACCGCCACCTGCACGGCCACCTGCACTGCCACATGCACAGCCACCTGCACCACCACCTGCACGTCTGCTGCCTCAGCAAGAGTCCCCAGCATCATCCCCAGTGGGTAGCCGTCCGAGGCTGCAGGAGACGTCCTGCTGTGTCCCTCAACAGGTGCAGACATATGCACCATCGCCAGCACCTCTGCCACAGACACCGCTGCAACCACCGCCACCAGTCCCGCGACGTGCTCAGACAGTGCCACCACAGCTGACATGGCAATCATCCCCAGTGGCCAGCCGTCTGAGGCTGCAGGAGACGTCCTGGACCCTGCCCAGTGTACATGAGGACTGACTCCCAGCACTGTTTGTACCTGCATGTGGCAAGAGAATTCGCAGCAGGTTGGAGTGTGTCTCTGCCTCCATGGAGTATCATGCTACATGTTCCCAGGCAATCTCGTGGCACACACACCCAGGTGAGGGAATGGGACCTGCCACACTGCATGTGAAGCACTCTGGGCACAAAGCCCCCTCCAGAACCAGTGGAGATTCGCATCCACTACCCGAGTCCTTGGCAGGATGAAGCACTCTGGGCACAAAGCCTCCTCCAGAACCAGTGGAGAAAGGCATCCACTACCCCAGTCCTTGGCAGGATGAAGCACTCTGGGCACAAAGCCCCCTCCAGAACCAGTGGAGATTCACATCCACTACCCCAGTCCTTGGAAGAATGAAGCACTCTGGGCACAAAGCCCCCTCCCGAACCAGTGGAGATTCACATTCACTACCCCAGTCCTTAGCAGGATGAAGCACTCTGGGCACAAAGCCCCCTCCAGAACCAGTGGAGATTCACATCCACTACCCCAGTCCTTGGCAGAATGAAGCACTCTGGGCAAAAAAGCCCCCTCCAGAACCAGTGGAGATTCACATCCACTACCCCAGTCCTTAGCAGGATGAAGCACTCTAGGCACAAAGCCCCCTCCAGAACCAGTGGAGAAAGGCATCCACTACCCCAGTCCTTGGCAGGATGAAGCACTCTGGGCACAAAGCCCCCTCCAGAACCAGTGAAGAAAGGCATCCACTACCCCAGTCCTTGGCAGGGTGAAGCACTATGGGCACAAAGCCCCCTCCAGAACCAGTGGAGATTCACATCCACTACCCCAGTCCTTGGCAGAATGAAGCACTCTGGGCACAAAGCCCCCTCCAGAACCAGTGGAGATTCACATCCACTACCCCAGTCCTTAGCAGGATGAAGCACTCTGGGCACAAAGCCCCCTCCAGAACCAGTGGAGATTCACATCCACTACCCCAGTCCTTGGCAGAATGAAGCACTCTGGGCACAAAGCCCCCTCCCCTCCAGAACCAGTGGAGATTCACATCCACTACCCCAGTCCTTAGCAGGATGAAGCACTCTGGACACAAAGCCCCCTCCAGAACCAGTGAAGAAAGGCATCGACTACCCCAGTCCTTGGCAGGGTGAAGCACCCTGGGCACAAATCCCCCTCCAGAACCAGTGGAGATTCACATCCACTACCCCAGTCCTTAGCAGGATAAAGTACTCTGGGCACAAAGCCCCCTCCAGAACCAGTAGAGATTCACATCCACTACCCCAGTCCTTGGCAGGATGAAGCACTCTGGGCACAAAGCCCCCTCCAGAACCAGTGGAGAAAGGCATCCACTACCCCAGTACTTGGCAGGATGAAGTACTCTGAGCACAAAGCCCCCTCCAGAACCAGTGGAGATTCACATCCACTACCCCAGTCCTTGGCAGGATGAAGCACTCTGGGCACAAAGCCCCCTCTAGAACCAGTGGAGAAAGGCATCCACTACCCCAGTCCTTGGCAGGATGAAGCACTCTGGGCACAAAGCCCCCTCCAGAACCAGTGGAGACTGACATCCACTTGAGAGACTGTGGCTTTGCACTCCCCAGGATAAAGCAGTGGGCAACCCACCCACTGGAGAGACTTGAGAGACTGTGGCTTTGCACTCCCCAGGATAAAGCAGTGGGCAAACGACCCACCAGAGAGACTTGAGAGATTGTGGCTTTGCACTCCCCAGGACCAATCAGTAGGCATGGAGTCCCCTCGTGGAGCAGTGGCGTCGTCCGTTCATCTGGCTGAGGTGCCCTCCCCCTCCCCCTGAGGTGCCTGAATATTTTCCATCTGATGCCCCTACAGTGTTCTCTCCGTTTCGAGTCAGGTATCTTGTGTGGGCTTTGCCCATGCATTTTGGGACACTGATCCACGGACAATGATTTCATTCATATCTGGACTTGTGTAGTTGGTGTACATATTTGTAGATACTGATATTTGAATTTGGCCTATCTGATATTTCAATGATTACACTTGTTACAATCATTTCATTTTGTCCTTGCGTTCTTCCAGGGGGTGACGGAGTGTATATGTAATGTTGCTGCATGTATTTGTGTGTATGGTGTTGTGGATGAGGGTGGGGGTGGGGGTGTTGCGTGTTGCGTGTGTGTGTCACCTTCTTTTCCCACCCCCCCTCCCCTGTGTGCTAGGTGCAGTACTCACCAGTACTCACCGTGGTCGTCGCCGGTGTCTTTGCTGCTCCTGATACAAGAGGAGGTAGACCAGCATGGGCAGGACCTGTAACTCGGGCTCCATGGTGTCCTGGTTGTTCGTAAAGTGTTGAAAGGTGAGTGGTTTCCGTTCCAAAGACTGTTTCAGCCGTGCTTTTCATGGCGTTGGTACCGCCCCGGAAAAGGGGGCGGATAGGCGTGTTGTAATACAGTGGGCGGAACCTTGTCTTCCGCCTGTCTGTTGGCGGTGACCACCGCGGTGAATGCCGCGGTGTTTGTTTCTACCGCCGTGGCGGTCGGAGTGTTAAAGTGGCTGTCTATGTTGGCGGTTTCCGCCATGGTCGTGATTCCATTTTTTTTTCCGCCAACCTGTTGGCAGTATTACCGCTGCTTTAAGACCGACTGCCAGGGTTGTAATGAGGGCCTTGGTGTCTTCAGCCTGTGTCTGATCACATGACTTGGTGTAGCTGACAGTTGAGTTTTGGGTAGACACCCTGACCAGCCACACACAATGGAAGGGTAAGTGTGACTGGATGGACCTCACTGGCAGGATGGGAGGGAGGAGCTGGGCCCAGCATTACTTACACCTGAACAGGCTATGTTCTGTCTCCATGAAAAGGGTGCAGACCTCCTGTAGTTAGTCAAGAACCAGGGCTAAGAAGACAGCACATCTGTGCACTTCTCAGTCATGTCTCTAGAAGCTTCTCCCCACTTCCAAGGCACAAATGTGTATAAAAGAAACACTTCAGACAACACTTTAGTTTGCTTCTGGACCTATGGACACTTTGCTAGGATGAGGGATTGCTGTGCTGCTACAAGGACTGCCACTCTGATGAGCTGCTGCTCTGAAAGACTGCTGCTCTGAAAGACTCCTGCCCTGCTGTGCTGACCTGCTGCCTGGTACCCTCTTGCCTGGGTGAGGAGGACTAGACTTGCATCTCTTCAACCCAGAAGCCAGTATGACTTCAAGGGCTAGTTGGCTGGTCTCCTGGACAGAAGACTCAGGGACATATTAGGCTGCTGAGAACCTTGAAACCAACTCCTTGACTTTGCTATTTGTGAGTCCTTTCCTACCATGTGGTGCCACCTGAATCCTGGACCCTTGGAAGTGGGCCTGAAGGTACTTCTGTCTAGCCCAGCTATGGTCCTCATCAGAACTGCCATGAACCCACACAAAGCCCTGCAAAGCCTCACTGCACCACACCGCTGGCAGCTCATCAGGACTGACACAAAGCAATGTAAGGCGCAGCCATACTTCACTGAAAAGCTCCTCTGAACTAGCACAAAGCATTGCTAAGCCCCACAAAGCCTTGCCTCACAGTTCCTCAGAACCAAAGCAAAAAGATGCCAAGCCCACAAGGCCTCGCCTACAGCACTTCCTTGGAACCAACGCTAGACAACTTGAGGTATCGCAAAGCAACACAGCACAGACTGCGCACCAGGATTCAAGGCCCTGTGTTCAGTGGACATAGATGGGTTCCTGTAGCTGGCCCATGCTCCATCGCAGTCGGCCTGGACTCGTGACTTTGTCCCGGTCTGGGCGCTAGATAACCTCAGCTGGTGCTTTGTGCTTTTATGTGCTGTTTTTACCTCAATCTTTTAAATTACATATGTCAGAATCTACTGTTTGGATTTTTGCCATTTTGGACTTTATTTACTAAATTAAGCTCCATCTTTCTAACCTGTTGGGGGATATTTTTGTGTGCTGTCTGCATTGTTTTACTGCTTGAAGTGCTGCACAAATACTTTGTGCATTGCTTCTAAGCTAAGCATGACTGCTCTGTGCCAAGCTACCAGGAGGTTGAGCACAGGTTAATTTGGAGTTGCCTGTGCCTTAATCTGAATAGAATTGTGGTTGCTGCTTGACCATAGCTCACACCCCAGTCAACCACTAACCTGATTTCTATCAATGTAGCTGGAGTAATTATGAGCTCCCACATCAAAACAAGGGTTCACATGTTTTAGCCATATCTAAGTGCCATATCAGGTCAGATATCAAGCATCATTACAGCATGCCACTCTAATACCTCTCGGTTCTTCTTCTCTTATCACAAGATAATTTCTTATTTATGAATATCTGTCTTGATGGTTTATCTCCCCATAGAGTGTTAGAGTCAAGAGAACCCTATGGTCATACTTTTGCCAAGGTGTCCCACCTGCATGTCTTCTAAGCTCTGCATATGCAGTTTCATATGTCACAGGTGCACAATTTGTGTCCTTAGTAGACATAACTTTAACGTAGGGATCTTCACAAAACATTGGTGTGAAGGAAGCTGTCTGACCTGAAGTAGAACTTAGACATGGCTGAAACATGTAGAGCCACAGCCGGACAGAGAATGTAAAGCAGCCCAGGCAGATTTTGTCAGACCTGCCCCCCTTACAGCGCATAGCGAGCAAGCACAGTGAGCGAGCCTGACCACAGCTAAGAGGGTTTGGGGGAGTTCCCTCCAAAGAAAATTGGAGAGAAAGAAAGGCCAAAATGGTACATTTTTCAACACATTTGTCATTGCATATTTAATTGTATTCACTTTCAAAGCATAGTAAATGATGACCTTAAAGGGCACCACTATACTCACTAATAGACACCCATAGATATTCTAAAGAGAGAATACCAAAAAAAGACACAAGAGTAGTGAATGAGAGAACACAAAGTATAAGTCAGATCAGCCCATATATGGTGCATGAGCGCGTGAGCCTGATAACTACTAGGTGGGAATGTGGGGGGGGTCTGCCCCCAAGAAAAGTTTGGAGAAAGAAACGCCAAAATGGTGCATTTGACAACACATTTTTCATTACATATTTAACTGTACTAATTTTCAAAGCATACTAAATGATGACCTGAAAGAGCACTAGGATACCCAGTGTTGGAAAATAGCCCTCTCAGAAGGGTTACCCCACACTTTTTGCCTTACTCCTCCTCTTTTTCTGACCTCATTTCTGTTGGCTTTAGGACTCTGGGCACTTTGCTACTGCTAACCAGTGCTAAAGTGCATGTGCACTCTCCCTAAAATATGGTAACAGTAGCCCATACCCAATTGGCAAATTTAATTTACTTGTAGGTCCCTAGTACAGTGCACTATATGTGCCCATGACCTGTAAATTAAATGCTACTAGTGGGCTTGCAGCACTGATTGTGCCACCCACATAAGTAACCCCTTAACCATGTCTTAGGCCTGCCATTACAAGATCTGTGTGTGCTGTTTCACTGCCACTTCAACTTGGCATTTAAAACTACTTGCCAAGACTTACACTCCCTTTTATTATATATAGGTCACCCCTAAGGCAGGCCCTGGGTAGCCCACGGGGCAGGGTGCTATGTAAGTAAAAGGCGCAGGGCGTACTAGTAAGATTTACATGTCCTGGTAGTGTAAAACTCCCAAAGTAGTTTTTCACTACTGTGCAGCCTGATCCTCTCATAGGCCAGCATTGAAAATTCCCTTATATACTTATAAGGGGTCATTTCTGATCTGACAGGAGTGGCATGGTCATGTCTGGTATGGTTGGACTGGTATTGAGAAATCCTGCTTACTGGTGAAGTTGGATTTAACATTACTATTTTAGAAATGCCACTTTTAGGAAGTAGTCATTTCTCTGCACTTACTGCTCTCTGTGCCTTACAGCCTGGCTCTAATCCACGTCTGGCCTGTGCTGATTGACAGCTCCCCTTGTGCATTTCACCCAGACAGTCATAAACACAGGACACTCAGCTGCATCTGCATTAATCTGCATACTTCTGGTTCTTCCTGGGCAGGAAGGATAGAGGGGCTCTCACTTACACTATAGAGGCTAGTGGCTTGCCTTCACACAAAGGACTGATAACCCCCACAGATCTCCTGGCACACACGGGTGGGTTGAAAGGGGAACTGGTGCACTTCAAAACCACTCTTTGAAGTTTCATCCACTCCAAAGGCACATTTGGGTATATATACGCGATCTGTCACGTGCTAAAATCAGACACTTCTGGTTCTACTCTGTCAGAGGGACTGCCTGGCTGCGCAAAGGACTCATCTGGACTTGTTTTCTGGAAGGAATGCACTCCTCTTTATTGCCCTGCAGCCTGCAGCTCCCTGACTTTGCTGGAAGAACTTTGCCTTCCTCTACAAGTGATCTCCAAGGGATTAGACACAAGCTTTCCCCCTGTTAAGAAGTCTCAGGGCTCTGAAAGACTTCACCAAAGGGAATCCACCAAAGCCTGCATAAATCAGCGCATCACCTGCAGAATCAATGCAGCACTTGTCTCACGGCTGAAAAATCATTGCAGCGACTCCCAAATTGACACAGCACCTGTTTCATCCAGCGCATTATGGGTTTTCCACACATCGTCCCTGGGAGTCAAAATATCCCCACACCGCAGTAAGGAGCCAAATGCTGGGCACTCAGAAATTGACACATTACCTTGCCCGAGAGAAAAGAAGAAATGCATCACCTCTGCTGCGCTGAAAACATTTACGCATCTCTTTTACTTTCTGATGCATCACCTCCTCTGTGGCCCCCTGCATCGTTATTTTTGACGCATCCCAGGTACTTTGTGCTAAAAAGATACAACCAGTGATTCCTATTAATTAAGACTCACCTAAACATGTAAAAAGTGATAATATATATTTCCTTAAACTTGTCTGGAGTACTTTTTATGGTGTTTTCACTATGTTACTGTATGAGTTACTGCACAGATACGTTACAAATTGCATTCTAAGTTAAGCCTGTCAGCTCTGTGTCAAGCTACCGGAGGGTGAGCACAGGATAATTTAGGTTGTGTTGTGACTTACCCTGACTAGGATTGTGGTCCCTACTTGGACAGGGTTCATACCTCTGCCAACCTCAGACCCAATTTCTAACACCCACTAATACCTACCTATAGATATTCTTACAGTGAACATCAAAAATAGACATGAGTAGGGAATCAGAGAACACACAGTATGAGTCAGACCAGTCCTTGTGCATTGTATAGCGAGTGAGCAAGCCTGACCGCTGCTAGAGGGGTTTGGGGAGGGGTTCATCCCCACCAGAAAATTTAGGAAAAAAAAGCCAAAATGGTACATTTTACAACACATTTTTGTCTGTCACTGACCAGGAGCCTGAAGAAAGGTTGAGTCAGTACCGAAGCACAATGCAAGGCCAATACTCAAGGTCCCTCCACCTTAGAAGCACCCAAGGAGTCCTGTGCATGTTTGCAAGGCAAGGGGCAGCCAGCAAGGGTTTACATACCACATCCTCCTCCTCTGACTCTGCCAGAGGTGTGACTAGTACTGAGAGTCTGGACAAATGGCCTTTGAAGTGGTCGATGGACAGACAGACTTTGGTCTCCCACCCCAGACACAGGAAGGACCACTGCCATAAGCTCTCATAGAGCACATGCCATGTCCTTGATGTCAGCCCACTCTGCCATTTTCACACCTGTGTTAAAGGAAGAATACTGGAGCTGGGTTGGTCTCCCCCCAGTGCAGTGGACAAACTGCTATTACACATGGCTGCCGGGCCCTTTGATCTTCCTAAGGACAGGCTTGGTGCATTTCTATATTACTGCTTACCTGAAGCTTTGCCCTGGGCCATCCCTAGTCCTTGGCAATCCAGCAGTCGTCCCATCTGCAGCTTTCAAATGTGACATGCCTGGAAACACAACAGTTGTTGTAGGAGGCACAAAAAATCGATTGCTTGCTGCTTTGGACCAGCAGCCTCGAGCAGCACGAGGAGCAGAGGTCAGTTGTGCCTACATGATGGTATGTCAGCAGAGGACAGAGGGAGGTGATTGTAGAAGATGACAGTGAAAGCAAGGAGCAAGGGTACAGGGCAGTCCAACCACCACCAGGGCCGTAATTGTAGCACTTTGGCACTGCTATTTTAAATGATGATCCTGTGTGAAAATGAGTGGCGTTAATTTTAAAATAAAACGCAGCACAGGCTTGAGCACCAATTGTGTGGGCGCTGTTAGAGTGTGCTGGAGCCGGCCATGAGAGAGAAAGAGAGGCTGGCAGCATGGACATGGTGCAGACTGTCACTGTGGCTTTCTGATTTTGTTACTGGGGGCCGATGTTGTTAAAAACTCATTCCCTAGCAACAAAACCAGCCCTCTGTGACAAAACTAACCCCCACCCTTCCAGCCTCCCAGGGGAATTCCAAGTGCTCGGTATCACCAGTCTGGCACTGTGTAGACCCTTACTTTTATGTGGGAGCTCACAATTACTCCAGGCAAATCAAAAACAAATTCAGCTTTTAACCTAACAAAGTTTACCCCTAATACAATTTCAAATAACGAAGGGATACCAGCAGGTAATTTTAACTAATACTAGATCCCTTTATAACATCTATGTCTGCTATAACTTAAGTGTTGAAGACAAATATAACTGGGCTCTCTCTCCTGTGATATTTGTGTTCTCCGGTTATTGCCATAAATTTAGTTGCACAACCAAAGGTTTTCTGGTAGTTGCACCAGAAACATAGGTCGTCATTATGAACATGACGGTAAACACCGCACAGCCGGCGGTGGTGGTAACTACCGCCAACAGGGTGGTGGTCCAGACCACCAAATAATGAAGCCAATGAGAAACAAGTAGCGGTCCATCCACACACCGCCATTTTTGTAGTACTGACGACAATGGAGGATGCTGCCCTCAAGCCGACAGAAAGGCCGTACCAGTCCCCCAAATAATGAAACACCACACCGCCATCAGTTCTGGGGAGGGAACCACCGCCAGGCAAAGCATGGCAGAAATGAACAATATAAAAGGAAACACTCACTGGAGGTACACAGAACACGCCGACACAGACATGGAGATAATGCCAGTGCTTCTCCTTGCCATATTCCTCTAGTGCCGTGACCGACGACGAAGACGATGACCGTAAGTACCGCAGCCTAGTACACATGGGAAGAAAGGGCACAGTCACACCCACCCACCCCGCAACGCACTCCCAACCCCTCCCACCATGCCAAGCCATACATACCAAACAAAATGTACTTACCAGACACAAGCCAACAAATACCTTCAGCAATGTACACATCTGTGCACACCACAGCCCCACAGTGAAACGCTGCACAATGTCTCTATATTGTGCCAACAGCACTGCTGGGCACTAAAATTTTATTTCAAGGAACAAAAGTAATGTCCAAATAAGGCCATTGGCCAGTCCATTATAAATTCATGAAGGGCAAATATAGCCCAACCTTGACACCCACATGTGCAAAGGAAACTCCACTGGAAAGGGGGCATTAATGAGGCAGCCAAGCACCTCAAGGAACAGGGGCAGGGGGTGGTGGGGTGGGGACGCAGGTCTTGAAGGGGGGGTCTTGGGCTTAGCTTTGGGAGGTGGAGGGTGTTTGGGCTTGCCCTTGGAAGGAGGGGGAGTGGGCCTTGACTGGGGGGTGGCAGAGGGACCTGGGGCAACACAGGGCTTCTTCCTCCCTAGGGAAGGGGAATGGGAAGGGCAGATTGGGGCAGACTTAGACGAGGAAGGAGTGGACTGGGCAAGGGCATGGGAATGTTTAGGGACAAGACGGGGTGGGCCAGTGGGTTCAAACAGGTCAACACAGGATAGCAAAGGCTTTTTAGGTACAGTTGGAGGGGATCTGGGGCCAGGTCTGCAAGTGGAGGTTGAGGGAGTGCTCATACCAGGTGTAGGTGTGCCGGACGTGGACGCAGGTGCCTGTTTAGTATGCTTATGTGTGGTGGATGTGTGTGGTGTGAATGTGTGCAAACGTTTGAGTGTTTTGGGAGGGGGGGTGGACACAGTGGGAGAAGACAGGCTACCAGTGTAGATGGATGTTGTGTGGGTGTCTGCAGGTCTGGTGAGTGTGCTGCAAGTGTCTGTGAATGTAGTCGTGGTGAATGCAGGTGTGGTGTCTGGGGTGCATGTCTGAATGTTAGCTGTTGTGGTGACTGCATGAATGGGGCAGCAGCAGTGACTGAGGGTGCAGTGCATGTGGGTGTGCATGGTGAGATGACAGACAGGGTGGCGGGGGAGGTTGACACACTGGGGGAGGTGGATGTTGTTGTGTGTGCTTTGGTATGTTGTGTGTGTGCCTGCCTGTGGTGGGAAGTGTGGTGCTTATGTTTGTCTGTGTGCTTCTTGTGTGTTGATCTGTGTGCATGGCTGTCTGTATGTTTGCTTGGGATGGATGAAGGGAGTGGGGTGCTGGAAGGGGTAGAGGTGGTGGGAGGGGGGACACCAGGGAAACTGGCTGCCGTCAAAGAGGAGGCCATAGCCTGAAAAGATCTCTGTAAGCCAGACATGGCACAGTGAATGCCTTTCAGGTATGCATTGAATTGCTGCATCTGTAATGCTAGCCCCTGGATGGCATTCACAATGGTTGTCTGCCCTACAGAAATGGTTCTCAGGAGGCCAATAGACTCCTCCCTGAGGGCAGCAGGGCTGACTAGGGCAGGGGATGAGGTGCCTAAGCCAAAGGACATGCCCACCCTCCTGGGTGAGCGTGCACGGGCAACTCGGTGGGGAGCAACTGGGAGGGCAGTGATGGTATGGGGGTGGCGGAAGATAACAATGGCTGGGCCCAGTAGGGTCCGTCACCACCAGGGAGCTGCCATCGGAGGAGGTATCAGAGTCACTACCTCCAGTGGTAGTAGCCTCCCCCTTGCTCTCCAACCCACTGATCCCCTTGGTGTTGGTAGACTCTGCCTCCTTGGAACTGTGGGCTGCTGCGTCCCCACTCGCCAATGCCTCAGCTCCCTCACCAGATGATGCTAATGTACACAGGGACACAAGAGCACAGGGGTTGGGAAACAAAACAAGAAAAGTGTATATTAAATCCCTGAAAAAGGTACATTTTGGGACAACACACTCCCACCCAGGGCAGGCACGAGCCCTCAGCAGACAAAACATACATTATGAATGTGCCCCTGACTAGTAGGCATGACCCCAGCATATACCATATAACCTTCATGAAACACGACTCTAATACATTGTGTGAAGTGAACCCATGAGAGACCATGCCAAGCCAAGGCATCTAAAAGTTTATAAGGCCACAATGAATACCAGATGACAAAAAGGGGACCCCTCATAGGCCTACAGACCTTTCCAAAACTAGCTATGACACTATCTCAAGGACATGGAGGGGGCAGGACTGCAGGACACACCTGTCTAAGTGCCTGGCACTACAAAGCATGCATCCCACAGCACCCAAATATACCCTCAAAGTGGTGTCACAATAGTGTTTGTTCTCACCCCCTTGTGGCTGCTGTGCTGCCTTCAAGTGCCTTCAAGTGCCCATTCAAATCTGGATATGCCACAGCTAGAATACGGGCCATTAGGGGCGTCAGGGTCCGATGGGCACCCCTTCCTCATTAGGAGGTATTCCCCAGCTGGGCCTCTCTGGTCAGGTCTCCCACTGCTTCCTGCAGTGGGTACCCTGCTGGTTGTAGACCCCCAGGGTCTGCACTTCCTTGGTGATGGCTTGCCCCAGGCCTTTCTTTTGATGGGCGCTGACCTGCATGGGACACACAGAGTAAAGAAACAGACGTCAGTGTGGGTGCCCCATACACAAATGTAATGCCCTTTCATACTGACAAGGCACATGGACACATGCATATGAACAAATTACAAGCAGAAAGTGCCATACAACCTACGGCTGGGCAGTCACACATCGAACACACATGCATACAATCATCCGCCACAATCACACACATCTAAGGATGACAGATGGCAACTCACCTGCTCCTCTGGTTGCCCATACAACTTCGCATAAAGGGGTAGGACCCCATCCACCAGCTTCTATTGCTCCTCCGAGGTGAATGCCGGGGCCTGTTCCCCTGTCACACGCGCCATCTCAGTGACCAGAGTCAAGACACAGCAGCACACGCAGTGGAGTACTACCCTTCACATGATGCAGGAGTCAAGTGTCAAGGGTCTGTTAAAATGGCAGTAGATACCGTGGTGGTGTGCACCCTCACCGCCGGCAGTGATCATGATTGGCCCAGGTTCCCCATTGACAACCATGTAATCCAATAATCAGGTGCACAGCAGTGAACACCGCTTACCGCCATGACGACTAACGCTAGCGGAATTAAGTCACTTTCACACTCCCAAACCTGGATGGCAGGAGGCTGCCCTTTTGCTTTCACCACGTCTTCTTATCCATGCCGGGGGCCTCATCTATGGCCCCATTCTCTCTTCCCTTTGTCGATTACTGACATCATTATTTGATCCATACATGTACTCACGGTTGGAAGTGTGTATAAAATGTGATGCCATTATGTCAGAGAAACCTCAGCACACATTAGCCTGACGGTGTATCTCATTCTTTCTGTTTGTGTGCGTTACCTATGTGTCGCATTTTGAAAAGTATAGTGACATCATGTGATGCAAGTGTATGTTGACACTCAAAATGTGTTCTTTCCTCCCCCATAGGTACAGACTCATGTGGCGAGGGAGGGCCCCCTCTGTTTACAGACCCCTGGTAATTCTGGCCACTATGGAGGAACGTCACATCATTATTACCTACCTACTCAAGAGAGCTACAATCCATGACCTCTGTGCATTAATGGATCCTGTTCTGAAGCTTGCCAATCGGAATCAGCATGCCATCCTTACAACTGTGCAAGTGCTATCTGTGCTACAATTTTTGGCCATGGACTCATTTCAGGTGACAGTGGGCATGGCTGCAGAGGTATCACATCCAATGTTCAGCCACATCCTGTCCAATTTCCTGGACGCATTCGTTCAACACTTGCAAACGTATGTCCAGTTTCCCCAAAGGGCTGAATTCACCGCCATCAAATCTGTTTTCTATGCCTTTCTTAAAAGAACAATGATAGTATTCTATTTTAAACTGAAGATTAATGTTCTGTACATTAAGCCACTTATGGAATTTTTAAGTGTCTGCAAATTTCGGAATATCACTGTTATTGCTATCTAACATTACATTAAAATTGGTTAGGTATAAGAACAAAAGAAGTGGGGCTGGTATACATCCCTGTATTTATCTGTTAGGTATTTTAATTCTACGTGCCAGGCCTTTTCAGTTGCTTAATTTAACCTGGACCCAGGTTTCTGAATGAAGTTCAGTAATTAGGTTCTGAAAGTTTAGTCTATTCCCCTAAATTACCAGTTTCATCCATAATCTGTTCTGGTTTACCTTGTCAAAAATATTCGAGTAATCCATGCGGTATGCAAGTAGTTTCTTGTATTTCACATTTCACATATAGTTATTTATTAAGGCAGCTAACTGTGACTATATTGTCCAGTGTTAAGCAATAGGTTGTAAAGCCTGTTTGGTGAAATGTAACTATTTCCTTTTCTGCTGCCCAGGTGCCAAGATTTTCATTAACTGTTTCCCAAAGTTTTTAACGTCCACATCCAATAATGCTTTCAAGCTGTAGCTATTAGGTTCCAATTTCGGCTCTTGTTTGTAGTCCAGTTGTATGATGGGGCCTTTACAAGACACAAATGTTGGGCCTGTGAATAAACATACTATTGAACACGTCGTTTAGAAGGGCATTCCTGTTGCCTGAGCTTTTTTTTATGATGGTAATCGAAATCCCTTTAGGACCTGGAATGTTCTTGTGGCTGTAATTAATTCACTGATTTTGTGTGCAGTCACTTCCAATTTAGTAGCAGAGCTGGTTCTGGTGTGTCTGCCATGTGCGTAATCACTGGAGCCGAATAGTTGTTTTAGGTAAGCATCCCGTCTATTACGATTGACAATGTAATCCCTTTATCTTGTACTTTTGACTCCCAAAATCTATGGGTGATCAATACTTGCACTATTCTTCTTACATATATTTGTGGTGCTCAGTCCATTGTTGCTGCTATTGTTGGAGCTCTACAAGGAATATTGATCTATTTAGTCCTTTTATTTTATTAACCAATCATCTTGACCCCTCTCATAGCTAGTCGTAAATTTTGAAGTATATCTTTGTTTTCATCTATATGTTCGCTTTAGATGTTGAATTGCCAAATTATAGCACTTTTGGGTTTTAAACGTCTTGTTTGAACTGGTGAGTAGTGTGTAAGCTTGTTCCCATAAATCATTTATTTTATTATCCAGCTGGCAATTCCATTTGTTTTGTTGAAATCAACATTATGCTCATATTATTGTCCAATTGTTTTCACGTGCACAGCTCTTTGTGGGTCCATTTAAAAAGTTATAAATTGGGGTTCATGGTCGGTTTTCTTTCCTTTACTAACAGTGAAGTCTAAGCATTTGAAAAAATCAGTGATAAGAATGTACTTGTAATCAATAGCTATTTTCTTTCCCATCGAGCAGAATGTCGAAAGTGCTGGTTGATCCGAAGGAAACCTGCCATTTAACATGCCTTCCCCTAAATGATAGAAGGCCCTGATGTGCTTATCTGTGGATTTTCCCCTTGTTATTATGTAGTATAATGTAGATTTTCCTAGTCTATGACAGAAAGTCTTAATTTTATTAAAGTCACGGAGGCGAGTATTATGCTTTTCTTTTCTTACTTTATTCTATAGCAGCAGTCAAGAAAAAACTACAAATCCCACGAGGCTAACACAAACAGCCAATGGGATTCAAAATGTAGTTCCAGACATATCAACCAATAGGGGTACACGTATAGCATTATGATGTTACTTGACTGCAAGCAGACCCCTTTTCTTGCGAACAAAGTCAATCAGAGGTAAACAAAGGGAATAAGGAACAAAGGATAAACAGAGCCATAACAAGGGCTAACACATCAGAACAGAAGTCCAGAATTCCATTAAGGTAAGTATGCTCCAAAATTCCAGATGGGGAAATTCCAGAACTTGAAGAGATCGAAGAGTTCGCCTGGAAGATAGCGTTGGAGCAGGATGGACATCTAAGCCACCGGTTGATTGGTGGAAACTGGCGCTGAAAGAAAGGGAGGGAGAAACAAAATTTATACCAGAGGTGGGATAATACTCGCCTCAGTGTCTTTAATAAAATTAAGACTTTCCGTCATAGACTAGGAAAATCTACATTTTATGGCAAGACCGGAGGCTCCTATTATGCGAGTTTAAAGCATATTGATTACATTGACTGAAACATTATCAACAGGTTTGCAATAAAAAGCTTTCAATATATTCTCATTAGACCAATCTGCAGATTTCAGAATATCCTCCAGACGGGAACCAGCCCAAAAGGCCTTGGAAGCCATAGCCCCTCTGGAAGAATGAGCTCCAAACCTGGAAGTGTCAATACCCGCTAAGGACATGATCCACCTAACCCAACGGGCTAAGGTAGCGGCAGAAACAGGATTATAGGGTTTCCTAAAGGAGATAAGGAGTTGGGAATCAGAGGATGTTCTCAAATCTGCAGTCCTTTGTTCATAAACCTTTAAACGTTGACCCACACATAATTTTGGATGTTGTGGAACATAGCGATAGAAAACTGACGATAAGTTAGTCTTAGTTCATCATACCACTGAGAATAACACTCCAGAAGGAGTGAATTGCCGATTGGAGACGTCCAAAGCTTTGACATCAGATAATCATTTGATGGAAACCAGGCATAATAACATTGTTAATTTAGTAGATAACAATTTCAAGGATAAAACAGAATTATCAGGAAAAGACATCAAGAACTTTAAAACATTAACGTCCCACAACTGACTGTATTAAGGTAAAGGAGGTTTGGAAAATTTGACTCCCTTCAAAAGTCGGCACACCAACGGATGTTCACCTACTGGTTTCCCACCAGTTGACATGGATATGATTAGAAGATATCGCTGACCTGTAAAGGTTAATAGTTCGGAAAGCTTTACCTTTACTGGCCTCTGCGACCAGAAAAGTAACTACAAATATCACATCTGCTGAAAGGGAATCGATCTGTTTTCCCAAACACCTGCTGTGCCACAAAGACCAGGCTGATTTGTAGGCCTTCTTGGTGCCAGGGGCCCAGGAATTTGAGATGTATTGTGAAGCTTCTGACGAAATAAAAGGGGTAGGTTGTGAAGTCCCGATATCTTCCAGGCGGATAAGGTGAGGATGTTGTCCACAATAAGGGGATGGGGACGATGGAGAGAGTCCAACAATAGGTCCGGGAAGGACGGAAGGAGCAAGGGAAAGTCCACAGAAAGTTCCAAGAGAGTGGGGAACCAGACTTGGGACTGCCAAAAGGGGGCTATCAATATAAAGTGGCGTTTTGACGTCTGAGGTGTGCTAGAACCCTGCTGATCATGATGAAAGGAGGAAAGGTGTAATTGAGGGAAAGAGACCAATCCTGTAAAAAGGCATCTGATGCCAAGGCAAAGGGATCTGGGCGCCAGCTGTAGAATTGAGGAAGCTGAGTGTTCAGACGGGATGCAAACAGGTCTATAGACAGAGGACCCATAGAGATAGAATTTTGTGGAAAATTGATGGATGGAGTTTCCAATCACTGGCATCTCGAAGATGACTGGAATGCCAATCCGCTACTGAATTGAGAGCACCTGGCAGATACTCTGCATGAACCGAAAGATGGTTTGAAAGAAAAAATTCCCAGAAGCTCTTGGCTAAGTCTGCCAGGGGTTTGGATTTTGTGCCCCTGAGGTGATTTATATACCTGACCGCTGAGATATTGTCCATCCTAAGAAGGATTGCACAGTGAACTTTGTGTTTTGCTAAGCTTCTGATTGCAAAGGAGCCGGCAAGCATCTCTAAACAATTGATGTCCAATTTGGACTCCTTGCATGACCAAATACCTCCAGTCGATATGGGACCACAACGGGTCCCCCAACCCAGACGGCTTGCATCTGATTCTAATACAAGATCTGGGGATGATGGAAAAATACTTTTCCCGTTCCAAGCCTCTAAATGGTCTATCCACCATTGAAGCTCTGTACTGGACTCGAGATCTAGAGGGATGATGTCTGAATACGATAGCCCCTTTCTCAAGTGCTGAATCTTTGAAGAGAACATTAATGAAGGGGGCCTGGAAAAATTGCCTGGCTAGAGGAGGATAGAAGCCCTACTATTCGAGCTAATGACCTGAGAGAAATAAGGGAGCTGCAAAGGATTTGGAGAATTTCTGACTTTATGGATTTTATCTTTGCAGCAGGGAGAAGAAGAGTTGCCGAAAGAGAATTGATTTGGAATCCCAAGAATTCTATGACTTGAGTGGGAATTAGAAGGGGTTTTTCCCTGTTTAATATGAAGCCTAAGTCCGCTAAGAGAGAGCAGATAATCTTTAAATGAACAAGAAGAGTCTGGGAAGACTGACTTAAGATGAGGATATCATCTAGGTAAGTAAGAAGTCTTATCCCTTGTGCTCTCAGGTAAGCTACAATGGACTTCATGAGCTTGGTGAAGCACCAAGGAGCTGACGATAGTCCGAAAGGCAGAGAGGTAAAGTGATAAGTTTGGTCCAACCATTGAAACTGAAGAAATTTTCTGAAACTTGGATGGAATGGAACCACCAAATATGCATCCTGTAGATCCAGACGGACCATCCAGTCACCTTGGAGAAGGATATCTTTGAGGTGAATGATGGTCTCCATTTTGAAATGGCGGTACACCACAAACTGATTGAAGTGTTTGAGATTGATAACTGGTCACATCTTTTTGTTTTTCTTTTGAACTAAGAAAATTGGGCTGGTAAAACCCAACAGATGAGGGTGGGCGAGCGAAATCGCCTGTTTTTGTAGCAGAGAGTTTACTTCGAGAGAAATGAGGTGGACCATTTCTGAGGAAAAATGGGGAGAAGGAAGAGAATCTACTTGGACAGGGGTTGAGTAGAGATCTATTCTGTAACCCTGAACAGTGTCTAGAACCCAACAATCCGAGGTAATTGCTGACCAGTTTGAAAGAAAATGGCAAATACGACCTCCTATTGGAAAGTAACCGACATGAGGGCTTACCTGTTGGATTGGAGGTTCTTGAATTCCTGAAGGACCTGGAGCGGGTACCTCTACCCCGCTGGGGATAAAACTGTGGTCTGAATTCTTGATAAGAAGTGTTTTAGAATCCCCTGGAGCCTTGTTGATGAATCTGCGGCTGGTAAAGCGGCCCCTGCCTCTACCGGCCCTGGCAAAAACACGCTGGCTAAACATTTTCTTCATGGACTGCTGAGACTTGTCCAAGGAAGTGAATGTGGCAACATATTTACTCAAGTCCTTAATAAAAGATTTCCCAAAAAGCTGTCCTTCAGTTTTTAAATGAGGGTGGACGGTTCCAGGTTAATTAACTTGGGGTCGAGTTTGAGAAGGAGACCTTTCCTTCGCTCATGGATGAGATCCGAATTAGTGTTCCTCACGAGGCAAAAACAGCATTGGACCCACAATGACAATTCTTCCGGGTCTATAAAAGTACCCTCCAACCTGGCCGATTCAACCAGGTCAAAGATCCGCGTTAGCGGACAAATGACATCCAAGAGTTTATCCTGACAGGACGACCAAGCTTTGTCAACCCCCTTATGAGGGTCTTTGCCCAATTTGGTGAAAAAGGTCAACAAAGGTTGATCAATGGAGGGAGTGATGGTAGCCTTATGAGTAAGAGCCGGACGAGGGCACTCTGACTTTAACTTGGCTCTTGTTTATTTGTCCAGAGGCAAAATAGTTTTGCCGCAACATAACGACCCACATGGTCTGCGGGGGACCATTCCGTTGAATTGGGATGAAGAATATGTGCAGGATCAAACATGGGAAAACCCGCTGCATCAAAGAGGGGAGAAGCAACAAAGGAAACTTTAGGATTTGTTTACAGGAGGAACAGATAATGAATCATTATCATCCTTGTCAGAAAAATAGCAGTCTGAGTCCACATCAGGCATGTCGTCATCCGTATCAGGGATGGCAGAGACAGCGACAGGTGAAGTGATGTTATGCGCCTTGAATTTATGCTTTAAAGATGGTTTGGAAGAAGCCATATTCTTGTACTCCTTGAGAGGAGCCTTATGAGGAACCGCGTCCTCTGTCATGTGTGAGACAAGCTCACTATCCTTTTGCGCCAAAATAATAGACTTTTTGAGTGATAGGCGCTGACTGCATTCCCCCGCAGTTTGGGCCGAAAATCTGGACAAAAGATTTAAAAAGGAAGTTTCTAGGTTTTTAGATAATTTTTGAATGAAAGAAGACACTGCCTGATGCACAGAACTCCTAATAAATGTGCAGAGCTCATGTCTAATATCTTCCAAATCACTAGGAACACCCTGTTCCTTTGAAGAAGTGTCTGTTTCCATACTGAAACGTGCAAAAAACAAAGCTCCAAGCTTTATAGTCTAAAATCAGGCAACAACGGGTTAATATGCTGACGGGAAAGACAGATAAGCCAAAACTCCTCCCCTGGGTGGAGTTTTAATGAAAAGACAACACGCTGGCACAGAGAAAACAGGAGTCGGCCAAGCGTCGTCGTCGAGTGAGGAAAGACGAAGAAAGAACGCGGTGAGCGGGTCCTTGGAGCTTCCCTCGCCTCAGGAGCAACGCGAATGACGGTTGCTGCCTGAGGCTAGGGAAAGAATGTTGTGGGAAAATCTCGGCACTCTGGGCAAAATCTTCGCCATGAGAATTCTCATGGCGGAGATTTTGCCCTAAGTGAAGATACTCACCCATGCCTGAGTGTCCTCCGACCCGAGAGTGGAGGCCCTTTGTGAATCAGGCCCACAATGTGATGCGTGGCCAGGAAGAAAGTCATATCTGATCTCCTAATTTAAGTTGTTAATTCATCTCTAATATGTTCCATGATCATTTACAATTTGTGATGTACTGTGTACTAGTGGCTTGATGTTGAATCAGGAATCCTGCAGTACCCCCAGAAACTGTAATATGTTGCATGATGGTTGTTCCATTCTTTATGAGTCTTAGCCCAGATTTATTATTGTACTGAAGAGTAATTTGTCTTCTAGCTTAGTAGGTAATATTTAAATTACTTTTTGGTTGTCAAATAGGTTAGAATTTAGAGTATCAGGACATTTAGTAGCATATTTATACTTGTTTTGCGCCGAATTTACGTTAAAAAAAAAAAGCACATTCGGTGCAAAACTAACTCCATATTTATACTTTGGTGCTAGACCCGTCTAGCGCCAAATTTATGGAGTTAAAGTCATTTTTGGGACGTGGAAACCTACTTTGCGTCAACGAGATGCAAAGTAGGCGTTCCTGTGCAAAAAATGACTCTATGGCCTTAGCGCCATATTTAGCCTCCGGTGCTAAAATCACGCATTGGGGGAGGAGGAGTCCAAAAATGGTGCAAAGCCTGCTTTGCACCATTATTTAGCACCTGGGTCAGGGCAGGCGTTAGGGAACCTGTGGGGCTATTCCCATGGTGGAACACCATGGAATAAGCCCACAGGTGCCCTCACCAGGACCCAGTGACACCCCCACCCACACCAGAGGGACAGCAGAGGATAGGGACCCCATCCCAGGTAAGTATAGGTAAGGACAGGTAATTTTTTTATTTTTAAAGTGCCATTGGGGGCTCTGAAATGGGCCCCCCACATGGCACTGGGTTCAATGTCCATGTCCAGGGGACCCTTGTCCCCTCTGCTGCCCATTGGAGTGACGGGCATGACTCCTGCCTTTTCTAAGGCAGGTGTCATGTGGGATGGATGGTTTTGCATCAGAAAATGATGCTAGGCTGGATAGAGTCATTTTATTTTTACTCTAACCTGCCTAACATCATTTTCCGGTGCAAAACCTCCTTCTTCCATACCGCCAGCCCCACCCGGCTAACGTCATTTTTTAAAACGCTAACCTACCCTTTGCACTGGCTTGCACCATTCCATAAATATGGTGCCCGGCTGGTGCTCAGAAATCGTGCAAGCCGGTGCTAAACCTTTTGGTAGAAAACTGCGTTAGTGCAGTTTTGCACCAAAAAGTATAAATCAGGGCCTTTCAGGTTATCAGTATAGCTTTTTTGCTCTTGCCAGTTGTTTCTGATAATTATTTTCTTTAATATGTAAGGGTATTTTTCTTTCTTCGCTAGCTTGGTTCCCATTTCCCATATGAGCACTTTTCTCATCTATTCAAGATAAATTTAGGTCAAGTCTCCGAAGACCAACTGGTTTGTGTAACTTCCTTCTGTATTTCTTATTAAACATGACTGATTATGAGTTAATTGATTTTAGAGTTTTAAAGTCATGAAATGTACGATGCAACATTAAAATATTTAGGGGCATATTTAAACTCTGTTTGCGCCGGATTTACATCATTGTTTTTACACAAATCTTGCGCAAACTTAACACCATATTTATATTTTGGCACTAGATATGTCTAGCGCCAAAGTATTGGAGTTAAAGTCATTTTTTGCCTGCAGAAAACTACCTTGCGTCAATGAGATGCAAGGTAGGTGTTCCCGGGCAAAATTGACTTTAAGGGCCCAGCGCCTTATTTATCCTCCCGTGCAAAAATCACGCATGGGGGAGGAGGGGTCAAAAAATGGTGCAAAGCTTGCTTTGCACCATTTTGTAACGCCTGGGTCACGGCAGGCTTTAGGGGACCTGTAGGCCTATTGTCATGGTGGAACACCATGGAATAAGCCAACAGGTGCCCTCCTCAGGCCCCAGGGACACCCCAACCCACACCAGAGGGATAGCGGAGGATGGGTGGGATGGCCATGCCTAGGGGATCCTGGTCCCCTGTGATAACCATTGGGGTGGTGGGCATGACTCCTGTCTTTTCTAAGACAGGATTCATGTGATATGGATAGTATTGCATCAGAAAATGACTCTGGGGAGGTTAGAGTCATTTTTTTTACTCTAACCTGCCTAATGTCATTTTTTGGTGCAAAACCCCCTTCTTCCATACCGCCACCCCAGCTGACTATTGTCATTTTTTTTATGCTAGCCTACCCTTTGCACCGGCTTGCACCATTCCATAAATATGGTGGCAGGCTTGTGCACAGAAATGTTGCATGCTGGTGCTAAACCTATTGGTGCAAAAATGGGTTTGTGCAGTTTTGCACCAAAAAGTATAAATCAGGGCTTTAATCTGTTCAGGTTGTCATGCCTTCCCTGTGAGTAGTACGAAAGGCAGAAATCAATTTTAAAGTAGAAATGTCATTGGATATTATATTTAATCCTTGTTTAACAGGAGATGCTGGATTTTCCTAAAACACTGAGGGGCATACTTATACTTGTTTTGTGCCGAAATTGTGTCATTTGTTTTATGCAAATTCAGTGCAAAACTAACTCCATATTTATATTTTGGTGCTAGACCTGTCTAGCACCAAATGTATGGAGTTAAAGTCATTTTTTGGACCTGGAAACCTACTTTGCGTCAATGAGATGCAAAGTAGGCGTTCCCGTGCAAAAATTGACTCTATGGCCTTAGCGCCATATTTATCCCCCGTGCTAAAATCATGCATGGGAGGGAGGAAGGGTAAAAAAATAGCGCAAAGCTTGCTTTGCACCATTTTTTAACGCCTGGGTCAGGGCAGGCGTTAGGGGCCCTGTGGGCCTATTTCCATGGTGGAATACCATGGAATAAGCCCACAGGTGCCCCCCCAGGCCCCCAGGGACACCCACACCAGAGGGACAGCGAAGGATTGGGGACCCCATCCCAGGTACGTATAGGTAAGCACAGGTAAGTTTCTTTTTTTTAAAGTTCTATTGGGGGTCCTGAAATGGCCCCCCCTACATGGCAGTGGGTGCAGTGGCCAAGCCCAGGGGACCCTGGTCCCCTGTGCTGGCCATTGGGGTGGTGGCTGTGACTCCTGTCTTTTCTAATACAGGAGTCATGTGATATGGATTGTTTTGCATCAGAAAATGACTATAGACAGGTTAGAGTCATTTTCTTTTACTCTAAAGTCTTTTTGGGTGCAAAAAACCCTTCTTCCATGCCACCAGACCCACCCGACTATTGTCATTTTGTTTTATGCTAGCCTACCCTTTGCACCGGCTTGCTCCATTCCATAAATATGGTGGCAGGCTTGTGAACAGAAATGGTGCAAACCGGTGCTAAACTTATTGTTGCAAAACTGCGTTGGTGCAGTTTTGCACCAAAAAGTATAAATCAAGGCCTGAGTTGGAGTTCTGAGTCAGGCATGGGGATTTAGTAAATTACAGGGATGCAGAGTTGTGACTATTTTGTTTTTAAGGGAAGTGGTGTCCCTGACATTTCCAATTATGAGTGCTGAAGAATTGTTGATAGTTTTGTCCAAAATATCGCTAACGTTTTTATTATTGTTGAGTTGCCTTATGTGAATTTTTTTGTGCTGATGTGCCCTCTGTCGCCCTTTGATGCTCAGCAGTTGCTACAGTTATTGTTGGATTACAATTTAGTACCTCCACCAAAGTAGACTTGCAGGACACCTTTTCTTTTTATGGGTATGTTGCTTGTTTTCTTCCTCATAAAATAAGATTTTTCTCTTGGGGTTCTTTATGTGGGTCTTTGGCTTTGCTTTTCTTAGCTTGACTTTTTTGTTTAATTCTTTTAGCTTTCCTCCTTTTATTTCAGGACTGTTGGATACAATCTGCGAAGTATGTAATCTTGGCAGTTGCTTGGGATGAGTTATTATGACTATCAGAAATTGTATTTGTTCTTGCTGTCAAGATGGCAGTGGTTTTCAGGCCACCTCAGCCGTAGAACAAGGTTGGGTGTAGGTAGCTTTGAATTCCAACTGTGAGGCTTTTTCAACTGTTGTTAAATTCAGAGTAGAAGCCGGAGAAACAGCAGTGGCACTGTTCACTGAGGTGCCCAGCTTAATAAAGGTGTTGTGTTCCTGCGTCGATCTAATATTGTTTTTATTCATTGGAAGATCACAATTGAAATTATGGCTGGAGGTTTGTGTGTAGATGGTTTTTAAGACACAAGACTATCTTTTGTGGCAAGAGCTGCAATAGATTGATAAAATCAAGTGTACGGCACAGATTTCGAAATCTAGGCCCATGTTTATACTTTTTTTGCACCACATTTGTTTCATTTTTTGACGCAAAAGTGGCATAAACTCACAAAGTACAATTATATTTTGTAAGTTTGTGCTGTTTTTGCATCAAAAAATGACACATAAATGGTGCCAAAAAAGTATAAATATGGGCCCTAGTTTCCACTGTAGCTGGAAAGTTTACAAAGGCCAGAATGTGCTTAAAGTCACCATTCATAGACTTTATATCTGTTGCAATATCATTTAGAGTTGATATCTGACTAGTTATTATGGCTGATTGATTGCATGGTGAGTTAGAAATAGGGTCTTTGGTTGGCAGTCTGACTACCCCCTGTCCAAGCAAGGACCCTTTCTCTAGTCAGGTTAAGTCAGACACAATCCAAATTATCCTGCTCCCACCCTCTGGTAGCTTGGCACTGAGCAGTCAGGCTTCACTTAGAAGGCAATGTGTAAAGTATTTGTGCAATAAATCATGCAATAACACCATATAACGCCACAAAAATACACCACCGAGTTTTTAGAAAAATATATAATATTAATCTGATAAGATGCAGGTCCAAACGAATAAAATGCAATAAGTAGATGTTGAGATTTCACTGTAAGAGTGATGTAAAGTGTGTTAAGTCTTTGAAAAACAAATAAATGTCTCTCAAAACAAAGAAAAGGCTCTTGCAAGCACAAAGTACATGGTTCACGTTTAAAATCTCCGCAGGGACCGCAGAGGAGGTGATGCGTGGAAAATGTGGAGTGTGCGTCAGTTTCGCCTCTTCGCACACTGACTTGCGTTATCATTTTCCACACAGGGGATGACTTTGCAACGATTTCCGGCGCGCTGGTTTGGTTCCTCTTTGGGTTGTGGGGTTTTCTGGCACCCCGGGGACGGTGCGTGGAATCCTGGCCTTGCGGAGCAAAGTCACAAGTGCTATGTCGACCCAGTGGGCGTTGCGTGGAAATTTCTCCTGCATGGCAGGCGCTGCGTCGATTCCTCTCTGGAAGTCGGCCTGCGTCGTCCCGGGTCAGCTCTGCGTTGATCCGGTGGGCCGTGCGTCGAAGTTCCGGTCACTATGCAGGCACTGCATCGATCTTTTCCTTGTAAAGTCGGGCTGCATCATTCCGGTTCGGCGTGCAGGGAATTTCTCACCGCAGGGCAGGCTTTGCATAGTTTTTAGCAGGTTGTGCATCAAATTTTCGCCGCACAAGGAGTCCAGTTGCAGGAGTGAAGTCTTTTTGGTCCTGAGACTTCAGGGAACAGGAGGCAAGCTCTATCCAAACCCTTAGAGAGCACGTCTTAGCACAGCCAGAGAGCAGCAAGGCAGCAGGGCATCAGCAAGGCAGCAGTCCTTCTCAGAAAAGCAGTCCGGGTGAGTCCTTTGGGCAGCCAGCTGTTCCTCTGGGCAGGTCTGGTCCAGGGATTCTTCACCAGCAGGTTTCTTGTCCAGAAGTGTCTGTAAGGTAGAGTGTCTACCCCAAGAAGTGTCTAAAGTCTGTGGTTTTGGGTGTCCTTCTTATACCCATTTTGGCCTTAGAAGTAGGCTTACTTCAAAGGAAAGTCTCACTTGTTTGTGAAATCCTGCCTTGCCCAGGCAAGGCCTCAGACACACACCAGGGGGTTGGAGACTGCATTGTGTGAGGGCAGGCACAACCCTTTCAGGTGTGAGTGACCACTCCTCCCCTCCCTCCTAGGACAAATGGCTCATCAGAATATGCAGGCTACACCCCAGCCCCCTTTGTGGCACTGTCTGGAGAGAGGTGCAAACAGCCCAACTGTCAAACTAACCCAGACAGGGAATCCACAAACAGCAGAGTCACAAAAATGGTTCAAGAAAGAAAATGCCCACTTTCTAAAAGTGGCATTTTCAAACTCACAATCTCAAAACCAACTTTACTAAAAGATTTATTTTTTAATTGTGAGTTCAGAAGTCCCAAACTCCACATGTCTATCTGCTCCCAAAGGGAATATACGCTTTAATCATGTTTAAGGGCAGCCCCCAGGTTAACCTATGAGAGAGATAGGCTTTGCAACAGTGAAAACCGAATTTGGCAGTATTTCACTGTCAGGACATATAAAACACATAGGGGGTTATTCTAACTTTGGAGGAGGTGTTAATCCGTCCCAAAAGTGACGGAAAAGTGACGGATTTACCACCAGCCGTATTACGAGTCCATTGTATCCTATGGAACTCGTAATACGGCTGGTGGTATATCCGTCACTTTACTGTCACTTTTGGGACGGATTAACACTCCTCCAAAGTTAGAATAACCCCCATAGTATATGTACTACCTTAAGCATACACTGCACCCTGCCCCTGAGGCTACCAAGGGCCTAACATAGGGGTGTCTTACATGTAGGAAAAGGGAAGTGTTAGGCCTGGCAAGTGGGTACATTTGCCAAGTCGAATTTGCAGTTAAGAACTGCACACACAGACACTGCAGTGGCAGGTCTGAGACATGATTACAGGGCTACTTATGTGGGGGGCACTATCAGTGCTGCAGGCCCACTAGTAGCATTTGAGTTACAGGTCCTGAGCACCTCTAGTGCACTTTACTAGGGACTTACTAGTAAATCAAATATGCCAATCATGGTTAAACCAATCAACAGTATAATTTACACAGAGAGCATAGGCACTTTATCACTGATTAGCAGTGGTAAATTACTCAGAGTCCTAAAGCCAACAAAAACAGGTCAGGAAAAATAGGAGGAAGGAGAAAAAAAGTTGGGGGATTACCCTGCAAAAAGGGCCAGGTCCAACATAGTGCATCTGAGATATTAAATAGTTATTGCTAACTTCCTCCATAGAAGCATAGAAGCCAAATCAGAATAAGCTGAATGGAGGGTCTTCTGTATTTGGTTGCTTGTTCCTTAGCAGGTCAAAGTCTTCGTCCTTTGATTTTTTTGTTTCGCCTCCAGTTTTCTTTTTAATCAGTTTTATGATTAAGGGGGTCATTACAACGCTGGCGGTACAAGACCGCCAGGGCTGAAATGACAGAAGCACCGCCAACAGGCTGGCGGTGCTTCCCTGGTCATTACGCCGCGGTCGCACTGCCGGGGCCAGCGGTTTCCTGCCACAATGGCCCCGGCGGTAGTAATCCACCAGGGCAGCGCTGCTAGCTGGGGGATTACGAGTCCCCCTACTGCCAGCCTTTTCCTGGCGGTTTGAACCACCAGGAAAAGGCTGGCGGTACAGGGAGTCACTGGGCTCCTGCGGGCCCCTGCACTGGCATTGGCAGTGCAGGGGCCCCTTGACAAGGCCCCATGCAGCTTTTCACTGTCTGCATAGCAGACAGTGAAAAGCGCGACGGGTGCAACTGCACCCGTCGCACGGCCGCAACACCGCCGGCTCCATTTGGAGCCGGCTCCTATGTTGCGGCCGAGATCCCCGCTGGGCCGGCGGGAATCTCATAATGACCGCAGCGGGGGTGCGGCCGCATTGCGGCCACCCGGCGGTCAGATCTGGCAGGCGGCTGTAGCTGCCCGCCAAGGTCATAATGAGGGCCAATGTCTAGCTCCTTTAGAAATAGTGAGTTCTAGAAAGTATCATGCAAAATGGATGTCACGTTTTTGGCATCATATTGACTTTCCTCCTTGCAATATATTGACACAGAGTCATCAATACAGACTGTTTGTTGATCATTTGTTATCACCGATGTTTACAAAGCAGATGGAGTCTTGCTATGTACCATGATTCTCATTCAATTCCCATGAGTTTGAATTGAGGTTGTGGTTAGTTTGCTGCCACTTGCAGCTTGCGCTGATGTTGTCTGAAGACAGTTCATGATTCTTTTTTCGTTTTAATATTGTATTTACTTGTGTTCAGTTTGGATGTCAGGTATACCAAGGGCTTGTGAAGGTATATTATAACAGCCTCTATTTAACCCCGATGAATGACTGAGGTGTATGAAGTTACACCACTGTCTTGAGTGCTTAGCACTTCGATGTCCATAGTATATGGCTGGAAGCGAGTTAACATGTTGCAGTAGATTAATCTTTATGTTAGCTTGAATGTCTTCCCCTTTTAAGTTTAAGATGTAGTCATTTCATGGACCTCCTTGCAGGCTGCCCTTTCCTTCCTTCCCTTATGTTTACTCCAATAGTATGAAGCGAAAATGTATGAAGGTGAAGATACCACGGAATCTGTGCTCAGCCCTCACCTCACCGAAGCCACAAGCTGCACTGGGGCATGCTAAAGCAAGAAAATCAGACTGGGAGAAGCACTCAGGAACTTAAGCAACAACAATTGTGAAAGTAGACGTATCCATAAACTCTCATTAATCCTTTTAGTCTTCGAATATAGACAACTCCTCTTGTTCATTAAAAGCCTGTACTGTTTATTTGCATCTTGACAAGTTTCTAATCAGACATGGACACAGCCAACACGTTTTTCCCAGGATGCTAGGACTTCTTTAGTGCACATATTTCAAATCCCGAAACACGTGTTAGCGCTAAAGTTATTACTGAAATTATTAATGAATATTCATGTATTCTGAGTATTGAATTTGCGTAGAAAATGTATTAACATAGAGAAAAATAATGAAAGCATTTGAAGGTGCACCACCAATGTTCACGAAGTGTACTTAATTATGGCTGATTCATATGAAATGTTGAGCTTTTGATTGATTAATGTAGGAATATGTCATAATATGTCATAATTGAGGGTTATGCATTAGCTTTATTAATTGTAGGCCTTAACTTAATGAGGTCTTGGCCTAGTTGCACGGCCTCATGTCAAGCTGCATTTTCTTAATCTATTCATAAAATGAATGCTTAGATAATTAAATTGTGATTTCCCACTGTGCTGACCTAATGCTCGTAGCTAAAAGTCTTTCCCATGAGAACTACTTGCTAGAAGATGATGTTATTGCTAGTGCAACAATGTTTAATGTAATGTGTGTAAGGCTGACTTTCCCAGGAGAAGACAATGAACATACTGACTGGAGTATAAGCTGCAACAGTATTGTTACCTGATGAGCGCAATGACAAGAGCGGAAGAGATGAGAACCAATTGTCAACATGTCAACAATGTAGTAGAAGAACTTTAGATTAAAGGTTTTAGTTTCATTGGACTAACTGCAAGCATGCAATTCACTGACCAATTAGGATGTGGGAAGTAGTTTTAGGGAATCTAACTTAGCCAGACTGCACAGAGAGAAGACAGGCCATTTGCTAATTTTCTATCTTGCCATAAGGCTATTACTTTCTTGACCGTCTTGAGAAGAGATGTGCTTAACTTTGCTGCTTCGAGAGACTTTGTTTTTCCTGAACGTTGATGCAGAATCCTGATGCCTTGTTGACCAGACTGATGTCCTGATGACGAAGACTATCTAGTTGCTTTTGTTTCTAGGTACCAACTGCTATTTTGATAGAGCCATAGCTAGATGTTTTTCAAAACTTTTGTGACTAAATTGTTTTGCATGAAGCCCCAACATGCTACTTCTAATCTGATGTTAGTTAGGATTCTCACTGATGAAGTTTGCTACAGTTGATGTCTTTTCTTTGCTGAATCTAAATGTATGTAATATCGTTTGCGCAGTTTTTCTTGTTATTAAATTGTACTGTAACCTTAGAATGTGTAGTAGCTCAAGCCTTGATTAGATTGCAATTCTTTTGCCACTTTGGACAGCCAGTGTTGTTTTTGAATGTTTATCATTTGATTTTGAGATTAAGCTACGTTACATTAGCATTGTTAATATGGAGAAATAAATATTCTAACTTTTACATAAAGGGGTGGTTATTCATTACTGTAAGGTCATGGTGTGTGACATTTCCTGACTCCTATTGATTACTAATGTTATTGGTTGCTATTGGTCATTGATCTGTACATGTACGGGATATATGGTGGGAAAACCTCGAGGCGAGTCAAAAGGTTAATCGACCTATTCGCGTCTCCTTGTAAGTTTACTTATTAAGGTCCGACGCGGTATCAGAGATAGAAGCAGATTAATTGTTTATCTCCTTAAGAGCCCATCATAGAAGCCCGGTATATGGTTTGTTGCCTTAAGAGCCTATCATAGATGCCCCGTACAGGTTTGTCTCCTTAAGAGCCATCATAGAGGCCTGGTACATGGTTTGTCTCTTTCAAGAGCTTATCGTCACTGAGATTTGGATTTATTTTTTTCAATGATACAAATTGGAGAGAAGATGTGCCCCTAAGTATCTAAAATGACTTTCCCAGAATCTTGAAGCTTGCCAAAGATTGTTTGAGGATGTTCTCGGCATTATAGAGACGGTGTGAATGAAGTAGGTTTCGCGTTTGCACACCTTATGCAAATCGCAGGTGAATTGTGATGTTTGTGAGGGTTTAGGGAGTTCGCATACTCCAAATGAAGTTGTAGAAGGAGTATTCCAAAGTGTGAAAGTAGGGAAGTCATTGAACTTCACATGTGTGTGGCACTTTGTGCTCAAAAATTGTCCATGTGGTTGTTGGTATACGAACCCTGCGTGGTCTAAGACTCTGGGGTATATTAGAAAAAGTGTTTGAGACAGTTGTTTTTTGTTGTAATTTGTCTGGTTTAATAGGTTGATCGGGAGTGGTGGTCGACAAGTCAGAGTGTGAGACAAAGTGAGTGAAATCATTTTTCAACTGAGATCTGGCGAGTCCTATATGCGCCAGGACAGACCCATTGATCAGTTGAGAGTGAAATTTGCGAGTCAAATTTTGTTTATGAATCAGGGAAGCTGAGAAAGAAGAAATTACTGTTAGAGTGAAACGCCATCAGTGAAAAATCCATAAAGTTTCAGAATCGATTGTGTTACCCTATCTGTAGTAAACAGACAAATTGGGTTTTTGATTTTGTTTAGTGCTTGCAATAATTTTGCATTAGTTTTGTGTTAACCTGAATTGAGAGGATGAGAGGACAAGCCGAAAGACTTTGTCAGCCGAGTGTGATGTCACTGGAGCCACGCTGGGATAGGTTGGTTAGTAAGAAGGGTCGCGCACGAATTGGCAGCCGTCCATGAAGCACAATTGGTTGAGAAGGTGGGTGAAGAGAATTCTGGGATTGAAAGTCACTGATTTGTTTTGAATAGCATAAAGGTCAAAAAGATGACATGTTTCAAAGCTTTAAAGAGTGCTTTATGGGGAGATGTGTACATTACCTTGAGTATAGGGGATGTTGCACCGCAAGAAGGTACACCAGCTTACATTGTAATTAAAGAACAGGGGGTTGTGCCATGTCTTTGGCTAAAACAGTGGTGCAAAGTGACAAAGAAGGATGGGAATTTAGCGTTTCCTGCCTAGGGAACATTTAATTTGAGGAGTTTAGAGAATCTGAGGAGGGCACTGTATGATCTAAAACCCCCTCTGAGACCAGCACAGTTTGAGGCATTAGCAATCTGGGAGTTAGTAGCCAGACAGCAACAGCAATTTGAGACAAGGATGAGAAAGGCAGAGAAGACTCTAGAAGAGGCTAGATGGGACACTGGTCTGAAGCTATGGAAAACTGAGACTTTACAGGGAATTAAGATGTTTCCAGCGATTACACAGGACAGTGAGAGAGAAGGAAGGAAAGCTACCAGAAAATCAAATAGGAGCCCTTCCGAGAGTAGAGAGTGGAAATCAGGGGAGACTAGGAGATCTTTGACATATGAGGAGGAGTCAGACAATGATGAGTTGTCAGAGCACTAGTGCAGATCCTTTGGCTCTGATACTGGTTAACGTGACATCGACTCCAGTTCAGATTAATCCTGATATGACACAGAGCCCGATGCAGAGCAGGTTTGATGTACCCATTACTCCGGCAGCACAGAATCAGGTGCCACAGTCGAACGTCCAGAGAATTTACCCTGATTAAACTATTGTAGAAACTGCCACAAATCTAATAGTGTCTACAGGACAGGGTTTCCAGAACTCCGACATTGGTTCAGCCAGAGCCAACTCCAGTTTAACTGCCTCAAATGCAGCCACAAGTAATGCCAAGATACACTCCGATAACAGGGACCCGGACAGGTATGTCTGTACCGATGAGCCAGAATATGGGCACTACGCAACCACAGAACTTGAATACCAGACCCAACCCAGATGCTGTATCTGTACCTGTTACTATTGGTCCGATTGTACCTTAGTTGTCACAAGAGAAAACCAGTACAGATGGACAGGAAGTCCTGAGTCAGAATTCAATGAGGGGAGGACTTAATGAGAATATCCAAGTAGTCTCTCCTGTGGGACAGACTGTTGATGGATCAAAATCACTGCTAGACATTAGTCCATTCGGAGTTCCTCCAGATACTCTCATAGGGTAGAACATTAACCAGAGTCTGAAATAACTGACGCCACAGTCTCCGAATGCTGTCGTACAACAGGTGCCAAATGTTCAGGCCAATAACATTTTGCTGCAAGATTTGACTGCCCAGCAACTGACTGAATGGTTAGACAAGCTGAATACCCCCCAGGGTGCTCCTAAGGGAGAGGAGTACTTGAACTATATGAGACTAGGAATGGAAGCGGGGGAGCTCATTGAAGGAACTATGGGTGTGAACAGACTAGAGTCCTACACAGAAGCAGAGTTGAGAGATCTGTGCCCAAAAATCATGAGAAAAGTGAGCAATATATATCAGACGATAGCAGACCTGGCAGAGAAGTATGGCATAGAAATAGTGAAAACAAAGCATGTGAAAAGAAGTTTCAGGTTAGATTTCGATATGCAGGTATGAAGGCACACCTTAGGGAGTTACTTCAAAGTGTCCAGACATGGGGAGCATTAGACAAATGGGAAGGCAGATGGACAAAGAAAAGAGATATAAGAAAAAGAGATTCTGTGGAGCTGACTGCAACTGTGCAGCAGAGTAAGGATCCGGTGAAGATTTTACCAAAGAGAGAGATTCGAGGAGGGAATTTTGTTCATGTCCCTTGGAGCAGAAGTGACATTCTGTCCTTTATAAATGACTATCCAAGGTTGAGAGAGAAGCCAGTAGAATGGTAGCAGCGGACAGACAGGTTTGTGAAACTTGCAAAGTGTCTGTGGGAAGACTTGAACACTCTTTTAGAGATGGTAGTTCCAGCTGATTTGTGGATGGACTGTGAGAGAAGTTTGGATTGGCCAACAAAGGAACCAGAGAGAGAACAGGTTACGGGTGCAGCATCTCCTCAGGTAATGAAATATTACTATAAAGTGATTGAATTCCTGAAGACAAGAATGTCGCCCAAAAACATTGACTGGCAGAGAATAGACAGGACAGCTCAAGGAGCAAAGGATATGCATATTATGAGAGATTGTTGCAGGCATTTAAGCACTACAGTGGTACAGAGACAATTGACCAGAAAGACATGATTCCTTTTGTGTTCCGAGCTGTGGAAAGATTGAGACCTTAAATTAGCCAGATGATTAAGAGTCATTTGATTTGCTTGCAAGCAAAGCCGATTGATGAGGTGTTGCAATATGCAAAGTACTGTAGTGATGAGATTGAGTTAAAGCAGAGAAAGTTGAAGGAAAATGCAATGGTGGTTCAGATTACAGTGGCACAAACAGGGATGCAGGGAAATTTTCCACAACAGCAGCTGCAGCCACAGCAGAGAAATATGTTATTTCAAAATCAGATGACAGCCTGAGGTTGCAGAGGAATTGGTAATGTGAACCTGGGTCCAGACTTGGGTGCTGTGGTGGTTCAGAATGATGTACAAGGAATGAAGAAATTGTTGCCTTGTCACGCTTACGGAGCGGACAGACATTGGAAGCGGGAGTGTCCGATGATGGTGCAGGAAGGTGCCGTGCAGCAAACAAATTAAATCAATTTGTTTCAAAACATTGAGAGGACCAAGAATGAGAGGTCATAATCTGAATTTTCTGAATAATGTGAATCAAATGCAAGGTTTTCAACCGATGCAGCAGGTGCAAATGCCACGTTTACAAATGACACAGTTGCAGCCAAGGCAACAGCAGGTTCCAATGGTACCTAGATAGCACATTCAAATACCTCAATCCCCAATGGAACTGCAGCAGGTGATGCTTCTTCAACAGGTCACAGGTCAGAGGCTTAACCAAAGTAATAACACAGTTCACCAATTCCCGTTACACAGTGAGAGTGGAATAAATGATGATTGAGTGAGTGAGAGTTTGGATGAGGAGGAATGTGTGCTTGTAGCTTCCTTAGAAGTAGATCTGAAAGGCCCCTATGTGAAAGGAAAAGTCATGGGTCACAGAGTTTCATTCGTGGTTGACACAGAAGCTACACGCTCTACAGTAAGATCTGCAGAAGTTCACAATTTGCCACTTTCAGGAAAGACACTACAGATTGTAGGAGTAGCAAATCAGTATTTGACAAATCCAATTACAGAACCAGTCCGGGTTAAAATCTGCAACTTTAAAGGATTGCACAAATTCGTAGTCTGTGATACAAGTCCGGTATCCCTACTGGGAAGAGACTTAGGCTCCCATTACAACCCTGGTGGTGAATCCCGCTTACCACTGTGCCGACGGCCGCCAACATACCGTGACAGCAGCGGAAATCCGCAAAGGGCAAAGGGTATTATGACCCACACTGAGAAATCCACCACTATACAGACACCCACACAAGTCCGCCACACCGAAGGTCAATGATAAACTGGCGATAGCAAAACCCACAACGTTACACCAATAGGAATACGCCCACAGTATCATGACCCTTGAATCAATGCAGCAGTCTTTCAACTGCGGTAAACCATTGGCGGTACACACGACAGCGCTCAAAATACACACATTTACAAAACACAATCCCATTGGACATTTCAAAATACACACACCTGACACATACACACACCACACACTCATACCACTATAAAACACACACCCACATTACCCACAACCCCTTACAGGGAAACATTTTGGAGAAGCAGAGAGAGAGAAAAACAAAGACCACACCAGCATCCAGAGGCACAGAACACCATCACACATACACCATCCATGCACCTCACACCACACACCCCAACACATCACCCCACACATCACATCACCCATCACCTCCCACATCACTCACATCACAACATGGCACCTCAAAGGCACCCCAGGTTTTCTGAGGAAGAGCTCATGGTGGAGGAAATCATCCTGGTAGAGCCACAGCAATTCGGATCACAGGTGCACCAGACCTCCATTGCTAGGAAGAAGGAACTATGGCAGAGAGTCGTGAAAAGGGTCAACGCAATGGGACAGCATCCAAGAACAAGGGATGACATCAGGAAGAGGTGGAACGACCTATGGGGGAAGGCACGTTCCGTGGTATCTGGACACCAGGTAGCCGTACAGAGGACTGGCGGTGGACCCCCACCTCCTCCCCCACAACTAACAACATGGGAGGAGCAAGTCCTGGCAATCATGCATCCTGAGGGCCTCGCAGCAGTAGCAGGAGGACTGGACTCTGGTAAGGCAAATCTTTACTATTATATCCCCCCACCCTACCTGCATGCCATCAATACTCCCACCCTCACCCTCACTCCCATGACTCCACAACCTCCCACACACCCCACCATCACAACCCAACACTCCCACAGCCAAGCCCTGCATGCAACAACAATGCATGGACACCCATCACAGACATGCATGGACACCCATCACCAAAGCATGTCCAATAGAAAGACTCACATAGGGCACAAAATCAGCACTCACACAAGGGCCAAGGTGATAGTGCAAGCACAGTAATACAGGGAAACACACCCATTGCACAAAATGGCACACACAGATAAAATAACAATGCATTTACATCCCAACAGGACCCCTACCCAATGTCACTGGACAGGAGGTGCCAGCCATATCCAGTCCCCCCACAGAAGAGGCCGACAGTGATGACATCATCTCTGCACGCCTGGATCAAGATGACCAGCCTGGCCCATCTGGGACCTCTGGACAGTTGGTTCCTCTGCCACAGTCCCAAGCCACCACAGAACCTACCCCCTCAGGAAACACCACCACAGCACCCACTCAGCTGGCCCATACCACTGTCCCCAGGACACGCCAACCAGCAGTGTGTTCACCCCTACAGGGACCCCAGGCAACTCCACTAACCCAGGACGATCAGGGATCTGGGGTCAGTAGCACTGGGCACACGTTTCAGGGGCAGAGGCACAGGACAACAGGGAAGCTGAAAGGACTGCTGTGCGACAGGGGGAGGACAGGCCCAGGGAACTGACCTTCCACGAGGCACTCTCAAACATCATGGGAGCATACCACCATTCCCAGGAGACCATGGGCACAGTACTGGCCAAATTTCAGGAGACCCAGCGGCTGCAGGAGGGACAATACATGGGGAGCAGGAAGGACCTCACCAACATATACACCATCCTAGTCAACATAGCAGGGGTGTTGGCTGACATAGGCAAGACCATGAGGGAGGCAGTGACACAACAAAGGGCCCCTGACACTAGCCAAATCGAGGAACAGCCCTCCACCTCCGCCGGCGCTAGTGGACAGGAAGCCCCGCCACAGGACCAACAGGCCACCAGCACCCCACCCTCTGCAGAAGGAGAACCACCTCGCAAACGGTCCCTGCAATCCAGGCAGAAGACAGAGACCATTGCCAAGACCCCCACCAGGAAATAAGGCTCTCCTGTTTGTCACCCTTCTGTCCCACTATGTCATCCTGTCCAAAATGAACTGCCATTACTTCCCTTCCTATGCCCCATTGGACAATGCACCTGTAATACCAAGAGACTGGACTCTAGTATGGACCTTCCTCCACCATCACCCCAGCCCCTTGCACATACCCCAATACTCATTAGCCACTAAATAAACACCCTTTAAGCACAAACCAATCTGGAGTCAGTCTGATCTTTCTCAAATGTATGATGACAACATTAGTAACAAATAGCAATGTAAATATTCATTTGCTCATACCAATGTATGACAGTTGTTGGACAGCAGTACATATAGCAGAAGGCAGAATGGGGTACCCAGATCTGAAAAATGGAAATCCAAAGTGAACTGTCAGTGTCCATGGACAGAGGTTAGGAAGCTGACTTACACAATGTCCTACAGTATTCAGAAATGTGAGGAGGAGTTACAGTCTCTTACCTGTGTGTCACTGGAAGTACTGCATGATGATGTTAATTCGGTTGTCAATATCTTCTTCCTCCTCTTCATCACTGTCCACAGGCTCCACCACTGCTCATCCTCCTGCAGAAAAGGCACCTGGCGTTGCAATGCCAGGTTGTGCAACATGCAGCATGCTACGATTATCTTGCACACCTTCTTAGGTGAGTCGATTAGGGAGCCACCTGTTAGATGGAGGCACCGGAATCTGGCTTTCAGCAGGCCGAACGTCCTCTCAATAATACACCTAGGTGGTTATTACAACCCTGGCGGACGGTGTTAACGCAGCGGAAACACCGCAAACAGTCCGGAGGACAAAAAAAGGGAATTATGACCCAGGCGGAAACCGCCAACAAAGACAGCCACTTTAACACTTTGCCCGCCACGGCGGTACAGACAAGCAGCGCAGCGGTCACCGCCAACAGACAGGCGGAAGACAATGTACCACCCACACTATTACAACCCGCCAATCCGCCACCTTTTCCGGGGCGGATTCACCGTGGATAAAAACACGGCGGAAACAGCTTTTGCTATGGGAAAATGCTCACCTTAACATATCCCATGAGGAATCCATGGAGCCGGAACTCCAAATACTCCCTGCCCTTGTGTTTCTGCTCTACTACGACCAACAGCTACGTAGGCGCCGCAGACAACGGTGAGTACTGCACCTACGACATGGGGGAGGCAAAAGTTAGGGGGACACACACCAAACACCCCCACCCCCACCCTCGCATATTACAACATACACACCAATGCATTCACAAAAATCACAGTAACAACCCACAATCCCCCAGGAAGAAGGAATACACAAAGCGAAAATCGGTCAAACAATGTAATGTGCCAATATACATGTAAAAAAAAAATATACAGATATATAATTGGAAATCAGTCAAAATTATATACAAGACGAGAAGTAGTGCAGATATGTACATAACAAGGTCCGTGCACCATCAGTCCAAAAATACATGGGCGAGGCCCACAAACGATACCTGACCACAATCGGAGAGAACACTGCCGGTGCATCAGATAGAAATTCTATAGGCACATCAGGGCGAAGTGAAGGGGGGGCACCTCAGCCGGATGACTGCAAAGCCAGATCCACAACGGGGCTCCATGCCCATTCATGCCATCCTGGGGAGTGCAAAGCCACAGTCTCTCAAGTCTCTGCAGTGGGTGGTTTGCGCACTGTACCATCCTGGGGAGTGCAAAGCCACAGTCTCTCAAGTCTATACAGTGGGTGGTTTGCCCACTGTGCCATCTGGGGGAGTGCAAAGCCACAGTCTCTCAAGTTGATGCAGGTCTCTACTGGTACTGGGCGGGACTGGTGCCCAGACTGGATGAGTCTCCCTGTGAAAGGTCGTGTCCTGTCACTGTCCCAGCTGCACATGGGATAAGGATGCCTGATGTGGCGGGCCATTCATTCCTACCCGGTGCATTGCCCTGTTCAGCGGTGCTTTGCCATGGCGGTTCAGGACAGTTCAGCGGTGCTTTGCCATGGCGGTTCAGGACAGTTCAGCGGTGCTTTGCCATGGTGGTTCAGGACAGTTCAGCGGTGCTTTGCCATGGCGATTTTTGCCCTGTTCAGCGGTGCATTGACATGGCGGTCTTTACCCTGTTCAGCGGTGCTTTGCCATGGCGGTTCAGGACAGTTCAGCGGTGCTTTGCCATGGCGGTTCAGGACAGTTCAGCAGTGCTTTGCCATGGCGGTTCAGGACAGTTCAGCAGTGCTTTGCCATGGCGGTCTTTGACCTGTTCAGCGGTGCATTGACATGGCGTTCTTTGCCCTGTTCAGCGGTGCTTTGCCATGGTGGTTCTGATAAGGACATTGGTGTGTGGCATGACGTTTCATCATTGCCCAGCGGGGCTGTGGCAGCCAGAGCCCTCCAGGGCACTGACTCTGGTGGTGGCAGTGGTCTCCTGACCAGTGACGATAGTGGGGCCCTCCTGGGCACTGACTCCGGCGGTGGCGGTGGTCTCCTGACCAGTGACGATACTTGGGCCCTCCTGGGCTGTGACTCTGGCGGTGGTCTCCTGACCAGTGACGATAGTGGGGCCCTCCTGGGCTGTGACTCTGGCGGTGGTCTCTGGACCAGTGACGATACTTGGGCCCTCCTGGGCTGTGACTCTGGCGGTGGTCTCTGGACCAGTGACGATACTTGGGCCCTCCTGGGCTGTGACTCTGGCAGTGGTCTCTGGACCAGTGACGATAGTGGGGCCCTTCTGGGCTGTGACTCTGGCGGTGGTCTCTGGACCAGTGATGATACTTGGGCCCTCCTGGGCTGTGACTCTGGCAGTGGTCTCTGGACCAGTGACGATACTTGGGCCCTCCTGGGCTGTGACTCTGGCGGTGGTCTCCTGACCAGTGACGATAGTGGGGCCCTCCTGTGCTGTGACTCTGGCAGTGGTCTCTGGACCAGTGACGATAGTGGGGCCCTCCTGGGCTGTGACTCTGGCAGTGGTCCCTGGACCAGTGACGATACTTGGGCCCTCCTGGGCTGTGACTCTGGCGGTGGTCCCTGGACCAGTGACGATACTTGGGCCCTCCTGGGCTGTTACTCTGGCGGTGGTCTCCTGACCAGTGACGATAGTGGGGCCCTCCTGGGCTGTGACTATGGCGGTGGTCTCTGGACCAGTAACAACGGTGCTGGTGGTTGTGTCTCGACCGCCGGAAATGATGGCGCACTTCTCCGCCGTGACACTCACAACAGGCTGGGCACACTTCCTCTGGCCCTTCCCCACCTTTGGTGGAGTCACAGCTGACTCTCCAATCCCCTTGGAACCCATGTCAGTTGTTTTCCCACCTGGAGTCTTAACACGGTCCAGTCGTCCACTCTCCAATTTTATTGCCTTTACATGGGGTGGGCTGCCAGTGCCTTGGCTCCGGGTCCCACTGCCTGCCCCGGTGGCCTGTGCACTCCAAAAACCTTGAACAGGCACCACTGGTATTGGAGGCTTTTTGGCTGAGGCGCTACGACGGGACTGATGAATTGGAAGGGATGGGGTGGGGGCAAAAAGGTCAACTTTACAGAGGGACAGTTTCTGACGAACACTAGGATGGGTAGCTGGAGGGGGTCTGGGAGTGGAGGAAGAGGAGGTGGTTGTCGGAGGTGTCACTTTAGGTGTTTTGGGTGCAGGTGCAGGTACTGGAGGCTGTCGTGAGGTGGATGGATGTTGGGTGAGTGATTGCCGGCGTTTGTGTACTTTGGGAGGGGGCGTCACAGACACACTGGGAGAGGACACAGGGGACAAGCAAATGGCAGTGGAGGTGGTGAGTGCAGGTGAGCGGGGTGTGGTGCTGGGTGTACTGGTGCGAGTCCTAGTGGCTGTAGATGTAGTGCATGCAGGTGAGAGTGTAGACGACACTGGGAGGGAGGAGGGAGAGGAGGAGGAGGGGGACACAGTGGAGGCAGTGGATGTTGTTGTGTCTGTATGTGGGTGAGGCTTGCGTGAGTGCTTGTGGTGTGTGTGGTACCTATGTTTGCCTGAGCTACTTGGGTGTGTTGACTTGTGTGCATGCTGGTCTGTAGGTGTGCTTGGGATGGGCTGGGATACAGGAGATTGGGTCTGGGGGGAGGCTAGACACAGGGACAATTGCTGCGATCAGTGCTGAGGCCAAAGATTGCAGGGTTCGCTGAAGGACAGCCTGACCAGAATGAATGCCCTCCAGGAATGCATTACTGTGTTGCAACTATCGTTCTACACCCTGGATGGCATTCACAATGGTAGACTGCCCAACAGTGAGTGACCTGAGGAGGTCAATGGCCTCCTCACTGAGGGCAGCAGGGGTGACTGGGGCAGGGCCTGAGGTGCCTGGGGCGAAGGTGATGCCCACCCTCCTGGGTGAGTGGGCACAGGGCGAACGCTGAGGGGCTGCTGGGAGGGCGGTGCTGGTAGGGGAGGTGGCGGCTGTACCTGTAGAGGTGTGGGGCACAGATGTGCCGCCACCACAAGGGAGCTCCCATCGTCGAACGAGTCTGTGTCGCTGCTTGGTGATCCGGTGGCCGACGTGAAGCTCCCCTCGCCCTCCGTCCCACTGGTGCATTCAGAGTCTGTGGTGTGGCCCTCCATGGCCATGTGGAATGCAGCTCCCTCGTGCTCCGGTGCCACTGTACCTCTGCCTGTTGATGCTGATGTACAAAAGGACAGGGAGAGCAGACAAAGGGGGGGAGACAGAAGAAAGAGGGTTTTAGTGCATGGCATACCGCTACCATTGCGGACGAGACAAACGCAAATGTCCCCTGTATTACGCCGTGCTCCTGCCCTCTGCACATGCAATTTCTGGGATATGGCCAAATGGCAATGGTGGACATCGGCGCACATGGATGCCACAGGGGCAACAATACCTCGACTTGGCACTCTGCTGAGGTGGGGTAGAGTGCCACATGGGCTACATTACGGAGGGGCCTTGCCTACCTAACTCGCCCTGGCCTAGGGACACCCACAGCCCACCTCCCCCACCCAGACACCTCCACTGCACGCAAAGTCCGCAGAATGAGGCTGTACTCACCCCCTTGTGTCTGCTGTGATGCCCTCAAGCGCCCATCCAACTTCGGGTAGGCCACCGCCAGGATCTGGAACATCAGGGGGGTCATGGTGCGACGGGCACCCCTCCCACGTTGGGAGGCCATCCCCAGCTGAGCCTCCGCCGTCTTCTTGCTGCAGCGGCGAATGTCCTCCCATCTCTTACGGCAGTGGGTGCCCCGTCTCTGGTGGGCCCCCAGGGTCCGGACCTCCTTGGCGATGGTACGCCAAATGTCACTCTTCTGGTGGGCGCTGAACTACATGACATGCACAAGTAAAGAGGAACAGTCATTAACAACTGCACCGTCGTTGTGAGTGGCCCCCTCCCTACTCTGGCCATGTGGCCCATTCATTCCCATGCATTAATGTTCTATGGACTCTGCCCCCTTCCCTCTTCCAACCAGCCCTCTCCACCCAGGCCTAGCCCATACAACATGCTCCCTGTGTACTAACCTGTTGGTCTGGAGGACCGTAGCGTAGCGTGTACTGGGGGAGGACCCCGTCTACCAGTTTCTCCAACTCCTGAGCAGTGAAGGCAGGGGCCCTTTCCCCAGATGCAGCAGCCATCGTCGCTTCCAGACCGAGGTCACAGCAGCACTAGCAGTGTAGGTCCTCTCCTGTCGAAGGTCAGGTATGCAGTGATTGAACAGATAGAAAATGGCGGTGACGTCCGCGGCGGTGCGCATCATCACCGCCGGCGCACCTGTTCATTGGCTCCTGGGACCCATAGGGTCCAATGTTAAGCAATGTAGCATTGCGCCGCTGTCTACGACCGCCTACCGCGACGGTGTGTAACGCCAGCGCAGTTACCCCACAATCCCATTGTCCCAGTTTAGAGGTCAGGCAGCCGCCATTTCAGGGGCCTACATGGCTTCATTTCATACTGTGTCACACATAGCTAGGCCTACACTCAACACACATACAGGAAGGGTTATGTGAGTGGTGTAGTCTTGTGTGTGACTGTGGGTACATACCTGGAGGACTAATGACTGGTTCTTCGCTGTTGTCCTTCGTAGGCACCGTCTGCTGGGACATATGAGAAGATGGCGGAATCCTCCGGTGTATCGACCGCTGGTGGACCTGTTGACAATGGAAGAGCGACATGTCATCGTAACCTACCGGTTTGACCGTGCCACAATCCAGGAACTATGTACCCAGTTGGAGCCAGACCTGATGTCACCAATCCGCCATCCGACTGGAATCCCCCCTGACGTGCAGGTGCTGTCAGTGCTCCATTTCCTTGCAAGTGGATCTTTTCAGACAACAGTGGCCATGGCATCAGGGATGTCCCAGCCTATGTTTTCCAACGTGTTGTCCAGAGTGTTGTCTGCCCTGCTGAAACACGTAAGGAGATACATCATTTTCCCTGAGGTGGAGGATTTGCCGACAGTGAAAGGTGACTTCTATGCCCTTGGACATATCCCCAACGTCATAGGTGCTATTGATGGGACCCATGTAGCTCTGGTCCCCTCCCACAGGAGTGAACAGGTGTACAGGAACAGGAAGAGTTATCATTCCATGAATGTACAGATGGTATGTTTGGCAGACCAGTACATCTCGCAGGTAAATGCTATGTTCCCTGGCTCAGTGCATGACGCCTACATCCTGCGGAATAGCAGCATCCCTGATATGATGGGTCAACTCCAGAGGCACCGTGTATGGCTTTTGGGGGACTCTGGTTACCCCAACCTTTCGTGGCTATTGACCCCAGTGAGGAATCCCAGGACCAGGGCAGAGGAACACAACAATAAGGCCCATGGGTGGACTAGGAGGGTGATCGGACGCACCTTCAGGCTCCTGAAGGCCAGGTTCAGGTGCCTCCATATGACAGGTGGTTCCCTATTCTACTCACTGAAGAAGGTGTGCAACATCATCATCGCCTGCTCCATGCTCCATAATTTGGCATTGCGATGCCAGGTGTCTTTTCTGCAGGAGGATGATCCAGATGACGGTGTTGTAGCAGCTGTGGAGCCTGTGGAGCCTGTGGACAGTGATGAGGATGAAGCTGAAGAAGAAGACAACGACAACAGAGAGTCAGTCATACAGCAATATTTCCAGTGACACACAGGTGAGAACATTTTCATGTTTAACATTACATTAACTTTCACACGTGTACCTCTATCCTGTTTTTCGATTTAAGTCAACATTTGGTAACTGAGTTGTACCCTTCCATTACGGTTTCACAGGTGTGGTTACCTACGTGTCAACTGCTTGCATCCTTCAAGGGCTTGTGATGTGTGACATAGGTAGGTTAGCTTTAGAATGGTACACCCATTATGACACTGTCATTGATAATACATTTTTACTGAATCACAGACTGACTCCAGATTGTTTTGTGTTTCAAGGGTGTTTATTGAAGTGCTCAGAAATGGGAGGGGGTTGTAAAATGAGGATGGGTGGTGGTGGAGGAATGTCCATGGCAGAGTCCAGTCTATTATTCTCACAGGTGCACTGCCCATCTGGGCATAGGAAGAGGAGCTGGGGCAGTTAAAGTATGGACAGGGTAACAAAGTGGGACAGTGGGAGGACAATCAGGGTGGTCTCATTTCCTGGCGGGGGTCTTGCCATCTTGCTCTGTCCTGTTCCTGGATCTCAGGGACCGCTTGCGTGGTGGTTGTCCATCTGCAGGGGGTGGGGTGCTGGTGTGTTGGTCCTGTGGCGGGGCGTTGTGTCCACTAGCGCCGGCGGAGGTGGTGGGCAGTTCATCGTCCTGGCTAGTGTCAGGGGCCCCTTCGAGTGCCACGGTGTCCCTCAAGGTCTGCTGTATGTTCTTCAGCACCCCTACGCTGGTGGCCAGGGCGGAGCTGATGGTCCTGAGCTCCTCCCTGAACCCCAAATACAGTTCGCCCTGCAGGCGCAGGGTCTCCTGCAACTTGTGCAGAACCGTCGCCATCGTCTCCTGGGAGTGGTGGTATGCTCCCATGATGGAGGAGAGGGCTTCGTGAAGAGTGGGTTCCCTTGGCCTGTCCGCCCCCTGTCGCACAGCTGCCCTCCCAGTTCCCCTGTGTTCCTGTGCCTCCATCCCCTGGACCGTGTGCCCACTACCACTGCCCCCAGGTCCCTGTTGTTGTTGGGGTGGTGGGTTAGCCTGGTTGCCCTGTAGTGGTGGACACACCGCTGATTGACCTGTTCTGAGTAGGGAGGTTTGGGCCCGCTGGGTGGGTGCTGTGCTGGTGTTACCAGAGGGTGGAAGGCCGGTGTTGGGCTGTGCCTGTGCTAGGGGAACCGACTGTCCCGAGGCCCACGATGGTCCGGGCTGGTCATCAGGATCCAGTAGGGCAGAGCTGCTCTCGTCACTGTGGGCCTCTTCTGGGGGTGGAGTGGTGTTGCCTGGACCCTCTGGTGTGGTGATGGTCCTTCGGGTTCCTGCAGAGGCATAAGAGCATGATCATTGCATGTGTGTGTGTAATGGTATGCAATGGGTGGGTGTTTGTGTACCCCAGTGCATGCATTCCTGTGTGTGAGTTTGTGTGGTGATGGTTGGGGGGGTGTACTGGGTATGTGCATTGGCATTTAGTGAGGGGTGTCCATGCTTAGTTGTGTCATGCAGGGCTTGGTGTTGGGATGGGTGGTTTGTGTTCTTAGTACATTAGTGAGGAGTTGTAGTGATAGGGGAGGGGGTGAGGGAGGGGGTGTGTGATAGCATGCAGGTAGGGTGGGGGATATGATAGTTAAGATTTGACTTACCACTGTCCCATCCTCCACCGACTCCTGCGAGGCCCTCAGGATGCAAGATGGTCAAGACTTGCTCCTCCCATGTTGTTAGTTGTGGGGGAGGAGGTGGGGGTCCGCCGCCAGTCCGCTGTACCGCGATGTTGTGCCTGGAGACCGTTGAACGCACCTTCTCCCGTAGGTCGTTCCACCTCTTCCTGATGTCCTCCCTATTTCTTGGGTGCTGTCCCACGGCGTTCACCCTGTCCACTATTCTGCGCCATAACTCCATCTTCCTGGCTATTGATGTGTGCTGTACCTGTGAGCCAAATAGCTGTGGCTCTACCCGTACGATTTCCTCCACCATGACCCTGAGCTCCTCCTCGGAGAAGCGGGGGTGTCTTTGGCGTGCCATGGGGTGGTGTGGGTGATGTGTGGGGTGGTGTATGTGGTGATGAGTGTGGTGAGTATAGTGGTGTGTGGTGTTTTGTGCGTGGATGTTGTGTGGGTGATGGTGTTGTGTGCCTCTGTGTAGTGGGGTTGTCTATTCTGTGCTCTCTTTCTGTCACCTTTGTGTCCAATTTTTGGTCGTAGGGGTTTGTGGGTGATGTGGGTGTGTGTTTTATATTGTGTTTGGTGTGTGGGAGTGTTGTTTGTATGTGTATCAGGTGTGTGTATTTGTAATTGTCCAATGTGGCGGTGTTTTGGAGATGTGTGTGTATTTTGAGCGCGGCGGTGTGTTGGCGGTCTTCTGCACGGCGGTAAGCGCCTTTTACCGCCAATGTTGTAATGACCCCCCTAGTTTGCCCATGTGCCTCATTGTGGCGGTCCTCTGCCCTTGTCCTGGCATTCCTCACTGCGGTCAGTAGCCATGAGAGGTTGGGGTAACCAGAGTCACCTGCAAATGTTGAGGGATCACTGTTAGACACACACTAACCATTAGGCACTACCCCATGCCCAGACACCTACTCATACTCTGTGAGGACCTTGGCCTCACCTATTAGCCACAACCGGTGCCTCTGGAGTTGGTCCATCACATAAGGGATACTGGTATTCCTCAAAATGTAGGCGTCATGCACAGAGTCAGGATACTTGGCATTCACAGGAGAGATGTACTGGTCCGCCAAACACACCATCTGCACATTCATCGAATGGTAGCTTTTTCTATTTCTGTACACTTGTTCATTTCTGCGGGGGGGGACAAATGCCACATGTGTACCATTAATGGCACCAATGATGTTGGGAATATGTTCCAGGGCATAAAAGTCAGCCTTCACTGTGACCAAATCCTCCACCTGGGGAAACATGATGTAACTGCGCATGTGTTTCAGCAGGGCAGACAACACTCTGATTAACACGTTAGAAAACATTGGCTGAGACATCCCTGATGCCATGGTCACTGTTGTTTGAAAGGAGCCACTTGCCAGGAAATGGAGAACTGACAGGACCTGCACTAGAGGGGGTATTCCTGTGGGATGGCGGATAGATGACATCAGGTCTGGCTCCAATTGGGCACACAGGTCTTGGATTGTGGCACGATCAAATCTGTAGGTGATTATGATGTGTCTGTCTTCCATTGTTAACAGATCCACCAGGGGTCTGTACACCGGAGGATGCCGCCATCTCATCATCTGCCCCAGCAGTTGTGGCCTATGGAGGAGAACGGTGAGCAGAGGGTCATGTACCACATAGGTTGCACAAGTATGCCTGCAGTAGTAATGTGAGTAAATCCATGTGTGGCGTAGTTAGTCTGTATATCTGGCAAAATGTGCTGTGATGCAGTAAGGTGCCATGCCATGTGCCCCCCTGAAATGGCGGCTGCCTGACTTGTGAGGAAGGACAAGGGGAAATGAGGTAACTGTGCTGGCGTTGTGCTGCGTCGCGGTAGGCGGTCGAAGACCACTGTGTAATTCATCATTGGTTATCATTGGGCCCAAAGGGTTCCAGGAGCCAATGGCGATGGACGCCGGTGGTGACGGTACTCACCGCCATGGACGTGACCAGCATTTTCTATCTGTTCATTCACTTGATACCTGACCTTCAACAGGAGAGGACCTACACTGCAAGTGCTGCTGTGACCTGTGTCTGGAAGCGACAATGGCTCGAGGGTCTGGGGAAAGGAGTTGGACAAACTGATGGATGGGGTCCTCCCCCAGTACACACTACTCTACGGTCCTCGATACAAACAGGTGAGAACACTGTGAGCATGATGCGTGGGCAATGCCTGCTTGGAGTGGTGTGGATGGAAGATAAAAGTTGGGGGGGCTGAGGGATGCATGTCAGGATGGTGAGTGTATGTGCGTCAGGGAATGGTTGGGAACTGGTGGGCCATGAGTCTGATTGTCCGGATGGGTGAGTAATGTCCTATCCTCCTGTACCTTTCCTCTAGGTCAGCGCCCACCAGAAGAAGGGTATTTGACGTGCCATTGCCAAGGAAGTGCGGACCCTGGGGGTCTATCATAGACAGAGCACCCACTGCCGCAAGAGATGGGAGGACCTGCGCCGCTGGAGCAAGAAGACGTAGGATGCCCAGCTGGGGCTGGCCTCCCGACGTGGAAGGGGTGCCCGTCGCACCATGACCCCCCTGATGTTCCGCATCCTGGAGGTGGCCTATCCGGAGTTGGATGGGTGCTTGAGGCCATCACAGCAGCCACAAGGGGGTGAGTACAGTGTCATAAAGCTGCTTCTACACGCTTTAGGAAGTATCTGGGTGGTGGATGTGGGCTGTGGGTGCCCCTAGGCCAGGGCGAACATGGCAGTGCAGGTCCCTTGTTCGGCAGGATGACTCCTACTAACTGGTAGTGCATGGCCTAGTGCATAGGGTTGCTCCCTGTCTGTTGTGCCCGCCAACGGTAGTGGTGTTGCTGGCATTGACCATCAGTGTTCTCTGTCTCCCCCCCCCCATTCTTGTTTTGTCACCCTGTCCTTGTGTGCATTAGCATCCTCTTGCAGAGGAGCAGATGCACCGGTGACAGAGGGAGCTGCATCCCACCTGGCCCTGGAGGGAGAATCCACGGATGGTGAAGGCACCAGTGGGACGGAGGGCAAGGGGAGCTCCACAACGGGGACATGATGGGATACCGCCTCCTCCTCTGATGGAAGCTCCCTGGCGGTGGCGGACACCTCTGTGCCCACCCCAACAACAGGTACAGCCTCCACCCTCCAACCAGCACCGCCCTCCCAGCAGCCCCTTAGCGAGTTTCCTGTGCCCGCTCACCCAGGAGGGTGGGCATCTCCTTCCTCCCAGGCACCTCAGGCCCTGCCCCAGTCAGCCCTGCTGCCCTCAGTGAGGAGGCTATTGACCTCCTGAGATCCCTCACTGTTGGGCAGTCAACCATTCTGAATGCCATCCAGGGTGTTGAGAGGCATTTGCAGCAAACAAATGCATACTTGGAGGGCATTCATTCTGGCGTGGCGGCACAACAGAGAGCATTTCAGGCTCTGGCCTTAGCACTGATGGCAGCCATTGTCCCTGTGTCCAGCCTCCCCCCTCCAACTTCCACTACCCAGACCCAATCCCCTCTACCTCAACCTAGCCCAAGCACACATCAGACCAGCATGCACACACATCAACACACAAAAGTGGCTCAGGAAAACATAAGCACCACACATCCCACAGGCACTCACACAAGCACCATACCCATGCACACATACCAACATCCACTTCCTCCACTGTGTCCCCCTCCTCCATGTCCTCCACCTCCCTCCCTGTCTCGTCTCCACTCATGCACTACATCATCAGCCACTGCCTCCATCACCAGTACGCCCATCACTACATACAGCTCACGTGCAATCACCACCCCCACTTCCATTCACACGTCCCCTGTGTCCTCTCCCAGTGTGTTTGTGAGCCCTCCTCCCAAAGTACACAAACGCAGGCACACACCCACTCAACAGCCATCCACCTCACAACAGCCTCCAGCCCATGCACATTCACCCAAACTCAGCAGACGTACACCTCCTACAACCTCCTACAACCACTACCTCTTCCTCCACTCCCACACCCCCTCCATCTACCCGTCTCAGTGTGTCTAAAAAACTTTTCTTGGCTAACATTAACCTCTTCCCTACACCTCCTCCTCGTCCGTCCCCTAGGACCAGGATGTCTAGATCCCAGCCCAGCACCTCAGCCACCAAATCTGCATCCGCTGTGGCCCCTGCTAGTCAGGTACAATTGAGGGGGGCACCTGTCAGAGCTCCCAGTGTGCCACTGACAAATAAGAAGGACCACCCTATTCCACCACCTGCAAAGGTCAAAAAGGGGCTGGCTTCCAGCAGGGGAAAGTCACACCACCCACCCAGCAAGGCCTCGCCCAAACACCGAGAGGGCAGTGCCAAGGTCCCTGCAGCGACTGCCAAGGTGGGGAAGGGCCACAAGCCAAAGGGCACGTCACCTCAGGGCACAAAGTCTCCTGGTGAGGGGCTGGTGACCACCAAATCATCAGGTATGGCAGCCACCTGCACCACAGTCACCACCGCTGCTACGAACGCCACCTGCACCGCACCTGCAAGGATTAGCCATCAGAGGCTGCGGGGAGACGATATGGTGTCTCCATCCACCACAACAGACACTTGCACCACGGCCAGCTCCACCGCAGCCACTGCCCCCTGCACCACCAGCAGCACTGCCACGTGCACAGCTGATACCACTCTGTCGGACGTCAGCACCATCCCCAGTGGGCAGCCTTCCGAGGCTGCAGGAGATGTCCTGGACCCTGCACACACTACATGAGGCACCACAACCAGCACTGGCACTACCAGCAGTTGGCAGGCTAAGTCACCGCAGGGTGGAGTGTGGCTCTGCCTCCATGGAGTATCATGCTACCTGTTCCCTGAAAATCTCGTGGCTCAGACACCCAGGTGAGGGAATGGGAACTGCCACACCCCAGGTGCAGCATTACTGGGCACAAAGCCCCCTCCAGAACCAGTGGAAAACTACATCCACTCCCCCAATCCTTGGCAGGATGAAGCTCTCTGGGCACAAAGCCCCCTCCAGAACCAGTGGAGAAATGGATCCACTCCCCCAATCCTTGGCAGGATGAAGCACTCTGCGCACAAAGCCCCCTCCAGAACCAGTGGAGAAATGGATCCACTCCCCCAATCCTTGGCAGGATGAAGCACTCTGGGCACAAATCCCCCTTTAGACCATGTGGGCAAACCACCCACTTGAGAGACTTTGGCTTTGCACTCCCCAGGACCAAGCAGTGGGCAATCCGCCCACTTGAGAAATTTGAAAGGCTGTGGCTTTGCACTCCCCAGGACCAAGCAGTGGGCAAACCACCCACCTGAGAGACTGTGGCTTTGCACTCCCCAGGACCAAGCAGTGGGCAATCCACCCACTTGAGAGACTTGAGAGACTGTGGCTCTGCACTCCCCAGGACCAAGCAGTGGGCATGGAGCACCCTTGAGGAGCAGTGGCATCGTGCCATCATCCGGCTGAGGTGCCCCCCTCCCGTTCCCCCTGAGGTGCCTGTTTTTTTTTTCAACTTGATGCCCCTGCAGTATTCTCTCCTTTTTGAGGCAGTTGTCATGTGTGGGCTTTGCCCATGCTTTTTGGGACCACTGGTCCATGGACATTTCATGGGACAATGTACGGACTTGTGTGCTTGATGTAAATATTTGTGTATACTGATTATTTGCTTTTCTCTTGATCTATCTGATTGTTCCAATATAACACTAGTTAAAGTCATTTTGTTTTGTCCTTGTGTTCTTCCAGGGAGTTACAGGGTGTATCTGTGATGTTGGATATGTGTGTGTGTATGTTGTTGTGGGTGGGGGGTGGGTGTGTTTCATTTTGCATGTGTGGGTCGCTCTCTTTTCCCTCCTCCCCTTCCCTGTGTGCTAGGTGCAGTACTCACCATCGTCGTCACCGCCTTCTTTCCACTTCGTGGTGTATTAGTAGATACACCAACATGGGTAGGATCTGCAATTCGGGCTCCATGGTGTCCTAGTTCTTCCTTGGGTGTCGAAAGGTGAGTGGTTTCCCTTCTGTGTACTGTTTCCGCCGTGCTTTTGATGGCATTGGTGCTGCCCCAGAAAAGCTGGCGGATTGGTGCCTTGTAATAGTGTGGGAGGTACATTGTCTTCCGCCTGTCTGTTGGTGGTTACCGCAACAGTGTTTGTTGCTACCGCCGTGGCGGTCGGAGTGTTAAAGTGGCTGTCTGTTTTGGCGGTTTCCGCCATGGTCGTGATCCCATTTTTTTTACCCCCGGCCTGTTGCCGGTATTACCGCCACTTTAACATTGACCGCCAGGGTTGTAGTGAGGGCCTTACTATGTAAAACCTAGTTCTTAATTACTTGTTCAAGTGACAGAATCAAGATACAGACAAATAGTGATGATGAGGATGACCCAGCTCCAGAGACCGAGGGCCTGATTTATACGCAAAAGCGGTGCAAACTTAAAAAATGTAATTATATTTTGTACGTTTGTGCCACTTTTGTGACAAAAAATGATGCAAATGTGGCACTAAAAAAGTATAAATCAGACCCTGAGTGTGAAACTATAGATGAGGAGTACCCCCTGATTAATTTCTTTCCAGTATTCTCTGTGAAAGAGCCTCCTCCTGATTTACAAGGAATGGTTAAAGAGAAAGTATGGGATCTGACATGAAAAGAGATAGGTCTGATAAAGGGAGTTGAGCCAGTTAAAGTTCCTGTAAAGCCGAACACAATTTTCCCTCAGATTCCACAGGATCACATGCCACAGGATATCCTTATAAAGGTTACTCAAATAATTGCAGAGTTTGCAAACCCAGGGGTTTTGAAAGAGGTGTTAAGCAGCCCATGTAATTAATTGATAATGGTATTGAAAAAGTCCTGTGGGAAAGTTCGAACTGTTCAGGATTTGAGAAAAAAAATATATATTGTGATCAAATGTTGCCCTGTGGGGCCAAATCCAGCTGTAATAATGTTTCAGATTCCAAGTGATGGTGGGTGGTTCCTGGTCATAGACTTGCCACAAGCCTTCTTTTCGGTGCCTCTTTTGTTTTACATTTTTGGACTGAGGTTATTGTTGGTGTTGAATTCCTCAAGGGTTTTCAGAGTCACGTTCCATATTCAATCAGATCCTGAAAAATAATTTGGAGATGTTGGAACTGCCTTTCCAATCGACATTGGTACAGTACATTGGTTTTTTATTGATTACATCCAAAACAAGGGACAAGTGCAAGTATGACACAATTGCCTTGCTGAACCATTTGGGAAAGAATGGTCATAAAGTGCTTCCACTCAAACTGGAATACTGTCAGAATGATGTGAAATAATTGGGTCACCAGAATCAGAAGGGATCAAGAAAAATATCCAGAGAAAGGGTTATAGCCATACTACAGATGAGTCCCCTAGCCACACAGAGAGATGTCAGGAAGTTTCTAGGGATGGTAGGCTATTGTCGCTAATGGAGTACAAATTTCTTAGTCATTTCCAAACCCTTGCAGAACCTGAACCATAAGGAGGTTACCAATCCCAAAGTGTTAGATCAGGCTTGCATGAAAGTGTTTTCTGATTTGAGAGAGAGATTGTGTAAAGCTCCGGCTTTGGGTATGCTTGCCTACACCAAGTCCTTCACATTGTTTTGTCATGAGTGTGATGCATGTTCTTTGTCTGTCTTGACACAGGTCCATGGAGGTGTTAACCGCCCAGTAGCATATTTTTCAGCTGCTTTGGACCCAGTTGCATCAGCTTTACCAGGCTGTTTGCACGCAGTTGCAGCGGTTGACAGAGCCTCACACAGTGTGAAGGTATTGTGATAGGATACTGTGACAGGCTGGATTGCGATCGGTCGCACACAGCCCTGGCTTGTGCTGACTCTGCCCCTGGTGCTCCTAGTCTGACCCACCTCCCGTCCCGTGATTGGTGGGATGGTCATGAATGGCGGGCCACTGAGAGGTCAAAACTGCCACTGGCAGCACTTGCAGAGGTCGGCGGTTCGGAAGACACAGACGAACAGCCACAGGAGGAGGAGGAAACTCGACCACGAGAGGAGAAGGACAACGCACATCAGGAGGACGAAGGAGAGGGAGAGTGGTGGCACCTCGAGACAAGGGAAACAGCGAATCCCGTCTTCTACTCGGGAAGATAACCGGAGGCGTCTGACGTGTTCAGCAGAGACAGGCAACCGGGAGGACGGAACGCTACCACCCACCATGCTTCTGGAGAAGCGTGGCAACTCCAGGTATGTGGGATCACATCCCTGTGAGAAAACGAGAGAGACAGAGAGTGAGAGGGAACTGTATTGAAAGGGGGGGAAAGGAGAGGGAAAGGAGGTGATAACAAAAAGGGGAACAAAACGGCCACTGAAAGGAGGGGGGGGGCCGACAAACCACCGATTGAGCACCATAAAGCACTTTTACTATAATATTGCACTTCAAAGGCACTGCGCACAAAACGGGATAGGCACCAAAGAAAGGAAAGAGGCACTGAGCAATATAATAAGGCCAAGCGGACTGTTCCAGAACAGCGTCTAGAAAAGACAGAAAACAGAAGAGAGACAGATAACAAAATCCTGTTAATGACAGAGAAAGACAGGAAGGAAAGATAATAAAGAGACCAAAACAAAGGAAACCTGACCACTTTCCATATTTCCTCTGTTCTCTCCACATTTACTTCCCGGGGACACCTGTACGCCAAGAAAACAAAGAGAGAGACGAGTGAAGAATAATCCACAACCGAAACAGCCATTCCACCCGCCGCCCAAGAAGAAAACCGTAAACACACCTGTACCTTAACTCACCAATTACCACATTGATCCAATAAAACTCTGATACACCGGAACAGCGCGTTTGAGTATTCCTTCCACGCGGGCCCGGTCACAGATACCCATTTATAATGGTCCCTCACTCCATTGAGATCCTACTCACAAAAATGAAAACGCAGTACCTCACAGGTGCCAGATTGACCCAATATCAGATGAGTATTTTAGGATCACAAAATGTGTAATTGAAAAGATGTACAATGTTGAATCTGGCAACCTTGTTTCTAAATGAAAATGTTGAAATTGAATAGTTGGAAGACATTGAACATGATTGCCTTGAGGTAACTTACTTGTGCACAAAACCGAGACCTGATATTAGAGACACTGGATTGGAAGAACATGACCAAATTATCTTTGTTGATGGTTCCTGCCTAAGAGACAATACGGGAACATTGAGAGCAGGATATGCCGTGTGCACAATTACTGGTATCCTGGAAGCGTATTGGCTTCGAAGAGTATATTCTGCACAAGTAGCAGAACTGGTAGCCCTTACTAGAGCATACCATGTTTCTGCTCAGCTAAAAGTTACCATCTATACGTATAGCCAGTATGGATTTAAAATAGTCCATGACTTTGGCTAGCTGTGGTCACAGAGAGCTTTCATGACCTCTTCTGGTTCACCAGTGAGAAATGGTGAGAGAATTACAGAATTGTTGCATGCCATCCAAGTGCCTGAAAAGATTGCCGTGGTGAAATGCAGTGCACATCTGAAATTGCAAGACTTTGTGTCAATGGGAAATGGATATGCGGATCAAGTCGCAAGGTTTTGCGTATTGAACTGTATATCGTTCAAAGATAAGTGGGAACTGTTAGCTGAAGAAGACGAAACATGTCCAAGTTTTGCATTGTAAGTAATAGACACATTGGAAGAATTGAAAACATTGCAGAATAATGTTGATAGGGAAGAAAAACATTCATGGAGCAAAATGAAATGTGTACAGAGACAGGACGAATTGTGGGTTTCAGAAGATGGTCAATTGGTTCTGTCAAATAGTCTGTTGTCTCAAATGGCTAGGTATTATCATGGTCAAGCACATGTTCTGAGGGATGCAATAATTCAACTGTTCAAGAACAAGTGGTTAAATCTGAAGTTTAGACAAGTTGCTGAAGCAGTTTGCCATTGTTGCGTCATTTGCCAGCAGATGAACGTGGGAAAAGGGACCGTGGTTAACTTGAGCCACATTGGAAGAGTAGGAGGTCCAATCAGTAGAATGCAAATGGATTTTATTGAAATGCCTGTGTGTCGAGTTTTGAGATATGTGTTGGTGATTGTCTGCATTTTTAGTCATTGGATTAAAGCATAACCTGCACGAAGAAATGAAAGCCCCACAGTAGCAAAACTATTGCTTAGGGAACTGATACCACGTTTTGGGTTTCCGATCTCTTTAGAATCAGATAGGGGAAGTCACTTCAACAATGAAGTAATTAAATTACTTTGTGCAGCTTTGAACATTAAGCAGAAGTTGCCAAAATGTTTAGGTCTACGAATCTGAAATGGCCTGATGCACTGCCTTTAGTTCTGATGATAATGAGAAATACACCCGACAGGAAGACAGGATTGTCACCGCACGAAATCCTCATTGGCAGCGGTGCCTGCAAATTCCCTTGTGAACTTTACAGATGATATGGTGTTGGACTACTGCAAAGATCTGGCTGATGTGGTTTGCTCTTTCTCTCAGCAGGTGGAAGCCACCACACTGCCACCGATCCATGAGCCAGGGCACAACCTGAGAGCCGGTGACTGGGTTGTGGTCTGGTATCACGTGAGGAAAACGTGTTTGGAACCTCAGTTGTACAGGCCCATTCCAGGCCAGGTAGCTTTGATTACTACCACAGCTCTGAAGTGTGCGGGAGTTCCAAATTGGATCCTCACCAGCCACACGAGAAAAGTGGCATGTCCTTTGGACGATGAAGAAGAGTTGTTGAAAGTACCAAAAATGACCAGACAAGCCTCCGAGCTGGAAAGAGAAGAAGGAGGAATTGAGGCCAGATCTAAACCCTTGAGGACGGTTCAGTCACTCCTGTGAGAGACGAAGGAGAGAAGACCTCCAGGAGGGTGACAGTAAGCCTATCTCAATTGAGGCAGCAGGAGAGCCTAGTCAAAGGAGGGCTTTCCCAGAAGAAGATGAAGTTGAGAGACAAATAGAGCAAACGTCAAACCCTGAGGGGAAAGGAGTTGAGGTGGATCAATGTGACCTGACTCTTCCTGAACCAGTTACATGTCCGTCAAGAGAAAATCCTGCAGAACAAGAAGAAGTTATAAGTTCAACACTGAAAAGAGCATTGACCAAGGGGCCACTGAAAGGAGATAGGTGTCCGGAGTCACAAGCAAAAAGAAAGGAAGCAGTTGTTTTGACGACAATCGAGGAAGAAGTAGATATGACTTAGATAGAGGATCCAAGTGAAGGACAATTGAATAGAGACCAAAAGTTGCAAAGAAAGAGAATAGCAATTCAAAAGTACGAAGGTCCCGAATGGGCGTATGCAACACAAGCGAATGGCAGAAATAAATTTTGTCTTTTTGTTTTGATCGAGACATTCCAGGTCAATATTTTGGCACTTGAAGGAAACTGATGACCTGAACTGTTGGAACAAAATTTAGAATTAGTAAAAGAGAAAGAGACTGTTGAAAGTAACCAGAAGAGACTTTGATGACCTGATTTGACATTTGAAACCTGATCTTGACAAGCTGCTAAACTGATTTTTGACAAGCTTATCGATTTTGAAAAAAAGGATCCCAGAAGTGAGACTGAAAGCTGTAAATAACTGCTGAAAGAAGATTTTTGCTTTTGATTTTTGCTGCATAATTCTACATTTTTCTCTTTTACTTTCTGATTCTTTACAGATCATGAGTAACAATAGCCATCAGGGTAGGAAGAACAGGTGCTGTAATTACATGAGTATTGGTTTGGCAATTGTGTGTATGATATTGTTTGTGGGTATGACTGTTCCTGATAAGGGTAAAGCCAACCATGCTTCAGCTTTTAAGATGACTACTGCAGTAACAGCAATAGAATTTTAGGTTAGATGAGAAGTATTTGCACGTAGGTAATACACAAGGGGACCTTTCGTCTAATGTCGTCTATCACTTATTGAGTGAGTATGTTGAGACAATGGATGCAAAGAATTATTTTGTGTGCACGCAGATTCCTTTATCAGCCAAAGAAGGAGTTATCTATCATAGTTTGCTTCTTACTTATGCGATAAGTTGTAGCCTGTTACTAACAAGATTCTATTACCAGGAGTACATTCAGTATTTCTACTCCAACCATGATGTGATGTTTTCATTTGTCCCCATAATAAGCTATGTGAGTAGACTAGCTAAGGATAATGACATAGTATGACTTAGAGGTTTCTTTGAGCTTACATTAACTTTTGCCACTGCTTACGCTCACAAGAATAACCTGACATGCTTGTTTACACCATTGGAAAAGAGCCTCTTCGATCACACGGATGACAGGAGAAAGGAAGACAGGGAGAAATTAGAAAAGGGCTTAGAGACAAGGACTTACAAGAATGATTATGCTTTTAGTGCAATAAAAGCACAAGGAAAATTAGCTTTAGATGCACAACACGTAGGAAAGCTTTGTGTATATAGACCTAAATATCGCACAGACACTTTATTTGTGGGAATGAGTGAATGTGGACATGTGTTTTTGTTTCATAGTAAATGGACATTTATGTTGAAAGGACAGGATCCAGCGATTCGTGGCATATATTTAATCTGTTAGCCTAATGCTTATTACCGTCTTCCAAGAGGATGGTATGGCAAATGTTATTTGGGGATAGTTTTCCCACATATATTTTAACTAGACGACTTAAAGAAATTTTCGAAAAGTGACTGAGTTACATCACATTGGACAAAGGAGAGAGTCTCCTTCTGGTATAGTGGGAGATATATTTAAAGCAATGATACCTTCAGAAGGAGTTGTTCTGAATTTGATAAAGATTCAAAAGTTGTCTAGTATTGTGGATAACATGTTGACAAATTTTTCAGGAGCTATACTCCTGATAGACACTGAATTAGCTGCTAAAAGAGCTATGACTCATCAGAACTGCCTTGTGTTAGACACTCTTTCAGCAAAGGATGGCGAAGATTGCAAAATGCTTAATTCGAAGCATTGCTGATTGTTCATTCCTGATAATAGTAAATAAATCAGGGGTCTACTTACTAATCTGACTAATTAAATTGCTGATTTGAAAGAGTTGAAAAAAACAGGTGTTTGGGAGAAAGTTGCCAAAGGATTTGCTTCAGTGGGAAATTGGCTCAGCAACACTTGGAAAGGGATATTATTGAAAATGATACAAGGGATATTGCTTACTGTGATTTGCTCAATTGGAGCATGGGGAAAATGTAAATTGTATAGGATGATTAAATTTAAGAAAGTGAACAATGATCACAGAAGGGAAGAAATGAAAAGGGAAAATTTGTTAGGGAAAATTAAAAAGGGGAACAAAAATATGAAGGGACAGAGATGACAGAATTTTAGGTGATGCAATAATGTGTGTGTGAAGGTTGAGTGTGATGACACATTTAGGCCCTCATTATGACCTTGGCGGTAAGTCCTGCTTAGCGCCATGCTCACTGCTGCCAACATACCACGGGTGCGTCGGTTTATTGCTACCCATATCATGGCACACACATAGCAATCCGCCACTATACAGCCACACGCACAAGTCCGCCAGCCCAAAGATCAGTGATAAACTGGCAGTATCCAAACCCACACCGTTACGCCAACAGAACAACGCCCACAACATTATGACCCACGAATCACTGTGGCGGACATTCAACCACGGTAAACCATTTGCGATACATACCGCTGCGCTCAAAATACACACACACATACAAAACACCACCACATTGGACAATTCAAACTACACACACCTGACACACATACACAAACCACATCCACACACCCACACCAATATAAAACACACACACACACTACCCACAACCTGTATTTACATCCCCACAGGTCCCCCACACAATGTCACCGGAGCAGAGGTGCCAGCAACATCCAGTCCTTCTATAGAAGAGGCCCACAGTGATGACAGCAGCTCTGGACACCTGCATCTGGATGACCAACCTGGCCCATCAGGGATCTATGGACAGTCGGCTACCCAGGCACAGTCCCATACCACCACAGAGCCTCCTTCCTCAGGAAACACCACCACAGTACCCACCCAGTGGGCCCATACTTCTGTCCCCAGGACACGTCAATCATCAGCAGTGTGTCCACCACTACAGGGACCCCAGGCCACCCCACAAACACAGGACGATGAGGGATCTGGGGTCAGTGACAGTGGTCACACGGTTCAGGGACAGAGGCACAGGACAACAGGGAAGCTAGGAGGACTGCTGTGTGACAGGGGGAGGACAGGCCCAGGGAACCGACTCTCGAGGAGGCACTCACCAACATCCTGGGAACATACCACCATTCCCAGGAGACGATGGGCCAGATACCGGACAAGTCGCAGGAGACCCTGCGGCTGCAGGAGGGACAGTACCTGGGGATCAGGGAGGACCTGAAGTACATCCACACCACCCTGGTAACCATTGCAGGGGTGCTGGCAGACATAGCCAACACCATGAGGGAGGCAGTGGCACACCAGCAGGCCCCTGACACTAGTCACACCGATGAACAGCCCTCCACCTCTGCTGCCGCTAGTGGACAGGAGGCCCCGCCGCAGGACCAACAGGCCACCAGCACCCCTCCCCCTGCAGTAGGAGAACCACCACGCAAACGGTCCCTGCATACCAGGCAGAAGCCAAAGAACAATGCCAAGACCCGTGCCAGGAAATAGGACTCTCCTGATTGTCACCCTTGTGTCCCACTTTGTCACCCTGTCCACCTTGAACTGCCATTGCTCCCCTTCCTATTCACCCTTTGACAATGCACCTGTGATACAAATAGACTGGAACTATCCTGGACTTTCCTCTACCATCAAGCCAGCCCATTCCACTACCCCCTCTAGTTCTTAGCACTTAAATAAACACCAGTAAAACAAAATACAAGTATGGAGTCTATCAAATGATTGAACTATGTATTTGTTTAACAAGCTTGAAACACTGAAATGCAACTGTACAGGAATAAATACATAGGAATGACCTGTAGTAGACTGCAGTCAACACACCAGGTGCCAGAGTGGGGCACAGATATCTGAAAATAGAGATGCCAAAGGGTACAGTAAGTGGCCATAGAATTGGGAGAATCTGCCTGCCATATACAATGTCAAACACAACACTGTCAATGTAAAGTGAAGTTACAGTGTCTTACCAGTGTGTCACTGGAAGTACTGTTGTATTATTGCTGTTCTGTGGCTCATCCTCCGCCTCCACATCTTCACTGTCCACAGGGTCCGCTGCTGCCATACGCCCATCGACAGCCTCATCCACCTGCAGAAAAGGCACCTGGCGTCTCAAGGCAAGATTTTGCAACATGCAGCAGGCCACGATTATCTGGCAGACCTGCTTGGGTGAGTAGTACAGGGATCCACCTGTTAGAAGGAGGCAATGAAACCTGGCCTTCAGGAGGCCGAATGTCCTTCCTATTATTCTTCTTGTTTGCCCATGTGCCTCATTGTAACATTCCTCTGCCCTTGTCCTGGGATTCCTCACATGGGTCAGTAGCCATGAGAGGTTGGGGTACCCAGAGTCACCTACAAATATCGAGGGACAACTGTTAGACACACACTAACCTTTAGGGCCAACAACACACCCATACACCAACACCCACTGGGAGGGAACCAGGGCTCACCTATTAGCCACACCCGGTGCCACTGGAGTTGAGCCATCACATATGGGATGCTCCAATTCCTCAGGATAAAGGCATCACGCACAGACCCAGGATTCTTTGCAATGATGTGGGAGATGTACTGGTCCGCCAGGCACACCATCTGCACATTCATCGAGTGAAAGCTCTTTCGATTTCTGTACACCTGTTCATTTCTCCGGGGACGACGACAAATGCAATATGTTTTCCATCGACTGCCCCAATGATTTTGGGGATATGTCCCATTGCATAGAAGTCAGCTTTCACTGTGGCCAAATCCTCCACCTGGGGGAAAACGATGTAGCTGTGCATGTGTTTAATCAGGGCAGACAACACTCTAGTCAGCACTATTGAGAACATTGGCTGTGACATTCCTGCTGCCAAGTCCACTGTCACTTGGAAGGAGCCAGTTGCCAAGAAATGGAGCACAGATAGGACTAGCACAAGAGGGGGGATCCCAGTGGGGCGACGGCTAGCAGATATCAGGTCAGGCTCCAATTGGGCACAAAGCTCTGTGATTGTGGTCCTGTCCAGTCTATAGGTGAGGATAATGTGCCTGTCCTCTATTGTTGACAAGTCCACCAGGGGTCTGTACATGGAGGGATGTCTCCATCTCCTATTCATCTGCAGCAGTTGTAATCTAGGGGGCAAAACGGGGAGCAGCTGGTCAGTATTCCACATTTCCAAACAGTACACTGCATTGCATGTTGTGACTGTAACAGTATATTGTTGGATAGGCCCAAATGGTGCCTATGTCTACTGTGACGCAGCTAGGTGCCATGGTCTGTCCCCTGAAATGGTGTCCTCCTGTCGTGTGGATGGACATGTGAAAATGAGGTAATGCCACTGTCGTGTGGATGGACATGTGAAAATTAGGTAATGCCACTGACGTTGTGCGCTGTTGCGGAAGGCAGTCAAGTACTGCTGTGCAACTCCTCATTGGTTGTCATTAAGCCCCAGGGTTACAGTGGCCAATGGTGATGTACACCGGCGGTGATGGTACGCACCACTGCTGATGTGACCACTATTTTCTATCTGTTCACTCACTTGCTACCTGACCTTCAACAGGAGAGGACCTACACTGCAAGTGCTGCTGTGACCTGTGTCTGGAACCTACCATGGCTTGCGTCACTGGGGAAAGGGAACATGCAGAGTTGGAGAGACTGGTGGATGGGGTCCTACCCAGTACCGGATGCTGTATGGGCCTCCAGACCAACAGGTGAGTACACTGTGAGCACGATGCATGGTGCATGAATGCATGGAGTGCTGTGTGTGAGGGCCTCGTGTGGGGGGGGGGTTGGTGAAAGGGCTCTGGGCTACGTGATGCATGTATGGTGGGCAATGTCTGTGCGTAAGGGGATGGGAGGGCTATGGTGGGCCATGAATGTAACAGGCCGTATGGTCTGACTGATTTTTCTATGTGTGTTTTTCTGCAGGTCAGCACCCATCAGAAAAAGGGTATATGGCGTACCATCGCCAAGGACGTGCAGACCGTGGGGGTCTACGGCAGGTGGAGCACCCACTGTCGGAAACAGTGGGAGGGCTTAAGACGCTGGGCAAGGAAGACGGCCTCCCAACAAGGAAGGGGTGTCCGTCGAACCCTGCCCCCCCGATTGCCCGTTTACTGGTGGTGGCCTATCCAGAGCTGGGTGGGCGCTTGAGGTCATCACAGCAGCCACAAGTGGGTGAGTAGTTTCCCAATATACTACTTGCACGTGGTGCGGTGGTCTCCGGGTGGGTGATGTGGGCCTGTGGGTGCCCCTAGGCCAGGACAGACATTGCAGGGTAGGTCCATTGTTGAGCAGGGGCTGATGAACACCTCCTCCTACCAAGCTGGTAGGCATCCACTACCGGGCAGGGGTCTGTAGGTGTCAGGTATGCTGCTATTGGTGTTAGGTATTCCTGTCTATGGCCTGGTGACTTGCATTGCTACTGGTTGTGCATTGCCTAGTGCGTAGGGCTGTTCCCTGTATGTGTGTATGTCGTGTACGCCAACAGTGGTGTTGCTGGTGCCATTGTCCATGTGTATCCTTTGTCTCTTCCCCCCCACTTTTTGTTTTGTCACCCTGTCCTTATATGCATTAGCATCATCTGTCAGAGGAGCAGAGGCACTGGCGACGGAGAGAGCTGCATCCCACAGGGCCTAGGAGGCCGAATCCACTGACGGCTAGGGCACCAGTGGGACGGAGGGTGAGGGGCAACCACGGCAGAGGGGACAGTTCTGACAGTGATACCTCCTCCGATGGAAGCTCCCTTGGTGGTGGCGGGCATCTTTGTGCCCACCCCAACTACATGTACAGCCGCCATCCCCCGTACCAGCACCGCCCTCCCAGCAGCCCCTCAGCGTGTTTCCCGTGCCCGCTCACCCAGGAGGGTGGGCATCTCCTTCACCCCAGGCACCTCAGGCCCTGCCCCAGTTAACCCTGCTGCCCTGAGTGAGGAGGCTATTGAACTCCTGAGATCCATCTCTGTTGGGCAGTCAACTATAGTGAATGCCATCCAGGGTCTGGCAGCCCATTTGCAACAAACAAATGCATTCCTGGAGGGCATTCACTCTGGCATGGTGGCCCGTCAGAGATCAATCCAGGCTCTGGCCTCCTCCCTAATGGTAGCCATTGTCCCTGTTTCTAGCCTCCTCCTCCAACTTCATCCACCCAGTCCTATTCCCCTCAATCCCAACCTATCCCAAGCACACAGGCAGACCAACATGCACACAAGACAACACACAGGAGTGGCTCAGGCAAACACAAGCACCACACATCATTCCACAGGCACTCACACAAACCCCATCTAGATGCAAACATACCAACATCCACTGCCTCCACTGCCTCCCCCTCCTCCTCGTCCTCCACCTCCCTCCCAATAGCGTCTCCACTCACACCTGTATGCAATACATCCTCATCCAGTACCACCATCACCAGCACACCTATCACTAGATATCCCTCACTGGCAGTCCCCACCCTCACATCCATGCACACGTCCCCTGTGTCCTCTCCCACTGTGTCTGTGCCCCCTTCTCCCAAAGTACACAAACGCAAGCACTCAACAGCCATCCACTTCACAACTGCATCCAGCCCATGCACCTGCACCCAAAATCAGCAAACAAACACCTCCTACAACAGCTTCCTCTTCCTCGACTCCCAAACCTTCACCCCCTTCCCCCCCAATGTCCCTAAGAAACTTTCCCTCTCCAACGTTGACCTCTTCCCTATCCCTACCCCCATCCTTCATGTCTGGCCAGGGTGGTCAGAACCCAGGTGAGTACCTCAGCCACCCAGTCCATGGCCACAGTTGCGTTGACAGCTACTGCAGGTGGGAGAGGCTCCAGGGAACCAGACATCAGCACTAAAAAGTGTGCCTGCACCAGCTGCCAAAGGGAAGGGCAAAGAGGCACCACCAGCTGGCAAAGCGAAGGACAAGGAGGCACCACCAGCTGTGAAAGGGAAGGCCAAGGAGGCACCGCCAGCTGCGAAAGGGAAAGGCAAGGAGGCACTACCAGCTGCGAAAGGGAAGGGCAAGGAGGCATTACCAGCTAACAAAGGGAAGGGAAAAGAGACACCGCCAGCTGCCAAAGGGAAGGGAAAGGATGCACCACCAGCTGCCAAAGGGAAGAGCAAGGGGCTTGCACCAGCAGGCAGAAAGGACAGGAGGCCTGGTGCTGGGACTGATTCTGAGCCCCCACCACCAACAAACGGTTCAGCCATCTGAGGCTGCAGGGGAAGGGCTGGAGCCTCCCCCCACCACTGCCTGCACTGCCACCAGCACCGCTAGCAGCACCACTGCCAGCAGCAGCAGCCCCATTGGGCAGCCATCCAAGGCTTCAGGAGAAGGGCTGGAGCCTCTCCCCACCACTGCCTGCACTGCCACCAGCACCACCAGCAGCATCACTGCCAGCAGCAGCAGCCCCATTGGGCAACCGTCTGAGGCTGCAGGGGAAGGGCTGGAGCCTCCCCCCACCACTTCCAGCCCCAACACCAGCCCCGCCACTGCCTCACTGAGCAGCTGTCACTACCAGCAGGCAATGTGTAGTCCTGACTCCATGGGCTGTAGTGCGTCCTGGCCCCTGCAAATCCTGTAGGTGTGACACCCAGGTGAGAGACTGTGACCTTGCACTCCCCAAGATCTGCATCACAGGGCACAAGGCCCTCTCCAGAACCAGTGGAAGAATCCATACACTCACCCCATCCTTGCCAGGATGAAGCACACTGGGCACAAGGCCCCCTCCAGAACCAGTGGAAGAAGCCATCCACTCACCCCATCCTTGCCAGGGTGAAGCACAATGGGCACAAGGCCACCTCCAGAACCAGTGGAAGAAGCCATCCACTAGAGAGACTGTAGCCTTGCACTCCCCAGGACCAAGCAGTGAGCTAACCACCCACTTGAGGGACTGTGGACTTGCACTCCCCAGGACCAAGCAGTGGACAAACCACCCACTTGAGAGACTGTGGCCTTGCACTCCCCAGGACTAAGCAGTGGGCAAAACTCCTACTAGAGAGACTAAGGCCTTGCACTCCCCAGGACCAAGCAGTGGCCCTGTGGCCCCCTCCAGGACCAATGGTATTGTACCATCTTCCGGCTGAGGTGCCCCCCCATTCCCTGTCCCCCTGAGGTGCCTGTGTATTTTCGACCTGATGCCCCTGCAGTGCTCTCTCCGTGTTGTTGCAGGAGTGAGGTGTGGCCCTGGCATATGTGTAGTGGCCCTGTGTCCCACGGACATTGAGGACTGTGCAGTGTCCCTCCATTTGTATATACTTTTTGATTGTGAAGCACATATTTATACTATTTTATCTTATTACACTCATTTTAATCAATTCCTTTTGTCTTTGCTTTATTCCTCAGGGGTACAGGGTGGATATGTAATGTTGTTGCATGTAGTTGTGTGTATGGTGTTGGGGGTGGGGGTGCTGCATGTTGCATGTGTGTGTCACTCTCTTTTTCCTCCCCTCTCCCCTGTGTGTTAGGCGGCAGTACTCACTGTAGTCGTCTTCGCTGGCATTGATGTTCGCAATGCAGGAAGAGGTATAGCAGAATGGTATCGTGGTTGTTCCCTGAGTCTCCGGAGGTGAGTCCTTTGCCTTCTGTGTTCTGTTTCCGCTGTGCTTTTGGTGTTGTTGGTACCGCCCCGGGAAAAGGTGGCGGATAGGGCGGTCTTAATACAGTGGGTGGAACATTGCCTTCTGTTGGCAGTTACCGCTGTGGTGCTTGTTGCTACCGCCGTGGTGGTCGGAGTGTTAAAGTGGCTGTGTGGGCGGTTTCCGCTGTGGTCATAATTCCTTTTTTTTTTTACTGCCGGCCTGTTGGCGGTATTACCACCGCTTTATCACCGACCTCCAGTGTTGTAATGAGGGCCTTAGTCATCAGAGGAGAGATTGTTAACGCTAAAGTTATTAGTTAAATTATTAATGAATATTCATGTATTCTGAGTATTTAATATGTGTAGTAAATGTAATAACATAGAGACAAATAATGGACGCATTTGAATAAGTGCCCACGTGAGTGGCCACCAATGTTCACAAAGTGTACTTATTAATATCTTATTAATAATATGAAATGTTGAGCTTTGGTGTGATTAATGTAGTAATATGTCAAAATTGAGAGTTATGTGTTATGTATTAGCTTTATTAATTGTAGACCTTAACTTAGCAAGGTCATGGCCTAGTTGCACGGCCTCATATCAAGGTGCATTTTCTTAATCGATTTATAAAATTAATGCTTAGATAATTAAATTGTGGTTTTCCACTGTGCTGACCTAATGCTTGTAGTTAAAAGTATTTCTCATGAGAACTGCTTGCTAGTAGATGATGTTCTTGCTAGTGCAACAATGTTTAATGCAATGTGTGTAAGACTGACTTTTCCAGGAGTAGACAATGAACATACTGACTGGAATATAAGCTGCAACAATATTGTTACCTGATGAGTGCAATGACGAGAACGGAAGAGATGAGAACCAATTGTCGACATGTGAACCATATAGTAGAAGAACTTTAGATTAAGGGTTTTAGTTTCATTGGACTAACTGCAAACATACGATTCACTGAACAATTAGGACGTGGAAAGTAGTTTTAGGGAATCTAACTTAGCCAGACTGTACGGAGAGAAGACATTTTCTATCTTCCCATAAGGCTATTATTTTTGTTACCGTCTTGAGAAGAGGCGTGCTTAACTTTACTGCTTAGAGAGACTTTGTTTTCCTGAACGTTGATGCTGAATCCTGATGCCTTGTTGACGAGACTGATGTCCTGATGACAAAGACTATCTTAGCTTGTTGTTCCAATGGAGGAGAGGTATACTGTCACTGAAATTGATTGCTATGTCTAGGTGCTTTTGCTTCTGGTACCAACCGCTATTTTGACAGAGCCATAGCTAGATGTTTTCCCAAATTTGTGTGACTAAATTGTTTTTGCATGAAGCCCCAACATGCTATTTTAATCTGATTTTAGTTAGGATTTTCACTGATTTAGTTCGCTACATGTTATAACAGTTGATGTCTTTTCTTTGCTGAATATAAATGTATGTAATATCGTTTGCGCAGTTATTCTTGTTATTAATTTGTACTGTAACCTTAGAATGTGTAGTATCTCTAGTCTTGAATAGATTGCGATTCTTTCGCCGCTTTGGACAGCCAGTGTTGTTGTTTATCATTTGATTTTAAGATAAAGCTATGTTACATTAGCATTGTTAATATAGGAAAATAAATATTCTAACTTTCACATAACGGGGTGGTTATTCATGACTGCAAGGTCATGGTGTGTGACATTTCCTGACTCCTATTGATTACTAATGTTATTGGTTGCTATTGGTTATTGATCTGTGCATCTACGAGATATATGGTAGGAAAACCCTGAAGAGATTCAAAAGGTTAATTGACTTATTCGCGTCTCCTTGTAAGTTTACTTATTAAGGTCCGACACGCTATCACATGCAACATATATAAAGACGTCACCATCTTGCTACATTTATATTGAGGTAAAGAATCCCTCATATCCTCCAGTTAGAGCATTCCAGTATAGCTGTGTCAGATTTGAAACTTTTCAAGATGATTAATGAGAGCTTATGGACACTTCTTTCACAATTGCTGTTGCTTAAATTAACTGAGTGCTTCTCTCACTATGTTTTGTTTTCTTATGTGTTTGGGTGTTTTGCTGGAACAGTTGACCCATGGAGGATAGCACCAGTCTGTAGGAACGGCCTTGAGTGTGGTAACCATTTCCACAACTGTTCCTAACAGGGGAACGCTGAGGCTCCCTTAACTCTGGGGACCACTTCACCTGCCCCAGTAAGACCATATTCCTTTGTTGGAAATTACCACTTTTTGTGTTGTAGTCCCCTAATTTTTTCTTCCCTCCCCCATTGTTTTGCTGAACTCATTTTTGTTGACATTAGAGGGTAGATTTAAGTAAAGTAGCGCTGCACCGAGTGCAGCACCACTTTCCCTGCAGCCCTTAGCACCCCCCTACCGCCACCATATGTGCACCGTATTTAAAATACGGCGCACCATGGCACAGGGTAGGGGGCAATAGCGTCATTTTTCATGAGGCTACTGGTGTACTCTGCAGGAGTAACACAAAAATATTGCCACTACTCATGCAGAGTACATAGAGCCATATTCTAAAGAATGAAAGCCCCCTTTTATCGCATGCTCTTGAGCAGGCATTAAAGTGCCGTAAAAATGGTGCAAATAAATCTCATAGATTTCCTTGCACCGTTTTTCTGGCTCCCCTAACGGAGGAATGTCGCCTTTGCATACATTGTGCCTGGCGCAGGCATATTGTAGTGCAAAGAGTTACAGAGTGGCGTAATGTATGCATTGCGCCACTCTGTTAATGTCAGTGCGGAAATTTAGGCCTTGTTGGGCCACGTTAACCTAAAACATAATGACGTTAATGTGGCCCAAGGTGGCTCTAGGGGCTTATAGATATGCCCCTAGATCTCTGCACATTTTACTCCTGCTAACCATTGGGGGTGATAAAATTGGTAGACACCTCCTTGGCACATATAGGTCTATATTTATACTTTTTGACGCAAACCAGCGTAGGTGCTGGTTTGCGTCGAAAAATTTACCGCCGGCTAACACCATTCCCAAGCGCCATGTAGGCGCCTTATTTAAGGACTGACGTTAGCCGGCGCTGCGGGCTGGTCAGAGTAAAAAAAAAGACTCAAACCAGGCAGCATCGGCATAGGGGAAAATGGGGGTAAGGTTTGAGTCAAAAGTCATGGCTCAAACCGGACATGCAACAATTTTTGACACGCTACCCCCATTGAAACTACTCCTGTCTTAGCAAAGACAGCAGTCATGCCCCCTTGCCCAATGGCCATGCCCAGGGGACTTGTGTCCCCTGGGCATGGCCATTGGGCACAGTGGCATGTAGGGGGGGCAAAATAGGCCCCCCATGCCACTTTAAAAAAAATAAAAAACTATTAATTACCTCAACTTACCTGTACTTACATGGGATGGGTCCCCCCATCCATGGGGGTCCTCCAGGGGTGGGCGAGGGTGGCAGGGGGTGTCCCTGGGGGCAGGGAAGGGCACCTATGGACTGCTTCCATGGTCAGAGACCATGGAAATGAGCCCACAGGTCCCTTAATGCCTGCCCTCACCCAGGCGTATAAATAAGGCGCACAGGCCTTAAAGTCATTTTTGGGGCGTGAACGCCTACCTTGCATGTCATTAACGGGAGGCGGTTTCCCGCATCCAAAAAATTGCGCACACTGAGGAATTTTCACATCCGCGTAGTCGGGCGTCATAGTATAGATATGGTGCATGGTTTGCGCCGAATGTGCGTAAAAATTTTTGACGCACATTCGGCATAAATGGAGTATAAATATGCCCCATAATTACTTATAAGTCCTTAGTAATTGGTACTTTATGTACCCAGATTCTGTAAATGAAATGCTACAAGTAGTCTGCAGCACTCATTGTGCTACCCACTACAGTAGCACTGTAAAGCATGTTTTAGGTCTGCCACTGCAGCCTGTAGTTAACTTTTAAACTGACATTCAATTATTTTACCAAGCCTAAACCTTCCTTTAAATACTTATATTTCCCACAAGGTAGTCCCTAAAGGCTCAAAGGACAAGGTGCATGGTGTTTAGGTCATCAAAGCTTTATTTTGGTTAAAACCACAAAAGCACATATCCAAATACACAATGGGGTTTGTAAGCTATGCTAAGCTGTGAGAAAACAGGGCTGATTGCAGAGGCCCCCTAACTTATTGTCCCCATTTGCCACTTTTTGCTGGTGTTTTCCTGACTCTGATGGTGCCCTGGGTACTGCTAACCAGTCCCAGGGCCTGTGCTCTGTGTAAAATCAATTTCCACATTAGGCTAATTATAATTGGCTAAATGAACCTACCTATAAGTCCCTAGTATATGGTAGGGAATGTAGGTTTAGGGACCACAGCATTGGTAGTGCACTGCTGAGGTGCCCAGTGTCATTTTAAAGGCAGGCCTGCTTTGCTGGCTGCTATTAAATTAAAGTTATATGCAAATTCGACTTTGGAATTAAAAGTAGTTCCAAAGTCTTAAATTACCTTATTTTTACATATATGTCACCCCTAAGGTGTGCCCTATGTGCCCCTAGGGCTGGGTGCCATGTAACTATAAGCAGGGGCCTTATAAAAATAGTTCTATAAGCCCTGGTGAGGTAAAAACAGCCAAATTCGTTTTTCCCTCATTGTAGTGAATAGCCTTTATAGGCTAGAATGGGGAGACTTTATTTTTATTTTAAAAGTCCCCTTAAGTAATGGATACCAAGAGTTTGGTATCAAATTAATTAGTATAATAAATCCCACAACTTCCAGTTGTGGGATTTAATATAACTTGTTCAGGTAAAAAGTTTTAAACTTTACCTGAAAAGTTACCAATTTCAGCCCTGCATTGTTTTTGCTGCTGTGCTCTGATTGGCCAGCCTCTGGCAGCCTGGCCAGGCTGCCTTGATGAGGTGTGAAGTAGCCTGGCTTCACACAAAGAGATGTGCCTGTGAGAGGGAATTTCCCCTCAGCAGATGGTGAGGCAGGAAGGGGGAGGGCTGCCAAACTGGTTTTCAAAGGCAGAGAACGACATTTGGAGCAACCCAACAACACCCCCACATCCTGCAACCCCAGACAACTAGGTGCCCCCTTGATTAGATTAGGAGAGGGCAGGAGAGGGGTGTGTTTATGATTTTTAGCCACACCAGTGGGTGGGCTCAGCCAGATGTAACCTCCAAAAATCAGATTCAGCCATGATGGATTTTTGAAGAATGTTGCCTCCTAGGATTGATTTTTGCCACACTTCCCAGGAAGTGGTCAACACAGGGGGAAGGACCCTGCACCTGATTGGAGAATCAGGACCCCCTGTTTTTCACCCAGGAGCAAGGATGAAACTGGCAGACCTGCACCCACACCTCAGTTCCCTACCACATCCAACAAGGAAGGACCAAAGGAGAAGAAGGACTGCCCTGCTAGACCCCTGGCCAGCACCTGGAACCTGCACTCAGAAGGGCTGCACCAGCTGCACACTTGGGCTTCACCACAAGAAGGGCTTTGCCTGGCTTCAACTGGTTCAAGGAGGGACTCCCTGTTTGCTACAGATGAAATATTGCTAACCAGAATCCCCTGCACCAACTCCTGAAGAAACCAACCAGCTGACCACTGTCCAGTGGCCAAAAAGGGTGCATTCTGGGAGTTGCAGTCCGCACCCCCAAGGATCATCTCAGAGCTTCTGGACCCTTGGGGTGAGCTGTGGACCCCAAAAGAACCTTAAAAGAACATCTGGGAGAAGCCCCAGAAGTTTGGAGAAGTTTGGAAAACTTTTGAAAAAAAACTCCATAGAGGGATTGACCCGCCGCGGCAACTCTAGCCGGCTTGCCTCAACCGCGACCCGGCCTGATTTGCAGGTTCCTCCCGCTGAGGAAAATCTCAGAAAAAGAGAGTCCGAAGGTAAAAAGTTGACGGGGACCTCCCAGCCAGCGTATCCGAGGAGGGCTCCAAGGACGTCGGATCAATATCCAGGTTTACCCCAGTCGAAGGATTTTCCCCTCGAAAAAATGACTAAGTCCGAAGGTAAAAATCTCCACTGAGGACTCCTGCGACGTGTATCCGGAGAAGAGTTCCAGGAGGTTGGATTGGACTGGCAGGTTCGTCCCGCTGAAGAAAATCTTCAGAAAAGAGTCCGAAGGTAAACTTTTGACTGAGGCCTCCCGCGAGCTGTAGCCGAGCAGGGTTCCATCGCGGTCGGCCTTAAGCTTTGACTTTGCCCCAGTCGAGGTGCAACGAGATGACCAGATTGGCGCTTTTTGTTTCTAGGCGCTAGAAAACAATAATTCTTTAAAATGTATATCTCCGGTTCCCCTTATCCGATTTTATTAGTTTTTGTGTCATTTTAAAGATAAAACTTGGTTTTGGATTTTTAAACTGTTTCCTGTGTTTTATTTAATTACTGTTTTTGTAATATTGGAATGCTTTACACTCTGTCTCCTAAATTAAGCCTTGACGCTCGTTGCCAAGATACCAAGTGTTGAGCTGGGTTAAATTTACTGAGACCTAACTGGACCTAAGTGGAGGTTAGTGGCCTATTGCTAAGTGTAGATACCTACCTGCCCTTACCAAAAACCCATTTTCCAACATCAGCTATGTGAGAGATGCACCTTCCAGTAGTGGAAAATGAAAGACATGAATTTGGACATGTTAAACTAAAAAGAACATGCCCAACTTTTTAAATACACTGCACCCTGCCCTTGGGGTTTGTGGTTTTCCTGACTGCATGGATTAGTGCCACTTTCCTTGTTTTACCTCCATCCATGCCTGTACTTTTCTTCTGGAAACAGTTTTGCACTACATTCAAATTCTCTAGTGTAGTACACAAAACAGATCACTAAATTTTTTTTTCAGATGCAATTTTATCTTCTGAACTATAGACTATTGAAACCCATGGTGATAGTGAGAGAGCATAGTTGAAATATTACATATACTAGACGTGAAATGCTTATATTAATGATTAACAATGCTACATAGAAAACGACAATAATTAGAGTAATGTTTGAACATGCATTTAAAATTCAATTATAATGTGTTTGGACACAATTATATACGTGAGCTAATAATGATAAATAAAACTGTTCATGCTATGATTTGTATTAACATTTATGATATCGTGTTCGTACTAAAAGCTTATAGGCCTTAAATTAGCGTAAGTTGTAGACTCGGCTGCCTAGCTCTCATATTAAAGCATTTTTCTCTGTTTTTCAGTGTGCTGACTTGCAAAGGGCCATGACCCTGCAAATGTTCTTTTCTTCCAATTTGGTAGATTCATGTATCTTTTGTGATTCCGTTCCCATCCGCATGCTTGCTGCTTTGGTATAACTTTATATACAAATTCGAAACAAAAGTAGATGAAAGAATGTACAAGGACACTTGACCATGGATAAAGGAACTTATGACCCAGGAAACGTGCAAAGTGGTGATGAAAACCCCCCGGATGTGCCACCTCCGAAGACGTCAATTATGAAGACCAATCAAAGTGTTATAAATTATCGTGCGGTGACAATTGGGATTACCTAATGTACAATTTGATAGGTTAAAGATAGTGGGGTATAGCGGATATCCAATAGAATTTTGGGGGAATGTATTACGAAAAAGGGATAAAAACTCATGTCACAGAGGGGACGTTAGAACTAGGTAGGGAATGCTATTGATTTTATCCAGAAACTCTGTCACTCTGTTTGGTGACTTTGAGCCTTAATAAACCATCCTCACCCATAGACTGCCCCTTTACGCTTCTCCTCCTTATGAGGGAAGTGTTCCCTGTCCTTTAGACGAGGTTAGACTGATGGCGTTTCGACCGATGTCCTGAAGGCGAAGACTGATCCTGCGTGCTGACCTAATCCTTGGAGGGTAATTATGACAATGCAATTTGTAAATTGTCTGTTTGCTTTTCCTTTCTAGGTACCAACTGCTTATTTTATAGAGGCCATAGTTTAGATGTTTTCTAAATTGGTGTTCTAAATTGTTTTGCATGAAGCCCAACATGCCGACGCTAATTAGCGGTTAGTATAGGGGTTCACTCTGACTGACGTAAATAAACAAATGACTGACATTACTCTGTGCTGAACTGACACCTATATGATATTCACTGTATACTGATCAATGTTCACGCCGTGCTATGTTCTTATGTTTGTGATTCTTGCATTAATGAAATCTTATCACAGTTGTCATATCGTGTCTATGCTCTTATGCTTCTTGATTTTGAGATTAACTCTTCTGCTCGTAGATTGTAATCAATAGGGAATAAAATTCATAAAATTCTATCAAAAGGTGGGGTTATTCATGGCTGAAAGGTCATGGTTGCGTCGACAATTTGATTAATGTCTTTAACCAAAGTAAAGTGCATTGTGGTGGTGAATGTTGATGACATTATTGATATATTGCTTGACATATTGATCAATTATCTCGTCCTACGGTGTCTCACCACTGGGTCACAAGATTCATTGGCCTAAAACGAGTCCTAATGTGTAATAAATTAACATAGAAGGACGCGTTATCAGTTCTGGTAGCAGAGCGACGGTTATGGCCCTTGGGGGCCCTAGGACGGATAATCATTGTTTAATTTGTTTTTCTGTGATAATGCAAATTGGAGGTATCATGGGTTTCTAAGTTCACCATGACTTTCCCGGGATCTCGAAGCCTGCCTAAGTGAGTTGGGAATGTTCTCGGCGCCATAATGTATATGGTTTAGGGTTCTGCGCTTGCTTAGCTTATGCCTTTTTGCAGGTGATTGTGAAATTTGAAATTTGTATGTATTTAGGCCAAATATGTGTTGTTTAGTAGGAGTGGGCGTACGCCACAGTATGAGAGCAGGGAAGTTGGCGTACTTCATGTGAGTGTGGCACTTAATGCTTAAAATTATCCACGTGGTTGGTTGTTATGTATGGACCTGTTGAGGTCTAAGACTCCGGAATATGTTGACAAGTGTGGGAGACACTTGGGTTTATGTTGTAATCTGTGCGGTTTAATAGGGTGTGGTTGACAAGTCAAGTTTGAGTCGAAACGTATGTGTGAAACCTTCGATGGAGATTTGGCAAATTCTAAAGTGCACTAGGAGGAGCCATTGACAAGTCGAGAGTAGGATTTGTGGGTCGAATTCTGCTTGCGTATGCGGGGACTGATAAGGAGAAAGTAGCGGCCGAGGCTTCAAGTGAAATCTCTGTAAAGTTCAGAAGCGAATATGTTACCCTTCCTGTAGTAAACCGGCAGATTTGTGTTGTCATTTAAGGTGCTTGCTATAATTGCATTAGTTTGTATGGTTTCGTGTGGGTTCAGTGGGGAGCGGACGAGCCGCAAGACTTTGTCAGCTGTAGTGTGTGTGAGTGTGACATCAGTGGTGCCGCGCTGAGATAGGTCAGTTGTCGAGAGGGGTCGCGCACGGATTGGCTGCTGTCCGTGAGAGGCAATAGGTTGAGAAAGGTGGGTGAAGAGTGTCCTGGGAACTAAGTCACTTCTGATTAAATACAAAACAAGAGAAAATTGCAAAAATGAATTTTGTTAAAGCATTCATAACCGCTCTGAAGGGAGACACATATATTATAGCAACTGATGGGGAGCCTACACCACCCGAGGGTACTCCAGCTTATATAGTCATGGAAGAAAAGGGTGTTGCTCTATGTTTATGGATGAAACAGTGGCGCAAACTAACAGAGAAGGAGGGATGTTTAGCGTTTCCAGAATACGGAACGTTTAATACGAGGATTCTTGCAAGATTAAGGTGGATGTTAAGTGAACAAAAACCACCTCCGAGGCCAGCTCAGTATGAGGCGTTAGCGGTTTGGGATTTAATGGCTCTTAAACAGAGACAAGAAAAGTTTCAGAGAAGACTGAGAAGGGCAGAAAAATCTTATGCAGAAGCTAGGTGGGATGATGAGAGCAAAATGTGGAGAAGGGGAATTGTTGATGGATTAAAATTATTCCCAGCAATGACACAGGAAGAAGAAACGCAGGGAAAGAAAGCCACTTGTAAAACAGATAAAGACTCAGGCAAATCTAAAGAGAATAAAAGATCTTGGGAAGAAGAAGATGATTCAGACGATGAGGAGTTTATGGACAGGTTGTTGCACGATCACCCACCACCTTATGCGGTGAGCGACAGTGCTCCAAGCACTAGCATGGATCCTGGGAACCAGACGCAGGACAAGGGAGTTGCTGATACCGTACAGACTAGCGATACGGCTTTGATACAGAATAGTGTCAGTGTACCCACTGCTCCAGACATACCGATACAGTTGCAACCTCCACCGCAGATACAGAGAATCTATCCAGACGGTCCAGTACTTGAGACTACTACAAATCTGATAGTACCACCAGACCCGATATATAGAAACCAAAGTTAATACAGATTGAGTCAACTCCGAAATTACTATCCCAACCACAGTCACAACTGATACCAGGATATAACCCAGTAACTGGTCCGCCATTAGTACCTGGTACGGGTATTTTGGAACAAACCTATGGAGCTACTGCTCCACGAGGTCTGGGGACAGGTCAGACACCTGCCGCTATATCATTACCAATTACTGTCGGCCCACCAGTGCCATTGTATGCCCAGGGTAAAGCTGGCGTATGTGACCAGGTAATGATGACTAAAGACATAGTAAGAGGAGGGTCTATGGGAACCCCCCAGATAATTGCCCCAGGAGAACAAGCGACCGAACAGCCGAGGTCTTTACTGGACCTTAGTCGAGGTGATGCGTCAAGCAGGATTAGGAGTTTTAACTCCACAGACAAAGAGTGCAAACACCTTACATTCACCAATGACACATGCAGGGAACATCTAATTGCAGGGTCTCACAGTCCAACAGCTAAATTAATGGTTAGAAAAGACTTATACCTCCCAAAAAGCTGCAGTGGTTACGGTGGAACCAGAAAAGGAAAAACAAGACGAATACCTGAATCTTGTAAGACTAGGGGCAGAAGCTGCTGAGTTAGTGGAAGGTACAATGGGAGTAAATAGGTTGGAGTCATACACGGAAGCAGAATTAAGATACTTGTGCCCACAAATTACCAAAGAAGTAGGCAAGGTACATCAAAGATTAGCGAACCTGGCAGATAAATACAATATTGATATTGGAAATACTAAACATCTGAAAAGAAGTTACAGATTGGATTTTGATTCTAAAGACTTTGAGCATATGAGGTCTGCAGGAATGAAGACACATTTGAAGGAATTGTTACAAAGCGCACAAATTTGGGGTGCACTGGAGAAGTGGGAAGGCAGGTGGGCAAAGAAAAGAGACAAGGAAAAGAGTGACTGTCCAGGGTCTAATCAAACTAAGGCCTCACCTGATTTGGAATCAGTGAAAATATTACCCATGAGGGAGACAGCTGGTGGTGTTTTAGTCCATGTACCGTGGACCAGAGGAGACATCCTATCTTTTACAAATGATTATCCCAGACTGAGAGAGAAACTGATTGAGTGGTATCAACAAACAGACAGGTTTGTGAAACTTGCAAAGTGTCTTTGGGAAGACCTGAATACTTTGTTTGAGATTATTGTTCTGCCTGATTTGTGGCTCGAATGTAAGAGAGGGGTAGATTGGCCAATGAAAGAACCGGCAAGGGATAAGGTGACAGGAGCACCCTCTGAAGAGGTGATGAAGTATTATCATAAGGTGATTGAGTTTTTGAAACAAAAGGTGTCGCCGAAAGTGACTGATTGGCAGAAAATCGACCGGACCTCTCAAGAGGTTAAAGAATCAATACATGCTTAGTATGAAAGATTGTTAAAGGCATTTAAACATTATAGCGGTACTGAGACCATTGAACCGAAGGACATGAATCATCTTGTGTTTAGATTCGTTGAAGGATTGAGACCCGAAGTTAGTCAGATGATTAAGAATCATTTGATTTGTTGGCAAGCGAAGCCGATTGATGAAGTGCTGCAGTATGCAAAATATTGTAGTGATGAGATTGAGCTGAAGCAGAAAAAGCTGAAAGAGAAAGTGATGGTGATGCAGATAAGGGCTGCACAAGCAGGAATACAGGGGAACGGGGTTCAACAGATGATACAGCAACAACCACAAATGAATGGTGTGTTTCAGACACAACCGAGGGGTCGAGGTCGAGGGTTCGTGAATTGCGGTCCAGACTTGAGTACTGTTGTGGTCCAAAACGATGTACAAGGGGCGAAAAAGATGTCACCATGTCACGCGTGCGGGGCGTTGGGCATTGTAAATGGCAGTGCCCGAATATGGTGCAGGATGGTGTTGTTCAGCAGAGTGCTAATGTCGGTACATTACAAAATGTAAGGGGCCCGAAAATGAGGCATCAAAACCCAAATTTTCAGAACAATTTAGTACAAATGCAAGGGGCACAGCCCATGCAACAGATGCAGATGCCGCGTTTTCAGTCAGTGCAAATGCAACCAGCACAACAGCAGATTCCTATGGTACCTAGACAGCAAATGCAATTACCGATGGCTCCGATGGGACAGCAACAGGTGATGCTTCCTCAACAGGTCACAGGTCAGGTAATGAATCAAAATAATACAGTACAACAATTCCCATTATGAGGAGAAAATGGAATGAATGAGGAATGGTCAGATGATAGCTCAGACAATGAGGAATACAGGCTTGCAGCATCCTTAGAGGTGGATCCGAGAGGCCCATATGTGGAAGGAAAGGTGATGGGTTACAAGGTCTCGTTCCTGGTTGACACAGGAGCCACACGCTCCACAGTTAGAAGTGCAGAGGTTCCAAGATTGCCTCTTTCAGGGCGTACCATAAGAGTGGTTGGAGTAGCAAACCAGTATCTGACAAACCCGATTACAGATCCAGTGCAGGTTGAGATCGGCAATTTCCAGGGGCTACATAGGTTTGTAGTCTGTGACTTGAGTCCAGTATCCCTACTGGGAAGGGACTTACTGTGCAAGACAAAATGTTCAATTACCTTTTCCAATGATGGGATTGAAGTGCAGACAAATAGTGATGATGAGGGAGATGTAGGCCAGTTTTTAGAAGAAGACACAGGAACAACTAATGAAGATTACCCTTTGATTACTCTGTTCCCGATGCATACCTTGATTGATTTACCTGTCGAATTACAGGGAACGGTAACAGAGAAGGTATGGGACCTGACCGGAAAGGAAGTAGGACTAATAAAGGGGGTAGAACCAGTTAAAGGCCAGATAAAGCCAAATGCAGTGTTCCCTCAGGTGCCACAATACGATATGACACAAGGCGTTCTCATTGAAGTATCACAAATAATTACAGATTTTCTCAGGCAGGGAGTCTTCAAAGAAGTTTTGAGCAGTCTGTGTAATTCTCCTATAATGGGTTTGAAGAAGCCTTGTGGGAAGGTTCGAATTGTCCTGGATTTGAGAAAAATAAACGAAATTGTGATCAAATGTTGCCCTGTGGTGCCCAATCCAGCAGTAATAATGTTCCAGGTTCCCTGCGATGCTGAATGGTTTACTGTGGTAGACCTATCACAAGCTTTCTTTTCGATACCTCTTCATGAGGACAGCCAATTTTTGTTCAGTTTCAAATTCCTGGATAAGGTGTACAGTTGGTGCAGAATTCCACAAGGGTTTTCTGAATCGCCATCCATCTTCAATCAGATATTGAAAAAGGATTTGGAGTCCCTGGTGCTGCCTTTTAGTTCAACTCTTGTGCAGTACATTGACGATTTGCTAATTTCGTCCAAAACTAGAGACAGTTGTAAATACAATACCATTGCACTGCTGAATCATCTTGGAAAAAACGGGCATAAGGTATCACCCAGAAAGCTACAGTACTGTCAGAAAGAAATGAAGTACTTAGGGCATTTGATCGAAAGGGGGTCCAGGAGAATATCAAAAGAAAGTATACCAGCCATTTTGCAAATGAACCCTCCAACAACAAAAAGAGATGTCAGAATGTTTTTGGGAATCGTGGGCTACTGTAGTCAGTGGATACCCAACTTCTCGATCATTTCGAAACCATTGATAAAGCTGACAGGCAAAGAGATCAAGGATGAGCCATATACTATAGCTTTGTCCAAGGAAGAACATGAGTCATTTATGGAGTTAAGAGAATGCATGTGCAGGGCACCAGCATTAGGGATGCCTGATTATACGAAACCTTTTCTGTTGTTTTGTCATGAACGTAATGCTTGTTCTTTGTCTGTCTTAACACAGGTCCATTGAGATGCAAATCGCCCTGTAGCATATTTTTCAGCTTCCTTGGACCCTGTCGCAGCAGCCTTACCGGGTTGTTTGCGTGCAGTCGCAGCAGTTGGTCAAAGCCTTACACAATGTGAAGGCATAGTCATGAGATACCCTCTAACAGTAATGGTTCCACATTCAGTTGAAATTTTGTTGACTCGAACTAAAACCCAGCACATGACAAATGCTCGTCTCACTAGGTAAGAGACGATCATACTGGGGACACCAAATGTCACCCTTAAACATTGTAATGTATTAAACCCCGCAACTTTGCTTCCTGTTGAAAGCACTGAAATCAAATATGAGGAAGAATTTGAAAATGACTGTCTTGAGGTAACCGAATTATGTACCAAACCTCGTCCAGACATTCAGGACACACAATTGAAAGAAAGTGACTGTATCATGATTGTCGACGGGTCCTGTCTAAGAGACTCAACTGGGACATTAAGAGCTGGTTATGCTGTATGCACTATAACTGGCATCGTTGAAGCCTCCTGGCTCGAGAGAGTATTTTCCGCTCAAGTGGCAGAATTAATTGCCCTTACTAAGGCATGCCACGCAGCTGTGAATCTGAGAGTCACTATCTATACTGACAGCAGATACGGATTTGGGATTGTACACGATTTTGGTCAACTCTGGTCACAGAGAGGTTTCATGACCTCATCTGGTTCTCCTGTGAAAAATGGTGAGCAAATAAAGGATTTGTTACATGCAATTCAGTTACCTCTTGAAATTGCCGTGGTGAAATGCAGTGCTCATATTAGATATCAAGACTTTGTGTCCATGGGAAACGGCTATGCAGATCAAGTCGCAAGGTTTTGCGCGTTGAACTGTATATCGTTCAAGGAGCAATGGGAATTATTACCCCAAACTGAAGATGACACATGTCTAAACCTTGCATTGCGGGTAGTTGACAAGCTAGATGAGTTAAAAACATTACAGAGTCGTGCAAGTAAAGAGGAGAAACGATCCTGGCAAAGGATGCAATGTGTACAAAGGGCTGATGATTTATGGGTCTCAGAGGAAGGGAAACTAGTCTTGCCAAACAGTCTCCTATCTCAATTTGCCAGACTTTACCACGGACAGGCTCACCTTGGAAGAGATGTAATTATCAGGTCATTTAAAATCGATTGGTTCAACCCTAAATTCAGACATGCCGCAGAAATTACCTGTCACAGGTGCATCATCTGTCAACAGATGAATGCTGGGAAAGGGACTGTGGTAACTTTGAGCCACATTGGGACAGCTGGCGGTCCATTCAACAAGATGCAAATGGACTTCATTGAAATGCCTGTCTGTGGAGGATTGAAGTACGTGTTGGTGATTGTGTGTGTGTTTCAGCCACTGGATTGAGGCATATCCCACACGCAGGAACGACAGTCTGGCAGTTGCAAAATTACTACTTAGGGAACCGATACCAAGGTTCGGGTTTCCGGTCTCTATAGAATCAGATAGGGGCAGACACTTCGACAATGAGGTGATTAAACTACTGTATGCCGCACTTAACATCGAACAAAAGCTGCATTGTAGCTACCGCCCAGAAGCATCAGGACTAGTAGAACAAATGAACGGTACTTTTAAATCAAGAATGGCAAAAATGTGCGCAGATACTAATATGAAATGGCCAGATGCAGTACCTTTAGTGCTGATGTCAATGAGAAACACCCCAGACAAGAAAACTGGATTATCCCCCCATGAAATCCTCATGGGTAGAGCTATGAGATTACCAGCAGTGCCCGCAAACGCATTAGTGAATATTACAGATGATATGGTGTTGGATTACTGCAAAGGTTTGGCTGATGTGATTCGCTCTTTCTCTCACCAGGTGGAAGCTAACACATTGCCACCGATTGGCGATCCAGGCCACTCTCTACAAGCTGGTGATTGGGTGGTTATCAAGAAGCACGTGAGAAAATCGTGTCTAGAACCATGTTGGAAAGGACCATATCAAGTAATCTTGACAACTACTACTGCTGTGAAGTGTGCCGGAGTTCCCAATTGGATACATGCCAGTCATACAAAAAGGGTAACATGTCCGGTTGAAGAAGAGCTTGAAGTTACCGGCACCACCGCTTCAGGAAGAGAAGTGTCAGGGCCAGAAAACAGTCAAGAAGAAACCGAGACTGTCGGAGAGCCCACTGCGAACAGCCTCGTCCCTCAAGCAGCTAATGAGTTCGAGAGAGGTGACAGAGTGCCTATCTCAGTAGAGGCGGCAGGAGAACTAAATGAAGAAGAGGTTCTCCCAGAAGTAGACAAATACAGGTTAGAACTTGAGCCCGGTTCCGACCCAGAAGAAGAAGAAGAAGACGAAGAAGAAGAAGGAGAAATAATAGAGAGAAATCAGAGCGAGCCAGAACCTTCTGAACCAGCTGCAGGTCCATCAAGTGAGAACGCCATATCACAGGAGGAGGGTGCTGTCCAGCGTCCTGAAAAGACACATAAAAAGAAGACGCATAAAGGTGATAATTGGCCAGAGAAACCACTCCTCAAGATAAAAGACACATCAAGCGAAACAATAACAGAAGAGAACAATACATCTCGAGTGGAAGATTTAAGTGAAGGGGAACAACAAGGTGAACGAAGACTGAAAAGAAAAAGAGTTGCAAATAGAAGATATACAGGTCCTGAATGGGCGTATGCTACAACATCCGAATGGCAACAAGAATTCCTGGCATTCTGTTTTGACCGAGAAGTACCAGGCCAATACCACGGTACCTGAACTGATCTAAAGAAACAACTTGGTTAAAATTTGAAAATTTGAAAACTGAAAAAGAGACTTATAAATTACTAGATGTGACACCAAAACCGGACTTGACCTGAAAACCCGATTACGACAAGCTGCTAACCTGATTTAACAAAAGGGGTCTTGGTGTGAGTGAAACGCTATAAATACACGCAAGAAAAAAAAAGAAAAAAAAAAAAGTTTTAAACTATCCTCTAGTTGATTGTTATTCTGCTATCTGATTCTAAACAGACATGGCTTATAATAGAAATAATAGCAAGAAAAGTAAAGTGTGCGGTTGGCTAGGACTTATAATAGGTGTTGTGTGTGCTTGCTAAATGAGTATGTGGAAACCCTGGATGCAAAGGACTGTTATGTGTGCACTAAAATTCCTTCATCTGTACAAGAAGGGGTTACTTACCATAGCCTTCCTTTAACTTACGGGATTAGCTGTAGCTTGCTACTAACAAGATTCTATAATCAAGAGCATGTGCAATACTTTTTATTCAAATCTGGATGTTGTGTTTTCTTTTGTGCCTGTGATTGAATTCTTAAATAAGTTGGCTAAGGAACATGATATAAAAATTGTTAGAGGATTCTTTGAGCCGACGCTTACATTCGGAACTGCTTATGCACACCGCAATAATTTGACTTGCTTATTATCACCTGTAGAGAAAAGCTTTTTAGAGCACACTGATGATAGGCGCAAAGCATTGAAGGAAAGATTAGAAAAAGGGTTAGAAAAACGCACGTAGGCAAATGATTATGCTTCCACTGCAATCAAGACACAAGGCAAATTAGCTATAGATGCATTACATGTAGGCAGGCTTTGTATATATAGGCCAAATTCCGAACAAGACAATCTGTTTGTGGGAACGAGTGAGTGCAGGCATGTGTTTTTGTTTCAGAGTAAATGGACTTTTATGCTGAATGGACAGGATCCAGCGATCCCTGGAATCTATTACATCTGTGGGCTTAATGCTTATTACCGTCTCCCAAAGGGATGATATGGGACATGTTATTTGGGAATAGTATTCCCAAAGATCTACCAGATTGATGACTTAAAACAAATACCTAAAACGTCTGAATTACAACATCCTAGACAAAAACGAGAATCAGTGGCGGCTGTCCTTGGTGATATATTCGGAGCAATAATCCCTTCAGTAGGGGTTATCTTGAATTCTCTGAAGATTCAAAAGTTGTCTACTATTGTGGATAACATGCTGACAAATTTCACAGTGGCCATACTCCTGATGGATACTGAACTTGCTGCAGAAAGAGCTTTGACTCTTCAAAATCGGCTTGCTTTAGACATTCTTTTAGCAAAGAGTGGTTTTAGCAAAGAGTGGAGGGGTCTGAAGATGCTCAACGAGCGTCATTGTTGCTCGTTCATTCCAGATAACAGTATAAAGATTAGAAGTATGCTTACTAACCTTACTAGAGATAGTACAGATTTGAAGGATTTGAAAGAACTTGGTGTCTGGGAGAAATTTGGAAGGGGAATTGCCAGAGTTGGGAGCTGGTTTACCAACATTTGGAATGGGGTACTTGCAAAAATATTGATGGGTCTATTAATTGTTCTGGTCTGACTATCAGGATTGTGGGGTGCATGCAAAATTAATGACAAAATAAAGAAAAATTGGACTAAAAGAACCAGAAGAAACGAAGAAAGTGAAAGAGAGAAAATGTTCACTGAAATCTAGGAGAGTTCATTTAAAGGGCAAGATGTTGAAATGCGCATTATGCGCAAGTTGAAAAATTTAAAGTGAAAGGCCAAGGGAATGGTTGGTGTGATGACGAGCTTCATCAGAGGAGGGACTGAGAGAACGTAGTTTAAATATTACATATACTAGACGTAAAATGCTTATATTAATGATTAACAATGCTACATAGAAAACGACAATAATTAGAGTAATGTTTGAACATGCACTTAAAATTCAATTATAATGTGTGTGGACACAACTATATACGTGAGCTAATAATGATAAATAAAACTGTTCATGCTATGACTTGTATTAACATTTATGATATCGTGTTCGTACTAAAAGCTTATAGGCCTTAAGTTAGTGTAAGTTGTAGACTCGGCTGCCTAGCTCTCATATGAAAGCATTTTTCTCTGTTTTTCAGTGTGTTGACTTGCAAAGGGCCATGACCCTGCAAATGTTCTTTTCTTCCAATTTGGTAGATTCATGTATCTTTTGTGATTCCGTTCCCATCCGCATGCTTGCTGCTTTGGTATAACTTTATATGCAAATTCGAAACAAAAGTAGATGAAAGAATGTACAAGGACATTTGACCATGGATAAAGGAACTTATGACCCGAGAAACGTGCCAAGTGGTGAGGAAAACCCCCCGGATGTGCCACCTCCGAAGACGTCAATTATGAAGACCAGTCAAAGTGTTATAATTTATCGTGGGGTGACAATTGGGATTACCTAATGTATAATTTGATAGGTTAAAGATAGTGGGGTATAGTGGATATCCAATAGAATTTTGGGGGAAGGTATTACGAAAAAGGGATAAAAACTCATGTCACAGAGGGGACATTAGAACTAAGTAGGGAATGCTATTGATTTTATCCAGAAACTCTGTCACTCTGTTTGGTGACTTTGAGCCTTAATAAACCATCCTCACCCATAGACTGCCCCTTTACGCTTCTCCTCCTTATGAGGGAAGTGTTCCCCGTCCTTTAGACGAGGTTAGACTGATGGCGTTTCGACCAATGTCCTGAAGACGAAGACTGATCCTGCGTGCTGACCTAATCCTTGGAGGGTAATTATGACAGTGCAATTTGTAATTTGTCTGTTTGCTTTTCCTTTCTAGGTACCAACGGCTTATTTTATAGAGGCCATAGTTTAGATGTTTTCTAAATTGGTGTTCTAAATAGTTTTGCATGAAGCCCAACATGCCGACGCTAATTAGCGGCTAATATAGGGGTTCACTCTGACTGACGTAAATAAACAAATGACTGACATTACTCTGTGCTGAACTGACACCTATATGATATTCACTGTATACTGATCTATGTTCACGCCATGCTATGTTCTTATGTTTGTGATTCTTGCATTAATGAAATCTTATCACAGTTGTCATATCGTGTCAATGCTCTTATGCATCTTGATTTTGAGATTAACTCTTCTGCTCGTAGATTGTAATCAATAGGGAATAAAATTCATAAAACTCTATCAAAAGGTGTGGTTATTCATGGCTGAAAGGTCATGGTCGCGTCGACAATTTGATTAATGTCTTTAACCAAAGTAAAGTGCATTGTGGTGGTGAATATTGATGACATTATTGATATATTGCTTGACATATTGATCAGTTATCTCATCCTACGGTGTCTCACCACTGGGTCACAAGATTCATTGGCCTAAAATGAGTCCTAATGTGTAATAAATTAACATAGAAGGACGCGTTATCAATAGCATTTTCATTAATCTAGGAATTTCCAATTCCTGCAGCTGTAAATCACCTGTTCAGAATGTGCCAACTGCTGCCCTGTGATTCAGAAAATCTGCTGCCCCCCAATTTGCTTACATTTAGACACTTGGCATTTCACAGCTGCCTGAAAGCACACGTCTGACATAATGTTAGCTGTTGGTAGTTTGTGAACTGTAATGTCTCTATTATTTCTACATGTCTTGGAACTGTATTTTTATTTCATACTCCCTCTGTCTTAATACAAAGGTACCACCACATATCAAAAATTTAAAAAAAAAAGATACCAAAACTGTTAGACTTGACATCCTTGCCATTTTCTCTCCTAACTTTTTGCCTCTTTGTCCCAGGTTGTTGATGTGTGCTGGACTCTGTTTTTGCTGTTCTTGTTATTCTGGGCTCTTTACCACTGCTATCCAGTACAAAAGTGCAAGTGCTCCTATGTAAAATCTATGTGTAATTGGCTTTCCATGATTGGCATATTTGATTTATTAATAAGTCCCTAGTACAGTGCACTAGAGGTGCCCATGGCCTGTAACTCAAATGCTACTAGTGGGCCTGCAGGACTAGTTGCGCCACCCACATTAGTAGCCCTGTAAACATTGCTCGGACCGGCCACTACACTGTCTGTGTGTGCAGTTTTGAAACTGCCAATTCGACTTGCCATGCCTAAACCTTCCCTTTTTTTTACATGTAAGGCACCCCTAAGGTAGGCCCTAGGTAGCTCCATGGGCAGGGTGCAATGTATGTTTAAGGAAGAACAAATACTGAGGTGTTTTATATGTCCTGACAGTCAAATACTGCTAAATTCGGTTTTCACTGTGCAAGGTGTATCACTTTCATAGGTTAACATGGGGGCTGCCTTTAAATGTTATTAAAGTGCAGATTCCCTTTGGGAGCAGATAGAAATTTAAAAATACATCTTTTAGTAAAGTTTGTTTTTAGATTGTTTGTTTGAAAATACCACTTTTAGAAAGTAGGCATTTTCTTGCTTAAACTATTCTGTGACTCTGCCTGTTTGTGGATTCCCTGTCTGGGTCGATTTGACAGTTGGGATGTTTGCACCTCTCTCTAGACAGTGACACAAAGGGAGCTCGGGTGTAGCCTGCATACTTCAAAGGACAAAATGGGTATAAGAAGAGCACCCAAAACCACAGACTTTAGAACACTTCTGGAAACTAAGAGGAACCTTTGCCTGGAGAAGAGCTGAAGAGCTGAGGAAGAAGAGCTGCCCTGAATGTGTCTGTGCTTTGTAGAGCTATTGTGGATTTTTGTCGGTTTGGTCTGGTTTTGTTTAGATAAATATTTTCTATTTTTCTAAAACTGTGTTGTGTCATTCTGTAGTGTTTTCATTATGTTACTGTGTGTGTTGGTACAAATACTTTACACCTAACACTCTGAAGTTAAGCCTTCTGCTCGTGACAAGCTACTAAGGAGGTGAGCGGGGGTTAGTTGAGGGTGATTCTCTTTTATCCTGACTAGAGTGAGGGTCCTTGCTTGGACAGGGGGTAACCTGACTGCCAACCAAAGACCCCATTTCTAACATCCTTGCGCTGGTTGTATTTTCCCTTCGAAATAGAAAAGAGTTAATTTCAGCCAAAATAGTTTATTATGTTCAATACACATAACTATTAAAATGTTTTCATTTTTGACAGAAACAAAGCCATTTGTAAAATGAATTGGATCTTATTAAGAATAGACCGTCAGGAAAATGATCAGTTGCTCAAAAATAAATCAAATTGGTTTGTTCAAAAACCAAGCGGAATATTTACAAGGAATTGGCTAAGGTCAGGGCTGCAAGTCTTTTTGCTGTGCTATCCTGTGCCAATTCAAAAGGGAAGACATGGACCATATTCACAAGATATGGTGCATTGTTTTCCTTTCAGCCAGAGCCGGCACACAATTTTGTGCCTAGCCCCAATGCTGGCACCATGGTGCAAGTGTGTCTGCATTGTTGGCTGGATTGTCTTTGTGCAGGAAGGGGCACCTTTCTGCACAAACACAATCCATGGAGGATTTCATCTTTCTGTGTGTGCTGCAGAATGCAGCACACATAGAAAGAGTTAAAAACTAGGCAAAATAAAGATATTTCTCCTTGTTATGCCTCCCCTGGGGAGGCATGCAGTTTGGCACATTTCCAGTGTTAGACCTGATAGCCTTAGGGTGGTCACCCGTCAACTTTTTGCCTGTCTCCCTCCACTTTTCTGACACAGTTTTTGCTGGTTTTGGGACTCTGCGAACTTTACCACTGCTAAGCAGTGCTAAAGTGCATTTGCTCTCTACCTTAAACATGGTAACATTGGTTCATTACCAATTGACACATTTGATTTACTTGTAAGTCCCTAGTAAAGTGCACTACATGTGCCCAAGGCCTGTAAATTAAATATTACTAGTAGGTCTGCAGCACTGATTGTGCCACCCACATATGTGGCCCCTTAACCATGTCTCAGGCCTGCCATTACAAGGGCTGTGTGTGCAGTTTTACTGCTACTTCAACTTGGCATTTACAAGTACTTGCCAAGCCTTAAATTCCCCTTTTTCTGCATATAAGTCACCCCTAAGGTAGGCCTTAGGTAACCCATAGGGTGGGGTGCTATGTAGGTAAAAGGCACGACATGTACATGTGTGTTTTATATGTCCTGGTACTGGAAAACTCCTAAATTTGTTTTCCACTACTGTGAGGCCTGCTCCTTTCCTAGGCTAGCATTAGGACTGCCCTCATATATTGTTTGAGTGGTAGACTGTGTTTATAAAGGAGTAAACAGGTCATATTTAGTATGACCAGAATGGTAATATCAATTCCTGCTTATTTTTGAGGTTGGATTTTATATTACTATTTTTTAAATGCCACTTTTAGAAAGTGAGCATTTCTCTGCACCTAAAATCCATCTGTGCCTTACAGCGAGTCTCCAATCAACGTTTGGGCTGGACCAGTTGACAGCTTCCTTGTGCATTTTACCAAGGCAACCACAAACACAGGACACTCAGTCAAACCTGCACTCATCTGCATACTAAATGGGTCTTCCTGACCTAGAAGAGTGGAAGGCCTCACTCTTACATTTCAAAGCCTAGTGGCATGCCCTCACACAATGGACTTCCAAATCCCCTACTGGGACCCTGGCAGACAGATCTGTACTGAAAGGGGAACGTGTGCACTTCAAAACCACCCTTTGATTTCTCCCCCACTTCAAAGGCATTTTTGGGTGTATAAACTGGGTCTCTGACCCCACCAACTCAGACACATTTGGACCTGAACCTGCAACTTGTCAAGAGGAGCTGCCTGGCTGCCCAAAGGACTCATCTGAACTGCTTTGCTGAGAAGGACTGCTGCCCTGCTGTTACCCTGCTGCCCTGCTGCCCTCTGATTTTGTTGAGAAGTGCCCTTCAAGGGCTTGGATTGAGCTTGCCTCCTCTTTCTGAAGTCTGAGGGCCAAAAATACTTCATCTCTTCAGGAAACTCCTTGTGCGTCGAAAATCAATGCATAGACTGCTGGAAACGACACATAGCCGTCTTGCGACCGATAAATAGATGCACAGCTGAACCGTAATGATGCAGCCCGACTTCCCGAGTGAAGATTCAATGCAGCGCCTACCTTACAACAGAAAATTCTATGCACAGCCCTACTGATCGACGCACAGCCATATGGAATGAGGCAACGATTCCCTGAGTAGAAAATGGATGCAGCATCTGCAATGCAACAGAAACTTTGGCGCATTGCCCTACCAGATCAATGCAATGTCTGTGACTTTTTCCAGCGCGCCCCGGATCTCCCTGCATCATCCCTGGGTGTCAAAAAGATCCCCGCATCACAGTGAGGAACATGTCTGCGTGCAGAATAATTATGCAAGCACCTTGCAGCGTGGAAAGAAATGACACATCATCTATGCAGCTTTGGAGAATCTGATGCGCACCCTATTTTTCCACGCATCTTCTCCTCTGCGGTATCCGTGCATGTTATTTTTTGATGCAATCCAGGTACTTTGTGTCATCAAGAGACAACTGTTGATTTCTAAGATTTAAGCCTCTTTTTAATCTTGTAAAAGTGATATGTCAACTTGTGCTTATTGAATCCTAATCGTTTTGACCTTATTTTATTCTGATAAATATCAACTATTTTTCTAAACCTCTGTGGTGTATTATTGTGGTGTTTTCACTGTATTACTCTATGATTTATTGCACACATACTGTACACATTGTCTTTCAAGTTAAGCCTGACTGCTCTGTGTCAAGCTACCAGAGGTTGGGCACAGGATACTTCGGATTGTGTGTGACTTACCCTGACTAGTACTGTGGTCCATACTTCGACAAGGATGTATACCTCTGCCAACTATAGACCCTATTTCTAACACCCAAGTTCACAGATCCTTGTAAAACTGGGAATGCATCAAGAGCTATGGGTGTTGCATGGAAAACCCACTGCAACACCCAGGGAATACCCTCCTGACTCAGTGTAAGGCAAACCAGCAACTTGTGCTGCGTTGGCTTACACCATATCTACGAGGCCATGAAAAGCCATGCAAAGAGGCTTTATCTGTCTGCACTCTGCACTGCTGGAGCATCATAAAAAATGACTCACCAGGGGTGCAAAGGTCTTGTAAATAAGCCCCAATTGTTTCCCTGTTAAATAAAAAAATCTAAATTCAGAGGACAAAATTCAACAGTTTTCAGTGTGGTATATTAGCTCATTTAGTTGATTTCAAGTATGTATGACCTGGAAAATGCAGTGGTCCATCCCATAAAGTTGATATAAAGTTGAACATGTAGTCTTCTTTCACTTATGTTACATAATGACCAATTTACAGTGTTCTTTACACACCTAAGTTAACTTTAAGAATGCAAAAATTGCATTTTAAGCCATCTGTACTAGTTCTCTTTATGTTTGGATACCATGAGGTGGAATCACCCATTTTCTCCAGTTTAGAAATATCTTTCCCTCCAATAATAAATTACTAATTGTCTTCCCCTACACTGCATTAATTATAGGAGTATTTCTTTTGTTAGGCTCCCTGAAAAGGTACTTTTATCTCTCTTTCACAATAATAAATCTGCATGCATTTGCAAAACGGTTAAATTATTTGAAAACGTGGTGAGAAGACCCCCACATGTAGCAGTATCTGCTGTAGGTTGCCTACCCTGAAGCACCCATTGTACTATTCAAATGTGTGAGGCTGGAAATTCATTGTAATTATGGATTTTGCATTGGAATTATACCTCATAATGCAAACTTCGACAAATGCAGTGCAGAATTTCCTATCACAATATTTTTGCACATGTAAACATGTGTCAATCAAGTCTGCCCTTTCTCGATTCCCATCTCGCTTCTCTTTCTCCTTCTCTTTTTTCTATCTCTCCCACACATAAAAAGACAGTCACGTTCTGTTTTAAGATACCGTAGGATTTTTTAAGCTAAAATATATTCTCACAAATTGATTCTGAATGTATAAACGTTGTCCTTTGACCCCTCATGTGCTCTTGCGCCTCTTTCGTTCCTCTCTTTCTCACGCGCGTGTGGAGACACACACACACACACGTTCTCTCTCACAGCAGATGTTTTTTTATGTACGTTTTTGACACTGCATCAATGAAGGGCCGTAACATGATAATTAGATTCTAATGGGGTGAGAGTTGGACCTCAGGTTTTTGGCCTCCGAGCTGAACAGTTATAATTTCAGCTGGTTTCATTTTAGGTGAAAGAGATGCCAATCAATGTGAAAATAAATTAATAGTGGGAACAAGGTGCTATGATTAATATCGCTGGTGCTGACTGAATTCCGCAGTGACTTCAGGTAAATAACAGCGTTAAATTCACAAAATGTAAATGAATCTGCATTCTAGCCACCGATAAACATACAGTTTTAATTAACTGAGTCAATAGTATGCCAATTCCATTTAGTTGCTAGCTATGTGCTTGTGTTACAATTATTCAAATTACTGTTTTGCTGTGGAGGCAGCTGCAAGGTCTCTGAATGGCACTAAAGGCAGAGTCTTCATCTTAGTCCTCCAAAATAACATCTAGTTCCACTGTCTGAAATGCACATTCATAGAAAACCAGTTTACTAGGAAACAATTTAATAGAAATACAGCTACCTCATAAATAACGAAAGAAAAACATAAAATAAGTTAACAATTTAATATCACTTTACTTAGGAACAAATTTGCTTTACAAACAAAAGAAATTAGTATTCCCATAGTGTCTCCCAAAACAGGGACTTCGTTTTAATATTATTATTAAGGTGGAAAATAAAGTTACGGAGGCAAAGTTAGTTTGAGGCAAGGTGCGTACAAGTTTAGAAGGAGAATGAGGGATTGTCCTGCAAAAAAAAGAAAGAAAGAAAAAAGTGAAACAGAGGGGGTCTATGGGCAGGTGTGAAAATTGACTTAATTTAAAAAACAGATGAGTAAGGAGACTGCAAAGGAGGGGCGAGAAGAGGTGGAAAGAGAAGGAATGGAAGAGAAAACAGGTAGTGCTGAAAGTGACGGAGGGCAGGGTCCTGGGTAACCCCATGAAACATCGATTTCTACAAATAAATGAAATGCCATTCAGTGAGCATTTTATGATATGCAAAGTGTATAACAAGCTGTTTATGATGGAACAAGAGTTTACATTTCAGAGACCAAAGCCCAGGATGTCATCAAGAACAAATAACAGTTGTTTCACTAGAGAATATATTTTCAGTATGGGCAGGCAATGGCCCTACTTCTTGAATTCTTTGCACATTGAGATCAGAAAATGTGGTAAATTTGTTCACGCAGTGTGTAATCTCTTCCTTTCAATTATAAATCTTTATTTGATCTTGTGACATTCATTGCAGAAACTGCAAGAAATGAAGATTTAGTTATATGGAAATGACGATGTCAACTGTCTGTGCTAGAAATGGAGAAACTACATTCACATAGCACACTTTAGAGTGAAAATCCGTCAGCAGTGACTCCTGTGATAACACTGCAGATGGAGACAGCTCATGATGGGTCTGAAAAAGGTAGAATAGAGCAGCTTGTGTGTGTGAGAGAGATTATTCTTTTCTTACAAAGACACAAAATTCACGGTCGACCTAAATGCTCTGATAGTAGTGAATGGTGTTAGCCTGGGTGGTGGATCTCACAAACCTGGCTTCCTGGCATAATGTAACAAATCAAGATTTTAGTGAAGATGTTTTCATTCACTGGTGGGCGAGTGGCAGCTTGTTCTGGTTCAATAGTTGCTGCCTTTGCATTTGAAACTAGCGGCTCAGCACACCTTTCATGTCTGTTTTTTGTGTGGCCACCTAAATGTCGTTTTTGTAGTATGGGTGGGAGTTGATTGCTGATTTTACCACAATTTTCAGCAGTTGTATAGAGGTGTGGTAGAAGGTCTTCCTGATGCCATGAATCTAAAAGTTTACACCTTTTATCATGGAACTGATGAATTTACTAGAGTCTTGTTTTTGTACTTGACAATTCCCAGCTTTGTAAAGCTGACACTAGATATCTAAGTTTTTAGACTGAGTACTTCATCTCTAATTCTTTGCCTATACAAAATTGTCTACTGTTAGTGTATGTATTGCCTTAATTGGTTCAAACTGAATAAGGACAATGTGAAGAGTTTGTTGGCTGGTCCTAGTTCGCCAAATCTTTTACATTCCCACTCAGAAGTTGGCTGTGGCCTGTGCCTGCCCACCTCTAAAAAAACGAAAAGCTTGTAGGGTAAGATCAACACAGCTCTCCAATTCAAATGAACAAACAAGTGGTATCAGGGGCTCACCTTGCTCTTTCTACCTGCGTCAGTTCAGGCAGATTCTGCCCTATCTCTAGCCCCAGAGTAAAATTTCAGCTGTAGCAGGGGTGATCAGTTCTACAAAAGACTCCTGCAACTGCCTGCATCTACCTACCTATAAAGCACTGCTGGATTGGCTCCTATACAAGCAAAAGCAAGAAGCTAGACTTTATGTATTCTACTACCTCTACCCGCCAGCAGATTTTACACTGGCATCTCATCTGTAAATACACAATCCTTAAATTGTAACCAACTAGCTTTATACGAGACTTCTCACACATTTATCTCGTACAGACTAAAGTGTAACCTTACTGAAGGTATGCTTCATTTTTCCAAGTTTTTTCTGCTACAAATTTTCAAATGACACAAAGCTTTGAAGGGTGACCCAGTTTTTCAGTGTGAGCACGCATGTTCTAGAACAACCTTCCAGGCAGGGGCGGCTCCTTCACTAAGGTAATAGTTCCACTATCCTTTCAAGTTTAATCTGCTGGCTCAGCCAGCAGTGCAGGGAGGGGTGGGGCTGAGCCACAGGAAGTGGGGGGAGGAGGGGAGAGTGCACTAAGTGCGTTGGTTTGTTTGGCTGGTCAAACACACATGAACACTCAGATTTCTCCAACCCAGCTGGAGAAATTGCACAGATCCCAGGCTTGTGTCTGAGTGGCAGTGACTGCCACTCAGATCAATCCTTACGCTGCTTACATGCTATGTTTAGCATGTAATCAGCGCCAGGATTGCTGAGGAACCAGTGCTGGTGTCCCAGGAAATGCTGGGATACCACATGAAGGTAAGAGGAGCACGAGGTGGCAGAAGACAGAGACAGCGGTAAGGTACGATTTTTTATTTATTTTCCTCCCTCTGCTTCCGTCCTCTCCCCCCATGATTCCCTCTCCCTAACCTCCACCCCACGCCTTGAGATTTGCAGCCACTGCCGCTGCTTCCAGGCCATCTTCAGTTCTGCTCTAAAGATTTGTCATTACATAAGCAATTAAATACTTTTTTGTTCTAATTTCTCCTTGTTTTTTCACTCAGTAGCACTCATTCATCGAATCTGAGTCAGGGATACCGAGGGTATATGTAGCACTTTGGAAACCCATTTTAACAGCATAACATTATTCCAAGCTTCGTAACACTGAGACTAGGTACAGGACTAAAGTAGGAATGTATCATAAATTCTAAAGAAACAAAAATTGAAGAGCTGATGGCATTCTACAAATCTGATTTTATTCAGCACAAAATAAAACAATATTATTGAAGGTCACATCAAAAGGAGTCTAACGTATTTGTTTATTGAGTAACAAGTATTGTGGTCACTTTCTGAACCAGGTCCACTGACTGCTTTTCAGTGGTTTGTTCGTTATTACCTAGATCCTGACAAACAAATATCAAATTTGATATCTTCTGCAATGATGCAATAAAAGATACAATAAAAGAATATAATTTTCTAAGCTGGCGCACAGTTCTTTATTTTAGAGGAGTGAGGTTAGTTCCAGTGGCAATGGCTAAAGAGTGAACAAAGCCTTTTCTGGATAGACCTTTGGCATGGCTGTGGTGTGAGAAACCAAGAAGTTCCAGACACTGAAGGCTAGCACCTTGACATATTTAACTGCATTTTGATTCACTTGAATTTGGTGTGGTGTTCTGCTGAGCTTCAAGCTATGTATGCGCACAGCAAAGCTAGGTAATTAAGAATTAAAATGTATCACCATGGGGATCGAATCCAAAATCATCATTTTCAAGCTGTTGATCCCTGGACAGCTGAGACAGGAGAAACATTCCCCAATGGAATTTGTTTTTTCAGCAGTGCTTCCACCCTCAAAATGAGTTCATTCCATCTCAGCACCAAGTTTCCCCACCTTATATACCATAAACAAACCCAAGAGGAAGGTTCTGGTAACCTTCCCCTTCCCTTCGAGTAAGTTGTGAAATTCAAGCACTGACTGTACTTGGTCTGTGTCAAAAACACGCAAAAGAACTTGCAAGGCCCCAATGCTCATTCCTGAGACAGAGTCGTACCTTTCTCTGCTGTAAACATTCTTATCCTGGAGCACTCTTATCACCTCCGCATTCCCTACTATATGTTCCCTGCCCTGGTGAGAAGAGCAAAAAGCATGTTCAGTGTAGAAAACAAGCTGTGCGTGGAAAAATACTTGTGCCACTGATGTGATGCCATTTGGAGCTAAGCTCAGCACAAAATGGAGTCAATGGTCAAGATGTAGTCAGTGGTTAAATGCAGATAGCAATACATGTGGGTATAGTGAGGAACATGATTCTTTAACTTATGCTGTTTATTCAGTTGATTATCAATAGTGACGTTGGTTCTCTCAGTAATGCAGTACAGATGCATGCAGATGCAGGCATGTGTACCATTAATGTACTGTTCCCCGCAAGATTCTAAATTTAAGATCATGAATCTTGAACACAAGAGTGTAAAGTGCTAAATAACAATATTTCCACCATTTTAGCCAGGCCAGACTGATGGTATGCATTCTTTGTCTCTCTGAAGGGAAATGCCAATTCATAACCTGATTCACAAAGCAACTTATTGTCATGGATCTGAGCTTCAGGACCCTTATTGTCCGATGCAATCTTCTACCCATAAAGCAGAAAGCTGTTTTATCCCTGTTGGCCAAATGCAAGGGAGAAGCATGTCAACTCACTGTGCAGGGAGCAGTTTAGCATTTCTGTCTTCTGGAGCTATGTCAGCACACGGCAGGGTGGGTTGGACTTCTGGGTCATGTGGTATTTAGACCTGGGTCAGAGAACCTGACAATGCTTTTTCTCACATCCCATTCACCAGAGAACCTTTGTTTGATATTCCAGGATCAATCAGGAGCTCCCTCGTTCTACTTTATGTAGGGAGCTTTCGCGCTTCACTCTTTTTATTGAATAATCTTTTGGCAGCATTTGCTCTGGCTGCATGTTGCTACTGGTCCGCTACTACCTTCTAGCACTTTTGTAGCAGCAAAAAACCTTTCTTCTGTCTCATCTATGTGACTACACACACTTGGAGCGAACCCTTATTACTTTATTTCGTCAATGTGCTGGAGCGCTACTTCTTCCAAATTGATTGCACATCTGAAGTGCTTAGTTGGGAATTTCCTGGCATGCACTTGGAGCACAGCAGTAATACTTTAGTTTGTCAATGTGCTGGAGTGGCTCACCCATAATCTAGTATTGCACATGCGATGGAGCACTACTTCTAGTATAGTGCTTGCACACACATGAAGTGCTTAATTGAGCATTTCCTGGCATGTGCTTAGAGGTATTTGTCTATTGTTTTGTTTGCCTATGTCCTGGAGCGCTTCAACTAATATTTTGTTTGCCTATGTGCTGGAGTGTTTCAACCATTATTTTGTTTGCCTATGTTCTGGGAGATCAGAGTCTGTTATTTGTTTCCGTACATGCCTGGAGTGCTGCATTCATCTTTGCTTCAATCACTCTTGGAATGCTTATTGAGGAACAGCATCTTTCAAGCATTTGGAGAACTCTCCCTGTTTGGTATCAACTGAGTGGTTTCCTGGATTTCATGACTATCTAACACATCAAACCAGTAATCCAGAATTGTTTCATCACCTCAAATCTATACCCAACATCTCATTTCACATTAGCCCCTATTTTATCTTGTGAAGCCAAACATGTAGACAAATTCAATTGACAGTTGTAAACATTCTACTAGTCTGTGTTACCACACAAAAAAAGGTATACGGAGTTTACCTGAAACAATAGGTGAACTAGTCATGCTTCAAAATGTACGTCTCTTTCAAAGAGCAGATAGCCTAGAAAACCAAAAAAAAGTTAGTTTTTAGAACTGAAACCCTTATTTATCACTAAATGGCATGTTTCATCTTCCGGCTCCTCCTCATACCACTAGCATAAAAGGGAGTAGTGTAGGCTGCAGCTCTACAATAAACAGAGAAAAGAACTTAAGAATGGTAATTCAGATGTTACTCCAATGTGACCTGCATAGTGTTGGCGAAGGTGAACAGAGTGTAAGTGAGAAGAACATGACAGGAAGTCAAAAATATCGCACAGTGGACTTGACCTGTGTTCATAAGTTCCCCATGAAGCCATTAAAAACACAAGAGGGGATGTGATTTCACCACATACATGATAATATGGTCAACATGTTTCTGCCAATCCTAATGACCCTAAAAGGGTGTGTGTGGCATTCTGCAGGACCCATAACTTGACCTTCTCACTCTGTGATTAAAGTATGTGTGAAAGAGAAAACAAGGAAAACCAATGCACATAAATTCAGGGATACAAATGCTAGTCCATTATCAATGTGGATTTGGCCATTGTTGTCAGCATCTGCAAAGGTAGGATATACCTGACTGGCCAATACTTAGACAGACCCAGCAAAGTTCCAAGGGTCCATTGCCAGCAAGGACATTCTGTCTGTGGTGAGGAATGCTCCAAACTTTGAATCTTGTGTTATTCCTGTCAGCTTTAGGGTGGTCTCCCCCCAGACTTTGTGGCTTCCCCCTCCATTGTTTGCTGATATTGTTTTTTGCTGGCCTTAGGACTCTGAACACTTTACCACTGCTAACCAGTGCAAAGGTGCATGCGCTCACTCCTTATCACATGGTAATATTAGCCTATACCCAACTGGCATTTGTAATTTACTTATAAGTCCCTACTAAAGTTCCCTATATGTGCTCAGGGCCTGTAGATTAATTGTTACCAGTTGGCCTGCAGCACTTATTGTGCCACACACTTAAGTATTCATTTAAACAACGCAGCCTGTGTGGGCAGTTTTAGAAATGCCATTTCAACCTGGCAAAATAAACCTTTTGCCAGACTCAAACAGTCATTTTAAATACATATAAGCTACCATTATGGTAGGCCCTGGACAGCTCAGAGGGCATGATGCGGTATGTTTAAAAAGTTGGACGTGTACTTTTAAGTTTTACAAGTCCTATTAGTGAAGAAACTCTTAAATTCTTTTTTTCACTACTGTGAAGCATGCTTCTCCCATAGAATAACCTATCACATGTATTAAGCTGTAATGTCCAAATGGGCACAGGTTGCAGGTTCATGTTTGGTGTGTTTGGAATTGTAATGAAAAATCCTCTCTTATGATATGTGTGCTCCTCTGAGACAGCCACAGACAATAGAGGGCTGAGGTGTACCTGGATGGGCCATCACAGACAGGAAGGGAGGTCAGAACTGTGCACAGTCTTACTTAAACTTGAATAGATTGTGTCCTGCCTCATTACAATTGACTGAATACCCCCTGTAGTTAGTCTAGAGTGGGGAAGCCAGGAAGCCTGTAGACCTCAAACCTCTAGACGTTTTTCCCACTTCAAAGAAAGAACCAAGGTATAAATATTAGACCTCAGGCACCAACTCTTCAGTGTACTTCTGGATCTGTAGAGACTCTGCCAGGAGGAAGTACTGTTGTGCTGCAGAAAGGGCTGCCACTCTGCTAGACTGCTACCCTGCTGGTTTGTTGGCCTGCTGCCCTCCTGCCTGAGTTGGAGGGTCTGCACTTGAACCCAGGACTCCCAGAGTGACTTCAAGGGCTAGTCTGCTGGCCCCCTATTCATGGCCACAGGGATATCACAGACTCCCACCCACCTTCACCAGAACCCAGATCCAGCTGATGCAAGCCCCGGACCCCCAATTGGTGCTCCTTGGATTCTGAATCCTTGGTGTGGCCTAAGAGAAGCCGAATTAAAGCTTTTGGGGTCTTCACAACCTCAAACAGGCCTGCAGGCACCAAAATCATGACACTCACATAGCCTGCCAACGCGGAGATCTGTCAGCCAAACTCTTCATGCTACAGCCTTGATCACTCATAGAGCATACCATCAAGAAGCACGGCCACATCACTTGCTACGACAACAAGATCTTCCTGCTACAGTGATGCTCACCCACAATGTCAGGCCTGCTCTTCATGCTACATTGATGACCGTCCGTGACGCTTATAATCACAAAAAGGGTATGGGGTTCACTAGTGATAAGGAGCTGTGGTCCACAGGAGATTATCCAGGGGCTCCTAGACCTCAATGGGTGTAAAATTGGAGTGTGAGTGCTGTGAGGTGGTGATGGGTAAGGGGAGGGTATTTCCTTTACAGACTAGGTGGTCTCACACACTATGGGGGTCATTCCGACCCCGGTGGGCGGCGGGTGCCGCCCGCCGGGCGGAGACCGCCAGAAGACCGCACCGCGGTCAAATGACTGCGGCGGTCATTCTGACTTTCCTGCTGGGCGGGCGGGCGACCGCCAAAAGGCCGCCCGCCCAGCGGGAAAGCCCCAGCAACGATGAAGTTGGCTCCGAATGGAGCCAGCTGAGTTGCTGGTGTGCGACGGGTGCAGTGGCACCCGTCGCGATTTTCAGTGTCTGCTTTGCAGACACTGAAAATCTGAATGGGGCCCTGTTAGGGGGCCCCTGCAGTGCCCATGCCAGTGGCATGGGCACTGCAGGGGACCCCAGGGGCCCCACGACACCCATTCCCGCCAGCCTCTTCCTGGCGGTGTAAACCGCCAGGAACAGGCTGGTGGGAAGGGGGTCGGAATCCCCATGGCGGCGCTGCTTGCAGCGCCGCCGTGGAGGATTCCCTGGGGCAGGGGAAAACCGGCGGGAAACCGCCGGTTCCCCTTTTCTGACCGCGGCTTTACCGCCGCGGTCAGAATTGCCCCAGAAGCACCGCCAGCCTGTTGGCGGTGCTTCCTCTGTCCCCGGCCAGGGTCAGAATGACCCCCTATATAGTGTCATGCTTCATCATTTGACTACCCAGCCCCACCCAGGTAGGACAGTGCCACCTGGGCGGACTCAACCTCACCGTTAAAGGAACGGGAGGGAGTGCGTAAATTATTATTTATCTGGAATAAGTGGGATCCAGCTAAGCTAGTGGAAGATATAAAAACACCTAGGCAGTTACCGGTGTGCAATCTACACTTTTAATAGTGGTGTCTGCTGGTGTATTAAAAACAAGGGTGGGACACCAGGGTGAGAGTAAGGACTCACTGGGTCACCTATCTAAAAAATGGCCGACATGTTTCTGCCCTCTACAATGAGCCAAGGAAGGTCTGGGGGCATTCTTCAGGGCCTAGGATCCCTCAACCTCATGCAATGCAAAGACAAACATCCAACACTCAATAAGAGAGTGGGAAAGGAATTATAATAAATGAAGGGGCCTACCTGTGGCGAGGAACTACCTAGCGGAGGCCTGGAGGAACAGAAATGTGATTAACGTATTGTGAAAAACAGCAACACAGCACAGCAAAACACACACAGAGGGGTGGCACAGCAAGCCAAAGTCATGCAATGTATGCGGTGAAACAAATATCTACAGAGAATATAGTATCTTACCCCACATCTAAAGGCTACTGGCCTCAGATTCCAGGAGAGGGAGTGTCCCCTTATAGTCACACTCTGGGGGAAGAGGAAAGACGCTTCCCTGCTGCTCGCAGGCCCCTTAACTGCAAAAAGAACTCTTTTTGCAATACTCAGAAGGTAGCTTTTCAGCTGGACTAACCTGGTCCCTGTATCTGACCCATGCTTCATTGCGGTAGGCCTGAACTTGTGACTTTCTACCAGTCTCACATGACTGGAAAGCCAGAAGGGGTGCTTTGGGCTTTTTGGTGCTATTTTCAACCACATCCTTAAAACTGCAAGTCACCAGTCCTACTGTTTGGATTTTTAATATTTTGGTCTTATTTTAGTTATTAAAATCTACTCCATTTTTCTGCTCCTTTGTGCTATCTGTAGGAAGCGGGCTCTTAAACAGCATACCATAAAGAGGTATGCTGTGTAAAGAGTCCAGGTATCACCTTAGAATTGGACAGGGTTTTCCCTAAAAGTCCCAAATGCTCTATTTGTGGTAGGGTGGTTGAGCAGCTTAGGTTAATTTAAGGGGAGTGTTAGACATCTTCTGCATACATCGAGTCAATAAAGGACACACCCACACTCAATAAGGTGATCCACACCAATTTAGAAAAATAACACATATTTTAGATGTTTTTTAATGCCAAGAACTTCGTCATTGGACAACTACTTTTTAAGTTAGAAGTTTTGAAAAGTACAGCAAATACATTTGCATTGACTTTTATATGGTAATATTATCCTATGGACAAAGAAGCATATACTGCATATGGGTACATAGCAATGACCTACAGGACTGTTCTTCTGGATTTAAGGTACATATGGGGCAATCGCCAAGGCTGCACCAACAAGCAGACTCAGTCGGATCTGGGGCATCCAGGTGCAGAGGTGATTTTCAGCGTTGAGTGCCCTAATGTTATGCTATGGGAAAGAAACATATACTGAATATATGTACTTGGCAACGACTTACAGGACTGTTCTTCTGGAGTTAAGGTAAGTGTAGGGCAAGGTCCAAGACAGCACCAACAGGTCACCTCACCCAGCTGCCAGGCATCCGGATGCACAGTTGCTTTTCAGCATTGGGTGGACTAATATTATCCTATGGGAAAGAAATATGTCTTGAATACAGGAAATTAACTGCAAATTATGGTATTGTTCTTCATGACTTAAAGTAACTATGAGGCAAGCAGGCCATCTTGGTTAGCTCTGAGGCATCTGGGTGCAGACGTGCTTTTCTGCATCAGGTGCCCCATCAAAGTCAATGGAGAATGGTCTGGTTGAAAAGATGCTACAAGCAGGAACTGGGGGGCCTGTCCGGGTGAACCCACAGGGGGCTCAGGTCTTGAGGGTCTTGGGCCTGCAGGGACACCATCGATCCACTTGAATTCAGGGTGGCAGACTTGTGTCCTGTGGTGCTTTGTCTGGCAGGGTTTGCACTGCTGAAGACTCTCAGTTTTGTATTTGCCTGTGGAAACAGGCTGCAGGCATGGACTGGTGGATCAGTCCTGCTAAACCCAAATGGAGGCTCAGCTCTTGAGGGTCTCTAGGTGCAAGGGACACTGTTGGTTCTCATGGACTCGGGCTGTGGAGCTCGGGGGCAGAGGTCTTTGGTCCAGTGGGTTGCGGCGGTAAGAAGCACTTGGTTTTTGGTGCCTACAAGAAGCAGGGAAGTACCTCTGCTGCTCCACAGGAGATACTGACTGTTTGGAATAGTGCTGGCTGTCCTCCCAGGCTTTTGGAGGACACACAGTGGCAGGACAAGTCATCACACTTTTCGGGAGTAGGAGACAGGCCGGTAGGGTTGCCACCAAGTCAGTAGCAGAACCTCAGTTCTAACTCCTTTAGCTCTTCTTTGTCCTTCGTTTGGAGTCAGTCGAATCTGAGTTCCTAGTGTCAGGGGGCCACCTAAATACTGACTTTAGGGGCTTTAAGGGAGTGAAGTGTAGTAGCCAAAAGGCTACCTACTCCTGAGGTCACTATACCCCCTAGACAATCTCTTCCTAGGTAATTCTACCACACAGAAGATGGTGGAATTATTTTTGTGTTCACTTCAGGATCCCACCCTAGGGGTATGACTAGCCTGTAAGCAAAAAACACCTCCTGGCTCTCTAATTGTCCCCCTGCCCAGGTGCCAAATTGGACAAGGGCAGGGAATGGCATCCTCCAGGTCTGTTGGAAGCAAGGCTTGCATATCAAAAGTTGTGTGCTCTTTGAAGCTCCCTGCTGTGACCTGCTTATTTACTAGCATGCCTGGTGAAGGAGGTGTAAACAGAGCAGTCATTGTTTCTGACCTCAGAGAGCAGAGCTCTCATCTCCTAGGGGGTCATAAAGTCATCTATGATGGCAGACTGGCCAGGACCAGTCAGCCAGCACACTAGAGGGCTAGTAGGTTTCAGGGGGTACCTCTAAGGTACCCTCTGTGTGCAGGTATTAATAAATCCAACAATGGAATCAGTGCAGGTTTATCAATATGAGGTGTTTGATACCAAACACCATAGGTTCCAGTGAAGCCACTATGTAGCTGGGAAACTCATTTTGACCAGTGCCAATACATACCTTCAGATGGCTTTCCTGCTCACTTGCAATATCTAGCAATGAACTAGACATTATAGGGGCATATCTGCTTATGCAAGTATGTCCACACACTTGCTACAATGTACCCTGCCTTAGGGCTCCAAAGCCTGCTATTGAGGTATTCTACATATAGCCCATGCAGTGTCTTTGGCATGGCACACCAAATTGTGCCATGTTATGTTCTTACTTATGGTTTGCACCATGTCACAGTGCCTGCAATGGCAATCTATGTGGAATTTGTGTGTGGGTCCCTTAGGGTGGCATAAGATATACTGCAGCATTTAGGGACCCTCTTTAGGTACCAGGTACCAGGGATACCATTTAAAAGGGACTTACAAGGGTACTGAAGTCCATTGCAATTGGTTTACAAATACATCACATAGTTTTAAGGAAAGAGCACTGGCACTGAGGTCTGTTTTGCAGGCCTCAGTGCACTGTCAGAGTCGAAAACTAGCATCTAATAGCTAAAAAGGGGGCAAAAAGTAGGGGGACAACTGCAACATAATTCCCTTTTGCTGCATTATCCTTTTGTGGTGTATTTTCACTGTGTTAATGTTTGAAATGTTGCACTAATACTTTACACATTGTTTCTAAATTAAGCCTGACTCCTCTGTGTCAAGCTACCAGAGGGTTGAACATAGGTTAATTTAGTGTTGGTGTGTGGCTTATCCTGACAAGGACTGTGGTTGCTGCTTGATAAAGGTTTTACACCCGCTACCAGTAATCCAGTATCTTACATCTTGCATCCCACAATTGGGTCATGACCCACATTTTGGGAAAAGCCGCTCTAGAGGGTTATGTCACTATTTGGTTCCGTTTTTTACTTGTAACTTAGAATGGGTTTTTCTATGGATGAATGTTGAAATTCTTTTAATTTAAATTCCTTTCTTTGATATGCTTGGCTGTTTATTTAAATATGTAAGACTTCTTGTTTTGAAGACTACTGATAGACCTATGTTTGATGTGGTCATTCCTGTCTCGTTATGATGTTTTTTCCAGCTGTGTGATGTTAATGAAATGGGGCACTTCAGGATCAACTAAGGTAAATCCTTTTCAGGTTTATAGCTAAAGTGAGTAGGGTCTGGTTTTGCGTATGGATGTTTTTGCTCTGTTCATCAAAGTGGTGGAGGGCATTATGTCTTCCTCTTTGATGGACAGGGATCTGCCCTTTCTAGAGTGCAACTCAAGCAGTATTTTAAACTCTACGCATTCACAGGTGCCCCTGCCACAGCGGCTTCCTTAAAGGCACTGAAAGTTTGGTGAAGGCTGCTCCTCGACAAGCTTTTTTTTTCAAAAACAAAATGCCAATGTATGAGTTTTCTGTTTTAAAAGATTAACTACTAATGGCGACGGGGTGTGGTTTTGGCTCTGCACAAGATGGCCCCCTGATACTGGAGCTCCTGCTGCACTACGGAAACTTTGAATTGCTGTGTCGTCTAATATAAGAAGAATGAGGTAAATACTTCATACCTCATGTTCTCATAACTAAGACAACTTTTTGGATGTGAGTTGGTGAAGACAACGACCGCTTTCTTCATGCTTTTCTTTAAAGTCTCGATGGCTGTGGTGTTTACGCAGCCACCATTTTGAGACTGCATTTACCAGCTGTTAATAGGGGAAAATGCTTCATTTGATCGGAATTCGCTAAGGATGGATTTTAGCCACTTATGTGAGGTATAATTTTCAAAATTACTTAGGAACTTATTATTCATGCATTTGAGTGACTCATATTCTTCGTGTGGTGAAACTTTCTATACACAGAGACTTCTTTGCTGGTGAAATACCTGCTTGTGCGCTTTTATCTAAATACTAATAGAGATAATCTTTTGGTGAAAGGGATTGTTCTTGGCAAATACTAGGGATACGTTGCTCCTATAGTTTGGAATCAAATGTTTCATGCCCTTGGCATCTAATTATCAATTCTGCAGTTGTATTTCTTCATATGGGAGGACTGAAGAAATTCTCTTATAATTGTAATCTAAAATATACACAAAGGAAGTATATTGTTACTGTAAACCTAAAGATGGATAACCCAACTTCCTCTGAAAGTTGTGCAGTCAACTCATGTTCGTCATATCTCTTCAGCTAACTCAACTGGCAAATCCCAATCACCAATTTGTATGACAAAATGACTTGAACAAAACCCTCCATCCACAAATAAAGCAGTAAATACTACCTCTATGGAATTGCTTTTGGAGGAAATAAGAGTTCTTCCACCATTTGTTGAAGAAACCAATAAGTGACTCCAACAATGGAATATCAAATGGTCTCAAATGGATTCAAGAATTTCTGTAATGGAGCAACATGTATTGGTAGTACAAGATAACTAACAAAATTGTTACCTTGGAAAAGGAAGTTAAACAACTTCAGGAACAGACAGAAGATTTGTAAAATAGAAATAGACATATCAATGTAATTTAAGGATCTATGGATTACCGGAAGGAAATAAAGGTCCAAACCCTGTTGTCTTTTTCAAATCCTTTATACCAAAAATACTGGACTTACCTCCCACCTAGAATTTTAATATACAGAGGGCATACAAACTAGGACCTCGTATTATTAACTCGTCTTCCCCTTCCAAGCCCACAGTAGTAATTGTATTTTTCCTAGCACTCACAGACTTATTAACAGTTCTTGATGCAACAAAATGCAAAAAACAGGTTACTTGGTGTGGTAATAAAGTCTTCGTTTCCCAAGATGTCTCTAATGTCACAGCTCAAAGAAGGAAATCATTTCTCGCACTTAACCCAATTTTTAGATCTCTGGGTGCTCGATATGGTTTGTTCCATCCTTGTACATTCAAAGTCACTTACCAAAATAAGACTACTACTTATGCTCAACCAGCTGATCTTAAGAAATATATTGATCTACATACGTCGTCACACATGGATACTACACCTTCTGATTAAATTCTATTTTATGTTCACATCCATTATTGCCTATTAGTGAAGTCTTTCGAGATATACTGATGTTCTACTTCAAGTTAAGTTCATTTTATTCTCTTTTGACATCTTATTTGTTCTCCCCTTCTGCCTCAGTTTGGTTTTTTTGTGGCAATGCTTCCTTGTGTTGGTGCACCATTGTCATCTGTGTGTCACCAACCCAACATTGTGTGCATTTTTATTTCATCAGGTACATAAAACACTTGTCTTTATTTACATGTACTGTCTCTCTTTTTCATCTCTCATTTGTATCCTTTTTTGTTCATTCTCTCTTTTTTCCTCTTTTCCTATCCCTCCTGGTGTTTGAATATCTATATTTTATTGTTATCTTATTTTTTGTATATGTTGCGTTTTTTATCTGTTCACAATGTACTAATCCTCATTACTTATAATTGTTTGTTGTACGTTTACAATTCAAAGTTATTTCATGGAATGTGAAAGGTTTTAATAATCCTATTAAAAAACAGGGATTTTTATCTCATTTAGCCAAACTTGCCCCTGATATTGTGTTATTACATGAAACACATCTTGATGAAGAAGAAGCTTTGAAACTTTAACAGAGATCCCTGGGCAATGTATTTGTATCCCCTGCTGATAATAAACATCTGCACGAAAAGGTTCTATCACAGGAAGCAGATCAGAAGGGTAGATGGATTATTTTACCTCTTATATTCCAGTCGTTATTTTGAATGTTTATGCCCCCACTCAAAATGATTTACATTTTTGGCCTATGATCTCGTAAAAATGTGCTCTTCCTCGCGGAATCTTTATGGTATAATAATTTAATTGAAGTCAATAGTAGGCCTATTTTTTGGTGCACTTGGAACTCTAAAGGTATTATATGGATTAAACACTTTTTCAAAGGGGATGTTCCTCTTTCTTTTCCTCAATTTCAGCGGAAATTTAACTGCTCCGTCTCATTCCAAAAACGGTTGAACATCTTAATTAATGTAGTGCTAGATTCTCTGATTTCTACACAACTTTAACATACTGTCATTGGCCATCCCACTACTTTGCTTAGTTCAACCCCTAAGGCTTCCACTATTTATAAAGTTTTTTTATCTCCTAATACCAATCGAGCCAAGTCTAAGTCGGAACTCTCATGAAAAAAAACCTGGGAGTTATTTGGGATGTAATTTTTTGTAATAGGATTTAGTTGTGTAAATATAAAATATCTAGGACAGCTAACATCACAAAAACTTTATTTTTTATTTATCACAGCCTTTACTTTACACACCTTTAATGTTTGAAATTTTTCCCCTCCAAATTACCTAAATGTTGTTCATGTGATTTTCCCAAAGCAGATCTGTTACATTTACTATTTTGGTGCCCAAGCACATTAGCTTTTTGGCATAAAATGTGGAAACAATTGGCTCAGATATTCAAATTAGAACACTTTTAATATTTTACATATTATTTTGGGTATTTATCTAGTGAGTTATTTTATAATGTGTCAGAAAACAAAGTGTTTGATATTTTTCTTGCTACTGCTTTTCAACAGATTTTATGTTATTGGAAATGTTCCACTAAACTGTCATATATGGCATGGTGGAATAGTGTTTTGTGTCACCATAAATTAGATACTTTATTTTTACATCAATGTTCTAAGGAGCAAAATGCTCAAGAGTTATGGTTACCATTAACTATTTTTTTTATATAGAAAAGACCTTTCTGTATCTGTGACAGATGGCATATTGTCAAATTTTCATTCTCCCTGAACTTGTCTCTCTGTCCTTCAGACTTTTATTATATTCACTTAGTGCAGATTTATACTTTTTGACGAAAAACTACACTAACGCAGTTTTGCATCAAAAAGTTTAGCGCTGGCTAGCGCCATTTCTTAACGCCACCCGTGCGTCATATTTATACTTTGACACTGGGTGGCTCTAAGAAAAGGTTAGAGTAATTTTTCCTGATGCTAACCATTGCGCCTTGTCGTAAGGCAAAATGACGTTAACACAGGAAAAATGACTCTAATCCGGTTCATGTAAATACGTCGCAAAACGGATATGTGCTGTTTTTCCCCGCAATAGCGTCAAAAAGTGATGCAAAGGGAACAAACAATGCAAAGGAGCCCCAAAATGGATCCCAGAAGCCAGGAGAGACCCCATGGAGACCCCAGACAACCAGGAATCAGCCAGGAGGACACAGCTAAGACCCAGGGGAGAGAAAAAAAAAAGAGGAAGTGTTGCTTCAGCGCAGAGGAGCATGAAATACTGGTGAGAGAGGTGACGGAGCACCAGCATCAACTCTTCATCACCTCTAAATTGCCAACTGGAAGGAGAGAATTAATTTGGCAACAGATTGTGGACAAGATTAACAGTGTGGCATTGGTCAGGAGAACTGTCACTGAGTGCAAGAAATGCTGGCAGGACTGCAAGCTCAGGACAAAGGAAAAAATGGCAAGGAACAGGAAGGCAACACTGCAGACCGGAGGTGGGACTCCAGCACCGCAAGAGGACTTGGACGAGATGGAGAAGATGGTTGCAGCCATCATCCCGGAGGAAATCGTCACTGGTATCGCAGGACAGAACAGCTCAGACTACCAGGAAACAACACATATGCAGGGTAAGTTGCATGGGGCACCAAAATGCCTAAATGTCAAGTGCAAGAAGGGGGAGGCACATACCTACTATGCAATGCATGTCAGCCCTGCAAATCAGGCAGTGGAAAGGGTAAAGAGGCACGGCACGGGACTCCCTGCACTGCCCATTCAGGAGCATAGGCTGTACACGGGCATCCAGGGGCACAGCACAATACAACACCAACAACCTTTGCATGGGGATACACCACCATGCCAAGGCTACTGGAAATGCTGAAACAGACGAGGAGGGTAGGGTAGAACGTAAAACTGGTCTGGTGTCACAGGACAGCTGGTATTGTCAGAATGTAAACTAGAGGACAATGCCCAGTCTCAGGCCATTGGCTCAAGCGGCATTCCCCATTGACAACATTTGCCACGACTACCTCTGCTGTGTGCGCTGGTCAATTAGGAAATGCCAGTTAGGTGCCCATGGAACAAACAAACTTGAAATGAGAGTTCAGTATGACTACGTGATTAAACCCCATCAATCCCTATCCAAGTGCAACTCCTGTCAACTGGTCATGTCCATAAGATTCAATAACCACCATCCATGGGTGTCCTCCAGGGGTGGGCGAGGGTGGCAGGAGGTGTCCGTGGGGGCAGGGAAGGGCACATCTGGACTCCTTCCATGGTCAGAGACCATGGAAGTGAGCCAACAGGTCCCTTTACGCCTGCCCTCACCCAAGCGTTAAGGAGGCCCGCCCCCTCCTGTGCATCAAAATGATGCAGGAGTATAAATAAGGCGCACAGGCCTTAAAGTTATATTATGGGTGGAAACGCCTACCTTGCATGTCATAAACGCAAGGCAGTTTACTGCATCCAAAAAATGATGCACACAGAGGAATTTTGACGTCTGCAGGTGTCAAAATTTAAATATGGTGCACGGTTTGCGCCGAATGTGCGTCAAAATGTTTGATGCACATTCAGCACAAACAGAGTATAAATATGCCCCTTAGTTTCACCTCTGCATGGGGAGATAGATGTCAAATGATTGTTGCTCCTCCTAGCTAAGGAAATTAGAACACATATCTTCGTTTCATGAATGATGACTAGAATTGCTTCTTGAGTCTCTGGACCATGTTTAGTTCCTTTCCAGGAGCACCGAGGATGGCTGCACTATGCTCTTTGCTGGTAAACGATTGCGCTAGATGGTCAGGCAATAAATACCTTGCCCTTAGAGAGCAGATGCCACTGCCTATCATAAACGATAAACAGTAGTCTGTAAGTTAAACTTCATTTCTCCTTCTCTTCACATCGGCATTTCAACTTCCTTTTTATTGGTGATGAATTTGAGGATACCCTAACTTCCCGCCCTAGGTTCATTAGTGTTGATCTTTGATTTTTGCTAAGGTAGTGTCCCCAATCCTTCGCAAGTAACTTTCCAAATGGACCTAGCATATGCTTGGCTGCAAGTATGTTCAGGTGCTAGTGCATTGCAGCATTTTATATGCTCTGGTGATGTAGTTTCTTTCAACACAAGTGCACCAGTTTGTTTCTACGTTTAAGGACAGGTGTATATGTGAAATAATATGTCTGCCATTAAGTTGCATATTGTAGACATTTTCTGGTGCTCTTGCATGGCCGTTTATGTTGTCACAATCCTTCCTTCTCGTCCCTATATCAATTTTAGATGTCACTTCAATGCCGGGTTTTGTGTCCTCGTCTTGATGACGGCCAAAGAGTACTGATTTTTGTTTGCCTCAAGTGGAAAGTCAGTTAGGTGTTTGTTCAGCTGCTACGGTTCTTCTTTTGACTCTTTAGTGATATTTTAACTATTTTGAGGCTTGTTGAAGAGAAAGACCAAGGCTGCACCCATAGTCATTTTGGAAGCTTTTTGTTTCCTCACAGCATTTGGAATATGTCTCCACTGTCCTAATTTCTCGAAACTTGCTTGCTACACTGAAATATGATTCTGCCTAAATGGCAGTTTTGTCCAGGTGTATTCTCTATGGTGTGGGCTGCCAAAATGTGGTTTACTGACAGGGTTTGGATGTACTGTGTTTATTCTGTAACATATCTTGTTATGATTTGCTATTGTCCCCCGGGATTTTTCGATTCCTGTGAGAATCTTCTTTTTTTGTGTGACTTGGATTTTGTGTCATTCTCTGGCTTCCTTCCTAACCCTACGTTGTACAGGCAACTAGGACTTTTGTTTAAGTATCTCCTGTCCTGGCCCTTTGCCATAACAGTTACGTCCCTCCTGGAGTTTTATGGCTCTATACCTGATGATATGCCCTTTTGGTCCATGAGGTGCTTGTGCTGGCTTTCTGGTCCTTCATACATTCTGGCATGATAGTACCACTGAATTGTTGGTGGATTATTTTATGATCTCAAAATAGGGTAACTGTGACAATATACTTTAGCCTTATTAATTTTTCAGAGGGACAATTTCCATACTAAATTGTGGTTTGGAACCAGTACCTCCTTTGAGGGTCTTGAATTAAGCATGTATTGTTAGAACTTGGCACTGCTTGAGATATATCCTCCCTGTTAGAAATGGGGTCTCTGATTGGCAGTCAGTTTGCACTCTGTCCAAGTAGGGGCCCACACTCTAGTCAGGGAAAGGGAGATACACAGCTCACCCTGCTTGGTAGCTTGGCACAAGCATTCACGCTTATCTCAGAGGCAATGTGTAAACTATTTGTACAAACATGCATAGTAACACAGTGAAAACACCACAAAAGCACACAACACCAGTTTAGAAATATAGTCAATATTTTATCTGAGTAAAACAAGAACATAATTACAAACATCTAACATTCACAAGCAAAAATATGAATTTTCAAAGATTAAACTTCAATTCAGCGCTTAGAAAAACAATAGCTCCAAGTTGGGCTATCGCAACTTCATTGACGGAGCTGTTCCCAACACATTCGATGCCACGCAGGAGGAGGGTTGCGCTGGTCACAGAATAGCATGGACTCACAGGTACAGTACCTTTGCTAAACGAGGAAACAACCAGGTCCACGGAGTCAGGGAGGTGAGGCGTCGCTGGATCCGGTGCAGCGTTGGTTCCTTACTGCACAGCAGGAGAGGTGATGTAGCGTCGGGGCAAGGCAGTGATTTACGATGATCCAGTGGGGGCAAGGAATCCAGCGGGTCAGGACGTATTGGGCGACCTCACGGGGTTGCAGTCATGCCACAGGGCTGCCCGCACTGTGGTGGGGTTGAGCATCATGGACGTTGGTGACACGGTACTCAGGACTCACGGAGTCGCAGGAGTTCAGCAAGGCTACAGCAGCATCAGGCCTGCATTGTCAATCAGAGGCGTCGTGCTCCAGCAGGAACCACAGCTTTGTGTCACAGGCAGTAGCGCTGAGTCGTGTAGCAGAACTAGTTCTGGATTTGTCTGAAGTAGGTGTGCCTGGATCTTCTTGTTTCTCACCAACACACACTTCCAAGGTCCCAGGAACTGGATTGCCACCATTTGGCAAGTCAGGGTCCTCATCAGGAGTACCCAGGTGCTGGCAGAGAAGTCTTTGGTGTCCCTGAGACTTCTTAACAGGAGGCAAACTCAGTCAAGGCCCTTCGAGAAACTTCACAAGCAGAATTTCAGAAAACAAAGTCCAGTCCTTTCCCTCTTGAGGCAGAAGCAGCAGCAGCAGGCCAGTACAACAAAGCAACAGGCAGAGTGGCAAGTCCTCCTCATACATCAAGCTCTTCTCCTTGGCAAAGGTTCTGCTTAATCCAGAAGTAATCTGAAAATCTGGGGTTTGGGGTACACTACTTGTACACATTTTTGCATTTGAAGTAGACACAGTTCAGAGTAAATTCTCTGTTGTTCACATGATCCTGCCTTGCCCAGGCCTGGCCCCAGACACACACCAGGGGGTTGAAGACTGCATTGTTTGAGGGCAGGAACAGCCCTTTCAGATGTAGGTGTCAGCTCCTCCCTCCCCACTCTAGCCCAGGAAACTAATCAGGATATGCAGGACACTCCTCAGCTCCCTTTGTGTCACTGTCTAGAGGGAATTCACAAACAGCCCAACTGTCAGTCTGACCCAGGCATGGATTCCACAGGCAGACAGAGGCACAGTCTGGTTTCTCAAAGTGCCATTTTCAAAAGGACAATCAAAAAGGCGACTTTACCAAAAGATGCATTTTAAAATTGTGAGTTCAGAGACTCCAAACTCCACATCCCATCTGCTCCCAATGGGAAACTACACTTAAAAGACAAGTAAAGGAAGACTTTCAGTATTTCACTATCAGGACACGTAAAACACACCAGTACATGTCCTTCCTTTTAAATACACTGCACCCTGCCCATGGAGTTACCTAGGGTCTACCTTAGGGGTGACTTACATGTAGTAAAAGTGAGGTTTGAGAATGGAAAGTGTTTACACCTGCCAGGTGGAATTGGCAGTGCAAAACTGCACACACAGGCACTGCAGTGGCAGGCATGAGACATGTTTGTAGGGCTACTTATGTGGGTGGCACAATCAGTGCTGCAGGCCCACTAGTAGCATTTGATTTACAGGCTCCGGGCAGACATAGTGCACTTTAATAGGGACCTACCACTTCTGTTCCTTGAGAAGTTATATCCTACTGATGAAGGCTACAGGTTGATCTAGGCCCTCTTCATTCAGCTGTGAGAGCACAGCTCCCACACCATGCTCTGAGGCATCTGTCTGCACCACAAACTCTTTAGAAAAGTCAGGAGCCTTTGACACTGGTGCTGTGCACATGACCTCCTTCAGGGTGTCAAAAGCAGTCTTGCACACCTCTGTCCAGATCACATGACATGGCTGCTTCTTGGAAGTCAGCTTTGTCAAGGGAGCAACAATGATGCCATACATCTTGACAAATCTCCTGTGACATGCAATTGGCAGTGCACAACTGCACACACAGGCACTGCAGTGGCAGGCATGAGGCATGTTTGTAGGGCTACTTATGTGGGTGGCACAATCAGTGCTGCAGGCTGCAAGTGGGGAGAACTACCCAACCCCTTGGGACTTCTCATCACTAAGGCATAAAAACGTGGATAGACCATCAGCATTGGTGTGCTCTGTTCCAGGGCGGAGTTCCACCATAAAGTCCATTCCCTGTACGGAGATGGACCACCTCAACAGTATAGGATTCTCACTGCTCATCCTCATTAGCCATCTGACGGGCCTGTGATATGTCTGAACCTGGAGTCCCAAACAAGTAGGGTCTTAGCTTCTTCAGCACCCAGACCACAGCAAAAGTTTCCCTTTCCATTGCACTCCAATTCTGTTCCTTGAGAAGTTATATCCTACTGATGAAGGCTACAGGTTGATCTAGGCCCTCTTCATTGAGCTGTGAGAGCACAGCTCCAACACCATGCTCTGAAGCGTCTGTCTGCTCCACAAACTCTTTAGAAAAGTCAGGAGCTTTGAACACGGGTGCTGTGCACATGACCTCCTTCAGGGTGTCAAAAGCAGTCTGGCACACCTCTGTCCAGATCACATGACATGGCTGCTTCTTGGAAGTCAGCCCGCCAAGGGAGCAGCAATGATGCCATACATCTTGACAAATCTCCTGTGACATGCAGTGAGTCCTAAAAAGGCCCTCACCTCAGTTTGGTTCTTGAGGGGTGACCAAGCCAGAATGGTGTCAATTTTTGCCTACAGGAGCAACACCTGCCTGCCCCCTACCTGGTGTCACAAGTGCTCCACAGAATCCCTGCCCTATTTGGCATTTACTGGTCTTTATAGTGAAGCCTGCACTCTGCAGGGCCTTCAATACTTCCTGGAGGTGGTGCAAGGGGTCCTTCCAGCTGGAGCTGAAGACAGCAATGTCCTATAGGTAGGCGGCACTGAAGTTCTCCAATCCAGCCAAAACCAGGTGGATCAGCCTCTGGAATGTGGCACTCTGGTGTTGAGAACGCCGACCTCTCTTTTGCCCCCTCGGTTAGGACAATCTGCCAGTACCCAAATGTCAGATCAAATGTGCTGAGGAACTTGGCATTTCCCAACTGGTCAATGAGCTCATCAGTTCGGGCGATGGGGTGTGCGTCAGACCTAGTGATGACATTGAGTCCCAAGAAGTCAACACAGAACCTAAGTTCAGGTGTGACATCAGATGGAGCAGCCTTGAGGACTAGACCCTAAGGGCTGGAGCAAGGACTGTTGGAGTGCTCAATCGCCCCTAACTCCAGCATCTTGGAGACTTCCTCCTTGATGCTGTTTCTCACTCTGTTAGTTAACCTGTAAGAATGGTGCTTAACAGGCAAGCTGTCACTAGGGTCAATGTCATGGGTACACCAGTGGGTGAACCCAGGGGTAAGTGAGAAAAGGGAGGCAGACTATCTCAGCAATTGTAGACAGTCCCTCTGCTGATCTAGGGTCAGAGTAGGGAAGAGGTTTACAGCTTCCACTGACCTATCCTGTTCTTTGGCAGACAGGAGGTAAGGGAGAGGTTCACTCTCCTCCTTCTCCTCATCACCCGTAACCAAGCGCATGGTCAACTCAGACGTCTCAAAGGGGGGTTTGAAGCAGTTCACATGTAACACCTTTTAAGGGTTTCTAGGAGTTTGCATGTCCACCGAGTAAGTGACATCACTTTTGGCTCCTTCACCTCAAATGGCCTCGACCAAAGGTCTTGGAGAGCACGGGGGTCTACTGGTGCCATTACCCACACTTTCTGGCCACCCTGAAACTCAACCAGAGTGATATTCTGGTCATACAAGCGTTTCATATCTTCCTGGCTAGCCTCCAGATTCTCTTGGGTGAGTTTCAGGAAGCGGGTTGTCTGGTTCCTGAAGACCAGCATGTAACTGATTACATCCTGGGGGTTTCTTGGGGGCTTGCTCCCAACCCTCCTTCACCAAACTAAGGGGCCCTCTCACAGGGTGCCCAAACAGAAGACCAAAAGGGCTGAGGCCAACCCCCTTCTGTGGTACATCCCTGTAAGCAAACAATAGGCATGGTAACAAGACGTCTCACTTACGTCCCATGGGCCAAAGAGACCCATAATCATGCCCTTCAATGTATGGTTGAAACTCTCAACTAAACCATTGCTTTGTGGGTGGTAAGGTGTGGTGAACTTGTATGTTACACCACACACCTTCCACATGAACTTCATGTACAGCAACATGAAATTGGTACCCCGGTCCGACACCATCTCCATGGAGGACCCCACATGAGTAAAGATCCCCATGAGTGCCCTGGCTACTGTGGGTGCAGTCACTGTCCTCAGGGGGATAGCTTCTGGGTGCTGAATGCATTGGTCCACCAAGACCAGAATAAACTTGTTGCCCTTGGCTGTCTTGGGGTACCGAGGTCCCACAATGTCAATGTTTACCAGTTCAAAACAGATGCTCATGACAGGAAAGGGTTGAAGAGGAGCCTTGCACCTCTTCTCAGATTTGCCACTCGCCTGGCAGGTCTGACAAGTCCTGCAGAATGCATCTGAGTTCTTACTCATTTGAGGGCAGGAAAAGTGGGTTACAAGCCTGTCAAAGGTCTTGCCCTCCCCCAGTGACCTGCCAGTGACACATCATGAGCCAAACCCAGTAGGAAGGCTATGAAACACTGGGGTACCACCAGCACATGGGCTGCCCCAGGTTCAGCAACCTTAGGCTCACTATACAGGAGATCATTCTCCCAGTATATCAGGTGAGATCCAGAGGTGTCACCAGATGCCTGGGCCTCGGCCTGTTTCCAATGGCCATCAAGGGAGGCATGCTTTCTGAGCTGCGCAGACCTCCTCCCTGGTGGGGCCTCCTTCCTGCTGTCAATGGGTCAGCTCAGGCAGGTCCGCCAGTTCAGCCACTTCTTCCCCTGTAGGCTCCGGGGTATCCCCCTCAAGTTTAGCCTCCTCCCGGACCGTGCCAATTTTGGGAGCAGGTTTCCCACACCCTTTACCCCTTCCTTTCCTAGCAGGCACCTGGGCCAATGTTTCAGGCTACAGTTCCTCTTGATCATCCTCTCTGGCAGCCATGGACTGTGTGGTAATGCACGCCCACTCTGACAATTCTAACATTTCCAAATGGGACCTGAGCTGCACTACCTTCCAGGCAGTATGCTCTAGGTCATTCCCTAGCAGACAGTCAACAGACATTAATAGTCTCACAGCTACCCTCAAGGAACCTGAGACCCCCCCATTCAAAGAGAACCTGAACAAGCAAGCATTGTCACTCACTGTTGTCTACTGCTAAAACGTTACAGACCACATTAGGGACAACCTGCTCTTGAGACACCAGATGACAGCGGACTATTGTCATACTGGATCCTGCGTCTCTAAGATCCTCCAACTGCCTCCCATTGATGGTCACCCACTACCTGTATTTCTTTGTATTACCAGGCATTAGGGTTCTGTGGACCACCCCACCCTCACCCAGGGAGCCTAGGGATAACTCAGTTGGCTCCCCACCACTAACTGGGGCCATCAGCTCCCCAAGCGCTACACTGGCCACTCCAAGTGACTTCCCACCGGTTGGGGGCTTTGCCCGCTTAGGACACTTGGGACGCCCTCTGATGTGCCCTTCCTGACCAAAGGAAAAGCACAAGATGAGTCCCTTCCCTGCAGACTTATCTTAAGGGGGCAACTCTTTTTCTCAACAGGGGGCTGGGACTCTTTACTTTGGGAAATAGTTTGGGGCCCTTTTTTGAGAACTCCTTACTTTTATCCTTGTCCCCCCTCCTTCTTTTGTTTGGGACCCTGCCCACTCTTGGCGGAGTCTCCCCCATACAACTTCTTGTGGACTCTGGTACTCACCCAACGGTCCACCTCCTGAGCAAGCTTCCTGGGTTCAGTAAGCCTGCTGTCAATCAAGTTCTAGTGCAGCTCTGGAAAACCGGACTAGATAAGTGCTCCCATACAAACAAATTGTACAGCCCCTGGTAATCTGTTACCTCACTGCCCTTCATCCAACCATCCAGTGCTCTGCACAATGAATCCACACATTCAAGCCAGGCCTGGGAATTACGTTTCCTACTCTCCCTGAACTTCTTCCTGTACATTTCTGGTGTCAGGCCATACATAGTGAAGAGGGCATCCTTCATGTTAGAGTAGGTGAGCTCCCTAGCTGTCAATAGTGCTAACAAGTTGTCCCTCCCCTCTTCTGTGAAGTAGTTCCACAGGCACGTACCCTAATCTCTCTCAGGGATCATGTGCATGTGAAGAGCTGCCTCATAGCCCTGAAACAACCTGTGGATGTCATCCCCCTAGTGTCCTATTTCCCTTCACTCTGAGAAGGTGAACTCTCCTCTCAGACTGCACTGAAGAAATGCTGCCACCATCTCTGCTGGACCTGCTCCTGCAATCCAGCTCCTTCAAGCTTAGCTCCTGAGCTAAACGCGTTTTCTCCTTCTCTATAGCAATTCTTTATTTACCCATAGCAATTTTGTCTTTCTCTTCAACCCTTCTCATCCTAGCCAGTTCCAGCTGAAGCTCCCTTTCATGATGTAGCTTGAGCTTCTCCATTTCCAGTTTATACCTCCTGTTTTCCCGCCTGTCCTCCATTCCCTCCTTTCAGGCAGGCCTTGGTTACCCAACAAAAAATCCTGGATGCTCTTACCTCCACATCCCTAACAACATTCTCCTCCTCTGTGGAACCACCAGCCTCCTTTGCTGCCAACCAGGCCGTCAGCTCCTCCTTTTTAGTGAGGTTTTTAATAGGACACTTGAATTCTGTGCAGATCTTTTAGAGTTAAGGCACCGTATAGGTCTCCAGCCTCACCTGCTCAAACACTACTTCTGCAGCTCTAACTAATGGCTCACATACTGAGAGATGATTGTGAGTAATGTTAAACAAGGGTACATAGTTTCAGAAGGCAAGGGAAATCCAAAAAAGAAAAAGAAAAAATCCAGGAGAAAAACAGTATGCTGTAATGTAATGGTCTGTGCTGAAACAGTAGTGTACATCAATCACTGTTTGTCAAGTACAAATCTAATTCCTAGGCTTACCGCTGATCACCAAATGTTAGAAATGGGGTCTCTGGTTGGCAGTCAGTTTGCACTCTGTCCAAGCAGGGACCCTCACTCTATTCAGGGTGAGGGAGATACACAGCTCAGATCAACCCTGCTCACCCCCTTGGTAGCTTGGTACACACAGTCAGGCTTATCTCAGAGACAATGTGTAAAGTACTTGCACAAACACATATAGTAACACAGTGAAAACACTACAAAAGCACTCAACACCTTTGAAAAAAAATAGCCAATGTTTATCTGAGTAAAACAAAATCCAACATCCACAAGCAAAGATATGATTTTTCAAAGATTAAACTTCAATACAGTGCTTAGAAACACAACAGCTCCAACTTGGGCTATCGCAACATCGCTGACGTAGCTGTTCCCAGCAATCTGACGCCACTTGTGAGAAAGAAGGCACAGTATCTTTGGTAAACGGGGAAACAAGCCTGAGTAAGGGAGGTGAGGCATTGCTGGATCCGGTGCAGTATCAATTCCTTACTGCACAGCAGGGGAGGTGTTGTGGCATTGGGGTGAGGCGGCAGTTCCTGAAGATTCATCGGGGTCGAGGAATCTGGTGGGTCAAGATGCGTTGGGCATCCTCACGGGGTCATGCCACAGGGCTACGGGCATTTCAGTGGAGTCAGGTGTCACAGCCATTGGTAACACGGCACTCAGGACTCACAGAGACGCACTACTTTAGCAAGGCTGCGGCGGGCCTGCGGTGTCAGTTGGGGTTGTCATATTCCAGTGGGGACCAAGGCTTCGTGTCACAGGCAGTAGCGCTGAGTCGTGTAGCAGAACTAGTTCTGGATTTGTCTGGAGTACGTGTGCCTGGATCTTCTTGTTTCTCGCCAAAACCCACTTCCAAGGTCCCAGGAACTGTATTGGCACCACTTGGCAAGTCAGGGTCCTCAGCAGGAATACCCAGGTGCTGGCAGAGAAGTCTTTGGTGTCCCTGAGACTTCTTAACAGGAGGCAAACTTAGTCCAAGCCCTTGGAGAAACTTCACAAGCAGACTTTCAGGAAGCAAAGTCCAGTCCTTTCCCTCTTAAGGCAGAAGCAGCAGCAGCAGTCCAGCACAACAATGCAAAAGGCAGACTGGTAGGTCCTCCTCATGCATCAAGCTCTTATCCTTGAGCAGAGGTTCCATTTGATCCAGAAGTAATCTAAAAATCTGGGGTTTTGGGGCCACTACTTATACTAATTTATGCTTTTGAAGTAGGCAAACTTCAAAGGATCCAGACATAGATTCCATGGGCAGGCAGAGGCACAGAATGGTTAAGCAAGTGAATGCCCACTTTCTAAAAGTGGCTTTTTCAAACAGATATTCTAAAAACCAGCTCTACCAAAAAGAAGTATTTTAAAATTGTGAGTTCAGAGACTCCAAACTCCTGATCCCTATCTGCTCCCAGTGGGAAACTGCACTTAAAAGATATTTAATGGCAGTCCCCATGTTAACTTATGGAAGAGATATACCTTGCAATAGTAAAAACCGAATTTAGCAGTATTTCATTTTCGGGACATGTAAAACACATCAGTATATGTCCTATCTTTTAATTACACTGCACCCTGCAAATTGAGCTACCTAGAGCCTGCTTTAGTGGTAGCTTACGAGCCCTGGGCACACATAGTGCACTTTACTAGGGACTTACCAGTAAATCAAGGCCCATATTTATACTTTTTTATCGCTGCATTTGTGCCGCTTTTTGATGCAAAAACGGCGCAAACTTACAAAATACAATTGTATTTTGCAAGTTTGTACTGCTTTTGCATCAAAATATTATGCAACTGCGGTGCTAAAAAAAGTATAAATATGGGCCCAATTGTGCTAGTTATGGAAACCCAATTACTATTATCTTTTAGACAGAGAGCACTTGCATGTTAGCAGTGGTTAGCAGTGGTAAATTGCACAGAATATCAAAACCAGCAAAAACAAATTCCAGCACAGGAACCAAAAACAGGGGGTCAAAAGCAAAAAAAAGTACAGGGAAAGCACACCAAGAGCTGCCAGGTCTAACACTCCCATTGTAAGCTATGTGACTAGGAAGAGTGACAAAATGTTAATTTTCTGAATATTTACCTGCAGACTTCATTACATTGCCTCCTGCTCCTCTAAGTAACAGTGCTGGGGCACTTTCATTCTACCCTTCTGTGCAGACTTCTTCAATACTTGTGGTAGTTGGGGTACTGGCAGGATTTCTGGATGAAATGCTGGGTATTTTCGATCTCATAGCAAGGGTGTGTGCGTGTCTGACCTTATTTGGTCTTTTATAATTTATTCATAAGGGGATGCGTTAGATGCTCCATAGACCTTTTGACTGCGCTTAGAGGAATCTCATCATCACCATTTTCAGTTTATTCACAACCAAATCAAGTGACAACAACGTATACAACAATCAATTAGTCAAAGTTCTTGAGCCAATTAACTTAACGCACCATGACCCATGTGGCCTTGAATAACCACACCTTTAGTAAAAGGAAGTTTATTTCCCTATATTAATAATGCTAACATCACGTATATTAATCTCAATATCAATTGATAAACATATATGAATAACACCAGCTGACCAAATCTAAAGAATCTCAATTTAACTAATGCATTCACAACTAAGCATTTAAGAGTCACAGTACAAATCAATAGCAACAATAGCTGAACAATAGAAATAACATACATCTAGATTCAACAGGTGAACAGGATCAATTCTTAGTTAATAACATTTGCCAACATTGGGATTCCTAACTAACCCTCCAAATAGAATAGCATGTTTGGACTTCATGCAAAAGTAACTTAGTCAAAAGTAATTTGGAAAACATCTAACTAGGGCTCTATCAAAATAGAGGTTGGGACTTAGAAAGCAAAGAGCAAAACTCTACAGCAAAGACAATAACATTTTTGTTATACCTCTCCTCAATGGATCGGCAAGCTGTGATTCACTTTGTCAGTTGGACATCAGTCCGGTTAGCTTCAGCAACAAGACAGTGAAAGGTAATGGCTCAGACATGGTGGGCTCTAAGCTATCAGAACCATTTCAGAAGCAACTACTAAGGGATCAGCAATCACCATTAGCAAACTAAGCAATAAAGTTAAAGTTAGAAAAAGAAAGTCATTAGGAACTGTTCAGCTCCTCAAACAGAACCACTACAGACAGAATTGGAATATTAAAGTGAGCAAAGAAAAAGGAGAATGGCTTCTCTCCCTCTGTACAGTCAGGCTAAGTTAGAATCCCATAAATAATCTGCCCACCATGTCATTGGTCAGAAAATCATACGTTTACAGTTAGTCCAACAAAAACTAAAACAAAAATCTAAGATATAACTAAGCTGTCTTTCACACATCGATGATTGGCTCCTCTCCTCCAGTTCCCATGATCAGGCTCATCAGCTAACTCTTTTGTTGCAATCCATACTCCAGTCAGTGCATCCATCATTGGTTCATGGGAACATCGCTGTCACACATATCAAGTTTACTTTGTTGCATTTTCTAGTACAACATGATTCTATAAGCAGTTCTCATGAGAAAGTTAAAGACATCTGCATATCGTTTGGTCAACACAGCATGAACAATGAAAGCATTAATTTCTCTTAGTTTACAATACATTTTCCACCATTTATTAAACATTGCAACATGACATGAGGTTTTGCAAACTAGGCCCAAACCTTGCCAGTTTATTGCCTAAAGTTATTAAACAAATACATAACATGAAATTGTTAATATGATACAATACATTTTTTCTCTACATGTGCACATTAATAAATAATAATATGCATTCACTAAAAGCATTACGTATTTAATGGTGGCCACTCAAGTGGACACATTTTCCAAGTCACACATTATTTTCTATGTTAGCCTAATTACATGCAAATTCTTAACCAATAATGAATTCAAAATCATTAGTAATTAATTCAGCTTTCACAATCCCTCCTCTGATGACTAAATATGCCATCACACCTTACATCATTCTATACAAATTTTTTGTTTACCTAAAATTTGGATTAGTTATAACTTTTAATTCTTCCTCCTCTTTTTAAATTTTCTCTAAAGTTCTTTTCCATTTTAATTTCTTCCCTCCTCTCATCATTTTCAAACTTCTTCATTTTAATCACATGATTCAATTTATAAATTCCCCATGCTCCAATTATACAAGTCACAATAAACAATATTATTTGTATTATTTTTAAAACTATACCTTGCCCTGGGTTGCCCAGCCAATTTCTCACAGAAGCAAAATATTTGCGAACCTTTTTTCAAACTCAGGGTTCCTTTAATTCTATTAAATCAGAGCTGCTAGTAGTCAAATTGTTAGTAAAGCTTCTAATTTTCTTATTAGTGTCTGGAATAAACGTGCAACAATGTTGCAATAGTATCAATTTATAAACTCCGCCCTTCTTTGCTAAAAGGATGTCTAACGAAAGGCAGTTCTGAAGAATCATAGATCTTACCGCAGCCATTTCTGTATCCATTAGGATCATGGCTCCTGAAAAAGTAGTCAGCATGTTGTCCACAATAGTAGACAACTTTCGAATTTTCACTGAATTCAGAATAACTCCCACTGAGGGAATCATTGCTCCAAATATATCTCCAACTATACCAGAATAAGATTCTCTCTTTGGTCTAGCATGATATAACTGTTTCAGTGTCTCAGGTTGATAAATCTTTGGTAAGACTATCCCCAAGTAACACGTGCCATACCATCCTCTTGGAAGACGGTAATAAGCATTTGGTCCACAGATGTAATAAACTCTTGGTATTGCTGGATCCTGTCCGTTTAACATAAAAGACCATTTACTCTGAAAAAGAAACACATGTCTACATTTGCTCGAATCCCACAAACAATGTGTCAGTTCTAGATTTAGGCCTATATATACAAAGCTTCCCTACGTGTTGTGCATCTAAAGGTAATTTCCCTTGTGTTTTGATTGCTAAATGTCATTTTCTTTAAGCCTTTGTATAACTTCTCCTTCATTGCCTTTCTCCTATCATCAATCTGGTCCAAGAAGCTCTTTTCCATTGGTGTAAGCAAACATGTCAAATTGTTCCTGTGTGCGTAAGCTGTGCCAAAAGTTAATGTAGGTTCAAAGAAACCTCTCACTAATTCTATACTATTTTTGTTAGCTACTCTACTCAAATATTTAATTATCGGAGCAAATGAAAACACTACATCATGATTCAAATAGAAATACTGAATATACTCCTTACTATAGAATCTTGTTAGTAAAAGACTCTAACTAATCCCAGATGTTAATGGCAAGCTATGATAGGTAATTCCTTCCTATACTGATGAAGGAATTTGCAAACATACATAACACTCTCTCGCATACATCGTCTCAACGCACTCATCCAACTAGCGATAGAAGACATTAGGAGAAAGATCTCCCTGTGCATTTGCTTGTAAATATTTCTCATCCCTCTTGAACTTCTCTACTTCTGTAAGTGCAATAGTCATCTCTAAGGCAGAAGCATTATTAGCCATAGTCATTTCAATAAGACTCACACTCACAATCAATATCAAGCATACTATCATATGCACAAAATTTCTAAGCCAATACCCATGTATTTGTAATTCCTACTCTTTCTAATTTGTTCGTTGGGGTTACTCATGGTCTGTAAAGAGTTAGAAAGTAGAAAGAACCAAAAATATAGCTATGCAGCAAATACAAAATCTTCTTTTGCAAGTATTTACAGCTTTCAGTCTCTCTTCCAGGACTTTAGTCAAAAAGTCAAAATCGGCAATTGTTGTCACAAATCGGTTTAGCAGCTTGTCAAATTCATTTATTTAAAATGTCTCTTCCGGTTTATTTCAATTGTCTCCATTCACTTCTTAGTTTCACAACTTTACAAAGCTTAGTTCATTGATCTCCTTCACATACCAAAATATTGACCTGAAATTTCACGATCAAAACAAAAAGACAAAAATTCACTATGCCATTCACTTGCGTACCTTCTCTTGCAATTCGCTTTCTTTTCAACCTTCTATCTCCGTTTAACTCTCCATCACTCAAATCCTCACTTCTTGTTTTGCCCATTTCTTCTTCGATGGTTGACACTTTAATTGATTCTTTTCTCTTGGTGTGTGATTTTGGCCACTTATCTTCTTTCAGTAGACCCTTGGTCAAAGTCCTTTTCAGCTTTAAACTTTTAGCTTCTTATAGTTCTGCAGCATTTTGACTTCATGTACTAGTTACTTCTATTGGAGGAGTCAGATCGTTTTGACTGTGATCTGTCTCAACTCCTTACACCTCAGGGTCTGTGGCTTGCTCTGCTTGTCCTTCAAGACCGTCTGCTTCTGGGAGAGCCCTCCTTTGACTAGACTTTCCTTTTGTCTCATATGAGGTTGGTTTGCTGTTACCCTCCTGTTTTTCTTCCACTTTGTCTCTCACAGGAGTGCCTGAACCAACTTAGGTCTGCTCAGATTCAGTCTCTGATTCTCCAGTTCCCTTTTCCTTTTCTGGAGATTGCCCAGAAGTTGTTGGTACTCTCAACAACTCATCTTCATTGTCCAGAGGACAGGGTATTTTCCGAGTATGGCTGGCATGAATCCAGTTCGGGACTCCTGCACACTTCACAGCTGTAGTAGTATCCAGTTCTACTTGATAGGGGCCTTTCCACCAAAGCTCCAAGCAAGTCTTCCTCAATTATTTTCTGATCACAACCCAATCTCCAGCTCTCAGGTTGTGGCTTTGATCTTGAAACAGTTGCACAGTGGTGGCTTCCACTTGATGAGAGAAAGAGTGAACCATATCAGCCAGACCCTTGCAGTAGTCCAACACCATATCATCTGTTATATTCCCAAGAGCATTCGCAGGAACCACCGGCAACCTCATTGCTCTGCCCAGGAGGATTTCTTGCGACGACAGTCCAGTCTTCCTATCGGATGTGTTTCTCATACTCATCAGAACTAGCGCTAGTTGCATCTGACCATTTCAGATTTGTTGAGTCACACATCTTTGCAAGTCTTGACTTCAAGGTACAATTCATTTGCTCAACAAGTCTTGATGCTTCGGGCAGTAGCTATAAAGCAACTTCTGCTCAATATTTAAAGCTGAACATAGCAATTTGATTACATCATTGTTGAAGTGACTTCCTCTATCTTATTCTAAGGAGAATGGAAACCCAAAACAACGTATCAGCTCTGTAAGCAGTAATTTCCCTACAGAAAAACTATAATTTATTTGTGTGGGGTTAGCCTCAATCCAGTGACTAACAATGCACACAATCACCAGCACGTATCTCAATCCTCCACACACAGGCATCTCAATAAAACCCATCTGCATCCTGCTAAATGAACATCCTGCTCTTCCAATGTGGCTCATATTAACCATAGCTCTCTTACCCACGTTCATCTGCTGACAGATGATGCAATGGTGGCAAGCTGCTTCAGTGACCTGTCTCAACTTTGGATTGAACCAAAACTGTTTGAAGGTGCAAATCATGGCATCCCTCCTAAGATGTGCTTGGCCATGGAAATATCTAGCCATTTGAGTCAACAAATAATTTGGTAAAACCATTTGTACCTCCCCAGACAATCAAAACATCAGTTTTATCCAAGTTATCTTTTCCTCCTAGTCAACATTATCCTGAAGCGCTTTCGGTTCCTCCCAAGTGTCAATCACATTTAGGGCATAATCGGTACCTATTTCTTCCTCATGTAGCAATTCCCATTTGTCTTTGAAGGATATACAATTCAGGGCACAAAACCTTGTGACTTGATCCACATATCCATTTCCCATTGATACAAAATCTTGTGATTTCAGGTGTGTATTGCATTTCATCACAGCAATCTTTCCAAGCATTTGTAAAGCTTGTAACAAATCATGTATTCTTTCCCCTTTTCTAACTGGCAAACTAGAAGAGGTCAGAAATCCTCTCTGTGACCATAGCTGACCAACGTCATGGACTATTCTAAATCCATAGTTACTATCAGTATAAAAGCTAACCTTAAGCTGTGCAGAAACACGCATTGCTCTAGTAAGAGCCACTAATTCAGCCACCTGTGCGGAATACACTCCTCGTAGCCAGGACGCCTCAAGTATACCAGAAATTGTGCACACAGCATAACCTGCTCTCAATGTTCCCATGTTATCTCTTAAACAGGAACCATCAACAAAAATGATTTGTTCATTTTCTTCCAATCCAGTATCCTTAATGTTAGGTCTTGGTTTTGTGCACAAATCAGTTTCCTCCAGCTTGTCATGTTCAGCCTCCTTCAATTGATCATTTTCAACATTTTCTTTTGGAAGCAAAGTTGCTGGGTTAAGCACAGTTCATCTTTTCAGAATGACATTAGGAGAAACCGAAATTACAGTTGCATATCTGGTCAACCTTGCATTGGTTAGATATTGGGTATTGGTTCAGGTAAGCAAAACTTCAATGTAGTGAGGGACCATAAAAGTTAAAGGATGTCCCATCACAATCCTCTCACTCTGAGGGGCATATTTATACTCTGTTTGCGCCGAATGTGCGTCAAAAAAGTTGACGCACAATCGGCACAAACCGTGCACCATATTTAAACTTTGACGCCCGAGCGCGAATGCCAAAATTCCGCTGTGTGCGTCATTTTCTGAATGCGGGAAACCGTCTTGCGTTAATGACATGCAAGGTAGTCATTCCTGTCCAAAAAATGACTTAAACACCTGTGCGCCTTATTTATGCTACCGCGCAAAAATCCTGCACGGCCGGGAGGCGGAGGCGGAAAATGACGCACAGCCCGATTTGCGTCAAAAAATAATGCCTGATTCAGGGTAGGTGTTAAAATGGGGCAAACACACCTGTACTTAATTAAAACACACAGAAGCAACAGCAGAGCTCCAAAAGGAAGACATGGAGGTGCTTTTTATCCAGCATGCACGCAGAAGCAGAGCACAGGACCAACAACAGCAGCTTCCACAACACCAGCAGGGACCCCATTGGCAACACAGAAGGCAGGAGAGGATATTCCGCACCAGGACAACCCTTCTGGGACTCCGCCAACAAGACATCATTCAGAGGTACAGGCTCAACTGGAAAGCCATTTAGCAGCTGCTGCGCAACATTGAGCTACAGTTGGCACCCAGCTTGCAGACACTCCCCACCATTCCACCAGAAACCAAGCTGTTAGCTGTACTCCTCATGTTGGCAAGTGGCTCCTTTCAAACCACTGGTGCCCTCATTGCCGGGATCTCACAGCCAACATTCTCCGCCTTCCTTCCCAAGGTACTGGATGCTATCATCTCCCTCACACCCCACCACATCAGCTTCCCCAACACACAGCAGAAGTAGCAGGAGACAAAATGGGGGTTTTACCAAATTAATGGCTTCCCACACATGCTTACTGCCATTGACTGCACATATGTACACCTTGTGCCACCTGCTGCAACCGAACATCTATACCGCAACAGGAAGCACACACACTCCATCAATGTGCAGGCCCTTGTCGATCACCAGGGATTGATCCCCGACATTGTGGCAAAGTATCCTGGTAGTGTACATGATTCATTCATCTTTCGTCACTGCACCATCAATCAACACTTCCAGGATGGACGATATGGAAATAGCCTACTTGTTGGTAAGTACAGAAACCCAGTTATATACACACAGAACAGCAACCCTGTAGGACACACAACACATACACCACGACATCGACACGTGGCCAGGAAGACAATGAGGTTGTGACACCGCTAGGCATGTTTGATATCCTCACCCAATGGGATACACACCTATGGACAAATGACAGTACGAAATAACAACAGATGCCACTCCACAGACAAAAGGGGACAGTTTAAAACAACACAATGACAAAGACATGGCCTCAACTGGCAGTACAATTTGGAAGATTAATCTTTCAATATCACATCAATAACACTCAATCGAACACCCTTCCAACCAATACGTACTGTGTAAAGGGTGTGTAATGTGTTTCGCTGCAGGTCAAACATCATGACACACATAGCATGATGATGACTACAATGAAGGTGACATGCAATCATTGAGGCTGTACCAATATCTCACATTACTCCTGCTCTCACATTTCCCACTACCAATAAGCAAGTGAACTGTGCAAAAAACACATATTGATGGGACAATATTGAAAGTGCACATTCCTACACATACTCATTGTGATAAATTCACACACACACAACAGATGTACAGGCATACGGACCATCTGACACTCAAAATGGCAACCTCACAACCAAGTTAGCCATCCAAACATGTTCAGTAGTATAGGTACATGTTACAACCTGAGTCGACTTGGCAAGGGCAGAGAAATAGGTCTGCAGTGAACTTGTCACACATGCAAAATTAGTGCATAGTCAATTGTCAACACATCAGTGCTGACAACGTACGGAGATGTGTTGTACATTGTCACCTAGCCAAATCTAAGGGTCTCACTGATGTTTAAATAATTCTATTGCATATGTGAAATTGGATGGGATGTCCAGGGTAAGTAGATGCAACTGTGTTACCACCACTGCGGAATTGAATCTGTGTATGGAAGTATCATCTCACCCCCAGTTAAAACACAGAGACACCTCTTTCACATGACACAATGCAAGGGAATACACACTGTACTGCAACTCTACAAAAATACTGCTGACATCCGGTCAATCAGCCAAACACCCGTTCAGATAAGGAAACAACCCAATGCTGATGGTACATGCTTGAAGCCTAGGATTCCACACAATAACACAAATGCCGATGAGTCACAGACAACACAAGAAAACAACTACCATGCAAAGTGATAATTATGGTGCAAGCTACATCAACATGTTCTTACTCATTTTCTCTTTCAGCTGATCAGGGGCATGGGATCCAGCCATGGATCATGACCCCATTTGCAAACCCAAGCACTGCAGCAGAGCGTGCCTATAATGAGGCACATAGGAGGACATGCACCATAGTCGAGAGGACCTTTAGCAGCCTGAAGTCAAGATTCAGGTGCTTCAACATCACCGGAGGCAGCCTCCTATACTCACCTGAAATGGTGTGCAAAATAATTTTGACCTGTGCCATCCTGCACAACTAATGTGTAAGAAGGATCATTCCCCTATATGAACCAGACCCACAAATGCCTGAAGAGGAGGAAGAGGAGGATGCTGTCCATCAGCATGAGGGGGACCATCCAAACACAGCTGCAGGATTGCGTCGGAGACAACATATTGTCCAAAATGTCTTTTAACTCTACTCATCCATCACCACTGTCCTACCATATGTCAGTAAACACCTATACTAATCACTATATCATGGTCTGGATAATCATTTTTGCATAACATTATCCCTAACTATCAGAATCAAAGTGTAGCCTCATGGAGCATTGCAGAAATACGGATTAGGACACAGAAAAATCCACATCAAATTTGATGCGTATGAATGTACAGCCAAATTCACACACACTGTAAATGACATATATCCTGTAAATTTCACATTTGAAGGGCAATAGCAGAGGACCACAGCTATTTCACACATACATGTTGGCAACATGGTTCATCGCAGCATATGGCACACGTCAATAAGGTGAAAAAATCACTCATACATGAGGCAGTGGATGTGGTATTACATTGGTGACAAGAAGGTATGACCAGACCCTTGACAGCAGTAAGTGTTACATCACCTATCTTTGCAAGGACTATGTGTGACAAGATTTCCATATAAGCAGCAAATGGATAGCACAAGTGCCCCAGGTATGACTGGCATTGCTCACAAGACATCCCCTGCACATGGCAGCCCATGTCCAAAGTCCTGCCACACCCATGTTCCCTGTCTCACCCCACCCTTCTTCAGCGGTCCCTGGAATGGGAATATGTGTACCCAGATAATCCCTCCTCTACACACACCCAGACTCACAATGTGAATCCAGTGTACTTCCCTCTTTAGTATGGTATGCCATAATCATTGTACTTCTGTCTGCATGGACTTCTGGTTACATAATGCACTGCCTTGTAGTCTGTAGGACCTGTAATCACCTGTACATTGCTTCCCATGTGAAAGGTACAATTGGCCCTTTGAACTTGATTCCCACCTACAGGACTTGTGAGAGACTGAAGCTGCACCCACCTGTGAGCACCTCCATGGAGACCAGCCATTTGAACATGCACTGCCCTTGCCTGTAACAGCATAGAAGCTGCCATTTTATCTACAACACTGTTATGCATTGCTGTATAAATCAGCTGTGTAACACAGCCCTTGGGTTATTATGTTACGTTCCAACACACAGGAGAAACACAGTTTTCATTTTCCACAGTGTTGTTCCACCTTTGACAAGCCTCAGTCTGACCACTGTGTATTTGCGTTCTTAAATTTATGGATCCTGATTGACCCTGCATCCTGTTAGCCTGACTGGTTGCTGTCTTTGCGTTACCATAAAGGTTTGCTGTGGCTACATTTGTATCATAGTTGCTTTCCCAGCCCTCACTTTCCTTCTGGGTTATTGTGTCAGGTGGGTCTTCAATGGATACTCAAATACATTGTATAGCATAATCAGTTTACTTATCGTACCTTGGGGTGGAACTTGTCTCCAAATAGCCGAATCATGGCCTATACCTTGTCTGGGTTTCATGTATGCATGAGTGACAAATCGTGACAGTGTACCATGACTGTATGCATGGATTGGGTATGGTGCCTCCAGCACAACAAACAACGTCAGATAATGTGCATGAAATGTCAACACATGTTAGGACCCTGACATTCCACACGCTGATTCACATTGCCCCCCACATATTGATGGGGCTAGCATGGTGAATAGCTGTGAGATTAATCAGCACAGAGGCACTGATGTTCCCGGATGTAGAGGGAATTTTAGAGGCCAACCTGTGTACAAATGTTGTGAGAACACCTGCCGGTTTAAGAATCCTGATACATTAACTTTGTCAGCACACCAAGGTTGCCCTGTTGTCAGTCTCATAACACGTCTACAGTGCCATAGCTCGACTATCCCCATGTGTGTTCTCAATTCCTCATTGGCTTTCCTTTCCTACTGCGACAACATGGACTCCAATAATTATAGAGGCTAAACATTGGTCCACACACTTGAACCGGACACCTTTGTGCATTTTACCACTGGAATATGTGAACACGTGCTGCTTGGTCTGCTGTTCCTCCACTGCCACAGGAGAGACATGGCTCATTTATATGACTCCAACTGTGGCGTGACATGACATTTGTGTATTATATTTGGGACTCAGAGTCACAAACACGGTACCCATATAGCATTATCCTATGCCTGACTCATGGTGAGTAAACAAACAAGTGCCTAGGAAGTAATATCCAACATTCCAGGACATGTGATGGTTTAGCTTTGCTATCTATCCTGTGCATGTTTTGGCATTGGTGGTGCTTATGTTACAAAAAACCTAGGAAGTGCACAAAGCAGGTGTTGCTACGTTTATGACTAATACTTGTCCTCTCTCATTTCCACACTGAATGGCATCTGAGGGTTGGACACATTGACTCCGCATGCATACAAGCAGGTTTGCAAAAATGCGTCTTGTGATGTTCACACAGTGGGACAACAACAATAGTAGTAGCAAAATCACACACATTGACCCATAGGCATTGGGTTACTGTATTTAGTTGTGTCGCCTTGCTATCCTCTCTTGACGCAAAACATGCCCAAACTGGGTAATACCTAATTGTATTCCACATGTTTGGCCATCAATTGCATCAGTGAAGAGTGCAAATCCGGATAGCAGAGGATCATGGTCCGCATTAGTATGATCAGTCACATGTGCCCATACACCGGAATGCACAATGTTGGTGCAATCAGCCTATCTCTGTATTGTCACAACTGTCATGTACTATTACAAATGAGAAATGACCCAAACCCAGTTAAAGACAGAAATGTTGATGCATATGCGTCAAAAAAGACACACATGCGTCAAAAAATGACACATATGCGTCGAAATATGATGCACATTGCCATGAAACATCGATTGGCCCTGAGTGGTAATTCCCACACTGTACCACCTGAAATTGGTTAAGTATGAAACATATTTCAAAATATGGATGCAGGTTATTTCTAACCATGTGCATAAAACAAATGATGCACAGAAAGTAAGCGTCATAATATTTTGACGCATAACCATAAAAACGGACCGCATTTGAGGCAGGGAGTGATGTAATAGGATATCCTGTTTACAGAATTAGTACAGTGGGTGTACTTTCACTTTGCAGTCTGTGATATTTCCTGACTGTGTGGCTCTGTTTTGACTTGTCTCTCTGTGCATTTTGTGAATTTGTCTCCAGTGTGGTTTTTAAATTGTCTTTTTGTGTTTCATAACTGTCTGTGGTATCCTGTGCTAGAGTTTATTTGGTCATTTCTGGTGTTAACATTTGTCTTTGTAGTGTTGGGAGTCTGTTGTGGTTAGTGTTAGTTTGGGGATAGTTGGGCTGTGTTCTGTTAGTTATTTTGCCATCCCCTGTCCTACTTTCCCCTATATTCTCCTCTGTCCCCCTTTATTCCCTTTTTTTGGTGCAAGCATGTTGGGTACGCCTCGTCTTGGCCGGATGGGAGAGGAGGAGCTGGGTGTTTTTTTTTAGCTGATGTGCTACTTCCTGCCATTAATGATTGAAGCAGGTGGTCGTGTGACACAGGGCTATCACACAGAGGCAAGGAGGCTCCAGTGGGCAAAGGTGTTGTACCATCTACAGCGAATCTACAACACACTGTGCAATGACCACCAACTGAAACACGGTTGGGCTGACCTGGTTGCCCGGGAACATCTGGGGATTGTGATTGGTGGCCCTGTTGGTGAGTACAAATCAGAGTAATGTGCACATTTAAATGCTCTGTAGTGACAGTAGCTGATTTGTTCATATGCTGCAGGCAATGTTTTTGAACATGTGGAATGCAAGTTAAACATACAGGCCCATATTTCTACTTTATTAGCATTTTTCGAAGCAACTGAGATTTTACATTGGCAGCTACACCAAAGCTACTTAGCTAAGATCCATTGCACCCATCACTCACGGTTACTATGGATCCCAAAGTATGGTTAATTTGTGATGTATGTTTTCAATGTCACATACTTTGCTACCAGATTTGGTATTGAGGACACTGTGTTAAGTCTGCCTGCAGCCTGATATCCAAGTGAATCCTTATAAGGTGAGTAGTAGTATGCTCTCATGTAGTATGGTATACATAACTCACACCTATCATTTGTTACAATGTTCAACCCGGTGACTTATTTGTATGGAAACTCATATACATCCATTCATGCTGTATGGTGTGTGTTAGGCGCAATTTTGCATCAGAAAGTATAAATATGGCCATGAGTGAAGCTCAGTTCCACCGCTACTACTGTGCGCCAACAGCCAGGTAGTGCTGCAGCCACTGGGATCAAATTAGCTGAAAAATAGGCTACTGGGTGGTTTACAACACCATGGACTTGAGTGAAAACAGACACATAACATGCATCATGCTCATGACAAAACAACATGAAGGGTTTTGTGTAGTCAGACATTCCCAAAACTGAGGCTTTGCACAGACTCTCTCTCAATTCAGTGAAGGCTTCCAGGCAGGCTTGGTCTAACACTAAGGGATCAGTATTCAGTACTGACTGTAAGCCAGCTTCTGCAATGGCTTTGAAATAATTAAAAAGTTGTGAATCCACTGGTGACAGTAGCTCACCATTCCCAGAAACAGTCTGACATCTCTCTGTGTGACAGGGGGATTCATCTGTAATATAGCTGTAATCCTCTCCCTGAAATTTTTCCTAGCTCCTTTTTCAATATGGTATCCCAATAGTTCACTTCTTTCTCACAATACTGTAATTTAGCCAGGAACACATTGGCCCTCATCACAACCCTGACGGTCGGTGGAATAGTGGAGGTATTACCGCCAACAGGCTGGCGGTACCTAACTCCACTAATATGACATTGGTGGTTTGGCCAAAGCCAAACCGCCAATGCACCACATCGACCGCCACAACGGTAGCGACCGCTGGGCTGTAGGCTTCAGTCTCCAGCCTGGCAGCCGCCCATGGCATTATAACTCCGACCACCGCCATGGTTTCAGTGGTTTCGGTACCACCACTATAACTATGGTGGTAGGCACTATCAGAGCCAGGGAATTCCTTCCCTGTAATTGATAGGGGTCTCCCCCGCCCCCCTCCCCAGAATTCTCCCCCATCCTCCCTCTCTCTCCCGACCCCTCCCCTGCACATTTACATACACACTCATAGACACGCATACACACATTCACCCATGCAATCATACATTTATACACACTCACAGCAACACTCATGTACATGCATCCAGGCACACACCCAATCTCACGACACAACATGCGCATCCACACACACCCACTCATGCACACACGCATTACACATGCATGCACGCATTCACACACAGTAACACACCCCCCCACTCACGCACACAACACCCCCACACCCCTCTGTCAGAGAACCCTATTTACCTGCTTGCAGGGGGTACTCCGGCAGGAGACGGGACGCGGCATTGCTGCCAGCAGCAGTGTCCGCCAGCAAAACACTGCTAGGCTGTATCATGGAACCACCTTACCATCGTCTGCCGCCATGACCGTTGATGTAATTCCGCCAGCCTTCTGGCGGTATTCTGTCTACGTTCATAATGGCATGGATGTTCGGTAGCCACGGCGACGGTATGTTGGTGGCCGTCGCTGTGGCAGTAGGCGGCATTTGCTGCCAATCTCATAATGAGGTACTTTATGTCCATTCTTTCCCAAGTGATTTAACAAGGCAATAGTATCATACTTGCATGCTTCCCTTATCTTTAAAGCAACCAATAAATCATCAATATGCTGTACCAAAGTCGATTGGAAAGGCAATTTCAATTCCATTGAATACAGATTCTTCTTCAATATGTGACTGAAAATTGATAGTGACTCTGAAAATACTTGATGAATTCTGCACCAACAATAGACTCTGTCCATGAATTTAAAACAGAAAAGAAACTGGCTATCCTCATGAAGAAGTACAGAAAAGAATGCTTCTGACAGGTCCATTATGGTGAACTATTCAGCATTGCATGGGATCTGAAACAATATCACTGCTGGATGCTGGGACAACATTTAATCACAATATCACTGACTTTCCTCAAATCCTGAACAATTTGAAATTTCCCACAAGCCTTTCGCAATCCCATTATTTGTGAGTTACATGGGCTGCCTAGTACTTCCTTTAGAACTCCTTTGGTTTACAAATTCTGCAATTATAGTTGCAATCCCTTCAATAGTGTCCTGTGTTTTGTGGTTTGGGGGAATCTGGGGTAAAATCGCATTTGGCTTGACTTGGACCTTGACTGTTTCAAGGTTGATTAGACCGATTTCTTTTCCTGTAAAATCCCACACTTTCATTTGAACTGTTCCCTGTAAGTCGGTGGGAAGATCTTGTATTGTAAAAACTGGAAAGAAACTGATCAAAGGGTACTCTTCATTCACTGAGCCAAAATCTGTTCCTGCAGGCAAGTCCTCTTTATCATCACTGTTTGTCTGGATGGCAATGCCATCATTTGAACAAATAATTGAACATCTTGTTTTGCATAGCAAGTCTCTTCCTAGTAAGGAAACCGGACTTGAGTCACAAACTACAAATTTGTGTAATCCTTTAAAGTTTCCAGTTTTAATCAGAACTGGTTCAGTGATCGGGTTTGTCAAATACTGATTTGCAACTCCTACAATCTGTACTGTTTCTCCTGAAAGTGGTAAGTTTGGAACTTCTACAGTCCCCACTGTAGAGCATGTAGCTCCTGTGTCAACTAAAAATGAGGCTTTGTAACCCATCACTTTTCCCTTTATGTATGGACCCTTCTGATCTACGTCTGATGAAGCTGCTAACATGTATTCTTCCTCATCTGAACTCTAATTCACCCAGTCATCGTTCGCTTCATCCTCACTGTGTAATGGGTATTAGAGTATTGTTATTACTCTGGTTAAGCCTTTGACCTGTGACCTGCCGAGGAAGCATCATCTGCTGCTGCTTCATTGGGGCTTGAGGTATCTGAATTTGCTGCCTGGGTACTATTTGGATTTGAAGTTGCATTGCTTGTGACTGGGCATTCTGCAAATGTGGCATTTGCTTCTGCTGCATGGGCTGAAAACCTGGCAAGTGGTGCATGTTATTTTGGAAATTAGAATTTTGACAACTCATTCTTGGTCCTCTCATATTTGGAAAAGTATTGATTGTGTTTCCCTGCTGAGCAACACCTTCCTGACTTAACATCGGACTCTCCCATTTCCAGTGTCCAAGGCGTCCGCAAGCGTGACAAGGTTACATCCTTTTCATCCATTGAACGTCATTCTGAATAATCACAGTATTCAAATCAGGACCACGATTCACATTTCCAATTCCACCACGACCTCTACCTTTCTTCTGGTTCTGCAACCATGCATTTCCCTACTGCTGTTGTGGAAAACTTCCCTGCATTTCTTACTGTGTTGCTCTAATATGCATCACCATTGCATTTTCTTTCAACTTTCTCTGCTTCAACTCAATCTTGTCACTACAGTCCTTTGCATACTGCAACACTTCATCAATCGGCTTTGCTTGCCAAGAAATCAAATGACTCTTAATCATCTGGCTAATTTCAGGTCTCAACCCTTCAACAAACCTGAACACAAAATGAATCATGTCTTTTGGCTCTATTGTTTCTGTGCCAATGTAATGTTTGAATGTTTGCAACAATCTCTCATAGTAGACATGTCAGCTCTTTCCCTTCTTAAGCTGTCCTATCTATTTTCTGCCAACCAATATTCTTGGGCGAAATTCTTGCTTTAAAAAATTCAATCACCGTATAGTAATATTTTATTACATCAGGAGACGGTGCACATGCAGCCAGATCTCTCTGAGGTTCTCTTGTTGGCCAATCTACACTCCTCATGCATTTGACCCATACGTCTGCTGGAACTACTATTTTTAACAGGGTGTTCAAATCCTCCCACAAGCATTTGGCAAGTTTCACAAATCTATCTGTTTGCTGTTACCATTCCACTACCTTCTCTCTCAACCTGGGATAATCATTGGTGAACGACAAGATGTCACTTCTGCTCTAAGGGACATGAACAAAAGTCCATCCTGGTATTTCTCTCATTGGTAATACTTTGACTGGGAAATCAACCTGCTGCACATTCACAGTAAGATTTGCAGAATCCCTTTTATTCTTGTTTCTTTTCTTCACCCATCTGCCTTCCAACTTATCTAATGCTCCCCATGTTTGAATGTTCTGAATTAATTCCTTAATGTGAATTTTCATTCCTGGTATTCTCATGTTCGCAAGGTCCTTTGAGTAAAACTCTGATCTGTAACTCCTCTTTAAATACTTTGGCCCTGATTTATACTTTTTTGTGCAGCATTTGTGTGTTTTTTTTTACGCAAAAGAGGTGCAAACTTACAAAATATAATTGTATTTTGTAACTTTGTGCCACTTTTGCGTAAAGAAAATCAGGACCTTTGTTTTCTCAGTTTCTACATCAAATTTATCTGCCATGTCTGCTAATCTATGATGTACTATTCCTGCTTTGTTGGTAATCAGTTTGCACAAACAATGCACCTTCTCTTTACGGTATGAGTCAATTCTGTCTAACCCTATCATTCCTTCCATTAAGTCTTCTGCTTCTGGTCTAAGCCTGGTCAAATTCAGTGGACTTCCTCCACTGGAATCTCCTTGTGTGCTACTCAGCTTGTCCAACCATTCAGTTAACTGCTGAGCTGTCAACCTTGCAATGAAATGTTGTTATTACTTACACTGGGCACGTGCTGTAACGTTAGGTTTGGGGTCTCTGTTGTTATCAACTTGGATTGGGACCTATGTCAAATCTCCCCTGATTATTTAGAGGAGTCCTAAAAGAAGTCAAATCGATTAACAGACCTGTTCCATCAAATGTCGGTCTCATAGGAGTCATCATTTCTGCGTTTTCATTGAATCTCTCCCTTTCTATGCTTGGATTCAGGATTTTCTGTTCACTGGTCTTATTTTTTCCCTGGGCAAACAATGGTATAACTGGACCTATGGTAACAGGTACTGACATGGCACCTGGACTTGGTCAGACATTTGGATCTCTAGGGTGCATTGCTCCTATATTCTGACTTGTCAATGCAGATATCTCTGTCAGTGACCCTGTTATGGAGGTGTATCTCGGGATCATATGTGCTTGTATTGGAGACATTAGATTCGGGGTAGACTCGATCTGGAACAGTGTTGGCTTCTGATAAACCTGTCTCATGTGAGCAACCTGTCCTGTCGGTGCCAATAAGTTTGTTGCAGTATCTATAATAGGTACATCTGGATACATTTTCAGTATGTCAATCTGCGGCATAGGCATCTGAATCGCAGAAGTGGTAGGGACATTATGGCTAATGTGTAGCTGTCTCTGTGTAGTTTCAATAGGCATCGGAGTTGTAGGGTCTGCACTAGTGCTGGAACCTGACTCATGTGCTGCATATGGTGATGGACGGTTTCTCAATAATTGCAAAATAAAGTCGTCATCATCTGAGTCCTCATCAAAAGTCAAAAATGTTCTAGATTTGATCGGTCTCTGCTCTTTGTCATCAGAAGGATAGGAATCCCTCTTCTTAGTACTCTTTCTAGCCTCACTCTTGTTCTCTTGTGTGATTGCAGGAAACAACTTCATCCTCTGTAAAGTTTCAGTTCTCCAGAATTTCTGCACACTATCCCATCTTACCTCAGCTAAGGTTTTCTCAGCTTTTCCTATCCTCTTCTCAAATTTCTGTTGCTGTTGCTGTCTGGCCACTAATTCCAAAATAGCTAATGCTTCAAATTGTGCAGGTCTTGGAGGAGCTTTCGAATCATAGAGTACTCTCCTCAAATTCTCTAAAATCCTCAAATTAAATGTTCTATGAGCAGGGAATGCTAAGCTCCTGTCTCTCTCTGTTTCTTTGCACCATTGTTTCAGTCAAAGACATGGCACAGCACCTTGTTCTTCGAATACAATATAGGTGGGTGTACCTTCTGGCGGTGTAATTTCTCCCATTCTAACTGAAATTAATGCATCTCCCCTTAGGGAAATCTTTAAAGCTTTGGAAAATTTCATTTTCTATAATGTATGCTATTTCAATCAAATCAGGAGGTATATTTCAATCCCAAAATCCTTTTTGTCTACCTTCTCAACAAATCACGCTTCACGGTTGTCCATGAATCCGTTCGCGACCTTCTTCACTAACTGACCTATCCCAGCACAGCTCAAGTGACGTCCGTGGGAAAATGGGTTATTGGTAAGGGCAGGTAAGTACCTACACTTAGCAATAGGCCACCAACCTCCAATTAGGTCCAGTTAGGTCTCAGTAAATTAAACCCAGCTCAACCCTTGGTAGCCTGGCAACGACCGACAAGGCCTAACTTAGGAGACAGAGTTCAAATATCACAAAACAGTAATTAAATAAAACACAGGAAACAGTTTAAAAATCCTAAATCAATTTATAAAAATAGATTATATTTTTATCTTTAAAATGACACCAAAACGAATAAAATCAAATAAGGGAAACCGGAGATATGAAATTTTAAAGGATTAATGCTTTCTAGCGCATAGAAGCAACTAGCGCTCAAAGGGTTAAAAAAGGTCACACTGGAAAGGAACAAAGTCCAGAGTTCAGGACACCCACGAGGTAACACTGTCACACTTACTTTCAGAAGTGTTTGATTCAGCAAAGTGGTCCACAGCACCAGCCAAGGGTTCAGAAGCTCTGGTGGGCCTCTTGGGGTCTGGGACTACAACTCCCACAATGCACCTTTTCAACTTATGGAGTTGCTCCAAACGTCTCCAAACTTCTGGATCTTCTTCCAGAGGTCCTTTTTGTGTCCTTGAAGTGTCCACAACCTGATCCAAGGTTCCAGAAGCTCTGAGTTGCTCTTTGGGAGTTGGGACTACAATTCCCAGAATGCACCTGGTCAGAATCTTCAAATGGCCACTGGACGCTGGTCAGCTGGGTTCTGCTTGCAGGACATGATGAAGGGGACTCTGGGCAGCTCCTTTGTACCCGTATCAAACAGGGAGTCCCTTCTTGAAGCAGTATAATCCCGGTAAATTCCTTTTAGTGGTGAAGCCCAAGTGTGCAGCTGGTGCAGTCCTCCAGAGTGCAGTGTCCAGGTGCAGGTCAGGGGTCCAGCAGGGCAGTCCTTCTTCTCCTGTTGTTCTTCCTTGTTGGAATCTGATAGGGATCTGAGGTGTGGGGGCAGGTCTGGCAGTTTTATCCTTGCTACTGGGTGAACAACAGGGGGGTCCTGATTCTCCAATCAGGTGCATTGTCCTTCCCCCTGTGATGACCACTTTCTGGGAAGTGTGGCAAAAATCTGTCCCAGGAGGCAACATTCTTCAAAAATCCATCATGGCTGAATCTGATTTTTGGAGGTTACGTCTGGCTGAGCCCACCCACTGGTGTGGCTACAAATCATAAACACACTCTCCTGCCTTCTCCTAATCTAATCAAGGGGGCACCTAGTTATCTGGGGTTGCAGGATATGGGGGTGTTGCTGGGTTGCTCCAAATGTCCTTCTCTGCCTTTGAAGATCAGTTTGGCAGCCCTCCCCCTTCCTGCCTCACCATCTGCTGAGGGGAAATTCCCTCCCACAGGCATATCTCTTTGTGTGAAGCCAGGCCATTTCACACCTCATCAATGCAGCCTGGCCAAGCTGCCAGAGGCTGACCAATCAGAGCACAGCAGCAAAAACAATGCAGGGCTGAAGTTGGCAGCTTTTCAGATAAAGTTTAAAACTCTTTACCTGAACAAGTTATATTAAATCCAACAACTGGAAGTTGTGGGATGTATTATAACAATTAATTTAATACCAAACCCTTGGTATCCATTACTTAAGGGGACTTTTAAAATAAAAATAAAGTCTCCCCATTCTAGCCTATGGAGGCCATTCACTACAATAAGGGGAAAACGAATTTGGCTGTTTTTACCTCACCAGGGCTTATACAACTATTTTTATAAGGTCCCTGCTTCTAGTTACATGACAACCAGCCCTAGGGGCACATAGGGCACACCTTAGGGGTGACTTATATGTAAAAATAAGGTGGTTTAAGACTTTGGAACTACTTTTAAATCCAAAGTCGAATTTTCATATAACTTTAATTTAAAAGCAGCCAGCAAGGCAGGCCTGCCTTTAAAATGACACTGGGCACCTCAGCAGTGCCCCTATGGGTGCACTACCTATGCTGTGGTCTCTAAACCTACATGCCCTACCATACACTAGGGACTTATAGGTAGGTTGACTTAGCCAATTATAATTAGCCTAATTTGCATATTGATTTTACACAGAGCACAGGCCCTGGGACTGGTTAGCAGTACCCAGGGCACCATCAGAGTCAGGAAAACACCAGCCAAAAGTGGAAAATGGGGGTCAAAAAGTTAGGAGGCCTCTACAATCAGCCCTGTTTTCTCACAACGTCATACTCACATGTACACGGCTGACAAAGCCTTTTGGGTTGTCCTCCTAAATTCAGATCCACGCAAAACTAAATGCACACATTGCGAGCACAAAATAAAAATCAACGCACAACTTGTCTGTTTGATACAGGTAAGTGTTTGAAATGGGGTCTCTAGTTGTCCAAGTAGGGACCACAATCTTAGTCACGGTAAGTCACACACATTCCAAATTATCCTGTGCCCACCCTCTGGTGGCTTGGCACTGAGCAGTCAGGCTAAACTTAAAATGCAATGTGTAAAAAAAATGTGTGCAATAAATCATGCAATAACACAGTGAAAACACCACAAAAATAAACCACGCAATATAGGATATTTATCTGAGTAAATGAAGGTCAAAGTACAAGTTGAATATTCACTTTTATAATGATAAGAAGAGTCTTTAGTCTTTAAAAAGCAACAAGTCTCTCTTGCAAGAACAAAGTACCTGGTATGTGTCAAAATTACATGCACAGAGACCACAGAGGAGGTATGTGAAGAAAATGAAGAGTGTGCCTTGAATTTCCAGGTGCACACAGATGATGGGATGATTATTTTCCATACCGCAAGGACTTTGCATCGAATTCCAGTGCACAGGCTTGAATCATCTTTGCCATGCAGGGTCTTTTGACGCCCAGGGACAATGAGTGGAAATCCTGGGCGTGCAGCATGAAGTAACAGGTGCTGCGTCGATCTGGTGAACCAACACCAACAACCACAAGAAAAACTCCTGGTTCACCACCGAACTCAAAAACTCCAAGAAAGAATGCCGCCTCCGTGAGAAGACATGGCGCCTCAACCCGACAGAGGAAAACCTGACAGCTCTCAAGGACACCACCCGCCAACACCACCAACGCCTCCGCACCGCACGAAAAACAGCCTACCAGAACAGACTTGACAACAACGCCCACAACAGCAAGGAACTATTTGGCATCGTCAAAGAGCTCTCCAACCTGGACGCAGAAACCAACACCATCCCTCCCTCACAGGACCTCTGCGACTCCCTCGCGACCTTCTTCCACCGTAAGATCGCCGACATCTACAACAGCTTCACGACCACCAACATGAACCCGCCCCCGGAAGCCGCAAACGACATCTCCACCATCCTCGCCTGGAACCCTACCACCACCGAGGAAACCACCCGCGTCATGAACTCGATCCACTCGGGATCACCCTCCGACCCCTGTCCTCACCACATTTACAACAAGGCCGACAACATCATCGCACCCCACCTCCGAGATGTCATCAACGCCTCCCTCACCACTGCTACCTTCCCTGAAAGCTGGAAACACGCAGAACTCAACGCCCTCTTAAAGAAACCTACAGCAGACCCCACCGAACTCAAAAACTTCCGGCCTATCTCCCTCCTACCGTTCCCCGCCAAAGTGATTGAGAAAATCGTCAACGCTCAACTCACCGCCGCCCTGGAAACCTCCGACTCCCTCGACTCCACTCAGTTCGGATTCAGGGCCAACCACAGCACTGAAACCGCCCTCATCGCAGCCACGGACGACATCCGAGCCCTGACCGACAAGGGTGAAACCGTGGCCCTCATTCTCCTGGATCTCTCTGCAGCCTTCGACACGGTCTGCCACCGCACCCTGATAGACCACCTCTGCAGCGCCGGCATCAGAGGCAAGGCCCTGGAATGGGTCATCTCCTTCCTCTCCGGAAGGACCCAGAGAGTCCGCCTCCCCCCCTTCAGATCCGCAGCCACGGAGATCATCTGCGGCGTACCCCAAGGATCCTCCCTCAGCCCCACCCTATTCAACGTCTACATGACCCCCCTGGCAAACATCGCACGCAAACACGGACTCAACATCATATCCTACGCCGACGACACCCAGCTCATCTTATCCCTCACCAACAACCCCACATCAGCAAGGACCAGACTGCACGACGGCATGAAGGAAGTAGCGACCTGGATGACAGACAGCCGACTGAAACTGAACACAGATAAAACGGAGGTCCTCATCCTCGGCCCTACCCCCTCCGCATGGGACGACTCCTGGTGGCCCCCCGCCCTAGGCAGCACTCCCCAACCGACCAACCACGCACGCAACCTCGGCTTCATCCTGGACTCCTCCCTCTCGATGACCAGACAGGTCAACTCGGTGACCTCAGCGTGCTTCAACACCCTCCGCATGCTCCGCAAGATCTTCCGCTGGATCCCCATCGACACCAGGAAGACCGTCACCCACGCCCTCGTCACCAGCCGCCTGGACTACGGGAACACTCTGTACGCCGGCATCACCACCAAGCTGCAGAGGAAACTTCAACGGATCCAGAACGCCGCAGCACGACTCATCCTGGACATACCTCGCCACCACCACATCTCCGGACACCTGAGAAAACTCCATTGGCTCCCGGTCAACAAGAGGATCACCTTCAGACTCCTCACCCACGCACACAAAGCCCTCTACAACCTCGGACCCAAACTCATCAACTCCCGCGTCTCCTTCTACACTCTTCCGCGCACTCTGCGCTCCACCGGTCAGGCCTCGGAATTTCTGTCGCAGGTGCTTTGTCGATTACTCCTGCAGGAAGTCAGGCTGCGTTGTTCTGGCTCAGCGATGCGTTGATCCAGTAGGCTGTGCGTCAGAGTTCCAGCCGCAATGATGGCGCTGTGTCGACCTCCACTCAGGGAGCCGGGCTGTGTCATTCTGGTTCGGTGATGCAGTGATTCTTTCACCACGAGGCAGGCTGTGCATCGATTCTATAAGGCTGTGCATCGATTTTTGCCACACAAAGAGTGCCTTTGCAGAGATTTAGGCACATATTTATACTTTTTGACGCAAAACTGCGGCGACCCAGTTTTGCGTCAAAACTATTACCGCGGCTAACGCCATTTCTTTGCGCCATGTGGGTGTTAAATTTATACTTTGACTCACAGCGGCGCAAACCACAGGTGTGAGTCATTTTTTTTACGCATCCCAGTGTGTCACGTCGTAAGGGAAAACTACGTTAACGTGGCGGAAATGACTGTGAGCCGGTTTACGACACCGCAAACTGGATATGCGGCATTTTCTGACGTAATTGCGTCAAAAATCGCCGCAAGCACAGCAAATTGTGCAGATGAGAGCCGAAATGGATCCCAGATGCATGGACAGACCCCAGGAAGATGACAACAGACTAGGAACCAGCCAGGAGGACCCACACAAGACCCAGGACAGGGAGAAGAAGAAAAGAAAGTGTTGCTTCAGTGCAGAGGAGCAGGAAATTCTGGTGAAAGAGGTGACGGAACACCAGCACCAACTGTTTGTCACCTCAAAGTTGCCAATCAGTAGGAGAGAGGCAATATTGCAACAAATTGTTGACAAGATCAACAGTGCGGCAGAAGTACGCAGAACAGTCACTGAGTGCAAGAAACGCTGGCATGACTGCAAGCGCAGGACCAAGGAAAAGATGGCCAGGAATAGGAAGGCAGCACTGCAGATTGGAGGTGGGAGCCCATCACCACAGGAGCCCCTGGACCACATGGAGGAGATGGTCGCAGCCGTCATCCTTGAGGAGATCGTCGCAGGGATTCAAGGACAGGACAGCGCAGACTACCAGGAGACAATGCACATGCAGGGTAAGTCGCATGGGGAATAAAAATGCACTAATGTTATCTGCAACCGGGGGGTGGAAATACCTACTACTCAATGCATGTAAGTCATGATATTCAGGGAATGGAATGGGTAAAGCGGCACGGGGGCATGGCCCGTACTGAGGAAACCTGGGGCACACCACTACACAACACCAACAACCTTTGCATGGGATATGCTGCCATGCCAAGGATGTTGCAAAGGTAAAGCCAGGCCAGGAGGGCAGGGTACAATGTAAAACTGGCAGCCCGTCACACGTCAGCCAGTATACTCCCTATATTAACTAGGGCCCAATTAACAACCTCTGGCCATACCTGCAAGTTGAATGTAACATTGACAACAGTTGCCGCTACCACCTCTGCTGTGTGTGAAGGTCAAGTAGCTAATGGCAGTAACTTCCCCATGGACCTAAAACACCCAAATTAGAGGGTTCAGGATGACAACGTTATCAATCCCCTGAAATCAAGACAAATGATCCAATACTATCAAATGTAATTGCCAAAAGTTGCCACAAACTTCACCCATTGTCATTAACATTAGGAGGTACACAGCACTAATGTCATACCCATGCTGCATATGTCAGGGTACTGGGTCACTATAGCTCCAATGACTCCATGCAACATCCCAAATGTCATACTGCTCAGACAACAGCATTGAGGGGGAGGACACATGTAACTGGTCACAGAAATACACCTGCACAGTCAGAGGAGGAAATAGGACACTGCTACGACTATCAGTGCAATCCAATGTACCACACATTCTCCAGCATCAGCAGTACACCTTACCAATGCTGACATCCATATCGTGCCATAACAATGGGGTACATAGTATATGCTACATCTCAACTACATATAGGTGGATGTGAAAGATCAGAGACTGGGGCAGGTCCAGATTGTTAAGTGTGGTGCTAGTGCCATCAGAGCACCCACAGCCAGTGAAAGGCCTCACCATGAGAATGGAAGTAGACAGAGGGTTGAGTAGGACAAGAAGGTGTCAATTCACAATTTGGCCAGAACCAACACCTAAAGGATATGATGCTGACAAGTCCACAAACTGACTACAATACATATGACATGCAGGTGGGACATAGGCCTGGGAGAATACCAATCTGAAAGACAGGAACAATGAACAGCAACCAAGATCACAATGTGAAAATAATCGGAAGGCAGGCATGTCACATTACAAAGCCCACAACACAGACACACTAATTGTACCGTATTTCATTGCAGAGGACGAGGGATCTCCTGCGGATATGCCTGTCCAGGACTACCCTGATGACATGGATGACGAGCTGACAAACATCACCCAGCAGACCCTCCAAGAGGTCCTTGGAACCCTCCAGACCCCACCTTCCGTCACAAGGAGGAGCACAGAACTAGCAGCCATCACAGAGGATCCACACACAACACCAATTGTACGACCTGCCATCTCCAACACAGCTGAGGACTCTGACGACACTGGCACCAGCTTTGAGCGAACTGTAGTTGGAGTACAGCGGGAGCTGGCCAAGGAGGTGCGGGTGGGGATGGAAAATATGGCAGCCAGCCTTGAGGGGGTGCGTTTGTGCATGATGTCAACTGAAGAACAGGCAGCACCTATGCAAGGGGTAACAACTATCTTGTAGGAAGTCGAAAAAAGGTTGAAGGAAATCAGCACAGCCGTAATACAGTTGACCCAACGCCTACAACAGCAATCCTGTCAACATGTGCACAAATGCAACATTGAACCCCTCAGGGCCGACCTGGATGCCTACCACTGTGATGTGGCTGCTATTCTTAGGAACCAGCAGATCCTCCTTGCTGCAGTAAGACCCCCACAGTTAGTAGCTACTGGGATGTCTGACTCCACGTCTTCAAACACTGAGGTGTGTGTTGCCCCTTCACAATCACCACCACCAAGGGCAGCGGATACTACACACACATCAGAAGATGAAGACGTGGAACAGATCACCTTCCCATGTAAGAGTACCCGGTAGCACTAGTCCCTGCCACATGGCCACCTATTACCAAGGTCCTGTGCTCCGTAACATGAAAGTCTTGCAACAACTGTACTCAAGCACTGTTCTGCGACCCACTGTTTATCTTGTCAGCCTGCCCTGTGATTGTCTCACACTAACTCATTGGCAAATCCTGTCCCTCTGCACTGTCTGACACTTCACCTCAGCATGTTCAATGACATGTCCTTTTGCACTTGTGTAGGATCACAATGGAAGATGTCACAATAATGGACTCACAATCATGGACAATGTACATATAGCACTACATCACTTTTAAAATAAATAGCACTTACACACCCACTTTGTCTGTGTGTAATGTGACACATCAACCATGCAGGAGATCAGTGATGTTTGCCTCCTGTCAATGATTATAGATTGTCAATACAACTGCCCTGAAATAATGTGGGCTGATAAATATGCACAGTGGATTGTACCATCATCTGCCCTTCCTGAGGGTTAATTCTGAGGGAAATAGAAACTATACAGTATAATGCTGTGTTGGACAGAATAACGCTTCCTCAAGGGATGTCTAAGCCAGAAAATACTGCCTTCAATTGTTGTTGATAGTGAAAACTTTTGTATTTGACATTTGCCCGAAATTTAACCTAACACACACCAAACTGCATGAAGGGATGTGTATGAGTTTCCATACAAATAAGTAACCATGCTGAACACTGTAACAAATGATATGTGTGAGTTATGTACACTATACTACAAGAGAGCATACTACCATTCACTTTATAAGGATTTGCTTGGACATCAGGCTGCATGCAGACTTAACACAGTGTACCCAATACCAAATCTGGTAGCACAGTATGTGACATTGAAAACATACATCACAAAATAACCACACTTTGGGATCCATAGTAACCGTGAGTGGTGGGTGCAATGACTGGCCGAATCTTAGCTAAGTAGCTTTGGGGTAACTGCCAATGTAACAGCTCAGTTGGGATATGGTTGCAGCATGGGACACAAAAGCTAATACAAAAGAGAAACTGTTCACTCATGGCAGGGCCCTGATCTACAAGCATTTGACACATACTGTAAAGGGTTACCTAGATATTTATTAAACTGTAAAAACAGAAGTTAATACTAGGGGAAACACCTTACCTAACCTAATCTACTCTAACTACACATTAACCACAACTGTCCCTAACTAACCTAAGCTAAACGTACTTATCACATTTAACGAAACGATCTAAACATCAACCCCCCACCCCAACTTATAAGACGGGACACATGGAGGACAACAGATACTAACCTAAACACATACTATCCTATACTAAACAGATATATATTTTGTTGTAAATTTTCTTTTGTATTTTTGTATTTTTTATTTTTTTAAACACCAAAACCCTAACATTGCCCCCCCACTCACCCACTCACACACACAATAAAAAACTGTAGAAATATTCTGAAACACCCACCCCCACCCACTACTACTAACTAAACTAACAGCCTATACTAATCTAAAACTAAGCCCCCTAAACCCACAAAGTTTAAGAACCAGGAAAGAGGAGGGAGGGGAGGGAATCATGTCTGCGTTGATGCCTACAGGTTGGCCCTCCTCAGGGTCTTTTTAATGGCACACACCCGCCGGTTGACCTGTGCCACCTGCTGCTGCAGTCTGGTCATCTTTCGTAGGACACGGTCCAAGTTTCTTTGAATCTCTGCAAAAGCTGCAGAGTCTATGGCGCAGCAGGGGTGGTCTGGGTGCCAGCCGAGGAAGTATGGGCCCTTGTCTGTGCAATGTCTGTAGGCTGCGGGGCAGGTGGTGCTGTGACTGCTCCTGGAGCTGTTGCAGTTGACGGTCCCGCAAAGGTTCCAGCTGCTGTTGGTGCCTCGTGGGTGATAGTGGTGTTGCTGGTGGCTGTGGTAGACACGGAAGGACCCCCTTGTGCAAATGCCCTACAAGCTCCGGAGGCTCTGTAATGGCGATATCTTCTTGCCATGTTGCGGTACCCAGACTCAACATCAAGAATGTGGCGGTATCGCATTGCCCGGCGTTGAAACTCCAGAACCTGGATGGGAGTCATATTTGCAGCTGTTAAGACAAATAGAAAACCAAACATTAGGTACTGCATTGTGTGAAATGGCTCAAGAAGTAAATCAGACATTACATCTAATGTATCTGTAACAGCCCATATCATCATACAGATCACTGATAGTCCCTGAGGAAGTACATGGCAAGCCAGCCTACAAATGTCCTATCATCAAATAGCACATCCAAACCCTACGAGATGGGTAACAACTGGAATGAATTTGGCATCTTAGTTCTGCCAGTTGTCAGGTAAAAATCATGCTGCATATCCTCCACCACTGCCAGGCCAACAAATTTCTATGTACTGGATGGCAATCTAGGGCCACAAGATCTGCGACTTGTAAATGGACTTGCCATTATAGAAAGCATGTGCTAATCATGAGTGGGTATACTAGGTTTGTACAAGTGATTTACTGATTTACATGTCTGTGTACCAAACTTGGATCATCAGTCCTAGGTACACTATTCACAAACCTACGCCTGTGTCTGAAGGGGGGGTAGACAATCAACTAATAATTCCTAACAACAAGGACACCCAGGAACAGTGCTTAATTTGTGCTTGTTGTTTCCGGTGCTGAGCACCGGCACTTATTTTTGAGGGCCGGGGCTTATTCTTCTGCCTCAAGCATTTGTTGCGAGCAAAAGACACATTTGGGAAAGGCAGAGGAAAAAAAAAATGAAAAATCGTCACAACGGGAGTAAGCAGAACACTACAGGAGTGAGCTGAAGGGGCAGGGAGAGGCTGTAAATGGATTAAAGAGGCCCGAGATGGCTTCAGGATTACGCTGCCTCAGTATTCCGTGCTCGCACATTTAATTGCAGTAGCTCAGTGTTTCAGAGGAGAGCTCTGAGCACCGGCACATTTGTATTTACAAATTAAGCACTGCCCAGGAAGCTTTGGAAAGCTGGACATGGGTTTGGCCAGCACACCACAGGTATGGAGGAACTCCAAATAGTATACACCCAAACCTTGGACAATCCCATCAACACTTATCTTTGGAAATGCAGACCTTTGTCCACATCATTTACTACCAGTAAGCAATGACTTACACAAACAGATAGATGCAAGCACACCTCGGGCCATGAGCTGCATGCACACCTGGGCCATTGTACTGAAGTGTCTCATACTCGTAGCACTACATGTGGTGCTACATGCTACTAGGAAGTTTAACATACAGTCAAACATGTTCATTAGTGAATAGGGAAGCTGAAGTCTGTGGGTAAGACTTTGGCATCCCTATTCTAGGATAATCAAGGTCTGACTGGCTGACTAATTCACTAATGTGGTCCACTGCTACTTTTTCAGATTCAAGTTTTATCCACATGACTCATCCCTATTCACATTGCCCTGCCTACAGGACTGACCTAGAAACCCAAAATATTACACTACGATAAGGATTGGCCAACTCAAAGTGGTGACTGACTCCAATGGCATTGATCTGGCTTTGTATGTTGAGACAGATTTTCTTTTTTTTTGAGTCAGGGACACTAATTGCTGCCTTCCCAAACAGGACCTCATGGTGTAGGCAGCACTCCTCAGTGAGGACCTCCAACTCTTTGTCAGAGAATTTAAGCTTTCTCTTCCTCCCTGCAGTGTTTAGCTCCCTAGTTTGGCTTGCCATGACTGCAGTTGCTCCTCTCAGCTGGGGTTGCCTCTGCTGTCTGTCCTGGCTAGACTCCTCCCACTTCCATGGGAGGTACTTCCTGGTTCTGAGGTCATGATCCAGCACCAGGAAGTGTAATTTCTTTGTTATTTTGCACCAGTTTGCTAATTGCGACTCAGTTGCAATTTGTGATTCCAGGTCGCAAAGACCGATTTGGTTACACCCCTCCTTCGCAATTTAGGAAATCGCAATTTTCAATTTCGCAAATTGCGATGCGACTCGGCACCGAATCACAAAATGTATTTGCTTTTTTTCATACATTCAGATTTGCGAGCCAGAAATTGCGATTAGCATGGAATCACAATTTCTGACTCGCAAATCTTTAGTTTTGTACATGTGGGCCTAAAGTCCTAACTTAGATCTTGGGGGTAACAGTCCTGCTAACTGTTTTCCATCTCGAAACCCATCTGCCCCCTTGGAGTGCCACCCATTCAATTTACTTCTGGCCTCCTGCATCTCTACTTTCTGTGTTTCCCCCCAGTTCCTTTCAACTGAATTGTGACTTTCCCTTGCCTTTTCAGAGCTGTATGACCCACTGCGTGACTTCTGGTTTGTTCGGCCATGGAGTAAAGCACATTGACATTGGTATGTTGTCATCACAATGTAACTGAACATTTTTGTACCGTTATGTGTAATACATTTGTTAAGAATACAAGCAGACTCCTGAGTGTTTTAAGTGCAATTAGTGATTTATTTAAAGTGCTACATATAGGTCCATGATAGTAAAACGGTGATGGGTGGGGGTGGAGTGATGTCCATGGCAGAGTCCAGTTCTCGGTCGCACAGGTGCATTGTCCATATGCCTGTGGAAGGATGGAGCAGGGGCAGTTCAAGGTTGGACAGGGTGACGATGTGGGACAGTGGAATGACATCCGGGGGGATCTTAGGCTGGCGGGGGTCTTGGCATCCTACTCTGTCTTCCTTTGTGATCTCAGGTTCCTCTTGCGGGGTGGTTGATCTTCAGCAGGAGGTGGGGTTCTGGTGGCCCGTCGTTGTGTGGGGGCCTCCTGTCCACTAGCGCCGGCGGAGGTGGTAGGCTGTTCCTGGTCCGGGCTGGTGACAGGGGCCCTTTGGGGTGCCACATGGTCCCGCAATGTGGTGACTATTAGGTTCAGGGCCAGGACGATGTTCCTGAGCTCCTCTCTGTACCCCATGTACCGTTCCTCCTGCTGTGCCTGGATCTCCTGGAACCTGGCCAGTACCGTCGCCATCGTCTCCTGGGAGCGGTGGTATGCTCCCATGATGGTGGTGAGGGCCTCTTGGAGAGTCGGTTCCCTGGGCCTGTCCTCCCCCCCCTGTTGCACTGCAGCCCTCCCAGTTGCCCTGTTTCCCCGGGCCTCTGTCCCCTGGTCCGTGTGCCCACTACCACTGCCCCCAGGTCCCTGTTGTTGTTGGGGTGTTGGGTCAGCCTGGGTGCCCTGTAGTGGCGGACACACCGCTGATTGACCTGTCCTGGAGACAGAGGCATGGGCCCGCTGGGTGGGAGCTGTGCTGATATTCCCAGAGGGGGTTAGGTCTGCTGTGGCCTGTGTCTGTGTGTGGGGAACCGACTGTCCAGAGGTCCCCGATGGTCCAGGCTGGTCATCAGGTTCTAGGTCGACAGAGCTGCTGTCCTCACTGGGGGCCTGTTCTGGGGGTGGGATGGACATATCTGGACCCTCCTGGCCGGTGTGTTGGCGTTCGGGCCCTGCAGGGGTGAAAGAGTATGGTTATTGCTTCTGTGTGTTCCATGGCGTGCGATTTGTGGGTGCCCTTGTCCCCCAGTGCTGGCATTCCCTTGTGGCAGGAGTTGTGAGGGTGGTTTGTGGGGGGGATCGGTATGTGCAGTGGTCATGCATAGGTGATGGGTGTCCATGGTTTGTGTTGGCATTCAGGGTTTGGTTTTGGGTTGGGTAGGTTGTGCTGGTGAGACATTGGCAGGGAGGATGTGTGCTGGGGGGTTGGGGGTGAGGGTGGGGGTGTGGGTTGGCATGCTGGTGGTTGGGGGGGGAGTAGTTGAGACTAGACTTACCAGAGTCCATTCCTCCGCCTACTCCAGCGAGGCCCGCAGGATGCAGGATGTTAAAGACCTCTTGCTCCCATGCTGTGAATTCGGGAGGAGTGGGTGGTGGTCCGCCGCCAGTCTTCTGCACAGCGATGTTGTGTCTTGAGACCATCGACCGTACCTTCCCCCGTACGTCGTTCCAGCGCTTTCGGATGTCTTCCCGGTTTCTGGGATGCTGTCCCACAGCGTTGACCCTGTCGACGATCCTCTGCCATAGCTCCGCCTTCCTGGCTATTGTGGTGTGTTGCACCTGTGTGCCGAAGAGCTGGGGCTCTACCCTTATAATTTCCTCCACCATGACCCTGAGTACTTGGTCCGAAAACCTGGGGTGTCTTTGGGGTGCCATGGGGTGGTGGATGAGGTGTGGGGTGGTGTTTGTGGTGATGTGAGTGGTGGTGTGTGGTGATGTGTGCGTAGATGTGGTGTGGTTGATGATGTTGGGTTCCTGTATGTGTTGGGGTTTTCGATTGCTGTGCTCGCTCTCTCTCTCTCTCTCTCTCTCTCTATCGCCTTCTCTCCGATTTCCAACTAGTGGGGGTTTGTGGGTAATGTGGGTGTGTGTTTTATAGTTGCTTGGATGTGTGGGGGTGGTGTTTGTATGTGTATCAGGTGTGTGTATTTCAAATTGTCCAATGTGGCTGTGTTTTGGAGCTGGGTGTGTATTTTGACCGCGGCGGTGTGTACCGCCAATGGAATACCGCGGTTAAATGACCACCGCGTGGATTCGTGGGTCGTAATGGCATGGGCGTGTTTGTGTTGGCGTGGCGGTGGAGGTTTGGTCATCTCCAGTTTATCGCTGCCCGCTGATGAGGCGGCCTTCCGTGGATGTCGGGTTTTTGGCGGCTTGACAGTTGTGGATCAGAATGACCGTGGCGGTTTGCCGCGGCGGTAGAATGGCAGTCTTCTGACCGGCGGTAAGAGCCTTTTACCGCCGAGGTCAGAATGACCCCCTTAGTCCTTGCAAAGATAGATGATGTAACAGTTACTGCTGTCAAGGATCTGGTCATACATTCCTGTTACTAATGCAATAGCACATCCACTGCCTCGTGTATGATGCATTTTTTTCCATTATTGACTGATGGTGTCTTAGTTGTGTGCCATATGCTGCAATCAATCCATGTAGCCAACATGTATGTTTGACATAGGTGTGGTCCTCTGCTATTGTCCTTCAAATGTGACATGTACAGGACACATGTCATTTGCAGTGTGAGTGAATGTGGCTGTACATTCATACGCATCTAACTAGTTTAGCAGTGTTCTGTGTCCTAATCGGTATTTCAGCAATGCTCCATGAGGCTACACTCTGAAGCTGATAGTAAGAGATAATATTATGCAAAAATGATTATCCATACCATGATATGGTGATTAGTATTGGTGTTTATTTACAAATGATTAGACAGTGGTGATGGGTGAGTAGGGTTAAAAGAAACTTTGGACAATATGTTGTATCTGACGCAATCCTGCAGCTATATTTGGATGGTCCCCCTCATGTTGATGGCCAGCATCCTCCTCTTCCTCCTCTCCAGGCATGTGTGTGTCGGGTTCATGTAGGGGAATGTTCCTTCTTACACATATGTTGTGCAGGATGGCACAGGTCAAAATTATTTTTCACACCATTTCTGGTGAGTATAGGAGGCTGCCTCCGGTGATGTTGAGGCACCTGAATCTTGACTTCAGGATGCCAAAGGTCCTCTCGACTATGGCGTGTGTCCTCCCATGTGCCTTATTATAGGCACGCACTGCTGCAGTGCTTGGGTTGGCAAATGGGGTCATAATCCATGGCTGGATCCCATACCCCTGATCAGCTGAAAGAGAAAATGAGTGAGAACATGTTGATGTAGCTTGCCCCATAAATATCACCTTGCATGGCAGTAGTTCTCTTGTGTTGTCTGTGACTCATTGGTGTTTGTGTTATTGCGTCGATTCCTAGGCTTCTAGGATGTACCATCAGCATTGGGTTGTTTCCTTATCTGAACAGGTGTTTGGCTGTTGACCGGATGTCAGCAGTATTTTTGGAGAGTTGCAGTACAGTGTGTACTCCCTTGCATTCTGACTTGTGATACAGGTGTCCCTCTGTGTTAACTGGGGGTGAGATGATAGTTCCATACACAGAATCAATTTGGCAGTGGTGGTAACACGGTTGCATCTATGTACCTTAGACATCCCATACAATTTGACATATGCAATAGATTAATTTAACTATCAGTGAGACCCTTAGATTTTGCAAGGTGACAATGTGCAAAACATCTCTGTAAGTTGTGAGGACTGATGTGTTAACAATTGACTGTACACTAGTTTCACATGTGTGACAAGTTCACTGCAGACCTCTTTCTCTGCCCTTGCCAAGTTGACTCAGGTTGTTACGTGTTCCCATACTACTGAACATGTTCATGTTCCGATGGCTAACTTGGTTGTGAGGTTGTCATTTAGAGTTTCAGAAGGTCCGTATGGCAGTACATCTGTTGTGTGTGTGTTAATGTGTCGGGATGCGTATGTGTACGAACGTGCACTTTCAATGTTGTCCCATCAAGATGTGTTCTTCGCACAGTCCACTTGCTTCTTGGTAGTGGGCAATGTGAGAGCAGGAATGATGTGAGATATTGGAACGGCCTCAATGATTGCACCCGACCTTCATTGTAGTCATCATCATGCTATGGGTGTCATGGTGTTTGACCTGCAGCAAAAAGCAATACACACCCCTTACACAGTATGTATTGATTTGAAGGGTGTTGGATTGAGTGTTACTGATGTGATATTGAAAGTTTAATCTTCCCAGATGTACTGCCAGTTGGGGCAATGTGTTTGTCATTGTATTGTTTTATATTTTTCCCTTATGTCTGTGGAGTGGCTTCAGTTGTTACTTGGAACTGTCATTTGTCCCTAGGTGTTTCTCCCATTGGGTGAAGATATCAAACATGCCTAGCGGTGTCATAACCTCAGTGTGTTCCTGTCCACGTGTCGATGTTGTGGTGTATGTGTTGTGTGTCCGAGAGGGTTGCTGTGCTGTGTGTACATAAGTAAGTTTCTGTACTTACCAACGAGTAGTCCATTTCCATATCGTCCATCCTGGAAGTGTTGATTGATGGTGCAGTGACGGAAGATGAATGAATCATGTACACTCCCAGGATACTTTGGCACGATGTTGGTGATCAATCCCCGGTGATTGACAATGGCCTGCACATTGATGGAGTGTGTGTGCTTCCTGTTGCGGTATAGATATTCGGATACAGCAGGTGGCACAATGCATACATGTGTGCAGTCAATGGCACCAAGGAGGTGTGGGAAGCCATTCATTTGGTAAAACCCCTGTTTTGTCTCCTGCTGCTTCTGCTGTGTGATGGGGAAGCTGATGTGGCGGGTGTGAGTGAGATGATGGCATCCAGTACCTTGGGTAGGAAGGTGAAGAATGATGGCTGTGAGATCCCAGCAACCAGGGCGCCAGTGGTTTGAAAGGAGCCACTTGTCAACATGTGTAGTACAGCTAGCAGCTTGGTTTCTGGTGGAATGGTGCGGGGTGTCTGCAAGCTGGGTGCCAACTGTGGCTCAATGTTGTGCAGCAGCTGCTGAATGGCTTGCCAGTTGAGCCTGTACCTCTGAATGATGTCTTGTTGGCGGAGTCCCATAAGGGTTGTCCTGCTGTGCAATATCCTCTCCTGCCTTCTGAGTTGCCTTTGAGGTCCCTGCTGGTGTTGTGGAAGCTGCTGTTGTTGGTCCTGTGCTCTGTGTCTGCGTGCATGCTGGATGAAAAGCACCTCCATGTCTTCCTTTTGGAGCTATGCTGTTGCTTCTGTGTGTTTTCATTAAATACAGGTGTGTTTGCCCCATTTTAACACCTGCCCTGACCCAGGTGTTATTTTTTTACGTAAATCGGGTTGTGCATCATTTTCCGACCCCGCCTCCCAGCTGTGCGTCATTTCTGCGCGGTAGCATAAATATGGCACACAGGTGTTTAAGTAATTTTTTGGACGGGAACGCCTACCTTGCATGTCATTAACACAAGGCGGTTTCCCGCATCCAGAAAATTACGCACACAGAGGAAATTTTACGTCCGCGGGCATTAAAGTTTAAATATGGTGCACGGTTTGCGCCGAATGTGCGTCAAAATTTTTGACACACATTACGCGCAAACAGAGTATGAATATGCCCCTAAGTCATTTTGGCCCTGAGACTTCAGGAGGCAAGCTCAATCCAAGCCCTTGGAGAGCACTTCTCAGCAGAGCCAGAAACCAGCAAGGCCTCAGGGCAACAGCAAGGCAGCAGTCCTTCAGAGCAAAGCAGTCCAGGTGAGTCCGTTGGGCAGCCAGACAGCTCCTCTTTGCAGGTTGCAGGATCTGGTTCAGAGTCTCTGTCCCAGGAATTGTTTAAATTGGTAGGATCAGTGGCCCAGGTAATATACCCAAAAGTGCCTCTGAAGTGGGGGAGACTTTAAAGAGTGGTTTGAGGTGCACAAGGTCCCCTTTCAGAACAACCCTGTCTGCCAGGGTCCCAGTAGGGGGCCTATGCAGTCCATTGTGTGAGGTCAGGCCACTGTCCTTTGAAATGTAAGTGTCAGGCCCTCCACCCTTCCAGCCCAGAAAGACCCATTCAGTGTGCAGATGTTTGCCAGTGTCACTGAGCATCCTGTGTTTATGGTTGTCTGGGTACAATGTACAAGGAAGCTGTCAACCAGCCCGTCCCAGACGTGGGTTGGAGACAAGCTGTAAGGCACAGAAGGATATTAATTGAAGAGAAATGCTCACTTTCTAAAAGTAGCCTTTCTAAAGCAGTGATATTTAATGCAACTTCACCAGTCAGCAGGATTTTGTATTACCATCCTGGCCATACTAAATATGACCTGTCTACCCCTTTCTTATCAGAACCTACCACTCAAACAGTATATGAGGGTAGCCCTAATGTTAGCCTATGAAAGGCGCTGGCCTCAAAGTAGTGGAAAACAAATCTAGGAGTTTTACACTACCAGGACATATAAAACACACAGGTATACCAGGACATATAAAACACACAGGTATATGTCCTGCCTTTTACCTACATAGCACCCTGCCGTGTGGGTTATCCAGGGCCTACCTTAGGGGTGACATATCTAGAACAAGGGGAGTTTCAGGCATTGCAGGTACTTTTAAATGCCAAGGCAATGTGACAGTGAATCTGAACTCACAGGCTTTGCAATGGCAGGACTGAGACAGGGTTAAGAGGCTACTTATGTGGGTGGCACAATCAGTGCTGCAGGCCCAGTAGTAGCATTTAATTTACAGGCCCGGGGCACATGCAGTGCGGTATGAGCCAATGTCACAATGCACTTTAGCACTGGATAGCAGTGGTAAAGTGCAGAGGCCTAAAACCAGCAAAAACAATGTAAAAAAGTGGAGGGAGGCAGGCAAAAAGTTGGGGGTGACCACCCTAAGGTTCTCAGGTCTAACAGTAGGTAACACAATGGCTTCAGAAACCTTACTGAATTTTCAACTACGGCATTTCGCTATGACAAATACTCCTTCTACCTCAGTTTCTCTGACTCGCAAGCAAAATGCGACCAGCAAATTTTACTATCATCTGATCATTGGATGTTCCTGGTGCACATAGGACTCACCAAATCTCCGTCGAAAACCTATCACTCACATCACATCAGGCTGTGCGCCATTTTTTAAGGCCTGCCCCCTCCTGTGCGTCAAAATGACGCAGGAGTATAAATAAGGTGCACAGGCCTTAAAGTCATTTTTTGGGGGGGAACGCCTACCTTGCATGTCATTAGCGCAAGGCAGTTTCCCCCATTCAAAAAATTATGCACACAAGGAATTTTGACGTCCGTGGGCTAGGGCGTCAAAGTTTAAATATGGTGCACGGTTTGCGCCGAATGTGCGTCAACATTTCTGACGCACATTCGGTGCAAACAGAGTATAAATATTCCCCATAGGCTCTCATTATGACCCTGGTAGTGAGTGATAAAGTGACAGTAATACAACCAACAGGCTGGGGGTAATTACCGCGAAATTATGACCATGGCAATGATAACTCCCATAGACAGCCAATGTACCACACCATCTGCCAGGGCAGAAACCCCATGCACGCCGGCGATCGCTATCAACAGCCAGGCGGGAGACAAAGAAACGCCCACCATATTAAGACCCTACATTCCGCCACGTTTCCTGGGGCGGTACCAATGCCATCAAAAGCCTGGCTTAAACACATCACTGAAGAGAAAAAACTCACCAACGGAAACATAGGGAAGAACAACGCCACCATGGAAACTGAACTGCAAGTTTTTCTGATGATCCTCTCCATTATGCTCCACCTGGAACACCAGCTCCGACGAAGACGACAACGGTGAGTACAGCCGCCTAGCACACAAGGGAGGGAGGGAGGACAACACACATCCAACACACACACACCATACACTCATCCAGCTGCACACCAAAAACAATTTGCACCCGATACACAGCAGAATAATGCAAGGACAACAGGAATGCACGAAGGTGAATGTATTCATATCAACGGCTAATAAATAATCAAATTGTCAATGAAACAGATATGTACACATTCACACAAAGGGACACTGCTCAGTCCAATGTTCAAAGGGCCCACATGGCCAAAGGGCACAGTCCAAGGCCCAACTCGAATCCTGACTTCATCCAGATAGAAGTCTGCAGGGGCATCATTTTGCAAGTGGGCAGGCACCTCAGGGGGATGAGGGGGCACCTCAGCCGAAGTCAGGAACAAGGCCACTGATTCTGGAGAGGGCTCCATGCCCATTTCTCTGTCCTGGGGAGTGCAAGGCCACAGTCTCTCAGGTGGGTGACTTTCCCATTGGTTCTGGAGGGGGCTCCATGCCCATTTATCTGACCTGGGAAGTTCGAGGCCACAGTGTCTTGAGTGGGTGACTTCCCCACTGGTTCTGGAGGGGGCCCCTTGTACAGCAGCTCCTGGAGGGTGGCCTACATGGCTTCCGCTGATGGCTTCAGTGAGGGGGCAGATGAGGTGCCCCCTGGTCAGCCGCTGCAGGTGGTGATGACTGCAGTGTGGTGGCAGATGGAGGTGCCTCCTGGGCAGCCTCTGCAGATGGTGATGGCTGCACTTCCTCAGCTGGTGGTGGAGGTCTCACCCTGACAGCCTCCGTAGGAGTAGAGGGCTTCATCCTCTCCATGACATGGGGGCGTGGATTACCCTTCCTGGCAGGGGTTGATGGCTTCTTCCCCTTCATGGTAGGTTGTACGTGGTCCTTAGCCTTCTGGGCAGGAGTCGAGGATTTCTTCCCCTTCAAAACAGGAGATGCAGGCTCCTTCCACTTCTTGGCTGGATGTGCAGGCTCCTTCGCTTTCTTGCCTGGAGTCGCAGGCTCCTTCTTCTTCTTTGCTGGAGGTGTGGTATCCTTCCCACCACGACTAGGTGGTGTCACCACTGACGATGTGGAATGTTTGGCTGAGGTGCTGGGCTGGATCTTTGGGACCCAGCTCTTACGGGCAGGACGGGGAGTGAAGAGGTCAAGTTGGGAAAGGAAAAGCTTCTTAGGGATGGTGGGGTGGGAGGAGTGATGGAAGTGGAGGTTGAGGGAGTGGTTGTAGGAGGTGTATGTCTGCTGGATATAGGTGCGGGATGCTGATGGGAGGTGGATGACTGTTGGATGTGTGAGTGCTTTCATTTGTGTCCTTTAGGAGGGGGGACAGACAGGGTGGGAGAGGACACAGAGGCGCATGCATGGATCTTGTGGAAGTGTCTGCTAGTGAGTTGTGTGTGCTGCTTGGTGTGGTGATGCTGGTGGTGGATGTTGATGTAGTGCATGCAGGTGTGAGAGTGGATATGAATGGGAGGGAGGTGGAGGAGGAGGACGAGTGGGAGACAGTGGAGGCAGTGGATGTTGTTGTGTCTGCAACTGTCTGGTGTTTGAGTGAGTGCTTGTGGGATGAAATGCGGTGCTTGTGTTTGCCTGTGCCACTCCGGGGTGTTGTCCTGTGTGCATGCTTGTCAGAATGTGTCCCTGGGATGGGTTGGGGTTGAAAAGTAATGGACTGGGAAGTGGTAGTTGGAGGGGGATGGTAGAAACAGGGACAATAGCTGCCATCAGAGAGGAGGCCAGATCCTGAATTGATCTTTGTTGGGCCGTCAATCCACCATGAATGCCCTCCAGAAATGCACTGCATTTCTGCATGAGGGATTACAGCCCCTGGGTGGCATACACAATGGTTGATTGCCCTACAGAGATTGATTTCAGGAGGTCAATAGCCTCCTCACTAATCGCTGCTAAACTACAACAGACGACCCTTTCAGCATTAGCTGAAGACATTCGTCTTTCTGGGATAATCTAAATATTCATCTTGTATATTTATGCTCATCATTTCAGCTATTTCCTTATCTAACATGTGTTGTGCTTTCATTTCTGTAATATTTCTTTTGGTAGGCATACAAGCAGTAATACACATGGAGCAGAACATTGGACCAAACTGAATATAGATACAGCATGTGAAAAATATTGCAATCATTACACACAGGATAGTCAGTAGTTTCCATCCCCAGGCGGAAACAAGAGCCCAAAACCATCCAGAAAAAGTCCAAGTACCAGTCTCTGTGTGGATTTCTGCAGCAATTGTATGTAATTTAGATATTGCATCATATACTGAAGGTGAGTGATCTGGAATAAAAACACAGCAACTACTACCGATGATACGACATGCACCACCTCGATCAGCTAATATCACATCTAGTACCATACGATTTTGGAGCGCTACAATCCTCGCAATTTGGAGCTCCTCTGTAATATTCCCAAGTGCCAGAGCTGCCTGATTGGTAACAGCTTCCACAACCCTAGTCAATCGTCTCACTTTCCTACTGTTTAACGCAGCACCCACAAAGGAGAACAACCCTAAATTAAAATCAACATATTGTTGCAGGCTAGTATCCGTTTGGTCTACCTCATTTGTACTTATTACCCTTTTATATCTATTTTTAATGATGTCATTGAACAGTTTAAAATCTCAGTGATATGATGCAGGGGCCAAAAACACAGGGGGTAATAGAAAAGATACATAACACACACCTGACCACCCAACAGGTAGTTGGTAATATCCATAGTTACCACAAACAAAATATGTATTATGTGAAGCTGTAAAACTACTATTATTTACACCCTCAATAGTTAAAATCAAGGTACAATCGCTTATCCCTACTGGAATTCGCCCAATGCTACGTATACATAAATTAGTTTTTGTAACAGAAATCACAAATTGTTCTTTCTTGTCAGAGTCTCTTATATTTGTGAAGACATATGGTATTGAAACATTGTCCGGTTGATACTCTTCCCATTCCCATTTAGTTCCTTTGGCTTGGGGATAGCTATCTTTGTCTTGGTAGCATACTTTATTAAGGCGAAAAAGAAGTCCGCCCTCTATACGTTTTCCAGATGCAAACAAAAGCGTATACCAAGCTTGACAAGAACCATTGTGTGAAAAAGGAAGAGGAATGAAAGGTGTTCCTCCTTTCTTTTGATGCGCAGGTATCATTCCACATACCCAACAGTTAGTAGTATTTGTAGCATTATGAGTATGATGCAATATCTGAATGAAAGTATTATTGAAGTACGATTGACGGTGCTTCTGCTCCTGATAGGGAAGCGTAAAGTAATAGTGATCCTCTGGTACTGGAGTAGTGGCAACAAAAAATTCACGAGCAGGAGCCTTCTTTTCAACAAACCAGGTGATTATTGCTATAACCCCCAAAACAACAACAAACCCCATAGTACTAATGATCAGTCTGTTATTCATTTTAGCAACAAGGATAATCGACCCTTTCAGAAATTAATTAAAAACAATCGTTGGAGCTCTTATCCCTGGGCAGCCGCTGATTTCTTCACCACGGGCCAAGACGGGTGTCACTACTCTAATGCATGGCTGATCCCTCCCCTTGCCACATTGGCTCTCCGTTTCACTAACCCAGGGCGGTAGCTCAACCATTTTTTTTCACAAAAAAATCTGATTCTTTCCTCGGTCTCAAATTATATCGCAACACTCCAGAAGTCGTATGGTCCGGGAAGACCTCTGCAGATTCGTCAGGTGATATAGCACGGCCTTTCTCCGTAGTCAACATCTCTCGATGATCAGTCAGCACAGCAGGTTCCACCAAGGTAGGTAGCACTCTCTTGTAGTGAGTACTATGGACCCAATTCTTTCGGTTCGTCACTCAAACTGCTGTCCTTGTCGCAAGGAGCATCTGTTCTGGGCCTCGCCACCTTGGTTCCAAGCTGCTTGATCTTTCAAAGGACTTAAGCATCACCTGGTCACTAGGTCGGAGTTCATGGCCTTCACCTGTAGATCTGTCAGGAAGTGCTTCTCGAACCTGTTGATGAATAGAAACCAAATTGTCGGTTAACTGTGCCAAATAATCATTCATCAGGACACAAGGTGCATTATATACAGAATTTGGCTTAGGAACTCCCCAAATGTTCATTGGCCTTCCAAATACCACTTCATAAGGACTAAGGCCGATTCTAGAGTGTGGCACTGACCTAATAGACAATAATGCCAACGGTAATGCATCCGGCCAAGTTAAGGATGTGGAAGCCTATATCTTTGCTAACTTCGGCTTCAAAGTAGCATTATACCTTTCCACCAACCCTGCTGATTGTGGGTGGAAAACCGCATGGAACTTCTGTTTGATCCCTAATCCTTTCAGGACATACTTAATAACTTCCCCAACAAAATGAGGTCCGTTATCATTCCATAAAAGTCTGCAAACACCAAACCTAGGGAAAAATTCTTTCAAAAGCACCTTCGCTGTGGTGATGGCAGTATTATCCTTTGTGGGGTACGCCTCTATCCATTTACTGAAGGCACATACCACCACCAAGACATACTTTAAATTGTTGCAGCGTTCAAGCTGAATATAATCCATTTGTAGAACTTCAAAAGGTGCAGTTGGTGTAGCAAACCCTCCCGCAGGAGTACGTGTCCCTTTTCCAGGATTGTATTGTAAACAGATCAAACCAGACTGTACTACTCTCTTAGCTGTACTGGAAATTTCTGGATGCTCCCAAACTTGCGTAAGCAACTTTGTTATTGTTGAAGCTTCAACATGTGCCAGCCCATGTGCCATCTGAACCATAGGTTGTACAAAAGCTATAGGCAATTTCCATTTATCCATCTGCTTATTCCGCCAACAGCCCTCATCATCCAATTCTCCTTCTTCAGACTATTGCTCACGTTCTTTCACAGAAGCATATTTCTGTATATCTAATACGTCTTGTCTAGCATTATGCCAACGTTCAGCTTGTGACTTCACTACATACATAGAAGTAGTACTTCGCTGCATCGTAGTCTCACATGCTATGCGGTCCGCAAGAGCATTACCTTGCCCTTACATTTCACAATAGCTAGTTTCTTTGGATATGTCAATGCAGTCAAGAGGTTATGCACTAATTCTCCGTGCATTATCTGCATCCCGTGGGATGTGAGAAAGCCTCTCTCCTTCCAAAGCAAACCAAAATCATGAGCCACTCCAAAAGCATAGCGGCTGTCTGTATAAATGTTCACACATAAGTCAGTACTAAGCTCACATGCTTGTGTCAAAGCTATTAGTTCAGCTGCTTGAGCTGACTTCTGTGGTATACGAGCTGTCTCCACTACCGTGTGTATTGTGGTGATTGCATATGCAGCTGAGGTCGTACCGTCTGGCAACTTCAAACAAGACCCATCAACCCAAAATTCCCCGTCTACATCTGGAAGGGGCATATCTTGTAAATCAATACAACCCTTTGTCTGTTCTTCGGTAAGGAATATACAATCATGTGTTTCTTGTGACTGAGGCTGAGTCACCGGATAAGGCAACAAAGTGGCTGGATTTAGTGTTGCACATCTCTTCAGTGTAATGTGAGGAGCCAGCAATGTCAATTCATATCCTGTCATGCGAGCGCTAGTTAAATGTTGTGTCTTTGTTTGATTTAAAAGAGCATCAACCGCATGGGGTACTAACACCAACAGCTTATGTGACAAAACTATCCCTTCACTCTGACGTATTGACACAGCTGTTGCGGCAACTGAACGAAAACACCCAGGCAGCGCTCGAGCGACAGGGCCAAGTACTGCTGAAAAATATGCACAGGGACGCTGCTTATCGCCATGTGTCTGTACTAAAACTGACAATGCACATCCATCTTTCTCATGTACGTAAAGTGCAAAAGGCTTCATGTAATCTGGAGTACCTAACACTGGTGCTGAACAAAGGGCTTGTCATAGCTGCCGGAAAGCAGTCTCACATTTATCTGTCCATGGGAGGGGCATTGGAGTATCTTTAGTCAAAAGTGCTAGCAAAGGTTTGACAATGTGTGAAAACCCTAATATCCATTGCCTGCAAAAAGAAGTAAGACCAAGGAATGCACGAACATCTTTCTGAGTAGAGGGTACTGGTGTGTCTAAAATTGCTTGAATACGATCTGATGTAAGTGCACGGCCCGCCTTAGACAAAAGGTGACCTAAATTGGTTACCTTTGGTCTACAATATTGCAATTTCTTTCGTGACACTTTATGATGGTGTGAAGCAAGAAAAGAAAGTAAGGACAAAGTGCACTTTTCACATTGCTCAGGGGTATCAGCTGCCAACAAAATATCATCGACATATTGTATGAGAGCCACACCTTCAGGCAAAAGAAAAGAATCAAGTTGTCGTTTTAACGCTTGACTATAAATACTTGGGCCCATCTTTATACTTTTTGACGCAAAACTGCGCCGGTGCAGTTTTGCGTCAAAAAAATTACCGCCGGCTAACGCCATTTTGGTGCGCTGAGCGGGCATTATATTTATACTTTGACGCACGGCGGCGCAAACAACAGGTGGGAGTCATTATTTTTTACGCACACCGCGGCGTCAAGTCGTAAAGGGAAAACGACGTTAACGCGGCGGAAATGACTGTGGGTCGATTTACAACACCGCCAACCGTATATGCGCCGTTTTTTTTACGCAATAGCATAAAAAATAAACGCGAACACTGCCAGTTCACCAGAGGAGAGCCAAAATGGATCCCAGATTCCACTACAGACCCCAGGAAGATGACAGCAGACCAGGAACCAGCCAGGAGGATCCATACAGGAACCAGGACACTTAGAGAAAGAAAGGAAAGTGTCGCTTCAGTGCAGAGGAGCAGGAAATCCTGGTTAAAGAGGTGACGGAACACCAGCACCAACTGTTTGTCACCTCAAAGTTGCCAATCAGTAGGAGAGAGGCTATGTGGCAACAAATTGTTGACAAGATTAACAGTGTGGCTGAAGTACGCAGAACAGTCATTGAGTGCAAGAAACGCTGGCATGACTGCAAGCGCAGGACCAAGGAAAAGATGGCCAGGAACAGGAAGGAAGCACTGCAGACTGGAGGTGGGAGTCCAGCACCGCAGGAGGCCCTGGACCACATGGAGGAGATGGTCGCAGCCATCATTCCTGAGGAGATCGTCACAGGGATTCAAGGACAGGACAGCACAGACTACCAAGAGGCAACGCACATGCAGGGTAAGTCGCATGGGGAATTATAAGGCAAGAATGTCAACTGTGAGCAGGGGGGGAATACCTACTACATATTTCATGCAAGTCATCATATACATGGAGTGGCATGGGTAAAGGGGCACGGCAGGGGGGCATGGCCTGCACAAACATAAGCTGGGGCACACCATTACACTACACCAACAACAGTCCCATGGGGGCATGCTGTCATGCCAACGATGGAGCAAAGGGAAAGCCACGACAGGAGGGAAGGCCACTACGTCAAACTTACATCCTGGCACTCGTCAGCCAACATACCTCCTACATTAACTAGGGCCCTATTAGCAATTCTCTTGCCAAACCGACAACTGCTATGTAACTGCAACAACAGTTGCCACTACCACCTCTGATCTGTGTGCAGCTCAAGTAGCCAATGGCAGTAACCTCCCCATGGAACATACATACCTAAATTAGGGGGTGAGGATGACAACTGCAACAATCTCCAGAAAAAAGACAAAGGCCCCAGTACGCTCAAATGTCAATGCCCATAGTTGCCACAAACATCAGCCAATGTAAACAACAATAGGAGTGACACAGCACTAAGGACACACCGATGCTGCATATGTCAGGGTCCATCCTGTGACTGGCTAACAAGGCAACATCACAAATGTCATACTGCTCAGACAACAGCATTGAGGAGGGGACACATGTAACTGGTCACTGAAATACACCTGCACAGTCAGAGGGGAAAATAGGACACTGATACGATTATCAGGGCAATCCAATGTAACACACATTACCCAACATCAGCAGGACACATCAACAATGTCAACATCCATATCACATCATAACATTGCCATGCATAGGATATGCTACATGTCAATTACAATTAAGTTGATGTGAAAGATCAGGGATTGGGGCAGGTCCTGATAGTTAAGTGTGCTGCCAGGGCCATCAGAACACCCACAGCCAGTGAAAGGTCTCACCATGAGAATGGATATACACGGAGGGTCGAGTAGGACAAAAAGGTGGCTATTCTCTATTTGGCATAAAGCAACACCTAGAGGCAATGAGGCTGACAAGTCTGATAACTCAATAACATACATGTAACACACAGGTGGGCCATAGGCCTGAAACAATGCCCATCTGAAGGACTGCAGATATTAATACAAAACAAGATCCCAAAGTGAATTCATCAAAAGGCAGGCACGTTACCTCAAAATTGTCACAACACAGACACACTAATTGTACCCTGTTTCATTGCAGAGGAAGATGGATCTCCTGCCGTAATGCCTGTCCCAGATTTCCCTGATGACATGGATGATGAGCAGATAAACATTCCCCAGGAGACCATCCAAAAGGTCCTTGAAACCCTCCAGACCCCACCTTCAGTCACAAGGAGGAGCACAGAACAAGCAGCCATCGCAGAGGATCAACCCACCACCCCAATTGTAAGACCTGCCAGCTCCAATACAGCTGAGGACTCAGACGACACTGGCACCAGCTTTGAGAGAACTGTAGTTGGAGTACAGCAGGAGCTGGCCAAGGAGGTGCAGGTGGGGATGCAAAATATGGCAGCCAGCCTTGAGGGGGTGCGTTCGTGCATGATGTCATCTGCAGATCAGGCAGCAGCTATGCAAGCCCTAACATCCATACTGCAAGGACTATAAGAAACTGTCAAGGAATTCACCACTGCAGTAAGGGAGTTGCCACAACACCTCGCACTCCAAACATTCCACTGCATGCACAAATGCAATCATGACTCCCTCAGGGCCGACCTGGCTGCCTACCATTGTGATGTGGCTGCTATTCTCAAGAACCAGCAGATCCTCCTTGCTGCAGTACTGCCCTTCAGACCTTCACAGGGAGCAGCGACCGGGATGTCTGATTCCACGTTTTCTAAGACTGAGGTGTGTGTTGTCCCTTCACAACCAACAACAACAAGGACAAAGCAGGCAACACACACATCAGAAGAAGAAGACATGGAACAGATCACATTCACACGGAAGAGTACCCGGAAGCACTAGTTCCTGCACCATGGCGAACTTTTACCAAGGTCCTACGTTTTGTCAAATGCCAGTCGTACAACAACTCTACTCAATGACTGTTCTGCTAACCACTGTATATCTTGTCAGCATGCCCAGTGAATGTCTCTCTCCTACTAATCGGCAAATCCTGTCCCTCTGCACTGTCTGTAACATCACCCCAGCATGTCAGTAGCATTACCTAGACCCCTTCTGTAGGATCACAATGTAAGATTTCACTAGAATGGACTCATCAAACATGGACAATGTACATATTGCACTACAGCACTTTTCAATAAATAGCACTTGCACAACAAATATGTCTCTGTGTAATTTGACACATCAACTGTGCAGGAGATAACACAAATGTGCCTGTGTTGTAATCATGTAGCTTGTCAATACAACTGTCCTGACATCTTGTAGTCAGATACATCTGCACAGTGGCCAGTATTGCATCATAGCCTGCCCATCCTGAGGAGAATAACCGATGAAGTGAGAAACCACACACCATCATGCTGTGTTGGACAGAATAATGCTTCCTCAAGGGATATCAAAGTCAACTAATAGTGGCTGATAAATGTTGTCACCATGCAATACTAACACATGGAACTGTGCAGTCTAATCTAAGCAAACACTACAAAACACTACATGAATTAATCTTTCTGAGTTAACATCCAAATAGGTAATCATGCTGAATAGTGACACAAATGATCTACGTGAGTCATGAAGACAAGAAGACAAGAGTGTTTACAAGAACTCATCTTAGAAGGGGTCCCTGAACATCACACTGCAGTCAGACCTAAAACTGTCCCCCCAATACCAAGTCTGGAAGCACACTTTGTGACGTAGAAAACATACTCATCAACAAAAATCCTTTGTGATCCATGTCAACTCTGATTGGTGGTTCAAACAAATGGTGTATTCTTACCAAGGTAGCTCTGGGGTAGCTGCCATTTTACACCTCAGTTTGTATTTGTTTGTAGCATAGGACACAAATGTCATAGAACAACAATCATCTACACTGATGCCAAGGCCATGATCAAGTAGCAGTTAACACATAATGTAAAGGGTTATCTATATATTTATTCAAAACTAATCACACAAGAGGAAACTAAGGGAAAAGTCATACATACCCTAATCTAACCTGACTACTCATTACCCACAACTGTCCCTAACTAACCTAAGCTAAACTTACTCATCACATGTAACAAATCGTTCTAAACATCAACCCCCCACCCCCATTATGAGACAGGACACATGGAGGGCAACACATACTAACCTACACACATACTATACAATCCTAAACAATCATATATATTTTTTTTGTTTGTTTTTTTCATAATTGTTTTTTTTTTTTTTTTTCTTTTTTTAATGAAACACACAGGAACCCCAACATTGCCCTCCACCCACCCACCCACACACTTAATAAGTAAAAGTAGAAAGAATCAGGACCCCCCACCCCCTCCCTAACACTAATTAAACTAACAGCCTATACTAACCTAACACTAATCCCCCAAGCCCAGTAATCATGAGAACAAGGAAAGAGGAGGGAGGGGAGGGAATCATGTCCATTGCAAAAAGATATTTCTAGAGGTTGGCCCTCCGGAGGGTCCGCCTGATCGATTTGACCCGCCGCTTAATGTAGCTGACATCCTGGGTAAGATTGTTCACCCTCTTCAAAACTCAGTCCATCTTATGTTCCAAAGCCAGGAATGCCGCTGGGTCTACTGTTGGTGCTGGTGCCGTTTGTGTCCCGGCCGAGGTGCTCTGTGGCCGCGTGGAGCCTAGCCCATTGGACTGTCCTGCAGCTGTCACACTGCTGGGGCCTGGGTGTGCTGCAGATGTAGGGACAACTGTCCCCGCTGTGGGTGGGGCCACCTGGGGAGAACCGGTGGTTGTGGTGGTGGTGGCTGTGGTGGGCAATGTTGGGCCACCCTGTGGTGAAGCCCACCATGCTCCGGAGGCCCGATCTGACTGGTATGTACGGGCCATCCTTCGGAACCCCGACTGCACCTGCAGGATGTTTCTGTACCTCATGGCCCGCCTCTCAAATTCATGCTTCTGGGCGGTTGTCATGTTTGCAGCTGTGAAGACAAAGGGCAACTATTTACCATAGGAACTGCATTGTGTGAAATAGCACAAGTGGTCAATCTGACAATACATCTACTGTACTTGTAACAGCTCATATCACCATACAGATCATTGAAAGTCTCAGAGGAAGTACATGGAAAGCCTGCCTACAAAGGTCATCTCACACATAGCACATCCAAAACCTACATGATGGGTAACAACTGGCAATAACTTGCCATCAAAGTACTGACAGTTGTCAGCTAACAATCATGCAGCACATCCTCCGCCTATTGCTTGGACTACATATGTCAATGTATGTGATGATAAACACAAACCACAAGGTCTGCTATTTGTAATGGGATTTGCTAGTACAGTACTCATGTGCCATACCTGAGTGTGTACACTAGGTTCAAAACAAACTTTCAAATAGTCACAAGTATGTGTAACATACTGGTTGCTTCTGTCCTAGGTACCCTATTCACAAACCCATGCCTGTGTTTGAGTGGGGGGGGGGGAAGAACAACAAACAATTCCAAACTACATGCACACCCAGGAGTGTATAGAAAGCTCAACATGTGTTTGTCTCTACACACACACCACCAGTAAGGACTATCAACAAATCGGAGTCAGCTAAACCTTGACCTATCCAAGGCCCACACATGTCAGAATGTACTGACCTAGGTCAACATCACATACTTCCAGTGAGGCATTATTTTCAACAGACACAGAATAGCAAGAACACCCATGATCATGATTAGCATGCACACCTAGGCCTTTGCACTCTAGTTCCACACACTTGTAGTACAACATGTGGAAGTACATGCTCCCAGAAGGTTCAACCTACAGTGTACTCAGTACATCGGTGAATAGGGAAGCAGCAGTCTTCAGAAAAGCAATTTGCAGAAGCTATCTGGGAGAATGTGAGTCTGACATGCAGACTCAGTCTGAGACAAGTCCCAGTGCAACTATTATTGTAACTAGTGTATTCCACATGACTCACCCCAGTTCTCATAGCGGGGCCTACAGGAATGGTCTACAAACCCTAGATCAGACAATTGGATAAGCATTGGTCAACTCAAAATTTTATAAGAACTGAAATCCCACTAATGGAACAAGACTAATGATTGGGCAGCGCATCACACCTTGCAATGTGTTCAACACACAGGAGTCCATCACACATCACCTGCAAACACAAAACATAACACACATGTCAACACTCACTGTAGATGTCGGGGTCCTCAACACGAGCCACCTCTCCCACTGTGTACGGTGCAGGTCCACCTGTAAAGCATGGAAGGAAGAATGTGCTCAGAATCAGTGCACTGACAAACAATTTCAATAACAAAAACAATGTGTAAGCTGACATAAGTAATGAAACCCTTTCAGACATGCTCATACTGCATGGAATATCTCACGGCCAACATTTACATAGGAAGTGTCTCCTGCTACAGTTACACACACTTCTACACACATGCAGTGGCCCTGACTGTCATGTGGTGGCAAACATGCACCTCCATTAGTGAGCAGCAACAATATTGGTGTGTATTTGTCTCATCATGTGCATCCAAGAGAGACATCCAAAGGCTGGTTACTTGAGGACTGCATGACCTGTCAAACAGCCTATGTGGTCATGACACATTTGTGACAGATAGGTACATTGTACAGAGGGGCAGGGACTTTGGCAATACCTCATGTAGTTACAGTTTCATAAATTGATGTGTCCCAACAATGGTGATTGGCACTAAACATAGATATTTGTACCCTAGTCCATACCTTTGGACTGCCATCCCTAATCGGATTTTGGCACAAGAAACAACAAATACCTGTCTAAGATGTTAGCTGAGGGCACCTGACTCCTTTCCAAAAATGGTTCATGTCCAGATCTGGCATGTATCAATAAAATATGAAGGAGCACAGAAATCCCTAACAGGCATATCACTTCCGTGAACACTTTCCTTACACACTCACCAGACACACATGAGACATATGTCTGGGCAACATTGCTATCATCAATTGACGTGAAGGCAGCACTCATTTTCAGCATCATGTAGTGTTTCCAATGTCAGTCTAGCTATAGCGTCAACATATGTAGGTATGATGTTAGTACATCCATACTTCACTGGCAATTGTGACCTGTAGAGTCATGACTGCCGCATTAATGTTTAGCTTGTCTGACACAAAGGCGGCACTAATTTACATTAAGCAACAAGCATCCTGTAAGTTTGCAGAGCATGAGCTGCCTGACTGCTAGCATTTGTCATCCTTCACATAGTGCATCAATTACCCTGTATATTTCCTCAGCATTACACACAGTCAGCAACTTATCTGGCAGATTGTGTACCAATCATCTCATGTCACTACCCAGCTTTTAATTGTGCACATTTACATGATCAGTACTCACCAACAGGGCCACCAATCATGATTCCCAGGTGGTCCAGCAGATCTTGCTCCCTGGAGATCAGGTCAGCCCAGCGGTGCTTCAGCTGGTGGTCATTGCATAGGCCCCCATACACACGCACCAAGTGATGCCGCACCTTCCCCCACCTGACTTTTCGGGCCTCAGTGTGATACCCCTGTATCACCCTACCCCCAGCCTCGAGCATCAGTGGGAGGAAATGGCACACCAGCCATATGAACCCTCCCAATTCCTCCTCACTCATCCTGGCAAGACGTGGCCTACCTGACATCTCAGCACAGAAAAGAAGAAAATGTAGTGGAAAAAAAGAAGAAAGGCGAAAAGGGGGAAAGTAGGAGTAAGGAAATACAAAGTAAACTTAACAATTAGAAGAGCCCAACTATCCCCTAAATAACAGTACCCACAACAGACTCCCACAGACATTAAATACACCACTGGACTGGACAAATGTAAACAACACACACTCCAACAGTATTATACAACAATATTTAAATGACAAAACAACAAGTAAGATAGCACTCAGGACACAAAATCACAGGACAACACTCTGCACACAGCCACACAGTCTAGAAGAATCACAGACTGCAAAGTGAAAGTGAAAGTACACCCACTGTACAGATTCTGTAAACGGGATATCCTATTACATCACATCCTGCATAACATGGCCGCCGTTTTTTTCAATTATGCGTCATATTTTCACGCATACAGCTTGTGCGTCATATTTTTTGACGCCCAGGAGTGAAATTAATGTCGCCTCCAAAGATTATTAATAAATGGTAAATATATTTTGGATGCGGCATCATTTTCACTTCCAGAGGTGAAAAATATGCTGCATCCAAATATTATTTACCAATTATTAATAATATTTGGATGCAGCATTATTTTCACTCCTGTGCGTCAAAAAATATGACGCACAAGCTGTATGCGTGTAAATATGACGCATAATGCAAATTATGTATTTTTTATGTCCAGATGATTAATGCAAATTTGCTTTACCTAACGGTGCTAAATGCAAAATATTGGGCTTAGCGAAAGCAAATGTGCCTTTCAGGATGTATGGAAGGCATTCACAGTGCAATAGTAAGGATTGGCCAAAATGGAGATTACTTATAATTACACACTCATGTAGATAATTGCAAATTGCGACTCTCCAAATATGAAAGAGCCAACAGGGTGTCCTTATTAGCTAATTTGTGAGCACATGTATCAAGCTTTTCCTAATTGCAAAATGGCCATTTAGGTAATGCAATTGACGCCTAAACAATTTTTGGTGGTAACCATGTGCTAATTACCAGATTATTTAGAAAAAAAAATGTTTTACTATACTGTAGACATGTAGCGCACACATGCCCCTTAAGCATGTGTGTGCTTCACGTGTCCGTAAAAAGTTTTTAATTGGGCTGCAGCAGAGGGGGACTTAGGCCCCCAGCACCCTGGGATTTGCTGTTCCTGACTTGCTAATTAATCAACAGTTTTCCCAATTTCTGTACTGCTAAACCATTGGCAGCAGGCCCATAGATGCAAATTGAGTATGATTCTCTTTTTGCAAATCAGTAATACCATTTGCCCATTTGAAGTTTTCCATATTACTGCTTTAGAAAAATCAGACATACCATTCAGCATTGATTTAATAGCAAATTCTTAAAGTTCCATATGTTATATTAGCAATTAGGTTTTTGATGCATGTGGCCCTTAAGGCATTACCTGGTTTAGTGGCATGTTTCAATCTTCATGCTAGGTTACAATTGGGACACTACTGTGATAGGCTGCTTGCAACCACTTCGGTGATTGGTGGTGTATGTTCATATGTGAGACATCATACTGCAGCTGACAATGCACCACTACTTCCTTAGCTGGAGTTTGACGGTTGGCTGACGCACTAGTTGACCAAATGTCTGGGCTATATATGTGTCTTGCAGAATTCGGACATGTTTGCCATCAGGAGAAGATAGCAGTGTAACGTACATGGGTACGATACCTCAATGCCTATGGCTCACTGTGTGTGCAGTGGCCACTAATGTAGTTGTAGGCCCAGTGTGTGTGCATCATCAGATGCATTATAGCAAATTTGCTTGTAGTATGTGTAGTCAATGTGTCCATACCATAGATGCAAGTCAATGTGGATATGCGTTAGGACATGTGTGAGTCATACATGTGGCAACATCCATTGTGTGGCCCACCAAGGTTTTGGGTAAGGTAGACACCACAAATGGAAAAACATGCACCAGATGGATGGCTGACATTTGGTAATGAGAATTGGCCACAGTCGGACCTTCCTATTGTCCTGGATATTTGTAAACTGCTTCTAGGGCACTTGTTGGTGACTCTGAAAGTGAGTCAGGGAAAAGCCTTGACGAAGTGGGTACCTTGTAATTGTGCCAGAGAGCCAAAGGTGGAGCAGATATGTATTATGAGGCCACAGTTGATGACATATAACTGAGCCACACCTCTCCAGTGGATGTGGTATACCAGCATCCGAGGAAGCCCGTGTCCACATATTTCCTGTGATCAATTGCACAGAGGTGTCATGTTCATGTGTGTGGTCCAATGTTGATCCTGTATCAACTGTTAAGGTGTATGTTGTCACTGTTATGTCCAGGTCTCATCATGAGTTAGTGGCAGCTAATCGTGTATCTAATGAGTATCCTTGGGAGATAAATGTGAGTAAAGTCATTGAGGACATGGTAACCTACACGTGGATGGTCCCACCCTGTCACTGAAGACGTGTAATGAGACTTTCAACTGGGCAACCTTGGTGTGCTGAGTGAGAGAATGTCTCAGGTGTCAGGATCCGGCATGTGTCATTGCAACATTTGTACTCAGGTTGGCCTCTGTGGATGCAACTGCATCTGGGAACATCATAGCCTCTGTGCAGAATAATATTGCTGCTATTCACCACACACGGGCCATCTCTATTATTTGGACAATGTTACTCAGCGTGTGAACTGTCAGGGTCCTAAAATGTGTAGGCTTTTCATGGACATTATCTGAGGTTGCTGGTTCTGCTTGAGGCCACGTACACCATCCCAGGCTATGGGCCAGGTACACTGTCACACTTTGTAGTTAAGGCATTAATGAGGCCCAGACAAGGGATGGGGCATGATTTAGCTATTCAAGGGCACTGTAACAAATATGGTACAAATAAAAGTCAGATGATGCAATACAATGTATTTGAGTATACATTGATGAGGCAAATGACAAATTAGCCTCTGAGGAATGAGAGGTTTTGAACAGCAAGTGTGGTCCATATGTGGCCACCGGGAATCTTTAGGGTGACCCACGGACAGGTGCCAGTCAGGCTGACAGGATGCAGGGTCAATCAGGATCCAGCTGTTTCACAATTGACATGATCAGTGGTCTGACTAAGACTGGTCGGAGGGAGCAGTAGACAGTTGACATGTCAAACTGTGTATGTCCTGTGTTGTTTTGAAGGTGACACATGAACCCAGATACAGTGTTACACGGCTACATTCGTAGCAATGCTTAACGCTGTATTTGCCAAAATGTCACCATCTATGCTTTTGGAGGCATCAGCAAGGACGGTGCGTGTAAATTTGGGTGGTGTGCATGTTGTGATCACTGGTGTGGCCTCCATCAGTGTCTCACAAGTCCTGTCGGATGAGATTTGCTTTCAAATGGCCTACAGTACCTTTCACACGGGAAGCAATCTATAGGTGATACCAGGCCTTATAAACTCCAAGGCAGTGTATTATTTGAGCTGACGTCCATGCAGTCAGATAGTGCTATGACAATGGTATACCATAGGAAAGGGTGTGGCACACTGGATGACTCTTGTTAGTGTGTGTGTGTAGATGAGGGAATATCAGGGTACACATATTTGTATTCCAGCCACCTCTTCAGACAGGTGGGGTGTGACCAGGCGCATGGGTGTGTCAGGATTTTAGAAAAGGGCTGACATGTAGATGGGATGTAATGTGCTGGATGCTTGACATATGTGTGGCACTTGTCCTGTGTATGTTCTGCTTATGTGTAACTCTAGTGACAGATAGTCTTTGCAAAGATTGTATGTAGTTGGACTTACTGCTGTCAAGGGTCTGGTCATACATTCCTGTTTCTGAAGTAAAAGCATGTGAACTGCCTGATGTATGAGGCCTGTTTTCCCCTACTTGAGTGATGTTTTTTTAGTTGTGTGCCATATGCTGCGATGAACCATGTTTCCAACATGTATGTGTGTAATAGGCGTGGTCCTCAGCTATTGCCCTTCAAAGGTGAACTGTACAGGATGTCGGTCATTTACATTGTGTGTGTATGTGACCGTTGTATGATAGGCATCACATTTGTAGTGAGATTTTCTGTGTCCTGATTGTTATATCATCAATGCTCCATGAGGCAACACTCTTCTTCTGATAGTTAAAGCTAAAGGTGTGCGGAAATGATTAGCTAGACCATGATGTGGTGTTTCTAATCAGTGTTTATTTACAATAGTTCATAAAGTGGTGATGGTGATTATATTTAAAAGAAATTGTTCACAATGTGTTGTCCCCTACGCACTCCAGCAGCCGTGTTTGGTTCTTCCCCCTCATGTTGCAGGGCAGCATCCTCCTCTTCCTCATCTTCAGGCATGTATGGGTCTGGTTCCAGGAGGGGAATGTTCCTTCTTATGCAAATGTTGTGCAGGATGGAACATGTTAGTATGATCTTACATACCATCTCGGGGGAATATAGGAGGCTACCACCAGTGATGTTGAGGCAGCGGAACCTTGACTTGAGGATGCCGAAAGTCCGCTTGACAATGCTGCGTGTCCTCCTATGGGCCTCGTTGTATGCACGCTCTGCAGCTGTACTCGGGTTGCCAAATGGTGTCATTATTCATGGCTAGATGCCATACCCCTGATCAGCTGCAAGAGAAAATGAATGGGATCATATTGATGTAGATGGCACTATTGAAAAGACCTTTGATGGCAGTAGTTGTCTTGTGTTGTCTGTGTCTCTTTTGTGTACTAATGTGACATCCTATGCTTGTAGGCTATACAATCTGCATTGTGTTGTTTCCTTGGCTGAGCAAGTGTTTGTCTGCTAACCGTTTGTCAGCAGTATGTTTTGGGATTTTCAGTACAGTGTGCCCTCCCTAGCATTGTGACTTGTGATATAGGTGTCCGTGTGTCTTCACTGGGGGTGAGATGATAGTTCCATGCAGAGTTAAAATTGAAAGTGTTGTTAACACGTTCATATCAAAGTACCCTGGACATCCCATACCTTTAGATTTCTGCAATGTATTAATGTAAAGGTCATTGGGACACTTACAATTTGCAAGGTGACATTTAGGCAACCACACTCATTAATGTCTTAACATTAGGCTGTACAGTAAAATCCGATGTGTGACAGGTTCAATGGTGACTTAAGAAACATGGCTAGTGATGTCAGGACCTCAGTGTGTTCCTGTTGACATGTTGCTGTTGTGGTGGATGTGTTGTGTGTCCTAGAGGGTTGCTGTGCAGTGTATATATATATGTAGGTTTTTGTACTTACCAACAAGTAGTCCATTGCCATACCGTCCATCCTGGAAGTGTTGATTGATGGTGCAGTGACGGAAGATGAAGGAGTCATGTACACTCCCAAGATATTTAGCCACGATGTTGGTGAACATTCCTTGGTGATCGACAATGGCCTGCACATTGATGGAATGTGTGTGCTTCCTATTGCGGTAGAGGTGTTCAGTTGCAGCAGGTGGCACAAGGCGTACATGTGTGCAGTCGATTGCACCAAGGACGTGTGGGAACTCACTGATTGCGTAGAACCCCTGTTTAGTTTCCTGCTGCTTCTGCAGTGTGTTAGGGAAGCAGATGTGGCGGGTGTCAGTCGAATGATGGCGTCCAGTACTTTTGGCAAAAAGGCGGAGAATGATGGTTGTGATATTCCACCTACCAGGGCACCAGTTGTTTGAAAAGAACCACTTGCCAGCATATGAAGTACGGCAAGCAGCTTTGTTTCTGTTGGAATGGTGCGGGGTGTCACCAAAGTGGGGGCCAACTGCTGTTCAATGTTTCGGAGCAGCTGCTGAATGGCCTGCCAGTTCAACCGTTACCTCTGTATGATGTTGTGATCCCTGAGGCCCTGAAGGGTTGTTCTTGGGCGGAATATCCTCTCCTGCCTTCTGCGCTGCCTTTGGGGTCCCTGCTGGTGTTGTTGTAGCTGCTGTTGTTGTTGCTGGGCTCTGCGTCTGCATGCACGCTGGATTAGAATCACCTCCATGGCTCCCTGTTGCTGCTCTGCTGCTCTGCTGTTTGTTCTGTGTGTTCTGATTAAATACAGGTGTGTTTGCCCCATTTTACCGACTGCCCTGACCCAGGCGTTAAATTTTGACGCAAATTGGGCTGTGCGTCATTTTCTGGCTCCACCTCCCGGCCGTGCGTCATTTTTGCCCGAAAGCATAAATTCGACACACGGCCATTTAAACCATTTTTTGGACGGGAACGCCTACCTTGCATATAATTAACGCAAGGTGGGTTGCCGCATCCAAAAAATGACGCACATGGCGGAATTTTGTCGTCCGTGGGCTCTGGCGTCAAAGTTTAAATATGGGGCAACGTTTGCGCTGATTGTGCGTCAAATTTTTTTACGCACAATCGGCGCAGACGGAGTATAATTATGCCCCCTGGACTCTCAGTATAGTCTTGAGGAACTCTGCAAAATCTATATGATTGTTTATTCAAAGTAAAACCAAACAAATATCGGCTGTCAGGATGAATAGGGATCTAAAAGAAAGCATTCTTCAAGTCTATCACAGAGAACGTAGTTGCTGTCGGGGGAACTAAAGTAAGAAGTGTTGTGATGTCAGATACCACAGGATATTGTGGTATCACAATCTTATTGACTTCTCGTAAATCAATAATGAATCAGTAAATCCTAGTATCAGTATCCTTTTTCAGAATCGGACTGTTACAAACATTATACAGAACTTCCTCAACAACTCCAACTGCAATAAGATCATGCACAATTCGTGTGAGTGCTTCTTCGCCCTCCTGTGAAATTTTGTATTGAGACAAACGTGGCAATACAGCTCTCTCCTTGACACTAATATGTACCGGTGGAATAATCATTTGTCCCACATCAGTATCTGAAGTAGCCCACAAAGTACTAGGGAGTGAAGCTAATGCAATATCCTCTTTAACAAGACGAACTCTTTCCATCACAGGATGATTATCATTTAAAATAAAACACACCCCTTCAGGAGAGCATCGTATAGTAGCCCTGAAATACTTGAGCATATCAAGACCCACAATATTGTCTGGTGTATTTGGAGAAAGCAAAAATGTACATGGAGCAGTAAATTTATCAACATGGAATGCAAGTGGTTGTGACAATGGGCTAGGGGAAGGTGTTCCATCAAAACCTATCGATGTAATGGTTAAGCCAGACAGGGGAGCCCTTGGAATCAATTGTTTAGACAAGGCGCTACGAGTAGCTCCTGTATCAACCAGAAACTGATCAGTAGAACCCAAAACATGTGCTGTAACAGAGGGACCCCTCTGATATACTGGAACTTCAACTGATTCCTTACCCCATCCTAGGCAATCCTATGCATAAGCAGAATCTTGGAAATCAGGCTGCACATGGTTAGACATCTGGTATTGGTTCCGTCTATCAAAAGTGTTAAACCCATCCTGCCCTCGTACATTAGCATCAACCCTAGCATGATCATTCGTGCTTCTTCTAGGCCCTGAATATCCTGAGCGATTTCTCATTTGTCCCCGACCACGTGAACACTGCTGAACACGTAGTGCTGGACAATCGGCAGCCCAATGCCCAAATTTCTTACAATACGCACACTGATCAACAGACAAATTCGAACGAGTGTAAGAAGAACCATAAGATCCACGTCCACCTCTATCACTACCTCTAAAAGGCGGACCATAAGCTTGAGCCAACATAACCTTCGTCTTTAATTCTTTAATCTTTTTATCCTCACTACCTTTTAATTCTAATTCTTGACGTTCATAATACTGAGCCATAGTCAAAAGAGAAACCGAAGTAGAGGTAGTCCATGAACTTTCACTAGCTTTTAGAGGACTAGCTATTCCTGGTAACAGATTTGCGACATATTTATCGACAAACAAATGTCTGCCCGTATCATCTGACAATAACTGGCCGCTAAAATCATGAAATGCTTCTTCAAAGCGTGTAAAGAAATCAGAGACCGATTCATCTGCCTTTTGCTTACAAGATGCTAAAACAGTCCAATCTATCTTTTTAGGGAGAATAATCATTTTTAACTTAACTAATATGGCTGCGGGAAGATCTAGAATCAACTGATATGGCTTTTTCGCAGGTTCCCTATCCCCGTCCATCTGTTCTAATTCTTTCCATGACGCCCCAAAAACTGCACGATCATCAATTTTACGAACAGTTCTCCACATATCTGGTGGTAATATCAATCCGAAAAATAAATCAATGTCAGCCAAAGTCATAGTACAAGAACTAATTGCTCCCTCAACTTCCTCATAAAAGGCGGCTGGATTTTTCCACGGGTCAGGTAATGCTGTTTTAAGTGCCATTACATCTGCCGTATTCCAAGGAGTATACACCCAATTATAAATAAAATAACCCTTAGCATCAACAGAAGTTTTATCATCACTTCTACCCAATCCTTTAGGAGGAACATTCAAAGGCGTGGCCTCCTGCATTGGTTTCGCGTAAACTATCATAGTCTTATCTGTTCCGAAGATGGAAGCTTGCACCCCGCCGGTCTGAAATGTCCGTGCAACTACATCCACAGCCCTTTTCTCGTCTTGCAAACGGACTGCCACAACACATAATTTCACCAAACGCCTGATTGCATCAGCCACCTGGAAGAAAACAAAAAGACCATCACGCATTTGCTTATGATCTGCTGCTACATCATCGGGCTCTAACTCATCAGAATATTTCCGATATAGTTCAATAACTTCTGTGCCAAATGCCTCAGTAAAATATAGCTGCTCCTTTTCCGTCCACCCTTTCATGTTGTCTAAAAGTTCAGAAGCAGAGACAACGCTATGAATTGTTTTACGAGCAATAGATCTAAGCTCAGACGCACGGTCAGCAGGCAACATAGAGCGACTGTCTCGCATCTTCTGTTGCTCCGAACTGTAGACCTTAGCTAACTCATGAGGGGCAGAAGGAACGACATACGGAGGTGGAGGGCGATCTAGTAACAAAAAATCATTGTGTGGTTTATTAAGGATAAGATAGAGAGGTTGCCTGTGATTTACGTTCTTTCTCTTCTAGCTCCTTTAAGTCATTTATTTCTTTCTTTCTCATTTCCAATGCTTTCACATATACATTCTTCCGCTCCTCTTTCTCAAGCAAGGCTTGCTCACGCTTCACTTGTCCACGCACTTCTTTCTCCCACATTTGTACACAGTCAAACTTATCTTGCCTAGACTTTTCGCTTACACATACATTGTTCCACATACTCAATCTTTCGCAAATCAAATGACCCATGCATAGGCCAACGTAACTCAGGATCCGCACAAGTGTATTTATTCCATAATGTGCTGTACATTATAGAAGAAAGACCATGTTTAACATACATATCTCTATTGGGCGTCCCCTCTGGGGGTGCCGGTTGCGATTCTTCCAGTCTCAAATTGGTACCATTACAAAAGCAACACATCCTATGAAGTGCGCTAAAAACAGGCATGCCAAAAATAGTGCAGAATATGCAATATTATAATCAAAGTAGCACTTAAGGAGCCGTTCAAATCAAAATTAAATTGGAGAAAATTCTCCTCATTACCTGCCTATATAAATTGCAATTTATATATCAATTCAAAGGACACAAATTGACTAGTCACCCAAAACACGAGAGCCACAGTAGTTAGTGCTAAACTTAATTACCAAACAAAGGCATCAAAACCCACAGCAAGTGCCGTAAAACGGCTCTTACCAATCACAGGTTGTCCAGGTTCCAACTGCCAAGTTCTAAAATCTACCAAATGGTCACTGCATGATGAATGAACAAAAAGGATCTCAGTCGAGGACCGGCGCCACCTGGATGGTCAAATCAGAAAGAAAGGAAAAACGCAGTGGTTGCCAAGACTCGGGTCTCCTCAAGGCATTGATCGTCCGCAGCGAGATCCCAATCCTTCGTCGCGACCAATCCGTTGGGCATCCGAGTCGCCGATGAGTCCCTGTTCGGTCGCCAATTTGTTGAAGTAAGCCTCAGCAAGGCCTACTAGTGCAAGGGGTTCACCCTTCTCTGCAAAAAGTCCTCAGACCATATAGGAAGAAGTTGGTACAGAAACTGAAATAAAAGACAGAGTTTATTAAACCTCATGAGGTGGTACTACAGTTCAAACAGCACCATTCGGTAATGTTTGAAGTAGCACACTGAACTGAGAGAGCATGGTCCTTTTATACCCACGCAGGGGCTAAAAGGAGGTGGTACAATTATAGAAGCAAGACTTGCATACATGTAAGGTCATGTGGAAATGCACAGTCGACAGGTAGGAGGGGCTAACAGTTTCAAGGACTAGTTGACACATTACTGTCTATTACTGAATACTAACAGCTGCAGATCTTACTGGGCATGTGCGAAAGTGGGAGATGCTACATATAACTTGTTACTAGGCAGATTTTCAAGAGTAGTTAACAGAAAAGTAGGACAGAGCACATGGTGAGCACATGGCAGCATGTGGCAGAGAAAATGGCTGCCATGAATACAAAATGGATTCCGCGAAATGTTCACAATAGTTGCTAAATACAAGATGTCTTCTGCTAATGCTTAATCTAATCGCTGCTAAACTACAACAAGAGGGCAGGGGCAACTCGCTGAGGGGCTACTGGGAGGGCGGTGCTGGTATGGGGGGTGGCGGCTGTACCTGCAGCTGGGGTGGTCACAGAGGTGTCCGCCACCTCCAGGAAACTCCCATCGGAGGAGGTATCTGTGTTGTCACCTTCTGTCTCCGCTGTGGTGCTCCCCACGCCCTCTGTCCCACTGGTGCCCTCGGGGTTGGTGGACTCTGCCTCCTGGGTCCTGTGGGATGCAGCTCCCTCTGTCACCGGTGCCCCTGTTCCTCCGCCAGATGATGCTAATGCAGACAAGGACAGGATGACAGAACAAAAAAGGGGGGGGGGGAGAGACAAAGGAAACACTGGGCCAATTACTGCACCAACACCACAGTTGGCATTCACAGCACCGCAACACCCAGGGAACAGGCTTAAGCACTATGCAGTGCACTTCCAGTGATATGGCTAGATGCTAAGGCAAGATGAGGGCCACACACCGCCAACTGCACCCCTCCTGACACCCACAATGCCCTGCCTGAAATGGACTGCTAACAAGCTACGTTACCTATATTTGATATACACCCATTACCCTAGAGTTGACCCACAGTGCAATGTCTGCCTGGCCTTAGGGGCACCTACTAACTCACAACCACCGCCTGGATTCCACCCCACCTGCCAAAATTTGTAATGATAACCACTGTACTCACCCCCTTGTGGCTGCTGTGATTCCCTCAAGTGCCCATCCAGCTCAGGGTAGGCCACAGCCAGTATGCGGGTCATCAGGGGGGTCAGGTTCTGACAGGCACCTATTCCTCGTTGGGAGGCCATCCCGAGCTGGACCTCCGCGGTCTTCCATGTCCAGCATCTCAGGTCCTTTCACCGTTTCCAACAGTGGGTGCTCACCTGCCATAGACCCCCAAGGTATGCACATCCTTGGCGATGGCATGCCATAATCCCTTCTTTTGATGGGCACTGACCTGCAGATGCAATACAGACAGGAGAACACTATTAAACAAACAGTCCAGCCTGTCACACAAATGGCCCACCATACCCGTTTCCATCACCATTGGCACACACATCGCCCAGCGCATACCATGTACACCACCACAAGACATTCCCCCTGCCCCGCAGATGACATGATGCTTGCACACACATCCCCATCATCCCCATCATCCCCATGCATCCTTCTCACATGCATCGTGCCCACTGTGTACTCACCTTTTAGTCTGGAGGCCCATACAGCAGTCTTTACTGGGGTAGGACCCCATCCAACAATCGCTCCAACTCCTCCGAAGTGAAGGCAGGGGATCTTTTCCCGGTCACACAGGCCATGGTGGGTTCCAGACACAGGTCACAGCAGCACATGCAGTGTAGGTGTTCCCCTGCTCAAGGTCAGGAAACAAGTGAGGAATCAGATAGAAAATGGCGGTCACGTCTGTGGCGGTGTACACCGTCACCGCTGGCGCAGATCTCCATTGCCCACAGTACTCCATAGAGCCCATATTATCCAATGAGGATTTGCATGGCTGTGCACGACCACCTTCCGCCACGATGTCCAACGTCGACAAAATTACCCCACTGCCACCTGTCCCTTCATACAGGACAGACGGTCACCATTTCAGGGGGGGGACAGTCATATCAGCATTAACTGAGTCATAGATTAGATTGGCACATACCTCGCCATTAACACTGTCCCATTACATAAATGCACCATGTATACTGAAGTTGTGGTTCCATTGTTCCAATTGTGACATCCTACTCACTCTTGTGTCCCTTAGATACCTACCACTGCGGATGAATAGGAGGTGGAGGCAAACCCCCGTGGACAGACCCCTTGTGGACTTAGTTACACTGGAGGACAGGCACATTAACCTCACCTATAGACTGGACAGGGCCACAATCACAGAGCTGTGTGCCCAATTGGAGCCAAACCTGATCTCATCTGTCCATCATCTGATTGGGATCCCCTCTGTTGTGCAAGTGCTATCTGTGCTCCATTTCTTGGCAACTGGTTCTTTCCAAGTGACAGTTGGCTTGGCAGCAGGAATTTCACAGCCAATGTTCTCAATCGTGCTGGCAAGAGTGCTGTCTGCCCTGGTAAAACACATATGCAGCTACTTTTCTTTCCCCAAGGTGGAAGAATTGGCCATTGTGAAGGCTGGATTCTATGCAGTAGGACATATCCCCAACATTATTGGGGCGATTGATGGGACACATATTGCGTTTGTCCATCCCGCCAGAATGACAGGTGTTCAGGAATCGTAAGAGTTTCCACTCACTGAATGTGCAGATGGTGTGCCTGGTGGACCAGTACATCTCCCAGGTCAATGCTAAGTATCCTGGGTCGGTGCATGATGCCTTTGTTCTGAGGAATAGCAGTACCCCCAATGTGATGGCTCAACTACAAAGGCACAGGGTGTGGCTAATAGGTGAGCGTTGGTCCCCACCCACTGTATGTTAGTGTATGCCTTCTGGTGTCAACCCTATAGGATTTTGTGAGGCTAAATGTGCTCCCTCAATACTTGCAGGTGACTCTGGCTACCCAAACCTATTGTGGCTGCTGACCTCTGGTAGGAATGCCAGGACAGGGGCTGAGGAACGTTATATTGAGGCACATGGGCGAACCAGACAGATCATCGAGAGGACCTTCGGGCTCCTGAAGGCCAGGTTCAGGTGCCTCCATCTAACAGGTGGATCCCTGTGCTACTCACCCAAGAAGGTCTGCCAGATAGTACTGGCATGCTGCATGTTGCACAACCCCGCCCTCAGGTGCCATGTACCTTTTCTGAAGGAGGAGGAGACTGGCGATGCCCCTGTGGCAGCAGTAGACCCTGAGGACAGTGAGGATGAAAAGGCTGAGAATGAGGATGAGGCAAACAGAATATCCGTTATCCGTAGTTGAGACAGTGCAACTGCACATTCCTATGACTACTGGTGTATTCTGTGTGGCTGTAGCATGATGGCATTAACTTCCTTTGCATCTCAAATTACTGTCACCTATGGTTTTGTCATTTTACAGATGTTGGTGATATAACAACTGTGTACTGATGTGCTGACTACAGAGAGCTACAGGTCATTATTTCTAAGCTCTCACAGTGTACAGTTCATTTCCACTAGATGTGACTGTTTCCATAAATACACATTTACAATACATAAAATACTAGTAGTCAAGTTGTGTTCATGGGTGTTTATTGTAGTGCTAAGAAATTGAGGGAGAAAGTGCAATGGAATGGGGTGATGATTGAGGAATGTCCAGGGTATTGCTCCAGTCTGTTTGTAGCACAAGTGCAGTGACTGAGGGGCCATAGGAAGGCAGTTCAAAGTGGACAAGGTGACTGAGAGGGACACAAGGGGGACAATCAGGAAAGTCTCATTTCCTGGTGGTGGTCTTGGCAAGTGCCTCTGGCTTCTGTCTGGTTCGCCGGGAACGTTTGCGGGGTGGTTCACCTTCTGCAGGGGAGGGGTGCTGGTGGCACTAGGTGCAGTGGAAGTGGAGGGCTGGTCAATGGACTGGCTAGTGGTAGGGGCACGCTGGTGCTGTTGCCTCCCTCATGATGTTGGCCATGTCTGCCAACACTCCTGCTATGGAGATCAGGGTGGCGTTAATGGCCTGCAAGTCCTCCCTGATCCCCTGACACTGTTTCTCCTGCAGCCACCTGTTCTCCTGCTGGTTGTCAAGGATCTGGCCCATTGTGTCCTGGGGATGTTGGTAGGCTCTCAGGATCTGGGAGAGTGCCTACTGGAGAGTCGGTTCCCTGGTCCCGGTCCTTCCCCTGGTGCACAGCAGTCCTCCCAGTGTCCCTGTTGGCCTGTGACTGTGTCCCGTGAACAGTGTGCCCACTGACCCCAGGTCTCTGATTCTCTTGGTGGTGAGGTGTGTACTGGGGTCCCTGTACAGGTGGGCACACTGCTGATTGATGTGTCCTGGGGACAGAGGTGTGGGGACACTGGGTGGATGCTGTGGTGTTGGATACTGATGGTGGATGCTCTGTGGTGGACTGTGAGAGAGCTGAGGTGACCAGCTGTCCAGTGGTCCCTAATGGGACAGGTAGGTCATCCAGATCCTGAAGTCCAGAGTTACTGTCATCACTGGGGGCATCTTCTGTTGGGGGACTGGATAGTTGTGGCACCTGACATTGGCTGGGGCATTGTTAGTTTCCCTATGCAGTGCATGCTTTGGTGATGGGTGTCCATGCAGGGCTGGAAGGGCTATCCATGCATTGGGATTGCATGCAGGGCCGGGCATTGTGGTTAGCCATATGTATAGGTGCAGTGTGTAGATGGAGTGGAGTGATGGGAGTGAGGGTGAGGGTGTGAGATGGCATGCAGGTCTGGGAGGTGATAAGTGGTAATTGTTGACTTACCAGTGCCAGTCCTTCGGCTACTCCAGTGAGTCCCTCAGGGTGCAGTAATGCCAAGACCTGCTCCTCCCATGCTGTGAGCTGTGGGGGAGGAGGTAGTGGTCCACCCTAAGTACTCTGTATGGCGAGCTGGTGCCTTGCTGCTATGGAACGTACCTACCCAGTAGGTCATTCCACCTATTCCTAATGCCGTCCCTTGTTCTTGGATGTTGTCCCACGATGTTCACCCTGTCCACGATTCTCTGCCATAGCTCCATCTTCCTTGCAATGGATATCTGCTCTACCTGTGCTCCAAACAGCTGTGGTTCTACCCTGACTATTCCCTCTACCATGACCCTTAACTCCTCATCAGTGAAACGGGGTGCCTTTATGGGGACATGGTGTTGTGTGGTGTGTATTGGTGAGAGTGTGTTGAGTAATGTGGTGGGGTGTGTGATGTGGGGTGTGCAAGGGATGTCTGGGTTTAAGTGGTGTGTGTGTCTAGGTGTCACAGTGGTCTTGGTGTCAGTCTGGTGGCAATGATTTGTATTCGTAAAGGGTTGTGGGTAATGTGGGTGTGTGGTTTATAGTGTTGCGGGTGTGTGGGTGTGGTGTGTGTATGAGTGTCAGGTATATGTCTTTAGTATTGGCTAATGTGGTGTTGTATTGTATGTGGGTGTCCATTCTGAGCATGGCAGTATGTACTGCCAATGGTTTACCACCATTAAATGCCCACTGTGGTGATTCGTGGGTCATAATTTGATGGGTGTTGTTCTGTTGGCGTAACGATATGGGTGTTGGGACCGCCACTTTATCACTGACCTTTGGCCTGGCGGTTTTGTGTTTGTGGCTGTATTCTGTCGGACTGGTGTTTGTGTGTCATAATATGGTGAACGGATATTCGCACCACGGCGGTATGTTGGTGGCCGTCACCGCGGCGGTACGCTGGATTACTGCCAATGTCATAATGAGGGCCATAATCTTTTTTTTCTTTTATGAAATCTGAAATATTATAGCTGCTGTATCTGGGGAAACAATAAGGATATCTAATGAAATGCAAGGAAAGGATCATTTGAAAGGAATCAGGAAGGATGCAATCAATTAGTCAGAGTTCTTGAGTCAATAAACTTCATGCACCACAACCCATCTGGCCATGAACAGCCACATCTTTAGTAAAAGTTAGGGCGTTTATTTCCCTATATTAACAATGATAACATCACGTATATTAATCTCAATACCAATTAATAGACATATATGAATAACACTGGCTGACCAAATCTTCTAAAGAATCTCAATTTAACTAATGCATTTACAACTAAGCATTTAAGAGTCATAGTACAAATCAATAGCAACAATAGCTGAGCAATAGAAATAACATACATCTAGATTCAACTGGTGAACAAGTTCAGTTCTTAGTTAATAACATTTGTCAACATTGGGATTACTAACTAACCCTCCAATTAGAATAGCATGTTTAGACTTCATGCAAAAGTAATTTAGTCAAAAGTTATTTGTAAAAAATCTAACTACGGCTCTATCAAAATAGCGGTTGGTACCTAGAAAACAAAGAACAAAAATCTACAGCAAAGGCAATTACATTTTTGTTATACCTCTCTTCAATGGATCAGCAAGTTGCGATTCACTTCATATCAGTTGGACATCCGTCTGGTCAGCTTCAGCAAATGGACAGTGAAATGGAATGGGTCAGACACAGTGGGCGTTAAGCTATCTGAACCATTTAAAAAGCAACTACTAAGGGATCAGCAATCACTGTTAGCAAACTAAGCAATAAAGTTAAAGTTAGAAAAAGAAAGTAATGAGGAACTGTTCAGCTCCTCAAACAGAACCACTGCAGACAGAACTGGAATAATAAAGTGAGCGAAGAAGAATGAGAATGGCTCCTCTCCCTCTATTCAGTCAGGTTAAGTTAGAATCCCATAAAGAATCTTCCCACTCTGTCATTCGTCAGAAAATTGTATGTTTGAAGTTAGCCCAGTAAAAACGTAAACTTAAATCTAAGATATATCTAAACTGTCTTTCACACATTGATGATTGGCTCCTCTTCTGCTGTTCCCTTCGTCAGGCTTGTCAGGTAACTCTTTTGTTGCAATCTATACTCCAGTCAGTGCATCCATTGTTGGTTCCTGGGAATACCACTGTCTCACACATCAAGTTTACTTTGTTGCATTTTCTAGTACAACATGATTCTATAAGCAGTTCTCATGAGAAAGTTAAAGACATCTGCAAATCATTTGGTCACCACAGAGAGAACAATGAAAGCATTCATTTCTCGAAGCTTACAATACATTTTCCACCAGTTATTAAACATTGCAGCTTGACATGAGGTTTTGCAAACTAGTCCCAAACCTTGCCAATTTATGGCCCAAAGTTATTAAACAAATACATAACATGAAATTGTTAATGTGATATAATAATACATTTTCACTCTACATGTGCTCATTAACAAGTAATAATATGCATTCACTAAAAGCATTACGTATTTAGTGACGGCCACTCAAGTGGGCACATTTTCCAAGCTGCACATTATTTTCTATGTTAGCCTAATTCCATGCACATTCCTAACCAATAATGAATGCAAAATCATTAGTAATTAATTCAGCTTTCACAAGGCTGAGGGGCTAAAAGTTGCTGTTAAATGTTTTGGGATAGCACAGCTATCTGTAACCCTAACATGACTCACCCTCATAATGTTAGAGCTCTAAAAGGGAGAGTTCATAGGTTCATAATAATGAAGATTAACGGCAATTAAGTAGATCCTCAATGCTAAGAGCTTGCTTGAACACCACATGCTCAACTCAGCATTTGCAACTACACAAGATCACTCCCTCATTTTTATTCAATATTGAATGCGCTCTACTATGCAATGGCTGAATTAAAGTTAGCTGAGTGCATGCGCACATTTGTGTATAAACTTCAGTAGATGCCTGTCTTTCATTACTTATCAATTATACTGATGTTTCACCTCAAATGCAGTTATTTATTTTTTATTATCCAAAATGATTGGGAGTCAGCAAGTCCGACAAATGTATGAGTAACACTGTGGGTCTATTGTAGCGTACAAGCAAACTTTTCATGCAAATTGTATTTCATTTGCTTCATTATTTGAAAATGTTTATTAATATTATTAGGAATCAGCCAGCAAAGAATCCGAGTACACGAAGTGTATAAAATAGATGAGCATCAAATATTTAACACTCTGAAGTGTATTCACTCAAGTAGTAAGTTAACATTTGCATAAGAAGAAACGTTACAGGCAATTGATTTCTCGTATTTATGTTAATTGCATTTTAATACATTTTGATGGATGCATGAAAGTCGCAAAAGTTCTATAAGTAGATAGAACACAAGTAAATGTATCTATGAAATCAGAGCACAGAAAAATGCGAGTAGATTAAATATCAGAGATCAGTTTAAGTGAAGTGAAACAAAGCCAAAATTAGAATTGTGTTGAGGATGCAGCTGGCCCTAGGACAGGGCATATTGTCAGCTATTCATAAATGTTTTCCCTTGCTCTTTAGAAATTCATTCATTCATTTATCTCGTTTTCCATAGACAAACCGTTGTATTGATATTGTATTAAGTTGTGTTTTATGTTGTATAGGGGTGCATAACAATCTATAGTAGTCAGCGTGGTGATAATAGACATGTATTGGTTATTAATCATTTATATTTCATAGTGGTGGGCTAAATCTTGGTATCGGCCATAGTGAATTATGGGGGTCATTCCAACCCTGGTGGTCGGTGATAAAGCGGCGGCCAACACGCCAACAGGCAGGCGGTCAAAAAAAAGGAATTCTGACCCTGGCGGGAACCGCCAACACAGGCCGCCACTTTAACACTCCGACCGCCACGGCGGGACAGACAAACAGCGCGGCGGTCACCGCCAACAGGCAGGCGGCAGATAATGTACCGCCCACCCTATCACAACTCACCAATCCGCCACCTTTTCCGGGGCGGGAGCCCCGCCGATAAAAACACAGCGGAAACAGACTACGAACGGGAAAACGCTCACCTCTACACACTCCATGAGGAAGGAGGACAGCATGGAACCCGAATTAAACATCCTACCAGCTATTGTCTACCTGCTCATCTACCAGGAGTACGAACGCCGGCGAAGACGACAACGGTGAGTACTGCACCTACGACACAGGCGAGGGGGGAGGAGGAAAGCTTACGTGCGCCATACACCCACCCCCCACCACAAATACCTACACCCCAATGCAGAGCAACAAGTCAGAGTGACACCCCCCAAACGCACCAGAATAATGCAAAGACACAATTAAAATGATCTATAAAATATATGTATAAATAGCTCCATTGAAGGTATGGGAAATATGCTATATGAAAGATACAAAATAAGGAATGAACATAGTCAAAAATATATACATAGGCAATAAGTCCTGCACATTCTGTCAAAGTTCCATAGTCCGTGGGCCAATGTGCACAAACACATGGGCAAAGCCCACAGAGGAGACCAGATACCATTGGAGAGAACACTGCTGGGGCATCAGATGATAAAACTACAGGCACCTCAGGGGGAAGGGAAGGGGGGGCACCTCAGCCACATGAGTCCACAACGCCAGATCCACGAGGGGCCTCCATGCCCACTGTGCCATCCTGGGGAGTGCAAAGCCACAGTCTCTCAAGTTTCTACAGTGGGTGGCTTGCCCACTGTTCCATCCTGGGAAGTGCCAAGCCACAGTCCATCAGATGGATTACCGACTCCACTGTTAATGGAGGAGGCATGGTGCCCAGAGTGCTTCGTGAAGCCCTGCTCGACACAGAACCGGCACTGTCAATGGGCCAGCGGTGCTTGAGACGGCGTTGCCCAGCGGAGCGGTGCTTGAGATGAATGGCCCAGTGGAGCGGTGCTTGAGATGAAGGGCCAGTGGAGCGGTGCTTGAGATGAAGGGCCCAGCAGAGCGGTGCTTGAGAAGAAGGGCCCAGCGGAGCGGTGCATGACAGGAAGGGCCCAGCGGAGCGGTGCAAAGACAGCGGGGCCCAGCGGAGCGGTGCTTGAGATGAAGGGCCCAGCGGAGCGGTGCTTGACAGGAAGGGCCCAGCAGAGCGGTGCAGAGACGGCGGGGCCCAGAGGAGCGGTGCTTGAGATGAATGGCCCAGCGGAGCAGTGCTTGAGATGAAGGGCCCAGCGGAGCGGTGCTTGAGAAGAAGGGCCCAGCGGAGCGGTGCTTGAGAAGAATGGCCCAGCGGAGCGGTGCTTGAGATGAAGGGCCCAGCGGAGCGGTGCTTGAGATGAAGGGCCCAGCGGAGCGGTGCTTGAGAAGAAGGGCCCAGCGGAGCGGTGCTTGAGATGAAGGGCCCAGCGGAGCGGTGCTTGAGATGAAGGGCCCAGCGGAGCAGTGCTTGACAGGAAGGGCCCAGCGGAGCGGTGCAGAGACGGTGGGGCCCAGCGGAGCGGTGCTTGAGATGAATGGCCCAGCGGAGCGGTGCTTGAGATGAAGGGCCCAGCGGAGCGGTGCTTGAGATGAAGGGCCCAGCGGAGCGGTGCTTGAGAAGAAGGGCCCAGCGGAGCGGTGCTTGAGAAGAAGGGCCCAGCGGAGCGGTGCTTGAGAAGAAGGGCCCAGTGGAGCGGTGCTTGAGATGAAGGGCCCAGCGGAGCGGTGCTTGAGATGAATGGCCCAGCGGAGCGGTGCAGAGACGGCGGGGCCCAGCGGAGCGGTGCTTGAGATGAATGGCCCAGCGGAGCGGTGCTTGAGATGAAGGGCCCAGCGGAGCGGTGCTTGAGATGAAGGGCCCAGCGGAGCGGTGCTTGAGAAGAAGGGCCCAGCGGAGCGGTGCTTGAGATGAAGGGCCCAGCAGAGCGGTGCTTGAGAAGAAGGGCCCAGCGGAGCGGTGCTTGAGATGAAGGGCCCAGCGGAGCGGTTCTTGTCACGGCGGGCCCCTGTTCAGCGGTGCTTCTCCCGGCGGGGCCCTGTTCAGCGGTTCTTGTCACGGCGGGCCCCTGTTCAGCGGTTCTTGTCACAGCGGGGCCCTGTTCAGCGGTGCTTCTCACGGCGGGGCCCTGTTCAGCGGTTCTTGTCACGGCGGACCCCTGTTCAGCGGTTCTTGTCACGGCAGGCCCCTGTTCAGCGGTTCTTGTCATGGCGGGGCCCTGTTTAGTGGTGCTTCTCACGGCGGGGCCCTGTTCAGCGGTGCTTCTCCCGGCGGGGCCCTGTTCAGCGGTTCTTGTCACGGCGGGCCCCTGTTCAGCGGTTCTTGTCATGGTGGGGCCCTGTTCAGCGGTTCTTGTCACGGCGGGCCCCTGTTTAGCAGTGCTTCTCCCGGCGGGGCCCTGTTCAGCGGTGCTTCTCCCGGCGGGGCCCTGTTCAGCGGTTCTTGTCACGGCAGGCTCCTGTTCAGCGGTTCTTGTCACGGCGGGCCCCTGTTCAGCGGTTCTTGTCATGGCGGGGCCCTGTTCAGCGGTGCTTATCATGGCGGGGCCCTGTTCAGTGGTGCTTCTCCCGGCGGGCCCTGTTCAGCGGTTCTTGTCACGGCGGGCCCCTGTTCAGCAGTTCTTGTCACGGCGGGGCCCTGTTCAGCGGTTCTTGTCACGGCGGGCCCCTGTTCAGCGGTGCTTCTCCCGGCGGGGCCCTGTTCAGCGGTGCTTCTCCCGGCGGGGCCCTGTTCAGCGGTGCTTCTCCCGGCAGGGCCCTGTTCAGCGGTGCTTGTCCTGTGTTTCTAGGGAGCCAGACCTGGCCAAGACTTCCCGTTCAGTCGCCATCCGACCTTGCGGTCGCGGGGCCCTCATGTGATGGAGTCCTGGGCCCGTGGGTGTCGTCCGTCACAACCAGAATGGGGATGGTGGGGCCCTCCTGGGCAGCTCGCCTGCTGCCTGACTTCTCCGCCCTGCTGCCCTTGCCCTCCTTCGCTGAAGCTCTCTGGCCCTTGCCTCCGTTTGATGATGTGGCAGGTGACGGGGCAAGGCTACTGTCCTTGGTGGCAGCCGTCTCAGGCTTGTCGCGCCGGCCCTTATTTTTTTTTGTCCTCTTCCCAAGGGGTGGGCTGGCTGTCCCCATGCTGCTGGCCGATGTTCCTGCCCTAGGAGCTGGTGGACTCCAATAGCCCTGCACTATGGTCACAGTAGATGCAGGGCTGGTGGTGGCTGAGGTGCTTTTTTTACTCTTACCAGATGGAGGGGGTGGGTCAGTGATTGGAACGAGCTCAAGGTTGGAAAGGAAAAGGACTTGGGAAGGACAGGGACGGGTAGGTGTAGTGGGTATGGGAGTGGAGGAAGAGGATGTGGTTGTAGGAGAGTCAAGTGTGCTGTCTTCGGGTGCAGGTGCTTGTGACGGAGGCTGTCGTGAGGTGGATGGCTGTTGGGTGGGTGGCTGCCTGCGTTTGTGTGGTTTGGAAGAGGGGGTGACAGACACACTGGGAGAGGACACAGGGGACGTGTAAATGGCAGTGGGGGTGGTGACTGCATGTGTGGGGACTGTAATGGAGGGTGTGCTGGTGATGGAAGTACTGGCTGATGGTGGTGTGCATTCAGGTGTGAGTGGAGACGTCACAGGGATGGAGGAGGGAGATGAGGAGGTGGGGGACACAGAGGTGGTAGTGACTGTTGGCATGTCTGCATCTGGATGTTGCTTGGGTGAATGCTTGTGGGATCTGTGGTGCTTATGTCTGGATGAGCTGCCCTTGGGTGTAGAGGTGTGTGCAGGCTGGTCTGATGGTGTGGATGGGATAGGCAGAGGAACAGGAGACTGGGACTGGGTGGAGGGAGTCAGAAGAGGGAGGCTGGAGACAGGGACAATGGCTGCCGTCAGTGCTGAGGCCAGAGTGTTGAACGATCGCTGATGGGCAGCCTGACCCGAATGAATGCCCTCCAGGTATGCATTGCTCCTATGCACCTCCCTTTCTACACCCTGGATGGCATTCAAAAGGGTAGACTGCCCAACAATGAGTGTCCTGAGGAGGTCAATGACCTCCTCACTGAGGGCAGCAGGGGTAACTGGGGCAGGGCCTGAGGTGCCTGGGGCGAAGGAGATGCCCGCCTTCCTGGGCGAGCGGGCACGGAGCGAAGGCTGAGGGGCTGCTGGGAGTGCGGGGCTGGTGCGCTGGGTGGCGGATGTACCTGTTGTGGCGGTGGGCACGGATGTTGCCACCACCACTAGGGAGCTCCCTTCCGAGGACGTGTCGGTGTCGCTGACGTCTCCACGGGTCCCCGTTGTGGAGCTCCACTCGCCCTCCGTCTCACTGGTGTACTCGGAGTCTGTTGTATGGACCTCCGGGGCCATGTGAGATGCAGCTCCCTCGTGCGCTGATGCCATTTCTCCTCCGCCTGATGATGCTAATGCACACATGAACAGGAAGACAAAGAAAATGGGGGGGGGAGAAATGAAGACAGGTTGAGTGCATGCATTGGCAACACCGTTGTCGGAGAGGACAGACACAGAAGCCCCCTGCACTAGGCCGTGCAATCGGGGTACACTACTCAGTTATTGTGACTAGGCCTACAGGTCTATGGATGACAAATGCACACATGGGTGAGGCCAGACCATGTATAGCTGTACTTGGCACCCTACAGAGGTGGGGGGGCGGGGGCACAGGGCCGTGTCTAACGGAGGGGCCTAGCCTACAGAATGCCCCCTGGCCTAGAGATAGCCACAGCCCTCCTCCCCCACCCAGACACCTTCACTGCGCGCAAAGATAGCAGAATGTGCTGATACTCACCCCCTTGTGTCTGCTGTGATGTCCTCACGCGCCCATCCAAATCGGGGTAGGCCACCGCCAGGATCCGGGACATCAGGGGGGTCAATTGGCGGCTGGCAACCCTCCTACGTTGGGAGGCCATCCCCAGCAGAGACTCAGCGGTCTTTCTGGTCCCGCGGCGGATGTCCTCCCACCTCTTTCGGCAATGGGTGCCCCATCTGTTGTGGACCCCCAGGGCCCGGACGTCCTTGGCGATGGCACGCCAAATGTCGATCTTCTGATGGGCGCTGACCTATGTGACATGTACTGGGTGGTAAAGGAAATCGCATCAGTTTTCTGCCTGGTCAATGTGAGTGGCCCCCCCCTCTCCAACCTTGCCATGTGGCACATGCTCTCATCTTTCGTGCATTGCACTCCTCATTCGCTCCCCTCCCCACCATCTTACATACACCCCACTCAACACAGGCATAGCCCATTCAACATGCACCCTGTGTACTAACCTGTTGGTCTGGAGGCCCGTAGAGTAGCGCATACTGGGGGAGGACCCCATCAACAAGTTTCTCCAATTATTCGGAAGTGAAGGCAGGGGCCCTTTCCCCAGTCGCAGCAGCCATTGTATCTCCCACACCGAGGTCACAGCAACACTTGCAGTATAGGTCCTCTCCTGTGGATGATCAGGTCTCGAGTGATTAAGCAGTTAGAAAATGGCGGTCACGCCCGCGGCGGTGCGTACCGCGGCGGTGCGTACTGCGACCACCAGCGCACATCGTCATTGGCTCCTGAGACCCATAGGGCTCAATGTTAACCAATGCTGCTTTGCGCCGCGGTCTTCGACCGCCTACCGCCACGGTGTGCCACGCCAGCGCAGTGACCTCACATCCCACTGTCACACTTCACAGGTCAGGCAGCCCCATTTCAAGGGCCCACATGGCATGATTTCTACTGCGTCACACAGGCCTTGGCCTTGCATTGCCACTCATACAAGCCTTTCAATGCATAGCGATTCGTGTACTGTGCAAGCTGTGTGAACGAACCTGTGGGTTGCTTGACTCTGTGTTCCATGTTGTCCTTCCTAGGCGCCGTCCGCTGGGACTTGCGAGGAGAAGGATGAATCCTCCCGTGTACCGACCGCTGGTGGACCTGTCGACAATGGAAGAACGACATATCATACTTACATACAGGCTTGACAGAGCAACTATACATGAACTATGTGCCCAGCTGGAGCCAGACCTGATGTCCCCCATCCGCCAACTCACAGGGATTCCCCCTCTGGTGCAGGTTCTTTCAGTACTCCATTTTTTGGCAAGTGGGTCTTTTCAGACAACAGTGGCCATATCATCTGGGATGTCTCAGCCTATGTTTTCTAAGGTTTTGTCCAGAGTGTTGTCTGCCCTGATGAAATACATGCGGAGCTACATTATTTTCCCTGAGGTGGGCGAATTGGCTACAGTGAAGGGTGATTTCTATGCCCTTGGACATATCCCCAACATCATTGGTGCCATTGATGGGACCCATGTGGCTTTGGTTCCCCCCAAAGAAAGTGAGCAGGTGTACAGAAACAGAAAAAGTTATCATTCGATGAATGTCCAGGTGGTCTGTTTGGCTGACCAGTACATCTCCCATGTAAATGCCAAGTTCCCTGGGTCAGTGCATGACGCGTATGTCATGCGAAATAGCAGCATCCCTTATGTGATGGAACAGCTACAGAGACACCGTGTGTGGCTAATTGGTGACTCTGGTTACCCCAACCTGTCGTGGCTACTGACCCCAGTGAGGAATCCCCGGACCAGGGCAGAGGAACGGTACAATGAGGCCCATGGGCGAACTAGGAGGATCATAGAAAGGACCTTCGGGGCCCTGAAGGCCAGGTTTAGGTGCCTGCATTTGACAGGGGGATCCCTAATGTACTCACCAAAGAAGGTGTGCCATATCATCGTGGCCTGCTGTATGCTTCACAATCTTGCTTTGCGACGCCAGGTGCCTTTTCTGCAGGAGGATGGTCCAGATGGTGGTGTTGTAGCAGCTGTGGAGCCTGTGGAGAGTGAAGAGGAGGAAGACAACGGGGACGACACGGACAACCGGGATACAGTCATACAACAATATTTTCAGTAGCACACAGGTAAGAATCACCCACGCCATTTTACATTTACTTAAGGCCTCATGCGTCTCCACTGTCTGTGTTTCCCCCCAGTTCCTGTTAACTGATTTGTGACTTTCCCTTCCCTTTTCAGAGCTGTATGACCCACTGCCTGACTTCAGCTTTGTTTGCCCATGGACTAAAGCTTATTGAAATTGGTATGTTGTCATCACAAAGTAACTGGACATTATTGCACCGTTATGTGTAATACATTTGTTAAGAATACAAGCAGACTCCTGTTATTTTAAGTGCAATAAGTGATTTATTTTAAGTGCTACATATAGGTACATGATTGTAAAACGGTGATGGGTGGGGGTGGAGTAATGTCCATGGCAGAGTCCAGTTCTCAGTCGCACAGGTGCATTGTCCATATGCCTGTGGAAGGATGGAGCAGGGGCAGTTAAAGGTTGGACAGGGTGACAATGTGGGACAGTGGGATGACATCAGGGGGTATCTTAGGCTGGCGGGGGTCTTGCAATCCTACTCTGTCTTCTTGTGAGATCTCAGGTTCCGCTTGCGGGTTGGTTCTTCTTCTGCAGGAGGTGGGGTTCTGGTGGCCTGTTGTTGTGTGGGGGCCTCCTGTCCACTAGACCGGCGGAGGTGGTAGGCTGTTCCTGGCCTGGGCTAGTGACAGGGGCCCTTTGGGGTGCCACATGGTCCCGCAATGTGGTGACTATCTGGGTAAGGGCCACGACGATGGTCCCCATTGCGGAACCGATGTTCCTCAGTTCCTCTCTGAACCCCATGTACCGTTCCTCCTCCAGTGCCTGGATCTCCTGGAACCGGGCCAGTACCATCGCCATCGTCTCCTGGGAGTGGTGGTAAGCTCCCATGATGGAGGAGAGGTCCTCTTGGAGAGTCGGTTCCCTGGGCCTGTCCCCCCCCTGTCGCACAGCAGCCCTCCCAGTTCCCCTGTGTTCCTGGGCCTCTGTACCCTGGACGGTGTGCCCACTACCACTGCCCCCAGGTCCCTGTTGTTGTTGGGGTGGTGGGTCAACCTGGGTGCCCTGTAGTGGAGGACACACCGCTGATTGACGTGTCCTGGAGACAGAGGCATGGGCCCGCTGGGTGGGAGCTGTGCTGGCGTTCCCAGAGGGGGTTGGGTCTGGTGTAGCCTGTGGCTGTCTGTGGGGAACCGACTGTCCAGAGGTCCCCGATGTGCCAGGCTGGTCATCTGGGTCCAGGGAGACAGAGCTGCTGTCATCACTGGGGGCCTCTTCTGGAGGTGGGATGGACATCTCTGGACCCTCCGTGGCGGTGTGGTGGCGTTCGGGTCCTGCAGGGGTATAAAGGTATGGTTATTGCTTCTGTGTGTGGCATTTCGTGTGATGGGTGGGTGTCCGTGTACCCAAGTGCAGGCTTTCCCTTGTGGGGGCTTTTGTGAGGGTGGCTTGTGGGGGTGATGTGTGTGTGCAGTGGGCATGCTTTGGTGATGGGTGTCCATGCTTTGTGGTCGCATGCAGGGCTTGGTGTTGGGATGGGTGGGTGGTGATGGTGAGCCTTTTGCTAGGAGTTGGTGTGATGGGGTGGGGGTGAGGGTGGGGGTATGATTTGGCATGCATGTGGGTGGGGGAGGGAAGCAGTAGTGAAGATTTGACTTACCAGAGTCCATTCCTCCGCCTACTCCTGCGAGGCCCTCAGGATGCAGGATGTGCAAGACTTCCTCCTCCCATGCTGTAAATTCTGGGGGAGTAGGTGGGGGTCCGCCGCCAGTCTTCTGCACCGCTATGTTGTGCCTTGATACCATGGAACGCACCTTCCCCCGTAGGTCGTTCCAGCGCTTCCTTATGTCATCCCGATTGCGTGGATGCTGTCCCACCGCGTTGACCCTGTCCACTATCCTTTGCCATAGCTCCATCTTCCTGGCAATTGTGGTGTGCTGCACCTGTGCCCCGAAGAGCTGGGGCTCTACACGGACTATTTCCTCCACCATGACCCTGAGTTCTGCGTCAGTGAACCTGGGGTGTCTTTCGGGTGCCATGGGGTGGTGTGGATGAGGTGTGGGGTGGCGTTTGTGGTGATGAGTGTGGTGCGTGTGGTGGTGTGTGGTGTTTGGTGCGTGGATTCTGTGTGGGTGATGGTGTTGTGTGCCTCTGTGTTGTGGGATTGTCTATTCTGTGCTCTCTCTCTAGCCTTCGTCAATAATTTCGGGTTGTAGGTTTTTGTGGGTGATGTGGGTGTGTGTTTTATATTGTTGTTGGGTGTGTGGGAGTGGTGTTAGTATGTGTATCAGGTGTGCGTGTTTCAAACTGACCAATGTGGCTGAGTTTTCTATGTGTGTGTGTATTTTGACAGCGGCGGTGTGTACCGCCAATGGAATACCGCGTTTGAAAGACCGCCGCGTGGATTTGTGGGTCGGAATGGTATGGGCGTATTTCTGTTGGCGTGACGGTGGAGGTTTGGTCATTGCCATTTTTTCGCTGACCTTTGGTGTGGCGGACTTTTGTGGATGTCGGGTTTTTTGCGGTTTGCAAGTTGCGGGTCAGAATGACCGTGGCGGTTTACCGCGGCGGTGTTATGGCGGACTTCTGACCGGCGGTAAGCGCCTTTTACCGCCGAGGTCAGAATGACCCCCTATGTGTTGATGGGACAATAATGCTTAGTGACACAGCCCCCAAACAATAGAAAATGCCCCCTTGAGTTGGTATAGTCATTCTTGCAGTCTAGCCAATAGACAACTACAAACGAAATAAGAATCGGAAGCATGGCTGAAAGTAACATATTTGTCAAGATAGTGCCTAGTGTGTCTGTGAGGCTCACTGACAAGCACTGGTGAACTGCCATCTCATGAGAATAAAAAGGCAGGAGCTAAGTCCTGACCATCCTCGTCCTGTTTTTTGCATTGCATTATTTCGAGGGAGGGGTCTGGCTGATTGACCCGGCTCTGCTGTCAGTGGTGGCGGAGTCACTAAAGATAGTAATGAGCAAGCAACCCAAATTATGCAGGCTAGTCTGTTTTTTTCTCTGATGTCACCAAATTGGAATTGCAATATAGTGGCCCTCCAAGTGAAATTCCCAGCATGTCATATAATGCTAGTTATGTGAATTGGAAATGTAGTCCCTATTTGGGAGAATATTCCTGCATCCACAATTGCTGCATGGGTACTGTGGAATGTTCATCACAAGACATTTCTCCCCGAAACAGCAGCTGCCACCTTTTCGTAGTACAGTATGTCTCAAGGGGAGGTAAATGCAGTTGGAGGAAAGACCAGTGCATCCATCCCAGTAATGCAATAATCTCTAGATACCACTCATCTTCCTCCACTGGTGTTTGGATGGGTGAGATATCCATTGTGTCATAGTTAAATGAGAATCTAAGTGTGAAACAGAGTCGGCCACTTCATTTCTATTTTGAGCAGGATGCTGGTGTCTGCATACACTCAATGAATTAGAACATTTTGTTGGGGGCTGAAGATAGAAATTTAAGAGGCACAGCACCATTTATTTATTTATGTATTTGCAGTTTTATATAGCGTGAACACGACCAAATGGCTATCAGATCGTTTTACGTGAGAATATTCAGTGCATACAAGCAGTCTACATAAAAATACTTTAAAAGACAGGCAGCATATACACAATTCAAACATGTTCAAGCAGCTTGCGCTGATAAGCAATTCAACCAGTTTCTCTGAATGAATAATGCATTGAGTGACCAAAGCTCTTGTATTTTTGTTTGAGGTTCATCCTTATAAGATCAGAAAGGGGAATCTCCTATTTCATTGTGCAAAGAAATGTGACTACATTTCCCTATGGGCAACAATTAACAAAGCTCCTCCCTCCTGCCGCTCCAGAAGGGCTTTGAAAACCTACAAGATCTCCTGTCTTCCAACCAATCAAACCATCAACCCTATCTAAAGACTATACAATGGAGGCTCATGGCTTTCTACAATTTGCCCTTCCACTGAACACTGGAGCGCAACCCTTTCTAGCAGTTTTAATGCAGATTCAGGAATCAAAGAATTGCATTTCTATGATGGGCTTTAAATGGCCCCACCTGTCCTCCTGGGTGCCTTCATGTGTTCAGAGGGAAAATGCAGCCTACCTGCCTAAAACAGAAAATAATGGAAGGGGAGGTATTCTTTTATCCTGCGGAACCATCCTCTCCTTTGAAAGGAATCAGGAAGGATGTAATCAAGCAGGAACAGTCGGATGAGCAGGCCACATTTTCTCATGAACACTTGTAAGTGCTGAGATAACAAGGTGAGACTGAGTACGGAGAGTAGAGGAGATTTTCTTTTTCTTTTGGTGGGTGGAGGCAGTAACACTGGGTAATTCCTGAAGAGTAAGCAATGCTGGCAGGTGGGTGTGCCTGGCCAGGCTATACTATGGGGGACTCTGGTTGGCCTGCATCTCTGGATGGGTTTGTGATAACAAGGTGGCATGTGATTCTCTGTGTGGGCCGTAGTGGCAGCTGGTGTCATGGAAAAGTGGTGACGGGGAGTTGGTGACAATAACAATACAAAAAGAAGTTACCTGCTACATTGCTGCTTCTATGCTCCTCTGGCACCACTGCAGCACAGGCTGCCAGACTCCTCAAAGGCCAATCCAGATGCTGTTCTCATGCTTCTGGCAGCATGAGAGGAGCACTGGGATTGGCCTGAGCGGGGTGCATGGTTTTGTTACATCTTGGCCATTGACACTGTTATATAGATAATTGCATGTTTGCCGATACGTTTGACTGCGAGCGAACTTCTTTTTTCTTTTGTGTTTCTCCTTCACCCTCATGTTCATGGCAACTGTGGCGCTTTTAATTGGCTCGCTAATGTCAGCTGTTTAACTTTTCATTTTCAATTTATGTGGCAAGAAAAGTCCAGTTAGGAATGTACAACACTAATAGCTCTAACTCGAGCAAACGCGAGACCCACTGCATTGCAAATGCTTGTTTTTTGTTGACTTCCCTGATGATTATTGCTTGCAGCAAGCTCAAATGCATGTAGTCTCCTATACTTGTTAAACAGAGCTTTAAATTGTCTTTCTAGTTCTAAACTATCCCGATTTGTAAATATGGTCCCCTTTTTTAGCTATCTGATTCGCTGATGGGGCAACTTTTTTTGGTACCCCTGAGATTTTCTGTCCTAGTCCGACACTGCGCCAGGGCCTCTTGCAGTAGCTCACGCATCAAGAAATGGGAACGGCACAATCAAGTGTTATGATTCCTGGCCAGTCTGGTGGCGCACGCAGGTCCTGCTGCGGGCACATCCATCACTGCTGCTGGGAGACCGCCATCAATGTGTCAGAAGGCGGTGAATGGAAATACCGAGGCTAAAGTGCTGAGTGCCACTGTTTGCCTCTCCAAGACTTGAATAATATAAAACTCAGACTCTCTCTATAAGAGATGAATTGTGAGGGAAGCATAAACATGAGGAATTGCGCCATTGCTGTTAACGAGGTTTATAAAGAAGTGGTGGCAGGGCCAGGGAAGTCAGGGGCTGTGTGCAAGAGTTTATAGGGTTGCTTTAAGATCCTGCTCGCGGCCCTCCTAAAGAACGAGGATCTGAGGAGGCAGTCCGGTGAGAGTGGGCATTTGATGTTTGTTTTTTCTTTCATTCTGTTACTAGTTTCATTCATACGCCTTTATCTGCCCACCTTTTTGGTTTTCTCTTCCAGTCATATTGTTGGCATTCATCCATGTTTCCTTATGTTTAACTGTTCTGCTTTCTTCGATTTTTCCATGCTCTTTACTACTTCCTTTAGACTTCTTTTGCTCCTTCAATTTTTTTAATACTTCATTCCAGGCTTCTGTCTCTCCCTCTTACCTTTGGTTCCTTACTTCTGTCTTCCCCTTCTCCCCTTTTCCCTTTATTCCCCCTTTCTCCCATTTCTCCCCGGTGTCCTAGTTCTTCCTTAACGCTCTCCTCCCCCTTGCCTTCTTGTCTCCCTCCCTTCCTAGCACTTTTCTCGTTCCCAAATTACTTTCTTCCTTCTCACCCTTCACAGCTTTCCATTGGCCCACTCATTCTTCCTTCCTTCCTGTCTTCTAATTTCGTAAATCCCTTCCCTTATTGCCTTTACATACTTTGTTCCCCTCTGTCGTTTTTGCTTCAACCCTCCAAGCTTTTCATATTTCTAATACTGTTTCTTTTCATTTATATTTTTACTTTTCTTTATCTTTTCCAGTCTTCCTTTTTAGTCTTCCGCCCCTTTTTTAGGTCGAGCATGCAAGCGCTCTGACGTGTTGTAATCTATCTGTGGGCTTTTAACTACACCCAGAGCACGCCCATCAATATCACTGATTGATGAGCTTGCCTTTCGAAAATCCTTTATCATTACTGGTAAATGCTTTACGTTTGTCCCTCCTTGGAGTGTTTTGTTACTGCCTTGGCCAGCGACCCTATTAAATGGATAATTGTATATTTGCCAACTCATTTGACTGCAAACAAACTTCTTTTTCCTTTTGTGTCGCTCCTTCACACTCACGCTCATGACGGCCATGGTGCTTTGAATTGGCTCCCTCATGTCAACTGATTTACTTTTCATTTTTAATTTATGTGGCAAGAAAAGTCCAGCTAGGAATTTATAATTCTGACAGCTCTAACTCGAGCAAACACAAGACCCATTGCATTTCAAATGCTTGTTTCTTACTTGAGACTGTTTATCCATTTGCTTCGAAGCGATCAATGCTTCTATAAACGTGGTCCAAGCGCCCTCTGCACAGAGAAGTAGAATTATACAACCATGGTAATTTTGTTCCGATCATATTTGAATGTGTATATTGGTGTATATTCAAAAGATTCTATCATACACGGAGTGCCTGCCACTTTGTGTACATTGTGCTTTGTGAATTCTCAACAACGTGGCTTTCTCTCTATATAATCATGCGATTAGCAGCTTAGGCTATGAAAATCAAGTTTAGACTAGACAAAAAAGTAAGTGCAACCATCTACCTTCCCTTACATTTGTAAACCTGCATGCGTGCCACTTTTTAGAGTTGCTATCCATAGCGAGTCGCTCCCTTGTATTCTACTGCTTCTGACAGCTAAAACTAATTTCAGCTGGTCCCCAGCTCTCTCTCTGTCCAACATGGTTCTAGAATGCGGGACGGGGGTCATGCAAGGACAGTTCTCAATAATGCTGTCAGATGCAGACAGGGTGCAAGATCTTTGTCAGACTGAAGAAACTCATGTTAGCTGAGCCCTTTGGAGACCTATTGTTGCAAGGATGAATAAAGCTCTCCATTTGCACCTCTAAATATTTCGTCATGGGATTTATTTTATTTTAGTATATGCCTCGGCCAGCCGGGGGAACTGACTCAACCAATGTTCAGGCAATGGCAGTATGAACCGTACATATTTAAGTCATAACAAGTTTGTAAGGCACATGAAATGGCACACATTTACAGAGAAGTAAAACAATTTTTAACCAGAACACTATTCACACTGAGATGAGCTTGAGGAGAGGGCTTGTTCTCATACAATGCTAAATACCTACCAGGTACAACACCTTCCCCCTTTAAAAAATAAAATAAAAAATACTGTCAATTACACAGAAAAATACAAATTATGTAACATAGTAATTATTTGAACTTAGCAGGGATACCTGCATTGTGTGACACCCTTCCGGAGGAAGTAAAAGTTCAATACTGACTTGGTGTTGATCGTTTTGTCAAAGCGTCAAGTTCCCAGCAGTGTTAACAGGCTCATTAGAGACAGGAACAATGCCAGGGTCACAGTGCATAGGGATCAACTTTTGGTGGTCACAAACCAAACTATAACGCCACAAAATCACCATTGTAGCCTTAATTAGAACCCCTCACAGACTGACTTTTCCTAGCTTGATAGCTGTAATTCTTTACATGCCTCTTTTTTTCCACCTTCATTTATTTTGCAACAGAACAAATCCATTAGACACTTTCTTCACACTCATAGGTGAGGAAAATTTAGATTCACTTTTCTTCACCCTTGTGGGCACTGTGACTAAAATTAAATCGCCTCTGTTAAATTCAATGCCTGAGACTTGTTTAATATGCCTGCTTTACACTGTAATAACACACCTTCTGCCAGCCACAAATGAAGATACCACAGGGGCAGAGATCACCAGTTTTTTAACTGGTTAGAAAACCTCTTGAACCTCATCTGACCAAATATAGTTGACCATCATCATCAGGTATTCCTAGTCCAATTTGCCTAAAGAAAAGAGCTTATTTTTTTTATAATGAACCATCATTGGGTCCATCTCTGTACCTAAAAGTATGAGTGGGCTCAACCAGACTTCAGGATCACTTGAAGGTAGCCTGCCGGGGATCCAAAGATTAGAAATACCTCACTATTCACAAAGGTATTCCTTTATTAATTGTGATGGTGGGATGGTTAAAATTAATATTAATAATGGAGGGTGCACTAAGATTTTATGGTCCTATGACCCTCACTTAGATCTCGTCAACATGATTCAGCCCCTGGAATTAGCCTTTAAGGTCCCGGGCTTTCATCAGGATGTATATTTAGATAGTAGTCCCAGACTCTAACCTAATCATCACATTTTTGAGTATGTGATCATGCAGTGAAAAATCATAATCATGCAGGTAGCAAAGTAACTGTAGGCTATCTTAAAGTGCTCTTGAAGTCCAGTTGAGCCCACCCCTGCTTTTAGGAGCTGGGATGGACCAGAAGATGAAGCATGCCACTATTAGAGTGGTTGAGGGTCTCTGTAAAGAAAATACATTCTTTTCTTTAGAAAAAGTAGCATAGGAATACTTGACGATGATGGTTATGATTTGAGGGAGAATGTATTTCGTTGAAGTCCCACGGCTAAGCAATATTTTTTATCTGAACCCAAAAAATCTTCTTGGCCCTCTTGAGTGGTGAGTGTGGTGGTGGTCTGAACTAACCTCACTCCTTTGGGAATTCTGCAAATATATTTTAAGTAGATTTCTCAATAGCTAAACAATGCATGCATATCCTGTAACAATACCCGGGTTGTACTCACTTAACCCAGAAAGGAACAGAGGTTATGTTTGTCCCCGGAAGGTTGAGCTTCCTCAATAGCTCTGATGAGGAAAAACTTTAGCGAGATCCCATTGGGACCAATGAAAAGTCCCAAATAATCAAACTTCTTTGCAAGTAAATTACACTTGACATTGCATAGTGTGATGGCAAATTCCTTAAATCTTGCAAAAACTGTGGATAATATCAGGTTGTACTCAGCCAGCATCTTGGCAAAGATGAGAAAATCATCTTGGAAAGCCTGCATACCCACAAGACCCTCCAAGATGGTGTCCATCAACCGTTGAAAGACGCTGGCTGGAGATGCCAATCCAAAGGCTAACCTTGTAAATGAATACGCCTGAAAGAGGTAACAAGGGGGTAGCAAAGGCTGTGAGTTCTTGGAATGTATCATTCAAAGGGATCTGATGATGAACAGACTTCAGATCAAATAACTAAAAGAACTTTGATCCACCAATGTTGGCTAACAATTCTTGCACTATTGGAAGTGGGTGGCAATCTACCACAATGTTTTTTGTTACAGCTGCACCAATCAGCACAGTGCCCGATGTCCCTATCCTTCTTGCATAAAATAACTGTTGAGCTCACCCACTCAGATGATTCGGAATTATTGAAAATACCATCCTTAACCATTTGCTCAAGAAGATTCTTCAATCCTGGTCTTACACTCGACGGCACAGGTCGGACGTTGTAAGTGACTCGCGCAGCATTTTTCTTTTATAGTATGTACATAGTATTTAATGCATCCAATTGTGTCACTGAAAATTTCCGGGAAGGCTTTGACTATCTCTTCAGCATAATGCTGATGTCTGCGTGAACCAGAGAAATAGGCACATTTAAAATGATCACAGGCAGCTATGGCCCTGGAAGTAGCATTAGACATAATTTGGCATGGTCTTGCAACCCAACAATGTGGCTACCTTTGACTGCCACGAACAACTAGTGGAATGTTTTTGTGTCCAAACATGTGACATACTCTTTAAAGTAGCCCACCATATCATCTGTCTTTTTAAAATTTACGCAGCACTCGAGTGTGAGTTGAATAATAAATCTGAAATAATTGTTATTGACACCCCTGAGTCACACACCATGTCAATCATGAGTGCACAACCTAACAATAACTGACAAATAATGTCTTGAACTCTATCAGCTCCCACAGAGTTCACTTCAAGATTCAACACCATATTTGAAAATCCAACATACTTTTGTTGTCCGACAACTCAACGTTGTGCACTTTCATTGCCTTCTTACCCATCTTGCACACAGCGTAAACAATTCCTGGGCCCATATTTATACTTTTTGATGCAAACAGCATTAGCGCAGGTTTGCGTAAAAAGTATAGCGCCAGCTAGCGCCATTCCAGGATGCTAGACGGGCGCCATATTTAAGGAATTGTGCAAGCCGGCTCTAAGGGCCGGTTAGCGTCAGAATAGATGACGCTAAACGGGTAGAGGAGGCGTAGGAAAAGCTGGAGGTTGTGCTTGAAAGAATGGCGGTAGTCAGGTTAGAGTAAAAATAATGACTTTAACCTGACTAGCGCCATTGTTAGACACACAACTCCCATGGACAAGACTCCTGTCTCAGTAAAGACAGGAGTCATGCCCCCCAGCCCAATGGCCATGCCCAGGGGACTTAAGTCCCCTAGGCATGGCCACTGAGCAGAGTGCCATATATGGGAGCCCAAGTTAGGCCCCCCATGGCACTTTAGAAAAAAAATATTTTACTTTCCTGTACTTACCTCTACTTACCTGGGATGGGGTCCCCCATCCTCTGCTGTCTCTCTGTTGTGGGCGGGGGTGTCCCTGGAGGCTGGGGAGGGCACCTCTGTGTGACGCCGCAGAGACTAGTGGCATCCCCCTTGCGGGCCGTGTTTCGGACGGCCAGTCCTGCTGCGGGCCGCTTTTTGAGCTGCAACCTGCTTTTTGGGCCACTTTGTGGTCTGGGAGTCCTCTCTTGGGCCCTGGGTCACACCACGCTCATTCGCAGCCCCCATAGTTTGCTCACCTGCTTTCTTGGCCATATTTTCTTCTTCCCAGGAGTCTGTGTTTCCTTCCCTGCATGAATTGCTTCCCAACTTTTCTACTATGGCTATTTTTCCATTCACTTCTATGTGGCTTTCCAAATCCAAGATGGAATCTTTAGCTCTTCCTGCATGTCACTTCCTGTTTGTCAGTATAAAAGCAAAGAAGGTCTTCTGTTCCTTGCGTTGCAAACATTTACGTCCTGGTGGTGCTCCTCGCTCCCGTTTCCCGTGATTTGGACCTATCCTGTTTTTGCCTGCAGTATTGTTGTTCCTGATTCGTTGTTTTTTCTCTGTTTTTACCTTTTGCCTCTTTTCAGGAGTTCCTGTCATCTGAGATGTTTTCCCAATATTGTTTTTTTTCCTTTGGGACTCCTTCTGGAGGTTACGGCCTGCTAGGCATTATGCTGTCAGCAGCACCGTGGCTACTGGACCGGGTAGCCCTTAACTTGCTCATTCCAGAACAAGCAAGAAACCAGGTGGTGCCCCGAGACTACCAGACTACAGCGGTAAAAAGCATGCCAATCGTGACACTGTGGGCATATTCCATGTTGTTCTACCATGGAAATATGCCCACAGGTCCCCCAATGCCTGCCCTGACCCAGGTGTCAAATAATGGTGCAATGCAAGTTAAGCACCGTTATTTAGGCCCGCCTCCCTCCTGTGCATGATTTTTGCACGGTAGGATAAATAAAGCGCCTGGGCCTTTGAGTCATTTTTTGCCCGGGAATGCCTACCTTGCATCTCATTGACACAACGTAGTTTTCCACAGTCAAAAAATAACTTTAACTCCAATATTTTGGCACTCACTAGACATGTCTAGCACCAAAATATAAATATGGAGTTACGTTTGCGCCAGATTTGCGTAAAAACAAATGATGCAAATCCGGTGCAAACAGAGTATAAATATGCCCCCTAATTTCTTACATTTAGTGTAACACCTACCCACAGTGGAACAGTCAGTAAAATTACGTAAATGCAACCTGGAACCACATCTGAAACAAAACTGGTTAGCATTAAGAGCAGCAGTTTTAACATTCTTTTATTTCACACAATTAGCATTTACATGTTCTAGCATTCCTACAGCATTCAAAGTCATAGAGGAAAGTATGGAGCTCTCCTGAGCCATTATGCAAGTAGATACAATAGAACACTCAATACTCTATGCCAAGTAAAGCACTTCATTCAACAAAGAATCCCTGCAGCTAAGATGTCTTTCCTGGATCTTCTTAGAAAAACAGCCGTAGATGAAGAGAACCAAGAGGTAAGTGTCAAGGGATGCACCAAAATTGCAGGTTTTTGCCAGCACCCTTAAGGAAGATATAAACTCCTCAACTGAGTCATCAGGAGATTGCTTCTTTAAAGAAAAGCAGTGTGGTAGGTTATTCTGCAAACCTACGCTTGAGCCAGGTAACAGCTTCAGAAACTCATCCCAGTCTCCAGATTCACTTGCCAGTGCCACAGCTTGGGTACATTATTAAAAATCGGTTGCCCCTCATGGCCTACGTGACTGAACAGGAAAGCAGCTTTGCGCTTTGGTTCAAACTCATTGTCCCCAACAGCAACTAGATAATTCTCAAATGATCTTAACCGCATGCTCCTCTTAAGTGCTGATTTCCTTGGGTGCTGAAGAAGTGGATCAATTTGCGCCAGATTTGTAGCAGGTATTGATGCCATGGTATAAACTGACAGAAAAGTAGCACTTTCAATCCAACAACAGGGATTAAAATGACATTTGTGGTAGCCTAATTAGTGAAATTAGAATAGGGAAGCGTTAGACTTGGCAACATTGGAGTGGTTTCCCCTGACTTTTTGCCTTCTGACCTCCTGTATTTCTGACTTTATTTTTGCTGGCTTTCAGATTCTGTGCACTTTACCTCTGTTAACCAGTGCTAAAATGCAGGTGCTCTGTACTCTTAATATGGTAATATTGTGGTATCCACAATTGGCATATATAATTTACTAGTAAGGCTGTAGTAAAGTGCACTATATGTGCACAGGGCCTGTACATTAAGTGCTACTAGTGGGCCTGCAGCACAGATTGTCCCCTCCACTACAGTAGCCCTTTAGTCATGTCTCAGGAATGCCACTGCAGAGCCTGTGTGTGCAGTTCTAGACTGCAATTTCGACCTGACAAGTGTGCCCACTTGCCAGACCCAAATCTTTCTTTTTATTACATGTAAGTCACCCCTAAGGTATGTCCTAGATAGCCCCATGGGCAGTGTACTGTGTTTAAAAAAATTGGACATGTACTTTTAAGTTTAACATGTTCTGGTAGTGAAAAACTACTAAATTATTTTTTTTCACTACTTCAAGGCCTATCTCTCTCATAAGTTAACATTGGGAGTACCTTCACGCAGTCTTTAAGTGTAATTTCCAATTGGGAAAAGATAGAAATATGGAATTTGGTGTCTCTAAACTCACAATTTAAAATCACAACTTATAGTGAACTTGGATTTTAGAAAGTTGGAATCTTCTTACTTTAATCATTCTGATCCTCTGCCTGTCTCTGAATACAAATATGGGGTGGGTGACAGCTAGACTTTCTGCATTCACTTTAGACAGTCACACACAAAGGAAGCTAGGGTGTTTGCATCCTGATGGTCCACCACCACTCTGATGGACCTTCCTGAGAGGGAGGAGTTAACACTTACACCTGTATAGGGCTGTGCCTGTCCTCACACAAAGGGCTGTATAACATCCTGTACTGTGTCTGGAGCAAGGAATGGAAGGGCAGGGACCCCAAAGCTCATCAAATCTGAACTCTGCTAGAACCAAGGGCATTCTGCCAGGAGGAACTGCCACTTTGCTAACTGCACTGATGTGTTGTCCTGCTGCCTGCTGATTGCTGTGCTGCAGGAGGGACTGGCAGTTTGTTACCTGTTTTTTTATTTTGACTTGCTGTCTGCTGCTTCTTGCTTGTAAGTGAGAAGGATTACACCTGCTCTCTACATCCTTGAAACCAAGTTCTCAAGGGCTTCCTGGCTTGACTCCTGTTCTTGAAGACTCAGGGACTTTAAAGACTTCGCTCAAATCTGTTTCAGCTGCTGGACTCTGCAATTTTTAAGTCTTGTCCTACCAAGAGGTGCCAATCAAATCCTGGGCCTTGAAAAGGGACTCTGTAGCTGATTTCCTGCAAAAACTGACACATTGAGGCCTTTGTGCTGATTGGAACTGCCACATCCTCCTTTTGATGCCAACGCAGTGCCAGTTCGATATTGTGGGTCCCGACTGTGAGGTTCGATGATGATGCAGAGCCGATTCAAAGACATTCCTGTGAGGTTGACCTCGACTCAGGGCTGGTTTGATGTTGACATAGGACCTAATTTCGAGGCTTGGTGCCCATGCATCTACACGGCTGCGTGGATCTGAACCGATGCATTGAGTCTTCAATGCTGATGTTTGCTCTATTCAAGGTACTTTTTCAGCGGGCTCTGTGTGAGTCCTGCAGTCAGCCTGCCCTCCATCATAGTCAGCCTGAACTATGGATTTAAACCAGTTTAGTGTGACCTCAAGTAACCTTTTAGCGCTATTGATTTCTAAGCACTACATTTCAATTTATTCTTTAAAAATAGATATCTTGAGTTCTACTTATTGGATTTTTGTCGTTGTGGTCTCATTTTACTCACATAAATACTCTCTGTTTTCCCAAACTGGGGTGGAGTCTCTTTGTGGCATTTGTCCCGAGTTACTGTAATTTAAGTGTTGTGCAAATACTTTGTACATTATTTCTTAAATTAAGGCTGACTGCTGTGTGCCAAGCGACCATGCGGTGAGCACAGGTTAATTTAGAATGTGTATCTGACTTCCCTGAATAGGACTGTGGGCCCTACTTGGACAGGGTACATACCTCAGGCAACTAGAGACCCAATTTCTAACAGCCGGGACATAAAACAAAACAAAAATATGTTTTGTCTCAGTGCCAACAGCCAAGCATGAGTAGATACAGAAAAGTTCCAGCCAAAAAAGTAACTTAGCACCTGTTGTAAAATGTTGAGGCTACCTAATAGTAGTTATTTATAACAGTTTCTCTCACTCAGTATAAATACTGAAAAGGTGTCCAGGTCACCGATTCTGCAGGCAGCGTTGCAGGTAAAGATGCTGAAGAGAGGTGTGTTTTTACCAATTGTGCAGGCTAAATAAATAATGTAATGTAAACAAGCTGGCAAGCTAGCTTGTAAGCCGCTCTCCAGAAGTTGGAGTATTAAGATGGTGGCCACACCACAGCGTGATGTTGTGCAGTTATTGCCTACGTAACTAGGCAACCCTCATGCAGATGATGCTTGTGTGGGCACATGCCGTTGCACTCCTGCTCAAAGGAGCTCTGATATTCTGAAACCCTGCACTCACAAGAATTTGGAAAGCAGCTTTGAAAGTGGCCTGAGAGCAGCTTGGAACACTGTTGTAGGTCCGGCCGGGATGCGGCTAGGCCGTATATTGCTTCAGCCACCAAATCCAATTTAGCAAGACTGTGGCGGTTGTAGTCTATGTCTCACAAAAACTCCGAATTTGACCAAGTTGCCTGTGACTAAATGTTGCAAGGTTAGGAAAAGCTCCTGATTTATGCCTGTAAGTATTTTTTAAGGTTTTAAGGAGATTTATTTTTTTAGTACAAAGGTACATAGAGCCCACAACCAGTACACCTTAAGCCTCAGCCAGCCAGCTGGAACTGACTCAACCAACGCTCAGCCAACACCAGCATGAACTATACACATTTAAGTAACACCAATGTTTTAAGGCATGAAAAATGGCATGCTTTTACAGAGACGCAAAAAGAAACAATTCTTATACAGAACAGTACTCATGCTGAGATGAGCTTAAGGAGCTGACAATGCTAAATACCTACCAAGTGCAAAAGCCTACCTTTGACCTTTGTGACGCTGTTCTTCTAGATGATGATACCTTTTTCTGTGAGTGAGGTCCACATACCTGTCAAGTTGTCCAAATTGAACACACACCATAACTCTATAGAGAGAGAAGTAAGGTTAATAATAGCTTCCTGAAGGTGTGGTGATAAGAAGAGCATCACAGGTGTATTGATAGAGTTGCAAATCGTCATGACTTGAAAGAAAAAGTGCTTCCTAGTTGATTGATATTCTTGCATGTGTGTATTGATAGCAGAGAGGTCTATGCCTAACGCAGGTTATGAGCTGGTTGGAAAAAAAGGCAAAGGTTTTTTAGCTGAACTGAGACCCTTGTTAATTCAGGGGTTTGTGGTAGAAGCTAACTATGGAATACCATGAACTAGAAAGCCCATCACCATGGATAGCCAGTGAAGCTGGCAAGCAGTGTTATCATTACACCTTACTTTTGATCTGTCCAGAAAGTACCCAGTTCTAATGCCCCATTTGTGGGCAATAGTAGATAATTTTTAAAAAGTACAACGAAAGCCATTTATTTTCTCTCTCTCTCTCTTTGCCAACTAGATCTGTCTTTGTGGTAAGCAATGTCCCAACTGTGGCCCCTTCTATCCCGCTTTCTGTTGCCCATGTCATACAAGAAAAAAACATGGGCCCATATTTATATTTTTTTTTGCGCCACCTTTGGTCACTTTTTGGCGCAAAAGCGGCACAAACTTACAAATTACAATTGTATTTTGGAAGTTTGCGCCGCTTTTGCGTAAAAAAATGATGCAAATGTGGCGCTAAAAAAGTATATATATGGGCCATGGACTCTCCGAGGTCTGTCAAACCCACCCGCCTGCCAGGGGTGCCTTGCCTATATCTTTCTGTGCTTAAGGAATATTTAGAGAATGGTTTAACACACATAGGCCCAGATTTATGGTGTACTAGTGGCATTCCAATGCTACATTAGCGTCATTTATTTTTTACGCTAATGTGGCATTGGAAGGACAAAAACTCCACACCATATTTACAAAGTGGTGCAATGCTTGCATTGCATCCCTTTGTAACCTCTAGCACTACATTATGCCTGTGCCTGGCATAATGTATGCAAGGGGGCGTTCTGGCACTATGGGGCGCCATAAAAGTGGTGCGAAGGAATCTTTGAGATTCCTTTGGCCCATTTTTATCAGCATATTTTAATGTCTGCTAAGTGCAGGCATTAAAAGAGGTTCCCATTGTGTTTAATGGGCCTCTAGATGCTTTGCAGGATTAGCGTCAAAATTGTTGACGCTAGTCCTTCAAAGCGCCGGACCAGCATCAAAAATGATGACGCTGGTCCCCCCGACTACCACCATGGTGCACCTTATTTTAAATACAGCACACACATGGTGGCATTAAGGGGGCTCTAAGGGGTACTTTTCTTTTCGTAAATCTGGGCCCTGGTCTTCTCTCAAAAATCGTGACCACCCAGAGTATTCACTAGCTTGTACGCAGAGACTTAGTTTAAATGATAAACCCTCAGCAATTCTCTAAAGAGGGACATTTTCCTCAAGCTCTAGTAAGTTAGCCACTTTTGGCAACAACTGTCAGAGTTGTGGGAAGGGTTTGGATCTGAAGTTTTGGTTATGGTCCTGGTCCTCCATGAACCTCTTTGTTATTGGGTGGTCTTTGGATCAACTTACCCATCAATATTATTCTGGCTGACCACCTTTAGTTTGGGGATTTATGATTGTGGGTTGGTAATTCACAGGAGTATTCTTGGGTTGGATTGCTCTATACCTTAGAAAGTCACTTACAAAACTCTATGGCCCAGATTTACAAGAAGCTGTCACATCAGTACTGATGAGCCAGATTTCTTGCACCCGCCAACACCACCTAACAACACCATGGGTGCACCGTATTTACAATATGACGCACCATGGTGCACATTAGGCCAATAGCATCAGCATTTTTGATGCTACTGTGGTGCTTTGCTCCACTAGCATCAAAAATGTTGATGCTATTGGAGCAAAGTGCAAGAAGGCCCATTGATTTCAATGGGGGCATCCTTTTAACGTCTACTTTGAGCAGGCATTAAAATAATGCCAAAAATCTTGTAGATTTCATTGCATCATTTTTGCGGGCCCCCTAACGCCAGAACGCCCCCCCTTGCATACATTATGCCTGGCGCAGGGATAATGTAGCGCAAGGGGTCGCAAAGTGGCGCAATGCTTGCATTGCGCTATTTTCTTTACATGGCACATTGAATTTAGCCTCGGTGAGCCACATTAGCATAAACAAATGAAGTTAATGTGGCGCAAGGAGGCGCTAAGGCCTTGTAAATCTGGCCCTCTGTTTGCTGTTTTGCTTGTTCCAGTCACATTTCATAAGTCAGAGGAGCAGCAATAGCTGTGAGCAGCAATAGCTTTTAATTGCCTGACCTATAATTATGTGTTTAAGTTGAACACAGGGGTGATGTCCATTAGTACTCTCAGCAGCGCAGGCCAGTTAGCACCCAACCCCCTAAATCACCTTTCTCACAGACACAGGCCTAATATTTATGCCAACTCCTTGTCCCTGTTTCGGACTTTCAGTCAACTGAGTAGGATTTTGAATGAAATAAAAACAATTCTCGTTCATTCCAACATTCTGCACCTTTTTGATTTACGGAGCCAATGCCAGTTTCAAAGAGGGAGCTTGTCATTAAAAAAAATACAAAAAAATGCTGCAAAGGATTCCACTGGCATTTTTACATATGTAGATTTCGAAAACCTTTCACCACCCAAGTGTATCCTTTCCTTCCGACAAATTTCAGTACAAGCAATAAGTCTTTACTCTGGAACCTTCTAGTTTAGCGAATCTTGTACTAATGAGCACTCCATCCCAAATTGTGTAAGAAAAAAAAGCATTGCGTGCTTCTAGCCTTCTTTGAATTTTACAGGCATCAGCCTTATGCAGCCGTATGTATGCAGCACAGTTCTTTATGGAAAGTTATTTTTATCTGCTTTAAATTGAGCTCAGTCAATCACTTTCAATAACAGATGATGTTGCTTAGGTGGCAGGCGTTCAATGGCTGCCATTGATCTGCTCCCATTATTCCATCACGGATTTGGCAGGCGCATAACTTGGTGAACTCGTGTCGTTGAAACGCATAGCTCATCTGCAGTTTCCCACTGTTTGATAGAGTGGCTTGCGGACACTTGAGGGAGTTGAAATCTGAATAATGAATTATTGGCCAATGCATTTCCTTCCTTGGCCACATTCGGCCATCAATGTTTCATGGACGCCTTACAAGTAAGTGGCACTGCACCTTTTCTCTCAGGCAAAATCTAAATGACTGCGCATATATTATCGCCTTCCGTGCATATCATTATGTGTTTCACCAAGAAACAAGCCTTGATCTTCCACACTTGCAAGTGTAGATTCTTGTGTTTCGAATGAGGGCTTTAGAATAGTTTAGCACAGAATGATTATCTTAATAAGCGCATGAGCCTAAGGAATAAAATAACTGGTTTTCTGAAAAATCATCTTTTTGTTTCTAAACAATATCAAGGATACATTTAACATTTCTGTTGATTTTGTGCTCCACTGCTGGTTAACTACACACTTAAATCTAGGACATGAGGTAATTATTGCTTTACATTGTAAGAACCGCCCGTCAGTCATGCACGACTCTTGACCCCTATAGGTGCAAACACCACTCAGGAGAATAGGGGATTATTTGTGGGAAAATCAAATGAACACTACAAACAATACCACCACAGGTACCTTCTTAGGATAATGAAAATTCCCGCTTGCAGGAGAGCATGGGCAGAGGCAAAAAAATTGTCTGTGCCCAGACTAGCGTAATTTTCTGACATTAGAAATCCATTGACATAACTCCTGTCTCAGTTAAAACAGGAGTCATGACCCCAGCCTAATGCCATGCCCAGGGGAATTATGTCCCCTGGGCATGGCCATTAAGCCCAGTGCCATGTAGGGGGGGGCCTAAGTTAGGCCCCCCTATGGCACTATGAAAAAAATAAATACTTACCCATACCTACCTCTACCTACCTGGGATGGGGTCCCCCCATCCTTTGATGTTTTCCTGGTGTGGGTTGGGGGTGGGTGAAAGTGTTCCTGGGGCCAGGGAAGGGCACCTGTGGGCTCTTTCCATGGTCTCTGACCATGAAAAAAGGCCCACAGGTCTCCTAATGCCTGCCCTGACCAGACGTTAAATAATGGCACTAAGCAAGCTTAGCGCCATTATTTAAGGCCTCCATCACCCTGTGCTAGGTTTTAGCACGGGGGATAAATATGGCGCCAAGGCTATATTGTCGTTTTCTGCACAGGAACGCCTACCTTGCATCTCATTAATGCAAGTTAGGTTTCCACGTCCAGAAAATGATGTAAATTCCATAACTTTGGCGCTAGACCTGTCTAGTGCCAAAGTATAAATATGGTAGTGAGAAAATAATGACACTAATTCAGCACAAATTGAGTATAAATATGGGCCTAAATTACCGGAATGCCTAGACAAACAAATGTGAATGCACGCTGATTCACACACACCATCAGGTAAATAAGTATCTAATCTCTGGGAGTGATGATTGGTTATTTGGCTGTCACATTTCTATAGAACACACTACACATCTGGATTTCTTGAACTAAATTATAGCATACACTAAATTATAGTAAATTGATGAACCACGTGTGGGCAGGGAACCAGACGATTACACAGAGGCCATGTTGATGAGGGGACTCATTTATCAGGTTGCTCACTTACATGTAAGGTCAGGTATGCATGCAGGGTACGAATTTTGATCCCCCATCAGTGAACTGTTTGACCTGCACAAAGCATTCCCTGCCTTCTTTGATGGGATCTTGAGCGTTACAGTGTAGTCGCTGCCTCAGCCACTCCCAAGCAGGTTGACAGAAGAGCAGAGCTGGTACCCTGTTGTTTTGGATTCAAGCAGCACTTCTATTTGATTTTCAGGAACAAGTTACTAAAACAGAAATTTGTATTTGAAAAATGAACAATCAATGGCCCTGGTAGCCAGGTAGTTTTCTTGTGTTATTTCAGAGGCATTAATTAATTTCTCTGCCTGAGGCCAGGTAAATCTTATGTTGGTCATCATGCCTTTCATAGGAACCATCACTTCTGTCACTATGACCTAGGGGCCCAATGGTGAATGTGCTCCAATGTCAAGGGTTGGCACTGCAGAGCCAGCTGAGAGTCCACCACCGGAAACACAGGCCAGATATTATGTCAACACACCATTGAGTAACACGGCCCAACCTTGCACATGGCCAACCAAATTCATAGAGAAGAATTTGGAAAGGGATCAGAGATCCTTCTGATGATCCTTCTGCGCCTTTGTTGTTCCCAAACTCCAGATGCAAGAATAGGATAAAAAGATCCTGAGGCAAAGGGACTTATCAGAAGAGGGCACTCCAAACTTAACCACAGACGTTTCTGACCCAGGAGACTAATACTGCATTTGTAGTGTCATGGATCAAAACCTTCACCTAAAACCTGAAAGAAATGTTGGGCAGTGGAACAGTGTATTGTCGTACAGCATTAGAAGGCTTTTTTCGGTAATACTGGTTGATAATGGCCTCTTCTGTACAAAAGAGAAACCCTTAATGGATTCTGCTCTGTCAGACAAAGGTCTCCCTAGCCTGATCAACTGGTAAACCAGAACACGCTGCAACTCGCATCAGTGCTAAGAAAAAGAAACTGAAGATGGATCACAAAGCGGAGCAGGTAGTTAATGCACACATTTCACCAAATTAGCAGCTGCAAAACTGCTCTGACAGCGGGCTTCAAACTGGTGTATTGAAAGTACTCGGCCACCTAAACAGAAGATATTCCTACCTAGATCTTGTTCAGCAGGCCAAATGCTGTCGAATGCATGGTAAGGTGCCATAAAGCAGATACAGTCACACAAGGATGCATCAAAACCATTCAGGGATAGAAGTAAAACCTAGAACCACAATCTACAAACAATTTTCGTTTTTGTTTTTTGAAATTTACTATTTTTTAACCCATCGTTTGAAAAATAGAAAATTGTCAATATATGTGGTTTAAAGAATTTTATTGTCGTGCACTTCATTGTGAGTAATTATAGGGTAGAGAAAGTGACTAGCAAAAGCTCCCTAATATATATTCCACAAACTGCCTATTCTGGCAGAAACGGATTGTCAGAAATGCTGTGGAGTATACATAAGAATTGGGAATGGGCCCTCTAATTCTTATATTTAGATTCAAACTCTTTTTAGCCCATTTTCTATAAATCTAGAGAATGCTGCACACTAACCGTAATCAGGGCTGCTAAGTTTAAAACATCGGACTAAACACCATATGTTGCCTTAGAATTTTATGGGTTCGGCCAAGCCTTTCAAATCATGCACATGACATTCGTAGGGGCAGCACAATAAAAGAACAACATCACCAACTTTTTAAATGTAAAAAATATCATCTCTGCATACAGCTGGACAAAAAGAAACCCCTGTAGATCGTATAGTCTCATTACAGCTGTTCTTGGCAATAAAGGGCTTTTTATTTACTAAGTGATCAACCCAATTTTCTACCTCAAACCATAACCCCAGTACAGAGACATTCCAGTCAGTAATATATTTGAAAATCTGCAAGGAAATCAATTTCCTTAGCAAAATAGCTGCGTTTAATAAGCGGGAACTCCTAAAAAGAAACAATATGTAGAGACATGAATTTCCACATAAAAGGGAGAAAGAAAGTTGATAGTGACAAAAGCAAAAGTCAGATCTTACATTTCACAACAGCTAGGTGGGATAGTTGAATGACTAGTATTTCTGAGTTGCTTTCATGTGTAGTTTAAGAAAAATACAGAGTTTTGGACATTTGGGACTTGATTTAAAAACATGTTTGCAGTTGCACGGCATGTGATTTGCATAATCACAGACTGTGTGACTAAAAGAAGCAAGCTTCAGTGTATAAAGAGTACTTTGCAAATCAGAAGTGGTTTTCCAATTTGGAAAGTGCACTTTCAGACTTTTTTTAAACAACTTTAAAGTATTAAATGCCAGGCCCAAGGATAATGTATGCTCACCTGAATGTCATTCACAGAAAGCCAATATTTTGAAATGTAACTGCAGTCTGTATTTAAAAAAAAGGTCAGGATTCTGTGAATGCCAAGGTTGGGATGAACTCTGACAACTCATGAAGGCCTCCATCCTTGTACCTGCAACATGTTGCAAACGTTTTAAGCAGATTCCCACCGCATTAATAACAATGACTTACGAGGTTAGCAGTCTCATTAATATTAACGTAGGAGAATCTGCTAGCAACTTCTTATTTTTGTACCAGAGCTTTGTACATACCTTGCTGTTAAAAACTGTGCTGCACGCAGCCCCTGCCTTACATCGGGTCCTTTGATGCACGTATTAAACTGTAACATACTCGTTTGGTGTTTGAAACACTGTGCACCTTTGTTCCGACTTGCATTGCCTGTTATGTAATATTTTTTGAGCAAGCAGTTCAGGCCCTGGCATATTAATGCATCCAAAAGTCTGAAGAGAATTAGTCACTGCAAAAGCAAATGTCATCGTAGCACATAAGTAAGACAAGTGATACAGATGAAAAATAAACATACATTCTTAACAGCACAATATTTTACAAAGCACTTACCATAGGCTTCTTATAGCCTAATGGGGCCGTGATATTTGGTACCATTAATGTCAATCTAAGTCAATGGGACTCATACAATCCCCAATCCGAGGGTGTTGAACAACTGGTCAAATCATTCAGCAACAACAGGAAACCTGACGTGAAGACATAAAGAGTAACACCCTCCGAGTGAAATTATGCAGGCCTCTGCAGTCCCTGCGGCTCGGAAGTGTGACAGGTTGAGCAGTAGAAGGACCGCCACCTTTTTTTTTAACACAGAGAGACATCCGGGGCCTGATCAATTACCATTTTTGACACGTGCTTTTTCGTGTACTTGGTTATAAGTTAAGCAATTGCATTATGAAAATAGCTTTTAACTCCGTATTATGAAAGCAGGTTTCTGAAGTAAATATTGTGTATCAACAACGTTTGTATATACTGGCTTTCTGGCACTTTGCTGGGGTACTGATGTGTTCTTCTGTTGTTTTTTGGTTCTGCTGTGTTTTTGTGATGTATTTTGCCGTGTGATATTGATGTATTGAACAATGTTTGTTGTGTTGCATTATATTTTTACCGTATTGTTATGTTGTGCCATGTAATGTTTTCATAGTTTCATTTTTTTACCACAAATTTTATTGGTTTTCAGAACAAAGAACAAGAATGGGTACAACCATTCCCTCCTATGCAGGGGAGACTCATACCTAATCTGCTCACCTGCTCTGCAAGCATATCATATAATACTCGTAACATACATTCTGAAATATAAAATAGACATTATGAAAGTGGGACCCAGCATCAGTAACAGTGTCATCAAATATCCTACGATATTTACCAAATTGTGAAAGTGTCAACTTCCCCCTTCAAACTTGACATGAACCCGTGTGTATATATCTCGTTGCAGCACATAAGCAATTAAACATAAAATTAGAGAGCCACTCAACGGCAACCCCCATCTTTCCACTGCCTCCCTCCATTGGGACATAGCAGGTGCCAACAAGGTTTTTCACTGCCTCGTCTGGAGCTGATTAGCCAGTAGAAGCGCCAAATCTACAAAGCACATCTTCACCTTGGCACCCTTAGGATGGGGATATGGTCCCAGAATATAATTTTAAAATAATTGCCAAGCATCTCTCTCAGTTAGTTCCATCAATTTGGTACTAATCTGCGTCCAGTAGGAGGGTAGAACAGGGCGGGTCCATAGCTTGTGTGACAAATCAGCATCTGGGTCATGACATCGCGGGCAAGCAGGTGAGATAGCAGGGAAAATTGTATGAAGTATGTGTGATGTGAAGCATGTGCGGTGTATTATAGAGAACTGAATAAATCTGAATCTGTAGTTGTGGGAAATTCCACTGGGGTATTCATGAAGAAAGGCCCATTCTTTGTCCCTAAGCTCCCGGCCTATGTCCTTCTCCCACCTTGTTTGTGAGGGAGGGTCAGTGAGACAATAAATGGACCTGAGCCCAAGATATAGCCACCAGATCGAATGCCTACAGAGGACCATTATGTTAGAAACAAGTAGTCAGGAAGGCCTTGCATGTTGGTGAAGTCAGCATGTTGCAAAAGGGTACTATTGCGTAACAGTACCCCAACCATTGTGACGCCACCTTGTTCCCAGGGATATAATTGCCTCTTTAGGACTACCTGCTGGTGTGGGAAGTCTTAGCAATGGTATATTGGGGGCATATGGTATACCACATGGCCATCTTCCAGTGCGCGAGAGCAACTTTCTTCAGTAGTGGGGCATTGGGGAGCTTGGGTGACCCTTGGCACACCAGTCTTTGCAGTTTACCCTGCTCCAGCATACTATGGCCCATATTTATACTTTTTTAGCACCGCAATTGTATCATATTATGATGCAAAATCGGCGCAAGCTTACAAAATATAATTGTATTTTGTACGTTTGCACCGCTTTTGTGTAAAAAAATGACGCAAAAGCGGCGCTTAAAAGGTATAAACCTGGGCCTATGTGTGTAGCTAATTGTTCAATGGTTGCATCTGGCTAGCCAATAAGAGAGCCACTGCAACTGTCCTGCTAGACAATATGATTTAAAATCTGGAGCCCCCATCCCTCCCTTGTCTGAAGGCAACTGCAAATTAGTCAGGCTAACCCTCCTTCTGCCACTGCCCCACACTAGATCTATCAGGAGAGTATTTAACAATTTGAAAAAATTAGGTAGGATCACCACTGGTAGTTTCACAAAATAATAAAGCAGGCACAGCAGCATCACCGTTATAGAGAGCGGAGGCCATCCCATCACCGATAGAGGTAGCATGGTCCAGAAAGTAATTTGTGATGTAAGGGATGCAATCACCTTTTGCAGATTCCTTTCCAATAAATCCATTGGTTCTCTAATTACCTGTTTCCCTACGTATTTGGAAGTAGTGGGTGCCACCTTTAGGGTTCTATCACGAAAAGGTATGGCCGGGCCAATGTGTTTATCTACAAATAGAGAAGCATAAGACTTGTCAACATTAATGTGGATTCCTTAGAATGTCACAATTTCTGCAAATATCTGAGCCACTGTGGATAGATTTATGCGGAGACCTTTGGAATATAGTATCATGTCAAAGGCATACAAGGAAGTTGCATAGAGTACGTGTCCTATAGGTGTCCTACAGTCTTGTGCCCCTTGTCTAATCTGCAGCGCCAGTGGCTCCAGTGAAATCACGAATAGCAAGGGGGAAAGGGGCAACCTTGCCTGGTTCCACGAAAAATGGGGTATGTATCTGAAATGTGCACTCCTGCCCACGCCCTCGTAGGAGAGATATATAACAATTTGACCCATTGTACATATTCAGGAGGGATCCTGAAGCTTCTAAGGGCAGCAAACATGTAGTCCCACCCAAGTGTGTCAAATGCCTGGCTAGATCTAATGAGAGGCAGCCGGCCCACGGAAAGTGACCTCGAGCAGTGTCCATGATATGATGAAATCTACATATGTTCAGGGAGGTATTGCTGTTAGGGATGAAGCTGCATTGGTCTGTATGTATAATTTTATGGAGCAAGAGAAGGAGCCTATGCGTCAGGGCCTTACTCAGGATCTTGTATTCAGTATTAACCCCTTCGCTGCCAGGCCTTTTCCCCCTCAGGTGCCAGGCCTTTTTTTGGCTATTTGGGGCAGTTCGCACTCAGGCCCATATTTATACTTTGTGACGCAAAACTGTGACAATGCAGTTTTGCATCAACAATATTACCGCTGGCTAATGGCATTTATTTGCGCCGTGCTGGCATCAAATTTATACTTTGACGCACGGCGGCGCAAACCACAGGTGTGAGTCATTTTTTTTACTCAAACCACTGCATCACGTTGTAAAGGAAAACGACGTTAATGAAGCGAAAATGACTGTGAGCTGGTTTACGATGCCGCAAACCGGATACGCGCCGCTTCTTTGACGCAATTGCATCAAAAAGCGCCGCAAACACTGCAAATGTGCATAGGAGAGCCACAATGGATCCCAGATGCTTACACAGACCCCAGGAAGATGACAACAGACCAGGAATCAGCCAGGAGGACCCACACAAGACCTAGGACAGGAAGAAGAAGAAAAGAAAGTGTCGCTTCAGTGCAGGGGATCAGGAAATTCTGGTGAAAGAGGTGACAGAACACCAGCACCAACTGTTTGTCACCTCAAAGTTGCCAATTAGTAGGAGAGAGGCATTATGGCAACAAATTGTTGACAAGATCAGCAGTGTGGCAGAAGTTAGCAGAACAGTCGTCGAGTGCAAGAAACACTGGCATGACTGCAAGCGCAGGACCAAGGAAAAGATGGCCAGGTACAGGAAGGCAGCACTGCAGACTGGAGGTGGGAGTCCAGCAGCGCAGGAGGCCCTGGACCACATGGAGGAGATGGTGGCAGCCATCATCCCTGAGGAGATTGTTACAGGGATTCAAGGACAGGACAGCGCAGACTACCAGGAGACAACACACATGCAGGGTATGTCGCATGGGGAACTAAAATGCCTAATTGTTAACTTCAACCGGGGGGAGACATACCTACTACACAATGAATGTAAGTCATGATATTCAGGGAGTGGCATAGGTAAAGCGGCATGGCACGGGGGCATGGTCCATTCAGAGGAAATCTGGGGCACAGTACTACACTACACCAACAACCTTTGCATGGGGGTATGCTGCCATGCCAAGGATGATGGAAAGGTAAAGTCAGGCCAGGAGGGTAGGGTACACTGATAAACTGGCCTGCTGTCACATATCAGCCAGTACTCTCCCTACATGAACTAGGGCCCAATTAACAATCGCAGGCCATATCTGCTAGTGGAATTTAACATTGACAACAATTGCCACTACCACCTCTGCTGTGTGTGCATGTCAAGTAGCTAATGGCAGTAACGTCCCCATGGATCAAACACACCCAAACTAGAGGGTTCAGGATGACAACTTTATCAATCCGCTGCAATCAACACAAATGTTCCAATCCTGTCAAATGTGATTATCCAGAGTTGCTACAAACATCAGCCTTTGTCATAAACATTATGAGGTACACAGCACTAATGTCATACCCATGCTGCATATGTCAGGGTCCACCCTATGCCTGGGTCACAATAGCTTCAATTACACCATGCAACATCCCAAATGTCATACTGCTCAGACAACAGCATTGAGGAGGAGGACATATGTAACTGGCTAGTGAAATACACCCGCACAGTCAGAGGATGAAATGGAACACTGCTAGGACCATCAGTGCAATCCAATGTAGCACACATTTCCCAACATCAGTAGTGCACACTGTCAATGCTGACACCCGTATCATGCCATGCCAATGCAATACATAGTATAAGCTAGGTCTCAGCAACATATATGTGGATGTGAAATATCTGAGACTGGGTCAGTTCCAGAGTGTTAAGTGTGGTGCAAGTTACATCAGAACACCCACAGCCAGTGAAAGGCCTCACTGTGAGAATGGATTTAGACGGAGGGTTGAGTAGGACAAAAAGGTGGCAATTCACAATCTGGCCAGAACCAACACCTAGAGGATGTGATGCAGACAAGTCCACAAACTGACCACAATACATGTGACATTCAGGTGGGGCATAGGCCTTGTAGAATGCTAATATGAAAGACAGGAACAATGAACAGGAACCAAGATCACAATGTTAAAATAATCGGAAGGCAGGCATGTCACATTACAAAGCAAACAACACAGACACACTAATTGTACAGTATCTCATTGCAGAGGATGATGGCTCTCCTGCAGATATGCCTGTCATGGACTTCCCTGATGACATGGATGACGAGCTGACAAACATCAGCCACCAGCACCTCCAAGATGTCCTTGAAACCCTCCAGAGCCCACCTTCAGTCACAAGGAAGAGCACAGATACAGCAGCCATCACAGAGGACCCACCCACCGCACAATTGTACGACCTGCCAGCTCCAACACAGCTGAGGACTCTGAGAACACTGGCACCAGCTTTGAGCAAACTGTAGTTGGAGTACAGTGGGAGCTGGCCAAGGAGGTGCAGGTGGGGATGCAAACTATGGCAGCCAGTTCAGAGGGGGTGCGTTTGTGCATGATGTCAACTGAAGAACAGACAGCAGCTATGCAAGGGCGAACAACAATCATGCAGGAAGTTGAAAAAAGGTTGAAGGAAATCAGCACAGCTGTAATAGAGTTGACCCAACACCTACAACAACAATCCTGTCAACGCGTGCACAAATGCAATATTGAACCCATCAGGGCTGACCTGGCTGCCTACCACCGTGATGTGGCTGCTATTCTTAAGAACCAGCAGCTCCTCCTTGCTGCAGTACTGCCCTTAAGACCCTCACAGTTAGCAGCTACCGGGATGTCTGACTCCACGTCTTCAAACACTGAGGTGTGTGTTGCCCCTTCACAACCACCACCACCAAGGGCAGAGGAGACAACACTCACATCAGAAGATGAAGTGGTGGAGCAGATCACCTTCACCCGTAAGAGTACCCGGTAGCACTAGTCACTGCCACATGGCCACCTATTAGCAAGGTTCCGTGCTTTGTAACATGCCAGTCTTGCCACAACTGTACTCAAGCACTGTTCTTCAACTCACTGTTTATCTTGTCAGCCTGCCCTGTGAATGTCTCTCACTAACAGATTGGCAAATCCTGTCCATCTGCACTGTCTGACACTTCACTCCAGCATGTCCAATGACATGTCCTCTGCACTTATGTAGCATCACAATGGAAGATGTCACACTAATGGACTCACAATCATGGACAATGTACATATAGCACTTTTAAATAAATAGCACTTACACAACAAATTTGTCTCTGTGTAATGTGACACATCAACCGTGATGGCCATCAGTGATGTTAACCTGAGGTCAATGAGCATTGATTGTCTAGACACCTGACCTGAACGATTCTTGGCTGATAACCAAGCACAGTGACCTGGATTGTACCATCATCTGCCCTCCCTGAGGGTTATTTCACAGCAAAATAGAAACTATGCACCAAAATGCTGTGTTGTGCAGAATAACGCCTCCTCCAGGGACATCTAAGCCAGAAAAAAAGTCCCTTCGATTGTTACTGAAAGTCAAAACTTACGTATGTGACATATTAGCCACATTTTACCTAACACACACCAAACAGCATGAAGGGATATGTATGAGTTACCATACAAATAAGTAACCATGTTGAACATTGTAACAAATGATAGGTGTGAGTTATGTATACCATACTACATGAGAGCATACTACCACTCACCTTATAAGGATTTGCTGGGACATCAGGCTGCAGCTAGACTTTACACAGTGTCCCCAATACCAAATGTGGTAGCAAAGTATGCAACCTTGAAAACATAAATCACAAAATAACCACACTTTGGGATCCATAGTAACCGTGAGTGGTGGATGCAATGGATGGCAGAATCTTAGCTAAGTAGCTTTGGTGTAGCTGCCAATGTAACAGCTCAGTTTGGATATGGTTGCAGCATGGAACACTAAAGCAAATACCAAAGAGACACTGTTCACTCATGGCAAGGCCCTGATCTACAAGCATGTGACACATACTGTAAAGGGTTACCTAGATATTTATTAAACAGTAAAAACAGAAGCTAAAACCAGGGGAAACACCTAACCTAACCTATTCTACTCTAACTACACATTACCCACAACTGTCCCTAACTAACTTAAGCTAAACTTACTTATCACATTTAACAAAATGATCTAAACATCAGCCCCCCTTCCCCCTTATGAGATGGGACACATGGAGGACAACAGATACTAACCTAAACACATACTATCTTATACTAAATAAAGATGTATTTTTTTGTTTTTGTTTTTATGTATTTTTTTAATATTAGTTTTTTTATTTTTTCATTTTTTAAAACACCAAAACCCGAACATTGCCCACACACACACACACACACATAATAAAAAACAGTTGAAAAAAGTATGGAACCCCCACCCCCGCCCACCACCACTAACTAAACTAACAGCCTATACTAACCTAACACTAAGCCCCCTAAACCCACTAAGTTAATGAACCAGGAAAGAGGAGGGAGGGGAGGGAATCATGTTGGAGTCGAAGCCTACAAGTTGGCCCTCCTCAGGGTCTTTTTAATGGCACGCACCTTCCAGTTGACTTGTGCCACCTCCTGCTGCAGTCTGGTCATTTTCTGTAGGACACGGTCCAAGTTCCTTTGCATCTGGGCAAAAGCTGCAGGGTCTATGGCTGCAGCAGGGGTGGTATGGGTGCCAGTCGATGAAGTATGGGCCCTTGTCGGTGCCATGTCCGTAGGCTGAGGTGCAGGCGGTGCTGTGACTGGTCCTGGAGCTGTTGCTGTAGATGGTCCAGCAAGGTCCCAGCTGCTGTTGGGGCCACCTGGGTGGTAGTGGTGGTGTTGGTGGTGGTGGCTGTGGTGGACACGGAAGGGCCCCTGTGTGCAAATGCCCTCCACACTCCGGAGGCTCTCTTATGGCGATATGGTCTTGCCATGTTGCGGTACCCAGACTCCACGTCCAGAATGTGGCGGTAACGTATTGCCCTGTGTTGAAACTCTTGAAGCTGGATGGGAGTCATATTGGCTACTGTTAAGACAAATAGAAAACCAAACATTAGTTACTGCATTCTGTGAAATGTCTCAAGAAGTAAATCAGACAATACATCTAATGTACCTGTAACAGCCCATATCATCATACAGATCACTGATAGTCCCTGACTAAGTACATGGCAAGCCAGCCTACAAATTTCCTATCCATAAATAGCACATCCAAACCTTACAAGATGGGTAACAACTGGAATGACTTTGGTATCATAGTTCTGCCAGTTGTCAGCTACAAATCATGCTGCATATCCTCCACCACTGATAGGCCAACAAATTTCTATGTTCTAGATGGCAATCTAGGTCCACAAGATCTGCGAGTTTTAAATGGACTTACCAGTATAGAATGCATGTGCCAATCATGAGTAGGTATCCTAGGTTTGGACAAGTGATTTACTGATTTACATGTCTGTGTGCCAAACTTGGATCATCAGTCCTAGGTCACTATTCACAACCCTACGCCTGTGTCTGAGTGGGGGATGGACATGCAACTAATCATTTCTAACAACAAGGACGCCCAGGAAGCTTTGGAAAGCTGTACATGGGTTTGGCCAACACACCACAGGTATGGTGGAAGTCCAAATAGGATACACCCAAACCTTGAATAATCCCATCAACACTTATCTTTGGAAATGCAGACCATTGTCTACATCATTCCCTACCAGTAAGCCATGACTTAAAACAAACAGATAGATGCAAGCACACTTCTGGCCATGGCTGCATGCACACCTAGGCCATGGCACTCAACTGCCTCATACTCGTAGGACAACATGTGGAGCTACATGCTGCTAGGAAGTTAAACATACAGTCCAATATGTTCATTAGTGAGTATGGAAGCTGAAGTCTGTGGGTAAGACTTTGTCATCTCTATTATGTGAAAATCAGGGTCTGACTGTCTGACTAATTAACTAATATGGTACACTGCTATATTTTCTGATTTCAAGTCTGATCCACATAACTCATCCCTTTTCACATTGCCGTGCCTATAGGACTGACCTAGGATCCCAAAATATGCCAATAGTATACGGATTACCCAACTCAAAGATGGTGATATAATGATACTCCACTCAAGGAACAAAACAGATGATTGACCAGCGCATCACACCCTGCTATGTGTCCAACACACAGGAGTCAATCACACATCATCAGCAAACACAGAACAGAAATATCAACACTTACTGGAGATGTCTGGGTCTGCAAATTGAGCCACCTCTCCAATAGTGTAGGGTCCAGGTCTACCTGTAAGGCATGGAAGGGAGAAATGTGCTCAATGTCTGTGCACTGTACAACAGTTCAAAATACAAATACTATGTGTGATATTAACTCAGAAAGTAAAGCCTCTCAGACATGATGATACTGCATCATACATACCACTGCAAACATGTACAGACCCGGGGACTCCAGTGAGTGATACACACATATCCGCACACATGCTGTGGCCCTAATTATCATGTGGTGGCAAACATGCTCCTTCATTGGTGAGCAGACAAAATCATGGAGTGTATTCCTCTCATCATGTGTATCTATGAGAGACATCTAAAGCCACTTTCCGTGAAGACTGCAATACCAGTCACCCAGACATTGTGACTAAGACCAATTTTAGACACACAGGTACAATGTACAGAGGGCCAGGGACAGTTATCAGTCCTCAATTTGTATCATTTTCTTCATTTGATGTGCCACATCTATGGTGAGTTGCACCAACCATAGAGATATAAACCCATGTGCATACCTTTTGCCAGCCATCCCAATTGAAAAGTGGCACTACAAACTCAAAATATCAGTCTAAGATGTTACCTGAGGTAAGCTATTACTTGTTACGTATGTGTCAGAATCCAGTTCAGACATGTATCCGAAAACAATTGAGGGACACAATATTTACGAAAAAAATCTGGATTTCCAATATATGTTTCCTGATACACTCACCAACCACACCTGAAACATATGTTTGAGCCACATTGCCATCATCAATTGACGTGAAGCCAGCAGTAATTTTCTGTTGCGTCAACAAATGACGGTAATGTGTAGGAAAGTTGTATACCTCACAGGCAACTGTGGCTCATATCTATACCTAATTTGCACCGCATTTGTGTTGCTGTTTGACACAAAGGCGGTGCAAACTTCCAAAATACAATTGTATTTTGTGAGTTTGCACCACTCTTGCTTCAAAACAGGTCGCAATTGCGGTGCTAACAAAGTGGAAATATGTCCCTGTATGTTTCACTAGCATTCCACATGTTCGAAAACATTGCCGGCAGAATATGAACAATTCAGCTTCTGTCACTACAGAGCATTTAAGCGTGCACATTACTCGGATTTGTACTCACCAACAGGGCCACCAATTACAATCCCCAGGTGGTCCAGCAGATCTTTCTCCCTGGCAACAAGGTCCGCCCAGCGTTGCTTCAGCTGGTGGTCATTTTGCGGTGTGTTGTATATTCTCTGCAGATGGTACAACACCTTTTCCCACCGGAGCCTCCTTGCCTCTGTGTGATAGCCTTGGATCACACGACCACCTGCCTCTATCATCAGGGGTAGGAAGTGGCACACAAGCCAAATAAACCCACCCAGCTCCTCCTCTCCCATCCTGCCAAGACAAGGCCTACCCAACATTATTGCACCAAAAATAAAGAGGGGATAAAGGGGAACAAAGGAGAATAGAGGGAAAGTAGGACAGGAAAATGCAAAACAAATACAAACACAGCCCAACTATACCCAAACTACCACTACCCACAACAGACTCCCAACACAACAAAGACAAATGTTGACAACACAACTGACAACAAAAACACTCAGACAGGATACCACAGACATATAAGCAAAAAGACCCGGGCACATCGAAAGCAGTTCTGTGTGGTTGATCCAAGTGGTCATTCTATCAGAGTCGAAGTCCAAAACACAGATGAAATTAGACATTTATTTACAAGATGAATGGGTATGGTCCAGTTCAGGCCAATGACCATATGTATCACAATCAGTCCAAAATACAGCCAACAACCGACACGTGTTTAGTCTAATGAAAGTAGGCATTGAGAAAAAGTGTGCCTTTCTGAGCATATACAATTTCGGCCTCAGAAGTGGCCAATGACGTCCAAATAGTAAGAGTGATTGATGGCCCTGATAAGCCGGTTATTATGAGATAATAACTCATATTCAATTTATAAGGTTCAACTTACCGACGCCTATCGGCACGGCATTATCTCATAATAACCGGCTTATCAGGGCCATCAATCACTCTTACTATTTGGACGTCATTGGCCACTTCTGAGGCCAAAATTGTATACGCTCAGAAAGGCACACTTTTTCTCAATACCTACTTTCATTCATCTATTCACATCTAAACCTTGATAAAGTCTAGGAGACGAAACACGTGTCGGCTGTTGGCTGTATTTTGGACTGATTGTGATACATATGGTCATTGGCCTGAAATTGACCATACCCATTCATCTTGTAAATAAATGTCTAATTTAATCTGTCTTTTGGACTTCGACTCTGATTGAACGACCACTTGGATCAACCACACAGAACTGCTTTCGGTGTGCCCTGGCCTTTTTGCTTATATTCCACATAACCACTGACTATTCCCCAGTCAGTGATTTTTTGGACACCTTGGGTGGCAGGTGCCCTGCCGGGTTGGCACCCATCACATTTTCGTTACTTGATGTGCTAAAGGACTGCTGTGTATGGAAATTGTACTAATATATATGTTGATGTGCGAGCATTGTGGCATTTACCACTTGTTTCTTCTTGTGTTGTAGGATACCACAGACAGTAATTATACACAAAAAGACAATTTAAAGACCACACTGGAGACAAAATCACAAAATGCACAGAGAGACAGGTCTATACACAGCCACACAGTCAGGAAATATCACAGACTGCAAAGTGAAAGTGAAAGTACACCCACTGTACCAATTCTGTAAACAGGATATCCTATCACATCACTTCCTTGCTCAAATGCGGTGCATTTTTATTGTTATGTGTCAAAATATAATGCCGCTTACAGTCTGTGCGTCATTTTTTTTAACCCACATGATAAGAAATAACCCCCGCATCCACATTGTTAAATATGTGTTATGCTTAACAATTTCTGGGGGGACAGTGTGGGAATTACCGCTCAGGGCCAATGGATGTTTCAGGGCATTGTGCGTCATATTTCGATGCATATGCGTAATTTTTAGATGCATGTGCGTCTTTTTTTTACGCATATGCATCAAAATGTCTGTCATTAACAGGGTTTAGGTCATTTCTCATTTTTAATGGGACATGACAGTTGTGAAAATACAGAGATAGGCTGATTGCACCCACATTGGGTATTACGGTGTATGGGCACATGTGACAGATCATACTACTGCGGACCATGATCCTCTACTTGGTGTACAGGATTTTCACTCGTCACTGACGCAATACATTGCCAAACATGTGGGATACAATTATGTATTACCCAGTTTGGGCATGTTTGCGTCAAGAGAGGATATCAAGGTGACGCAACTCACTACAATAACTCAAAGCCTATGGGTCAATGTCTGTGCAATGGCTACTACTATTGTTGTTGACCAACTGTGTGAACATCACAAGATGCATTTTTGCTAATCTGCAGGTATGCATGTGGAGTCAATGTGTCCAACCCTCAGATGCAAGTCTTTCTAACTTTTTTTGAACATAAACACCACCAATGACAAAGCATGCACTGGATAGATAGCAGATGGTTGTTCATGTCAATGTTCCAAAACTTAGCCATCACTGGTCCTGGAATGTTGGATACTACTTCCTAGGCAATTGTTTGTTAACCCACCATGAGTCAGGCAATGTGGGATCATACAATGTGGGTACCGTGTTTGTGACATGTAGTCACTTATATAATACACAATTGTAATGTTACGCCACAGTTGGAGTCATATAAATGAGCCATGTCTCGCCTGTGGCAGTGGAGGACCAGCAGACCAAGCAGCACGTGTTCACACATTTCCAGTGGTAAAATGCACAGAGGTGTCTGGTTCATGTGTGTGGGCCAATGTTTAGCCTGTATAATTATTGGGGTCTATGTTGTCACAGTTATGTGCAGGTCTAGTCATGAGTCTGTTGAGCTATTTCCTGTATTTACAAAGTATCCTTCCCAGATCAATAGAAGGAAAGCCAATGGGGATTTGAGAACACACATAGGGGTTGGTCCAACCTTGTCACTGCAGACGTGTTATGAGACTGTCAACAGGGCAACCATGGTTTGCTTACAAAGTTAATGCCTCTGGAATCTTATACCGGTAGGTTTCCTGACAAAATTGCACACAGGTTGGCCATTAAAATTCCCACAGCATCTGGGAACATCAGTGCCTCTGTGCTAATTACTTTCACAGCTATTCACCACACAAGCCCCATCAATATGTTGGCAGCAATGTGAATCCACATGTGGACTCTCAGGGTCCTATTATGTGTATTCATTTCATGCAGAATATCTGACGTTGTTTGTTGTGCTGGAGGCGCCATACCCAATCCATGCATACAGCCATGGCACACTGTCACATTTTGTCACTCATGCATACATGAGACCCAGACAAGTGATAGGCCATGATTCAGCTATTTGGAGACACGTCCCCTCACCATGGTGCAATAAAAAGACTGATTATGCCATACAATGTATTTGAGTATGCATTGTAGACCAAACTGACACAATACCCCAGGAGGATTTTGAGGGTTGGGAAAGCAACAATGATACAAATGTAGGCCCAAGGAACCTTTAGGGTAACACTAAGACAGGAGCCAGTCAGGCTCACAGGATGCAGGGTCAATCCGGTTCCAAACATTTCACAAGGTAAATACACAGTGGTCAGACTGAGAGTGGTCAAAGGAGGAAGAAGACAGTGGCAATGGAAAAGTGTGTTTGTCCTGTGTGTTGAAAAGTAACACATTAACCCAAGGGCTGTATTACACAGCTGATTTATACTGGAAGGCATAACAGTGTTATGGATCAAATGGCAGCTTCTATGCTGTTCCAAGCAGCTGCAAGGGCACTGCATGTTCAAATGGCTGGTGTCCATGGAGATGCTCACAGGTGTGTGCAGCATCAGTCTCTCACAAGTCCTGTAGGTGAGATTCAAGTTCAAAGGGCCAACAGTACCTTTCACATGATAAGCAATGTACAGGTGATAACAGGGCTTAGAGACTACAAGCCAGTGCATTATTTAACCTGACGTCCATGCAGACAGAAGGACAATGACTATGGAATACCATACTAAAGAGTGTAGCACACTGGATTTACATTGTGAGTCTGGGAGTGTGTAGAGGAGGGATTATCTGGGGACACATATTACCATTCCAGGAACCCCTGACAAAGGGTGGGGTGAGACGGGGAACATGTGTGTGTCAGGACTTAGGACATGGGCTGCCATGTGCAGGTGATGTCATGTGAGCAATGCCAGTCATACCTGGGGCACTTGTGCTATGACTTTGCTGCTTATATGGAAAGTTAGTCACACATAGTTCTTGCAAAGATAGGTGATGTAACAGTTACTGCTGTCAAGGGTCTGGTCATACATTCCTGTTACTAATGCAATAGCACATCCACTGCCTCATGTATGATGCATTTTTTCCATTATTGACTGATGGTGTCTTAGTTGTGTGCCATATGCTGCAATGAACCATGTGGCCAACATGTATGTGTGAAATAGGTGTGGTCCTCTGCTATTGCCCTTCAAATGTGACATGTACAGGATATATGTCATTTACAGTGTGAGTGAATGTGGCTGTACATTCATACGCATCTAACTAGTTTAGCAATGTTTTGTGTCCTAATCGGTATTTCAGCAATGCTCCATGAGGCTACACTCTGATTCTGATAGTTAGAGATATTGTTATGCAAACATGATTATCCAGACCATGATATGGTGATTGGTATAGGTGTTTATTTACATATGGTAAGACAATGGTGATGGGTGAGTAGGGTTAAAACTAATTTTGGGCAATATGTTGTCTCTGACCAATCCTGCAGCTGTGTTTGGATGGTCCCCCTCATGTTGATGGCCAGCATCCTCCTCTTTAGGCATTTGTGGGTTGGGTTCATATAGGGGAATGTTCCTTCTTACACATATGTTGTGCAGGATGGCACAGGTCAAAATTATTTTGCACACCATTTCAGGTGAATATAGGAGGCTGCCTCCGGTGATGTTGAGGCACCTGAATCTTGACTTCAGGATGCTAAAGGTCCTCTCGATTATGGTGCATGTCCTCCTATGTGCCTCATTATAGGCACGCTCTGCTGCAGTGCTTGGGTTGGCAAATGGGGTCATAATCCATAGCTGTATCCCATACCCCTGATCAGCTGAAAGAGAAAATGAGTGAAAACATGTTGATGTAGCTTGCCCCATAAATATCACTTTGCATGGCAGTAGTTCTCTTGTGTTGTCTGTGACTCATTGGTGTTTGTGTTATTGTGTGGATTGCTAGGCTTCTAGGATGTACCATCAACATTGGGTTGTTTCCTTATCTGAACGGGTGTTTGGCTGTTGACCGGATGTCAGCAGTATTTTTGGAGAGTTGCAGTACAGTGTGCACTCCCTTGCATTGTGACTTGTGAAACAGATGTTCCTGTGTCTTAACTGGGGGTGAGATGATAGTTCCATACACAGAATCAATTCAACAGTGGTGGTAACACGGTTGCATCTATGTACCCTGGACATCCCATACAATTTGACATATGCAATAGATTAATTTAAGAATCAGTGAGACCCTTAGATTTTGCAAGGTGACAATGTGCAAAACATCTCCGTACATTGTGAGCACTGACGTGTTAACAATTGACTATGCACTAATTTCACATGTGTGACAAGTTCACAGCAGGTTGTTAAGTGTTCCTATATTACTGAACATGTTCAGGTCTGATGGCTAACTTGGTTGTGAGGTTGTCATTTAGAGTTTCAGAAGGTCCGTATGGCAGTACATCTGTTGTGTGTGTGTTAATTTGTCACAATGCGTATGTGTCGGAATGTGCACTTTCAATATTGTCCCATCAAGATGTGTTCTTCACAGAGTCCACTTGCTTCTTGGTGGTGGGCAATGTGAGAGCAGGAGTGATGTGAGATATTGGTACGGCCTCAATGATTGCACGTGACCTTCATTGTAGTCATCATCATGCTATGTGTGTCATGGGGGCCAGATGTAGCAAAGGTTTGCGACTCGCAAACTGGCAGAATCGCAATTTGCGACAGTGCAAAATCGGAAAGGGGATGCAAAAAGCCCATTTCCGACTCGCAAAAAGCGATGGGACCCGTTTGCGAGTCGCATCCGTTGCGACCCCATTTTGCGACCCGCAAATACCAAGTCGCAATTTGCGAGTCGCAAACCTTATGCAATTGCAACTCGCAAATTGCGACTAGTCGCAAAAAGGCCATTTTGCATGTCCCATTTACCACTAACTCAGAGCAGGTGGTAACCATTACCAAAGTATAAAAGGAGCCCCAGAAGGCATCTGGGTTCACCAAGATGGCGGAGATATACCTGATAGCAGTGAGAAGGAGAGTCCACGCAGCCCAGCAGAGGAGGAGGAGGGGCCACAGACAGGAGAAGATATATAGAACAAGGCAGACTCTTTTTCAGCAAACTGAGGATGAGATCTATGACAAATACCACCTTAGCAGCGCAGCCATCCTAGAATTAATAGATTTACTCAAACCACAGCTAGAGCACCAAACTCTGCGTGGCTGCGCCATCCCTACGCATGTGCAAGTGCTGTGCTCTCTGCACCTCTTGGCCTCAGGGAGCTATCAGGGGGTCATTGCTGTGGCAGGTGGGGTATCCCAAAGTGCAGTGACAAGGTTCCTCAGGGCCTTCCTAGATGCCTTAGTCACGCACATGTCCCACTTCATATACTTACCAAGGAATGAGGCAGAAATGAACAGCACCAAGCTGGACTTTTACCGCATTGCCCACTTTCCCCATGTCATAGGGTGTGTAGATGGGACACACATTCAAATATGCCCCCCTGCTAATCTAGAACACATTTTCCGCAACAGAAAGTGTACCCACTCCCTCAATATTCAGGTTGTTTGTGACGCCCATTATGTCATCACGGACATTGTAGTTAAGTTTCCAGGCAGTACCCATGACTCATACATGTTTAGGCACAGTGGGATACATCAACGCCTGGAACGTGGGGAATTCGGAGACGGTTACCTCCAAGGTAGAGCCACAGACACTTGCAGACATACACACAGGTCACTGTGCACGACAATCTGGACTTCCTAACAGTGTACTTTTGTGCCCAACAGGTGACAGTGCATATGCTCTCAGGCCTTGGATCATGACTCAGTTTTTAACACCCAGCAATGATTCAGAGAGGCAATACAACAGTGCACATAAGAGGACCAGGAACCTCATTGAGCGCACCTTCGGACTCCTGAAGGCAAGATTCAGATGCCTCCACCGCAGTGGAGGTGCCCTCCAGTAAACCCCCATTACAGCATTCAAAATTGTGGTTGCATGCGCCATCCTCCACAACATAGCCACCCGACGTGGGCTACCTCTCACCCCTGCAGACCCAGATCCTGATGATGAAGAGCAAGAACAACCACATCGCCATCATGGGGATAGGAGTTTGGCAAATCAAGGCAGACTGAGATGGGAACACATTGCAACACAATATTTTGGACAGTACGTGTCAACTCCAACCATACTCACCTATTAACCAAAAACTCCATTTGTTAAGTGGCAAAAAAAGAATTGTTTTATTAGTGTATTAAATAAACTATTCACAAGTGAAGATTGTCCATGGGCAGTAAAATGCCAACCATGCATGTGGCACATTAACGTCATGTGCCACATTTAATGGTCCAGGGTGATCTCTAAGACCTTCTGCCCCTCCTGCCAGCCTGGCTGGTCCCTGCTGCTTCCGTGGTGCTCTGCCTGCCACTCCTGAGCACCCTGCTGTCAGTGACAGAGACACTGCTCACTGTTGAGCCCTCCTCACTGTCCTGGGGTGTTTCCCCTGTGGCCCTCGACATTTCCAGTGTCTCCATCAGTTCGATAATGTGGGTGAGACGTCCCAGGCCCCTTGCCACATCCCCAGCGAAATGGCCCATCTCCACTTGCAGCCCAACTGTCCTCCTCGACAGGCCTGTGGTATTCATGGCGAGCCTGCCGATGGATGTGGCCATCCTGTCCAGTCTGTGCATGATCTGCCGATCCCTGCGCCGCCCACCCTCTGCCTGGGCCAGTAGTCCTCCCGCCAGTTCCCTCATGGCAAGGGCAAGGTCCCCAGTGTTACTGCAGATCTTGTCCATCCGTGTGTTGAGGTGCTGCATGCTGGCATGGTTGTTGCGCACAAAGCGGTGCAGCACACCACTAATTCTGCCCAAAATTCTGTTCTGCAGGCGCTGACCACGCAGCAGATGTGCCTCACTGGTGGTTGGAGGAAGTAGCCCGGATGCAGACTGCAGCCCAGATGGTATTGACCTGCGACGCCTGCGCAGCAGTGGCTGCCCTGTGCTTCCACCTGTCTCCTCCCTGCCTGTTGCTGGGGCAGCCTCTTGCGGAATTGTTGCAGCAGGTGTGGCTACTGCAGGGATGCTGCTGACCGTGCAGGTGGGGGTGCTGGGGGGTCCTGGGGTGTCCTCATGGGCCTGGGTGCTTGAAGTGTTGGTGGTGTCTTGCTGGAGACCTGTGGGACATGGGGAACAGACTGTCAGTGTCTACTATCTATTGCACACTTCCTAATAAACATTTGCCTATGAACTGCCTACTTGACTACATTTCCCATAATGCATCATTCTGGCATTTGCTACCCTGAAATGGAGCTATTTTGGTTGTGCATGCCCCTGAGTACATGGTGGGTGGGGGTATGGCATTGATAGGGGTACAGGCATATCACATGGTACTCACCGGTTGATGTGCTGGGCTCTGAGGTGTCCAGGTCCCCAAATCCAGACGCTGCCTCCTGCTCCAAGGTTTCTTCCACCCTTTCTTCCAGGGGTGTGGGTGGTGGCACAGACGATGGTCCCCCTCCTGTGCCTCTCATCTCCCGGAGCCTTTCAGCCACCCTCTCCTTGGTCCGGGAGCGGAGGTCATACCACCTCTTCTTGATGTCGTCGATGGTCCTATGGCTCACCCCCAGGGAATTGATCTTGTCCTGGATGTCCTGCCACAGTTGTTTTTTTGGGGCCTCAGGAACATTGTGGGCTGCTCTCCCAAACAAGTCATTATAGTGCTGACAGCATTCCTCTGTCAGCACCTCCAGCTCCCTCTCAGAAAATTTGAGCTTCCTCTTTCTTGGGGTTCCCTCCATGGCAGCTGCTGTTTGTCCTGTGTGAAATTCAGCAGTTATAAAAGGATGTGGTCCTCCCTCCTCCCAGGTGTATTTGTAAACTTCCTGGCTGTGATGTCATCATCATGTGCCAGGAAGTGTTTCCAGAGTGTTCTGGTGTGGTTTCTGGAGTGTTCTGCTGCACCTGTAAGCAATTTTCAAGGTAATCGCAATTTGCGTCACCTACTCGCTAATTGCGAGTTCGTTTTTTGCACACTCGCAAAAAGCGACCTCGCAATCTGCGGACTCGCACACTGCGTTGCGAGTCCGGGTGCGAGTCGCTATTTCGGAACGTTTTTTTTCCTTGCAGTGCAAATTGCGACTCGCATTTTGCGAGTCGCATAAACTCGCAAAATGAGAGTCGCAATTTTTTGTTTTGCTACATCTGGCCCATGGTGTTTGACTTGCAGCACAAAACATTACACACCCCTTACACAGTACGTATTGGTTTGAAGGGTGTTGGATTGAGTGTTATAGATGTGATATTGAAAGTTTAATCTTCCCAGATGTACTGCCAGTTGGGGCCATGTGTTTGTCATTGTGTTGTTTTAAATTGTTCCCTTGTGTCTGTGGAGTGGCATCAGTTGTTTTTTGGAACAGTCATTTGTCCCTAGGTGTGTCTCCCATTGGGTGAAGATATCAAACATGCCTAGCGGTGTCACAACCTCAGGATGTTCCTGTCTGCATGTCAATGTCGTGGTGTATGTGTTGTGTGTCCTAGAGGGTTGCTATGCAGTGTGTAAATAAGTAGGTTTCAGTAATTACCAACAAGTAGTCCATGTCCATATTGTCCATCCTGGAAGTGTTGATTGATGGTGGAGAGACGGAAGATGAATGAATCATGTACACTCCCAGGATACTTAGCCACGATGTTGGTGATCAATCCCCGGTGATCGACAATGGCCTGCACATTGATGCAGTGTGTGTGCTTCCTGTTGCGGTATAGATGTTGGTTGCCGCATGTGGCACAATGCATACATGTGTGCAGTCAATGGCACCAAGGACGTGTGGGAAGCCATTAATTTGGTAAAACCCCTGTTTTGTCTCCTGCTGCTTCTGCTGTGTGTTGGGGAAGCTGATGTGGGGTGTGTGAGTGAGATGATGGCATCCAGTACCTTTGGTAGGAAGGCGGAGAATGATGGCTGTGAGATCCCAGCAACCAGGGCGCCAGTGGTTTGAAAGGAGCCACTTGCCAACAGGTGTATTACAGCCAGCAGCTTGGTTGGTCTGCAAGCTGGGTGACAACTGTGGCTCAAATTTGCGCAGCAGCTGCTGAATGGCTTGCCAGTTAAGCCTGTACCTCTGAATGATGTCTTGTTGGTGGAATCCCATAAGGGTTGTCCTGGTGCAGAATATCCTCTCCTGCCTTCTGCGTTGCACAGCTGAGGACTCTGAGAACACTGGCACCAGCTTTGAGCGAATTGTAGTTGGAGTACAGTGGGAGCTGGCCAAGGAGGTGCAGGTGGGGATGCAAACTATGGCAGCCAGTTCAGAGGGGGTGCGTTTGTGCATGATGTCAACTGAAGAACAGACAGCAGCTATGCAAGGGCGAACAACAATCATGCAGGAAGTTGAAAAAAGGTTGAAGGAAATCAGCACAGCTGTAATAGAGTTGACCCAACACCTACAACAACAATCCTGTCAACGCGTGCACAAATGCAATATTGAACCCATCAGGGCTGACCTGGCTGCCTACCACCGTGATGTGGCTGCTATTCTTAAGAACCAGCAGCTCCTCCTTGCTGCAGTACTGCCCTTAAGACCCTCACAGTTAGCAGCTACCGGGATGTCTGACTCCACGTCTTCAAACACTGAGGTGTGTGTTGCCCCTTCACAACCACCACCACCAAGGGCAGAGGAGACAACACTCACATCAGAAGATGAAGTGGTGGAGCAGATCACCTTCACCCGTAAGAGTACCCGGTAGCACTAGTCACTGCCACATGGCCACCTATTACCAAGGTTCCGTGCTTTGTAACATGCCAGTCTTGCCACAACTGTACTCAAGCACTGTTCTTCAACTCACTGTTTATCTTGTCAGCCTGCCCTGTGAATGTCTCTCACTAACAGATTGGCAAATCCTGTCCATCTGCACTGTCTGACACTTCACTCCAGCATGTCCAATGACATGTCCTCTGCACTTATGTAGCATCACAATGGAAGATGTCACACTAATGGACTCACAATCATGGACAATGTACATATAGCACTTTTAAATAAATAGCACTTACACAACAAATTTGTCTCTGTGTAATGTGACACATCAACCGTGATGGCCATCAGTGATGTTAACCTGAGGTCAATGAGCATTGATTGTCTAGACACCTGACCTGAACGATTCTTGGCTGATAACCAAGCACAGTGACCTGGATTGTACCATCATCTGCCCTCCCTGAGGGTTATTTCACAGCAAAATAGAAACTATGCACCAAAATGCTGTGTTGTGCAGAATAACGCCTCCTCCAGGGACATCTAAGCCAGAAAAAAAGTCCCTTCGATTGTTACTGAAAGTCAAAACTTACGTATGTGACATATTAGCCACATTTTACCTAACACACACCAAACAGCATGAAGGGATATGTATGAGTTACCATACAAATAAGTAACCATGTTGAACATTGTAACAAATGATAGGTGTGAGTTATGTATACCATACTACATGAGAGCATACTACCACTCACCTTATAAGGATTTGCTGGGACATCAGGCTGCAGCTAGACTTTACACAGTGTCCCCAATACCAAATGTGGTAGCAAAGTATGCAACCTTGAAAACATAAATCACAAAATAACCCCACTTTGGGATCCATAGTAACCGTGAGTGGTGGATGCAATGGATGGCAGAATCTTAGCTAAGTAGCTTTGGTGTAGCTGCCAATGTAACAGCTCAGTTTGGATATGGTTGCAGCATGGAACACTAAAGCAAATACCAAAGAGACACTGTTCACTCATGGCAAGGCCCTGATCTACAAGCATGTGACACATACTGTAAAGGGTTACCTAGATATTTATTAAACAGTAAAAACAGAAGCTAAAACCAGGGGAAACACCTAACCTAACCTATTCTACTCTAACTACACATTACCCACAACTGTCCCTAACTAACTTAAGCTAAACTTACTTATCACATTTAACAAAATGATCTAAACATCAGCCCCCCTTCCCCCTTATGAGATGGGACACATGGAGGACAACAGATACTAACCTAAACACATACTATCTTATACTAAATAAAGATGTATTTTTTTGTTTTTGTTTTTATGTTTTTTTTTAATATTAGTTTTTTTATTTTTTCATTTTTTAAAACACCAAAACCCGAACATTGCCCACACACACACACACACACATAATAAAAAACAGTTGAAAAAAGTATGGAACCCCCACCCACCACCACTAACTAAACTAACAGCCTATACTAACCTAACACTAAGCCCCCTAAACCCACTAAGTTAATGAACCAGGAAAGAGGAGGGAGGGGAGGGAATCATGTTGGAGTCGAAGCCTACAAGTTGGCCCTCCTCAGGGTCTTTTTAATGGCACGCACCTTCCAGTTGACTTGTGCCACCTCCTGCTGCAGTCTGGTCATTTTCTGTAGGACACGGTCCAAGTTCCTTTGCATCTGGGCAAAAGCTGCAGGGTCTATGGCTGCAGCAGGGGTGGTATGGGTGCCAGTCGATGAAGTATGGGCCCTTGTCGGTGCCATGTCCGTAGGCTGAGGTGCAGGCGGTGCTGTGACTGGTCCTGGAGCTGTTGCTGTAGATGGTCCAGCAAGGTCCCAGCTGCTGTTGGGGCCACCTGGGTGGTAGTGGTGGTGTTGGTGGTGGTGGCTGTGGTGGACACGGAAGGGCCCCTGTGTGCAAATGCCCTCCACACTCCGGAGGCTCTCTCATGGCGATATGGTCTTGCCATGTTGCGGTACCCAGACTCCACGTCCAGAATATGGCGGTAACGTATTACCCTGTGTTGAAACTCTTGAAGCTGGATGGGAGTCATATTGGCTACTGTTAAGACAAATAGAAAACCAAACATTAGTTACTGCATTCTGTGAAATGTCTCAAGAAGTAAATCAGACAATACATCTAATGTACCCGTAACAGCCCATATCATCATACAGATCACTGATAGTCCCTGACTAAGTACATGGCAAGCCAGCCTACAAATTTCCTATCATTAAATAGCACATCCAAACCTTACAAGATGGGTAACAACTGGAATGACTTTGGTATCATAGTTCTGCCAGTTGTCAGCTACAAATCATGCTGCATATCCTCCACCACTGATAGGCCAACAAATTTCTATGTTCTGGATGGCAATCTAGGTCCACAAGATCTGCGAGTTTTAAATGGACTTACCAGTATAGAATGCATGTGCCAATCATGAGTAGGTATCCTAGGTTTGGACAAGTGATTTACTGATTTACATGTCTGTGTGCCAAACTTGGATCATCAGTCCTAGGTCACTATTCACAACCCTACGCCTGTGTCTGAGTGGGGGATGGACATGCAACTAATCATTTCTAACAACAAGGACGCCCAGGAAGCTTTGGAAAGCTGTACATGGGTTTGGCCAACACACCACAGGTATGGTGGAAGTCCAAATAGGATACACCCAAACCTTGAATAATCCCATCAACACTTATCTTTGGAAATGCAGACCATTGTCTACATCATTCCCTACCAGTAAGCCATGACTTAAAACAAACAGATAGATGCAAGCACACTTCTGGCCATGGCTGCATGCACACCTAGGCCATGGCACTCAACTGCCTCATACTCGTAGGACAACATGTGGAGCTACATGCTGCTAGGAAGTTAAACATACAGTCCAATATGTTCATTAGTGAGTATGGAAGCTGAAGTCTGTGGGTAAGATTTTGTCATCTCTATTATGTGAAAATCAGGGTCTGACTGTCTGACTAATTAACTAATATGGTACACTGCTATATTTTCTGATTTCAAGTCTGATCCACATAACTCATCCCTTTTCACATTGCCGTGCCTATAGGACTGACCTAGGATCCCAAAATATGCCAATAGTATACGGATTACCCAACTCAAAGATGGTGATATAATGATACTCCACTCAAGGAACAAAACAGATGATTGACCAGCGCATCACACCCTGCTATGTGTCCAACACACAGGAGTCAATCACACATCATCAGCAAACACAGAACAGAAATATCAACACTTACTGGAGATGTCTGGGTCTGCAAATTGAGCCACCTCTCCAATAGTGTAGGGTCCAGGTCTACCTGTAAGGCATGGAAGGGAGAAATGTGCTCAATGTCTGTGCACTGTACAACAGTTCAAAATACAAATACTATGTGTGATATTAACTCAGAAAGTAAAGCCTCTCAGACATGATGATACTGCATCCTACATACCACTGCAAACATGTACAGACCCGGGGACTCCAGTGAGTGATACACACATATCCGCACACATGCTGTGGCCCTAATTATCATGTGGTGGCAAACATGCTCCTTCATTGGTGAGCAGACAAAATCAGGGAGTGTATTCCTCTCATCATGTGTATCTATGAGAGACATCTAAAGCCACTTTCCGTGAAGACTGCAATACCAGTCACCCAGACATTGTGACTAAGACCAATTTTAGACACACAGGTACAATGTACAGAGGGCCAGGGACAGTTATCAGCCCTCAATTTGTATCATTTTGTTCATTTGATGTGCCACATCTATGGTGAGTTGCACCAACTATAGAGATATAAACCCATGTGCATACCTTTTGCCAGCCATCCCAATTGAAAAGTGGCACTTCAAACTCAAAATATCAGTCTAAGATGTTACCTGAGGTAAGCTATTACTTGTTACGTATGTGTCAGAATCCAGTTCAGACATGTATCCGAAAACAATTGAGGGACACAATATTTACGAAAAAAATTTGGATTTCCAATATATGTTTCCTGATACACTCACCAACCACACCTGAAACATATGTTTGAGCCACATTGCCATCATCAATTGACGTGAAGCCAGCAGTAATTTTCTGTTGCGTCAACAAATGACGGTAATGTGTAGGAAAGTTGTATACCTCACAGGCAACTGTGGCTCATATCTATACCTAATTTGCACCGCATTTGTGTTGCTGTTTGACACAAAGGCGGTGCAAACTTCCAAAATACAATTGTATTTTGTGAGTTTGCACCACTCTTGCTTCAAAACAGGTCGCAATTGCGGTGCTAACAAAGTGGAAATATGTCCCTGTATGTTTCACTAGCATTCCACATGTTCGAAAACATTGCCGGCAGAATATGAACAATTCAGCTTCTGTCACTACAGAGCATTTAAACGTGCACATTACTCGGATTTGTACTCACCAACAGGGCCACCAATTACAATCCCCAGGTGGTCCAGCAGATCTTTCTCCATGGCAACAAGGTCCGCCCAGCGTTGCTTCAGCTGGTGGTCATTTTGCGGTGTGTTGTATATTCTCTGCAGATGGTACAACACCTTTTCCCACCGGAGCCTCCTTGCCTCTGTGTGATAGCCTTGGATCACACGACCACCTGCCTCTATCATCAGGGGTAGGAAGTGGCACACAAGCCAAATAAACCCACCCAGCTCCTCCTCTCCCATCCTGCCAAGACAAGGCCTACCCAACATTATTGCACCAAAAATAAAGAGGGGATAAAGGGGAACAAAGGAGAATAGAGGGAAAGTAGGACAGGAAAATGCAAAACAAATACAAACACAGCCCAACTATACCCAAACTACCACTACCCACAACAGACTCCCAACACAACAAAGACAAATGTTGACAACACAACTGACAACAAAAACACTCAGACAGGATACCACAGACATATAAGCAAAAAGACCCGGGCACATCGAAAGCAGTTCTGTGTGGTTGATCCAAGTGGTCATTCTATCAGAGTCGAAGTCCAAAACACAGATGAAATTAGACATTTATTTACAAGATGAATGGGTATGGTCAAGTTCAGGCCAATGACCATATTGAAAGTAGGCATTGAGAAAAAGTGTGCCTTTCTGAGCATATACAATTTCGGCCTCAGAAGTGGCCAATGACGTCCAAATAGTAAGAGTGATTGATGACCCTGATAAGCCGGTTATTATGAGATAATAACTCATATTCAATTTATAAGGTTCAACTTACCGACGCCTATCGGCACGGCATTATCTCATAATAACCGGCTTATCAGGGCCATCAATCACTCTTACTATTTGGACGTCATTGGCCACTTCTGAGGCCAAAATTGTATACGCTCAGAAAGGCACACTTTTTCTCAATGCCTACTTTCATTCATCTATTCACATCTAAACCTTGATAAAGTCTAGGAGACGAAACACGTGTCGGCTGTTGGCTGTATTTTGGACTGATTGTGATACATATGGTCATTGGCCTGAAATTGACCATACCCATTCATCTTGTAAATAAATGTCTAATTTAATCTGTCTTTTGGACTTCGACTCTGATTGAACGACCACTTGGATCAACCACACAGAACTGCTTTCGGTGTGCCCTGGCCTTTTTGCTTATATTCCACATAACCACTGACTATTCCCCAGTCAGTGATTTTTTGGACACCTTGGGTGGCAGGTGCCCTGCCGGGTTGGCACCCATCACATTTTCGTTACTTGATGTGCTAAAGGACTGCTGTGTATGGAAATTGTTCTAATATATATGTTGATGTGCGAGCATTGTGGCATTTACCACTTGTTTCTTCTTGTGTTGTAGGATACCACAGACAGTAATTATACACAAAAAGACAATTTAAAGACCACACTGGAGACAAAATCACAAAATGCACAGAGAGACAGGTCTATACACAGCCACACAGTCAGGAAATATCACAGACTGCAAAGTGAAAGTGAAAGTACACCCACTGTACCAATTCTGTAAACAGGATATCCTATCACATCACTTCCTTGCTCAAATGCGGTGCATTTTTATTGTTATGTGTCAAAATATAATGCCGCTTACAGTCTGTGCGTCATTTTTTTTAACCCACATGATAAGAAATAACCCCCGCATCCACATTGTTAAATATGTGTTATGCTTAACAATTTCTGGGGGGACAGTGTGGGAATTACCGCTCAGGGCCAATGGATGTTTCAGGGCATTGTGCGTCATATTTCGATGCATATGCGTAATTTTTAGATGCATGTGCGTCTTTTTTTTACGCATATGCATCAAAATGTCTGTCATTAACAGGGTTTAGGTCATTTCTCATTTTTAATGGGACATGACAGTTGTGAAAATACAGAGATAGGCTGATTGCACCCACATTGGGTATTACGGTGTATGGGCACATGTGACAGATCATACTACTGCGGACCATGATCCTCTACTTGGTGTACAGGATTTTCACTCATCACTGACGCAATACATTGCCAAACATGTGGGATACAATTATGTATTACCCAGTTTGGGCATGTTTGCGTCAAGAGAGGATATCAAGGTGACGCAACTCACTACAATAACTCAAAGCCTATGGGTCAATGTCTGTGCAATGGCTACTACTATTGTTGTTGACCAACAGTGTGAACATCACAAGATGCATTTTTGCTAATCTGCAGGTATGCATGTGGAGTCAATGTGTCCAACCCTCAGATGCAAGTCTTTCTAACTTTTTTTGAACATAAACACCACCAATGACAAAGCATGCACTGGATAGATAGCAGATGGTTGTTCATGTCAATGTTCCAAAACTTAGCCATCACTGGTCCTGGAATGTTGGATACTACTTCCTAGGCAATTGTTTGTTAACCCACCATGAGTCAGGCAATGTGGGATCATACAATGTGGGTACCGTGTTTGTGACATGTAGTCACTTATATAATACACAATTGTAATGTTACGCCACAGTTGGAGTCATATAAATGAGCCATGTCTCGCCTGTGGCAGTGGAGGACCAGCAGACCAAGCAGCACGTGTTCACACATTTCCAGTGGTAAAATGCACAGAGGTGTCTGGTTCATGTGTGTGGGCCAATGTTTAGCCTGTATAATTATTGGGGTCTATGTTGTCACAGTTATGTGCAGGTCTAGTCATGAGTCTGTTGAGCTATTTCCTGTATTTACAAAGTATCCATCCCAGATCAATAGAAGGAAAGCCAATGGGGATTTGAGAACACACATAGGGGTTGGTCCAACCTTGTCACTGCAGACGTGTTATGAGACTGTCAACAGGGCAACCATGGTTTGCTTACAAAGTTAATGCCTCTGGAATCTTATACCGGTAGGTTTCCTGACAAAATTGCACACAGGTTGGCCATTAAAATTCCCACAGCATCTGGGAACATCAGTGCCTCTGTGCTAATTACTTTCACAGCTATTCACCACACAAGCCCCATCAATATGTTGGCAGCAATGTGAATCCACATGTGGACTCTCAGGGTCCTATTATGTGTATTCATTTCATGCAGAATATCTGACGTTGTTTGTTGTGCCGGAGGCGCCATACCCAATCCATGCATACAGCCATGGCACACTGTCACATTTTGTCACTCATGCATACATGAGACCCAGACAAGTGATAGGCCATGATTCAGCTATTTGGAGACACGTCCCCTCACCATGGTGCAATAAATAGACTGATTATGCCATACAATGTGTTGGAAAATGGGTTATTGGTAGGGCAGGTAGGTACCTACACCTAGCAACAAGCCACAAACCTCCACAAAAGTACAGTTAGGTCTCAGTAAATTAATCCCAGCTCTAACCTTGGTAGCTTGGCATCGAGCGTCAAGGCTTAACTTAGGAGACAGGGTGTAAAGCATTCAAATATCACAAAACAGTATTTAAATAAAACACAGGAAACAGTTTAAAAATCCAAAACCAATTTATAAAAATAGCTTATATTTTTATCTTTAAAATGACACAAAAACGATTAAAATCGGTTCAGGGGAACCGGAGATATGAATTTTTAAAGTATTATTATTTTCTAGCGCATAGAAACAAAAAGCGCCAATCGGGTCATCTGGTTGCACCAGGACCGGGTCAAGGTCAAACTTTCAGGCCGACCGCGATGGAGCCCTGCTCGGATACAGGTCGCGGGAAGCCTCGGTTAAAAAGTTACCTTCTGACTTAGTCTTTATTTTGAAGTTTTTCTTCACCGGGACGAACCTGCCAGTTGGATCCGACCTCCTGGAGCCCTTGTCTGGATACGCGAAGTCGGTTTCCTCGGTGGTGATTTCTACCTTCGGACTTAGTCGTTTTTTCGAGATGAAAATCCTTCGACCGGGGTAAACCTGGATCTTGATCCGACATCCGTGGAGCCCTTCTCGGATACGATGGCTGGAAGGTCCCGGTCAACTTTTTACGTTCGGACTTAGTCTTTTTTTCGGATGTTTTTCTTGACCGGGACGAACCACGAAGTCAGGCCGGGTCGCGGTTGAGGCAAGCCGGCTAGAATTTCCGCGTCGAGTCGGTCACTTTATGGAGCTTTTTTCTAAAATTTCTCCAATCTTTTCCAAACTTCTGGGGCTTCACCCAGATGTTCTTTTAAGGTTCTTTTGGGGTCCACAGCTCACCCCAAGGGTCCAGAAGTTCTGTGATGGTCCTTGGGAAGTGCGGACTTCAACTCCCAGAGTGCACCTGGCGCAAACTCCTTTTTGGCCACTGGGCAGTGGTCAGCTGGTCACTTTTTCAGGAGTTGGTGCAGGGGACTCTGGTTAGCAATTTTTCACCTGTAGCAAACAGGGAGTCCCTCCTTGAACCAGTGGAAGCCAGGCAAAGTCCTTCTTGTGGTGAAGCCCAAGTGTGCAGCTGGTGCAGTCTTTCTGAGTGCAGGGTCCAGGTGCAGGCCAGGGGTCCAGCAGGGCAGTCCTTCTTCTCCTTGTAGTTCTTTCTTCTTGAAATTTGGTGGGGATCTGAGGTGTGGGGGCAGGTCTGCCAGTTTTATTCTTGCTCCTGGGTGAAAAGCAGGGGGGCCCTGGTTCTCCAATCAGGTACAGGGTCGTCCCCCTGTGATGACTACTTCCTGGGAAGTGTGGCAAAAATCCATCCCAAAAGGCAACAGTCTCTAAAAATCCAACATGGCTGAATCTGATTTTTGGAGGTTACATCTGGCTGAGCCCACCCACTGGTGTGGCTAAAAATCATAAACACACCCCTCTCCTGCCCTCTCCTAATCTAATCAAAGGGGCACCTAATTGTCTGGGGTTGCAGGATGTGGGGGTGTTGCTGGGTGCTCCAAATGTCCTTCTCTGCCTTTGAAGACCAGTTTGGCAGCCCTCCCCCTTCCTGCCTCACCATCTGCTGAGGGGAGATTCTCTCCCCCAAGCACATTCCTTTGTGTGAAGTCAGGCCACTTCACACCTCATTAAAGTAGCCTGGCAGAAGCTGCTGCAGGCTGGCCAATCAGAGCACAGCAGCAAAAACAATGCAGAGCTGAAATTGGCAACTTTTTAGGTAAAGTCTAAAACTTTTTACCTGCACTAGTTATATTAAATCCAACAACTGGAAGTTGTGGGATTTATTATAACAATCAATTTGATACCAAATTCTTGGTATGTAACATTTAAGGAGACTTTAAAATTTAAAATAAAGTCTGCCCATTCTAGCCTATGAAGGCCATTTACTTCAATGAGGGAAAAACGAATTTGGCTGTTTTTACCTCACCAGGGCTTATAAATCTATTTTTATAAAGTCCCTGCTTATAGTTACATGGCACCCAGCCCTAGGGGCACATAGGGCACACCTTAGGGGTGACTTATATGTAAAAATAAGGTAGTTTAAGACTTTGGAAGTACCTTTAATTCCAAAGTCGAATTTGCATATAACTTTAATTTAAAAGCAGCCAGCAAGGCAGGCTTGCTTTTAAAATGACACTGGGCACCTCAGCAATGCACCTAGGTGTGCACCACCTATGCTGTGGTCCCTAAACCTACATGCCCTACCATATACTAGGGACTTATAGGTAGGTTAACTTAGCCAATTATAATTAGCCTAATTTGCATATCCATTTTACACAGAGCACAGGCCCTGGGACTGGTTAGCAGTACCCAGGGCACCATCAGAGTCAGGAAAACACCAGCATAAAGTGGAAAATGGGGGCAAAAAAGTTAGGGGGCCTCTGCAATCTGCCCCAGTTTCTCACACAATGTATTTGAGTATGCATTGTAGACCAAACTGACACAATACCCCAGGAGGATTTTGAGGGTTGGGAAAGCAACTATGATACAAATGTAGGCCCAAGGAACCTTTAGGGTAATACGAAGACAGGAGCCAGTCAGGCTCACAGGATGCAGGGTCAATCCGGTTCCAAACATTTCACAAGGTAAATACACAGTGGTCAGACTGAGAGTGGTCAAAGGAGGAACAAGACAGTGGCAATGGAAAAGTGTGTTTGTCCTGTGTGTTGAAAAGTAACACATTAACCCAAGGGCTGTATTACACAGCTGATTTATACTGGAAGGCATAACAGTGTTATGGATCAAATGGCAGCTTCTATGCTGTTCCAAGCAGCTGCAAGGGCACTGCATGTTCAAATGGCTGGTGTCCATGGAGATGCTCACAGGTGTGTGCAGCATCAGTCTCTCACAAGTCCTGTAGGTGAGATTCAAGTTCAAAGGGCCAACAGTACCTTTCACATGATAAGCAATGTACAGGTGATAACAGGGCTTAGAGACTACAAGCCAGTGCATTATTTAACCTGACGTCCATGCAGACAGAAGTACAATGACTATGGAATACCATACTAAAGAGTGTAGCACACTGGATTTACATTGTGAGTCTGGGAGTGTGTAGAGGAGGGATTATCTGGGGACACATATTACCATTCCAGGAACCCCTGACAAAGGGTGGGGTGAGACGGGGAACATGTGTGTGTCAGGACTTAGGACATGGGCTGCCATGTGCAGGTGATGTCATGTGAGCAATGCCAGTCATACCTGGGGCACTTGTGCTATGACTTTGCTGCTTATATGGAAATCTAGTCACACATAGTTCTTGCAAAGATAGGTGATGTAACAGTTACTGCTGTCAAGGGTCTGGTCATACATTCCTGTTACTAATGCAATAGCACATCCACTGCCTCATGTATGATGCATTTTTTCCATTATTGACTGATGGTGTCTTAGTTGTGTGCCATATGCTGCAATGAACCATGTGGCCAACATGTATGTGTGAAATAGGTGTGGTCCTCTGCTATTGCCCTTCAAATGTGACATGTACAGGATATATGTCATTTACAGTGTGAGTGAATGTGGCTGTACATTCATACGCATCTAACTAGTTTAGCAATGTTTTGTGTCCTAATCGGTATTTCAGCAATGCTCCATGAGGCTACACTCTGATTCTGATAGTTAGAGATAATGTTATGCAAATATGATTATCCAGACCATGATATGGTGATTGGTATAGGTGTTTATTTACATATGGTAAGACAATGGTGATGGGTGAGTAGGGTTAAAACTAATTTTGGGCAATATGTTGTCTCTGACCAATCCTGCAGCTGTGTTTGGATGGTCCCCCTCATGTTGATGGCCAGCATCCTCCTCTTTAGGCATTTGTGGGTTGGGTTCATATAGGGGAATGTTCCTTCTTACACATATGTTGTGCAGGATGGCACAGGTCAAAATTATTTTGCACACCATTTCAGGTGAGTATAGGAGGCTGCCTCCGGTGATGTTGAGGCACCTGAATCTTGACTTCAGGATGCTAAAGGTCCTCTCGATTATGGTGCATGTCCTCCTATGTGCCTCATTATAGGCACGCTCTGCTGCAGTGCTTGGGTTGGCAAATGGGGTCATAATCCATAGCTGTATCCCATACCCCTGATCAGCTGAAAGAGAAAATGAGTGAAAACATGTTGATGTAGCTTGCCCCATAAATATCACTTTGCATGGAAGTAGTTCTCTTGTGTTGTCTGTGACTCATTGGTGTTTGTGTTATTGTGTGGATTCCTAGGCTTCTAGGATGTACCATCAACATTGGGTTGTTTCCTTATCTGAACGGGTGTTTGGCTGTTGACCGGATGTCAGCAGTATTTTTGGAGAGTTGCAGTACAGTGTGCACTCCCTTGCATTGTGACTTGTGAAACAGATGTTCCTGTGTCTTAACTGGGGGTGAGATGATAGTTCCATACACAGAATCAATTCAACAGTGGTGGTAACACGGTTGCATCTATGTACCCTGGACATCCCATACAATTTGACATATGCAATAGATTAATTTAAGAATCAGTGAGACCCTTAGATTTGCAAGGTGACAATGTGCAAAACATCTCCGTACATTGTGAGCACTGACGTCTTAACAATTGACTATGCACTAATTTCACATGTGTGACAAGTTCACTGCAGGTTGTTAAGTGTTCCTATATTACTGAACATGTTCAGGTCTGATGGCTAACTTGGTTGTGAGGTTGTCATTTAGAGTTTCAGAAGGTCCGTATTGCAGTACATCTGTTGTGTGTGTGTGTTAATTTGTCACAATGCGTATGTGTCGGAATGTGCACTTTCAATATTGTCCCATCAAGATGTGTTCTTCACAGAGTCCACTTGCTTCTTGGTGGTGGGCAATGTGAGAGCAGGAGTGATGTGAGATATTGGTACGGCCTCAATGATTGCACGTGACCTTCATTGTAGTCATCATCATGCTATGTGTGTCATGGGGGCCAGATGTAGCAAAGGTTTGCGACTCGCAAACTGGCAGAATCGCAATTTGCGACAGTGCAAAATCGGAAATGGGATGCAAAAAGCCCGTTTCCGACTCGCAAAAAGCGATGGGACCCGTTTGCGAGTCGCATCCGTTGCGACCCCATTTTGCGACCCGCAAATACCAAGTCGCAATTTGCGAGTCGCAAACCTTATGCAATTGCAACTCGCAAATTGCGACTAGTCGCAAAAAGGCCATTTTGCATGTCCCATTTACCACTAACTCAGAGCAGGTGGTAACCATTACCAAAGTATAAAAGGAGCCCCAGAAGGCATCTGGGTTCACCAAGATGGCGGAGATATACCTGATAGCAGTGAGAAGGAGAGTCCACGCAGCCCAGCAGAGGAGGAGGAGGGGCCACAGACAGGAGAAGATATATAGAACAAGGCAGACTCTTTTTCAGCAAACTGAGGATGAGATCTATGACAAATACCGCCTTAGCAGCGCAGCCATCCTAGAATTAATAGATTTACTCAAACCACAGCTAGAGCACCAAACTCTGCGTGGCTGCGCCATCCCTACGCATGTGCAAGTGCTATGCTCACTGCACCTCTTGGCCTCAGGGAGCTATCAGGGGGTCATTGCTGTGGCAGGTGGGGTATCCCAAAGTGCAGTGACAAGGTTCCTCAGGGCCTTCCTAGATGCCTTAGTCACGCACATGTCCCACTTCATATACTTACCAAGGAATGAGGCAGAAATGAACAGCACCAAGCTGGACTTTTACCGCATTGCCCACTTTCCCCATGTCATAGGGTGTGTAGATGGGACACACATTCAAATATGCCCCCCTGCTAATCTAGAACAAATTTTCCGCAACAGAAAGTGTACCCACTCACTCAATATTCAGGTTGTTTGTGACGCCCATTATGTCATCACGGACATTGTAGTTAAGTTTCCAGGCAGTACCCATGACTCATACATGTTTAGGCACAGTGGGATACATCAACGCCTGGAACGTGGGGAATTGGGAGACGGTTACCTCCGAGGTAGAGCCACAGACACTTGCAGACATACACACAGGTCACTGTGCACGACAATCTGGACTTCCTAACAGTGTACTTTTGTGCCCAACAGGTGACAGTGCATATGCTCTCAGGCCTTGGATCATGACTCAGTTTTGAACACCCAGCAATGATTCAGAGAGGCAATACAACAGTGCACATAAGAGGACCAGGAACCTCATTGAGCGCACCTTCGGACTCCTGAAGGCAAGATTCAGATGCCTCCACCGCAGTGGAGGTGCCCTCCAGTAAACCCCCATTACAGCATTCAAAATTGTGGTTGCATGCGCCATCCTCCACAACATAGCCACCCGACGTGGGCTACCTCTCACCCCTGCAGACCCAGATCCTGATGATGAAGAGCAAGAACAACCACATCGCCATCATGGGGATAGGAGTTTGGCAAATCAAGGCAGACTGAGATGGGAACACATTGCAACACAATATTTTGGACAGTACGTGTCAACTCCAACCATACTCACCTATTAACCAAAAACTCCATTTGTTAAGTGGCAAAAAAATAATTGTTTTATTAGTGTATTAAATAAACTATTCACAAGTGAAGATTGTCCATGGGCAGTAAAATGCCAACCAGGCATGTGGCACATTAACGTCATGTGCCACATTTAATGGTCCAGGGTGATCTCTAAGACCTTCTGCCCCTCCTGCCAGCCTGGCTGGTCCCTGCTGCTTCCATGGTGCTCTGCCTGCCACTCCTGAGCACCCTGCTGTCAGTGACAGAGACACTGCTCACTGTTGAGCCCTCCTCACTGTCCTGGGGTGTTTCCCCTGTGGCCCTCGACATTTCCCGTGTCTCCATCAGTTCGATAATGTGGGTGAGACGTCCCAGGCCCCTTGCCACATCCCCAGCGAAATGGCCCATCTCCACTTGCAGCCCAACTGTCCTCCTCGACAGGCCTGTGGTATTCATGGCGAGCCTGCCGATGGATGTGGCCATCCTGTCCAGTCTGTGCATGATCTGCCGATCCCTGCGCCGCCCACCCTCTGCCTGGGCCAGTAGTCCTCCCGCCAGTTCCCTCATGGCAAAGGCAAGGTCCCCAGTGTTACTGCAGATCTTGTCCATCCGTGTGTTGAGGTGCTGCATGCTGGCATGGTTGTTGCGCACAAAGCGGTGCAGCACACCACTAATTCTGCCCAAAATTCTGTTCTGCAGGCGCTGACCACGCAGCAGATGTGCCTCACTGGTGGTTGGAGGAAGTAGCCCGGATGCAGACTGCAGCCCAGATGGTATTGACCTGCGACGCCTGCGCAGCGGTGGCTGCCCTGTGCTTCCACCTGTCTCCTCCCTGCCTGTTGCTGGGGCAGCCTCTTGCGGAATTGTTGCAGCAGGTGTGGCTACTGCAGGGATGCTGCTGACCGTGCAGGTGGGGGTGCTGGGGGGTCCTGTGGTGTCCTCATGGGCCTGGGTGCTTGGAGTGTTGGTGGTGTCTTGCTGGAGACCTGTGGGACATGGGGAACAGACTGTCAGTGTCTACTATCTATTGCACACTTCCTAATAAACATTTGCCTATGAACTGCCTACTTGACTACATTTCCCATAATGCATCATTCTGGCATTTGCTACCCTGAAATGGAGCTATTTTGGTTGTGCATGCCCCTGAGTACATGGTGGGTGGGGGTATGGCATTGATAGGGGTACAGGCATATCACATGGTACTCACCGGTTGATGTGCTGGGCTCTGAGGTGTCCAGGTCCTCAAATCCAGACACTGCCTCCTGCTCCAAGGTTTCTTCCACCCTTTCTTCCAGGGGTGTGGGTGGTGGCACAGACGATGGTCCCCCTCCTGTGCCTCTCATCTCCCGGAGCCTTTCAGCCACCCTCTCCTTGGTCCGGGAGCGGAGGTCATACCACCTCTTCTTGATGTCGTCGATGGTCCTATGGCTCACCCCCAGGGAATTGATCTTGTCCTGGATGTCCTGCCACAGTTGTTTTTTTGTGGCCTCAGGAACATTGTGGGCTGCTCTCCCAAACAAGTCATTATAGTGCTGACAGCATTCCTCTGTCAGCACCTTCAGCTCCCTCTCAGAAAATTTGAGCTTCCTCTTTCTTGGGGTTCCCTCCATGGCAGCTGCTGTTTGTCCTGTGTGAAATTCAGCAGTTATAAAAGGATGTGGTCCTCCCTCCTCCCAGGTGTATTTGTAAACTTCCTGGCTGTGATGTCATCATCATGTGCCAGGAAGTGTTTCCAGAGTGTTCTGGTGTGGTTTCTGGAGTGTTCTGCTGCACCTGTAAGCAATTTTCAAGGTAATCGCAATTTGCGTCACCTACTCGCTAATTGCGAGTTCGTTTTTTGCACACTCGCAAAAAGCGACCTCGCAATCTGCGGACTCGCACACTGCGTTGCGAGTCCGGGTGCGAGTCGCTATTTCGGAACGTTTTTTTTCCTTGCATTGCAAATTGCGACTCGCATTTTGCGAGTCGCATAAACTCGCAAAATGCGAGTCGCAATTTTTTGTTTTGCTACATCTGGCCCATGGTGTTTGACTTGCAGCACAAAACATTACACACCCCTTACACAGTACGTATTGGTTTGAAGGGTGTTGGATTGAGTGTTATAGATGTGATATTGAAAGTTTAATCTTCCCAGATGTACTGCCAGTTGGGGCCATGTGTTTGTCATTGTGTTGTTTTAAATTGTTCCCTTGTGTCTGTGGAGTGGCATCAGTTGTTTTTTGGAACAGTCATTTGTCCCTAGGTGTGTCTCCCATTGGGTGAAGATATCAAACATGCCTAGCGGTGTCACAACCTCAGGATGTTCCTGTCTGCATGTCAATGTCGTGGTGTATGTGTTGTGTGTCCTAGAGGGTTGCTGTGCAGTGTGTAAATAAGTAGGTTTCAGTAATTACCAACAAGTAGTCCATGTCCATATTGTCCATCCTGGAAGTGTTGATTGATGGTGGAGTGACGGAAGATGAATGAATCATGTACACTCCCAGGATACTTAGCCACGATGTTGGTGATCAATCCCCGATGATCGACAATGGCCTGCACATTGATGCAGTGTGTGTGCTTCCTGTTGCGGTATAGATGTTGGTTGCCGCATGTGGCACAATGCATACATGTGTGCAGTCAATGGCACCAAGGACGTGTGGGAAGCCATTAATTTGGTAAAACCCCTGTTTTGTCTCCTGCTGCTTCTGCTGTGTGTTGGGGAAGCTGATGTGGGGTGTGTGAGTGAGATGATGGCATCCAGTACCTTTGGTAGGAAGGCGGAGAATGATGGCTGTGAGATCCCAGCAACCAGGGCGCCAGTGGTTTGAAAGGAGCCACTTGCCAACAGGTGTATTACAGCCAGCAGCTTGGTTGGTCTGCAAGCTGGGTGACAACTGTGGCTCAAATTTGCGCAGCAGCTGCTGAATGGCTTGCCAGTTAAGCCTGTACCTCTGAATGATGTCTTGTTGGTGGAATCCCATAAGGGTTGTCCTGGTGCAGAATATCCTCTCCTGCCTTCTGCGTTGCCTTTGGGGTCCCTGCTGGTGTTGTGGAAGCTGCTGTTGTTGGTCCTGTGCTCTGCGTCTGTGTGCATGCTGGATGAAAAGCACCTCCATGTCTTCCTTTTGGATCTCTGCTGTTGCTTCTGTGTGTTTTCATTAAATACAGGTGTGCCCCATTTTAACGCCTGCCCTGACCCAGGCGTTATTTTTTAAAGAAATCGGGTTGTGCGTCATTTTCCGCCTCCGCCTCCCGGCCGTGCGTCATTTTTTTGCAGTAGCATAAATAAGGCGCACAGGGGTTTAAGACATTTTTTGGATGGGAAGGCCTACCTTGCATGTCATTAATGCAAGGCAGTTTTCCCGCATTCAGAAAATGACGCCCACGGCGGGATTTTGGTGTTCGCAGATGTCAAAGTTTAAAGATGGTCACCTTTTGCGGCGATTGTGCGTCAACATTTTTGACGCACATTTGCCGCAGAGTATAAATCTTCCCCTTAGACGCTCATGACTTTTTGCCCACATAAGCTACACACACCAAATTTATGTATTTTTTGCCCCAATATCCTAGGGATTCTAGATGTACCCAGAATGTGTGGGTTCCCCTGAAGGAGACCAAGAAATTAGCCAAAATACAAAAAAAAAAAAAAAAAAAAAAGGGCTTCAGAAGAAGGCTTGTGTTTTTTCCCCTGAAAATGACATCAACAAAAGGTGTACAGTGCTAAAATCACAATCATCCTAGCGTTCAGGAACAGGCAGACTTGAATCAGAAAACCCAACTTTTCAACACAATTTTGGCATTTTACTGGGACATACACCATTTTTACAAATTGTTTGTGCTTCCAGCCTCCTTCCAGTTAGTGACAGAAATGGGTGTGAAACCAATTGTGGATCCTAGAAAGCTAACAATGTCTGAAAAGTAGACAAAATTCTGAATTCAGCAATGGGTAATTTGTGTAAATCCTACAAGAGTTTTTTTACAGAAAATAACAGCTGAAATGAAAGAAATATGAAAATTGAGGTGACAAAACAGCCATTTTTCTCTACCTTTTACTCTGCAACATTTTCCTGCGATGTCAGACTTTTGAAAGCAATATACTGTTACGTCTGCTTGACTCTTCTGGTTGCTGGGATATATATGGCTTGTAGGTTCATCAAGAACCCTAGGTACCCATAGCCAATAAATGAGCTGGACCTTGCAGTGGGTTTTCATTCTATACTGGGTATACAGCAATTAATTTGCTGAAATATAAAGAGTGAAAAATAGGTATCAAGAAAACCTTTGTATTTCCAAAATGGTCACAAGATAAGGTGTTGAGAAGCAGTGGTTATTTGCACACCTCCGAATTCCGGGATGCCTATACTAGCATGTGAATTTCTGTGCATTTCTCAAACAGGCGTCTTTTTTAGACACTGTCTTACATTTAGAAGAACAAAAATGTAGAGAAAGACAAGGGGCAATAACACTTGTTTTGCTATTCTGTGTTCCCCCAAGTCTCCCGATAAAAATAGTACCTCACTTGTGTGGGTAGGCCTAGCTCCCGTGACAGGAAATACCCCAAAACACAATGTGGACACATCACATTTTCCCAAAGAAAACAGAGCTGTTATTTGCAAAGTGCCTAGCTGTGGGTTTTGGCTTCCAGCTCAGCTGGTACCTAGGGAAACCCACCAAACCTGCGCATTTTTGAAAACTAGACACCTAGAAGAATCCAAGATGGGGTGACTTGTGGGGCACTCACCAGGTTTTGTTACCCAGAATCCTTTGCAAACCTCAAAATGTGGCTAAAAAACACTTTCTCTTCATATTTCAGTGACAGTATGTTCTGGAATGTGAGAGGAGCCACAAGTTTCCTTCCACCCAGCGTTCTCCCAAGTCTCCCGATACAAATGATACCTCACTTGTGTTGGTAGGCCTAGTGTCCGTGACAGGAAATGCTCCAAAACACAACATGGACACATAAGATTTTTCCCAAAGAAAACAGAGATGTTTTTTGCACAGTGCCAACCTATGGATTTTGGCTTCTAGCTCAGCTGGTACCTAGGGAAACCTACCAGACCTGTGCATTTTTTAAAACTAGACACCTAGGGGAATCCAAGATGGGGTGACTTGTGGGGCTCTGACCAGGTTCTGTTATCCAGAATCCTTTGCAAACCTCAAAATGTGGCTAAAAAAACACCTTTTCCACACTTTTTGGTGACAGAAAGTTCTCGAACCTGAGAGGAGCCACAAATTTCCTACCATCCGGCGTCCCCCCAAGTCTCCCAAAAAAAATGATACCTCACTTGTGTGGGGCCCATGTGCCTGCAACAATAAAAGGCTAAAAACCTGTACAGATTGAGGGGATAGCACAGCGAGTTGATAAGCACATATTATTCTTTTATACATCTTTAGGCTGACTCTGCTTTGGGGACCCACACAAGTGAGGTGTAATTTTCCTTGGGAGACTAAGGAGAATGCTGAGGAGTAGGAATTTTGTGCCGGAGGGGTGATCCTACAAAGAAAAGTCAGGAAAATATGCTTTTTTAAGCAAATTTTGAGGTTTGCAGAGGAGTATGGGTAAGAAAATGTTGGGGACCCACTCCTTGGGGTGTCTAGTTTTAAATAATGTCTGGGTTTGGTAGGTTTCCCTAGATGAAGGACGCACCCGGGACCAAAAACATAGGTGCCCCCAAACACAGGTAGTTTTGTAACATATCATTTTGATGTGTCCACGTACTTCTGGGATGTTCCAAACATTACAATTGTGAAAAGAAATGCACTTAGGTTATGTTAAAAAGACCCCTCACCCACCAACCAACTAGGTGGGATGCTTCATCATCGGGGTCCCACCTGAGACACCTAGCGCGTCACAGGTGTGCTGCAACTCCTGATTAAAGCGGAGCAAGTTTTGTCATTTTTACCACACATACTGGTTTGATTTGGCACAAGGGTGAGTGATGGTTCAGTAGATCAAATATTATTAACAAGAGATTTCACAAAAGTGATATGCACTGAAAATAACTGAAAGGCCCAAAAACTGAACCAATGACTCACAGCTCATTAACTGTAAAGCCGCGTCAAGGCACCAACCGTTTTACAGTCCATTCACACACCTTTCATACATGACATGCACAAGACCATTCATGCCGCCAGCCACAGGCCCAGCAAATTACAACATTTGCATCGACAGACAGCGTCACTCAAGGTCCCATCACTTACATACGCCCACATGCCTGAGACAGCAATCACACTAGCTGGTGGAAGTGTGTGGACTGACGTTTGGCTGGCTGGTCATCAGTAATTTGCCCCCCTTTGGGGGGGCGACCTTTGCCAAAGGGGCCACCCCACCCACACAAAACACACACACACACACACACACAAGATCCCTGGTGCCTAAGTGGATTCTGCCCCAGTTGGGGGCAGATGGGCCTAAAACAAATATGCCAATCTGCCCCAAGGGGGGCAGAAATGGCCATCAGTAACGTGCCCCCTGTGGGGGATGACCCTTGTCAAATGTGCTGTCCCCCCCACACAAAACTCACACACAAACACAGGATCCCTGGTGGCTAAGTGGATTCTGCCAAAATGGCCAACAGCTCTGTGCCTCATTTGGGGGGGGTGACCCTTGCCAAAAGGGGGCACCACCAGCACAAAAATAACTAAGGGGAACAAAAAAAAAGAAAATCCCTGGCGTATTGGTTGTTGCTGCCCTCCTTGGGAGCAGAAATGGCCAACACTAATTTCCCCCCTTTGCGGGGGAGACCCTTGCCCAGTGCGTGCCCCCAAGACACAAAGCACCCAGACACAACACACAATCCCTATGGCCTAGTGGGTTTCGACCCTCCCGGGGCCGAGATCGCCCAAAAACATGGCTGATCTAGCCCCTGGTGGGGCGAAACATATAAAAAAATATTGCCCCAGGCAGCGACCCTTGCCTAAGGGGTCGCTGCCTAAAAACACCATGAAAATGAAATCCCTGGTTCCTAGTTGGTTTCGACCTCCCTGGGGGCAGATTGGCAGAGAAAACGGACAATCTGCCCCCAGAGGGGGGCCGAAACAGGATTTATTATTGCCCCCAGGGGAGCAACCCTTGCCCAAGGGGTCGCTCCCAAAAATAAACTACTGAGGAAATACTTGGTGCCAAGTGGGGATTCCTGCCCCAAGATCACGGGCCCCGCCCGAGATCGTGGAGCAGGAATCCATTGAAAACAGGCACAGGGGGAAAGGAAAAAGTCTTTCCTTTCGCACTGTGTCTGTTTTCCCCCCAAAACCCCCAAAAAGAGAAGGACTCACCTGTAGTGGGTCATTTCTCTCGATGCGCTGGAAGCAAATGGCTTCCAGCGCGTCCTCAGCAGCTTCTGATGACGTCGACGCGATGTGAGCGCCCTGACTTCATCAGATTGTCGAGGGGGGGCCGGGGGTTGATGGGGAAGTGATTCCCCTTCCATCCCCGACTGGGGTGTGTGGGAAGTTGGCCCATGGGGGAGCGCTAGCGCTCCCCCTGTGGGTCGGGTACAGGACGTGCTGGTCTCGTCCCAGGCACACGGGAACCGTGTGCCTGGAAGAGACCAGCTCGCCCCAGGCACCCTGGTGGTTAAGGAGCAACAGTAGTCTATAGATGGACATATCAGAAGGCGCCTTAGCAGGTTTCAATAGAGAAGTCACCAAGGCTTGCCAAGTAGTATGGGCAACACATCCACCTCCAGAAAGGACTTATACAGGTGTTTCAATTGCAGTGTCAGACAGTTGATGTAGGTAGTATAAGACTCCACCTGGAGTCCATCCGTTCCCAGGGTTTTGTTACAGGATAAGTCCTTAATGGCCTAGTGGATTTTGCCAGTGGTTAATGGGTCTCCAAGGTCCTTTCTGTCAGAGATGTACATCTGACGCAAAGTCAAGTCATGCAAGAAAGAGTATTGCTAAGGGTCAGGCAGAGGGAGGAACCATATAGAGGTCCATGTAGTAATCAGGGAAGGCTTTGTTAATTTTGAGTTGTGTAGTGGCATGGGTCATCTGAGAATAATAATATCAAGGGTAGGGGTGGATGGGGATGGGGTTGACTCTCTGATCATCCCAACCCAGGACCAACTCTAGGGAGGTGCAAATGATTTAAAAGTACCTACTGCCAGTTATTTTAAGGCAACTATGAAAATATCAATATATCTCTTTGATTAATGTTCTTTATGGAGTGAGATCAGAGTTCTGTCTAGTGGACATTCAGACTCGATTGAAGGGTAATGCATAGGGTTATTATGTCTACTACAAAGAACGTGTACCATGAAGATCACATATTGCATATAATGTAAAAGGGTCAGAGTGTTACTGCTTTTGTCAGAGAGATCCTTTTGTTACATGCAGTTTATAAATTAAAATCCTAATATAGAACAGTAAGTATCTGCCATCACAGAGCTTCATCCAAAGATCAAGGTATAGAGTGGAACGTTATGCTGTTTTTCCCTAGTCTCTCTTATCCTGATGTTGCCAAATGGGTTCACTTGGTAGAAATTAATTCTCATCATTAAAGAGAACCCCCAACCATGATTTCACATTTTAAATTCTCATTTTGTGCTTCTCCAGAACAATCACTCTTAAATTATACAGCCTACTAGTATGGATGACCTGTGACTCCTACACCTTGTACTCCTCTGTCTTACGTAACATTTCCTATACACTCATTTGCACACATAAGACTGATCATCTCTGTACCTTGACACCCTACCCTACACTGGTATGAGTGATGTTACAAAACTAATCGAATGCATCTTAGAGGGATTTGGTAATGGAGACTTGAGGGGCACTGTTAAGGGGTGGTAGTGAGGGAATCTGTGGGGGTGTTAGATGTTGGGGTGGGTGAGCCCACAAACTTTGTTGCACTGGGCACCACCATTGCTAAAGCCGGCCCTGTCTTGACCAGTAGGGTACCTGATTTGTCTTCTTCACGATGCTATTTCTGCACCTAAGCCCTTTAATCTATGACAAGTAGCCTCGTGAGAACGTCTGCATAATTACCTCTGTCTGTAGTTCGGGGATGCATTAATCATCATCCACAATTGCTTTGTCTAGTAGACCCATCTTATCTCCAGCATAGGTGAGCTCATGGAAGAGCATTTGGCGAGTACCCACAGTCACCTGTATCACTACTTTAAGAGCCTCCCATTCCACAAATGAGGAGGAGGCCATGTTGGTGTTTTCTGGAAAGAAAGCACCTGTTGTTGTAGCCAAGGTGTCAGAGAATGCATCATCCTCCAGTAATCTGGGGTGTTGGCCCATGATAGTGTCAACTCCGGAGGATTATAATCGGACAGGGGTTCCTTAAGTATGTGGTGTGGGTATTATGAGTTAGAAATAAGGTGACACAGAGGATTCCATCTAGGCGCACATGCAGGGCATGTGGGGGAGAAGAAGGAATATTCGCGCATTCCTTCTTTGAGTTTACACCCGGCATCCAAAAGTGTCCATCCATGTAGCCAGTTCTGCAGGGCTCTGGCCTGGTGAATCAGGCCTGTAACTGGCAAAGGGGTGTGTGAGTGTGAACATTCAAGTCCCCACTCAAAATCCATGGGTATGGCACCCAGTCCACTAAGACTGTGGACACATGTGTGAGGAATACGTCCTGCTCTCTGTTCGGGGCATATATACTTCCCAACATCACAGGCAGTCCATCCAGGGTACCCCAGAGTAGGGTATATCGGCCATGTATGTCAATTTTGGTGTTTTGGGCCGTGAATGGAACCACAGAGTGCAGCCACACAGCTGCTCCTCGTGCAAAGATGGAGTATGTGGTGTGACATATCTCACCCCTTCATTTTTTGGCTAATTTGAGGGCCTCTGAAATGGGAAATGGGTCTCTTGTAGGTACACTAAAAGCGCTTGTGGGCGATGAAGTTGAGCAAATATTCTATGGTGTTTGTGTATGAAACTCATACCCAAGATGTTCCAGGTGATTATATTATAATGGTGTGTAACAGGCATTACTGCTTAACATGTGGAAGTATAAGAAACCATATTTGTGCATAAAGGAAACAGCATAGTAATCATACATTAAATGGGTCGATGGAAATGGTGGTTGTCAACTTTTGCAAGAGAGTGGAGTGCACCACGCTGCGTTCAGCAAGTTTATAGTCATCTCTGATAGTATCATGAGGGGGACTGCAGTTACTAGGTGAGGGTTGGGCAGATTATGCGCAGCCAATATATCTCCCATGTTGTTGCATACGTAGAGTGGTATGGACACTATTGAGTGTTAGCATCTCTGACAAGTGTGTAGCATGCGTTGGGAAAATACCATGATGATGTTTGTGTCAAACTGTAAGTAATGAGAAGGCATGCTAAAAGTCATGCCATGTTTTGTTATTGCAGGTGGAAACCCAGAAGTGCAAGTATATTACTGCTGCTCCATGCTTAGAATTTTCTTGCATGTTACACAGAAATACTTAAACTATGTCACTGGAAGTAAACACTACGAATTAACTATCCATCCTGCCGAAAACCCAGGGCCTTTTCAAGACCATTAGTGTAGGGCTGGAACATGTTTGTGTAATTAGTGAATTCAAGGTCATAGGACATTTAAAACCCTAAAATATCCATGCTGTTCCATGTAGTTTTTAACCATTCCCATCCACCCCCCGAATAAAGGGATATCCTTAGGATTGGATGAGGATTTATATCTCAGAGCTAAGCCTCCTTGATAACTTTTCATGCAAGAGCTCCCTGGAAGATGATTGAGACCACCCTGACCTTTAGGAGACAGGGTTAACCCGATGATGAAGCATGTTACTACTAGAGTGGATAAGGGTTTTATATAAAAAATAAATGTTTCTCCTTGCACATTCCTCCTTTGGGGCAGCGTATATTAGGGGCAGGTGTCTTGGCCCATGATGAGGGTGCTTTAGCCTCAGGAAGGATACTTGAATTGGACTTTTGGGCCCATATTTATACTTTTGACCCCAACCTGCGCCAGCGCTGGTTTGCATCAAAATGTTTAACGCAGGCTACAATGGCAACGCCGGTTTAACGCTGCCATTCCAAAGTGCCATCTGGGCGTCATATTTAAGGAATGACGGTAGCTGGCGCTGCGGCCTGGTTAGCGTCAAAATAAATGACTCTAACCGGGCAGTGGAGGGTAGGGAAGACTGGGGGTTGTGCGTCAAAGAATGGTGCAAGTCAGGTTACAGTAAAAAAAAATGACTCATACCTGACTAGCGTCATTTTTTGATGCACAACCCCCATGGAAATGACTCCTGTATTAGCAAAGACAGGAGTCATGCCCACCTGCCCAATGGCCATGCCAGGGAACTTCGGTCCCCTGGGCATGGCCATTGGGCACAGTGGCATATAGGGGGGCCCAAGTTAGGACCCCTATGCCACCTAAAACAAAAACATTACTTACCTCTACTTATCTCTACTTACCGTAGATGCGTTCTCCCATCCATGGGTGTCCTCCAGGGGTGGGCGAGGGTGGCAGGGGGTGTCCCTGGGGGCAGGGAAGGGCACCTGTGGACTGCTTCTATGGTCAGAGACCATGGAAATTAGCCCACAGGTCCCTTAACACCGGCCCTGACCCAGGTGTTAAAAAACGTCGCAAATCCGGGTAGGCGCCATTTTTTAAGGCCTGCCTCCTCCCGTGCGTCAAAATGACGTGGGAGGATAAATAAGGCGCACATGCCTAAGAGTAATTTTTTGCACGGGAACGCCTATCTTGTATGTCATTAGCGCAAGGTAGGTTTTCACGTACAAAAAATTACTCAAAGTCCATAACTTCGCCGCTTGACGGGTCTAGCACCAAAGTATAAATATAGAGTTAAGTTTGCGTCGAATTTGTGTAAAAAAAAATGATGAAAATCTGGCGCAAACAGAGTATAAATATGGGCCTAGATTTGTGTATGAAACACATACTCTGGACGTTCCAGGTGATTATAATATGGTATGTAACATACATTACCGCCTAACATGTGGAAGCATAAGAAATCATACATGTGCATACAGGGAGTGGCAGAGTGGCAGAGTAATCATACATCAAATGGGTCAATGTCAGTGAAACAGAAAGATAAGCATTAATACCCCCAATACATGGTCCAGCATTGTGAACTTGTTCGACCAAACCTGTGTAACAAAACATACTAACAATAGAACAATTTGTGCAATTACTTGTGGGATGTGTTGCGGTAGCTCAACACACATTAAACAAATGACAGTAAACAGACTCTGCAGGAGGTTGGAGACTTTTTCCAAACCTGGGATCTGGCATCCACGTAATAGAAGTGAGATCATAGCAAGGGGGGAAGCACACATTACTCACCAACCAAAATTAATGACAGATACAACAATTATATGAGCAAGGTGAGAAGTCTTAGGTGCAATCACCAGCTACCCAATTGGGTATCTCCACCATTCTTTCTATGAAAGTCAGTTTAGTTAGCTATTATGTCCAGGTAACCCCCAGCGGGTAATAAGCACCTCCCTGCTCCCTACAGAACGATCAGTCCCCTAGTTAGTGTACTTATGAAACCTTTACCCAGCAAGTCATCAGCTGCTTGTAGGGTGATAGAGGGGAAGTGCACCATGCTGCCCTCTGAGTCTGATTGAGATGTGCTGCCCGCTGAGAAACCTGTGGTAGAAGGTGGTTGGGTGTCCCTGAGGGAGGTCGCCAAGACGAGCGCCACTTGCTGATTCTCCAAGGCCTGTCTCGGAGTTGGAGCCATAGTCCTCTGCACCTGCTGGTAAAATCTATGTCATCTTCTTTGAGGTGGTTGCTGTGTCTTGAGTGGAAGGGACTGCAAGGTTCCAGCTTTGGGAGCTCCCGGGAGGTTTTTACCCAACTAATCCCACACAGCCTCGGGAGAGTCACAAAAATTACTCCTTTGCTCATGGATTACTTTAAGTCTAGCTGACAACAGCAAGGCACAGGAAAGGTTCACTCTCTGCACTTCCTGGAAGGAGGCCCTTGGACGCTGGACAAGGACTTTGTAATCCAGGAATAACAATATTCAGACATTATCCATCATGATAGGTGCTTTTTCCCTGGCACAATGTAGAAGAACATCACAATGTTTGCAATTCTGTATCCAAGCCACCACCGGTCATGGTAGCACTCCAGGAGAAGGCTGTCCAGTAGGTATTCGATGCACCCGTTCTACAGTAAACAGATCAGAAAAGCTGGCCAGTGCAAGTGTATTACGCAGTCATTCTTCCACATATTACATAGTGTTAGGGCCCTCAATTCTTTCGGCAGTCCGATGATCCTAATATAATTTAGGTGGGCCTGCCCCTCAGGATCTTCAACATGGTCATGCAAGATATTGACTTCAACCTGAAGTTGTGCAACCACGGAGGTGCATTTCGATTTCCAGGAAGTGAGGACTGCAATGGTGGCCTCGTTACTTTTGACTCTATCTGCAAGCTTTTTATTTTCGTCCCAAAGGAGGGTAATTGTCCCCAGACATTGTTCAAAGGTAGTCCTCCACTCATGTATTTCCTGCAGAATAATGTCCATCTTATCTTGTGTGGGACCAGCAATCGTTGGGGGTATACAGTCCTCCATCACCATTATGAAGGAGCAGTCTGTTAGGGTTGATTGAGTTCCAATATGTTCCCAAGGGTCAGTAGCTTTGTCCCTCGTGCACCCATGGGGCCACAAACCAAGTGGCCTTAGTTGTAAATGGTGGCAAAAGTATGTGGTGGCTACTGAGTGACACAGCTGATGAAGGCTGGGCAGCTGCGGCAGAGGTGTTGGTGTATGCCTCCACTCGACGAAAGGAGAAAGAAAGAGGGAGGAAGGGATGTTCATGCAACAACTCTGTAAAGAAGGTGGCACAGGGTGGTCTTCATGAGGACCCACGGATTCACCCTGTTCAGCTCCTGGGCTAACAGTAACAATTCATGCAGGAGGGAGGGACTGTAAAGGCTTCCTCTACCACCATACTTGCTTTTGCAAATGGGAGCCCTCAAGTAAGTGGTTGTAATGGTCAATTTCAGGACGGTCTCACCAGGTGTGACAGCAGGTGAGATTTCGTGGAGTTAAAGAGGCAGTGAGATATTCCTGCAGCTGCCCCTCCCATTAATCACACCAGATAATTGCATCTCCCAAACTGCTTCTTTGTGTGCAGAAATTAGTTCATGTGTATTTCCTAGGCCCATGGAGGGCAACAATTCTCAAGCATTGAACCTTTTTAGGGTCCCTAGTAAGTCACAGACAAAGCATCATCTCCCCTGTGGTTGCACAGATAAAGTGAAGAGCACGTAGGGGCAGACAACATACAGCGATAACCCCGCTCCACCATAGTTCTAGTCTGCAGTCAGCGCTTTCACCTCATGGCCTCTCCCAGCCATGGCTAGGCCACAGACTTCTCAGGCTCCACAAGGGACTCAGTGGAATGCTCCTGATCCTCTTTCTTAGTGTCCACAACTCCCTCCTCTTTGTAGCTGTACAGGCTGAAGGGGAGGGTTTTTGTTTCTTCTGTGTGGCTCCTGGCAGCTGCTCACCAATCACGCCATCCGTGTGGGATCACCACAGCCTCTCCAGCTGTTCGCCACCCACTGCTTCCTCCAGCATCACCATCATATCCTGCGCCAGATTCTCCCTTGTCACTCCGCACAACTGCCCACTCAGGTAACTTACGGGCATCCAATATAGACCAGGGCCGACCCACAGCTACCGACCTCTAATAACCACAAGGGCCAACTCACGATTCCAGGCTTCTGCGACGATGCAGCTGTTGTGGTCCCCTCTCTCCCCATTCTGCACCGTGGAGCTGTGTCAAGTATGTTCAGTGTAGATGCGGGTGGCACTACCTCAGCACAGATGTCAGCACCTGGGGTCAGCTGCGAGATGTTGCAACCATGTAAGTCTCCTCACTAGGAACCAGGGCCACCACCCTGTACTCCTAACAGCATGTGGGGCCCAGGGGAGGCAGCGTGTCTCCAGAGGATGAACAGGGGATAGTGCTGGCAGGATCGCATCACCCCAGTAGGAGTCCAAACTCAAGGCACTGCATTAGTGAAGCATAGTGCCCCTTGGTGTTTGATAAATGGGGATAGCCAGTCTGGGGCTCGGGAGCTTGTTGATTATGCTGCTGCCATCTTCGGCGATTGGCAACGCTCCTGCTGTTTTCATAGTTTCATTGTGTTATATTGTGTATGCTACTGTGTTATTCGATGCTGTTTACTTCAAATACATCAATGAGCATTGCTATATTTCCAGCCAAATGCAGGACTTTATAGTTCTTGTGACAAGCAGTATTTGCCACTGTCAAGGTGCTAAAATAGGGCTGCTCCATTTCTTCAACTATTTAAGCCGTCATTCCAAAACTGTTGCAGAGTTTCTGTCTTGCAGTGCTCAGTTTATGTGAAAAGTTTCTTAGTATTCTTAGTTCAGTATTGTAAAATGTGACTGGACCTTGGAACCTGGGCAAATAGCTCCACCCATGTGCAACTGAGATATTTTCAATGCAGTCTTTAGCCTTTTGAAATACAGGGTAGAACATATCCCTCCTTCTCCATCTGCGATACTGATTGTGCATGCTCCAATCCAATCAGTGATCACCAGATTGAGTGTGGGTTGTAGCCTCATTTGCATGGGTATGACGATCAAGAAAAGAGGTAAATCTCTTTTTGCTTTGTGCATGCTTACATTATGGAACATGTGCCAATGCAAAGAAACCCATGTGAAAGGTGCAGAATACAAGCCACTCATGTACTAGGGTACATTTTGTACATATCTCATTGCCCGGTCTCTCCTTTTAGCATCCTGAAACCCCTCCCATACCTCCACCTATCTAGCGTATGCAGTTCCTCGGGCTTTCCTCCTAGAAATGCTTCCAGCCATAATGGGGTGAGGTTTGATGTGCCAATTATTTGAGCCAAGTTCCATACAATGTAAATAAATATTCAATGCAGATCTTAGAAACATGATTTGTCAGGCATGCAGAAGCCTGCATTCATCATATTTCTAAGATTAAAGACATCGCAAGATTTCTCAGTGAGATGAGTTGATCTGCGTTTCAGCATTTAAACTATGAATGTCTCTGAGAAGTAGAGATATTAGGGCCAGATGTAGGAAAGCATTTGCGAGTCGCAAACAGCAAAAATTGCCGTTTGCGACTCGCAAATTGCATTTTCCTATTCAGAAATGCATATTGCGAGTCGGGAATGACTCGCAAAATGCATTTCAGAATCGCAAATAGGAAGGGGTGTTCCCTTCCTTTTTGCGATTCGGAGTGGTATGCAATACCATTTGCCACCGCATATGCGGTCGCAAATGGTGTCGCAGTTACCATCCACTTGAAGTGGATGGTAACCCACTCGCAAATTGGAAGGGGTCCCCATGGGACCCCTTCCCCTTTGTGAATGGACGCAAAACTATTTTTTCAGGGCAGGTAGTGGTCCAAGGGACCACTACCTGCCCTGAAAAAATACCGAAACTAAAGGTTTCGGTTATTTTTTTTAAGTGCAGCTCGTTTTCCCCCTCAAGAGCAACATCCAGAGAAAATACTCCAAAAAGGCCAGCTGGTAAACCCAAGAACTCAGAACAGTAAAACGAGACAGCAAACAGCTGAAGAGGAGACTACCGCCTCCTGAGAGCAACAAAGAAGACAGCACTTGCCACATGCTTCGAAACCAGCGCCATCAACAACAACAAACCTTTCAAATTTTTTTAGGAATTCTCCAATCGGGCTGCCAGGGAAAACAGCATCACACCCTCATAGGACCTGTGTGACAACTTTGCTCACTTCTTCCACGACAAGATCGCAACCATATACAGAAACTTCAAACCCCAACCCACACCTACGGACTTCCGCAATGGATATGCCATCACCGTAATCGACACAAACCACATACTGACCACCTTGAACATCCTCTCCACACAGGACATCCTCTACCATGAAATCCATCCACTCAGGAACTCCCACAGACCCATGCCCGCACTACATCCTCAACCTTGGAAACCAAATTAGGGGCCAGGAACTCACCACCCTGTTCAACACCTCTATCAACATCGTAAAATTTTCCGATGCATGGAAAATGCTGAAGTCAGGCCACTGCTCAAAAAATCCTCTGTCCAACCCCAGCGAACCCAAAAACAACCAGCCAACATCCCTTCTCCCATTTCCAGTGAAGGTACCGGAAAAGATCATCAACAAGCAACTCATGACATACCTGGAGCAGAACCACCTACTTGATGCCTCCGAATCTGGCTTCCTCAGCAATCACAGCACTGAAACTGCCCTGATTGCTGCCTCCGTACCCTCCTTTACTGAGGACAAACAGCTGCTTTGATCCTCCTTGACCACTTTGCAGCTCTTGACACCGTATCCCACCACATGTTGAGACAAAGCCTCCACCACATTGGCATCCAAGGGGACACGCTCAGATGGATCACCTACTTCCTCAGCAGAAGAACCCAGAAGATCTACCTCCCACCATTTATCTCTGAACCCAAGGAGATCACCTGAAATGTCCCCCAGGGCTGATCCTTCAGCCACACGCTCTTCAATGCATATATGACCCTGCTGGGCAACATCGTCAGATCCATGGTCTCAATATAATTTCCTATGCAGACGACATCTAACTCATCCTCTCACTCACTGACGACCCCTCCACCACCAGAACCAGCTTCCACAGATGTATGACAAGCATCGCTGATTGGATGAAGAACAAGTACTGATCTTTGGCAACAGCAGAAACACATGGAATGTCTCCTGGTGGCCATCAGAACTAGGGCCCACACCCACTCCCTCCAACCACTCAGAAACCTCTGAATCATCATTGACAACAAGCTCAGCATGAAATCACAGATCAACGCTGTCTCCTTTGCCTGCTTTCTCACTTTGCACATGATTCATAAGATCCTCAAGTGGCTACCTCTACACACAAAATGCACCGTAACACAGGCCCTCATCAGCAGCCAACTGGACTACAGCAAGGCCCTCTATGTAGGATTTGCTGTGCAACTCCTACCAAGACTTCACACCATACAGAACACTGGAGCCAGACTCATCCTCAGGCCTTCTCTGATTAACCCACATCACGCTTCACCTCAAGCAACTCCACTGGCTCCCTGTACAGAAGAGATGCCAGTTCAAGCTGCTGACCCATGCAAACAAGGCTCTACACAGCCAAGGACCAGCATACATTAACCACCACCTGAACTTCCACCAACCATTGAGAAGACTATGCTCTGCCCCCTTTCACTTGCCCATACTCCCTACATCTACTGAAGCAGGAATGGAGGATGCTCCTTCTCTCATGTTACAGCAAAAACCTGAAACAGCCTCCCCACACACTTACGGACCATCACCTCACTTCCGGAATTCCGAAGCGCCCTCAAGACCTGGCTGTTTTCAATAAGTCTTAGGGATGTGCAAGAGCCTGGATACCTTACTGGGTGATTAGCTGCACTTTATAAATTGTGATTGATTGATTTGATATTGGCTATATCAATTTTTTTTAGCATATTGCGCAGCAGCACAAGCTCATGTTTAACAAAAGATCCACGTCCATGTGCACATATATGTTTCAAAGTGTAACTAAAAATTAAATGCTTCATGTTTCTATGGCCGTAGAGTCATTCCCAGTATAGCGCCATTAAGTCACTTAAAGAACCCACGGGGCGCAACCTTGAACCCAGGGATATGAGGCTATCGGAAGTAAACATTGGAAGACACACACCAATGCTAGGAGTCCACTAAAGGATTCTACTGGGGTAAAGAATAGAAAACCAGCAAGGTCAGCAACAGAAAACTGTTGAAGGGAAGTCATGGAAAACAATAAAAGCTCTAAAAAAAGGGAAAAAACAATCAAGCCTGTGCTGAAGGTCAACTGAGAGGCACAAATAGAACACCAACAAGCTCACCCCAAGCAGCTATTTACAATAAGCTGTAGAAAATAAACAACATCTGAGGGTCAAAGGCAACTTGGAAAAAGTTCTAGAAAATGAGTAAGACAAAGGAAGAAAGAGCAAAAAAATGCATTATGATGCTGTCTAATAGAAACAAAAAATACCAAATGAGTCCAGCATCAGCAAACCAACTGAAGATGATCAGGAAAAACAAACAAACCAAGAGCATAACAACAATATCCAGAATAGGGGAGGGGTGATAGGCACAAGGATGAAATAAGCATTACTGGGGGGCAGGATTGAGGATGCAGTGCAGCAGCAGGGAGAGCCAGGTGAAATTTAGATCAGATTCTAATCAAGGAGAGAATACAGACACACTTCGTGGAGAGAAGAGGCAAGCCAAGGGGGCTGCAGAATGTTAAGGGTGGGTCACAATGCCATAGAGAGCAGGAGGAGGGTGGGGAGTGGAATACAACACAAGGCAGAGTCATAGACTTTGAGGACTGCAGGGGTGAAGGACAGAGACTGCAGACACTTGCACTGTCAGTGAACGTACAAAAGTAAATAAAAAAAGAGTACCTCCTGGCCAGTGAAAGGACACTGGCCTCCAGAAACAGAGCTTGGTCCAAGCTCTATGGCACAGATGAAAAACTGAACTCTCCAAGAGTAGGAGGAAGCCAGAGGCCAGGTGGAGCTGCTGACCAATAGGAAGCAAGGAAACAAGACCCATGTGGTAGTCAGCCAATGGTAATTAAAATGGTGCTGAGCAATAGGAAGCAAGGAAATGAGACCCATGTGGTATCCAGCCAAAGGTAAGTAAAGCGACATGGGAGCAATGTAGGAGCCAGGCAATGGCAAGTAGGTGTAAGTAGCGCGCTTATGGAGCCTTGGGAGCTCGTAGGCTCCTTGCTGCATTGTGCCCCTTTAAATAAGATCACTGCAGCGGCCCGGGAAGCTGGAAGAACACTTGCGCACCGCATCGGGTGCAGGCGAGTGTCTGCTTGGGCCCCAGGAGGGGTCTCAACTTCTTGTGGCTTCACGGCAGGACCAGGGGAAAGCACGGGGAGTGCCCCCTTCCCCTTGGCCTATGCGTTAGGAGCAGGATGCTCCTTTTTTGCTGTTAGGTAAAACGGGCATTATTGTGGGCCCCCCCCCCTTGGTGGAAGGGCCAGTGGAGGCCCGGGGGGGCCCCCAGAGTTCGCGGGTCCCAGGAGGGGCCTGTCATTAAACTGGATGGGGTGCGTGGTGCCCCCCTCCTGCCCTAAGTTGTTTTTGCTGGCTTTGGCCCCCTCGTGAGGGCCGGTTGAGGCACTGGGGGGCCCCCAGTAATCACGGTCCCCAGAGGGGCCTGTCTATAAAAGAGAGGAGGTGCATGTCGCCCTCCTCTGACCCCAGAGTATAAGGGAGGCCCCCGGTTTGCGCATAGGAGCGCCGGGGGCCCCATTGTTCGCCTCTAGGCACTGGAGGTGCCTTCATCCAACCAGGTACTGTTTAAAGAACCAATATAGTTGCAATCCAAAGTTCTTTCTACAGACTTTTGTTTGATTCATATATTACCTACCTGCGTTTTATGTTTTTACATATGTGTATGCAAATGTTCCTTTTATGGACATGCTTGCTAATATGTTTTTATAACTTGCCATATGTTTTCTAATGTTCCTACTATGGGCATTTTACGTTATTCTTATGACAAGTGCTGTGATGTAATAACGTGTTTTCCTGACTACTGCTTATGTTGCAGAATACTGAGTAACCTGTGTGTTATGTGTGACTACTGCTAGGTTGCAGAGTAACTAATGTGTAACGTTCTGACAACTGCTAAGATAGCAGGATAGTACTGATATGTGATGTTTGGTCTGATAATTGCCTTGTGTACAATACAGTATATTTTCATATAATCTGGTGTAGTGTTTCCTTTGTGGTGGGGATATTGCGTCATGTGTGTTGTGTGTGTTGTGCAAACGCTTTACACATTGCCTCTGGGTTAAGCCTGACTGCTCGTGCCAAGCTATCTTGGACGTGTAACTCCCTTGCCCTGACTGGAGTGGGTAAATTCTGCCTGGCTGAGGTGCATACCCCAGCCAACCAGAAACCCCATTTCTAACAGTGACTAAAGAGTAATATACGTATCATCAGAAAAAGTCATATGAATTGAGCTAATATTTGGGAATATTGCTAACATAAAACTATCCTATTTTTAACTTATAGAACATTTTAGGTGGACTAAAGGCTGATCACAGGGAGAACAAAACTTCCACACACCAGAGGAAAGTCTGCTAGCAACCAGGCAGACTTAGAGGATCTTATGAGTCCTGAGGAAGATCTCAAAAGAACTTCTTCCACCACTATAGGAGGTCGAACTGCACGTCGAAATGCCATCATAGTAGCAATGATGAAAGAGGCCCCCAATAAGGGACATCATAAGATTTCTCGAAAAAACTGTGCTACTTTAAAATATAGGGGTGTCATCCTCCCGCGAAAAGAGGAAAAGTCAGTATCACAATGAGGAACCTTCAAAACGATTGTTCAATGTATCTATAATCATTTTGAGAATGATTTTTAAAATTACGGTTAAAGGTGGTTTGCACTTTTATTTGGTGATGGTTAACACATATTGACTCATAGGACATGCGATTTTATCAGTATGCTTTCAATGTTGTATTTAATGTGCCATTACGAATGACTATGAATTTCATTTGTGATTACTGTCTAATTTAAAATGGGTATGACTTTATAAGGTATAATATAAGGAATAAATAGTCTTTGAGTCTGTGGTTAGAAAAGGTCCACATGGCAGATGATTTTGAAAAAATAAGAGAATTCACTGTCGATTGAGATCTATCAGTATGCAAGCTTATTTTCCGACTGCAATGAGTGAGCGAGAACATCTGCAATTATTACCGTAAACAGTCATGATTTTTCTGTTGATTAGAAAAAGAGACTTTCACTGCAAAAAACGACCTTTGGAAAAATAAATTACGTCACTCTCTTCTAAGCAGACATTATTAAGGAAAGACTACAATTACATTTTTCATATGAAAGGCTTGCGAGTACAATGTTTATGCTAACAGTAGTATTACTGAAAAACGGTGATTATCCTTATCCTTATTTTTCCTTTTCTTTACCCTGGAAAAATACATTTCAGTCAACGTTTTAGCCCCCTAATTAAATAAAAATCACAGAACAGGCACATGAACTAAAAGACCAGTTTTTTCACTTAAACGACCTAAACCAAAACCTGCATGCTAAAAAAATGTATATGTTTGTGTTTTTTCTAAACCATAATTCCTAATTCTAATGCAGATTATCAGTGCATTTGTGCCCCGCCACTGTGTTGTGTCTCTGCAAAGTACTGTTAACTCAAAGTGAAGTCCGGAAGTGCAAAGGACAAACCGTGTGCAACTTTTCTTGCATAATCAGCAGTTTTTAGTCTTCAAGTCTAGGTCAACGTTTGTTCAAAAAAGGTACATTTCCTTTTTCTTTAATTTCCCATATTCATTTGCAGCTGGATAACTTTTTTCAAATGTTCCAAGCAAAATATGTTCTCTCATCTCCAAAGAGTGGGAAAAAAACACAATTCTCTTGACAGACTGCAACTATAAAGATATCTGGATTGTGATTTTTTGCTGCAACCCCGGTCCTGACCTTTGCTGTTCTCTGAAGAATTGAAGTTCGATTCAAAGCTCGTTTTTTTCTCTGGGTAACTTTTGAAAAGCGTTGCCAGGGAAGAAAGAGACTGGTTAATCACTCTTTGCTAACTAAGCCTGCAGATTGGATCCAATCCCGGTTGATGATTTTCAGTAGTCCTTTTAATGTACATGATAATGTACAATGACTTTCGGGCAATACAATGAAGGCGTTCGATCGAAGGCATGCCGGACACCTATACTTTGATGTGTAATTCCCTGATAGTAAATTAAGAAGTAAGAACTACCCCTCCATTTCCATGAAGATAATTGTTTAGTTGTATACACATTTCTGCCCCAACTCACTGATTGTGTTTGTCCAGATTTTTCTTTATTTAATACCAATTATGCATATCATGTATTCATTCGAACAGGAAGCATGCTTGATGTGAAAACAAAATACCGGTCACTTACAGTCAGATTGTATCAAGAGCACCTATGTACCACTACTTATGTATGACGAGTATAGGTGAAAGGATGAATGCTCCTAATTCAACATTAATAAGCGGAAAGTTGCCATATTATTGTGTACTGTAATGATGTATACTTAAAAGAAAGCTCGAAGATGGATGGTGAATGGGGAGATGGGCAGGGAAGAGGAATCTCTGTGAATACTTTACTATTACTGAAATGTTGGGAATGCTGCCCTTCCCAATGAGCAGTTCTAGTTGTTGAAGAGGACGAAGGAGAAAACAAAAATAGTCCTAGCATTGTCTAGGTGTGATAATTGTTTTCATTTACATATTGCCACATGCTTTCTATGTCACTTTTGTGGCCCAGAGTAAACAAGGGGGCAGAGGGGCTCCTTTCTCTTTAGGGAGGGCTTGGAAGATATGTTAATCAAGAGGTTATGTGGACATAATAATATTTACAGATTGATCTAAATCATTTATCCCTTCTGTTCAGAATTCTAGGGTTTTTCAATAGTCACCACATTTTGTGGATAGGGCTCTACAGATGTGTGTTAGAGGGAAAGGGTACATATATGTTTTTCTCTTTTATCTCTAAGAATTAGACATGCTTGCATCTAAGTGTCAGGAAACTACAAAGATACTCGCTATCAAATCGTAGACATTAAGAGGTCAATGATTCTTTAAATATCACACCATTTAATTGCACAATGTTGGACATTAAAGGTGAATGATTCTTTAAATATAACATCATTTAAATGTACAATGTTGGACATAGAGAGGTCAAGGAGTCCTTAAATATAGCACCAATTAATTGCACTACTTAACTCAATGGGCATGAATGAATGAAAGAATGAATGAATTAAATAAGTTTATAGAGGACAAGCAGCTGCTTCAAGAGGAGCGCCCCAGCACTTGGTAACAGTAGGGCACAACAAGGAGAGACTAAAGGAATATAAATGCATGCCCGAGTTAGATCTCTCTAAAGAGGTGGGTCTTCAGAAGGGTCTTGAAAAACTCCTTTGAAGTAGAGCTTCTGATACGCTCAGGGATAAGGTCAAAGAGTTTTGGGACCAGATAAGAAAAAGAACGACCACCTGCTCTATCCATGTTGATCTTAGGAATGCATAGTAAATTGTGATTAGCTGAGTCAGTGCACTGTGAGGATGGTATTTGTTTTAATTTTATCACCAATATATGTAGGGCCTTTTATTTTGGTGGTACTGAAAGTTATCATCAAAGCTTTAAACTGTATTCTTTGGTTGATCAGAAGTCATGAATGATTTTCGAGCCACTTTGAATTGAATCCCATTTAGGAATGTTCTGAACCTGTCCGGCTGCTGCATTCTGGACCCCTTGCAGTCTGTTTAGCAATGCTGGGGAGATCCTGAAAGCAGCACATTGGCATAATCGAATCTTGATGTGATAAATGTGTGGATATTGATTTTCCTGGTGTGTTCCAGCAGGAATTTGAGTATCTTTCTCAAAGATTTCAAAAGAGAGAAGCAAAATCCTGGGGTGGCATTGCCATATGGCTTAAAGGATACAGCTTTTTGGCAGTGATCCGTGGTGTGGTGGGCAGTTCTGTAATCTTATGAGCCAGATCCGATACAAGGGATGCACCAAATATCAGAATCTCAGATGTTTCAGAGTTTAAGCAAATAAAGCTTTTGTGCATCCTCTCTGACCCTGTTGATAGACAACCCTGAAAATTGGCTGAGACTGAGACGTCCATGTGTTTGAACACAAACATATACTGGGTGTCATCAGCATATGACACCGCATTGAAACCATATCCTTGAACAATGGCAGGCAGGGGAGCCATAAACATATTGAAGAGGCTATAGCTCAAAATTGATCCCTGTGGTACGCCACAAATTACCTCTCTGTAACCCAATGTAAAAGGGGGGAGATGGACTGCATGCTTTCAAGTGAAGAGAAAGGATTTATTTCATTTCTACAAAGTGCTGACAATTTCTGCATTCTCCAGTCATTGCAGAAGAATAGCATGTGACACCATGTCAAAAGCAGCAGATAGATCTAGCAGAATCACCATGGTGTTTGTGCCCAGCTCCAATTTGGTTTTATAAACTCTGTCACTTCTAAATGTGCCGAAGCCCGACCAGAAGCCAGATGGTGAAGGATGTAAAACGTTAGTCTCCTCAATAAAACAAAAAGTAATCTGGTAATTAACCATGGATTCCAGCATCTTTCCAAATTCATAATCAAATGTAAAGTGCTCCTATTTTTGCCCTCTCAAATAAAGAATATCTAAGTTATTCATAACCAGTGCTCATTATCTGGTTAATATTCATCTGTCCTAATCTGTTACCCAAATGCTACCTATCCGTCAAGAAGGCATGTCCCTGGGCTTCGATGGTGCTCCATGCGCGGTCCGAATTCCATATGCACGCGCCATAGGTTTTTTTCTGAAGCCTAGGCCTATATATGTCACGCACGTTACCTGAGGTATGTGTCATGGAAACTCCCTGGTGACTTCCTGAATGTACTTGCGTCCGTCAGATCACTCAACTGTAAAAAAAACAACAACAAAAAAACAAACACAATAGTGAACCCAAAAAAACTAATAAAATAGAAGGAAAATTGCATAAAGGAAGGGCTCTAAATGCAAAGAAAGTAAGAAAGATTACATTACTGGCCATAATTTATCAAATCAAGGTTAACCAAAAATAAAAAAACGTCTAACAACTACTTATGATGGTAACTCCAATGCTGTATAACCACTACAAAAACTAGTAAACAAGAGGAAAAAACACAAACGATGTAAAAGAAAAGGGAAAAAGCATGAAAGAAAGGCAGTGAGTGCAAAATGATCACCATTAATGTGGTGCCCCCTAATCCGTCATGAAACCTGTTATAAACAGAGAAGAGAAGAATTATTCAAATTCCCAAAAAAGGGGGAAAAAGAAACCCGAGTGAGAGCCATTTTCAATACTATGATGTTTCATTATTACCTTAACAAATATAACCAACTTTTATAAGATAATAAATCATCCAAAAAACATTGACAATGGTTTCATTATTTTGAGAAAATCCGGCAGTAGGAAAAATTGGTGGTCATTATTCTATTCAACATGAAGATTCAATGCTGCATCCATATGCCTTGAACCGAGAGATTATGCATTTAAATACACAAATTTCAACATAAGAATTGTATCTTATTTTGAATACCTTACCATACATAGTTTAATATTTGATAGGTATGTTTTGGTGGTGACTGTTGTGGTGATAGTTGATGTTCATAAGCAATTATGTAACTCACTATCTTGGTTCATGCCTTTATCTATAGCCTGTAATCTGATGATCCAGCGGACTTCGTTTTTTCTCAGATCTACCATGCAATCCCCTCCTCTAAGGTGGGATCTTACATGGCTGATTTCCAACAATTTGACAATGGGAAACTCAGTTTCTGGATGTGCTTTGTTCATATGTCTAACTAGGGGAGGTGTTGCATCATTGTTCCGTAATGATCTCATATGTTCTTGTATTCGTTCCTTAAGAGCCCTGATTGTGCTCCCTACATAAATTCTTCCACATGCACACATGAGTACATATATTACATATTTTGTGTTACAGTTTATGAAAGAATCAATCAAGTAGGTTTAACTTTGATTGAAGCTGAACTGATGTGTCTTGTGCATCGCTAAACCACATATATTACAATTTCCCCATTTAAAGAATCCCTTAGGGGTATCTGGTAACCAAGTTTTAACTGTGTCATCTGAAGGTGGTAAAAAGCTATTGCATACGTGATCCCTGATGTTTTTTCCCCTCTTGTGAACTATTTTTGGCATATTTGGAATGATCCGTGAGAGTGTGGCATCTGTGTTAAGTATGTGCCAATGTTTGCATAATATTTTATAAAGACCATTACTTTCCTAGCTATATGGTGTGCAGAAGTATATATTGGTTGAACCCGCTCGTTGTTTTTTTTTTTACATGTTTCTTCAAATGTGAAGATCTTCAGATTCTTGCCATCTTACTTCTGGCTTGATTTATAATTTCCCCTGAATACCCTATTTGCAGAAATCTTTTTGAAAGCAGGTTAAATTCTAGCTCACTTGCGTCCGGGTCACTACTATTTCTCTTTGTCCTTAACATTTTACCATAGGGAATTGATACAATTTGGCAAGCTGGCTGGGCACTACTAGCTTGTAATAAAGCATTACATGCTGTAGATTCACAATATAGTCTGGTCTGTATGTCACTACCATGACTCGAAATTTCAAAGTCCAGAAAAATGAATGGACTTTTTACTGAATTAAAGTGTCATTCGTATATTTAAGTTGTTTATGTTCAAATAACTGTGAAATTCCAAAAGTAATATTTCTGTCCAAATAAGCAAAATATCATTGGTAAATCTACTCGAAAAATACACATGTTCTGTCAAATGGTGGGACCTTTGGACCATAAGTGCAATAGCTCAAAGTAACCCATGTAAACTTTGGCATATGAGGGAGAAAAGTGTGGACCCATTGCTACTCCTTGGGCTTCTCTGTACCATTGTCCTTCCTGAATGAAAACATTGTTTTCCAAAATAAAGTCAATCATGTCAATAAGCATGTTGGTATGTTACATATAGGATGCCAACCTTTTCGTATGAAAATGTATGACTGCTTCTAAAGCTTGATTTTTAGGGATACAGGTATAAAGAGACATACCATCCAGAGTGGCCCATGTCATATCTTCTGACCACTGTAGGTCCTCTAATTTAGTCAATATGTCTTTAGTATCTTCGAAAAAGGAAGGAAGGTTTCTAACAAATGGTTTAACCCCTTGGGTGCCTTGGACGAGCTGGGCTCGCCCTCCGCCACAGTTGCTGTGTGCCGAGGACAAGCCCAGCCTGTCCTGCACCTGGCCCATAGGGGGAGCGCCTCTGGCCCTCCCACCCACATCCCCCCATCAGGGATGGAAGGGGAATCGCTTCCCCTTCCACCCCGACCCCCCACAGTGACGTCTGATGATGTAAGCACGCGATCGCGTGCTGACCTAAGAGGTCGCCTCACATGCTTCCAGCGCGATGCGGAAGAGAAATGCTGGGTATTTCTCTTCCGCTCAGGAGGAGGGGACAGGCATAGACATCAAAAGAAAGGAAAGGCTACAAAAATGCACACTAGACACCAGCGAGTTTTAATTTTTTAATTTTTGTAATAAGGGGAGCGGCCCCTTGGCCAAGGGGCGCTCCCCAGGTGGGCAAATAATTATTAGGCCTTGATCGGCCTATATTGATTAGGCCGATCTGCCCCCAGGGGGGACAGAATCCACTAGATACCAGGGATAGTTTTTGTGTTTGTTTGTGTCATAAGGGGAGTGACCCCTTAGGCAAGGGCTGCTCCCCTGGGGGCAATAATTTCATTAGACCTATTCTGCACCCCCCGGGGACAGACCAGCCTACATTGATTAGGCCGATCTGCCCCCAGGGGGAGCAGAAGCCACTAGACACCAGGGATTTATTTTCAGCTATGAAATTGCCATAAGGGGTGCGACTCCTTAGGCAAGGGTCGCTCCCCTGGGGGCATTTTTTTTATTAGGCCTTGATCAGCCTAAATTGATTAGGACGATCTGCCCCCAGGGGGGGCAGAAGCTACAAGACACCAGGGATATTTTTTTACATTGATAAGGGGAGCGACCCTTGGGGGCAGATCAGCCTATTTTAATTAGGCCGATCTGCCCCCAAGGGGGGCAGAAACCACTAGGTACCAGGGATTTTTTTTATTTTATTTTTTACAGATGGGGAGCAACCCCTTAGGCAAGGGTTGCTCTCCTGGTGGGGCAAATTTATTTTAGCTCATTTCTGCCCCCCTTTGGGGGCAGATCAGCCTATTTCTGTAAGGGTCATCTGCCCCCCAGGGGGGCAGAAACCCCACCAGACACCAGGGAAGATTTTTCTTTTTTGAAAGAGGGTGGGGCTATGGCCATACCCCAAATAAATGGGGACAAAGTTATTCTGCCCACCAGTGGGCAGATGGGGCAATTACCCCCGATCCACTCCCCAGGGGGCAGAAAGCCTACTAGATGCCAGTGCATTAAAAAAACAAAAAATAGTGGGGTGGTTGGACCGAACGAGTGTGGGTCTGGTTATGCCCCCACCCCAACTGAAGGGGGGTAACAGTCTCTCATCTCTCCCACCACACACTAAAACATCTTATCCCACAGCAAGCAAGAGGTCATTTGATTATTTTGGGTTTTGGTATTACATTTGGGCCATGAGAGCTTGGCTAACTCTCAAAATCGTTCCACTTGGAATGGTGAGGGCTGCACTTTTTGCACTTGCCATGTAGAAAAATCCACAAGACCTAGACACACCTGAAAATGAAACATCTGGGTGATTCCAGGGTGGTGTGCTTCACATGCACCCCACACCAATTTCTTACCCACAATGCCCTGCAAACCTCCAACTTTGCTGGAAATCACACATTTTTCCCACATTTTTGTGATGGACCCTTCCGGAATCTGCAGGAATCCAAAAAATTCCTACCACCCATAATTGTCTCATCTACACTGATAAATATTCTACCCCACTTGTCCGCCCAAAAATGTTGTTTTTCAAACTGCCCTTTTGGACCCACTTTGGTTCCTCCTCAATTTTGACATGTTTTTGGCTTTTCCCTGTCACAGGCACTTGGCCCACCTACACAAGTGAGGTACCATTTTTACCAGGAGACTGAGGGAAACGTTGGGTGGTAGGAAGTTTGTCCTGGTGCGGTGATCCCACACAGAAATGTGGGAAAATTTAGATTTTTTAGCTAAATTTGATGTTTGCTGAGGATTCTGTGCAAGAAAACATTGGGGGATCCACGCAAGTCACACCTCCCTGGATTCCCTCGGGTGTCTAGATTTCAGAAATGTTTGGGTTTGGTAGGTTTCCCTATATGGCTGCTGATCCCATGACCAAAAACGCAGGTCCTCCCCCCTGCAAAAACACATAGGCCCTCATTACAACATTGGCGGTAAAAGGTGCTTACCGCCGTGCCGAAGACCGCCAATACACCGCCGCGGTGGCGGGAGACCGCCACAGCTATTATGACACACATCACGGAATCTGCCGAAATTCAGACACCCACACAAGTCCGCCACACCAAAGGTCAGCGATAAATATGCGGAAACAAATCCTCCACCTCCACGCCAACAGAAACACGCCCATGCTATTACGACCCACGAATCCACGCGGCGGTCTTTCAACCGCGGTATTCCATTGGCGGTACACACCGCCGCGCTCAAAATACACACACCTCTCCAAAACACCGCCACATAGGACAATTCAAAATACACACCCCTGATACACATACAAACACCACTCCCACACATCCAATACAATATAAAACACACACTCACATCACCCACAAACCCCTACGACCACAAATTAGAGACGAAGGCCAGAGAGAGACAGCACAGAATAGATAACACCATCACACAGAGGCACACTACACCATCACCCACACAACATCCACGCACAAAATACCACATACCACTACACCCACCACACTCATCAACACATACACCACCCCACACATCACACACACCACCCCATGTCACGCCAAAGACACCCCCACTTCTCCGAGGAGGAGCTCAGGGTCATGGTGGAGGAAATCATCAGGGTAGAGCCACAGCTATTTGGCGCACAGGTACAGTACACATCCATAAACAGGAAGATGGAGCTATGGCAAAGAATAGTCGACAGGGTCAACGCTGTGGGACAGCACCCAAGAAATAGGGAGGACATCAGGAAGAGGTGGAACGACCTACGGGGGAAGGTGCGTTCAACGGTATCCAGGCACCACATCAGGGTACAGCGGACTGGCGGCGGACCCCCACCTCCTCCCCCACAACTAACTACATGGGAGGAGCAAGTCTTGTCCATCTTGCATCCTGAGGGCCTCGGAGGAGTCGTCAGAGGAACGGACACTGGTAAGTCTAATCTTCACTATCATATCCCCCACCCTACCTGCATGCTATCACACACCCCAACCCTCACACCCTCCCCTATCACCCTAACTCCTCACTAATCTACCCATAACACCAACCACCCATCCCAACCCCAAGACCTGCATGACACAACTAAGCATGGACACCCATCACTAAAGCATGCCCACTGCACAGACCCACAACACCCCCAACCATCACCACACAAGCCCCCACACAGGAATGCCTGCACTGGGGTTCACGCACACCCATCCATAGCACACCATGAAACACACACATGCAATAATCATGTTCTCATACCCCTGCAGGAACCCGAAGGACCGTCACCACACCAGAGGGTCCAGACAACACCACTCCACCCCCAGAAGAGGCCCACAGTGACGACAGCAGCTCTGCCCTACTGGATCTTGATGGCCAGCCCGGACCATCGTGGGCCTCAGGACAGTCGGTTCCCCTTGCCCAGCCACAGCCCAACACCGAACTGCCACCATCTGGGAACACCAGCACAGCACCCACCCAGCGGACCCATACCTCCCTACCCAGGACAGGTCAATCAGCGGTGTGTCCACCACTACAGGGCACCCAGGCTAACCCACCACCCCATCAACAACAGGGACCTGGGGGCAGTGGTAGTGGGCACACGGTCCAGGGGACGGAGGCACAGGAATACAGGGGAACTGGGAGGGCTGATGTGCGACAGAGGGAGGACAGGCCAAGGGAACCCACTCTCCACAAGGCCCTATCCTCCATCATGGGAGCATACCACCACTCCCATGAGATGATGGCAACGGTCCTGGACAAGTTGCAGGAGACCCTGCAGGAGGAGCAGTATTTGGGGTTCAGGGAGGAGCTCAGGACCATCGGCTCCGCCCTGGGCACCATCGTAGGGGTGCTGACGGACATTCAAAAGACTTTGAGGGACACCGTGACACTCCAAGGGGCCCCTGACACTAGCCAGGACGAAGAACTGCCCACCACCTCCGCCGGCGCTAGTGGACAGGAGGCCCGGCCACAGGACCACCACACCAGCACCCCACCCCCTGCAGACGGACAACCACCACGCAAGCGGGCCCTGAGATCCAGGAACAGGACACAGCAAGATGGCAAGACCCCCGCCAGGAAATAAGACTACCTTGATTGTCCCCCCACTGTCCCACTTTGTTACCCTGTCCAGATTGGAACTGCCCCAGCTCCACCTCCAATGGCCAGATGTCCAATGTACCTGTGAGACTAATACAATGGCCAGATGTCCAATGTACCTGTGAGACTAATAGACTGGACTCTGCCATGGACATTATTCCACCATGACCTCTCCCCATTTCACAACCCCCCTACATTTTTATGCAATTCAATAAACACCCTTGAAACCTCAATAATATTGGAGTCAGTCAATGATTGTGAACGTTGTATTGTCAATTACAGTGTTAAAAAAGGTTAGCCATTGGAAGGTCAACATACCTATGTCACACATCACAAGCCTTTCAAGGGTGCAAGCTGTTGACACGTAGGTCAACACATTAGTGAAACTGAAATGGAAGGGGACAACTCAGTTAACAAATAGGCCCCCTCCAATTCATCAGTCCCGTCGTATCGCCTCAGCCAAAATGCCTCCAGTACCAGTGGTGCGTGTTCCACGTTTTTGGAGTGCCCCGTCCACCAGGGCAGGCAGTAGGACCCAGAGCCAAGGCACTGTCAGCCCACCCCCTGTGAAGGCTCTGAAACTGGAGATTGGACGACGGGACCGTGTCAAGACTCCTGGTGGTACAAACAGTGAAATGGGATCCAAGGCGATTCGTGAGTCATCTGTAACTCAAAAGAAGGTGGGGAAGGTCCCGAGGAAGTCTCCCCAACATGTTGTGAGTGTCACGGCGGAGAAGTGCGCCATCATTTCCGGCGGTCCAGACACAACCGCCAGCACCGTCGTTACTGGTCAGGAGACCACTGCCAGAGTCATAGCCCAGGAGGGCTCAAGTATCGTTACTGGTCAGGAGACCACCGCAACCGCCGGAGTCACAGCCCAGGAGGGTCCAGAATCTAACAGCCCCGCTGGGCAATGATGGAACGTCATGCCACACACCAATGTCAGTATCTGAACCGCCATCTTAGGATACCGCTGAACAGTCCATAGGCAGCCATGGCAAAGCACCGCTGAACAGTCCATAGGCAGCCATGGCAAAGCACCGCTGAACAGTCCATAGGCAGCCATGGCAAAGCACCGCTGAACAAGGCCAAGACCGCCATGGTGAAGACCGCTGAACAGGGCAAAGACCGCCATGGTAGAGCACCGCTGAACAGTCCATAGGCAGCCATGGCAAAGCACCGCTGAACAGTCCATAGGCAGCCATGGCAAAGCACCGCTGAACAAGGCCAAGACCGCCATGCTCAAGACCGCTGAACAGGGCAAAGACCGCCATGGCAAAGCACCACTGAACAGTCCATAGGCAGCCATGGCAAAGCACCGCTGAACAGTCCATAGGCAGCCATGGCAAAGCACCGCTGAACAAGGCCAAGACCGCCATGCTCAAGACCGCTGAACAGGGCAAAGACCGTGTGGGTATGAATAGTCCGGCACATCAGGCTTCTTTCTCCCATGTGCAGCTGGGACAGTGACAGTACAGGTACTTCCACGGGGAGACTCATCCAGTCTGGGCACCAGTCCCCCTCCAGAACCAGTGAAGACCTGCATCTACCTGAGAGACTGTGGCTTTGCACTCCCCAGGATATGGCAGTGGGCAATCCACCCACTGTAGAGACTTGAGAGACTGTGGCTTTGCACTCCCCAGGATATGGCAGTGGCCAATCCACCCACTGTAGAGACTTGAGAGACTGTGGCTTTGCACTCCCCAGGATTGAATAGTGGGCAAACCACCCACTGTAGAGACTTGAGAGACTGTGGCTTTGCACTCCCCAGGATGGCACAGTGGGCAACCCACCCACTGTAGAGACTTGAGAGACTGTGGCTTTGCACTCCCCAGGATGGCACAGTGGGCAACCCACCCACTGTAGAGACTTGAGAGACTGTGGCTTTGCACTACCCAGGATACATCAATGGGCATGGAGTCCCGTCGTGGATCTGGCTTCGCATTCATGTGGCTGAGGTGCCCCCCCTTCCCTTCCCCCTGAGGTGCCTGTAGTGTTTCTATCTGATGCCCCGGCAGTGTTCTCTCGGATTTTGGTCAGGTATCTATTGTGGGCGTCGCCCATGCATTTTTGGACTGTTGGTGCACGGACATTGTTGTGTACATATCTGCACTACTTCTTGTTTTGTATATTTATTTATGACAGATTTGGTGATATATATCCGTATATTTTTTAATGAGCTGTATATTGGCTAAATACAAAGTTTGGGCGCTATTCACTTTGTCATTGCATTCTTCCGGGGGGGGTTGTGGGTTGTTACTGTGATTTTTGTGACTGCATTGGTGTGTATGTTGTAATATGCGAGGGTGGGGGTAGGGGTGTTTGGTGGGAGTCCCCGTAACTTTTGCCTCCCCCCTCCCCGTGTCGTAGGTGCAGTACTCACTGGTATGTTCTGCGCCTACGTCGCTGATGGTCGTAGATGAGCAGGAATGCAAGGGCAGGTAAGATTTGTAGTTCCGGGTCCATGGAGTCCTCCTTCCTCGTGGGATGTGTTGAGGTGAGCGTTTTCCCATAGCAAAAGCTGTTTCCGCCGTGTTTTTATCCACGGTGAATCCGCCCCAGAAAAGGTGGCGGATTGGTGTGTTGTGATAGTGTGGGCGGTACATTGTCTTCCGCCTGTCTGTTGGCGGTGACCGCCGCGCTGTTTGTCTGTACCGCCCTGGCGGGCGATGTGTTAAAGTGGCTGTCTTTGTTGGCGGTTTCCGCCAGGGTCGTAATTCCATTTTTTTGGGCCGCCGGTCTGTGTGCGGTATTACCGCAGCTTTAACACCGTCCGCCAGGGTTGTAATGACCACCATAGTTTAGTATTTGATCATTTTGATGTGTCCACAAAGTGTTTTGGGGCATTTCCTTTTGCGGGCACTAGGCCTACCCGCGCAAGTGAGGTACCATTTTTATCAGGAGACTTGGGGAAATGCTGGGTAGAAGCAAGTCTGTGGCTCCTCTCAGATTCCAGAACTTTCTGTCACTGAAATGTGAGGAAAACGTGTTTTTTCGGCCAAATGTTGAGGTTTGCAAAGGATTCTGGGTAACAGAACCTGGTGAGAGCCCCACAAGTCACCCAAATTGTAGATTCCCCTAGGTGTCCAGTTATAAAAAATGCACAAGTTTGATAGGTTTTCCTAGGTGTCGGATGAGCAAAAAACAGTTCTGTTTTCTTTAGGAAAATGTGGTGTGTCCATGTTGAGTTTTGAGGCATTTCCTGTTGAGGGTGGTAGGCCTACCCACATAAGTGAGGTACAATTTTTATTGGTAGACTTGGGGGAACGATGGGTGGAAGGAAATTAGTGGCTCCTCTCACATTCCAGAACTTTCTGTAACCAAAATATGAGGAAAAAGTGTTTTTAAGCCCAATTTTGAGGTTTGCAAAGGATTCTAGGTGACAGAACGTGGGGACAGTCCCACAAGTCACCCCATCCTGGATTGCCTCAGAAAATGCACAGGTTTGGTAGGATTCCCTAGGTCCCGGCTGAGCTAGAGGCTAAAATCTACAGCTAGGCACTTTGCAAAAAACACTTCAGATTTTAATGTAAAAATGTGATGTGTCCATGTTGCGTTTCCTGTCGTGAGCATTAGGCCTACCTATGCGAGTGAGGTACCATTTTTATCTGGAGACTTGGGGGAACACAGAATAGCAAAAGAAGTGTTATTGCTCCTTGTCTTTCTCTACATTTTTTCCTTCCAAATGTAAGACGGTGTGTAATAAGGAGACGTCTATTTGAGAAAAGCCCTGTAATTCAGATGCTAGTATGGACAACCCCGGAATTCAGAGATGTGCAAATAACCACTGCTTATCTTGTGCCCATTTCAGAAATGCAAAGGTTTCCTTGATACATATTTTTCAGTCTTTACATTTCACCAAATGAATTTCTGTATACCCGGTATACAATGAAAACTCATTGCAAGGTGCAGCTCATTTATTGGCTCTGGGTACCTAGGGCCATATTTATACTTTTTGACGCACAACTGCGCCAACGCAGTTGTGCGTCAAAAATGTTAACGCCGGCTAACGCCATTCCAAAGCGCCATGCGGGCGCCTTATTTATGGAATGACGTTAGCCGGCGGAGCTGACTGGTGTGCGTCAAAAAAAATGACCCACACCAGGCAGCTCCGGCGTAGGGGAAAATGGAGCTTGAGCGTCAAAAAATGGGGCAAGTCGGTCTGAGGCAAAAAATTTGCCTCAACCCGAGTTGCGCCATTTTTTTTTACTCCCACCCTCCATTGACATGACTCCTGTCTTAGCAAAGACAGGAGTCATGCCCCCTTGCCCAATGGCCATGCCCAGGGGACTTCTGTCCCCTGGGCATGGTCATTGGGCATAGTGGCATGTAGGGGGGCACAAATCAGGCCCCCCATGCCACAATAAAAATTTTTTAAAAATACTTACCTGAACTTACCTTAAGTTCCCTGGGATGGGTCCCTCCATACGTGGGCGTCCTCCTGGGGTGGGCAAGGGTGGCAGGGGGTGTCCCTGGGGGCATGGGAGGGCACCTCTGGGCTCCTTCCGAGCCCACAGGTCCCTTAACGCCTGCCCTGACCAGGCGTTAAGAAATGACGCAAAAGCGGCTGGACGTCATTTTTTTTGACCCGCCCACTCCCGTTCGCCATTTTTGCACAGGAGTTTAAATAAGGCGCACATGCCTTGGAGTCATTTTTTAGACGGGAACGCCTACCTTGCATATCATTAACGCAAGGTAGGTGTCCACGCTAAAAAATGACGCAAACTCCAAGATCTTTGGCGCTAGACGGGTCTAACGCCAAAGTATAAATATGGAGTTAGCTTTGCGTCGGATTTGCGTAAAAAAAAACGGCGCAATTCCGGCACAAACAGAGTATAAATATGCCCCCTAGGGTTCTTGATGAACCTACAAGCCCTATATATCCCTGCAACCAAAAGAGTCCAGCAGATGTAACGGTATATTGCTTTAAAAAATCTGACATTGCAGGAAAAAGTTACAGAGTAAAACGTAGAGCAAAATGGCTGCTTTTTCACCTCAATTTCAATATTTTTTTATTTCAGCTGTTATTTTCTGTAGGAAAACCTTGTAGGATCTACACAACTTACTCCTTGGTGAATTAAGAATTGTGTCTACTTTTCAAAAATGTTTAGCTTTCTGGGATCCACATTGGTTTCACACCCATTTCTGTAACTAACTTGAAGGAGGCTGAAAGCACAAAAAATAGTAAAAATGGGGTATGTCCCAGTAAAATGCCAAAATTGTGTTGAAAAATGTATTTTTCTGATTCAAGCCTGCCAGTTATTGAAAGTTGGGAAGATGGTGATTTTAGCACTGCAAAACCTTTGCTGATGCCATTTTCAGGGGAATAAACACAACCCTTCTTCTGCAGCCCTTTTTCCCTTTTCTTTTTTTTTAAATGACATTTTTGCTGTATTTTGGCTAAAATATTGGGCTCCTTCAGGGGAACCCATAAACTCTGGGTACCTCTAGAATCCATAGGATGTTGGAAAAAAAGGAAGCACATTTGGCGTGGGTAGCTTATTTGGACAAAATGTTATGAGGGCCTAAGCATGAACTGCCAAAAATAGCCAAAAAAGGCCTGGCACCTGAGGGGGGAAATGCCTGGCAGCAAAGGGTTAAGGAGCATGTCAACGTATTCAGATAGCCTTTGTGTAGGAGCTCCTATGCCTGTTATATTTGGACGACCTTGTCGTTTCGTCTTATCTTTATGCATCTTTGGTAAAATGTAAATGCATGGAATCCTTGGATGGGGGTTCCAAATGTACTTACGTTCTAAATCCATAATATGGCATAAATCCTGCCAGTTACGTAAATAGTCACTTAGTTGCTTAGTAATGTTAGTCATAGGGATTTCCTTATGTTTCACATAAGCTTTAGTGTCAGCAACTTGACAATCAATTTCTGCCACATACTCTTGTCTATCTAGTAAGACTATGTTACCTCCTGTGTCTGCTTCCTTAATGACCAGAGATTTGTTGGTACTGAGTTGCTTTGAAGCTAATCATTCTTGCTGTGTTAAGTTATAAGAATGTTGTCTTTTTCCTGAACTTAACTTATTTTCATGTTCATAGAAATCCCTTGTTACTAGTTTGCAAAATGCAAAATATACTGATTACATTTTCCAATGCCAAATAGGGTGTGAAGGTAGATTTGGGTGTAAACCCACTCTCCAAGGTCATATCTTGACAAATGTCTAAGTCTTGTAGTATTTGTGTGTAACCAGGTGGAGTGGTATCCTCATCCTTTAAGGATAATAGTATCCAAATATTGTGTATATCTTCAATGGTGTGTTCACTAACAGGTATGTTGGCATCCTTAACACCATGTGGTGTGTCTTTCTCTGAAAATTACTTTCTGAGTTTTAACTGTCTTAAGACCCTATAAATGTCAATGTGTATTTGTGTTGTGTTACTATAAGTTGATGGACTAAAGCCCAAGTCTTTGCTCAAAACATTTATTTGATCTGGAGTCAAAGTGTGACTAGACAAGTTTACAATGGAGATGTTATTGCTCAACGAAATGGCTCTATTTGCACTCTCTTGTTGAGCAGACAATACCTTTAAAAGTTCTGATTTTTGGATTTGGCTCTGGTTTGCATTCCCAAAGTTCCCTTTGATTCAATACCTCCTTTTGCCTCTGCGTATTTTTTTGGTGGTCTTGGAGTGGAATATTAGTTATGTGATATTTTGTTCCCCAGTCTCTTTACCTCTTGCAAGAAAAGGGAAGAGCTGCCTTCCTCTATTCTTGAGCTAGTGCTAGCAACATCACTGCATGTGCTTCCATCATTGTCTAGTCCCTTTGATACATTAGAGAGTTCAGATTCAGTCTCTGATGTGCTGTCATTACCTGTCACATTAGTATCTAGAGCATTAGTAGAAATGCCATCAAATTTCTTAGCAAAGGTATATATCGTACCATTTTCATAATCATTATCATCTCTACAAATCTTGGTCAGTTTTCTGTTTTTGACATAAGCTTGGTGTTTGTCTAAGACCTCTTTAAGTACTTTATGATTCTTATCCTTTACTTCATGTCATTTAATTGATAGAATTTCTAATTCCAAATCCTTAATATCGTTTAATAATTTTTCTTTTTTTTTCCTCAGCATGTTCAATCAAGATATACAACATACCTCTTGCGGCTTCAAAGAGGAGTTGTTCATATGTTTTCGGAAAAAATCATCAAATGATGGAAAGATAATTACTCTAAGTCCCCTAGCGACCCTTGTATTGGCATTACATTTTTTTAATTGTTGCATCCCACCAACGTGATAGTTCCTGTTTTATCAGTTTTTCTAAACACATGTATTTTCTCTTCATGCCTTTTGGTTGTTTAAGATTTTGTCCTTCCGAAAGATTTGGGGTTGTCTCCTTTCAAAACATTTCTTGAAATATCTTATCTCTATCTTCATTGAAAAGTGTCATCCTGGCTAACAAAAAAGGATCTTCAAATGTAAGTATTGTCTGGTCTATTCCAGGAGTGCAAATCACCACTATGTTAATTGTTATAAAGAAAGATAACAATCGTTTGTACTGATGCACATCCTGTACAACTTCTAGACATTTGCAAGTTTAGATGCTCATATGCTAAAACACATCTGTTGCCCTGATGTGAAAATGTCTAACCAGAAAAAAACAATTCTGCTCAGCCTAATAAAACCAAAATATAGTAGCAAAGCATTCTCGTTATAGGTATAGTAGTAATCGAAGGTCACAGGTATGTAGAGTGTACATATTTTAGCATGAAAATAGTCCTTGAAATCAATGATAGTTCATGTCCATCAAGTTGTAGAGGTTGTGATTTGCATGAATATCCTTAGTCAATTAGAAGATTCAAGTTTATTGATGTGAGGTTTCAGCCGACACGTGTTTTGTCTCTGATGAGATTATTCTTCAAGGCTGATAATCGAATGGTAGTAAGCTCTAAAGCCAGAATACCTATATTACTAAAATAATCTCACTGTACCTCAACCAGTAAGTGTCACATGCATGTCCAACAAATGTTAGGATGTGTGGCTACCAAGTGACCATATAAAATTCCACAAAATTGTAAATCATTAACAAGTGGTAAAGAGTGTAAGAACACCAAAAAGTGTTGCGACTACAGGAAAGGATAGAAGTCACAATAACATGCTACATGGATCTAGTCAGATCTCTATAGATGTAAATAAGACATACCACAAGCTTCCAAATAGTAAATAAAGGAGTGAGATCAGTACCCATGCAAAGAGGTGAGAGTCACTGCCATAGGACACAAAGAATGTAGTACTAGAAAATGTCCAGAAGTAGCCCAATATTGGTAAAAAGTGCAGCTCTTACCATCTAAAGTACCACAAACGGAATCTTCCAAAATAAAAGTAAGATGTATAAGGAACTTGAAAAGTGTCTTCCTCTAAGGGAAGGGTTTATGAGTAAATAAAAAGAAATACTAAAAAAGATAAACAAAAGTCCCTTCCGAAAGCCATCATGAATTCTTAGCCCAAAAAAACATTGAAAACTAACCTTCATGTCTCAAAGTGTAGGGAATTGAAGAGCCTCTGTGGGAAAAGTAGTGAAAATCCTCAATTTTGAGGTCCAAATGCAGACTCAAAATTGTGTCTTGAATTAATGGGGGTCCTTAATCTACATTATCCAAACTTCCAAGTAACAGACCATAGTATATGGCAGAGAAATGTTAATTAGGCCTTGATATGTCTGACACAATAGGGTTGCATTACAAAACAAAAAACTTAACAACTACAATATCACACAGCCAGCATGTCATGGCCCAAAATAAATGAGAAAGTAGACAACAATGAGAAAACGTATATACGATTTTATATCCGGTACCACTTGCAGGAGTTTGTCAAAATTTCTTGAGTGGTCAGAAAACTTGCACGTTCCAAAGTGACACCCGGAGGGCACAAAAGACTTCCCTCTGAGCCACTGCTCTCCGTCTCAGCTGTAGATTGTGCAGGCTTATCATGCTTGGGACGAACCATGGCAGTAAGTGCTCGGGACTTGTCCACTGTCCTCAGTTCAAGGGTCTGGGCACTGCACAGAATATTTGCGGTGTGGAAAATCAGGCAGGAATGATCTGTGAGTGAGGAGCTGTGATCAAAGGAGACAGCTGAAAAGAGGGGGAGCCCCTGGCAATTGGGTCTGGGCGGTTAATCAAGGCCAGCAGGTGGGTGAGGTGATCCTCAGACTATGCAGCAGGACCCCAAGGCAGCACAATCAAACCCCAACACTTGCAGAGAGCTCCAGAAACCTCAGTCTGAAGGTCCAAGAATGGGGGGACATGCAGTGATTACTAAGATCAAGTGAGGTTCGAAGTGTGCAGGCACTCACATCTCTTGCTTCGCCTGTGCGATGAATTAACTGTTTGCAAATTGAGAGGCCACACCACGGTGTATGTGATTATATGTAGAGCTCTCGTGGGGGGGAGATTGTTCAGTGTAAGTCCAGGCCAGGCATGCACTCACACTGTCTGCACTGTCGGCACTATCTGTTCAAATGTTGATACATATACGAAAAGAGGGTTGTTCCCAGCTCCGGTCGGTCTTCTGTCGATCAGCGGGGCACCCCCACAATATTTGAAGCCATATACAGTTCATGTGGAGGGGATGGGTTCGCCACCTGACTCCCCGATCTCTTTGCCAGAATACGAGGAAGTGATACAGCAATCACCATGCTGGGCACCCGGGGTGAGTGCGCCAAAGAGTCCAGCCACACCACAGGCACCTTCTCCACTTCAGCACCATGCACGGGATACGTGCATAGGCCACTATATGTCCAAGTCTCAACTTTCACTCACCTCTGGCCCTTCGGGTCTCCAGCTGTGCAGTTATATTAGTGTCAGGGTGAATTGCGAGAAATTCAGCTTGCCGAGCACAGAACTATGTGATTCACTCGGTCACTGTTAGAAATTGGTTCTCTAGTTGGAAGAAGTATGCACCCTGTGCAAGTAGGGTCCACGCTCCTAGTCAGGCTAAGTCAGATACACAACCTAAATTAATGTGTGCTCACCCTATGGTGGCTTAGCACAGAACATTCAGGAGTAACTGAAGAGGCAATGTGTAAAGTATTTGTGCATCACTTAAATTACAGTAACACAATGAAAAGCACCACAAAAGACTCCAGAATAGAGAATATGTATTTGATTAAAATGAGACTAAAGCAACTAAAGTCAAATTAGTAGAACTCAGGATATGGATTAAAAAAAGGTCAATAGCACTAAAAGGTTACTTGAGGTCATCCTAGACTGGGGTAAATCCAAAGTTCAGGCTGACCAGGCTGGATGGTGATGGAGGGCAGGCTGGCTATAGAACACAAGCAGTGCCCGCTGGAAAGTACCTTGGATGAAGAGCTGTGTTGACATTAAGGAGGTGATGCAGAGGTGGTGTGTCAGTTCTGATCCATGCATTCTGATATATGCGTTGTCTTTGAGCTGTGCAGTCAGCGAGGCGGGCTCCTCTAACTTCAACATTGAGCCCCCGGTGCTGAATAAATGCGTCATCGTCAAGTCAATGCATCATCATCGAGTGGAGCAGTTAGGTCCTTGATCTCAGAGGCGATGCGTTGGCATTGTGGGAAAATACAGCTGTTCTTATAGGCACAACAGCATCAATGTACTGTTTTTTGCAGGAAAACAGCTATGGAGTCCCCTTTCAAGGCCAAGGACTGGACTGGCACTGCTTGGCAGAACAGCACTCACAGATGGCAACATCCAGCAGCTGAAGCAGACTCTTTAATGGCCTTAAGACTTCAGAAGAGGGAGCAAGCCCTTAGAGTCACTCTGTTATGGTGATGAAGAGATGAAGGTCCAGTTGTCATAGTTTGGACTCTTGCTCTGAGCAAGACTGCTGGTCTCAGGATTACAGTACTTTCGTTTGTAGGTGACTAAGGCCCTCATTACAACTTTGACGGGCGGCGGAGGCCGCCCGCCAAAGTTGCGCCGCAGGAATACCGCACCGCGGTCTGAAGACCGCAGCCGGCATTCTGAGTTTCCCGCTGGGCAGGCGGGCGGCCGCCTTAAGGCCGCCCGCCAGCCCAGCGGGAAACAACCTTCCCACGAGGACGCCGGCTCGGAATCGAGCCGGCGGAGTGGGAAGGTGCGACGGGTGCTACTGCACCCGTCGCGTATTTCACTGTCTGCTATGCAGACAGTGAAATACAAGCGGGGCCCTCTTACGGGGGCCCCTGCAGTGCCCATGCCATTGGCATGGGCACTGCAGGGGCCCCCAGGGGCCCCGCGACACCCCCTACCGCCATCCTGTTCCTGGCGGGCGAACCGCCAGGAACAGGATTGCGGTAGGGGGTGTCAGAATCCCCAAGGCGGCGCAGCATGCTGCGCCGCCTTGGAGGATTCTGACGGGCAGCGGAAAACCGGCGGGAGACCGCCGGTTTTCCTGCACTGACCGCGGCCAAAGCGCCGCGGTCAGAATGCCCTAAGGGGCACCGCCAGGCTGTCGGCGGTGCTCCCGCCAACCGCGAGCCTGGCGGTCACAGACCGCCAGGCTCGTAATGAGGGCCTAAGTCTTTTCCTACAACTAGTTGCAACTGTTGTCCAAACCTTACCAGCTCACTAGCAGTACCTCACCAGAAACACTATTGTAAAAGGTGATTTATGGCAGTCGTTTAAGCATGGACTCAAAGTAAGATATCTCAGGGAATGTCGTGGTTAAACGGAGATTACCCTTTTCTCACAGATATATTATGTCTCATACAAACAAAGGCAATAACACAGATGCAGTGAAGTTATAATAGTTTTTATTTAACATAACTTAAATTTGCGATAAATTGCATGAACTGCAATGATTAGGATAAAGAATATACCAAGTAACAGTATTGTGAAGAAGAAAGTCATTGTTATGAAGACCCCCACCATTTTGCAATATATGAAAGAAATATATTTGTATTTATAAGATGGAATATGCCCTAATACCCTAATGAGAATAGACCTAACCTCTTACCTAAAGGAGAGCTGGGTTCATTAAACCTAATCTGCCAAAGCCGTGTCCATGAGAGGAGCCCCCAACCCTCGTTACCTTGGAATGAGGTCTCTATCTCAGACTCCGCAGGGACACGAAGACTGGGTCAGCGTCAAGATGACTGCAGCATTGGTATCAGCGATGGTGGCGATGCCCTCTGGTCGGAATCCCTCTGATTATCTGTCTAAAGTGTGATGTATTTATACAGATCTACAAGGTCCCCTGACGTAGGTGTATTCCAAAACAATAGATAACAGGCATGCTTGGGACAGCAATTAATATCAACAATCCCTCGAAAGTATAGAGAGGGAAAATCCCTAAGTGCGAACACCTACTGTTTGTTTGTCTTTCGTGCTTGATCTTGACGCCTTAACGCAGTGACACTGATAATAAAACTCATAACAAGTGGCCTAACTATAAACAAGGCAGCCATTTTAGAGGAAATAAATTATTAAATGGGCTAAGACAGAGCAAGCTAAGTAGGTTAAAAGTCACTAGGTGACGGGGGCACGAGTTTACAAGCCTACAGCTAAGCTAACTCCTGGTATCCCGTTAAAACAAACTAGGATTCACTACACCCTCCCCATTGCTGTAACAGGTATGATGAAGGTACAGGAACCCAAAAAGCTAAAAAAGCTGCTTCTGAACTAAAAGCCAAAGGCAAAAAACAAGCTTATAATAAAAAATCGCTGTGTGTGAAAACACATTAAAACAAATCTGTCTAAAAACACATACAGAGATGTTAATATCAACTATGACAAGTACAGGAAACGTCTATTATAATTGCATAATTTGGAATCGGGAATGGTAAGCAAATTCATCAAATTATGTGTTATATGCAGGATCTTGAAGAATGTCATTGAAGTCACCAGTCAAGGACCTCAAAAATGAGTCAACATCATCCGAAGTGAAGTCTAGTGCTGGACGGACAAACAGATCCACAGAGCAGAAGTGAGCCATATACACTGGTGCATCAATACTTACTGCAGTGTCCTCATCCATGTTAGATCTTATAACGGAAGGCTCATAGGTGGCCTCGCGGAGCAACCTCAGTCTCAAGGGGCATGACCGTGTATGAACCCTCATCGGGGACATCAGCAGTTCGTGGTCCACAGGAGATGTCGGTGCAACAGCAAGACAGACCATAAGCAGATGCTCAAAGAGACACCATATGCAGCGGAAGACCGGTTGTACACACCAGAGAAGTGGCCGGAATGACAACGACCAGTCAAGCTCCAGTTCCACCAGCAAAGGTGTACCGAAGATCCGAACCATGCGCTCACGGCACAGTGGAGTTGGCGGGAGCGGCTCCATTGCTCTGCGTTGCTGGAAAGAAACAACCACAGAGAATCAGAAGAAATAGCAGTAGTAGTCCGCCAATTAAATCCAAAATAATTGGAAAGCCACCAAACACACTTGAAAAGAGAGAATGGATGGCTGATGGGATGACTCCAAAGACAGTCTGGAAGATGGACACGAAACCAGACCCGACAGCCTTAAAGAAATGAACAATCCCAGTGGTGCTTAAAGCATTGAATATTCTGGATACCAGCTCTCCAAAGTGTTTGGGGAAATCGGTATTTAAAAGGGATTGTATCTCGGCTGATGATCTCGCAATCTGGAGAGCATACGTCTCTTTTGGGGATGTCAAGGCGACCTGTTTTTGAAACAATAGCGCCTTTAGTCTACTCAACTTGTCATAGTTCACATTAATAGTATCTATGTGGGTCCACATGTCAGATACTTTTATCTCTCGTGTGGGGGGAAACAAAACATGTCCACAACACGTAACGACCTTCGTGACCGAGATTGCGTAGGTCGCAAGCCGCAACAGCTTTGATCGTTCAGTAGGACATAACTTCCATTGGAAAGTACATGAAACACTGGACGAATCAAGGGGACGGGAGTACCCTTCAGAAAACAGGCCAAATTTGCGACCCCCGCATTGCAAAGACCGTGGAGAGACACCTGTTTGCATATCATAGAATGACAAACAGCAGTCTCACATTCACTTCTGCTAAGAAAGACCTCCTGTTCACCGTTCAAACATCTATAGTCAAAGGGCAACTCCCGCTCTTCCTTAAGAAAGCTATCTCCTAGCTGCTCATATCGGCCCACTGCAAGATGTTTCAGGCAGCCCGAGAAACGAAACGTTGAAATCGGTAAATTAATAAGGCCGTGCAAGAGCCAGATAGTTGAAGGACTCTCTACTACTGTGAAGAGCAACTTATCTAACTTTTCTACTTGAAGCAGGGTGAAACCAGCCTCCCTTTTAGCCATTGTCTCTTGTTCTCTGGAAAAATTAAAAGCAGTGAATAGTTCCCTCCCAATAATGTACCTCCATGGAATGTGGCCACTTTTCAGTGTCTGTAACGTCCAACCCAGCTGCATGATGGAACGTAGCTGCGTTTGCCCATGATATAACCGGGACAAGTCTGTCTGAGTGATATCAATAGCAGATGACACTATATTTGATAGTGAATAAATTCTGTTGGACAGTGTGTTCATGCCATTGTCGACAACAGCTAATGTTTTTTCCAAATTTTCCCTATCTAGTTGCCTTAAACGTGCAGCAGCCTCAATCTGGGAAAGTTTCCAAATTTCATTGTACATAGCATATAAAAACCATTTAGAGCGCTGTTTTCTAGGACCCAACAAGAAATCCTGTAGGTCTATACTGTCAGAAAGAGAGTTCAGGTGTTTCTTAACTGCTGTTAACGTGTTTGTCTGCACCCATTGCTGGCACAGCTTACCCACACTGTATGTTGTAATTATACCTGTATGTTGACCTGATAGAAAGCGAGGGTCAGGCCTGTGAATGGAAAAACCCCCTGAAGAGTTCAAGAAACGCTTTTGACACTCATCTGTGTCGGTGGGCCATACCAACCACCCGCCGGGACGGGAAAGTGAAGAATTATAGGTACCAGCCTTAACCATTGCATCTAGCCCGTCTTCTGAGACATTAAGAAAGTATTGCCAATCTCTAAATTTTGTCGGAGTAGGGATACTGGGCGTGTTCAGGTCTTTAATTTTTGCTAACCCCAGACAGGATGTCTGCTCAATAGTGTCATTTAAGAAAATCATTTGCACAGGAATCAGGCATGCTCAAAACAAAGCCTCTTTACCCTGTATCTGCCAATCTTGTGTTCCCCATACACTTTTCAAATCAATAGTGTTTTTCCAATATTCGTAGTCCTCAAGCGAGAGCCAGGAAACAAAGGGATCTGAATAAATCAGTTTCGTATCTGTTAGCAAAAGTTTTCTAATTTGTGCCGGAGGTATTTTAAAATAATACGACTCTGCTTTTTTTGTATCATGCCCGGAAAAGTATGTAAATTTATCACTGTAATACTTTGGACTCCCCACCTGTGGTGTTGAACAGTGTTCCCACTGTGTGTAGTTCAAGAGAGGCCTATATCTAGTTGCACGGTGTAGGTAGTGATGTCCCCAATTGTTATAGCAGAACATTTCCCCATAATTCATTGTATAATCATATACATCATCACTTCCATAAGCGGAATAGTCCTTCATTTCAGCTAGTAGGGAATCAACTGTTTGGACATCCCAATCATCAGAGACAACATTAGGTGTAATAACATCATATATTTAAATCTTGAACACGTATGGTATTTGAATTATCTCTGTAGGCCCGTATATATCGAATGGAACTTTGTCCCACACAATCCCATCAGTAATTGGTATAGCTGTAATATTTACAGGGGCCAAATCTAGTCGGACCTTATGTAAAGAATGATGTGGTGTTAAAATTTCATCAACAGGCTCCACAGAGGACCGATCAGGAATATAGTGACCATTAATCAGCAAAAAGAAAACGGTCACAAAACCAATCCATAAAAATAATGCAATAAATGTCAAACAGAACCATAGATAGTTCCATGGGTATATTAAATAGTTATTTTTGAGCCATCGATACAGCTCACTACTTTTTGAAACTTTGTCAGTCACAGTTGAGGATGAATCCGAAGAAAAATCATCAATGTCAACGAAATAGCCAGAGGAAGTCTCCGCAAACACAGGACCCAATTAATTCTGATCCACCGCTCGTGGAGGTTCTTGATAGACAAGGTCATGGGTTGTGGAAGTGTTCGTATAAAATACAGCCAAATCTTGAAGCGGGGTGGTCACTGAAGATGTGACTGGAACCAACAAAAGTTCATTTTCTGCCCTCCCCATGGTCGAGGAAGTGTCTGGAACAGCAGTTGACATAGTTGCATAGTCAGTAGCAGTGATGTTCATCCTACTATGTAGATGGATGTCCTGTTGGGTAGTGAGAGGGGATCGGGAACCACCCAAGGGACCTCCTGGTCTACTATGAAGAATCAGCCACATGGTGTAACTTGATGTCATCAATGGAGATGAATCTATTTGATTTAGAACCGGACAAAGGTGGTAGGATGACAGTCTTGGTGCCTCTTATTCCCAAAACAGGCACAGGTGATCTGTATGATGTATCGAACTCCTTTTTCTCACAAACCAGATCCCCAACGTTAGGAATCCAGCCAGTCGAAGTTTTCGCCAATTCCCTTATTCCTAAAGTGGCAGCACTTGCAGATGATTTATCATCACGAAATTGTTGAAGCTCCTGTAAAACAGTGAGACGTTCTTTTATGTCAAATGGTGTTTCTGCTGCCACCATACCAGGGGCATTAAGATCGGGGACATACATAGGTATCCCAAAGAGAACCTCATATGGAGACTTTCCCCCCAAGACCATCTTGGCAGATTATTCAGTGCTCTGGACCCCATATAGGTAATGTAACCAACTGCGGCCTGAACCTAACACTCGAGCTGTTAAGGACTGCTTTAGATCACGATTCCGCCACTCCACGACCGAATTTCCCTCGGGATGGTATGGTGAGGAGTAATGGAGTTCAACACCCATCGACCCCATGGCATCCCTAAATGCCTTAGAGGCAAATGCAGGGCCCTGGTCCGAATGAAATGCTACAACCGCATATGTACCGATAAAGATCAGCAAATCTTTTATAACAGTTCGGGCGTCAGCCGACCGCTGTGGCCATACCAACAGGAATCTAGAACAGGAATCCACAGCAACTAAAATGTATTTGTATGCACCATCAGGTTATAAGGGACGACAGTGGTCTAGGTACACACACTGGAGTGGCTTGTCTGACACTAAGAGGGATGTCTGCGGAGGGCGTTTGATATTAGAGCCCTTAATCTGCTGACAAATGTCACAGCAAAGGACATACTGTTTAGTCCGTCTGCATAGACCAGGCCACCAGTATTGTTGCCGAGGAATTGTTATTGTGGCCTGTATACCAGCATGTGCAAAAGCGACACTCTCATGTGCGGCTGTAATCAGCTCTAATCTCTGGTCTTCATTGGGGATCACACGATCTCCAACTCCAGGAATTGTTGCATAAGCAACATTCTGTGCACTGATATGGTAAGTATAGTTTGTAGGGTATCCTTTCAGAAGGGTCTTGCCTGCAGCCGAAGCTTTAACGGCAATCAGTATTTCATTATCCAATCTCGTCCAATAACGAGTCACTGCAGCCACAGAAGCCGTAGCTACTGATGCCTTGGCCGCTTCATCAACCAATGTATTGCCGGCAACGTGTATTCCTACACGTTGGTGTCCTAATGTATGAACTACATGGACACATGGTAGTTTATCCTTAAGATCAGCCACCCTTCCCCACAATATTTTGTGTTTAATGGTGTTCCCTTTAGAATCCCTAAACACGTTCAGTTTCCAATGATTGAGATATTCATTGTATGACTGGACGCAGTAATATGAATCACAGACTATCAAAGTCTGGCTTCCTGCCTCAGTATGTTCGAGCGCTAGAAGAAGAGCCTTAAGCTTGGCCAACTGGGCTGTGCAGTCCCCTAAGGTCTGCGTGTAGGTATTGTGAGGGTGAAAAACTCCATCTTCCATCACCCCGCACACGGCTGCGCAAGCTGCCGAGTATTGATGTTTAGTACCTACAGCCGGTTGGGCCGATCCGTCAGTATAAATGATAGTATTATAACTGTCTAGTGGCAAGATATTTAGAGGAGCGGGGTACTCCTGTTCATACTGGAGAAATTCTTGTGTCTGAAGTCTTGGGTCAAAGACATAATCAACATCAGTGGCGGTCAGAGACGTCGCCCATTGAATCCAGCGTGGATGTAATGCCTTAGCGTTTGGAACGCTCGCTTTAGTGACAGCCTCTAAGGCCGGCACTGGGGAGACAACAATAATGCATTTCCCCTGGGCAAGTGGCCTCTCCTTTATGACGGCCATCTGAACTGCTGTCAGAATCTTTTCTGTAGGTGCAAAACGTTTTTCAGCATTTGAATATAAGTGTGATTTATATGCTATCGGAACTGTGTCATCCTCATTAAAGGTGACATAAGTAAATCCAAGGGCACCAGCAATTATTCTGATGACCAAATTTGTTTTATTGTCACATGTGTGTGTAAGTGTTTAGCTTCCAGCATGTCCCGTTGCATGTCCCTAAGGATGTGTGTGTGTTCAATTGTCCATCGTCTGTTGAAAAAATTGGGCTGAATTAAGTCATAAAGTGGCTTAATGCGTTCTGCATGATCTGGAATGTATGTTCTGCCAAAATTGAAGAAACCCAGTAATGACTGTAATTTCTTAGGTGTGTTCGGAGGCTGTAGTTGAGCACACTTTTCTAGGAAGTGTGGGGCCAGGCTCTTCCCCTCGTTTGATAGCTCATATCCCAGGAACAATACACTAAGAAATGCTATCTTGCTTTTCTTAAAATTAAATTTATAACCGAGGTCTGCAAATCCCAAAATGATCCGATCGACCCTCGCAAGATGAATGTCGAGGGCGTCGTCAGTGAGATAGATATCAACCACATAGGACAATGCATCGGAATCAAGCTTGTGCAAAATTGATGTCACACGGGCTGAAAACAGTCCTGGGCTATTTTTATAGCCTTGAGGTAAACGACAAAAGCATTTTTGAGAACCAAACGAAAATGCACTTAGGTCCCTACTTTCATGTGCTAAATTCTGGCAGAAAAACCCATTAGAGATATCCAATGTAGTTTTATATTTCTTACGCACTATATTGTTTATCAGTGCTGTGCTGTGTGAATTCTGTATAGCATATGTGCGTGTATGACTATTTAAGTGTCTATAATCAACCACTATTCTATATGAATGATCTGGCTTTGCAACGGGAAATAGTGGATTATTCATTGCCGATGTACGGGGCTCAGTCACTCCCTGGTACTCAAGTTGTGATAGTATCTCCTTCACTGGAGCTCTCGCCTCATGTTTAACAGGATATTGTGGCTGTGGTTGGGACGTAGACCTAACGGGAATAACATGACAAGGAGAGTCCTTGTCCCAACCTACATGATTACGGTAATGCCTGCGCTAAAGCCCATTCAGTAGCATAGGCTTCTTTGGCTGCTTCTGGAACAATATTAGAGAAAGAAGGCAAAATTACATCTTCCCCATGCGGGAGCATGCGGACGTGTTCAGGTGGCCAGTCTCTCTCAGCCAACAGGATATCACTAGTAAGTTCATCCCAAAATATTACACTAATAATTCGTTCCACGTCTCCCTCTATCTGAATTGTTAAATCATAAACCCGATCGGGTGGGAGAACGCGGCCATCCACTGTCTCAACCGCGATGTAATCGCTAGTTGCTGTCGCATCCAGGTGATCTTTCAGACTCTGGTGACATATCGTGACCTCTGCCGCGCTGTCCAACAGAGTCACGGCCCACTTCTTGTTCCTCAACAGTGTTCTCAATACTACTGGCATTTTTAACTGTCAGTGCTGCCACCTTCTTCTTTTTAAACTGAGCTTTTGCTGAGGAGTCTTTTCTTCTTTTTTAATGGCAGACTGTGGTGAGTCTTTTTTTTCTTTCACGTATTCCGGACGTCGATCTTGACAGCACCCTCTCTCGCTACGTTTATCCGGTGCGCCCTGAAAGGAACGAGAGGGACGTGACTCAGTATATCTGTCTGGAGTTCTAATGTGCTCCCTATTTCTGAGATTATATCTCCTTTCGGAGTACTCCGGATGTAGAGAATCAGTTCTCTTATTTCTCCTGTCTTTAAAATCTTTTTGTTTATCCCAGCGCTTTTTAGAACCCTCTTGTGCCTGCTTTGTACCTTCCTTATGGGTGGTACTTGGTAATTCCAATTTTTTAGGTTTGGCTCCCAAACTATCCCGTCCTATACTAGTATAGGTATCGGAAATTATTTTCGGTAGCTGTCTCTATTGTTCCATATTTGGAGTTTCCCGGAGACGCTGGCGTATTGCCAGTGCCACCGCTTCCCCTTTAATATTACTTAGTATTATTGAGGAGACAGCGTCAAAGTTACGCATCAATTTCATCCCCAGATCCAGGGCCGGTGCAGCCCCATGTTCATTTTGTATTTGTTTTAACACTTCCGGTAAATTGGCAAGTGTCGGGGTACCATGTGTGGTAGCATAAACGGCAGCGAAGACTGTACCCCATGTGGCACAGTCATCCACCGAGGGAACCATCCCAAACGGCAAGCACATAGTGAGCAGTCTATGTTTTTCCTGTGGTCCCGTATGGGGAAACACAGCTTCCAACTGATTAGTTTTCTGCACTATCCAGAACGGTATTTTTTCCCGTTCCGTGGGCACTTTACCCATAATTGTATGCACTGTTTGTGGATTAATCCCAGTAGCCAATTGATAACCACCAGCTACTGGCGGTGCTGGACGCGCTGGTGTAGTGTTCAACGTTCGCATTACGAACTGAACCAACCTTCTATATAATGCCACTAATTCATTATATAATACTCATAAATCTGAGATCGGCATGGTCTGGGTGAGGTGTATATGTGGCAAACATAGGCCATGTAGGTCCCTCATTACCTAAGGGACCCAGCCTCACTCTTCGCAGTACATGTGGTAGGGAGCCTTCAAACCAGTTCTGATGCTCTTGATATGTGAGCGATATTTCATGATACTGGTATGCTTCTCATCGTACAGGTACGTTTGCAATTTCATATGTGTGAAATGTATGTGTTCCTTGGTCAGCCTCAGGAAAGGTGACCCAACAGTAAAATGTTTCTGATTGGTATGCTTCAGTTGCCTCTATTATCAGCGTAACATCCCCACCCTCTTCTGTAAGGCCATGCGCTAATAAATGTTGTGTAAGTGCATGTTTAGCATTTGCAAGAATGTCTATGGTATTAGCCATAGTTGTTTAGAGAAACAGAACACCAAAGAGGGGAAGTTTTTCCTTTTTATGAGTTCGGGCTCGAACAACCTGCAGCTTAATTAGGTGTTACCCGTTCAGCTGAGGAGGAATCTCCCAAAGACCACGGACGTCTCCATATAATGGTACTTAGGGTACCTGTTGTCTGTGAGACAGTGATAGTCAGGGTATCCGTAAATTAGTGCCTAAACACCATCGTTGGCGGCGCCATGTCGTAGTTTGGACTCTTGCTCTGAGCAAAACTGCTGGTCTCAGGATTACAGTACTTTCGTTTGTAGGTGACTAAGGGGGTCATTACAGCCCTGGCGGTCGGTGTTAAAGCGGCAGTAAGACCGCCAACAGGCCGGCGGACAAAAAAAGGGAATTATGACCGTGGTGGAAACCGCCAACAAAGACAGCCACTTTAACACTCCGCCCGCCTCGGCGGTACAGACAAGCAGCGCAGCGGTCACCGCCAACAGACAGGCGGAAGACAATGTACCACTCACAGTATCACAACCCGCCAATCCGCCACCTTTTCTGGGGCGGATTCACCGTGGATAAAAACACGGCGGAAACTGCTTTAGCAATGGGAAAACGCTCACCTTAACACATCCCATGAGGAAGGAGGACACCAAGGAGCCGGAATTACAAATCCTCCCTGCCCTTGTCTTCCTACTCATCTACGAACACCAGCGCCTGCGGCGGCGAAGACAACGGTGAGTACTGCACCTATGACATAGGGGAGGGGGAGGCAAAAGTCAGGGGACACACACGCAACACCCCCACCCCCACCCGACCCTCGCACATTCCAACACACACACCACTGCATTTCCAAACATCACAGTAACAACCCACAACCCCCCCGGAAGAATGCTAAGACAAAACAAAATCAGTTCAAACATTGTAATGTATCAAAATACATGTACCAAATATATACAGATAGAGGTAAACACATTCAAAAGTATGTACATTACGAGAAGTAGTGCAGATATGCACATCTCAATGTCCGTGCAACCCCTGGGCCAAAAATGCATGGGCGAGGCCCACACAAGATACCTGTCCACAAACGGAGAGAACACTGCCGGGGCATCAGAGAGAAATACAACAGGCACCTCAGGGGGAAGGGAAGGGGGGGCACCTCAGCCGGATTACAGCACCACACCACATCCACGACGGGGCTCTTTGCCCATTGATGTATCCTGGGGAGTGCAAAGCCACAGTCTCTCAAGTCTCTACAGTGGGTGGGTTGACCACTGCATTATCCTGGGAGTGCAAAGCCACAGTCTCTCAAGTCTCTACAGTGGGTGGCTTGCCCACTGCATTATCCTGGGGAGTGCAAAGCCACAGTCTCTCAAGTCTCTACAGTGGGTGGGTTGACCACTGCATTATCCTGGGGAGTGCAAAGCCACAGTCTCTCAAGTGGATAACAGCCTCCACTGATTCTGGAGGGGGACTGGTGCCCAGAGTACTTCATCCTGTTAAGGACAGAGGTAGTGGATGGATCTCTCCACTGGTTCTGGAGGGGGAATGGTGCCTAGACTGGATTAGGCTCCCCGTGACAGTTCCTGTCCCGTCACTGTCCCAGCTGTACATGGGATAACGATGCTTGATGTGGTGGTCTTTTCCTTCAGCAGTGGTGCTCTGCCCTGTTCAGCGGTGCTTAGCCATGGCGGTCTCTGGCCTGTTCAGCGGTGCTTGCCCTATTCAGCGGTGCTTTGCCATGGCGGTCTCTGGCCTGTTCAGCGGTGCTCTGCCCTGGTCAGCGGTGCTTTGCCATGGCGGTCTCTGGCCTGTTCAGTGGTGCTTTGCCATGGCGGTCTCTGGTCTGTTCAGCGGTGCTTGCCCTTTTCAGCGGTGCTTGCCCTGTTCAGCAGTGCTTAGTCATAGCGGTCTCTGGTCTGTTCAGCGGTGCTTGCCCTGTTCAGCGGTGCTTAGCCATGGCGGTCTCTGGCCTGTTCAGCGGTGCTTGCCCTGTTCAGCGGTGCTTTGCCATGGCGGTCTCTGGCCTGTTCAGCGGTGCTCTGCCCTGTTCAGTGGTGCTTTGCCATGGCAGTCTCTGACCTGTGCATTGGTGTGTGGCATGACGGTCCCTCATTGCCCAGCGGGCTGTGGCAGCCGGGGCCCTCCTGGGCACTGACTCCGGCGGTGGTCTCCTGACCAGTGATGATACTTGTGCCCTCCTGGGCAATGACTCCGGCGGTAGCGGTGGTCTCCTGACCAGTGACGATACTTGTACCCTCCTGGGCACTGACTCCGGCGGTGGTCTCCTGACCAGTGACGATACGTGTGCCCTCCTGGGCAATGACTCAGGCGGTGGCCTCCTGACCAGTGACGATACTTGTGCCCTCCTGGGCACTGGCTCCGGCGGTGGTCTCCTGACCAGTGACAATACTTGTGCCCTCCTGGGCAATGACTCCGGCGGTGGTCTCCTGACAAGTGACGATACTTGTGCCCTCCTGGGCACTGACTCCGGCGGTGGTCTCCTGACCAGTGACAATACTTGTGCCCTCCTGGGCACTAACTCCGGCGGTGGTCTCCTGACCAGTGACAATACTTGTGCCCTCCTGGGCAATGACTCCGGCGGTGGCGGTGGTCTCCTGACCAGTGACGACGGTGCTGGCGGTGGCGTCCCGGCCGCCGGGAAGGATGCCGCCCTTCTCCGCCATGCTGCTCACACCAGGCTGTGCAGACTTCTTCTGGCCCTTCCCCACCTTTGGAGGAGTCACAGCTGACTCTGCAATCCCCCTGGGACCCTTGTGAGTAGTTTTGCCTCCAGGAGTCTTCACCCGGTCCCGTCGGCCACTTTCCAACTTGAGATGCTTTAAAGGGGGTGGACTGGCAGTGCCTTGGCTCCGTGTCACACTACCTGCCCTGGTGGCCGGTGCACTCCACACACCTGTAACACGCACCACTGGTACTGGAGTCTTTTTGGCTGAGGCGCTACGACGGGACTGATAAATTGGAGGGGTGGGGGTTGGGGCAAAGAGGTCAACGTTGCAGAGGGACAGTTTCTGACGAACACTGGGATGGGTAGATGGAGGGGGTCTGGGAGTGGAGGAAGAGGAGGTGGTTGTAGGAGGTGTCACTTTAGGTGTTTTGGGTGCAGGTGCAGGTACTGGAGGCTGTCATGAGGTGGATAGATGTTGGGTGTGTGGGTGCCGGTGTTTGTGTACTTTGGGAGGGGGAGTCACAGACACACTGGGAGAGGACACAGGGGACGTGTAAATGGGAGTGGGGTGGTGAGTGCAGGTGAGCGGGGTGTAGTGCTGGGTGTTCTGGTGCGAGTCCTAATGCCTGTATATGTAGTGCATGCAGGTGAGAGTATAGACGATACTGGGAGGGAGGAGGGAGATGACGAGGAGGGGGACACAGTGGAGGCAGTGGATGTTGTTGTGTCTGCATGTGGGTGATGCTTGTGTGAGAGCCTGTGGGTTGTGTGGTGCCTATGTTTGCCTGAGCTACTTTTGGGTGTTGAGGTGTATGCATGCTTGTCTGATGGTGTGCTTGGGACAGGCTGGGGTACAGGGGATTGGGTCTGGGTGGAGGAAGTTGGAAGGGGGAGGCTAGAGACAGGGACAATGGCTGCCATCAGTGCTGAGGCCAGAGATTGCAGGGTTCGATGATGGGCAGCCTGACCAGAATGAATGCCCTCCAGGAATGCATTAGTGTGTTGCAACTCCCTTTCTACACCCTGGATGGCATTCACAATGGTAGACTGCCCAACAGTGAGTGACCTGAGGAGGTCAATGGCCTCCTCACTGAGGGCAGCAGGGGTGACTGGGGCAGGGCCTGAGGTGCCTGGGGCGAAGGTGATGCCCACCCTCCTGGGTGAGCGGGCACTGGGTGAACGCTGAGGGGCTGCTGCGAGGGTGGTGCTGGTAGGGGAGGTGGCGGCTGTACCTGTAGAAGTGGCGGGCACAGATGGTGCCGCCACCAGAAAGGAGCTCCCATCGGCGGACGAGTCCGTGTCGCTGGTTGGTGATCCGGTGACCGACGTGTAGCTCCCCTCTCCCTCCGTCCCACTGGTATATTCTGAGTCCGTTGTGTGGCCCTCCATGGCCAATTGGGATGCAGCTCCCTCGTGCCCCAGTGCCACTGTACCTCCGCCTGATGATGCTAATGCACAAAAGAACAGGGAGAGCAGAAAAAGGGGGAGGGGACGACAGAAGATAGACAGGTTGAGTGCATGGCTTACTGCTACCGTTGGCGGACAATACAGACACAGCAGCCCCCTGCACTACGCCGTGCTCTTGGCCTCTACAGATGCAATTGCTGGGATATGGTCTACATGGCTATGGTGGACATCTGCACACATGGATGCCACAGGGGCATCTATACCTGTACTTGGCCCACTACTGAGGTGGGGTGGAGTGCCGCATGCCCTGCATTATGGAGGGGCCTAGCCTACGTATTTCTGCCTGACCTAGGTACACCCACAGCCCACCTCCCCCACCCAGACCCCTCAACTGCGCGCAAGTCCCCAGAATGAGAGTGTACTCACCCCCTTGTGTCAGCTGTGATGCCCTCAAGCGCCCATCCAACTCCGGGTAGGCCACCGCCAGGATCCGGAACATCAGGGGGGTCATGGTGCGACGGGCACCCCTCCCACGTTGGGAGGCCATCCCCAGCTGAGCCTCCGCCGTCTTCTTGCTCCAGCGGCGAATGTCCTCCCATCTTTTATGGCAGTGGGTGCCCCGTCTCTGGTGGACCCCCAGGGTCTGGACTTCCTTGGCGATGGCCCGCCAAATGTCCTTCTTCTGGTGGGCGCTGACCTACATGACATGCACAAGGGAAGAAGAGAAGTCATAGCCCATACAACGTGCTCCCTGTGTACTTACCTGTTGGTCTGGAGGACCGTAGAGTAGCGTGTACTGGGGGAGGACCCCGTCTACTAGCTTCTCCAACTCCTGAGCAGTGAAGGCAGGGGCCCTTTCCCCAGACGCAGCAGCCATTGTCTCTTCCAGACCGAGGTCACAGCAGCACTTGCAGTGTAGGTCCTCTCCTGTCGAAGATCAGGTATCGAGTGATTGAACAGATAGAAAATGGCGGTCACGTCCGCGGCGGTGACGTCCGCGGCGGTGCGTATCATCACCGCCGGCGCACTTCGTCATTGGCTCCTGGGACCCATAGGGTCCAATGTTAACCATTGCAGCATTGCGCCGCAGTCTACCACCGTCTACCGCGATGGGGTACAACGCCAGCGCAGTGACCTCACATTCCCATTGTCCCAGTTTAGAGGTCAGGCAGCCGCCATTTCAGGGGCCCACATGGCTTCATTTACTACTGCGTCACACATTGCTAGGCCTACACTCAACACACATACAGGAAGGGTTTTGTGTTTGGTGTTGTGTTCTGTGTATCTGTGGGTACATACCTGGGAATTTGTTGACTCTGTGGTCGTTGTTGTCCTTCCTAGGCAACGTCAGCTGGGACATTTGAGAAGATGGCGGAATCCTCCGGTGTACCGACCGCTGGTGGACCTGTTGACAATGGAGGAGCGACATTTAATCGTCACCTACAGGTTTGACCATGCCACTATCCAGGAACTATGTACCCAGTTGGAGCCAGACCTGATGTCACCAATCCGCCATCCCACTTGAATCCCCCCTGACGTGCAGGTGCTGTCAGTGCTCCATTTCCTTGCTAGTGGGTCTTTTCAGACAACAGTGGCCATGGCATCAGGGATGTCCCAGCCTATGTTTTCCAACGTGTTGTCCAGAGTGTTGTCTGCCCTGCTGAAACACGTAAGGAGATACATCGTTTTCCCTGAGGTGAAGGATTTGCCTACAGTGAAAGGTAACTTCTATGCCCTTGGACATATCCCCAACATCATAGGTGCTATTGATGGGACCCATGTAGCTCTGGTCCCCCCCCACAGGAATGAACAGGTGTACAGGAACCGGAAGAGTTATCATTCCATGAATGTACAGATGGTCTGTTTGGCAGACCAGTACATTTCCCAGGTAAATGCTATGTTCCCTGGCTCAGTGCATGACGCCTACATCCTGCGGAATAGCAGCATCCCTTTTATGATGGGTCAACTCCAGAGGCACCATGTGTGGCTATTAGGGGACTCTGGTTACCCCAACCTGTCATGGCTATTGACCCCAGTGAGGAATCCCAGGAGCAGGGCAGAGGAACGATACAATGAGGCCCATGGGGGAACTAGGAGGGTGATCGAACGCACCTTCGGCCTCCTGAAGGCCAGGTTCAGGTGCCTCCATATGACAGGTGGTTCCCTATTCTACTCACCGAAGAAGGTGTGCCAGATCATCATCGCCTGCTCGATGCTTCACAATCTTGCTTTGCGACGCCAGGTGCCTTTTCTGCAGGAGGATGGTCCAGATGGCGGTGTTGTGGCAGCTGTGGAGCCTGTGGACAGTGATGAGGAGGAAGCTGAGGAAGAAGACATAGACAACAGGGAGTCAGTCATACAGCAATATTTCCAGTGACACACAGGTGAGAAAAACTTTTTTTCACATTACATTCACTTTCACACTTCTACCTCTATCCTGTCTGTTATTTAATAGCAGTATTTGGTCACTGAGTTGTACCTTTCCATTACGGTTTCACAGGTGTGGTTACCAACGTGTGTCATCTGCTTGCATCCTTCATGGACTTGTGATGTTTGACATAGGTATGTTGGCTTTACAATTGGGAACGCATTTTAACACTGTCATTGATAATACAAATTGACAAAATCACAGACTGACTCCAGATTGTTTTGTGGTTCAAGGGTGTTTATTTAAGTGCTCAAAAATGGAGGGGGGTTGGAAAATGGTGATGGGGGACGGTGGAGGAATGTCCATGGCAGAGTCCAGTCTATTGGTCACACAGGTGCACTGCCCATATGGGCATCGGAAGTGGAGCTGGGGCAGTTAAAGTATGGACAGGGTAACAAAGTGGGACAGTGGGAGGACAATCAGGGTGGTCTCTTTTCCTGGCGGGGTCTTGACATCTTGCTCTGTCCTGTTCCTGGATCTCAGGGACCGCTTGCGTGGTGGTTGTCCGTCTGCAGAGGGTGGGGTGCTGGTGTGGTGGTCCTGTGGGGGGGCGTCCCGTCCACTAGCGCCGGCGGAGGTGGTGGGCAGTTCATCGTCCATGCTAGTGTCAGGGGCCCCTTGGAGTGCCACGGCATCCCTCATGGTTTTTTGTATGTCCTTCAGCACCCCTACGATGGTGCCCAGGGCGGAGCTGATGGTCCTGAGCTCCTCCCTGAACCCCAAATACTGCTCCTCCTGCAGGCGCTAGGTCTCCTGAAACTTGGCCAGGACCGTTGCCATCGTTTCCTGGGAGTGGTGGTATGCTCCCATGATGGAGGAGAGGGCCTCGTGGAGGGTGGGCTCCCTTGGCCTGTCCCCCCCCTGTCGCACAGCAGCCCTCCCAGTTCCCCTGTGTTCCTGTGCCTCCGTCCCCTGGACCGTGTGCCCACTACCACTGCCCCCAGGTCCCTGTTGTTGTTGGGGTGGTGGGTTCTCCTGGGTTCCCTGTAGTGGTGGACACACCGCTGATTGACGTCTCCTGGGTACGGAGGTATGGGCCCGCTGGGTGGGTGCTGTGCTGGTGCTACCAGAGGGGGGAAGGTGGTTGTTGGGCTGTGCATGTACAAGGGGAACCGACTGTCCCGAGGCCCACGATGGTCCGGGCTGGTCATCAGGATCCAATAGGGCAGAGCTGCTGTCGTCACTGTGGGCCTCTTCTGTGGGTGGAGTGGAGATGTCTGGACCCTCCTGTGTGGTGACGTTCCTTCGTGGTCCTGCAGGGATATAAGAGCATGAATATTGCATGTGTGTGTGTAATGGTGTGCAATGGGTGGGTGTTTGTGTACCCCATTGCAAGCATTCCTGTGTGTGGGTTTGTGTGATGATGGTTAGGGGGTTGTTATGGGTATGTGCAGTGAGCATGTTTTGGTGAGGGGTGACCATGCTTAGTTGTGTCATGCAGGGCTTGGTGTTGGGATGTGTGGTTTGTGTTATTAGTACATATGTGAGGATTTGGAGTGATAGGGGAGGGGGTGAGGGAGGGGGTGAGGGTGGGGGTGTGTGATAGCATGCAGGTAGGGTGGGGGATGTGATAGTTAAGATTTGACTTACCAGTGTCCATTCCTCCACCGACTCCTCCGAGGCCCTCTGGATGCATGATGGTCAAGAGTTGCTCCTCCCATGTTGTTAGTTGTGGGGGAGGAGGTGGGGGTCCGCCGCCAGTCCGCTGAACCGCAATGTTGTGCCTGAAGACCACTGAACGCACCTTCCCCCGTAGGTCGTTCCACCTCTTCCTGATGTCCTCCCGATTTCTTGGATGCTGTCTCACTGCGTTGATCCTGTCGACTATTCTTTGCCATAGCTCCATCTTCCTGGCTATGGATGTGTGCTGCACCTGTGAGACAAATAGCTGTGGCTCTACCCGTAGGATTTCCTCCACCATGACCCTGAGCTCCTCCTCAGAAAACCGGGGGTGTCTTTGGCGTGACATGGGGTGGTTTGTGTGATGTGTGGGGTGGTGTCAGTGTTGATGTGTGTGGTAATGTGTAGTGGTGTGTGGTGTATTGTGCATGTAATGTTGTATGGGTGATGGTTTTGTGTGCCTCTGTGTGGTGGGGTTCTCAGTTGCTGTGCTCTCTGTCTCTCTCGCCTTTGTCTATCATTTTTGGTCGTAGGGGTTTGTGGGTGATGTGGGTGTGCGTTTTATATTGTGTTGGGTGTGTGGTAGTGGTGTGTGTATGTGTATCAGGTGTGTGTATTTGGAATTGTCCAATGTGGCGGTGTTTTGGAGATGTGTGTGTATTTTGAGCGCTGCGGTGTATACCGCCAACGGAATACCGCGTTTGAAAGACCGCTGCGTGGATTCGTGGGTCGTAATAGCATGGGCGTGTTTCTGTTGGTGTGGAGGTGGAGGTTTTGTTTTCGCCAGTTTTCCACTGACCTTTGGTGTGGCGGACTTGTGTGGGTGTCTGAATTTTGGCAGATTCCGAGATGTGTGTCTTAATAGCTGTGGCGGAATTCCGCGGCCGCGGCGGTGTATTGGCGGTCTTCTGCACGGCGGTAAGCGGCTTTTACCGCCAATGTTGTAATGACCCCCCATGTCTTTTCCTACAACTAGTTGCAACTGTTGTCCAAACCTTTCCGGCTCACTAGCAGTACCTCACCAGAAACACTATCGTAAAAGGTGATTTATGGCAGTCGTTTACGCATGGACTCAAAGTAAGATATCTCAGGGAATGTTGTGGTTAAACGGAGATTACCCTTTTCTCACAGATATATTGTGTCTCATACAAACAAAGGCAATAACACAGATGCAGTGAAGTTATAATAGTTTTTATCTAACATAACTGCAATTTGCGATAAGTTGCATGAACTGCAATGATTAGGATAATGAATATACCAAGCAACAGTATTGTGAAGAAGAGAGTCATTGTTATGAAGACCCCCACCATTTTGCAATATATGAAATAAATATATTTGTATATATAAGATGGAATATGCCCTAATACCCTAATGAGAATAGACCTAACCTCCTACCTAAAGGAGAGCTGGGTTTGTTAAACCTAATCTGCCAAAGCCGTGTCCATGAGAGGAGCCCCCAACCCTCGTTACCTTGGAATGAGGTCTTTATCTCAGACTCCGCAGGGACACGAAGACTGGGTCAGCGTCAAGATGACTGCAGCATTGGTATCAGCGTTGGTGGCGATGCCCTCTGGTCGGAATCCCTCTGATTATCTGTCTAAAGTGTGATGTATTTATACAGATCTACAAGGTCCCCTGACGTAGGTGTATTCCAAAACTATAGATAACAGGCATGCTTGGGACAGCAATTAATATCAACAATCCCTCGAAAGTATAGAGAGGGAAAATCCCTAAGTGTAAACACCTAGGGGGTGATTCTGACCCCGGCGGTCAAGGACCGCCGGGGCCGGGGTCGGCGGGAGCACCGCCAACAGGCTGGCGGTGCTCCGCCGGGCATTCTGACCGTGGCGGTACAGCCGCGGCCAGAAACGGAAAGTCGGCGGTGTACCGCCGACTTTCCGCTACCCATGGGAATCCTCCATGGCGGCGCAGCTTGCTGCGCCGCCATGGGGATTCCGACCCCCTCACCGCCATCCTGTCCCTGGCGGTTTCGACCGCCAGGAACAGGATGGCGGTGAGGGGTGTCGTGGGGCCCCCCGTAAGAGGGCCCCACTTTGAATTTCAGTGTCTACTTAGCAGACACTGAAATTCGCGACGGGTGCAACTGCACCCGTCGCACCTTCCCACTCTGCCGGCTCCATTCGGAGCCGGCTTCCTCGTGGGAAGGGGTTTCCCGCTGGGCTGGCGGGCGGCCTTCTGGCGGTCGCCCGCCAGCCCAGCAGGAAACACAAAATCACCGCTGCGGTTTTCAGACCGCGGAGCGGTGTTCTGTCGGGGGAACTGGAGGCCGCCCGCGAGAGTTAGAATGACCCCCCTACTGTTTGTTTGTCTTTCGTGCCTGATCTTGACTCCTTGGCTCAGTGACACTGATAATAAAACTCATAACAAGAGCCCTAACTATAAACAAGGCAGCCATTTTAGAGGAAATAAATTATTAAATGGGCTTAGACAGAGCAAGCTAAGTAGGTTAAAAGTCACTAGGTGACGGGGGCACAAGTTTACAAGCCTACGGCTAAGCTAACTCCTGTTATCCCGTTAAAACAAACTTGGATTCACTACACAGTCTTTCTTACTCCCAGGAAAGGACGTAGCAGACAGCAGGGGAGGCACAGCAAAGCAGGATTCCAGCAAAGTACTTCAGAGTTCCAGCAGATTGGCAGTCCTTTCAGCACAGCAGTCCTTCTTCTTGGCAGCATATACTCAGGTCCAGAAGTGTACTCATTTGGTAGGGTCGGAAGTCCAGTTCTTACACCCAGTGACACCTTAGAAGTGGAGGTGACTTTGAAGAGGGGCTTTGAAGTCCACACAGGTCCTTCTTTTCTTGCTCTGGCTCAAGACACACTACTGGGAGTTATCCAGTTCTTTGTGTGGGGATTAGCACAGCCCTATTCAGGTGTAAGTGGCAGCTCCTCCTCTCCCATCTAAGTCAGGAAGGTCAATCAGTCTGGTGATGGGCCATCAAGATGTAAATGGCACACCACAGCTCCCTTTGTGTGTGACTGTCTTAGAGGGAATGCACAAAGCCCAGCTGTCATCCAACCCAGATGTGGATTGGAGGCATGCAGCAGGCACACAAGGCTTAAGAGCAGAAATATGACAACTTTCTAAAAGTCTGGCATTTTTTAAGTAGTAGTCATAAATCCAAATTTACCAGTCCGTAGGTACCAAACATGACAGCCCTACGTCTTCTCAAGCATGAATTATACTTAATGAAGGTATTATGAAATCCCCAATGATATCCTACAGGAGGGGTAGGCCTCACAGTAGTGAAAAACAAATTTAAGAGTTTTTCACTACTAGAACTTATAAAACTTAAAGGTATGTGTCCTGCCTTTTGCTTATACTGTGCCCTGCCAATGGGACTACCTTGGGCCTACCTTAGGGGTGTCTTATGTTAATAAAAGGAGAGTTTAAGACTTGCCAAGTGGTTTTGAATGGCAATCCAACATTGCAGTGAAACTGAACATACAGGTTCTGCAAAGGCAAGCCTGAGAAATGTTTATCAGGCTACTTAATTGGGTGGCACAATCATTCCTCCAGGCCCAATAGTAACATTTAGTTTACATACCCTGGCACCTATAGTGCACTTTACTAAGGGCTTACAAATAAATTAAATAGACCAGTTGTGGATACATCAATGGCACTGTGTTTTAGGGGAGTGAGCACATGCTCTTTCGCACTGGTTAACAGTAGTAAACTGCCCAGAGTCCTAAAGCCATTAAAAACAAGGTCAGAAAAAAGAGGAGGAGGAAGGCAAACACGTTTGGTTTAACCCTGACAAAAGAGCCATTTACAACACAACTCCCCCCCAACCTAAAGCCAGGGTAGACTAATTAATTCTTGGATGGACTTCCCTGCTTAGGCCGATAGAACCTCGACAGAGGCCCACTACTGCAGGGGTACTTGCCCAATCTATGCCTTTCTGAACCCAGTCGAATCCATATGTCAATACTCTCTGGGGCCACTAAACTGGCCCATGGTGAAACCCTCTCCTCATCTGTGGACCCCATCTATTCTACACCTAATTTTAATTTGCTCATAGATGCATCTCAGTAGGCAGATAGTACCACCGTGGTCAAAAAAGTGATGTGGCCTATTCCTCCCTTAGGATCAGACTTTTGTCAACAACCCAGGGAAAACTCTGTCCATAAGGACAATAACCAACAGATACCACTGACAGCTGTTCAGTGTCAAGAGCCAGACATCAGGCAGTGCAGGTTTCCCTGACCTCTGTGGTTTATCAGAGTGGGTGGGCAGTAGGCCTTGGTATCTTGCACCCTTATTCCACTCCGCCTCCCACCAGTTCTGGGGTGGTAGCCAGAAACTGGTCCTTCAACCAAGGGTCTGTACCCTTAGGCTGAACAGGGGACAGGAGTGGTTGTTCCCTCAGCTTGCCCCTACACCTGGGCTCTAGTACCCTCCGTTTGGGAGTGATACCCCCAGAAACCTGTCAGGATTGCCTGAGGGGCTGCCCCTCTCAGTTCTCCTGCTACCAGGGGCAGATCATTTCCCAGAATGCAGTCTAAGGGCATTTGGAGACTCACTATTACTTCCCTCTGGGTCACCTTCCCATCCCACTCCACAGTTACCAAGATATTAGGGTGTACTGCCTTGGGGATGCTAGTCTTTCCACTATCATGGTGTGGCTAGCCCCGGTGTCCCTCAGAGACAGTGACAGTGACTAAGGCCCTATTCACTTCCACCTGATGGAAGTGACAACTTCCACACGGAGGGATCACCATCTCACCCTCTGATTCTATTTCCTATCTAAGGGAGATTAAGACATGTTCCATCTCCCAGTCCCCTGCATTACCTCCCCCTAAGGCCACATGGGCCCCTCCTGTAGAGTTCTCATTGGTGGGTGGTTTCTTTGGACAGACAGAGTCCCACTGCTTGTGACCTAGTTGAGAACAATCAAAGCAACAGTGTTGGAAATGGGGTGCCTGGGGCCACTGCCCACCAGAACCTCCTCCTTCTTCTCTGAAGAGACATGGGAACCCTTTCCTTCCCTCTTAACCTGAGACTTGTCTGGGTCTCCCTTGACCTTCCACTCACTCTGCTGTGGGAAACCTAAGCCACCCTTCTAATGGTCACCCCCAGGTACTTTTTTGGACACTCTGGTGCTGACCCAGATTACTGCCTCCTCACCAAGCTTCCTGGGGTTGGTCAGCATGCTGTCAACCATGTGTGGGGGCAGCACTGTAATATAAGCTTCAAGCAGGTGCACCCTCATAATCAGGTTGTACAGCCCATCAAAGGCATCTACCTTGCTTCTCCTCACTCAGCCCTTCAGTGCCTTGCTAGAATAATCAAGGAAATCCACCCAGGTTTGTGTGGGAAGTTTGTGGCTCTTCCTAAATCTCTTGTGGTACTTCTCTGGAGTAAACCTAAACTTGCAGACGAGTATAGCCTTCATGGGAGTGTACTGTGGCTGATCCTCTGCTTCTAGTATTAGCAATGTGTCCCTCCCTACCCTAGACATATACCTCCACAAGCTAACCCCCCCATTACTCTTCAGGAGCCTTGTGCACTCTGAGAGAGACCTCACAGGCTTCAAATCACCTGTTTATGCCATCCCCCACCACATGGTTAGGCACTAACTCCTTTGGAATGCAAACCCTCTGCTCACCAGCAGACACTGTACGTATGCAGCCACCATCACTGCTGGACTCCTGGCCTTAATGTCCAGCTTCTTTAGGCTCAGCTAATGAGCCAACATGAGTTTCCTTTCTTCCATGGCCAATCTTTTTTTCTTCTTCTCCTAGTTTTTGGCCAGTCTTTTCTTCACTAGAGCCCTCCAGCTGGAATTTAGACAATTTCAATTTTATTTTCCTCTCCCCCGCCTATCCTCCAGATCTTTTTGGGACAGGTCTTTAGATGAGATGCTACTCCCCACCCTGGGTGGAAATTCCACTATATTGGCTTCTTCACCCAAGGGCAATCCCAGATCCTCCAGTGAATCCAGTTCCACGTCCTCATTTTTTATCACATCCTCTCCTTTGAGGTCACAGCTGCATCCTGGGCTTCCAACCAGGCCCTAGGAGCCTTTTGCAGCACCACCTTCTTGGTGAAGCCCCTCATGGAAATTCCAAACCCCTTGCAGAAGGTTTTGAGCTGGTTCACAGTGTACTTCCCCAGCTGGGACAACTCACATTCCATTGTTGCAGGTGCAAGTGAAGTACCTCTGGTCAGAGACATGGGTGGTCATTATGTACATGGCGGTGTGGCCCACCATGCCGGCGGTGGCGGGTAAACCCTCCAGCCAGCATGGCGGGCCACACGCCACATAATGAACACTATGAGGGCTGCCAATGGCGGCCCTCACTCACCACCAGGCTGCCTCTGTCAGGCAGCCTGGACCCGGTCGGGATCATTATCCGACAGGGCAGCGGTGCTGCCCCTCGGATAATGATTCCTAAGCCTCCAGCCTTTCCCTGGTGGGTTTTCCCCCCAGGGAAAGGCTTGCAGAAGGGGTGCACCAGGCACCGCTGGGGGCCCCTGCACTGCACATACACTTGGAATGGGCAGTGGAGGGGCCCCAGTACAGTGCCCCATCGCGCAGGTCACTGCCTGATTTTCGGGCAGTGATCTGCGTGACGGGCGCAGCTGCACCCGCCGCACAGAGGCATTGGCAGAGGCTCCATGTGGAGCCACCAGCAATGTCCTGGCCAGGCATTCCTGTGGGCCGGTGGCCAAAAACAATGTTTCTGCCCGCCGGCCCACAGGAATGTTCTTTTTGCAGCCAGTGGGGATCCGGGGTCGCAGGCGGTCAGTAGTTTGACAGCCAGCATGAACATGGCGGTTTCGACTGCCGTGTTCATAATGAGGGCCATGGTTTTAGAAAAAAGCAAATATATCAATCAGGGAGAATTAGAAAAATCTACAATGTCAATTAAAGAGAATAGGGAAAAAAACAGATGCCAATGAGGATCAGAGACAATTGATTCTAGGTGGTCTAGTAGTGCACACCACATCACTGTAAGTCACTGCACAAACACAAGTCCTATCCTCACATCGATCACCAATGTTAGCAATTGGGTCTCTAGATGGCAGATGTATGCAACCTGTTCAAGTAGGGACCACAATCCTTGTCAGGGTAGTCATACACACGACCTAAGTTAACCTGTGCTTGCTGTCTGGTAGCTTGGCACAGAGCAGTCAGGCTTAACTTAAGATTCAATGTGTAAAGTATTTCTGCATCACCTACATTACAGTATCAGAGGGAGACTTCACACCAGTTTAGAAAAATAGAGTAAAATAATGTCCCAGTAATTGTCATATAAGATGCCCCAAATTTCAATTTTATCTTTGGGAAGAGATCTTACATTGATCAAGTAAGTGTTTAGGGTTCTATTTTTTATTTCATTAGGGATATGACTTTTTAAGTGGCCAGAATTTGGACATTTATTAATCATGGCAAAAGAGCTGGGACCAATGGAAGGAGAGAATCCACAGGCAGAGCACAAATATGCGCTGCCTGAATCTGGGATCCAAGTAGGGGAGTGTATGCATTTAGGCAGTTGCCTGAATATAAGGGACTCTTTACTGTAGGAAATCAGCCTTAACAGTCCTGGGCGGGCATAAGAAGCATGACTAGTGCTGTTCACATCCTGGGTGTAGACGGACGAAGACAGGCTTGCCTTTGGCACACCTTTGGTGTGCCAGCAGCATGTGCTGCATGCTTGAATGCACATTACATAGAAGGAGGTAGGAGATGGCTCTGCCCCTTCTACACAACTATAGCAGGCAGGAGCAGAAGTGGAGCACTGTCTGACTCTGATTATTCTGCCATAAAATGTCTGCTTGAGTGTTCACAAAATTAAGTTCATACAGTGATAGTTTTGAAAATGATCACAAATGAGAAATCTCACCTTCCATTAAAGTGATTCAGTGCTTGAACATTAAAAACGATTTCCAAATTCAGCCGATGGTGACAGAACATTTTAAAACAAAGCAAAGTCAGCCCCCCCTTTCAAAAGATTCTAGCCCCCATTATGACATTGGCGGTAAAGGCCGCTTACTGCTGTGGTGATGGCCGCCAACATACCGTCACGGTGACGAACATCCTTTTGCCGTATTATGAGACACACACACCAAACCAACAGAATATTGCCACAAACGTATATCCGACAGCCCAAAGGTCAATGTTAAAGTGTGGGTACGAACACCCATAGAGTTACGCCAACAAAACAAAGCCCATCACATTATGACGCATGAATCACCACAGTGGACATTCACTGGCAGTAAACCATTGGCGTTACACACTGGCTTGCTAATAATGGCCACCCAAATACATAACAACACAATATTGGCCAAAATGAAAATCACACACCTGATATTCATAGACACACCACACATACCCACCCACAGCACTATAAAACACACACTCTCATTACCCACAACTCTTTACGAACACCAAAAATTACCACGAGACAGACACAAAAATCACAGAGACAACTACACACACACCACAAATACCCATTCATTTGTGACGCATCCCACATCCCACACTCTACCACCTTACTCAACACCTTCTGTACAATACACAGGTACAGCAAATATCCATTGCCAGGAAGATGGAGGATCGTGGACAGGGTGAATGCTGTGGGACAGCATCCAAAAACAAGGGACGACATCAGGAAGAGGTGGAATGACCTACGGGGAAGGTAAGTTTTGTGGCAGCAAGGTACCAGCTCGCCATCCAGAGGACTGTCAGTGGACCCCCACCTCCTACCCCACAGCTCATAGCATGGGAGTAGCAAGTCTTAGCAATCCTACATCCTGAGGGACGCACTGGAGGAGCTGGAGGACTGGACACTGGTGAGTCAATATTTACCACTTATCCCCTCATACCTGCATGCCATCTCACCCCTTCACCCTGACTCCCATCACTCCACTACATCCCACACAGTCCACCTACACATATGACTAACCCTAATGCCAAGCCCTGCATGCCATTCCAATGCATGTACAGCCCTCCCAGCCCTGCATGTACACCCATTACAAAAGCTTGCACAGCATGGAGAACTAACAATCACACAATACATCACCATATACAAACAAAGGTGGCAGGGAAACAGCAACAATAGAGGGGAAGCTAGGGATGCACAATATGTCACAGACATGAAGCATAATACACCACTTACATCCCCACAGGTACCCCAGCCAATCCTAGTGGCAAGGAGGTGCCACAGCAATCCAGTCCACCAACAGAAGATGCCCCCAGTGATGACAGTAACTCTGGACTTCAGGATGTGGATGAACTCCCTGGCCCATCAAGGACCACTGGTCAGTCGGACACCACAGCCCACTCACAGTCCACCACATTGCATCCCCCATCAGTATCCAACACCACAGCACCCACCCAACGTCCCCACACCTCTGTCCCCAAGACACACCAATAATCATGAGACAAGATGGGTCAGATCCTTTCCAACATGCAGGAGAACAAGTGGCTGCAGGCAGTACACCATCAGGAGATCAGGAAGGATTTGCAAGCCCTCAACACCACCATGGTCCCCATAGCAGGGGTGCTGGCAGATATGGCCAACATCATGACGGAATGGACTCCACTTCTGCTGCAGTTAGTGGACATGAGGCCCTGCCACAGGACCCATAAGCCACCAGCACCCCACCCCCTGCAGAAGGTGAATCATCCTGCAAATGTTTCTTGCGACCCAGGTAGAAGCCAGAGACACTTGCCAAGACCAAGACACCGCCAGGAAATTAGGCTCTCCTGATTGTCCCCCTGGTGTCGCACTCTGTCACCTTGTCTACTCTGAACTGCTTTTGCTACCCTTCATATGGCCCCTTGGACACGGGAGCTGTGCTACAAACAGACTGGACCAATACCCTGGACTTACCTCTACCATCACCCCATTCCATTGCACCTTACCGTCTATAATTTGCACTACAATAAACACCCTTGAACACAACATGAGTGATGGTGTTTTATGTTAGGAAAATGTGCAATTATGAAAACAGTCACATCTAGAGCAAATGATCTGAACACTGTGATAGCATACAAATGAAGACCTGTAGCTGTCTGTAGTCATCACGTCAGTACACAGTTGTTATAACACCAACATCTGCAAAATTAGAAGGCATAGGTGACAGTCAGTTGAGAAGCAAAGGAAGTGAATGCTATCCTGCTACAGCCACACAGAAAACATCGATAGTCAGATGAATGGTCAGTTACACTGTTTCATCTGTGTGTCATTGGATGCATTGACCTATGACTGATGTTCTGTTGTCCACATCCTCATTGTCTGCCTCCTCATCCTCACTGTCCTAAGGGTCCATTGCTGCCACAGGGGCATTTCCAATCTCCTCCTCCTGCAGATAAGCAACATGTCGTCTGAGGGCAGGGTTGTGCAACATGCAGCATGCTACTACTATCAAGCAGATCTTCTCGGGTGAGTAGCAGAGGGATCATCCTGTGGAGGCATCTGAACCTGGCCCTCAGGAGACCAAAGGTCCTTTCAATAATTCTTCTGGTTCGCCCATGTGCATCATTATACTGATTCTTAGCCCCTGTCCTGGCATTCTTCAAAGGTGTCAGGAGCCATGATAGGTTTGGGTAGCCAGAGTCACCTGCAAGTATTGAAGGACAAACATTAGCCTTACACAATGGTATGGGGTTAACTCCTGAAGGCATACACTGACATACATTGGGTGGGGACTCAGGCTCACCTATTAGCCACACCCTGTGCCTCTGTAGTTATTCCATCACATTTGGGATGCTACTATTCCTCAGGGCGAAGGCGTCATGCACTGACCCAGGATTTTTGGCAGTGATGTGGGAGATGTACTGGTCAGCCAGGCACACCATTTGCACATTGAGTAAGTGAAAACTCTTTTGATTCCTGAACACCTATTCATTGTGGCGGGGGGGACAAATGCAATATGCGTTCCGTCAATCGCCCAAATAATATTAGGTATATGTCCCATTGCATAGAATCCTGCCTTTACAATGGCCAAATCTTACACCTGGGGGAAAGAAATGTAGCTGCACATGTGTCTGACCAAGGCAGACAAAACCCTTGCCAGCACGATTGAGAACAATGGCTGTGACATTCCTGCTGCCAAGCCCACTGTCACTTGGAAAGAACCAGTTGCCAGGAAATGGAGCACAGATAGAACTTGCACAAGAGGGAGGATCCCAGTGGGATGACGGATAGCTGATATTAGATTAGGAACCAATGAGCATACAGCTCTTTGATTGTGGCCCTGCCCAGTTTATAGGTGAGTATTATGTGCCTCTCCTCTAGCCAAGTCCACAAGTGGCCTGTACACGAGGTCTTGTCTCCTCCTCCTATTCATACACAGTGGTAGGTATCTAAGGGACACAAGAGTGAGGAGGGGGTCACAATTTGAACATTGGAACCATCACCTCAGTGTACTTTGGGCACTAATGTGTTGGCACTATGGGAATGGCAATGTATGTGCAAATCATAGCAATGTCGCAGTTCATGATTATATGAATGTTGTTCACCACCATAAAATGGCAAACCCCTGTCCTGTATGTAAGGACAGGTGGAAGTGAGGTAACTCCACCGACATTGGGCATCATGGCGGAAGATAGTCTTGCACTGCCATGCTATTCCTCATTGGCTAATATGGGGCTCTATGGAGTACAGTGGCCAATGGGGATCACCGGCGGCAGTGACGGGGTACACCGCCATGGACGTGACTGCCATGTTCTATCTATGACCTCACTTGATTCCTGACTTTCCACAGGACATCACCTACACTACGTGTGCTGCTGTGACCTGTGTCTAGATCCTGCCATGTCCTGTGTGACTGGGAAAAGGGACCCTGCCTTCACTTCAGAGAAGTTGGAGCATTTGGTGGATGGGATCCTACCCCAGAATGGACAGCTGTATGGGCCTCCAGACCAACACGTGCGTACACCATGGGCACAATGCATGTGACAAGTTTGTATGGAGATGTGTGTGCAAGCCTCGTGTTATTTGTGGGGGTAGTATATCTGGTGGTAGTGTACATAGTGGGCGCCAGGTGATGTATGTACCAATGGAGATGGAAATGGGATTTGTGGGGCATATGTGTGATAGGCTGGATTGTATGTGTAATGGTGTCCTCCTGTCTGTATTACCTCGGCAGGTTAGGGTAATCAGAAGAAGGGATTGTGTGTGTCATCGCCAAGGACATGAGGACCCTGGGGTCTACAGCAGGTGGAGCACCCACTGTCGGAAAAGGTGGGAGGACCTGAGACGCTGGTCCCGGAAGACCACGGAGGCCCAACTGATGATGGCCTCCCAACGAGGGCAGGGTGCCCATTGGAACCTGTCCCCCCGATGGCACGCATATTGGCGGTGGCTTACCCAGAGCTGGATGGGCACTTGAGAGCATCACAGCAGCCACGGGGGGTGGGTACAGTGGATGTTACAACTATAATTGGTAGGTGGCATGGGATCCTGGTGGTGGGTGTCAGTGGGTGCCCCTTAATGCCAGGTCAGACATTGCAGCATGATCCAGTTCAAGGGCAATGGGTTTATTGCATAATCTGGTAACCTAGCTAGGTTGCATTCCATGTCAGACAAGGCTTACGGGGTCCCAGGAGGGCTGCAGTTGGCGGTGTTTGTCTCTCATCTTGCTGAGGTGCCTAGCCAATGGAATGCCAGGGTGATGCATGGCACTCAATCCTGATCCTTGTGTGACAATAATGTGTATGCCATCTGCTGTGTTGGTGCTGTAATTGACCCAGTGCTCCCTTTCTCTCTCTCCCACTTTTTTCTTCTGTCATCCTGTCCATGTGTACATTAGCATCATCTGGTGGAGAAGCAGGGGCACTGGTGACAGAGGGAGCTGCATCCCACAGGACCCAGGAGGCAGAGTCCACCGACACTGAGGGAACCAGTGGGATGGAGGGCGAGGGGAACACCACGGCAGAGAAAGAAGGTGACAACACTGACTCTGATTCCTCCTCCGATGGAAGCTCCCTGGTGGTGGCAGACACCTCTGTGACCACCCCAGCTATAGGTACAGCCACCACCTCGTACCAGCACCTCCCTCCCAGCAGCCCCTCACCAAGTTGCCCGTGCCCGCTCACCCATGAGGGTGGGCATCTCCTTCGCCCCAGGCACCTCCGTCCCTGCCCCAGTCAGCCCTGCTGCCCTGAGGAGGCTATTGACCTCCTGAGGTTCATCTCTGTAGACCAGAGGCTGGCTTCCCAGATGTAGCAATGCATTTCTGGAGGGCATAGATGGTGGATTGGCAGTCCAACAGAGATCGTTTGAGGCTCTGGCCTCCTCTCTGATGGCAGCCATCGCCCCTGTTCCTACTGTCCCCCCTCCAACTACAACTTTCCAGTCATATTCTCCTCAACCCCAACCCATTCCATGAACACATAAAGACAAGTATGCAAACAAAACATCACACAAGAGTGCCACAGAAAAACACAGGCAGCACACTTCAGGTCACAAGCACTCACACAAACAACAGACAGTTGCACATACAACAACATCCACTGCCTTAACTGTCTCCCCCTCCTCCTCCCTCACAGACCCCTCTGCACTCACACCTGCATGCACTGCATCAACCACCACCACCATCACCACACCAAGCAGCACACACACCTCACCTACAGACACCTCCACAACATCCATCCATGCATCCCCTGTGTCCTCTCCCACCCTGTCTGCCCCCCTACTAAGAGACACAAACGCATGCACTCAGACTCCCAACAGCCATCCACTTCACATCAGCACACTGCCCATGTACCTGCACCCAAGTCCAACAGATGTACATCTCCAACAACCACTCCCTCAACCTCCACTCCCATCCCTCCTCCCTCATCCTGTGCCACCGTCCCTATGAAGCTTTTCCTTGCCCAACTTGACCTCTTCCCTACCCCCCGTCCTGCCCGTAAGAGCAGGGTCCCAATGACCCAGCCCAGCACCTCAGTCAAACAGTCAACAGGGTCAGTGGAGGCACCTCCTAGTCGTGGAGGCAGGAAAGGGAAGGATCTCACTCCACCACCCAAGAAAGGGAAGCATCCTGCTCCACCACCCAAGGAAACGAAGGATCTCACTCCACCACCCAAGAAAGGGAAGGATCCTGCTCCACCACCCAGGAAAGGGAAGGATCCCACTCCACCACCCAAGAAAGGGAAAGATCCCACTCCCCAACTAAGAGAGGCAAGATGCCCCCTCCAACAGCAGTAGGCAAGGGGCCCTCACCTCCAGCAGAGGCTGGCAAGGTTACACCTCCAAAAGCAGGGTGCAAGGAGCCCTCACCTCCAGCTGGGACACAGGAGCTCTTACCTCCGACACAGCAGCCCTCACCTCCAGCTGGGACAGAGCAGTCCTCAACTCCAGCTGGAACACAACAGGCCACACCTACAGGTAGGACACAGCAGCCCTCACCTTCAGCAGAGGGCATGTAGCCCACCCTCCAAGTACTGTTCTACAAGGAGCCCCCTGCAGAACCAGTGGGCAAGTTCCCCACCTCAGGGACTGTGACCTTGCACTCCCCAGCAAAGTGAAATGGGCATGGAGCCCCCTCTAGAACCAGTGGGAAAGTTCCCCACATGAGAGCCTGTGATCTTGCACTCCCCAGCAAAGGAAAATGGGCATGGAGCCCCCTCCAGAACCAGTGGGCAAGTTCCCCACTTCAGCTGAGGTGCCCCCAACCCCCCTTACCCCTGCGGAAAATGCCCTTTTCCAACATGATTGCCCTGCACAGTGTAGTGCGGTTATTTTTAGGGAACAAATTGGGGCTTGAACTGTGCCCTGTGGCCAGGAGTGCCTTTGTACTTTGGACTGGCCATTTGCCCTTTCTGAACATTTACTCCAATTTCTTTTATCACATGGACAATATGGTGGCTGTTGGCATCACATAACAATATCAGTTATGCCTATATGTTGTACTGGCATTATTGTGACGTGGGTCCTGTGACATTGGTTTGACTCTGTAGCTGGTTGTGTCTATGGTGTGTGTGTGTGAATGGTGTGTGTTGTGCGTGTGTGTGTCACTCTCCTTTACCTCCCTTCCTCACTCGTGTGGTAGACGGCTGTACTCAACGTCATCGTCTTCATCAGTGTCGGTGTTCCAGGTGGAGAATGGCATAGATGAGCATCGGGAAGACTTGAAGTTCCGGTTCCATGGCAGTGTTGATCTTCTCTGTGTCTCTGATGGTGAGTCTTTCCTCTTCTGTGTTCTGTTTCCACCAGGCTTTTGATGGCGTTGATACCGCCCGGAAATTGTGGCCGTTTGCTGTGCAATAATATGGTGGGTGGTACCTTGTCTTCCGTCTGGCTGTTGATGGCTACCGCCGTGGTCAGTGGTGTTAACGCCCTGATAGTTGGTGTGATACATTGGCTGTCTATGGGAGGGATCACCACCATGGTCATAATTTGGCTGTAATTACCACCAGCCAATGTCATAATGACCACCTTAGTGCCTGAAATTAAAACTGGTAGGTGGAGAGGTTAAAAGCAGCAAGCAGCCAAAATCATTGTGTTGACGAAGACCATCGCATCTGCGCTTGTGTACATGTTATGAAGAAGGAGGTAGGAGATAGCCTTGACCCTTCTAAACAACTAGATCGAGCAGGAGTTGAAGAGGAGTTCCGACTGACTCCGATTATTCTGTCCTAAAATGTGTGCTTGTGTGGTCACAAATTTAAGTTCATAAAGTGGCAGTTTTGAAAATGAACACAAATCACAAATAAAATGTCAGCCCTTTAAAGTGACTCAGGTGGTCATTATGAACTCAGCGGGAAAATCCACTGAGTTCAGCGCTGGCGGTCAACAAAAGATCGCCAGTGCGCAGAACACGCCGCCGGCCACATAATGAACATTCAGCTGGGCCGACCAGCTGAATGCAGGGTCTGAACATTGAAGCCAGCTCCAAATGGACCCGGCGGCAATGTAGCAGTGCGGCACCTGTCGTGCATTTCACTGTCCATAAATTGGGCAGTGAAATGCACGACAGGGCTGTGCATTGGGGCCCCTGCACTGCCCATGCACCCATTCCGCCAGCCTTTCCCTAACGGGGTAAACTGCCAGGGAAAGGCTGTTGGATCCTGAAACATTAGCCGGCAGGCAGCGCTGCCCTGTCGGATATGTAACTCCACCATCATCAGGCTGCCTGGTGGGGGCGGAGTTAAAAAAGTGGCAGTTCTGCCACATTTAATATATGGCGGTCTGGTAATTACTGCCATGTTCGTAATGAAGGCCTTAGTGCTTGAACCTTAAAACATTAAAAACTATTTCCAAATTTAGCTGACGGCAACAGAACATTTTACAACAAAGCAAATCTCAGCCACCCTGAAAAATGTCAATGCTGAAAATAAAAGTGCTAAGCAGAGACATAGGCAGCAGAAAGCAGCCAAAGTTGTTGCACTTACTAATACCAGTGCATCTGCGCTTGTGTGCACATTATATAGGAGATAGCCCTGCCCCTTCTAAAAAACTGGAGCGGGGGGTAGGAAAGGAAGCAGGGCTACAACTAACTTTGATGATACCACCATAAAATGTCTGCTCGTGTAATCCCAAAATTAAGTTCATGGAGTGCCAGTTTAGAACATTATAACAAATTCAATCTCAGGCTCCCTTTAAAGTGATTCAGTGCTTGAACATTAAAACATTAAAAACTATTTCTAAAATCAGCCGATGGTGACAGTTAGAATGATTTAAATCAAAGAAAATCTCAGCTCCCCCCCTTAAAAGTTTCAATGCCTAAAATTAAAAGCACTAGCCGAGATGTAAAAAGTAGCAAGCAGCCAAAATAGTTGCGCTTACTAAGACCTAGCCATGTTATAATTCTACTCACAGTATGATTTATTTTTGTTTAAGCTTATGAAACAATTGCTTTACAATGTCTATAGAGACCAGATTTAGATTGCCTCTAGTAAATCTTTTTTTACATTCCCACTGGGTAAAGATTTTGATGGATGACCTAAAGATTTGCAATCCCTTTACTATAAGTTCCTACTTGTATGCTTACTCACCTCATTGAATAAATGTACCTTTTATTATGACTTTTTAGAATTTGAAAATTGTTTTAACTATTGATTCTTCCTTGTTATTGTGCCCACTCCTGCTCTACTGGATTCTTTTTAAGGGACTCATTAAGTTTCCATTCACATAGAATGGATTCTGTAGAATCAATTCTTACTATATATTAAAGCATGAGTAGTTTGTTACTGAAATTATTTCCATTTTTCAATTTCCTACAGCTTGGCCGATCATATATTAACAACAATTAAAGGGTGTTATTGAATGTAAAAAAATGAAAGGCGCATTGCTTGCAGAATTTTCAAACAGGCTGTCTCTGCCTATTACACTAATCAAGTAGGCTCCAGAATTCAAGTTATTTGGGGATTGTGTTCCCTAGAGTGGATTTTAACCATCAATCTGCCTTGTTCACATCTTTTGAACCACCTAAGACTGCAAAGGAGGGTCAAAGAAGTGCGGGCTGTCACAGTTAATGAGATTGGCAGTCGAAAAGTATATCAAAATGGAGTGTGCTAGAAGTCAACTTTGGTTGTTTGAAGGTGGAAAAACATGACTGGTTGAAACAGTTGGTTGTTTCAGCAACTTTAGCAATTTTATTGGCTGCTATTAGGGACATCATCAAAATTGGTCTCTGCATTTATAATTATACCCAATTGGCTTGACTGAAAAGCTAGGGTGCTTGTTGTTTTGTATATGGCGAACAAGGTAAAGAGGTATCAGGAATCCAGTAGCAGTCTTTATGACATAGCAGAACCCTGCCCATGATTTTCCAGCCATCATCCTGTCCCTGTTAATGAATCCAGATCCAGAAAATTGACTGTCTGCATGGATACCTACAACCAGTGCTTAATTTGTAAAATATTAAGTGCCAGGCCCAGTTTTGCACTTTATGTATTTTTACTCTACCACCAGACACTCCCTGTCCCTTTATCCCACTTTTTCAGGTTCTTGCTTTTACCCTTTCATCATACTTTTTCCATCTTTCTCTTCCTCCTTTTCCCTCTTGTGTGTTTTTCCTCTCTTCCTCTGAGTCAAAGCTTGTGGAGTTAAAATATGTGCCGATCACCAGAAACAAGTGCTAATGTACCACCATCTGCAACTACTAACTAAAATTAAGCATTGCTTACAACTATCTTCTGCTGAAAGAAAAAAAACATTAACCCCCTATCTATAACCAGGAAGGTTTAAAAATGAAACATACAAAACATAACATAGTTGTTAGGGAAACAACTGTTCCAACCCTCCTTGGAGTGACACAAAGAAAACACAAACACCAGGCAAGATGAAATGTTTGTTGAGATACCAAGGTTTGTTGGCAGGCCAAGGCAGAAGGCAGATGCACATCCCAATGTTCCCCCTTACAAAAAAGCATCTTCTGCCATGAGTAATTTAAGTCAGGAAGTTATATATGTTTAAAAGTGCTGTCACAGCAAAACCCGAAAAGGGAACATAGCCCAAACATGGTCAAGCATATACAATATAGAAATGCTGCATATACACAAACTTCAAGACCACAGAGTAAAATTATACATAATGTAGTGCGGGCAAATCAAGTGAACAGACAACAGGTGGACTGATTGCAGGCAGAAGGAAGCTGTGACCTTGCTTGTAGGTTGGACTGACGTGATTACCGTAGTGTATAGGACAGAGCTAAACTCATCATGGCTTTGAGAGGTTTGTGTGCATAGCTAGCGTAGGTGTAAGAAAGGTCAGCAGGGAAGCCTTGGGGCAGTGCTGAAATAGTAATGTGAATGAGGGGAACCATTCTGTGAATGAGGGGGGGTGGTGTCAGAAGATTACCCATTAAATCAAACTTCCACAGGAGCAGATGCCTTTTACCCAACTCCCTCCATCAGATGCGTATTCAGACTTTAACTGATTATCTGAACCCTGCGTCCACTAGTGGGAAAGGGCAATGGGAATAGAAAAAGAGAGACCGCCTCCAGGTCCAGTTCTAGCTTGTGTTTCCCACTTGAAGATAGGATATTCAGAGTGTGTCTCTGAAAACCTGCACCTTTCTTCTTATTGGGATTTCTTTAAAGGAAGGACCTGCAGTCGTGTGATAAGAGCATAGATATCTATATTCCTACTGCGTATTCAACTGTTCAGCCATTCACATTCACCTAATTCTATTGTTCTCCTAACCTGGATCTTTTGAGAGACTAGCCTCTCTCTAGCAGAACAATGTTAACTTAATATCGTCTTTTCTCTATGAGTCAGAGTGTTCAAAAGTTCACAAATATACAAACTACTAATGTCTTTACAGGAAACAAAAACTCCTTCTCAAGGTTCAATTTTGTCAATCACAGTCTCTAGGAATTAGTCTGAGTACTGGAATTTTATCTCTAAGACCGACACGTCTGCAAAGCAAAGAGTTCTTGAATATATATGTACATATATATATTGGGAAGTCTGGAAACCATACAAAAGGATTCCTTACTACAGCTGCTTGAAGTTCTGTTAAGCCAAAACAAATTCTCCTCAGAAAGCTGATATCCAGTTGTTGGAAGAAGGTAATTCACAATCAGCATGGGGTGGTAGAATACCCCTCTTGCATCCCTTGCTCTTCTTCACAAAGTATTATATTAGGAAAATCCTTTATTTTCTTTCTTGAGGGAGGTGGGTCACGCTTTTCATAAATTAACACCAAAGCACAACTTACTCTGTAGCATGATGAACCAAGACCCTTTCAGGACAGCTTCAGAGGCAACAGGAATGGAGAATCCTGTCATAAAACAGCACACACAAAAGCCTCAAGACTGCTGACAACTTTATAATATAGTCAGAAATGTTTTCATCTGTCCACAGCAGTGCTGCTTAAGATGCTGGGAGAGGCAACCTAAACCCCACAGAAATAGGCCACCCCATCAATACCTCATGGAAGGAAAAAAGAGATGTTCTAGATGGTGTTGCCCTTATCACATTCATCACTAAAGGCAGTGTATCAGGCCATTTCAGGCCACTTAGATCAGAGTTCTTTCTGATAACCTATTTTGTATTGTGGTAAGGGGCATGCAGTTTCCACTCTATTGCCAAACATTCACAAATCTTTTGCACAACTGCAGCCACAAATTCACCCCCCTGCTGCTAGTTATGCCCTGGGTGACCCTAAACAAAGGTATGATATTTTTCATCAAGCATTGCACAACAGCTGTCACATCATTCTTTCTTGTGGGAAACACCTCCACCCATTTTGAAAATTGATCCACACACACCAGCAAATATTTGAATCCATTGACTGGGGGCATATAGACAAAATGTATTTTGACGTTGGCAAAGGAACCCTATGGTACTGGCAAGTGACCATGTATAGCAGGGGACCGGCCTTTAGTATATTGGGCACAGGCTGGACATTGGGAATAGAATTGTGCAGTGTAAGCTGTTATCCCTGCTGCAAACTATTCTTGTCTAATTTGCTCATTCATACCCCCTTGTGCCATGTTAGTGGGTCAATGAGAAAGTCTTGTAAGTTTGAAGGAACATACTGTGTGGAGCCACAGGTCTCCCATCCCAGTGGACCCACAATCCCTCATCATTTTGCTCACAACCAGCATCAATCCACACTCTTTCCTCACCTGTGTAACATACCAGTGTGCTTCCTTCACATCCGCTAGCAACAATTGTCTCTAAATGAGCTGCATTTCTGGAACTTTTTTTGCCATTAGAGGCACAATCTATACTGGCTGTAACATGCTCTCTCTTGCTATTGTGTCAGCCATGGTGTTTCCTCTGGCTATATTGGTATTGGCTCCTGTATGGGCCTCGCATTTTATGACCGCTATGCTGTTAGATAGGTGTATTGCTTTTAATAAATTCTTTACTAAAAGGCCATTTTGAATGGGGCAACCTGCTGCTGTTATGAAACCACAATACTGCCAAAGCTTGCAAAATCATGGACAACACCAAAGGCACGACGTGAGTCAGTATACATGTTAACAGATTTACCCTCTGGTAGGATGCATGCTCTTGTTACAGCACACAGATCAGCTTGCTGGGTAGATATGCCAGGGGGCAGAGCTGCACATTCAATGATGGTGTCTACTATTGTTATGGCATACCCTGCTCTGTACTCAGTGTCTGTTAGTCTGCTGGAGTAACCATCAGTGTACCACTCATAGTCTGCCTTTTCTAATGGTGTCTGTTATAAATCTGGTCTGGGTGTGGTGCATGTTTCTACATCCTTAACACATTCATGGTCAGGGGTCTCATCAGAATCACCTACCGCAGGTAATTATGTTGCCAAATTAACAGGTGGGCATTATTTAACGGTGATATTAGTGTTAGACAACAACGTGACCTCATAACCTGTGCGCCTGGCTTTGTTGCTGCTGATGACAACAATAACTTAACCAAATGTGGCACATGAACAATACAAGGGTAGTCCATCACAATGGGAGCAGTACTCTCTACCATCACAGTAGCTGTGGCCAATGCTTTCAAACAAGCTGGATGCTCAGTCACTGCTGAAGGCAACGTCACAGAGTAATATGCCACATGCCTTTTTCACAGAGCCATGCTGCTATATAAGCACACCATTTGAAATGCCATTTTGCTCTGACACATAGAGATGGAAAGACAGTTTGAAATCAGGCAGCCCCAATGCTGGTGCAGTACACAATGTCCCTTTCAGTTTCTTGAAATATTCTGCAAGTTCATTAGTCCATAAAATGTTGTTGGGTGCATCTTGTAGTGAGCATTTCCTCAAAACTGCATCATAGGATCTATACTCAAGGACCCTCTGGTGGCAGTAGTTCATTATCCCCAGGAAGGACATAATTCCTTTCTTGGTGGATGGAGGCTACATGCTTTGAATAATTGCTATTCTGTCAGTGTGTACCTTTGAATACCATATAACCCAGATAAGTCACCTCTTTTTGGGAACACTGACATTTTGACAATGAGGCTTTGTGTCCTCTGTCCCCGAGGTGATTCAGCAGAGCTACAGTGTATTTTTTACAAGCCTCAAGTGAAGGAGATGCCACGAGGAGATCATCAGCGTTCTGCAAGTTGACACCACTGCCTTCCAGGTGTAGACTGTCCAGGTCTCTCTTTACTGGCTGTGAAAAGACCCTGAGACTCTCTCCGAAGCCTTGGGCGAGTCTTGTGAAAGTGTACTGGGTATCTTTTATTGAGAAGGCAAAGATGTACTGACTCTCTGGATGGACTCTAATACTGAAAAACGCACTTGAGAGATCTCTAACCAAAAAGTACTCTGTTTCTGCAGGTATCGAAGATAATATAGTATTGGTGTCAGGCACAACTGGTGCTAAGGGAACCACAATGTTGTTTATCTGGTGTAAATCCTGCATGAATCTATACTGCCCTGTGTTGCCCTTGGGCAATGGAATTATTGGACTCTTACAGGGGGTATTTGTCTTTTTAATTATACCCTATGGTAAGAGACTCAATCACAGGTTTTATTCCCTCCTCTGCCTGAGGTGACAGTCTATACTGACACACATAGGTAGTTATGCATTTTCCTTAAGAGTCACTTTATGAGGAGAGCATGCTTTTAACAATCCTGCCTCATTTTTGTGTTTTGCCCAAACCTCTGAGTTCACTTGTTCTAGAACCTTGTTTTTAGTCATCTGTAAAGCCATATTCCCTTCAAACTTGTCAAAAAATGCAGCCCAGCCATTTCTGAGCATAGACAATGTCCAACACCATCCTTCTCCATCTCCCAACACAGACACAACTCCCCAAGGAAATGAAAAATCCTTAGTTTTTGGTAAGTCCCAGAGATGTTTGACCATGGGGTCCAAGCCTTTAGGGTAGATGCCTGGTGCTAAAGCTATGGACATGTGTGGTTCTGAAGATGGCACTTGAAATAACCTCTCTTCCTGTGGTCCTAGCTCAATCCTCACAGTACACCCATCTTTGCCTACATACAATGTGTCTTCGTGCAACTCCATTGTCCAGTACAAATATTTGTCTGCCATGTAGGCATACTATTCAGGCACTGGGCCTGTACATAAATGCTGCAGTTCAGGGTATGGGCCCAGGTACTAATGCCAACTGCACTAACTTAGTCACTTAGGGCCAGATGTACCAAAGGGGTTTATCCATTCTGTGTCTATGGGAAAATGTGTTAGTACATATGGGTCTAAGTCACTCTCAATGTCAGGGCTGTATTTAAACAGCTCTTGAAACATGTCATTGTAGAAATCTCCCTGTAGCGGAGTCCATTAGTAGCGTGTTGGAGAGAGAGAGAAAAGACAGGGTTTGGACATAACATGGAATTCTCAATTTGCAAGCCGGAAGCGCTCAATTAGCTAATTCTAACCTGTCCTCAGGTACTTGTAAGTAAATCCCATTTTGTGAAAAATATAATGGTGCATGCAATTTACAGAGGAGGTCTCGACCCAGCAAATTAATCGGTACATCTGATGACAGGAGAAACTGCTGGGTCATTGTGAAATCCTCAACAGAAACTGGTAGGGGTCTGATAACTCTTCATGCATCATTATTCCATTTACAGTAGTTACTGTTTCGCCACTACTGGCACTCAGCTTGTTTCTTACTGCTGAGATAGTTACACCACTATCTATAGGGAAATCAGTTTCTCTATCTCCTACCTTAATTGGAAACATGGGATTCTCTTCCTGTGTGTCAGATGCCTTCATCATAAAGCTCTGGGCTCGTTGTTTTTCTGCTGCTTGGGTCATCTCTCTTTCGGCATAATCCTATGCCGATCCATGTTGTTCCGGAAAAGGGTTCCTCAGGGAGTGCTGTGTTTGCTTGATGTCTCTAGGCATGGGTGTTGCTGATGGCTGGACCTCATCCCTGAAAAACCTGTACTACCTGCTGCTTCTATCTTTTCTCTCATACCTGTCATTTCTGTCATTTCTATCTCTTCTACCTCTATTACTTTTACAATTTCGGCCCCAGTGCCAATACCTCTGGCGACATAGCACTGAACACTACTCTTGCCTCTTCTCAGGTATCCTTGCCCCTCATCCTGTCTATGCTGCGCCCCCGATTGTACATTCGCTCTGGCTCCTCTCTTTGTACTTGCTGCAACATCATCCCAGTGTCAGTTTTAGATGAGTCTTCTTTACGTTGAAAATACCATCCCTTTACATAGTTGCCAGATGCGTGCACACCTCTTGATATCTTTTAGTAGACCAATCAGTGTGGCACAGATTACAACTGTGGGCCACAGATGCTAATAATCCATTCACAGGTGTCTGAGTAGCCAATAATTTATGTGCCTCTGTCTTGCGCTGTACCCTGTACCCCTGCACTATCATCCCATGCTTCATTGAATCTTAGGATAAAATCAGCCACTGACTCGCCTGACTTCTCCAACATGTCTGTAACTTGAGAAGAATCATCACGTTTCACTGCTAAGCCATTTATTGTGTCCCTAACAGACTTTAACCATTTCAACAATCGATTTTCTGTGACATCCATATTATTAGTCAGCACTGTCCAATCTCTTTCCTGTGGAATTTGAAACACACTCTTTACCAAAGACCATCTGCTGCCAGACCCTAGTATTAGTAACATTTCTTGATCTCTGGTAAGTGGGGTATAACCAATGTGTTAGACCTGAAAGCCTTAGGGTGGTAACCCCTAACTTTTTGCCTGTGTGCCTACCTCCACTTTTGAGATACTGTTTTTGCTGGTTTTTAGACTGCACACTTTGCCACTGCTAACCAGTGCTAAAGTGCATATGCTTTCTCCCTTTAAACATGGTAACATTGGCCAGAACTCTAATGGAGGTATTTACCCGTGTAGGATTCCCAAAGGAGATAGTGTCTGACAGAGGCACTAACTTCATGTCCGTATACATGAAGTCCATGTGGGATGTGTGTGGTGTGACCTACAAGTTCACAGGCCAAGTTCCAGGCCAAGATTGAAACTAACAAAGCCTGGCAACCACCTAGAACACAAACCGAGGTGAGGGCCTTCTTGGGCCTCACTGGCTATTACCGCAGATTTGTCGAGGGCTCTGGAACCATGGTAACACCCTTGACAGAACTCACATCCAAAAAGCAACCTAGGTTGGTGAATTGGACAGAGGCTTGTCAGAAAGCCTTCAACTCCCTGAAGGAAGCCATGTGCACGGCCCCCATGCTCTAGGCTCCTGATTACTAAAAGGAATTTATCATTCAGACAGACGCTTCAGAACATGGCATAGGGACGGTCCTAGCACAGCTAAGTGAGGAGGGCCTAGACCAACCGGTAGTCTTTATTAGCAGAAGACTATCACCACGGGAACAGAGGTGGAGTGCTATTGAAAGAGAAGCATTTGCTGTAGTCTGGGCACTGAAGAAGCTGAGACCATACCTATTTGGGACTCACTTCTGGGTTCAGACAGACCACAAGCCGTTCCTATGGCTCATGTAGGTGAGGGGTGAAAATCCTAAACTCTTGAGGTGGTCCATTTCCCTACAAGGGATGGACTTTACGGAGGAGCCTCACCCGGGGATTGACCACGCCAACGCTGATGGTCTCTCCAAGTACTTCCGCCTTAGCGATGAGAGCTCCCAGAAGGTTGGGTAGCTCTCCCCAATTTCAGCTGGGGGAACACATGTTAGACCTGACAGCCTTCGGGTGGTCACCCCTAACTTTTTCCCTGCCTCCCTCCACTTTTGAGATACTGTTTTTGCTGGCTTTTAGACTCTGCACACTTTACCACTGCTAACCAGTGCTAAAGTGCATATGCTCTCTCCCTTTAAACATGGTAATATTGGATCATACCAAATTGAGCTACTTGATTTACTTATAAGTTCCTAGTAGAGTGCACTATATGTGCCTAGGGCCTGTAGATTAAATGCTACTGGTGGACATGCAACACTGATTGTGCCACCCACTTCAGTAGTCCCTTAACCTTGTCTCAGGCCTGCCATTGCAAGGCCTGTATGCAGTTTCACTGCCAATTCGACTTGGCATTTAAAAGTGCTTGCCAAGCCTAAAACTCCCCTTTTTCTACATATAAGTCACCCCTAAAGTGTGCCATGGGTAACCCCTACGGCAGGATGCTGTGGTGGCAAAAGGCAGGACATATACCTATGTAGTTTACATGTCCTGGTAGTGTAAAACTCCTAATTTAATTTTTACACTGCTGTGAGGCTTGCTCCCTTCATAGGCTAACATTGAGGCTGCTGTCATACATTGTTTGAGTGTAGCTGCTGATCTGAAAGGAGTAGGAAGGTCATATTTAGTATGGCCAGAATGGTAATACAAAATCCTGCTGACTGGTGAAGTTGGATTTAATATTACTATTTTCAAAATGCCACTTTTAGAAAGTGAGCATTTCTCTGCAATAAATCCTTCTGTGCCTTACAATCCACGTCTGGCTGGGCTTAGTTGACATCTCCCTTGTGCATTTACTCCGACACACCCCAAACACAGATACTCGGCCTCATTTGCATACATTTGCATTTTGAATGGGTCTTCCTGGGCTGGGAGGGTGGAGGGTCTGACACTTGCATGTCAAAGGACAGATGCCTGCCCTCACACAAAGGACTGCCACACCCCCTACTGGGACCCTGGCTGACAGGATTGACTGAAAGGGGACCTTGTGCACTTCAAACCACTCTTTGAAGTCTTCCCCACTTCAAAAGGCACATTTGGGTATTTAAATGTTTAAATAGGGCCTCTGCTCCTACCAACTCAGGCACTTCCTGGAGAAGAGAACCTGCACCAGAACCTGCATCTTGCCAAGAAGACCTTCCTGGCTGCTCAAAGGACTCACCTGTCTGCTTTCTATAAAGGACTGCTGCCTTGCTGTTGCCCTGCTGCCTTGCTGTTCTCTGGCTGTGGTGAAGAAGTGCTCTCCAAGGGCTTGGATAGAGCTTGCCTCCTGTTCCCTGAAGTACCAGGACCAAAAAGACTTCATCTCTGCAAGAAGGACTCCTTGTGCGGCAAAAATCGAAGCACGTCCTGCCAGAAACAAAGCACAGACTCCATCACAGTGAAAATTTCACCGCACTCCGAACCGGAATGACACAGCCCGACTTCACAACAAGAAGATCGACGCAGCGTAGCGACCAGAAATTCAACGCACAGCCTCACCGGATCGACGCACAGCCGAGCCGGAATGATGCAGCCCAACTTCCAGAGAGGAATCGAGGCAGCGCCTGCTGTGCGGTAGAGAATTCGATGCAACGCCTACCGGATTGACGCAGCTCCTGTGACTTCGTCCTGGCAGCGCCGGGAATCCACGCATTGTCCCCAGGGCATCTGAAAACTCTGCAACCCAAAGAGGATCCATGATAAAGCACCGGAAATCGACGCCCAGCCGCCTCTGCGGAAAAACTAAACGACGCATCGCCATGTGCGGCCCAAGAAATAGACGCACACCCCCTTTGTTTCCACGTATCTCCTCCTCTGCTGCCCTTTGTAGAGATTTTTCATGCGAACCATGTATTTTGTGCTTGAAAGAGACTTTGTTTGCTGTAAAAACACTTAGGACACTTTGGCCCTCATTACGACTTCGTTGGTCTTTCTGAAAGACCGCCGAAGCCGTGGGCGCGACTATACCACCAGTGCTGGTGGTATATGGGGCTCCCTATTTTGACTTTTCCGCTGGCCCAGCGGAAAAGTCACATCAACATTGCAGCTGGCTCATAATAGAGTCGGCGGCAATGTTGATGTGCAGCGGGTGCAGAAGCAGCCGTCGCTCATTTCACTGCCCAAAATTCGGGCAGTGAAATGAGTAATGGGGCTGTGCCTGGGGGCCCCTGCACTGCCCATGCCAAGTGCAAGGGCAGTGTAGGGGCCCCCAGGGGCATCCCAAGTCCCCCCAACCACCAGCTTTTCCATGGCGGTGTTTCCCGCCATGGACATGCTGGCTGTTGGGGACTCATAATCACCAGGGCAGAGGTGCTTGCACCGCTGCCCTGGGGATTATGACCGCCAGGCTGAAGCCTGGCGGTATGTTGGCGGGGCCGGCAGTATGGCCGTAGCTAAAGCACCACAGTCATAATACACTGGTGGTACACCATCAGCCTGTTGGCGGTGTAACCGCCAGCTTACCGCCAGCCGCCAGGGTCGTAATGAGGCCCTGTATATCAATTTTCTGTGATATCTCAACAAATACTTATTGCATTTTTAATCGTTTTAACCTGCATTTATCCAGATAAATATTATATAATTTTCTAAACACTATGGTGGTCATTACAACCCTGGCGGACGGTGTTAAAGCGGCTGTAAAACCGCCAACAGGCCGGCGGTAAATATTTTGCAATTACGACCGTGGCGGAAACCGCCAACAAAGACAGCCACTTTAACACTCCGACCGCCACGGCGGTACAAACAAACAGCGCGGCGGTCACCGCCAACAGACAGGCGGGAGACAATGTACCGGCCACACTATTATGACAGGCCAATCCGCCACCTTTTCCGGGGCGGATTCACCGCGGATAAAAACACGGCAGAAACAGGCATTTCGAAGGGAAAACACTCACCTCTACACACTCCACGAAGAACGATGACACCATTGAGCCGGAACTCCATATTCTTCCAGGAGCACCGGCGGCGAAGACCACGGTGAGTACTGCACCTACGACATAGGGGAGAGGGGAGGCAAAAAACAGGGACACACACGCAACACCCCAACCCCCACCCCCACCCCCACCCTCACCCACTACAACACACACACACCAATGCAAATCCAAACATTACAGTAACACCCCCCAAATCCCCCGGAAGAATGCAAAGACAAAAGGAAATGAGTGTAACCATTGTAATATATCAAAATAGAACAAGCAAAAATATACATATATACACTATTAACAAAATATACACCACGAATAGTAGTCCAGGTAATGCACCATTCATAGTCTGTGGACCACTGGGCCCAAAATGCATGGGCGAGGCCCACACAAGATACCCGAACATGATGGAGAGAACACTGCAGGGGCATCAGATAGAAACACAACAGGCACCTCAGAGGGAAGGGAAGGGGGGGCACCTCAGCCGGATGAGTGCACAACGCCAGATCCACGAGGGGGCTCAAAGCCCATTTGATGTATCCTGGGGAGTGCAAAGCACAAGTCTCTACAGTGGGTGGGTTGCCCACTGTTCAATCCTGGGGAGTGCAAAGCCACAGTCTAACAAGCCACTACAGTGGGTGGTTTTCCCACTGTTCAATCCTGGGGAGTGCAAAGCCACAGTCTCTCAAGTCTCTACAGTGGGTGGGTTGCCCACTGTTCAATCCTGGGGAATGCAAAGCCACAGTCTCACAAGTCTCTACAGTGGGTGGTTTGCCCACTGTTCAATCCTGGGGAGTGCAAAGCCACAGTCTCACAAGTATCTACAGTGGGTGCTTTGCCCACTGTTCAATCCTGGGGAGTGCAAAGCCGCAGTCTCTCAAGTCTCTACAGTGGGTGGGTTGCCCACTGTTCAATCCTGGGGAGTGCAAAGCCACAGTCTCTCAAGTGGATAACAGTCTCCACTGGTTCTGGAGGGGGACTGGTGTCCAGAGTCCTTCATCCTGTGCAGGACAGACAGAGTGGATGCATGTCTCCACTGGTTCTGGAGGGGGACTGGTGCCCAGAGTGCTTCATCCTGCCAAGGATAGATGGAGTGGATGCATGTCTCCACTGGTTCTGGAGGGGGACTGGTGCCCAGAGTCCTTCATCCTGTGCAGGACAGACAGAGTGGATGCATGTCTCCACTGGTTCTGGAGGGGGACTGGTGCCCAGAGTGCTTCATCCTGTGAAGGACTGAGGTAGTGGATGCATGTCTCCACTGGTTCTGAAGGGGGACTGGTGCCCAGAGTGCTTCATCCTGTGAAGGACTGAGGTATTGGATGCATGTCTCCACTGGTTCTGGAGGGGGACTGGTGCCCAGAGTGCTTCATCCTGTGCAGGACAGACGGAGTAGATGCATGTCTCCTCTGGTTCTGGAGGGGGACTGGTGCCCAGAGTGCTTCATCCTGGCAAGGACAGACGGAGTGGATGCATGTCTCCACTGGTTCTGGAGGGGGACTGGTGCCCAGAGTGCTTCATCCTGTGCAGGACAGATGGAGTGGATGCATGTCTCCACTGGTTCTGGAGGGGGACTGGTGCCCAGAGTGCTTCATCCTGTGCAGGACAGACGGAGTGGATGCATGTCTCTACTGGTTCTGGAGGGGGACTGGTGCCCAGAGTGCTTCATTCTGTGAAGGACTGAGGTAGTGGATGCATGTCTCCACTGGTTCTGGAGGGGGACTGGTGCCCAGAGTGCTTCATCCTGTGAAGGACTGAGGTAGTGGATGCATGTCTCCACTGGTTCTGAAGGGGGACTGGTGCCCAGAGTGATTCATCCTGTGAAGGACTGAGGTATTGGATGCATGTCTCCACTGGTTCTGGAGGGGGACTGGTGCCCAGAGTGCTTCATCCTGTGCAGGACAGACGGAGTAGATGCATGTCTCCTCTGGTTCTGGAGGGGGACTGGTGCCCAGAGTGCTTCATCCTGGCAAGGACAGACGGAGTGGATGCATGTCTCCACTGGTTCTGGAGGGGGACTGGTGCCCAGAGTGCTTCATCCTGTGCAGGACAGATGGAGTGGATGCATGTCTCCACTGGTTCTGGAGGGATACTGGTGCCCAGAGTGCTTCATCCTGTGAAGGACTGAGGTAGTGGATGCATGTCTCCACTGGTTCTGGAGGGGGACTGGTGACCAGAGTGCTTCTTCCTGTGAAGGAGTGAGGTAGTGGATGCATGTCTCCACTGGTTCTGGAGGGGGACTGGTGCCCAGAGTGCTTCATCCTGTGCAGGACAGACGGAGTGGATGCATGTCTCCTCTGGTTCTGGAGGGGGACTGGTGCCCAGAGTGCTTCATCCTGGCAAGGACAGACGGGGTGGATGCATGTCTCCACTGGTTCTGGAGGGGGACTGGTGCCCAGAGTGCTTCATCCTGTGCAGGACAGACGGAGTGGATGCATGTCTCCACTGGTTCTGGAGGGGGACTGGTGCCCAGAGTGCTTCATCCTGTGAAGGACTGAGGTAGTGGATGCATGTCTCCACTGGTTCTGGAGGGGGACTGGTGCCCAGAGTGCTTCATCCTGTGCAGGACAGACGGAGTGGATGCATGTCTCTACTGGTTCTGGAGGGGGACTGGTGCCCAGAGTGCTTCATTCTGTGAAGGACTGAGGTAGTGGATGCATGTCTCCACTGGTTCTGGAGGGGGACTGGTGCCCAGAGTGCTTCATCCTGTGCAGGACAGACGGAGTGGATGCATGTCTCCACTGGTTCTGGAGGGAGACTGGTGCCCAGAGTGCTTCATCCTTGCAAGGACAGACGGAGTGGATGCATGTCTCCACTGGTTCTGGAGGGGGACTGGTGCCCAGAGTGCATCACTCACCCCGTGACGGTCCCTGTTGCGTCACTGCCCCTGCCACTCATGGGCCAGCGGTGCTTGAGTTGGCAGTCCTTTCCCTGTTCAGCGGTGCTTGAGTTGGCGGTCCTTGCCCTGTTCAGCGGTGCTTGAGTTGGCGGTCCTTGCCCTGTTCAGCGGTGCTTGACTTGGCGGTCCTTGCCTGTTCAGCGGTGCTTGCCCTGTTCAGCGGTGCTTGCTCTGTTCAGCGGTGCTTGACTTGGCAGTCCTTGCCCTGTTCAGCAGTGCTTGCCCTGTTCAGCGGTGCTTGACTTGGCGGTCCTTCATTGCCCAGCTGGGCTGGGGCTGGCGGTCCTTCATTGCCCAGCTGGGCTGTGGCTGGCAGGGCCCTCCTGTGCAGCTGGGCTGTGGCTGGCGGGGCCCTACTGTGCAGCTGGGGTGTGGCTGGCGGGGCCCTCCTGTGCAGCTGGGCTGTGGCTGGCGGGGCCCTCCTGGGCAGCTGGGCTGTGCCTGGTGGGCCCTCCTGGGCAGCTGGGCTGTGGCTGGCGGGGCCCTCCTGTGCAGCTGGGCTGTGGCTGGCGGGGCCCTCCTGTGCAGCTGGGCTGTGGCTGGCGGGCACTCCTGGGCAGCTGGGCTGTGGCTGGCGGGGCCCTCCTGTACAGCTGGGCTGTGGCTGGCGGGGCCCTCCTGTGCAGCTGGGCTGTGGCTGGCGGGCCCTCCTGTGCAGCTGGGCTGTGGCTGGCGGGGCCCTCCTGTGCAGCTGGGGTGTGGCTGGCGAGGCCCTCTTGGGCAGCTGGGCTGTGGCTGGCGGGGCCCTCCTGTGCAGCTGGGCTGTGGCTGGTGGGGCCCTCCTGGGCAGCTGGGCTGTGGCTGGTGGGGCCTTCCTGGGCAGCGACGATGGGGCTGGCGGTGGCCTCCTGTCTAGCGGGATGATGGCGGTCTTCTCCACCGTGCTGGTCCTCCCAGACTTTGCAGGTTTCTTCTGACCCTTCCCCACCTTGGGAGGAGTCACAGCTGAGTCCACACTCCCCCCGGGACCCCTGTGAGCGGCTTGGGTGGCTGGAGTCTTTCCCCTCTCCCGCCGGGCACTGGCCAACTTCTGGTCCTTCACAGGGGGGGGACTGGCTGTGCTCTGGCTCCGCAATACACTGGCTGGCCTGGTGGCTGGTGCTCTCCACATACCTGTGACAACAGGCACCACTGGTCCCGGTGATTTTGTGGCTGAGGTGCTAGTTGGGGAACTATGAGTTGGACGGGGGGGTGGTGGGAAATAGGTTAAGGGTGGACAGGAAATGTTGTTTGGAGACACTGGGACGGGTAGCTGGAGGGGGTCTGGGAGTGGAGGAAGAGGAGGTGGTTGTAGGACGTGTAACTTTTGTGGATTTGGGTGCAGGTGCATGCGCTGGAGGCTGTCGTGAGGTGGATGGCTGTTGGGTGGGTGTGTGCCTGCATTTGTGTATCTTGGGTGGGGGCGTCACAGACACACTGGGAGAGGACACAGGGGAAATGTGAATGGTAGTGGGGGTGGTGACTGCACAACAGCGGGGTGTGCTGGTGCGGGACATAGTGGCTGAAGTGGTAGTGCATGCAGGTGTGAGTGTAGACGAGACTGGGAGGGAGGAGGGAGATGACGAGGAGGGGGACACAGTGGAGGCAGTGGATGTTGGTGTGTCTGTATGTGTGTGATGCTTGCGTGAGTGACTGTGGGATGTGTGGTGCCTATGTTTGCCTGAGATTCCCTTTTGTGGTGAGGTGTGTGCAGGCTGGTCGGATGGTGTGCTTGGGATAGGCAGAGGTACAGGGGATTGGGTCTGGGTGGAGGAAGTTGGAGGGGGGAGGCTAGAGACAGGGACAATGGCTGCCATCAGTGCTGAGGCCAGAGTTTGAACAGTTCGAGGAAGGGCAGCCTGACCAGAATGAATGCCCTCCAGGAATGCATTTGTGTGTTGCAACTCCCTTTCTACACCCTGGATGGCATTCAAAATGGTAGACTGCCCAACAGTGAGGGACCTGAGGAGGTCAATGGCCTCCTCACTGAGGGCAGCAGAGGTGACAGGGGCAGGGGCTGAGGTGCCTGGGGCAAAGGTGATTCCCACCCTCCTGGGTGAGCGGGCTCGGGTCAAAGGCTGAGGGACTGCTGGGAGGGCGGTGCTGGTAGGGGGGGTGGCGGCTGTACCTGTTGAAGTGGGGGGCACAGATGTTGCGGCCACCACAAGGGAGCTCCCATCGGAGGACGAGTCCGTGTCGCAGGTTGCAGATCCTGTGACCGCCGTGGTGCTCCCCTCGCCCTCCGTCCCACTGGTGTATTCAGAGTCCGTAGTATGGGCCTCCATGCCCATGTTGGACGCAGCTCCCTCGTGCTCCGGTGCCACTGCACCTCTGCCTGATGATGCTAATGCACACAAGAACAGGGAGACCGCAAAAAGAGGGGGGGGGAACAGAAGAAAGACAGGTTGAGTGCATGGTTTACTGCTACCGTTGGCGGACAAGACAGACACAGCAGCCCCCTGCACTACATCACTCTGTTGGGATCTACAGTGCAATTCCTGGGAAATGGCCTACAAGGCTATGGACGACATCTGCACACATAGATGACACAGGTGCATGATTAGCTGTACTTGGCACTCTACAGAGGAGCGGTGGGGGGCCACAGGGCCATGCCTAACGAAGGAGCCTAGCCTAGGAACTCGCCCTGGCCTAGGGAAACCCACAGCCCTCCTCCCCCACCAAGACCCCTCCACTGCACGCAAAGTCAGCAGAATGAGAGTGTACTCACCCCCTTGTGTCTGCTGTGATGCCTTCAAGCGCCCATCCAATTCAGGGTAGGCCACCGCCAGGATCCGGAACATCAGGGGGGTCATGGTTCGACGGGCACACCTCCCACGTTGGGAGGCCATCCCCAGCTGAGCCTCTGCCGTCTTCTTGCTCCAGCAGCGAATGTCCTCCCATCTCTTCCGGCAGTGGATGCTCCGTCTGTGGTGGACCCCCAGGGTCCGGATGTCCTTGGCGATGGAACGCCAAATATCCTTCTTCTGGTGGGCGCTGACCTACAGGAATAGTACAGGGGAGCAAGAGTAGTCATTACCAACTGCACCGTCAAAGTGAGTGGCCCCCATCCCTACCCTTGCCATGTGGCACATGCACCCACCGTCTTTCATTCACTCAGAACTCTGCCCCCTTCCTTCTTACAACCAGCCCTCTCCACACAGGCATAGCCCATACAGCATGCTCCCTGTGTACTTGCCTGTTGGTCTGGAGGACCGTAGAGTAGCGTGTACTGGGGGAGGACCCCATTGACGAGCTTCTCCAACTCCTCCGCAGTGAAGGCAGGGGCCCTTTCCCCAGACACACAAGCCATTGTCTCTTCCAGACCGAGGTCACAGCAGCACTTGAAGTGTAGGTCCTCTCCTGTCGAAGATCAGTTTTTCGAGTGATTCAACAGATAGAAAATGGCGGTCACGTCTGCGGCGGTCACGTCCGCGGCGGTGCATACCATCACTGCCGGCGTACATCGTCATTGGCTCCTGGGACCCATAGGGTCCAATGTTAACCAATGCAGCATTGCGATGCGGGCTTCGACCGCCTACCGCGACGGTGTACAACGCCAGCGCAGTTACCTCACATCCCATTGTCCCAATTTACAGGTCAGGCAGCCGCCATTTCAGGGGCCCACATGCCCTAATTACAAACTGCGTCACACATACCTAGGCCTACTCTCAACACACATACAGGCCAGATTTGGTGTATGACTGGTGTTCTGTGTAGACTGTGGGTACATACCTCTGAGTTGTTTGACTCTGTGCTCGCTGTTGTCCTTCCTAGGCACCGTCCGCTGGGACATGTGAGGAGATGGCGGAATCCTCTGGTGTACCGACCGCTGGTGGACCTGTCGACACTGGAGGAAAGACATTTGATCATCACCTATAGGTTTGACCGTGCCACAATCCAGGAACTGTGTACCCAGTTGGAGCCAGACCTGATGTCAGCAATCCGCCAACCCACAGGAATCCCCCCTCAAGTTCTGGTGCTATCAGTGCTCCAATTCCTTGCAAGTGGGTCTTTTCAAACAACTGTGGCCATGGCATCATGGATGTCCCAGCCTATGTTTTCCAACGTATTGTCCAGAGTGTTGTCTGCCCTGCTGAAACACATGCGAAGCTACATCGTTTTCCCTCAGGTCGAGGACTTGCCTACAGTGAAAGGTGACTTCAATGCCCTTGGACATATCCCCAACATCATAGGTGCCATTGATGGGACCCATGTGGCTTTGGTCCCACCCCACAGGAGGGAACAGGTGTACAGGAACCGGAAGAGTTATCATTCCATGAATGTACAGATGGTATGTTTGGCAGACCAGTACATCTCCCATGTGAATGTTATGTTCCCTGGCTCAGTGCATGACGCCTACATCATGCGGAATAGCAGCATCCCTTATGTGATGGTTCAACTACAGAGGCACCGGGTGTGGCTATTGGGTGACTCTGGTTACCCCAACCTGTCATGGCTACTGACCCCGGTGAGGAGTCCCAGGACCAGGGCAGAGGAACGCTACAATGAGGCCCATGGGCGGACTAGGAGGGTGATCGAACGCACCTTCGGCCTCCTGAAGGCCAGGTTTAGGTGCCTCCATATGACAGGTGGATCCCTATTCTACTCACCGAAGAAGGTGTGCCAGATCATCGTGGCCTGCTGTATGCTTCATAACTTGGCTTTGCGACAACAGTTGCCTTTTCTGCAGGAGGATGGTCCAGATGCCTGTGTTGTGGCAGCTGTGGAGCCTGGCAGAGTGCAGTCTATATGTCTCATAGGTGCATTGCCCGTATGGGCATAGGAAGTGGAGCTGGGGCAGTTCCAATACGGACAGGGTGACAAAGTGGGACAGTGGGTTGACAATCAGGGTGGTCTCATTTTTTGGCGGGGGTCTTGGCATCATGCTCTGTCTTGTTACTGTATCTCAGGGACCGCTTGCGGGTTGGTTCTCCATCTGCAGGGGGGTGGGGTGCTGGTGTGGTGGTCATGTGGTGGTGCCTCCTGTCCACTAGCGCCGGCGGAGGTGGTGGGCAGTTCATCGTCCATGCTAGTGTCAGGGGCCCCTTGTAGTGCCATAGTGTCCCACCTGGTGTTGAGTATTTCCTTCAGCACCCCTACGATGGTGCCCAGGGCAGAGCTGATGGCTCTGAGTTCCTCCCTGAACCCCAAATACTGTTCCTCCTGCATGCGCTGGGTCTCCTGAAACTTGGCCAGGACTGTTGCCATTGTCTCCTGGGAGTGGTGGTATGCTCCCATGATGGAGGAGAGGGCCTCGTGGAGAGTGGGTTCCCTTGGCCTGTCCGCATCCTGTCGCACAGTAGCCCTCCCAGTTCCCCTGTGTTCCTGGCCCTCCGTCCCCTTGACGTGTGCCCACTGCCACTGCCCCCAGGTCCCTGTTGTTGTTGGGGTGGTGGGTTATCCTGGGTTCCCTGTAGTGGTGGACACACAGCTGATTGACGTGTCCTGGGGACGGAGGTATGGGCCTGCTGGGTGGGTGCTGTGCTGGCGTTACCAGATGGTGGAAGGTCTGTGGTGGCCTGTGCCTGTGTGAGGGGAACCGACTGTCCCGAGGCCCACGATGGTCCAGGCTGGTCATCTAGATCCAGGTGGACAGAGCTGCTGTCATCACTGTGGGCCTCTTCTGTGGGTGGGGTGGAGATGTCTGGACCCTCCTGTCTGGTGACGTTGGGTAGTGGTCCTGCAGGGGTGGAAAAGCATGATTATTGCATCTGTGTGTGTCATGGTGTGCAATGGGTGTGTGACCGTGTACCCCAGTGCTAGCATTCCTGTGTGGGGGCTTGTGTGATGATGGTTTAGGGGGGTGTATGGGTATGTGCAGTGGGCATGCTTTAGTGATGGGTGTCCATGCTTTGTTGTTGCATGCAGGGCTTGGTGTTGGGATGTGCGGTTTGTGATATTGGGACATTTGTGAGGAGTTGGAGTGATGGGGGTGAGGGTGAGGGTGGGGGTATGTGATGGCATGCAGGTAGGGTGGGGGATATGGTAGTTAAAGGTTTGACTTACCAGAGTCCATTCCTCCATCGACTCCTGCGAGGCCCTCAGGATGCAGAATGTCCAAGACCTGCTCCTCCCATGTTGTTAGTTGTGGGTGAGGAGGTGGGGGTCCGCCGCCAGTCCGCTGAACCTCCTGGTGGTGTCTTGAGACCACGGAACGCACCTTCCCCCGTAGGTCGTTCCACCTCTTCCTGATGTTGTCCCGATTTCTTGGGTGTTGTCCCACTGCGTTGACCCTGTCGACTATTCCTCGCCATAGCTCCATCTTCCTTGCAATGGAGGTGTGCTGCACCTTTGCTCCAAATAGCTGTGGCTCTACCCGGACGATTTCCTCCACCATGACCCTGAGCTCCTCCTCCGAGAACCTGGGGTGTCTTTGCCGTGCCATGGGGTGGTGTGGGTGATGTTTGGGGTGGTGTGTGTGGTGATAAGTGTGGTGATATGTAGTGGTGTGTGGTGTTTTGTGCGTGGAAGTTGTGTGGGTGATGGTGTTGAGTGCCTGTGGATGCTAGTTTGTGGATGGTGGGGTCTCTCTCTGGCCTTCGTTCGTGAATTTTGGTCGTAGGGGTTTGTGGGTCTTGTGGGTGTGTCTTTGTATATAGTATTGGGTATGTGGGAGTGGTGTGTGTATGTGTATCAGGTTTGTGTATTTCAAATTGTCCAATGTGGCGGTGTTTTGTATGTGTGTGTGTATTTTGAGTGCGGCTGTGTGTACCGCCAATGGAATACCGCGGTTGAAAGACCGCCGCATGGATTCGTGGGTCGTGATAGCGTGGGCATATTTCTTTTGGCGTGACGGTGGAGGTTTTGTTTTCGCCAGTTTATCACTGACCTTTGGTGTGGCGGACTTGTGTGGGTGTCTGAATTTTGTCGGATTTCGAGATGTGGGTCATAATAGTTATGGCGGACTTCCACAGCTGCGGCGGTGTGTTGGCAGTCTTCTGCACAGCGGTAAGCGGCTTTTACAGCCGATGTTGTAATGACCGCCTATGTGGTGTATTTTTGTGGCCCTATATTGTGTTATGGTATGATTTATTGCACAAATACTTTACACATTGCCTTCTAAGTTAAGCCTGACTGCTCAGTGCCAAGCTACCCAAGGGTGGGCACAGGATAATTTGGATTGTGTGTGAGGTACCCTGACTAGAGTGCGGGTCCTTGCTTGGACAGGGGGTAACCTGACTGCCAACCAAAACCCCATTTCTAACACAATGCATATTTTGTGAAGCCATTCATAATATTTCACACTGGCTGTGAATGGGTCAGGGGCATCCTTAGCCATCTGGGCTGCTTCCAAGGGGGTCCATGGTTTTAAGATTGCTCTCCCTCCTAACACTATTTTTGGTGCAGTCATTTTAGGGTTGAATACTACAACATCAGTGCATGTGTTCTCTCCCTGTCCCTTTGTGCATGACTGTATAAGTATCAGCCATTCTCTGCTATCTATCTTATCCTGAAGTTTATTAATGGAACATTGTATTTTCTCCCTTTCAGTGTTCACCTCTTCCTGGAACTTATCTGCCTCCCACCTTAGGTGCGCCAACTGCTCGCATTTATCCTAATTATTTTTCTCTTGTGCACTCAGCCCTAAATCCTCCCTTAGACCAAAAGTGGAAGTTGGGGAGGGGGTTTCAAAAGCAAGCGATATGTCCCCTCCAAATGATAGGTGTCTCTTCAGGACCAGTGTTGTGACGCCACCTTCTCTGGGACTAGTTGGCATGTCTGATACCTTAGTTAAATCACCTTCCAGGCATAAATGGAAACAGGGACACATTTTAAGACTCGTTTTGGACCAAGAGCCTGCTTGTGTGTGTTATTTCTTTCACAGTGTATGTAGGGGCCTGAAAGTGATGGAGAAATTGAAGTTGTTTGAGGAGAGGCTGAGAACTTAGATACAGGTAGAAGAGGTCCTGCAGAATGGATGGTTTGTTTCAATGTTAGGGGACTGTTCTCAACACTGTCTCTACCTGTGCTCTAGGATTTTAATTCACTGTTCTTATCCAATCTCTGTCTTTTCTTTTCTTCCTCTGTTACCAACAGGATCTCTAACTCAGTTAATGTACTACCAGTTAGTTTCTCATTGTCTGCTCCTTCCCCTAGTTTGACATAAAGGCCTTGCGGCTTGCAAGTGATAAACAGCTTCTTACATTTTTTATGTCAATTTACACTTGGCGGTGAATCCAAATACACAGCAGAGCAACAGCCCTTCTAGAAGGAGTGGCATTTTGTATAGCTTTAACTCTGTCTACTACAACTATTGTGACGCCACAGTGGTTACATAGTGACAAAAATGCTGCTCTGTTTGCACGTAGTTACTTGTGGCCAGATGTTGGTAGATATGATTTTGCAACTCGCAAATTGAGAGTCGAGCGACTCGCAATTTCCGAGGCGCAAAATCATATGCAGAATGGTGTCCATGACACCATCTGCAAATCGCAAGCGGGTCGCAAAGACCCACCTCATTAATATTAATTCCCTGCACTCACAGGGATGGTGGCCTGCTGGAGACAGCAGAAGTCCATGTCTGTGACTGCTTTTTTAATAAAGCAGTTTTTTTTTTGTATTGCAGCCCGTTTTCCTTCGAGGAAAACGAGTTGCAATATAAAAGAAAAAATGAAACCATTTGGTTTCATTTTTTCAGAGTAGGCAGTGGTCCATTGGACCACTGCCTGATCTGAAAAAAATGTTTTGGCGACATTCACAAAGGGGAAGGGGTCCCATTGGGACCCCTTCCGTTTTGCGAATGAGCTAGCACCCGCTTGACATGGGTGCTAACTGCAAATTGCTTTGCAACCGCGACCGACTCACAAAATGGGCATGTGCATCGCGATGCCCGTTTTGCATGGTGCAAACTGAGAATTTCGCAGTTTGCGCCATGCAAAAAGGTTGCTACATCTGGCCCTTAATTCTTATAAACATTGGCTATATATTGTGGGTCAATTCTTTGCTAGTTCTAGCTCCTTTTTATTAGGTTTTAAGCACTCCCTGTTCATCACTGCTACTGCAGAACAGTCTCTGGACTCTGTGGAGACATTTTCCTGGCCTTTCCTTTTTGAATGGAGAGCTTTCTTATAAGCAATTGAAAGCCACTGCTGCAAGCAATTGCTTATGTAGTGTGACTCCCATGATGGGCCACAGTGTAATTCTATAGTTTCTATCAAGGGGTTCAATATCATCTATCTCAAGGGAACCAAATCTAGGCCACCTTCCGTTATTCCCCTTCCAAGTCCAGACTAGCGCACAGAAATGTGTTGCATATTGTAGATAATTTGTATCTTCTAGAACCTGACCTGCAGGGCTATCTAGTGGTAATTTAAAACCTTTCTCTTCTGTCAGCTGTTTAAACCACTTTTTAGTCTTTTTCAACATTCAAGGGCTTATCACTATTATGTTTCCTTTAGACTTGCCGCTACCCATTGTACCCTTCACTACAATTTTACACCCTGAAAGAGAAACACAATAGCTGTAGAAAAAAATGTTCAGCAGAAAAAAATTGTTATGCATTAGTGGATGGAGAGAGAGAGAGAGAATGAGAGAGAATCAAGAGCTGTTGACAACGTAGAGACAGCACACAAACAGTTTTTCTTCTCTAATGCAGCAATACACTACTTTACATGTATAATTCAGAAACAGTACAATGAAACAGTGGCAAATTTACACTTAATCAACACATAATTCAAATACAGCCATTGATCCATGACAGACTGTTTGTGCACATTTCAAAATCATTTCCCTGTGTTATGGTGCAAGCTGATCAAAAGTTTCCCAAGCTACACTCTGGGAGTTTTTTTTTTTTTTTTTCTCTCTAGGGTTCCCATAAAGCGTAAAAAAAAAAAATCTTCTCTCTGGCTCGCCTACGTGGTCTTTTTATTCTCCAAAATAATTTTCCACTATCATTTAACATAATGATACGGATAATTTAGTTACTCCTCAGTCCCCTGTTTAATTGCCAGCCTTATTTATATTTACATCTCAATCCCCAGTTTTACTACCAGCTATCTTGTAAGCATTGAAAGGTCACAACGGCAAGGTATTTAGTTAACTTACCGGTGGTGGTATCTCATGCATCCCACCTCTGACACCATTTGTTAGGGAAACAACTTTTCCAACCCTCATCAGAGTGACGCAAAGAAAACACAAACACCAGCAAAGGCTAAAGAACAAATGAAATGTTTGTTGAGGTACCAGGGTTTATTGGCAGGGCAAGGCAGAAGGCAGATACACATTCCAGTGTTACACCTTGCAAACAAGCATCTTCCACCCTGAGTCATTTAAGTCAGGTAGTTATATATGCTTAAAAGTGCTGTTGCAGCAAAACTCCAAAAGGGGACACAGTCCAAACATGGGCAAGCATATACAAAATAGAAATGCTGCATATACACAAACTTCAAGACCACAGAGTAAAACTGTACATAATGCAGTGTGCGTGAAAACAAGTGAACAGACAACAGGTGGAATGATTACAGGCAGAAGGAAGGTGTGACTTTGCTTGTAGGTTGGCCTGACTTGATGAACTTAATGTGTAAGGTAGAGCTAAACCTAACATGACTTGGAGAGGTTTGTTTGCATAGCTGGTGTAGATGTCAGAGAGTTCAGCAGGGAAGCCTTGGGGCAGTGCTGAAATAGTAATGTGAAGGAGGAAACAGTTCTGTGAATGAGAAGGGAAGCACATGAAGCAGCTTGGTCAGGGCCAAGAATAGCTAGCTTGGTGGGATTCATATAATGTGGGACAAAATTTTAACTAAAGTATGATGTTTATGTGGTACATAAACATATGGATATATATTTTCTTTTTCTCAACAATAGTGGTATTGGTTTTATGATTTATGTTCATTGATATGCTCTCTAAGCTCTTCCGTCACAATCTGAATGCAAATTGTTTTAAATTTGATTGCAAACAACATTCAACTCTGGACACAGTAAAATCATTAATTCATCCTACTAGTTGGAATATATATAATTATAAGTATGTAATAGTGAATAATGGGAATGTTTATCACAGAGGGGTTCTGAGTGACATCAAGTAGAAAAGGAAAGTGAAACTCAAGTGTTTTCCGATGTCATTCAGAACCTCATGGTGAAAGTCATCCCATTAAGCAATATATTTATCTAAACTTTTGTATTCTGCATTGCCCACCCAAATAATCTTATCCTGCATTTAACAACTAGTCAGGGTAAAGGAGTCCTAGGGTTAGCAAGTATAACTTGGCTAAGACTTGTGTAGCAGCAGGTGCTCTGCCACCCGCTCCCACACCCAATGGTCATCATGCTCCCCCCAAAAAAGAAATGTTTGCATCTTTCCAACCTCCAACATCACAACCTGCATTACCTCTTTTCCCCACCAACAAATGTTAAAAATTGTTCCTAGCATCTTGCCATCCATCCTTCACTATAATGACTCTTGTAAAAGCCATACAGAACAACAGGTTCCTTGCTAAGTAAACAAATATGCAATCAAAAGGCTAGGGAACCAAATATCACACTTGCATCAATGTGAAACCTAACAAAAATTGAGCAAATAGTCTTTGTAATCCAAAACTATGTACAAGTGATCAAAGAGGAAAAAGGCAGCAAGAGCAAAAAGAGAAAAAACGACCCCAAATCATGCATCAATTCCATTGAAATAGAATTTTTTTCGAAAAATAATGTAACATATTTCAAGCAACAAAATTCTATGATGCAGACATGATCCAACTTCTTTTTTGTCCCTGCTTATTCTAATAAAGAAAAGCACATTTTAAGGCCTTGATAAACATGCTTTTTGCAGATTCATCATCCATGCATAGCCAGCTAATTCAGCTGTTACTACTGTGTTGCTACTTGCAACCGCAGTGCTTTGGTAAATTTGCTGAGTAATCTTTTAAAAGTAAGAACACCGTTGGCTGTTGTTAGTTGAGACTTATTATGACAAGTGAGATTTCGAAGATTTTAGAATTATTTTGAAATGTCCTACCATATTTTCGTATCCACCTCTTTGATATCATTTTAGTTCTTGCCTGTGAAAGCACATGTGCTGCATGTGCCCTCGCTCGTGAGAGATATTGTATACAACAAGGGGTTTGCTCATTATTCAACATTTGTTACCTTTATTGTCTCTCTTATTCACTGCCTTCCAATTGCCCAGTGCCTGCTATCTTCACTTTGTCTTATTTTGGGTGGAGCATGGAACAGGTACTGATTCAGCTTAATTGACATTCTTCCGCTGATGGTGCTGTGATTGAGGTTCTACTTTTATTTTTTCTTCTTAACCGTGGCCTTTGTTGAAGCTCTTTCCATTTGTATCTATGTTTCACTCTGTCACACACTTCAAAGAAGCACTTTTCTCCTTTGAAATGGATTTTTATTGGGACAAAAGATGTTATCTGCTTTTATTGTGACATCAGATGTTATCTGCTTCCAAAAGTATTTTCACTAAGCCATGGACATGGGTGCAATTGCTTTCTTGGTGTGACAGGTTTTTTGTCAAATGTCATATTTAATTTCAGTCATGGGGAGTTTAACTGATTTGCTCAGAATCACAGGGGTGTTGTACAGAGACCCAACAAGTATTGGCAAAGCCAATAGGGGCCTCATTATGAGGCTGGCGGTCTTGAGACTGCCAGACTTGAGGTGGCGGTCAGGACCGTCACTGCTGTGGCGGTCCTACTTCCACATTAATACCCTGGTGGTCAGAATGCCAGGATTCCACTGTCTCAGCCAGGATCGGTGATCCCGACGGATTGACAGCAGGTGGAGGTGGCAATCAGCCAGGGTGGCGCTGCATGCAGTGCCACCTTGCTGAATATGACTTGTTCTCCGCCAACCTTTTCATGGTGGTTTTACCCCCATGAAAAGACAGGCAGAGAACATGTGCAGGAGGCCCCTGCCCAGCACCATTGCAGTGTTCACTGTCCGCTGCACAGACAGTGAACATTGAGGTGGTGCTGGTGCACCCTGCAGACGACAGCATTGCCGCTGGCATGATTTTAACCCAGAGACAATGCTGCTGTCAGTTTCCCTCTAGGCCAGAGGTCTCCAAACTTTTTAATGCCGCGCCCCCCCAGTTGAAAAATAAAAATCATTGGGCCCCCCTCAGAATTTTTCACAATTATTTTATAAACATGGCAATGTTTAAATATGTCTAAACCTATTTAAACATTGCAGTTAAGTACTGTTACCTTTTTAAAATTGCAATAACATGCTTCTGCTAAAAACAAAGGCCAGTTATCTGTATAATATTTATTTTGGCCAGAGTCTGGGGCCCCCCCTGGGATCACTTCAGGACCTCCTAGGGGGGCCCGCCCCCCAGTTTAAAGACCTCTGCTCTAGGCTAATGGGTGGAAACCTTGGTATCCACCCATCAGCCTAGCAGAAAACTCATAATAGATCCAGCGGGGTGGTCGCCACTACGACGGCAGCCACTCTGTCGGGAGTTTGGCAGACAGGTGTTCCCATCTGCCGAACTCATAATTAGGTGCTAGGTTTCACCTTTAAGACTATTTGCTGTTCCTTTGCCTTTTGTTCATGCTGTACAACATGGGCATTGCCGACTTAGGCAATGATATGTATCCATGTTATATAGCAGCATGGCTGCTGTGCAGGATGACTAAAAATTAAAATAATTAAAAAAGGACTATGACACATCCATTGCCAATACATTTTTAAAAAAACATCTGTCCTAGCTGCGTCATAGCACATTTTGAAATTTGTTTTAGCCACACTGCAACACATTTGTGCTGCCATACAGCATGACTACAAAACAGTGCCAAAGCCAAACGCTCTCAAAACCAGAAGATGTTGGCTTTGCCACTGCTTGTTTGCAATGTTATTATAGTCAAATGTTTAAAAGGGGCACTTCCTGAGAAGACATCTAGACGGCATTCCATGGCACTTCCATTACGCCACTTGTTTTGGTAAAATGATGCTACTGTTTTCATGAAAGTTGTTTTAAAATTACTAGTCCGCGTGTTTGTGTGGTTGCTCTCCTCTTTATCTTTTTCATCCATGTATATTCTCTTTTATTTTCATCTTCTTTCATTTTATTTTCACTAGTTCAGTTGGTAATTAAAAGGAAGACGAAAATACCGACGAACTAGCATGTAAGGTAAAACACTCTTTTGAATAAAATACCAATTATACTGCTGCATATCTATTCAGCATCCTAAAAGAAAATCCATTCCATAACAATGCCCTCATGAGCTAAATTAAAATTCATCCCTTGAAAAGTGAACTAGGTTGATAATTAAATGTATTTAGGTCTTGTCTCGTGGACATTATTTCGTTTTCCTATTGTTTTAAAAATGTAACTGATTCTACTTTTTTCTCTATGAGTCACAGATGCTATTTCAGAAGAATATTACTTTTAATGCTTTTTTACTGGTCTTCTTTATACACGATGAAAAATTAATAAGCAGGCTTACACTTAAGAAACAATGGTTACACAGTAAATGATGTAAAACAGATTATTGCTATTTATAGTATATATTTATTGACTAAATGCAACCACTCCACACCTGACCACAACAAGACAACAAATTGAGTGTTACAGGTCCTAGGGGCAGGCACCGTGGGTCACACATGATCATTGGTAAACCACCACACTCAACCCCACTAATCACTGAGCACAAAAAATAGTCAATTTAATAAGTACTCTGAAACGTTCCTAAATCTAAAGTGGTTATGGTTCTCAATTGTATATAACGGCCCCCTTAAACTTGTCCTTTTCAAAACATTTTAAAAAGTGAAATATACCTCTGGGTTCTTAACGCATTCCACCTTGAAGGTCTGATTTGAAATTCGACATTGCTGGCTCAGCCATAGATCTTTCAGAAGTCGATAGGTTGAATACCAGGGACAAGTGTAATAAGAACCAGTGGTGTCACTTGTCAAGATTCAGCCTTGACACGTAGTGTAACGGCATAATTTGTCCAATATTAGAGGCTACAGTAGAGGACTTGCATTATTTTGGAAGAAGTAGGTAGACATTCTTTTAAACAGTGTTACACAATTGCTGCCATTTTAGGAAGGCTTATGTAACTATGCTGAATTTTGTTTGGGTTCTGAGATCCACATCTACAATGGAAGGGCCAAATATACTATGGAATTATCCAATCTTTAGAGAGTAGTTAGTCTCGCTTGAACGGGGAAAAGCGGCCTGATGAAAAAACATGTTGGCTTATGGGGGAAACATCCCCAGGAATGACTCCTGAACAACGAAGTCGTGGACAACGAAAGCGGAACAATGCTTTCGTTAGCCACTACTTACTTGTTCGGTGCCTTAACCACGCATGTGCTGAACAACGCACATGCGTGGTTAAGGCACAGAAGAAGGGAGTTGGCTTCGTCGGAGGAAGTGATTAGGTAAGTGGGCCTGGGGCTGTTTTAGGAGCAGGGTGGGGGGGTCGGGCATTTTTAGTTTTAGGGACGGGGTGGGGGGTCAGGGTATTTTTAGTTTTTGGGGTGGGTGGTCGGGTGGCTTAGGTTGAGGGGTGGGTAAGGGGGGTCAGCGCATTTTCAGTTTTAGGGGCGGGCGGTGTGGGGGGTTGGGGTATTTTTAGTTTGAGGGGCGGGGTGGGGGTTGGGGTGGTTTAGGGGCGGGGTGGAGGGGTCAGGGCATTTTTAGTTTTAGGGGCGGGGCCAGGGGGTCGGGTATTTTTTGTTTTTGGGGTTGGGGGATCGGAGTGGCTTAGGCTTAGGGGCGGGAAGCTGGAGTCGGGACATTTTTAGTTTTAGGGCCGGGGTGGGGGGTCATGGTGTTTGTAGTTTTTGGGGGTGGGGGGTCGGGTGGTTTAGGTTTAAGGGGGCTGGAGTGTCAAGGCATTTTTAGTTTTAGGGGCAGGATTGGGTGGTCGGGGTATTTTTATTTTTTAGGGGTGGGCTGGGAGGGTCGGGTATTTTAGGTTTTGGGGGTGGGAGGTTTGTGGTAGTTTTAGGGGTGGGGGTGGGGTGGGGGTTCGGAGCAATTTAGGTTTTGGGGGGTCGGGGTCACTGTAGTTTTAGGGGTGGGGTGGGGGTTTGGGGTAGTTTAGGTTTTGGGGGGTCGCAGTAGTTTTAGGGGTGGGGTGGAGGGTTCAGGGTATTTTTAGTTTTTGGGGTGGGGTCGGGGTAGTTTAGGTTTAGGGGCAGGGGTGGGGGGTCGGGTATTTTTAGTTTTTTGGAGCAGGGGTTGGGGTTTGGGGTAGATTGGGTTCATGGGGGGGTCGCAGTAGTTTTAGATTTGAGGGTGGGGGGTAGTTATATTTTTAGTTTTTGAGGGTGGGGGGTCGGGTAGTTTAGGTTTTAGGGGGTCATGGTAGTTTTAAGGCTGGGAGTGGGGGCGTCGGATAGTTTAAGTTTTTGGGGTGGGTGTTGGGGTAGTGGTAGAATTGTTTTTAAGGGTGGGGTGTTGGGGTACGATTGTGTTAGGTGTGGGGGGTTGGGGTGGGGGAGTCGCATGCTGGAACCAGGCATGCCGTTCACGCATGCCTTTACCAGGAATGCCTTTACAACAAAAAAGCTCTGTTAAGGCATTCATGGTAAAGCCATTCTTGGTAACAATGCGGTCGTTGTTCTGTCTGAGTTGTTTAGGCATGTGTAGCTCCAGCATGCGTTGTTCCGACTCCTATCCGGCTTATGGTAGTATTAAAACCGTCTCAGGCTTGGACAATCTTAAAACCGGCCTAAACTAGGACACAATCATTTCACATTAGGCAGGCACGGCCCGTCCTTTAGGGCAGAGGGGCCACACTCCCCCATCTTTTGCCCCTCATGAAAAGTGTTGGTCAGGCTGAACAAAGGTCAGCCTGACAGACACTCTTCATATTCAGGTCAGGCAGCCAGGAGCAGACATGCACGATTTGCGCAGACTCCTGGCTGCTTGAGCTGAACTTTGCTGGGCTGAAGAGGTCACAGCTCCTGTTGGCGTGACCTCCTTGGCTCAGCCAAGGTGCCTCAAGGCCCTCCCCCGGGTGATGAGGGAAGCGTCACTCATTGACTTCGAGCTGGGCGCTTCAGGTTTAAGCCCTGAAGCGCCCAGGGCGAGTGTCAATCAGTGACACCTCGTCACAGTGGGGGGTGGGGTTAGCAGTCTCACTGACCCCATCCCACTCTGTGACGAAGTTGGGACTGCTGCCTTTCCTCATTGGCTGGGACCTCTGAGGATGAAGGTAAGTGTGTGTGATCTTTTTAAATGAATGTTTGGTGCATGCATGCATGTTTGAATGATGATGAGTGTTGTTAATGGATGTGCGCGCATGCATGTGTGTATGAAAGAATGAGTGTGTTTGTGCTTCCCGCCTGCCCCCCTCCCTCCTAAAACTGCCGGCCGCCACTGATATTAGGCTCATATTAAGACTGTCATAAGCTGAAAAACTCTTCAGTAAATTAGACCCACAGAGATTTAGACACAGAATCAATTCAAGTATTTCTGATGTTCTTGGAGAGATAAAATGTTGCCGTCCACCCTCTCCTGATAAGTAGGACATTTTCGACTGTTCTCCAGTACCCCATGTGCCCTTTGGTTGTGATGCTTCAGGCAGCTGCTTGTTGCCGTACCCTAGCACAGGGTATGTTTATGCTTACCTGCCATGCCACGCATGATGTACATATTCATGTTTGCATTTGTTATTACCATTTGAATATTCACATACATTTCCTTGCTATACGTGTTCAAAATGGACCTGCTGAAATGTGAACGGGCAAGTTAACAATTCATATTCACGTGCTACCTATCCACGAATGTGCCTTGGCGCCCTGTCAGGGATAGTATACTCTATATACATGCAACTACAGTGCAGCACAAGAGTGAAGATTCATTCAGTTTATGCTAGCGTTCTGTGTGCGTACGGCACGCAACATCTACGTCACACAATTCAAAAATGACCAAAATAGTGAACCTCCACTAATACCCATTAAGCTAATACGTTTACGAGTAAGGGTATGGTCAAAATGCTATTGTGTAATGTGCGCTCCTGATACGCATAGCTTTTATAAGCATGCGTAAAATACATTTAAAATGGCTTTTGTCAAATTTAGACCAAAAAATGGTTGCTCTGCTCCGAACATGTTTCGCTACCCTGAAGCTGCCCGTGTGCAACACAAAAAAAAGACTAAAAATAAATATGCCCTTGCTTTTCTTCAAAAAATGCATCTCAATTTACCTCAAACTCAGTCACGGTAAACCGTGATGCAATAACGAAACCATTCGCAAAGAAGTATATATACATTTTAACGTTTCACCTCTGATTGGGTCTGAAAACTTTTCAGGACATGTACTTTCCGTCACCTGTGAGACTAGCTTCTGGTTTTGAAAATCCCCAGAAGGGCTTTGCTCGCTCCTGTACTTTCCTGCATCAACAGGCCAGTATTTTGCATGCAGAGATGGTGTTTCAGGAGCGGGATGAGCCTGCGATTACAAGCCTGGGCTATAATTAAAACGCTTTCTGTTCTTCAGGTCATCATAAAAGGAGAAGGAGGCTTTCAGGGTGCTGATCCCCACCACACATCTGACGAATGCCTCTGTGTTAATCCGCACTCTCTCCCCCTCCCCCTCATCATTGAAGAGGGCAGCGAAGGGTGGGAGAAGTAGGACTCTGTTGGGCTCTAACAACTTCACCGGACATCAAAGATGAGATTACGGTCCCAAAAGGAGGCCGCGGGGTGTGTTCTGACCCCGCCTCCTCTGTTCTGGGGCTGTGGATCCAAAGTGTAAGCCAGGGGTTGGAACATGTTGAGAAACAATATGGAAGGTATGCTCTGAAAGCTAATGACTGTGGGAAGCTTTTGTCTGAAGCACTTAAAGATTGTTTCTAAAACTATTTTTTGATATCCGGTGATTGTTCTCAATGCACGTGAATAGGTTGTTACATAATTTTTAAATTGTACATATTTCGGTCTTTAAAGTATTTGGTTATTTGTCACTGTAGGCTAATCAGAAATCTAACAAAAAGGCCCTCATTACAACCCTGGCGGTCAGTGATAAAGCAGCGGTAATACCGCCAACAGGCCAGTGGTAAAAAAAAATGGAATTATGACTACGGCGGAAACCGCCCACACATAGAGCCACTTTAACACACCGACCGCCACGACGGTAGCAACAATATACCACCCACTGTATTACAACAGGCCTATCCACCACCTTTTCCGGGGCGGTACCAACAACATCAAATCACGGCAGAAACAGAACACAGAAGGCAAAGGACTCACATCTGGAGACTCAAGGAAGAACCACAATGCTATGGAGCCCGAGTTGTACATATTTCCCATGATTGTATACCTCCTCATTCACTACGAACATCAATGCCGGCAAAGACGACCACGGTGAGTACTGCCGCCTAGCACACAAGGGGGGGAGGAGGAAAAAGAGAGTGACGCACACACGCAACACGCAACACCCCCTCCACCAACACCATACACAAAAACAGATGCAGTAACATTATATATACACCCCGTACCCCTCAGGAATAATGCAAGGACAAAAGGAATTGATTAAAGTGAGTGTAATAAGATAAAATACTAGAAATTCATGATTCAAAATCAAAACAGTATAAACATATATACAAATGGAGAGACACTGCCCAGTCCTCAATGTTCGTGGGCCACATCACAAAGGCCAAGGCCCCACTTGACTCCTGCAACAACACAGAGAGAACACTGCAGGGGCATCAGGTCGAAAATACACAGGCACCTCAGGGGGACGGTGAATGAGGGGGCATCTCAGCTGGAAGATGGTACAACACCACTGGTCCTGGATGGGGCTACATGCCCTGTGTGATGTTCTGGGGAGTGCAAAGCCACAGTCTCTCTAGTGGGTGGTTTGCCCACTGCTTGGTCCTGGGGAGTGGAAAGCCACAGTCTCTCTAGTGGGTGGTTTGCCCACTGCTTGGTCCTGGGGAGTGCAAAGCCACAGACTCTCTAGTGGGTGGCTTCTCCACTGGTTCTGGAGGGGGCCTTGTGTCCTGTGTGCTTCATCCTGGCAAGGAGGGGGTGAGTGGATGGCTTCTTCCACTGGTTCTGGAAGGGGCCTTGTGCCCCGTGTGCTTCATCCTGTCAAGGAGGGGGTGAGTGGATGGCTTCTTCCACTGATTCTGGAGGGGGCCTTGTGTCCAGTATGCTTCATCCTGGCAAGGAGGGGGTGAGTGGATGGCTTCTTCCACTGGTTCTGGAGGGGGCCTTGTGCCCGGTGTGCTTCATCCTGGCAAGGAGGCGGTGAGTGGATGGCTTCTTCCACTGGTTCTGGAGGGGGTATTGTTCCCTGTGATGCAGACCTTGGGGAGTGCAAGGTTACAGTTTTTCACCTGGGTGTCAGACCCACAGGATTTGCAGGGTTCAGGATGCACTATAGCCCATGGAGGTAGGACTACACACTGCCCGCCGGCGGTGACGGCTGCTCAGTGGTGGCGGTGCTGGTGTCGGGGCTGGCAGTGGTGGGGGGAGGCTCAAGCCCTTCCCCTGCAGCCTGGGATGGATGCCCACTGGGGCTGCTGCTGCTGGCAGCGGTGCTGGTGGAGGGGATGCCAGTGGTGGGGGAGGCTCCAACCCTTCCCCTGCAGCCTCGGATGGCTGCCCACTGGGGTTGCTGCTGCTGGCAGTGGTGCTGGTGGCGGTGCAGAAAGTGGTGGGGGGGAGGCTCCAGCCCTTCCCCTGCAGCCTCGGATGGCTGCCCACTGGGGATGCTGCTGCTGACAGTGGTGCTGGTGGCGGAGCTGGTGGCGGTGCTGGTGGCGGTGAAGGTGTCGGTGATGGTGTTGGGGATGCCAGTGGTGGGGGGAGGCTCTAGCCCTTCCCCTGCAGCCTCGGACGACTGAACCGCCATGGTTGGTGGTGGGGGCTCAGAATCAGTCCCAGCACCAGGGCTCCTGTCCGTCCTGCCTGCAGGTGCAGGCCCTTTGCCCTTCCCCTTGGCAGCTGGTAGTGCCTCTTTGCCCTTCCCCTTGGCAGCTGGTGGTGCCTCCTTGCCCTTCCCCTTGGCAGCTGGTGGTGCCTCTTTGCCCTTCCCCTTGGCAGCTGGTGGTGCCTCCTTGCCCTTTCACTTGACAGCTGGTGCAGGCACACTATCAGTGCTGATGGTTAGTTACCTGGAGCCTCTCCCACCTGCAGTAGCTGCCGACACTACTGTGGCCGTGGACTGGGTTGTTGAGGTGCTATCCTGGGTTCTGACCACCCTGGCCCGACATGAAGGACAAGGGGGGAGGGGTAGGAAAGAGGTAAATGGCGGGGAGGAAAAGCTTCTTAGGGACACTGGGGTGGGAAGAGGGTGAAGGTTTTGGAGTGGAGGAAGAGGGAGTGGTGGTTGGAGCTGTCTGTCTGCTGTGTTTGTATGCTGGTGCATGGCCTGGATGTTGTTGTGAGGTGGATGGCTGTTGGGTGTCTGAGTGCTTGCGTTTGTGTACCTTAGGAGGGGGGCACAGACACAGTGGGAGAGGACACAGGGGATGTGTGCATTGATGTGGGGGAGGTGACTGCCAGTGAGGGGTGTGTAGTGATAGGTGTGCTTGTGATGGTGGTAGTGGATGAGGATGAAGTGCATGCAGGTGTGAGTGGAGATGCTACTGGGAGGATGGTGGACAAGGAGGAGGAGGGGGACACAGTGGAGGCAGTGGGCGTTGTTATGTCTGCATCTGGATGGTGTTTGTGTGAGTGCCTATGGGATGATGTGTGGTGCTTGTGTTTTCCTGAGCCACTCCTGTGTGTTGCCTTGGGTGCATGTTGGTCTGAATGTGTGCTTGGAATAGGTTGGGGTTGAGGAGAATGGGACTGGGAAGAGGAAGTTGGAGGCGGATGGTAGAAACAGGGACAATGGCTGCCATCAGAGAGGAGGCTAGAGCCTGGATCGATCTCTGTTGGGCCGCCAATCCAGTGTGAATGCCCTGCAGGAATGCATTAGTCTGTTGCATCTGGGCTGCCAGCCCCTGGATGGCATTCACAATGGTTGACTGCCCCACAGAGATGGATCTCAGGAGGTCAATAGCCTCCTCCTTCAGGGTAGCAGGTCTAACTTGGACAGGGCCTGAGGTGCCTGGGGTGAAGGAGATGCCCACCCTCCTGTGTGAGCGGGCACGGCCAACTCATTGAGGGGCTGCTGGGAGGGCGGTGCTGGTACAGGGGGTGGCAAATGTATCTGGAGCTGGGGTGGTCACAGAGGTGTCCACAACCACCAGGGAGCTTCCATCGGAGAAGGTATCTGTGTCAGAACTGTCCCCTCTAATCTCCGCTGTGATGCTTCCCTCGCCCTCCGTCTCACTGGTGGACTCTGCCTCCTGGCTCCTGTGGGATGCAGCTCCCTCCGTCACCGGTGCCTCTGCTCCTCTGCCAGATGATGCTAATGCACATAAGGACAGGGTGACAAAACAAAAAGGGGGGGAGAGACAAAGGATACACTTGGTCAATGGCTGCTGCAACACCACTGTTGGCGTACACAGCACCCTCACACACAGGGAACAGCCCAGCGCAATATGCCATTGCACTACCAGAGAAATAGCTAGCAGCCAAGCCATGGGGAGGGGCACACACCGCCAAATGCATCACACTTGGCACCCAGCCATGACCACTTGTGGATGCCTACGAGCTAGTTAGCAAAATTCTCCCTTCTGAACCCTAGCCACCAGAGGACCTATGATGCAATGTCAGGCCTGGCCTAGGGGCTCCCAGTGACACACATCCCCCACCTGTATACCACTCTACCAAGCGTACCTTGTAATGATGGGCACTGTACTCACCCCTTTGTGGCTGCAGTGATGCCCTCAAGTGCCCATCCAGCTCAGGATAGGCCACCGCCAGTATGCAGGCCCTCGGGGGGTCAGGGTTCTATAGGCACCCCTTCCTTGTTGGGAGGCCATTCCCAGCTGGGCCTCTGCTGTCTTCGCACCCCTAGTGGCTCAGGTCCTCCCACCGCTCTGCCTGCCATAGACCCCCTGGGTCCGCATGTCCTTGACGATGGCACTCCATATACCCTTCTTTTGATGGGCGCTGACCTGCAGAGGAAATACACGTAGGAAAATAGAATTAGTCAAACAGTTCTGCCTGTACACCTATGGCCCACCATACCTCTTCACATCATCATTTACACACACATGGCCTAGCACACAACCAATACGCTGCCCAGAGGAAATCCACCCACCCCCCTTACACGAGGACTTCCACACACCACTCCATGCTTTCATGCCACATGCATCGTGCCCACAGTGTACTCACCTGTTGGTCTGGAGGCCCATACAGCAGTCCATACTGGGGTAAGACCCCATCCACCAGTCTCTCCAACTATGCTGAAGTGAAGGCTGGGGCCCTTTCCCCAGTCACATGGGCAATGGTAGGTTCCAGACACAGATCACATCAGCACATGCAGTGTAGGACCTCTCCTTTTGAAGTTCAGGTAGCAAGTGAGGAATCAGATAGAAAATGACGGTCACGTCTGCGGCGGGGCATACTGTCACCGCCGGCATAGATCATCATTGGCCACTGTAACCCATAGGGCCCAATGTAAACCAACTAGGAGTTGCACGGCGGTTAGCGACCTCCTCCCGCAATGGCGCAGAACGTCAGCGGAAATATTTCACTTCCACCTGTCCCTCCACACAGGATAGGCGGACGCCATTGCAGGGGGGGCAGGCCCTGGATAATTGCTGCGTCACTGGTGAAATTAGGACATACTGTACAAATCACACATACCCATTACAAGTTAACAGCATGCAAAGTACTGTTGTAGCACCATTGTTCAGTTGTGACCTGCTCCTCACTCTTTTGCCCCATAGATTGCTACCACTGCTGATGAATAGGAGATGGAGACATACCCCCATGCAGAGAACCCTGGTGGACTTGGCAGTGATGGAGGACAGGCACATTATCCTCACCTATAGACTGGACAGGGCCACAATCACAGAGCTGTGTGCCCAATTGGAGCCTGACCTGATATCTGCTATCCGTCACCCCACTGCGATCCCCCCTCTTGTGCAAGTTCTGTCAGTGCTTCATTTCCTGCCAACTAGTTCTTTCCAAGTGACAGTGGGCTTGGCAGCAGGATTGTCACAGCCAATGTTCTCAATAGTGCTAACAAGAGCGTTGTCTACCCTGATTAAATACATGTGCAGCTACATTGTATTTCCCCAGGTTGAAGATTTGACCACAGTGAAGGCCGAGTTCTATGCAATGGGACATATCCCCAACATAAATGGGGTGATTGATGGAACACAAATTGCATTTGTACCCCCCGTCAGAATGAACAGGTGTTCAGAAATCGGAAGAGTTTCCACTCTATGAATGTACAGATGGTGTGCTTGGTGAAGCTTGGTGTGCTTGGTGTGCTTGGTGAAGCACGTCAATGCTAAGTATCCAGGGTCGGTGCATGATGCCTTTGTAATTAGGAATAGCAGCATCCCAAATGTGATGGCCCAACTACAGAGGCACAGGGTGTGCCTAATAGGTGAGCCCTGGTTCCCACCCAGTATATGTTGGTGTATGGGTATGGTGTGGGCCACATGGGATAGTGTGTGGCTAAATGTTGTCCCTCAAAATTTGCAGGTGACTCTGGTTACCCCAACCTATCATGGCTGCTGACCCCTGTGAGGAATGCCAGGACTAGGGCAGAAGAACGTTATAATGGGCACATGAGTGAACCAGAAGGATGATAGAAAGGACCTTCGGCCTCCTGAAGGCCAGGATCCGGTGCCTCCATCTAACAGGTGGATCCCTGCTCTACTCACCCAAGAAGGTCTGCCAGATAGTAGTGGCATGCTGCATGTTGCACAACCTTGCCCTGAGACGCCATGTGCCTTTTCTGCAGGAGGAGGAGGCTGTAGATGCCCATGTGCAGCAGTGGACCCTGAGGACAGTGAGGATGAGGAGGCAGAGGATGAGGGTGAGGACAACAGAACATCAGTGATCAGACAATACTTCCAATGACAAAAAGGTAAGACAGTGTTACTTCACATTTCAATGAGATTTGTTTGAATGTCTGTGGCACTGGCATGCTGTTTTTCCCACTTCTATGCCAACTTACAGTACCCTTTGGCAATTAATTTTGGTTACCTCACATATGCTCCTTGTGTGATCACTGCAGCCAGCTACAGGTCATTAATCTATGCTCATTTTCTGTCCATTTGAATTGCAATGTTTGTACCTGTTTAAATGAATACATACAGTACTTGAAAAATCGGACATACTCCAAACTTCATTTTTTTTCCCCAAGGGTGTTTATTGAAGTGCTAAAATATTGAGGGGCAAGTGCAATGGGCTGGGGTGATGACAGAGGAAAGTCCAGGGTACTGTTCCACTCTGTTCGTAGCACAGGTGCATTGTCCAAGGGGACATAGGAAGGGGGGCAATGGCAGTTCAAGGTGGATAGGGTGACAGAGTGGGACACAAGGGTGACAAGCAGGAGAGTCTCATTTCCTGAGGCGGTCTTGGCAAGTGTCTCTGGCTTCTGACTGGATCGCAGGGAATGTTTACGGGGGGGGTTCTCCTTCTGCAGGAGACTGGTGGCCCTGTTGGTGAGTACTAATCATGTTAATGTGCACGATTAAATGCTCTGTAGTGACATCAGATGATTTGTACAATATCTGCCAGCTAAGTTGCTGACTGTGTGTAATGCTGCGGAAACAGACAGGGTAATTGATGCACTATGTGAAGGATCACAATTGCTAGCTGTCAGGAAGCACGTGCTCTGCAAACTTACAGGATACTTTTCCGTTAAGTAAATTGGTGCCGCCTTTGTGTCAGAAAACCAAACAAAATAGGAGCCAATCATATCTATATAGGTCACATTTGCCAGAGAAGTAAAGATGTACTAACATATTGGCTAACTTTGTTGACGCAATAGCTAGACTGACTTTAGAAACACTACATGATGCAGAAAATGAGTGCTGGCTTCACGTCAATTGATGATAGCAAAGTGGCCCAGACATATGTCTCATGTGAGTCTGCTGAGTGTGGAAGGAAAGCGTTCACAGAAGTTCTATGAATGTTAGGGATTATTGTGGTCCTTCATCTTTTTGGATTCATGTCAGATATGGATTTGAAAACATCCTGAAAAGGTGTAAGGTGCCCTCAGCTAACATCTTAGGCTGGTATTTGGAGTTAGTTGTGCACATTCCAATTAGGGATGGCAGTCCAAAGTTATGCACATGGGTTCACATCTCCATGGTTGGTGCAAATCACCATTGCTGGGCCACATCAAATGAAGAAATTGGAACAACAGGAGGGCTTAAAAAAGTCCCTGCCCCTCTGTACATTGCACCTATGTGTAATAAATGTGTCAGGGCCACATGGGCTGTTTGACTGGTAATGCAGTCCTCACGTAAACAGGTTTTGGATGTCTCTCTTGGATGCACATGATGAGACGATTTCACTCCATTATTATTTCTGATCACTAATGACGGAGCATGTTTGCCACCACATGATAGTTAGGGCCACTGAATGTGTGCAGATATGTGTGTAACTGTCACAGGAGACCCATGCTATGTACATGTTGGCCATGATATATCAGATGATGTATCATCATGTCTGAATGGCTGTCATTTCGTTATTCAGCTTACACATTGTATATGTCTTTGAAATTGTTGGTCAGTGCACAGATTCTTAGCACATTTCTTCCTTCCATGCCTTACAGGTGGACCGGCACCCTACACTGTGGGAGAGGTGGCTACATTTGAGGACCCCGACCACTCCAGTAAGAGTTGATATGTCTGTTATGTGTTATGTTTGCTGGTGATGTGTGATGGACTCCTGTTTGTGGAACACATAGCAAGGTGTGATGCGCTGGCCAATCATTTGTCTTGTTCCATGAGTGGGATTTCAGTTTCTCAAAAGTTTTGAGTTGGCCAATGCTTATCCGATTGTATTTTCTAGGGATTGTAGGTTATTCCATTAGGCCCCGCTATGAGAACTGGGGTGAGTCATGTGGATAACACTTGTATCAACAAGAGTCGCACTGGAACTCATCTCAGATTTAGTCAGCCTGTCAGACCCATATTCTCCCACATTGGTATAGCAAATTGCTTTCCAACAGACTTCTGCTTCCCTAGTCACCAAAGTACTTATTAAACAGTAGGTAGAACTTCCTAGCATAATGTACTTCCACATGTAGTGCTACAGGTATGTGGCACATGAGTGCAATGGCCTAGGTGTGCATGCTAATCATGATCATGGGTGTTCTTGCAACTCTGTGTCTGGTGTAAGTCATACCTTACTGGAAGTATATGTTGTGTACCAAGCTCTGCATTTCCTGAAATGTGTGGCGCTATGTTTAGTCAAGGGTTTGCAGACTCCTAATTGTTGATAGACCTTACCTGTGGTGTGTGTGTAGAGCCAAACATGTGTGGAGTTTTCTATACACTCTTGGGTGTCCATGTTGTTTGGAATTGTTTGTTGTTTCTCCACCCCCCCCTCAAACACAGGCATGGGTTTGTGAATAGGGTACCTAGGACTGATGCTACCAGTATGTTACACATACATGTGAATAAGTGACTGTTTGGTCGGAACCTAGTATACACACTCAGGTATGGCACATGGGTATTATACTGGCAAGTCCAGTTACAACTTGCAGACCATGTGGCTTTATTTTTGCATTCCGTACACTGACATCTGTAGCCCAGGTATTGGAGGAGTATATGCAGCATGATTGTTAGCTGATAACTGGCAGAACTCAGAGGGCAAGTCAATGCCAGTTATGACCCATTTCGTACGTTTTGGATGTGCTATGTGTGATGTGACCTTTGTAGGCTGGCCTGCCATGTACTTCCTCAGGGACATTCAATGATCTGTATGGTGATATGAGCTGTTACAAGTACAGTAGATGTATTGTCTGATTTACTTCTTGTGCCATTTCAGACAATGCAGTTCCTAATGTAAATTATTTGCCTTTGTCTTCACAGCTGCAAACATGACACCCATACAGGTCAGTGAGTTCCAGAGGCGGGCCATGAGATACCAACATATCCTGCTGGTAGAGTCGGGGTTCAGGAGGATGGCACGTAGATACCGCCATGAACGGGCCTCCGGAGCATGGAGGGCTTTCCCACAGGGTGGCCCTATTTTGCCCAATTCAGCCACCACCAGCACAACCACCAGTTCCACCCAGGTGGCACCACCCACAGCTGGGACTGTTGTCCCAACGTCTGCTGTAGTTCCAGGTCCCAGCATTGCAACAGCTTCAGGACAGCCCACAGGCCTTGGCTTTACACGCCCACAAACCTCATCTGCCGGTAGCCAGACTGCCCCAGCGCCAACAGTTGAACCTGCAGCATTCCGGGAAATGGAACGTAAGATGGACCGTGTGTTGAGGAAGATCAGTAATCTGAGCCGGGATGTTCGCCATAGTAACAGGCGTGTGCGGTCCATAAAGCGGACCCTCCGGAGTGCCAACCTCTAGACTTTGATGACAATGGACATGATTCCCTCCCCTCCCTCCTCTTTCCTTGTTCTCATACTTAGTGGGCTTAGGATGCTTAGTGTTAGGTTAGTATAGTCTGTTAGTTTAGTTAGTGTTAGTGGGTGGGGGGTCCTGATTCTTTCTATTTTTACTTATTAAGTGTTGGGTTATGTTGGGGTTCTTGTGTGTTTAATAAAAAATAAAATACAAACAAATACAAAAAAATATATATTTGTTTAGGATAGTATAGTATGTTTTTAGGTTAGTATCTGTTGTCCTTCATGTGTCCCGTCTCATAAGGGGGGTGGGAGGTTGATGTTTAGAATGTTTCTTTACATGTGATAAGTAGGTTTAGGTTAGGTTCGTTAGGGACAGTTGTGGGTAATGAGTAGTCAGGGTAGATTAGGGTAGGTAAGACCTTTCCCTCAGTTTCCTCTTCTGTGATTACCATTTAATAAATATATAGTGAACCCTTTATAGTATGTGTTAAATGCTACTTGATCATGGCCTTGGCATTAGTGTACATGAATTTTGTTCAATTACATTTGTGTCCTATGCTACGAACAAATCCCAACTGAGCTGTAAGATTGGCAGCTACCCCAGAGCTACCTTGCAAAGATTCCTCCATTAGTTGCAACCACCAATCACAGTTAACATGGATCCCAACGTGTTTTTGTCGGTAAGTATGTTTTGTAAGTCACAAACGGTGCTTCCAGACTTGGTATTGGGAGAACAGTTTTAGGTCGGACTGCAGTGTGATGTTCAAGGACACCCTTATAAGATGAGTTGTCGTAAGCACTCTTGTATTATTGTCTTCATGACTCACGTAGATCATTTGTGACACTGTTCAGCATGATTACCTATTTGGATGTAAACTCAGACACCTTCATTCATGCAGTTTTTGGAGTGTTTGCCTAGATTTGTGTGCACTGTTAAATGTGTTAGTATTGCAAGGTGACAACATTTTGCTGCCACTATTTGATGACTTAGATATCCCTTGAGGAAGCATTATTCTGTCCAACACAGCATGGTGTATGGTTTCTCACTTCATCAGAAATTACCCTCAGGAAGGGCAGAGTATGATGCAATCCTGACCACTGTGCAGATTTATCTAACTACATAATTTCAGGACAGTTGTATGGACAAGCTACGTTATTTGACAGTAGGCACATTTCAGTTATCTACTGCACAGTTGATGTGTCACATTACCCAGAGACAGATTTGTTGTGTAAGTGCTATTTATTGAAAAGTGCTGTAGTGCTATATGTACATTGTCCATGCTTGTGAGTCCATTATAGTGACATCTTACATTGTGATCCTACACAAGGGGTTAAGGAAATGCTTTTGACATGTTGGGGTGATTTTTCAGACAGTGCAGAGGGACAGGATTTGCCAATGAGTAAGAGAGAGACAATCACTGGGCAGGCTGACAAGATATACAGTGGTTAGCAGAACAGTCATTGAGTAGAGTTGTTGTAAGACTGGCATGTTACAAAACGCAGGACCTTGGTAATAGTTGGCCATGTGGCAGGGACTAGTGCTTCCGGGTACTTTTCCGTGTGAATGTGATCTGTTCCATGTCTTCTTCTTCTGATGTGTGTGTTGCCTCCTCTGTCCTTGGTGGTGGTGGTTGTGAAGGGGCAACACACACCTCAGTGTTAGAAGACGTGGAGTCAGACATCCCGGTCACTGCTACCTGTGAAGGTCTTAAGGGCAGTACTGCAGCTAGGAGGATCTGCTGATTCTTAAGAATAGCAGCCACATCACAATGGTAGGCAGCCAGGTCGGCCTTGAGGGGGTCATGATTGCATTCGTGCATGCAGTGGAAGGTTTGGGGTACAAGGTGTTGTGGCAACTCCCTTACTGCAGTGGTGAATTCCTTGACAGTTTCTTTTAGTCCTTTCAGGATGGGTGTTAGCGCCTGCATGGCTGCTGCCTAATCTGCAGATGACATCATGCACGAACGCACCCCCTCTAGGCTGGCTGCCATAGTTTGCATCCCTACCCGCACCTCATTGGCCAGCTCCCGCTGCATCCCAACTACAGTTCTCTCAAGCTGGTGCCTGTGTCGTCTGAGTCCTCAGCTGTATTGGAGCCGGCAGGTCTTACAATTGGGGTGGTGGGTGGGTTCTCTGTGATGGCTGCTTGTTCTGTGCTCCTCCTTGTGACTGAAGGTGGGGTCTGGAGGGTTCCAAGGACCTCTTGGATGGTCTGCTGGGGAATGTTTGTCAGCTTGTCATCCATGTTATCAGGGTATTCTGGGACAGGCATATACGCAGGAGATCCATCTTCCTCTGCAATGAAATGGGGTACAATTAATGTGTGTATGTGTTGTGGCATTAGTGATGTGACATGCCTGCCTTGTGATGACTTCACATAGTGATCTTGTTTTGTGTTCATTGCTCCAGTCTTTCAGATGGGCATTCTCCCAGGCCTATGGCCCACCTGCATGTCACATGTATTGTAGTAAGTTATTAGACTTATCGGCATCATCTCCTCTAGGTGTTTGTTCTAGCCAAATAGTGAATTCCCACCTTCTTGTCCAACTCAACCCTCTGTCTACATCCATTCTTATGGTGAGGCCTTTCACTGGCTGTGGGTGTTCTGATGGCACTGGCAGCACACTTGACAATCTGGACCTGCCTCAGTCTCTGATCTTTCACATCCACTTAAATGTAGTTGACATGTAGCGTATCCTATGCATAGCATTGTTATGGCACAATATGGATGTTGGCATCGGTAATGTGTAAAGCTGATGTTGGGAATGTGTGGCACATTGGATTGCCCTGATAATCGTATCAGTGTCCTATTTCCTCCTCTGACTGTGCAGGTGTATTTCAGTGACCAGTTACATGTGTCCTCCCCCTCAATGCTGTTGTCTGAGCAATATGACATTTGGGATGTTACATTGTGACCCACGCACAGGATGGACCCTGACATATGCAGCATGGGTATGTCCTTAGTGCTGTGTAGGTCCTACTGTTGATGACATTGGCTGATGTTTGCGACAACTATGAGCATTGACATTTGACAGGACTGGGGCCTTTGTCTTGTTTCAGGGGATTACTGGAGTTGTCATCATCAACCCTCAAATTTTGCTGTGTATGATCCATGGGGAAGTTACTGCCATTGGCTACTTGAGCTGCACACAGAGCGGAGGTGGTAGTGACAACTGTTGTCACAGTTACATTCCAGTTGTCGGTATGGCTAGAGGTTGTTAATTGGGCCCTAGTTAATGTAGGGGGTATGGTGGCTGACATGTGCCAGGATGTCAGTTTGACATTGTGCCCTTCCCTCCTGGTGTGGCTTTACCTTTGCTCCGTCGTTGGCATGGTAGCATGGGACTGTTAGTGGTGTAGTGTAATGGGGTGCCCCAGCTTCTCTCTGTGCAGGCCATGCCCCCATGCCATACCCCTTTACCCATGCCACTCCATGTATATGATGACTTCCATGCATTTTGTGGTTGTTATCCCCCCCTGCTTACGGTTAACATTAGTGCATTTTAATTCCCCATGCGACTTACCCTGCATGTGCGTTGTCTCCTGGTAGTCTGCGCTGTCCTGTCCTTGAATCCCTGTGACAATCTCCTCAGGGATGATGGCTGCGACCATCTCCTCCATGTGGTCCAGGGCATCCTGGTGTGCTGGACTCCCACCTCCAGTCTGCTTTGCTGCCTTCCTGTTCCTGGCCATCTTTTCCTTGGTCCTGCGCTTGCAGTCATGCCAGCGTTTCTTGCACTCGATGACTGTTCTGCGTACTTCTGCCACACTGTTAATCTTGTAAACAATTTGTTGCCATATAGCCTCTCTCCTACTGATTGGCAACTTTGAGGTGACAAACAGTTGGTGCTGGTGTTCCGTCACCTCTTTAACCAGAATTTCCTGTTCCTCTGCACTAAACCAACACTTTCTTTACTTCTTAAAAGTGTCCTGGTTCTTGTGTGGGTCCTCCTGGCTGGTTCCTGGTCTGTTGTCATCTTCCTGGGGTCTGTAGAGACATCTGGGATCCATTTTGGCTCTCCTCTGCTGAAATGGCTGTGTTCGCGGGGAATTTTGACGCTATTGCGTCAAAAAACACTGCATATCCGGTTTGCGGGGTCGTAAATCGACCCACAGTAATTTCCGCCGTGTTAACGTCATTTTGCTTTACGACTTGATGCTGCAGTGTGCGTAAAACAAAATGACTCACACCTGTGGTTTGCGCTGCCGTGCGTCAAAGTATAAATTTGATGCCCGCATGGCGCACCAAAATGGCGTTAACCGTCGGTAGTATTTTTGACGCAAAACTGCGCCGGTGCAGTTTTGCGTCAAAAAGTATACGTATAAATAAGGCCCAAAATGTCAACACGTGTGCGTATTGATTTCTAAAATATTCTTGTATGGAAATGTTTAAACCTCTTCACCTAGCTCAGTGTCTAACAATGTATTTGACAGATTTTGACAGGACTGGTTAATTTATTCTGAATGTGCAAAGTTGCATCTTGTTGGTTGTTTTGGACCATTCTGGAAAGGATGGATGTGGCATCGCCCGGGCCTATCTAGTTTCAGTTGACCCCTTGAATGGGAAAAGTCAAAGTTTGAGAAATAACCAATTGTTTGGTACATAAACTGATGATGTTTGCCACCCGGTATTTGACTCCATATTCACATTTGAGGACTAGACATTACTTTCTTCAGGATATTAACGCGCGAGCAGTTTTGCTGATGATTCCCATCTGAACTTTGAGATCACTGATTGACAGTGTTTAACATTTTCTGTCTGACTTCTAACTTGTGTTAGTACTCCAGGCTGCATACATAATTACGAACTATAAAAGGTAACATTTTTGCATTAACTTTTTGTTGCACCTTAGCAAATCTCAGGACAGATGAGTGTCTTGCACTCACATTGCTATTCTAGTTAATTATCATATTTTTTCAGCATTTTTGATTTCATTTACATGCATTTATATTTCCTCCCCTTGGCCTGTTCACCTTTTGTGCTGTATGAATTTTTCAGAGAAACATCAAGTGAAGGTCTTGATTTTCTATTTTCTTTCAAAAGCGACATGCATCGGCCATTAGCTGTTATCTGCTGCTATCAAGTTTAAGAGCCTCAGCCAGTTTTCAATAGAAGTCTCAGTCAGAAATTATATTCAACAAGGTACACATTATTTATTTGCTTTGAAGGTCAAAACAAAGTCTGTTTTTAATAAGCATGCTTTAGTCTCAAACAATGAAGAAAATGTTAGAAGGAGTGAAAGAAGTGTGAAGCGGCTTAATAGACAATCAAGTGTTTGCTAGGCGTATTGTTGCAGAAGTGCAAACCTCTGCCATACTTAATGGTGCGGCTAGGAGAAACATTTCATCCGTCTTTATTAGTAGCACATACAGAAACGAAAGACCAGGATGCACCAGAATAAAGCGGTATTAGAACAATTTTCAGAGTTGGGGTGCTCCATCAGTGTTACATCACTGAACTCATGGGAAGTGTTTAAAATGAGCTATGGCCACTCAGAAGAAGAGTGATCAGGATGGATGGATGTACCTGGTCGTGAATTTTGAGGCACACTATTTCAAATATAGGGGCACCGTGCACCATATTTAAACTTTAAACCGTGCACCATATTTAAACTTTGACACCCGAACCCGCGAGTGTCAAAATTCCCCTGTGTGCGTAATTTTTTGGATGTGGGAAACTGCCTTGCGTTAATGACATGCAAGGTAGACGTTCTCGCCCAAAAAATGACTTTAAGGCCTGTGCGCCTTATTTATACACCTGTGTCATTTTGACGCACAGGAGGAGGCGGGCCTTAAAAAACAGCGCCCAGCCTGATGTGTGCTGTTTTTTAACGCCTGGGTGAGGGCAGGTGTTAAGGGACCTGTGGGCTCACTTCCATGGTCTTTGACCATGGAAGCAGTCCAGAGGTGCCCTTCCCTGCCCCCAGGGACACCCCCTGCCTCCCTCGCCCACCTCTGGAGGACACCCATGGATGGGGGGACCCATCCCAGGTAAGTACAGGTAAGTTCAGGTAAGTATTATTATTATTTTTTTAAAGTTGCAAGGGGAGCCTAATTTGGGCCCCCCTACATGCCACTGTGCCCAATGGCCATGCCCAGGGGACAGAAGTCCCCTGGGCATGGCCATTGGGCAAGAGGGCATGACTCCTGTCTCTGCTAAGAAAGGAGTCATTTCAGTGGGGGTTGTGTGCCAAAAAATGGCGCAAGTCCGGTTTGAGCCATGATTTTTGACTCAAACCTGACTTGCACCATTTTTTGATGCACAACCCTCATTTTCCCCATGCCGCCACTGCCTGGTTTGAGTCATTTGTTTTTTTTCCTGACCAGCCTGCAGCGCCGCATGGTGTGTAGGAATGGCGTTAGTCGGTGGTAAACTTTTTGAGGCTAACCAGCGCTGGTTTGCGTAAAAAAAATAAAAAATAATATGGGCCATATTATTAGAGTCATTTACAGACAGTAGTTTCTCCACTGAAATAGCCTCTAAGGATTGTTTTTGTGCAGAAATGTGTCCTTTCCTGCGCAAAAGCAATCCTGGCCGCAACAAAGGCATCCTTAAAACATGGTGCAGAGAGAGAGCAGGAATGTGCTATATGTTAGTAAATATGGCACAGTCCTGCTCTCTTCATTTGATGCAAAACGGCCAGTAAATATGGCAATTTCCTCTTCATTTGATGCAGAGCAGCAATGTGTCTTGTTGTGTTACGCTTTGTCAAATCTAGATAATTTGAGATTTTGTGGATACTATCACCTGTCTTCTGCCCTTTAACTGATTTCAGATTAACTATTTAGGGTTCTTCTTTATTAGTGTCACATAAGCAACATTTTTAGATGTTATTTTTGAACCCAAAGCTGCCCAACATGCCACAGGCTAAACCTGCCTTAAACATCTATAGGTTTCATAGTGTCAAAGCATCAAGGTATCCTTCTCCCTAGTTTTGCCTCTGTTGAAGGGATCTGCGGATGGGTCATAGTGCCATTGCAAAGGCACACTGAGTTCTCTTAAATTTGTTGTTCATTACTGCAAGGCATGCCTCTCTCATTGGATAAACATTGAGTTACCTTATTACATTTAACAAGTGATAACTTTAAATTGGAAGCAGGCGGCACTATCGAGTTTGATCTTCAAAGAAGTTTCATTTAAAACCCTCTTTAATGGTAAGTGTGGATATTAAGTCACAAGTCTGATCATGTCACTTTTACAAAGTTGGCATTTTCTTATCCCAAACATTTGGTGCCTGGAACCTATATCCTGGGTCATATGAGTAGGTATAGATGGTTTTTGACCTTTGTGCATTGCTCCTTGGTAGTGTTGTGCAGCAATTTTATTTATAGCTCCATGCACGCTATTTTAGCATACTAGGCCTGCTGCTGTGCACTTTAACCTAGATATATTTTATCCAGCTTTGTTCATTATTTTAACAATAGCCACTTTTGCGGTCTTGTTTTACTTCTTTCTATCTTGCTGTTCTTGCTTAGGCCAGCACTACGTTCTTAAACAAGACATTCTTGTGCACTCTGTGCTTCGTACAAGGCTGTGGTAAGATAGGTTGCCCGTGAACGTGGTAAAAGTTTTGTCTCTCGTATTCATAGAAAACACACATCCTTACGTAGGGACATTTTCTCAGAACATCAGCTGTTTTAATAAATAAACACTTCCCTGTCCCTTACACGTTAGAGGGAGATTCCAGACAGAGAACCACGACTGTATGCTGATTGCTGAACGTTTCGCTATAGCTGCTTATGCAGACTCCAGGCCTTTGCTCAGGTAGGGGGGATGATGTCTTCCCAGGGTAACGTGAAGTGCAGAATTAGAGCTTAACATGCTGTTCTCTATTATAGCCTAGGTAGGAATTAGTCTATTGACTCTAGTGACAAGATGGTAGCGTTATTTCTATGCTTCCATCTCCTTGTCACAATTCTAATCTTGTCAAGCTGTATCGTCCTGGTATTGCAGTACATGCTTTATTATCTAAGATGCAGTTACTTCATTGAAACCTTATTGAAACATATACTGCCTCTGTTTGTCATTGTGTATGTGAGGCTAACGTAACTAAGAGAAATGGATGAGACCTGAGTGACCACGATTTCCCCGAGAAATCAATTATGTAATGCGCTCGGCTACCCAATCATTCCCGCTCTTGAGTAGAGGTGAGGCACTGCTAGTTAGCCGGAGTAAAACCCGGATTAGGACGATAGGTGTCACCTGTAGTGGGTCAGACTCAGTCTCCCACACCGCAGGCGATTCTGCCGCTCAAATCCAGTAGTCTCATTAGAATAATGAGAGCCTAGGTGACCGCAGTGAGGCAAGGGGGTAATAGGTTTTGGAAGGATGGTACATCTCTGACTTGATAAGGGGGCGGAGCTGGCACCTACCACACTTGCACCTCACAAATGCTCTGACTCACCACACCAACAAAGGGATTCACACTAGCCTTCTGTACCCCCAGAAAAGCTGAGGCCAGGACAGAGAGGAAGTCAATTCCAAACATCTCTGGAGTGGGCCATTTAGAAACTACTACTTCAAAGCTGGCACCAAGATTAAATAGTTTACCCTCAGACTCAACTCTTCAGTACTCATCTTAAACTGTGTAAGACGTAAGAAGTACTGCTCCGCTGCTCTGCTGCCAGATGGGCTGCTGCTCTACTGCCATACTAATCTGCTGCCTGCTATCCTGCTGCCTGAATGAGAAGCACTGGACCTGCACCTTGAACCAAGGACCACCAGAGTGACTTCAAAGGCTAGTTGGCTGACCTTCAGCATCAGTGACAGAAAAGGCTTCAGCCACCTTGAAGCATGCACTTGGACTCTGTCTGCTATGAGTCCTGCTCCCCAAGTGGTGCCATCCTATTCCTGAACCTTTAAAAATGCATACCTCCACTTTTACTAATTAGATTGTTTCATTTTGGTGTAAAGACATGTATTACATTTTATTCTATTTTTCTAAATTGTTGTGGGATTTGTTTGTGTGTTGTGGTTTCACTTTATTACTGTTTGAAGAGCTGTATGAATACTTTATATATTGCCTCTAAACTAAGCCTGACTGCTTTTGTGTCAAGCTACCAGAGAGCTGAGCACAGGTTAATTTGGAGTTTGCTTGTGTTTCACCTGGACAAGAACTGTGGTTGCTGCTAGAGTAAGGTTTCACCCCTCCACCCAAATCAGAAACCCAATTTCCTACACAATTCTCTACAACTGGAAAGCAGACACTGCTATATGTTTAATTCTCAATCATGTCACAATACATACAACAAAAAGCAGACAATCCCTGCCTTATAGCTTGCCAAAAAAGATCAGCACTAAAAGAGGTATTTCAACATTCAGTCATCAAATCACAATTAAGTACAAATTGACATTACAGCCATTTTTAAGATATCCAGAATAAAAAATAGTAACCACACAATTGTTTGCTTTATATTAGGAACATTTTAGGGAATGGTACTTGAGAAGATGAAGTGGCAATTTTGAGTCTTCAAATGTTCATGAATACTGTTATACCTGTCATCATTTGCATGGTCCTCCCTATCTTTTGGCCCTCTGATCTCCTTTTTTTACTGGCCTTTAGGTATCAGTGCACTTTACCAATGCTGACCAGTGCTGAAGTACAGGGGCTTAGTCCTTCAGAACATGGTAACATTGTCTTCTCAACAATTAGCATAGATATTTTACTTGGAAGTCCCTAGTAAAGTGCAACATATGTGCCCAGGGCCCGCTGATTAAATGCTACTAGTGAGCCTGTAGCAATGATTGTGTCACCCACTACGGTAGCCTTCCAAACATGACTCAGGACTGCCACTTCAGGGCTTGTGTGTGCAGTTTTAAAATGCTATTTCAACCTGACAAGTGCATCCCCTTGCCAGGTCCAAACCTTTATTTTTATGTGTAAGTCATCCCTAAAGTAGACCCTAATTAGCCCCAAGGACAGGATGCAGTGTATTTAAAAATGTGGACAAGCCCAGATAGTAAAAAAATGCTAACTTCATTTTTTACTATTGCAAGGCCTAGCTCTAGCATAGAATCACATTGGGGTTGCCTCAAAACACCAATTAAGTCTAACTTCCAAATTGAATGAGATAGAAACATGGAGTTTGGTGCCCCTGGACTCACAGTTTAAAATCAGAACTTACGGTGAAGTCGGATTTTAAATTTTAAGTCTGAAAATGCCACTTTCAGAAAGTTGTAATTTTCTTATTTTAGCCATTCTGTACCTCTGCCTGTCCCTAACTATACATCTGGGGTAGATGACAGCTGGGCTCTGTGCATTCCCACTAGACAGACACACTCAAAGGGAGCTTGGTTGTGGCATTAGCACACTAATGGGCCATCACCAGGCTGAGCGTTCCTGGACTAGGTGGGAGGGAAGAGCTGACACTTGCTTCTGAATAGGGCTCTGCCTCTCCTCACACAAGGGCTGCATACCCTGAGTGTAGCATCTGGAGCCAGGGTGGGCTGAGAAGGGACCATGGGGAACTTCAAAATAAGAAATGGAAGTTTTTCCAACCTTCCAGACTCTGGGCACCAAAGTATAAATGCTGGACCTCAAATCCCACAAATTTAGAACTCCATTGGGAAGGACACCCTGCCAGAAAGAGGGTCTGCTGGGCTTCCAGGAGGGACTGCCACTTTGCTCTGCATTGCTGTCTAAGCTTACTTCTGCTGTTTGCTGGACTGCAGGAGGGACTGCCACCTTGCTGCTGCCCTGTGTGTTGGCCTGCAACCTGCTGCTTCTATCCTACAAGGGACAGACTGGACTTTGCCAACGTCGCCCCCCCAGGAGTCTCCAAAGTCTTGTTGCCTTGCCCCTGGATCTGTGCAAGGTCCTGGGGTCATCTAAGACCCAGCTCATTCATCAGCTGCTTTTTGGTGCATTATTTGCTGTTGGAGCAATTTCCCCTGGGCCACAGGACTGTGCAATATACCCAGTGCACTCTAATATCCTCGGGGACAGGCGCCAGCCAATAAGCACTGAACTGCCACCTGCTTGACACAGAGATTACAAGCCTGTGTTGGAACTAGCCAAAAGACAGCACATCCGCGTTGGGCACCCCCACCTCCTGTCAGCATCCTGTCTTTGCTGGTGCCAGGAGCTGTAAGGAGCAACAGACTATTGGTGGCACCATAGCAGTGTCACGCCCCAGAGTTAGACAAGCGCACAGGGACGAAAGCCAGCGGGAGTCTTGGCTTACCCAGAAGCCTGCGGGTGAGTGCCTGCCTCAGGGCAGGAGGATCCGTCTCTTGCACTTGGGAGCCAATGATGGCCTCAGAAGGATTCATGCCTTATACCCTTGAATAGGAGTACCATTTACTTTGCTTCATGGTTGCACCCATGAAGCAGGGCAGCCTCATCTGTTACACCTTATCTTTACTGCTGCAACCTCAACTACTTCACATTTCCTAAAGGAAGAACCTGTAGAATTTGACATTGAACCTGTTACCCGAGGGAATGTGGCTGTACTGGACATTTTAACCACTGTACCATTTAGCCAAAGACTCATCTCTCACAGACACAGTGCCTTAGTGGAGGAGAAAAACTTTGTCTCATCACAGTAAGACTTTTGGACATACCAGATCTCCCTGCTCTCCCGTGACCATGAAAGGAGAGTTCCACATTTACTAGATGGCCATACATTTTACCCTTGGGTGGTCTAATTTAAATCAATTTTCACACCTAACAGATTTATTGGATTTTTGTTGTTTTGTCCTGAATTTAAGCAGATAAATAAAGTTTATTTTTCCAACCTGGTGTCCTTCAGTGTGTTGCTGTAATAATTATTACACAAATACTCTACACATTGTCTTCCAAGATGAGCCTTCCTGCTCTGTACCAAGCTACCAGAGGGTGAGCACAGGTTAATTTGTGTTGTGTATCTGACTAATCCCGACTAGAATTGTGGTCCCTACTTGGACAGAGGCATGCACTGCCTACTAGATACACAATTTCTAACACAGATGATTAGAGGTGAGTATAGAACTTGTACTTGTGCAGTGCCTTACAGTAATTTAGTGTACACTACTACTCACACTTAGACCAATTTGAACCAATTGTCTCTGATCCCCATTGAAATTTTTTCCTCTGTACTCTTTCCAATTGGCTGTTTTTATTTTTCAATTCTCCCTGATTGACATTTTTGATTTTCTCTAAATCATGTCTCTGGTTGGAGGATCTCTATCTACACCTACAAGAAAGGAGTTTGAACTGACCTGACTAGAGTAGTACACTGTGGCTCAGCACAGGGAGTTCTGTAAGTGTCTTACAGGCAGAATTTTAAAAGGCACTTAGAGCTTATTCTGCAGCACATGCCCTGGCAAATGAGAACTGAGAAGAGACTGAGGTGGAGGTGGAGGATGACGTGGACGAGGGTGTGGCTGGAGGCCCTGCACTGCTGTCTGTGGGGTGAGGCAATCAACCTACTCCCAGGAATAAGTGCCCTCCTCCAGGGCAGGGAGCAGGGTGTCATCCAAAGTCCTGTCCCCAGACGAGCCGGAAGACTGGGGAGAAGAGGATGTTCCAATTAGAGATGGCTAAGCTCAAACTAGAGCAGGAGAGAGTCTTAGCGGAGAAAAGGTTAGCCCTGGAAATTGAGGTAAACCAAAAGAAACTAGCCATAGAAATGGAGGAGAGCCTGGGGAGATTGGTTCTAGATGAAAAAAAGATGATGCTGGCTCAGGAGCTGAGTGTGAAGGAGCTGGGCTTCAAGGCCAGAAAGGGGGAGTTAATTAAGGATGGTTAAAGTAATAGTACTGTGTTTTTAAGGTACACAAACCCACAAATCTGCCATCTGAATTTGTGGCAGGGGATGATATTGCAGGTGGCTGGAGGCAAAAGTGATTGCCCTATGCATGCACAGGGTCTCTGAGGAAGATTGGGGGCAGGCTTGTGGAAGCTCATTCTTAGTGAAGGCAGGGATGCTGTCCTGGCCCTTCCACCAGATGAACCCTTACGGTATCCCTCCATGAAGGAGGCTCTGATTAGGAAATTGGGTCTAACCCCAGAAAAACACAGGCAGAAATTTGGCGAGAGTCAGAAGCTCTCACACCAGAATTGGGTAGAGTGTGTGGTCACTTTTTGCAAGGCAATAGAAGGTTGGGTGAAGCGAGTAACAGATTATCAGACGTTGTATAATCTATTTGCAACAGAGCATCTGTTCAATCTTTGCTTTACATATCTGCACCAACACCTTGTGGATAGCAAGCTCACTGACCCCAGAGAGCTTGCTAGGAAGCAGATCACTGGGTTAGCACCAGGGTACATAAGAGGGTATCTGGGAGATCATGCCATGGGTGGGCAGGGTCCATACCAGAAGAAGGAGGGGGGACAAAAAGAGTGAGGAGTTATCTAAAGGAATGCAAAATAGCTTTGCAAATCAGGGTTCCTCTCCCCCTTCTGAACAGAAGAAAAATTGGTCCAATTGGACCAAAATTGCAGGGAAGGCTCCTGCACAGTGCTCTGGATGTCAAAGGCAGGGGCACTTCAAGGGAGATGCTAAGTGTCTCAAGCAGGCACAGCCCCTCACTGGAGGGCAGTCATAGGGGTTGGCTAGTCTAGGGCTTGGGGAGGAGGTGTCCCTAGATAGTGCCAGGAAGAGGTACAGTTAACCCTAGTGTCACCTGGAAATGGAGAGGTGATCCATAAAACACACATGCTTGTTAATACTAGGAATTAGAGGCAGTGGGTGACCATCAATGGGCAGAGGGTGGAGGCTCTGAGGGAGACAGAAGCCAGTATGGCATCTGTTAGGTGCCAACTGATTTACTCAGAGCAGGCCGTTCCTCACATGTTCCACCAGGTGTTTGCTGCGACAACCATGTGAGCCACTACTCAGTGACTCAGGATCCGTTTGAGTGGGGGGGGTCTCAAGTCTGCTGAAGGTAGCTGAGTCCATCCATGCTTGTGGATTGTCTGCTGGGTAATGACCTGGAGCACACCATGTGGAAAGAGGTGGTGCTCAGGTCTCATTTGGAGATGATGGGGTTACCTCAGTTGGTATGACTGACAGCCTGAGAGAGTGGCCAGGGTACTGCCAACCAGAGAAAGGGCAAGAGGTGCAAGAAACGCACCCCACAGATTCCCACAGTCGAGGCCGCCTCCCACCCTTCCCCTCTACTGCTACCAAAATCATATGCAGAGTTCCCAAAGGGTCCTCCCTCAGCCCCATTCTCTTCAACATTTCCATGACCCCTCTTGCCAACATCCTCCGTCCACACAGAATCCCCATCCTCTCCTATGCAGATGATACCCAACTCATCATCTCCCTCACCCCCAACCCCACCACCACCAAAACCAATCTCCACGCTGCACTCCTTGACACCGCCACCTGGATGACGACAAACCACCTCAAGCTCAGCTCCAACAAAACAGAAATCATCACCTTCGGCCCCAACAAAACCAAATGGGACGACTCCTGGTGGCCCACTGCCCTAGGCGCTGCCCGCACCCCGCAATCCATGCACGCAACCTCGCCATCATCCTAGACCCCTCCCTCTCCATGACCCAGCAAATCAACGCAGTCACCTCATCCTGTTTCCACACACTCTGAACGCTGAAAAAAACTTTTAAATGGCTTCCCACAGAGACCAGGAAGACCGTCACACATGCACTCATCATCAGCAGGCTAGACTACGGTAATGCCCTCTACACCGGCACCACACTCAAACTCAAACGCAAACTCCAGAGAATCTAGAACACAGCAGCTTGCCTCATCCTGGACCTGCCCCGCCACAAACACATCACACCACAGCACAAATCCCTTCACTGGCTCCCCATAGACAAGAGGATCACTTTCAAGATCCTCATCCATGCACACAAATCCCTCCACAACACCGGCCCAACCTTCTTCAACGAAAGAGTGAACTTCCACACTCCCACACGCCACCTCCGATCTGCCGACCTCGCACTAGCCACAATCCGAGGCATCCAACGCACCACCTCTGGAGGCAAGTCTTTCTCCTACTTCGCCCCCAAGACCTGGAACTCCCTCCCCACCAACCTTCGCAAAACCCAAGACCTCCTGCTTTTCAGAAAAAACCTCAAGACATGGCTGCTCGAACAGTAACTGCCCCCTACCCCCCTTTGTCCCCCCTCCAGCGCCTTCAGACCCTCACGGGTGTGTAGCGCACTCTATAAATTTTTTGATTGATTGATTGACATTGAGGGGGATGCCCTGGTACCTATGGCAGAGGACATAGCCAAACTGGCACACCTGCCTGAGCTGTCTAACTGGCAGCAAGAAGGGGGTTCTACCAGGGATTAATTCTGCAAGGCGCAGAGGGAGTACTATACTTTGGAGAGCCTTCGGCAGCAGGGTGAGGCCCAGGCAGCTGGTGAAGCCTCTGGCAATTACCTGGCCTATTGAGAGAATGATTTCCTGTATAGTGAGCCTAAGGAATAGGATGTGTCTTTGGGGTTATGGGAAAGACTGTATTGGAAGAGATATGTCGGGCAGGATCTACAATATTGAGGAGCTAGTCGAGTTTATTTAGACAGCTAAGGACAATCCATTTCCACTTCCGGTTCATGAGCATGCTACCTGGCGTTTGGTGGTTATCTGCAGCGAGTGAAAGCTAATTTGGAGTACTTTTCAGACTGCATGAGAACAGATCTCTTAATTTTATTTAGTGGCAGAAAAGGCCCGGAAGAAATCATATTATCAGGTTGTAACTTCACCATGAGATGGTCTGCGGAAGACATCAGGATACTGTTAATATGTTTCTAAGGTCAACCTCATAGCCGGTGTGCTTTATGATTTTCCTGAAGAGTGGATCACAATCAGTCCCAGGCCGTGGCGTTTTTAACATATTAACTGTGCGCCCTAAAGAAGGTGGGCGACCAATGGGTCACATGGCACTGAAATGCGTGTCGGCATGCACGGAATAAGACACAGGGTTTATTCATCTTTACTCTTTGGTGAACCCTGGACAAGGACTTATAACCTAATGAACTGAAGTAGTAGCCTACATAAGGGTGTATTCAGTACAGTGTAATGAAATTTGGTTATTCTTACGTTGTGAAATATGTTCTACTAATGAGTTGGCATTATGTATCTTCGATGTACACATTGTGGTTATATTATATTTATCCTTTTTTTGGGGGGTTACCAATGGAGTGATTTAGCCCTATGTCCTTTAGTCTATATGGTGTGTTTTATTTGAATGAGTGGGTGTGAAAGTATATGTATGGATTATGAATATGATGTACCTGTTAGGAAGGGGACAGTTTGCCGGTCCCACATTTTAATGATGTTCATTATGTGATACCATTGAGTACAATGCAAATAATATGATAATAAAATTATTTAGGTTTCTTATTGTTTGCATGTTTTACAATATTATTTATAGGTGTTTAGTTATGCTTGACTCATTGTGTAACATGGAGGGATTCCATTTTTGCGGAATCATTTTAGGAGGTGGGTTGTTGTGTTTCTATTTAACGAGCCTAAGGATCCTGAGTAGACCTAGGTGGAGTTCGAGTAGCCGTTAGCGGGTGGAATTTCCTGCTGTGTCCGCTCATGTGAAGTTTAACATCACTGGCAACACGAAGTAGATCCTCACGTTGGAATTCTCTCGCGAACAGTACCACGTGGTTCGTATGGGCGCAGCCACCTTTTTTTTTTTGCTTGTTATGGTGCTGGGCCCTACTTTTATATCCCTCTATATCTGTCCCACCCCACATTTTTAAAACTATTTTCCCTTAGTTTCTGTTTATTATATTACCTATTCTCTTTGCGTTTTTATATTTGAACTTTTCTCCTAATCTATTTGTGTTTTTTGCAACATTTTTAATTTCAATTTTTTGCTTTACTTTCTTTTTAGTGCCATGGCAAAGTAGGGGAGTGGCAGCACCAGGCCCCCAACCACCAGAGTCAGCCACCTTCCTTGCAGATGGTGGCAATGTGAAGGGGTGCAGCCCTGCGCCATTCTTTCCAAGGTGGAGGTAGCTGACTTGGTGTTTTATGTGCAGCGCCACCTACCCTCCACCTTGGCAGCAGGTGGCAGGGCCGGGTCTGGGTGCTGCACCAGCAATACTGAGAGAGGTTCCGCCGGGCTGTATACTGCAGCTATGTGGTCCAGCACACCCAGCAACAGCTTACGCACCTGTGGGCCGATATCCTGGACCCTGAAAGGACTTGCTCGACCTGAGGATGCGGGCGTCGGTGAGATTGTGTTTTATGCTAATAGTTTCTTCCCAAATACCAAACATGCTGCTCACATGCAGGTAAGTTAACTCTGTGTTGCAAATATATATTATAATGTGATCGACATCTAAACAGGTGCTAGGCGCTAACTAATTGTACTTGTTTTGGACGCTTGCTTGGGCTCATTAAGAAGTAAGGCAGAGACTCCTCATGTGCCCTGTCTAAGATAATTATAGTTAATATTGCTATTAGTGAGTGAGCATTTTCTTTCACTTCTCTGTGGCTTTATTTTTTGTAGCTCGTAAAGTGCCAACTGCTAAGCAATTTCCCAGTGATCTGTAGTAGTTTTGCATGCATGCATCCAATCTATGCATTGATAAATTGAGAATGAGAGTAGAACTATAGAAATCATTCATTGCAATTTATTAGTAATTCCAAAATGTAGTTTATGAAATTTGGAACAGGGTTAAGGAATTTGGAATAGGTTGGTCCATGATACTATTATTATTCAGGCGTGAACCTCTGATGTAGAAATTATACTGCGTTTGCCTTTTACTTTAAAAATAATAATTTTCTTGGAAAAAATGATTTATTAACAGTGCCACTAATCTTTTCTAAAAAAAATTCTTACATCATCCAGCATCCAGGGGCAGGAGGGGAGCTGGTGAGGCGGGTGACAGAGCTGAAGGTGGCCCCTTCACACGTGCCAGGGCAGATGGCTCTGCTGACCAAAGTAAGTCCTCCTGTTGTTATCAATATTAATATTTATTTTCCTAGCTTTTGGCCCCATTGCATTTGCCAACCAAGACCACTTGCCCTTCATTGACCAATTCCTGCACCCTTTTATTTCTCTGGAAAAATGTAGATTCATCAATAGCTAGTTCTGCCCCTCCAGTTTTTATTTTTACTCAACTCCCTGGCTTTAAAAAAATTGCAAACCAATATAATATCCCCCTGCTATTTTGATAGAAGAGACGACTGTAACTGAAATATATTGATGTATTGCGGTTGTATTTTGCTATTACAAAAAAAACCCAATGTATAATGTTTTCTTCTAGTCGCACCCACCACCAGGACCAGGGCCAGCAGCAACACCAACTCTGCAGACATGGCTGCGGCAGCGGATGAAGGGGGAGGGTGGGTGGTAGTAAGTTCTATTGCTTGCTTATTGACAATTAGTAATATAGTCACTACAAGGGTGTACTAGTGTACTAGTGTTGTTGACTCACTCGTCAACACCCTGCTTTAGCAGATGCAGTGGGAGTTTAGTATTAATGGCTCTTCTATCTGCAACTCTGCAAACTAAGGCCCATATTTGTACTTTTATATGCCATTCCTATGCGCCAGGCGGGGGCCTTATTTAAGGATTGACGTTAGCTGGCGCTGCGGGCTGATCAGAGTTAAAAAAAATGACTCAAACCAGGCAGCGCCAGCGTATGGGAAAATGGGGGTTGTGCATCAAAAAAGGGCGCAAGTCAGGTTTGAGTAAAAAATTATGGCTCAAAATGGACTTGCGTCATTTTATGACGCACAACCCCCATTAAAATGACTCCTGTCTTAGCAAAGACAGGAGTCATGCCCCCTTGCCCAATGGCCATGCCCAGGGGACTCCTGTCCCCTGGGAATGGTCATTGGGCACAGTGGCATGTAGGGGGACCAAAATTAGGACCCTCTATGCCACTTTAAAAAATAAAAAAATGATACTTATCCCAACTTACCTGTACTTACCTGGGATGGGTCTCCCCATCCATGGGTGTCCTCCAGGGGTGGGCGAAGGTGGCAGGGGGTGTCCCTGGGGGCAGGGAAGGGCACCTCTGGACTGCTTCCATTGTCAGAGACCATGGAAATGAGCCCACAGGTCCCTTAACGCCTGCTGTTGGAAAATGGGTGATTGGTAAGGGCAGGTAAGTACCTTCACTTAACAATAGGCCACTAACCTCCCCTTAGGTCCAGTCAGGTCTCAGTAAACTAAACCTAGCTCAACCCTTGGTAGCTTGGCAACGAGCGACAATGCTTAACTTAGGAGACAAAGCGTAAAGCATTCAAATATCACAAAACAGTAATTAAATAAAACACAGGAAACAGTTTACAAATTCAAAATCAATTTATAAAAATATATTCGATTTTTATCTTTAAAATGACACAAAAGCTAATAAAATTGGATAAGGGGAACCGGAGATGTGAATTTTTAAAGAATTATTATTTTCTAGCACCTAGAAACAAAAAGCGCCAATCTGGTCATCTGGTCGCACCTCGACGGAGGCAAGGTAAAAGTTTAAGGCCGACCGCGATGGAGCCCGGCTCGGCTACAGCCCGCGGGAGGCCCCGGTCAAAAAGTTACCTTCGGACTTAGGCCCTCATTATGACCCTGGCGGTCTTGCACCGCCAGGGCCAACGGGGGCGGGAGCACCGCCGACAGGCCGGCGGTGCTCCCTTGGGCATTCTGACCGCGGCGCTTTGGCCGCGGTCAGAAATGGAAAAACTTGCTGCGCCGCCATGGGGGATTCTGACACCCCCTACCGCCATCCTGTTTCTGGCGGTTCGCATGGGCACTGCAGGGGCCCCCGTAAGAGGGCCCTGCTAGTATTTCACTGTCTGCATAGCAGACAGTGAAATACGCGACGGGTGCAGTAGCATCCGTCGCACCTTCCCACTCCGCCGGCTCGATTACGAGCCGGCTTCATGGTGGGAAGGTCGTTTTCCCCTGGGCTGGCGGGCGGCCTTTCGGCGGCCGCCCGCCAGCCCAGGGGAAAAGTCAAAATACCCGCTGCGGTCTTGCGACCGCGGTACGGTATTTTGACGGCGGGACTTTGGTGGGCGGCCTCCGCCGCCCGCCAAGGTCCGAATGAGGGCCTTAGTCTCTTTTCTGAAGATTTTCTTCAGCGGGACGAACCTGCCAGTCCAATCCAACCTTCTGGAACTCTTCTCCGGATACGTGTGGCGGAAGCCCTCGGTGGAGATTTTTACCTTCGGACTTAGGGCAATATTTAGACTTTTTGATGCAAAACTGCGCTGGCGCAGTTTTGCGTCAAAAATAAAACCGCGGCTAACGCCATTTTGGTGCGCCGTGCGGGCGTCAAATTTATACCTTGACGCACGGCAGCACACACCACTGGTGGGAGTCATTTATTTTGACGCACACCGCAGCGTCAAGTCGTAAAGCAAAACAACGTTAACACAGCGGAAATGACTGTGGGTTGATTTACGAACCTGCGAACACTGCCATTTCAGCAGAGGAGAGCCAAAATAGAACCCAGATGCCACTACAGACCCCAGGAAGATGACAAGAGACCAGGAACCAGCCAGGAGGACCCACAAAAGAACCAGGACACTTTTAAGAAGAAAATAAAGTATTGCTTCAGTGCAGAGGAGCAGGAAAATCTGGTTAAAGAGGTGACGGAACACCAGCACCAACTGTTTATCACCTCTAAATTGCCAATTAGTAGGAGAGAGGCTATATGGCAACAAATTGTCGACAAGATCAACAGTGTGCCAGAAGTACTCAGAACAGTCATCAAGTGCAAGAAACGCTGGCATGACTGCAAGCGCAGGACCAAGAAAAAGATGGCCAGGAACAGGAAGGCAGCACTACAGACTGGAGGTGGGAGTCCAGCACACCAGGACGCCCTGGACCACATGGAGGAGATGGTCGCAGCCGTCATCCATAAGGAGATTGTCACAGGGATTCAAGGACAGGACAGTGCAGACTACCAGGAGACAACGCACATGCAGGGTAAGTCGCATGGGAAATTAAAGTGCACTAATGTTAACTGCCAGCGGGGGGGAATACCTACTACACATTGCATGTATGTCATCATATACATGGAGTGGCATGGGTAAAGGGGCACGGCATGGGGGCATGGCCTGCACAGACAGAAGCTAGGGCACACCATTACACTACCCCAACAACAGTCCCATGGGGGCATGCTGCCATGCCAACGATGGAGCAAAGGGAAAGCCACGTCGGGAGGGAAGGGCACAACATCAAACTGACATCCCAGCACACGTCAGCCACCATACCCCCTATATTAACTAGGGCCCTATTAACAACCTCTAGCCATACTGACAACTGGAATGTAACTGCGACAACAGTTGCCACTACCACCTCCGCTCTGTGTGCAGCTCAAGTAGCCAATGGCAGTAACCTCCCCATGGATCATACACACCTAAATTAGAGGGTTGAGGAAGACAACTTCAAAAATCCCCTGAAAAAAGACAAAGGCCCCTGTTCTGTCAAACGTCAATGCCCATAGTTGTTGCAAACATCAGCCAATGTCAACAACAATAGGAGCTACACAGCACTAAGGACATACCCATGCTGCATATGTCAGGGTCCATCCTGTGCCTGGGTCACAATGTAACATCCCAAATGTCATACTGCTCAGAAAATAGCATTGAGGGGGAGGACACATGTAACTGGTCACTGAAATACACCTGCACAGTCAGAGGAGTAAATAGGACACTGATAACGATTATCAGGGCAATCCAATGTACCACACATTCCCAACATCCATATCGTGCCATAACATTGCTATGCATATGATATGCTACATGTCAACTACATTTAAGTGGATGTGAAAGATCAGAGACTGGGGCAGGTCCAGATTGTCAAGTGTGCTGCCAGTGCCATCAGAACACCCACAGCCAGTGAAAGGTCTCACCATGAGAATGGATGTAGACGGAGGGTTGAGTAGGACAAGAAGGTGGCAATTCACTATTTGGCCAAAACCAACATGTAGAAGAGATGATGCTGACAAGTCTAATAACTTAATAACATACATGTGACATGCAGATGGGCCATAGGCCTGAGAGAATGCCCATCTGAAAGACTGGAGCAATAAACACGAAACAAGATCACAATGTGAATTCATCACAAGGCAGGCATGTAACATCACTAATGCCACAACACAGACACTCATTGTACCCTGTTTCATTGCAGAGGACAATGGATCTCCTGCGGATATGCCTGTCCCAGAGTACCCTGATGACATGGACGACGAGCTGATAAACATTCCCCAGGAGACCATCCAAGAGGTCCTTGAAACCCTCCAGACCCCACCTTCAGTCACAAGGAGGAGCACAGAACAAGCAGCCATCGCTGAGGATCCACCCAACACCCCAATTGTAAGACCTGCCAGCTCCAATACAGCTGCGGACTCAGACGACACAGACACCAGCTTTGAGAGAACTGTAGTTGGGGTACAGCTGGAGCTGGCCAATGAGGTGCGGGTGGGGATGCAAACTATGGCAGCCAGCAAAGAGGGGGTGCGTTCGTGCATGATGTCATCTGCAGATCAGGCAGCAGCTATGCAAGCCCTAACATCCATCCTGCAAGGACTACAAGAAACTGTCAAGGAATTCACCACTGCAGTGAGGGAGTTGCCACAACACCTTGCACCCCAAACCTTCCACACCATGCACAAATTCAATCATGACCCCCCTCAGGGCCAACCTGGCTGCCTACCATCGTGATGTGGCTGCTATTCTTAAGAATCAGCAGATCCTCCTTGCAGCAGTACTGCCCTTAAGACCGTCACAGGTAGCAGTGACCGGGATGTCTGACTCCACGTCTTCTAACACTGAGGTGTGTGTTGCCCCTTCACATCAGAAGATGTGTGCCTACTGTCAAATTACGTAGCTTGTCAATACAACTGTCCTGATATTATGTAGTCAGATAAATCTGCACAGTGGCCATGATTGCATCCTACTCGGCCCTTCCTGAGGGAAATACCTGATGAAGTGAGAAACCATACACCATCATGCTGTGTTGGACAGAATAATGCTTCCTCAAGGGATATCTAAGTCATCAAATAGTGGCAGCAAAATGTTGTCACCATGCAATACTAACACATATAACAGTGCACACAAATCTAAGCAAACACTACAAAAACTGCATGAATGAAGCTGTCTTGGTTTACATCCAAATAGGTAATCATGCTGAACTGTGTCACAAATGATTAATGTGAGTCATAAAGACAAGAATACAAGAGTGCTTACGAGAACTCATCTTATAAGGGTTTCTTTGAACATCACACTGCAGTCAGACCTAAAACTGTTCCCCCAATACCAAGTCTGGAAGCACTGTTTGTGATGAAGAAAACATACTTATCGACAGAAACACGTTGGGATCCATATTAACTGTGATTGGTGGTTGCAACGAATGGTGGAAACTTTGCAAGGTAGCTCTGGGGTAGCTGCCAATCTTACAGCTCAGTTGGGATTTGTTTGTAGCATAGGACACAAATGTAATAGAACAACATTCATGTACACTAATTCCAAGGCCATGATCAAGTAGCATTTAACACATACTGTAAAGGGTTAACTATATATTTATTTAATGGTAATCACAGAAGAGGAAACTGAGGGAAAAGTCTTACCTACCCTAATCTACCCTGACTACTCATTACCCACAACTGTCCCTAACGAACCTAAGCTAAACTTACTTATCACATCTAACAAAACTTTCTAAACATTCACACCCTGCCCCCCTTACGAGACAGGACACATGGAGGACAACACATACTAACCTAAACACATACTATCCTATACTAAACAAATATATATTTTGTGTATGAACACACAAGAACCCCTACATAACCCCCCACCCACCCACCCACACACGTAATAAGTAAAAATAGAAAGAATCAGGACCCCACTAACACTAACTAAACTAACAGCCTATACTAACCTAACACTAAGCCCACTAAGTATGAGAACAAGGAAAGAGGAGGGAGGGGAGGGAATCATGTCCATATCAAAAAGTCTAGAGGTTGGCCCTCCGGAGGGTCTTCTTGATGGACTTCACACGCCAGTTAATGTGGCGAACATCCCGGCTCAGATGGCTTAACTTTCGCAACACACGGTCCATCTTCCGTTCCATGTTTTGGAATGCTGCAGGGTCAACAGATGGAGCTGGGGCAATCTGCGTACCGGTGGAGGAGGTCTGTGTGTGTGTGGAGCCAAGGCCAGTGGGCTGTCCTGCACCTGTAGCAATGCTGGGGCCTGGAAGTCCGGCAGATGTAGGGACAACAGTCCCAGCTGTGGGTGGGGCCACCTGGCTTGAAGTGGTGGTTGTGCTGGCGGTGGCTGTGGTGGGCAAAGTAGGGCCACCCTGTGGGAAGGCCCTCCATGCCCCGGAGGCCCGTTGATGGAGGTATTGACGGGCCATCCTCCTGGACCCCGACTCCACCAGCAGGATGTGCTGGTATCTCATGGCCCGCCGCTGGAACTCACGGACCTGGTCTGGAGTCATGTTTGCAGCTGTGAAGACAAATGCAAATAATTTACATTAGGAATTGCATTGTGTGAAATGGCACAAGAAGTCAATCAGACAATACATCTACAGTACTTGTAACAGCTCATATCACAATACAGATCATTGCATGTCCCTGAGAAAGTACATGGCAGGCCAGCCTACAAAGGTCACATCACACATAGCACATCCAAAACCTACAAGATGGGTAACAACTGGCATTGACTTGCCATCTGAGTTCTGCCAGTTATCAGCTAACAATCATTCTGCATATCCTCCGCCAATACCTGGGCTACAAATGTCAGTGTACGGAATGCAAAACTAAAGCCACATGCTCTGAAAGTTGTAACAGGACTTGCCAGTATAGTACCCATGTGCCAAACCTGAGTGTGTATACTAGGTTCCGATCAAACAGTCACTTATTCACATGTATGTGTAACATACTGGTAGCATCAGTCCTAGGTACCCTATTCACAAACCCATGCCTGTGTTTGAGGGTGGGGGGGTGGATAAACAACTATCAATTCCAAACAACATGGACACCCAGGAAGCTATAGAAAGCTGGACATGTGTTTGGCTCTACACACACCCCACAGGAAAGGTCTATCAACAATTAGGAGTCTGCAAACCCTTGACCAATCATAGCACCACACATGTCAGGAAATGCAGAGTTGGTACACAACAAATACTTCCAGTAAGGCATGACTTACATCAGACACAGAATTGCAAGAACACCCATGATCATGATTAGCATGCACACCTAGGCCATTGCATTCAAGTTCCACATACTTGTAGCACTACATGTGGAAGTACATGCTGCTAGGAAGTTCTACCTACAGTTTAATAAGTACCTTGGTAAATAGGGAAGCAGACGTCTGTTGGAAAGCAATTGGCTGTACCAATCTTGGAGAATGCGGGTCTGACAGGCTGACTAAATCTGAGCTGACTTCCAGTGCGACTCTTGTTGCTACAAGTGTCATCCACATGACTCACCCAAGTACTCACTGTGGTGCCTACAGGAATGGCCTACAATCCCTAGATAATACAATAGGATACGCATTGGCCAACTCAAAACATTTGAGAAACTGAAATCCCACTCATGGAACAAGACAAATAATTGCCCAACGCATCACACCTTGCTATGCGTTCAACACACAGGAGTCCATAACCAGCAAACACAACACATAACAGACATATCAACACTTACTGGAGTGGTCGGGGTCCTCAAATGTAGCCACTTCTCCCACAGTGTAGTGTGCCGGTCCACCTGTAAGGCATGGAAGGACGAAATGTGCTCATAATCTGTGCACTGACCAACAATTTCATAAACATATACAATGTGTAGGCTGAATAAGGAAATGGCAGCCATTCAGACATGATGATACTGCATCTGATATATCACAGCCAACTTGTACTTAGAATGGGTCTCCTGTGACAGTTACACACATATCTGCACACATTCAGTGGCCCTAACTATCATGTGGTGCCCCGTCATTAGTGACCAGAAAAAAATATGGAGTGTAATCGTCTCATCATGTGCATCCAAGAGAGACATCCAAAGCCTGGTTACTTGAGGACTGCATTACCAGTTACACAGCCTATGTGGCCATGACACATTTATTACACATAGGTACAATGTACAGAGGGACAGGGACTTTTGTAAGCCCTCATGTTGTTACAGTTTCTTCATTTGATGTGGCCCAGCTATGGTGATGTGCACCAACCATGAATATATGAACCCATGTGAATACCTTTGGACTGCCATCCCTAATTGGAATGTGGCACAACTAACTCCAAAAACCATTCTAAGATGTTAGCTGAGGGCACATGTGTGACATCATACTGCAGCGGACCATGATCCGCTACTTCCTTCACAGTATTTTGACAGTTGGCTGATTCACTAGATGGCCATATGTGTGGCCTACATTTATGTATTGCACAAATTGGGCATGTTTGGCATCTGGAGAGAATAGCAATGTGACACACATATGTACAATACCTAAATGCCTTTGGCTCAATGTGTGTGCTGTGGCAACTAATGTATTTGTTGACCAAGTGTGTGTGTATCACATGATGCATTATTGCACATATGCTTGTATGAATGTGAAGTCCATGTGTCCATACCTTAGATGCAAGTCATTGTGGAAATGAGAAAGGACATGTGTTAGTCATACAGGTAGCAACATCCGTTATGTGCACTTCCAAGATTTAGGGTAACGTAGACACCACATATGACAAAGCATGCACCAGACAGATGGCAGATGCTTGTTCATGTCAATGGTCCACACTTTCAACATCCTATGTCCTAGAGTTTTGGTAACAGTTTCCTAGGCACTAGTTGGTGAATCCCACAGTGAGTCATACACATGCATTGAGGAAGTGGGTACCATGTTGTTTGCCCAGACAGACAAAGGTGAACCACAAATGTATGATGACACCACAGTTGAGGTCATATAACTGAGCCACAACTCTCAAGTGGCTGTGGTGGACCAGCAGGCGAGGCAGCACATGTCCACATTTTTCCAGTGATCAATTGCACATAGGTGTCTTGTTCATGTGTGTGGTCCAATCTTGAGCCTGTATATTTTTGGGGGTATAATTTGTCACAGTTAGGTCCAGGACTCATCATGAGTCAGTTGCAGCTATTCCTGTATCTACTGAATATCCTTTGTTGATCAATGTGAGTAAAGTGGATGTGGACATAAGAGCCTACATGGGGATGGTCCCACCCTGTCACTGAAGACGTGTAATGAGACAGTCAACAGGGCAACCTTGCTGTGCTGAGTGGGATAATGTCTCAGGTGTCACGTTCCGGCAGGTGTCATTACAACATTTGTACACAGGTTAGCCTCTGCAATTTCCACTGCATCTGGGAACATCATAGCCTCTGTGCTGATTATTCTCGCAGCTAATAACCACACACGGCCCATCAATATGTTGTGAGCAATGTAATTCTGTGTGTGAACTGTCAGGGTCCTGACATGTGTGGATTTTTCATGGACATTATCAGAGGTTGCTGGTTCTGCTGAAGGCCCCCTACCCAATCCCTGCATACTGCCCTGGGACACTGTCACACTTTGTCATTCATGCATAAATGAGACCCAGACAAGGGATGGGCCATGAATTTTGGTTTTCACAGAGGATTTAACTCATATGGTACAGTTAAAAGGCAGATGATGCTATACAATGTATTTGGGTATGCATTGAAGAAGCACATGCCCAAATACCCTCTGATTAATGAGAGGTTTGCTAATGCAAGTGTGGTACATATGTAGACACAGGGAAACGTTAGTGTGATGAACAGACAGGTGCCAGTCAGGCTGACAGAATGTAGGGTGAATCAGGATCCAGCAATTTGACAGGTTACATAATCAGTGGTCTGACTAAGACTGTTTGGAGGACGAACTAGACAGTTGACATGTCAAACTGTGTATGCCCTGTGTTTTTGAAGGTGACAAATGAACCCAAGGGCTGTGTTACACGGCTTAATTAGTATCAATGCTTAACAGTGTATTTGACAAAATGGCAACTCCTATGCTATTCCAGTCATCAGCAGGGACAGTGCATGTTGAAATGGGTGGTGTGCATGGAGGTGATCACAGGTGTGGGCTGCATCTGTTTCTCACAAGTCCTGTAGGTGAGATTTGCATTCTAATGGCCAACAGACATTTTCACATGGGAAGCAATCTACAGGTGCTAACAGGGCTTGGAAACTAGAAGCCAGTGTATTAATTGACCTGACGTCCATGCAGTCAGATGTTCTATGACAATGGTATACCATAGGAAAGGGTGTAACACACTGGATTGCTATTGACAAGCTGTGTGTGTAGAGGAGGGAATATCAGGGTACACATCTTGCTATTCCAGGGACCTCTTCAGACAGGTGGGTTGTGACCAGGTGCATGGGTGTGTCAGGAGTTAGGAAATGGGCTGACATGTACATGGAATGTCATGTGCGCAATGCTGCTCATATGTGTGGCACTTGTGCTGTCTATGCACTGCTTATATGGAACTCTGGTCACAGATAGTGCTTGAAAATATTGGATGCAGTTGGGCTTACTGCTGTCAACGGTCTGGTCAGACATTCCTGTTACTGATGCAAAAGCATATCCACTGGCTCATGCATGAGGCTTGTTTTCCCCTTATTGAGTGATGGTGTCTTAGTTGTGTGCCATATGCTGTGTTGAACCATGATTTCAACATGTATGTGTGAAATAGGTGTGGTCCTAAATTGCTTTTAAATATAATCACCATCACCACTTTATGAACTAATGTAAATAAACACTGATAATAATCACCATATCATGGATCGGCTAATCATTTTTGCTCACCTTTATCTCTAACTATCAGAATAAGAGTGTTGCCTCATGGAGCATTGCTGATATACCGATTAGGACACTGAAAATCCCAGAGCAATTGTGATGTGTATCATACAACGGTCACATACACACACGCTGTAAATGACATATATCCTGTACATTTCACCTTTGCAGGGCAATAGCAGAGGACTACACCTATTTCACACATGCACGTTGGAAACATGGTTCATCGCAGCATATGGCACACAACTAAGAAACCATCACTCAATAAGGGAAAAACAAGCCTCATACATGAAGCAGTGAATGTGCTTTTGCATCAGTAACAGGAATGTATGACCAGGCCCTTGACAGCGGTAAGTCCAACTGCATCCAATCTTTGCAAGGACTATCTGTGACTAGAGTTCCCTAGAAGCAGAACATAGACAGCACAAGTGCCACACATATGACAAGCATTGCGCACATGACATTCCATGTACATGGTATTTTCTCAAATGGGTTGCTTGGCCTCTGGGTCCATAATTTGTAGCAAGCTTACCCAGACGAACCCAGACTAACACTTGCTTGGCAAATGGAGCATATAGCAATGTTTGGTTCCTTTTCTCTAGGGGCCAATGTCTGAAGAAGTGACTGTGGGTGGATGTTTGATGACGTTTGCTTTCTGCAGTGCCTTCTTCTACTGAGGTGGCTTTGGATGTAAGACACACCCGGGGCCTTGTAGATATTGAAGCTGGTGGAGGTGGTGGTATCTGTGCCACATCCCTTGGAGCACGCTGAGAAGATGGGGTAATGTTCGACTCCACTGGGGTTGGCTAACATCCATGATGGCTGGCTCTTCATCATCCTCTTCTTTATCCATAACTGTAAGGCTTTCAGTAACCTTCCTTTTCACTCCCTGCCTCTTCTAGCATGTCTTAGCCTGAGGTGGCATCCATGTGTAGTCTTGATCATAAGAAGGGGGGCTTGAAGAAAATGGTGGAGATCTGGAAGACAGTGGATCTTGTGAAAGAGGGGCTTCTTGGGCTTCCTCAGCATGAAGCTTAATATCCTGATTGGCTCCTACTTTTGGAGGAACTTCTATTGCTGGCTGCAGCTGTTGTTGTCCACTGGCCTGAGTATCCGGCAACGATTGGGTACTACTTTGAGAAAGAAATAAGTCCAATTCAACGTCACTGCTTGCCGGCATTCCTGTAATTAGAGATGCTGCCTCTGTGCCAGACATGGGCCTGGGCCTAGTTTGGAATGGGGCTGCTGATGCCAGAGTGCTGCTCCCAGCTTGCTCCCCAGAGGCTGCTGTGGCAGCACACGTTTTTGCCCAAAAAAGGTCTGGGGCGACATACCAGCAATGGGAAGCTCCTTCTTATCAGTGGTGGCTTTCTTGGTATCAGCTTTCTTTGGGGCCATCTTGAACATGTCAGCTGGCAGTAGCACTTAGATTCACAAACTGAAGAGGTGTCCGTGTGGTTGTGAGTGTGGTCATGAGTCACGTCATGCACAGGCCTTCTCTCGGGCAGTACTGTGGGTGAACTTTTTTTTGTGAATCTAAAAGCAAACATGCAAGAAGGATCAGTGAAACGTGGCAATGTTGCAGTTGCATTAGTATTAGAAACAATATAATTTAATGGTTACGTAACTAAACATAAATAATCATGAAATAATACATTGTATCTGTTACAGGGATACCGTAAGGAAGACACACAGCCAGGCATTCTACTGTATATTGTCTTTACAAGTTAGTGCTATTATTTAATAGTTTATGGTTTTGTTTGTTTCCTTTTGGTTTGTTGGTTATGGTTTATTTTCCCTGTTCTTCTTTGTGGGCTCATGAGATGCTCATCCTCTTCTGTTTCTTCCTTCGAGATGGTGTCTCATGAGGCGCATGGAGAAAAGAAGATAAAGAAAAGTGTTGATGGATTATTTCTGATTTTCCTAAACTGTTTTTCTCTTTTTTTCTGACTTCTTTTTACTGTCTACATTTTCTTATTTTCTGGTTCTGGTATCATTTTCTGTGACTAGCTTTCCTTGTCTTCTATTCTTGTCTGCTATCTTCTATTCTTCTGTTTTTTTCTATCTCTGTCCCTGTATCTTCTCTTACCCCTTTTCTAGCCTTTGCTCTTCTCAGATTTGTGTAGAAACTAAAATACAATAAAAAAAATAACAAAATAAATCTTTTTTACAAAAACTAAGAGTCTGACATCATTCTGTCACGTTTTTGTCTTGTAAGTCTTTTGGGATTCGTCGCTGTAGTCTATGCTGTGCCTGTAGGCAAAACCTTCTTGCAATACCCCAAACTGAAGAAAAACAAATAAATATTGCTATGCATTCAGCCGTCCTTGTTGCCTCCCGTCTCCCAACAGGTCTGAGGTTATTTTATACACATGTCCTCTGTGGGACTGTACCTGGCAGGGCCACACTCTCCCCAGAGCGTGGCTGGTATGCTGGTCTTGCCGCATCCTGTTCCTCCACCTGCCTCTGGAACGGAGAAGAAACCGCTGTTATTGCATTCCTCCTGCTGGGTCTGGGGTCTTCTCCGTAGGTGCCGACTCGGATGGCACGTCGTTCCTGGCTGTGGTGTCTGCTGCGTTCCTTCTCCTGGGCCGCCTCACAGGTGTTCCTGCTGGTGCTGTCGCTGCCCTCCACGTCCATTCTGATGGGGCTTTACAAACCCCACCCTGACCCGGATGTGCTGCCTGATTGGGTGGTGCAGTCACTGCATCAGGCATGCCGGACGCGATGGTGCCCCCGTGGCACTGCTGGGCTGGCTCAGTGTCGGCCGGCCATTACAGTATCCATTTGTAAAACTACAGCAACATTAACTTTCATTATCATCTACACTCATGAATGATAGGAAAGAGCAGCAATCACAACATACAGAATGTAACTGTTAGCTTTATCTGCATCATGGCACTCAGGGAAGTGCTGGTGACAAATGGAATAATAATCCTTGAATTCTTGAATAATCCTTGAGTAACATAATGTATTGCAACTGTACACCTATGGCAGACATGGGACTAATGGGGAAATGTACAAAAAAAAGTAATACAATTTTTTTAATTTATTTGTTAAAAGTTCTAAAGCCAAGAATTTTTTTAAAAAACCAAATATTTAAATATTATTATACTGTTATTATAAAATTTAATAAAATCATGTTTGTGAAACATGTTACCTAAAAATAACAATAAAAAAAATTAGAATTCAACTGCTGATGTACTTGGGGAAGGGGACTACCATGAAAAACCACAGGGATTTGGGGGAGAAGGACTGATGGAGGTGAAATTTCCTCCAAAATGTATATAATAAAATATAAAACAATGCTCATAGAGTACATGTAGTAATAAGCATTGACCTACTAGGCCTGAATAACACACAAAATAGCCACCAGCCACACAGTCGAAAAACAACAGGCAAGGAGGCCTGGCTAGCACAACAAAGACAAACAAATGCAGGCCTAAAAGCACAATGGCTGCCTACACAAAATGGTTGTCAGCCACATGGTACAACAGCAACTAGCAAGGAGGCATGGCTACCACAACAAAGTAGAACACAAGTAGGCCTAAAAGCATACTGGCTGCCTATACAAAATGGCCACCAGCCACATGGTCAAACAGCAAGCAGGATGAATAGAAAACAAAAAACACATAGAGATATATGGCTATAATTGACTATACAAAAATGGTCCCTCGACACATGGCATGGGGAACAAAGACAAATTGTGGCATATGACAAACACTCTCAGGCACTGGCCAGACAAACAAGGCATTGATACAGGAGAAAAAAACAGCATTGTCAGTAATTCCAAAAATGAAAATTAAAGGGGCTAAACATTTTACAACAACACACATCATACAAAAGCATTAAGTACTATTACCCTATCATACACTCTTAGCAAAAAAGAAATTTGAAATACCGCCAAACAACATTTTGTTATCTTTAATCCAATGCCAACCATAGTGTTTCAGTTAAACAGTCACAACAAATAGGTGTTTCATCATGCACCAATGACTAGTACTGGGCCTACAGCTAGAAGGTCTATTCCTTTAGCAGACTAGGTCACTTAACATTAACATAGTGAATGAAATGAATATTGCAAATTTACAATACAAAAAATGGAGAAGATGTAGTGAACTGTTAAACATGTTTCATTTATAGAACAAAAATTACAAGTAAAACTATAACTAGGCCCGAAATGCAGGCCACCCAGCACAAGAAATTCTAAAAATTGCATACAAGTACAGATAAGCCTAGTGCATGCCCTCTATCAAACAAACCGGTTGTACAACACCCTTATACAAGTCTTTTTTTAACTTACTAGTGAAATCTCAAACACAACAAGTCCTTAAATCCAAAGATACAGCCAGGAGACAAAGAAAGTGATCCCTCCAGCTTGAAATCCAAGTGAAAAGTGGCCTGGAGATGGACAAAGCACTGGGAGGAGCCTGCTGAACAGGTCCAGAAAGTTGGAGTCTCTGGGGCACTTCCTGTTGTTGAAAAAAAAAAGTACTTCTCGCACAAAAATATCAATGTGAAAGGTCCATTAAAGAAGGTTTTAAACTCAAAGTTGTAGATTTTAGCTGCTTCAGTTTTGCCAGGTTTCAGCAGCAGTTGATTGTGCTCACTCGTGCTCGTCTACATCACAAAAGACATGCTGGAAGCCACTGGTGTGGCACTAACTCTTGCGAGTGGTTCGTCTCACTTCTCTCATGCTTAAAATGACAGCAGGCATGTGCCAACAGAAGAAAAACAGAAAAAACTCTGCTACATTGCGGAATGCAGAGTGTATCGGTAATTCTACGTTCTCCATGGAATGCAGAATTGCCAAATTCCTCAAACTCTGCCAGCGGAGCAGAGTTTTTCACCCAGGCCTAATCCTGAGCCTGGTGCAACACATGTGTTGGTGGTCCTCCAGTGCTGCAGATCTGTCCTACTGGGTCTGTCTCATGATGTGCCACTTGCAGGTCATTTGGGGCAGGAAAACACCTTTATTAGGCCCCCCTTTTACTGGACTCAAATGAGACAGTGCACAGCTGCATGCTGCAGGTCTTGTCAAACCTGCCAAGCAAGAGGCAAGTCAGGTGGGAAGTGGAAGGCCCCCTACAATCCTAACCAGTCATTGGCACCCCTATTGAGTGAGGAAGCATTGACATTTAGGGTCTCGGGACACCAAGACAGTCAGGGGCAACAGAGGCATTCTGGTCTTTGTTGAGCATGCCAACCGGTACCTGGACGCTATCCTTCTGTGGATAGTGTCTGCGCCTGTGGTGGCAGTTAGGGAGATAGTTATCTATGTGGGGCTCATCAGGGAGGTGGTATGTGACCAGGGTACTAACTTCATGTCCAACTATATGAAGGCCATGTATAAAGAGTGTGGGTGACCTATAAATTCACCACTCCTTTCCACCCCCAATCTAATGGGTGGGTTGAGAGGTTCAACCAAACCCTGAAGGGAATCTTTGTGGGTCAACCTGACCCCATGAGGAGTATGTGGGATGTCCTCCTACCATGCCTGTTTTGTGCATTCAGGGAGGTACTACAGAAGGGGGTTGGTATAGGCCCTTTGAACTTCTGTGGGCAACCTGTGAGAGGGCCCATACAGAAGGTGAAGGAGGCCTGGGAGCAAACTCCCAGGTTGGACCCTGAGGATGTGGTCAGCTACAAGCTGGCTCTCTACAACCAGACTGAGTGATTCAGAAAGCTCGTCCAAGAGAACCTGGAAGCCAGCCAGGAGGGCATGAAACATTGTATGACCACCATGCCACTTTGGTGGGGTTTCAGCCTCACAAAAGATTGTGGGTCATGGAGCACCTGGAGCCTTTTGCTCTACAGGACTGCTGGTCTGAACCCTATGAGGTTCAGGAGTGGAAGACCAATGTCACCTATCTGGTGGACCTCAAATCTACTAGAAATCCCTTGAGGGTTATACATGTGAACTGCCTCAAGCCAACTATGAAAGATCGGAGGTGTCCATGCACTTGATGACTGTTAGACTTGGCATCATTGACATGGTCTCCCCTACCATTTTGCCTCTTTTTCCCAGGTGGTTTCTGTGTGCTGGACTCTGTTTATGTTGTTTTGTTTGCTCTAGACACTTTATCACTGCTGACCAGTGCTTAAGTGTAAGCATTCCCTGAATAAATTATATGTGTACTTTGGCTTATCCATGATTGGCATATTTAATTTACTAGTACGTTCCTAGTAAAGTGCACTATAAGTGCCCAGGGCCTGTAAATCAAATGCTACTAGTGGGCCTGTAGCACTGGTTGTGCCACCCACCTTACTAGCCTTGTAAACATGGCTCAGACCTTCCACTGCAGTGTCTGTGAGTGCAGTTTTAAACTGCTGATTCGACTTGACAAGTGTACCCACTTGCCAAACCTAAACCTTCCCTTTTTATACATGTAGGGCACCCCCAAGGTAGGCCCTAGGTAGCCCCATGGGAAGGCTGCAGTGTATGTTAAAGGTGGGACATGTACATATGTGTTTTACATGTCCTGGCAGTGAAATACAGTCACATTTGGTTTTCACTGTTGCAAGGCCTATCTCCCTCATAGGTTAACATGAGGGCTGCCTTTAAATATTATTATAGTGCAGATTCCCTTTGGGAGCAGATTGACATGTGGAGTTTGGGGGTCTCTGAACTCACAATTTAAAAATATATCTTTTAGTGAAGTTGTTTTTTAGATTGTGTGTTTAAAAATGCCACTTTTAGAATGTAGGCATTTTCTTGCTTAAACCATTCTTTGACTATGTTTGTTTGTGGATTCCCTGTCTGGGTCAGTATGACAGTTGGGCTGTTTGCACCTCTTCTCTAGACTGTGACACAAAGGGAGCTGGGGCATAGCATGCATATCCTGATGGGCCATCTGGGCTGAAGGGAGGGGAGGAGTGGTCACTTACATCTGAAAGGGCTGTGCCTGCCCTCATGCAATGCAGTCTCCAACCTCCTGGTGTGTGTCTGGGGCCGGGTCTTGAAAACAACAGAGACTTTCCCTTGAAGTAGTCCTACTTCAAAGGCAGAAAGGGGTATAAGAAGAGCACCCAAAACCCTTGAAAATCAGATTACTTCTGGAACCAAGAGCTGGAGAAGCTGGAGGAGGAGTACAGCCCCTTACCTGTGACTGTGCTTTGCTGGGTTGGCCTGCAGTAGCTGCTGCTACCTGAGAGATGACAAAGACTGACTTTTGTGTGACTTCCCACTGGTGAAGAATCTCCATGGCTTGAAACTGAGTTTGCCTCCTGTTGTTGTAGTCTCAGTGACATCAATGACTTCTCTCTGCCAGCACTTGGGTTTTTGCTGCAAGTCCTGCCTGCCAAGTAGTTCCCTAACCTGTCTCCGGGCCCTTGAAAGGTGCAGCTGGTGGAAAAGGACAGAAATCCATGCAGAGACCGCCGTGCTGGGAAACTTTAGATGCACCACCCGCTTTGCAGCTGAAAAATGATGCACCACCAGCCTTGTGGCTAAAATCGACACGCCACCTGCATCGCAGCTGTGAGATCCACGCAACGTGGCTGGAGAAATGATGCGCCACACCCTCAGTGGCTGCTCTTAGTGACTCAACCCCGGCACAGTGCGGTTTCTTGACACCGTGCGACCAGATTTCGAAGCAACATTGCTGGGTGCGGAAAATCAATGCAAAGCCTACCCGGACCGAGTTGCCCGTCTGGATAGAAGCATCGCTCTTTTGTGGGAGAGAAGAAATGACCCACACCGATCCAACCAGAGGAGGAACGACGCACACTCCTGCTTGAGAGTGAGAAATCGATGCATTACTGGCCATTTTCGATGCACTCTCGCTCGTGCAGCTTTATTTTGATGCTACCCAGGTACTTTTGTACGCTAACAATGTTCTCACAGTTTTCTAAAGGATTTAAGACTCTTTTGCTTTTTAAATTCATAACTTGCCTTGTGTATGTTGGATTTTTGTTGTTTTGGTCTTGTTTCATTTAGATTAAAATCTATTTTTCTAAACCAGTGTTGAGACATTTTGTACTGTTTCCACTGATTTAATGTGTGTGTTGGTACACATTTTTTATACCTTGCTTCTGAAGCTAAGCCTGCCTGCTCGTGCATAGCTACCAAGGGGATGATCGGGGGTTAATTAAGGGTGATTCTTCTTTACCCTAACTAGAGTGAGGGTCCTTGCTTGGACAGGGGGTAACCTGACTGCCAACCAAAGACCCCATTTCTAACAAAGACTGATGATGGTGTGGAAGAGGACAGTGAACCTTTTCCTGATCTCCTGCCTACCAAGGAGCAGTATGGGTCAGGGGAGGGTGTCAACCTCTCCCCTACCCTGATCCTACGCTAGCAGAGGGACTGCCACCAGTTGCTAGAGCAGTTTGCCTCACTGTTCTCCCTTACTTCAGGACTCAATACATAGTGCACCCATGACATAGACTCTGGGGACAGTTCAATTGTGAAGAACAAAATTTACAGGTTGTGTGATAAGGTGAGGGCTAACATCAAAGAGGAGGTCACCAAGATGTTAGCATTGATGGGTATTGAGCACTCAAATAGCCCTTGCTCCAGGCCAGTAGTACTGGTACCTGAGGCTGCCCCAATAGGTGCCACACCTGAACTTTAGTTCTATTTGGACTACTGAGGGCTCAATGCGGTCACCAAGACCGACACGCACACCATCTCCATTGTTGATGAGCTCATAGATCAACTTGGGGCTGCCAAGTTCTTTAGCACATTTGACCTTTTTGTCTGGGTACTGGCAAATTGCCTTGACTGATGGGGCAAAAGAGAGCTCCACATTCCCTACTCCAGAAGGGCAGTACCTGATCTGGGTCATGCCTTTTGGGTTAAAGAATACCCCTACCACCTTCTAGAGGTTGGTAAACCAGGTCCTAACTGGACTGGAGAGCTTCAGTGGACCTACCTGAATGACATTCCAATCTACAGTTCCAGCTGGGAGGACCATGTGGGCCACCTGCAGGACGTGCTTCAGGCTCTGACTATCAAGGCCAGTAAGTGACAGATAGGGCAGAGTTCTGTGATCTACTTGGGACACCAAGTATGGTGTGGCAAGGTGCAGCCATTGCAGCCCAAGATTGACACCTTTCTGGCTTGTGAGAGCATTCCTAGGCCTCACCGGATACTGCAGGACATTTATCAAGGGATAAAAGCAGCCATGTCAGATGATCTGGACAGAGGCCTGCCAAAAGGCTTTCAATACCCCAAAGGAAGTAATGTACACAGCACCAGTGCTCAAGGGTCCAGACCTCTCAAAAGAATTAATTGTCCACATGGAAGCCACAAAGCATTGCACAGGGGCCGTGCTCTCACAGCTAAATGAGGAAGTCCTGGATCAACTTGTAGCCTTCATCAGTGAGAGGTTACTTCCCATGGAACAACAGAGGTAAAGCACAATTGAAAGGGAAGTCTTCACTGTGGTCTGGGCACTGAAGAAGCTAAGGTCATACCTGTTTGGAACTCAAATCCAGGCTCAGACAGACTGCTGGGCCCTCCGTTGGTTAATGCAGATGAGGGGTGAGAATTCCAAATTGCTAAGGTGGTACATCTCCCTACAGGGAAGTGACTTTATGGTGGAACACCACCCGAGAACAGACCATGCCAACACTGATGGTCTCTCATTTCTTCTGCCTTAGTGAAGAGAACTCCCAAGGAGTTTGGTAGCTCTCCCCACTTTCAGCTGGGGGGGAACATGTGCTAGACCTGGCATTGTTGGCATGTTCTCCTCTAATTTTGTGTCCTCTGACCTCTTGTTTTTATGAGCTATTTTTGCTGGCCTTTAGGGATCTGTGCACTTTACCACTGCTGACCAGTGCTAACATGGTAACATTGGCTTCTCCATAACTGGCACATTATTTTACTTGTAACTACAAAGTAAAGTGCATTGCATGTGCCTAGGGCCTGCATGCTAAATGCTACTAGTGGGCCTGCAGCACTGATTGTGCCACCCAGTACATTAGCCTTCCAGACATGCATCAGGCTGACACTGCATGACCTGTGTGTACAGTTTTGAACTGCCGTTTTGACCTGGCAGGTGCACTCCTTTGCCAGGCCCAAACCTTCCTATTTATTGCATGTAAGTCACCCCTGATGTAGACCTTAGTTAGTCCCAAGGACAAGGTGCATTGTACTTAAAAAGTTGACATGTGCTTTTAAGTTTAACATGTCTAGATGGTGAAAAACTGCTCAATGTGTTTTTAACTATTGCAAGGCCTATCTCTACCATAGAATAACATTGGGGTTGCCTTACAATATCTTTTAAGTCTAACTTCTAAATGGAACGAGATAGCAATTTGGAGTTTGGTGTCCCTGGACTCGCAATTCAAAATCAGAACTTATGGTGATTGAAAGTCTGCAAATGTCACTTTTAGAAAGTTGGCATTTTCTTACTTTAACCATTCTGTGCCACTGCCTGTCCGTGAATGCATGTCTGGGGTAGATGACAGCTGAGCTGTGTTCATTCCCACTAGACAGGCACACACAAAAATAACTTGAGTGTGGCGTTAGCAGATCGATAGGCTATCAACAGGCTGATTGGCCTTCCTGGGCTAGGTGGTAAGGAGGAGCTGACACTTGCTTCTGACTAGGACTGTGCCTTTCCTCACACAAAGGGTTGCATACCCCTTGTGTATCACCTGGACCTAGGGAGACCAGGGAAGGTATCCTAGGGACTGCAAAGGAAGATCTGGAAGTTTCCCAAACCTTCCAGATTCTGGACACCAAATTATAAATGGTGTACCCTAATTCCCCAAAATGAGAATTGTACTGGGAAAGACACCCTGGCAAGAAGGACTGCTGGGCTGCCGGGAGGGACTGCTACTCTGCATAGCTGTGTTTGCTTACTGTTGCTGTGTGCTGTACTGTAGGAGAGACTGCCGCCTTGCTGGTTCCCTGTGTTTTGGCCTGCAGCCTTCTGCTTCTATTCTACAGAGGAAGCTCTGGGCTTTGCCAACTTTATCCCTCCAGGAGTCTTCAAGGGCTTGTTGGCTTACCCCATTTCTGTGTGAGTTCTTCGGAACCTCTAAGAGCCTACTTGTTTACCCACTGCTTTTTGGTGCATTATTTGCTGCTGGAGCATTTTCCCCTGGGCTCCAGGAGTCTGCAATACACCCAGTGCGCTCTAATTTCCCAGAGGCCAGGCACTGGCAAAAAAACACTGAACTGCTACCTGCTTGCCACAGGGATTATAGGCCCATGTCTGAACTTGCCAAAAGTCAGCCTGAGCTGCATTGAGAAACCCTCCTCCCAGAGGCTGTGTCCGCATCCTGCCTCTGGCAGAGGCCCTGGAGTAGTGTCACACCTCCATAGTCAGGCATCATGTCTCCCCCTTCAACAAGTGCACCTGGAGGAATGCCAGTAGGGGGTCAAGCTTACCTGTAAGGCTGCAGGAGCCTGCCTCAGTCCACAAGGCCACTTCTCCTGCACTTGGGAGCTCAGGATGGCATCAGAAGGGATTGCGCTGCATTCCCTCAAATAGGAGTGCCATATACTTTGCTCTATGGTTGCTCTCGTGAAGTAGGGCGGCCCCAACTGTTACATCTTATGTTTATCACCAGAACTTCAACTACCTCACTTTTCCTAAAGAAAGCGCCTGCAGAATTTGTCATTGAACCTATTCCCAGAGAGAACACAGGTGCACTGGAAATCTGAACCCAGCACCATTTAGCCAAGACAGGAGTCATGCCCCCTTGCCCAATGGCCATGCCAAGGGGACTTCTGTCCCCTGGGCATGGTCATTGGGCATAGAGGCATGTAGGGGGGCCCAAATTAGCACCCCCTATGCCACTTAAAAAAAAACTTTAAGAAATACTTACCTGAACTTACCTTTACTTACCTGGGATGGGTCCCCCATCCATGGGTGTCCTCCAGGGCTGGGTGAGGGTGGCAGGGGGTTTCCCTGGGGGCAAGGGAGGGCACCTCTGGACTCCTTCCAAGCCCACAGATCCCTTAACGCCTGCCCTGACCCAGGCATTAAAAAACGGCGCACATCAGGCTGTGCGCCGTTTTTTTAAGGCCCACCCCCTCCTGTGCGTCAAAATGACGCTGGGGTATAAATAAGGCACACAGGCCTTAAAGTCATTTTTTGGAAGGGAACGTCTACCTTGCATACCATTAACACAAGGCAGTTTCCCGCTTCCAAAAAATGACGCACACAGTGGAATTCTGACGTCCGTGGGGTCGGGCATCAAAGTTTAAATATGGGGCAAGGTTTGCGGGGAATGTGCGTCAAAAATGTTTACGCACATTTGACGCAAACAGAGTATAAATATGCCCCACAGTGCCTTCGTGGAGGGAAACACTTTCCCTCATCACAGTAAGAATTTTGGCACTACCAAGATTCCCTGCTCTCCCCGACCTTGTGAGGAGAGTCCTCATTTACTGACTGGACATACACTTCAACCCTTCAACTGTCTAATTTGATAATATTCACACTTGATGAACTTATTGGATTCTTGTCATTTTGGTCTTAATTAAGGTAGATAAATATCATTTATTTTTCTAACCTGGTGTTGAGTCTTCTTGTGTTGTCCTTCACTGTGTTGCACTAATAAGTGTTGCACAAATACTTTACACATTGCCCTCTAAGTTGAGCCCGCCTACTCTGTGCAAAGCTACCAGAGGGTGAACACAGGTCAATTTGGTTTGTGTATCTGACATATCCTGACTATGATTGTGGTCCCTACTTGGACAGGGTGAATACCCTGACAACTATAGACCCAATAGTGGGCATTGTAAATACTCATAACATAACACAACATAACATGTTTTGCAAAGGGTGAATGTTGCAAACATTTTCTGCCAGATGTTAGCTTGAGGTAAATTGTGCACTGTTACAAAAGACAAAAGAAATCTCCAGCTCATGTGATTTGGAGGTAAGGATTACAGAAGTAGTATTTGTAGTTGCTGATGATGACAACTCATGAGCATTACTGTGATGTATTGTTTCAGTATCAAACAAACTTTATCAAAATGTGGCTCAATTCACAATGCTTGTTCATTGTGTAGGTAATAATTGTGCAGGTAAATAATTTCAAATGCTCACTGCAGCACTATGATGTTCCTATGACGTGGCTGATAGAGATAAGATGAGCTTAGAATTGCTTGTGGAGATGTTATATACCAGTGGCAATATTCTTTAAGGTAAGGTAATACCACAGATGGAAGATCTTTTCACGTAAAAGAAAACGAAAAAAAAGATTCTTGTGAAAGTTCACAAACTTATAGATGTAGGAATGTGGATTATTTGAAAGGTCTGAGCTTTCCAGAAATTACATATCCTGCAAGGTAGTGTAAATTATAGTTTTTCATCACACCTGGTCCGTGGTTGTATGTTGTATGAAACGAGTATTGTGTCATAAATGTCCTCAAATTGTAGAAATATTCCATCACATCTGGAATTGGATGACTTCTTTGTGCATCTTATTCAAATAGAGTACATTGGTTTTATCAAGACACATAATTCATGCTGTAGTAGATTAGTGATGACAACAAATAAAATACAATTGAAAGTAGGTAAACCAAGAAATTATATTGTGCTAGTATGGTGCAAGTTGACTTAGACTGAGGGCCTAAATTATAACCTGGCCATCGGCCGTCCAAGTTATAAATTTAGACGCTGACCCAGTGAACATGTCTAGTGTTGACAGGACTGCTGTCACAGCAATTCCTATCAATGCATCATAATTTCGCTGTACGGCTCCATCAACATGACGGAGCCATTCAACAAATTTACAAAGTGTATTTCATTTTTTAATAGAAAATCACAAATCAGGAATTTCTTTTTGAAAATGAAAAGAAATGCCCAGCTGTTTCCTTCTATGGACCAATTGAACATTTTTCAATGCCCCTAAACACCAGGTACCACTGAAAACCGACTACATTTCTGCCCATCTAAATTAGATTGGCAGATATAGAGTCAAACCCTGGACGGCCCTTATTCTGTAAGGCTGTCAGAGAAATGTGACCATGTGGAGATGGAGTAGTCTCTGCCATCATCAAACTATGGTCTGCTCACATCTAAATAAGACAGGCGGACCAATATGTTGACAGGGAAGGAATTGTGTTGACTATGCAACAGAGTTCCCTCTCTGCCGTCATATAAATTGGCCCCTGAGTTTGGTCAAAATCTTACATTTGATTCTTTAAGAAACGTGAGTTACTGGAAATTACAAACACACCATTGTGAATTACACAAATTTTGCATGATTGCAGGCAATAAGTGCGTCTACGAAAAAGGAAAGGGTAACATATCGGGCCCATATTTATACTTTTTGACGCAAACCAGCGCCGGTGCTGGTTTGTGTCAAAAAAATGTACCGCCGGCTAACGCCATTCCTACGTGCCAGGTGGGCACCTTATTTAAGGATTGATGTTAGCCGGTGCTGCGGGCTCGTCAGAGTTGAAAAAAAATTACTCAAACCAGGCAGCGCCGGTGTAGGGGAAAATGGGGGTTGTGCGTCAAAAAATTGTGCAAGTCAGGTTTGAGTATAAAATCATGGCTCAAACCCGACTTGCGCCATTTTTTGACGCACAACCCCCATTGCAATGACTCCTGTCTTAGCAAAGACAGGAGTCATGCCCCCTGCCCAATGGCGATGGCCAGGGGACTTCGGTTAAAAGGCCGTAGCACCTTCTTGCGCCACATTAGCGTCATTTGTTTTTACGCTAATGTGGCTCAAGGAGGCAATTTTTCACTGTGCCATATTTACAAAGTGGCGTAATGCATGCATTTTGCCACTTTGTGACCCCTTGCATGACATTGTGTCTGAGTCAGGCATAATGGATGGAAGGAGAGTGTTCAGGCGATAGGAGACCCGCAAAAATGGGGCAGTGAAATCTAGAAAATTTGTGCCATTTTTGCTGTAATTTTTAACGCCTGCTCAGAGCAGCACCCATTGAAATCAATGAGATCCGAGACCTCTGCAGCCTCTGGATGCACAGGTAAGAAGTGCTGGAATGATGAAGTGGTGAGTAGCAAGGAGGGAGCTGATAAAAACACACAAGACTGACGGTAGAGGTGGAGGAGATCCAGCACCTAGGTGGAGGGAAGGGAAACCTGCAGGACTGCTGTAGTTTGAAGGATTTGAGGGCACAGGGCTGCAGCAGACTTTTTAGGGAAGGTTTGTAAGGCAGGGACCACCACAGGATTGGTTGAGCAGCTAGTTGTTGTGTACAAAGGGCAACAATATTGCTGGGGACTGTTTGGGTTCGAGTGAGAGTGTGAGGGAAGCTGTGGGCAGCTCAGGACTGCGTGGAGGGCGTGGGACATGGAGTGGGTCTAGCTGCTAAATGGCATCAGTACCTACACTGCCCATTTCCCCACATGGTTTCCCCCTGCAGCAAAGGGCCCACCAAACCAGTAAATCCTTTAAAAAAAAAAGCTTTGCGAAACTCATACTTTACACAGCTTGTACCATCAATGTTTCGTGTAATTTGTACCACTGTCATGGATGGAATCTTCAAATTGTTGGTGGAAACCTACAACATCCAGGCTAGAATGTAGACTGGCTAATTTTCCCACAATGGTACAATTCATCATCAGGTTTAAATTGACATTTGGTGCATGAATCAGGACAGGTCATTTTCTCAGCGCATTTTTTGTGTACCTACTGTATAAGCTAAATGAACACACTCTTGTGAGCCAAGCGTTTGTCATTCTTTAAAAAAATATGTTCATTAGGTTGACTTTACACTTTACAGGATGTATGCATATTTGAAGTCGAAGAAGTGCTGTGTTCATACTAAATTAGCAAGTTTTTCACAAAAATAAAAATAAAATTGTTCTCAGTGTGACATACTGCTAAAAAAGTTCCAGAGCTCAAAGTATTTGGCAAGAGCCTATTGCTAGCTCTACCAAATTGCTGAACTGCTGAATACCATGGCTTTCTAGTGCTGATTTCGGCTCATGCCACTTTCTTCCTCCCGCCTACAGTGAATTTCTCTTCATTTCACTCTTGCAAGTTCTTTTTTAATCTCGTGTCTCCCTTTGTTGCTGTCTCCTTCTCTTTCTCTTCCTCCTTTCTTTTCTCTTTCCTGCCTTTCTCTGTCTTGTTCTTAACCAATGTCTGATGATGGAAAAATAAGTCCTGGTCCCCAAACAATAATAGGCCTCCACCTGCAACCAGCAGCACAAATAAAGCACTGGCTAGCAGGTAGTAAAACATTTATAGGGAATATAGAGCTCGGTCATCTATGCTTCAGCTTAAACAACAACCACAAATCGACTGCGCTTTTTTCATGTTATGTCAATTTCGCACATTTTCCAAGTCCATTCAGAGAAGAAAATTCTTTGATACAGTTACCATAAATTAGCATTCATAAGCACGTATAAAAAGCACTTCAAAGCAACGAGGCGTTGAGCAATCTATAATGAGGTCAGTGTATCCTATTAAATTTGACCTGTGTCATCTACTCTATGCACGGCGTTCTTTTTGAGTTTTCTGACTCCCTTGTGTAGTCGCTGATTTCGATTTTCGGTGTCAGTTTGCAACCTGAGATGTTGATAATGTTCATTCAAGAAAAATACAAATGGGGAGGCCAATTTGTTCGAAATGCCATGCAGTCATTTTCCAGGTAATCAGAAATTGTTGTTGTGTTATTCATCCATCACACTTCGCCTCAGAAGTCGGTGGTTGAGCCACCCTCCGCCACCCCCGACTGGTTCCAGAAAACGGTGAGTGCTCGATTACAAATAACGACCAGCCCCACCTGACATTAGAGAACAAAGAGTAAACGTTGTATCCGGTTCAGAATCATCCCCGACCCCTGTGGGCGCCTTTATTTACTGATACCGGCTCATACAGCGCCTGTTAATTATAAAAGTGCAGTGATAGTATGTGGCGCATTCACGCCTTCACTGCATGCAGCTGTATGAAGCTTAGGGCCAGATGTAGCAAGGCTTTTGCGCCTCACGAAAAACGCCGTTTGCGAGGCGCAAAAGCCTCTACGCAATGCAGAAACGCATTTTGCGAGTCGGAACCGACTCGCAAAATGCGTTTCCGACTCGCAAATAGGAAGGGGTGTTCCCTTCCTATTTGCGACTCGCCATGCGATGCAAGTTCATTTGCGACCGCGAAAGCGGTTGCAAATGAACTCGCAGTTACCATCCACTTGAAGTGGATGGTAACTCTTTCGCAAACGGGAAGGGGTCCCCATGGGACCCCTTCCCCTTTGTGAATGATCACAAAAATATTTTTTCAGAGCAGGCAGTGGTCCTATGGACCACTGCCTGCTCTGAAAAAAAACGAAACAAAAGGTTTCGTTTTTTTTTTCTAAGTGCAGCTCCTTTTCCTTTAAGGAAAACGGGCTGCAGATAGAAAAAAAAAAACTGCTTTATTGCAAAAGCAGTCACGGACATGGAACTCCAGCAGGCCACCATCCCCGTGAGTGCCCAGACTCGCAATGGGGTCGCAAACTGCGACCCACCTCATTAATATTAATGAGGTGGGTCTTTGCGACCCCATGCGAGTCGCAGAAGGTGTCTGAGACACCTTTCTGCATAGCAAATTGCGAGTTTCAATTTGGGAGTCTGCAATTTGCTTTCTTCCTACATCTGGCCCTTAGCTCGGTAGTGTAAGCTGCATTCCAGGTTGAATTTGGAATGCATCCAACCACTCATTCATCAAAGAGCTGGGTTGGGACCTCATTGCTTTTTATGACACACTGAACGCTTTTTGTTGTCTGAATTAAGTTCCTTTCCAGTCTTGCAGAGCCTCATCTTTAAATTTTGCCCATGCTCTGTCCCCTTTTTAGGACGAGCGTGCAAGCGCTCTGACGTGTTGTAATCTATCTGTGGGCAGTTAACCACGCCCCCTTACGCCCATCACTATCACTTTTTCATGGGCTTGCCTTTCAAAAATCTTTTGTAAATCATTTACGTTTGTCCCTCTTTGGGGCGGTTTTGTTACCACCGTGGCCAACAACCCTGTTACATGGATAACTGCACAATTGCCATTACATTTGACTGCAAGCAAACATCTTTTTCCTTTCATGTCCCTCCTTCGTGCTGATGTTCATGGTGGCCATGGCACTTTGAATTGCGTGCTTATGTCAACTGTTTTACTTTTCATTTCCAATTTCTGTGGCAAGAAACGTCCAGTTAGGAATTTATAACGCTAATAGCTCTAACTCGAGCAAACCCGAGATGCACTGCATTGCAAATGCCTGCTTTGTCTGAGAAAATTTTAAACCCATAGGTGTCTGACTGTGGCATAAATGTAATGGATTTTCAGGTGCACTGAAGAACAGAGGCACTAGGAGAAATTAGGCATACCGTCATACCTACTACTTTGGCTTCTTCTATTTCTTCTCATATTTGGGACATCAGCAGTGATGGATTTGGAATGGTGGGGTGTAATTTTTATGTGGTCGTATACAGCGGCTTTCCTGGTGTGAGTTTATGTTTTTCCTGGAAGCTATGCTTGCAGTGGTTACATCAGGGGAGTGGTGTGGTTCTATGTATTAAATTAATGTCCATCTTGAGATGTTCTGAACTTCAATACCTCCAGGACGCGAATACCATTGACTATGTGCGAGAAAATGTCTTACTCATAGCATTAAAAAAAAATTTTTTTGAGACACTTGGTTTAATTTAGCAGGTCTGCACTTTGCCCCGGCCAATCCACGCACACGCCTTCGTATCCTCATGATTTTGATACGTGGGAGAGAGTTGGCTGCTTAGCCAAAATTTAGAGCATGCATATGATCTTGCTTACTCCTCTTCAGCTCCGTAACACATGAAATACAGTCAGTGGCAGAGCAAACAGGTCTGAGAAAGTGTGCTGCTGCCTAAACGTGGCAACCTTATGTTTGCAATAAAAAATGAATTGGAATAAAATTAACTATTGCATAAAGCTTTAGAAGATCAGTACTGATGCTTCCTAGGAGGCTGGTGTACTTCCAAAAGTTACAAAAATTTGAATGCACATCACAGGAAAATATGATTCTTATTGGTGAAAAAAAAGGCACTGCTGGTTTGAATTACTGTAACTCGAAAAAAAATGTACACACTAGCTCTCGGTTTGGTAAAAAAAAAGTCTGAAGAATGGGGGGAAAAGTTTTGGCAAAATATGTGATGAGACCATGACATCAGCCAACCTGTCAACATTCATTGTAATATAGAAGCAGACTGAAATGACCTTGCTCCCTGATCCATGCTGCATAATGTGGAGGGCGGAAGCAAAATTGAAATGACTATCTATCTATCTATCTATCTATCTATCTATCTATCTATCTATCTATCTATCTATCTATCTATCTATCTATCTATCTATCGCACAACTGACATGCACAGTTATCTCATCAATAATTTTACTGCAAATGTTACAGTGATATTATCATTGGTGTTATAAAAGATGTCATGAGTGCTGTAATATCTGGGGTAAGTAGCAGTGCAGGGCGAGGGGTGCAAGTCATAGTTACTTAAAATAGATCTAACTATAACAGCTGAATTTCTATGATTTTGCATGTTTAAAATGTGAGCCTAACTACAATGTCCTTGTAACCTTTGGTTTTTCAAGTGCATTTCCATGTTTTTTAAAATTATATTTCCTAACTATAATGCCTTTGTAACCTTTGTTTTTTTTCAGTGAATTTCTATGGTTTTTAAACATGAAATAATTGTAATTACTATACATGGCGAAGGTTGGCTGCAGGTCCTGGAGGTGTTTGGATTAACATATAGTAATGAAACTTTCTTTACTTTAAAGAAACCATAGAAACTCACTGAAAAAAAACATTCTTTTGGTGCACTAGTACTGCTCAAACAGCTGATTACTAGAATCTATTGAAACCTATTAAATCTCTCTTATTTTAGCATAATAAAAAGAGGTGTTCCAATATTCGGTCACATGTAGTCACAAGCCCTCTAATTAATTAATTTCTGCATTAAACATGCTTCTTAAAAATTATACATCGACTAAATTATATATATATATATATACACAGACATATAACAAATTAAAAAAGATCTGTTTTAAAATGGTGGCTGATACTCAACAATTCTATGTAAAAAGGTATGTAGTCTAGTTGTTTTTTTCAGAATAAGAAGTGATGATGGACTATGTGGGTAAGGTTACTTTCTAGAGGGTGGAACACTATGGTCATGTGGAAGGTAAATGTCGAAACGCGTTGACTGTGCCCTGTTTGTATGCACTGTCGGTGAGAAAACCTAAGTAAAATATTTAATCCATGATTGTGGTGCTGCCTGATTCCTGCCATGAGGAGAAGAAATTGGAGTAGCAGGATTCTTTGGTTTTATATATATATTACTTAGTGGCAGTCGCCACTAGGTAGTTATAGTTAGGACCTAGTTTCTATATAACAAGTGTTTTTTACTTGCCTATATCTTTGGCGCCGCTTGACATATCTTCACAAAACTGTACAAAAAAATTGACAGTCAGCTTAGTTGCTGTCTGGAAAGTTTTGGGGTGATTCGTTCAGGGGGGAGGCAGAGAAAAAAGGGGTTCCCAAAACAAATTTTCCCCATTAATTTTTCTACAGGGATTTTGAACAGCGATAGCGCCAAACCTACTGGATGGAATTACACCAAATTTGGCAGAAGGTAGGTACTGGTCCAGAAAGCAACTATGACTCGTGCAGTTCCCATGCACTGCTATTGACCTCACAAATTACAGCACTCATGACATATTTGATAACAACATTAATAATATCAATGTAATATTTGCAGTAACATTTTTGATGAAAAAACTGTGCATGGAGGGCCACAAAATATAGTTACCTTAGGGCACGAGTTATAGTTACTTGAGGAAACTAACTATAACTGGTGTATTTCTATGTTTTGTACATTTAAAATGTGAGCCTAACTATAATGTCCCTGTAAATTTTGTTTTTTAAAGTATATATATAATAAAAAAAATATATGTATATATATATATATATAAATATATATATATATATATATATTCTGAGAATTTGATGAGTCTGGTCACGTCCAGGCCCAGTAGCACAGCTTAGCCTTTTGTTATTTCTTGAATTTATTTAAACTTGCATCGTTTTGATAGTGTTGTGGAAGTGATTGTGTGACTTGTCACATTAGTAGATGCAGAAGAGCCAGTGCTCTGGCTTCTAAAACTACAAGACATGTCAATGAATCGGAAAAATTCAGACCAAGCATGAATAATTTTTATCAAGCCATTAGTATTTTTGTGACATGGCATAGAGATGTGGTTCTGCCACCTAGTCAACACGCCCCCTTGAGACATTTCAACATGTCATGTGTTTAGGGGTGTGTTTATGGCCACTTTCTCATTCTTCATTCCCGAGCATACAATATACTCATGCTATGAGGCTGCATATGTAATTTTTTGTGCTGGTATCCCATTGCACCGTATTGTTTCTTTGTTCTCTCTTTTGTCTTAAATCCCTGAATTATTTCTAACCCACCATCCTAAAAAATACTGACCAAAGCTTAACAAGAACGTGGCAGGATGTTTATATTTGTGTATACTTCATAACAGTTTTTTCCAAAATCATTTTTGCAAGTGGCAATGTAAATGTTCCTTATCAAAACGTACTTGGGGCCTGATTTATGAAAAGTTAGCGCCGCCTTAGCGTCATTTTTTGACGCAAAAGTGGCACAAAGTAACAAAAAATAATGCTAAGGCGGCGCTAACTTTTCACAAATCAGGCCCTTGGTCTTCTACTACAAATACATTCTGATGTCAGTAAACTTATTATAATCCTTCCGATGGTTGAAACGTGTCAACCACTATGCTGTAGCACAAATTAATTAACTGAGAATTGCCGAATGATCTATATGCACAAGTTTGAATCATATATTTTGATCCCTGATCCTCGTAAACAGATGATCTGGAAACTGCTTCTGTATATTGCTTTTTCCATCTGACAATTATTGAATATGAATATACAATGTTTGCTTATTACCAAAAATGAATAAACTTGTTCTGACAAGGCTCTATATTATGATGATTTTGAATAACTTATCTCAATAATAGCATTGGACTTGCAGACCACAATAAGTCAATCTATATTTCCATTTCCATGGGTGGCATTAATATATCTTACCCTAATTAGGTTATTCTCACACTGGGACACTTAGAAAGCAACAAAGGACTAGTTATAGAGTGGCTTTCTCAAGTAAACACTTGAAACATTCTACACTTGAGACATCTGTTGTAAGTTATGTAGCTTATTGATTTGCTCGTGCTTGCTTTTGTCAAGCTGTACGAGCCCCCATTCTATGTTCTCTATTGTTAGTTCTTCTTTACCGCATCGCTCACACATGGTCCCGTACCCAGATTTCCTTTTGGCTTTGGGTTTCTTTAGTACTTGAGTATCGCGTTTTCAAAAGGGAATTCTATACTACAAGATCCAGATCGAAAGTAAATTCATACTTTGATGTGCTTCTTTCCCACTCCTTACTTGGGGCATCTGTTCAGCTGTCTTTAAGGTAGGGATGTTGAGAAACATGGCCTCAGGGAACATGACATACTCCAGAGGTACAGGTTGAACTGGAAGGCCATTCAGCAGCTGCTGCGAAACATAGAGCCACAGTTGGCACCCACCTCGCTGACACCCCGCACCATCCCTACAGAAACCAAGCTGCTAGCTGTACTTCACATGCTGGCAAGTGGCTCTTTTCAAACAACTGGTGCCCTGGTTGCCGGAATATCACAGCCATCATTTTCTGCCTTTTTGTCCAAAGTACTGGATGCCATCATTGGACTCACACCCTGGCACATCTGCTTCCCTAACACACTGCAGAAGCAGCAGGAGACAAAACAGGGGTTTTACCTTATTAGTGGCTTCCCACACGTCCTTGGTGCAATCGACTGCACACATGTACGTCTTGTGCCACCTGCTTCAACTGAACACCTCTACCGCAACAGGAAGCACACACATTCCATCAATGTGCAGGCCATTGTCGATCACCAAGGATAGATCACCAACATGGTGGCAAAATATCCTGGGAGTGTCCATGGCTCACTCATCTTCCGTCACTCTACCATCAATCAGCACTTCCAGGATGGACGGTATGGCAAAGGACTACTTGTTGTTAAGTAAAAAAAACTACTTATATACACACTGCACAGCAACCCTCTAGGACACACAACACATACACCACAACAGAAACATGTCGACAGGAACGCACTGAGGTCGTGACATCGCTAGCCATGTTTCATAGGTCAGCATTGAACCTGTCACACATCCGAAATTAGTGTACAGTCTAATGTTAAGACGTCAATGATCACAAGGTTTGGAGTGGTTTGCCTAATTGTCACCTTGCAAAATGGAAGCTTCTCAATGATGTTTAAATTAATCCATTGCATAAGTCTAAAAGTATGGGATGTCCAGGGTACATAGATGTGAATGTGGTAACAACACTGTCAAAATGAATCTGTGTATGGAACTATCATCTCACCCCGAGTGAAGACACAGGGACACCTGTATCACAAGTCACAATGCTAGGGAGTGCACACTGTACTGCAAATCCCAAAACATACTGCTGACAACCGGTCAGCAGGCAAACCCTCGTTCAGCCAAGGAAACAACACAATGCAGATGGTACATCCTACAAGCCTAGCAATCAACACAACAACACAACAACACAAAAGAGTCTCAGACAACACAAGACAACTACTGCCATGCAAGGTGATATTCATGGGGCAAGCTACATCAACATGATCCCAATCATTTTCTCTTTCAGCTGATCAGGGGTATGGGATTCAGCCATGGATCATGACACCATTTGGCAACCCAAGCACTGCAGCAGAGCGTGCCTACAATGACGCACATGGGAGGACACGCGGCACAGTCGAGAGGACCTTCAGCATCCTCAAGTCGAGATTCAGGTGCCTCGACATCACTGGTGGTAGCCTCTTATATTCCCCTGAAATGGTCTGTAAGATCATTCTAACATGTGCCATCCTGCACAACATTTGCATAAGAAGGAACATTCCCCTCTTGGAACCAGAGCCACACATGCCTGAAGAGGAGGATGGTGGCCTGCAACATGAGGGGGAACAACAAAACACAGCTGCTGGATTGCGTAGGCACCAACATATCATGAACAATTTCTTTTAAAACTAATCACCATCACCACTGTATTAACTAATGTAAATAAACACCAATAATAATCACCATATCATGGTCTGGCTAATCATTTTTGCTCACCTTTATCTCTAACTATCAGAATAAGAGTGTAGCCTCATGGAGCATAGCTGATATACCGATCAGGACACAGAATATCCCAGAGCAATTGTGATGCATATTATACAACAGTCACATACACAAACACTGTAAATGACATATATCCTGTACAGTTCACCTTTGAAGGGCAATAGCAGAGGACCACACCTATTTAACACATACATGTTAGCTACATGGTTCATCGCAGCATATGGCACACAACTAAGACACCATCACTCAATAAGGGGAAAACAAGCCTCATACATGAGGCAGTTGATGTGCTATTGCATTGGTAACAGGAATGTATGACCAGACCCTTGACAGCAGTAAGTCCAACTGCATCCAATCTTTGCAAGGACTATCTGTGACTAGAGTTCCATATAAGCAGAACATAGACTGCACAAGTGCCACACCTATGACAAGCATTGCGCACATGACATTTCATGTACATGTCAGCCCATTTCCTAACTCCTGACACACCCATGCTCCTGGTTACAACCCACCTGTCTGAAGAGGTCCCTGGAATAGTAATATGTGTACCCCGATATTCCCTCCTCTACACACACAGACAAACAATAGTAGTCCTGTGTGCTACCCCCTTTCCTATGTAATGCCATTGTCATAGTAGATATGACTGCATGGACGTCAGGTCAATTAATACACTGGCTTGTAGTTTCTAAGCCCTGTTGTAACCTGTAGATTGCTTCCCATGTGAAAGGTACTGTTGGCGATTTTAATTCAATTCTCACATACAGGACTTTTGAGAAACAGATGCAGCACACACCTGTGAGCACCTCCATGCACACCATCCATTTGAACATGCACTGCCCCTGCTGATGCCTGGAACAGCATAGAAGTTTCCACGTTGTCAAATACACCGTTATGCATTGCTAGTAATTAAATCGCGTAACACAGCCCTTTGGTTCATGTGTCACCTTCAAAAACACAGGACATACACAGTTTTCCATGTCAACTGTCTTGTTCTTCCTCCGACCAGTCTTAGTCAGACCACTGATTGTGTAACTTGTGAAATTGCTGGATTCAGATATACCCTGCATCCTGTCAGCCTGACTGGCACCTGTCTGTGCGTTACCCTAAAGGTTCCTTGTGGCTACATATGTACCACACTTGCTTTACCAAACCTCACATTCCTCAGAGGGTATTTTGTCATGTGCTTCCTCAATGCATACCCAAATACATTGTATAGCATCATCTGCTTTTTAATTGTACCACATTAGGAAAATTGTCTTTTAATACCAAAATCATGGCCCACCCCTTGTCTGGGTCTCATGTATGCATGAACGTCAAAGTGTGAGAGTGTACCAGGGCTCTATGCAGGGATTGGGTATGGTGCCTCCAGCAGAACCAGCTACCTCTGATAATGTCCATGAAAAGTCCACACATATTAGGACTCTGACAGTTCACACGCTGAATCACATTGCTCACAACATATTGATGGGCTGTGCATGCTGAATAGCTGCTACATTAATCAACACAGAGGCTATGATGTTCCTAGATGCAGTGGGAACTTCACAGGCCAACCTGTGTACAAATGTTATAATGACACCTGCCGGAACATGACATCTGAGACATTATCTCACTCAGCACACCAAGGTTGCCCTGTTGACAGTCTCATTACACGTCTTCAGTGACAGGGTGGGACCATCCCCATGTAGGTTCTCATGTCCTCATCCACTTTACTCACATTGATTTCCGAAGGTTACTCAGTAGATACAGGAATAGCTGCCACTGACTCATGATGAGACCTGGACGTAACTGTGACACCATACACCCCTAAAAATATACAGGATCCACATTGGACCACACACATGAACAAGACACCTCTGTGCAATTGATCACTGTAAATATGTGGACACGTGCTGCCTCGTCTGCAGGTCCACCACTGGCACTGTAGAGTTGTGGCTCTGTCATATGACCACAACTGTGGCATCATATTACATTTGTGGTTCACCTTTGGCTGTCTGGGCCAATGACATGGTACCCACTTCGTTTATGCATGTGCCTGACTCACTGTGGGGTCACCAACAAGTGCCTAGGACGCAGTTACCAAAATTCTAGGACATGGGATGGGCAACTTGTGGACCATTGACATGAACAAGCGTCTGTCATCTATCTGGTGCATGCTTTGTCATTTGTGGTGTCTACGTTGCCCAAAATCTTGGAAGTGCACACAACAGATGTTGCTACATGTATAGTACAAGTATATTTGCAATAATGCATCTTATGATGCACACACACTGGGTCGACTAATACATTAGTAGCCACTGCACACACATTGAGCCATAGGCATTGAGGTATTGTACTCATGTGCGTCACCTTGCTATCCTCTCCTGATGCCAAACATGCCCAAATTGTGCAATACATATATGTAGGCCACACATAAGGCCATCTAGTGCGTCAGCCAAGCGTCAAAATCCTGTTAAGGACGTAGCGGGTCATGGTCCACCGCAGTATGATGTCTCACATGTGAACATACACCATCAACACCAAAGTGGGTGCAATCAGCCTATCTCAGTTGTGTCCCAATTGTAACATTACATTAAAATGGAAAAAATACCCAAAACCAGTTCATGCCCTGAAATTTTGACACATGCGCGTCAAAAAATGATGCACAAGCGTAAAAAAAATTACGCTTATGCCCGAAAAACGATGCATAATGCCATGAAAATTGGTTAAGTGTTAAGACTATTTACAAATATTTGGATGCAGCCTAATTTTCACACCTGTGCGTCAAACTGTATGTGTGGAAAAAATATGACGCATAACAATAAAAACGGCGGCCATTTTATGCAGGAAGTGATGTAATAGGATATCCTGTTTACAGATTATGTACAGTGGGTGTACTTTCACTTTCACTTTGCAGTCTGTGATTCTTCTAGACTGTGTGGCTGAGTTCTGAGTGTTGTGCAGTGAAATTGTGCTTTTATGTCCTGTGTGCTACATTACTTGTTACTTTGTGAAATAAATATTGTTGTTGTATACTGTCTGAGTGTGTTTTGTGTACAATTGTCCAGTATTGTATTGTATTTGTTGTTTGTGGGGAGTCTGTTGTGGGTAGTGCTAGCTTGGGGATAGTTGGGCTCTTTTAGTAGTTGTTAAGTTTACTTTTTTTGGACTTCTACTTCCCCCTTTTCTCCTTTCTTCTTCTTTATCCCCTATTCCCCTTTTTGGTGCTGAAATGTTGGGTAGGCCACGTCTTGGCAGGATGGGTGAGGAGGAGCTTGGGGGGTTTATATGGCTGGTGTGCCATTTCCTCCCACTGATGATCGAGGCAGGGTGATACAGGGGTATCACACCGAGACACGACTAATCCGGTGGGGAAAGGTGCTGCATCACTGCAGCGCGTGTATGGGAGCCAGAGGAATGACCACCAGCTGAAGCACCGCTGGGCTGACCTCATCACCTGATAGCAAGATCTGCTGGACCACCTGGGAATAGCGATTGGTGGCCCTGTTGGTGAGTAAAAATCATGTAAATCTGCACAATTAAAAGCTCTGTAGTGACATCAGGTGATTTGTTCAATATCTGTCGGCTAAGTTGCTGACTGTGTGGAATGCTTCGGAAACATACAGGGTCATTGATGGACTATGTGAAGGACCACAATTGCTAGCTGTCAGGAAGCACGTGCTCTGCAAACTTACAGGATACTTTTGCTTAATGTAATTTCGTGCCGCCTTTGTGTCAGACAGCAACACAAATTAGAAGCCAATCATGTCTATATAGGTCACATTTGGCAGTGAAGTACAGATTTACTAAAATATGGGCAACCTTTGTTGACGCAGTAGCTAGACTGACTTTAGAAACACTACATGATGCAGAAAATGAGTGCTGGCTTCACGTCAATTAATGATATCAATGTGGCCCCAACATATGTCTCATGTGTGTCTGATGAGTGTGCAAGGAAAGCGTTTTTGGAAGTTCTATGAATGTTAGGGATTATTGTGGTCCTTCATCATTTTGGACACATGTCAGATCTGGATTTGAAAACATCGGGAAAAGGTGTAAGGTGCCCTCAGCTAACATTTTACACTGGTATTTGGAGTTTGTAGTGTCATATTTCGATTAGGGATGGCAGGCCAAAGGTATGCACATGGGTTCATATCTCTATGGTTGGTGCAAATCACCATAGCTGGGCCGCATCAAATGAAGAAACTGTACAACATGAGGGCTTACAAACGTCCCTGCCCCTCTGTACATTGTACCTATGTGTCATAAATTTGTCATGGCCACATGGGCTGTTTGACTGGTAATGCAGTCCTTAAGTAACCAGGCTTTGGATGTCTCTCTGGATGCACATGATGAGACAAATACACTCCATTATTATTTCTGCTCACTAATGAAGGAGCATGTTTGCAACCACATGATAGTTAGGGCCAATGCATGTGTACAGATATGTGTGTAATTGTCACAGGAGACCCATGCTATGTACATGTTAGTCGTGCTATATCGGATGCAGTATCATCATGTCTGAGTGGCTTCAATTGCTTATGTCATCTTACACATAGTTTATGTCTTTGGAATTGTTGGTCAGTGCACAGATTTTGAGCACATTTCTTCCTTCCATGCCTTACAGGTGGACCAGCACCCTACACTGTGGGAGAGGTGGCTTCATTTGAGGACCCCGACAACTCCAGTAAGTGTTGATATGTCTGTTATGTGTTGTGTTTGCTTGTGATGTGTGATGGACTCCTGTGTGTTGAACACATAGCAAGGTATGATGCGCTGGCCCATCATTTGTCTTGTTCCATGAGTGGGATTTCATTTTCTCACGATTTTAGAGTTGGCCAATGCTTATCCTATTATCTTATCTAGGGATTCTAGGTCATTCCTGTAGGCCCGCAATGTGAACTGGGGTGAGTCATGTGGATAACACTTGTATCAACAAGAGTCGCACTGGAACTAATCTCAGATTTCATCTGCCTGTCAGACCCACATTCTCCCAGATTGGGGCTGCAAAATGCTTACCCACAGACTTCTGCTTCCCTACTCACCAAAGTACTTATTAAACTGTAGGTTGAACTTCCTAGCAGCATGTAGCTCCATATGTAATGCTACAAGTATGTGGTACGTGAGTGCAATGGCCTAGGTGTGCATGCAAATCATGACCATGGGTGTTCTTGCAACTCTGTCTGTTGTATGTCATGCCTTACTGGAAGTATATGATGTGGACAAAGGTCTGCATTTCCAGACGTGTGGTGCTGGGATTGGTCAAGGGTTTGCTGTCTCTTATTTGTTGATAGACCTTACCTGTGGTGTGTGTGTAGAGCCAAACACATGTCCAGCTTTCTATAGCTTCCTGGGTGTCCATGTTGTTTGAAATTGTTAGTTGTTTCTCCACCCCCCAACCTCAAACACAGGCATGGGTTTGTGAATAGTGTACCTAGGACTGATGATACCAGTATGTTACACAGACATGTGAATCAGTGAATGTTTGGTCTGAACCTAGTATACACACTCAGGTATAGCACATGAGTACTATACTAGCAAGTCCATTTACAACTTGCAGATTATGTGGCTTTAGATTTCCATCCCGTACACTGACATTTGTAGCCCTGGCATTGGCGCAGGATGTGCTGCATGATTGTTAGCTGACAACTGGCAGAACTCTGATGCAAAATTAATGTCAGTTGTTACCTATTTTGTAGGCTTTGGATGTGCTATGTGTGATACGACCTTTGTAGGCTGGCCTGACATGTACTTCCTCAGGGACATTCAATGATCTGTATGATGATATGAGCTGTTACAAGTACAGTAGATGTACTGTCTGATTTACTCCTTGTGCCATTTCACACAATACAGTTCCTGATGTAAATTTTTTGCCTTAGTCTTCACAGCTGCGAACATGACACCCATCCAGGTCCGTAAGTTCCAGAGGCGTACAATGTGCTACCAGCATATCCTGCTGGTAGAGTCGGGGTTCAGACAGATGGCCCGAAGATACCGGAACGAACGGGCCTCCGGAGCCTGGAGGGCTTTCCCACAGGGTGGCCCTACTTTGCCCACCACAGCCACCACCAGCATAACCACCACTTCCACCCAGGTGGCACCACCCACAGCTGGGACGGTTGTCCCAACGTCTGCAGTTGCTCCAGGTCCTAGCAGTTGAACACCTTCAGGGCAGCCCACAGGCATAGACTCTAAACGCCCACACACATCCTCAGCTGGTACCCAGACGGCCCCAGCTGCTACAGTTGACCATGCAGCTTTTCAGGAAATGCAACGAAAAATGGACCGTGTCCTATGGAAAATTAGTCAACTGCAGCGGGATGTTCGCCATATGAACAGGCGTGTGCGGTCCATAAAGCGGACCCTCCGGAGGGCCAACCTCTAGACTTTTAAAAAGGACATGATTCCCTCCCCTCCCTCCTCTTTCCTTGTTCTTATACTTACTGGGCTTAGGGGGCTTAGTGTTAGGTTAGTATAGGCTGTTAGTTTAGTTAGTGTTAGTGGGTGGGTCCTGATTATTTCAATTTTTTCATTTTTGAGTGTGTGGGTTGGTGGGTGTGTGGCTATGTTGGGGTTCTTGTGTGTTTACAATAAAATTAAAAAAATAAAAAAATAAAAAATATAAAAAAATACAAAAAAATATATATTTGTTTAGTATAGGATAGTATGTGTTTAGGTTACTGTCTGTTGTCCTCCATGTGTCCCGTCTCATAATGGGGGTGGGGGAATGATGTTTAGAATGTTTTGTTACATGTGATAAGTAAGTTTAGCTTAAGTTAGTTAGGGACAGTTGTGGGTAATGAGTATTTAGGGTAGATTAGGGTAGGTAAGACTTTTCCCCGAGTTTCCTCTTCTGTTATTACCGTTTAATAAATATTTTGTGAACCCTTTACAGTATGTGTTAAATGCTTGTTGATCAGGGCCTTGGCATACGTGTACATGAATTTGGTTCTATTACATTTGTGTACTATGCTACGAACAAATCCCAACTGAGCTGTAAGATTGGCAGCTACCCCAGAGCTACCTTGCAAAGATTCCACCATACATTGCAACCACCAATCACAGTTAATATGGATCCCAACTTGTTTTTTTTAATAAGTATGTTTTCAAAGTCACAAACAGTGCTTCCAGATTTGGTATTGGGGAACTGTTTTGCAGTGTGATGTTCAAGGAAACCCTTATAAGGTGAGTGGTCGTAAGCACTCTTGTAGTATTGTCTTCATGACTCACAGACATCATTTGTGACACTGTTCAGCATGATTACTTATTTCGATGGAAACTCAGACACCTTCATTTATACATTTTTGGGAGTGTTTGCTTAGATTTGTGGGCACTGTTATATGTGTTAGTATTGCATGGTGACAACATTTAGCTGCCACATTTTGATGGCTTAGATATCCGTTGAGGAAGCATTATTCTATCCAACACAGCATGATGGTGTATGTTTTCTCTCTTCATCAGATATTACCCTCAGGAAGGGCAGAGTATGATGCAATCCAGGCCACTGTGTAAAGTTATCTGACTACATAATTTCAGGACAGTTGTATTGACAAGCTACATAATTTGACAGGAGGCACATTTCAGTTATCTACTGCACAGTTGATGCGTCACATTACACAGAGACAAATTTGTTGTGTAAGTGCTATTTATTGAAAAGTGCTGTAGTGCTATATGTACATTGTCCATGATTGTGAGTCCATTATAGTGACATCTTCCATTGTGATCCTACACAAGTGGTAAAGGAAAATGCTTTTGACATGCTGGGGTGACGTGTCAGACAGTGCAGAGGGACAGGATTTGCCAATGAGTAAGTGAGAGACAATCACTGGGCAGGATGACAAGATTAACAGTGGTTTGCAGAACAGTCATTGAGTACAGTTGTTGTAAGGCTGGCATGTTACAAAGCGCTGGACCTTGGTAATAGTTGGGCATGTTTCAGGAACTAGTGCTTCCAGGTACTTTTCAGTGTGAAGGTGATCTGTTCCATGTCTTCTTCTTCTGATGTGTGTGTTGCCTCCTCTGTTCTTGGTGGTGGTGGTTGTGAAGGGGCAACACACACCTCAGTGTTAGAAGACGTGGAGTCAGACATCCCTGTAGCTGCTACCTGTGAGGGTCTTATGAGCAGTTCTGCAGCAAGGAGGATCTGCTGATTCTTAAGAATAGCAGCCACATCACAATGGTAGACAGCCAGGTCGGCCCTGAGGGGTTCAATGTTGCATTCATGCACCCATTGACAGGGTTGCTGCTGTAGGTGTTGAGTCAACTGTATTACAGCTGTGCTGATTTCCTTCAGCCTTTTTTCTACTTCGTGCAAGATAGTTGTTCGCCCTTGCATAGCTGCTGCCTGATCTGCAGATGACATCATGCATGAACGCACCCCCTCTAGGCTGGCTGCCATAGTTTGCATCCCCACCCGCACCTCATTGGCCAGCTCCCGCTGTACTCCGACTACAGGACTCTCAAAGCTGGTGCCTCTGTCATCTGAGTCTGTATTGGAGCTGGTAGGTCTTACAGTTGGGGTGGTGGGTGGGTCCTCTGTGATGGCTGCTTGTTCTGAGCTCCTCCTTGTGACTGAAGGTGGGGTCTGGAGGGTTCCAAGGACATCTAGGATGGTCTGCTGGGGAATGTTTGTCAGCTCATCATCCATGTCATCAGGGTATTCCTGGACAGGCATATCCACAGGAGATCCATCGTCCTCTGCAATGAAATAGGGTACAATTAGTGGGTCTGTGTCGTGGCATTAGGGTGTTGTTACATGCAGGTCTTGTGATGAATTCACATTGTGATCTTGTTTCCTGTTCATTGCTCCAGTCTTTCAGATGGGCATTCTCACAGGCCTATGGCCCACCTGCATGTCACATGTATTGTATTAAGTTATTTGACTTGTCTGCATCATCTCCTCTAGTGTTGTTTTAGGCCAAATAGTGAATTGCCACCTTCTTGTCCTACTCAAGCCTCTGTCTACCTCCATTCTCATGGGGAGGCCTTTCACTGGCTGTGGGTACTCTGATGGCATTAGCAGCACACTTAACAATCTGGACCTGCCCCAGTCTCTGATCTTTCACATCCACTTATATGTAGTTGACATGTAGTGTATCCTATGCATAACATTGTTATGGCACGATATGGATGTTAGCATTGGTAATGTGGACAGCTGATGTTGGGGAATGTGTGGAGATTGGATTGCCCTGATAGTCATAGCAGTGTCCTATTTCCTCCTATGACTGTGCAGGTGTATGTCAGTGACCAGTTTCATGTGTCATCCCCCTCAATGCTGTTGTCTGAGCAGTATGACATTTGGGATGTTGCATTGTGACCCAGGCACAGGATGGACCCTGGCATATGCAGCATGGGTGTGTCCTTAGTGCTGTGTAGCTCCTAATGTTGATGATATTGGCTGATGTTTGTGGCAACTATGGGCATTCACATTTGACAGGACTGGAGCCTTTGTCTTGTTTCAGGGGATTGTTGAAGTTGTCATCCTCAACCCTCTAATTTAGGTGTGTATGATCCATGGGGACGTTACTGCCATTGGCTACTTGAGCTGCACACAGAGCGGAGGTGGTAGTGGCAACTGTTGTCACTGTTACATTCCAGTTGTCGGTATGGCTAGAGGTTGTTACTTGAGCCCTAGTTAATGTAGGGGGTATAGTGGCTGGCGTGTGCCGGGATGTCAGTTTGACATTGTGCCCTTCCCTCCTGGCGTGGCTTTACCTTTGCTCCATCGTTGGCATGGCAGCATGCCTCCCTGGGACTGTTGTTGGTGTAGTGTAATGGTGTGCCCCAGCTTCTCTCTGTGCAGGCCATGCCCCCATGTCATCCGTCACCTCTTTAACCAGAATTTCCTGCTCCTCTGCACTGAAGCAACACTTTCTTTTCTTCTTAAAACTGTCCTGGGTCTTGTGTGGGTCCTCCTGACTGGTTCCTGGTCTGTTGTCATCTTCCTGGGGTCTGTACAGGCATCTGGGATCCATTTTGGCTCTCCTCTGCTGAAATGGCTGTTTTCGCTGGGAATTTTGACGCTATTGCGTCAAAAAACACCACAAATCCGGTGTGCGGTGTCGTTAATCGACCCACAGTCATTTCCACCGTGTTAACGTTGTTTTGCTTTACGACTTGACGCTGCGGTGTGCGTCAACAAAAATTACTTACACCTGTGGTTTGCACCGCCCGGTGTCAAAGTATAAATTTTACGCCCGCACGGCGCACAGAAATGGCGTTAGCCGGCGGTAATAATTTTGATGCAAAACTGCGCCGGCGCAGTTTTGCGTCACAAGGTATAAATATGGGCCTAAGCTTCCCCGGATGAGGCATAACAAAGAGAAATATATTTATCTCTCCTTGTTTTTTCTCTTTCTATGTGTCCCTTCCTGCACAAAATCAATTCTGCATATAATGCAGACCCCCTTGCACCATGATGCCAGAGTGCATGAGTTGGTGCTAGGCAGCAAAAAGTGTGCCAACACTAGGAAACAATAGGAATGTGTTGTAGATTGCTAAATATGGCATATTCCTGGCCTTTCCTGTTCAAAAAGAGCAGCACAGCAATGGGGCTTGCTGCATTGTGCTGCATGAAAAAATGATATTGGATGAGGTTCTGAATAAACTGTGTGGACAGAAATCATCTGTTCCTGTGGAATCGGAAACACTGTACGAGTAGATACTGAGTACAGACCTAAACATTGTGCTCGTAAATACCTTTTGTGAATTCCCAAAGTCGTAAACTTAGACATTTGGTCCATGTTTAGATCAAATGTCTAAGTTTACCTTTGTGAATCGGGCCCGTAGAAGGGTAAATCTTTGTACCTACAGACCACAGTAGCCTGGATGGCAACAAAACCATTAGGTAGGAAGCTAGCCCCAGAACTGATATGGAGTGGTCACATGGGAGAGGACAGTCCCTAGCCACACCCTCGGGTGGAAACAAGAGCTCTGCACAAGGGAGAACAGGTTTCATTTTCTTTAGTTTTAGGAGAGAGGGGCACTGTGGGACTGCTTGCAGTAGGACAAGCAGGAACTTCTGAAAAAACGGTTAGGGTTGCCCCAGAAACGTCATCCCCATTGGATAGGAAATGTCCTTGAGTCATCCTTACCCACTGACCAGTGTCAACCATAAATATGCCACACCAAGAACACCTCCTCTGAACACTTTCTGGGCCTGCAGGAGATCAAAAGAGGTCTGAACTCTGCTTTCATGTGACCTGGGAGAAGCTCTGAAGGACTGGGCCTCTTCCTGATTGTACCCTGATTGTACCCAGGGCAAAAATTGGACTCCAAGGGCTAGTTGTGTGACATCCTGTGTGACTACAGGGACACAACAAACTGCAACTTGCCTTTTTTCTAAAGTGACCAGTTGATCAGTACCAACTGGACATGCCCTTGACCTTTCTCGTGGCCTCTGCTGGAGTTATTTGGGCCCCTAAGTGATATCCCTCAAGTCCTGAGAGCCTAGGAAGTGAGCAAGGCGAGCTGCTCCAGAAACCCTGAGAAGTTGGGACTTAGAAAATGTTTGTACTTCTAAGATCTCAGGAGCCTTCAGTAGGACCTCACGGAAAAGGTGTCAGATTTTGATGCATTTTCCTACGTTGAATATCGCTTTAGGCTTGCTCCACTAGAGGACTATGAGCTCCATAAATAAAGACTAATATAGAGGGTAAAATCACTGGACATGACAAACCTACTTGGTGTATCTGACACACTCTCCATTGCGGTTGTCCTGAAATTACACCTAGGTCCCAGTTTACTGCTTCCATAGACAATCATTGGTGCTTGATGCTGTTTAGCACTATTTTTGCTTGAAAGTTTAAAACTTCATATCTCTGACTCCCATATTAGACTTTTGCCATTTGAGTGTTATTTAGTTTAATACAAGTTACTATATTTTACTAATTTGGTTTATTAATTGTTATTTTGACTTTCTTATGGTTTTAATGCTGCATAAATGCTTTACATATTTGTAGGAAGGTCATCCTTTTAGTCCTGATCACCCCCATTTCTTGACTGATGCTGGTGGTTGCTGACTCTGAAAGTGCCCTGGTCTCTGCTAACCAGGCCCAAGACCAGTGCTCTGTCCTAAAAAACTATAAGGTAATTGATATCATTTTAATCGGCAAAGAAAACCTATGAGTACATCGATAGTATATGGCAGGGCATGTAGCTTTGGAGACCCCAGTGCACGTAATGCACTTAAGTGTTCACTGCTTTGGTGTCTGGTGTCATTTTAGCAACACAAAAAGATGATGGACAGAGTTCTGAAACTTTTCAAAACTCACCAGAGTCACAGATCTGCCCCTGTTCCCCATGATCACTGAAAGTTTCAGCAATCCATCCATCATCGTTTTGTGTTGCTAAAGTTGCCTTAAGTGGGGAGGGTATGCACAGACTTGGGTGCTGTGCTCTCTGTGCCACTGGATTCAAGATAGCCTGGCTGATGAAAGGTGATACCCTGAAACTGGTCCAGGAATGTTTGTTTCCAGTCCAGGGAGGACCTGGCCTGGCAGTTTGGGCTGGACTGTTCACATGGGGAACAGGGTCAAGACTGATTTGCATATGGCTGGGTCCAAACTGGGGTGGCATGGTGAGCAAAAGAACAATGTATTAAAAGCAGATCTGTGACTGGGGGTGAGTGTTTGAAAAGTTTCCGCACACCGTCCATCATCCTTTTGTGTTGGTGTTATTTTGAAGCCAGGCCTGCCTTGCAGGCAGGATTTTCAAAAAATGTGTCCAAATTTCACTCTGGAATTAAAATTACTTCCAGAGTCCAAACCTACCTTTTTATGACTTTTAAGTCAACCCTAAGGCCTGCCCTAGGAGCCCCAAGAGTATGGTGCATTGTTTTAAAAAACAGGGACAATATAAAAGAAGCTTTATATGCCCTGGTAAGGAAAAACAGCCAAAGTCATGTTTCCCTTCTTGTAGTGCTGTTAGCCCCATAAGCTAACATTCGGAAGGTTTTATTAAATTTATTTAAGTCTATCAGCGATGGAGCTACCTAGCAATACCATTTAAAGTACTAAATTAATGGTCACATTAAATCCAAAAAACGTGCCAAAGTTGGATTTAATGTAACTATTACAGGAAAGTCGTTTTATACCTTACTATTCTAAAGTTTGCTACAACAGCTCTGTAGCAGCCTCTTCTGACAGGTCAGCCTTTGACAGCATGAGTCCAGCTGCTCCCTGAGTAGGTGTGAAGAGTCCTGGAGCTGTAACAATACTGCCATTTGGTGAAAGAGATTGGCTTCCTGGCAGAGCTAGGGAGGGGAAAGGGGCCGTGGAGATAAGCTGGACTTCAAAGGCAGGAGAACAGATGTCATACGACCAAGGACAGCCCCCATTTTCTTGATTCAAAGGCAGATGGGAGCCTCAAGGGGCTGGAAGGGGAGTGTAGTCAGTTGTTAGCCACAGCTTTGAGCTGAGTTACACAGACACACACACCCAGGAGAGATTTTCTCCATTTTGTTTTTTGGGAGGACAGCGCATTCTAGGTCAAAAAATGGCACACTTCACAGCATGGGGTCATGGCAGAGGGAGGTAGCTTCACCCCTAAGGGAGGATAAATATCGAAAATTTGTAGGAGCTCATCAGAACATTCACAGGAACAAAAGAAGAAGCAGGACTAACCTGCTGGTCCCTGGGACTTCACCACAGGAGGCTAGAGTCCAGAAAGACTGTGCCGGATGCAATCACATGGCTCCACAAGGAAAGGACTGTGCCTGACACACAGGAAAAGGAGTGGACTCCCTGATCCACAAAAATTACAAAAGGTCCAAAAGAAGTCTCCTACAGCGTCAAAGAGAGGATTACTTCAGCTGACCAAATGCATCTGGATTTTCCTGGATTGCAGAGGTGCAGTGTGGGAAATTGAGTCCTAGCACACAAGAGGCAATCCAGAGTCTCTGAACCCTTGACTGTTGCTACTGAACCTTCATTTTACCAAACCAAACCAACATGAACCAAGATCTTAAAGGTTGGAAACTGTTTCTCCAAAGTTTTGCAGAAAAGCTCCAGGAGGAGCCCAGCTCGACGTCAAGAGTCAAGCCACTGGCCTCTACTCACGAATCGGCCTGGTTTTTCTCACTAAACGTCCTTGCCGTCAATGACAAAGACTTCCAGATGCTCAGCAAGGAACTGCGCTGCAACCGGCCACTGTCAGTGAATCAAACTCCTGAACCGAGGTACCCAAGGACTCATTGTCAAGAGAAAAGATCTAACAAAAGGACTGAATCTAATGGTACATTTTTGACCAGGACCTAGCCCTCAACCTATCTGACCCACGCTCCATTGTGGTCAACCTAAAACTTTGATTTTTTCCCAGTCCAGCACGACCAGATAGCTGCGAGTTGAGCCTAAAGCTTTTTGGTGCAAGAATCAACATTTTTTATTATAATCTTTAAAAATTCATATTCATGTTTCCCTACATTGGATTTTTGATGGTTTTGGTGTTGGTTTGAAGATAAAAATATTCTTTATTTTTCTAAAATTGGTGTTCGGTTTTTATTGTGTTTTTTCTTTTACCTATTTGCTGTTTTGGTGATATTCAATGCTTTATACATACCTGTCTCCTAAATTAAGCCTCTACTGCTTGCTGGCTAAGCTACCAAGAGTTGAGCAAGGATTAATTTACTGAGACTTGACTAGACCTATTAGTGATTGTGGTATTGCTACAAGCGAAGATGAATACTCCCACTTATTAATAACCCACTGCTCCAATTTACACCTGTCTGCTCTCTGCCATAGCGATGTTAGTGACACTGGGTTGACCCTGACAAGATAGCGCCATTATTCCTTGAGGTGGGCAATCACCCATCCCAAATTATACTTCCTTACATCTTCTACGAGAGAGAGAGGTCATATTCTTCCCTTTCCTGCACTACACTTGTCTCATTCTGTCAATAGTTGCTTCCTCAGTATCTGCACAATGCTCTAACGGGCCCACCTCCAGGCACCACCAACTTAGAAAATTGTTATAGTGCTGAGTTTTGGAGTTGCCGGGTGAGGGGAAGGGTGTGGGGAAGGGTCTGAGGGGAAGGAGAACTGAAAGAAAAAAAAGTTAAAACAAAAAAACACTTTCACTCAAGATTAACTGTAGCAATAATTTTCTTTTTTTTTAAATAAAAAAATGAAGTCTCTTATCCGCAATCAGGTTACAAGTCTTTCTTTGTGGGCACTGTACTTTCCAGTAAAGTCTGTATTTCATCTGCATAAGACACTCACACACAGCACCTGTTGCTACTCACAAGTGTTCAATCGGTAACAATATAAACATATTTGTTAGCGCCTGTTCACATATGCCCTTTGAAAAGTCTTACCTTCAAAATAATCAGAAAAGAAGGAATCTCTAATTAGCTGAATCGAAATTGCTAGTGCACTTAAGCGTTTGCCACAGTGCAAAACAAACAAAAAAAAGACATCATTATTGACATCTTGTTCATTTAGAGATATGTACGAGCTTTTTCCAAGGATGCTATGACCTTTCTTTCAGATCCTCACAAACTTCAAGGGGTGCCAACCCACGACCCAAGTCAATTTCAGCTTCACTCAACAACATTCTAACATGCTCTTTAAGTAAGAATGCATCGTGCAAGGCCTTCCCTGTAAATTAAGTACTGAATGCGAGCTGCTACCAAAATCACCAAACAAAGCAGCTGACTGCAGGTGCTGTACCTGCTACAATGTTGCAAGTTCCCCGACTCATCTGAATAGAGCGGATTGCAGGAAACATTCACTGCGCATGAAAATAGCCCGCTCAGCCACCAGGAAGATCCAACGAATAGTGAGCACGTTTCCAGGGTGCGGCTGGCTTTCATAGTCCTGACACCCAAAATGACAACCTCACTGGAAACCTGGTAAATGTAGTCTTAGGTGAGTACATGGGCCCTGTAAAGAAGAAGATGCATCACAATAATCACAGCACCTTGTGGGAATCATAAACACATTGGGAAAGATTCCTAATGATAGTTATGAGCACAAAACATCCACCACTGCCCAGGTCTAGAAGCCTCATGAGCCACATGGAAATTGTCTAGTGCGATGAGACTTGGAGCACAGGGGCAGAAACCTAGTAGGTATTACCTTAGGAGTGGTTATCACCACAGGAGTATTTGGGGTGGGCACTAGACCGAGCACGTCCCAATTCTGACACATTATTACTTTCTACCAACTTCCCTCTTTATCTTCCTAAAATTCCCAATGCCACAATAACATTTATTGTAAAATGTTTTACTTTGTTTTATTAAATTCAGAATAGGTTATTAAGCACTTTAGAATTAAATCATAAGTATGCACTATTGTTATATATTTTGTTAGCAGTAATTTATATTTTGTATATGTGTATCTATTTTAATAATTAAATTTAGCATTATTTCCTATGCAATTTTATTTAAAGTCCTCAGCTCCATTCATTTTCTATGGGACAGTATTGCAGCAGTGGTGGATGGCAAAGTAAAGTGCTGGACATATGACAGTAGTGTATATTACTACAAAAGTGCAGTTTGTGACTACTGAAAAATAGTAAACTTACTCAAAAGTGTAAATTTACTCAAATGTTTAAGTTACCTTTGTGAATCAGCCCCCCTGTCTATGGAACCTCAATGTTCCCTACTTACAGAACTGTGGATTCAAAAGGCCTTTGCCATTGGAAAGAATGTTGTGCTTAGAAACCGGAAATCAATCAGAAAGCTTAAAATTCAGGAATGAATGGTAGAAATGGAAATTAAGGTACATCATAAAGAGTTACATGGACACTAGTTAAAGGGAATGTGAGTTTTGGATATTATGGGGAAACTACATACAAATGTATGATGGCTAGGAGGGAATAATGAACATTAGTCTAACCCTTCTTCCCATTCCAAACAACCAAAGCATTAACTAATTCTCTTGCTCTCTGCAAGCTGGGGAAAAGTATCAGTCTGCATTTGTGCCTCCTGAGCTAGCCCCTTGCCCCACTGGACACATTTATAAAATTGATAGAAGACCACTGGACAATCTCTCCAAGCCCACTGTAATCTCTTCCTATCTCCAAATGCATACACCAAGAGAAAATACAATTTGTGCAGTTGATTGTCCATTTTTGTGCTAAGCTATTAATAGCAGGGGCGTCTCCTACATTAGGGTGAAGGAGCGTCGCCCCTCTCGCCAGCAGTAGCAGGAGCTGCAACCCTTTAGAAACAAAACAACAATAAACGTTCTTTATTTTTGTTTTTATTTCTATTTTCCTTTTATTTTTTCGTATTTTTGTTTTATTTCTAAAGGGGCAGGGTAATAGAGGTGACATGCAGGGAGGGGAGTGCACAGAGCACTCCACTCAGTGTGCATGTATGTTTGGCTGACTGTCTCGGGCCAGCCAAACACACATGTGCACAAGAGCTCTCTCCAACACGCCACTGTCTAGCCGAGTTGGAGAGGGCTGGCCCAGGCTCCCAGTCTGCGTTGGAGTGTCCAGCCAGGGCTCTCCAGCCAATCATAATGCTGCTCTCAGCAGTGTCATTATTGGCGCAGGGCAGGCTGGTAGCTTGTGCCTGGAGTAAGAGAGGGTGGCGACATGGCAGCAGCGTGGTGACTAGGTAAGTAGAATTGTTTATAAATATATATATATATATATACATATATATATATATATATATATTTTGTATTTTTTTTTTGCTTCCCTCGCCCCCACCTCGCCACTTTGCCGAGTTGTCAGCCGTGACTGATTAATAGGGTGCAACCACACAAATTATAGGCAGTGTTAATGTTTTGCACAGTCCTGTTTGGTATTCTGTATTACCACGTGAGTGTAATGACATGCACGTGTTGATTGAGGGGAAAAACAATCACAGTCTGTCGTATCTGACCACAGCTTCACTTCATCATCCTGAAGTCATAACCTAGACAGAGGAACTCAATGAGTATGTTTTGTCAAATAGAAAAGTCCTAGGATTTCATAAGTACTAGAAATATATCATTTTATTCTAAATGCCTGCACATACTGATCAAGAAAAGAAGATGTACTATGTACAAATTAACTCTACACAATTTTCTTTTTCATAATTAGTCTTTATGGCTCTGAGAGCTCCTGTGTTGTAACATCTTAGAAGAATTAATAGGTTGGTCCAATAAAAGGAATCACTAGCTCTAAAGGATGTTATATTCAAAGTCACATCACATCTGTAATTGCTAGCACCTGTGAGCGACAAAAAGAAGTGGAAGAGTGTTAATTGCCGTATAACGGAAGTAATTAAATCTATTTGCAAATTAAATTACACAGTGGAGCGGTACAGATTTTTTTGCCAGTTCATGTAACCTGGAAATCTGGAAATGCAACGTAAGTGAGTTCATGAAACTCTGCATGAGTAAGTGAGTCAGGGAGAGACAGAGAAAGGAGGAAGGCAGAGAGAGAGAGACAGACATGCAATGGGAAAAGGAAAGTAGAGAGGAAAATAGGGAGTGGGAAAGGTTGAGAGAGCTAGAAAGGAAGTAGGAGTGATAATTAGGGAGAGAAGGCAAGGCAAGAAAGAGGCAGAAGGAAAGAATGAGAACGAGAGAGAAGGGAAGAAAACAAAAAGTTAGGATGAGCATGACAAAGTGAGAGAAACAAAGGGTAAGAAAAGAGAAAGAAATAGAGGGTGGTGAGGACTGCGACAGATGTAGAGGAGAGGAGAGAGATGGAAAAACAGTAATGAACAATAGTGTGCATGTGTGTATGTGTGTGGGTTTGAGAGAGAGAGACAAAGAGCAAGACTGGGGGAAGAGATAACAAAAGACTTAAAATGACAAAGCAAACAGAAGGAAAGAAAAAGAGAGAGATGAAACAAAATAGAGGGGAAAACAGAAATTACCAGTGAAGTATGAGGGGAAAGACATAGATAAAGGAATACATGGAATGGAATGAGATTTGTAAAGCACACTAAACCCAAAGGTGTCAAAGTGCTACTGCATGTACGAAAACAACTACGGAGACCAAGGGACCACACTCACGAAAGATAAAAGAGCAACGTTTTAAGTTGATTACTGAATACAGGGAAAGATTCTAGGGCCACATACAAATGTTCAGAAAAGCACAGGCCCTTGATAGTGGATAGTCGGGTAGACCTTGCAAAGAGTTTTGTATATCACCTGCTTTCTAATTGGCAACCATTGAAGGAAGCAAATTCCATTTCTCACCAGAAGAAGTTTAGGCACATTCAGAACAAGACAGGCTGCTGCATTCTAAATGATCTGAAGTCTGTTCAGCGAATAACCCCCAATTTTTTTGCAGATTCAACCAGCAGTGGAATGGATCACATGTCTCTGGCCACCAAAGCTCGGATCACACCGAATGCTGAGCCCTGAAAACCAGAATTTCTGTTTTTTCAGCATTTAATTTTAAACAGTTGTCCTTTATCCAAACACTGATGCCATTTATACATTCTTTAAACTTATCTGCTGCCAGAGGCAGATTATCTGATATGGAGACATTAAGCTGAGTATCATCCGCATAGGATAACACTTGGAAACCAAATGAGCACACTAACTCAGCAAGGGGAGCTAGGACCCGTGTTGAAACCCAGAGGGGAGCTAAAAAGCCTCCACTCTAAAATCTCCATGACTGACTGTTTGGACCCTATTCTTCAGGAAGGAATAGATGAGATCCAAAGCAGTGTGTCTTACCCGCACCTGATGGAGTTTTTGGACCAGGCGGGAGGAGAATATGTATCTAATGCCACCCACAGGTCCAGCATTACCAAGATGCTGGCGCTCACCTGGTCGACCTGGCAGCAAATGGAATTTGCAGGGGCAACCAGTGCCAGCTCGGTGCTGTGACCACTTATGAATCCATTCTGAGATGGGTCCAAGAGATCCTGGGAGGTAATGAACTTAACCAGCAGTAGTGAGATGAGGTGAAGGTTTTGAAAGTCCTCTGGGTCTCCATTTGGTTTCTTTCAAAGAGGAGTTACTATAGCTTCCTTCCAAAGAAAGGGCTAAACTCCAGTTTTTAGTATCTGGTTAAAGACTTTGGCCAAAAAATCACAATCTGATCTGGAACGATTTGCAAATTTTGGGGTTGGCAAGGATCACCAGTCAAACCAGGTTTCATATTTCTAAGAGATGGGATAGGTGGAAACGCAGACAGAACTGCGGAGGGATTCAGGTTAGCAGAGTGATGAGAGGGGATTGGCCTATCTACAATAATGTTGAAATTTGAATACATCTTTAGGATCTTATCTCTAATATAGACAGAGCAGCTTTGTCGCAAAAACTTTGTGAGTTCTCCATAGACTGTTGAATTGGAGGAGCAGAACACTCTTTCACTACCTTACAAAGTTCATTGGGGGATTATTTGCAGATCTAATTCTAATGATTTAGAAGAAAGATTTGGCAACACCAATGACACATTTGTAAATGAGTAATAGCCCTTTGTGCTTTTCTTTATCTTCTGGGTGAGATTTGGCCTCCATTTACATTTTTGTCTTCGACACTGCTGTTTAAGGTCTATAAGTTCATCCGAGAACCAGGGAGCAGATGCTTTGGTTCTGCTTCAGACCTTAGCTTTCACAGGAGCAACCTGATCTATTGTGGCATTCACTCAATCTGCATAATCTTCTGTGGTCTGTCGCTACGAATAGTTGTTCCCCACTAAGGACTTTTTGTATGCAAAATTCATATCAACTGAAGAAATCTTACTCCAATTTGTGTAAGATATACATTTTTGCCGCACTTACTACGTCTGCATAGCGATTCTAAAAGTCACCACAAGGTGATTAGCCCAACTTAATCAGAGAATATCCCCAACAGTTACTAAAAATAACAGCCAACAAGCAACCAGTAACATGAGTAGGGGATTTTCCATCTGCGTGAAGCCAAAATTTGTCATAAGTTTGATAAAAGCTAGAATCATTGTAAAAATTACCTTTGAGGTGAAAGTTAAAATCATGCAACATCGTGAAGTTGGAATTAGAAATAAAAGGTTCTAAAACTTGACTCAAGGCCTCAAGAAAGTGAATAAAGTGAGTGATTTCGAGTGCCAGGAGGGCAGTAGATTAAGAGCCTATAGAAAGTGTTTCTCAAATTGCCTTTGAGTCTAAACCATGCTACCTCACAGGTGTCTTACAAGCCCAAGCTAACTGGTTCTAAGCTGCAAATAACACATTTTCTAGATATAATGAATAGGGGACAGTCAAGCCTGACAACGACATAGCTTGGAAGGACAGCTGCTACCACATCTGGACCGAGTCCTCCCTAGCCCAGGTTTCTGCAATAAACAAGCAATTAAGACCCAAAAACAGAATCAAATCACAGACTTCCAGATTATGTTTAATCACACAGCTCAGTCATTAAATATATTGTTTTCTAAGTTGAGGGGAACACCCTTCTTCCTACCTTTTGGATACCATTTAAGTAATTCTAACCTTGAGTATTGTAGCATGGTACTCTCTTTGGGGCTGATGTCAAAACCTTCAGCATTCCTGGCCCCTGGAACTCTTGTGGCATGGATGGATGCAGATAGACTTGCCTTTGGTATGCACCATCGATGCGCTCACTGCACATGTCCACTGCACATCCGTGCATCTGCTGGGTTCTTTTGGGTAATTGGGCATATTGCAGTAATCAGCACTAAAATGCTGACCTGCACCTCTCTGTGATTGAACCAAAATGGCCAATGGGAGAGGAAAAATGAAAACGAGACCTATAACAATACCCAACTGCTCAATTCCCCATACCACAACTTTCCCCCTCACAACCCAATTCGAATAAAGTGCACAAGTCAAATTTCTACATAGCAGCAAGAACTCTTAAAAGGAAAACAAATTATAGCAGCTTCTTAAGTATACTATTAGAAGCATTTTTTTAAATGAGGTAAAACACCAATTTAGCAGCTAGTTTAGAGTTGCGGTCTTTAAACTGGGGGTTGGGCCCCCCAAGGGGGGGGTGGGCGCTCAAGTGATAACAGAGGGGGGGCAGCAGGCTCTTACCAAAAGAAGTTTTATACAGAAATATGTTATTGCTTTTTTAAAAAGGTAACAGTACCTTATTACAATTTTGAAATAAGTCATATTTAAACACTGCCATCCTAATAAAATAATTCTTAAACATTCTGAGAAGCAACAGAAGTTTCCTCACAGAGCATTCACGTATCAGCAGGTTTTATGGCTGGTCATGCACATTTCAACAGCAGGGAGATGTACAGACAGAGATTGAGATGATAGGGAGAATGATAGGGAACTGAAAAATTGAAGGAAAGTGTAGAAAAGTGATATGGATGATAGATAGATAGATAGATAGATAGATAGATAGATAGATAGATAGATAGATAGATAGATAGATAGATAGATAGATAGATAGATAGATAGATAGATAGATAGATAGATAGACAGAAGGTACTATTTCACTTGTGACACCTTCACTCACTCCTGGCTATTTAGCTAACAGCAAAGGTGGGTCTGGAGAACTGCTTGCAAGCAGGGGAGGGGCATTTTAATGTGAGAATTTGAGGAGCGACCCTCTGATACAGCATATTCACCATTAGGTCATTTTAGTAAGGACCAACCTTTCCCATAGACAAAGGATTTTGTGTTTTGCTAACAACTTTGGTGCCCTTAACAAATCTTCACAAAATATTAAAAACTAATGTACCAGTTACTTCAACTGCTATGTGAAATGTTTCAGGGTCATTTGTCAAGTGAGGGCTGAAAAAAAGGGAGGGGGTCCCAAAACTTTTTTTTCACATTCTATGTCTCTGGGGATTTTGCAATCTTTAGACATGGCAACAGCCCGAACCCCTTAATGGAATTACAACAAACTTGGCAGAAAGCTATATCTTGGTCCACAGAACGTGCTTTTTCTGATTTGGTGTAAATCTGTTCATCAGTTTGGAAACTATTAAAGAGAAAAATATAGATTCCTAGGGACATGGATCTTCCTTGGATCCAGGCCCTGATTGGCTGGCCACAACCTGAAAGGAAAGTTGTGGCCGCCATTTTGTTTTTTGGCTGAGCCCCTGGGGAGAAAAGAAATAAAAATACACATACAGGGTCATGATATCCTAAACCCACAGGACACATGGAGGGGTCTCTAAGGGACACCCTTATGGGCAAAAAGTTGTCCAATTTCATTTAGACAATCCGTGGATCCACCGTGGTACACAGTGTGACCCCAGTGTGAATCCACAATGGACCCATAGATACGAAGGCCAATAGAAAAAAAACGTACCCTCTCACACACCATAGCATAAGCGCACATGGTAGAAGGCCGTATGCAGCATTAGGTTAGGTGCACATGGGGGGGAGTGGGTTTGGTGGCAGGGCTGTGCATCGCAGTGGTTGTAATAAAATACGGTATTTATATATTACTTCATGTTAAAAAATAAAATAAAAACTGGAAATTTCCTGGGCTATGTAAAAAGCAGACCTCAACAACCAGTACTGAAACAAAGCAGATTTCAATACCCAGGTTCTAAGTTGTTTGTAAAATATCACTTTGATGGGCTGTGGCTGGGAGTGGAGGGAGTTCCACAGTTTTAGTGCCTCCATCTAGCCAGACAGACCCAAAGTACCTTAGCCAGTCTTAAGTTGGCAAAGTAAAATTTTCTAGATGGACAGAAGGGGCTGACGAGGCACCTAAGATACTGTTGTTCGGTTTGTGATAAGGCTCTATAAGCAAAGCAGAGGGCTTTATATTGAATGCACTTTGCAATAGGCAATCAGTTAAGACCTCTTAGCTGAGATGAGACAGGAGTTATAAAAGTGCGCATAAACTACTGATTACCCCTACATTCCTCAAGTTATTCCTCTTCCTCATTCACTCCTTTACAAATCCACAAGTTTGAAAATCAAGGGATGTGAATACACCTTATTTTGCTTCTTCAGCCATTGTGAAGTTATGTTTGGAGCCTGTCTGGTGATGCTTCATGACTACTCCATTAAGGTTACAATCAATTCTGACACCTAGGTCCATATTTATATTTTTTGACGCAAACCAGCGCCGACGCTGGTTTGCGTCAAAAAGTTTACCGCCAGCTAATGCCATTCCTATGCACCATGTGGGTGCCTTATTTAAGGAGTGACATTAGCCGGCGCTGCGGACTGGTCAGAGTAAAAAAAAATGCCTCAAACCGGACTTGCACCATTTTTTGATGCACAACCCCCATTGAAAAGACTCCTGTCTTAGCAAAGACAGGAGTCATGCCCCCTTGCCCAATGGCCATGCCCAGTGGACTTATGTCAGTGGGCATGGTCATTGGGCACAGTGGCATGTTTGGGGGGCTCAAATTAGCCCCCCCATGCCACTTAAAAAAAATATATACTTACCTCAACTTACCTGTACTTACCTGGGATGGGTCCCCCGTCCATGGGTGTCCTCCAGGGGTGGGCGAGGGTGGCAGGGGGTGTCCCTAGGGAATGACCATGGAAGTGAGCCCACAAGTCCCTTAACACCTGCCCTGACCCAGGCGTTAAAAAAGGGCTCATGTGAAATGCCGGAGAAGGAGCACGTGGAATGCCCAGAGTGAGTCAGGTGGAAATATGCCAGGCTGGAAGAAGATCATCCCCATCTGCCTGCAAGCTGACCAAGAGCAAGCACTTGCTTCTTCACCTCAAATGATTGCCCTCCAGCAGTGTTTTTTAGGCTGAGAAGCTGCAGGTAGCTGGACATCAGAGACTGGTGTATAGATATAATTATGTTGAGATACTTTGCCCAGCACCTGGACAGTGATCTCGAAGCCCAGAATCCCTTGAGCTGCTTGCCAGGTAGAGGAGGCAGACTGCCAAAGCCTTAGTGCACCATAAAGTAACTCCTTATCTCCACTGTGAAGGATATTGACACACGGCTGCTGGGCATTGGACTCTGAAGCCCAGAAGCCCATGTGTTGCTTATCAAGTGGAGGAAGCAGGGCATCAATGTCTAGTGGCATAACTAAAAGTTAAGGGGACCCCACTGCAAAGCACATGCAGGGGGGCCCCCCTCTGACCTAGCCAGGAACTGTCAGGGGAGGGGTCTGCCACCGATGCACAGTGCACTGTGCTGAGGGCCCGCAACACAGGGACTGCGGGGACTAATGTTACACCATTGCTAATGCCATAGTGCAACATGCAGTGCTCGTGTTCCCCCACTGCATGGTGGAATGCATGGGACTCAGCCCAGGTGTGGCGCAGGCCAAGACAAAGCCAATAGCCAGTCAGTCTGGGCCTGTCCACTGCAGTATGAGACTGAATCAGGCCTCATCTCTTTCACCCACTCTGGGATTTTATGGCATGAAGGCTAAGCTCAAAATCTCACTCAATAGCAATATCACAGGCACTAAGGGAGCACAACAAAACTCCTTCATCATGTCCTTTTTAGGTTGAACCTAGGCAGTGCACATGCACGGCCTGCAAGGACTGCTGTATTCAGAAAAATAATTATTTGATCCTGCCTGCTGCTCTCCGTACGGTGACTTTAGTGTTGCTCTTCTTTGCTGCCTCCTAACTGGTTAGTGCAGCCGATATATCACTTACATTCTTAGCTGAGGAGCACCAGGCACGTACAGATAAATTCCTCTTGATTAGTGCCCATCCGATGCAGATACTAATACTTCTACCCCCTCCCCTGCTCTCTTTTTCTATACATCTTAGAAGTAGTCTGAAACCATGAATTAGGAGTAAAATTGTTGTACTAACTGAAACATCTACTTTCTCTAACTATGTTTTGAACATTTTTCTCTCCATGTTACAAGACTGAAAAATGACTGGTAGTGGAGGACTAGTCACCCGTCTCCGGTATAGGCTAGCTGAACTTCAAGTAGACTATGACGACAGTCCTCACCAGAAACCATCCCTGTCTCACACCTTCTCCTCCGGCCACTGAAAACAAGATGGAGATGAGTCTGAGCCTCTGAAGTGCAGCAATATCTTCACCCCCCTCTTTTTCCCACTTCAACTCAGTTATCCTGGCACTGAAATTTTGAGTGAAGTTGAGGATCAGTTGCGGCCATAAGTGGCGATAGCAGCACGGGGTGGCCCCTTGAAAAGACAGCAAAGGAGTCTGCTGATGGAGCAGCCTTTTACCAATGAGGTGAGAACAGTGCTCCCATGATCAGTATAGTCACCCACAAATGGAACCTACTGTGCTACCTAGATCATCTTGTGTGATTTAAGTCTGCACTACCCATTGAGTTTAATTGCAGATTGTGCTGCTTTGGAAGAGAGGCAGTTGGCACAGACGGAGCAACTATTAGTCCTGCGTGCTCCCCAGATGTGATTTTTGTTTTCTTGTCTGATCCTCATTGAGCCAACGGGTTCCTGTGGTCTGCAAGGCAACGTGAACCTTTTTAGATGGTGCTTGGCATGAACACATACACGCCTTTTGTTTAATGTGGCCCCTGGTAATGGTCTCGGTCACTCACAAATGCAGACACCAATTCCATACGATGGATCCATCACCCACCTACCATCGGTTCTTGGGGTGGCATTGATATCTTCAAGAGTCAAAAACGTGACTTGTACACAATCTCGGCTCACACTAAGAATGGTAGTGCGATAATACTAAGAATCCCTTTTTGGGACATATTTATAATTGTGACTTGCATATTTCATCATCTACGCTTTGCTTTTTTTTGTTGTGTTTTTTTTGCAGTGCATAAATAGAGAGGGCCTTTTCAATCCGCCAGTGTAATTTGTGATTCAGGGTGAACACATTGTTGCAAATGCATGCTTGTCACATTAGAATCGAGAAGCAATAGTTTCCTCAAAGTCAAATCGCGGGTAGCTCTTCATGATGTCCTTTTTTTAAACTCATTTACAGACCCACTCCTTATAATTCTATGGGCATATTTATACTCTGTTTGCGCCAAAGGTGCGTCAAAAATCTTGATCCACATTTGGCGCAAACCTTGCCTCATATTTAAACTTTGATGCCCGGCCCCGCGGACGTCAAAATTCCACTGTGTGCGTCATTTTTTGGAAGCGGGAAACTGCCTTCCGTTAATGATATACAAGGTAGGCGTTCCCTTCCAAAAAATGACCTCAAGGCCTGTGCGCCTTCTTTATACCCCAGTGTAATTTTGACTCACAGGAGGGGGTGGGCCTTAAAAAACGTCGCACAGCCTGATGTGCACAGTTTTTTTAACGCCTGGGTCAGGGCAGGCTTTAAGGCATCTGTGGGCTCGGAAGGAGTCCAGAGGTGCCCTCCACTGCCCCCAGGGACACCCCCTGCCACCCTCGCCTACCCCTGGAGGACACCCATGGATGGGGGGACCCATCCCAGGTAAGTAAAGGTAAGTTCAGGTAAGTAATTTTTAAAGTTTTTTTTAAGTGGCATAGGGGGGCCTAATTTGGGCCCCCGTACATGCCACTATGCCCAATGACCATGCCCAGGGGACAGAAGTCCCCTGGGCATGGGCATTGGGCAAGGGGGCATGACTCCTGTCTTTGCTAAGACAGGAGTCATGTCAATGGAGGTTGTGCGTCAAAAGAAATGGCGCAAGTCCAGTTTGAGGCCTGATTTTTGCCTCAAACCTGACTTGCACCATTTTTTGATGCACAACCTCCATTTTCCCCTACGCTGGCGCTGCCTGGTGTGAGTAATTTCTTTTTACTTAGACCAGTCTGGAGCGCCGGCTAATGTCATTCCTTAAATAAGGCGCCCGCATGGCGTGTTGGAATGGAGTTAGCCGGCGGTAAACTGCGTTGGCGCCAAAAAGTATAAATATGGCCCCTAGTGTTTATTAATGATCGTCTGTGTATCATGAGTCGTGGTAATGCATGCTGATGACCACTCTGGTCTAATTGATGCGAAATCCCATTTAGTATGCAGCAGTCACAAATTGTTTGGAAAGCGTGCCAGAGATATTTAAAAGAACTTTGTTGCAGAAAAAACTCTGCTGCAATTTTAAATAACCACTGCCTTCATCAGGATTTGGCTCCTGTATCTTGTTTAAAGAATAAAGCAATGGATAGTTCTTAAATACACCTGGGGTTCAGGTTCAGAAAATTCCTTGACAGGAGTGAACCTTGTCAACACTCCTGTGTTTACCGAGTAACTAATTGCAGTGCTGCAATGTTTGTGGAAATTACTTTATTTTGTGCCATCAGGGCTCATTCATGACAACGTTTCCTGTTGGCTAGGTAAGTGTCCTTAACAGATGTGCCTTTTGTTTTGTTTTTTAGGTCGAGCCCAGTCAGCGTGTATGTATTTGGTAAAAGGACTTTGATCCCGCCTGCTGTCTACTTTCTGCTCCTGTATCTCGAGTTCATTCACCACTTCCTGAACTAAGTACCTGTACCTCTCTATCTTCCTTTCTGTCTATTCTGTGCAGCTCCCATCACCAGCTATTCAGCATGTCACATAATTCCACCACTCAAATACATTACACACCACCCAATTCTATAGCTAACAATTCCAATACAACCCACACAATTACACTCCACTCCAGCAGTGCAAATGCTTGTTGACTTCTGCAGTGGAAGCAATAAGTGAACAAGTAACATCAGTGGTTGATGAGTTAATGTTGAGCTCAATTGGTAGGAAATGAGTTGTATGAACATCGAGCAGAGGTTCTGATGGTATTACTGTCCCCGTAGGTTCTGTTTTGGCAAAGATTTTCAGTATTGTTGAAAATGCACCTGTGGTGCATCTGCTCTGACTGTTGAGGCTGATGTGCATCAGACAATTGTAAATGCCCTGCCTGAGACTGTGCTTCCGGCTCGCAAAAGGTAAAAAGTGATCCACCAAGAAATTATTGTGGGGCCTAGTGAACAGGTCTTTGGATGGCGTGCAATGTGGGTAGTGTCCACAGTATCCTCTCTATAATATAGGTTCATCCCTAGGGCTATTCTATCCCTCTGGCTTCTCACAAATAGGGTGAAAACACACTTGCTTCAAGTTGTCAGGGTAAGCAGCCAGATGCAAATGTTAATATTAGTATTTCTGATGCACTTAATACCCTAAAGGGCATATTTATACTCTATTTGCGCCGAATGTGCATCAAATATTTTGACTCACATTCGGCACAAACCTTGCACCATATTTATACTTTGACGCCCGACCCCGCAAATGTCAAAATCCCTCCGTGTGCGTCATTTTCTGGATGCGGGAAACCGCCTTGCGGTAATGACATGCAATGTAGGCGTTCCCATCCCAAAAATTACTTTAAGGCCTGTGTGCCCTATTTACACTTTTTTAACGCCTGAGTGAGGGCAGGTGTTAAGGGACCTGTGGGCTCATGTCCATGGTCTCTGACCATGGAAGCAGTCTACAGGTGCCCTTCCCTGCCCCCAGGGACACCCCCTGCCACCCACACCTGGAGGAATCCCATGAATGGGAAGACCCATCCCAGGTAAGTACAGGTAGGTTGAGATAAGTATTTTTTGTAAGTTTTTTTAGTGGCATGGGGGGCTTAACTTGGGCCCCCCTACATGCCACTGTGCCCAATGGCCATGCCCAGGGGACCGAAGTCCCCTGGGAATGACCATTGAGCAGGGGGACACAGGAGTCATTTCCATGGGGGTTGTGCATCAGAAAATGGCACAAGTCCGGTTAGAGTCATGATTTTTTACTCTAACCTGACTTGCACCATTTTGTGATGCACAACCCCCATTTTCCCGTACGCCAGCGCTGCCTGGTTAGAGTCATTTATTTTTACTCTGACAAGCCCTCAGCGCCGGCTAATGTGAATCCATAAATAAGGCACCCTCCTGGCACATTGGAATGGCGTTAGCTGGCGGTACATTTTTTGACGCAAACCAGCGCCGGTGCTGGTTTGCGTCAAAAAGTATAAATATGGGCCTAAATCTTGTATTCACACAGAAAGAATAGTAACCAGCTTGAAAACCTAACTTTTATTACAAGAGGGTGCTCATCTGTAATTGATTTTATATTGGTTTCCTCCACACTGGTATCTATTACAAAGGAATAGAAGGTCGTTTGGAGTAGGTAGAGGGACCACAATCCCATTTGCCATGCTTTGGGCTGGGGCTGGAGTAAAGGTGACAAACATCCTACCCAGTTAGTTAGTAGAACAGTGAAATCAAACGACCAATACTACCAAATGAAGTGGAACAAAGTGATCCCTGAGACATTCCTTATCGAGCTGTTCGCAAATCGTAGTCCTGAACATGGGGTCTGTCTCAGTGATAACTCAAAAGGTTCCGCAGCTCTAGCTTTTTTTTTAGAAAGATTTGAATAATTTTCAATGCATTATTACGAATTGCAGTAACTCAGACCTGATCCTCTCAGTGTAGATTGTTTGATCACAATTGCTCAAGGACCCATCATGAACTAGTGAAAGTGTTAGGGGAAAAACGTAGCATCAGAGAAGGTGTAGTGGCGTGGCATCAGAGATACAAAGAAGAGACCAAAGGCCACAAATAATGCTTGAAAGAGGAAGCTTAGAACAAGCTTTTGCAAGTGAGCACTCTTATACACAGCTTATTATTTTGGGCCATGGTAAACTGCCCAGGTTTTGCATGAAATAAGGGGGTAGAGTTCGTGTGTTCTCACATCTCCCAAGAGAGATGGGTAAAACATTTTGTAGAGGTGTATGACCCCCTAGATTTAGCGCCTTCTGGGACTGATTCAGTTTTCTTCCAGGGTGACCCTGAAATTGTTTTTCATTTAGAGGAAGTCTACGATGCCATTGCCTAACTCTGATAGGGTTCCATCTGAATATATAAATCAGACTTTTACATATGTGCCCCTCTTCTTATCCAGATTATAAATGCTACCACTAGAGACTGCATTCCATTTTCCTCATCTCATTCCACTATCACTCCATTGTTTCACAAGGATGACAGGAATGAGCACTTCTCATACTGATACTACTCCTTCTACTCCTCCTCCTGTATTTCTTACCACTGACTATTCCACTACTCATCATCCCCTTCCTGGTCCACATCCCCCCTGGTTCTTTTCCTTCTCCTCATTGTCCTCATCCCCCTGGTTCTTCTAGTCCATCAGGTCATGTATTCCTCTTTTCCCCTTGCTTCTGGTCCTCCTACACCTTGCTCTTTCTTCACAGCTTTCCTCATGGTGGTCCTCCTGTTCCTAGTCCTCTTCTGGGTTATGGTCCTGTCTCAGTCTTCCTTATCTATTTCCTTGTCTTCTTGATCCTTTACACACTCCTGGTACTCCTCTGGGCTCTGGTCCTCGTTAGGTTCTCATTACACCCTTGCCATGCAAGTTTTCTCATCTATAATTTCAGAGCAAATATTGCAGTAATATTATCAATAATGTCATAAAAGATGTAATGAGTGAAGTAATATGTGAGGTAATTAGCAGTGCATGGGGAGGATACGTGCTAATGTTACTATAGGACACACGATACAGTTAATTATGATAACTATAAGGTGAAATTCAGTTGTTTTTTAAAATGTCTTGTTATCACTGACATCTTCATCTGCCTGTAAAGTCAATTTCACCTTTAGTTTACACAGTGAATTTGTAGTTTTTTTTTTAATGTAAAGTAATACTTTTCTTACCATACATAAACTCCCCACCAAGCATTGCCTTGGTCACAGGGCTTGGCCTGTGGTCAGGTCCTGGGTCAGACTCCGAGCAGGCAGCCAGTCAACCTTGTTGCACGGCTTTAGGCCATGCACAGCAGAGGTTTGGCTGCAGTGCCTGGACTGCAGACAAGGCTCTCCACCAAACACCCATGCAAGCAGCTAGCCCCATGCACTGCATGGAGGGGGAAGCAAGTTGTGGCCTCAGAGCAGCCGACTATATTCTAAGCAGCACTAATGTATAAATAGTGAGCCTATTGGCTTTTTTCAAGGGTTAAGTATCTCAATATATATATATATATATATATATATATATATATATATATATATATATATATATATATGTATATATATATAAAAAGTAGATCTATCATCTTCCTCCAAATATCACTAATACTTTCCTTTAAACGTATTATTTAAATGTATATTTCAATAATTCACATAATGAAATGTATATTGCTATTGTTTACTAAAATAAGTTTGATAAGGTTTTGTTAAAAACATGTGTGAATCTTTTCACAACCTTTGTATTACCTTTTGTGTTTTTTTAAATAAATCAATGAGTCTCTGAGTTTTCTTTTAACATTTTCCACCCCAAAAAATGCAATCATAATGAATTCCACAAGAAGCCTTTTGTCTTTTTTTATACATTTTATCAGGCCACATAAAATGCAGCCATATAACCAGCCCATAGATGGTACTGTAATGCTGGCTGTAGTGAAAAAGTTCTAGAATGGAAAATGCTTTAAAATAATGGTAAGTTCTCCGGGGCTCATGGATTCAATGACCCAGGAATAGTCCCCACAACATAAAAAGAAATGTTCGGTCGTGCCTTATTCCATTCTAGGGACGTCACAAAAATATGTACATACCCCTTGCTGGGTATTGTGGGGCACTCCTGGGACATTATAGTTAGGCTCACATTTTAAACGTACAGAACCATACAAATTCACCTGTTATAGCTAGAGTTATCTCAAGTAACTAAAACCCATGCCCCCGCCATACACTTTTTTGTACACATTTTTACTTCAAGCATTACGTTGATGTTATTAATGATGCTATAAAAGATGTCATGGGTGTGGCATAATTAGCACTGCATGGAGAGGGGGCAAGTTATAGTTACCCTTGGGCACGAGTTGTAGTTGCTTGAGATAACTCTAACCATAACAGGTGAATTTCTAATTTCTATTGTTTTGTACATTTAAAATGTGAACCTCACTATAACGTTCCTGTAACCTTTGCTTTTTTAAGGGAATTGAAATTTGTTTTTTACTTCTGTTTCCCAACTACAATATCCCTATATTCTTTGGTTTTTCGGTGAATGTCAATGTTTTTCCTAACACAAAGTAATTTTCATTACTATACGTTAATCCAACCATCACCATGCACAGCCAAAGGTTGGCTCACGGCCAGGCCAGGAGGGCCCCCTGCTTTTTTTATGCAAAAGCCCCTAGAACTTGGCCCACCCAGGGACTTATATATCTATATAGATATATGTAGGGTTGCCCCAGTGCCCATCCAGGGCACCCCACACCTTTATTGTTGTTGTAGCAGGAGTCCCAGGGCTGCTGTGGCACAGTGGGCTCCCTGCTCTTGCAGGAGTCAGCATCTTTATTATTTTAAAGTGAGGTGTCCCTGTGTTCACCTAGGGGACCCCACAGCACATCCCTAGTTGAGGTATGGGAGGATGTCCAATGCCCCTGCAGCCTCTATGACTCACCTGCTTGCACCTATTGAGGGTGCAGCTGGAGCCGGCGTTGCTCTCACCCTACAAGAGTAGATTTATTTTTTCCTCCTGAGGCCATTTTATGGCAATGGCAGGGGTAGGGCACTCACGGCCCTCTCTCTGTTTGGACATTTTTACCCATGGGGGATGAGATCCCCAGAATCTCTTAGGTTATTGGGGAGAGGGGCACATGAACCCCTCCCCTTTATTTTTGACACCAAACTCAAGGGTGTTTTTTTTTTTTTTTTAACAGACTTTCTTTAACATTTTAATGCAAATTTGCTAAGCCTCATGAATCTGTGGCAAAAATAAAAAATAACCCTTTAGGCCCTAGGTGGGGTCTCTCTGGGACCCCACCACCAGGCCTAAGGGAAGTCAGGGTCTGACTACCCTGCCCCTTATGTCTATGTTTTGGTATTTGTTTGAGGACTAGGGAATGAGTCTCAAGTCCTGATATGACTGCCACCACTTCCAGGTTAATCTGGTGGCAGCCAATCAGATCTCATTAGGAAATCTGCCAGTTCAGTAGATCCTCAGTGATGTGACATATAGGATTAATTGCTCAAAAGCCATTAAATTGATTTACACCAAATCACAAACTGCACTGTTTCTAGACCAAGATCTATTTTTTTGCAGAGTTTGGTGCAAACCCATTCTGATTATGGTCTATAGATGTGTCTAAAGTTTCTATTGAAAAATTAATGAGGAAAATGCTCTCTGGGATCCCCCTTTTTTCTGAGCCCCCACTTGACAGTTCATCCCGATACTTCCCATGCACAAACTGGTCTAAAAGTGGAACATTTTCAAAAGGTTTTGTGGAGATTCATCAAATGGCCCTAAGGTTATTTGCAACACAAAAGAGGCAGAATCCTAACAATTACTATCCAGTGGCAAGCACAACTGACTAATACATACACCCCTACATGTGTTACCGTACTCATGGGGACTATGGCCCTCATTATGAACATGGCGGTCCATTCCGCTACGCCGGCGGTAGAAATCACCAACAGAGGAGAGGTCTAGACCGTCAAATAATGATCCAAATGAAACACACGCATCCCGCGAAACACCCACCTCCAGGAGAGGAGTGCTGCGGACAACGGCAGAGTCCGCCCACAGGCTGTCGGAAAGGCCCAACCCGCCCATCAAATTATGAACCACCATTCCGCCGGCAGTTCCGGGGCGGGAACCAACGCCACACAAAGCCAGGTGGAAATGAACCAAATATAAGGAACCACGCACCGGAGTCCCACAGAACGTGCTGCAGCAGCCATGAATAGAGAGCTGCAGATCATGCCAGCCCTGTTCCTTGCCATAGACCTCCATGACCGAGACCGGCGATGAAGACAACAATGGTAAGTACCGCAACCTACGAAACAAGGAAGGAAAGGGCACAGTTACATACCCAACCACTCCACCCACCCTGCTATGCGCCCCCAACCCCTCACAGCAGCACAAGTCATACACCCCACAGCAAGAGGTACTTACCCAACACAAGCCTAATCCCACTTGACCGTAGTACATACAAAAGCCCCACACCCATAAAAAAGTGAAACAAATGACCAGGGTTTAACGGCGTGCAGCCCAAACACAGGCCACACAGAAACTTTAATCACAAACTCACAGAGCCAAACAGTCCAAACAGGGCCAATGGCCAGTCCGTATATTGACAATTGTCATGGGCCACAACGGGCCCAACCTGACTCCCACAAGTGCTTGGTACTCCACATAATGGGGCACCATATGGGCATCCAGGCACCTCACTGAAGGGAGGCAGGAGGTGGTGGGGGTGGGGAGTTTTGGTGGGGGTGGGCCTTTGACTTTCTTTAGGAAGGTGGAGGGGGTGGGCTTCTCCTTTGAAGGGGGTAGGGGCTGTTTGGCTCGGGTGGAGCTGGATGGCCTAGGCTCTGTCCGGGCCTTTTTCTTATCTGTGGAAGGGGTGTGGGAATGTGAAGGGTGTACAGGGGTGGGCTGTGATGTGGAAGGAGCGGAAAGGGCAAGGAGGTGAGCATGTTTGGGGACAAGACGGGGTGGGCCAGTGGGTTGGAAGAGGTCAGCACGGGAGAGGAAAAGTTTCTTTGGAGCAATTGGGGTAGGCGTGGATGAGGATGTGGGAGTGGAGGCAGAGGGAGTGGATGGATGTGGTGTAGGGGTGCGTGTAGTGGGTGCAGGTGACTGCTCAGTATGCTGTGGTGGATGTCTGTTGGGTGGGTGTCTTGGTGAGTTTGTGTGTCTTGGGAGGTGGGGGGTGGACACAGTGGGAGAAAACAGACAGCTAGTGTGGATGTATGTTGTGTGGGTGTCTGCAAGTCTGGTGAGTGTGCTGCATGTGTCAACTACAGTAGAGGTGGTGAGTGCAGGTGTGGTGTATGGGGTGCATGTATGGCTGTCTGCTATTGTGGTGAGTGCAGGAAGAGGAGAAGTAACAGTGAGTGAAGGTGCAGTGCATGAGGGTGTAGATGTAGAGGGGACAGACAATGAGGCAGAAGAGGTGGGCACACTGGTGGAAGTGGACGTTGTTGTGTTTGCAGGTGTCTGTTGGCTGTGGGAATGCTTGTGGTGGGATGTGTGGTGCTTGTGTTTTGAAGTGTGCTTCTTGTGTGTTGATGTGCTTGTCAGCATGTCTGAATGTGTGCTTTGGACGGGTGAAGAGAGTGGGGTGCTGGAAGGGGTAGAGGAGGTTGAAGGGGGGACAGGATGGCCAGGGAAACTGGCTGCCGTCCAAGAGGAGGCCAGAGTCTGAAAAGATCTCTCTAGGGCAGACACGGCACTGTGAATGCCATCCAGATAAGCATTTGTCTTGTGCACCTCGGATGCTAGCCCCTGGATGGCATTGACGATGGTTGTCTGCCAAACAGAGATGATTCTCCGGAGGTCAATAGCCTCCTCTGTGAAGGCAGCAGGGCTGACTAGGGAAGGGGAGGAGGTGCCTGGGGCAAAGGAGACGCCCACCTTTCTGGGTGGGCAGGCACAGGCAACTCAGTGGGGAGCAGAAGTGAGGGCGGTGATGGAATGGGGGGTGGCGGAAGATGTAACGGTAGTGGTGTGTGCACTAGGGTCCGCCACCGCCGGGGGGCCCCCATCGGAGGAGGTCTGAGAGTCACTACCTCCTGTGGTAGTAGCCTCCCCGTGGAAGTCCCCTCGCCCTCCTACCCACTGGTCCCCTGGGCGTCAGATGTCTCTGCCTCGGAGGATCTGTGGGCCGCTGCCTCTCCACATGCCGGTGCCTCAGCTCCCTCGCCTGATGTTGATGTTGTATTAAACCAACACAAGAGAACAGGGATGGGGAGACAAAACAGTAGAGACACTTGTAAATAGCTGAATGCAGGTACATAATGGCTAGACATACACCCACCCAGAAAACACACCCAACAGGCAGCACCGTTCACTATGCCCATGGCCATGGCCCTGACTACTGACCAGAATACTGCTCTACACCCATCCCCTGAAATGCCTATGGAGCAGAAGTAGGTGAAACCTGACAGAGACACCCCTACACCCTTTGGGGAACATACAGTAGATGGACACAAGTCAAATTCCCTGCCTCTAAGCAGCATGAGCCCTATTGCACACCCAGACATCCTTCCAGACTGAAGTGTGGTAAATGGGTACTCACCCCTTGTGACTGCTGTGCAGCCTTCAAGCGCCCATCCAGGTCTGGGTACGCCACCGCCAGGATCCGTCACAAGAGGGGGGCCAGTGCCCGACAGGCACCCCTTCCACGTTGGGAGGACTTCCCCAGCTGGGCTTCACTGATCTTTCGCACCCAGAGCTGCAGGTCCTCCCACCTCTTTCTACAGTGGGTGCTCCGCGGGTTGTAGACCCCCGATGTCTGTACCTCCTTGGCGATGGCATGCCAATATGCCCTCTTCTGATGGGCGCTGACCAAAAAGGGCGACACAGAAATGGAACACAGAGGTCAGGCACTTGCATAATAGGAACAGCTGGCTAATCATCCTCTATGGGACGGACAGTACTCTCAGACATACAGGACAGTCACACGCTGCATGCCATGCACCATGGCCCATGCAGGCTCAGAGGTGCAAACATATGTGCAATCAACACCACCCATTTCACACACACAGTGACCTCGAAACCCAGACTCACCTGTACCTCTGGCCGTCCATACAGTTTTGCGTACAGGGGCAGGACCCCGTCCACTAGCTTCTCAAGTTCTTCCTGGGTGAAGGCCGGGGCCCTTTCCCCTGCAACGCATGGCACATTCATAGCCAGAGGAAGTCCACAGAGTGGAGTACCTGTCCACACGAGATCAGGGAGTCAAGTGATCAAACGATGATGAACACACGTACGTTTCGTGGCGGTGTGCACCGTCAGCGCCGGCGGCGATCATGATACGCCAGAATTCCCGATTGGCATCCATGTTAACCAATGAGGGTGCAAACAGCGGTAAACACCGCCTTACGCTGTGATGTCAACCGCTAGCGGTATGAGGTCACTTCCACAACGAAAGGGCAGAACAACAGTGGGCAGACATTTTGACTTTACCTACGCATCTACAATTAATTAATACTCACAAAGCAGGCCCTACTAGCCACATGAAGAACCTAGGACTCAGTCTATTCAGTATTGTAGCACACATGAAATACTCTGTTCCCTCATTGTTATGTACATGTATATCTATCAGGTAGCAGTTATTGTAGAGACACCGCAATGAACAATGCCGTGCTCAAATGATGACAAGTGTGTCTATATATGTGTTTTTATCACTCCTTTTTGTAACCCCTCGTAGGTACCGACCCTTGGGGCGGGGAAGGGCACCATCGGTGTACAGACCACTTGTGGATATGGGGACCATGGTGGAGCGTCAGATCATAATTACTTACAGACTCACATGTGCAACTATTCAGGACCTTTGTGTATTACTGGATCATGCACTAACTCCGGGAAATCATAATCAGCATCTCATTCCAACTGAAGTGCAGGTGCTCTCTGCACTTCATTTCCTGGCCACGGGCTCATTTCAAGTGACAGTGGGAATGGGTGCTGGTTTTTCACAGCCAATGTTCAGCCAGGTACTGACAAGATTTCTGAATGCATTTGTACAACATCTGCAATCCTATGTGAGGTTTCTCCAAAGTACTGACCTCTCTGCCATCAAGTCTGACTTCTATGCCTTTGCCAACATTCCCTAAGTCATAGGTGCCATCGATGGCACACACATAGCGATCATTCCCCCAAGAGTGAGCGAACAGGTGTACAGAAACAGGAAGAACTTTCACTCCACGAACATTCAATTGGTACATGCTGCAGACCAGTACATTTCCCATGTGAATGCCATGTTTCCAGGTTCAGTCCATGATTCCTTTGTGTTGAGGAAAAGTAGTGTGCCACAGAAGATGGAACAACCTCAAGAGGACAGAGAGTGGATCATAGCAAAGTTTGCCTGTCACTAACTGACACATTGCAGAAAAACAGCCTGTCTGTCTAAGGGACATAACAATGATGAGTCTGTATTGCACCATTTTGTAAGTGATTCTGGCTATCCAAACTTGCGTTGGCTCCCGACACCAGTGAGGAATCCCAGGACGGATGCAGAGAGGAATTACAATGAGGCCCATGGATTTACTAGGAGGGTAATAGAGCGAACTATAGATCTCCTGAAGGCTAGATTCCGGTGTTTACATATTTCTGGGGGTTCCCTGGCCTATGGGCCTGATAAGGTGCGTAGAATGGCCTGCTGCATGCTGCACAACGTGGCAGTGAGACATTCTATCCCCCTCTTGGAGGTGGAGGGTGCTATAGGTCCTGATCAGCTACCTCAGAGAGGTGAGGAGAGTGATGGTGAGGATGAGGAAGGGGAAGATGTCAATTCCAGGAACCAACTGATACAACTCTACTTTCAATAACTGTGTGGGACTTCAGCCTGTCATTGGGGTTAGTGACTAATACCGTCAGTGTGCTCTGTCATATGGGGAGGGTTGGTCATGATAGGCGATACATGGCCCAATTCTGTATGATACTGACTGAAAATAATGCATTCCCTCCTTGCCAACATTTGGGCACACAGAACTACGATCATGCACAAAATTGACAATAAAGTTGTTCTCTTCCAGTTGTGTCCATACTCCACTTTGTTCACAATTTAAGACAGGGGGCAGTGTTACAGGTGTGAAATGTGTTTTATTGGTAGAAGTGAGTGAATTGTGTTATTTACAGTGATGTGAGTTGTAAGGGTGGGGGGTCCTCAAAACCAACATGGTGGTAGCCTTGTTGGTAGTATTGATGGGTCCATTTTGTCGAACAGTACTTCAAATAGCCCTCAGCTAAGTTTTGTTTGGGAATGGGTGGGATGGTTGCTTTGCATTTGTAGAAGAGTCAATTGTTGGAGGAGGCCTTGTTCTTAGCTGGGTTTCCAGTGCCATATCTTGACCTGAGAGTACATTTGGGTGCCTGCTGTGGAGCTACTTGGGGTAACATGGTTGGCCCTTGGGTTTCCTGGGAGGGTAGTTCCTGGGATGATTCTGCAGCTTAGGTCATCTGATGCTGGTTGTCCGGGGCTGTTGTGGTGGCCTCTTGTCTGGTGTGGGTGTCAGATTAGTTTTTGACCAACTGCAGCAGTGCTCCTGCTATGGTGGCCATTGTGGCAATGTGCTCTTTCCCCTGCTCCATGGCCTGTTATTGCTGTTCCTGCTGCATTCTCTGACTTTGCTCCAGGGTGGACACAATCTGTGCCAACCTGTCTTGGGTATGTTGGTAGGTCCCCAATACCTCTGAAATAACGTCCTGGGCTGCTGCATACATCCTGTGGCCTCCCCCGTGGACCACTGAGACCCTTGCACTTGCCCTAGGCCACTGTGCCTGTGTCCCCTGCACAGGTCTGTCAGTACCACTTGTACTGGGACCCTCGCCTTCCTGCATGTTGGGAGTGAGAGGCTGTGGCCTCTGTACCTGTGTTCCACCAGTTTGTGCCCTGGGTATACTGGTGTGGGTACGCCTGCCCTGTACTGCTGGTGTTGACTGGGTGGTAGGGGTGACAGTGGTTTCCTGGGTGGGGCTGCTGCATGGTGAGAGTCCAGGACTGTGTGAGGGGCCTGCCTGCTCATCAGTGTCCAGGGATCCTTCGCCAGTGTCTTGTGAAGTGCCTCTGCCTCCCTGGAGGGCAGTGGCACTCCTTGTCCCGTCCTTTAGTTTTGCATGGGTGGTGGTGCCTGTTGGGGGACATAGACATGTCTGTTACATATGCATGAAGGTTTGATGTGTACAGGACTGGGCAATTTTGTGCTGGTGTTACTTTCAGTGGCCTTCCAGACTGCCTTTGTGAGGTTGACATTGCATTTAGCGCCAGTGTGGGGTTGCATTGTGGTGGGGGGTATTATTCCATTGTACGTGCAGGGGTGGGTGGCTGTGCACAGCGGGAGCGATGTGGGCCTGTTAGTGGGTTTGAGGTCATGCAGGGGGGTGGATAATGGCTGGGTGGGGTGTAGGTCCAGATGGGTGTGGGTGTGGGTGGGGTAGTGCATGCATTGAGGCTGTGGTGGATATGGGGTAATTGTAGATGACTTACCCGAGTCCATTCCTCCAGTGAGTCCTGTGAGTCTCTCTGGGTGCGGGATGGCCAGTACCTTTTCCTCCCAGTCGGTGTATTCGGGGGGTGTTGGTGGCGGTCCTCCTCCAGTCCCCAGTCTTCTGCACTGTGATGTGGTGCCTGGATGCCATGCCCCGGACCTTCCCCGCAGGTCATTCCATCTCTTCCGGATGTCGTCCCTGGTGCGTGGATGGTGTCCCACTGCATTCACCCTCTTCACAATGGTCTGCCACAGCTCCAATTTCTGAGCGATGGGTGTGTGCTGCACCTTGGCCCGAAGATTTGTGGCTCCACCTTCAAGATCTCATCCACCATGGTCAGAATACATCCATAAAAACATTGCAAAATGTTTTTTTCAGTCCATTGCCTACATTTCCTAATAGTTTCACACACACCCATTCACACATTCACAAACACAACCAGAATAACACTACTGCATCTTCTCACACACCCACACAGCCACTCAGACACCCACTCACAAACCCACAAAACTATAACTGCAGCCACTAACAGACCAGCAGAGCCACTCACACAACCAATGAGCCACCCAAACAAACACTCACACACCCACTTATAGTGATATACATATAGACATATGGCAAGACGTATTCATACATTTACAACGAAACAAAATATATAGGTTCTCTTTCTTTGAATCAAAAACCTAGTTCCAAAAAGGACCTTTTGTGTGTTTTTGAAACTTTTGTGCTTTGTTTTTTTTAAAAACAAAATGGAACTATAACAAATTATCTGGAGAAATTCACAGACCACTTGCAAATATTCTTATTGAAAAAAGTAGCATTTGTGGTTTACCACAGCCTGGCATAGACTGCTCACCAACTAAACAACTTTGTTGCACACTGCAAAAGAATGCATCTTTTAGCATCTGCTGAATAACAGCAGGAATGTTTGCTGTAACAGCTGCAGGCACTGGGTCTCCAGGAGAAATTTGAGGTGCAGCAGATGCTGTTGATGACTGCACTGCATCCCGCTCCATTTCTGATTTCATGAGGTGACGGGGAGGGATGGTTTGCAAGTTCTTCAGTATGCTGCTGGTGCTATGCGAGTACTTCTTACTAGTCCCTCTGGATAGTTCTTTGCTGGAAAGGTTATATTTTACAACCTTTGCAATGGCCCTTTCTCCAGAAGGTATAGAGAAAAACTCCAAGCAATGGATTCCTTTCTGTGGCACTTGTTCTTCATCTTTTTGTTCTCTCTGTTGCTCTTCCTGCTGGTCTCTTACCTCCTGATGCCATTTTAGAAAAAAAATTCCCACAAAAGACAACAAAGAAAATGAACTAGTTCCGCCTGTGCTGCAATGGTGTGAAGAATGGCACACAAGCCAAGTCTGTAGCTGGTACGTGATTTGGGCTCTTGAGAAGCCTTAAGCCCATCCTGGGCTTTTTCAAATCACTCACCAGACAAACCATTATTCAGGCAGTAATTCTGTCCTACTTGAATTACTACAAAGTTCTGCACATTGGAGCCAACAAATTGGTCACAAGAAGACTCCAGCTGGTCCAAAATACAGCAGCTGGGCTGATAATCTCCCTCCCCAAATTGTGCTCTGCATCAGGTTTCTTCGCAAGCTGCACTGTCTCCCTGTGGAAAAGGGTATTCACTCCAATACCTTGTACATCAGTCATAAGACCCTGAACACCCAGGGGGTTCCCATTCTGTCCGACCTCACCCTACCGACCATTGTGACCCTTTCACTCAGCCGATCTCAACCTAGCCATTGTTCTCCAAATCAGGTGAGCACGAGCGGGTGGTTGCTCTTTCCATGCTCTGGCTGCTTCTCTCTGGAACTCACTCCCCCTCTCCCGCAGGAAAACCCTAAACCATCTGCTTTTCAGGAATTTTCCTAATACTTGGATCGTCTCCATTTAGCCCTCCCCAGCCCCATTAGGTTTTATAAGTTGCAGCTCGAATGTCCCCTGGGTCCAGCACTGGGAAACCCTGTTGTCAGGGTATCTATGCATGTTACAAGCCCCTTTAACATAAGGTTACAGTGAACTATGTGCTGCACATTATCAATTGCTACACTCCCTCATTCCCCACAACAGCATTCTCAATTGATAGTCCTGTCTCTTGTCAATCACTGCTTCAAGCACTAATCACCAAAGTAAGAAATCTAGCCATACAGGTTAGTCTGTCACAAACCAGAACACCATTCGTCAACATGGAAAGAGGTTTTAGTGCATATGTCAGTTTTACATATACCACTACAACACAAACAGAGTAGAGTGGTCTTAGCGGAATGGGCACCATGGGGGTCATTCTGACCTTGGCGGTCCATGACCGCCATGGCGGAGTGTGGCGGAAGCACCGCCAACAGGCTGGCGGTGCTTCCTGGGCGATTCTGACCGCGGCGGTAAAGCCGCGGTCGGAAAAGGGGAGCCGCCGGTTTCCCGCCGGTTTCCCGCTGGCCCAGGGAACCCGCCATGGCGGCGCTGCTTGCAGCACCGCCATGGGGATTCCGACCCCCTTCCCGCCAGCCTGTTTCTGGCGGTGTCCACCGCCAGAACCAGGATGGCGGGAACGGGTGCTGTGGGGCCCCTGGGGGCCCCTGCACTGCCCATGCCACTGGCATGGGCAGTGCAAGGGCCCCCTAACAGGGCCCCACTAAGCCCCACTAAGATTTTCACTGTCTGCTTAGCAGACAGTGAAAATCGGGACGGGTGCCACTGCACCCGCCGCACCCCTTCAACTCCGCCGGCTCCATTCCGAGCCGGCTTCATTGTTGAAGGGGCTGTTCCGCTGGGCCGGCCGGCGGTCTTCTGGCGGTCGCCCGCCGGCCCCGCGGGAAAGCCGGAATGGCCGCTGCGGTCTTTTGACCGCGGAGCGGTCTTTCGGCGGGAACCGCTTGGCGGGCGGCGACCGGCGACCGGCGACCGCCGCGGTCAGAATGACCGCCCATGTCACAAACAAATGGTTACATTATTTATCTGGCAAAAAGATAACAGCAGGGAGGTGAGCCTATTGAAAATGTCTACTACAATGCCCCATCACCCCCAACAACCATCTTTCTAAACATATGAATTTACTGCAACCTACTACTACAGTAATTCATCACACAAAATAGGTCTAAGAAACATGGTCTGTATGTCATAAAACAGATATGTACTCAGCCATCACTGTAGAGTGAAGCCTCAATAAAGAGCTTAGAGTTTTGCGAAGCGCTACAGAAACATCAGCTGAAGACATGTCAGTGTAGAGGTTAGTACATTCATAAATAGTACACCCGCTTTGAAAACAGGATTATACTTCAGATGATGTATGTTATAAATACTAACTTTCAGTGCTAAGGAAAGAATACAAATTTAACGTATACAGTAGCTCTGTATATATTTCTGTGTGAAAAACTTAAGAAACATTCACATTCACTGGATGATGTCATCAGTGGTCATTTGAGGTGTCATCAGTGATGTCAGTGACCATGTAATGAGTGATATAATCTGAGGTCATAAGCAGTGTATTGTGCGGGCGTGAGTTATAGTTCACTCATACAAGTATACATGATGAGGTTCTATGTTTTTTTGGGTAAAAACTGAGCCTCATTATAATGTCCCTGTAACCAATAGTTTTTTCAGGCGATCTACATTTACATATATATACACATACATGCACATACACACATGCATATCCACACACATAAACATATGTGTGTGTGTGTATATGTATATATATATATATATATATATATATATATATATATATATATATATATATATATATATATATATATATATATCCAAGAAAGAAGTGACTCAAACAGATGATCTCACTAAAGAACAAAAATATATTTCTACTACAACGTTTGAGCTTCTGCCTTCCTCAGGTAGTACAAGATGGTTTGCTCAGTGGCTGCACAGCTGACAATGGTGGATTTTCAAAAAGCATCATGAGTGAAGATTCCAATTGGAATGTGGAATCAATGCAGTCCTGAGAACTCTTCTGATATGCAGAAATCAAGTGGTATTGTCAGTGATGTTCAGTCCATCTGGATGCAGTGATTTTAAGCGGTTAGATAGATAGATAGATAGATAGATAGATAGATAGATAGATAGATAGATAGATAGATAGATAGATAGATAGATAGATAGATAAATACCCTTGCGCCCTAAGATAACTATAACTTTGGCCCTCGCTATGCACTGCTAATTACCCCAGATATTACATCACTCATGACATCTTTGGCATCACTGATAGTATCACTGTAATACTTGCAGTAAAATTATTGATGAGAAAACTGTGCATGGCAGGGGCACAAGTTATTATCGATATATCTATATAGATATTACCTACCTAATGGCAGTCACCACTGGGAAGTTAACTTAAGGATGTTGTTGGCATAGAAAAAGCATTTTCTGACTTGCCTATATCTTTGACGCTGGTTGATGAATCTTCACAAAAGTTTCCCAAAAAATATGACACTTACTTCACCTGCTGTCTGGAAAGCTTCGGGGTGAGCTGTCAAGCGGGGATTGGGAAAAAGAGGGGTCCCAAAATGCTTTTCCCCCATGGATTGTTCAATAGGGATTTTGAACATGACCACAGCCCGAAATGCTGGATGGAATTCCACCAAATTTGGCAGAAAGCAATTTCTTGGTTAAGAAGGTGCCTTTTTTGTAATTCGGTACAAATCCATTCAGTAGTATTTGAAATATTAGAGAATTTTTTTTTTTTTTAATATATATGGACACAGATTTCATTGTGACACCTATGCAAAGAGCAGCACTGTGACTGGTTAGCCACAACCTCTGCAGAAAGTTGCGGCCACCATTTTATAAACCGGGACACAATCCGGGGGCATGAAAATTGTAGGAGGCTGGAAAACGATGTGCACTGTGCAGATAGTCCAAACAACCCCACTTTGGTATCCTGAGATAAAAAAGCAGACAGCTTAATGCTCTGTTTTTGTGGTAGTGTTGGTGAGCAATTAGGCTTATCTTGGAGCTGTGGTAAGCATTTGTTGTACTCACAGTATCAATAAATTTGGACACACACTTGGCAGAATAACTTGAGACCAATTTACAAAAATACTTCAGATTTTTATAAGACTCTATAGACTAAGATCATCATGTTTGTGTAAGTACTTCTTTACCTATGATTTTTCAAAGTTTAGAACATGTTCTTTTTTTCAGTAATTACACACCTTAGGAGTGAATGGGAAAATCTTTAAAAATGCAAATAAAATCAGGAAATGCTTGCACAAGTGTCACCTTCTATTTTTAGGTCGAATTCATTGAGAAGTCCTGTGGGCCAGCCGGAAACGTTCAGATGGTTCCCAGTACAAATGCAAGCAGTGGATTTAAGTTTTGGAGCTGGTGCACAAACGAGAAGGGTACCACTTGGAAATAAACTGCACAGGTAGACATAAAGGTAAGTCTGGTGGGTCCCCATGGAGGGTAGGGGTTGGATGGGGTTAGGGACCCCTAAAGCACAGCTGGCTTGGCTTTGCAGTGGCCCGGGAGGCCAGGTGCAGTGCAGATAGGTCAGCCAAGGGTCATGTGTCTGGGAGTCCTTGGAACCAGGAGCAAGTCACTTGGGTAAATTGCAGGCCAGCAGGGCCACTCTGGGGATTGGTTCTTGGGTGTACTCAAGTCCCTTGACTGGTGCATGCTTCTGGGCTTTTTAGAGAGTCTGGAGTTGATATTGCTTCTGGTTGTTTGACGTTGGTGGGTCCAGGCGATGGGACATCTCAGTCCCTAAAAGTCACAGTGCCAGAAAAACCTAGCAAATTAGTAAGGTTTTTCCATTTGGCCTGTTGTGTGGATTTTGGTCAGGCTGCTGGATCGGGTTTATTGGTCAATGGCAAGTCAGTGAACTGGACTTCACTGGTTCCTTGCTTGTAGGTTGCAGGCGAGTGCTACTTTCACTCTGAGGGAGTTTCTTGGTGGTTTTCAAAAAGGCTGAAGGTGCTCTTGGGGTTTGTAGAGTCCTTCAGGTTTCCAGGGGACACCTCAGCGGCGATTGTCAAGTTTAGAAGTAGCAGTCAGAGAGCCTGATTCTGACCCTGGCGGCCGGTGACCGCCAGGGTCACCGGCCACGGGAGCACCGCCGACAGACCGGCGGTGCTCCGAAGGGCATTCTGACCGCGGCGGTTCAGCCGCGGTCAGAAAGGGTAAACCGGCGGTCACCCGCCGGTTTACCGCTGCCCTTCTGAATCCTCCATGGCGGCGGAGCGCGCTCCGCCGCCATGGGGATTCAGACACCCCCTACCGCCATCCTGTGCATGGCGGGAAACCCGCCATGAACAGGATGGCAGTAGGGGGTGCCGCGGGGCCCCTGGGGGCCCCTGCAGTGCCCATGCCAATGGCATGGGCACTGCAGGGGCCCCCGTAAGAGGGCCCCGCAAAGTATTTCAGTGTCTGCTATGCAGACACTGAAATACGCGACGGGTGCCACTGCACCCGTCTCACCTTCCCACTACGCTGGCTCAATTCTGAGCCGGCGTCCTCGTGGGAAAGTTGATTTGCCCTGGGCTGGCGGGCGGCCTTTTGGCGGCCGCCTGCCAGCCCAGGGCAAATCTCAGAATCACCGCAGCGGTCTTTCGACCGCAGTGCGGTGTTCTGACGGGGTTACTTTGGCGGGCGGCCTCCGCCGCCCGCCAAAGTAAGAATGACCCCCAGAGTTTGGTACCTTTTACTTTGTGCAGCAGAACTTCTGTTCTCGTGCCTCAGGTCTTCTTTGTTACTGGTCTTCTTGTGTCCATGAAACCTGATCTGTAAGTCTAGAGATGCCCACTCCTCCTATTCTGGCTAACTTTTCCCACCACTTTTCCCATTCAAAGTTGTGGAAAACCTGTTGGGTGGCCATCTGCTTCTAGCAGCAGAGGAGGGGTCAGATTTCAAATGTGGTAAGGCCTTTGCTGCTGACTGCTGGTGCAGGGTGCCTATCTGGGGGAGGAGATGTAGTACCTCCACCCAGGAAAGGCTTTGTGTTCTGGCTCCTGAGAGCAGAGGCTCTCACCTCAGGAGTCCAGATTTCTATCTGGTTGTGGCAGGCTGGCTAAGACCAGTCAGCAACCATGCCAGGGCTGTTAGGCTTTGCAGGGGGCACATTGAACGTATTAAATCCAACACTGGCATCAGTGTGGGTTTATTATTATGAGTTGTTTTATACCAAGCAACCCAGTATTCAGGGAGACCATCTTGTAGCTGGGAAACTTGTAATGACCAGTGTCCAGCATATTTATTTGCTTTGGCTTCCCTGCACACTTACTAAGTCATAAGGTTTTGTAAAGACACAGCCAGGGGCATTTGTATTCATTCACACATATGTCTCAAATGCGTTATAGTGCACCCTGCCTTAGAGCTGGAAGACCTGCTACATGGGTGACTTACCTATATTTCATGCAGTGTTCTTGGGCATGGAACTCTTGGTGAGTGTCATGTTGGTTTTGTACCTTTTAGATACAACTTGTCATACAGTTGCAATGGCAGTCTGCATGAGGCTGGTGTGGGGCCTCTCAGAGGCGCACAATTGGTGCTGCAGCTCTGGGGGGGCTCTTCAGTACCCATTCCCTAGGTACCAGGAGTACCATTTACTATGGACTTACAAGTGTGGCTGAAGTGCCAAACATTGTATAGTTTTGGGAAAAGGGATCTGACCTTGTTTAACAGTTGCCCAGGGCACTTACAATTGGAAACCACATCATTTTCCAGGCAAAAAGTGGGGACTGCTGTGTCAAAAGTGCCCCTTTCTCACATATATACTACAAACTATAGAAAGGGTCAGGGTAGAGGTATCCTGATCCCATGGAGGCATTTCTCAGGAGTCTGAGGGATGCTTTATGAGTTTTAAAAAGCCAAAAACCTTTTTTCCATGTGCATGGAGTTGTGAATCTTTCACAGTGCTCGGCACAGCCTCCTATGTAACACTGTAACAGAGTCACAAATCTTGCTAAAAAGGAAAAAAGTACATTCAGACACTCTCAAACACTAATGAAGGCAGTCACAGAAACACTCAAAATGTCACTCACATACCCATAAATATACTCATACACCCACTCACAGACCCACTCAGAGACTCATGCACCTACGTATACACCAACTCACAGACCCACTGGTGCACTCACACCCATTAACTCACACACCCCACACACACACACCTACTTAGACAGTCACACACTCACACCCACTGAGAGAGTTATGCTTGCACCCAGACCCAGTAAGACTCATGCACCCACTCAGACATACATGTACCCACTAACATACCTACTCAGGCTCTCATGCACTCACATACCCACTCAGGAACTCATGCACCCACTCACAGAGCCACTCAGCCACTTACACACTCATTCACAAATCCACTCAGTCAGACACACACTCACAGGCCCTCTGATACTTACACACCCACTCACAGACTCACTGATACACTCACACACCCACTCACAGACCCACTGAGGCACTCATGCACTCCCTCACAGACCCACTCAGACAGTCATGCACACACTCACAGACACACTCAGTGGCTCATGCACCGACTCAGAGACCCAGACACTCATGCACCATGCATAGACCCACTCTTTCACACACCCATTCACAGACCCAGACTTTCAGTCCCACTCAGACACACTCAGACATTCACACACCCAGTTACAGACCCATTTAGAGACTCATACACTCACTCACAGACCCACTCAGACTCACTCACCCATTCACAGACACTCAGACTTTCAGTGTCCCACTCAGACACAGTCAGACACTCACGTACCCACTCACAGACGAACACCTACTCACCAATCCACTTAGTCACTCATGCATGCACTCACAGACCCACTTTGACCGGGTCTGTGAGTGTGTGTTTGTGACTAAGTGGGTCTGTGAGTAGGTCTGAGTTTCTGAGTTGGTCTATGAGTGGGTCTGTGAGTCAGAGTGGGTCTGTGAGTGGGTGCATGAGAGTTTGACTGGGTCTGAGTGTGTGCCTGGCTATTTGACTCATGAAACCACTCACAGACCTGCTCAGACCCACTCTGACACTCAGACACCCAACTCAGACTCACACACCCATTCCCAGACTTAGTCAGACTCTCACTGATTCACTCAAACTTTCACCCACTCAAACACCCACAGTGAGACTCCCATTCGAAGATCCACTCATACTCTCTCTTACCCAGTCACAGACCCACTCATACACTCACAGACCCACTCATACACTCACACACCCACTCACAGACCCAGTCAGACACTCACACAACTACTAAAAAACCCACCCAGACACACACCTGAATGCTCAAAGACCCAGTCAGTCTCTCGTGCACCCACTCACAGACCCAGAATCTCAAACACAATTTCACACATGCACACGGACTCCCACACACCCACTCACAGACCCACTGAGCCCATTATGCATCCACTCACAGAACCACTCAGACAGTCACAGACCCACTCAGTCACACACATGATCACAGACGCAGTCAGACTCTCAAGCACCCATTTACAGATCCACTGAACTGATACACTACCCACTCACAGACCCACCTAGACACTCCTGCACCCATAAAGACCCACTCAGACAGTCATGCACACACTCACAGACCCACTCATACTCTAAGACAACCACTCACAGTCGCTCACCCACTCAGTGACTCTAGCACCTGCTCACTCATGCATCCACTCACAGACCCCATTAGATGTATACACAGGTACTCAAAAATGTATTGGGACATGGAGAGAGCGAAATAAAGACACATGAACAATAAGTGAGGTGTTGGGAATTTGATGTGTGCTTTTGGATTGCAAATCCGCAATGGAGTTCCATCTCCAAAATATTTCTTAAACAAAAAAAAAGATTTTGTTAGAAATTTCAATCGGTTTTGGGAAATTGGGTGTTCATTGTGTTAATATGATTAGTAGAGATAAGAGCGGATGCAGAGTATCAATTTGCTCAGAAACACTCTGTTGCCTTCATCCGTGAAGTGAACACAATCTCTTCAATATATTCCATGCATATTAAAGTGGAGGTTATTATTATAGATACAGCCCATGTTACAGACTCTGAGGAATGCTGAATATTGTATTAACATGTTTCCTGCCTTTGTCTATCTTTGGACAAAATTAAATTGACCACTTCCATTTCTGCTGCTGGCATATGTTAGAGAACACCAAGGCAGTGTGAGGGAAAAATGTCAATAACTGGCCAAAGGTAGCTTTCATTAGGTCCCCGTCAATGCCATTCTATGTAGCATACTCACTAGCCCAAAAATCATAGCTAGGACCTACAATCCACTCTCTAACCATGTTGAAGGGAAGGGGCAGTAGCATACACGAGAAGGCTGCAGCTCAATGAGGGAGTTTTCAAGATGTGTGGTGGTTAAAATGGAGGGCATCATCTGGCTTAAAAAAAACACAAATTTCATTGGATATAGTAACTACATTGGTAGATAAAAATAGGTTGTGATTTAAAACATTAAAGCCCTCATTATGACATTGGCGGTATATCCCGCTTACTGCCGCAGTGACGGCCACCAACATACCGCTGCGGTGGCAAATATCAGTTCGCTATATTATGACACACACCAATCCGACAGAATACAGCCACATACACAAATCCAAGAGCCCAAAGGTCAGAGGAAAAGTGGCAGTCCCAACACCCATACCATTATGCCAACAAAACTACGCCCATCACATTATGATGCACTGATCATCATAGTGGACATTCAACAGCGGTAAACCATTGGTGGTACATACCGCGTACTCAGAAGGGACACCCACACACAAAACAACACCACATTGGCGAATACGAAAAACACACACCTGACACTCATACACACACCACACCCACAGCACTATAAAATACACACCCATATTACCCACAACTCTTTATGAATACAAATTATTGCCACCAAACTGACACCAAGACCACTGCAACAACTAGACACACACACCACTTAAACCCATACATCCCTCACACACCCCGCATCACACACCCCACCATATTACTCAACACTCTCTCACCAACACACAACACACAACACCCATGTACCCACAAAGGCACCCCTATTTCACTGATGAGGAGTTAAGGGTCATGGTGGAGGAAATTGTCAGGGTAGATCCACAGCTGTTTGGAGCACAGGTACAGCAGATATCCATTGCAAGGAAGATGGAGCTAAGGAAGAGAATCGTGGACAGGGTGAGCGCCGTGGGACAATATCCAAAAACAATGGAAGACATCAGGAAGAGGTGGAATGAGCTACGGGGTAAGGTACGTTCCATAGCAGCAAGGCACCAGCTCGCCATACAGAGGACTGGAGGTAGACCCCCACCTCCACCTCCACAGCTCACAGCATGGGAGGAGCAAGTCTTGGCAATACTGCATCCTGAGGGACTCGCTGGAGTAGCCAGATGACTGGACACTGGTAAGTCAACATTTACCACTTATCCCTGTCATACCTGCATGCTTTCTCATACCCTCACCCTCACTCCCATCACTCCACCCCACACACTGCACCTACACATATGACTAACCCCACTGCCAAGCCCTGCATGCTATACCAATGCATGGACAGCCCTCCCAGCCCTGCATGGACACCCATTACCAAAGGATGCACAGCATAGAGAAACTAACAATCACACAATACATCACCATACAGAAGCAAAAGGTGGCAGGGAAACACCAATGACAGAGGGGAAGCCAGGGATGTACAATATGTCACAGACATGAAGCATAATACATCACTTACATCCCTACAGGTACCCCAGCCAATGTCAGTGGAGAGGAGGAGCCACGACTATCCAGTCCCCCAGCAGAAGATGCCCCCAGTGATGACAGTAACTCTGGACTTCAGGATCTGGATGACCTACCTGGCCCATCAGGGACCACTGGACAGCTGGTCAACCAAGCCTACTCACAGTCCATCACAGACCCGCGCCCATCAGTATCCAAACCCATTGCACCCATCCAGTGTAACCACACCTCTTTCCCCAGGACACATCAATCAGCAGTGTGAACCTGGACTTTCCTCCATCATAACCCCATTCCATTGCACTTTCCTCTCAATTGTTTAGCACTACAATAAACACCCTTGAACACAACTTGACTACTAGTGTTTTATGTATTGAAAATGTGCATTTATGGAAACAGTCACATCTAGTGGAAATGATCTGTACACTGTGAGAGCATAGAAATAATGACCTGTCTGTAGTCAGCACACCAGTACACAGTTGTTGTATCACCAACATCTGTAAAACGACAAGTCATAGGTGACAGTAAGTTGAGATGCAAAGGGAATTAATGCCATCATGCTACAGCCACACTGAATACACCAATAGTACAGGGACCCCAGTCCACACTCCACACCCAAGATAGTCAGGGACCTGAGGTCAGTGGCAGTAGACACACCGTTCAGGGGACAGAGGCACAGGGACACTGGGAGGACTGCTGTGCACCAGGGGGAGGACAGGACCAGGGAACCGACTCTCCAGGAGGCACTTTCAGAGATCCTGGGAGCCTACCAACATTCCCAGGACACAATGGGCCAGATCCTTGACAACGTGGAGGAGAACAGGCGGTTGCAGGAGGGACAGTATCAGGAGATCAAGGAGGACTTGCAGGCCATTAACACCAGCCTGATCTCCATAGCAGGGGTACTGGCAGACATGGCCAACATCATGAGGGAGGCAACAGCACAGCAGCAGGCCCCTACCACTAGCTAGTCCATTGACCAGCCCTTCACTTCCACTGCAGCTAGTGGGCAGGAGACCCTGTCACAGGACCCACAGGCCACCAGCATCCCTCCCCCTGCAGAAGGTGAACCATCCCGCAAACGTTGCCTGCCAACCAGACAGAAGCCAGAGACACTTGCCGAAACCACCTCCAGGAAATGAGACTCTCCTGATTGTCCCTCTTGTGTCCCACACTGTCACCTAGCCCACTTTGAACTGCCTTTGCTACCCTTCTTATGGCCACTTGGACACTGCACCTGTGCTACAAGCAGACTGGAACACTACCCTGGACTTTCCTCCATCATAACCCCATTCCATTGCACTTTCCTCTCAATTGTTTAGCACTAAAATAAACACCCTTGAACACAACTTGACTACTAGTATTTTATGTATTGAAAATGTGCATTTATGGAAACAGTCACATCTAGTGGAAATGATCTGTACACTGTGAGAGCATAGAAATAATGACCTGTCTGTAGTCAGCACACCAGTACACAGTTGTTATATCACCAACATCTGTAAAACGACAAGTCATAGGTGACAGTAAGTTGAGATGCAAAGGGAATTAATGCCATCATGCTACAGCCACACTGAATACACCAATAGTCATAGGAATGGTCAGATGCTCTGTCTCACCTGTGTGTCAATGAAAGTATTAACTGATGACTGATGTTCTATTGTCCTCACCCTCAGCCTCTTTATCCTCACTGTCCTCAGGGTCCATGTGCCTCATTATAACATTCCTCAGCCCCTGTCCTGGCATTCCTCACAGGGGTCAGTAGCCACAATAGGTTTGGGTAGCCAGAGTCACCTGCAAGTATTGAGGGACCACATTTAGCCTCACACAATCCGATGGGGGAACACCTGAAGGCATACACCAAAATACAGTGGGTGGGGACCAAGGCTTACCTATTAGCAACACCCTGTGCCTCTGTAGTTGGGCTATCACATTTGGGATGCTGGCATTCCTCAGAACAAAGGCATCATGCACCAACCCAGGATACTTAGGATTGACGTGGGAGATGTACTGTTCCACCAGGCACACCATCTGCACATTAAGTGAGTGGAAACTCTTATGATTCCTGAACACCTGTTCATTCTGTTGGGGGTGGGGGACAAACACAATATGTGTCCCATCAATTGCCCCAATCATATTGGGGACATGTCCCATTGTATAGAATCCGGCCTTCACAGTGGCCAAATCTTCCACCTTGGGGAAATAAATGTAGCTGCACATGTGTCTCACCAGGGCAGACAAAACTATTGCCAGCACAATGGAGAACATTGGCTGTCACATTCCTGCTGCCAAGCCCACTGTCACTTGGAAAGAACCTGTTGCCAAGAAATGGAGCACTGATAGCACATGCACAAGAGGGTGGATCCCAGTCGGATGACGGATAGATGAGATCAGGTCTGGCTCCAATTGAGCACAAAGCTCTGTGATTGTGGCCCTGTCCAGTCTATAGGTGATGATAATGTGCCTGTCCTCCAGTGTAGCCAAGTCCACAAGGGGTCTGTACGCGGAGGCATGTCTCCACCTCCTATTCATCCACAGCGGTAGGTATCTAAGGGACACAAGAGTGAATAGACTGTCACAACTGGAACAATGGAACCACAACTTCAATGTACATGGTGCCTTTATGTAATGGGACAGTGTTAATGGCAAGGTATGGGCCAATCTAATCTGTTACGCAGTTAATGTCGATATGACCATTGTCTCCCCCACCCCTGAAATAGTGACTGCCTGTTCTGTATGTAGGGACAGGTGGAAGTGAGGTAATTCCGCCGACTTTGGGCATCATGGTGGAAGGCGGTCATGCACCACAGTGCAATTCCTCATTGGATTATATGGGGCTCTATGGAGTACAGAGGCCAATGGGGATCTGTGCCGGTGGTGACGGTGAACACCGCTGCGGACGTGACTGCCATTTTCTATCTGATTCCTAACTTGTTTCCTGACCTTCAACAGGAGAACACCTACACTGTGTGTGCTTCTATGACCTGTGTCTGGAACCCACCATGTCCTGTGTGACCAGGGAAAGCGCCACTGCCTTCACTTTGGAGGAGTTGGAGCGATTGGTGCTACCACAGTACGGACTACTGTATGGGTCTCCAGACCACCAGGTGAGTACACATTGGGCATGATGCATGTGGGAAGGATGCCTGGAAATGTCTGTGCAAGCTTAGTATCATCGGGGAGTCGCAGGGGAAAGTCTTGTGGTGGTGTACATGGTGTGCGCCAGGCGATGTGTGTGCCAATGGTGATGGAAACGGGAATAGTGGGCCATTTTTGTGACAGGCTGAACTGTTTGTTTAATGGTGTTCTCCTGTCTCTATTGCCTCTGCAGGTCAGCGCCCATCAAAAGAAGGGATTATGACATGCCATCGCCAAGGATGTGTGGAACATAGGGGTCAATGGCAGGCGGAGCACCCACTGTTAGAAATGGTGGGAGGACCTGAGACGCTGGGCACGGAAGATTGCCGAGGTCCAGCTGGGGATGGCCTCCCAAGGAGGAAGAGGTGCCTGTCGGAATCTGCCCCCCACTGATGGGCAGCATTCTGGCAGTGGCCTACCCAGAGCTAGAAGGGCACTTGAGGGAATCATAGCAGCCACAAGGGGGTGAGTACAGTGGGTATAATTCCAAAATTTGGCAGGTGGGGTGGGATCCGGGTGGTGAATGTGAGTTAGTGGGTGCCCCTAAGGCCAGGCCAGACTTTGCAGCGTGGGTCAACCCTAGGGTAATGGACGTCTAGCAAATGCAGGTAACCTAGCTTGTTAGCATTCCATTTCAGGCAGGGTTCTGTGGGTACCAGGAGGGGTGCAGTTATCATGGCAGTGCAATGTATAGTGCTTAAGCCTGATCCCTGTGTGTGACGGTGCTGTGTATGTCAACTGTGGTGTTGGTGCAGTCATTAACCCAGTGTTTCCTTTGTCGCCCCCCTTTTTTTCTGTCATCCTGTCCTTGTGTGCATTAGCATCATCTGGCAGATGAGCAGGGGCCTCGGCAACAGAGGGAGCTGCATCCCACAGGACCCAGGAGGTAGAGTCCACCGATGCCGAGGGAACCAGTTGTATGGAGGGCGAGAGGAGCACCACGACGGAGACAGGAGGTGACAACACAGACTCAGATACCTCCTCCGATGGTGGTGGAGGACACCTCTGTGACTACCCCGGCTGAAGGTACAGCTCCCACCCCCAAACCAGCACCGCCCTCTCAGTAGCCCCTCAGAGAGTTGCCCATGCCCACTCACCCAGGAAGGTGGGCATCTCCTTTGCCCCAGACACCTCAGGCACTGCCCCAGTGAGCCATGCTGCCCTGATTGAGGAGGCTATTGACCTCCTGAGATCCAGCTTTGTAGGGCAATCAACAATTGTAAATGCCATCCAGGGGCTTGCATTCCAGATGCAGAAATGCAATGCATTTCTGGAGGGCATTCACGGTGGATTGGTGGCCCAACAGAGATTGATTCAGGTTCTGGCCTCCTCTCTGATGGCAGCGGTTGTCCCTGTTTCTACCGTTCCGCCACCAACTACCACTTCCCAGTCCCAGTCTCCTCAACCCCAACCCATCTCATGCACACGTGCAGACGAGCATGCACACAAGACAACATCGAAGAGTGGCACAGGCAAACACAGGCACCACACTTCATCCCACAAGCACTCACGCAAACACCAGACAGTTGCAAACACAACAACATTCACTGCCTCCACTGTCTCCCCCTCCTCCTCCTCGGGCTCCATCCCAGTCGCGTCCACACTCACACCTGCATGCACTGCACCAACATCCACCATCAGCATCACCACACCAAGCAGCACATACACCTCATTAGCAGACATTTCCACCACACCCATGCACGCATCACCTGTGTCCTCTCCCACCCTGTCTATCCCCCCACCTAAAGGACACAAACACAAGAACTCACACACCCAACAGCCATCCACCTCACATCAGCAAACTGCCCATGCACCCAAATCCAGCAGACATACACCTCCTACAACCACTCCCTCAATCTCCAGCTTTTTCTTGCCCAACTTGACCTCTTCACTCCACCTCCCCCCATCCTGCCCGTAAGAGCAGGGTCCCAACGACCCACCCCTGCACCTCAGTCAAACAGTCCACGTGGCCAGTAGTGGCACCACCTAGTCGTGGTTGGAAGTCAGTGATGGATCCCACTCCACCAGCCACAAAGGGGAAGGATCCCATACCTCCAGTCAAGAAGGGGAAGGAGCCTGCACCTCCAGCCAAGGATGATCACATACAACCTGCCATGAAGGGGAATAAGGCATCATCCCCTGCCAGGAAGGGTAAGGATTCCAAGACCTATGTCATGGTGAGGACGAAGCCCTCTACACCAGCAGAGGCTGTCAGGGTGACACCTCCACCACCACCAGCGGTCATGGGGACCCACTGCCAGCTGAGGAAGTGCAGCCATCACCACCTGCAGAGGCTGCCCAGAAGGCACCCCCATCTGCCACCACACAGCAGCCATCACCACCTGCAGAGGCTGCCTAGGAGGCACCTCCATCTGCCACTACACTGCAGCCATCACCACCTGCAGGAGCTGCCCAGGAGGCACCTTCATCTGGCATCACAGTACAGCCATCACCGCCAGTGGAAGCCATGTAGGCCACCTTCCAAGGGCTGCTGTACAAGGGGCCCTTTCCAGAACCAGTGGGAGAGTCACCCACTCGAGAGACTGTGGCCTTACACTGCCCAGGACAGAGAAATGGGCATGGAGCCCCCTCCAGAACCAGTGGGAAAGTCACCCACCTGAGAGATTGTGGCCTTGCATTCCCCAGAACAGAGCAATGGGCATGGAGCCCCCTCCAGAACCAGTGGGCTTGTTCCCGACTTTGTCTGAGGTGCCCCCCACCCCCATCCTCCATCCCCTGAGGTACCTGCCCACTTGCAAACTGATGCCCCTGCCGAGTTCTATCCGGATAAAGTCAGAATTTGAGTAGGGCCTTAGACTGTGCCCTGTGGCCATGTAGGCCCTTTGAAAATTGAACTGGGCAGTATCCCTTTCTGTACATTTGTACATATCTGTTTCAGGGACAATTGGTTTATTTATTAGCTGTTGATATTAATACATTCACTTTGGTGCATTCCTGTTGTCCTTGCATTATTCAGCTGTGTATCGGGTACAAATTGTTTTTCGCGTGCAGCTGATTGTGTGTATGGTTTTTGTGTGTCGGATGTGTGTCGTGCTTGTGTGTGTCACTCTTGTTTTCCTCCCTCCCTCCCTCCCTTGTGTGGTGTTCCAGGTGGAGCATAATGCAAAAGATCATCGGAAAAACTTGCAGTTCAGGTTCCAATGGCAGCATTGTTCTTCCCTGTGTTTCCGATGGTGAGTCTTTTCTCTTCTGTGATGTGTTTCTGCCAGGCTTTTGATGGCGTTTGTACCGCCCCGGAAAAGGAGGCGGATTACGGGGTCTTAACATGGTTGTCGGTACTTTGTCTCCCACCTGGCTTTTGATGGCGACCAGCCAGCGTGCGTGGTGTTAACTCCTTGGAGGATGGTGTGGTACATTGGCTGTCTATTGCAGTTCTCACTGCCATGGTCATAATTTGGCAGTAATTACCGCCAGCCTGTTGGCGGTATTACTGCCACTTCGTCACTTACCGCCAGGGTCATAATGAGGGCCTAATTCAGCAGATCTATGATTGGCTCCAATTATTTCACAAACAAGTGATGCTATTTTGTATATGCTTACATTCTGTAACAGTTAACCGAACCTGCTTCAGAAAACAATTAAAACTAGAATGCTGCTGACAGATGGTGTTGTGAACTTTTGAACTATTCGTACAGTGGAGTGTTCCAAAGATGCTGCTATGGCAGCTGAGGAGGAACAGTGTGGGGGGAAGGGGAGTTAATAAAGTACAATTTATATCTTGAAATAGGAATGGTTTTGCTGAAGTAGCTAATGAATAAGAGTAATTTTCCGGTTCACTATCAACATTGTATGTTAAATGTACCTAAGAAATAACTGAAACACAATGTTAGATACATTTTCGAGCCTCAGAAGTTACACAGGGTGACTGTGCTGAGTGCAGAGACGGAGTCGCGACTCCAGTCACACACTCTACCAAATTGGGCTTCTTTCCAAAACTAGAAGAAAAGGTTAACAGCCACTAAACATTCAGATGTGGGATAAGACAAACAAAATATGAGATATAGTTTTTGATTTGTTAACTAGAAAAGTATCATTGAGCCATAAGTTGAAAAGTTTGCCTTCAATGGTTCCTTGGTGTACCATTGTTATGCTGAGACTTCAAGCTTATACAAAGAAAAGAGTTAAAGTGAAATTGTAACTATTTTACATATCAACGAAAGCCATTTAACTGGTATATTAATTAGAGTGTATATTTACAACAAATGTGTATTCACAGGTGTGTATGTAGAAAAAAGGAATAAAAGTGTATATGACAGAGAAATCTATAGTATCAGATAGAACCAGAGAGGTATTTAAACTTCATTCACACGTGTTGTAAAGTATTTATCATTTTAGAACAAGATTAACACTAGTAGTTTTTAAACTTGCTTTTTGCGTGCTACAGCACAATTTAAATGTCATTTAGAGTTGCCATTTCCAACCAGTTTCCAGGACATTGATTTCTTTTTACTAGAATAAGTTATGTTTAAAGTAGGCTATATGTAGGTGATAGGGAGAGTGGTATGTGCTTATGAGGTAAGAGATTTGAATTTGTAGTTTATACGTATCATACACCATATGGAACTGAAAGTGCAGGAGTGATAGTGTCTCACCTATATTCTCTGTCACAAACCTGTTCTCTAAAACTTAGGGGCATAGTTATGAAAATTAGGTTCTGCACCTAGCGCAGCAACACTTTTTCTGTACCCCTTAGCACCCCCCTAATGCCACCATGTGTGTGCTGTATTTAATATACGGTGTACCATGGTGGTACTTAGGAAACTAGCATCATAATTTTTTATGCTAGTTTGGCACTTTGTAGGATAAGTGTAAAAAATGTTGACGCTAATCCTGCAAAGCACCCAGAAGCCCATGGTAACCAACAGGAGCCTCCTTTTAACGCCTGCTCAAAGCATTAAAAGTGCTGAAGAAAATGATGCAAGGAAATCTCTTAGATTTCTTTGAAGCCATTTTATGAGTTCCCCTAATAGGGGAACACTCCCTCTGCATACATTATGTCTGGCACAGTCATAATGTAGCACAAAGGTTTACAAAGTGGCGCAATGTGTATATTGAGCAACTTTATAAATATGGTGCAGCGTTATTGGCCATCTAATGCCACATTAGCGTAAATAAATGACACTAAGGTGTTGTTAGAATGGCGCTAGGCCCTCTTAAATCGGGGTCCTAGTGGTTGTGCCAGTGTAGAGGTTGCAAGGGGTCAGGGACCCCTAGAGAACAGCTAGTTTTCTGATGGAGGGTCTAAGGAGGCTAGTTGCAGTGCAGATATAGAGCAGCGAAGGGTTGCATTTCAAGCAGCTTCTGGAGTCAGTTTCAGGTCACTTGGAGGGTGGATTGCAGGTCCGCAGGGCCACTCCTTGGGGGGGGGTTCTTGGGTTTCCTGAAATCACTCCACTGGTGCTTGCTTCTGGTCCTTGGAGAGTCCGCAGTGGACTTTTCTTCTGGGTGTCCGAGATTTGGGGTCCGGTACGATGGGCTACGGCACTTCTCAGCTACTGGAGGCTGCAGTGCACCAAACTTGCCACACTGACAGGGTTTGTCATCTAGGTCCACCGGATTAAATTTGGACTGGTTGCCGTGTCCTGCTCATTGGTCAGCAGCCGGTTAGTGAACTGGATTTCACTGGTTCTTGCCTGTTGGATGCAAGGAGTGATGCCTTTGCTCCTCTGGAGGGAGGTTCTTACCAATTTTTTGAATGTTAGAGGTCCTCTGGGGTTCTAAAAGTTTGTCTGATGACCAGTCGACCCCTCAGCACTGATTGTTGAGTCCTGAGTGCTGCAGACAGGTCTTGGCACCTTTTTTCTTCCTGCAGCAGGACTTCTGTTCTCAAGCCTTAGGTCTTCTTTGTCACTGATCTTTATGTATCCATCAAATATCATATGCTGATCTAGGAATATCCTATAAATACTGCATTTAGTGGGTGTTTAGGGGAGTACCTGGTAGTGGCCAATGGGTCACCTACCTTAGGGTGGCTACACCCAGTATGTGACCACTTTCTGTGGAAAGACGTCACATTCCTATCACAGTTTTGGTTCCACCAGCTTCTTTGTTCAAGGGCGCAGGGACTGGATTAGGCATGACTTGGTGGGATAGGAGTCTCTGCAATAGAGTCCAGGTCCTGGCAGAGGAAGTCTTTGATGGCTCTGAGACTTCAGAACAGGGGGCAAGCTCAGTCCAAGCTCTTGGAGACACTTCACATGCAGGAAAACACCGCAAAGTCCAGTTGTTGTCCTCTCAACGGCAGAACCAGCAACTGCGAGCCAACCCAGCAAAGCACACTCAGAGGCAAAGGGGCAGTACTCCTCCTCCTACTCTTCAGCTCTTCTCCTTGGCAGACGTTGCTCTTGATCCAGAGGTATTCTGAAGGTCTGCAGTTTTGGGCCCACTACTTATACCCCTTTCTGCCTTTGAAGTAGGCAAACTTCGAAGGAAAGTCTCTGTTGTTGACAAGATCCTCTTTTGCCTGGGCCTGGCCCCAGACACACACCAGGGGACTGGAGACAGCATTGTGTGAAGACAGGCACAGCCCATTCAGGTGTGTCAGCTCCTACCTCCCCAATCTAGCCCAGGAGACTTATCATGATATCCAGGCTATACCCGAGCTCCCTTTGTGGCACTGTTAGAGGGAATTCACAAACAGCCTAACAGCAGTCTGACCCAGGAGCAGATTCCACAGGCAGGCAGAGAAAGAGAATGGTTACCCAAAGATGTATTTTGATATTGTGAGTTCAGAGCACCCAAACCCCATATCTCTATATGCTCCCAATTGGGATACTGCACCTAAAAGATATTTAAAGGCAGTCCTCATGTTAGCCTATGAGAGAGATAGTGAACACCGAATTGGGCGGTATTTCAAGACGCGTAAAACACATCAGTACATGTCCCACCTTTGAAATACACTGCATCCTGCCCACAGGGCTACCTAGTGCCTACTGTAGGAGTCTCATACATGTACTTAAAAGGAAGGTTTGGGCCTGGCAAGTGGGTACACTTGCTAGGTCAAATTGCCAAGTTAGAACTGTACACACAGACACTGAAGTCGCAGGTCTGAGCCATGTCTACACTCATACTTATATGGATGGCTCAATCAGTGCTGCAGGCCCACTAGTAGCATTTGATTTACAGGCCCAGGGCACCTCTAATGCACTTTACTATGGACTTACTAGAAAATCAATATGCCAATCATGGAAAAGCCAATTATATATACAGTTTACACAGGGAGCACTTGCACTTTAGCACTGGTCAGCAGTGGTAAAGTACCCCGAGCACAAAACAAACAGCAAAAACAAAGTCCAGTACACAGTCAAAAACACATGAAGCAGAGGCAAAAAGACAGGGGAAACCAGACCAAGGATGCCAGGTCTAACAGTAGGTCAGGCCCCAACAAGTACACAAAATAGAGTGTTAAAGTCTTTCCCAGAAAAGCAGTACCTAGCAGAGTTTGACCAGCAAAATACAGACATTGTGAAGTCAAATATATTGGATACATTCTATCCTAGAAGAAGCCCACATCTAGAAGACAAGTGTCTTTATGAAATTCTTCAAAACTACAGATATATAAGCAATGTAAGTGAAAACATAGAAAGTAAATATGCAATACTTGGATGCGTCAGTGGTTTAGTGGTACACGCAAAAGGAAATCTAATTAACCACTAAAAACTTAGAAGTCAAACAAGAGTATTTTCATTTGGTTCTTCAACTGTTCAAGACTTGGCGTAGTGAATTAGAATTACATGGAGACTATGGCCCTCATTATGACATTGGCGGTAAATCCTGCTTACCGACATGTCGACTGCTGCCAACATGGCGGTTTACCGCTACCCATATTATGACCAACACATAGCAATCCGTCACTATACAGACACACACACAAGTCCACCAGCCTAAGGGTCAGTGATAAACTGGCGGTAGCCAAACCCACACTGTTACGCCAACAGAACTACGCCCACAGCATTATGACCCACGAATCACCATGGCGGACATTCAACCGCTGTAAACCATTGGCGGTACATACCGCCACGCTCAAAATACACACACACACTAACAAAACAACACTACATTGGACAATTCAAACTACACACACCTGACACACATATACACACCACACACACACACACCACTATAAAACACACACACATGCACATTACCCACAACCTTTTACGACTCAAAGAAAGTGACAACTGAGAGACACACCAAGAGCACTCTCAGAACCAGAGCCACAGAACACCATCACCCACACACCATCCACGCACCTCACAGCACGCTGTGGAGTTGGAGAGACTGGTGGATGGGGTCCTACCCCAGTACCGAATGCTGTATGGGCCTCTAGACCAACAGGTGACTACACTGTGAGCATGATGCAAGGGGCATGGATGCATGGAGGGCTGTGTGCGAGGGCCTCGTGTCGGTGGGAGTTGGTGGAAGGGTTTTGGGCAAAGTGATGCATGTATGGTGGGCAATGTCTGTGCGTAAGGGGATGTGAGGTCTATGGTGGGCCATGAGTGTAACAGGCCAAATGGTATGACTGATACCTTTTTCAATGTATCTATTTATGCAGGTCAGCGCCCATCAGAAAAAGGGTATATGGTGTGCCATTGCCAAGGACGTGTGGACCCTGGGAGTCTACGACAGGCGGAACACCCACTGTCGCAAACGGTGGGAGGACCTGAGATGCTGGGTAAGAAAGACGGTGGAGGCCCAGCTGGGGATGACCTCCCAGCGAGGAAGGGGTGCCCGTTGAACCCTGACCACCCTGATGGCCCGGATACTGGCGGTGGCCTATCTGGAGCTGGTTGGGTACTTGAGGGCATCACAGCAGCCACAAGGAGGTTAGTACAGTTTCCTTATATATTACTTGTGCACGGTGGGGTGGTCTCCGGGTGGGGGATGTGGGCCTGTGGGTGCCCCTAGGCCAGGCCGGACATTGCAGTGAAGGTTCCATGTTGGGCAGGGGCTGATGAACACCACCTTCTAACAAGCTAGAAGGCATCCACTACTGGACAGAGGTCTGTGGGTCTCAGGTATGCTGCTACTGGGGTGGGTGGGTGGGTGGTTGTGTGTGTGGGTGTGTGTGTGTCTTGTACACCAACGGTGGTGTTGTTGTTGCCATTGACCAAGGGTATCATTAGTCTCCCCCCCACCTTGTTTTGTCACCCTGTCCTTATGTGTATTAGCATCATCTGGCGGAGGAGCAGAGGCGACAGAGGGAGCTGCATCCCACAGGGCCCAGGAGGCCGAATCCAATCGACGGTGAGGGTCCCAGTGGGACGGAGGGCAAGGGGAGCACCACGGCAGAGACAGGAGGGGACAGTTCGGACAGTGATACCTTCTCCAATGGAAGCTCCCTGCTGCTAGCGGGCACATCTGTGCCCACCCCAACTACAGGTACAGCCGCCACCCCCATACCAGCACCGACCACCCAGCAGCCCCTCAGCGAGTTTTCCGTTCCCGCTCACCCATGAGGGTGGGCATCTCCTTCGCCCCAGGCACCTCAGGCCCTGCCCCAGTTAGCCTTGCTGCCCTGGGTAAGGAGGCTATTGACCTCCTGCGATGCATCTTTTTGGGCAGTCAACCATAGTGAATGCCATCCAGGGGCTGGCAGGCCATTTGCAACAAACAAATGCATTCCTGGGGGTATTCACTCTTGCATGGCGGCCCAACAGAGATCAACCCAGGCTCTGGCCTCCTCCCTGATGGCAGCCATTGTCCCTGTCTCTAGCCTCCCCCTCCACCTTCCTCTACCCAGTTCCATTCTCCTTAATCCCAACCTATCCCAAGCACATATTCAGACCAGCATGCAAACAAGACAACACAACACACAGGAGTGGCTCAGGCAAACACAAGCACCACACATCATCCCACAGGCACTCACACAAACACCATCCAGATGCAGACATACCAACACCCACTGCCTCCACTGTGTCCCCCTCCTCCTCCTCATCCACCACCCTCCCAGTAGCATCTCCACTCACACCTGCATGCACTACATCCTCATCCACTACCCCCATCACCATCACACCTATCACTACACACCCCTCACTGGCAGTCTGCACCCCCATATCCATGCACATATCCCCTGTGTCCAGCTGCCAAGGGGAAGAGCAAGGAGGCACCACCAGCTGCCAAGGGGAAGGGCAAAGGGCCTGCACCTAAACATGGCGGTTCAGCCGTCCGAGGCTGCAGGGGAAAGGCTGGAGCCTCCCCCCATCACTGGCATCCCCCACACCAGCACCAGCACTGCCACCAGCACCACAGCCAGCAGCAGCAGCCCCAGGTGGCAGCTATCCGAGGCTGCAGGGGAAGGGCTTGAGCCTCCCTCACCACTAGCATCCCCGATACCAGCACCACTGCCAGCAGCATCAGCCCCAGCGGTCAGCCGTCCGAGGCTGCAGGGGAGGGGCCGGAGCCTCCCCCCACCACTGGCAGCCCCACCACCAGCACCGCCACTGCCACCACTAAGCAGCCATCACTGTCGGCGGCCAGTGTGTAGTCCTACCTCCAGGGGCTGTAGTGTGTCCTGGCCCCTTCAAATCCTGTGGGTTTGGCACCCAGGTGAGAGACTGTGAGCTTCACTCCCCCAAGATCGCATCACAGGGCACAATGCCCACTCTAGAACCTGTGGAAGAAGCCATCCACTTACCCCTCCTTGCCAGGATGCAGCACACAGGGCACAAGGCCCCCTCCAGAACCAGTGGAGAAGCCATCCATTCACCCCCTCCTTAACATCATGAAGCGCACTGGGCACAAGGCCCCCTCCAGAACCAGTGGAGAAGCCATCCACTTGATAGACTGTGGCTTTGCACTCCCCAGGACCAAGCAGTGGGCAAACCACCCACTTGAGAGACTGTGGCTGTGCACGCCCCAGGACCAAGCAGTGGGCAAACCACCCACTTGAGAGACTGTGGCTTTGCACTCCCCAGGACTAAGCAGTGGACAAACCACCCACTTGAGTGACTGTGGCCTTGCACTCCCCAGGACATCGCACAGGGCATGTAGCTAACTCCAGGATCAGTGGTGTTGTACCATCTTCTGGCTGAGGTGCCCTCCTATTCTCCGTCTCTCTGAGGTGCCTGTGTATTTTTGACCTGATGCCCCTGCAGTGTTCTCTCCGCGTTGTTGCAGGAGTCAAGTGGGGCCTTGGCCTATGTGATGTGGCCCTGAGGCCCCAGGACATTGAGGACTGGGCAGTGTCCCTCCATTTCTATTAATGTATATACCGTTTAGATTTTGAATCACGATTTTCTCATATTATATCTTATTACACTCACTTTAATCAATTCCTTTTGTCCTTGCATTATTCCTGAGAGGTACGGGGTGTATATGTAATGTTACTGCATATATTTGTGTGTATGGTGTTGGGGGTGGGGGTGGGGGTGGTGGTGTTGCATGTTGCATGTTGCCTGTGTGTGTTACTCTTTTTCCTCCCCCTTCCCTTGTGAGCTAGGCAGCAGTACTCATCGTGGTCATCTTCGCCAGTGTTGTTGTTTGTAGTGAATGAGGAGGTATACAATCATGGGAAATATGTGCAACTTGGGCTCCATGGCGTCGTGGTTCCTCCTGGAGTCTCCAGGTGAGTTATTTTCCTTCTGTATACTGTTTCTGCCGTGCTTTTTATGTCGTTGGTACCGCCGCAGAAAAGGTGGCGGATAGGCCTGTTGTAATACAGTGGGCGGTACATTGTCTTCCGCCTGGCTGTTGGCGGTTACTGCTGCGGTGCTTGTTGCTACCGCCATGGCAGTCACTGTGCTATAGTGGCTGTCTGTGTGGGCGTTTTCCGCCGTGGTCATAATTCCATTTTTTTTTACCTCCGCTTTATCACCGACTGCCAGGGTTGTAATGAGGGCCCATGACTGCTACGAAGATTCTTTCAATGCTGTCAAGATTACTATTCAGTGTTCAAATTTCACAAACTATTAAAAAATGTTTAATGATGAAATACAACAAAAAGAAATGATTGCTGCTGAGGTAGCTACGGATAGTTCTCAAAATAGCCATAGTTCAGGACCACAGAGTCAAAATCCTCTTGGACAACCTATGATTGAAAACGCAGCTGCAATAGCTATGAATGAAGTGCAAACTAATGGAGCAACCAAGACAGGAATCTGTACATCTGGAACAGTCAGTTGCACAACAACAAAGAGAAAGACATTATATCGAAGTAAAATGCAAAATGGAACATGGATTTCTTCATTAGAAGAAACCTTGCAATTGCTCATCATTCAAGCCCATACTTTTATATATTAGTGTGTCAAGCTGGTACCAGGAAAAGCTTTTTAAGTGAATCTCCGCTTACATACATAACGTTACAGAATCAAACATATTGTTTGTAGTAACAGCACCTACTGGATCAGCTACACAAATTATCAAAGGAATAACTTTACCTAGACTACTTATGCTACTAGTTGAACATGGCAATGAACTGGAATACCAGAAGCAATCTGGTGAAGCTTGTCATGAAGTGGCAAGAGTTTTGAAGAAACTTAAGCTTTTAATTATTGATGAGGTAAGCATGGTTTAAAATGTAATGCTTGACTTTGTTCACTTGAGAAAGCAACAGATTTTAAAAACAGAATACGACATATTGTTTGGAGGAAAGCTTTGAATTGTTTTTGGTGACCTACTGCAACTAACTCCTGTAAAATAATAGCCTGTTTTCAAGAGTCTTTTGCATGAAGAAACTTGGAACTCATTGGGAAGTATTGGAACTCTAAACATTTGGCAATATTTCAAATAGCAGCAACTCGTCAAAAACATGCGTCAAGCCTCTGACATGGAATAGGGAAATATTTTTTAAGGACATTAGAGTATGAGTTCTGACAGAGGAGGGAAAATGTACCTTGGGAAGTCAACTTAGCAAGAAACTGTTTTCTTCTAACAACTCAGCTGCAGGGCTAATATTTAATTTCTGAAATGAGGGGAAATCCATAGCTTCATTAGTGCCTACTCTTCAGGAGTGTGCCAATTTGAAATAAGAATGATTGAAACTGGAGAAAGAAGACATTTTGTAAATTACAGCTATCAACAAAATGGAACACCAGAGAGTGACAGTGCTGCTGAGTATAAAACTGCAAGAAAAATTGAACTCTTTGGAGAAATCTGTGTGTGCAAAAACTGTAGAGTAATTTTGAGACAATTTAAATGTTGAAGGCCTAGTAAATGCTGCTATGGGTAAAGTTATTGATTCCCTAATTGTGATGAGGTTGAATTCTTAGCTATAAAGTTTGATTAGGTTGATGGCATAAGTCAAATTAGAAAATGTGTTGTATTCTTTTAACTTGTAAAAGACTTGTATGTCTGGCAGAAGTAGTTCCCAGTCTGTCTTACGTATGCTGTAACTATCCATAAATCACAAGGTTTAAATGCAGATTCTACATTACTCAAAATTGGACATACAGTATTTAAAGAAGGAATGCCATATATAGCATTGTCACTATTTCGAACATTGTCAGGTTTATTTCTGGTTGATTTTGATAAGAAGCTTAGTGCAGATGCAAGTTGTGTCAGAGGCTACACCAGATAAAGAAATAAATATGCTCCTCATTTAGGACAGTATCCTGTTCATGAAAAACAGATCTTAAGTCCTAAGTGGAATTTTCGTGAAAAGACAGTAAACCAGGAGAAACAAAAAGATGCTTAAAAAAAAATTTGGAAAATGATACAGATATTGTAGGTTACTAGTTGGAGAACACAAATAGTGTAAACTGCTATGCTAATGTTGTTCTCAATGTTCTCTTCCACCTACTACATGTTGTAAATGCAATAAAAAAAAAAACATAGAACACATTGTGTACAGCAATGTTTCAATGCCTTCAACGCTTATCTAATGAAAGAACTGTGGCCGATATTTATACTTTTTGACGCAAACCAGCGCTGGCTTGCATCAAAAATGTTACCGCCGGCTAACGCCATTCCTACGCGCCATGCGGCCGCCATATTTAAGGAATGACATTAGCCGGCGCTGCGGACTGGGCAGAGTAAAAAAAAAATGTACTAAAAAACAGGCAGCGCCGGCGTGGGGGAAATTGGGGGTTGTGCGTCAAAAAATGGTGCAAGTCAAGTTTGAGGAAAAAATCATGCCTCATACCGGACTTGCACCATTTTTTGACGCACAACCCCATTGAAATGACTCCTCTCTTAGCAAAGACAGGAGTCATGCCCCCTTGCCCAATGGCCATGCCCAGGGGACTTTTGTGTCCTGGGCATGGCCATTGGGCACAGTGGCATGTAGGGGGGCCCAAATTAGGCCCCCCCATACCGCTTTAAAAAATAAATAAAAAATACTTATCTCAACTTACATGTACTTACCTGGGATGGGTCCCCCCCATCCATGGGTGTCCTCCAGGGGTGGGTGAGGGTGGCAGGGGGGTGTCCCTGGGGGCAGAGAATGGCACCTCTGGACTCTTTCCATGGTCAGATACCATGTAAGTGAGCACACAGGTCCCTTAATGCCTGCTCTCACCCATGCGTTAAAAAACAGTGCACATCAGGATGTGTGCCATTTTTTAAGGTCCGCCCCCTCCTGTGCGTCAAAATGACGCAGGAGTATAAATAAGGCGCACAGACCTTCAAGTCATTTTTTGGGCGGGAACGCCTACCTTGCATGTCATTAACGCAAGGCAGTTTCCCGCATCCAAAAAATGACGCACACGGAGGAATTTTGGCGTCCGCGGGCTCAGGTGTCAAAGTTTAAATATGGTGCATGGTTTGCACCGAATGTGCCCCCAGGGTTGGGTGCCATGTAACTATAATGAGGTACCTTACAAAAACTGTTTTATATGCCCTGGTGAGGTAAAATAGGCAAATTTGTTTTTCCCTCACTGTAGTGAATGGCCTCCATAGGCTAAAATGAGGAGACTTTATTTTAATTAACAAATTCCCCCTAAGCGTCAGATACCTTGAGTTTGATATCAAAGTAATTGTTATAATAAATCCCACAACTTACAATTGTTGGATTTTATATAACTAGTTCAGGTAAGGAGCTATAAAACTCTCTCTGAAAGTTGCCAATTTCAGCTCTGTAATGCCCTTCTCTGATTGGCCAGCCTCTGGCAGCCTGGCCAGGATGCCTTGATGAGATGTGAAGGGCCTGCGCTGAACACAAAGATGTGCCTGGGGGAGGAGATCTGCCTCAGCTGATCGGGAGGCAGGAAGGGGGGGAGGGCAGCCAAACTGGTCTTCAAAGGCAAGGAAGGACACTTGGAGGAGCCCAGCACCTCCCTCACACCCTGCAACCCCAGACAATTAGATGCCCTCTTGATTAGGAGAGGGCAGGAGAGGGGTGTGTTTAGGATTTATAGCCGTACCAGTGGATGGGCTCAGCCAGATCTAACCTCCAAAAATCACTTTCAGGCATGTTGGATTTTTGTTTTTTTTAGGAATGTTGCTCTCTGTGATTGACTTTAGCCACACTTCTCAGGAAGTGGTCATCAATTGCGGAAGGAGCCTGCCCGTGATTGGATACCAAGGACCTTCCTGTTTTTCACACAGGAAAAAGGATAAATGTGGCAGAGCTGCACCCACACCTCAGATCCCTACAAGGAAGTACATCAGAAGAAGGAGTGCCCTGCCGGATCCCTGATCTGCATCTTGACACTCTGAAGGACTGCACCAGCTGCACAATTGGGCTTCACCACAAGAAGGACTTTGCCTGGCTTCAGCTGGTTCAAGGAGGGACTCCCTGTTTGCTACAGGTGAAAATAGCTAACCAGAGTCCCCTACATCAAATATTGAAGAAACTGACCAGGTGACCACTGTCCAGTGGCTATTTTGGAGTTTGAGCCAGGTGCATTCTGGGAGTTGGAGTCCATTCCCTCAAGGATCAACTCAGAGCTTCTGGTGCCTTGGGGTGAGCTGTGGACTCCTAAAGGACCTTCAGAGACCTTCTGGAAGAAGATCCAGAAGTATGGAAAAGATTGGTGAACTTTTTGGAACAGATCCATAGTGGGATGACCTGCTGCAGTGAGTCTAGCCGGCATGCCTCAACCGTAACCTGGCCTGACTTGCAGGTTCGACGCGCTGAAGAAAATCTCCAAAAAAGTGACTAAGGGCCAGATGTAGCAAAGTCCGATTTTGCGAATCGGAAATTGCGAGTCGGTGCGGCTCGTAATTTCCGATTCGCAAAATCGGATGCAGTATGGTGTCGCAGACACCAACTGCGAGTCGCTATGGGGTCGCAAAGACCCACCTCATGGGGACCCCTTCCCTTTTGCCAATGGGTTACCACCAGTGTGACACTGGTGGTAACTCCGAATTGCTTTGCGACCACATACGCGGTCACAAAGCAATTTAGCATAGCGATGCGAGTCGCAAATAGGAAGGGAACACCCCTTCCTATTTGCGAGTCGCATTCACAATTTGCGAGTCGGTACCGACTCGCAAATTGTGAATGTGCATCGCAAAAGGCATTTTCCATGGCGCAAACTGCGCTTTTCGCAGTTTGCACCATGCAAAATGCTTTCTACATCTGGCCCTAAATCTGAACGCAGAAATTTGCTCAGGACCTCCTGCACAGTGTATCCAAAGATAGCTCCAGGGACGTCGGATCAAGATTCAGGTTTGGCCCGGTCGAAGGATTTTCATCTAGAAAAATCATCCAAGTCCCAAAGTGGAAATCTTCACCAAGGTCTCCTGCGATGCGTATCTGAGGAAGGGCTCCATGGAAGTAGGATTGGACTGGCGACTTCATCCCACTGAAGAAAATCGACTAAGTCTGAAGGTAAACTTTTAATCGAGGCCTCCCACTTGCTGTAGCCGAGCAGGGCTCCATCGCGATTGGCCTTAAACTTTGACTTTGCCCCGGTCGAGGTGCGACCAGACGACCAGATTGGCGCTTATTATTTCAATGCGCTAGAAAACAGTAATTCTTTAAACATTTAAGTGTCATTTTAAAGATAAAAATATAATCTATTTTTATAAATTGGTGTTGGATTTTTATTGTGTTTTGTGTTTTACTTATTTACTGTTTTGTGCTTTTTAAATGCTTTACACACTTGTCTCTTAAGTTAAGCCTTCTCACTCACTGCCAAGCTACCAAGGGTCGAGCTGGGTTTAATTTATTGAGACCTAACTGGACTTAAGTGGAGGTTAGTGGCCTATTGCTAAGTGTAGGTACTTACCTGCCATTACCAATAATCCACTTTCCAACATTTTTTGGTGCGCAGCGGTGGGATCCAGTACTTGTGTTTAAAGTCCCAATACAGTTTTAAGTGAAATAATTTAAAAATCCTCTATATTGACCTAGAGCAAAAGTATTTTTGATTTTTCAATTTTGGATTAATTTAATAATTACTTCATTTTTAATTTTTCTAAATTGTTCTGATCAATTGGTGGCAATGTTTTTTTAAGTGACACAAAACTTTAATGAGACCATGGTGTTTGATCTGGCTAGCCTACCCACACTCACTGCAGCTGAGCTTAGGGTGTTATGCAGTAAGTGGGGATTACCTGCTGCTAACAACCTTATGAAGGATATGATGGTCCCTTGAAGCCTAGGTAGTGCAGATGGAGGCAGCGAAAACTTCAGAGGTAAGAGGTGAGAGGGAAGGTGTGCTCTCCAACCTCCAGGGGGAGAAGGATGTTTGCCAAACTGTAATTTCAGCAGCTATGGCCCCATCAATAGTTAGTTGGAGGGGAGGATCTGTGGCATCAGCCCAAGAACAATCAGACCTGGACCTCAGGGAAAGGGAACTTGAGGCACAGGTACGATTTCCAGACAGGGCACCTCGGATCAGCGCAGGTTCATGATGACTTTAACGCCCAGCGACGATGCATGAAAAATCTGGTTGCAGTGTCAGAAAACTTCACTGCATGGGGTGTTGCATAGTTTCTCTAGCCTTGATGCATCGAGCTCCCAGCCGCGATGCAGGTGAAGCATCGATTTTAGCTGCAAATCAGGTGGCACCACGTTTTTCAGTAGTGTTGCAGGTGGTGCATGGATTTCATTCTGTGGTCTGCTGACTTCACACCTCAAGGGCCCAGAAAAGTGCAGGGCACCACTTGGCAGGGCAGGAGTCTCAGCAGAGAGTCCAGGTGCTGGCAGAGGAAGTAATTGAGACTTCAAAACAGGTGGCAAGCTCACTTAAAGCCCTTGGAGATTCTTCACAGGCAGGAATATATCACAAAGTCCAGTCTTTATCCTCTTCCAAGCAGCAACGGCAGGCCCACCCAGCATAACACATTGCAAAGGAGCAGTACTTCTCCTCCAGCTCTTCAGTTCTTCCGCTTGGCAAAGGTTTCTCTTGATTCCAAAGGTAATCTAAAAATCTGTGGTTTTGGGTCCACTACTTATACCCCTTTCTGCCTTTGAAGTGGGCAAACTTCAAAGGAAAGTCTGTTTACAGGATTCTGCCTTGCCCAGCCCAGACCCCAGACACACAACATGGGGTTGGAGACTGCATTGTGTGAGGGCAGGCACAGCCCATCAGGTGTAAGTGACCACTCCTCGCTCCACTCCAGCCCAGACGGTTCATCAGGACATGCAGGCCAAACCCCAGCTACGTTTGTCACACTGTCTAGAGGGGATTCACAAACAGAAACCACAAAAAGGCAGAGCCACAGAATGGTTTAAGCAAGAAAATGCCCACTTTCTAAAAGTGGCATTTCCGAAATGACAATTTAAAAACCGACTTTACCAAAAGATGTATTTTTAAATTGTGATCTCTGAAACACCAAACTCCACTTTTCTTACTGCTCCCAAAGGGAAATTGCACTTAAAAGTTATTTAAAGGCAACCCCCATGTTAATCTATGAGAGATAGGCCGTGCAACAGTAAACATTTAATATTGCAGTATTTCACTGTTAGGACATGTAAAACACACCATTACCTGCCCCACCTTTAACATACACTGCAACCTGCCCATGTATCTATCTAGGGCCTACCATAGGGGCGCCTTACATGTTTAAAAAAAAAAAAAAAAAGGGAAGGTTTGGGTCTGGCAAGTGGGTACACTTTCCATGTCGAATTGGCAGTTTAAAACTGCACACACAAACACTCCAGTGGCATTTTTACAGGGCTACTCATTACTCATGTTGGTGGCACAGCCAGTGCTGCAGGCCCACTAGTAGCATTTGATTTACAGGCCGTGAACAACTCTAGTGCACTATACTAGGGACTTACTAGTAAATCAAATGTGCCAGTCATGGAAGAGACAATTACACATATAATTTACGTAGGGAGCACTAGCACTTTAGCAGTGGTCAGCAGTTGTAAAGGGCACAGAATACCAAAAACAGAGTCCAACACAAAGTCAAAACATGGGAAGCAGAGGTAAAAAGATAGGGGAGACCACACCAAGGATGGCAGGTCTAACATTCTCCTTTTCCTAGTCATTTTAGATCACATGCTCACTATGATTTGGTTATTATTTGTATTTATGATTCTTGTAAAAGTGCATTCAGCCCAGTGGTATCAAAGCGCTAAAAACAGTCAAGTAGGCCGAAGCTATTCCAAGATCTAGGGAAAAAATAGCCAAGTCTTGAGTTGCTTATGAAATGGTAGAAAAGATGAGATTCCTCTGATCTCAATTGGAAGAGAATTCCATAACTTACCAGCAGCTATTGAGAAAGCCCTATTCCCCCATTTTACTTATTTTGCTACTTGGGCTCCTCTCCATTTTAAGACTTAGGGGGTCTTTTTGACCCTGACGGTCGTGGTAATGTGGCAGTGGTACCGCCAACAGGCTGGCAGTACATACCGCCACATTAGGACTTTGGCAGGTTGGCTGCAGCCAACCTGCCAATGTACCACTCGGACCACCATGCTGCTATTATACTGCCTCAGGCATTTTGACCCTGCCTACCGCCATGGTTTTCGTGGTGTTCGTAACACCACGAAAACCATGGCGGTAGGCCATATCAGTGACACCGAATTCCTTCCCTGTCACATGATAGGAGTCCCCCACAACAACTCCCCAGATGTTCCCCACCCCCCTCCATCCACGCTCCACCCTTCCAATCCCCCACTCCCTCTACACACACACACACACACACGCCAGTGCAGCTTCCTCATGCCCTCCTTAATAGAAGAGAACTTGGATAATCAGAGCACCAGCCAGGCGGCTGAGTTTTGAACAAGTTGAAGCTTGTTCAAAGATAGTTGGTTAATATTCAGGTATAGGGCATAACAGAAGTCCAATCTGGACGCAAGAGCCAGAGTTACCATCACTCTGGGTTCCTGTCTGATAAATGGCAGGACTTTCTTTAGAATTTGAATTAGCCTGGAACATGTGTCAGTAACTTTATTTACCAGAGCATCAAAAGTTAATGCTGAGTCGCAAATAATCCCGAGATTCCTGACCTCTGGTGTTGGTAAAGGTAATGTACGCAAGTCTCGGGTCACGAGTTATGATTCCAAATGGTGGTATTCGCACCAAAGACTAACTTCGGTTTTGTCCCATTCATTTTTAACCAGTTTTGGTGCATCTACTTTTTGACTTCTCTCATACAGGTTTGAATGTTGTCTTCTTGAATGGTAACAATAGTTTGGCTGTCATCAGCATATGAGGACACATGGAAGTCAAAAGGCCGAATCAGTTTGGACAGAGGGACAACTTACAGACTAGAGGGTCAGACTTAAAGATAATCCCTGGGGAACCCCACAGGGGATCTGGTAAGGGGCTGAGCAGAAGTCCACGCACTTGACTAACTATTCTCTCTTGGAGAAACATCACCAGAATACTCAAAGCTGAGCTCCTCAAACCTACCTGGTATAGTCGGTGTATCAGTTTTTGGGGTGAGACTGTGTCAAATGCAGCTGACAGATTTAGTAGGATTAGAATAGTGCCCCCTTCCTGATCCATCTTTTTCTTATAATATCTGTGGTGGCCAGTAGGGCGGACTCCGTACTATTATGTTTCTTCCGGAATCCAGGTTGGGAGACATCCAATTGATCATGTGCCAGCAGAAAGCTAATGATTTTTGGGACAAATAGCATGACTTGCACATTTTATAGCACTTTTATATCTCCCCAGGTTTCTCCGAGTTTCGTTCTTAAGCTCGTTATACCTTGGGGCTGAAACATTTTTCCCAGATTTAGGTTTGAATTCCCTCAAAGGGGCCACCATATTGATTGCTTATCTAACCCAGGAGTCAAAGACTTCCACTCGCGGTCCAAGACTTCGCTCAAGCTTCACCAGACATCTCTCTAAGCTAGGGTGAAATCCCCTTTCTCAATACGCTTCCGGTTGTATACTGGGAGTAGTGAGAGTCTTCTTGGATTCCTTTCTTCTCTTATATTTTACTTTAAAAGGGATCCTTCTATAATCTGTCCAATCCAGCTGCCTGCACTTTCCTACTGAGATAAATTCTTCAGTGGAGAAAATGCCATCCAGTATATGGCTGCCAGTAAGAGTATTTGAGGTAACCTCTTATACCAACTCAACAATGTGAAGTTGGAACTTCCACTGTACCATAAATGCATTGTATGCTATGTTACTGCTAAAAGGGCCATATAACCTCCTCCCAATTGTGATGGAGCTTCGCACCTGACACAATCATGAATTGTGGACAGTTTGGTACAACTGTCCATCATAACGGACAAAATCAAGATACATCTTTTTTAGGTAGTCATGTATCTGCTCAAAACACTCCTTCGGTAGTTATCAGAAATCTAGTGGTAACATTTTGCACAAAACAAACAAAACACATACACCTTGTGCAAAACCTACATGTTCCAGAGGTTTTTTGTGCTTTGGACGTGTGCCAACCTTTAGGTTGATCGATAATTTGTTGCTGTAACCGAAAAAAGTTATCTAACGATAAGAACTCAAAAATAACCTATCATCTTTATGCAGCTGTTGGGCTCTCCAACTGCCCATGAAGCTCAGGATAGGTGAATGCAAGTATGAGGGCCATTGGGGGTGAGGAAGGGTGCAGCACAAATTTTACATTTCACACATTTCAACATTTGGCTGTATTTTACACTTATTAAACTGTTTCTACTGGCCACTAGAAGTTCAGGACATGCAGTTTGTAAAGGGAAAATTTCTAAGTGTGAGTAAATTGAAAAGAACAGTTACTTGAATCATCAAGGTACATTTTCATTTCAATTTACAGAAATTTAAAAACATTGTTAAACATCTTGTTCACAGCCAAATTAGTGAGGTGACTTCACTGAAATCACATCACTTTACTCTGGCTCTTAGGGGCATATTTATGAAAAATCACACACAACTGCACTAGCGCAGTTGTGCGTCATTTTTTTAACACAAGCTAGCATAATTTCTTAGCACCACCCATGCACCATATTTACAAAAGGATCTAGGATGGCGCTAAGGAATGGTTAGCGTTCAAAATAATGATGCTAACATCTGCAACATGCCACAACAAAAGATGACGCTAATGCTGCAAAAGTGGCGCTAAGGGGTTAGTGGGATTTTTTCCACATTTGCATCAAAACAAAATGCACAAGCAGGAAAGAGTGCAATTGCAAGAGAAGATGGAACCAACAGGCCAGGAGAGACCCCAGGGAGACCTCAATCACTCAAGAACCAGCCAGGAGGGTCCAGAAAAGTCCCAGGAGAAGGTAAAGAGAAAGCAAAAGTGTCACTTTAGCAAGGAGGAGCATGACATCTGGTCAGAGATGTGGTGAGCACCAACAACAGCTCTTTGTCACCTCCAAAATGCAAGTTGGTAGGAGAAACGTAATATGGCAGCAAATAGTGGACAAAATAAACAGCGTCACAGAGGTGAAGAGGACTGTGACTGAGTGTAAGAAGCGCTGGCATGATTGCAAGCGCAGGACTAAGGAGAAACTTGGCAGAACAGACTGGAGGTGTAAGTCCTGCACCACAGGAGAACCTGGATGAGCTAGAGGAGATAGTTGCAGAAGTCATCCTGGAGGCGCTGGTCACTGGGATTGCAGGACAGCTCAGCGCAGACTACCAAGAATCACCACAAATTCAGGGTAAGTTGCAGGGGGGATATCCGGAAGTCCACTAATGGCAGAAGAGAGGCACATAGGACACACTCAATGCATACTGAAGGGTTGCATCACAATACATAGGCCCTGAATCAAGATGCACCATAGCCACACATGTACTGATGCCTTGGTTGTGATATGCACTTCAACATATACACAGCGTTAACACACGCCACTCACTATGGCTACACTCCACCATGTAAATTTGCACCACATTGCCTGGTTGGCATGTGCAAATAGTGTGGCTGTGCCATTACAACACCCATTGCATATTGTCAAAGCCCCTGTACTAACACAGACAGAGACTAGGACAGAAGTCATTACCACCCCAGGTGTGGTGTCAGGCTGGTGTCTCTGGCCAAAATGCTTCCCTTCCTCATTTTCACATTGCCTTAACTCATGTGTGCTGCATTTTGCAGCACACAATGAAATGCCATCTCAGCAAAAATAGCTTGTACATGTGGAGGAAGGGACACCTGTCTTCACATGAAGAAATCATCCCTTCAAGGAAGGCACCCTGTCATCAAGCTGCAACAATGTCTGTGTTGGTACAGGGAGAACAAATCTGTGCAGGTGCATGAGGAATTGCAAGGCTGTGCTGTATGGAAGTAAATATGGCACATCCATGTCTATCTAAACTGCTGCAGTGTACTGCAACACATATTGCAGCTGCCCTGCCATGCCTCATGAGAAAAAAATCTGCCCTGAATCTTGCAACCTGTGGAACACAACCCATACTGGGTGAACCCACGACAACTCAGACATATGCACCATATGGTAATGGACACAAAATAAAATACATTCAACACATTGTGCATGTATGTGAGCATCGTGTGCAGCTGTACAAGTATCTGCAATCTCACAATCTGACAAGATACAGGCCTAGATCAAACAGGAAATGGTGCCTGCTGCAGTGCCAAATTAGGCAGCATCACGCACCGTCAGTTTCAAAATGCAGGGAAGCACCATATAAATAGGGATATATTGCATATCTTTGTACACTCCTGCACAAGTGGAAATTAATTGTTGCGCGCCAACACAGCCACCCTTGGACCATAGTGCAAGGATGGCTGCATTGAGGCAGAGATTGTTTTTGTAGAGTAAGGGACACCTTTCTGCACAACAACAAACTCAAAGGGCAATTTGCCTTGCAGCACACATAGTAAAAGCACAAAATCCAGTAGAAATATGAGCATTACTCCAAGATTTTGCAATGCTAAATCCACCCCTGGGCTGGATCAGCATCCGGTATACAAATAGCCCAAAATCTGAGGCAGTGTCAAAACACAATGGGTGTAGCTGTGGTACACTGCACACACCTTCCACACAAAGTGCTGGTGTGAAGAGGCCATATATGCAAGGTGGCTTCAAGGCACAAAAAGTGGCTTCTTACTACCTTGTACATACGGGGCAGGGCATTGCACCACCTGAGCCTAATCAAGTGACTCAGGTGGCTCCTGGGGCACCTACTTATGCCCCAAAATGCCTAGTGAGCTTCAATCATGTGATACACAATGTTATACATTAGTACAACCACAACCTTGGGTCAGTAACATGTCACTGAGCCTCCAGTGGAAAATAAATGATGCCCAAGTCAAGAGTCAAAACAATTGAATATTGATTTTACATTCTCATTGCAGAGGATGATGGCTTAACCTACTGCCAACTTGCCTGTCCTGGATTTTGCAGATGACATGGATGACCAGCTGTCAACCATTAATGAACAGACTCCAGGATTCCCTAGGATCACTCCAGACACCACCTCCAGTAGCAGGGAGGACACAGCATTGAGGGGTCTTCACATGTAACACCCAGCTACCTTCACGCTACCAGCCAGTATTCACACAGCCTTGGACTCCGAGGACCAAGAGATCAGCTTTCACAGGACAGTGGTAGGAGTCTTGTGGAAGCTGGCCAAGCAGGTGGGGGGTGGATGGAGCCGATGGAAGGCAGCCTAGATGGAGTGCGCACGTGCCCCAGTCAAAATAAGGTAAACTCAGCCATCAGAGACACCCACTAGGTGGACTCCAGCAGTCTCTTGCTGACATAGGTGCTGTCATGAAACAGAGTCTACAACAATTGCCCTCCCAGGCTGGCAGCAGCATAACAGACAACAGGCTGTGGGCTATGCACAACACCCTGGAGTCCACACAGCAGGAACTGGCCTCTCTCAGGGAAACATGGCTGCCCACCACTGTGATGTTGCTGCGGTGTTGAAAAATCAGCAGCTCCTCCTTGCTGCAGTGATGCCTTATGTGTTGCCAACAAATGGCATGCTGCCAGGACCTTTGACTCCATATCTCTATCCCCTGAAGTGTGTGTCTCTCTACCTCTACAACTGTAGAAGCCATGGCACAGGAGGGTCCACACACAGGATGAAGATGTGGAAGGAATACATTTCACAAGGAAAAGCACCAGGTAGCACAAGTCAGTGCCACATGGACAGTTTCTCATTAGTTCTGGTCTTAAGATCATGCCAGTGTTGTGACAGTAGGAAATTTGCCCTTTTCACCTAACCACTGTTGTCTTTTATACCAATTGGCATCTTTTAAACTCCTCACTAATGCACACTACTCCTAACAATGTCGCATGACATGTCCCTCAATCCTGGACTCGATTGTGCTACATATGGCTAACGTTCACTCACGGGGTCTGTAACCTGGACGTTCTATAGAATTCACAAATACAATTGCACCTGTAAATAAAGCACCTTGTACACATGTAGCATTTTTACATTTAATGTGATCCATCTATTAAGCTACAAGATAGCATTGTATCAATCTATGTCAATGTGTATTGAATATCAGCACAAGAGTGCAAGACTGTCAGACACAAAGCCACACACTAGGATCCTAACATGAGAAAGGTGAATGATGGTGTTGTCAGCTACAACCAACTCACTGAGTAATCTAGATAAATTTTGAACAGAACCTTTGAAGTGGACCTATGGCACGTATGGCTCTGAACCAAGTCAATGGTAATTTACTCAGATTAGAGTACCAGTACAACTTATTTGTGGGGTGTAGAAGAAGCACACCTTATCGGTGATGGCAACCTGTCAGTGTTGCATGACAGTTTCAAATTTGACTGTTGTCAGATGTGCCACACTTGCCAAATGAAATTGCAGGACCCTATCAATGACAGATAAAGTATCATATTTACCTGTCCAAGATAAAGGGTATATATACACATTGTGAATGGCTGGAACACTGGATGAAAAATGTATGCATTAGTAGACGGTATGTAGCAGCCAATCTGACAGCTCTTTGGTCATAGGGGATGCACATGTTAAACCTGAGAAATCAGTACAGTAAGCATACCCTAGGCCATTTCCCCAACTTTGCCAGTGCACTCATGAGAACCCCCAGACACTCAATCAACTTACAAAATGATTAGGCTACGAAAAAAAACAGGATTTATTGTAAAACCATACACATAGGACTAACCTAAAAACGACATTATGCTAAACTAACCTATACTAACTTAACTAACAATGACACCTATCTAACCTATTCTAAACGTATCTTACACATGTAACACCCCCCTCAAGAGACAATATACACATAGGACAACATAAACTAGGACTAAACATGTACTAACCTAACCCATGGCATAAACAAATATATATATATATATATATATATATATTTTATACACAAATACCCAAGCATGACCCCGGAACCCAACCCCCACCAATAAAAAAAATGAACAAACAACCCCCCCCCCACTATACTAAACCTAACATATGCCTACACTAACATAATACTACCCATCTAAACAAGGTAAAACAGTAAAAGGGAGGAAAAGGAGATGGGAGGTTGTAGAACAATATAAGTTCATTTATTTCTTCAGTTTTTTAAATTAATCGCAACATCCTCTGGTTCCCAGTACTCTCCTCCTCCAATTTTTGAAGTCTGGCTAAAATCTTGGCCATGTCCCGTCTCATGTCTGGTTCAAATTGGCTAGCAACAACTGTAGCAGGTAGCTGAACTGGTGCCTGGCTCCTGGCTGGTGTAGCAGCTGTGGAGGGCCTTGGACTGGCTGTGGCCCCCTGCACCCCTAATGTTTTTCCTACAGTGTCCTTGTGTGGCTGTGGCTGTGGCTGTGGCTGCTGTGGAGGTCCATCTGCAAACACCCGCCATTCCCTGGATGCCTTCTCACTGTGGAACCTCCTTCCATTCAGCAGTATACTACTTCCACCTCCATTATGTTGTGGTAGTGTTCGGCTCTTATGAAAAGCATGCCTTTGGTCTGGTTCATATTGGCAGTGGAAATAAGAGGAGAAACAAGCATCAGTTACAGTATGGGATGGAGGTTGTACAGACATTATGTACATTGCAACTACGCATAACACATTCCTCAACTTACTCCTCATCTATGACTATTTACTACCAGCCATCTAAAGTATCATGTACATGTCACTGGGATGTCGGCTATCCATTGTTAACCAACAGGGCCCAGAGCTGATTGGACAAAATTGTCCATGATCAACTTTAGTGTGGTAAAACTTGTAATGATCACGTCCCCAAACAAGTCTGGATTTCCAGTGTGCCTGTGCATAAGGGTGGCTGTGTATGCAATCCATAACCTCGGCACCCCTGGTGAAACATCCAGGCTTGCCAAGTTATCATGGATGCAAAGTGTTGGGCCATATGATAGGGGGTCTGGTAACTTCCCAATGGCTATTCTAAGGTTTGGAAAATCTTCATGTGTCCTGGTGTAAGACGTGGCCTGAGCATATGTTACAAGGGGACATGCCATTGCCCATGATGTGCCCACATGTACAACTGAGGCAATGTCCCCAGAAGGTTTGGCCAAAGCCTGACCTGCCCATCCAATTTGTCTTCACATTAAAGAACTGAAGCCACTTATCCTGTGCTATGTTGTGCTAACTGTGTTAAACGACACACATGGTGGCTGTATGGGTGCCTTTAGGCCCACAGTGAGTTAGAGTCCGCACTGGGTGCTGCAACAGTATTGTGATACATTGTACATCATTTGCACACACATATCAGACATCAAAGTACCAGGTACGCACACAGTATTCACATCATATGGATATGTGATTTTTTGCGTACTCGCAACCCGGAGGACGATTCAATTTGACACACAGGATACATTTATAATTGGTGTGACACTCATGCTTTGTATGCAGATCTACGGAGTAATAGAGAGGTGAAGTTGTGACTTGTCATCTGTTACAAATCAAAATAACATTTCTCTTGAACTACATAATATGATGTAAGGCAAGATACAGATGAGGATAAATTAATATATAAAGAGGACCATTGGAGAGCCTGTGAAAGCCCTGAGTAACTCGTGGGGTGACACCCCCAGATGAAACAAGTGTTGGCTTTGCCTGGAGTGATGTATACATAAAGAAATAAAGAAGACTCTTGAGAACTGCATTTGGGACTGGACATCATATCAATTGATATATGAGAAGACATGTGCATTGTTTATTAATATGTATGTATTTAACAATCATTTTGATTGTTTTATTTAAGGTATAATAGGGAGGGTTTGATAAACAACGGTAAGGGTCCAGTTTGTTGCTCCCTGTGAAAATTCCAATTCTAGTAAAGTTAGATAAACGTGGGAGCTTGAAACCGGGGGAAATGGACCCTAGTCCCCCATTTATAAAGTCACCTTAATTATAAGAGGTAAGTTCCCACTCAAGTTTCCAATAGATTATAAGGCATCCAATTGACAATTATACAATAATATTCCTTAATAAATTAGAAGGGTTCTCAGAGACCTTTAGTCCAACTTGAAGTTTACTTAAGCAGTTATAAATGTCTTCATACAAAAAAGTGAAACATAGAGCAAAGAGAACACTCAGCCAACACATGTTTCGCCCTATGGGGTGCATTTACCAGGGCTCTCAAGGCATGATTGTAGTTCAATTTCTGCTAGTAACAATGTTCATAGTATTAAAGAATTAATAATCAATCCGTTTAGTAACCGCTAAAGTAGCAGAACGGGAAAATACAATTGGGCGCGTCCGCCACCATCTTGCGTTTCGCCCTGGTGAATGCACCCCATAGGTCGAAACACGTGTTGGCTGAGTGTTCTTTGCTCTACACTTCACTTTTTTGTAAGAAGACATTTATAAAACTGCTTAAATAAACTTCAAGTTGGACTAAAGGTCTCGGAGAATCCTTCTGATTTAAGGAATATTATTGTATAATTGGCAATTGGATGCCTTATAATCTATTGGAAACTTGAGTGGGAGCTTACCTCTTATAATAATAGGGAGGGTACCTTATATGTGCACAGTCTGCGGATTTGAGGCATTAATGGTTATATGTATTAAATATTTTCAGTAGGAGAGACCCTTATCTCCTTGTTACCCCCCAGTGTTATTCTATGAAGCATATGTGATGTGAACTACATCACTCACAGGTATCATGTTGGGAGGACTTTGTTGTGAAAACTGCTGAGATCTGGCGTGGGATGAATCAGACTTTTCACACAACCCCAAGATGACACTTACTGGCTGCATTGGGTCTTCAAATCGGGCCTTCTCACCTACAGTGTAGGGTGGAGGTCCACCTGCAAGACATGAATGAAAACATTGTACTTATCAGTTAATGGACGACATTGTTCACTGTTAACTTGTTAGGCTGAGCAGGCAAATCATCCTAGTGGTAGATCAGAGCAACTGACAAACATCTATGATCAGTCAATCACACTTAGGGGGTGATTCTGACCCCGGCGGTCTTAGACCGCCGGGGCCAGGGTCGGCGGGAGCACCGCCGACAGGCCGGCGGTGCCCCGCAGGGCATTCTGACCGCGGCGCTTTGGCCGCGGTCAGTGCAGGAAAACCGGCGGTCTCCCGCCGGTTTTCCGCTGCCCCTAAGAATCCTCCAAGGCGGCGCAGCTCGCTACGCCGCCTTGGGGATTCTGACACCCCCTACCGCCATCCTGTTCCTGGCGGTTCGCCCGCCAGGAACAGGATGGCGGTAGGGGGTGTCGCGGGGCCCCTGGGGGCCCCTGCCGTGCCCATGCCAATGGCATGGGCACTGCAGGAGCCCCCGTAAGAGGGCCCCGCTTGTATTTCACTGTCTGCATTGCAGACAGTGAAATACGCGACGGGTGCAGTAGCACCCGTCGCACCTTCCCACTCCGCCGGCTCGATTACAAGCCGGCTTCATGGTGGGAAGGTCGTTTTCCCCTGGGCTGGCGGGCGGCCTTTTGAAGGCCGCCCGCCAGCCCAGGGGAAAACTCAAAATGCCCGCCGCGGTCTTCCGACCGCGATACGGTATTTTGGCGGCTCCCGCCGGGCGCGCGGTGACCGCGCCCGGCGGGAGTCAGAATGACCCCCTTAGTCTCAGATAATGTAGACTAACACACAAACCAACCATCACTGTCCCTCACACTCCTGTGGTGCTTCTCACTGCATCATTTATACATTACATTGTCATGCAGGTGATTGGTAGCTCTACACCTCCATGACCATATGGGACTATCACACTCTATACTGCATCTGAGAGGCATGCAATAGTTGCAGTGTGTTGGACCTGGCCCCTTTGTAGGGTCATCCCCAAACTTTTTGCCTCCTTCCTCCTATTTCTTCTGACCTCTTGTTGTTTGCTATAGGACTCAGAGCACTTTATCACTGCTGAGCAGTGCTAACGTGCAGGTGTTCTCCCTTCTAAATTGATATGATTGGCTTACACCTAATTGGCACATTTAATTTACCTGTAAGTCACTTGTACGGTGGCATCCCTATACCAAGGGCTTGTAAATTAAGTTCTACTAGTGAGCCTGCAGCACTGCTTGCACCACCCACAGAAGTAGCCTTTCAAACATGTTGCAGTCCTGCTAGCACAGGGCCTGCATGCACAGTTTACTGAGACAGGGACCTGGCATCTAAATTTACTTGCCAGGCCCAGATCATCCCTTTTACCACATGTAAGTCACTACTAAGGTTGGCCCTAGATAGCCCTTTGGGCAGGATGCCAGGTATGTAAAATCAGGACATGTGCCTGATTGTGTGGCCTGTCCTGGCAGGTACAACGTCTATTTGGTTTCTCACTGCTGTGTTGCCTTTCTCATAGGAATGCAATGGAAATGCCCTGCCTTATGACTAGGGAGTATTGCCTGATTTATGAGGGGTAGCATAGGCATGTTTGCAATGGTTGTAATGATAGAGAGAAATGCTGCTTTCTGGTGTAGGTGGGTTTTTACTACCATTATAGAAATGGCACTTCTAGAAAGTAAGCATTTCTCTGTGCTTATGACTCTGGTGTTTTGCAGCTTGACTCCCATCCATGTCTGGGGCAGGGTGACAGCTGGGCTTTGTGCATACTTTTCAGACAGCCTGTACATAGGGATGGTGGAGGTGTCACAGAGGTGCACATGCATTTTGAATGGTCTTCCTGGGCTGAGAGAAGGGGAGGCATACCTGCATTTGTAAAAGCAGTGCCCTGGCCTTACACAAAGGGCTCGTCTACCCCCAACTGATATCTGGAGCCTTTGCTGGAGGAGAGAAGGGACACTTCTAGAACCAGTTATAACTGGTTGAAACCTCATCTACCCCTCTTCTAAATTGTTTTGCAAAACTGAGTATAAGTACAGGGTATTTTCCACATGTAAAATGCACAAGAAACATTCTTGACGTAATGGACAGTCAGTCAAAATACATTATTTGGCAAGATGCCATAAGAGCACAAACCATTTTATACAAATTAAAAGTTAATATATTAAAAAATATGCAAAGCATTGTTTACAAAACATTTCAGAAGCATAACGCAAGTCCAAATCTAATTACACTACCATATCAGCAAATTCATGTCAATTCCTGGTAGCAGTAGCAAGTCTAATAAGATTTAAAACAGAATAATAAATTTGATACCCTTCGATTTTAGCTGATATATAAAAACAGTATAAAATTATTTAAAAATGTTAAAAGTATGCAGGATAAAATGACAGATGCTCACTTCTATCAGAAATCACGAAAGTCATATCAGTTTCCAAATTAAACTATTGTACAACTGTATGAGCAGATTCATATTGTTTCCTGATAGCGATAGCAGAGCTAATAAAATGTAATACAGGATAACAGATTTGAATTTCTGGCAGTTTTTTAACATAAGTCATAACATCCTTTTGAACATAACTCATTGCATCCTTGTACTGTATGAACTTTAATTTACATAAAAAGGGGCAATATAAAAGCATATCTAAGAGTAGTATAAAATGTACAAAAAAGGAAAAAGTGACATGTGCTCTGCTTAGATCTTGCATCGCAGGGACAAGGTGGAAGCTCTTTTTGCCAAATACATTGTTTAGGGAAGGCCACTCTATAATGAATTAAGTTTAACCTGAATGAGGTTAGAAAGGAGCATATTAATGACTCAAGAACCAGGTTAAATAGGGTTCCATAGTAGCCACGGTTGAAATCCGGACATATGGTTCAAATGTTTTCAATTTCAGGGCACTATAAAATCTAAGGCTCAGGGTATAATCATTATGCCATTGTTTCACCATCTCCTTTGCATTTATTGACAAAGGCTCTGGGTCTGTACACATATTCCCAACCCCCAAATTTTGAAAAGATGTTTGCAAATATGAGAGACAAGGGATTCTATTTGATTTGACCAATTGTAAGCAATCAGTCATACAATCTTGGACCAAGCTAGCCACAGGGTTTCTCCACCATCTAAGCCACAGCAGTAGTAGGCAACAGCAATCAAATCCTCTATATATCGTAAACCCAGGTCCTCATGGCAAATTATATTTGCTGCATTCTTGGGTACCAACAGTAGTCTGTGGGCAAAGTTGTTCTCAACACGTTGAAGCAAGTCTACTTTAACGTAACCCCACAAACCCGCCCCACATGTAGCTGCTGATACACACTTGGAATTATAGAGCGTAACAATGAGATGTTGGTCTGTAGCCCAATTTACGGGTGAAGCGAAATATCGCTTCTATATTTCTCACCAGTTGCTGGGTCTTACATTTGAAATGGGAGTTCCATAACAGAGGAACTCACATGCATACCTAAACAAAAGTCTTTCACCTTGTTAATAATTCCTCCACTGTGAATTGTTTAGACCTTGTATTTCGGGGGCCACACGTCATTACGTACATCTTTGAGAAATTTACTTTCAAATCAAGGTCCTGCATGAAAGTTACAAAAGATCCAACAGGCCTTGAAGACCGTTAGCTGTTGGTGCAATTAACACAGCATCGTCTGCGTATAGTAAAACTGGGAGCTGTCTGTCCCATCTTAGGGAAATCCTTCCAATATTTTATTAAAAAGTCATAGAGCCCCCTGATATTTATCAAAAATAAAAATGAGGCTAAAATACAGCCTTGCCTTACTCCTAGTCTTGATGGAACGGGGGTGCTCACACCATGCAAGCCAATCTAAACTGAGACCTTTAAGTCTGTATGTAAACGCTTAATTAACTCCAAAGCAATCCCCAAGGTTTCCATAATTTGGCAAAGTTTCCCTCTATTTACCAGATCAAAAGCACTTGAGAGGTCAATAAATTCCATATGAAAGGATTCTTTTTGAGCAATTACATATTTGCTAAGAACGAGAGGCAAATTTTGTGATTTTTCTACTGCGCCTAGGCCAGGCCTAAAGCCATATTGGATTGGGGAGTGAATCTTTGCCTCCGTCACCCAATCCTCCAACTGTGATAGGCTCACACTCCCCAATATCTTAGCTGTGAAATCTAGAAGGGATATTGGCCTATAACAAGTAGGATCTTGTCTAGTACCCTTTTTGAATAGAGGGATAATAATGGCCAACTTCCATGAAGAAGGAATACTACTCTTTACTACACTTCTTAGCACATTTGTGATTAGCAGACCCCAAAGATTTGGCATAGATTTAAAGATGTCTACAGGGACCCCATCTGGTCCGGGTGCCTTTCCTGGCCTTGAACAATTTATTGCTGAAGTGACCTCATGGAGGTCAATGGAAATATCTAGAATGTTCAGATTAAATTCTGCATGTTTCTGCTTGATACTTTCTTCCCCCTCAGTTGGTAAGTCATTTCCAGAATAGAATACCCTCGTAAAATGATTCACCCAAACAGCTTCTGAAACCAAACAATCTTCATCTTTAGTATCGTAATCAGAAAAATACTGTTGATTTACCACCTTCCAAAATGTTGACGTATCCTTCAGTTCAGTGGCTGCCAAAAGCTCTTCCCATGCTTTAGTTCTAATTTCCAATTTCCTCTCTTCTAGCGTTGCTATGTACTGACCCCTTGGCATTTTAACTAGATCACAGGAAAAGGGAATAGTTCTCAGGGCTTTTTTTTTTATTTTTGTGAGCAGCTGTGCTCGCAGAGAAACCATTGGTGTACCACTGTACCCGGAGAAATCCTATCAGTTATCAGTACGACAGAGATGGCATTACTTAAATGTTTATATTCTTGGACTATGAGATCATGGGTTGACTGATGTAACACAAATATTAATGGAGTCTAACTTTGATTTTACAATTTCCCCGATTAAAATCATTTGAATCTACCTTTTCCCATTTCATGCATACACCAGAGTTTTTAATGAATGCAAATTTTCTTCTCACTTTCCAATTCTTTGACACCGGTTTGATGTTATAAGCTAAATAATTGCATTGGGGATTATTATCACTGGCGCAATAGGGTATAATCTTGAAATCAAGAATTAGATGGAAATCTAAAGCGCTAATAAGAATAAAATCAATAATACTCCCTTTGGAATGCACTGTAAATGTGGAGTTTTTTTGGTTTGCAGACACTGTTCCCCTTGCATACACAAGATCAAACTTAGATAAAAGAATGTAAAACTTCAGCATCATTTGAATGAGTAAAGTGGGCTAACATCTCTACCCTCAGTAGGAATGCTACACAGATGTGGCGCTTCCTGATAGCATAGGGACGCATTAAAATCTCCCACCCATACCATGACTAGCTCTTTGTCCTGTAGCCGAGTAGATGAATCAAAATCTATTACATCTCAAGGTTTCTCTTCAGGAGACCACGTGGAATATTATTGTAAAAGTGTATTATCAAAATACCCTTACTTCCCTCAATTAATAGTAAAATAAAATGAGGACCAGATTAAATTTGCCTCCATTTTTGGTAATTGTAATGAAACCAGAGCTAGAAGGCCCCCACTTGCCCTTCCCGCTCTGGAGGTTATTGCTGGTTGATGTAAGGATAAATAGCCGTTGTTAGAAATGGGGTCTTTGGTTGACAGTCCGGTTACCCCCTGTTCAAGCAAGGACCCTCACTCTAGTTAGGATAAAAGAGAATCACCCTCAGCTAACCCCTGCTTACCCCCTTGGTAGCTTGGCAGAGCAGTAGGCTTAACCTCAGAGTGCTGGGCGTAAAGTATTTGTACCAACACACACAGTAACTTAATGAAAACACTACAAAATGACACAACACCAGTTTAGAAAAATAGGAAATATTTATCTAGACAAAACAAGACCAAAACGACAAAAATCCAACATACACAAGTCAAGTTATGATTTTTTAAAGGTTTAAAATAAAAAGAGTCTTTAGGTAGTTGTAACACCACACTAGCGCTGCTAGCGTGAAAATGTACCTGGTTTGCGTCAAAAATAACCCCGCACGGGCGGTGTGCGTCGAAAATAACCCTGCACGGTTATATGCGTCGAAAACAGCTCGGCACGGCGAGGCGCGTCGAAAAAGCCAGCCACGCGACGGTCCGAAAGTCCCGCGGCGCTGGTTGCGATCTCTCAGCCTTCGTCAGCGATGCTGCGCGTCGTTTCTCCTGCTCCGGGCGTCGATTCTCCGGTCGCGTTTCCTGCGGCGTCGTTTCTCAGCTGCGGAGCCGGCGTTGCGTCGTTTTCTCAGCCGCGATCGGATTCGCGTCGATCTTTTCTCCGCACGGCACTCGGTGCGTGTATTTTTGTCCTTAGGCTGCCAGCCTCTCCTTTCAGGGTCCCAGGAACTGGAAGGGCACCACAGAGCAGAGTAGGGGTCTCTCCAGAGACTCCAGGTGCTGGCAGGAAGAAGTCTTTGCTATCCCTGAGACTTCAACAACAGGAGGCAAGCTCTACATCAAGCCCTTGGAGATTTCTTCTTCAAAATGGAAGGCACACAAAGTCCAGTCTTTGCCCTCTTACTCTGGCAGAAGCAGCACTGCAGGAAAGCTCCACAAAGCACAGTCACAGGCAGGGCAGCACTTGTTCCTCAGCGATCAGCTCTTCTCCAGGCAGAGGTTCCTCTTGATTCCAGAAGTGTTTCTAAAGTTTGTAAGTTTGGGTGCCCTTCTTATACCCATTTTAGTCTTTGAAGTCACCTTTCTTCAAAGGGGACTCACACCTTCTTGTGAAATCCTGCCTTGCCCAGGCAAGGCCTCAGACACACACCAGGGGGCTGGAGACAGCATTGTCAGAGGCAGGCACAGTCCTTTCAGATGAGAGTGACCACTCCACCCCTCCCTCCTAGCAGAGATGGCTAATCAGGAAATGCAGATCACACCCCAGCTCCCTTTGTGTCACTGTCTGGTGTGAGGTGAAAAACAACCCAACTGTCAAACTGACCCAGACAGGGAATCCACAAACCAGGCAGAGTCACAGAATGGTTTAAGCAAGATAAATGCTCACTTTCTAAAAGTGGCATTTCCAAACGCACAATCTTAAAATCAACTTTACTAAAAGATGTATTTTTAAATTGTGAGTTCAGGGATCCCAAACTCCACATGTCCATCTACTCTCTAGGGGAATCTACACTTTAATCATATTTAAAGGTAGCCCCCATTTTATCCTATGAGAGAGAGACAGACCTTGCAACAGTGAAAACGAAATTGGCAGTATTTCACTGTCAGGACATATAAACCACATTACTATATGTCCTACCTTATCCATACACTGCACCCTGCCCTTGGGGCTACCTAGGGCCTACCTTAGGGGTGCCTTACATGTAAGAAAAGGGAAGGTTTAGGCCTGGCAAGTGGGTACACTTGCCAAGTCGAATTTACAGTGTAAGAATACACACACAGACACTGCAGTGGCAGGTCTGAGACATGATTACAGAGCTACTTATGTGGGTGGCACAACCAGTGCTGCAGGCCCACTAGTAGCATTTGATTTACAGGCCCTGGCACCTCTAGTGCACCTTACTAGGGACTTACTAGTAAATCAAATATGCCAATCATGGATAAACCACTTACATACAATTTAAACAGGAGAGCATATGCACTTTAGCACTGGTTAGCAGTGGTAAAGTGCTCAGAGTTGAAAAGCCAACAGCAACATGTCAGAAAAAAATAGGAGGCAGGAGGTGAAAAAGACTGGGGATGACCCTGCATAAGCAAAAGTCCAACACGACCCCCTACCAGCCTAAAGCCAGGGGAGAACAATCAATACCTTGATGTACTTCCCTGATTGGGGCGATAGAACAGGGACCCAGGCCCACAACAGCAGGGGCATGTTCCAGTTCTACGCCTTCCTGACTCCAGTTGGATCCCTCTGTCCATACTCTCGGGGCCCACTAAGCTAACCCATGGGGAACCCTTCTCCACATCTACAGACACCATCTGTGCAACACCTAACTTTACTTTGCTCACAGATGTATTGCAATGGGCAGATAGTACCACCAGGGCCAACACAGTGGTGTTGCCCACTCCACCCCCGGGGTGTGACTCTCGTCCTCCCCCCCCCAGGGGCAACTCTGTCCACCAGGACAGCAAGCCACAGTGGCCCCAGACAACTGTCAGGGATGAGAGCCCGACCTCAGGCCTCTCTAACCACTGTGACTGTGGAGAGTGGGGGGTGGTAGCCCCAGGTGCCTGGCACCCTTTGACCACTCTCTCTTCCACCAGGTCAGGGATGACAACCTGACCCTGGTCCTCCCCTCTGGGGCTCTGTAACCTCCCTGCAGAAGCGGCACCCCCAGAGTCAAAAACTGTCAGGGTGCTTGTAGAAGCAGTCCTGCACAATTCTTCCACCAGTGCAGGGATGTTAACCTGCAACTGATCCTCCAACCTGGGGTCTGTACCTTCAGGTTGGACCAGGGCCAGGGGTGAGGCTTCCCTCCCCCTGCCCTCTCCTCTGGGGTCCTGAACCACCCAACTAGGAGTGGCCCCCCCAGAAGACAACATGGTAGGGGCACTGTTAGCAGTAGCCCCTTCCTCCAGGTCAGGGGGGACACCCTTAACCTGGCCTCCCAATCCAGGGTCTGTACCCACAGACTGGATCACTGCCTGGCAAACCAGGACTTCCTGGGGGGCATACCTACCCCCTACCAGGTCAGAGTTTACCCTCTGAACCTGGTCATCCAACCCAGGGTCACCACCCTGCGGTTGAACCACTGCCTGGCACACCAGGACTTCCTTGGGAGCACACTTACCCCCCATCAGGTCAGAGTTTACCCCCTGAACCTGATCATTCAACCCAGAGTCACCACCCTGCGGTTGAACCCTTGCCTGGCACACCAGGACTTCCAGGGGGGCACACTTACCCCCCTCAAGGGACACACTGTCCCGAAGGGCCACACAAGAGTCTGGCTGGCGCAGGTCTCCTGACCTCTGCCCATCTGACAGAGTCTGGATTCCCCCCAACCCAGAAATGGTCTTCCCAAGGTCATTCATGGGGGGCTCTGCTCTCAGAGCTGACCCCTGACCCTCCAGGTTCTCCACTGGGGTCCGCAACCCCCTCTCAACCCTCTGTCTGGACTTCTGCACCCCCTCACTAGGAGTGGTACTGCCAGACACCAGAACTGGTGGGACGCTGGCTACAGCCGCCCCCCCAAGTTCTCCTGACACTGTGGGGTCTCCCTCAACAGATGGCCCTATGGTACAGGCTAGGCTCCCCTCCTGGTGTTCCCGCAGGGAACCCTCCAGGACCTGGGACCGGATCTCGGGCACCTTGGGCCTCAACCCATCCCCATTCCCTCTCCTCTGAGACTGGACATGGGGTCCCTCACCCATCCCACTACACTGGGACCTACCTGGGACACTACAATCCTTCCCTACCTCACCTGGTTGGGAACTACCTAGACCACTCCTCTCAGGAGCACCCCCAAATGCCTCTTCAGACTCTCTGGTACTCACCCAGAAGTCTGCCTCCATTGTAAGCTCCCTGGGGTCAGAGAACTCACACTCCACCTGGTGTTGGCATAGCTCTGGAAAATAAGGACTAGACATATGCTCTCCAGCAATTACATCACTCAGCCCCTCACATGAATTAACCAAAGTACCCTTCACCCAACCATCCAGTGACTCTGCCTTGAAAAAGCACCCCACATCACCCTCCTGAGGCTGGTGAGACAGTACCTGACTGTCCCTGACACTCAACCCACACTCTTCTGGGATGTTTTCACACTCCATAACCAGGACTTCTACCTGGGGGGAACCCCTCTCCCTGTCACTCTCACCTAGAGTCAGTAGAGTGTCCCTCCCACCAGTAGGAATATGACTCCCCATGCCAGTTCCCCAATCCACCTCAGGGACCCTGTGCATCACTGGAGCTACCTCATACCCCTGACCCTCCTGGCGTGTGTTAACTCCCTCCTTCAAGTAGGGCACCACCTCTCTGGGCATGTGCACTTCTGCAGCATCACTGGATATACAATTGTTGCTGCCACCATTCCAGCTGGACTCAGCCCTCATGACTTCCAGCTCTTTCAATTTAAGCTCGTAAGCATAAATCATTTTTTTAATCTCTAAGTTCCTCCTCCTTTCTTCCAACTCCCAATCGAGCTTTTTCAGCTCCCATTGGTACTCCCTCTCTGCCTGTCTGTCCTGTAACTCTTCAGGAGTCAGACCCTTGGGTGACACCCTGCTATCCCTCCTGGGGACCCTCCCCCCAGGCGTAACAGGTTCCTCCACTACACCACTGTGTATCCTCTGCACTTCCCCACCCATATTCTCCTCCTCTGTGTGCCTTCCAGCCTTCTTGATTGTCACCCAGGCCCTCTGTGCCTGTTGCAGCTCCCCCTCCCTGGTGGAGCTCTCAGTGGGACAGTCAAGATCTTTAAGGAACTGTTTCAATTGAGCAACTGAGTACTCCTTCAGTTTCTCTATTTCAAACACAGCTCCAGCTGTTGCATCTCCAGATTGAGACATGATGGTCACAAGTGCAAAGTTCCAAAAGGCAGAAAAAATAATTTCCCAATGAAGTCAAAAGAATCAGTCAAGGGATCAGCAAAATCATGGAAGTAGAATAAAAAGAGTCCTTAAGAGAAAAATCAAAAGATCACCAAACAAGTAGTATGTGGTCACGTAGTGGTCTGAGATCAAAACAGTAGTGTACACTTAATTACTGTATGTCAAGTACAAATACAAGTCCAAATCCCGACCGCTGGTCACCAATGTTAGAAATGGGGTCTTTGGTTGACAGTCCGGTTACCCCCTGTTCAAGCAAGGACCCTCACTCTAGTTAGGATAAAAGAGAATCACCCTCAGCTAACCCCTGCTTACCCCCTTGGTAGCTTGGCAGAGCAGTAGGCTTAACCTCAGAGTGCTGGGCGTAAAGTATTTGTACCAACACACACAGTAACTTAATGAAAACACTACAAAATGACACAACACCAGTTTAGAAAAATAGGAAATATTTATCTAGACAAAACAAGACCAAAACGACAAAAATCCAACATACACAAGTCAAGTTATGATTTTTTAAAGGTTTAAAATAAAAAGAGTCTTTAGGTAGTTGTAACACCACACTAGCGCTGCTAGCGTGAAAATGTACCTGGTTTGCGTCAAAAATAACCCCGCACGGGCGGTGTGCGTCGAAAATAACCCTGCACGGTTATATGCGTCGAAAACAGCTCGGCACGGCGAGGCGCGTCGAAAAAGCCAGCCACGCGACGGTCCGAAAGTCCCGCGGCGCTGGTTGCGATCTCTCAGCCTTCGTCAGCGATGCTGCGCGTCGTTTCTCCTGCTCCGGGCGTCGATTCTCCGGTCGCGTTTCCTGCGGCGTCGTTTCTCAGCTGCGGAGCCGGCGTCGCGTCGTTTTCTCAGCCGCGATCGGATTCGCGTCGATCTTTTCTCCGCACGGCACTCGGTGCGTGTATTTTTGTCCTTAGGCTGCCAGCCTCTCCTTTCAGGGTCCCAGGAACTGGAAGGGCACCACAGAGCAGAGTAGGGGTCTCTCCAGAGACTTCAGGTGCTGGCAGGAAGAAGTCTTTGCTATCCCTGAGACTTCAACAACAGGAGGCAAGCTCTACATCAAGCCCTTGGAGATTTCTTCTTCAAGATGGAAGGCACACAAAGTCCAGTCTTTGCCCTCTTACTCTGGCAGAAGCAGCACTGCAGGAAAGCTCCACAAAGCACAGTCACAGGCAGGGCAGCACTTGTTCCTCAGCGATCAGCTCTTCTCCAGGCAGAGGTTCCTCTTGATTCCAGAAGTGTTTCTAAAGTTTGTAAGTTTGGGTGCCCTTCTTATACCCATTTTAGTCTTTGAAGTCACCTTTCTTCAAAGGGGACTCACACCTTCTTGTGAAATCCTGCCTTGCCCAGGCAAGGCCTCAGACACACACCAGGGGGCTGGAGACAGCATTGTCAGAGGCAGGCACAGTCCTTTCAGATGAGAGTGACCACTCCACCCCTCCCTCCTAGCAGAGATGGCTAATCAGGAAATGCAGATCACACCCCAGCTCCCTTTGTGTCACTGTCTGGTGTGAGGTGAAAAACAACCCAACTGTCAAACTGACCCAGACAGGGAATCCACAAACCAGGCAGAGTCACAGAATGGTTTAAGCAAGAAAATGCTCACTTTCTAAAAGTGGCATTTCCAAACGCACAATCTTAAAATCAACTTTACTAAAAGATGTATTTTTAAATTGTGAGTTCAGGGATCCCAAACTCCACATGTCCATCTACTCTCTAGGGGAATCTACACTTTAATCATATTTAAATGTAGCCCCCATTTTATCCTATGAGAGAGAGACAGACCTTGCAACAGTGAAAACGAAATTGGCAGTATTTCACTGTCAGGACATATAAACCACATTACTATATGTCCTACCTTATCCATACACTGCACCCTGCCCTTGGGGCTACCTAGGGCCTACCTTAGGGGTGCCTTACATGTAAGAAAAGGGAAGGTTTAGGCCTGGCAAGTGGGTACACTTGCCAAGTCGAATTTACAGTGTAAGAATACACACACAGACACTGCAGTGGCAGGTCTGAGACATGATTACAGAGCTACTTATGTGGGTGGCACAACCAGTGCTGCAGGCCCACTAGTAGCATTTGATTTACAGGCCCTGGCACCTCTAGTGCACCTTACTAGGGACTTACTAGTAAATCAAATATGCCAATCATGGATAAACCACTTACATACAATTTAAACAGGAGAGCATATGCACTTTAGCACTGGTTAGCAGTGGTAAAGTGCTCAGAGTTGAAAAGCCAACAGCAACATGTCAGAAAAAAATAGGAGGCAGGAGGCGAAAAAGACTGGGGATGACCCTGCATAAGCAAAAGTCCAACAGCCGTCCAATAAGAATATGTCCTTTGACCAAGGGGGGTCATTGCGGGAGCACCGCCAACAGGCTGGCGGTGCCCCGCAGGGCATTCTGACCGCGGCGGTTTGGCCGCGGTCAGAACAGGAAAACCGGCAGTCTCCCGCCGGTTTTCCGCTGCCCTCAGGAATCCTCCATGGCGGCGCAGCTTGCTGCGCCGCCATGGGGATTCCGACACCCCATACCGCCATCCTATTCCTGGCGGTTCGCCCGCCAGGAACAGGATGGCGGTATGGGGTGTCGTGGGGCCCCCGTAAGAGGGCCCCACAAAGAATTTCAGTGTCTGCTCAGCAGACACTGAAATTCGTGACGGGTGCAACTGCACCCGTCGCACCTTCCCACTCCGCCGGCTCCATTCGGAGCCGGCTTCCTCGTGGGAAGGGGTTTCCCGCTGGGCTGTCGGGCAGCCTTCTGGCGGTCGCCCGCCAGCCCAGCGGGAACCACAGAATCACCGCGGCGGTCTTCGGACCGCGGAGCGGTGTTCTGTCGGGGGAACTCTGGCGGGCGGCCTCCGCCGCCCGCCAGAGTTAGAATGACCCCCCAAGTCTCTTGAAAGCAGATTATATCATATGTAGATATAAATTTCAACCAATCTGGGTTTTTTATTTTAGACCAAAGCCCTGCAATGTTCCAACTCATTAATGTTAAAGGTTTACGTCCTAGTACAGATCCTTTCATTGTAATGAAATGAGCCAAAACACTAGGAAGAGTACCTGTCATAACCACCCTTCCTCTCGTGGATATGTATTGTGGTCTTTGCCTACCTTTAGCCCCTCTGGGTCATTCCTACCATGCCTTTCTATATCTGTAAATCAATCATTCTCATCTGAGGATTTGAGAACCTGAAAGTGATTGAAAGTGGTAATATTTGTATGGACTTGTGACATAACCAACCCTCGATTATGTTTACAATGAACTGCAGTAGAAAATAAAGTAGTCTGGTCGTAAAAGTAACTTAATGGGTACATTTGAATCCCCTCTTTGGTCCTAGCATGGTAATCCAGATCAGCCAACAAACACTTGACTAGACAGGGATTAACAAATTTAATCATGACACAATCACCCTCAGAAACTGATGGACCAACCCATTTCACTCTACGTGCCATAAGAATCTTATTATTTAAGTCCTCTTGATGTTTAGATGTAGTCCTCAACAAAGCAGATTCCTCATTAAGGCTTGAGTGTCTTCATTAGTACAACTGTCCAAGGGGGGCACATTTACTAAGACCAAAACATATGGCGTACATTCGGGAGGTAAGTGCAATGTCTCTTCGCAGTTAATAGAATGGGTAGGAGAGCAGTTCAAACACCCAAGGTGAGCCTCCTTTCGATTGTCCAAAGATAGCTTATGCTCAATATATGGGGATCCAAGACCATCTGAAAGTTGAGCCAGAGATGAACCAATTTTCTTTGGAGGAAGATTAAGTATTGCATTTTCGTTTTTAGACACAGACTCTTGATTATGTGATTTCACAGAATTAGGTGGCCCTGAATTGATAGTATGAGAAAGTGTGCTAATCACATTGGTATGGAAATAGTCCAGTCTTAGTTAAATTTATACGTTCCTCCTCCAAAGCTGCACAAAATGGTTTGAGTATGGAGTCAATTATATGAGTGGGGTCATTTAATATATCTTTCAAAGGCTACCGGTTGTCTGACATTATTTCCCGGTTGTATATAACTTCTCTTTTTAGACCCTGGAGCTCATTTTATATTCTTAGCCCTTCTTTCCTCTTTTTTAAAGGTGGACAATCCACCTGAGAGCAATCAGGAGTTAAATTTATATTTAATTCCTAAGTTTTACTTGAGTCTTGCAGGGATGGAGCACAGATTCCAGGCTGTAAAATTCCTGAGTTAGAATCTTTCAAGGGTGACTGTTCAACTTGCGTAGAATTTATAAAGACAATAGGTTTGAGGGGTGGCCTCTGAGCAGATTTCTGGACAGCCCCAATCTTTTCCTCTACTTGCTCTAATTCAGATTCTACAGCCCCTTTCACAGGTGATAAACAGGAATTAATTGATGTTGGAGTGAAAGAGCCCAGTCCGCCCTCCCCTTTTTGACAGGCACAGACGGCACATCGGAGGTATAGCCCTCGCACATCCTATGGTGGCAAGGTGGCGTTTTCAAGGGGCCTAGGGCCTGGCTCCTCCCCTACAGCAGCGCCTCCTGGCACAGTGCTTGTGGAACCTGGAGTCCTCACCAGGAATGGCAGCAATAAGATTGACAAAAAAAAACAAAAAAAAGATAGTGTCCCTGACCACATCCTCTCCCAATAGATCTTCATTCTCCTCTGCCTTAGCCACATATGTGCGTTGTTCCTCAGGGCCAAGAGAGGTAGCCCAGCCCGGCCTCAATCGGTATTGAACGGGCGCAGACGGGCCCACCCTTTAGCCAGGGTAGTGCCTGTGCCACGGGAGTCAAAAGCGCCATTTAGCACCCCCTGTCACTCTGGGGGCAGCAAAGCAAAAATCAGGCGTCCCGGGTAGTGGGCATCGAAAGCGCTATTTAGCGTGTCCTCTGATGTTCTTGGCACCAGCCCCTGTGACTCTGGGGGCAGCAAAGCAAAAATCAGGCATCCTGTGCCGAGGGAGTCGAAAGTGCTATTTAGCTCATCCTGCGGCATCCTCCGATGTTGGCACCACCCCCTGTGACCCTGGGACAGCAAAGCCAAAAATCAGGTGTCCCCCGGACAGAGAATGCTATTGGAGGGACTCACCAGCGACTGCCATGGACTGCTGCTGCTGTGCTGATCTGTGACCTGCTGGGTCAATAGGAGCAATTGCCACTGACTGTTATCCCCCTTGTGCTGGCCTGTTGTTGGGCCCTGCTATCCTGTGCTTCACTTGTGTCCCCAGAGGCTGGATGCTGTGGCCCCTGCCCTCTGCAACCATAGTCTTCCTAGTGCAAGGACAGACCTGTGTATGAGGCTCCTGTGCTGGGACAGAAGCGCTTGGAGAACGCTCTGTCCTTTGTTTAGCGCCTGGAAAGTGCTTTTCTCTTATTGCTGAGTGAGCTTTAAGCGTGAGTAAATCACTTTTATTTATTTTTTTAAGTTGCATTGCACAAGGAGCGCTGAATCGGGTGTGATGATCACAGAGTGAAGAAATCACCAACGCAGCCTGAATGCCTGCAGCACATTGTGAAATGCGTTACTTGACGTGCCCCCGGGCACAGAAAAAAAACACGAAAACTGGACCAGGTGTGCTCCTGGTGGTGCCTCCCTGGGTGCGGCATACTGAGGAGTGCCCCCAGGACACAAGCAGGCATTCATTCCTGAGCCTGGTGCTGCTGCAGCAGAGTCATGGAGAAGGAGGAAGCCGGCCTCCAGAATGAGGGCAGGTGACGACTGTAGGAGACTGGCCTGGTTTGTAGTGGGTACCTTGGGTACTTACACCTTATACCAGGTCCAGTTATCCCTTATTAGTGAAATGTAGTAGTATTCTAGCAGTTTAGGCTGATAGAGGTAGCTACAGCAGAACAGCTTAGGCTGAACTAGGAGACATGCAAAGCTCCTACAATGCCACTTAGTTATACAGTACTTATACACAAGTAAAGACAATAAGCAGTGTTATCAAAAATAAAGATTTATTTGGGTGACGGGGTACCAAAAATATCTTAGAGACAATACTCCTTCTGGAGGTAAGTATTACACACAATATATACACTAGACACCCACATTAGACAAGTAAATAGTCATAGAACAATGCACACAGTAGGAAATCATATAGAGTGCATTGGGAGTAAATAAGTCTAGGGGCAACACAAACCATATACTAAGAAAGTGGAATGTGAATCACGAAGTGTAGGAGGCTGGCCTGGCTTGTAATGGGTACCAGAGGTACTTACACCTTGTGCCAGGTCCAGTTATCCCTTATTAGTGTAGAAGAGGTGTTTCTAGCAGCTTAGGCTGATAGAAGGTAGCTATGGCAAAGCAGCTTAGGCTGAACTAGGAGACATGTAAAGCTCCTACTATACCACTGGTGTCATATGCACAATATCATAAGAAAACAATACACAGAAGTACTAATAATAAAGGTACTTTATTTTTATGACACTATGCCAAAAGTATCTCAGTGAGTACCCTCAGTATGAGGATAAGTTATATACATACACAAACCAAAATTATGCAGGTAATAGCAAGAAAAGTAATGCAAACAGTGTAGAATTACAATAGATTGCAATAGGAGCACATAGGTATAGGGGCAACACAAACCATATACTCCAAAAGTGGAATGCAAATAACGTATGGACCCCAAACCTATGTGAGCTTGTAGAGGGTCGCTGGGACTGTAAGAAAACAGTGAGGGTTAGAAAAATAGCCCAACCCAAGACCCTGAAAGGTAGTGTAAAGTGCACCTACTGCCCCCAGAGAGCACAGAAGTCGTGATAGGGGGATTCTGCAGGAAGAACAAACACCAGCAATGCAACAGTGGATTTCCAGACCTGAGTACCTGTAAGACAAGGGGACCAAGTCCAATAGTCGCGACAGTGTTGAGTGGGCAGGAGCCCAGGAAATGCCAGCTGAGGGTGCAAGGAAGCTGCCACCTGCTGGAAGGTCTGCAAGAAAGAGGACTAGGAACTTCCCCTTTGGAGGATGGATGTCCCACGTCGCGATGAAGCTTGTAGAGGTGTTCCCATGCAGAAATACTGCAAACAAGCCTTGCTAGCTGCAAGGGTTGCGGTTAGGATTTTTGGGTGCTGCTGTGGCCCAGGAGGGACCAGGATGTCGCCACTTGGAGGAGGAGACAGAGGGGGCACCCAGCAATGTAGGGAGCTCTCACATAAGCAGGCAGCACCCGCAGAAGTACCTGAACAGGCACTTAGAAGAAAAGTGAACCAGAGTCCAACCGAAGTCACAAAAAGGAGTCCCACGATGCCAGAGGACAACTCAGAAGGTTGCGCACTGCAGGTTAAAGTGTCGGAGACCAAGGCTTGGCTGTGCACAAAGGAAATCCTGGAACAGTGCACAGGAGCCGGAGCAGCTACAAATCATGTGGTACCCAGCAATGCAGTCTAGCGTGGGGAGGCAAGGACTTACCTCCACCAAACTTGGACTGAAGAGTCACTGGACTGTGGGAGTCACTTGGACAGAGTTGCTGAGTTCCAGGGACCACGCTCGTCGTGCTGAGAGGGGACCCAGAGGACCGGTGATGCAGTCTTTTGTTGCCTGCGGTTGCAGGGGGGGGGGAAGATTCCATTGACCCACCGGAGATTTCTTCAGAGCTCCTGGTGCAGAGAGGAGGCAGGCTACCCCCAGAGCATGCACCACCTGGAAACCGTCGAGAAAGCCGGCAGGAAGAAGCAATACAAGGTTTCTAGTAGTCTTGCTACTTTGTTGCGGTTTTGCAGGCGTCCTGAGCAGTCAGCAGTCGACCCTTTTGCAGAAGGTGAAGAGGGAGATGCCGAGGAACTCTGATGAGCTCTTGCATTCGTTATCTGGTGAGATCCCCAAAGCAGAGACCCTAAATAGCCAGAAAAGGAGGTTTGGCTACCTAGGAAGAAGGATTGGCTACCAAGAGAGGTAAGAGCCTATCAGAAGGAGCCTCTGACATCACCTGCTGGCACTGGCCACTCACAAGTCCAGTGTGCCACAAACACCTCTGTTTCCAAGATGGCAGAGGTCTGGGACACACTGGAGGAGCTCTGGGCACCTCCACTGGGAGGTGAAGGTCAGGGGAGAGGTCACTCCCCTTTACTTTGTCCAGTTTCACGCCAGAGCAGGGCTGGGGATCCCTAAACTGGTGTAGACTGGCTTATGCAGAGATGGGCACCATCTGTGCCCATCAAAGCATTTCCAGAGGCTGGGGGAGGCTTCTTCTCCCCAGCCCATCACGCCTATTTCCAAAGGGAGAGGGTGTAACACCGTCTGAGGAAAACCTTTGTTCTGCCTTCCTGGGCCAGGGCTGCCTGGACCCCAGGGGGGCAGAAACCTGTCCGAGGGGGTTGGAGGCTGCTGCAGTGCGAACCATGAAAAGGCAGTTTGGCAGTACCTGGGTTCTGTGCTAGAGACCCAGAGGATCATGGAATTGTCCCTCAATGCCAGAATGGCATTGGGGTGACAATTCCATGATCTTAGACATGTTACATGGCTATGTTTGGAGTTACTATTGTGACGCTATACATAGGTAGTGACCTATGTATTGTGCATGCATGTAATGGTGTCCTGAACTCAAAGTCCGGGGAATTTGCCCTGAACGATGTGGGTGCACCTTGGCTAGTGCCAGGGTGCCCACACACTAAGTAACATTGCACCCAACCTTCACCAGGTGAAGGTTAGACATATAGGTGACTTCTAAGTTATATAAGTGCAGTGGTAAATGGCTGTGAAATAACGTGGACATTATTTCACTCAGGCTGCACTGGCAGGCCTGTGTAAGAATTGTCAGAGCTCCCTATGGGTGGCAAAAGAAATGCTGCAGCCCATAGGGATCTCCTGGAACACCAATACCCTGGGTACCTCAGTACCATATACTAGGGAATTATATGGGTGTACCAGTATGCCAATGTGAATTGGTAAATTTAGTCACTAGCCTGTTAGTGACAAATTTGGAAAGCAGAGAGCATAACCACTGAGGTTCTGGTTAGCAGAGCCTCAGTGAGACAGGCATCACACAGGGAGCACGTACATATAGGCCACAAACCTGTGAGCACTGGGCCCTGGCTAGCAGGATACCAGTGAGACAGTGAAAACACCCTGACATCAACTCACAAACAGGCCAAAAGTGGGGGTAACAAGGCTAGAAAGAGGCTGTCTCACTTCTGCGCGCTCTGCTTTTAAATTGGTCTCAGTTGGGTAGTTAATTAATTTACCAATTTCAATTGTCATACTGGACCCCCCCTTAAGTCCCTGGTATATGGTACCTAGGTATCCAAGATCCATATGGGCAGCATTTCTTTTGCCACCCATAGGGAGCTCAGACAAACCCTTGCACAGGCCTGCTATTGCAACCTGCGTGAAAGAATGCACATGTTGTTTCACAGCCATTTTCACTGCACTTAAGTAACTTTTAAGTCACCTATATGTCTAACCTTCACTTGCTGAATATTAGGTGCAAAGTTACTAAGTGTGAGGGTACCCTTGCACTAGCAAAGTTGCCCCACATAGTTCAGGGCCATTTCCCAGGACTTTGAGAGTGTGGGGACACCATTACATGCGTACACTACATACTATATGTAGCTTCACAAAGGTAACTCTGAATATGGCCATGCTATATGTCTAACATGGAATTGTCCCCCTTTCCAAATCTGGTATTGAGGAGCCAATTCCATGCATCATGGGGGCTCCACTATGGACCCTCAGAGGTAGAGGATGACTCCAACCAGGAAGGCTCAGAGGAGCAGAATGACAATCCTGGGAGGGTACTTCCACAGACCTATCTCTCAATAAGCCCCCCCTAGTATAACTGGTAGTGGGAAGGGTTCACACTTAAGTAGGGCTTCCTTCACCCCTAGAGGCCAGGTCACTACAGTGGCCCCCTGTTAGAGATAAGTCTGCCTCTGCACACGTTACCTCTGTTTCAGAGGCTTCACATAATTCTAACCCTGAGGACCAGTCCCTAGATAGGGAACTCAAAGCTGAGGTTAGAGGAGGCCAGACTGAAGCTAATGCAGCAGCAGTTGGCCTTAGACTGGGAACCCCTGGCTGTGGAGAAAGAGAGGCAGAGTTTGGGGTTAGTTCCCAATGGTGGCAGCAGCAGTTTTAGAAATTCTAATGTTAGGGAACCTTCATTTGATTCTAGAAATCTGCACAAAGTTGTCTCTCCTTACAGGGATGGTGATGACATCTATGAGTGGTTTGCTGCACTTGAGGGCCTGTAAAGTTCAGAGGGTCCCTAATGTACAGTGGGCTGCTATCCTTTGGTTATCCTTCTCTGGCAAGGGGAGAGACAGACTACTTATTGTCAGAGAGGAAGTAGAAGATAATTACAAGGTTCCTAACAATGCACTCTTCGATGGTCTGGGCTTAACCACTGAACAGTATAGACTTCAGTTCAGAGAGACGAGAAAGGAGTCATCAGCTGGGCTCACCATTGATAATGTAGTTGGTTGGTCTAGTTAGGGAGACCACTGAGGCTGTTTTAGTCTCTGATGGTGGCATTGACCTAGCCACTTTAGTTGCTTGTCCCCTTAATATGGATAAGTATAAGCAGCTACCCCTAATTAATGGTGTTCAGGTTGAGGCCTACAGGGACACAGGTGCCAGTGTCACAATGGTGATGGAAAAACTGGTTGCCCCTGAGCACCTACTTAGTCACCAGTACCAAGTGACAGATGCCCACAGCAACACTAAGTCACCCCATGGCTGTTGTGAATCTGGACTGGGGGGGGGTACTGGCCCAAATAAAGTTGTGGTAGCCACTGACTTACCTGTAGAATGTCTGCTAGGCAATGATTTGGAGACTTCAGCTGGGGCTGAAGTGGAGTTGGAGGCCCATGCAGCAATGCTGGGCATATCTTTGCTCTTACCAGGGCTCAGGCCAAGAATCAGAGGATACAGAAACTTGGATCCTGGAATAATGGACCAAGTGCTCCCAAAAACTAGGGGTAAGAAGGGCAAACCCTTGTCCACTATCCCTCCCTCCACAGATTCCCCTTATGAGGAAGATGCATTCTCTCCCTGTGCAGAACCTACACCAGAGGAGCTGGAAGTTGATACAGATGAGCTTTTGGGTGCAGGGGGGCCTGCCAGGGAAGAGCTGAGTGTGGCACAGCAAACCTGTCCCACATTGGAGGGCCTCAGACAGCAAGCTGTCAAGCAGCAAAATGGTGGAGTCTCTGATACACACCGTTTATTGGGAGAATAATCTCCTTTATACTAAAGCAAGGGACCCTAAACCTGATGCCACCAGGAGACTGGTCATCCCCCTTCAGTACAGGGAATTCCTCGTAACTCTGGCTCATGACATCCCTTCAGCTGGGCATTTAGGCCAGAGTAAACCATGGGACAGAATTGTTCCACATTTTCACTGGTCCCATATGTCAGACACAAAGGAGTTTTGTCACTCCTGTGTCACCTGTGAAGCCAGTGGCAAGATTGGTGACACCCCAAAGGCCCCCTTGATTCTATTGCTAGTTATTGGGGTGCCCTTTGAAAGGGTAGGGGTTTATATTGTTGGCCTCCTTGCCCCTCCAACAGCTTCTGGAGATGGTGGACCATGCCACAAGGTACCCAGAAGCTATCCCCTTAAGGACCGCTACAGCTCCTGCAGTGGCAAAGGCCCTCCTGGGAATCTTTTCCAGAGTGGGCTTCCCTAAGGAAGTGGTGTCAGAGGTAGTAACGTCATGCCTGCATAGCTAAAAGTAATGTGGAAGGAGTGTGGTGTTACGTACAAGTTCACCACCCCTTATCCACAAACTAATGGGCTGGTTGAGAGGTTTAATACAACTATCAAAGGTATGATTATGGGACTCTGAAAAACTCAGAAGATGAGATGTCCTATTACCATGCCTCTTTTTTGCCTACTTTGAGGTACCCCAAAAAGGAGTGGGCTACAGCCCCTTTGAACTCCTATTTGGTCACCCGGTTAGGGGTCCCATTGCTCTTGTTAAGGAGGATTGGGAACAACCTTTAAGAGCTCCAAATCCGAACATAGTTGACTATGTACTTGGCCTGAGAAGTAGAATGGCGTAGTACATGAAAAAGACCAGAAAAAACCTTCAGGCCAGCCAAGAGCTCCAAAAGCAATGGTTTGACCAGAAATCTGTCCTGACAGAGTACCAATCAGGACAGAAGGTGTGGGTATTGGAGCCTGTGGCCCCAAGAGCACTCCAGGACAAATGGAGTGGACCCCATCTAATTGTTGAAATGAAAGGTTAGGTCATCTACCTGGTGGACCTGGACACTGCCAGAAGCCCCCTTAAGGTGCTTCATGTCAATTGCCTTAAGCCTTACTATGACAGGGCAGACTTAAGCCTGCTCATGGCTACAGATGAGGGACAGGAAGAAGAGTGACCCTCTCCCTGATCTCTTCTCCAGCACTGAAACTGATGGTTTCAGGGAGGTAGTGATTCTGGCAGACTGCCTTACTGCAGACCAGAAGGAAGACTGTAAAAATCTTGATCAGTTTTCTGAACTCTTCTCACTCACACCTGGTACAACTACTTGGTATGAACATACAATTGACACTGGATACAGTTTACCTTTCAAAAGTAAAATTTACAGGCAACCTGACCATGTCAGAGATTGCATAAAAGCTGAAGTTCAGAAAATGTTAGACCTTGGAGTTATTGAGCCTTCGGAAAGTCCTTGGGCTAGCTCAGTGGTGCTTGTCATCAAGCCACATAGCAAAGAAGGAAATAAATGGGGTTTTGTATGGACTATGGGGATCTCAATAAGGTAACCAAAACAGATGCTCACCCTATACCAAGGGCAGATGAGCTAATAGATACACTGGCATCTGCCAAGTATCTAAGCACTTTTGACTTGACTGTAGGGTATTGGCAGATCAAAATGTCAGAGGCTAAATCAAAAACTGCATTTTCTACAATAGGAGGGCATTATTACTTCAGTGATGCCATTTGGTTTGAAACATGCACCTGCCAATTTTCAGAGGCTGGTGAATAGTCCTCCAAGGTTTGGAAGCTTTTTGTGCAGCATATTTGGATGATATTGCTGCCTTTAGCACCACCTGGGATGATCACGTGGTCCACCTCTAGATAGTTTTAGAGGCCCTGAAAAAGTCAGCCCTAATTATAAAGGCTTCAAAGTGCCACATAGGGCATGGGAAAGTGGTTTATCTGGGCCACCTGGTAGGAGGAAAACAGGTTGCACCACTTCAGGGGAAGATTCAGAACATTATGGACTGGGCTCCCCCTACAACTCTGACCCAGGTCAGAGCCTTCTTAGGCCTCAGTGGGTATTACAGGAGGTTCATTAGGAACTATGGCTCCATTGCAGCACCTCTTAATGACCTCACCAGTAACAAAATGCCTAAAAAGGTATTGTGGACAGCAGGCAGTGTGCTCTGCACCTGTCTTAAAGAGCCCAAACTACTCCACAAAATTATTTGTGCACACAGATGCTTCTGAATTAGGGGTAGGGCCTGTACCATCACAGCTGAACTCAGAAGGCCAGGATCAACCTATTGCTTTCATTAGCAGGAGATAGACCCCTAGAGAAAAATGTTTGTCTGCCATAGAGAGGGAGGCTCTTGCTGTGGTCTGGGCACTGAAGAAGCTGAGACCCTACTTGTTTGGAACTCACTTTTTGGTTGAAACAGACCACAAACCTCTTATGATGTGAACAAATGAAAGGTGAAAACCCTAAATTGTTGAGGGGGTCCAACTCCCTACAGGGGGATGGACTATACAGTGGAACATAGACCTGGGAGTACCCACTCCAATGCAGATGGACTCTCCAGATGTTTCCACTTAGACAATGAAGACTCATCTGGATAAGGTTAGCCTTATTGTTCCTCATGGGGGGGGGGGGGTTGAGTAGGAAAGTGCCATCTTCCTTGGCATGTTACCCTCATTTTTACCTGTATGTTTTTGCCTGTCTCACTGGGATCCTGCTGGTCAGGACCCCAGTGCTCATAGTTTATGGCCTAATGTTTGTGTCTGTATAGTGCTTGACTGTCACTGAGGCTTTGCTAGCCAGAACCTCAGTGCTTATGCTCTCTTCTTTTAAATTTGTCACTATCGGCTAGTGACTTCATTTACCAATTTCAGTTAGCACACTGGACCTCCCCCCCTTATAAGTCCCTAAGTATATGGTACCTAGGTACCCAGGGCATAGGGGTTTCAGGAGATACATATGGGCTGCAGCATTTCTTTTGCCACCCATAGGGAGCTCAGACAAACCCTTGCACAGGCCTGCCATTGCAGCCTGCGTGAAATAACGCACATGTTATTTCACATCCATTTTCACTGCAGTTAAGTAACTTTTAAGTCACCTATGACTAACCTTCACTTGCTGAAGGTTAGGTGCAAAGTTACTAAGTGTGAGGGCACCCTTGCACTAGCAAATGTGCCCCCACATAGTTCAGGGCCATTTCCTGGGACTTTGTTAGTGTGGGGACGCCATTACATCCGTGCACTACATATAGGTCAATACCTATATGTAGCTTCAAAATGGTAACTCTGAATATGGCCATGTAACATGTTTAAGATCATGGAATTATCCCCCATTCCAAATATGGTATTGGGGAGCCAATTCCATGCATCCTGGGGGCTCCACTATGGACCCAGTACTGCCAAAACAGCTCAGGCTTGCACTGCAGCTACAGCTGCTGCCACTTCACAGACAGGGTTCTGCCCTCCTGGGGTCTGGGCAGCCCAGTTCCAGGAAGGCAGAACAATATATTTCCTCTGAGAGCAGGGTGTTACACCCTCTCCCTTTGGAAATAGGTGTTACAGGCTGAGAAGGGGTAGCCTCCCTCAGCCTCTGGAAATGCTTTGAAGGGCCCAGATGTGTCCTCCATGCATTAACTAGTCTTCTCTGGTTCAGGGACCCCCTTGCCCCCTGATCTGGCATGAAACTGGACAAAGGGGAGTGACCACTCCCCTGTCCATCACCATCCTAGTTGTGGTGCCCAAAGCTCCTCCAGTGTGTCCCAGACTTCAGCCATCTTGTTTTGCAAGGTGTGGAGGCACTCTGGAGGGCTCTGAGTGGCCAGTGCCAGCAGTTGACGTCAGAGACCCCTCTTGATAGGTCCTTACCTGATGAGGTAGCCAATTCCCCTCTCAGGGCTCTTTAGGGTCTCTCCTGTGGGTTCTCTTCAGAATCTGATTGCAAGTTTCTTTCAGGAATCCTCTGCAACTACTACTTCTTCCTCTGATCTCGAATCAACCGCAGCCTGCTCCAGGAACCACTGTAACAGCAATAAAGTATCCACAAGGGATACTTTTCCTCTGCCACTTCAGCTCCAGCCAGCAACTGCAACAGTTTCCCCAGTGTGCATGCTCTGAGGACTCCCTGCCTTCATCCTGCACCAGAAGGACCAAAGAAATCTGTGGGGTGACTGAGTCACTCCCCTGCTCCAACAGGCACCTTCTAAGATGACCAGTACCCTTGCACTCCTTGCACAGCAACGAGCATGCTCTTAAGGACACAGAGGTTGGACCCCATCGACAGACTGTCCTGAGGTCCTGCTGACAATTTGGAAGAGGTAAGACCTTGCCTTCCCTGAGAGTGACAGTGCCCCTGTGTACTGCGTCTTCTTCACCTCCTGGGGCCTCTGTGCACTATTTGCAAAATTCCTTCGTGCAAACCTGGCTCAGGTCCCCATCACTTCATCCTGCAATGCACAACTCGCTGAGTTGTTCTCCAGCGGTGTGGGACCTTCCTTTGTTGTGCTGCACCAACCATGTGTTGCACCGCCTTTGTCCCCATGTTGTGGGACTCCCGTGGGTGCTGCCTGGCATCCTAAGTGCTCTCTAAAGTGCTGAGCCCCCTCTTCCTCCTTACAGATTTGAGGCCCCCAGGTCCCCTTGGGTCCAGCCAGCTCCATTTTGACGCAAAATGCACTTTTGTCAGAACCAAGGCTTGTTGGTTACTCACACAAAATCAGGTCGGCTTCCACCTTCACATCATGGGACATCCTTTGCATCATGTAGGAACCCGCTGGCATCTTCCTAGGATATATTCGTATTCCTGCAGTCTTCGACTAACCGGTGACTCTTCTTTTGCACCCTCTTCTGGGTTGGCAGGGGCTCCTGTCCTTCCTGGAACGTCTTTTGACTTCTGAACTTGGTCTCCTTCCTTTGCAGGTCTTCAGGTCCAGGAATCCAGCCGTTGTTTGCAGACTTTGTTGGTTACTGCAAAATCCCAATCACAGGGTGTAGTGTGTCCTAGGGAAATTTGCAATACTTTACTCCTAATTTTCTAGTCTCTGGGAGGGGGTAATTTACTTACCTTTACTGTATTCTTACACTCCCAGCGATTCTGCACACACTACACATGTCTAGGGGGGAATTTCTGATTCGCATTCCACTTTTAGTATATGGTTTGTGTTGCCCCTAGACCTATTTTCTCCCTTTGCATCCTATAGCTTTTCCTGTTTACGTTGTTCTATGACTACTTAATTGTCTAATTTTGATGTCTACTGTATATATTGTGTAATTCTTACCTCCAGAAGGAGTATTGTCTCCAAGATATTGTTGGTACTGTCACCCAAATAAATACCGTTATTTTTGGTAATACTGAGTATTGTCTTTGTGTATGAGTACTGTGTAACTATAAGTGGTATTGCATGAGCTTTCCATGTCTCCTAGTTCAGCCTAAGCTGCTCTTCTATAGCTACCTCTATCAGCCTATGCTGCTAGAACACTACTACATTTCACTAATAAGGGAAAACTGGACCTGGTATAAGGTGTAAGTACCCACTACAAACCAGGCCAGCCTCCTACAGTGGGCATCAACGTAATTGGTCCCTTGGACCCCTAAACCACCCTAGGCAACAGGTTTATCCTAGCTTTGGTGGACCATACCACCCGCTACCCAGAGGCAATCCCTCTGAGGACAGTGACTGCGCCGGTGGTGACCAGAGCTCTGATGGGAATATTTACCTGTGTGTGGTTCCCAAAGGAGGTTTGTCTGACAGAGGCACAAACTTCATGTCAGCGTACATGAAGTCCAAGTGGGATGAGTGTGGGGTAACCTACCGGTTTGCCACCCCTCACCATCCTCAATCCAATGGGCTTGGTGAGAGATTCAACAAGACCCTAAAAGGCATGATCACTGGCCTACCTGAGGCCATGAGGCATAAGTGGGATGTCCTCCTGCCATGCCTTCTCTTTGCTTATAGGGAGGTGCCCCAGAGAAGGGTGGGGTTCAGCCCCTTTGAACTTCTCTATGGTCACCCTGTCAGGGGACCACTAAGCATAGTGAGAGGGACTGGAGAAAGCTCCCAAGAAAACTCCCCAGGATGTTGTCAGTTACATGCTGGCCCTCCGCAACCAGACAGCGCTTCTGGAAGCAGGCCAAGAGTAACCTCGAGGCCAATCGAGAGGTGATGGAGTGGTAAGACTGAAATGCCACTCTGGTTGAATTCTCACCTGGCGACAAAGTTTGGGTGATTGTGCCAGTAGAGCCTAGAGCTCTCCAGGATCGCTGGACTGGCCCATTTGAGATCAAGGAGCAGAAGTGGAGGCCACTTACCTAGTGGACATCAAGACCCCTAGACACCCCCTAAGGGTTCTCCACTACAACCGACTAAAGCCTCATTTTGAGAGGTCTGAGGTCAGTATGTTCCTTGTGACAGATGAGGACATGGAAGAGGAGAGTGAGCCTCTCCCCTATCTCCTCTATGCCAAAGACGGTGATGGGTCAATGAAGGGTGTCAATCTCTGACTCTAGATCAGAGAGGAGACTCCTACAAGTTGTTGGAGCATTTCTCTTCCCTGTTCTCCCTCAATACTGGACTCACACACTTGTGTCCATAACATTGACACAGGAGACAGTCCACCTGTGAAGAATAAAATTTACTGGGTGTCCGACAAACTGAGATCCAGTATAAAAGCTGAGGTTTCCAAGATGCTGGCTCTTGGGGTGATAGAGAAGTCCAGCAGTTCCTGGTCCAGCCAAGTGGTGTTGGTTCCCAAGGCTTCTGCTCCCGGTGCCTAGCCAGAACTTATGTTCCTGCATGGACAACCGGGGTCTCAACTGTCACGCAGACAGATGCTCACCCCATCCCCAGAGCTGAGGAGCTCTTAGACAGGCACAGCACTGCCAAGTTCCTTAGTACCTTTGACAGATCGCCTTGACTAAAGGGGCTCAAGAGATATCCACTTTCTCCACTCTTGAGGGACATTCACAGTCCAAAGTAATGCCCTTTGGATTGAAAAATGGCCCGGTACCTTCCAACGGTTGGTTAACGGGGTCCTAGCTGGCAAGGATGCCTTGTGTGCAACCTACCTAGATGACACCGGTCTATAGTTCCAGCTGGGAGGAACACCTGTTCCACCTCAAGGAGGTGCTTCAGGCCCTGCAACAGGCAGGCCTGACCATCAAGGCCAGATTGGGCAGGGTTCCGTGGCATACTTGGTACACCTAATAGGTGGTGGCAAGGTGCAGCCCCTCCAGGCCAAGATTGAAACTATCAAGGCCTGGCAACTACCAAAAACCCAAACAGATGAGAGCCTTTTTAGGCCTCACAGGATATTACCATAGATTTGTCAAGGGCTATGGATCCATTGTCACCCTTGACAGACCTTACTGCCAAAAAGTAACCTAGATTGGTGAATTGGACAGAGGCTTGTTGGAAAGCCTTTGACTCCCTGAAGGAAGCCACGTGCACAGCCCTCGTGCTCTAGTTCCCCGATTACTCCCAGGAATTTATTGTGCAGACAGACGCTTCAGAGCATGACGTAGGGACTGTTCTAGCACAGCTAAATGAGGAGGGCCTAGACCAGCCAGTAGTCTTTATTAACAGAATACTATTACCACTGGAACAGAGGTGGAGTGCTATTGAGAGAGAAGCATTTGCTGTGGTCTGGGCACTGAAGAAGTTGAGACCCTACCTGTTTGGACTCACTTCCGGGTTCAGGGAGACCACAGGCCCCTCTGATGGCACAGGCAGATGAGGGGCGAGAATCCTAAACTCTTGAGGTGGTCCATTTCACTATAGGGGATGGATTGTATGGTGGAGCATATCCCAGGGATTGACCACGCCAACACTGATGGTCACTCCAGATACTTCTGCCTTAGTGGAGAGCTCCCAGGAGGTTGGGTAGCTCTCGCCACTTTCAGCAGGGGTGGACACATGTTAGACCTGACAGCCTTATGGTGGTCACCCCTAACTTTTTGCCTGCCTCCCTCCAGTTTCTGGACACCATTCTCTTCTGGTTTTAGGACTTTGCGCACTGTCCCACTGCTAACCAGTGCTAAAGTGCATATGCTCTCTCCCTTTAAAACATGGAGACATTGGATCATACCCAATTGGCTTATTTATTTTACATAGTAAAGTGCACTATATGTGCCCAGGGCCTGTAGATTAAATGCTACTAGTGGGCCTGCAGCACTGATTGTGCCACCCACTTAGGTAGCCCATTAACCATGTCTCAGGCTTGCCACTGCAAGGCCTGTGTGTGCAGTTTCACTGCCAACTCGACTTGGCATTTAAAAATACTTACAAAGCCTAAAACTCCCCTTTTTCTACAGTTAAGTCACCCCTAAGGTAGGCCCTAGGTAACCCATACAGCGGGGTGCTGTGTAGACAAAAGGCAGGACATTTACCTATGTAGTTTACATGTCCATGTAGTGTAAAACTCCCAAATTCGTTCCTCATCCCCCTCCCCCACTCGCATCCCCCTCTCTATCTCCCCTATCTAACCCGTTCACTATCTACCTCCCCCACTCCTCCTATCTATCTATCTCTCTATCCCACTATCTAACTCCCTCACTCTCCACCTCCTCCTATCTTCCTATCTCTCTATCTATTTCCCTATCTATCGATTTCCCTATCTATCTATTTTCTCTATCTATTTCTCTATCTCTCCCCCCCTCCCTCACCCCCTCTATTACCTATCTTCCTATCCTCTCACTCTACCTCTCACCCTCACCCACCTCTACAACCCCCCCTCCCCTATCTTCTCAACCCTACTCCTATCTTTCTCCCTTATCTCCTAAACCTCCTAACACTCACCCCCCTCCACCCTTAAACCCCCCTCCCCCAGCTCTTCTCACTCTACCTGTCCCCCCCTCCCTCGCGCTTTCCCGCCGCGACCTCCTGCACGCCCCCGCCCCCCAGCTCCCATTCGCCCCCACCTGACCCCTCCCCCCCCTCCTACCTCTTATGGCGGCCGCTGGCGCGCCAGAGGCAAGCCCGTCTGCGCCCGTCCGCGCCTGTCCGGCGCCCAGCGCCACGACCCCTGGTCCCCAGCTCTCCCAAGCCCCGCTGACCCGCTACGACCCCACCACCCTCCACGCCCTCAACCCAGGACGCTCCAACACTTGCTTCCAAGCTCACCCCAAACGCACCCATGGACCCTTCGCCTGCAACTCCTGCAAACGCACCTTCCACCACGCAACAACCATGACCCCAAGCCCACGCGCCATCAACCACCTCAAGTGCATCCCAGTCAACGCTCGCTCCGTCCACAAACACGCCGTTGAACTCTGGGACCTCCTGGACTCCATACCACAGGACGTCGCCTTCATCACGGAGACCTGGATGAACGCCTCCTCGGCCCCTGATATCGCCACTGCCATCCCCGAAGGCTACAAGAAAAGACCGCACCAACCAGGTAGGAGGAGGTATCGCCATCGTCTTCAAAGACTCCATCAGCGTCACCACCTCCACCGAAGACACCCCTCTCGCCGCTGAACACCTGCATTTTCAGATTCGCACCGATCCGAGGACCACCCTCAGAGGATCCCTCATCTACCGTCCTCCCGGGCCACGCGCCCCTTTCAGCGACGCCATCGCCAACTTCATCTCCCCGCACGCCCTCGCCTCGCCGGACTACATCCTCCTAGGTGACCTCAACTTCCATCTGGAACAAAACAACGACCCCAACACCACCACCCTGCTCGACAACCTCGCCAACCTCGGCCTCAAACAACTGGTGAACACCGCCACCCACATCGCCGGACACACGCTTGACCCCATCTTCTCCGCCAGCAAACACGTCTTCTTCAGCCACGCCTCCGCCCTACACTGGACCGACCACAGCTGCGTCCACTTCACATTCCGATGCGAGACCCGCCACCTCCGCACCCAACCCATCCCTCGTCGACAGTGGAACAAGATCACCGAAGAGCAACTCTTCTCCGCACTCGCCGCCAACCAACCCACCCTCACCACCGACCCCAACGACGCAGCCCTCAACCTCACAAACTGGATCTCCAACTGCGCAGACATCCTTGCTCCCCTCAAACGCACGCATCGAGAGACCAACACCAAAAAACCTCTCTGGTTCTCTGACACCCTCAAAGAATCAAAGAAAACTTGTCGCGCCCTTGAGAAAGCCTGGCGCAAGGACCGCACCGCTGACAACATGACCGCCCTCAAGAACGCTACCCGCTAACACCACCACCTGATCCGCGCCGCCAAAAGGAACTTTTTCACCGACAGACTGGACAAAAACAGACACAACAGCAGAGAACTCTTCAGCATCGTCAAGGAGTTCTCCAACCCCAGCGCCAACGCCAACGCCGTCACGCCCTCACAGGATCTGTGCAAATCCCTCGCCACTTTCTTCCATCGCAAGATTAACGACCTCCACGACAGCTTCGGACACCAGACCCAACCAAACACCACCGAACCGGCATCCACGGCCATCACCCTCAACAACTGGTCCCACATCAACACGGAAGAAACCAAATCCATCATGAACTCTATCCACTCCGGCGCCCCTTCGGACCCCTGCCCTCACTTCATCTTTAACAAAGCCGACAACATCATCGCCCCGCACCTCCAGACCGTCATCAACTCTTCTTTTTCTTCTGCTACCTTCCCCGAATGCTGGAAACACGCCGAAGTCAACGCCCTACTAAAGAAACCTACGGCTGACCCGAGCGACCTCAAAAACTTCCACCCCATCTCTCTTCTGCCTTTCCCAGCCAAAGTAATAGAGAAGACCGTCAACAAACAGCTGCCCACCTTCCTGGAAGACAACAACCTGCTCGACCCCTCACAAACCGGATTCCGAACCAACCACAGCACTGAAACCGCCCTCATCTCAGTCACTGACGACATCAGAACCCTGATGGACAACGGTGAAACAGTCGCCCTCATTCTGCTCGACCTCTCGGCTGCCTTTGACACCGTCTGTCACCGCACCCTAATCACCCGCCTCCGCTCCACTGGAATCCAAGGCCAGGCCCTGGACTGGATCGCCTCCTTCCTCTCAAACCGTTCCCAAAGAGTTTACCTCCCTCTGTTTCGCTCAGAACCCACCGAGATCATCTGCGGCGTACCTCAAGGCTCATCGCTCAGCCCGACACTCTTCAATGTCTACATGAGCCCCCTTGCCAACATCGTACGCAAGCACGACATCATCATCACCTCCTACGCCGACGACACCCAACTTATACTCTCCCTCAACAAGGACCCCGCCAGCGCCAAGAGCAACCTACAAGAGGGTATGAAGGACGTCGCAGATTGGATGAGGCTCAGCCGCTTAAAGCTGAACTCTGAAAAAACTGAAGTCCTCATCCTCGGCAACACCCCGTCCGCCTGGGACGACTCCTGGTGGCCCACGGCCCTCGGCACCGCACCGACCCCCACAGACCACGCCCGCAACCTCGGCTTCATCTTGGACCCTCTTCTCACCATGACCAAGCAAGTCAACGCTGTGTCCTCCGCCTGCTTCCTCACCCTCCGCAAGATCTTCCGCTGGATCCCCGCCGACACCAGAAAAACCGTGACCCACGCCCTCGTCACGAGCCGCCTGGACTACGGCAACACCCTCTACGCCGGGACCACCGCCAAACTCCAAAATCGCTTGCAACGCATTCAAAACGCCTCGGCCCGCCTCATCCTCGACATACCCCGCAGCAACCACATCTCCGCACACCTGAGACACCTGCACTGGCTCCCAGTCAGCAAAAGGATCACCTTCCGACTTCTCACCCACGCACACAAAGCCCTCCACGACAAGGGACCGGAATACCTCAACAGACGTCTCAGCTTCTACGTCCCCACCCGCCTCCTCCGCTCCTCTGGCCTCGCACTCGCTGCTGTCCCTCGCATCCGCCGCTCCACGGCGGGTGGGAGATCTTTCTCCTTCCTGGCGGCCAAGACCTGGAACTCCCTCCCCACCAGCCTCAGGACCACCCAGGACCACTCCGCTTTCCGGAGACTCCTAAAGACCTGGCTGTTCGAGCAGCGATAACCCCCCCTTTTTCCCCTAGCGCCTTGAGACCCGCACGGGTGAGTAGCGCGCTTTATAAATGTTAATGATTTGATTTGATTTAACAGAGGTAAAATTGTTGAAAAATAGGAACACTCGACCAAACGAAGGTCGAATCTGAGGCAGCAGCACATGATGAGAGAAAAAAAATCTTACTTTTCTATTTTGCTATCTTAAACCTTAAGTAAAGATCTAATCGATCAATACTTCCCATCAAAGCTTAAACACAAAGGTTAATTCCAGAGTAAATTACATATTTAATACAATTCAAAATTAGAAATTCTACAGTCTAATCCACATCAGGATTGGACACATACCAGGTCAGTCTCAAACGTTGCCACACTGGTATTAAACCAACACGGTCCCACTTCCGTGTGAATAAAATGAAATCACTAAAGTTTAACAGCATCCTACATGCAGTTTCTCGAAGATCCTCCCCAAGGAAGTGAAACAAAGCTGTCAAAATGTATGTTTCCTTCCGTACTGTACTATGAAAATATTACAAACGGGGTGAAACTTATCATAATCGAACTGTTTAAGTGATTCCGAGTAGTTACATGTACCTACAAAAAGAAAGCCGAGTTCTAATTAGACGTAAGAACGTTATAACCATTATATTGGTCATGATTTGTTTCAATGAATTTATGTATCCCACACAGCAGGTTGTAGAGGTGAAAAGTTACAACGGGAGACCAAAGTAATCGAAAAGCTAACACGGACATTCAGAAAAGCCGTTGCTGTGTTAACATCCCCTCTAGCTCCTTCACTATAGAGCACGCAAACGCTCAAGGACAAAAAGGGTTGAGAGGTTGTCTAGCATTACCGATAAGCGATGACGCTCTTCCTTGGATAAGAAAGTTTAAAGTAAAAAAACTTAAGGAAATATCAGATACAGATACAACCCATATGTGTCGGTCACAAGCCAAGCTGTACGCGAGACCAAAGGAACCCACTGTGCTTATCAGTCACAACTTTCGAAACATCCTGACAGTCTCGCTGGCACTAATGCACTAAAATACCTATTAACCTGGCATTTCCCGCACCTAGAAGGAGTTAAATACGCTCTAGAATTAAACTCGTAGAGAAAAAGAAAATACCCACTACATTACTTACCTTAAGTACGGTACAGTCGTCCAAAACAATATTAACCAATCAAAGATATCCATGACATAGAACAGGAAAAGGTGTACTTAACAATACATCTATTTAAGTGCCTTCCATCAACAATTATATATTATTAAGTTACCTCAGCCATCGGCCACAGCTCAAATCGGCAAGAGATGTGTGCTGGTAAGCACCTGATATATATACCTTAGTTAATGAATTGCACCTGCGAGAGAGAGCATGGCCACCTAAAGAGAAGGAGAAAAAACTTTCGAGCAAATTACTAAACAGCTTTCTTGAGCCCCAACTACTACTATCAATCGAAAACAAAACACAAAGGGTGAGAAACGATACCATAAATTAAAAATTAGTACTAAAACGGGCTAGCTGGCAGAAAAGAAATGTTAATTAAGAAGAAAAAAGCCGAAATGGAGTGAACTAGGCTTGAAGCTTGAGCTGTAACTAGTCACATGAAGGTGACTCTAGTCTACATGGCTTCATATCTGTCCTTTTTGAAGGAAAGCCTTCATTAAAATTGGAAGCTAACCCAAGAAACATTATGCAGCAGTGTTGAGTACATGAACACTTTTATACTAACAGTCAGAAAGGAAAATCATTCTAAATATCCCAAGCAGGTCTCGAACCCTGAGCTTAGCCCATCCCTAATCATAGGAAGATGAGTCTACTCTCTATGGGCTTTCATCTATTTTGCAGAATAAAAACTTAATTAAACCATTTTAAATTTGTTGAATGAAAATGTTTTCCTGGCTTTTTTCTTCTTTTCTAAATCTCCACCACTCCTCTGTTTTTTTACTTCCTTCATACCAATGATTTTTATATCCTCTATTTGAGCAACTGAGCGTGATGACCTAAAATGTATCGCTATTGGGTACTTGTCCAAATTCCTAATAGCCCTGAGATGCTCCTTCCATCTAGTTTTCAATTTGCACATGGTGGATTTAGTGTATACCACAAAGACAAACATTATATAAATACTGTTGGAAGTGTTACAACAGATGAGTGAAGCAATACAAAATTGATACTCTCCGGATACATCTACAAATATCTTGACATCAGATACATGTTGTTGGACTTTTTTGCTTATGCAGGGTCATCCCCAGTCTTTTTGCCCCCTGCCTCCTATTTTTTCTGACTTGTTGCCGTTGGCTTTTGAACTCTGAGCACTTTACCACTGCTAACCAGTGCTAAAGTGCATATGCTCTCTGTGTATGTGATCGGTTTATCCATGATTGGCATATTTGATTTACTAGTAAGTCCCTAGTAAAGTGCACTAGAGGTGCCAGGGCCTGTAAATCAAATGCTACTAGTGGGCCTGCAGCACTGGTTGTGCCACCCACATAAGTAGCTCTGTAATCATGTCTCAGACCTGCCACTGCAGTGTCTGTGTGTGCAGTTGTAACTGTAAATTCGACTTAGCAAGTGTACCCACTTGGCAGGCCGAAACCTTCCCTTTTCTTACATGTCAGACACCCCTAAGGTAGGCCCTAGGTAGCCCCAAGGGCAGGGTGCAGCGTATGGTTAAGGTAGGACATATAGTAATGTGGTTTATATGTCCTGACAGTGAAATATTGCTAAATTTGTTTTTCATTGTTGCAAGGCCTGTCCCTCTCATGGGTTACCATGGGGGCTACCTTTAAATCTGATTAAAGTGTAGATTCCATTTGGGAGCGGATGGACATGTGGAGTTTGGGGTCTCTGAGCTCACAATTTAAAAATACATCTTTTAGTAAAGTTGATTTTAAGATTGTGTGTTTGAAAATGCCACTTTTAGAAAGTGGGCATTTTCTTGCTTATACCATTTCTGTGATTCTGCCTGTTTGTGGATTCTCTGTCTGGGTCTGTTTGACAGTTGAGCAGATTGCACCTCACACTAGACAGTGACACAAAGGGAGCTGGGGTGTAGCCTGCATATCCTGATAAGCCATCTGTGCCAGGAGGGAGGGGAGGAGTGGTCACTCATACCTGAAAGGGCTGTGCCTGCCCTCACAGAATGCAGTCTCCAACCCCCTGGTGAGTGTCTGGTGCCTGGCCTGGGCAAGGCAGGATTTCACATTCCAAAGAGACTTTACTTTGAAGTAGGCCTACTTCAAAGGAGAAATTGGGTATAAAAAGGGCACCCAAAACCACAGACTTGAGAAGCACTTCTGGAACCAAGAGGAACCTCTGCCTGGAGAAGAGATGAATAACTGAGGAAGAAGAGCTGCCCTGCCTGTGACTGTGCTTTGTGGAGCTATCCTTCAGTTGCTGCTTCTGCCAGAGTAAGAGGGCAAAGACTGGACTTTGTGTGCCTTCCATCTTGAGAAGAAATCTCCAAGGGCTTGATCTAGAGCTTGCCTCCTGTTGTTTGAAGTCTCAGGGACAGCAAAGACTTCTCTCTGCCAGCACATGGAGTCTCTGGAGAGACTCCTACTCTGCCCTGTTTTGCCCATCCAGTTCCTGGGACCCTGAAAGGAGAAGCTGGCAGCCTAAAGACAAGAAAATCCACGCACAGACTGCCGTGCGGGGAAAAGATTGATGCGAATCCGATCTGCGGCTGAGAAACACAACACGCCGCCGGCTCCGCAGCTCAGAAACGCTGCTCGCAGGAAACGCGACCGGAGAATCGACGTATGGTGCAGGTGAAACGACGCGCAGCATCGCTGACAGAGGTTGGGAGATCACAACCTGTACTGCGGGATTTTCGGATCATCGTGCGCCTGGATTTTCAACTTGCGTACTGCAGTGGCGAGTTATTTTTGACACACACCCGCCAGTGCGGGGTTATTTGTTACGCACACCAGGTACATTTTCACTATAGCAGCGCTGGAGTGTTTTTAAAACTACTTAAAGACTCTTTTTGATTGTTAATTGATAACTTGACTTGTGTATGGTGGATTTTTGTCGTTTTGGTCTTGTTTTGTTTAGATAAATATTTCCTATTTTTCTAAACTGGTGTTGTGTCATTTTGTAGTGTTTTCATTAAGGGGCAGATGTAGCAAACGTTTGCGAGTCGCAAATGGCCCGAATCGCTATTTGCGACTCCGCAAAATCAGAAATGGGATGCAAAAATCCCATTACCGACTCGCAAAAAGCGATGCAAGCCGTTACCGACTCGCAAAAATTGCGACCCCATTTTGCGAGCCGCAAATAGGAAGACGCAATTTGCGATTCGCAAACCATATGCAATAGCAACTCGCAAATTGCGACTAGTCGCAAAAAGCCCATTTTGCACTTCCAATTTACCACTAACTCAGAGCAGGTGGTAATCATTACCAAAGTATAAAAGGAGACCCAGAAGGCATCTGGGTTACTCAAGATGGTGGAGATATACCTGATAGCAGTGAGGAGGAGAGCCCACGCAGACCAGCAGAGGAGGAGGAGGAGCCAGAGACAGGAGAAGATTTACAGAACAAGGCAGACACTCTTCCAGCAAACTGAGGAGGAAATATACGATAAATATAGACTTAGCAGCACAGCTATACTAGATTTAATTGAATTTCTCAAACCACAGCTAGAACGCCAGACTCTGCGCGGCTGCGCCATCCCTACGCATGTGCAAGTGCTATGCTCACTGCACCTCTTGGCCTCGGGGAGCTATCAGGGGGTCATTGCTGTGGCAGGTGGGGTATCCCAAAGTGCACTATCAAGGTTCCTCAGGGCATTCCTAGATGCCTTACTCACACACATGTCCCAATACATATACCTACCCAGGAATGAGGCAGAAATCAACAGCACCAAGTTGGACTTTTACCGGATTGCCAACTTTCCCCATGTCATAGGGTGTGTAGATGGGACACATATTCAAATATGCCCTCCTGCAAACCTGGAATATCTGTTCCGCAATAGAAAGTGTACCCACTCACTCAATATTCAGGTTGTTTGTGATGCCCATTAAGTCATCACTGACATTGTAGCAAAATTTCCAGGCAGTACTCATGACTCCTACATTTTTAGGCACAGTGGGATACACCAACGCCTGGAACCTGGGGAGTTTGGAGACGGATACCTCCTAGGTAGAGCTGCATACACCTTGTAGACATGCACACAGATCAATGTGCACACCAACCAGGACTTCCTAACAGTGTACTTTTTGTGCCCAACAGGTGACAGTGCATATGCACTACGGCCATGGATACTGACTCCGTACTTAACACCCAGCAATGAATGTGAGAGGCGATACAACAGTGCACATAAGAGGACCAGGAACCTGATAGAACGAACCTTTAGATTGCTGAAAGCACGGTTCAGATGCCTTCACCGAAGTGGAGGTGCCCTCCAGTATACCCCCATAACGGCATTCAAAATAGTTGTCGCATGTGCTATCCTGCATAACATTGCCACCCGACATGGGCTACCTCTCACCCCTGCAGACCCAGATTCTGAGGATGAAGAGCAAGAGCAACCACATCGCCATCATGGGGATAGGAGCATCGCAAATCAAGGCAGACTGAGACGGGAACACATTGCAACACAATACTTTGGAAGGCAAGTGCATACTTCTGCCATACTCACCAATTGAACATACACTCCATTTGTTAAGTGGAACAAAAAAATTATTTAATATGTGCAGAAACCAAACTATATACAATGAAAAACTGTTCAGGGACTTCAAAAAGCCCACCTGGCATGGGACACATTGCCATCATGTGCCCCAACATCAGGGACAGTAGTCAGTTTACAGCCTACGGTGGCCTCTGCCAGCCTGGCTGGTGCCAGGTTGCTCAGCAGTGCTCTGCCTCGTACTACCACTCCGGAGCACCCTGGTGTCACCAGCAGAGACACTGCTGACAGTGGAGCCCTCCTCGCTGTCTTGTGGGGCGTCCCCTTTACCCCTGGACACCTGCTGTGCCTCCATGAGGTCTATCACCTGGGTGATCCGGCCCAGGCCCTTTGCCACATCACCCGCAAAGTGGCCCATTTCTACCTGGAGGCCGACTGTTCTCCTCGACAGCCCAGTAGTGTTCACTGCCAGTCTGCAAATAGAGGAGGCCATCCTGTCCAGCCTTTGGAGCAGCTGGCGGTCCCTGCGCCGTGCACCCTCACTCTGTGTAAGCAGGCCAGCCACCAGGTCACGCATTGACAGGGCTAGGTCACCAGTGTTGTTGCCAATTACCTCCAGTTGTGCATGAACCTGCTGCATGCTGTTTTCATTGTTCCTTACGAAGCGCTGCAGAACCCCACTAATCCACCCTAACATTTGATTCTGCAGGCGCTGACCACGTAGCAGTTGTGCCTCTGTCGGTGTGGTGGATGGAAGCCCTGACTCTGCCTGCAGCCCTGCCCTTCTCATCCTGCGTTGCCTGCGCAGCGGTGGAGGCCCTGTGATGTTTGTAGTGGCACTCCTGGTTGTTGCTGGTGCAGGCTCCGAGACCACTGTTGCAGCGGGTGTTGCCATGGAGGGGATGGTGTGGGTGGTGCAAGTGGGAGTGGTGGCTGCTCCTGTTGTCTCCTCATGGGGCTGGCTGACCAGTGGCACCTGGCTGCTGTGGCTGGTGGTGGTGTCTTGTGGGAGACCTGTGGGACATGGGGAAAACACTGTCAGTGTCTACTATCTGTTGCACACTTCCTAATAAACATTTGCCTGTTCACTGCCTACTTGACTACATTGCCTGTAATGCATCATGCTGGTATATGCTACTCTGAAATGGAGCTATCTTGGTTGTGCATGCCCCTGTGTACATGGTGGGTGGGGGTATGGCATTGATGGGGGTACAGGCATATCACATGGTACTCACCGGTTGATGGTCCAGGCTCAGAGGTGTCCAGTTCTCCAAATCCTGTCACAGCCTCCGGCTCCAGGGTCTCCTCCACCCTTTCCTCCAGGGGTGTGGGTGGTGGTATGGAAGATGGTCCCCCTCCTGTGCCTCTCATCTCCCGGAGCCTTTCTGCCACCCTCTCCTTGGTCCGGGAGTGGAGGTCGTACCACCTCTTCTTTATTTCATCCACACTCCTGTGGCTGACCCCCAGGGAGTTTACTTTCTCCTGTATTTCCTGCCAAATTCTTTTTTTGGTAGAGTCTGGCACATTGAGGGCTGCCTTCCCAAAAAGCTCATCATGGTGCTCACAGCACTCCTCTGTGAGCACCTCCAGCTCCTTCTCTGCAAACTTCAGCTTTCTCTTTCTGGGAGTGTCAGCCATGGTTGCTCGGTTAGCTGTGCTGCAGTTAAAAAGGGTGTGGTCCTCCCTCCTCCCAGGTGTATTTGTAAACTTCCTGGCTGTGATGTCATCATCATGTGCCAGGAAGTGTTTTCCAGAGTGTTCTGGGGTGGTTTCTGGAGTGTTCTGCAGCACCTGCATTCAATTTCAGAGCAGTCGCAATTTGCGACACCCACTCGCAAATTGTAAGTCCGTTTTTTGCGCGGTCGCAAAAAGCGACCTCGCAAACAGCGGACTCGCTATCTGCGGTGCGACTCCGGGTGCGAGTCGCAATTTGTCCCCGCAAATTTTACCTGCATTCCAGTTAGCGACACGCAAATTGCGAGTCGCACATGCTCGCAAATTGCGAGTCGCTAATTTTTTTGTACCTACATCTGGCCCTAAGTTACTGTGTGTGTTGGTAACCTAGCACTCTGAAGTTAAGCCTACTGTTCTGCCAAGCTACCAAGGGGGTATGCAGGGGTTAGCTGAGGGTGATTCTCTTTTACCCTGACTAGAGTGAGGGTCCTTGCTTGAACAGGGGGTAACCTGACTGTCATCCAAAGACCCCATTTCTAACACATGTTTACAACAGATGCAGTGCTCACATTTGAAGTACCCTTTCGGTAGTCACAGAAGCCAGCTTGCTTTAGTACTCCTGGGGTTGTATTTAATAGTGTCACTAGGGCTGCATAATGTGCAAGTAATGTGTGTGTGCCTTTCTTTACGCTATTTTAGGTTTAGCTGGTAACAGGCTTTTGAGATCAGCATCCAAGGAGAAAAAACCTCAATGTTTATGTAAGCTGTTATAGATTCTTTTATTGCCATTGCTGTAAGTCGTGAAAAGTCTAATCACATTGTTGGTGTTTTTATTTGCTGTTGAAAGGGCCCATAGGACAAGGGCGCACATTATAGTTACCTTAGGGCACAAGTTGTAGTTACTTGAGATAACTCTATAGCTGCTGAATTTCTATGGTTTATGTGTGTAAATTCAGAACGTAACTATAATGTCCCTCTAACCTTTGGTTTTTGAGTGAATATATATAGTATATTCACCAAAAAAAAAGGTTACAGGGACATTATATTTAAGTTGACGTTTCATCCATACAAAACCATAGAAGCTCAACAGTTGTGGTTATACTTATAGTTTTAGTTATGTTAAGAACCTATAACTCCTTGAATAACGATACTTTCACACACAAGTTTTAGTTTCCTCAGATAACTATAGTTGTCCGACTTGGCATTCTTGGTGTGGTCTCCCCTCACTTTTTGCCTCTACTTCTTAGGTTGTTGCTGGGTGCTGGACTTTGTTTTTGCTGTTTTTGTTACTCTGGACACTTTACCACTGCTGACCAGCGCTAAAGTGCAAGTGCTCCCTCTGTGAAATTGTATGTGTAATTGGCTTTTTCATGATTGGCATATTTGAGTTACTAGTAAGCCCCTAGTAAAGGGCACTAGAGGTGCCTGGGGTCTGTAAATCAAATGTTACTAGTGCACCTGCAGCACTGATTTTGTGCCACCCACATGAGTAGCCCTGTAAACATGGCTCAGATCTGCCACTGTAGTGTCTATGTGTGCAGTTTTATCACTGCCAATTTGACTTGGCAAGTGTACCCACTTGCCAGGCCCAAACCTCCTCTTTTTATACATGTGAGGTACCCCTAAGGTAGGCCCTAGGTTGCCCCATGGGCAGGGTGCAGTGTATGTTGAAGGTGGGACATGTACTAATGTGTTTTACGTGTCCTAAAAGGGAAATACTCCCAAATTAGGTTTTCACTGTTGCAAGGCCTCTCTCTCACATAGGTTAACATGGGGCTACCTTTAAATATGCTTAAAGTATAGTTTCCCTTTGAGAGCAGATAGAACTGTAGAGTTGGAGGTCTTTGAACTCACAATTTAAAAATACATCTGTTAGTAAAGTTAGGGCCGTATTTATACTTTTTGGCGCACAACTGCGCCAACGTAGTTGTGCGTCAAAAAATTGAACGCCGGCTAACGCCATTCCAAAGCGCCATGCGGGCGCCTTATTTATGGAATGACGTTAGCCGGCGGAGCTGCCTGGTGTGCGTCCAAAAAAATGACTTACACCAGGCAGCGCCGGCGTAGGGGAAAAAGGAGCTTGGGCGTCAAAAAATGGGGCAAGTCGGTCTGAGGCAAAAAATCTGCCTCAACCCGAGTTGCGCCATTTATTTTTGACTCCCAACCTCCATTGACATGACTCCTGTCTTAGCAAAGACAGGAGTCATGCCCCCTTGCCCAATGGCCATGCCCAGGGGACTTATGTCCCCTGGGCATGGTCATTGGGCATAGTGGCATGTAGGGGGGCACAAATCAGGCCCCCCTATGCCACAAAAAAATAAAAATAAAATACTTACCTGAACTTACCTTAAGTTCCCTGGGATGGGTCCCTCCATCCTTGGGTGTCCTCCTGGGGTGGGCAAGGGTGGCAGGGGGTGTCCCTGGGGCCATGGGAGGGCACCTCTGGGCTCCTTCCGAGCCCACAGGTCCCTTAACGCCTGCCCTGACCAGGTGCTAAAAAATGACGCTAAAGCGGCTGGACATCATTTTTTTTGACCGCCCACTCCCGGGCGTCATTTTTGCCCGGGAGTATAAATACGGCGCACATGCCTCGGAGTCATTTTTTAGACGGGAAGGCCTACCTTGCATTTCATTATCGCAAGGAAGGTGTCCACGCTAAAAAATGACGCAAACTCCAAGATCTTTGGTGCTAGACGGGTCTAACGCCAAAGTATAAATATGGAGTTCGTTTTGCGTCTGATTTGCGTAAAAAAAAACAACGCAATTCCGGCGCAACCAGAGTATAAATATGCCCCTTAGTTTTTAGAATGCTAGTTTAAAAATGCCACTTTTTAAAAGTAGACATTTTCATGTTTTAACCATTCTGTGTATCTGCCTGTTTGTGGATTCCCTGTCTGGGTCAGTCTGACAGTTAAGCTGTTTGTCAATCTCCTTTAAACAGTGACACAAAGGGAGATGGGGTGTAGCCTGCATATCCCGATGAGTCATCTGGGCTGGAGTGGAGGGAGGAGTAGTCACTTACAACTGAATGGGCTGTGCCCTCACACAATTCTGTCTCTAACCCCCTGGAGTGTGTCTGGGATCTGGCCTGGCAAGGCAGGATTGTGTAAACAACAGAGACTTTCCTTTTAAGTTTGCCTACTTCAAAGGCAGAAAGGGGTATAAGTAGTGGACCCAAAACCCCAGAGTTTTAGATCACTTCTGGAACCAAGAGGAACCTCTGCTGTTAGAAATGGGGTCTTTGGTTGGCAGTCAGGTTACCTCCTGTCCAAGCAAGGACCCTCATTCTAGTCAGGGCAAAGTCGAAACACACCTGGTTAAACCCTCTCACCCTCTAGGTAGCTTGGCACGAGCAGAAAGGCCTAACCCAGAATCAATGTGTAAAATATTTGTACTAACAAACACAGTAATACAGTGAAACACTACAAAATTAACACCACACAGGTTTAGGAAAATAGTAACTATTTTATCTAAAGAAACAATACCAAATAGGATAAATATCCTCAATACACAGTTCAAAATAAGACTTTAGTCATTAAAAACAAAAAACTGTGCCTAGAAGCACCAATACTCCAATTTGATGTTAAGCGGTGTTGTTACGGAGTCGTTTCACACAATGCACTGCCAGTGGTGCCGTGTATGGAGTCACATGGACCCCAGGTACAGTACCTTAGCAAAACGTGAGGAAAACAGGTCGGTGAATGGAGTCGGGAAGGGAGGCATTGCTGGATCCGAGGAGGTGTTGGTTCCTTTGCTGTGGGGCAGGTGAACAGAGGTATCGCAAAGAGCCGTCAGGTCCTTACTGCAGAGTGGTGGAGGTGAGGCGGTTTCGGTTGCGAGGTGTCTGTCCCTTTGTACTTCCAGCAGAGACAAAGTCAGGTGTCACGAACGTCGGTGTTACAACACTCCGATCTCAGCAAACTCATGCGGGACGAGTGGCTTCGGTGAGGCCTGCGGAGTCGTTGTTGGCCGTAGGACTCTAAGCACTTTATCACTGCTGATCAGTGCTGAAGTGCAGGTGCTCTCCCTTCCAAAGTTGGTATGATTGGCTTACACCTAATTGACACATTTAATTTACCTGTTAGTCCCTTGTACACTGGTATCCCTATACCCAGGCCTGTAAATTAAATGCTACTAGTGAGCCTGCAGCGCTGCTTGCGTCACCCACACAAATAGCCTTTCAAACCTGTCTCAGGCCTGCTAGCACAGGGCCTGCATGCGCAGTTTACTGCCACAGGGACACACAATCTAAATTTACGTAAGTAAGGAAGGAGGGAACAGGGAGATTAATGGTCCAGTGTACACTCTCCCTAATATAACCAGTAGTGAATTGTGAAGTACACTTTTCCAAATGGTCAGAAAAATAAAAAGAAACACAACTAATTTACAAGAAGACGAAGATAGTCAGGAGCAGAACAGCCCTCACACATCTATCACATTTACGTGCCAGGCCCAGAACTCCCCTTTTACTACATGCAAGTCACCCGTAAGGTAGGCCCTAGCTAGCCCTATGAGCAGGGTGCTATGTATGTAGAAGGCAGGACATGTGCCTGATTGTGTGGCCTGTCCTAGTAGTGACAAATAGCCTAGTTGGTTTCTCACTGCTGTGAGTACTACCTACTCATAGGAGTGCATTGGAAACACCCTGCCTCATGTCTAGGGGGTATTGTCTAATTTATAAGGGGTATCATTACAGAAATGCCACATCTGGAAAGTAAGCATTTCTCTGTGCTTATGACTCTGATGTTTTGCAGCTTGACTTCAATCCACGTCTGCGCAGAGCAACAGTTGGCCTTTGTGTATACATTTCAGACATTTTGTACACAGAGAGGGTAGAGAAGTCACAGAGGTGCATCTACATACTAAATGGTCTTCTTGGGCTGAGAGAAGGGGAGGCAAGGCACACTTGCATCTGTAAAGGCTGTGCCCTGGCCTCACACAAAGGGCTCATTTACCCCCATTGATGTCTGGAGCCTGTGCTGGAAGAGAGAGGGGACACTCCTGGAACCAGTTGTAACTGGTTGGAACCTTCTCTCCCCCTCTTTGATGAGCTTTTGCAAAACTGAGTATGAGTACAGGGTATTTTCCCCATGAAAATGAAAAACTTGTCACTTTTATCATGCTTGTAACTGGACACAGAATTCTGCTAGAGGGACTCACCAGGATCCGCCTTGGACTGCTGTTGCTGTGCTGACCTGTGACCTGCTTGGACACCAGGAGGAACTGCTACTGTCTGCATCCTCCTTGTGCTGGCCGGTTGCTGAGCCCTGCTGCCCTGTGCTCTAATTTGGTATCCCCAGGGGATGGGTGCTGTGACCCCTGCAACTGCCTGCTAAGTGCCTTGTGAACGCTTCTCTTTATCCATCTAGCACCTTGAGAGCGCCTTCCTTGTATTTGACTAGCGCATGGAGAATGCTCTAGTTAATTGGCCTCAAAGCCCCCTGATTGCGCCCTGTTCATTTCTATAGCTCCTAGACAGTGCTTCATTGTGTGCTGCTGAAGTAAATCACCACCGTGACCCAGGCACTCGAGATCCTCAAGTGTGTCCAAAGCACACTGTGCCCGTGCCTTTGGGGCACTGCTAGGTGAAGAATGGAGCAAGCGCACTCCTAATGGTGCCCCTGAGGGGAAGCACGCTGCAGGAAGTGCCCCTGGGGCTCCCACAGGCCTCTGCTCCCGGTGCCTGGAGAGACCGCGTCCAAACCACGGCAATGGAGGAAGCCAGCTCCCAGCAAAGGGGCCAGTGAAGAAGGCAGGAGGATCTCCCTGCCGAAGTCCTCCACTCCCCAGTTCGGCAGACTAAATCCAGGACCAGGCGGGGTCCTGAGCTAGGAGGCTCACCCCCATCCGGCGTGCTGAGACCCAGGACGCATGGTCTACGGCCCCCATAGTGAGACGGGGCTGGCTGGAGCCGCCCTTCTTGCCCACACTGCACTCCCCTGCCGGCAAACCAGGGGGAGAGGAGAATGGTAGAATGGACTCGAGGTGATGGTCCCAGTGTAGGTTGGCGTTGTGGTGCTTTTCCCCTCTCCTCCAGCACATTTTTGGAGATCGAGGGGGCCTTAATTGTTTAGGAAGCCACATATCGCGGGACAGGCCGAGGCCTCAACGGAGGCTCTGTCCCACTAGGGATCAACAGTTGTCTCCCCACTCCAGGGGCATAGGAACTCCTGTGGGCCATGCATGGCTGTCACCGACCTTTACCTTTGTGATTGGTGATATGTCTTGGATCTGATTTGCCATGTGCTCTCTGATGCACCACATATTATCTGATGTGTTTGCTAATGTTATGGGCATGCATGCTAATATGATTCCTATAACTTGCCAGATGTTTTCTAATGTTCCTGTTATGGGCATCTATGCCAATATGTTCTTATTACTTGCCAGGTGTTTCCTGATGTTCCTGGTATGGGCATTTATGAGAATCTTGTGACGTGCATTATTGTAGTAATGTTTTTCCTGACTACTGCTTATGTTGCAGAATAATGAGTAAACTGTGTATTATATGTGACTACTGCTGGTTACTGCAGAGTAACAGTACTGTGTAATGTTCTGACAACTGCTTGGGTGGCAGTGTATTAATGACATGCTGTGTTTGGTCTAATGATGTCATGTACAATACAGTTTATTGTTATATAACTTGGTGTTGTGTTTCTTTTGTGGTGGGAATCGTGTGTTGTGTGGGTTGTGCAAATGCTTCACACATTGCCTCTGGGATAGGCCTGACTGCTCGTGCCAAGCTCCCAAGAGGGTGAGCAGGGGTTATCTTTGGTATACTAGACTTGCCCTGCCTAGAGTGGGTGGACTCTGTCTGACTTAGGTGTATACCATAGCCAACCAGAAACCCCATTTCTAACAGTGTCCATACAACAATTCAAAAGGGCTAAAACCAAGTCGCTTTTGTGACACCTCCCTATAAGCAAACATAAGGCATGGCAAGAGGAAGTCCCACTTATACCTGACGGGCTCTGACAGGCCCATAATCTTGCCTTTCAAGGTGCAGTTGAATCTCTCAACCAGACCATTTCCTTGGGGGTGGTAAGGAGTGGTGATCTTGTAGGTCACCCAAAAACCTTTCACAGAGACTTCATATATGTGGATATGAAGTTGGTACCCCTGTCAGATACTACCTCCTTGGGCAACCCAGTGCGGGTAAAAATCCCCATCAATGCACGTCCCACCACAGGGGCTGTGATTGACCTCAGAGGTATAGCTTCTGGGTACTGGGTGGAATGGTCCACCAAGACCAGGATAAACATGTTGCCCATGGCTGTCTTGGGATCCAGAGGCCACACAATGTCAATACCAACCCTTTTAAACGGGGTGCTGACTACAGTAAAAGGTTGGATGGGAGCCTTACGTTTCCCACCACTCCTGCCACTTCCCTGACAAGTCTGACAAAACCTACAATATGCATCAGAGTGCCTTCACATTTGGGGCAAGTAAAAGTGGTGACAGTTAAAAGGTCTTGCCTTGCCCCAAATGTCCTGCTAAAGGCATATCATGAGCCATACCCAGACCCAGTAGGAAGGCTCTGAAGCACTGGGGTACACGAGAACATGGGCTGCCACAGGCTCAGCAACCTTAGGCTCACTATATAGGAGGCCATCCTCCCAATAAATCAAGGGGCATATTTATACTCCATTTGCGCCAAATTTGCGTCGTTTTTTTCGACGCAAATTCGGCGCAAAATTAACGCCATATTTATACTTTGGCGTTAGACGCGTCTAGCGCCAAAGTAGGAGTAAAGAGCGTCATTTTCTTGCGTGAACGCCTTCCTTGCGTTAATGAGATGCAAGGTAGGCGTTCCCGTCCAAAAAAATGACTGCGACGCAAATGCGTCGCATTTATACTCCCGGGCAAAAATCACGCCCGGGAGTGGGCGGGTCAAAAAAACCCGCATTTGCGCCACTTTTTAACGCCTGGGTCAGGGCAGGCGTTAAGGGACCTGTGGGCTCAAAATGAGCCCACAGCTGCCCTCCCATGCCCCCAGGGACCCCCCCTGCCACCCTTGCCCACCCCAGGAGGACACCCAAGGATGGAGGGACCCACCCCAGGGACATTCAGGTAAGTTCAGGTAAGTATAAATATTTTTATTTTTATATTTTTTTTGTGGCATAGGGGGGCCTGATTTGTGCCCCCCTACATGCCACAATGCCCAATGACCATGCCCAGGGGACAGAAGTCCCCTGGGCATGGCCATTGGGCAAGGGGGCATGACTCCTGTCTTTACTAAGACAGGAATCATGTAAATGGCGTCTGGGCGTCGTTAAAAATGGCGCAAATCGGGTGGAGGCGATTTTTTAGCGTCAACCTGACTTGCACCATTTTTAAGATGCCCTAACGCCATTTTTCCCTACGCCGGCGCTGCCTGGTGTACGTGTTTTTTTTCCACGCACACCAGGCAGCGCCGGTCTGCTTGCGCCGGCTAACGCCATTCAATAAATACGGCACCCGCTTGGTGCTTCAGAATGGCGTTAGCCGCCGCAAAATTTTTTGACGCTAAACTGCGTTAGCGCAGTTTAGCGTCAAAAAGTATAAATACGGGCCCAAGTGTGAAAAAGGATCCTTGCCAGACCCCTGGTCTGTAGCCTGCTGCTGCAAACCCACTAGATTGGGACATGTTTTCTGTGCCTCACAGAATGCTTCCCTGGTTGGTCCCCCTTCCTGCTGCCTCTGAGTCACCTCGGGTGCCTCCCCCAGTTCAGACACCTTTTCCCCTGTAGGCTCTGGGGTGTCCCCCTCAAGCTCAGCCATCTTCTGAACCATGGGAACGTCTGGGAGGGGGTTTCCATGCTCCTTGTTCTTCCTTCTTCTGGCAGACACCTGGGCCACTCTTTCAGGCGTCAGGGTCTCCCGATCACCCTGATAGGCTGCCATTGACTGGGTGGACACACACACACACACCCAGGCAGACCCAACCTCTCCAAGTGAGACCTGTGTTCCACCTCCTTCTAAGGGGAATCCTCCAGGTCATTGCCAAGCAAACTATCTACAGGCATGGTGGGACTCACAGCTACTCTCAAGGCACCTGAGACCCCCCCAATCAAAGGGAACATGCACCACTCTGCACAGGAACTCTGAGTTATCTGCTGCAACTACTTGGTGAAGTGTGTGGGGAACTATCTGCCCTTCAGACACCAGGTGACTTCTCACAGTAGTCATACTGGCTCCTGTTTCTCTCTGAGCCTTCATCCTATGCCCATTGATGATCACCCACTGCCTGTACATGTTAGTGTTCTTAGGCATGAGGGTCCTCCGGACCATCTTACTGTCCCCTAGTAAGACAAGGGTCATCTCAGCTGGCTCCCACCCACCTGTAATCAACTTCTCCACAAGAGCTACACTGGCCAAACTCTGTGACTGAACATAAGTTGGTGCCTATGTCCCCTTGGGACATTTGGGATCCCCCCTCATGTGACCCACCTAATAACATGCATAGCAGTTGCGGGGACCCCTCTCTGCAGGATTCCCCATAGAGACCCATGATTTCTTTTTAACTGGGGGATGGAAATCTTTACCCGGAACTAGGTTGGGGCCCTTTAGAGAACTCCCCCTGGTTACCCTTACCATCCACTTCTTCTGATGGGGACCCTGGCCACCCTTGGAGGAGTCTCCCCATTCCTCTTCTGGACCCTGGTGCTTGCCCACCAGTCTGCTTCCTGAGCAAGTTTCCTGGGGTCAGTCTTGCTGTCAATTAGATGCTGGCACAGCTCTAGAAAACAAAGACTGTACAAGTGCTCCCATGAAATAAAATTGTACAGCTCCTCATAAGTTGTTACCTTACTGCCCTTCACCCAACCATCCAGTGACCTTCAAAAATAGTCAACACATTCTAACTAGGTTTGGGATTCCTTCTTTTTGTAGGACCTAAACTTGTCCTTGTACTGCTCAGGGGTGAAACTATTTCTTGTGAGTAGGGCACTCTTCATTATAGAGTAAGTGAGTCCCTGAGGATCCCCTAAAGATGCCACAGAGTGTCCCTCCTCTCTACCTCGAAGAGCTTCCACAGACCTGCACCCCAACATGCTCCAGGGAACATGTCCATGTGGAGAGCAGACTCATACCCCTTGATTCACAGATAGATGTAATCCTCCCTCTTGTAATCCTTCACCAGGTCTTTAGGAATGTGCACCCTCCTCTCAGGCTGCACTGAGGTACTTCGGCCACCATCTATGCTAGACTGTTTCCTTTGATCCAGCTCCCTTAAACTGAGCTCATGAGCCAAAAGCATAATTTTCTCCTCTATGGCCAACCTCCTCTGTTCCAGCTCCATCTTAAGCTTCTCTAAATCAAACTGGTTCACCTTCTCTGCCTGTCTGTCTTCTACTCATCAGGAATCAGACCTTTGGATGACGCACTGCTACCCGTCCTGGTGACCCTCCCCCCAGGCTGAACAGGTACATCCACTACACCACCCGGATTACTCTGCACCTCCTCAACCACATCCTCCTCTTCTGTGTGTCCCTCAGCCTCCTTAGCTGCCACCCAGGCCCTGAATGCCTTTTGCAGCTCCTCTTTCATGGTGGAGCTCTTGATTGGGCAGGCAAGATCCTTACAAAACTGCTTCAGTTTAGCAGATTACTTCTGGAACCAAGAGGAAGAGCTGGAGGAGGAGTACTGCCCCATTGCCTGTGACTGTGCTTTGCTGAGTTGGCCTGCAGTTGCTGCTTCTGCCTGAAAGAGGACAAAGACTCGTCTTTGTGATATATTCCTGCTTGTGAAGTGTCTCCAAGGGCTTGGACTGAGCTTGTCTCCTGTTTTGAAGCCTCTGGACTTTCTGCTGAGACTCCTGCCCTGCCAAGTGGTACCCTGTCCAGTCCCTTGGCCCTTGAAAGAAACTGGTAGAACAAGGCCAGAAATCCACACAGGGAGCTGTGTGGGGAACATTTTGACACACCACCTGCGCCACCTGCTTTGCAGCTGAAATCGACACACCACCTGCATCGTGGCTGAGAAATACATGCATCACCTGCATGGCGGCTGGAGAAATGGTGCAACATGCACTTGCGACTGCTGAAAACAACGCAAACCTCACACAGCATGGTTTTCCATCACCATGAGGCCAAACGTCACAGGCCTCATCACTGGGCATCAAAATTATTGTGAACCTGTGCGGATCCAAGGTGCTATGTCTGGAAATCAATGCATCGCTCTCTTGCGGGAGAAAAAAACAACGCATCGCCTACCCGACTGGAGAGGAAACGACTCACGGCCTTACTTGTGAGCAAGGAATTGACGCATCGCTGACTTTTCCGCTGCACGCACGCCCGTGTGGCTTTAGTTTTGATGCAAACCAGGTACTTTGTGTAAAATCAACATTTCCATTGTTTTCTATGGAGTAAGACTCTTTATTTTAAACAATATTTTTCTGTGGAGTGAGACACTTTTTGTTTTAACAATTCATATCTTGGCTTATGTATGTTGGATGTTGTTGTTGTGGTCTTGTTTGATTTATATAAATATTGCCTATTTTTCTAAACTGGTGTGATGTCCATTTTGTAGTGTTTTCCCTGTATTACTGTGTGTGTTGGTACAAATACTTTACACTTTGCCTTTGAGATGAGCCTGACTGCTTGTGCCAAGCTACTAAGTGGGTTAGTAAGTGTGTACCTCCATTTCCATGACTAGAGTGAGGGTCCCTGCTTGGACAGAGAGGAAACTGACTGCCAACCAGAGACCCCATTTCTAACATGGATCAACATTGAAAGGTGATATGAAATCATTTTCCCTGTGTTTGTAGAGCTCCTGAGTGTGAATACAATATACATTTTCTGTATTTGCATTCCTTTGGGTACTTTTGTTCATAGAGTATTTTCTGGAATCAAACCTTAACAAAATTGATGTTTGAACTACTCTGTCACGCAAAGTTAACTACTCTGCTAGCCTTACTCTCAAGCCCTCCCCTGATACTATACCTATTTGTATGAGTTTAATCTTTCTCATAGTAGAGGAAGGGTAGGGAGAAATTGGCATAGGCTGATAAAATGTCTTCTTACTTCCAAACCTGTACATGTCCTATACGCACAGAGAAGAGGGCAGACAAACTACAAATACCACTCACACCAGAGCCACCATTTTGAGGTCTTGGATGGAAGAAACCAGTTTTGAGTATTAGTTAGTGGACAGCATAGAATCAAAAAGAGAGCTGTTGCCAAGAAAGGGCGGATTCTGCCATCTTTAAAAGAATTCTGCTGTGCAAGGGGATAGACCATCCAGGACAATGTTTCTAGAAAGTAAGTATCTGTCAGGGGTAGGGGAATGATGTGGCATTTCTGTATTAGGCAGAGACATTCACCTTCTAGAACTCTCCACCTCTACTTTTAAACCTCTACACAAGGGAAAGGCACTGAGACGAAAAGGAAGTTGCAAAAGAAGCTGAAGGTTAGACCTTGTGGGGATGAACCCTGGTCTGGGGTGGAAGGACATTCTGGAGTTGTACCTTCTTGGATTGTGTTGGATGTTTGTCTACAGGGCCAGTGTCCCTCTGTGGACAGTAGAGGTTGACTTGCAGGGGACACAGGTGGAAGGGGATCGCCCCTGAAACCTCTGTACAATGATCCTGTGGTGGGTATCTCTCAAAGGGGACACTGAAACTCCTGCTAGAGATGTAGGTGCTTTGCAATGTAACCTGCCTGGAGGGCAACAGCATTCCAGAAAGGAGTGGAAGTGATGTGTTCTTCACAGAGGTCTGCTGCCGGATGGAGCAAGCAGTGTTATGAAGCTGTCAACAGCCCTGAAAATCTCATGCTACCAAGGGTAGAAGGTGCAGGTGGATAGGCCTTCAAACTCTTCTTCACTGGAGGGAGAGTTGTTTATAAATACCCTCCCAGATACATCAAATGTTTCAAGGTTAGGAGGCTTTGAGCCTATATTCTTCATAGCTATAGCATTTCACCAGGAACAAAATGAAGAGAAAACCATCAAAAATAGCTCAAATGCGCAACAGAAAACTACCTTTTTTCCAACATTCATGAGAAATTTGCCCTACAGCTCCTGGAGGTCACTGGGCTTATTAAATCAATCATGAGTCTCTGTGCTTCACAAATTGTGTGGTGGGCCTGGGGAGGACCTGACTGAAGGAGTGAGCTTGCCTTACACAACATTTATCAGTAACACCAAGGACAGCCAGTGACCTGCGGAGAACCCAACAAAGCTGAGTGCCATTGTGCCTTAACAGACTGTTGCCTCAGGGAGAGACAGTGGGAACCTGGGATGCCTTTTTTCCCTGGACGCCCATGCCTGGGTTCACAGAGAACAGAGTGCAATGCCATTGTTAGACGTGGCATCATTGGTGTGGTCTCCCCTGTCTTTCTTGCCTCTGCTTTCCATGTTTTGACTATGTGCTGTTTTTGCTGTTTTTGGCACTCTGGGCACTTTACTACTGCTGACCAGTGCTAAAGTGCAAGTGCTCCTGTGTAAAGGGTATGTGTAATTGGCTTTTCTGATTGGCATATTTTATTTACTAGTAAGTCCCTAGTCAAGTGCACTAGAGGTTCATAGGGCCTGCAAATCAAATGCTACCAGTGGGGCTGCAGTACTGGTTGTGCCACGAACAGTAGTAGCCCTGTAAACATAGCTCAGACCTGCCACTGCAGTATCTGTGTGTACAGTTTTAAACTGCTGATTCGACTTGGCAAGTGTACCCACTTGCCAGGCCAAAACCTTCTCTTTTTATACATGCAAGGCCCCCCTAAGGTAGGCCCTAGGTAGTCCCATGGGCAGGGAGCAGTGTATGTTAAAGGTGGGACATGTACTAATGTGTTTAATATGTTCTAATAGTGAAATACTGCCAAATTCAGTTTTCGCTGTTGAAAAGGTATCCCTCTCTCATAGGTTAACAGGGGGGCTGCCTTTAAATATCCTTAAAGTGTAGTTTCCCTTTGAGAGCAGATAGATAGAATATAGAGTTTGGGGTCTCTGAACTCACAATTTAAAAATACATCTGTTAGTGAAGTTAGTTTTTAGAATGCTTGTTTGAAAATACCACTTTTAGAAAGTAGGCATTTTCATGCTTTAGCCATACTGTGACTGCCTGTTTGTGGATTCCCTGTCTGGGCCAGACTGACATTTAGGCTGTTTGTGAATCTCCTCTAGACAGTGACACAAAGGAAGCTGGGGTGTAGCCTGCACATCCTGATGAGCCATCTGAGCTGGAATGGAGGGAAGAGTGGTCACTTACACCTGAAAGGGCTGTGCCTGCCCTCACACAATGCAATCTCCAACCCCCTGGAGTGTGTCTGGGGCCTGGCCTGGGCAAGGCAGTATGCTGTAAACAACATAGACCTTCCTTTGAAGTTTAACTACTTCAAAGGCAGAAAGTGGAATAAGTAGTGGGCCCAAAACTCCAGACCTTTAGATCACTTCTGAAACCAAGAGGAATCTCTGCCAAGGAGAAGAACTGAAGAGCTGAGGAGAAGTGCTGCCCCTGCCTGTGACTGGGCTTTGTTGGGCTATTCTGCAGTTGCTGCTTCTGCCTGTGAAAGGCGACAAAGACTGGACTTTGTTGTACATTTCTGTTTGAGACAAATCTCCAAGAGCTTGAACTGAGCTTGCCTCCTATTTTGAAGTCTCAGGGCCATCAAAGACTTCCCCTGCCAGCACCAAGAATCTCTGCTGAGACTCCTGCACTGACAAGTGGTGCCCTATTCAGTCCCTGGGCCCTTGAAAGATGAAGTTGGTAGAACAAGGGCTGAAATCCATGCACAGAATGCCGTGCAGTGAAACTTTCGGTGCAGCATCTGCAATGCGGCTGATAAACAATGCGCCACCTGCTTTGCGGCTGAAATCGACACTCCAACTGCATCGCAGCTGTGAGATCAATGCATTGCAGCTGGAGAAACAACGCAACACCCACTTGTGGCTGCTGATAACGATGCAAACCCCATGCAGTGTGATTTTCTAACACCGTACGACCGGATTTCACACATATTGTCCCTGGGCGTCAAAGTCATTGTGAACCTGCGTGGATCTGAGGTGCCTCGTCCCAAAATCAATGCATCGCTCTCTTGCAAGGGAAATGACACATCGCCGACCAAAGAAGAAACGCCTCACGGCCTCACTTGCGAGTAAGGAATCAACTCATCGCTGATATTTCTGATGCCCACTTGCTAGACCGGCTTTATTTTTGATGCAAACCAGGAACTTTGTTTAAAATTAACGTTTCCATTGTTTTCTATAGAGTAAAACTCGTATTCTTTTGAAAATTCATACTTTGACTTGTGTACATTGGATTTTTGTCGATTTGGTCTTGTTTGATTTAGATAAATATTGCCTATTTTTCTAAACTGGTGTGGGGTCTATTTTGTAGTGTTTACACTTTATTACTGTGTGTGTTGGTAGTATTACTTTACACATTGCTTCTGGGATAAGCCTTCCTGCTCGTGCCAAGCTACTAAGGGGGTTAGTGGGGGTTAACCAGGTGTGTTTCTCCTTTGCCCTGACTAGAGTGAGGGTCCTTGCTTGGACAGGGGGTAACCTGACTGCCAACCAAAGACCCCATTTCTAACATCGGTGATTAGCAGTGAGGATGGGACTTGTAGTTGTACTCGACATACAGTGATTAAGTGTACACTACTGTTTTCAGTGCAGACCATTACGTGACCAACTGTCTTTGAGTTAGGGAAACTGGAAAGTTACACAGTTGCTCAACTGAAACAGTTCTGTAAGGATCTTGTCACTGAGGGCCTGAGGGATAGCCAGGGAGGCTGGGGGTTCATACAGAGGAGGAGGATGAGGTTGAGGAGGGGCAGAGTGTTCACATTGGTGTAGTGGATGTACCAGTTATGCCTGGGGGAGGGTCTCCAGGGCAGGTAGCAGTGTGAAATCTAAGGAAGCAGAAGAGTTGCAGGACAGACAGGCAGACATGGCTCACCAGTTAGAGTTGGAGAAGTTTAGGATGCAAAGGGAGATGGAAGAAAGGAGACCAGCCATTGAGGAGAAGAAGATATTGCTGGCTCACGAGCTTAGTTTAAGGGAATTAGATCAGAGGAGTCAGGCTAGTAGAGATGGTGGCAGTAGTACCTCAGTGCAGCCTGACAAGTTGGTACACATCCCAAAGGACTTAGTGAAGGATTACACGAGGGAGGAAGGCATACATCTGTGGTTCAAAGGGTATGAGTCTGCTCTCCACATGAACCTGTTCCCTGAAGCACATTGGGGGTGAGTCTGTGGAAGCACTTTGAGTTAGAGGGGAGGGACACTCTAACATCCTTAGGGGATCCTCAGGGACTCACCTACTCTATTATGAAGGACACCCTACCCACAAGGTATGGTCTCAACCCTGAGCAGTAAAAGGACAAGTTTAGGTCCTACAAAACGAAGGAATCCTAAACAAGGTGAAACGTGTTGACTCTTTTTTCAGGTCCCTGGATGGTTGGGTGAAGGGCAGTAAGGAAACCACCTTTGAGGGGCTGTACAATTTGATTGCTTGGGAGCATTTATATAGTCTGTTTTCTAGAGCTGCACCAGCACCTGATTGACAGCAAGCTGACTGACCCCAGGAAGCTTGCACAGGAAGCAGATCGTTGGGAGAGCACCAGGGTCCAGAGGAGGTATGGGGGAGACCAAGGCAAGGGTAGGCAGGGTCCCTCTTAGCAGAATAAGGAGGCTAAGGTTAAACAGGGGGAGTTCTCTAAAAGGGCCCTAACCTGGTTTCCAGGGTAAGGATTCCCAGTCCCCAGTGGAAAGGAAGCCTTGGTTTTCTAAAGGGAAACCTGCAGAAGGGGGTTCCCACAAATGTTATGCATGTGACCAGGTGGGTCATGTGAGGGGGGAACCAAAATGTTGCAAGTGGACACAGGCACCCACTGGTGCTCAGTCACATGGTTTGGCCAGTGTAGTGCTTGTGAGGGGGGAGTTGGTTCCAGGTGGGTGGGAGCCAGCTGAGAAGACCTTTGTCTCAATAGGGGACAGTGAGATGGTCCAGAGAACCCTTGTGCCTGAAAACACTAAGAAGTACCAGTAGTGGGCGACCATGAATGGACAGAGGGTGGACGCTCTGAGAGACACAGGAGCCAGTGTGACTACTGAGAAAAGTCACCAGGTGTCTGGAGAGCAGATAGATCCCCATGTACTTCACCAAGTAGTTGCGGTAGACAACTCAGAGCACCTGTGCAGAGTGGCACAGGTTCCCTTTGAATGGGGGGGTCTCAGGTGCCTTGAGAGTAGCTGTGAGTCTAACCATGTCTGTAGAATGTCTGCTTGGCAATGGCCTAGAGGATTCCCCTTGGAATCTACCAGGGGGCTAGTGGGTGTTAACTAGGTGTGTTTCTCCTTTGCCCTGACTAGAGTAAGGGTCCTTGCTTGGACAGGGCTTAACCTGACTGCCAACCAAAGACTCAATTTCTAACAGCTGTCCTCTAACCCGCAGCAAAGTGAGGAAGGGCATATGGGCAGGAAAGACAGAAATAACAACTGACTCTTCAAATTGCGCTATATAAAGTGTGCTGTGGGGACTGGAGCCAGCCTGGCCATGTGGGCTTGGGATACTGTGTTTCCTCTAACCAAAATCCCACATCCTCTAAAAAATTAGAAACACACCAGAGGGCACTTTTATTTTTGTTTAATTTTTTAAGTGACATCATGAAATGGTGTGCCATGGCCAGCGTAAGAACTGCTCCTTAAAGGCCAGATAGAGGTAAAAATGTGCATATTGTATTTGTAGTGCTACAGAAGGTGATGGGGCAACATCAAAGGAATCAGCTTTGTGCTTCAGGGCCATGGCCCCGGGGTAGGTCTGTAATAGGCTCAAGCCACACAAGAGAGGTACTGTTTTTGGAAGGAGTGTTGGAATGCTATATGGCAGAAAGTTAGTGGATCCCTGCTGATTATAGAACCTTTCCTCACAGAAATGGGAGGAGAATGCATGATTCTAGCCAAAGCTTGGCCTTTGCAGGACTTTTAGGGTAAATAAACATCGGGATCAACACAAGTTACACCATCCTAGATTTTCCCCGGTTCTCTACGTTTCAGAAATTCACTGAATTTATTTGGTCTCTATACGGCTAGCGAACCCCCAGCTCCAATCATGCATTCAATCACCATGGCATCACTTGTAACATGGATAGGAATGCTCTAGTTCTTTGAGGTCAGAAATACTGTTGGGACTTTGAGGGCTTTTGTTTAAAAATAAAACCTTGCATCAAGTAGGCTTTCAGCCCCAAAGGTCAGATTGGGTTAAATCTTCTGTCTCCCACCTGAAGGAGGAAATTTGTTGGGGCTTGGAAGGTGAGGATGATAGCTCACCGTGGGTCAGCACCCATCCCATTCTCATTTAAAAAAATAACCTTTGGGTGCAGTTACCCCCAAAGGGTGTAGATTTAGAATAACATTCCCTATCTGCCTCCAGGGGAGAAAAACGCTGTTGGTTCTTTGTGGGTAAAGTAGAGCATGAGGCCTTGAAGGGTTAAACCTACCACATAGCATAGTTTTTTGTAAATTATGTTATCTCTTGAGGGGCGAAAGAGTGTGGAACTCTTTACTGGTGAATGGAAGGCCCGATGCCTGGGTGGACATTTTTCTGAAAAAATAATCACTGGTGTCCCATGGGCTTTCTGCCCTTAGGAGGCAGGGTGGGGGTACATTTCTCAAATCTGCACCCAGGAGCAGAAAGAAATGCTGAGCCTTTTATGGGGTGGGGCCATTGCCCTGCCCATTCTTTTTTTTTTAACAGACATTCTTGGCTTATAGTGGGCTTTCTCCCCTCCCCTCCAAGTTGGCAGATAGGGATAAATACTCAAATCTGCCACTCATTGGAGGGGTAGAAAGAATAGCTGTGACTCTAATTGATGGGGCAGAGCTCATTGTCTGTGTGGACAGCTCTCACCCATTTTTTCAACACATTTTCCTTGGTGTGTGTTGGGCTTCTAGCCAATGAGGGGCAAATTATTGGTAAATTCCCCTCAACCTGCCCTCCAGGGTGAATACTGCTAGGGCTGTTAGTGAGTAGGGTCACAGCCCATGGCTTGTGCAGGCAACCCTTTCTAAAACATTGTGCCTGGTGTCTGGTGGGCTTTCTGCCCCATGGGGGCAGATTGGATGTAAACATTTAGGGGGTCATTCTGACCCTGGTGGTCGGTGATAAAGCGGCAGCCAACCCGCAAACAGGCCGGTGGACAAAAAAATTGAATTCTAACCCTGGCGGGAACCGCCAACACAGGCCGCCACTTTAACACTCCGACCGCCACGGCGGGACCGACAAACAGCGCGGCGGTCACCGTCAACAGGCAGGCGGCAGACAATGTACCGCCCACCCTATCACAACTCACCAATCCGCCACCTTTTCCGGGGCGGGAGCCCCGCTGATAAAAACACGGCGAAAACAGACTACGAACGGGAAAACACTCACCTCTACACACTCCACGAGGAAGGAGGACAGCATGGAGCCCGAATTACACATCCTACCAGCTATTGTCTACCTGCTCATCTACCAGGAGTACGAACGCCGGCGCAGACGACAACGGTGAGTACTGCACCTATATCACAGGCGAGGGGGGAGGAGGAAAGCTTGAGGGCACACACATGCGCCATACACCCCCCCCCCCCACCACAAATACCTACACCCCAATGCCGAGCAACAAGTCAGAGTGACACCACACAAACCCCCCGGAATAATGCAAAGACACAATTTAAATGATCTATAAAATATATGTATAAATAGCTCCATTGAAGGAATGGCAAATATGCCGTATAAAAGATACAAAAATAAGGAATGAACATAGTCAACAATATATCCATGGTCAAAAAGTCCTGCACATTCCGTCAAAGTTCCATAGTCCGTGGGCCAATGTGCACAAACACATGGGCAAAGCCCACACAGGAGACCAGATACCATTGGAGAGAACACTGCAGGGGCATCAGATGATAAAACTACAGGCACCTCAGGGGGAAGGGAAGGGGGGGCACCTCAGCCACATGAGTCCACGACGCCAGATCCACGAGGGGCCTCCATGCCCACTGTCCCATCCTGGGGAGTGCAAAGCCACAGTCTCACAAGTCCCTACAGTGGGAGGCTTGCCCACTGTACCATCCTGGGGAGTGCAAAGCCACAGTCTCACAAGTCCCTACAGTGGGAGGCTTGCCCACTGTACCATCCTGGGGAGTGCAAAGCCACAGTCTCTCAAGTGTCTACAGTGGGAGGCTTGCCCACTGGACCATCCTGGGGAGTGCAAAGCCACAGTCTCTCAAGTGTCTACAGTGGGTGGCTTGCCCACTGGACCATCCTGGGGAGTGCAAAGCCACAGTCCATCAGATGGATTACCGACTCCACTGTTATTGGAGGAGGCATGGTGCCCAGAGTGCTTCCTGAAGCCCTGCTCGACACAGAACCGGCACTGTCAATGGGCCAGCGGTGCTTGAGATGAAGGGCCCAGCGGAGCGGTGCTTGAGACGGCGGGGCCCAGGGGAGCGGTGCTTGAGATGAAGGGCCCAGCGGAGCGGTGCTTGAGATGAAGGGCCCAGCGGAGCGGTGCTTGACAGGAAGGGCCCAGCGGAGCGGTGCTTGAGATGAAGGGCCCAGCGGAGCTGTGCTTGAGACGGCGGGGCCCAGTGGAGCGGTGCTTGAGATGAAGGGCCCAGCGGAGCGGTGCTTGACAGGAAGGGCCCAGCGGAGCGGTGCTTGAGACGGCGGGGCCCAGCGGAGCAGTGCTTGAAATGAAGGGCCCAGCGGAGCGGTGCTTGAGACGGCGGGGCCCAGCGGTGCGGTGCTTGAGATGAAGGGCCCAGCGGAGCGGTGCTTGACAGGAAGGGCCCAGCGGAGCGGTGCTTGAGATGAAGGGCCCAGCGGAGCGGTGCTTGAGACGGCGGGGCCCAGCGGAGCGGTGCTTGAGATGAAGGGCCCAGCGGAGCGGTGCTTGAGACGGCGGGCCCAGCGGTGCGGTGCTTGAGATGAAGGGCCCAGCGGAGCGGTGCTTGAGACGGCAGGGCCCAGCGGAGCGATGCTTGACAGGAAGGGCCCAGCGGTGCGGTTCTTGTCCCACCGGGGCCCTGTTCAGTGGTTCTTGTCCCGACGGGGCCCTGTTCAGCGGTGCTCCTCCCGGCGGGGCCCTGTTCAGCGGTTCTTGTCCCGGCGGGGCCCTGTTCAGCGGTGCTCCTCCCGGCGGGGCCCATTCAGCGGTTCTTGTCCCGGCGGGGCCCTGTTCAGTGGTGCTCCTCCCGGCGGGGCCCTGTTCAGCGGTTCTTGTCCCGACAGGGCCCTGTTCAGCGGTGCTCCTCCCGGCGGGGCCCTGTTCAGCGGTGCTCCTCCCGGCGGGTCCCTGTTCAGCAGTTCTTGTCCCGGCGGGGCCCTGTTCAGCGGTGCTCCTCCCGGTGGGGCCCTGTTCAGCGATGCTCCTCCCGGCGGGGCCCTGTTCAGCGGTGCTCCTCCCGGCGGGGCCCGTTCAGCGGTTCTTGTCCATGCGGGGCCCTGTTCAGCGGAGCGGTGCTTGAGACGGCGGGGCCCAGCGGAGCGGTGCTTGAGATGAAGGGCCCAGCGGAGCGGTGCTTGAGACGGCGGGCCCAGCGGTGCGGTGCTTGAGATGAAGGGCCCAGCAGAGCGGTGCTTGAGACGGCGGGGCCCAGCGGAGCGATGCTTGACAGGAAGGGCCCAGCGGTGCGGTTCTTGTCCCACCGGGGCCCTGTTCAGTGGTTCTTGTCCCGACGGGGCCCTGTTCAGCGGTGCTCCTCCCGGCGGGGCCCTGTTCAGCGGTTCTTGTCCCGGCGGGGCCCTGTTCAGCGGTGCTCCTCCAGGCGGGGCCCATTCAGCGGTTCTTGTCCCGGCGGGGCCCTGTTCAGTGGTGCTCCTCCCGGCGGGGCCCTGTTCAGCGGTTCTTGTCCCGGCAGGGCCCTGTTCAGCGGTGCTCCTCCCGGCGGGGCCCTGTTCAGCGGTGCTCCTCCCGGCGGGGCCCTGTTCAGCGGTTCTTGTCCCGGCGGGGCCCTGTTCAGCGGTGCTCCTCCCGGCGGGGCGCGTTCAGCGGTTCTTGTCCCGGCGGGGCCCTGTTCAGCAGTGCTCCTCCCGGCAGGGCCCTGTTCAGCGGTTCTTGTCCCGGCGGGGCCCTGTTCAGAGGTGCTCCTCCCGGCGGGGCCCGTTCAGCGGTTCTTGTCCCAGTGGGGCCCTGTTCAGCGGTGCTCCTCCCGGCGGGTCCCTGTTCAGCGGTTCTTGTCCCGGCGGGGCCCTGTTCAGCGGTGCTCCTCCCGGTGGGGCCCTGTTCAGCGATGCTCCTCCCGGCGGGGCCCTGTTCAGCGGTGCTCCTCCCGGCGGGGCCCGTTCAGCGGTTCTTGTCCATGCGGGGCCCTGTTCAGCGGTGCTCCTCCCGGCGGGCCCGTTCAGCAGTTCTTGTCCCGGCGGGGCCCTGTTCAGCGGTGCTCCTCCCGGCGGAGCCCTGTTCAGCGGTTCTTGTCCCGGTGGGGCCCTGTTCAGCGGTGCTCCTCCCGGCGGGGCCCTGTTCAGCGGTTCTTGTCCCGGCGGGCCCTGTTCAGCGGTGCTCCTCCCGGCGGGGCCCGTTCAGCGGTTCTTGTCCCAGTGGGGCCCTGTTCAGCGGTGCTCCTCCCGGCGGGGCCCTGTTCAGCGGTTCTTGTCCCGGCGGGGCCCTGTTCAGCGGTGCTCCTCCCGGCAGGGCCCGTTCAGCGGTTCTTGTCCCGGCGGGGCCCTGTTCAGCGGTGCTCCTCCCGGCGGGGCCCTGTTCTGCGGTGCTCCTCCCGGCGGGGCCCTGTTCAGCGGTACTCCTCCCGGCGGGGCCCTGTTCAGCGGTGCTTATCCTGTGTGTCTAGGGAGCCAGACCTGGGCAAGACTTCCCGCTCATTCACCATCCGAACTTGCGGTCGCGGCGCCCTCCTGTGATGGAGTCCTGGGCCCGTGGGTGTCGTCCGTCACACCCGGAATGGGGCTGGTGGGGCCCTCCTGGGCAGCTCCCCTGCTGCCTGACTTCTCCGCCCTGCTGCCCTTGCCCTCCTTCGCTGGAGCTCTGTGGCCCTTGCCTCCCTTGGATGATGTGGCAGGTGACGGGGCAATGCTACTGTCCTTGGTGGCAGCCGTCTCAGGCTTGTCGCGCCGGGCCTTCTTCTTTTTTGTCCTCTTCCCAGGGGGGGGGCTGGCTGTCTCCTTGCTGCTGGCCGATGTTCCTGCCCTAGGATGTGGTGGACTCCAATAGCCCTGCACTATGGTCACAGTCGATGCAGGGCTAGTGGTGGCTGAGGTGCTTTTTTTACTCTTACCAGATGGAGGGGGTGGGTCAGGGATTGGAATGAGCTCAACGTTGGAAAGGAAAACGACTTGGGAAGGACAGGGACGGGTAGCTGTAGTGGGTATGGGAGTGGAGGAAGAGGATGTGGTTGTAGGAGAGTCAAGTGTGCTGTCTTTGGGTGCAGGTGCTTGTGACGGTGGCTGTCGTGAGGTGGATGGCTGTTGGGTGGGTGGCTGCCTGCGTTTGTGTGCTTTGGAAGAGGGGGTGACAGACACACTGGGAGAGGACACAGGGGACGTGTAAATGGCAGTGGGGGTGGTGACTGCACGTGTGCGGACTGTAATGGAGGGTGTGCTGGTGATGGAAGTAATGGCTGATGGTGGTGTGCATTCAGGTGTGAGTGGAGACGTCACAGGGAGGGAGGAGGGAGATGAGGAGGTGGGAGACACAGAGGTGGTAGTGACTGTTGGCATGTCTGCATCTGGATGTTGCTTGGGTGAATGCTTTTGGGATCTGTGGTGCTTATGTCTGGATGAGCTGCCCTTGGGTGTAGAGGTGTGTGCAGGCTGGTCTGATGGTGTGGATGGGATAGGCAGAGGAACAGGAGACTGGGACTGGGTGGAGGGAGTCAGAAGAGGGAGGCTGGAGACAGGGACAATGGCTGCCGTCAGTGCTGAGGCCAGAGCGTTGAACGATCGCTGATGGGCAGCCTGACCCGAATGAATGCCCTCCAGGTATGCATTGCTCCGATGCACCTCCCTTTCTACACCCTGGATGGCATTCAAAAGGGTAGACTGCCCAACAATGAGTGTCCTGAGGAGGTCAATGACCTCCTCACTGAGGGCAGCAGGGGTAACTGGGGCAGGGCCTGAGGTGCCTGGGGCGAAGGAGATGCCCGCCTTCCTGGGCGAGCGGGCACGGAGCGAAGGCTGAGGGGCTGCTGGGAGAGCGGGGCTGGTGCACTGGGAGGCGGCTGTACCTGTTGTGGCGGTGGGCACGGATGTTGCCGCCACCGCTAGGGAGCTCCCTTCCGAGGACGTGTCGGTGTCACTGACGTCTCCACGGGTCCCCGTTGTGGAGCTCCACTCGCCCTCCGTCTCACTGGTGTACTCGGAGTCTGTTGTATGGACCTCCGGGGCCATGTGAGATGCAGCTCCCTCGTGCGCCGATGCCACTTCTCCGCCACCTGATGATGCCAATGCACACATGAACAGGAAGACAAAGAAAATGGGGGGGGAGAAATGAAGACAGGTTGAGTGCATGCATTGGCAACACCGTTGACGGAGAGGACAGACACAGAAGCCCACTGAACTAGGCCGCGCAATGGGGGTACACTACTCAGTTATTGTGACTAGGCCTACGGGTCTATGGACGACAAATGCACACATGGGTGGGGCCGGACCATTGCTAGCTGTACTTGGCACCCTACAGAGGTGGGGGGCGGGGGCACAGGGCCGTGTCTAACGGAGGGGCCTAGCCTACAGAATGCGCCCTGGCCTGGAGATAGCCACAGCCCTCCTCCCCCACCCAGACACCTTCACTGCACGCAAAGATAGCAGAATGTGCTGATACTCACCCCCTTGTGTCTGCTGTGATGTCCTCACGCGCCCATCCAAATCGGGGTAGGCCACCGCCAGGATCCGGGATATCAGGGGTGTCAATTGCCGGCTGGCACCCCTCCTACGTTGGGAGCCCATCCCCAGCAGAGACTCGGCGGTCATTCTGGTCCCGCGGCTGATGTCCTCCCACCTCTTTCGGCAGTGGGTGCCCCGTCTGTTGTGGACCCCCAGGGCCCGGACGTCCTTGGCGATGGCACGCCAAATGTCGATCTTCTGATGTGCGCTGACCTATGTGACATGTACAGGGTGGTAAAGGAATTCGCATCAGTTTTCTGCCTGGTCAATGTGAGTGGCCCCCCCCTCCCCAACCTTGCCATGTGGCACATGCTCTCATCTTTCGTGCGTTGCACTCCTCATTCGCTCCCCTCCCCACCATCTTACATACACCCCACTCAACACAGGCATAGCCCATTCAACGTGCACCCTGTGTACTAACCTGTTGGTCTGGAGGACCGTAGAGTAGCGCATACTGAGGGAGGACCCCATCAACAAGTTTCTCCAATTCTTCGGCAGTGAAGGCAGGGGCCCTTTCCCCAGTCGCAGCAGCCATTGTATCTCCCAGACCGAGGTCACAGCAGCACTTGCAGTATAGGTCCTCTCCTGTGGATGATCAGGTCTCGAGTGATTAATCAGATAGAAAATGTCGGCCACGTCCGCGGCGGTGCGTACCGCGGCGGTGCGTACCGCGACCGCCGGCGCACATCGTCATTGGCTCCTGAGACCCATAGGGTTCAATGTTAACCAATGCTGCTTTGCGCCGCGGTCTTCGACCGCCTACCACCACGGTGTGCCACGCCAGCGCAGTGACCTCACATCCCACTGTCACACTTCACAGGTCAGGCAGCCGCCATTTCAAGGGCCCACATGGCATGATTTCTACTGCGTCACACAGGCCTAGGCCTTGCATTGCCACTCATACAAGCCGTTCCATGCATAGCGATTCGTGTACTGTGCAAGCTGTGTGAACTAACCTGTGAGTTGCTTGACTCTGTGCTCCATGTTGTCCTTCCTAGGCACCGTCCGCTGGGACTTGCGAGGAGAAGGATGAATCCTCCCGTGTACCGACCGCTGGTGGACCTGTCAACAATGGAAGAACGACATATCATACTTACATACCGGCTTGACAGAGCAACTATACATGAACTATGTGCCCAGCTGGAGCCAGACCTGATGTCCCCCATCCGCCAACCCACAGGGATTCCCTCTCTGGTGCAGGTTCTGTCAGTACTCCATTTTTTGGCAAGTGGGTCTTTCCAGACAACAGTGGCCATATCATCTGGGATGTCTCAGCCTATGTTTTCTAAGGTTTTGTCCAGAGTGTTGTCTGCCCTGATGAAATACATGTGAAGCTACATTATTTTCCCTGAGGTGGGTGAATTGGCTACAGTGAAGGGTGATTTCTATGCCCTTGGACATATCCCCAACATCATTGGTGCCATTGATGGGACCCATGTGGCTTTGGTTCCCCCCAAAGAAAGTGAGCAGGTGTACCGAAACAGAAAAAGTTATCATTCGATGAATGTCCAGGTGGTCTGTTTGGCTGACCAGTACATCTCCCATGTAAATGCCAAGTTCCCTGGGTCAGTGCATGACGCGTAAGTCATGCGAAATAGCAGCATCCCTTATGTGATGGAACAGCTACAGAGACACCGTGTGTGGCTAATTGGTGACTCTGGTTACCCCAACCTGTCGTGGCTACTGACCCCAGTGAGGAATCCCCAGACCAGGGCAGAGGAACGGTACAATGAGGCCCATGGGCGATGTAGGAGGATCATAGAAAGGACCTTCGGGGTCCTGAAGGCCAGGTTTAGGTGCCTGCATATGACAGGGGGATCCCTCATGTACTCACCAAAGAAGGTGTGCCAGATCATCGTGGCCTGCTGTAGGCTTCACAATCTTGCATTGCGACGCCAGGTGCCTTTTCTGCAGGAGGATGGTCCAGATGGTGGTGTTGTTGCAGCTGTGGAGCCTGTGGAGAGTGAAGAGGAGGAAGACGAAGGGGACGACACGGACAACAGGGATACAGTCATACAACAATACTTTCAGTAGCACACAGGTAAGAAACAGCCACCCCAAATTACATTTACTTGAGGCCTCATACGTATCCACTGTCTGTGTTTCCCCCCAGTTCCTGTTAACTGATTTGTGACTTTCCCTTCCCTTTTCAGAGCTGTATGACCCACTGCCTGACTTCAGCTTTGTTTGCCCATGGACTAAAGCTTATTGAAATTGGTATGTTGTCATCACAAAGTAACTGGACATTATTGAACCGTTATGTGTAATACATTTGTTAAGAATACAAGCAGACTATTGTTTATTTAAGTGGAATAAGTGATTTATTTTAAGTGCTACATATAGGTAAATGATTGGGAAGCGGGGATGGGTGGGGGTGGAGTAATGTCCATGGCAGAGTCCAGTTCTCAGTCGCACAGGTGCATTGTCCATATGCCTGTGGAAGGATGGAGCAGGGGCAGTTCAAGGTTGGACAGGGTGACAATGTGGGACAGTGGGATGACATCAGGGGGTATCTTAGGCTGGCGGGGGTCTTGCAATCCTACTCTGTCTTCTTGTGAGATCTCAGGTTCCGCTTGCGGGGTGGTTTTTCTTCTGCAGGAGGGGGTTCTGGTGGCCTGTCGTTGTGTGGGGGCCTCCTGTCCACTAGCGCCGGCGGAGGTGGTAGGCTGTTCCTGGCCTGGGCTAGTGACAGGGGCCCTTTGGGGTGCCACATGGTCCCGCAATGTGGTGACGATCTGGGTAAGGGCCAGGACGATGGTCCCCATTGCGGAACCGATGTTCCTCAGTTCCTCCCTGAACCCCATGTACCGTTCCTCCTGCAGTTCCTGGAACTCCTGGAACCGGGCCAGTACCGTCGCCATCGTCTCCTGGGAGCGGTGGTATGCTCCCATGATGGAGGAGAGGGCCTATTGGAGAGTTGGTTCCCCGGGCCTGTCCCCCCCCTGTCGCACAGCAGCCCTCCCAGTTCCCCTGTGTTCCTGGGCCTCTGTCCCCTGGACGGTGTGCCCACTACCACTGCCCCCAGGTCCCTGTTGTTGTTGGGGTGGTGGGTCAACCTGGGTGCCCTGTAGTGGTGGACACACCGCTGATTTACGTGCCCTGGAGACAGAGGCATGGGCCCGCTGGGTGGGAGCTGTGCTGGTGTTCCCAGAGGGGGTAGGGTCTGGTGTAGCCTGTGGCTGTCTCTGGGGAACCGACTGTCCAGAGGTCCCCGATGGGCCGGGCTGGTCGTCTGGCTCCAGGGAGACAGAGCTGCTGTCATCGCTGGGGGCCTCTTCTGGGGGTGGGATGGACATCTCTGGACCCTCCGTGGCGGTGTGGTGGCGTTCGGGTCCTGCAGCGGTATAAAGGTATGGTTATTGCTTCTGTGTGTGGCATTTCGTGTGATGGGTGGGTGTCCGTGTACCCATGTGCAGGCATTTCCTTGTGGGGGCTTTTGTGAGGGTGGCTTGTGGGGGTGATGTGTGTGTGCAGTGGGCATGCTTTGGTGATGGGTGTCCATGCTTTGGGGTCGCATGCAGGGCTTGGTTTTGGGATGGGTGGGTTGTGATGGTGAGCCTTTTGCTAGGGGTTGGTGTGATGGGGGAGGGGGTGAGGGTGGGGGTATGATTTGGCATGCAGGTGGGGTGGGGGTGGGAAGCAGTAGTGAAGATTTGACTTACCAGAGTCCACTCCTCTGCCTACTCCTGCGAGGCCCTCAGGATGCAGGATGTGCAAGACTTCCTCCTCCCACGCGGTAAATTCTGGGGGAGTAGGTGGGGATCCGCCGCCAGTCTTCTGCACCGCAATGTTGTGCCTTGATACCATGGAACGCACCTTCGCCCGTAGGTCGTTCCATCTCTTCCTGATGTCCTCCTGATTGTGTGGATGCTGTCCCACCGCGTTAACCCTGTCAACTATCCTTTGCCATAGCTCCATCTTCCTGGCAATGGTGGTGTGCTGCACCTGTGCCCCGAAGAGCTGGGGCTCTACACGGACTATTTCCTCCACCATGACCCTGAGTTCGGCGTCACTGAACCTGGGGTGTCTTTGGGGTGCCATTGGGTGGTGTGGTTGAGGTGTGGGGTGGCGTTTGTGGTGATGAGTGTGGTGCGTGTGGTGGTGTGTGGTGTTTGGTGCGTGGATTCTGTGTGGGTGATGGTGTTGTGTGCCTCTGTGTTGTGGGATTCTCTATTCTGTGCTCTGTCTCTAGCCTTCGTCAATGATTTCGGGTCGTAGGGGCTTGTGGGTGATGTGGGTGTGTGTTTTATATTGTGTTGGGTGTGTGGGAGTGGTGTTAGTATGTGTATCAGGTGTGTGTATTTCGAACTGACCAATGTGGCTGAGTTTTCTATGGGTGTGTGTATTTTGACCGCGGCGGTGTGTAACGCCAATGGAATACCGCGTTTGAAAGACCGCCGCGTGGATTTGTGGGTCGGAATGGTATGGGCGTATTTCTGTTGCCGTGACGGTGGAGGTTTGGTCAGCGCCATTTTTTCGCTGACCTTTGGTGTGGCGGATTTTTGAGGATGTCGGGTTTTTGGCGGTTTGCCTGTTGCGGGTCAGAATGACCGTGGCGGTTTACCGCGCCCGCGGCGGTGTTATGGCGGCCTTCTGGCCGGCGGTAAGCGACTTTTACCGCCGAGGTCAGAATGACCCCCTTAGTCCCATATTTATACTATTTGACGCAAAACTGCGCCGGTGCAGTTTTGCGTCAAAAATATTACCGCCGGCTAACTACATTTTGGTGTGCCGTGCGGGGGTCATATTTATACTTTGACGCACGGCGGCGCAAACAACAGATGGGAGTCATTATTTTTGACGCACACCGCGGCTTCAAGTCGTAAAGGAAAATGACGTTAACGCGGCGGAAATGACTGTGGGTCGATTTACGACACCGCAAACTGGATATGAGACGTTTTTTTTGACGCAATAGCGTGAAAAAACACAGCGAACACAGCCATTTCACCAGAGGAGAGCCAAAATGGATCCCAGATACCACTTCAGACCCCAGGAAGATGACAGAAGACCAGGAACCAGCCAGGAGGACCCACACAAGAACCAGGACACTTTTAAGAAGAAAAGAAAGTGTCACTTTAGTGCAGAGGAACAGGAAATCCTGGTTAAAGAGGTGATGGAACACCAGCACCACCTGTTTGTCACATCAAAGTTGCCAATCAGTAGGAGAGAGGCTATATGGCAACAAATTGTCGACAAGATTAACAGTGTGGCTGAAGTACGCAGAACAGTCATCGAGTGCAAGAAACGCTGGCATGACTGCAAACGCAGGACCAAGGAAAAGATGGCCAGGAACAGGAAGGCAGCACTGCAGACTGGAGGGGGGAGTCCAGCACACCAGGAGGCCCTGGACCACATGGAGGAGATGGTCGCAGCCGTCATCTCCGAGGAGATTGTCACAGGGATTCAAGGACAGGACAGCGCAGACTACCAGGACACAATGCACATGCAGGGTAAGTCGCATGGGGAATTATAATGCAATAAGGTCAACTGTGAGCATGGGGGGGATACCGACCACTAAATGCATGGAAGTCATCTAATACATGGAGTGGCATGGGTTAAGGGGCACGGCATGGGAGTATGGTCCGTTCTGAGAAGACCTGGGGCACACCATAACACAACACCAACAACAGTCCCATGGGGGCATGCTGTCATGCCAACGATGGAGCAAAGGGAAAGCCACGACAGGAGGGAAGACTACTACATCAAACTTACATCCTGGCACTCGTCAGCCAACATACCTCCTACATTAACTAGGTCCCTATTAGCAATCCTCTAGCCAAACCGACAACTGCAATGTAACTGTGACAACAGTTGCAACTACCACCTCTGATCTGTGTGCAGCTCAAGTAGCCAATGGCAGTAACCTCCCCATGGAACATACACACCTAAATTAGGGGGTTGGGATTACATCTGCAACAATCCCCTGAAACAAGACAAAGGCCCCAGTACACTCAAATGTCAATGCCCATAGTTGTCACAAACATCAGCCAAAGTAAATAACAATAGGAGCGACACAGCCCTAAGGACACACCCATGCTGCATATGTCAGGGTCCATCCTGTGCCTGGGTAACAAGGCAACATCCCAAATGTCATACTGCTCAGACAACAGCATTGAGGAGGGGACACATGTAACTGGTCACTGAAATACACCTGCACAGTCAGAGGACGAAATAGGACACTGATACGACTATCAGGGCAATCCAATGTAACACACATTACCCAACATCAGCAGGACCCATTAACAATGTCAACATCCATATCAGATCATAACATTGCCATGCATAGAATATGCAACATGTCAATTACATTTAAGTCGATGTGAACGATCAGGGATTGGGGCAGGTCCAGATTGTTAAGTGTGCTGCCATGACCATCAGAACACCCACAGCCAGTGAAAGGTCTCACCATGAGAATGGATATGCATGGAGGGTCGAGTAGGACAAGAAGGTGGCAATTCTCTATTTGGCATAAACCAACACCTAGAGGCGATGAGGCTGACAAGTCTGATAACTCAATAACATACATGTGACACACAGGTGGGCCATAGGCCTGAAACAATGCCCATCTGAAGGACTGCAGATATTAACACAAAACAAGATCACAAAGTGAATTCATCAAAAGGCAGGCACGTCACGTCAAAATTGTCACAACAGAGACACACCAATTGTACCCTGTTTCATTGCAGAGGAAGATGGATCTCCTGCCGATATGCCTGTCCCAGATTTCCCTGATGACATGGATGACGAGCCGATAAACATTCCCCAGGAGACTATCCAAAAGGTCCTTTAAACCCTCCAGACCCCACCTTCAGTCACAAGGAGGAGCACAGAACAAGCAGCCATCGCAGAGGAACCAACCCACCACCCCAATTGTAAGACCTGCCAGCTCCAAAATAGCTGAGGACTCAGGCGACACTGGCACCAGCTTTGAGAGAACTGTAGTTGGAGTACAGCGGGAGCTGGCCAAGGAGGTGCGGGTGGGGATGCAAAATATGGCAGCCAGCCTTGAGGGGATGGGTTGGTGCATGATGTCCTCTGCAGATCAGGCAGCAGCTATGCAAGCCCTAACATCTATCTTGCAGGAACTGCAGAAAACCCAGAAGGAAATCAGCACAGCTGTAATACAGTTGACCCAACACCTACAATAGCAATCCTGTCAACGCGTGCACGAATGCAACATTGAACCCCTCAGGGCCGACCTGGCTGCCTACCATCGTGATGTGGCTGCTATTCTCAAGAACCAGAAGATCCCCCTTGCTGCAGTACTGCCCTTAAGACCATCACAGGGAGCAGCGACCGGGATGTCTGACTCCACGTCTTCTAACACTGAGGTGTGTGTTGCCCCTTCACAACCAACAACAACAAGGACAAAGCAGGCAACACACACATCAGAAGAAGAAGACATGGAACGGATCACATTCACAAGGAAAAGTACCCGGAAGCACTAGTCCCTGCCACATGGCCAACTATTACCAAAGTCCTGCGTTTTGAAACATGACAGTCCTACAACAACTGTACTCAAGCTCTGTTCTGCTAACCACTGTATATCTTGTCACCCAGCCCAGTGATTGTCTCTCTCCTACTCATTGGCTAAGTCTGTCCCTCTGCACTGTCTGAAACAGCAACCCAAGCAGCATGACAAAAGCATTATGGTAAACCCTTGTGTTGGATCACACTGGAAGATATCACTATAATGGACTCACAATCATGGACAATGTACAGATAGCACTACAGCACTTTTTAATAAATAGCACTTACACAACAAATCTGTCTCTGGGTAATGTGGCATATCAACTGCGCAGTAGATAATTGAAATGTCCCTACTGTCAAATAACGTAGCTTGTCAATACAACTGTCCAGATATTATGTAGTTAGTGACCATGATTGCATCATACTCTGCCCATCCAGAGGGAATAATCTGATGAAGTGAGAAACCATACACCACCATGCTGTGTTGGACAGAAGAATGCTTCCTCAGAGGATAACTAAGTCATCAAATAATGCCCGCTAAATGTTGTCAACATGCAAAAATAACACAATAAACATGCCACACTAATCTAAGTAAATACAAAAAAAACTGCACAAATGAAGGTGTCTGAGTTAACATACAAATAAGTAATCATGCCGAACTGTGTCACAAATGATGTATGAGGGTCATGAAGACAAAAATACAAGATTGCCAATGAAAACTCATCTTATAAGGGTGTGCATGATCATCACACTGCAGTCAGACCTAAAACTGTTTCCCCAATATCAAGTCTGGAAGCACAGTTAGTGACTTTGAAAACACACTTATCAACAGAAACACATTGGGATCCATATTAACTGTGATTGGTGGTTGCAACAAAGGGTGGACACTTTGCAAGGTAGCTCTGGGTTAGCTGCCAATCGTACAGCTCAGTTGGGATTTGTTTGTAGCATAGGACACAGATGTTATAGTACAAAACAGATGTACACGGAATCCAAACCCACGATCAAGTACCATTCAACACATACTATTAAGGGGTAACCAAATATTTATTAAAAGCTAACCATAGATGAGGAAACTGAAGGAAAAATCTTACCTACCCTAATCTACCCTGACTACTCATTACTCACAACTGTCCCTAACTAACCTAAGCTACACTTACTTATCACATGTAACGAAACGTTCTAAACATCTTCCCCCCACCCCCCTTATTAGATGGGACACATTGAGGACAACACATACTAACCTAAACACATACTATACTATCCTAAACAAATATATATTTTTTTGGTTTTTTTTTTTTTTAAGTTTTTTTTTTTTTTTTTACACACAAGAACACCAACATAGCGCCCCACCCACCCACCCACACATGTAATAAGTCAAAAAAGAAACAAGCAGGACCCCCTACCCCCCACCCACTAACACTGACTAAACTAACAGCCTATACTAACCTAACACTAAGCCCACTAACTATAAGAACAAGGAAAGAGGAGGGAGGGGAGGGTATCATGTCCATCTATTCAACTGTCTAGAGGTTGGCCCTCTGGAGGGTCCTCTTTATATCCTTGATCCGCCGTTTAATGTGCCGCACGTCCCGGCTCAGGTGGCTCACCTTGCGCAGCACTTTGTCCATCTTGTGTTCAAGTCTATTGAAGGCTGCAGGGTCAACAGCTGGAGCAGTGGCAGTCTGGGCACCGGTGGAGGAGGTCTGTGTGGGCTGTCCTGCACCGGTGGCAATGCAGGGGCCAGGAAGTCCAGCAGATGTAGAATCAACAGAGGCAGCTGTGGGTGGGGCCACCTGGCTCTGATTGGTGGTTGTTTCTGTGGTGGCTGTGGTGGGCACAGTAGGCCCACCCTGTGGGAAGGCTCGCCATGCCCCGGAGGCACGTTCATGGCGATATCGCCAGGCCATCCTCCGGAACCCCAACTCCACCAGCAGGATGTGCTGGTATCGCATGGCCCGACGCTGAAATTCACGGACCTGGTCTGGAGTCATGTTAGCTGCTGTGAAGACAAATGCAGATATGCCACGTTAGTAACTGCATTGTGTGAAATGGCACAGCAAGTTAATCAGACATTACATCTACTGTACTTCTAACAGCTCATATCACGATACAGAGCATCGAATGTCCCTGAGGAAGTACATGGCAGGCCAGACAACAAAGGTCACATCACTCAAAGCACATTCATAACCCACAAGATGGGTAACAACTGGCCTTGACTTGCAATCGGAGTTCTGACAGTTAACATCTAAGAATCATGCTGCATATCCTCCACCAAGAGCTGGGCTACTCGTAGTCGTAGTCGTACTCACCAACAGTGCCACCAATCATGATTCCCAGGCTGTCCAAGAGATCCTGCTCCCTGGTGATGAGGTCAGCCCACCGGTGCTTCAGCTGGTGGTCACTCCTCTGGCTGGCATACACACGCTGCAGGTGATGCAGTACCTTTCCCCACCGGATTCTGCGCGCCTGTGTCGTGTACCCCTGTATGACCCTGCCCCCTGCCTGGATCATGAGTGGCAAGAAATGTGTCACCAGCCAGATGAAGCCCCCCAACTCCTCTTCCCCCATCCTGCCAAGACGTGGCCTACCAGACATACTTATAATTGAAGAGAAGGAATAGGGGTAAAAGAAATAGAAAGGGGAAATGGGTAAAAGTAGGGGTAAAAAGACAGAAAAAAAGTAAACCTAAACACTAAAAGAGCCCAACTATCCCCAAACTAACACTACCTACAACAGACTCCCACAAACAAGAAATACACAAGATAAATGGACAAATGTAGACAAAACACAGTACTACAGTATACACAAACAATATTTATTTCACAAAAGGACTTTACAGATAGCACACAGGACAAATACAGCACAAAATCTCAGGACAACACTCTCTACACAGCCACACAGTCTAGAAGGATCATAGACTGCAAAGTGAAAGTGAAAGTACACCCACTGTACATGATCTGTAAACAGGATATCCTATTACATCACTTTCTGTATGAAAAGTCCCACCTTTTTCACGTTATGCGTCATTTTTTGTTGCACAAAACTCTATTTGCGTAATTTCTTTTGACGCACAGACGTGAATATAAACCTGCATCCACATAATGATACATGGACTGTACAAATATCTGGATGCGGGCTAAATTTCACTCCTGTGAGTCAAAAAAAATGACGCAAATACAGTTGCATTAACTGGTTTGGGGCATTTTAACTTATTTTTTGGTTATTTTACATTTGGAACACATCAGAGATTGGCTAATTGAAGACGGTATGGTGTTGACGGTGTATGTTCACATGTGTGACATCATACTGCAGCGGAACATCATCCACTACACCCTTCACAGTATGTTTACAGTTGGCTGAGGTCATAGATGGTCATAAGTGTGCCCTACATATATGTGTGAGGCACAAATTGTGCATGTTTGCCATAAGGAGAGGATAGCAATGTGATGCACATATGTACAATACCTAATTGCCTTTGGCTCAAAGTGTGTGCTTTGACAACTAATTTGTTGGTTGACCAAGTGTGTGTGTACATCACATGAAGCATTATTGTACATTTGGTTGTATGAATGTGACGTCCATGTGTCCAACCCTAAGATGCAAGTAAAAATTGGAATGAGCAAGGGCATGTGTTAGTCATACATGTAACAACACCCGCAAAGTATACTTCCAAGTTTTAGGGTCACGTAGACACCACATGTGACATAGCATGCACCAGATGGATGGCAGACGCATGTTCATGTCAAAGGTCCACAATTTCTACATCCTATGTCTTAGAGTATTGGTAACAGCTTCCTAGGCACTAGTTGCGAATCCCACAGTGAGTCATACACATGCATTGAGGAAGTGGGTACCATGTTGTTTGCACAGACAGACAAGGGTCAATCTCATATGTATGATGACACCACAGTTGAGGCCATAGAAGTAAGCCCCAACTATCAAGTGGCTGTGGTGGACCAGCATACAAGACAGCACGTGTCCACATATTTCCAGTGATCAATTGCACATAGGTGTCTTGTTCATGTGTGTGGTCCAATGATGATCCTGTAGATTGTTTGGGGTATAATTTGTCACAGTTCGGACCAGGACTCATCATCAAATCAAATCAAATCATTAGCATTTATAAAGCGCGCTACTCACCCGTGCGGGTCTCAAGGCGCTAGGGACAAAGGGGGTGGTTATCGCTGCTCGAACAGCCAGGTCTTTAGGAGTCCCCGGAAAGCGGAGTGGTCCTGGGTGGTCCTGAGGCTGGTGGGGAGGGAGTTCCAGGTCTTGGCCGCCAGGAAGGAGAAAGATCTCCCACCCGCCGTGGAGCGTCGGATGCGAGGGACGGCGGCGAGTGCGAGGCCAGAGGAGCGGAGGGGGCGGGTGGGGACGTAGAAGTTGAGCCGTCTGTTGAGGTATTCCGGTCCCTTGTCGTGGAGGGCTTTGTGTGCGTGGGTGAGAAGTCGGAAGGTGATCCTTTTGCTGACTGGGAGCCAATGCAGGTGTCTCAGGTGTGCGGAGATGTGGCTGTTGCGGGGTACGTCGAGGAGGAGGCGGGCTGAGGCGTTTTGAATGCGTTGCAGGCGATTTTGGAGTTTGGCGGTGGTCCCAGCGTAGAGGGTGTTGCCGTAGTCCAGGCGGCTCGTGACGAGGGCGTGGGTCACGGTTTTTCTGGTGTCGGCGGGGATCCAGCGGAAGATCTTGCGGAGCATGCGGAGGGTGAGGAAGCAGGCGGAGGACACAGCGTTGACTTGCTTGGTCATGGTGAGAAGGGGGTCCAAGATGAAGCCCGAGGTTGCGGGCGTGGTCTGCGGGGGTCGGTGCGATGCCGAGGGCCGTGGGCCACCAGGAGTCGTCCCAGGCGGACGGGGTGTTGCTGAGGATGAGGACTTCAGTTTTTTCAGAGTTCAGCTTTAGGCGGCTGAGCCTCATCCAATCTGCGACGTCCTTCATACCCTCTTGTAGGTTGGTCTTGGCGCTGGCGGGGTCCTTGGTGAGGGAGAGTATAAGTTGGGTGTCGTCGGCGTAGGAGGTGATGATGATGTCGTGCTTGCGTATGATGTTAGCGAGGGGGCTCATGTAGACATTGAAGAGTGTCGAGCTGAGTGATGAGCCTTGAGGTACGCCGCAGATGATCTCAGTGGGTTCTGAGTGAAACGGAGGGAGGTAGACTCTTTGGGAGCGGTTTACGAGGAAGGAGGCGATTCAGTCCAGGGCCTGGTCTTGGATCCCGGTGGAGCGGAGGCGGGTGATTAGGGTACGGTGACAGACGGTGTCAAAGGCAGCCGAGAGGTCGAAAAGAATGAGGGCGACTGTTTCACCGTTGTCCATCAGGGTTCTGATGTCGTCTGTGACTGAGATGAGGGCGGTTTCAGTGCTGTGGTTGGTTCGGAATCCGGTCTGTGAGGGGTCGAGCAGGTTGTTGTCTTCCAGGAAGGTGGTCAGCTGTTTGTTGACGGTCTTCTCTATTACTTTGGCTGGGAAATGCAGAAAGGAGATGGGGCGGAAGTTGAGTCAGTGGCAGCTATTCCTGTAACTACTGAGTATCCTTTGTTGATCAATGTGAGTAAAGTAGATGTGGACATGTGAACCAACATGTGGATGGTCCCACCCTGTCACTAAAGACATGTAATGAGACAGTCAACAGGGCAACCTTGGTGTGCTGAGTGAGATAATGTCTCAATTGTCATGTTCCGGCAGGTGTCATTACAACATTTGTACACAGGTTGGCCTCTGCACTTCCCACTGCATCTGGGAACATCATAGCCTCTGTGCTGTTTATTCTCGCAGCTGTTCAGCACACACGGCCCATCACTATGTTGTGCGCACTGTGATGCTGTGTGTGAACTGTCATGGTTCTGGCATTTGTGTATTAGTCATGTACATTATCAGAGGTTGCTGGTTGTGCTGAAAGCCCCGCACCCAATCCCTGCCTATGGCCCTGGGACACTGTCACACTTTGTCATTCATGCATACATGCAACCCAGACAAGGGATGGGCCATGAATTTTGCATTTCCAAGAGGATTTAACTCAAATGTTACAGTTAAAAGGCAGATGATGCTATACAATGTATTTTGAGAGGTTTGCTAACGCAAGTGTGGTACATATGTAGACACAGGGATACTTTAGTGTGATGCACAGACAGTTGCCAGTCAGGCTGACAGAATGCAAGATGATTCAGGAGCCAGCTACTGGACAAGTTACATAATCAGTGGTCTGACTGAGACTGTTTGGAGGACAAACTGGACAGTTGACATGTCAATCTGTGTACGTCCTGTGTTTTTGAAGGTGACAAATGAACCCAAGGGCTGTGTTACACGGCTTAATTACTATCAATGGTTGACGGTGTATTTGACATAATGGCGACTCCTATGCTGTTCCAGGCATCATCAGGGGCAGTGCTTTTTGTAATGGGTGGTGTGCATGGAGGTGATCACAGGTGTGGGCTGCATCTGTTTCTCACCAGTCCTGTAGGTGAGACTTGCATTCAAAGGGCCAACAGACATTTTCACAAGGGGAAGCAATCTACATGTGCTAACAGGGCTTTGAAACTAGAAGACAGTGTATAAATTGACCTGACGTCCATGCAGTCAGATGTTCTATGACAATGGCATACCTTAGGAAAGGGTGTAGCACACTGGTTTGCTAATGTTGGTCTGTGTGTGTAGAGGAAGTATTATCAGGGTACACATCTTAGTATTCCAGGAACCTCTTCCCACAGGTGGGTTGTGACCAGGTGCATGGGTGTGTCAGGAGTTAGGAAATGGGCAGACATGTGCATGGAATGTCATGTGCGCAATGCATGTCATATGTGTGGCACTTGTGCTGTCTATGTTCTGCTTCTATGGAACTCTAGTCACAGATATTCCTTGCAAATATTGGATGCAGTTGGACTAACTGCTGTCAAGGGTCTTGTCAGACATTCCTGTTAGTGATGCCAAAGCACATTGACTGCCTCATGTATGAGGCTTGTTTTCCCCTTATTGAGTGATGGTGTCATAGTTGTGTGCCATATGCTCCGTTGGACCTTGCTTTCAACATGTATGTGTGAAATAGTTGTGGTCCTCTGCTATAGGCCTTCAAAGTAGATATGTACATGATATATGTCATTAAGAGTGTGTGTGTATGTGACCATTGTATGTTAGGCATCACATAAGCTCTGGTATGTTCCGTGTCCTACTCAGTATCTCAGCAATGCTCCATGAGGCAACACTCTTATTCTGATAAGTAGAGATGAAGGTGTGTAAAAAGGAATAGCCAGACCATGATATGGTGATTATAATAGGTGTTTATTTAAATTAGTTAACTACAGTGGTGAAGGTGATCATATTCAGAAGAAATTATTTACAATCTGTTGCCGCCTGCGTATACCAGCAGCTGTGTTCTGTAGTTCCCCCTCCTGTTGCAGGCCAGCATCCTCCTCTTCCTCCTCTTCAGGCATGTGTGACTCTGGTACCAGGAGGGGAATGTTTCTTCTGATGCAAATGTTGTGCAATATTGCACATGTGAGGATGATCCTACAGACCATCTCAGGGGAATATAGGAGGCTACCACCAGTGATGTCGAGGCAGCGGAACCTTGACTTGAGGATGCCGAAGGTCCTCTCGACAATGCTGCGTGTCCTCCTATGGGCCTCGTTGTATGCATGCTCTGCAACTGTACTCGTGTTGCCAAATGGTGTCATAATCTATGGCTGGATGCCATACCCCTGATCAGTTGCAAGAGAAAATGAATGGGATCATGTTGATGTAGATGGCACTATTGAAAAGACCTTTAATGGCAGTAGTTGTCTTGTGTTGTCTGTGACTCTTTTGTGTACTAATGTGACATCCTATGCTTGTAGGCTATACCATCTGCATTGTGTTGTTTCCTTGGCTGAACAAGTGTTTGTCTGCTAACCATTTGTCAGCAGTATGTTTTGGGATTTGCAGTACAGTGTGCCCCCCTTAGCATTGTGACTTGTGATACAGGTGTCTGTGTGTCTTCACTGGGGGTGAGATGATAGTTCCATGCACAGTTAAAATTGAAAGTGTTGTTAACACGTTCATATCAAAGTACCCTGGACATCCCATACCTTTAGACTTAGGCAATGTATTAATGTAAAGGTCATTGGGACACTTACAATTTGCAAGGTGACATTTAGGCAACCACACTCATTGACGTCTTCACATTAGGCTGTACAGTAAATTCCGATGTGTGACAGGCTCAATGGTGACTTAAGAAACATGGCTACCGATGTCACGACCTCTGTGTGTTCCTGTTGACATGTTGCTGTTGTGGTGTATGTGTTGTGTGTCCTAGAGGGTTGCTGTGCAGTGTATATATATGTAGGTTTTTGTACTTACCAACGAGTAGTCCATTGCCATACCGTCCATCCTGGAAGTGTTCATTGAGGGTGCAGTGACGGAAGATGTATGAGTCATGTACACTCCCAGGATATTTAGCCACGATGTTGGTGATCAATCCCCGGTGATCGACAATGGCCTGCACGTTGATGGAATGTGTGTGCTTCCTGTTGCGGTAGAGGTGTTCAGTTGCAGCAGGTGGCACAAGGCATACATGTGTGCAGTCGATTGCACCAAGGACGTGTGGGAAGCCACTGATTGTGTAGAACCCCTGTTTAGTTTCCTGCTGCTTCTGCAGTGTGTTAGGGAAGCAGATGTGGCGGGGTGTCAGTCGAATGATGGCATCCAGTACTTTGGTCAAAAAGGCGGAGAATGATAGTTGTGATATTCCGCCAACCAGGGCACCAGTTGTTTGAAAAGAGCCACTTGCCAGCATATGAAGTACGGCAAGCAGCTTTGTTTCTTTTGGGATGGAGTGGGTGTCACCAAAGTGGGGGCCAACTGCTGTTCAATGTTTCGCAGCAGCTGCTGAATGGCCTGCCAGTTCAACCGGTACCTCTGTATGATGTCGTGTACCCTGAGGCCCTGAAGGGTTGTTCTTGGGCGGAATATCCTCTCCTGCCTTCTGCGCTGCCTTTGGGGTCCCTGCTGGTGTTGTTGTAGCTGCTGTTGTTGCTGCTGGGCTCTGCGTCTGTGTGCACGCTGGATTAGAATCACCTCCATGGCTCCCTGTTGCTGCTCTGCTGCTCTGCTGTTTGTTCTGTGTGTTCTGATTAAATACAGGTGTGTTTGCCCCATTTTAACACCTGCCCTGACCCAGGCGTTAAATTTTGATGCAAATCGGGCTGTTTGTCATTTTCTGGCTCCGCCTCCCGGCCGTGCGTAATTTTTGCCCGAAAGCATAAATACGACGCACGGCCGTTTAAGCCATTTTTTGGACGGGAACGCCTACCTTGCATATAATTAACGCAAGGTGGGTTGCCGCATCCAAAAAATGACGCACACGGCAGAATTTTTCCGTCCGCAGGCGTACAAGTTTAAATACGGGGCAACGTTTGCGCTGATTGTGCGTCAAAATTTTTGATGCACAATCGGCGCAGACGGAGTGTAAATATGCCCCTTAATCTCTATTCTATTGCAGGGCCCAAACAGGAATTATGGGGGATGAATCCTCTCAACTCAGCCTGTGTGCAGAAGGACTGCTAGAAGGGTCATAGGCTGGAGGTATGGCCTGATGTCTGGGAGGGTTGCAGCCAGCAATTTCTATTTCATAATATAATATTCTTGGTACATACAGGTGTTCCTTTGGGAGGATGGGCGAGATTCCCCAACCGGCCACCTCCAACAGAGGCAGAACGACTGTTGGGCATCTTGAGAGGGCTACTGCCTGGGTGGGTCAGCTCATATCTCTTCTTTTTTGTTAAATGATATCTCTGGCACTAGTGAGCTTTCTGTCTATGCCTAGGTGGCCCTCTCCCATTAAATACCTCCTGGGTGATCCTCAAACAGAGATCGACTAGAGAGATGTTCCACTGGATAGGAGACATTGCCCCAGTGGTACTTTGTCACTTTCCTGCTTGGCTCATTGACACCTAAAGCAGTAGGCACCAACTGCTTTAAGCTCCCATGATGTCAGCTTGCTGTTCAGACTAATTGTCACAAACAACGTACTTTAGGGCAAGAGGGAATCTCATCCTTAATATTCTAAAGTAGTTTTACCAGATAGAAAATCCTTCTCGCACCAAAATTATTTTCTTCTATGGTGGACGCACAGTTTATGTCCCTAGCACTGTTGTAGTAGTGCTGTGCACATGAAACATTTTAAAAGGGACAAAAAGAAGATATTGGATGTGAAATTATGTTTATTGAATTATTTGGTAGCTCCCCAATCAATCTCAATATCACAGCCATCAGGACATGGACATTTGTGAAGATTACACAGGTATTATGCATAAGAACAATCTTAGAAGTTCTTTTTATGATGTACATGCATAGTATTGTTTCCTTCAATTACCCAAGTGCTGCACTTATATGTACTAATTGTAGTATGTCAAGATTTCAAAACAATGACCCTAGTGAAGGGCACAATGCAATGACGATGGAAAAATGTAATTTATTTTTACATCTGCTCCTCAACAGGAAACAATACAGAAGACACTGACACAGAATCTACCATAGCACTGCCTGCACCAGATATGCCAACCACACAATTGTAGAGTAGATCCACATAGGAGTAGCCAAAATCTTCCCATGAGACCAATTAAGAGGACATTATTTACCCAGTTTATGAGGAAGCTGTATGCAACTTCACAGCATCACATGTGGATGACGAATCTGCAAGGAGAGTTTCAAAGGTACATCTCCTCAGCCACACAAAATTGCAAGCAGAGACACTTTGCCAATTAAAACAATGTTTCAGTTTGTGCCCTGTGTGCATGACTACACACCACACTGGGCTTCACCCCAGTCTCAGCTTGCTGCCCTTCCCCTACCAGTCTAAGCACAGACCCCCAATATTACTCAGGCCCTAACCTACTCTCTACCTATTCATCTCACAGCCACTCTTTCTCTAGCGACCACACCAATTCCTCCCATGTGATATCGCCACCATGGACTTATACCATTGTTAGTATTTGAGAACTCCTGTTGCCAATCGTCTACCACTCATCTTTGTCTTTTGCACAGGGTCTCAGATGCTGATGTTCTTGTTAATTGTTAATTAAAAATGTTAAATGAAAACAGTTTTAAAAAAAACAATGTTCAAGTTCACATTGCACTGATGAGAAAGGTGTTGGCTAACACACAGATTTTGAAATACATGATTTCAACCATATTGCCTAGACCCTAGAAAAAGTAGACACTACAAACCAATAAGGCTCAACATGAAAGTCTGTAGGAGTTGATTGTGGCATGCTTACAAAGCAACACTTTGGCTTTGCGTACAGCACGTGGTGTATTCAATAAACCTCTCCGGAAAAGGACTGAGTGGCTTCCCACTCTTCATTAGTAGAGAGTAGATCAAATGCCTTTTGTCACTGCTCCTCCACCCTGACATACCCTTTGTCCTCAACTCTACCATACAGATGCCTGAAAAACGTAGTAGTTAGTTATTTGATTCATTATATTTGCCACATCTGGTTTGTAAATTGTAAATTGTAAATTACTTTGTGTTCTACAAAAGTCCTAGACGTATGACAGAAAACTAATTAAACTTTTTCCCATCAACACACTTGCTTGCACTGTGTTACGCTGGAAAATGTTTTTTTCTTTTTAGAAGCAAATATTTATTACAATTATGTTTTAACTGGATGTATCACATTACCACACACGCCTTTTCCATGCACAGTTTTACAACATAGTTTTCACCACAAATGTCTTTACCACACAGATGCTTTTATCACACAATCATGCATGAACTTACCATGCATGCCTTTACCCTGCATTGCAAGTAAATTTACGATAATTAATACCATATATTTGGGAAGTTTTCATTAGGTCAACATTTTCATAGGAAATTAGGGCCAGATGTAGCAAATGTTTTTACCCATTCTGTGTCTATGGGAAAAAGTGTTCCTACATATGGCCCTTAATTTCTTGTTTTGCCCATACCTTTTGCATCGTTTGAAGAATGTCCACAAGACATTCTTTAAAAAGTGCTCTTTTTTGCTTAGTTTGTTTATGGGAAGTATTGGGGTGATCCAACACCTGGGGGCTGAGAAAAAAGGTGGATCCCAAAATGCCAAAATTCCTATGATTTTTCTATTGTTTTCTTTAGGCAGCATTACTGCAAAAACTGCTGAACGGAATTACACAAAACAGGAAGATAGCAAAGACAGGAGTCATGCCCCCTTGCCCAATGGCCATGCCCAGGGGACCTCTGTCCCCTGGGCATGGCCATTGGGCACAGTGGCATGTAGGGAGGCCCAAATTATGCCCCCCTATGCCACTTTAAAAATTAAAAAATAATACTTACCTCAACTTACCTGTACTTACATGGGATGGGTCTGCCCATCCATGGGTGTCCTCCTGGGGTGGGCGAGGGTAGCAAGGGGTGTCCCTGGGGGACAGGGAAGGGCACCTCTGGACTGCATCCATGGTCTGACACCATGGAAGTGAGCCCTCAGCTCCTTTAATGCCTGCTCTCACTCAGCCATTAAAACACGGTGCACATCAGGCAGTGCGCTGTTTTTTAAGGCCCGTCCCCTCCTGTGCATCAAAATGACACAGGAGTATAAATAAGGCACACAAGCCTTAAAGTCATTTTTTGGATGGGAACGCCTACCTTGCATGTCATTAACGCAAGGTGGTTTCCCGCATCCAAAAAATGACGCACACGGAGGATTTTTGATGTCCGTGGGGTTGTGCGTCATAGTTTAAATATGGGGCAAGGTTTGTGACAAATGTGCGTCAACATTTTTGACGCACATTCGGTGCAAACAGAGTATAAATATGCCCCAAAATTTTTGCATATCTGAATGGTTGGGTCTGAGGGACTCCCGCTAGAGACTTGCAGGAGTAGCAGCTCAAAAATAGAACACTATCCAGTGGAAGTTAGACTCCAGCAGCATCAAGCGCTCTGATGAGCTGCCAGCAACATCTTTCTAATGTTGCTGCAGCCGTTGAAGGATTCAGGGACTAAGGGCCTGATTTAGATCTTGGGGATATTACCACCAATCACCCGTGATGGCAGTCCCTAATACTCCATCAAGCTGATGGTGTTAACACTGCCATATTTAGCTTTATTGAGATTCAACTGCCATCAGCGTCGACAGAGTCTCCTCCATTGCACTAGCTATATCCTGCAACATTCCAGTGCTGGCAAGTAGCACTCCATCGGGATGGCAGCATTGTGCCAACCATATTTAGATAACATAGTTGAGCTGGTGGTGTACCAGCGGCAGTTCCACGACAACAGGAGTCTGTCTCAAGACTCGTACAGCATTGACTTATGGCTGTGGCTATTGGATGGATGATAGCAGCCCACACCTGATGTATATTGGACCACTGTGAACACCTGTAAAATACACTGTAACACACACTCCATCTCAGACCATGATCCTTTTCCATTCCACTGCAGAACACCATATGAAGACGACCTTGCCAATGACCAGTCAGGTTATTTTATTTTTTTCTATCCTGCCTCTGTTTTTTCACTTTTTCGTTTTTCATTTTTTTTTTTAAATCACTGTAAGGACACTAGTATATTTGTTTTCTGATCACTATGGCAGGGAGGAGGAACCTACGTTTTACAGAGGGAGAAAATGACAGTCATGGTGGATGAAATTATGAGAGTTAAGTCACAATTGTTTTGGAGCACAAGTACAAAATACTGCCATATCTCAAAGAAGGCAACTGTGGAACAGAATAGTCAACAGAGTGAATTCTGTAGCTACCAATCTGCACATAAGAGGAAATTAGGATGAGGTGGAACAGCCTGTGGGGGAGAGTCCATTCCCTGGCCTTGAAGCATCTTGAGGAGGCCGAGAGGACTGGTGGTGGTTCTCCCTGCCCACCATTACAACTCTTTCTCTGGAAGGTGAAGGTCTTGCAGATCCTACATTCTGAAGGCTTGACAGGAATCCCGGGAGGAGTGAAGGCTGGTAAGTTACACCTATGTATGTCACACTAGCCACCAATTGAATTATTACCCTTAACCTAAACATTAATAATGTTTCTAGACATCTATCAAACATATATATTTAAACCTAATTTTCCAAAATACCTCATGTTATCCAAATAAGCAGCATCATGGTTGTTACAATCTATTTAACAATGACCGATATGTATTGCCAGATTGTGTGTTGTTCTTCATGAATCAACCCTTGCATTTGCCTAGTCTATTTCTGCATTTCAGTGTAGGCTGTTGTACTTCAAAAGACAGGTTCCAAACTCCATCCACATGCACATGAAGGTGTAGTGCTTTTAAGAGTTATTGTAACCTATTCACATTATACACAAGTGTGTACATATGGTAAATGTGTTCCTATTTTCACTGTATTAATATGTTACTCACTTTTATTGGCAGTGATGTTTACAAATGACTACAACTACAATGATGCCCCACTTTTGTCTCTGCAAAACAATAGTGCAATGTTATATTGCCCAACCTCACTTTCCTTCCACACATACACAAAAGTTAAAGCTTTACATAGTTGTCATTCACTATTTCATGGTAGGCATAAAAATTTCATATGCTGTGTTGATCCAGTATGTTGTCACCTTCTTGTAACTCTATTGAATTGTTGTACCTGCTTGCATAAATCATTGTTTACGTATTTAAAGGTTTCCAATCATATTCTTTGGCATGATGATTATAAATAGTATTGATACACAATTTACTTTGCAGTGTTTCTATGATGACCAATGCCATTTAATCCAATAAGTTGTAGCACGTTTTGTGTTTGAGGCAGCTAGGTCTTGAAATGACTCAGTTCTCAAATCTCCTATCTACTGTGTTGAGTTGCATGTCTGGTACATGTAATGTACACTTTCTAAATAACATTTTACATTTCAGGACATCTGTCCATCATTGTTACTGAAATGTGCATCTGTGTAAATTAAGCTGCATGAGTAAAAAGTAAAAAAAATCATAAAAAGGTATAAAAATCCCATTAATCATAATTTTTCATTTTTTTATTTTGCATCACCTGTAGCTGAAGACGCATTTGAAGAACAATACATACCTTTAATATCTTTTTTTATTTCATATGAGGACCAACACCCAGGGACATTGGATCGCTCTCTGCAAATTAAGACACCTTCACTACAGGCCAGGATCTAGCCTTCAGTGATAACACCATTCCTGCAAGTCCAGATGATGAGTGGATGCCTGACCCATCTGGTCTGTTTAGGAAAACAGACCCAGTGAGTCACACTCAGCCCACACCTGCACCTCCCAACCCAGCTCCTACAACAACTCAGGTTAAGTATACCTCTACTTCTTGTGTCCAGAGGAATACAACTCCCATTGTGTGCCCCCAGTCCTGACTACTGTTGAGCAACCACCACCACTTCCAGTTGTGCCAGGACCCAGTGGGATGGGTCACATTATCTTAAGGTACAGGGTAGTGAGTGTAGGGATCATGGAAAAGAATCAGTGGGACAGAAAATTGAGGCTACTGGAATCATTGTCATCCAGACCACCATTGATTGAGTGTAGGGATGTAGGAGGCAGGCCTTGTTTGTAGTGGGTACCTTGGGTAATTACACCTTATACCAGGTCCAGTTATCTCTTATTAGTGAAATGTAGTAGTGTTCTAGCAGCTTAGGCTGATAGAGGTTCCTATAACAGAGCAGTTTAGGCTGAACTAGGAGACATGTAAAGCTCGTGCAATACCACTTATAGTTACACAGTACTTATACACAAGTAAAGACAATACTCAGTGTTACCAAAAATAAAGGTATTTATTTGGGTGACACAGTACCAAAAATATCTTAGAGACAATACCCCTTTTGGAGGTAAGTATTATACCCAATATATACAATAGACACTAAAATTAGGCAAGTAAATAGTCATAGAACAATGCAAACAGTAGGAAATCCTATAAAATGCAATATGAGAAAATAGGTCTAGGGGCAACACAAACCATGTACTAAGAAAGTGGAATGTGAATCACGAATTCCACCCTAGACAAGTGTAGTGTGTGCAGAATCGCTGGGAGAGTAAGAATACAGTGAAGGTAAGTAAATTACCCCAACCCTGAGCCCAGAAAACCAGGAGTAAAGTACTGCAAGTTTCCTTAGGATACACTACACCTTGTTTTGGGGATTTTGCAACAGCCAACCAAGTCTGCAAAGAACAACTGCTGGATTATTGGACCTGAAGACCTGTAAAGGAAGGGGACCAAGTCCAGAAGTCGAAAGAAGTTCCAGGAAGGACAGGAGCATCTGCCAACCCATAAGTGGATGCAAAAGAAGAGTCCCCAGTTAGTCAAAGACTGCAGGAATGCACCCTAGGAAGATGCCAGGGGGTTCCTGCATGATGCAAAAGATGTCCCACAGAGTGAACTTTTTTGCAGATGAGATTTTGGGCCAGATGTATCAAAGAATTTTGCATTCGCAAACCGTGCGAATCGCAAAATTCGGCCGTTTGCAAATGAAAAATCACCTTTCTGAATATAAGAAAGGCATTCACAGTGCAATTTTAAGGAATCGCTAAAATAGCGATTCCTTAAAGTTGCGACCCCATTTAGAGAAACACAATTTGCGATTCTCTAAATGTGGCATCGAAAATAAGGAATCCTTCTTTGTGATTTCTTAAGCACATGTATGAAGCAATTTCTTAATGCGAATTGGGCATTAAGGAATCGCTATTACCACCAAGTTGAACTTGGTGGTAACCATGTGCAAATTTTAAAAATGCATTAAAAATGACAAAGCCCTTTTGGCATGTGTGCACCTTAAATGTCTTCCAAAATTGTTTTGGGGTGCAGCAGAGGGGGCCTTAGGCCCCCAGCACCCTGGAGTTTGCATTTCCCAAATTGTGAATTCCAGTTAGGAATTCGCATTTAGGGAAATGCAAAAAATTAGCAAATATGGGCCGACAGGCCCATAGGTGTGAATGGGGTCTGTATCGCAATTTGCGATTCGGTAATAGCACTTGCGATTTTTTATAAATCGCTATTACCGAATAGCAAATATGATACATAGCATTTTGCGACTCAGAAATAGCTATTTCTTAAAAATCACTATTTCCGCATCGTAAAAGGCTTTTTTGATACATCTGGTCCTTAGTGTTGGAAGTCGCCAGCAAGCCTTGGCTATGACAAAAGTATGTTTTTCATCAAAATGGCACTGGATGGGCCCAGGAGGGACCTGGGGGCCTCAACTCTATGTGAGCAGGAAGAGGGGGCCCTCAGCACTCTAGAGAGCCTTCGGGATACCAGCCAGCACCCCCAGAAGCCGCATGATCCAGATTCAAAGGAAGTGCAAAATGCAGTTGATACAGCACAACGAAAGAAGGTCCCACGCCGCCGGAGAACAACTCAGCAAGTTGAGCGTCACAGGGTGGAGTGCTGGGGACCTGGGCCAGGCTTTGCATGGAGGAATTTTGCAAAGAGTGCACAGATGCCTCAGGAGGTGAAGAAGACACAGTACACAGGGGTACCATCGGTCTCGGGGAAGGCAAGGTGTTACCTCCTCCAAATTGCATCAGCAGGACCTCAGGACAGTCTATGTCAATGAAGTCCACCCTCTGTGTCCTTAGGAGCACGCTCATCGCTGTGAGAGGAGTCCCAGGGTACCGGTTGTCATCTTGGAAGGTGCCTGCTTGGAGCAGGGGAGTGAATCTGTCACTCCACAGGAGATTTCTTCAGTCCTTCTGGTGCAGGGTGAAGACAGTGAGTCCCCAGAGCATGCACACTGTGGAAACTGTTGCAGTTGCTGACTTGGAGCTGAGGTTGCTGAAGAAAAGTGTCTCTTATAGACACTTTGTTGCAGTTACAGCTTTTCTTGGAGCAGGCTGTGTTTGAGCCGAGGTCAGAAGAGTCTGAAGTTGTTGCATAGGATTCCTGAAGGAAACTTGCAAGCAGATTCTGAAGAGAACCCATAGGAGAGACCCTAAAATAGTCCTGATAGGGTGATTGGCTACCTTATCCAGTATGGACCTATCAGGAGGGGTCTCTGAAGTCACCTGCTGGCACTGGCCACTCAGAGCCCTCCAAAGCTCCAAAGTGCCCCCACACCATGCAAAGCAAGATGGCTGAAGTCTGCGACACACTGGAGGAGCTCTAGGCACAACCCCTGGGGTGATGATGGACAGGGGAGTGGTCACTCCCCTTTCCTTTGTCCAGTTTCCTGCTAGAGCAGGGGAGAAGGGGTCCCTGAACCGGTGTAGACTGGTTTATGCAAGAAGGGCACCATCTGTGCCCTTCAAAGCATTTCCAGGGGCTGAGGAAGGCTACCCCTCTCCAGCCTGTAACACCTATTTACAAAGGGAGAAGGTGTTACACCCTGCTCTCAGAGGAAATGCATTGTTCTGCCTTCCTGGGACTGGGCTGTCCAGACCCCAGGAGGGCAGAACCCTGTGTGTGAGGTGGCAGCAGCCGTAACTGCAGTGCAAGCCTCAGAGAGCTGGTTTGGCAGTAGTGGGGGTCCATGGTGGAGCCCCCAGGATGCATGGACTTGGCTCCCCAATACCAGATTTGTAATGGGGGGAGAAGTCCATGATCTTAAACATGTTACATGGCCATATTTGGAGTTACCATTGTGAAGCTACACATAGGTATTGACCTATATGTAGTGCATGCGTGTAATGGCGTCCCCACTCTCACAAGGTCCGGGGAAATGGCCCTGAACTATGTGGGGACACCTTTGTTAGTGCAAGGGTGCCCTCACACTTAGTAAATTTGCACCTAACCTTCAGCAAGTGAAGGTTAGACATATAGGTGACTTATAAGTTATTTAAGTGCATGGAAAATGGCTGTGAAATAACATGTGCGTTATTTTACGCAGGCTGCAATGGCAGGCCTGTGCAAGGGTTTGTCTGAGCTCCCTATGGGTGGCAAAAGAAATGCTGCAGCCCACATGGATCTCCTGGAACCCCAATGCCCTGGGTACCTAGGTACCGTATACTAGGGACTTATAAGGGGGGTCCAGTATGTCAATTGAGATTGTTGAATGAAGTCACTGACCTACAGTGACAAATTTAAAAGCAGAGAGAGCATAAGCACTGAAGTTCTAATTAGCAGAGCCTCAGTGACACAGTTAGGCACTACACAGGCATACACATTAGGCCACAAACTATGAGCACTGCGGTCCTGGAAAGGAGGATCCCAGTGAAACAGGCAAAACATACTGACACCTAGGTTTTTATCTATCAGCACTGGGGTCCTGGCTAGCAGGATCCCAGTGACACAGTAAAAACACACTGACACACACTCACAAACAGGGCACAAGTAGGGGTAACCATGCTAGAAAGAGGCTACTTTCCAACAAGGGAGGAATACAACAGTCTCAAGATGTAATGGGCCAGGTCCTAACAGAGATCCAGGGCCTTAAGCAGGTGCAGAGGGAGCACTTACTTGACCTGCGAATCACAACTCCAATTTGTGCTCCTTGACTGGAGTGATGTTTGGCATTTATCATCAAATGTGCAAGGCTTTTCCTGTACTATCTACCCCTATCTGTGGTCCTTCACCATCTGGACAAAATACACCTTTCACAACCACAGACAGGGAGGCCCTGCCACAATAGGTAACTGGTCCACCTACCCCAGGCCCTGCACCTGTAACCCTCCCCCAAGGGTACCTTCATCCAGACCACCAGGAGAGCAGGGCAAGACATCCACCACCTCCTCCAACAGAAGCAGAACCTAATTTCCTCCAGTAATTTTCTACCATTCACTTTGTGAAGTATTTCATGGACCCATTTACCTTTTTTGAGGAGAGTTGAGGTTTGTTTGTTGGACTCCAAACAATTTGTGCTAAATAAATATAGTATCATTCAACATGATAGACTTTAGATTTTTATTCTTGTTCTTTTTTATTCTGGTTACAAATATACTGCACTTGTTTTTTTTCAAAATAAATACATATAAAATAGAGTCAAAGACTTTTGTTGTATTTATTGTGGTGATTCCTTTTTTATGTCTTCTGTTCACCATCATTTTTTAAATCTGTAAAACAATATGATACTAAAACAAATAATAGATACCAACTTGGTAATGTGATTCCCATGTAAAAAATATGGAAAATAAACAATGAAATCTGAATGCATTGGGGTCATACATTTGTAGGTAACACATATGTGACACAATCAAATATCCCTCTCACAAACCACGCAGCCAGTATGTGCCATTTAGAGGTTGACACTCCAGAACCCAGACACCATGAAAGGAAGGGAATATTTTATAAAATCAAATTAAATAGGCAAACTACTATTGAATCATGACCTCAGCTGGAGCCAGACATCCTGCCTTCACAATAGGAACACTACATCAATAACACCAATAGTCTACACAATGGCAGTAACATAAATTGAGGCACATGACCATTTCAGGACACTGTGGCAGTATCTGGTGCAATGTCACAACCACCATTCAGTGGTATGCAAAAAAAGGTAATTCAACTATGAGGAGGCACATCAACAGCTTTCTACACTGAACACAAATTGCAGATTTAGCCAATGTGAAGGGATGCTATAGCTTCATATACACATGTTGTTAGAGCACGTGAAGCAGCAGACATTGCTTTGGTGACAACATCCAACAGAATACAGGTCTGATACAATTGAAATAACTTCCATTCAGTCGCAGTGCAAGTTGTTTCTGTATAAGATCTGTCCATCCAAAGTGGATGTCTGTCCCAGGATCATCCCATGTTCACTTTCTACTTTCCAATAGCAACATATCAGTGGAAATGTCACAACTTTGAAATATCCAACTTTAGATGACATGATGAAAGACCCTAAAACAGAATAAAAAGGGAAAAGGAATTATTTCACATATACAATTTGACACGGATGATAAGTTAGGAGGACAGATATACTTAGCACAATCAACCTATGTCAATAAACACAGTAGTCAATGTAAGGGAAATTTGATCCACAAACACCTTTGCCTGAGACTTTCCTGAAATGACCATTCCTACCAAATTACTATCACAGTCTGATATGTTCAGTATGTCACAAGTTGTTCTGACAGGGGATGTCACAATATGTACGGGTACACTTTCACTCAGGTGAAGAAGTGGTCAATGACATCTTGATGTAGGTCAATTCCTTCCTCTTCACCACTGTCTTAATTGGGCATTTCAACATCCTCACCTGCTGCCTCTTCATAGTCTCCATCCTCTGTGATGACTGGGATGCTCTGTAGCAGGGCAATGTTATGCAGCATGCAGCAGGCAACCGTGATTTGGCACACCTTATCGGGTGAGTAGAAAATGGCTCCACTGGTCTTGTCCAGACACCTAATTCTGGCCTTCAGGAGGCCAAAGCATGCTCCACTAGCCTCCATGTTCTTCCATGTGCCTAAATGAAATGGACTTCCTCTGGGGTTGTTGGATTCCCTAGTGGTGCCAACAACCATAGGCAGTTAGTATACTCTGAGTCTCCTATATGGAAGCAATAAATTGATAGATTGAAATCATATCAACCCATTGTACATTCCTAAACTAGGATTAAAGCAATTGATCCTCAAGTCATATTGTACTTACAAACACCCCAGGCCCTGTTAGGTACAAGTTGTGACATTTGCAGGGGTATGGTGCTGTTCCATAATACAAAGGAATTAGGTGTTGACCCAGGAAAGTGGGCACACACATCTGAGATTAATAAATCCAGTAAGCAGGCAACTTGCACATTGATGGAATGGAATTTCTTCTGATTGCGGTAGACCTGTTCTGTGGCATTTGGTGGCCCCAAGACAATATGTGTGCCATCAATTGCTCCAACCACATCTGATAGGCCACCCAAATCATAAAATTCTCCCTTCACATTGACCAAATTCTGAGCTTTTAGAAACTGGATGAAGCGACTGATGTTTCTCATCTTTGAAGTAAGGGCTTCTTGTAGCGTACCACTGAAAGTTGACTGTGAAATGCTTACAGATATTGCCACAGTGTATTTAAAAAAGCCTGTGGCCAAAAATGAAGTACTAGGATACATTTCACTATTGGTGTTATTGCTGTTGTAATCCTATTGTGAGGCAGGAGATCAGACTCCAGCTGCTGACACAAACCTAGTATAGTTTGTTTATTTAATCTGGACTTTTTTTATTATGTTCCTTTCCTTCATAGTGGCAAGGTCTGCAAATGGTCCAAAGACTTGACAATGCCTTCTTCTAGCCCTTTCTGGGTTCATATGTCTGTTTGTAAGGAAAACAAACTATCAATTAAAATTGTCACACATTAATTTCACAACCAACAAATATCTTATGTCTTGGGTATATTAGTGATCCTATTGTGTCATAAACGTTACCATAATTTTGAAATATATTTGCTACATGTCTGACTTTTGTTTTACAAATAATGAGTGAATAGTATATTTGAAATATATTTGCATGTTATTATTCATTTACATTTTTACAATTACCGTTAGGAAGTATAACATAGACTGCGGCACTATCAATGTAAAACACAGTAAAGATTCACTGTTTTATGTGTCATATTTGGCAAAACGGCATTGTACATATGCAAGATTTGTATACAAAGTATTCACCAATTTGAGTGCTTGTCACGCACAAATATTTAAAATATATACAGCTTGATGTTCTAAAATGGCAGGTGCCTGAATTTGTCGTCAGGACATTGACTGTACAACGGCTGTCGGTGTAAGTTGACAGTGTAGGAGGTGGAACACTCCACGACAGACACTGCCTTAGGCTAATGTGTGTGATGGCTGTGCCTGAAAGCCAATGGCTCTGTCAATCACTGCTATAGAGCGTGTACCCCATGTACTTGTATGCGGCATCAGGAAAAAACCTCACTTGCCTCCTAACACTGTAGCCAACAATAACTCCTCAGCCTTTGCTGCTGTTACCGACATCTAGGAGCCAGGATGCTAGGCAAAGCAGGTAACAGGGTCCCTGCCTTTTCCCCTGAGGAGTTGGAAATCTCCACTACGGGATTTCTGTTCCTGTTTCTGTCAAGCTAGCCATATGGGAACCCAGAGGAACAGGTACATGTTTGAGTGGGAAATGCTTGACAAAGTAATTTGTTCCTCCTTTCTACACAGTCTAATTTGTCCCCTTTTGTTCATAAGTAAAGTGTTGTTATTGGAGTGTAGTGAACAGAATGATTTTGCTGGGTACAGAATTTTGTTTGACAAAGATAGGAATGTCTGTACATTGAAATGAAGTCACCTGAAGAAAGAAGCTAAATGTTCAGTTCATGTTACCCACAATTCCAGATTTCATTAGACAAACTGCAGGCTCCTTACTTCCAGGGACCAGTAGACACTGCACCAGTAGTACAAGTGAAAACATACAACCCATGTCAAAAAAAGTGAAATGTAAAGTGCTAGAAATGTTTTCAAAGGTGTAAAGTTGTCTAATGCTGTTCAAGTGAAATTACATCCCATAGTTAAAAATCTTAGAGTATCTGTGTGTTTCAAACATGTAATGGTGCCACATATGGGGAAAGGTATTTTCTGTGCTGCAAGTCTAAATCACAGTGGCTTTCAAACATCTGTACAAGTATGTCCCTTTACTACACGCACTTGTGAATACATCACCAAACACAATGTTCTCACTGACACATGGCAGTCCTACTATACTGCCCTTAGTCACTACAGACCTCATTACAACCCTGGCGGTCGGTGTTAAAGCGGCGGTAATACCGCCAACAGGCCGGCTGTAAAAAAAATGGCATCACGACCAAGGTTGGAAACTGCCAACACAGCCAGCCACTTAAACACTCCGACTGCCACGGCGGTAGCAACAAACACTGCGGCAGTAAACGACAACAGACAGGCGGAACACAATGTACTGCCCACCCCATCACAACTCGCCCATCCATCAGCTTTTCCGGGGCAGTACCAATGCCATCAAAAGCATGGGGGAAGCAGTACTTTGAAGGAAAACCACTCACCTCTTAACACTTAATGAAGAACCAGGACGCCATGGAGCCCGAGCTGCACTTCCTGCCCATGCTGGTCTACCTCCTCATCTACCAGGAGTACAAACGGCGGCGGCGGCGACCACAGTGAATACTGCACCTAGTACCCAGGGGAGGGGGGAGGAAAAGAGAGTGACACACACACGCAACACCCCCACCCCCAACATCACCCACAACACCACACACAAAAACACATGCATCAACATTACATTTACACCCCGTAACTCCCTGGAAGAATGCAAGGAGAAAAGGAATAGAGTCAAATCAGTAATATAACAGAAATAGTCAGATGTCCGTAATAATTTGAAAAACAGTATTTACAAAAATATACAATATGTACATAAGGCAGTACATTTTCCACTCAAAATGTCCGTGGGCCACTGGGCCAAAACTCATAGCCAAGCCAACACTTGACTCCTGCCTCAATACGGAGAGAACACTGCAGGGGCATCAGGTCGAAACCACACAGGCACATCAGGGGGACAGGGAAGGGGGGGCACCTCAGCCGGAAGATGCAATAACACCACTGCTCCTAGAAGGGGCTCCCTGCCCACAGCGATGTCCTGGGGAGTGCAAAGCCACAGCTCTCTAGTGGATGCATATCTCCACTGGTTCCGGAGGGGGCTTTGTGCCCAGTGTGCTTCATCCTGCCAAGGATAGGGTGAGTGGATGCAGATCTCCAATGGTTCCGGAGGGGGCTCCATGCCCACAGCGATGTCCTGGGGATTGTAAAGCAAGAGCCTCTCTAGTGGGTGGTTTGCCCACTGCTTGATCCTGGGGAGTGCAAAGCCACAGACTCTCAAGTGGGTGGTTTTCCCCTGCTTGGTCCTGGGGAGTGTAAAGCCACAGTCTCTCAAGTGGGTGGTTTGCCCACTGCTTGGTCATGGGGAGTGCAAAGCCACAGTCTCTCTACTAGGTGGTTTGCCCCCTGCTTGGTCCTGGGGAGTGCAATGCCACAGTCTCTCAAGTGGGTGGTTTGCCCACTGGTTGGTCCTGGGGAGTGCAAAGCCACAGTCTTTCAAGTGGGTGGTTTGCCCACTGCTTGGTCCTGGGGAGTTCAAAGTCATAGTCTCTCTAGTGGGTGGTTTTCCCACTGCTTGCTCCTGGGGAGTGCAAAGCCACAGTCTCTCTAGTGGATGCATATCTCCACTGGTTCTGGAGGGAGCTTTGTGCCCAATGTGCTTCATCCTGCCAAGGATAGGGTGAGTGGATGCATATCTCCACTGGTTCTTGAGGGGGCTTTGTGCCCAGTGTGCTTCATCCTGCCTAGGATAGGGTGAGTGGATGCATATCTCCACTGTTTCTGGAGGGGGCTTTGTGCCGAGGGATGCAACTCTTGGGGTGTGGCAGTTCACAGTCCCTCACCTGGGTGTCTGAGGCACGAGATTTGCAGGGACCAGGTGCATGATAGTCCATGGAGGCAGGACAAGACTCCATCTGGCGGCGCAAGCTGGTGGTAGTGCTGGTGGGAGTGCTGCCAGTGGTGGAGGGAGGCTCCAGCCCTTCGCCTGCAGCCTCGGACTGCTGCCCACTGGGACTGCTGCTGCTGGTAGTGGCGTTACTGTCAGAGGTGCCGGTGGCGGTGCTGGCCATGGTGCAGGTGGTGCCAGTGGTGGAGGAAAGCTCCAGCCCTTCTCCTGCAGCCTCGGGCGGCTGCCCACTGGGGCTGCTGCTGCTGACAGCAGTGGTGCTTGCAGCGGTGCAGGTGGCGGTACAGGTGGCGGTGCTTGCGGCAGTGCTAGCGGGGGCTGCTGGCGGTGCTGGCCAAGGTACAGGTGGCGGTGCTGGCGGTTGTGCTGGTAGCCACCAGGCCTTCACCTGCAGCCTCGGACGGCTGAAGTGCCTTGCCTGGTGTTTTGTGCCCCTTCCTCACATTGGCAGATGTTGGTGTCACCTTGGGTCTGGCAGCTGGAGTAATTGAGGTGGCCTTGCTGGGTGGTTGTGGCTCCTTCACCTTGCTGGATGCTGTCCCCCTCTTCACCTTGCCAGGTGGCAGAATGGTTTTGGCCTTGGCAGGGATTGGTGGCACACTGGCTGGGCTGACGGGTGCCCCCCTTTGAGCCTCTGATAGCTGCAGGAACCACAGCGCACGTCGACCTGGCGGCTGAGGTGCTGGGCTGGGTTCTGGCCACCCTGGCCCGAGGGGAAGGACGGGGGCGGGGTAGGGAAGAGGTCAAAGGTTGCCATGATATGGTTCTTACGGACAGTGGGGTGGAAAGAGGGTGAGGGTTTGGGAGTGGAGGAAGAGGGAGTGGTTGTAGGAGGTGTCTTCTGAGTTTGGTGCAGGTGCATGGGCTGGAAGCTGTTGTGAGGTGGATGGCTGTTGGGTGGGTGGGTGTTTGTGTTTGTGTACTTTGGGAGGAGGGATCACAGACACAGTGGGAGAGTACATAGGGGACGTGTGCATGGATGTGGGGGTTGTGGCTGCCAGTGAGGGGCATGTTGTGATGGGCGTGCTGGTGATGGAGGTAGTGGATGTGGATGTAGTGCCTGCAGGTGTGAGTGGAGACGCTACTGGGAGGGAGGTGGAAGATGAGAAGGGGGGACACAGTGGAGTTAGTGGATGTGGGTGTGTCTGCATGGGGATGGTGCTTGAGTGGTGCTTGTGTTTGCCTGAGCCACTTTTGAGTGTTGATTTGGGTGAATACTGCTCTGAAGGTGTGCTTGGGATAGGTTGGGGTTGAGGGGTCTCTGACTGGGTAGAGGAAGTTGGAGGGGGAGGCTGGAGACAGGGACAATGGCTGCCATCAGTGCTGAAGTCAGAGCCTGAAATGCTCTCTTTTGGGCCGCCACACCAGAGTCAATGCCCTCCAGGTATGCATTTGTTTGTTGCAAATGCCTCTCGACACCCTGGATGGCATTCAGAATGGTTGACTGCCCAACAGTGAGGGATCTCAGGAGGTCAATAGCCTCCTCACTGAGGGCAGTAGGGCTGACTGGAGCAGGGCCTGAGGTGCCTGGGGCGAAGGAGATGCCCACCCTCCTGGGTGAGCGGACACGGGAAACACACTGAGGGGCTGCTGGGAGGGCAGTAGTGGGGTGGCGGCTGTACCTGTTGTTTTGGTGGGCCCAGAGGTGTTCGCCACCTTAGGGAGCTTCCATCGGAGGAGGAATCGCTGTCTGTGGTCTCCTCTCCTGTTCCCGTCGTGGTGCTCCCCTCGCCATCCATCCCACTGGTGCCCTCACCACTGATGGATTCGGCCTCCAGGCCCAGGTGGGATGCAGCTCCCTCCGTCGCCGGTGCCTCTCCTCCTCTGCCAAATGATGCTAATGCACACAAGGATAGGGTGACAAAACAAAAAGGAGGGGAAGAGACTGAGGATACACTTGGTCAATGCCAGCAACACCACTACCGTTGATGTAAACAACACACAGGAAGCAGCCCTATGCACTAGGCCATGCACTACCAGTTACTAAGGTAGTCACCACCCCATGCGGTACAATCCCTAATGTCATTAGCTGCACACCTGAAACCCACAGGACCCTGCCCAGTAGTAGATGCCCACTAACACTATTGGGGTAGGAGTGCACCAGAGCCTGCCCAACAAGGGACCTACCGTGCCAGTTGGTCCTGGCCTAGGGGCACCCACAGCCCACATCCCCCACCCAGGTAAACCTTAATGCGCGCACAGTCATGATTCTAAATTTGTACTCACCCCCTTGTGGCTGCTGTGATGCCTTCAAGTGCCCATCCAACTCCGGATAGGCCACAGCCAGGATGCGGAACATGATGGGGGTCAGGGTACGACGGGCACCCCTTCCTCATTGGGAGGCCAGCCCCAGCTGGGCCTCCACGTCTTCCTTGCCCAGCGGCGCAGGTCCTCCCACTGTTTGCGGCAGTGGGTGTTCCACCTGTCAAAGACCCCCAGGGTCCACAAGTCCTTGGCAATGGCACGCCCAACACCCTTTTTCTGATGGGCGCTGACCTACAGGAAAAATACAGCAGAAAAGGGATTAGTCATTTTGTCCGGACTGTCATACTCATTGCCCACCATATCCCTCCCATCCCCTTACGCACATACATTGACCTTCATACATGCAGCACTCTGCCCAGGACCCCTTAGGCCCACCACATGTGGCTTACACACACAGCAATCCATGCATTCATGGTCCACGCATCATGCTCACAGTGTACTCACCTGTTTGTCTGGAGGACTGTAGAGTAACGTGTGCTGGGGTAGGACCCCATCCACCAGTTTCTCCAACTCCTCCGCAGTGAAGGCAGGGGCCCTTTCCCCAGACACATGAGCCATTGTCACTTCCAGATACAGGTCACAGCAGCACTTGCAGTGTAGGTCCTCTCCTGTTGAAGGTCAGGTAGCAAGTGAGTGAATAGATAGAAAATGGCAGTCACGTCTGCGGCAGTGCGTACCATCACCACCGGCGTACATCACCATTGGCTCCTGGAACCCACAGGGCCCAATGATAACCAATGCGAAGTTTTGCGGCAGTCGTCAACCGCCTACCGCAACAGCACACAATGCCAGAGGAATTACCTCATTTCCACTTGTCCCTCCTCAGAGGTCAGGCAGCCGCCATTTCAGGGGGGCACAGGGCATGGCACCTAACTGCGTCACAGCAGACATTGGCACAGCAACTGACTCTCAGATTCACATACTGGTTCTGTTAAGCAAAAGATACATCATTATTGCACTTGATGTCTGAATATGACCCTCTGCTCACTATTTTCCTCCATAGGCTTCAACCTCTGAGGATGAATATGAGATGGTGACATCCTCCGGTGTACAGACCCCAGGTGGACCTTGCAACAATGGAAGACAGACACATTATCATACCATACAGACTTGATTGGGCCACAATCCAAGAACTGTGTGCCCAATTGGAGCCAGACCTGATGTCAGCTATCCGCCAGCCCACAGGTATCCCCCCTCTAGTGCAGGTCCTGTCAGTGCTCCATTTCCTGGCAAGTGGTTCCGTCCAAACATTAGTGGCCATGGCATCAGGGATGTCTCAGCCAATGTTCTCCAGCGTGTTTACCAGAGTGTTGTCATCCCTGCTGAAACAAATGCTCAGCTACATCATATTTCCCCAGGTGGAGGATTTGGCCACAGTGAAAGCTGACTTGTATGCCCTGGGACATATCCCCAACATCAATGGAGCCCCCCCCCCGGAAAAATGAACAAGTGTTCAGGAATAGAAAAAGCTATCACTCTATGAATGTGCAGATGGTGTGTTTGGCGGCGCAGTACATCTCCCATGTGAATGCCAAGTATCCTGGCTCTGTGCATGACGCATTTATCCTAACGAATAGCAGCATCCCATATGTAATGGGCCAAATCTAGAGGCATCGGGTGTGGCTAATAGGTGAGCCCAAGGTCCCCACCCAGTATAAGTTGGTGTCTGGGTATGGGGTTGTCCCTAAGGGTTAGTGTGTGTCTAACAGGTATTCGTCGATATTTGCAGGTGACTGTAGTTACCGCAACCTCTCATGGTACTGACCCCAGTGAGGAATGCGAGGACAAGGCCAGAGGAAAGTTACAATGAGGCACATGAGTGAACAAGGAGGATAATTGAAAGAACATTTGGCCTCCTGTAGGCCAGGTTCCGGTGCCTCCATCTGACAGGTGGATCCCTGTACTACTCACCCAAGAAGGTGTGTCAGATCATCGTTGCATGTTGTATGTTGCACAACCTGGCCTTGAGACACCAGGTGCCTTTTCTGCAGGAGGATGAGCCTGGAGATGGTCTTGTGAGAGCGGTGGAGCCTGTGGACAGTGAGGAAGAGGAGGCAAAGGAAGAAGATGTGGACAACAGAAGTAATATATTACAGCAGTGCTTCCAGTGACACACAGGTAAGACACTGTCACTTCACTTTACTTTTCAGTTTTCTGTTGGACATTGTACATGGCAGCCTGATTTCCCTATGTCTATGGCCGCTTACTGTACCCTTTGGCATCTCTATTTTCAGATCTCTGTGGCCCACTCTGGCTCCTGGTATGTTTACTGCTGCCCACTAAAGGTCATTCCAATATTAACTTTAACTGTACATATGACTTGCAATACTTTGAAAATGTTGTACTAATACATATTTGAATCATTTGACAGACTCCAGACTTGTATTTTTTCCACGGGTGTTTATTTAGGTGCTCACAAGTAGAGGGGGATGTGCAATGGGCTGGGGTGATGGTGGAGGAATGTCCAGTTAGAGGCTAGTCTCTTGGTATCACAGGTGCATTGTCCAATTCGGCTTAGGAAGGGGAGTAATGGCATTTCAATGTGGACAGGGTGACAGAGTTGGACAGAAGGGTGACAATCAAGAAAGTCTTATTTCCTGGTGGGGGCCTTGGCAATGTTCTCTGGCTTCTGCCTGGATCGCAGGGACCGTTTATGGGGTGGTTCTCCTACTGCAGGGGGTGGGGTGCTGGTGGCCTGTTGTTCCTGTGGTGGGGCCTCCTGTCCACTAGTGCCGGAGGAGGTGGAGGGCTGTTCTTTGGTGTGGCTAGTGTTAGGGGCCCATTGGTGTACCACTGCCTTCCTCATGGTGTTGGCCATGTCAGCCAGCAACCCTGCAATGGTGACCCGGATGGTGTAGATGTGTTTGAGGTCCTCCCTGATCCCCAGGTAATGTCCCTCCTGCAGCCGCTGGGTCTCCTACAACTTGGCAGGTATCTGGCCCATGGTCTCCTGGGAAAGGTGGTATGCCCCCAGGATGCTGATGAGTGCCTCGTGTCTGCGAAAACCAGGGGGAACCCTATAACCCTAACCTGCCCAGGGTAAATACAACATCAAAAAGGAAAAAATGACAGGAAGGGACAAATTTAATCCTAAATTATAAGAACAGTCCTTAATTCTGTTACTCCTGAGTTTATTTCTTTCTCATATTTATTTCAATTTATTTTTTTAATATAGCAAAAAGGATCTATGGTTGTATAATACAAAACTTAATACACATCACATAAATAAGTATAAACAAAACGTTACTCTCAATACTCACAAAATAGACCACATATAAGATTCAACAGTATAGAAAATTCAACAGTATAAAAACCCCACCAAAGGTGGTGCCCTACGTATTTGGATAGTGGTCACTATTGCGTAACTCCACATGTGATCCACTTCTATTTGCTAAGGCAATGGGCTTTTTCTGCACTTAATTATCAACGTGTTGTGTATTTCTTTCACACAAGCGTGATATAGTGCATCTTAAGTCTTTGCAATATAGTCCATTATTTAGCAAGCCCAATACACTTGCAATACAAAGAAGTCAACGCGTTTCGGCCTACTGATTTAGGGCCTCATCAGGACTGGAGAAGGGCAATAATAATTCTTAATTGTAGGAGAAAAACGGGGGGAAAAAATGCTGTATATCGTCCTCAAGTTACTCAAAGGTGAGCCACGCTGCTTATGTTTGTTTAACCGAAGTGAAACAGCGAGGCTCATACCGGCTACCGAGTCCGGCGTGTCCTAGTGTCACTTTCTCTTCGGCAAGTCTGCCTCGGAGCGCGTCTTCCGTGTGGGACACTTGAGGACGATATACAGCATTTCTTTCCCCCGTTTTTCTCCTACAATTAAGAATTATTATTGCCCTTCTCCAGTCCTGATGAGGCCCTAAATTAGTAGGCCGAAACACGTTGACTTCTTTGTATTGCAAGTGTATTGGGCTTGCTAAATAATGGACTATATTGCAAAGACTTAAGATGCACTATATCAAGCTTGTGTGAAAGAAATACACAACACGTTGATAATTAAGTGCAGAAAAAGCCCATTGCCTTAGCAAATAGAAGTGGATCACATGTGGAGTTACGCAATAGTGACCACTATCCAAATACGTAGGGCACCACCTTTGGTGGGGTTTTTATACTGTTGAATTTTCTATACTGTTGAATCTTATATGTGGTCTATTTTGTGAGTATTGTGAGTAACGTTTTGTTTATACTTATTTATGTGATGTGTATTAAGTTTTGTATTATACAACCATAGATCCTTTTTGCTATATTAAAAAAAAAAAATGAAATAAATATGAGAAAGAAATAAACTCAGGAGTAACAGAATTAAGGACTGTTCTTATAATTTAGGATTAAATTTGTCCCTTCCTGTCATTTTTTCCTTTTTGATGAGTGCCTCGTGATCAGTGGGTTCCCTGGGCCTCTCCTCCACCTGTCGCACAGCAGTCCTCCCAGCTTCCCTGTTGTCCTGTGCCTCTGTCCCCTGAACCATGTGCCCACTGCCACTGACCCCAGGTTCCTGATAGTCCTGTGTTTGTGGGGTTGCCTGGGGTCCCTGTAGTGGTGGACACACTGCTGATTGAAGTATCCTGGGGACAGTGGCATGGACCCACTGGGTGGGTGCTATGGTGGAGTTTCTTGAGGGGGGAGGCTCTATGGTGGTTTGGGACTGTGGCAGGGTAACGGACTGTCCAGAGGTCCCTGATGGGCCAGGTTGGTCATCGTGATCCAGGCGTGCAGAGCTGCTGTCATCACTGTGGGCCTCTTCTGTGGGGGGACTGGATGTTGCTGGCAAGTACTCTCCGGTGATGTTGAGTAGGGGTCCCGTGGGCATGCAAATGCAGTGTTATTGTATCTGCGTGTGCCATCTTGTGCATGGGTGTATTGCCCTGTATGGTTGTGATTTCCCTGTCAGCTTTGCCATGTGGGCATTATGATTTTGTGGGCTAGGTGATTCTCTCTACTGGGCATGCTGTGGAGATGGGTGTCCATGCAGGTCTGTGATGGGGGTCCATGGATTGTTGTGGTATGCAGGGTTTGGTATTGGGATGTGTGGGTTGTGATAGTGGGGTATGTGTGAGGTGGTGGAGTGATGGGAGTGAGGGTGAGGGTGGGGGTAAGTGATGGCATGCAGGTGGGGGGATACAGTAGTAAAGATTTGACTTACCAGAGTCCAGTCCTCCTGCTACTCCTGCGAGGCCCTCAGGATGCATGATCGCCAAGACTTGCTCCTCCCATGTTATTAGTTGTGGGGGATGAGGTGGGGGTCCACCGCCAGTCCTCTGTACTGCTACCTGGTGTCTTGCAACCACAGAACGCACCTTCCCCCGTAGGTCGTTCCACCTCTTCCTGATGTCATCCCTTGTTCTGGGGTGCTATCCCACATCATTGACCCTGTCCACGATTCTCCACAATAGCTCCATCTTCCTAGCAATGGACATCTGCTGCACCTGTGATCGGAATAGCTGTGGCTCTACCCATATGATTTCCTCCACCATGACCGTTAGCTCCTCCTGTGAAAACCTGGGGTGTCCTTGGGGTGCCTTGGATTTGGTGTGAGTGATATGTGTGAGGGTGTGTGGGGTGCTGTGTTGGGGTGTGTGGTGTTAGGTGCGTGGATAGTGTACGGGTGAGTATGTTTTGTGGATCAGATTGAGTGGGTGCTCCTGGCCTGTCTCTCTCTGTTTGCTATCTTTTGTTTCACTCTAAGGGGTTGTGGGTAATGTGGGAGTGTGTTTAATGTTGGATTGGGTGTGTGGGTGTTCTGTGTGTATGTGTGTCAGGTGTGTGTAGTTTAAATTGTCCTATGTGGTGTAGTTTTATAGGTGTGTGTGTATTTTGAGTGCGGCGGTGTGTACCGCCAATGGTTTACCGCGGTTGAAAGGCTGCCGCGGTGATTCGTGGGTCATGATACTGTGGGTGTATTCCTGTTGGCGTAATGGTGTGGGTTTTGCTGTGATTAGTTTATCACTGACCTTTGGTGTGGTGGACTTGTGTGGGTATCTGTATAGTGGTGGATTTCTTAGTGTGGGTCATAATACCCGAAGCAGAATACCGCCGCTGTCATGGTATGTTGGCGGCCATCAACACAATGGTAGACGGCATTTACCGCCAGGGTTCTAATGAGGGCCTATATGTAGTGCAGACCATAGCATCTCACTCTTAGAAGATTAGGCATGAAGACAATGTAGCTGTGCATGGGATTATGTTCAAATAGTGTACAGGTTATTTGACTTTTAGGGCCATATTTATACTTTTTGACGCACAACTGCGCCAACGCAGTTGTGCGTCAAAAATTTTACCGCTGGCTAACGCCATTCCAACGCGCCATGCGGGTGCCTCATTAAAGGAATGATGTAAGCCGGTGCTGCGGACTGGTCTGAGTAAAAAAAAATGACACACACCTGGCAGCGCCTTTTTAGGGGACAATGGGGGTTGTGCGTCAAAAAATGGCGCACGTCAGGTCTGAGGCAAAAATCAGGCCTCAAACCGGACTTGCACCATTTTTTTTGATGCACAACCTCCATTGACATGACTCCTGTCTTAGCAAAGACAAGAGTCATGCCCCCTTGCCCAATGGCCATGCCCAGGGGACCTCTGTACCCAGGGCATGGTCATTGGGCATAGTGGCATGTAGGGGGGCCCAAATTAGGCACCCCATGCCACTTAAAAAAACTTTAAAAATACTTACCTGAACTTACCTTTACTTACCTGGGATGGGTCCCCCATCCATGGGTGTCCTCCAGGGGTGTGCGAGGGTGGCAGGGGGTGTCCCTAGGGGCAGGGGAGGGCACCTCTGGACTCCTTCCGAGCCCACAGATCCCTTAGCGCCTGCCCTGACCCAGGCGTTAAAAAACGGCGCTCATCAGGCTGTGCACCATTTTTTAAGGCCCACCCCCTCCTGTGCGTCAAAATGACGCTGGGGTATAAATAAGGCGCACAAGCCTTAAAGTGATTTTTTGGAAGGGAACGCCTATCTTGCATATCATTAACGCAAGGCAGTTTCCCGCTTCCAAAAAATTACGCACACAGTGGAATTCTGACGTCCGCGGGGTCGGGCGTCAAAGTTTAAATATGGGGCAAGGTTTGCGCCGAATGTGCGTCAAAAGTTTTGACGCACATTCGGTGCAAACAGAGTATAAATATGCCCCTTAGTGTCTCTCAATGATTTGGACTAATCAGTATTGGCTCTCACTATAGGAAAGGTTTCCTAGCCTAGGCCTACCTGATGTTTGTGACCTGGATTGAAGGAGATAGAAAGTGTTGAGGTTACTCAACATATCACTGCCAATTAGTATTTCCTAGGAAATTTCAAATGTTTGAAAATAAATCTGTGTTGGCTGTTTTGTGAATGCATGTGAGAGAGGCAACAAAATTGTATCACACCACTTCAGACAAACAAAAACACTCTTAATCTCTTTTATTTTTGCTTTTTTTTTTTCTCATCTACACAGGTCAAAGCCCATCAAAAGTGGGACATATGTACTTGTATCGAAGGCTGGCTGGGAAGCAGGAATACCTTTATTGAACTCCAAGGTTGGGCAGTAAGTTAATTGGGCAGTAAGTTGGATGTGTGGGATAAGTCAAAAACAGAAACAGTATAAGCTGTAGGATGTAAATGGAAGTGGGGCACTATATGCACTTTAACATCTGGACAGACATGGGGCAGGTTCAGCATTCATGCACTTTATGTTATATGGGGAGATGGAGGTCTAAGGCAAAGGACAGCTTAGGCAGCATTTTATTTAACAATTGCACTTTAAATATTGGTCAAGTATAGGACATAGGTTTACACTTTTGTTTTGTGGTCACTTTATGCACATTAGGCACTTACAAGCATGATTGCACTTTCTTTGGACCATGTTTGCTCCTATGAGAGGCGAAAGTAAGGGCAATGATTAATTGTAATGTCTTATTGTCTGATGTCAATGTTTAATTGCATATTGAAGGTGGTATCTTTAAATGCCAATGGCCTAAATAAAGATAAAAGGAGGTGTGCAACAGAAGTGTGGGTTAGAGCTGAGCGTCATTTAGTAGTTTTATTGGAAGAGACTCAAGAAGCCAAGAAGCTTTTGGAATTTTCTATGTTTAAAAATTGGTCAGATTACAGAGGGTTCTCCACTGCCCAAGCAGTGCATCGTGGCACCGCAATTTTTCTGGCCAAAAGGCTGGTAGCTGAAGGGCTGGATTTTGCTAATGATACAAATGGAAGTTATTGCTGGGTGAATTGTTCGTTTTTTTCTAGACGACTTTCATTGGTATGCTTTAACGCCCCTGTAGATGATAACCTGTGGTTTTATGAGGAGCTTTTTCAGTCTTTATTACAAGTTTCAGGTGAAATTAACTTTCTCCGGGACCCCAGTAAAGACTCCTCAGTAAAAAGAAAAACTGCTAAAACCTAGAGTTTTGAAAGTTTTGCAGAACTATCAAAGAACCTTGGCACTTATTGATCCATGGAGGGAGTCTTTTTTGAGTACGATAGAATATACTTGTTTGTCTAGTCAATTCCGTAGCTTGTCTTGGATTGATTTCTCTTTACTTTCAAAACCCCCGATTTTTTGGGGGCCAGAGGATGCTTCGTAATGGCTTTTCAGACCATGCAATACTTGCTTTGGAGGTATTGGTGGAGAGAGGTATGGCCAAGCTAGGAGGTAGACCTTTAACAAGCAGTACCTGCAGGAAGAAGGACAGGTTCAGATATGTCAAGAGGAGATTAGAAAGTTTCTAAGCAGGAATCATGGGTCAACCCCTCCTAGTGTAGTGTGGGATGCTCTAAAAGCATACATAAGGGTGATCGTGATAGCAAAAGATGCTGCTAATATTAGGAGCATAAAACAACAAAAGCAGACTTAATAGGTGAGACACATTTTTAAGGCATCCTTTCAGAGCAAATAAGAAAGAGCTGGACCAGGCCAACCAGGCATTAAGTGGGCTGTATTATAGTAGGTGCAAGGTGGTGAATCCTTCCTACATGCAGAAATTTGATCAGTAAGGTAATTTTATGAGGATATTCTTAGCATGGCAGACACATGAGCAGGCTGCTAGCAATACGATTCATGCTTTGAAATGCCCATTCTCTGGGGTAAGGTGTATTGAACAAAGGAAAGTGTGGGAAATTACGTTAGAACATTATAGAACAATAGATAGTCAGATTCAAGCGGTGGATGCAGAAGCATTGGAGAAATATTTAATAGGACTCACTATTCCTACTTTACCTAAGGTATGCAAAGTATTGACCATCCTTTAACCAAGGATGAACTGGTGGATTTGGTTAAAAGCATCCCAAATGATAAGGTGTGTGGCCCTGATGGCCTCCCAGCAGAATTATTTAAATCCTTACTTGATGTATTAGCAGATTACTTTTTATTGGTAGCCAACACAATGCTGAAGGGAGGCACTATTTGGATATTGTTCCGTGCAGGGAATGTGCTCAGCTTCATGAAAAAAGGTAAAGATGGGGAAGATCCTAACTTGTACTGCCCAATTACTTTATTGAATCCTGATTATAAAATAATCATGAAGCTTCTTGACAATCGATTTAATTTGATAGCAGCCAAATGAGTCCATCGTGACCAGAATTGTTTTATTGCCAGTTGGCAACAAATACACATTATCCAGCCGAAGCACTGGTCTATTTTTCTGTCACTATTACTCCTGCTGCAGTTCTTTTACTGGATGCAGAAAAGGCATTTGACATCGTGGTCTGGGAAATGCTATCTAACATCTTAGCAAATTTTGGGGTGCCTTCCCAGATCACAGGGTTGGTGCACAGGATGTATGGAAATGCTGAAGCCAATATTATAAGAAACGTCACAGTGATGGGTAAATTACAAGTTTGTTGAGGGACTCGGCAAGGCTGCCCACTCTCACCAATTTTGTTAGCTTTTTCTTTGAGCCATTAGCAATTGCAGTAAGGCAGTATACTGAGATTCAGCCCCCCATTTTGCATATTGGCAAGATTATATTGGGAAAATTATATGCAGATGATATTATGTTGATTCTCTACAGCAACAAAAGCTCACAGTGGAAAGCCTTTTAGACATTCTCACAATGTTGAGCAAGTTGGGGGCTAATAAATCAATAATAAAAAATAATACATTATTCTTTGCAGATGTTGCTCGGATAGATTACCAGCTGAAATTGTGCCTTGTGTAAACGTGCCACCAAAAAGATATTTGGGGATTAGATATTCCTCAAAAGTTGAGAATTTATATGATCCTAATTTTGGTCCTTTGCTTTTTAAAGTACAGTATGTCTGCACGGTGGAGATTGCTTTCTTTTATCTATTTTGGGAAGAGTTGCTTTGATCAAAATGTCTATTCTCCCATTTTTTAAAACTTTTTGAACTCAGCTACCCCTTGTGTTTTAACCACATCCTTTTTCTGGAAAGTGGAGTCTATGTTTACATCTTTTATCTGACAAAATAAAACTGCCAGAGTAGCACTAAGTATTTTATATGAGGAATGGGAAAAGTGCAGTTTGGCACTTCCCAATCTCAAATACTATTATGATACAATATCATTTTTTAGCAGGATTTCTTGGAGTTGATTTTTAAGGTGCATGACATACATGATGTGGTAAAACTAACAAAATCACCACAGACAGTTAGCTATAAGAGTGTATGGTGTCTTTTCAGGAAGCAGGTCAATCTCTACCAGAGATACGCAGTTCCTTATATCAACGCTTCCACTCCTCTGTCAGAATTGGTGTAGGAGTCCAGCATTCAGCTGGATCCCGATGTAGTAATAAAATGGGAGACTGTCGGATTTAGGAAGGTTACAGATTTTTTGTCCGGCAATAGGTGGAAGAGTTTGTTGGAAATTGGGGAAGTAGTACAAGGTGATTTCCTGCTCCTTCGCTCGTATACAGCAATGTTCACCATATTTAATAACATTAATTGTGAACAGATTCGGGCTAGTCAAAAAGTGGTAGTAGAATTGGTGGAACTCCCAGACTATAAGTGAGTGGGAGCTTACAGATCCAAAGGTTCAGGACCTTTGTTTGAAAACTATAAAAAAATGGAAAACGTATGAAGGGTTAGAATTAACAAAAAAAATGTGGGAGGAAATTAATAGGTTCAATTTTAATGTTCTGAGTGGAATCAATTCATGCAGAATGCTATATTTCAGTAAGTGGCTTCTTTATATAACCCCAACATTTTTAGCTCTGGCTAATTCTAACTGGTCTGGGCACTGTTTTCGATGTATTGTGGGGGCTATTGCAAAATGGACAGATGTTATGGGTCTGTGAGCCCCTAGTCAAGAATTTTGAGAAAAAATATTTAAGCACCTAGAGAAAACCTGGTGGATCAAAGTAGCTCTCAGTATCTCGTGGATACTATTTGGATACGATCCCGCCAGTAGATTAGCTGCCAGATTCATAATGCTATTATATGATGCAATGGCCAGATCTTTATTACTTCAAAGGTGGCAAACCCAGTCGATACCCACTATAGAGGAATGGGTGATAAAAAGTAAGAAAGTAAGAAATAAGGAGCAGCTTCATAAGTTGCAATATAAAGAGGTAAGAGATTTGATCAAATCTAGGAGAAGTTTAAGGAAGACGCTTTAGGATATTAAAGTAGCTGGTAGGGCTGTCGGAAAACTGTCTTATCTAGATATTTTTGCTGATATGAAATTTCATATTTTATTGCTGCTTTGTTGAGGTACTCTGTAATAAAATATGACCTATTAATGTAATGTAATTTCATATTATTGTCAGAGTATGAATGCTATGTTGCAATGTTTTTATTGTAATTTTGGATCTCAATAAACTAAAATTAAAAAAGGTGGGACATATGGAAGGCCATTGCAAAGAAGGTGTGGACTGTGAAGGTCCATAGGCTGTTCAGCCTGCCTTGCAGGAAGAGGTGGGGAGACTTCTGACACTGAACCAGAAATTCAAGCCAAGTCCAGCTTGGCCAGACCTCCCAAAGAGGCAAGAGCATGCACCGCACCCTGCCCCCTAATAGCCACACCCTTGCAATGGCCTATACAGAGCTTGAAAAGGGGTACCTGCATTTTCTCCATGTTATAAGGGACATTTGTACCACACATGTCCCATCTGAGAATTGGGCCACAAGTGATGCTCCATCACAAGGTAATTTAGGCCCTATTATTGCTGAGATGGCTTAGTATACGCTTATGGTACTGCTGATGTTTCAGATTTTACATTCGTAAGTTGGTACCATGACAATATGATCATGAGCATCTGCTCCAAATGGACTGGAAATATATGTGCAATAGCATAATTTAGTATCTGAAATGTGCTAGAAATATGTTCCAACCGCAGGATTCAAGTCAGTTCATGTAGCCAGTAGCAGATTATCATGAAGCTTTAGTCCTTCACAAATGTGCATGTAAGGCAGTCTGTGTCAACCAACATGAATTCTTATGCCAAACTGTATTGACGGAAACAGACAGAAATGTGTCCACATTGGTAACAGAATTACATGTACCCCCAATTGACATTGAAGTGTCCTTAGTTGTGCTCAGATGAGAAATCAATGATGGTGAGAAAGTGATACTTAAAAGGACAATTGCAGATGGAAGTTTACATCACATAGATGTTAGTTTTTCCCATCTGGATACATCAATATCAGGCCCAAAACATGAATCTTTTGGAAATGTGGAAATGTTTTTGTTCTGTACTGAAGTGAACAAGGAATGTAACCAGGCTTATTTATGAAATTATGCTTTTGATGCCATTTGTCACGCAGAGAAATAAAAGTGGATGAGAGACAAAAGGCATACATGATATGGGAGCTAACATGGGGAATTTCTAATCTATGAGCAAATGGTTTGTGGAATTCTTTCCTACATGCATGAGATACTGATGATAAAGGAGGCAAGTTTGAGAACCTTGAATCTGGTTTAATATGTAGACTTGGCATGTGTTTTGTGAGCAAAGTTCATGTTCCATTCTGTTTACACAGATACACCCAGACTATTGTATCTAAGGCGAAGGTGGCAGTAGCCACTTCGGCAGGGAAGAAGCTGGGCACTGTGGTACCAATGCAGACACCACCAACACTGAGAGAACCAGTTCCATAGAGGTTGAGGGGACTAGCATGGAGACCAGCAGTGTCTCAACATCATCTTGGGAGAGAACATTAGTCCCACTGGAAGTGAACTCTAGTGCACCAAGTCTACCTGCATCACTATGCACCACCTATGTTTCCCTTTCCACCCTCTTGCTCCCCTCCAGTTATCCATATCCAAAACCCTAAAAGGGGTGGCATCACCTTTGCTGCAAACACCTCCAACCCTGGCACTGTCTCCCAGGCTGCGCTCAATGAGGACGCTATTGATCTATTGTGGACTATCTCTGTAGGCCAGACTGCAGTATTTTATGCCACCCGGGGGCTTAGTGGGCAGATGAAACAGATGCTAACTTATCTGGATGGCATTCACTGTGCCATGTCTGGCCTGCTGAGGTCATTCCAGGGTCTAGCCTCCTCACTGACTGCAGCCTCCCACTCATCCCAACCTTCTACCCCAACTCCCACCCCTTCTACCATCCCAAATTCTTCTTCCCAGCCCTATTCAAAGCACACTCACACATTTGCATGCACCCACTCAAACAAACACAAATGACACATCCAATACAAACACAGCAAGAAACACAGACACACACACAAACATACAGACACCACACATCCACCACCACCAGAAGCATACCTACAACAACACAAACATCCACACCCTCCACCACACCTGCAGACACAACACTCTTCTGCGACACAAACATCCACACCCACTCCTACACTCACATGTACCAGGATATCCACAGGTACCACATCCACCCACAGAACTTCTACAGCACACTCATCCACACCCACATTACATGTAACACACACTGAACACCCACTGTCATCCATACAACAGACACCCAGGAAGAGATATAAACTAACATGTACACCACATAAAGCAGAACCCCTACTAAACCCAAACCCATGGACCCCCCCAAAAGTAAGCTAATGGAGGTGCCTGCTCTCTGCCCCATTGATGTCCCTTCCGTAGGAAGTTGGTTCTGACAGTATGAATAGGAGGCAAGTACTGGGCATGCAACCCAACCTTCAGACATTTGGGTGACTCTTTCTTGTACCCTTTATATTAAACCAAACTTTTTAGATACTTGTCTCATGTTCATTATAAATATTTAGTTTGACAGTACCTTTGTCCTGGCCTTATCTTTGGATTGTTTCTGATTGTTTGCTGATGATGTTATTCCTGCTAATTCCGAGAGGCTGCCTCTCTATATTTTATGCAAAAACAATGTACACTGTGCAGAGATTCTGGGCAACCACTCCTGGGTATCCAGAGGCAAAATAGATCACATAATGATCTATTTTTGTTATAGATTGGTTGAGTAGTTAGGCTAATCCAGGAGATGTGCTAAGCATTTCTTGTACTGACAGTATCAATAAATGAGGACACACACTCGAAAGAGTAACTGGAGATCAATTTACAATAAATACTTCAGATTTGTATAAATGTTTTAAGACCAAGATCATCCAAATCGGGTAAGTACTTCTTAAGTTATGATTTTTCAAAGTTTAAAAAAAGTTCTGTTTCTGTGTGGAATTACGTACCATAGAAGTAAATGGAAGACAACTTTAAAATTACATATAAAGTCAGACAATGTTCTCACCTTTTGTCACCTTTTGTTTCCAGGTCGAGGCCGTGTCCTATGGACCAGCCGTAGAAGTTTGGGTGTGTTGGAAATTGGATTATTGAAAAGGGCAGGTAGGTACCTATGCTTAGCAATAGGCCACTAACCCCTACTAGGTTCAGTTAGGTCTCAATAAATTAACCCCAGCTAAACCCTTGGTAGCTTGGCAATGAGCAATAAGGCTTACCTTAGGAGACAAAGGCCCTAATTATGACTCTGGCGGTCCTAGGTGGTCCGACAGCCACATTATGACCGTGGCAAAAGCGCCACAGTCTGAATGCCGGCACCACCACTTTTTCGCTGGCTGAAGACCTGCCGGTGCTGGCGGTCTTAATCTGTCAGGGCAGCGCTGCAAACAGCGCTGCCCCGGGGATTACGATTCCCGTGTCCACCAGCTTTTGCATGGCGGTTCCACTGCCATGCAAAGGCTGGCAGAGACGTAGTACGGGGAGGGCCATGGGGACCCCTACACTGCCCATGCACGGGGCATGGGCAGTGCAGGGGCCCCCCTGGGCAGCCCCATTGCGCTTTTCACTGCCTGAATTACAGGCAGTGAATAGCGCGATGGGTGATGTCGCACGCGACGCACTGCAACATAGCCACTGTCTCGATTATGAGCCAGCGTCAATGTTGTGGGTAGTATCCTGCTGGGCCAGCGCGAAACTCATAATAGGGCCAGTGGGCTAAAAACCGAACTGGTGGTCTTCCGACCAATAAGAGAGGCCACTCTCCAAACTCATAATGAGGCCAAAAGTGTGTAAAGCATTCATGTATCACAAAACAGTAATAAAATAAAACACAGGAAAAAGTTTAAAATTCCAAATACAGTTTATAAAAATAGGAAATATTTTTACCTTTAATTTGACAACAAACGAATAAAATAGGATAAAGGGAACCAAATATTTGAATCTTTAAAGAATGAATGTTTTTTGGTGATTAGAAACTAAAAGCACCAATGTGGTCATCTGGTCGCACCTTGACTGGGTCAAAGTCAAAGTTTAAGACCGACCACAATGGATCCCTCCTCGGCTACAGCAAGCAGGAGGCCTCAGTCAAAAGTTTACCTTCGGACTTAGTCTTTTTTTTAAAGATCTTCTTCAGAGGGACAAAGTCACCAATCCGATTCGACCTCCTTGGAGCCCTCTTTCAATACGCGTCGCAGGAGACCTCGGTGAAGAATTCTACGTTCGGACTTCATCTGGGCCAAAGCTGAATCTTGATCTCTGGAGCCCTCCTCAGATACGCTGCACAGGAAATCCCGTTCAACTTTTTACCTTTGGACTTCGTCACTTTTTTGGAGCTTTTTCTCTGACATCAGACGACCCTCCAGAGCAAGCCGATTTTGAGCCAACATCATCGGATTGCCTTTCCAGGAGCCCCTGGTGAAATCCTGGAAGTCTGTGGCTCTGGAGCTTTTCAGTGGGACGAACCTGCAACTTAGACCTGGTTGCAGTCGACGTACGCTGGCTTGACTCTCAACAGCGGGTCGATCCCTTTATGAAGCTTTTTACTAACGGTTCTCCAATCTTCTACAAACTTCTGGATCTTCTTCCTGAAGGTCTTGGAAGGTCCTTTAGGAACCCACAGCTCACCCCAAGGTTCCAGCACCAGAGCCTTTCAAATGGCACCACCGAGGAGCATATTTACAACCCCTGAATGCCACTGGAGCATCACTTATGTTGACACTTCGATGGTGCAGTGTGCAGACCCATATCTGTGAGGTTCTCGCTAAGCCACTTTGCATGGCTTTCCATGGCCTGATAAATATGAAGCAAGGCAAGACAGTGTCAGTCTTAGCGCTGCCGTACTCTGCATCAGGGGCATTTCAAGGGAATTGCAATGGATTTTCTCATGCAACACCAATGTTTTGGCACATTTCCAGATTTACAAGGACGTGTCAAAACTGCACACCTCATCAGGGGAGGCGTAACAAGGAGAAATATCTTTATGTGTTCCTGTGTTTTCTGCAGCACACATACAAAGAGGAAAACACCTCCATGGATTGTTTTTGTGCAGGAAGGTGCCCCTTCCAGCACAAAAAAACATTCTGCATGCAACACACATACTATTGCAGCATTTTGCAAGGGTACCTGCATTGTCACTAGGCAGCCAAAAGGTTGTCAATGCATGGGGGCAGGACAGAAAAGTATAGTGTTTGGTAAATACAGTGCAATTCTCCCCTTTCCCTGTGGCCCAGGGCAGCGCAGCAAGGTCACTTGCTGCTCTACCCTGCACTACTATTCTAGTAAATATGCTCCAGTGTTTCTATTGTTCCCACATCAATTACGTATTATTTCTATACAACAAATACTGTCATTTTAATCTTATACAATAATGGCACAACTTGAGTATACTTTTCCCGAAGTGCCCTTCCACTAATAAAAAATTGTCAATAAATTAAATGTTAAAAAATCAAAGCACAATTAATTCTGAAATACGAATAATTCGTAATTGCCACTGTAACTGCTAACCTACAAAAAAACTGGCAAACCTTTCAAGAAAAGCATGCCAAATAAATACTCACACAGTAAAGAACAACAAACAACAAACTTTAAATATATCTTTAAACTTTGAACATATGCAAATTGAGAATATGACAGAATGGCATTGTACATATTGTCAATTACAAAGGTAAAATCATGGACTCGGTTTTTGCATGATTCAAGCACAGATAGATCTTAATTCAGATGTGCATGAGTTTCAAGTTTCAGTGCTGATCTGTGAGAGCAGAACATAGAAAATGAATAAAACACAAGTTCGACAATCATATACTATGGAGTGATGCTCATTCAAAGACGCTGTAGGAAACAGGTAAACTGCGTATGTGAAATTATAAAAATGTCGAACAGACTGTCTTGTGATGGAATTTTCCGTTGATTGAGTGCAAAAGTTTACATAAATATGTGAGCAGGTTAGGCTAACATAAATCAGCAGCTTATGAAAAAATAAGAGAATCATAAGAGGAAGTACAGCAACAAATTTGTAAATCTTTGTTCAAGCAAGCTAGGTAATATGAATCAAAGAGTAGAGAAAAAAATAAGGTTGTCACTGAACATTGAGGCCCATATTTATACTTTTTGACGCTAAACTGCGCTAACGCAGTTTAGCGTCAAAAAATTTAGCGCCGTCTAACGCCATTCCGAAGCGCCATGCGGGCGCCGTATTTATGGAATGGCGTTAGCCGGCGCAAGCAGACCGGCGCTGCCTGGTGTGCGTGGAAAAAAACCACGTAGACCAGGCAGCGCCGGCGTAGGGGGAAAATGGCGCTAGGGCGTCTTAAAATGGCGCAAGTCGGGTTGACGCTAAAAAATCGTCTTAACCCGATTTGCGCAATTTTTTCGACGCCCAGACGCCATTTAAATGACTCCTGTCTTAGTAAAGACAGGAGTCATGCCCCCTTGCCCAATGGCCATGCCCAGGGGACTTATGTCCCCTGGGCATGGTCATTGGGCATAGTGGCATGTAGGGGGGCACAAATAAGGCCCCCCTATGCCACCCAAAAAAAATTGAAAAATATAAAAAATTATACTTACGTGAACTTACCTGAATGTCCCTGGGGTGGGTCCCTCCATCCTTGGGTGTCCTCCTGGGGTGGGCAGGGGTGGCAGGGGGGGTCCCTGGGGGCAGGGGAGGGCACCTGTGGGCTCATTTTGAGCCCACAGGCCCCTTAACGCCTACCCTGACCCAGGCGTTAAAAAGTGGCGCAAATGCGGGGTTTTTTGACCCGCCACCTCCCGGGTGTGATTTTTGCCCGGGAGTATAAATACGACGCATTTGCGTCGCCGTCATTTTTTTAGACGGGAACGCCTTCCTTGCATCTCATTAACGCAAGGAAGGCGTTCACGCTAAAAAATGACGCTCTTTGCCCATACTTTGGCGCTAGACGCGTCTAACGCCAAAGTATAAATATGGCGTTAGTTTTGCGCCGAATTTGCGTCGAAAAAAACTACGCTAATTCGGCGCAAACGGAGTATAAATACGGGCCTGAGTGTACATTGGAATCAGCGAATGGCTGGGCGCTCGTGTGACGGACATTGAGTATGTGCAAAGAAAGAAGAACAAACACCATATTGCCTGCAATACAAGGACACAAGAAAACAAAAGTGCAACTATTCGTGAATGAAGGTGGAGGTAGAGGAATGGGGTAACCTCGGTAATTGTTCCTAAAAGTCACTGCACCAATGTATCTTTGCTGAACTCTAGCTACAGCAGAATACCAAAAAACCTCCAAAGCAAGTAGAGACCACTATTCTCCCCACACTCCAATACTTGTGTCATTGAAGGAAAGGAGAGACCTAGCTTTTTTCTGTGAATCGAGTTTATGGAGTACTGAAATTTTCCTGTCTGTTTTCAGAAGTCATTAAACAGATTTCCACACACTTTTTTTATTTCAACTTCTTCCCCAACATTTTGAACCTCGTTTATTCCTGCTGGTTAGTGTATGCTTCATAGACAAAATAAGTTATTTTCATTAGGGTTTTGAGCGCTAACCATGCAATGGACACATTACTAAACCTTCCAAGTCTTAGGGGGTCATTCTGACCTCGGCGGTAAAAGGCGCCTACCGCCGGTCAGAAATCCTCCATAATCCCGCCGCGGTCGCGGAAACCCGCCACGGTCATTCTGACCCGCAGAAGGCAAACCTCCGAAAATCCGACCGCCACAACAGACCGCCAGACCAGCGGTCGGCGGAAAGGTGGAGGTGACAAAACCTCCACCGTCACGCCAACAGAAATACGCCCATGCCATTACGACCCACGAATCCACGCGGCGGTCATTCAAACGCGGTATTCCATTGGCGGGACACACCGCCGCGGTCAGAATACACACAAACGAACAAAACTCAGCGACATTGGACGATTTGAATCCCACACACCTGATACACATACACACACCACTCCCACACACACAATACGATATAAAACACCCACCCACATCACCCACAAACCCCTACGCTAAAAAATTCGTAAAGAAGGCAAGAGCGAGACACCAGCATCCAAAAAATAACAGCCACAGCCACTCAACACCATCACCCACACACTATCCACACACAAAACAACACACACCACCACACTCAACTCACTTAAATACACATACTCCACCCCACACATCATACACACCACCCCATGGCACCCCAAAGACAACCCCGCTTCACAGACGAAGAACTCAGGGTCATGGTGGAGGAAATCGTTCGGGTAGAGCCCCAGCTGTTCGGCACACAGATACAATACACCAGCATTGCCCGGAGGACGGAGCTATGGCAGAGGATTGTCGACAGGGTGAACGCAGTGGGACAGCACCCCAGAAATCGGGAAGACATCAGGAAGCGATGGAACGACCTACGGGGGAAGGTGCGTTCCATGGTATCCAGGCACAACATCGCCGTGCAGAAGACTGGCGGAGGACCCCCACCTCAACCCCCACAATTCACATCATGGGAGGAGGAAGTCTTGAACATCCTGCATCCTGACGGCCTCGCAGGAGTCGGCGGAGGAATGGATACTGGTAAGTTGAAGCTTCAATACTGCTTCCCCCCACCTGCATGCCAAATCAGACCCCAACCCTCACCCCCATCCTCGAACCCCACCCTCACCCCCACCCCCATCCTCACCCCCACCCTCACCCCCACCACCATCCTCACCCCCACCACCATCCTCACCCCCACCACCATCCTCACCCCCACCCCCAGCACACCTATTCCCCGCCAATGTCTCACCATCACAACCCACACATCCCAAAACCTAGGCCTGCATGCGTCCACTAAGCATGGACACCCATCACCAAAGCATGCCCAATGCATATACACATCCCCCCCACAAGCCACCCTCACCAAAGCCCCCACACACGAATGCCAGCACTTGGGGACACGAGAACCCACAGATACACCCATATGCCACACATTGAAACTATAACCATACCTCTATACCCCTGCAGGACCCGACCGTCAACACACCGCGGCGGAGGGGCCAGAATTATCCACACCCCCCACCCAAGAGGCCGTCAGCGATGACAGCAGCTCTGTCGACCTGGACACCGATGACCAGCCCGGACCATCGGGGACCTCTGGACAGTCGGTTCCCCTCACACAGGCCTAGGCCACTACAGACCCAAACCCCTCTGGAAACACCAGCACAGCTCCATCCAGCGGGCCCATGACTCTGTCTCCAGGGCGCGTCAATCTGCGGTGTGTCTACCACTACAGGGCACCCAGGATAACCCACCACCCCAACAACAACAGGGACCTGGGGGCAGTGGTAGTGGGCACACCGGCCAGGGGGCAGAGGCCCAGGGAAACAGGGGAACTCGGAGGGCAGCTGTGCGACAGGGGGGGGAGGAGAGGCCCAGGGAACCCACTCTCCACGAGGTCCTCACCACCATCATGGGAGCATACAACCGCTCCCAGGAGACGATGGCGACGGTACTGGCCCGGTTCCAGGAGATCCAGGTACTGCAGGAGGAACACTATCGGGGGTACAGGGAGGACATCAGAGCCATCAACACCACCCTGGTTACCATGGTAGGGCTGCTGCAGGACCTCGTCAACAACAGGGCGGACACTCAACAACACCCAAGGGCCCCTGCCACTAGCCTGGACCAAGAACAGCCAACCACCTCCGCCGGCGCTAGTGGACAGGAGGCCCCCGCACAGCAGCAGCCCACCAGACCCCCACCTCCTGCAGGAGAAGAACCACCCCGCAAGAGGGCCCTGAGATCTCGCAAGAAGACAGAGTAGGATGTCAAGACCCCCGCCAGCAATGGATACCACCTGATGTCATCCCACTGTCCCACATTGTCACCCTGTCCATCCTTGAACTGCCCATGCTCCATCTCTCCACAGGCCTCTGGACAATGCACCTGTGTGACTGTTACTCTGGACTCTGCCATGGACATTCCTTCACCATAGCCCCCACCCACTTGAAACCACCCATCCCATTTTGAGCACTTAAATAAACACCTATTTTGCACCAAAATATCTGGAGTCTGGCTGTGATTTCAATAGATTGTAATTGACATGACAGTGCAAATATGTCCTTGTACATGGTGAAGTCAACAAACAGCTGCCACAAAGCTGTAGTCCATGGGGAAACGAAGCACAGGACTCGTAGTGGGGACCCCAGATCTGAAATAGGGAGGGAAAAGCCAAAACTCAGTCATCATACACTGGGGCAAATAGACAGGCAGCAGAGATGCTGGAGAGTAGTTAACATTTACTAAATTATCTTTGAAATGTTACCTGTGTCCTATTGGAAGTACTGTTCAATGATTCTGTCCCTGTTGTCTGTTTCAGCCCCGTCGTCTTCCTCCTCGTCACTCTCCTCAGGTTCCACCGCTGCCACAACACCACCGTCTCGACCATCCTCCTGCAGGAAAGGCACCTGGCGGCGCAAAGCCAGGTTGTGAAGCATGCAGCAGGCCACGATGATGTGACACACCTTCTTAGGTGAGTACATTAGGGATCCACCTGTCATATGCAGGCACCTAAACCTGGCCTTTAGGAGGCCAAAGGTGCGTTCGATCACCCTCCTAGTACGCCCATGGGCCTCATTGTACCGTTCCTCTGCCCTGGTCCGGGGATTCCTTACTGGGGTCAGTAGCCACGACAGGTTGGGGTACCCAGAGTCCCCCACTAGCCATACACGGTGTCTCTGTAGCTGTTCCATCACGAAAGGGATGCTGCTATTCCTGAGGATGTAGGCGTCATGCACTGACCCAGGGAATTTGGCATTTACATGCGAGATGTACTGGTCAGCCAAACACACCACCTGGATGTTCATTGATTGGTAATTTTTTCTGTTCCTGTACACCTGCTCCCTGTCTCTTGGGGGAACCAAAGCCACATGGGTCCCATCAATGGCACCAATTACGTTGGGAATATGTCCAAGGGCGTAGAAATCACCCTTCACTGTAGCCAATTCGCCCACCTCAGGGAAAATGATGTAGCTCCTCACGGATTTCATCAGGGCAGACAACACTCTGGATAACACCTTCGAAAACATGGGCTGAGACATCCCAGAAGCAATTCCCACGGTTGTCTGAAATGACCCACTTGCCAAGAAATGGAGTACTGACATGACCTGCACCAGAGGGGGAATCCCTGTGGGTTGGCGGATGGGGGACATCAGGTCGGGCTCCAGCTGGGCACACAGTTCATGGATAGTGGCACGGTTAAGACGGTAGGTCAGGATAATGTGGCGTTCTTCCATTGTCGACAGGTCCACCAGCGGTCGGTACACGGGAGGATTCATCCGTCTCCTCGCCCAACCCAGCGGACGGTGCCTAGGAAGGACAACATGGAGCACACAGTCAAGCAACCCACAGGTACGTACTCACAGCTAGCACAGTAAACGATTCTCTATGCAGTGAATGGCGTGTCTGAGTGGCTAAGCAAGGCCTAGGCCTGTGTGACGCAGTTGAAATTGAGCCATGTGGGCCCTGGAAATGGCGGCTGCCTGACCTGTGAAGTGTGACAATGGGATGTGAGGTCAATGCGCTGGCGTGGCACACCGCGGCGGGCGGCGGGCCAAGACCGCGGCGCCAAGCCGCATTGGTTAACATTGAAGCCTATGGGTTTCAGGAGCCAATGGCGAAGGGCGCCGGCGGTGGCGGGACGCACCGCCGCAGTACGCACCGCCGCGGACGTGACCGCCATTTTCTATCTACTTATCCACTTGCGACTTGAACTTTCACAGGAGAGGACCTATACTGCAAGTGTTGCTGTGACCTCGGTCTGGAAGGGACAATGGCTGCTGCACCTGGGGAAAGGGCCCCTGCCTTCACTGGAGAGGAGTTGGAGAAACTTGTGGATGGGGTCCTCCCCCAGTATGCGCTACTCTACGGTCCTCCAGACCAACAAGTGAGTTTAATTCAATATGGATTTGGGGCCACTGGCTGGCTTGGGGGCCTGGCGGGGGGCCTGGCGGGGATGGGGGGCATGTTGGGCCTGGCGGGGGGCCTGGCGGGGGGCCTGGCGGGGATGGGGGGCATGTTGGGCCTGGCGGGGGGCCTGGCGGGGATGGGGGCATGTTGGGCCTGGCGGGGGGCCTGGCGGGGGGCCTGGCGGGGATGGGGGGCATGTTGGGCCTGGCGGGGGGCCTGGCGGGGATGGGGGGCATGTTGGGCCTGGCGGGGGGCCTGGCGGGGGGCCTGGCGGGGATGGGGGGCATGTTGGGCCTGGCGGGGGGCCTGGCGGGGATGGGGGGCATGTTGGGCCTGGCGGGGGGCCTGGCGGGGATGGGGGGCATGTTGGGCCTGGCGGGGGTCATGGCGGGGGGCCTGGCGGGGATGGGGGGCATGTTGGGCCTGGCGGGGGTCATGGCGGGGGGCCTGGCGGGGATGGGGGGCGTTGGGCCACTGGAAAGGAAAATGCAGACAAACTTGAACGTGGTATTTCTCCCTCCCTGTACGTGTCACATAGGTCCGCGCCCATGAGAAGATCGGGATTTGGCGTGCCATCGCCAAGGAAGTCCGGACCCTGGGGGTCCACCATCGACGGGGCACCCACTGCCGCAAGAGGTGGGAGGACATCCGCCGCGGGACCAAGAAGACCGCCGAGTCTCTGCTGGGGATGGCCTCCCAACTGCCGTCAACTGAGCCCCCTGATGTTCCGGATCTTGGCGGTGGCCTACCCTGAATTGGATGGGCGCGTGAGGGCAGCATAGCAGACACAAGGGGTTGAGTACAAGTATTATCTACTCTGTTGTCGCGCAGTGGAGGTGTCTGGTTGGGGAAGAAGGGCTGGGGGTCCCCCTAGGCCAGGGCGATATCTGTAGGCTGGGCACCCCTGTAAGCCCCTGTGTCCCCAGCCACCACCCTCAGTAGTTTGTCAGTACAGCCATCCCTGGGCCGTGTCATCCATGGGTGCAGTTGTCAACTCTAGGCGTGTAGGGCATGTTCCACGGAATGCGTAGCGGACCCCAAGTGCGCAACTTAGTGCAGGGGGCATCTGTGTCTGTCATGTCCGCTAACTGTACCGGAGATCCATGTACTCAATATCCCTTTATTTCTCTCTCCCCCCCCCTTTTTGTTTGTCTTTCTGTGCTTGTGTGCATCAGCATCATCAGGCGGAGGAGAAGTGGCATCGGGGCAGGAGGGAGCTGCATCTCACATGGCCCAGGAGGGCCATGCCACAGAGTCAGACTGGACCAGTGAGACGGAGGGCGAGGGGAGCTCCACGACGGGGACGACTGGACCCTGCAGCGACACGGACACGTCCTCAGAAGGGGGCTCCCTTGCGGGGGTGGCACCATCCGTGCCCCCCGCCATTACAGGTACAGCCGCCACCCAGCGCACCATCTCCGCCCTCCCAGCAGCCCCTCCGCGTTCGCCCCGTGCCCGCTCTGCCAGGAAGCCGGGCATCTCCTTCGCCCCAGGCACCTCAGGCCCTGCCCCTGTTACCCCCGCTGCCCTCAGTGAGGAGGTCATTGACCTCCTCCGAACGCTCATTGTTGGGCAGACTACCCTTTTGAATGCCATCCAGGGGGTGGAGAGGGAGGTTCATCGCAGCAACGCGTACCTGGAGGGCATTCATTCGGGTCAGGCTGCCCATCAGCGATCGTTCCAGGCTCTGGCCTCAGCACTGACGGCAGCCATTGTCCCTGTCTCCTGCCTGCCTCTACTAACTCCCTCCTCCCAGTCTCCTGTTCCTCTGCCTGTCCCACCCACACCATCAGACCAGCCTGCACACACCTCAACACCCAAGAGAAGCTCATCCAAACATAAGCACCACAGATCACGCAGACATTCACACACGCAACATTCCGATGCAGACATGCCAACAGTCACTACCACCTCTGTGACCCCCACCTCCTCGTCTCCCTCCTCCCTCCCTGTGACGTCTACACTCACACCTCCATTCACCTCACCATCAGCCAGTGTTTCCATCACCAGCACACCCTCCACTCCAGTCCGCACACGTGCAGTCACCACCCCCACTGCCATTTACACGTCCCCTGTGTCCTCTCCCACTGTGTCTGTCACCCCCTCTTCCACACCACACAAACGCAGCCACCCACCCACCCAACAGCCATCCACCTCACGACAGCCTATCCCTCCTGCACCTGCACCCAAAGACAGCAAACGTGACTCACCTACAACCACATCCTCTCCCTCCACTCCCATTCCCACTGTACCTACCACTCTCCATTGTCCCAAGAAGCTCTTCCTCGCCACTACTAACTTCTTTCCTGACCCTGAGCCCCCCCCTCCTTCTCGTCGGGGTAAGAAGAGCACCTCAGCCACCACCAGCCCTGCAGCCCCCTTGACAAGGGTGCAGGGGTATTGGAGCCCGCCAGCCCGCATGTCTGGATCTTCGCCCAGCAGCAAGGGGACAGCCAGCCCACCCCCTGGGAAGAGGAGCAGAAGGCGGAAGGGGCGCCGCAGGAGCCCGCCTTCTACATCCCCCCCGGACACCACCCAGAGACAGTCACCAGCCACAGCTCCAAAGGGAGGAAAGGGCCACAGGCCGACGACTAAGGAGGGCAAGGGCAGCAAGTCGGAGAGGTCAGGCAGCAGGCCTGCTGCCCAGGAGGAGCCCACAACCCCCATAGCCGCTGCCCCGGGAGGAACCGGCACAGCTGCCCCGGGAGAGCCCACCACCCCCATAGCCGCTGCCCAGGGAGGACCCAGCCCAGCTGGCCAGGAGGGCCCCACCACCCACAGCCCAGGTGGGCAGTGAAGGAGCACCATCCCCGCTGCCCAGGAGGGCACCACCAGGCAATTAGCAGTTGGCCATAGACCGTCCGCCGTCTCAAGAACCGCTGAACTGGGCCCTTCAAGGCAAGGACCGCTGAACTGGGCCCCGCCGTCTCAAGAACCGCTGAACTGGGCCCTTCAAGGCAAGGAGCGCTGAACTGGGCCCCGCCGTCTCAAGAACCGCTGAACTGGGCCCCGCCGTCTCAAGAACCGCTGAACTGGGCCCTTCAAGGCAAGGACCGCTGAACTGGGCCCCGCCGTCTCAAGAACCGCTGAACTGGGCCCTTCAAGGCAAGGACCGCTGAACTGGGCCCCGCCGTCTCAAGAACCGCTGAACTGGGCCCCGCCGTCTCAAGAACCGCTGAACTGGGCCCTTCAAGGCAAGGACCGCTGAACTGGGCCCCGCCGTCTCAAGAACCGCTGAACTGGGCCCTTCAAGGCAAGGAGCGCTGAACTGTGCCCCGCCGTCTCAAGAACCGCTGAACTGGGCCCTTCAAGGCAAGGACCGCTGAACTGGGCCCCGCCGTCTCAAGAACCGCTGAACTGGGCCCTTCAAGGCAAGGAGCGCTGAACTGGGCCCCGCCGTCTCAAGAACCGCTGAACTGGGCCCCGCCGTCTCAAGAACCGCTGAACTGGGCCCTTCAAGGCAAGGACCGCTGAACTGGGCCCCGCCGTCTCAAGAACCGCTGAACTGGGCCCTTCAAGGCAAGGACCGCTGAACTGGGCCCCGCCGTCTCAAGAACCGCTGAACTGGGCCCCGCCGTCTCAAGAACCGCTGAACTGGGCCCTTCAAGGCAAGGACCGCTGAACTGGGCCCCGCCGTCTCAAGAACCGCTGAACTGGGCCCTTCAAGGCAAGGAGCGCTGAACTGGGCCCCGCTGTCTCAAGAACCGCTGAACTGGGCCCTTCAAGGCAAGGACCGCTGAACTGGGCCCCGCCGTCTCAAGAACCGCTGAACTGGGCCCCGCCGTCTCAAGAACCGCTCCGCTGGGCCCCGCCGTCTCAAGAACCGCTCCGCTGGGCCCCGCCGTCTCAAGAACCGCTTAACTGGGCCCTTCAGGGCAAGGACCGCTGAACTGGGCCCCGCCGTCTCAGGAACCGCTGAACTGGGCCCTTCAAGGCAAGAACCGCTGGCCCTTTGGCAGACGTGGCAGGGCAGGATCTATCTCGGGCAGGGCTGCAGGATGTCCTCTGGCCAACTTGCCTCCTCCAGTGGCAGTGGGGTCTGTTATGGACTGTATGGACTGTGGCTTTGCTCTCCCCAGGATGGCCCAGTGGGCAGGCCACCCACTGTATGGACTGTATGGACTGTGGCTTGGCTCTCCCCAGGATGGCCCAGTGGGCAGGCCACCCACTGTATGGACTGTTTGGACTGTGGCTTTGCTCTCCCCAGGATTTCCCAGTGGGCAGGCCACCCACTGTATGGACTGTATGGACTGTGGCTTTGCTCTCCCCAGGATGGCCCAGTGGGCAGGCCACCCACTGTATGGACTGTTTGGACTGTGGCTTTGCTCTCCCCAGGATGGCCCAGTGGGCAGGCCACCCACTGTATGGACTGTTTGGACTGTGGCTTTGCTCTCCCCAGGATGGCCCAGTGGGCAGGCCACCCACTGTATGGACTGTATGGACTGTGGCTTTGCTCTCCCCAGGATGGCCCAGTGGGCAGGCCACCCACTGTATGGACTGTTTGGACTGTGGCTTTGCTCTCCCCAGGATGGCCCAGTGGGCAGGCCACCCACTGTATGGACTGTTTGGACTGTGGCTTTGCTCTCCCCAGGATGGCCCAGTGGGCAGGCCACCCACTGTATGGACTGTATGGACTGTGGCTTTGCTCTCCCCAGGATGGCCCAGTGGGCAGGCCACCCACTGTATGGACTGTATGGACTGTGGCTTTGCTCTCCCCAGGATGGCCCAGTGGGCAGGCCACCCACTGTATGGACTGTTTGGACTGTGGCTTTGCTCTCCCAGGATGGCCCAGTGGTCATGGAGTCCCCTCGTGGATCTGGCGTCGTGTACTCAAGTGGCTGAGGTGCCCCCCCCTTCCCTTCCCCCTGAGGTGCCTGTCCTATTTTCTTTCTGATGCCCCTGCAGTGTTCTCTCCGTGGAGTTCTTGTCGTGGGACTGGGCCTTGCCCCTTTGCACAGGACGCCTGTGATCCACGGACAGTGGTTGGACTACATTTAGTTGATGTATATATTTTGTACATAGTTTATTTATTTATTGGGATTACTGGTGTACATATTTCAATATATCTGCCCGTTTATGATCTCTTCTTTTGGTCTTTGCATTATTTCGGAGGGGGGTGGTTTGTGGGTTGTGACAGTGATCTGTGGGAATGCATTGATGTGTGTGTTGTAGTGGGTGTGGGTGGGTGGGTGTGTGCCGGTAATCTTTTCCCTCCCCTGTGTCGTAGGTGCAGTACTCACCGATGTCTTCCGCGCCGCCGGGCGTGCTCCTGGTATATGAGCAGGAATAGGAGTGCGGGGATGACCTGCAACTCTGGTTCCATACTGCCGGAATCTCGCGTGGAGTGCGTAGAGGTGAGCATTTTCCCGTTCGTAGTCTGTTTCCGCCGTGTTCTTATCGGCGGTGCTCCCGCCCCGGAAAAGGTGGCAGATTGGTGGGTCGTAATAGGGTGGGCGGTACATTGTCTGCCGCCTGGCTGTTGGCGGGAACCGCCGCGCTGTTTGTTTGTACCGCTGTGGCGGGCGGAGTGTTAAGTTGGCGGGCTGTGTTGGCGGTTCCCGCCAGGGTCAGAATTGCATATTTTAGACCGCCGGCCTGTTGGCGGCTTGGCCGCCGCTTTATCACCGACCGCCAGGGTCAGAATGAGGGCCTTAATATAGAAATATTGTTTTTTGTAGATTCCCCTTTAAAAGGTTTACATTGTAGCAAACTGGGACTGACATTTCAGTTACATCATCTATTAGACCTAAAAATGGTAGAGATGCACACACTCAATGGTGTATGGTCAAATAAAGAAATAGGGCCTTTATTTAATGTGATGATTACATTCCTTAGTGCTCCAATAATGAAAAAGCAGGCTGATATGGAAATGATTTAAAGGTTACCCAAGCATTTCAAATGGCCCTTAGCTGATTTATTTTTATATTATTTATTTATTGTTCTCTCTACAAAACTTAACAATACATGCACTAAAAACGTAAAGTATGCTAGATCAGAGAATAAAAATATAAACAAATTAAAAGCGACATATATCAAAAGGTTATTTATGCATTTCAGGAGTCTAAAAAGCAATCAACTTTGATCAAAATAATAACAATGACTTTACAAATGTGTTATATAACTACCAAAACATTCCAAACAAGCCAGATATGAGTGGCATTTTAGATTACTGCTTGATCATTCCTATAAAATAATCAAGATGATCCATAAATGTGTATACTTTGAGTAAAATGCAAGCCATTCCCGAAGAGGGATTGCTGATTTAGTGCAAAATGGCTTACAGTTCATAACAATTTCCGTATCCCCATTGTACAGTCACATCGGATCATCACAAACCTTGCCAGCGTTCCATCTAACCATTTACATGTGTTTGTAGGTTATACCCCTAGCTAAATGTAGCATATAAATTGTTCTGTGCTTCAGGATAAATGCTATTTCGATTAATTTAAAACCTGGGATGATCCTCGTATAGGAGGAGACTCTTGAATTGGGTGTCAATTTTAGTGCTATGCCAAGCTTCCCTGACTTTATTATGACAATTTTACACTATGAGCCTACTGGGGGAATCTGAATTAATGAAGGATGTGTTTTCTCTGAACTGGCCACCAGGGGGGTACCAGGATCTAAACGTAGGTGTGAAAGCAAAAGTTATTCTCAATATTTTGTAACAATGGTATGTCAATGTGACCCGATAACGCTGTACCATAAATAGACACTGCAACCAATTTCAATGTATATATGTGCAATGTCCTGCTAAGAGAGTGAACAACCTTCTGCTTATACTTTAGAACAGCTGCAATTGCTTTTCTCATACACTGAGCTGCATTAGCTTCTTGTTGGAATCATGTTAAGCTGGTGAGAATATGTATACCTGTTAGAAATTGGGTTACTGGTTGAGTGGGGTTTCCACCAGTCATGTGACCCAGGCAGGCACCAGTTAGCTAAAGCAAGGAAATGGCAGATTTCTAAAATTAGCATTTTCATAATTGTCTCTTAAAGACCTAGGGGCATATTTATACTTTTTGACACAAAACTGCTCCAACGCAGTTTTGCGTCACAAAGTTTAACGCCGGCTAACGCCATTTCTTTGCGCCACCCGGGCGTCAAATTTATACGTTGACGCTCGGTGGCACAAACCACGGGTTAGAGTCATTTGTTTTTACTCAAACCATTGCGCCACGTTGTAAAGAAAAACGACCTTAACGCGTAGAAAATGACTTTAATCCGGTTTACGACATCGCAAACCGGATACGCGCCTTTTTCTTGCCGCAAAAGCATAAAAAAGAGGCGCAAACACAGCAAAATGTTCAAAGGAGCCCCAAAATGGATTCCAGAACCTATGAGAGACCCCAGGAAGATGACAACGGACCAGGAACCAGCCAGGAGGACCCACACAAGACCCAGGAGAGGGAGAAGAAGAAAAGGAAGTGTCGGTTCAGTGCAGAGGAGCGTGAAATTCTGGTGAAAGAGGTGACGGAACACCAGCACCAACTTTTTGTCACCTCTAAATTGCCAATTGGGAGGAGAGAGGCAATTTGGAAAGGTGGCAAGGAACAGGAAGGCAGCACTGCAGACTAGAGGTGGGAGTACAGCACCGCAGGAAGCCTTGGACCACATGGAGGAGATGGTGGCAGCCATCATCCCTGAGGAGATCGTCACAGGGATTCAAGGACAGGACAGTGCAGACTACCAGGATACAACACAGATGCAGGGTAAGTGGCATGGGGAACAAAAATGCCTAATTTTTTAACTGCAAGTAGGGGGGGGACATACCTACTACGCAATGCATGTCAGCCATGATAATCAGGTAGTGGAAAGGGCAAAGGGGCATGGCACGGGTGCATGGGCTGTGCAGGGGAAACCTGGGGCACAGCACAACACTACACTAACAACCTTTGCATCGGGGTACTCTGCCATGCCAAGGATGTTGTTAAGGCAAAGCCAGTCCAGGAGGGTAGGGTACAACGTAAAACTGGCCTGCTGTCACACGACAGCTGGTATTGTCGCTACATGAACTAGGGCTCAATTTCCAGTTTCAGGCCATATCTGCAAGTGGTATTTACCATTGACAACAGTTGCCTCTACCACCTCTGCTGCGCTTGCAGGTCAAGTAGCCAACAGCAGTTACGTGCCCATGGATCAAACACTCCCAAAATTGAGAGTTCAGGATGACAAAGTTATCAATCCCTCGTAATTATTAAAAATGTGAATTCCTGTCAAATGCTCATGTCTATAGGTGCTACAAACATAAGGTATTGTAATTAACATTATGAGGTACACAGCAGTAATGTCATGCCCATGCTGCACTGGTCAGGGTCTACCCTGTGCCTGTGTTACAATAGCTGCAATGCCACCGTGCAACATCTCAAGTGTCATAGTGCTAAGACAACAACATTGAGGGGGAGGACACATGTTTCTAGCTAGTGAAATACACCCGAACAGTCATAAGAGGAAATGGAACACTGCTAGGACCATCAGTGCAATCCAATGTAGCACACATTCCCCAACATCAGCAGTACACACTACCAATGCTGACACCCGTATCCTGCCATGCCAATGCTATACATAGTATATGCTAGGTCTTAGCAACATATCGGTGGATGTGAAATATCAGAGACTGTGTCAGTTCCAGATTGTTAAGTGTGGTGCAAGTGCCAGCAGAACACCCACAGCCAGTGCAAGGCCACCCCATGATAAGGGAAGTAGACGGAGGGTTGAGTAGTACAATAAGGTGGCAACATACAATTTGGGCAGAACCTACACATAGAAGATGAGACACAGACATGTCCCCAAACTGACCACACTACATGTGTCATGGAGGTGCGGCATAGGCCTGGGCGAATGCTAATATTAATGACAATAACAATGAACACGAACCAAGATCACAATGTGTAACTAATAGGAAGTCAGGAAAGTCACATTACAAATGCCACAACACAGACACACTAAGGCCCATATTTATACTTTTTTAGTGCCGCATTTGCATCTTTTTGTGACACAAAAGCAGTGCAAACTTACAAAATACAATTGTATTTTGTAAGTTTTGCGCCACTTTTGTGTAAAAGAATGACGCAAATGCGGCGCTAAAAAAGTATAAATATGGACCTAATTGAACAATATCTCATTGTAGAGGACAATGGCTGTCTAGGGGATATGCCTGTCCTGGACTTCCCTGATGACATGGATGACGAGCTGACAAACATTAGCCAGCAGACCCTCTAAGATGTCCTTGGAACCCTCCAGACCCCACCTTCAGTCGCAAGGAGGAGTACAGAAGTAGCAACCATCACAGAGGACTCACCCACCACCCCAATTGTACAACCTGCCATCTCCAACCCAGCTGAGGTCTCTGAGGACACTGGTACCACCTTTGAGAGGACTGTAGTTGGAATACAGCGGGAGCTGGCCAAGGAGGTGTGTGTGGGGATTCAAAATATGGCAGCCAGCCTTGAGGGGATGCGTTCGTGCATGAAGTCATCTGCAGAACAGGCAGCAGCCATGCAAGTGCTAACATCATCCTGCAAGGACTACAAGAAACTGTAAAGGAATTCACCACTGCAGTAAGGGAGTTGCCACAACACCTCACACCCCAAACCTTTCATTGCGTGCACGAATCCAATCATGACCCCCCTCAGGGGTGACCTGGCTGCCTACCACAGTGATGTAGCTGCAATACTTAAGAACCAGCAGCTCCTCCTTGCTGCAGTACTGCCCTTAATAGCCCCACAGTTGGCAGCTACCGGGATTTCTGAATCCACGTCTTCAAACACTAAAGTGTGTGTTGCCCCTTCAAACCCACCACCACCATGGGCAGAGGAGACGACACACACATCAGAAGATGAAGACGTGGAACAGATCACCTTCACCTGTAAGAGTACCCGTAGCAGAAGTCCATGCCACATGAGCACTGATATCCTAGTCCTGTGCTTGTTAACATGCCAGTCTTGCAACAGCTGCTCACATGCACTGTTCTCCAGCACACTGTTTACCTTGAGACTATGTTCTGTGATTGTCTCTCACTACCTCATTGGCAATTCATGTTCCTCTGCACTGTATGACACTTCACCCCAGCATGTCCAATGACATGTCCCATTGCACTTGTGTAGCATCACAATAGAAGGCGTCACACTAATGGACTCAAAATCCTGCACTATGTAAATATTGCACTACAGCACTTTCAAATGAATAGCACTTACACAACCACTTTGTCTGTCTAATGTGACAAATCAACTGTGTAGGAGATTAGTGATGTATGTCACATGTCAATAGCCATAGAATGTCAATGCAACAGCGTTGAAATATTGTGGGCTGATAACTATGCACTGGGGTCTGGATTGTATCTTCATCTGCGATTCCTGAGGCTTATTTCTGAAGTAAATTGAAAACTAACAATATAATGCTGTGTTGGACTGAAAAAGTCCGCTTCAAGGTATGTTTAAGTTGAAAATCAATGTGTTCAAAATTCCCTTCAAGACAATCTTTATGTATGTGACATCTGACTATAAACTTTCATCACACACACACCATACAGCAGGAATGGATGTGTACGAATGTGTGGAAATGTATGTAATCTGGGAGTACAATGTAAGAAGTGATAGGTGTGAGTTACGTATACAATAGTACATAAGATTAAAACACTATTCGGCTTTTCAGGGTTCACATGAACATCAGGCTGCAGGCAGACATACAACAGTGGCCAAGATTCCAAATCAGGTCTCAAACGATGACAGATTTAAAACACACAACCAAAATTCACAACACATTGGGAACCATAGTAACCCTGAGTGGTGGGTGCAATGGATGGCAGATGCATTGAGAAGTAGCTGTGGTGTAGCTGCCAATGTGACTGCACATTAGGAATTGTGAATAACCGTGTCAATAATGGGATTCGGATGCAGGATCGTACACAAATGCAAATACAAAATTGACACTGCTCACCCATGCCAAGGCCCTGATGCCCAAGCATATTACTCATACTGTAAAGGAGTACCTAAATATATATTTAACAGTAAAAAGGGATAATAAAACTAGGAGAAACACCATAACTAACCTAACCTAGCCTATCTACACAATACCCACAACTGGCTTTAACTACCCTAAGCTAAACTTACCTATCACATTTATGTAAACACTCTAACCATCAACCCCCCCATCCACCTTATATGACGGGACACACGTAGGACAACATATACTAACCTAAACACATACTATCTTATCCTATACAAATAAATATTTTTGGGCTATTTTTTTTAATATATATATATTTTTTAATACACATAATTTTTTTTTATACACATAAACCCCAACATCATCCCCACCCACCCACAAAAAAACACATGTAATAATATAAACCCCTCCACCTCCCAACCCACTTCTACTAACTAAACTAACAGTCTATGTGCAGGCGCTGCTGTCTGTGGGCCTGGAGCTGATAAGGTAGAGGGACCTGCAACAGTGGCTGTCATCCTTTGTGCGACTGTGGTCGGAGTGGTTGTGCTGGCGGTGGTTGCTGTTGTGGGCAAGTATGGCCCCCCTTGGGCTAATACCCTCCAGACCCGTGTGGCTCTCTCATGGCGATAACGGCGTGCCATATTGCGGAACCGTGACGCCACATCTAGTATGTGGCGGTAACGCATCGTCCACCTCTGGAATTCCCTGATCTGATGGGCATCCATGTTGGCAGCTGTAAAAATAGAGAAAGCCAAACATTAGTGACATTATTGTGTGATACATCTACTGATGATATGCTAACACTTCCTCAAAATTAGCTTAAACAGTCCAAATCACAGTACAGATCAGAGAATGTCCCTGAGGAATGACATGCCTCAAAAAGGTGTGTACCTACTTAAACGATCTGTGCATCATTGTTCTGCCATTAGTCACATAACAAATGCTGCAAGTACTCCACATGTGACAGGCCAACAAAGGAATATCTTCTGGATGACAATCAAGGCCCACAAGATCTGTGATTTGTAAAAGGAATTGCCTGGATGGTATGCAGTTACTAATCATGAGGGAGTATCCTAGGTTGGAACTAATGAATGTTGGAATTGCATGTCTGTCTTCTACACTGGGATCCTCACACCTCACTACACATATTTCATAACCCTAACCCTGTGCCTCAGGGGGTGATGGACATGCAACTCATACTTTCAAACATCAAGGACAGCTAGAAATCTTTGGACAGCTGTCCATGGGTTTAGTCAGTCCACCTCAGGTAAGGAGGGCTGCCAACTAGGATTGACTCAAACATTGAACAATCACATCCACATTTATGTTCCTAATTGCGGACAATTGTCAACATCATTTGATCTCACTAATACCTTTCCAAAAACAAGCACATAGATGCAAGCAGCCATCTGGGCTTGAGCTGCATGCACACCTATGACATTCTACTCAGGTGCCACAGAAATGTAGCACAACATGTGGAGCCAGATGCTGCTAGGAAGTCAAACATACAGTCCTACATGTTCATTAGTTAACAGGGAGGCTCAAGTCTGTGGGTAATACTTCGGCATCACTGGTCTGTGTGAATCAGGGTATGACTTGCTGACTAAATCATGAACATGGCCACCTCCAAATTTATCATTGGCATGAATGTAGCAACAAATATCACCCTGTTCACCTGCCCATGCCTATAGCGCAGCACTAGAATCCCAAAATATGACTCTCCGCCATTGATTGTCCAACTCAAACATGGAACTAAATGTAAAACTCCAGGCAAGTGACATATCAGATCATGTGCCAGCACATCATACCTTGCAATGTGTCCAACACACAGGAGTCAATCACACAACAGCTGCAAACACAACACAGAACTAACATATCAACACTTACTGGATATGTCTGGGTCCGCAAATCGAGCCACTTCTCCAATTGTCCACTTGTAACACATGGAAGGGTGAAATGTGTTCAATGTCTGCTCACTGTACAAAACTTGAAACAAAAAATCGCTGTGTGTGACATTTTTGATGATACAGCAGCACCTCAGGCATGTAGACACCCCAACAGACATACCACTGCAAACTTGTATTGACCCTGTCACTCCAGTGTTTGATAGAGACACATATGCACACATGCACTGGCCCTAACAATTATGTGGTGATAAACATGATTACTGAATTTTGTGCAGAAATATTTCAAGAGGGTACCCCATTTCTTCATTTGTTGTTATGAGAGACCTGCAAAGTCACATTCCTGGTGCACTGGAATACCAGTCACTCAGGTATTGTGGTTTCTGCATCAAGGGACAATCAGTTACTGTGTGATGCTCATGTTGGTTGAGTTTCGTTCAGGATTTATTGTGCTTTCTATGGTCCATTATATGTGGGCCTCTGTTGTCTGTAGGTTACATATGCCACATTGCCAGTGTACCCAGACCCATATATGCCCTCTATGACACCATGACGGCAGGGATCCTGTGTGTTACTTGATGACAATGTTATGCTAAACATGGATTGGCCATTTATCTAAATCAAAACAATAAAGAAATATACGCTGGCAGTGTCTAATTTGATCATCCGTGACAGAATGCATGGGCACAGGTGTACTCATTACACCTGAAATGTGTCATTCAGGGCCCTGTGTACCTACAACAGGTATTGTAGATCACAGTTAGCCATATTCATCATCTTACATTTGCCAAGTTTGGTGATCTGTGGTTATACAATGAACTGACACTGTCCCCTAATTGAAACATGGTTTAGCAAATATCCTACTGTGGCAATCTTGATGAGGTAGTTCTCAATTTCATGCACCTTGGGAATGGCAGCAGTCACAGGAATGCTGATCTGCTGATCTTAGCATACACCCATGTCTGTGATAGCCTTCAAACTGAGAAGTACATATGCTGCACTAGATCAGCAGGGGTGTACCAAACGTACCCTACCAAACTATTCCGTCACTTTAAATGTCCCTTGCACAACATCATGCAAATAAATAATTTGTGACCATGCATTCACAAAGTTTAGGGATCCCATGATGACCCATTAGCTTATGAAAATTGCTTGGCTATAAAGTGACACAGATGGCAAATGCATCAGCTCTGTACCAGCAAGGCAAATCAAAACACACAGGAACAATGGACATAGGGCCAGATTTCTTTTTTTTTTATGTGCAGCATTTGCCTCCTGTTTTTACGCTACAGCTATGGAAAGCAGCACCAAACATTTATTTAGATATTATCCAGTGTTCATTACTTTGGCATCCATGATTGATTTAAATGTTGCACAAACCAAGTTAAAATATCAGCCTAAGATATTACCAGAGGTTAGGAAGATCTGTGCATGTATGGCCATGAATACAGTTCAGACATGTATTCCAAATAATTGGGGACTACATTCATTCCTTGCTTTAGCATGTGAAATACATCTCATTCCTTGTACACTCACAGACCATGAATACAAAAATTGTTTGTGCCGCATTACCATCATCTATTGACGTAAAAGCAGCACTAATTTACAAGATCAAGTTGTGTTTTGTAAGTTTGTGCAGCTTTTGCGTCAACAAATGACAGTAATGCGTAGCAAATATTGTATAAATCAGGGCCACTGTATGTTCAACTTGCATTCCACATGTCCACAAACATTGCATGCTGCATGTCACCAAATCTGCTACTGTCACTACAGAGCATTTTACTGTACACATTTGTCTGATTTGCACTCACCAACAGGGCCACCAATCACGACACCCAGGTGGTCCAGCAGGTCTTGCTCTCTGGCCACAAGGTCACCCCAGTTCAGTTTGAGTTGGTGGTCGTAGCGCTGGCTGTTGAATACTCTCTTTAGGTGGAACAGCACCTTGGACCACCTGAGCCTTCTTGCCTGAGTGTGATACCCCTGTATCAACCTGTTACCAGCCTCTAACATCGGGGGAGGAAGTGGCACACCAGCCAAATGAAAGCCCCCAGCTCCTCCTCTCCCATTCTCCCCAGATGTGGCCTGCCCAACATCACAAAAAATAATAGGGATATGAAAGGGAAAAGAGGGAAATACAGGGAAAGTAGGTAGGAAAATGAAACTTGAAGAACCCACAAACAGCCCAACAATACCCCAACTAACAATACCTATTACACACCCCCAACAGTACAAAGACAAAATTAGACACAAAAAATGACAAAAACACACTTACGCTGAATTACTGAGACAATTACAAAAACAACAGATGACAATTGGAATGGCACACAGGAGACAAAAGCCCAATTTGGACAGATACAACTCTCAACACAGCCACAGAGTCTAGAAGAATCACAGACTGCAAAGTGAAAGTGTAAGTACATCCACTGTACCATTTCTTTAAACAGGATATCCTATTACATCACTTCCTGTCTCAAATGCAGTGCATTTTTATTATGATGCGTGACATTTTATGACGCTTACGGGCTTTGCATCAATATTTATTGATGCATATGCCTAAAAATTAGCCTGCATTCAAAGATCAATATATTTTTAATGGATAACCAATTTCATGGGGTGTAGTGTTGTAATTAACGCTAGGGACCAATCGATGTTTAATGGCTGTGAGCGTCATTTTTTAACGCATATGCAGCATATTTTGACGCATATGCGTCTTTTTTGGCACGTTTGCATAAAAATATCTGTATTTAACTGTGTTTTGACATTTTTCTCATTTTTAACATACATGAAAGCTATAACTATACAAAGATAGGCTGTTTGGGCATGCAGTGTGTGTTCCAGTGTTTGGGCACATGTGGCAGACCACACTACTGCGGACCATAATACTCATGTTGGTGTGCCGGATTAGCACTCTTAACTGACACAACAACAACCCAAAAATTTTGAATTAAAATTGGTATTCCCTAGTTTGAGCAGGTGGTGTGTCAATAGAGGATAGCAAGGCTATGCAACTTAAAAAGAACACTCATGGCCTGTGTGTTTATGTCTGTGAATTGGCTATTTTAATTGTTGGGCCTCTATGTGAACGTCACAAGACGTGTTTTGCATAATGTGCCTTTATGCATGTGTTGTAAGTATGGATAACCATCAGATGCCATTCATTGAGGTACATCTGTCAGGATATGTGTTTGTCATACCCGTAGCATCTTATGCTGTGTGAACTTCCCTGACTTTGTGGACAAAACATCTCCCATGACAAACTATACACAGGATAGATAGAGAACGGTTGATAATGGCAATGCTACTTAGGTAAGCCATCACATGTACTGGAATTTTGGATACAACTTCATGGTCATGTGTGTGTATACTACCCATGAGTCAGGCTTTTTAACATGCTAGGTAGGTACAGTGTTTGTGACACAGAGTCGAATCTCCATTCCAAAAACGTTATGGTACACCACAGTTTGAGTCATATAAATGACCTAGGTTTCTCCTTCCTGTGGCGGACCAGCAGACCATGCTGCACGTGTTCACATATTTCCAGTGGTTCATTGCACAAAGGTGTCCAGTTCAAGTGTGTGGCCAAGTTTACACTGTGTCAGTATTGGTCTCCATGTTTTCACAGTTATGTGCAAGTCTAGTCATGAGTCTGTGGAGTCATTCCCTGCATTAACAGAGTATCCTTCAAAGCAGATTTGACCTAAAGCCAAAGAACACTAACGACACACATGGGGATAGTCCAGCTATGGCACTGCAGACCTTTAATGAGGCAGACGACAGGACAACCTTGGTGTGCTTACAAACATTTTGGATCGGTAATAGGAAACAGGCAGGTTTCATCACAACATTTGTACACAGGGTGGCCTCTAAAATTCCTACTGCAACAGGGAACATCAGTGTCTCTGTGCTGATTAATGTCACAGCTAGTCATCACACAAGACCCATCAAGAGGTGGCATCAGAAGTGAATCTGTGTGTGGACCGTCAGGGCACAAACATGTTTAGTCCTTACATACACATTGGCAACCCCTTGTTTGTTGTGATGGAGGCACCATACTAAATCCATACATACAGCCATGGCACACTGTCACTGTTTGGCACTAATGAATACATGCAAAACCAGACAAGGGATGGGGGCTAGATTAGACTATATGAATACATTCCCCAGAACAGAATACTATAAGGAAACTGAGTAAACTATACTATATATTTGAGGATTCATTGTAGACCTACCCAACACAATACCACTTGAGGAAAAAGAGGGCATGGAAAGCATCTATGAGACAAATGTAGCCACAGGGAAACTCTATGGTTAACGCAAAGACAGGAACAAGTCAGGCTAACAGGATGCAGGCTCTGTCAGGAACAAACAAGAACAAGGCAAATACACAGTGAGCAGACTCTGACTGGGAAAAGCTGGAACAACACTGTGGGAACTAAAAACTGTATTTGTTCTGTGGTCTGCAACGTTACATAATCCCCCAACGGCCCTGTTACACAAGTGATTTGTACGCCAATGCACAACAAGGATATTCTGAAAAAGTCAGCTTCAGTCTCTCACAAGTCCTGGAGTTGAGACTCAAGTTCAAAGAGCCAAGTGGATCTTTCACATGGGAAGCAATGGACAGCTGATTATAGGTCCTACCGACTACCAGGCAGTGCATTATCGGACCTGAAGTCCATGCAGACTGATGAACTATGACTATGGTATGCCATACTAAAGAGGGAAGCACACAGGAGTCAGAATGGGAGTCTGGGTGTGTGTAGATGAAGGTTATCAGGGTACAGATAGTCGATTTACAGGGCCCCCTAGAGAAGGGTGGGCAGAGACTGAAAACATGGCAGTGGAAGGACTTATTACCTGGGATGGACTGAGCAGGGCATGTCTTGTGAGCAAGGCTTGTCATACCTGGGACACTCATGCTATCCATTTTCAGCTATGATGGACTCCTTGTCACACATACTCATTGGAAAGATAGCTGATGTCACACTTACTTCTTTCAAGGGTCTGGTCATACATTCATGTTACCAATGCAATAGCACATCCACTGCCTCATGTATGAAACACTTTTTTACCTTATGATTGATGGTGTCTTAGTTGTGTGTCATGTGCTGCAATGAGCCATGTAAGCAACATAGATGTGTGTCATAGCTGTGGTCATCTGATATTGGCCTTCACATGTGAAATAGACAGGACATATGTCATTTACACTGTGTGCGATGTTGGGTGTACATTCATACCCATCAAATGTGATGTGTCTTTTTCAGTATCCATTCTGTATTTCAGCAATGCTCCATGAGGCTAAACTCTGATTATGATTCCTAGGGATCGTGTGATGCATAAATAATTACCCAGAGCACGATTGAGTGATGAAGGAAGGTGTTTAATGACATATGCTAACAAAGTGGTGAGGGTGACTATAGCTAGAAGAGGTTTTGTACACAGTGTTGTCTCCGATGCAATCCTGCTGCAGTGTTTGGATGGTCCCCCTCATGTTTACAAACAGCATCCTCCTCTTCCTCCTCTTCAGGCATTTGTGGGTCTGGGTCATAGAGGGGAATGTTCCTCCTTACACAAATGTTGTGCAGGATGGCACAGGTCAAAATGATCTTGCAGACCATTTCAGGTGAATATAGGAGGCTGCCTCAGGTGATGTCGAGGCACCGGAATCTGGACTTCAGGATGCCAAAAGTCCTCTCTACTATGGTGCGTGTCCTCTGATGTGCCTCATTATAGTCACGCTCTGATGCTGTGCTTGGGTTGGCAAATGGGGTCATGATCCATGGCTGGATCCCATAACCCTGATCAGCTGAAAGAGAAAATAAGAGTAAATATCTGGATGTTGGTTGCACCTTGATTATCACTTTGCATGGCAGTTGTTATCTTGTGTCATCTGTGACTCATCTATGTTTGTGGTATTGTGTGGAATCCTAGGCTTCTAGGATGTTCTTTCAACATTGGGTTGTTTATTTATAAAAACTGGTGTTTGGCTGATTGATCGGATATCAGCGGTATATTTGTAAACTTGCAGCTCAATGTGTATCTCTCATGCATTATGTCATGTGAAAGAAGTGTCCATGTGCCTTCACTGGAGGTGACATGATACTTCTACACACACAATTGATTCCACTGTGGTTGTAACACGGTTGCATTATATGGCCTGAACATCCCATCCAATTCAACATATGTAATAGCATGTGAAAAACAACAGTGAGGCCCTTTGATTTGGCTAGGTGACAATGTACAACACATCTCGATAAGTTGGCAGCACTGAAGTGTTCACAATTGACAAAGCACAAATATCCCATGAGTGACAAGTTCTAGGCAAACCTATTTTTGTGCCCTCACCGATTTGGCTCATGTGCAAATGTGTACCTACACTACTGTGCCTGCTCAAGGTAAGCTGGCTAACTTGGTTGTGGGGGTGAAGGTTTAAGTGTCAGAAGGTCCATGTGCCTGTACATCTGTTGTGCATATATGTAATTGTGTCAAACCGTATGTGTAGCAGTGTGCACTTTGCAATATTGTCACATCAATATGTGTTCTTAGCACAGTCCATTTCCTTATTGGTAGCGGGCAGTGTCACCCCAGGAGTGATGTGAGATGTTGGTAATGGCTCAATGATTCCATATCACCTTCATTAGAGTCAGCATCATCATGCTATGTGTCTCATGGTATTTGACCTGCAGAGAAACACATTACACACCCCTTACAGAGTACTTATTGCTTGGAAGTGTGTGTGATTGAGTGTTATTGATGTGATATTGGTAGATTCCTCTTCCAAGTTGTACTGCCAGTTAAGGCCATGTCATTGTCACTGTGTGATTTTAAATTTGACACTTGTGGTTCTAGAGTGGCATCTGTTGTTATTTGCATCTGTCATTTGTCCATAGGTGTGTATCCCATTGGGTCAGGATGTCAAACATGACTAGCAGTGTCACAACTTCAGTGTCTTCCTGGCCATGTGTCACTGTAGTGGTGTATATGTTGTGTGTCCTACAGGGTTGCTGTGCTGTGGGTATATAACTAGGTTTCTGTACTTACCAACAAGTAGGCCATTGCCATATCGCCCATCCTGGAAGTGTTGATTGATGGTGTAGTGGCAGAAGATGAATGAATCATGTACACTCCCAGGATACTTTGCCATGATGTTGGTGATCCATCCCTGGTGATCCACAATGGCCTGCATATTGATGGAGTGTGTGTGCTTCCTGTTACGGTATAGATGCTTGGTTGCAGCAGGTGGCACAATCAATACATGTGTACAGTCTCTGGCACCAAGCACGTGTGGGAAGCCATTGATTTGATAGAAGCCCTGTTTGATCTCCTGCTGCTTCTGCTGTGTGTTGGGGAAGCTGATGTGGCGGGGTGTGAGGGAGATGATGGCATCCAGTACCTTGGGTAGGAAGGCAGAGAATGATGGCTGTGAGATCCCGGCAACCAGGGCACCAGTGGTTTGAAAAGAGCCACTTGTCAACATGTGGAGGACAGCTAGCAGCTTGGTCTCTGGTGGAATCATGTGGGGTGTCTACAAGTTGGATGCCAACTGTGGCTCGATGTGGCACAGCAGCTGCTGTATGGTTTGCCAGTTTAGTCTGTACCTCTGGATGATGTCATGTTCCCTGAGGCCCTGAAGGGTTGTCCTGGTCCAAAATATGCTCTCTTGCCTTCGACGTTGCCTTTGGGGTCCCTGTTGGTGTGGTGGAAGCTGCTGCTGTTGCTCATGTGCTCTGCATCTTCGTGCATGCTGGATGAATAGCACCTCCATGTCTTCCTTTTGGAGCTCTGCTGTTGCTTCTGTGGGTTTTTCTTAAGTACTGGTGTGTTTGCCCCATTTTAAAGCCTGCCCTGACCCAGGCGTTATTTTTTTATGCAAATCGGGATGTGCGCCATTTTCCACCTCTGCTCCCAGACATGCGACATGTTTGCTCAGGGGGATAAATATGGCGCTCGGGTGTTTCAGTCATTTTTTGGGCGGGAACGCCTATCTTGCATGTCATTAACGCAAGGAGATTTCACGCATCCAGAAAATGGCACACACTGAGATATTTTGACGTTAGCGGAATCTAGCGTTAAAGTATAAATATATTGTTGGTTTTGTGCCGAACTTGCGTAAAAAAATGACGCAAATCTGGCGCAAGCTGAATATAAATATGGGCCTGAGTTCGCAAAAGTTTGGATTTTAAATTAGGGTTCCAGAGCCATGAAGCTTGAAGTAGTTGTCTCTTCCCATTTGGAAATTACACCTAAAAATGTAATTCCATACCATACTTGAGTTCCAAACAAGTATGGTCTCAACTTCTTCAGTGCCCAGACCACAGCAAAGGCTTCTCTCTCTCAATAGTATTCAACCTCTGTTACCTGGGAAATAACCTCCTAGAGATGAATTCTGTAGATTGAGCTAGGCCCTCCTCATTTAACTGTGATGGCAGCAACGGATGACATCCGCACTCTCCTCGACTGAGGTGAAACCCCAGCCCTCCTCATACTAGACATCTCCACCACTTTTGACACTGTCTCCCACCACTCCCTCTTCATTAGACTGCATGATGCTGGCATCCGCAGCGAAGCCCTAGAGTGGATCCTCTCCTTCCTCACCGGTCGTACCCAGAGAGTCAGGCTCCCACTGTTCACCTCACAACTGACAGAGATCAGCTGTGGAGTTTCTCATGGCTCCACCCTGAGCCCCACCCTCTTTACCATCTACACGACCCTGCTTGCTAACATCGACAGAAACCACGGACTCAACATCGTCTTCTACACTGACGATACCAAACTGATCCTCTCCCTCATCGACAAGCCTACAACCGCAAAAAACAACTTCCACAACAAAATGAGGGCAGTCACCGCCTAGATGAAGCCCTCTGCATGGATGAAGCCCTCCACCTGGGACGACTTCGGATGGCACTCAGAGCCCCCTCATGCCCACCAACCACGCACGCAACCTCGGCATCATCCCCGGCTCCTCGCTCTAAATGAACCGCAAAGTCAACACCATCTTACTGCCATGTTTCCACACACTGTACCTGCTCCGAAATATCTTCAAATGGATCCCAATTGAATCAAGGAGAACAGTCACCCAGGAACTCGGCACCAGCAAATTAGACTTTGGCAATGCACTCTATGCCGGTACCACCAAAACACTCCAAAAAGAAACTGCAAAGAATCCAGAACGTCTTGGCCAAACTCATTATGAACATTCCCCACCGCAGCCACATCTCCGGTCACCTGAAAATCCTTCACTGGCCCCAAATCAACAAAAGAATCACCTTTGAGCTGATCATGAATGCACAGAAGGCCCTCCACAACTTTGGACCTGCATACCTCAATCACCACCTGACCTTCCACATGCTCACCAGACACCTCTGCTCTGGCCAACTGACCCTCGCACACAACCCCAAGGATATGCAAGAACTCAGCTGGAGTAAGATCCTTCTCTTACCTCACTGCAAAAACCTGGAATTCTCTTCAGCTATTCCTCAGGCAAGCACCCTCAAGAAGAACCTTAGCGCATTCTACAAGTATGCTGATTTATTGATTGATTGATAAGACTGCCCCAAACCATGCTACAAGCTATCTTGAGCACAGGGGCTGTGCACATGACCTGCTTTAGGGAGTCAAAGGCTTTCTGGCCGGCCTCCATCCAGATCACCTTTCTGGCCTGCTTCTTCAAAGCCAGCTCAGTCAAGGGAAAACAATGGTGCCACACCCCTTGACAATCCTCGTGTAGCACCCAGCGAGTCCCAGGAAGGCCTACACTTTTGTTTGTGTTTTTGGGGGCTGCCAGGCCAGCATTGTCTCTATTTTGGCCTGTGCCTTTTCCCCCTCTCACCAGGAGTCTCAAGTACACCACAGACCCCTGACCTATTTGGCACTTACTGGCCTTGATAGTCAAGCCTGCCTGCTGCAGAGCCTGAAGCACTTCCTGCAGGTGAAATAGGTGGTCCTTCCAGGTACTTCTGAAAACAGCTAAATCATCTAAAGGAGCCGCACTGAAGGCCTCCATCACAGTCATTCTCGGTTCACCAGCCTCTGGAAGATAGCAGGGGCATCCATGAGTCCAAAGAGCATCACCTTAAACTGGAATTAGCCCTCTAGGGTAGCTGACCTCTCTCTATACCCCTGTGGCAGGGCAATCTGCCAGTAACCTGAAGTTAAGTCAAAAGAGCTGAGGAAATTGATAGCTGCTAAGCCATCAATGAGCTCATCAGCTCAAAGGATGGGGTGTGCATCAGTCTTGGTGAATTAATTGAGTAGTCAACACAGAACCTGACTTCTGGTGCGGTGCCGGTGGGGCCGTCTTTGTTAACAACATCACTCGGGAAGACCAGGGACTCCTGGAGGGCTCAATGAACCCTAGTTCCAGCACTCTAGTGATTTCTGCTTTGATGTTGGCCCTCACTTTGTCAGACATCCTGTACATTTTGTTTCTAACAGACAGACTGTCTCCAATATTTATATCATGGGGACACTTGTGTGCAAGTCAGAGAATGAGGGAAATAGGGAGGCAAACTGTTCCAGTAACTGAGAACAGTTTCTCCGCTAGCCTGGGTCAGGGTAGGGGAGAGGTTGGCACCTCCGCTGACTCATCTTTCTCTTTGGATGAATGGAGATCAAGAAGAAGTTCAATGTCCTCCTCCTTTCCCTCATTGGTCACCAGAAGCATGGTGACTGCAGATCTCTCACAGTGGGGTTTGAGGAAGTTTAGATGGAGTACCCTTAAGGGGTTCCTGGGAGTCTTAAGATCCACCAGGTAGGTGGACTCCCCCTTCCTCTCCACCACCTCATATGGCCCAGTCTAGTGATCCTGGAGAGTCCTGTGCTCCACAGGCTCCATCACCCATACTTACTGTCCATGTTGAAATTCCACAGTGGTAGCTGTACGGTCATAGCACTCCTTCATATCCCCCTGTCTAGCCTCCACATTCTTAGGAGCTGTCTTTAAGAAGTTGTTCCTCTAGTTCCAGAGGGCTAGCATGTAGCTAACCACATCTTGGGGAGATTTTCTTGGGAGCTTGCTTCAACCCCTCTTTAGCTAGGATGAGAGGTCCGCTGACAGGGTGACCATACAGAGCTCAAATGGCCGAAAGCCTACTGCTTTCTGTGGCACCTCTCTGTAAGCAAAGAGCAAGCATGGTAAGTGAATGTCCCACTTCCTCCTCATGGGCTCAGGCAGGCTGGCAATTATGCTTTGAAGGGACATCGTCAACCAAGACGCAGATAAGCCTATTGCCTAGGACAGTCTTGGGGTCCATGGGTCCTAAAATATCAATTCCCACTCTCTCAAGGGGTGTGTCAACAATACGCGTGGGGATCAAAGGAGCTTTTAGCTTCTTCTAAGTTGTTCCACTAGCCTGGCAGGTGTGAAAAGTCCTACAGAAAGTGGTCTTCATCCTGGGCCAATAGAAGTGGGATACAAGCCTGGCAATGGTATGGTCCTGCCCCAGGTGTCCTGCCAGGGGTATCGCATGAGCCAGTTCCAGTGGGAAGGTCCTGTAGCACTGGGGAACTACAAATACACAAGTTGCCCTATGCTTAAGAATCTTAGGTTCACCGTACAGGAGGTCATTCTCCCAGTATATGAGGTGATCTCCAGAGATATCAACATCTGTCTGGACTTCAGATTGCTGCTTCATGCCCTCGAGGGTTAGTCACTACATCTGTGCCTTGCAGAAGTCCTCCCTCCTCGGCCCTCCTTCAAAGTGCCATCCAGCAAGTTCAAGTAGGGTACCACTGGAAGTAATGTTCTCCCCAGGGGGCTCTGGAATGGCCTCCTCTGGTGCCCCATTCATCTATGCTGGGGGACATTCAGAGGCTGGCTTCACATGTCCCTTTTTTGCCTTTCCTGGTAGCTGTCTGGGCCATTCTTTCAGGCTCCAGACCTTCATCACTCCCCTCCTGGGCAGCCATATGCTTGGTGGTCACACAAACCCTGTCAGGTAGCCCTAACATTCCCAGGTGCTACTGGAGCACCACTTCCTTCCAGGCAGTGTGCTCTAGGTCATTTCCTAACATATAGTCCACAGACATAGCAGGGCTCACAGAAGACCTGAGATCCCACCCCACTCACTCAAAGGAAACAAGAGCTATTGGGTAGTGGGTCTCCCAGTTGTCTGCTACCACAACCTTGTGAAATGTATTAGGTATCACCTGCTCTGAGGAACCTAGATGATACCTGGAAGTAGTTTTACTAACTCCTGTATTCTTCAGAGCCTCTACCTCCTACCCATAGATGGTGACCCACTGCCTATACTTTGAAGTATTGGAAAGCACGTGGGCTTTGGCCACCATGTTTACATCACCCATGAACACTAGGTTAACCTTAGTAGTATCCTGACATTAACTGGGAACATCTCCTCCCCAACCACTATGCTAACTATACCCTGTGACTTCCCACAACTAGGGAGCGGTACCCTCTTGGAGCACTTGGCATCTCCTATCACATGCCCATACTCATAGCACTTTGGGGCAAACTTTCTAGTTTTCTTATCTGTGAGCCTTTCTTCTGGTTGCACGATTAGGCTTGCAACCCTTTCCCCTGTGAACTGTTTTGGGGGCCTTGAGATAACTCCTTGGTTTTATTTTTATCTCCCTCCTCTTTCTTCTGTTGGGAACTCTGACCACCCTTTTGGAAGCCACCCCAGACATCTTTTTAGAAAATTGGGTGCAGATTTGCTTTCCACAGCTCTGAATGAAGCATGTGCTCCCTCAGCATTAGGTTACACAGCCCAGTAAAAATCATACAATTTGCTGACCTTCACCCCGCCCTTTAGTGCCTTGCTGGCTTAATCAAAGAAATCCACCCAGGACTGATTCGGGAGCTGGTATCTGTCCTTCACCTTCTGAAAGTACTTCACAGCGGCCAGACCAAACTTAGCAGCAATGATTGCCTTCATGGGGATATATCTGGTCTGAGTCTCTGCTTCTAGTGTCAAGAGCATGTCCCTCCCCTCTGAGTTCATGTCTTTTCACAGGCTACCCACCGCCAGTACTCCTCAGGGACCTTATGTACCCTGAGTGCAACTTTATAAGTGAGAAACCACATGTCTACATCATCTCCCACTACATAGTGAGGCACTAGCTCCTGTGGTATGGAGAAACTCACCTTACCAGCAGATACAGTTGGCACGCTGGCACCATCATGTGCTTTGCCTTTTGCTTCAACTACATCATGTTTTTCATGCCCCATTAGTAGCTTTTTCTCAGCCAAACTTTTCTCAGCCTGCTTTGCCTCCATGGACAAGTTCTCTTCCTTTTCTATTTTTAGATTAGCCAGTTCTGGCCTGAGCTTCCTCTCTTCCCTCCTGTTCTCTATCTCCCTTGGGGCAGGCCCCTGGAAGCCACACTGCTCTCTGCACAGGACAGAACTTCTAATCCTAGGATTTGGCTGCCTCTCTCCTCAAAAGGCTGCATAGCAAGATCCTCCTGCTGGTCCTGCTCTGATCCTTCCTCATCATCTCCTTCCTCTTAATCATCTGTTGGTGACTGGTGGGCGTCTGCCCATACGCATAAGCCCTTTTGAAGCTCCACCTTCCTGCTGCTTCTTTTTGAGGGCAGCCTCTTCTCCTTGCTAACTCCTTGCGTTCAGCAACAGTATTGGCAAGCTCAAGCTCCATCCGTGCATGTGGGGCCAAAGACACTGATAGGTAGAGTAGGGATCCATTCAGAAAAACTTAAAGGACAATCAGGGAGAATATAAGCTCAGAATAACCTTAGACATGGGATGGTAGTGTACACCAAAACACTGTAAGGCACTGCACAAACACAAGTTCTTTCCTCCCCGCTGAACACCAATGTTAGAATTTGCGTTACTAGTTGACTGGGCTGTAAGCCCTGGTCCAGCAGCAACCACAATCCTAGTCAGGGTAATGGACGATCAACCCCCACATAACTTATATTCAACACCCTGGTAGCTTGGTACAGAGCAGTCAGGCTTAACTTAGAGAAAATGTGTAAAGTATTAGTGCAACACTTCAAACATTAAAACAATGAAACCACCACACAGAAGATCCAACACTTGTTAGAACAATATAGAAAAATAAAACAAGGCTAAAATAACAAAAATCCAATCAGTAGAACCAGAGTTATGATTTTTTAAAGAATAAACTGCAATATAGAGCCTAAAAGCATAAAGTGCCCACCACAGCTCTCTTGTTGCAATGGACCGAGTCAAAGTCAAAAGTTCAAGCCTACTGATATGGAGCTCGGGATGGATACAGTCCCAGGTTAGTCCAGCTGAAGTTTTACTGTCTCAAGTTTTGGGCCAAGTATCCCATTTGCGTGGAAGATGTTTGACAGGAATAAAGGAGAGTGTTGCTGCCATAGCGTGGTGTGAGGAGCAGGCCAGGTGACGTGGATGGGTGGGCTGGAGCCTCACATTAGTGAGCCACAAGGCTGGCTTTAGGGTGGTTCGATGGGTGTGACCACACTGCGTGCTGACCTGGAGGGTGGGCAATGACCTCAGGGGAGGGGCTCTGTTTAATAATAATTTAGGATTTAAAAGCACCTGCTGCAAAGTTCCTTGCGTGCCCAGCTTTCAGGCAGCAAGAAACATGTTAAGATCACTCTTGTGATTAATGTTCCTGCTAGGGAGGGATCAGTGTGTTGTCAAGTGGCAGTTTTGACTAGCCATATAGTAGCAAAAAGAACCGATCTGTGTTTTGTGTGTTTAGCTGAGTGTATTAGTCAACCCAGCAAAGCACAGTCACAGACAAAGGGGCAGTACTCTTCTTCCAGCTCTTCAGCTCTTCTCCTCAGTAGAAGTTCTTCTTGATTCCAGAAGTAATCTAAAATCTGGGGCTTTGGGTCCACTACTTATACCCCTTTCTGCCTTTGAAGTAGGTAAACTTCAAAGGAAAGACTGTTCTTCTCAAGATCCTCCCTTGCCCAGGCCTGGCTCCAGACTCACACCAGGGGGTTGGAGACTCCATTGTGTGAGGGCAGACACAGCCTATTCAGGTGTAAGTGATCACTCCTCCCTCCACTCTTGCTCAGATCGCCCGTTAGGATATGCAGGCTACAGCCCAGCTCCCTTTGTGTCACTGTCTAGAGGGGATTCACAAACAGCCCAACTGCCAGTTTGACCCAGACAGGGAATAGACAAGCAGAAAAAGTCCCAGAAGGGTATAAGCAAGAACATGCCCACTTTCTAAAAGTGTCATTTTCAAACTGACAATTTAAAAACCAACTTTAGCAAAAGATGTATTTTTAAATTTTGAGTTCAGAGACCCCAAACTCCACATTTCTATCTGCTCCCAAAGGGAAACTATACCTAAAAGTTATTTAAAGGTAGCCCTCATGTTAACCTATGGGAGAGATAGGCCTTGCACAGGGAAACCGAACTTGGCCATAAAAAACACATCAGTACATGTCCCACCTTTAACATATACTGCACCCTGCCCATGAGGATACCTATGGCCTACCTTAGGGGTGCCTTACATGTATAAAAAGGGAAGGTTTGGGCCTGGCAAGTGTGTACACTTGTCAGGCCTAGTGGCTGTGCAAGACGTCAGGCACAGATACTGCAGTGGCAGGTCTGAGACATGTTTAAAAATTAAATAAATACACAAATATCTTATCTTTACAACCAAGTCATTCCAACCAACCACTTCCATCTAACAAAAATCAAAACAAGTGACATGCCCATCCAGTTTGGTAGCATAACTGAGACAAAGTCATTCGGTACCTTTTGAGGGCAAAGCAATCTGTCAATCCTAGATATTCATCAGTTTATTTCTGTAGGACATGCTCAAACTAAAGGGATATGAAAATTCCATGCCATATTTCACAAATAAATGATTAGATAACTTCATGCTTGCTGGCCCCCAAATGTCCTTCTTATGATATAATCCTAATCGAAAACAAAATGTCTGAAGTGCATTAACTGTCCGAGTCCCTAATTCTGTCACCCACCCAGAGAGGAGTCTCATTAGTAAATTATCCATTTCATCCAAGCATTAACATGGGTCAGCTTCCATTTGTATGAGTGTATCCTTGGACTCCAGTCAAGCATTGGGAGTAGAATGTAAAGGTAGTCACTATCTGTCATTTCACATCATGTCAGAGTCTACCACATAAAGACAAATGTTATTGGCATAGAGTGATATTGTATCATACTTCACCAACAAAAGCCTATCCTTAGATGATCCCTCTTGACAATGCAGACCAAATACTCCAGTGACAGTATGAATAGTAGGGTTGGAGATAGAAAGACCTGCTTTGAACTCTTTCTGAGTTGGAAAGGACACAGTCAAGCCCCATTGTCCATGGACTGTTCTAATATTTCTGATCATAGCACACTAAATCAACTCAGGTATTGTGGGCAGAAGTCCATCTCTGTCAATATTCTGAACCTAAAAAGTCATTGCAGTGAACATAAGGGCTTCTTAAAAAACTAGAAATAGTACAACCGATGATTTGTGAAGACACCAGAAATTCAAATTCATATATCTTTCAGGCATTAATGCTGACTAATACAAATGTACAGTCTCTCAATAAACCTGGGGAGAAGCTGAAATTACATTTTCCTCAGAACCTTGGGGAACAAAAAACAGCCTCAGCCTTGAATATGTGGAGTAGGCTCTTCTTATTCATTTAAAGGCCCCTCCTAAATAGCCAGGCCTTAGCCATAATGGGGCAGAGATCTCGTTTGGACAATATCAGGTGGTGGGAGATAGCTTATCTAAATAGAGGAGTGGTCAAGGCTCTGAAAACAGACCTACCCGGTGGCTGCATTATGAAAAAGGGTCTCCTGGATAATTTTACATTAAGGAAAAGAGGAAGAGCTACAAAACAGGTGAGAGACTGAGAAAATAGTTTAGCTTTGGTGACAGACTTTCTCCCAATACTGGTTAGTTCACGGGATAGATCTGGTACCTCAACCACCAACTCCTCAGAGCATTCCAGGATCAGGAAAGATGCCAACCGAAGAAGGCCCTGCTGGAAGACTCTTAACTTTAAACTCTTGCTGGAAGAATCGTATTCATTCATGGACTCAGGATTCAAGGGCTCCTGACTCCTGCTGGTGTCATAGGACTGAAACTGTTTTCCTGTTTCAGAGACACAATAAGTCAAAAGACTCCTAAATTCACGAGGGTCCAGCTGACCACAGGTAACTAAAAACTGATGTACTGGCTAGAGGGATACCTGGAGGCCAGAAGCTTGCCCTGAAAAGCTAGTGATTGCCAAGCTGACCGGAAAGAACCTTCCCAGCAGTTGGAAAAAAGTGGTACTGTTTTCTCATTTTTCCACTTGTGGAGGACTGAGAGACTTACACAAGAAGAAATGCTTTCAGAGGCTTGCACAGGAAGAAAGCAACCTAAGCGGGCATGAAAACAAGGTCCATCCTACAGAGAGCTGTTTGCCACATGTAAAAAAAGGTTTAACAGAACTTCTCACTAAAGGTATGCGCCCTTGTGGAGCTATGCCGAGCTACAGCTTCCAGCCTGGGCCTGCTTTTGAACTTTGACTTTTAAAAAGAGGCTAAGGACCTCCTTAAAGTTATTTAGACCTGATACTCCACCACAAATGTGGCAGTGTACCCTGTCTGCCAAACGGATGGTCCACCTGATTTATTTACAGTTAGGTTGACCATAATATATTTGATGATGGTGCCCATGCTGGCAGAGCCAACAGAAACCTTACACCAAAAGCCCAAAAGACTCAGGCCATCAGTGTAAGTACATCAAACTGTCCACCTCTGTAGAGCTTGCAGTCTTATATACTTTTAAGCCCAGAACCACAAGGGTAAGGTGAGTAGCCCAGAACAAAAAATAAGAAACATGACCCCACACCCTGGGAGAAAATGATCGTATGTTGTTACCTCACTTCTGGTGTCATTACATCACAGGCATTACATTGGGAGAACCTTCACATCCCAGCACTTTACATCAAGAGTACTTCACTTCATAGGTAAAATGGTAAGTATAATTTTTGTAAGTATATAAGTGTGTTTATGTATCTCCATGTCATTTAACATGCCATGATTGTTCTAATATGTAAGGTTATAAGCACAGCATGACTGCCCGTGTTATGGTTCATTTATTGAATCATAGCTAGTGAATATCACTTTATTTTTGGTTTTATTTTCTAAACATAACTAAACTTTTAAGTCTGTGTTTTCAGTGATTTTCAGAGATATTCAAACATACGCTATGGTATTATAAGGAAACCTAACCAAAACCTAAGTTGAAACTGTTTACTGTGCATTTATAGACTTATTTGATCCTTATTTGTCTTTTGGACTTCAATATCCATTTCCAGCTACCTATCAGTGCGCACAGACTTTGGCTGTACTTTGTAGAGAATCATTGCTGGTCCTATTTAAAAATAGTAACCTTACAATACTTGCCTTTAGCCATGAGACGCAGGGGTTTCAAGGCCCTATACACTACCTGTCACAGGGGTTCACAGGCAGAACCTATTCCCAAACAACCACTGTTGACCACATATGCTCCAAATAAGCACCTATGCCTCTCCGGGTGGGTAATATGAGAACCCAATCCTGTCAGTGGGCCCAGACAGGATGTCCTTGCATCTAGTCAGGTTCCATGCTCAAACCACCACACAAGTTCAAACCCTGCTGCATTCAAATGTTGGCTCTCTGCAGCAGGGATTGTTTACAGGGATTTTGTTTGAGCCAAGCCCTCTATCTAACTGCTATGGGAGGCCAACCAACACAACAAACAGCATTGTATATAACTAGCTTACAATATCATTCTTTTGCTTGTGTTTTTTGTTCTTTAAATGTTTTTATAGGTTTTATGATAGAACTTGTTTATTTTTTTAATAAACCATTTAAAAATATTTATTAATGTAATTCTTGTTTAACTGGAAACATTTTTCTGGAACCATTTTTGTATATATCTATTTTTCTATCCAAGTTTGATTTTTGTTTGCAGGAGGTGTAATATGTTGCAAGCGCATTGTCATAAATCAGGATCATCCTCATTGCACTGAGCAACATCTGTATAAAAACCTTCTTCTTGCTTCTGACCCTTCTTTGAATTTCCACAAAATTCATTGTGATGCATTGCCTAGACATGCTTTCTCCTTCCTGACATTCCAAAAGTGTACATGCCTGAATCACCTCATTCTGACACCTTATTACAAACGTCCAAGCCTTTTTTCAGGCATTTACTTTTTCTGCCTGACCTCACCAAGCTATTCCTTTCCTGATGAGGTGAAGCTAAAAGCCTAGAGATGGCAGTCATCACCACAACAGCCATGTGGCAGTGCAGAAGATGGTCCTGGTATTGTCTCTGCTGCTTCTTGGCCTTCTCTATTATCCTGAGAGGATATGATGGCAATTAATTAAACTTCCTTCTGGCACTATGAAGGAACAGACAGAAAATGGTGTCCTTCAATGATTAGGCTCATTTACATCTAGAGGCTGTGGGCTTGTTTTTCAGATAGTGTGACTTACCATGCCTACAGTACAGAATAATATGCTAGCAAAAATGTTCATATACAAACTGTGTGATGAACACAATCTGAAGACTCCAGGCCCTGTGCTCCACCTACTGTGGGAATCTGATCCCTGCTGCATACAAACTTCACCATGTCCATGAGCAGTGAACACAGGTGCTAAAGAGTCTAGCTTCTGGCAAGCTTCAAGGCCCGCTATGGGATCCACAGTCCTGAAACAAGATCTGTGATCTCCCATAGGTTAAAACATTTCCCAGAAACTTGTACTGGTTTCAGAGTACCAGGCATGGGAAGATTGTGGGTACTGCAGTGCACACACAACTGGTATGCACAGCATAATGTGCACACCAAATGTAATACTCATGACCTCACCCTTAAGGAAACAGATACAAATACAAATGTTGTCAATCATTTTACATTTGAGATTATCTAGCACATTTCCTTTAATGCTTTGACAGAGACTATGGTATAATTGTTGTTTAATTACATTTCACTATTTTATTTATAGGTAAATATTGTGAGGTTTTAAACATTACATTTGTTGTACAAATCAGTGTTTGTAGGTATACGACTTGTGGATTTTGCTCTGGGAGAATATCAGTTGTTTTTCAGTTTTACTCTGTAACCATTATTCCACCACCTCCCCAGGCAACATAATAAAAACATTTAGGGGGCGCGCAGACCTCCTCAGGTCCCTAGCACCACCACCTCCACAGAACACCATTTAATAAATATATGGGGGGAGGGTGCATGGACCCCGGAGCCTATGGGGACAACCACATCCCCACTGCAAAATATTAGCAATTGTTAGGGGGGCCATGCAGACCTCCCTGGGCCCCGGGGACCTTCACATTCCTGGGGCTTCAAAATTAAAAAAGCAGGAGGTGCACAGACTTTCCGGGCCCCAGGAACAACCACCTCCCTGGGGCTATAGCAATAAAATAAAGTGGGGGCACACCAAGGCCTGGTCAGGTGTTCAAGGGTGCTCTGTCCCTACCCAGGGTACCCAGTAAAGATGTCTGTGGGCTGTGGGGGATGCCTCAAAGCTCCCACAGTCTCAACCAGCTCATTGTCTCCTGAGGGAGCCAGCATTGCTCCTGACCACAGGGAGCTGCTGCAAATAGCAGCTTTCTGTGTGCAAGAGCTATAATTTCAACTTTTTCCCTAGCTTCATGTCTGTGGTCAGGCCATGACATGAAATCTCACTTTCAGTAAGTTGGACCTCTTTTAAAGCTCCATCTTGCTAGAAGCAGAGTGTTTGCTTTTGCTTGGTGAGCCCTGTCACGGCTCCAGCAGATCAAAAGAAAATAGCAACCTCTGAGGGTGGGCACCTCAGGAGGTTGCAGGTGCTGTCCCTTGGGGGGGGGTGGTACCCAGGGCCATATATGACCAAGAAGGGGGGACACATGGCCCACTCATATATTTTTATGTATTTTTAATAAAGTTCTGGGCCTCAGGGGAAGTGGTGGTCCCCGGGGGACCAGGTGGGTCACATGGTCCTCCATCATATTTTAATTGCAGCCCCAGGGAGTTGGTGGTACCCTGGGTCTAGTGGGGCCAGACAGGCCCCCTGTTGTATTTTGGTATTGTGGCTCTGGGAAGGTGGTGATCCCCAAGGCCCATGAGATTCCATACGCCCTGCCTACATAATTTGTTTTAACCCCATGTGGAGTGGTGGTCCCTGGGCCACGGGGGTCTGCACAGCCCTCCATATGTATTATGTTGTTGCCTGAGGGAAGTGGTCATCCCCAGGGTGTTCTGTGCAGCCCCCCACATATAATAAAATGTAGCCCCAGGGAGGTTGTGGTCCCTGGGGCTTCAATAAGTCCTCAGGGTGCCAGGACCTGGCCCACCTGGGGGTTAATTAAACTATAAGTGCAGTGCTCTGCACTCTTTTTTTCAAATTCTTGATAGATCATTGGCTCTAGTCATGGATTTCACTGTGAATATACACACCCTCCCCCTTTTTCTGTCCACTGAAGCCAAGTGCCAAAATGGCTGCCAACACTTCTTGTTTGAAGTATTGGCAGCCAATCAGATCTCAACAGGCGATATCCATGGATCAGTGGCTAGGTATACATGTTTTTCCCTTTATTATCTTGAAAGCTATTGAACAGAATTTCACCAGATAACGAAAGCCATGATCTGCAGACCAAAAGCTACATTTGTACGACATTTGGCGTTATTCCGTTCAACGGTTTGGCCTGCAGGCGTGTACAAAGAGTTTATGGGAATCAACTAGGAAACATACCTTCATGTCCCCCCCCTTTTTCTCGGCCCCCACTTAACAGATCATTCTGGAACTTTCCATGTTCAACAAGACCACAAAGGGCACTTTAAAAAAAAACATTTATGAAGATTTGGCAAACAGTGCCAAAGATATAGGCAAGCCAAAAAAATACTTTTTCTATGGAAACTAGGTCCTAACTATAACTACCTATGGGTGACCACCAGTAGGTAATATATGTTTTATGTTAATAAATATTTTTTCTACAATCATGTGATTACTAATATATGTAATGTGTTTGAACTGAAGTACGTTCCCTACTCTTCCTTAGACTGCAGTAGGAATAGCAAAAATAACCTCTTTGTAGTTCAACAAGTCCCTATTGTTGCCTTGTTTGATGTCAGAATAGTAAAGTTCACCCCCCTGAAATTCCGTGCTTTCCCTACTGCTGCAGAAACTGGAGTGGGAATAGTACATTATACCCCTCTAAAAGTCCAACACTTCCACTACTGTGCTCTGACTGGAGTGAGAATAGTAAATTTTACCTCTCCAAAATTCAATGCTTTCCCTACTGTTACACAGACTGGAGAGAGAATAGTAAATTTTACCCCTCCAAAGACTAACACTTTCTCTACTGTTGCATTGACTGGAGTGGGAACAGGGAATTTCTCTCTTCAGAAATCCAGTGATTTCCCTACTAATGCACAGACCTGAGTGGAAATAGTAAATGTTATCTAAAATCCAATGCTTTCTCTACTGTTAAATTGTTTGGAGTGGAAACAGTACATTTAACCCAAATTGTTTGGAATGGGAACAGTACATTTATCCTCTCCAAAGTTCAACACTGTCCCTACTGTTATTAAGACCTGAGGGAGAATAGTAAATTTCACACTTCTGAAGAAAAACACTTCCTCTACTGTTTCAGTGAGTGGAGTAGGAATAGTTATTTTACCTCTCTGAAGTCCAGCACTTTCTCTACCTACTATTGTGGTATAATAAGTATTCTTAGACACCAATAGTTTTCATGCTATTGGTTAATCATTATTTATCATTAATTAATACATTTTATACTATTTGTTTCTATTTTTAAATGTTTTTTATGTTTATAGTGTTTTAGTAAATGTGTTTTGGGTTTTCAAAATTTGTAACATTTTATTTAGTGCATAAAATAATTACTATATTTTTTGTTTCTTGCTATTAAAATGTTTATATTTTTATGGTTAGTGGTGTCATCCGTGATGTCATTTGAGATGTCATCAGTGACATCATAAGTCATGTCATAGAACATGCCACGAGTGATGTTATATATGAGGACATAAGCAGTGCATGGCTGAGGCAGCCTTATAGTTAGTGCTGCTAACTATAATTAGTGAAGTTCTGTGATTTTTTACTTCAAAACATTACCGCTGACACTGAGACATTCACCTAACTCTAATGTTACTTTAACCTTTGTTTATTTCAATGAATTTCTAAGGTGCACTCTAAAACACACATTTTTATTACACCTAACTTTAATAATACTTACATTTTTTTTCAGTGAATTGCTAGATTTTTTTAACAATGATTAGTAATAAGGAATACCATACTTGAAGGCAACCCCCAGCCGACACTCCCCATGCAGCCAATCCCATACTGCACACAGCATTTGCCCATGCACAGTGGGTGGTTGGCAATACGGCCTGGCACTGGGAACCCCATCCCCCAGGGCCACTCATTAAAATTAAAGGGCAGGTGGCAAATGCCCCCCTTCCTGGGCCAATTTTGTCCCTAAGGGATCCCACCCCCCCAGGGCCCACCCAGTGCCATTTTGAAGGGGGCAGAGGGTAGACAGCCCTCTCTCTGGGCCTATTTCAGCTCTGGGGACCCTGTCCCCTAGGGCTCAGCATTACATTGAATGTGGGGCACGCAGACCCCTGCCTGGGCCCCAGATACCCCATCCATCCAAAAAAATCATCCCTGTGGGAGGGCTTCCCAGGGCCTCTAATGAGTCAGCTAGAGGGGCGCACGTCACCCTAACAATAAATTGTTTTTCACACTGGGGGTAGGCTCCCTGGGGCATTTAGCCTATAGAAATGATGCCTAACTGCCATTTTTTGCACAAGATTCTTTTGGGATCACAGTATTTTTTAACATTTTATTTCTGCTCTATTTTTAAATTGGTGTACTTGCAAGAGTCTCTGTGACTCTTTTTTTCCAAGTTTCTTTATTGGCTTCATAGGAGCAATGGTCCACATCAAAACTCCATTGATCCAGTATACACGACAAGCAAGAGTTATAACAATACTGAGCAGTGCGTGAGCAATCCAAGAATCTATGGTCATTGGTTTGCAGTCCAGGTGAATGAGTAATCTGGACCAAGCAATCATGTATCATCTTTCCAACATAATTTGTTCCGCTGAGAATCGTGCACTCATTCCTCCCTCAAGGCCCCCCTTAGCCACTCCTGCCTTTACCCATCTCGTAACTCTGTCACCATCAGTGCCCAGGCAGCTAAATCATCTTCCAATCACTCATCATTCCTTTATTTTGAATACCTCTCCTGTTGCCCATTGAAACATATCTCTAAGCACATCAGCATAGCTGGGGAGGTTGTACACTCATCCATTTAATGGTGATGAGCAAGTGGCGTATATCTTCTGTACGGTAGTAGGTGCAAGGTATGCCTGGTGTGTAAAGTTGTACTGTATCAGCTTAAAGCATGCATTAGAATTCACTGTGCAGGCCCCTTCATGAACCTGTTCCCATTCTCCAGTGGTGAGTGACTCACCCACTGTGTGTTCCCATTTCACCTGTGCCTTGGGCACGTTTTTTGGCAGGTTTGCTTTCAGTGTGCGGTGAAGATGTGAAATCAGTCTGCGTGCCCCACCCAATGTGGGCAGCCCAGCCAATGTCTGTGAGGGCATTGGTTCCTCAGGGAAACAAGGCCATATCTCTTGTGCTTTCGACTGTATTTTAACAGATTGCAGTTATTGCCTGGGACCTAACATAAATAATCCTCCCATGTCTATCCATGTGATAAATCTCCCAGGAATCTGCAGCTGCCAACTCTTCAATGTTGCACAGATATCACCTCAGGTATTCTTGCGAATGGTTGTAGCACCCAGAGTGGCATATCTTGCGCATATGATGCGCATTGTATGACTCATAACTGCCCATTCCCAAACCCAGCAGCTACAATAATAGCTACAATTTATTTTTACAATATAATTATACCCCTCTGTAGTAAGTCATTGGTCGAAAATTACCTCTACTATCTTCACTTGCCTCTTAATTGGTACTTTAACATCTCCAGTTTGAATGTGAGTTTTTTGTTGCCTAGTTTCCTAAACTAGGTCCTTATACTGATTAAGCATCCATTTGGGGAGTCTTCACAGGTATCTGGGAGCCGCGAATAGCAGATCCGGAAGCGCCAAGTCTGTATAGGAGCCTTTCAGGAGATTTCACCTTCACCTTCATCGAGCCACTGGACCACCTGTTGTAAGTGAGCTGCAAAGTAGTAAAACGCCACATTGGGGCGTTCAAGTCCTCCCTTTCTCATGTTTGTTTGAGCATAGAGAGCCCTATGCGTTTCCGTTAATAGATCCTCAGCAATTGCGTAATCAAGCTATCTATCTCCACAAAATATTTCTGGGGTATCCCATACATTGTGTTTTGTATTGTGTATTCACATCTGAGAAGCACCACTATTTTAGCGATGACCGTTTGCCCATCAGTGATAAAGGGAAGTGACTGACGCCCTCAAACCATCTAGCACTCTGCCAATGATAAGATCAAGAAATGTTTGTTTTGTGTGGGTGATCCAGATCTGAAGTTATCTCACACCCTCCCCACCCCCACAGGAGTCCCAGCACTGGGAGTGACTCAATCCGCAACCCCGCTAGGCTACAGCTAAGATTTGTGAACATTAACAAAAAGACCGGACACCTATCTGAAGGTTTGCAACACATACAGCATCACGGAGTCCAAGGCCACCAAGTAGGCCATATATATCAGGGAATCATCAGCGTACAGCGAAACCACATGCATGGTGTTCACTACCGCAGTTCCCCAGGGACCAAGCTCACGACGCAGCAAAGCTGCAGAAGGTTTCATAGTCAGGGCGAACAATAAGGGGTAACCCTGATGGGTACCCCTGAACAGTGCAAATATTTTGGACACAATACCACCCGTCCGTACCATGGCACGCGGGTCAATATATAACAATTTGATCCTTGCTATATATTTGGGACAAAGTCTCATTTACTCCAGGATGGGCCATAAGTACTTCCAGTCAATGGAGTCAAACGCCTGCTCGATTTCCAAGAGGGAAAAAGCATAGTGACCCTCTCATAGGTGTGGAGCATGAAGGATTTTGAAACAACGTGTGAAGACTGTGCATTGTCCTTCTCTGTGATATAAACCCACATGGATCCATTTGAGTCAATGAGGTTAAATGTGGGAGCAACTGTGCTGTCAGCTCACCACTCAATATTTTAATATCTACATTTAAAAGTGAAATTGGGTGGAAAGATGACGCAATCTCTGGGTCTTTGCTGGGCTTCAGTTCTAAAACCACCAGGGCCTCGCACATAGTGGAGGGCAAATATCCCCATTGTAGTGCTTTGTGATAGACCTCCAACAATTTTTCTACAATCTCTTCCGTATATTTTTGATAAAATTTGGTCGGGAGTCCATCACCTCCCAGAGTTTTTGCAGGCTTTAGTTGCTTCAACGCAGCCCGTAGTTCCTCCCTAGTAATGGGAATATCCATGGCAGTTCCATTCTCATCCCTCAAGCCGGGAAGGTCAATTCCATCAAGGAACTCTCTCACATAATTGCCCGGTCGCGCACCACCTCCTCCATATGTGATGGAGAGGTGGTACAAAACACTTTGTTAATCGTAGTTTGGGAGTAAACAAATGTTCCAGACTGATCTTGTAGAGACAACACCGAATTCCGGGACTCCTGCTGTTTAAGAAGTTGTGCTAGCATTGCCTCAGTTTTGTTTCCCCTCTGCTTGCAATCGCTGTTGGTATCCTGTGTGAGTGTGTTTCTCCAGTCTACACCAGTCATCTAGGTCTTTATAGGTTTGTTGCCATTTCCCACGGCGGTGTGTTTGGACGTGAATTGTTTTTTCTATGTATAGTGGCTTGAATTACTTCTGGGATAGGCCCTGTTCTAACTGTCGTCTAACACCATATGAGGTCTTAAGGCAAATCCCTCCGATCACCACTTCATCCCCTCCCAGTCATGACCCCTACTTCTGGAAGTGCCAGAGCTTTCGCGGAAATAATTAAATGGGTCCTCATGGATTGTGGTGGCAAATGATGGGTCTGAAAATGTCTCCATGGGTAATCACCAAAAGAGGACAGCGGGGCATACACAACCCTTCTCCAGGCTCATCGACAATGGAGAGTGGTCTGAGAGGTGGCATGCCAAATAAGTAACTTCTTTCACTCACTGTGTCAAACCAGTTGATAAAAGCAGTAGTCCAGGTGTCTATGCATCCCTGCCGCTGGTGTGTGACATGAGAATACCTTTGAGTCAGGATGTCTTACTCACCAGGCATCCAGTACGTTTCACTCCCGTAGTAGAACCCTCAGTTGTCCTGTAAAATGTGGTTTCATGTTCTCCAGTGGTGGCTCTTGGTCAAGCATCCCATCAAGGACACAATTGCAGTCTCCCTCTAACACTATGGCCCTCATTACAACCTTGGCGGTCGGACGAGGCCGACCGCAAAGGCTGAACCACCGGCCGAATTTGGACAGAGTTTCTGCCCGCCAGCCCAGCGGGGATGTCGGCCGTAACATTGCAGCGTGCGGCAGGTGCAGCAGCACCCGTCGCGCTTTTCACTGTCTGCAGACAGTGAAAATTGCAACGGGGCTGTGCCTGGGGGCCCCTGCACTGTCCATGCCAAGTGCATGAGCAGTGCAGGGGCCCCCAGAGGCCCCGCAACTCCCCTTACCACCAGCCTTTCCATGGCGGTGTCTACCACCATGGACAGGCTGGCGGGAAGGGGAGTCAAAATCACCAGGCAGCGCTGCCCTGGCAGATTCTGACCGCGGGGACAACCATGGCAGTAAACCGCCAGTCCCGGCAGTGTGACGGGCCGTGGTCAAAATATGGTGATTTGTATCGCCACCCTGTTGGCGGTACGAACCCCACTTCAACCCTGGCGGTCGTTGACCACCAGGGTTGTAATGAGGCCCTATATCTGCTGACAAGCATGAAGCAGCCACAGTTGCTATCCCGGTATAAAATGTCTCACAGTCATTATTGGCAGCATACACATTCAACATGCAAAACTCATGCCCAACCAAGTCATGCGCCTCCAAGTCACGTACCAGCCATCCAGATCCATAATGTGACTCCTGTAATGGAAGGGTACCCTGGAAGCCACCCATATTAGTGAGCCTCGGGCATACCCAGAATATGAGGTTGCATATAATTGTTGTCACCAGGGCTTACAGAGGCTAAGAATACAATCTTCCTACATATGTGTATCCTGTTGGAATGCCACGGAGACCCCATAGCACTTTAGGTACCCACAGACCCTCCGCCATTTCACCAGCTGGGCAGTCCCCTGACATTCTATGCACCTCCAGCACTTCATTCGCCATCATCATCACATTTTTGCACCATATCTTGACTAGCCTACAAAGATTTGATGTCCTCAAACCTCTCTCCCTGGCCTCGCAACATAAGGTTGCAGTGTTCCCATCCATATAAGCAGCATGTGTCCAGTATAACAGTGAAATCAGCTTCCCCTCCTAACTTCCTTCACCCCTTGGGCAGTAAAGCAAACACACACTGTCTAAACCAAGACAGTGCAGAAACTAGCATTTCCCACCCATTCCCTCTGGTAATATAATCAGCTCAAAAAGACAGATATTCAAAAAATCACAGAAGTATATGCTGCAAAAAGAGTCAGAATGCCTTTGGGGCCTCAAGTCAGTGGTTCTCATTCAGCCCTGCCAGCCCCTGTGCCCCTTAAAACCTATTGTCCTGCCAACTTGATATAATATGAAACAGATACAATCACTATTCGGACCAAAGGCTCTTCAATACCCGGGGACTTCCATCCATTTTTTCATTTCTTTAATTATGCTGAGTGATTCTGCACTTTTGAGGAAGGTGTTCCATTACCAGATTGATTTTGGATGGGAGCTCCAGGACAACGTATCCATCCAGTCACTGGCCTTAGCATCTGTAAAAAGGAAATGTACCTTTACATTATGCACAACACACAGCTTTTCTGAAAACATCAGGCTGTAACACAGATTAAGGTTGCATAGCCTTCCATCCATTCCTCATTCCTCGCTGTCAGTTATAGTAGTGAGAATATAGGGCGTCATTATGACCCTGGCGGTCGGTGATAATTTGGCAGTAGTACCGCCAACAGGCTGGCACTACATACCGCCATATTATGACAATGGCGGGTTGGCTGAAGCCAACCCGCCAATATACCACACCGACCCCCCAACACTCCCCAGATGCCCCCCACCCCTCCTTTATCCACGTTCCCCCTTCCAATCCCCCACCACCCCATACACGCACACTCGTAGACACGTACCACAAATACACACACTCACTCACACAGGCATACACGCATACATACATGCATGCATCCGTTCATTCTCCACACATCCTTATCACATTCACACTGACACGCAGACACACATTCACATTTCCATTCATACAAGCATTCTCACAAATGCACACACACACATGCGCAAACAACACTACACACACATTCGCATTCACGCACACACTCACACATTCATCCACACACCCCCACCCACACATACAACACCCCTCACTCCTATCGGAAAGCCAACCTACTTACATCCAGGGGGGTTTCCGACAGGGGACGGGGTGGGGCGCTGCTACCGCCAGCAGCGCCCGCCAGCAGAACACCACCAGGCCGTATTACTTGTCATAATACGGCTGGCATCGGTCTACTGGTGTGGTGCTGCTGGTGATAGCTGCACCACCTTAACATCATCCGCCAGTACGGCCACAGCTGGGTTTCCACCCTTCTTGTGGCTGAAATCCGGCTGTGGTCATAATTTGGCAGGCGGACGTTAGCTGCAGCTATGGTCTTTTGGCAGCCGTCACCGCGGTAGTAGGCGGCACTTACAGCCAATGTCTTACTGTGCCCCATAATGTCTCGTAGGGTGGCTACTTCCTGTTGCAGCTCTCCTATATTTGTTTTCATGGTTGTCATGTGGTCAGCGACACCTCAGAGGTCCACTCTGAGGAGGTTGACATCAATGGCCACTGAGTCTATCTTGGTGGCCAGCTCCGTGGGGGTATCCTTGATGGCCTCCATCAGGTCGGCCAGTGGAAGGGCAGGGCTAACTGCTCATTGATCTGTGCTCCCTGGTCAGTCAATGATCTCTCACCAGTTTTTTCCATTGGAGGGACCCATCTGTCTGTAGTTCACAAATTTATTGGACTGGGCCTGCCATGGCCCCTTTTCTTTCACTATGGTGATCAGACCTGGGCTTCCAGGTGTTAACTCCACCGTGGTCCTTCATAGTTGTTTTGACCCCAGACTTCCGGTCCTTGCAATGATGGTGGCTTGCTCTCACCTGGAGGGTCTCAACTGGTCAGCTCGCAAGTGAGGGTTCCCTAAAGGGGAGTTGCTGAGAGCAGCCCCCATGCAGGTCCAACCAATTATTGCAGTAAGATTTCAGGGGTCTAAGGCTTTCAGAACACCGTTCTCCATTTTTCTTCAGTAGTAGAAGACTACTGTCTCTCCAGGCCCATAGGTGACCGTATATTAGGTGGCAGATGTTGTTCCTGGTCCCCTCGCCCCTCACTCACTGTCTCATTCACCAAACATACCTTGGGTGCCTGAGTCCTGCAGTACTGTCCCTGAACTCTTTCCAGGTTTACAATCTATCAGGTACTAAGGCACTAGGCATGCCTGCATACCTGCTGCTCTCCTCCATGGCAGGCACTTCTCAGCTCTTTCAGGGGCGGATGCCCCTCTTCAGTGGTCTGTCACCAAAGCCAGATTTAGGCCCTCATTATGAACATGGCGGTCCATTCCGCACTGCCGGCGGTGGCGGTAGAAACCGTCAACAGAGGAGCGGGCCGGTTCCGCCAAATAATGAACCGAACGAAACCCATGCATCCCACGCACCACCCACCACCAGGAAAGGAGTCCTGCTGACGACGGCAGAGTCGGCCCACAGGCCGTCAGAAAGGGCCAACCCGCCCATCAAATTATGAACCACCATTCCGCCACCAGTTCCGGGACGGGAACCACTGCCACACAAAGCCAGGCGGAAAAGAAACAAATATAAGGAAACACTCACCGGAGGTCAACAAAACATGCAGCAGCAGCCATGGACAGAGAGCAGCAGATCATGACAGCTTTGCTCCTTGCCATTTATCTACACGACCGAGACAGCCGTCGATGACGACGACAGTAAGTACCGCAACCTACGACACAAGGGAGGAAATGGCAAAATTACATACCCACCCACATTGCAATGCCCCCCCAACCCTTCCCAGCTGCACAAGTCAGACACCCCACACCAAGAGGTACGTACCCGACCGAAGGCCTCTGCAACTTGGCCATAGTACATACAGTAGCCCCATACCCATAAATAATGTAAACAAACACCAGGGTGGAACTGCGTGCAGCCCAAACACAGGCCACACCGAAACTTTATTATGTAGCTCAGTGAGCGAAATGGTGCCAACAGGGCCAATGGCCAGTCCTTCAAAAGTCATTTGTCCTTAGCCACAACTGGCCACACCTGACTCCCACAAGTGCTGGGTACTCCACGGAATGGGGTGCCATATGGGGATCCAGGCACCTCATGGAAGGGGGGCAGGGATGGGGATTTACGACGGGGTGTGACTTTAACTTGCATGAGGAGGATGGAGGGGGGGTGGGCTTCTCCTTTGAAGGGGGTGGGCGCTGTTTGGCTCGGGTGGAGCTGGATGGCTTAGGCTCCGAGTGGGCCTTCTTCTTCACCGGAGAAGGGGCACAGGAATGGGAAGGCTGGACCGGGGAGGGCTGCGATGTGGAAGGAGCGGAAAGGACAAGGAGGTTGGCACATTTTGGGACAAGACAGGGTGGGTTAGTGGGTTCAAACAGGCACGGGAGAGGAAACTTTTTTTTGGAGCAATTGGGGTGGGCGTGGATGAGGGTGTGGGAGTGGAGGCAGAGGGAGTTGATGTATGGCGTGTAGGTGTGCATGTAGTGGGTGCAGGGGACTGCTCAGTATGCTGTGGTGTGGTGGATGTCTGATGGGTGGGTGTCTTGGTGCGTTTGAGTGTTTTGGGAGGTGGGGGTGGACACAGTGGGAGAAGACAGACAGCTAGTGTGGATGTATGTTGGGTGGGTGTCTGCAAGTCGGGTGAGTGTGTTGCATGTGTCAACTACAGTGGAGGTAGTAAGTCCAGGTGTAGTGTATGGGGTGCATGTATGGCTGTCTGGTATTGTGGTGAGTGCAGGAAGAGGAGCAGTAACAGTGAGTGAAGGTGCAGTGCATGAGGGTGTGGATGTAGAGGGGACAGACAGGGAGGCAGAAGAGGCAGGAACACTGGGGGAAGTGGACATTGTTGTGTGTGCAGGTGTCAGTTGGCTGTGTGAATGCTTGTGGTGGGAAGTGTTGTGCTTGTGTTTGGAAGTGTTCTTCTTGTGTGTTGATGTGACTGTGTGGACGGGTGAAGGGAGTGGGGTGCTGGAAGGAGTAGAGGAGGTTGGAGGGGGACGGAATGGCCAGGGAAACTGGCTGCCGTTCATGAGAAGGCCAGAGCCTGAAAAGAGCTCTGTAGGGCAGACACAGCACTGTGAATGCCATCTAGATAGGCATTGGTCTGCTGCACCTCAGAAGCCAGACCCTGGATGGCATTGACAATGGTTGTCTGCCCTACAGAGATGGTTCTCAGGAGGTCAATAGCCTCCTCTGTGAGGGCAGGAGGGCTGACTGGGGCAGGGAAGAAGGTGCCTGGGGTGAAGGGGACGCCCACCTTCCTGGGTAGGCAGGCACGGGCATCTCGGTGGGGAGCAGAATGGAGGGCACTGATGGTATGGGAGTGGCAGAAGATCTCACGGTCATGGTTTGTCCACTAGTGTCCGCCACCGCCGGAGGACCCCTATCGGAGGAGGTCTCAGAGTCACTACCTCCTGCGGTAGTAGCCTCCCCCGTGGAAGTCCCCTCGCCCTCCCACCCACTGGTCCCCTGGGCGTCCGTTGTCTCTGCCTTGGAGGATCCGTGGGCAGCTGCCTTCCCACTTGCCGGTGCCTCAGCTCCCTCGCCTGATGTTGATGCTGTACCAGACAAACACAAGAGAACAGGGATGGGGAGACAAAACAGGAGAGAGACTTGTAAGTAGCTGAATGCTGATACACAATGGCCAGACATACACCTACCCAGCAGACACACCCAACAGGCAGCACAGTGCACTAGGCCCATGGCCATGGCCCTGACTACTGAGCAGTATACCCACCTACAGCCATATCGTGAAATTGTATTGGAGCTGAGGTAGGTGAAAACTGACAGGGACACCCCTACACCTTTTCGGGAACAGACAGTAGATGTACACCAGTCAAAATCCCTGATCTAAGCACCATGAGCCCTATCGCACACACACTCATCCTTCCAGGCTGAAGTATGGGCTGTGAGTACTCACCCCCTTGTGACTTCTGTGCAGCCTTCAAGCACCCATCCAGGTCTGGGTACACCACCACCAGGATCCTTCTCAAGAGGGGGGTTAGTGCCCGACGGGCACCCCTTCCACATTGGGAGGACTTCCCCAGCTGGACCTCAGTGATCTTCTGTGCCCAGTACCGCAGGTCCTCCCACCTCTTTCGACAGTGGGTGCTCAGCTGGTTGTAGACTCCCAGGGTCGGTACCTCCTTGGCGATGGCATGCCAATGTGCCCTCTTCTGGTGGGCGCTGACCTAGTAGGGTGACACAGAAATGGAACACAGAGGTCAGGCACCTGCACGATGGCAACAGCTGGCAGATTGTCAGACATAGGACAGACAGTACTCCCAGACATGCAGGACAGTGGCACGCAGCATTCCATGCACCAAGCCCCATCCTGGCTCACAGGAGCACGCATCTGTGCAATCCATTCCATCCATCACTCACACAGTGCCCCCAAAACCCAGACTCATCTGTACCTCTGGCCGTCCGTAGAGTCTTCCGTACAGGGGCAGGACCCCTTCCACCAGTTTCTCCAGTTCTTCATGGGTGAAGGCCGGGCCCTTTCCCCTGCACCACGTGGAACATCCATAGCCAGAGGCAGGCCACAGCAGTACACAGAGAGGAGTACTTGTCCGCCCAGGATCAGGGAGTCAAGTGATCAAACGATGACGAACGCGTGTACGTTCCGCGGCGGTAAGCACCGTCACCGCCGGCGGCGATCATGATACGCCAGGATTCCCCATTGGCATCCATGTTAGCCAATGAGGGTGCGAACAGCAGTCAACACCGCCATACGCTGTAACGTCAACCGCTAGTGGTATTAGGTCACTTGCACAATGAAGGGGCAGAACTACAGTGGGCAGACATTTTGCCATCTCCTACACATCTTGAAATTCATGTTACTTACAATGCTGGGCCTACTAGCCATAGGAAGCACCTAGGCCTCTATCCATTGAGTATATAATCACACATGATTTACTCTGTTCCCTCCTAGTGATGTACATGTACATCTGTCAGGTTGCAGTTATTGTGCAGACACTACTATGAAGAATGCAGTGCATGCATGTAGAAAATATGCCAGTGTATGTGTGCACATCACTCCTTTTTCTTAGCCCTCATAGGTACCGATCCTTGTGGCGTGGAAGGGCACCATCAGTGTACAGACCACTTGTGGATATGGGGACCATGGTGGAGCGTCAGACCAAAATCACCTAAAGACTCCCACGTGCAACTATTCAGGACCTATGTGCATTACTGGATCCTGCACTGACTCCCAGAAATCGTATGCCATTCCAACTGAGGTGCAGGTGCTCTCTGCACTCCATTTCCTGGCCACAGGCTCTTTTCAAGTGACAGTGGGCATGGGTGCTGGTTTCTCACAGCCAATGTTCAGCCAGGTACTGACAAGATTTCTGAATGCATTTGTAGAACATTTGCAATCCTATGTTCGATTCCCCCAAAGTGCTAACCTCCCTGCCATCAAGTCTGACTTCTATGCCTTTGCAAACATTCCCCATGTCATAGGTGCCATTGATGGCACCCACATAGCTATCATCCCCCCAAGAGGGAGTGAACAGGTGCACAGAAACAGGAAGAAAATTCACTCCATGAACATCCAATTGGTATGTACTGCAGACCAGTACATATCCCATGTGAATGCCATGTTTCCGGGTTCTGTCCATGATTCATTTGTTTTGAGGAGCAGTAGTGTGTCACAGTAGATGGAACAACTACAAGAGGACAGAGGGTGGATCATAGGTAAGTTTGCCTGTCACTAACTGACACATTGCTGAGAACCAGCCTGTCTGACTAAGGGGCATAACAATGACAACTCTGTATTGCACCATTTCTCTAGGTGATTCTGACTATCCAGACTTGTGTTTGCTCCTGACACCAGTGAGGAATTCCAGGTCGGATGCAGAGAGGAAATACAATGAGGCCCATGGATGTACTAGGAGGGTAATAGAGCGTACTACAGGTCTCCTGAAGGCTAGATTCCGGTGCCTATATATCTCTGGGGGTTCCCTGGCCTATGGGCCTGATAAGGTGTGTAGAATAGTGGGGGCCTGCTGCATGCTGCACAACGTGGCAGTGAGACATTCAATCCCCGTTTTGGAAGTGGAGGGTGCTATAGGTCCTGATCAGTTACCTCAGAGAGGTGATGAGAGTGAAAGTGAGGATGAGGAAGGGGAAGATGTCAATTCCAGGAACCAACTGATACAACTCTACTTCCAATAACTGTGTAAGTCTTAAGCCTGTAAATGTGGTTAGTGACTGATACTGTAAGTGTGCCATGTCATCTAGAGGGAATTGGTCATGATAGGTGAGACATGGACCTCTTCAGCATGGTACTGACAGACAATATATGCATTCCCTCCTTGCCTAATTTGAAACACACATTACCACCACCATGCACAAATTGACAATAAAGTTGTTCCCTGCCAGTGGACCATACTCCACTTTGTTCAACATTGAAGACAGGGGACAGTGTTACAGGTGAGATATATGGTATATTGGTGGAATACAGTGAAATGTGCTATGTACAGAGATGGAAGTTGTAATGGTTGGGTATCCTCAAAACTGACTTGGTGGCTGGCCTGTTTGATGTCATTGGTGGGTCCTATTTGTAGTTTAGTACTTACCAAAAGTGAGCCCAGCTACTCCCTTGGATTGGCTATTAGTAGGTTTGCTCCCACCACCACTGCTATTACTAGGGGCACAGGTGTAGCAGCAGGGGTTGTAGTGGTAGGAGGCTTGGTGCTTTTCTTTGGACAACTGGGATCAGTTGTCCAATGGCCTTTTATTTTACATGAATAGCACCATGGTTTCTTTATGATGATAACTCACATTAGTACCAGCCCTGATAGGTGGCCTGCTAAGGGGCAGGTTGGGAAGGTCCCCTTCTAACCCTTTTACTGGGGGTGCCCCAGAATCAGAGTGGGAACCATCAGCTAATCTCTCACCAGAAGTGCCAACTAAGGTCTTATCCTGTTCAATGAGCAGGCTTATGCGCTTAGGCTTGTGAGTTAATGTATCCCAAATAATAGGCAAGGGATGCAGCTTGCTTTTATATGTGGAATTATAAAAAAAAAAAGAATAATTGGGTTTAAAAAAAAAAAAAAAAAAAAAAATTATTAATTATGGAAAAATTATTAAAAAAATAAGTGCCTTTCAAAATCGTTTTTTAATATTTATAAAGCTTAATACCTATACTATGACCTCCTAACATTAAAATTTAATTTAAGTTATGTTGCACCGCTAAAATGACATTTGTATGTGCAATTTTCTTTCATTCAGAGTACTTTTTAAAGTGTCTCAGGCTTCAGTAAATGCATACATTTAGGTTTGATATATATTTGCAGGTTGTGCCTTCTTATGATTCAATGAGTCAATGTGCCAGTACAAAGGCTTGTTTTAATATCAAGGTTGAAGGTTCTAACTTCAGCTGGGCCTACTGAGACGTTCATTCATTCGAGGTTGATGAAATATGTACCATTGCATGGGATTGCAACAAGCATTTATTCTAACAACTGGTATGTGTGTTATTAAGGTTTGTGAATTATTCACAGTAAATGTAGTTTAATAATCTGGAAATAGAGATACATTTTTTTAGCGCCTAAAAAGGAAAAAAAATTTTTTTAAATAGAGTGAATTATTGCAGGTTAGAAGGAAAATAGAAAGGCCTACTGTCTTTGACAGATTCAGAGTGGCAGAAGCTAGGAGAGCTACAGAGGCTGGCTCAAGTCATGCTGCTGAGATGCTATCTTTAGTTTTCCCATAAACAATGGAGGAGGCTGTCATGTTGACACTTGTGACCTTTTAAATTAGGGCCTTGTCTCTGTGAAATGCAGAATGACCCTACCGGGCCTCTAAAAGTGGGATTTCTGGTTTCTCCAGAAGAACATCAATACAATTAAAGAACTTAATTCCAAAGGGAAAATATAAAAAAAGGGGTTTCTTCGAAAGTCCCAACATCATGTTAAATGCTCTGCAGAACTGATACATTTGCGTCTCCGCTCTAAAAAAATAAAATTATGCCTGCTAGTTGCTTTTATTTGACAGAAAACGAAGTGTTGCATTAAGTCTTAGACAGAAAATAAGATGCAGCCCTTTTCTAAAATTTTGAAGGCTACATGCCTTAATGAGAACGATTTGCCAATTAAGACTTATTTTTCACAGTGGAATTGTAGGTGCCAAATTAATATGGAGTGTCAGTGTAACAATTTTTACTTTTAGAAAGGTAAAACTAAGGTGGCTTGATGTTGCGAAGTAACTGACAAGAGGGTAACAGTTAAGTAATGGAAATTTATTTTCATGTATTTGGTCCTATCATGAATTGTTCTTGCTGGTCCTGTATGTTAGAAGAGAAACAGTAAAGTTATTTTGACAGCAGATTTCCATTGTCTGGTGATCTACTGTCAAAAGGAGGGTAAGGATTTTAAACCTGACAAATTAAACAGGCCCAAATATTGGGTTTTGGGCTGCAGGTTTACAGTGCATAAAGTACATGACATGGTATTGTGTGTCACCGCTTATTCACACATGCTATTGTTTTGTCTATGCTTTTTGTGCTTGATACACAGCAAGTATATCTGATGGCTTGACGTTTTGTGCGTTTTTATTATTTTTTTTATTTGTTTTTTGCATGTTTGTTGCTGCTTTTGATACTATTACAAGCTCCCCTGTGTTGTAAGGGGATCGTCATGACGATGCCCATCGCTATGCAACAGTTGGTTGAACTTGTTCTGGTTACTAAATTCCACAGATAATGATATTTCATGCTGTGAACATAAAAGACAACACTTCACCAGTGAATGTCTATTTGGCTATAATGGTATTGAAGGAAAATAAAAAGAGATATACAGGATCAAAGTGTGTCACCTGCAGTTAGTCACTTTACTGCCCCTTCCCTTAAAGGAACAGGCAGCCCTACATTTATGTATCCTTGATTGGACCTAAGGATGAAATTATAGATCTGTGACTCAAGGTGGCCTAATTTCTATATTACATTAGTTAATGATGTTCTGTTTCCTAAGTAGCTATGGCTTTTGTTCCTTAAAAGAAAACCAGGTTTTCATTTTTTCCTGAAGAAGGAACTGAAACATGAGCTAGGAGTACCGTATATGGTGTAGTCGCCAACGGTAGAGTTAAAATTTGTGTAACTTTGGCCTTTGTGTATCACCCGTACTCTTGGTGTTGTGTCACATGCCTGACTGTCACCCAAATAATTTTTTTTGTTCTTTCTATAGATTTTTTCTTTGGTTACTTCCCCTGAACAATGTCGCACCATGCTTAGTTATTGAGATTTTAGCTATGTCCTAGTCCCATTTCTCTTTTTCGAATTCCTTTCACCAGTCAGCCCTTTTATTATTATTGATGTATTGTTCAGGTTCACATTTCCAGACTGCAGTGATGTACCAGGGACCCCCATGTTATGTATAATTCCCTTTGGTATGACCAGACTGGTTTTCAAGAATTTGCCTGCTTCAATGTTTTCCAGCCTGACTGTCAGGGTAGCGATAGACTGGTTAACTGACTCAATATTATAGTAAGACAAGTTTTCCATCTCAATAGGAGATATCTTATGTTTACCTTTTTGAACATGACGAATTTTCAATGTCTATTTTAATTTGGTTTTCGGTTCCCTTCTGTTCCTGCTACTTTAATTTTTTGTGGGATCAGATGTGTCCTAGTCATGCAAATATCAGGACCCTCTAGTTCTTGTCTTTTTGTTTGCACATTTGACTATTAGCCTGTGTATTGCATAGTGCACCTGATGCACAGTTTTTAAAGGAAGGTTTCTACATGTCCCTGATAATCGGTATCATGTGATTTCTCTATTGAGATGTTCTAAGGTAAGGAGGAACACCTAGACTTAATCATTGAGGCAAATATGTGTTTACCCCATTAGACAATGCCACTGTGTGAGGAAATCCATTCAGATAGAATTCTCATGTAGCTATAGATGGCAGAGAATAATGGAGAGAACTGAATTAAAGATGCTACAGACCCTGTTTTGCCCTTCTGCCTTTGTCTTTGTATTTTATGCCCATGGTGTATGGCTACTCCTTTGAAGATTGCAGACCACCTGCTTGCAGTCCCCTTGTTAAAAACCATGAACTGTTTTTGTACTAAATTGAAGGAAACTAACAGCTGTGGCACACTTCCTACGTCACTAGATTCTGCGGGTATCAAGTCATAATAACCTGCAGGACATTGATTTAAGCCTAATTCCCATCAGTGACAGCTACAGATGAAAGACGGACGTCTTGGCCCTACAGTCTCAGCACCCAGGAAGTAGCAAAGCTGGACAGCGATCGCCAGCGCATGGTATCGTACTTGCTCCATCAGACGGCGTTGGACATCACAAAACCAAAGTTTCAGTGTAAAAGAGCTAAAGAGAAGGATTCCTGTTGTTGATGGCAGAGCTGTTTTGAGGTTTCATTTCTCTACCTGTCATGTGCTGGTAACCTCTGACAGTGTGCAATCCCTTGAGCCCCTTGGCCTGAGTTTTGGCCACACACCCCCTTTTCTTTGCTCCAACGGAAGAAGGGCAGTGCACCGGAGATTTCAAGTTTGGAAAAAGGCACTATATTTTGGTGCCCATGAAAGAGCAGCTTGAGCGTCCTCTGACACTAAATAATGAGTGTTGGAGTCTGAAAGTGCTGCTGAGCTTGAGCTATTTCCCAATTAATGGTGCTTGGGTCTGCACGAGATGATTTGTGCCCTTGATCAATGAAGAGCACATTGTTTGTAGTATCTGCCACAGAGGAGAGACACTGGTGCATTGCTTTAAGACATTGAGACTTTCGAGTGAGCTGTGGGTGTTTGCCAGGAGGGCACTTCAACTAAGCAGTACTTTTCTCACGAAGAGGCCTGAATTGAGAGGCCCATGCGAAAGAAAACAACAAAAGAAAATTTGATGGACAATAGAAGCCTGCCAGAGAGTTTTTTTGAACGGACTCTGGGCATAGTTGGTTTCACAAGAGGTTTCCGTGTGATTGTATAGACTAGGTGTTAGGAGACTGATTGTTTTGCTGGCATTGTTTTAAAGTACTATTCTGTTTAGTAAAAGCAGAATAAAGTCCATTTTCTGTGGAAAGAGTACCCCCTTTTCACCTTAGAGCATTGATGAGTCACCACTGTTCCACCTGAACATACAAAAATTACTGAAATGCAGAGGAGCCCTAAAAATGTTACTAGATAATTTTAGGATTTGCTTTTTGGTTAGGGTTGTGAAAAATTATTATTTCATTTGTAAATAGTGGTCACTACTTTCTCCCGTTGTCTATATGTTCTTAATAACGTGTTTTCTAGTGTCTTTTAAACATGACGTTGTCATTTATGGGTGGGATTGTTTTTCTCTACTCAATTGACTTCTGCACCCACTTCCCAACCTATGTCTTTTCCTACTATTGTTTCTTTGCACTCTTTTCACCCTTTTCCTGAACATGAGCAGGTTAGAAGATCAGAATTTGTAAGCAATTCTTTTGTACAGCTTCTGCATCAACACTAGTTAGTAGTGAACATCACTAATTGTTGGGTGTGTGATCTTATGCCACCTACTGCAGATAGAGGTATTCCTTATTTTGTCCTGCCATATGTGGCCTTTTGTGCTACTTCATGTTCGAGGAGACCTGTCCAGAGAGAGTTACCAAGTACTAGAATTTTGCTCCAGCAACATCTCCATGGCCTTATAAACATAGACCTGGACTCAGATTAGCATGAGAATAGGTTTATTGCCTATGTAAGGGCAAAAGGAGGGTTTGTGGTTCTAAAAATTCTGGACCCATGTAATTTACTTTGCCACAGCAGTACGATTTTAGTATCAAAAGACCGATAATGACTAGTACACTAAGCATGAGCATTTTCGCTCAATTCCAGCAGCGTTTTCACCTCGAAATCGCCATTTTCGTCCTGCACTCGTGGCTCCCATTTTATACACGGCAGCCATTTTAAAAGTTGCCCTCACATAGGCTTATAATACAGTCAGATTTGATTCCAAGGACACGTACACCTTGATTGACTTTTCTCTGACCTGGGCAAGCTGGAACCATTGCCTCAGGCCAAACCTGTTTGGTCAGTCCCTCTCCCAGTGGCCGAATCAGATAGCATCAAGGCACACCATGCCATAAAACCCTTATTATCGCTCACACACCCTGCCTAATCTTGCTCACACCTGCACCTGCTCTTTTCTTCTTCTTACTTTACGAGGGGGAGGTGCCCGTTTTTATTGGGGGTCCACACTTATCTGATGTAAAATACTAGGCCTTGCCGGGTAATTTATTATGGGTTGGATGACATGAAATATGAGGTTTCATCATGACACTGTTTTTTTCCTTTGTAGTGAAAACATGTGAATGACCAACCAAAATGTCAAGAATGTTTGCTTGAAGCTTAAAAAACTGTATATAAGGAAACCTGACTTTGCATTGAAACACAGTCTCCTGAGAACATACAAATCGTGCTGTTGTACTTCTAGGACACTTGTCAATTGGTTGCAGCCAATAAATTCGATCTTTGACTTCACCTAGAAGACTCTGAGTTTCTGTAGTCTGAATCAGGAAAGTACCCGAGGTCTTTGGGTGTACCCTGGCACCGCTGGGTTACCGGATCAGTACCGGTTCTGAAAAACCCAGTACCTCATTCTCTTGAGGGATTCTTCCCTACCCCTAAACCTCTTTCAATGCAGAGACTCCTTGCTCCTTTCCAGCTAAGGTGGTCATAAGCAAGTTTAGTCAGATCAACAGTTTGACCTGTACCAGACATTATAGAAAAGGTTTAAGGGACAGAAAAAAGAAAGAAAAAGTTTCAGAACTTTTTAAAGAACAGAAAAAAACCTTTTTAAACTTTTTAAGAACTTTTTTAAAGTTTTAGAGGTACTTTTCAGCACTTAGCAAAAGAGTAAGAGAAGAAAAGAAAAACTTTTTGGTTAGGTGTACATACACTGAACTTGTTTTGTATATTTTTCTCTTATGAAAAGTACAAAAATGACAAAGTGGTAAGTAGTTGCAAGTACTTATCCCACCGCTGCACAACCAATGAAGGAGGCTGGACTGGCTTGTAGTGAGTACCAAGGGGTACTTACACCTTGCACCAGTTCCAGGTATCCCTTATTAGTGTAGAGGGGTGTCTAGCAGCTTAGGCTGATAGAAAAGGTAGCTTAGCAGAGCAGCTTAGGCTGAACTAGGAGGCGTGTAAAGCTCCTACTATACCACTGGTGTCATATGCACAATATCATAAGAAAACACAATGCACAGATATACTAAAAATAAAGGTACTTTATTTTTATGACAATATGCCAAAAGTATCTCAGTGAGTACCCTCAGTATGAGGATAACAAATATACACAAGATATATGTACACAATACCAAAATATGAAGTAATAGCAATAGAAAACAGTGCAAACAATGTATAATCACAATAGAATGCAATGGGAACACATAGGTACAGGGGCAACACAAACCATATACTCTAGAAGTGGAATGCGAACCACGAATGGACCCCAAACCTATGTGACCTTGTAGAGGGTTGCTGGGACTGTAAGAAAACAGTGAGGGTTAGAAAAATAGCCCACCCCAAGACCCTGAAATGTGGGTGCAAAGTGCACCTAAGTTCCCCAGAGAGCACAGAAGTTGTGATAGGGGAATTCTGCCAGTAAGACAAACACCAACAATGCAACAACGATGGATTTCCGGACGAGAGTACCTGTGCAACAAGGCGACCAAGCCCAAGAGTCACAATCAAGTCGGGAGTGGGCAGGTGCCCAGGAAATGCCAGCTGTGGGTGCAAAGAAGCTGCCACCGGATGGTAGAAGCTGTGGATTCTGCAAGAACGACAAGGGCTAGAAACTTCCCCTTTATAGGATGGATGTCCCACGTTGTGAAGAGACTTGCAGAGGTATTTCCGTGCAGAAAGACCGCAAACAAGCCTTGCTAGCTGCAAGGGTCGCGGTTAGGGTTTTTGGATGCTGCTGTGATCCAGGAGGGACCAGGATGTCGCCAATTGCGTGAGGAGACAGAGGGGACATCCAGCAAGACAAAGAGCCCACTCAGAAGCAAGCAGCACCCACAGAAGTGCCAGAACAGGCACAACAAAGTGGCGTGAACCGGAGCTCACCCGAAGTCACAAAAGAAGGTCCCACGATGCCGGAGGACAACTCAGGAGGTCGTGCACTGCAGGTTAGAGTGCCGGGGACCCAGGCTTGGCTGTGCACAAAGGAAATCCTGGAAGAGTGCACAAGAGCCGGAGCAGCTGCAAATCATGCGGTACCCAGCAATGCAGTCTAGCGTGGGGAGGCAAATACTTATCTCCACCAAACTTGGACTGAAGAGTCACTGACTGTGGGAGTCACTTGGACAGAGTTGCTGAGTTCAAGGGACCTCGCTCGTCGTGCTGAGAGGAGACCCAGAGGACCGGTGATGCAGTCTTTTGGTGCCTGCGGTTGCAGGGGGAAGATTCCATCGACCCACAGGAGATTTATTCGGAGCTTCTAGTGCAGAGAGGAGGCAGACTACCCCCACAGCATGCACCACCAGGAAAACAGTCGAGAAGGCGGACGGATTAGCGTTACAAGGTCGCAGTAGTCGTCATTGCTACTTTGTTGCACTTTTGCAGGCTTCCAGAGCAGTCAGCGGTCGATTCCTTGGCAGAAGGTGAAGAGAGAGATGCAGAGGAACTCTGATGAGCTCTTGCATTCGTTATCTAAAGAATTCCCCAAAGCAGAGACCTTAAATAGCCAGAAAAGGAGGTTTGGCTACTTAGGAGAGAGGATAGGCTAGCAACACCTGGAGGAGCCTATCAGAAGGAGTCTCTGACGTCACCTGCTGGCACTGGCCACTCAGAGCAGTCCAGTGTGCCAGCAGCACCTCTGTTTCCAAGATGGCAAAGGTCTGGAGCACACTGGAGGAGCTCTGGGCACCTCCCAGGGGAGGTGCAGGTCAGGGGAGTGGTCACTCCCCTTTCCTTTGTCCAGTTTCGCGCCAGAGCAGGGCTGGGGGATCCCTGAACCGGTGTAGACTGGCTTATTCAGAAATGGGCACCATCTGTGCCCATGAAAGCATTTCCAGAGGCTGGGGGAGGCTACTACTCCCCAGCCCTAACACCTTTTTCCAAAGGCAGAGGGTGTAACACCCTCTCTCTGAGGAAGTCCTTTGTTCTGCCTTCCTGGGCCAAGCCTGGCTGGACCCCAGGAGGGCAGAAACCTGTCTGAGGGATTGGCAGCAGCAGCAGCTGCAGTGAAACCCCGGGAAAGGTAGTTTGGCAGTACCCGGGTCTGAGCTAGAGACTCGTGGGATCATGGAATTGTCTCCCCAATGCCAGAATGGCATTGGGGTGACAATTCCATGATCTTAGACATGTTACATGGCCATGTTCGGAGCTACCATTGTGACGCTATACATATGTCATGACATATGTATAGTGCACGCGTGAAAGGGTGTCCCCGCACTCACAAAGTCCGTGGAATTTGCCCTGAACAATGTGGGAGCACCTTGGCTAGTGCCAGGGTGCCCACACACTAAGTAACTTAGCACCCAACCTTTACCAGGTAAAGGTTAGACATATAGGTGACTTATAAGTTACTTAAGTGCAGTGGTAAATGGCTGTGAAATATCGTGGATGTTATTTCACTCAGGCTGCAATGGCAGGCCTGTGTAAGAATTGTCAGAGCTCCCTATGGGTGGCAAAAGAAATGCTGCAGCCAATAGGGATCTCCTGGAACCCCAATACCCTGGTTACCTCAGTACCATATACTAGGGAATTATAAGGGTGTTCCAGTATGCCAATGTAAATTGGTGAAATTGGTCACTAGCCTGTTAGTGACAATTTGGAAAGAAATGAGAGAGCATAACCACTGAGGTTCTGGATAGCAGAGCCTCAGTGAGACAGTTAGTCATAACACAGGTAACACATACAGGGCACACTTATGAGCACTGGGGCCCTGGCTGGCAGGGTCCCAGTGACACATACAACTAAAACAACATATATACAGTGAAATATGGGGGTAACATGCCAGGCAAGATGGTACAGGCGGTAGAAACAAAGACTGCGGCGGTAACCAGCAACAGACAGACGGAACACAATGTACCTCCCACCGTATTACAAGGCACCAATCTGCCAGCTTTTTCAGGGCGGTACCAATGCCATAAAAAGCACGGCGGAAACATGACTTGGAACGGAAACCAATCACCTCTCGACACCCAACAAGGAACCAGGACGCCATGGAGCCAGTGTTACAGGTCCTGCCCATGTTGGTTTACCTCCTCTACTATCAGGAGCAGCAAAGACGCCGGTGACGACCACGGTGAGTAATGCACCTAGCACACAGGGGAGGGGAGGAGGGAAAAGAGAGTGACACACACACGCAACACCCCTACCCCCACCCTTACCCACAACACCATACATACAAATACATGCATCAACATTACAATTACACCCTGTCGCCCCCTGGAACAATGCAAGGACTAAATGAAATGTAATCATCGAAGAATCAGATAGGCCAATATTTAAATCATCAGTATATACAAATATGTACACCAACTAAACAGTCTAGATAGTAATGAAATCATTGTCCGTGGACCAGTGGTCCACTGGTCCCAAAACACTTGATACCTGACTCAAAACGGAGAGAACACTGCTGGGGAATCAGATCGAAAATAAACAGGCACCTCAGGGGGAGGAGGGCACCTCAGCCGGATGAACGGACGACGCCACTGCTCCACGAGGGGGCTCCATGCCCACAGTTTGGTCCTGGGGAGTGCAAAGCCACAGTCTCCCAAGTCTCTCCAGTGGGTGGTTTGCCCACTGCTTTATCCTGGGGAGTGCAAAGCCACAGTCTCTCAAGTCTCTCCAGTGGGTGGTTTGCCCACTGTTTTATCCTGGGGAGTGCAAAGCCACAGTCTCTCAAGTGGATGTCATTCTCCACTGGTTTTGGAGGGGGCATTGTGCTCAGAGTGCTTCATCCTGACAAGGACTGGGGTAGTGGATGCTTTTCTCCACTGGTTCTGGAGGGGTATTTGTGCCCAGAGTGCTTCATCCTGCCAAGGACTGGGGTAGTGGATGCATCTATCCACTGGTTCTTGACGGGGCATTGTGCACAGAGTGCTTCACATGCAGTGTGGCGGGTCCCATTCCTTCACCTGGGTTTGTATGCCACGAGATTGCCTGGGAACAGGTAGCATGATACTCCATGGAGGCAGAGACACACTCCACCCTGCTGCGACTTCGCCTGCCACCTGCAGGTACAAACAGTGCTGGGTGTAGTGCCTCATGTACGCTGTGCAGAGTCCAGGATGTCTCCTATAGCCTCGGACTGCTGCCCACTGGGGATGATAGCCATGTCAGCTGTGGTGGCACTGTCTGAGCACGTCACTGGGCTGGTGGCGGTGGTTGCGGCGGTGTCTGTGGCGGAGATGCTGGCGGTGGTGAATATATCAGCACCTGTGGAGCGACACAGCAGGACGTCTCCTGCAGCCTCAGACGGCTGCCCACTGGGGATGATCCTGGGGACTGTTGCTGAGGCAGCAGACGTGCAGGTGGTGGTGTCCACCACCGTACAGGTTGCTTTTCTGGGTGCCAGAAGGGGTAATTCTGGTCCCTTTGTCGGAGGCTCCGTGCCCTGTCCTGACTTCCCCTTAGCCTTGTGTCCCTTCCCCACCTTTGATGTCACTGCTGGTCCCTTGGCACTGTCCCCTTTTGGCTTGGAGGAGCCCTTGCTGGGTGGTTGGTGCGGCTTCTCCCTACAGCATGTGGGCACCTTCTTCACCTTGGCAGGTGGCGGAATGGGCTGATCCTTGGCCTCGCTAGGTGGCACACTGACAGCCCTGATGGGTGCCGCCCGCGATGTGACAGGACTTGCTGTGACCACAGTGCTGGAGGATTTGGTTGATAAGGTGCTGGGCTGGGAACTGGACATCCTGGCTCTAGGGGAAGGACGGGGGAATTGTAGGGAAGAGGTCATTGTTAGCCAGGAAGAGTTTCTTAGACACACTGAGACGTGAAGATGGAGGGGGTTTGGGAGTTGAGGAAGAGGTAGTGGTTGTAGGAGGTGTACATCTGCTGAATTTGGGTTAAGGTGCATGGGCCGGAGGCTGTTGTGAGGTGGATGGCTGGTGGGTGGGTGTGTGCCTGCGTTTGTGTACTTTGGGAGGAGAGCTCACAGACACACTGGGAGAGGACACAGGGGATGTGTGAATGGTAGTGGGGGTGGTGATTGCACATGAGCGGTGAGTGGTGATGGGCATGCTGGTGATGGAGATAGTGGATGAAGATGTAGTGCATGCAGGTATGAGTGGAGACGAGACAGGGAGGGAGGAGGAGGACGTGGAGGAGGGGGACACAGTGGAGGCAGTGGATGTTGGTGTGTCTGCATGGGGATGGAGCTTGTGTGAGTGCCTGTGGGATTTGTGGTGCTTGTGTTTGCCATGTCCACTCTTGTGTGTTGATGAGTGTGCATGCTGGTCTGATGGTGTGATTGGGATAGGCTGAGGTACAGGGGATTGGATCTGGGTAGAGGAAGTTGGAGAGGGGACGCTGGACACAGGGACAATGGCTGCCATCATTGCTGAGGCCAGAGCCTGAAATGCTCTCTGATGGGCCGCCACACCAGAATGAATGTCCTCCAGATATGCATTTATTTGCTGCAAATGCTTCTCAACACCCTGGATGGCATTCAAAATGGTTGATTGCCCAACAGTGAGGGTTCTCAGGAGGTCAATACCCTCCTCACTGAGGGCAGAAGGGCTGATTGGGGCAGGGCCTGAGGTGCCTGGGGTGAAGGAGATGCCACCCTCCTGGGCCAGCGGGCACGGGAAACTCGATGACGGACTGCTGGGAGGGCGGTGCTGGTAGGGGGTGGCGGCTGTACCTGCTGTTGCGGGGGGCACAGAGGTGCTCACCACCGTAAGGGAGCACCCATCAGAGGAGGAGTCGCTGTCACTGGTGTCTGCTGCTGTCCCCGTTGTGGAGCTCCCCTCACCCTCCGTCCCACTGGTGCCTTGTGTGTCCGTAAAATCACCCTCCAGGGCCATGTGGGTTGCAGCTCCCTCCTGCTCCGTTGACAATGCTCCTCCGCCAGATGATTCGAATGCACTCAAGGACAGGGTGGCAAAACAAAAAGGGGGGGAAAGACAGTGGAGACACATGGTCAATGCCTGCAACACCACTACCGTTGGCAGACACAACACACAGGGAGCAGCCCTATGGACTAAGCCATGCACTAACAGTGCAGGGGAAAAGCACATGCCCATCAAGGACTCTGTCTAGACCCATTTCATGCACATCTAGAACCCATAGGAGCCTGACTAGGTGTAGAGGGCAACTACCACCTTTGGGGTTGGAGTGGGACTGAGCCTGCAAATCTATGGATCTACCATTGCGCATCTGCCCTGGCCTAGGGGAACCCACAGCCCATCTCCCCCACCCAGACACCTCATCAAGCACGCGGAGTCAGCTGAATGAGAGTGTACTCACCCCCTTGTGGCTGCTGTGATGCCCTCAAGCACCCATCCAACTCAGGATATGCCACCACCAGGATCCGGTACATCAGGGGGGTCATGGTGAGACGGGCACCCCTTCCACGTTGGAAGGCCATCCCCAGCTGGGCCTCCGCCGTCTTCTTGCTCCAGCGGTGCAATGGGTGCTCCGTCTATGGTAGGCCCCCAGGGTCCTCACTCCCTTGGCGATGGCATGCCAAATACCCTTCTTCTGTTTAGCGCTGACCTAGAGGAATAGTGAAGTAAAAAAGGATGTTACTCCCCTGTACAGTTCTCACACACTGGCCACAAACCTCCCACCCTGTCCCAGAAAAACATACACTTACCATCCTCACATGCTGGCCACTCCATACAATCATGTCCCATCCACCATGCACACAGTTCACTCACCTGTTTGTCTGGAGGACTGTAGAGTAGTGTGTACTGGGGGAGGACCCCATCCACCAGTTTCTCCAACTCCTCCACAGTGAAGGCAGGGGCCCTTTACCTAGACACTGTAGCCATTGTCGCTTTCAGTCGCAGGTCACAGCAGCACTTGCAGTGTAGGTCCACTCCTGTTGAAGGTCAGGTATCAAGTGAAGGAACATATAGAAAATGGCGGTCACGTCCACAGCGGTGCGTACCGTCACCACAGGCGTACATGGTCATTGGCCCCTGGAACCCATAGGGCCCAATGATAACCAATGCTGAACTGCGCAGCGGTCTTCGACCGCCTACCGCGATGGTGCACAAAGCCAGCGCAGTTACCTCATTTCCCCTTGTCCCTCCTTACAAGTCAGGCAGCCGCCATTTCAGGGGGCCACATGGCAGGCCAACTAACTGCGTCACAGCTATTTTGGCCAGGAATACGGACAGACAAAGGCACACAGAGATAATTTCACGATTGTGCTAAACAGCCTTGTGAAACCTATGTGCTCTCCCTTCTACTCCATAGGGCACGTCCACTGAGGCAGGTGATGAGATGGCGGCATCCTCTGGTGTACAGACCCCTGGTGGACCTGTTGACAATGGAAGACAGACACATCATTATCACTTACAGATTTGATCGTGCCACAATTCAGGAACTGTGTGCCTAGTTGGAGCCAGACCGCAGGAATCCCCCCTCTAGTGCAGGTCCTGTCAGTGTTACATTTCCTGGCAAGTGGGTACTTTCAAACAAAAGTGGCCTTGGCATCAGGGATGTCACAGCCAATGTTCTCTAAAGTGTTGTCCAGAGTGTTATCTGCCCTGCTGAAACACATGCAAGGATCTGCCCACAGTGAAAGGTGACTTTTATGCCTTGAGACATATCCCCAACATCATTGGTGGCATTGATGGAACACATGTTGCATTTGTCCCTCCCCGCAGGAATGAACAGGTGTACAGAAACCAGAAAAGCTACCATTCTATGAATGTGCAGATGGTGTGTTTGGCAGACCAGTACATCTCCCATGTGAATGCCAAGTATCCTGGCTCAGTGCATGACGCTTACATTTTGAGGAATAGCAGCATCCGTTATGTGATGGGGCAACTCCAGAGGCACTGTGTGTGGCTAATAGGTGAACCCAAGGTCCCCACACAGTTTAAATAGGTATGGGTATGGGAGATTCCCTAATGTTTGGAGGATGTCTAACAGTTGTCCCTCGATATTTGCAGGTGACTCTGGTTACCCCAACCTGTCATGGCTACTGACACCAGTGAGGAATCCCAGGATAATGGCAGAGGAATGCTACAATGAGGCACATGGCAAACTAGGAGTATAATAGAGTGTACCTTCGGCCTCCTGATGGCCAGATTCCAGTGCCTCCATCTGACAGGCGGCTCCCTATACTACTTACCGAAGAAGGTGTGCCAGATAATCTTGGCATGCTGTATGTTGAACAACCTGGCTTTGCGACACCAGGTGCCTTTTCTGCAGGAGGATGGGCCTGATGCTGGTCTTGTGGCAGCTGTGTAGCCTGTGGACAGTGAAGAAGAGGAGGCAGAAGAAGAATATATAGACAACCAAAACAACATCATCATGCAATACGTCCAGTGAGACACAGGTAAGAGGATGGCACTGCTTCACACATCTCATACTACTGTAGGACATAGCTTAAACCTGCCTTTTTACCTCTGTGTATGGACCCTGTCATGTCACTTTGCCTTTCCATTTCACAGATCTGGGTCCCACTTTGTGCCCTCTGCTAAATTTACTGCTGCCCAACAACTGTGTAACATTGGTATGTGAACATGAACATTGACATTGCTATATTTCTGATAGGTTGCAATTACACATTTGTGAACGTACAGACTGAGTCCAGATTGATTTGTGAATCAAGGGTGTTTATTTCTTTGCTAATAAGTGGAGGGGGGCGTGCAGTGGGCTGGGGTGATGGTGGAGGAATGTCCATGATAGAGTTCAGTTTTTTGGTCTCACAGGTGCATTGTCCATGGGGCATAGGAAGTGGAGCAATGGCAGTTTAAGGTGGACAGGGTGAAAAAATGGGACAGAGGGGTGACAATCAGGAGGGTCTTATTTCCTGGTGGGGGTCTTGGCAATGTTCTCTGTCTTGTTCCTGGAACTCAGGGACTGTTTGTGGGGTGGTTCTCCCTCTGCAGGGGGTGGGGTGCTGGTGGCCTGTTGGTCCTGTGGTGGTGCCTCCTGTCCACTAGCACCGGCGGAGGTGGAGGGCTGTTCATCGTCCAGTCTAGTGTCAGGGGCCCGTTTGTGTGCCACTGTGTCCCTCATGGTGTTGGCCAGGTCTGCCAGCACCCCTGCAATGGTGACCAGGGTGGTGTTAATGGACTTCAAGTCCTCCCTGATCACAAGGTAGTGTTCCTCCTGCAGCCAATGGGTTTCCTGAAACTTGGCCAGTACTGTGCCCATGGTCTCCTGGGAATGGTGGCATGCTCCTATGATGTTGGAGAGTGCCTCGTGGAGAGTGGGTTCCCTGGGCCTGTCCTTCCCCTGTCACACAGCAGTCCTCCCAGCTTCCCTGTTGTCCTATGGCTCTGTCCCTTGAACTGTTTGCCCATTGCCACTGACCACAGGTCCCTGATTGTCTTGGGTTGGTGGGGTTGTCTGGGGTCCCTGTAATGGTGGACACACTGCTAATTGATGTGTCCTGGGGACAGTGGCATAGCCCCGCTGGGTGAGTGCTGTGGTGGTGTTTCCTGAGGTGGGAGGGTCTGTGGTGGCTTGTGACTGTGGCAGGGGAACCGACTGTCCAGAGGTCCCTGATGGGCCAGGCTGGTCATCTTGATCCAGGCGTGCAGAGCTGCTGTCATCACTGTGGGCCTCTTCTGTGGGGGGACTGGATATGTCTGGCACCTCCTGTCCGGTGATGTTGGGTATGAGTCCTATTGGGGTGTAAATACATAGTTTTAGTATCTGTGTGTGCCATCTTATGAAATGGGTGAGTTACCCTCTACACGTGTGCTTGCATTATTGTGTTTGCCCTTGTGTGATTATTGTTTTGGGGTCTGTGTGGGTATCTGTACTGGACATTATTTGGCAATGGGGGTCCATGCTTTGGTGTTGCATGCAAGGCTTGGTATTGGGATGGGTGGGTTGTGATAGTGGGGCATATGTGAGGTGTTGGAGTGATGGGGGTGAAGGGGTGGGTGGGGGTATGTGATGGCATGCAGGTAGGGTGTGGGGGATATAGTAGTAAAGATTTGACTTACCAGAGTCCAGCCCTCCTGCTACTCCTGCGAGGCCCTCAGGATGCAGTATTGCCAAGACTTGCTCCTCCAATGTTGTTAGTTGTGGGGGAGGAGGTCGTTCCACCTCTTCCTGATGTGATCCCGTTTTCTTGGATGCTGTCCCACTGTGTTGAGCCTGTCGACGATTCTCCGCCATAGCTCCATCTTCCTAGCAATGGAGGTGTGCTCCACCTGTGATCCGAATAGCTGTGGCTCTACCTGGATGATTTCTTCCACCATGACCCTGAGCTCCTCCTCAGAAAACCTGGGGTGTCTTTGAGGTGCCATAATGTGGTGTGGGTGATGTGTGAGGTGATGTTTGTTGTGATGTGTGATGTGTTGTGTTGGGGTGTGTTGTTTGAGGTGCATGGATGTTGTATGAGTGATTTTGTGGTGTGCCTTTGGATGCTGGTGTTGTGTTTGCTATTCTTTCTCTCTCTGCTTCTTCCAAAAATGTCATTGTAAGGGGTTGTGGGTAATGTGGGTGTGTATTTTATAGTGGTGTGAGTGTGTGGATGTGGTGTGTGGATGTGTATCCGGTGTGTGCATTTCGATTTGTCCAATGTAGTTGTGATTTGTAAGTGTGTGTGTATTTTGAGCGCGACGGTGTGTACCGCCAATGGATTACCGCAGTTGAAAGACCGCTGCGTTGATTCGTGGGTCATGATAGTGTGGACGTATTCTTTTTGGCGTGACGGTGTAGGTTTTGGTATCGCTAGTTTATCACTGACCTTTGGTGTGGCGGACTTGTGTGGGTGTCTGTATTGTGGCGGATTCCGAGATGTGAGTTGTAATACCTGTAACGGATTTCCGCCGCGGCCACTGTGTGTGTTGCCGGCCTTCAGCACGGCAGCAAATGGGATTTACCGCCAGGGTTGTAATGAGGGCCATAGTGTAGTGCCATATAATGAAGTAGAATAGAGTGGAGTGATGTAGACTGCAGTGGCATACAGTGGATTAGTTTACAGTGACCTTCTAGCCAGTGAAATAGTGCACAGTTGAGTGGTGTACACTGGAGTGCTGGACAGTAGAGTGTGGTACTGTCGAGTACTGTACAGTGGACCAGCATACAGTGGAGTAATATAGAGTATAGTGCAGTAAAGTGGAGGGGCATGAAGTCAAATAGCATAAAGTTGAGCGCATGGAGTATGGTTGCATACAGTGGAACAGTGTATACTGAAGTGGCATGGAGTAGAGTGGGATACAGTAGAGATGCGTGGAGTGAAGTGCTATACAGTGAAGTGCTGTAGAGTGGAACAGCACACAGTGTAGTTTTGTGGAATGTAGAGGCATACAGTGGAATGGTGTATAGTAGAATAGCGTATAGTGGAGAATGGAGTGTGATAAAATGTAATAGCATAGAGGGTGTAGCAAAGAGTGCAGTGGCATAGAATGGACCAATGTACAGTGGAGTAAGGCATATTACAGTTGCATATAGTAGAATAGCAAAGAGTGGAGTATGATAGATCGGAGTGGCAAAGAGAGTAATAGCATTTACTATAGTGGCATAAAGGGGAGTTGTGTGGAGTGGAGTGAAGTACTTGAAACAGACTTAGGGCCTCATTAAGACACTGGTAGTCACTAGACGGCCGGGGCCATGGTCGCGGTCAGACCAGCGCCAAAGTGGCGGTCCGACTGCGACATTGTTACCGTGACAGAGCTACCACGGTACAACCGACGACACCGCCAGGTGGTGGTTGTAATCTGCCAGGGCAGCGCTGCCCTGGGGATTAAGAGTCCCTATCCGCCAGCCTGTCCATGGTGGTTTACACTGCCATGGAAAGGCCGGCAGAATGGAGGACTCGGGGAGCCTGGGGGCCCCTGCACTGCCCATGCAGTTAGCATGGGCAGTGCAGGGGCCCCCATGCACAGCCGCGTCGTGCATTCCACTTCCCGAATTACGGGCAGTGGAATGTGCGACTGGTGCTACTACACCCAGCTGCACCGCCACATTGCAGCTGACTCAATTAGGAGTCCACTGCAATGTTAAGGCCCTGTTCACTGCAAGGCTGGCCGGTGGAAACTCTGTTTCTGTCTGCCAGACTTGCGGTGAACTCCTAATAGGGCCAGTGTGGTTCAGGCCGTACTGGCGGCCTGATGGCGGGAAAAGTTTGGCGGGAAAAGTTTGGCGGGCGGCAGAGTCCACTGATGCCAAGGGGACCAGTAGGTTGGAGGGCATGGGGAGTACCACGGGGGAGGCAACTACCCCTGGAGGTAGTGACTCCAACACCTCCTCCGATGGCAGCTCCCTGGTGGTGACAGACCCTACAGGGCCCACCCATTCTTTGCCATCTTCTGCCACCCCCATACCATGACCGCCCTCCCAGTAGCTCTCCACTAAGTTGCCCATGCCCGCTCACCCCCGAGGGTGGGTGTCTCCTTCGCCCCAGCACCTCTTCTCCTGACCCAGTCAGCCCTGCTGCCCTCACTATGGAGGCTATTGACCTCCTGAGATACATCTCTGTAGGTCAGACAACCATTGTGAATGGCATCCAGGGGCTGGCATCTGAGATGCAGAAATACAATACGTTCCTGGAAGTCATTCACCATGCAATGTCTGGCCTACAGAGATTGTTTCAGGCTCCCGCCTCTTCTTTGATGACAGCCGGTGTCCCTGGTATACACCCAACATACCAAAGCAGACACACCAACATCCACCTCCTCTACTGTGTCCACCCCCCTCCCACAACACAGAAACGTTCACACTCATCCACTCCACACACATCCACCAAACATGAGCATATTAAACAGGCACCTGCATCCAAGTCCAGCACACCTACACCTTGTACCACCACTCCTTCAACCTCCACTCCCAAACCTGTCTCCAAAACCCCTCCAGCCGCACCTAGAAAGCTTTTCCTCTCCTGTGTTCACCTGTTTGAATCCACTTGCTCACCCCGTCTTGTCCCTACACGTTCCCTTGGCCTCCACAAGCCCTCTCCTTCCTCTTCAAAGTCCTCCCCAGTCCACCCTACCTATTCCCATGCCCCTTCCCCTGGGAGGAAGAAGGCCTGTGTTGCCCCTGGTCCTTGTGCCACCCCCGGTCCAGGCCCACTCCTCTTTCTTCCAAGGGCAAGTCCAAACCCTCTCCATCTCCAGAACCTACGCCCAATACACCCCCTTCCAAACCTGAGTCTCCACCCCGCAGCCCCCTGCCCCTGTTTCCTTAGGTGCTTGCGCCCCATTGATGCCCCTTCTCAGTGGATGATTTTTTTCATCATGGGAGTCAAGTGTCAGATATATTTGCCCTTCCAGGACTTGAATATGGACTGGGCTGTGACCTTGTTTGGACATTTATTATTATTTCTTAAAAATAACTTTTAGTGCTCGACAGACCAGTTGGTGCTATATTGACCTATTGTGCAATGTTTCCCTGTGGGGGTGTGGTGTGCTCAGGTGTGTGCATTGGTGCAGGTATTTGTTGGCTTGTGTCTGGTAAGTACATTTTGTTAGGGTATGTATGGCTTGGGCTGGTGGAAGGGGTTGGGTGTGTGTTGCGGTGTGGGTGGGGTGGGTTTATGTGCAATTGTGCACTTTCCTTCCATGTGTGCTAGACTGCAGTACTTACCATCGTCGTCTTCGTCAGCAGTCAATGGCCTGGAGAAATATGGCAAGGAGAAGCACTGGCATTATTTCCAACTCTCACTCCATGTCACTGTTGGCGTGTTCTGTGTGTCTCCAGGGAGTGTTTCCCTTTATATGGGTCGTTTCTGCCAAGCTTTGCGTGGCAGTGGTTCCCGCCCCGGAACTGATGGAGGTGTGGTGTTTCATTATATCGTGGGCGGGTGGGGCCTTTCTACCAGGCTGAAGATGGCCTCCACCGTCATCAGCGGCTCTACCAAAATGGCGGTGAGTGGATGGGCCACTGGCTGTTTCCCATGTGCTTAATTATATGGCAGTCTGGACCGCCAGCCTGTTTGCGGTAGTTACCACGTCTGCCGGTGGTGCGGTCTTTCCCGCCAGTTTCATAATGACCACCATAGTCTTCATAAAGTGGTAATAGGTAGGGGGGAATATCAAACCTAATACCTGTTTCTGAAGGCATAACACAGAATACAGCCAAAGTGTACTTAAAACAACATGGCTGCCTTTAGCTTTTGCAAACAAACGCAGTCATTAGTCAATCACTTAATGACTTGTCATTGCTATGTAGAAATGCAGGGTGTAGAAAGCAAAGTCCAGTCCTTTCACTCCCAGGACAGAATCAGCAAGCCACGGACTAGCACAATAAAGCCTCAGAGAGAGGGAAGGTTGCAGTCCCTCCTACAGCATCCAGCTCTTCTTCCTGGCAGAATGTCCTCAGTCCATAAGGATTCTAACTCTTTGGTGTCAGAGGTCTAGTATTTAACCCCATTTCTGACTTTGAAGTAGGCAAACTTTAGTGCACAAAACCCTGCCTTTCCATGCCCTGGGCCCGGACACACTCTAGGGGGTTGGAGGCTGCTTTGTGTGAGGACAGGTACAGCCATATTGAGGTGCAAGTGTCAGTCCTCCCACCACTCCAGCTCAGTAAGACCCATTAGCCTGGATATGGGCCATCAGGATATGCAGGGCACAACTCATCTCCCTTTGTGTGACTGTCTAGAGTGAATACACAAACAGCCAAACTGTCATCCTGATCCATATGTATATTCCACAGACAGGCAGAGGCACAGAATGGTTAAGCAAGAAAATGCCCACTTTCCAAAAGTGGCATTTTCAAACTTACGATTCAAAAAACAACTTCACCAAAAGTTCACAACTTCACCTACTTTCAAATTGTGAGTTCAGAGACCCCAGGCTCCACATCTCTATCTGCTCCCAATGGGAAATTACACTTAAAAGATACTTCAAGCCAATCCCCATGTTACCCTATCAGAGAGATGGTCCTTTGCTATTATAAAAAACAAATTTAGCAGTATTTCACTATGAGGACACGTGACACACACCAGTACATGTCCTACCTATTAAATACACTGCACCCTAAACATGGAGCTTCCTGGGGCCTACCTTAGGGGTGACTTACATGTAGTAAAAGGGACCATTTGGGCATGGCAAGTGGGTGCACTTGCCAGGTCGAACTGGCAGTTTAAAACTGCACACACAGACAAAGCAATGGCAGGACTGAGACAAGTTTACAGGGCTACTCATGTAGCTGGCACAATCAGTGCTGCAGGCTGACTAGTAGCATTTGGCTTACAAGCCCTGGGCACAAAGGGTGCACTTCATTAGGGACTTACTGGTAATCAAATATACCAATCATGGATAAACCAATCACAAATAAATTTTAGACAGAAAGCATATGCACTTTAGCACTGTTTAGCAGTGGTAAAGTGTCCAGAGTAATAAAGCCAACAAAACCAGGTCAGAAAAAATAGGAGGTAAAAGGAAAAAAGTTGGAGATAACCCTGCAAAAAGGGCCGGGTCTACCAACTTTTTTAAGAAGGGCTACATGTTACCATGCTGGTGGGGAATATGGGCCTCATTAAGACCCTGGCAGCCGGCGGTAAGTGTACTGCAAGCGTATTATGAACATGGCGCATTAGCCACAGCCATACCGCTGCCCCTCCAACATACTGCCAGGCCTCAGCCTTGCAGTCATAATCCCCAACCGCCAGCCTCTCCATGGGGGTAAACACTGCCATGGAGAGGCTGGTGGTAAGGGGGAATTGGGATGCCCCTGGGGGCCCCTGCACTGCCCATGCACTTGGCATGGGCAGTGCAGGGGCCCCCAGACACAGCCCCATCACGATTTTCGGGCAGTGAAATGCGCGACGGGTGCTGCTGTACCCGCTGCACATCAACATTGCTGCCGGCTCTATTATGAGCTGGCGGCAATGTTGATGTGACGTTCCCGGTGGGCCAGCAGCCGGAAACGCTGTTTCTGTCCGCTGGCCCAGCAGAAAAGTCATAATAGGGAGCCACAAATACCACCAGAACTGGCCTTATAGTGGCGCCCGCAGCTTCGATGGGCTTTTTAAAAAACCTACTGCCTTATGGGGACTAACCTTTCCAAATATTTTTAAAATAATCTAATAACAGAAAATTGTCAAAACAAAATTCATGACACAAAATCCTTCTTCAAATTTTCAGAAATATTGTTATTTAATCACACACACAGACCCATCCTTGTGAGGACTTGAACAAGTGCTACTATCCTTGTGAGGACTTAGGGCCAGATTTAGGAAGCAGTTTGCATGTCGCAAACAGCTCATTTTTAACATGGTTATGAATCGCAAAATGGGTTTGCGAGTCACAATTAGGAAGGGGTGTCCCCTTCCTAATTGAGAGTTGAAGTGCAATGCAGGATTGCTTTGTGACCGCAAATGCGGTCGCAAATCAATCGCAATGTGCACCCTTTAGAAATGGGTGGTAACCCATTCGCAAAAGGGAAGGGGTCCCCATGGGACCACTTCACCATTGTGAAAGGCACTGAAAACATTTTTTCAGAACAATATTCATGAGGTGGGCCTTTGTGTCCCCCTTGCGATTCACAGATGGTGTCAGGGACACCATCCAACATTCCGAATTGGGACTCGCAAATTGCGAGTCGCTCTGACTCACAATTTGCGGGTCGCAATTCGGAATATTACTACATCTGGCCCTTAATCCATAATGACCAGTAGTGATTGATTACACTCGAAGACACATGTCTAAATAATATTTAGCAGCAATATACACAAATAACATCACAATCTTTCCCTATTTTAAATGAAAAACATGTTCTTGTGATACACAAAACATTAATTATGTTTATAAAATGTCAGAAAATAGTATGCATCATGATTAGAGAAAAACATGTATAACTGGATTTAACCCACTGCTTGGTGCTCCAACTTATAGGATAAAGGGAACTGAGTCATAAAGGAAATAACAGAGGGAATCAAGTAATGTGGTGAAGTGGAACCCATAGTTTGATTAGTTACTTGCATTTTTGCAGAAGTAGCTACTGGACCACATCCCCTTGGAATAGCATGTAATGTGATTGTCTACACAGGGATGGTGTGTGATAATACCCTCAGATGTTGTATGTGATCACTGCACAGGCATGGTAAGTGATAATGTCCACAGAGGTGCTATGTGATCACAGTAGCACCACAGTCTACACAGAGATGGTGTTAATAGTTGTGATGAAAGTATCCACTGAGGTAAAGTGGGAAGATAATTATATTCAAGCCGGCACAAAAATAGTGTATGACTATAGGCACCTTCAAGCCCTCACACAAATGGTGTGTGAATGTAATCATGTCTTAGTCGACACAAAGATATTGTTTGATTGCAGCGATGTTCAAGTTGCCACAGAGATAGTTTGTGGTAATGGAATGTTCAAGCCCCCACAGAGATAGTGTGTGAAGATTATTCTGTTCAAGTCCTTACTGAAATTGTATGTAAAGACAATGCACAAATCCTCACATAGACAGTGTGAAGATATTGATGTTCAAGTCCCAACAGAGATAGTGTGTGATTAGGGGCATGTTCAAGTCCACACAAAGATAATGTGTGATTATAGAAATGTTATACCCCTCAAAGAGATGATTGTGAAGTCAATCTTATTCACGTCCCCTCAAAATATAGGAGCATATTTACAAAAAGGTGACACATCATAGATGATGCACCACTTTTCTTGCACCCCTTTGTGCCTCCCTAACAACATCATGTGTGTGCCATATTTACAACATGGTGCACCATTGTGCATGTTAGGACACCAGCTTCAAAAATGTTGATTCTATTGTGGCACTTTGGTGGATTAGCACCTAAAATTATGGCGCTAATCCACCAAGGTCAAGGGAGGCCCAGTGAATACAATGGGAGCGTCACTTTAATGCCTGCCTAAGACAGGCATTAAAAATTATGTTAAAAATGGTTCCGTGAAATGTTGTAAATTTCACTGCGCCATTTTTGTAAACCGCCTTGGAAAGGCTGGTGGTATGGGGACTCGTAATCCCCAGGAAGAGGAAGGTCCTACAAGCAGTGTTGTCCTGGTGCATAAAAACCACCAGGACCGCGAGGCAACCTGGCGGTGTCGGTGGTCATAATGTGGCGGAGTCCCCACAAAGATAGTATCTGACTATAGTGATGAACAAGTTCACACAGAGATATTGTGTGGTTATAGGTATGTTCACGTCCCGACAGAGATAGTGTGTGATTATAGTATTGCTCAAGTCCCCACAGAGATACTGTGTGGTTATAGTGATGTTCAAATCCCCACAGAGATAGTCTGTGGTCATATTGATGTCCACGTCCCGCTGAGACTATCTGTGTAGATAATCACGTTCACGTTCAAGACCCACTGAGGTAGTGTGTAAAAATAATTATGTTCAAGTACAATCAGAAACAGTGGCCCTCATTCCAACCCTGGCGGTCATGGACCGCCAGGGTGGAGGGACACGGAAGCACCGGCAACAGGCTGGCGGTGCTTCCAGGGCCATTCTGACCGCGGCGGTAAAGCCGCGGTCAGAAAAGGGGATCCGGCGGTTTCCTGCCGGATTTCCCGCCGGATTTCCCGCCGGATTTCCCGCCGGATTTCCCCTGGCCCGGAGAATCCTCCATGGCGGCGCTGCTTGCAGCGCCGCCATGGGGATTCCGACCCCCTTCCCGCCAGCCTGTTTCTGGCGGTTTACACCGCCAGAAATAGGATGGCGGGAACGGGTGTCGTGGGGCCCCTGGGGGCCCCTGCACTGCCCATGCCACTGGCATGCCACTGGCATGGGCAGTGCAGGGGCCCCCTAACAGGGCCCCATAAAGATTTTCACTGTCTGCTTTGCAAACAGTGAAAATCGCGACGGGTGCAACTGCACCCGTCGCACCCCTGCAACTCCGCCGGCTCCATTCGGAGCCGGCTTCATTGTTGCAGGGTCTTTCCCGCTGGGCCGGCGGTCGCCCGCCGGCCCAGCGGGAAAGTCGAAATGACCCCCGCGGTCTTTTGACCGCAGAGCGGTCTTTCGACGGGGTTACTTTGGCGGGCGGCGTCCGCCGTCCGCCAAAGTCAGAATGACCCCCAGTGTGTCTATATTAGCATGTTCAACCCTCCAAATAGATAATGAGTGATTATTGTGGTGGTCAAATCCCAGGAGACATAGTTTTTGATTGTAGAGATGTTCAAGTCTTACGAAGACAGCATGTGAGGTTAACGATGTTCAATTACCCACAGAGATAGTGTATGATTATAGAAATATTCAAGTCCCCACAAAAATAGTGTGTAAAAATAATGTTCAAAACTCCAAACAGATTAAGTATGAAGATAAGGATGTTCAAGTGCAAACAGAGGTAGTATATGATTATAGGAGCATTCCAGTTCCAACAAAGGTGGTGTATTAAGGTAATCATGTGCAAGTCCCCACAAAGGTAGTGAGTGCGCTAGAGTGACATCAAAGTCCTTACAGGGATAGTGTGTGGCTATAAGGATGTTCAAGTCCCCACAGATTTAGGCCCTCATTACAACATTGGCGGTAAAAGCCGCTTACCGCCGTGCAGAAGACCGCCAACACACCACCGCGGAAAACCGCCACAGCTATTATGGCCCACATTTCGGAATCCGCCAAAATTCAGACACCCGCACAAGTCCGCCACACCAAAGGTCAGTGATAAACTGGCGAAAACAAAACCGACACCGTCACGCCAACAGAAATACGCCCACACTATCACGACACACAAATCCACGCGGCGGTCTTTCAACCGCGGTATTCTATTGGCGGTGCACACCACAGCGGTCAAAATACACACACATTTACAAAACACAGCCAAATTGGACAATTCAAAATACACACACCTGATACACACACACACACACACACACCACTCCCACACACCCATTACAATATAAAACACACACCTACATCACCCACAAACCCCTACGACAAACTTTCACGAACGAAGGCCAGAGACACACCACCAGCAGGAACAACAGCATCCACAGGCACACAACACTATCACCCACAGAACTTCCACGCACCTCACACAACACACCACTACATATCAGCACACTTATCACCACACAATCCACCCTAACCATCACCTACACCACCCCATGGCACGGCAAATTCTCAGAGGATGAGCTCAGGGTCATGGTGGAGGAAATCATCCGGGTAGAGCCACAGCTATTTGGATCACAGATGCAGCACACCTCCATTGCAAGGGAGATGGAGCTATGGCGAAGAATAGTCGACAAGGTCAACGCAGTGGGATAGCACCCAAGAAATCGGGAGGACATCAGGAAGTGGTGGAACGATCTATGGGGGAAGGTGCGTTCCGTGGTCTTAAGACACCACCAGGCAGTTCAGCGGACTGGCGGCGGACCCCCACCTCCTCACCCACAACTAACAACATGGGAGGAGCAGGTCTTGTCGATTCTGCATCCTGAGGGCCTCACAGGAGTAAGCGGAGGAATGGACTCTGGTAAGTCAAATCTTAACTATTACATCCCCCACCCTACCTGCATGCTATCACATACCCCACCCTCACCCCCAGCACCCCAACTCCTCACATATGTCCCAACATCACAAACCACCCATCCCAACTCCAAGCCCTGCATGCAACAACAGAGAATGGACACCCATCACTAGAGCATGCACACTGCACATACCCATACAACCCCCTAAACCACCATCACACAAGCTCCCACACAGGAATGCAAGCACTGGGGTACACGCTCACCCACCCATTGCACACCATGACGCATACAGATGTAATAACCATCCTTTTATTCCCCTGCAGGACCCCTACCCAACGTCACCGGACAGGATGGTCCACACATGTCCACACCACCAACAGAAGACGCCCACAGTAATGACAGCACCTCTGGCCAATTGGATCTAGATGACCAGCCCAGCCCGTCGGGGACCTCTGGACAGTCGGTTCCCCTCACACTGGCACAGGCCATCACAGACCATGCCCCCTCTGGAAACACCAGAACAGCACCCACCCAGCGGGCCCATACCTCCGTCCCCAGGATACGTCAATCAGCTGTGTGTCCACCACTACAGGGAACCCAGGCTAACCCACCACCCCAACAACAACAGGGACCTGGGGGCACTGGTAGTGGGCACACTGTCCAGGGGACGGAGGCCCAGGAACACAGGGGAGCTGGGAGGGCTGCTGTGCGACAGGGGGCGGACAGGCCAAGGGAACCCACTCTCCACGAGGCCCTCTCCTCCATCATGGGAGCCTACCACCACTCCCAGGAGACGATGGCAACGGTACTGGCCACGTTTCAGGAGACCCAGCGCCTGCAGGAGGAACAGTATATGGGCTTCAGGGAGGAACGCAGAACCATCAGCTTCACCCTGGGCACCATCGTAGGGATGCTGAAGGAACTCGTGAACACCAGGAGGAACACTGTGGCACTACAAGGGGCCCCTGACACTAGCATGGACGATGAACTGCCCACCACCTCCGCCGGTGCTAGTGGACAGGACGCCCGCCACAGGACCACCACACCAGCACCCCACCCCCTGCAGAGGGAGAACCACACCACAAACGGTCCCTGAGATCCAGGACAAAGACAGAGCATGATGCCAAGACCCCCACCAAGAAATTAGACCACCCTGATTGTCATCCTACTGTCCCACTTTGTCACCCTGTCCATACTTAAACTGCCCCAGCTCCACTTCCTATGCCCATTTGGGCAATGCACCTGTGAGACTAATAGACTGGACTCTGCCATGGACATTCCTACGCCATCACCCCTCACCATTTCCCTACCCCCTCCAATATTGAGCACTTAAATAAATACACTTAAAACACAAAACAATCTGCAGTCTGACTGTTATGTCAAAATATTGTATTAGCAATTACAGGGACAAAATGGTCTTTCAATTGTCATGTCAACATACCTATGTCACACAGCTCAAGTCCATGAGGAATCAAAGCAGATGTCACACAGTGGGACCCACATCTGTGAAATCGTAAGGGAAAGTGACAACTCAGTGACCATACACTGGGTGAAAACGACAGACAGTAGAGAGGTAGTAGTGTTTAAGTACATGTAGTAGGCAGGTCTGTACTCTTACCTGTGTTTCACTGGAAATATTGTTGGATCACTGAGTCCCTGTTCTTCATGTCTTCTTCCTCTGCTTCCTCGTCTTCACTATCCACAGGCTCCACAGCTGCAACAACACCGCCATCTGGACCATCCTCCTGCAGAAAAGGCACCTGTCGTCGCAATGCCAAGTTATAAAGCATACAGCAGGCCACGATGATCTGGCACACCTTCTTTGGTGAGTAGAATAGGGATCCACCTGTCATATGGAGGCACTGGTACCTGGCCTTCAGGAGGCCGAAGGTCTGCTCGATCACCCTCCTAGTTCGCCCATGGGCCTCATTGTAGCATTCCTCTGCCCTTGTCCTGGGATTCCTCACTGGGGTCAGTAGACATGACAGGTTGGGGTAACCAGAGTCACCTGCAAATGGCGAGGGAAAAGCATTAGACACACACTAACCTGTATGGTAAGCCCAGACCCAGACAACCATTCCCACTGTCTTGCTTCCAGGTGCTCACCTAATAGCCACACACGGTGCCTCTGGAGTTGACCCATCACATAAGGGATGCTGCTATTCCGCAGGATGTAGGCGTCATGCACTGAGCCAGGGAACTTGGCATTCACATGGGAGATGTACTGGTCTGCCAAACATACCATCTGTACATTCATAGAATGATAACTCTTTCGGTTGCTGTACACTTGTTCACTCCTGTGGGGGGGGGACCAAAGCCACATGTGTCCCATCAATGGCACCTATAATGTTGGGGATATGTCCAAGGGCATAGAAATCACCTTTCACTGTAGGCAAATCTTCCACCTGAGGGAACACGATGTAGCTCCGCATGTGTTTCAGAAGGGCAGACAACACTCTGGACAATACGTTAGAAAACATAGACTGGGACATCCCTGATGCTATGGCCACTGTTGTTTGAAATGACCCACTTGCTAGGAAATGGAGCACTGACAGCACCTGCACTTGAAGGGGGATTCCTGTGGGATGGCGGATTGCTGACATCAGGTCTGGCTCCAACTGGGTACACAGTTCCTGGATTGTGGCACGGTCAAGCCTGTATGTGATTATGACATGTCGCTCCTCCATTGTCGACAGGTCCACCGACGGTCGGTACACCGGAGGATGCCGCCATCGCCTCACATGTCCCAGCGGACGGTGCCTATTAAGGACAACAGTGAGCACTGAGTCAAACAACTCAGAGGTACGTACCCACAGTTTACACAGCACACCAATCATACACAAATGGAGGCCTGTATGTGTGTTGAGTCTAGGCCTAGGTATGTGTGACGCAGTTGGAAAAGAAGTCATGTGGGCGCCTGAAATGGCGGCTGCCTGATCTCTAAAGTGGGACAATAGGATGTGAGGTAACTGCTCTGGCGTTGTACACCGTCGCAGTAGGCGGTCGAAGACCGCGGCGCAATGCTGCATTGGTTAACATTGGACCCTATGGGTCCCAGGAGCCAATGACAATGTGCGCCGGCGGTGACGGTACGCACCGCCGCGGATGTGACCGCCATTTTCTATCTGTTCAATCACTCGATACCTGATCTTCGACAGGAGAGGACCTACACTGCTAGTGCTGCTGTGACCTCGGTCTGGAAGAGACAATGGCTCGAGTGTCTGGGGAAAGGGCCCCTGCCTTCACATCGGAGGAGTTGGAGAAGCTTGTGGATGGGGTCCTCCCCCAGTACATGCTACTCTACGGTCCTCCAGACAAACAGGTAAATACACTGTGAGCTTGCTGTATGGGCTATGACTGTGTGGAGTAGGGTGGATGAAAGATGGGGGGGGAGATTGAGGCGTGCTTGAAACGACGGTGAGTGCATGTGCATCATGGCAAGGGTAGGGATGGGGGCCACTCACTTTGACTGTGCAGTTGGTAATAACTACTCTTTTTCCCCTGTACATTTCATGTAGGTCAGCGCCCACCAGAAAAAAGATATTTGGCATGCCATCTCCAAGGACGTACGGACCCTGAGGGTCTACCACAGACGGAGCACCCACTGCGGTAAAAGATGGGAGGACATTCACCTCTGGAGCAAGAAGACGGCAGAGGCTCAGCTGGGGATGGCCTCCCAACGTGGGAGGGGTGCCACCATGACCCCCCTGATGTTACAGATCCTGGCGGTGGCGTAAACGGAGTTGGATTGGCGCTTGAGGGCATCCAGCAGACACAAGGGGGTGAGTACACTCTCATTCTGCTGACTTTGCGCGCAGTGGAGTTGTCTGTTTTGGGGAGGTGGGCTGTGGGTTTCCCTAGGCCAGGGCGATTTCCGTAGGCAAGGCCCCTCCATAAGGCAGGCCATGTGGCACCCCAGCCCGCCTCTGTAGAGTGCCAAGTACACCTAGTCATGCCCCTGTGTCATCTATGTGTGCAGATATCGTCCAGAGCCTTGTAGGCCATTTCCCAGGAATTGAACAGTGGAGCCCAAGAGCGTGGCATACTACAGGGGGCTTCTGTGTCTGTCGTGTCCGCCATCGGTAGCGGTAATGCATGCACTCAACATGTCTCTCTTCTGTCTTCCCCCCCTTTTTGTGGTCTCCCTGTTCTTGTGTGCATTAGCATCATCAAGCGGAGGAGCAGTGGCACCGGAGCAGGAGGGAGCTGCATCCCACATGGCCCTGGAGGGCGACACTAAGGAGTCTGAATTCCCAAGTGGGACGGACGGTGAGGGGAGCTCCACGTGGGGACAGGAGCTGAGACCAGCGACACAGAACCGTCCTCTGATGGGAGCTCCCTTGTGGTGGCGGCAACATCGGTGCCCCCCGCATCTACAGGTACAGCCGTCACCCCCCCTACCAGCACCGCCCTCCCAGCAGCCCCTCAGGCTTTGCCCCGTGTCCGCTCAACCGGGAGGGTGGGCATCACCTTCGCCCCAGGCACCTCAGGCCCTGCCCCAGTCACCCCTGCTGCCCTCAGTGAGGTGGCCTTTGACCTCCTCAGGTCCCTCACTGTTGGGCAGTCTACCATTTTGAATGCCATCCAGGGTGTAGAGAGGCAGTTGCAACAAACTAATGCATTCCTGGAGGACATTCATTCTGGTCAGACGGCCCTTCACCGAGCCTTTCAGACTCTGGCCTCAGCACTGATGGCAGCCATTGTCCCCGTCTTTAGCCTCCCCCTCAAACTTCCTCCACCCAGACCCAATCCCCTGTACCTCAGCCCATCCCAAGCACACCTACAGACCAACATGCACTCACGTCAACAACCAAGGGTAGTTCAGGCAAACATAAGCACCACACATCCCACATGCATTCACGCAAGCATCCCACACATGCAGACACACCAACATCCACTGCCTCAACTGTGTCCCCCTCCTGCTCGTCTCCGTCCTCCCTCCCAGTGACGTCTACACTCACACCTGCATGCACTACCTCTACAGCCACTACGTCCCTCTCCAGCACACCCACCACAACACCCCGCTCACGTGCAGTCACTACCCCCACTACCATTCACACGTCCCCTGTGTCCTCTCCCAGTGTGTCTGTGACGCCCCCTCCCAAGATACACAAACGCAGGCACACACCCACCCAACAGCCATCCACCTCACAACAGCCTCCATTGCATGCACCTTCACCCAAAGTCACCAAACGTACACCTCCTACAACCACCACCTCTTCCTCCACTCCCATACCCCCTCCAGCTACCCGTCCCAGTGCATCCAAAAAACTTTTCCTGTCCACCCTTGACCTCTTTCCCACACCTCCCCCACCCAGTCCATCTCATAGGTCCAGAACTATCACCTCAGCCACAACATCTCTGGGACCAGTGGTGCCTGTAGTCACATGAATCTGGAGTGCACTGGCCACCAGGGCAGCCAGTGTGGCACGGAGCCACAGCACAGACAGTTCCCCACCTGTGAAGCATCAGAAGTTGGCCAGTGCCCGGTGGGAGAGGGGGAAGACTCCAGCCACCAAAGCCGCTCCCAGGGGTCCCGGTGGGAGTGTGGAGTCAGCTGTGACACCTTCCAAGGTGGGGAAGGGCCACAAGAAACCTGGCAAGTCTGGGAAGAGCAGCACGGCGGAGAAGACCGCCATCATCCCGCTGCCCAGGAGGCCACCGCCAGCACCAGCCCTGCTGCCCAGGATGCCACCACCAGCACCAGCCCTGCTGCCCAGGATGCCACCGTAAGCACCAGCCCAGCTACCCAGGAGGCCACCGCCAGCACCAGCCCTGCTGCCCAGGAGGCCACCGCCAGCACCAGCCCTGCTGCCCAGGAGCTGCCCAGGAGGCCAGCACCAGCCCAGCTGCCCAGGAGGCCCCCACCAGCAAAAGCCCCATTGGGCCATGAAGGACCACCAGCAAAAGCCCTGTTGGGCCATGAAGGACCACCAGCAAAAGCCCTGTTGGGCCATGAAGGACCGCAAGCAAAAGCCCCGTTGGGCCATGAAGGACCACCAGCAAAAGCCCCGTTGGGCCATGAAGGACTGCCAGCAAAAGCTCAGTTGGGCCATGAAGGACCACCAGCAAAAGCCCCGTTGGGACATGAAGGACCGCAAGCAAAAGCCCCGTTGGGCCATGAAGGACCACCAGCAAAAGCCCCATTGGGCCATGAAGGACCGCCAGCAAAAGCTCCGTTGGGCCATGAAGGACCGCCAGCAGCTGAGACCCTGCAATGGAGACCGCCATCTCAAGCACCGCTGAGCAGGGCACCGCCGTCTCAAGCACCGCTGCACAGGGCACTGCCATCTCAAGCACCGCTGAACAGGGCACCGCCATCTCAAGCACCGCTGAGCAGGGCACCGCCGTCTCAAGCACCGCTGCACAGGGCACCGCCGTCTCAAGCACCGCTGCACAGGGCACCGCCGTCTGAAGCACCGCTGCACAGGGCACCGTCATATCAAGCACCACTGGCCCATGAGCGGCAAGGGCACTGACGCAACTGAGTCCGTCACGGGGTGAATGATGCACTCTGTGCACCATGCCCCCTCCAAAACCAGTGGAGGGATACATCCACTCCCTCTGTCCTTAGCAGGATGAAGCACTCTGGGCACCATGCCCCCTCCAGAACCAGCAGAGAGATACATACACTCCCTCTGTCCTTAGTAGGATGAAGCACTCTGGGCACCATGCCCCCTCCAGAACCATTGGAGACTGTTATCCACTTGAGAGACTGTGGCTTTGCACTCCCCAGGATTGAACAGTGGGCAACCCACCCACTTGTTAGACTTGAGAGACTGTATATTTGCACTCCCCAGGAAATGGCAGTGGGCAAACCACCCACTGTAGAGACTTGAGAGACTGTGGCTTTGCACTCCCCTGGATATGGCAGTGGGCAAACCACTCAATCTAGAGTCTTGAGAGACTGTGGCTTTGCACTCCCCAGGATTGAACAGTGGGCAACCCACCCACTGTAGAGACTTGAGAGACTGTGGCTTTGCACTCCCCTGGATATGGCAGTGGGCAAACCACTCACTGTAGAGTCTTGAGAGACTGTGGCTTTGCACTCCCCAGGATTGAACAGTGGGCAACCCACCCACTGTAGAGACTTGAGAGACTGTGGCTTTTCACTCCCCAGGATATGGCAGTGGGCAAACCACCCACTGTAGAGACTTGAGATACTCTTTCTTTGCACTCCCCAGGATTGAACAGTGAGCAACCCACCCACTGTAGAGACTTGAGAGACTGTGGCTTTGCACTCCCCAGGATTGAACAGTGGGCAGCCCACCCACTGTAGAGACATGAGAGACTGTGGCTTTGCACTCCCCAGGATTGAACAGTGGGCATGTGGCCCCCTAGTGGATTTGTCGTCGTGCACTCAAGCGGCTGAAGTGCCCCCCTTTCCCTCCCCCTGAGGTGCCTGTTTTGTTGCTGTCTGATGCCCCTGTAGTGTTCTCTCCGTCATGGTCAGGGATCTTGTGTGGGCCTCGCCCATACCGTGTGGTCCCGGTGTTCCACTGACTTTCTTAGAATACTACCTGGACTACTATGCTTGGTATTTATTATGTACATGGTGTATATATCTATTTCTGCCTACTTGCTTTTAATATATTACAATGGTTACACTCATTTTCTATTGTCTTTGCATTCTTCCGGGGGGTTTGGGGGGTGTAACTGTGATGTATTGATACGCATTAGTGTGTGTGTGTTGTAGTGGGTGAGGGTGTGGGTGGGGGTGTTGCATGTGTGTGTCCCTGTTTTTTCCCTCCCCCCTTCCCTGTGTCGTAGATGCAGTACTCACTGTGGTCTTCGCCGCCGGCGTTCGTGCTCCTGGTAGAGGAGCAAGAAGATGAGGGCTGGAAAAATGTGAAGCTCTGGTTCCATGGCATCCTCGTTTCTCGTGGAGTGTGTAGAGGTGAGCGTTTTTCCTTCGTGATTCCTGTTTCCGGCGTGTTTTTATCTGCGGTGAATCCGCCCCGGAAAAGGTGGTGGATTGGCCTGTCATAATAGTGTGGACAGTACATTGTCTCCCGCCTGTCTATTGGCAGTGACCGCCGCGCTGTTTGTTTGTACCGCTGTGGCGGTCAGAGTGTTAAAGTGGCTGTCTTTGTTGGCGGTTTCCACCACGGTCGTGATTCCAAATTTTTTACCGCCGGCCTGTTGGCGGTCTTACCGCTGCTTTAACACCGACCGCCAGGGTTGTAATGACCACTATAGTGTGTTTTTAGGATGTTCAAGTCCCCACAGGGAGAGTGTGTGATTATTGTGATGTTGAACTTCCACAGGGATAGTCTATGGTGATAGGGATGTTCAAGTCCCCACACATATAGCATGTGATTATGGGAATGCTAAAGTCCCTACTAAAAATGTGTGTGTAGGTATTCATGTTCAGGCCTCCACAAAGATAGTGTGCATTTATAGCAACTGTCAAGTCCCAACAGAGATAGTGGGATAATGTATGCTTATAGGGACACAGATAGTGTGTGAAAATAATCATGTTCAAGTTCCTCTGAGACAGTGTCCAAAGATAACAGGCCAGATTCACAAACTCCATATTGTTCAAAAAGCAATTCATAAACCTATAATTGCAAATATTCGCTGCTGCCTCTCCTATCTTTTCTATCGGGAGATCTTCACACTTGTAAGTGTACTACTTAGTATTGAATGTGGGAGGACCCTTGGGAGCACCTAAAAAAAAGTAATACTGACTACTAAATGAGACTAGTTTAGAGAGGAATGAGGAAGGGGTTTAGGCAGTACTAAGGAGCAGTTTAGGGAGAAACAGATACCTACCCACAAAAGAGTAAACCTACTGTTCTTCACGGGCTGCACTTCTAAAGTTGCTAAAAGCCAAAAAGGATCAAAACAGTAATATGTGTAATCCAGCTCAGAACTGTAGTAGGTCCATCACCACGTGTGGCGAACCGCTGGTACTGCAACACTCTTTCATAGAAAATAGTGATGTTGGATACGTAAAATAGAATCCCATAGGATATGTCAAAATAAATTAATCTATTTTGTCTTTTTAAAAAATATATCAAAACTAGGAGCCCTGGTGTCCAAACACTATTACCTTGTGGCTCGACTCCAAAAGCCTGTCGCTGGCTAGCCCCCAGTGAGGACATGGGGGAGATGGGTCCCAGAGCACTGTAAGAGAACTGTTTCTACCAGGAATGGCACTTCTCTCTACCATGCACAGGTTGCTCTGGGCTGCATATACAAGTCATTAAAGGGGGCTACAAGCCTCTCCTGATGCTTAACTGTACATGCTTGAGATCCTTATATGTTCCAAAAGCATATTCAGACTGGTGGCCGGCCATGAGGGAGTCAAACTTTTGGATTCTTGGGCCCATATTTATACTCTGTTTGCACCGGATTTGCATAATTTAGTTTGATGCAAATTCGTCGCAAACTTAACTCCATATTTATACTTTGGCGCTAGACCCGTCTAGCGCCAAAGTTATGGAGTGCGTGTCATTTTTTGTAAGTGAAAACTACCTTGCGCTAATGACATGCAAGGTAGGCATTTCTGTGCAAAAAATGAGTCTAAGGCATGTGCACCTTATTTATCCTCCAGCGTCAAAATGACGCACAGGAGGAGCTGGGCCTTAAAACATGGTGCCAAGCCGGATTTGCACTGTTTTTTAATGCTTGGGTCAGGGCAGGCATTAGGGGACCTGTGCGCTCATTTTCATGGTGGGAGACCATGGAAGGAGTCCAGAGGTGTCCTTACCTGCACCCAGGGACACCCCCTGCCACCCTCGCCCACCCCTGGAGGACACCCATGGATGGGGGGACCCATCTATGGTGAGTGCTGGTAAGTATTTCTTTTTTTTTTTAAAGTGGCATGGGGGGGCTAACTTGGGCCCCCCCACATGCTACTGTGCCAATGGACATGCCCAGGGGACAGAAGTCCCCTGGGCATGGCCATTGGGCAGGGGGCATGACTCCGGTCTTTGCTAAGACAGGAGTCATTTCCTTGTTGGTTGAGCATCAAAAAATGGCACTAGTCAGGTTAGAGCCAATATTTTTGACTCCAATCTGACTTGCACCATTCTTTGGCGCACAACCCCAGTCTTCCCTTTGCCTCCGCTGCCTGGTTGCTATCATTTATTTTGACGCTAACCAGGCCACAGCGCCGGCTACTGTCATTCCGTAAATCAGGTGCCCGGCTGGCGCGCTGGAATGGCGTTAGCCGGAGTTAAACGTTTTGACGCAAATCTGCGCTAGCGCTGATTTGCATCAAAAAATATAAATATGGGCCTTGGAGATTTATTTCAAGAGGGGTAACTCATCTCATGTGACCTTCTCATTAAACAGTCGGGCCAGCCAGCAGTAATTTCGTAGTACACAGAAGCCTTCTAGCATGAATAGAATAGCTGTGAGGAGTGACAACCTTGAAAATGGTGACTCATCCCCAATACAAACACTTTACACAATGGGTACGGGGCAAGGGTTCATCTCCTCGCTTGCCAAAGCCATCTCATACAACATCACTTAGGCAGATGGTGGAAAAAAATTTCGGCCATCCACTAACCGACAAAGGGGATGAAGATATCCTATGCTTAAAGGTACACTGCATCTGCAGCCCCCAGGCCTTGGAGAGCCCAACTACTACTCCAGTAACATTCAACAGGCAGCCCTCCTACTTGTCCAGCCTGTGGTTTTCCCGAACCCACACCCCCCAGACCCAGCCTGTAGCATTTAAGTGCCCCTGGGGTCTTCTCATACAAAAGCATTGGGAGCCTGATGCTCTGTTTGCACCCCGCTTTCGGCCACCCCTGTGCAGCTGAGGGTGTTTGTTTGGTACTTACTTGTGGCCCCCCCGGTGCTCCTCTAAAACCCCAGGTCTGCCCTCCGAAGACACAGGTACTTACCTGCCAGCAGATCTGAAACCGAGTGCCCCCAGACTCTAGAGGAGCCCATGTTAAATTTGCCTCATATTTGACATCTGCACCCTGCTGGCCCTGTGTTTTTGGTGGTGGGTGTTTGGGGTTAACTTGAACGCCTACCTGTAGACTACCTAACCCCTGGAGACTGGAACTGGAAGTCAAGTACTTACCTGTACATCGTACTAACTTTTCTCCCGCCCCCAAGGAACTGTTTCTTAAAATTGCAGTGTCAACTTTTAAATATTGCCATTTATTCCTAAACTGTACAATTTACCGATTCCAAACAAAGTCATATTGATTCATATGTGAAATACGTATTTAATAATGTACAAACCTGCAACTTGAATCTTGCAGTTCTAGAAATAAATTAAGAAAATATATTTTTCCTGTATAAAAAAACAATGGTCTGGAGTTGAGTCATTGAGTGTGTGCTTTTTCCATTGTCTCTGTGTGTACAACAAATGCTTTGCACTACCCTCTGATAAACGTAACTGCTCAACCACACTACAACAAAAGAGAGCATTAATATTATCTACTTTAACCTCCGTTAAGCCTCTGGGGAACCCCTGGACTCTGTGTACACTACGGGCCCCATTATGAGTCTGGCGGTCTACTGAGCACCAGACTCGCGGTGGCGGTGCCACCGCAAAAGGACTGCCGATGAGGACCGCCATATTACGACCGTGCGGGAGCCGCCACGGTCAGACTGCCAACACCACCTGGCTGATGGCAGCCGGCAGCCTGGCGGTTGTAATATGCCAGGGCAGCGCTGAAAGCAGCGTTACTCTGGGGATTATCAGTCCCCTTAATGCCAGCCTTTCCATTGTTACACCATGGAAAAGCTGGTGGAATTGGGGCATTGGGGGCCACTGAGGGCCCCTGCACTACCCGTGCACTTGTCATGGGCAGTGCAGGGGACCCTATGCACAGCCCCGTCGTGCATCCACTTCCCGAATTACATGCAGTGGGATGCGCGACGGGTGCTGCTGCACTGCCACATTGCCGCTGGTTCGATTACAAGCCAGCTGCAATGTGAAGGTCCTGTTCACCACTGTTTCCACTAGCTGGCCCTACGGTGAACGCGTAATAGGGCCGGCGGTGTTCTGCCTGCACTGGTGGGCAGGTAGCGGGACGAGTTTGGTGGGTGGCTGAGGCAGCCCGCAAAACTCATAACGAGGGCCTATATCTCATTTTGATATAGTATATACAGAGCCAGCTTCCTACAAGTGTGTTGCAGTATCAGTTGTTGGCCAAGTGTGGTGCTGGTCTTACTACTCCTCTCTTTAGCTGTAATAACTTACAGTTGTAAATTTAACTCCAGAAATCCAATCGCAAAACATTAGTATTAACCACTACAAACATACAGTGGTAAGCCATTTGTAAACCAGAAGAGGTCCCCTTTGTGAATGTTGAGAAACGTTTTTTGAGACTAGATATTTCATTTTGTATTTGACACATCTCAAATTCTTTCAAAGAAAATGAGTTTCATGTAAAAAAATGATTGCATTATTTAAAAGCAATTACCAGGCCACCATCTCTGTGATGGCAATGATTCATAGTGGGTTGCAATTTGCAACATACCATATTAGTACCCATGAGGTAGGTCGATTTGTGACCTACAGAGAAACTGTTTTTTGCAAACTGGCCTACTAGTACAAAGATCAGTTTGCAAAAACAGAATGGAATGGAATGGAAAAGTTGGCACACAATATGCAATGACTCATTCTTAACACATTTGGACATGAGGGCCAGATGTATGATGCAGTGATTGCAAAATACTGGTCATATTTTGCTATGAAACCATGGCCTACACCTAAAAAAGATTATTAACACTTTCAAATGCCTTACCTCTGCATGTTTGTAGTCGGTAAAGATTGATGTTTGGTTGCAAAACATTAATACGCACATCTGTGAATCAGTATTTGGAAGGGATGATCCGCATTTTGGTCACAAACTCATATTGCAATTGTGATACATGTTACCAAATCACAATTTGTGGTTTGTACATACTAAAAGCACTTGTGGTTACAAATGGCCCAATTCTTTAAATAGGGCCAATTTTGCACCTGAGAAAAGGCTTGGGGGCATATTTATACTCTGTTTGCACCAAATGTGCGTAAAAATTTTTTAGGCACAATCGGCGCAAACCATGCACCATATTTAAACTTTGATGCCCGCAAACGCCAAAATCCTTGCTTGTGCGTCATTTTCTGGATGCGGGAAACCGCCTTGCATTAATGACATGCAACGTAGGCGTTCCCGTCCAAAAAATGACTTAAAAACCTGTGCGCCTTATTTATGCTACCGTGCAAAAATGACGCACGGCCGGGAGGTGGAGTCGGAAAATTACGCACAACCCGAATTGCATAAAAAATAACGCCTGGGTCAGGGCAGGCTTTAAAATGGGGCAAACACACCTGTATTAAATGAAACCGCACAGAAGCAACAGCAGAGCTCCAAAAGGAAGACATGGAGGTGCTTTTCATCCAGCATGCACGCAGACGCAGACGCAGAGCACAGGAACAACAACAGCAGCTTCCACAACACCAGCAGGGACCCAGAAGGCAACGCAGAATGGACTCCGCCAACAAGACATCATTCAGAGGTACAGGCTGAACTGGCAAGCCATTCAGCAGCTGCTGCGCAACATTGAGCCACAGTTGGCACCCAGCTTGCAGACACCCGGCACCATTCCAACAGAAACCAAGCTCCTAGCTGTACTACACATGTTGGCAAGTTGCTCCTTTCAAACCACTGGCGCCCTCGTTGCTGGGATCTCACATCCATCATTCTCCACCTTCCTACCCAAGGTACTGGATGCCATCATCGCACTCACACCCTGCCACATCTGCTTCCCCAACACACAGCAGAAGCAGCAGGAGACACAACAGGGGTTTTACCAAATTAATGGCTTCCCACACGTCCTTGGTGCCATTGACTGCACACATGTACGCATTGTGCCACCTGCTGCAACCGAATATCTATACCCCAACAGGAAGCACACACACTCCATCAATGTGCAGGCCATTGTCGTTCACTGGGGATTGATCACCAACATCGTGGCAAAGTATCCTGGGAGTGTACATGATTCATTCATCTTCCGTCACTGCACCATCAATCAACACTTCCAGGATGGATGACATGGAAATGGACTACTTGTTGGTAAGTACAGAAACCTACCTATATACACACAGCACAGCAACCCTCTAGGACACACAACACATACACCACGACATCTACATGTGGACAGGACCACACTGAGGTTGTGACACCGCTAGGCATGTTTGATATCTTCACCCAATGGGAGACACACCTAGGGACAAATGACCGTTCCAAATAACAACTGATGCCACTCCACAGACAGAAGGGAACAATTTAAAAACCACACAATGACAAACATATGGCCCCAACTGGCAGTACATCTGGGAAGATTAAACTTTCAATATCACATCAATAACACTCAATCCAACACCCTTCAAATCAATACGTACTGTGTAAGGGGTGTGTAATGTTTTTTGCTGCAGGTCAAACACCATGATGCACATAGCATGATGATGAGTACAATGAAGGTCACGTGCAATCATTGAGGCTGTTCCAATATCTCACATCACTCCTGCTCTCACATTGCCCACTACCAAGAAGCAAGTGGACTGTGCGAAGAACACATCTTGATGGGACAATATTGAAAGTGTACATCCCTACACATACGCATTACGACAAATTAACACACATGCAACAATGTACTGCCATACGGACCTTCTGAAACTCTAAATGACAACCTCACAACCAAGTTAGCCATCGGAACCTGAACATGTTCAGTAGTATAGGAACACGTAACAACCTGAGTCGACTTGGCAAAAGCAGAGAAATAGGTCTGCAGTGAACTTGTCAAACATGTGAAACTAGTGTATAGTCAATTGTTAACACGTCAGTGCTTACAACGTACTGAGATGTTTTGCACAATGTCACCTTGCAAAATCTAAGGGTCTCACTGATGCTTCAATTAATCTATTGCATATGTCAAATTGTATGGGATGTCCAGGGTACATAGATGCAACCGTGTTACCACCACTGTCAAATTGATTCTGTGTATGCAACTATCATCTCACCCCCAGTTAAGACACAGGGACACCTGTATTACAAGTCACAATGCAAGGGAGTACACACTCTACTGCAACTCTCCAAAAATACTGCTGACATCCGGTCAACAGCCAAACACCCATTCAGATAAGGAAACAACCCAATGCTGATGGTACATCCTAGAAGCCTAGCAATCAACACAATAACACAAACACCAATGAGTCACAGACAACACAAGAGAACTACTGCCATGCAAGATGACATTTATGGGGCAAGCTACATCAACATGTTCTCACTCATTTTCTCTTTCAGCTGATCAGGAGTATGGGATCCAGCCATGGATTATGACACCATTTGGCAACCCAAGCACTGCAGCAGACCGTGCATATAATGATGCATATAGGAGGACACACACCATAGTCGAGAGGACCTTTGTCATCGTGCAATCAAGATTCAGGTGCCTCAACATCACCGGAGGCAGACTCCTATACTCACCAGAAATTGTGTGCTAAATAATTTTGACCTGTGCCATCCTGCACAACATATGTGTAAGAAGGAGCATTCCCTTATATGAACCCGACCCACAAATGCCTGAAGAGGAGGAAGACGAGGATGCTGGCCATCAACATGAGGGGGACCATCCAAACACAGCTGCAGGATTGCGTTGGAGACAACAGATTGCACAAAATTTCTTTTGGCCCTATTCACCCATCACCACTGTCTTACCATATGTAAATAAACACCTATACTAATCACCATATCATGGTCTGGAAAATCATTTTTGCATAACATTATCTATGACTATCAGCTTCAGAGTGTAGCCTCATGGAGCATTGCTGAAATACTGATTAGAACACAGAACATTGCTATACTAGTTAGATGTGTATGAATGTACAGCCACATTCACTCACACTGTGAATGACATATATCCTGTACATGTCATATTTGAAGGGCAATAGCGGAGGACCACATGTTTTTCACACATACATGTTGCCAACAAGGTTCATTTCAGCATATGGCATACAACTAAGACACCAGCAGTCAATAATGGATAAAAATGCATCCTACATGAGACAATGGATGTGCTATTGCATTAGTAACAGGAATGTATGACCAGACCCTTGACAGCAGGAACTGTTACATCACCTATCTTTGCAAGGACAATGTGTGACTAAATTTCCATATAAGCAGCAAAGTCATAGCACAAGTGCCCCAGGTATAACAAACATTGCTCACATGACATCCCCTGCACATGTCAGCCCATGTCCTAAGTCCTGACACACCCATATTGCCTGTCTCACCCCACCCGTCTTCAGAGGTCCCTGGAATGGTAATATGTGTACCCAGATAATCCTTCCTCTACACACTTCCAGACTCACAATCTAAATCCAGTGTGCTTCCCCCTTGAGTATGGTATGCCATAGTAATTGTACTTCTGTCTGCATGGACGTCACGCTAAATAATGCACTGGCTTGTAGTTTCTAAGACCTGTTATCACTTGTACAGTGATTCCCAAGTGAAAGGTGCTGTTGGCCCTTTGAACTTGAATCTCACATACAAAACTTGTGAGAGACTGATGCTGCACACACCTGGAGGCACCTCCATGGAGACCAGCCATTTGAACATGCACTGCCCTTGCAGATGCTTGGAACAGCATAGAAGTTGCCACTTTATCTATAATACTGTTATGTCTTGCCGTTTAACTCAGCTGTGTAACACAGGCCTTGGGTTGATGTCTTACCTTCCAAAACACAAGACAAACACAGTTTTCCATTTCAATTGTCTTGTTCCTCCTTTGACCACTCTCAGTCTGACCACTGTGTATTTACCTTGTGAACTGTCTGGATCCTGATTTACCCTGCATCCTGTTAGCCTGACTGGCTCCTGTCTTTGCGTTACCCTAAAGGTTCCTTGTGGCTACCTTTGTATCATAGTTGCTTTCCCAACCCTCATATTCCTCCTGGGGTATTGTGTCAGGTGGGTCTACAATGCATACCCAAATACATTGTACAGCATAATCAGTTTATTTATCGTACCATGGGTGGGATCTTGTCTCCAAATACCCGAATCATGGCCTATCACTTGTCTGGGTCTCATGTATGCATGAGTGACACATTTTGACAGTGTACCATGGCTGTATGCAGGGATTGGGTATGGTGCCTCCAGCAGAACCAACGTCAGAGAATGTGCATGAAATGTCTACACATGTTAGGACACTGACAGTCCACATGCTGATTCACATTGCTCCCAACATATTGATGGGGCGTGCATGGTGAATGGCTGTGAGATTAATCAGCACAGAGGCAATTATGTTCCCAGATGCAGTGGGAATTTTAGAGGCCAAAATGTGTACAAATATTGTGTCATGACACCTGCTGGTACAATAATCCTGAGATATTATCTGTATTAGCACATCAAGGTTGCCCTGTTGACAGTCTCATAACATGTCTGCCATGACAGGGTTGGACCATCCCCATGTGTGTTCTCAAATCCTCATTGGCTTTACTTCTATAGATCTGCGAAGGATACTTTGTAAATACAGGAAATGGTGCCACAGACTCATGACTAGACCTGCACGTAACTGTGACAACATAGATCCCAATAATTATACAGGCAAAACATTGGCCCACACACATGAACCAAACACCTCTGTGCATTTGACCACTGGAAATATGTGAACATGTGCTGCTTGGTCTTCTGGCCCTCCACTCCCACAGGAGAGACATGACCTCAACGGTGGCATAACATTACAAATGTGGCTTATCTTTGCTTCTCCGTGTCACAAACACGGGACCCACATAGTATGTACCCGTGCCTGACTCATGGTGGGTTAACAAACAAGTGCCTAGAAAGTAGTATCCTACATTCCAGGAAATGTGATGGCCAAGTTTTGGACCATTGACATGAACAACCGTCTGCTATCTATCCAGTGCATGCTTTGTCATTTGTGGTGTTTATGTTACAAAAAAACTAGAAAGTGCACACAGGAGTTGTTGCTACAAGTATGACTAACACATGTCCTCTCTCATTTCAACACTGACTTGCATCTGAGGGTTGGACACAATGACTCCACATGCACACAAGCATATTTGCTACAATGCATCTTGTGATGGTCACACAGTTGGTCAACAACAATAGTAGTAGCCAAATCACACACATTGACCCATAGGCATTGAGTTATTGTACTTATGTGCGTCGCCTTGCTATCCTCCCTTGATGCCAAACATGCCCAAATTGGGTAACACATATTTGTAGCTCACACATTTGGCCATCTATTGCGTCAGTGAAGAGTGAAAATCCTGTACACCAAGTAGCGGATCATGGTCCGCAGTAGTATGATCTGTCACATGTGCCCATACACCGTAATGCCCAAAGGGGGTGCAATCAGCCTATCTCTGTATTGTCACAACTGTCATGTACCATAAAAATGGAAAAATGACCCAAACCCAGTTTATGTCAGAAATGTTGATGCATACGTGTCAAGAAATGACGCACATGCGTCTAAAAATGACGCTTATGCTTAGAAATATGACGTACAATGCTCTGAAACATCCATTGGCCCTGAGTGGTATTTCCCACACTGTACCCCCGGAAATTGGTTAAGTTGGAAACATATTTGAACCATATGGATACAGGGTTAATTCTACTCATGTGCGTCAAAAACAATGACGCGCAAACTGTAAGCGTCATAATATTTTCACGCATAACAATAAAAATGCACCGCATTTGAGGCAGGAAGTGATGTAATAGGACATCTTGTTTACAGAATTGGTACAGTGGGTGTACTTTCATTTTCACTTTGCAGTCTGTGATATTTCCTGACTGTGTGGCTGTGTCTAGAATTGTCTCTGTGCTTTTTGTGATTTTGTTGTCTCCAGGGTGGTCTTTATTGTCTTTTTGTGTTTCATAACTGTCTGTGGTATCCTGTCTGAGTGTTTTTGTGGTCATTTGTGTTGTCAACATTTGTCTTTGTTGTGTTGGGAGTCTGTTGTGGGTAGTGGTAGTATGTGAATAGTTGGGCTGTGTTTGTTGTTTTTTTGCATTTTTCCTGTCCTACTTTCTCTCTATTCTCCTTTTTTCCCATGTATTCCGTCTTTGTTTTTCTGAGTTAATGTTGGGTAGGCCTCGTCTTGACAGGATGGGAGAGGAGGAGCTGGGTGGGTTCATTTGGCTGGTGTGCCATTTCCTACCCCTGATGATTGAGGCAGGAGGTCGTGTAATCCAAGGTTATCACACAGAGGCTCCGGTGGGCAAAGGTGTCGCTGTCAACATCAGGGCAGTGCGCACTCTACGGGCGACAAGAATGCAAAAACCCAACAGTTTCAAGCTAACCTAATTTATGCATTGTGATGATATGATGTTGTTTAACCTTTTGCATTGCAGAGTTTAATCTTAAAGACTTATGTTCAGCATGCATATAAATATTGTTCACATGCTATGTACTGCTGCAGGTTTCCAGACTGTGTCAGGGTGTGGTCCCCTTCCAGGGCCTTCTAGAAGCTCTCCCTGCAGCATGCCTGAGTGTGGTTTATGGGCTGGGCCAAGACTCTTTATAAGGGAGCCAGCCCAGCTCCACGTGCTCACTATTCAGAGGTCCCGGTGCAGAGCAGCAGCAACTTCCTGAGCTCCTGTTCCGGTGGCCTAGTTTAATCTTCCAGGCCTCTGCCCTTCATTTACTTTGGTGATCCTTAATCAGCGTGGTAAGATGGAGGTTGGGCTGGGCCCCTGACCCCGTTATCGAGGACGCTCGAGTTCTTGGGCCTAATTCTTGCATGATAAACAATTTTACTCTTGCGCGTGCGAATGTGCGCTTGGGCGTTTTGTGGCATTTGCATGCTGACATTCGAATCGGCAAGACACGCGATTCATGTTCTTGTGATTTAACCCTTGATATATATTGTGTGCTACCATTCCTTGACAGTTACATGGTGGCATTCGAATCGGCAAGACGCGCGATTCATGTTCTTGTGATTTAACCCTTGATATTCATTGTGCGCTACCATTCCTTGACAGTTTCATGGTGCCATTCGAATCGGCAAGACATGCGATTCATGTTCTTGTGATTTAACCCTTGATATTCATTGTGCGCTACCATTCCTTGACAGTTACATGGTGGCATTCGAATTGGCAAGACGCGCGATTCATGTTCTTGTGATTTAATCCTTGATATTCATTGTGCACTACCAATCCTGGGCAGTTACATGGTGGCATTCGTAGCGGCAAGACGTGCGATTCTTTCCTTGTGCTGAATTAATGTTATTCATTGTGCGCTACCATTCCTTGGCAGTTACGTAGTGGCATTCAAATCGGCAAGAATCGTGATTCTTTCCTCGTGCTTAATTCATGTTATTCATTGTGCGCTACCATTCCTTGGCAGTTACATAGTGGCATTCGAATCGGCAAGACGCGCAATTCTTTCCTCGTGCTTAATTCATGTTATTCATTGTGCGCTACTATTCAAAGGCATTTGCTTGGTGGTTTTCGAGTTGACAGGTCGCGTGATTTATTCCTCAAATCTACATTGTGTTATTCATGGTGCACAATCCTTCTATGGTGTTTACTACCTATATGAAAATATGCAATGTGCGCAATTCCTGTTCCGACAATTTGAGAGAACAAAAAAGACCAGAGTTGTAGATGTAATGTTGTGTGTTCCTAACATGTTTTCTCACAAAAAAGATTCATATGATGGTTTAGAAATTATTCAGATTGTTTCCTGATTCTCATGCAATGGATAGTACTTGAATTTGAAAGTTTTCATTTAACCTTTCTTGATTCCCTTACAGGTATCCAGTCATCTTGAAGCCTAGTCATTTTAAGTCTATGCTTAGATTGTTCATGTTTTCAGAATGATGATGCTTAGAGTCATAGCCTAGCACTGATTTCATGAGATGTAATTTTGATGTTGTGTGTTTTAACTTTTGCTTCCTACAGGTCTCCTTCCCAGCTGTTCCCTTCCTAATCCCCTTTCCCCACTTGGACTCTCTTAGACTCTGTGAAAAATCTAATCAGAGCATTGGAGCTGTCTCGTGGTGGAAGTGTTGGGAACGTGCACAGACCCCGAGGATCTGATGACTCTGACAGAATAGTGAGCCCACAAATTATTATCCTCCTGGTTTGTGTATGTTCTCAGCATGGCCACACTGGACGAACTAGTCAAGGTTATCACTCAGCTCTAGGCAGAGGTGGTATCATCAAAAGATTTGGCAACTAGCCTAGCTGAGAGAGTGAGTCAGTTACAGGATAAGGTAGAGAAGAAGGAACAAAGTCCCACAGGTGTGTCTTGGCCAGGTACTTCTTCCCAGACTTCAGGAGGTAATCCGACAAACATTTCCCTCAATGTTCCTTCAGCCATTGCTTTAGCTTCCCCAGAACGTTTCTCAGGTGACCCCTTGAAAGCGCAATCTTTCCTGGTTCAAGTGGAATTACACTTCACCTGCAGACCACATACTTTCTCCGATGCCCAGTCCAAAGTAGCTTTCTTGTTATCATATCTGACTTGAGATGCAGCTACCTGGTCTATTCCTCTTGTGCGTAAAGATAGTCCCCTGTTGTACAACTGGAGAAATTTTGTTTGCGAGTTCCAGCGAGTTTTTGATCGTAGAACTGTAACACTGTCAGCAGATCGTGATTTATTAGACTTACGACAAGGGAATCAGGACCTAGTGTTATATTTTGCCAACTTTAATCGGCTGGTCGCTGAGACATCCTGGCCTGAAGAAAAACAAGCGGCCTTGTTTTACAAGGGACTCAAATAGGAGCTAAAAGATATCCTAGCGCAAATCGACCCGCAACCTACAGACTGTCAAGAATTGATAAACCTTGTCTTGAGACTTGATCATCGTTTAACTGAACGAAAAGGAACACGCAAAAAGACTGAAAAATATTCCTGGCGTGTTCATGATAAGAGAGACTCAAGAACTCCGAAAGAAAGAACGCCGGAACCAATGGAAATTGGAACCATCAGGAAACCTTTGACCAAAGATGAAAAGGACCTACGTAGAAAGAATGGACAATGTCTCTATTTTGGGCGGAAGGGTCATTTTGCCAAAGATTGTCCAACAAACCAAAGAGCAAACGAGGTCCAGTTCAGAAGGTTGCAGCCAATGCACAAGTCGAGTCGGAAAACTAAAGCACCCAAGATGCAGAGAAGGGTTGCTCTTGGGTGTCACCGAGGACCCTTCACAATCTAGACATCTCAAACTGGGAATAAGAGTTCAGGTTGAGAAAAAGACCTATCTCAAGAAGGCTCTGGTCGATTCTGGGGCTACCGGGAACTTTGTTGACGCCCAATTGGTTTGTGCATGGGGGATCCCATGTATTGAAAAGAAGGCCCCAGAAATCATCCAGGCAGTCGATGGAAAACTCTTGACTGGAGGTCCGGTAACTCTTCAGACTGTCCCCTTGTCAGTGATTTGTGAGGATAAGAATCAAAGAAAGAAACATAAAGAGAAACTCATCATTGACGTGATCCATGCTCCCCAGTATGGGATTATCTTTGGCTTGCCATGGTTAACTCATCACAATCCAGATATTAATTGGGCTGAACGAAAGGTTGTGTTCTCATCTGCGCTATGTAAAGAACAATGCCTCCAAAAGATTCAAGTATCAAAAGTTTGCAACTCTTACATAGCTACTGCCAAGGAGAAAGAAGTTCAGTTGCCCAAACAGTATACATCTTACGAAGATGTACTTGATGAGAAAGAAGCAGAGAACTTACCTCCTCATAGATCTTATGACTGTCAAATTGACCTAGTCCCAGGTGCGATACTTCCCAACTGTAGTGTGTATGCCCTGTCAGAACATGAAAATCAACATTTACGAAAATACCTAGATCAATTCTTGGAGAATGGTTTCATTAGCCCTTCTAAGTCTCCCGCAGCTTCTCCTTTGTTTTTTGTTCTGAAGGCGAATGAAGAACTTCGAACTTGTATTGACTATAGGGGATTGAACAAAGTCACCATCAAGAATAAATATCCTTTACCACTAATTCCGGTCTTACTGGAGCAAGTAAAGAAAGCAAAAATCTACACGAAGCTTGATCTTCGAGGTGCTTATCATTTGGTCAGAATGAGAGAGGGTGACGAATGAAAAACAGCGTTCAAGACAAGATATGGCCTTTTTTAATACACCGTCATGCCTTTTGGTCTGTGTAATGATCCGGCAGCATTTAAATTTTTCTTGAATGACGTTCTTAGAGAGTACTCAACATATTTGCCATAGTCTACATTGATGACATTTTGATCTACTCAGACAACGAAAATGAACATATCCAACATGTCAAGAAAATTGCAGCAGCCCTTCGAAAGTACCATTTATATTGCAAACTAACCAAGTGCGAGTTTCATGTTAGCACAGTTGAGTTTTTGGGGGTTATCCTTACCCCTCAAGGGATGGTGATGGCTAAAAAGAAAGTAAAGGCTGTATCTGATTGGCCCACCCCAAAAACTGTTTGTGATGTACAATGTTTCCTGGGGTTTGCAAATTTTTACTGGAGATTCATAAATCATTTCTCCCAGACAGTGGCTCCAATCACTAAGTTATTAAGAAAGAAGGAGAAATTTGTATGGTCCCCAGAAGCTGACCAAGCCTTTTCAACTTTGAAAGAAGCTTTCTCCACTGCCCCAGTCTTCACTCATCCTGACGCGGATCGACCCTTCATAGTGGAAGCTGATGCTTCAGATGTGGCAATAGGAGCAGTCTTGTCGCACCGAAACAAGGACACTGGTCAACTTCATACTGTAGCTTACATGTCTCCGAAGTTGAATGAAGCTGAACAGAACTATGTCATTGCTGAAAAAGAGCTTCTGGCGATTCGTGATGCCTTTAAAGAATGGAGACATCATTTGTTGGGTGCAAAATACACTGTCACGGTATACACTGATCTTCGTAATCTTCAATTCATGAGTACCGCCAGACTTTTGGCTCCTCTGCAATTACGCTGGATGCTGTTTTTTGCCGAATTTGATTTTGTTGTAACCTTATGGCCTGGTAAAGATAATGGCAAAGCTGACGCCTTGTCCCACCAAGAGTCTACCACGTTGCCTGCAGTTCAAACCTCCAGAGCTATCATTGCTCCTGACAAAGTCCTATGTATCATAAAAACTGAAGATTTCTTTGAAGACATCCGCAATTCCTTCACTGTTGAGAAATGGCAGACATGGGCCCAAGCAGATCCCAAAAGGTCAATCAAGCAAGGACTACCTTTTCATGACGCTCATTTGTTCGTTCCCACTACCAAACTTCGCAAGATAGTGTTTCATTGGTTGCATGTTATACCTAAGGCAGGTCACCCAGGTACTCCTAAAACTCTTGAATTAATCCAACGCTATTTTGGGTGGCCTACCCTAACAAAAGATGTAAAAGCAATGGTAAACAACTGCGAAGTCTGTGCTCACACTAAAACAAGTCATTCAAAACCGAAAGGGTTGGTACACCCACTCCCAACCCCAAGTCGTTCGTGGGAGCATATTTCTCTAGACTTTATTACCGGTCTGCCAGTGGTTCAACAACATTCAGTAATTCTGGTGGTAGTAGATAGTCTCACGAAGTATGGACATTTCATTGCCTGTGAGAAATTGCCCACCTCCAGTGAACTGGCAACTATTTTACTGAATAGAGTGGTTTGTTATCATGGACTGCCAAAAATTATCCTCTCCGATCGGGGGTCACAATTTGCCTCCAATTTCTGGAAGACATGGTGCAAAACACTCCAAGTGACAGCTATACTATCTACTAGCCACCATCCTCAAACAGATGGTTAAACGGAGAGACTAAATCAGACTTTGAAGCAATACCTACGTGCTTACGCTGAAAACACACTTCATTCTTGGACATAAATGCTCTGGTTAGCTGAGTTAGCCTACAATAACTCATTCCACACTTCTACTGGCATTGCACCCTTTTTTGGTTTGTTTGGCTATCATCCTGACACCTTGCCCATCACAATCCCTCAAAAAAGTTGTCTTACTCCAGCTGTGTCAGAAACTATTCAACATTTGCATCAAACCCAGAAATTGATTCAACAGCATTTAGAAAAGGCCAAACAAAAATACAAAAAGCATTATGACAAGAAACATTGTGAGGGACCGCAGTATCAACCAGGTGACAAAGTGTGGCTTTCCACAAAATATATAGACTTCAAGAAGAAGCACATATTCAACCCCAAATTCATAGGTCCTTACACTGTCCTTCAGCAAATTAATCCTGTGACCTATAAACTGCAATTGCCAAGATCATTACGGATTCATCCAGTATTCCATACTTCCCTCTTGAAAAAAGCAGTCCAGAAGGTCCACCCTCATCCAGCTCCAGTTCTCGTACAGGGAGAAGAAGAATATGAAGTCAGGGAAGTGTTGGATTCTAAACTGAGAGGGCGTAACCTATGGTACTTAATCTCATGGAAAGGTTATGGCCCTGAAAATAACTCATGGGTTTCCGCATCTGATATCCATGTTCCAGTACTTGTGAGGCGTTTTCATCGTCTCAATCCAGACAAACCAGGCCCTAGAGCGCGTCTGGGAGAGGGGAGTACTGTCAACATCAGCGGAGTGCGCTTTCTACGGGCGACAAGAATGCAAAAACCCAACAGTTTTAAGCTAACAAAATGTATGCATTGTGATGATATGATGTTGTTTAACCTTTTGCATTGCAGAGGTTAATCTTAAAGACTTATGTTCAGCATGCACAGAGATACTGTTCACATGCTATGTACTGCTGCAGGTTTCCAGACTGTGTCAGGGTGTGGTCCCCTTCCAGGGCCTTCTAGAAGCTCTCCCTGCAGCCTACCTGGGTGTGGTTTGTGGGCTGGGTCAAGACTCTATAAAAGGGAGCCAGCCCAGCTCCACGTGCTCACTATTCAGAGGTCCCGGTGCAGAGCAGCAGCAACTTCCTGAGCTCCTGTTCAGGTGGCCTACTTTGATCTTCCAGGCCTCTGTCCTTCATTTACATTCGCGATCCTTGATCAGGGCGGTAAGACGGAGGTTGGGCAGGGCCCCCGACCCCGTTATCGAGGACGCTCGAGTTCTTGGGCGTAATTCTTGGATGATAAACAATTTTACTCTTGCGCGTGTGAATGTGCGCTTGGGCATTTCATGGCATTTGCATGCTGACATTCGAATTGACAAGACGTGCGATTCATATTCTTGTGATTTAACCCTTGATATTCATTGTGCGCTACCATTCCTTGACAGTTACATGGTGGCATTCGAATCGGCAAGACGCGCGATTCATGTTCTTGTGATTTAACCCTTGATATTCATTGTGCGCTACCATTCCTTGACAGTTTCATGGTGGCATTCGAATCGGCAAGACGTGCGATTCATGTTCTTGTGATTTAACCCTTGGTATTCATTGTGCGCTACCATTCCTTGACAGTTACATGGTGGCATTCGAATCGGCAAGACGCGCGATTCATGTTCTTGTGATTTAATCCTTGATATTCATTGTGCGCTACCAATCCTGGGCAGTTACATGGTGGCATTCAAATCGGCAAGACGCGCGATTCTTTTCCGAGTGCTTAATTCATGTTATTCATTGTGCGCTACCATTCCTTGGCAGTTACATGGTGGCATTCAAATCGGCAAGACGTGCAATTCTTTCCTCGTGCTTAATTCATGTTATTCATTGTGCGCTACCATTCCTTGGCAGTTACATGGTGGCATTCGAATCGGCAAGACGCGCAATTCTTTCCTTGTGCTTAATTCATGTTATTCATTGCACGCTACCATTCAAAGGAATTTGCTTGGTGGTTTTCGAGTTGACAGGTCGCGTGATTTATTCCTTGAATCTACGTTGTGTTATTCATGATGCACAATTCTTCTATGGTGTTTACTACCTATTTGAAAACATGAAATGTGCGCAATTCATGTTCCGACAATTTGAGAGAACAAAAAAGACCAGAGTTCTAGATGTAATGTTGTGTGCTCCTAATATGTTTTTCTCACAAAAAAGATTCATATGATGGTTTAGAAAATATTCAGATTGTTTCCTGATTCTCATGCAAAGGAAAGTACTTGAATTTGAAAGTTTTCATTTAACCTTTCTTGATTCCCTCACAGGTATCCAGTCATCTTGAAGCCTAGTCATTTTTAGTCTATGCTTAGATTGTTCATGTTTTCAGAATGACGATGCTTAGAGTCATAGCCTAGTACTGATTTCATGAGATGTAATTTTTATGTTGTGTGTTTTAACTTTTGCTTCCTACAGGTCTGCTTCCAGCTGTTCCCTTCCTAATTCCCTTTTCCCCACTTGGACTCTCTTAGACTCTGTGACAAATCTAATCAGATTATTGTAGCTGTCTCGTGGTGGAAGTGTTGGGAACGTGCACAGACCCCGAGGATCTGGTGATTCTGACAGTTGCACCATCTGCAGAGGATATACAACACACCACGAAATGACCACCAGCTGGAGCACCGCTGGGCTGACCTTGTATCGAGGGAGCAAGATCTTCTGGACCATCTGGGCATTGTGATTGGTGGCCCTGTTGATGAGTAAAAATCAGGGTAATGTGCACGTTTAAATGCTCTGTAGTGACAGTAGCTGACTTTTTCATAATCTGCCGGCAATGTTTTTGAACATGTGGAATGCTAGTGAAACATGCAGGCCATGGGCCAGATGTATCAAGCCTTCTTGCATTCGCAAACGGTGCGAATGCCTGTTTGCGTATGCAAAAATGCCTTTCAGTATTTATGAAAGGCATTCACAATGCAAATTTGAGGAATCGCTAAAATAGCGATTCCTTAAATTTGTGAGCCTTTTTAGAGAATTGCAAATTGCGATTCTCTAAATAAGAAATCGCAAATAAGGAATCCTTATTTGCGATTTCTAAACCACATGTAACAAGCAATTCCTTAATGTGAATTGGGCATTAAGGAATCGCTATTACCACCAAGTTGGACTTGGTAGTAACCATGTGCAAATTTTAAAAATGCATTAAAAATCAATTTTTAAAATTGACATGGAACGCACACATGCCCCTTTGGCATGTGTGTGCCTTATATGTCCTTAAAAAACTTCTTGGGGTGCAGCAGAGGGGGCCTTAGGCCCCCAGCACCCTGGGGCTTGCATTTCCCAAATTTGCCAATTACAGTTAGGAATTCGCGATTTGGGAAATGCAAAATATTGGCAAATATGGGCCTACAGGCCCATATGTGCGAATGGGGTCTGTATCGCAATTTGCAATTCGGTAAAAGCGTTTGCGATTTTTAAGAAATTGCTATTACCGAATCGCAAAAATGATACATTGCATTTTGCAAATCAGAAATAGCGATTTCTTAAAAATCGCTATTTCTGAATCGCAAATGCCTTTTTTGTTACATCTGGCCCCATACTTCTACTTTGTTAGCACCGCAATTGCGAGCTGTTTTGAAGCAAGAGCAGCACAAACTTACAAAATACAATTGTACTTGTTAAGTTTACGCCGCATTTGTGTCAAACAGCAACACAAATGTGGTGCAAAATATATTTAGATATGGGCCACAGTTGCCTGTGAGGTGTAGATATTTCCGACACATTACCGTCATTTGTTGACGCAACAGCTACACTAACTTTATAAACACAATAGGAGCCTGAAAATTTGTGCAGCCTTCACGTCAATTGATGATGGCAATGTGGCGCAAACATATGTTTCATGTGTGGTCGGTGAGTGTGTCAGGAAACAGATCATGGAAATCCCCAAAATGTTCTGAAATATTGTGTCCCTCCATTGTTTTCGGATACATGTCTGAACTGGATTTGGACACATACGTAACAAGTTATAGCTGCGCTCAGCTAACATCTTAGACTGATATTTGGAGTTTGTAGTGCCACATTTCAATTAGGGATGGCTGGCAAAAGGTATGCACATGGGTTCATATCTCTATGGTTGGTGCAACTCACCATAGCTGTTGCACATCAATTGAAGAAAATGATGCAAATTGAGGGGTAACAACTGTCCCTGGCCCTCTGTACATTGTACCTGTGTGTCTAAAATTGGTCTTTGTCACAATGTCTGGGTGACTGGTATTGCAGTCCTCATGGAAAGTGGCTTTGGATGTCTCTCATGGATACACATGATGAGAGGAATACACTCCATGATTTTGTCTGCTCACTAATGAAGGAGCATGTTTGCCACCACATGATAGTTAGAGCCACTGTATGTATGCAGATATGTGTTTCTCACTCACTGGAGTCCCCGGATCTGTACAATGTTTTCAGTGGTATGTAGGATGCAGTATCATCATGTCTGAGAGGCTTTACTTTCTGAGTTCATATTACACATAGTATTTGTATTTTGAATTGTTGTACAGTGCACAGACCTTGAGCACATTTCTCCCTTCCATTCCTTACAGGTGGACCGGCACCCTACACTATTGGAGAGGTGGCTCAATTTGCGGACCCAGACATCTCCAGTAAGTGTTGATATTTCTGTTATGTGTTGTGTTTGATGATGATGTGTGATTGACTCCTGTGTGTTGGACACAAAGCAAGGTGTGATGCGCTGGTCAATCATTTGTTTTGTTCCATGAGTGGAATATCATTTTATCACCATGTTTTAGTTGGCCAATCCTTATAGTATTGTCATATTTTGGTATTCTTGGTCAGTCCTGTAGGCACAGCAATGTGAATAGGGATGAGTCATGTGGATAAAACTTGAATCTGAAAAAGTGACTGTGGACCATATTTGTGAATGAGTCAGCCAGGCAGACCCTGATTCTCCCAGAATAGGATGCCAACGTCTTAGCCACAGACTTCAGCTTCTCTATTCACTAATGAACATGTTTGACTGTATGTTAAACTTCCTAGCAGCATGTAGCTCCACATGTAGTGCTACAAGTATGAGGCACTTGAGTACAATGGTCTAGGTGTGCATGCAGCTCATGGCCAGAGGTGTGATTGCATCTATCTGTTTGTTGTAAGTCATGGCTTACTGGTAGTAAATGATGTGGACAAAGGTATGCATTTCCAAAGATAAGTGTTGATGGGATTGTCCAAGGTTTGGGTGTATCCTATTTGGAGTTCCTCCTTACCTGTAGTGTGCTGGCCAAACCCATGTACAGCTTTCCAAAGCTTCCTGGGTGTCCTTGTTGTTAGAAATGATTAGTTGATTGTCCACTCCCACTCAGACACAGGTGTAGGGTTGGGAATAGTTTACCTAGGACTGATGATCCAAGTTTGGTAGACAGACATGTAAATTAGTAAATCACTTGTCCAAACCTAGGGTACCCACTCATGATTAGCACATGCTTTCTATACTGGCAAGTCATTTTACACCTCACAGATCTTGTGATTGCCATCCAGTACATAGAAATGTGTTGGCCTGGCAGTGGTGGAGGATATGCAACATGATTCTTACCTGACAACTGGCAGAACTATGATGCCAAAGTCATTCCAGTTGTTACCCATCTTGTAGGGTTTGGATGTGCTATTTGATGATAGGACATTTGTAGGCTGGCTTGCCATGTACTTCCTCAGGGACTGTTAGTGATCTGTATGAAGATATGGGCTGTTACAGATACATTAGATGTAATGTCTAATTTACTTCTTGAGCCATTCCACACAATGCAGTACCTAATGTTTGGTTTTCCATTTGTCTTAACAGCTGCAAATATGACTCCCATCCAGATTCAGGAGTTTCAACGCCAGGAAATGCAATACCACCACATTCTTGATGTTGAGTCTGGGTACCGCAACATGGCAAGAAGATATCGCCATGAAAGAGCCTCTGGAGCGTGGAGGGCATTTGCACAAGGGGGACCCTTCATGTCTACCACAGCCACCACCACCAGCACCACCACTACGAGCCAGGTGGCACCAACAGCAGCTGGGACCTTTGCGGGACCATCAACTGCAACAGCTCCAGGAGCAGTCACAGCACCACCTGCCCCGCAGCCTGCAGACATTGCACTGACAAGGGCCCATACTTCCTCGGCTGGCACCCAGACCACCCCTTCTGCAGCCATAGACCCTGCAGCTTTTGCAGGGATGCAAAGGAACTTGGACCGTGTCCTACGAAAGATGACCAGACTGCAGCAGGAGGTGGCACAGGTCAACCCGCGGGTGCTTGCCATTAAAAAGACCTTGAGGAGGGCCAACCTGTAGGCATGAACGGGGACATCATTCCCTCACCTCCCTCCTCTTTCCTGGTTCTTAAACTTTGTGGGTTTAGGGGGCTTAGTGTTAGGTTAGTATAGGCTGTTAGTTTAGTTAGTAGTAGTGGGTGGGGGTGAGGATTTAGGATTATTTCTACAGTTCTTTTATTATGTGTGTGGGTGGGTGGGGGGCAATGTTGGGGTTTTGGTGTTTAAAAAAAATTACAAAAATTATTTTACAAAAGTAAATGTACAAAAAATATATATATATTTGTTTAGTATAGAATTATGTGTTTACGTTAGTATCTGTTGTCCTCCGTGTGTCCAGTCTAATAAGGGGCGTGGGGGGTTGATGTTTAGATCGTTTTGTTAAATGTGATATGTAAGTTTAGCTTAGGTTAGTTAGGGACAGTTGTGGGTAATGTGTAGTTAGAGTAGATTAGGTTAGGTAAGGTGTTTTCCCTAGTTTTAACTTCTGTTTTTACCCTTTAATAAATATTTAGGTAACCCTTTACAGTATGTGTCAAATGCTTGTAGATCAGGGCCTTGCCATCAGTGAAAGTGTCTCTTTTGTATTAGCTTTTGTGTCCCATGCTGCAACCATATCCCAACTGAGCTGATACATTGGCAGCCGCCCCAAAGCTACTTAGCTAAGATTCAGCCATTCATTGCACCCACCACTCATGGTTACTATGGATCCCAAAGTGTGGTCATTTTGTGATATATGTTTTCAATGTCACATACTGTGCTACCAGATTTGGTACTGGGGACACTGTGTTAAGTCTGCCTGCAGCCTGATGTCCAAGCAAATCCTTATAAGGTGAGTGGTAGTATGCTCTCTTGTAGTGTAGTGTCCATTACTCACACATATCAATTGTTACATTGTGCAGCATTATTTGTATGGAAACTTATACACATCCCTTCATGCAGTTTGGTGTGTGTTAGGTTAAAATTGAGGCAAATGTCAAATAGGAATGTTTTCACTTTCAGCAACAATTGAAGGCAGTATTTTCTGGCTTAGTCATCCCTTGAGGAAGCGTTATTCTGCCCAACACAGCATTATACTGTATAGTTTCTATTTCTCTCAGAATTAACCCTCAGGAAGGGCAGATGATGGTATAATCCAGGCCACTGTGCATAGTTAGCACCCCACATTATTTCAGGGCAGTTGTATTGACAATCTATAATCATTGACAGGAGGCAAACATCACTGATATACCGCACGGTTGATGTGTCACATTACACAGAGACAAAGTGGTTGTGTAAGTGCTATTTATTTTAAAAGTGCTGTAGTGCTATGTGTGCATTGTCCATGATTGTGAGTCCATTATTGTGACATCTTCCATTGTGATCAGACACATGTGCAAAAGGACATGTCATTGGACATGCTGGGGTGAAGTGTCAGACAGTGCAGAGGGACAGGATTTGCCAATGTGTTAGTGAGAGACAATCACAGGGCAGGGTGACAAGATAAACAGTGGGTTTCAGAACAGTGCTTGAGTACAGTTGTTGCAAGACTGGCATGTTACAAAGCACAGGACCTTGGTAATATGTGGCCATGTGGCAGGGACTAGTGCTGCCGGGTACTCTTATGTGTGAAGGTGATCTGTTCCACGTCTTCATCTTCTGATGTGTGTGTAGTCTCCTCTGCCCTTGGTGGTGGTGGTTGTGAAGGAGCAACACACACTTCAGTGTTTGAAGACGTGGAGTCAGACATCCCCATAGCTGCTAACTGTGGGGGTCTTAATGGCAGTACTGCAGCAAGGAGGATCTGCTGGTTCTTAAGAATAGCAGCCACATCACTGTGCTAAGCAGTCAGGTCGGCCCTGAGTGGTTCAATGTTGCACTTGTGCACGCATTGACAGGATTGCTGTTGTAGGTGTTGGGTCAACTGTATTACTGCTGTGCTTATTTCCTTCCACCTTTTTTCGACTTCCTGCAAGATAGCTGTTCGCCCTTGCATAGCAGCTGCCTGTTCTTCAGTTGACATCATGCAAGAACGCACCCCCTCTAGGCTGGCTGCCATATTTTCCATCCCGACCCACACCTCCTTGGCCAGCTCCCGCTGTACTCCAACTACAGTTCTCTCAAAGCTGGTGCCAGTGTCGTCAGAGTCCTCAGCTGTGTTAGAGTTGGCAGGTCGTACAATTGGTGTTGTGGGTAGGTCATCTGTGATGGCTGCTAGTTCTGTGCTCCTCCTTGTGACTGAAGGTGGGGTCTGGAGGGTTCCAAGGACCTTTTGGAGGGTCTGCTGGCTGATGTTTGTCAGCTCATCATCCATGTCAACAGGGTAGTCCTGGACAGACATATCCGCAGGAGATCCATTGTCCTCTGCAATGAGATATGGTACAATTAGTGTGTCAGTGTTGTGGGCTTTGTGACGTGACATGCCTGCCTTCCAATGATTTTCACATTGTGATCTTGGTTCCTGTTCATTGTTCCTGTCTTTCAGATTGGCATTCTCCCAGGCCTATGCCCCACCTGCATGTCACATGTATTGTGGTCAGTTAGTGGACTTGTCAGCATCATATCCTCTAGGTGTTGGTTCAGGCCAAATTGTGAATTGCCACCTTCTTGTCCCGTTCACTGGCTGTGGGTGCTCTGATGGCACTAGCACCACACTTAACAATCTGGACCTGCCCCAGCCTCTGATCTTTCACATCCACCTATATGTAGTTGAGATGTAGCATATAATATGTGTAGCATTGCTATGCCATGATATGGATGTCAGCATTGGAAATGTGTACTGCTGATTTTGGGAAATGTGTGGTACATTGGATTGCACTGATAGTCATAGCAGTGTCCTATTTCCTCCTCTGACTGTGCTGGTGTATTTCTGTGAACAGTTACATGTATCCTCCCCATCAATGCTGTTGTCTGAGCAGTATGACATTTGGGATGTTACATGGTGTCATTGGAGCTATAGTGACCCGGGCACTGGGTGGACCCTGACATATGAAGCATTTGTATGACATTAGTGCTGTGTACCTCCTAATGTTCATGACAATGGGTGAAGTTTGTGGCAACTTTTGGCAATCACATTTGACAGGATTGGAACATTTGTCTTGATTTCAGGGGATTCAGGGGTGTGTTTGATCCATGTGGACGTTACTGCCATTAGCTACTTGACCTGCACACACAGCAGAGGTGGTAGTGGCAACTGTTGTCAATGTTACATTCCACTTGCAGGTATAGCCAGAGGTTGTTAATTGGGCCCTAGTTAATGTAGGGAGTATACTGGCTGACGTGTGATGGGCTGCCAGTTTTATGTTGTACCCTGCCCTCCTGGTCTGGCTTAACCTTTGCAACATCCTTCGCATGACAGCATACCCCCATGAAAAGGTTGTTGGTGTTGTGTAGTGGTGTGCCCCAGGTTTCCTCAGTACCGGGGGCACACCCTTTACTCATTCCAATCCCTGAATATCATGACTTCCATGCATTGTGTAGTAGGTAGGTCCACCCCCCCGGTTGCAGTTAACATTAGTGCATTTTAATTCCCCATGCGACTTACCCTGCATTTGCATTGTCTCCTGGTAGTCTGCACTGTCCTGTCCTTGAATCCCTGTGACGATCTCCTCAGGGATGACAGCTGCAACCATCTCCTCCATGTGGTCCAGGGGCTCCTGTGGTGCTGGACTCCCACCTCCAGTCTGCAGTGCTGTCTTCCTGTTCCTGGCCATCTTTTCCTTGGTCCTGCGCTTGCAGTCATGCCAGCGTTTCTTGCACTCGATTACTGTTCTGCTTACTTCTGCCATACTGTTGATCTTGTCAACAATTTGTTGCCATTTTGCCTCTCTCCTACTGATTGGCAACTTTGAGGTGACAAACAGTTGGTGCTGGTGTTCCGTCACCTCTTTCACCAGAATATCCTGTTCCTCTGCACTGAAGCAACACTTTCTTTTCTTCTTCTCCCTGTCCTGGGTCTTGTGTGGGTCCTCCTGGCTGGTTCCTGGTCTGTTTTCATCTTCCTGGGGTCTGTGCAAGCATCTGGGATCCATTTTGGCTCTCCTCTGCACAAACTGCTGTGTTTGCAGCGATTTTTTATGCTATTGCATCAAAAAACGCCACATATCCGGTTTGCGGTGTCGTAAACCGGCTCACAGTCACTTCCGCCACATTAACTTTGTTTTCCTTTATGACGTGACACAGTGGTTTGAGTAAAAAAAAATGACTCACACCTTTGGTTTGCGCCGCCGTGCGTCAAAGTATAAATTTGACGCCTGCATGGCGCAAAGCAATGGCGTTAGCCGGCTGTGATATTTTTGACGCAAAACTCCGTTGGCACAGTTTTGCGTCAAAAAGTATAAATATGGGCCTAGATATATCTGGCTCATAGAGACATGAGTGATATTACTTAGATGTATTCTTTGCAGCCTGATTGAATGGGAAAGGAAAGTTTGTAATTGTTTCTGAATAGTACTGATTTTCTTGCATTGACCATTATGAAATCTATTTTGGCATTCTACTCTTGAGAAACCAAAAGGCAGTATTGAAGCATAGTCCAAAAATGTTTACTCAGTCATATAAGAACCTCTTCCTCGCTTATATCAATGCCATGTTCTGGACCAGCCATTATTTCTTGTCATTACTTGTCAATCCACTGTTATATTGTTTGTGGGGCAGTGAAACTGCAAAATGCCCCCCTTGTCATGGGAGAAAACTCGCATGTTGAGGGGAGCATTGCATTCTTTATTTTCCAAAACAAAATCCCGATTTGGGTTTTTGTCTGGGGAAAATAAAAAAATGTAAGTTTGTTTTGTGACTCCACCAAGTTGACGTGCTGTCCATTAAACTTACAATGCATTGACAGGACCAGCTGTAATGGTGGATTCTGACAGTGCTGGAGGTGTCTTCTGGGCTGGCGGCCACCTCAATATTTGGCAGTTGAAGACTCCATCAGGGTAAAGGAGTACTTTACTCTCTGACGGAGTAAAATCTCATCTGCCAAACTCCTAATTGGCCCATAAACACAATGTAATTTTAGAGAATGTTGGGGGTCATTACAACATTGGCGGTAAAAGCAGCTTACCGCCGTGCAGAAGACCGCCAACACACCGCCGCAGCGGTCGAATACCGCCACTGCCATTATGACCCACAGCTCGGAATCTGCCAAAATTTAGACACCCACACAAGTCCGCCACACCAAAGGTCAGTGATAAACTGGCGATAACAAAACCGACACCTTCACGCCAACAGGAATACGCCCACACTATCACGACCCACGAATCCATGCGGCTGTCTTTCAACTGCAGTATTCCATTGGCGGTACACACCGCTGCGCTCAAAATACACACACTCTTACAAAACACATCCACATTGGACAATTCCAAATACACACACCTGATACACATACACACACCTCTCCCACACATCCAATACAATATAAAACACCCCCCCACATCACCCACAAACCCTTACGACAACAATTGCGACTGAAGGCCAATGAGAGAGACACCACCAGAAAGAACAATATCATCCACAGGCACTCAACACCATCACTCACACAACATCCATGCACCTCACACAACACAACTCTAAGTATCACCCCACACATCACAACACACACCACCCCATGGCACCACAAAGACACCCCAGGTTTTCTGAGGAGGAGCTCAGGGTCATGGTGGAGGAAATCATCGGGGTAGAGCCACAGTTATTCGGATCACAGGTGCAGCACATCACCATAGCTAGGAAGATGTAGCTATGGCGGACAATCGTGGACAGGGTCAACGCAGTGGGACAGCACCCAAGAACACGGGATGACATCAGGAAGAGGTGGACCAACCTATGGGGGAAGGTGCGTTCCGTGGTCTCAAGACACCAGATTGCGGTTCAGAGGACTGGCGGCGGACCCCCACCTCCTCTCCCAGAACTCACAACATGGGAGGAGCAGGTCTTGGCTATACTGCATCCTGAGGGCCTCGCAGGAGTAGCTGGAGGAATGGACTCTGGTAAATCAAATCTTAACTATTACATCCCCCACCCTACCTGCATGCTATCACATACCCCGACCCTCGCCCTCATCCCCATCACTCCAACTCCTCACATATGTCCCAATATCACAAACCACACATCCCAAACCCAAGCCCTGCAAAAATAGCAATGCCCATTCTATTGTCAACATACCTATGTCACACAGCTCTAGTCCATGAGGTAACATAGCAAAGGTCACACAGTGGGTCCCACATCTGTGAATTTGAAAGGGAAAATGACAACTCATGGTCCATACACTGGGTGAAAGTGACAGACAGATGAGAGTTAGAACAATTACATCAGATGTAGCAGGCAGTGTTGTCTTCTTACCTGTGTCTCACTGGAAGTATTGCTGGATCACGGTGTTCCTGTAGTCTATGTCCTCTTCTTCTACTTCCTCATCTTCACTGTCCACAGGCTCCACAGCTGCCACAACACCTCCATCTGGACCATCCTCCTGCAGAAAAGGCACCTGTCGTCGCAAAGCCAAGTTGTGAAGCTTGCAGCAGGCCACAATGATTTGGCACACTTTCTTTGGTGAGTAGAATAGGGAACTACCTGTCATATGGAGACACCTGAACCTGGCCTTCAGGAGGCCGATGGTCCTCTCTATAAACCTCCGAGTTCGCTCATGGGCCTCATTGTAGCGTTCCTCTGCCCATGTCCTGGGATTCCTCACTGGGGTCAGGAGCCATGACAGGTTGGGGTAACCAGAGTCACCTGAAAATTGCGAGGGACAACTGTTAGACACACACTAACTCTTAGTGACATACCCAGACACCTAGTCACACTGTATTGGGTCCATGTCCTCACCTAATAGCCACACACGGTGCCTCTGGAGTTGCCCCATCACATAAGGGATGCTGCGATTCCTCAGAATGTAAGCGTCATGTACGGAGCCAGGAAATTTGGCATTCACATGGGAGATGTACTGGTCTGCCAAACACACCATCTGCACATTCATAGAATGGCAACTCTTCCAGTTTCTGTACACCTGTACACTCCTGCGTGGGGGGACCAAGGCCACATGTGTCTCATCAATGGCAACTATGATGTTGGGGATATGTCCCAGGGCATAGAAGTCACCTCTCACTGTAGGCAAATCCTCACCTGAGGGAAAATGATGTAGCTCCGCATGTGTTTCAGCAGGGCAGACAACACTCTGGACAACACGTTGGAAAACATAGGCTGGGACATCCCTGATGCTATGGCCACTGTTGTTTGAAAATACCCACTTGCTAGGAAATGGAGTACTGACAGCACCTGCACTTGAGGGGGGATTCCTGTGGGATGGCGGATAGCTGACATCAGGTCTGGCTCCAACTGGGCACACAGTTCGAGGATTGTGGTACGATCAAGTCTGTAGGTGATAATTACATGACGCTCCTCCATTGTCGACAGGTCCACAAGCGGTCTGTACACCGGAGGATGCCGCCATCTCCTCACCTGCCACAGCGGACGTGCTCTATGGAGGAGAACAGCGAGCAGAGAGTCAACCAACTCTGAGGTACGTAAACAGAACTTAATCGTAAAATGTTTTCAAATCGACATATGGCTGGATTAGTGTTTAAGCCAGGCCTACACATGTGTGATGCAGTCAAAATTAATGCCATGTGGCCCCCTGAAATGGCGTCTGCCTGACCTGTAATGTGGGACAAGGGGATATGAGGTAACTGCGCTGACGTTGTACACTGTCGTCGTAGGCGGTCGAAGACCGCAGCGCAATCCTGCATTGGTTAACATTGGACCCTATGGGTCCCAGGAGCCAATGAAGATGTACCCCGGCGGTGAAGGTATGCACCGCCGCGGACGTCACCGCCATTTTCTCTCTGTTCACTCACTTGATACCTGATCTTCGACAGGAGAGGACCTACACTGCAAGTGCTGCTGTGACCTCAGTCTGGAAGAGACAATGGCTCGTGTGTCTGGGGAAAGGGCCCCTGCCTTCAGCACGGAGGAGTTGGAGAAACTAATGGATGGGGTCCTCCCCCAGTATACGCTACTCTACAGTCCTCCAGACAAACAGGTGAGTACACTGTGAGCATGCTAAATGGGCAATGGCTGCTTGGAGTGGTGTGGATGACAGATGGGGGGGGAGAATGAGGCGTGCATGAAACAACGGTGAGTGCATGTGCATCATGGCAAGTGTAGGGATGCGGGCCAATGACTGTGAAGGTGGGGACGATTATATCTTCTCCTTTTCCCCTGTACTATTCCTGTAGGTCAGCACCCACCAGAAGAAGGATATTTGGCGTGCCATCGCTAATGAAGTCCGGACCCTGTGGGTCTACCACAGACGGAGCACCCACTGCTGGAAAAGATGGGAGGACATTCTCTGCTGGATCAAGAAGATGGCGGAGGCCCAGCTGGGGATGGCCTCCCAATGTGGGAGGGGTGCCCCTCGCACCATGACCTCCCTGATGTTCCGGATCCTGGCGGTGGCGTACAGGGAGTTGGATGGGCGCTTGAGGGCATCACAGAAGCCACAAGGGGGTGATTACACTCTGATTCAGCTGATTCAGCTGATTCAGCGTGCACTGTAGGTGTCTGGGTGGGGGAGGTGGTCTGTGGGTTCCCCCAGGGCAGGGCGAGTTTAGTAGGCAAGGTCCCTTCTTAAGGCAGGCCCTGTGGCACCCCACCTCACCTGTGTACAGAGCCAACTACACCTAGTCAGGCTCCTGTGATTTCCATGTGTGCAGCAATCGGCCATAGCCTTGTAACCCATGTCCCTGTGATTGATTAGGGAACTCCAAGTGCACGGCGTAGTGCAGGGGACTTTTGTGTCTGTAGTGTCCGCCAACTGTAGCGGTATTGCATGCACTCAACATGTCTTTCTTCTGTCTCCCCCCCCCCCTTTTTGTGGTCTCCCTGTGCTTGTGTGCATTACCATCATCAAGCGGAGTAGCAGTGGCACCGGAGCAGGAGGGAGCTGCATCCCACATGGCCCTGGAGGGCGACACCACGGAGTCTGAAGCCACCAGTGGGACAGAGGGCGAGTGGAGCTTCACGGCAGAGACAGGAGCAGACACCAGTGAAACAGACTCCTCCTCTGATGGGAGCTTCCTAGCAGTGGCGGGCCCCTCTGAGCCCACAGCATCTACAGGTACAGTCGCCACCCCCCCTACCAGCACCTCCCTCCCAGCAGCCCCTCAGCGTTTCCCCTGTGGCCGCTCACCCAGGAGGGTGGGCATCTCCTTTGTCCTGGGCACCTCAGCCCCTGCCCCGGTCACCCCTGCTGCCCTCAGTGAGGAGGCCATTGACCTCCTCAGGTCCCTCACTGTTGGGCAGTCTACCATTTTGAATGCCATCCAGGGTGTAGAGAGGCAGTTGCAACAGACCAATGCATACCTGGAGGGCATTCATTCTGGTCAGGCAGCCCATCAGCGAGCTTTTCAGACTCTGGCCTCAGCACTGATGGCAGCCATTGTCCCTGTCTCTAGCCTCCCCCCTCCAACTTCCTCCACCCACACCCAAACCCCTGTACCTCAGCCTATCCCTAGCACACCATCAGACCAGCATGCACACACGTCAACACACAAGGAAAGCTCAGGCAAACATAAGCACCACACATCCCACAGGCACTCACGCAAGCATCATACACATGCAGACATATCAACAGCCACTGCCTCCACTGTGTCCCCCTCCTCCTCATCTCCCTCCTCCCTCCCAGTCTCATCTCCACTCACACCTGCATGCACTACATCGTCAGCCACTACCTCATCACCAGCACACCCACCACCACATCCCACTCACTTGCACTCACCACCCCCACTACCATTCACACATCCACTGTGTCCTCTCCCAGTGTGTCTGTGAGCCCACCTCCCAAAGTACAGAAACGCAGCCACACACCCACCCAACAGCCATCCACCTCACGACAGCCTCCCGCCCATGCACCTTCACCCAAAGTCAGCAAACGTACACCTCCTACAACCACTACCTCTTCCTCCACTCCCATCTACCCATCCCAGTATGTCCAAAAAACTTTTCCTGTCCAACCTTGACCTCTTCCCCTCACCTCCCCCACGGTTCAGTTTCCCTGTGGCCCGCCTCTCCAGGTCCCAACCCAGCACCTCAGCCACAACATCAGCGGTGCCAGTAGTAACCGGCTTCTGGAGTGCATCAGGCAGCAGGGCAGCCAGTGTGCCAAGGAGCCAGAGCACGGACAGTCCCCCACCTCAAAAGCAAAAAGTTGGCCAGTATCTGGCAGGAGAGAAGAAAGAAATCTTCCACCAAAGCCGCTCCCAGGGGTACAGTTGGGAGTGTGGAGCCAGCTGCGCCACCATCCAAGGTGGGGAAGGGGCACAGTAAAACAGGCAAGTCTGGGAAAACCTGCACAGTGGACAAGACCGCAACAAGCACCACTGCCAAGGACACCGACACCACAAGCACTGCTGCCAAGGACACCGCCGCCACCAGCACCGCTGCCAAGGACACCGCCGCCACCAGCACCGCTGCCAAGGACACCACCGCCACAAGCACCGCTTGACAGGACACCGCCGCCACCAGCACCGCTGCAAAGGACACATCCTGCATGAAAGCAGTGGTAGGATTGGAAGGGGTGCCCTGGCTGGGCACCGCTGCCAAGGGCACCGCCGCCACCAGCACCGCTGCCAAGGACACCGCCACCACAAGCACCGCTGCCAAGGACACCGCCGCCACAAGCACCGCTGAACAGGACAACGCTGCCACCAGCACCGCTGCAAAGGACACACCCTGCATGAAAGCAGTGGTAGGATTGGAAGGGGTGCCCTGGCTGGGCGCTCTGAGGCAGAGTGGGAGCCTCTGCCTGCTCTGCAGTGCCGGGCTGGACAGAGCCTATTGCGCATGTATGTTTGGCGTCCCAGAGAAGGCCAGCCAAACAAACATGTGCACCGAGTGGTGATGCTGTACATCCACCCCTTTTGCAGTAAAAATATAATAAACATAGTTTATAAAAAATTTAATGTAAAAGCTTTGCAGCTGCTAGTGGGGGGGGGGGGCGACGCTCCTCCGGCATAGCGGAGGAGCCGCCCCAGTGCAGCAGTCGTGTCAGCTATGTCCATACAAAAAAAATTATTTTAGAGTTATGCTGAGCATTCACGAGACATAAGGGTGAATCAGCTGTGTTTTGTATGAACTTGTATGGACTTTGTATTCAATATACATCCTTGAATGGAACTTTCAAAGCATTTGGCCAAAAGGAAGCTGTTTAAAATATACAATTATGTGAAGACTACATCATATGGCTTGGAATATCATTCAATATTGCCCTTAAATTGTTTGCCCCTGGTTTTATTTGCTGCTAGGCTTTCTCACAAAGCCTAGTCAAGCTAGTTTATGTGAATCCTTGAGAGTCTGGGCCACTCTCTTTCTGCTATGTTACCCTAGCTTATGTTATTGTGGTTGGTGGTCTTTGACACAAAGAATGCTTTCAATCTGAACTCAGCAGGTGCAGGAACACAGCCAACCCTATAATTGTGCGGAGACGTACTAGTATAACGTGTGAGATATTAGGATGTCACTGCTCCTCTCAGCCAGTCATCTTTGAAGCATGCACTTCTGCTGCCCATAATTACCCTCTCTGTGAATACGTTTCTGATGTTGAACCTGTTCTGTGTGTGTCACCCCTGATGACCACGCAATATCTGTGTGTGACACAAGATAATAACTCTGCTGCCACCTATGTACATATTCTACGTGTATGACAAGGCTGTCATTGCTAATGCCTTCAATGTTTTGGTTCTGAGTGTGTTGGAGAAGACCTTTTCAAATACACAGAAGTCAAAACTGTTGGTGCTTTTCAATGCATTATTCCTTTGAGGCGCGGGTAGGCATAAATGAGAAGTTGTATGGGGAGTAGGCTCTCCACTCTATGCCACCCCTGTCTGCTATATAACGTGACACTCCAGGCCACTCTACTGTATGTCACACCACTCCACTCTACAGCACTCCACTCTTTGCTATTCAACTCTATGTCACTCAACTCCACTCTATGCCAGCCTACTCTACCTACTCCACTGTACACTATTCCACGCAATGCCACTCCACTCAATGCCACTCCACTCCATGCCACAGCACTCCATGCCACTCCACTCTATGCTATACTGCTGAATGTTGTACGCCACTTCACTTCATGCCACTCCAGTATACTCCGCTCTATGTCACACTTTTGTACTCTACAACACTCTAGGGGCCAGATGTATCAAAATAGCCTTTCACAAGTTATGAAAGGCATTCACAGTGCAATTTTAAGGAATCACTAAAATAGAGATTCCCTAAAATTACGACTCAATTTTGCGAATCGCAACTTGCGATTCCCTAAATAGGAAATCTCAAATAGGGAATACATATTTGTGAGTACCTAAGCACATGTATGATGCATTTCCCAAATGGGAACTAGGCATTTAGGACATGCAATTACCATGTGCAATTTTTTAAAAATGTAATGAAAATGCATTTTTAAACTGCCATGTACCACACACATCCCCCAGGGCATGTGTGCGCTTTACATGTGCACATTGTTTTTAGGGAGGTTGTATCAGAGGGGGCCTTAGGCCCCCAGCACCCTTGGATTTGCATTACCTAAGTTACAAATTCTTAAAAGGAATTTGCAAATTAGGAAGAAGAAAACCATTTACACCTATGGGCCTGGCCCATAGGAATGAATGGAGTCCCATCCCCTAATAGTGATTCCCTAATAGCAATTGTGAATTTTAAGAAATCGCTATTAGGGAGTCGCTATTTTCTTACATACCATTTTGCATTTCTCAAATAGCGATTTCTTAAAATTCGTGATTTAGGAAATTGCCCATAGTGGACAGAGCAATGCTGAAGGTATGAAATGGTCAATAGGGAATACCAAGTTAAAAGAATATTGTTGCCAACATTTTGTGGACCAAAATATTGTTAGTCAAGTATATACAGGTAATATAGGTTTACTGAACTTAAATCCACATATATTTATATGGATGATCCATCTTCAAGATGTGAAGATCTGGAGTTAAGAATAGTAAATCTTTCCTGGCCTATATGCAGTTACCACCTTGATATTTTGGTTCCGATATTTTGACTGTGATATTCTGATAACTCAATATTCTCTACTCGATGTTCCAGACTACAAACCACAGGATGCTAAAATGAAGCTGGGGCCCTCTATTTATTCATTTATGATTTTCTATAACACAAACTTGGTCCAAAGGCATTGGAGTGCTTTACAAGACAGCAAGACATATTCCACATACCAAACACCTGGAAACAGCCAATTTGCTACTGGTAAAAAAAGGAATAGGGGTGTCATATTCATGAATAAACAGTGCCACATCAGAAGCTCTTCAGAAATCAATTAAAATAAAAGAACCACAGAGCTAAGATTAAAAACAGAGAGTCAAAAAGTGATGTGATAGTTCGCGCCTTATTCAAAGTGTATCTCAAATAGGAGTACTGTGAGAGTCTTTTAAACTTGATCTGACCAGGAGTTGTGTGAAGTGCTGGTGACAGGAAGTTCCAGAGCCTTGTTGCACTACAAGAGAAAGATTGTTTCATAGACTGTGAATGTGGGAGGTTCGAGAGGGAGGGATTCAACATTTTTGATTGTTGCTGGATGCACACGACCTTCAATTTTCCAACCATGTAGGAAGGTGTGAAAAGCCATTGCCCTCTCCGGCTTGATAGAAGGTGGTTTAGTTGCTGATCTTGCCTTCAGACTCTACTAATGGCTTTTTAAAAATATCCATATCATTGGTCTCTTTGTTCTGCTATTTTGTACATCTTGGTTACTGTGCACCTCTTTGCACTACTTAGAGGACAATCTGACTTGCTTTTGTAGATAGAATCAATGAGCGCATCTTTGCTCTGATTGCCAGATAGTCTGAAGGCCTTGCAGAGAGTCTTGACTGCCAATGACTTGGTGCACTTGAGTGGGCGATTAGGATTTAGTTCAGTTTGCATGTTGAAGGGGGAAGGTAGTGCTGCAAATGCTGCTATTGCATCTGTTTGGACTGATATACTGTGTAAAGCAGTGCTCAATTTATAAATAAAAATGTTCTGGTGCCCAAAGCCATCCTCTTAAGAATGTGGCTGCTGCAGTTCAAGTTCAAGTTAGCTTTATTTCGGTAAAAATAAATACCATAAAAGCACGCCACAAGTTCTCAATTTTGCAAAAGAACAGGCTATGTATAAAAATCCTCAAATATAAAACATTGAACTGTATGGAAAAATCCTCGAACATAAAACATTCTCCCTATGAAAATTCGTACCATGTTATAAGATTGTGCAAAAATGCAAAGTTTTTCGTGATAAATAACAAAGATCAAGTATATACCTAACTAAAAACAATGAATAAGATAAGAATACAAAACGTTTCCATTTAAGACATATAAGAATATAAAAACATGGAGAATTCGTTAGACTGTGGAGAGTTGGTGTATGCATACATTAAAATTCACAAGTAAGTTCATCAATGATCACTCCCATCATCTGTTGTTGGATTTTTCCCTGTTTTTTTAACATATTCAGTCTGCAATGCCAAATAGAATCTAAAAAATTTGCCAAACAGCAAGCCACTAAAACAGATGGATCAGACTTAAAAACTCTCAGAGCCGATAGGCAATTCCTAAAATCCATTTTTCTACATAATGGAATAATCCAAGAAGCGCTCTGTTTATGGTATGCAAAACATTGAAAGAGGACGTGGGTTATGGATTCTTCCCTGGCGCAACCCATCGGGCACATCTTAGAGCTGCAACTTGTATTAGACCATTTGTAAGTTAGGATGCGCAAAGGAAGAGAGCCTATCCTAAATCTGGTATACAATGCACGTGCATGTGGGGAAAGTAATGTATCCATGTATCGCTCAGATTCATAATGGCATTTGATTTGTAAAAAACTGCCAGTCATGGATGATGATGAGACTGCAGTCAATTGTGTAAATTGAGCATTAAGCCAAAATGCATCCTTCAGAATCTGTGTTGCATTTTTTGGAATAGATAACGGATCCTTCCAGTATGTCCCCAAGCCAAGTGATACGAAGGTCCGTTCCACATACGCACACCACTTAATTTTTGAACTAGTGTTGGTATCCATCAGGTTAGTTAGCCCGCATCTATAAGGAATGAGAGAATCTAGTGACCATAGGCGAATCCAAAACAACAGAGGCCTAAGAGCGGCGATCCGGTTGATTGGAGGCAAATTTAGATCCATTCGAATAGGAAGTGTTGGGGTACTGGAGGGAACTCTTAGCAGCATCTTTAGAAAAGAGTTTTCCGCCCTTGCCAGATCATCTAGATTGCAATGACCCCACAATTCAGCTCCATATAGAGCCCCCCCTCCTTGCTTGCGATTTATATATTTCTATGGCGGGCGTCATGGCAAAACTAGGGGATCTAGCTGCAAATCTTACAATGCCACTTGCCCGTTGTTTCAAGCGCAAGGTTGCTTTCTGGAGATGGGAGTGCCATTTATGTGTATCTTCTAATTTCAGACCTAAATAGTCAAAATCACTGACTCTTTCCAGTGTGGCACCCTCTAGATAGATGGGTCGCCTCATCCTGCCTTTTTTGTCCCCGAACACCATGCATTTAGTTTTTAATCGGTTAATTTCCAGGCCATGGTCATTACAAAAATCCATAAACCTCGAGAGCAGGGTTGAAAGGCCTGTAGCTGTTTGGGATATCAACAAGGTGTCATCAGCAAATAGGAGGCAAGGAATCTTCTGCCCTCCTATTTCAGGGGCGTCGTTGGAACTCTCCATAAGATAGGGGATGCATGCATTTATGAATAAGAGGAATAATGTGGGGGCGAGTACACAACCTTGTCTCACGCCGCGGGCAGTGGGAAACACTTCAGTTTGTTCACCTTGCGGAACCCATCTAATTCTGGCATAATTGCCAGTGTAGAGATCTCTAATAATATTTAGGATAGAACAAGGAACTCCCAGTTTGTTCAAGACCTCCCACAGTTTGTAGCGGGGTACTAGATCAAAAGCTGATTTTAAATCGACAAATGCTACAAATAGGTGGCCTAAATCTGCGTCAACAATTTTCCATTTGATGGAAATAAAACGGAAAATCTGGTCTATTGTGCTGACTTTTTCCCTAAAACCCACTTGGAGGTGGCTTAAGATTTGGTTTTCCACTATCCATTTCCTCAACCTGCTCAACAGTTGATGGCAAAATATTTTTTGAAGGTTATCAAGGAGACTGATAGGACTGTAGTTTCCCGGGAATTTTTCTCTCCTTTCTTGTAAATGGGCACGATACTTGCCTCTTTCCATGAGTCGGGATAGGATCTAGTGGTCAGAACAGCATTGGAGAGCCTATTGATGTACGGACTCCAGTTGTTCTGGTCCGCTTTAAACATGTCTGAGGGGATCCCATTCGACCCTGGGGCCTTCCCTGCTTTTTGGCAGTGATGGCAAACACAGTTTCTTTTAATGTGAAGGGAAGCAGGGGAGACATAGGCGAGTGAGATGCTATCATCTCTCCAGAACTTGGTGCATCGCAATCCAGTGAGGAGCCATAAAGTTCCTTGAAATGGGAAAGCCAGGCATTGGGGGTAATATGTGACTCTAGGTTGGGTACTCGATTCTGGTCGCTACGAGAGACCAGAAGCCAGAACCGTTTAGAGTTGTGGACCTTAGCTGCCTCAGATAATTCGCTCCAGAGCTCCTCTTCATACTCAAGTTTGCTCTTTTTGCATGTTGATACATAATGGCGCCTAGCATTGGTAATTCCTAATCTATCCTTTGTCTTTAGCACCTTTATCAAGATGTTTTTAGCCTCTCTACACCTCTTGTTAAACCATTTGCTGCTGGGTTGGGCACAAAAGTTGGTCGATGGCCTAACGCATTTGGAAAACAGCTCTTTCAAGATTGCAAAGAGGTCCAAATGTAGAGACATGACTTCAAGTGGGGCAAATGTAAAGCGGTCGTCGAATAACTGGTGAGTAGAAGTTAATGCACACAGTTTATCTCGAAGCTTATTAGATCTCTGGAAGGAGTCCCATCTTACCGTACGCCTATTATTAGACAACTTCATGCCACCAGAAGGAGCAGAAGAGAATACAGCTCCTGCTAAAAGAGATCTCTTGTACGTGACCTGCAGAGGGGCGTGATCACTGGTAAACAGATTACCCACTTCCACGTCTAATATGTGATGCCAAACTCTTAAATCAAGGAAAATGTAATCCAGTGTGTTGCTGTATAAGCCCCTAAAAAAAGTTGGTCTGGTGGGGGTGTCAGCTGAGAAGCGACCATTACCAAGACGGAGACCATGAAGCATCATAAAATCTATTATCTGCGTGGCCGTAATACAAGTTTTATATAAAGTTTGCTGTATGGGATAGGAGGGGATATTCCATATGTTGTCTTCAAGCTGCATAACCTCTATGAGGTCTGTGTTGAGTTCGAGTTGGACATTAAAATCCCCTGCTATTATGATGTAATATTTTAAACGGAGGTCCGGGATTAAGGTATTCAATAGCTCAATAGTAGTTGAACGATGGTTGGAAGGACCCGGCCTACTGTAGATATTTATACATAGGACAGGGGAGCCTGAGTTTGGTTGGATAGCAATGGCCAAAATGTCGGGGGAGTCTACATATATCTCCTTGATTCCTCCACCTCTGTCGATTTTACCCAAGTGCATAAGCCCCCTGCTGCCCTACCTGCTGAAGATGGCTTAGCTGGTTTAAAGAAGGAACAAAACCCCTGTCTATACGTGCAATGTGTTGCCCAGGTTTCCTGGAACATACAGATATTGAAGTTTCAACATATGCCCCCCATTCAGTGTCAGCAAGTTTACCATTGATACCAGCCACGTTCCAGGACAGGAATTTTGCCATCGCTTGGGCAGTGGAGCAGGTTGAATTGCAGAGAGTATCATCTAGGGCATGGCTATTAGTATGCTCCCCAGAAGATAGATTTATGGGATTATTAATAGTGGCAAATTGTAATTTTGGTGGCGGTACAACACCTGGACTGGGTGGATTAGGTGAAAAACCTGTAGCCGGTATATCAGGGCTAGAGTTGGAAATGCAGGAATTGAAAAGACATAGGGGGTCATTACAACCCTGGCGGACGGTGTTAAAGATGCGGTAATACCGCAAACAGTCAGACGGACAAAAAAAGGGAATTATGAACCTGGCGGAAACCGCCAACAAAGACAGCCACTTTAACACACCGCCCGCCACGGCGGTACAGACAAGCAGCGCGGCGGTCACCGCCAACAGACAGGCGGAAGACAATGTACCGCCCACAGTATCACAACAGGCCAATCCGCCACCTTTTCCGGGGCGGATTCACTGTGGATAAAAACACGGCGGAAACAGCTTTTGCTATGGGAAAACGCTCACCTTCTACACATCCCACGAGGAACGACGACTCCATGGACCCGGAACTGCAAATACTACCTGCACTTGTCTTTCTGCTCCTTCACGACCAACAGGGAGAGGGGGGAGGCAAAAGTTAGGGGGACACCCACCAAACACCCCCACCCTCGCATATTACAACATACACACCAATGCAGTCACAAAAAGAACAGTAACAACCCACAATCCCCCCGGAAGAATGCAAAGACAATGCGAATTTCGGGCAAACTTTGTAATGTGCCACTATACATGTCACACAAAAATATACAAATATATGTATTCCAAAATCACTCATATTTACATATACAATCCGAGAAGTATTGCAGATATGTACACAACAATGTCCGTGCACAAACAGTCCAAAAATGCATGGGCGAGGCCCACAATAGATACCTGACCAAAATCAGAGAGAACACTGCCGGGGCATCAGAGAGAAACACTAAAGGAACCTCAGGGGGAAGGGAAGGGGGGGCACCTCAGCCAGATGAATGCAAAGTGAGATCCACGACGGGGCTCCATGCCCATTGATGCATCCTGGGGAGTGCAAAGCCACAGTCTCTCAAGTCTCTACAGTGGGTGGGTTGCCCACTGTGCCATCCTGGGGAGTGCAAAGCCACAGTCTCTCAAGTCTCTACAGTGGGTGGGTTGCCCACTGTTCAATCCTGGGGAGTGCAAAGCCACAGTCTTTCAAGTCTCTACAGTGGGTGGGTTGCCCACTGTGCCATCCTGGGGAGTGCAAAGCCACAGTCTCTCAAGTCTCTACAGTGGGTGGGTTGCCCACTGTTCAATCCTGGGGAGTGGAAAGCCACAGTCTCTCAAGTTGATGCAGGTCCATACTGGTACTGGGGGGTGACTGGTGCCCAGACTGGATGAGTCTCCCCGTGAAAGGTAGTGTCCTGTCACTGTCCCAGCTGCACATGGGAAAGGATGCCTGATGTGGTGGGCCATTCATTCCTACCCGGTGCATTGCCCTGTTCAGCGGTGCTTTGACATGGCGGTTCTGGACTGGTTAGCGGTGCTTTGCCATGGCGGTCTTTGCCCTGTTCAGCGGTGCTTTGACATGGCGGCTCTGGACTGTTCAGCGGTGCTTTGCCATGGCGGTCTTTGCCCTGTTCAGCGGTGCTTTGACATGGCGGTCTTTGCCCTGTTCAGCAGTGCTTTGCCATGGCGGTCTTTGCCCTGTTCAGCGGTGCTTTGCCATGGCGGTCTTTGCCCTGTTCAGCGGTGCTTTGACATGGAGGTCTTTGCCCTGTTCAGCGGTGCTTTGCCATGGCGGTCTTTGCCCTGTTCAGCGGTGCTTTGACATGGCGGTCTTTGCCCTGTTCAGCGGTGCTTTGACATGGCGGTCTTTGCCCTGTTCAGCTGTGCTTTGACATGGCGGTCTTTGCCCTGTTCAGCGGTGCTTTGCCATGACGGTCTTTGCCCTGTTCAGCGGTGCTTTGCCATGGCGGTTCTGGACTGTTCAGCGGTGCTTTGACATGGCGGTCTTTGCCCTGTTCAGCGGTGTTTTGCCATGGCGGTTCTGATACGGACATTGGTGTGTGGCATGACGATTTCCACACTGGACATTGGTGTGTGGCATGACGATTTCCACACTGGACATTGGTGTGTGGCATGACGATCTCCACACTGGACATTGGTGTGTGGCATGACGATTTCCACACTGGACATTGGTGTGTGGCATGACGATCTTCATACTGGACATTGGTGTGTGGCATGACGATTTCCACACTGGACATTGGTGTGTGGCATGACGATTTCCACACTGGACATTGGTGTGTGGCATGACGATCTCCATACTGGACATTGGTGTGTGGCATGACGTTCCATCATTGCCCAGCGGGGCTGTGGCATCCTGGCCCCGCCTGGGCTGTGACTGCGGTGGTGGTCTCTGAACCAGTGACGATACTTGGGCCATCCTGGGCTGTGTCTTGTGCGGTGGTCTCAGGACCAGTGACGATACTTGTGCCCTCCTGGGCTGTGTCTTGTGTGGGGGTCTCTGGACCAGTGACGATACTTGGGCCCTCCTGGGCTGTGTCTTGTGCGGTGGTCACTGGACCAGTGACGATACTTGGGCCCCCCTGGGCTGTGTCTTGTGCGGTGGTCTCAGGACCAGTGACGATACTTGTGCCCTCCTGGGCACTCACTCTGGAGGTGGTCTCTGGACCAGTGACGATACTTGGGCCCTCCTGAGAACTGACTCTGGCGGTGGTCTCTGGACCAGTTAGGATACTTGGGCCCTCCTGGGCGCTGACTCTGGCGGTGGTCTCTGGACCAGTGATGATACTTGGGCCCCCCTGGGCACTGACTCTTGCGGTGGTCTCTGGACCAGTTACGATACTTGGGCCCTCCTGGGCACTGACTCTGGCGGTGGTCTCTGGACCAGTTACGATACTTGGGCCCTCCTGGGCACTGACTCTGGCGGTGGTCTCTGGACCAGTGACGATGGTGCTGGTGGTTGTGTCTGGACCGCCGGAAATGATGGCGCACTTCTCCGCCGTGACACTCACAACAGGCTGGGCAGACTTCCTCTGGACCTTCCCCACCTTTTTTGGAGTTACAGCTGACTCACCAATCGCCTTCGATCCCATTTCACTTGTTGTCCCACCAGGAGTCTTGACACGGTCCCGTCGTCCACTCTCCAATTTCGGAGCCCTTACAGGGGGTGGGCTGCTAGTGCCTTGGCTCCGGGTCCTACTGCCTGCCCTGGTGGACGGTGCACTCCAAAAACCTGGAACACGCACCACTGGTACTGGATGCTTTTTGGCTGAGGCGCTACGATGGGACTGATGAATTGGAGGGGGGGTGGGGGCAAAAAGGTCAATTTGACAGAGGGACAGTTTCTGACGAACACTGGGATGGGTAGCTGGAGGGGGTCTGGGAGTGGAGGAAGAGGAGGTGGTTGTAGGAGGTGTCACTTTAGCTGTTTTGGGTGCAGGTACTGGAGGCTGTCGTGAGGTGGATGGATGTTGGGTGAGTGATTGCCGGCGTTTGGGTACTTTGGGAGGGGGCGTCACAGACACACTGGGAGAGGACACAGGGGACGTGTAAATGGCAGTTGAGGTGGTGAGTGCTGGTGAGCGGCGTGTGGTGCTGGGTGTCCTGGTGCGAGTCCTAGTGCCTGTAGATGTGGTGCATGCAGGTGTGTGTGTAGACGACACTGGGGGGGAGGAGAGAGAAGAGGAGGAGGGGGACACAGTGGAAACAGTGGATGTTGCTGTGTCTGTATGGGTGTGATGCTTGTGTGAGTGCCTGTGGGATGTGTGGTGCCTATGTTTGCCTGAGCTACTTTTGTGTGTTGACTTGTGTGCATGCTGGTCTGTAGGTGTGCTTGGGATGGGCTGGGGTACAGGGGATTGGGTCTGGGTGGAGGAAGTTGGAGGGGGGAGGCTGGACACAGGGACAATTGCTGCCATCAGTGCTGAGGCCAGAGATTGCAGGGTTCGCTGAAGGACAGCCTGACCAGAATGAATGCCCTCCAGGAATGTATTACCGTGTTGCAATGCCCTTTCTACACCCTGGATGGCATTCACAATGGTAGACTACCCAACAGTGAGGGACCTGAGGAGGTCAATGGCCTCCTCACTGAGGGAAGCAGGGGTGACTGGGGCAGGGCCTGAGGTCCCTTGGGCGAAGGTGATTCCCACCCTCCTGGGAGAGCGGGCACGGAGCAAACGCTGAGGGGCTGCTGGGAGGGCGGTGCTGGTAGGGGGGGTGGCGGCTGTACCTGTAGAAGTGGGGCGCACAGATGGTGCCGCCACCACAGGGGAGCTCACATCGGCGGACGAGTCTGTGTCGCTGGTTGGTGATCCAGTGGCCGACGTGAAGCTCCCCTCGCCCTCCATCCCACTGGTGTATTCAGAGTCTGTGGTGTAGCTCTCCATGGCCATGTGGGATGCAGCTCCCTCGTGCTCCAGTGCCACTGTACCTCCGCCTGTTGATGCTGATGTACAAAAGGACAGGGAGAGCAGGAAAAGGGGGGAGAGAGAACAATGAGAGTTTTAGTGCATGGCATACCGCTACGGTTGGCGGACAAGACAGACGCAGCAGCCCCATGCACAACGCCGCGCTCCTGCCCTCTGCACATGCAATTTCTGGGATATGGCCTACATGGCAATGGTGGAAATCTGCGCACATGGATGCCACAGGGGCAACTATACCTCAACTTGCTAATTTACTGAGGTGGGGTAGAGTGCCACATGGCCTACATTACGGAGGGGCCTTGCCTACCTAACTCGCCCTGGCCTAGGGACACCCACAGCCCACCGCCCCCACCCAGACACCTCCACTGCACGCAAAGTCCGCAGAATGAGGTTGTACTCACCCCCTTGTGTCTGCTGTGATGTCCTTAAGCGCCCATCCAACTCCGGGTAGGCCACCGCCAGGATCCGGAACATCAGTGGGGTCATGGTACGACGGGCACCCCTCCCACGTTGGGAGGCCATCCCCAGCTGAGCCTCCGCCGTCTTCTTGCTGCAGCGGCGAATGTCCTCCCATCTCTTCCGGCAGTGGGTGCCCCGTCTCTGGTGGGCCCCCAGGGTCTGGAACTCCTTGGTGATGGCACGCCAAATGTCCCTCTTCTGGTGGGCGCTGACCTACATGACATGCACAAGGGAAGAGGAACAGTCATTACCAATTGCACCATCAATGTGTGTGTCCCCCTCCATACTCTGACCATGTGGCCCATTTATTCCCATGCTTTACTGTAGTATGACTTCTGCCCCTTCCCTCTTCCACCCAGCCCTGTCCACCCAGGCCTAGCCCCTACAACGTGCTCCCTGTGTACTAACCTGTTGGTCTGGAGGACCGTAGAGTAGCATGTACTGGGGGAGGACCCCATCCACAAGTTTCTCCAACTCCTGTGCAGTGAAGGCAGGGGCCCTTTCCCCAGATGCAGCAGCCATCGTCGCTTCCAGACCGAGGTCACAGCAGCTCTAGCAGTGTAGGTCCTCTCCTGTCGAAGGTCAGGTATCTAGTGATTGAACAGATAGAAAATGGTGGTGACGTCCGCGGCGGTGACGTCTGCGGCGGGGCGCATCATCACCGCCGGCGCACCTGTTCATTGGCTCCTGGGACCCATAGGGTCCAATGTTAACCAATGCAGCATTGCGCCGCGCTCTACGACCGCCTACCGCAACGGTGTGCAACGCCAGCGCTGTTACCCCACAATCCCATTGTCCCAGCTTAGAGGTCAGGCAGCCGCCATTTCAGGGGCCCACATGGATTCATTTTCAACTGCGTCTCACATACTGAGGCCTACACTCAACACACATACAGGAAGGGTTTTGTGTCTGCTGTAGTCTTGTGTGTAAGTGTGGGTACATACCTGGAGGAATAGTGACTGTTTCTTCGCTGTTGTCCTTCGCAGGCACCGTCAGCTGGGACATATGAGAAGATGGCTGAATCATCCGGTGTACCGACCGCTGGTGGACCTGTTGACAATGGAAGAGAGACATTTAATCGTGACCTACCGGTTTGACCATGCTACAATCCAGGAACTATGTACCCAGTTGGAGTCAGACCTGATGACACCAATCCGCCATCCCACTGGAATCCCCCCTGACGTGGAGGTGCTGTCAGTGCTCCATTTCCTTGGAAGTGGGTCTTTCCAAACAACAGTGGCCATGGCATCAGGGATGTCTCAGCCTATGTTTTCCAACGTGTTGTCCAGAGTGTTGTCTGCCCTGCTGAAACACGTAAGAAGATACATCATTTTCCCTGAGGTGGAGGATTTGCCTACAGTGAAAGGTGACTTCTATGCCCTTGGACATATCCCCAACGTCATAGGTGCCATTGATGGGACCCATGTAGCTCTGGTCCCCCCTGCAGGAGTGAACAGGTGTACAGGAACAGGAAGAGTTATCATTCAATGAATGTCCAGATGGTCTGTTTGGCAGACCAGTACATCTCGCAGGTAAATGCTATGTTCCCTGGCTCTGTGAATGACGCCTACATCCTGCGGAATAGCAGCATCCCTGATATGATGGGTCAACTCCAGAGGCACCGTGTATGGCTATTGGGGGACTCTGGTTACCCCAACCTTTCCTGGCTATTGACCCCAGTGAGGAATCCCAGGACCAGGGCAGAGGAACGCTACAATGAGGCCCATGTCCACTAGCACCGGCGGAGGTGGTGGGCATTTCATCGTCGTGGCTAGTGTCAGGGGCCCCTTGGAGTGCCTTGGTGTCCCTCAAGGTCTTTTGAATGTCCGTCAGCACCCCTACGATGGTGCCCAGGGCGGAGCCGATGGTCCTGAGCTCCTCACTGAACCCCAAATATTGTTTCTCCTGCAACTTGTCCAGGACCGTGGCCATCGTCTCCTGGGAGTGGTGGTATGCTCCCATGATGGAGGAGAGGGCCTCGTTGAGAGTTGGTTCCCTTGGCCTGTCCTCCCTCTGTCGCACAGCAGCCCTCCCAGTCCCCCTGTGTTCCTGTGCCTCCGTCCCCTGGACTGTGTGCCCACTACCACTGCCCCCAGGTCCCTGTTGTTGTTGGGGTGGTGGGTTAGCCTGGGTGCCCGGTAGTGGTGGACACACCGCTGATTGACCTGTCCTGGGTAGGGAGGTTTGGGCCCGCTGGGTGGGTGCTGTGCTGGTGTTTCCAGAGGGTGTAAGCTCGGTGTTGGGCTGTGGCTGGGCAAGGGGAACCGACTGTCCTGAGGCCCACAATGGTCCGGGCTGGTCATCAAGATCCAGTAGGACAGAGCTGCTGTCGTCTCTGTGGGCCTCTTCTGGGGGTGGAGTGGTGTTGTCTGGACCCTCTGGTGTGGTGACGTTCCTTCGGGTTCCTGCGGGGGTATAAGTACATGATTATTGCATGTATGTGTTTCATGGTGTGCAATGGTTGGGTGTTCGTGAACCCCAGTGCAGGCATTCCTGTGTGGGGGCTTGTGTCCTAATGGTTGGGGGGTATTGTGGGTCTGTGCAGTGGGCATGCTTTGGTGATGGGTGTCCATGCTTAGTTATGTCATGCAGGTCTTGGGGTTGGGATGGGTGGTTGGTGTCATGGGTAGATAGGTGAGGATTTGGGGTGATAGGGGAGGGTGTGATAGTGGGGGTGTGTGATATCATGCAGGTAGGGTGGGGGTTATGATGGTTAAGATTAGACTTACTAGTGTCCGTTCCTCCAACGACTCCTCCGAAGCCCTCAGGATGCAGGATGGACAAGACTTGCTCCTCCCATGTTGTTAGTTGAGGGGGAGGAGGTGGGGGTCCGCCGCCAGTCCGCTGTTCCGCAATGTGGTGCCTGGATACCGTGTAACGCACCTTCCCCTGTAGGTCGTTCCATCTCTTCCTGATGTCCTCCCTATTTCTTGGGTGCTGTCCCACAGCGTTGACCCTGTCCACTATTCTTTGCCATAGCTCCATCTTCCTGGCTATGGATGTGTGCTGTACCTGTGAGCCAAATAGCTGTGGCTCTACCCGGATGATTTCCTCCACCATGACCCTGAGCTCCTCCTCGGAGAAGCGGGGGTGTCTTTGGCATGACATGGGTGGTGTGTGTGATGTGTGAGGTGGTGTATGTATTGATGAGTGTGGTGAGTGTAGTGGTATGTGGTGTTTTGTGCTTGGATGTTGCGTGGGTGATGGTGTTGTGTGCCTCTGTGTGATGGGGTTGTCTGTTCTGTGCTATCTTTCTGGCCTTCGTTCGTGAATTGTGGTCGTAGGGGTTTGTGGGTGATGTGGGTGTGTGTTTTATATTGTATTGGGTGTGTGGGAGTGATGTGTGTGTATGTGTATCAGGTGTGTGTATTTGGAATTGTCCAATGTGGCGGTGTTTTGTAGATGTGTGGGTATTTTGAGCGCGGCGGTGTGTACCGCCAATGGAATACCGCGGCTGAAAGACCGCTGCGTGGATTCGTGGGTCGTAATGGCATGGCCGTGTTTCTGTTGGCGTGGAGGTGGAGGATGTGTTTCCGCCAGTTTATCGCTGACCTTTGGTGTGGCGGTGTTGTGTGGGTGTCTGAATTTCGGCAGATTCCGTGATGTGTGTCATCATAGCTGTGGCGGTCTACAGCGGCCGCGGCGGTGTATTGGTGGTCTTCTTCACGACGGTAAGCGCCTTATACCGCCAATGTTGTAATGACCCCCCATAGTCAGTCAATGTCTGAGATGGCCCCCTGGAAATCAAATTCACATGCCGTTTGGCCACTGGAGGCAGGACCAGCACTAATCGTAAGAACTGGATCAGATGGTGTACCTTTAGAAACCTGGTGGCCTGATGGCCTGATATCTTGATAGTCTGCAGAACTACTCAAAGCCAAATTGACTGTTCTGGAGGAAGGATTCAGCTGCGTGTTACCGGCGAAAGGGCAGCTATCGCTGAGAAAAATGGCAGAAATCCTCCTATTTATGTTATGTGCTTCCATATCTAAAAGTCCTGTTACCAAGTGGGCATTTTTTAAATTAAGTTTTATGAAATCCCGGCTTCCGGGTGGGCCATTTACTCGTTCAGCCGATAGAATGTCATCATGGATAACTGAGCCACAGCCTCTGACCTATCTCAACCAGTGTGAGGCCTTGTTAACAAGTGAGGCTTTATCTTCCCATGCATTTGGAGACAAAGGTGGAACATTGCACATATATATATAGTTGTTATTAGTTGAATGTAAATTCCGACAAGGTGCTTTTGTAGTGTCCCATTTAAAATGTACATTAGAGAAAAGGGAAGTGTTACTTTCAGAAGGGAACACATGCCGGCTACGGAGACAATGCCTTTGTGTAGGGCCTGCTGCACTTACTGGCATTGGCAGGGGCCTGGTTGACAAAACGCCTTTTACAAGAGGATGTTTGGTTGGCACAGAAATTGGCTTGGGCTCACAGGTATGAAGGAGATATTTGCTTTTGAGGAGAGTGGTGATTTCAAGCAGTAAGGATTTCAGCTCACCTACTTTGCTCTTGAGGCTAAGCACCAATGCGAGCAAGTCATCTTGCGGGAGGGCACTCTCCGTGTGCGACAAGGTCTGGGGGGTTAGTCGGGGATTTTCCAGATCTTGAGAGTCCAAAGGGGAAAAATGTTTAGAACAGGGAATTGTAAAATTTGTTGGGTTGGCTTTAGATACTTCAGGTTCGAAGTGGGATACAAGGGAAGTAGGAGAACTGGCAATTCTGGAAGACATGGTAAGGAGAAGTAGTAACTTGCGAGTTGAGAACAGTATGCGGTCCTATAGTTAAGAACGGAATAAGAGTACCGGTTTTGGGCTCCTTTCGTGGGGCTCTCTCCTTATTGTTCAAAATCTGTTCCACCTCTTCAATCAGGTTGTCAATTTCCTTGGTGACACAATTGGTATGGGATTGCATGGCCTTGTTAATTTTAGGTATTTTGGGTTTGACAGAGCCCAATACTGAGCTACCTTTCGCCTTGCGCTTCCCCATTAAGAAGTAGAACTGTAGTGCAATACAAAAAAAGTACTTGGAATAATTTCGGGCACTGAATAACCTGCCGCCGTACCTTAGGGGCCAGAGGGGGGGGCCCAGCCCAGTCTCCTTCGGTCTCTGACGGGCGCGTCCCGTGCAGCGGTGATGCGTGGTGCGCTTAATAGCACCCGCGTTTTGCTTCTCGTTAGCCCCCAGGTGAGGGGCGGCAGCAGGGGAGCCTGGGACTTGATGTCCCACCAGGCTACAAACCGGGAGCAGGAGCGGTGATGCGCGGTGCGCTTAATAGCGCCCGCGTTTTGCTTCTTGTTAGCCCCCATGTGAGGGGCGGCAGCAGAGGAGCCTGGGACTTGATGTCCCACCAGGCTACAAACCGGGAGGCTGCTGCAGTTAAATGTGCTAACATGGAATAATAAGGCAGCGTAATCCTGAAGACATCTCAGGCCTCTTCAATCCATTTACAGCCACTTCCTGTCACTTCCGCTCATTCTTGCAGCTTTCTTCTTTCTTCCATTGTGGCGCTTTTTAATTTTTCTCATCCTCCATCTTTCCCTTATGTGTCTTTTGCTCGCAGTGAATGATTGAGGCAGAAAAAAATGTGCCGGCCCTCAAAAATAAGTGCTGGTGCACCGGAAACCACAAGCACAAATTAAGCACTGATGTGAAGCCTCAGATAAGACTAAGGGACTAGTTACGACTTTGGCAGTTGGACAAGCGGACCACCAAAGCAGCGGGGAGAAGGCTGCTGTCATGCTGGTGGCCTCCCCCAGTCATATTACGATGTTTCCACTGGGCTGACCAGAGGAAACATCGTATAACAACGTTTCCGCCAGTCAGACCGGCAGAAGCAGTGCCACGGCATTGGCCTTGACTCCTCCAAGGCCAATGCTGTAGCACAACAGCACCCTCACATTGCGCAGTGAAGACAGTGCTCATTCCGAGGGTGCTGCCAGGGGGCCCCTGTACTGCCCATGCCTTGGGTATAGGCAGTGCAGGGGCCCCCTATCTTACCTCTGTGGCCCCCAGCACTGGCTTTTCACCAGCTTTTTCATGGCAGGGACCCCACAATGAAAAGGCTGACGCAAAGAGGACTTGTGATCAGCACGGATCTCTACCGTGGTTGACCACAACTCTGACAGCTGCCACCCCATCGGGGTCCATGATTCTGGCAGTGGCAGCGGCCCCCTGGCAGTCCAACCATTAGGGACATAGGGGGTTATTCTAACTTTGGAGGAGTGTTAATCCGTCCCAAAAGTGACGGTAAAGTGACGGATATACCACCAGCCGTATTACGAGTTCCATAGGATATAATGGACTCGTAATACGGCTGGTGGTAAATCCGTCACTTTTCCGTCACTTTGGGACGGATTAACACCTCCTCCAAAGTTAGAATAACCCCCATAATCTGGTGGTTGGACCGCCAGGAATGCTGCGGTCCTCAGACCGCCAAACTCGTAATTAGGACCTAAGACTTGTAATATGATGGTTAATAATAAATAAATATAGTCCAAAACTGGGACTCAAAATAAAATCCCTAGAAAATAATGTTAAATAAATTATTTCATTTGAAATTGTTACAAATATATAAAAATATCTATCAATGATAAAAATATAAATATAGTACATGTTTATTGCTTAATTGTAAAATATTTATTAACCTATGTGACCCTGAATTTACATCTTGGTCAAAGAATTGAAAGTTTAATCTCCATTCCTTGTAGTACTACCTAGGAAGTCACATTCTGTGATGCAGGTCTGCAAACTAACCTCGTCTTCCTGCTCATCATCTTTCACCTGCCAATGAATTTTGGCATAAGAAAATCTTACTGATGTCTTTCTATTACATGTCCTCTTTTAGTTTACTCTAGGCCCGGGTGAAATTTTCAACACGCCGGCTTCATTTCATGTATTTTTGGGGAATTTCTAGTTATACTTATTACGTGAAATTTGTTCCTGAAATAATTCCATAAAACCATATCATGAAATTATGTCCCGTTTGTACCAAAATTATATTACGGGAACATGAGAGCATGGCAAACAACCAGAGTGTAAGCAGCTGTTGTTCTCACACTAAAATATAATGCTAAATTATGGATTTGCATTTTGTGTAATTATGTGTAATTTCTCTTGATGTTTGTGAAATTTTGCAGAGTTACACGAAAGCCAATTATACAGCATTTGCACACCCCACATTTAATTGGGACATCTATGACAGTAGAAGCAGTTGCAAGGAAAATAATTGAAAATTAGTGAAGCTACCCCAGGATTTGCCATGCAATCATTCAATGGTTATCTAATGGTGACTGCTGTAAAGGCAATGTCCAAACACCACCTTTCTTAAACTCTGTTCCACTGAGTGAAGAGCTCTGAAACCCTAGAGATAGGGTTTGAGTGGGTTCAATGGCACCAGGGGTCAGGTGCTTGATGAGCCCTCTGCAGATTTCTCCCAGCATGAGAATGCAGCAAACATGGAGTCACATCAGTGGATATGGCTGTGAAGACCCCAGTGCAACCTCCTTCCAGGGCCCAGAGGACTGAGGGGCAGATTTATGAAATGTGGCACTGCACATAGTGCAGCCCGACTTTTCTTTTATCCCCTGGGACCCCCTAACACCATCATGTATGCGGTGTATCTAAGACCAGCGCACCATGGCGGTAGTTAGGTAGTTAGGGAACTAGCATTAGAATTGTTTACGCTAGTTCGGAGCTTTGCAGAATATTTGATGCTAATCCTGCAAAGTCCATTTAGGCCCATTGTAAACAATGGTGTGCCTCCTTTCAATGCCTGCTCTGAGCTGGTGTTAAAAGTGCAGAAATAAATGACACAAATAAATCTCTACTGTCCCCAAATGGGGAAACACCACCCTTGCATACATTATATCCGGTGCAGGCATAATGTAGTGCAAAGGGTTACAAAGTGGCGCAATGAATGCATTGTGCAGTTTGTAAATTTGGTGCGGCAATTGTGGCCTTGTTGGGCCATACTAGCCTAAAAAATGACGCTAATGTGGCACAAAGAGGCAGTAGGGGCTCTTAAATCTACCCCTGAGTATCAACGTGCAAACTGATCCCAGGACAGAGCACAGGATCACAGCTATCATAAGGGAAGCAGGCACAGTGCCACCAAAACTGAAACAGGTGAATAACCTTCTGCACTGTAGTCACAGTCCAAGCATGGAGCATAAGGTCGCAGTTACTGGTACTGCAGCAGGTACAGTGGCACAGGGCTGTGGTGGGGTGAAGAGCCAACAACAGCCTGCTCCCGGCTTTAAGAATAGCAGTGCTGCTATTGTATTGTATTATACAGTGATTCATGTGGGATGTCGAAGCATAGTTTTGGACAGGTCCCATGCTACACCATGAGGGAGTGTGTGGCTGTCAGAGTGTTGTGTTTATTATTTTTCTCTGTGGGAGGTGTTTATATGTCATACACGAGTGACAATTTCTTGAGGGCACAGTGCCTAAGAGTGGAGGAGGAGCTGTGAGAAATAGGCACAAAAAGTATATTATAGATAGAACTAAAACATAAAGGCAGCAACTCAGCACTAGCCTAGTCAGAGAGACAGCAGGGTGACACGTGTAGCTACACTAAAAAAGAGAGATAATCAGAGAAGTACTAGTCATCCATCTGGCAACATCTACTAGGCAGAGATCCTGTCAAATGTGTAAAAATGATAGAGCCTGTGAAATTTACATCATTTGCTTTTGTGGAATTATACAAAATGTCAGGAAAACTATGCAAAATCACAAGTAACTTTGCAATTGTAAATCCATTATTTACTGCTGCATGTGAGCAAGAAAAGAGTTTTGCAGTAAAACTAACTTTTACCACAAATGGCACGTAGTTATGTGAAGTGGCACAGTTTCAGAAATAACAAGTGTAGCGTATAATTCGAGAAATTACATAAATTATGTGAATTCATTTAAATTTCAACCACGCCTAAGAATTATGTCAAAAGGTAATGATGAGAGTTGGTGCTACCAGAAGTAGCCATGCAATTGTTTTTTTTAAAGGGCAGGACACTGTCCACTAATGTACAATTATATGTCATTGACTGTGGAGAAGAAAACCATGGAATGTGGAGGGATCAGTCCACTGAAAGACTTTTAACCAAGCCCACTGGAATCATGCGGCAAGAGCGGGCCAAATTTTGAGAAAGGTTTGAGAAAGTTATGCGCCATGAATAGGCAAATTATGTTGTGTAATGCAACACATTTTGTGATAGTATTACTTAATTATTTTGACATTTTAATTTTGTTAACACGGCCTGGGTATTAGTTTAACACTCAAATATAGCAATTAGCAACAGAAAGGTGATCAATCAACCTTTGCAAAGGGTCTTTTAGTATGGGGCTGCATGTGGTGCTGCGTTTTTAGTAACTTTTGAACTGATTGTGCTAGAAACATTTTTTAAATAAAATCAGCAGATTGTGCGCAGATGATGGATTATGTGGCAAATGAAGCAGATATATCATTATGTGGAAACTGCCACGGCCTCCACCATCGCATTGTTCCAGTAGCCCTGCTTTTAACTAAAAGAAATGCTGTGGTCCTATAAAGGGTAAGGTATGTTATAAGAAAAAAGAAGACCATTAGACTGTAGAGGACCTGCATTAAAAAAAAATACACAGACATTAGCATGCAGTCAACTTTTGGACTTAAATGTATATTTAAAACTGAGCTATAGGTTTCTTTATGGTTCTGGAAAAAAAGTTATCACATGGAATTGCAATGTAAATGCATTTGCTTCTGTGGCCCGACCTTTTCACATAATTTAAAGAACATTAAATAGTTTACCGACTAAAGACATCATGAGCCCATTTGAACTCCTTCAGTGGGGCTGCTTTGTTTATCACACACTTGATGGTAGGAATTGTAACTACTAAAAATAGGACTACAACCATTGTAATCTGTCCTGCAGTCTTCAGGTGACCAGAATTTAAGAAGCAAAAACCAGGACAGGCCAGACATGAAAGCAGAACTGAAGCCTTTAATTTTATATGTCTGGCTAGTTCCGATTTCGGGGTAGCCGTGTAAAAAAATTATTGATACATACCCATATATATGTATATGTATATATATATGCATGTATATAAGTCTATATATCCTCTACCCTGAGCCCCTCTGCCCTTTGCTTCCGATCTGCTTCAACCTGTTCTGCCTGAAACAGATAAGTTATTTAACAGGAGTATCTGTTTAATTCTTCTTTGCACAATAATGTGACCTTTGTCCAAAAAACGTGGACATGCATTTAAAATTATGGAAAGAATTAGGATACTGGGACAGTCCTCTGAAAAGCGGGACTGTCCGAGGAAATCCGGGACGTCTGGGCACCCTATGCAGTCTGTGAAATAGTAATCTGGAACTGTCTGAATATCACTGTTGATTTTTTTTATGTGTATAACTTATAAAACTATAAATAGAGATAAAAAAGAATTATAAACAGCTGCAGCTTTATAATGTTTACTTTTCATTGCAAGACATACCGTGCAAGCGTGCGACTGTCAGAATTTCTAAAGTGAGCACAGTTTGACACTGGTGCCAGGGGGTCAAAGGGATTCCCTGGAGCTGAGAGTGTCCAGGTCTAGGCCCTTTGTAATTCAGGGCTGCCTGGGAGAGCGCACATTCACACCTCTTCCTTGTCCACTGCAATGACAAAAGCCTCGCACATCAACAGGAGGGGGAAGGGACAGTCTCGGAATATGGAGTGGGATCGCTCTCTTTGGAAGTGAAATGCTCTGGGTATGCAGTGCAGGCAAGGGGGTTTCCATTCTTAAGACTAGGAGAAGGTGCAATACAATACATTTACCAGTCAATGAGGTTACACGGGGTCAGGTTCCTGCAATGGCACAGACCGGCAGTTCAGCAGCCGCTTGGCATTTTCATGTGCTGTAATAAAATTTCTTTTTCAACTGACATAAATATTCCTTAAATGGTCAATTCATTTATCCTGATCCTGTTTCTTTTTTCATCTCATTAAAAGTAAACATTATGTGGAGAATGCAGGACATTGGCTGCCTTTATAGCTGCGTTTCTTCTGTGCTTGGTTACAGCATTTTAAAGTGTTGTCATTGCATTCTATGATATTCACTTTTAATGAGGCCTTAAAGGATGTTTCAATCCCTATGGCCAAAGCCCCTCTTTTCAGAAGAAGGGTCTTCTAGGACAGATGAATTTTTGAAGCAATTAACTGCGTGGACAAGGTCCCTTGTGCTTTACTGTTTGATTACCATATTCAGGTCTTCAAAGAGGTGATCCGTTCTAATTGTTGATGTAAATAACATAGGGGGTCATTACAACATTGGCGGTAAAAGCCGCTTACCGCCGTGCAGAAGACCGCCAATACACCGCCGCGGCTGCGGAAATCCGCCACAGCTATTATGACCCACATCTCAGAATCCGCCGAAATTCAGACACCCACACAAGTCCGCCACACCAAAGGTCAGTGATAAATTGGCGAAAATAAAACCTCCACCGTCACTCCAACAGAAACACACCCATGTTATCACGACACACGAATCCACGTGGCGGTCTTTCAACCGTGGTATTCCATTGGCGGTACACACCGCCGCACTCAAAATACACACATCTCCAAAACACCGCCACATTGGCCAATTCGAATTACACACACCTGATACACATACAAACACCACTCCCACACACCCAACACAATATAAAACACACACCCACATCACCCACAAGCCCCTACGACCAAAACTGATTGACGAAGGCCAGAGAGAGAGCACAGAATAGACAACCCCACCACACAGAGGCACACAACACCATCACCCACACAACATCCACGCACAAAACACCACACACCACTACACATCACCACACTCATCACCACATACACCACCCCACACATCACCTACACCACCCCATGGCACGGCAAAGACACCCCAGGTTCTCCGAGGAGGAGCTCAAGGTCATGGTGGAGGAAATCGTACGGGTAGAGCCACAGCTATTTGGATCACAGGTGCAGCACACCTCCATAGCTAGGAAGATGGAGCTATGGCGAAGAATAGTCGACAGGGTCAACGCAGTGGGACAGCACCCAAGAAATCGGGACGACATCAGGAAGAGGTGGAACGACCTACGGGGGAAGGTGCGTTCCGTGGTCTCCAGGCACAACATCGCGGTACAGCGGACTGGCGGCGGACCCCCACCTCCTCCCCCACAACTAACAACATGGGAGGAGCAGGTCTTGACCATTATGCATCCTGAGGGCCTCGGAGGAGTCGGTGGAGGAATGGACACTGGTAAGTTAAATCTTAACTATCATATCCCCCACCCTACTTGCATGCTATCACACACCCCCACCCTCACCCCCTCCCCTATCACTCCAACTCCTCACTAATGTACTAATAACACAAACCACCCATCCCAACACCAAGCCCTGCATGACACAACAAAGCATGGACACCCCTCACTAAAGCATGCCCACTGCACATACCCATAACACCCCCCCAACCATCATCACACAAGCCCCCACACAGGAATGCTAGCACTGGGGTACACGCTCACCCACCCATTGCACACCATGACACACACATATGCAATAATCATACTTTTACACCCCTGCAGGACCACTACCTAACGTCACCAGACAGGAGCGTCCAGACATCTCTACCCCACCAACAGAAGAGGCCCACAGTAATGACAGCAGCTCTGGCCAACTGGATCCAGATGACCAGCCCGGACCATCGTGGGCCTCGGGACAGTCGGTTCCCCTCGCACAGGCACAGCCCAACACAGACCTTCCACCCTCTGGAAACACCAGCACAGCACCCACCCAGCGGGCCCATACCTCCGTACCCAGGACACCTCAATCAGCTGTGTGTCCACCACTACAGGGAACCCAGGATAACCCACCACCCCAACAACAACAGGGACCTGGGGACAGTGGTAGTGGGCACACGGTCCAGGGGACGGAGGCCCAGGAACACAGGGGAACTGGGAGGGCTGCAGTGCGACAGGGGGCCGACAGGCCAAGGGAACCCACTCTCCACGAGGCCCTCTCCTCCATCATGGGAGCATACCACCACTCCCAGGAGACGATGGCTACGGTCCTGGCCAAGTTTCAGCTCCGCCCTGGGCACCATCGTAGGGGGTGCTGAAGGACACACAGAACACAATGAGGGACACCGTGGCACTCCAAGGGGCCCCTGACACTACCATGGACGATGAACTGCCCACCACCTCCGCCGGCGCTATTGGACAGGACGCCCCGCCACAGGACCACCACACCAGCACCCCACCCCCTGCAGATGGAGAACCACCCCGCAAGTGGTCCCTGAGATCCAGGAACAGGACAGAGCACGATGGCAAGACCCCTGCCAAGAAATGAGACCACCCTGATTGTCACCCCACTGTCCCACTTTGTAACCCCGTCCATATTGGAACTGCCCCAGCTCCACTTCCTATGCCCATATGGGCAGTGCACCTGAGAGACTAATAGACTGGACTCTGCCATGGACATTGCTCCACCATCACCCCTCACCATTTTACCACCCCCTCCAATAATTAGCACTTCAATAAACACCCTTGAACCACAAAACAATCTGGAGTCAGTCTGTGATTTTGAAAATGTGTATTAGCTATGACAGTGACAAAATCCGTTCTCAATAGTAATGTCAACATACCTATGTCACACATCATAAGTCCATGAAGGATGCAAGCAGATGACACACGTTGGTAACCACACCTGTGAAACCGTAATGGAAATGTACAACTCAGTTACCAAATACTGGTTGAAACTGACAGACAGGATAGAGGTAGAAGTGTGAAAGTACTTGTAGTAGTCAAGAAAGTGTTCTCACCTGTGTGTCACTGGAAATATTGCTGTATAACTGAGTCCCTGTTGTCAATGTCTTCTTCCTCTGCTTCCTCCTCATCACTGTCCACAGGCTCCACAGCTGCCACAACACAGTCATCTGGACAATTCTCCTGCAGAAAAGGCACCTGGCGTCGCAAAGCAAGATTGTGAAGCATACAGCAGGCGATGATGATCTGGCACACCTTCCTTGGTGAGTAGAATAGGGAACCACCTGTCATATGGAGGCACCTGAACCTGGCCTTCAGGAGGCCGAAGATGCATTCGATCACCCTCCTAGTCCGCCCATGGGCCTCACTGTAGCGTTCCTCTGCCCTTGTCCTGGTATTCCTCAGTGGGGTCAATAGCCATGACAGGTTGGGGTAATCAGAGTCCCCTAATAGCCACACCCGGTGCCTCTGGAGTTGACCCATCACATAAGGCATACATAAGACCTTTATTAAAGAAAACAAACCTAGACCCGCAAGATCCCAACAACTACAGAACAATCACAAATGGACCTTTCCTGGGCAAATTGATAGAAAGAGCAGCATTCGCCCAGATGTCACAACTCATTGAAGACAATTCTTTACTTTCAGACTTCCAAACTGGATTCCGCCCGGGAAGAAGCACTGAATCAGCACTCATGGCAATCTGGGACGATCTTAAAAACACAGTCGACCGAAATGGAGTTGCTGCACTACTTCTCTTGGACCGCTCAGCTGCCTTTGATACGGTTGACCATGACACCCTAACTCAAAGACTCCACGAAGCCGGCATACAAGGGATTGCTCTCGACTGAATTACTTCCTATCTTCAAAAAAGATCAAATATCATCCACTCGCCCCCCTTCTCGTCCGAACCATACCTCACAAAAGCAGGGGTCCCCCAAGGGTCAATCATCTCACCTTTGCTTTTCAACATCTTCATGATATCTTTACCAGAACTGATCAATGATTTCCATCTCACATGCTGCAACTATGCAGATGACACACAAATACTACTTAAATTAGAATGCCCCAAAAACATTGAAAACTCACAAATCTTCAGTTGCCTCAGAGCCGTTGATCAGTGGATGACCTGGAGCCATCTCAAACTAAATACCTCCAAAACAGAAATACTCATATGTGGTGACTGGAAAAATTATGACCCTCTGTGCGTCTAGCCTGACGATCTCGGACCACCTCCTCAATTATCCAAGGAAGTTAAAAACCTAGGAATCACCATGGATTCCAAGTTAACTATGAATGCCCAAGTAGACAAATTAGCACGCACAAGTTTCATCACCTTAAAGACTTTACGACACATCTTCCCCCACCTCGGATTTCCACACAAGGTGCAAGCTACTATCTCGCTTGTACTATCCAAACTGGATTATGCCAATAGCCTCTACCATGGATCATCTCTATCTGTTATGAAAAAACTACAACGTATCCAGAATTCCGCAGCCAGGCTACTATTACATATAAAGCCGCAACCCCACATCTTCCCTGCCTTGAGAGCACTAAACTGGTTACCCGTTGCCAGAAGATGCACTTTCAAGCTGCTTTGTACCACCCACAAAGCTATACATGGAACAGGACCGCTTTTTATCAGAAAGAAAATTACCAAATACATCCAAAAAAGAACCCTCCGCTCAAGATTGGCACCCCGCCTTGGAACACCACCATACAAGAAAAAGACTATAGGTGGTACATCCTTCTCCGTCCAAGCAGCCAAACTATGGAATTCATTACACCCAACTATAAGAGCCACAGATAACTTTCTTGTCCTCAGAAAACTACTCAAGAGTTGGCTCTTTCCTTCATAACCACCTTTTTCAAACAACTATGAACTGCATATGCCTATATTGCTAAATACTTTTTGCAGATTATATGTATATTTCTATTTATTTATAGCTTCTTTAGAAAATATGTATTGCTACTATGTCATAACAATAAAATACACACACACTCTTTAAACCTGTCTGACTAAGTATTTTTTACCCATGATTCTAATTATGTATTGTATGTGCATATGTGTGTGTATTCATGTGTGTGTGTGTATATATATATATATATATATATATATATATATATATATATATATATACTGTATGTATGTATGTGTATATGTTGTTTCTGTGCTTGGCATGTTCGTGGATCATTGCATGGCTGCTGGGTGGGTTGTTATACTAGATATCTATGAATTCCTGCTCTCATCTTATCACACTTATCTACTCATCACTCTTATGTCATGTCTCTATCAAACTATCCTCCATTCTCACTCTGACTCATCCCAAATCCCTTCTACCACTTTCATCTCCTAAATATCTCTGCCTAATCTCTTCCCTCCGCTTCCACATCTAACTCACCAAACCTCACTCTACTACTGTGACCTCCCACACAACCCTACTAAATTCTCCTGCATCTATCTCACCCTGCTACTATGCTCTCCCTAACCCTTCCACATACTCTTCCCCCTCCGCCCCCCTTTACTCATCCCAAGCCTTTGGGTTGAGTAAATGAAGGATATACTCCCAATTAACACTTCTGGATTTCTTTCCTCCTCCACCCCTCCATTACTCCAGTCAATCTAACTATTGATTCTAATTATGTATTGTATGTGCATATGTGTGTGTATTCATGTGTGTGTGTGTATATATATATATATATATATATATATACATATATATATATAAATATGTATGTATGTGTATATGTTGTTTCTGTGCTTGGCATGTTCGTGGATCATTGCATGGCTGCTGGGTGGGTTGTTATACTAGATATCTATGAATTCCTGCTCTCATCTTATCACACTTATATACTCATCACTGTTATGTCATGTCTCTATCAAACTATCCTCCATTCTCACTCTGACTCATCCCAAATCCCTACTACCACTTTCATCTCCTAAATATCTCTGCCTAATCTCTTCCCTCCGCTTCCACATCTAACTCACCAAACCTCACTCTACTACTGTGAACTCCCACACAACCCTACTAAATTCTCCTGCATTTATCTCACCCTGCTACTATGCTCTCCCTAACCCTTCCACATACTCTTCCCCCTCCGCCCCCCTTTACTCATCCCAAGCCTTTGGGTTGAGTAAATGAAGGATATACTCCCAATTAACACTTCTGGATTTCTTTCCTCCTCCACCCCTCCATTACTCCAGTCAATCTAACTATTGATTCTAATTATGTATTGTATGTGCATATGTGTGTGTATTCATGTGTGTGTGTGTATATATATATATATATATATATATATATATATATATACATATATATATAAATATGTATGTATGTGTATATGTTGTTTCTGTGCTTGGCATGTTCGTGGATCATTGCATGGCTGCTGGGTGGGTTGTTATACTAGATATCTATGAATTCCTGCTCTCATCTTATCACACTTATCTACTCATCACTGTTATGTCATGTCTCTATCAAACTATCCTCCATTCTCACTCTGACTCATCCCAAATCCCTACTACCACTTTCATCTCCTAAATATCTCTGCCTAATCTCTTCCCTCCGCTTCCACATCTAACTCACCAAACCTCACTCTACTACTGTGACCTCCCACACAACCCTGCTAAATTCTCCTGCATTTATCTCACCCTGCTACTATGCTCTCCCTAACCCTTCCACATACTCTTCCCCCTCCGCCCCCCTTTACTCATCCCAAGCCTTTGGGTTGAGTAAATGAAGGATATACTCCCAATTAACACTTCTGGATTTCTTTCCTCCTCCACCCCTCCATTACTCCAGTCAATCTAACTAACAAACTCTCATATCCGCGGCTCAAATTAACTCATAATAATACTAAAACTGTACTCATTATTTAACAATACTAATCCATCACTAATTCTTGTTGGGTTCCAGAGTAGCGTGCTACTCATCGAAAAGCGCTTTGACGCCTCGTCAGGGGTAGTAAGCGCTATATAAATACGATTACAATGCAATACAATACAATAAGGGATGCTGCTATTCCGCAGGATGTAGGCGTCATGCACAGAGCCAGGGAACATAGCATTTACCTGGGAGATGTACTGGTCTGCCAAACATACCATCTGTACATTCATCGAATGATAACTCTTCCGGTTCCTGTACACCTGTTCACTCCTGTGGGGTGGGACCAGAGCTACATGGGTCCCATCAATGGCACCTATGATGTTAGGGATATGTCCAAGGGCATAGAAGTCACCTTTAACAGTAGCCAAATCCTCCAGCTGAGGGAAAACGATGTAGCTCCTCATGTGTTTCAGCAGGGCAGACAACACTCTGGACAACACGTTGGAAAACTTAGGCTGGGACATCCCTGATGCCATGGCCACTGTTGTTTGAAATTACCCACTTGCAAGGAAATGGAGCACTGATAGCACCTGCACTTGAGAGGGATTCCTGTGGGATGGCGGATTGCTGACATCAGGTCTGGCTCCAACTGGGTACACAGTTCCTGGATTGTGGCACGGTCAAACCTGTAGGTGATGATTAAATGTTGCTACTCCATTGTCAACAGGTCTACCAGCGGTCGGTACACCGGAGGATTCCGCCATCTCCTCACATGTCCCAGCTGACGGTGCCTAGGAAGGACAAAAGCGACCACAGAGTCAAGCAACTCAGAGGTATGTACCCACAGCTAGACAGAACACGAAACATAATCCAAAAAGTGGTCTGTAAGAGTCTTGAGTCCAGGCCTAGGTATGTGTGACGCAGTTGAAAATGAAGCCATGTGGGCCCCTGTGAGGTAACTGCGCTGGCGTTGTACACCGTCTCGGTAGGCGGTCGAAGACCGCTGCGCAATGCTGCATTGGTTAACATTGGACCCTATGGGTCTCAGGAGCCAATGACGAAGTGCGCCGGCCGCGGACGTGACCCCCATTTTCTATCTGATGAATCACTCGATACCTGATCTTCAATAGGAGAGGACCTATACTGCAAGTGCTGCTGTGACCTCGGTCTGGAAGAGACACTGGCACGTGCGTCTGGGGAAAGGGCCCCTGCCTTCACTGCACAGGAGTTGGAGAAGCTCGTGGACGGGGTCCTCCCCTAGTACACGCTACTCTATGGTCCTCCAGACCAACAGGTGAGTACATAGGGTGCAAGTTGTATGGGCTATGCCTGGGTGGAGAGGGCTGGTTGTAAGAAGTAAGGGGGCAGAGTTCTGCGAGCATGATGGACTGTGAATGCATGTGCCACATGGCAAGGGCAGGGATGTGGGCCACTCACTTCGACGGTGCAGTTGGTAATGACTTCTCTTCTTCCCCTGTACATGTCATGTAGGTCAGCGCCCACCAGAAGAAGGATATTTGGCGTGCCATCGCCAAGGATGTCCGGACCCTGGGGGTCCACCAGAGACGGAGCACCCACTGCCGTAAAAGATGGGAGGACATTCGCCACTGGAGCAAGAAGACGGTGGAGGCTCAGCTGGGGATGGCCTCCCAACGTGGGAGGGGTGCCCGTCGCACCATGACCCCCTTGATGTTCCGGATCTTGGCGGTGGCCTACCCTGAGTTGGATGGGCGCTTGAGGGCATCACAGCAGACACAAGGGGGTGAGTACACTCTCATTCAGCTGACTTTGCACGCAGTGGAGGGGTCTGGGTGGGGGAGGAGGGCTGTGGGTTTCCCTAGGCCAGGGCGAGTATCGTAGGCTAGGCCCCTCCGTAATGCAAGCCATGTGTCACTCCACCCCACCTCTGTAGAGTGCCAAGTACAGGTATACATGCCGCTGTGTCATCTATGTGTGCAGATGTCCACCATAGCCATGTAGGCCATATCCCAGGAACTGCATCTGTAGAGCCCAATAGCGCGGCGTAGTGCAGGGGGCTGCTGTGTCTGTATTGTCCACCAATGGTAGCGGTAAGCCATGCACTCAACCTGTCTTTCTTCTGTCGTCCCCCCCCTTTTTGTGCTCTCCCTGTTCTTTTGTGCATCAGTATCATCAGGCGGAGGTACAGTGGCACCGGAGCACGAGGGGGCTGCATCCCACATGGCCATGGAGGGCCACACCACGGACTCTGAATACACCAGTGGGACGGAGGGCGAGGGGAGCTTCACGGCGGTCACCGGATCAGCAACCAGCGACACAGACTCGTCCTCCGATGGGAGCTCCCTTGTGGTGGCGGCAACATCTGTGCCCCCCACTTCTACAGGTAGAGCCGCCACCCCCCCTACCAGCACCGCCCTCCCAGCAGCCCCTCAACCTTCGCCCCGTGCCCGCTCACCCAGGAGGGTGGGAATCACCTTCGCCCCAGGCACCTCAGCCCCTGCCCCTGTCACCTCTGCTGCCCTCAGTAAGGAGGCCATTGACCTCCTCAGGTCACTCACTGTGGGCAGTCTACCATTGTGAATGCCATCAAGGGTGTAGAAAGGGAGTTGCAACACACTAATGCATTCCTGGAGGGCATTCATTCTGGTCAGGCTGCCCATCATCGAACCCTGCAATCTCTGGCCTCAGCACTGATGGCAGCCATTGTCCATGTCTCTAGCCTCCCCCCTCCAACTTCCTCCACCCAGACCCAATCCCCTGTACCTCTGCCTATCCCAAGCACACCATCAGACCAGCCTGCACACACGTCAACACACAAGGGAAGCTCAGGCAAACATAGGCACCACACATCCCACAGGCACTCACACAAGCATCACCCACATACAGACACAGCAACATCCACTGCCTCCACTGTGTCCCCCTCCTCGTCGTTTCCCTCCTCCTTCCCAGTGTTGTCTACACTCTCACCTGCATGCACTACCACTGCAGCCACTAGGACTCACACCAGCACACCCACCACCACACCCCGCTCACCTGCACTCACCACCCCCACTACCATTTACACGTCCCCTGTGTCCTCTCCCAGTGTGTCTGTGACGCCCCCTCCCAAAGTACACAAACACGGGCACACACACACCCAACATCCATCCACCTCACGATAGCCTCCAGAACATGCTCCTGCACCCAAATCATCAAAAGTTACACCTCCTACAACCACCTCCTCTTCCTCCACTCCCAGACCCCCTACAGCTACCTGTCCCAGTGTTCGTCAGAAACCTTTCCTGAGCAACGTTGACTCCTTTCCCACCACCCCCCCATCCAATTCATAGGTCCCGTACTAGCACCTCAGCCAAAAAATCTCCGGTACCAGTGTTGCCTGTTAGAGGTATGTGGAGTGCACCGGGCAACAGGGCAGCCAGTGTGACACGGAGCCAAAGCACAGCCAGTCCCCCCCTGTGACGCACCAGAGTTGGACAGTGCCCGACGGGATAGGGGGAAGACTCCAGCCGGCAAAGCCACTCACAAGGGTCCCGGGGGGAGTGTTGAGTCAGCTGCGACTCCTCCCAAGGTGGGGAAGGGGCAGAAGAAAGCGCCAAAGTCTGGGAAGAGCAGCACGGCGGAGAAGGCCGCCATCATCCCCGCTGCCCAGGAGGCCTCCGCCAGCCAGATCGTCACTGGCCAGGACGCCACCGCCAGAGTCAGTGCCCAGGAGGGCAGTCCCATTGTCACTGGTCAGGAGACCACTGCCAGAGTCAGTGCCCAGGAGGGCAGTCCCATCGTCACTGGTCAGGAGACCACCGCCAGAGTCAGTGCCCAGGAGGGCCCCGGCAGCCACAGCCCCGTTGGGCAATGAGGGACCGCCGTGGCAAACACCGCTGCACAGGTCAGAGGCAGCAAAATCAAGCACCGCTGAACAGGGCAAGCACCGTTGAACAGGGCAAAGACCGCCATGGCAAGCACAGCTGAACAGGGCAAAGACCGCCATGGCAAGCACGCTGAACAGGGCAAGCACTACTGAACAGGGCAAAGACCGCCATGGCAAGCACCGCTGAACAGGTCAGAAACTGCAAAGGCAAGCACCGCTGAACAGGGCAAGCACTGCTGAACAGGGCAAAGACCGCCATGGCAAGCACCGCTGAACAGGGCAAGCACCGCCAACTCAAGCACCGGTAGCCCATGTGTGGCAGGGGCAGTGACGGAACTGGGACCGTCACGGGGAGAGTGATGCACTCTGGGCACCAGTCCCCCTTCCAGAACCAGTGGAGAACAGCATCCACTACCTCAGTCCTTAACAGGATGAAGCACTCTGGGCACCTGTCCCCCTCCAGAACCAGTGGAGAACAGCATCCACTACCTCAGTCCTTAACAGGATAAAGCACTCTGGGCACCTGTCCCCCTTCAGAACCAGTGGAGAACAGCATCCACTACCTCAGTCCTTAACAGGATGAAGCACTCTGGGCACCTGTCCCCCTCCAGAACCAGTGGAGACTGTCATCCACTTGAGAGACTGTGGCTTTGCACTCCCCAGGATAAAGCAGTGGGCAAACCACCCACTATAGAGGCTTGTGAGACTGTGGCTGTGCACTCCCCAGGATAAAGCAGTGGGCAAACCACCCAATGAAAGGACTTGTGAGACTGTGGCTTTGCACTCCCCAGGATAAAGCAGTGGGCAAACCACCCACTGGAAGGACTTGTGAGACTGTGGCTTTGCACTCCCCAGGATGAAGAAGTGGGCAAACCACCCACTATAGAGACTTGTGAGACTGTGGTTTTGTACTCCCCAGGATAAAGCAGTGGGCAAACCACCCACTGAAAGGACTTGTGAGACTGTGGCTTTGCACTCCCCAGGATAAAGCAGTGGGCAAACCACCCACTGAAAGGACTTGTGAGACTGTGGCTTTGCACTCCCCAGGATAAAGCAGTGGGCAAACCACCCACTATAGAGACTTGTGAGACTGTGGCTTTGCACTCCCCAGGATAAAGCAGTGGGCAAACCACCCACTATAGAGACTTGTGAGACAGTGGCTTTGCACTCCCCAGGATTGAGCAGTGGGCAAACCACCGACTGTAGAGACTTGAGAGACTGTGGCTTTGCACTCCCCAGGATACATCAATGGGCATGGAGCCCCTTCGTGGATCTAGCGTGGTGCTGTCATCCGGCTGAGGTGCCCCCCCTTCCCTTCACCCTGAGGTGTCTGTTGTATTTCGATCTGATGCCCCAGCAGTGTTCTCTCCGTTTTGCTCAGGTATCTGATGTGGGCCTCGCCCATGCATTTTGGGGCCAGTGGTCCACGGACATTGAATGGTGCATACCTGCACTACTAATCGTGATGTATATTTTGTTGAATGTGTATATATATCTGCATATATTAGCTTACTGTATTTTTATACATTACAATGGTTGCACCCATTTCCTTTTGTCTTTGTATTCTTCCGGGGGGGTTGGGGGTTGTTACTGTGATGTTTGGATATGCATTGGTGTGTGTGTTATAGTGGGTGAGGGTCGGGGTGGGGGTAGGGGTGTTGCGTGTGTGTGTCCCTGACTTTTGCCTCCCCCTCCCCTATGTCGTAGGTGCAGTACTCACCGTTGTCTTCGGCGCCGGCATTGATGATGATCGTACAGGAGCAGGAATACTAGTGCAGGAAGTATTTGGAGTTCCGGCTCCATGGTCCCCTCCTTCCTCATAGAGTGTTTGAGGTGAGCGATTTCCCTTTGAAATGGCTGTTTCCACCGTGTTTTTATCCACGGTGAATCCGCCCCGGAAAAGGTGGCTGATTGGTAGGTTGTGATACTGTGGGCGGTACTTTGTCTCCCGCCTGTCTGTTGGCGGTGACGGCCGCGCTGCTTGTCTGTACCGCCGTGGCGGTCGGAGTGTTAAAGTGGCTGTCTTCGTTGGCTGTTTCCGCCACGGTCATAATTCCCTTTTTTTTCCACCGGCCTGTTTGCGGGCTTTAACACCGTCCACCAGGGTTGTAATGACCCCCATAATGTTGAAATGCATTAAATATGTAAGACCAGAAAACCAATGCATCACACTTTCATGGTTGGGAGAAAAAGCCATTTTTGTTATAAAAAAATATTGATCCCATGCTTTAATCATAAGCACTTTACATGGAACATTTGGGTACGTGATTTGTATTATTCTAGTTGGTTATTCATTTCATTCACCCATAATGACTAACAGTCTGTGCTGAGAAAATAAACTTGAAACCTGCAGAGTTGAGTGTTTTACTCACTCAGTTAGACTGAAATGCAGTGCTAAAAATAAAGAGATATGTGGACAAAAGGAAAAATATTGATTGTTTTGGCCTAGTGTAATGAAAAACATTAACAGGTTTCACTAAAGTATGGGACACCAATGTCATGGGAAGGAATAGTGCAAGCCTCCTTAACACAAGGAACAGCTATTATACAAGCAGCAAGTGCAACATGTGTAACTGCTGAGTCACTGTACAGAACAAGGATGGTGAGTCTAGAGGCTAATGTTGGAGTAATAGCCACAACTGCTCCACTCTATGGGGCTGGACAAGACATTATCAGCCATGTTCATCTGTACTTCCAGGGCTGCCATTTCTTGGTGATGCTGCTGTTTGGCCGCACATTAGTCGGACCCTTTAGGACCTTTTTAAGGGCACACCCGAGTGTGATTGCTTACTCCACCATGTTCTTGTTGAGAATAAGATAACAAGTGACTCATATATTCCCCAAAACTGGTATCTCTAAGCCACCTGGCGGTTAAGCACCACTGTCCCATCCGCCAGGATTAACTTTATCCGTATCGGGGCATGGTCCATAGGGGCTTGGGGGAGGATGTGTGCATCCGCCAGTTTGTTTGTCACTAGAGGGCATAATAGAATGGAAAAGTCTATAGAACAATCTATGAGAGTGTGAATAGAACGTACATTCCTTAGATGTCAAGTGGAGCAGGCATCATGTATTTGCAAGAGCTAACTTTTGTGTCCATTTGCCCATCACCATGGATTTGTGCGGTTGTACATTGTTTGTATCTAAGCCGGGCAACTTAACAGAGTGGAAGGCACCTCCCCCAATAGTGTACCCTGCTGGGTAATGCACTAGCGCTACGGTCAGGGCTTGGAGTGTGGCCTCAAGTGGGGGGTGTATAGCCTGATGCTATGGTCCAACCGGCCTTACCCAATTAACTCTCCCTCCCTGAAGTAGATTGTTGTCCCAGATGGGGGGATGGTTGTAGAGCAAACACTTCTGTACAGAGAAGCAATAGGAAGTGTGACTAAGCCATGCCCCTGGTGGCAGACAATGTCTGGCAGAAGTATTAAGAGGCTGTCACTGTCTAGACCCTCCAGCGTGGGACAATTTCAACACTTGCAGGCACATTTCTTTGAACTCAAAATCGAGGATTGACTTTCCACATGTTTTTCCCCAAGCTCAAATAAACATCAGTGATTTCACAACATTTTGATACACTTTAAATTGAGTATCCTTGAATTTGAAACTCTAGTCTAGCATGTTTTATTAGACTCATGACTCAAAATTGATCTGATGTCTGAAAACGTTTTTTATTAATTTCCTTTATGTGTTGTACTAGTTTTGGGACCTATGAAACCTTGTAGGCTCTGAAGTAAGCACTGCACCATTTCAGCAGGATTGGTGAGTGGATGCAATACCCCAAATACCCCCACACCTTGCCAAAGCCAGCACTGGAAAGGAAAAGCCTTGTGCTGGTATGTAGGGAAAGTTGGATTGGGTGGGAACTCTGACACTCCCACTTTGCCATGTGCACCTTCAGACTGCAGGAACAGAGCCTCCAAAAAAATAAAAAGCTGGCTAAGGGCTTTATCTAACACTGCCTGTAGGCTCTGAATCTTCCCTGCCCAGGCCTTGCTTAGTTTCCCCTAAAAGTGGCCATAAAACCTTCCCAAACCATAAAGCTAGGGGCCAAATTATTGTTTATTTCAAAGAACTCATGAATAAACTGTTTAGTGTTACTGATCCAAGCTTGGTCTGACAGCAGGGCCTTATCGAATTGCCACCTAAACTTTTCTTTCTAAAATTATCACCGTGGACACTATTGAGTGATCCAAAAAGGATTAGCTCTGATCTCAGCAGTGCCACATATTAAAGACTGTGTCTGAAGAAAGAAGTCTAACCGAGAGTTTGACTAGAATCTCAGGTAATAATAAGTAAATTGCGAAAAACTAGGAAGGATCAATCACCAGGGATCCAGCAAGGCTAAATCCTGTTTAAAAATATTGAGTAGTTTTTGTTTTTTTGGCTTTAACTGCCTCCTACATCTATTAGATGTATCATACCTTAAATCTTGAATAAAATTGAAATCCCCCTATTACTATAGATCCCTCTGTCTGTATTGCCAAATTTAAGATTGGTTCAAGAGCCTCCGTATTATCTGTTAGAGGGCCATGGAAATAAAAAAAAAAATCAAAACCTGATTAGCCACCCTAACTTTCAGTCAAATCTACCTATCCTTATTGTCCCTCAAAACTGTCTTAATTTGCCAAGTTACACAGCTAGAAAACAATATAGCCACACCTCATATTGCTGCACCGGCAGAGGCATAGAATGCCAATGAGTATTTTTTTGGGATGTGAATTTTGGGCATAATACTTTTAAAGTGGGTTTCCTGAAGAAAAATAACGTCTGGATTAAAAGTGGTTAGCCATTTCAACAAAGGCCCACTCTTCCGTCTATTGAGCAACCCATTGACATTACAGGTAATTACTTTTGATCTGTCGGTCCATTATTTTAAGCTATTTCTCATTGACCCAAATTAGGTTTGAAAAAAGCAAAAACAGCTGTGCACTGCTTATTTTCTGTGCACACCAACTCTCCTCAACCCCCGTCTCCTCCCCTTCCTTGGACCTGGGATGATTAGATCTACCCACTCAAGGTTCCGTACTCTCACTGGGTATCTGTTACTGAACCCAGCGCTCCATGTGGACTCCTCCCCTCACTAACCACTGTCTAAAAAAACTAAATGCTATTCAAGAAGAAAGAAATTGATAGCAGTTCAACTCCCTAGAAACAGACGTACCGCGGTCAAAAGACCGCGGCGGTCATTCTGGGTTTCCCACTGGGCTGGCGGGTGACCGCCAAAAGGCCGCCCGCCAGCCCAGCGGGAAACACCCTTCCCACGAGGAAGCCGGCTCAGAATGGAGCCGGCGGAGTGGGAAGGTGCGACGGGTGCAGTTGCACCCGTCGCGAATTTCAGTGTCTTTGTGGGGCCCTCTTACGGGGGCCCCACGACACCCCATACAGCCATCCTGTTCCTGGCGGGTGAACCGCCAGGAACTGGATGGCGGTATGGGGTGCCAGAATCCCCATGGCGGCGCAGCAAGCTGCGCCGCCATGGCGGATTCCCATGGGCAGCGGAAAGTCGGCGGTACACCGCCGGCTTTCCGCTTCTGGCAGCGGCTGTACCGCCAGGGTCAGAATGACCCCCTAACTTCTCTAGAAACAGGGCATTCTCTTCTCTTGCCCCAATAAATACAATTCACAATTTGGCATTTAAATTTTGTGCTTTCAACATTTTTAAGAGGAAATACTGAGCCTCCTCGACCACCACAAACATTAAATTGACCATTGGCTAGAACGTTTAACTTAGATTGATGGATTATCGAGGCTTACACCCCCAAAGGAATAAATTCTCAAACCAGTCCTTGAAATATTTTTCCCCTTCGTGTGGCAGTGATAGAGCCAAGAACAGCCTCATATGAGTATTCTGCGCCAGCGAAAATGATGTTCTTTGAATTGCTAAAGACAAGATCCGTTCTTTAATTCTGTAGTCTGAAAAATTGACCAGAATTGTCCCTGGACATCTCATAGTCGGAGAGCACTGCACAGGCACCCTGTGTGCCCACATAATCATGAGATCCTTGGGGCTTCAGGAAAGGTATGCCTTCTGATCAATGAGTCTATTAACTGTGGCACATTCTAAGGCTGAACATTGACACTCACTGCCCTCCGGTAGACCCGTAAGCCAGAGATTTGATCACCTGGTATGATTCTCAATATCTTCCAGTTTACTTTCAAGTCAAGTGATCTTTTTCTGCTCAATCAAAACTATTTTGTTGAATGATCCCACCCTGTCTTCCAGATCTGAAATTCTTTGCTCAGTTTCCTGCAGTCTTTGCGGGACCTGTTCAAGGTGTTGCTCAATCTTAGTCAATCTTTGATTCCTCAACTCAATCTTCTGGGTTTGATGCTACTTAAGCTCCCTTATTTCTGTCAATATTGTTTCAAACAGACCTTTTAGCATCTGTGGCTGCAATGCAGAGGAATTACAGTCCATTTTAGGCTTACTGGCACACTCAGGAAGAGCGATTAAATCCAGAGGAAAACAATGGCATTGGCTTACACTGTCTACAGCTGTTCAATCGGCCTGAATAGCTTCTGAGTTCAGAAGCCTAACATCCAAGAGGCTGGGTCCCCTGCTTGGCAGCTACCTCCCTTCTTCCCATTGGATTTACTGAGTGGTTCCCCTTTCTTATGCTGACCATTGATTTTCTTCCTTTTATCAGCCTGGCTAGTTATTAATTTGTTGAATACTGGATAGACTTTGACCTTACTAGTCTGATTTAAGCTAGGGACAATGTCCAGACTGTGCTTGCCTTCTTCATTTCTCAGGTCTGGCACCAACCCAACTTCATTTTGGTCACCTTTCTGAACATCATCCTGTGTGCCATTAGTCTGAACTGCACTGAATGAGCTTATCACAGAAGAGTTTGTTGTCATATTAAGTTCAAACTGCACTGACTGGTCAAAGTGGTCTTGAGTAATCCCTGTATTGGGAAGTGAGCATTTCTCTGACATTCTCATACAATCTTGGCGCCTTGCAATTCTGCAAGTCATAGCAGCCAAATGACCTTGTGGAGCTCCTCACTTTACTTTCTAGGCTGTAGGAGTACTGTGAACAGAGTAAGTCACAACTGACAGTGTAGTATGAACTTGACTCATGGTAGACAGCCACGCAGGAATACCCCTGCACACATCTACAGACAGCATCTGAAATCCCTTAAGCAGGGTGCTCTGCCCTGACTCCTCGAGCCAGCCACCCCCTTGCCTCAGGGCCTCAGGGGCTTACCATTGATGACCGCTTCAGTATTACCACTCCTGGGCTGCTGGACCACCTGAGAGCAAAAACCTCTGTCCGAGGTGAGCCCCTCATCAGAGAAACTGCTCTCTTCCTCTCAAGTCACCCCCTCTGCCACGCTGTTACCAATGTTGCCACCAATGAAGCTGCTGAGGCTCCACAGGGACTCTCCAAGGACTCTGTGGCACCCAATGCCAAGCCAACTCTTAGCTCGTTGGGTCAGCACATCAGCCACTACCAGTAGAAACCATGCACAGGTGTGAGTGTAAGAGGGAGGTGTCACAAAAACAATGGGTGCTAGCAGCAGATCATGTGGGCTGCACCTGCTGCTCCCATCAAAAGCATGACTTTCAAGAGTCGGTCGTTGTTAGCTTTGTCAAGAAAGATAAAGACCCTCCAAATCCAAATTCATATCGACCTATCAGTCTATTAAAAGTGGATTATAAATTATATAAAAAATTTGGGTTGTCAGGCTTGCTCCTTGTGCACAATTATTGATTCATTTCGATCAAAATGGCTTTCTTCCCAAAAGATCAATGACAGCTAATATGCATCTATTGATACAAGCTATTGATTATTTCACAGTCACTAAAGAAAAGGTTGCAATTTTTATGATGGATGCAGAAAAGGCGTTTGACTTGATCAAGTGGCATGCCCTTTTCTTTATTTTGGCCATATTTGGGGTCCAGGTAGCAATTGTAGATATGTTAAAAAAAGTTATATCGGGGGCTGAGACGAAGATAATTATTATTTCTTTTGAAGCAGGGTTAGTAAAAAATTATGGATGGTACTCGTCAGGATTGTCCCCTTTCCCTGCTTCTCATTACTTTTTTTCTTCTTGAACCCTTCGCTTCTAGGATTCATACAAGTCAAACTATTTTACCACCTATTGAGGGAATGGCGAAAATTCAATTATTTGTTGATGATTTTATAGTTAAAGACCAATAAATCCAATGTCCAGAACGCCATGATCGAAATTGATGACTTCACATGAATTGTGGGTTATAAAGTTAATCAGGCTAAGACCGAGTTATTATTGTTTAATTCATCTCGTTCCGAGCTCCCTGATGTTTTGTAGATGGTCCAACAACATCCCGTTAGGTATTTAGGGATTTACAAATTATTTTTCACAACCATTTCGTTTAAACTACGGAGAAACTCTTGCTAAAACTAAAAGGCTATTGGTTAAATGGTCTTTTTTGTTTTTTTCTTTGGTAGGTAGAGTTGCTCTGGTCAACATGTCTGTCCTTCATTTGTTTTTATTTATTTTCCTTAATCTCCCTTTAAAGATACCTTGTGATTATTTTAAAGAGGTAGATACGGTTATTAGAGGTTTTGTTTGGACAAAAAAGCAACCCCGGGTTAAAATATCAGTTTTACAGCTCAATACAATGTAGGGAGATGTAGTACTGCCACAGTTTAGGACATTATCAGGCTACCATAATTGATTTTTTGGTCCAGTCAACATCAGGCAATACTGGTTATGATAATTTCTTGTAGGAGTGCATTATCCAGGAAAGCCAAATACACTCACCTGTTTCTCTCCGTACTGCTAAATTTCTGAAAAAAAACAAGGTGTAAGTTCTCAGAGACCTTAGCCTCACGTATTCAGGCTCTCTAAAAATGTTGGAAATTTCCAGCATGTCATGCCTATACTCTACTGCAGGATTCTGACGTTTGGGGACTGGGATTGTCAAAAGGGAAGGTACAAACATGGCACATTTTAGGCTTTAAGAAGTTGGGGGATTTTTATAATGTCCCAAATCTTATTTCATGGGACGCATTTATTCTACAAATTGACAACCAGAATGTCTCGCTTTGGTTTAGTTCTACTTAGATAATTAGCTTTTTAAAAACAAATTATGTTGTGAGGGAGGAGGGTATTCGCCAAATTGTTTTTTATATATATGTTTAACTCGTCAGGTTGGAGCTGGAAACTGGTATCAGATATTTTGACAACAAGCTACTTAAAATGTATTATCTAAGCTCCTCCATTAAGTTTTTCAGACAACCAATTGTAAGTACAACATTAAGGAATGGCAGTACCTTTCTGAGATAAGCTATATATCACTTAGAGGTGCAAATATTAAGCACATGGCACTTTTTTCAACATGAACAGCCAATTAAACGCCCAATAGTCTACATAAGATGTTCCCATCTGCACACAGATACAATAACTATGCATTTACACCCCAACAGAACCCATAACCAACGTCACCAGACAGGAGGTGCCAGACATATCCAGTCCCTCCACAGAAGAGACCCACAGTGATGACAGCAGCTCTGCACGCCTGGATCAAGATGACCAGCCCAGCCCATCAGGAACCTCGGAACAGTCGGTTCCCCTGTCACAGTCACAAACCACCACTGAACCTCCCCCTCAGTAACCACCACCACAGCACCCACCCAGTGGGCCTATCCCTCTGTCCCCAGGACACGTCAATCAGCAGTGTGTCCACCACTACAGGGAACCCAGGCAACCCCACTAACACAGTACGATCAGGGACCTGGGGGCAGTGGCAGTGGGCACACGGTTCAGGGGACAGAGGCACAGGATAACAGGGAAGCTGGGAGGACTGCTGTGCGACAGGGGGAGGACAGGCCCAGGAACCCACTCTCCACGAGCTACTATCCAACGTCATGGGAGCTTATCACCATTCCCAGGAGACCAGGGGCACGGTACTGGCCGAGTTTCAGGAGACCCAGCAGCTGCAGGAGGAACACTACTTGGGGATCAGGGAGGACGTGAAGTCCATCGACACCACCCTGGTCAACATTGCAGGGGTGCTGGCAGACCTTCTCAACACTAGGAGGGACACAGTGGCACACCAACGGGCCCCTGACACTAGCCTGGATGATGAACAGCCCTCCACCTCTGCCGGTACTAGCGGACAGGAGGCACCGCCACAGGAACAACAGGCCACCAGCACCCCACCCCCTGCAGATGGAGTACCACCCAGCAAATGGTCCCTGAGATCCAGGAACAAGACAGAGAACATTGCCAAGACCCCCGCCAGGAAATAAGACCCCCCTAAATGTCACCCTTCTGTCCCACTATGTCACCCTGTCCCTCCTTAAACTGCTATTGCTCCACTTCCTATGCCCCTTTGGACAATGCACCTGTGAAACAAATAGAAAGGACTCTGCCATGGACATACCTCCACCATCACCCCAGCCCATTTTACAACACCCTCCACTTATTTGCACAGGAATAAACACACTTCAATCACAAAACAATCTGGAGTCAGTCTGTGCTTTCACAAATGTGTAATTGCAATATCTATGGAATGTAGCAATGTCAATTTACTGTACACACCGCCACAGACGTGACCTCCATTTTCTGTCTGTTCACTCACTTGATACCTGACCTTCAACAGGAGAGGAACTACACTGCAAGTGCTGCTGTGACCGGTGTCTGGAAGCGACAATGGCTACAGTGTCTTGGGAAAGGGCCCCTGCCTTCACTTCAGAGGAGGTGGAGAAACTAGTGGATGGGGTCCTCACCCAGTACACGCAACTGTACAGTCCTCCAGACAAACAGGTGAGTACACTGGGAGCATGCTGCATGGGCAATCCTGCTTTTAGTAGTGTGGATGGAAGATACATGGGGGGGCTGAGGCCTGCATGTGCGGTTGGCGAGTGTATGTGCGTCAGGGCATGGGTGGGAACTGGTGGGCAATGAGTATGACGGTCCGGACGGGTGAGTAATTTCCTTTTCCCCTGTGCCATTCCTCTAGTTCAGCGCCCACCAGAAGAAGGGTATTTGGCGTGCCATCGCAAAGGACGTCCAGACACTGAGGGTCTACCACAGACGTAGCAACCACTGCTGGAAAAGATGGGAGGACCTGCGCCGCTGGAGCAAGAAGATGGCAGAGGCCCAGCTGGGGATGGCCTCCCAATGTGGAAGGGGTGCCCGTTGCACCATGACCCCTCTGATGTCCTGGATCCTGGCGGTGGCCCATTCGGAGTTGGATGGGCGCTTGAGGGCATCACAGCAGCCACAAGGGGGTGAGTACACTCTCATTTAGCTGACTCTGCGCGCATTACGAGGTGTCTGGGTGGGGGAGGTGGGCAGTGAGTTCCTCTAGGCCAGGGCGAACTTGGTAAGCAAGGTCCCTTGTGATGCAGGCTATGTGGCACCCCAACCCCACTAGTGTTAAGAGCCATCTACACCTAGTCAGGCTTCTGTGACGTCCAGGTGTGCAGCAATTGGGCTTAGGCCTCGTACCCCATGGTCAGGGGAATTTTCTAGGAACTGTTAGTTCATGGCGTAGTGCTGATGGCTGCTCCCTGTGTGTTGTGTCCGCCAACGGTAGTGGTGTTGCATGCACTGAACATGTTTTTCTTCTGTCTTCCCTCCCCCTTTTTGTGGTCTCCCTGTTCTTGTGTGCAATAGCATCATCAGGCGGAGGAGCAGTGGCACCAGAGCAGGAGGGAGCTGCAACCCACTTGGCCCTGGAGAGTGAAGCAATGGAGTCTGAAGCCACCAGTGGGAAGGAGGGCGAGGGGAGCTCCACAGCGGGGACAGGAGCAGACACCAGTGACAGCGACTCCTCCTCTGATGGGAGCTCCCTTGCGGTGGTGGGTGCCTCTGTGCCCACCGCATCAAAAGGTACAGCCACCACCACCCCTACTAGCACCACCCTCCCAGCAGCCCCTCAGCTTGTGTCCCGTGCCTGCTCACCCAGGAGGGTGGGCATCTCCTTCGCCCCAGGCACCTCAGGCCCTGCCCCAGTCAGCCCTGCTGCCCTCAGTGAGGAGGCAATTGACCTCCTGAGATCCCTCACTGTTGGGCAATCTACCATTTTGAATGCCATCCAGGGTGTTGAGAGGCATTTGCAACAAACAAATGCATGCCTGGAGGGCATTCATTATGGGCAGACGACCCAACAGAGAGCATTTCAGGCTCTGGCCTTATCACTGATGGCAGCCATTGTCCCTGTGTCCAGCCTCCCCCCTCCAACTTCCTCCACCCAGACCCAATCCCCTGTACCTCAGCCTATCCCAAGCACACCATCAGACCTGCATGCACACACATCAACACACAAAAGTTGCTCTGGAAAACATAAGCACCACACATCCCACAGGCACTCACACTAGCACCATCCCCATGCAGCCACAGCAACATCCACTGCCTCCACTGTGTCCCCCTCCTCCACGTCCTCCTCCTCCCTCTCTGTCTCATCTCTACTCACACCTGCATGCACTACATCCTCAACCACTACCTCCATCACCAGCATGCCCATCACCACACACCGCTCACGTGAAATCACCACCCCCACTACCATTCACACATCCCTTGTGCCCTCTCCCAGCGTGTCTGTGAGCCCTCCTCCCAAAGTACACAAACGCAGGCACACACCCACCCAACAGCCATCCACCTCACAACAGCCTCTGGTCCATGCACCTGCACCCAGATTCAGCAGACGTACACCTCCTACAACCACTACCTCTTCCTCCACTCCCAAACCCCCTCCATCTTCCCGTCCCAGTGTGTCTAAAAAACTTTTCCTGGCAACCCTTGACCTCTTCCCTTCACCTCCCCCCCGTCCTTCCCCTAGGGCCAGGCTTTCCAGGTCCCAACCCACCACCTCAGCCACCAAATCCCCAGGCACAGTGGTGCCAGCAACTGTGGGGTCATCAAGTGCGGCACCCATCAGGGCTGCCAGTGTGCCACGTAGCGAGGGCAAGGACATTCCGCCACTTGCAAAGGTGAAAAAGGTGCCCACATCCTGGAGGGAGAAGCCACACCTACCAGCCACCAAGGGCTCAGCAAAAACAAAAGGGGATAGTGGCAAGACAACTGCGGCACCATCAAAGGTGGGGAAGGGACAAAAGCAGAAGAGCAGGTCAAGACAGGGCACGTGGCACCGATTGAGGGACCAGTGTCACACCTTCTGTCCGTGACCACTCCAACCTGTACGGCGGCGAACACCGCAAGCTGCCCCGCCACCACAACCGCCACCTGCACAGCCACGGGCACACCTACAGCCTCAGCGACAGTCCCCAGCCTCTTCCCCATTGGGCAGCCGCCCGAGGCTGCAGGAGACGTCCTGCTGTGTCCCTCAACAGGTGCTGACCCATGCACCACCGCCAGCACCGCTGCCACAGACACCGCCGCAAACACCGCCACCAGCCCTGTGACGTGCTCGGACGGTGGCACCACTGCTGACATGGCTACCATCCCCAGTGGTCAGTTGTCCGAGGCTGGAGGAGACTTCCTGGACCCTGGCCAGCTTCCATGAAGCATGAATTCCATCACTGTTTGCACCTGCAGGTGGAAGGCAAAGCCGCAGCAGTGTGGGGTATGTTGTTGCCTCCATGGCGTATCATGCTACCTGTACCTCGGCAATCTCGTGGCACACACACCCAGGTGAGGGAATTGTACCGGCCACACTGCACGTGGAGCACTCTGGTCACCATGCACCCTCCAGAACCAGTGGAGAGATACATCCACTACCTCAGTCCTTGGCATGATGAAGCACTCTGGGCACAATCCCCCCTCCAGAACCAGTGGAGAGATACATCTTCTACCTCAGTCCTTGGCAGGATGAAGCACTCTGGGCACCAGGCCCCCTCCAGAACCAGTGGAGAGATGCATCCACTACCTCAGTCCTTGGCAGGATGAAGCACTCTGGGCACCATGCCCCCTCCAGAACCAGCGGAGAGATACATCCACTACCTCAGTCCTTGGCAGGATGACACACTCTGGGCACCAGTCCTCCTCCAGAACCAATGGAGAGATACATCCACTTGAGAGACTGTGGCTTTGCAACTCCCCAGGATAAAGCAGTGGACAAACCTCCCACTGGAGAGACTTGAGAGATTGTGGCTTTTGCACTCCCCAGGATAAAGCAGTGGGCAAACCACACACTGGAGAGACTTGAGAGACTGTGGCTTTGCACTCCCCAGGATAAAGCAGTGGGCAAACCACCCACTGGAGAGACTTGAGAGACTGTGGCTTAGCACTCCCCAGGATACAGCAATGGGCATGGAGCCCCCTCGTGCAGCAGTGGTGCCCCCCTTCCCCTGCCCCTGAGGTGCCTGTATATTTTCGATCTGATGTCCCAGCAGTGTTCTCTCCGTTTCCAGTCAGGTATATTGTGTGGGCTTCGCCCATGCATTTTGAGACCAGTGGTCTACGGACAATGATTGGTACTCTATCTGGAGTTGTGTAGTTGTTGTACATATTTGTAAATACTGAATTTTGATTTTTGACTAACACTGGTTACAATAATTTCCTTTTGTCCTTGCGTTCTTCCAGGGGGTGATGGGGTGTATATGTAATGTTGCTGCAGTGTTTGTGTGCATGTTGTTGTTTTTGAGGGTGGGGGTATTGCATGTTGCATGTGTGTGTCACTCTCTATCCCTCCCCCATCCCCTGTGGTGTAGGTGCAGTACTCACCGTGGTCGTCGACGGCGTCCGTCCTGCTCCTGATAGAGCAGGAGGAAGAGCAGCATTGTTAACACCTATAGTTCGGGCTCCATGGTGTCCTGGTTCCTCATTGGGTGTCAAGAGGTGAGTGTTTTCCCTTCTGTGTACTATTTCTGCCGTGCTTTTGATAGCGTTGGAAAAGGTGGCGGATAGGCCTTTTGTAATAGTGTGGGCGGTACTTTTGTCCTCCGCCTGTCTGTTGGCGGTTACCACCGCAGTGTTTGTTTCTACCGCCATGGCGGTTCGAGTGTTAAAGTGGCTGTCTGTGTGGGTGGTTTTCGCCATGGTCGTGACTCCATTTTTTTTTCCGCCGGCCTGTTGGCGGTATTACCACCGCTTTAACACCGACGCCAGGGTTGTAATGAGGGTCTATATGTCCTGCTCCAGATCTCACTCCAGAATCTATATTTGTCTTGTGAATAGAGTGACCTTTGACCTGGTCCTAAATGCTACAATAGGTGTAGGAATCTTGACAGACTACTCCCCAATTAGCTTGTCAATGGGGATACACAATTATAAACCTCCAAAAGCTAAACAATGGGGCATAATTAAGAGCCCCTTGTGCCATCCAACGACACATTAGCATCATTTTTTTTACGATAATATGGCATTAGATAGCCAAAAATGCTGCACCAGATTTACAAAGTGGTGCAATGCATGCATTGCACCACTTTGTAACCCTTTGCGCTGCATCATGCATGCGCCATGCATAATGTACAGCGTTCCCCGGTTAGGGGGGCCAAAACAATGGTGCAAAGAAATCTAACAGATTTGTTTGCTTCTTTTTTGTGGCACCTTTAAAGCCAGCTAAGAAGAGGCATTTAAAGGAGCCACACCATTATTCATAATGGGCCTCAATGGGCTTTGCTGGATTAGCGTCAAATATTTTGACGCTAATCCTGCAAAGCACCAAACTAGCATCAAAAATTTTGATACTAGTTTCCTAACTACTGCCTCGGTGTGCGTATCTGACATACAGCACACACATGGTGGCATTATAGGGGCACTAAGAGGCGCAAGAAAAGTGATGCTGCACTGGGTGCAGCACCGCATTTCTTAAATCTGGCCCTAAGTTGCCTCTATGATGTAGACCCATCCTGGCCCCACCTTCAATGATTGATAATCAAGTATGTAAAGGCTATTTTTTCTACATGAGCCCAAATCATCACAGTGATTTAGGCAGGTGCTCCCTGCTCCATATTGTTTTGAAGGTCACTGGGGCATGCCATGGTTCAGCAGGATTAATTCCATAAAAGAACTTCCTCCTGTGATCCTCTACAGAGCTCAAACTCTCCGACTAAGATGTATAGAAATGTATATTTATTTTAGACGGGTGAACTAGGCTATATAGAGTGGTAAAATCACTTTATTGAAAACAAAGCCTAGAGAGAGGACTAGGACTTCCAGAAATGTCTCGAAATTTAGAAGCTGCCCAAATTTGCTCAGCCCTAAACTAGATGCGTGAATCGTGAATGAAGACCAGAAGCATAGCTGATAACCTAGGAAAGATAGTCCTAGATCTCCTTAAGACACTTATGGTGCCAAACTCCATGTTACAGAGTGAATTATGGTAGTATTTTTCCGGCTACGATGATTCTCCTTAATCAATGAAATAACCTGGTACAAAGCAAAAAAGTGATGACTATCCCATCCCCATTGACTCCACTAAATTCAACCACAATTTTATTCTGGGATTTAATGACCCATAATTTATCAATCAGAGCAAGCCGGCCCAGAAAAGCTTAAAGGTTTCAAGCAGGGGAACTCGTAGAATGGCGAGTGAAAGGTAATACTAATTGCTCTAGATGGATACATACAAACCAATGTAAACTATACACTGGATGGGTTCAAGTGAGAAATGCATATAGCATGGTAAAGGCCTGACTCCTCTTGAATTGTTATTGTCACAAGCCTTCATACTCATGGATCTTCCTGTGAAGATAGCACATGAACGAAGCACACTCTCTGGCCAAATTCTTATCAAATTTATCAAATTTATTTTAAAAGGAATAATACAGTTGGCCCAATTCTAGAGGCAGGAAGCCTCACTCCCGATAGAGAACTGGCAGTCCAAAATGTGGCACAGTTTGGTGATGCGGAAGTTATTAGCTATTATTTCGGATAGTATGCCATACTTGGAAGAAAATCTGGAAGCCATTTAAACCACATATAATAGGCATAATTGAGAATGCCCCAAAATGTCCCAGATTTAGTAATAATGGCTGAAATGCACAGAATGTCAGACTCCACAATGGGGAAGAAAGAAGAGACATTGATGAAGGGTGATTTGCAAGTTAGGGGTGATTTGACTGTTGTTTAGCAAGCACAGGGCTGCTCGAGACTCATTCTATCACTTGCTACAGGCCAAAGTCCCCGATACTGGGAGGCTCAGAGGCCTACAGGCGCTTTCGTCAAATGGAGAGGAAGGAACCGACTTGCAAAATGAGAAATATCAGAAGGACATTATGAACCTTATAGCGTATGACTCTGCAAAACAGACAATGGGAACAATTTTACTTCCTTCCACATTACCTTGGATTCATTGGTTTCATTTAAAGTATAATGTACACCTACGCAGTTAGCATATGTCATACTTTTTTCTCTTTTTTCTTTGTCTATTTCCTGGGAGCCACAGCCCCCAGATATTGTTATGACTTTCTTTGTCCCTTTTCCCCCTCCATTATTACTGTTGCACTTGGTTTATCCCATCAAAGTTCAGTAAATAAAGTGCTAACAAAAATTTAAATAAAGGAAATATTTTTTCTGTGTTTCCAAGTGTGTGGCCATATGCCAGCGATCATTCTCACTGTATTTCTCCATTTTATCAACCTGCAGCATATAATTCATCTGCACTCAGTATGGTTTGATCACTTTCTACAGTAAGGAGCACACAGACACATCCTATTCTACTTGATCTCAAAGTCACTAGCAGCTCACAGTAAAAAAAACAGTGGGCCAAAAAAAGTCCACATTTCAGAGTGAGCCTTAAGTGAATTTGAACCACAGCTAAGTGCTGATTAAGTTACATAGGGGGTCATTACAACATTGGCAGTAAAAGCCGCTTACCGCCGAGCAGAAGACCGCCAACACACTGCCGTGGCCGCGGAATTCCGCCACAGCTATTATGACCCACATCTCGAAATCCGACAAAATTCAGACACCCACACAAGTCCGCCTCACTAGAGGTCAGTGATAAACTGGCGAAAACAAAACCTCCACCGTCAGCACGTCAACAGAAATACGCCCACGCTATCACGACCCACGAATCCACGAGGTGGTCTTAGAACCGCGGTATTCCATTGGCGGTACACACCGCTGCGCTCAAAATACACACACACATACAAAACCCCGCCAAATTGGACAATTCGAAATACACACACCTGATACACATACACACACCACTCCCACACACCCATTACAATATAAAACACACATCCACATCACCCACAAACCCCCACGACAAAAAAATTCCGAAAGAAGGCCAGAGAGAGACACCACCATCCACAAACTAGCATCCACAGGCACTCAACACCATCACCCACACAGCTTCCACGCACAAAACACCACACACCACTACATATCACCACACTTATCACCACACACACCACCCCACACATCACCCACACCACCCCATGGCATGGCAAAGACACCCCAGGTTCTCAGAGGAGGAGCTCAGGGTCATGGTGGAAGAAATCGTCCGGGTAGAGCCACAGCTATTTGGAGCACAGGTGCAGCACACCTCAATTGCAAGGAAGATGGAGCTTTGGCAAAGAATAGTCGACAGGGTCAACGCAGTGGGACAACACCCAAGAAATCGGGACGACATCAGGAAGAGGTGGAATGACCTACGGGGGAAGGTGCGTTCCGTGGTCTCAAGACACCACCAGTCGGTTCAGCGGACTGGCGGCGGACCCCCACCTCCTCACCCACAACTAACAACATGGGAGGAGCAGGTCTTGGCGATTCTGCATCCTGAGGGCCTCGCAGGAGTCGGTGGAGGAATGGACTCTGGTAAGACAAATCTTAACTATTACATCCCCCACCCTACCTGCATGCCATCACATACCCCACCCTCACCCTCACCCCCGTCACTCCAACCCCTCACAAATGTCCCAATATCACAAACTACCCATCCCAACATCAAGCCCTGCATGCAACACCAAAGCATGGACACCCATCACTAAAGCATGCCCACTGCACATACCCATACAACCCCCTAAACCATCATCACACAAGGTCCCACACAGGAATGCAAGCACTGGGGTACACGGTCACCCACCCATTGCACACCATGACACACACAGATGCAATAATCATGCTTTTCCACCCCTGCAAGACCACTACCCAACGTCACCAGACAGGAGGGTCCAGACATCTCCACCCCACCCACTGAAGAGGCCCACAGTGATGACAGCAGCTCTGTCCAACTGGATCTAGATGACCAGCCCAGACCATCGTGGACCTCGGGACAGTCGGTTCCCCTCACACAGGCACAGGCCACCACAGACCTTCCACCCTCAGGTAACACCAGCACAGCACCCACCCTGCAGGCCCATACCTCCGTCCCCAGGACACATCAATCAGCTGTGTGTCCACCACTACAGGGAACCCAGGATAACCCACCACCCCAACAACAACAGGGACCTGGGGGCAGTGGGCACACCGTCTAGGGGACGGAGGCCCAGGAACACAGGGGAACTGGGAGGGCTGCTGTGCGACAGGGGGCGGACAGGCCAAGGGAACCCACTCTCCACGAGGCCCTCTACTCCATCATGGGAGCATACCACCACTCCCAGGAGACGATGGCAACGGTCCTGGCCAAGTTTCAGGAGACCCAGCGCATGCAGGAGGAACAGTATTTGGGGTTCAGGGAGGAACTCAGCACCATCAGCTCCGCCCTAGGCACCATCGTAGGGGTGCTGAAGGAAATACTCAACACCAGGAGGGACACTGTGGCACTACAAGGGGCCCCTGACACTAGCATGGACGATGAACTGCCCACCACCTCCGCCGGCACTAGTGGACAGGAGGCACCACCACAGGACCACCACACCAGCACCCCACCCCCTGCAGATGGAGAACCACCCCGCAAGCGGTCCCTGAGATCCAGGAACAAGACAGAGCACGATGTCAAGACGTCCGCCAAGAAATGAGACCACCCTGATTGTCAACCCACTGTCCCACTTTGTCACCCTGTCCATATTGGAACTGCCCCAGCTCCACTTCCTATGCCCATATGGGCAATGCACCTATGAGACAAATAGACTGGACTCTGCCATGGACACTCCTCCGCCATCACCCCTCACCATTTAACTTCCCCCTCCAATATTTTGTATGTAAATAAACACACCTAAACCACCAAAAGATCTGGAGTCTGTCTGTGATTTTGTCAGAGTCACCAGATCCTCCGGGTCCGTGCACGTTCCCAACACTTCCACCACAAGACAGCTCCAATACTCTGATTAGATTTATCACAGAGTCTAAGAGAGTCCAAGTGGGGAAAAGGGGATTAGGACGGGAACAGCTGGGAAGGAGACCTGTAGGAAGCAAAAGGTTAAAACACAACATCAAATTTACATCTCATGAAATCAGTACCATGCTACAACTCTAAGCTTCGTCTTTTCCGAAAAAAACATAAACAACCCTGGAATAATCCTAAAACTGACTAGGCTTTAGATGACCGAATACCTGAGAAGGAAACAGGAAAAGTTAAATAGGACTTTCAGATTCAAGTACTTTCTTTAGCATGAGAATCAGGAAACACTCTGAGCAATTTCTAAACAACCATATGAATCTCCTTTTATGAATACATATCAGGAACACACAGCATTACATCTAAAATTCTGGTATTGTTGTGTTCATCTCAGAAAAAAACATTTGGAAGTAAATTGCGCACATTGCAGATTTTTATATGAGTATTAAACACCATAAAGGTTTGTGCACCATGAAATCACACAACGTAGATTCTAGGAATAAATCACGGGACGTGTCAACTTGAAATGCTACCAAGAAAATGTCTTAGAATGGTAGCGCACAGTAACTTACATTATTTATACACGAGGAAAGAATTGCGCGTCTTGCCGATTCAAATGCCACCATACAAATGCCAAGAAATAGTAGCACACAATGAACAACATGAAAAGCACTCAGGGAAAGAATTGCACGCCTTGTCGATTCAAATGCCACCATACAAATGCCAAGAAATAGTAGCACACAATGAACAACATGAAAAAACACTCAAGGAAAGAATTGCGCGTGTTGCCGATTCGAATGCCACCATGTAAATGCCAGAAAATGATAGCACACAATGAACAGCATGAATTACACACGAGAAGTGAATCGCGCGTTTCGCCGATTCGAATGCCACCATGTAAATGTCAAGAAAAGATAGCGCGCAATGAACAACAAAGTTAAATGCTCATGAAACGAGTTGCACGTCTTGCCAACTCGTAAAACATCATGTAAATGTCAAGAAATATCAGCGCGCAATGAACAATAATGTAATAACGAAGTCAAATCTTTATGGAATAAATTGCGCGTCCTCCCTATTTGCAAACCACTATACAAATGTCAAAAAATGGCAGCGCACAAGTAATCTGTTATTCATTTAAGAATTAAAAGCAAGAATATGAAGATTCTCAATTACGGTGTTGGGAAATGTCCAAACACCGTCTTACCGCATTGAAACAGTGATCACCAATGAGAGATGAGTGCAGAAGACTGGAAAATCCAAATAGGCCGCCGGGACAGGAGCTCAGGAAGAAGCTGCTGCTCTGCACCGGGACCTCTGAATAGTGAGCACTGGAAGTTGGGCTGACTCTCTTTTATAGAGTCTTGGCCCAGCCTAGAACCACGCCCAGGCATGTTGCAGGGAAAGTCTCCAGAAGGCCCTGGAAAGGGACCACACCCTAACACACTCTGAATGTCTGCAGCAATACATTGTAAATGTACAGTATTTATAAGCACCTTAAAAATGAATCTTTTGGATGGAATTCTGCAATGCAAAAGGTTAAACAATAACATATCATCACAATGCATAAATTACTTTATCTTGCAAGTATTGGGTTTTTGCATTCTAGATGCCCGTAGAGCGCGCACTGTCCTGGTGTTGACAGATTTTGAAATAGTGTATTTGCAATTACAGTGACAAAAGTTCCAGGAAATAGTAATGTCAACATACCTATGTTACACAGCTCTAGTCCATGAGGAATCTAAGCATATGACCCACGTTGGGACCCACACCTGTGAAACCGTAAGGGAAAGTGACAACTCAGTGACCATACACTGGGTGAAATCGACAGACAGGAGAGAGGTAGAAGTGTAGAAGTACTTGTAGTAGGCAGGAATGTATTCTCACCTGTGTTTCACTGGAAATGTTGCTGTATGACTGAGTCCCTGTTGTCAATGTCTTCTTCCTCTGCTTCCTCCTCATCACTGTCCACAGGCTCCACAGCTGCCACAACACCGCCATCTGGACCATCCTCCTCCAGAAAAGGTACCTGTCGTTGCAAAGCCAAGTTATGAAGCATATAGCAGGCCACGATGATCTGGCACACCTTGTTTGGTGAGTAGAATAGGGATCCACCTGTCATATGGAGGCACCTAAACCTGGCCTTCAGGAGGCCGAAGGTGCGTTCGATCACCCTCCTAGTCCGCCCATGGGCCTCATTGTAGCGTTACTCTGCCCTGGTCCTGGGATTCCTCACTGGGGTCAGTAGCCATGACAGGTTGGGGTAACCAGAGTCACCTAATAGCCACACCCGGTGCCTCTGTAGTTGACCCATCACATAAGGGATGCTGCTATTCCGCATGATGTAGGCGTCATGCACTGAGCCAGGGAACATGGCATTCACATGGGAGATGTACTGGTCTGCCAAACATACCATCTGTACATTCATCGAATGATAACTCTTCCGGTTCCTGTACACCTGTTCACTCCTGTGGGGGGGGACCAAAGCCACATGGGTCCCATCAATGGCACCTATGATGTTGGGGATATGTCCAAGGGCATAGAAATCACCTTTCACTGTAGGCAAGTCCTCCACCTGAGGGAAAACGATGTAGCTCCGCATGTGTTTCAGCAGGGCAGACAACACTCTGGACAATATGTTGGAAAACATAGGCTGGGACATCCCTGATGCCATGGCCACAGTTGTTTGAAAAGACCCACTTGCGAGGAAATGGAGCACTGACAGCACCTGCACTTGAGGGGGGATTCCTGTGGGATGGCGGATTGCTGACATCAGGTCTGGCTCCAACTGGGTACACAGTTCCTGGATTGTGGCACGGTCAAACCTGTAGGTGATGATCAAATTTCTTTCCTCCATTGTCGACAGGTCCACCAGCGGTCGGTACACCGGAGGATTCCGCCATCTCCTCACATGTCCCAGTGGATGGTGCCTAGGAAGGACAACAGCGAGCACAGAGTCAAACAACTCAGAGGTATGTACCCACAGTCTACACAGAACACGATTCATACACAAAATGTGGCCTTTATGTGTGTTGAGAGTAGGCCTAGGTATGTGTGACACAGTTGGTAATTAGGCCATATGGGCCCCTGAAAAGGCGGCTGCCTGACCTCTAAAGAGGGACAATGGGATGTGAGGTAACTGCGCTGGCGTTGTACACCGTCACGGTAGGCGGTCGAAGACCGCGGCGCAATGCTGAATTGGTTAACATTGGACCCTATGGGTCCCAGGAGCCAATGATGATGTATGCCGGCGGTGATGGTACGTACCCCCGCGGACGTGACCGCCGCAGATGTGACCACCATTTTCTAGCTGTTGAATCACTCAATACCTGATCTTCGACAGGAGAGGACCTACACTGCAAGTGCTGCTGTGACCTCGGTCTGGAAGAGACAATGGCTCGTGCATCTGGGGAAAGGGCCCCTGCCTTCACATCGGAGGAGTTGGAGAAGCTCGTCGATGGGGTCCTCCCCCAGTACACGCTACTCTACGGTCCTCCAGACCAACAGGTGAGTACACAGGGAGCATGCTGTATGGGCTATGCCTGTGTGGAGAGGACTGGTTGTAAGAAGGAAGGGGGCAGAGTAATGCGTGCATGAATGACGGTGGGTGCATGTGCCACATGGCAAGGGTAGGGATGGGGGCCACTCACTTTGACGGTGCAGTTGTTAATGACTTCCCTTCTTCCAATGTACATTTCATGTAGGTCAGCGCCCACCACAACAAGGATTTTTGGCGTGCCATCGCCAAGGACGCCCAGACCCTGGGGGTCCACCACAGACGGAGCACCCACTGACGGAAGAGATGGGAGGACATTGACAGCTGGAACAAGAAGACGGCGGAGGCTCAGCTGGGGATGGCCTCCCAACGTGGGAGGGGTGCCCGTCGAACCATGACCCGTCTGATGTTCCGGATCCTGGCGGTGGCCTACCCTGAGTTGGATGGGCGCTTGAGGGCATCACAGCAGACACAAGGGGGTGAGTACACTCTCATTCTGCTGACTTTGAGCGCAGTGGAGGGGTCTGGGTGGGGGAGGAGGGCTGTGGGTTTCCCTAGGCCAAGGTGAGTTCCGTAGGCTAGGCCCCTTCGAAAGGCATGGCCCTGTGGCACCCCACCTCTGTAGAGTGGCAAGTACAGCTAATCATGCACCTGTGTAATCTACGTGTGCAGATGTCGTCCATAGCCTTGTAGGCCATTTCCCAGGAATTGCACTGTAGAGCCCAACAGCGCGACGTAGTGCAGGGGGCTGCCGTGTCTGTCTTGTACGCCAACGTTAGCGGTAATCCATGCACACAACCTGTCTTTCTTCTGTTCCCCCCCCCTTTTTTGCAGTCTCCCTGTTCTTGTGTGCATTATCATCTTCAGACAGAGGTGCAGTGGCACTGGAGCATGAGGGAGCTGCATCCCACATGGGCATGGAGGCCCACACTACAGACTCAGAATACACCTGTGGGACGGAGGGCGAGGGGAGCACCACAGTGGTCACAGGATCTGCAACCAGCACCACAGACTCATCCTCCGATGGGAGCTCCCTTGTGGTGGTGGCAACATCTGTGCCCCCCACTTCAACAGGTACAGCCGCCACCACACCTACCAGCACCACCCTCCCAGCAGCCCCTCAGCCTTCGCCCCGTGCCCGTTCACCCAGGAGGGTGGGAATCACCTTCGCCCCAGGCACCTCAGCCCCTGCCCCTGTCACCTCTGCTGCCCTCAGTGAGGAGGCCATTGACCTTCTCAGGTCCCTCACTGTTGGGCAGTCTACCATTTTGAATGCCATCCAGGGTGTAGAAAGGGAGTTGCAACAAACAAATGCATTCCTGGAGGGCATTCATTCTGGTCAGGCTGCCCTTCATCGAACTGTTCAAACTCTGGCCTCAGCACTGATGGCAGCCAGTGTCCATATGTCTAGCCTCCCCCTCCAAACTTCTTCCACCCAGACCCAATCCCCTGTACCTCTGCCTATCTCAAGCACACCATCAGACCAGCCTGCACACACCTCACCACACCAGGGTAGCTCAGGCAAACATAAGCACCACACATACCACAGGCACTCACGCAAGCATCACACACATACAGACACACCAACATCCACTGCCTCCACTGTGTCCCCCTCCTCGTCGTCTCCCTCCTCCCTCCCAGTCTCGTCTACACTCACATCTGCATGCACTACCACTACAGCCACTACGTCCCTCTCCAGCACACCCACCACCACACCCCGCTCACGTGCACTCACCACCCCCACTCACATTCACACGTTCCCTGTGTCCTCTCCCAGTGTGTCTGTGACGCCCCCTCCGAAGATACACAAATGCAGGCACACACCCACCCAACAGCCAACCACCTCACAACAGCCTCCAGTGCATGCACCTGCACCCAAATCCACAAAAGTTACACCTCCTACAACCACCACCTCTTCCTCCACTCCCAAATCCCCTCCAGCTACCCGGCCCAGTGTCTCCAAACAACTTTTCATGTCCACCCTTAACCTATTTCCCACCACCCCCCGTCCAACTCATAGGTCCCGTACTAGCACCTCAGCCACAAAATCACTGGGACCAGTGGTGCCTGTTGTCCCAGGTATGTGGAGTGCACCGGCCACCAGGCCAGCCAGTGTATCACGGAGCCAGAGCACAGCCAGTCCTCCCCCCTGTGAAGCACCAGAAGTTGGCCAGGGCCCGGCGGGATAGGGGGAAGACTCCAGCCACCCAAGCCGCTCACAGGGGTTCCGGGGGGAGTGTGGACCCAGCTGTGACTCCTCCCAAGGTGGGGAAGGGGCAAAGTCTAGAAGGACCAGCACGGCGGAGAAGACCGCCATTATCGCCGCTGGCCAGGAGGCCCCCACCAGCCCCATCGTCGCTGTCCCGGAGGACCCCACCAGCCACAGCCCAGCTTCCCAGGAGAGCCCCGTCAGCTACAGCCCAGCTGCCCAGGAGGGCCCCGCAAGCCACAGCCCAGCTGCCAAGGAGGGCCCCGCAAGCCACAGCCCAGCTGCCCAGGAGGGCCCTGCAAGCCACAGCCCAGCTGCCCAGGAGGGCCCGCCAGCCACAGCCCAGCTGGGCAATGAAGGACCGCCAGCCCCAGCCCAGCTGGGCAATGAAGGCCCGCCAAGTCAAACCCCGCTGAACAGGGCAAGCACCGCTGAACAGGGCAAGGATCGCCAAGTCGAGCACCGCTGAACAGGGCAAGCACCGCTGAACAGGGCAAGGACCGCCAAGTCAAGCACCGCTGAACAGGGCAAGCAACGCTGAACAGGGCAAGGACCGCCAAGTCAAGCACTGCTGAACAGGGCAAGGACTGCCAAGTCAAGCACAGCTGAACAGGGCAAGCACCGCTGAACAGGGCAAGGACCGCCAAGTCAAGCACCGCTGAACAGGGCAAGCATCGCTGAACAGGGCAAGCACCGCTGAACAAGGCAAAGACCGCCAAGTCAAGCACCACTGAACAGGGCAAGCACTGCTGAACAGGGCAAGCACCGCCAACTCAAGCACCACTAGCCCATGAGCGGCAGGGGCAGTGACGCAACAGGGACCGTCACGGGGTGAGTGATGCACTCTGGGCACCAGTCCCCCTCCAGAACCAGGGGAGACATGCATCCACTCCCTCTGTCCTGCACAGAATGAAGCACTCTGGGCACCAGTACCCCTCCAGAACCAGTGGAGACATGCATCCACTCCGTCTGTCCTGCACAGAATGAAGCACTCTGGGCACCAGCCCCCCTCCAGAACCAGTGGAGACATGCATCCACTCCGTCTGTCCTGCACAGGATGCAGCACTCTGGGCACCAGTCTCCCTCCAGAACCAGTGGAGACATGCATCCACCCCGTCTGTCCTGCACAGGATGAAGCACTCTGGGCACCAGTCCCCCTCCAGAACCAGTGGAGACATGCATCCACTCCGTCTGTCCTGCACAGGATGAAGCACTCTGGGCACCAGTCCCCCTCCAGAACCAGTAGGGACTGTTATCTACTTGAGAGACTGTGGCTTTGCACTCCCCAGGATGCAGCAGTGGGCAAACCACCCACTGTAGAGACTTGAGAGACTGTGGCTTTGCACTCCCCAGGATGGTACAGTGGGCAAACCACCCACTGTAGAGACTTGAGAGACTGTGGCTTTGCACTCCCCAGGATGGTACAGTGGGCAAACCACCCACTGTAGAGACTTGAGAGACTGTGGCTTTGCACTCCCCAGGATACATCAATGGGCATTGAGCCCCCTCGTGGATCTGGCATCGTGCACTCATCCGGCTGAGGTGCCCCCCCTTCCCTTCCCCCTGAGGTGCCTGTTGTGTTTCTATCTGATGCCCCTGCAGTGTTCTCTCCCCCCTCCTGGTACAGGAGCAGGAAGACTAGCGCAGGAAGAATATGGAGTTCCGGCTCCATGGTGTCGTCGTTCCTCGTGGAGTGTGTAGAGGTGAGCGTTTTCCCTTCAAAATGCCTGTTTCCGCCGTGTTTTTATCCACGGTGAATCCGCCCCGGAAAAGGTGGCGCATTGGCCTGTCATAATAGTGTGGGCGGTACATTGCCTCCCGCCTGTCTGTTGGCGGTGACCGCCACGCTGTTTGTCTGTACCACCGTGGCGGTCAGAGTGTTAAAGTGGCTGTCTTTGTTGGCGGTTTCCGCCATGGTTGTAATTGCAAAATTTTTACCGCCGGCCTGTTGGCGGTCTTACCGCCACTTTAATACCGTCCGCCAGGGTTGTAATGACCACCATAGTATTTTATTTTTTCAATAAATCAGTCACATATATTACTTGGCACTCTGACTACACACAGAGGTCTAAATTTAACTTACATGCATAATAAAAATAGTTAAAACAGGAAGGAAAGAGACTTTTTATTCCTGTAAATCAAAGCGGACTTGCTTGTCTGACTAGCCCTGGAAGCCATCATGAACATGTGAAAGCGGTGTACAATGTCCTGTAAAGGCTTCACCAGAAATGCTTTTCAGTATTTTAAACAACACTAACATACCAAAAAACCCAGGATCCACCAGACCTTTAAGGAAAATACAACCATATGTCCAGTGCTTGCAAAAAGCACACAACAGAAACACCTCAGTAAAAAAAAAGAAGAAATCACCCTTCAATCAAAGGACTTGCTTCAAAAAAATAAGAAACCTATTTGCAATGTCATTCCAAGTCCAGATTTTCAACCTTCACTGGAAAAAGGAAAATGGAGATTTGGTCCTTTAGCAAAGTGGGTTACTGTATTGGGATTTATACAGCAATTTCCATACACCACGGCAATCCTAAAGTGCTCTGACTGTGTTATTTGTACAGCGCTTCATACTCCTGTTAAGGTTGCGAAGTATACTGATTTACTTTAGTGTTCTCTGTAACTTTAGAAGTAAATGGTTGAAAGTATGTTTGTAGATTGGCCCAATGAGGAATCTGTTTTGATATTTGTGAAGTTTTAAACATCATGGCAGCAGCACAAAGTGCCCAATGTAGCTGCATATAAGCATGGAGTGTAAGGGAGAGTGTGAGGATGGATGCAGTCAAGTATGCAGGTACTCTCCAACTTTAGGCTGGTACTTTCAAATTTAGAGCCCACCGTTGATGGATATTAGTTAGGACAAATAGGGTTTTGAAGTGTACCAAGTAGAATCAAATGAACAATTTCATTGGAGGCACTGTAAGCCAGCACAGAAATGCTATATGGAGTTTACTCAGGGAAATAGAGGATTCACCCAATTGATTGTGCTGATAGGCCATCACGAAATATGGAGTAAACCCAAGAACAACAGAGGTCCAACTCATTGTACATGCAAATTAACCATTAAGCAAGTCCTATATAGAGTCTACCCACAAGCAACAGGTGCGGTTGTATACTTGTAGCACCGTCGCTGGCTTCCTGGGTTTACTAGGCAGAGTAACACAAGAAATACATACATACTACTAGAGAGTAGGCCCAAGTGTGATATTCATTCTGCTCATGTAGTCCACCAAAATTCCTAATTTTCGTGTTAAGTCAAATGTGTGAACTTTCCTGTTTTCACATAAACCACAATTTTGCATGATTTTTGCTCATAGATGATTGATGGCCCCAAAATAAATCACCTAAAGTTAATCTCTGGTTGATTAATGTCCCTGATAGACTCAAGTGGAATCATGGAGCTGAGCACTGGTAGAAATGTTAATGCTGGTTATTCGTCTTCGTCAATATTTAGCTCTTAAAATATTGATAATGGCTACCAGTAAAGTTAACATCACTGCAGCACTTACTGTGAGATTTTCTAGGCCTGTGAGTAATTTTAATAAAACCAGAGTTATTGAAGTAACTTTGGTAATTCTGTGTTACTCTTTGATGCAGAATTACAAAAAATTAATCATTTACGACCGCATCAGTAATTTGGGGAAGAAAATCCTATCCCAAAAGCACATTCAGCAAGTGGCAGCTCACGCTGCTGTTTGTGTTCGGTTGCATTTTGCACTATTATCCAAAATGCATCATTGCATCCATTTTGGATCCAAGAGTGATTTTGCTGAAAAGTTTATTTGAACAAAAAAACAATCACACAGGTGTCTATGGTATCTCAGTCTAGTGCACCGCCTTTCTTTAATTGCAGATAGGATCAGACGTCAATAGTGAAGTACTCTTGGATTGAAAACTGAACCAAATTGCCTTTAGCAATGTTTATTAAGCCACTAACAATTTTCAGATATAAAAATTCAAAATTCAGTAAATTTATGTAAATAAGATTTTACTCTAATACATTGAGAAAAGGTTAATTTGCACAAAAATATTTAGACAAATACAGGATTACGTAGCTTTACCTTTTGAATGTCTGCCCTTTCTGCTGCTAGCATGTGTTTCTGTTGAGCAATGTGTGTACAGGGGCAGAGCTGAGCGAAAATATAAACACACTTGATGAAACACAGGTCCCCACAATGCATAAAAAAGTTGTGAAAATTGACGCAGATGCTCCTGAAGTTATTTTATATCATTTAGAAGACATTGCCTTGTGGGGACCTGAGTTCAGGTCCCCACAGTGCAACCAAGTCCCACAGCGTGAGTGTGTTATCACACCCAAGTCCCCACAAGGATAGTAACACAAACCCACCCACTCACACTGCATACACAAAGGTATGGCTTAAGGTCCAATATTTGCCTGAAGCAAAGCTAGGTTCAACAGTGTGCATTGGCAAAACAGCATCTGTGGGAAGTGGGGTCCCCCACCCTTCTGAAAGCAGGAGGAGTCACTCATTCCAGGGCTTATCTATATCAGCCTTGCAGGCTGTCTCATAATTCCATACAAGAGGGCGATAGATAGCAGTACTTGAGGAGCTGCAGAATAATGAAGCACTTTGCTGCACAATGAATACAATGTTTCTAGATGACTCTATTGGGTGTGGAACTGAAGTCAGACTGCTAGGGAGTTTCATTGGCAGGCTATGAAAGGGAGTCTGGGGGGTGGTGGAGCTCAGGAGGGGGCTGAGAATGAGGAAAAGAGGTGAATTGGGGACAATTAAGTTGAAACCAAAGTCCTTAGAGGCTATCCCAGAGTTAGCCTGGGGACACCCAGGACAACATGGACTGATCTTCTGGGCTGTATCAAAGGCGCTAAGAGATCTTTAAACTAATTTCCCCTGGAAAGGAATTAATTGATGTTGAGGACTCCAGGCTCTGGCTAAGACAAGCTTTAAGCTTGCCCCTGGGGTGTACAGACAAACATGCTGTAAAACAGCATGGTATGGTGGCAGTATTTGAAGAAAAGGTTAGAAGGGAAACACGACACAATCAGTAGCTCTTTTGTCATTTATTTCGATGTCTTGAAATACAGCATCTATGAATCCTGGTATTTTAGCCAAAACAGCGTTACATTTTGGATTTTGTATTTTAATGTCACTATGGGCTAAAACATTCCAGAAAACAAAGTGATTTTGGCTAAAACGCCAGGTCTGGCTGAAGGTGTCACACATGACGTAGAGTCAGCTGGCAGATGGGTATGATATTGTAGCAAATTGAATGGAAAGAATGAACATCGGTTTTTGTTAACATTTCTTTGACACCCAATAAAGTATCTCAAATATCTTGGCTCCTTTGCTTACAATATATAGGCTTTCAACTATATATTCAGGATTTATTCTAAGAAAGAAGTCAGACAGAACATAGCGTCTGGAAAATTCTCACCTCAACTATCTGGCTTTCTATGGTTTAGCCTTCATAAACCAGGTATGTCAAGATGAAAAGCACTACTGCAAATCAACTTTGCAAATACTTGTTAGGAGGTGCACGTTCATGCCCCATTAAATTCTTTAACTTTCTAGTCGTATTTTACATTTCATAGGCTAATTATGAAAATGTATAATTTGGGTTGGGGCGGGAGGCTGGTGAAACTATCTTGCATGTAAGGAATTGACTGTAAAAACTTTGAAGACCATTGCTGTAAGAGAAAATAGAGGTGCTGCAGTGGTTGTCGAGACTGGCATGGTGATAATAATGGCATTTGAGGATCAGCTGTGATTCCTTCAGAAAAACTGTGAAAAAAATAATGCAGAGCCCTATCAGTGCATATGGTGACAGGTAGTATTTTCAATAGCTTCTTGCCAGGAATTTGTATGAAAAAGCCACTTTAACACTGACCAATAGCAGAATTCATCAGAGCACTTTTAGACAGCATGGGAAATTGGTTTCTGTGAATGACACTTTGGGGATATTATGAGCAACCATCATCTGCAGTACAAGCAACGCCGCTGACAATGTTGGCAAGTGAGGCAGCTGGGATACAAGCAATTGTGTCTGACGCATCTTACAGATATAGAACTGTAAACTGCTGTGTATGAGCCAAGTAAATGATTTGCTTCTTCAAGGGTGTACCAACACATGTTGGAAATGGTTCAGTGACTACTGTATGCTTCCTTTAGCCAGTTCAAGCTATAATGGTGCTGGTGCCCTGGTGCCATGAGTTTACTGGCTGAGAGTGCAAGGTCTCATTATATTAAGGACACAACTCTTTATATGTGGCAGATGTACAGCTATGCCCCTCGAAATATTGCTTTTCCCTCAAGCAGTCATGGTTTAGAGTGGCATCAAGCCAAATTGCAGTTCCTACAGCTGTCAAATCAATCCGGAATCTAGGTGGGTCCCAGCCAATTGCCCTATAGTGTAACAGTGCAGTGTGACATCAGGAAACAGCAGCAGCACCAGTGCCCATTCATTCTGTGCTTACCTGTGCCGGTAGAGGAGATGTAAGTGCGTATCTCAATGAAAGATCAACCCATTTTTCCTGGTTTCTGTACCAGGGAAGCTGTTGGTGCTCATTCTGAGCACAGCAGTAGCCTCATGCCTTGTCCACCAGGGAAATTAGGATGCACACTGCATGTTACATCAGAGGTTACTAAGAAATAAACTGAGAACTGCAAGATCTTTTAGACTTTAAGGCCCATAATTATGCTGTTTGACGCAAACCAGCACCGGCGCTGGATTGAGTCAAACATTTTACCGCCGGCTAACGCCATTCCTATGCGCCATGCGGGTGCCTTATTTAAGGAATGACGTTAGCCGGTGCTCCGGATTGGTCAGAGTAAAAAAAAATGACTCAAACCAGGCAGCTCCTGCATAGGGGAAAATGGGGGTTATGTGTCAAAAAATGGTGCAAGTCAGGTTTCAGGCAAAAATCATGCCTCAAACAGGACCTGTGCCATTTTATGACGCACAACCCCCATTGAAATGACTCCTGTCTTAGCAAAGACAGGAGTCATGCCCTCTTGCCCAATGGCCATGCCCAGGGGACTTCTGTCCCCTGGTCATAGTCATTGGGCACAGTGGCATGTGGGGGGCCCAAATTAGGCCCCCCTATGCCACTTTAAAAATAAAAATAAAATGCTTACTTCAGCTTACCTGTACTTACCTGGGATGGGTCCCCCCCATCCATGGGTGTCTTCCAGGGGTGGGCGAGGGTGGCAGGGGGTGTCCCTGGGGGCAGGGAAGGGCACCTCTGGACTCCTTCCCAGGTCCCTTAACGCCTGCCCTAACCCAGGCATTAAAAAACGGCGCACATCAGGCTGTGCGCCGTTTTTTAAAGCCCGCCCTCTCCTGTGTGTCAAAATGACGCAGGAGTATAAATAAGGCGCACAGGCCTTAAAGTCATTTTTTGGGCGGGAACGCCTGCCTTGCATGTCATTAACGCAAGGCAGTTTCCCGCATCCAAAAAATGACTTACACAGAGGAATTTTGGTGTCCGCGGGCTCGGTGGTCAAAGTTTAAATATGGTGCATTGTTTGCGCCGAATGTGCGTCAAAATTTTTGACACACATTCGGCGCAAACAGATTATAAATATGCCCCTAAGTCCGGAACGTATATATATCGTCATGTGCAGCAGGGCTTTCTTGATAATATATAAATAAATAAATGTTACATACAAACCAGGCCTGTTTGCATTTCACCATGACAGCACTTACTGTGTGTGTGTGTATCAGGCTTAGTCAGGGTCTGCAAAATGATAATGCTAATAAAGTGTTCAAGATTGATCTATTATTCTTCGAGATAATTTGCTGAAGTTGTAAGTTGATTTCAGTCACGTTTACAAAACAGAGAACTGGACTACGTGCAGTGATTAGAGCTGCACAGGAAGGACATATAGGGGCATATTTATACTCCGTTTGCGCCGAATTTGCGTCGTTTTTTTCGACGCAAATTAGACGCAAAACTAACTCCATATTTATACTTTGGCGTTAGACGCGTCTAGCGCCAAAGTTCATGGAGTTAGCGTCATTTTTTTGCGTGAACACCTTCCTTGCGTTAATGATATGCAAGGTAGGCGTTCCCGTCTTAAAAAATGACTGCGATGCATACGCGTCATATTTATACTCCCGGGCAAAAATGACACCTGGGAGTGGGCGGGTCTAAAAAACCCGCATTTGCGCCGGATTTTAGCGCCTGGGTCAGGGCAGGCGTTAAGGGACCTGTGGGCTTAGGATGAGCCCAGAGGAGCCCTCCCCTGCCCCCAGGGACACCCCCTGCCACCCTTGCCCACCCCAGGAGGACACCCAAGGATGGAGGGACCCACCCCAGGGACATTAAGGTAAGTCCAGGTAAGTATTTTTTTTAATTTTTTTTTGTGGCATAGGGGGGCCTGATTTGTGCCCCCCTACATGCCACTATGCCCAATGACCATGCCCAGGGGACAGAAGTCCCCTGGGCATGACCATTGGGCAAGGGGGCATGACTCCTGTCTTTGCTAAGACAGGAGTCATTTCAATGGGGGATGGGCGTCGTAAAAAAATTGCGCAAATCGGGTTGTGGCGATTTTTTTGCCTCAGCCTGACTTGCACCATTTGTGGACGCCCATACGCCATTTTCCCCCTACGCCGGCGCTGCCTGGTGTACGTCGTTTTTTTTTAATGCACACCAGACAGCGCCGGCGGCTAACGCCGGCTAACGTCATTGAATAAATACTGCACCCGCATGGTGCTTCAGAATGGCGTTAGCCGGCGCTAATTTTTTTGGCGCAAAACTGCGTTAGCGCAGTTTTGCGTCAAAAAGTATAAATATGGGCCATAATGTCAAAGTTGACTGGTTCCGTGCGCTGCTTTGACAGAAGTATTGTTCGTGTTCTGGAGCATGGTTCTGAGAGGCTGCACAAGAGTTCCTCTTTCGTTCTCCATAGTAAATTATTAAAGAAGAAGGTATACAAAGATTACTGAGGATTTGGGTGGGGCATTCATAAGGATTGATTGTTAGAGGGACATGCCAAAGACCTGCTATCTGACTACAGGCCCAATAGATATCTGAGGCATGCAGGGACTTACATTGTGCCAGCGACCTCACACGGCAAATTTGAGGACAATCGAGAACTATTGCAAATGACCATGCGCATCACAGATCAGTGCTCAAATGTCAACCCTGTAAGAATGTGCAAGTGTAGAAACATTACTCAGGACCCATGCGCCCGGTCCAAACTAGTGCACACAATAAAGGTGTATTCTTTGTTCTACTTCTTTAAGCAAATCGCACTTGACAGAAGTTGTGTGTGACCCAGGTCAACAATTTCAAGTTGGGCACCACCTAGCAATAACCTTTTTTATAAGATTAAAAACGCGTTCTTCGGGGAGAGGTGAAATGAAGCAGAGTGGGCTTCTTGTGCCATCTAATGTTAAAGCCATGTGAACTGTCCAATCATTAAGAAATAGGCTGGTCTTGCTTTAACATTTATAAATAAATCTTCACCATTAGCGCAGGGCCCTGAAAATGACCAGGGGTAGGGGAATGATGCTCGTCCTCCTTTCATCCCTTCCTTTTGTCCAGAGCTTCTACAGCATAATATTGTCTACAAACATATTGCGACACTGAGGCCCATATTTATACTTTTTGACGCAAATCAACTCTAGCCCAGATGTGCGTCAAAAAGTTTACCGCCGGCTAACGCCATTCCAACGTGCCAGCCGGGCGCCTTATTTATGGAATGACGTTAGCCGGCGCTGCCTCCTGGTTAGCGTAAAAATTTATGACAGTAACGGGGCAGCGGAGGCGAAGGGAAGACTGTGGGTTGTGCGCCAAAGAATGGTGCAAGTCAGGTTAGAGTAAAAAATATTGGCTCTAACCTGACTAGCGCCATTTTTTGGCACACAACCCCCATGGAAATTACTATTGGGGACAGTGGCATGTAGGGAGGTCCAAGTTAGGCCCCCCTATGCCACTAGATAAAATATATATATATATATACTTACCTGCACTTACCTGCATCCACCATGGATGGGTCCCCCATCCTCCAGGGGTGGGCGAGGGTGGCAGGGGGTGTCCATGGGTGCAGGGAAGGGCACTTGTGGACTGTTTCCATGGTCTCCCACCATGGAAATGAGCCCACAGGTCCCTTAACGCCTGCCCTGACCCAGGCGTTAAAAACCGGTGCAAAACCGGCTGGGTGCCTTGTTTTAACACCTGCCTCCTCCTGTGCATCATTTTGACACCTAAGGATAAATAAGGCACACATGCCTTACAGCCATTTTTTTGCATGGGAACGCCTACATTGCATGTCATTAGTGCAAGGTAGGTTTTCACATAAAAAAATGACTCAAACTCCATAACTTTGGCGCTGGACGGATCTAGCACCAAAGTATAAATATGGAGTTAAGCTTGCGCCAAATTTGCGACAAAATAAATGATGCAAATCCGGCACAAACAGAGTATAAATCTGGGCCTGAGTATCACCAAAAAAAATATCGAAGGCACATACATATCGACTTTACAAACTTTCTATGCCAAGTTCACAGATATTAACAACAACAATATATTGGCCCAAAATATCGTCATTAATAAGCAATTATATTGAATTTACAATGTATAATTTTAACATTAACTTTAATCAAAATGTAAAAACGCAAAAAAATAAATTTAACCCCTTCGCTGCCAGGCCTTTTCCCCCTCCTGTGCCAAGCCTTTTCTTGGCTATTTGGTATAGTTTGCACTTAGGCTCCCATAACTTTTTGTCCACTTAAGCTATCAATGCCAAATTTGCCTCCTTTTTTCCCAACATCCTGGAGATTCTAAAGGTATCCAGAGTTTGTGGATTCCCCTGATGGAGACCGAGAAATTGGCCAAAGTGCAGCTAAAATTTGGAGTTTTGGGGAAAAATGCAAAAAAAGTGCTGCAGAAGAAAGCATCTGGTTATTTCCCTGCAAATTGCATCAACGAAGGGTTTGCGTGCTAAAACTACCATCTTCCCAGCTTTGAGACACAGGCAGACTAGAATCAGAAAACCAAATTTTTCAACACAGTTTTGGGACATACACCATTTTTACTATTTTTTGTGCTTTCGACCTTCTTCCAGTAAGTGACAGAAATGGGTCTGAAAACAATGGTGGATCCCGGAAAACTATCTCCCTTATGTGGGCGCCCAAAGCAGTGTCAGCTTAAAAATATTTGAAAAATTATATTTATCAACTTGCTGTGATATCCCCTCAATCTCTACACGTTTTTTGGCCTTTTCTTGTTGCAGGCACTTGGCCCACCCACACAAGTGGGGTATCATTTTACTCGAGAGACTGAGGGGAATGCTGGGTGTTAGGAAATTTGTGCTGGCGAGGTGATCCCAGAAATGTGAGAAAAGCGTGATTTTTTAAGCTAAATTTGAGGTTTGCTGTGTTCAGAGAGCTCCGACCGGATCCCGAGCCCCAAGGCACCTGCGATGGGGTCCAGGGAGGCCTCCCCTGCGTGGCTGTATTCAGAGAGCCCTGGATGGGCCCCGGGCCCCCACTGGGGAGTCCAATGGGCTTCCCCTGCCAGTTCGGGTTCAGGGGATTCGGCAGGGCCTCCACGGGTCCTGGGGCGGGTGCTCCTTTCCTCCAGCCTGCCGTACACTGTGAGCCCAGGCCTGGGAGTCCACCGGGCCAAGTGAGGATTCTCCTGTCAGATTGGGTTCAGGGGCCCAGGTGGACCTTGTGTTCAGAGCCCCAGTCCTGGGCTGTCACCCTCCAGCCCACCAGATGGCAAGACACCTGGGACAGGGTCTCAGGAGGACTCCCATGCATGGCTGTGTTCAGAAAGCTCTTACCGGGCCCCTGGCCCCTGCCGGGCCCTGGGAGTCCACCGGGCCTAGGGAAGCTTCCCCTGCCAGTTTGGGTTTAGGGGCCCCAGCTGGGCCCCCACCAGGCCCTGGGGTGGGCGCTTCCTACCTCCAGTGTGCCGCACCCTGAGGTGCCCAGACCTGGGAGTCCACTGGGCCCGGAGAGGCTTCCTATCCCAGTTTGGGTTCAGAGGCCCCAGCCAGGCCCTCACCGGGCCTGGGAGGGCACTCCCTTCCTCAAGCCTGCCGTACCCTGAGGGGCCCAGACCTGGGAGTCCACTGGGCCTGGGGAAGCTTCCCCTGCCAGTTTGGGTTCAGGGGCCCTGGCGGAACCCTGGTTGGGAGCCCCTGTCCTGGGCTTTGCCCTCCAGACCACCAAGTGGCAAGGCACCCGTGACAGGGTCTGAGGAGGACTCCCATGCATGGCTGTGATCAGAGAGCTCCGACTGGGCCCCTGCCAGGCCCTGGGACAGGCACTCCCTTTCTCCAGCCTGCCATACCCTGAGGGTCCCAGGCCTACAAGTCCACAGGCCTAGAGGAAAGAGAGCGATATGTGAATGCAGGTTGACTCATCGGGGCCTGCACAAGCCTTATGAGTTTCCAGGAACAATTAGCTGTTTTGAGGTCAGGGCTAGAATGTCTGTTTCTTATCATTCCATGTGCATGCAAGGTGGATTGCATTCATCAGTCAAATTACTGTGTCCTTTATATTTATGGGCATGCTGGACAAGATAAATGCAACTTTTATTTTATGCCTATTTGTCTGATGCTCAGGAAAAGAAAGGCTAACCCGAGGCATGCTTACAAATGGCAAAAGCCTCCCTAACAGTCATAAAGTTGTCATTGGAAATCCTTTTGTAACTGGTATTTAGTCCCTGAATTTGACATGATCTCAGGGGACCCTTTTTAGTGTTGCAGTTTTGAAGAAGAGTTTTCAGAAGACATAGAGCCTGATTATGAGTTTGGCGGTTGGACCACCAGACCGCCAGACCGCCATAGTGGCAGCCGCCAAAAGACCACCATGTTGGCGGTCATACAGACCTCCATATTATGAGTTGCACAGGCAGGACCAACAAAGGCCAGCCCAAGAAAAAAACACACCAGGACATTGGAGGGCAAGAACTAGGCATCCAGACCATCAGCACCAACAGCCTGTTAACCAATCGTTGAACCTATTACAAGTACCAAAGTGCATTGGCTGTCATTCCATGGTGGTCCTCCAATGGCGGTGTGAGGCATAGCGGTTCGCAGTCACTACAGTAGTACACAACACCAGATTGGATGACTTTAAAAAAAACACAGCGGACACATATTCACACACCTGACACACCCACAAGCCACACTAAAGAACACACCCCTTCACACACCACAATCCTTTGAAACTCCCACACAAAATACCCCATTCATAGCACCCAAAAATAGAAAATGTGCAACTTTATTGACACCCCTCTATCTCTCACTGAACAAATATCCTAAACCCTCAACACACCCACATCACACCCATTAGCACCCCTCCACTCCATTTACTCCCTGTCACCTTCTCAGTTCCCAGCACCTAACTTTATTTTTATTTCATTTCAGCAATATGTCACCCCAGAAAAATCCCTTTTTCACCAAAGATGAGTTGAGACTCATGCTGGATGAAATCATTACAGTAGAGCCACATCTATTTGGAGCCCACGTCCAGCACACTACTATTACAAGGAAAATGGAAATGTGGCAAAGTATAATCGACAGACTGAATTCTGTAGGCCCCACCTCGCACACTAGGGACAACATCAGGAAGAGGTGGAACAACCTCAATGGGAAGGTCTGTTCCATGGCAAACACGTACCAGCTGCATGTCCACAAGACTGGCTGTGGGCCCCCACCTTCTCCTTACAACTCACATCCTAGGGAGAAGAAGGTCTTGACCGTCCTGCATCCGGAAGGTTAGACAGGAATACCCGGGGGAGTCGAGTCGGGTAAGCCACAGCAAGACAAATGGTACCAAAATGTATTGCCATGAATGCTCACTGCTCACTTTTTGCCACCTTCGCTGTCACCCCACTCAACAGTCTAGTGTCAACCTGTCCATAGACCTCTGTCTGGCCTCCAACATGTGAAGTATGCTCACCTGAGGGAACTACATCTCTGTATAGTGGGTGTAGTACAGGGATTCACAGCACTACAATTCCCTGAAGGCACTGTTTCCACATTACTAAAACCAGAACAGTGTAGCCTGTTCAAAAATAACATTTATAACAAACTCCACATTACAGTGTACTCCTCTGAGAGGATGGCATCTGTATAGTCTGTGGGTTGGACAGGCACTGACAGCAATGCTGAGTCAGCCACAACACTGTCATCTGCCACTACGACCCTTCTCCCTCTACTCAATCATTAAACTGTACACACCTGAGAGGATGGCATCTGAATAGTCTGTGTGTAGGACAGGCACTGACAAGAATGCTACGGCCAGGAGGCACTGCTACTCTCACACCACTCAGCCAACACAGTGTCCTCTGCTGCAATGACGATTATTCCACTACCCAACCATTAAACTGTACTCACCTGAGAGGATGGCATCTGTATAGTCTGTGTGTAGGACAAACACTGATCGGAAAGCCAAGGCCAGGAGGTACAGTATACCCAATGCAAAACATCAGCCCACTGTAAATCTGTCCAAGTAAGCCTATACATGAACTTGCTTTGGAACTGTACTCACCTGAAGGGATGACACGTATATTGTGTGTATGTCATGAAGTAACATGACTTTATATCCAAGGAGGGCCTGTCCCTGTAATTCCAAGAACCAGGCCATTGTCCATATTACAGTGTGCATCTGCCTGTGAGCTCACATATGATGTTTACCCACCTGGGAGGGACCAATAAACATATCATGGTAACCTCTGTGATGTGGCCAACCACCTACATCAATCTTGGGCATCTATGCCACGAATCCAGCATGTGGAGAGGAAGGGTAGCTCAAACTGTGTGCCAAAAACATAAAAGACTGATCAAAGGCACCAAAATGCATCAACTGAATGGTATTGGCATCAGACACATTCCCAAAGCACAGAACACATGTTGACAACTATCATATATACAACAAGGTACTGGAACTACCTGCATGACAGTCTACTACGTCTTAAGCTGACATAAAACACGTCCAGTCCAGTGACTGTTTTTACTGCACTGCTGGCAAGATATAGGTACCTGACCATCCCTACAAGAGCCAATAAACTGAGACATCCTAAAGCTAGTTGACTGAAATGGAATTGGTATGTTGTAGTGAATGCCATCTTGTTTTAATGGGAAACAGGAGTTAGCTTAGTCTTCTGGCTTGCAGACCTGTGCCCCCGTCACCTAGTGACTTTTACCCCACTTAGCTTGCTGTTTTAGCGCAATTATTTCATTATATGTTTCCAAGATGGCTGCATTGTTTCTAGCTAGGCCAATGTTTTAGTTTCACGTTATCAGTGCCATCTAGCTAAGGTGTCAATTTCAAGTGAGAAAGATAAACAAACTGTAGGTATTCACATGAGGTACTTTCCCTCTTCACGCCTTTGAGGGAATTGTTTACATAAATTGCCATCCCAAGCATGTCTTGTTATCTAATCTTTGGGAACAGAACTATGTCAGGGGTCCGAGCAGATCTGTATAAATGCACCTCACTTAGACAAATAGCAAGAGGGATTCTGACCAGATGCCATCACTGCTATCAATGCTGCACGTTGCCTTGACGCTCATCCAGTCTTTGTATCCACACGGATTCTGAGCATCTTGCTGCGACTCGCAATTAGGAAGAGGAACACCCCTTCCTAATTGCGACTCGCAGTCCAGTTTTGCGAGTTGGTAACCAGGTTACCAACTCGCAAAACAGGGATTGGGCATCGAGATGTGCTTTTTGCACATCGCAAACAGCGAAATTCGCATGGAAAAACTTTGCTACATCTGGCCCTAGGTTCGGATTACTAGGGAATTAGAACATATTTCACATCTCATGTCATTCCATGTCATTGCAAGGTGGTGGGGGTCTTTGTATTAATGACTCTCGTCTTTATAACTCAATTTCTTGCACTGTTCATTATTCCTATCATTGCAGCCCATGCAACTTATCATAGATCGCAGTTTTGTTAATAAAACTGATTGAAAACTTTACTGCATCTCCTCCTTTGCCTGTGTTTGATTCAGATATGTTGTTCATGTGAAAAAGGGGTAATCTCCTTTTAACCATGACACTCCCTGAAATGTCGCACTCTGAGTCCATACGTAAAGGCTGCCACAAATCACCTTTTACTGCTGGGGTTTTTGGTGAGGTGCTGCTTGTGAGCTGAGAGGGTTGGGACGACAGTTGCGACTTGTTGTAGGACAGGCATAGTCACCTAGAAACATAGGTACTGTCATCCTTAAAACAGCAGTCTTGCCTAGGGCAAGAGTCAAACTATGACATGGCGCCACAAAAAATGGTGTTTAGGCACTAATTTACGGATACACTGACTATCACTGTCTCACTTACAACAGGTTCCCTAAATACCATTATACAGAGACGTCTGTGGTCTTGGGGAAGATCCTCCTCAGCTGAACAGAGAGCACCTAATTAGGCTGTAGGTTGTTCGAACTCAAATTATTAAAAGGACTTTTCTCCCCACTTGGTGCTCCGTCTCTTTATCCAATACACAATATGGCTAACGCCATAGACATTGCCGAGAATATTAAACATGCATCAACATTATATCTAATGGGGCATGGCTTATCAGATGAGGGTGGGGATGAAAAAGCTAATGAAGCTTACCAAAACAGTTACAGTTTACTCCTGGGTCACCTTTCCTGAGGAAGACTCTAGATCCTTTACATTCCATATACAGAATTGCAAACATGCCAATACGGTACCAAGCATACCAGTATCTTGAAATATCAATCACTTGTGAAGAACACCAAGACTGGTTTAATGACACCCTACCACACGTAATATAACCCATGATGTTAGGTCCCTTAGGTAATGTTGGACCAATATGGCCTATGTTTGCCACTTACACACCTCATCCAGGTACACAAAACATGCAGGCAGCTGATTTGCACAACGTATTTATTGAGCTAGTAACACTTTACAGACAACTTGTTCAGTTCTTAATGTGAACTCTGAACACTACACCAGAATGTCCAGCACCACCAGCACCTGCTGGACATCAATTAGCTTCTACTGGGATTAATCCATAAACATTACATTCTGCCATGGGTAAGGTACCTACAGAACAAGAGAAAATTCCATTCTGGATAGCGCAAAAAACAAATCAGCTGGAAGCTGTGTTTCCTCATACGGGACCACAGGAAAAACATAGAATTCTAACAATCGGCTTGCCTTTTGGGATGGTTCCCTCAGTGGATGACTGTGCCACATGGGGTAAAGACTTCACTGCAATTTATACTACCACACATGGTACCCCGACACATACCAATTTACCAGAAGTATTAAAACAAATACATATTCATACTTTGTTTGCACCAAATTAGTGTAATTTTTTCTTTTACTCTAATTCGGTGCAAAACTAACTCCATATTTATACTTCGGTGCTACACCCGTCTAGCGCCAAATTTATATAGTTAAAGTCAGTTTCTGGAAGTGGAGACCTACCTTGCCTTCATGAGATGCAAGGTAGGTGTTCCCGTGCAAAAAATGACTCTATGGCCTTAACGCCATATATAGGGGCATATTTATACTCTGAGGCATATTTATACTCTGTTTGCCCCGAATTAGTGTCATTTTTTTAAACTCTAATTCGGTGCAAAACTAACTCCATATTTATACTTTGGTGCTAGACCCGTCTAGCACCAAGGCCCTGATTTATACTTTTTTTGCACCGCATTAACGTCATTTTTTGACGCAAAAGTGGCCCAAACTTACAAAATATTGGTCCTTATTTATACTTTTTGCAGCAAAACTGCACTAACTCAGTTTTGTACCAAAAAGTTTAGCACCGGCTTGCACCATTTCTGTGCACCAGCCGGGCACCATATTTATGGAATGGTGCAAGCCGGTGCAAAGGGTAGACTAGAGTAAAAAAAAAAATGACTTTAGTCAGGTGGGGCTGGCAGTATAGAAGAAGAGGGTTTAGCACCAAAAAATGACTTTAGGCAGGTTAGAGTAACAAAAAAATGACTCTAACCAATTTAGAGTCATCTTATGGTGCTAAACCTACCATGCCACATGATTCCTGCTTTAGAAAAGGCAGGAGTCACTCCCACCACCGAAATGGCCAGCACAGACGACAAGGGTCCCCTGGGCATGGCCATTGCACCCTGTGCCATGTATGGGGGCCCATTTCAGGGCCCCATATGGCACTTTCAAAAATAAAATGCAATCTTACCTGTACTTAAATGGGATGGGGTCCCCCATCCTCCACAGTCCCTCTGGTGTGGTTGGGGGTGCCCCTGGGGACTGGGGGGGGGGGCACCTGCGGGCTTATTCCATGGTGTTACACCATGGAAATAGGCCCACAGGTCCCCTAACACCTGCCCTGACCCAGGCTTTAAAAAATGGGGCAAAGCAAGCTTTGCCCCATTTTTTGACCCCTCCTACCTCCTTTGCACCTTTTTTGCATGGGAGTATAAATATGGAGTTAAGGCCACAGAGTCATTTTTTACATGGGAACGCCTACCTTGCATCTCATTAAGGCAAGGTAGGTTTCCACTTCCAAAAAATGACTTTAACTCCATAAATTTGGCGCTAAACAGGTCTAGCACCAAAGTATAAATATGGAGTTAGTTCTGCCCTGAATTAGAGTTTAAAAAAGTGATTCTAATTCAGTGCCGAGTATAAATATGCCCCTTAGCATAAAAAAATGACGCTAATCTGGTTAGAGTCATTTATTTTGACTCTAACCTGCCTAACGTCCTTTTTTTTTTTTTACGCTAGCCTACCCTTTGCACCGGCTTGCACCATTCCATAAATATGGTGCCCAGCTGGTGTTAAAAAATGGTGCAAGCCGGTGCAAAACATTTTGGTGCAAAACTGCGTTAGTGCAGTTTTGCACCAAAAAGTATAAATAAGGCCCAGAATGAGCACGGGCTGCTCTCCGACCATGGAAAGGAGCCCATAGGTCCCCTAACACCTGCTCTGACCCAGGCGTTAAATAATGGTGCAAAGCAAGCTTAGCGCCATTATTTAAGGCCCTCCTCCTCCCGTGCGTGATTTTTACACAGGAGGATAAATAAGGCGCTAAGGCCTTAGAGTCATTTTTTGCCTGAGAACGCCTACCTTGTATCTCATTGACCCAAGGTAGGTTTTCATGGTAAAAAATGATGTAAACTCCAATATTTTGATGCTGGACGGGTTTAGCATCAAACTATAAATATGGAGTTAAGTTTGCACTGGATTTGTATTAAAAAAAGACACAAATCTGGCGCAAACAGAGTATAAATATGCCCCATAGTGCGTAAAAAATACAAAACAACTTTGGATATTTCTAATGGTTTCTTCTGCTAGAACTTAGCACACGAAAGTCGGGACCTGAGTGGATTCTCACTTAGCTCACAAGAACGCTTTTGTCATTTGCCCCAAGGCTATAAGAACAGCCCAGGCTGTTCTCAGCCCGTGTAACATCAATATTGCATGATATTGATCCCGAGGCGTTGTCTTACGTGGATGACATCTCTCTCACAGATGACGACCTGAACATTCATCTTGCCATGGTCAATCGGATTGTTCTAGGATTCGCAGCAATTGGCTACAAATTCAATTTTAGAAAAACTAAAATAGCCTTTCTCAACATATTGTTCATGGGATCCGAACTATCAAACTAGGGGAAGAGCTGGCCCTGCACTTTCTAGAAAAATGTGCTCAACTACACCCCCTAACTCTCTCAGGAAACTAAAGTCTTTAGTTGGTTTCTTTAACTTTGGCAGAACTTACATTCCTGACAATGCACAACGTATCAAGCCACTTTATGACTTAATACACCCTGATTTTTCTAGCAGACAATGGACAGTTGAACACACACGCATCCTTAGAGAATTGCAGCAGGACATGCTACAAGTAGAACATTTACACACCCATGATAACAAAACAAATTTAGTCATCAGAATAATTGATGGTACCATTGGGTTCACTTAGGTCACCTTTAACGAAGGAGACACAGTGCCCATTGTATATAACTCACATTTATACTTCAATGCAGAACAACGTTTTGCACCCACAGAAAATATTCTAACTGCAGTTCAGATGGCTGTCATTAAGGAGAGACCACTTGCCCAAGGGAAACGCATTATTGTTGCTACCACAGTGCGAGCCTGAGAGGCTGTCACCAAAGCAAGCGTTCCAATCGTTAAAGCATTACATCCATGCTGGATTCATTGGGCAACCTCCCTGACTGCCACTGATGTAGATTACATCTTTGATCTAAAACTTCAGACACAAGAATTCCTCCAATGCGAGCAGGCTCCTCTAGATATTTTGCCACTTGACAGATACCATGCTGTCATTTACACGGATGGTTCAGCACAACCACCTGTAGGCATCACACATCAATATTCAGCTGCTTGCACAGCTATGAGTGGAGTGATGAATGATGGTGTATTCTACCCTCACAATACCTACACCCTGACCCTAGGGGACTGCACAGCTAAGCTGGCTGAACTCAAAGCCCTTATCTTAGCACTAGAACACATAGAGCCAGGATTGCTGACGTTGATTAACTGTGACTCATACTACTGTGTCCATTTCTACAATGATTATCTCAATCATTGGAAGCTGAACGGGTTCAAAGATTCCAAAGGGAACACCATAAAACACAGAACTCTGTGGGGGAGGGTGGCGATCTTAAGGATAAGCTACCTTGTGTCCATGTAGTGCATACATTGGGCCACCAACGTGTAGGAGCACATGTTATCAGCAACACTTTGGCTGATGAAGCAGCCAAGTCTGCAGTAGCTACGGCTTCTGTGGCTGCAGTGACTTGTTCACAGACGAGATTGGATAATGAACTTCTGACTGCCATGAAAGCGTCGGCTGAAGGCAAACCTCTCCCAAAAGCATACCCCACAAAATACTCTTACCACATCAGTACACAGAATGTTGCCTACGCAACACTTCCTGGGCTTCGAGATCGAGTGATCCCCAACCAAGACCAGAGACTAGATCTAATAAAAGCAGTGCATGAAGGTGTCGCATCTGCTCATGCTGGTGTCTCGGCCACAATAACACTCTTACAGAAACGCTTCTGGTGGCCAAGTCTATACAAACAGCCAAAACAATATGTCCTTTGTAGTCACATTTGCCAGCAAATCAAGGGCTCTAATATCAAACGCCCACGCAGGATTATGACCACAGCCGGACTTCCGCCAGAAGGATGGCAGAAATCCGGCTGTGGCCATGCCGGCAGATGGCAGTAAGGTGCCGTTGCTGCCAGCAACAGCGTCACGCCAGTAGAATGCTGCCGGCCATATTATGAGACTAATATGGCCTTACGGTGTTCTGCTGGCGGATGCTGCTGCTGGCAGCAGCGCCTCGTCCCCTCTTCTGCTGGAGGACCCCCTGACTACAGGTAAGTCAGGTGTTCCGACAGGGGAGAGGAATGGGGGTGTTGAGTGTGGGGGTGTGTGTGTATGTCTGTGCATGCGTGTGTGCGGGTGGCTGTTGCATGTTGTGTGTGTGCATATATCAATGCGCAAGTGCGTGTATGTTGAGTTATGTGAATTTGTGTCTGCGTGTATATATGTAAGTGTGTGTGGATGTGTGTGTGAATGGAGGCATGCATGCATAGATGAATGTTGGAATGGGTGTGTGTATGCGTGTGTACGTGTGTGAAGGGAGGGGCGTGTATCAAGGGGGGTCTGGAGAGGGTGGAGGGGGGGGGACCTGGGGAGGGGGAGGGGGACTGGTCTCTATAAGTGACAGGGAAGAAATTCCCTGTCACTGATAGTGCATACCGCCATGGTTTTTGTGGCAGTAAGGATGCCATGAAAACCATGGCGGTAGGCGGGTTCATAATCCCACAGGCAGGCAAGTGACAGCAACCGGGCTGGAGGGTGAAGTCTCCAGCCCGGCGGTCGTTACCGCTGTGGCGGTCGGTGTGGTACATTGGCAGTTTGGCTTTAGCCAAACCGCCAATGTCATAATATGGAGAAAAGTACCACCAGCCTGTTGGCAGTACTTTCCTCCATATAAACGCCAACCGCCGGGGTCATATAGACCCCCATAGTGTCATCTGCTATTGATATCATTCAGACAGACATGTCCCTTTTATATCATGGGTAAAGTCAGCTGCACTCCATCGTACAGTTAGTTTGGACATTAGAGGCTTTGAAAAATGGCCATGTTCCATGGAAGTACATTAACGGTAGTGACTTGTTTGCTTCTTTTAATTTAACCAAGGAACAACAGACAACGGCTAAAAGGGAAGCACGTTTCACAATGCTTCATATAGAGAAGTAAGAAAAGTTGCCTTTTACTGTTGCAGAAAGTCCATAGATGGTATGGCTTTTACATGGCATTATTAACTTGCCCATTTCCACTTTTTGTTTTTCGAAATGCTTGAAACATCTTTTTGTGGACAGGTACGAGTGACTAGGCGATAGCTATATTAAAGAAGAGTGGGAGTTGCCCTTTCAATACAAGTGTCTAAACGGTAAAACAGAGGTCTTTCTCAGCGGAAGCAAATGTGAGACTACTGTTAGTCATTCAATGATCTACAAGCAGGTGTCCCTTCACAGCCTTTGCAATGCAGCGGTCGCAAACTTGGCCTGTTTTCTGAAGGGTACTCTTGTCCCTTTGATTCGGCCAGCATTTTATGTACTTTCGAATGGAAGTTATGTGGTGCTGAGTGACCAAAACTGTTGCAGTATGCGAGCAGGAATTGCGTATCCAATTTCAGTCTCTAAGGTTGTTACGTGTTGTGGACAAGTTTTATTCCCCACCACACGAGAGATAAAAGTATCAGAAATGTGGCCTCACATTGATACTGTTAATGTAAATTATGATAAGCTGAGCAGACTAAAGGCGCTACTGTTCCACAAACAAGTCTCACTGACATCAGCTAGAGAGACATATGCTTTCCAGATAGCGAGATCATCAGCTGAGATACAATCCCTATTAAATACTAACTTCCCCAAGCACTTTGGCGAACTGGTATCCAGAATTTTCAATGCTTGAAGCACTACGGGGATTGTCCATTTCTTCATGGCTGTTGGGTTTGGATTTGTGTCCATCTTCCAGACTGTCTTTGGAGTCATTCCATCAGCCATCCATTCACTCTTTTCCAGTGTGTTTGGTGTCTTCTCTATAATTTTGGCATTAATAGGCGGAATACTGCTGCTATTTCTTCTGATTCGCAGTGGTTGTGTCTTTCCAGTTATACGAAGCAATGGAACCACTGCCACCAGCTCAACTGTGCCATGAACACATGGTTCAGGTCTTTAGTACTCCATTGATGGAAGAGTTGGAGGGTGATTGGTCATTGTCATTCCGACCAGTCCTATGGTGCGTGCAACCAGTCTTCCGCTGCGTGTGGTACCTCTTTGAACTTTTGTCTAGAGTGTGTCTTGCTGTTCCGCCACTGCTCCTGTGGACCAAACACTGCTGCTGTCCCAGATGGGAGTTCATTCATGGTTGTGCCCCTTGAGACTAAGTCTGATTCACGAGGCCACTTATGAGCCGCCTTTGGTAAACGATCTGGCTCTTTTTGGCACTGTGGAGAGTGCCACTTCTGCAGGTGGACCTGAACAAGAGACTACTACGCACTACTGCTCCGTGGATCCGTCTGCCTATCCTGTCATCAATCTACCATCTGACGATGTGGCCTCTTTCATGAGGTCCCTTCTATTCAATGGCTTCAAAGATGCTCTTCAAGATCACGACTACTGTTAGAAAGAGTGGATGAATGGCGTATTATACCAAATGTGAAGTTTACATTTATTGCCCTTACTCTGGCCTGCTGTGCTTTTCATGGTTGACATTATGGTCCTCATGATGACCATGGCGGTAAATAACAATTACCGCCGTGCTGACTGATGTCAGCATATTGCCACGGAGGCGGATATCTGTCCCCCACATAATGACACAGATATAAAAATTTTACAGAAAACAAAACCACAAATCCACCAGACCTACTGAACGTGATAAACGGTCAGTACTACCACCCATACCGTTACTCCACCAACACTACGCACTCCAAATAATGACCCTCCAATCACCACAGCGGACATTCAACAATGGAAAACCATTGGCGGTGAACACTGCCGCTGCGAATAAGGCCACCCAAAGAAAAAACAGGACAACATTGGCCAGTGTCAGGAAAACTATTGCCAGCGTTGTTAAGTTCTTCCCTCAGCAAAAACGATTCCCCTTTTCCTTTTACCCACGTTGGTTGCAGCGGCGTCCTCACTCCCTTTGGTTCTTTCGGAGGCTGCTCTTAGAACTAGCTTCTTCAGGTTTAACTGACACTCAAGATGTTGGCCGCAAATCCTTGTGATATCAGAGCTTTAGTGTTTCTACCTTAGTCTCGTGCTAAAGCTTCCCTCAAGCTGATTCTCTCTGGGAGCCCTGCACTTCAACTGTCATCCTGAGGAGAATGAGCAGTGTTCTGAGGCACTTTGTTTCATAGAGAATTCTCCCAGTTTTGAGTAATTAACTCATTTTCTTGTTACGGTGTGCACACCAGCTACTTTTTTCTTTTTTGAAAAGCTGATTTTTTTCCTTCTTCTTTCAACAACTGGCTATCGGCATTCTGAGGAAAATTTGTTTGGCTTGACAGAACTTCAAGCAACTGAAGTAAAGAATCCTTTTGTATGATTTCCAGACTTGCCAATATATATATGTACATATATATTCAAGAAATCTTTGCTTTGCAGACTTGTCGGTCAGGCTAAATCTTAGGGTCATATTTATACTTTTTGACGCAAAACTGCGCTAACTCAGTTTTGCGTCAAAAAAATTTGCGCCGGCTAACGCCATTCCGAAGCACCATGCGGGCGCCGTATTTAATCAATGACGTTAGCCGCCGGCGCTGCCTGGTGTGCGTGGAAAAAAACGACGTACACCAGGCAGCGCCGGCGTAGGGGGATATGGAGCTTGGGCGTCAAAAAATGGGGCAAGTCAGGCTGAGGCAATTTTTTCGCCTCAACCCGATTTGCGCCATTTTTTTCGACTCCCAACCCCCATAGAAATGACTCCTGTCTTAGCAAAGACAGGAGTCATGCCCCCTTGCCCAATGGCCATGCCCAGGGGACTTCTGTCCCCTGGGCATGGTCATTGGGCATAGTGGCATGTAGGGGGGCACAAATCAGGCCCCCCTATGCCACAAAAAAACAAAAAAAAATACTTACCTGAACTTACCTTAATGTCTCTGGGATGGGTCCCTCCAGCCTTGGGTGTCCTCCTGGGGAGGGTAAGGGTGACAGGGGGTGTCACTGGGGGCATAGGAGGGCACCTCTGGGCTCCTTCCGAGCCCACAGGTCCCTTAACGCCTGCCTTTTCCAGGCAAAAAAAAACGGCGCAAAAGCGGCCGTACGTCATTTTTTTTGACCCGCCCACTCCCGGGCGTGAATTTTGCCCGGGAGTGTAAATACGGCGCACATGCCTCGGAGTAAATTTTTTAGACGGGAACGCCTACCTTGCATCTCATTAACGCAAAGTAGGTGTCCACGTTAAAAAATGACGCAAACTTCATGGACTTTGGCGCTAGACGCGTCTAACGCCAAAGTATAAATATGGAGTTAGTTTTGCGTCGGAATTGCGTAAAAAAAAACGACGCAATTCCGGCGCAAACAGAGTATAAATATGCCCCTTAGAGACTGTAAACTGAATGTTGAGAAGGAGTTTTCGTTTCCTGTAAAATACATTAATAGTTTGTATATTTGTGAACTTTTGAACTGTTCTCCAGAGAACCTTGCAAACCTCTGACTCCTAGAGAAAAGAAGATATTAAGTTAACATTGTTCTCTTAGAGAGAAGCTAGCCTCTCACAAGATACAGGTTAGGAGAATGATAGAATTTGGTGAATGTGAATGACTGAACAATTGAATGCGTAGTAGGAATGTACTTATCTAAGCTCTTATCACCCGACTTCAGGTCCTTCCTTTAAAGAAATCCCAATAAGAAGAAAGGTGCAGGTTTTCAGAGACAACACACTGAATATCCTATCTTCATGTGGGGAACACCGGCTAGAACTGGATCTGGAGACGGTCTCTCTTTTTTTCTATTCCCATTCCCGTTTCCCCATAGTAAATGCAGGGTTCAGATAATCAGTTAAAGTCTGAGCACGCATCTGTTGGAGGGAGTTGGGTAAAAGGCATCTGCTCCTGTGGAAGTTTGATTTAATGGGTAATCTTCTGACAACCAGTACCAAAAACCCACACCTGACACAATTACACACACTCCACACACCCACCGACACGACTATAAAACACACACCCACATCACCCACAATCCTTTGCCAACACAAAAAGACCGCAATAGCTAGCCACACAAATCACAGAGACAACTACACACACACCACAACCACCAATTCAACCGTCATGCACCACAGACCCCACACCCCACCACATTACTCAACACCCTCTGCACAACACACACCACACAACACCCATATCCCCACAAAGGCACCCCCGTTTCACTGATGAGGAGCTGCGGGTCATAGTTGAGGAAATAGTCAGAGTAGAGCCACAGCTGTTTGGAACACAGATCCAGCAGATTTCCATTGCCAGTAAGATGGAGCTATGGCAGAGGATTGTGGACAAGGTGAACGCTGTGGGACAGCATACACGAGCAAGGGACGACACCAGGAAGAGTGTGAAGGACCTATGGGGAAGGTATGTTCCATAGCAGCAAGGCACCAGCTCGCCATCCAGAGGACTGGCAGTGGACCCCCACCTCCTCCCCCACAGCTGACAGTATGGGAGGAGCAAGTCTTGACAATCCTGAGGGACTCACTGGAGTTGCCGGAGGACTGGACTCTGGTGAGTCAATTTTACTACCTATCCCCATACCTGCATACCACCACCACCACCACCCCTCACCCTGAAACTCATCACTCCACTCCATCCCACACAGTTCACCATCACAATTAACTAACTTAAATGCCAAGCCCTGCATGCCACACCCACTGCATGCACATCCCTTAAAGCCCTTCATATACACCCACCACCAATGCACACACAGCATGGAGAACTAACAATCCCACAACACATCACCATACACAAACAAAGGTGGCAGGGCTACATCAATACTATAGGGGAAGCTAGGGATGCAGAATATGTTACAGACATGTAGCATCATACCCCACTTACATCCCCACAGGTGCCCCAGCCAATCTCAGCGGCGAGGAGGTTCCACGGCTGCCCAGTTCCCCACTAGAAGATGCCCCCAGTGATGACAACAACTCTGGAGGCTTGGATCTGGATGACACCAGAGACATTTGCAAAGACCAAGACCACCGCCAGGAAATGAGCCCCTCCTGAAAGTCCCTCTTGTGTTCCACTGTGTCACCTTGTCCGCTTCAAACTGCCATTGCTCCTCTTCCTGTGGTCCCTTGGACACTGGACATGTGCTGCAAACAGACTGGCCCACTACCCTTGACTATTCCCAACCATCACCCCACTCTATTGCACTTCCCACTGTAGAACTATTTTCAATAAACACCCTTGGACACAACTTGAATAATAGTGATTTATCTACAGGTAATGTACAATGTAAAGAAGTGTAATGAACTGCATGATCCTTTGTAAATGTCCAGTAACATGTTGACCCATCCAACAAATGTGTCTCAGCAGTCTGTACACATCACAGCAGTACACTGTTGGAACAACACCAACATCTGCAATAAGGGAAAGTATGGCTGGCAGTCAGATGGGATGCAAAGGAAATGACTAGTATCAAGCTGCAGTCACATAGTAGAACACTAAAATGTAGTCTTGCTTAGTTCAACTGTCTTATCTGAGTGTCATTGGAAGTACTGCTGGATCAAATGTGACCTGATGTCCACATCCTCCCCCTCTTCCTCCTCCTTACTGTCCTCAGAGTCCACTTCTGCCCCAGCTGCATTGTCAACCCGTCCTCCAGCAGATAGGGTACATGCCATCTGTGGGCCAAATTGTGCAACATGCAGCACACAACAACTATTCTCCAGACCTTCTCAGGGTAGCAGCATAAGAATCCACCTGTCAGATGGAGGCACCTAAACCTAGCCTTCAGGAGACTGAAGGTCCTTTCTACAATCCTCCTGGTACGTCCATGGGCATCATTGTCCCTATTTTTAGCCCCTGTTCTCACATTCCTCACAGGGGTCATGAGCCAGGACAGGTTTGGGTAGCCGGAATCACCTGAAAGAAGTAAGGCATATACATTAGCCCTACGCAATGGCATGGGCCATGACTCCTGAATGTATACACTCACAAACATTGTGTGGGGACACAGGCTTACCTATTAGCCCCACTCTGTGCCTCTGTAGTTGTGCCATCAGCTGTGGGACACTGCTATTCCTCGGGACAAAGGCATCATACACCGACCCTGGATACTTGGCAGTGACATGGGAAATGTACTGGTCAGCCAGGCACACCATCTGGACATTGAGTGAGTGGAAACCATTCCAATTCCTGTACACTTGTTCATTGGCCCTGCAGGGGGGACTAAGGCAATATTGTTCTCGTTGATGGCCCCAATATTATGAGGTATATGTCCCATGCATAGAATCCAGCCTTCACAGTGGGTAAGTCATCTACCTCGGGGAATGCGATGTAGCTGCACATGTGTTTGAGTAAGGCAGACAAAACCCATGCAAGCACAGTAGAGAACATTCGCTGTGACATCCCTTCAGCCAAGCCCACTGTCACCTGGAAGGAGCCTGTTGACAGCAAATGGAGCACTGAGAGTAACAGCACAAGAGGGGGGATTGCTGTGGCACTATGGATAGCAGGTAGCAGCTCAGGCTCCAGTTGTGCAAACAGCTCTGTAATTGTGGCCCTGTCCAGACGATAGGTGAGTATGGTGTGCCGGTCCTCCAGTGTACCCAAGTCCACAAGGGGTCTGTACATGGGTACTTGCCTCCTCCTATTCCTCCACAGTGGTTGGTACCTAAGGGACCAAAATGTAGAAAAGGAGTGTCAATAGGAACCATAAACATACTTTAGCAGTGTACACAGAGCATGTGTGTACGTTGGACACTGGAACTGTGTAGGTGAGTATATTCGACTACAATGTCGCACTGATAAATCTGTACATGTATACCAGCATTAGAAATTGGCATCTGCCTGTCTTGTATTCAAGGACAGGTGGAAGTGACCTCACACCGCTGGCATTGGCATCATGGCGGAAGACAGTCCGCACCGCTGTGCAATTCCTCATTCGCTAACATGGACCTCTATGGTGTATGGGAACCAATGATTATCAACACCGGCGGTGATGGTGTTCACTGCCGCAGACGTGACCATCATTTCCTTTTTAACACTTCACTTGATTCCTGACTTTCCACAGAATGACATCTCCACTGCGTGTGCTGCAGTGACCTGTGTCTGGAACCTGACATGGCTTGTGCTACAGGGGAAAGGGCCCCAGCCTTCACGTCGGAGGAGTTGGAGTGCCTCGTTGACGGGGTCCTACCCAGTATGGCCAGATATATGGGCCTCCAGACCAACAGGTGCGTACACCATGGGTATGTTGCATGCAACATGACTGCATGGAGATGTGTGTGTGTAAGGCAGTGTGTCAGGTGTGGGGGTATGGCTGGTGGCACCGTCAATGAAGAGGTAAAGGTCATGTGTGTGCCCCATGAAGGAGAATGCTTTTTGTGGGCCAAATGTGTGAAAGGCTGGATTGTCAGGTTCATGGTGTACCACCTTCTGTGTTTCCTATGCAGGTCAGTGTCCATCAGAAGAAGGCAAACAATGGGAAGACCTGAGATGCTGGGCCCGGAAGACCGTGGAAGCCCAGCTGGGAATGGCCTCCCAATGAGGGAGGGGTGCCCATTGGAACCTGACCCCCCTGATGGCCCGCATACTGATGGTAGCCTACCAAGAGCTGGATGGGCACTTGAGGGCATCACAGCAGCCACAAGGGAGTGAGTACAGTGTGTATGTCAACCATCTCTGTTGCCTGGCATGGAATTTGGGTGCAGGGTATTAGTCAGTGGATGCCCAAATATGCCAGTTCAGATATTGCTGCGTTGTCCAGCTCAGGATCAAAGGGTGTAAATCATGTATTAGATAGGCAGGTAGGTGGTTTCCCATGTCAGGCAGGGCTTAGCAGGTCCCAGTTGGCCCTCCCAGTAGCCCACCACTGAGTTGCCCATGCCTACTCACCCAGGACAATGGGCATCTCCTTCACCGCAGGCACCTCAGGCCCTGCCCTAGTCAGCCCTGCTGCTCTCAGTGAGGAGGCTATTGACCGCCTGAGATCCATCTCTGTAGGGCAGTCAACCATTGTGAATGCCATCCTGGGGCTGGCATCCCAGATGCAGCAATACAATGCCTTCCTGGAGGGCATCCATGGTGGATTGGCGGCCCTACAGAGAATGTTTCAGGCTCTGGCCTCTTCATTGATGGCAGCCAGTGTCCCTGTTTCATCCGTTCCCCCTGCAACTTCCACTACCCAGTCCCAGTCTCCTCACCCCCAACCAATCCCACGCACACATTCAGACAAGCATACACCCAAAACAACACACAAGCACAGGCAAATACAAGCAGCACACTTCAGTCCACAAGCACTCCCACAGCCAACAGACAGATGCACACACAACATCATCCACTGCCTCCACTCTCTCCCCTTCCTCCTCCCTCACAGTAACATACTGACTCACACCTGCATGCACTGCATCAACAGTGCCACCTGCACAGCCTTGCCCACAATCACCACAACAACAGACCCGCAGACATCCACCCCACCCCACACACCACATGCACATCACCGTTACCACCACATGCAGCACAGCCACCTCACTTGCAGACACCACCATAACATCCATCCACACGTCATGCCCCCTCCAGTAATACACACACACTCGCACTCAGACCCCCAACAGCCATCCACCTCACACACGCACACTTTCCATGTACCTTCACCCAAGTCCATCATACCTCCTCCTCCTACAACCACTCCCTCTACCCCCACTCCCACTCCTCCTCCCACATCCCACCCCATTGTCCCTAAGAATCTTTTCCTTGCCCGCCTTGGCCTCTTCCCCCTTCCTGGCCGTAAGCGGAAGGTCACACCATGCCAGGCCAGTACCTCAAGCACCCAGTTCGGCACAGCCTCACCACCAAAGTCTCCAGCTGCCACTAAAGAGCACATGAGTGTAAAGCCGGACCTCCCACAATTTCGGCACTCCTCCCCCCAAACAGAGGGCTAAAGTGTTGCCCCCTCCCAAACAGACTGGCAAGACCATGGGACCACCTCCAAAACCCAGGGCCAAGGAGGCCCCAACGATGTTCCTACCCAAGGAGAGCCCCCAGACATCCAAGGACAAGGAGGCCCCCCAGAAATCAAAGGCCAAGGAGGCCCCCCAGAAATCAAAGGCCAAGGAGGCCCCCCAGAAATCAAAGGCCAAGGAGCCCACCCAGAAATCAAAGGCCAAGGAGCCCACCCAGACATCTAAGGCAAAGGAGGCCACCCAGACGTCCAACGCCAAGGAGGATCCCCAGACATCCAAGGTCAAGGAAGCCCCCCAGACATCCCTAGACAAGGAGGTCCCCCAGACATCCCTGGACAAGGAGGCCCCCCAGAAATCGATGGACAAGGAGACCCCACCAAAATCCATGGACAAGAAGCCCCCACAGAAATCCCTGGACAAGGCAGACCCCGAGCAATCCCTGGACAAGGAGGCCCACAATGTAGTGGCCATGGAGCAGCAACTGGAACCAGAGGCCAAGGAGCAGCATCCAGAACCAGAGGCCAAGGAGCAGGATCTGGAACCTAAGGCCATGGGGCACCATCAATAACCAGTGGGCAGCCAGCCCCCCCCCCAGAACCAGTGGCCAGCCAGTCCCCTCCTCATCCTGTGAGCAAGAAGCCCCCTCCTCATCCTGTGTGCAGGAAGCCACATCCTCATCCTGTGGGCAGGAAGCCCCCTCCTAAACCAGTGGGCAGCCATCCCCCTCCTCATCCTGTAGCCAGGAAGCGCCTTCCTCATCCTGTGGGCAGGAAGCCCCATTCTCATCCTGTGGGCAGGAAGCCCCCTCCAGAACCAATGGGCAGCCATCTCCCTCCTCATCCTGTAGGCTGGAAGCCCCCTCCTCATCCTGTGGGAAGAAAGCCCCCTCCTCATCCTGTGGGTAGGAAGCCCCATCCTCATCTTGTGAGCAGAAAGCCCCCCCCCCCCAAACCAGTGGGCAGCCATTCCCCTCCTCATCCTGTAGGCAGAAAGCCCCCCCTCATCCTGTGGGCAGGAAGCCCCCTCTTCATCCTGTGGGTAGCAAGCCCCCTCCTCATCCTGTGGGCAGGAAGCCCCCTCCAGAACGAGTGGGCAGCTAGCCCCATCCTCATCCTGTGGGCAGACAGCCCCATCCTCATCCTGCGGGCAGAAAGCCCCATCCTCACCCTATGGGCAGGAAGCCCCACCTCATCCTGTGGGCAGCAAGCCCCATCCAGAACCAGTGGGCAAGCAGCCCCCTCACAATGAGTCAGGGGTCCGAGCAGATCTGTATAAATGCACCTCACTTGGACAGATAGTCAGAGGGATTCTGACAAGATGCCATCATTGCTATTGATGCTGCATGTTGCCATAACACTGACACAGTCTTCGTGTTCCCACAGATTTTGAGCTGGAGACCTCATTCCAAGGTAACGAGGGTTGGGGGCTCTTGTCATGGACACAACATTGGCAGATTAGGTTGAACATACCTAGCTCTCTTTAGGTTAGAGATTAGGTACACATTATTAGGATATTAGGACATATTTCACATCTCATGTCATTTCATGTCATTGCAGGGTGGGAGGGGTCTTTGTATTAATGACTCTCACCTATACAACTCTGTTTCATGCACTGTCCGTTATCCTTATCATTGCAGCCCATGCAACTTATCATAGATTGCAGTTTTGTTAATAAAACCTCTTGAAAACTTTACTACATCTCCTTCATTGCCCTTGTTTGATCGAGACATGTTGTTCATGTGAAAAAGGGGTAATCTCTGTTTAACCACGACACTCCCTGAGATGACGCACTCTTGAGTCCATGAGTAAGGCTGCCACAAATCACCTTTCACTGTTTGAGTGTTTGGTGAGGTGCTGCTTTTGAGCCGGGAGGGTTGCGACGACTGTTGGGACTTCTAGAACAGGCATAGTTGCCTACAAACATGAGTACTGTCATCCTTAAACCAGCAGTCTTGCCTAGAGCAAGAGTCAAACTACGACAATGTTACCCAAATTTCAGGTCGACACAGTTAATAGCATGTGTGTCTGTCACATAAGTCAGATCGGCACATCCAACATGTATATGGCCTTAGTCAAATGCCACTGTTAACAATTGGAGTTAGATGTCACAATATATCTTGTAACATTCTATGTCTCACATCAACAGGTCTACCTGCCACTTGGAACAGAGACCCCTCAAGAGACTGCCACTAATCCCATGGATGAAGCCCTCTGTGAGGTCAAAACTCCTGGATGTGTGGATGTTGCGGATGGTTCTAGCCTATCTGGGCAACATGGTCAGACGACACCTGCCAGCCTCACTTTGATCACATCGACTCCTCCCAGCCCAGTTGTGCCAACATCTCAGGAAACCAGTCGCACCCAAACCTGTGTCCCAAGGATGGTGGCAGCAATCTTGTGCCCCACAGTCCAAGGTCCTGAGTCACAGTAAGTCACCTCCAACAATGATGGTCCTAGAAACAGTAGTAGGGGGCAAACTGCACCAAGGGTGCATGCACGTAGGGGTAGGGTGCATGTGAGGGATGGTGTAGGCCAGCGGCCTGTGGCTGCTGGGGATGGTTCTGCCCAGGACACCATCACCCAAGTCTTGGGAGCATACCAACAATCTCAAGGTGTGATGGACCAGGTACTTGCCGAACTCAGGGAGAACAAGAAGCCACAGAGGAACTTCCATGGAGAAATTTGTGAACAGTGGGAGGCCCAACATACCAACATGCCCTCCCTAATGGGGTGCTGAGAGACATCAAAACCACCCTGAGCAGGGATTGCCAACAATATCAGACCCCTTCCATTGGTCAGTCAATTCAAGCCCCTTCTACATCTGTGGCAGCCACTGGAAAGGAGGCCCTGTCAGGGGAAGGATCTGCCTCAGACACACCGGTCTCTGTAGCTGAAGGACACCCCTTCAAGCGGGGATGTCCAACCAAGTATCTAGGAGGTACGGATGAAAAGACAAAAAACACTGCCAGCAAGTGAGCCCTTCCTGATGAAACTCCTTTGTGTGCCACTGATTCACTCCATTGACTGTTCTCCAACCAATTTCCATTTGCCATACTAGTAGGCACTGGACTTTGGACTCAAAACATTGTAGCATCTACTCTAAAGATCACATCCATCATGACATATTCCTTCACTCACAATTGCTTTTTTGGATTTTAACCTTAATTTCCTGTGCACATGTAAATACACACACCTAACACTAAAACAATGCCTACTAGCCATTTTTCATCTTTTTGAGGTGTTGAATATTATCCATGTGATGCAAATAATGAATACATAAGATGGTAATAAATGGAGGGAAATGTCAGAGGTAGTGGCATGCAGAGGATTTCTACCAACTCAATGACACAAGTGACTAGTCAAGCCAAACATTTTATTTCACTGTACAGCACATAGGTTGGCAAAATGCCTGGACTGTCATAGCCAAGATATCTCAAGATAACATCCTCCAGACCACAGAAGAAAGGGCTATGTCAGAACTTTTCCCATTGAATAGGCTAACAGATTGGTGGATGTTGTCACCAGCTTGAGCCTTATCACATACCAGAACCAGGTCCACCAACTTGATATATGCCATGATGCAGACAATGGGCAATACAATAGTCCCTAATCACACCTATGTCACTGTTGTGGCACATACACTGTGGCCTGCAATGAGGAAACACTTTGACAGATACATACAGGTAATATAGGATCCTTGTCAATATAATGTGAAAGGTAAATGCATGGATTGCACTGGATGACAACATGTATCAAGGCCATATGATCACAAACATGAGACAATTAAATCAACACATCACATCAAACAAGAGTATTGGGCACTTTAGAATTCTACCCACCCACTGTCATAGCTGCATTTGGCAAAGGATTTATACACCACAAATCTGTGACCAACATTACCTGGATCAATCCATTTCCACTTCATATGTCAGAGCAGCAACAACTACATGCCAATGAAATGCCCACATGAGGATGGCATCATGAAAACACCTGAATAAAACACAATGCAAGGAGTTCAGGCAGGAAAAACACATAACCTTATATCAGAGTTTAGTAGATCCATTCACAATTCCTTTAGACTGTCACAAACAAAGAAGATAATGAGGGTATTTGCTTTTTGTCAGTCTGAATTTGCAATCACACCTTGGCTGTACACTGCATGGTGTGAGATCCCCTGTCCTTTGTGAAAACATGCCCTACTCAACAAATCCTATCAACTACAGTATCCCATACAATCACATGAATTACATTTCATCACACATTTACACTCAAGTAAAGTATTGATTGATGAGATCTGACTACAAGTCTTCACCTTCCTCCTCATCACTGTCATCCTCACTTGGCATTTCAGGATTCACACCCAGTGGGACCGCTAGCTCCCCCTCACCTGGTATACATGAGATGTTCCTCCTCAGAGTAATGTTGAGTAACAAGCAGCAGGCCACAACAAACAAACATACTTTTTTGGGAGTAGAGGAGGGCTCCGCTAGTCTTGTCTATGCTCCTAAATCTGACTTTCAGGAGCCCAAAAACCCACTCCACAACATGCTGTGTTCTTCCATGGGTGTCAATGAAGTGGATGTCCCTGGCGTATTTGGGTTCCTCACCGGTGTCAACAACCATGAATGGTTTGGGTATGCAGAGTCCCCAGAAATGGAATGGGACATATGTGCAACAATTAGTCCCTCTCATTGTTTGTCCTGCAGCACACATTTGATACAACCACACATGACATATGTGACTTACCAACCTGCCAGGCCCTCTCCGGGTACAGTTGTGACATCAGCTGGGAAATGCGCTGTTTCGCATGATGAAGACATCATGGACTGAACCCGGATAACGGGCACAGACCTATGAAATGTAGACATCCTATCACAAAATAAAATGATGAACGGAGTTTTGAAACTTTTCAAACACTCACCCCAAGTCACAGATCTGGATTTAATCCATCTTTATTTTGCTTGCTACGTCACCCCAGTTTGGACCCAGCTAAATGCAAATCAGCCTGGACCTTGCTACCTATGAGAGCAGTCTAGGCCAAACTGCTAAGCCAGTGATCACTGTGCCACTGGATTCAAGCTGATGGTATTCTTTGTCACTCAGAGTTGTGGTTGAAGTGTTATGAGGTACATGCTGTGACCCTATTTCTCTTTGTTGTTGCAGCATCAGCACCGGCAAGCAAAGGAGATGGGGCACAGCTGAGTTGGGAAGCATCTGGCCATGGGACCTTGGGTCAAGAGACCACGACACAGAGGGACCCAGTGGCCTGGAGGGCGAAGGGAGTGGCACTGGGGAGACTGAACATTCGTCATCATCATCATCAGATTCCTCCTCCAGTGGCCACTCCCTAGTGGTGGCGGACCTATCTGGTACCCCCCAGTACCATCCGTGCCCACTACCCCGTTCTATCGCCGCCCTCCTGTTGCTCTCCACCCAGTTTGTGGTGCCCACTCACCCAAGAGGGTGGGCATCTCCTTCACCACAGACAGAAGCTGTTAGCCTTGCTGATATCAGTGAGGAGGCAATTGACTTCCTGAGAAGTATCTCTGTGGGTTAGTCCACCATCATGAGTGCCATCCAGGGATTGGCAGGTCAACTCTAACAGACAAAAACATATCTGGAAGGCATTGATGGGGCAATGGCTGACCTACAGAGATCTTTCAGGCTCTGACTTCCTCACTGATGGCAGCCAGTCACCCACCAACCTTGTCTCCCTCTTCCTAGTCAAAATCCCCTTCCCTTACCCACCCAAAGCACACAAACAGATCCTCAGGCATCCACTTCAACAGACAAAGATAGCTCACACAATCACCACAAGACAGACCACTAGCACGCATACAAACATCCATTCGCAGACACAGCAACAGTTACTACTTTCCCTGACACCGCAACAACCCCCAGCATCACACACATGACATCATGCCTACCACAGATACCTCCACAACAGTCACAGCCACCACAACCATCCTACCCACAGACACCACCCCAGCAGACCTGCAGACATCTACCCCAAATACTGCACCCACAGACACCACAGCTACAGACACACCTACATCCAGAAAATCTGCCATACCTGCAGTCACCACCCCGATAGACATCTACCCACACACCACAGCATCCCCCAGCACCTCCCCCTCCCCTAAGCCCAAGACACATAAATGCCCTCACTCACCCACCCAACAGACACCCACCACACACATACCTGTCTTCTATAAGCACGCACCCAAGACATCCAAAACTATACGTCAGACAACCACTCCCTCAACCTGCAAATCCCAACCCCCTTCTGATGAGTGTCCCTGTGTGTCCCAAAAAACTTTTCGTTTGTGAACTAGACCTTACCCCTGTCCTCCCCCCATACCACACCCAAACGTTCCTTATCTAGCTACAAGGCAATCCCTTCCACCCCCAAGGCATCCCCTGCTCCCCCTCGAAGACCCACCCCCATCCCCCAAGAAGCTCACCTCTCCCAAAAAGAAGCCCCCCTCTGAAGTCCAAACCCAAGCTCCCCTCACAAATCCGATCCCCCTCAGACCCCCGGATGATCCCTAAGGTGACTGACTGCCCCCTTGATGCCCCTTACTGTGGAGGTAACATGGCAGTCAGCAGTCAAGTAGTGGCATGACACTATGCCATGATATGTACTCTCATTGGACTTGCCAATGGCCTTTGTACATTGTTTATGCCATAATTGTGGTTGACATTAAAGCCAAGGAGTTGATTTTGTTGGCTATACTTTTGTCCTGCAATTCCTTTCCTAGGTTGATGTTGTTCGTGTGTGACTTTGATTGTGTGCGTCCAGTTGTGTGTGTTTGTGCCTGCTTGCTGCTCCATGTGCTGTTGTCTAAAGTTTGTGAGTTTGTGTGCAGTGCTGTTGTCCCCCAAGGAAAGGGTATGTTGTGTGTTGTGTCAGTGTGTGCATATGCAATGTTGGTTTCATGGCATTGTGAACTGTTTCGTATGGTAAGTATTTCTTTTTGTGTGGTCCAATGCTGACATGTAATTTGTTGGTCTTGCCCCCTGATATGGCTGTTTTATATATGTGATGTGTGTATTAATGAGTTTTGTTATCACGGACATGTAGTGTGTAAAGTTGTGCTGGGTTGCTTTGCATTTGGGTGTGCATGTGTCCATTTAGGTGTGTGTCCCTTGCAGCTAGTTCCTGTAGAGGTATGGCCCATGGTTTTGGAGTAGTATGTGCTTTGTTAACTTGCCCTTCCCCATTGTGTAGCTCTGCATGACAACTGGTTTCGGTATTGTTTGTCCCAGAGATCCATGAAGGGACATTTCCTGTGTGCATGCTGTTTGAGGAGCCTGTTCAACATGACATGTGTCCCAGTGTAGCCTCCTTCCAGGTATGATCCTGATGGTCGCATCCCAAATGTGCAGGTATTGCTGGTATGGTGTGCTTTGTCTATTTTATCTATTTGTCTCCCTGTCTCTTGTGTATGCCATTCTGCTTCTATTGTGGTGTGATGTGTGTGATGTGTATGTCCATTGCAGGGTTGTTTCATAGTGGTGTTGTTTTGTTGCATGCCACATCGATAGGTATGTGTGTAGTATATGTAGACAGTCCCTGGCCAGTGTTGGATGTGAGTGTATGATTTGTATTGGTATATGTGCTGTAGATGTGTTGTTGCTGTATGTGACAATGTTAGATAGCCTTCAGTGTCCCTGCACCTGAGCTGTGTGGCCATGTGTATTTGTTTATTGTTGCAGTGCAGTGTGAGTGTGCTGGCAAAAGTGTGCGTATTGTGAGTGTGTAGGTGTCCATGTTTCTATATGTCAGTGAGTGTGTGTGGTTTGAGACATGTACCTGCTGCCCGTGGTGCACCCCCCCAATAATGTGTTTGCAGGCCATACAAGCTATTTTGTAGGTTAATGATACAGGTAGGCATTTGTACTTATGGCTGCTGTTGTCCACGGCTGCGTTGATTTTGTTGTCTTTCAGAAAGCGTGAGCAGAGGCATGATGTTTTTGAATGGCTCCATGGCAGCCCCATACGCGTGTAGCTGTCTGCAGGTGAGTGTCTCCCTTCATATTGTCCGTTTCTGTCTTCTGATTTGTGATGGTTGGATTGCCCCAGTCACATTGGCCTTGTGCAACCTCGCAAAGGGTCCTGTGGAAACACAGGCTCCACCAGCCTGTTTATGATTCATCTGTACCATGGCGGTCTGTGCTGCCTGTCGGTGGCAGCGGACCACTGGCAGTCCTATGTGGGTACGACAGCCAAACTCATAATACGGTGGTCCGCTCCGCCAGACAGTTGGCAGTCGGACCGCCACCGCCAACATGGCAGTCATGGGACCAACAAACTCGTAATGAAGCCCTCTGCTATATCCATCTGACTGTGTGATGGCTGCTAGGAAGAGACTTCAGGGGGCATTGGTGGTCTTTTATGGACAGAATCATGTATTTTTTTATCTTTTATATAGATTGTCCTTCGCTTGTTTTCCAACAAGGTGATTCTGCCCTCTATGGTATCTTCCCTTTTAAGGTCTTTATAGAAGTCTTCGTTTGAAAGTGTGTCTCATGCCTGTCAAGAATCTTTGCCTATTAAAGTAACTTTTCTAGTAGCCATTTCATTTAAAGAAGTCTGTAGGGGGTTTGGATTTGTATTTCTATTTTGGCTCCCTCATCTCTCAGTTGTATTGAGACTGTCCACATCTTGGACAGAATTCATTAATAATTATGAAGATGGGATCACAATTTTGGTTCTTCCATCTAACCACTATTCACTGTATCCCTTAAGGATGGGTCTTTCAATGGCTATTTGTGTTATGGTGTCCATTGCAAACACAGGATGGGAGAATCCATGTCAGATTTCAAAGGAATCACCATAAAAGTAAGATACATACAATGACACTAAATGGTACTGATTTAGATAGTCAATATTTACCTTAGAAACTGGCATGCATCCAGCCTTGCAGGACCTACGATGGACAGGCACCCTTCATTTAGAAATACCTGGAGCGGACCCACTGATGTCTTTCTTTATTTTAACCAAGGTTGCAAAGGTCTGAATTCTTCCACTTCTCCTTTGAGCAGGCTGGTGAATTGAAACAATTCTATTGTATACGATCAAGCAGATGTTGATCCTTTTGCTGTAGTCAAGGCTTGATCTAAAAGGGGTATGACTACTGAGGACCTGATAACCTGTGCCCTGGTAAATTTAGATTTAGTAGCTGTTGGTGTAGGGATTTCAAAATTAAGTGGTAAGATGCTGATTGCACCATGTAAATACCAGGTGTGATAAAGTACTCTTGCCCCATGAAAAATCAACAGGTCACACCTGGCAGAGTTTAATTGGTGAAAAAGCACCATTTCTTTTTACCAGCCGGGCACCATATTTATGGAATGGTGCAAGCTGGTGCAAAAGGTAGGCTAGAGTAAAAAAAAAAAAAAAAAAACTTTAGTCGGGTGGGGCTGGCGGTATAGAAGAAGAGGGTTTAGCACCAAAAAATGACTTTAGGCAGGTTAGAGTAAAAAAAATTACTCTAACCAGATTAGCGTCATTTTATGGTGCTAAACCTTCCATGCCACATGACTCCTGCCTTCGAAAAGGCAGGAGTCATGCCCACCACCCCAATGGCCAGCACAGAGGACAAGGATCCCCTGGACATGGCCATTGCACCCTGTGCCATGTATGGGGGCCCATTTCAAGGTCCCCTATTGGACTTTCAAAAATAAAATGCGATCTTACATGTACTTACCTGGGATGGGGTCCCCCATCCTCCGCAGTCCCTCTGGTGTGGGTAGGGGTGCCCCTGGGGCCTGGGGAGGGCACCTGTGGGCTTATTTCATGGTGTTCCACCATGGGAAGAGGCCCAGAGGTCCCCAATGCATGTCCTGACCCAGGCTTTAAAAAGTGGGGCAAAGCAAGCTTTGCACCATTTTTTGACCCCTCCTCCCTCCCTTGCACCATTTTGCATGGGACTATAAATATGGCGTCAAGGCCATAGAGTCATTTGTTGCACAGGAACACCTACCTTGCATCTCATTAAAGCAAGGTAGGTTTCCTCTTCCAAAAAATGACTTTAACTCCATAAATTTGGCGCTAGACGGGTCAAGCACCAAAGTATAAATATGGAGTTAGTTTTGCACCGAATTAGAGTAAAAAAAATTATGCTAATTCAGTGCAAACAGAGTATAAATATGCCCCTTAGCGTCAAAAAATGATGCTAATCTGGTTAGTCATTTATTTTGACTCCAACCTACCTAACGTCATTTCTTTTTACGCTACCCTACCCTTTGCACCAGCTTGCACCATTCCATAAATCTGGTGCCCAGCTGGTGCTACAAAATGGTGCAAGCCGGTGCAAAACTTTTTGGTGCAAAACTGCGTTAGTGCAGCTTTGCACGAAAAAGTATAAATAAGGCCCATAGTTTTATTTGAACATTTGAGCATAGGCAATGCTATAGAATTACCTTTTGTCTGATTACTCTTTATTAGGTTATGTCCTTAATGTTTTGGTAATTTTGGTAATTTTCAATTACTCTGTGGTTGTACATTATTTTATGTTTCAGAGGTGTTTGTTACAGAGTCAAATGCGTATACTGCTGCATACTTTTTCCTAGTGAGGAATGTGTTAAGGAAGAGTGATGAAGGTCGTAAGGCTCTAATTGAGTCATTAATTTTCATTTCGTAGAATCCTACTCTTCCACAGTACAGTACTATTAGAAATGTGGTTATTAATTCTGTGGCCAGCACAATCAAGAGTTCCTCAATTGTCCTCAGTGGGAACCAAACACCCCATTGTAGCACTTGACTCTCGCAGGGTAGCGAGGCGGATCAGTCTAAGGCCTACTCAAGGGAGGTGGTGTGTGCTGGTAATCATCAATCATGACACTCAATAATAACACTCAATAAAAAATAGTCATGGTATAAATATGATATTACTTTGGCACGAATCATTGTCAAAATTGCCATACTGATTGATTAACAAACATAGGCAATCATCATGAAGACACAATCAAATTATTTATCAGAAATAAACATTATGTTGGTCCATTCTTTCATATACTTGGCATTATACTGTAATGGTCAGAACAGTCCTTAGAGGGCATCAGGGTAAACATGGCATGTTGAAAAATAATTGTAGTGTAACCACATGAAATCAGAATGGCGAAAAACATTGCAGTGTAACCATACATTCAGCCCCTAGGGGGCAGGAACACATGAAAAAGCATTACAGTGTAACCATATAACCATACAACCAACCCCTAGAGAGCACAGTACATTACACATTCTTAGATCTGAAAGGCCTTTAAAAATGTTATCATACACAAGGCCCCTAGAGGATAAATAACTCCCATCTGTAGAGCAAAAGCTCCAGCCATGAGAGAGCTTACAACTGAATTAAACAATGACAAAGGTAATGATTCTGGGGTCCTGCCAACTTAGGGTGGGGCCCCAAGAGATGACCCAAACAGAAACAGCACGTCAGTCTGAGCATTCGGTGGTGATCCCATTGTCCTAGGACCACCACAGACTGAGTTATGGGTAAAAATGCAAGTGTAGTAGCAGGGCCTGCAAAGCATTATGGTGCGAGTTTGTTTGAAGGGTGAATTTTATAGTAGTGGATCCCCTGCTGTGCCGGGAGAGCTGCTTCATGTTTGCCTTGGTTTTTTACCTCACCCACCTGTCCTTTGTGACCTAGATCTTCCCACTGTCCTCACCGGCTCCCCGTGCCACAAGCACAACCGCATGCTACTGCTGGAGCTGGCAGAGCTTCTGTCAGTCTGCCCGCTCCAGCAGGCAGGTATGAGTTGTGAGGCCGCTTCGAGCGGCACCCCTCCCAGCTCACTGGGGGAAGTGTGACAGCGCTTTCACACATTCATGTGTTGCAGGGAGTCCGGGGATGAGGTATTGGCCCTGTGTTGTAAATCCTGGTGACCAGCTCTATCCACGTAGGGCAGTTGCAACAGTCCTCCTGACCTCCAAAGTGGTGCAGTCCTCCAAAAGCTGGTCCTCCTGGCTCCCTGCACCAGTTCTCCTTTGTGGCTTTGTTGGAGGGCACAGAAAAGTCCAGGGCTTCCTCCCACTGGTCCTCAGGTGGAGTAAGGGGGCGAGCCTCACTGGCCCTTGGCGAGAACCACTGGTCATGGGGTCAACTGGACAGACTCCTGGATCTTGAGTGGAGGCCAGGGGGTTCCTTCTTCCAGTTGTCCATGACAGTCCCAGGATCCAGAATCACCGTAGTTGGAAGATCCACAGGCAAGAGAGAGTCTTCCCCTTGTGCAGGGGGTTATAAAAGGGAGAGGAAGGTTCCAGAAGACAGACACCCCTAACCAATCCTGGGGTGCCACATCACCTTTCTACCCTAGTCCCAACCATCCTGCACAGCATGTTGGGGCAGTCCAAAATACCAACATCACTGCCAGGGACTTGTACGCTAGAATTTCGAAGGTGCCTCCCCTGTGGTTTGGCTCCAGTTGCCTGCCACTCTCCTTTGTTAAATGAGCATGGGCAGGTCCATCCCTGGTACAGTGTCACAGCTGTGTGATTGATGCAGAGCATTCCTTCCCACCCTGTTCCTCCTCGGGAATAAGGAGAAGTAGTGCTAATTGTTCTTTTTGTGTGGGGGTATCCTTGTGAAAATATAATTACTCAACACAGCAGAGTGGCCATTGGCATGGGCTCTGATCCTGAGCCAGGAAATTATGTAAACTCTCAATGACCCACAAGATGTACAGGTATCATTTTGGAAGTTACAAATTTGATTTTCTCACACAGGTTACCCTCTAATTCAAGATGTCAATTGTCCCTCTAGGCCTAGGAGAAGAGAAAGTACACTCTAAGGCAGTTCTTCTCCTATGTGTTTAATGGAGTGTCACTGTTGTTAAAACAGTGAAGCACAGTGACTTTCCCTAGTATTGTACACTACACTCAGGAGGCCTATCCCAGGTGAAAACCTATCCCTGCAGATTCTTCATTTTGCCAGGGTACCAGGCTGCATACAACAGTAGTCTCCCATGTACCGCCCGTACACATGTGCACACAGACATGCACACATGTTTATGTGTAAACAGCCAAGTGCCCCTTACCCTTGCTGCATCACAGCAGCCTTATCTTAAAATGCGAACACTGGTGGTAAATAAGAGCAGTCCATTTACCATGTGATTGCCATGAGTGAGACACTGTTAGTGAGGCTCACCCACATTAAAAAGTAAAAAAACTGGGTGATCAAAGAAGCAAAAAATCCAGACGTTTTGCTAGGGCAGAACCCAGTGCAACAAGTACTTACACTCTGTTACTCTTCTTCGTTGTTTTTAACATAACTGATGTTCTGTGTGGGAAGTCTATACAGGACCTGAAGAGGAGGAGTTAGTAGTTATAGATGCATTAATGGGCATTTAATAAAAAAAGACTGAGGGCCTTACTATGAGTGTAGCTGTCTTCAATGGTTGTGGCGGTCTGACTGTCATATTATGAGGTTGGCGGGAAGCCCCGCCAACCTACTGGTGCCTTCGCCAGGATCTTCAATCTTGATGGGCTGACAGTGGAGGAGGTCTTGATAAGCGTCGACCCTGCTGATTACGACCTCGTTTCAGGGTTCTGAAAAGCCTGGTGGAGAACAGGTGCAGGGGGCCACAGGGGGCCCCTGCACTGACCATGCACTTGGCATGGGCAGTGCAGGGATTGCCCTGCCCATGCTGCCACCACTTTCCCGCTGGGCTGACGGGTGGAAACCTTGGATTCCGCCAGCTGGAAAGTCCTAATGGGCCAAGCAGGGAGGTAGCCAGTATGGCAGCAACCTCCCTGTCAAAAGTTCAGCGGATGGGTCATCCCGTCTGCCGAACTCGAAAACAGGCCGTGAGTGTGCCTCTCACATATTTTGGACTGTGACTGGAGAAGTAGTTTTCAGAGTAGCAAGGTTACCAATTAAGAGGGTCATTTTATTTTGGATTAATGTAACGCCAAATCGTCAGGGCCTCCATCAACCCCAAGACAGCCCCTTTGACAAGTTGTCCTCAACCCTTTAGTGGAGAATTTTGACAGAAAGTATCTTCATGATTCAACCTGTCCTACTGTTTATGAGTGTCCGTTACTTTGAATATCGAAAGGCCAAATACTTATATAAGTCTGTGATCTTACACATGCAATCAAATGTTCAGATTGTAGCATAAAGAATGTGAAGGTTTAAGTTTGGTTGTGTCACAATCTTGGACTTCACTGTAGAGAAGATGTCCAGTGATCAAACTTCCAACTCTCAAGCTTGTGATTGTAAGAGAGGCCTCCCTTACTAGCCACTAGCCAAAACTTCCTTTCTGTGTACGGATACCACACATTTCAAAGTGACATCTGCAGTTGGTGTCAGCCTGTGGTTATCCTGTGACAACAGAGGGAAGTTCTTTGCTAGTGCATCTGAGGGGAAGTCAAGGCCTCCTACAATAGCATGACCTCTGAGTGTGCAAATTTGGAGCAGAGAGGCATAGATGGGCTAGCCAGTGGTGCATTGCTAGCCTGACCCTGCATACTCGAATTGGTAAAAGTTATTTTTCACGTCATGCTATGGTGCCACCCATAGTTAAGTCTCCCACCAATGCCAATGGCGACAACTGATGGTGTTGTAAATACAAAGACTGAGCAGGTTAGTTAATGTAACCCCCAACAAGTCCAGGAGTCTGATTATTTATTGACTATTACTTTACTCAAAATGCATCTTATGACATGTCTTAAACATTACCCATTTTTACAGTTCTAAAACTCTATTAATTTCAAATGCTATGATAAATTGTGTAAATGTCAAATGCTGTGGTTTTTGTGGTTTAAGAGAGGTACGCTGTGTTTGGACAAAATATTGAATACAAAATATCATTGTACCAAAATATTGTAGGGCAAGAATATTGGGCTGTCAAAAATAGCGTCAACAGCAATATTGAAGGTCAAAATATAATTTTGTGATTGTTTTAATACAGTTGTAAAAAATGATAGAATTAGAAAATCATGCTCTGTGTAATGTTGTTTGTAAGTGTATTTTTTATGTATTTGTTGTATTGTGTTTGATTCTATATGTTTATTATTTTTGTATTTGTGTTGTAATAAGATAATTTATTAAATAGAAAAGTGTTGAAATGTGTCTTTTTAGTTGTATCAATGTCTAAAAATGATGAATCTATATGTTTTGTAGCAGTGGCATTTTGTGTTTTTAGGGGATAAGTGTGGAAAGGTTTATAGTGTATTTTTTAATTGATGTTCTTGCATTGATAATTTGTATATGGAATATGTTGTAGTTGATTAAAATATATTTCTTATATTAAATTGTAAATGTTAGAATAAATATTTTAATTACAAAAAGTAGGTAAAATAAAGTAAAATAATTTAAAAATGTAAAAAAAGACTTTTAATTTCATTACTTTTGAAAAACATAAAATATTTTTAAGGTTTTTTATGTTGAACAATTATAATTGCTAAAATATAATTTGAAAATGCTTCATTATAAAAAAAATTATGGTTCAGTCTGCAGGAATGGCAGTAAATATTTTAAAAAATATGTCAATTATTAACTGTGATAAAAAATATTCTTTTTCACTTCAATATATAATTATCAATATATGTGCTTGTAGTTTTGGTTTGGTGTGTGTTTAAATATATGTTAGTTTATTTTATAAATCAAAAATTATATGCGAGTATGGAGTATTGGTTGTGTATATAAAATTTAGTGTATAGTGCCTTGCATAAAATGTTCTAGATTGCAATGGAAACAAGAAATGTCACCCCTCTAGTCTGAACCTGTCCCTAAATTTTCTTAAATTGGAATGGGTATAGTAAATGGAACCTTTTTAGAGTCCAACCTCCTCCCGAAATTGGTTTAGATTGGAGTGGGAATAGTAAATATCACCCTTTTAGGGACCAACACCTTACCCAAATTGGTTTAGATTGGGGGGAATGGTAAGTGTCCAACACCTTCTTTAAATTGGAATAGAATGGAGTTAAAATAGTAAATATCACCCTTTTGTGTCTAACCCCTTCCCCAAACTGGTTTATATTGGAGTCGAAATAGTAAATGTTACTCCTTTTATATCCAACACCTTTCCCAAATTGGTTTGGATTAAAGTGGTAATAGTAAATGTCATCCCTTTCATATTCAACACTTTCTTAAAAATAGTTTACACTGAAGTGTGCATCTATAATTTTGTAAGTTTAGTGTGAAATTCTTTGTTTAAATTGTATGTGTATGTAATAGAAATAGTTTATGTTAATTAATTAGTATTGTTGGTGTTTAAAAATGCAATAAAAATAGTATGTTTGCAATAAATAATAATACATATTTACATAGATGAAAGACGTGCAACACACGTTTCTAATTTTATTTATGATTTTAAAGTTTATTTAATGCATATTTTTACATTTTTAAATCTATATCTCAACTGAAAAATAAACTTTTATGTTTACATAAATAAAAATGTTTGATTCATTTTTATTATTACAAGTAAAATGTCAATTATGTTTACGTAGTATTGTATTTTGTACATTTTCTACTGTTTTCCATTGTTTATTTTTTTTAACATTTCTTAAATGGTTTTAGATACATATATTCAACATCATCTTAACCTGTTTTTCTGTATTATATTAAATAATTGTATATATTTTATACTATTATGTCATTCACACCTTAGAATTGGGTTGATATTTATTAAAACATTTTGGACATGTTTTACAGGTTTAATATTTGTGTACATGTTTTATACATTTATTTAACAATTTTAAATTATTTACTATTCATTTCTATGAAAATAGTATTTGTTTTAGTTTCATTTAGCAGCCATGTTTTTACAGCTACCATATATTTTGTAACCTACTTTTGTAATTTTTAGTCTATTTTTAGGGATTCAGGTCACAGTATGGTGTTGCTCTACGTAAAAACAGGTAAATACTTTTTTTAAGTGTTTTAAGGATTTTGAGGGGATATAGTGAGGAAGTCTAGAGGTTAGTTATCATGTTATCTTTGAGTTTCTGTACATTTAGTTGTATTAATAGTAGTGTTTTTCATTAGTGTGTAGTTTTGGATTCTCATCCACTCTTTTAATAATGTTATGATATATTTGTTACTTTACTTATTTTATTATGACTAGACATAATTTTATGTATTTCTGGGAAAGTAATATATTTTGGATGTGGGATTTCTTGTTTACTTTACAAATGTGTCCTATGGGCATTGAAAGAAATCACTTTTGGTTTAAAATAAACCAATATTTTAACTTTGATTTCCTTCTTTTCAGTTTTCCAGAAGGATTGTTTTCCCAACACTTTTTCTGGTTTTTTTCATGACTTGTATATACTTTTGATTGCTTTGAGGGATCTTTATTGGATTCCTTTTGTTTTTGAATTTTTTGGGGCTTCTTGGAAAATGTTCTTCCTGTTTTTGGTGGATTATTATTTTTGACTACACAGATATAGAAAAAAATCTAGATCTGTAGACCAGTAAGTCATATTTATTTTATATTTATTTTATTTGCTTTGGGTAGGAAATGTTAGATTTTATTATTTGTGTGAATATTATGTGAATGTTATTTGGAAATATGTAGTTTATGTTGTAGTTATTTTACGTGATGGATTGAGTTTGTTCTTTGAGCTTTTTGGTTGGTGAGATTTACATTTTCCATTGAAAACATTTGTATATTATTTTATTATCTTAGCCTTATTTAATGTTGGAGTTTTCTTTAATGTTTAAACTGGTGTAATAAAATATTATGTTTATTATTTAAATAAAAAATTATTTGTGAGGTTGGATTAGACATTATGACAACTTTTTGGAACGTTTGTATGTCACTATTTATTTCTTCATATGTTTTGGCTATTATTTTCAAGTAATCTATTGCTTTTCTGTTTATAACGATTTTGGGCCTGATTACTAGTGTGGCGATCTGATGACCAGACTGCCGCACTCCAGGCGAAAGTGATTTATTAGTAATGGCAGATAGGTATCTACATTTAGTAATAAGGCCACAATCACAAATAAGTTTCAGTCAAGGTCTCATTAAATTAATCCTCGCTCATCCCTTGATAGCTAGTTCCACAAGCAGTTAGGCTTAAATAGCATGGCAGAAGGGTACTTCCCTGTGGGAGTGTCTAGACCATGTCTATTTAGCTTTAAATATTTAGACCAAGTACTTTTTTGACTTCCCTGTTTGCACTCCGTGAAAGACATAGTTTTCTACCAAAAAGGGTGTTCTCCATGTTAGTCTTTACCAGTAGAATCTATACGTTTTAAGATAGAGTTTGGGATGTATCATTTAGATGTATAACAGATGAATTTTGTTCAGAGAGATGCTCTTGGTTCAACCTATAATCTACATAATGCATTTTCTTAGCCTAACAGTTCTTTATTCTGCATCTATATACTTAGACCACATTGGACCACGTAAGCTTGGTGCTTTCCCCGATGGGGCACATCCACTAATATGAGGAGGGTAAGCACCTGTGGCAAAGTTGCCTTTTTGTGTATATATTTTTTAAGTTTTCTCTTTCACTGTTGTTTTTGCACATCACGGAAGGGAGATTTCACGAGTATGCAGCCTTGTTTTGTTGACACCCTGCACATAATTAAGTGTTCGCTACCCGTTTACCAATCATGTTTTTTTCTATTCAATATTCTAGGTTCCTGCAAAATATAATTTCCCCAAATATGGGTTACTTTTCTAAGGATTAGGTAGGTGTATTGGTCCTGACGAATCACACCAGATCATTTTGACTATTAAGCGAGAAACATGTTGACCATGATTTAAGAGTAGTACAAGGGATCCTGTATCTACTTCACTATACTCTAAATTTAGAGAATTAGTGATAATTACTGACACTTATCTCTTATTTTTTGAGGGGAGTTTAGACCTTAATTTTTTGCCTCCCCTCACTCCTGTTTTTAATCATGACAGAGGTCGGATATCACAATAAATTATGTTTTACCTCTAGTCATTTTTAACAGCACTCCCTTTTTTTCATACCAATCCTATATGTCTACACTTTTTGACCGGCTGGTTACCATTATAAAAGTTCTCAGGCAAAGTGCCCCCTTGTGGGGCCCGTCAGGCAGAGCAGTGCCGGCCTGACGAGGAGCACAGCCCTATGATGAAGCATGTCACCAGTTGATGAGTGAGGGCTCTTGCTTCTAATATTTGAACACCCAGGAACCTGTGAATCATAGGTTCACACACATGTAGTGGAACTGTGTATATAAATGTTTGTCTTAGGCTTAAATAGTAGACAGGTGTGTAAAATATTTAATATCAACAACACTGTAAATAAGTAAAACACAACAGACAATAAAAATCCAACACCTATTTATAAAAATAGTGAGTATTTTTATCTTTAAAATAACTCAAAAATGACCAAAGTCCAATGTAGGGTCCCGGAGATGCAAACTATTAAAGAATAAATAATCAAAACAATGTCCTTTCTAGTGCTGAAAAGCAAAAAACACCAACTGTGGCAATCTGGTCGAGCTTGACCTGGTCAAAGTTTGAGGGCAACCACAATGGAGCCCAAGTCAGATACGCTGAGCTAAGGGCCTCGGTCAAAAAGTTACCTTTGTACTTAGTCACTTTTCTGGTTCCTTTTCCCTTGATGTCGAGCAAGGCTCCTTGGCAGGCTGGCTTGCGGTTTAACAATGGCGGCTTTCTTCAACGCATGTCCTCAGTAAAATCCGGGAGGTCTTGGTTCTCATTGGTGATGCTGAAGAGCTCCAAAGTTTCAGCGGGGCACATCTGATATTCAGGCCGGTTCGCCATTCAACGTCGGCAGCTTGACTCTCGAAAAAGGGTCACTCACCTTTTGGAGCTTCTTTTTCCAAAATTGCTCCAAATGTCTCCAGACTTCTGGATCTTCTTCCAGATGGTCTTTTTGTGATCTTGAAGGGTTGAGAACATCAGCCAAGGTTCAAGAAGTATGTGCAACCCTTAAGAGTATAGCCCTTCCTTGTGCAGACCTGGTGTTGAGCAGAGAAGTCCTTCTTCCAGTTCGGCCACCCAGCCCTCTTCTTGCTGTAGCATCTGCTGTTGCAGTTCTCCTCCTACCAGATGGTTCCTTGGTCTCAGCCCAGACCACTTCACACCTCATCAAGGCAGTCTAGCCAGCCTGTCAAAGGCTGACCAATCAGGAGAGGCTGCTACAGGGCTAACTTTAGGTAACGTTAAGAAAATATTTTAACACTCTTTCTAATAGGTATGATAAATGTAACATTGGCAAGCTGTTGGATTTTATAACAACTATTATTTTTACACTTTGAATCATATTTTTAGCTCACTCCTATTACAAGATAGACTTTATTAGTTTTAAATAAAGCCTTACCAAGTTAACATATGAAGCTAATGTACTACAATAGGGGGGACGGAAACTGGCAGTCTTTACCCTCACTAGTGCTTATAAAATTACCTTTATAATGCCCCTGCTTGTTATTACTCTGCACCCGACCCTTGGAGCACCTAGGTAGACCTTAGGAGTGACTTATGTGAAAATAAGGTAGTTTGAGACTTTGGAAGTACTTTGAATTCCAAAGTCGAATTTGGGTGTAATTTATTTTATAAAGCAGCCTCTAAGGCAGGTCTGCCTTTAAAATGACAATAGACACCACAGTTGCACACTAAAAAGTGCCTTAATTACAGTGGGGTCACTCACCCTACATGCCCTACCATATTTTAGGGGCTTACAGGTAGGTTGTGAGAGCCAATTATAATTATGTCTAATTACCTAATACCTTTTAAACAGAGCACTGGTCCTGAGCCTGTTTAGCAGAACCCAGTACACAGTTAGATTCAGTAAAGTAACCACCAGAATCAGTCAAAATATAGGGGTGATCAGGTCAAAAAGGAGGCCTTTCTCACAGTCTCCAATGGAGAATCATGATAAAAAAGGCACTGTGTTCTGTGTGCCTAGCCTTGGACATTGTGTACAGACTGCATGGCAGCAATGCTTACAAGGAATAGGCTGCATGACCAGTGTCTTCTCAGTACATCCTCGCATGAGTGTATAACTATGTAAAAAATCACGATCAAAAAATGATGTAAAGCTAAAAATATGCAATCTAAAATGGAGACCCTGCACAAGCCATAATGTGCTTCACCACAAGGGAGATTCGTTTTTCTTCATTTTCTTTTGGTAGAAATTGCTTTCTATGATTAAATTGTAGTGGTTAGCTACCTCTGTGACAGGGACATAGGTTAGCGCTATCATTTTTAATTTATTTCAAAGACATGTTGTTTGTTGCATATTACACACTTAGGGCCTCTTTACGAGTTTGGCGGTCCTGTGACTGCCATGTTGGCGGTATGCCCGCCAACAGACCTGCAGAGAATACAACCAAATTATGACATTGGCGATAGTGCATACAGAAGACCGCCAAAGCACTGCCGGCACCCCCAGTCAGGACAGACCACCACAGTCAAATGGAGGCACAAACAGTCCAGCGGAGACCATGTTTCCGCCAGACTCATTACAAGGTTTCACACCGCCAGCATAACTGCCACGGTCGAACCACCATGGAACACAAGGTGGAAACAAATAGTACAAAAAGGACACATTCACCTCCAGGAAGCCATACACGTCCACAGCTGCCATGGAACAACAACTAGATGTCGAACTGCTGCTCCTGTTTGCCAAAACACAACAGAATCATCGCCGACGAGAATGGCAACAACCGTAAGTATACACTCTCATCTGTTGCACTTGTAAATTGTCAAATACTGTACATTTGCATAACACACCACGAGGTGCGAGGGCTGCACACAAGTAACAGTACAGTGACACACACACACTCACATACTCCACCAAAGACACCCAAACATACAGAGCATGCACACTGCAGCCAGCCACACACGTACACACCACATGTCAGTAACACAGTTATGCACGGCATCACAGCACAGGCCCAACCTCACACATTCCCATAAAACATACCAACACGTCACAACAACACTACAACCACACAAATATGAACACATGTCACAAACTCACAACCAACACTGTCCAGGGATTCGACACACATACAACACAATGAATAACTATCTGTGATTGAACACACACAATTACACCATCATACGACCTAGCAATCCACATACACATCGCGCACACACACACACACACAGCAAATCGAACCCATTATGCCATGCGCAATACAACCAGACAAACAGTCAAAACAAACAGAGCCACACAGCACAACAAGAATCACATATCAACACAATACCATAACATCAACATATTTTCTACATATATATAACCCATCACACAATACATACCCTATCCCCGGGGTACTGAAGCACTGCGCACAACCTCACATGCTGCTCTAACAAAACATGAAGCACAAGCAGCACACACACACAAATATAGGCACACTACCAATGATAGCCAGGAACTACTCAAATCTAGGAAAGAAAGTGCAGGAAAATATGTAACCAAAGAAGCAACAACCGGTTGGCTTTAATGATTGTAAATTGAAATAAATATGAATGTCCAAGGCCAGTCCAAAAGTTCATCCTTGGCACCAAAGGCACAAAATGGTGCCCTAAATTGACTCCTGACTGCCTTGTAACCTCAACAAGTAGGGGCATCAAGTGGGTAGGCAGGCACCTCAGAGATTCTTGAGTGGTGGTTGGGGGGTTGGGCTTGGGCTTCGGAGGGGGGCTTTAAGCTTTGGTTTGGGAGGGGGTTGGACCTTTTTGGGATGGGTGGACTTTTTTGGTGGGGGCGGGGCATGGGTGCTGGCAGGGGGTTAGGAAAGGCCATGGATGTGGAAGGGATGGCCTTGGAGAGTTAAACAGTTCTTTTAGGGGTGTTATGGGGTGAGAAGGAGTAGGAAAAAGGTGAAATTCGGAAAGGAAAACTTTTTTTGACACACAGGCAAGGTTATCAGAAGGAGGGTTGGATGTGGAGGGTGAGGGAGTTTGTTGTCTCGTGTTTATGTGTTGATGTCTTGGATGTGACTTTGTGGGAGGGGTGCTTGTAGGTGGTGGGTTTCTGTTGGATGGGTGAGTGAGGGTGTTTATCGGTCTTGGGCTGAGAAGGTGTGGAGATGCTGTGGGATGCCGTGGTGGGTGGGTAGCTGTCTGTTGGGGTGGTGACTGCAGGTATGGTGGATGTGCTGCATGCAGGCATGTCAGTGGTTGTGGTGTCTGCGGATGTGGTGACAGGGGTGGATGACTGAGGGTCTGCTGGGGTATTGTCTCGAGGTAGGATAGGTGTGGTGGTTGGATCACTGAATGTTGGTGTGGTGTCTGCAGGTGTGTCAGGTGTTGTGTCTGTGATGCTGGGGGTGTCAGGGTAGGTTGTGACTGTTGCTGTGTCTGCAGTGGATGTTGTCTGTGTACGTGCCAGTGGTGTGTCTTGTAGTGCTTTTGTTTGTCTGCACTACCCTTGGATGTTGAGGTGGATGCATACCTATCTGTTTGTGTGCTTTGACTGAGTCGGGGAAAGGGGTATTTAGACTGGGAAGAGGAAGGTGGAGGGGAAAAGGTCGGCAAGAGGTGACTGGCTGCTGTCAGTGTGGAGGTAAGAGCCTGAAATGATCTCTGTAGGCCAGAAATTGTACTGTGAATGCCCTCCTGGAATGCATTGCTCTGTTGGATCTGGCTTGCCGGTCCCTGGATGGCATTCACAATGTCTGACTGACCCACAGAGATAGACCTCAGGAGGTCAATAGCCTCCTCACTGAGGGCAGCAGGGCTAACAGGAGCTGGGGCTGAGGTGCCTGCGGCAAAGAAGATGCCCACCCTCTTGGAAGGGTGGGCATGGCCAACTAGGTGGGGAGCTCCAGGGAGGGCGGTGATAGAAAGGCAGTGTGGTGGACAGAGGTGGTACTGGGGATGTCCCAGATGGGTCCCCCACCATTAGGGAGTAGCCATTGGAGGTGGATCCCGAAGAAGATGTAGTGGGTCGGGTCTCCCTGTGGCACTCTTCTCGCCCTCCGGGTCACTGGGTCCTTTAGTGTCTGTGGATCGTGACTGGAGGTCCCGTGCCCAGAAGCTTCCCCACTCAGCTGTGCCCAATCTCCTTCGCCTGACGTGCTGATGCTGACAATGGATACTGGAGTATCACAGTCACAAGTTTTCACTTCCATCATACATTACAAATTAGTCTCATAACATCCTGTACACTAACACCCTCAGAAGGTGCCAGTATAGTGCCAACATCATGTTACCACAAAATATAATGTATGTCCCTCAAATATATATTGTGACATACCAGTAAAGCTACCTAACACACCTACAATACCATGATTTAAGATGAACAATCACACTGGCTATGCCATGACAAGATGACTATGCTACTTGATACAGGTTCTCTATCCAGAACAACATAGACAAGCACCAATCAATCAATAGTTCTGAAATGTGAACTAGCTTTCAACAAATCCAAAAGCCATATTTAACACATAAATATATACCCTGATGTTATGTACCAGGCAATGACACATGTTGTAAAATAAAGGCAAACAGGCCTTGTGCAAATAAGCTATACCTTCTTCATGTACATAGTTACTACTACACACTATGGATACATGCCAAAATGTAACACCTCAAACTGTCACATATGTCACATTTTGTTCAAGGAGTTTGAGCTCATGTCACACACACATGAACCTATAGTGACTTACCAAGGTGGACAATGTGGATTATGGCATATAGGGAAATGATATCCAAAAATGGAACAATATCAGTCATGTGAGGACCAAGTCAAACCAATGTCCCACACACAATAACAATTTGTCAATAAAGTGTATGTATCAAATGGACTACTGTGCTGTGCAGGAAGGTGAGAATCAGATATAGCTAACTATACCATTAGTCCTTCAATAGGCCACTAACTGATTAACAACATCACCACCCACACATAAGACATGGCATGCATGACATCTGTCTGTGGAGGATTCCTAGAGCCAAAGCATAGGTGATGCTAACATAACTGGTACACCAATCATGATGCAAGCCAACAGCCTGGACACATTAACCAACCTACTCACAGAGGTATATAAACTTCCACAACTGCACCAAATAGGTGCCATGGCAAACATGAGGTTACAACATAGGCAGGCCTAATAAGACATATCCTTCATAGCAATAGCAGGTACACATAACAAATATCAATGTTGAGTTATTACCTGACCTTTCCATTGACACATGATGTTGTCAAATTACAGTCTAGGCCATAGCTGTGAATAGGCTACCATTGCCTATGTATCATACCTACAACAGTATGCCTATGGACCAAGCAGTGTGGCCAGTTTCTACCAGCAGAACATCAGCATCTCAGTGGTATCCAACGTGCATATTGTCCACTCTGATGAGACATCATAAATGTCTATGTACATCCTTCACTTACCAAGGGGGATTACCTTGCTTCAGTTGTGAAGATGTTAACCTTGTATGTCATGTGAGATGTCAGATGGATATCACAGCATCACATGAGCTAATGACTTGTCAGAAACCATTAGAAAACTACAGATGACTTGAATATGTCTGACTCTAAGCTGCACATAAACATGAATCTTGAGACATTGCAGAGGACAGAGAGCAAGGACCTTACCTTAAGAGAATTGACCTGTTAGTGGTAAGTAACAATCACCAGGGTAGAAAAATTTGTATATTGGTACACATATGACACAGTCCATGTGCACCATTATGTGCCATTGTACTGAAGGGACACATAGCAACATAGTTGAGTAACATGTTTCAAAATACGTTTGAATGTGCATATCTGTGTTCAATAGATAGCTACTGTACATCAATGTGTTCAGATGAGATCTGTGCCAGTTTGCATTTACCATATTGTCAGACCTAACCATTTCTTCTATCACTCATTCAACTGATAAAGTGGCAGACATTTGTTAGGGCTGTACTTACCCCCTTGTGGCTGCTGTGATGCTTTCAGATGCCCATCCAACTCAGGGTATGCCACTGCCAAAATGCAGGCCATTAGTGGGGTCATTGTCCGACGGCCACCCTGTCCTTGTCGGGAGGACATCCCCAGCTGGGCCTCTGCGGTCTTCCAGGCCCAGTGTCTCAGGTCTTCTCACCTGTTTTGACAGTGGGCGCTGTACTGGCTGTGGACCCCGGGGTCCGCACTTTCTGGCAATGGCTTGCTAAATCCCCTTCTTCTGATGGACGTTGACTTGCATGGATGACAAAGACCAGAAATAATTTCATGTTTACATGTACTATACTAAAACAAGCAGAGAAATTTACAAGTCAGTTCAGCAACCCTAACACAGACTGTCCAGAACATCCATTCCACTGATAGATAAGCATTTACAGTGATGGCATATGTGAGCTGAAAACAGGCAGACAGCATGCATCTCCAGATGTCTTGTTATCACATATGACTAGACACCTAACACATATGAAGAAGAGTTTTCTCAGATGAAGTCTGACATAACACCTCCACTAAGCATGTGCAACAGTCACAAGGTAGTTCAGGGAAAATACATGACACACTCTCCACAATGTCTCAGGATTCTAATTTTGTCACCAAACACTAGTAAATACCCAGGAAGTCATCATTCTAATGCAACTTTAGCACCCAAAGGAATTTAGGAACACAATCCGAAACATTGCCTATCAGCCTTTACTTAGCATATCAGCAAATAGTCTAGCTAATGAGACATATGTGCACATGGTGCACTTACCTCCTCCTCTGGTGCAGCATAGAGCTGTTCATACAGGGGTAGGACTCCCTCCACCAGCTTCTCCAGCTCCTCAGGTGAGAGGGCAGGGGCCCTATCACCTGTAGGACATGGCATGATTTCTCCCAGAGGCAGTACACAGCAGCTCAGGCCAGAGAGGTCTTGCTGGCAGCAGTGTCAGGAGTCAAGTGAGAAATGAAGCATGAGGTGTCAGTCAGGTCTGCTACGTAAGAGACCATCACCACTGGTGGACATCCTCATTGATGCTGGACCGCCATAGACAGCAATGTGTTCCAATGGCAATGTCCTCAGCAGTAGTATCCGCCTACCACCATGACGACTTTCGCCGGTGGTCGCAGGTCATTTTCTATTGTCCAGTACAATAGGTCAGGCAGTCACCATTTTAAGGCCCTTAGATGGCCGGAAAAGTTAATTTCATGATGTGTCACAAGATTGGAAACAATTCTTTTGCTTTTTTATGCAATGCATAGTTGGATGTCCATATAACAGAGACTCCCTGAATCAAGCGTTTACATTTCCAAGTCATATTGGAGGGAAGGGGATGAGATTCCGTTAGGTTGACAACATTAACATTGCTCTGTGCTGTGTACCATGTTCATAATGTATCATTTGCCATATCACATTATGACATCAGACATATGTTTAGAAGCTTACAAGGGACACAATGAGTGATGGACATGCCTTCTTATTTTCGCTCACATAGTTAACCTGAAATGAGAATGGTCAGACAGCCTCCAGTGTACTGTTCACTAGCGAACCTGCAGAAAATGGAGCATCAACATGTCATTCAGATCTACCACCTGGATCGGCAGACAGTTATGGATCTCTGCCATTAATTGGCGCTAGATCTGATGCCTGCCATTTGTATTCCAAATAGCCTACCACCCATTGTATACGTCATGTCAGTGCTGCATTTCCTAGCCGTAGGGTCCTTTCAGAATATTGTGTTCCTAACTGCAGTCATGTCCCAGCCTATGTTCAGTCTGGTCTTGAAGGATGTACTCTCTGCATTGTTAGACACCTGAACAGCTACAACAGATTTCCAAAATGTGAGGATTTGGCCCATCTGAAGGTAGATTTTTATGGATTGGCACACATCCCAAATGTAGAGAGAGCCATTGACGGTACTCATGTATCCTTGGTTCCCCCACATGGCAATAAACAGGTGTATTGGTACAGGAGGAATTTCCACTCCATTAATGTCCAAGTAGTCTGGCAGACCTCAACATTTCCCAAGTATGTGCATGGTACCCAGGTTCAGTCCATGATGCCTTCATCATACGGAATAGTACCATCCCAGGGCTGATGACACAACATTACCCAGAGAGGGTCTGGCTGGTTGGTAAGTCACATATGTAATATATATGTTAGTATCCTATGTCTGCTGCCAAATGTAAGGATGTCCAAGATTTATGTTTGCACAGATGTAATGATTCCTTATAGGAGAGTCTGGCTACCCAATCCATTCCTGGTTGTTGACACCAGTGAGGTACCCAACCACGCCATGGGAAGTCCACTTCAAAAAGGCCCATGGAAGGATGCAGCGTGCCGTGGGGTGGACATTTGGGCTCCTGAAGGCAAGATTCAGTAGCATTGATAAGCTTGGTGGAGCCCTCCTCTACTCACCCGTCAAAGTTTATCAGATCATTGTGGCCTGCTGCATGCTCCACAACCTCGCCCTGAGGCATCAGATCCCATACATCCCTGATGAGAGGGAGCCAGTAGTTCCACCGGGTGAGAATGCAGAAGTACAAAGTGAGGATGACAGTTATGAGGATGAAGGTGGAGACATCTGGGCAGACCTCATCAATCAGTACTTCATCTGACTGTAGGTATGTGTTTTTCTGTAATTTGATTGACTCAGTAGGGTAGTGGTGGGGTTATGGTTCTTGAGAAGGGTCTTTCTATGAACATCAGGCATGTTATTAATTGCTTTGCAATAGAGAGCTCAGCTTTTACTGCAAAATAGTAAATGGAGCTTAAACTATTGTGATGTTCTTTTTTGTTAGTGTTTGTCACAATGCACATTTTAAGTTACCATTGTATTTTGGACATGTATTTCTAGGTCATATTGACCCTTACATGTCTAAAATCCTTGTTTAAAATTGGTATTTTCCAGATATCTTCACAATGCCATCCTCATGTGGACATTTCTGAATTGTGTTCAATTGGGTTTAGCTGGTCTGACATGTGAAGTGGACATGGATTGGTCCAGGTACTGTCTGACATTATATTGGTGTTGTATTAATTCCATGCCCAGGCTATCAGGACAGTGGGATGGCTGTGTTCTGTTCCACACAATAGAACTGTTTAACATGGTATGTGGGTCTAATAGTGTCATGTGCGCAGTTATGTGTCTGTGACAAATGTCTTCCTGTGTAATCCATTCACTCAACCTTCTCATTGGTTTGATCATGGTACTATCTTACTTGTATGTAGCTCAAATATTTATTGTGATTTAGTTGTGCTTATTTACAAGTGCACAGGAAATAAAAGGAATGGGATCACAGCAATGAAGCGCAAACAGTGAAGGCTTCAGTCATGGTGGATGTTATCATCAGGGTAACTGCTACAACATTTGGAGTCTCAAGTCCAGTGTCCCACTATCCGTGAAAAATGGAGAATGGTGGTAGAAGAGTCAACAGGGTGTGTCAGTGGCACACAAGGGGAACCAGTCATTAGAGGATCATTGTCTGGCAGTGGTTATGGTCTTAGCATATGCATCTCCTGGTTGTTTTGTGGACGTCCATGTTTGCAGGGGTTCTTCAGCTACAGAGGCAGGGGTGTCTGAGGCATGTCCTACTCCTGACAGAGCCTCCATTCCGCTAGCTGCCAAAGATGTAGAAGGGGCTGATGTTACATGGGCAGTTGAAGGGGTTTGGTGTTAAGTTTGAAGTTTTCTTTTTTTGGGTGCTCTGAATCGTGTATTTTGCGTTGGAGTTCAAAGGATTGTGTGTGTGTGAAAGGGTTTGCTTTTTAGCGTGGTTTGTAGGTACATCGGGTGTGTGAATGTGTGTCAGCTGTGTTGTTTTTTTAAATCATGCAATGTGGTGTTGTGTATTACTGTGGTGGCCACTAACCTCAGTGGTTCGGAATGCCATTGGAGGACAACCACAACAAGACCACCAATTCAATTTGGTACTTGTTATAGGTTCGGTGTTGGTTGTCAGGTTGTCGGTGCTGGTGGTCGGCCACCTATTTCCCACCCTCCGAAGTGCTGGGGGTGTCAACTTATTGGGTGGCTTTTGTCAGTCCTGGCTGTGTAAGTCATAATACGGCGGTCTGTATGACTGCCAACAAGGAAGTCTTTTGGCGGCCACCACTATGGTGGTCTGTCAGTCCAATTGCCAAACTCGTAATTAGGCCCTTACTCCCTAAAATCCCCAAACACATCTCAGGCAAACTACCACTGGTACCCAGTTAGCGTGAGACCACCTGTCCTTTATGAAAAGCATGCCCTACTCAACACATCCTGTCAACTACAGCTTCACATACCATCACAGGAAACATATATTATCACACACTTAAACTCAAGTAAAGCATTGATTGATGAGATCTGCCTGCAAGTCTTCACTTTCTTCTTCATCACTGTCATCCTCACTTGGCATTTCAGGATTCTCACCCGGTAGCACTGCTAGCTACACCTCATCTGGTATGTGTGGGATGTTCCCCCTCTGGGCAATGTTGTGGAGCAAGCAAAAGGCCGCAAAGGTCATACATACTTTTTTGGGTGAGTAGAGGGGGGCTCCACCAGTCTTGTCTATGCTCTTAAATCTGGCTTTCAGGAGCCCAAAAGACCACTCCACTGCATGCTGTGTTCTTCCAAGGGCATTGTTGAAGCAAACTTCCCTTGGCATAGTTGGGTTCCTCACCGGTGTCAACAACCATTGATGGTTTGGGTATGCAGAGTCCCCTGAAATGGAAAGGGGCATATGGCCAACAACATATGACATATGTGACTTACCGATCAGCCAGGCCCCCTCTGGGTACATGCGTGTCATCAAGTATGGAATAGCGCTGTTCCACATGATGAAGGCATCATGGACTGAACCCAGATAATGGACACAGACCTGTGAAATGTAGAGGTCCTCCAAACAAACAACTTGGACATTGATGGAATGGAAGTTCTTACTGTTTCAATAGCCTCGTTTGTTGCCATGCGGTGGAAACAAGGCAACATGTGTACCAATGATGTCTCCCGCAACATGTGTGATGTGTGCCAAACCATAAAAATCAGCCTTTAATGGGCGAAATCTTCAAGTTGAGGAAACCCAATATAGCTGTCCAGGTATTTCTACATTGCTGAGAGTACATCCTCCAACACAAGACTGAACATAGGCTGGGACATCCCAGAAGATACGGCCACTGTATTTTGGATGGTCCCTGTGGCCAGAAAGTGCAACTCTGTCATGACTTGTACAATGGGTGGTATATTATTTGGATGAGAAATGTAGGCAGTAGATGTGGCTCCAACTGATGATAGAGATCCACATTTGTTTTCCTATTCAGAAATTTAATCTGGAATAATATTTCTGTCTTCCATGCCCTGAAGGTCTGGCAGTGGACAGTAGACAGAAGGATGTCTGATCCTTCCCCTCCATGGGTACCTACGTAGGATAAGAAATGAGTATAGCCATCATCCACATAATTTCTTGCAACATACATAATGCATGTTATGGACATACTGTGACAAGGCATGCCAGGATGTGATAAGATGATGCTCAGTACACGTTATCTCCGCCAATTACACAGAAGTAACATGTTTCCTCTCGCTTGACCACAAATGTGTACACATCATCTATCTGGACAGCAACGATTTTACATAAAACATGCTACTCGGAATGTGACATAAGTTCCCTAATTTAAAATGACCCGGGGGTGTCTGTGGCCAAAATAAACTTTCCAAATATGTCTGGCAATGTACAAAAATGCAGTCAAAGTAGGAAAACAAACATGACAGGACAAGACCAGCAATTATCAGTTGTTCAGACCATTTTGCGAACTTGTGATGCATTTTTCATTTGCCAAATACAGCAGAAAGTAATCTTAAAATGGTGGGCGCCTGACCTACTCAAATGGACACTAGAACCGCCTACGTCTGCTCCATTAAGTCATCATGGTGGTAGGTGTTTGCTTCCACAACGGACACAGCCATAGCCTAACGCTGTTGCCAGTGGCAGCCTTGGGCCAGTGCCTGTGTCCGCCGGTGGAGACGGCCGCATACGTGGGCAACGTGACTGCCATGTTCTGAATATGAACATGGCTATATACCTCACTTGACTCATGACACTGCTGCCAGCAAGACCTGAATGTCCTGAGCTGCTTTTTGCCTCCTCTGGGAGCAATCATGCCACGTCCAGCAGGTGATAGGACCCCTTCCTTCACCCCAGAGCCGGAGAAGCAGGTGGAGGAAGTCCTTCACCTGTATGGACAGCTCTCTGGTGCACCAGAGGTAGGGGCATCATGTCCACTTTTTTCCCTGTACTTCACCATTTTTCCCTCCTCTCAGGCTAGATTGTACCCATGTGTGTCAAAATGTGTAGTAAAGGGCATGGAGCTGCAGTGGCTGTGACTTAGGAAGCCACAAAGTTGTGTTGTGTCCCATACTTTTTGAAATCTCTGTCAGGATACCAGGGCATATCCCACAAGTTGTCAGTTGACCAACCTAGTTAGTGGAGGGCCAGAGCAGGGTGGTGGTTTGGTCTGCAGATTGGGACATGTTTGTGGTCCTGTCCATGTACTTAGTGACTGATATGTGCCCCACTTGGGCATTTTCAGGCTAAACAGGTGGTTCATTGCAATGTGTACTGACTCATCCATTTTTTATGTGGTTTGGGGACATAATTTCCTGTATTATGTTTGTGCATCCATGTAGGGCAACGCCCATCAAAAGAAAGGGATTTGGAGAGCCATCGCCAAGAAGGCTAGGAGCCTGGGGGTCCACAGCCGGTGGATCACCCACTGTCACAAGAAGTGAGAGGACCTGAGACACTGGGCCAGGAAGATCGTGGAGGCCCAGCTGGGGCTGTCTTCCCAGCCAGGGCGTAGTGCCTGTCGGACCATGACCCCCTCAAATGGCCCGCATTCTGGCGATAGACTGCCCAGAGCTGGATAGGTGTTTGAGGACAGCACAGCAGCCACAAGGGGGTCAGTACACAAATAATTCCTGTTTGTCCCATTGCCAGGTGATTGTGTGGGGTACTGACTAGTCTCCCTGACAATTTGGGATGAGCCAGTGTTACTCAGTATTTGGGAGCTTGTTTTTATTGACATGTCATGTGTTTCTAACTGGTGTACCTTGAATTCTGAACCTGGAACCTAGTTCAGACCTTAAAGGGATTTCACAAACCACTTACTCTGCAGGGTCCTCAAATGTCTGTGTCCACTCCTAATTTATGTACTATTTGTTGTTGTAGTGGGTGTTATTTGTAAACCAATAATCAATTCCCCTGACTGTCACAGACAAAAGGTAATTGTATTGTGGATCACTGTCATTTGCCGTGTGTCTAGGCATATGGGTTTGTGGACATCTGACACCCAACAGCCAGTTATCCTCAGTATATGATGGGTACTGGTGCCTCACTGCAGTCTGTGCTGTGTTGGTGCCCATCATATATATGACATGGCTTACCTGGATAAATGTTTGCAGATGTAGCAAACCACTTTCCCTTTGTAAGTGGGGAATGTCCATTGACATGAATCATGTCCCATGACAGTTGCCAGCATTTATTGTGCCTACATGTCAGCATATGACAATTTCATACTCTGATATTTCATGCATGTCCTAGCCATGTTGATGGAATTATTTCTGTCTATCCTCACATACATGTGCTAGGCAAACTGTTAGTGGAATGGTACATTCGCAATGCTGTTACAATCCATGTTGTGTGACAGCCAGGAGTGTGTTGGCATTGTGTGTTGTCTGACAGATACCTTCATGCATCATGGTATGTCATTTGACATGTAGAACTGCTGTAGCAATGAGGGATATGTCAGGTGGCCCAAGATTGTGGGGCCAATCTGTGTTTATCTCTGCCCTATATGTTTCTTCATGTGAAGACTTTACTGCACATGTGTATTGATTGAGAAATGTTCCCTGAGTGTTGTCACGCATCATAGAGTGTCTTGTTTTGATGTTGGCATCACATGTGTTTGGATTAATGCATTCATCCACAGATGGCTACCATGTTTGGCATGTCAAAGATGTAGGTAGTTATGTTACTTTTAATTGGAAAACAGGTTGAGTTCTTCTATTTGTGACTATGAGGTATGTGTCTGTACAACATTCAAGGGACAGATGGCGTACTACTGACACACTCAGATGTTGTCATTGTCATGGGTGCCAGACATAAGTGGGGACTATCCTGGGTCTTACTGATTCTCTGTTGTGTGTATCATTGAGACATTAGTGGCTGACATATTGGACTTGAAGTCAATGGTATTCCTTTCTTTGACACATGTAGGGCCTCTGTGTGTGACACATAGTACCTCCTTGTCGCTGTTGTGGCAGGTGTCACTTGTGGTCCTGTACATTGTTGACATGTGTCCATTTAAACACGAGTATTACCATTTCAAATACTGTAGAATGTTGCACTTTTTGTATTAGAGTCACCTGGGTGTCATTGGCTTCATCCCAATTTGTTTGTACATCATGAAAGTATAAAATGGATGTGTGCACAGACTTGTGTGTGAATAATGGGTGTGTACTTTACAATAGGATTCTTTTGTTGGCTAAAAGTTAACTGGAGTCTGCTGCATGTGGCACAGCATTGGGGTTGGAGAGGTCACCTAGTTGTAGTATGGTTGTGGGTTTGACAGACTTCATCTATGCAATTGTAGTAGTCTGACAGCCCGAATTTCTTGTGAGTAAATTTTAGAAATCCAGATGATATGCAAGCATATGTCATGGCACAGGTATGTACCACTTAGGTGTAAGTTTTTGCTGAAGCCTCCTTGACCTGATAGTATTCTTTGTCACTCAGAGTTGTGGTTGAAGTACTGTCAGGTACATGTTGTGATCCTATTTCTCTTTCTCTTTGGAGCATCAACACCTGCATGCAAAGGAGACAGGGAACAGCCAAGTAGGGAAGCATCTGGTCACGGGACTTCAGGTCAAGATACCACTGACACAGGGGGACCTAGTGTCCAGAGGGCAAGGGGAGTGCAACGGGGGAGATCGAACATTATTCATCATCATCATCGGATTCCCCCTCAATGGCCACTCCCTAGTGGTGGTGGACCCATCGGGGACACCCATATGCCATCCTTGTTGCCATTCCCCATTCTATCTCTGCCCTCCCTTTGCTCCCCACCCAGTTCGCTGTGCCCTCTCACCCAAGAGGGTGAGCGTCTCCTTTGCCACAGACACCTCTGCCCCAGCCCCTGTTAGCACTGCTGCTCTCAGTGAGGAGGCTATTGAGCTCCTGTGAAGTATCTCTGTGGGTCAGTCTGCCATCGTGAATGCCATCCATGGATTGACAGGTCAACTCCAACAAACCAATGCATTCTTGGAAGATATTCATGGTGCAATGGCTGTCCTACAAAGATCTTTCAGGCTCTGGCCTCCACACTGATGGCAGCCAGTCACTCCCACCTTCCGTCCTCCCTCCATCTCCCTCTTCCCAGTCCAAATCCCCCTTTCCCTTACCCACCTAAAGCACACAAAGAGATCCTCAGGCATCCACCTCAACAGACAAAGGTAGCACACACAAACCCAAGCACCACAAGACAACAAAACACACCACTGGCATGCACACAAACATCATCTACCTGAAGACACAGCAACTGTCACTACCCTCCCTGACACCCTCAGGCACCACTGACACAAGTACATCTAGCACATCCACCATACCTGCAGTCACTAATCCAACAGACAGCTAACCACCCAGCATGGCACCCCCAGCACCTCCACCCCCCCAAGCTCACTCACCCAGCAGACACCCACCACACACAAGCATATATCCCATGAGCACGCACCCAAGACATCCACAACTACACATCAGACAACACTCCCTCAACCTCCAAATTCCAACCCCCTTCTGATGACCATCCCTGTGTGTCCAAAAAATGTTTTCTTTGTGACTTAGACCTTACCCCTGTTCTCCCCATACCACATCCAAAAGGTCTGCATTCTCCCCTAAGGTCACCTTTACACCTCCAAGGCCTCACCTGCCCCCCTGCAAAAACCCATTCCTCTTCCCCCGAGAAGAAGGCCACCCCTCTGAAAAAGGAGCCCCCCTCCCAAGCCCAAACCCCCCTCCCAAATCCAAGCCCCCCTCGGATAATCCCTAAGGTGCCTGCCTGCCCCCTTGTTGTCCCTTACTGTGGATGTTACATGGCAGTCAGAAGTCAAGTAGGGGCACAACACTGTCCCATGATTTCTTCTTCAATTGGACTCGCCAATGGCCTTTGTACATAATTCTTGCCATATTTGCTGTTGGCAGTAAAGCCAAGGAGTTGATTGTGTTGGCTATACCTTTGTAATGCAATTCCTTTCCTAGGCTGATGTCGTTCCTGATTGACTTGGGTTGTGTGCGTCCAGTTGTGTATATTTGTGCCTGCTCGGTGCTCCATGTGCTGCTGTTTGCAGTATGTGAGTTTGTGTGCAGTGCTGTTGTCCCCTAAGGGAAGGGTATATGTTGTGTGTTGTGTCTGAGCGTGTATGTGCAATGTTGGTTTCATGGCGTTGTGCACTGTTTGGTATTGTAAGTATTTCTTTTTGTGTTGTGCAATGTGGGCATGTATGATTTTGGACCTGTCCCCCTGATAAGGCTATTGTTTAGATGTAATGTGTGTATTCTTGAGTTTTGTTTGTACAGACATGGAGTGTTTCTAGTTGTGCTAGGTTGCTTAGCATATGGGTGTGCATGTGTCCATTTAGGTGTCTGTCTCTTGCAGCTAGCTTGTGTAGAGGTATGTCCCATGTTGCTTGAGTTGTATGCACCTTGTTGACATGCCCTTTCTCATTGTGTGGCTTTGCATGACATTAGGTTTTGGTAATGTTTTGTCCCTGAGATTCATGTGGGACATTTTCCTGTGCACATGCTGTTTGAGGGGCCTGCTCAATAAGACATTTGTCCCAGTGCAGTTTCCTTTCATGTATGCTCCTCATGGCTGAATCCTAACTGTACAGGTATTGTTGGCATGGTGCACTTTGTCTATTTTATCTATTTGTCTCTCTGTCTATTGTGTATGCAATTGTGCTTCCATAGTGGTGTGATGTGTGTGATGTGTATGTACATTCAGATATCAGGTTTCAATGGCCCAGCTCTCTCTACATATCTGAATGCCCTTTTCAAAGATATTGTGGGTAATCAGATGGGGTGTGGGCCCAGTTGTTCCCCTAATCAGAAGTGTTGATGTTATCAAGAATTGAAAACCCACTGAGTGTATTCAAGTTATTTCAATTCAAATATGGTCCTTTTAACATATGATCCAAAGGTCTGGAGTTCCAAGAGAATTTATTGTTCATAGCAAATAAAGGTCTTAGATTGTTTGAGATGAAAAGACTGAGAGCCTTTATTGATCTTCATTACAATCGAATGTCGTAGATATTTTGAGATGAAAAAGACTGACAGCCAACACATGTTTTGCCCCCTATGGAAGGTTCAGCTGGCGCTTTTTTAAGGCTGCAAGGTATAGATGATAGGAATGGAGATTGCAAAAAGGTTGAGAAAACTTCATGATTTGTGCCATGCAAAATCATTAATAATTGACTGAATAAGGAAAAGTCCCAAGCTGTATTCAGTGAGTATGGTGCAGATATAAGGAGATGTGAATGCAGGCGTCCTCCTGTGAATAAGAGTATAGGTGAAGTCCAAGTGAAGACACAGAAAGAATTCCAATACTGACTATAATTTGGATGTGAGAGATTAGGGTCTAAGATGATAATTCTTTCTATACATTATAGTTTGGTCATTTGCCTTTAAAAGTACAGATGGTTAGTAAGACAGAAACTAGCGAAGAATGATTGGTGACCTGTCCTCAAGCTGTAATATCACCTGGTTAGTGGATTACCTATTACATGTTATCATAGTAACTTCAATATTTATGAACACTTATTGATGTATCATTATATTCAGTTTGTTAAAGGAAAGAGAATGACATGTAGAATATGGTAACAAACACCAAGACATATTATCTGAATCACAAACAGTCATTATCTCTCAGAGAAAGCTCAGTATATAGATTAAAGTTGATCAATGCAAAACTTCTTTATAAAAATTGTTTGAATACATAGATAATAGCACTAAACATAATATGCTGTAGGGCAGCCTCCTGGGATGAGGTTACTACTCACTTGGAAAGAAATCGGCAGTTAAACAAACGTACGCCGATCTGAAAAAGATATGATGGAAATGCAAAGGGACATCTTGGTTTAGCCGGTGGACTGCTGTTTGTCATTGTAAGAGGTGATTATTTCAATAAATCAATATGCGAGTAATAGTTATAGGCATATTATATTGTGGGGCAGCCACATAAGATGGAAATGCTGCTCACGAGGTGGGAAATCAACAGTTAATCAATCGGTTAGTAATGAAAGTGCAAAGCAGCGTATGGCTATGCCGAGGAAATGGTCTTAAAATTCTGTATAAAGCTCAATTATAAGTTTGGGGAATAATGTATTCTGGGCCCTAGAGGTCGGGCCACTTACCCATTCATATGCAAAAGAATCAGGAAGAAGAATTAAGTCCTGAGGTAAATCCTGCACCGCCATGCGGGCATTTCAGGATGACGCCATATTTGTATATCTTCCCATCAGTAGTCGTTCTTTCATTTTTGATGCCCTAAGTGAGATGTGAATAGATACTGAAGACCCACGGCCATGATAGAGTGTTCGTAATATATCTATCAAATCGTGCAAAAAAACTACAGTGTAGTTAGTCTCGTCGTAGTTCAGAAATGTTTAGCACCCCAGTCACATTAGATATTCGGTCACATTATGATACATGAATCGAGATATTTTGTTAGTGTTATATGTACATTGCAGGGTTGTTTCAAGGTGATGTTGTTTCTGTTGCATGCCACATCAATAGCTATGTGTATTGTATGCGAGACAGTCCCTGGCCAGTGTAGAATGTGAGTGTTTGAGCTGTGATTGTATTTGTGGTTTAGGTGTGTTGTTGCTGTGTCTGACAATGTTGTGTAGCATTCAATGTCCCTGAACTATGTGGCAATGTCTTTTTGTGTGGTATTACCATGCAGTGTTAGTGTGCTGTCCAAAGTGTGCATATTGTTAGCGTCCGTGTTGCTGTGTGCCAGTGAGTGTGTGTTGTATGAAACATGTTACTGCTGGCCGTGGCGTTCCCCCCCTATGCTGTGTTTGCCGGCGCTACATGCAGTTTTAAAGGTTAATGATACAGGTAGATGTGAGTACTTACGGCTGCCGTTGTCTATGACGGCATTCATTTCATTGTCAGTGGCGAGCATGAGCAGCGGCATGATGTTTTCGAAGGGCTCTATGGTGGCTCTGGACGTGTGTAGCTGCCTGCAGGTGAGTGCCTTCCTTTATAAAGTCCATCTTCGCTTTCTGATACATGGTGGTTAGATCACAACGGTCACATTGGCGGTGTGCATCCTTGTAATAGGTGGAGCAGAAACACAGGCTCCCCTGGCCTGTTTATGCTTCCTGGCGACCGTTGCGGTCTGTGCTGCCGGGCGGTGGTGACGGACCACTGTCAGTCTTCTGTGGGTATGACCACCAAACTCAGAATATGGCAGTCCGCTCCACCAGACCATTAGCAGTCGGGCATCCACCGCCAACATAGCTATCACAGACCGCCAAACACGTAATGAGGCCAATATGTTCTCAAATGTTATTTGTGGGTTCCTAGGAGCTAGTGCTTGCTTGTTTTACATCCTGCAATACCTCCCTTACTTCTATTATTGTCACATTTGTAGTGGGCCGCCCATAGCATGCAATGGAATAATATTTGGCACATTTCCAATTCACATTTTCTATCAATACACTTTCTTGGTTGTTGGTGTAACACATGTGACTTAGGGCCTGATTATGAGTTTGGCGGTCAGATGAGCTGACTGCCAAACTCAAGGGGAAGACGCCATCGTCATATAGGTGGTGTTCCCTCTAACGCGTATTGCAATGTTCACTCCGGGCTGACCATTGGGAACATTATATTATGGGTTCCCGCCAGGCTGACTGGCGGGAACAGTGCTATGATATTGGTCTATGCTCCTTGAAGGGAGCTGTAGCCATTATTGTAGCACATAAGCACCATCTGAATGCGCATTCCGATGGTGCTAGGCAGGGGCAGGGGCTTCTGTGGCCCCTGGCACTGGCTTTCCACCAGCCTTTCCATGGAGGGGTCCCCATCATAGAAAGGCTGGTGGAAAGCTGAGTTGTAATCAGCCAGGTGGTGCCGGGTTCAGGGCAGCAGTGACTGAATACAACTCAGACTGCGGTCAGCACGTCAGGAGATAGGTTCCTGGTGGTGACAGCAGTCCCCTGGTGGTCGGTCTGACCACGAAGGTCGTAATTAGGCAGTCAGGCCACCTGACGTGAAGGGGTCCGACTGCCTCCGGGGGGTTGGCAGTCCTCAAAATGCCAAAAACATAATAGGGCCCATAGTAACTGCTTTCCTTTCTGGGATGTTATACATTTAGCTCTCTGTCATTTTATCTGAAATCATTGTAACAGTATAAATAAATATGTTGTAAAAGTTTATACATTTGTTATTTACACACAATATTATATAACTTCTGCTTTGTACAGTATGTACATACTTTATAGTTGTGTCACAGTGTTTTGCAGCTTTTTTGTTGGGGTTTTGTCATATAGAGCAGGAGATTTCTTTTCTGATGGAAGAAAAAAGCGTTGCTTTACATTTCGATGTTTATTTGTTGGTAGTTTGTAGCGGGTGAGGTAATATGGTTTATTTTTGCTTGCATTTGGGGTGAGTTTATATTTTTTAACAGTTTATATATACTTAATTTGTTATATCTTTTTGCTGGTTCGTGGTAGATTTTTCACTGGCAGGTCTTCAAACTTGTAGTGTTTTCTTTTTGGAAGTACATATAAAGAGATAGAAGTTGAGGAGTGTTTGTTAATTATTTGCTATTTTACATTTTCGATTTTATTTACAAGAAAGTTTTACTTTAAACATAACTTTTACTTACTTGATTAGGTAGTTGTAGAGATGTATATATTCCTTCTTTAAGGGTTTGGTCAGAGTATCCAGCAGAGTTTCCTCGTCTTGCAGTGTTTGTCGTTTTTGAAGAAGCCAGTTGATCAAATTAGTGTGCCTTGTATATTGCTGATTTAAGTTTTTGTCTGATATTATTGGGTAAGATTCTTTATAGTTTGATTTTATTAGTTAGTTAAGTTTTAGTTAGATTTTTTATAAGTTATGTCCTTCTATGGTAAACACTAATTTGGGTTTTATTTATGTTTATCTTATGGTTTGATAGTTTTGAAAGCTATGTTATTTATATACACACACATAAATATGGATATGTATATGTGTCTATGTATATGTATCTATAGACTCTTACCACTCCAAGCAAAGTATTACAGCCTTGGATTGGTAAAAATACCATCCACCCCAACCTGAAATTAATAAAAACAGCCCCTGACACATATTTTGCTTTCATTATAGCTCTTCAGAGAGGTTTAGGTTTGACCAGAAACAAGGGATTACCCAGTACAAGCCAAAACAATACCCTTCATTCTTAGGACCTCATTACGACTGTGGTAGTCTGACTGTCGGACTGCTGCTATGGCGGTCGAGAGGCCGCCGCAAAACCGGTGGCCTCTTGGCACCTGTATTATGAGTTCCATGCCGGGCTGGCTGGCACTGACAGTGCGGTGGCATGGCCTCCGGCTCTCAGGGAGAGCAGAGGCCAATGTCGCTGTACTATTGGTGCCGGCAGCACACTCGGAATGTGCACGGTCTGCCATTGCAGACAATGCGCATTCTGAGTCCTGATGGGGGGGCCCCACACTGCACACAACATGGTTGTGGCAGTGCAGGGCCCACCCGGGCCCCATTCCTGCCTTTCAACCATGATAAGGCTGGCTGAAAGGCAAGTAGTGATCAGCACGGCGATGCCAACATCGGTAACTCCGTGCTTGACCATGACTTGCAATGCCTTTAACCCTTTGAGATCCATGATCCTAGCGGTAGCGGCAGTCTCTTGGTGGATCGGAATCTGGCAGTCGGACCACCAAGATTGCGGCAGGCAGACCTCCACCACCAGTACGGCAGTTTCATAACTGCATACTTGTAATGAGGGCCTTATTGTGCTGCATAAATTATAAGAACTAACTTTGTGTTTTTGAGAGGCTCTCTCCTTATTTGAGTTAAATGGTAAATGTACTGCAAATAGGACATTGTTGCCATATATTGTATAGTCCAATTGTTAGAAAGTGAGGGGAGTGAATGAAATCATTGCATATCTTCCTAAACCATAACTTAGTTGAGCTGCTGTAGGAACCTCTGTTTAGACGTTGGGCTTGACACTGCTGAATTGTTGTGCAGTAATGCTGGTCTTCATTGAATGTCCAGTAGTGACATGATTCCCACTGACTGCCCAAAACGTGGGACCCAGACCACTACTGACCTGGACACTATTAGTGCAAATTACTAGGGATGCATGCACAGTTGATCTATTTGCTATTTGGTATGGTGACCTAACAGTGGCCAATGTATTTGTACCTATTTAAATGATAACAAATATAACCTTTATTTCACTGCAAAGCTTAACAAACAACAGGTGACATATTTAGATGTTACAGTCAAAACTGTGGGGGATAAGCTGGTAACAGCTGTGTACTCTAAACTAACACCAGGTAACAGTCTACGTTTTGCTCAAAGGTTCCACCCCACTAGGATAAAATGGAGTATGCCATATGTCAAACTTATTAGACCATGTTTGAATTGAAAATTAAGATCATGATTTTTGTAAAGAATGAGAAACAATACTTAGCAGTCTCAGAGAAAGAATGCTACAAGATGCCAATAAAAAGATAGACGACGTTAACGGGGAACTGTTATTAACTCTAAGATTGAAAGATAATTGCAAAACCACTGTGAGAATATTCACTAATTATAGCTCACAAGCTGCACAAATGAGGAAAATATTAGATAAACATTGGGATATGCTAGAGAGTAAGCAGAAATTGATACAAGTGATCAGCTCAACACTTGCATTCACTTTTAGAAAAACAAGGCTTTTACGTGATGTGCTGGTTAGAAGTTATTTACTCTGTACCAAACACCACTACTCTTTGACCCATTTTGCTGAGTTTCATAAGAGTTCCAAGTGTATATCCTGCATCAATCGTTGTGCTAGAACTATATATCAGATTTCTAATGTGAAAAAAACAGGAGAATCATTGCATTCATTACATGTATAACACCTTGTATAATATATCTATATATAAATATGTATATATATATATATATATATAAATATATATACACACACACACACATATATATATGTATATACCCTATATATATATATATATATATTTATGTATGTATGTATGTATATATATATATATAAATATACTTATATATATATATATATGTATATATATATATATATATATAAATATATATATATTTTCACCTGTTATAGTTAGAGTTATCTCAAGAAACTATAACTCATGCCCTAAAGTAACTATAACTTGCACCCCTGCCATGCACATTGTTTTCATCAAATATTTTATTTCAAATATTACATTGATATTATCAATGATGTTATCAAAGATGTCATGAGTGCCATAATTTGTGGGGTAAATAGCAGAGAAATGTGAGGGGTGAGTTATAATTACCTTCGGGCAAAAGTTAGTGTTACTTGAGATAACTCTAACTATAACAGGTGAATTTCTAAGTAACGTATGTTTAAAATGTGAGCCTAACTATAACGTTGCTGTAACATTTATTTTTTAAATGATTTTCTATGTTTTGTTTAATTCTATTTCTTAACTATAATTTCCCTGTAACTTTTGTTGTTGTTATTTCAGCAAATTTCTTTTTTTTTTTTACTTTAAGTAATTCTAATGATTATACATTAATCCAATCACCGCCGCGCATGGTCTCCGTCCTTTTGTGATGGCAGTTGGCCAAAGGGCCTGCCTGCAGCCAGACCCTGTGGCCAACCCCCCCAACCACCCAATCCCATGTTGCGCATGGCTCTTTGGCTGTGCGCTGTGGGAGTTGGCTGGGTCTGTCTCATTGGGTCTGAGATTTGGTGTGAGAGGGTGTATCTGGGGGTGAGAGTGACTGTGAAAGTGTCTCTCTGGGTGTAAGAGTGGGAGCACCAGTGTCTTAGTGGGTGCATCAATGTCTGTGAGTGGGTGTGTGAGGGTTTCAGTGGGTCTGTGACTGTGTATGTGAGAGTCTGGTAGGGTCTGTGAGTTGGTCCATGTGTGAGTCTTTCAGTGGGTGTGTAAGGGTCTGGGTCGGTGTGGGAGTGGGAGTGGGAGAAAGAGATTAAAAAAGATAAATTGAGAGAGAGAGAGAGTGAGAGGAAAATAAATAGAGAGTTCTTTAGGCTTTGGTGAATTTTATACTGAGAATGAGCTATTTCTGGACAAATCGAAAAGAAAAATGTAATGGTTAATTAAAAAGAGTGAGATCACCTTTTGTTAAAAACCTTAAACTTAAGAAGCTGAAAATAAATTACAGTAGCAAAATAACTATAGACACACCTAAACTAAAACCCTCAACTTTCAGAGTAAGAGTCTGTGACCTTAACCATTATGTCACAGGTGACTTCTTCCTGGGCATGCTTATTTTTTAGAAGTCAATCAATGATGGCACCATTGCAATGACTCTCTCTTTCTCTTCCAGCTCATTATCGGATAAAAGACAGAGAGAGAGTGACAGGACAATGGGCGGAGCCTCAAACCCCCGTTGTCCTATCTGGCTTCCCGCGTCCTTCATGAGCCATCATTGCTACCACAAGCAGGGAGCTGCTTTAAGTAGCAGCTCCCTGCTTGTGGAGCAATGTTTTCATCTGTTTCCAATGGCCCTCCTCCAACTTTAATAGCTCCAGGGAGGTGGTGGTCCCCAGTGCTTGGTCCAAAACAGACCCCCTATGTGTTTTAAAATGTGTGCCCAGGGGAAGTGGGCCCCCGTTCAGTTTGTGTTTAGTGCCCCAGGGAGGTGATGGTTGTTGGGGCTGTGGGAAGGGCTGCATTGCCCCCCTGCATTATATTGATCTAAAGCCCTTGGGCATGGATGCGGGGGCCACACATCCTTGCGTCAATTTAGGGTAAAGTACCAGGGAGATGGCAGTCCCTGAGGCAGAGGGGGCTCTGCAACCCCCACACTGAATTTGATAGAAGCCCCGGGTGGTGGTGGCTCCTCGGGAACACTTAATTTGCCTCCAGGGCAGCAGGGGTTGGCAGGTCCCCGCATTAGAATGGCAATGCCCATGGGACCTGGCACACCCAGAGGCTGTTTATAAAACAAGCACAGGAGCCTGTGCTTGCTTTTTAAAAATATTCACTGGATCTGTGACAAAAATTTTAAAAAAATGTTTTTTAGCTCTAGAGGGTCCTTCTGCAACTCCAGCACCAGTGCTGAGGGGTCATGGTGTACCTAAACAGCCCCTTTTCTTTTTTATTCCTTAGTTCCAAGATGGCTGTCAACACTTCCTTGTTGAAGTGTTGGCAGGCAATCTGATCTCAGCACAATATCAGGAGTATTTGTGAAGCCTTTGCCCCACAATACATTTACAAATTTGGATTTTTTTCTTTATTAACTCAAAAACTACTGAATGGCAGGTCCCCCCCATTACAATGGCAATGCCCATGGGACCTGGCACACCCGGAGGCTGTTTATAAAACAAGCACAGGAGCCTGTGCTTGCTTTTTTAAAATATTCACTGGATCTGTGGCGAAAATTAAAAAAAAAAGTTTTTTAGCTCTAGAGGCTCCTTCTGAAACTCCATCACCAGTGCTAAGGGGTCATGGTGTACCTAAACTGCCCCTTTTCTCTTTTATTCCTTAGTTCCAAGATGGCTGTCAACACTTCCTTGTTGAAGTGTTGGCAGACAATCAGATCTCAGCACAATATCAAGAGGGTTTGTGAAGCCTTTGCCTCCCTATATTTACAAATTTGGATTTTCTTTATTAACTCAAAAACTACTGAATGATTCACACCAAATAACAAAAAGGTCACTTTCTGAACAAAGAGCTACCTTTCCCCCACATTTGGTGTAATTCTGTCCAGTGGTTTGTGCGCTATTGTTGTTCAAAATCCCATGGGAAAATGAATGGGGAAAAAGTATTTTGGGATCCCCTTTTGTTTCAGCCCTTGCTGGACGGATCACCAAAAACTTTTCAGACAGCAGCTGACTTGACTGTCAAATTGTTTTGAAAAGTTTCAACAAGATTCATCAAGCGACACCAAAGATATAGACAAATAAAAACTGCATTATCTTCGGAAACTAGGTCCTAACTATAACTAGCTAACTTAAAAAAACAAAGGTTACAGCAGCGTTATAGTGAGGCTCACATTTTAAACATGAAAAAAAATACAAATTCACCTTTTAGAGTTATTTTAAGTAACTATAACTCGTGTCTTAAGGTACCTATAACCTGCGCCCCTGTCATGCACCGTATTTTTATGAATAATTTCACAGCAAATGTTACAGTGATATTATCAAAGATGTCATGAAAGATGTCATTAGGGCTGTAATATCTGGGGTAATCAGTGCATGTCAATGGCGTGAGTTATAGTTATCAAGGGCACAAGTTCTAGTTACCTGAAATTACAACAACAATAACAGATGAATTTTGCTGTTTTTTTACATTTAAAATATGAGCCTAACTGTAACGTCCCTGTAACCTTTGATTTTTTAAGTGAATTCTTCTTTTTTTTATTTTTTATTTTGTTTCCTAACTATAACGGCTCTGAATCCATTGGTCTTCTCAGTGAATTTCTATGGGTTTTAATGTAAAATAATTTAAATTACTACACCTTAATCCAACCACTGCGTGCACGGCCTTTGGCATTGCACGTTGATGGTTGGCAGCAAGGCCTGAAGCCAGTCCCTGAGGCCAACCCCCCTATAACCAACCAACCATGCACGGCCCCCGGCCAACCCCCTATAAGTACCCAACTGCATGCAACGCAAGGCCTTCGGCTCTGCATGGCAGTGGATGGCTGAGGCCTGCAGTCAATCCCCCCGTAACCACACCATCCCAATGCCATGCACATCCTTTGGCTATGAGCAGCAGGGCTTGGCCACAGGGCCTGGCCGCAGAGCTTAAGGGGGGTTAACATTAAATATTTAAAACTACATGATAAAAAAATATATGGGGAGCCTGTACAGACCCCTGAGCCCCGGGGACCACCACCTCCTCGGGCTGCATAATAAAAAAAAAACTTAGGAGAGTTGCACAAATCTCCCCTGTCCTGAAGACCACCACCTCCCTGGGACAACATAAAAAAATATATGGGGGAGCCACATGGCCCCTCTGGGCCCCAGGGACCACCCCTTCTCTTGGGCTACATTTGAAAACTATGTGGGGGGGCTGTGCGGGCCACCCCAGGGACCACCACCACCTCTCCAAGGCTAAGAAATATTTATAGGGGGCTGCAAGGACTCCCCCAGGCTTTGGGAACCACCATCTTCCCGGGGCGAAATACTTTTTTTTTTTAAAGGAAGAGGGGCCATGTGGCCCCCAACTCTAGGCTGATTTTTGCCCCAGGAACTCCATCCCCTGGGCCAAGGACATATATCCAAGGGGGCCCAGGGCACCATCTACAACCTATGGATACCGCAGTGGGTGTTTCAAGGCCCCCATGGTCCGACTGGTTCCCATCCCCTGCGGGATCCAGCATTACTCCTGCATGCAGGAAGCTGCTTTAAATAGGAGCTCCCTGTATGCGGGAACAATGGTTTAATCTCTTTCCCTGCCCACTTGCTAGTGGGCAGGGAAAGAGATGAAATCTCTGATTTCAGCACACAGGAGCATTATTAAAGCTTCTGCTTGCTGAGAGCAAAGTGTTTGCTTTTGCTCAGCAAGTAAACAGCTACCTCCCGATTGTGGGCACCTCAGAAGGAAGCAGGAGCCGGCCTAGTGGGGTGGCCATCCCAGGGCCATGTATGGCTCCATGAGGGGGGCGGCGTGGTCCCCCTCCATCTTTTAAATTTTGTCCCAGGGAAGTGGTGGTCCCCAGGTCTGCGACGGACCCACTCCTAATTTCAGTTTGTAACCCCACATAGATGGTGGGAGTCTGCAGGATCCCCGTATTATTTTTTAAATGGGTTGTCTGCGGGGGACTGGCCAACCCTCTACATACTTTACATACATAGCCCTGGGGAGGTGTTGGTCCCGGCGACCTGGACAGGCCCTCAGTATCCCCTTTATAATTATATCATAAGTTGCCCCAGGGAGGTGGTGATCCACAAGGTGCAGGGGCCACGTGGCATCACTGTAAACTTTGTGAAAATAGCCCCAGGGAGATGGTGGTCCCCAAGGTCCGGGGAGTCCACTGGACTCCCACATTATTTTAGTCTTAAACTAGCCCCGAGGAGGTGGTGGTCCCTGGGGCATAGGGGCGTGGGCCTCCCTGCATATAATATACATTAGTGAGCCCTAGGAGGGGGGCCCCGTGCCCACTCCTAATATTAGCCTGCAATGCCCTAGGGACCTGGCCGACCACGGGCAAAATCATTTTTAAATGCGAGAGACTGCTTTTTTAAAAAGCAAATCTCAAAAGAACTCTTTGGATCCAGCACAAATTTCCCTGTGATTTAAAAAAAATGCTTTTAATCCTTGGGAGTCATAAGAGGACCTGTGGACCAAGGTTAGGGGGTTAGGATATACATACCCTGCCCTCTTTTCTTTCATAATTTATTTTTTGGGGGCTCGGCAGAAGCATTGGCAGCCAATCAGTTCTCAGTAACAAATCTCCCTGGATCCATGGCCTTAGATATACACATTTATTTTCCTTTTAATATCTTAAAAACCACTGAATGGATTTACACCAAATTAAAAAAGGGTGATCTGCAGATTAAAAGCTACCTTTTTGCAAATTTGATGAAATTAGATAAATAGATTACTGAATCGCAAAAATGGGTCTGTACATCCCAAATAGCATTTTTCAAGTCGCAAACGGCCCGATTCACTGTTTGCGACTTGAAAAATGCTTCGTACATCTGGCCCTAAGTCCTATCTACTATCTACCTATCTACCTATTACTACCTACTGGCAAACACCAGTAGGTTATATATATATATATATATATATATATATATATATATATATATATATGTATACAGATATATATATGTATGTATATATATATATATATATGTATATATATGTATATATATATATATATATTTATATATATAGCCTTAGAATTATATTGACAGATAAACCCAATTTGAGTACAGGAAGACACCCACTTTGTGCTCACTATACGCTATTCTATTAAGAACACATAGGCCCTCATTACAACCCCGAGGCTGCGGGTGCCAGTGCTGGCGGTATCACTGGCTCCCTATTTTGACTTTTCCGCTGTGTTACCGTCCGCTGGCCCAGTGGAAAAGTCACATCAACTTTGCAGCGGGCTCGTAATAGAGCCAGCGGCAATGTTGATGTGCAGCAGGTGCAGTGGCACCCATCATGCATTTCACTGCCCGAAATTCGGGCAGTGAAATGCGTGAATGGGGCTGTGCCTGGGGGCTCCTGCACTGCCCATGCCAAGTCCACCAGCCTTTCCATAGCGGGGTGACCACCATTGAAAGGATGGTGGAAAGCTGAGTTGTAATCACCATGGAGGCACTGTGTTCCGCACCACCGTGGCTGAGTATAAATCAGACCACCGTAAGCCCATTGGGAATGATGTTCCTGGTGGTGGCAGCGGTGCCCTGGTGGGTCAGCCTGCCAGGGTCGTAATGTGGCAGTCGGACCACCTGGAGTTTTGCGTTCTGTCACCACATGTGTCGTAATGAGGCCCTAAGTCTGTGAGTGAGGATATGGACCAGAAATGAACCGCCACAGGATACTTATAGCCAAAATTGCAGACCCAATATATTTCTTACCACAAACGCATATCATCATATACACATTATTAGCCATGGTACAAGTTAAAAATGAAGTGATGTGATATTGATTATGTCCAAGACCATTTGCCAACTTTCTAACTTCTGAGACAAATTTGAAACATATACAATTTCCACATGTAAAAGAACTTTTTGGTAACTGTGATAAACATCCAGTCTGTGGCCCTCATTTCAACCCTGGTGGTCGGTGACCACCAGGGCAATAGTGGCGATAGTACCACCAACAGGATGGCAGTACTCGTCACCTTATTTTGACCGTGGCGGTAACACCGCTGGTGCCGGTCCCGGCGGTCGTAATCCACCAGGGCAGCACTGCAAGCAGCCCTGCCCTGGGGATTTCGACTCCCCTTACTGTCAGCCTGTCTGTGGCGGTAAACACCGCCATGGAAAGGCTGGACTCGGGGGACCCCTGTGGGCCTATGCACTTGGCATGAGAAGTGCGGGGACCCCGTCCCCAGCACCATCGGAAGGCGCACTGTCTGCTTTGCTGACAGTGCACCTTCCGATGGTGCTGATAAGCTACTGTATTGGCCTCGGCTCCCTTAAGGGAGCCAAGACCAATACTGTAGCACTTTTCCTGACAGTCATGACATGTTCTTGCACACTTGGGGGGATGCTACCGCCATGGTGGTGGCGCCTTCCCCTCAGTTTGGCAGTCAGCTCATCTGACTGCCAAACCCTTAATGAGGCCCACCGAGAGTTTAAGATTAATTGGAATAGAGAAAGTTAAAACAGGTAGAAGAGGTGGAGATCTGGAAAGAAAGTTGAGAGCTCTTGAATGTATTTTATTAATAATTTTAAAACAGTAAGATTTGGTCTCATCATAAATCGCAAACTATTTGCTTTTCTGTGACACTTAGGGTACACCTGTGAGAATGATTTTTATGCTCACTAGAATAAAAGGGTCATAAAATAAGACTGCCTAAGGAGAGGCTGATAATCTGGAGATTGTTTATGAAATAGACAATATATCAATGGAGTTCATGGAGATGTCATTCAAGCACATTTGATTCCACATTAGGCTTGTTGATGTTTTACCAGACGTGATTGTGAAGTAGAGGGAGTTCTACAAAAATACTGTGGGGATTATATGTAGCTTAGAATTTGTGTACACGCGCATCGTTTTTTTTATTGACTGATTCACTAAACATAGGTTTGGGGGCTTGGTGTATCGCCTATGATGTCTGAACTGTTTGTCTTGGGTTAGGGTTCGATATATCAATAAGATGAAGAGATATGTTTCTGCTTCAAGTTTTAGTTCTAGTGCTACACTTTGTATAAGGTGAGTCCAATTTTAAGTGTAAAGGGTTCTTTAATTTTCACATTAGGCCTGCTTATGCCCTATTGGACAGAGTGAAGCAAAGTGACATGTCAATGGCATAGAATGCTGTGTATCAACAGATCTGCACTTGCATTTTTTTAATATGTTGTTTTTGTATGTGGAATGGTGACTAGCGACATGTAGTCATATCCTCCATGGCTCAATGAATATATGATATGAGGTGTAGGACATTGACATCGCTGCTTGGAATGGATGCCTGGGTTCGATATTCCTCTTAGACTGAGGGGTCCTTCTTTGTCTTGGCTGCAGGGTAATATTCTGTTATTGGTAACTTTTTATAATGTATGACGGGGCTTGTTGTCACTTTCTGTTGGAACAGGAGTGTCTACTGGCTCAGAATGATGTGTTCTTGAGAACGATTTTCCCACATAAGGGTCTATGGGATTTTTTGAGTTTTTGCTGTGTATATCTTTCTCCTACATCTATTAAGGGTTACACCCTAGTCACAGGTGGTTGTTGTAGAGGGTATTTAAATAAAGGGCTGGGACAAACTTGGGTGGTTTTTTCAAAGTCCTGCGGCCGGGGAGGGTCACAGGATCTGACTAGGTAAGGATTTTTGGAGCTTTCAATCTTTAGTTTTCCTGACATTAGGGACCTGAAGTATATCTCTTGGATGATCTACTTACTTTTTTGTTTTTCTTTTTGTTTTTATTTCTCTCTGATACCATTATAAACTCCTGTATCATGAGGACAGAAGGATGTGCTGCAGGGATTGATACTCTAATGTGAATGGGGTGTAGAGGATATGATCTATCTTTATGAGGTAATATTCCACATACTGTGTAGGGGGTACAAAGGTTGCCCTTATTCAGGGAAAACCCAACTGTGTTTGAGTGTCTACTGAGATTGTGTACCGGTCACTTAACTGGCCTCCCCAACTCTAAGGAGAGTAGCACTGTTTTTTCTAGAATATAATGTGCAGTTAAGGAGGCTGGGTGCGAAGTTTAGCTCAGCTCATATCATACTGCTTAACAAACTTTTGACAGTCTCTGCATATGTGCGATATAGATTACGTTTAAGAAGTTATTTTATGAGAGTTGGTTTTTTTTTCTGTGGGCTTATTGGATCTGGTACACATGGATATAGGCCGTCATTATGAGTTTGGTGATCGGCTGACTGCCACGGCGGCGATGGTGGTGGTAGTACTGCCGCCAGGCCGGTGGTGTAGACCGCCATATTATGACCACGGCGGTGTTCCTCCCATATACAGCCAATGTACTGCTTGATAAACCAGTGCTGTCCAGCCACAGACCACAGCGGTTGCCATCTTCAGGCCGGTGGAACACCATACACCGCCCACCAGATAACGACGTAGCAGACCGCCAGGATTTCCGGGGTGGGGCCACCGCCATGAAAAGCCTGGCAGAAACGACCCATATAATAGGAGACACCCAACTGCAGGGACACAGAGGAGTCCGCGGCCGCCATGGAACCCAAAATGGAAGTCCTGCTGATGCTGTTCCACGCAATGGGAGTCCAGGAGCAGTGATGTAGATGAAGACGACGACAGTGAGTACAGCCCCTAGCACACAAGGGAGGGAATGAGAGTGACACACCCACACACACAACACACACCATACCACATGAGAACAATACGCTGTAAAATCCAACAGCAACATAAGCCAGAAGTAAAGAAAACAAGGACAAATACCTTTGATCCAACCACTGTATTACGGTGGGAATAGCGACCACATGAAAAAAAGGGAACTATATACATAAAGGGCCATTGGTCAGTCCAAAAGTGTCCATGCCACAACACAGAGCAACGTGTGAGGCCCAACTTGACCTCAGACAGCCCAAGTGACTCCACTGGGTAGGGACATCGATGTGCCGATGTATAAGGCAGGCACCTCAGGCATTGGGGGGTGTTCTTTCTTGGAAGGGGTTCTTTGGATTTTGGTTTGGGTGGAGGCTGGCTTTTGCTCCTCTGTTGAGGGGACGGGGAGTGGGCTTGGAGTGGGGGGTCGGAGTGGCTACTCTGTGCACCATAGTGGGTGGTATTTTAGCAAGGGGAGGGACATTCTCAACACTAGGGGGGCCATGAGAGGACTGGGAGCTGGAGGGACTGGGCTGGGGGAGCGGGACCTTACGTTTTGGGACAATACAGGGTTGAACAGGAGTAGGGAAGAGGTCAAGGTGGGAAAGGAAAAGTGTTTTAGGAACAGTGGGGCAGAGTGTGGGAGGAGGTTTGGAAGTGGAAGTAGAGTGAGTGGTTGCAGGAGGTATAGGTGTGGTGGACTGGGTTGTAGGTGCATGTACAGTGTGCGTGTGTGAGGTGAATGGCTGTTGAGTGTCTGAGTGGGAGTGTCTCTGTGTTTTGGGAGTGGGGCAGAAAGGGAGGGAGAGGACAAACAGGTTGTGTGCATGTATGTTGGGGTGGTGTCTGCAAGTGAGGTGGGTGTGCTGCATGTGGTTGTGATGGTGGAGGTGGTGACTGCACATGTGGGGAATGGGTGCTAATCTGCTTGTCTGCTGTTGTGGTGACGGTGGGCAAGGCTGAACAGGTGGCAGGATCTGGGACTGAGGATACAGTGCTTGCAGGTGTGAGTGTTGATGTGACTGTGAGTGAGGAGGTGGAGGGGGAAACAGTGGAGGCAGTAGCTGTTGCTGTGTGCGCTCCTGAGTATTGGCTGTGTGTGTGCTTGTGATGTGATCTGTGATGCTTGTGCTTGTCTTTGTGAGTCCCGTCTGTTGTCTAGGGTGCATGCTCATCTGATTGTGTGCTTGGGATGGGTAGGGGGAGAGGACTCTGGGACTGGGAACAGGTAGTTGGAGGGAGGACGAAAGAACTAGGTACACTGGCTGCCATCAAAGAGGAGGTCAGAGCCTGAAACGATCTCTGTAGGGCAGCCAATCCACTGTGAATGCCCTCCAGGTAGGCATTGCATTGCTGCATTTGGGATGCCAGCACCTCAATTGCATTCACTATGGTTGACTGCCCTACAGAGATGGATCTCAGGAGGTCAATAGCCTCCTTAATGAGGGCAACAGGACTGACTGGGGCGGGGCTGCGGTGCCTGAACCGAAGGAGACGCCTACCTTCCTGGGTGAGCGGGCACAGCCAACTGGGTGGGTGGCTATTAGGATGGCAGTGCTGGTATGGGGTGGCGGAAGATGATGATGCTGGGTGGTGCCAGAGGGGTCCGCCACCACCAGGGAGCTTCCATTGGAGGAGGAATCAGAGTCTGTTGTTGTAGCTCCTGTCTCCCCCGTGGTGCTCCCTTCGCCCTCCGAAAAGGAAAAGGAGGCAGGGTGGGGGAGAAAGAAAGGGAGCACGTGGTCAATGACAGCAACAACAGCTGTAAAGAAATCAGCAGACACAACCACCTGCACACCTACTGGGACTCACTAATCCATGTCTGCTTGTTGACAAAGGCACAGCTACACTACTCTGACAAAGTGACTGCACAACGTGCAATTCCCATGTCACACCACCTAGGCAGTGGACATCAGAGCATCACTCCAACACTGGTGAGTCAGGATGTAGGCCCTTACTGAAGCTGGAATACCAGCAAATTACCAATACCAATTGTACATACCATTCACCATTGCTATGCAGAACTTGACAAGATTAGCTACAGGGGCAGATTGAGGCATACACTGTGTTGAACCTTGCAGCCAAACACCATGGCAGGCATCAGGAGTGAATTCTACACAGTCTGTACTCACCCTCTTGTGGCTGCTGTGCTGCCCTCAAGAGTCCATCCAAATCTGGGTTGGCCACCGCCAGTATGCGGGCCGTTAGGGGGTCAGGGTCCAACAGGCACCCCTCCCTTATTGGGAGGACGTCCCCAGCTGGGCCTCCGTGGTCTTCCGGACCCAGCATCACAGGTCCTCCCACCTCTTTCTGCAGGGGGTGCTCCACTGGCTATGGACCCCCAGGGTCCACACATCCTTGGTGATGGCATGCCATAACCCTTACTTCTGATGGGCGCGGACCTGCATAGGAAACACAGACAGAAGGACACCATGAACTCCACACTACATTCTGTTACAGCAATGGACTACATACTGCATTTATCCTACATTCATCTAACACATAACTCGTACCTCTGCGTACACATTGCATGCAACAAAAATGCACTCACTAAAGGACACACTATGTGCACACACATACATCTACATACAGCCATGTTGCATCCAAAATACCCAAAAGGTGCTCACCTGTTGATCTGCAGGCCCATACAACTGTCCATACAAGGGTAGGATCCCATCCACAAGCTTCTCCAGTTCTACAGTGTGAAGGCTGGGGCCCTATCCCCTGTAGCACCGGCCATTGTGGGTTCCAGACACAGGACACAGCAGCACACGCAGTGGAGGTGTTGATAGGGTGAGAGTCAGGAGTCAAGTGAAATTGGCTCCTGAAAATGCCAGTCACGTCTGCCGGCGGTGATCATTATTGGCCCCTGTGCTTCATAGACTTCTTTGTTAACCAATGAGGAGGTGCACAGCAGTTCAGACCGCACTCCGCCATGACGCCAAACGCCGGCGGAATGAGGTCATTTCCACCTGTCCCTGCATGCAGGTCAGGCGGGTGCCATTTCCTGATGATGGTACTCATGGCAGTCACTTTAATGTGCGTCATAGGTACAGATGACAGAGACCAAGGCAATTCCAAGCCGTCTACATACTTAGGTTTGGTTGTAGACCCAGGCTCTTAAATTGTATCTCATTCCAGTGCACTGCTCTTAGATGAGTAGTTGACAGAACATGTAAAATGTGATGCTACAAATCATGTGACACGACCGACTACATCTGTGAGACACTATGGCAAATTAATAGTATGTATGGTTTAAGGAGTCCATTTGCATGTAGAGTACACCATTGCAGATTTCAATCATTGCTTACGTGAATTGTATGAGACAGCTCTGTGTGCTGTGATGTGATGTGTCCATCCTTCCAGCTGTCACACACTTTTGATGTTTTGGTTTGATTAGATACCAACAACTGCGAAGGAGGAGGAGGCATGCACCCATGTACAGACCCCTAGCCGACGTGGCTACACTGGAGGTACGCCATATTATACTCAACTATCGTCTGGACAGGGTTACAATCACTGAACTGTGTGCACAATTCCTAGAGCAATACCCCCTACAGTACAAGTGCTGTCAGTGCTTCACTTCCTGGCCAGTGGATCATTTCAGGTGACTGTGGGCTTGGCTGCATGTATGTCACAGCCAATGTTTTCTCGTGCTGAGTAGAGTTTTGGCTGCCTTGCTGAAACACACGAGCAGCTATATCTCATTCCCCACACTGATGATTTGCCCACTGGGAAGGCTGCATTCTACACAATAAGACACATTCCATATGTGATTAGGGCCATTGACGGGACCCATATTGCTTTGGTCCCTCCCAGGACAAATGAGCAAGTGTACAGAAATAGGAAGAATTACCATTCTGTAAATGTGCAGATGGTGTGCCTTGCTGATCAGTATATTTCCCATATTACTCCAATATTTCCAGGATCTGTGCATGATGCCTATGTATTGAGGAACAGCAGTGTCCCACAGATAATGGCACAACTACAGCGAGAGCAAGTCTGGCTCATAGGTGAGCTTGATATTTGAACAAATGTATGCCACTGTATGCCACCTGGAGTTGTCCTCAGTGCTATCGTACATAGGTAATGTGTGACTTTCACTATTTCCAGGTGACTCCGGCTACCCAACCCCATCCTGGCTGTTGACACCAATGAGGAAGCCGAGGACAGGGGCAGAGAATCGTTACAATCAGGCATATGGACGGACCAGAAGAGTCATTGAAAAGGACTTTTGGGTTACTGAAGACCAGGGCCATGGGCAATTCCTGCGTGAGGAGGGGGGAGACAATGCACATGTGACAGCAGAGGACACTGAAGACAGTGATGATGATGGGGAGGAGGAGGATGTGGACAACAGGGCACATCTGATACAGCAGTACTTCCAATGACACTCAGGTAAGATTGTACTTCTGTTCACACCACCATTACAATTAAGAGCTGTGTAGCGGGTATGATGTACCAAGAACAAATATGTGCATTATGTAACCTGACACTGTTCCATCTGTGGTCAGTCCTGCCAGTGTTATGATGATAGTGATAAAGCTTATTCAGCCCATGCAATGTATCAGCTGTTTTGCATTTTAAGATACATGCCCACATCAAACTGTGTCCTCATTCCATACATTCCATGGCATTCGTTGCTGGAACATGTATGTGACTTACAATGTGCTTACACAACCGCTCTGTGACTTCATTGTCCCTGACAGTTTGGGCCAGACTAGGTATTCCAGAGGAAATATTGACATACTGACAATATGGCATAGCTAATACTGTGGTATCTTGTGTGAGGGCCTGAAATGAACTGTTTCTCCCCACTGCTGCTGTGTGAAGTCTATTGCAGTGTAAAGTTCTGAGTTGATTTGGCCAGCTGAATGTAGGCTATTGTGTTACAGGGGATCATGTTCCACTACTTCCTTAACTTCTCATTTGAATTTTACTATTGATTTCCCTTTTTTACAGATGTTGGAGTGGTCACTACTGTGTACTCATGTTATACCTACAGACTGCTTTCACACAGTTTGGCGGATGGTGACTTGTGGCATGCTCTTACACTGGTTATGTGTAAAGCAAGCTGACTGTCCATTGGATGGATGCACACTTTACGTTACATTTGCACAGGACAATAAAGGTCAAAACATTGCATACTGTTGAAATTAAAGCATAAATCCTTCAGTTGTGTTTGTGTGTTTATTGAACTGACAAAAGGGAAGGGATAGTGCAATAGAGTGGGGTGATGGTGGACGAAATCTTCAGTGTAGTGGCCCTGTTGGTTTGTAGCACAGGTCCAGTATCCATGGGGCCACAGAAAAAGGAGCAATGGCAGTCTAAAGTAATCAAGGTGTCTCAGTGGCACAGAAGGGAGACATAGGAGAGGCTCAGTTCCTGGCAGTGGTTTGGTTCTTGGCTACAGTCTCTGGTAGCTGTCTGTGTCATAGGGAATGTTTGCCGGGTGGTTTTTCTTCTACAGAGGGAGGGGTGCATTGGTGACCTGTGAGTCCTGTGGCAGATCCTCCTGTCCACTAGCTACAGCAGATGTGGAGGGCTGGTGAGTACACTGGCTAGTGAAAGGGGGCCGCTAGTGTGTTGTGCACTCACGCATGATGGTAGCCATCACTGAGCACCCTTGCAATGGAGGCCATGTTGGCATTTAAGGCCTGCAACTGCTGCATGACCTCCTGGTGGTGTTCCCCCTGCAGCCTTGGGTTCTCCTGCAAGATGGTAAGTACCCGGCCCATCCTGTCCTGGGATTTCTAGTATGCTCCCAGGACATGTGACAGTGTCTGCTGGGCAGTTGGTTCCTTGTGTTGGCCCACCCCTTAGCGTACAGATATCCTCCCAATGAACTGCATGCCCACTCCCTTTGACACCAGGACCTTCATCATCATGCCTGTCTGGTGTTGACTCGGAAACCTGTACAGGTGGGCACACTGTTGACTGACATGTCCTGGGGACAGAGGTTTGGGTGGCTGTTGTGGTAGTGGAGTATGATGTGCGGTGCTCTGGGTATTTCCTGAGGTGCTTGACTGACCAGTGGTACCAGATAGGCCAGGGAGATCATCCAGATCCAGACATCCAGAGTTGCTGCTTCACTGGGGCCTTCTTCTGGTAGAGGACTTGGTTGACGTGGCACATGCTGCCAGCTGACATTGGCTGGGGTACCTGTGGACATGTATGATATTTGTCATATTCATTCTCAGATACAGATTCAGTATTTCTGGATTTCCCTATGGGATGGGTGTGGTTTTTCCACCTTTGGTTTGTGTATGGTGATGCATTGTCAGATTGGTAGTGCTACATACTGCCCATGCATTACTGATGTGTGTACATACTGACCTTGGAGGAGTCTGCTTGCAGTGGGTAGGGCATGCAGGGGTAAATTGTTAAGGGTGGTTATGGGGTGATTCTCTGTTTGGGATAGAGTGGGATGAAGGGATTTAGGGTGATGGGGAGACATGCCATGCAGGTGTCGGTGGTTATGGGGCAGTAATGGTAACTTACCAGTGTCCAGCCCTCCAGTGATTCCAGTGAGGCCCTGTGGATGCAGGATAGCCAAGGCTTTTTCCTTCCATGTTGTCAACTGTGGGGGATGAGGTGTGAGTCCACCACCAGTATTCATTAGGGCAATGTGGTGCCTGGATGCCATTGCACGCACCTTCCCCCGTAGGTCCTTCCACCTCTTATTAATGTCATCCCTTGTGCATGGATAGGTTCCGACGGAGTTCACCTTGTCCACGATTCTCTGCCATAGCTCCATCTTCCTGGCAATGGAGATTTGCTGGACCTGTGCACTGAACAGCTGTGGCTCTACCCTTACAATTTCGTTTACCATGACCCGCAACTCCTTATCAGTGAAAAGGGGGTTCTTTTGTGGGGACATGCCTATTGTGTACTGGGTGTAGTGTGTGTGTTGTGCAGAGGGTGGAATGTTTGTTCGGGGTGCAGGGTGTGTGAGTATGTGGGATGCTGTGAAGTAGTGATTGTGTCCAGTGTTTTTATGTGTTAGATGTGGAGTTATGGTGTGTGGTATGTGATGCGTGACAGGTGTATTGGGTGGTGGTGGTTTGTGTGTGCAGTTCTGGAAATGTTTAGACTGACAATGTGTAGCTAGGTTTTCGTATTTGTAAAGAATTGTGGGTTGTGTACGAGTATGTTTTCTAGTGCTTTTGGTGGGTGTGTATGGTGTGTCTATATGTGTCAGGTGTGGGTTTTTAAATCTGGACAATGTTGGCTTCTGTTGGTGTGGAGTGGCAAAATCGACCGAGCAGTCCACACTGCCAATGGGTAGGCACCATTAAGTAACCGCTGTGGTGATTCACGGATCATTATTTGGAGGGTGGTGTGTAGCAGGCGTAGCGGGGAGGGCGGTGGGACCGACTGTTTCACGCCTTCGTTTGGTCTGGCGGGATTTTGGCTACTTTCTGGCAGTTTTGTGTTTGTGAGTCATTGTTAGAAATGGGGTCCTTGGTTGACAGTCAGGTTACCCCCTGTTCAAGCAAAGACCCTCACTCTAGTCAGGGTAAAAGAGAATCACCCTCAGCTAACCCCTGCTTACCCCCTTGGTAGCTTGGCAGAGCAGTAGGCTTAACCTCAGAGTGCTAGGCGTAAAGTATTTGTACCAACATACACAGTAACTCAATGAAAACACTACAAAATGACACAACACAGGTTTAGAAAAATAGGAAATATTTATCTAAACAAAACAAGACCAAAACGACAAAAATCCACCATACACAAGTCAAGTTATTAATTAAAAATCAAAAAGAGTCTTTAAGTAGTTTTAAAAACACACTAGCGCTGCTAGAGTGAAAATGTACCTGGTGTGCGTCAAAAATAACTCCGCACGGGCGGGCGTGCGTCGAAAATAACTCCGCACGGCGGTACTCGAGTCAAAAATCCAGCCGCACGATGAGTTGACGATCCAGCCGCGCAGGTTGCGATCTCCCAGCCTCCGTCAGCGATGCTGCGCGTCGTTTCTCCTGCTCCGTGCGTCGATTCTTCGGTCGCGTTTCCTGCGAGCGTCGTTTCTCAGCTGCGGAGCTGGCGGCGCATCGTTTTTCAGCCGCCGATCGGATTCGCGTCGATCTTTTCCCCGCACTGCGCTCTGTGCGTGGATTTTCTTGTCTTTAGGCTGCCAGCTTCTCCTTTCAGGGTCCCAGGAACTGGATGGGCACCACAGGGCAGAGTAGGAGTCTCTCCAGAGGCTCCAGGTGCTGTCAGAGAGAAGTCTTTGCTGTCCCTGAGACTTCAAACAACAGGAGGCAAGCTCTAGATCAAGCCCTTGGAGATTTCTTCTCAAGATGGAAGGCACACAAAGTCCAGTCTTTGCCCTCTTACTCTGGCAGAAGCAGCACTGCAGGAAAGCTCCACAAAGCACAGTCACAGGCAGGGCAGCACTTCCTCCTCAGCTAACAGCTCTTCTCCAGGCAGAGGTTCCTCTTGATTCCAGAAGTATTTCTGAAGTCTGTAGATTTGGGTGCCCTTCTTATACCCATTTTAGTCTTTGAAGTCACCTTTCTTCAAAGGGGACTCACACCTACTTGTGAAATCCTGCCTTGCCCAGGCAAGGCCTCAGACACACACCAGGGGGTTGGAGCCGGCATTGTTAGAGGCAGGCACAGTCCTTTCAGATGAGAGTGACCACTCCACCCCTCCCTCCTAGCAGAGATGGCTAATCAGGAAATGCAGGTTACACCCCAGCACCCTTTGTGTCACTGTCTGGTGTGAGGTGAAAAACAACCCAACTGTCAAACTGACCCAGACAGGGAATCCACAAACAAGGCAGAGTCACAGAATGGTTTAAGCAAGAAAATGCTCACTTTCTAAAAGTGGCATTTTCAAACGCACAATTTTAAAATCAACTTTACTAAAAGATGTATTTTTAAATTGTGAGTTCAGGGACCCCAAACTCCACATGTCCATCTAATCTCTAGGGGAATCTACGCTTTAATCATATTTAAAGGTAGACCCCATATTATCCTATGAGAGAGACAGTCCTTGCAACAGTGAAAAACGAATTTAGCAGTATTTCACTGTCAGGACATATAAACCACATTACTATATGTCCTACCTTATCCATACACTGCACCCTGCCCTTGGGGCTACCTAGGGCCTACCTTAGGGGTGCCTTACATGTAAGAAAAGGGAAGGTTTAGGCCTGGCAAGTGGGTACACTTGTCAAGTCGAATTTACAGTGTAAAAATACACACACAGACACTGCAGTGGCAGGTCTGAGACATGATTACAGAGCTACTTATGTGGGTGGCACAACCAGTGCTGCAGGCCCACTAGTAGCATTTGATTTACAGGCCCTGGGCACCTCTAGTGCACTTTACTAGGGGCTTAACAGTAAAACAAATATGCCAATCATGGAGAACCAATTACGTACACATTTTAAACAGGAGCACTTGCACTTTAGCACTGGTTAGCAGTGGTAAAGTGCCCAGAGTAACAAACACAATAAAATCAGAGTCCAGCACACATCAACAACCTGGGGAACAGAGGCAAAGAGTTAAGGGAGACCACGCCAAGGATGAAAAGTCTAACACGTGTCCCCCCCAGCTAAAAGTGGGGAGCAACTACCCAACCTCATGGGAGTTCTCATCACTAAGGCGAAAGAACCTGGACAGACCATCAGCATTGGCGTGCTCTGTACCAGGACGATGTTCCACCGTAAAGTCCATCCCCTGTAGGGAAATGGACCACCTCAACAGTTTTGGATTCTCACCCCTCATCTGCATTAACCATCTGAGGGGCCTGTGGTCGGTCTGAACTCGGAAGTGAGTCCCAAACAAGTAGGGTCTTAGCTTCTTTAGTGCCCAGACCACAGCAAACGCTTCGCGTTCTATGGCACTCCACCTACGTTCCCTGGGTAGTAACCTCCTGCTAATGAAGGCTACGGGTTGATCTAGGCCCTCTTCATTAAGCTGTGAGAGTACGGCTCCAATACCATGCTCTGAGGCGTCTGTTTGCACAACAAACTCCTTGGAGTAGTCAGGTGCCTGCAGCACAGGTGCTGTGCACATGGCAGCCTTCAGGGCATCAAAAGCGTTCTGGCAAGCCTCTGTCCAGATCACTTTCTTGGGTTGCTTCTTGGAAGTCAACTCAGTTAAGGGGGTAACAATGGTACCATATCCCTTAACAAACCTTCGGTAATATCCTGTGAGACCTAAAAAGGCTCTCACTTCAGTCTGGGTCTTGGGAGGCTCCCAAGCCAGAATCGTATCAATTTTAGGCTGTAGGGGTGCCACCTGGCCACTCCCCACCTGGTGTCCTAAGTACACCACAGAACCCTGCCCTATTTGGCACTTGCTCGCCTTAATAGTGAGGCCTGCCTTCTGCAGGGCCTCTAACACTCTCCAGAGGTGTTGCAGGTGTTCCTCCCATGTGGAACTAAACACAGCAATGTCATCCAGGTAGGCGGCACTGAACTCATCCAGTCCTGCCAACACCTGGTTGACCAACCTCTGAAAGGTGGCAGGGGCGTTCTTCATCCCAAAGGGCATCACATTGAAGTGGAAGTGCCCATCTGGGGTAGAGAATGCTGACCTCTCCTTTGCCCCCTCAGTTAAGGCAATCTGCCAGTACCCAGATGTTAAATCAAACGTACTGAGGTACTTGGCAGCTCCTAACCGATCAATGAGCTCATCAGCTCAGGGGATGGGGTGTGCGTCAGTCATGCTGACCGCATTGAGACCCCGGTAGTCCACACAGAACCTAAGTTCTGGAGTGGCACCAGGAGCAGCAGCCTTTGGGACCAAGACCACTGGGCTGGCCCAAGGACTGCTGGAGCGCTCAATAACCCCTAGGGTTAACATTTTGGAGACTTCCTCCTTAATGCAAGCCCTGACCCTGTCAGTCACCCTGTAAACCTTATGTTTAACAGGTGCACTGTCCCCAGTGTCCACATCATGTGTGCACAGGTGTGTGACTCCTGGGATCAGGGAAAACAGCGAGGCGAACTGTCCCAGCACGTAGCGACAGTCCCTCTGCTGTTCCTCAGTCAGGGAGGGGGAGAGGATCACTCCCTCCACAGACCCATCTTTCTCTCCTGCAGACAGGAGGTCAGGAAGAGGCTCACTCTCTTCCTCCACCCCGTCATCTGTCGCTAGGAGCATGGATAGCTCAGTTCGCTCAAAGTGTGGTTTGAGGCGGTTGACATGTAGGACCCTCAAAGGGTTCCTGGGGGATTGTAAGTCTACCAGATAGGTGACCTCGCTCTTTCTTTCCACCACCTCAAAAGGCCCAGTCCACTTATCTTGGAGAGCCCTAGGCTCCACTGGTGCCATGACCCACACTTTTTGTCCAGGCTGAAACTCAACCAGAGTGGAATTCTGGTCGTACCACCGTTTCATATCCATCTGGCTTGCTTCCAGGTTCTCCTGAGCGAGACTCCTGAAGCGGGCAGTCTGGTTTCTTAGTGCCAGCATGTAGCTAAATACATCCTGGGGTGGTTTACTAGGAGCTTTCTCCAAAGCCTCCTTCACCAGACTGAGCGGTCCCCTCACAGGGTGGCCATAGATGAGCTCAAAGGGGCTAAAGCCAAGCCCCTTTTGAGGCACCTCCCTGTAAGCGAACAGAAGGCATGGCAAGAGGACGTCCCACTTACGCCTCAAGGGCTCTGACAGGCCCTGAATCATGCCTTTCAAGGTGTGGTTGAATCTCTCAACCAGACCATTACTTTGGGGGTGGTAAGGGGTGGTGAACTTGTAGGTTACCCCACACACCTTCCACAGAGACTTCATATAAGTGGATATGAAGTTTGTACCTCTATCAGATACCACCTCCTTGGGGAACCCCATGCGGGTAAAAACCCCCATCAAGGCACGTCCCACCACGGGGGCAGTGACCGTCCTTAGAGGAATGGCTTCTGGGTACCACGTGGCGTGGTCCACCAAGACCAGGATGAACCTGTTGCCCATGGCTGTCTTGTGATCCAGAGGCCCCACAATGTCAATTCCTACCCTTTCAAAGGGAGTACTGACTACAGGTAAAGGTTGAAGGGGAGCTTTGCATTTCCCCCCACTCTTGCCACTTGCCTGACAAGTCTGACAAGACCTACAATAAGCAGCTGACTGCTTGTGCATCAAGGGCCAGTAAAAGTGGGAGACAAGCCTCTTATAGGTCTTGTCCTGCCCTAGATGTCCTGCCAAAGGCACATCATGAGCCAAACCCAGTAGGAAGGCCCTGAAGCACTGGGGTACCACCAGCATACGAGCTGACCCAGGCTCAGGAACCTTAGGCTCACTATACAGGAGGCCATCCTCCCAGTAAATCAGGTGAGTACCTGGCGCCTCGCCAGCCGCCTGGGCTGCAGCCTGCTGCCGCAGCCCCTCAAGAGTAGGGCACTCCTTCTGCGCTGTGCAGAATGCTTCCCTGGTGGGTCCCCCTTCCTGCTGCCACTGTGACAGCTCAGGGACCTCCCCCAGTTCAGCCACCTGTTCCCCTGTAGGCTCCGGGGCATCACCCTCAGGCTCTGCCTCCTCCCGGACCGTGGGAACTTCTGGGGCCGGTTTCCCGCGCCCCCTGCACTTCCTCTTCTTGGCGGTCCCCTGGGCCACTGTTTCAGGCTCCAGGGGCTCTTGACTACCCTGATTGGCTGCCATAGACCGGGTGGATACGCATACCCACCCAGGCAGACCCAACATCTCCAAGTGAGACCTGTGTTCCACCTCCTTCCAAGGGGAATCCTCCAGGTCGTTACCTAGCAAACAATCAACAGGCATGGTTGGACTCACAGCTACTTTCCAGGAACCTGAGACCCCCCCCCATTCAAAGGGAACCTGCGCCACTCTGCAGAGGCGCTCAGAGTTGTCTACCGCAACTACTTGGTGAAGTACCCGGGGATCAATCTGCTCTTCAGACACCAGGTGACTCCTCACTGTAGTCACACTGGCTCCTGTGTCTCTCAGAGCCTCCACCCTCTGTCCATTGATGGTCAGCCATTGCCTGTACTTCTTAGTGTTATCAGGCACTAGGTTTCTCTGGACCATCTCACTATCCCCTAGTGAGACAAGGGTCATTTCTGCTGGTTCCCACCCACCTGAAACCAACTCCTCCCCAAGCGCTACACTGGCCAAACCCTGGGACGGTGCACCAGTGGGTGCCGGTGTACTTCTGGGGCATTTGGGGTCCCCCCTCACATGACCCACCTGGTCACATGCATAGCACTTACGTGGGGGACCACCTGCCACTGGCTTCCCTTTGGACAACCATGGCTTCTTTTCACTCTGACGGGCCGATTGCTGCCTCCGCGGCGGTCTTTTGGTGGCCATCACCACGGCGGTCTTCGGTAAAGACCGCCAAAGTCGTAATGAGGGTCATAGTCTTTTAACTCTCTACCGTCACATTCTGAAGTATTATTCAATCAAGGTTATCAGTGCTGCTTTGGGTGAGGTACAATCGCAAGATACACACCTAGGTCAAGTGTCACGTTGATAACTCATTTCACACTTTTGCTTTATAGCAAGTATGGCAGCTGTACTGTCAAGGAATCAGATTAGGGGACTTCGTTTTTTTGCTTACAGAGAGGATTCGAGAACCATCTCAGGTAGTTATAAAGTACGTCATGTAGTTGGAAGTCCATGTCAACCATTTTGTCCCAGCGCATTATTATGTTTTAGGTGCCCTTGACAGATATTGATAAGAGTTTGGTTTTGACCTCTTATTTTAACTCTGTAGGACTATTTCATCTTTGTTGCTGTTTTCCACACCCCTGTTTTTAATGTCTTAGGCCCACATTTATACTATTTTATCGCCGCATTTGCACTGCTTTTTGACGCAAAAGTGTTGCAAACTTAGAAAATACGATTGTATTTTCTAAGTTTGCGCCGTTTTTACATCAAAAAAATACACACATGTGGCGCTAAAAAAGTATGAATATGTGCCTTAGTACGTATTGTTGGGACCCAAGACATGCACTGTTCCAGTGATTTGAGATCATCGAAACCATGAACGCTCAGTTACAGTAAAGTCTTGGGTGACTCTTGCAGGCAGATTGTTGTTTGCTTAAATTCAGGTGCCTAACTTTAAGATCTCATATTTATAGTGTTCTTTCACTAGGTAGCACATAAGAATCACTGAGGTTACTGACTCAAATGACATGTGTAAGGTGGTGGTATCTCTGGTCTACCATGAGGATTTTGACTTGCCTGTAATGTTTAATTTGCTTCATTTTTATCTGTACAGATATACCAATGCAATATGTCTTTATCAGGTATATGAAACCATGTTATCATACAGTGATTGTAAATTTGTCCCATTTGCTGTTCTGTTTTTCCTTTTGAACAAATTTCACTTTGGGAAATTCTTTTCATTTGTAGAAAGATATGTATGATAACTGTATGAAAATGTTCACTTGGGTCATGTTAGACTTTCTGGGGTGTTTGATTGTTGTAATGGGCTCATTTGGCTTTTCTTGTATATGTTAGACGGCCCTGAAGAAGAGACTATGGGCCTCATTATGAGTTTGATGGTCTCAGGACCGCCATGTTGGTGGTAGCCGTCATACCTCCAACAGGCTGGCGGAGGAGACCGCCAAATTATGGCCATGGCGGTATTCCCAACAGAATACAGCCAAAGCACTGGTGGCATCGCCACTGTGGTCAGACCGCAAAGGACGATGGAAGGAACCTGCAGGCCAGTGGAGACCCTGTTTCTGCTGGACAGATTACAAGGCAGCACACGCCAAGGTTTCCACTGCGGTTGCACCACCATCAAAACTCAGGTGGAAATGAACTGCATAAAAGGAGACACTCACCTTCAGAATGCCACACTTGTCCAGATCTGCCATGGAACCAGAACTACACATCATCCCGCTGCACCTGCACATACAAAGACTATGGAATCTTTGTTGCCACCGACGGCAGCAAACATAAGTACACACACTTACCTGTTACTGTTGTATATTGTCAATGTATGTACACTCACACAATATACCATTGTGAAGGGGTGTGAGGGCGACAACCGCACACTATTACACACTGACACACACACTCACATACAACCACACCCACACATAAACTACAGCCAATACACACACACATCAAAAACAAACACTTATGCACTGAAACACAGCACAGGCCCAGTCACACACAATAACACACAACACCACAACTCATCACAACAGCACCACAATCACACCATTGTCAATACGTTGACAAGCACTCACAATAAACACCATCCAGGGACACATCACACATACCACACAACCAACAACCAACAGGCAACAAACACACACAATCATACAACCATACAACTTACCAATTGACATACACATCACACATGGCACATCGTATCTATCATATCATGCAATAAACACGCACACTGTCAAAACACACAAAGCCACACAACACAGCAACAAACACATCAACACAAACACCACTGAATAGCATGACAGCAAAATATTTTGAACAGTCACATGCTCCTCACACAACACATACCCTATCTCTGGGGGACAAAAACACTGCAAACAACCTTATATACTGCCCAAACAATACAGGTAGCACAAGCACCACACACACACAAAAACTGACACACAACCAATGTCAGCCAGGAACAACTCCATCCTGGGAAAAGTAATGCATGACAAAGATGTAACCACTAAACCAACCACAGGTTGGCTTTAAATATATTAACAATTTACAATGGGAAACTCAAAGGCCATAAGCAAACCCTGATATAAAAGTCTGTAGGCACACAGTGCACATATGTGTGCCCTGAACTTAGCTCCTGACTGCCTTGTAGCCTCCATATTTGGAGCATCAATGGGGCAGGCACCTCAGGGATTATCAGGGGGAGGGTGGTGGAGGGGGTTTGGGCTTAGGTTTGGGAGGGGAGCCTTTGGGATGTGACTTGCGAGGGGGTGTTAGATTTAGGCTTAGGGAGGATTGGCTTTTTTGGGAGGGGTAGACTTCTTGGCAGGGGGAGGGGCATGGGTACTTTCAGGGGAGACAAGGGAGGGTTTGGAGATGGAAAGGATGGACTTGGGGAGGGAAACAGAACGTTTAGGGGTCTCGCAGGGAGAGGAATAGGGAAAAGGACAAACTCTAAAACAAAGGCTTTATTGACACACAGGGACGGTCATAGCAAAATGGTTTGGATGTGGAGGGAGAGGGAGTGGTTGTAGGAGATGTTGGTGTGGATGTCTTGGGTGCATGTTTGTGCAAGGTATGCTTCAGGGTGCTGGGTGTTTGTTGGGTGGGTGAGTGAGGGCATTTATGTGTGTTGGGATAAAGGGGGTGGAAGTGCTGGGGGATGTTGTGGTGGTGGATGTGCTACGTATAGGAGTGTCAGTGGTTGTGGTGTCTGCAAGTGTGGTGACTGGGGTGGATGTCCGAGGGTGTGCTGTGGGGCTGTCTTTGGGTAGGATAGGTGTAGTGGCTGGATCTGTGAATGTTGGTGTGGTGTCTGCAGGTGTGTTGTCAGTGATGCTGGGGTAGTGGGGTGTCAAGGCAGGTTGTGACTGTTGCTGTGTGTGTATCTGAATGTTGCTTGTGTGCATGCCGGTGGTGTATGTTGTTGTGCTTATGTCTGTTTGAGCTACCCTTGGTTGTTGAGGTGGATGCATGCCTGTCTGTTTGTGTGATTTGGCTGGGTGTGGGAAGAGCGGTTTGGGATTGGGAAGAGGAAGAGGAAGGTGGAGGGGGAACAGAAGGCAAAGGGTGTCTGGCTGCCATCAGTGTGGAGGCAAGAGCCTGAAAGGATCTCTGTAGGCTAGCCAGGGAACCATGAATGCCCTCCGGGAACACATTACTCTGTTGGATTTGAGTTGCCAGTCCCTGGATGGCATTCACATTGGTCGACTGACCCACAGAGATGGAACTCAGGAGATCATAACTTCCTTACTGAGGGCAGCAGGGCTAACAGGGACTGGGGCAGAGGTGCCTGTGGCAAAGGAGACACCCAACCTTTTGAGTGAGTGGGCACAGCCAACTAGGTGGTGTGCTCCAGGGAGGGCAGTGGTAGAAAGGGGGTGGCAGACTGAGATGGTATTGGGGAGGTTCCATGTAGGTCTGCCTCCACCAGGGAGTGTCCACTGGAGGAGGATTCAGAAGATGAGGATGTGGATCCTGTCTCCCCGTCTCACTCCTGTCGCCCTCCAGGCCACTGGGTTCCTCAGAGTTGGTGGTGTCATAACTTGAGGTCCTGTGGCCAGCAGCTTTCCCACTTGGCTGTGCCCGTCTCCTTCACCTGCTGATGCTAGAAAACAGAAAGTTAGGTAGGGTCATCATATTCTTTTCAAACACTAACATCACACTGTGCAAATCAATCACATTACAACCACTTGTACTACACCCCAGGGTAGAACCAGGTTAGTGCCAACATCATGTCACAACTAGATAGCATCTACATTCCTACATAACAACGTCACACACCAGCTAAGCCACCTCTCACACATCTACTATACCATCATATCAGTAGAGCATCACAATAGCCATTCCATGACAACCTGACTTGCCTACATGAATCTGGGTCCCTATTCACAGCAACATAGTCACCCAACAACCAAGTAATGGGAAGTAGTGGTAACATTAATTTCAACATATCACATACACAAAATCCATACATACCTACATTTTTAGCTGATGTAATGTACCAGGAAAGGAACCTCATTATATGCCAAACACAAGATAGAATGTTGCATACAAGCCAAAATCATTTCATGACACAGGGTCCACAACCTTCACAATTGACATTTGCAAACATGCAACAACTATATTTGCCTTTTCATAAATTGGAGAATGATAGAGCCTACACCCATCTCACCAACACATGTCCCAATAGTCATGTAGAAACGGATGAGACATACTTTGTGGAGCTACTCATCTTAATCATTCTCTATCTGCAAACAAAGTCATGTACACTTATAGGGGCCAACTTAGCCCACAGGATCCACCAACAGACAACCCCAGGTACCATACCAACACCTTAAATATAATGTACGCCTGTCATGTACATGAAGGCTACATACAGTGCAACTAATCATGGTGAGTGGCATCCCCAATAGCCCATCATACAAGTGGCAACATCACTATCCACACTTCAGATATGAGCAATCTTACTGAATGAACATTACAATGCCACAACACACTTCTGAGCTTAACATGATAGAGGCATACACCTCGAGACAAGCCAAATGACTGACTATGCACACCCATTCCAACAACATGCAAAGGTGAACTACCACACCTGCAACACAATTAAGTCAGTACACATAATAGGATTCAATGCCAAAAGCCTGCAAAACATATCCACAATAGCAAAAGTAAGTATGTTTAAGTTGCATTACAATATTGATACATGGCTGAACCTAGCAATGTACACATGAGGTTGGCAAAAACCAGTGTAGGGTGTACCTCTTACTAAGATGCCATGGCCTATTTAGCATGCCCACAACACATTGGAATAGGAATTTGCTGTGTAGCCACCTACCATCCAGGGAGCATGTATATGGTACTAATATTCTGAGCTCTCATATCAATAATATAGGTTGCACTAGGAGTCTAGTTATACTACCATGGTTTAGTACATGCAGGATGCCCATTCTGCTGAAACATCACAGGTGCCAATGTTTAGTTCTCACTTACCAATGTGGAACCTCCTAATAGGTCTGAGTAACTGTAGCAAGTGTGGCATGCGAAATGTCAGATTGAGATCACAGCCTCACAATAAGATGACATTCAATGGAAACCTCAGTAATAGTAGGCATGTTCTGAACTTGTTAGATTCTATGTTGCATATAGAGATGGATCAAGGGGCATTTGAATGGACAGAGGACAAAGATCAGGACAGCTTACAATTAGGATATTTGGAGTATGGATCTGTAGGTGGCAAGGAACAACAAGCAGTATAGTGCTACACATTTGACACAGTTACATGTGCATCATCACATGCTACTGTACAGAAGGGATGACGTAGGTGAGTAATATGTCCCTATACACAATACAATGTGCACACCTATGTATTAATGTTGAGAAGTCTACGTCTAAGTGTTCCTAGGAGACGTTTAACCTTTTACACTTACCACATTGTCACAGCTAAGAGTCTTTCACATCATACACTGACCTGGCAGAGGGATGTAAATGAGTGTAGTTAGAACTTACCCATTGTGGCTGCTGTACTTCCCTCAAACGCCCATCCAACTCAGGGTAGGACACTGCCAACATACGGGCCATTAGGGGGTCAAGGTCTGATGGGCACCCCTTCCTCCTTGGGAGGATATCCCCAGCTGGGCCTTAGTGGTCTTACGGGCCTAGTCTCTCAGGTCCTCCCCCTGCTTTCTACAGTGGGTCCTCTGCCGGCAGTGATCCCCAAGGGTCCAGACTTTCTTGGTGATGGCATGCTAGATCCCCTTTTTCTGATGAGTGTTGACCTGCCTGGATGACATAGACAAGAGGAGAAAGTCATGTACACATGCTCTATCCTAAAACAAGTATGGTGGCCAAACATCCCCTGCCTCACACTTCAAACTCTTTTTTAAGTCACCCTTTGCAGTCAGGCCATGTGTGAAGAGGAGTCAGGCATACAATATGCATAACCAATACCAGGTTGTGGCTAGAAACATATGACCAGGCCACATGTATATCTTTAAATGGTACACTCCAACATTGATGTAAATGCTGTAATGTACATATGTGGATCAGGGTACATACATCACACATTACCTACTATGTATCAGGGGTAACAGTCTTTTAATGCACATGTGCACATAGCTCACTACCCCCACATGATAGCTCAATCCTTCATACCTGCACATTTCATCTACATCATCATACACTCTACCTTTCACTCATTCGTATTGTATTGGACTCACCTCCTCTGGTGCACAGTATAGCTGTTCTTACAGGGGTAGGACCTCCTCCACAAGCTTGTCCAGCTCTTCCAGAGAGAAGGCAGGAACCCTATTACCTGAAGGACGTGGCATGATTGCTCCCAGAGGCAGTACACAGCAGCTCAGGTCATGGAGGTCTTGCTGGCAACAGTGTCAAGAGTCAAGTGAGGAATTTTGTGCTGAAGTTGGCGGTCACGTCCTCCACATAGAGGACTGTCACCGCTGGTATACGTCACCATTAGCCCAAGTCCGCCAAAGGCAGCAATGTGTTCCAATGTCAATGTGTCATAACCGCCTACTGCCATGACGACACCCCCTGGCGGAGTCAGGTCACTTCCTGATCTTCTGTACAGTAGGTCAGGCAGCTGCCATTTTAAGGCTCATATATGTATGATCAAGTTATGAAAGTTGCACTATTTACGGTAAACTTATATCTATGACAATATGTTACGTGCTGGCTTAGTGCTTACAAGTATCAATGTGCATGCCATTAGTAGAGGAAGAGAAAGGAGGTATTTTGAGTTATGTACATGAAATAGTGTTGTCACCATAAAAATGACAATAAGAAGATGGTATAGATGCAACAAATATGTGTTACATGTCAATTAGGTTGATGTAACTTTCACTGTCAGTGACGTATCTCCATTTAGAGAACATGTGAGGGTTTAGGGGATTTGAACCCAGTACACTTTCATATTTTGCCTTGCTATGTGCTGAATACCACATATTCACTGTTTCATGTGACATGATTTAGATATATGGGTGAAGTTGTTGTGATCATAATCATGATGTATAGATTGAGTCATTCACAAAAATGCTGTTGTTGTCCCACATAGTTACCCTGGCCTGAGGAGAGCAAGACAACCTCCACTGTACATTTCACTAGCAGACCTGCAGACCATGGAGGCGCAGCATGTAATTCAAATATATCACCTGGATAGGCATACAATTATGGATCTATGTCATCAGTTGGTGCCAGATCTGATGCCTGCCATTCGAAATCCCAATAGCATATCTCCCATCATTCAAGTCATGTCAGTGCTGCATTTCCTGGAGACTGGATCAGAATATAGTGGCCCTAACTCCAGGGATGTCTCGGCCCCATGTTAACTATGGTTTTGAAGGCTGTCCGTCTGCATTGTTGAAACACCTGGACAGGTACATGAGATTTCCCCAACGTGAGGATTTGACCCACGTGAAGGCAGATTTCTATGCTTTGGGACACATTCCACATGTGGTTGAAACCGTAGATGGCACCCATGTAGCCTTGGTTCCCCCAAGTGATAATGAACAGGTATATAGAAACAGGGATAACTTCCACTCCCTAAATGACCAAGTGGTCTGTTTGGCTGACCTATACATTTCATAAGTATGTGAAAAGCATCCAGGATCAGTCTATGATTCTTTAATCATGCAAACAGCAAACTCCAAATGCTGATGACACGACTATACACAGAGAGGGCCTGGCTGGTTTGTAACTTATATATGTCATGTGTGTCTGTATCTTTTTCTCCACTACCATATATGTGGATGTCCAAGATTAAAGTTTGGATTGGTGTAACTATACCTTACAGGGGACTCTGGCTACTCAAATCTTCATTTGTTATTGACACCAGTAAGGTACCTAACCATGCCATGGGAAGTCCACTTCAATGAGGCCCACAGAAGGACAAGGCGAGTCGTGGAGCATACATCTAGGCTCCTGAAGGCAAGATTTTACAGCACAGACAAATCTAGGAGGAGCCCGGCTCTACTCACCCTACAAAGTATGTCACATAATTGTTGCCTGCTGCATGCTACGCAACCTTGCCCTGAGACGTCAAATACCATTTATACCAGATGAGGGGGAGCCAGCAGATCAGGTGGGTGGAAATGCAGATTTGCCAAGTGAGGATGAGCATGATGAGGATGAATCTGGAGACATCAGGGCAGACATCATCAATCAGTACGTCAACTGACTCAAGATATGTGATGTGATGTTGCAATAGAGATTCCATGGGGTATTATTAAGGTTATGCATGCCATGTAATGTTCTTTTTGCCACCACCAAAGGGGCTACAAAGTCCATGACTCAGATATGCATGCAGGATGTTACTTGGAGTTGTGTGCAGAATGTAGGAGGCTGGCCTGGTTTGTAGTGGGTACTTTGGGTATTTACACCTTACACCAGGTCCAGTTATCCCTTATTAGTAAAATGTAGTAGTGTTCTAGCAGGTTAGGCTGATAGAGGTAGCTATAGCAGAGCAGCTTAGGCTGAACTAGGAGATATGCAGAGCTCCTGCAATACTACTTATAGTTACACAGTACTTATACACAAATAAAGACAATACTCAGTGTTACCAAAAACAAAGGTAGTTTATTTGGGTGACACAAGGCCAAAAATATCTTAGAGGCAATACTCCTTCTGGAGGTAAGTATTATACACAATATCTACACTAGACACCAAAATAAGTTAAGTAATTAGACATAAGATAGTGCAAACAATATGAAATGCTATAGAATGCAATTGGAGAAAATAGGTCTAGGGGCAGCACAAACCATATACTAAGAAAGTGGAATGTGAATCACAAATTCCCCCTAGACAAGTGTAGTGTGTAGAGAATCGCTGGGAGAGTAAGAATACAGTAAAGGTAAGTAAATTACCCCACCCCAAAGCCCAGGAGGAATAAAGTACTGCAAGTTTCCTTAGGTTAAACTACAAGTTGTGATTAGAGTTATTGCAAGAACCAAGCAAGACTGCAAACAACAAATGGTGGATTCCTGGACCTGAAGACCTGCAAATGAAGGAGAGCAAGCCCAGAAGTCAGAAGAACCAGGAAGGACAGGAGCCCCTGCCAACCCAGAAGAGGGTGCAAAAGAAGAATCCCTGGTTGGACGAAGACTGTAGAAATGCACCCAAGGAAGATGTCAGCGGGTCCCTGCATGATGCAATGGATGTCCCACAAAGAGATGTTGGATGCAGGTGAGTTGTGGTACTGGATTCGTCCAACAAGCCTTGGTTCCGGCAAAGTCACATTTTGCATGTCTGAACCTAGGAGTGACCTGGTGGCCTCAACTCTGTGTGAGGAGGAAGAGGGGGCTCTTAGCACTTTAGAGAGCTCTCAGAACACCAGACAGCACCCACTTGGTGTCCTAGGACACAGGGGCAAAGGAGGTGCGAAATGCGATTGGTGCAGCACTACAAAGGAAGGTCCCACACCGCCGGAGAACAACTCAGCAAGTTGGGTGTAGCAGGATAGAGTGCCGGGGACCTGGGCCAGGCTCTGCATGAAGAAAGTTTGCAAATAGTGCACAGAGGCCTCAGGAGGTGAAGAAGACACAGCTCACAGGGGTACTGTTGTACTCGTGGAAGGCAAGGTCTTACCTCCTCCAAATTGGGACAGCAGGACCTCAGGACAGTCTGTGTCGAAGGGGTCCACCACCTGTGTTCCAAGGAGCACACTCGTCACCAGGAGAGGAGTCCAAGAGAACCAGGCGTTGACTTAGAAGGTGCCTGAGTGAGCAGAGAAGTGACTCCGTCACTCCACGGGAGATTTATTCGGTCCCTCTGGTGCAGGGTTAAGACAGGAGTCCCCAGAGCGTGCACACTGTGGAAACTGTGCAGGTGCTGGCTGGAGCTGAAGTTGCAGAGGAAAAGTAGCCCTTTTGGATAATTTGTTGCTGTTACAGTGATTCCTGGAGCAGTCTGCGGTTGATCCTATGTCAGAGGATGAAGTAGTATTTGCAGAGGATTCCTGCTGGAAACTTGCAAGTAGAATCTGAAGAGAAACCCACAGGAGAGACCCTAAATAACTCTGAGAGGGGGATTGGCTACCTTATCAGGTATGGACATCTCAGGAGGGTCTCTGACGTTATCTGCTGCCACTGGCCACTCAGAGGCCTCCAGAGTGCCCCCACACCTTGGAAAACAAGATGGCTAAAGTCTGTGACACACTGGAGGAGCTCTGACCACCACCCCTGGGATGGTGATGGACCGGGGAGTGGTCACTCCCCTTTCCTTTGTCCAGTTTCATGCCAGAGCAGGGAATGGGGGTCCCTGAACTGGTGTAGACTGGCTTACGCAAGGAGGGCACCATCTGTGCCCTTCAAAGCATTTCCAGAGGCTAGGGGAGGCTACTCCCTTCCCAGCCAGTAGGAACCTATTTCCAAAGGGAGAGGCTGCAACACTCTCCTCCAAAAGGAAATGCTTTGTTCTGCCTTCCTGGGACTGTGCTGCTCAGACCCCAGGAGGGCAGAACCCTGTTGTGAGGTGGCAGCAGCTGTAACTGTATTGCAAGCCTCAGAGAGCTGGTTTGCCAGTACTGAGGGTCCATGGTGGAGCCCCCAGGATGCATGAAAATACCAGATTTGGAATGGGGGGACCATTCCATGATCTTAGACACATTACATGGCCATATTCGGAGTTACCACTGTGATGCTACATATAGGTATTGACCTATATTTTGTGCACATGTGTAATGGTGTCCGCACACTCACAAAGTCCTGAGAATTGGCCCTGAACTATGTGGGGGCACCTTTGCTAGTGCAAGGGTGCCCTCACACTTAGTAACTTTACACCTAACCTTCAGTAAGTGAAGGTTGGACATATAGGTGACTTATAAGTTACTTAAGTGCAGTGAAAATGGCTGCAAAATAGTGTGTGCACTATTTCACGCAAGCTGCAATGGCAGGCCTGTGGAAGGGTTTGTCTGAATTCCTGATGGGTGGCAAAAGAAATGCTGCAGCCCATAAGGATCTCCTGGAACTCCAATGCCCTGGGTACCTAGGTACCATATACTAGGGACTTATAAGGGGGTCCAGTGTGCCAACTGAAATTGGTAAATTAAGTCACTAGCCTATAGTGACACATTTAAAAGCAGAGAGAGCATACGCACTGAGGTTCTGGTTAGCAGAGCCTCAGTGACACAGTCAAGCACTACTGGCAACACACACATTATGCCACAAACTATGAGCCCTGGAGTCCTGGCTAGCAGGATCCCAGTAAGACAGGCAAAACACACTGACACACACTCACAAACAGGCCAAATGTGTGAGTAACCATGCTAGAAAGATGGCTACTTTCTCACACAGAACTGCTATGTGCATAGTCAATTGTTTGGATACTGCACAATCAATGTCAGATTTGTAGTACAATCTGATGTATGTGTTCCACTCTAGCCTATACCTTATCTTTGTAAATCACTGATTTGCAGACTGGCTGTTTGGTTCATCCTCCTTTAGCAATCTCAGACAGTGTCATAGGCAGATGCAATTTCCAGTCTGCCCTGAGAAGTGGACATGGGTTACATCAGGTAGTGTGTAGCATGACATTTTTGTGGTGTGTAAGTTCTATGCCCAGACTGTCATGAAAGTGATTTAGAAGTGTCATTTTCCACAAAACAGACCTGTTTTTTATTGGAGGTGGCTCAGATGGTGCCATGTGTGTGTCCATTTGTGTCTAACACATGTCATAATGTGGTATCCAGACCTTCTATCATCATTATGTTTTGTGCCATATGTGACCTAAATTGTGCAAAGTGCGTTTCCTCGAAGCAGACCAATGTGCATGTGTCCAAAGACTGACATAGGTGATTGGCAAGCCTACAAGATACCTGACCATGGTAAGTAGAAGGTTCCACGACTGGGGAGATCAGTATTGACCTCGGTCGGTTTCATGGGGTATGGTCATTATGCTTTAGCTGATGATACATTGAACCAATCCGTCTGCCTCATGGGATGGTGATAGACTGACATGTCCCTAACTTCTGTATTCTGTATGTTGGTACTGAATGACACCTAAGCTGAAACACTGAAGTTCTCTGCATGACTTCACTATGTGCTGATTGCTATTCACCAAATAAATATGTGGAGATGTATAATACAGATGACTTGTGTCATGTCTGTTTTACAATCCCAATGCAAGATGTATCTCGGTTGTCCCGTACTTGTGTGATGACCACAATAAAGGTATAAAATTGGAGAGCAAACTTTTGGTACAATAGTTGTCATACATGACAGTTGTATATGGTTTATACATTACACTTACTGTGTAATAGTGGTATTTATTAGGGAGTGCACAACAAAATGAGTAATTTGAAACAGAAATGACAAATCATTAACAGTGAATGATTCAGTCATGGTGGATAAAATCATCAGGGTAGCTGCTGTACCATTTGAAAACGCAAGTCCAGTGTCCTTGCACCATAGGAAAATGGATTTAGGTATCAGAATAGTCAAAAGGGCATTTCAATGACACACAAGGGGAACCAATCAGGAGAGGTTCACTTCCTGACAGTGCGTTTAGTCTTGGCATCTGCTCCTCCTAGATGTCTGGGTGGACGTGTGGGGGGTTCTTCTGCTACATAGGGTGGGGTGTCTGAGGCATTCCTTTCCCTTGATAGGGCCTCAGTTTCACTAGCAGCCACGGTTGTCAAGGGGCTTGATGTCTCATTGCTGTTGGAAGAGACCTGATGTTGGGTGCCAAACCTACTTAGGGTAGTGTTCATGTCCCTCAGCACCTCATTAATGGAAGCCAGGATGACATTTTGGGCCTGCCACTACTTCATGGCTTCCTGGTGGTTGTCCCTCTGCAGCTGTCTGATCTCCCCCATCATGTCAGTACCTGGCCCATGATGCCTTGGGAATTTCGGTAGGTTCCCAAGACTTGGGAGATGGCATCCTGGTCAGTTGTGTCTCTTGGAGCCCTCATCCTCTGGCCCATACTATCTCTCCCACACACCCTATCCCCACATACCTGTGCCCCTGACTCAGTGTGCCCACTCCCACTGGTGGCAGGACCATCACTGTCTGGGGTGAAATTAGGAGAATCAGGTACCTGTATTGGGGGGCACAGGATGGAAGACACCGCCCTTGGGACACAAGTTTGGGTGCAATTGGTTGCCCGTGATGTAGTTGCAACAGGACTGGAAGGAATCATGGTGGGCAGGGTGAGGCTGACAGTTATTGACTGACCAGGTGTCCCTGATGGGCAAGCTTCGTCCTCAGTGTCCAGAAATACAGGGCTGTTTTCCCTACCTTGGCCTTCATTCAGAGGGGTAGTATCAGTCTCTGGTCTCCTTTCCATCTTAGGAAAGGCAAGGTTACCTGTAGAAGAAATGGAACACACAGTTGGTGTAAGTGATGCAACCAGTGATGTATAAATTAGACAACTAAACATGGTATGTGAGATGCGTACACTGCCTTTATATGATCCCCTGAAATGACAATGACAGCTTCTACTTAATCTTGGTTAGTACAATGTGGGACACAGAGTTTTGCAATTGCATCCAGCATGCTCTAGGCTCTTGGAGTATGCTGGTGTTTAGATGGCTGCTAATATCCTCAAACCTTGCCTGAGTAAAGACATGACAATTCATATTTCTCTCCTAGTAAGGTGTATGACATCATTGAGTGAACTAGAATTTGAACAATGCACAATTATGTCAGAGCTGGCACACACTATAGAAGTTAACATTTGACTTGGTCCTCTGTATGAATGTACTGCAAGTGCATCCAGGTTGCCATTTAGGTGTCCCCCCCAGGTGAGCATATGACATCATTGGGGAGCTTTTCTCAGAGTCAAGTTTGGTATGGGAAACAGCTGTAGCTGTGATTTGCTTGTAATGGTACTGGTAGTTGGCCATTGTATAGCTGTAATTGCCATCAACTGTTAAATGGTGGACCATATACTATGGATTACTTTGATTGTTAGTTTCACCTGCAAGATGTTTAAACATTTTTGTACTGTTCTGGTTCTGTTAATGGTGGAACAGTGCCTTCTAGGAATTGTAGTGCTGTCAGTTCCCAGGACTTCACCTGCCCTTCCCAAACACTGTGGCCCAAGATGAGTTTACTTGACATGAGGCATGGCAGTGAGGAGTATTTGGAGATTTGGACAGAGGGGTGGTGGGTGGCTTAGTCATTGGGGTTGGGAAACGTGATGTGTGAGTATGCAAGACAAAACTGTTTGGTGACATGAATGTTGTTGTGACTTACTCGACTCCACTCCCCCAGGAATTCCTGTCAGGCCATCTGGGTGCAGGATGTCCAAGACCTTCTCCTCCCATGATGTGAACTATGGGGGAGGAAGTGGGGGCCTTCCGCCAGTCTTGAGGACTGCTAACTGGTGCCTGGATGCCATGGAACATACCGTTCCCCTGAGGTTGTTCCACCACTTCCTGATCTCCTCCCTTGTGCATGGGTAACTGCCTACTGCATTCACCCTGTCGACTATCCTTTGCCACAACTCTATTTTCCTGGCTATTGATGTTTGCTTGACCTGTGCTCCGAATAGATATGGCTCTACCTTGACATTTTCATCCACCATGACACTCAACTCATCATCAATGAAACATGGATGTTTTTGTGGGCACATGGTAGCAGTGGTAAAGTCGGTGAGGTAGTGGAAAAAGGAGGAAAAATGTTTGCAATGAGGTGTGTGTGTTGTGATTTGAGTGGGTGATGGTTGTTGTGTATTGGGGTGATTTGGAAAATTGTGTATGTTGTGCAAGCGTGGAATGTGTGGTGAGTGTAATATGTAGGGGTGCCTATTGTTTGTTTAGCTAGATGTACATTTCTTTGCTAGTGTCTGGGTGTGAGTGACATTCTGATTACATGTGAATGTGTGTCAGGTGTGGGGTATTCAAACTGTCCATTATGGTGTAGTGTTCGGACTGAAGTGAGTTCAGACCACGGCAGTTCGCACCACCAATGGTCTTCTACCAGTGAAGAACAACTCTTGTGATTTGTGGATCACAATTTGGTTGGTTTACTTTTTTTTTTATGTCCACCAGTGTCATGTTTGTTTTGGGAATTTGGCTGTTTTTTGGCGGTCTGAGCTGTCTGCCTCTTAATATGGCAGTTGGATGACCTTCAACATTTTGGTCTTTTGGCAGCCGCAACTGCAGCAGTCGTACCGTCTGATCACCAAACTCATGATGAGGCCCTATGTCTCGAAACACGTGTTGGCTGTCTTTTTACCAGATTGGATGTAGGTGTATCTCGCTGTGGTATTACAAGATTGGAAAGTCTGCTACTTGTCAAGTGACTTCATTAAATAAAATAATTCCATTGTCAAATATGGACTATCTGTGATGGACTTCTTTTCAGATGAACATTTGTGTGTGTGTGTGTATGTATATATATATATATATATATATATATATATATATATATATATATATATATATATATATATATGTATATATGTAAATATATATCTATATATATATATATATATATATATATATATATATATATATATATATATATATACTTATATATATGTGTGCTGGTGGGTGGGTGTAACTCCTCCATAAGTCTGGACATCGTAGGGGGGAGCGCATCAGCTGGAGGAACAATCCAGCCCAGAATTGCAAACGAAGAGAAAATGGAAGCCCTCACACAAGGGCAGGTGAAAAGAATGTGTTTGTTCACCACACCAGATGTATTTTTGGCCTCGCCAGGGCTTGTTTTTAGTATTCTTTAAAAAAAGCAAAGGTTAAAGTAATGTTTTGAAATGGTGAAGTTTTCAGTGACAACATTTACGTTTTGAAGTAAAAAAAACAAAAAATTCACAAGTTATAATTAAATTAGCAAAGCTAACTATAGCTTGTGTCCCGGTCATGCACTGCTTACTACCTCACATATAACATCACTAATGACATATTCTATGACATCATTGATGACATACCTAATGACATCATTGATGACATCACCGACAACATCACTGAAGCTTCTCTATTGGCATTTCTCTATTGGCTTCATATTTTTAAAGGGGAGGGGGCCAAGTGGCCCCCTCCCCAACCTTATTAAGCCCCGGAAAACCCATCCTCAGGGCTTTTTTTTTATGAATGGGGAGGGGGATGCCGGTTGTCTCTCTTCCTGAGCCATATTAGGCCCTGGATACCCTATAGCCTATTTGTTTTTTTATTCCCTGGGCCTTGTTAGTCTCAGAAGACCAATCACACAGGGCGGTACACATAAATTAATAGGGGAGGGAGACTACATGGCCCCCTCACCAAGCTTCTTTAGGCCCTGAGGACCTAATCCCCAGGGCTGTACCTATAATCTAAAAGGGCAGGGGGGCACGCAGCCCCCTCTTTAAACATTTTTATGCCCTGGAGACACCAGCCGCTGGGGCATGTATCATTAAAGGTGGGCGACCTGGTGCCCACCAGGGCACCCACCATACAGCCGGCTTCCCGCATGCAGCTGGAGCGGCATTGCTCCCGCCAGAGGTGAGCAGCTACTAATGCTGCTCCCTCTGGGTGGGGGCACTATTTGATCTTTTTCTTTACCCACATCAGTGGGGGTAGGGAAACTGACCTCAAGTCTGCTCTTAGCGGGCAGGAGCATTTTTAAAGCTCCCCAATGCGTGTTGTTGATGTGGTGTTTTCTCCCACTTTGTGGGAGATTAAAAAGTGATCTAACCAAGTGGGAGCAAACAGAGGTTTCCCAGGCCATGCAGGTGCGGGCAGGTTAAACACTAAGGGGGTCATTCCGACCCCGGCGGGCGGCGGGCGCCGCCCGCTGGGCGGAGACCGCCAGAAGACCGCACCGCGGTCAAATGACAGCAGCGGTCATTCTGACTTTCCTGCTGGGCGGGCGGGTGACCGCCAAAAGGCCGCCCGCCCAGCGGGAAAGCCCCAGCAACGATGAAGCCGGCTCCGAATGGAGCCGGCGTAGTTGCTGGTGTGCGACGGGTGCAGTGGCACCCGTCGCGATTTTCAGTGTCTGCTAGGCAGACACTGAAAATCATTATGGGCCCTGTTAGGGGGCCCCTGCACTGCCCATGCCTGTGGCATGGGCAGTGCAGGGACCCCACGGGGCCCCACGACACCCGTTCCCGCCATCCTGTTCCTGACGGTTTTTACCGCCAGGACCAGGATGGCGGGAAGGGGGTCAGAATCCCCATGGTGGTGCTGCGACTAGCGCCGCCATGGAGGATTCTTTGGTGCAGGGGTAAACCGGCGGGAAACCGCCGGTTGCCCTTTTCTGACCGCGGCTTTACCGCCGCGGTCAGAATTGCCCATGAAGCACCGCCAGCCTGTTGGCGGTGCTTCCGCGGCACTCTGCCCTGGCGGTTTTCAACCGCCAGGGTCAGAATGACCGCCTATGTCCTGGGGGGCTACCCAGGCCATAGCTAGTGAGTCAGCCCAGGGAGATGGGATCTCCAGGGACATTAATAACTCTGGGCGGGGTCTGTGCGGCCCCCTTCCTGTTTACATTGTTTAGTGGTCCCTGGGCCTTTAGAGACTTAGTGAGGGGGGCCATGTGGCCACTCTTCTTTTTAACAAATTTCAGCCCTAGGAGTGGTCTCCCCGGGGCCTTTAGAGGCTTGGGGAGAGGTGCCATGCAGCCCCCTTCCCTTTATTAAAGAAATCGGCCCTGAGGGATGGGATACTCAGGGTCTTTTGAGGCTTGGGTAGGGAGCACCACACATCCTCCTCCCCTTATTTTGATAATTTCAGCCCAAGGGTGTGCTCCTCAGGGCCTATAACACAGTTCACCTGTTGTTTTGCTTCATTAAAATTCCACCGAAGTCCCACAGGTTTGCAGCATTTTTTGTCAATTTTCTTTAATTTTTGGCCCTAGGGAGGTTCCCTTTGTGCCTCTCCTCTGCCCCCATTGGGTCCTAGTGTGTCATGGTATCCCTATTCAGCCCCCTTTTTAAAAAAAAAATTAACATCAGGACGGGAGACTAATGGCATAATTACAAGTTTGGTGGTCCCACCGCAGCACTGCCAAACTCACGGTGAGGATTCCACCACCATAGTGGTGGAGTCCCCCCTGGCCTATTCCAATGTTCCCACCACTCTGACCGACATAAACATTGCAATAGAGCATTCCTGCAAGTCAGACTGGCAGGAACAGTGCTACGAGATAGCACTTGGCTCTCCTAAAAGAGTTGAGTGCAGAACAGAGGGGGGCGACCATCACCCTTGATTTGCAAAGCAGACCGCACGCATTCCAACATTGTTGGGTGGGGGGCATGGGCAGTGCAGGGACCCATCAACGGCCCCAAACACACCCTTACCACCAGCCTTTCCATGTTGGTTAAACCACCATGGAAAGGCTTCCATGATGGCTCTGATTACAGCTTTGACTGCCGTAATGCCAGTGGGAACTATGTTCCCGGCGGGGACAGCGGTCTCCTAGTGGGCCCACCCGCCAGGGTTGTTATTGGGTGGTCTGACCATCAACATGAATGTAGTGGTCCTCGGACTGACACACTCGTAATGAGGTCCTCAGTTCCTGAGTACCACCTTTTCCAATAGTTTTATGAAGATTCATCAAATGGTACCAATGTTATTGGCAACACAAAAAATGCTTTTCCTAGGGAACAGCTGACCTAACCTTAACTACCTAGTTGCAACCCCCATTAGGTAATATATATAAAAATACATTAAAAGTTCCTACTCAAAAAGTAGATGTCTACCTAGTGTACAGGTCACATCTAAATAATTCATATCTATAAAAAATACAGCCCTTATCTCCAATCTAAAATTGCATATTTCATGAGTATTGGGATAAGTAGTGTTTTAAATGCCGATAAAAACCATAAACAATCTAATAAAATATGAGACATTACATTTTACATTCAACTCACATGTGCAATTACTATAACGGTCTAAAAATATCCTCTTAGCACCAGAACAAGCAAGAAATGTATTCACGCCAGCTCTGAATTAGAAAAAAGTGGTAATCTTATTGCTTTATTTGGTATGGCATGTATATACGGGAACGAGTCACTATTTTGCCAGATTGTTTCAGAAGTGAATTGATATTTTGCTATTCAGATATCTTGTGTCCTTTTTTCTGGCCTGCATTTTAATTAATTCCTGGAGCTCAGCTTTGGAAATCCTCACTTGTAAATTAGCGCTCACAGTTATGGATGACCTTTTGCATCTCTTACTAAGCATTTGTCTGACCGATTAAGCACAGCTTAGGTTACTATACTGTATATAAAATGTGCCCAATATGAGTACAGAATATATCACCTCTGCATAAGCTAGGTATCTCCAAGCAGTGAGATTTATTTCCATCTATATGGCTTGGATCATTGTAGAGGCTGGTAAAGAGAGGATTTTTTTTTAAACATCTGTTCTCTTCTTGAAGATCCCACTCAAGTGTACAAATTACACAAAATAATTCAACCCTATTTTGATATTGGGTGTTCATCATCACAAAAAGTACGCTGATGTAACCGGTCTTAAAGATGACCCTCCATATTCTTTACTATACTTCTTACGCCCACTTATGATGAGAATGCTCTTGCATGTAGGGAGCCAACGTGATCTTTCCATTGCAATTTCTTTCCAAACCATATCCCTAGATAGTTACAGCTATGGACATCCTGTATTCTGATTACCTAGATGCCATTCATACTTGGATTTCCTTTACCAAATGGGAGCATTTTGATTTTATCCATGTTTCTCGTAAATTTTTTCTTTGTACAATATTTGAAAAGCACATCCAATTTCCTCTGAAGACTAGTCTCAGTTAAGTCTATAATAACAAGATCATCTGCGTAACAGAGACATGTAACATGAGAACCTAACATTTTAGGACTAGAGCTGTTTGTGGATGCTAAAACTTTGGGTAGGGCAGTTAAAATACTGAAAATAAAGCAGGAAGCAACATACATCCTTTCCCCAATCCATTAATATTTGGTATTTTATGTGACAATGGGCCAGATGTATGAAAAAAGCCTTTTGCGATTCAGAAATAGCAATTTTTAAAGAAATCGCTATTTCTGATTCGCAAAATGCAATGTATCATATTTGCGATTCGGTAATAGCGATTTCTTAAAAATCGCAAATGCTAATACCGAATCGCAAATTGTGATACAGCCCCCATTCGCACCTATGGGCCTGTCGGCCCAGATGTGTGAATTTTTTGCATTTCCCAAATTGCGAATTCCTAATTGGAATTCGCAATTTGGGAAATGCAAACTCCAGGGTGCTGGGGGCCTAAGACCCCCTCTGCTGCACCCAAAACAATTTTGGAAGACATGTAAGGTGCACACATGCCAAAAGGGCATGTGTGCGTTACATGTCAATTTTTAAATTTGCACATAGCGATTCCTTAATGCCCAATTCGCATTAAGGAATTGCTTCATACATGTGCTTAAGGAATTGCAAAATAAGGATTCCTTATTTGCGATGCCGCATTTAGAGAATTGCAAATTGCGATTCTCTAAATGGGGTAGTAATTTTGAGGAATCGCTATTTTAGCGATTCCTTTAAATTACGTTCAGAATGCCTTTCATACGTTCTGAAAGGCCTTTTTGCATTCACAAACGGGCATTCGCACCGTTTGCGAATGCAAAAAGGCTTCATACATCTGGCCCAATGTTTCTTCAGAATTTACTTTTAATTGAGCCCAGTTATCTCTAAGGAAGGGCAGAATGTTTCATTCTGCGTGTGGGATTGGCGGAATTCAGCAACTCTGCTTTACTGTTGTAACACTGTTGTAACATGGAGTTCCGGCCAAATTCTGCCAATCCTGCGAGGCTCCAAAAATGCAAGCAGAACCAAGAATTGGCATCCCTAGTGCCATTTGTAGATTTTCTACCCAAGCAGCAGAAAAATCAACTGGAATGGCCGCATGCTCGTGCACGCACATAGGCCCATATTTATACTCTGTTTGCGCAGGATTTGCGACATTTTTTGGATGCACATAGGCCCATATTTATACTTTGGCGCTAAATCCGTCTAGAGCCAAAGTTATGGAGTTTGAGTCATTTTTTGTACGTGAAAACCTACCTTGCGCTGATGACATGCTAGATAGGCGTTCCCGTGCAAAAAATGACTCTAAGGCATGTGTGCCTTATTTTTCCTCTGGCGTCAAAATGACACGCAGGAGGAGTCGGGCCTTAAAACATGGCGCCCAGACAGATTTGCGCAGGTTTTTAACACCTGGGTCAGTGCAGGCGTTAAGGGACCTGTGGGATCATTTCCATGGTGGGAGACCATGGAAGCAGTCCATAGGTGCCCTTCCCTCCACCCAGGGACACCCTCTGGCACCCTCGCCCACCCCTGGAGGACACCCGTAGATTGGGGACCCATCCATGGTGAGTGCAGGTAAGTGTAGGTAAGTATATATATATTTTTTAAAGTGACATAAGGGGGCCTAACTTGGGCCCCCTTACATGCCATTGGGCAGGGAGACATGACTCCTGTCTTTGCTAAGACAGGAGTCATTTCCATCGGGGTTGTGCATCAAAAAATGGCACTAGTCAGGTTAGAGCCAATATTATTGACTCTAACCTGACTTGCACTACTCTTTGGCGCACAACCCCCAGTCTTCCCTTCGCCTCCGCTGCCTGGCTACCGTCATTCATTGTGACACTAACCAGACTGCAGCACCGGCTAATGTCATTCCATAAATAAGGTACCTGGCTGGCGCGTTGGAATGGCGTTAAACTTTTTTACGCAAATCTGCCCTAGCGCTGATTTGCGTCAAAAGTATAAAAAAGGCCATAGTGCTTTTTGCACTGATTTTTCAGCACTGCTCATACTACCGCCACTAAATTGCAGTGTGGGCAGCTCAACAAGCAAATTTCTACCCATTGGTGGAACTCTGCAGAATCTTGTGGAGTTTGTAACTCAGCTGAACTTGCAGACTGCAGTTCTGCGAGTTTCTCCCACCACTAGTTATTTCTAGGTAATTCCTGTACTATTAAGAGGAAACCATTGGGTATCCCATGGTGTACTAGGAATTACCGTAACTGTTCTCAATCAACTGAATCAGATGTCCAATGACAAACCACAAAGCAACAAAATGAATTTCCAGGTTATTCAGTAGACTTTCGTACTAGGTATCACAAGGTAAAGCAGTAGTCAAATGTCCAATGGCCCTCCTTAAATCCACCTTGTTCAATGGGGATTACGCTTTTGGTGTCTGTCTACTCTTCCAGTAGCCTCAAGACAATTTCTGAAAATAACATTTCTTCAATGTCTAATAAATTTGTCTGCATAACGTTTTGGGCGGCTGTCACCTCAGGTTTCTTAAAAAAAAGTTTTTATATTTGGCCCCTTCCAGCTTTCAGGAAATCTTCCTGCATTTAATATTTTTTGAAATACTGGTTGAATTAGCCTAGTCAACCATCCCGTATTTGTTTTGATTCTAATTGCTGGTAAATTGTCAGTATATCAATTAGAATAAACTTCCTCCAGGAATGAAACCCACGGTTCTTCCCCAACCAAACAGCTCAGCTTCCCCAACTCCTTGCCCAACCCCTGTTGGACAAAGTTGCAACATTTTGTTAACATTTCTAGAGGGAATTACATCAAGCATGGTATTCCAATATTTATCATGAATATCATGTTTCCTTTGAAAAATACACTGTTATAGTTACTTCTTGCAGCGCAGAGTTGAGCGCTTGTCCAGACTATACACCCCTCTCATTTCTTTATCCTACATTTTAAGCGTCTACATTCGTTATCAAACTATATACTTTTCTTTCATTTTTCATGCTTTTTTTTTCCTTTTTCACTTTGTTCATTAGTTTAGTTCGAACTTTACACATGAGACCACCTGCTTAATTGTTTCATTGTGCCAAGTTATACATTCTACTGGTACTGCTTCTTCTTGTACTATATTTTGTTGATGCAGGAAATTCCTTAATGAAGATAGAACCTTTTATTTTATGATTATCCCCTCTATTGACCACTAATTTTAGGGGACAATGATCACTCACTTCCATTTGCAGGACTTCAAAGTGTTCTACCTAGTTAAAAAAAACAAGGGCCAGATTTATATTTTTTGCCGCAAAACTGCGCAAACGCAGTTTTGCATCAAAAAGTTTAGTGCTGGCTAGAGCCATTTTTTAATGACACCGTTATATTTATACTATGACGCTGGGTAGCCCTCAAAACAGGTTAGAGGCAAAATTTCTAATGTTAAGCATTGCACCTTGTCATAAGGCAAAATTAAGTAAACACCGGAAAAATGACGTAAACATGTAGCAAAATGGAAATGCACCATTTTAACCCATATTAGTGTCAAATACAGATGCTAAAGGAGAAAACAGTGCAAAGGAAAGGCAAAATGGAGCTAGAAAGCCAGGAGAGACCCCAGGGTGACCCCAATCAACCAGGAACCAGCCAAGAGGACACTGACAAGACCCAGGGGAGGGAGAAGAAAAAGAGAAAGTGTTGTTTCAGTGCGAAGGAGCATGAAATACTGGTGAGAGAGGTGACGGATCATCAACATCAACTGTTCGTCACCTCCAAATTGCCAATTGGCAGGAGAGAGGCAATCGGGCAGCAGATAGTAGACAAGATTAACAGTGTGGCAGAGGTGAGGAGAACCGTAACTGAGTGGAAGAAAGGAAAAAATGACAAGGAACAAGGAGGCAGCACTGCAAACTGGAGGTGGTAGTCCAGCACCATAAGAGGACCTGGACGAGATGGAGGAGATGGTTGCAGCAGTCATCCCGGAGGAACTGGTCACTGGAATCGCAGGGCAGGACAGCGCATAGTACCAGGAAACACCACAAATAAAGGGTAAGTTGCATGGGGAAAGTAATGCTAAATTGTCAAGTGCAAGAAGGGGGAGGAACATAGGACACACAATACATGTCAAAGGAGTGCAGAGAGACACATTGCACAGGAAGCACCATGCTGATGTAAGCTACACATATACCTACGCCTTGGTAGTGCCATGCACCACAACGCAAACACAGCCTGGACATATGTCAATCACCAGGGCTAAACACCTACGTCTACATATGCAGCACATGGGATGGATGACATGAGTAATGACTGTGCCTCTGGTTGTGTCATCACAACATCCCTCGCATATAGTCAAATTAACCCTACCAACATGACCAAGACATCAGAGACTAGGTAGTCAGTCAATACCATTCCTGGGGTTATGTCATGGTGGTGTCACTTGTAGTAACACCTTGCAACTGCCTTGCCTCATTGCCCAAACACATGTGTGCTGCATCTCACAGCAGACAAGTCATTGCAACTGTCCCAACAATACCCAGACATATGCCGGTAGCACCACCCACCACCCACCCATTAACAACACATCCACATAAGGCAGCCACCACTCCATCATCCAGTGAGGATGCCCCCTGGGTGCATGGAAAAACAATCTGATCAGGCGGTGGGGGAATAGAAGGGTGGTCCTGTATCACTAGAAACATACCACTACCCAGAGCAACTAAACTGGTGTAGTGTGGAACCACACATCTTGATGCTGATCAGTAATGTGCCACTACAGAAAATATGTACCACAGATAGCAAACTGTAGGTTACAAAAGATACAGGCTGAACCCACACTGCTCACTTTTGTAGCATAGAGTTCAGATGTAGGCTGTTGTCAGATGTGCCACAGTCCCCAACATTTCTACACAGGATCCCAACACTGACAGCTGAATTACCACACCTACCTGTCCAATACAAAGTTAACATAGTCACCTTGAGTGGTGGGTACACTGGATGGCAGATGCATGGACAAGTAGATTTGGTGTGGCTGCCAATGTGACAGCTCAGTTGTCAATAGGTGATGCACAGGTCAAGAGAGGTATTCGGAGGCAGGACAGAATCCCTAGGCCAAAAAACAGTTTGCACTGTGCACTCCTGGGAAGACACTATCATTGTGACGGGCTGGCCGGAACCTGCCCGCACACAAGCCTGACTTGTGCTGCAGCTGCCTGTGGTGTGCAGGAACACCACGGGGCAGCCACCAATGAGAAGCGAGATTCTGGCTTGATGCGGGAAGGAGGAGGGTCAACAAGGTTGGTGTCGGCAGAGCCAGAGAGAGAGGAGAACGACGAGGAGCGGGACGGAGACGAGGAGGGACGAGATGGCGGAATCACGGAACGAGAGGAAGACGAGGATGTTACACAAGGCCAGAGGAACGTGGAGATTGGAGAGGAGGACGTAGCGGCAGACGGAGGTCTGAGTACCACGGCAACCCTGGGAGGCGGAGCGCAAAATCCTGCCACGCTTCTGGAGAAGCGTGGCATAACCAGGTGTGTGGGGACACCGGATTGAGGGAAGGGAGGACGGGAGGAGTGACTACTGAGAAACAAGGGGGTTGTGGGCGGAGGGTGGAGAAAGAAAGAGAAAACGAGGGACGAGCACTGGGGTAATCAATGTCTGTTAGCACTGGAGGGGAGGGAAAGAGGGGCCTTTGCAGGAAAAAGCACCTAAAGCCACACAAGTCATAAACAAAGGAGAGCATATACTGACAGTCAACAGGGCCCAGAAGCACGGGAACAGGAAGGAAGAGAAAGGCAGGAGAAGAACAAGGAAAGCCACTGGCAGGAAGGGAAACAAAGGAGGAGCTCAACAGACCAGGAAAGCACAGAACGTAAGAAAAGACAGAGACAAAGAAAGAAAGAAAAGTATCAAGAAGAGTGAAAGCAAGAAACAGGTAGATAAGGAGAAAACCCCAACGAGTGAAACAAATCACTTACTGATATTGTTCTTCTTCTCTCCACATATGCTTCCCAGGAGACCTAAGAGACGGAGAGAACCAAGGAGGAGCATAAGAACCAGGAACCTGAGTAACAACATCAGAGAAAAGAGGAAAAACCCCACAGACAATACCAATTCATACTCAATAAACATCACTTACCTGTTTGACGACCGAATCCCGTGTTGTTATTTGCCCTTGGTTCGCCACAATCATATAACACAAAATGTATAGGAGTACGCAAAAATGTTTATTAAGTATTAAACTGAAGTAAAAAAAAAAAAAAACTACCCTACGCTAAACTGACCTATTCTGACTATACACTAACAACTAAAGCTAACTACCCTGTGCTAAACTTAACTAACACATTTAACACCACACTCTAATCATCGCCCCCCCAGCACCCTCAAGTTACAGGACACGTGCAGGACAACAAATACTGATACTACAAATATACTAACTAAATCTAAACAAATATTTATATTTGTATTTTTGAATTTTTTCTTTTTTTTAAACACATAGATACCCCAACATGACCCACCCACCTATTAACACGTTGTTGGACTTTTTTCCTTATGCAGTGTCATCCCCAGTCTTTTTGCCTCCTTCCTCCTGGTTTTTCTGACCTCTCGCTGTTGGCTCTAGGACTCTGAGCACTTTATCACTGCTGACCAGTGCTAAAGTGCAGGTGCTCTCCCATCTAAAGTTGGTATGATTGGCTTATACCCAATTGGCATATTTAATTTACCTGTAAGTCCCTTGTCCAGTGGTATCTCTATACCAGGGCCTGTAAATTAGATACTACTAGTGGGCCTGCAGCGTTGCTTGCGCCACCCACTGAAGTAGACTTTCAAACCTGTCTCAGACCTGCTAGCGTGGGGCCTGTGTGCGCAGTTTTCTGCCACAGGGACCTGGCATCTAAATTTACTTGCCAGGCCCAGAACGCCCCTTTTACCACATGTAAGTCACCCCTAAGGTACACCCTAGCTAGCCCTATGGGCAAGGTGCCATGCATGTAGAAGGCAGGACATGTGTCAGGTTGCGTGGCCTGTCCTGGCAGTGACAAACAGCCTAACTTGGTGTCTCACTGCTGTGAGTGCTGCCTTCTCATAGGATTGCATTAGAAATGCCCTGCCTTATGAGTAAGGGGTATTATCTGATTTATGAGGGGTAGCATAGGCATGTTTGGTATGGTTGTGATGGTGATAAAAAATGCTGCTTACTGGTGTAGGCATATTTTTCATTACAATCACAGAAATGCCAATTCTAGAAAGTGCACATTTATCTGTGCTTATGAATCTGGGCCCGTATTTATACTCCGTTTGCGCCGAATTAGCGTCGTTTTTTTCGACGCAAATTCGGCGCAAAACTAACGCCATATTTATACTTTGGCGTTAGACGCGTCTAGCGCCAAAGTATGAAGAAAGAGCGTCATTTTTTAGCGTGAACGCCTTCCTTGCGTTAATGAGATGCAAGGAAGGCGTTCCCGTCTAAAAAAATGACGGCGACGCAAATGCGTCGTATTTATACTCCCGGGCAAAAATCACGCCCGGGAGGTGGCGGGTCAAAAAAAACCGCATTTGCGCCTGAATTTAACGCCTGGGTCAGGGTAGGCGTTAAGGGACATGTGGGCTCAGAATGAGCCCACAGGTGCCCTCCCCTGCCCCCAGGGACCCCCCCTGCCACCCCTGCCCACCCCAGGAGGACACCCAAGGATGGAGGGACCCATCCCAGTGAAGTACAGGTAAGTTCAGGTAAGTATATTTTTTTTAATATTTTTATTTTTTTTGTGGCATAGGGGGGCCTTATTTGTGCCCCCCTACATGCCACTATGCCCAATGACCATGCCCAGGGGACACAAGTCCCCTGGGCATGGCCATTGGGCAAGGGGGCATGACTCCTGTCTTTACTAAGACAGGAGTCATGAAATGGCGTCTGGGCATCGAAAAAATGGCGCAAATCGGGTTAAGGCGATTTTTTAGCGTCAACCTGACTTGCGCCATTTTAAGACGCCCTAACGTCATTTTTTCCCAACGCCGGAGCTGCCTGGTCTACGTGGTTTTTTTCCACGCACACCAGGCAGCGCCGGTCTGATTGCGACGTCTAACGCCATTCCATAAATACGGCGCCCGCATGGCGCTTCAGAATGGCGTTAGACGGCGCAATTTTTTTTTACGCTAAACTGCGTTAGCGCAGTTTAGCGTCAAAAAGTATAAATATGGGCCCTGGTGTTTTGCAGCTTGACTCCAATCCACGTCTGGGCAGAGTGACAGTTGGTACATACTTTTCAGGCATCCTGTACACAGGGAGGGTGGAGGTGTCACAGAGGTGCATCTGCATACTGAATAGTCTTCTTGGGCTGAGAGAAGGGAGAGGCGGGGCACACCTACATTTGTAAAGGCTGTGCCCTGGCCTCACACAATAGGGTTGTCATCCCCCCACTGATGTTTGGAGCCTGTGCTGAAGGAGAGAGGGGACACTCCGAGAACCAGTTGTAACTGGCTGGAACCTCCTCTCCCTGCCATTGCAAAACATTGTAAGGACTGAGTATAAGTATAGGGGAATTTTCCCCACAATTTGGAGACTCCTTGAAACATCTTGGAACTGGACACAGAAATGCTTCTGGAAGGACTCCCCAGGAACCCCCGTGGACTGCTGCTGTGCTAACCTGTGACCTGTGGGTCCCTAGGAGGAACTGCCACTGACTGCATCCCTGTGTGCTGGCCTGTTGTGGGGCCCTGCTGCCCTGTGCTCCTTTGTGTCCCCCAGGGGCTGGGTATTGACACCCCTGCCCCATCCTTTGGCTCTTTTGCGTGAGGATAGCGCTGTGCTTCAGAGCTCCTGTTTGAGAGCAGTGGTTCCTGGAGAACGTCTAACTTTCCCTCCTAAACGCTGTGGAAGCACTTGTACATCAGGCAGTAGGGCCTTGTGCGCTCTTTTCCTAAAAAGAACTTAGCTCGGAGCGCCTTTAAAGCACTCTAGCTATCCTCGCTGGAAACTCACTGGGGCGGCCCAGGTGGATCAAGTAAATTCAGCACGCACGGAGCGCACTCTCTGGCTAGTGCCTCAGGGGAACCGGAACATGTGAGAACATACCCCGGGGGCACAGGCCAGCCTACAGACTTTGCTGATTGATGTATGTTACCTGCCTGTCTGATGATGCTTTTACATATGGGTGCAAATGTTCCTTTTATGGACATGACTTGCTAATATGTTTTTCTAACTTGCCATATGTTTCCTAATGTTCCAAAGATGGGCATTTTATGATATTCTTATGGCAAGTGCTTTGGTGTAATAATGTGTTTCCTGACTACTGCTTATGTTGCAGAATACTGAGTAATCTGTGTGTTATGTGTGACTACTGCTAGTTTGCAGAGTAACTAATGTGTAACGTTCTGACAACTGCTAAGGTAGCAGGATAGTACTGATATGTGATGTTTGGTCTGATAATTGCGTTATGTACAATACAGTATATTTTCATATAATCTGGTGTTGTGTTTCTTTGTGGTGGGAATATTGCACCACGTGTGTTGTGTGTGTTGTGCAAACTCTTTACACATTGCCTCTGGGATAGGCCTGACTGCTTGTGCCAAGCTACCAAGGGGGTGAGCAGGGGTTATCTTGGACGTGTAACTCCCTTGCTCTGACTAGAGTGGGTAGGTTCTGCCTGGCTGAGGTTCTGCCTGGCCAACCATAAACCCCATTTCTAACACACGTAATAAGTAAAAACCCACCCCCAAATCCACTTAACCTAACTAAACTACATACCTACACTAACCTAACACTATTCCCCTAAAACCCACAATAAAACATAACTTAAAAGCAGAAGGCTGGGGACAAAACTTAGAGGTGGCAGTTTAGATATCACTCAGAGTTTAGTCTTTTTCATTTTTTTTATGTACTTCAACTTCTTGGTGTTGGCAGCAACATCCTTCTCCAAACTGTCCAAACATGTCAGGACAAGGGAAACGTCCCTCTTCAGATCCTGCAACAATTGCATGTTGTTGGACTTTTTTGCTTATGCAGGGTCATCCCCAATCTTTTTGCCTCCTGCCTCCTATTTTTTCTGACATGTTGCTGTTGGCTTTTGAACTCTGAGCACTTTACCACTGCTAACCAGTGTTAAAGTGCATATGCTCTCTGTGTAAATTGTAATGTAATTGGCTTACCCATGATTGGCATATTTGGTTTACTAGTAAGACCCTAGTAAAGTGCACTAGAGGTGCCAGGGCCTGTAAATCAAATGCTACTAGTGGGCCTGCAGCACTGGTTGTGCCATCCACATGAGTAGCTCTGTAATCATGTCGAAGACCTGCCACTGAAGTGTCTGTGTGTTCATTTTTAACTGTAAATTTGTCTTGGCAAGTGCACCCACTTGCCAGGCCTAAACCTTCCCTTTTTTTACATGTAATACACCCCTAAGGTAGGCCCTAGGTAGCCCGAAGGGAGGGGTGCAGTGTATGGTTAAGGTAGGACATATAGTAATGTGTATTATAAGTCCTGACAGTAAAATATTGCTAAATTCGTTTTTCACTTTTGCAAGACCTGTCCCTCTCATAGGTTAACATGGGGGCTACCTTTAAATCTGATTAAAGTGTAGATTCCCTTTGGGAGCGAATGGACATGTTGAGTTTGGGGTCTCTGGGCTCACAATTTAAAAATACATATTTTAGTAAAGTTGATTTTAAGATTGTGTGTTTGAAAATGCCACTTTTAGAAAGTGAGCATTTTCTTGCTTACATACCATTTCTGGGACTCTGCCTGTTTGTGGATTCCCTGTCTGGGTCAGTTTGACAGTTGGGCTGGTTGCACCTCACACTACACATTGACACAAAGGGAGCTGGGGTGTAGTCTGCATTTCCTGATGAGCCATCTGTGCTAGGAGGGAGGGGAGGAGTGGTCACTTACACCTGAAAGGGCTGTGCCTGTCCTCACACAATACCGTCTCTGACCCCTTGGTGAGTGTCTGGGGCCTGGCCTGGGAAAGGCAGGATTTCACATTCAAAAGAGACTTTACTTTGAAGTAGGCCTACTTCAAAGGAGAAATTGGGTAGAAGAAGGGCACCCAAAACCACAGACTTTAGAACACTTCTGGAAACAAGAGGAACCTCTGCCTGGAGAAGAGCTGAAGAGCAGAGGAGAAGTGCTGCCCTGCCTATGACTGTGCTTTGTGGAGCTATCCTGCAGTTGCTGCTTCTGCCAGAGAAAGAGGGCAAAGACTGGAATTTGTGTGCCTTCCATCTTGTGAAGAAATCTCCAAGGGTTTGATTTAGAGCTTGCCTCCTATTGTTTGAAGTCTCAGGGACAGCAAAGACTTCTCTCTGCCAGCACCTGGATTCTCTGGAGAGACTCCTGCTCTGACAAGTGGTGCCCTATCCAGTCCCTGGGCCCTTGAAAGAAAAGCTGGTGGAAATCCAAGGAAATCGACTTTGGACGACTTCGGACCGACGCCACTGCTGAATCCGGTGACGCCTCCTGCAACCGACTCCGTGATCTTCACTGGAACACGATGACCTTCGCAGGCCCGATGCCGCTGCAGCCCTGCTGAAGTCCGCGACTCCATGGAAGTTGCCGCACCACGTCGTGACCGACGCCACTCGAAGTGCGCAGATTCGACATTTTGCACAGACACCGCGATCCCCGACTTCGCGCATCCACTTGTTTTCACTGTTTACCAAAGGTACTGTACTTGGGGGTCTACATGACTCCGTGTCCGGTGTTGCTGGTGTCGGCTTGTTGGGAACGACTCCGTCACAACGCCGTGTTAACACCTCATCGAAGCATTTAGGGCCTCATTCTAAGTTTGGCTGGTGGCGGGCGCCGCCAGCCAAACGGGAACCGCCAAATGGCTGCTCCGCGGTCAGAAGACCGCGGATGCCATTCTGGCTTTCCCGCTGGGCTGGCGGGCGACCGCCAAAAGGGCGGCCGCCGGCCCAGCGGGAAAGACCCTGCAACAAGGAAGCCGGCTCCGAATGGAGCCGGCGGAGTTGCAGGGGTGCGACGGGTGCAGTGGCACCCGTCGCGATTTTCACTGTCTGCAAAGCAGACAGTGAAAATCTTTATGGGGCCCTGTTAGGGGGCCCCTGCACTGCCCATGCCAGTGGCATGGGCAGCGCAGGGGCCCCCAGGGGCCCCACGACACCCGTGCCCGCCATCCTGTTTCTGGGGGTGAAAACCGCCAGAAACAGGCTGGCGGGAAGGGGGTCGGAATACCCATGGCGGCGCTGCAAGCAGCGCCGCCATGGAGGATTCCCTGGGCCAGGGGAAAACCGGCGGGAAACCGCTGGTTCCCCTTTTCTGACCGCGGCTTTACCGCAGCGGTCAGAATGGCCCTGGAAGCACCGCCAGCCTGTTGGCGGTGCTTCCGTTGCCCTCCACCCTGGCGGTCATAGACCGCCAGGGTTGGAATGAGGGCATTAGTGTTTCTAAGCGTTATTTTTTTGTTCAATCTTTGAAAATTCACAACTTGACTTGTGTATGTCGGATTTTTGTTGTTTTGGTCTTGTTTTGTTTAGATACATATTTCCTATTGTTCTGAACTGGTGTTGTGTCATTTTGTAGTGTTTTCATTAAGTTACTGTGTGTGTTGGTACAAATACTTTACACCTAGCACTCTGAAGTTAAGCCTACTGATCTGCCAAGCTACCAAGGGGGTAAGCAGGGGTTAGCTGAGGGTGATTCTCTTTTACCCTGACTAGAGTGAGGGTCCTTGCTTGAACAGGGGTTAACCTGACTGTCAACCAAAGACCCCATTTCTAACACATGTCAATTGCAGCAGGTGGTGTGGGCTGTTGCACTTTTGTTGTCGAAGAAGTTGCAGCTGAGGTTGTGGGAGTGGTGCCAGATGTGCCCTCTGCACTGCTGAGGAGCTATGTGCCTGGGGTGCCCTCTTTGCCACTGTTGGGATCCCTTATGGGAATGCCCACCATTCCCCCCCTGCCCCCTCAGCATGGTTAGCGGTGAGCCATGTTACGGAAGCCAGATTCCACCGCGTGGACATGGCAGTGCCTCACTGCCCTCTTTCGAAATACGCGTATCTCATCATTGTTCATGTTGGCAGCTGTGAAATGAAGACAGGCAACCATCAGTGTCAGCATTGTGTGGAGTCCCTACAGATTAGTAGCTTACACTGCTACATCTAATTAGACATGCACTCCAACTCATATTCCAGAAAAGACAACAGCCCTGAGAAATGTTACGACAATGTTGCCTTAGCATCATTTTATTGACACCTTAGCGACTCAAAACACAAAAATGAACCAAACATACGGAAGTTTGCATTGCTTTTGCATTATAAAGAATAATGCTAAGGCAGTGCAAACGTTACATAGATCAGGCCCAAACTTTCTCATCTTCTGTGTCTGTTTACAACCATACATCACCAGGAACTTGGACATGTTAATGGGAGGATGGGATGCTGTTGGTAACCATAAGGGATCAGAGCTGATAGGTACACATGCAAGCCTGTTCAATATGACTGTCATCTACACTGTGAGCATCACATCCACCTACACATTTGGTACTCAACTCCCCCTGAGCCTAAGGCGGAATGGCCGTGCAATCCATCATCTCAACTGTCCTGGTCATCCACCAAGGCATGCCCACTCATACATGGAGTCCAGGAGTGGACCACATATTAGGAGGGCTCACAACTAGGAAGCTGGTATATATAGGACCTTCACATCCACAACCATGTGTCCAGGTGTAGACACCCATCAGTACCTGACCTGCCACTACTATTCCTTACACACCCATTTCCATGCCAGCACGTTTGGCCTTGACCTGCATGCAAGCCAATTACATTCCACATAAGTGTAATATGCATCAAGTGCAAAAGACAGAGAGCCATGCTGGGGGACAATTACCAGCCCAGTCTTCCATCTTCATGACAATACAGGGATGCACCAAATTGGGTTCAATATGGAGCATCCCTGTGTTGTGAGAATAATGGATTGCGCCACTATCACTATTCTCACAGCGTTGCACTCTGTCATTCTTAGTCACATATGGCCCTACATGTGGATTGTTATCACCTTGTGTACATGATGCTGGCCATTGTGCACCATGAGCCTCACAAGATGTGACCGACCCTCTGGTGGTGCATGGGGATCCTTTGAATGGACCATAATGTCAGCATCCAGTCTACTTTGATGACTGATCATTGGACAGCTAATCACATCTGGCATTGTACCTAACGGAATAATACTCTTAGCGTCCATTTCTCGCCACTCGGCTCTACAGGACTTTATCAGGACGTACCAGGGTCCTTAGAAGTATATTACCTTTATTTATGGTCCTAACGTTTACTGCCCTCTGCTGTGCGAACAAGGCACTTTCCTCTACACCCACTCTGGATACAGCATTACTTTCTGTGCAAATCTCTCTACCCGGAACCTTCTCCATTCTACCTAAAATTTTGCCGTGAAGAAGTCGCTTTAATGACGAAACACATGTTGGTTGTGTTTGTTGGACTTGCCTTTCTACTCACAGAACTGTTCAAAATAAAAGATTTTGCCTATGAAAAAACGTGAAATCTATCCTTTCATCAAAAGATCCTTCATACTTTGAATGTATTGATGTATTCTACTTCTGTTTTTGCATATTGCGTGCTGTGGTCATATCTGTTCATTACATCAGGCATTGTATTCAACACAGGACTCACTCACACCAAACCCTGGATTGCGTCACAGGACACACATTATCAAACTTACTGGGTACATCTTGGTTCTCAAATTGTGACACTTTGATGATTGTGCAGGGGACAGGTCCACCTGTAAGACATGAATGGAAAACCATAGTTAGGCCCTCATTACAACCCTGGCGGCTAGTGAGAAAGTGGCGGTAATACCTCCAACAGTCCAGCGGTAACAAAAAGGGAATTATGACCATGGCAGAAACCGCCCACACAGACAGCCACTTTAACACACCAACCGCCATGGCAATAGCAACAAGCACTGTGGTGGTAACCGCCAACAGCTAGGAGGAAGACAAAGTACTGCCCATACTATTACAACAGGCCTATCCGCCACCTTTTCCAGGGCGGTATCAACGAAATCAAAAGCACGACGGAAACAGATCTCAGAAGGCAAAGGACTCACCTCTGGAGACTCAGGGAAGAACAACTATGCCATGGAGCCCGAGTTGCAGGTGTTCCCGAGGGTTGTCTATCTCCTTCTTCAATATGAACAACAACGCCGGCGAAGACGACCACGGCGAGGACTGCCGCCTAGCACACAAGGGAGGGAGGGAGGAAAAAGAGAGTCACATAGACACTCAACACCCCCACCCCCAACACCAGACATACAAGCAGATGCAGTAAGAAAACATATTTACCCCGTACCCCTCAGGAATAATGTAAGGACAAAAGGAATTGATTAAAGTGAGTGTAATAAGATAAAAATCTAGAAATTTTCACTTCAAAATCAAAACAGTATATATATATATATATATATATATATATATATATATATATATATATATATACATATGGAGGGACACATCCCAGTCCACAATGGGCCACATCACATAGGCCAAGGCCCCACTTGACTCCTGCAACAACACGGAGAGAACACCACAGGGGCATCAGGTCAAAAATACACAGGCACCTCAGGGGGATGGGGAACTGGGGGCACCTCAGCCGGAAGATGGTACAACGCCTCTGGTCCTGGAGGGGGCTACATGCCCACTGCTTGATCCTGGGGAGTGCAAGGCCACAGTCTCTCAAGTGGGTAGTTTGCCCACTGCTTGGTTCTGGGGAGTGCAAGGCCACAGTCTCTCAAGTGGTTGGTTTGCCCACTGCTTGGTCCTGGGGAGTGCAAGGCCACAGTCTCTCAAGTGGATGGCTTCTTCCACTGGTTCTGGAGGGGCTTTGTGCCCAGTGAGCTTAATCCTGGCAAGGAGGGGGTGAGTAGATGGCTTCTTCCACTGGTTCTGGAGGGGACATTGTACCCAGTGAGCTTCATCCGGGCAAGGATGCGGTGAGTGGGTGGCTTCTTCCACTGGTTCTGGAGGGGGCTTGGTGCCTAGTGATGCTGATCTTGGGGAGTGCAAGGTCACAGTCTCTCACCTGGGTGTCACATCCACAGGATTTTCATGGTCCAGGATGCACTACAGTCCATGGAGGCAGGACTACACACTGCCCGCTAGCAGTGACGGCTGCTCAGAGGTGGCAGTAGCGGGGCTGGTGTCGGGCCTGGCAGTTGTGGGGGGAGGCTCCTGCCCGTCCCCTGCAGCCTCGGATGGCTGCCCACTGGGCTGCTGGCGGTGCTGGCAGTGGAGGGGGGAGGCTCCTGCCCATCCTCTGCAGCCTCGGATGGCTTCCCACTGGGGCTGCTGCTGCCGGTGGCGGTGCTGGTGTCGGGAATTCCAGTGGTAGGGGGAGGCTCCAGCCTTTCCCCTTCAGCCTCGGATGGCTGAACCGCCATGGTTGGTGATGGGGGCTCAGAATCAGTCCCAGCACCAGGCCTCCTGTCCTTCCTGCCTGCAGGTGCAGGCCCCTTGCCCTTCCCAGCTGGTGGTGTCTCCTTGCTCTTGCCCTTGGCAGCTGGTGGTGCCTCCTTGCCCTTCACCTTGGCAGCTGGTGGTGCATCCTTGCTCTTTGCCCTTGGCAGCTGGTGCAGACACACTGTCAGTACTGATGGCTGGTTCCCTGGAGTCTCTCCCACCTGCAGTAGCTGCCGACACTACTGTGGCCGTGGACTGGGTGGCTGAGGTGCTCGCTTGGGTTCTGACCACCCTGGCCCGACATGAAGGACAGGGGGAGGGGTAGGGGAGAGGTCAACGGCAGAGAGGAAAAGCTTCTTAGGGACACTGGGGTGGGAAGAGGGTGAAGGTTTGGGAGCAGAGGAAGAGGGAGTGGTTGTTGGACGTGTCTGCTGTGTTTGGGTGCAGGGGATGCTGCTGTGAGGTTGATGGCTTTTGGGTGTCTGAGTGCTTGCATTTGTGTACTTTTTGGAGGAGGGTGCACAGACACAGTGGGAGAGGATACAGGGATGTGTGTGTGGATGTGGGGGTGGTGACTGCCAGTGAGGGGTGTGTGATAGTCGTGATGGCGATGGCAGTAGTGGATGAGTATGTACAGCATGCAGGTGCGAGTGGAGACGCTATTGGAAGGGTTGTGGATGAGGAGGAGGAGGGGGACACAGTGGAGGCAGTGGGTGTTGGTGTGTCTGCATCTGGATGGTGTTTGTGTGAGTGCCTGTGTGATGATGTGTGGTGCGCTTGTGTTTGCCTGATCCACTCCTGTGTGTTGTCTTGGGTGCATGCTGGTCTGAACGTGTGCTTAGGATAGGTTGGGGTTGGAGGGAATGGGACTGGGCAGAGGAAGTTGGGGCGGAGGCTAGAGACAGGGACAATGGCTGCCATCAGGGAGGAGGCCATAGTCTGGATTGATCTCTGTTGGGCCGCCACGCCAGAGTGAATGCCCTCCAGGAATGCATTTGTTTGTCGCAAATGGCCTGCCAGACCCTGGATGGCATTCACTATGGTTTACTGCCCAACAGAGATGGATCTCAGGAGGTCAATAGCCTCCTCACTCAGGGTACCAGGGTTAACTGGGGCAGGGCCTGACATGCCTGGGGCGAAGGAGATGCCCACCCTCCTGAGTGAGCGGGTACGGGAAACATGCTGAGGGGCTGCTGGGAGGGAGATGCTGGTACGAGGGTGGCGGCTGTACCTGTAGTTGGGGTGCCCACAGAGGTGGCCACCACCACCAAGGAGCTTCCATCGAAGGAGGTATCATTGTCAGAACTGTCCCCTCCAGTCTCCGCTGTGGTCCTCCCCTCGCCCTCTGTCCCACTCGTGCCCACACTGCCGGTGAATTCGGCCTCCTGGTCGATGTGGGATGCAGCTCCCTCCATCGCCGGTGCCTCTGCTCCTCCGCCAGATGATGCTAATGCACAGAAGGAAAGGGTGGCAAAACAAAAAGGGGGGAGGGAGACAAAGGATACACTTGGTCTGAGGTACTGGGTTTTTCAGAACCGGTACTCATCCGGTAACCCAGCGGTGCCAGGGTACACCCAAAGACCTCGGGTACTTTCCTGATTCAGACTACAGAAACTCAGAGTCTTCTAGGTGAAGTCAAAGATCGAATTTATTGGCTGCAACCAATTGACAGGCGTCCTAGAAGTACAACAGCACGACTTGTATGTTCTCAGGAGACTGTGTGTCAATGCAAAATCAGGTTTCCTTATATACAGTTTTTTAAGCTTCAGGCAAACATTCTTGACATTTTGGTTGGTCATTCACATGTTTTCACTACAAAGGAAAAAACAGTGTCATGATGAAACCTCATATTTCATGTCATCCAATCCATAATAAATTACCCGGCAAGGCCTAGAATTTCACATCAGATAAGTGTGGACCCCCAATAAAAACGGGCACCTCCCCCTCGTAAAGTAAGAAGAAGAAAAGAGCAGGTGCAGGTGTGAGCAAGATTAGGCAGGGTGTGTGAGCGATAATAAGGGTTTTATGGCATGGTGTGCCTTGATGCTATCTGATTCGGCCACTGGGAGAGAGACTGACCAAACAGGTTTGGCCTGAGGCAATGGTTCCAGCTTGCCCAGGTCAGAGAAAAGTCAATCAAGGTGTACGTGTCCTTGGAATCAAATCCGACTGTATTATAAGCCTATGTGAGGGCAACTTTTAAAATGGCTGTCGTGTATAAAATGGGAGCCACGAGTGCAGGACGAAAATGGCGATTTCGAGGTGAAAACGCTGCTGGAATTGAGCGAAAATGCTCATGCTTAGTGTACTAGTTATTATCGGTCTTTTGATACTAAAATCGTACTGCTGTGGCAAAGCAGATTACATGGGTCCAGAATTTTTAGAACCACAGGTCAATGGCTGCACCAACACCACAGTTGGCGTGCACAGCACCCTCACACAGGGAAAAGGCCTACGCACTATGCAATGCACAACCAGTCACAATGCTTTTCACCAGCCCAAGGACAGGAATACCTAACTCCAATAGCAGCATACCTAACACTCACAGACCCCTGCCCAGTAATGGGTGCTTACTAGCTTAGTAGGAGGTGGGGTTTAACAGCCCCTGCCCAACATGGGACCTACCCTGCAATGTCCAGACTGGCCTAGGGGCACCCACAGGCCCACATCCCCCACCCGGAGACCACCCCACCACACGTAAGTAATACATTGGGAAACTGTAGTCACCCCCTTGTGGCTGCTGTGATGCCCTCAAGCACCCATCCAGCTCCAGGTAGGCCACTGCCAGTATGCGGAACATCAGGGGGGTCAGCACCTCTTCCTCATTGGGAGGCCATGCCCAGCTAGGCCTCTGCCGTCTTCGGTGCCCAGAGTCTCAGGTCCTCCCACCGTTTGCAACAGTGGGTGCTCTGCCTGCTGTAGACACCCAGGGTCTGCACGTCCTTGGTGATGGCACGTCATATACCCTTTTTCTGATGGGTGCTGACCTGCAGGGAAATAAACATAGAAAAAGGTAGCAGCCATACCGTTTGGCCTGTTACACTCATGGCCCACCATATCCCTCACATCCCCTTATGCAGAGACATTGCCCAGCTTGCATGCAGCACACTGCCCAGGACCCTTCCACCACCCCCCCTTACACAAGGCCCACAGACACAGCACTCCATGGATTCATGCCCCATGCATCGTGCTCACAGTGTACTCACCTGTTGGACTGGAGGCCCATACAGCATTCGCTACTGGGGTAGGACCCCATCCACCAGTCTCTCCAACTCCGCAGCGGTGAAGGCAGGGGCCCTTTCCCCAGTGAATCGAGCCATGGTTAGTTCCAGACACAGGTCACAGTAGCACTTGCAGTGTAGGTTCTCTCCTGTTGAAGGTCAGGTAGCAAGTGAGAGAACAGATAGAAAATGGTGGTCATGTCCGCAGCGGTGCGTACCGTTATCGCCGGCGTACATCACCATTGGCCACTGTAACCCATAGGGCCCAATGACAACCAATGAGGAGTTGCACGGCGGTACTCGACCGCCTCCCGCAACAGCGCACAACGTCAGCGGAATTATCTCATTTCCACCTCTCCATCCACACAGGACAGGCGTTCTCCATTTTAGTGGGGGGCAGACCATGGCACCTAACTGCATCACAGTACACATAGGCACCATTTGGGCCTATTCAACAACATACTGTTTCAGTCACAGCATGCAATACAGTGTACAGTTTGGAAATGTGGAATACTGACCAGCTGCTCCCTGTTTTGCCCCCTGGACTACAACCGCTGCAGTTTTATAGGAGATGGAGACATCCCCCTGTGTATAGACCCCCGGTGGACATGGCAACAATGGAGGACAGGCACATTATCCTCACCTACAGACTTGACAGGGCCACAATCACAGAGCTGTGTGCCCAATTGGAACCTGACCTGATATCTGCTATCCGTCGCCCCACTGGGATCCCCCTTCTTGTGCAAGTCCTATCCGTGCTTCATTTCTTGGCAACTGGTTCTTTCCAAGTGACAGTGGGCTTGGCAGCAGGAATGTCACAGCAAATGTTCTCAATAGTGCTGACCAGAGTGTTGACTGCCCTGATCAAACACATGCACAGTTACATTGTTTTCCCCCAGGTTGAGGTTTTGGCTATGGTGGGAGCTGACTTCTATGCAATGGGACATATCACCAATATTATTGGGGCTATTGATGGTACACATTTTACATTTGTCCACCCCCGGAGGAATGAACAAGTGTTCAGAAATCGAAGGAGCTTTCACTTGATTAATGTGCAGATAGTGTGCCTGGCAGACCAGTACATCTCCCATGTCATTGCAAAGTATCCTGGATCTCTGCATGATGCCTTTATCCTGAGAAATAGCAGCATCCCATATGTGATGGCTCAACTCCAGAGGCATCCGGTGTGGCTAATAGGTGAGCCCATGGTTCCCACCCAGTATATATTGGTGTATGAGTATTGTGTGGGCCCTAAGGCTTAGTGTTTGGACAGCAGGTATCCCTCGATATTTGCAGGTGACTCTGGTTACCCCAACCTCTCATGGCTACTGACCCCTGTGAGGAATCCCATGACAAGGGCAGAGGAAAGTTACAATGAGGCACATGGGCGAACAAGAATAATAATCGAGAGGACATTCAGCCTACTGAAGGCCAGGTTTCGGTGCCTCCATTTAACAGGTGGTTCCCTGTGCTACTCACCCAAGAAGGTCTGCCAGATCATTGTGGCATGCTGTATGTTGCCCAACCTTGCCTTGAGACGCCAGGTGCCTTTTCTGCAGGAAGATGAGGCTGGAGATGGGCATGTGGTAGCAGTGGACCCTGTGGACAGTGACGAAGAGGAGGCAGAGGATGATGATGAGGACAACAGAACAGCAATCATTCAACAGTACTTCCAGTGACACACAGGTAGGACACTGTAACTTCACCTTCCATTGACAGTTTTGTGTTGGACATTGTATATGGCAGGCTGTTTTTCACACTACTATGGCCACTTACTGATCCTTTTAGCATCTCTATTTGTAGATATCTGTACCCCACTCTGGCTCCTGGTGTGTTGACTGCAGCCAACTGCAGGTCATACCTATGTATACATTACTGTACAGTTGAATTGCAATGTTTACAGCTTGTTAAATGAATACATAGTTCAATCAATTGACAGACTCCATACTTGTAGTTTTACCATGGTGTTTATTTAGGTGCTAATAAGTGGAGGGGGATGTGAAATGGGCTGGGTTGCTGATGGAGGAAAGTCCAGGATAGAGTCCAGTCTATGTGGATCACAGGTGCATTGTCCAAGGGGGCATAGGAAGTGGAGCAATGGCAGTTGAAGGTGGACAGGGTGACAAAGTGGGACACAAGGGTGACATTCAGGAGAGTCCTATTTCCTGGCGGCGGTCTTGGCAATATTCTCTGGCTTCTGCCTGGATCGCAGGGACCATTTGCAGGGTGTTTCTCCTTCTGCAGGGTGAGGGGTGCTGGTGGCCTGTTGTTCCTGTGGCAGGGCCTCCTGTCCACTAGTGGCAGTGGAGGGCTGTTCATCGGTGTGGCTAGTGTCAGGGGCCTGTTGGTGTGCCACTCCCTCCCTATTTGTGTTGGCCATGTCTGCCAGCACCCCTGCAATGGTGAACAGGGTGGTGTAGATGTCCCTCAGGTCCTCCCTGATTCCCAGGTACTGTCCCTCCTGCAGCTGCTGGGTCTCCTGCAACTTGGTCAGTATCTGGCCCATCGTCTCCTGGTAATGGTGGTAAGCTCCCAGGATGTTGGTGAGTGCCTTGTGAAGAGTCAGTTCCCTGCGCCTGTCCTCCCCCTGTCGCACAGGAGTATTCCCAGCTTCCCTGTTGTCCTGTGCCTCTGTCCCCTGAACCGTGTGCCCACTGCCACTGAGCCCTGGTCCCTGATTGTCCTGTGTTTGTGGGGTGTCCTGGGTTCCTTGTAGTGGTGGACACACTGCTGATTGACGTGTCCTAGGGACAGAGGTATGGGCCGGCTGTGTGGGTGCTGTGGTGGTGCTGTGGTGGTATTTCATGAGGGGGAGGCTCAGTGGTGGTGTTGGACTGTGCCTGGGTAACCTGGATCTGGATGACGCCTGGTCATCCAGATCCAGGCATCCAGAGCTGCTTTCATCACTGCGAGCCTTTTCTGGATGGGGACTGGATGTTGCTGGCACCTCCTCTCTGGTGACATTGGATGGAGCAACTGTGGGAATGTAAATGCAGTGTTATTGTTTCTGCGTGTGACATCTTGTGCATGGATGGTTGCCCTGTATGGTTGTTATTGCCCTGGCAGCATTGCCTTATGTGAGCAGTGATTTGGTGGACTAGGTGATGGTCTCTAGTGTGCATGCTTTAGTGATAGTTGTCCATGCAGGTCTGTGATAGGTGTCTATGCATTGGTGTTGCATGCAGGGCTTGGGGCCAGATATATCAAAGTCCGAAATAAAGCAGTTTTTTTTTGTATTGCAGCCCGTTTTCCTGAAAGGAAAACGAGTTGCAACACAAACGAAAAAATGAAACGTTTTTGTTTCATTTTTTCAGAGCAGGCAGTGGTCCATAGGCCTGCTCTGAAAAAATGTTTTCCATGCCATGGGGACCCCTTCCCTTTTGCGAATGGGTTACCACCAGTGTGACACGGTCACAAAGCAATTCTGCATCACAATGCGAATCGCAAATAGGTAGGGGAACACCCCTTCCTATTTGCGAGTCGCATTCCCATTTTGCGAGTCGGTAACCAGGTTACCGACTTGCAAAATGGGAATGAGCATCGCAATGTGCTTTTTGAATGGCACAAACAACGAAATTTGTTGTTTGCGCCATGCAAAAAGCTTGCTACATCTGGCCCCTGGTTTTGGGAGGGGTGGGTTGTGATGGTGGGTTGTGTGTGTGAGGTGGTAAAGTGATGGGAGTGAGGGTGGGGGTATGTGATGGCATGCAGGTAGGGGGGTGAAAGTAGTAAAGATTTGACTTACCAGAGTCCAGTCCTCCTGCTTCTCCTGCCAGCCCCTCAGGATGCAGTATTGCCAAGACTTGCTCCTCCCATGTTAATAGTTGTGTGGGAGGAGGTGGGGGTCCACCGCCAGTCCTCTGTAATGCTATCTGGTGTCTTGCTATCACGGAACGTACCTTCCCCCGTAGGTCATTCTACCTCTTCCTGATGTCATCCCTTGTTCTGGGGTGCTGCCCCACGGCGTTGACCCTGTCCACGATTCTCTGCCATAGCTCCATCTTCCTAGCAGTGGATGTCTGCTGCACCTGTGATCCGAATACCTGTGGCTCTACCTTGATGATTTCCTCAACCATGACCCTTAGCTCCTCCTCTGAGAACATGGGGTGTCTTTGTGGTGCTATGGGTATAGTGTGAGTGGTGTATGTGAGGATGTGTGGGGTGATGTGTTGGGATGTGTGTTGTAAGGTGCGTGTATGGTGTATGGTAATGGTGTTTTGTGGCTCTGGTTCGGTAGGTGCTCTTGGTCTGTCTCTCAGTTGTCAATATTTTTGGGTCATAAGGGGTTTTCTGTAGTGTGGATGCATGTTTTATAGTGGTGTGGGTGTGTGAGTGTGGTTTGTTTATGGGTGTCAGGTGTGTATAGTTTGAATTGTCCAATGTGGTGTTGTTTTGTATGTGTGTGTGTATTTTGAGCGCGGAGGTATGTACCGCCATTGGTTTACCGCTGATAAATGTCCGCCGCGGTAATTCGTGGGTCATAATGCTGTGGGCGTAGTTCTGTTGGCTTAACAGTGTAGTTTATCACTGACCTTTGGGGTGGCAGACTTGTGTGTGTGGTTGCATAGTGACGGATTGCTATATGTGTGTCATAATATGGGTAGCGGTAATCCACCACACCGGCAGTATGTTGGTGGCTGTCGGCATGGCGGTAAGTGGGACTTACTGACAATGTCATAATGAGGGCCTTAGTGTCATATCACAGTCAAAGTGAGTGGACAGCAAATTTCAGTGTGAACTAGATGAGAGGAGTGGGCTAGTCATCCCAGTGGGAAAGAGTGCAACAGACACACCACTACGATCAGACAATGACACAGACACTCAGGTAAGTGAGAGCCACACATCTCAACACTAACACTGGGCCCGAGACTCATGTAGTGCCACACCCTGCAACAACTATATGTGGGCCCTCTATGGAAGACAGAACAATGTGGTATAAGGGGGAGTTGTGTAAAAAATTATGACACTACCCTGGCATGACTCAGCTCCTCAAGCTTGTCCTGCAAGGCACCCAGAGGCACTTTGTGAGAGACATGCTGCTCAATTTTAAGTCTGCAATGATCATGCATTGATTAATCCATGACTGATGTGGCAAAGTTGTCTAATGGTATGAAATGCCCTATATGCGTTGCACCCTAAGGCGGGTAAGCCCCCTTTGCTAACATAATGGCAAGGGGGAGTCATGTGCGTTAAATGATGATAAAGTTGCGCAATAGAGGCATTGCCCAACTTTGTTGACTCAATCCAGGGAAAATATGGTAGGCTGACTGTTCCTTGGCGTTTCATACATGACACAATGCAGGGCACAGGTGTCTCCATAGCCTCTGAAATATGTGCCTACGTGATGGTTGTACAGGACTCACTATACATCTTACCTGCATTGGTATCTTAGTTGGACATGTGAACTCTAGCCCTAGACTGGAGCAGATACACTTCATTCTGGTTGCATACAACCTGCCCACAAGCATTGCATGCAGCACTCCAACTCATCTGCTACTGTCATTCAAGACCAGTGAACAGTAAATAGTATGCCAATGGGAGACTCACCAACAAGTCCGCCGATCTCAACACCAAGATTATCAAGCAGATCCTGCTCTCTGGTCATCAAATCTGCCCAGCTATGCTTGAGATGGTGCTCATTCCTGCCACTCCTATACACTCTCTTCAGGTGGTGGAGCACCTTGCCCCATGCAGCCTCCTGGCCTCGGTTCGGTATCCCTGAATGACCCGGCCACCCAGCTCCATCATCTTAGGTAGGTAGTGGCATACCAGCCACACAAATCCTCCCAACTCATCCTCTGCCATCCTCGTCAGCCACCCCCTACCAGACATGTTGAAAATGGTCAAGGTTGACCCCAAATACCAACAAAAAATTAAAATAAATGGAAACTTAACCCCACTAACTAATCCCAACTATCCCAAATGCTTAACTACCCGGACAGACACCCCCCAGTGCAAATGCAAATACGGACAAAAGACACACAAAATCACAACTACTGGGACAAAATGCATACAATATATGACAGGACACGACAGAAGGGACAGCACAAACTTCAAAACACTACCAAGACACAACCACCAGCTCCAAAACACAACCACACAGTCAGAAAGGCACAGACTGTAAAGAGAAAGTGAAACTACACCCACTGTGCCATGCTTGTAGACAGGACTTCCTATTACATCACTTCCTGTCCCCGTGCGTCAAGTTTTTCAGTTATACATGTATTTATTTGACGCATTTTACATTTGTGTATGTTTTTTTAAACTCATAACGCATGTGTGTCATTTATATGTAGGCATGGGGGTTATGCGTCAATTTTACTGAAGGCAGCATTAAGAGAAGTGCGAAGGATGAATTCACGCTAAGGGCCCATGTGTCATTTACTTTGCCTTGGTGGATGTTTTAGGTGCATTTGTGTCATATTTTTTATTCAATTCCTTATTGCGTTTTTTTGGCATTGTCCTTAGATGCACCCTGAATCAACATATATATGCCATGGGCTGTGCTGCAGTGTGGCATTTTGGGTCTGGCCACATGTGGTAGTCCATGCAACAATGTGACAAGAGTGTGATTGGTGTGTTCCACCAATGTGTGTGTTACAGACACAACAGCATGCAAATTGTTGCACGTTGTGCATACATATGCATGTGTGACAACAGTGTACCCTCATATGTTTGGCATTCAGTACAATGCAATAGTGGTGATTTGTGATTGTGTATTGTGATTTTGTCTGTGATGTGTGATGTTCTCATACAGAGCATGGTATTTAAAGCTAGATACACAGGTCAGGCATTGTTGATGATGAATGAACCATTGCTACCTAGAAATTATTACCCGACAGCTGTCTCCCAATGTATATTTTGAGTTTAAGGAGACTTATGTAAAGCCTGCATATTTTTCTGACATGTACATCTTTGGTACACAGTGTGTATGACACACTCTGCCTTCATTCCACCCAGAATATGTTTTGATCACAAAAGTTTGATTAAACCCATTGCAATTACCAATATTTGTTGCTGTTGGGACCACCACCAAACTCCAAAATCGCCTGCAACGCATTCAAAACGCCTCGGCCCGCCTCATCCTCGACGTACCCCGCAACAGCCACATCTCCGCACACCTGAGACACCTGCATTGGCTCCCAGTCAGCAAAAGGATCACCTTTCGACTTCTCACCCACGCACACAAAGCTCTCCACAACAAGGGACCGGAATACCTCAACCGATGCCTCAGCTTCTACGTCCCCACCCGCCTCCTCCGTTCCTCTGGCCTCGCGCTCGCTGCCGTCCCTAGCATCCGCCGCTCCACAGCGGGTGGGAGGTCTTTCTCCTTCCTGGCAGCCAAGACCTGGAACTCCCTCCCCACCAGCCTCAGGACCACCCAGGACCACTCCGCATTTCAGAGACTCCTAAAAACCTGGCTTTTCGAGCAGCAGTAACCCCCCCCTTTCCCCTAGTGCCTTGAGACCCGCACGGGTGAGTAGCGAGCTTTATAAATGTTAATGATTTGATTTGATTTGATTTGTGTGGTGGAGCTGCAGCCTTAGTTGCGTATGGTTTAATCCATGCTGATGTGCATTCCACAGACGTATCCCTGCAATGTGTGAGGTCATGTGTACCCTGTGTCAGTATTTTGCCCCAGGGCAGTGGCAGCACAGATTACCATGAATATTCTGCGCAGGGCCAACTTCTACTATTGGTTGTTATACATGGGCAAATTATGATGACCATAGTTACTAATGATGTCCCCTCATTGTCATACATGTTCCATGCAGCCATTACAACTCTCACACTGAGTTGTAACAGTGTTCAGTTACAACATGACAATTTCTATTTTTTGACATCTACTACCTCATGTGTGGCCTCTTGCATACATCCTATTTGGATATGATATAGTTGTGTCTGATGACCTATTGACTAACAAGTTGGCAAGGTGGATGTACCAAATATGTAGTGGTCCTTAGATTGTGTCTTTCAGTTGTCACATACCAGTAATGAGGCTGTTAGTGATGTGTGTGATGGTGGCAGTACAATCTTACACATCACATATGATGTTGCAACAGTACTTGTCAGTTTCCTATTTGTAACATGCTCCCTGACCTTTGACTCATATTCCTATTCTATGTGTAGTGGAGATTGAAAAGACCAAAGCAGGATTGGTTGTATCAGTGAAGAGTTTATTTACAAAATTGACAAGGTGAATTCAGTGGTTCTTAAGAGTAAAAGTTGTCAACTATGTGCTGTCTCCAGCGTACCCCAGCAGCTGTGTTGTGCTGTTCCCCCTCCATATTGTCACCATCATTCTCATGCTCCCCCTCAGGCTGGTCATCTACCTGGTCATACATAGGAACTTTCATCCATACACATATGTTGTGCAGGACAGCACATGTCAGGATGATTTTGCACACGATGTGTGGGGCATATAGAAGGCTGCCTCCTGTGAGGTCCAAGCACCTCAATCTTGTTTTCAGTATGCCACATGTGCTTTCCATGATACTGCGTGTCTTACCGTGTCCCTCATTGCATGAACGCTCAGCTGCTGTGCTTGGGTTTGCAAATGGGGTCATCTTCCACGGCTGTATGCCTTAGCCCTGAACCCCTGCAAAAGATAAAAGGTGTAAGTTATTGTTTAGGCTTGCAACAAGTTTGTCATGTAGCTTGGCAGTTGTTATTTTAATTTGGTCGTAACTCATAGGTGTTTGTGGTATGGTATGAGTTCCTGGCCTTGTGCAAAGTTTTCTTACCACTGTGTTGTTGAACATGGGTATTGGCTCAAGGACCTGGGACATATATTTTGGAATCCTAACTGATGCTCAGTATGTATGTACCATGTGTTGTGTAGTGCACCTTTGTATAAGTGTGCTATCACTAGAGGGGACATGACATATCCTCAGAACACAATGGGGTCAGATGTGGTGACAACATGGTAGCCCTAGAGAGCCTGGACATCCCAGCCACTTTGTCATGTGTCATTACAGATGAAGTGCAACTCTAAGGCCCATTTTAATTAGTGAGTGACAATACACAACACAATTCCAACATTGGCAGCACTGTGCTGCAACATTTTGACTATGCAGGAATGCAGCATGTGTGACATGTTACTAGGCAACCCTTTGTTGTCCCCTGCGCCTAATAGGCATGACTTTTATGACTTGTTGAAAGTCGAATAAAGTTTTTGTATTATTATTATTATAATAGGCAGCCGTGCACCAAGACTACCAACCTTGCACCAGGATGCTTGACTAGCTGCTCTGTGGAGGTGGATATGTCTATGCAGGAAGGGACACCTTCCTATACATATACATTTTTGATAGCCAATTGGCTCTTTCTGTGTCTGCAGCAGCATGCATAGGTGGCACATTCAGATGGGGCAAATTCACAGTCTATTTCATTATTGCAACCTGCAGACGGCATCCAGGGGTGGTGTTTGATGTTGGCACTGTCTCAGGTCTTAGGTAACACCTACATCTGTGTCAGCATCATAATGCTATGTATCTTGTGGTGACAGAACTGCAGCTATACATATTGCATGCCCCTTCCATGCTAAGTGCTGTGTGGGAGGGTGGCCAATTTCCAGTTTGGCTTCAGGTCACAATAGTAGTCATCTGCAAACTTGTACATACAGTGCAGGCCATGAAAATGGCACTGGGGGCTCTTACATAGGCCCCTTGGTGATCTTGACTGGCAGCTGATATTTGTGCAAGGCATCAGGTATCCAAGGGTGTGTATCACGTTGTTTCAGAAATGATCAACTTCACTGCCAGTGTCTCTCCTATCTTCAAAAACATGATTCAGCATTTGTACTGTCCTCACATGCACAGTGCAGGCTATAGGATGGAGCTCAGCTACTTAGCAAATGTGTCCCTTAGCACACTGCATGTAAGGTCAGTGATATCCTAATTACTCCTACATGATCCTACTAATTCATCCATGATCTGCACTGTCTAACAGTGACTCTTCCCCATGGTGGGCCATTTATTGTTTACGATACGGACATGATGGTGCTATGGGTCAGTAAGTGGTGCATGTGAGGTGGCACTATAGTATGTGTGATGCCACGTCTCACAAATCTAGCACATGGTATGTGATGGCCATTGATGTTGTATCCCTATGTGTGCGACCCAATGCATCAGGCTGATGTATATGCACGCTGCAGGTACGTCAGGTATGTGTTGGTGAGATGTAATTGGTATTGGCAGCAGTTGTCTGGCATTTGATGTCTGTTCTGGCAGAGACTTGCACAGCATGATTTGAATGATTTGTGTCTATGTGAGACTTACATTACTTGAGCATGGTGCATGCCATTGACAATGCTGTGCTATTCTTTATTTGGTGTAGTGTATGTGTGAAGTGTAAATAATAGGCAACCTGTGGGCACATGTAGTGGTTAGTGTACATCTTCCGTTTGCAAAGGGTACATATCTGCAACTGTCCTTCACGTGGTCTGCCTGTCAAGTTGTGGGTACGTTACATACATGTGGGTGTATGTGTTTGTGATGTGTACTGATTGTGCTTTACTGCAGCATGGTGCATATGAGTTGTCATCTGCACATCTGTGTTACCCTGGCCATGTGTTTTTGGAGTGGTGTATGCATTGTGTGTCCTACAGGGCTGGTGTGTTGTATGTAAATTGCTAGGTTTGTTGACTTACCCACAAGTAGGCCGATTCCATATTGTCCATCCTGGAAGTGTTCATTGATCCTGCTGTGCCTGAATATGTAGGCGTCATGGATACTCTGAGGATACTTGACCAAAATGTTTATGAATAGTCCACGGTGGTCTACTATGGCCTGCACATTCATGGTATAAATCCTCTGTTGCTGCAGATGGAACAAGTCGGGCATGGGTGCAGTCAATTGCAGCAAGCACATGCAGGGAGCCATCAAATTGGTAGAACCCCTGTTTTATCTCCTGCCGCATTTGCTGGGTGTTGGGGAAGCAGATGTGGTGGTGTGTTGGAGAGATAATTGTGTCTAACACCTTTGACAGGAACACAGAGAATGAGGGTTGTGACACACCAGCAACCAGGGCACCCGTTGTTTCAAATGAGCCACTTGCCAGCATGTGCAGGACAGCTAGCAGCTTTGTCACAGGTGGTATATAATGTGGGATCTGCAGGCTGGCTGTGACCTGTGGCTCAGTTTGGTGCAACAGGTGGAGTATTGCCTGCCGGTTGGGTCTGTATGTCCTTATGATGTCTTGTTCCCTGAGGCCAAGGAGGGTTGTCCTGTTTCTGAATATCCTCTCTTGTCTTCTGCGTTGCCTTTGTGGGCACTGTTGTGGTTGCATTTGTTATTGCTGTCCTCTGCGTCATCTCACAAGCTAGAGCAGTAGCACTTCCATGTTGTCCTGTGGAATGGTAGTGTTGCTTCTGTGTGTTTTCCTTAAGTAGTGATGTGTGCGCCTCATTTTCACACCTAGTCTGCCCCATGCATTAAAATGTGATGCAAATCAGAGTTAACGTCATGTTTTGGGTCCTACCTCCAACCTGTGCGTTATTTTTTCCCGGGTTAATAAATATGGCGCATGGGGCTTAGAGTCTTTTTTTGGAGGGGAAAGTCTACCTTGCATCTCATTGACGCAAGGTGGTTTCACGCATCCGAAAAATGACGTTAACTCAAACATTTTGACGCTAGATGGGTTTAGCGTCAAAATATAAATATGGAGTTAAGTTTGTGCTGAATTAGCGTGAAAAAATTATGATAATTCAGTGCAAGGCAAGTATAAATCTGGGCCCAAGCTTACAATAACTTATTGGGCAACAATGTATACCATATATAAAGGTGTTCCTAGCTGGCCTATCTGAATCCACACAACTATTTACAGTTAATACACCATTAAAGGGAAGAAAGTTTAATAATGTAGTGGCTTGAATAGTTACTGAGTCCGTTGAAAAACTTGCATGGCTCATAAAATATTTGGATAGAATTTCCTTGTATAATGAGTCACTCTTACGTGGGTCCTAACCTATGGTTAAAATTACCCAGCAGTGCAATCAAATACAGCGAGTATGTAGTAAACATCCTGTTAAGATCTACATAAATATTCCTATTAAGGCATCATAATCTTTTGCATTTGCAGCATATAAATAAACATTTGCAGCACGGATATAAAATTGATTAAATATAATATAATAGAGTTGTACTCGACAACCTAAGATCCATTTGCTCTTTGTCTTGATCACAAACACATTAGTATCAGCCTTTGTAGATATCAAAGTCAGAATATCCCTTGATGACCAGCCTTAGGTGTTTTTAACTGCACTTTGGTACACTTGTGGAAATCCATCTATCAGGGGAGGTTCTTTGTACAGCCAAGTCTACAGGAAACATAGGATCTCATATAAATACGTTATATAGTCAAAGACTTCTAGACTCAATACATTCCTTGTGCCATGTATGTACCAGGAGAGCATTGTAATTCTGTGTGAAGTAGCAGAGCCCTAATCTATGTAAGTCATGCTATCAAAATCTGTTTCTAGTCACTTTTCGAGGCTCAAGCAAGCATAGTGATTCCAGTGGTTCATAACCTTCTAGGATCTTCTCGGGGAATTGTGACTCTTATGGAGCGTTTATTTCCACCATCTACCTCTTTTGTACCCTGCTTTTCTGCATATTCTCGGTAAGGCAGTTTTACCTGTGTTTTCCCTAGACCAGAATGATATTGAAAGAAGTTTTTATAAGTGAGTTACGCATTCAAGATCTCTAGTTCAAGGGCAAATTTGATAGTTTGCTTTAGTATCTCGCCCTCTGCCTATTGCAAGGTTTCTTTTACTAACTCTGAGAAAAACGGAATCTTTGTAATCTCATTACTTGCTTTACTTCCTATAAAGTTCACCTTCTTGATATCATTGGAGGAGAGCGCTTTCAAACGTGGGCATTTTGAAAAGAGGTTAGGCATCTGTAACCTATGTAATGGATTTAGGGTCTTATTATGACATTTGCAGTTTGAGGGCCCCAAATACCGTCATGGTGGTCAGCCCTCTGCACTTCAGGACGTCCGACTGTCACATTACGATCATAGCGGTGGGACCGCCTGGGGACTGCTGTCCCCACCAGGAACATGGTTCCCGATGGGCTGATGACGGTCAAACTCATGCTAGCCACAGCGGTGCTGAGTTCAGCACCGCAGTGCTGAGCATGAGTCCCCTTTCCGCCAGTCTTTCTGTGGCAGTTCCACTGCCATAGAAAGGCTGGTGGAAAGGCTGTGTTGAGGCCCCCCTTCCCAGCATTCCGAGGGTGAAGTGGTGATACAGAATTGCCCTTGGCTCCCTTAAGGGAGCTGAGACCATTACCAGAGCAATGTTCCCGCTGGGATGACTGGCGGGAACATCATAAGATGATCTTAATACGACCTGGGGGGTAGGCAGCGAGTATGACGGCTGCCTCCTCTCTGCGGTTTTGGTGGTCAGGTAATTCTGACTGCCAAAGTCATAATGAGGCCATTAGTTTTCTCTGCCTTTGCCATTCTTTCTCTTTTGATGAGACTGATTAGTTGTCTTCATGCTGTTTCTGTTTTTTAGTATTTAGTTTAATTCTTCTAACATGTCTTTTATATGATCATCTGTTATAAACTCCCTAAGATCTGCCACACTTTCTATAGAAACAAGCAATTTGTATCTCCTTAGGGGATTTTTGAGGTACAGGGGTGTTTTATTTTTTATTTTTGATGCACTTTGCCCCAGCTTCAATAAGGCACTCTTATGGTATCCTGCTTCCAGTGCATTCCCTTTGATCTCACAGCATTCTCGCTACTCCGGCTGCTCTTATTTACTTCTCTCTCAATGGGCATCATCTTGTTGTTTCTTGTTTCCTAGGTAGATCTCTTTTCACTCTTCTACAATATGTCTGGCTGCATGAGATATAACTTTTATATGCTGTGTGTGTTCCTAATTAATTGTTTAATGAACAATGTTCATTTAGAAATATAAACTGAAGGGAACACGTCCTGTTCTGCTGGTTTTTCAGGTTCACCCACTATCTCTTTCTGGGATTTTTTACCATTTGCTCTTTCAATTGATCTTGCCAATGAAAGAATACAGGTATACTTTAATGACTTTAGGGGTATCACATTTTGGTAATACATAGAGAATGTTAGCCCTTTAGTTGTTCAACAGAAACCTTTGGCAAGGGGCACAGAATCAGACATTTGAGGGCAGGAGGGAGTAGGGCCAGAGGCAGCAAGTGGACCACATCAGAAAGGTGAGAGGGGCACTGGCAGCACAACAGACCCCGAGGGAGGTGGGAGAGCCAGTGGCCGCACAACAGACCATTGAGAGCAATAGGGAGGGGAAAGGGGCATGTACAACAGCGAGAAAGAGGGAGGGAGACAGGGGCAGTTAGCTGGCCATGCAGGCATGCATCAGGGACAGTGGCAGCACAATACACCACGGAGGCAGGAGGGAGGGTGCAGGAGCACGCCAATGGACTATCGAAGTAAGGCAGTATGGGATAAAGGCAAAGACTCACCCAATGGAGTTCAGGAGGCAAAAGGAGCAGGTGCAACAAGCTACCCACAAAGGCAGGAGGGGGTGGCTTCACAGAGGACCATAGAGGTTAAGAGGGAGAGGCAGTGGCAAGGAGAGGGGGGTGTACGGGCAGGGATTAAGAGAATATAGGGTTGGTTGGGGAGGGGCAAGGGACAGCAAGATGACCACAGAGGTCAGTCAGAAGGCCAGTGGAAGCACAAAGGCTACACAGAGCTGGGGGTAGGAGCATGGATTTGGACAATAAAAGGCAGGGAAGATGGTGCAGGAAAGAGGCCTGGTTGGGTGGGGAAGCACAACAGACCTTGAGGGGAAGGAGCAGGGACATGCACACATAGAAAAAAGGGGCATGGAGCAGAAGACAGAAGTTGGGGCAGCAGCTGGCAATGTGGGGCAAACCAGAGTGGACAGTAAGCTGTCAACAGAAGGCTAGGCGAAAAGGGCAGAGGCACATAGATGGTGTTGGGATGGCAGGCAGAAGGGGCAGCAATCTGACCACAGCAAGCAGGCTGGCATGGACAAACTCAACCCAATGAGCCACAGATGGCAGTAGAAAGGGCATTCACAAAAATAACTGAATGAAGGGTGGGAGTAGGGGGCAGCAGGCTGACCATGGAGGACAGGTGGGAGTGGCCAGGGGCAATCAGAACGAGGTCAGAGGGCAGGCAGGAGGGGGTAAGAGCAGCAAGTGGACCATAGAGGAAATGCAGGAGAGGCCAGGGGCATGCAGATGGAGAACAGTGGGCAGACAAGAGGAGGGGAAGGGTCAGCAAGCTGACTGCAGAGATGAGCAGGTGGATCTGGGAGCACACAGATGGCGAATGGAATGCAAGCAGGAGGGGAACAAGGAAAGTAAGCTGAGGGCAGGGTGCAGTGTATTGACTATGAGCAGGGTTTGAGCTTGTGCCAACCCCCTCCTTCCAAGGGCCAAAGACTGTGCCTAAAGGCTGAATATGTTGAAAAACCCTAAGTATTGACTGTAAACAAAGGTTTGATAGACTTTACAGTCAGGTAAGATAATATCTTCTTCCTTAACATTACAAAAAACCCAGGCATTCACTGAAAAAAGCACAAAGGTTAAAGTGACCATAAACCTATAGGTATGCTAATAAGACCTTAGCTTGCATTAAAACACCCTACAGATTACCTGGAAAAAAATCTAGGGTTAAAGTGACATTTTAGTTGGGTGTTGAAATGAGCAAAAAAATATTGCTTAGGAAAAAAGCACTATATAGTTATAGTTTAATGAGCGAACTAAATCTTGTACTCACCCCCCACCATGCACTGCTCATGGCCTCACATGATGTATCAATCATGACATGTTAAATGATATCTTTGACTATATCACTGACAACATCTAAAACGACATCAACACAAGGACAAAATGTTGTGGATTACATTATGGGACTCAGGAACTCAGTCCTTAAATCCTGTTAAACACATAAATGGCATATAAGGGAGCAGGGTGGGCACACCATGACCTCAGACTCATGTACGGAAGCCATTAGGTACACAGTGGGATGAGCTTCTCCTGGGTGGGTAGTTGAGTGCAGGGCCTTATCACACTCATGCACAGCAGGGTTGGATGCCCCACAATGGGCTTTGCACAATGTGAGTTGACTAACCCCTTGGTGTCAGGCCCTGTGGCGAGGCCAGGCACTGCAACTAATACCATTGTACACTGCCACCTGGTGGGGGTTGGGAATAGTGGGACCTTAGTGGGACCTTAGTGAAGGAATCAGAGACATGGTGGTCTGCTGACCCCAGCAGGTAACCATCTGTGTGATGGCAGTACATCCGAGTATATTGCATTTGGAACCTATCTCAATAATATTGATGAGGAAGGTAGGATTATAATCAAGTATTTTGTGAACTGACCTATCAGTACATAGGTTGTTTCATAAAAGGTCGGGTCGCAAAATATAATTGGATTTGCCAATGTTCCAACCCCATTTTGCAAGTCTAATAGTGGTTCTGGAACTGGGTCCATAGTAACATATTTTGACAGGTACAGACATTACATTTAAAATATTTTTTTTTCTACTTTTAAACCAATAAAGGTGTTCTAAAAAGAACTTTTTTTAATTTTCTAAATTATTTTTAGTTTGTTTGTAACTTTTCTTTTTAGGAGTTTAAGCTAAACATAACTAAATGACAGGTTATCCGAACTTGAGAGGAGAAAAAAAAACTTTTTGCGAGTGTCTGATGAGCTAAAACTGTGGGGCATATTTATACTCCATTTACGTCGGATTTGCATAATTTTCTTTACACAAATTCGGTGCAAAACTAACTCCATTTTTATATTTTGACATTAGACCCATCTAACGTCAAAATATTGGAGTTTGCACAATTTTTTAGATGCGTGAACCTACCTTGCGTCAATGAGATGCAAGGTAAGTGTTCCCATGTAAAAAATGTTGCTCTCTGTTTTGCACCCTAGACTACGACCACTGCAGATGAATAGGAGATGGAGACATTCCCCCCGTGTACAGACTCCTGTTGGACATGGCAACAATGGAGGACAGGCACATTATCCTCACCTACAGACTTGCGTACCGTCACCACCGGCGTACAGGTCACAGCAGCACTTGCAGTGTAGGTCCTCTCCTGTTGAAGGTCAGGTAGCAAGTGAGTGCATAGATAGAAAATGGCAGTCATGTCCGTGGCGGTGCGTACCGTTATCGCCGGTGTACATCGTCATTGGCTTCTGGAACCCGTAGGGCCCAATGATAACCAATGCGGTGTTGCGTGGCGGTCATCGACCGCCGACTGCAACGGCGCACAACGCCAGCAGAATTACTTCATTTCCACTTGTCCCTCCTCACAGGTCAGGCAGACGCCATTTCAGGGTTACACAGGCCATGGCACCTAACTGTGTCACAGCAGACATTGGCACATCAACTGACTTTTGAGTTCACATACTGTTTCTGTGAAGGAAAAAATGCACATTAAGGTTGAAAAATGTGTGAATTTGACCTTCTGCTTACCGTTTTTTCACCCTAGAGTTCAATCACTGAGGATGAATAGGAGATGGAGACATCCCCCGTGTACAGACCCCTGGTGGACCTTGCGACAATGGAGGACAGGCACATTATCCTGACCTACAGACTTGATAGGGCCACAGTCCAAGAACTGTGTGCCCAATTGGAGCCAGACCTGATCTCAGCTATCTGCCACCGCACAGTTATCCCCCCTCTGGTGTAGGTCCTGTCAGTGCTCTATTTCCTGGCAAGTGGTTCCTTCCAAGCGACAGTGGCGATGGCATCAGGGATGTCACAGCCTACGTTCTCAAACGCGCTGACCAGAGTGTTGTCTGCCCTGCTGAAACACATGCGCAGCTACATCGTATTCCCACAGGTGGAGGATTTGACCACAGTGAAGGCTGACTTCTATGCACTGGGAGACATCCCCAACATCATTGGTGCCATTGATGATACATATATTGCATTTGTCTCTCCCTGGAGAAATGAACAAGTGTTCAGAAATAGAAAAAGCTTTCACTCTCTGAATGTGCAGATGGTGTGTTTGCGGACCAGTACATCTCCCATGTCAATGCCAAGTATCCTGGCTCTGCGCATGATGCCTTTTTCTTGAGGAATAGCAGCATCCCATATGTGATGTCTCAAATCCAGAGGCACCTGGTGTGGCTAATAGGTGAGCCCATGGTCCCCACCCAGTGGATGTAGGTATATAGGTGTAGGGTTGGCCCTAAGGGTGAGTGTGTGGCTAGCAGGTATCCCTCAATTTTGCAGGTGACTCTGGTTACCCCAACCTCTCATAGCTACTGACCCCAGTGAGGATTGCCAGGACAAGGGCAGAGCAACGCTACAATGAGGCACATGGGCAAACACAGAGAATCATTGAGCTCACCTTTGGCCTCCTGAAGGCCAGATTCCGGTTCCTCCATGTGACTGGTGGATCCCTGTACTACTCACCCAAGAAAGTGTGCCAGATTTTCGTTGCATGTTGCACAACCTGGCCTTGAGACGCCAGGTGCCTTTTCTGCAGGAGAATGAGCCTGGGGATGGTCGTGTGGCAGTAGTGGAGCCTGTGGACAGTGACAAAGAGGAGGCAGAGGAAGAACATGTGGACAACAGAACCACACTAATTCAACAGTACTTCCAGTGACACACAGGTAAGACACTGTAACTTCACCTTCCATTGCAGTTTTGTGTTGGACATTGAAAATGGCAGCCTGAAATCTCTATTTCTATGGCCACTTACTGTACCCTCTGGCATCTCTATTTTCAGATCTCTGTCCCCACTCGGGCTCCTAGTGTGTTTACTGCTGCCCACTACTGGTCATACCTATGTAAATATTACAGTACATTTGAATTGCAATGTTTACAGTTTGTGTAACTGATACATTTGTGAAACAATTGACAGACTCCATATTTGATTTTTTTCCAAGGGTGTTTATTTAGGTGCTGATAAGTGGAGGGGGCATTGCAATGGGCTGGGATGATGACTGAGGAAAGTCCAAGGAAGAGTCTAGTCTATTTTTATCACAGGTGCATTGTCCAAGAGGGCATAGGATGGGGAGCAATGGCAGATGAAGGTGGACAGGATGACAGAGTGGGTCACAAGGGTGACAATCAGGAGCGTCTTATTTCCTGGCGGGGATCTTGACAATGTTCTCTAGCTTCTGCCTGGATCGCAGGGACCATTTGCGTGGTGGTTCTCTCTCTGCAGGGGGTGGGGTGCTGGTGGTCTCTTGTTCCTGTGGCGGAGCCTCCTGTCCACTAGCGCCGGCGGAGGTGGAGGGCTGTTCTTCGGTTTGGCTAGTGTCAGGGGTTCATTGCTGTGCCACTGCCTCCCTCATGGTGTTGGCCATGGCTGCCAGCACCCCTGCAATGGTGACCAGGGTGGTTTGGATGTCCCTCAGGTCCTCACTGATCCCCAGGTACTGGCCCTCCTGCAGCCACTAGGTCTCCTGCAACTTGGCCAGTATCTGACCCATGATCTCCTGGGAATGGTGGTATGCTCCCAGGATGTTGGTGAGTGCCTCGTGAAGAGTCGGTTCCCTGGGCCTGTCCTCCCCCTATCGCACAGCAGTCCTCCCAGCTTCCCTGTTGTCCTTTGCCTCTGTCCCCTGAACCGTGTGCCCACTGCCACTCACCCCAGGTCCCTGATCATTCTGTGTTTGTGGGGTTGCCTGGGGTTCCTGTAGTGGTGGACACACTGCTGATTGATGTGTCCTGGGGACAGAGGGATGAGCCTGCTGGGTGGGTGCTGTGCTGATGGTTCCTGAGGGGGGAGGCTCTGTGATGGTTTGGGACTGTGGCTGGGTCTCTGACTGTCCAGAAGTCCCTGATGGGCCAGCTAGGTCATCATGATCCAGGCATGCAGAGCTGCTGTCATCACTGTGGGCCTCTTCTGGGGGGGACTGGATGTGGCTGGCACCTCCTCTCCAGTGACGTTGAGTAGGGGTCCTGTGGGGATGTAAATGCAGTGTTATTGTTTCTGCATGTGCCATCTTGTGCATGGCTATGTTTCCCTCTATGGTTGTTATTAGCAAGGTACCTTTGGCTTGTGTGAGTTGTGATTGGTTTGGCTAAGTGATTGTCACTAGTGTGCATGCTGTGGTGATGGGTGTCCATGCAGGTCTGTGATGGGGGTCCATGCATTGGTGTTTTATGCAGGGCTTGGTATTGGGATGAGTGAGATGTGATGGTGGGGTACATGTGAGGTGGTGGAGTGATGGGGTGAGGGTAGGGGTAGGAGTTTTCAATGGCATGCAGGTAGGGGGGTGACAGTAATAGAGAGTTGACTTACCAGACTCCAGTCCTCCTGCTACTCCTGCCAGGCCCTCAGGATGCATGATCGCCAAGACTTGCTCCTCCCATGTAGTTAGTTGTGGGGGAGGAGGTGGGGGTCCACTGCCAGTCCTCTGTACAGCTATCTGGTGTCTTGCAACCACTGAAAGCACCTTCCCCCGTAGGTTGTTCCACCTCTTCCTGATGTCATCTCTTGTTCTCGGGTGCTGTCCCACGGTGTTGACCCTGTCCACGACTCTCCGCCATAGCTCCATCTTCCTAGCAATGGACGTCTGCTGCACCTGTGATCCGAATAGCCTTGGCTCTACCCGGATGATTTCCTCCACCATGACCTTTAGCTCCTCTGAGAACCTGGGGTGTCTTTGTGAAGCCATGGGTGTAGTGTGAGTGGTATGTGTGAGGGTGTGTGGGGTGATGTGTTGGGTGTGTGCTGTGAGGTGCGTGGATGGTGTGTGGGTGATGGTGTTTTGTGGCTCAGATTCAGTGGGTGCTCCTGGCTTGTCTCTCTCTCACTTGCCAAAATCTTTGTGTCATAAAGGGTTATGGGTAGTGTGTGCGTGTTTGATAGTGGTGTGGGTGTGTGGGTATGTTGTGTGTGTATGAGTGTCATGTGTGTGTTTTTTTATTGTCCAATGTGGTGTTGTTTTGATAGTGTGTGTGTATTTTGAGCTCAGCAGTGTGTACCACCAATGGTTTACTGCGGTTGAATGACCGCCAGGGTGATTTGTGGGTCATGATACTGTAGGCGTATTTCTGTTGGTGTACCGGTGTGGGTTTTGGTACCGCCTGTTTATCACTGACCTTTGGTGTGGAGGACTTGTGTGTGTGTGTCTGTATAGTGGTGGATTTCTATGTGTGGGTCATAATACGGGTAGCTGTATACCGCCGCGGTCACGGTGTGTTGGGGGCAGTCAGCATCGAGGTAAGAGGCAGTTACTGCCAATGTTGTAATGAGGGCCTTAGTTTTTATTCGAGAAACGCATTATTTAGATAAAAGAGAGCCGAAATTTAAGATTTTTTACCACTTGGCAGGTTACCAATGTTTATGTTCTGCACACGTCACTCATTGAGGAGTAGCAATATATGTGCACAGATATTTCCCTCTTCATGTCAGGTATTCTCAAGTAGATAAGAGTGGCAGATGGACTCGTCATTGGTCTGCTTAATACCTCTAGATTGGCAACAGCGACACTGTATGCCCCCATTCTTGAAGATCAGATCCCACCCCAATTTTGGAGCTTATGCAGGCTTTGTTGACCATCCCTGGGGTTGTAATTATTGAGGGGGGGAGTAATAATCTTCCGAACCCTACTCTAGATTCCCATCCCTTTTGCGTAAACAGAATAAATCACGGGTAGCCAAAGCTATGCTCAATTGCATGCAAACCTTAATCTTAGTTGGTCTGTGGCGAGCACATTATAGGACTAGCCAGGCCGGAAAACTACATATAAAAAATACATTTACAAATTTGGAAAACGAATATGTGATTGAGGCAAAATTAGTTTGTGATTGTTCTAATCATATAGGTAGCAAAAAAGTGCAATGTCAGTTTGCTCTATTTATTTTAATGAGGAATATTCATGAATTAAGATTTCTCTGTTAAACTAAACTGGAGCGAATATTTTTAACTCTATTTATAGCAGGGCACCTGGGAAAAAGCAACTACATTGCGGTACATTCTACAATATATAGTGAATTATAGTGACACACTGAGCATATTAAAGATACAATAATAAACAATGTCGAAAATATTATTGGCAAATTAATAATTAACACTTTATTAGTAGATTACATTTTTACCCACATTGACACTAAGGACGCGAACTCTGAAAAAAGTAAGAGCGTTTGCTGTGAAGATCTCTGCCTCTGCCTGAATGTATTTTTCTGACTTTTCTATTTGGTAAACAATTTCAAGAATATGCCTGGAAAGCTGTGCCAGGTGCGGTGTCCAGGGCTACTCCTAAGAAGGTCAGATTACTTTTCTAGCAAGATCGTGTTCCCACTGGGCAGAGTTCACCATAGCAGACAACGCCACACAGGGGAGATAGGATTCCCCTGTTGAAATATATTTTTTTATGGCATTTCTTTATTGGAAAAGTCATTTTACATCACAAGCAAATCTCTTAAACTGGCAGGCGTAAAACGAGTAAATTCAGCCATAAACGTGTTTGTGAATAGGGGCCAACAATTCTTTGATGTATCCCACCCTTATCAGCTCTGGTGTCCCACTCATCTGGTTTCCAACTCCCCACACAAGAATAAAACAGAAATAATGTAATTTAAATTTAAATCTCAATTTCTACTCAAATGATAATTGTGTGCGCTAACAAGAAGACAGCTGACAGGAGCACACCAGGTCAGGACAACACGAGTGCTAGACAGAGCTAGACAGAAAGGCAGGTCCCAACTCTGTGCTGAGGGTTCTAAAAACCAGCATCTGGTGTGGTTCACTTAGAGCAAAGAGCAATGAAGTCCATGTAATTTGGTGAAATGGGAATAGATATTAAAAAAGTATCTGCTGCTTGTGTATGCCATTTTTATCCCTGGCACTGCTAATCTCAGAGTTCGGGGGTCACCAGCTGCAGCGAAACCATTCCAAGCGGGGTTAGTTGTTTATCCCAGCATCCCTCATTGGTCCTGACTGTAGGACCAGGAGTACTGCCGGTCTATTGTAAACATTTTGCTAGCAGTGGAAGACTGTTAACTTGCAGTTTTCTTGGTAGGGCCATAGGTCTTGCTGAATGTTTCTGTAGAGAGAGTGGACTACTTTGGTGCCAGTAGCGTTACTGTATTTTTATCCCTACTCTTTGTACCGTGCAATAGATTGCAGGGAGAGTGAGAACAGGCAACCTTCCCTACTCGTCTTCTATAATGCCAGTGCTGGGCAGCAATAAAGACAATGCATGACTGCACAGCCCTGGGGGTGCTCGTTGTCCCGCTAGAGGTTATATCAAATAGTTTTACAAACAGAAACAATGAGTAAATATTAATATTAATCGTTCCAAAGGGCACTGGAGGAGCACCCCGTAATCCCCTTCAAAACCTAGAAAAAGTCATATTGGTAGTGTGCTACCCCAGAAGGGTAAGAGCAGTATAAACATATTAGGAAGTGATTGTAGAATCTCAGGAACAATAGTGAACCCGCCACAAGCTAATTGCCCTTTGTCAAAGTGGCATCCTAAGTGTCCAAGGCTGGAGAGTTAGTGACCCCACGAGTGCATCGGACCAGTTTAAGTTGTTGTTTGACCTTTAGGTGTGCCTTCGGAGTTTGTTTGGAAGATTTTGTTTAGGCCAAAGGAGACTGTGAGGCCTTCTAGTTCACTAATACAAACACGTACTATATTAAATGTATATTGTTAAAGATTGGCAGAGTCAGTAGACTGGCTTGTCAGTACTGAAAGGCAAACTATTCTAATGTTTATGTAACTGCATTGCAATGTTTACACAGATTGAAATGTCCATTTGTATTGTTGATTGTATTGTACACACCTTGTGACAAACCCAGAAGGCTACATTTCTTTATAAATGCATATCACATGATCTTCTCTAGGTATACATAGGGTGTATTGTGGGTTAATGGGTAGGGTATGTTGGCACACAAACAGTTAGATCTACGTGATTATGTCTGCAGTAAGAGAGTTTATCACTGTCACCTTTCTTTATTTCTCTGTTGGCTCCCAGCCTGATTTATTTATACCTACCCTTCCCAAAAGCACTACATATATTTTTAGGTGCATTTGCATTACACATAACTCACCCAGGAGGGTGTCCTGGCAGTGAAGCAGGAGCTGTATGGCCTGAGCCAGGATCAAGGCTAAGTGAAGAGCCAGGTCTTCAGTTTATTGCAGAATTCAAGAACTGAGCAGGAGGGTCTGATGTGTAGGGGCATGTCTTTCCAGTCTTTAGGAGTGAGGTAGGAACATGCACGACTACCAGATCTGGTTCAGTGTATGCTGGAGGTGTGTGCAAGTAGATCTAACTGAGTGGAGATATCTTGTACTATTGTGGAAATTGATGAGGTTATAGAGGTACACTGGACCAATGTTCTCTAAGGCTTTGTGTATGTGTGTAAAGTGTTTGAAAAGTACTTGTTTGTGTTTTGAAAGCTAGTGGAGATCTTTGAGGTGTGGGGTAATGTGAGTAAAGGGTCGAGAGTGATCCTGAACACAGAGTTTTGTACTATCTGGAGTCTTCTGTAAAGGTGAACATTGATTGCAGCATTCCAAGTATAGTATTAATCATAGTTGCACCATGCTAAACCACAACTCTCATTCTAGTCATATCTATCAGCTCCACTTCATTCACAGGGAATTACCTGGGAATCATCTTTCTTGATTACATTTCACTCTTTCCTACATGCTAACTGCTGCTATCTTCTTTAGTGGGGTGTTTAACCCTCCCACTCCTTTCCCCCCAAACAAAAGCTTCCTCCCTTGGCCTCAATGAGATCCTTCACCCAGACCCACTTACCACTTCGAATGATCACAACAAGTTGAATGATATTCTGCTATGTCACACCTGTAGTAGTGTACTAATTCAGCTACATCCCTACAACCTATTTGTCTTAGTGCATTCTCCTTTTTAGAGACCTTGCTTCCTATTACTTCCCAGGAGGTGTCTGGCTGGTTCCAAACCTGGTACACATTCTGTTACAAACCATGCAGTAAAAAAATGAAAAAATGAAGGGAGAAGGCCCATCACTAATATTTTAGCAATCTTCCTGCAATACAAACCAGCCATTGGGTGGTTGCAGTCTTAGGACTCCTTCTGCATAAGAATGCCCATAATAGTAGCTTATTTTGTTTTTTGTGGTGCCACTGACACAGGGGATTTCAGTAGAGAACCAGAAGGTGATAGATTCAATGTGCATCTTGAGGGAACCATCACTGTATGTGGTGGTGTCTCCAGCTGAGTTTTGTGCCATATGGAGGTTGCTGATGTGGGTGAAGCTGGCACACTGCAGGGGACAGGGCTGCTTTGTGTAAAGCTATCACCCTTTTCTTCCTCATCAGCTCCTATCACCATGATCGGTGTGGATTCTCCTCTCTCATCAGCACCACCACCATCAGCTACTTTTTAAGGTGCTACTCCCACGATACTGTGTGATGTTTTTTCATATGTGTTGTTTAGCCTCCAGTATCATAGTGTGAACCAGGCGATGAACACTTGTATGGGAAATGGAGCATAATGCAATTTTATTCTCATGATTTCTAATCATAAAGAAGTCCCAAACTGGGGATGAAAACTTTTTTCGTATGCCACTGTCAATGCCTGATGAACTGAAGGTAGCTGGGTGTCTCGATTGACTCTCAATTGCCTCTCTGCAGTGTGTACTTCGACCGAGGTTGTGGGGGTGTCGATGGGGGCCTTACAAATCTGGAAGTTGACGATGGTGATAGTGGAACTAATGCCACATCCCTCTGAGCAGGCTGAATAGGAGTGTTAATCTGTGTCCTCTGAGCCACCTTCCATTATGACAATCACTGGCTCATCCTCATCAGTGTCTCTTTCTATACTTGTAAGGCTTTCAGAAACTTCCCTTTTCTCTTGTCTCTTGTGGGGGGTCTCGGACTCCACTGGGGTCCGGTCAATTTCCAGATCATCAGAAATAGTGCTTGGAGAAGATGGAGGAGTACCCTATCTTTCTTGAGAAGCCAATATTTGAACAGCTACATATGGCTCAGCAGGAAGCTCACCCTCCTGTTCAGCTTCTACTTCAGGAAGAACTGTTGCTGGCTGCGACTCCTGTTGTCAACTTTGCTTAGTTTCCTGCAACTATTGAGTACATTATGACTGAGACAAATCCAGTTTAGATTCACCGCTCATCTCCATGATTGCATTGGCTGCCTCGCTGAAAGACATAGCCACGGGCTTAGGTTGGGTTTTGTCGTTGATTCATGAGTGCTGCTCCCAGCTTGCTGCCCAGAGGACAGTGTGGCAGGCACATCACGTTTCCTGTAAAAGGTGAACAGCGGCATGCCAGTGGTGGCAATCTGCTTCTTCTTCTGCTCCTCACTGGTCACTTCCTTGGCAGGACACCTTTCTTTGGGGCCATCTTCAAGCTCTGTCATTAGGACTTAGCTGCACAAGCAGAAACAGGCAAAGAAGGACTCAGAAGGTGTGGTGTGGTGTCATTTTGTGTCAGCTTTCTGTCTGGCAGTACTGTAGGTGATGTCTCTTGTACACTTAACAAGAAAAACATTCAGTGAAACGTGGCATTTTTGCAATTTGAATTATTCATGAAGACAATATAAATGAGTGAGGGTATCCCAAATAATTAAAAACATAGGCCATCATTATGACCCTAGCGGTCAGTGATAAAGTGGCGGTGAGAACTACCGACAAATTATGACCATGGCGGAAAGATCTCCAAAAGACAGCCAATGTACCAGACATACTGCCATGGCGAAAGCAACAGCCAGCCACCACAGCGGGAACTGCCTTCAGCCAAGCAGAAGTCAATGTTTCACCCACCATATTGATATGCTACAAACCACCACCTTTTCCAGGGCGGTACCAACGACATCAAAAGCCTGGTGGAAACTGAGCTCCGAATTGAAAGAACTTACCATTGGAGACACAGGGAAGAACCACACCGCCATGGAACCAGTACTGCATGTTTTTCCGATGATATTCTACGTTCTGCTTCACCATGAACACCAACAATGCCGAAGACGACGACTGGGAGTACAGCCACCTAGCACACAAGGGAAGGGGGGAGGAAAACAAGAGTGACACACACACGCACAACAAACACCCTACATACACACAACCAGATGCACAAGAAAACAATTTGACCCCATAACTCGGCTGATTAATGCAAGGACAAAACGATTTTGCCAAAGTGTTTGTAATAAGATCAACACAGTAGAAATATTGTTAGGTAAGATAATAGATATATACATATTTATAGAAAAAGGGACACAGCCCAGTTCTCAATTTGTGTGGGCCACATGGCCACAGGCCGAAGTCCAAGGCCCCACTTGTCACCTGCTTCAACACAGAGAAAATATTGCATGGGCATCAGTTGGTAAATAGGCAGGTACCTCAGGGGGACGGGGGGTACCTAAGCTGGGAGATGAAACAAGACCACTGGCTCTGGAGGGGGCAACATGCCCTGTGCTTGATCCTGGTGAGTGATGGGCCACAGTCTCTCATGTGGGTGTCTTGCACACTGGTTCTGGATGGGGCAACAAGCCCTCTGCTTGATCCTGGGGAGTGATGGGCCACAGTCTCTCAGGTGGTTGACTTACCCACTGGTTCTGGAAGGGGCAACATGCCCTGTGCTTGATCCTGGGGAGTGATGGGCCACAGTCTCTCATGTGGGTGTCTTGCCCACCGGTTCTGGATTGGGCAACATGCCTTGTGCTTGATCCTGGGGAGTGATGGGCCACAGTCTCTCAGGTGGGTGTCTTGCCCACCGGTTCTGGATGGAGCAACATGCCCTCTGCTTGATCCTGGGGAGTGATGGGCCACAGTCTCTCAGGTGGTTGACTTACCCACTGGTTCTGGAAGGGGCAACATGCCCTGTGCTTGATCCTGGGGAGTGATGGGCCACAGTCTCTCATGTGGGTGTCTTGCCCACCGGTTCTGGATTGGGCAACATGCCTTGTGCTTGATCTTGGGGAGTGATGGGCCACAGTCTCTCAGGTGGGTGTCTTGCCCACCGGTTCTGGATGGATCAACATGCCCTGTGCTTGATCCCGGGGAGTGATGGGCCACAGTCTCTCATGTGAGTGTCTTGCTCACCGGTTCTGGATGGGGCAACATGCCCTGTGCTTGATCCTGGGGAGTGATGGGCCACAGTCTCTCAGGTGGGTGTCTTTCCCACCGGTTCTGGATGGGGCAACATGCCCTGTGCTTGATCCTGGGGAGTGATGGGTCACAGTCTCTCAGGTGAATGTCTTGCCCACCGGTTCTGGATGGGGCAACATGCCCTGTGCTTGTTCCTGGGGAGTGATGGGCCACAGTCTCTCAGGTGGGTGTTTTACCCACTGGTTCTGGAGGGGGCAGGCTGCACAGCAGCCCATGGAGGCAGGATTATATAGCGTCTGCCGGCAGTGACGCCTGCACAGTGGTGGTGCTGTTGGTGGGGGGAGGCTCCTGCACATCCCCTGCACCCTCGGACACCTGCACAGTGGTGGTGCTGCTGGTGGGGGAGGCTTCTGCACATCCCCTGCACCCTGGAATGTATGCACAACCAAGTCTCCTTGCTCTTCCTGCCTGCTGGTGCAGGCTCCTTGGCCTTTTGGGTGGTAGGTGCAGGCTCCTTGGCCTTTCGGGTGGCAAGTGCATGCTCCTTGCCCTTCTTGCTTGCTGGGGCAGGCTCCTTCCCCTTTAGGCTGGCTGGTGCAGGCTCTTCCCCTTCAGAAAATGTGTCCTGGATCCCTTTCCACCACAAGTGGGTGCGGTTAGGACCCGTGGACTGTGTGGCTGAGGTGCTTGGCTGGGTTCTTCCTACCTTGGCCATTCATGCAGGACGGGGGAATGGGTAGGGAAGAGGTCAATGGTGGATAGGAACAGTTTTTTAGGGACATTGGGGAGGGAAGAGGGAGAAGGAATGGGAGTGTAGGATGAGGGAGTGGTTGTTGGAGGTGTCTGTCTGCTGGATTTGGGTGCAGGTGCATGGGATTTATGTTGTTGTGAGGTGGATGGCTGTTGGGTATCTGAGTGCTCTCATTTGTGTACTTTAGGAGGGGGGACAGACACAGTGGGAGAGGACACAGGGGACATGTGCATGGATGTTGTGGAGGTGTATGCCAGTGAGGTGTGTGTTCTGCTTGCTGTGGTGATGATGCTGGTAGTGGATGATGATGTAGTGCATGCAGGTGTGAGTGTAGACGTGGCTGGGAGGGAGGTGGTGGAGGGGGAGGAGGGGGAGACAGTGGAAATAGTGGATGTTGTTGTGTCTGCAACTGGATGGTGTTTGTGTGAGCGCCTGTGGGATGAAGTGTAGTGCTTGTGTTTGCCTGTGACACTCTTGGGTGTTGTCTTGTGTGTATGCTCATCTGTATGTGTGCCTGGGATAGGTTAGGGTTGAGTGGAATGGGACTGGGCAGTGGAAGATGGAGGGGGGATGGTTGAAACAGGGACAATGGATGCCATCAGAGAGGAGGCCAGAGCCTGAATCGATCTCTGTTGGGCAGTCAATCTAGTGTGAATGCCCTCCAGGAATGCATTAGATTGTTGCATTTGGGCTGCCATCCCCTGGATGGTATCCACAATGGTTGACTGCCCTACAAAGATGGTTTCAGGAGGTCAATAGCCTCCTCACTCAGGGCAGCACAGCTCGCTGGGGCAGGGTCTGAGGTGCCTGGGGCAAAGGAGATGCCCACCCTCCTGGGTGAGCAGGCACAGGCAACTCAATGAGGGGCTGATGGGAGGGCGCTGCTGGTACGGGGGTGGCGGCTGTACCTGTAGCTGGGGTGGTCACAGAAGTGTCCGCCACCACCAGGGAGCTTCCATCGGAGGAGGTATCTGTGTCTGAACTATCCCCTCCAGTCTCTGTCGTGGTGCTCCCCTCACCCTCCATCCCACTGGTGCCCTCACCATCTGTGGACTCTCCCTCCAGGGCCCTGTGGGATGCAGCTCCCTCCATCACCAGTGCCTCTGCTCCTCCGCCAGATGATGCTAATGCACACAAGGACAGGATGACAAAATAAGAAAGGGGGGGAGAGAGACAAAGGATACACTTGGCCAATGGCTGCACCAACACCACCGTTGGTGTACATAGCACTCTCACACACAGGGAACAGGCCTACGCAATATGCATCGCACTACCAGAGAAATAGTTTGCCTCTAAGGAATGGGGAGGGGCACACACCGCCAAATGCAGCACATCTGGGACCCACGCAGCCCTGACCATTAGTGGATGCCTACAAGCTAGGTAGCAGGATAATCCCTTCAGAACCCTAGCCACCAGGAGACCTATGCTGAAATGTCAGGCCTGGCCTAGGGGCACCCACTGACACACATACCCCACCCGGATACCACCCTACCATGCGTAAGTTGTTATGATGGGCACTGTAGTCACCCCCTTGTGGCTGCTGTGATGCCCTCAAGCGCCCATCCAGTTCTGGACAGGCCACTGCCAGTATGCAGGCCATCAGGGGGGTCAGGGTTGGACAGGCACCCCTTCCTCGTTGGGAGGCCATCCCCAGCTGGGCCTCCACCGTCTTCCGTGCCCAGAGTCTCAGGTCCTCCCACTGTTTGCGACAGTGGGTGCTCCGCCTGCCCTAGACCCCCAGGGTCTGCACCTCCTTGGCAATGGCACACCATATACCCTTCTTTTGATGGGCACTTACCTGCAGAGGCAATTCACACTGGAAAATAGAATTAGAAAAACAGTCCTGCCTGTTACACATATGGCCCACCATACCTGTTCCCATCACCATTTCCACACACATGGTCCAGCACACAACCTGTACACTGCCAAGAGGACATCCACCCACCCCCTTACATGAGGCCTTCACACACACAACTCCATGCATTCATGCCACGTGCGTCGTGCTCACAGTGTACTCACCTGTTGGTCTGGTGGCCCATACGACAGTCCCTACTGGGGTAGGACCCCATCCACAATGTCTCTCCAACTCCTCCGAAGTGGAGGCTGGGGCCCTTTCCCCGGTCACACGGACCATGGTAGGTTCCAGACAAAGGTCACAGCAGCACATGCAGTGTAGGTCCTCTCCTATGGAAGGTCAGGTAGCAAGTGAGAAATATGATAGAAAATGGCGGTCACCTCTGCGACAGTTAATACCATCACCGCTGACATAGATCACCATTGGCCACTGTACCCCAAAGGGCCCAATGTTAGCCAATGAGGAGGTTCCCGACCGCCTCCCGCAACGGCACACAACGCCAGTGGAATTACCTCATTTCCACCCTTCCCTCCACACAGGACAGGCGGACGCCATTTCAGCGGGATAGGACAGGCCCTTTAGTTATGCTGTGTCACAGGATATATTAGCACATACTGGACAAATCACAATGACACATTACATGTTTACAGGATGTTTACAGGATAGCTCCATTGTTTGTTTGTGACCGGCTCCTCACTCTTGTGTCCCTTAGATTCCTACCACTGTGGATGAATATGAGATGGAGACATACCCCCGTGTGCAGACCCATGGTGGACTTGGCAACACTGGAGGACAGGCACATTATCCTCACCTATAGACTGGACAGGGCCACAATCACAGAGCTGTGTGCCCAGTTGGAACTTGACCTGATATCTGCTATCTGTCAACCCACTGGGATCCCCCCCTCTTGTGCAAGTGCTATCAGTGCTACATTTCCTGGCAACTGGTTCGTTCCAAGTGACAGTGGGCTTGGCAGCAGGAATGTCACAGCCAATGTTCTTAATAGTGCTGACAAGAATGTTGTCTGCCCTGATAAAACACATGTGCAGCTATATTGTTTTCCCCCAGATTGAAGATTTGGCCACAGTGAAGGCTGAGTTTTATGTAATGGGACATATCCCAACATAATTGGGGCGATTGATAGAACACATATTGCATTTGTCTCCCCCCAGCAGAATGAACAGGTGTTCAGGAATCGTAGGAGTTTTCACTCCATGAATGTTCAGATGGTGTGCTTGGCGGACCAGCACATCTCCCACGTCAATGCTAAGTATCCAGGGTCTGTGTCCTAAGGAATAGCATCATTCCAAATGTGATGGGCCAACTACAGAGGCACAGGGTGTGGCTAATAGCTGAGCCATGGTTCCCACCCAAGATATGTTGGTGTATGGGTATGATGTGGGCCATATAGGATAGTGTGTGGCTAAATGTTGTCCCTCAATATTTGCAGGTGACTCTGGTTACCCAAACCTATCATGGCTGCTGACCCCTGTGAAGAATGCCAGGACAAGGGCAGAAGAACTTTATAATGAGGCACATGGGCGAACCAGAAGGGTAATTGAAAGGACCTTTGGCCTCCTGAAGGCCAGGTTCCGGTGCCTCCATCTAATAGGTGGATCCCTGTTCTACTCACCAAAGAAGGTCTGCCAGATAGTGGTGGCATGCTGCATGATGCATAACCTGGTCCTCAGATGCCATGTCCCATTCCTGCAGGAGGAGAAGACTAGAGATGCTCGTGTGGCAGCAGTAGACCCTGTGGACAGTGAGTATGAGGGGCAGAGGATGAGGATGAGGACAACAGAACATATGTGATCCGAAAATACTTCCAATGACACACAGATAGGACAGTGTTAATTCACATTTCAGTGACTTTTGTTTTAATTTGTGTGGCAATGGCATGCTGATATTTTCAACTTCTAGACCCACTTGCAGTTCCCTCTGGCAATGTTGGTGACCTGACATATACTCTTGGTGTGACCACTACAGCCAGCTACAGGCCATTAATCTATGCTCATTCTCTGTACAGTTGATTTGCAATGTTTGTACCTCTTACAATAAATACATATTTGATATACATGACATACTCCAAAATGTTTTTTTCAAAGGAAGTTTATTGAAGTGCTAATATATAGAGGGGCAAGTGCAATGGGATGGTATGATGACGGAGGAAAGTCCAGGGTACTGTTCCAGTCTGTTTGTAGAACAGGTGCATTGTCCAAGGGGACATAGGAAGGGGAGCAATGGCAGTTCAAGGTGGACATGGTGACAGAGTGGGACACAAGGGTGACAATCAGGAGAGTCTAATTTCTTAAAGGGGGTCTTGGCAAGTGTCCCTGGCTTCTGTCTGGATCGCAGGGAGAGTTTGTGGGGTGGTTCTGCAGGAGGAGGGGGCTGGTAGCCTGTGAGTCCTGTGGTGGGGCCTCCTGGCCACTAGCGGCAGCGGAGGTGGAAGGCTGTTCATATGACTGGCTAGTGGCAGGGGCCCGCTAGTGTGAGACTGCCTCCCTCATCATGTTGGCCATGTCTTCCAGCACCCCTGCAATGGAGATCAGGGTGTTGTTAATGGTCTGCTAGACTACCCTGATCCCCTGGTACTGTCCCTCCTGCAGTCACCTGTTCTCTTGCACATTGTCCAGGATCTAGCCCATCGTGTCCTGGGAATGTTGATAGGCTCTCTGGATCTCGGCGAGTGCCTCCTGGAGAGTCAGTTCCCTGTGCCTGCCCCCCCGGCGCACAGCAATCCTCCCAGTGTCCCTGTTGGCCTGTGCCTCTGTCCCCTGAACCGTGTGCCAACTGCCACTGTCCCCAGGTCCCTGATTGTCTTGGGAGTCAGGTGTGCCCTGCGGTCCCTGTAGAGGTGGACACACTGCTGATTGACATGTCCTGGGGACAGAGGTATGGGTACTCTGGGTGGGTGCTGTGGTGGTGTTTCCTAATGGGGGAGGCTCTGTGGTGGTGTGTAACTGGGCCTGGGTAACCGGCTGTCCAGTGGTCCCTGATGGGCCAGGTAGGTCATCCAGATCCTGAAGACCAGAGTTTCTGTCATCACTGTGGGCCTCTTCAATTGGGGGACTGGATAGTGCTGGCACCTCCTCTCCACTGACATTGGCTGGGGTACCTGTGGGAATGTAATTGATGTGTTATGGTTTCTGTGTCTGACATATTGTACATCTGTGACTTCACCTCTTTGGTTGGATTTACCCTGCCAGATTTCACTTGTGTATGTTTGTGTATGGTGGGATAGTTAATTCTCTATAGTGTGCATGCTTTAGTGATGAGTGTCCATGCAGGGCAGTAAGTGGTGTCCATGCATTGGTACAGCATGCAGGGATTGGCATTGGGATGAGTGAGATGTGATGGTGGAGTGTGTGGGAAGTAGTTGAGTGATGGGGGTGAGGGTATGTGATGGTATGCAGGTAGGGGGGTGATAATCGTAGAGAGTTTACTTACCAGAGTCCAGTCCTGCTCTGACTCCTGCCAGGCCCTCAGCATGCAGGATTGCCAAGACTTGCTCCTCCCATGTAATTAGTTGTGAGGAAGGAGGTGGGGGTCCACTGCCAGTCGTCTGGATAGCCAGCTGGTGATTTGCTGCTATGGAACGTACCTTCCACCGTAGGTCATTCCACCTCTTCCTGATGTCATTCCTAGTTCCGGGGTGCTGTCCCACGGTGTTGACCCTGCCCACGATTCTCCGCCATAGCTCCATATCCAAGCTATAGATATCTGCTGCACCTGTGCTCCAAAGAGCTGTGGCTCTACACCTCTATACCCTGACAATTTCCTCCACCATGATCCTTAGGTCCTCTTCTGTGAAATGAGGGGTGTCTTTGTGGTGCCATGGGTGTTCTGTGAGGTGTGTTGGTGAGGGTGTGTTGGGTAATGTGTTGGGGTGTGTGATATGTAGTGCGTGAGTGGTGTATAGGTGTGAATAGTGTGTGGCTCTGGTTGTGGCAGTGGTCTTGGTGTCAATCTCCTGCCAGTAATTGTTGTTTGTAAAGGGTTGTGGGTAATGTGGGTGGGTGTTTTATAGGTATGGGTGTCAGGTGTGTCTTGTTTGAATTGTCCAATGTGGTGTAGTTTTGTTTGAGTGTGTATATTTTGAGCATGGCAGTATGTACCACCAATGGTTTATCGACGTTGAATGTCCGCCGTGGTGATTCGTGGGTCATAATGTGGTGGGCGTAGTTCTTTTGGCGTAACGATAGGGAGGTTTGGGACCACCAGTTTATCACAACCTTTGGTCTGGTGGATTTGTGTATGTGGCTGAATACTGACGGATTGGTGTGTGTGTCATAATATGGTGAATGGATATCCACCGCGGTAAGTTGGCAGCCGTCAGCGTGGCAGTAAGTGGAATTTACCACCAATGTCATAATGACGGCCATAGTGTATCCTTTCAAATCCAAACTTATATAACAATATTTCAATTAGGATACAAAAAATACACAGATTCAAAAGTTTTCTTTATGTGCCTCTTAGGTGAGGAACCTGTGGCAGACAGAGGGGTACAGAAAAAAATTAAATAATCCTTAAAATAAGTGAATGTTGGTGTTCACCTATGGCTGAAGAGACCTATGGCAGGCAGGGAGGCAGGGAAAATTTAACAATCCTTAAAAAAGTGAATGCTGGTGTGCACCTATGACCTAAAAGCGCTATGACACGTAGAAGGGGCAGGGAGAAATGCACTAATAATCTATTAAAAAAGTGAATGCTGCTATGTACCTATGGCCTAAGAGACCTGTGGTAGACATGGGGTGCAGGGAAAAATGGAATAATAATTAAGGACCCTGGTTTGCCATTGAAACAGATTTTTACGTAATTTCAGACGGAAAACAATTTTTCCTTTGTCTGTGCCTATAAATAGAAACAGTAAAATACTGACAAACTGGATTCCAAGAATTGTGTGGTGCAGATGTGATACAGCACAGGGTTGCCTCTTCCTGATTTAGGTGTGTATCTGCTCACAGTAACACCTGCACGCCCATAAATAAATGAATGAGACAGTGGTCATTATCTGTGTAACATGGGCTTTGCATGGCAACGAGAACCGGCAATTTAGCATACGAAGCATCACCTTGCCCCTCATAGTCCTCACCCCAGGGGTGCCTTCAGGTGGGACAATATGTATCCCATTTAGATGGGTCTGCAGGCAACCTCTAATGTGTAATGTGCTCCCTCTACAGGCATGCAGCCCCACATGTAAAGTCCAGCCTTTATCTCAGTAATGGGTGTGTTAACGCGTCCCTTTATGTTAATGTATTACACATCAGGACTCGTTTTAGGCCAATGAATCTTTTGACCCAGTTGAGAGACACCTTAGGACGAGATAGCTTATCAATACGTCAATCAATACGTCAATATTGTCATCAATATTTAACATAACAATACATTTCACTTTAGTTAAAGTCATTAATCAATTCAAGATGCTACCATGACCTCTCAGTCATTTATAACCACACCAGTTTAGTAGAATTTTATACGTTTTATTCCCTATTTAGTTATAATCTAAGAGCAGATGCGTTAATCTCAAAACCAAGAAACATAATAGCATAGTCACAATATGGCAACTTTGATAGGATTTCATTAAGGCAAGAATCACAAACATCAGAGCATAACACGACGTGAACATAGATCAATTTAGCAGAGTATCAATAACGCGTCAGTTCAACAAAGCATAAATTAGGTTGTTTGTCTATTTGCGTCAGTTTGGTGAACACCTGTCCTAACCACTGATTAGCATCCGCATTTTGGGTTTCATGCAAAACAATTTAGAACACCAATTTGGAAAACATCTATCTATGGTCTCTGTCAAAAGTAAGCAGTTGGTACCTAGAAAGGAAAAGCAAACAGACAAGTCACAAATGTATTGTCATAATTACCCTCCAAGGTTTAGGTCAGCACACAGGTTCAGTCTTCGTCTTCAGGACATCAACCAATTCGTCATTAGTCAAAATTCAGCTCCGGGGCAGAAAGGGCACTCCCCTCATAAGGAGGTAAAGCGTAGCATGGGCCAATCTAAGGACAAGGATGGTTTTAAGTAAACCAACAAGTCACCAAACAGAGTGACAAAGTTTCTGGATAAAATCAATAGCATTCCCTAACCCCCCTAAATGACTCCCTGGGACATGGGTTTTTATCCCTTTTCCATTGTACATTCCCCCAAAATTCTATTGGACATTTGTTATACCCCACTATCTTTAACCTATCAGAAAATACATTAGGTAACCCAACTCTTCACCCCATATTATTTTACAAGTCTTTGATTGGTCTCCATAATTGACGTCTTCAGAGGTGGCACGTCCGGTATGATTTAATCTTTCTGTAATTCTTTGCACATCTTTTGGTCAGCAGCTCCATTGTCTTCACCAGTTTGAATGACCTTGTACATTACATTAATCTACACTGTTTCAGTTTATTTTAACATTTACTCTGCAAACAAGAAGAAGGATATGGGAACTGATCTAACATGGTTACATTCATATTCTAACTTGAAGGAAAAAGAACATGCAGGGTCATGTACTTTTATGAGTCAGCACACTGAAAATTGAAAAATACTTTTAATATGAGAGTCAAGCAGCTAAACTTCGGCTCATGCTAACTGAAGGCCTATGAAGATTTCAGCACAAATTCAATAATGCAATCATTAGTACAAACTTATTTAAACGTAATATAACAATGTTGGTCATTATTATTAGTCTACGTATACCTTGGCGGCCACTCCCCACTCCTACATGTTAATATAGGTTATATAAGCTACGCTCTCTCAGGTGTCTGCTGACTCTGAGAAGAGCTGGGAAACAGGCACCGATCTGCCCACCTCCCCTGACACAAACCACCACCACTGTGTGAGGCACACGCAATGAAATGGGTTCAGCCCTGGCACAAGCGCTGTGAGATTCTATGCCATCAGGCTGTCCCCCAACAGGCCTGGAAAGAGACAATCACAGTGACTGACTAATTTCCAGTCCTACCGGCCATTCAGAGGCAGAGACAAGGTTCCATCTGAACCCCAGGAAACTTTCTGTCCATTCTTTACAAGGACGTTGAGGCATAATGATAAAAAAAACGTGAAAAGCTGTTTTTTATGAATAAGGAATACCATCTATTTGTGATGCCAGCTGAAGCCCTTGGCACAATCACCCCACCCATTCCTCCTGCCCCCATGTCCCCTCTAAATTAAGGGGGAGCAATTTGTACCCACCCTCTATACTACTACTGAGAAGTGGCTGCGAAACAGACAGCTGCCATGCTCCCCTGGCACTGTGTGCAAAAGCTCAAATGCGGACCCAAAAGGAGCATGCATCTTGAGGCACTTCCAATACTTTGTAACTGGAGGATGAACCAAAACAGCAAGGACCACAAGTTCTTCCTTTATTTCTGCAAGCACCAGATGCTACATGTGGAATAATGCAAAAGCCCCTTGTGTACTGGCTATAAATTAAGGGGACGAAATTCATGGTAGCATGTTGTACATAACCTGAAACCTGTTCTTAAAAGGAGGAGAAAGTCGAGAAAAGTATGAGAAATGTGTGTTGTGTTTTTTTTCCAGGGTTCAGCAACCAATTTCGATGCTCTTAAAAGCCCTACATCCAAAACTGCCCACTTTTGTGTTGCCCTCACCCAGCCCTAACGCTGCAGTCAATCCACACTTCGTAAAATGTAAGGGGTGCACATCACTGATCCAGTATCATCAGCAAATATTGAGCAGGTTTTCTGTGGTCTTCATTTCATTAACAAACCAGAAAAAGCCTCAATGTCCTCAAAGTCTATTGAAATGCATGTGTACTTGTACAACAATGGCAACGTTTTCAGATGAATGTATTGTGTTTACTTAATTTGGCGTATATACAAATATATCTGAACCTATAACAACAGAGTACAAGTTTGCATTGTCTATTCAAATAAATGTGAAAAATCCTAGCTGTAGCATCTTCTTTTGCTTGCAACAAAAAAATGTGGATGAATACAGATAAAATGAGCAAAAAATAATTTAGAGACGGAAATGTTAAAAAATAAATACCATAAAACTGGTTGCCCTACAAATAATCCTTAAAAAAGTGAGTGCTGGTGTGTTTATGGCATAATAGATCTATGACAGGCAGGGGGTGCAGGGAAAAATTGAATAATCCATAAAAAAATGAATGCTGGTGTGTGCCTGTGGAATCGCATTTTACAGTTCTTAGGTATGCTAGGCCTAGTGGCCCCTGTGACACACAATGACAATCTCCGCACAGGCCTATCATTAAGGAAAGAGGCCTACAAATGTAATTCGCTACTACTAGGAACGCATTATGTTGCAAGGCTTGCTCTCTGAACAGCCACCATGAAATATCATCGTCATTGCATGCTAACTGAAGCAATATCCCTTCTGGAAAGTACCAGTCTGAGTACGTGATGTCAGCCATAATGGAGAAATAATCATACGTCAATCATACGTCAATGTCAAGAACCAATAGAACGTCGAATTATGTTTGTGGTTTAATACTATAAATGATTGTGTATTACTTCTTTTAACCAGGCTGTACGTGTACAACTAGTACCGAGCATCCTCCATGTACATGTCTTTCTATCTCTAATAAATTCTTTATGTTTACCTAGAAGAGCTGGCTAACGGTCGTTTGTATCCTGGATGGGTGCTGAATTATTAGGCTTCTACATGCCTATGACCTAAGACTCAGATCTATAGCAGGCAGGGAGTACAGAGAAAAATTTAATAATCCAGAAACAAAGTGAATGTTGTTGTGCTCCTATGGCCAAAGAGACCCTGGGCAGGCGGAGGGCAGGGAAAATGGAATAATCCTCAAATAAATTAATGCTGGTGGGCATCTATGGCCTAAAACTCAGACCCATGGCAGGCTGGGGGTGCAAGGAAAAATTGAATAATCCTGAAAGTGAATGCTACTCTACGCCTATGGCCTAAGAGACCTATGGCAGTTAGAGGTTGCAGGGAAAAATCAAGTAACTTAAAAAAAGTAATTCCTGGTGTCTGATTGGGGACTAGGAGAAATCCTTTGGGAGGTAAAGAGGTGCAGGGGAAAATAGAAAACATGCATATAATATTACATAAACACTGCACATACATACTATAAAGATCCTCAAGCACATTAAAGTGATATCAGGGAAAAGGGTAAAAACAAACAACAAAATAAAAAAAAGCATAGCCCTCTTTTATCAATGTCTCTAGAAAAAGGCTTTGAAACTGGAAGAAAAGGATTAAACACACTGACTGGCTACACAAAATGACCACTGGTCACATGTTCAAACACCAACAAGCAAGTAGGCATGGACAACAAAAAACGCATGCATGCCTATGGCAAAAGCACCCTGGCTGGCTACACAAAGTGGCCCCTGGCCACATGTTCAAACAACAAGCAAGAAGACATGGACAACAAAGTACACATGCAGGCCTACGGTAAAAGCCCACGGGCTGACTACACAAAAGCCCTCATTATGACTTGGGCAGTAAATCCCACTTATCGCGATGCCGACTGCCGCCAACATACCGCCGTCGTGACAGATTTCCGCTACCCATATTATAACACGCATACACCAATCCGTCAATATTCAGCCACACACAAAAGTCCGCCAGCCCAAACGTCAGTGATAAACTGGCACTATCAAAACCCACACTGTTACGGCAACAGAACATCCCTACAACATTATGACCCACAAATCACCACGGTGGACATTCAATGGCGGTAAACCATTGGCGGTACATACCGCTGCGCTCAAAATACACACACTCAAACAAAACTACACCACATTTGACAATTCAAACTACATATACTTGACACTCATACACACTCCTCACCCACACACCCACACCACTATAAAACACACACACATTACCCACAACCCTTTACAACTAAAAACAATTGCGAGCAGACAGAAACAGCAAGAGCACTCACACAACCAGAGCCACATACCACCATCACCTATACACCACCCATACACCACCCACGCACTTTACATCACACACCCCAACACATCACCCTACACACCCTCACCCACACCACTCACACTATACCCATGGCACCACAACAACACCCCAGGTTCTCTGAGGAGGAGCTAAGGGTCATGGTGGAGGAAATCATCCGGGTAGAGCCTCAGCTATTTGGATCACAGATGCAGCAGATATCCATTGTTAGGAAGATGGAGCTATGGCAGAGGATCGTGGACAGTGTCAACGCCGTGGGACAGCACCTCAGAACAAGGGATGACATCAGAAAAAGGGGGAACGACCTATGGGGGAAGGTGTGTTCCATTGCAGCAAGACACCACCTGGCTGTACAGAGGACTGGAAGTGGACCCCCACCTCCTCCCCCACAACTAACAACATGGGAGGAGCAAGTCTTGGCAATCATGCATCCTGAGGGTCTGGCAGGAGTAGAAGGAGGACTGGACTCTGGTAAGTCAACTCTCTTTTACTATCATCCCCCTACCTGCATGCCATCACATACCCCCACCCTTACCCTCACTCCCATCACTCCCATCACTCCCATCACTCCACCACATCACACACACCCCACCATCACAACCCACTCATCCCAATGCCAAGCCCTGCATGCACCACCAATGCATGGACACCACTCACAGACCTGCATGGACACCTATCACCACAGCATGCACACTAGAGGTGAACAGCTAGCCCACCAAATAACAACACACACAAGGCAAAGCTGTCAGGGCAATCACAACCATAGAGGGCAAACCACCAATGCACATGATGTCACACACAGAAACAATAACACTGCTTTTACATCCCCACAGGTACCCCAACAAATGTCACTGGAGAAGAGGTGCCAGCAAACCCACCCCCACCCCCAGAAGAGGCCCACAGTGATGACAGCAGCTCTGGTCTCCTGGATCTGGATGACCAACCTAGCCCATCAGGGACCTCCAGACAGTCGGTTACCCAGGACCAGTCCCACACCTCTGTTCCCAGGACACGTAAATCAGCAGTGTGTCCACCACAACAGGAACCCCAGGCCACCCCACAAACCCAAGACAATCAGGGACCTGTGGTCAGTGGAATGGGCACACGGTTCAGGGGACAGAGGCACAGGACAACAGGGAAGCTGGAAGGAGTGTTGTGCGCCCACCGAACCGACCCTCCAGGCGGTACTCAACGTGATCCTGGGAGCATACCAACATTCCCAGGAAACGCCGGGCCAGATCCTGGACAAGTTACAGGAGAACATGCAGCTGCAGGAGGGACAGTACCTCGGGATCAGGGAGTACTGGAAGTCCATTAACACCACCCTGGTCTCCATTGCAGGGGTGCTGGCTGACATGGCAAACACTAAGAGGGAGGCAGTGGCACAACAGCGGGCCCTGACACTAGCCACACTACTGAGCAGCCCTCCACCTATGCTGCCGCTAGTGGTCAGGGGGCCCCGCCACAGGAACAACAGGCCACCACCCCCACCCCCTGCAGAAGGGGAACCACCCTGCAAACGTTCCCTGCGATCCAGGCAGAAGCCAGAGATTATTGCCAAGACCCCCATCAGGAAATAAGACTCTCCTGATTGTCACCCTTGTTCCCCACTGTCACCCTGTCCACCTTGAACTGCCATTGCTCCCATTCCTATGACCCCTTGGACACTGAACCTGTGATACAAATAGACTGAACTCTAACCTGGACTTTCCTCCATCATCACCCCAGCCCATTGCACTACCCTCTCTTCTTCAGAGCACTGCAAGAAACACACTTCGAAAAAATTCAAGTATGGATTATGTCAAATGATTTCAAAATGTATTCGTTTAACAAGGTTCAAACATTGCAATTCAACTGTACAGTAATGTTTACATAGGAAAGACCTGTAGTTGGCTGCACTGAACACACCAGGAGCTATAATGGGGCACCAACATCTGCAAAAAGAGATGGCAAAAGGTACAGTGAGTGGGCATGGAAGTGGGAATTCATAGCCTGCCAGTGACAATGTGAAATCATAAACTGTTAATGGAAAGTAAAGTTAGACTGTCTCACCTGTGTCTCATTGGAAGTATTGATGAATGACTACATTTCTGTTGCCCTCATCCTCATCCTCTGCCTCCTCATCTTCACTGTCCACAGGTTCCACTGCAGCCACACGGCGATGTCCAGCCTCATTCTCCTGCAAAAAAGGCACCAGGCGGTGCAAGGCAAGGGTTGTGCAACATACAGCATGCCACAATGATCTGGCAGACCTTCTTCGGTGAGTAGCACAGGGATCCACCTGTTAGATGGAGGCACCGAAACATGGCCTTCAGGAGGCCGAAGGTACGGTCTATAATCCGTCTTGTTCGCCCATGTGCCTCATTGTAACGTTCTTCTGCCCTTGTCCTGGGATTCCTCACAGGGGTCAGTAACCATGAGAGTTTGGGGTAACCAGAGTCACCTGCAAATATGGAGGAACAACTGTTAGCCACACACTCACCCGTAGGGCCCATACCATACCCATACACCAACATCCACTGGATGGGAACCAGGGCTCACCTATTAGCCACACCCGGTGCCTCTGGAGTTGGGCCATCACATTTGGGATGCTGCTATTCCGCAGGATAAAGGCATCATGCACAGATCCAGAATATTTAGCATTTACATGGGAGATGTACTGGTCCACCAGGCACACCATCTGGACATTCATTGAGTGAAAACTCTTTTGATTTGTGAACACATGTTCATTTCACCCGGGGGGCGTCAGGGACAAATGCTAAATGTGTGCCATCTATTGCCCCAGTGTTGTTGGGGATGTGTCCCATTGCATAGAAGTCAGCTTTCACTGTGGCCAAATCCTCCACCTGGGGGAAAATGATGAAGCTGCACATGTTTTTAATCAGGGCAGACAACACTCTGGTCAGCACTATTGAGAACATTGGCTGTGACTTTCCTGCTGTCAAGCCCACTGTCACTTGGAAAGACACAGTTGCCAGGAAATGGAGCACAGATAGCACTTGCACAAGAGGGGGGATCCCAGTGGGGTGACGGATAGCAGATATCATGTCAGGCTCCAGTTGGGCACACAGCTCTGTGATAGTTGCCCTGTCCAGTCTATAGGTGAGGATAATGTGCCTGTCCTCCATTGTTGCCAAGTCCACCAGGGGTCTGTACACGGGGATGTCTCCATCTCCTATTCAGCCGCAGCGGTTGCAATCTATGGGGCAAAGGAGTGAGTAGTTGGTCATTATCTGTACATTCTAACCACTAGAGAACAATGCATTTTGTGATTGTTGCAAGATTGTGATGGGATATGTACTTAATGTGTATATGTGATGCAGTTAGGATCCATGTCCTGCCCCCCCCCCAAAAAAATGGCGTCCGCTTGTCCTGTATGGAGGGATAGGTGGAAATTAGGTAATTCCGCTGACGTTGTGCGCCGTTGCGGGAGGCGGTCGAGAACCACCGTGCAACTCCTCATTGGTTATCATTGGGCCCTATGGGGTACAGTGGCCAATGTTGATGTACGCCGGCGGTGACGGTACGCACCGCCGCGGACATGACCGCTGTTTTCTATCTGTTCACTCACTTGCTACCTGACCTTCAACAGGAGAGGACCTACACTGCATGTGCCACTGTGACCTGTGTCTGGAACCGACCATGGCTCGTGTGACTGGGGAAAGGGCCCCTGTCTTCACCTCAGCGGAGTTGGAGAGACCAGTGGATGGGGTCCCACCCCAGTACCGATGGCTGTATAGGACTCCAGACCAACAGGTGAGTACACCGTGAGTACGATGCATGGTGCGTGAATGCATTGGGTGCTGTGTGTGCAGGCCTCATGTTGGGGGGGGGTGGGTGGTTGGGCCCAGGGCAGCGTGCTGCATGTATGCTGGGCCATGTCTGTGATAATGGGGATGGGATGGGGCATGGTGGGCCATGAGTGAAACAGGCAGGACGGTCAGACTAATACCTTTCCCTCTGAATATTTCCTCTGCAGGTCAGAGTCCATCAAAAGAAGGGTATATGGCGTGCCATCACCAAGGACCTGCGGACCCTGGGGGTCTACAACAGGCGGAGCACCCACTGTTGGAAACTATGAGAGGACCTGAGACGCTGGGCATGGAAGACGGCAGAGGCCCAGCTGGGGATGGCCTCCCAATGAGGAAGGGGTGCCCGTCGAACCCTGAACCCCCTGATGGCCCGCATACTGGCGGTGGCCTATCCGGAGGTGGATGTGCACTTGGGGGCATCACAGCAGCAACAAGGGGGTGAGTACAGTGCTCTTCATTACTAATGCGCCTGGTGGGTGGTATCCAGGTGGGGGATGTGGGCCTGTGGGTGCCCCAAGGCCAGGCCTGACATTGCAGAGTAGGTCCCATGTTGGGCGGGGTTCCTATGTGAAAGTCCTCCAACCAAGCTAGTAGGCATCCAATACTGGGCAGGGCTCTGTGGGTCTCAGGAATGCTGCAATTGGCGTTATGTGTCCCTATCCATGGGCTGGTGACTAGTATTGTGACTGGTAGTGCATTGCCTAATGCGTAGGGCTGTTCCCTGTGTATGAGTGTGTTGTGTACGCCAACGGTGGTGTTGGTGCCACCTTCGACCAAGTGTATCCTTTGTCTCTTCCCCCCCTTTTTGTTTTGTCACCCTGTCCTTATGTGCATTAGCATCATCCGGCGGAGGAGCAGAAGCACTGAAGACGGAGGGAGCTGCATCCCACAGGACCCAGGAAGCCGAGTCCCCAGACGGTGAGGGCATTATTCGGACGGAGGCCGCGGGGAGCACCACGGCGGAGCCTGGAGGTGACAGTTCGAACAAGGATACGTCCTCTGATGGAAGCTCCCTGGTGGTGGCAGACACCTCTGTGCCCACCCTAGCTACAGGTACAGCCTCCAACCCCGTACCAGCACCACCCTCCCAGCAGCCCCTCAGCGAGTTTCCGTGCCCGCTCACCGAGGAGGGTGGGCATCTCCTTTGCCCCAGGCACCTCAGACCCTGCCCCAGTGAGCCCTGCTGCCATGAGTGAGGAGGCTATTGACCTCCTGAAATTCATCTCTGTTGGGCAGTCAACCATTATGAATTCCATCCAGGGGCTGGCAGCCCAAATGCAACAGACCAATGCATTCCTGGAGGGCATTCACAGTGGCCTGGCGGCCCAACAGAGATCAATCCAGGCTCTGGCCTCCTCTCTGATGGCAGCCATTGTCCCTGTTTCCACTGTCCCCCCTCCCACGTTCTTTACCCAATACCATTCCCCTGAACCCCAACCTATCCCAAGCACACAGATAAACAAGCATGCACACAAGACAACACACAAGAGTGGGCATGGCAAACACAAGCACCACACATCATCCCACAGGCACTCACACAATCACCATCCAGATGCAGACATAACAACATCCACTGCCTCCACTGTGGCCCCCTCCTCCTCGTTGTCCACCTCCCTCCCAGTTGCGTCTCCACTCCCACCTGCATGCACTACATCCTCATTGTAGGAGGCGGGCCAGGCTTATAGTAGGTACCTTGTGGTACTTACACCTTGTGCCAGGTCCAATTATCACTTATTAGTAGATTAGTAGTGTTCTAGCAGCTTAGGCTGATAGAGGTAGCTATAGCAGAGCAGCTTAGGCTGAACTAGGAGACATGCAAAGCTCCTACTATACCACTTAAATCACTTAGCACTATATCATAAGAAACACAATACTCAGAGTTACTAAAAATAAAGGTACTTTATTTTAGTGACAATATGCCAAAAGTATCTCAGAGTATATACTCCCTTAGGAGGTAAGTAATATACACAAAATATACACACAAACCAAACTTAGGTAAGTGAACAGTTAGAAAAGTAGTGCAAACACTGTAGGACACAATAGAATGCAATAGGAGACAATAGGCCTAGGGGCAACACAAACCATATACTCCAAAAGTGAAATGCAAACCACGAATGGACCCCAGGCCTAGTGTAGTGTGTAGAGGGTCACTGGGAGTGTAAGAAAACACTAAGGGTGTCCAAGATACCCCATCCCAAGACCCTGAAAAGTAGGAGTAAAGTTACCCTACTATCCCAGAAAGACAGTAAAGTCGAGATAGGGGATTCTGCAAAGACAACAACTGACTGCAAAGCACTGAAGACGGATTCCTGGACCTGATGACCTGCAAAGGAAGGGGACCAAGTCCAAGAGTCACGCAAGTGTCCTGGGGGGCGGAGCCCACTATACCCCGGATGAAGGTGCAAAAGGGCTGCCTCCGGGTGGAAGAAGCCAAAGATTCTGCAACAACGGAAGGTGCCAGGACCTTCTCCTTTTGTCAGAAGATGTTACGCGGCGTGCTGGAGGATGCAGAGTTATTTCCACGCAGAAAGACCGCAAACAAGCCTTGCTAGCTGCATGAGTCACGGTTGAGGATTTTGGGTGCTGCCAGGTCCCAGGAAGGACCAGGAGGTCGCCCCCTGGAGGAGGAGACAGAGGGGGCACTCAGCAACACAGAGAGCCCATGCAGAAGCAGGCAGCACCTGCAGAAGCACCTGAACAGGCATTCAGAAGATCTGAGCATGACGGTCAACTCAGCACAACAAAAGAGGGTCCCACGAAGTCGGAGTCCAACTCAGCGAGTTGGGCAATGCAGGACGGAGTGCTGGGGACCTGGGCTAGGCTGTGCACGAAGGAAGTCCTTCAAAAGTGCACAGAAGCCCTAACAGCTTGGCTTCCAGTGCAGGGTGAAGGCAGAAAGCCCTCAGAGCATGCACCACCAGGAAACAGTCGAGAAAGCCAGCAGGATGAGGCGCTACAATGTTGCTGGTAGTCTTCTTGCTACTTAGTTGCAGTTTTGCAGGCGTCCTGGGGCAGTCAGCGGTCGATCCTTGGCAAACGTCAAACAGAGAAGTGCAGAGGAACTCTGGTGAGCTCTTGCATTCGTTATCTGATGAGAAACCCACAGGAGAGACCCTAAATAGCCATCAGTGGAGGATTGGCTACAGAGAGGGGTAAGCACCTATCAGGAGGGGTCTCTGACGTCACCTGCTGGCACTGGCCACTCAGAGGTGTCCATTTTGCCCTCACACCTCTGCATCCAAGATGGCAGAGGTCTTGGACACACTGGAGGAGCTCTGGGCACCTCCCCTTGGGAGGTGCTGGTCAGGGGAGTGGTCACTCCCCTTTCCTTTGTCCAGTTTCGTGCCAGAGCAGGGCTGGGGGTGTCCCTGAACCGGTGTAGACTAGCTTATGCAAGGAGGGCACCATCTGTGCCCTTCAAAGCATTTCCAGGGGCCAGGAGAGGCTACTCCTCTCAGGCCCTTAACACCTATTTCCAAAAGGAACACACTCTCTCAGAGGAAATCCTTTGTTCTGCCTTCCTGGGACTGGGCTGCCCAGGCCCCAGGAGGGCAGAAACCTGTCCGAGGGTTGGCAGCAGCGGTAGCTGCAGAGAAAACCCCGGAGAGTTAGTTTGGCAGTACCCGGGCTCTATGCTGGAGCCCCGGGGATGCATGGAATTGTCCCCCCAATACCGGAATGGTATTGGGGTGACAATTCCATGATCCTAGACATGTTACATGGCCATGTTCGGAGTTACCATGGTGACGCTACATATAGGTATTGACCTATATGTAGGGCACACGTGTAATGGTGCCCTGAACAATGTAGGGGCACCTTGGCTAGTGCCAGGGTGCCCTCACACTAAGAGACTTTGCACCTAACCTTCACTAAGTGAGGGTTAGACATATAGGTGACTTATAAGTTACTTAAGTGCAGTGTAAAATGGCTGTGAAATAACGTGAACGTTATTTCACTCGAGCTGCAGTGGCAGTCCTGTGTAAGAATTGTCTGAGTTCCCTATGGGTGGCAAATAAATGCTGCAGCCCATAGGGATCTCCTGGAATACCATAGATCCATATACTAGGGAATTATAAGGGTGTTCCAGTGTGCCAATCAGAATTGGTAAAATTAGTCACTAGCCTGCAGTGGCAATTTTAAAAGCAGAGAGAGCATAAACACTGAGGTTATGGTTAGCAGAGCCTCAGTGGTGCAGTTAGGCACCACACAGGGAACACATACAGGGCATACTTTATGAGCACTGGGGTCCTGGCTAGCAGGATCCCAGCGACACAGGCAAAAACAAACATACATACAAGTAAAAATGGGAGTAGCATGCCAGACAAGATGTTACTTTCCTGCACTCATCCACTACCATCACCAGTACACCTATCAGAGCGCACACCTCAATGGCAGTCTCCAACCCCATATCCATGCACATGTCCCATGTGTCCTCGCCCACTGTGTCTGTGCCCCCTCCTCCCAAAGTACACAAATGCAAGCACTCAGACACCCAACAGCCATCCACCTCACAACAGCATCCAGCCCATGCACCTGCACCCAAACACAGCAGACTGACACCTCCTACAACCACTCCCTCTTCCTCCTCTCCCAAACCATCTCTCTCTTCCCACCCCAATGTCCCTTAGATGCTTTTCCTCTCCACTGTTGACCTCTTCCCTACCCCTCCCCCATCCTTCACGTCAGGCCAGGGTAGTCAAAACCCAGGCAAGCACCTCAGCCACCCAGTCCACGGGCACAGTAGTGTCCCCAGCAACTCAAGGTGGGAAAGGATCCCGACCAACAGCCAGCCAGCCAGAAAGGGTGCCTGGCCCAAGTGCTGCAGGAACGAATGGCAAGGAGCCATACCCAAGTGCTGCAGGAAAGAAGGCCATGAAGCCATCCCCAAGTGCTGCAGGAAGGAAGGGCAAGGAGCCATCCCTAAGTGCTACAGGAAAGAAGGCCAAGGAGGCATCCCCAAGTGCTGCAGGAAGGAAGGGCAAGGAGCCATCCCCAAGTGCTGCAAGAAAGAAGGCCAAGGCAGTGAGGACAAGGAGCCTCGTGCTGGGACTCAGTTGCTGACCCCACCACCAACCATGGTGGTGCAGCTGTCCGAGGCTGCAGGGCATGGGCTGGAATCTCCCCCCAGCACTGCCAGCACCTCCACTAGCACTGACACCAGCAGCATCAGCCCCAGTGGGGAGCTGTCTGAGGCTGCAGGGGATAGGCTGGAGCCTCCCCCCAACACTGCCAGCACTGCCACCAGCACCGCCACCATCAGCAGCAGCCCCAGTGGGCAGTCGTCCAAGGCTTCAGGGGATGGGATGGAGCCAGCCCCCACCACTACCAGCACCGCCACCAGCAGCAGCAGCCCCAGTGGGCAGCCGTCTGAGGCTTCAGGGGACGGGCTTGAGCCTCCCCCCACCACTACCATCACCGCCACCAGCACCACCAGCAGCAGCAGCCCCAGTTGGCAGGCGTCCGAGGCTGCAGGGGATGGGCTGGAGCCTCCCCCACCACTACCAGCTCCACCAGCAGCACCACCACTGCCACCACTGAACAGCCATCACTACCGGCGGACAGTATGTAGTCCTGCATCCATGGGCTGTTGTGCAGCCTGGCCCCTGGAAATCCTGTGGATATGACACCCAGCTGAGAGACTGTGACCTTGCACTCCCCAAGATGTGCATAACAGGGCACGATGCCCTCTCCAGAACCAGTGGAGAACCCATCCACTCACCCCACCCTCCCCAGGATGAAGCTCACAGGGCACGATGCCCCCTCCAGAACCAGTGGAGAAGCCATCCACTCACCCCATCCTCCCCAGGATGAAGCTCACAGGGCACGATGCTCTCTCCAGAAATAATGAAGAAGTCATCCACTCACTCCATCCTCACCAGGAAGAAGCTCACAGGGCACGATGCCCCCTCCAAAACCAGTGGAGAAGCTATCCACTCACCCCATCCTCCCCAGGATGAAGCTCACTGGACACGATGCCCCCTCCAGAACCAGTGGAGAAGCCAACCACTTGAAAGACTGTAGCCTTGCACTCCCCAGGACAGAGTAATGGGCATGTTGCCCCCTCAAGAGCATGTGGGCAAGTCACTCACTTGAGAAACTGTGGCCTTGCACTCCCCAGGACAGAGCACAGGGCATGTTGCCTCCTCAAGAGCATGTGGGCATGTGGGCAAGTCACCCACTTGAGAGACTGTGGTCTTGCACTCCCCAGGACAGAGTAATGGCCATGTGCCCCCTCGAGGACTAGTGGCGTTGTACCATCTTCCGGCTGAGGTGCCCCCCCATTCCTCGTCCCCCTGAGGTGCCTGGCTATTTTTGACCTAATGCTCCAGCAGTGTTCTCTCCGTGTTGTTGCAGGAGTGAGGTGGGGCCTTGGACTTTGTGATGTGGCCCTGTGGCCCATGGACATTGAGGACTGAGCAGTGTCCCTTGCATTGTAAATATGTATATACTTTTTGATTTGGATGCACGTATTTCAACTATATTTATCTTATTACACACTTTTTACTCTATAGTAGTTGTCCTTGCATTATTCCTGAGGGGTACGGGTGGATATGTTATGTAACTGCATCTGCTTGTGTGTATGGTGCTGTGGTGGGAGAGTTGCGTGTGTGTGTCACTCTCTTTTTCCTCCCCCCTGTGTGCTAGGCGGCTGTACTCACCATGGTCGTCTTTGCCGTCGTTGGTGTTCGTAGTGGAGCAGGACGTAAAACAACATCGGAAAGACATGCAACTCAGGCTCCATGGAGGCATTGTTGTTCCCTGGGTCTCCAGAGGTGAGTCGTTTCCCTTCTGTGCAGTGTTTCCACCAGGCTTTTGATGTTGTTGGTACCGCCCCGGAAAAGGTGGTGGATAGGTGTGTCATATTGCCGGGCGGAGCATTGTCTTCCGCCTGGCTGTTGGCGGTTACCACCGTGTTGCTTGTTGATTCCGCCCTGGCGGTCGGTGTGTAAAAGTGGCTGTCTGTATGAGCTGTTTCCGCTGTGGTCATAATCCCGCATGTATTACAGCCGGCCTGTTGGCGGCATTAACACCACTTTATCACCGACCGCCAGGGTTGTAATGAGGGCCAAAATGACCACCAAAGAACACATGCAGGTCTATGACTACACAAAATAGCAGCCAGCCACATGACATGGAGAACTAATACAAAATGGTGTCCTATGGCAAATACTTACACACATACACACACACACACATGCGCGCATCAGACAAAGAAGGCATGGCAAACAATGAAGAAAATGCTATCATTTACTCAGCAGTGCCAACAATGAAAATTAAGTCAGCTATAAAAAGTTTACAACACATACTTCCAAGGCATTAAAATATGTTACCCCACCAAAATACACTTTTTGCAGGAAAAATAAGTGAAATATAAAAACATTTTTGCATTTCATCCAATGCCCTCAGTCGCTTCATGCACCCAGTGACTAGTACTGGCTGTATGTCCTATAGGCAGACTAGGCTACATGGTCAAATAAATGAATAGTGCAAAGTTCACAAACATGGAGAAAATGTACTTAACTGTGCAATGTTTTCCCTTTCAAAAGTTAAATAAATAAATTGAAAAAAAGACTGTTCCTCTACTGCAACTTCAGGACACCCACCACAACAACAATCAGATGTAAAAATTGACTAAAAGTACAAATATATACTGGTGCATGCCTTCTAACAAACAACACCCTTGTCCAGAAGTTTTTTAACTCACTTGTTATGACATAAAGACAAAAGGCCAGATTTAGAGTTTGGCAGACGGGTTACCCCATCATAAAGGTGACGGATATCCCATCCGCCATATTACTATTTCCATAGGAAAGAATGGAATTGTAATACGGTGGATGGGATATCTGTCACTTTTGTGATGGAATAACTCTGTCTGTCAAACTCTAAATCAGGCCCAAAGTTCATACTATCCAATAGTTTATAAGCAGTAGGAATTGCAGACAAAGAGAGTTATCCTTTCACCTCAAAAACCAAATGAAAAGTGACCAGTACCTGGACAAAGCACTGGTGGCGACTCTTCTGGACAGTGGAGGAAGTTGGAGTCTCTGTGGCACTTCCTTCCTGCTGAACAAAAAGTAAAATAAAAATAAATGCTTTTTGCACTAAAAAACAACCTTAACCATCCGTTCAAGTAGAATATTCACTCAAAAAGATACATTTGAGTTAGTTTAGATGCTTCTCGAGCAGAACTTCTACTCCAGAAGCAGCCACTCGTGATCGCTGAAGTCACAAAATGGCACCAGAAGGCTCTATGTGCGATCAGAAATCATCCTAGTAGCCGACAAACCTCACTCGTACTCCCAAACACGCATTATGGAGCCTCATGTTGTTCCCATGAACATTGCGAGAAGTGATCAGCAGAATAATTCCACCACATGCTGTTTAGCGGAATTTGTCAGGAACTCCATGTCACATGCATAACAAAGAGTTACCAAATTCCACCAACTCTGCGAGCGGAATTATAATTCTACCCAGGCCTAGTTAAAAGACATAAGTTTAGCAGGCAGTACTAAAGAAAAAGCTCATAAAATATTCCAGCACTCCATGATCTGACACAGTTCGCAGGAGCATTATTTTTTGCAGGTACAAATCAGGTAGGAAAGACAGGGAAAAATTTATGTTACACCTAAGCACTGCTATTTAGGGCTAGGTGGACTGAGGATCCCTCATCTGATCTAGCCCTGTGACCAGCCACTTGTGCCCCTCACCAAATTAGAATTTTCCCGGTGTCCACTATGGCAGTCTCCATGTTAGAAATGGGGTCTTTGGTTGGTGGTCAGGTTACCCCCTGTTCAAGCAAGGAACTTCACTCTAGTCAGGGTAAAGGAGAATCACCCTCAGCTAATCCCCGCTCACCCCCTTGGTAGCTTGGCACGAGCAGGCAGGCTGAACTTCAGAGTGCTAGGTGTAAAGTATTTGTACCAACACACAAAGTAACTTAATGGAAACACTACAAAATGACACAACAAAGGTTTAGAAAAATAGAAAATATTTATCTAAACAAAACAAGACCAAAACGACAAAAATCCAACAGACACAAGTCAAGTAATTAATTATAAAGCAAAAAGAGTCTTAAATCCTTTGGTAAACAGATAAAAGACTGTTAGCGTTGAAAAGAACCTGGGTCACGCCAAAATAACACTCACAGGCGAGACTGCGTCGAAAAAGGTAAGCGGTGCGTCGATTTCTCACCCACAAGCAAGCTCATGCTTCGTTTATCTTTGTCCGGTCGAACCGGCGTGCGTCGTTTTTCCTCCCCGCAGGGGAGCGATGCATCGAAGCGGGCAGCACTCGGGTCCGGGCAGTCATTGTGTAATTTTTCCACGGCCAGCAAGGTTTGCGTTGAAAATCCTGCCACACGGTGATAGCAAAACCACACTGTATGGGTTGCGACAACACCAGCCTCCATCAGCGATGCGACGCTTCGTTTCTCCAGCCACATGCGTTGGTCTCCCAGCCACGCTGCAAGCGCTGCGTCGATTGAAGCCATGGAGCCGGTGGCGCGTCGTTTCTTTAGCCGCTCTCGGAGATTGCATTTGAAATTTCCACGCACAGCGGTTTGTGCGTGGATTTTCAGGCTTGGTCTGCCAGCTTCACCTGTCAAGGCCCCAGGAACTGGATAGGGCACCACTTGGCAGGGCAGGAGTCTCAGCAGAGAGTCCAGGTGCTGGCAGGGGAAGTCTTTGATGGCTCTGAGACTTCATCAACAGGCGGCAAGCTCAGGACAAGCCCTTGGAGATTTCTTCACAAGCAGGAATGTACAACAAAGTCCAGTCTGTGTCCCCTTTCACCAGGCAGAAGCAGCAACTGCAGGATAGCTCCACAAAGCACAGTCACAGGCAGGGCAGCTCTTCTTCCTCAGCTCTTCAGCTCTTCTCCATGCAGAGGTTCCTCTTGATTTCCAGAAGTGATCTAAAGTCTGTGGTTTTGGGTGCCCTTCTTATACCCATTTTGCCCTTTGAAGTAGGATTACTTCAAAGAAAAGTCTCTCTTGTTTGTGAAATCCTGCCTTGCCCAGGCCAGGCCACAGACACACACCAGAGGGTTGGAGACTGCATTGTGTGAGGGCAGGCACAGCCCTTTCAGGTGTGAGTGACCACTCTTCCCCGCCCTCCTAGCACATATGGCTCATCAGGATATGCAGGCTACACCCCAACTCCCTTTGTGTCATTGTCTAGAGAGAGGTGCAAACAGCCCAACTGTCAAATTGACCCAGACAGGGAATCCACAAACAGGCAGAGTCACAGAATGGATTAAGCAAGAAAATGTTAACTTTCTAAAAGTGGCATTCTCAAACACACAATCTTAAAATCAACTTTACTAAAATATGTATTTTTAAATTGTGAGCTCAGAGACCCCAAACTCCATGTCTATCTGCTCCCAAAGGGAATCTACACTTTAGCTATGAGAGAGATAGGCCTTGCAACAGTGAAAAACAAATTTAGCAGTATTTCACTGTTAGGACATATAAAACACATTATTATATGTCCTACCTTAAATATACACTGCACCCTGCCCATGGGGCTACCTAGGGCCTACCTTAGGTGTGTCTTACATGTAAGAAAATGGAAGGTTTAGGCCTGGCAAGTGGGTACACTTGTCAAGTCGAATTGCCAGGTTAAAACTGCACATACAGACACTGCAGTGGCAGGTCTGAGACATGATTACAGCGCTACTAATGTGGGTGGCAGCACCAGTGCTGCAGGCCCACTAGTAGCATTTGATTTAAAGGCCCTGGACACCTTTAGTGCATGTTACTAGGGACTTACTAGTAAATCAAATATGCCAATCATGGATAAACCAATCAACTGTACAATTTACACAGAGAGCATATGCACTTAATCACTGGTCAGCATTGGTAAAGTGCTCAGAGTTCAAAAACCAACAACAACAGGTCAGAAAAAATAGGAGGCAGGAGGCAAAAAGATTGGGGATGGCCCTGCATAAGGGGAAAAGTCCAACAGGCCACATTTCAGCAGAAATAGAATGTGCACTTACAACCAATTGTTTAGGCGGTAGAAAACATACCTTTTCTATAAACACTTTTTGAATCTTTTTTGTACTACACGCCATTCCTCTGCTGAATGAAACAGGCTATGCCCGCCTGTGCCTGAATTTACCTTTAATTACAGAGAATAATTCAGAATTTTCTAATTGCTCTATGTAGATGTTAATTGGATTCCAAATTGCCAGTATTTTTTGCCTCTTACACCCTCTTGTTGAAGCATTAATCTTCTGAATGTTACAAGGTGTTTGAATGATTTTCTCCTGTCTTCTAAATAGCTTGTGGCATATTTCCAATTACACAAAGCGCTAATTAAGATGGGTGAATCGTCCCCTGACCTGGTTTTGAATAAAAAGTTAATCCAATAAAGCGTGAATTGTGTTCCCGACAACCTGACTAATATGATGCGAATTTTGAACGGAGTGATCTTTCATATTAAAACAAAATAGGTACATTCATTGGCTACTGTCAATATAGAGATCTTATCAGCTTGTTGCAAATCCCCAGTCCTTCTGCTGTCTCTACACCGAGGTTTTTCATTCATCTTTCCTACGCTTGTACTTTTGTTACCACTCTCTTGTGTTTCTGCATGAATGGACCAAACTTTCACCCTAGTGCAAACCACTCCTGTTATATTCACGAGATCACGCAGAGGCTGAAACATTTGTGTACATATGGAAGTGTTCCCTGTTCAGTTGGATACCTGAAACTTGCAATGCTCATTTTAAAAAGAGGCCTTCGAAGGAATTTTAATCTTTATAACAGCCTTGCCTGCCTTTTCGATCGGTTGACATCAAATGGCACACAGAGATTACCGTCTAGGGGGCATTTAAACCATAAGGTCCACATAATAAACTGTAAACTTTGCACTTGTGTAGCGCACTACTCCCCCGTTAGGGTCCCAAGGCACTGTGCACATACCGCTATGGAATTGAGGTGCCCACTCCAGGGCACCCCAGGGTGAAGCCAGGTATCCAAGCACAGTTGGGGCTGTTGTGGAGATTAAGCAAGCTATTGCCCAGAGTTACAGAGTGGGACCCATTAATTAGATTAGGCACCAAGGCGAAAATTATCTGGTCCAAGGGAATTGAGCCCAAGACCTGCCGCGGCAAGACTTGAGCCCTGGTCCTGGGCAAGATCTCTGCTTCAGGGTCTGCCACTCGAACCATTGTGCCACACTTCTCCACCATATAGGGTGGTCTTTGTAATTTGATTGGTGGTGTACACTTGGCATCTGGTAAGGCCTACACAGCGGCAAGTCAGAAGTAAATGAATCACTCCACAAGCTAGTTGCTGGTTATGGGCAAAGACGTGGAGTGTTTTTTCTCCCTTTTATATAGCATCCTGCCGGTCCCAGCCAGAGCGCGAAGTACACTAAATCCAGGTCGGGGTCAAGCTGCAGTGTCAGGGTGGCTCACTACATCCCTTTTTCACTTTACTCTGTTTCCCAGGACTTAATTTTACACAAAATGTGATTCAGTTTCTGACTTGATTGAGGATTTTGCAATAGATTGTAGAGCTGGCTATGAACTTGCTAAGCTCATGTCACCCTGGGAGTCTGTTCTTCAACTCTCAAAGGTGACCTGATCTTGCGGTTAGTTGCCCTTCTGTAAGTGGTTGTGGGGTCTGTCTGCAGCGGTGAGGACTCCATACTCTTGGTCCCTTATTGCTGCCTCATTATCCTCATCCAGGGCATCAATTTGTTTGAACCAAGATATGTTCTAAGTTACTGTCCCTGTCCCTTGGTGGGTGGTCACCGTCAAGCCTTCCACAGTTGTTACCTCCCACACTCCAGTTTAATATAATGTCTGGGACTTTCTCCCCTGCCTTCCGTCCTTCAGGAGCACATGATCTCTTGGCCTCAGATGATGGTGAGTTGCTCTCCTCTTGAGGCTTCACCTTTTGCTGTTCTGAACTTGCCCATTCTGGGTATCATCTGAATCATATTCAGACAGGGTCCACTCCAGGTGTCCCAGAATCGTGTCATACGTGTAACCTTTCAATGTGAGAGCCGAAGGGGGACACTGGGTCATACAATGCGGGGTGCCTAGGTATCCCACAGAAACCAGTGTAGGCTGCTCTCCTGGTTCACTCCCTCATTCACAGCGATTTCCAGGTCCCTGTTGAATATTTATATGAATCGCTCAAGATTGCAATTCGCCTATAGCCACTGAGGGGTGATCCGGCGATGTATGTCCAGATGATAGAACAACTCCTGGAATTCAAAGCCCTGAAATGGTGGGCCATTGTCGGTCCTTATTAGGGGTGGGCAATGAAGTCTGCCGGTGGAAATGGTGGAATCATAGTGTTACAACGTGAAGTTCAGGCCACATTCTGTCTACCACTGCATGGTAGAGTATTTTCTCCTGCACAGCTCACCAAGGGTAAGTTGTCAAGCGTGAGCAAGATCTGGCATCACTTAGCATGATTTTTGTTCACTAGGATTTCTCTAGTGTGGGTGGTCATGGTGAGAAAGCTGCCACTTGAGTAGAAAATCTACTCAAGCAGCAGCAAAATCAACTCGAGAAGCAACGACCCACGTGGTGCCATTCACACTGAATTTGCAGTGTGGAGCAATCTTCCAGCATAAGAAATACACACGAGCAGAGCAACATGCCTAATTCTGCCTATTCACAGAACTCCACAGAATCTTGCAGAGTTTTCATGTACTTCTGTGGAATTCTGTGGAGTGAAATTCTGTGAGATCAGCCCATCCTTACTCCTGATTTCCTCCGGGAGGTCAAACAGGTCCAAGGTCTTTTCCAGTTCTAAGGCAAAGTTGGACACAATGAGGTATTTGGCATGGCTATCCACCAGTACCATGGTGGTCCTCCTGTCTGGGAAAATGCCAAAATCGAGGCAGACATTTTCCATGGAGTTTCACAGGCTTCACCTGTAATAATTGGGGCTGGAGTTTCCGGGCTACTGGTGACCTGGCATGTTTCACATGGTCACACAATGTTGTTCACTACAGACTCCAAACCAGGAAACCAGACTTTCACTCACAGGTGGGTTTTAGTCTTCGTGGGCTCTTGGTGCCCTCCATGAGCAAGTTCTACCACTCGCCTTGTTAGCCTTTCGGGTATGACTATGAGTGCACCCTTAGTATGAGGGCATCTGGAGTAGAACTGAGTTCATGTTCCAAAGCAGAGATAGTTGCTTCTCATTGGCGCTACCGCAGTAGTTGGCATCCTCTAGAAACATGGTCCAGGACCCCTTTTGCGGTATCGCCATGACCCTCATCAACACAGCTTCATTAGCAGTCACTTGACAGATCTCAGAAAATCTCAAAACTTTCAGTCGTACACCCCAGCTCACCAATCATACGTATTCTCCATGCAGCGTATCTCCTGCTTGAGTTTACTGTCTGCTTGGATGAGTGCTGGGATAAAAAGTCAGCGGGTCCCTAAAGCCTTGTCGGTATATCACTTTGAACTGGTAGCGTTGCAATTGTATCACCCAGCATCTGATCCGGGGAAAGGATGGGGTGCTGTGCCCTTGAAGAGAGGGAGGAGCAACTGATGGTCAGTGAGTACATTGAACCATCGTCCGCACAGATACAGACAGTAATGTCCACAAGCCCACTTGATGGCAAAAGCTTCCCTTTCAATCTGGGCATATCTTACTTGCATCAGTGATAGGGCTTGACTTACAAATGCCAAAGGTTCCCTCCCCCTGAGGTTGACCTCTTGTGTGAGAATCGCCCCAAGTCCCACTGGGATTGCATCCACAATGAGATTGGTCCTTTTCTTGGAGACAAAGTAGGCCATTGTCACTTTGCTGAAGAGCTCTGATTTGACGCGTTGGAATGTAACCTCTTCTCAGGAGTGCGGGGCCCAGCTGGTATCAGTTTTTGTCAGTGCCCGGATTGGTTCTGCTATGGTGGTGAGGTTGGGGAAGAATCAGCCACAATATGTGGCCATTCCAGAAAAATGAGAACTTTGGTGGCATTGCTCAACGCTGTGGCCTGTGGAATAATTGTGACTTTATTGGCTCAACCTGGATGCCGTCCTGGGTGAAAACATAGCCAAAGAACTTTATGCTGGTTTCAAAAAAGAGAACTCTTCTCCCTGTGGAGAGCGAGGCCATGGTCACACGAGCACTTCAAAGTAGCTCTTATCAGCTGATGATGTTCCTAAGCCATTGCAGAATATATTAGAATGCCATCATTGAAGTTCATGACCCTTTTTAGTCCAGAGAGTACCTCCCCGATCAGAGTTTGGAACATGTCGTGCTGCTGATGATATTCCAGAGCTTAGAAGCTTGAATCTCCCCAGTCTCAGATGTGTGGAGAGTATTGTGATCTATTTGCTGCTAACATCCAACTGCAGCTGGTGGTACACAGCATTGAGGTTAAGTTTCGGAAACCACCAGGCCCCATTGATGCATGCGAAGATATTGTTCATCATGGGACTGATGTGTTTCCCATTTAATGGCCTTGTTTGGCAGGTATATGTTGAAGCACAGGCATATTTTGCTGGGCTGCTTTGGTTTTTCAACAATGACCATCGGCGATAACCATGACATTGGCCTTGAGACCTTCTCAATCACTCTCCACTTCTCCGGCTTATCCAACTCCTGTTCGACCATCAACTGCAGGTGGAAGGCCACATGCCAATATCGTAGTGCCACCAGCTTGACCGACTTATCTATGTGGAGCTGGATCGGTGGGACTGGGATGCATCAGTTCAGCAATTTGGAAGGCCTGTACGTTCCTCACAAAGGATACTTAGCCCAGGTCCCCTGCTGTGTGAAAGGTGAGGAGGGTGTTGCTGTCAATTTTGATAATGTGGAATGTAGCCAGAATCTCCTGAGTGCTGGACCAGACATGTACATTCATCGTCCCTTTTTGTGGTGGGGTGCCAGCCCCTCGTATGTGTATATCTTGGTTGCTGATGGAGATAGAGCTAATCGGGGGTGGAGGCATCTACATTGTTGGAAACCCATCACATTGATGGATGCCCCCGTGTCAATGAGGGCCTTGAAGGATGAGCCAGCTTCTGGGACCACACAGGTGCCATGCTGGGCCAAGATCTGATGTTCTGGGTCAGTCAACGAGAGCTGGCAAATGGCTTCTTTGGTGGCATTCTTCTTTGTACCCCACCGTCTTCCGTCCTCCCTGGTGAAATGATTAAGCTTGCTGGAGTTGGAGCATGTCTTCCCTTGGGCCTGACAGTTCTCCAGGGATTATCTTCTCACCACAGATCCTGTATCTGGCGACCATACACTGCAACCACGGTTTCCATCTTCACTATTGGTTGTTTGCTGGAACCAAGTGACAAGGCTGTGTCCATCTGTGGACCCCTGACATGGGATTTTGTCAAGATAAGGATGTCATCAAGAATGATGTTGGGTTGTCTCAGTAGCAGGCCTCAAAGAGTCTTGGACTGAGACCCCTGGATGATCTGGGCATGGATCTCATTTAGCTGGTCATCAGTAGTACAGGTGCTAGCCAATTCGCAGAGGTGGTCTTAGAAGCTGTCAATTGATTCCCCTTTCAGACTGGTGTGCCTTTCAAAGCTTAAAACGTTCAAAATCAGAGTTCAGCTGGGGGTTACATTGAGCATTTAGAGCCCTCACAGTGACGTTGTAATCATCACTTGCTCCCGTGTTGGGGAAGTGTCTAAACAGTTTGTAAATCTCCGGTCCCACATAATGAAGTAGAAGAGAATGCTTGACTGCGCCACCAGTTTCACGAGTGGCACAAAGGTGATTATTTAGCCAGTCCAAGCAAGTTTTCCATCTAGGAGCAGCAGTCGCTGGATCTGCTAGCTCACTAAACAGCTGAAAGGTCCCTTTCCTAAGTGTTGTGGTGGCTGAGCTGCAGGTGCAGGTGGCATTGAGTGCATGCCATATTTACATAATAAGCCATGGTGTGGTGGTTGCAAGCTCAATTAAGGTGGAACAAACAAGCACTGCACCTCTCAGAAAAGGCCTTGGGGTCGCTGGTGAACTCCCTTGCTTATGGTGACATCAATTGCAGCAAAGGGAGACAAGTCTGTGCCACAGATCGGATCCACTACGTCTAACCTGGAGCAAGCTCACCTGTGTCCAAATCGGACAATCCAGATCAGAAGCACCATTAGAGCTTCCTATAGATCAACCTGCAGGGGGCATGCCTTGGCCCCAAGAGCCACCTGGCCACCGATGGAGCCCTATTCTGAACACCTTCACAGGCTGAATGCGCAGAGCTGAGGTGAGGGCAGGGATCCAACTGTGATGGCAATCATCGACACAGGCATGAGATACAAGGTTGGTGCATGAGCAGAGCTGTGAGTGCTACATAAAAGCAGGCGCTGGCTCATGCGCGATGGTCAGGGCTGGTATGCGGGTCGGGGCTTTATGAGCTGCAACAAGCACCGAAACAGACTGCATGTGTGCGGGCTGCAAAGACAGAGCCGTGAGGAGCATGGATCGAGGCAGCAGCAGTCACTGGGTGAGTCCTCGTCACAACGTACACTTGGCCTCAGGCGAGGCCTACACAGCGGCAAGTCAGCAGTAAATGAATCACACTACACTGGTTGCTGCTTATGGGCAGAGACCTTGAGCAGACTTTCGCTCTTTTATTTATAGCCTTCCACCGTGTCCGGCCAGAGGGTGAAGTGCACAACATCTGGATCTGGGTCAGGCTGCAGTGGCCGGTTGGCTCATTACAGTTGAGACCAGAAGTTCAGCTCAAAGGAGAATTAGGAGCCATTTTGTTTTACTGATGAATCAACAAAGTCAAAGCTGATGAACCTTGACCCGTAGAAAGGGCCTGAATATGGTAATTGCATGCAAAAATCAGTGACATTGTTTTTCACTTTTTAGTCCCATTCCAGATGTTTATCCACCTCGTAAGAGCCAAGGAAAGGTGTTGTAATGCCGTGCAGGATCAGTGACACTAGGTGTAATATTCCCACACCTTTTTTTTTACAAGGCCACTCGTAGTGAAATTCATCTTTTGTCTCAGATTTGTGGGATTTACCATTAGCACCATATAGCTTTTTCACTGGTGAGTGGCTGAGTCTGTCACCCGATATCTTACTGCTGCTGCTGCTAGGAGAAACCTGCCCTGCTCACAGCTAGACCTTGAATCAGTTCCCCACCAATGGAAGACCACACCATGACACCACACACTGTGAGCATCTAACCTATTAGCATCAGTCCATCAGGTTGGGTCTATGTACCCTCCATCCTGGGAGACAGTCTGGTGAAGGGGTAGCAGATACGTGGACCAAGTACATTTATTCTGCATGGGGGGGGGAGGCTTGTGAGTCTGCACACATCAGATTGTTCAGCAGTGGTGTACAACAACACAACAAATTCAAAAACACAGCTGTCATTTAATTGTAATTGTGCATGTTAAACATGCTCTAATGATTAAAATGTTGTTTCATGCCAAGGTGGTTGCTGGGACTTGCATGAGTTGGCGGTCATTTTGGACAAGGGGATGGGGAATGTCATTTAATTAATATGCATTTACCCAAAATTGTCCTTACTGGCCCCAACATACTGCTTCAATCTAGAACATCTTGAGATGCTTCTCCTGCTTACGTTTGCTGCTGTATTCGGTTTCCTGATGTGGACTCCCTGCGTATCGCCGCTCAACCATTCCATGTGCGGACATCAATAGTAAACAAGCAAAATGTAGTCTTTCATGGTGACTGACACCACAAACATTACACAGCTTTTCTCTGGCCTAATGCAAAATGTGAATGGAACACCCAAAAAACATTGGACCCCTTCACTTTTCTTCTAGTTCACTATGGCCCTCATTACAACCTTGGCGGGCGGTAGAGGCCGCCCGCCAAGGTTGAACTGCTGAGCGCCCGCCTATGCGGCCGCAAACCCACCAGCTGCATTACAACATCCCTGCTGGGCCGGCGGGCGGAAACAGAGTTTCTGCCCGCCGGGCCAGCAGGGATGTCGGCCGTAACATTGCAGCCGGCTCCTGATGGTGCGGCCGTGCGACGGGTGCAGCTGCACCTACCACACTTTTCACTGTCTGCTCGACAGTGAAAAGCAGGGTGGCGCTGTGCCTGGGGGCCCCTGCACTGCCCATGCCAAGTGCATGGGCAGTGCAGGGGCCCCCAGGGGCCCCGCAACTCCCGAAGGGGAGTCATAATCCCCAGTGCAGCGCTGCAATTCGCACTGCCCTGGTGGATTATAACCGCCGGGACAACGATGGCGGGAAACCGCCGGTCCCGGCGGTGTGACCACTGCGCTACCGCCACGGTCAAAATATGGCGATTTGTACCACCAGCCTGTTGGCGGTATGATCGCCAAAACAACCCTGGCGGTCTTTGACCACCAGCGTTGTAATGAGGGCCTTTATGTCCTTTTCCTATATAATCCAATATTGGCCCATTTCCTCCCAGTCCTCCACAGATCTCTATTGTAGATATACTTCTGACTGAGGTAACACAGACTGTATCGAAGTTTAGTTGTCCACCACTGTACAGTAAGCAGTTCACTTATCTCTTCATAATTTTTATACTTTTTACCTTCTTTTCCATGTCAATAATCCATTCCTGTTCATTAGAAGTCCGCTTTCCATGAGCAATATCTTGAAGAGTCAGTTCACTGACTTATGCAAGCAAGGTATAAACCTATTCTCATGTCTCCTTTCTTGGAACTTTAAGATTCATTTTAGATTAGTATGAGCCTCAGTAATTTATTAAGTGACACTGATGCCTATGTACACCTCCCTGGATCACCATGGGCCTCAGTAATTTATTAAGTGACACTGATACCTATGTATAACTCTCTCAATAAATGTAGTTATGAATTTAAACTATAGCAGGTATGCTCTTTAAAACTCTTTTGATGAAGTACATTTTCAAAAAATAAGTGTATACATTTTGGGTACCTGCACGTTCTCACAATTAACATAGTTGACTGTTATGGCAAAGTAGCCACTGTGCTTTCTAAGTGTATCCCTTTACCATGGTACACCATTTATCTACACGATTGGCCACCAAATGTGGTTTACTGGGCTCTGGGGCCAACTATATTCTGCACACTCATAATGAGAACCGAGAACTAACTGAAAATATATCTTATTACTTTCATGGTGGAGGTGCATACCTACACCACTTTTGAAAAGTATAGATATTTTAACAAAAATGTCCGAGTCTGAAAGCATATTTGTACATACTTATGAATAAAATTAGTCTTTGTTCTAGTTTCCCAAGTCAACACTTATTTCTCTGGCTGGGACTAAGCTGAAAAGACTTATTTAAGATGTGAGCTAACATGTCTTGGAACATTGTGGTAAAACTATGATATCCACGAGAGATTAGGAAAACCCATAAAAGTGATAGTAAGCCTAGATGGCAGAGATGTTAGCTTCTGTTGAACACACTGAACATTGTCCTCAAGCCGAACAATTATTTACCCACCATTGCTTTGCTGGTTTTGTTTAATCTGGCCAGATGGGAGACCTCAACTACTGAAATGAAGTGAATTTTGGAAGTGGTAGGAAATGTATTTTGTTACTTTAGAAGAGATATTTTGGCACACATTGGCAATGTGGGGTTCTGTGGCTTAGTCATAAGGTATCTAGCCTGAAGAGTCATGGTTGGTGAGGCCTAAAGTCCTCAAACAGTTTAATAGAGACTTTCTTGCAACAGTCACCAGCCTTGCAAGTGGTAATGGTCATTGCACTTCTTCCTAAACCTGCTGGTGATTTGAGGCAAAGCATAAGCATAGGTAAAATGTGACCTACCAGGAGCTTGCCAATACTTCTTCTCATTTAGGGCCAGATGTACGAAGCGTTTTACCTGTCGTAAGTGTCCCATCTGGACATTTGCAAAGGGTAAAATGCATTTTGGGATGTACTAACCCTATTTTGTGAGTCAGTAACCTATTATTGACTCACAAAATAGGGTGTGCGACTCACTTTTAGGCAGGGGCTTGCTCCTAATAGCGAGTCACACTGGTATGTAGGAATGTTTTGAAAATGGGAATACTGTTGCAAAACATTTGAACATTACCACCAACTTTAAGTTGGTGGTAACCATTCACAAACAGGAAGGGGTCCACAAGGGACCCCTTCCCCTTTGTGAATGTGGGTTCAAACATTTTTTAAGAGCTGACATTGGTCCCACAGACCACCACCTACTCTTCAAAAATGAAAAGAGAACTTTTCATTTTTCTTTTTGTAATGCATCCCATTTTCTTTTAAGGAAAACGCGATGCGTTACAAACATTTTTTTTTTCTTGAAAAAGCCGTCACAGACATGGTGGTCTACTGACCCCAGCAGGCCACCATCCCTATGAGTGCTGCCATTCCCAATGGGTTGCAAACTGCGACCTTCCTCATTAATATTGATGAGGCAGGTCCCTTGTGACCCATTCGGGAATCACAAACAGTGTTAAACACACTGTAGTACATAGCAGTTTGCCATTTCCTAATAGCGAATCACTAAACTTCACTATTAGGAAATAGCAAACCCAAAGCTGCGTACATCTGGCCCTTAGAACTTTCTTATATCTACAATTATTTACCAATAAATGCTCACTTCAATCTGTAAGAGGCCATGGAGTTTTATTCATACTGTTCTGCTTGTCATCTTGAGCCTATCATGTTTGACTGATGGACAGGGAATATCTAAGGCTGCTCCAGAAACTAAGGCCCATATTTATACTTTTTTAGTGCCACATCTGCACCATTTTTTACACAAAAGCGATGTAAACTTATAAAATACAATTATATTTTGTAGGTTTGCTCCGCTTTTGCATAAAAAAATGCTGCTAATGCGGTGCTGAAAAAGTATAAATATGGGCCTAAGAATCTTCTGACAGAACCCTTCAATTATTTTGATGAACTCATGCACACCATGGGCTGCAGAGAACAACTATTGTACTATCTGGAATTGTGGCAGTCGGTAAAGGTGCATTAGACCATCTTCCTTATTTACACAAGACAATCTGGGGGAGTTTCTTTTCAACATGGATCCACTGTGGCTATCCTGGTGGTCCTACACAGAAAAAAATAAAGTTGACATTTAAACTTTGGACGAAACCTCCCAGGATTTCAGGGTCATTAGTTATTTGCTTGTCAAAAACAAACTCCTACTTTGGGACTTTGTTTATGAAAAACTAAAAATGTTTGTTCAGAGACACCTGAAACATGGCAGCTGCTCAGTAAACTTACAGTGTTTTAAAAGGTAGCTGTGCAGGTCACCCTCCCACCTGACCTTAAATCCATGCTTTATTCTGAAAGCATTTGAACTCTTACCTGAGCTTCGGATTCACTCTGATTGGGGCTCTAGTTTCTCTAGGCAAGTGTCTCCATTCACCATAGCTCTACTGCACTTTTTTCTGGTCAAGAATCTAGATTCACTCTGACCTTCAATTAGAATGTTCGAGGGATCTGCTTGTCCCCTTTAAAAGATTATCCTCACCAAGTGGATGCAAACCCTTGCCTTTACTAGGACAGTGAGATTATATTAAATTCAGGAATATTCCCACAATAAAATGCAACAAAAATGATACCTAAAGACACAACCTCATGTGCAGCTATCTCATATTTTTTGCTCGATTTCAGTCTACGCAGACACTCAGTTATGTCTTTGCAGCAAATAATATGAACAGTTTCTACTGTTTGTGCAGAACAGCAAAACACATCCCGCTTAAGCCTTACTGCTCTGTGAAGCTCCAGGATGTGAATGGGGAGAAATTGCATAAGTGTCACAAAATGGATCACTACTTGGGTGGGAGTCCAGCCTGTGTAATAGTATCACTATTCTTGTTAGGTCCAAAAAAGGTTTCAGTAATTTAAACCTGAGCTCAACCCCCAGTAGCTATAGCACAGAGCAGGAAAGCTTAACTTAAGAAAATCTGTAAAGTATTTAGAGATACCAAAACAGTTAAAAAATCAACACCACAACAAATAGAAATCTTGTTTTAATGAACAAAATGACACTAAAACAACATAAATCGATAAGGGAGACCAGAGATATGAATTTATAAACTTTTTCAATAAAAATAGCTCTAAAATGCACAAAGCACCAATCATGGCAAACTGGTCACACTAGTCCAGGGCAAGTGTAAGATTTAACGCCTTTGCTGCTAGGCCCCCCTACCCCCAAGTGCTGAGCCATTTTTTGGCTAACTGGGGGTAGTTTTCACTTGAGTCTCCACAACCTTTTTTGCACATAAGCTATCTGTGTCAAATTTGTGTGCTTTTTTACCAACATCCTGGGGATTCTAACGGTAACTGGGTTTTGTGGATTCCCCTGGAGGGACTGAAAAAATAGGCAAAATGTAGAAAACTTTTGAGTTTTTTTAGAAAAACAGGGAAAACATGCTCCAGATAAAAGTGTCTGTTTTTTGCCTAAAAAGGGCATCCACAAACTGTCTGCTGTACTAACGTCATCATCTTCCCAGCTTTCAGGAACATAGAGAGCTGAATCAAAAAAACACATTTTGTGCTACAGTTGTAGCATTTTTCTAAGAGGTAGCCTATTCTCCCTAGTTTTCGTGCTCTCAGCCTACTGGCCGTTAATGGCGGAAACCAGTGTGAAACCTATGGGTGATCAAGAAAAGCCATAGACTTTTTTAGAGTAAACAAAATTCTGCAAGGGGTCCCATGTGCGGATCCCTCAAGGTTTTCTCAAGAAAACTAACTGTTGAAAAAAAATTAATATTGAAAGACATTTGTGATATTTTCAACTGTAACTTTCTGCTGGCAGATTGTCAAAAGCAATATACTATTATGTCCGCTGGACCCTTCTGGTTGCGGGATATATAGGGTTTGTAGGTTATCCAAGAACCCAAGGTACCCAGGGTAATCAACTGAGTTGCACCACATAAAGGCTTTTTATTGAGTACTGAGTCTAGAGCAATTCTTATATCAAAATAGGCACAGTAAAAAATGTATATCAAGGAAAACATATGTATTTCTGATATGGAGATTTGGAGAAGTGGTTATTTCTTTATCTCTGAATTTGTGGGTTACCCATACTAGTCTACGATTTAGAGAATATTTTTCATAATGTCATCTATCTTATATACTGGCTTATATTTGAAGCACACAAATGCAGCAAAATTCAATTGTGAATAACACATTTTCTACTATCCTATGACCCTACATGTCTCCAATGAAAATTATACCTCACTTGTGTGGGAAAGCCTGGTACCCACAAAAACAAACAGTCCAAAATGCGACATGGACGCATCACATTTTTCGACTGAAAACTGACCAACTTTCCAAAGTGGGTAGCCGTAGATTCTAGACACTAGCTCAGCCGGCACCTAGGGAAACCTAGCCAACCTGTCAATTTTTTTAATCTAGAGACCATGGGGTATCCCACGTGGGTTGACTTGCATGCCTTTCACCACATTTTCTTTAACCAGGTTCCATTGCAAACCTCAAACTTTGATGAAAAAAAAACATTTTCCTCACATTTCATTTTCCAATGTGGGTAGCTCTATATTTTGGACACTAGCTCAGCCTGCACCTGAGGAAACCTATCCAGCCTGCACATATTTGAAAACCAGATACCTAGGGGAATCCAGGATGGGGAGGGCGGGTCCCATTAGTTTGTTTTTGCCCACAATGCCTTGCAAACCTCAAACTTTGCCTAAAATCACATATTTTCGGTACATTTCTGTGATGAAAACTTCCAGAATCCGCAGGAATCCACAACATCCTACTGCACAGCATTGCTCTGCCTGTGCCAATAAAATTGCTGCCCCACTTGTGTAGCTGGGCCTAGTGCCACGATAGAATGGACCAAACCAAGGACAATAGGAGTCCTTGTTTGGAGACTCCGATTGAGCTCGATTGGATCCGTTCCTGTCACTGGCCTTACGCCCTGCAACACAAGTGGGGCAGAGTTTATATCAGAACAGGTAGAGCAATGCTGGGTGGTAGAAATGTTGTGGATTTGTATAGATTCCGGAAGTTTGCATCACAGAAACATAGGGAAAACTTCAGAAAAAGTTGGAGGTTTGCAGGTCATTCTTGGTCGGAAAATGGTGTAGGGTGCATGTGAAGCACACCACCATTGACTCTCCCGGATGTCTACTTTTCAGAAGTGTCTGGGACTGGTAAGTTTTTCCAGGTGGCAGCCTAACCACGCCCAAAAAGTGCAGCCGTTCACCATTGTAAGTGGGACAATATTGGGAATTAGCCAAGCTCTCCTGGCCCAGATGTAAAATCACACCCAAAAGAGTCAAATTTCCTCTTGCTTGCCTTTGGGATTAGATGCTTTAGTCTGCAGGGGGAGTGGAGAGACTGTGGCCCCCTTCAGTTTTGGTGGGGGCATAACCATACCAATGGTGTTGGGTAGCCCCCACCCCTCTATTTTTAAAAAAAATTCCCTGGCATTTAGTGGGCTGTCTGTCCCTCCAGGGGTTGGATCTGGGCTAATCAATCCCATCTGCCCTCCGGGGGGCAGAAAGACTTTTCCCATTTATTTGTGGTGGGAGCATGCCCATGTCCATGTTGAGCGGTCCTCGGTCCTTTCTTTTTAGAAACAAATCTTCCCTACTTTCTAGTGTGCTTTCTGCCCCTGGGGGGGCAGATTGAGGGTAATAGTCCCCATCCCCTCCCCAAGGGGGCATAAAGACCCTTTTGTTTTGGTGGGGGGCATTGCCATGTCCATTCTGGGCAGCCCTCTCCCCTGGATGAATAAAAAAAAAGAATCCCCAGTGCCTAGTGGGGTTCCTACTCCCCGGGGGAAGATTGGGGGTCATTGCCCCCATTTCCCCCACAAGAGGGGCAGAAAGATTTAACCAACTTTTCTTAGCCAGGTGGGGGCATTGTAGTCCCCATTCTAGGCAGCCCCAACTCCTACATGAATAAAACAAATAATCTGTGCTGCCTAGTGGGCTTTCTACCCCCCTCCCCCCTCCCCAGGTTGGCAGACCCAGAGCTAATGCCCCAAGTTGCCCCCTGGGGGCAGAAAGACTGTGCTTATTTTTTGGGAGGGGTGGGGACATTGAAATGTCCATTCTGGGTAGCCCCTACCTCTAGATGTATAAACAAATAATCCCTGGTGCCTAGTATGCTTTGTGCACCAGGGGAGCCAGATCGGGGGCTATTGCACCATCTGCCCCGGTGTGGCAGAAAGTCTGCCAATTCTTTGGGGAATGGGTGTGGGAATTTCAATACCCATTCTGAATAGCCCCCACCCCTAGATGACAAAGAAAATCCTTGGTGCCTGGTGGTCTTTCTGCCCCCCCCAGGGGACAGATCAGTGGTCATTGTCCCCATCTTCCTCCCAGATGTATTAAAACAAATAATCCCTGGTGCCTACTGCGCAACTCCTGCCCCCTCAATAACCAATAGGGGAAAAGGTTCCCTGGTATAACCCTACACACTTTTGCAGCAGCTCCTGTGTGCCTTACGGCAAACAATATTGGAGTGTCCCTCTTCACCTAAATCCAGCATAGCAGAAATTGGTCCCCCTTGTGCAGAGCTCCTGTGCCAAACATAGTGGTGTGGCCTAGAGAATGAGCAAACCCGCCCCTCAAAACTGGTTCTGGAAGCAGTTCTCACCCACTGGGATGGGAGCTTGACCTATTATTGTAGGCTGACTAGAGGGAGAAAAGAGGGGATAGACTTAGGTGTGAGCCACATCTGCCAATGACAAGGTAGATATCCTTTGAAGAAATGCAGGGGACTGGGCAAAACCCCCAGGTCATCCTACAATAATTGGTCAAGCTCTCTCCATACCCAGGACCTTTTTCTCAGATGTGGGAGCCAATTCACACCTTATCATGGAAGTATTGAGCTCCTGTGTGCCAGTTGAAAGCTCATGCAAATGGACCTCAAGCGGCTTTAGGCAGCTGCAGTCAAAAGGTGACTTTTTGAACATAATACATGTACAAAACCATAGAGATTCAGCTGTTATAGTTAGAATTATTTCAAGTAACTATAACTCGTGCCCTAAGATAACTATAACTTGTGCACTTGCCATACACTGCTAATTACCCCAGATATTACACCACGCATGACATCTTTTATAACATCATTGATAATATCACTGCAAAATTTGCTGTAAAATTATTAATAAAAAAACTGTGGAGGGGCCGCGAGTTATAGTTACCTTAGGGCACAAGTTATAGTTACTTGAAATAACTCTAACAAGTCAATTTCTGTGGTTTTGCACATTTAAAATGTGAGCCTAACTACAACGTCCCTATAACCTTTGGTGGTTTTTGAAGTGATTATCTATGTTTTTTTTTTTAATTTTTATTTCCTAACTATAAAGTCTCTGTACTTTAAAAAAAAAAAAACATTTCAGTGAGATATATATATATATATATATATATATATATATCTGTAGATATCTATAGATATATATATATGTAGATATATATATTTTAGTCGCCGCTGGGTAGTTATAGTTGAGACCAAGTTTACATACAAAAGGTGTTTTTTGACTTGCCTATATGTTTGGTGCCCATTGATGAACCTCCACAAATTTTCCCCAAAAAAATCAACACTCCCTTCAGATGCTGTCTGGAAACTTTTGGGGTGATTCGTCAAGCTGGAGCTGAGAAAAAGGGGGTGCCCAAAACGTGTTTTCCTCATGTTAGATTCCATAGGGATTGTGAACACAACTACAGCCCAAATCGCTGGGCGGAATTACACCAAATTTGGTAGAAAATTAGCTCTCGGTCCAGAAAGCGACTCTTTTGGTATTTGGTGTAAATTCATTTAGAAGGTTTTGAGGTATTTAAAGAAAACCAAATTTGTATATTTGGACGGAGCCTAAACACTGATCTCATGGTAAGATCTGATTGGCTGGTAGTACTTTAACCAGGAAGTGCTGACAGTCATCTTGGGACCAACATACATAACAGCACCACATTGAAATTCATTGTAGTGAATGGCAGGTTTTGAGGGACACCAAAAGGAGAACGTATAAAGGGTGATAACAAATTTTAGGTGCAATAAGAATCATTTGTTGATTGTGCAATACTAATTTCAGGGATTGTGGTTGGTTCTAAGGTGATTTTACCCTGCTAGGATTTCATGAATCATGTTTGAGAGAAAATAGTTTTCTCGTGATTTTGCCATAGAGGTTATGGAAGGTGCTCCAGAAGCTAAATTAGAGCATATTTTCTGTACTTTCACACTGTCAGCCATATGAGAATGAAGTCAGGAATTCTCAGTAAAACATGTACTTCTAACAGCAGCAACCTGTCAGTTGATTCCCCTGAGTTCCAGTACAGCCTGCCAGTTTTCTAAAGAACAACTAGAGTGTTAACAGTCTTATGAACAAAGTGTGGCACACCTGAAGCCATTTGGATTGAATCAAACTGGTAAAATTTAAAACATTTAATTTAGAAAGGAAAGAAATGAGGGGTTCATTTTGTCGTGGAAATTATGGTTTGTGCTGTAGAAAGAAAAGTTAACACATGTTTTAATTGGGTTCTCAAATATTCTATTTCATTACAACATTCTGAGATGTGGACTGAAACATGCACTTTCAGCACCTGCAGCAGATTGCCATTTAACTCCCTGGTGATCTGCAGCATTCACTGTTCTAAAGAGCAACTAGAGTGTAAACATTCTGAATTTATGCCAAAAGTGTGCTCCATCTGAATGTCATCTTGATGCAATCGAAGTGGAAAAGTGAAAGGATTTTCAACTGAGGATACTGTACCCTCACCTGACCATGCATTGTAATGGGAATCTTACTTAATGTTAAGAAAACAACTTAGAAATTCACTGAAAAAAACAAAGGTTACAAGGACATTATAGTTAGGAAATAGAAGTAAAAAACTTTAGAAATTCACAAAAAAAACAAAGATTACAGGGATGTTATAGTTAGGTTCAGATTTTACATGCACAAACCACAGAAATTCAGCTGTTAAAGTTATTTCAAGGTTTAGGGTTATGAAACAAGGAATAGGCTATCTGAGTAAAAATGTACAAAGCAGTGCCTGTCAAAATGTTTTTTGTACAGAGTACCAGCAGTCATTGTTTTTTATCTTCTTTCTTAAGCAACCAAGGGGAAGTGGGTGCCTGGGCTAGCCAAGACCATGAACCCCATTGCCACTGCAGGTATGACAATGGCAAGAACCACCAGCACTGAGGCTGTGACAGATGGTTCCCCTGTCCCCGACAGAAATTTCTATTTCCTATTGCTCAAATTATGCCCTTGTGGATACTTTCTATTTTTTTTTCAACTCCGATTGGATATTGTTTGTTATTCCTGCATTTCCCTTTGTTTTTTATACATTTCCTGTTTCTACAGCTGACGTTTTCCTGTCTGGAACTTTCATTTGCTCACTTTTGTCCTAAACTTCCCCTTGCCCCTCTTTTACATTTCTTGTTGTGTAGTACTAAGAGCGATAAGACTTTTGGTAATGTAAACCGGATTCAGGCCCAAGTACTCTAGTCACTAAACATGTTGGTGGTTTTCTTGATCAGTCAAAAAGTACAGGGGCAGAAATAGAATAGTCATTATGGTCATGGGCCCCAACGTTGTCTTATACTATCAGTTTCCATTATAGTGCAGCATGCCAGGACTGCGATACCATAACCAATATCATAGGACCTTTGCTTTCCCTTCTACCCCTTATCCTTTTGTGTCCTTAACTTATGTCCTTATTTTATTGTCCTTTTATTGGATGAAAAATGTTTTTGGTTGACTCATTGACTACATGCCTTTTACAATGTTGTCAAGTAACAAACAAAGTAACACAAATTTCTCAAATTGATTACTTTTAATGGAAGTAGATACTGACAGATAGATAACCTAATTGTAGTGAGGTATTGCTGCTGTACCTTGTGCAAAATAAAAGAGATCTTGGATGGCTATCTGGTATCTAAAATTCTCTAGGCACAGACAACCAGCAGTGCTGTCACAAGTGCAGGGACATCGGAGGAGGCCCAGCCAGTCGAGGGAGAGGAGAAGTCCTGGTAGTGGTAAGTCATCTTGCTTTTATATTGCCAATACTGTATTTGTTAAACAAGGCATAAATGCCACCCATCACCTCTGGAGTCCAGCCCCTGCCTTCAGCATTTTGCCACCTAAAACTGCAGCATGGTTTAATTTGGTGCTGCAGTGCAGGCAGTGATATCAATCCCATCTGCTGCGGCACAGTGTTAAGATGAAACTAAGGGGGTCATTCAAACCGCCAGAAGACCAGCCAGCCCAGCGGGAAACACCCTTCCACGATGAAGCCGGCTCCGAATGGAGCCGGCGGAGTGGAAGGTGTGCGACGGGTGCAGTAGCACCCGTCGCGAATTTCAGTGTCTGCTGAGCAGACACTGAAATTCAAAGTGGGGCCCTCTTACGGGGGCCCCACGACACCCCTCACCGCCATCCTGTTCCTGGCGGTCGAAACCGCCAGGAACAGGATGGCGGTGAGGGGGTCGGAATCCCCATGGCAGCGCAGCAAGCTGCGCCGCCATGGAGGATTCCCATGGGCAGCAGAAAGTCGGCGGTACACCGCCGACTTTCCGTTTCTGGCGCGGCTGTACCGCCGCGGTCAGAATGCCCGGCGGAGCACCGCCAGCCTGTTGGCGATGCTCCCGCCGGCCCCGGCGGTCCTTGACCGCCGGGGTCGGAATGACCCCCTAAGTCTTCAGTGCACAAACCAAAGACAAGGTGTGTTTCCAAATGCCCACCTAGTCTCCTACTAGTACTTCATTTCATCTTTGAAAAAACGTCTCAGTTATTAATTTTACTTCATGATGAAAAGCTTCATCTGAGCTACAGTTTCGTCAGTTTAATTTTGGGATGTGTTAATCTGAAAGGAGAAGGGTAAATTAACAAGTACCTTACATAGAAAAGAAACAGCAGGCAATAGTTTGCTTCATGCCTGCAGTAGTCATCCTAAGAATTTAATACAGAGCATTCTTTACTGAGAGCTTTTAAGAGCTCGACGAAACTGTAGCTCAGATTAAGCTTTTCATCATGAAGTAAAAATAATGACTTAGAGTATTTTTTCAAAGAGGCTATAGCAAATCTATGATTGATAAGGCAATTCAAAAAGTTTCTCAAGTCAAGAGAAGTGATTTGTTACTTATGAAGACTACAAGATACGGAACAATCGATTAGGTTTATAACAACTTATCATGACAGTACCAGTGAATTGAGAAAGATTTTCAATAAATGTTGGCCAGTTTTAAAAACCAATGATACATTTTCTAAAAATGTAGGTGACTATCCCTTATTTACATTTAGGAGAAGTACTTCTTTAAATGACTCTTTGAGCAGAAGTTTAGTATCACAGGTGGAAATTGATAATCCAGTTCAAGGCTTTTATATCTGTGGGAAATGTAAAGCCTGTAGGCATAGTGTAAACACAAAAAGGGTAAATTGTCCTACAATTTTGAAGCCTTACATTATCAAGAAACATTTAACTTGCCTTTCAGATTATTGTGTCTATGCACTAATGTGTCCTTGTAATAAATTTTACATTGGAAGTACCATTCATACAGCAAAGAAACGGGTATTGGAATATGCTCAAGCTATTGCACATCAGGATAAAACGTACCCAATAGCCAGACATTTTAAGGAGTTCCATTTACAGAAAGTTAATTTATTGAGGTTTGTAGTTCTGGATAGAATTGGAACCAGTGAAAGAGAAGGTAACAGAACTTTATTTTTGAGAAGATTAGAGTCAAAATATATCATACAGTTCAATACACTTCACCCAACAGGTCTTAACTTGGATGAGGAAATGGCAGTATGAATGGGTGATTAGTATCTTTCAGTCTGTCTTAAAACAGGTGTTTGTTTCTTTAAGACAAAAATGTGTATATATCATTGTTTTTAAATATACAATTGAGAGACATTGTCCTTCTATGTGATCTAATTGTTTGCCTGCAGTTTAAATCTTCAGTATGTTTTAAACGTTTGAATGTCAGTTTTATATTTGTTTTTTTCACAGTAGCAGTGTTGGTGTAGTACTAATGGACACATTGACTGAACTCTAAGCAGGATGAGTATTGGATTGATGGAAGGCAAAATAGCTACTATATCCTTTTACAGGGTTTAATGAATTCAATAGCATGCTAATTGAAGAAAAGATTATAATAGTTGGCAAATTTCAATAACAAAATGCGTAAAAATTGTTTAGTATGGATGCAAGATTGTCTTCCTTCTTCTTTTTACATTTTTGACTTGAAATAATCATTGGTGTTGCTATGATTGGAGCATATTAGGCTTAATTTTCTTGGAGGTAACATCCAGCCCACTTAGGCATGATTATAGAGAATATTGAATATAGAAAATATAGATGTTGTTTAAACTTTCATTGTTATTATCTAGCATATGATAGCCACTCCAAGATGGCCGCAAATGTTTTGTTTTCATGTGGAGGAATCTGCTGTCTTAGCGACAATTGGATTGTGACATGATATATAGATAAAATTGCTGTAGCATTTGTGGCCAGTAATATTTAACCTATTTAATCTATTCGAAATGATTACCACACAAAGCAATTTGTCTTATAGCATTTTTATAGCTTTTGAATTGCTTCTGTTATCATTAATATCCAAAGATGGCCTCAATTGTTACGTTCCTGCTTTGAATATAAGACTGAGTAGTCCGTTTTAAGTGTAGTTTACAGCACTGTAATATAAACAGAAACTGTCATGGCGTTTGTTGCTCGTGAACAAGGAAACTTTGTTTCTGAAACGCGTCGAGTGTTGTGTGTGCCATTAAAGACTCACGATAGCAAGCCATATGTGACCGGGACTTTCGTTTTTACTCTGTGGATATTGATTGCTTAGAGTAAGATGAATATGTTTGGAATAATATATATATATATACACGCATAGAAAAATAATTTTTTGACTTGCCTATATCTTTGGTGTCATTTGACGAATCTTTGGGGAATTTTCCCAAAAAAGTGGGTCGATGATTCATGTTGCACAAGGAAAGTTTCAGGGTGATTTGTCAAGCGGGGACCAAGAAAAAGGGGGGGTCCTATGTTTCTCATGTTAATTTGCACAGACGTTTTGAACATGACCACAGCCCAAACCGCTGGATGGAATTACACCAAATTTGGCAGAAAGCTAGATTTTGTTCCACAGCTTGTGCTTTTTGTTATTTGGTGTAAATCTGTTCAGTAGTTTTTGAGATATTAAAGGAGAAATACATTTGTATATTAAGAGCCGTAGATGCGATGTGACCTTTTTGCGGTGATCGAGGCTATTCGTGAACACTAGGAATGATGTGATTGGCTGGCCGCAACCTGACCAGAAAGTTGCAGCTGCCATTTTAGTTTACAGGACACAGTCCCCAGTGCTAAAAAGTAAAATAAAAATTGGCATAAAGGGTCAGGGTGGATGTACTCTGACCCCAGGAGTGTGATGCAGGGGTCTTTGAGGGTCAAATTATGACCTTAAAATAAGTATTTTTCATGGTGCATGATATTTGCAAATACGTTGCGTTGCTCAGGGTGGCTCCCCAGTTAACAGTGCGATGAATTCATGAATATCAGCAAAAAAATTAAAAAAAACATTCACAGACTCATTCATACACAAATTTACTCACTCATAGTAGCACTCATGCAGCTACTGACAGAGCCACTCAGACACTAACACAGCCACTAACAGACCCACACAGACACACATACACCCACTCACACACCCACTAAGAACCTTATGCACTCACAGACCCACTCAAACTCTGATACACCCACTCTGGGACCCACTCAGAAACTGAAGCACCTACTCACAGACCCACTCAGACCATTAACATCTACTCACATGGAAATTGCCCACAGGTGCCCTTCCCTGTCCCCAGGGACACACCCACCAAACCCTACCCACACCAGGATGTCACCCACGGATGGGGGATCCATCTGTAGGTGAGTATATTTTTTTTGTGGTCCAACGCCATGCAGAGCCCTGACTTGGGGCCCCCTGCACGGGGCTTACAAAGACAGGAAACATGTCCATGGGGCTTGTGCGCCAGAAAATGGTGCTACACTGCTTAGAGGCAATTTATTTGTCTCTGAACAGTTTAGCACCATAATTTGGTGCACAAGCCCCATTTCCCCTGATTCCTCCCAGGAACTGTTTGCGTGCTTTCAAAGGACACTAACGGGAACTTAGCGCCGGCTAGCGTCATTCCTTAAATATGGTGCCCGGCCGGCGTCTAGGAATGGCGCTAGCTGGCGCTATACTTTTTGCTGCAAACATGGGCTTAGTCAGGTTTGCAGCAAAAAGTATAAATCTGGCCCTTGTTTTTCTTTCTTAGTTGTCATGTGCATTGACGCCCCATCATGCAGGTATTTGCCAACTTGTTACACATCAGCACAGCATGTATGCATCTTTCTCTTCAGCTGTTACCCTGTTACCCACATACACACATTTGGGTGTGTGTATATATATATATATATATATATATATATATATATATATATATATATATATATATATATATATATACATTCGAAACAAGCAGCTAATAAAAACTGCAGTACTGCACTCCAGATGGAAAATAATTTTTCTCTTTTTCCTTTATTGCAGTCAAAAAATCACCATCCATCACCACTGATGCGTTTCGACCAACTGGTCTTGATCACAGTAACTTAGTCTCATTTCAGTGTCTCTTATTTATAGTGTATCCCCTATTCACCCTACTAGTGCATTATGGAACATGTAGTCTCATTAAAAATAAAGTAGATTAATAAAATTGCAAAACACTTAAGCAAGATACCCATCTGCCATAGAACTACCAAATTATACAAAATTAATTTACATTGTGTGCAGGAAATGTTGATCACATTTGTTCCTAAACCAATCACATGGCGAATCTTTGTATGCCATCAGACTATTACTCTCATTACTATGCTGCTACTTCTATGTCAGTCTACGTATATATTTACAGTTGCCTTTCTATAAATTATTATGTTGTCACTTAAATCAACCTTATTATTCTTTAGGTTTTTTCATTAATACAACACTGCAAATATAATAAGCGTTCACTTAATATTCCTATCTCAAGGATATTATGACAGGCATCATCACTTCTCACTTTATAGATGATATTGCAATTCTTCATCCCCATTGAGGCCCCTCTGACTTTTTGTTTTGAGCTGTATTATAAATCGTGACTCCAACCGTCTCAGTTGCAACTCTCTGTTACCCCCGCTTTCATTACTATCCACACTAGCAATCCCAAAATAATCTCATGTCTGTCCATTTAGCTCCATCATGAGTCATTAGGTGTTTCGCAGTGGCATAGGTTTGGTCCTCATTTTGAATAGCTCTGATATGTTTTAGAATGCGTTTTTTTAAAGGACAAATTGTGCTACCCACATAACGCAAGCCACACATACATTGGATTATATATACCACATAGTTGGAATTGCACGAAATCCTTTTGTTAATAGTCACCTTATTACCAGAACAATCCTCAAAGTCCTTCACATTCATCCCTATGCGGCATGCTTTACATTTATTGCAACACATAAAGCCAGTTGTTTGGATTAAGAGCCAATTTGGTTGTTTCTTATACTGAAAGTGACTATTGACCAAAAGATCTTGTAGAGATGGTACTTTCTTGTAGGTAATCATTGGTTTATCACCCACCAGCATCTTCCCATACCAATAGACCAATTGGTTTTGAGCCAGGTAGACCTCTTTTGGGTCATCTAGATAGTCTTGAACCATTCTCTGAATGGTCAGTGGTGCTGTCACTTGGTCGACCTGTGTTGCCTTGGCCTCTGCATTTGACTTAAGCCACGCTACTTGAAACCAACTGCACAGCTTGTACGTGATTCTTCTATTGCTAGTGTTGTTCATGGTGTTGTTGCTGATGTTGGTGGTGTTTCTGGTGTTGGCTGACGTGAGACAAAAGCACTGCCCTCTCTGGAGGTTGAAGGCTGTATGCCGGAACATCTGCCCATTACTATAACTTCCAGCCATTCTTCTTCAGTAATCGGTCTGTATTTCTCAAGTAGACAATACAACATGTAGTAGGTTGAGTTCCCTTGTGTTGGCATCTCCTGTATGAGGGCTTTAACTGGTACTCTTTAAGCTGAATTATCCTCAACTACTTCCAGGCTTTAAAAGAATTACTGAAATGAGTGCAAATAGTTCTGCAGGTGGCAAGTATATTGCTGACTTTGTCCTACATAATCAGGTTGATGCAGTGCACCAAACACATGACCGTGAAATAGCCACATCTGCCATGGCCTTGACTACATTACTGCAATTGTTTGTGACAACAAATCCAAATCTGAGACCTCTGGGATGAAGCCATTCAAACATCTTGCTATCAAAGTCTTCCTAGATGTGCACAGCTGTATGGGATTTTTTCGTGGTAAACATCGCTACTGTTGAATGCTGCTGAAAGACCTTTAAACTTTCCTCAGCAATGATACCCACAGATAGCTGTTGTCTAACCCCCCCACAAAAGAGATCCAGGCCCATATTTATACTTTTTGCCGCAAAACTGCACAAACGCAGTTTTGTGGCAAAAAGTATTGCGCCGGCTTGTGTCATTCTAAAGTGCCAGTTGAGCACCAAATTTATGGAATGCCCCAAGCCGGTGCTCAGGTTCGGCTAGCATCAGGAAAAATGACGTTAGCCGGGTGGGAATGGCAGTATAGGGGAAAGGGGTTTTGCCTTAAAAAATGACGCTCGGCTGGTTAGAGGCACAAAAAAATGCCGTTAACTAGCCCAGCATAATTTCCTGACACAACACCAGCCATACCACATGACTCCTGCCTTATAAAAGACAGGGGTCATACCCACCAATCCAATGGCCAGCACAGGGGACCAGTGTCCCCTGGACATGGCCATTGCACCCAGTGCCATGCAGGGAACCCCATTTCAGGGCCCCCAATTGCACTTAGAAAATATTTGAAAAAATACTTACCAATACTTACCCTACTTACCTTGGATGGGGTCCCCCATCCTCTGGTGTCCCTCTGGCATGGGAGAGGGTGTTCATGGAGCTCGGGGTGGGCACCTGTGGGCCCATTCCATGGTGTTTGACCATGGAAATGATTCCACAGGTCCCCTAATAACTGGTCTGACCCAGGTGTTAAATTATGGCACTAAGCAGCCCACCTTCCACCCGTGCACCTTGTTTTGACAGAAGGATAAATAAGGCGCTAGAGGCTTTGAGTCATTTTTTGGACGGGAACGCCTACCTTGCATCTCATTGACAGAAGGTTGGTTCACACATGCAAAAACTGACATTACCTCCTATATTTTGATGCTAGACTGGTCTAGCGTCAAAATATAAATATGGAGTTAAGTTTTCTCCAAATTTCTGTCAAACTAAATGATGCAAATTCCGTGCAAACAGAGTATAAATATGCCCCTCATGTGCAGTGATACACATGTAATCAGTTGCTTGACAACTGCACCACATGTCAGTCGTCAGGTGGATAGTGTGAACATCACTCTGCTGAAAAGTCAATTGCAGCACATCATGATGGAGCACTTGTACAGCAACTCTGGCAAGATAGGTCCGGCTGGGAGCCTTTCATTTCAGGCAGATGGCTGCTACATATTCTGAAAATCCCACTCTTTCCACAAAAGAAAAAGGGAGCAGGTACAGCACTAGCATTTTATCTATTTTCCAGTTGTACAAAAGTGTCATTGGGTTGTTGTGTTTATAGGGTCACTCCTGGGTAAACATGCGTGTAATACTAGCATGAATCTTTTTCTTCTGTGGTGCCACTGACACAAGCTACTTCCAGAGAGAACCAGGAGGTGGTAAACTCAATGTGAGTCTTGCAAAAATCACTGTATTCGGAGGTGCCTGCTTCTACGTTTTGTGCCATTTGGAGGTTGCTGATGAGAGTGATCCTGGCATAAAGCTGTCATCCTCTTCTTCCTCATTACCTCCTTCAATCACCATGGTTGGAGTGCCTTCCTCTGTCTCATCACCACCTGCAGCTAACTTTTTAAGGTGCTCCTCCTTCCAGATTGTGTGATGTTTTTTCATATGGGACGTTTGACCTCCAGTACCATAGTGTGAACCAAGCTTATCTCAATGAACACTTCTCCGGCAAATGACACATATTGTACTGTTATACTCCTACTTGCTAATCCTAAAGAGGTCCCAAACTGGAGAAGATAACTTTTTATTGTGCTACTATCAGTGCCTGAAGAACTGGAGGTAGGTGGGTGTGTCATTTTCCTCTCTGCATTGCATACTTGAGGTAGTGGTAGATGTAGGTCTCAGTGGGGGCCTTACAAATATGGAAGCTGGCGGTGGTGGTGGTGGAACCAGTGTCACATCTCTCTCAGCAGGTTGAATAGGAGTCAACTGAATTTACTTTCCTACTGACAGTCACCAGCTCTTCCTCATCACTGTTACTTTCCATAAGTCTAAGGTTTTTAGGAACTTTCCTTTTACCTTGTCTATTTTGTCAGGTCTTGGACTAGGTTGGGGTCCGTTCCATATCCATATCATCAGAAGGGGGCTTGGAGAAGATAGTTTAGTACCCTTTCTTTTTCTTGCTGGAGATCCGGAAAGTCAATGTTTCAAAAGGTACATCTTGCTCAACCTCCTGTTCTACTCCTACTTCAGAAAGAACTATTGATGGCTGCAGCTCCTGTTGTCCACTTTGCTCAAGTTTTGTGTGGCAAATGGGTTCGATGCAGCTGATACAAATCCAACTCAGGCTCACTGCTTGTCACCATGATAGCAGTAACTGCCCGCTGAGAGACATGGGCATGAGTTTAGGTTGGTGCCGTTGATGTTGGAGTGCTGCTCTCAGTTTTCGGCCTGAAGGACAGTGTGGCAGGTTGACCACATTTCCTGAAAAGTTTCAGGGTGGCATGCAAGTGGTGGCAATCTTCTTCTTCTCCTCCTCAATGGCCACTTTCTTGACAGCAACACCTTTCTTTTGAGCCATCTTCAAGCTCTGTCAGTTGGCACTTAGCTGCACAAGCGGAAGCAGAGGAGTACTCAGGTGGTGCGGCATCACTTTGTGCCTGCCTTCTGTCTAGCAGTACTGTGGGTGAGGTCTCTTGTGCACATAAAAGCAAACAACAACAAAAAACTTTCAATGAAACATGGTATTTTTGAAGAATGAATTATTCATACAGACATTATAATTCAGTGAGGTTATCCTAAATAATTACACAATAGTGTATCAATTCCAAACCAAATCATAACATGTTTCAATTAGGATAACAACATACAGATTTAAAAGTTTGCTTTATGTGCCTCTAAGGTGAGACACCTGTGGCAGGCAGAGAGGTGCAGGAAAATTTGAATAATCCTTAAAACATGAATGCTGGTGTTCAACGTTGGCCTAAGAAACCTATTGCAGACAAGGGGGGCATGGGGAAATTAAGTAATCCTTAAACAACTAATGCTTGTGTGCCCCTATGACCTGAGAGACATAAGGCAGTCCAGGGGTGCAGAGGGAAAGGAAATAATCCTTGCACAAAATAATTTTGTTGTGCACCTATGGCAGATAGGGGGTTCAGGGGAAAGTGATATAATACTTCAAAAATAAATGCTGGTGTGTGCCTATGGCCTAAGAGACCTATGGCAGGCAGGTAGTGCAGAGAAAAATTAAATAATGTGAAAAAATAATTAGTACTTGCTGGTGTCTTACTAAGGACTATAAGAAATCCTTTGGGAGGCAAGGAGGTGCCTATATAGTATATTAACACTGTACATACATACTACAATGATTCTCAAGCACATTAAACTGAGAGGGAAAAGAGTAAAAACTTTAACAAAAAACAAAAATGCATATCCCTCTTTTATCAATGTCCCTAGAAAATAGATTTGAAAACTGGAAAAAAAGGACTTAACACAAATGGCTAACGGATGTATGTTCAAACAACAACAAACAAGGAGGCATGGACAACAAAGAACACTTGCAGGCCTATGGCAAAAGTACACTGGCTGGCTACACAAAATGGTCATCGGTCACATGTTCAAACAACAACAAGCAAGAAGATATGGATAGAGAATACACGCAGGACTATGGAAAAAGCACATTGACTACTCTCAAAAATGGCCACCGGCCACAAGTTGAAACAGCAACAAGGAAGAAGGCATGGACGAAAAAGAACACATGCAGGCATATGGACTCTGACTACACAAAATGGCAGACAGACACATGGCATTAAGGACAAAGACAAAATGGTGGGCTATGGTAAAAGCACACTGGCTAGACAAAGGAGGAATATTAATCAGATAAGAAAACACTACCCTTAATTCAGTGATGCCAAAACCAAAAATTAAGTAAGCTATAAACTATTTCCAACAATACACATTCTCCCAGGGCATTGAAATATGATTACCACACCAAAATACACTTTTTGCAGGAAGAAAATGTGAAATACAAAAATAACACATGTTGCATAAAATCCAATGCCATCCCTGGACTACCTTATAGATGTTTTAAAACCTGCATCTCTAGATATACATTAATCTTTTTCCTTTAAAAACTCCTAAATCGCTGAACATATTTACACCAACTTACAAAAAGATCTTTCTGGACCAAGATTTAGCTTTCTGACAAATTTGGTGTGGTGTATTTTATTCAGTGGTTCAGGATGTAGGCATGTCTCAAATCCCTAGGGGAAATTAGAGGGGAAAAATGCATTTTGGGACCCCCTTTTTCTCATCCCTCACTTGATGGATCACCCCAAAACTTTACAGACAGCTGCTGAAGTGACTGACAAACTAGTTTTCAAAATTTTATAAATATTCAACGAACAGCACCAAAGTTATTAGTTGTTTGAATATTCAAATTAAAGGGGTCATTACGACCCCGGCGGTCCGTGTAATAGTGGGGGTAGTACCGCCAACAGGCTGGCGGTACATACCACCACTATTATGACATTGGTGGTTTGGCCAAAGCCAAACCGCCAATTCAACACACCGACTGCCACAGCAGTAACGACCGCCGGGCTGGAGACTACAGTCTCGAGCCCGGCGGCTGTCAGTAGGCCACCCATGGCATTATGACCCCACGCACCGCCATAGTTTCCGTGGTTTCTGTACCGCCAGGAAAACCATGGTGGTCGGCACTATCAGTGCCAGGGAATTCCGTCCCTGGCACTGATAGGGGTCTCCTCCGCCCCCTCCCCCTCTCCAGAGACCTCTCCCCCCTCCCACCTCCCCGCTCCCGACCCCCCTGACATATACACGCATACACACACATACATACACACCCATACACACACGCATATCCACATACACCCACACATGCATACATTCATACACACTCACCGCAACACTCACTAACATACATCCAGGCACACTCAATCACACAACACAACATGCACGTACACTCACAACCATTCATGCACACAAACATTAGACACGCATGCACGCATTCAAACACAGTCACACACACACCCACACAACACCCCCCACCCTCCTCTCCTGTCAGAGAACCCGACTTACCTGCTTGCAGGGGTTCCTCCGGCAGGAGACGGCATGCGGCGTAGCTTCCAGCAGCAGCTTCCGCCAGCAGAACACCGCCAGGCCGTATAATGCTTCACGATACGGTCGGCATCGTTCTGCTGGTGTGGTGCTGCTGCTGGCAGCAGCGCCACCTTACCACTATCTGCCGCCATGACCGTAGCTGGAATTCCGCCAGCCTTCTGGCGGAATTCCGGCTATGATCATATTTCAGTGGACGGTTGTTAGCCATGGTGACGGTATGTTGGCGGCCATCGCTTTTCCCGCCAATGTTATAATGAGGGCCTAGGTTTCATATACATTTTTACTTAAATACATGGTTTCTAATTTGTACTTTTAATGTACTGTTAATATTTTTACTGTAATGTTTTTTAAAAATAATTTAATTTTTTTTTTTTTTTTATAGTTTTGGAGAATACGTACATATATACTTATTGTTTATATACAGAATTTACATTACTTAATAAAATAATTTATGTTTAATTATATTATAATTTTTTATTTTAATATTTTAAATGAATTACATTTATTTGTATATATGAATAGTTTGATATACCTACCGTTGTTTGTTGGCATTCTGTTTCTCCATATTTTTCATTCAACATTTTGGTGGTTTACATGCAAAGTATATAAACTAGATTAATTTGGTAGATAATATTTTGAAATGATATTCAGGAGTCACAATAAATGTTCTGTCATACAACCCCGCAACGGCTGCTTGACCTTTGGGTGGAGAGTGATCTTCCAGTAGTAAGAGGTGAACTCTCATGTTGAATGTTAATTTTCTCTTGCACAATATATTTAGGCCCTCATTATGATATTTGCGGTAAATGCCGCTTACCGCCACGCTGACAGCCACCAACTTACCGCCACAGCAGTGGATATCCGTTCATCATATTGTGACATACACACACCAATCCGACAGAATACAGCCACAGAAAAAAAATCCACCAGACCAAAGGTCAGTGATAAACTGCTGATATCTAAACCCACACCATTTCGCCAATAGAACAACGCCCACCACATTATGACCCACGAATCACCACTGCGGACATTCAACTGCAGTAAACCATTGAGGGTACATACCACTGTGCTCACAATGGACACCCACAGACAAAACAACACCACATTGGACAATTCAAACAACACACACCTGACACCCATACACACACCACACCCACACCACTATAAATCACACACCCACATTACCCACAACCCTTTACAATTACAAATCATTGGCACGAGACTGACACCAAGACCAGTGCTACAACTACATACACACACCACGTACACCAATACATCCCTCACGCACCCCACTGCACACACCCCATCACATTACCCAACACACCCTCACCAACACACATCACATAATACCCATGGCACCACAAAGGCTCCCCCGTTTCACTGAGGAGGAGTTAAGGGTCATGGTGGAGGAAATTGTCAGGGCAGAGCCATAGCTCTTTGGAGCACAGGTGCAGCAGATATCAATAGCCAGGAAGATGGAGCTATGGCAGAGAATCATGGACAGGGTCAATGGCATGGGGCAGCACCCCAGAATGAGGGACAACATCAGGAAGAGGTGGAACAATCTACAGGGGAAGGTATGTTCCATAGCAGCAAGACACCAGCTCCCTATACAAAGGACTGGCGGTGGACCCCTACCTCTTCCCCCACAACTCACAGCATGGGAGGAGCAAGTCTTGGCAATACTGCATCCTGAGGGCCTGGCCGGAGTTGGAGGAGGACTGGACTCTGGTAGGTCAACTTTCAACAATTATCATCCCCCTACCTGCATGCCATCACACACCCTCAACCTCACTCCCATCACTCAACTACATCCCACACACTCCACCATCACATTGCACTAATCCCAATGCCAAGCCCTGCATGATGTAAAAATGCATGGACACCCCTCACAGCCCTGCATGGAGACTTATCACCAAAGCAAGCACATCATAGGGAAACTAACAATCCCACCATACACCAACATACACAAGTAAAAGCTGGCAGGGCAACACCAACCATAAAGGGGAAGCCAGGGATATACAAAATGTCATACTCATGAAGCATATTACATCATTTAGATTCCCACAGGTACCCCAGCCAATGTCAATGGAGAGGAGGTGCCAGTACTATCCAGTCCCCCAACTGAAGAGACCCACAGTGATGATAGTAACTCTGGTCTTCAGGATCTGGATGATTTACCAGGCCCATCAGGGACCACTGGACAGCGAGTTACCGAAGCCCAGTCACAGACCACCACAGAGCCACCCCATCAGGAAACAACACCACAGCACCCACCCAGCATACCCAAACCTCTGTTCTCAGGATACGTCAATCAGCAGTATGTCGACCTCTACAGGGACCCCAGGCCACACCTCGCACCCAAGACAATCAGCGACCTGGGGTCAGTGGGCACATGGTTCGGGGGACAGAGGCACAGGCCAACAGGAAAACTGGGAAGAGTGCTGTGTGCCGGGGGAGGACAGGACCAGCGAACTTACTCTCCAGGAGGTGCTCTCTGAGATCCTGGGAGCCTAACAACATTCCCAGGACATGATGGGCCAGATCCTAGACAACGTGCAGGAGAACAGATGGCTGCAGGAGGGACAGCATCAGAGTATCAGGGAGGACTTGCAGGCCATCAACAACACCCTGATCGCCATAGCAGGGGTGCTGGCAGACATGGTCAATATCATGAGGGAGACAGTGTCACACCAGCAGGCCCCTGCCACTAGCCAGTCATCTGAACAGCCTTCCACTTCCGCTGCCGCTAGTGGCCAGGAGGCCCTGCCACAGGACTCACAGGCCACCAGCACCCCTCCCCCTGCAGAAGGTGAACCACTCTGCAAACATTCCCTGTTATCCAGACAGAAGCCAGAGACACTTGCCAAGACCCCCACCAGGAAATGAGACTCTCCTGATTGTCCTGCTTGTGTCCCACTCAGTCACCCTGTCCTCCTTGAACTGCCATTGCTCACCTTCCTATGTTTCCTTGGACAATGCCCCTGCCTCAAACAGACTGGAACAAGCTCTGGACTTTCCTCCATCATCACCCTATCCCATGGCACTTCCCCCTCTATATATTAGCACTTCAATAAACACCCTTTGATATCAATTGATTTGGAGTATGTCATGTATTTCAAATATGTATTGATTGTAACAGGTACAACCAGTGCAAATGAACTGTACATAGAATGAGCATAGAATCAATGACCTGTAGCTTGCTGTTCTGATCACACCAGGAGTATTTGTCAAATCCCCAGCATCTGCAAAATGAATAGCCAGAGGTAACAGTAAGTCGGCATAGAAGTGGGAAATACCAGCATGAAAATGCCACACAGAATACAACCAAACTCATGGAAATGTAAAGTTGCACTGTCTCACCTGTGTCTCATTGGAAGTACTGACGGATTACAGATGTTCTGTTGTCCACATCCTCGTCCTCTGCCTCCTCGTCCTCACTGTCCACAGGGTCCACTGTTGCCACAGGGGCATCTCCAGGATCCTCCTCCTCCAGAAAAGGGACATGGCATCTGACGGCTAGGTTGTGCAACATGCAGCATGCCACCACTACCTTCTTGGGTGAGTAGCACAGCGATCCACCTGCCAGATGGAGGCACCGGAACCTGGCCCTCAGGAGCCCAAGGGTTCTTTCAATTATCCTTCTGGTTCGCCTATGTGCCTCATTGTAACGTTCTTGTGCCCTTGTCCTGGCATTCTTCACAGCGGTCAGCAGCCATGATAGGTTTGGGTAACCAGATTCACCTGCAAATATTGAGGGACAACGTTTAGCCACACACTATCATATATGGCCAACACCATAAGCATGCATGCACCAACATATACTGAGTGGGAACCAGGGCTCACCTATTATCCACACCCTGTGCCTCTGTAGTTGGCCCATTACAATTGGGATGCTGCTATTCCTCAGGACAAAGGCATCATGGGCATCATGCACCGACCCAGGATACTTGGCATTGACGTGGGAGATATACTGGTCCGCCAAGCACACTATCTGCACATAGCGTGGAAACTCTTACGATTCCTGAACACCTGTTCATTGTGGCGAGGGGAGAAATGCAATATGTATTCCTTCAATCGCCCCAATTATATTGGGGATATGTCCCATTGCATAAAACCCGGCCTTCACAGTTGCCAAATCCTCAACCTGGGGGAATGCTATATAGCTGCACATGTGTTTAATCAGGGCAAACAACACTCTTGTCAGCACTATTGAGAACATTGGCTGTGACATTTCTGCTGCCAAGCCCACTGTCACTTGGAAAGAACCAGTTGCGAGGAAATGTACCACTTGCACAAGAGGGGGGATTCCAGTGGGGTGACGGACAGCAGATATCAGGTCAGGCTTCAATTGGGCACACAGCTCTGTGATTGTGGCCCTGTCCAGTCTATAGGTGAGGATAAAGTGTCTCCCTCCAGTGTAGCCAAGTCCACCAGGGGTCTGTACACTGGGTATGTCTCCATCTCCTATTCATCCTCAGCGGTAGGTATCTAAGAGACAAAAGAGTGAGGAGGCTGTCACAAACTGAACAATGGAGCCACAACAGTAGCCCACAATGTGCAAACATGTCATGGTACAGTGTAATTTGTCAAGTATGTGCTATTTCTCCTGTGGCGCGGCATTGCTCCCTAGGCCTACACCACCCCCCCCTGAAATGGCGCCCTCCTGTCCTGTGTGGAGGGACAGGTGGAAGTGAGGTAATTCCGCTGACGTTGTGCGCCGTGGCGGGAGGCGGTCGGGAACCGCTGTGCAGTTCCTCATTGGTTATAATTGGGCCCTATGGGGTACAGTGGCCAGTGGTGATCTACACCGGCGGTGACGGTATGCACCGCCGCGGAAGTGACCGCCATTTTCTATCTGATTCCTCACTTGTTCCCTCACCTTCCATAGGAGAGGACCTACACTGCATGTGCTGCTGTGACCTGTGTCTGGAACCTACCATGGCCCATGTGACCGGGGAAAGGGACCCAGCCTTCACTTCAGAGGAATTGGAGAGACTGGTGAATGGGGTCCTACCCCAGTATGGAGTGTTGTATGGGCCTCCAGACCAACAGGTGAATCCGATCAGTTGATGATTTGCAATGCTTTAGCCATGGTAGCTCTCCGTTAGGTAAGCACAGACTTAGAGTGCCATCTAGTTGCATGTGATTTCATAGAATACAGCTACTGTGAAACTATCTCACCTAAACTGTTGCATCAGAAATTTCACAACAAATAGCATTTGCCATTTGGTAGAAGCCAACTGATCACATGCCTGTTTTTAATTTGCTCTTGCATATTTTATGGTTTTTGGGTACTTGTTTTAGAGCATGCAGGGGCACACTGCAGCCATTGTATCATTTGAATCCATTTATCTCTGATGTCCTCATGCATGATCTGGCTTTGAACCTAAAACTGAGAACCAAGTAAAGAGTTTTACCATTAGATGCTTAGCATAGCGAAGCGGATGGTGCTAACATTTACTTGGAGAGGTAGTGTTGGGCCAATGAAAGAAGACGCAGCACCACAAAAAAAGCCACCAACAAATCAATGATGAATCAGTGCCTCATCTTTAGAAAGAGAAAGTAGTTCATACTAGCTTCAACTGAACACTACACATCTAATAACCAGAGGAAGTACCACAATGTTCTAGAGGCAATCAAAGTCTTTCAATACGCTTTAAGAAGTAACATAAATTTCTAGAGAAATCAAGTCCTGTGGATTAAAGGATTAGTTACCCTCCACTAGAATTTTAGCATCCCCTGTCTCTGGTGCAGAGGCTGTGCATCCAACGGTCTTGTTGTGTTTGTTCCACAGGCTGCCCCAGTGCTCCCTGGGATTCATTGTACTTTTCAAATCTCCCACCAAGTATTGCAATCTGCATTCTTAAGTGTAACCCTGCTCAGCTGTCTTTTAGCTGGAAAAGATTACAGTTCTATTCAGGTGTTTGGATCTTGGCCAATGTATCACCCTTTGGCAATGGGTCACATAACAATGATAGCACCTTCATAACTATTAGCTAGCTCTGGCAGTCAGGAGCTCACAAATACAGTCTGCACTGGAACAGGAGGTGGGCAGATATGAAGGGGGGATGATCCTACCGTATTTATACTCACAACAAGAATTTTATCATGAGTACATAGGTTTCCCATTCTGCAGAAGCTGGGACAACAGGGTTGCAATTTGCAATTCTAACAAACAGATATGCCTGCACAAAGCCATGTGCCCTCGGTGTAGGTCTCCTGTCTGCAAGAGACTTGGCTAGCAGTCCACTAGAGGAACACGCCTTTAGCCAATGTCCTACAGCGTAGAGCAGGTAACTCAATTCCCAACATTGATCTAGTGTGTCTTTAGTACTGTCCAGTTCCTTCTCTGCTCCTGATAACTGGCCTGTGGGTGTCTTTTCATGGCAGTTCCTTGCTGGAGAAATACCTCCAATTCCATACTCTTCTCAAGCCATCTGCTAATTGCATTACTTTGAAGTCTGTTCCTCATCTAAGAAATCGGTAATCTGCTAAACACAGCACCCCTGGAACTCAGAAATCTTTCTTAGTGCACTGCTGTGGACCACCTGGCACTAGTCAGTGAAACATCGAGGGAACACTGATCTGGGGATACCATCCTATATTTATAATGGGCAACCAGACTAAAATATGGATCCCAGACTTATTTTCTGTTGTGGGTTACATCTGCTTTTATTGGAATGGCTTTCAATTCACACTAGCTATTCAACCATTTGTCTTTGTTCTTCAGACTTGGTAAACAGGCAAGTGCTTATACAATGGTACAAAAGGAGCTAGGCTTCCCTCTCCTGGCTAGTACATAGAGACCCTTGACGTTTACCTCTGGGAAGAATGAAGTATGAAGGAGCCAGAAAATGTATTTACATTGTAAAGGGGTTTTGTCTCTTCCTCCTTTTAAAGGAACCTGTTCTACTTCAAAGGGAAGTCAGGACTGTTCTAGCGGATGCCTGAAGTTCACAATATTGTCTAGCAAGCTTTCTCAATTCTACGTTTATGAACCACTCTTGCGCAGGATATGCAAAATGGATTCCTTAGTTCCTGAGTTCACAAACAGCCCATTCTTCCACGTTCACTCTGCCGCACAATCACAGAGCAAACAAACATGTGCTACCCATGTGTTACATGGATGGAGTGAAGGACCTGTGTGAAAGAGACCGGCTGACCATTTTATAATGGGAAAAGCCAGAAGGCCACTCTTTCCATGCAGGTCACAGAAAAAGGTTATTTCAACATCTATAGCTAATTACTTACACAACCTTAACTATTTCTAGAATGGAATGTCTTAGAAGTCAGCATGTTGGCTGCTGTTTTGGCTATTTGTGGGATTGGTTAATGGTATGGTGTGCCTATTTTCTTTACAATGACCACTCAGAAGTGGCAGAGTATTAGATCACAGCATGCAGTGGTAATTGGCAGACAGGTAGCATGCTGTACAGGGTCCGTCCAGAATTGAAATGGTGCAATTAACATAGTAGATATATAGTGTTTGGGAGTAATAGTATTTGTAAAAGGGGAATGAGTCAGCAGGAATAGGATTAGTGGATTAGATGAGTTCAAGGAGCTTTGGTTTTGGCCAAGGATCTTACAGATCCTGAAAGGGAAGACACCACTAGAACATGCATTGGCTGGGCTCTGCAGGGCTGGAGAGAGTAAAAAGGGTCACCATCAGTTTGGAAATGACCAATGATCTCAGCATGGCACAGCAATCAGAAGAGAGCCTAGGGTTAAGGTGTGGGTGATGAAGAGACAAGGCTTGGGAAAAGTCGCTCACTGAAGCAGGCCTGGGTTGGAGGACCTGCTTTCCATACATCACCATACAAGAATAATAGTCCATAGATAAAAATAGATCATACATTTGAAGCCCCAGCACATTCTGATCTTCAGAAAAAACTCCTCCTCCTGAAATGACTCCTGGTGGCCTGCAGAACTAGGACCTGCACTCTCCCTTTTCGATCACGCCAGGAACCTCAGCATTGTCCTAGACAGCAAGTTGACCATGAAAGCCCAGGTCAACGCAGTCTCCTCAGTCTGCTTTTTCACCCTGCGTGTACCATGAAAGATCTTCATGTGGCTTCCCACCAACATCAGACGCATCGTCACTCAACCCCTCATCACTAGCAGACTGTACTACGGGAACAACTTCTACTATGGGATCTCTACCCCCCATCTCAACAGGCTTTGGGCCATCCAGAATGCCACATTCTCTACCACCACATCCTCTACCTCCCCCGATGGACCCACATCTCCCCAACCTCAAGTTACTCCACTGGCTCATAGTGAAGAAGAGATGTCAATTCAAGGTACTGATTCAAGTGTACAAAGTCCTTCACAACCTGGGACCGGCCTACATCAACCGCTGATTGAACTCCCACAAACCAGCCAGACAAATCAGCTCCACTTCCCTAGTGATTGTCCACACCCCTATATCCACCGAAGCACCAGCGGAGGCTGCTCCTTTTCCACCCTCGCAAGGAAGATGTGGAACGACCTTCCTCTTCAGTTCCACTCCTCCCCATCCCTACCAGAATTCCAAAAAGCACTCAAAACCTGCCCCTTTGACTGAGCCTACTGCACCCTGTAAGTGCCTGATGGGTGATTAGCAGTGCTGTACAAATCAACTGATTGATTGATCGATTCAATATTAATCCTATTAAAAAAATAATACCCTTGGAGGACTGTCCTTTCTCTTGTTAATTCACGCAGGTTGGTCTCTGTATCAGTGTGGTGGCCTCTAAGACAGTGGTTCCCAAACTGTGAGCTGCGCCGTCAAAGCTAGCCAGGGGCATCTCGCACCACGGTCCGAGTTCGGAAACCACTGGGCCATAAACAGAAAACCTGTTGCATTATTTATAATATTGCATTGTTCATGTTGAGGGAAAGTTTCTAGTGTTAAAACACTTTAAACTTGGAGCTGCTCCAAGGATTTATTGAGAAAGGTAGTGGCAAAATGTTTATTTATCAGCACAATAAGCTGCTCTTATTTTCCAAATCACTGCTGGGTTTAAAGATCAAGTTACAGAAGGAGATGGGGTTCTACTGAGAGGATTTGTTTGAAAATGTTCCTTCATACTGTACATTCGTAAGCACATTAGAGAGGTTTTGCTTTAAAACCTTAGGTTTGAGGCTTTATAAGGGATAAAAACACCTGCAGGCTACTAGTGCTAATGCAATTGATGCCGCTAGGGTCTATCAGAGGTTTTTTGACCTGGGTTGCTGCAGGCACAAGCTGGAATATTTTGCAACTTAAATCCGGACTAAGAAGTGCACTTTTTAATGACAGCTTGCATGCAGCTGCAGCACTGCACATACCTTTTGGGAAAGCAGGCTTGAAAATGTCCTGGTCCTTGCAAGTGTGGAGGCAGGCTACTCGCCTGTTCGCCCTCTTATCCTGACACTGGAAGTAAGACACACAGATTGCTTACGCAGGGGAGAGCAGACAGACGATTCCTAGTCCTAGACAAAGCATGTCTGCAGTGACATGAGGCGTGATTGTCTACACATGAGGCTTGAAGACTGAGACAGGAGTCATTAGAGCACACACAAGAGGTGTGAAGGCATAGACAAGAGGTGTGAGGGTACAGACAGGAGGCATGAGGCCACAGATAGGACACAAGAACACTCAGACAGGAGGCATAAGGACACTCGGAGACTTGAGGTCACAAACTGAACGCAAGAACACAGTCCGAAGGCATGAGAGTACAGACAATATGCAAGAACACATAGGCCGGAGGTATGAGGGCACAGGCAGAAGGCATACACAAAAGGACAGGAGGCAAGGACACATAGACAGTAGGCAGGAACACACAGACAGTTGGCACAGACACACAGACAGGGGCAAAAACTCAGTGACATGGGGCAGGAACACATACAACTTCACCCCAATTATTTTCAAAGTGAAAAATTGAAGTTTTCCCGAGGTCGGGCTTACATTCCCCACGTACCAAACAAAAGTACCATAATTGGGAGCCACGGCCAACGGCCCATAGGCCAAGGGAAAAGTTTGGGAACCACTGCTCTAAGTTCATGTCTCATTTTATTACCCAAAAATGCCGTTGCCTGCGTGAGAAAGAACTAGGGTGACAGGAGAAAGGAGGAGAGGCAAGATCTTGGACAAGTATTCCACTCCAGTGGACCTGTATTAGAGTATCCACCACAAGGACGTAATAAACCATTTACAGCACAGTGTTGATGCACTGCAGGGTTGTCTGTGTAGCAATGTGAGGGCCTACTTTGTGGCGTCTCTCACTCTGTTCCCCATCTTGAAAGCATGCAAGGTTATACTCATCAGCAAATTCCCACGGTGCCAGGAAAAACTTTTTGTGCTTGCGCACTTTGGGCCGTATTTATACTTTTTTAGCGCCGCATTTGCGTCACTTTTTGACGCAAAAGCGTCCCAAACTTGCAAAATACAATTGTATTTTGTAAGTTTGCGCCGTTTTTGCGTCAAAAAGCGGCGCAACTGCGGCGCTAAAAAAGTATAAATATGGGCCCAAGTACTTCAAAAGCCGTGCATGAGTCGTATCACTCACATAAAACACTTTGGGGCATATTTATACTCTGTTTGCGCCGGAATTGCGTCGTTTTTTTTGACGCAATTCTGACGCAAAACTAACTCCATATTTATACTTTGGCGTTGGATGCGTCTAGCGCCAAAGTCCATGGAGTTTGCGCCATTTTTTAGCGTGGACACCTACTTTGCGTTAATGATATGCAAGGTAGGCGTTCCCGTCTAAAAAAGTGACTCCGAGGCATGTGCGCTGTATTTACACTCCCGGGCAAAATTCACGCCCGGGAGTGGGCGGGTCCCAAAAAATGACATCCAGACGCTTTTGCGCCGTTTTTTAGCGCCTGGACAAGGCAGGCGTTAAGGGACCTGTGGGCTCGGAAGGAGCCCAGAGGTGCCCTCCCATGCCCCCAGGGACACCCCCTGCCACCCTTGCCCACCCCAGGAGGACACCCAAGGATGGAGGGACCCATCCCAGGGAACTTAAGGTAAGTTCAGGTAAGTATTTGTTTTTATTTTTTTTGTGGCATAGGGGGGCCTGATTTGTGCCCCCCTACATGCCACTATGCCCAATGACCATGCCCAGGGGACATAAGTCCCCTGGGCATGGCCATTGGGCAAGGGGGCATGACTCCTGTCTTTGCTAAGACAGGAGTCATATCAATGGGGGTTGGGAGTCGAAAAAAATGGCGCAAATCGGGTTGAGGCGAAAAATTTGCCTCAGCCTGACCTGCCCCATTTTTTGGTGCCCAAGCTCCATATTCCCCTACGCCGGCGCTGCCTGGTGCACGTCATTTTTTTTCACGCACACCAGGCAGCGCCGGCGGCTAACGCCGGCTAACGTCATTGAAAAAATACGGCGCCCGCATGGTGCTTCAGAATGGCGTTAGCCGGCGCTAATTTTTTTGCCGCAAAACTGCGTTAGCGCAGTTTTGCGTCAAAAAGTATAAATATGGCCCTTTGCTTAATGATCTCGTTTTGCATATGTAGGGCCAAGTGAAAATGCCGCCTTATTGGACATAGAAACTGTCAACAAATCCTTCTATTACACACTTTAGCACCTTCCCCATTTACAGAGCTTAACTCACGAATGGGTACTTGCCGCTATATTGTGTATTGCACGAAGTCTACTGCCTTGATCGTTGAACCATCTAAATATAATTCTGTCTTTTAGAGATTAGACAGGGCAAATTCTTCCAACCTTTTAATTAAATTGCATGTTGTAGTACATTTCTCCTTGTGCAGTTTTTACCCAACTGTCTGCAAATCCTTCTACAACTGGCTGACTTGACTTCCTGCTTGACTGATCCTCTCTCCTCTCTGTAAGTCACCTTTAACTGCAACCTTGCTATACAGTGATACCATCTTCAGTCACCAGAGGGAATGATTTAGTTTTCAAAATCGATCTACACAATCAACCCTTTATTCCTTAGAAAAGAGTTTGTGCAACAATTAGAAATATGCTGCCAGTCATCTCCTACATCATTGTCCCCATGGGATGAAGAGCTAGTCTGTCTGGACGTTCCCCATGTTAGCATCTCAATGTATTCTGCTCAATGAGTAGGCTCACAAGTTTCAACACAATATTTTATAAACTTAGGGGCATATTTCTGAGAAGGTTGTGACATGTTTGAACCACCCAAATGGTACATGTGTGATGCAAAACTTCTCTAGTCGGCAGTGGTTTGCACACTGTCCAAATAAATATTGTCACTCTAGTCAGGGCAAGGGAGCCATACAGCTAAGATAACCACTGCTCACCCCCTTGGTAGCTTGGCACAAGCAGTCAGGCTTATCTGAGAGGCAATGTGAAAATTATATTTGTACACACATAAAGTAACACAGTGAAAAACCACAGAAGTACTCCACACCAAATAAGAAAAATAGCCACTATTTATCTGAGTAAAATAAGACAAAAATGGCAAAAATCCAACACATTTTCAAAGATTAAGGGGGTCATTACGGAAGGCCGCCTGCCGGCCCAGCGGGAAAGCCCCTTCAACAATGAAGCCGGCTTCGAATGGAGCCGGCGGAGTTGAAGGGGTGCGACGGGTGCAGCGGCACCCGTCGCGATTTTCAGTGTCTGCTAGGCAGACACTGAAAATCATTATGGGGCCCTGTTAGGGGGCCCCACGACACCCGTTCCCGCCATCCTGTTCCTGGCGGTTGTTACCGCCAGGACCAGGATGGCGGGAAGGGGGTCGGAATCCCCATGGCGGCGCTGCTTGCAGCGCCGCCGTGGAGGATTCTCTGGGGCAGGGGAAAACCGGCGGGAAACCACCGGTTCCCCTTTTCTGACCGCGGCGGTACCGCCATCCTGTTGACGGTGCTTCCTCCGTCCCCGGCCCTGGAGGTCCATGACCGCCAGGGTCGGAATGAGGCCCTAAATCTTTTTATAGCGCTTAAAAACCCAATAGCTCCAACTGGGGCTATCATGATGTCTTGATGGAGTTGTTCCCAACAGTCTGACGGCACTTGCAAAGGAGTGTGGGCCGGTAACGGAGCCGCACAGACCCCAGATACAGTACCTTGAAAAAGATGAAGAAACAAAGATGTTGCACAGAGATGGGAAGGTGAGGCTTATCTCGATCAAGCAGCAGGCCAACACAGCAAAGCAGCAGGCTTTTCACTCTTTACCAAAGGTGCTGTACTTGGGGGTCTACGCGACTCCGTGTCCGGCGCTGCTGGTGTCGGCTTGTTGGGAACGACTCCGTCACGATGCCGTGTTAACACCTCATTGAAGCATTTTTGTTTGTAAGCGCTATTTTTGAGTTTAATCTTTAAAAATTCATAACTTGACTTGTGTATGTTGGATTTTTGTTGTTTTGGTCTTGTTTTGTTTAGATAAATATTTCCTATTTTTCTAAAACTGTGTTGTGTCATTTTGCAGTGTTTTCATTGAGTTACTGTGTGTGTTGGTACAAATACTTTACACCTAGCACTCTGAAGTTAAGCCTACTGCTCTGCCAAGCTACCAAGGGGGTAAGCAGGGGTTAGCTGAGGGTGATTCTCTTTTACCCTGACTAGAGTGAGGGTCCTTGCTTGAACGGGGGTAACCTGACTGTCAACCAAAGACCCCATTTCTAACATATCTCAATACAATAATGTCAAAATGACAAAGATCCAATTAGCACAAGTTGAAATATCATTTTTAAAAGGTTAAAAGTGTCTTAATCCTTGGAAATAAACAGTTGTCTCTTTGTTACACAGAGTGCCTGGTATGCATCAAAAATAACTACGCATGGAGACTGCATAGGAGATGTGTGGAAAAATAGGGTGCTGCGTCAAATTTTCCGGCACGACACAGACGATGCATTGTTTCTTTCCATGCTTCAAGGGGCTTACATAGTTTTTTGGGGCGCAGTCTTGCTTCTTCACTGCGATGGAGAGATATTTTGATGCCTAGGGACAATGCATGGAAATCCTTGACATGGTGGAAGAAGGCACGGGCGCTGTGTTGATCTGGTAGGCAATGAGTCAAATTTTTCCATCCCAAGGTAGGTGCTGCGTCGGATTTCCAGTCGGAAACATACTGTAGGCTGCATCATTCCGGTCAGCTGTGCAGTGACTTCTCGATCGCAAGGCAGGCTTTATGTCATTTTTTGGCAGGCATTGCATTGATTTTCAAAACACAAGGAGTTTCCTGAAGAGATTAAGTTGGTCATTACAACCCTGGCGGTCGGTGTTAAAATGACGTTAAAACCGCCAACAGGCCGGCGGTAAAAAAAATGGAAACACAACCATGGCGGAAACTGCCAAAATAGACAGCCACTTTCACACTCTGACCACCACGGCGGTACAAACAAACACCGCGGCGATAACCGCCAACAGACAGGCGGAAGACAAGGTTCCGCCCACTGTATTACAACAGTCCAATCCACCACCTTTTCCGGGGCGGATTCACTGTGAACAAAAACACGGCGGAAACAGGACTTGGAAGGGAAAACGCTCACCTCTACACACCCCATGAGGAACCAGGACACCATGGAACCGGAACTCCGGATACTGCCAGGCTTTATCTTCCAGCTTCTCTACCAGGAACAACAAAGACGGCGGCGAAGACCACGGTGAGTACTGCACCTATGACACAGGGGAGGGGGGAGGGAAAAAAGAGTAACACACGCATGCAACACGCAACACTCCCACCCCCACCCCCACCCACTACAACACACACACAAGTACATGTAGATACATTACATTAACAACCCCCAACTCCCCCTGGAAGAATGCAGGGACAAAAGGAAATGAGTCTAACGTTTGTAATCTATTCAATAACAGTAATCAAAAATAGATACATTCATATTCATATATTTACACTAGAAACAAATATATACACCAAGAATACAAGTCCAAGGTATTCCACCATCATAGTCCGTGGACCACTGGGCCCAAAATGCATGGGCGAGGCCCACACTCAATACCCGATCAAGACGGAGAGAACACTGCTGGGGCATCAGATAGAAACACAACAGGCACCTTAGGGGGAAGGGAAGGGGGGGCACCTCAGCCAGATGGGTGCACGACGCCAGATCCAAGAGCGGGCTCCATACCCATTGATGTATCCTGGGGTGTGCAAAGCCATAGTCTCTCAAGTCTCTCCAGTGGGTGGTTTGCCCATTGCTTTATCCTGGGGAGTGCAAAGCCACAGTCTCTCAAGTCTCTCCAGTGGGTGGTTTGCCCACTGCTGCATCCTGGGGAGTGCAAAGCCACAGTCTCTCAAGTCTCTCCAGGGGGTGGTTTGCCCACTGCTGCATCCTGGGTAGTGCAAAGCCACAGTCAAACACAGCAAAGCAGCAGGCAGATGGGCAGTCCCTCCTACAGCACCCAGCTCTTTTTCCTGGCAGAATGTCCTCAATCAAAAAGGATTCTAACTTTGTGAGTCAGAGGTCCAGTACTTATACCCATTTCTAGCTTTGAAGTAGGCAAACTTCAAAGAGAAGCCTGCCTTCCCTGCCCTGGACCCAGATAGTCTCCAGGGGTTTGGAGACTGCTTTGTGTAAGGACAGGTATAGTCCTATTCAGGTGCAAGTGTCAGCTCCTGCAACCACTCTAGCTCAGGATGACCCATCAGGATATTCAGGGCAAACCTCAGCTCCCTTTGTGACTGTCTGGAGTGCATTCACAAACGGCCCAACTGTCATCTGACCCCGACTCAAAGGAGAAACTGGGTATAAGAAGGGCACCCAAAACCACAGACTTTAGAACACTTCTGGAAACAAGAGGAACCTCTGCCAGGAGAAGAAGCTGAAGAGCTGAGGAGAAGTGCTGCCCTGCCTGTGACTGTGCTTTGTGGAGCTATCCTGCAGTTGCTGCTTCTGCCAGAGTAAGAGGGAAAAGACTGGACTTTGTGTGCCTTCCATCTTGTGAAGAAATCTCCAAGGGCTTGATTTAGAGATTGCCTCCTGTTGTTTGAAGTCTCAGGGACAACAAAGACTTCTCTCTGCCAGCACCTGGAGTCTCTGGAGAGACTCCTGCTCTGACAAGTGGTGCCCTATCCAGTCCCTGGGCCCTTGAAAGGAAAGCTGGTGGAAATCCAAGGAAATCGACTTCGGATGACTTCGGACCGACGCCGCTGCTGAATCCGGTGACGCCGCCTGCACCCAACGGCGTGACCTTCGCTGGAACGCAACGCCCTTCGCAGGCCCGACGCTGCTGCAGCCCCGCTGAAGTCCGTGACTCCGTAGAAGTCGCCGCACAACGTCGTGACCGACGCCGCTCGAAGTGTGCGGATTCAACGTTTCGCACTGATGCCGCGATCCCCGGCTTTGCACATCAACTGGTTTTCACTCTTCACCAAAGGTACTGTACTTGGGGGTCTACGCGACTCCGTGTCCGGCGCTGCTGGTGTCGGCTTGTTGGGAACGACTCCGTCACGATGCCTTGTTAACACCTCATTGAAGCATTTTTGTTTGTAAGCGCTATTTTTGAGTTTAATCTTTAAAAATTCATAACTTGACTTGTGTATGTTGGATTTTTGTTGTTTTGGTCTTGTTTTGTTTAGATAAATATTTCCTATTTTTCTAAAACTGTGTTGTGTCATTTTGCAGTGTTTTCATTGAGTTACTGTGTGTGTTGGTACAAATACTTTACACCTAGCACTCTGAAGTTAAGTCTACTGCTCTGCCAAGCTACCAAGGGGGTAAGCAGGGGTTAGCTGAGGGTGATTCTCTTTTACCCTGACTAGAGTGAGGGTCCTTGCTTGAACAGGGGGTAACCTGACTGTCAACCAAAGACCCCATTTCTAACATATCTCAATACAATAATGTCAAAATGACAAAGATCCAATTAGCACAAGTTGAAATATCATTTTTAAAAGGTTAAAAGTGTCTTAATCCTTGGAAATAAACAGTTGTCTCTTTGTTACACAGAGTGCCTGGTATGCATCAAAAATAACTACGCATGGAGACTGCATAGGAGATGTGTGGAAAAATAGGGTGCTGCGTCAAATTTTCCGGCATGACACAGACGATGCATTGTTTCTTTCCATGCTTCAAGGGGCTTACATAGTTTTTTGGGGCGCAGTCTTGCTTCTTCACTGCGATGGAGAGATATTTTGATGCCTAGAGACAATGCATGGAAATCCTTGACATGGTGGAAGAAGGCACGGGCGCTGTGTTGATCTGGTAGGCAATGAGTCAAATTTTTCCATCCCAAGGTAGGTGCTGCGTCGGATTTCCAGTCGGAAACATAGGCTGCATCATTCCGGTCAGCTGTGCAGTGACTTCTCTATCGCAAGGCAGGCTTTATGTCATTTTTTGGCAGGCATTGCATTGATATTCAAAACACAAGGAGTTTCCTGAAGAGATTAAGTTGGTCATTACAACCCTGGCGGTCGGTGTTAAAATGACGTTAAAACCGCCAACAGGCCGGCGGTAAAAAAAATGGAAACACAACCATGGCGGAAACTGCCAAAATAGACAGCCACTTTCACACTCTGACCACCACGGCGGTACAAACAAACACCGCGGCGATAACCGCCAACAGACAGGCGGAAGACAAGGTTCCGCCCACTGTATTACAACAGTCCAATCCACCACCTTTTCCGGGGCGGATTCACTGTGAACAAAAACACGGCGGAAACAGGACTTGGAAGGGAAAACGCTCACCTCTACACACCCCATGAGGAACCAGGACACCATGGAACCGGAACTCCGGATACTGCCAGGCTTTATCTTCCAGCTTCTCTACCAGGAACAACAAAGACGGCGGCGAAGACCACGGTGAGTACTGCACCTATGACACAGGGGAGGGGGGAGGGAAAAAAGAGTAACACACGCATGCAACACGCAACACTCCCACCCCCACCCCCACCCACTACAACACACACACAAGTACATGTAGATACATTACATTAACAACCCCCAACTCCCCCTGGAAGAATGCAGGGACAAAAGGAAATGAGTCTAACGTTTGTAATCTATTCAATAACAGTAATCAAAAATAGATACATTCATATTCATATATTTACACTAGAAACAAATATATACACCAAGAATACAAGTCCAAGGTATTCCACCATCATAGTCCGTGGACCACTGGGCCCAAAATGCATGGGCGAGGCCCACACTCAATACCCGATCAAGACGGAGAGAACACTGCTGGGGCATCAGATAGAAACACAACAGGCACCTTAGGGGGAAGGGAAGGGGGGGCACCTCAGCCAGATGGGTGCACGACGCCAGATCCAAGAGCGGGCTCCATACCCATTGATGTATCCTGGGGTGTGCAAAGCCATAGTCTCTCAAGTCTCTCCAGTGGGTGGTTTGCCCATTGCTTTATCATGGGGAGTGCAAAGCCACAGTCTCTCAAGTCTCTCCAGTGGGTGGTTTGCCCACTGCTGCATCCTGGGGAGTGCAAAGCCACAGTCTCTCAAGTCTCTCCAGGGGGTGGTTTGCCCACTGCTGCATCCTGGGTAGTGCAAAGCCACAGTCAAACACAGCAAAGCAGCAGGCAGATGGGCAGTCCCTCCTACAGCACCCAGCTCTTTTTCCTGGCAGAATGTCCTCAATCAAAAAGGATTCTAACTTTGTGAGTCAGAGGTCCAGTACTTATACCCATTTCTAGCTTTGAAGTAGGCAAACTTCAAAGAGAAGCCTGCCTTCCCTGCCCTGGACCCAGATAGTCTCCAGGGGTTTGGAGACTGCTTTGTGTAAGGACAGGTATAGTCCTATTCAGGTGCAAGTGTCAGCTCCTGCAACCACTCTAGCTCAGGATGACCCATCAGGATATTCAGGGCAAACCTCAGCTCCCTTTGTGACTGTCTGGAGTGCATTCACAAACGGCCCAACTGTCATCTGACCCCGACTCAAAGGAGAAACTGGGTATAAGAAGGGCACCCAAAACCACAGACTTTAGAACACTTCTGGAAACAAGAGGAACCTCTGCCAGGAGAAGAAGCTGAAGAGCTGAGGAGAAGTGCTGCCCTGCCTGTGACTGTGCTTTGTGGAGCTATCCTGCAGTTGCTGCTTCTGCCAGAGTAAGAGGGAAAAGACTGGACTTTGTGTGCCTTCCATCTTGTGAAGAAATCTCCAAGGGCTTGATTTAGAGATTGCCTCCTGTTGTTTGAAGTCTCAGGGACAACAAAGACTTCTCTCTGCCAGCACCTGGAGTCTCTGGAGAGACTCCTGCTCTGACAAGTGGTGCCCTATCCAGTCCCTGGGCCCTTGAAAGGAAAGCTGGTGGAAATCCAAGGAAATCGACTTCGGATGACTTCGGACCGACGCCGCTGCTGAATCCGGTGACGCCGCCTGCACCCAACGGCGTGACCTTCGCTGGAACGCAACGCCCTTCGCAGGCCCGACGCTGCTGCAGCCCCGCTGAAGTCCGTGACTCCGTAGAAGTCGCCGCACAACGTCGTGACCGACGCCGCTCGAAGTGTGCGGATTCAACGTTTCGCACTGATGCCGCGATCCCCGGCTTTGCACATCAACTGGTTTTCACTCTTCACCAAAGGTACTGTACTTGGGGGTCTACGCGACTCCGTGTCCGGCGCTGCTGGTGTCGGCTTGTTGGGAACGACTCCGTCACGATGCCTTGTTAACACCTCATTGAAGCATTTTTGTTTGTAAGCGCTATTTTTGAGTTTAATCTTTAAAAATTCATAACTTGACTTGTGTATGTTGGATTTTTGTTGTTTTGGTCTTGTTTTGTTTAGATAAATATTTCCTATTTTTCTAAAACTGTGTTGTGTCATTTTGCAGTGTTTTCATTGAGTTACTGTGTGTGTTGGTACAAATACTTTACACCTAGCACTCTGAAGTTAAGTCTACTGCTCTGCCAAGCTACCAAGGGGGTAAGCAGGGGTTAGCTGAGGGTGATTCTCTTTTACCCTGACTAGAGTGAGGGTCCTTGCTTGAACAGGGGGTAACCTGACTGTCAACCAAAGACCCCATTTCTAACATATCTCAATACAATAATGTCAAAATGACAAAGATCCAATTAGCACAAGTTGAAATATCATTTTTAAAAGGTTAAAAGTGTCTTAATCCTTGGAAATAAACAGTTGTCTCTTTGTTACACAGAGTGCCTGGTATGCATCAAAAATAACTACGCATGGAGACTGCATAGGAGATGTGTGGAAAAATAGGGTGCTGCGTCAAATTTTCCGGCATGACACAGACGATGCATTGTTTCTTTCCATGCTTCAAGGGGCTTACATAGTTTTTTGGGGCGCAGTCTTGCTTCTTCACTGCGATGGAGAGATATTTTGATGCCTAGAGACAATGCATGGAAATCCTTGACATGGTGGAAGAAGGCACGGGCGCTGTGTTGATCTGGTAGGCAATGAGTCAAATTTTTCCATCCCAAGGTAGGTGCTGCGTCGGATTTCCAGTCGGAAACATAGGCTGCATCATTCCGGTCAGCTGTGCAGTGACTTCTCTATCGCAAGGCAGGCTTTATGTCATTTTTTGGCAGGCATTGCATTGATATTCAAAACACAAGGAGTTTCCTGAAGAGATTAAGTTGGTCATTACAACCCTGGCGGTCGGTGTTAAAATGGCATTAAAACCGCCAACGGGCCGGCGGTAAAAAAAATGGAAACACAACCATGGCGGAAACTGCCAAAATAGACAGCCACTTTAACACTCTGACCACCACAGCGGTAAAAACAAACACCGCAGCGATAACCGCCAACAGACAGGCGGAAGACAAGGTTCCGCCCACTGTATTACAACAGTCCAATCCACCACCTTTTCCGGGGCGGATTCACCGTGAACAAAAACACGGCGGAAACAGGACTTGGAAGGGAAAACGCTCACCTCTACACACCCCATGAGGAACCAGGACGCCATGGAACCGGAACTCCGGATACTGCCAGGCTTTATCTTCCAGCTTCTCTACCAGGAACAACAAAGACGGCGGCGAAGACCACGGTGAGTACTGCACCTATGACACAGGGGAGGGGGGAGGGAAAAAAGTGTAAACACGCACGCAACACGCAACACTCCCACCCCCACCCCCACCCACTACAACACACACACAAGCACATGTAGATACATTACATTAACAACCCCCAACTCCCCCTGGAAGAATGCAGGGACAAAAGGAAATGAGTCGAACGTTTGTAATCTATTCAATAACAGTAATCAAAAATAGATACATTCATATTCATATATTTACACTAGAAACAAATATATACACCAAGAATACAAGTCCAAGGTATTCCACCATCATAGTCCGTGGACCACTGGGCCCAAAATGCATGGGCGAGGCCCACACTCAATACCCGATCAAGACGGAGAGAACACTGCTGGGGCATCAGATAGAAACACAACAGGCACCTTAGGGGGAAGGGAGGGCACCTCAGCCAGATGGGTGCACGACGCCAGATCCAAGAGCGGGCTCCATGCCCATTGATGTATCCTTGGGTGTGCAAAGCCATAGTCTCTCAAGTCTCTCCAGTGGGTGGTTTGCCCATTGCTTTATCCTGGGGAGTGCAAAGCCACAGTCTCTCAAGTCTCTCCAGTGGGTGGGTTGCCCACTGCTGCATCCTGGGGAGTGCAAAGCCACAGTCTCTCAAGTCTCTCCAGGGGGTGGTTTGCCCACTGCTGCATCCTGGGTAGTGCAAAGCCACAGTCTCACAAGTCTTTCCAGTGGGTGGTTTGCCCACTGCCTTATCCTGGGGAGTGCAAAGCCACAGTCTCTCAAGTGGATAACAGTCTCCACTGGTTCTGGAGGTGGCTTTGTGCCCAGAGTGCTTCATCCTGCCAAGGACTGAGGTAGTGGATGTGAATCTCCACTAGTTCTGGAGGGGGCTTTGTGCCCAGAGGGCTTAATCCCGCCAAGGACTGAGTTAGTGGATGGGATACTCCACTGGTTCTGGAGGGGGCTTTGTGCCCAGAGTGCTTCATCCTGCCAAGGACAGAGGTAGTGGATGCCTTTCTCCACTGGTTCTGGAGGGGGTCTTGTGCCCAGAGTGCTTCATCCTGCCAAGGAAAGAGGTAGTGGATGCCTTTCTCCACTGGTTCTGGAGGGGGCCTTGTGCCCAGAGTGCTTCATCCTACCAAGGACAGAGGTAGTGGATGCCTTTCTCCACTGGTTCTGGAGGGGGTCTTGTGCCCAGACTGCTTCATCCTGCCCGTGGCGGCCTCAGTTGCGTCAGAATCTTTGGCGGTCACTGGCCTGCGGTGCTTGTTGCGGCGGTGTCCTGTTCAGCGGTGCTGGTGGCGGTGGTGTCCTGTTCAGCAGTGCTGGTGGCGGCGGTGTCCTTGGCAGCCGTGCTTGTGGTGGCGGTGTCCTTGGCAGCAGTGCTTGTGGCGATCTTGTCCGCTGTGCAAGTTTTCCCAGACTTGCCTGTTTTACTGTGCCCCTTCCCCACCTTGGATGGTGGCGCAGCTGTCTCCACACTCCCAACTGTACCCCTGGGAGAGGCTTTGGTGGAAGATTTTTTTTCTTTCTCCCACCGGGCACTGGCCAACTTTTTGTGCTTTTGAGGTGGGGGACTGTCTGTGCTCTGGCTCCTTGGTACACTGGCTGCCCTGCTGTCTGGCACACTCCAGAAGCCGGTTACTACTGGCACCACTGTTCCCGCTGATGTTGTGGCGGAGGCGTTGGGTTGGGACCTGGAGAGGCAGGCCATAGGAGGCTAAAGGGGTAGGAGAGGTGAGGGGAAGAGGTCAAGGTTGGACAGGAAAAGTTTTTTGGGCACAATGGGATGAGTAGATGGAGGGGGTTTGGGAGTGGAGGCAGAGGTAGTGGTTGTAGGAGGTGTATGTTTGGTGATTTTGGGTGAAGGTGCATGGGCTGGAGGCTGTCGTGAGGTGGATGGCTGTTGGGTGGGTGTGTGGCTGCGTTTGGGTACCTTGGGAGGTGGGCCCTCCAGGGTCATGTGGGATGCAGCTCCCTCCTGTTCCGATAAAACTGCTCCTCCGCCTGATGATGCTAATGCACATAAGCACAGGGAGACCACAAAAAGGGGGGGAAGACAGAAGAAAGACATGTTGAGTGCATACAATACCGCTACCGTTGGCGGACACTACAGACACAGAAGCCCCCTGCACTATGCCGTACACTTGGAGTTCCCTAATCAATCACAGGGAAATGGGTTACAAGGCTATGCCCGATTGCTGCACTCATGGAAGTCACAGGAGCCTGACTAGGTGTAGTTGGCTCTGTACACAGGTGGGGTGGGGTGCAACGGGGCCTGCCTTAATAAGGGACTTTACCTACTAAACTCGCCATGGCCTAGGGGAACCCACAGCCCACCTCCCCCACCCAGATACCTAAAATGCGCGCTGAATCAGCTGAATGAGAGTGTACTCACTCCCTTGTGGCTGATGTGATGCCCTCGAGCGCCCATCCAACTCAGGGTACGCCACCGCCAGGATCTGGAACACCAGGGGGGTCATGGTGCGACGGGCACCCCTCCCACGTTGGGAGTCCATCCCCAGCTGGGCCTCTGCCGTCTTCTTGCTCCAGCGGCAAATGTCCTCCCATCTTTTCCGGCAGTAGGTGCTCCGTCTGTGGTAGACCCCAGGGTTGGGACTTCCTTGGCTATGGCACGCCAAATATCCTTCTACTGGTGGGCGCTGACCTACAGGAATAGTATAAGGGAAAAGGAGAAGATATAACCGTCCGCACCGTCACAGTGATTGGCCTGCATCCCTACCCTTGCCATGACGCACATGCACTCACCGTTGTTTCATGCGCGCCTCATTCTCCCCCACCACTATCTTTCATCCACACCACTCCAAACAGGCATTGCCCATACAGCATGCTCACAGTGTACTTACCTGTTTGTCTGGAGGACCGTAGAGTACCGTGTACTGGGGGAGGACCCCATCCAACTCCTCCGTGCTGAAGGCAGGGGCCCTTTCCCCAGACACACGAGCCATTGTCCAGACTGAGGTCACAGCAGCACTTGCAGTGTAGGTCCTCTCCTGTCGAAGATCAGGTATCAAGTGATTGAACAAACAGAAAATGGCAATCACGTCCGCGGCGGTGTGTACCGTCACCGCCGGCGTACATCGTCATTGGCTCCTGGGACCCATAGGGTCCAATGTTAATCAATGCAGGATTGCGCCGCAGTCTTCGACTGCCTACCGCGACGGTGTACAACCCCAGCCCAGTTACCTCATATCCCCTTGCCCCACATTACAGATCAGGCAGCTGCCATTTCAGGGGCCCACATGGCATTATTTTTTACTGCATCACACATATCTAGGCCTTGCTTAAACAAGACTCTCTGCTCACTGTTCTCCTCCATAGAGCAGGTCCGCTGGGGCAGGTGAGGAGATGGTGGCATCCTCCGGTGTACAGACCACTGGTGGTCCTGTCAACAATGGAGGGGCGACATGTAATAAAGACTTGATCGTGCCACAATCCTGGAACTGTGTGCCCAGTTGAAGCCAGATCTGATGTCAGCTATCCGCCATCCCACAGGAATCCCCCCTCTAGTGCAGGTGCTGTCAGTACTCCATTTCCTGGCAAGTAGGTCTTTTCAGACGACAGTGGCCATAGCATCAGGGATATCCCAGCCTTTGTTCACTAACGTGTTGTCCAGAGTGTTGTCTGCCCTGCTGAAACACATGCGCAGCTACATCGTTTTCCCTCAGATGGAGGATTTGCCTACAGTGAAAGGTGACTTCTATGCCCTGGGACATATCCCCAACATCATAGGTGCCATTGGTGGGACACATGTGGCCTTGGTACCCCCCGCAGGAGTGAACAGTGTACCAAAACCGGAAGAGTTACCATTCTATGAATGTGCAAATGGTGTGTTTGGCAGACCAGTACATCTCCCATGTGAATCTCAAATTTCCTGGCTCAGTGCATGACGCTTACATTCTGCGGAATAGCAGGATCCCTTATGTGATGGGGCAACTCCAGAGGCACCGTGTGTGGCTATTAGGTGAGGACAGTGTGACTAGGTGTCTGGATCTGGGGATGTCCCTAAGAGTTAGTGTGTGTCTAACAGTTGTCCCTCGACATTTGCAGGTGACTCTGGTTACCCCAACCTGTCATGGCTACTGACCCCAGTGAGGAATCCCAGGACAAGGGCAGATGAACGCTACAATGAGGCCATGTGGGACAGAAGGATGACAATCAGGGTGGTCTCATTTCTTGGCGGGGGTCTAGGCATTGCTCTCTGTCTTTGTCCTGGATCTCAGGGACCGCTTGCGGGGTGGTTCTCCACCTACAGGGGGTGGGGTCTGGTGTCGTGGTCCTGTGGCAGTGCCTCTCTCCACTAGCGCCGGCAGAGGTGGTGGGCAGTTCATCATCCAGGCTAGTGTCAGGGGCCCCTTGTTGTGCCACAGTGTCCCTCATGGTGTTGATGAGTTCCTTCAGCACCCCTACAAAGATGCCCAGGGTGGAATTGATGGATTTGAGTTCCTCCCTGAACCCCAAATACTGTTCCTCCTGCAGCCACTGGAGCCACTGGGTCTCGTGAAACTTGGCCAGTACCGTTGCCATCGTCTCCTGGGAATGGTGGTAGGCTCCCATGATGTTGGAGAGGGCCTTGTGGAGAGTGGGTTCCCTGGGCATGTCCTCCCCCTGTCGAACAGAAGCCCTCCCAGTTCCCCTGTTTCCCTGTGCCTCTGTCCCCTGAACTGTGTGCCCACTACCACTGCCCCCAGGTCCTTGGTGTTGTTGGGATGATGGGTTAGCCTAGGATCCCTGTAGTGGTGGACACACTGCTGCTTGACGTGTCCTGGGGACAGAGGTATGGGCCTGCTGGGTGGGTGCTGTGCTGGTGTTTCCAGAGGGGAGAGGCTCTGTTGTGGCTTGTGCCAGTGTGAGGGGAACCGACTGTCCCGAGGTCCCAGATGGGCCGGGCTGGTCATCTAGATCCAATTGGACAGAGCTGCTGTCATCACTGTGGGCCTCTTCTGTGGGTGGAGTGGACATGTATGGACCCTCCTGTCCAGTGACGTTAGGTAGGGGTCCTGCAGGGGTTTAAAGGCATGATTATTGCATTTGTGTGTGCCATGGTGTGCAATGGGTGGGTGACCCTGTACCCCAGTGCTTGCATTCTTGTGTGGAACCTTGTGTGATAATGGTTTAGGGGGTGTATGGGTATGTACAGTGGACATGCTTTGGTGATGGGTGTCCATGCTTTGGTGTTACATGCAGGGCTTGGGTTTGGGATATGTGGTTTGTGATATTGGGACATATGTGAGGAGTTGGAGTGATGGGGGTGAGGGCGAGGGTGGGGGTGGGGGTATGTGATAGCATGCAGGTCGGTGGGGGATGAAGTAGTTAAAGGTTTGACTTACCAGAGTCCATTCCTCCAGCTACTCCTGCGAGGCCCTCAGGATGCAGTATGGCCAAGACCTGCTCCTCCCATGTAGTGAGTTCTGGGGGAGGAGGTGGGGGTCCGCTGCCAGTCCTCTGAACCACAATCTGGTGTCTTGAGAGCACAGAACACACCTTCCCCCGTAGGTCGTTCCACCTCTTCCTGATGTCATCCCTAGTTCTTGGGTGCTGTCCCACTGCATTGACCCTGTCCACGATTCTGTGCCATAGCTCCATCTTCCTAGCTATGGTGGTGTGCTGCACCTGTGATCCGAATACCTGTGACTCTACCAGGATGATTTCCTCCACCATGACCCTGAGCTCCTCCTCAGAAAATCTGGGGTGTCTTTGCGGTGCCATGGGGTGGTGTGGGTGATGTGTGGGGTGGTGTGTTTGAAGTGATGTGTGGGGTGATATTTAGAGGTGTGTTGTGTGAGGTGTGTGGATGTTGTGTGAGTGATGGTGTTGAGTGCTTGTGGATGCTATTGTTCTTTCTGGTGGTGTCTCTCTATGGCCTTCTGTCGCAATTGTTGTCGTAAGGGTTTGTGGGTGATGCGGGTGTGTGTTTTATATTGTATTGAGTGTGTGGGAGTGGTGTGTGTATGTGTACCAGGTGTGTGTATTTCGAATTGTCCAATGTGGTTGTGTTTTGTAAGTGAATGTGTATTTTGAGCTCAGCGGTGTGTACCGCCAATGGAATACCACGGTTGAAAGACCGCCGCATGGATTCGTGGGTCGTGATAGAGTGGGCGTATTCCTGTTGGCGTGACGGTGTTGGTTTTGTTATCGCCAGTTTATCACTGACCTTTGGTGTGGCGGACTTGTGTGGGTGTCTAGATTTTGGCGGATTCAGAGATGTGGATCATAATTGCAGTGGCGGTATTCCACGGCCGCGGTAGTGTGTTGGCAGTCTTCTGCATGGCGGTAAGCGGCTTTTACCGCCAATGTTGTAAAGACCCCCTAAGTCTTTTTGGCCCTGAGACTTCAGAAAACAGGAGACAAGCTCAGTATAGCCCTTGGAGAACACTTTTGGGGAAGGCAGAGTCCTTCCGAGCAAAGTCAGAGGCCAGCAGGGCAAAAGGAGGGCAGCCGTCCTTCTCAGCAAAGCAGTCCAGATGAGTCATTTGGGCAGCTAGACATATCTGATTTACTAGTAGGTCCCTAGTATAGTGAACCATGTGTGCTCAGGGCATGTAAATAAAATTAAACTAATGGGTCTACAGCACTGATTGTGCCACCCACATGAGTAGCCCTGTAAACATGTCTCAGACCTGCCATTGCAGTGTCTGTATGGGCAGTTTTAAACTGTCATTTCGACCTGGCAAGGGCACCCACTTGCCAGGCCCAAACTGTCCTGTGTACTAATGTAAGACACCCCAAAGGTCGGTCCAAGGTAGCCCCATGGGCAGGGTGCAGTGTATTTAAAAGATGGATGTTGACAAGGGCCTCTCTGAAGGGTCAGCCCAAAACATTTTGCCTTCCTCCTCTTCTTTTTCTTACCTAATTTTTGCTGTGTTTATGACTTGGTCACCTTACCACTGCTAACCAGTGCTAAAGTACATGTGCTCTCTTCCTAAAAACATGGTAACATTGGCTCATACCCAATTGGCACATTTAATTTACTTGTAAGTCCCTAGTAAAGTGCACTATGGGGGTCATTCCAATATTGGCGGGCGGCGGGCGCTGCCCGCCAAGCGGAAACCGCCAATTGGCCGCTCCGCGGTCAAAAGACCGCGGAGGCCATTCTGGCTTTCCTGCTGGGCTGGCGGGCGCCCGCCAAGGGAGCGCCCGCTGGCCCAGCGGGAAAGGCCCTGAAACCCAGAAGCCGGCTCCGAATGGAGCCGGCGGTGTTGCAGGGGTGCGACGGGTGCAGTTGCACCCGTCGCGATTTTCACTGTCTGCTAAGCAGACAGTGAAAATCATGCTGGGGCCCTGTTAGGGGGCCCCACGACACCCGTTCCCGCCATCCTGTTCCTGGCGGTAAAAACTGCCAGAAACAGGGTGGCGGGAAGGGGGTCGGAATCTCCATGGCGGTGCTGCTTGCAGCGCCGCCATGGAGATTCAGCCCAGACAGGGGAAATCCGGTGGGAAACCGCTGGATCCCCTTTTCTGACCACGGCGGAAAGAATGGGCAGGGAAGCACCGCCAGCCTGTTGGCGGTGCTTCCGTGATCATCCACCCTGGATGACCGCCAGGGTTGGAATGACCCCCTATGTGTGTCCAGGGCCTGTAAATCAAATGCTACTAGTGGGCCAGTAGCACTGATTGTGCCACCCACATGAGTAGCCTTGTAAACATGGCTCAGACTTGCCACTGCATTGTCTCTGTGTGTAGTTTTAAAACTGCCAATTCGACCAATTCCCTTTTCATACATGTAAGGAACCCCAGAGGTAGGCCCTAGGAAATACCATGGACAGGGTGAAGTGTATGTTACAGGTGGGACACATACTGATGTGTTTTACATGACCTAGCAGTGAAACACTGCCAAATTCGGTTTTCTCTGTTGCAAGGCCTATCCCTCTCATTGGTTAACATGGAGACTGCCTTTAAATATATTTTAAGTGCAGTTTCCAATTGAGAAGAGATGTGGAGTTTGGGGTCTCTGAACTCACAATGTGAAAATACATATTTTGGTAAATTTGTTTTTTAGATTGTCATTTTGTAAATGCCACTTTTAGAAAGTGGGCTTTTTCCTGCTTAAACCATTCTGTGACTGTCTGCTTGTGTATTCTCTGTCTGGGTTAGACTAATAGTTGGTATGTTTTTGAATCTCCACTAGACAGTGACACAAAGGAAGCTTGGGTGTAGCCTGCATATCCTGATGGGTCATCTGGGCTAGAGTGGAGGGAGGCGCTGAAACTTACACCTGAATGGGCTGTGTCTTATCTCACACAATGCAGTCTCCAATCCCCTGGTGTGTGTCTGGGACCAGGCTTGGGAAAGGCAGGATCTTAGGAAGAGAGACTTTCCTTTGAAGTTTGCTTACTTCAAAGACAGAAAAGGGGATAAATAGTGGACCCAAACCCCCAGGTTTTCAGAATACTTCTGGAACCAAGAGGAACCTCTGCAAGGTGAAGAGCTGAAGAGCTGGAGGAGTAGCATTTCCCCTTTGCCTGTGACTAAGCTTTGCTGGGTTGGCCTACAGTTGCTGCTTCTGCCTCAAAGAGGACAAAGACTGGACTTTGTGGTATACTCCTGCTTGGGAAGTGTCTACAAGGGCTTGGACTGAGCTTGCCTCCTGTTTTGAAGGGTCAGGGCCATCAAAGACTTCCTCTGCCAGCACCTGCACTCTTTGCGGATGCTCATACCCTGCCAAGTGATACCCTATCCAGTCCCTTGGCCCTTTAAATGTGAAGTTGGTGGAACCAAGGTGGAAATCCACGCACAGGAGCCATGTGGGAAAATTGTCAATGCACCACCTGCAACACCCACGTACAGCTGCTAAAATTGATGCAAACCACACACAGCTCGGTTTTCCAGCATCATGCGGCAGGATTTTGCACGCATCCTAGCTGAGTCTCAAAATCAATGTGAATCTGCATGGATTTGAGGTGGCCGGTCTGGAAATCGACGCATCGCCCTCTTGCAAGGGAGAAAATCAACGCATCGCCTACCCGACCAGAGAAGAAACGACGCACGGCCTCACTTGCCGGTACGGAATTGGCGCATCACTAAATGTTTTGACACACATATTTCTGACACAAACCAAGTACTTTGTGTAACAACAATGTTTCCATTGTTTTCTATTCAGCAAAGATTATATTTAAAAAATTCATAACTTGACTTTTGTATGTTGGATTTTTGTCATTTTAGTCTTGTTTAATTTAGATAAATATTGGCTTTTTTTTCCAAAATATTGTGTCCACTTTGTAGTGTTTTCACTGTAATACTGTGTGTGTTTGTACAAATACTTTACACATTGCCATTGAGATAAGCCTAACTGCTTGTGAAAAGATACCAAGGTGGTGGTCAGAGGTTATCTTAAGTGAATATTTCCCTTGCCCAGACTAGAGTGAGAGTCCCTGCTTGGACAGAGAGCAAACTGACTGCCAACCAGAGACCCCATTTCTAGCACTAGCCTTGCCCCATCTGAAGCCCATGTGAAGCTTGTTATTTTCCCCTGAATCCTGTCTATAGCAGATCTTGGGAATGTAAATAGAATGCAATCAAAAAGGTATCTCAGCTTGGGGATAATCAACATTTTAATCAGATTCTCTCACCCACAGATTGTTAGAGGTAGATTTTTCCACCTGGCGAGTAAAACATCCACCTCCTTTGCCATCCTTCCTAGATTATACAGAGGAATTGCCTCCAGGGTAATAACAATAACAATGCCCAGGTACTTAAGCTTCACCTGCACCTCCCCCGTCCAATTTGCTACAGTACAACACATCGCCTCTGACTTGGAATTGTTTACTGAATACCCCAATAAAGCCCCAAATACTTCTGCCATCATTCCCACCCTAGGGATAGTCTGAACAGGGTCCGAGGTATAAATAACCAGATCATCCACATATAACATGATCATATTGCTATAATGCAGTGAATGAAAGGGAATTACCTGGACATTCGTTCTGAGCTGCTGGACAAGCTGGTCAATGCAGCTATAAAAAGGGAGTGGGGATAGGGGACACTCCTGCCACGTAATTCTATGAATATCAAAACTTCGGGTCAATGATCATTGATCAGAATTCTGGTCAAAGAACTTTCATACAGCCTCTGCAGGGTCAAAATAAAACAGGGACTAAAGCCCAATACTGCCATACTCCCAAAGACAGATCCAACACACTTGATCGAAAGCCTTGGCAGCATCTATTGTGATCACTGCCAAGGGGATCGCTCATGTGATAGCCAAGTGAATAGATCCAATCATCTGCTGAGTGAGCTCATGGAATTGTCACTTTGGCACAAAGCCCTTCTGATCTAAATGTATGAATTGAGGGGATAACTTGGCCAGTCCCCCGGCCAGAATACTCACAAAAACCTTGTAACCTGTATTTAATAAACAGATTGGTCAATCGAATCAGCCTTCCTGGTGTCCTTGGCGGGCTTCAAAATCAATGTAAATGTGGCTTCCGTCCATGAATCAGGGATCTGCACTTCACCCTTATGTATTGAAATGAACAGGACCTCCCACACTGGCAACACATTTTCCTTTAAAAGCTTGTAATGCTCTGGGGGTATGACATCAGGGCCTGCCACCTTTCCATTTTTAATACATGAAGGATGCTCCCTAATTTCAACCTGAGTAATCTGTACCCCCATGCACTCTTTACCCTCTGCCATTAGCCCAGGTAAATCCATACCCCTCAACCATTCCCTAAGTCTATCCAAGTCTGAAAACACCTCTTCAGTGTACAATATAGATCAGAAAGGTCAAGTTACCAGTAAGGCTGGCAGTAAGACCTGAGGGTACATGCTACGCACTCATGCTGTAGTGACTGTCTGGATAAATCCTTCACTGGAATTCACGCCTGCCACGTTGAAAAGCACAATAAAGTGTCAAAGGTATATGTCGGGTGGAGCTACTGGTGCCTCATGCATTATAATGGGGAAGCCCACTAAGCTGCCTAGCAAAAGGACAGGCAGAAGGGGTAGGAAGATGCCAGCCTCGCAGATTATGATAAGGCCCTCACTCAATTCCTTCTCTAAAGCCCTGTCTCTACCTGTTCTGCAGAGTGTAGGAGGGAGGGGGTCTTGAAGAGGAAGTGGGTAGGCAGGGCCTGAAATTGGATATATCCCCTATCCTGGTTGTTCCCAATGTCCTGGCTGAACCAATTATAAATACTGGTACATATACTGAGGTGGAAAGAAGACTGGAGGAGGCTGAAGATCTCCATAATATATCCCATGTCATCACAAGTAATAGGTTTGAAACACTTGCAGTATTAGAGGAGTCTGGGCAAGCTGGAAAGCATTTTCAAGGGGGTCAGTGAGAGAAGGTCGGGAATTAAATAACCACTATGTCGCCAGAGGAATCACTGCTGCCATTCTTTTGGACTTAAAAAGAAGAGATTAAAGGTAGATTTGAGGTTTCGGGGGCCAATCAGGCAGGCATTCAAGCCTCCTGCTCTGCTCTGTCACAGAAGTATTGATGAAGTAGCCTCATGTGTTGTAGTTTAGCAGCGATTAGATTAAGCATTAGCAGAAGACATCTTGTATTTAGTAACTATTGTGAACATTTCACGGAATCCATTTTGTATTCATGGCAGCCATTTTCTCTGCCACATGTTGCCATGTGCTCACCATGTGCTCTGTCCTACCTTTCTGCTAACTACTCTTGAAAATCTGCCTAGTGACAAGATATATTTAACATCTCCCACTTTCGCACATGCCCAGTAAGGTTTGCAGCTGTTAGTCCTTGAAAACTGTTAGCCCCTCCTACCTGTCGATTGTGCATTTCCACATGACCTTACATGTATGCAAGTCTTGCTTCTATAATTGTACCACCTCTTTTTAGCCCCTGCGTGGGTATAAAAGGACCATGCTCTCTCAGTTCAGTGTGCTACTTCAAACATTACCGAAGGGTGCTGTTTGAACTGTGATACCACCTCATGAGGTTTAATAAACTTTGTCTTTTATTTCAGTTTCTGTGCCAACTTCTTCCTATTTGGTGTGAGGACTTTGTGCAGAGAAGAGTGAACCCCTTGCACTAGTAGGCCTTGCTGAGGCTTACTTCAACAAATTGGCACCCGAACAGGGACTCATCGCCAACTCGGACGCCCAACGGATTGGTCGCGACGAAGGATTGGGATCTCGCTGCGGACGATCAATGCCTGAGGAGACCCGAGTCTTGGCAACCACGGCGTTTTTCCCTTCTTTCTGATATGACCATCCAGGTGGCGCTGGTCCTCGACTGAGATCCTTTTCGTTCATTCGTCATGCAGTGACCATTTGGTCGATTTTAGAACTTGGCAGTTGGAACCTGGACACCCTGTGATTGGTAAGAGCTGTTTTACGGGACTTGCTGTGGGTTTTGATGCCTTTGTTTGGTAATGAAGTTTAGCACTACTTACTGTGGCTCTCGTGTATTGGGTGACTAGTCAATTTGTGTCCTTTGAATTAATATATAAATTGCAATTTATATAGGCAGGTAATGAGGAGAATTTTCTCCAATTTAATTTTGATTTGAACGGCACCTGAAGTGCTACTTTGATTATAATATTGCACATTCTGCACTATTTCTGGCATGCCTGTTTATAGCGCAGTTCGTAGGATGTGTTGCTTTTGTAATGGTACCAATTTGAGACTGGAAGAATCACAACCGGCACCCCCAGAGGGGACGCCCAATAGAGATATGTATGTTAAACATGGTCTTTCTTCTATAATGTACAGCACATTATGGAATAAATACACTAGTGCGGTTCCTGAGTTACGTTGGCCTATGCATGGGTCATTTGATTTGCGAAAGATTGAGTATGTGGAACACTGTATGTATAAGCGAAAGTCTAGGCAAGATATGTTTGACTGTGTATGAATGTGGGAGAAAGAAGTGCGTGGACGAGTGAAGCGTGACCAAGCCTTGCTTGAGAAAGAGCAGCGGAAGAATGTATATGTGAAAGCATTGGAAATGAGAAAGAAAGAAATAAATGACTGAAAGGAGCTAGAAGAGAAAGAACGTAAATTACAGGCAACTGGCCAATACACCGTTAGGCAACCTCTCTATCCTATCCTTAATAAACCACATGATGATTTTTTGTTACTAGATCGCCCTCCACCTCCGTATGTCGTTCCTTCTGCCCCTCATGAGTTAGCTAAGGTCTCCAGTTCGGAGCAACAGAAGATGCGAGACAGTCGCTCTATGTTGCCTGCTGACCGTGCGTCTGAGCTTAGATCTATTGCTCGTAAAACAATTTGTAGCGTTGTCTCTGCTTCTGAACTTTTAGACAACATGAATTTTACTGACGCATTTGGCTCAGAAGTTATTGAACTATATCGGAAATATTCTGATGAGTTAGAGCCCGATGATGTAGCAGCTGATCATAAGCAAATGCATGATGGTCTTTTTGTTTTCTCCCAGGTGGCTGATGCAATCAGGCGTTTGGTGAAATTATGTGTTGTGGCAGTCCGTTTGCAAGAGGAGAAAAGGGCTGTGGACGTAGTTGCACGGACATCTCAGACCGGCGGGTGCAAGCTTCCATCTTCGGAACAGATAAGACTATGATAGTTCAAGCGAAACCAATGCGGGAGGCCGCGCCTTTGTATGTTCCTCCTTAAGGATTGGGTACAAGTGATGATAAAACTTCTGTTGATGCTAAGGGTTATTTTATATTTAATTGGGTGTATACTCCTTGGAATAAGGCAGATGTAAAGGCACTTAAAACAGCATTACTTGACCCACGGAAAAATCCAGCCGCCTTTTATGAGGAAGTTGAGGGAGCAATTAGTTCTTCTACTATGACTATGGCTGACATTGATTTATTTTTTGGATTGATATTACCGCCAGATATGTGGAGAACTGTTCGTAAAATTTATGATCGTGTAGTTTTTGGGGCGTCATGGAAAGAATTAGAACAGATGGACGGGGATAGGGAACCTGCGAAAAAGCAATATCAGTTGATTCTAGATCATTCTGCAACCACATTAGTTAAGTTAAAAACAATTATTCCCCCTAAAAAGATAGATTGGACTGTTTTAGCGTCTTGTAAGCAAAAGGCACATGAATCGGTCTCTGATTTCTTTACACGCTTTGAAGAAGCATTTCACGATTTTAGCGGCCAGTTATTGTCAGATGATACGGGCAGACATTTGTTTGTTGATAAATATGTCGCAAATCTGTTACCAGGAATAGCTAGTCATCTAAAAGCTAGTGAAAGTTCATGGACTAACTCTACTCCGGTTTCTCTTTTGACTATGGCTCAGTATTATGAACGTCAGGAATTAGAAGCAAAAGGTAGCGAGGATAAAAAGATTAAAGAATTAAAGACGAAGGTTATGTTGGCTCAAGCTTATGGTCCGCCTTTTAGAGGTAGTGATAGAGGTGGACGTGGATCTTATGGTTCTTCTTACACTCGTTCAAATTTGTCTGTTGATCAGTGTGCGTATTGTAAGAAATGTGGGCATTGGGCTGCCGATTGTCCAGCACTACTTATTCAGCAGTGTTCACGTGGTCGGGGACAAATGAGAAATCACTCAGGATATTCAGGACCAAGAAGAAGCACGAATGATCATGCTAGGGTTGATGCTAATGTACGAGGGCAGGATGGGTTTAATACTTTTGATAGACGGAACCAATACCAGATGTCTAACCATGTGCAGCCTGATTTCCAAGGTTCTGCTTATGCATAGGATTGCCTAGGATGGGGTAAGGAATCAGTTGAAGTTCCAGTAGATCAGAGGGGTCCCTATGTTACAGCACATGTTTTGGGTTCTACTGATCAGTTTCTGGTTGATACAGGAGCTACTCATAGCGCCTTGTCCAAACAATTGATTCCAAGGGCCCCCCTGTCTGGCTTAACCATTACATCAATAGGTTTCGATGGAACACCTTCCCCTAGCCCATTGTCACAACCACTTGCATTCCATGTTGATAAATTTACTGCTCCATGTCCATTTTTGCTTTCTCCAAATACACCAGACAATATTGTGGGTCTTGATATGCTCAAGTATTTCAGGGCTACAATACGATGCTCTCCTGAAGGGGTGCGTGTTATTTTAAATGATAATCATCCTGTGATGGAAAGAGTTTGTATTGTTAAAGAGGATATTGCATTAGCTTCACTCCCAAGTACTTTGTGGGCTACTTCAGATACTGATGTGGGACAAATGATTATTCCACTGGTACATATTAGTGTCAAGGAGGGAGCTGTATTTCCACGTTTGCGTCAATACAAAATTTCACAGGAGGGCGAAGAAGCACTCACACGAATTGTGCATGATCTTATTGCAGTTGGAGTTGTTGAGGAAGTTCTGTATAATGTTTGTAACAGTCCGATTCTTCCTATTCTGAAAAAGGATACTGATACCAGGATTTACCGATTCATTATTGATTTACGAGAAGTCAATAAGATTGTGATACCACAATATCCTGTGGTATTTGACATCACAACACTTCTTACTTTGGTTCCCCGACAGCAACTACGTTCTCTGTGATAGACTTGAAGAATGCTTTCTTTTCGATCCCTATTCATCCTGACAGCCGATATTTGTTTGGTTTTACTTTGAATAAACAATCATTTAGATTTTGCAGAGTTCCTCAAGGCTATACTGAGAGTCCAAGTATTGATAGTCAAGCGTTAAAACGACAACTTGATTCTTTTGTTTTGCCTGAAGGTGTGGCTCTCATACAATATGTCGATGATATTTTGTTGGCGGCTGATACCCCTGAGCAATGTGAAAAGTGCACTTTGTCCTTACTTTCTTTTCTTGCTTCACACCATCATAAAGTGTCACGAAAGAAATTGCACTATTGTAGACCAAAGGTAATCTATTTAGGTCACCTTTTGTCTAAGGAGGGCCGTGCACTTACATCAGATCGTATTCAAGCAATTTTAGACACACCAGTACCCTCTACTCAGAAAGATGTTCATGCATTCCTTGGTCTTACTTCTTTTTGTAGGCAATGGATATTAGGGTTTTCACACATTATCAAACCTTTGCTAGCAATTTTGACTAAAGATACTCCAATGCCCCTCCCATGGACAGATGAATGTGAGACTGCTTTCCGGCAGCTACGACAAGTCCTTTGTTCAGCACCAGTGTTAGGTACTCCAGATTACATGAAGCCTTTTGCACTTTACGTACATAAGAAAAATGGATGTGCATTGTCAGTTTTAGTACAGACACATGGCGATAAGCAGCGTCCCTGTGCATATTTTTCAGCAGTACTTGACCCTGTTGCTCGAGCGTTGCCTGGGTGTTTTCGTTCAGTTGCCGCAACAGCTGTGTCAATACGTCAGAGTGAAGGGATAGTTTTGTCACATAAGCTGTTAGTGTTAGTACCCCATGGTGTTGATGCTCTTTTAAATCAAACAAAGACACAACATTTAACTAGCGCTCGCATGACAGGATATGAATTGACTTTGCTGGCTCCTCACATTACACTGAAGAGATGTGCAACACTAAATCCAGCCACTTTGTTGCCATATCCGGTGACTCAGCCTCAGTCACAAGAAACACATGATTGTATATTCCTTACCGAAGAACAGACAAAGGGTCGTATTGATTTACAAGATACGCCACTTCCAGATGTAGACGGGGAACTGTGGGTTGATGGGTCTTGTTTGAAGTTGCCAGACGGTACGACCTCAGCTGCATATGCAATCACCACAATACACACGGTAGTGGAGACAGCTCGTATACCACAGAAGTCAGCTCAAGCAGCTGAACTAATAGCTTTGACACAAGCATGTGAGCTTAGTACTGACTTATGTGTGAACACTTATACAGACAGCCGCTATGCTTTTGGAGTGGCTCATGATTTTGGTTTGCTTTGGAAGGAGAGAGGCTTTCTCACATCCCACGGGATACAGATAATGCACGGAGAATTAGTGCATAACCTCTTGACTGCATTGCAATATCCAAAGAAACTAGCTATTGTGAAATGTAGTGCACACAAGAAAGTGACTGATAAGATAGGGCAAGGTAATGCTCTTGCGGACCGCGTAGCACGTGAGACTGCGATGCAGCAAAGTACTACTTCTATGTATGTAGTGAAGTCACAAGCTGAACGTTGGCATAATGCTAGACAAGACATATTAGATATACAGAAATCTGCTTCTGTGAAAGAACGTGAGCAATGGTCTGAAGAAGGAGAATTGGATGATGAGGGCTGTTGGCGGAATAAGCAGATGGATAAATGGAAATTGCCTATAGCTTTTGTACAACCTATGGTTCAGATGGCACATGGGCTGGCACATGTTAGAGCTTCAACAATAACAAAGTTGCTTACGCAAGTTTGGGAGCATCCAGAAATTTCCAGTACAGCTAAGAGAGTAGTACAGTCTTGTTTGATCTGTTTACAATACAATCCTGGAAAAGGGACACGTACTCCTGCGGGAGGGTTTGCTACACCAACTGCACCTTTTGAAGTTCTACAAATGGATTATATTCAGCTTGAACGCTGCAACAATTTAAAGTATGTCTTGGTGGTGGAATGTGCCTTCAGTAAATGGATAGAGGCATACCCCACAAAGGATAATACTGCCATTACCACAGCAAAGGTGCTTTTGAAATAATTTTTCCCTAGGTTTGGTGTTTGCGGACTTTTATGGAATGATAACTGACCTCATTTTGTTGGGGAAGTTATTAAGTATGTCCTGAAAGGATTAGGGATCAAACAGAAGTTCCATGCGGTTTTCCACCCACAATCAGCAGGGTTGGTGGAAAGGTATAATGCTACTTTGAAGCTGAAGTTAGCGAAGATACAGGCTTCCACATCCTTAACTTGGCCGGATGCATTACCGTTGGCATTATTGTCTATTACATCAGTGCCACACTCTCGAATTGGCCTTAGTCCTTATGAAGTGGTTTTTAGGAGGCCAATGAACATTTGGGGAGTTCCTAAGCCAAATTCTGTATATGATGTACCTTGTGTCCTGATAAATGATTATTTGGCACAGTTAACCGACAATTTGGTTTCTATTCATCAACAGGTTCGAGAAGCACTTCCTGACGGATCTACAGGTGAAGGCCATGAACTTCGACCTGGTGACCAGGTGATGATTAAGTCCTTTGAAAGATCAAGCAGCTTGGAACCAAGGTGGCGAGGCCCAGAACAGGTGCTCCTTGCGACAAGGACAGCAGTTCGAGTGATAAACCGAAATAATTGGGTCCATAGTACTCACTGCAAGAGAGTGCTACCTACCTTGGTGGAACCTGCTGTGCTGACCGATCATCGAGAGATTTTGACTACGGAGAAAGGCCGTGCTATATTACCTGACGAATCTGCAGAGATCTTCCCAGACCATACGACTTCTGGAGTGTCGCGATATAATTTGAGACCGAGGAAAGAATCCAATTTTTTTTTTTTTAAACTGGTTGAGCTACCGCCCTGGGTTAGTGAAACAGAGAGCCAATGTGGCAAGGGGGGGGGGAATCACCCATGCATTAGAGTAGTGACACCCGTCTTGGCCCGTGGTGAAGAAATCAGCGGCTGCCCAGGGATAAGAGCTCCAACGATTGTTTTTAATTCATTTCTGAAAGGGTTGATTATCACTGTTGCTAAAATGAATAACAGACTGATCATTAGTACTATGGGGTTTGTTGTTGTTTTGGTGATTATAGCAATAATCACTTGGTTTGTTGAAAAGAAGGCTCCTGCTCGTGAGTTTTTTTGTTGCCACTACTCCAGTACCAGAGGATCACTATTACTTTACGCTTCCCTATCAGGAGCAGAAGCACCAACAATCATACTTCAATAATACATTCATTCAGATGTTGCATCATACCCATAATGCTACAAATACTACTAACTGTTGGGTATGTGGAATGATACCTGTGCATCAAAAGAAAGGAGGAACACCTTTCATTCATCTTCCTTTTTCACACAATGGTTCTTGTCAAGCTTGGTATAAGCTTTTGTTTTTATCTGGAAAACGTACAGAGGGCGGACTTCTTTTTCGCCATAATAAAGTATGCTACCAAGACAAAGATGGGTATCCCCAAGCCAAAGGAACTAAATGGGACTGGGAAGAGTATCAACCGGACAATGTTTCAATACTATGTGGGTCATTCTAACCCTGGCGTTCGGCGACCGCCAGGGCTAAAATGACGGAAGCACCGCCAACAGGCTGGCGGTGCATCCTTGGCCATTCTGACCGCGGCGGTAAAGCCGCAGTCAGAAAAGGGCAACCGGCGGTTTCCCGCCGGTTTATCCCTGGCCCAGGGAATCCTCCATGGCGGCACTGCTTGCAGCGCCGCCATGGGGATTCTGACCCCCTTACCGCCATCCTGTTCCTGGCGGTGGTAACGGGTGTCGTGGGGCCCCTGGGGCCCCCTGCAGTGCCCATGCCCCAGCGGGAAAGCCAGAATGGCCGCCGCAGTCTTTTGACCGCAGTGCGGTCATTCGGCGGTTCCCGCTTGGCGGGCGGCGACCGCCGCCCGCCAATGTAGGAATGACCCCCTCTATGTCTTCACAAATATAAGAGACTCTGACAAGAAAGAACAATTTGTGATTTCTGTTACAAAAACTAAAGCAGATTTATGTATACGTAGCACTGGGCGAATTCCAGTAGGGATAAGCGATTGTACCTTGATTTTAACTATTGAGGGTGTAAATAATAGTAGTTTTACAGCTTCACATAATACATATTTTGTTTGTGGTAACTATGGATATTACCAACTACCTGTTGGGTGGTCAGGTGTGTGTTATGTATCTTTTCTATTAACCCCTGTGTTTTTGGCCCCTGCATCATATCACCGAGATTTTAAACTGTTCAATGACATCATTAAAAATAGATATAAAAGGGCAATAAGTACAAATGAGATAGACCAAACGGATACTAGCCTGCAACAATATGTTGATTTTAACTTAGGGTTGTTCTCCTTTGTGGGTGCTGAGTTAAACAGTAGGAAAGTGAGACGATTGACTAGGGTTGTGGAAGCTGTTACCAATCAGGCAGCTCTGGCACTTGGGAATATTACAGAGGAGCTCCAAATTGCAAGGATTGTAGCACTCCAAAATCGTATGGTACTAGATGTGATATTAGCTGACCGAGGTGGTGCATGTCTCATCATCAGTAGTAGTTGCTGTGTTTTTATTCCAGATCACTCACCTTCAGTATATGATGCAATATCTAAATCGCATAAAATTGCTGCAGAAGTCCACACAGAGACTGGTACTTGGACTTTTTCTGAATGGTTTTGGGCTCTTGTTTCCGCCTGGGGCTGGAAACTACTTACTGTACTGTGTGTAATGATTGCAAGATTTTTCACATGCTGTATCTGTATTCAGTGTGGTCCAATGTTCTGCTCCATGTGTATTACTGCTTGTATGCCTACCAAAATAAATATTACAGAAATGAAAGCACAACACATGTTAGTTAGGGAAATAGCTGAAATGATGAGCATAAATATACAAGATTAATATTGAGATTATCCCAGAAAGACGAACGTCTTAAGCTAATGCTGAAAGGGTCATCTGTTGTAGTTTAGCAGCGATTAGATTCAGCATTAGCAGAAGACATCTTGTATTTAGTAACTATTGTGAACATTTCGCGGAATCCATTTTGTATTCATGGCAGCCATTTTCTGTGCCACATGCTGCCATGTGCTCACCATGTGCTCTGTCCTACCTTTCTGTTAACTACTCTTGAAAATCTGCCTAGTGACAAGTTATATTTAGCATCTCCCACTTTCGCACATGCCCAGTAAGGTCTGCAGCTGTTAGTCCTTGAAAACTGTTAGCCCCTCCTACCTGCATTTCCACATAACCTTACATGTATGCAAGTCTTGCTTCTATAATTGTACCACCTCTTTTTAGCCCCTGTGTGGGTATAAAAGGACCATGCTCTCTCAGTTCAGTGTGCTACTTCAAACATTACCGAAGGGTGCTGTTTGAACTGTAGTACCACCTCATGAGGTTTAATAAACTTTGGGGGTTATTCCAACTTTGGAGGAAGTGGTAATCCGTCCCAAAAGTGACGGTAAAGTGACGGATATACCACCAGCCGTATTACGAGTCCATTATATCCTATGGAACTCGTAATACGGCTGGTGGTAAATCCGTCACATTTGGGACGGATTACCACCTCCTCCAAAGTTGGAATAACCCCCTTTGTCTTTTATTTCAGTTTCTGTGCCAACTTCTTCCTATATGGTCTGAGGACTTTGTGCAGAGAAGGGTGAACCCCTTGCACTATTAGGCCTTGCTGAGGCTTACTTCAACACATGTACTAGAGCATTAGAGGAAGAGTTAGTTTCAATTAAGCAGGATGTCATGAAAAACGCCACAGGGACTTTTCTGTTGACTAAACAAAATCAAGGTATGCAGGAAGACCTTGAGAGGGTTGAAAATCACTCCTGGAGAAATAACTTTAGCTTTCTGAATATACCCGAGGCTGAGGAGGGTGCTGACATGAAGTACTTCATAATCTCTTTGCTGCGGGAGGTGGTCCTAAATGACAGGCCAGACATCAACTTAGAGCAATAAATACAGAGTACAAACCCCTTTAAGAGAAATCCTCAATGCAGAAGCCAAGGAAGATCTTAGTGAATTTCCTTTCATATGCAGTAAAAGAGGCAATACTGGGTATTGACTTAAGGAGTGGCTCTATTACTGCTAAGGGGTTCTCATTCACTATCAGATCTGACATGAGTAAAGCAACAGACCAGCGGCAGTGAGAGCTTGGTAGGAGAATGGAGGTGCTGCAGAAACTGGGGGCAAAGGTGCAGTTAAAATTTCCAGCAGTGCTCTGCATCATGTGGAATAATCAGATGTTTGTGCGGTGGAGGATGTGGATGCATTAATTGATGTGATTAAAAGTGGGGTAGATTCTTGATCCTGCTGGACAGTCTCAAATGCCAGGTTTGAGTGGTTGGAGGAAAGGGCACGTTGCAGTTTGTATCTTTGACGGAGTTGTGTTAGGATCTCCAGAGGAAGCTCTTTGGCAGTTGATATGCCAACAAGCACTGGGGGGGTTCCCCATGGTGGGGTGTGGGGATGGTTTTGGGGAAGGGCACTGGGTGGAGAGCAGTGGGAAAAAATGAAAAAAATGTCCTCAGTTTCACCAAGCTATAGTTTTTTTGTATGTAGGCCCCAGATAATTCAGTGGGAAGGGAGGGTGAACCTGGTCGGAGATAATGATAGGGGATAAGGAGATACATTTTCTAACCTGCAATGTTAATGGTCTTAGCAGTTAGTGCAGGCAGAGATTGGTGATGGGGTATCAGGGAGAAAGTTTTGCCCACATCATCATTTTACAAGAATCTCAGCTGGCTGCCAGTGCAAGAAGAGCCCTTTTCTCTAGGGTTAGATGGTTGGAGTGCTCTGTGCTTTCTAATCAAGTAGAGCATTGTAAAGGGATTGTGATTTTAATAAGGAAGGGTGCTGGAGAAGAGGTCACATTCTCCAAAACACAAAGATCTGATATGTGGGCCTTAGCGGGCATGAGATGCGATGGTTTTGAGTTTGTGTGGATGAGATTCTATGGGCCAAATTCAGATGACCCTGTTTATATAGCCAACTTTGGAAGGAATCTTGTTGAGTTAATGGCACTGGTGGTTTTGGGGGTGAACGTAACATCCTATTAGACACCACCTTAGTTGAATCTACCCTGAGAGGCTGTGTTCAAACACCCAGGACTAGGCAAGCTCTTATGTAGCAGGACTTAGGGTTGGTGGATGTATGGAGATACCCAAAAGGCCCAAAGAGAGGCTACACTTTTCATAGTAAAATGTATGGCTACTCCTCTAGATTAAATAACTTTTTTGTTGATAGAGATCTTGCAGATAAAATTAAGGAGATCAACCATCTCCCTGGGCATATTTCAGATCCTTCTGCTGCCGCTATGATATGACATTGTCCTAGAAGTAGGCAGAATTCAAGGTGAACATTAGCACAAGCTCTCCTCCTTGATACAGGTGTGGCACCTGCCTTAAAAAAAGTTAGTGCTGATTTTGTCGTACATAATGCTGGTACAGCTCTGCTTGGGATAATTTGGGATGCTTTTAAAGCTGTTATTTGTGGAGCTTTGAGCAGTCAGGTGCATTTTAACAATAAGTCAGAAAAGGAAGAATTGATCAGACTGGAGCAAGAAGAGGGGGATCTGGAGATGGCCTTGCAGGTGAAAAATGAGATAGTAGATAGCAAAAGGATATTGAAGCACTTGGAGGATGCACAGCTAAACATTAAAATCAATTTGGATACAATATGTGGGAAAGGTGGCATGCTGGATGTATGAAACAGTTTGAGTGTGGGAGTGAGCCGGTGCGTTTCGGGCTTGGAAGGTGAGGGTTGAGATTTCTAGGAGCATTATTAAGGAGCTGGTTGTTAACCCCAAGGGAGATGTCTCAAATAAGGTTGAGGAGATGCAGGAGGACATGGTCCAATATTTATACTTTTAGCCACAAACCGACTCTAACGCAGTTTTGCAGCAAAAAGTTTAGCGCTGGCTTGCGCCATTTCACAATGCCAGCCAGGTGCTGTATTTATTGAATGGCACAAGCCAGTGCTAAACTTGGCCTAGTGTCTTAAAAAAGACACTAGCAGGATGGGTATGGCGGTAGGGAAGGAGGAAGTTGTGTGTTAGAAATGACGTCAGACTGGTTAGAGGCAACATTTCCTGGCGCACAACCAACAGAAACATGACTTCTGTCTTTGGAAAGACAGGAGTCATGCCCGTGAACCCAATGTTCAACACAGAGGGCAAGTGTCCCTTGGGCCTGGCCATTCCACCCTGTGCCATGCAGGTGAGTCCAAAGTTAGGGCCCTTGATGGCAAAAAAAAAAAAAAAAGTATTTACCTCAAGTTACCTGGGATGGGGTCCCCCATCCTCCGGTGTCCCTCTGGTCGGGGTTGGGGTGTTCCTGGGGTATGGGGAGGGCACCTGTGGACCCATTCCATGGTGTTTAACCATGGAAATGGGTCCACAGGTCCCCTAACGCCTGGTCTGACCCAGGCATTAAATAATGGTGCTAAGCAAGTTTAGCACCATTATTTAGCCCCTCCTCCCACCTGTGTGTCATTTTAGCATGGGGGATGAATATGGGGTTATGGGGATAGCACCATTTTTTTGATGGAAATGCCTACCTTGCATCTCAAAGTCCTATATTTTGACATTAGACGTGTCTAACATCAAAATATAAATATGGAGTTACGTTTGCGCTGAATTTGCATTAAAAAAATGACGCACATGCTGCACAAAAAAAGTATAAATATGGTCATAGTCTCTCTATTCTCTACATTGTACAGTGAACAAATGTATTCAGACCTGGACGCAAACCTCAAAATCAGATTTTTTAAGCCATTCTAAGCCACTTTGCGTTGCTCCAAAAATGCCAAAATATTGGTGCTACTCCTGCAGGGTATTTAGGGGCCTATTATAAATAATGGAAGCCCCCTTTTAACACCTGCTCTGAGCAGGCATTAAAAGTGCTGTAAAAAATGATGCCAGGAAATCTCTTAGATTTCTTTGCGCCACTTTTTCTGCCCCCCTAACTATGTAAAATGCAGCGCGATCGCGCTGAAATTGAAAACGAAAAAACGGAGCATGATCGCGCTATGTAAACCCCAGCGCGATCGCGCTGCAGGGAAAATTAACAGATAAAGTAGTCCAGAAACCAGGCTCAAAACATCCAGCCTCGTATGTTTCTAGTAGTTTACCGGTGCTGTGTAGGCGGGATAAACACTGGAAAAAGCATGACGTATGCATGCCTTTCACAAATGAAAGCAAGCAGATTTTAAAGAGCAGGCCCAGGAATCAATGAAAGAGACTGACGTGACCTGGGCGTGGTTTGAAGCCCAAAGAGAGATTACTTTATGGACGGAGCGCTTTGCGCTCGCCCATAAAAAGTGACGTTAATGTGGAGCTAGGTGGCGCTAGGGGCTTATGAATATGCCCTGAAATGTCTTCCCCACACCTGAAGGACCAGCTTCAGACATTTGGAAGGTGTAAAAATCTTTTTAGCAGTGAATCATGGCACATCAAATGTGAGTTTACATGCCCAGAAATCTGATTTGCACTGCAATATGTGCTTCTTTTTGTCTGGTATCAAAGAAGACAAAGGGTAATTGTTAGCAGGGTAGATCATTCAATGACTAGGACACAAATAAAGCCATTTCCCAAGCAGTGACAATGATAACTTTCTCCGTGAAAAGTACGATCAATTAATTATTGTCATCAGGCAGAAAGAGGGCAAGGACAAGATTTATAGAGTTTCTCAGCCCCATTGTATAGTGGCCCATTCTCTTTTGACTGGATCATTTCAATGTCCTAAAGGTTCACTGGATGATGAGCTGTGGGAGTGTGGGCAAGAGAGGTATAGACACCGACAAATGAATATTGAAAAACGATGTAGGGGTACATTTCTCAAAATTGGAAAAATACGTTACTGACAATTTATAGACAATATCAGGTAAAATGTGGAGCATCTATAAACATTATCCTCCAACTTCAGGCTAAATAACATTGAGAGAACAAATAACTTGAGATTGGACGTAGCAAGGAAGCATAGCAAATGTATGGGTAGTAATTTGGAAAGTTTTAGGGGCATATCTGTTTGCACTTAATTAGCATTTTTTTTTACGCTAATTCAGTGCAAACTTAACTCCATATTTAAACTTTGGTGGTAAACGCATCTAGCGCCAAAGTTTTGGAGTTAAAGTCATTTTTTGCTAGAAGGAAACTACCTTGCGTCAATGAGATGCAAAGTAGGCATTCCCGGGCAAAAAATGACTCTAAGGCCCAGGCGCCTTATTTATCCTCCGATGCAAAAATAGTGCACAGGAAGTAGGCGGGCCTAAATAATGGCGCTAAGCTTGCTTAGCGCAATTATTTAACGCCTGGGTCAGGGCAGGTGTTAGGGGACCTGTGGTCCCATTTCTATGGTGGAACACCATGGAAAGAGCCCACAGGTGCCCTCCCCAAGATCCAGGGACATCCCCATCCCACCAGAGGGACAGTGGAGGATGTGGGACACCATCCCATGTAAATATAGGTAAGTACAGGTAAGTATTTTGTAAACATTTTAAAAGTGCATATTGGGGGCCCTGAAATGGGCCCCCTACATTGCACTGGGTGCAATGGCCGTGCCTGGGGATCCTTGTCCCCTGTGCTGGACATTGGGGTGGTGGGCATGACTCCTGTCTTTTATAAGACAGGAGTCATGTGGTATGGTAGGTTTAGCGCCAAGAAATGACACTCATCTGGTTAGAGTCATCTTTTTTTACTCTAACCAACCTAACATCTTTTTCTGGTGCAAAACCCCTTTCTACCATACCGCCTTCCCCCGGCTAATGTCCTTTTCCTTGACGTTAGCCCACCTTTTGTGCCGGCTTGCGCCATTCCATAAAAAAGACGCCAGCTGGCGTCATAAGTGGCGCTAGCCAGTGAAAAACTTTTTCACAAAAAACTGCGTTAGCGCAGTTTTGCGTGAAAAAGTATAAATATGTGCCTTAGTTTTTTTAGTTATTTAGAGCCAGGAGGCCATCTCAGTAGTGCCAGAAATATGATAAGCATAAAATGAAATGTAGTTTTTGTTTGGTTTGAATACAAAAAAACATGTTGAAACTGGAGAATTACTAGAGCAAAAACAATTACAGATTTTATCAGAGGTTTGGGTTCTGGAAAGGGGCCAAGCGTTCGAGAAAAATGCATCATCTGTTAGTATTTCTTTTCGTTGATTCCTTCAGCATGATGCTGTTCCTATGCAGAAAAAGTAATGCAGCCATTTTGTGTCATAAACGATTACATCATGTAATATTTAAGGCAGTCTCCGACAATACTACCATTAAAGCCATGAACTTAAAAACAAATCCTATTCTTTATAATTCACTATTCGTAGGGTGTAAAACAAATGGTATTGCCCTTTGGTACCTGTTAAACTTGACATTCTTGGCGTGGTCTACCCTGACTTTTTGCCTCTGCCTCTGTTTCTGTGTACTGGACTCTGTTTTTGCTGTTTTGTTAGCTCTGGACTCATTACCACTGCTGACCACTGCTGAGCACTGCTAAAGTGTAATTGTTCCCTGTGTAATTTATAAGTGTAATTGGCTTTCCATGATTAGCATATATGATTTACTAGTAAGTCAATAGTAACGTGCACTAGAGATGCCTAGGACTTGTAAATCAAATGCTACTATTGGGCCTGCAGCACTGGTTGTGCCACCCACATCAGTAGCCCTGTAAACATGGCTCAGACCTGCCACTGCAGTGTCTGTGTGTGCAGTTTTAAACTGCCAGTTTGACTTGGCAAGTGTACCCACTTGCCAGGCCTAAACCTTCCCTTTTTATACATGGAAGTCACCCCTACGTTAGGCCTTAGGTAGCCCGATGGGCAGGGTGCAGTGTATGTTAAAGGTGGAACATGTACTGATGTGTGTTACAGGGAAATACAAAAGACTGGACTTTGTTGTGCATTCCTGCTTGAGAAGAATCTCCAAGGGCTTGAACTGAGCTTGCCTCCTGTTTTGAAGTCTCAGGGCCATTAAAGACTTCCTTCACCAGCACCGGGACTCTCTGCTGAGACTCCTGCCTTTCCAAGTGGTGCCTTATTCAGTCACTTGGTCCTTGAAAGGTGAAGTTGGCAGACAAGGGCTGAAAATCCACGCACAGAACACCATGCAGGGACATTTACGACCCACCATCTGCAACACGGCTGATAAATGACTCACCACCGGCCTCATGGTTAAAATCAACTCTCCACCAGCATTGGCTGTAAGATCGACGCATCACGGGTGGAGAAACGATGCACAACACCCACTTGCAGCTGCTGATAATGATGCAAACCCCACTCGCACGGTTTTCTAACACCATACAAAAGGATTTTCCACGTATCGTCCCTGGGAGTCAAAGTCAACCCGACTCTGTGCAGATCCGAGGTGCCCCGCCCGGAAATCAACACATCTCCCTTTTGTGAGGGAGAAGAACCGATGCATCGGCGACCCAACCGGAGAAGAAAATGACGCTCGGCCTCCCTTGCAAGGAAGGAATCGACACATCGCTGCCTTTTCCGATGCAAGCTCGCCTGTGCGGCTTTATTTTTGGACGCTGACCAGGTACTTTGTGTAACAACAGCATTCTCACTGTTTTCTAAGGATTAAGGGCCAGATGTAGCAAAAAAACAAATTGCGACTTGCAATTTGCGAGTCCCTGCGACTCGCAAATTGCAAGTTGCAATTTGGTATGCAGAAAGGTGTCTCAGACACCTTCTGCAACTCGCAATGGGGTCGCAAAGACCCACCTCATTAATATTAATGAGGTGGGTCGCAGTTTGCGACCTCATTGCGAGTATGGCCACTCACGGGGATGGTGGCCTGCTGGAGTCAGCAGACCACCATATCCGTGACTGCTTTTTAATAAAGCAGTTTTTTTTTTCTAAGTGCAGCCCGTTTTCCTTAAAGGAAAACGAGCTGCACTTTGAAAAAAAAAAAAATACCTTTAGTTTCGGATTTTTTCAGGGCAGGTAGTGGTCCATTGGACCACTGCCTTCTCTGAAAAAATAATTTTTTGTCCAGTCACAAAGGGGAAGGGGACCCCTTCCCGTTTGCGACTGGGTTACCATCCACTTCAAGTGGATGGTAACTGCGATTTCATTTGCAACCGCTTTCGCGGTCGCAAATGGAATTGAATTGCATTGCGAGTCGCAAATAGGAAGGGAACACCCCTTCCTATTTGCGAGTCGGAAATGCATTTTGCGAGTCGGATCCGACTCGCAAAATGCATTTCTGCATTCCGGTGAGGCTTTTGCGCCTCGCAAACGGCGTTTTTCCACTGTTTGCGACTCGCAAACGCCTTCTTACATCTGGCCCTAAGCCTCTTATTCTTTTGAAAATTAATTTCTTGACTTGTGTATATTGGATTTTCGTTGTTTTGGTCTTGTTTGACTTAGATAAAATTACCTATTTTTCTAAACTGGTGAGGTGTCCATTTTGTAGTGTTTTCACTGTATTACTGTGTGTGTTAGTACCAATACTTTACACATTGCTTCTGAAGTTAAGCCTGCCTGCTTGTGCCAAGCCACCAAGGGGGTGAGGAGGAGTTAACTGAGGGTGATTCTCCTTTACCCTGACTTGACAGGGGGTAACCTGACTGCCAACCAAAGACCCCATTCCTAACAGTACCTAAGTACAAAATGAACATAAATCTATTACTAAATGTGTTGGCCTCTCACATCTGGGACCAACCACAGGAGAAGTGTCTGATGGACACAGCAAAGAATGAGAATGTCATGTAATATATGCCTATATGTATAGTTGTTTATACGGAGTGGACCTCCCTAGAAAACAACAGAGTGCTAAACAAAAGGACGAGAGCCCAGGCTTCAACTCTGGGACATTAGCACAAAAGTGTGGGTAAAGTAAAATTTTTCCAAATCCTAAATAATTTCAAATAAATCTATTGATCCACAGCAGTATAGATTCGCATATTTCTCTGTGCTGATTTTTCAGCACCCTGGATAACCCAACACCCTAAAAACACAACCCGCAGTGACATGCTGTACAGACCGAAATATCGCAGGCCCAAACTGAACACATTAATTAGAAGAATCACATCCAACAATCGCAGCCTCGGTACATTTGTAATAAGCTATAGCAATGCTCAGTACATGCCCATATCATAAACTACACCTCACAGTATTTCAACAGAACACACAAGACACATCAAGGTCAAAACAGCCTTGATATGGCCTTGTATCCTCTCTCAATAACGTTTATCTCAGATAATACACCTCCTATAACCTTCTCCATCCTGGCTATAGATTTAAACAAGCCTTCATACAGCCTCATGTGCACACCAATACACAGCACCACAGAACTGCTTATATCTGTATGAATTTCTTTCAAACTTCCAACCAATACATAGGATAACATATTTGACAGAAAACCTCACAAACATCCATCTAGCACCTATCTGCGGCACCAAATACAACAATACTGGCCAACCTTAACTGTAGGCAATGAGAGAATTTACATTTCATGAATATCTTCTTTACCATTTTTTTTGTCAATCCCCTAGTATCACTTTGTGCTGTGCATTGAAATGAATTCTTCTCAGTCACTGAAGACAGCATATCAAATGTTATTTGAGACTTAGTGGCATATTTATACTCTGTTTGCACTGAATTAGCGTCATTTTGTTTTACTCTAATTCGGTGCAAATATAAATTCATATTTATACTTTGGCGCTATATCCGTCTAGCGCCAAATTTATGGAGTTAAAGTCATTTTTTGTACGTGGAAACCTACCTTGCCTTAATGAGATGCAAGGTAGGCGTTCCAGTGCAAAAAATTACCCTATGGCCTTAACGCCATGGGGCATATTTATACTCTGTTTGCGCCGAATTTGCGTCAAATTCGGTGCAAACCTAACACCATATTATTACTTTGACGCAGACCCCGCGAACGTCAAAATTCAGCAGTGTGCATCATTTTCTGGATGCGGGAAACCGCCTTGCATTAATGACATGCAAGGTAGGCGTTGCCATCCAAAAAATTACTTTCAGGTCTGTGTGCCTTATTTATACTCCCACATCATTTTGATGTACAGGAGGGGGCGGGCCTTAAAAAACGCCACCCAGCCTGATTTGCGTTTTTTAAGGCAGGCATTGAGGGACCTGAGGGCTCTTTTTCATGGTCTCTGACCATGGAAGCAGTCCACAGGCTGCCTTCCCTGCCCCCAGGGGCACCCCTTGCCACCCCTGGAGGACACCCATGGATGGGAGGACCCATCCCAGTTAAGTACAGGTAAGTAGAGGTAAGTATATTTTTTTATTTTTTTTAAGTGGCATTGGGGCCTAACTTGGGCTCCCCTACATGCCACTGTGCCCAATGGCCATGCCAGGGGACAGAAGTCCCCTGGGCATGGCCATAGGGCATGGGGGCATGACTCCTGTCTTTGCTAAGGCAAGAGTCATTTCAATGGGGTTGTGCGTCAAAAAATGGCGCAAGTCTGGTTAGAGCCATGATTTTTTACTCTAACCTGACTTGCATCATTTTTTGACGCACAGCCCCTATTCTTCACTATGCCTGCGCTGCCCGGTTAGAGTCATTTTTTTTACTCTAACCAGCCCGCAGTGCTGGCTACCATCAATCCATAAATAAAGCGCCCACCTGGCGTGCTGAAATGGCGTTAGCCATCGGTACATTTTTTTCCGCAAACCAGTGCTGGCGCTGGCTTGTATCAAAAAGTATAAATATATGCCCATATTTATACTCCTGTGCAATAATGGTGCACGGGAGGGGTGCAGGCGTTAGGGGCCTATGGGCTTATTTCAATGTTGGAACACCATGGAATAAGCCCACAGGTGTCCTGCCGAGGCCCCAGGTACACCCCCACCCACACCAGAGGGACAGCGGAGGATGGGGGACCCCATCCCAGGTAAGTACAGGTAAGTATTTTATTTTATTTTTTAAAGTGCCATGGGGGCCCTGAAATGGGCCCCAATACATGGCACAGGCTGCAATGGCCATGCCCAGGGGACTCTGGTCCCCTGTGCTGGCCATTGGGGCGGTGGGCATGTCTCCTGTCTTTTGTAAGACAGGAGTCATGTGGTATGGATGGTTTTGCGTCAGAAAATGACTCTAGGTAGGTTAGAGTCATTTTTTTTCACTCTAACCTGCCTGACGTCATTTTTTGGTGCAAAACCCCCTTCTTCCATACCGCCAGCCCCACCTGACTAATGTCATGTTTTTACACTAGCCTACCCTTTGCACCGGCTTGAACCATTCCATAAATATGGTGCTGGGCTAGTGCACAGAAATGGTGCAAGCCGGTGCTAAACTTTTTGGTGCCAAACTGCGTTAGTGCACTTTTGCCCCAAAAAGTATGAATCAGGGCCTTAAAACCTATGTTCTGTCATGAAGATGTTAATCCCTCAAATATTATCAGAGAGAGCTTTGTGCAATTTTACAATCTGTAGGGCTGACTGATAAATGCTTCTCTGATAGAAAGAACCTGTTCTCCCACATTTAAAACGGGGTCAAATTACACAACTGTTAAAAAAAACAGATGATATTAAGATTTATCACAAAAAGTAATCTCCATTTGGTTAGGCAAGGGTCTTGTGAAATGTGAAGCTGTTAAGCTAAACAAACATATTGAAAAAACCAATCACCTTGTCCCTTACCAATCATGCCACATAAAACACTAATATTGCCACCCTCATAATCCTTGACAACATCCATTACAATGTTGGTGATCACACTTCCTATCTATTTATCTTTCTCAACTAATATACGGCTTTAGACATACTCAATTATCAGAGTCCTCAGAGGGCATCGCAAGTCAAATGCTGCGGTTTGATCCCTTCCTAACCAACTAAAAACAGGTGGCTAGAATAGGAAGCAATATATATAAGTGTGCACAAATTAAATATGGTGCTCACAAGGATCAGCTGTAGTCCACATATTGTTCAATCTGTACATGAGCCACTGAGAATCTTGATGGACAGAAAAGACATGGCCATTCACTAATATACAAACAACATCCATATTTACCTAAAGATCTCTACTGTAAAAGGTGTAACCAGCCTAAAAGTTTGTCTTCAGAATATATAAAGCTAGATGACTGCTAATCTCCTTAAACTGAACATCTCCTAATCAGACACTCCCACAAGTCTAAAATGAATGTGAAATGGCTTGATGTAAAGTTGGGGCAAAACCCATCACTACTGATGAATTCAACAGTGATTTTTTACCCCAACTTTCCAAAGAAGGCAAGATCCCAGGGCAACCGGATAGTCTCACATCGTTCAATGACCTACTATTCAAACTAACTTTTGTCTAAAGTCAGATCCACCAAGTATGTGGTAAAAAGCTCGAACCCGCCCTGCACTCAAGTAACTTCAGACAGCTAGGACAACCTTTGGTTATTCTCAAGGCCATCTATTGAAACTCCATCTAATTGACATTCATGCAACCAATCTAATCCCCATTAACTGAGCCATGTATTTTGCGGTTAGACTTCTCTCTGACACCACAAACTATAGCCTTATGAGTCTTGTGCCCAAATACCTTCACTGACCCTCTTTCAAAGTCAAAATAAAGTTTGAGCTGGTCTGCATCAGAGTGGAGTAAACTTCAACAATCCAAATAGAGCTGGAAACAAAATCAATGTTACAGAATCCCACTTTGGATCAAAGAGACTTAACTCCCAATGTTGCTTAACCGATTCTCCTCTTTGGGGAAAATTGGTCTGCTGGGATGGCAAGATGCACTGAAACATCTCAAGAGCATGAATGCTTGTTGCTGAACACAAATATTTAGTGGTCATATGAGAATGCTAGCTTCAGTATTTTAATGCGGGAGGTCACAGCAAGCATTTCAATTATATTTTATAATTGAGCTACCAGAAAACCAACTCAAAATGCATATTTGAGTTAAACTTTTACCAGAAAGGACCATTTGGGTATTTTTTTCAGGGTGAAATGCACTTTTTGTTAAACAGAACGGAAATACTTCAGGGATTAGGAGGCCACTGCAGATACAGTTGTGACTTCCTCATCCTGAAGACTCATCCGGTAGCCATTTTATGTAGTCAGTGTATGTGTGGTCTCAGAGGTCATTTTGTCTTTGTTCTCTATGCCTTCTAATTTGCTGGCCATGCAACAACCACCATTTTATGGAGTTGGTAAGTGTGTGGGTCTTGGTGGCCATTTTGTTTTTGCCCTCCATGCCGTCTTCTTCAGTGGATATGTGGTGGATGACCTAGGTTCCACCATTTTGTGCAATCAGTGTGTGATTCAATCTCTTTATTCCACTTTTAAAAGCTACTTCCTACAAGCATTAATAGGAGAAGTCTATGCCATTTTTGTTCATTTTTTTCTTTTTTGCTGATACATTTATTTGTAACTTATTGGTAAAGTTTGTTGTTGAATTGTAATCATTTTTTTATTTTTACCTACCTACCTCTGCCTCCCATAGAGTACCCATGGGCCCTAAGCCTGGTGGGTAACTCACTAGAAATTATTTACAGTATTTTATTGCCTCCCTCTCCTGCTTCTCATGGAGTCCTCTTAGGACGTAGGCCTGGAGGGTCACTCACCAACAATTTTATCATGTATTTCTTTGTTTGGCTGCCTTCCATCAAGCCACCATATGCCCTAGGGGCAGATGGATCATGAGCATTTATTAAACATATTGGCCCATATTTATACTTTTTTTAGCGCCGCATTTGCGCCACTTTTTGACGCAAAACGGCGCAAACCTACAAAATACAATGGTATTTTGCAAGTTTGCGCCGTTTTTGCGTCAAAAAACGACGCAAATACGGCGCAAAAAAAGTATAAATACGGGCCATTATTTTTATTTCTTTCCTGCCTCTCCTTGCTTCCCATAGAGTCCCCATAGATCCTAAGGACTTGTGAATAACCAGAATTGTTGAATGTATGTTTTTCTATTTATTCATGCTTCCCCCATCCTTCCATAGAGTCCCCATAAGTCCCAGGGCCTGGTGAATCTCTCACCAGCAAATATTTAAGGTACTGCTTCAGTTTCCACCTACATTCCCATGCCTCCCATAGAAGTTCCATGGGCCCTAGGTCCTGGTGATAACCAGAGATTACTTAATGTATTTTCCCTTGCCTCCCCTACCTCCCATAGAGTCCACAAAGACACATAGGGCCTGGTGGTCAACATCAATTATTTTATGAATTTTGTTTTTTGCCTGCCTCACATAGATTCCCATTATGTTTCCCAGGGCCTGATTGGTATGCACCATCAATTATTTAGTATATTGTTTAACCTGCATCTCCTGCCTCTTATAGGTTTCCACTTCCCACTATGGCTCTGGAGGAACACCAACTAACCTATGTAGTGCTGTTCTCATGTGAAAAAGCTAGTTTATGGATGTTTTTCAATATATTACAGTTAAGCATTTGGGATGAAGAAGGCAATTTTGCTTGTGTTACATTTGCTAGATTCTTCTTATTGCCCATGTTTCACTGATTTATTTGTTGCTTTGATTGAAGGTGCTGCAGAAACATTACACACAATACTGAAGTTCCTGAAATAATTAGCTGACAGTGGCATCAAAGTCCTCCACTGCTAAGTACTTTTTCTTCTGGTGCTAAATGCTAACTGTTGGTGCTATGAAGATGGTTCCAAAGAAGGAGGCTCCTCCCAAGAAAGTAGCCAGTGGAGAAGAGAAAAAGCAAGTTGCCCCTGCCACCACTGGAATCAAGTCTTCATCCTTTTTCAGGTAACGTGATATGCCTGCTGCAGCGAGAAAGAGGCTGCGATTTCTGCATCAACAGCACCACCACATCCAAAACCTAATGTCATGTCTCTCATCACTGCAGTGACTGCATTTATGGAAAGCAGTGCATCTGAATTGGAATTGTATCAGCAACAAACAGCATCATTGCAGGAAAGTGGACAACAGGAGCCGCAGTCAGCGGCAAATTTTCTGGATATAGGAGCAGAACAGGAATTTGGGCTTCTTGCTAAGCAAGATATTGCTGAGAAAACTGTTATTCCTCAATAAGCTTCCCAATCTCTAGCAAGGAGAAGAATTAATACTTCCCCATCCTCTCAAAGCCCCTCTTCTGCTGATCTGAACATGGACTGGATCCAGGTGGAGTCAAAGAGACAATGGGAAAGGAAGTTTCCTCAAAACCTTGAAAGTGAAGAAGTTAGTGAAAATGACGACAAGCCAGTGATCATCAGTGTAGAGAATGCTGCGTAGGGTGTACAGATCACTTCTATTCAAATTTCTCAGATTCATGTGGCTGCTGCAACACCACCGGCTCCCATATTTCCAAGACTCCAGAAAACTGCAGCTGCCACCACCCCTACCACATCCTCAGCATGCCAAACAACAACACAACCACCTAGCTTTACTTCCAGTTCTTCAGGCTTTACACAATAAGAAAGGTCTCCTTCCTAGTTTGGGACTTCTCATGATTAGACCACATGAGAATGACATTGCAATACGCTCTGTTTGCCAGTTCATAATGGTAAACCAGGTGGGCACTATGGTACCAGAGGCCCACTGTCCAATTTGAAAAAAAGCAGCACACAATTGTGGGAGGAGTACCTTAAAAGCATAGCTGCTGGTGGTGAGCAAGAACCAGCAGCTGAAGTTTATGGAAGAAGGTGGTCAGGAGGAGGAGGAAGAAGAGGATGGCATCAGCAGCATGATGCAGAGCAGCCCTCCAATCCTCCCCCATAGTATACAATCCTCACCTGTAGCATCCTCTGCATGGCATAAGGATCAGTGGGATATAGCAACACCCACTCCAAAGCATCCAGGTTGCCTACCTGCTATTGGTGACTATAGGTCACTTGTGGCAATAGTACCACAAGAAACACAGCCTACTATTAAGACTATGGCCCTCATTCTGACCTTGGCGGTCTTTTCGCAAGACCGCCGAGTTACCGCCGCGGTAAAGACCGCCGACCGCGGCGGTATGCCGCTGCGCGTATTCCGACCGCTGGGAGCGTTCCGCCGGAATACCGCCAGCAGCCAAACTGGCGGTCGGCGGGAAAGTGGAGACTGGTCAACCTCCACCGCCACGCCAGCAGAACACCGCCCCCAGAATTACGACCCACATTTCTGTGTGGCGGTCTTCTGTTGGCGGTCTTCTGTTGGCGGTCACGTCCCTATGGCTCCCGTCGCCTCCCGGAGGACCAACGCACAAGGTAAGTTGATCGTCCGTGAGGGGAGGGGGTGGGGGGGTGTTGTGTGATGTGTGCGTGCATGGGGGGGTGCGTGTGAGTGTGTAGAGGGGGTGTGTGAGTGCGTGCATGCGGGCGGGGAGTGCTGCTGTGCCTATGGGCAATGTGTGTAGTTCGGCGGGTGCGCATGTCGGCATGTATGTGTGCGGGTATGTGTCCCCGTTGTGTATGTGTGTGTGTAGGGGGTGTGTATATGTGCATGTTGGGGGTGTGTGCATGTCGGGGTGCGTGTATGTGCATGTCGGGGTGGGGGTGGGGAGGGGGTTCGTACCACCTCTGGGGGGTGGCAGGGGGGTGGAGGGTGTGGGGGGAGGACTCGGGGGGGCAGTGGGGGGTGGGGGAGACCCCTATCAGTGCCAGGGAAGGAATTCCCTGGCCCCGATAGTGCCTACCGCCATGGTTCGCATGGCGGTTCCCGACCGCCAGAAACCGCGGCGGTAAGCAAGGTCATGATACCGTTGGCGGTCTTGGGTCGACCACCGGACCGGAGTGCGCAGACTCCAGCCCGTCGGTCATGACCGCCGTGGCTGTCGGAGTGGGGAAGTGGCGGTCGGTTGCGGCGGTGACCGCTGCGGTCAGAATGCCATTTTTAATACCGCCGGTCTGTTCGCGGTCCGACCGCCGCCTCTCCGCCGACCGCCAAGGTCAGAATGAGGGCCTATGTTTACCAATGAGGTGATGTACCACCAGAACCACATAAAAACCCTTATTCTACAACAGGAAGCTGGCTAAAATGTTAGCGATTGATTTCCTATCATTTTCTTTTATGGAAGGAATGGGTTTCCTAAAATTTGTAGAGACTCCCCGCCCAAAATGGAAGGTTCCTAGCTAGAGATATTTTGCTACAGTGGCTGTGCCAGTGCTGCATTAGAAAGTTCTGCAATTGGTTGGCAACGCTATGAAGTCCATCTATCTCACAACAGCCATGTGGACAAGTTGTCAAGCAACAGATTACATGTGCTTCACTGCACACTGGGCCTCTTTCTAGGGAGTTAGGTAAAGGTTAGCTGTTGATCTCACTGCAGATATTGCTGTTAAGGGCATTGCAACAGTTGTGGTGTTCACTCTGGATAAATCGCATACAGCAACCCAATATCTTGTAAACTTTTAATACCAAGGTCAATGAATGGCTTATATGCAGAGGTCTCAAAAGTGGATTTATTGCAAATGACAACAGCAGTAATATAGCTAAAACCATGGCTGATGGTAAATATTTCAGAGTCCTATGTTTGGTGTGTTGCATCAATCTAATTGTGCAGGGTTTCACAGAAATGAAGAGGTAGTAAGCAACATGCTGGTCACCTGCTGAAGGATATACACTAATTTCAGTCATTCGTTTAAAGCCCGGAAGCAGTTGAGGGTTCTTCAGCGTGCTAATAAACTATCTGTAAAAGCCCTTGTATAGGAGGAACCAACATGATGGAACTCAACCTACTACAAACTGGAACACCTGTTTGAGCAGTACAGATCTATCAATGATTATGTAATTCAAATGAGAGAGCATCCAACTGCTAAAGCCATGACAGTGCAGGTGGACAAATGGGGATGCTGGAGTGCCTGATATAAATGCTACTTCCTTTAGTGATTATGACACATGTCGTCAGCAAAGAAGATAGTATACTAAGCCAAGCAATCCCATTGTTGCATCTGCTACAGGAGCAGTTGAAAAAGGTTGAACATACGTTCACTAGTGTCAATGAAGAAGCATCTTTGGTGAATAGTTTAAACCTTCACTTGAACACTAATCAAAGGCTGCAAAAAGATACTGTGTCCTCCAAAGATTACTGGGGTAATTATGAACACGGCGGTTAACACTGCCGTGTTCATGCTGGCGGTCTTTCTATCGACCTCCAGCCCCTGGGACCCCGCCAGCCGTATAATATACATTCTGCTGGGCTGGTGGGCAGGCGGAAACATTGTTTCTGCCTGCCGGCCCAGCAGAATGCCTGGCCGGGCCATTGCCGGCGGCTCCATGCCTCTGTGTGGCGGGTGCAGCTGCACCCGTCGCGCAGATCACTGCCTGTAAATCGAGCAGTGACCTGTGCGATGGGGCCCCCAGGGGGGACCCGGAGCACCCCTTCCACCAGCCTTTCCCTGGCAGGGAAACCCACCAGGGAAAGGCTGGGGGAATTGGGATCATTATCCGAGGGGCAACAGCGCTGCCCTGTTGGATAATGATGCCGTCCAACATCAAGCTGCCTGTTGGAGGCAGCCTGGCAGTGGAGGAGGGCCGCCTATGGCGGCCCTTCCTGTCTTCATTATGTGGCAGCCCAGACCGCCTAGTTCATAATGAGGGCCTACATGTGCCACAAATCTTGATCCACCGTACAAAGAATTGCCGGCCACTATCATTCCTTTTACTAAAATAGATATCTTAGTTAATAAGACTTAGATCATCAATAAAGCAACTGATCTAAAAAAATATCTACAGCAAATTGGAGGCAGGAGAAGATGTTCTGAAGTGCAGCCTTCAACCTCCACACAAGGAGGTGTTTTTGGCTTGCAACAGCACAGTTAAAAACTGTGAATGCCCTATTTGTGTAATACTTTCATGGAAAAAGTAGAGACACAGGGACACCACACCCTTGGAACAAGTATCTTACCTGCACTAATGCGTATTACCAAATAAAACATTCAGCATGTTGTTGTGGGTGGAAGGATCTGGTGAGCTACACTTCATAATGTGTTGTTGGGGGATTTGTCTTCATCTTTGCTTTCCTTTCACATAATTAGATATATACTTTCAGTTTCCTTTTGTTACGTAACGTCCATCATCTCTGGGTTCTTCTGAGACCAGTCAGGTTATTTACTAAGAAGACTAAACTAAGACTACCAGTACTTTGCATTTTCTTATCAATACAGCACTCTCCGTCATTACAAAAGATACAGGGGAGTAATAATAGCTTTATCTCTGGGTCACGGTGAGCCAGGATATCATGGAGAAGATTGAGGCAGAGGCTTCAGAAGGTGGGTCTTCAGTTGCAGATATTAAATATTATTGTATGGCATTCCAATTTGTGGGCATATTTTTAAGCCCCTTGCACTGCCGTCACTTTTTCTAATGCTATGGCAGCACAGTGTGCAGATACATATCTATTAGGCCATGCAAAGTTACTTTGGTGGCTTTTTATGGTCTCATATATATGGTGTTAGGTAAGTCGCGGCGTTGCCTTGCACTGCATCAGGGAGGTGAACTGTGGGCATTGTGGTGTGTGTTCCCATGCAACACCAATGGTTTTTGATGCATTCCCAGATTTACAAGAACCTGTAAACCTGGGAATGTGTCAAACTGTACGCCTCCCGGGCCAGACGCAGTGAGGAGACATATCTTTATTTCTCCTTGTTGTTTCCTCTTTCTAAGTGTGCTGAAAGAAGAAAATGCTTCTCTGCATTGTTTTTGTGTCTGGAATGTTTCCCTTCTTGCACAAAAACAATCCTGCCAACAACGCAGACATTCTTGCATCATGGTGCAAGGGTGCCTCTGTTGGAGCTGTCTTTGGCACTAGGCAGCAAATTGTGCAGCAGTTCAGGAGGAAAGTACAGTGAATACACTGTATCTTGTAAATATAGTAAATTTTTGCCTTTTTTAATTGACGTAGGGAAGTGCAGCAGAATGACTTGCGGCGCTGCTCTATGTAAATTCATTGAAAATATGCCCCTAAGTTCTATAGGGTACTTTTAAGTACACTGGTTGACACAGGCTCTGATAACATAGATAGGATGTTTCAGGCTATGCTGGGATCTTGAAAGGATGAAGTTGGGTATCTGCACAAGTTTAGAGACCCCAAATATTACAAAGAAGACTCTAAAATCAGCTATAACTTTGTGAATGAGGCTTTGGAATCTATGGTGGATACCATATTTTTCTCCTTATGCCCCAATCCGGGATTCATCTGGTACCCCCGAGTTTTTAAAAGACAGCCTATGTGTTTCACTCCAAGTTGCCAGAATCCAAAAATGGGGTGATTTGTTGGATAAAAACACATTAAAACCTTTGGTGGAACTGAGCACTAAGTCTGGTGGGAGCCTGTCCTAATTCAAGAAAGAAGTTGCAAAGTGGTAGGGGCTGATGTGTCAAGCAGAAGAACTGCAGCAGCCACCACCTCATAGGATCTGGGATAGATCCTTGCCGAGCAACCAGCTGGAAACTTTATGGCAAGTATCCTTTTGCCGTTTATACAATGCTGTCAGTTCTGCTGCACTTAAAATCAATATTTACATTACACAGGGCTTACTGGACTATTAAAATTCTTCAAAATCACTGGGATGTCTGAAAGCTGTTGTAAAAAGTGTAACATGTCCAGGGTGAATGATCTTGACACGTTCATTGAATGTCTGAGATTGACAGCATTTTGAGGGAAAGTAAGTTTGCCCATATCTGAAATTGTCAACAAAGAGATTAAGGTGAGTGCCTATCTGGTTCTGTATGGAATAGACCAAGAGCTAGAGGAGGAATTTAGCAGCTGGAACAAACTGAACCTAATGTTCTATTTGATGGTCCTAGCAAGGTATAGGATCTGTAAAAGATGGATTGATCCTGATCCCCCAAACTAGAGGACTGCTAGGCCCAAGTAAAGAAAGTATACTTGTTGGATTTAGGGAATTGAGAGTGCAAGAGCAAGGTAGACTTTTGGTCACAGGTGGTCGAATGGTTACAAGCTAAATATGAAGAAGCCCTATGATCAAGAGAACCAATTGTGTGCTCTTTTCCTGCTGGTTTGAACAAGAGTAGTGCTTCAGGACCCCTTTGTGAAAAGGAAAGACCCCCCTTGTTTCTGTGCCCTAGTATATGTGGAGTCGTTTGCGTGGCTATCTTTGATGCACAATCCAAGCAGTCCTTGTGACAAGGACTTTAAAAAAATCTCTACAGGTCTCTCTCTTTCAGTTGAAAAAAAATCAAACCACCATTGACAAAACCAGAAGAATGCCAGTGCCTAGAATTTGCTTTGGTGTGAAAAAAAAGTCTCAAAGGGGTCTACCCCTGTGCAATTGAGAAGTGTGTTGGTTACGAAAATCCAGGGTAGTGGCTCAAATGGCAAATTCTAATTAAGTGATCGACTTTGGTCTGCTTTACTGCACAGAGCAAAATGTTGTTATAGTTAGAGGGATCAGCCAGGAACCTGAAACTAGCTGTCTATGACTTGGTACGAGATTGGTATTTCGCACTTTTAAGTTAATGGCATACACCACTGGCACTGCCAGTCTATGCCTTCTTGCTCCTCAGGCATCTTGATGCTTACCTTGACTCTCTAATATTGACATTTTATTTTTGCACTCCACAGGCCATCTTGTCTGTAAGAAGATTGCTCCATAGTGCTCCAGCTTTTAGTTTAGCTCTGCACCCAAGACAGACAACACCAGAAGAAGGCAGGTGTACCATCCATTTGCATACAGTATCATTTATTCTTTTGATAATGAACCAAAACTATTTTTTAACTTTGTGGGTCCTTCCTAATTTGCATTTTTCAAGCAATGGTAACACAAATGTATTAGTTAACTTTGGAGTCTGAAGGCTGAAGGACAGCTTTGCTTTTGGCAACTGAATTTTCATTTACATTTACTGACATTTGCCCACACCTTCCCTTACTACCCAGGCATAAAAGGGACATTGTAGGAAGATAGTTAATTGCAGCAATGTATGTCCAAGAAAAGATACTGTGCACTTTTCTTCAATCTACATCCAATGTACTTGTGTTCTACTGAAGTAACCTTCTACTGAGTCCTCCTGACTCTTCCTGAGACTTTAGGGTTTCATAAATAATGCTTACTTTAGTGAGTAACTCAACACTATGTTGCTAATTGCTGTTTTATCATTGTAGCCTCAATGTTGGATTCTCCACTATTTCTGTTTTCTTTTACTCTAGTTGGTGGCTGTGATGTATAGAATCATCTCACCAGGGTCACTTATGATATCCTGTTGTAATCCCTGTGATGTCATTCCTGTTAGCCCCATTAGTTTACAGGCACTAGCATTAAGAAGCCCCTGTGGAAAACCCTGTGTTAAAATATGTACTGATTAGAGGAGAGGTAGCAGACATTGCATTATCTACACAGGTAAGAAAATAAGCTCTCAGGAAGAAGGGATTGCTGTTTTTGTTGACTGACCCCATACACGGCCACTAATAATCACTGAGGATAGGGTAGGACAGTAGTAATTACAGACACTAGGAGGGTGGGTGCTGCTCAGCCTCATAAAGCAAGAATGGGAAGTTTGTGTATGGTCAGGTTACTCATGCCTTATTTTACAACACTGTTTGCAGGAGAGTTTCTGGACTGGATTAGGTGACATAAGCAGAGTAGTTAACAACACATGAAAAGAGTGATTAGAAAAGAACATTTTTAAAAACCTGAAAATGGAAGGTGAAGGACACAGTGGGACAATCAGTTTGGACTAGACATGTGCACAGAAGAACAACCTCAGTCATCACTGCATTGGTAGTGCTTCCTCTTTATCTGTGTGTGAGGCTTCTCTAACTAATACAAAGACATATGCTAATAATTATCAAAAAAATAAACTTAATTAAACAAAAATTAAATGTATAAATGCTCCACCCTCTCCTCCCACAACAGGCCAACGCAAACTCAATATGCCTTAAAAATACATTTTCTCCATCTGTCCTTCCCACACTCACACAACAAGTCCCACCTCCCATAACAATAGGCCTCAATAGCCTTCACCTGTAGCAGAACTCCCTGCTGGCCACACTTTAGTTCGTTTTTGGCCCTGTGTAATCCTAGAGAGAATAGCAGAGTTGAAGGTGGTGGTTGGGGGTGGTTTGGGTGGCTGGGTACCTCGACTGGCTGCGGTGGCAGTGATGGTGTTGCCAGTGTACCCCTAGCTGATGGTCCAATGCAGCAGCAGCTGCCTCTTCCTTCTTTACCTCCTAGGGCACCACTAGCCGGCGGTACTCCACTGCAAATGCCTCCAATTTCTAGAGTCGAATTAGAGAGGCTGTGTACCACCAGGAGAGAGCCTCCGGAGCAGGTCCTCAAACTGCTGTAGCAGGGGTGGCTAGATGATCCAAAGAAAAAAGAAAATAGCATGAAACCATAGCTACAACATTGTTGTTCACTATGGTCATTGGTATTTTTGGATGTGATTCTTTGACAGAACAGAGGGCAAATTTTCCCAATACATACATCCCACATTTCAGTAGCAGTGCATGATATGAATCGATGATCTTTGATCTTCACCATAATAAAACAAAGATACTTGTACTAAAAAGGATGACAAGTTAAAATTATTTCATTTCATGTGGTGATGTTGAAATCTGCACCAAACATTTAGGCCCTAATTATGAACACGGAGGAAAAGACCACACCGCCAGTGGTGGTGGAAACTACCACCAACAGTCAGGCGGTCCGGCCCGCCAAATAATAAAGCACATGAAAAACAGGCAGCCTGAAAACCACTCACCGCCAGCAGAGGAGTGCTGACAATGATGGAAGAGGCAGCCCACAGGCCGACAGAAAGGCCCTACCCATCCATCAAATAATGAAGCACTAGACTGCCGTCAGTTCCGGAGCAGGAACCACCGCTACGCAAAGCCAGGTGGACATGAACCAAATAAAAGGAAACACGCCGAAGCAGACATGGAGAGAGATTTGCAAATCATGCCAGTCCTGCTCCTTGCAATATATCTCCATGACCGAGACCTCTGACGAAGACGACAATGGTAAGTACCGCAACCTACTGTCCAAGGGAAGAAAGGGCACAGTTCCAAACCCACCCATTCCACTCACCCCGCAACGCACCCACAACCCCTCACAACAGCACAAGCAATACACACCTGAACAAGAGGTACTTATCCGACACAAGGCCAAGACAACATGCCCAAAGTAAACACATGTGCACAACACCCCCCCACAATGAAACGAGGAACCACGGATTCAGAGTGTGCCAACACCAACACTGGCCACACAAACTTTAATAAAGCTCCAGGAGCAACTGGCCACACAAGCTTTAATAGGAGCAACAGGAGCAACAGAAGGCCAATGGCCAGTCCACAGCTAAAAGGCCGATGGGCCCAAATGTCCCCAACTTGACTCCCACATGTGAACATGGTTCTCCACTATAAAGGGGCATCAATGGGGCATCCAGGCACCTCAGGGAACAGGGGCAAGGGGTGGTGGGGGTGAGGACTTACGTTTGGGAGGGGGGCTTGGGTTTATGTTTAGGAGGTGGAGGGGGCTTGGGTTTTGCCTTGAAAGGTGGGGGAGCGGCCTTGGACTGGGGTGCCGCGGATGTACCTGGGCTAGCACGGGGTCTCTTGCTCACAGGAGAAGTAGCACTGAAATAGGAAGGGCGGACAGGAGCGGGCTGTGACGTGGGAGGAGTGGACAGGGCAAGGAGGTGGGCACGTTTAGGGACGAGACGGGGTGGGCCAGTGGGTTCGAACAGGTCAACATGGGATAAGAAAAGTGTCTTAGGGGCAGTCGGGGTGGACCTGGAGGAAGGTGTGAGAGTGAAGGTAGAGGGAGGGGTCGTAACAGGTGTAGGTGTGCGTGACGTGGATGCAGGTGACTGTACAGTATGCTGAGGTGAGGTGGATGTGTGTTGGGTGGGTGTCTGGGAACGTTTGAGTGTCTTAGGAGGAGGGGGGTGGACACAGTAGGACAAGACAGGCTGCCAATGTAAATGGATGTTGTCTGGGTGTCTGCAAGTTTGGTGAGTGTGCTGCAAGTGTTACATAAAGTAGTTGTGGTGAGTGCAGGTGTGATGTCTGGGGTGCATGACTGGATGTCTGATGTTGTGGTGACTGCAAAAATGGGGTCAGCAACAGTGAATGAGGGTGCAGTGCTTGTGAGTGTGCATGTAGAGGTGACAGAGAGGGAGGTGGAAGAGGTGGACACACTGGGGGAAGTGGATGGTGTTGTGTATGCCTTTGTATGTTGGCTGTGTGTTTGCCTGTGGTGGGAAGTGTGGTGCTTGTGTTTTTCAGTGTGCTTCTTGTGTGTTGGGGTGTGTGCATAGCTGTCAGAATGTGTGCTTGGGACAGGTGAAGGGAGTGGGGTGCTGGAAGTGGTAGAGTTGATTGGAGGGGGAACGGAATGACTAGGGACACTGGCTGCCATCAAAGAGGAGGCCAGAGCCTGAAAAGATCTCTGTAGGCCAGACACGGCACTGTGAATGCCATCCAGGTATGCATTGGTCTGCTGCACCTGGGGCGCTAACCCCTGTCATGGTTGTCTACCCTACAGAGATGGTCCTCAGGAGGTCAATAGCCTCCTCCGTGAGGGCAGCAGGGCTGACTGGGGCAGGCAATGAGGTGTCTGGGGCGAAGGAGACACCCACCCTTCTGGGTGAGCGGGCACTTGCAACTGGGTGGGGAGCAACTGGGAGGGCGGTGATGGTATGGGGGTGGCTAAAGATGACAATGATTGGGTGTGCCCACTATGGTCCGCCACCACCGGGGAGCTCCCATTGGAGGAGGTGTCAGAATCAATACCTCCAGTGGTAGTTGCCTCCCCCATGGTACTCCCCTCGCCTTCCAACCCACTGGTCCCCTTGGCGTCGCCCGACTCCAAGGAACCGTGGTCCACTGCATCTCTACTCGCCAGTGCCACTGCTCCCTCACCAGATGATGCTGATGTACACAGAGAACAGGGACCGGGAAACAAAACAGGAAAGACACTTGTGAATAGCTGATTGGAGGTACCTAACTGGTTCATACATAATCCCACCCTGCAAATATACCACCATGCAGCACCTATAGCTATACTCATGGCTATGCCCCTGACTAGTGGCCACAACCCTGGTATACAGCCATCTCCAACATCACAGAAGGACCTGAAGAACTGCAGACCTGTCCCTCAATCATCTAACCACCAATTGGGGCCAAAATGCCAAATGACGTCTGTCAGAGTCCCTTTCACTAGACAGCATACATACTACAGCACCCTCAGACATCCATCAAGGAGGCATAAGATGGTCTCTGTGTTCACCCCCTTGTGTCTGCTGTGCAGCCTTCAAGCGTCCATCCAAGTCCGGATATGCCACCACCAGAATGCAGCGCTTTAGGGGCGTCGGTGCCCGACGGGCACCCCTTCCTCATTGGGAGGACTTCCCCAGCTGGGCCTTGCAGGTTTTCCTGGCCCAGTGCTGCAGGTCCTCCCCCCACTTCCTGCAGTGGGTGCTCAGCTGGTTGTAGACCACCAGGGTCTGCACCTTCCTGGCGATGGCCTTCTGATGGGCGCTGACCTGTAGGGGACACACAGAAAAAGTAACACAGAGGTCAAACAATCCCCATTTGATGCACCTGGCTATACGCCCCCATGGGATGGACACTTACAACAACATAACAACACCTCACACACGCAGCATGTCATGAATTCCACGACTGTACAGTGTCAAATCATGGACACGTTTACAGCCATCTACCACCATTGCACACATCCATGCACCCCAATCTGCCTACTCACCTGTACCTCTGGTCGACCATAGTGCTTGGCGTACAGGGGTAGGACCCCGTCCACCAGCTTGTCCAGTTCCTCCGTGGTGAAAGCCGGGGCCCTTTCCCCTGTCACGTGTGTCATTTCCAGAACCAGAGTCAGGACACAGCAGCACACTCAGTGGAGTACCTGCATGCACGTAATCCGGGAGTCAAGTGAAGTTGGGGTGACTAGATGGCGTGCGCTCTGCGGCGGTGTGCACCCTCACCACCGGCGGTGATCATGATAGGCCCATATTCCCCATTGGCAACCATGTTAACCAATGAATAGCTGCACGGTGGTGAACACCGCCTTACGCTATTACGACAACCGCTAGCGGTATGAGGTCACTTCCACTGCTACATATCTGGATTACAGGGGGCAGACATTTTGCACACTACTACGCAGTTATTAATTTCTAATTGGCCCCATGCAGGCCCTATGGACCCCAGCCCCCAAACACATGAACAAAAATACATTTACTCACCACAACAGTCCAGATGTATCATTGAGGACATGTAACTCTAGTTTAACATCCTACTAAGCATATGTGTCATCGACTTGTATTCCAGCAGTGGTGAAAATTCAACATGTTGAGCAGATGAAAGTGTGTTCCTCACATGTGTTCTCCACTCTTCCTAGGTACAGACCCATGTGGCGAGGGAGGGCCCCATTGGTGTACAGACCACTTGTTGATTTGGAGACCATGGTGGAGCATCACATCATTATCAATTATAGACTCACTTGTGCTACTATTCATGAACTTTGTGCATTACTGGATCCAGCACTGAGACCGGCTAAACAGAATCAGCATGCCATCCCTACTGAAGTGTAAGTGCTCTCTGTACTCCATTTCCTGGCCACGGGCTAATTTCAGGTGACTGTGGGCATGGGTGCAGGTTTTTCACAGCCAATGTTTATCCTCATACTGTCCAGATTCCTGAATGCATTTGTACGACACCTGCAGTCTTTTTTGAGGATTCTCCAAAGTGCTGAACTCCCTGCCATCAAGTCAGACTTATGCCTTTGCCAACATTCCCCATGTGATAGGTGCCAGTGGCACCCACATAGCTCTCATCCACCCAAGAGTAAGTGAACAGGTGTACAGAAACAGGAAGAACTTTCACTCCATGAACATTCAATTGGTGTGTACTGCAGACCAGTACATGTCACATGTGAATGCCATGTTCCTTGGATCAGTCCATTATTCCTTTGTGCTGAGGAACAGCAGTGTGCCACACATGATGGAATAACTACAAGGGGACAGAGGATGGATCATAGGTAAGTGTGTCTGACACGTTTTTGGAACATAGCTGACAGCCTGGCTGTCTGCAACTGAGGGTTGTTAGTTACAGTTCTGTTCTGCCCACTTTTGCAGGTGATTCTGGCTACCCCAACATGCATTGGCTCCTTACACCAGTGAGGAATCCTAGGACAGATGCTGAGAGGAGTGGCTGTGAGGAAATCTATTCCCCTCTTGAAGGAGGAGGGTGCTGTATATCCAGACCAGCTTCCTCTGAGAGGTGATGAGAGTGATGGTGATTATGAGGAGGGGGAAGCTGTACGCTCCAGGAACCAACTGATCCAACTATACTTCCAGTGACTAAGAGGTACTATTTGATGCTGTTGTTGTCTGTGCTGCATACTGTCGATATGCCTTATCCTCATTGGGGGTGTAGGGTCTATAGAGATTGTCACTGAGCTAAGGTTTGCAGGTGACATGTGACATGATGAACAATTTGTTAGACATTTTTGTTGACACCACCCCGTGTTATGCGTGGGGTGCCATTCCTGCAATAAAGGTATGAATATATGATTTCAATGACAATTGCATGCACACTTCGATTTGATTCAACATACTGACAGGGGACATTGACATTGGTGTACATGTGTTTTATTTGGTATCAGGGATGCCATGGTGTTCTTTACAGTGATGGGAGTGGGCTACTGGTGGATGTCTATATTGGCTACATGGTCTCAGCGATTGTTGGCAGTGGTAATATGTCCATCTGTATTTTACATGTTTTTGGGTTGCTATTGCACGGTGGGGATGGTGATTCAGTGGCACACTTGGGGACAGTTCTTGTCAGAGTCACTTCTTAGAGGGTGCCTTGGTCTTGGCAGGTGTCCAGTGCCATATCTGTGCCTGAGGGACCGTTTGGGTGCCTGGTGTTGGCCTGTACTGGTTGAGGTAATGGTCTCCTGTGTGTCCTCAGATGGTGACACCAGTCCAGTTGCTGCTGCTGATGTTGCTGGCTGGTCTGTATTTTGGTCTGTGGTAGAGGCTTCCTGATCTGTGGGGGTCTCAGGCTGGGTTGGGGCGTGGGGCAGCAGCACATCTGCTATGGTGGCCCTGGTGGTATTAAGCAGTTTCCATTGCTCCATGGTCTCTTGATGTTGGGCTATCTGCAGCCTTTGACTCTGCTCCAGGGTGGCCACAATCTGGCCCATCCTGTCCTGGGTATGGTAGTATGATCCCAGGACATCAGAGATCACCTCCTGGGCTGCATCATCCATCCTTTGGCCTCCCTCCTGGGCCACCGATGTCCTCCCACTGGGTCTAATCCCCTGTGCCTGTGTCCCCTGCACAGGTCTGGCAGTACCACTTGTACTGGGGCCATCGTCTTCCTGCCTGTTGGTAGGTGGTGACTGTGGCCTCTGTCCTCGTGTTCCATCAGTCTGTGGCCTGGATACACAGGTGTGGGGCCAGTTGCCCAGGGCTGATGTTGGTGGCTGGGTGGTAGGGGTGTCAGTGGTGTCCTGGGTGGGGCTGCTGGATGGTGACAGTCCAGGACTGTGTGACAGGCCAGGATATTCCTCACTGTCCAGAGTTCCCTTTCCAGTGTCCTTAGTGGTGCCTCTGTCTCCATGTGGGGCACTGCCACTCCTTGTCCTACCCGTCATGGTGGCATGGGTGGTGGTGCCTGTTGGGGGGAATGGACATGTATGTTACAATTGCAAATTAGGATGGGGTGCACAGGACAGGGCAATTTTGTGCAGGTTTTCAACTGTTGGGTCATGCAGGGTGCCTTTGTGAGGTTGCCATTGCATTTTGCTTAGGATATGGAGGTGCATTGTGGGTGGTGTAGTGCCTTTGTGATTACTTGCAGGGTGGGTGGCTGTGCACAGGGGGAGGTATGTGGGCCTGTTGGTGTAATTGTGGGCATGCAAGGTGACTGGATGTTGTGAATGTGGCCTGTGTGGGGTAGTGGTCCTGGTGGATGTTGGAGGGGTGGGGTGGTGCATGCATTACAGGTGTGATGGATATGGGGTAATTGTAGATGACTTACCCAAGGCCATTCCTCCAGTGAGTCCAGTGAAGCCCTCAGGGTGCAGGATGGGCAGTACCTTTTCCTCCCAGTCAGTGTACTTGGGTCGTGTTGGTGGAGGTCCTCCCCCAGCCTTCTGGACTGCAATGTTGTGCCGGGATGCCATGGACCTCACCTTCCCACGCAGGTCGTTCCATCTCTTGCGGATGTCGTCCCTCGTGCGTGGATGGTGTCCCACTGCATTGACCTTGTTGACAATGGTCTGCCATGACTCCATCTTCCTGGCGATGGGTGTGTGCTGGACCTGTGCCCCAAATAATTATGGCTCGACCTTCAGTATCTCGTCCACCATGGTCCTTACGTCCCTTTCTGTGAAGCGTGGGTGCTTGGGGGGTGCCACAGTGTGTGTTGTGAGTGGCTTTTTTTGTCTGGATCTAGGTGAAGGTGCTGTTGTGTGGTTGGGTGTGTGAATTGTGTGATGTGGCGTTCAGTGTCTGCTTGTGAAGTTCTTAGTCTCAGGATTGTGGGGTGTGTCTGTGAGTGTATTATTGTGTTGTGGATGTGTGTCAGGTGTGTGGGTTTCAAACTTGCCAATGTGTGCATTTCTTACTGTTGGGTCCACTTGCTGGCCGTGGTGGTCTGTGCAGCCAATGGTCGTTGGACTTCCACTGACCGCCGAGGTGATATGTGCTTCATTATTTGGAGGGCGGGGAATTTGTGTGCTCGGCGATGGCGGGTGGGATGTGCAGCATTTTTGCCGACAAGGCCCTGGCGGTGACTGGTGGCAGGTACATTTTTGCTGGGTTCTAATTTTTGAATCTTTATATGGCGGGTTTCTGTTCACCACCAATGGCAGGATTCTCTTCACCGTTGCCACGGTCGGGTACGGTGTTTACTGCCATGTCCATAAAGACCCCCTTAGTTTGTGTTAAAATTCAAATGTGCGTCCAAATATAAATAGATACAGCCATTGATCAATTGGGCACATTTGATTAATACTGCACAATTTACTCGACTTACTGTAACATGCAACACCAAAGGAGACACCTTTCAGGGGCAGCATGTATATCTTTGGGACAGTTAGTGGTGTGTCATCCTAAATTCCAATAGTCCTGCTCCTAATCTGCTTACTTCATCTTGAGTACCACCCTGAATATGATTCCAGACTGAGTTCCACACTACTACTTCTAACAAAAAAAATGCTCTACAAATGCAAATTCGTTATGGGGCAATTAAATGACAGTATTGGACAAGGTTAGCCAAATTAAGCAGCAGGTCTTGGACTAAGGTTATTCATGATTGGTTATGGACTGGTTAGGTGTTATATACTAGGAAGAGTAGTTGCTTGGTTGATGAGTAGTACAACATGGAACTGTAATGAAGCTTGAAAAATAGTAACTTAATGATAAACCCTGGGAAAAGGTATGGCACATACCAAGATGGATTGCAAATAATGGATTGGTGGAACAGCAAGAATGGGGTAAATTGGAGGCAAGTGGGCACTGGCCACTGTACCTTTTGTCCTAACTGAATAGTAGGGAGGGAAGATGAGACAAACATAGGAGGCTAGATAATTTATAAAAGGAGTGCTAAGTGAGCTTGGAAGAAAGGAAGTGCTGTAGACTGATTGTAATTTGCTGGCAGGGGATTGATACATCCACTTACACATAACAAATGTTGCCATTATCATAGCTCACACAGAAACTGTACAGAGCTACAACAGGTTTGCAGCAAAAAGTACAGCGCTGGTTAGCGCCATTCCTAGATGCCGGCCGGGCAGCCATATTTAAGGAATGGCACTAAGGCCCTGTTAACGTCCTTTGAAAGGACGCTAACATGGCCTGGGAGGCGTAGCGGGAGGCAGGACTTGTGCACAAAATTATGGTGCTACTCTGTTTAGAGGCATAAAATTGGCTCTAAGCAGTGTAGCACCATTTCCTGCAGCACAAGCCCATGGACATGGCTCCTGTCTTAGTAAAGACAGGTCCCATGCACAACACCCCCGTGGCCATGCCCAGGGGCCGAATGTCCCATGGGCATGGCTATTGGGGCTAACGCCGTTCCTGGGGCCCCAATTCAGGGCCCCTAAGCGGCATTGGACTGAAAAAAATAATACCTACCCGGACTTACTTTCGGATGGGTCCCTCATCTGTGGGTGACCTCCTGGGATGGGTAAGGGTGGGTGGGCGTGTCCCAGGGACAGGGAAGGGCACCTGTGGGCAATTTCCATGGTCTCTGACCATGGAAATCTGCCTCCAGGTCCCCTTACGCCTGCCCATACCCAGGGATTAAATAATGGTGCTAAGCAGGATTATCGCCATTATTTAAGGCCCTCCTCCTCCTGTGCGTGATTTTTACACGGGAGGATAAATAAGGCGTTAGAGCCTTTGAGCCATTTTTTGTCAGGGAACGCCTACCTTGCATCTCATTGATGCAAGGTAGTTTTCTGCAGGCAAAAAATGACGTTAACTCCAATATTTTGTCGCAGGACATGTCTATAACCAAAATATAAATATGGAGTTAAGTTTGCGCTGGATTTGCAAAATGATGCAAATCCGGCGCAAACAGAGTATAAATATTGGCCTAACTGGTAGTGTTGGGATCCGGAAGATGTCTACTTAGTCCCTGGTGTATGAGGCAGATCCAATTTACAAGACAAAAATGAAATATTGCTATGTAAATAGTGCAAATACACACAGTCTTAATTCCATTAACCCCTGCCAGGCCTTTTCCCCCTCAGGTGCCAAGCCTTTTTGGGCTATTTGGGGCAGTTTGCGCTTAGGCCCTCATAACTTTTTTGTCCACATAAGCTACCCATGCCAAAGTTGCATTCTTTTTTTTCAATATCCTAGGGATTCTAGAGGTACCCAGAGTTTGTGGGTTCCCCTGAAGGAGACCAAGAAATTAGCCAAAATACAGCAAAAATTTAGTTTTTTAAAAAAGAAATGGGAAAAAAGGGCTGCAGAAGAAGGCTTGTGTTTTTTCCCTGAAAATGGCATGAACAAAGGGTTTGCTGTGCTAAAATCACCATCTTCCCAGCTTTCAGGAACAGGTAGACTTGAATCAGAAAACCACAATTTTCAACACACGTTTGACAGTTTTACTGGGACATACCCCATTTTGACAATTTTTTTTGTACTTTTAGCCTCCTTCCAGTTAGTCAGTTAGTGACAAAAATGGGTATGAAACCAACACTGAATACCAGAAAGCTAAACATTTCTGAAAAGTAGACAAAATTCTGAATTGACCAAGGGGTCATTTGTGTAGATCCTTCAAGGTTTTCCTACAGAAAAAAACAGCTGAAATAAAAACATTATGAAATTGAGGTAAAAAAACAGCCATTTTTCACCACGTTTTACTCTGTAACTTTTTCCTGCAATGCTAGATTCTTTAAAGCAGTATACCATTACGTCTGCTGGACCCTTCTGGTTGCGGTGACATATAGGACTTGTAGGTTCATCAAGAACCCTAGGTAACCAGAGCCAGAAAATGATTTGCACCATGCAATGGGTTTTCATTGTATACCAGGTATACAGCAATTCATTTGGCGAAATATGAAGACTGAAAAATAGATATCAAGGAAACCTCTGCATTTCCAAAATGGGCACAGGATAAGGTGTTGAGAAGCAGTGATTATTTGCACATATCTGAATTCTGGGGTCCCAATACTAGCATGTGAATTACAGGGTATTTCTCAAATAGACGTCTTTTTTACACACTGTCTTACATTTGGAAGGAACAAATCCAGAGAAAGACAAGGGGCAATACCAATTGTTCTGCTATCCTGTATTCCCCCAAGTCAAAAATGGTACCTCACTTGCGTGGGTAGACCTAATGCCTACAACAGGAATTGCAACATGGACACATCACATTTTTACATTGAAAACTGACGTGTATTTTGATCCCTAGCTCAGCCGGCACTGAGGGAAATCCGTCAAACCTGTGCATTTTTTAAAACTAGACACCTAGGGGAATCTAAAATGAGGGGACTTGTGGGGCTCTCACCAGGTTCTGTTACCTATAACCCTGTGCAAACCTCAAGATTTGGCAAAAAAACACTTTTTCCTCACATTTCGGTGACAGAAAGTTCTGGAACCTGAGAGGAGGTGTTGCAGTTTAGCTGCGATTAGATTAAGCATTAGCAGAAGACATCTTGTATTTAGTAACTATTGTGAACATTTCACGGAATCCATTTTGTATTCATGGCAGCCATTTTCTCTGCCACATGCTGCCATGTGCTCACCATGTGCTCTGTCCTACCTTTCTGTTAACTACTCTTGAAAATCTGCCTAGTGACAAGTTATATTTAACATCTCCCACTTTCGCACATGCTCAGTAAGGTCTGCAGCTGTTAGTCCTTGAAAACTGTTAGCTCCTCCTACCTGTCGACTGTGCATTTTCCACATGACCTTACATGTATGCAAGTCTTGCTTCTATAATTGTACCACCTCCTTTTAGCCCCTGCGTGGGTATAAAAGGACCATGCTCTCTCAGTTCAGTGTGCTACTTCAGACATTACCTAAGGGTGCTGTTTGAACTGTAGTACCACATCATGAGGTTAATAAACTTTGTCTTTTATTTCAGTTCCTGTGCCAACTTCTTCCTACATGGTCTGACGAAGGTGAACCCCTTGCACTAGTAGGCCTTGCTGAGGCTTACTTCAACAAATTGGCGCCCGAACAGGGACTCATCGGTGACTCGGACGCCCAACGGATTGGTCGCAACGAAGGATTGGGATCTCGCTGCGGACGATCAATGCCTGAGGAGACCCGAGTCTTGGCAACCACGGCGTTTTTCCCTTCTTTCTGATTTGACCATCCAGGTGGCGCCGGTCCTCGACTGATATCCTTTTTGTTCATTCGTCATGCAGTGACCATTTGGTCTATTTTAGAACTTGGCAGTTGCAACCTGGACACCCTGTGATTGGTAAGAGCCGTTTTACGGCACTTGCTGTGGCTTTTGATGCCTTTGTTTGGTAATGTAGTGTGGCACTACTTACTGTGGCTCTCGTGTTTTGGGTGACTAGTCAATTTGTGTCTTTTGAATTGATATATAAATTGCAATTTATATAGGCAGGTAATGAGGAGAATTTTCTCCAATTTAATTTTGATTTGAACGGCACCTTAAGTGCTACTTTGATTATAATATTGCATATTTTGCACTATTTTTGGCATGCCTGTTTTTAGCGCACTTCATAGGATGTGTTGCTTTTGTAATGGTACCAATTTGAGACTGGAAGAATTGCAACGGGCACCTCCAGAGGGGACGCCAAATAGAGATATGTATGTTAAACATGGTCTTTCTTCTATAATGTACAGCACATTATGGAATAAATACCCTCGTGCGGATCCTGAGTTACGTTGGCCTATGCATGGGTCATTTGATTTGCGAAAGATTGAGTATGTGGAACAATGTATGTATAAGCGAAAGTCTAAGCAAGATATGTTTGACTGTGTACGAATGTGGGAGAAAGAAGTGTGTGGACGAGTGAAGCGTGAGCAAGCCTTGCTTGAGAAAGAGCAGCGGAAGAATGTATATGTGAAAGCATTGGAAATGAGAAATAAATAAATAAATGACTTAAAGGAGCTAGAAGAGAAAGAACGTAAATTACAGGTAACTGGCCAATACACCGGTAGGCAACCTCTCTGTCCTATCTTTAATAAACCACATGATGATTTATTGTTACTAGATCGCCCTCCACCTCCGTATGTTGTTCCTTCTGCCCCTCATGAGTTAGCTAAGGTCTCCAGTTCGGAGCAACAGAAGATGCGAGACAGTCGCTCTATGTTGCCTGCTGACCATGCGTCTGAGCTTAGATCTATTGCTCGTAAAACAATTTGTAGCGTTGTCTCTGCTTCTGAACTTTTAGACAACATGAAAGGGTGGACGGAAAAGGAGCAGCTATATTTTACTGAGGCATTTGGCTCAGAAGTTATTGAACTATATCGGAAATATATCGATGATGTAGCAGCTGATCATAAGCAAATGCGTGATTGTCTTTTTGTTTTCTCCCAGGTGGCTGATGCAATCAGGCGTTTGGTGAAATTATGTGTTACGGCAGTCCGCTTGCAAGAAGAAAAAAGGGCTGTGGATGTAGTTGCACGGACATCTCAGACCGGTGGGGTGCAAGCTTCCATCTTCGGAACAGATAAGAATATGATAGTTCATTCGAAACCAATGCGGGAGGCCGCGCCTTTGTATGTTCCTCCTAAAGGATTGGGTACAAGTGATGATAAAACTTCTGTTGATGCTAAGGGTTATTTTATTTATAATTGGGTGTATACTCCTTGAAATAGGGCAGATGTAATGGCACTTAAAACAGCATTACCTGACCCACGGAAAAATCCAGCCGCCTTTTATGAGGAAGTTGAGGGAGCAATTAGTGCTTGTACTATGACTTTGGCTGACATTGATTTATTTTTCGGATTGATATTACCGCCAGATATGTGGAGAACTGTTCGTAAAATTGTTGATCGTGCAGTTTTTGGGGCGTCATGGAAAGAATTAGAACAAATGGACGGGGATAGGGAACCTGCGAAAAAGCCATATCAGTTGATTCTAGATCTTCCTGCAGCCATATTAGTTAAGTTAAAAATGATTATTCCCACTAAATAGATAGATTGGACTGTTTTAGCGTCTTGTAAGCAAAATGCAGATGAATCGGTCTCTGATTTCTTTACACGCTTTGAAGAAGCATTTCATAATTTTAGCGGCCAGTTATTGTCAGATGATACAGGCAGACATTTGTTTGTCGATAAATATGTCGCAAATCTGTTACCAGGAATAGCTAGTCATCTAAAAGCTAGTGAAAGTTCATGGACTACCTCTACTCCGGTTTCTCTTTTGACTATGGCTCAGTATTATGAACGTCAGGAATTAGAAGCAAAAGGTAGCGAGGATAAAAAGATTAAAGAATTAAAGACGAAGGTTATGTTGGCTCAAGCTTATGGTCCGCCTTTTAGAGGTAGTGATAGAGGTGGACGTGGATCTTATGGTTCTTCTTACACTCGTTCGAATTTGTCTGTTGATCAGTGTGCGTATTGTAAGAAATGTGGGCATTGGGCTGCCGATTGTCCAGCACTACGTATTCAGCAGTGTTCACGTGGTCGGGGACAAATGAGAAATCGCTCAAGATATTCAGGACCAAGAAGAAGCACGAATGATCATGCTAGGGTTGATGCTAATGTACGAGGGCAGGATGGGTTTAACACTTTTGATAGACGGAACCAATACCAGATGTCTAACCATGTGCAGCCTGATTTCCAAGATTCTGCTTATGCATAGGATTGCCTAGGATGAGGTAAGGAATCAGTTGAAGTTCCAGTAGATCAGAGGGGTCCCTATGTTACAGCACATGTTTTGGGTTCTACTGATCAGTTTCTGGTTGATACAGGAGCTACTCGTAGCGCCTTGTCTAAACAATTGATTCCAAGGGCTCCCCTGTCTGGCTTAACCATTACATCAATAGGTTTCGATGGAACACCTTCCCCTAGCCCATTGTCACAACCACTTGCATTCCATGTTGATAAATTTACTGCTCTATGTCCATTTTTGCTTTCTCCAAATACACCAGACAATATTGTGGGTCTTGATATGCTCAAATATTTCAGGGCTACAATACAATGCTCTCCTGAAGGGGTGCGTGATATTTTAAATGATAATCATCCTGTGATGGAAAGAGTTTGTCTTGTTAAAGAGGATATTGCATTAGCTTCACTCCCTAGTACTTTGTGGGCTACTTCAGATACTGATGTGGGACAACTGATTTTTCCACTGGTACATATTAGTGTCAAGGAGGGAGCTGTATTGCCACGTTTGCCTCAATACAAAATTTCACAGGAGGGCGAAGAAGCACTCACACGAATTGTGCATGATCTTATTGCAGTTAGAGTTGTTGAGGAAGTTCTGTATAATGTTTGTAACAGTCCGATTCTTCCTATTCTGAAAAAGGATACTGATACTAGGATTTACCGATTCATTATTGATTTACGAGAAGTCAATAAGATTGTGATACCACAATATCCTGTGTTATCTGACAACACAACACTTCTTACTTTGGTTCCCCCGACAGCAACTACGTTCTCTGTGATAGACTTGAAGAATGCTTTCTTTTCTATCCCTATTCATCCTGACAGCCGATATTTGTTTGGTTTTACTTTGAATAAACGATCATTTAGATTTTGCAGAGTTCCGCAAGGCTATACTGAGAGTCTAAGTATTTATAGTCAAGCGTTAAAACGACAACTTGATTCTTTTGTTTTGCCTGAAGGTGTGGCTCTCATACAATATGTTGATGATATTTGTTTGGCGGCTGAAACCCCTGAGCAATGTGAAAAGTGCACTTTGTCCTTACTTACTTTTCTTGCTTCACACCATCATAAAGTGTCACGAAAGAAATTGCAATATTGTAGACCAAAGGTAACCTATTTAGGTCACCTTTTGTCTAAGGGGGGCCGTGCACTTACATCAGATCGTATTCAAGCAATTTTAGACACACCAGTACCCTCTACTCAGAAAGATGTTCGGGCATTCCCTGGTCTTACTTCTTTTTGTAGGCAATGGATATTAGGGTTTTCACACCTTGTCAAACCTTTGCTAGCACTTTTGACTAAAGATACTCCAATGCACCTCCCATGGACAGATGAATGTGAGACTGCTTTCAGGCAGCTGCGACAAGCCCTTTGTTCCTCACCAGTGTTAGGTGCTCCAGATTACATGAAGCCTTTTGCACTTAACGTGCATGAGAAACATGGATGTGCATTATCAGTTTTAGTACAGACACATGACGATAAGCAGAGTCCCTGTGCATATTTTTCAGCAGTACTTGATCCTGTCGCTCGAGCGTTGCCTGGGTGTTTTCGTTCAGTTGCCGCAACAGCTGTGTCAATACGTCAGAGTGAAGGGATAGTTTTGTCACATAAGCTGTTGGTGTTAGTACCCCATGCGGTTGATGCTCTTTTAAATCAAACAAAGACACAACATTTAACTAGCGCCCGTATAACAGGATATGAGTTGACATTGCTGGCTCCTCACATTACACTGAAGAGATGTGCAACACTAAATCCAGCCACTTTGTTGCCATATCCGGTGGCTCAGCCTCAGTCACAAGAAACACATGATTGTATATTCTTTACCGAAGAACAGACAAAGGGTCGTATTGATTTACAAGATACGCCCCTTCTAGATGTAGACGGGGAAATGTGGGTTGATGGGTCTTGTTTGAAGTTGCCAGATGGTATGACCTCAGCTGCATCTGCAATCACCACAATACACACGGTAGTGGAGACAGCTCGTATACCACAGAAGTCAGCTCAAGCAGCTGAACTAATAGCTTTGACACGAGCATGCGAGCTTAGTACTGACTTATGTGTGAACATTTATACAGACAGCCACTATGCTTTTGGACTGGCTCATGATTTTGGTTTGTTTGGAAGGAGAGAGGCTTTCTCACATCCCATGGGATGCAGATAATGCACATAGAATTAGTGCATAACCTCTTGACTGCATTGACATATCCAAAGAAACTAGCTATTGTGAAATGTAGTGCACATAAGAAATTGACCGATAAGATAGGGCAAGGTAATGTTCTTGCAGACCGCGTAGCACGTGAGACTGTGATGCAGCGAAGTACTACTTCTATGTATGTACGTTGTAGCTGAACGTTGGCATAATGCTAGACAAGACGTATTAGATATACAGAAATCTGCTTCGGTGAAAGAACGTGAGCAATGGTCTGAAGATGGAGAATTGGATGATGAGGGCTGTTGGCGGAATAAGCAGATGGATAAATGGAAATTGCCTATAGCTTTTGTACAACCTATGGTTCAGATGGCACATGGGCTGGCACATGTTGGAGATTCAACAATAACGAAGTTGCTTACGCAAGTTTGGGAGCATCCAGAAATTTCCAGTACAGCTAAGAGAGTAGTACAGTCTTGTTTGATCTGTTTACAATACAATCCTGGAAAAGGGACACGTACTCCTGCAGGAGGGTTTGCTACACCAACTGCACCTTTTGAAGTTCTACAAATGCATTATATTCAGCTTGAACGCTGCAACAATTTAAAGTATGTCTTGGTGGTGGTATGTGCCTTCAGTAAATGGATAGAGGCGTACCCCACAAAGGATAATACTGCCATTACCACAGCGAAGGTGCTTTTGAAAGAATTTTTCCCTAGGTTTGGTGTTTGCAGACTTTTATGGAGTGATAACGGACCTCATATTGTTGGGGAAGTTATTAAGTATGCCCTGAAAGGATTAGGGATCAAACAGAAGTTCCATGCGGTTTTCCACCAACAATCAGCAGGGTTGGTGGAAAGGTATAATGCTACTTTGAAGCTGAAGTTAACAAAGATAGAGGCTTCCACATCCTTAACTTTGCCGGATGCATTACCATTGGCATTATTGTCTATTAGGTCAGTGCCACACTCCCGACTCGGCCTTAGTCCTTATGAGGTGGTATTCGGGAGGCCAATGAATATTTGGGGAGTTCCTAAGCCAAAATCTGTATATGATGTACCTTGTGTCCTGATGAATGATTATTTGGCACAGTTAACCGACAATTTGGTTTCTATTCATCAACAGGTTCGAGAAGCACTTCCTGACAGATCTACAGGTGAAGGCCATGAACTCCGACCTGGTGACCAGGTGATGATTAAGTCCTTTGAAAGATCAAGCAGCTTGGAACCAAGGTGGCGAGGCCCAGAACAGGTGCTCCTTGCGACAAGGACAGCAGTTCGAGTGACGAACTGAAAGAATTGGGTCCATAGTACTCACTGCAAGAGAGTGCTACCTACCTTGGTGGAACCTGCTGTGCTGACCGATCATCAGTGGCGTAGCGTGGGTTGTCAGCACCCGGGGCAAGGCAAGTAATTTGCGCCCCCTAACCCGTGGATTTAGTCTCTTCCAAGATGTTGCGCCCGGTGCGGCTGGCCCCCCCTGCACCCCCAACGCTACGCCACTGCCGATCATCGAGAGATTTTGACTACGGAGAAAGGCCGTGCTATATCACCTGATGAATCTGCAGAGGTCTTTGCGGACCATATGACTTCTGGAGTGTCGCGATATAATTTGAGACCAAGGAAAGAATCTGAAAATGTTTTGAAAAAAACTGGTTGAGCTACCGCCCTGGGTTAGTGAAATGGAGAGCCAATGTGGCAAGGGGGGGGATCAGCCATGCATTAGAGTAGTGACACCCGTCTTGGCCCGTGGTGAAGAAATCAGCGGCTGCCCAGGGATAAGAGCTCCAACGATTGTTTTTTAATTCATTTCTGAAAGGGTCGATTATCACTGTTGCTAAAATGAATAATAAACTGATCATTAGTACTATGGGGTTTGTTATTGTTTTGGTGGTTACAGCAACAATCACCTGGTTTGTTGAAAAGAAGGCTCCTGCTCGTGAGTTTTTTGTTGCCACTACTCCAGTACCAGAGGATCACTATTACTTTACGCTTCCCTATCAGGAGCAGAAGCACCGTCAATCGTACTTCAATAATACTTTTATTCAGATGTTGCATCATACTCATAATGCTACAAATACTACTAACTGTTGGGTATGTGGAATGATACCTGTGCATCAAAAGAAAGAAGGAACACCTTTCATTCCTCTTCCTTTTTCACACAATGGTTCTTGTCAAGCGTGGTACACGCTTTTGTTTGCTTCTGGAAAACGTACAGAGGGCGGACTTCTTTTTCGCCTTAATAAAGTATGCTACCAAGACAAAGATGGGTATCCCCAAGCCAAAGGAACTAAATTGGAATGGGAAGAGTATCAACCGGACAATGTTTCAATACCATATGTCTTCACAAATATAAGAGATTCTGACAAGAAAGAACAATTTGTGATTTCTGTTACAAAAACTAAAGCAGATTTATGTATACGTAGCATTGGGCGAATTCCAGTAGGGATAAGCGATTGTACCTTGATTTTAACTATTGAGGGTGTAAATAATAGTAGTTTTACAGCTTCACATAATACATATTTTGTTTGTGGTAACTATGGATATTACCAACTACCTGTTGGGTGGTCAGGTGTGTGTTATGTATCTTTTCTATTACCCCCTGTGTTTTTGGCCCCTGCATCGTATCACTGAGATTTTAAACTGTTCAATGACATCATTAACAATAGATATAAAAGGGCAATAAGTACAAATGAGGTAGACCAAACGGATACTAGCCTGCAACAATATGTTGATTTTAATTTAGGGTTATTCCCCTTTGTGGGTGCTGCGTTAAACAGTAGGAAAGTGAGACGATTGACTAGGGTTGTGGAAGCTGTTACCAATCAGGCAGCTCTGGCCCTTGGTAATATTACTGAGGAGCTCCAAATTGCAAGGATTGTAGCGCTCCAAAATCGGATGGTATTAGATGTGATATTAGCTGAGCTAGGTGGTGCATGTCGCATCATCGGTAGTAGTTGCTGTGTTTTCATTCCCGATCACTCACCTTCAGTATATGATGCAATATCTAAATTGCATAAAATTGCTGCAGAAATCCACACAGAGACTGGTACTTGGAGTTTTTCTGGATGGTTTTGGGCTCTTGTTTCCGCCTGGGGCTGGAAACTATTGACTATCCTGTGTGAAATGATTGCAATATTTTTCACATGCTGTATCTGTATTCAGTGTGGTCCAATGTTCTGCTCCATGTGTATTACTGCTTGTATGCCTACCAAAAGAAATATTACAGAAATGAAAGCACAACATATGTTAGATAAGGAAATAGCTGAAATTATGAGCATAAATATACAAGATGAATATTTAGATTATCCCAGAAAGACGAATGTCTTCCGCTAATGCTGAAAGGGTCGTCTGTTGTAGTTTAGCAGCGATTAGATTAAGCATTAGCAGAAGAGATCTTGTATTTAGTAACTATTGTGAACATTTCACAGAATCCATTTTGTATTCATGGCAGCCATTTTCTCTGCCACATGCTGCCATGTGCTCACCATGTGCTCTGTCCTACCTTTCTGTTAACTACTCTTGAAAATCTGCCTAGTGACAAGTTATATTTAGCATCTCCCACTTTCGCATATGCTCTGTAAGGTCTGCAGCTGTTAGTCCTTGAAAACTGTTATCTCCTCCTACCTGTCGACTGTGCATTTTCCACATGACCTTACATGTATGCAAGTCTTGCTTCTATAATTGTACCACCTCCTTTTAGCCCCTGCGTGGGTATAAAAGGACCATGATCTCTCAGTTCAGTGTGCTACTTCAGACATTACCTAAGGGTGCTGTTTGAACTGTAGTAATTTTGGGACCATAGTGGCCCCTCTAACTGAGCTTACCTCCAAGAAACAGCCCAAGAAGGTCATTTGGACCCCAGAGTGTTAAAAAGCTTTTGACACCCTAAAACAGGCTATGTGTTCAGCACCAGTGTTACTGGCCCCTGACTATAGCAAGGAATTTGTAGTGCAAACAGATGCTTCAGAGGAAGGGATTGGGGCAGTGTTAGCACAAGTTAATGAAGAGGGCCATGATCACCCAGTTGCCTTCATCAGCAGGCGACTACTCCCCAGAGAGAAAAAATGGAGTGCCATTGAGAGGGAGGCCTTTGCTGTGGTTTGGTCCCTGAAGAAGTTGAGGCCTTACTTGTTTGGCACTCACTTCCGTGTACAAACTGACCACAGACCTCTCAGATGGTTGATGCAGATGAGGGGGGAGAACCCAAAACTGTTAAGGTGGTCCATTTCCCTACAGGGGATGGACTTCACAGTGGAGCACAGACCTGGGACTGCTCATGCCAATGCAGATGGCCTTTCCAGGTTTTTCCACTTAGCTGATGAGGACTACCAGGGTGTAGGTTAGTACCCATCACCTTTCATCTGGGGGGGGGCAGTGTAGGAAAGTCCTTTTTTTTTTGCCTGATCACCCCCACTCTTTCTGGATAGGTACTGGTGGTTACTGACTCTTGGCTGTGCCCTGGGTACTGCTTACCAGTCCCAGGGCCAGTGCTCTGTGTAAAATGGATATGCAAATTAGGCTAATTATAATTGGCTAAGTTAACCTACCTATAAGTCCCTAGTATATGGTAGGGCATGTAGGTTTAGGGACCACAGCATAGGTGGTGCACACCTAGGTGCATTGCTGAGGTGCCCAGTGTCATTTTAAAAGCAAGCCTGCCTTGCTGGCTGCTTTTAAATTAAAGTTATATGCAAATTCGACTTTGGAATTAAAGGTACTTCCAAAGTCTTAAACTACCTTATTTTTACATATAAGTCACCCCTAAGGTGTGCCCTATGTGCCCCTAGGGCTGGGTGCCATGTAACTATAAGCAGGGACTTTATAAAAATAGATTTATAAGCCCTTGTGAGGTAAAAACAGCCAAATTTGTTTTTCCCTCATTGAAGTAAATGGCCTTCATAGGCTAGAATGGGCAGACTTTATTTTAAATTTTAAAGTCTCCTTAAATGTTACATACCAAGAATTTGGTATCAAATTGATTGTTATAATAAATCCCACAACTTCCAGTTGTTGGATTTAATATAACTAGTGCAGGTAAAAAGTTTAGACTTTACCTAAAAAGTTGCCAATTTCAGCTCTGCATTGTTTTTGCTGCTGTGCTCTGATTGGCCAGCCTGCAGCAGCTTCTGCCAGGCTACTTTAATGAGGTGTGAAGTGGCCTGGCTTCACACAAAGGAATGTGCTTGGGGGAGAGAATCTCCCCTCAGCAGATGGTGAGGCAGGAAGGGGGAGGGCTGCCAAACTGGTCTTCAAAGGCAGAGAAGGACATCTGGAGCACCCAGCAACACCCCCACATCCTGCAACCCCAGACAGCTAGGTGCCCCCTTGATTAGATTAGGAGAGGGCAGGAGAGGGGTGTGTTTATGATTTTTAGCCACACCAGTGGGTGGGCTCAGCCAGATCTCTCCTTCAAAAATCAGATTCATCCATTTTGGATTTTTAGAGACTGTTGCCTTCTGGGATGGATTTTTGCCACACTTCCCAGGAAGTGGTCATCACAGGGGGACGACCCTGTCCCTGATTGGAGAACCAGGGCCCCCCTGCTTTTCACCCAGGAGCAAGGATAAAACTGGCAGACCTGCACCCACGCCTGAGATCCCCACCAAATTTCAAGAAGAAGGAACTACAAGGAGAAGAAGGACTGCCCTGCTGGACCCCTGGCCTGCACCTGGACCCTGCACTCAGAAAGACTGCACCAGCTGCACACTTGGGCTTCACCACAAGAAGGACTTTGCCTGGCTTCCACTGGTTCAAGGAGGGACTCCCTGTTTGCTACAGGTGAAAAATTGCTATCCAGAGTCCCCTGCACCAACTCCTGAAAAAGTGACCAGCTGACCACTGTCCAGTGGCCAAAAAGGAGTTTGCGCCAGGTGTATTCTGGGAGTTGAAGTCCGCACTTCCCAAGGACCATCACAGAACTTCTGGACCCTTGGGGTGAGCTGTGGACCCCAAAAGAACCTTAAAAGAACATCTGGGTGAAGCCCCAGAAGTTTGGAAAAGATTGGAGAATTTTTGAAAAAAAGCTCCATAAAGTGACCGACGCGGAAATTCTAGCCGGCTTGCCTCAACCGCGACCCGGCCTGACTTCGTGGTTCGTCCCGGTAAAGAAAAACATCCAAAAAAGAGACTAAGTCCGAACGTAAAAAGTTGACCGGGACCTTCCAGCCATCGTATCCGAGAAGGGCTCCACGGACGTCGGATCAAGATCCAGGTTTACCCCGGTCGAAGGATTTTCATCTCGAAAAAACGACTACGTCCGAAGGTAAAAATCACCACCGAGGAAACCGACTTCGCGTATCCGGACAAGGGCTCCAGGAGGTCGGATCCAAATGGCAGGTTCGTCCCGGGGAAGAAAAACATCAAAAAAGAGACTAAGTCAGAAGGTAACTTTTTAACCGAGGCCTCCCGCGACTTGTAGCCGAGCAGGGCTCCATCGCGGTCGGCCTGAAAGTTTGACTTTGCCCCGGTCCTGGTGCAACCAGATGACCCGATTGGCGCTTTTTGTTTCTAAGCGCTAGAAAATAATAATACTTTAAAAATTCATATCTCCGGTTCCCCTGAACCGATTTTAATCGTTTTTGTGTCATTTTAAAGATAAAAATATAAGCTATTTTTATAAATTGGTTTTGGATTTTTAAACTGTTTCCTGTGTTTTATTTAATTACTGTTTTGTGATATTTGAATGCTTTACACTTTGTCTCCTAAGTTAAGCCTTGACGCTCGATGCCAAGCTACCAAGGGTAGAGCTGGGATTAATTTACTGAGACCTAACTGTACTTATGTGGAGGTTTGTGGCTTGTTGCTAGGTGTAGGTACCTACCTGCCCTACCAATAACCCATTTTCCAACATCCAGGCTCTGTCGTGCTACCATGTTGCCACCACATCTGACCCCATTGTGTTGTGAGGATGTGTCATGTTCCCTCTAGTGATAGCACACTGAGACAAAGGTGCACTACACAATGCATGGTACATACATACATACTGACCATCAGTTAGGAATCCAAATCATATGTCCCAGGTCCTTGAGCCAAACTCAAGATTGTCATGTCCAACAACCCAGTGCAGAGAAGACCTTACACAAGCACAGGAACTCACGCCATACCCATATGACAAACACATATGAGTCACAACCAACTCCAAATATCAACTGCCATGCTACATGACAAATCTGCTGCAAGCCTTAACAACAACTTACTCCTTTAATCTTTTGCAGCGGATCTGGGTTATGGCATACAGCCATGAATAATGACCCTATATCCTGACCCAAGCATAGCTGCAGAGTGTGCATATAATGAGGGACATTGGAAGACACAGAAAATTGTGGAGAGGACATTTGGCATCCTGAAGTCAAGATTCAGGTGCCTGGACATCGCAGGAGGCAGCTTCCTATATGCCCCACACATTGTCTGCAAGATCATAATGACATGTGCTATCCTGTACAACATATGTGTGCAGATGAACATCCCCTTGTATGAGCAGGTTGATGACCTGCCTAAGGAGGAGGAGGAGGAGGATGGTGGTGAAGAAAATGAGGGGGAACAGCACAACACAGATGCTGGGATATGCCGCAGACTGCACATAGTTGATAACTTCTTCACTTAAAAATCACTTAACTCACATTGTACATTTTGTCAATAAACACCTCACTTATTCAAACAATCCTTCTTTGGTCTTTTCAGTCTCCACAACATATACCTTAGTATTGCAAGTCTAACCTCAGGGAGCATGTTACAATTACTAATCTGAAAAGTACTGTTCCAACATCTTATTTGATGCGTAAGAGTGTACTGCTACCATTGCACACTACACAAATAGCCTCATCACTTGAATGTGACAACTGAAGGACACAATTTATGGACCACAACATATGAAATACATCCACGTTGCCAACTTGCTCATCAATAGCTCATCACACACAACTACAACATGTCCAAATGGGAGGGAAACAAGGAGCCCACACATGAGGCAGTGGATGTCAAAAATTAGAAAAACAGTAATGTTGGAACAGAACACTGTCACAACTCAGGGTGAGAGTTGAAATGGCTGCATGGAGCATGTGTAACAAGGGAGGGACATAATTGGTAACAATGGTCATCATGATTAGCCCAGGTATGAGAAGCAATGGAAGAATTTGGTCCTGAGCAGTACATCCATGGTAATCAATCCAACCACTGCCATTGGGCCCAATCCTGACACCGGGTACACATGACCTCACACTTTGCACGGACATGTCTGTGGAATGTACATCAGTATGGATAAGAACATATGCACCTAGAGCTGCAAGTCCACCTCACAAAAACAACAACCATTGCTAAATGTAATGAGTCTAATCAAACATATCTGGTCAAAACATAATCTGGGTGGAATGTAGGCAGAGTGTGTGAATCACAGTATGTACCAAAGCTGTACACATGTCAGACATATGTGTAGTCACCATAAAGTCCAAATCTACATACGGAGACAGTTGTCGGGTAACATTTCCTAGGTAGCATTGTTCAGCCATCATCAACAATGCTGAAGCTGTGTATGCCGTCTTAAATGGTCTGCTCTGTAAGCTAACTACACACATCACACAAGTAAACACAATTCACAATCACAAACCAGAACTATTGCTTTTTACTGACTGCCATACATATGTGGGTACACTGTTGTCACACATGTATACATATGCACAACGTGCAACTATTTGCATGCTGTTGACTCTGTAACACACACATCAGTGTAACAAGCCATTCACACCCTCATCACATTGTTGTGTGGACTATACCACATGTGGCCATAAACAATATGCCACACTGCAGCACAGCCCATGTAATTTGTATGTTGATATAAAGAGAATCCATAGACAATGAAACAAAATCACGCAATCAGGAATTGAGTCAAAATAATTGACACAAATGCTTCTAAACCATCCGCAAACGCAAAGTATATGACACATGGGCCCTTAGCATGAATTCCACCTTCGCACTCTTCTCAATGCTGATTTTCAGTGAATTCGACACATAAAGGTAATGCATCAATAAAACCGACGCACATTCTTCATGCGTCTAAACTACCAATGCAAATATCACATGCATCATATAAATACACGCATAACAGAAAACGTGCTGCATGGTGACAGGAAGTGATGTAACAGGATATCCTGTTTACAAGCATGGTACAGTGGGTGTACTTTCACTTTCTCGTTTCAATCTGCGCCTCTTTTGACTGTGCGGTTTGGTGGTGTGATTTTCCTGTGTGTTGTATCTTGTGGTGTCCCTCCTGTCATGTTTTTTTCATTTTTTGGCTGTACTTTGTCCCAGTGTCTGTATATTTGTACTTGTCTGTCCGGGATAGTTGTTAAGTTGGGATTAGTTATTGGGCCTTAAGTTTCCTTTATATTCATTTTATTTTTTTACTTAATTACTTGTGGTCAACCTGTATTGTGAGAATATGTCTGGTAGAGGGAGGTTGACCAGGATGGAAGAGGAGGAGTTGTGTGGCTTTGTGTGGCTGCAGTGGGGCGAAGTGCTAGACCACCTAAAGAGGGTATTTCAGAGCACCAGGAATGAGCACCAGCTTAAGTATCGCGGGGCAGATTTGGTGGCCAGGGAGCAGGATCTGCTTGATCATCTTGGTGTGGAGATTGGCGGCCCTGTTGGTGAGTCTCCCATTGGCATACTATTTACTGTTCATGGCTCTTGAATGACAGTAGCAGATGTGTTGGAGTGCTGCATGCAATGCTTGTGGACAGGTTGCATGCAACCAGAATAAAGTGTAACTGTGCCAGTCTAGACATGGAGTTCACATGTCCTACCATTATACCAATGCAAATCATATGTCTGGTGAGTCATGCACAACCATCACTAAGTCACACATTTCAGAGGCCATGACGACACCTGTGCCCTGGCATAGTGTCATGTATGATACAACAACACTCCGCCAGCCTAACTTATTTACCTGGATTGTGTCAACAAAGTAGGGCAATGCATGTATAGCGCTACATTGTCATCATTTCACACATTAGATCCATGCCATCATGTTAGCAAAGGGTGCTTACCTGCCTTAGGGGGCAATGTAAATGGGGCATTTGATACCATCAGACAACTTTGCCACATCAGTCATGGATTACTCAACGCACGATCATTGCAGACTTATAATTGAGACACATGTCCATCACAAAGTGCCTCTGGGTGCCTTGCAGGACAAGCTTGAATATCTGAGTCAACTTTCTTGCAAAGCACAGCGTAGTGTCATGTTTTTGTCACACAACTCCTCCTCATGCCATGGAGTTCCATCTTCTGTAGATTGACCACATGTGGTTGTTGCAGGGTGTAGCACTACATGAGTCTCAGGCCCAGTGTAAGTGTGCAGATGTGTGGCTCTCACTCACCTAAGTGTCGGTGTCATCGTGAGTTTGTAGTGGTGTGTCTGTTGCTCTGTTTTCCACCAGGATAACTAGCTCACTCCTCTAAAATAGTACACACTGTAATATGTTGTCCACTAGTAGTGACAGTGATATGACACTAAGCATGGTTTTCCATCCATATCTTACAGGTGGACCTGCCCCCTATACCATCAGTGATGTGGCAAGATTTGAGGACCTAGATGTATCCAGTAAGTGTGATAATGTGTGTCCTGTGAAGTTATCCAGAGTTTGGTGTGAGTGAGTCATGTGTGTTACACACAATGCTAGATGTGATAAGCTGTCAAATGATCAGATATCAAAGTAGGCTGGATGGTGACATTGTGTCCCATTTAAAGGTTCCCCATGCACGAGCAGAGGGTCTTATCCTTTGAAGCTTGTGGTGCTCAATGGGACATTGTTTAAACAAGGTGATGACAAACCACATGTAGGGCCATATGTGACTAAGAAGTGCAACGCTGTGAGAATATTGGCACTGGGGCACTCCGTCATTCTCACAACACAGTGATGCACCGTTTTGAACCCAATTTGGTGTGTCCCTGTATTTTAATGTATATGTAGGACTGGGTGGGCAACTGTCCCCCAGCATGGCGCTCCATATTTTGCACTCCATTTACATAACACTTATGTGGAATGTAAAAGGTGTGCATGAAAGTCAAGGCCAGATGTGTGCTGGCATGGATATGGGTGTGTAAGGAATTATATTGGCAGATCAGATATTGATGGGTGTCTTCACCTGGACACATGAAAGTAGATGTAATAGACCTATGAATACCAGCTTCCCAGTTGTCAGCCCTCCTAGCATATGGTCCACTCCTTGACTCCATGTATGAGTGGGCATGCCTTGGTGGATGACCAGGACAGTGGAGATGATTAGTTTCATGGCCATCCCCCCTTATGCACAGGTGAGAGGAACACCAAATTGGTAGGTAGATGTGATGCTCACAGTGTAGGTGACAATCAGGTTTGCATGTGTACCTATCAGCACTGACCCCTTATGGTTACCAACTGCATCCCATACTCCCAATAACATATTCAAGTTACTGGTGATGTATGGTCGAAAATTGACACAGATGATGAGGAATTTTGGGCCTGTTGTATGTGAAGTTTATTCTGCCTTTGCATTATTACATATAGCACAAAATCAATGCACACCTAATTTGGTTTGGTTCCTAATCTTGTTGTGCGTCACTTTGTTGTCAATTAAATGATGCTAAGGCAGCGTTGTCATTGCATTTATCAGGGCCATTGTCTTTTCCGCAATGTGAGTTGGAGTGCATGCGCAATTAGATGCAGAGTGTAAGCTAATAATCTGTAGATACTCCACACAATGCTGACACTGATTGTTGCCTGTCTCAATTTCACAGTTGCCAACATGAGCAATGAGGAACTGCCGGCATTTCAGGAGAGGGCGGTCTGCTATTGATATATCCTGGCAGTGGAATCTGGGTTCCAGAGGATGGCACGACGCTAATGCACAGAGAGATCCACTGTAGAATGGTGGGTATTCACCCAAGGGAGCCCCACACTGGCAGTTGCCACACAGAGGAGACCAAGCTCCATAGCTTTGCAGGGGGGCACAGCTGCGACCACCACTACAGCCCCAATTGCAACACCGTCCACATCTGTTTCACAGCTCACACCACCTGCTGCCATGGACCAGAAAATGATCCAAGATCTTCAGAGGGATGTGACACTGGTTCTGAAAAGGCTGGACAGTTTGCAGAAGGAGATGGCAGCAAATACTAAAAGACTATAAATGCCATCAAAAAAACCCTCAAGAGGGCAAATCTGTGATTTGCTTTCTAACTCTCACCCCCAGTTCTGTGCCTTCCCTCCTAATTTGTTTTAATGTTTTATAGTGGGTTTTAGGGGGATAGTGTCAGGTTAGAGTAGGTTAGTAGTTTAGTTAGGATAAGTGGGTTTTGGGGTGGGTTTTCTACTTTTTACATGTTACTTTGATGGTAATGTTAGAGCAGATATGTGTTGAAAACAAATATATACCAAACAAATATATATTTGTTTAGATACAGTTAGTATATAAATGTAGTTTAGTATATGTTCTCCTGCATGTGTCTCGTAACATAATAGGGGTAGGGGGCGAATGTTTAGAGTGTGTTGTTCAATGTGTTACGTAAATTTAGCATAGGGTAGTTAGGGTCAGCTGTTGGTTAAGTATAGTTAAGGTAGGTTAGATCAGGTTAGGTTAGGATAGGTTTTCTGCATTCTTATTAGTTTAGTTTCATTCTAATTAAAAATCTTTGGGTACTCCCTTACTGCATGTGTCATATGCTTGGGTCTCAGGGTCTTCCCATGAGTGAACAGTGAACATTGTGGGTTGGCCTAGGGATTCCGTCCTGCCTCCAAACTCCTTTCTTGACATGTTCATCACCTGTTTACAACTGAGCTGTCACATTGGCAGCAACAACACATCTAGGGGGTTATTACAACTTTGGAGGAGGTGTTAATCCGTCCAAAAAGTGACGGTAAAGTAACGGATATACCACCAGCCGTATTACGAGTCCATTATATCCTATGGAACTCGTAATACGGCTGGTGGTATATCTGTCACTTTACCGTCACTTTTGGGATGGATTAACACCTCCTCCAAAGTTGTAATAACCCCCCTACTTGTCTATGCATCTGCCATCCAGTGTACTCACCACTCAAGGTGACTATGTTCACTTTGCATTGGACAGGTAGGTGTGGTAATTCAGCTGTCATTGTCTGGGTCCTGTGTGGGAATGTTGGGCACTGTGGGACATCTGACAACAGCCTACATTTTATATCTATCATGCTAAACTGACCAGTGGCAATTACAGATGAGGTTAAGTACCTCTGTTTCACGCCAATGTGTTCTACTGGTACTTCCAGCTGACAATATTGCCAGAGAACTGTTTCACAGCCATTCCTGTAGTATGTAGTAGTGAAGCATATTTGTGTTCAACATTTTTGACATTCTCAGTGAATTGCTTGTAGGGGATGAGACCAGCATTGTCGTTCATCATGTAGGAACCTTGTGCATATATATGTGCCCCTATATTCCTGCACTCTTGTACTGACACTCTGTTACTAAAGACATGTTACACACATCACAATTCCTAAGCGTTGAAGATGTGTCACAACACACAAAGACATGCTGGTTGTGTAGGTGGTGTTTATTTACAAGTATCCTAGTGCAGTATTTACAATGTTCAGGTCTGTGACCTCATTAGTGAAATCTATACAATTGTGACACAACACAAGTCCAGGGTTGAGGGACATGTCATGGGACATGCTTGGATAAAGTGTTGATCAGTGAAGGGGAACATGAATTGCCAATTGAAAAGTAAGAGACAATTGCAGTCCATAACAGAAAGGTCAACAGTCTGTCAGTGAAGAGTGCATATCGCCAACTGCCCTAACACTGGCATGATGTCAAGCACAGGACAAAGGAAAACACTGGCCATGGCATGGGCTGATGCTACAGGGCACTCCTACGAGTGAAGCTGATCTGTTCCACATCTTCATCCTCCAATATGTGTGGTGTCTCCGCTGCCCTTGATGGTGGTGGTGGGGAGGTAGAGGGGGCCACACATACTTCAGTGGTTGGAGATGTGGACTCCCAATTCGCAGCAGCTGCAATTTGTGAAACAACATATGGCACCACTGAAGCAAAGAGGAACTGCTGATTTTTGAGAATAGCAGCAACATCCCTGTAGTAGGCAACCATGTCTGCCCTGAAGGAGGCCAGTTCCCGGTGCATTGAGTCCATCTTGTCCTCAAGCACGCTGCTGCCAGTTTTGGAGGGCAATTGTTGTGGTTTCTCCCTCATGGCAGCAGCTATGTCCCTCAGACACTGCTGAACTCCATGCATTGGCAGTGTGTGCCTCGTTTGGCTGTAGTCTGTTCAGTGGCCGTAACGATGCATGTGAGCATACCCTCTATGCTGGCTGCCATAGTTTGCATCCCCACCTGAACCTCCTTGGCCGGGTCCTGCTGGACTCCTATCACTGTTCTCTCAAAGGTGGTCCCTGAGTTCTCAGCTGTGTCGGTGCTGGCAGGTCGTACTATTGGGGTGTTGGGTGGGCCTATGGGATGGCTGCTACATTAATGCTCCTCCCTGCAACTAGAGGTGGTGTCTGGAGGGATACGATGACTTCTTGGAGGGTCTCTTGGCTGATGGTTGTCAGCTGGTAATCCAGGTCATCGGGGTACTCCAGGACAGGCAGATCTGTATGAGAACCATCATCCTGTGCAATGAGATGGCATAAAATCAGTCTATCTGTGTTGTGGCAGTTGATATGTCACGTCACTGACTTGCTATTGGAGGCTCTTTGTTATCTTAGTTCCCAAACACTGTTCCTGTACATCATAGTTGCAGTCTATCAGCCCTTTGCCCCACCTGCGTGTCAGATGAAGGCAAGCCCAATTGGTGCAATTGGCTGTGTCATATCTTCTGGGTGTGATGTGTATCCTTTTTGTGGCTTGACACCATCTTGTCGTTGTCAACCCTCCCTAATCATCCATTTGCATGGTGAGGCCTTGCAATGGGTGTTGCTGTGCTCATGCCCCAGCACCACACATGGCAATTTTCCCCTGTTCCAGTCTTACATGTTTCACAGACACCCATGCGGTACTGAGACCCTGCACCACCCCAAGGATGGCATTGCCAGGACACTATGCTCTTTTTGCCCTTGATAGCTTCTCATGTTTATGTTTGTGTATGAGTGCTACATTGCATAGCACTCATGGACCGATCAGAGTTCAATTTCATCTTCTGTCTGTGCAGGTGGGTTCGCCTTCCTACACACATATGTCCTCCCCCTCAATGCAGCCTTCCTTGCACTATGATACATGAGATGCAGCATGGTGGCAGTGCAGCTAATTTGCACAGGGGTAGGCCCAGCGCCGGCTGGCATGGGTATAAAATTTCTGCTGTGTACATCATTATGTATGTGACAGTGCTTGATGGTAAATGAGTCTATGGACATAGCCAGTTAACAGGAGTTGAACTTAGGTCAGGGCCTGAAGCTAGTTTGATAGTGATTCTGCAGGTAGTCATACTGGTCCCTCATTTCAAGTTCATCAGTCCTATGGGCACCTGACTGCTATTGTCTATTTGACCACCCCAAACAGCATAGGTGATAGTGGCAACTGTTGTCAGTGGGGAATGCCCCATGGGCCAATGGCCTAGCACTGGCAGGTTTCCAGCAGCTTACAGACTGGCAATGCCAGCTGTTCTGTGACACCAGACTAGCATTACGTTCAACGCTACCCTCCAGGTCTGTTTCCACGTTTCCACCAGCCTTTGCATGGCAGTGAAACCCCCATGCAAAGGTTGGTGGTGATGTGGTGTGATGTGCCCCTGGGTGCCCCTGCACAGCCCATGCACTTGGCATGGGCAGTGCTGGGTTTCTCATGCCCTGGCCCTTTGTCCTTTCCACTGCCTGATTTGCAGGGCTAAGTGCAGGGTGTCCTGTCACACCCAATGCACCCCAAAACTGGCACTGACTCTATTTGATCCATCAACAATGCTGTACTAAGTGCCCCCACAGAGCTACCAGTAGCACACAGATTTCCAACCGCCATCCCAACGTGTGACTCATACTACCAACCACAAAGGGTACACTGCACTGGCAGTCTTACCAACACCGGACCAACACCAGACTTCCCCATGCACCATCCGCCGCCCGTCAATGTGGAATTATATGGCATTATGTTCACAGTCATACCCCATGTGTTGTATGTGTATGTTTATTTCCCCATTCATTTGTGTCCCACATGGTTGTGTTAGAGTAGTTGTGGGCCAAGCCTGTGACTGTTGTGACCTACTGTCTGCTATCTGGGGTACATATTTTTTGTAGTGGAACATTTCTGTTCAGCATCAAGATGTGTGGTTCAACACTACACCAGTTTAGTTGGTCTGGGTAGTGGATTGTTACCAATGATACAGGACCAGCCTGCTATTCTCCCAGCGCCTATTCAGTTCATTGTTCCCTTCACCCAGGCGGCATCCCGGCTGCATGATGGAGTGGTGGCTGCCTTATGTGGATGTGTTGTCAATGTGCGGGGTGGTGGTGCTACCGGCACATGTCTGGGTACTGTTGGGACAGTTGCAATGACTTCTGTACTTGTGTGCTGTCAGATGCAGCACACATGTGTTTGGGCAATGAGCCAAGGCAGTTGCAAGGTGTTCCTGCAAAGGACACCACCATGACGTTACCCCAGGAATGATATTGACTGACTACCTAGTCTCTGAAGTCTTGGTCGTGTTAGTAAGGTTGATATGACTGTATACAAGAAGTATTGTGATGACACAACCAGAGGCACAGTGATTATACATGCCATCCATCCCATGTGTTGCATATGTACATGTAGGTAGGTATGTAGGTATTTAGGCCAGGTGATCGACATGTGTCCAGGTTGTGTACGTGTTATGGTGCATGGCACTACCAAGCGGTAGGTACATGTGTAGCTTACGTCAGCATGGTGCAATTTGCTTAATGTGCAATGTGTCCCTCTGTGCTCCTTTGACATACATTGTGTGAGTCCTATGTGCCTCTCCCTTCTTGCACTTGACATTTTAGCATTAATTTCTCCCATGCAACTTACCTTGCATTTGTGGTGTTTCCTGGCAGTCTATGCTGTCCTGGCCTGCGATTCCTGTGACGAGTTCCTCTGGTATGACAGCTGCAACCATCTCCTCCGTCTCGTCCAAGTCCTCTTGTGGTGCTGGACTCCCACCTCCAGTTTGCAGTACTGCCTTCCTGTTCCTTGCCATTTTTTCCTTTGTCCTTCTCTTGCGATCATGCCAGCGATTCTTGCACTCTGTTATGGTTCTCCTGACCTCTGCCACACTGTTGATCTTGTCTACTATCTGCTGCCAAATTGTTTCTCTCTTTCCAATTGGCAATTTTGAGGTGAAAAAGAGTTGATGTTGATGCCCTGTCACCTCTCTCACCAGCATTTCATGCTCCTCCGCACTGAAAAACACTTTCTCTTTTTCTTCTCCCTCCCCTGGGTCTTGTTTGTGTCCTCTGGCTGGTTCCTGGTTGATTGGGGTCTCCCTGGGGTCTCTCCTGGCTTTCTGGGTTAATTTTGCCTCTCCTTTGCACTGTTTTCTCCGTTAGCGTCTGTATTTGATGCTATTGCGGGCAAAAATTGTGCATTTCTGTTTTGCGACATGTTTAGGTGTCGTAAACCAGGTTAGAGTCATTTTTCCGGCATTAAGGTCATTTTGCCTTACGACAAGGCGCAATGGTTAATGTCCAGAAAAATTACTACAAACTATTTTTAGCGCCACCCAGCGTCATAGTATAAATATGACGCCCGGGTGGCGTTAAATAATGGTGCTTGTCAGCACTAAACTTTTCAAAAAGTATAAATCAGGGCCTTTGTTTGCTTTTGCTTGGTGGGAGCGGTTTGTTCCCACCAAGTGAAAGAAAACAGCTATGTCCTGGTGGTGGGCACCCCAGCACATAGCAGGAGCCTGCCCCGGCGGGTGGTGGTCCCCAGGGCCATCATTGGCTCCTCAAGGGGGGCTACACGGCCCCCCTCTAATGAACAATGCCCCTGGGAGGTGGTGGTCCCTGGGGCTATGGGGTCCCAAATGGACCCCCTATTGTTATTTTTATCATAGCCCCTGGGAGGTGGAGGCCCCCAGGGCTACCGAGGCAGCTGGGTGCGCACCCATGTTTGAATTGTTTGAAGCCCCGGGGAGGTGGTGGTCCCCGGGGCTTCAGGTGGGACCAGCACACCAACCCCCACATTAATGTTGATTAAAGCCCCTGGGAGGAGGTGGTCCCCAGAGCTGTTGGAGAGGCGGACGGGCCTCCCCCACACAAAGAAAACAGTTAGGCCCGGGGAGGCTCCTGCGGGCTGGGGGGCCACATAACCCGCACATATTTTCTGCATTGACCTAGGGACATGGCGGTCCCCTGGGTTATTGGGGGGCAGATAGCGCCCCCCCCATTACAAATAAACAATTGCCCTGGGACTTGGCTCACCTTGGAGCTTAAAAAAGCAAAGGGCTGAAGCTCGCACTTAGTTTTTTACTTTTAATTTTCAGTGGATCCGCTGTGACTCTGCCGTAAATTTAAAAAAAGTTAGGCTTTTAAACCCTGGGGGAATGCCTCTGAGACCCCACCACCAGAACCAAGGGGTCAGGGTGCCTGTACACTGGCCCCTTTTCTTTATTTTCACATTTTTGTATGGGACTCGGCTCAAGCCGAGTTCCAACATGGATGCCAATACTTCCTTGTTGAAGTGTTGACAGACAATCATATCTCAGCACAAGATCGGGAGGGGTCGCAATTCCTTCACATCCTTATATATACACATTTGGATTTTCTTTAATTTCTGAAAAACTACTGAACGGATTTACACCAAATACCAAAAGAGTTCCTTCTGGACCAAGAGCTACCCTTCTGCCGAATTTGGTGTAATTCCGTCCAGTGGTTTTGGTAATATCGCTGTTCAATTTTTCCTACAGGAATTAACATTAGAAACACTCTAACTTTCACCTCCATTATCTCAGCTTCCCCTTGATAAATCACCCCAAAACTTTCCAGACAGCAGCTCACATGACTGTCAGATTTTTTGGGCAATTTTCATGAAGATTCATTAAGCAGCACTAAGGACATAGGCAAGTAAAACACTGCTTTTTCTATAGAAACTAGGTCCTATCTATAGCTAGTGGCAAATATATATATGTATATAGTCAATCTGTTAGACAGGCAGGCTCAACCCCTCTACAGTGTATGTGCCAGACAGCCTACAGAATTACTGGATTTTTCAAAAAGATATGGTGTAATTCCAATATGGCACATGTGAGTGTCTAGCAGCCATGAATTTGCACACAAACCTAGGCAGGTTTTGCCATGTAATGTAGTGGTAAAGACAAGTGTGCACCCAGGGCTATATGTCTCAACCAATATGTGTGATGCTTGCACAGTGCTTCGTGACAATTATGCTATGCAATCTCTTTGTCTGTTCTATGAGCCTAACAAGGCCAGTTTCTGCAGTCCTGACAAGTGTCATTAATGACAGGTGACACAAGATATTGCAAATCAGTACATTGCTTTACTCTGCACCAGACTTGCATGTGGGTAGCCCTTCACATCTGATGATTATATATGCATTCCCAAACATACAATACCAGGTAAACCTTGATATTTGCCAGTAAGTACTACCTTCCCAGAAGTGGCAGTACAATGAGTTAGACCTTACATTCCCCTCCTTACTTCATTTTTCTACATGAGCTACATTCTCCAGCACACATAGATGGTGGAATATGACTCATATTTTGGTTAGCAAGAAGATGCACCTTCATGTACACATGTATTACCTTGCTCATCTCTTTCCTCGTACCAGCCCTTACTGCATGAGTTTTACCTCTGTTGCTCCCAGTTCCCACAGTATCCCAAAGTTTTCTTCCTTTTTCATTAACCCTCCCTGCTTCTCCCATAAAACCCTCCCTCAGCACTTCCTGTTTTTCTTTTGTGCACCTGTTTTTCCCACTCAGGCTTTGAGAGGTTGCAGGGTCACCCCTCCTTTATTGCTTTATTCTTTTTTATTTTGATAACTGTTTTTTTCTTTCATCTGAGGTCAGACTGTCACCGCACAGTCACAGTGGGAGAGGATTAGTCCTGCAGGTAAAACTTCTGCAGTTTTTTTACACAGGCTGGATTATTCCTTTGTATTCACGTTGCCTGGGTCCGTGTTCTCTGGTTCCCTGGGGTCTGCCTGCTTAAAACTGTCATGTCCCTGTATCTCTCTACTGCGGTGCAGGGGCCCATGTTTTCAGTGTATGGGAGCTGTATTTTAGGTGCTGTATGTATGAGATTTGCTTTTTTCCCCCTGCAGAGGCAGGAGTTGGCGCCCATCCCCTCCAATGAGGGTGTCTTTCAACATGGTGCATAAGCCCACGTTTTCCCTGTGGTCTCCCTTTATGTTTTTTTTTTTTGCCATTTCTGTGTACTCTGCAAAACGGGAATCCCATCTGGCTTCCTGCCTACGCTGGACAGGGGAGTTGGGATTAACGGTGCAATGGCCCCTATCTTGGTGGAAGCATCTCACAGGCAATGCAAAAGTATGTTGAACTTACTCTGCTCTTTGTCTGTCCAGCATTTGGTACTTATGGTTCGGCCTTGCAGGGGGTCAAAGAGTTTGAGACAGCAATGATGCACTATTTTCTGCAGTTGGTATGATGATCTGTGCTCTGCCTGGTTACACCTCTGTTCTTTTACTAGAGTTTTACAAGTAGTTTTTCACTTCAGTGGCTATATTGTCCATTTATTGATCTCTACTGGGGTACAGTGTTTGGTTTCTTCGTTATTAGGCAGTTCTGGGGATTCTTTGTGGGGTCCTGTCTAGCATCCTCTATAAGTACCTTTGCGCTCTTGTCCCATGGTGTGAGCTCCTATTTGGCTGTCAGCATGGGCAAACATGCACAGAAGCAGGGAAACGTGTCTCCCTTTTGTTCTCCCAGGAGGGATCTTCTTTGTGCTGTTCAGAAGAAGTTTTGCTCTTCTCCAGTGCACCATTAGGATTTGCAGTTTATGGTGAAAACCTTGTTGGAGGCTTATGATCATTTTCGGAGCAAAAGGGATTCCCTCCATTGCTCTCCACCTGGCTTAGATTCCTCTAGCTTTTCAGTGTCCTCTCCTTCCTCTGTTTCTTCCTGGGCCTCTTGATATTATGATGAAGAAGATCTGGGGTTCCATAATACCGCTTCAGCATCACTGGGCTCATGTGTACACAAGGAGGAAACAAAGTCCATCCTTGATTATTTGGCTTCCAACTTGCAGCTTCCTGCTGATTCTGAACAGTCAGTCTCCAGTGGCAATTGGTTTCAGCAGTTTCAGAAACTGATGGTCCCTTGTCCCCCTGTTATCCCGCCAGTACAGAGCTTGTTACAGAGGGAATGGAGAGATCTGGATAGGGTCTCTGATCCCAGGTTTCTTGGTAGACTTTATCCTTGGCCTCGGGGGATTTGAAACTTCCTCAGAGTCTCCCTATTGATCCCTTGCAGGGTAATCTAGTGGGTCATAATGTTCTGCTCAGTGAAGATGTGGTAGTGGCAGATCCTGTGGACAAGGAGGCGGAGGGGGCTCTGAAACGGGCATAGGTTGGTTTGAGTATTTTTATGAAATTGGAGATTTATTCAGTGTACACTTCCCAATCGTTGATGGAGGACTTTCAGTCCCTTTCTTCTGCCATTCTGTAGTGGGAGGATTATTCGCAGCTTCTTACTCAAATGGAAGTTCAAGCTAAATTCCTTTCGGCTGTGGTGACAACCTTAGGGACTCTGCTATGGCTTCAGTGGGGGTTGTGGCGGCCAGGCGTAATTTGCAATTGAGAGGCTGGAAGGTGGATTCTTCTAAAAAGAACTGCCTCCTTCACATGCCCTTTTCTGGGAGAAAATTGTTTTGGGAGAAGATTGAGGAGGTGATGCTTAAGTCCTTTAAGAACCAAAACCACACCCAGCATTTCAATTACAGGCAAAGGGTCTTTGATAAGAAAAAGAAGGGGCCGGGTAAATATGAGGACAGGAGACCCAATTTTTCTTTTAGTTGGTCCGACTTTCAACCTAGACCTCATAATTCTTCTGGCTCTTGGCAACCTCCTGTTAAACAAGACAATCCTGCCCAGCATTTCTGACTATGCTAGGGACCCGGTTGGGGGGGGTGTCGCTTGTCTATTGTTCTTTACTAATCAGTTCCCATGGTCAGGGACTAGTGGGTCCTGCAGATTGTAAAAGAGGGGTAAACCATTCCTTTTTCTCATGGCCTACCATTCCCACTTTGTCAACCTACACCTTGGCTTTATTTGGGAAGAAGGCTATTTTTCCAGTCCTGTTGCAGAAACCTTCAAGGGAGTACAGGATGATCATTGATTTGAAGCATCTGAACACATTCATATCAACTGTTCATTTCAAGATGTGTTACCTCCAACAGATAATTCCACTTCTCCACTTTGGGCTTTTCTGGCAAAAATCAACCTCCAAGACGCTTATCTCCATATCCCCATACATGAGGCAAGTCCACATTTCCTCAGGTTTCGTGTGGGAACAGAACATTGGCAGTTTCGAGTCCTCCCTTTCAGAGTAAAGACAGCTCCTCAGGTCTTCACAAATGTCCAGGCTCCTGTGATGGCTTACTTTCACGATCAGGGTATAAAAATCTACCCTTATCTAGACAAGTTTCTGATTCAGTCTAGTTCTCAGACCATGTGGATGCAGCAGACAACCAAAGTTTGCAATGAACTGAGGAGCTTTGGGTCTCTCATCAACAGAAGCAAATCTGTCCTGTCTCCATCTCAGGACTTGAAATACTTTGGGGCCAATATCCCTACAGATATGGGGAAAGTCTTTCTGCCGGTGGCAAGGAGAAGGAAAGTACATATATATGTGGAGCTCCTCCTTCATTGAGTTTCAGCCCCCGCAAGGGACTGGATTCAGGTCCGGGGGGACATGGTAATTTTCATGTGTGTTATGTTCCCTTGAGCAGTCAGGTTTATCTCAGCGCCAATGTGTAAAGTATTTGCAGAAACACATACAGTAACACAGTGAACACACCACAAAAGGAGTTTAGAAGAATAGTTTAGGAGTGGCACCTGGGGCAGCAGCATTTGGTACCAAGACCTGGGCTGGCCCAAGGACTGTTGGAGAACTTTATCACCCCTAAGGCTAGCATCTTGGAAACCTTATCCTTGATGCTGGCGCTAACATTATCTGTCACCCTGTAGATCCCATGTATCACAGGTAGACTTTCCCAAGTGTCCACATTGTGTATACACAAATGAGTGAACCCTGGGGTCAAGGAAAACAGAGATGAAAACTGTCCCACCAACTAGTGACAGAACCTCTGCTGTTCCAGGGTCAGTGTTGGGGAGGGGTTCAAACCCTCCACAGCCCCATCTTTTTCTTGGACAAAGAAGAGGTTAAGAAGAGGTTTACTCTCTTCCATTCCATCATCTGTTGCCAAGAGCATAGTCAGTTCAGACCTCTCAACATGTTGTTTAAGGCAGTTCAGATGTAGGACCATCAAAGGGTTCCTGGGAGTCTGCAAGTTCACCAGATCGGTGACATTACTCTTTCGCTCCACCAACTCAAAAGTCACAGTTCATGTGCCCTGGAGAGCACAAGGCTCCACTGGGGCCACGACCCATACTTCCTGGCCAGGCTGAAACTCAACCAGAGTGGCATTCTGGCCGTACCATCATTTCATGCCCTTCTGGCTTGCTTCCAGGTTCTCCAGAGCGAGCTTCCTGAAGCGTACATTCTGGTGTCAGAAGTACAGTACGTAGCTACATACATCTTGAGGGGGAGGGCTACTGGGAGCTATTTACCAGCCTTCTTTCACCAGACTCAGTGGTCCTCTTACAGGGTGCCCATACAGCATCTCAAAGGGGTTAAAACCAAGTCCCTTCTGCTGTACCTGCCTATATGCAAAGAGAAGGCATGGCAAGAGGATATCCCACTTACACTTTATGGGTTCTGAAAGACTCATAATCATGCCTTTTTCAGGGTACGGTTAAACCTTTCAACAAACCCATTTCCTTGTTGGTGATGAACTTGTAGGTAACCCCACACTCCTTCCACAGAGATTTCATATATGTAGATATGAAGTTGGTACCCTGGTCAGATACTACCTCGTTGGGGAACCACCAGGCAGGCTGTCACTGACCTCAGAGGGATGGCCTCCAGATATCGGATGGCATGGTCCAACAAGACCAGGATGAACATGTTGCCCATGGTTGTATTGGGGTCCAGAGCCTTCTCAATGTTGATGTCCACCTGCTCAAAAGGGGTGCTCACAACAACAAATGGTTGGAGTGAAGCATTGCATATCCTTCCACTCTTGCCACTTGCCTGGCAAGTTTGGCAAGACCTCCGGCATACATCAGAGTGCCTGCACATTTGAGGCCAGTAAAAGTGGGTGACAATCCTCTCAAAAGTTTAGTCCTGCCCCAAATGCCCTGCCAAAGGCATATCATGAGCCAGACCCAGTTAGCAGGTTGCGAAGTGCTCGGGTACCACCAGCGCTCTTGCTGCCCCAGGGTCAGCAACCTAAGGATAACTATATAGGAGGCAATCCTCCCAGTAAACCCAGTGAGATCCAGATTCCTTGCCCACCACCTGGTCTGCAGCCTGCCCCACAGGCCCTAAAGAAAAGGGCATGTCTTCTGTGCCTCGCAGAACTCCTCCCTGGTGGGGCCACCTTCCTGCTGCTAACGGGTCAGCTCAAGCACTTCCCCCAGTTCAGCCACTTGTTCCTCTGTAGGCTTCGGGGTGTCGCCCTAAGGTTCAGCCTCCTCCCTAACTGTGGGAACTTCTGGAGCATGTTTACCACAACCCCTGCCTCTCCTCTTCCTGGCAGGCACCTGGGCCACTCTTTCAGGCTTCAGGTCCTCAAGAGCATCCTGATTGACTGGCATCGACCCACCCAGGCAGACCTAACATCTCCAAGTGCGCCCGACATTCCACCTCATATCAAGGGGAATCCTGTAGGAAGTTACCTAGCAGACAATCAACAGGCATGCTTGGACTCACAGCTACCCTGAAGGAACTTGAGATCACCCCCATTCAAAGAGAACCTACACCACCTTGCACAGGAGTTCAGAGTTTTCTATATCTACTTGGTGAATCACATTTGGGACCACTTGCTCTTCAGATATCAGGTGACACCTGACATTAGTCACACTGGCTCCAGTGTCACTCAGAGCCTCCACCCTCTGTCCATTAATGGTCACCCACTGCCTGTGCTTCTTAGTGTTCTCAGACACATGGGTCTTCTGGACTTTCTCTCGGTCCTCTAGTAAGACAAGGGTCATCTCAGCTGGCTCCCACCCTTCTCCTGCAACCAACTCCTCCTCAAGCAGTACACTGACCAAACCCTGTGATTGTGTATCAGTGGGTGCCGGTATCCACTTGGGACACTTGAGATCCCTCCTCATGTGACCCTTCTGACCACATGCATAACATCCTGGGGGACTCTTCTCTGCAGGGTTCCCTGGAGAGATCTATGGCTTCTTCTCAGCTGGGGGATGGGAATCCTACCATGGGAACTGGGTTGGGGCCCTTTAGAGAACTCCCCGTTTACCCTTACCCCCCACCTTCTCCTGATGGTGACCCTACCCACCCTTGGTGGAGTCTCCCTCATGCCTCTTTTGGACCCTGGTACTCTCCTATCGGTACACCTCCTGGGCAAGCTTCCTGGTATCAGTCAGCTTGCTGTCAATTAGGTTCTGGTGCAGCTCTGGAAAACAATGACTATACAAGTGCTCCCATGCAATCAAATTGTACAGCCCCTCATAAGTTGTTACCTTGTTCCCCTTCACCCACCCATCCAGTGCTCCACAAAAACAATCAACACATTCCAACCAAGATTAAGAATCCCCCTTCTTGTAAGACCTAAATGTTTCCTTGTACTGCTTTGGAGTGAGACCATCCCTAGTGAGTAGGGCTTCCTTCATGGTAGAGTAGGTGGGCCCCTGGGGATCCCCTATGGCTGTTAAGGTGTCCCTCCCCTCCACCTCAAAGTGCCTCCATAGAGCTGCCCCCCAGTGTACCTCAGGGACCATGTTCTTGTGAAGAGCTGACTCATACCCCTTGAACCACAAGTATATGTCATCCCCCTCATATAATGTTTTCCCAGATCTTTGAAAATGTGCACTCTCCTCTCAGGTTGCACTGTGGTATTGCTTCCACCATCTGTGTTGGACCTGCCCTTCAAGTACAGCTCCTTTGAGCTCAGCTCATGAGCTAACAACATTTTTCTCTACTCCATGGCCATTGCCATTTTCTTTGCTTCTGCCTCTCTATCCATTTGAACCAATTCCAGCTTAAGCGTCTCAAGCTCCACATGATGCCTTCTCTCTGCTTGTCTCTCCCTCAGTTCCTCTGGGATCAGCCTCGTAGAAGAAACACTGCTACCTGCTCCAGAGGCCCTCCCTCCGGGCAGGTTCTGGTTATACATCGAATCATCATGTATGCTCTGCACCTCCTCATCCACAGAAATATTCTCCTCTGCTGTGTGCTCCTCGCCATTTTTTGTCGCTAACCAGGCCCTCAGCACCCTTTGCAGCCTTCTTGGTGGAGCTTTTGATTGGACACCTGAACTCCTTGAAAAACTGCTTGAGCTGGGCTACTGTGTATTCCTCCAACATCTCCAGCTCAAACACCACATTTGTAGCAACTGCTAATGGCTCCCCAGGCTGAGGCATGTTTGTGGATTACGAGCAACAAAAGTGCAAAGTTTCAAAAGGGAGAGATCCCAAATAGGCCAAAAAAGGAAAAGCAAAAATCCAAGAGAAAAACAGTATGTATAATGGTCTGCAATAAACCAGTAGTGTACACCAATCACTGTGTGTCAAGTACAAATACATAGCCTATTCTCATCATGGATCACCAATGTTAGAATGTAAGGACCCTCAGTCTAGTCAGGGTAAGGGAGATACAAAGCTCAGATAACCCCTGCTCACCCCATTTGTAGCTTGGCACAAGCAGTCAGACTTATGTGAGGCAATGTCTAGAGTATTTTCACATACACATACACCGCAAAAGGACTTCACACCAGTTTAGAAAAATAGCCAATATTTATCTAAATCAAACAAGACCAAAATGTCAAACATCCAACATACACAACAAAAGTTAGACATTTTTAAAGTAAAAAGAGTCTTACTCCGTAAGAATCAATAGATGCGTTGTTTTAGTACAAAGTACCTGATATGCGTCAAAAATAAAGCTGCCGGGGCGAGCGTGCATCGGAAAGGCTAGCAATGCGTCAATTCCTTACTCACAAGTGAGGCCGTGCGTCGATTCGTTCTCTGCCAGGTAAGCAATGCATCAATTCTTTTATCACATCGAAGGGAAGCCGGTTTCTGGATAAGCAGCTTCAGGTTTGTGCGGTAATGTTGAAGATTTTGATGCCCAGGGACGATGAGTGGGAAATCCGGATGCATGCACTGATGAATCCGTGTTGAGCTGGCGATGAGTTTATTTCTGCAGCCGCGAGACAGATGATGTATCAATTTTACAGCCATGAGGTGGGTGCTGACTCAATTTTTCTGACACTCCGCTCCAGAGTGTGGATCTTCACTCATGTCCTGCCAGCTTCTCCTTCCAGGGGCCCAGGGCAAGTGGCACCGCTTGGCAAGTCAGGGAGAGCCCAGCTGCTGGAAGATGAAGTCTTTGATGTCCCTGAGACTTTTTAAAAGGTGGCAAGCTCAGTCCAAGCCCTTGGAGAATCTTCACAAGCAAGATACAAAGCAAAGTCCAGTCTTTGTCCTCTCTAAGGCAGTAACAGCAACTGCAGGCCAACCCAGCAAAGTACACACAGCAAATGGGCAATACTTCCCCTCAAAGCTCTTCAGCTCTTCTCCTTGGCAAAGGTTCCTCTTGATCCAGAAGCATTCTAAAAATCTGGGGTTTTGGGTCCACTACTTATACTCATTTGTGCCTTTGAAGTAGGCAACTTTCAAATGAAAGTCTTTGTAGTGCACAAGACCCTGCCTCTTCCTTGCCCTGACCTAGCCACCCTCTAGGGGGCTGAAGACTGTATTGTGAGGGGTCAGACACAGCCCTTTCAGGTGCAGGTGGGGGCTCCTCCCTCCCACTCTTGCCCAGGAAGACTCATTAGGATATGCAGGACACACCTCAGCTCCCTTTGTGTTCCTTTTGTGAATTCATAAACAGCCCAACTGTCAGTCTGACCCAGGTGTTGATTCAGCAGCCTAGTAGAGGGCCAGAATGACTAAGCAAGAAAATGCCAACTTTGTAAAAGTGGCCGTTTCAAACAGACAATATAAAAAACAACTTTACCAAAAGATGTATTTTTAAAGTCGGAGTTCTGAGAAACCAATCTCCAAATCTCTATTTGCTCCCAATGGATAACTACACTTAAAAGACGTTTAAAGGCAATCCCCTTTTTAACCTATGGGAGAGATAGGGCTTGCAGTAGTGAAAAATAAATTTGGCAGTATTTCACTAGCAGGACATGTAAAACATGCTAGGACATGCTCTACCTATTAAATACACTACACACGACCCATGCCGGCTACCCAGGGCCTACCTTAGGGGTGACTTACAAGTAGTAAAAGGCTAAGTTTGGGCCTGGCAAGTGGGTACACTTGCCAGGTCAAACTGGCAATTTAAAACTGCACACACAGATACTCCAATGGCAGTTCTGAGACCTGTTTACAGGGCTACTCATGTGGGTGGCATAATCAGTGCTGCAGGCCAACTAGGAGCATGTGATTTACAGGCCCTGGGCACCCGTAGTGTACATTACTGGAGACATACTAGTAAATCAGATATGCCAATCAGGGATATCCAATCATAATCCCAATTTACGCAGGGAGCACATGCACTTTAGCACTGGTCAACAGTGATGAAGTGCCCATAGAACCAAAGCCAGTGAAAAATAAATCCAGCACACAGTCAAAAATACAGGAAGCAGAGGCAAAAAAAAAAACAGGGGAAACCACGCCGAGGATGCCAGTTCTAACAATTGCAAACAGCTCATTCCCCCCACACCGGTCATCAGATCTCATCTGGGCTTGTGGTTGTATTCTCTGATGTTGGGGCAGATACTTTGTTTGCACTCCCAGACTCCCTGATCGTTAGCACAGATGCTAGCAAACTGGGCTGAGGGGCTTCTCTGTGGGACTTGTCTACTCAGGCTCTTTGGTCCCCTCAGGAGGGGGCTCATTCTTTGATTGGAGGGAGCTGAAGACAGTACAGGAGGCATTGATAGTTTTCCTTCTGCAGTTGAGGGTTTCCGCCAGGGTGGTCAGGAAGGACAACAGAATAACGAAAGCCTACCTCAGTCGCCAATTTGGAACAAAGAGACAGTTTCTCAATCTGTTAGCTCTTCAGAAAATGGCTAGGTTGAAGGCACATAAGTTGTCCATCAGACCAGTTCACATTCAGGGGAGTCTCAACACTCAGGCTGACAGGTTGAGTCGTGTTTTTTCCTGTTTGCAGGAGTTTGCCCTCACTCCCCTTGTGTGTCAAGGTATGTGCAGCAGATGGGGTGTTCCAGTCCTGGACCTCTTTGTCGACTTTTCAAATGCACAGCTTCCTGTGTGTTTTTCTCAAAATCAGGTGAATCATTCACTGTGGGTGGATGCCCTGCTTCAACCTTGGTCCAGGGCTTTCCTGTATGCCCTTTCCCCTTTTCCCCTCATTGAGAAAGTTCTTCTAAAAATCTTGAAGGAGAAGTAATTTCTGATTATATGGGTCCCATACTGCCCGAGGATGTGGTTTCCCCTTCTTCGCTCTCTAGCTGTCTCCGTGGAATCGATTCTCCAACTAGCTCCCGTTTCAATTATTTGCCCAGCCTTGTCTCTCCACTCTGTCGCCCGTCTGTCTGTCGGCCTGGAGGATGAAGGGAGTGGCCTTTTGAAGAAGGATCTCTTCTTGTCTGTTTCCTTGTCTCCACAGGCTTCCAGGAGAGAATCAACTTGGAAGTCATACAACCATCATTTGGCCTTGTTTCATAAATGGTGTCAGGCCAAGTGTGTCTCTTCTCTGGAGTGTTCCCCTGAAACTATTTTAGATTTCCTTCAGGAGAGTTTTGAGAAACTTTTTTCTGTTTCTACCTAGAGACTACATTGGTCAGCTATCAGGGCTTTAAGATTTCCCTGGAAGGGAACTGGAGCATCTTGATTCCCTGATTGGTAGGCTCTTTGAGGGGTTCTCCCTTCTTCGGCCAAAAGTCAGGTCCTTTTTTCCTCCTTGGGATTAGCCTCTGGTCCTTTCTTTTCTTCAACTTCCCCCATTTCAGCCTTTGAATGACACCTCAGAGACGTTTTTATACTTAAAGGTATTTTTCTTGGTTGCAATAACTTCTGCCAGGAGACTGGGGAAATTGGGTTCGTTCCAATTCTCTCCTTCTTTTTTTAAATGCTTGAAGATAGGGCTATTTTGTCTTTAGGTCCCGATTTTATCTTCAAAATAACTCTCCTTTTCGCAGAAACCAGGACACTGTTCTCCCCTCCATGGAGGTGGACTCCTCTGACCCTTTGGTCACCTCATTGGATGTGTTAAGGTCTCTTATCATATATTTAAAGAGACCCTCAGTTTTTCAGAAGTCTGACTCGTTGTTTGTTAATTTTGGATATGCCAGCAAGGTTTGTAAGCCGTCCTGATCCACCCTTGCCCAGTGGATCAAAGCAGTAATTTCTTTGGCTTACAAACATTCTGGGTTTGAGTTTCCAAAGGGGATTAAGGCTCATTCTACATGTGGCATAGCTGCCTCATGGGCTGAATTGACAGGGGTTTCTGTGTCTGACATTTACACAGCAGCAACATGGGCTTCCCCATCCACTTTTGTGTCTCACTACAGACTTGACGTTGCCCAGGGTTCTGCTGGATTTTGCTGCGGGGGTTCTTTCAAAGGCAGTTTCCCAGATTCCTTTCTCAACAGATGTGTCCTAGGATTCCCTGGGTTCTTGTCTTACTGAAGGTCTGATGTTTTGGGCATGTGTTGGGGTGTGCAGTGTTTCAATAAAATGGTTTCACTATTGAAGCCGGTGTGTTCTGGTCTTTTCTTTTCGGTCTTGCACTATAAGAAGACCATTTGCTTGTGTATATTCTCATGTAGTAGGTGCTGGGGTGAGAAAAGAGATGAGGATGGTAATGCTCAGATTACTTATCGGTAATCTCCATTACTCCAATTCTCTCTACCTCATCCCATAATTTACAGCCCTCCCCCACTCCCTCTCTCTCTTGGCCTTCGTATCTGGATTTATTCATTATCCACTTTGGTAATGCTCAGTAACTACTGAGGGAGAGGAAGGGTTTTATGTTAATGGAATGGGAAGAAAACTTTGTGATACTGTGGGAACTGGGAACAGCAGAGGTAAAACATCATGTAGTAAGCAATAGAACGAGTAAGAAAGAATTTGAGTAATGAAGATTACCGGTAATTAATCCAAGCATTCTCTTGTGAGATAGTTGCAACCCTGCTCCATGGTGCAAGTATGCTTGTGTTGACCCTAGTTAGCCAGAACAGCACCGGCACAGAGGAAGAGGCATGATTGTTTTGTATTCAGTTGGATACAGAACATTACTTGCAATTTGCTATCACACATAGCTACTGAGTAGGTAGACTATCTGTGCTGCACTGTGTGCCAATGCTCTTTATATGCCCCTCTGTTTACAGTCACAGGACATTATGGGAACCATACTGTGATCCACATGTGGTGGCGTAAATAAACTTCATGACATGCAACACACACAATCATTCATCGGACACTGTTTGGTTCGACACTCCCTTTTGACTGTGCTGGAGTGTCTTGCAGCACACACACTCTCAGCCATGCACACTGTTCTACATTGCAACATTTCTGTTTTGTATGTCTTGCACATGCACATGTGTTCTACACATGATGTTATCATGCACACATATTTCTATCAGCATAATGTTGGGCAGGGGTGAGTGAAACACACAGCAACACACCTTTGGAATAGGGGAGTGAACTATTAGGCATCAATGCAGTGAACCAGGGTCACATGGTCATGTTCACTACTGATGTTCAATGAACATCATGCTGTCAAACACACATGAGCCCTAATTATGACTTTGGTGGATGGAAAAGGCCGTCTGCCGGAGTCCCGCAGTCAGGGTACCGCCAGTTCGGTCCCCCTCCCTCAGCCCCTACTATGAGTTTTCTGCTGGGTCAGCAGGCGGAACCACAGTTTCTCATAATTGAGCCAGCGGCAATGTTGTGGTGCGTAGGGTGCACCAGCACCCGTCATGCTTTTCACTGTCTGCAAAGTGTCTGCAAAGCAGAAAGTGAAAAGCGTGACAAGGCAGGCCATGGGGGGCCCTGCACTGCCCATGCCAAGTGCATGGGCAATGCAGGGGCCCCAGTGGAGCCCCTGCACCCATTCTCCACCAGCCTTTACATGGCAGTGCCCATGTAAAAGCTAGCAGAGAGGGGGATCGTCATCCCCGGGCAGCGCTGCTCTCAGCCCTGCCCTGGCGGATTCGGACCATCAGCACTTCTAGCCCCTCCATTGGAGGAGAAGTGGCAGTACTGGCGGTCCGACGGTGGCGCAACTGCCACAGTCGAAATTGTGGATGTCAGACATCCACATTGGCGGTGAGCTGACCGCCACCGTCGCCCTCGCAGTCTTAAGACCGCCAGGGTCATAATAAGGCCCATGATCTCTGTCTTACTCCTGTCAAAGGCAGTAGCAGTGCATCTACTCTGAGGGCAGGTCTTTGTGTGGTCCTCCTGATCCTAGAAGATGGCATTCCCTAACACAGGCATGGGATGATAAACAATTGTTATCCCCTCAAATATGCACTTGTACACCCAGGGCAGGGGCTGACTACTCTTGTTAGTTCATATCCATATTAACCCATCACACCATGTTCAAAGAGTTAGTGTGTGTTCACATGCAGTTTTGTCTGACTTTTGACATTGTCACTTCACACTCTTGACATCTCTGTATTCTTCAGGTGCTGTAATGTTTGTAAAATACATCTCCATTATCATACTTCTCTGGATAATTGCTCACATTGGAAATTCATCTGCTCACATTGTTGTGTTACAGGGCTTTGACTCTCATCGAATTGCTGTGCAATGCATGTGAAATGTGTCTTTTGACAACTGTGGCCTGACTTTGTATATATGACAATGTGGCAACAAATTGACTCACATGTGTAGTGTTTTGAAGAACACCAGACATGCATGTATGTATTTTGTACAAGCAAAACTTGATCTTGTGCACATCATACTTGGCCTTTATCCATGACAACTGTCACTCACGCTACAATATTTGCGCCTGCAAAGTGTTGCCATTCTGCATGCTACCACATTGGTGAAACACAATGCACTGAGTGGTTTGTCTCAGTTATGGACATATTGGATGATTTGTGTTGAAAACTCACTGAGAACCATACTGTTGGAAATGGCCGTTTCTGCAGGGCCACACCCATATGTTTTGCCCTCCTCCTCCCCTGAATTCATTTTTGTTGGCTTTAGTACTCAGGGCACTTTGCCACTGCTAAACAGTGCTAATGTGCATGTGTTCACACCCCCAAAACATGGTAACATTGGTGTATCCACAAGTGTTATAGTGCCCTTTACTAGGTACGTATAAGTAGATGAAATATAAGTGCCTAGTGCCTGTACATTAAATGCTACTAGTAGGTCTGTAGCACTGATTGTGCTGCCCAATTAAGTAGCCCTTAAAACATGTCTCAGGCTACCACAGCAGAGCCTGTATGTGCAGTTAACTTGGCATTTAAAACCCCTTGCCAAGCCTCAAACTCCACTTTTATTACACATAAGTTAGGCCCAAGGTAGCCCATAGGTCATGGTGCGGTTTAAGTAGAAAGGCAGGACATATGCACTTCAGTTTTATATGCCCTGGTAGTGAAAAACTCCCAAATTTGTTTTTCACTACTGTGAGGCCTACTCCTCTCATAGGATAAGATTGGGGATTCCTTAATACAGTTATTAAGTTTACTTCCTGATAGGAAGAAGCTGGAGCTTTCATATTTAGTACCTATTGAATTGTAATGCTAAATCCTCTTCAATGCTAAAATCGAATTTATCATTGTAATTTTAAAAATGCACTTTTTTTTAAAGTTGACATTTTTCTGCTCTTGTGTGCCTGCTGCCTGTCTCCAATACACATCTGGGGTGGGTGACACCTAGGTCTTTTGCATTTGCACTAGACAGCCACACACAATGGGAGATTATGTGTGACTTGATGGGCCATTAACTGGCTTCAGGGAGGGTGGAGCTTAGCACTGTCTCACTTACACCTGACTAGGCTTGTCCTGTCCACACACAATAGGGCTTAACGACCCTGCATTGTCACTCCAGCCAGCTTGGAGCCAGGACAGGGAAAGCATACATATTTGCACTTCAAAGGCATGCCTCTAGGAGATTTTTTCACCTTCCAGAACCAGGACACCAAAGTATATAGACTGGACCTCAGACACCACTACCTCAGTACACTTCTGGACATTTGGATACTCTGCCAGGAAGAAGGACTGATGTGCTGCTGAAGGACTGCCACTCTGCTGGACTGCTACTTTGCTGGACCCCTGACTTGCTGTGTTGACTTGTGCCTTCTGCCCTCTTCCCTAGCAATGAGAAGGATTGGGCCTGTATATCTACAACTCAGGACCTGCTGACTAGCCTCCTGCTTTCTGAAGACTCTGGGACACAAAAGTCTTCCAACCAACCTGGTGTTGCAACAGGGCTTTGCCATCTGTGAGTCTGTGAGCCCTACCAAGTGGTACCACCCCATTCCTAGACCCTTGGAAGTGAGCCTAAGGTGCTCTGCCTCCTGTGGTCCTTACCAGAACCTCTGGAAAGCCTTCGCAAAGCAACATTACACAGACCATGCACAAGGATCTAGGGCCAGATGTACAAAGCTTTTTCAAGTCGCAAACAGGCCGATTCGCAGAATCGGCCCGTTTGCGACTTGAAAAATGCTTTTTGGGATGTACAAAGCCCAAACTGCAATTCGGTATCTTATTACCGAATCGCAGTTTGGGTTTTGCGATTCGGTATTAGGAAGGGGCATGTCAAAGGCATCCCTTCCTAATACCGAATCCAAATGGTATATATGATTGTTTTGTGACCGCAAATGCGGTCTCAAAGCAATCGCAGTTAGCACCAGTTTCAAACTGGTGCTAATCCATTTGTGAATGGCAGCAAAAATATCTTTTCAGAGCAGGCAGTGGTCCCACGGACCACTGCCTGCTCTGAAAAAATGAAAAGAAAAACGTTCATTTTTTAAATGCATCTCATTTTCAATTCCCAAATTGTGACCTACCTCATGAATATTCATGAGGTAGGTTATTTGCGACCCCACTGGGATTCGCAATCAGTGTAAAGTACACTGTTGTATATCCGGTTTTGCCAGTCACTAAGACTCAGTTTGCGAATCGCAAAACCGGATCTTTGTACATGTGGCCTCTAAGGTTCTATGTTCCACTGGCCTAAGTGGGTCCCTGTATCCTGCCCTCCCTCTATCATGGTCAGCCTGAACTCTTGACTTTGTCCCGGTCCGGTGTGGCAAAATAACCACTGTTGGGCTTTTGCACTTGTATTTTCACCTAAATCTTTGCATATCTCCAGACCTACTTATTGGATTTATGTTGCTTGGGTCTTGTTTTACTCAGATAAATATTCTCTATTTTTCTAGTGTAGTGTCCTTTTTGTGGCGTTTTCACTACATTACTGTAATTAAAGTGTTGCACAGACACTTTACATAATAGGGTGACCACATGTTAATTTAGGGAGTGTACCTGACTTACTCTGATTAGGATTTTGGTCCTTAATTTGACAGTTTGTATGCCTCTGCCAACTAGAGACCCAATTTCTAACAAATACGAAACACACTTTGCTGCTGCAGAAGACAGAAATACTGTTAGCTGTGCAGCAATATGCTGCTCAAGAGCATGAGCACAGAAATGTACTATTTAGATGTGGATATGTGGCAAGCCTTTACATGCAGTACATTGCATCACATTGCATTGATGCGTTGTTGGCTGAATATTTGGAGCCATGGCCCCATGTTGCTCAACGGGTCTGACAATATGATTGATGCATGTTTTGGCCTACTTCTAGTTGAGGAGATGTGACTGACTCGATGTTTACATTGACTGTGACAATGAGTTCAAACATTTATTTCCATGCAGAACTGAGAAGATTTTTTCTGACATTTTGTACATTGTGGAAAATAATTATGAAAATAAATTAGACACAATGGTATTGCATTGCCAATGTCCTGCCAGTGTGTGTTGGAAGTCTCCAACATTTTCCTCCTCCCCCTCCATTGGCTCACTTTCCTCCGGCTCCAAGTCCCATGGCACACTTGTTTGGACACAAATGTGGTGTAAAATGGAACATACCAAGATGATCTTGCACACCATAGGGGGTGTTTAAAGCAATCTTCCCTCAGACATATCAGGGACTGAAACTTGGACTTCAGAACCCTGAACATCTGTTCCACCATGTTCTGAGTCTTGAAGCACCTGCGTGCCAGTAAGTGGTACAGAAACCTGAGAGGACTTTTGGAAGCATTTCCAGCAACCCCACAGACAAAGCTGCTCTCTGCTGATGAAGGGCTTACCCAGAAACACAAGATTTACAGCACTTGCTGCACCTACTAAGGTGAAAAACTTTACTTTACTTTACGGATAAAAAATGAACTTGTACTGCATTTACCATGATGCACTGGGGCTGACTGTACGCTGGAGTGTGAGCAGGGTACTCCCTTTCTGGTTTTTATGTTCTGAGTCTTGGTTAACACCGCATTATACCATTTCCGGTCTCTATCTGGGGGTGGGGGAATGGGATCATGGATCCATGGCTGCAGACCATAATCTTGGTCAGCTGAAAGTAGAAAAAAGAGATATGTTAGTTATTATGCACATTGTTACAGAGACATACCTGTCCATGTGTGTTATGTATACTAACTAATTCATACATATTTCTTACAGGATAGAACTTTATGGGTTATACATACAGTTGACCGTGGTTTGGCACATGTGCCTTCCAGTTATCTGTGTCAATGCTAATGTTGTCCATGTCCTGATGCTTTGGACACTTCCACATGCATGGATTGTGGTTGGGAACACTCACAAAGGAACATAGAAATACGATTTATCTTTGTACAGAGGTTGAAATGTATACAAAGTGGGTCTGAGTTTCTGGTGGCTAGAGACCAGGTCACTCTCAGAAATAGGTTACACTCAGTACATAGGCTACACTTGAAGCCGAGCAATACACAGAACAAGGCTGTACTTGGCACAAGATTGGAGTTACTGATACTCTCAAGATTGTACTAGGTACCTTTGCTGATGCGTCACACATTGCCAAACCCATACAAATCACTATGTGAGTTTTGCATGAGATTTTGTGGGGGAACGCCTACCTTGCATATTTTAATTTGTGTGTGGGGCAGCTGCTGTAGGCGGAGCTTTTGCCATACACAAGCCCTAAAAAACAACAGATTTGGGCAAAGGGTTGTCTCATAGATGTGGAGTAATGCATGTGCCCCTGTTGCATCAATGCTTTTGGCACAACAGCAGTGCAAATCTCTCATAAATATGCCCCCCACTGTCTGACTAAGCCATCCTTTACTTCACTTCAGTTCAACCCTGAACACAAAATAATAAATTGTGCCTCCACCTTACTTCATACAGTTTTGAAATGCTGACACTCTGAAAGCTATGGGCCAAGTCAATCTCCCATCAGGTACTGCATGCATAGAGATAAGCCATAAGTGTGTATAAGAGGGGTGAGGTAAAGCCTTATACACTCTGAACATGTAGGGCACCAGGGGGTATGCACAGCAGTGCACTCAGTGGCTTTTAAACCAGGCCAGAGGATGAAGCTTGATCTGTAGTGGTTTTTAAACATATAGAGAATGCTTCCTCTTCCAGCCCTGTTTAAAAACAAAACACTGCAGATTAATTACACCGGTGGAGCAGCAGAATTTATTAGTAATTCTGCATTACGAGAGTAACACAGAATTTCCAAATTCATCCAATTCTGATGGCGGAATTAAAAATTCCACAATAATTGGATATCAGTTTATGTATGACAATGGCAGCAACTATTATAGTAATGTTATTTAAATCTACTTCTTTAGTCACCATCTGTAAAAGAAGTAGTGCAACAATATGTCCATAAACCTTTATGCTGCACCTTAAGTACTCTTCATGGCCTACTTCTGTCACAACAGCAAGTGTGTCATTCCACTAATGTTGCCATAGGTATTGTTGATGTGTGTACAGGTTATTTTCAGTTCTTAATAAATAAACTGCAAGCTGCTCAAGAATTTTGTATGGTTGATCAACAAATAGTTGCTAATGAAACTCAGCCAAACATAGACCTTTTTTGCTGTAAACTACTTTCCGGTACATGAATATTTACATTGCTTCAATTCTGCATGTACCATAATTGAATTTGAAAGATTTGCTTACATAGCAAACCCTGATTTCAAATCAGTGGCATTTAAAAGTTTAGACTTTAATGTCATGCACTTAAACTTTTGTCTTAACTGTAGATCACAGGTAGTGTCCTCACTTCTTTTAACTATGGTCACAAAGTATATCATTTTGAAAGCTCAAGGAAGCTCTATGAATAATAGAAAAATCCTACATTGATTACTAACTTCACTGCCACTCAAATTTCAGTTTCTGACTGGGGTTTTACTTGTTTACGTATTATGCCATTATCTGCCATCATAGTGAAACAACAATTTCAGATCACTATACAATATATTTAAAAAACAACACAGGGTGGAGGGTAAATGATGAAAATAATTTTTCATTTAAACAAAGGCTGACACAAAATTTGCAAAAACTCATATCTACTAATTCAACAGCCTTCATTTTAATTTCAAATACAGACTTTTTCACTAAGGTAGAAAGGTGTTGCAGAGTAGGAGTTACATCATTCAGTAACAATGCCATTATGTGACCTAGAATTGCTGACGTCTTTTGAAGAAATCTACTGATAGTGTTAATTTGGCTATTTAGATAATATTTGCTTTTTATGAATGAGTGGACAAGTAACCAGTTGGACAAGCACAGCATTTATGTTTTTTTCACAATCAATTACATATGTGTTTTTTCACAGTGTTTCATGAGAACTACAACATTATGCTCATCTTTATCTCTGTAGGTGTTAAGTGATGGCAGTCATGTAAAGTTATTGTTACTTCTCTCCTGGAAACACAAAACAATGAAAACAGTAGTCTACCTCCATTTGAAATTTTACCTTTCACCTGACTTTCCGTCCATTTTCTTCTCCACGTAGATATATATAACTTTGAAAAAAGTGGTCAGCATTGGCAATAGCTCTTCAACATTAGAAGTATGTGGATAGTTCTGAAAAAAAACTTTTATTTCTTCTTTTACACTTCCAAACTGCTCCACTATGTCCCTGCTCTGTGTCAACCTCTGCAGGTGGGATAGAAACTGGAGCTGATCTTGCTGAGTCCCCCTTAGCTTGAACAGACGAGGTTTGAAGAGCAACATCCTGAGTCTCCCTTTCCTTTCTTCTTTGAGCTCATCACCACCCTCCAATTTATGGGATGACATCAACCAATAAGTGTGCTAGTTTGTTTTATAGTTTACATAGTGGTGGTTAAATACCATTTTATTTTTCTACCTAATTTGTTACAGCCTTTGTGCAGCTATTTGGTGCTTGTAGTGCATCACAGGTGTGTGAAGGTATTAAACACATCATTTTTTTTTGTATTGAAGAGTAGCTCTGTGTGTAAGTGACAGTTGAAGATATGTGTTATACACACATTTGGCACTGCAGGAATAGTTTCTAGGAGGACAAAGATTTTACATACAAAGGGGACTATTTATGAAAAAGTCCTGCGATGCAGTGTAGCAAGTCACCTTGCTGCGCTGAACTGCGTGACAGATAAAGGGCAGGAATGTGTAAAATATTTAACGCAATGCATCACAATCCTGCCTTTTCATCTGCATTGGATCTTTTTTGGTAGCCTAGCACCAACGCAGGCATCCTTGCACAATGGTACAAAGTGCCTGTGCTGCACGCAGGATTGGTTTTGTGCAGTAAGGTACACCTTCCTGTACAAAAACAATACTAAGAGACATATTCCACTTTCTATGTGTGCTGTAGAATTAAAGATATTTCTCCTCGTTACACCTCTCCTGAGAAGCTGTATCTTTATGGTGCAGTCCCAGGCTTACCAGTTCTGGTAGATGTGGGAATGCATCAAAAACAGTGATTTGTGTTGCCTTACTCCAGATTTATGGAGCCATTCAGGGCCACTCAAAGTATCCTTGTGTGGCTTCCTAAATCTGACTTAAGGTTTGTGCCACTCTTGCACCACATTACGTGCTGCAAGAGTGATGCATACCAGCCCTAACATAGGCCTCTAAGTATTGTAGGAAGCCTTGAGTTATTAGACAGAATTGTTTCAGCATGACAGTTTCTACTTCATATAGAAGATTGTACCCACCAGGTATTAAGCTATGTACATGTGGTTGTTTTGCTTCAGAAGATGGGCCCTCTGTAAAGATTTACACACAAGCTGCAGAAAGTATAATCTTTAACACCTGTATATTTGTGGAGAATGGTGTATTTTTGCCAAGTGTTGCATACAGTGTACACTATTCTTAGTAGATATGTTTGAATACTCTGTAGTGTATTTCTCATGAGAGTATCACTGTCTGCATACAGTCTGTTACAGGGCATATTCTCTCCATATAGTGAATTATGTTTACAGTACCCACTACTCTACTTATATCAACTTCATTTCTTATTGTAGGTTTGGTGACTGTCAGGGGTTTGATACAGACAAAAAGTGTCCCTTGTAGGGCATTCCTTTTGGAACAGATGTTCAGTATTTTTTCAGGAATTTGGCGTTCTCTGAACAGGTGTATACAGACTGAGCACTGTATGTAATGTGGGTTTCCCTTATATCTGTGATTGACTGTTAAAGTAGACTATGCTACCCATGAAGTGTATGGTACATGGTCAAGGTGGCACACAACCCATGCTTTCAAAACCTAAGTGTTGTTTCTGTGATGGCATTAATGATGCCTCATATTCTTCTGAGCTATTTTGCACTTACATTTAAAGCTCTAATGATATACCTGTTTATAGAGCAATGTGTACAAAAGAAGCTTGGATGACGTCATCTGTAATGTCATGGAACATGTCATGAGTGATATCATACATGAGGTCTTAAGCAGCGCATGCCTGGGGTGCAAGTTATAGTTAGTGCTGCTAACTATAACTGCTGAATTTAAAAAAAATTTGTTCAAAATGTTAACATTGTCACTGAGAAATTCACCTAATTATAATGTTACATTAACCTTTTTGTCAGTGAATTGCTAAGGTTTTTTTTTTAATGAAAACAGATATTTTTATTACACCTGACTATAATGTTACTTTAAACTTTTGTCTTTTTATGTGACTTTCTACGTTTTGTTTTAAAGTAAAATAATTGTTTTTGTGAGTGTATGCATGGTAGAAGGATTTTAATTAATATATTGTGTTAGGGTGTGTATATGGATAGGTCTCTCTTGTCAGACCTCTCTCTCACATGACGAGTGTGCATAGTAGTGTGTGTGCAGGGAAACTAGCCTCTCCACTAAGACCTCTATCTCAGATGACAAGTGTGTTTAGTGGTGAGTAGAAACAGACTTCCCTTTCCTCTCAGACCCCTCTCTGAGATGATGGATGTGTGTAGTAGGATGTGGGAGCAGATACAGGCTTCTCTCTTGAGACATCTCTATCAGACAATAGATGTGAGTAGTACTGAGTGTAGCGGGACTGCCCTTTTCTTTCAGACCTCTGTCTGAGATGACTGGCTAGCATTATTAGAGTGTTTACATGGACTGGTCTCTTCTGTCAGACTTGTCACTCAGATGACAAGTGTGCAAAGTAGGGTGTGTGGAGAGGGACTGTTCTCTCCACTGAGACTTTTGTCTCAGATGACAGGTATGTGTAATAGGGTGTGTGAAGGGACTGGCCTCTCTTTTCACACCTCTCTGACAGACATGCCTAGTTGTAAGTGTGGTGGGCCTGGTCACTCCTCTCAGATCTCTCTCTCAGATGATCGGTGTGTGTAGTAATTTGAGGGCGTGACAGGCCTCTCCTATGAAACATCTCTATCAGACAATGGTTGTGCTTCATTTAGTGTGAGGATGGACTGACCTCTCTTTTCAAACCTCTCTCTGAAATAATGGGTGTGCATAGTAACTAGAGGTGGGCAGAACTCATGGAGTTTTCCTTTGCAGAAATCCATGGAGTTACATAAAAACTCTGTGAGATTTCATGGGGTTCTACCCATCCTTCTTCACCACAAAGAAGCCAGCAGTGATCACTGGCATGAAGATGACCCGGCACATCCGCCCTGAGTATCACCCCATGTCCCCAGAGCTGCATGCCTTAACCTTCCCTCCATAGTTCCTGCCCTGCAGTGACCTACCCCCTGAAGCCCCAGCCCCGTTGATTGCGCTTTGCACTGCTACCAAGACTCATGCAACAGGATACCTGGCACTGCAGTGTCAGGCAGTATCCTGCTCCCTAGACCAGTCAGTGCAGTGCCCTGCCTGCTCCTCTGACGTGTGTGTTCTCCGCCTTGCGCCTCACTATTGTACCCTACTGCCACAGACCTTCAGTGCCATGCACTTCTCCTCAAACCTGCCGTGCTGTTGCCTTGCTCTCAGACCCACCAGTGCAGTGTCCTCCTCCCCGGAGCAATCGGTTCTTTCATGCAAGCTTTGTACTGCTCCCCACTAAGTGCATTCTAATGCAGCTTAAGTGTACAGCTCTGTACTGTGTGCAGAAAATGCCATTTTTAAAGCCACATTTGGCACTGAATTCCCCTTTTGTAGCACCCTACCTTCAGGTGAAAGTCTTCTTTGCAGTAGATCTCTTTGTTGCCTGTGCTGCGCTCCACTGCAGTGATCGTCTATCCTGCTTTACCATGAATGCCCCTTTCTCTTGCCACACTTTACAGTGAATGCCCCCTTCCTTCTGCGCCATACAGTTTATGCCCATCTCCCATTCTGCTTTATACTGAACGCCTGTGGCTCATTCCTGGCTTTAGACTGTGGTCTTTCACCTAACTTGTTTTGCTTTAAGTGCCTCCTCTACTGCTTTGCTTTGAGGTAAATAACACTCCTCTGCAATAAAGCCCATTCCCCCACCCTGGTAAACAACCAAAACCCTAATGAATGAGTCATGGAGAACAGACAACTGTTTCAGACATATTTTAATTTGTAAGTTTCCAGTATAGGAATGCTGAATCTGTAATAAAAGCATATTCTGAGGTGACTCAAGAATGTTTACAAACATAAGCAACACTTTTACTTATGATTAGACATAAAAACTATTTAAGATTAAATTATTTTAACAATTCCAATGTTGTATTCGACACCCTGGAAAATATTGTAGCTCTCAGTTCGTCTTAGAATATTTGACTTTTTCAAGCTCCAGTTGAGTTGTTGCTCGGTTTACTAGAAAAATGTGCACTGAAAATTTGCTACATAATAAAACCTGACCAACACATGTCGCTGTGCTTTTAGCAAACTGCCACATTTCTGTCATCTTGTCTATTCTAGTGACAAGAAATGCAGCCTCAAAGCAAGAAGCCTGCTGATTGGCCCAGAGAAGGCCTGTGGTGTGATGGCTCAATTACTGGTGGCAAAAACCAGGGTATACAGTGTGACTCCATGGAGTGCTTGATGCGGCTGGGTTAAGCTGAACTCTGTCTAGGTTTCACAGGAAGACACTTCCCCTCATTAACCCCTAGGAATCCTTGTAAGAAGCAGCAATGAATCTAGGGTTCTCGCATGCATGCGTGTTTCTTGTCACCACTGCATTTACAAAGGATCCAGAATAGTCTCTAAAAAAGTTATTGTGATGTAAAAGTGCACTGAGCTGTAGTCTATAGTAGTGCTGATTAATTCCACCGGCGGAGTGGTGGAATTTATTAGTAATTTCAGGTTACAAGAGTAACAAAGTATTACTAAATTCCTCCAGTTCTGCAGGCTGAATTAAAAATTCCTCCCACCTCTAGTAGTAACATGTGGAGAGGAACTGACCTCTTTTGTCATACCTCTCTCTCAGATGAGGGGTGTGTGTTGTAGGGCGTGTGGATGGACTGTCCTCTCCATTCAGACCTCTCTCTCATGAAACAGGAGTGCGTGGTACAAGAGTGTGGGGATGGACTGCCCGCTCCTGTCAGACTTCTCTCTCAGATAACAGGCATGCATGGTTGGGTGTGTGGATGAACTGACTTCTCTTGCCAGACTTCTCTCTCAAATAGTGGTGTGCGTAGTATTGTGTGGGGAAGGAACAGCATTCTCCTGTCAGACCTCTCTCTCAAATCATGGGTGTGTGTTGTAAGGTGTGCGGATGGTGTGTGGTGAGGATCTTTAGGACCCAGGTTGGTCAACGCTGTTTTCGCTTCATTTTACTGTTCATTTTTTAGTTGTTGCTTTTAGCGATGATTTTTATATGTTTAAATCAGCTATCTTTTATTCTAATTTATTCTGGGAAAGTGAGGAACAAGCTGTTTCTTTAATTGACCTTTGCACAACATATAATCAGTACTTTCTGTCCTAGGCTAGAAGAACTCTACGCAATATGCTTGTTTGTGTTGCCTGTTCAGAAGACAGCTTCTATCACCACGACATAGCATTATATCGGAACTGTACTTCCAATACAGTATGGTTTATAATATAAACAGTGCACTGACCTAGAGGGGGCAGAGGGCATTCAAAGATGATTATCCTGGGACGCACACTGTGAGACATGTAGTTCGTCTGTCACGGATCTAGCAGCCTCTCAAGAGGATTACCATCTACACCAAAGGCAGATTACTGACATTATATCCAAGTATGGATCTGGGGCTAACCTCTAAAATCGGGTCGGGCAATATGCTGTCAGACTAGACACATAGGTGGTCATTACAACCCTGGCGGTTGGTGTTAAAGCGGCGGTAAAAGCGCCAACAGGCCGGCGGTAAAAAAAATAGAATTATGACCGTGGCGGAAACCGCCAACACATACAGCCACTTTAACACTCCGACCGCCACGGCGGTACAAACAAACAGCGCGGCGGTAACCGCCAACAGACAGGAGGAGGACAATGTACTGCCCACAGAATTACAACCCACCAATCCGCCACTGGGGCGTATTCACAGCAAACAAAAACACAGCGGAAACAGGACTTCGAAGGGAAAACACTCACCTCTACACACCCCACGAGGAACCAGGATGCCATGGAACCGGAGCTCCAAATTCTGCCAGCCTTTATCTTCCTGCTCCTCTACCAGGAGCACGAACGCCGGCGGCAAAGACAACGGTGAGTACTGCACCTACGACACGGGGGGATGGAAAAAACAGTGACACACACATGCAATATGCAACACCCCCACCTTCACCCACTACAACACACACACAAGTACATGTTGATACATCACAGTTACACCCCCCAACCCCCCTGGAAGAATGCAAGGACAAAAGGAGATGAGTCGAATAATTGGATATATTCAAAGAAATGAATCGAAAATATATACAAATATATACTTTTATACAATATACAATTATGTACACCAAAAACACAAGTCCAAGGGATTCCACCATCATAGTCCGTGGATCACTGGGCCCAAAAGGCATGGGTGAGGCCCACACTCAAATCAAATCAAATCAAATCAAATCAAATCAATCTTTATTCGGATTTTACTCCACAAAAGATAAAAACAATCCCTTTAGAATAATAGTAAAATATACAATAGAATAAAATACAAAAAAAAAAAAAAAAAAAAAACATTACTAATAGATAAATAGATAAATAAAAACCCTTACTACTACAGGTTGTGGAATTTTTCATTCTCATACCGAAGATTTTCTAAATATGACAGCTTTTTTCTTAATTCAATGGCATTTAGGATAAATGTTATCACTGCATCACATTTCTCATTAGTATCCAAATTACATAAGTAGTTAAAAGCCTCTCTACAATAAAATAATTTATTAGAAATAAATAAAGGTTTTAAAAATGTCTTCCTAGCATCGTGATAAAATTTACAAGATATAATAAAGTGCATTGTGGATTGTGCAAACTGTCCCACACAGGGGCACTTAGGTAGACTTTTACTCCAAATCCTCATCTTTGGGAAAGCTACCAAAAAGTGTAGCGTTCTAAAGCGCATTCGAGTCAGATAAAATCTATCCTGAATGTTTGCTACGTTCATCAAATAATTTGGCATTAGCTCATTATTTTCAGTCATATAAAGTGCTACTGTTGTCTTCCTACGTTCCCTATTTTCTCTTTCACAGACCCTCCATGCTGTAAGTTAATCTTTCAATTATTTCTTACTAAATTGGAGGGTAATACCTGGGTTATCCAAATTTGGAACTAGATTTATGCCTTTCAACAAATCTTTTAAGTGCATGAACCATGGAATTCTATCCCAGTATTCTAGTGTAAGGCAATCTTTAATAATCTTTTGAGTAAAAAGCGCCCCTTCTTTAGACCAAATACCATGCCAGGACAACAACGCGTTGGTGTATATTAGATCTTCCACGTAAGGGCAACCCAACTCCTTATGTACCATAAATGTGGAAGTAGTATTTGGCACCGCCAATATTCTGCAAAAAAATGTATTCTCTAGCACTTGTAATGAGCGGATCTCGGGCATCGAACCCCAAAGGGCAGAACCATACGTAATGCTGTTAATTGATTTACTTTTGTAGATTTGCAGCATTTCCCTAAGGGGTTTATTGCCGATTTGTTTTGAAAATCTAAAAACAGCCTCAGTTGTCATAACATACTTCATCTTAATGATTTCTAGATGTTGTTTCCAATGTCCCATATTAGAGAATTGTATACCCAGGTATGTAAATCCATTCACCTCCTCACATTTTTGACCTTTGATAAAAAAAGCTTTCTTCCTGACTTTTCCCTGCCCGCAGGTCATTACAACAGTTTTGCTCAGATTCAACAACATATCTCTTTCCTCCATAAATTCCACAAACCCTCAATTAGCCTCTGCAGCCCATTTGCAGTTCGTGACAGCAGTACAGCATCATCTGCATATAAAAGAACTGGGATAGAGCATTCTCCTATTTTAGGGGTATCGATATTCATATTTTTTAAATGGGCATCTACTCCATTTATGTAAAGGGAGAATAGAAGAGGTGCCAAGACACAGCCTTGACGTATTCCTCTCCCTATCCTAAAACCTGGGGTACACTCACCATTTCTTCCATATCTCACCCATGCTGTTAAATGATTATATAATTGTGCCCAAAAACTTATTATATCTAGGGGTGCACCCATGTCTGTCAAAACTTTCCACAGCTTAACACAGTTCACCAAATTAAAAGCACTGTTAAGATCAGCGAAGCAGAGGAACATATGACCCTTCCTCGCTATTGTATATTTACTTATTATTAGGTTAAGATTTATGCATTGTTCCAGAGTACCAACCCCAGCCCTGAATCCCAATTGGGCCTCTGTGAGTATATGGTTTTTGGTTGCCCATAATTCTAATCTTTCTAGGAGTACTCTTCCCAACAATTTGATGGAGGTATCTAAAAGTGAGATTGGCCGATAGCATTTGGGGTCACCTCTATCTCCCTTTTTGAAAATGGGGACAATTATGCTTCCAGTCCAAGATGTTAATATATATCCCTTTGTCACACTGAAGAAGACTTGGGTCAAAATAGGGCACCATAAATCGATGTATGTCAAGTAAGCATCTACTGGCACCCCATCAGGGCCTGGTGCCTTCCCTTTCAAACATCTTCCCATAGCAGATTTCACTTCCCCTATACTAACTGGTTGCAAAAAAGGTGGCTTTATCTCGATTACCCCCCTATTCGATATGTGGGTAATCAGATTATCTGGGTTAAAAGTTAAGCCAAAATGTGAAAGCCATTCTGATGACGGAACATGTACTTTTATTTGGGGTACATCATTATTTTTTAGGAATGGTTGATTAATTGTTTTCCAAAATAAAGTACTATCTGTTAATGTTGTTGCTTGCTCAAGATCAGCCCATGCCCTAGCTCTCAATTGTGCCTTCCTTGTCATTAGTGCAAGTTTGTAATTAGAACGTTTAATAATTACCTCTTCCCTGTTTCTTGGTCGAGCCTGCAGGGCTTGTTTTAATTCCTGACTTGCTAGTGAACAGTTGTGATCAAACCACCCCACTTTTCCGCTCTTTTTACTCCCCAATGTTCTCACTAGGTATCCTGCAATGGCATTTCTAAGCTGGATGAAGGATCCTAGGATCTCATTTGGGCTTTGGTTATGTTCTGTACATGTGAGAATGTCTTGATGATGTCGCGTTACAACTTTTTTCATCACATCTGTTTCATTTACCCCAGTCCATTTAATTACAATGCCATTTTCCCTTCTTATTCCTATATTCCTTGCCAATCGTTCACCTATATTAAAAGGTTTAACCAATCTCAAAGTTAACAACAAGGGATAATGATCACTATAGATGGTTGGCTCAATCTTCAGGGATTCGACCATATCCATATTGCTCTTTGACATTAATATATGGTCAATTAATGAGAAATGTCCTCTTCCTATAGATGATGTAAGTTTCATTCCTTTAAGCCCCTCTTGTTCCATCAAGTCTAGATCATATCTAAATAATATCTCATTCAGTACAATTCCATAGTTGTTATTTAAAAAGTGCAATTGTGCACTCCCCCCATCGTCGACAATTCCACATGTCTTTCCTATAGTATTCTGGCATGTCCCAATATTAAAGTCTCCAACCCATATTATTATATAGCTTGAAGTTATATAATTTACGAAAGTTTGCAAATCTTCCTGAAGAGTCGATGCCACTACTCTATTGGTGCCATCAAATTTATTATTGTAGTAGTTTATTAAAAACAATCCCTAAAATCCCATCTATCTGAAGAAATAAAAACTGATAATAAGGAGAATCAAGGGAAGATTTCACCAGAGTATAAGGAACCAGTGTTGAGAGCAATATTGCTAATCCTCCCTTTGCCCTTCCGCTAGGTGAGGCAGTAGCTGGGGTGGAAAATATGGCATATCCTTCAATAAAAAAGGATCCCGTGTGCCACGTCTCTTGTAGGCAGATTATGGGGGTCATTCTGACCCTGACGGGCGGCGGAGGCCGCCCGCCAGAGTTCCCCCCTCCGAAATACCGCTCCGCGGTCGAAAGACCGCGGAGGGTATTCTAAGTTTTTCCCTGGGCTGGCGGGCGGTCGCCAAAAGACCGCCCGCCAGCCCAGGGAAAAACTCCCTTCCCACGAGGATGCCGGCTCGTAATCGAGCCGGCGGAGTGGGAAGGTGCGACGGGTGCTGTTGCACCCGTCGCGTATTTCACTGTCTGCCAAGCAGACAGTGAAATACTTGTAGGGGCCCTCTTACGGGGGCCCCTGCAGTGCCCATGCCAGTGGCATGGGCACTGCAGGGGCCCCCAGGGGCCCCGCGACCCCCCCACCGCCATCCGGTTCCCGGCGGGCGGACCGCCGGGAACTGGATGGCGGTAGGGGGGGTCGGAATCCCCTCGGCGGCGCAGCTAGCTGCGCCGCCTTGGAGGATTCCAAAGGGCGGCGGTACACTGGCGGGAGACCGCCAGTGTTGCCGGTCCGATCGCGGCTTTACCGCCGCGGTCGGAATGCCCTTGGGAGCACCGCCGGCCTGTCGGCGGTGATCCCGCGGTCCTCCAACCCGGCGGTCATTGACCGCCAGGGTTGGAATGACCCCCTATATGTGATTAACTTATTGTGGTCTGCCATTCCTTCTCATCCATTTTCGTTTTTACTCCAGCTATATTCCATGACATGAGTATAATTAAGTCTCCTGCTAGGGGTCTCCTGTCTATCTCAGTGTCACCATTGCAACCTGGAGATTTTAGAGAGGGGGCTACAATAGTAGGTTGTATTTTATCAGGTAACAGGATCTCTTTCCTACTCATGTCCTCCTGTTGTCAATCCAAATCCTCCATGTTACTCAGGGGAGCAAATCGATTGGAGCACTCTAGTTTGTTATACCTCACCAGTTTACTGGATGTTTTCCCTGTATCCCCCGTGTCTCTTGTGCCTCAGGTATTCATCATTCTATAAAAATATCCTAGAGGAACAGCCATAATCTCTTTCCTCAGATTTTTGCGAGTCCCATATCTTATATCCAAGTCCGCCAGTAATTGGCCCACAAAATGAGGGTTACGAAAATTAACCACAATGCAGTCTCACTCTTCTTTCTCCAAATATCCCACCCAATCAACTCTTCTTGCATATAATATTTCACGAAATATTATATCTGGTGTACATATATACTCTGCCATCCAGTGTACTACCTTGTTACGTAAATCCGCCCAGGTTAAATGATATTTTGTCCTAATTTGGGAACATTTTTTAGAATGATTGTATATGGTATAGCATCTGGCGGTAGTTGTAATACCTCTTTCACAGGTCTATTTCTAATCAAGGACTGGCATCTATGATTCCTATCCAATTGCTCCGTATGATTGGTCGTGGGTTCCTTAGGCAGTGGAATCTCTTTCTGTATGAGGGGCCGATTTTCTATACTTCTTTCATTGGAATCTTCTTTCCCTCTCATTGCACTATTCCTTATATCTTCATTTGGTATAGTGTCACAACCATGGGACAAATGTTTTGCTTTAGTCATTGAATTAACACTTGCTTCTATCTTAGTTATATGTTCTTTTATCTCCTTGAATTCTAATAATACTTTTGACTCTATCTGGTCTAGCTTGCCATGCAGTTTCTTGAAAAGAGTTTCCATACGTTTTTGTAAGGGGCCATCGGTGTCTGGTGATAGTGTTACTGCATGACCCCCATGCATTTCAGTTATTAATTTCCTACCCTTAGAAAACTGTGAGGTTGGTTGTAAAAATTTAGTATTAGTAGTCTGCCTACTTCTTTTTTTCTTTGGTGGTGAGGAAATTTGGTCATCTGTACTGTTCAAGGAATCAATTTCTTCTATTATATCTGTAGGTAAAAGGGAGCCTAAGGAAAGTCTAGGATCCGTCCCAGTACCTTTTCCCTTTGGGGATTTCAGTTCAGTAATTAAGCCTACAGCCTCAGTGCTCACTTCAATAATGGCCTCACGTATGACCTTTTTTGTTGCCACTAAGCGTGCTTCAGCATTGATAATTTCTTCATTAATTTTCCCCATTGCATCTGTGAGGTAATTTGTGATCGTATTAGCACTTCCCTGTTTTTTTTTATTAATACCATTCCCTATTTGATTTTGCTTTCTTTTCCCCATTATGTATATTATGTATATGGGGTTACTATGTTAAACACTTTTATCTAGTCGCAACAAAATATATGCAAGTCACTAAGCCAAATAACAACAAATAACAGCAAAATGAGTCCAGCCCAGCCCAGCCTCCTCCGGGCTCTGGCGGGCACGACACGGGAGTGCAGAGAAAGGAGTTGTTAAAGGGCCTCTGCCCCTGTCTATAGAGCCAGCACTAGCAGCAGCTCAAAGTCTTTAAACGTCTCCTCTTGGCCCTATAGCCCATTCGATGATGTAGTCCATATGTGAATCGAAATGAAAGAGCACACACCCCTACCATATATAGTTGCCCAAGAAGAGAAACCAGTAATATCCAAATGAAAATATCAAGGGGGTGGCCCAGCCCAGCCTCTGTCAGACACTGACGGGCGCAGGACGGGCCCGCCCTTGGCCCGGGCGCGGCCCGTGCGCGTCCCGCGAGGCGGGAGCGCAAGAGTTCGATTTAAAGGGCTCCTGCCCTTTCAGGTGCAGCCGCCGCCTCCTCCCTTGACAAAACGCGCTTCCCGCAGGGCGGGAGTGCGAGAGTTCGATATAAAAGGGCTCTTGCCCTTTCAGGTGCAGCTGCCGCCTCCTCCTTTGACAAAACGCGCTTCCCGCAGGGCGGGAGCGTGAGAGTTCGATTTAAAGGGCTCCTGCCCTTTCAGGTGCAGCCGCCGCCTCTTCCTCTGACAAAACGTGCTTCCCGCAGGGCAGGAGCGCTGGAGTTCGATTTAAAGGGCTCCTGCCCTTTCAGGTGCAGCCGCCGCCTCCTCCCTTGACAAAACGCGCTTCCCGCAGGGCGGGAGCGCGAGAGTTCGATTTAAAGGGCTCCTGCCCTTTCAGGTGCAGCCGCCGCCTCCTCCCTTGACAAAATGCGCTTCCCGCAGGGCGGGAGCGCGAGAGTTCGATTGAAAGGGCTCCTGCCCTTTCAGGTGCAGCCGCCGCCTCTTCCTTTGACAAACCGCGCTTCCCGCAGGGCACCCTTGACAAAACGCACTTCTCGCAGGGCGGGAGCACGAAAGTTCGATTTAAAAGGGATCCTGCCCTTTCAGGTGCAGCCTCCGCCTCCTCCCTTGACAAAATGCGCTTTCTCAATACCCGATCAAAATGGAGGGAACACTGCAGGGGCATCAGATAGAAATAAAACAGGCACCTTAGGGGGAAGGGAAGGGGGGCACCTTAGCCGGTTGAGTGCACGATGCCAGATCCACAAGGGGGCTCCATGCCCATTGATGTATCTTGGGGAGTGCAAAGCCACAGTCTCACAAGTCTCTACAGTGGGTGGTTTGCCCACTGTTCAATCCTGGGGAGTGCAAAGCCACAGTCTCTCAAGTCTCTACAGTGGGTGGTTTGCCCACAGTTCAATCCTGGGGAGTGCAAAGCTACAGTCTCTCAAGTCTCTAAAGTGGGTGGTTTGCCCACTGTTCAATCCTGGGGAGTGCAAAGCCACAGACTCTCAAGTGGAGAACAGTCACCACTGGTTCTGGAGGGGGCCTTGCCCCCAGAGTGCTTCATCCTGCCAAGGACAGAGGTAGTGGATGTATCTCTCCACTGGTTCTGGAGGGGGCCTTGTGCCCAGAGTGCTTCATCCTGCCAAGGACAGAGGTAGTGGATGCCTTTCTCCACTGGTTCTGGAGGGGGCCTTGTGCCCAGACTGCTTCATCCTGCCAAAGACAGAGGTAGTGGATGTATCTCTCCACTGGTTCTGGAGGGGGTCTTGTGCCCAGAGTGCTTCATCCTGCCCGTGGCGGACTCAGTAGCGTCGGAATAATTTGCGATGACTGGCCTGCGGGGCTGCTGGCGGCGGTGTCCTGGGCAGCGGTGCTTGTGGCGGTGTCCTTGGCAGTGCTTCTTGTAGCGCCGGTGTCCTGGGCATCGGTTCAGCTGCTGGCGGTCTTGTTCTACCCTGCGGGGCTGCTGGCGGCGGTGTCCTGGGCAGTGGTTCAGCTGCTGGCGGTCTTGTTCTGCCCTGCGGGGCTGCTGGCGGCGGTGTCCTGGGCAGCGGTTCAGCTGCTGGCGGTCCTGTCTGTGGCAGCGGGGCTGCTGCTGGCGGTCGCTTCCTGGGCAGCGGGGCTGCTGCTGGTGGTCACTTCCTGGGCAGTGTGGCTGCTGGCGGTCCTGTCTGTGGCAGCGGAGCTGCTGCTGGCGGTCGCTTCCTGGGCAGCAGGGCTGCTGGCGGTCCTGTCTGTGGCAGCAGGACTGCTGCTGGCGGTCGCTTCCTGGGCAGTGTGGCTGCTGGCGGTCCTGTCTATGGCATCAGGGCTACTGCTGGCGGTCGCTTCCTGGGCAGCGGGACTGCTGGCGGTCCTGTCTGTGGCAGCGGGGCTGCTGCTGGCTGTCGCTTCCTGGGCAGCGGGGCTGCTGCCGGTCACTTCCTGGGCAGTGGGGCTGCTGGCGGTCCTGTCTGTGGCAGCGGGGCTGCTGCTGGCGGTCGCTTCCTGGGCAGCGGGGCTGCTGGTGGTCTTGTCCACCTTGCTGATCTTCCCAGACTTGCCGGTTTTACTGTGCCCCTTTCCCCCCTTGGATGGTGTCGCAGCTGTCTCCACACTCCCAACTGTCCCCCTGGGAGCGGCTTTGGTGGCTGGTTTCTTTCCCCTCTCCCGCCGGGCACTGTCCAACTTTTTATGCTTGACAGGTGGGGGACTGTCCGTGCTCTGGCTCCTTGCCACACTGCCTGCCCTGCTGCCTGGTGCACTCCATAATCCGGTGACTACTGGCACCACGGGTCCAGCCGATGTTGTGGCTGAGGTGCTAGGTTGGGACCTGGAGAGTCGGGCCCCAGGAGACTGACGGGGTGGGGGAGGTGAGGGAAAGAGGTCAAGGCTGGACAGGAAAAGTTTCTTAGGAACACTGGGACGGGTAGCTGGAGGGGGTTTGGGAGTGGAGGAAGAGGTAGTGGTTGTAGGCGGTGTACGTTTTGTGACTTTGGGTGAAGGTGCATGGGCTGTAGGCTGTCGTGAGGTGGATGGCTGTTGGGTGGGTGTGTGGCTGCATTTGTGTACCTTGGGAGGTGGCCTCACAGACACACTGGGAGAGGACACAGGGGATGTGTGAATGGTAGTGGGGGAGGTGACTGCATGTGAGCAGGGTGTGGTGGTGGGTGTGCTGGTAATGGACGTACTGGCTGAGGATGTAGTGCATGCAGGTGTGAGTGGAGTCGAGCCAGGGAGGGAGGAGGGAGACGAGGAGGAGGGGGACACAGTGGAGGCAGTGGATGTTGGTGTGTCTGTATGTGTATGATGCTTGCGTGAGTGCCTGTGGGATGTGTGGTGCTTATGTTTGCCAGAGCTTCCCTTGTGTGTTGAGGTGTGTGCATGCTGGTCTGATGGTGTGCTTGGAATAGGCTGAGGTACAGAGGTGTGGGTCTGGGTGTAGGAAGTTGGAGGGGGGAGGCTAGAGACAGGGACAATGGCTGCCACCAGTGCTGAGGCCAGAGTCCAAAAAGCTCGCTGAAGGGCTGCCTGACCAGAGTGAATGCCCTCCAGGAATGCATTGGTTTGTTGCAACTGCCTCTCTACACCCTGGATGCCATTCAAAATGGTAGACTGCCCAACGGTGAGGGACCTGAGGAGGTCAATGGCCTCCTCACTGAGGGCAGCAGGGGTGACAGGGGCAGGGCCTGAGGTGCCTGGGGCAAAGGAAATGCCCACCTCCTGGGTGAGCAGAAACGGGGCAAATGCTGAGGGGCTGCTGGGAGAGCGGTGCTGGTAGGGGGGGTGGTGGCTGTACCTGTAGACGCGGGGGCACAGATGGGGCTGCCACCGCAAGGGAGCTCCTATCAGAGGAGAAGTCCGTCTCGCTGTTGTCAGCTCCTGTACCCACCGTGGAGCTCCCCTCGCCATCCGTCCCACTGGTGAATTCGGAGTCCGTAGTGTCGCCCTCCAGGGCCATGTGGGATGCAGCTCCCTCCTGCTCCGGTGCCACTGCTCCTCCGCCTGATGATGCTAATGCACACAAGGGCAGGGAGACCACAAAAAGGGGGGGAAGAAAGAAGAAAGACATGTTCAGTGTATGCAATACCGCTACTGTTGGTGGACACGACAGACACAGAAGCCCCCTGCACTACACTGCGCACTTGGGGTCCACTATTCAATCCCTGGGACATGGCTTACAAGGCTATGGCCGATTGCTGCACACATGGATGTCACAGGAGCCTGACTAGGTGTAGTTGGCACGGTACACAGGTGGGGTGCCACAGGGCCTGCCTGAAGAAGGGAACTTAACTAGCAAACCCGCCCTGGCCTAGGGGTACCCACAGCCCACCTCCCCCACCCAGACACCTAAAATGCGCGCTGAATCAGCAGAATGAGAGTGTACTCACCCCCTTGTTGCTGCTGTGATGCCCTCAAGTGCCCATCCAAGTCCGGATATGCCACCGCCAGGATCCTGAACATCAGGGGGGTCATGGTGCGACGGGCACCCCTCCCACTTTGGGAGGCCATCCCCAGCTGGGCCTCCGCCGTCTTCTTGCTCCAGCGGCGAATGTCCTCCCATCTTTTCCGGCAGTGGGTGCTCCATCTGTGGAAGACACGCAGGGTCCGATCTTCCTTGGCGATGCCACGCTAAGTGTCCTTCTTCTGGTGGGCGCTGACCTACAGGAATTGTACAGGGGAAAAGAGAAGTAATTACCAACTGCACCGTCACAGTCATTGGCCCGCATCCCTACCCTTGCCATGACGCACATGCACTCACCGTCGTTTCATGCATGCCTCATTCTCACCCCCCCTATCTTTCATCCACCCCACTCCACACAGGCATTGCCCATACAGCATGCTCACAGTGTACATACCTGTTTGTCTGAAGGACCATAGAGTAGCGTGTACTGGAGGAGGACCCCATCCACAAGTTTCTCCAACTCCTCCGTGCTGAAGGCAGGGGCCCTTTCCCCAGACACACGAGCCATTGTCTCTTCCAGACTGAGGTCACAGCAGCACTTACAGTGTAGGTCCTCTCCTCTCGAAGATCAGGTATTGAGTGATTGAACAGATAGAAAATGGCAGTCACGTCCGCGGCGGTGCATGCTCTCACTGCCGGCGTACATCGTCATTGGCTCCTGGGACCCATAGGGCCCAATGTTAACCAATGCAGAATTGCGCTGCGGTCTTCAAGCGCCTACCGCGACGGTGTACAACGCCAGCGTAGTTACCTCATATCCCCCTGTCCCACTTTACAGGTCAGGCAACTGCCATTTCAAGGGCCCACATGGCATTATTTTAGACTGCGTCACACATACCTAGGCCTTGCCTAACCACTCATACAGGCAAATATCGATTTATTAATATTTTCAGAGTAAGCTGTGTTTACGTACCTCAGAGTTCGTTGACTCTCTGCTCGCTGTTCTCCTCCATAGGCACCGTCCGCTGGGGCATGTGAGGAGATGGCGGCATCCTCCGGTGTACAGACCGCTGGTGGACCTATCGACAATGGAGGAAAGACATGTGATCATCACCTACAGGCTTGATCGTGCCACAATCCAGGAACTGTGTGCCCAGTTGGAGCCAGACCAGATGTCAGCTTTCCGCCATCCCACAGGAATCCGCCCTCAAGTGCAGGTGCTGTCAGTACTCCATTTCTTAGCAAGTGGGTAATTTCAAACAACAGTGGCCATAGCATCAGGGATGTCCCCGCCTATGTTTTACAACGTGTTGTCCAGAGTGTTGTCTGCCCTGCTGAAAAACATACGGGCTACATCGTTTTCCCTCAGGTGGAGGATTTGCCTACTGTGAAAGGTGACTTCTATGCCCTGGGACATATCCCCAACATCATAGGTGCCATTGATGGGACACATGTGGCTTTGGTCCCCCCCGCAGGAGTGAACAGGTGTATAGAAACCAGAAGAGTTACCATTCGATGAATGTGCAGATGGTGTGTTTGGCAGACCAGTACATCTCCCATGTTAATGCCAAATTCCCTGGCTCAGTGCATGATGCTTACATCCTGTGGAATAGCAGCATCCCTTATGTGATGTGGCAACTCCAGAGGCACCGGGTATGGCTATTAGGTGAGGACATGGACCCAAATCAGTGGGAATAGTTGTCTGGGTCTGTGGATGTCCCTATAAGTCAGTGTGTGTCTAACAGTTGTCCCTCAACATTTGCATGTGACTCTGGTTACCCCAACCTGTCATGGCTACTGACCCCAATGAGGAATCCCAGGACAAGGGCAGAGGAACGCCTCAATGAGGCCCATGGGCGAACTAGGAGGATTATAGAGCGAACCTTCGGCCTCCTGAACCCCAGGTTCCGGTGCCTCCATATGACAGGTGGTTCCCTATTCTACTCACCAAAGAAGGTGTGCCAGATAATCGTGGCCTGCTGTATGCTTCACAACTTGGCTTTGCGACGGCAGGTGCCTTTTCTGCAGGAGGATGGTCCAGATAGAGGTGTTGTGGCAGCTGTGGAGCCTGTGTACAATGAAGACGAGGAAGCAGAAGAAGAGGACATTGACAGCAGGAACACGATGATCCTGCAATACTTCCAGTGAGACACAGGTAAGAAGACAACACTGCCTGCTACATCTGATTTTCATCCACTACCTCTCTACTGTCTGTCATTTTCACCCAGTGTATGGTCACTGAGTTGTCACTTTCCCTTACGATTTCACAGATTTGGGTCCCACAGTGTGACATCTGCTTTGTTTCCTCATGGACTAGAGCTGTGTGCCATAGGTATGTTGACATTACATTTGAAAGATCATTTTGCCTCTGTTATTGCTAATACACAATTTCGAAATCACAGACAGACTCCTGATTGTTTTGTGCTTTAAGGGTGTTTATTTAAGTGCTCAATATTGGAGGGGGTTGTAAAATGGTGAGGGGTGATGGTGGAGGAATGTCCATGGCAGAGTCCAGTCTATTAGTCTCACAGGTGCATTGTGCAAAGGGGCATAGGAAGTGGAGCTGGGGCAGTTTAAGTATGAACAGGGTGACAAGGTGGGACAAATGGATGACAATCAGGGTGGTCTCATTTCTTTGTGGGTGTCTTGACATCCTTCTCTGTCTTTGTCCTGGATCTCAGGGACCTTTTGCGGGGTGGTTCTCCCTCTGCAGGGGGTGGGGTGCTGGTGTGGTGGTCCTGTGGCAGTGCCTCCTGTCCAGTAGCTCTGGCGGAGGTGATGGGCAGTTCATCGTCCAAGCTAGTGTCAGGGAACCCTTCTTGTGCCACAGTGTTCCTCTTGGTGTTGAGGAGTTCCTTCAGCACCCCTACAATGGTGCCCAGGGTGGAATTGATGGATCTGAGTTCCTCCCTGAAGCCCAAATTCTGTTCTACCTGCAGCCGCTGGGTCTCCTGAAACTTGGCCAGTACCGTTGCCATCATCTCCTGGGAATGATGGTAGGCTCCCATGATGTTGGAGAGGGCCTCGTGGAGAGTGGGTTCCCTGGGCCTGTCCTCCCCGGTCATACAGCAGTCCTCCCAGTTCCCCTGTGTTCCTGTGCCTCTGTCCCCTGAACCGTGTGCCCACTGCCACTGCCCCCAGGTCCCTGTTGTTGTTGGGGTGGTGGGTTATCCTGGGTTCCCTGTAGTGGTGGACACACTGCTGATTGACGTGTCCTGGGGACAGAGGTATGGGCCCACTGGGTGGGTGCTGTGCAGGTGTTTACAGAGGGGGCAAGCTCTGTATTGGCCTGTGCCAGTGTGAGTGGAACCGACTGTCCCGATGTCCCAGATGGGCTGGGCTGGTCATCTAGATCCAATTGGACAGGGCTGCTGTCATCACTGTGAGCCTCTTCTGTGGGTGGAGTGGACATATCTGGAACCTCCTGTCCGGTGACGTTGGGTAGGGGTCGTGCAGGGGTGTAAAGGCATGATTATTGCATCTGTATGTGCCATGGTGTGGAATGGGTGGGTGACCGTGTACCCCAGTGCTTGCATTCCTGTGTAGGACCTTGTGTGATGATGGTTTAGGGGGGTGTATCGGTATGTGCATTGGCCATGCATTGGTGATGGGTGTCCATGCTTTGGTGCTGCATGCAGGGCTTGATGTGGGAATGGGTGGTTTGTGATATTGGTACATGTGTGAGGAGTAGGAGTGATGGGGGTGAGGACGAGGGTGGGGGTATGTGATTGCATGCAGGTAGGGTGGGGGATGTAATAGTAAAGATTATACTTACCAGAGTCCATTCCTCCAGCTACTCCTGCAAGGCCCTCAGGATGCAGAATAGCCAAGATCTGCTCCTCCCATGTTGTTAGTTGTGGGGGAGGAGGTGGGGGTCCTCCGCCAGTCCTCTGTACCACAAGGTGGTGTCTTGAGACTACGGAACGCACCTTCCCCCGTAAGTCATTCCACCTCTTCCTGATGTCATCCCTATTTCTTGGGTGGTGTCCCACTGCGTTGACCCTGTCCACTATTCTTCGCCATAGCTCCATCATCCTAGCAATGGAGGTGTGCTGCACCTGTGATCCAAAAAGCAGTGGCTCTTCCCGGATGATTTCCTCCACCATGACCCTGAACTCCTCCTCAGAGAACCTGGGGTGTCTTTGCCGTGCCATGTGGTTGTGTGGGTGATGAGTGGGGTGGTGTGTGTTGTGATGTGTGGGGTGATATTTAGAGGTGTGTTATGTGAGGTACGTGGATGCTATGTGGGTGATGGTGTTGAGTGCCTGTGGATGCTCGTTTGGAGATGGTGGTGTTTCTCTGTGGCCTTCAATCGCAATTGTGGTCGCAAGGGTTTGTGGGTGATGTGGGTGTGTGTTTTATATTGTATTGGGTGTGTGGGAGTGGTGTGTGTATGTGTATCAGGTGTGTGTATTTCGAATTGTCCAATTTGGCTGTGTTTTGTAAATGTGTGTGTATTTTGAGTGCGGCGGTGTGTACCGCCAATGGAATATCGCGGTTGAAAGACCGCCGCATGGATTCGTGGGTCGTGATAGTGTGGGCGTATTCCTGTTGGCATGACGGTGGAGGTTTTGTTATCGCCAGTTTATCACTGACCTTTGGTATGACGGACTTGTGTGGGTGTCTAGATTTTGGCGGATTCCGGCCTTTGGGTCATAATGACCGTGGCGGAATTCCACGGCTGCGGCGTTGTGTTGGCGGTCTTCTGCACGGTGGTATGCAGCTTTTACCGCCAATGTTGTAATGAACCCCGTAGTTACATAGGAACCCCTTGCACATCTAGAAACACATACATCATGGTAGGATTGTTTATCTTCTTTGCCATGTTCGTAATGCTGATTACTTCCCTGGGGAGTAAGAGTGTCATGTTCAGGTTGCCATAATCACCTTTTACCCCGGTGGCTTTGAAGGTTTGGGTGAGGCACTGTGTGATAGCCGGCAGTTAGGCCAACAGTTACTATCTGTTTGAATAGACTCAGTCTCCAACACTATGCTGTTCTGATGTTCTAAACATGCCGACCTATTACCAAAGTAGGAACCGCATAACAGGTGTAGCCTCTCCTTATAGACCTCTCTCTCAGATGATGGGTGTGCGTAGTAGTGTGTGGTGAGGGATAGCCTTCTCCTGTCGGACCTCTCCCTCAGATGATCAGTGTTCATAATAGGGTATGGGAAGAGCCTTAACTCTACTCATAATTCTTCCCAAGCCAATGGGCATTAATAGCAGACTGTGATAAACACCATCTCTAGTAAGACTCCTTCCTATATGAACAAGTGTGCATACTGGACCATACAGAAAGATCACCCATTATTTCCTACTTTTCACTCTCCGGCAAACGTTTTGTGAGGTCGTAACTTTTTATTGATAAAAGAATTAACCTTCTACTCATCACAGTACTTATCTCTTACACATTTCCTCTAAAAAGCAAGGACCACAATATGTATTCCTACTAGCAGAGTGTATTGTGAACTCATCTGCTCCTTTTTACTATTCACAATCTCACGAAAGTCCTTGCTCTCGTGGGACTCACAGATCACAGGAAAAATTTACCTTTTAACCAATCACAGGGCTACAGTTTTGATTTTGCACTTTTGTGGGAGGCTCGTAGGACTCTTGTGAGCCCAACTGCCAAAACACACAATTATTTTTCACCCTTAAACCCACATTTATACTTATTTTGTGCCGCTTTTGAGTCATTTTTGTGATGCAAAAGCTGTGCAAATTTGGAAACTACAATTATATTTTGTAGATTTGCACCACTTTTGCGTCAAAAAATTATGCAAATGCAGTGCATAAAAAAGGATAAATATGGGCCATAGTTTCTCAAAAACTACTTAACGGATTTACACCGAATCACAAAAGCACAAACTGTGGACCAAGATCTTGCTCCCTGATGAATTTGGTGTAATTTTGTTCAGTAGATTTTGGTGCAGCCCTGCCTAAAGAAGTCTATGGAAAATGCATGGAGTTTTGCGTTTTTGGGACCCTCACTTTTTTCTCTGCTCCTGCTTGATGGATCACTGAGAAACGTTCCAGGAAGCTGAAGTGGATGAAGTTTTTTTGGGGGGGAAAGTCTTGTGCAAATTTATCAAAGAAACCCATACTGCCCTCTGCAAGCATAAGAGGGAGGTGGTGCTGTGCATAAAGAGCTGGCGCAACCATCACTGCTTTGCTAAGCATGTGCCAGGGCATCATGCTCTTGCAACCCATTTGCTACAGGGGCCCTGTGATGCGGCCATTGTTAGGGGTTGGGTGGGATAGGTACAAAAATATACCATCCGTGGGAGAAAAAAGTAAAGTAAACACACTGGGGAGTAGGAAAGTATTGTGAAAGCATACCAAAAAAGGGATGATAGGTGGAGCTAAATAGAGGGGATTTGGTATGGATGGGGCCTGGGTGCTGGAGACAAGAAGGGATGGCTTGGCAGGAGCGGACCTTAAAAAATAAAATGGCTGCATGATAGAGAAGCACATCATGCTGTTCGCTCTGTTTCTTAGCGCAAATGGCATCATGGCATCATTTTTCTGACGCAACGTGCATGAGATGCAGCTTGCATAATTTTGCAGAATCTTGCAGAATTTGGGGGGAAGTCCTGTGATTACGCCACACAGGATCACATGAATTATACCTACTCCTACACTTGTCATGTATTTGCTTTCCAAGGTTGACATCATTTTCAATATCACCTTTTCTGTTTGCTTTAACCTGAACACATACTTCCTTGTCTGCTGTCTCCTTCCTGCTCTTCCACTCTCTCTACCTGTCTACCCTTGTCAATACCACCCCCCTTCAGCAGCCCTGCACTTCTCTTGATCTGATAACATCTTTCTACTAATAGATTCATAACACCTACATTATTATGACATGCTCACTGTTGAAAGGGTATAAATGTTTGTTTTACCTATGTCTGTGTATGTTTGAGCCTATACATCAATTTGTTTCTATTTACCTTGCACTCATCTCTCAGAACTTTATGTAAATCTATAAGTAAATACGCAAATAAATGAATATATACATATTAAAATAAATAAACAAATAAATAATACACACTAGACAGATCCCCTAGCATCTTCATGTGCACAACACAGCACTTAAGCGGTATGGTTAGACAAGCTTTGCCACCCCAAGAGGACAGTCTTATCAAGATATATTTATAACCCTTCTTGCCCCTAACCATCACATTAGGCACATCTCCTTAGCACCTTCATGTTCTCATCATGGCACCAAAGCAAAATAGGTGGCTTACTACCACCACTCAGCCTTACGTCCATATATGTTAACAAGTCTGCATATCATGCATTCAGAAGGTTTACCTTCAACAAAAACACATAACCATTCACAACACTGGATAAATGATGAAAATTCAGCTTATAATGCCTCTTAACAAAACTGCGACCCTGAGCAGCACACTAAACAGTTGCACCCTCAAATCAAGTAGAACAATTGACGAACCCATAGCATACACATGAATAAGCCACTTATTTAGAAGTTCAGTTATTTACTAGAGATTTATGACTTGCTATCTTTCTCATACCCTGTAGCAGAGCCTTAGTAGACTTTTATGCCTTTCAACCCTTCTCAGAAACTGACTCTTTCTTGGCAGCTAATATAGCTTTTGGTAGGTCTTTCTGATGTGAGTCCTTTCAAAGTTCTAATTCAACACTTTTGTCAGATGCAACACACAAATTTGATATATAAACATGGGCTCAACCCCTAGTAGCTGTGGCACAGAGAAGACACACTTAACTTAAGGATAATTACAAAATTATTTAGAAGAACCCAAAAAATGTAAAGGTCTAAACACAGAACAATAAAAATTTCACAACCAATTTCTAAAACTAGAGGAATGTGTGATGAGAAAAATCACAATAAGACACCCAAATTCCAATAAGGGAACCAGAGGTATGATTTTTGAAATCGTAGGACAAAAGAAAGAAAAAAAAGGAAACTGCTAATAAAAAGTTGCTGTTTACTGTTGACCGTGACCTAGGTTCAATTTCAGGATGACTGTTGTATTGCATAATTCAGATACAACAAGCAGGTCATCTCAGTTTAAGATTTCACCTTCTGACTTAGTCTCTGAAAAGGAAGTTGAAAACCTCAAAGAGGGCACTGTTGCAGGCTTTACCAGGCACAGTCCTCTCAAACTCAGGTTTCTCTGAAGCTGATGGTTTTGGTGGAACAATTCCAAGTGGGAAAATCCAAATTTTGTAGTTACTGAAGTCCTCTCGCCAAGCAGATACTTTTTATAGCTTCACCATGTCAAAGTTTTCACCTTCAGACTTTATCTCTGTTTTGTAACTAAAACCCTCCCATCGATTCAAGCCTGGATCTGTATCTCATGAAGTCCTCTTGAAACAGGATACCTTTAGCCATCTTTTCATACTTTCTGGTGCTGCTCCTCTTTGTCACTTTTAAGGCTCCCAGAGCCCCAGAGAAAGCAGTCAGGGGCCAGTTCTCAATCAGTCCAGCAAGAGCCACTAGCAGGGCCCACTTGAGGTCTAGTTGCATCTGGTTAGTGGGTCACTCCAGGAAAACAGCATCTTGCAACTTGTTGTGTCCTTTTAGTCACACAGGAAGTCAGACAACTGAATCTTGCAGTCTACTTCTCTGTCCTAGGTACAAATAGGAGCAGATTCATTCTCAGGTCTCCACACAGGTTACAAACCGCAGGTCCAGTCCTCTGCTGCTTTTTTCTCAGGTACGTATTTGTTCTGATGAGCTTGGGGTGAGGTGTCCCTTTTGTAAGATCCACAAGCTAATTGTGAGTCCTGGACACTCCCTAAACAATGAGAAAAAAGTTTCAACAGGAAAACATTCCCACTGTGCAATGTGTCTAGCGCCAAAGTATAAATATGGAGTTAGGTTTGCGCTGAATTAGCATAAAAAAAACAATGACGCTAATTCAGCACAAACCAAGTATAAATATGGGCCTTGGTTTCAAAAAGGCTTTCTTTTTTATGCAAAACCCTGCCTTACATTTTGAGTAGATAGGCCCATATTTATACTTTTTTTGTGCCACATTTGTGTCACTTTTTCATGAAAAAGCGTCGCAAACATGCAAAATACAATTATTATATTTTGTAAGTTTGCGCCGCTTTTGTGACAAAAAATTAGGCAAGTGCGGCGCAAAAAAAGTATAAATATGGGCCGTAGTGTTTTGCATCAAAAAAGGTCGGTGTTTGCATGGGAACGCTCATGTAATGCCCCTTGGACGCTAAGTAATGCAAAACAACGCTTTGCTCTACTTTGCATTACTTTCAGTCAATTGTTTTTTGACAAAACAAGTTTTGCGCTGGAAAGTAAAATATTATCATGGCGCAAACTCAGCGCAAAATGTTACTAAACGTACACCTTAATATTCCTTGGTACACTATTAAGCTGAACACTTTTATGTAAAACTGGAGATGGTTTGTCAGCATGTTGTTTTCTGCTGAGACAGGCCTAATGTGACCACTTTCAGAGTTGTGGAAATGTCGGATTTCATTCTGTGGCACACTTGACATTCACATAACAGGGCCTTAAAAAAAAGCAATTTCGGCAGGTCAAAACTGTGAAGGAAGAAGTTATTCAGTAAACAATAAAGTATTAGGTCACATATACCGTAGAATGCAAACAATAAAGCTGTACATGGGTGTACTTAGGGTGTACATACACACACGCTCATGGATATTAAATGGGACAGCACTAAAGGATACTATGGGAGAAACATCCATAAATCCACGTGATTCCGCAGGAATCTTTTCTTACAAAGTTAATTATGGGGCTGGTATTTATACGCGTCGGACCCTGCATTCTCCAAGTCCCCGTGCTGTATTATTTATGGGGAAAGTAATCAATTTTCTTCCCATATCGTTCGTAGGTCCTCTTGGCTAATGAAGGTATCCATCTAATGGTTTCTGCTGTAGGGACTTTTATGTGTTAATTCAACAGAACTCCTAACAAATTTTACCTCTCATTGCCTTTGCAAGTTGACTTTAACTTGTTCTCCTCCTGCAGCTTATGTTTCTAATTGATGTTTGCATGGAAGACAACGCACTTCGGGCCAGATTGACAAGATCCTAGCGCCATCGGAGCGTCACTTTTAGTGAAGCTCCGGTGGTGCTTTTCACTGCATCATATTTACAAGGAGTCCTTAAGCCACTTTTTGTGGCATAATGCCTCCTTGTATATATGGACCCCTTCGACGCATCTCTGCATCACAGAGGCATGCTTATGGGTGTTGCTGTGGGCGTTCCATTGCAACACCCATTGCTTTTGACGCTGCCCCAGGTTTACAAGAAGGCGTAAATCTGAGGCAGCGCCAAAAATTTATGCCACCCCAGAGGTGGTGTTAGCATGGCACAATGAGGAGGAACACTTTTATTACTTCTTGTTCTTTGCTTTTTCTAAGTGTGCTGCTCTTTGCGGCACACATAGAAGTGCCCAATCGCCATTGCAGATTGTTTATGGGCAGGAAGGAGCACCTTACTACACATAAACAATCTATCCCTTCAACGCAGACACCCTTTCACTATGGTGCAAGAATGCCTGCATTGGTGCAGGCAGCTTAATTCAGCACCAGTGCAGGAGGAAACACAGGGGTCCTGTAAATACAGCGCATCCCTGCATTTCAAACGTGGTGCAGCACGGCGCTGCTAATTTTGTTGCAGCACCACGCTGCGCCACTTCATCATCAATGTGGGCCTTCATGTTTTCTGAATTGAAATTTCTGTACAGGTTTCTTTCTCAGGCATTGCTTAAATGGCATTTAAATCCAAATTGGGGATGAGGTGCATTTAGGGCCAGATTTACAAGGCCCTATCTCCACCGGGGTGTCACATTTTGTGACGCTCCAGTGTCTCTAACCACTGTTCCATATTTACAAGGAGGTGTAATGCCCCTTTTTGTATTGTTACACCTCCTTGTAAATATAGGCCCCTCCAACACAGTTTTCTGCGTCAGAGAGGCATGCAATGGGTGTTTCATCGCAACACCCATTGTTTTTTAAGCTGCCCCAGATTTATGGGAAATCATAAATTTGTGCCAGCACCAAAAACTAACGTCACCCCAGGAGTGGCGTTAGCATGGCAAAATAAGGAGGAATGATTTTATTTCTCCTCGTTTTTTGCTTTTCCTATGTGTGCTGCATTCTGCAGCCCACATAGAAGAAGTAAAATGCCATGGATGATTGTTTATGTGCAGGAAGGTGTCCTTCCTGCACATGAAAAAGCATTCAAAATCACTCTTTGTTACTTTTTTGAGTGCTGCATCCTGCAGCACACATAGAAGTGCCAAATCACCATTGTAGGTTATTTATCTGCAGGAAGGGATACCTTCCTGCACATAAACAATCACTCCCCTCAATGCAGACACCTGTGCACTATGGTATAAGGATGCCTGCATTGGTGCAGGCAGCTTAATTTAGCACCGGAACAGGGGGAAAAGCAGGGCTGCACTGTATTCTTGTGAAAATGATGCAGCCCTGCATTCTAAATCTGGCGCAGAGCGCTGCTGCTGATTTTAGTGCAGCACCTCGCTGCACCAGTTTCTCGCAAATCTGGCCCTTAGATTTTCTTGCAAATCTACCACAGGTACCAATGAGATTTCGGATATTTGTACAGTCAATATAGTGGGACTAATTCATAGAGGCATTTACAGGCTTAGTAACACTACCGAAATACTTCACATACCTATGAATGCTATTCAATAAGAAGCTAAGATGCAGATGGAGATATCCACAGATAACGGTCTGTAAGAAATTTGGTTACCAGTTAAGGGGGTGAAACTCTTCTCAAACAGCATCCACAATTCTTCTCAGGATGAAATCACAAGCAAACTCCAAATTCAACTGTGCACAACCTTTGTGTAGCTTGGCACAGAGTAGTCAGGCTTAACTTAAAGGCAATGTGTAAAGTATTTGTTCAACAGTAATGCTGTGATAAACATGCCACAAAAGCATCCTACACCAGTTTAGTAACATAGAGCAATGTTTAATAAATAAAACAAGACCAAAATGACACAAATCAAATCAGTAGAATCGGAGAGGTTCAATTTGAAAGATTTTAGTAAAAATAGCATGAAAACCTGTAAATCGTCAACTGTGGATATGTGGTCGTGCTGGATTGGGACAAAGACACATCTTCAGGCAGACCACGATGTAGAGAAGGCACACTACAGGGACCCAATTAGGCCCACTGAACAAAGGCCCAGATTTAAGAGGGCCTAGCACCACTTTAGTGCTGCTTTAACATCAAGGTGGCCCGCATCAAATTTACAAAGTGGCACCATGCATGCATGGTGCTACTTTGTAACCCTTTGCACTACATTATGCATATGCCATGCATACTACATGCAAAGGGGGCGTTTCCCCATTAGAGGGGCCAAATAAATGGCACAAAGAAATCGAAGAGATTTCTTTGCGTAATTTTATGGGCACTTTTAACACCTGCTCAGAACAGGCGTTAAAAGGGGGCACACCATTGTTTACAATGGGCCCCTAGGTACTGTTCAGGGTTAGCATCAACATTTTGGCACTAACCCAGAATAGTATATCAATAGCATCAAACATTTTGACACTACTGCCCCTATCCTGAGCCATTGTGCACCGTATCTTAGATAAGGCGCACACATGGTGGGGGTAGGAGGGTGCTAAGGGGCGCAAGAAAAGTGTTGCTGCACTGTGTGTAGTGCACTTTCCTTAAATCTGCGCCAAAGTTCCTTAAATCCTAGTTGTGAGCATCATGCAGCCAAAGCGATGCATTGTTTCGGAAATGTGGTGAGGTTGCAGTGAGAGATCCTGTGTCACGGATATCATTGACGAGGGTGTTTGATGTGAAGTTCAGCATGTATGGGGCTATGACCATAGAATCTCATTGACGCAAAGTAGGTTTCCACGTCTAAAAAATGACTTTAACTCCATAAATTTGGCGCTAGACGGGTCTAGCGCCAAAGTATAAATATAGAGTTAGTTTTGCACTGAATTTTCCTAAAAAAAAAATGACGCAAATTCAGCCCAAAACAAGTACAAATATGCCCGTAAATTGCTAAGGCAGGAAAATTTTATTTTTCTAAAAAGACACTTACAAAATTGTAATTCAAAATCCAATTTCACCATAAGTATAAATTCCAAATACACTTAACATGAACTGGTCACCATTCATAAATGACAACTTATTAAGAGTAAAAAGGTAACTCCACTGTCAGTCTATTGGAGAGTCAGGATTTGCAGTAGTGAAAAACAAATTGAGGATTTTTTCACTAGCAGGATAGGCAAAACTTAAAATTACATGTTCCACTTTTTAAGTACCCTGATCCCTGCCCTCTTGGCTGTCCAGTGCCTGCCCTAGGGGTGACATTAGTATTAGAAACGCAGATTTGGGCCTGGCAAAACGTTTATTTTGCCAGGTCAAAATGGCAGTTAAAAACTGCAAACATAGGTTTCAATGGAAGGCCTGAGACATGTTTAAAGGGCTACTTAAGTGTGAGGCATAATTTGTGCTGATGACCAACTAGTAGCATATAATTTACAGTCCTTGGGCACATATAGTGCTCCTCTACTAGGAACTTACAAGTAAACTAAGGCCTAGATTTATACTCTGTTTGTGCTGAGTTAGCGTTTTTTTTACGCTAATTCAGTGCAAACTCAACGCCATATTTATATTTCGATGCTAGACTCATCTAGCATTAAAATATTGGTGTTAACATAATTTTTCGATGCGTGAAACCTCCTTGTGTCAATGAGATGCAAGTAGACGTTCCAGTCCAAAAAATGACTCAAGCACCCTAGCACCGTATTTATCCACCCGGGCCAAAAAGATGCACAGGTGAGAGGCGAACCCAAAAAATGACACTAACACTGATTTGCGTCAAAATGTAATGCCTGGGTCAGGGCAGGCGTTAAAATGAGGTAAACAGACCACTACTTAAGGAGAACACAAAGAAGCAACACTACAAACTCACAGGAGAACATGGAGGTGATGATAATGATCTAGCTTGCAAGACGGCGCAGATGACAGCAACAACTCCAGCAATCACCAGCATGACAACACGGCCCACAAAGGCAACACAGAAGGCAGGAGAGGGTCTTCAGAACCAGGACAACCATCCTTAGCCACAGTGACCTAGACATTATTCGGACCTACAGACTGAACCGGCAAGCCTTATTACACTTGCTGCACCACATTGAGCCACAAATTACAGCCAGCCTGCAGACCCCACACAACATACCACCTATGACAAAGCTGCTAGCTGTCCTGCACATGCTGGCAAGTGGTTCTTTCCAAACAACGGGTGCAATGGTTGCTGGTGTCTCACAGCTGTCGTTCTCTGCATTCCTGCCAAAGATCATCTCCCTTACGCCCCGCCATATCAGCTTCCCCAACACCCAGCAAAAACAGAAGGAGAACATACAGGTGTTGGAAAATGGGTTATTGGTAGGGCAGGTAGGTACCTACACCTAGCAACAAGCCACAAACCTCCACATAAGTACAGTTAGGTCTCAGTAAATTAATCCCAGCTCTACCCTTGGTAGCTTGGCATCGAGCGTCAAGGCTTAACTTAGGAGACAAAGTGTAAAGCATTCAAATATCACAAAACAGTAATTAAATAAAACACAGGAAACAGTTTAAAAATCCAAAACCAATTTATAAAAATAGCTTATATTTTTATCTTTAAAATGACACAAAAACGATTAAAATCGGTTCAGGGGAACCGGAGATATGAATTTTTAAAGTATTATTATTTTCTAGCGCTTAGAAACAAAAAGCGCCAATCGGGTCATCTGGTTGCACCAGGACCGGGGCAAAGTCAAACTTTCAGGCCGACCGCGATGGAGCCCTGCTCGGCTACAAGTCGCGGGAGGCCTCGGTTAAAAAGTTACCTTCTGACTTAGTTTCTTTTTTGATGTTTTTCTTCCCCGGGACGAACCTGCCAGTTGGATCCGACCTCCTGGAGCCCTTGTCCGGATACGCGAAGTCGGTTTCCTCGGTGGTGATTTTTACCTTCGGACTTAGTCGTTTTTTCGAGATGAAAATCCTTCGACCGGGGTAAACCTGGATCTTGATCCGACGTCCGTGGAGCCCTTCTCGGATACGATGGCTGGAAGGTCCCGGTCAACTTTTTACGTTCGGACTTAGTCTCTTTTTTGGATGTTTTTCTTTACCGGGACGAACCACGAAGTCAGGCCGGGTCGCGGTTGAGGCAAGCCGGCTAGAATTTCCGCGTCGGGTCGGTCACTTTATGGAGCTTTTTTTCAAAAATTCTCCAATCTTTTCCAAACTTCTGGGGCTTCACCCAGATGTTCTTTTAAGGTTCTTTTGGGGTCCACAGCTCACCCCAAGGGTCCAGAAGTTCTGTGATGGTCCTTGGGAAGTGCGGACTTCAACTCCCAGAATACACCTGGCGCAAACTCCTTTTTGGCCACTGGACAGTGGTCAGCTGGTCACTTTTTCAGGAGTTGGTGCAGGGGACTCTGGATAGCAATTTTTCACCTGTAGCAAACAGGGAGTCCCTCCTTGAACCAGTGGAAGCCAGGCAAAGTCCTTCTTGTGGTGAAGCCCAAGTGTGCAGCTGGTGCAGTCTTTCTGAGTGCAGGGTCCAGGTGCAGGCCAGGGGTCCAGCAGGGCAGTCCTTCTTCTCCTTGTAGTTCCTTCTTCTTGAAATTTGGTGGGGATCTGAGGCGTGGGTGCAGGTCTGCCAGTTTTATCCTTGCTCCTGGGTGAAAAGCAGGGGGGCCCTCGGTTCTCCAATCAGGGACAGGGTCGTCCCCCTGTGATGACCACTTCCTGGGAAGTGTGGCAAAAATCCATCCCAGAAGGCAACAGTCTCTAAAAATCCAAAATGGATGAATCTGATTTTTGGAGGAGAGATCTGGCTGAGCCCACCCACTGGTGTGGCTAAAAATCATAAACACACCCCTCTCCTGCCCTCTCCTAATCTAATCAAGGGGGCACCTAGCTGTCTGGGGTTGCAGGATGTGGGGGTGTTGCTGGATGCTCCAGATGTCCTTCTCTGCCTTTGAAGACCAGTTTGGCAGCCCTCCCCCTTCCTGCCTCACCATCTGCTGAGGGGAGATTCTCTCCCCCAAGCACATTCCTTTGTGTGAAGCCAGGCCACTTCACGCCTCATTAAAGTAGCCTGGCAGAAGCTGCTGCAGGCTGGCCAATCAGAGCACAGCAGCAAAAACAATGCAGAGCTGAAATTGGCAACTTTTTAGGTAAAGTCTAAACTTTTTACCTGCACTAGTTATATTAAATCCAACAACTGGAAGTTGTGGGATTTATTATAACAATCAATTTGATACCAAATTCTTGGTATGTAACATTTAAGGAGACTTTAAAATTTAAAATAAAGTCTGCCCATTCTAGCCTATGAAGGCCATTTACTTCAATGAGGGAAAAACGAATTTGGCTGTTTTTACCTCACCAGGGCTTATAAATCTATTTTTATAAAGTCCCTGCTTATAGTTACATGGCACCCAGCCCTAGGGGCACATAGGGCACACCTTAGGGGTGACTTATATGTAAAAATAAGGTAGTTTAAGACTTTGGAAGTACCTTTAATTCCAAAGTCGAATTTGCATATAACTTTAATTTAAAAGCAGCCAGCAAGGCAGGCTTGCTTTTAAAATGACACTGGGCACCTCAGCAATGCACCTAGGTGTGCACCACCTATGCTGTGGTCCCTAAACCTACATGCCATACCATATACTAGGGACTTATAGGTAGGTTAACTTAGCCAATTATAATTAGCCTAATTTGCATATCCATTTTACACAGAGCACTGGCCCTAGGACTGGTAAGCAGTACCCAGGGCACAGCCAAGAGTCAGTAACCACCAGTACCTATCCAGAAAGAGTGGGGGTGATCAGGCAAAAAAAAAAGGACTTTCCTACACTGCCCCCCCCAGATGAAAGGTGATGGGTACTAACCTACACCCTGGTAGTCCTCATCAGCTAAGTGGAAAAACCTGGAAAGGCCATCTGCATTGGCATGGGCAGTCCCAGGTCTGTGCTCCACTGTGAAGTCCATCCCCTGTAGGGAAATGGACCACCTTAACAGTTTTGGGTTCTCCCCTCTCATCTGCATCAACCATCTGAGAGGTCTGTGGTCAGTTTGTACATGGAAGTGAGTGCCAAACAAGTAAGGCCTCAACTTCTTCAGGGACCAAACCACAGCAAAGGCCTCCCTCTCAATGGCACTCCATTTTTTCTCTCTGGGGAGTAGTCGCCTGCTGATGAAGGCAACTGGGTGATCATGGCCCTCTTCATTAACTTGTGCTAACACTGCCCCAATCCCTTCCTCTGAAGCATCTGTTTGCACTACAAATTCCTTGCTATAGTCAGGGGCCAGTAACACTGGTGCTGAACACATAGCCTGTTTTAGGGTGTCAAAAGCTTTCTGACACTCTGGGGTCCAAATGACCTTCTTGGGTTGTTTCTTGGAGGTAAGCTCAGTTAGAGGGGCCACTATGGTCCCAAAATTTTGAACAAACCTCCTGTAATACCCAGTCAGGCCAAGAAAGGCCCTGAAATGAGTCTGGGTTTTTGGAGCCTCCCAATCCAGGATAGTCTGGATCTTGGGCTGGAGAGGTTGTACATGGCCTCCACCAACAAGGTGGCCCAGGTACACAACAGAACTTTGCCCTATCTGGCACTTGCTTGCCTTGATAGTCAGGCCTGCTTGAAGCAGGGCCTGAAGCACTTCCTTCAGGTGGACCAGGTGGTCCCTCCAGGTGGAACTAAATACAGCTATATCATCCAGATAAGCTGCACTAAAAGATTCCAACCCAGATAGGACTCTATTCACCAACCGTTGGAAGGTGGCAGGAGCATTTTTCATGCCAAAGGGCATCACCTTGAACTGAAAGTGGCCCTCTGGTGTGGAAAATGCTGACCTCTCCTTAGCTCTTGGACTTAAGGCAATCTGCCAATATCCTGAGGTCAGATCAAATGTGCTCAGGAATTTGGCAGCCCCCAACCTGTCAATGAGCTCATCAGCTCTAGGTATGGGGTGAGCATCAGTCCTAGTGACTGCATTTAGACCTCTGTAGTCCACACAGAATCTTAATTCTTTCTTCCCACCTTGGGGATTAGCTTTGGGCACCAGTACCACTGGACTGGACCAAGGACTATCAGAGGGCTCAATTACCTTCAGGTCCAACATCTTAGCCACTTCAGCTTTGATGTTGGCCTTGACCTGGTCAGACAGCCTGTACAGCTTGTTCTTGACAGGCAAGCTGTCACCAGTGTCAACATCATGGACACACCAATTGGTGAGTCCAGGGGTCAGGGAGAACAGACTAGCAAACTGTCCCAAGACTTGCTTACAGTCTTGTTGTTGCTGATCTGTCAATTTGAGAGAGAGTACCACTCCCTCCACTGACGCATCTTTTGCCTTTGAGGACAGGAGGTCTGGCAGAGGTTCACCCTCCTCCTCCTTCCCTTCATCAGTGACCATCAGCATGGTCATGTCTGCCCTGTCCTGGTGGGGTTTCATCCTGTTTACATGTAGGATCCTGTGAGGATTCCTGGGGGTGCCAAGGTCCACCAAGTAGGTGACCTCACCTTTTTTCTCTAGGATTGGATAGGGCCCAGTCCATTTGGCCTGTAGTGCCCTAGGAGCCATGGGCTCCAAAACCCACACCAGCTGTCCTGGGTGATACTCAGGCATGGTAGCCTTTTGATCATGCCAGAGCTTCATGAGCTCCTGACTGGCCTCCAGGTTTCTGCTTGCCTTCTTCATATACTCAGCCATGCGAGACCGCAGGCCTAGTACATAATCCAGCACATTCTCCTTGGATTCCTTGAGAGGCTTTTCCCAAGACTCTCTCACCAAGCACAATGGGCCTCTTACAGGGTGCCCAAACAGTAACTCAAAGGGGCTGAATCCAACCCCCTTCTGTGGCACCTCCCTGTAGGCAAACAGCAGGCATGGGAGGAGGACATCCCATCTCCTCCTGAGTTTGTCAGACAAACCCATGATCATGCCCTTCAGGGTCTTATTGAATCTTTCCACCAGACCATTGGTCTGTGGATGGTAGGGTGTGCTGAACTTATAAGTAACACCACACTCCTCCCACATGGCTTTCAGATAGGCTGACATAAAGTTTGTGCCCCTATCTGAGACCACCTCCTTTGGGAATCCCACTCTGGTGAACACACCAAGTAGGGCATTAGCCACTGTGGGAGCAGTGACTGTCCGGAGGGGTATTGCCTCAGGGTACCTGGTAGCATGGTCCACTACCACCACAATGTACCTGTTTCCTGAAGCAGTTGGTGGGTCTAAGGGACCAACAATGTCAATCCCCACCCTCTCAAAGGGAGTCCCAACCACTGGCAGTGGAATCAAGGGAGCCTTTGGCTTGCCCCCTGTCTTGCCACTGGCTTGACAGGTGACACAGGAGCTGCAAAACTCCCTGACTTTTTCTGACATTTCGGGCCAATAAAAATGGTTGACCAGCCTGCTCCAGGTCTTGGTCTGTCCCAAATGACCAGCTAAGGGGATATCATGGCTTAAGGTAAGGAGGAATTCTCTATACTTTTGGGGGACCACTACTCTCCTAGTAGCCCCTTCTTTAAGGGCCCTTGCCTCAGTGTAGAGAACTCCATCCTCCCAGTAAACCTTGTGGGTACCACTGGTATCCCCTTGTTCTTGCCTGGCAGCAGTCTGCCTCAGGCCCTCAAGAGTGGGACACTCTCTTTGTCCCTGGCACAAATCTTCTCTGGTGGGCCCACCTGCCCCTTGCAGTTCTGCCAAGTCAGGCAGAGTTTGCAGGGAAGGTGTCCCTCCCTCAGAGTTTAGATCCTCCCCCTCAGGGTTGGATTCTTCCTGACCCTCTGTACTTGTTGGGGCTGGCAAGCCAGACCCAGTGCCTTTTCTCTTTTTCTTGGAGGCTTGGCCCATTGTTCCAGGGTCCAAGTGTCCAGCATTCCCCTGTTGTGCCGCCTGTGACCTGGTCACAGCACACACCCATTCAGGGAGGTCCAGCATCTGTGCATGGACCCTTCTTTCCACTTCTGACCACTCAGATGCTTCAAGATCATTCCCCAGTAGACATTCTACTGGGAGGGCAGGAGCTACAGCTACTTTTTTAGGGCCAGTCACACCTCCCCATTCCAGACTCACCATAGCCATGGGATGGAGTTTGGTTCTGGTATCTGCATAAGTCACCTGGTGGAAGACACCAGGTAAGACCTGCTCTGGAGAAACCAGCTTTTCTGCGACCATTGTCACACTGGCTCCTGTATCTCTCAGAGCTTCCACTTCAGTTCCATTGACTTTAGGCCTCTGCCTATACCTCTCCATGATGGGAGGTAAGGTGGCCATAGTTGCAATGTCCACCCCACCCACGGATACTAAGGTGACCTCAGTGTACCCTGATTCCACCCCTGGGCCAACTTCCACCCCCAACCCTACACTAGCAATCCCCTGGGATTGCCCACCAGTGGGGGGCTTCTTGGTGCAGATAGCATCTCCTCTTTTATGTCCTGGCTGATGACAGTCAAAACACTTGCCGGCCTTAGCAAGCTCCTGAAACTTTCCTGCTTTAGCAGGATCATAATTCTTTCCCTGATACCCTTTCCCTTTAAAAGTTAATTGGCTCGGGGCTCCCCCTCCCTGAGACGTTTTTGGGGACTCTTGTGAGGACTCTTTGGGTTTTTTGCCATCTTTCCCCTGGTTCTTCCCCTGAGAAGAACCATGTCCTCCCTTTTTCTGATCACCCCCTGGGGGTTTCTGGTTAACCCTAGTTCTTAACCAGTCATCTGCTGCCTCCCCCAGCTCTCTGGGGTTGGTCAACCTAGAGTCTACTAGATACTGGCGGAGCCTCTCTTGGACACAATTAGTTAGAAGGTGCTCCCTCATAATCAAATTGTACAGCCCCTCAAAGGTACTTATCCTGTTGCCCTGTATCCAGCCCTCCAGTGCTTTTACTGAAATGTCCACAAAGTCCACCCAGGACTGGGTGCTTGTCTTTTGGGTATCCCTAAACTTAAGCCTATACTGCTCTGGGGTTAGACCAAACTTTTTAGTCAAGCAACTCTTCATACTGGGGTATGAGTCTGCATCCTCCCCACTCATGGTTAGGAGCCTATCCCTCCCAGAGTTGGGAACTAACTCCCAAAGGAGTGAACCCCAGTACTGAGGCTTGACTTTCCTCATCTGGAGGGCCCTCTCAAAGGCCCCCAGCCACTTATCTATGTCATCCCCCTCTACATAGGCAGGAACCACCCCTTTGGGTAATCTGGGGGCAAAACCCCCACCCAGGGACACCTCAGTTTCTTTCTCGCTGCCTCCATCTTTTTTTTCTTTGCTTGCCCACTTTTTCTTTTCTAGGGCCAGCTTCTCTGCTTCCAAAGCTATGTAGGCTAGCTGGGCTTCCAGCTCTCTTTCTCTGATGGATGGGTTCTCTCCTCCTGAAAGGACCCCCTTCCTACCACTAGCTTTGGGTCTGCCCCTAGTGACTGTATCCACTGAGGACCGTTCCTCCTCTTCCTCACTTAGGCTCGGACGCCTTCCCTCCCCTGAGTGGTTAGAGTTAGCATCTTCCCCTTTTTCTTCCTCCTCTGGAGCTTCCTCTGTCTCTACCTCTTGGGCCTCAGCCCATGCTGTCAGGGATTTAATCAGGATTTGCTTCCTGAGATCAGGGGTTGCAGGCAACCCTCTCTCAATACACAACCCCCTAAGCTGGACTACTGTCAGTGTGGGTAGGCTAGCCAGATCAAGCTCCATGGTTCCCTTGTTTTGTGTCAACAAAAACTTTTTGCAAAAATTGGTAACAAGAATTTAGAAAAATTACAAAAATTCAATAATTGAAATTAATCCAAATAAAAAAAAAAAAAAAATTAAAAATTAAAAACAATTTTTGCACTAGGACAATTTAAAGGATTTTTAATTTGTTTTATCTAAAACTGTAACGTGATATTGAACACAAGTACAGGATCCCGTCGCTGCTTCCAATTATGTTGGAAAATGGGTTATTGATAGGGCAGGTAGGTACCTACACCTAGCAACAAGCCACAAACCTCCACATAAGTACAGTTAGGTCTCAGTAAATTAATCCCAGCTCTACCCTTGGTAGCTTGGCATCGAGCGTCAAGGCTTAACTTAGGAGACAAAGTGTAAAGCATTCAAATTTCACTAAACAGTAATTAAATAAAACACAGGAAACAGTTTAAAAATCCAAAACCAATTTATAAAAATAGCTTATATTTTTATCTTTAAAATGACACAAAAACGATTAAAATCGGTTCAGGGGAACCGGAGATATGAATTTTTAAAGTATTATTATTTTCTAGCGCTTAGAAACAAAAAGCGCCAATCGGGTCATCTGGTTGCACCAGGACCGGGGCAAAGTCAAACTTTCAGGCCGACCGCGATGGAGCCCTACTCGGCTACAAGTCGCGGGAGGCCTCGGTTAAAAAGTTACCTTCTGACTTAGTCTCTTTTTTGATGTTTTTCTTCCCCGGGACGAACCTGCCAGTTGGATCCGACCTCCTGGAGCCCTTGTCCGGATACGCGAAGTCGGTTTCCTCGGTGGTGATCTTTACCTTCGGACTTAGTCGTTTTTTCGAGATGAAAATCCTTCGACCGGGGTAAACCTGGATCTTGATCCGACGTCCGTGGAGCCCTTCTCGGATACGATGGCTGGAAGGTCCCGGTCAACTTTTTACGTTCGGACTTAGTCTCTTTTTTGGATGTTTTTCTTTACCGGGACGAACCACGAAGTCAGGCCGGGTCGCGGTTGAGGCAAGCCGGCTAGAATTTCCGCGTCGGGTCGGTCACTTTATGGAGCTTTTTTTCAAAAATTCTCCAATCTTTTCCAAACTTCTGGGGCTTCACCCAGATGTTCTTTTAAGGTTCTTTTGGGGTCCACAGCTCACCCCAAGGGTCCAGAAGTTCTGTGATGGTCCTTGGGAAGTGCGGACTTCAACTCCCAGAATACACCTGGCACAAACTCCTTTTTGGCCACTGGACAGTGGTCAGCTGGTCACTTTTTCAGGAGTTGGTGCAGGGGACTCTGGATAGCAATTTTTCACCTGTAGCAAACAGGGAGTCCCTCCTTGAACCAGTGGAAGCCAGGCAAAGTCCTTCTTGTGGTGAAGCCCAAGTGTGCAGCTGGTGCAGTCTTTCAGAGTGCAGGGTCCAGGTGCAGGCCAGGGGTCCAGCAGGGCAGTCCTTCTTCTCCTTGTAGTTCCTTCTTCTTGAAATTTGGTGGGGATCTGAGGTGTGGGTGCAGGTCTGCCAGTTTTATCCTTGCTCCTGGGTGAAAAGCAGGGGGGCCCTGGTTCTCCAATCAGGGACAGGGTCGTCCCCCTGTGATGACCACTTCCTGGGAAGTGTGGCAAAAATCCATCCCAGAAGGCAACAGTCTCTAAAAATCCAAAATGGATGAATCTGATTTTTGGAGGAGAGATCTGGCTGAGCCCACCCACTGGTGTGGCTAAAAATCATAAACACACCCCTCTCCTGCCCTCTCCTAATCTAATCAAGGGGGCACCTAGCTGTCTGGGGTTGCAGGATGTGGGGGTGTTGCTGGATGCTCCAGATGTCCTTCTCTGCCTTTGAAGACCAGTTTGGCAGCCCTCCCCCTTCCTGCCTCACCATCTGCTGAGGGGAGATTCTCTCCCCCAAGCACATTCCTTTGTGTGAAGCCAGGCCACTTCACACCTCATTAAAGTAGCCTGGCAGAAGCTGCTGCAGGCTGGCCAATCAGAGCACAGCAGCAAAAACAATGCAGAGCTGAAATTGGCAACTTTTTAGGTAAAGTCTAAACTTTTTACATGCACTAGTTATATTAAATCCAACAACTGGAAGTTGTGGGATTTATTATAACAATCAATTTGATACCAAATTCTTGGTATGTAACATTTAAGGAGACTTTAAAATTTAAAATAAAGTCTGCCCATTCTAGCCTATGAAGGCCATTTACTTCAATGAGGGAAAAACGAATTTGGCTGTTTTTACCTCACCAGGGCTTATAAATCTATTTTTATAAAGTCCCTGCTTATAGTTACATGGCACCCAGCCCTAGGGGCACATAGGGCACACCTTAGGGGTGACTTATATGTAAACATAAAGTAGTTTAAGACTTTGGAAGTACCTTTAATTCCAAAGTCGAATTTGCATATAACTTTAATTTAAAAGCAGCCAGCAAGGCAGGCTTGCTTTTAAAATGACACTGGGCACCTCAGCAATGCACCTAGGTGTGCACCACCTATGCTGTGGTCCCTAAACCTACATGCCCTACCATATACTAGGGACTTATAGGTAGGTTAACTTAGCCAATTATAATTAGCCTAATTTGCATATCCATTTTACACAGAGCACTGGCCCTAGGACTGGTAAGCAGTACCCAGGGCACAGCCAAGAGTCAGTAACCACCAGTACCTATCCAGAAAGAGTGGGGGTGATCAGGCAAAAAAAAAGGACTTTCCTACAACAGGGGTTCTATCAAATCTATGGCTTCCCACATGTGCTTGATGCAATTGACTGCACCCATGTCCAGCTCGTACCACCTGCAACAACAGAACACTTATACCAGAATCGGAAGCATACACATTCCATTAATGTGCAGGGCATAGTGGACCACCGGGGACTATTTGTAAACATTTTGGCCAAGTATCCTGGGAGTGTCCATGACACCTACATATTCGGGCACAGCAGGATCAATGAACAATTCCAGGATGGACAATTTAGAAATGGCCTACTAGTGGGTAAGTCTACAAATCTAGCAATATACACACAACACACCAAGCCTGTCAGACACACAAGACATACACCACTACATTAACACATGGCCAGGGTAACACACATGTGCAGGTAACAACACATATGTACCATGCTGCAGTACAGCACAATCAGCGCACACCACAATACATACACCCACATGTGCGTAACACACCCACATCTTGACAGGCACACCACGTGAAGGACAGGTGCAGACATGTACCCTTTGCCAACAGTAGAACTACACAGACCACTACAAGTGCCCACAGGTTGCCTACTACGTACACTTCACACACAGTACACCAAACAAAGAATAACACAGACATGTCCATGGCATGCACCATGCCCATGTCATGTAAGTTCCATGTAGGCACAGATCCCTCAAGTCATGCTGTGCAAATCACTGCCAGAACAAATATCAAATACCAGGCAACTTTTATATTGACTACATCTCATCAACACATACCTGACTTACCTGTAGTGTGCAGAGACATCTGCCCGACGCATTGGCTCACACACATAGGAGTACAAGATCAATGCCCATCACATACCATGTGCCAGATGTGTGATAAGTGGTACCACACCTAATGTAGTTCCACTTCCATCGAACACTCACTGACCCACAACACCACCATGTCTGTATAATATACAATAAATGGCTCAACTGGGGCCGAATCACCGTCAGACAGTGCAGATCATGGATGTCATAGTGGGACCCAGTAGGAGAAAACAGGACATCACTGACCTCATATGCACTGTGCCAAGGGACACATTTGCTAAGTAGCTGAGCTCCATCCCATAGCCAGCACTGTGCATGTGTTGACTGTATAAATGCACATTAATGTTTTGGAAGATAGGAGACACACTGGTAGTTATGTTGATCATCCTGTGACAATGGGATACACACCCTTGGACACCTCATGGCTGCCACAAACATTAGCTGCAACCTTGGATCACCAAGGGACCTATGTAATAGCCCACAGTTCCTTTGTCATGGCCTGCACTGTATGTACAACTTGGCAGATTACCATTTCATAATGTTTTGAAGCCACATTGTAAATCGGCCACGCTCTCATGCTGTAAGTAGTGTGGAAGAGGTGTTCAATGTGTGTTGCTGCAGGTCTGTCACCACAGGATACATAGCATGATGATGCTGACTCACATGTAGCTGTCACCTAAAACCTGAGGAAGTTCCAACAACAAACACCACCTCAGGGGTGCTGCATGTAGGTTGCAACAAGGAAGTAGACTGTGCTTTGAACTCAGATGATTGTGCCACCAATACATACTGCGTACTGCTGCACACACAGAAAGAGCCAATTGGCCATCAAAACAACATATGTATAGGGTGGTGTACCTTCCTGCCAGATACATCTACCTACACAAGGTAGCTAGCCAAGTACCTTGGTGCAGGGTAGGTAGTGTCGATGCACGGCTGCATATGAGCAACTGGCGCAGGGGACAACAAAGGCTTGCCAAGTAACATGTCACACATGGGGCATTTGTGCATAGTCAAAATGTTGCAGGACAGTGCAGCCAATTTTAGACACGTGCTATGCATTCTCACTTACCAGTTTCAAAGGCCCTAAGTGTCACACATCATATGCAATGACACATGTCAAAAGGGATGGGATATCCAGGCTCTGTACTGCTACCATATTGCCACAACATCTGACCCCATTGTGCTGTGAGGATGTGTCATGTCCCCACTAGTGATAGCACACTGAGACACAGGTGCACTGCACAATGCATGGTACATACATAATGACCATCAGTTTGGAATCCAAACATTGTGTCCCAGGTCCTTGAGCCAAACACAAGATTGTCATGTCCAACAACCTAGTGTTGAGGAGACATTACACAAGGATAGGAACTCACACTCTACCACAAATACATGAGTCAAAACCAGCTCAAAATATCAACTGTCATGCAACATGACGTACCTGTTGCAAGCCCTAACAACAACTTACACCGTGAGGGGCATATTTATACTCCGTTTGCGCCGAATTTGCGTCGTTTTTGTTTGACGTAAATTCGACGCAAAACTAACTCCATATTTATACTTTGGCGTTAGACGCGTCTAGCGCCAAAGTTCATGGAGTTAGCGTCATTTTTTTGCGTGAACACCTTCCTTGCGTTAATGATATGCAAGGTAGGCGTTCCCGTCTTAAAAAATGACTCCGATGCATATGCGTCGTATTTATACTCCCGGGCAAAAATGACGCCCGGGAGTGGGCGGGTCTAAAAAACCTGCATTAGCGCCGGATTTTAGCGCCTGGGTCAGGGCAGGCGTTAAGGGACCTGTGGGCTCAGAATGAGCCCAGAGGTGCCCTCCCCTGCCCCCAGGGACACCCCCTGCCACCCTTGCCCACCCCAGGAGGACACCCAAGGAGGGAGGGACATAGGGGGGCCTGATTTGTGCCCCCCTACATGCCACATGCCACTATGCCCAATGACCATGCCCAGGGGACAGAAGTCCCCTGGGCATGGCCATTGGGCAAGGGGGCATGACTCCTGTCTTTGCTAAGACAGTAGTCATTTCAATGGGGGATGGGCGTCGTAAAAAAATGGCGCAAATCGGGTTGTGGCGATTTTTTTGCCTCAGCCTGACTTGCACCATTTGTGGACGCCCATACGCCATTTTCCCCCTACGCCGGCGCTGCCTGGTGTACGTGGTTTTTTTTAACGCACACCAGACAGCGCCGGCGGCTAACGCCGGCTAACGTCATTGAATAATATACGGCGCCCGCATGGCGCTTCAGAATGGCGTTAGCCGGCGCTAATTTATTTGGCGCAAAACTGCGTTAGCGCCGTTTGGCGTAAAAAAGTATAAATATGGCCCTGAATCTTTTGCAGTGGTACAGGGTTGTGGCACAAAGCCATGGTCAATGACCCCATTTCCCAACCCAAACACAGCAGCAGAGCGTGCATATAATAAGGGACATCGGAGGACACAGACTATTGTGGAAAGGATATTTGGCATCCTGAAGTCCAGATTTAGGTGCCTGGACATCACAGGAGGCAGCCTCCTATATGCCCCACACATCTTCTGCAAGATAATCATGACATGTGCCATTCTGCACAACATATGTGCGTGGATGAACATCTCCTTACATGAGCCGGATGATGACCTGCCTGAGGAGGAGGATAGTGGAGAAGAAAATGAGGGGGAACATCACAACACAGCTGCTGGGATACGCTGCAGACTGCACATTGTTGAAAACTTCTTCACTTAATATTTACGTAACTCACCTTCTACATTTTGTTAATAAACACCTCACTTATTCACAACATTCAGCTTTGGTCTCTTCAATCTCCACAACATATACCGAAGGATTGTGAGTCTAATCTCAGGGAGCATGTCACAAACACTAATCTGATGAGTACATTAGCAACATCATATGTGATGTGTAAGATTGAATTGCTACCATCACTCATTTCACAAATAGCCTCATCACTTGAATGTGACAACTGAAGGACACAATCTATGGGCCACAACATATTATTTACATCTATGTTGACAACTTGTATAACAATAGCTCATCACACACAACTACAACATTTCCAAATAGGCAGTAAACAAGGGGCCCAAACATGAGGCAGTGGATTTAAACTCATGGTGAGACTGTAATGTTAGAATAGCCCACTGACACAACTCAGTGTGAGAGTTGCAATGGCTGTATGGAGCATGTGTGACAAGGGGGGACATCATTGGTGACAATGATCATCATGATTAGCCCAGGTATGACAAGCAATGGGAGAAACTGATCCTGCACAGTCCATCCATGGAAATCAGTCCTGCCACTGCCATGGGGCCCAATCCTGTCACAGAGTACACATGACCTCACACTTCAGACTAACACGTCTGTGGAATGCGCATCAAAATGGAGGAGAACATATGTAGCTAGGGCGGGGGCGTGGCCAAGGACCCGGAGATGGCGCACGCCTGAATTTCTCGCTCCGGAGGGGCCGGTGAGAAAACGTTTAAAAGCGTGCCTTCTCCGGGCCGATCAGGGTCCGAGTGGAGGGGCGGAACTGACGGAAGTGGCCGGGCGTGATCGGGCCCCTGTGGCGACCCCGGAGGGTGCCGGGGGGCGGAATCGGCCCATCGGCGAGATCAAGGGCCGGAGGCCTGGGCACGCGGCCGAAGCCGCGGCCTTGCGTGGGGCCGCGACCCGATGCGGCATGAGGGCGGACGTCCCAAAAACAGCGGGGGACTCTGGACGAGTCTCCCCGCGACCGCGGTGATGCCAGAGGGGGCCCGGGAGCCCAAGTAAAGATGCGCCCAGTCGGGGTGCGGCGAAGCGGCGCTTCTGGAGCGGGTGGCCCCCAGAAAACACAGGGGCCGACCCGCGAAGGAGGTTCTGGCCTCGCGCTGGGCTGCGGGCCGAGGCGGCTCGGGGGCGGTCGGCCCGAGAACAGCGGGGGACTCCAGAAGAGTCTCCCCGCTGCAAAGGAAATGCCGGTTGGGGCCCAGGGGCCCAATTAAAGACACACCCCGTCGGGAGGCGGAGAGGCGCTGCTCCTGGTCATGGGCGTGACCTCAGAGAGGGTCGGGCCGATGCGGGGCCACGAGGGAGAAAGAGCAAGACGACGCCGAGGTGGTGGTGCGACCAGGGGGCATGCTGCGGGGCCGCTTGACTGGAGGTGGAGCCCTGGGCCCTGGCAAACGCTGAATAAACAGAAAGAGTAGCGGACAGCGAACCCTGGTAAGCCCCTGTGGGCATTGATGAGACTGTGGCGGGACAGGTAGACCATTTGAGGTGGGTGCCGGAGTGGAGCGGCCCGGGCCCGCGCCGAGCTGAGACCCCTGGGAGCTGACCTGGAGGCAGGGGCAGGAGGATCCAACTGACAGGATCAAGCCAGCGAAGCAAAAGGATCAATCAGTGGTGTTGGTGAGTAGCGGCTCGCGCCCTGGGGGGGAGCGGTGGGTGGAAGGCCCAGCAGATGGAATCGCGGACTCCCCCAGGTACCCGGGAGCGCCAGAGACCCCTAAGCGAGCAGGATGGAGGACAGCATACAAGAGGAGAAAAGCCCTAGAGGGGTGACTGAGGGTGCCTAAAAGTGACTATTGCGCAACAAGGAGTACAAGAGGGAGGCAACACCGGAGCCAGGAGGAAGGGGGATAGATGCGAGCCTACGACGCACTAAAGGGTCCGGAGCTGAAGAGATTAGTGGCTAAATAGAAAGTGTCAGCGCGGAGCCCCCAGCGCCACAACCCGGAAACAGCGGGTCCCGATGGGGTGCAGGGATCCTGCTGAGGACGAACTGGGAACAAAGTCGCGGCCTAGGGAGAGTGAGGAGTGAAGACCTGGAGAGGAATTATAGACACCGTTGGGGCTGCTGTCAGGGCCCCTGAGGTGCGGCCTCCCGCCGGTCCGATGTCCCCCAAGAGCCGCCACAAGAATAGAACCATGGACACCGCGGCTCCGGCCGAGAGCGGGGAACTGGGCCCACCGGACCACACGCAGGTCAAAGTCCAGGATACTCTAGATAAAATACTCGGGGCGATTGAGGACACAAAAGCAACGTTGCAGCGGGAGATCAACCAAGTCGCGGTCGAGGTGAGCCTATTGAGAGCGGATCACCACAAACTAGTAGACAGAGTCAAAGAGACAGAAACCGTATTGGCGGACATCGCACCAAAACAGAAAGACCTAGGGGCCGAAGTGACTTCCCTTGTTGACAGAGTGACGCGCCTCGAAAAGAGAGCTGAAGACGCGGAAGGGAGGAACAGAAGGAATAATGTTCGCGTGGTGGGCCTCCCGGAGGGGGCCGAGGGGACGAACATTGTTGAATTCCTGGAGAAGTGGTTCAGTACGACAGTGGCGCCGGGGCGCCTGACTCCTTTCTACACACTGGAGCGGGCGCACCGGGTACCAGCGAGACCCCTTGCTCCGGGTAGGCCCCCCCGTACCGTTATAGCTAAACTGTTACACTACAAAGACAGGGACACCCTCCTGCAGAGGGCCAGAGAATCGGGCCCATTTAAAGTTGCAAACGGGGAGGTGACACTATTCCCGGACTTTACCCTGGAGGTACAAAACAAGCGAGCTTCGTTTCTGACAGTCAAGAGAGCCCTAAGAGAAGAACGAATCCAGCACTCGCTACTCTACCCAGCCAGATTAAGAGTGATGCTGGAAGGGAAGACAACGTTCTTCCGTACTCCAGACGAGGCGTGGGAGTGGCTGGAATCACATGGCTCCCAGGCGGGGGGCCCGCAGGAGAGGGCCCAACTGGAGGCAGGGCTCGCCGAGCTCTGAAGGGAAGGAAATCCAGAGACCGTCGACGACTGGCTTCAATGCAAACACAGAAGGAGAAAGGCAGGAAAGAAGCGCTGGAAGCTGCGGCACGCATGGGTGGTGAGGCGTCCCCCCAGGAAGGCTCCGAGGAGGAATCGGACGACACATTGGTGTCATCTGCGGGAGACCTGGAACACTCATCCCAGCCCCGAGGGTGACTCCGCAAACGGCCGACGAACTTGGCTAACCTGGACCTGCAGTGGGCTCTGGAGATAAGGCATGTCATGGGAACTAGCGGCCCCTCTGGACTTGGCCACCCCCCGGACCAGAACCTCGCCTATCCAACAGAATGGCGAGTACTGCTGACAAGTGGTTGAACAGTTGCACTGTTGCACAGTTTACTGGGTAACCTATAGGTTGAGAGGCGCCCTGGGGATCGGGAGTTGGGTTACACAGTTACAAGTTAATATGGCAAAGTGGGTGGCGGAACTAGTTTATGGCAAAGACATGAACATGCGGAAAAACAACACCGAGGCCTGGGAGAGCCGGGGACAATGTCACCAGACTGATATCATGAAATGGCAGATTACAATCTCTTGACCTGGAACGTTAGGGGGATGGGCACACCAGCGAAAAGGCACAAAATACTCTCCTATTTAAAGAGAAGGGGTGTACAGGTGGCATTGCTGCAGGAGACCCACTTGGCGCCAGGGGAGGGAGAGAAGCTTAGACGCAGATGAAGGGGGCAGGTGTTCGCATCGGAATACTCAGCCTACGCGAGAGGTATATTGGTATGGATCAGAGCGGGGTCCCTTTCACAATGATCTCTTCCAACATAGACCGGGAGGGAAGATTCGTGATATTAGAGGGGAGGCTACATGGTATACCGATAGTCTTGAGTTGCATTTATGCCCCCAACCAAGACCAGGTACCCTTCATGACGGGCCTATCGAGACACCTTATACGCCAATGCACCGGAGAACTATTAGTAGGGGGGGATTTTAACGCAGTGCTAGACACAAACATGGACAGGTCCACCCCGCCTCTACAGGGGGCAGCGACAATTAAAACAGCCAAAAGGTTAGGCGAGTGGTTGGACACGTGGGGGTTGACGGATGTCTGGCGAGTGCATCACCCAACTGCTAGAGACTACTCTTACTACTCAGGTCTCCACCGGGTGCACACTAGAATTGACAGAGTGGTCTGCACTGCAGGCCTGATAAATAATATGACACGCTCAGAATATCTAGCCCGCACCCTGTCTGACCATAATCCCTTGCTAGTAACGATGAGGGTGTTGGAGGATAGACCCCCAATACCGTCATGGAGACTGCCCCCCTCAGCACTTGAAGACCAGGCGTATAGGGAGGCCCTACAATGTCATCTAGCAGAATATATCGAGACGAACAGTGGGTCCACCTCCTCTAGGGCCTTGGAGTGGGAGACACTCAAGGTAGTGACGAGGGGCTACTGCTTGGGGCAATCAGTGGGGGTGAAGCGCACACTTGAAAAGGAACTGAATGCCCTGGAGAAGGATATACATGAGGGGGAATTGGGAAAGGGGAAAGCAGCTCAGGGGAATGAAGAATATAACCGTGCCCGCAGGGAACACTCCCGGATTGAAGAACAGCTTAGGTGCCACAATATGAAAAAATATTTAGCATCCATTCAGGCGGAGGAGGGCAGATCGGGGAAACTGTTGGCATGGCTGGTCCGCCCAGGGGGACAGGGTGAGCCTATCACATGTTTGCTAGATGGAGAGGGATCTCGCAGGCTCAGACCGGGCCCCATAAATGATGCATTCAGGGAATACTATACGCAATTGTACGGGAAACCCAGCGAACTGCGGACGGAGACCTTTGATAGGTACTTACAGCAAACTCCACTGCCAACATTGAGTGCAGAGGAGAGAGTTAGCCTGGGGGGACCAGTGTCGGTGGAGGAAGTAAGCAAAGCCATTGCACAGTTAGCACCTGGGAAGACCCCTGGAACAGACAGTCTCCCCATGGATTTTTATAAAAAATACAAGTCTCTGCTGGCTCCCCAACTGGCAGAGATGTATGCGGAGGCACTGCATCAAGGAGAGCTACCACGCACGCTGCGGGAAGCTTTAGTGGTGCCACTCCCCAAGACAAAAATCAGGGAAGCTCCGGTGACGGACTTTAGGCCTTTATCAATGCTAAACAGCGATTTCAAGATCCTTAGCAAGATTATGGCCGATCGGCTGCTCCCCCTTATGACCAAGTTAGTCCACGCTGACCAGAACAGCTTTGTCCCTGGCCGCAGTACCTCCCTGAATCTGAGACGGGTGTTTACGGTTTTGCACATGCCCGAGGACCTGAAGCCGCCAACGGGGGTCTTGCTCGCGGTAGACTTCGAGAAGGCCTTCGACTCTATCAGGTGGGACTATCTAAGGACTGTGATGCTTAAAATGGGGCTGGGGGAGGAGTGGGTGAAATGGGTGGACCTGTTATACTCATCCCCACTAGCAAGAGTTAAGACTGGAAGGACGATTTCCAGTGCATACCCAGTATACCGGGGAACCAGGCAGGGCTGCCCCTTGTCCCCACTATTGTTTGCCCTGGCAATTGAACCCCTGGCCTCGCAGCTGCGGTGCGAAGGCATGGGCAAGGGAATCATTTGGGGTCCGACTGAGCATATTGTTTCTCTGTATGCTGATGACATACTTCTCTACCTGAGGGACGGGACAAGAGAACTTACGTGGGCATTGGGGATCCTGGAAGACTTCGGGACTTATCCGGACTTCGCCTTAATCGGAGGAAAACATTTGTGTTCCCCGTGCAGTCAGGCAGCGCGCGCCCTGATGCATGCCCAGCGGATGTAAACTGGGTCCCGCTGACTTTTAAATACCTGGGCATACAAATATTTCACGAAGTGAGCGACCTCAGGGACGGTAATCTTGGCAGGACACTCAGATCCCTGCGCTCCTCGGTGGGGTTCTGGAGATCATTGAAACTATCAATAATGGCCAGAGTGGCGCTCTCAAAAATGATCATGCTTCCACGCCTCCTCTACTACTTTGCTAACTTACCGCTACAGATCCCCTCTGCATGGTTTTGAGAGTTGAACGCTCTGCTTAGAGAGCTGATATGGGATGAGGGCCGCAGGAGAACGGCGCTCTCGACTATCTGTAGACCGACACATCTGGGGGGTCTGGGTGCCCCTGACTTCGAGGCTTATTACTTGGCATCCCAGTTACAATGGGTGGCCGGCTGGCTGGTGGGCAGGGGACAGCTGGACCTGTCTACCGCACACGGAGTAATAGACACAGCTCGGTTAGCAGCAAGTATGGCGGGCAGGAAGATTGCCCCTATAAGAGACAATATACTGTGCAATGTGGCAATGAAATGCTGGAAACGGTGCTCGAAAAGGACTGGAGTGGGGCCGCCATACTCTCCCGCTCTGCCGATGGCGGTCGTCGCCCTGGACCTGGGAGTGGAGGTGAGGCGGGGACTGGGATTGGGACCATGGACGAGAGCAGGGATGGTGACAATCGGGGGGCTATTCAAGGATGCGTGTTGAGGAGCTTCACTGAGATAACAGAGGGGGGAGTGCCACGAGGACAATTTTTACTCTTCAGGAAGCTGGTGCACACCCTGAAAGATCATTGGGACACGATTAACGCGGAACCCACTGTCCACGGGGTGTTGCATCTCCTATTGACAGCAGGAGAGGAATCTCACTTGATTACTAAAATCTACCGGGCCCAAGTGGAGGCAGCGGTGGACCCCCTGCATTCCCTAAGAGAAAAATGGGTGGGGACAATTGGACGGGACCTGTCTGAATCAGAGTGGGCCAGAGCACTAGCTTATCCCAGGATGATCTCACGCAACACAAGGTTGAGATACATCCAATACAACTACCTACACAGAACATACCTCACTCCTCAACGACTGCACCGCATATATGGGGGGGTGCCCAGGACATGCCCCAGATGTGGGGATGGCAGGGCCGACTATGATCACATGATGTGGGGATGCCCGATACTCCAGAGGGGTTGGGGCGCGATGATGGCAGTCCTCACAGAGATGTACGGGGCGGAGCTTCGGCCAGCCCCCGCCATGTGCCTATTGGGCCTTAGAGCTGGCGTCAAGTGGAGTAAGGTTGGGGGTCGTTTCCTTGACTTGTCCCTAGCCCTCTATAAAAGACTGATTGTAAAAGGCTGGAAGTCACCCGGCTGCCCCTCTCTGTCTGAGTGGAGAAGTGATGTCACAAGATGGTCCAGGGCTGAGCTGCAGGTCCTTAAAGCCGAGGAGGCCAGGGGAGTTCGCCAGACCCCCATCGCTTCGGAATGGGAAAACCTAGTGACAAACTGGGACGACCTAACGAAGAGACCGTTAGCACCTGAGGGGGTGGGATGAACTAGCTGAAATGGCCAATAGATATGATTGCTGGGGAAGATCCCCGAATCCAGGACGAGAGAAATACCAGATGCCCCGCCAGGATAATTGTAGGGACGAAGAGCAGGGGGGGATAGGACACAATAACTAAAGGATAGAGGAGGAGGGGGAGTGGAGTACAGGCCACTACTACATGATAAGGAACACCCCGGTAATCCGCCCTTTAGAAATTAAGCAGATCCACCCACATAAGCCAATAAGTTTATTTACCGTTTGAAGTTGAGTTAAGTCTGTTATTAGGTCACCAAGCACAAAAGTAACAAGGGGCACTGAAAGAACTGATGCCCAAAAAACGGATTGATTAAAGAGCTGGAAATAATGATGTATAAATGCTAATTTGTAATCGAAATGAACAGATGATCACGAAGCACATTGCAAGCAAAGTATAACAGAGACGCGGCTCAGATAATAGAAATGTACAATAAAGACAAAATGTTATTTCAAATAGACACACATATGTAAAACAGCAAAAAGTTAATAAAAACATATTTGAAAAAAAAAAAAAAAACATATGCAGCTAGGGCTGCAAGTCCACCACAGAAAAAAAGTATTATTACAATGCTACATGTAATGACTATGATCTGACTATTGTGTTAAAAAAATGATATGGTTGGAATGTAGGCAGAGTATGTCAATCACAGCATGTACCAAATATGTACACATGTCAGACATATGTGTAGTCCACACACAAGTCACCATATACTCAAGATCAACGTATGGAGACAGTTGTCGGGTAACATTTTCTAAATAGCATTCAACAGCCATCATCAACAATGCCCGAGCTGTGTATGTCATCTGAAATGTGATGCTCTGTAAGAAAACTACACACATCACATAAGTTAACACAATTCACAATCACATTCCATTACTCTTGCATAGTACTGACTGCCATACATATGTGGATACACTGTTATCACACATACATACATTTGCACGATGTGAATACATTTGCATGCTGTTGATTCTGTAACACAGACATTGGTGTAACAGACCAATCACACCCAAATCACATTGTTGTATGGACTACCACATATGGCCATGCACAAAATGCCACACTGCAGCCCAGCCCATTACATTTGTATATTGATAGAAGTGATGAGCTGTCAAATGATCAGATATCAAAGTAGGTGACACTGTCATATTTAAGGGTTCCCCATGCAGGTGCAGAGAGTCATATCTTGTGAGGCTTGTGGTGCTCAATGGGCAGCATTGTGTAAACAAGGTGATGACAAGCCACATGTAGGCCCATATGTGACTTCGATGTGCACTGTTGTGAAAATATTTCCTTTTCAGTTCATTGTTCCATGCACCCAGGGGACACCCTGACTGCATGATGTAGGGATGGCTGCCTCTTGTGGATGTGTTGTCTATGTGCGGTGTTGTGGTGCTACAGGCACATGCCAGGGTACTGTTGAAACAAGTTGCAATGACTTGTGTGCTGTGAGATGCAGCACACATGCATTTGGGCAATGAGGCAAGGCAGTTGCAAGGTGTTACTGCAAGGGACACCACTATGATGAAACCCCAGGAATGGTGTTGACTGACTACCTGGTCTCTGAGGTCTTGGTCGTGTTGGTAGTGTTGATATGACTACATGCACGGAATATTGTGATGTCACAACCAGTGGCACAGTGATTATACATGCCATCCAACCTCTGTGCTGCATGTGTACATGCATGTATTTAGGCCTCGTGTTCAAAGTATGTCCAGGTTGTGTATGTGTCATGGTGCATGGCACTACCAAGGCGTAGGTACATGTGTAGCTTACGTCAGCATGGTGCAACTTGCTTAATGTGCATTGTGTCCCTCTACGCTCCTTTTACATGCATTGTGTAAATCCTATGTGCCTCCCCCTTCTTGCACTTGACATTTGAGCATAAATTACCCCCATGCAGCTTACCCTGCTTTTGTGGTGTTTCCTGGTAGTTTGTGCTGTCCTGTCCAGCAATTTATGTGACGATTTCCTCCGGGATGACCGCTGCAACCATCTCGTCCAAGTCCTCTTGTGGTGCTGGACTTTTACCTCCAGTTTGCAGTGCTGCCTTTCTGTTCTGTGCCATTTTTTCCTTTGTCCTTCGCTTGCCATGCCAGCGTTTCTTGCACTCAGTTACAGTTCTCCTGACCTCTACCACACTGTTGATCTTATCCGGTATCTGCTGTGAAAATATTGGCACTGGGACACACCATCATTCTCAAAATACAGTGATGCACCATTTTGTACACAAATTGGTGAATTCTTGTATTATAATGTACATGTAGGGCTGGGTGGGCAATTGTCCCTCAGCATGGTTCCACATATATTGTACTCCACTTATGTGACACTTATATGGAATGTAATAGGCGTGTATTAAGGTCAAGTCCAACTGTGTGATGGCATGGATATGGGTGTGTAAGGAATGGTATTGGCTGATCAGATATTGATGGGTGTCTACAACTGGACACATGAATGTAGATGTGAAAGACCTATGGATACCAGCTTCCTAGTTGTCAGCCCTCCTAACATATGGTCCACTCTCTGACTCCATGTATGAGGTGGCATGCCTTGGTGGATGACCTGGACAGTTGAGATGATGAAATGCATGACCAATCCCCCCTGAGGCACAGGGTGCGGGAACAACAAATTTGTAGGCAGGTGTGATGTTCACAGTGTCAGTGACAGTCATTTTGATCAGGCTTGCATGTGTACCTATCAACACAGAGCCCTTATGGTTACAAACTCCATCCCAAACTCCCTATAACAGATTCAAGTTACTGGTGATGTATGGTTGAAATTTGACACAGATGATGAGGACTAGTGGCCCTGATCTATGTGAAGCTAAGGCTGCTTTTGCACTGTTACACATAGCACAAAATCAATGCACATCTAATTTTGTTTGTTTCCTAATCTTCTTGTGCGTGGCTATGGTGTCAATAAAATGATGCTAAGGAAGCATTGTTGTTTTATCCATCAGGGCCATTGTATTATCCAGAATGTGAGTTGGCGTGTGTACTGCCATTTGATAAAGTTTGTTTTGACCAATGACTTTGTGTTTCACCACTGCGCATATTAGTTGCTCAATGTTCACCAGTAGCACATGGTATGTTTTGTTCAGTTTAGCCGCCTATTGGCTTTGACATGCTGTATCCAGTCTAGCCGCCTATTGGCTTTGACATTGCATTCCTATTGACTTTGACATGATGTATTCAGTTTAGCTGCCTATTGACTTTGACATGCTATTAGATATTCTGCCTATTGGCTTTGACATGATATCATATATTACATTTTGTATTCAGCTCCGCTGCCTATTGGCTTTGACATGATATCACATATTGCATTTTGTATTCAGCTCAGCTGCCTATTGGCTTTGACATGATATTAGACATTGCATTTTGTATTCAGCTCAGCTGCCTATGGGCTTTGACATGATATTATACATTGCATTTTATATTCAGCTCAGCTGCCTATTGGCTTTGACATGACACTAGACATTGCATTTGATATTTAGGTTAGCTGCCTATTGCCTTTAACATGACATTGCATTTGATATTTAGGTTAGCTGCCCATTGCCTTTAACGTGGAGTTAGACATTGCAGTTGAGAATCCAAGCTGTATTTTTCCAAGCTGTGTTTTTGCACAAGATGAACCAAGATGTTTTTCTCACAGTAGACTAGACATGATAAGAGAGAGTACATGGATGTTGTTCTCTCTGCTTGAGCTTGGGAACAGGAGTAGTCTTGGAGACCTGGCCAGTCTCCAAAAGGCTTGCTCAGTTTCCCAGGTCTGAGAGGAGGGGGCACACCTTTGTAACGAAAGTAACAGGCTGCAGAGAGTCAGATTCGAATCTGCCGGACCTCGTGCTGGAGCTTGGCGCAGGCTGCCAGCAATCCCGTGTGGGTAGATGAATCTCTCTTTCTCGCGGCTGACAGGGGTCATCAGCTTGCAGACCTTAGAAAGATGAAGCTGTAGATAGTTCCCACAAGGTGAAGTATTTGTTTTGCTTTGCATTCAATATCTTATAAATATAACCTGCTGTGTATATTGCAAACTGATATATTTTGTTTGATTAACGCGGACTTGAAAGCTACTAATTCGTCATACATACAATATTGTGGTTGGGGAAGAATTAACAACAATAAAAGTCTTCTTTGACCTCAGAAGTGCATTTCTGTTGTGTTATGTTAGTGCTTAGAAACTAAATAAGAGGAAAGCACTACAATTGGTACCAGGAGTGGGGTCGGTCATTAAGAGGTGATTAAGAGGGTGTTGACGAGTTGGTAGATTTCTAAGTGCACACTTTAAAAGTGTAATTGTTTTTGTTGTTTGGAGAATTACAGAAATTGTTTTTTTTGTTGTTTGGAGAATTACAGAAATTGTTTTCTGTTTGGGGAATCACAGTAGCACCGCAGACCATGTCTGAGAATGCATGTGTTGATAAACTGCCTGATGGTGCTAAGAAAAACTGTGAATTGTTTTCTGTTTGGGGAATTACAGAAGAAAATGCATGTGTAGCTAAAATGCCTGATGTAGAAAACGTGTGTTTTGGAAGTAATGATGACAGAAAGGTCTGGATACCTTTATCTGCTTACAGAGAAATGCAGGAGAAATGTAGGAAGTTGGAACATGAAAATAGGAATTTACGTGAGCAAATTAGCCCGACTGAAAGTTATAAAAGGGCTGTTTTTGAAGAATCTTTCTTGTCCCATTCCAGTAATGAGGGGGTTAAGACAGCTCTGAGCTGCACTGAGTTTTCGACAGAATGTGATTTACGAGTTACCGTTGCAAAATGCACAAGTAAAACGAAGGATTTTAGAGCAAGCCACCCCGACTTTCATTAGCTTGTTTGATTTTTGGAAAAAGAATAGCCCTCATTTGAGAGAAATCCTAACACTTTTGTATATGGTCACTGTGAAAAATAATATGCAGCTGCGCGCTTGTGATTTGGCAAATGAAATAATGCAGACTTTAGGTTTCTGCGCAGTGCAAGAAGAAAAAACTGATGTACATTTAAATCATGAACAAGGAAAGAAAATAGTGCCCCTAGCTAGAATCATACAATGGATCTGGTACTTGCAAGACAGGGCTAGAGTACCACAGATAAAAGAATTACCGGTGAAATTGTGTGCACCATTTGAATTCGTGTCTACTGAAGATAAAAAGCATGTTTGTTTTACTAATGATTCATTGACTGAAATGTTGCTTTCTGGCACAGTAGAAGGAACAGCGTTGTATAATGTGTGTCAGATTTTAAAGCAAGAGCTACGTGAGATGTGTCATTTTTACGCTTATTTTTGGTTCATTGCTAATGTTTTAGCACCTAACTGGTTCAATTACCTTGCAGATGTTAATGAGAAAAATGCAGAGAGAGAAGTGTTCACCCAGAATTCTGCCTTAGTGGGGATGGCTAAGTGGGTGCCCCAGAAATGTGAACAGCTGAGAGAAAAAGCCACTTACAGGTGGGCAGAGATGAGAGAGATGCATATTCCCCTAGATTTGATAAAAACTGTGCAGCACGCACAAAAGCAATTTGTCATGCAAGCAGTCACAGAGCAGTTGGGGAGAGGAAAGTTACCAGGACAGAAATGGCAAATTGATCAGGTTTTAGGGAAAGTGATTGTTGCAAATTACCAAGGAAAAATCGAAATTATGCTGATACCTAGAAAAGAATCTGATTCATTCATACAAATTGGAGACAGAATGGCCCAACTTGACAAAAGTGCAGTGAATGGAGGTTTGTTAAAGAATGAGTCTGCCCCAGCCCTTCTGACAGTGCAAGAAAAGGGAAGCTGTGGCGCAGCAGATAAAAACATCAGTGCTGATGTGTGGGCTGAAGCCCTAAGTGACCCTCCAGAACCTGCAGAAAATATAACAAAGGGCCCCAAAAACGTCCTGCTGATTATAAAACAGGGAAAGAAAGAGGAAGGGTGCAGTTTAAATGAAAAATGTTATTTGCAAGAAAAGTCATACTTGTTTCTTTTGCAGATCCTACCACGTTTCGCCACTGTCCCTGAGTGTGCTGTGTGGTCCCCCTTCCGGTGTGTGCGTGTGGGGTCGGGGAAGGGACCGAATCCCCAACCTGAACCTGGCTGAGTAAAGTGCCAGCACCATGGATCCATTTTGCGCAAACTGCGCCTTCAGTTCAAGTTCAACTTGTTTGATTGCATTCTTCCACCGGAACTAAGCTGTGTTTTTTTTTTTTCCCTTCTCGTATGGAACTCTGACTTTTGCTTATCTTCCAGCAAACCTTTCAGGTGGACCGTGCCTCTTTACATGAGCAGAACTCATGCCACATCAAATTGCTAACACTGTTGAATTAGAGACTCATTCAGAGAAAAAAAATTGCTCAGTCTTTTCTATGTAGATGTATCTGATGTGAAAGGTTATGAAATCAATGTGTTAATTCACTTCTATTGCTTTACAGGGATTGCTTTGATCATTCAAATCTTTTTTTTGTTTGAAACAAGAGATATGTGAAACAAAAATTCATTGGTCAAAGGGCGGAATGTACTGCCATTTGATAAAGTTTGTTTTGACCAATGACTTTGTGTTTCACCACTGCGCATATTAGTTGCTCAATGTTCACCAGTAGCACATGGTATGTTTTGTTCAGTTTAGCCGCCTATTGGCTTTGACATGCTGTATCCAGTCTAGCCGCCTATTGGCTTTGACATTGCATTCCTATTGACTTTGACATGATGTATTCAGTTTAGCTGCCTATTGACTTTGACATGCTATTAGATATTCTGCCTATTGGCTTTGACATGATATCATATATTACATTTTGTATTCAGCTCCGCTGCCTATTGGCTTTGACATGATATCACATATTGCATTTTGTATTCAGCTCAGCTGCCTATTGGCTTTGACATGATATTAGACATTGCATTTTGTATTCAGCTCAGCTGCCTATGGGCTTTGACATGATATTATACATTGCATTTTATATTCAGCTCAGCTGCCTATTGGCTTTGACATGACACTAGACATTGCATTTGATATTTAGGTTAGCTGCCTATTGCCTTTAACATGACATTGCATTTGATATTTAGGTTAGCTGCCCATTGCCTTTAACGTGGAGTTAGACATTGCAGTTGAGAATCCAAGCTGTATTTTTCCAAGCTGTGTTTTTGCACAAGATGAACCAAGATGTTTTTCTCACAGTAGACTAGACATGATAAGAGAAAGTACATGGGTGTTGTTCTCTCTGCTTGAGCTTGGGAACAGGAGTAGTCTTGGAGACCTGGCCAGTCTCCAAAAGGCTTGCTCAGTTTCCCAGGTCTGAGAGGAGGGGGCACACCTTTGTAACGAAAGTAACAGGCTGCAGAGAGTCAGATTCGAATCTGCCGGACCTCGTGCTGGAGCTTGGCGCAGGCTGCCAGCAATCCCGTGTGGGTAGATGAATCTCTCTTTCTCGCGGCTGACAAGGGTCATCAGCTTGCAGACCTTAGAAAGATGAAGCTGTAGATAGTTCCCACACGGTGAAGTATTTGTTTTGCTTTGCATTCAATATCTTATAAATATAACCTGCTGTGTATATTGCAAACTGATATATTTTGTTTGATTAACGCGGACTTGAAAGCTACTAATTCGTCATACATAAAATATTGTGGTTGGGGAAGAATTAACAACAATAAAAGTCTTCTTTGACCTCAGAAGTGCATTTCTGTTGTGTTATGTTAGTGCTTAGAAACTAAATAAGAGGAAAGCACTACAATTGGTACCAGGAGTGGGGTCGGTCATTAAGAGGTGATTAAGAGGGTGTTGACGAGTTGGTAGATTTCTAAGTGCACACTTTAAAAGTGTAATTGTTTTTGTTGTTTGGAGAATTACAGAAATTGTTTTTTTTGTTGTTTGGAGAATTACAGAAATTGTTTTCTGTTTGGGGAATCACAGTAGCACCGCAGACCATGTCTGAGAATGCATGTGTTGATAAACTGCCTGATGGTGCTAAGAAAAACTGTGAATTGTTTTCTGTTTGGGGAATTACAGAAGAAAATGCATGTGTAGCTAAAATGCCTGATGTAGAAAACGTGTGTTTTGGAAGTAATGATGACAGAAAGGTCTGGATACCTTTATCTGCTTACAGAGAAATGCAGGAGAAATGTAGGAAGTTGGAACATGAAAATAGGAATTTACGTGAGCAAATTAGCCCGACTGAAAGTTATAAAAGGGCTGTTTTTGAAGAATCTTTCTTGTCCCATTCCAGTAATGAGGGGGTTAAGACAGCTCTGAGCTGCACTGAGTTTTCGTGTGAGCCAGGGTTTTTGGCAGCCAAAATGCATTCCTTAACTGATAACACGGACGAGAGAGACCAGAATGTGATTTACGAGTTACCGTTGCAAAATGCACAAGTAAAACGAAGGATTTTAGAGCAAGCCACCCCGACTTTCATTAGCTTGTTTGATTTTTGGAAAAAGAATAGCTCTCATTTGAGAGAAATCCTAACACTTTTGTATATGGTCACTGTGAAAAATAATATGCAGCTGCGCGCTTGTGATTTGGCAAATGAAATAATGCAGACTTTAGGTTTCTGCGCAGTGCAAGAAGAAAAAACTGATGTACATTTAAATCATGAACAAGGAAAGAAAATAGTGCCCCTAGCTAGAATCATACAATGGATCTGGTACTTGCAAGACAGGGCTAGAGTACCACAGATAAAAGAATTACCGGTGAAATTGTGTGCACCATTTGAATTCGTGTCTACTGAAGATAAAAAGCATGTTTGTTTTACTAATGATTCATTGACTGAAATGTTGCTTTCTGGCACAGTAGAAGGAACAGCGTTGTATAATGTGTGTCAGATTTTAAAGCAAGAGCTACGTGAGATGTGTCATTTTTACGCTTATTTTTGGTTCATTGCTAATGTTTTAGCACCTAACTGGTTCAATTACCTTGCAGATGTTAATGAGAAAAATGCAGAGAGAGAAGTGTTCACCCAGAATTCTGCCTTAGTGGGGATGGCTAAGTGGGTGCCCCAGAAATGTGAACAGCTGAGAGAAAAAGCCACTTACAGGTGGGCAGAGATGAGAGAGATGCATATTCCCCTAGATTTGATAAAAACTGTGCAGCACGCACAATAGCAATTTGTCATGCAAGCAGTCACAGAGCAGTTGGGGAGAGGAAAGTTACCAGGACAGAAATGGCAAATTGATCAGGTTTTAGGGAAAGTGATTGTTGCAAATTACCAAGGAAAAATCGAAATTATGCTGATACCTAGAAAAGAATCTGATTCATTCATACAAATTGGAGACAGAATGGCCCAACTTGACAAAAGTGCAGTGAATGGAGGTTTGTTAAAGAATGAGTCTGCCCCAGCCCTTCTGACAGTGCAAGAAAAGGGAAGCTGTGGCGCAGCAGATAAAAACATCAGTGCTGATGTGTGGGCTGAAGCCCTAAGTGACCCTCCAGAACCTGCAGAAAATATAACAAAGGGCCCCAAAAACGTCCTGCTGATTATAAAACAGGGAAAGAAAGAGGAAGGGTGCAGTTTAAATGAAAAATGTTATTTGCAAGAAAAGTCATACTTGTTTCTTTTGCAGATCCTACCACGTTTCGCCACTGTCCCTGAGTGTGCTGTGTGGTCCCCCTTCCGGTGTGTGCGTGTGGGGTCGGGGAAGGGACCGAATCCCCAACCTGAACCTGGCTGAGTAAAGTGCCAGCACCATGGATCCATTTTGCGCAAACTGCGCCTTCAGTTCAAGTTCAACTTGTTTGATTGCATTCTTCCACCGGAACTAAGCTGTGTTTTTTTTTTTTCCCTTCTCGTATGGAACTCTGACTTTTGCTTATCTTCCAGCAAACCTTTCAGGTGGACCGTGCCTCTTTACATGAGCAGAACTCATGCCACATCAAATTGCTAACACTGTTGAATTAGAGACTCATTCAGAGAAAAAAAATTGCTCAGTCTTTTCTATGTAGATGTATCTGATGTGAAAGGTTATGAAATCAATGTGTTAATTCACTTCTATTGCTTTACAGGGATTGCTTTGATCATTCAAATCTTTTTTTTGTTTGAAACAAGAGATATGTGAAACAAAAATTCATTGGTCAAAGGGCGGAATGTACTGCCATTTGATAAAGTTTGTTTTGACCAATGACTTTGTGTTTCACCACTGCGCATATTAGTTGCTCAATGTTCACCAGTAGCACATGGTATGTTTTGTTCAGTTTAGCCGCCTATTGGCTTTGACATGCTGTATCCAGTCTAGCCGCCTATTGGCTTTGACATTGCATTCCTATTGACTTTGACATGATGTATTCAGTTTAGCTGCCTATTGACTTTGACATGCTATTAGATATTCTGCCTATTGGCTTTGACATGATATCATATATTACATTTTGTATTCAGCTCCGCTGCCTATTGGCTTTGACATGATATCACATATTGCATTTTGTATTCAGCTCAGCTGCCTATTGGCTTTGACATGATATTAGACATTGCATTTTGTATTCAGCTCAGCTGCCTATGGGCTTTGACATGATATTATACATTGCATTTTATATTCAGCTCAGCTGCCTATTGGCTTTGACATGACACTAGACATTGCATTTGATATTTAGGTTAGCTGCCTATTGCCTTTAACATGACATTGCATTTGATATTTAGGTTAGCTGCCCATTGCCTTTAACGTGGAGTTAGACATTGCAGTTGAGAATCCAAGCTGTATTTTTCCAAGCTGTGTTTTTGCACAAGATGAACCAAGATGTTTTTCTCACAGTAGACTAGACATGATAAGAGAAAGTACATGGGTGTTGTTCTCTCTGCTTGAGCTTGGGAACAGGAGTAGTCTTGGAGACCTGGCCAGTCTCCAAAAGGCTTGCTCAGTTTCCCAGGTCTGAGAGGAGGGGGCACACCTTTGTAACGAAAGTAACAGGCTGCAGAGAGTCAGATTCGAATCTGCCGGACCTCGTGCTGGAGCTTGGCGCAGGCTGCCAGCAATCCCGTGTGGGTAGATGAATCTCTCTTTCTCGCGGCTGACAAGGGTCATCAGCTTGCAGACCTTAGAAAGATGAAGCTGTAGATAGTTCCCACACGGTGAAGTATTTGTTTTGCTTTGCATTCAATATCTTATAAATATAACCTGCTGTGTATATTGCAAACTGATATATTTTGTTTGATTAACGCGGACTTGAAAGCTACTAATTCGTCATACATAAAATATTGTGGTTGGGGAAGAATTAACAACAATAAAAGTCTTCTTTGACCTCAGAAGTGCATTTCTGTTGTGTTATGTTAGTGCTTAGAAACTAAATAAGAGGAAAGCACTACAATTGGTACCAGGAGTGGGGTCGGTCATTAAGAGGTGATTAAGAGGGTGTTGACGAGTTGGTAGATTTCTAAGTGCACACTTTAAAAGTGTAATTGTTTTTGTTGTTTGGAGAATTACAGAAATTGTTTTTTTTGTTGTTTGGAGAATTACAGAAATTGTTTTCTGTTTGGGGAATCACAGTAGCACCGCAGACCATGTCTGAGAATGCATGTGTTGATAAACTGCCTGATGGTGCTAAGAAAAACTGTGAATTGTTTTCTGTTTGGGGAATTACAGAAGAAAATGCATGTGTAGCTAAAATGCCTGATGTAGAAAACGTGTGTTTTGGAAGTAATGATGACAGAAAGGTCTGGATACCTTTATCTGCTTACAGAGAAATGCAGGAGAAATGTAGGAAGTTGGAACATGAAAATAGGAATTTACGTGAGCAAATTAGCCCGACTGAAAGTTATAAAAGGGCTGTTTTTGAAGAATCTTTCTTGTCCCATTCCAGTAATGAGGGGGTTAAGACAGCTCTGAGCTGCACTGAGTTTTCGTGTGAGCCAGGGTTTTTGGCAGCCAAAATGCATTCCTTAACTGATAACACGGACGAGAGAGACCAGAATGTGATTTACGAGTTACCGTTGCAAAATGCACAAGTAAAACGAAGGATTTTAGAGCAAGCCACCCCGACTTTCATTAGCTTGTTTGATTTTTGGAAAAAGAATAGCCCTCATTTGAGAGAAATCCTAACACTTTTGTATATGGTCACTGTGAAAAATAATATGCAGCTGCGCGCTTGTGATTTGGCAAATGAAATAATGCAGACTTTAGGTTTCTGCGCAGTGCAAGAAGAAAAAACTGATGTACATTTAAATCATGAACAAGGAAAGAAAATAGTGCCCCTAGCTAGAATCATACAATGGATCTGGTACTTGCAAGACAGGGCTAGAGTACCACAGATAAAAGAATTACCGGTGAAATTGTGTGCACCATTTGAATTCGTGTCTACTGAAGATAAAAAGCATGTTTGTTTTACTAATGATTCATTGACTGAAATGTTGCTTTCTGGCACAGTAGAAGGAACAGCGTTGTATAATGTGTGTCAGATTTTAAAGCAAGAGCTACGTGAGATGTGTCATTTTTACGCTTATTTTTGGTTCATTGCTAATGTTTTAGCACCTAACTGGTTCAATTACCTTGCAGATGTTAATGAGAAAAATGCAGAGAGAGAAGTGTTCACCCAGAATTCTGCCTTAGTGGGGATGGCTAAGTGGGTGCCCCAGAAATGTGAACAGCTGAGAGAAAAAGCCACTTACAGGTGGGCAGAGATGAGAGAGATGCATATTCCCCTAGATTTGATAAAAACTGTGCAGCACGCACAAAAGCAATTTGTCATGCAAGCAGTCACAGAGCAGTTGGGGAGAGGAAAGTTACCAGGACAGAAATGGCAAATTGATCAGGTTTTAGGGAAAGTGATTGTTGCAAATTACCAAGGAAAAATCGAAATTATGCTGATACCTAGAAAAGAATCTGATTCATTCATACAAATTGGAGACAGAATGGCCCAACTTGACAAAAGTGCAGTGAATGGAGGTTTGTTAAAGAATGAGTCTGCCCCAGCCCTTCTGACAGTGCAAGAAAAGGGAAGCTGTGGCGCAGCAGATAAAAACATCAGTGCTGATGTGTGGGCTGAAGCCCTAAGTGACCCTCCAGAACCTGCAGAAAATATAACAAAGGGCCCCAAAAACGTCCTGCTGATTATAAAACAGGGAAAGAAAGAGGAAGGGTGCAGTTTAAATGAAAAATGTTATTTGCAAGAAAAGTCATACTTGTTTCTTTTGCAGATCCTACCACGTTTCGCCACTGTCCCTGAGTGTGCTGTGTGGTCCCCCTTCCGGTGTGTGCGTGTGGGGTCGGGGAAGGGACCGAATCCCCAACCTGAACCTGGCTGAGTAAAGTGCCAGCACCATGGATCCATTTTGCGCAAACTGCGCCTTCAGTTCAAGTTCAACTTGTTTGATTGCATTCTTCCACCGGAACTAAGCTGTGTTTTTTTTTTTTCCCTTCTCGTATGGAACTCTGACTTTTGCTTATCTTCCAGCAAACCTTTCAGGTGGACCGTGCCTCTTTACATGAGCAGAACTCATGCCACATCAAATTGCTAACACTGTTGAATTAGAGACTCATTCAGAGAAAAAAAATTGCTCAGTCTTTTCTATGTAGATGTATCTGATGTGAAAGGTTATGAAATCAATGTGTTAATTCACTTCTATTGCTTTACAGGGATTGCTTTGATCATTCAAATCTTTTTTTTGTTTGAAACAAGAGATATGTGAAACAAAAATTCATTGGTCAAAGGGCGGAATGTACTGCCATTTGATAAAGTTTGTTTTGACCAATGACTTTGTGTTTCACCACTGCGCATATTAGTTGCTCAATGTTCACCAGTAGCACATGGTATGTTTTGTTCAGTTTAGCCGCCTATTGGCTTTGACATGCTGTATCCAGTCTAGCCGCCTATTGGCTTTGACATTGCATTCCTATTGACTTTGACATGATGTATTCAGTTTAGCTGCCTATTGACTTTGACATGCTATTAGATATTCTGCCTATTGGCTTTGACATGATATCATATATTACATTTTGTATTCAGCTCCGCTGCCTATTGGCTTTGACATGATATCACATATTGCATTTTGTATTCAGCTCAGCTGCCTATTGGCTTTGACATGATATTAGACATTGCATTTTGTATTCAGCTCAGCTGCCTATGGGCTTTGACATGATATTATACATTGCATTTTATATTCAGCTCAGCTGCCTATTGGCTTTGACATGACACTAGACATTGCATTTGATATTTAGGTTAGCTGCCTATTGCCTTTAACATGACATTGCATTTGATATTTAGGTTAGCTGCCCATTGCCTTTAACGTGGAGTTAGACATTGCAGTTGAGAATCCAAGCTGTATTTTTCCAAGCTGTGTTTTTGCACAAGATGAACCAAGATGTTTTTCTCACAGTAGACTAGACATGATAAGAGAAAGTACATGGGTGTTGTTCTCTCTGCTTGAGCTTGGGAACAGGAGTAGTCTTGGAGACCTGGCCAGTCTCCAAAAGGCTTGCTCAGTTTCCCAGGTCTGAGAGGAGGGGGCACACCTTTGTAACGAAAGTAACAGGCTGCAGAGAGTCAGATTCGAATCTGCCGGACCTCGTGCTGGAGCTTGGCGCAGGCTGCCAGCAATCCCGTGTGGGTAGATGAATCTCTCTTTCTCGCGGCTGACAGGGGTCATCAGCTTGCAGACCTTAGAAAGATGAAGCTGTAGATAGTTCCCACACGGTGAAGTATTTGTTTTGCTTTGCATTCAATATCTTATAAATAAAACCTGCTGTGTATATTGCAAACTGATATATTTTGTTTGATTAACGCGGACTTGAAAGCTACTAATTCGTCATACATAAAATATTGTGGTTGGGGAAGAATTAACAACAATAAAAGTCTTCTTTGACCTCAGAAGTGCATTTCTGTTGTGTTATGTTAGTGCTTAGAAACTAAATAAGAGGAAAGCACTACAGCGTGTATGTGCAATTCGATGTAGAGTGTAAGCTAATAATCTGTATATACTCCACACAATGATGACACTGATTGTTGCCTGTCTCCTTTTAACTTTACCAGCTGCCAACGTGAACAACGAGGAACTGCGTTCGTTTAGGAAGAGGGCAGTCCGCTATCGGCACAAACTGACAGTGGAATCTGTGTTCAGGAGGATGGCACATCGCAAATTGCACGGATCGATCAACAGGTGATTGGCGGGCATTCACCCAAGGGGGACCCACACTGCCCACACAGAGAGGACCAAGCACCACAGCTGTGCAGGGTGACACAGCTGCCACCATCACCAAATCCCCAGCTGCTGCACCCTCAACATCCGTGTCACAGCCAACCACACCTGCTGCCATGGACATGAGTGCTATTAGGGACCTACAGAGGGATGTCACACTAGTCCTCAAAAAGTTGGACTCTCTTGAGAAGGAGGTGGAGAAGAATACAAAGAGACTAACATTCATAAAGAGGAATCTCAAAAGGGCCAATCTGTGAATGGCAGAATGGCACTCATCCCCAATTCAGTCCCCTTCTTCCTCATTTGTTTTAATGTTTTTTAGTGAGTATTAGGGGGTTAGTTGTAGGTTAGATTAGGTTAGTGGTTTAGTTAGGATAAGTAGGTTTGGGGGATGGGTTTTCTACTTTTTACATTTTACTATGTGGGTGGGTGGATGGGGGTGATGTTGGGGCTTCTATGTATTCTAAAAAATAAAAAATAAAAATATATGGCACAAAAATATATATTTGTTTACTAATAGGTAGTATTTGTGTAATTTAGTAATTGTTGTCCTGCATGTGTCTTGTGATATAAGGGGGGGTGGGAGGCCAGTGTTTAGAGTGTGTTGTTAAATGTGTTAAGTTTAGCATAGAGTAGTTAGGGTCTGTTGTAGGTTATTGTTAGAAATGGGGTCTTTGGTTGGCAGTCAGGTTACCCCCTGTCCAAGCAAGGACCCTCACTCTAGTCAGGGTAAGTCACACACAGTCAAAATTATCCTGTGCCCACCCTCTGGTAGCTTAGCACTGAGCAGTCAGGCTTAACTTAGAAGGCAATGTGTAAAGTATTTCTGCAATAAATCATACAATACCCCAATATAACACCACAAAAATACACCACACAGTATTTAGAAAAATATATAATATTTATCTGGATAAATGCAGGTCAAAACGATTAAAGATGAAATAAGCAAATGTAGGGATATCACTGAAAGTGATATCAAGTGTCTTAGAGGTGAAATATTATTGCAAAAAGCAATAAAAAGTGTCTTAAGTTCTCCTAGAAACAACAAGTGTCTCTTGCAGGGTAAAGTACCCGGTTTGCATTGAAAAATCCTTGCAAGGAACCGCAGAGGAGGAGGCATGTGGAAAACAGTAGGTATGCGTCTGTTTTCGCCCCTTCGCACATGGACTTGCATTGTTATTTTCAACATGGGGAAGACGTTTTGTCGATTTCGGGTGCGTGGACTTGAATCCTCTTCGGGTTGCGGGGTTGTCGGACGCCCCACGGATGATACGTGGAATCCTGGGCTGGCAGAGCGAAGTTACAGGGGCTGCATCGATTCCAGTAGGTGATGCATGGAATTTTCTACTGAATGGCAGGCCCTGCGTCGATTACTCTCAGGAAGTCGGGCTGCATCGTTCTGAGTCGGCTTGCATCGATCCAGTACGGCCGTGCGTCGAAGTTCCAGTTGCGTCACTGGCGCTGCATCGATCTTCTGTCGCGAAGTCGGGCTGCATCGTTCCGGACTCGGCGTGCAGTGAATTTTTCACCGCCAGCAGGCTGTGCGTCGTTCATGGCAGGCGGTGCGTCGAATTTTCGCCGCGTGGGGATTTCAGCTGCAGGAGAGAAGTCTTTTTGGTCCTAAGACTTCAGGGAACAGGAGGCAAGCTGTATCCAAGCCCTTAGAGAGCACTTCTGCAGCACAGCAAGAGAGCAGCAAGACAGCAGGGCAACAGCATGTCAGCAGTCCTCTTCAGAAAGCAGTTAGGTGAGACGTTTGGGCAGCCGGGCAGTTCTTCTTGTCAGGGTGCAGGTTCTGGTTTAGGTATCTTCTCCAAGAAGTGTCTGAGTTGGTAGGGCAGATGCCCTGTTTTTATAACCAAATGTGCCTTTGAAGTGGGGGAGACTTCAAAGATTGGCTTAGAAGTGCACCAGGCCGCTTTCAGTTCAATCCTGTCTGCCAGGGTCCCAGTAATGGGGTGTGGCAGTCCTTTGTGTGAGAGCAGTCCCTCCACCCTCCCAGCCCAGGAAGACCCATTCAAAATGCAGATGTATTCAAGTGAGGCTGAGTATCCTGTGATTGGGGTGTGTCTGAGTGAATGCACAAGGAGGTGTCAACTAAACCCAGCCAGATGTGGATTGTAAGGCACAGAAAGAGAAATGCTCACTTTCTAAAAGTGGCATTTCTAAAATAGTAAGATTTAATCCAACTTCACCAGTCAGCAGGATTTTGTATTACCATTCTGGCCATACTAAATATGACCTTCCTACTCCTTTCCGATCAGCAGCAACCACTCAAACATTGTATGAGGGCAGCCCCAATGTTAGCTAATGAAGGGAGCAGGACTCACAGTAGTGTAAAAATGAATTTAGGTGTTTTACACTGCCAGGACATGTCAAATACACAGGTACATGTTCTGCCTTTTACCCAGACAGCACCCTGCCGTAGGGGTTACCTAGGGCACACCTTAGGGGGGACATATGGTTAGAAAAAGGGGAGTTTTAGGCTTGGCAAGTACTTTTAAATGCCAAGTCGAATTGGCAGTGAAACTGCACACACAGACCTTGCAATGGCAGGCCTGAGACAAGGTTAAGGGGCTACTTAAGTGGGTGGCACAATCAGTGCTGCAGGCCCACTAGTAGCTTTTAATCTACAGGCCCTGGGCACATATAGTGCACTTTACTAGGGACTTATACGTGAATTGAATAGCCCAATTGGGTGTGATTCAATGTTACCATGTTTAAAGGGAGAGAGCATATGCACTTTAGCACTGGTTAGCAGTGGTAAAATGCACAGAGTCTAAAAACCAGAAAAAACAGTATCTCAAAAGTGGAAGGAGGCAGGCAAAAAGTTAGGGGTGACCACCCTAAGGCTGTCAGGTCTAACAGTTATGTATAGTTAGGATAGGTTAGGTTAGGATAGGTGTTCTTAATTCATTTTTAGTTTAGTTAAATTCGAATTAAACAAAAAAAAAATTGGGTACTCCCTTACTTCATGTGTCTTATGCTTGGGTCTCGGGCTCTTCCCATGGGTGTACAGTGAAAATTGTGTGTTGTCCTAGGGATTCCGTCCTGCCTCTGGATCCCTCTCTTGACATGTTCATCACCTTCTTACAACTGAGCTGTCACACTGGCAGCTACAACCCATCTACTTGTCTGTGCATCTGCCATCCAGTGTACCCACGACTCAAGGTGACGAGGTTGACCATGTATAGGACAGGTAGGTGTGATAATTCAGCTGTCATTGTATGGGTCCTGTGTCAGAATGTTGGGCACTGTGGGACATCTGACAACAACCTATATTTCATTTATATCCAGCAAAACTGACCAGGGGCAATTACAGATGAGGTTGAGTCCCTCTGTTTCACACCAATGTGTTATACTGGTACTCCCAACTGACAATATTTCCAGAGAACTGTTTCACAGCCATTCCTGCTGTATGTAGTGGGTGTAGCATACATGTGTTCAACATTTTTTAAATACTCAGTGAATTGCTTGTAGGGGATGAGGCCAGCATCGACATTCATCATGTAGGTACCATGTTCATAGATATGTGCCCGCATATTCATTCACTCTTGTACTGACACTCTGTGACTTAAGATATGTTACCCACATCACAATTTCTAAGTGTAGTTGATGTGTCACAACACACAAATACATGCTGGTTGTGTAGGTGGTGTTTAATGAGAAGTGTTATAGTGCAATATTTACAACGTCCAGGTCTGTGACCCCATACGTGGTATCCATCCAATTGTGACACTTTACAAGCCCAGAGGTTTGAGGGACATGTCATAGGACATGCTTGGGTAAAGTGTCTTTCAGTGCAGGTGAAATAAATTGCCAATTGAAAAGTTAGAGACAATTGCAGTCCATAGCAGAAAGGTCAACAGTGTGTCGGTGAAGAGTGCATATCTGCAACAGTGATAACACTGGCATGATGTCAAGCACGGGACAAAGGTAAACACTGCCCATGTGGCATGGGCTGGTGCTACTGGGAACTCCCACAAGTGAAGATGATCTGTTCCACATCTTCATCCTCTGAAGTGTGTGGTGCCTCCTCTACCCTTGATGGTGGCAGTGGGGAGGTAGAGGGCACCACACACACTTCAGTGGTTGGTGATGTGTACTCCCAATGCCCAGCAGCTGCCATCTGTGAAACTGCACATGGCATCACTGCAGCAAGGAGGAGCTGCTGATTTTTAAGTATAGCGGCAACATCCCTTTGGTAGGCAGCCATGTCTGCCCTGAAGGAGACCATTTCCCGGTGCATGGAGTGCATCTTGTCCTCAGGCACACCAATGTCAGTTTGGGAGGGCAGTTGTTGTGGCTTCTCCCTCATGGCAGAAGCTATGTCCTTCAGACACTCCTGGACCCCACGTATTGGGGAGTGTGTGCGTCAGTTGGATGCAGTCTGTTCAGTTACCCTAACCGTGCAAAACTTCATTCCCTTGAGGCTGACGCTGTAGTTTGTATCCCCACCAACACCTCCTTGGCCAGCTCCCGCTGGACTCCTACCACTGTTCTCTCAAAGCTGGTCCCTGGGTCCTTGGAGTGCTCAGCTGTGTCAGTGCTGGCAGGTGGTACTATTGGGGTGCTAAGTGGGGCCTGTGGAATGTCTGCTACATCAATACTCTTCCCTGCGACTGGAGGTGGTGTCTGGAGGTTTACAAGGACTTCTTGGAGGATCTCTTGGCTGATAATTGCCAACTGGTCATCCAGGTCATCAGGGTACTCCAGGATAGGTAGTTCCGCAGCAGAGCCATCATTCTCTATCAACACAGAGCCCTTATGGTTACAAACTCCATCCCAAACTCCCTATAACAGATTCAAGTTACTGGTGATGTATGGTTGAAATTTGACACAGATGATGAGGACTAGTGGCCCTGATCTATGTGAATCTAAGGCTGCTTTTGCACTGTTACACATAGCACAAAATCAATGCACATCTAATTTTGTTTGTTTCCTAATCTTCTTGTGCGTGGCTATGGTGTCAATAAAATGATGCTAAGGAGTCATTGTTGTTTTATCCATCAGGGCCATTGTATTATCCAGAATGTGAGTTGGCGTGTATGTGCAATTCGATGTAGAGTGTAAGCTAATAATCTGTATATACTCCACACAATGATGACACTGATTGTTGCCTGTCTCATTTTAACTTTAACAGCTGCCAACGTGAACAACGAGGAACTGCGTTCGTTTCAGAAGAGGGCAGTCCGCTATCGGCACAAACTGACAGTGGAATCTGTGTTCAGGAGGATGGCACATCGCAATTGCACGGATCGATCAACAGGTGATGGGCGGGCATTCACCCAAGGGGGACCCACACTGCCCACACAGAGAGGACCAAGCACCACAGCTGTGCAGGGTGACACAGCTGCCACCATCACCAAATCCCCAGCTGCTGCACCCTCAACATCCGTGTCACAGCCAACCACACCTGCTGCCATGGACATGAGTGCTATTAGGGACCTACAGAGGGATGTCACACTAGTCCTCAAAAAGTTGGACTCTCTTGAGAAGGAGGTGGAGAAGAATACAAAGAGACTAACATTCATAAAGAGGAAACTCAAAAGGGCCAATCTGTGAATGGCAGAATGGCACTCATCCCCAATTCAGTCCCCTTCTTCCTCATTTGTTTTAATGTTTTTTAGTGAGTATTAGGGGGTTAGTTGTAGGTTAGATTAGGTTAGTGGTTTAGTTAGGATAAGTAGGTTTGGGGGATGGGTTTTCTACTTTTTACATTTTACTATGTGGGTGGGTGGATGGGGGTGATGTTGGGGCTTCTATGTATTCTAAAAAATAAAAATAAAAATATATGACACAAAAATATATATTTGTTTAGTAATAGGTAGTATTTGTGTAATTTAGTAATTGTTGTCCTGCATGTGTCTTGTGATATAAGGGGGGGTGGGAGGCCAGTGTTTAGAGTGTGCTGTTAAATGTGTTAGGTAAGTTTAGCATAGAGTAGTTAGGGTCTGTTGTAGGTTATTGTTAGAAATGGGGTCTTTGGTTGGCAGTCAGGTTACCCCCTGTCCAAGCAAGGACCCTCACTCTAGTCAGGGTAAGTCACACACAGTCAAAATTATCCTGTGCCCACCCTCTGGTAGCTTGGCACAGAGCAGTCAGGCTTAACTTAGAAGGCAATGTGTAAAGTATTTCTGCAATAAATCATACAATACCCCAATATAACACCACAAAAATACACCACACACTATTTAGAAAAATATATAATATTTATCTGAATAAATGCAGGTCAAAACGATTAAAGATGAAATAAGCAAATGTAGGGATATCACTGAAAGTGATATCAAGTGTCTTAGAGGTGAAATATTATTGCAAAAAGCAATAAAAAGTGTCTTAAGTTCTCCTAGAAACAACAAGTGTCTCTTGCAGGGTAAAGTGCCCGGTTTGCATTGAAAAATCCTTGCAAGGAACCGCAGAGGAGGAGGCATGTGGAAAACAGTAGGTATGCGTCTGTTTTCACTCCTTCGCACATGGACTTGCATTGTTATTTTTGACGTGGGGAAGACGTTTCGTCGATTTCGGGTGCGTGAACTTGAATCCTCTTCGGGTTGCGGGGTTTTCGGACGCCCCAGGGATGATACGTAGAATCCTGGGCTGGCAGAGCGAAGGTACAGGGGCTGCATCGATTCCAGTAGGTGATGCATGGAATTTTCTACCGCATGGCAGGCCCTGCGTCGATTACTCTCAGGAAGTCGGGCTGCATCGTTCTGAGTCGGCTTGCATCAATCCAGTACGGCCGTGCGTCGAAGTTCCGGTCGCGTCACTGGTGCTGCATCGATCTTCTGTCACGAAGTCGGGCTGCATCGTTCCGGACTCGGCATGCAGTGAATTTTTCACCGCCAGCAGGCTGTGCGTCGTTCTTGGCAGGCGGTGCGTCGAATTTTCGCCGCGTGGGGATTTCAGCTGCAGGAGAGAAGTCTTTTTGGTCCTAAGACTTCAGGGAACAGGAGGCAAGCTGTATCCAAGCCTTTAGAGAGCACTTCTGCAGCACAGCAAGAGAGCAGCAAGACAGCAGGGCAACAGCATGGCAGCAGTCCTCTTCAGAAAGCAGTTAGGTGAGACGTTTGGGCAGCTGGGCAGTTCTTCTTGTCAGGGTGCAGGTTCTGGTTTAGGTATCTTCTCCATGAAGTGTCTGAGTTGGTAGGGCAGATGCCCTGTTTTTATACCCAAATGTGCCTTTGAAGTGGGGGAGACTTCAAAGATTGGCTTAGAAGTGCACCAGGCCCCTTTCAGTTCAATCCTGTCAGCCAGGGTCCCAGTAGGGGTGTGTGGCAGTCCTTTGTGTGAGAGCAGTCCCTCCACCCTCCCAGCCCAGGAAGACCCATTCAAAATGCAGATGTATTCAAGTGAGGCTGAGTATCCTGTGATTGGGGTGTGTCTGAGTGAATGCACAAGGAGGTGTCAACTAAACCCAGCCAGATGTGGATTGTAAGGCACAGAAAGAGAAATGCTCACTTTCTAAAAGTGGCATTTCTAAAATAGTAAGATTTAATCCAACTTCACCAGTCAGCAGGATTTTGTATTACCATTCTGGCCATACTAAATATGACCTTCCTACTCCTTTCCGATCAGCAGCAACCACTCAAACATTGTTTGAGGGCAGCCCCAATGTTAGCTAATGAAGGGAGCAGGACTCACAGTAGTGTAAAAATGAATTTAGGTGTTTTACACTGCCAGGACATGTCAACTACACAGGTACATGTTCTGCCTTTTACCTACACAGCACCCTGCCCTAGGGGTTACCTAGGGCACACCTTAGGGGGGACATATGGTTAGAAAAAGGGGAGTTTTAGGCTTGGCAAGTACTTTTAAATGCCAAGTCGAATTGGCAGTGAAACTGCACACACAGGCCTTGCAATGGCAGGCCTGAGACAAGGTTAAGGGGCTACTTAAGTGGATGGCACAATCAGTGCTGCAGGCCCACTAGTAGCTTTTAATCTACAGGCCCTGGGCACATATAGTGCACTTTACTAGGGACTTATACGTGAATTGAATAGCCCAATTGGGTGTGATTCAATGTTACCATGTTTAAAGGGAGAGAGCATATGCACTTTAGCACTGGTTAGCAGTGGTAAAATGCACAGAGTCTAAAAACCAGAAAAAACAGTATCTCAAAAGTGGAAGGGGGCAGGCAAAAAGTTAGGGGTGACCACCCTAAGGCTGTCAGGTCTAACAGTTATGTATAGTTAGGATAGGTTAGGTTAGGATAGGTGTTCTTAATTCATTTTTAGTTTAGTTAAATTCGAATTAAACAAAAAAAAAATTGGGTACTCTCTTACTTCATGTGTCTTATGCTTGGGTCTCGGGCTCTTCCCATGGGTGTACAGTGAAAATTGTGTGTTGTCCTAGGGATTCCGTCCTGCCTCTGGATCCCTCTCTTGACATGTTCATCACCTTCTTACAACTGAGCTGTCACACTGGCAGCTACAACCCATCTACTTGTCTGTGCATCTGCCATCCAGTGTACCCACGACTCAAGGTGACGAGGTTGACCATGTATAGGACAGGTAGGTGTGATAATTCAGCTGTCATTGTATGGGTCCTGTGTCAGAATGTTGGGCACTGTGGGACATCTGACAACAACCTATATTTCATTTATATCCAGCAAAACTGACCAGGGGCAATTACAGATGAGGTTGAGTCCCTCTGTTTCACACCAATGTGTTATACTGGTACTCCCAACTGACAATATTTCCAGAGAACTGTTTCACAGCCATTCCTGCCGTATGTAGTGGGTGTAGCATACATGTGTTCAACATTTTTTACATACTCAGTGAATTGCTTGTAGGGGATGAGGTCAGCATCGAAGTTCATCATGTAGGTACCATGTTCATAGATATGTGCCCGCATATTCATTCACTCTTGTACTGACACTCTGTGACTTAAGATATGTTACCCACATCACAATTCCTAAGTGTAGTTGATGTGTCACAACACACAAATACATGCTGGTTGTGTAGGTGGTGTTTAATGAGAAGTGTTATAGTGCAATATTTACAACGTCCAGGTCTGTGACCCCATTCGTGGTATCCATCCGATTGTGACACTATACAAGTCCAGAGGTTTGAGGGACATGTCATGGGACATGCTTGGGTAAAGTGTCTTTCAGTGCAGGTGAAATAAATTGCCAATTGAAAAGTTAGAGACAATTGCAGTCCATAGCAGAAAGGTCAACAGTGTGTCGGTGAAGAGTGCACATCTGCAACAGTGATAACACTGGCATGATGTCAAGCACGGGACAAAGGTAAACACTGCCCATGTGGCATGGGCTGGTGCTACTGGGAACTCCCACAAGTGAAGATGATCTGTTCCACATCTTCATCCTCTGAAGTGTGTGGTGCCTCCTCTACCCTTGATGGTGGTAGTGGGGAGGTAGAGGGCACCACACACACTTCAGTGGTTGGTGATGTGTACTCCCAATGCCCAGCAGCTTTCCATCTGTGAAACTGCACATGGCATCACTGCAGCAAGGAGGAGCTGCTGATTTTTAAGTATAGCGGCAACATCCCTGTGGTAGGCAGCCATGTCTGCCCTGAAGGAGACCATTTCCCGGTGCATGGAGTGCATCTTGTCCTCAGGCACACTGATGTCAGTTTGGGAGGGCAGATGTTGTGGCTTCTCCCTCATGGCAGAAGCTATGTCCTTCATTCCCTTGAGGCTGACGCTGTAGTTTGTATCCCCACCAACACCTCCTTGGCCAGCTCCCGCTGGACTCCTACCACTGTTCTCTCAAAGCTGGTCCCTGGGTCCTTGGAGTGCTCGGCTGTGTCAGTGCTGGCAGGTGGTACTATTGGGGTGCTAAGTGGGGCCTGTGGAATGTCTGCTACATCAATACTCTTCCCTGCGACTGGAGGTGGTGTCTGGAGGTTTACAAGGACTTCTTGGAGGATCTCTTGGCTGATAGTTGCCAACTGGTCATCCAGGTCATCAGGGTACTCCAGGATAGGTAGTTCTGCAGCAGAGCCATCATCCTCTGCAATGAGATGGTGTAAAATCAGTCTATCTGTGTTGTGGCAGTTGATATGTTACGTCACTGACTTGATATTTGAGGCTCATTGTCATCTTAGGGCAATATTTGTGGAAAAGTGGTGCAGTGTGGTGCTGTGCAAAAATTGGCAGCGCTGTGTCACTTTGGTAACACAAGGATTTGCTGTATGTAAGTGAATATGGTGCACCCCTGTGTTGCCCCCCCACTCTGGTGCAAAATTCAGCTGCCAGCGCAAACGCAGGCATCCTTGCACCATCATGCAAGGATGTATGCGTTGAGGGGTGTGATTGTTTATGTGCGTGAAGGTGTCCCTTCCTACACATTAACAATCACTAATGGCGCTTTGGCACTTCTGTGTGAGCTGTAGAATGCAGCACACACAGAAGAACCAAAGCGTCATTTTCAGATGATAGTTTATGTGCAGGAAGGTACACCTTCACCCACATAAACAATAATTTCTGGCATTTTCCTCTTCCTATGCATGCTTCAGAATGCAGCTCACATAGGAAATGCAAAAAAACGAGGAGGTATAAATCTATTCCTCCTCACTGCACCCTGTTAATGCCACCCCAGGGGTGGCGTAAAATTTTGGCACTGCCTCAGGTTGAAAAAATTTCATTTATCTGAGGCAGCATCAGAATGGGACGCCCACAGCAACACCCAATGCACACCCCTTTCACGCACAGTGATGGTTGGGAAGGGGCTGTATTTACAGGATGACTTTAAGCCACAATATGGCACAGTGCTTAGTGCCACAGGAGCATCACTGAATGTGATGCTCCTGTGGCACTAGGGGCCTCTGATGCGCCCCTTAGTTCCAAAGGATTGTTCCACTACATCATGGCTGCAGTCTACAGCCCTATGCCCCACCTGCATGTCACGTGAAGGGAAGGCCAGCTGGCACAATTGGCTGTGTCATATCTTCTAAGTGTGTTGTCTATCCTTTTTGTGGCTTGACACCATATTTTCATGTTCTACTCTCCCTTTACATCCATTTCCACGGTGAGGCCTTGCAATGGGTGCTGCTGTGCTTGTTCCACGGCACCACATATGGCAATTGGCCTCTTTGCACTATGATACATGAGTACAGCATGGTGATGGTACAGCTCATTTGACACAAGCACAGGGTTGAACCCAGGGATGGGTATGGGTATGACATTTCTACTGTGTACATCATTCTGTATGTGACAGTGCCTGATGGTAAATGAGTCTATGGACATAGCCAGTTAACAGGAGTTGTACTTAGATCAGGGCCTGAAGCAAGTTAGAGGTGAATCTGCAGGTAGTCATACTCAAATGCAACAGTCCAGTGGGCACCTGACTGCCACTGTGTACTTGACCGCCCCCAAAAGCACAGGTGGTAGTGGCAACTGTTGTCAATGTGGAATGCACCATGGGCCAATGGCCTGGACATGGCAGGTTTCCAGCAGCTTGCGGACTGGCTATGGCATCTGTCCTGTGACACCAGACCAGTATTACATTCAACACTTCCCTCCAGTTCTGTTTCTGCATTCCACCAGCCTTTGCATGGTGGTGTAACCCCCATGAAATGGTTGTTGGTGATGTGTTGTGGCCCTGGGTGCCCCTGCACAGCCCATGCACTTGGCATGGGCAGTGCAGGGGCTCCCATGCCCTGTCCCTTTGCCCTTTCCACTGCCTGATTTGCAGTGCTGAGTGCAACGTGTCCTGTTACACCCAATGTAGCCTATTTGATCTGTCAAGAATGTTGTGCTAAGTGACCCACCGAGCTACCATGAGCAGACAGATTTCCAGTCGCCATCCCAACGTGTGACTCATACTGCCAAGTGCAAAGGTACATTGCACTGGCAGTCTTACCAACACCAGACTTGCCCTTGCACCATTCCCCGCCCATCGATGTCGAATTATCCACCATTATGTTCACAGTCATACCCCATGAGTTGCATGCTTGTGTTTATTTCCCCATTCCTATGTGTCTGACATGGTTGTGTCAGAGTAGTTGTGGGATCAGCCTGTGACTGTTGTGACCTACTGTTTGCTATCTGTAGTACATATTTTCTGTAGTGGCACATTTCAGTTCAGCATCCAGATGTGTGGTTCAACACTACTTCAGTTTGGTTGGTCTGGGTAGTGAAATGTTACCAATGATACAGGGCCAGGCTGCTATTCTCCCAGCGCCTTTTCAGTTCATTGTTCCATGCACCCAGGGGACACCCTGACTGCATGATGTAGGGATGGCTGCCTCTTGTGGATGTGTTGTCTATGTGCGGTGTTGTGGTGCTACCGGCACATGCCAGGGTACTGTTGAAACAAGTTGCAATGACTTGTGTGCTGTGAGATGCAGCACACATGCATTTGGGCAATGAGGCAAGGCAGTTGCAAGGTGTTACTGCAAGGGACACGACTATGATGAAACCCCAGGAATGGTGTTGACTGACTACCTGGTCTCTGAGGTCTTGGTCGTGTTGGTAGTGTTGATATGACTACATGCACGGAATATTGTGATGTCACAACCAGTGGCACAGTGATTATACATGCCATCCAACCTCTGTGCTGCATGTGTACATGCATGTATTTAGGCCTCGTGTTCAAAGTATGTCCAGGTTGTGTATGTGTCATGGTGCATGGCACTACCAAGGCGTAGGTACATGTGTAGCTTACGTCAGCATGGTGCAACTTGCTTAATGTGCATTGTGTCCCTCTGCGCTCCTTTTACATGCATTGTGTAAATCCTATGTGCCTCCCCCTTCTTGCACTTGACATTTGAGCATAAATTTTCCCCATGCAGCTTACCCTGCTTTTGTGGTGTTTCCTGGTAGTTTGTGCTGTCCTGTCCAGCAATTTATGTGACGATTTCCTCCGGGATGACCGCTGCAACCATCTCGTCCATCTCGTCCAAGTCCTCTTGTGGTGCTGGACTTTTACCTCCAGTTTGCAGTGCTGCCTTCCTGTTCTGTGCCATTTTTTCCTTTGTCCTTCGCTTGCCATGCCAGCGTTTCTTGCACTCAGTTACAGTTCTCCTGACCTCTTCCACACTGTTGATCTTATCCGTTATCTGCTGCCAGATTGCCTCTCTCCTTCCAATTGGCAATTTAGAGGTGACGAAGAGTTGATGTTGATGCTCTGTCACCTCTCTCACCAGTATTTCATGCTCCTCTGTGCTGAAACAACATTTCCTATTTTTCTTCTCCCTACCATGGGCGTTGTCTGTGTCTTCCTGACTGGTTCCTGGTTGAATGGGGTCTCCCTTGGGTCTCTCCTGGCTTCCTGGGTCCATTTTGGCTCTCCTTTGTACTGTTTCTCTGTTAGCGTCTGTTTTTTCACGCTATTGCGGGCAAAAATGGTGTATTTCTGTTTTGTGACGTGTTTACATGTCATAAACCGGATTAGAGTAATTTTTCCTCCGTTAGCGTCATTTTGCCTTACAACAAGGCGTTATTGTTAATGTCGGAAAAATTACTCTAACCAATTTTTAGCACCACCCAGCATCATAGTATAAATATGACGACTGGGTGGTGTTAAAAAAAGGCGCTGGTCAGCGCTAACCTTTTCGACGCAAAACTGCATTAGCACAGTTTTGCGCCAAAAAGTATAAATCTGGCCCCCAATATATCAATTGGGTAGGAGGCAATGTCCCATATTTCAAAGAGAGAGAACAACACTTTAGCGTTGGTTAGCAGTGGTAAAGTGTATTGAGTCCTATGGATAGCAAAAATGAATTCAGCAAAAAGTGGAGAACAAAGTCAAAAAGTTTAGGGGTGACCCTGTAGAGATTGGCCATTTCCAACTCTGTCCTACTCCTTTTATGCAGTGTTCACTGCAAAGAGTCAATGGAAATCTGCACATGAAGGACTTACCTTTTAGGACTAAGGCGGTCATTCTGACCCTGGCGGTAAAAGGCACGTACCGCCGGTCAGAAGACCGCCATCATCCCGCCGCGGCCGCGGTAAACCGCCACGGTCATTCTGACCCACAACTGCCAAACCGCCAAAAACCCGACATCCACTGAAGGCCGCCTCATCAGCGGTCAGCGATAACCTGGAGATGACCAAACCTCCACCGTCACGCCAACACAAACACGCCCATGCCATTACGACCCACGAATCCACGCGGCGGTCTTTCAACCGCGGTATTCCATTGGCGGTACACACTGCCGCGCTCAAAATACCCACACTTTTACAAAACACAGCCACATTGGACAATTCCAAATACACACACCTGATACACATACAAACACCACTCCCACACACCCATCACCATATAAAACACACACCCACATCACCCACAAACCCCCACAAAGCGAAATTCAGAGACACGGCGCAATACACAGAGAGAGAGCACAGGGAACGCAAACCACAACACACACAGGAACCCAACATCATCACCCACACCACATCTATGCACAAAACACCACACACCACTACAATCATCACCACAAACACCACCCCACACCTCATCCACACCACCCCATGGCACCCCAAAGACACCCCAGGTTCTCGGACCAAGAACTCAGGGTCATGGTGGAGGAAATAATCAGGGTAGAGCCGCAGCTCTTCGGCACACAGGTGCAGCACACCACAATAGCCAGGAAGGCGGAGCTATGGCAAAGGATCGTCGGTAGGGTCAACGCTGTGGGACAGCATCCCAGAAATCGGGAAGACATCCGAAAGCGCTGGAACGACCTACGGGGGAAGGTGCGGTCGATGGTGTCAAGATACAACATCGCTGTTCAGAAGACTGGCGGCGGACCCCCACCCACTCCACCCGAATTCACAGCATGGGAGAAAGAGGTCTTGAACATCCTGCATCCTGAGGGCCTCGCTGGAGTAGGCGGAGGAATGGACTCTGGTAAGTCGAATCTCAACTACTTCACCCCCCCAACCACCAGCATGCCAACCCACACCCCCACCCTCACCCCCAACCCCCCAGCACATATCCTCCCTGCTAATGTCTCACCAGCATAACCCACCCAACCCAACCCAAACCCCTGAATGCCAACACAAACCATGGACACCCATCACCTAAGCATGACCACTGCACATACCCATCCCCCCCCCACAAACCACCCTCACAACTCCTCCCACATGGGACTGCCAGCACTGGGGGACAAGGGCACCCACAAATCGCACACCACGGCACACACAAAATCAATAACCATATTCTTTTACCCCTGCAGGGCCCGAACACCAACACACCGGCCAGGAGGGTCCAGATTTGTCCATCCCACCCCCAGAACAGGCCCCCAGTGATGACAGCAGCTCTGTCGACCTAGAACCTGATGACCAGCCCGGACCATCGGGGACCTCTGGACAGTCCGTTACCCTCAGTCAGCCCCAGGCCACAGCAGACCTACCCCCCTCAGGAAACACCAGCACAGCACCCACCCAGCGGGCCAATGCTTCTGTCTCCAGGACAGGTCAAGCAGCGGTGTGTCTACAAGTACAGGGCACCCAGGGTAACACACAACCCCAACAACAACAGGGACCTGGGGGCACTGGTAGTGGGCACACCGTCCAGGGGACAGAGGCCCAGGAACAAAGAGGAACTGGGAGGGCTGCTGTGCGACAGAGGGAGGACAGGCCTAGGGAACCCACTGTCCAAGAGGCCCTCACCACCATCATGGGAGCGTACCACCACTCCCAAGAGACGATGGCGACGGTCCTGGCCAGGTTCCAGGAGATCCAGGCCATGCAGGAGGGCCAGTACATGGGGTTCCGGGAAGAACTGCGCACCATCAGTTCCGCAATGGGTACAATCGTGGTGGCACTCAACCAGATTGTCACCACATTGCGGGACCATGTGGCCCCCCAAAGGGCCCCTGCCACTAGCATGGAGGAAGAACAGCCCACCACCTCCGCTGGCGCTAGTGGTCAGGAGGCCCCGACACAACAGCAACGGCCCTCCCGGACCCCACCCCCTGCAGAACAAGGACCACCCCGCAAGAAAGGCCTGAGATCGAGGAAGAAGACAGAGTAGGATGTCAAGACCCCCGCCATGCACGGAAACCCCCGGATGTCATCCCACTGTCCCACTTGTTTACCCTGTCCAACCTTGAACTGCCCCTGCTCCACCTTCCACAGGCATATGGACAATGGACCTGTAGGAACGACAGTCTGGACACTGCCATGGACATGCCTCCACCATCACCCTGTTTGAACCATACACCTATTTTAAAACTTCAATAAACACAATTATTGCACATTAACCAACTGGATTCTGCTATCTATTTATTTAAACCAAATGTATTCGATATAACCAACAAAACAGTTCTAGTTACATTGTGATGACAACATACCAGTGTCACACAGCGGTAGTCCATGGGGAAAAAAACCAGAGGGCACTCCGTGGGGATCAGATCACTGAAATAGGAAGTGATATACACAACTAAGTTATCATACATTGGGGTGAAAGGTCAGACAGTAGAGAGCCACTACAGTTACAGATATAATACAATGCTGGAGTAGATTATTACCTGTGTGTCACTGGAAATACTGCAGTATCACTCTGTCCCTGTTGTCTGTGTCGTCCTCTTCGTCTTCCTCCTCTTCACTCTCCGCAGGCTCCACAGCGGCCACAACACCACCATCTGGACCATCCTCCTGCAGGAAAGGCACCTGGCGTCGCAAAGCCAGGTTGTGAAGCATGCAGCAGGCCACGATGATATGACACACCTTCCTTGGTGAGTACATTAGGGATCCACCAGTCATATGCAGGCACCTAAACCTGGCCTTCAGGAGGCCGAAGGTCCGCTCAATCACCCTCCTAGTCCGCCCATGGGCCTCATTGTACCGTTCCTCTGCCCTGGTCCTGGGATTCCTCACTGGGGTCAATAGCCAAGGCAGGTTTGGGTAACCAGAGTCACCAATTAGCCACACACGGTGTCTCTGTAGCTGTTCCATCACATAAGGGATGCTGCTATTTCGCATGATGTACGCGTCATGCACTGACCCTGGGAATTTGGCACTTAAATGGGAGATGTACTGGTCAGCCAAACAGACCACCTGGACATTCATCGAATGATAGTTTTTACGGTTCCTGTACACCTGCTCATCGTCTTTTGGGGGAACCAAAGCCACATGGGTACCATCAATGGCACCAATGATATTGGGAATGTGTCCAAGGGCATAGAAATCACCCTTCACTGTAGGCAAGTCACCCACCTCAGGGAAAATGATGTAGCTCCGCATGTATTTCATCAGGGCAGACAACACTCTGGACAACACCTTCGAAAACATAGGCTGAGACATCCCAGATGAAATGGCCACGGTAGTTTGAAATGATCCACTTGCCAAAAAATGCAGTACTGACAGCTCCTGCACTAGAGGCGGAATCCCTGTGGGTTGGCGGATGGGTGACATCAGGTCTGGCTCCAGCTGGGCACACAGTTCCTGTATAGTGGCACGGTTGAGTCTGTAGGTGAGTATGACGTGTCTTTCTTCCATTGTCGACAGGTCCACCAGCGGTCTGTACACGGGAAGATTCCTCTGTCTCCTCGCAAGTCCCAGCGGACGATGCCTAGGAAGGACAACATGGAGCACAGAGTCAAGCAACCCACAGGTAAGTGCCCACAGCATGCCCTGTTCACGTATCTCTCGGGATTGAATGGCTAGTATGATTGTCGGTGCAAGGCCTAGCCATGTGTGACGCAGTATGAATGAAGCCATGTGGGCCCTTGAAATGGCGGCTGCCTGACCTGTGAAGTGTGACAATGTGAAGTGAGGTAATTGCGCAAGCGTGGCACACCGTGGCGGTAGGCGGTCGCAGTCCGCGGCGCTAAGCCGCATTGGACAACATTGAACCCTATGGGTTTCAGGAGCCAATGGCGGTGAGCGCCGGCCGCCGCGGTACGCACCGCGGCGGCCGTAACCGCCATTTTCTCTCTGCTTGACCACACGAGACCTGAGCATCCACAGGAGAGGACCAATACTGCAAGTGCTGCTGTGACCTCGGTCTGGAAGTGACAATGGCTGCTGGGACTGGGGAAAGGGCCCCCGCCTTCAGTTCCGAGGAGTTGGGTCCTCCCCCAGTATGCGCTACTCTACGGGCCTCCAGACCAACAGGTGAGTACACGGGGGCAATGCATAGTGCCCAATGCCTGGCCTGAGTGGGGAGGATGTACGATGGAGGGGAGGGCAGCGAATGACGAATGCATGGCACGACAGATGAGAGCATGTGCCACATGGCAAGGTTGGGGAGGGGGGGCCACTCACATCGAGCATGCAGAAAAGTGATGATGTTTCTCTTCCCCCCCTGTACATGTCACATAGGTCAGCGCCCATCAGAAGATTGACATTTGGCGTGCCATCGCCAAGGACGTCCGGGCCCTGGGGGTCCACACCAGAAGGGGCACCCACTGCCGCAAGAGGTGGGAGGACATCCGCCGCGGGAGCAGGAAGACGGCGGAGGCTCTGCTGGGGATGGCCTCCCAACCTTGGAGGGGTGCCAGTCGTACCTTGACCCCCCTGATGTCCCGGATCCTGGCGGTGGCCTACCCCGATTTAGATGGGCGCTTGAGGACATCACAGCAGACACAAGGGGGTGAGTACCAGCACATTCAGCTATTTTGCGCACAGTGGAGGTGCCTGGGTGGGGGAGGAGGGCTGTGGGTATCCCTAGGCCAAGGCGATTTCTGTAGGATAGGCCCGTCTGTGAAGTATGGTCCTATGCCCCCACCCCCCACCTCTGTAGGGTGCCTAGTAACGCGATTCATGGACCAGTGTATACTGTGTGGGCAGTTGTCGCCCATAGGCTTGTAGGGCATGTCCCAGTGAATGAGTAGTGTACCCCAAGTGCGCAGCGTAGTGCAGGGGGCTTCTGTGTCTGTCCTCTCCGCCAACGATGTCCCCAGTGCATGCACTCAACTTGTCTTTATGTTTTCCACCCCCCCCATTTTCTTTGTTTATCTGTGAATGTGTGCATTAGCATCATCAGGCGGAGGAGAAGTGGCATCGGCGCAAGAGGGAGCTGCATCTCACATGGCCCCGGAGGCCCATGCAACGGACTCCGACATGACCAGTGAGACGGAGGGCGAGGGGGGCTCCACCACGGGGACCCGTGGAGACGGCAGCGACACCGACACGTCCTCGGAAGGGAGCTCCCTTGCGGTGGCGGCAACATCCGTGCCCACCGCAGAAACAGATACAGCCGCCACCCAGCGCACCAGATCCGCCCTCCCAGCAGCCCCTCGGCCCTCGGCCCGTGCCCGCAAGGCCAGGAAGCCGGCCATCTCCTTCGCCCCAGGCACCTCAGGCCCTGCCCCAGTCACCCCTGCTGCCCTCAGTGAGGAGGTCATTGACCTCCTGAGGACCATCATTGTTGGGCAGTCTACCCTTTTGAATGCCATCCAGGGTGTGGAGAGGGAGGTGCATCAAAGCAATGCATACCTGGAGGGCCTTCATTCGGGTCAGGCTGCCCATCAACGATCGTTCAACGCTCTGGCCTCAGCACTGACGGCAGCCATTGTCCCTGTCTCCAGCCTCCCTCTTCTGACTCCCTCCACCCAGTCCCACTCCCCTGTTTCTCTGCCTATCCCATCGACACCTACAGACCAGCCTGCACACACCTCAACACCCAAGGGCAGCTCATCCAGACATAAGCACCACAGGAGACACAAGCATTCACCCAAGCAACATCCAGATGCAGACATGCCAACAGCCACTACCTCCTCTGTGTCCCCCACCTCCTCGTCTCCCTCCTCCCTCCCTGTGACGTCTCCACACACACCTGCAAGCACACCACCATCAGCCATTGCACCCATCACCAGCACACCCTCCACACCAGTCCGCAAACGTGCAGTCACCACCCCCACTGCCATGTACACATCCCCTGTGTCCTCTCCCAGTGTGTCTGTCACCCCCGCTTCCCAACCACACAAACGCAGGCAGGCACCCAAACAACAGCCATCCACCTCACGTCAGCCTCCTGCCCAAGCACCTGCACCCAAAGACAGCACACTTGACTCTCCTACAACCACATCCTCTTCCTCCACTCCCATACCCACTCCAGCCACCCTTCCCATGGCTCCCAAGAAAATTTTCCTCTCCAAAGTGGACCTCTTTTCCTCACCTGACCCACCCCCTCCATCCCGTAAGAGTTCCACAAACACCTCAGCCACCACCAGCCCAGCAACTCCGAAGAACGTCGTGCCTGGTTTTTGGAGTCCGCCCTTTCCTTGGGCTGGGACATCGTCCAGCAGCAAAGGCACAGCCAGCCCCCCCCCTGGGAAGAGGACCAAGAAACTGAAGGGCAGGCGCGACAGGCCTGATACGCCTGCCCCCAAGGAGGGTAGCCTTGCACCGTCACCTGCCACATCGGGTAAGGGAGCCAAGGGCCACGGACAGTCTGCCAAGGAGGGCAAGGGCAGCAAGGAGCAAAGGGCAGGGAGCAGCCGACCTGGCCATGAGGGCCCCACCAGCCCCATTCCGGGGGTATCGAAGGAGAGCCAGGGCCCCAGGACTCCATCACAGGAGGGCCCCGCAACGGAAAGGTCCGATGCAGAGTGAGCGGCAAATATTGGCCAGGTGTGGTTCACTGGAAACAGAAGACAGGCACCGCTGAACAGGGCCCCGCCGTGAGGAGCACCGCTGAACAGGACCCCGCCGTGAGCAGCACCGCTGAACAGGGCCCCGCCGTGAGGAGCACCGCTGAACAGGGCCCCGCCGTGAGCAGAACCGCTGAACAAGGCCCCGCCGTGAGGAGCACCGCTGAACAGGGCCCCGCCGTGAGGAGCACCGCTGAACAGGGCCCGCCGTGAGGAGCACCGCTGAACAGGGCCCCGCCGTGAGCAAAACCGCTGAACAGGGCCCCGCCGTGAGCAGAACCGCTGAACAGGGCCCCGCCGTGAGCAGAACCGCTGAACAGGGCCCCGCCGTGAGAAGCACCGCTGAACAGGGCCCCGCCGTGAGCAGAACCGCTGAAAAGGGCCCCGCCGTGAGGAGCACCGCTGAACAGGGCCCCGCCGTGAGGAGCACCGCTGAACAGGGCCCCGCCGTGAGAAGCACCGCTGAACAGGGCCCTTCCTGTCAAGCACGCTCCGCTGGGCCCTTCCTGTCAAGCACCGCTCCGCTGGGCCCTTCATCTCAAGCACCGCTCCGCTGGGCCCTTCCTGTCAAGCACCGCTCCGCTGGGCCCTTCCTGTCAAGCACCGCTCCGCTGGGCCCTTCATCTCAAGCACCGCTCCGCTGGGCCCTTCATCTCAAGCACCGCTCCGCTGGGCCCTTCCTGTCAAGCACCGCTCTGCTGGGCCCTTCCTGTCAAGCACCGCTCCGCTGGGCCCTTCCTGTCAAGCACCGCTCCGCTGGGCCCTTCATCTCAAGCACCGCTCCGCTGGGCCCTTCATCTCAAGCACCGCTCCGCTGGGCCCTTCATCTCAAGCACCGCTCCGCTGGGCCCTTCATCTCAGGCACCGCTCCGCTGGGCTCTTCCTGTCAAGCACCGCTGGCCCATTGGCAGTCCTGGTTCTGTGTCGGGCAGGCCTTCACGACGCACTCTGCCCACCATGCCTCCTCCATGACCAGTGGTCTCTGTAATCCACCTGATGGACTGTGGCTTTGCACTCCCCAGGATGTAACAGTGGGCAATCCACCCACTGTAGAGACTTGTGAGACTGTGGCTTTGCACTCCCCAGGATGGCACAGTGGGCAACCCACCCACTGTAGAGACTTGTGAGACTGTGGCTTTGCACTCCCCAGGATGGCACAGTGGGCAACCCACCCACTGTAGAGACTTGTGAGACTGTGGCTTTGCACTCCCCAGGATGGCACAGTGGGCAACCCACCCACTGTAGAGACTTGTGAGACTGTGGCTTTGCACTCCCCAGGATGGCACAGTGGGCATGGAGGCCCGTCGTGGATCTGGCGTCGTGGACTCATGTGGCTGAGGTGCCCCCCCTTCCCTTCCCCCTGAGGTGCCTGTCTTATTATTTTAGTGATGCCCCAGCAGTGTTCTCTCCAATGGACTGGATCTCGTGTGTGGGCTTTGCCCATGTGTTGCTGCACATTGGCCCACGGACCTTGGGACTTTGATTGACTGGGCCGGTCTTTTGCTGCTTGTATGGATGGAGTTCTAGATGTGTATTCATTCTTCATATATTGCTAAGGTCGCTATACTTTATTGTTGCAATAATATGGTTCTACTTTTACATGCATTGGCTTTTGTCTTTGTTTGGGGGGGGTTTGGGGTGTCACTCTGACTTTTATATCTGCATAGGTGTGTAGGTATTTCGGTGGGGGTGAGGGTGGTGGTGGGTGTGTTGCGTATGTGTGTGCCCGTAACCTTTCCTCCTCCCCCCTCCCCTGTGTCGTAGGTGCAGTACTCACCGTTGTCGTCTGCGGCGTGGTTCGTGATCCCGGAAGAACAGCAGGAAGGCAATGGCTGGGAGGATGTGGAGTTCGGGTTCCATGCTGTTCCGATTCCGCGTGGAGTGTGTCGAGGTAAGCGGTGTCCATTGGAGATGTCTGTTTCCGCCGTGTTTTTATCGGCGGGGCTCCCGCCCCGGAAAAGATGGCGGATTGGTGGGTCGTGATAGGGTGGGCGGTACATTGTCTGCCGCCTGCCTGTTGGCGGTGACCGCCGCGCTGTTTGTTTGCACCGCCGTGGCGGTCGGAGTGTTCCCGCCAGGGTCAGAATTCATATTTTTCGGCCGCCAGCCTGTTGGCGGGTTGGCCGCCGCTTTAACACTGTCCGCCAGGGTCAGAATGAGGGCCTAAGTGTGGGACAGTCATTGGTCAGTGACTGGAAAATGGGCAATATTCACTACAAAGAAGAGAAGTAATTGAAAGTTAAGGAGGCACTCAGGAAGCCACATGTAATATAAAAATACACACATACAAAGTTTAAGTCAGTTGCAATTCACAAAGGTTACCACCACATTTGGTACATCATTACATAGCCCAAACAGGCTTACTGTTCTAGCCTGTAAGTTATAGAGTCCAATTTAGAGTTTGGCAGATAAGGCACTGTGTCGCAAACATGACTGAGAACCTTTGTTCGCCTTCTCATCTACAGAAGGGGGGACCATATGTTTTTACATTATTGGAGCCCTTGCCACATCTGTGGATGGAAACTTTTCTTTTGTGTAATATTTTATTTTTTCCTGTTGCCACCATCTGGAAAACCTGGAGGTGAGGGGGCAAAAAGCAGTAATAAACCTAATACACTGACAGAAATTTCCCAGGGTCTGCGGGTTATTAGTGTTTTTTTTCAGAAACAAACTGCACTTTGGGGAGATTGTTTCAGAAAAACAAACATTTTTTACAGTTTGGTGAATGTCCATAAATAATGAAAGCAGCACCTACTGAACCTTTTGTGCATTGAAAAAAATATCTGTAACAGCTGTTCCTTTCAATGTCAAAAAGTACTGCTTGGCTGGCAGTCATCTATAAATTTGATGGACCGTAGTCCATCAGATTGACAAAGGGAATGTCTGATACCAACCTCATAAGCGGAATAACGACCATCCAATACTAAATCAGTCCCTTAGTCTCTCACAGTCACAGCAAGAGAATCACTTAGGTAATAAAGATCTATGGAATAACACTGGCAGCACAAAGGGAAAACAAAAATACAAAAAATGCAAAAAATGCAAAAACCCAATCCAAACAAAGCTCACCCAATACATGTTAACATCTAGAGAAGTATCAACATATTAAAACAAGAAATAACAAAAAACAGACTGTCACACAATGTAATAGAAAGAAAGTTAACACTTCAAATTGAGAGGGGTACACATAAGCTAAAAGAGTACACTGCCATTAAGCACATCTGCCAAGGTTTTGGAGGTTAGGGAAACAACAAACATGAGTCCATCACACACATCACCACATGATCCCCAATGTCCCACCAACCAATCACACATAATCTAGCCACATTAGAATGCAACACTCAACCAAACTAATGTTGTTCACCATGTTGGTGAATGTGTTTTTGGCTTGCCCTTCATTTTGAGGAACAATTACTTTAGGTAGAAAAAGGTGCTGCAGGCAATAACACACCGACATGCCTTGGTTTACAATGTACGAAACACAAATGTTTTCCCTGTCTGTTATTTCACATGAAAGTGGTGAGTAGTATTACCAGGGTGGCTTTCATGCTGTGCCCTTCTTTTCCTTTTTTTTTTACTCTCTTTTTCATACTTTGTCTGCTACCCCCCAAGATAAAACTGTGTAGCTGACACATTTGTTGACCACGCCACGCAGGAAATTACTTAGCAGAAGACCAGGAATACTCATTCCTAGTCCAGTTGAACCACATTCACCTTCATCTAGTAGTTGCATTTGTCCTGTTTGTTTCCAAAATGGTGAGGAGCTCATTGGGAGGGTCCCTAACTCTATACCTAAGGAAAGAGGTCTTCAAAACCTACCCTCAGGTTAATTAGTGACCTTGACAACCAGTTGAGCAATACCTGAGCCGATCTGATCTTGGACTGTCAGTAAATATATGCAGTAAAAGTTTTAACCAGAAAATCCTGGGAGTGTCTTAAGAGCGGGATGACTTCTGACTCGGGGCCTAGATCATGGTCCAAGGCATTCAGAAGTTTTTAACATTTATGCATGTGACAAGTGTTTTTTGTCATATCTCCTGAAGTTATGTATAAATTTGTTCGTGTAATTATGGGACCCAGGTGTAATGTTTCATGTGGGTGAATTTGCATTAATGTAATATGTGTAATGTTTTGCCATATGTGCACTTTGTTGTAATTTTTTTTATATGTTGTTGTTCTCTAAATGTAAGTACAAATGTTACGGGATAAAGGAAGCTAATGTCACATGAGCAATATCATTGTTTACATCACAAATGTATTATATTGTTATATGAACTGATGCCATCTAATTTTAAGAAGTGTATGTGCATTTTACAGAGTGACAGTAGGAAATCTGTAGTTATAGTTAGGATTACCAGAGATAGAACCCTCAGATATTTGCTTGCTAATAACTTGGCCACCTGTTGAAGAGTTTTCCTCAAAACTTTGTGGACCTCTTCCTTTATCTACATTGGCTGGTGATGCAAAGTTTTGTGGTGATTAGTTAACGGGTTGCAAGGAAAAAAGGGGAGTCCCAAGACATGTATTTCCACTTCTGCATTTTCAACAAACATTTTACACAGATGTAGCAACAAAATGGCTAGATGGATTTCAATGCAATTTGGCAGGAATACAGATTGTGGGTCTTTTTTGGTGTCTGATATGAATTTGCTTAGTATTTTTAATGGGACAAAAACTTTGTGATATATTGGACCGCAGTATACCATGGTAATTTTGAGGTATAATGTGGTACATGGCGATGACCTACACAATGTTACTAGCTGATGACAGCCCTCACAAAACAAAAATGCAGCCATATTGTTTAGACCAAACTAAAGGCCTGATTTAGGACTTGGCAGACACGTAAATCCATCCTAACAGTTACAGATATCCCGACTACCAAAATCTAAATCCTATGTTTAGATTTCGGCGGAGGAGATATCCGTCACAGTTGTGACGGAGTAACCCATCTACCGAGTTCTAAATCAGGTCCTTAGTGATTGTTCTGGGTATGAATGGGAAATATAGGTTATTATTTTTTTAGAATGTATAGAAAGAAATTAGGCCCTCTTCAAAAGTCTGTAGCAGTAGGGAAAAGTGTTTTCATTTTTTGACGTTTTAAAAAAGTTTACGGAGTACCTTGGCACCTCCTCCAAACTATTTAGGAAGTACTGCTGTACCAATGTAAATCACACACAAAAAATTCAATATGACAAATGGCAGTCTACAACACTCCACTCCACTCTACTCTATGACATTTCCCTTCACTCTATGGCACGTTACTCCACTCTATTACATGCCACTCAACACTACGCCCTTCCACTCTACATCCATCCTCTCTAAGACACTGTCTAGCATGACAGTCTATGATGCAAAATCCTATTCTACTTCACAACACATCACTTCACTCTACAGCACTCTACTGTACGACATGCCCCGCCACCTTACATCCACCCACTGTAAGAGACTGCACAACAAGCCACTTTATGACACAACACTCTGCTCTACTCTACAACATGTCACTCCACTCTACACCACTCCAGTCAACCCAACAACTTTCATTCTACTCTACTTCACTCCACTCTACACTTTCCACTCCATGCCATTCCACTCTATACCACTCCACTGTAAGCCAGACCACTCTAAACCATGACACTCTGCAAGATGGTGCTCCACTGTACCATATGCCACTCTACTCTATGACACACCACTATGGCACACCATTCAACTCTACAGCACTACCCTCCATTCCACTCTGCACCACTCCATGCCACTCCACTGAATGACACGCCCCTCCACACCATGCCACTCAACTCTACTGCATGCCACTCCCCTTTATAACTTGCCACTCTACTCTACAAAAACAACAAGGTGATAGATGGAATGCTTGAATTAATCTCAGCCACTGACAATCCCTCTGGGCTGCATCCCAATCCACCATTTTTTTTGCCTACTGTACCCATTCAGTTTCCTCATGGGAACAGTCCAGCCTGAACTGCGAGGCCAGGCCTTCCCTAAACCAGAACACAAGAAACCTATGCCAGGTTGTGCCCTGGTTAGGGATTTTCAGCCGGGTATAGCTTGGTTCCAGTTGCACAGTGAGCCCATGACCCTCATATGGGCATCCATGGCTCACCTAGGGCAGTAATTGCAAAAAGAATGAGTTGATGGAAGGAATGCTTGAATTCATCTCAGCCCCTGGCAATTGCTTGTGCCACATCCCAATCCATCCATCGCCACTTCACTGTATTTCCATTCACTCTAAGACAATCTATGACAATCTATGAAGCGTCACTCTATGACATGCTGTAGGAAAGTACCATCTTGCCTGGCATGTTACCCCGATATTTCACTGTATATATATGTTGTTTTAGTGTATGTGTCACTGGGACCCTGCCAGCCAGGGCCCAAGTGCTCATAAGTGTGCCCTGTATGTGTTCCCTGTGTGATGACTAACTGTCTCACTGAGGCTCTGCTAACCAGAAACTCAGTGTTTATGCTCTCTCTTCTTTCCAAATTGTCACTAACAGGCTAGTGACCAATTTCACCAATTCACATTGGCATACTGGAACACCCTTATAATTCCCTAGTATATGGTACTAAGGTACCCAAGGTATTGGGGTTCCAGGAGATCCCTATGGGCTGCAGCATTTCTTTTGCCACCCATAGGGAGCTCTGACAATTCTTACACAGGCCTGCCACTGCAGCCTGAGTGAAATAACGTCCACGTTATTTCACAGCCATTTACCACTGCACTTAAGTAACTTATGAGTCACCTATATGTCTAACCCTTACCTGGTAAAGGTTGGGTGCTAAGTTACTTACGGGGTCATTCTGACCCTGGCGGTCACCGACCGCCAGGGCCAACGACTGCGGAAGCACCGCCAACAGGCTGGCGGTGCTTCCTGGGCCTGGATTCCGACCCCCTTCCCGCCATCCTGGTCCTGGCGGTTTTTACCGCCAGGAACAGGATGGCGGGAACGGGTGTCCTGGGACCCCTGGGGGCCCCTACACTGCCCATGCCACTGGCATGGGCAGTGCAGGGGCCCCCTAACAGGGCCCCAGAAAGATTTTCAGTGTCTGCTTTGCAGACACTGAAAATCGCGACGGGTGCCACTGCACCCGTCGCACCCCAGCAACTCCACCGGCTCCATTCGGAGCCGGCTTCATCGTTGCTGGGTCTTTCCCGCTGGGCCGGCGGGCGGCCTTTTGGCGGTCGCCCGCCGGCCCAGCGGGAAAGCCAAAATGACAGCTGCGGTCTTTTGACCGCGGTGAGGTCATTCGGCGGTTCCCGCCAGTTGGAATGACCGCCTTAGTGTGTGGGCACCCTGGCACTAGCCAAGGTGCCCCCACATCGTTCAGGGCAAATTCCCCGGACTTTGTGAGTGCGGGACACCATTACACGCGTGCACTATACATAGGTCACTACCTATGTATAGCGTCACAATGGTAACTCCGAACATTGCCATGTAACATGTCTAAGATCATGGAATTGTCACCCCAATGCCATTCTGGCATTGGGGAGACAATTTCATGATCCCCCGAGTCTCTAGCACTGACCCGGGTGCTGCCAAACTGCCTTTCCTGCGGTTTCACCGCAGCTGCTGCTGCTGCCAACCCCTCAAACAGGTGTCTGCCCTCCTGGGGTCCAGCCAGGCTTGGCCCAGGAAGGCAGAACAAAGGACTTCCTCAGAGAGAGGGTGTTACACCCTCTCCCTTTGGAAAAAGGTGTCAGGGCTGGGGAGGAGTAGCCTCCCCCAGCCTCTGGAAATGCTTTGATGGGCACAGATGGTGCCCATCTCTGCATAAGCCATTCTACACCAGTTCAGGGATCCCCCAGCCCTGCTCTGGCGCGAAACTGGACAAAGGAAAGGGGAGTGACCACTCCCCTGACCTGCACCTCCCAGAAGAGGTGCCCAGAGCTCCTCCAGTGTGCCCCAGACCTCGGCCATCTAGGAAACAGAGGTGTTGCTGGCACACTGGACTGCTCTGAGTGGCCAGTGCCAGCAGGTGACGTCAGAGACTCCTTCTGATAGGCTCTTACCTGTGTTGCTAGCCTATCCTCCTTCCTAGGTAGCCAAACCTCCTTTTCTGGCTATTTAGGGTCTCTGCTTTGGGGAATTCTTTAGATAACGAATGCAAGAGCTCATCAGAGTTCCTCTCCATCTCTCTCTTCACCTTCTGCCAAGGAATCGACCGCTGACTGCTCAGGACACCTGAAAAACCGCAACAAAGTAGCAAAGACGACTACTGCAACCTTGTATCGCAGATCCTGCCGCCTTCTCGACTGTTTTCCTGGTGGTGCATGCTGTGGGGGTAGTCTGCCTCCTCTCTGCACTAGAAGCTCCAAAGAAATCTCCCGTGGGTCGACGGAATCTTCCCCCTGCAACCGCAGGCAACAAAAGACTGCATCACCGGTCCTCTGGGTCCCCTCTCAGCACAACAAGCGTGGTGCCTGGAACTCAGAAACTCTGTCCAAGTGACTCCCACAGTCCAGTGACTCTTCAGTCCAAGTTTGGTGGAGGTAAGTCCTTGCCTCCCCACGCTAGACTGCATTGCTGGGTACCGTGTGATTTGCAGCTGCTCCGGCTCCTGTGCACTCTTCCAGGATTTCCTTTGTGCACAGCCAAGCCTGGGTGCCCGATACTCTAACCTGCAGTGCACAACCTCCTGAGTTGTCCTCCGGCGTCGTGGGATCTTCTTTTGTGACTTCGGGTGAGCTCCAGTTCTCTCCTCTTTGTAGTGCCTGTTCCGGCACTTCTGTGGGTGCTGCCTGCTTCTGTGAGGGCTCCCTGTCTTGCTGGGTGCCCCCTCTGTCTCCTCATGCAATTGGCGACATCCTGGTCCCTCCTGGGCCACAGCAGCATCCAAAAACCATAACCGCGACTCTTGCAGCTAGCAAGGCTTGTTTGCGGGCTTTCTGTGTGGGAACACCTCTGCAAGCTTCTTCACGACGTGGGACATCCATCCTCCAAAGGGGAAGTTTCTAGCCCTCTTCGTTCTTGCAGAATCCACAGCTTCTACCATCCGGTGGCAGCTTCTTTGTACCCTCAGCTGGCATTTCCTGGGCATCTGCCCAATCTCGACTTTGTCGCGACTCTTGGACTTGGTCCCCTTATTCCACAGGTACTCTCGTCTGGAAATCCACTTTGGTTGCATTGCTGGTGTTGGTCTTCCTTGCAGAATTCCCCTATCACGACTTCTGTGCTCTCAGGGGAATATAGGTGCACTTTACACCTACTTTTCAGGGTCTTGGGGTGAGCTATTTTTCTAACCCTCACTGTTTTCTTACAGTCCCAGCGACCCTCTATGAGCTCACATAGGTTTGGGGTCCATACGTTATTCGCATTCCACTTTTGGAGTATATGGTTTGTGTTGCCCCTATACCTATGTGCTCCTATTGCAATCTATTGTAACTATACACTGCTTGCATTACTTCCTTTTGCTATTACTGCATATTTTTGGTATTGTGTACATATATCTTGTGTATATTTGGCATCCTCATACTGAGGGTACTCACTGAGATACTTTTGGCATATTGTCATAAAAATAAAGTACCTTTATTTTTAGTATATCTGTGCATTGTGTTTTCTTATGATATTGTGCATATGACACCAGTGGTATAGTAGGAGCTTTGCATGTCTCCTAGTTCAGCCTTAACTGCTCTGCTATAGCTACCTTCTATCAGCCTAAGCTGCTAGAAACACCTCTTCTACACTAATAAGGGATAACTGGACCTGGTACAGAGTGTAAGTACCCCTTGGTACCCACTACAAGCCAGTCCAGCCTCCTACATTGGTGGTGCAGTGGTGGGATAAGTACTTGTAACTGCTTACCACTTTGTCATATTGTACTTTTCATAAGAGAAAAATATACAAAACAAGTTCAGGGTATGTACACCTAACCAAAAAGTTTCGTTTTTCTTCTCTTACTCTATTTGCTAAGTGCTGAAAAGTACCTTTGAAACTTTCAAAAAGTTCTAAAAAGTTGAAAAAGTTTTTTTTTCTGTTTCCTTAAAAGGTTCTGAAACTTTTTCTTTCTTTTATCTGTCCCTAAACCTTTTTCTATCATGTCTGGTACAGGTCCTACTCTTGATCTGGTCAGCTCTGCTTATGATAACCTTAGCTGGAAAGGGTTGAGGAGTCTCTGCATTGATAGAGGTTTAGGGGTAGGGAAGAATCCCTCTAGAGAATTGTTAATTAACATGCTCATTGAAAATGATAGGGCCTTAGCTGGCACATCAGTTGAGAAGTTAGGAGATGGTTCATACTCTGACTCTGGGGCACCCCTAGGGAGAATGTTATATGGTATCCTTCCCAACCTGCCCCTTAGCAGACCACCTAGCATAGCTGGTACTAATGTGAGCTCTCATCACAGTAGGGATGTCATTCCTGCAGGCCAGGTTGTTAGGGTACCAACTGTTAGGGACAGGTCTCCCTCTGTCCATTCACACCATTCTTCTGTGTCAAAGCATGCCCAAACCACCCACCCTGATGACAGAATGTTAGAAAGGGAGCTCAATAGATTGAGGGTGGAAGAGTCCAGGCTGAAGCTTAAACAGCACAGCTGGCTCTAGACAGGGAATCTTTAGACTTAGAAAAAGAAAGACAGAGGTTGGGGTTAGGACCCCATGGTGGCAGTAGCAGTATTACAGATAGTAATCCTGTGAAAGAGCATGATTCTAGGAATCTGCATAAGATAGTTCCCCCTTACAAGGAGGGGGGTGACATTAACAAGTGGTTTGCTGCACTTGAGAGGGCCTGTGTTGTACAAGGGGTCCCTCAAAGGCAGTGGGCTGCTATCCTATGGCTATCTTTCAGTGGAAAGGGTAGGGATAGGCTCCTTACTGTAAAGGAAAGTGATGCCAATAATTTTACAGTTTTGAAGAATGCACTCTTGGATGGATTTGGCTTAACCACTGAACAATACAGGACTAAGTTCAGAGAAACCAGAAAAGAGTCCTCACAAGACTGGGTAGACTTTGTTGACTATTCAGTGAAGGCCTTGGAGGGGTGGTTATATGGGAGTAAAGTTTCTGACTATGAAAGCCTGTATAATCTGATCCTGAGAGAGCATATTCTGAATAACTGTGTGTCTGATTTGTTACACCAATATCTAGTGGACTCAGATCTGACCTCTCCCCAAGAATTGGGAAAGAAGGCAGACAAATGGGTCAGAACAAGAGTGAACAGAAAAGTTCATACAGGGGGTGACAAGGATGGCAAGAAGAAGGATGGTAAGTCTTCAGACAAGGGTGGGGACAAATCTAAAAATGAGTCTTCATCAGGCCCACAAAAACACTCTGGTGGGGGTGGTGGGTCCAAATCTTCTTCTAATCAAGTAAAGAAACCATGGTGCTATTTATGTAAAGTAAAAGGCCATTGGACAACTGATGCCAGTTGTCCAAAGAAAAGCACCAAGCCTCCCACTACCACAACCCCTACTGCTACACCTAGTGCCCCTAGTAATAGCAGTGGTGGTGGGAGCAAACCTACAAATAGCCAATCCAAGGGAGTAGCTGGGCTCACTTTTGGTAATTTAGTTGGGGTTGGTCTTGTTAGGGAGACCACAGAGGCTGTGTTAGTCTCTGAAGGTGCCATTGATTTGGCCACCTTGGTTGCTTGTCCCCTTAATATGGATAAGTACAAGCAACTTCCCCTAATAAATGGTGTTGAGGTTCAGGCCTACAAGGACACAGGTGCCAGTGTTACCATGGTAATAGAGAAACTGGTACACCCTGAACAACACCTACTTGGTCACCAGTACCAAGTGACTGATGCTCATAACAACACTCTTAGACACCCCATGGCTGTTGTAAATCTCAACTTGGGGGGGGGGGTTACTGGTCCAAAGAAAGTTGTGGTTGCCTCAGATTTACCTGTAGACTGTCTACTAGGGAACGATTTAGAGACATCAGCTTGGGCAGAAGTGGAGTTGGAGGCTCATGCAGCAATGCTGGGCATTCCTGGGCATATTTATGCTTTAACCAGGACTCAGGCCAAAAAGCAAAAAGGACAGGGTGAATTGGATCCTGGAACAATGGAACAAGTGCTCCCTAAAGCTAGGGTTAGTAAAGGTAAATCCCTACCTACTATCCCTCCCTCTACAGATGATTCAACTTTTGAGGAAGAAGAACTTCCCCCCTGTGCAGAACCTTCACCAGAGGAGCTGGAAGCAGGCACTGCTGAGCTTTTGGGTGGAGGGGGCCCTGCCAGGGAGGAGCTGAGTGTGGCACAGCAAACCTGTCCCACATTAGAGGGTCTAAGGGGGTCATTCTGACCCCGGCGGGCGGCGGGAGCCGCCCGCCTGGAGGGAACCGCCGAATGACCGCACCGCGGTCAAAAGACCGCGGCGGCCATTCTGGCTTTCCCGCTGGGCCGGCGGGCGACCGCCAGAAGGCCGCCCGCCGGCCCAGCGGGAAACCCCCCTCAACAATGAAGCCGGCTCCGAATGGAGCCGGCGGAGTTGTAGGGGTGCGACAGGTGCAGTGGCACCCGTCGCGATTTTCAGTCTTTATGGGGCCCTGTTAGGGGTCCCCTGCACTGCCCATGCCAGTGCCAGTGGCATGGGCAGTGCAGGGGCCCCCAGGGGCCCCACGACTCCAGTTCCCGCCATCCTGTTCCTGGCGGTAAAAACGGCCAGGAACAGGATGGCGGGAAGGGGGTCGGAATCCCCATGGCGGCGCTGCAAGCAGCGCCGCCATGGAGGATTCCCTGAGCCAGGGGTTGCCCTTTTCTGACCGCGGCTTTACCGCCGCGGTCAGAATGGCCCAGGAAGCACCGCCAGCCTGTTGGCGGTGCTTCCGCGGTACCCGGCCCTGGCGGTCATGGACCGCCAGGGTCGGAATGACCCCCTAAGACAGCAAGCTGTCAAACAGCAAAATGGGGATGTCAGTGACTCACATAGAGTTTACTGGGAGGACAACCTCTTGTATATAGAGGCAAGGGACCCTAACCTGGAGCAGCCATGAGATTGGTCATTCCCCTGCAATACAGAGAGTTCCTCCTAACTCTAGCCCATGACATTCCCTTGGCTGGACATCTAGGGCAAATTAAAACATGGGAAAGGCTTGTCCCCCTGTTTCATTGGCCTAGGATGTCAGAGGACACAAAAGATTTTTGTATGTCCTGTGTCACCTCTCAAGCCAGTGGCAAGACTGGTGGCACCCCAAAGGCTCCCCTTATTCCACTGCCTGTGGTTGGGGTTCCCCTGGAAAGGGTAGGGGTTGACATAGTTGGCCCTCTTGACCATCCTACTGCTTCAGGCAATAGGTTTATCTTGGTGATAGTGGACCATGCCACAAGGTATCCTGAAGCAATTCCTCCAAGGACCACTACAGCTCCTGCAGTGGCAAAAGCCCTCCTGGGAATCTTTTCCAGGGTGGGTTTCCCAAAAGAGGTGGTATCAGACAGGGGTAGCAACTTTATGTCTGCATACTTGAAGGCCATGTGGAAGGAATGTGGTGTAACATACAAATTCACCACACCTTAAGATCCACAAACAAATGGACTGGTTGAGAGGTTTAACAAAACTCTCAAAGGTATGATAATGGGACTCCCTGAAAAACTCAGGAGGAGATGGGATGTCCTGTTACCTTGCCTCCTTTTTGCTTACAGGGAGGTACCCCAGAAAGGAGTGGGCTTCAGCCCCTTTGAACTCCTATTTGGACACCCTGTAAGAGGTCCTCTAACACTTGTAAAGGAGGGTTGGGAACAACATTTAAAAGCTCCTAAGCAAGACATAGTGGACTATGTACTTGGCCTAAGATCCAGAATGGCGGAGTACATGAAAAAGGCCAATTAAAAACCTCCAGGACAGCCAAGAGCTCCAAAAGCAATGGCATGGCCAGAAGGCTGTTCTGATTCAGTACCAACCAGGGCAGAAAGTGTGGGTCTTGGAGCCTGTGGCCCCAAGAGCACTCCAAGACAAATGGAGTGGACCCCACATTATTGTTGAAAAGAAGGGAGAAGTCACCTATTTAGTTGACTTGGGCACTGCCAGGAGCCCCCTTAGGGTGCTCCATGTCAATCGCCTGAAACCCTACTATGACAGGGATGATCTCACCCTGCTCATGGCAACAGATGAAGGACAGGAAGAAGAGAGTGACCCTATCCCTGATCTCTTCTCTTCCACAGAACAAGATGCTCTAGTGGAAGGTGTAGTTTTGGCAGATTGTCTTACTGCTGAGCAGAAAGACCACTGCATAAATCTCCTGGGTCAGTTTTCTGAACTCTTTTCTACTGTGCCAGGCACCACTTCTTGGTGTGAGCACACTATAGATACTGGAGACAGCATGTCTGTCAAAAGTAAGATCTATAGGCAGCCTGACCATGTCAGGGACTGCATAAAACAAGAAGTTCAGAAAATGCTTGAACTGGGAGTGGTTGAGCACTCTGAAAGTCCATGGGCCTCTCCTGTGGTACTTGTACCAAAGCCTCACTCTAAAGATGGGAAAAGAGAGATGGGTATTACAGGAGGTTCATAAAGAACTATGGCTCCATAGCAGCCCCTCTTAATGACCTCACTTCAAAGAAAATGCCTAAAAAGGTATTGTGGACAGCTAGCTGTCGGAAAGCTTTTGAGGAGCTGAAACAGGCCATGTGCACTGCACCTGTCCTAAAAAGCCCATGTTACTCCAAGAAATTCATTGTTCAAACTGATGCATCTGAATTAGGGGTAGAGGCAGACTTATCACAACTCAATTCTGAGAGCCAGGATCAACCTGTTGCTTTTATCAGCAGGAGGTTGACCCCTAGAGAAAAGCGTTGGTCTGCCATAGAGAGGGAGGCTTTTGCTGTGGTCTGGGCACTGAAGAAGTTGAGGCCATACCTGTTTGGCACTCACTTCATTGTTCAGACAGACCACAAACCTCTACTTTGGCTAAAACAAATGAAAGGTGAAAACCCTAAATTGTTGAGGTGGTCCATATCTCTACAGGGAATCTACTATACAGTGGAACATAGACCTGGGAGTACCCACTCCAATGCAGATGGACTCTCCAGATATTTCCACTTAGACAATGAAGACTCATCAGGTAGTCTTATTGTCCTTCGTTTGGGGGGGGGGGGGGGTTGTGTAGGAAAGTACCATCTTGCCTGGCATGTTACCCCCACATTTCACTGTATATATATTGTTTTAGTGTATGTGTCACTGGGACCCTGCCAGCCAGGGCCCCAGTGCTCATAAGTGTGCCCTGTATGTGTTCCCTGTGTGATGACTAACTGTCTCACTGAGGCTCTGCTAACCAGAACCTCAGTGGTTATGCTCTCTCTGCTTTCCAAATTGTCACTAACAGGCTAGTGACCAATTTCACCAATTCACATTGGCATACTGGAACACCCTTATAATTCCCTAGTATATGGTACTAAGGTACCCAGGGTATTGGGGTTCCAGGAGATCCCTATGGGCTGCAGCATTTCTTTTGCCACCCATAGGAAGCTCTGACAATTCTTACACAGGCCTGCCACTGCAGCCTGAGTGAAATAACGTCCACGTTATTTCACAGCCATTTACCACTGCACTTAAGTAACTTATAAGTCACCTATATGTCTAACCCTTACCTGGTAAAGGTTGGGTGCTAAGTTACTTAGTGTGTGGGCACCCTGGCAATAGCCAAGGTGGGCCCACATCATTCAGGACAAATTCACCGGACTTTGTGAGTGCGGGGACACCATTACACGCGTGAACTATACCTATGTATAGCGTCACAATGGTAACTCCGAACATGGCCATGTAACATGTCTAAGATCATGGAATTGGGGAGACAATTCCATGATCCCCCGAGTCTCTAGCACAGACCCGGGTGCTGCCAAACTGCCTTTCCTGGGGTTTCACTGCAGCTGCTGCTGCTGTCAACCCCTCAGACAGGTGTCTGCCCTCCTGGGGTCCAGCCAGGCTTGGCCCAGGAAGGCAGAACAAAGGACTTCCTCAGAGAGAGGGTGTTACACCCTCTCCCTTTGGAAAAAGGTGTCAGGGCTGGGGAGGAGTAGCCTCCCCCAGCCTCTGGAAATGCTTTGATGGGCACAGATGGTGCCCATCTCTGCATAAGCCAGTCTACACCGGTTCAGGGATCCCCCAGCCCTGCTCTGGCGCGAAACTGGACAAAGGAAAGGGGAGTGACCACTCCCCTGATCTGCACCTCCCAGGGGAGGTGCCCAGAGTTCCTCCAGTGTGCCCCAGACCTCTGCCATCTTGGAAACAGAGGTGTTGCTGGCACACTGGACTGCTCTGAGTGGCCAGTGCCAGCAGGTGACGTCAGAGACTCCTTCTGATAGGCTCTTACCTGTGTTGCTAGCCTATTCTCCTTCCTAGGTAGCCAAACCTCCTTTTCTGGCTATTTAGGGTCTCTGCTTTGGGGAATTCTTTAGATAACGAATACAAGAGCTCATCAGAGTTCCTCTGCATCTCTCTCTTCACCTTCTGCCAAGGAATCGACCGCTGACTGCTCAGGACGCCTGCAAAACCGCAACAAAGTAGCAAAGATGACTACTGCAACCTTGTATCGCTGATCCTGCCGCCTTCTCGACTGTTTTCCTGGTGGTGCATGCTGTGGGGGTAGTCTGCCTCCTCTCTGCACTAGAAGCTCTGAAGAAATCTCCTGTGGGTCGACGGAATCTTCCCCCTGCAACCGCAGGCAACAAAAGACTGCATCACCGGTCCTCTGGGTCCCCTCTCAGCACGACAAGCGTGGTCCCTGGAACTCAGCAACTCTGTCCAAGTGACTCCCACAGTCCAGTGACTCTTCAGTCCAAGTTTGGTGGAGGTAAGTCCTTGCCTCCCCACGCTAGACTGCATTGCTGGGTACCGCGTGATTTGCAGCTGCTCCGGCTCCGGTGCACTCTTCCAGGATTTCCTTTGTGCACAGCCAAGCCTGGGTCCCTGACACTCTAACCTGCAGTGCACAACCTCCTGAGTTGTCCTCCAGCGTCGTGGGATGTTCTTTTGTGACTTCGGGTGAGCTCCGGTTCACTCCTCTTCATAGTGCCTGTTCCGGCACTTCTGCGGGTGCTGCCTGCTTCTGTGAGGGCTCCCTGTCTTGCTGGGTACCCCCTCTGTCTCCTCACGCAATTGGCGACATCCTGGTCCCTCCTGGGCCACAGCAGCATCCAAAAACCCTAACTGCGACCCTTTCAGCTAGCATGGCTTGTTTGCGGCCTTTCTGCGTGGGAACACCTCTGCAAGCTTCTTCACGACGTGGGACATCCATCCTCCAAAGGGGAAGTTTCTAGCCCTCTTGGTTCTTACAGAATCCACAGCTTCTACCATCCTGTGGCAGCTTCTTTGCACCCTCAGCTGGCATTTCCTGGGCATCTGCCCAATCTACTCTTGGACTTGGTCCCCTTGTTCCACAGGTACTCTCGTCCGGAAATCCACTTTGTTTGCATTGCTGTTGTTGGTCTTCCTTGCAGAATTCCCCTATCACGACTTCTGTGCTCTCTGGGGAATATAGGTGCACTTTACACCTACTTTTCAGGGTCTTGGGGTGGGCTATTTTTCTAATCCTCACTGTTTTCTTACAGTCCCAGCGACCTTCTACGAGCTCACATAGGTTTGGGGTCCATACTTTATTCGCATTCCACTTTTGGAGTATATGGTTTGTGTTGCCCCTATACCTATGTGCTCCTATTGCAATCCATTGTAACTATACACTGCTTGCATTACTTCCTTTTGCTATTACTGCATATTTTTGGTATTGTGTACATATATCTTGTGTATATTTGGCATCCTCATACTGAGGGTACTCACTGAGATACTTTTGGCATATTGTCATAAAAATAAAGTACCTTTATTTTTAGTATATCTGTGTATTGTGTTTTCTTATGATATTGTGCATATGACACCAGTGGTATAGTAGGAGCTTTGCATGTCTCCTAGTTCAGCCTAAGCTGCTCTGCTGTAGCTACCTTCTATCAGCCTAAGCTGCTAGAAACACCTCTTGAACACTAATAAGGGATAACTGGACCTGGTACAGAGTATAAGTACCCCTTGGTACCCACTACAAGCCAGGCCAGCCTCCTACACATGCCAATCAACTCTTCTACATACACACCACTCCACGGTATGCCCCTCCACTCCACTCTACTCCACTCCATGACATGCCACTTCACTCCAGACTATAACACAACACTTCACTCCATGACACGCCACTCTACTGTATTACACTCCAATCCACTTTACAAACTCTACACCACTCCACTGTACCACATACCATTCCACTCTACAACATGCCACTTCACTTATGACATGCCACTTCACTCTACACCACTCCACTGTATGCCCCTCCACTCTAAGACACTCTATGACATGCCAGTCTATGACACGCCACTCCAATTTACTTTACAACAGTCGACTCCACTCTATGTCACTCCAGTCTGCAACACTCTACTCCACTCTATGCCCCTCCAGTCTACGTCATAGTTCTCCACGCTACAATAGTCTACGACATGCCAACCCACTCTACAACACCCTATTTAACTCTACGACACTCCTCTCTATGAGACTCCATAGTATTCCACTGCACAACATGCCACTCCATGGTACGACACACCACTCCTCTCTGACACGTACGACATACCACTCCTCTCTGTGACACGCTACTCTGCTGTACAACATGCTTCTCCACTGTAAGCCACTCTACTCCATGGCTTTCCACTCTAATACACTCTAAGGTATGCCACAACACTCTACGGTTTTCCACTCTAAGACAATCTATGACATGCCAGCCTATGACACACCACTCCAGTATACTCTAGATCACTCCACTCCATTCTACACCACTCACTCTACAATATTGTACACCACTCTACGTCCCTCCACTCTAAGCTCCTGTGTTCCACTGTACGGCACTCTATGGCACAACACTCTACTGCACTCTACAACAAACCACTTCACTCTATGACACTCATGCCACTTCACTGTAGGACATGCCACTCCATTGTACAACATGCCACGCCACTCTATGACATGCCATTCCACTATAGGACATGACACTTCACTGTACACCACTCCACTCTACAGCCTTCCACTCTACAACACTGTACAACATGCCACTATATAACACACCAGTCCACTCTACTGTACAACACAACACTCTACTATACACCACTCCACCATGCAATACTCAAATCCACTCTATGCCCCTCAACTCTATGCCACTGTCCTTTACTATATGCCACGCTCCTCCACTGGAAGAAACTCTATGATATGATACTGTATAGCATGCCACTCTGTGCCACTCCACTCTACTATATGGCATTCCGCTGTACAAAACATAATTCCACTCTACAACATGACACTCCACTACACAACATGCCACACCACTCCACAGAACATCATTCCACTCTGACACACTGTAAGACACACCACTCTATGACATACCACTCTGCTCCAAGACACTCCACCCTACTTTATGCCACTGCACTCTACAACGCTCTCTGACATGCCATCTACAGCACTCTACGACATGCCACTTCACTCTGTAACACACTACCCCACTCTCCGACATCCCACTCCACTCTTTGTCTTGCCACTTCACTCTAAGATACTCCACAACACTCCACTCTACAATAGTCCACATCACTCCACTGTACAACATGCCACTCCACTGTGGGATATGCCAATCCACTCTATGCAACTCCAGTCTACGGTCTACCACTCTAAAACACTCTATGACACACCAATCTATGACAAGCCACTCCACTATACTGTATGACACACCACTCAACTCTATGCCACTCCACGCTACAACACTCTAATCCACTCTATGCCCTGTTCTCTACTATACAGCACTCTACGATGCACCACTCAACTCCACTCTATGACACACCACTCTACTGTACGATATGCACTCCACTCAACAACACTCCAACAACACTCCATTTCACGTTATGACACTCCACACCTCTCCACTGTAAGACATGCCACTCTACTCTACGGCATGCCACTTCACTCTATGCCACTCTACTCTACACCGCTCCACTCGACACTCCATGATGTGCTACTGCATGACAGGCAACTCCACTCTATGACACACCACTCTACTCTACAACACATCACTCACTCGATGACATGCCACTTCACAAGACGACATGCCAAACCGTCCTACGCCACTTCACTTTATGCCCCTCCAGCCTAAGACACTGTACGACATACCACTCCACTGTATTTTATGGCATGCCATTCCACTCTACTCCACTCCACTCTATAACACTCTGCTCCACTTTATGCTCCTCAACTCGACACCACATTACTCCACCCTACAACACTCCACTCCAATCCACAGTACTGTATGACATGTCATTCCACTTCATGACACACCACTAAACTGTACGGCACTCCACTCCACTCCACTCCACTCGTCAAAGCTCTATGACACGCTACTCCACTCTAAAACATGCTACACCACTCTATGTCATGCCACCTCACTCTATGTTATTCCTCTCCACTCTAGGCTATTCCACTTTATGCCCCTCTACTCTAAGACACTTTACAACATGTAATTCTATGATATCACTCCATTTTAGTCTATTACACACCACTACTCTCTACACCATTCCACTCTGCACAATGATACTGTACTCCACAAGACTATTTTACCACACTCTACAACACTGTACGAGACAATACTCTTTGACTCTATTCCTCTCCAATCTATGGCACTCCATTCAGTGCCACTCCACTCTACTCCACTCTATGATACTCCTCTGTACAACTTTCTACTCTACAACACTCTCCTCCACTGTACTTTATGACACTCCACTCAACAACACTCCACTCTACGATTTGAAACACAGTTTTATAAAAAAAGGATTGAAATTCAATGAAAAAACACAAAGGTTAAAGATTAGTCATAGTTAGAAAAAATGATTTATTATTTCTGTACAAACCAAAATCACATGACATAAAAATTAGAAATTCTATAGTTATAGTTATAACTTAAAGTTATACTTTACACATAGGCCAAAACTTACTATAACCCGCAGACCGCCATACACAGTTCTATGATGTAAAATCTGAAATATATTTGTGCAATAATTTCAAATAGATCCATAATTCCTCACCTAGGGCCACATGTATGAAGATCCGGTTGTGTGCGAGTCGCAAAACCGGATGTGCAACAGTGTCAATGACACTGTCTGCGATTCGCAATGGGGTCGCAAATGACCTACCTCATGAAAATTCATGAGGTAGGTCGCAGTTTGGGCTTGTACATCCCAAAAAGCATTTTTCTAGTCACAAACGGGATGATTCTGCGAATCAGTCCCTATGCGACTAGAAAAATGCTTCGTACATCTGGCCCCTAATGTCTAAACCTGCCATCAATTCATGATGTCATAACAGATACAGCAGCAAATCCTTGGTATTAATTCTTGCACACAGCCAGGCCTTTACACTCTTCAGGGCATATTTATACTCCATTTGTGCCGAATTTGCATAATTTTTTAATGTAAATTCTGCAGAAAAATAACTCCATATTTATATTTTGACGTTAGACCTGTCTAATGTCAAAATATTGGAGTTTGCACCAGTTTTATATGTGTGAACATTCCTTGTGTCAATGAGATGCAAGGCAGGCGTTCCCATCTAAAAAATCGTGTTAACCTCATAGCCCCATATTTATCCACCTGTGCTGAAATTACACATGGGTGGGAGGAGGGGCTAAAAAATGCTGCAAAGCTTGCTTTGCACCATTATTTAACACCTGGGTCAGACCAGGCATTAGGGGACCTGGGGATCGATTTCCATGGTTGAACATCATGGAATGGGTCCACAGGTGCCCTCATCAAGCCCCAGGAACACCCACACCAGAGGGACATTGGAGGATGGGCGACCCCATCCTAAGTAAGTAGGGTATGTATAGGTAAGTTTTATTTTTTTTAATTTAAAGTGCCATTGGGGCCCAACTTGGGGCCCCCTGCATGGCACATGGTGCAATGGCCCCCTGTGCTGGCCATTGGGGTGGTGGGAATGACTTCTGTGTTTTCTAAGACAGAAGTCATGTGGTATGGATGGTTTTGCATCAGAAAATGATGCTAGGCTGGTTACAGGCATTTGTTTTGCCTCTAATCAGGCTATCGTCATTTTTTTGTGCAAAACCCCCTTCTCCCATACTGCCACCCTTACCCGGCTAACATCATTTATTTGTATGGTAGCCCACCCTTTGCACCAGCTTGCGGCATTCCATAAATTTGGCGTCCAGCTGGCGCTCTGGAATGACGCAAGCCGGAGCTATACTTTTGATGCAAAACTGCGTTTGCACAGTTTTGCATCAAAAAGTATAAATATGGGCCTTAGCATTTTGTGGTTTCATGATTCTAACAGATTACTATGTGCGTAAACACGTAGGCATGTCTCACAGTAAGTGGAGCTAGTTTGTCCCTAAAGTAGATCTACATAACATATGGCAATTGCTAATCATACCTGAAATACAATGTGCTATGGAGTAGAATGTTCAACAAAGTTTATCTCTTTGGCCTAGGTGGAACATGACTAAATGGTGTGTGGAACATCCCTCTTTTCATAAGAAAACAAACTCTTCTGTGATAGACAAGGCTCAGTGAAGACATGCAGTCATAGCGCTTTTCCACATTATGGTGGTCATTCCAACCTCGGCGATAAAAAGCGCTTACCGCCACACAGAAGACCGCCATAACACCGCCGCGGTAAACCGCCACGGTCATTCTGACCCACAACAGGCAAACCGCCAAAATACCGACATCCACAAAAGTCCGCCACACCAAAGGTCAGCGATAAACTGGCGATGACCAAATCTCCACCGTCACGCCAACAGAAATACGCCCATGCCATTACGACCCACGAATCCACGCGGCGGTCTTTCAACCGCTGTATTCTATTGGCGGTACACACTGCCGCGTTCGAAATACACATACTCGTACAAAACACTACCACATTGGCCAATTCGAAATACACACACCTGATACAAATACACACACCACTCCCACACACCCAATACAATATAAAACGCACACCCACATCACCCACAAACCCCTATGACCAGAAATTCTGAGAGAAGGCCAGAGAGAGACACCACAGTCAACTACCAAGCATCCACAGGCACACAATACCAATACCCACAGAACTTCCACGCACCTCACACAACACACCACTAAATAGCACCCCACCTATCACTACACACTCCACCCCACACATCATCCACACCACCCCATGGCACCTCAAAGACACCCCAGGTTCTCAGATGATGAACTCAGGGTCATGGTGGAGGAAATCGTACAAGTAGAGCCCCATCTGTTCGGGACACAGGTGCAGCACACCACCATTGCCAGGAAGATGGAGCTATGGAACAGAATAGTCGACAGGGTCAACGCTGTGGGACAGCACCCAAGAAATAGGGACGACATCAGGAAGCGGTGGAACGACCTACGGGGGAAGGTGCGTTCCATGGTATCAAGGCACAACATCGCGGTACAGCGGACTGGCGGCGGACCCCCACATCCTCCCCCAGAATTTACAACATGGGAGGAGCAAGTCTTGAACATCCTGCATCCTGAGGGCCTCGCAGGAGTCGGTGGAGGAATGGACTCTGGTAAGTCTCATCTTCACTACTTCATCCCCCCCACCCCACCTGCATGCCAACTCATACCCCCACCCTCACCCTCACCCCATCACAACTACCCCTTGCAAATGTCTCACCATCACAACCCACCCATCCCAAAACTTAGCCCTGCATGCAGCCCGAAAGCATGGACACCCATCACCAAAGCATGCCCAATGCACATACCCATCACCCCCCCCCAAAACACCGTCACAACAGCCCCCACAAAGGAATGCCAGCACTGGGGTACACGGGCACCCACCCATTGCACGCCATTGGCACACACAGAAGCAATAACCATACTTTTATACCCCTGCAGGACCCGAACGCCAGGTCACCGCGCAGGAGGGTCCACAAATGTCCACTCCACCCCCAGAAGAAGCCCACAGTGATGACAGCAGCTCTGTCTCCCTGGATCTAGATGACCAGCCCGGTCCATCGGGGACCTCGGGACAGTCGGTTCCCCTCAGACAGGCACAGGCCACAGAAGACCTTCCCCCCTCTGGGAACACCAGCACAGCACCCAACCAGCGGGCCCATACCTCTGTCCCCAGGACACGTCAATCAGCGGTGTGTCCACCACTACAGGGAACCCAGGCTAACCCACCACCCCAACAACAACAGGGACCTGGGGGCAGTGGTAGTGGGCACACGGTCCAGGGGACGGAGGCCCAGGGAAACAGGGGAACTGGGAGGGCTGCTGTGCGACAGGGGGGGGGGACAGGCCAAGGGAACCCACTCTCCACGAGGCCCTCTCCTCCATCATGGGAGCATACCACCGCTCCCAGGAGACGATAGCGAAGGTCCTGGCCAGGTTTCAGGAAATCCAGCTTCTGCAGGAGCAACAGTATATGGGGTTCAGGGAGGAACTAAGAAACATCAGTTCCGCCATGGGTACCATCATAGTGGCCCTGAATGAGTTAATCACCACATTGCAGACCACTGTGGCACCTCAAAGGGCCCCTGACACTAGCATGGACCAAGAACTGGCTACCACCTCCGCCGGTGCTAGTGGACAGGAGGCCCCGACACAAGACCAACAGGCCACCAGAACCCCACCCCCTGCAGAAGGAGAACCACCCCGCAAGCGGGCCCTGAGATCCAGGAAGAAGACAGAGTAACATGTCAAGACCCCCGCCCGCAAAGGATACCGCCCTGATTGTCATCCCCCTGTCCCACATTGTCACCCTGTCCAACCTTAAACTGCCCTTGCTCCACTTCCCACAGGCATTTGGACAATGCACCTGTGATACTGATAGTCTGGACTCTGCCATGGACAATCCTCCACCATCACCCCTCACCGATTTGCAACCACCCATCCAAATTAGAGCACTTGAATAAACACACTTATTGCAAATAAACAATCTGGAGTCTGTCTGTGATTTTAACAACTGTATTAGACATGACAGTGCCAAAATTGTTATTCACATTGTGATGCCAACAAACCGCTGTCACACAGCTGTAGTCCATGGGGAAACAAAGCAGATGTCACGCAGTGGGGCCCACAGCTCTGAAAACGGAAGGGAAAGTCACAACACAGTTACCATACACTGGGGGAAAAAGTCAGACAGTAGAGAGGTAGGAGTCTTTAAGTAAATGTAATATGCCGGTGTGTACTCTTACCTGTGTGTCACTGAAAATATTGCTCTATTACTGTGTTCCTGTTTTCTATGTCGTCCTCTTCGGCTTCCTCTTCTTCACTCTCCACAGGCTCCACAGCTGCTACAACACCACCATCTGGACCATCCTCCTGCAGAAAAGGCACCTGGCGGCGCAAAGCCAGGTTGTGAAGCATACAGCAGGCTACGATGATCTGGCACACCTTCTTTGGTGAGTACATTAGGGATCCACCTGTCATATGGAGGCACCTGAACCTGGCCTTCAGGAGGCCAAAGGTGGGTTCGATCACCATCCTAGTCCGCCCACGGGCCTCATTGTAGCGTTCCTCTGCCCTGGTCCTGGGATTCCTCACTGGGGTCAGTAGCCAGGACAGGTTGGGGTAACCAGAGTCCCCTAATAGCCACACCCGGTGCCTCTGGAGTTGACCCATCACATACGGGATGCTGTTATTCCGCAGGATGTAGGCGTCATGCACTGACCCAGGGAACTTGGCATTAACATGTGAGATGTACTGGTCTGCCAAACAGACCATCTGTACATTCATCGAATGATAACCTTTCCTGTTCCCATACCCCTGTTCACTCCTGCTGGGGGGGACCAAAGCAACATGTGTCCCATCAATGGCACCAATGATGTTGGGGATATGTCCAAGGGCATAGAAATCACCCTTCACTGTAGGCAAATCCCCCACCTCAGGGAAAATGATGTAGCTCCGCATGTGTTTCAGCAGGGCAGACAACACTCTGGACAACACCTTGGAAAACATAGGTTGAGACATCCCTGATGATATTGCCACTGTTGTTTGAAATGACCCACTTGCTAAGAAATCGAGTACTGACAGCACCTGCACTAGAGGGGGAATCCCTGTGGGTTGGCGGATGGGTGACATCAGGTCTGCCTCCAGCTGGGCACACAGTTCATATATAGTGGCTCGGTCAAGCCTGTATGTCAGAATGACATGTCGTTCCTCCATTGTCGACAGGTCCACCAGCGGTCTGTACACGGGAAGATTCCTCCATCTCCTCGCATTGCCCAGTGGACGGTGCCTAGGAAGGACAACAGCGAGCACAGAGTCAATCAACCCACAGGTACGTTCCCACAGCTTTCACACAACACGATTCACTATGCATTGAATGGTTTGTATGAGTGTTGAGGAAAGGCCTAGGTATGTGTGACGCAGTAGAAATTAAGCCATGTGGACCCTTGAAATGGCGGCTGCCTGACCTGTGAAGTGTGACAATGGGATGTAAGGTCATTGCGCTGGCGTGGCACACCGTGGCGGTAGGCGGTCGAAGACCGCGGCGCAAAGCCGCATTGGTTAACATAGAACCCTATGGGTTTCACGAGCCAATGACGAATGGTGCCGGCGGTCGCGGTACGCACCGCCGCGGGCGTGACCGCCATTTTCTATCTACTTAATCACTCGATACCTGATCTTCCACAGGAGAGGACCTACACTGCAAGTGCTGCTGTGACCTCGGTCTGGAAGAGACAATGGCTGCTGCGACTGGGGAAAGGGCCGCTGCCTTCACTTCTGAAGAATTGGAGAAACTCGTGGATGGGGTCCTCCCCCAGTATGCGCTACTCTACGGTCCTCCAGACCAACAGGTAAGTACACTGGGACCATGCTTTGTCAGCAATGCATGGGTTGAGTCGGGTGGATGAAAGATGGTGGGGAGTGGAGCGATTGAGGCATGCATCAGACGACAGATGAGAGCATTGGCCACATGGCAAGGGTGGGGATGGGGGGCCACTCACATCAAGCATGCAGAAGGTGATGATTTTTTTTCTCCTCCTGTACATGTCACATAGGTCAGTGCCCACCAGAAAATCGCTATTTGGCGTGCCATCGCCAAGGACGTCCGGACCCTGGGGGTCCACAACAGACAGGGAACCCACTGCCGGAAGAGGTGGGAGGACATCCGACGCGGGAGCAGGAAGACGGCGGAGGCTCTGCTGGGGATGGCCTCCCAACGTAGGAGGGGTGCCAGTCGTCAATTGACCCCCCTGATGTCCCGGATCCTGGCGGTGGCCTACCCCGATTTGGATGGGCGCGTGAGGACATCACAGCAGACACAAGGGGGTGAGTACTCTCTCATTCTGGTGACTTTGCGCGCAGTGGAGGTGTCTGGGTGGGGGAGGTGGGCTGTGGGTATCCCTAGGCCAGGGCGATTTCTGTAGGCTAGGCCCCTCCGTAAGGCATGGCCCTGTGCCCCCGCCCCCCACCTCTGTAGGGTGCCAAGTACAGCTATTCATGGCCCTGTGTTATCTATGTGTGCAGTTGTCGTCCATAGGCTTGTAGGCCATGTCCCACTGATTGAGTAGTGGACCCCAAGTGCGCAGCGTAGTGCAGGGGGCTTCTGTGTCTGTCCTCTCCGCCAACGGTGTCGCCTATGCATGCACTCAACATGTCTTTCTTTCTCCCCCCCCTTTTTTGTGGTCTTCCTGTTCATGTGTGCATTAGCATCAGGCGGAGGAGAAGTGGCATCGGAGCACGAGGGAGCTGCATCCCACATGGCCCTGGAGGGCCATGCAACGGACTCTGAGTACACCAGTGGGACGGAGGGCGAGGGGAGCTCCACAGCGGGGACTCGTGCTGATGTCAGTGGCAGCGACTCGTCCTCTGAAGGGAGCTCCCTTGTGGTGGCGGCAACATCCGTGCCCCCCGCAACAACAGGTACAGCCGCCACCCAGCGCACCAGCACCACCCTCTCAGCAGCCCCTCAGCATTTTCCCCGTGCCCGCTCACCCAGGAAGGGGGGCATCTCCTTCGCCCCAGGCACCTCAGGCCCTGCCCCTGTCACCCCTGCTGCCCTCAGTGAGGAGGTCATTGACCTCCTGAGGACCATCATTGTTGGGCAGTCTACCCTTTTGAATGCCATCCAGGGTGTAGAAAGGGAGGTGCACCGGAGTAATGCATACCTGGAGGGCATTCATTCGGGTCAGGCTGCCCATCAGCGATCGTTCAACGCTCTGGCCTCAGCACTGACGGCAGCAATTGTCCCTGTCTCTAGCCTCCCCCCTCCAACTTCCTCCACCCAGAACCAATCCCCTGTACCTCTGCCTATCCCAGACACACCTACAGACTAGCCTGCACACACCTCAACACCCAAGGGAAGCTCATCCAGACATAAGCACCACACATCACACAAGCATTCACACAAGCAACATCCTCATGCAGACACACCAATACCCACTGCCTCCACTGTGTACCCCTCCTCCTCGTCTCCCTCCTCCCTCCCTGTGACGTCTCCACTCACACTTGCATGCACAACATCTTCAGCCAGTACGTCCATCACCAGCACACCCACCAGAACACTCCGCACACGTGCAGTCACCACCCCCACTACCATTTACATGTCCCCTGTGTCCTCTCCCAGTGTGTCTGTCACCCCCTCTTCCAAACCACACAAACGCAGGCAGCCACCCACCCAACAGCCATCCACCTCACGACAGCCTCCAGCCCAAGCACCTGCACCCAAAGACACCAGACTTCACACTCCTACAACCACATCCTCTTCCTCCACTCCCATACCCACTACACCTAGCCGTCCCTCTCTTTCCAAATTGATTTTCCTTTCCAAACTTGACCTCTTTCCAACAACTCCCCCACCGAGTCCATCGAATAAGACTGCAATCAGCACCTCAGCCACAACCAAACCAGGACCTATCAAGACTGTTTTCCAAGGACTGTGGAGTCCCCCACCCTCAAGAGCAACTAGTTCTGCTAGGAGCCAAGGCACGGCCAGCCCACCCCCGGAAAAACACCCAAAGGTTACCAGTGCCCGGCGCGAGAGGCCAAGGACACCAGGGACCAAAATCACTACCCTGGCTCCGGCTGGAAGTGGGGTGGCACCTGGCACTCCACCAAAGGTGGGAAAGGGCCACAGACAACCAGGGAAGGGTGGGAAGGGCAGCACACCCGACAAGTCCGGCAGCAGGTCAGCTGCCCAGGAGGGCCCCACCAGCCCCATCCCAGGTGTGCAGGAGGACACCCAGAGGCCCGGAACGGCAGGCCAGGAGGGCCCCGCAAGCCAACAGACAGATGGGCAGGAAGGCCCCGCCAGCCACATGTCAGGTGGCGAGTGACATCCATGCCTGGGCCGGAACCGCTGCACTGGACACTCATCTCAAGCACCGCTGAACTGGGCCCTTTCACTCAAGCACCGCTCCGCTGGGCACCGCCGTCTCAAGCACCGCTGAACAGGGCCCTTCATCTCAAGCACCGCTGAACTGGGCCCTTCATCTCAAGCACCGCTGAACTGGGCCCTTCATCTCAAGCACCGCTGAACTGGGCCCTTTCACTCAAGCACCGCTCCGCTGGGCACCGCCGTCTCAAGCACCGCTGAACAGGGCACCGCCGTCTCAAGCACCGCTGAACAGGGCCCTTCATCTCAAACACCGCTGAAGTGGGCTCTTCATCTCAAGCACCGCTGGCGCATTGGCGGAAGGGGCAGTGCCGCATCTGTGTCGGGCTGGGCTGCACGAAGCACTCTGGGCACCAGTCCCCCGCCAGAACCAGTGGAGACTGTCATCCACTTGAGAGACTGTGGCTTTGCACTCCCCAGGATGGTACAGTGGGCAAGCCACCCACAGTATGGACTTGAGAGACTGTGGCTTTGCACTCCCCAGGATGGTACAGTGGGCAAGCCACCCACTGTATGGACTTGAGAGACTGTGGCTTTGCACTCCCCAGGATGGTACAGTGGGCAAACCACCCACTGTCTGGACTTGAGAGACTGTGGCTTTTCACTCCCCAGGATGGGACAGTGGGCATGGAGGCCCCTCGTGGATCTGGCGTCGTGTACTCATGTGGCTGAGGTACCCCCCTTCCCTTCCCCCTGAGGTGCCTGTAGTTTTTCAATCTGATGCCCCTGCAGTGTTCTCTCCGTTGGTGTCAGGTATCCTGTGTGGGCCTTGTCCATGTGATTTGGGCCCAGTGGTCCACGGACAATGACTGCTAAAAGTATCGGACTTTTAATATTTATGTATATATTAGTTTTAAATATGTGATATTTTTATATGCCAATAATACAATATATTCGACTGTTTATGATCATTTCATTTTGTCTTTGCATTCTTCCGGGGGGTTTGGGGGTTGTAACAGTGATGTATTGCTATGCATTGATGTGTGTGTTGTAGTGGGTGAGGGTGGTGGTGGGTGTGTAGTGTATGTGTGCCCGTAATATTTTCTCCTCCCCCCTCCCCTGTGTCCTAGGTGCAGTACTCACTGCAGTCTTCTGCGCCGGCGTTCGTGCTCCAGGTAGAGGAGCAGGAATACAATAGCTGGTAGGATGTGTAGTTCGGGTTCCATGCTGTCCAGATTCCTCGTGGGGTGTATGGAGGTGAGCGTTTTCCGTTTGAAATGTCTGTTTCCGCCGTGTTTTTATCGGCGGGGCTAACGCCCCGGAAAAGGTGGCGGAATGGTGGGTTGTGATAGGGTGGGCGGTACATTGACTCCCGCCTGTCTGTTGGCGGTGACCGCCGCGCTGTTTGTTTGTCCCGCTGTGGCGGGCGGAGTGTTAATGTGGCGGTCTCTGTTGGCGGTTTCCGCCAGGGTCAGAATTCCATTTTTTTAACCGCCAGCCGCTTTAAAACCGACCGCCAGGGTTGGAATGACCCCCTATGTGTTCCTTTGCAGCTGGCAGCCAGGAAATAGGTTGTAAGCAATAAGACCCTGGACAAAAGTGTAAGATGACCACCTCATCAGGGTTAGTACCAACAATCACTACTGTGAAGGAGGTGCAGGCAAGTATACCACCAGAATAGAGGAGTGTGTGCCCCCCTAGATCCAGACACTCTTCCTCACAACACATCTCTGGGTGAAGATCTCAAGCAGGTGAAAATTAGCCACTATGGACACCCTCAGCCAGGAGGAAATTGAAATCAGCAGTGCTTCTGGCCGGAAGAACACTGAGGTGTCCTAAGACGAAGGGGGTCATTCCGACCCCGGCGGGTGGCGGGCGCCGTCATTCTGACTTTCCCGCTGGGCGGACGGGCGACCGCCAAAAGGCCGCCCGCCCTCCCAGCGGGAAAGACCCAGCAACGATGAAGCCGGCTCCGAATGGAGCCGGCGGAGTTGCTGGGGTGCGACGGGTGCAGTGGCACCCTTCGCGATTTTCAGTGTCTGCAAAGCAGACACTGAAAATCATTATGGGGCCCTGTTAGGGGGCCCCTGCACTGCCCATGCCAGTGGCATGGGCAGTGCAGGGGCCCCCAGGGGCCCCACGACACCCGTTCCCGCCATCCTGTTCCTGGCGGTAAAAACGGCCAGGAACAGGATGGCGGGAAGGGGGTCGGAATCCCCATGGTGGCGCTGCAAGCAGCGCCGCCATGGAGGATTCCCTGGGCCAAGGGAAAACCGGTTCCCCTTTTCTGACCGCGGCTTTACCGCCGCGGTCAGAATGGCCCAGGAAGCACCGCCAGCCTGTTGGCGGTGCTTCCGCGGTTGTTGGCCCTGGCGGTCGGTGACCGCCAGGGTCAGAATGACCCCCAAAGTCATCTTACCATGGGGGGCTTAGGTCACCTTCACTGATAATCTAGAGGTTGTCACAACAGCAGGCTTGGGGCTCATTTCTCATTCTTATTCCGCTAACAGATAGGGCTCACCACCAGAAAAAGCAAAGGGAGAAGTTTGCTTCAGGCACCCTTGGGTCGTCATGTGTGACTCCACTCCCATCTACCCAATATATGGGGGTCATTCCGACCCTGGCGGTCCATGACCGCCAGGGCCGGGGACCGCGGAAGCACCGCCAACAGGCTGGCGGTGCTTCCTGGGCTATTCTGACCGCGGCGGTAAAGCCGCGGTCAGAAAAGGGGAACCAGCGGTTTCCCGACGGTTTTCCCCTGGCCCAGGGAATCCTCCAGGGATTCCGACCCCCTTCCCGCCATCCTGTTCCTGGCGGTTTTTACCGGTCATTCGGCGGTGACCGCATGGCGGGCGGCGACCGCCGCCCACCGCGGTCAGAATGACCGCCTATGTGTCTAGTGGGATTCACTTATGACAACAGCTGCTTTGAGACTATGGGGGTTATTACAACTTTGGAGGAGGTGTTAATCCGTCCCAAAAGTGAGGGTAAAGTGACGAATATACCACCAGCCGTATTACGAGTTCCATAGGATATAATGGACTCGTAATACGGCTGGTGGTATATCCGTCACTTTACCGTCACTTTTGGGACGGATTAACACCTCCTCCAAAGTTGTAATAACCCCCTATGTGTCATCAAGTAGGACCTTGTAGAAAGCTTTGCGATGATCCATCATGTCTTCAAAGACCTGATGTCCTAATTTATTATGACCATAAAACAGCATGCTTTTGTCCTTCTTGAATACTGCCTTGCAGGCAAATTCCTTTAATATGGACACATTCATAATTGGACAGCCATTTGTCTGAAATAAGAAAGGGTGTTACACAAGAGGAAGAGTGCAAAGCCCAGGATTCAGCGGTATTAATGTGCTTTATATTTATGTTTGTCAGGTGTGACTTTTATCAGGTATTGACTTGTTTGTTATTTTTTTTAATTCATAATTCTAAATAGAATAGGTGGATATCTCTGACTAGACCACATAGAATTATGTTGGGATGATTCTTGAGAAAAATAATCTGTAAGTTTACAAGTAGTTACTTTGAGGTAGTGTCTTAAGTCTTATGTGCCTCCATCCTTCATGTCAGGATGTAGGTACACATATTTCTACGATATGGTGCAAAATTTTGCCCAAAGATTTACAACCAAGCATTCACAGAAATCTACATCAACACACATAGATTAACCTTTGTGAATTGGATCCAATAAGTCTATAGATAATACCTTTTGTAGGGGTAGGCAATACATATTAGATCAGTGGGCAACATATGACTCTAAGGGGCATATTTATCTTCCATTTGCAATGAATTTGCATCATATTTTTTTATGCAAATTTGGCGCAAAACTAACTCTATATTTATATTTTATGTTAGACATTTCTAGCGTCAAAATATTGGAGTTTGCACCATTTTTTAGATGTGTGAACCTACCTTGCATCAATGAGATGCAAAGTTGGCATTCCCATCTAAAAAATTGTGCTAACCCCATAGCCCCATATTTATCCCTCCGTACTTCGAGTCATCACCTTGCAATCACCTATTTCCTGCAACCAAATCAATTCCTTCAGGAGCTGAAGGCTACATATCAGTCACTTCTGAAAACAGCCAACCATAAACAGGACTTTAAGACCCTGATTATGAGATGAGAGGACTAGAATGTGGTACTACCCTGAGCTGAGGATGATAATTTGCCCCCTAAATCATAATCAGGGCCTAAGAGTCATCCTTTCTTTTTCATACTGCAGAAAAAACTAGTGCTAGTTTATGACCTTGAGTGGCATATTTATAGGCCCCTAGCACCACCTAGCACCACATCAACGTCTTTTATTCTGATGTTAATTTTTTCCCAACGTGGCCAAAATCTCAGCACCGTAATTACAGGGTGGCGCAATGCATGCATTGCGCCACCCTGTAAAACTTTGCACTACATTATGCCTGCACCAGGCATAATGTATGCAAAAGGGGGCAGTCCCCCAAGCAGGCATTAAAAGGGGTCTTCCATTCTTTAGAATAGGGCCCTATGTACTCTGCAGGAATAGCGTCAATATTTTGGCGCTATTCCTGCAGAGTACATCAATAGCGTCTGAAAGATGACGCTGTTGCCCCCTACCTGCACCATGGTGCGCCATATTTTAAAAACGGTGGCAGCAGGGGGGTGCTAAAGGGTGCAGGGAAAGTGGCGCTAGACTCGGTGCAGTGCAGCTTTCCATGAATCTGCCCCTGAAACTGGAATCAGCAGTGAGGGGAGCAGTCTCCTTCCTCATCTTTTTCCAGCTGATAAGCCTCTGATGTGTGAATATGTTTCTATATCGCCGAGACAACATATAAAAATCATATTAATATTTCTAACATTAACACCAAAATTGATAAGACTGTACTAACACCTAAAACTCTGTGACATTTCACGTATCCTACTTTGCAGCATTCCTTTCTTTCCCCATTACATTTGCAGTGCAACTGATAGAGTTTTTTAAACACTTCATACTGAAGTAGCTGGGCCTGCTAACAGAAGGTCAAAGTTGAAGATCACTAGCACAGTTTAAAATGATGGGGATATACTGGGTAATCTTAGAGATTTCGGTGGTGCTAGTACAGCAGTGGGAAATGGTGTTGCAAGCCAATTCTGTGATACCTTCATAGAAATATGTAGTTCCCCAATGCTGAAAAAGGGGAAGCTGGAGAAAATAATGTGTTTCCTGGAAGAGTGGGGTGTGTCTCTCAGTGCAAGAACAATCAGATGAGTTACAGATGAGGTGTGTTATGTAGGTCTTTCTTACACAGAATCTTGTGACATTCAGCTCCACTAACAGTCCCTGCCACCAGACAACTATATTTGTATGAGAGAGAACTTTGCCATGCAGCTTTTCTTGTGTAGCCATTTTAGTTATAGCTCCATGCACTTTAGTTTGAACACACTAGGCCGCTGTGCACTTTGACCTAAATATATTTTATTCGGCTTTGCATTGTTATTTTTACAATAATCAGTTTTACGGTCTTGTTTTATTTTCATTTATCTAACTGTTTTGCTTAGCCCAGCACTGTCTTTTCAAACAAGACATTATTGATCACTTTGTGCTTCAGTCAAGGCTACAGTTTGGTACATTGCCGGTGAACGTGGTAGAAGTTTACTCTCCAACATTCATAGAAAATACACATTCTTACGTAGGGACATTTTCTCAGAACATCAGCTGTGTTATTATAAGAACACTTCCTAATCCCTTTACACGTAAAGAGGGAGATTCCAGCCAGGGAACCACAACTGTATGCTTACTGCTGAATGATTTTCTGCAGGTGCTAACGCAGACTACAGGCCTTTGCCCAGGTATGAGGGTTGATGTCCTCCCGGGGGAACCTGAAAGGCAGAATTGGAGCTTAACATGCTGTGCTCTGATTACGACTTAGTCTATGAATCCTAGTGACAATATGATAGCTTTATTCTTATGCTTCACTCTCCTGGTCACCATTTTAATATTGTCATGTTGTGTCGTCCTGGTTATTGCAGCTCACACTTTGCTATCTAAAATGCAGTTGTGTTATTAAACCAGTCTTTAAAACTCATACTGCTTCTTAATGTCATTCATATATGAGACTGAATTGTGAATGAGAGAACCGGATGTGACCTGAGTGACCACGACTTCCCTGAGAAGTATGATATGTCATGCGCTCGGCTGCCCAATCATCTCTACCCCTCGGTAGAGATGAGGGACTGCTAGTTAGCCGGAGCAATACCCGGATTTGGAGCATCAGGTGTCACCCACAGTGGATCAGACTCAGTCCCCCACACTGTGGACGATCTTGCTGCTCAAAATCCAGTAGTCTCATTAGAATAATGAGAGCCTACGTGACATGGCGCCGCCAACGTTTGGTCAGGCTCTAATTTTCGGGTCCTCTGGAATATCTCTGTCTCATTATATGTAATGACACTTCAGTACCGTATGCGGAGACATCCGTGGTGCTGAGGATTTCCACCACAGCTGTGTAGGTAACCCTACTACAACTGGCGGTTGTTTAAGCTTGAACTTTGAAAGGAAACCCCATTTTGGTGTGCCTTCTCTGAACTCATAGTGTTACTATTATGGTGAATCCCCAACATGTACAAATAGCTGTTAGTCTGAGACAACCTCTCACAGCACACTTACTAACAAATGGCCTAACGGGCCAGGGATGTCCAGTCACATTTACGGTGGATGCCCATGCTGCTTATGGAACAGAACTTTTTTACTCTTGGTTCACATTTCCAACAGTTGATGGGAACACAAATACATTTAATCAATATACACCTGCGAATGCACCTAAACAGTACAGAACATACGCATATTTAGAGATACCTCTATCTTATCAAGAACAAAATAATTGGCTTGATGGTGCCCTAGCCCACACAATGTTACCAGTAAGGTTGGGTCCACTAATTAATGACGGTCCTACCTGATCTACCTGACCTTTACTGGCCACCTATACAGCACATCCTGATGTGGGAAATTTAGCAGTAGCTGAGGTTTGTCGCTTTTATATTGAATTAATAGCAATATATAGACGATTAGTACAATTCGTGATGCAAACACTAAATACAAACCCAGCTTGTGCTGCTCCATCTCATCCACATGCAGTAACGCCAGGTATAAATCCTGCGACTGTACATTCATTATGGGTAAAGTACCCACCAAACGAGAGGAAACTCCGTTTTGGTTAGCACAGAAAATTAATACGCTGGAGGCAGTATTTCCCCATAAGGGACCTCAGGATAAACATAGAATCTTAACGATGTGCTTGCCCTTCGGGATGGTCCCTACAGTAGAAAACTGTAATACCTGGGGTACGGTATTTGCCGTGCTCTACACAACTGCACACGGTACACCGACACTTGCCAATTTACCGGAAGTGCTGAAACAAATTCAAGATGAATATGGGCCTGCCCCGGCCCTAGATTTGGGGATGCAATTGATGGTCAATTTTGCCACAGTATCCTCAATCATTTTAAGTAACCTTAAAGGGGAAGCAGTCGCACTTGCAGTGCGCATGCAGCTTTGTGACGTTCCACAACAAGATCAAGAACGAGAGCTGCCTAAAATAATAGCAGAGACCTATTCAAGTATCGGTCGAGATAGCTTAGGGGCCAGACCACAAAAACCTCAATTTCACGGTAAATCAAACAAAGATACCCCCAAGCAAGCACCTGAGGGATGAAAAGCAACAAACTCCTAAGAAAGAAAGGGGAGAATCTACGCGTATGGAGACCCCACAAAATAGGTATAATCTCAGAAATAGAGATAATATCAAAACGCCTGATAGATATCAATATACTGATACACGCCAATCTCGTTCCTTTCAGGACTCAACGGAAAAGAGAGATGAGGACTCATCGGAAAAGAGAGATGAGAGAGGTGGGCGATCAGAGCGAAGAACAGAGTACATGAAACCGAGACAGACATCACAACGCTCTTCAGAGGTTTCTGTTAAAAAGGAAGAGAAACCCGCCCAACCAAAACAACAATTTAAAAAGAAAAAAGTGGCAGCAGTCGCAGTCCGACATGCCACACAGGAAGAGGGTCCTCTTGTAGAACAAGAATTAGGTTCTAGCTTTGCTAGACAATGCGGCAGAGGTCACAATAGTTCGCCGGAATCTTCTAGAGCATCTGGAAGTGAAAGCAACTGATGACTTTAAACAAGTAGAAACTGCGGACATGCATGTCTCCAAGCCTGATAGGGTGTACAAAGTAACGCTACAGTTAGAAGGAGACATTGAACGCACAATAGACACAATCTTTTGGGATCGCATAGTAAAAGTATATGATGTCTTGTTAGCCGAACAAGATTGGCCACCTGTCTTTGTCCGTACCTGCCCATATGGAGAAGATGTCATTAAGCCTTCCTTCTTGCCCCTTGTTCCAGAGGAACTCGCTGAATCTTATTCTATTGAATGGGCTCTAGCACAAGCACCTGCATTATACAGAAATCACGTAGGGTGGGATAAAGAATCCCCCTACCATGTAATTCCTGTTAAAAGTGAACCTCAGCCACAACCGCAGTATCCTATAAAACATGAAGCAAAAGCACCAGTGAGAGAAATACTCAAGCAATTAGAGTACCAGGGTGTGATTGAACCCTGTGTCTTACCAATGAATAACCCATTATTCCCAGTAGCTAAACCAGACTATTCATACAGAATAGTCTTAGACTACAGACATTTAAACAGTCATACACGTACCTATGCTATCCAAAATTTGCATAGCACAGCACTAATGAGCAACATAGTGCGTAAAAAATACAAAACAACACTAGACATTTCCAATGGGTTTTTCTGCCAGAATATAATGCCTGAGAATAGAGACTTAACAAGTTTCAGCGCACTAGCCTCCCAGAAAATTCTGTTGTTTACCTCAAGGGTATAAGAACAGCCCAGGACTGTTTGCAGCTCGTGTCACTGCTATATTGCACGAGATTGACCCTGAAGCATTGTCCTATGTAGATGATATATATCTCACGGATGATGAACTACTACAACATTTAAGACGGGTAGCCCGCATTGTTGTAGGGTTTGCCGAATTTGGCTACAAATTTAACTTTAAAAAAACAAAAATAGCCTTCTTTAGCGTCTTGTTTCTAGGATATGAGCTGTCAAGTGAAGGGAAGAGCCTAGCGCCACAATTCTTAGAAAAATGCGCACAGTTACAACCACCGAATACGATTAAAAAACTCCATTGATTATTGGGTTTCTTACATTTTGGCACAACCTACATTCCAGATTATGCTATACGCATAAAACCTTTATATGACTTAATGCGTCCCGATTTTTCAAGTAAATTCTCGACAATAGAACATACACACATTCTGCAAGAGTTACAGACAGACATGCTTGCAGCACAACATTTACACACAAGGGACAACAAAACACATTTGGTCATCAGAGTAATAGCTTGGGCCATTGGTTTCACCTATGTCACATTTAATGAAGGTGAGACAGTCCCGATTGCAAACAAATCGCATTTGTACTCAGCAGCAGAACAACGCTTTGCTCCCCCAGAGAAAATTCTCACTGCTGTACAGATGACTGTCATTAAAGAAAGACCTCTTGCCCAAGGAAAACACATTATTGTTGTTTCTCCAATCCCAGCCCTACAGGCTGTTACAAAAGCTAGCATTCCAAACGCAAAAGCATTACATCCACGTTGGATACAATGGGCTACGTCTCTGACAGCCACTGATGTAGACTACATTTTTGACCCAAAGCTACAGACTCAGGAATTTCTACAGTATGAAGTAGAATATCCAGTTCCAGCAAATACTTTGCCTATTGATCAGTATCATTGAGTCATGTACACCGATGGCTCTGCACAACTTGCAATTGTAACTAAACATCAATATTCTGCTGCTTGCACAGTCGTAAGTGCCTATATGGAAGGGGACAAGTTTTGTCCTCCACATACCTTTACACAGACCCTAGAGGATTGTACAGCACAATTGGCTGAGCTAAAAGCTCTGCTGATGGCACTGGAACACACGGATCCGGCACATCCTACGCTGATTGTTTGTAATTCATATTACTGTGTCCAGTCTTTTAATGAATATCTGCATTATTGCCGCCAGAATGGGTTCAGAGATTCCAAAGGCAACACCATTAAACACAGACTACTGTGGGGGAAAGTAGCTGACCTGAAAGAGACGCTACCAAATGTCCATGTTATACATACACTTGGACACCAGCGTGTTGGAATACACGTTGCTGGAAATACATTGGCTGATGAAGCCACAAATTCATCAGTGGCAGTAGCCACTGTAGCTGCAGTGACTCGCTCGAGTTCACAACCAGACACAGACATCTGGGCTGCCGTGAAAGCTACGGCAGATGGTAAGCCCCATCCTAAAGGATTGCCTAACAAATATAATTATCTTATGGGAAGTATGCTGAACGCTGAAGTTAAGATGCCAGGCGTAGGTGTACGAGACATCCCCAACAGAAACATAAGATCACAATTGATTAAAGCAGTGCATGAAGGGGTGGCATCTGCCCATGCTGGTGTGGCGGCTGCAATTTTGATCTTGCAGGCTCGTTATTGGTGGCCAGGTCTCTACAAAGGGACTAAGCAGTATGTCCTTTGTTGTGACATCTGTCAACAAATCAAAGTTTCAACTGCCAAGCGCCCGCCGCAGACACCCCTCTTAATTTCAAACAAACCATTACAATGTGTGTAATTGGACCACTGTGGTCCCTTAACACCTGATAGTGCATACAAATATATCTTGGTTGCTGTTGATTCATGCTCCAGATTTGTATGGGTGTGGCCACAATGCTCGGCTGACGCTCGGACTGTTATTAAAGATTAGCAAATCTTTATTGGTACATATGCAATTGAGCTTTCCATTCAGACCAGGGCCATGCTTTCGCCTCAAGGGCATTCAGGGACACCATGGCTTTGTTGGGGGTCCAACTCCAGTACTCGTCTCCATTTCATCCTGAGTGAAATAGTGTTGTGGAGCGATTAAACTGCGATTTAAAGCAATCCTTAACAGCCAGAGTCTTAGGTTAGGGTCATAGTTGGCTTAATCACCTGTATGGAGTCCAGAGAGCACCAAATAACCTGCCTAGAAGGTCCCTGGGGAGGTCGTACTTCATATGAGTTCCTGTTCGGAACTCGAATGTATGTTCCGGATCTTGATGGTCCTGGCGTGGAGGCAGCAAAAACACCTTTTGACATAAATGAACGTGTCACTGTCTTACATGAATTGCAACAGTTCCGTGATGATAATTCTTCCAAAAGTGCCGCCTCCACAGGAATTAAGGATTTGCCTGTAACATCTACCGGCTGGATTCCCAGAGTTGGGGATCTTGTACGTGAAAAAGTCACAGTGAAAAAGGAATTTGGCCCTTCTTATCGAGCACCAGTCCCTGTACTAGGGATACACGATACCAGAACTGTTATTCTACCACCGTTGGCCGGTACCAAAGAAAATCATTTTGTCTCCATTGACAATGTCAAACTACACCATGTGGCCGATCCTACACAGCCGACGAAGAGGAACATCCAGTAGTTCCCGACTCCCTCTCACTACTGGCAAAGAAGTTCCACTACAAGTTGTTTATACCAACACCGATACCTCTCCGAGCATGGGGAGGGTGGAAGATGATCTTGCATGAGTTCCACTAATGTCAACTAATTTAGAATCTTTTGACCAAGTCAACTCGACTACAAGCCAAACGGATGGTGCCGTCTATAGTGTACCACCGCAGGAAACACCAACTCCACCACTGACAACGGCTCTGCCATTTGCACGAACTGCCTCTGGTTATTTTGCTGACTTCAACGATGATTTCTCAGACTCATTCGCCTCTTTGACATCTGATTTGTCAAGTACACGTAAGCTAACAAACTGGCTTAAAGAAACTTATTTTATTTTTCCATGGAACTATCTATGGCTCTCTTTGACTGTCCTAGCCTTCCTACTTTGTTTGGTTTTGTCATTACCTTTTACTTATTAATACATGGTCATTTTTTACCTGAAAGATCGACAGTTGAACTGGTGGAAGAGGTTTTGAAACCACATTTTTCTTCACACAAAGTCTGAAGCGACTTATCCTTTGTGAACATTTCCGCAGTGCCAATTCCTGATGGGATTGTTTGGGACAAAGTAATGTTTGATATATATGGTCCCACAGAAGTTATGCAAATACCGTATGTGTTCAAATGATCAATGAATGATATAGTGATACCAGGCATTGTTTCTGATGATTGGGATATGAAAACAGTTGAAAACTGAATTACAATATTACACAGTCTTTGAAAATTAAGATGTTTACCGATTTAAAGAAAATTATGGTGACATGTTTTGCTACAATTATTATGGGTACCATTTCATACATAGAGCGAGCAGTCCCAAAAATGTATTTAATTACACGCAATGGGAACATTGCCCAACTCCACCGCAAGTGAGTTCTAAAACATATTCTGAAAAGTTTGCATATTTTTCTGGGCACAATCAAAAGAATACTGAGTCATATTATTTTAAGGTACCGCCTACTAAAGACATACACATGTTATTAACCAATACGAAATGTATATATTCGGAATCCTTTGTTTCCTGGTTATCAATGGAAGGCTATGAATAATGGTCAAAATCAATTGATCTGAAAAGTGTCTGGGGAATAAAAATTGGCAAATTAAGGGAAAAGAAACATTGTTTAGAGCATGTCTCATTCCTGTTCAAATTATCTTTTTAAATGCAACAATGCAACAAACGAGTTGTTTAGGCTTAGCTACAAACGGGGAATTAAACATGCCCAGTATACCTGCCCCGGCAAAATTTTACAAATGGCAAAATAATTAGAATGCAACTGAAGACGAGCTTGATGAGTGGGTCCAGAATGGTACGTTTAATGCTTCATTGACACGTCTAGGCGGGTGGTTATTGTGGCCAATAGATACCAATGGGTGTCATCAACATTTTATTAACTCCTCGGGGTTTTAGGACGAGTAAGCCAGACCCTCGCTATATATCACCGGAGCATGCAGATATCATTACAACATATAGGGCCTCATTCCGACCCTGGCGGTCATGGACCGTCAGGGCCGGGGACGGAGGAAGCACCGCCAACAGGCTGGCGGTGCTTCTGGGGCAATTCTGACCGCAGTGGTAAAGCCGCGGTCAGAAAAGGGGAACCGGCGGTTTCCCGCCGGTTTTCCCCTGCCCCAGGGAATCCTCCACGGCGGCGCTGCAAGCAGCGCCGCCATGGGGATTCCGACCCCCTTCCCACCAGCCTGTTCCTGGCGGTTTACACCGCCAGGAAGAGGCTGGCGGGAACGGGTGTCGTGGGGCCCTCTAACAGGGCCCCATTCTGATTTTCAGTGTCTGCAAAGCAAACACTGAAAATCGCGACGGGTGCCACTGCACCCGTCGCACACCAGCAACTCCACCGGCTCCATTCGGAGCCGGCTTCATCGTTGCTGGGGCTTTCCCGCTGGGCGGGAGGGCGGCCTTTTGGCGGTCGCCCGCCCGCCCAGCGAGAAAGTCAGAATGACCGGCGCGGTCATTTGACCGCGGTGCGGTCTTCTGGCGGTCTCCGCCCGGCGGGCGGCGCCCGCCGCCCGCCGAGGTCGTAATGACCCCCATAGTGTGGGAAAATTATGCCAACAGTGGCTAAAATCATCCTCACTAAATGAGGTTAGAGAGCACCTCAATCTCCTGTCTAACTCCACTGACTTACAAGATTTCTTGTCAGGCCCCAGAACACCACGTAAGAAGCGTTTTTTATATGCAGTATGCAATGAGATTTGGAAATTTTCCCAACAAGATGCTGCTGCCCGGTTAAGGAAAATAGACCAGGAACATTTTAAAAAGGCATTAGCTGTTGTGGATAATGGGATTAACACCTTTGCCAACCGGATATATACAATTAACAACATTGTCTCTTCTGCTATAGACATTATACAATCTGATTTGTCTTCCTTATACCATGGAAAGAGTCAGATCAGGTCCATTATGCAGTTGGGTTGGACGCTTCAAACATTGAATGCGGGTCGCGTTTCATGGCAGCACGTCAGTGCACGGGAGATATTTTGGGCCATATGTACAAACACATTTTCCCATAGACACAGAATGGACAAAACCCTTTGATACATCTGGCCCTTTCTTCTTTTAATTTAACGCAACAACAACAACAACTAATGGCTAAGAAGGAAGCAACTTATGTCATGCTTAACATCGAGAAATTAGAAAAGTTGCCTTTTACTGTGGCCGAAATACCATCGGCTGAGTGGTTAATACATGGAGTTATTAATCTGCCTATTTCCACATAACAATTCACCTCCTGTTTAAAACACATTCCAGAGGCGGATATGGAAACTGGGAGATAGCTACATCCATGAGGAGTGGGAGCTTCCCTTCTCGTACAAATGCTTCAATGACATGAAAGAGGTCTTTCTTAGCGGTAGTGAATGCAAGACTTCAGTCAGCCATTCAATGATTTGTAAATAGCTGTCCTTGCATGGGGCATGTAACGCCTCAGCTGCAAACTTGGCTTGTTATCTTAAGGGAGTTCCAGTCCCCTTGATCAGATGTACGTTCCAGGTGCTTTCAAATGGCAGCTACGTCCTTCTCAATAGTGAAGACTGTTGTGGCATGCAGGCCAGAATAGTTTTCGTTGTTTCGGTCTCTAAGGTCGTTACATGCCGTGGGAACGTACTGTTTCCACCCACTAAATTTAAGGAGGTAACTGATATTTGGCCTTACATTGCTACTTCAAATGTGAATTTTGACAAATTAAGTAGACTCAAGGCTTTATTGTTTCAAAAGCATGTGACCCTTACATCTGCACGTGAGACCTACGCACTTCAAGTGGCAAGGTCATAAGCAGAAATACAGTCCTTGTTAAATACAAACTTTCCGAGACACTTTGGTGAACTCGTGGGACGAATAGTTAATGCGTCCAGCACGACTGGAATCACAAATTTTTTCAAAGCTGTTGGTTCTGGTTTTGTTCACACCTTCTCCTCCATATTCGGTTTGATACCTTCAGCTATCCACTCAATTTTCGGTAGTATTTTTGGGGGATTTCCAATAACTTTGGCTTTATTAACTGGCATCCTGCTGTTGCTGTTGCTGTTGTTTATGCGCAATGGTTGTCCTGCCGCAACAAGATGAAATGACGGCGCTCCCATCAGCACAGCTGTGTCGTGAACGAATGATGCAGCATTTTGGAGCAACACTCCTGGAGCAATTGGAGTGTGACTGGTCTTTGTCATTGAGACCGGTTCTCTATTGTGTGCAGCCCGTGTTCCGGTGCCTTTGGTGCTTTTTCAAACATGCACTGGAAGTTTGTATTTCACAGCAGCGCCCCCCCAGCAACAGATGCTGATCTGTTAATGTTCTCGCTGAGGGTTCATTACCAGACATGCGCACTGAGGCTGCATTTGCAACGTTAGGATAATTATGAGTTACCGTTCCTGGAGGGAATTGCCAACAACTCATTGATGGGCACTCCACGGGATGCCGCCTTGGTTGACACTGGGGCTATGGAACACACTTGCTCCTTGATCTTTTTTGTCGCTGACTTTCCGGTTTTGTCACCTGCCAAAGTGGAAGATCTCCTGTTCTCAATGGCTCGTACTAAATTTGAAACTTTTCTAAATTGACATGTCCATTGAATTCGGTTATAAGCCACATGCTCATGATTTAAATTGCCAAATTGTATGCTTGTGTGTCCTTTTAACTTGTCAAAATTGTTCTGGTTTTTATATATATCTTGGGTTGAGCTCTTTAGCAATGGAATTTCAGTTTTGGCTTTTCACCACTTTAACCGACAAGGGGAGGGTGTTATGTAGCCATTTAAGTTATAGCTCCATGCATGTTAGTTTTAACACACTAGGCCGCTGTGCACTTTGACCTAGATATATTTTATTCGGCTTTGCATTGTTATTTTTACAAGAACCAGTTTTACGGTCTTGTTTTATTTTCATCTATCTAACTGTTTTGCTTAGCCCAGCACTGTGTTCTCAAACAAGACATTCTTGATCACTTTGTGCTTCAGTCAAGGCTACAGTTTGGTACATTGCCGGTGAACGTGGTAGAAGTTTAGTCTCCAACATTTGTAGAAAATACACATTCTTACGTAGGGACATTTTCTCAGAACATCAGCTGTGTTATTATAAAAACACTTCCTAGTCCCATTACACGTAAAGAAGGAGATTCCAGCCAAAGAACCACGACTGCTGAATGCTTTGCTACAGATGCTAACGCAGACTACAGGCCTTTGCTCAGGTATGGGGGTTGATGTCCTCCCTGGAGAACCTGAAAGGCAGAATTAGAGCGTAACATGCTGTGCTTAGATTTTGACTTACATAGGAAATAGTCTATGAATCCTAGTGACAATATGATAGCATTATTCTTATGCTTCACTCTCCTGGTCACCATTTTAATATTGTCATGTTCTGTCGTCCTGGTTTTTGCAGCTCACGCTTTGTAATCTAAAATGCAGTTGTTTTATTAAACCAGTCTTTAAAACTCATACTGCTTCTTAATGTCATTCATATATGAGACTGAATTGTGAAGGAGAGAACCGGATGTGACCTGAGTGACCACGACTTCCCTGAGAAGTATGATATGTCATGCGCTCGGCTGCCCAATCATCTCTAACCCTTGGTAGAGATGAGGCACTGCTAGTTAGCCGGAGCAAAACCCAGATTTGGAGCATCAGGTGTCACCCACAGTGGGTCAGACTCAGTCCCCCACACCGTGGACGATCTTGCTCCTCAAAATCCAGTAGTCTCATTAGAATAATGAGAGCCTACGCACACTTTAATACCTTGGAGGTGAACTTCTCAGACTAACATTCAAGGGGCAATTCCACCCTTCAGCTGGCTTCCATGTAAATATTCTTTTAATGGACACCATTCCAAGATCCCCGTTAACTCTGCAAAGAAATGCTGGGGTCAGAAATTAATAATTTCGGCAGGTATTAATTCATGAGTTTTTTTCCCATTGTTAGAGGCTGTGTATTGGGTATTGGTAGGGGCAAGTACACACCTACCACTAGGAATATACCCCATACAAAGGGTTGTGCCCAGTCAAGTCAGAGTAGCCCCTGACTCAACCCCTGGTAGCTTGGCAATGAACAGTCAGGCTTAACTTAGGAGACAGTTATGTAAAGCTTTTAAATGCACCAATACCATGAATAAGTAAGACACACACACAATAAAAATCCCACATCAATTTATAGTAATAGGACACATTTTTATCTTTAGAATGACACAAAAAAGGCAAAGATCCAATATAGGAAACCAGAGATATGCATTTTTAAATATTAAAAGTAAAACTAGTGCTTAGAAGCAAATAGCATGGAAATGTAAGAGTTCCAGCCGTCTGCAATGTAACACTTTTACACTTACTTACAGAAGTGTATCTTGATACAGGAAGGTGATCCATAACCCCATGGCTGCATTCCTCTCTGACTGGCTTTCTTCTGAAGGCCCAGCTTGATTCACCCAGCCCTCTTCCTAGTCTGGCTTGACCATCTGCCTACCTCCCCTGTCAGATAACCTCTGCTCAGTGCAGGCCACTTATCACCTCATCAAAGCAGCCTGGCTAATCCTATTAGGGCTGATCAATCAGGAGAGACCACTAGCAGGCTGGAATTTGGCTTACTGTAAAGAAAGTCTTCTAACATCTTTTATTCATCAGTTATGATAAATTTCCACAATAGCAAGTTGTTGCATTTATCATTACCATTCATTTGAGTTGTTTCATGGCATTTCTAGCTTCTTCCTAGCCATACATAGGCTAATGAAAAATATTTCCATTTTAGCCTATGGAGCTAACTTTCTACAATGGGGGGGGGGGGGGGATGAAAGATGCAGTTTTTTCCTCACCATATAAAACATCTTTTATAATGTTCCTGCTTATATTTACATCGGAACAAACCCCGGGGCATCTAGGGGAGACCTTGGGGGTGACATATGTAATGTAAAAATAAGGTAGATTATTACTTCAGAAGTACCTTTAATTCCAAAGTCAAATTTGCATATATTTTACTTTTTAAAGAGTCTGCAAAGCAGGGCTTCCTTTCTAAATGACCAGGCACACAGGAGTGCACACTCCAGTGAAGAAAATCTACTGGGCCTCTAAACTTCCCTGCCCTATTATCTACTAGGGACTTATAGGTAGTTTGAATCCCCTTTGCCCTATTATCTACTAGGAACATACATGGGGTTGTCATGTCAATTGGAATTATAACATTGGACCATATACCTTTAATTCTCAGCACTGGCCCAGATCCTATTACCAGAGCCCAGGGCACAGTCAGGGTCAGTTACCTTCAGTATGAGTCAGAAACATTGGAGTTAACATGATAAAAGGGTGACTTTCTCACATGGCCCCTCCCAAACAAAAGGTGATGGGCAACTAACCTACACCCTGGTAGCCCTCATCAACTAAGTGCAACAAACCTGCAAAGTCTGTCTGCATTAGCATGGGCCATCCCTGGGCTGTGTTCCACTGTGAAGTCCATCCCTGTAGGGAAATGGATCATCCCAACAATTTAAGATTCTCCCTCCTCATTTGAATGAGCCACCTGAGAGGTCTGTGTCGGTTTGAAAATGAAAGTGAGTACCAAACAAGTATGATCTCACCTTTTTCAGGGACCAAACCACTAGTAATTTGAATCTTATCTGTAGTTAGAGAGAAACGAGAGCTTGAGACTAATTTGTTAAAGTAAGGAAGATGAATTAAATATAGAAAGCAGTTTGCTAGAATGGATTCATTGAAGCTGTGCCATAGTATGGGGTTCAGAAACTACAACTAGAAGTGAGTACGAGGAAAAGAATCCTGGGAAAAAACAATATTCTGGCTTTGAAGTGCAATAATTGATAACCCCAGCATTCACAAATACTGTTCATTTGTTGTGCATGCAGAAATGTTATTCTATTCTTCAGAATTTGTAGATCACATGGCTACCTAGCTTTAAGACATGCAGGCAGTACCAATCATGGAGGTCATTAACCTCCATGATCGGTACTGCCTGCATGTCTTAAATTAGAATAGGAATGTTTTCAGCTATTTTCTGAAGCTGATTTCGGATTTGTCTAGTCTGATGTGTAGCGGGAGTTCATTCGAGAGTTTGGGTGCCATATATGCAATGGAACTTCCTCCGGTGTTTAAATGCTGTTTAGCACATCAAAGCCAGCCTAATGACTTTGCCAATGTAGGGGAAAATGTTGTTAAAAAAGATTGTGTTCCATATAGAATGTCTATCGGTGATAAAGAAATGAATGTGTCAATCGTATGTTTTCAGTGTTCTTTTCATATGTAAAATAGTCAGTTGTGCACTACCAAGGAACCAATCGCAAGTGAGTGAAATGATACACCAAATAGCCTATAGCATGACTTGAGAGAGAAATTGTCTTTATGGTAGAACCAAAACACACTTTTTCAACATTTTAAAGAATTGATGAGAATATTTCTAATAGGCAGCTGTACTGTCAAGCCAGATATAAAAAGCAGTGAAGTGAGCAATAATCTCTATGAGACTGCGGGGCATATTTATACTCTGTCTGCGCCAAATGTGCGTCAAGAAGCACATTCGGCGCAAACCGTGCACCATATTTAAACTTTGACGCCCGAGCCCGCGGACGTCAAAATTCCTCCATGTGCGTCATTTTTTGGATGCGGGAAACTGCCTTGCGTTAATGACATGCAAGGTAGGCGTTCCCACCCAAAAAATGACTTTAAGGCCTGTGCGCCTTATTTATACTCCTGTGTCATTTTGACGCACAGGAGGGGGCGAGCCTTAAAAAACGGCACACAGCCTGATATGCGCTGTTTTTCAACGCCTAGGTGAGGGCAGGCGTTGAGGGACCCATGGGCTCACTTCCACGGTCTCTGACCATGGAAGGATTCCAGAGGTGCCCTTGCCTGCCCCAGGGACACCCCCTGTAACCCTCGCCCACCCCTGGAGGACACCCATCATGGATGGGGGGACCCATCCCAGGTAAGTACAGGTAAGCTGAGGTAAGTATTTTTTTTTTACAGTGGCATAGGGGGGCCTAATTTGGGCCCCCCTACATGCCACTGTGCCCAATGCCCATGCCCAGGGGACAAAAGTCCCCAGGGCATGGCCATTGGGCATGGGGGCATGACTCCTGTCTTTGCTAAGACAGGAGTCATTTCAATGGGGGTTGTGTGTCAAAAAATGGTGCAAGTCCGGTTAGAGGCATGATTTTTGCTTCAAACTTGACTTGCACCATTTTTTGACGCACAATCCCCATTTTCCCCTACTCCGGCGCTGCCTGATTTAAGTCATTTTTTTTTTACTCTGACCAGTCCACAGCGCCAGCTAACGTCATTCCTTAAATAAGGCGCCCGCATGGTGCGCAGGAATGGCTTTAGCCGGAGGTAAAATTTTTGACGCAAACCAGCGCCGGCTCTGGTTTGCGTCAAAAAGTATAAATATGGGCCTGTGTGTGTGTTGAACGAAGAAGAACCATAGTATCTGCTTTTTATTTGCCATCATGGGATGAAGAAAGAAGAATTATTGTTTTGCTATAGTTATCTGCTTTTCATTAACCATCATGACCCAATAAGACAGCCAATGTCATCAAATCAATCTCCAAAAAAGGCCGCCTGCCGGCCCAGCGGGAAAAGCCCCTGCAACAAGGATGCCGGCTCCGAATGGAGCCGGCGGAGTTGCAGGGGTGCGACGGGTGCAGTGGCACCCGTCGCGATTTTCACCGTTTGCCAAGCAGACAGTGAAAATCTGTATGGGGCCCTGTTAGGGGGCCCCTGCACTGCCCATGACAGTGGCATGGGCAGTGCAGGGGCCCCCAGGGGCCCCACGACACCCGTTCCCAGCATCCTGGTTCTGGCGGTGAAAACCGCCAGAAACAGGCTGGCGGGAAGGGGGTCGGAATCCCCATGGCAGCGCTGCAAGCAGCGCCGCCATGGCGGATTCCCTGGGCCAGGGGAAAACCGGCGGGAAACCGCCGGTTCCCCTTTTCTGACCGTGGCTTTACCGCCGCCGTCAGAATAGCCCTGGAAGCACCGCCAGCCTGTTGGCAGTGCTTCCGCGGTCCCCGGCCCTGGACCGCCAGGGTCAGAATGACCCCCTATATATTTGCAAGACAAACAGAACTATCAGAACACTTTTATAAACAAGGTCCTAAGATCAAAAACTCCTCTCAGCTGTAGCAAAAAATGTCTTCTCTATAAAAGAATTAAAATATGCAGTGACTGGTGGAAGAGGTTATGATATTAGGGTCCCCTCTCCCCAAGTGCGAGCTACAAGATGGCCTGAACCAAAATAGCCTATCGTTCTGAATGTACTGGTGGTGGTCTCATTGCCCTATGACCACCACAGACTGAGTTATGGGCACCAATGTGTTATAAAATGAGTGCCTGCAAAGCATTACGGGCTAGGTTTCCATGAATACATTAAAGCTTTATCAGAAATAATGGGTGTTTGTTCATTAGTAAAAGGTGCAGTAACACTGGTGGTGGCTAGATGTCTCTATTGAACCAAGTTAGTTGCGCATTAGCAGAAGGTGCAGTACCACTTGTGGTGGCTCGATGTCCCTGTTGAGTCAATGAAATCAGTAGTGCCTTAGAGCAATTATCCTTTGACATCGGGAGCATGTAGCAAACATTACACATCTGAAGGCCAAACAGAAATATCAGAATAATGACAAGGCCCTTATAACACAAACTTCTCTCAGCAGTAAAAACTAAAGTTTCAGCTACGAGAGAATTTAAACATACACTGAATGGGGGAAGAGGTTATGATAGTTGGGCACCCTCTCACCTAATGTGACCCACAAAGAGCACATCATTATAAAGGTTTTGGGTCTGGTCTCATTGCCCTAGGACTACCACAGGCTGAATCATGGGCACAAATGTATTGTAAAATTAATGCCTGCAAAGCATTAAGGGGTGAGTTTCCCTGAGTACAGTGAATATTGTTGTATCGGCTGTCCCACTGTTCTGGGAGAGTCGCTGTTGAGGATTCATTCCTAAGTCAATTTCATGCGATATAAAGCAATAAAAAATTACAAAACTCAGGTACTACACGACTACTTGTAATTACTGCTTATGTAAACTGAGGACCAACTGATAGGCAAACGCGGAAAACAAATCTTGCGCGTGAACACGAGTGCCCACTGACAAACACGAGAGGAAGGACGCAAAGAAAAATAGTTTGTCCAAACTACAGAAAAACATTTGAGGTGAAAGTAAACTGTACTTGGCCGGTGCTCCTCGGCCAAGTTCAGGAAGTGATGTATTGGCTGCCATACCACTTAAGAGGCAGCACTACGCGACACTGCCTTCAACCTATTGGAAGTGGCAGGCTGAGGCAGGCGGGACCAAATGCCTATACCCCTAACAACAGGTCTTCCAGATAGCGCATGCACGCTGTCTAGGCTGGACCTCCAAAGGGCAGAAACCCATGTGTAGCAAATATGGCTCTGCACTTCTCCCAGTGCTACACAGTACAAAAACTTTGGTTGCTGTCCTGACTAGTGCTATTTTTTCATAAATCTGCCCTCCATCCTTGCTTGTTGTGGTTGCTAAAGCAGATTATTTGGATGGTTCAATGAAAGTATGCCTCACTCTCTATAGCAAACCAGGTTATGATGTGATTTCGTGCAGACAAGGAGGAAGGAATAGATTCTCTGTAAATATGGGTGCTGGCTTGATTTGTGTTCTTCAATGGATTTATTTATTTTTTACCACAGAGGCATGTTGAGTCCTAAGGAGTTGAGCAACGTGCTTTTACATCATATTAATTCGATCACAAAGGTTCTGCGTGTCACGTTCATTCCCGCTTTAAAATAGCCAGAGGTAGGATCTGCAACGTTCAGGTATCCACCCACGCATAATGTAAAGACAACCACTTCAAGGAGCTTGTATCAGCAGCTATTGATTGCTAATGATGAAAGAAGAAGAGATCATGGAAACTGTATATTCCTTTCTGTCTTTTTTTCAAATATTCTTGCTGATTTATTCTGCTTACTCACATTTTGACTAACACAACTCTTGAGATTCTCAAAGTCTGCATGCAGAATGATCAGAGTTATATACTCTTCTTTAATTTGGTACTTGGCGTGTGCGAGGCAAATGAAATATTCATTGAAAATGCCTCCATCCTGTTAATAAAGCTGAAACGGTGTCACTGGGGATTAATAAGGGCCTGAGTGGATATGATCCGGGAACATGTTGAAATTGCTCACAATTAGCTGGAAAATGATTTTCCGTTATTTTCAGATTCACCTAACTTTTAATTAAGAAAACAGATGAATAGTTTATGCGTTCTGGCACACCTAAGGAAAAATAGTCAAAACAATGCAAAATGTGCATTCTCTGCTTTAGGACAAAATTAATATCATATGAAGAAATAGGACTTTCAAATAAGTGCAGAAATGATGATTACTATGTGATACAGAGTACACCACAAACTTAATTATTTCAAGTTTCTCTGAGCAGTAACTATTATCATCCAGCTCAAGTGTAGTCTTTTAATGATCTCAGTAGAATGAAACTTGTGATTAACTGGTCTATTTGGTTTGGCACTCTCAACCTAGGTAACTCCCTGACTAGTGTTGGTTAAAAATGGGAGTCGTTGTTGAGGAAGGATTGGCACAGTTACAGAGTTTTTCCCATACTCCTGGGTGTTGGTCTTAGACCTTACAGCTTACCCTGACGGTCCAACAGATGGACCAACAACATTATGGAGATGGTGTTTCCCTGGTGGACTTGATCATCTAGAATTGAAATCGCATGGAAAGGCAGTGTTTTTTCCTCAATGAATAGTTCTAGCTATGACCTAAGTGCTCACTCTAGCAATTTTCCTGTTTACTGTGCATCCAAACTGGCCTGAAGCGAGTCAGGCCTGCTGGATTCAATATTAGATTCTTCCTGAGTGGAAGTATTATCATTCTGTAATTACACGAGATTCTCTATCTTCTCTTTGTGATGGATTCTTGAAACTCTGCATATATTTGTTAATTATCTGTTGATGATATAAGTAAGGGCAACTTCTTTAAGGGTATGGGAAGGTCAGTCATCAAGAGCTGACCTTGAACATGTATAAGGTATGATGAAGTGGACATAATTTTCAACAAGGGTATCAAGACATCTATAGACTTCTTTCTTCTGAATATGGGTGCTCTGCTTGATAGTCCTAATGTGAGGTATCCAGGGTCAGTGGTTGCTCCAATATCTACCTAAAGAGTGCCACACATTACTTAGTGAAGTAGGGAAATATGTTATTCAAAAGGCACCTGTTTTCGTTAGAAATTGGGTCTCTAGTTGGCAGTCAGTAAATCAAATGTGCCAGTCATGGAAAACCAATTACCACTACCTTCTAGACAGAAGTAACTTGCACTTCAGCACTGGTTGGCAGTGGTAAAGTGCCCAGAGTATCAAAACCAGCAAAAACTAATTACAGCACAGGGTTCAAAGACAGGAGGTCAGAAACAAAGAGTACCTGGAAACCACGCCAAGAGCTGCCAGGTCTAACAGTTTGTGATTACAATACATGAACATTTTTACAGAATTCTAAAAGGACACATTTGAAAGTTTATACCTTATAAGATACTCTTTGCAAAATGATATGTTTTCTTTCAGCATACCAGTGAAGGTTAGTGATAAGAATTCTGAATAAAATGTTTTTTGTGTACCTCTTCGTATTTAAATCTCTATAGGTGTACTGCTTTGCAACTGGGCAATTTTACTGCTGCTACAGCAGATGTTAATCACATGTATTCCTTTCAATGGATTTTGATAACTTTTTAAGAGCCTGTTTTATCCAAGGCCTAAGAATTCCAATTGTTGGGGGTCATAAAGTGTCATATAAAGTGTGGGGACAAGATGTCTGCTCTGCATCCACAAAAAGCATTTACAGCCTCGAAAATACTGTTCGCTTTGACTGATATCAACATAAGTGTGATGCATTGTGGGTTCCATTTTCTAATAGGGAATTTACAGTCTGAGTGAACAGATCAGTCTAGTGGTGGAGAGAGCAACATTAGAATGCTGACTTCTCCAGCAAAATCCATGTCTAGATTATGGGACTATGTATGTTTTAATCCTACATCAATATGTCTAAAGTGTTGATGATCAATTCAAATGAGCTTTTCTGTAGATGCATTTATATTAAGACAGTATGCTAAGACATTCTAATTACCTATAAATTGGACATGATTCACTTTCACAGTCCTCCTGGATAACACATTGATTAAGAATGTTGTTGTCTTTACTGATGCACCTGCATGCCTATAATAGAAAAAAGAAAGAAAATGTGCCCACCTATTCAAAATATTGCTAATATGCACAATAGTGATTCTTAGTAAAATCACTTTGTGAAACAACTTTTACCTTTGGTCTGTTGTAACAAGAACTTTTGGGGATGCTGCCTCTCCCCATTGAGCAGATACAGATGATTGTATGTGACTGATGCTCTCATGATTGTTATTGAGTTGATAACCCTATCAGGCTACATAATTGGTATTCTGTATGAATTCATGAGTATAGGTTCAGCAGAATGATTCGGCTGATGCCAAAAGTGTTAGGTCTGATTTCCATTCTGTATGAGAAGAGAGTAGTCTGTTCGGTCAAAGAACATACTGCACGCAAACCCAGTGATGCTAGGGCTCAAATATCTGGAACCATAGTCTTGGGTACTGCTGAAGCAGATATGCTAATTACAATTATTAATGAGTGTTAAGCATTTTTGATTAATAAGAAAATGGTAGAAATAATTAATCTCGAAAAATCAATGTGCACGTTTGGGAATGTGCCCAGAGAGTGGTCACCAAGATTCATGAATTATATTAAAAATGACAAACAAATATGTGAAATGTTGAAAGTGCATAATAATAATGTAGTAATAGGTCATATTGAGATGTATGATGTATGTTTTACATTATATTGGAGAGCTAACTTAGCCGAAGTTGTGGCCTAGTTTTGCCAGGCCTCATGCAGAAGCAGAATAATCATGCAATGTAGAGAGGCTAACGTGTTCAACTGACCCTGAACTACTCATTGTTAATAAAGTCTGCTTGGCTAGAATTTTCTGCAATGAACTGACGAACAGGAGATGAGGGAATCAAATTTGAAACATGGACTGTGCAAAGCAGACGAGATTTACCTTCCTGGGTCTCGAACAATAGAGAAACTGACTGAAGAAGAAGATGCAACATTTTCAATACCTGATGAGACGGATTATGAGGACATCATACAGTGAACCAATCGACACCCTGAGAGCAGTGTAATATTAGAATTCATAGATTTGGAAAATAAAGATTATTGGGTAGAGTCATAACTGATGATTAATTGACCAATTAGAAATTGGGGTATGGTTTGGGCGACTTGATAGAATGTCGTGACAGAGGGCAAAATGCTCAGACCTTTTTCTGAAATTGACGCGATATTGTGGAGAAGAGATACAAGACTTTGTCATTGGGCTGAAGCTCCTGAGAGCCTGATGCGTTGCTGATCGATTGATAACCTGAAGATGAAGACTGACATTGTTGCTGATCCATTCCGTGGATAAGTAGCTATGACAATGTGACTGAATTAATTTTTGCTCCTTTTCTTTCTAGGTACCAACTGCGCTGTCTAAATAGTTTTTCTCTTAGCTAGATTTCTTTCCAAATTCATGCTCTAAATTGTTTTCCGCATGAAGTCCCACATGCTAATGCTAATCTGGGATAGTTAAGGGTTTTCCTGTAAGTGAAACATTGGCATATATAGTGACAAATGATTGACGGACTGATTGCTGAACTCTGATACTGATGTTGTTATATTCATCTTTGCTGTCTTATGCTGAAACATTAGAATGTATGGTTTCACAAGTTCTGATTAGATTATGTTATTGGTGGTCATTAATGAATTAATAGAGTTGATTGAATAAAGTTAAAATTAATCTTATGAATTAGTATTGTAACCAAAATGAAAATAAAATTGCTAAAACGGATATTGAGTTGTGATCATTCATAAAATGTAGATGTTATTAATGGTTGATTAATGATTTGATTAAATGGTTATTGATCTGTGTATTTGATTATTGATAGACATTAATCACTACATAGCTAGGATACTCCAAGAGAATCAAAGGGTTCATCGACCTATACGCGTCTCCTTGTAAGTTTACTTACGAAGGACCGGGCGCGCTAACAGTACTAACCTGCATCATTTTCTTGACAACACAGTGCAGTTCTTCGAAAATGGCTTTGTTTCCATGTGCCTTAGTTAAACTTCTAGTAAATATGGCGGAACTTGGGAATTGACTAGCCTTGGTCTAAGTATTAGATAGACAGTTTAAAATGATATTTCTAAGTTCTTCAAAGACATACCGCCTGATTGCCAACGCTTAAACCCAAGCACCAGATAGTCTGCATAGATTGCAGCTTGTGATGGAAAAATTTGTACTGAGATGAGCACATACGCTGAATATTTAATCACATGTTTCACACACTATTAAATATACATTGCTTGGAAATCAGATAGTGTGATCATAATTGAAATCCCTGCATTATGTTGGTCTGACTGCTAGTCTTATTGATGTTGACAACCGCACCTACGACACTATGAATGAAGGATTCCCAGAATAAACTTGTTTTGGGGTCTCACTGAAGACAGCTTCAGCTATCTGTCGCAGACGGTATTGTAAACAACCCTACACAGAGTGTGCTTTGCCCCAACCCTTTCTCATGATTAGATTGCTTCATTGCCAACATCAGTTCCCTGTTCTTTATAGAACGGTTTCTTCTCTGTTCTGTTTCCCTCGCCGATGCAGCATAGCTTGTTTACTCATTCTTTTGATTGGATCAGATGTATCCTTCCACAGCTGATGTCTTCAACCTTATTTTGTCTTTCACTAGTTGTTTAGCACTCCATCGAAGTGCATGTACAGTCCTTTTTCCTTTTCTTCAAAGTACCCTCTTGCACTTCCCTTTGCTCCTCCTTACTCACCTTATCTCAGTCGAACCACCCTTCCTCCTGGAGCTCCTCTACAGTGTACGGCATCTCTCCCCTTAAAGCACCTCTACCGTCTTCAGGCACCATTAGTGATGCCCTTGATGTTGTCCTGCTGCACTTTCCTGTGTTTCGTTGAGCCCCCTTTTTTATTCTGCCACCCCCCCCATCACCCCCCCCCCCCGCAGCTTCTCTTCTGCACCATGATGGTAGCCACTATTGATTCTGCCAATGCTTTTACAATCTGCCCGCATAGGCAAAGGCAACAGAGGTGTCTGTCCGCGTTAAAACTGTAGAAAACATTTTGTTCTCCACTTTCATGACGTTCTTTGTCTGCATTGCCATGTTGAAACATGCAAGAGGACAGCCATCTTATAAGCACAAAAAAACATTGTTTTCCATACTTTTAAAATAGCCTCTTCGTTACGTGATGTCGTGTGATGTTGCAAAGCACATTGTGTCATGCAACATGATGACACAACGCACCCAGTTTGGAAACATACATTTTTTTCTGAAATTTCAAATGGCCTCACCAATATGACAATGCAATATATATATAGCTTCACACAATGTGGTTGTCATCTTGAAAGTAGAGAACGCAATGATTATAGACTTTTAACGTGGCAGGTGGCCATTACAGGATTTGTCACTGTTGGTGCATTTTAAAAGCCTGCATAACATTAGCAAAGGAAGATCGATTGGTTTTACTAGTGATTGTTTTTCATTAGAATTAAAATTGATTGGAAACCTATATTTTTTACTACTGCCTACAATTTCGAAAAGCTAGATTTTTCAGCTTTTCTCTCCAAAGCTTGTCATTTCAGGCATTGTCACAATCATTCTTAAATGTATAAAGCATGCATAACACAGCTTGAATGTTGGGTACAGTCAGCGTCATTACTGGTGATGCATGTTTCTGTACTGCAACTTCTCAGGACAACAGATGCATCAGTGCAAGAAGTGGTGTGCATCTATGGTCGTTGACAATGATTGAATGTGACACTTGGATATCACTGCCCAATAAAGGCTTAGTAAAACTTAAACAAAGTCAATAATTTGGATTTTACGTATTGAATAATTTTGTCAGATGTTCCTAACTGACAAAACAGTTACAACATTTACAACAGCAATCTCCCCTCAAGAACAGAAAATGTACGTTTTGGATCAGAAATTGGGAATCCTCACAGCTGGAACATGCGAGGCAGAGAAAACACAGGTCCATGTTTCTCTCACATATAAAAAATCTGTAACATAAGAAGCAACCTTCCCTTTCACACATGCACGAACAGCATGAAAAGTAGCCATGCAGGTTTCTATAACCCATGGGCAGAGAGGCATTGCACGTTTCTCTTTCATGCATACAGGTTCAGCCTGAGAAGCAGCCTTTCACGCGTCAACCAAACACAGGCTATATCGAGCAGCGGACGTGGAATTTTCTCTAACTCCGAGCTCAGATACTGCATGGGCAGCAGAAGATCAAACTTTCCTCACAGTCATATAAGGATGGGCAGAGTGGAGGCTTCTCTTCCTCACAGGGCAGATAATGTGCAAGCAGGAGAATCGTGGGTTTGTCTTTCGCACATCCATGTACGACCTGATTAACAGTCATGTACGATAGTTACAGCCACGGATAACATACAACATGGATAGCAGGCACCAAAGTTTCTCTTTTACAGACAATGGAGTGGCCTGAGTAGCAGCCATGCAACCTTCTTCTTCTTACAGACCAGCTGCAGCTCAGACAGCAGGCCTTAAGCTTTATCTCACACAAATGATGATGTACCCTTGTTGGAGTTTGCCTTTTAAAAGCAATATTAATACGAAAACTTGCAATATATTGTGTGATGAAGCTGCATAGAAAATGTGTTAACATAGAAAAATAATGCACACGTTTGAAATGTGCCCACGGGGAGTGGCTACCAATATATACGAAAACTAATGAAAAGACCTATTAAATTCTGAATTATTATGCAATAATGTTTTGAATTTGTATTAGTACATCATAATTAGAGTTATGTGTTAAGAGTTTGCTTTATTAAAACGAAGGGCTTTCGCTTAGCGAGGGTTTGGGCCTAGCTGCCTGGCCTCATATTAAACTGTATTTTCTAACGTGTAGTGTGCTGTTTTCCTGAAGGACACAAAGCTGTACTTTTCCAGGAGTTATGTGTGTAGCCGTAGCAAATTCTTTCTCATGTAATTCAGAACAGGTGCAAGGTTAACCGTACTAGGAGAAGACAATAAAGACACTGACTGGAGTGCAAAGTGTAACATTTTCTACCTGATATTCCAACCGTTGAAGATGTCAATAACATGGACCAATCCGTGACATGGGAACTCTGAACTGTGGAAAATTCTAGCAAGGTGCTTACCAAATTATTGGACAGAGATAACGATGCACCAAACTTTATCCGATGAGGAATTAGGGAATAGTTTGACAGTTTCAGTCATTTTTCCATTTCCCCTTTTGAGCTACTGACCCACTTCTTCGAGCCATTATTCTTTCAGCGTTTTGCTCTGATACTTTAAACCATCCTCTACCCCATTCTTGCCCAATGCTAACTTCTCCTCTATCTGAGGTAAGTAATGTTCCTTAGCTATGCTATCTTGAGACTTTGCCTCGTCCTATCCTTGCTGATGCTGATGAACTGATGTCCTGACGACGAAGACTGACGCTGCTTGCTGATCTGTTGGATTGGTAACTACCACTATAGTGTCTTTGGGAAGACCTGAATACTCTCTTTGAGATCATAGTTCCAGCTGACTTGTGGATTGAGTGCAAAAGGAGCGTTGATTGGCAGACTGAGGAACCGGCAAGGGACAGAATTACAGGGGCGCCGTCTCCTGATGTGATGAAGTATTATTATAAGGTGATTGAGTTTCTGAAAATGAGAGTTTCGCCTAAGAATATTGATTGGCAAAGGATTGATCGAAAGGCTCAGGAGGTCAAGGAGTCGATACATGCCTATTATGAGAGGTTGTTGAAGGCGTTTAAACATTACAGTGGTACAGAGGTTATTGTGGCGAAGGACATGAATCACCTTGTGTTCAGATTCATGGAAGGGTTGAGACCTGAAATTGGCAAGGTGATTAAGAATCATTTGATTTGCTGGCAAGCAAAGCCGATTGATGAGGTGTTGCAGTATGTGAAGTACTGCAGCGATGAGATTGAGTTGAAGCAGAGAAAGTTGAAGGAGAAAGCGATGGTAATGCAAATTAAGGCAGCACAGACAGGGATGCAAGGAGGCTTTCTAAAGCCAATGGTACAGCAGCCGCAGGGAAACGGGATGTTTCCGGCACAAGTGAGAGGTAGAGGTCGAGGAGGTTTTGTGAACCGCAGTCCAGACTTGAACAGTAGTAGCTCAAAACGATGCACAGGGAATGAAGAAGATGTTACCTTGTCATGCTTGTGGGGTCATTGGACACTGGAAGCCGGAGTGCCCAATGATGGTGCAGGATGGTGGTATTCAACAAAGCAATGATGTCAGTACATTCCAAAATGTGAAAGGACCAAGATTGAGAGGTCCAAATCCAAATTTTCAGAATAATGTGAATCAAATGCAAGGTTTTCAATCCCTGCACCAGGTGCAGATGCCACGTATACAGCCAATACAGTTACAACAAATGCAAGAGCAGGTCCCCATGGTACCTAGACAGCAAATGCAAGTGCTTTTAGCTCCAATGGAATAGCAACAGGTGATGCTTCCTCAACACGTCACAGGTCAAAGAATGAGTCAGAATAACACAGTGCAACAGTACCCATTACGTGGTGAGAATGGAATAAACGATGAATGGTCAGATGAGAGTTCAGACAGAGAAGAGTGCATGCTTGCAGCATCCTTAGAGGTAGATCAGAGAGGACCTTATGTTCAGGGGAAGGTTATGGGTCACAAGGTTTCAATCCTGTTTGAAACAGGAGCTACACGCTCCACAGTCAGAAGTGCAGACGTTCCGAGGCTGCCTCTTTCGGGACGGACAGTTAAGGTAGTAGGAGTAGCAAACTAACTCCTGACTAACCCGATCACAGATCCGGTTCAGGTCGAGCTTGGCACTTTCCAAGGATTGCACAGATTTTTGGTTTGCGATTCAAGTCCTGTATCGCTATTGGGATGAGACTTATTGTGCAAGACGAGGTGTTCAATCACCTGTTCAAATGAGGGGATTGAGGTCCAGACAAACAGTGATGATGAAGGGGAGGAACAGGGTTCAGAGCCCGAAACTGAGACCACAGATGAGGAATATCCTCTGATTAACTTCTTTCCGATGTTCACAGTGGCTGATCTCCCGGCAGACTTGCAGGGAACAGTTCAAGAAAAGGTGTGGGATTTGACAGGGAAGGAAGTAGGGCTGGTAAAAGGAGTAGAGCCAATCAAAGTCAGTGTCAAGCCAAACGCTGCATTCCCTCAGATACTGCAGTATCTAATGGTGCAACATGTCCTTAAATAAAGGTTGCGCAATTAATTGCAGATTTTGTGAAACAGGGAGTCTTGAAAGAAGTGGTGAGCAGTCCATGCAATTCACCAATAATGGGACTGAGAAAGCCTTGTGGGAAGGTTCGGATTGTCCAAGATTTGAGGAAGATCAATGATATAGTGGTGAAATGTTGCACAGTGGTGCCAAATCCGGTTGTGATTATGTTCCAGATTCCGTGTGATGCAGAATGGTTCACGGTAATTGATCTGTCCCAAGCGTTCTTTTCTGTGCCTCTTCATGAGGACAGGCAATTTCTCTTCAGTTTTACATTTTTGGACAAGGTCTACAGTTGGTTTCGAATTCCTCAAGGGTTTTCGGAATCACCTTCCATATTCAATCAGATACTGAAGAAGAAGTTGGAGTCATTGGAACTGCCTTTCCAATCGACCCTAGTGCAGTACGTTGATGATTTGTTGATCGCATCCAAAACAAGGGACGAATGCAAGTTCGATTTGATTGCCTTACTAAATCACTTGGGAAGGAATGGGCACAAGGTGTCCCCAAAGAACTTGCAATATTGTCAGAAAGAGGTGAAGTATTTGGGTCATCAAATTGAGAAAGGGTCGAGGGAGTTATCCAGTGAAAGAATAACTGCATTAATACTGATGAATCCCCCAACAACACGGAGAGATGTTAGGATGTTTCTAGGAATGGTGGAATACTGTTGCCAGTGGATCCCAAATTTCTCAGTCATCTCGAAGCCATTGGTGAGGCTGATGGTCAAAGAGGGGCCGGATGCTATAGTGTTGGGAGAGAAGGAAATGAGACCGTTTACTGAGTTGAGAGAGAGCATGTGCAGGGCTCCAGCTTTAGGTATGCCTGATTACATGAAGTCTTTTGTTCTGTTTTGTCATGAACTTGATGCATGTTCTTTGTCTGTCTTGACACAGGTCCATGGGGGTGTAAACCGACCAGTAGCATATTTTTCAGCTACTTTGGACCCAGTTGCAGCAGCCTTACAGAGTTGTCTGCGTGCAGTAGCAGCAGTTGGACAAAGCCTCACACAGTGTGAAGGCATAGTGATGGGACATCCTCTATCAGTCATGGTCCCTCACTCAGTTGAAATCTGCTGACCCGTACTAAAACGCAGCATAAGACAAATGCACGATTGACCAAACATGAAACAATTATATTGTGGTCACCAAATGTAACGTTAACGAGATGTACAGTGTTGAACCTGGCAACTTTGTTTCCAAGTGAAAATACAGAGGTTGAAAATCTGGAAGATGTAGAACATGTTTGTCTTGAGGTAACAGAAATGTGCACCAAACAAAGACCTGATATTAAAGATACCCAATTGGAAGAAAATTACCAAATTATCTTTGTTGATGGCTCATGTATGAGAGGCTCATTAGGAGTGCTGAGAGCCGACTATGCTGCATTCACGATTTCTGGTATCCTGGAAGCGTCCTGGCTTCAAGGAGTGTATTCCTCTCAAGTAGCTGAGCTGGTAGCTCTTACCAGGGCTAGCCATGTGTCGGCTCAGATGAGAGTCACTATCTACACTGATAGTCGATACGGATTTGGAATTGTTCATGATTTTGGCCAACTACGGTCACAGAGGGGTTATTTGACCTCTTCTGGTTTGCCAGTGAAAAATGGTGAAAGAATTAAGGAGTTGTTGCATGCAATTCAGTTACCTCATGAAATTGTCGTGGTGAAATGCAGTGCACACCTGAAGTCACAAGACTTTGTTTCAATTGGAAATGGATGTGAGGATCAAGTCACAAGGTTTTGCGCATTGAACTGCATATTGTTCAAGGATCAGTGGGAATTGTTACCTGAACAAGAAAATGAGACATGCACAGGTTATGCATTGAGGGTGATTGATACGTTAGAAGAGTTGAGATTGTTGCAGGGACGTACCAGCAAAGATGAGAAGCGTTCTTGGGTTAGGATGCAATGCGTACAAAGACCAGATGATTTGTGGGTTTCAGGCGAGGGGAAAATGGTTTTGCCGAACAGTCTTTTGTCACAGTTTTCGAGGTTTTATCATGGTCAAGCACACATTGGGAGGGATGCCATGAGTAGGTTGTTCAAGATTGACTGATTTAACCCAAAGTTTAGACAAGCTGCAGAGGTGATTTGCCATTGTTGCGTCATCTGCCAACAGATGAACACGGGGAAAGGGACAGTGGTGAATTTGAGCCACATTGGGAGAGCTGGAGGTCCATTTAGCAGAATGCAATTGGATTTCATTGAGATGCCTGTGTGTGGAGGTTTGAGATATGTGTTGGTTATTGTGTGTATCTTTAGTCATTGGATTGAAGCGTACCCTACACGCAGAAATGACAGCCTCACAATAGCAAAGCTGCTGCTTAGGGAACTGATACCACGTTTCGGTTTTCCGATCTCTTTAGAATCAGATAGGGGATGTCACTTCAACAATGAGGTGGTTAAGTTACTGTGTGCAGCATTGAACATTGAGCAGAAGTTGCATTGTAGCTACCGCCCTGAAGCATCAGGACTAGTGGAACAGATGAATGGTACCTTGAAGTCGAGAATGGCGAAAATGTGTGCAGCCATGAGTTTGAAATGACCAACGCATTGCCTTTAGTGTTAATGTCAATGAGAAATACGCCTAACAAGAAAACAGGACTGTCTCCACATGAGATTCTCATGGGTCGAGCTATGAGACTGCCCGCAGTGCCTGCGAATGCTCTTGTGAATATCACAAATGATATGGTGTTGGACTACTGCAAGGGTCTGGCTGATGTGGTCCGTTCTTTTTCTCACCAGGTGGAAGCTACCACCCTGCCACTGATTCATGATCCAGAACACAACCTGAGAGCTGGTGATTGGGTTGTCATCAAGAAACACGTAAGGAAGACATGCTTGGAGCCACGTTGGAAGGGACCTTACCAAGTGATACTAACGACTACCACTGCTGTGAAATGTGCAGGAGTTCGGAACTGGATCCATGCTGGTCACACAAAGAAGGTGATGTGTCCAACTGATGAGGAAGTTGAGTTGTTGAAAGTACCAACAACCAACAAAGAAGTCTCAGGGCCAGAGAGTGATCGAATGGGAACTGAGACGGAAGGAGAGCCCGTTGAGGATGGCTTGGTCACTCCAGTAAGAGACGAGGGAGAAGAGATCCAAAGGGGTGACGGTGAGCCTATCTCAACTGAAGAAGCAGAGATGTTCTCCCAGAAGTAGACGATTATGAGAATGAGCCAGAGCACTTGACAGAGCCAGAAGGTGAAGGAGTTGAGGAGGAAGAGAGTCAAAGTGTCCAGACTCCTCCTGAGCAGATTGCAGGTCCATCAAGCGAAAACACCATAGAGGAAAGAGAGAAAGAAGGGCTGCCACAGGAAAGATCAAAGGCCAGAGAGACACTTAAAGGAGACAAGTGGCCAGAGTTACAAGTAAAAAGGGGAGAAGTGGTTCTCGAAGATGCAATAGAGGAAGAAGTTGACACCACAAGGAGAGAAGATCTAAGTGAAGGAGAGTTGCAAGGTGATCGCAAGTTGAAAAGGAAGAGAGTAGCAAATAGAAGGTACGCAGATCCTGAATGGGCGTATGCAACTACAGCTGAATGGCAACAGGAGTTCTTGGCGTTTCGTTTTGATTGAGAAGTCCCAGGTCAATACTTTGGCACCTGAGTCTGGCTGAAGAGAATGAATTGGTGTAAAGATCGAGCTAAAATTGAAATCGAGAAAAGAGACTGAGAATTAACCAGATGAGACTTTGAAAACCTGATTGACTTTTGAAAAACGATTTTGACAAGCTGCTGACCTGAATTGACAAATGATCCTGGGAGTGAAACTGAAAGCTGTAAATAACTCCTGAAAGAAGAGTTTGCTTGTTTTGACTTTGCTGCGGGAGAAGAAAAAAAAAAGAGAAGATTTCTTTTTTTTTTTAACTATCCTCTGTTGTTATTGTTTTGAATTAACCATCCTCCACTTTCTTATTCTTCACATGTCATGGCTAACACTAGACAGGAGAATAGAGGGAGTAGGCATTGCAAATATTTGGGTGTTGGTTTAGGTATTGCATGTATGATATTGATTGTGGTTGTGATTGTAGGTATGACACTAATGGATAAGAGTGGGACTAACAATGCTTCAGTGCCTGAAACTACTACTGCACTAACAGCTTGGGAGAGGTTTGAGTTGGATGAGAGATACTTACATGAGGGAACTAATGCAAAAGGGGAACTTTCTACTAACGTTTTCTATTGCTTGCTGAGTGAGTATGTTGAGACAATGGAAGCGAAGGATTGCTTTGTGTGTACACAGATACATGTTTCAGTACAAGAAGGGGTTACCTATCATAGCTTGGCATTAACCTATGGGATAAGTTGTAGTCTGTTACTAACAAGATTTTATAACCAGGAGGAGATTCAATCCTTCTATTATAATCAATATCTTGTATTTTCTTATGTGCCTATAATAGAGGATTTGAGTGCTGTAGCTAGATACTATAATATAAAGTTAGTTAAAGGATTCTTTGAGCCAACATTGACAATTAGTACATCTTATGCTCACCGCAATAATTTGACATGCTTGCTTATACCTGTAGAGAAAAGCTTTTGAGATCACACGGATGATAGAAGGAGGGCATTGAAGGGTAAATTGGAAAAGGAATTACAGCAGTGAGTTTTTGCTAGTAATGAAGGGTATGGTGCAATTAGAGAGCAAGGGAAGTTAGCTTTAGATGCATTACACGTAGGGAGGCTTTGCATATCTAGGCCGAAATCATATTATGACAATGTGTTTGTGGGAATGAGTGAATGTAAGCATGTGCTTTTGTTTCAGAGTAAATGGACGCTCATGTTAAATGGACAGGATCCGGTGATCCCAGAGATCTACTATATATGTGGGATTAATGCTTATTACCGTCTTCCAAAGGGATGGTATGGGACATGTTATTTGGGGATAGTTTTCCCAAAGATATACCAACTTGACGACGTAAAGAAGTTTCCGAGATTGTCTGAATTACATCGTACTAGACAGAAGAGAGAGACCGCTGCTGGTGTAGTAGGAGACATATTTGGGGTGATAATTCCTTCAGTGGGAGTTATCTTGAATTCAATAAAGATTTGAAAGTTGTCTACTATTGTGGATAACATGCTGACAAATTTTTCAGGGCCTATACACCTGATGGATACTGAACTTGCTGTGGAGAGGGCTATGGCTCTTCAAAACAGGCTTGCTTTAGACGTTCTTTTAGCGAAAAATTGCGGAGTTTGTAGAATGCTTAATGAGCTTCAATGTTGCTCATATATACCAGATAATAGTAATGAGATTAGAAGTATGCTTACTAACTTGACTAAGGATAGGACAGACTTGAAGAAATTGAAAGAACCTGGTGTTTGGGAAAAGGTTGGAAAAGGTTTTGCTTCAGTGGGGAATTGGGTTAGTAACATTTGGCATGGGATATTGTCTAAAATAATACAGGGGATATTGATTGTTATAGCTTGTCTATTTGGATTGTGGGTGGCATGTAAAATTAGCAAAAAAATCAAATTGAATATGGCGAAAAATAATAAGAGGAGGGAAAAATTGTTTAGGGAAAAATCAAAGGGGAAGCCAATAAGGGAAGAGATTGAAATGACAGAATTTTAACTGATGTAAAATTTTTGGGGAAAGGTTTTGTGTGATGACAAGAGTCATCCGAGAAGGGGTTGTTGGAGTGTGTCTTTTAAAAGCAATATTAATACGAAAACTTGCAATATATTGCGTGATGAAGCTGCATAGAAAATGTGTTAACATAAAAAAATAATGCACACGTTTGAAATGTGCCCACAGGGAGTGGCTACCAATATATACGAAAACTAATGAAAAGGCTTCTTACATTCTGAATTATTATGCAATAATGTTTTGAATTTGTATTAGTACTGTATATCATAATTAGAGTTATGTGTTAAGAGTTTGCTTTATTAAAACTAAAGGCTTTAGCTTAGCGAGGGTTTGGGCCTAGCTTCCTGGCCTCATATTAAACTGTATTTTCTAACGTGTAGTGTGCTGTTTTCCTGAAGGACACGAAGCTGTACTTTTCCAGGAGTTATGTGTGTAGTGGTAGCAAATTCTTTCTCATGAGAACCGGCTTGTTCAAGGCGATGTTCTTGCTAGCTGCAACAGTGTAATTCATAACAGGTGCAAGGTTAACCGTACTAGGAGAAGACAATGAAGACACTGACTGGAGCGCAAAGTGTAACATTTTCTACCTGACATTACAACCATTGAAGACGTCAATAATATGGACCAATCCGTGACATGGGAACTCTGAACTGTGGAAAATTCTAGTAAGGTGCTTACCAAATTATTGGACAGAGATAACGATGCACCAAACTTTATCCAATGAGGAATTAGGAAATAGTTTGACAGTTTTGACTTAATGTCTCTGCGCAAGGAGAAATCAGTAATTTTTCCATTTCCCCTTCTGAGCTACTGACCCACTTCTTCGAGCCATTATTCTTTCAGCATTTTGCTCTGATACTTTAAACCATCCTCTACCCCATTCTTGCCCGATGCTAACTTCTCCTCTATCTAAGGGAAGTAATATTCCTTAGCTATGCTATCTTGAGACTTTGCCCCGTCCTATCCCTGCTGATGCTGATGAACTGATGTCCTGAGGACGAAGACTGACGCTGCTTGCTGATCTGTTGGATTGGTAACTATCTGATACAAATTGTGATTGTCTATTTGCCTTTTCTTTCTAGGTACCAACTGCTATTTTGATAGAGGCCTTAGTATAGATGTTTTCTAAATTCGTGTTCACTAAATGTTTTGCATGAAGCCCAACATGCTAATGCTAATTTGAGGTTAGTTAAGGTGTTCACTAATAGATTGTAACTAATAGGGAAATAAATATTCTAACACTTAACTAAATTGGTGTGGTTATTCATGACTGAAAGGTCATGGTGCGTTCAATTATTGATTCTTATTGATTAGTTATTGATTAGTGATTGTCATTATTGATTGTTTTATTGATTTGTTGATTGATTATGCCAAGAAAATATTTTGCACTGGGAAGTCCTCAAAAGTGGCCCAAAGGTTTGGTGATCTAAACACGTCTCCTTGTATGTTTACTTTTTAAGGCTCTGACGCGCTAACACCCTGAACAGGAGCAGTGGAAACATCAGTCAGAAGCAGTGCTGAAAGTATAAGCCACACAAATGACTACTGCTGCAATATATGCTGCTGGATGATCATCACATAAATAATACTTCAACAAACCAGGCTACATTTAGACAGGGAGATAAATCCCTAAGTGAGCAAATGTGCCTGTTAGCACACTAACAGTTCTTGTGAAAATCAGGTTACACTCTCTCACAAAATTCTAGTATGTTAATTGAGAATAACTTCCATAATTAAATCACAATGATCTATTGTCTTTATTCCCTGTTCCATTTCTACTCATTTTAATTTTCGCCCTTCTAGAGACTGTCTCGTACACACAAGGGTATTTCTGTATCCTTACCATGTGTGTCCCTGTTTCCTGGCTTAGCATCAGTCATTGGTTTTGTTAGCGCCTCTGACCTCATTTGGTTTCTTGATTTTTAATTTATGAGGGGACGCGTTAGAGGTTCGGTGGACCTTTTGACTGTGCTTAGAGTAATTTCCACCACAAATCACAAGTTCAATACAAATCATCAAATATCAATCAACAGTATCAATGATCTTTGGTATCAATAATCTCACACACCATGACCCCTTTGGCCATGAATAACCACACCTTTATGTACAGATTAGAATGTTTATTTCCCTATATTAACAATGCTAATGTTACGTAAATTAGTCTCACAACCATCTGATATATATACAAGAACAGCACCGGTTGACCAAATCTTCTGAAGAATCTCAATTTAGATAAAAAGCATGGATCACTACGGATTCAAGAGTTACAGTACAAATCAATAGCAAGAACAACTGCACAATAGAAATAGCATGCATCTAAGTTCAGCAACTGAGCAACGTCAATCATTTGTTAATGGCAACCGGTTAACATTTCAAGACTAACCATCTGATTAGAATAGCATGTTTGGGCTTCATGCAAAACAATTTAGTCAACATTAATTTGGAAAACAACTAGTTATGGCTCTATCAAAATAGTGGTTGGTACCTAGAAACATAAGACAAAATTACAACAAGAACAATAGAATTTTGTTATACCTCTCCTCAGTATTGATCAGCAAGCTGTGATTATCTTTGTCAGTTGGACATCTGTTCGGTCAGCTTTAGCAACTGGCCATGAAAGGGAATGGTTCAGATATGGGGGACTCTAAGCAATCTGAACCATTTGAAAAGCAGTGTCTAAGGAATCAGCATTCAGCATCAGAAGTTTAAACAATAAAGTTAAAGATAGAAATAAATCATCAAGAACTGTTTAGCTCCTCAGACAGAATAGAATGAGCGCTCCAATGAGAATGAACCCTTTTTCCTCTGTGCAGTCGGGCTAAGTTAAAATTGTCCAAAGAAGTTCCCACATTTCCATTGGTCAAAGAATCTTACATTTACATTTAGTCCAAGAAGAATAAGAGTTTAAATCTTAGATATAACTAAACTATCTTTCACATGACAATGATTGGCTCATCAGGTAACAGTTTTTGTATCCATCCATATTCCAGTGAGTGCATCCATTGTTAGCTCCTGGGAACATCGCCGTCTCATGCACTAAACTATGCAAATGTTTCTTCTACTGGTTCAAGATATTCTAGCAAGCAGTTCTCATGAGAAAGTTAAAGGCATCTGCTAACGTTTGGTCAACTCAGTGAAAAACAATGCATGTATTGATTTCTTCAAGCGTACATTTCTCTCGATTTTATTTAAACAGAGCAACTTAACATGAGGTTGTATAAACTAGGCCCAAACCTCGCTAACTGAAGGCCTATAGTTAATAAAGCAAATGCATATTTTGTAGTTATTAGTATGACACACTACTCCAGTAACCTAAACATGAGCACTTCAATTAATATTAATAAGCATTTAATAAGGATACTTCGTAATTAATAACAGCCACTCACGTGGGCACATTTTCCAAATCGCACATTATTTATTATATATTAATCAAATTCTATGCAGATTTGTAATTTATAATACATGATTAATTATTAGTAAAAATTCAGCGTTCACAGTTTCTCTTCAGTTATGATGTAGTGGATATCCACTTGGGTTATTGTGACAGTATGACCTACCATTCCTTGGCATCCAACTACTGCCACAATATATGAAGTGCATGATAGATATGTTTGTATTGGGAAATAACTGTGGTAAATTGAGTGTGTCTATTGGACATGGCCTTTTTTGCAGGGTCATTCCCAAACTTTATGCCTTCGTCTTTTTGTTGCCTCTAGGACACTGGGCACTTTAGCACTGCTGATCAGCACTAACATGCATGTGCTCCCCCCTGTAAACTTAGCATGATTGGCTTTCACCTGATTGACACATTTAATTTACCTGTAAGTCCCTCATAGTGTGTTATCCCTTATGTCCTGGGCCTATAAATTAAATGCTATTAGTGGGTGTGCCGAGGAGCTTGCACCACCCACAAAAGTAGCCTTTCAAACCTGTTTCTGGCCTGCCACCTCTGGGCCGGTGTGCACAGTTTACTGCCACAGTAGCCTGACATCTAAATTTACTTGCCAGGCCTGGAAGTTCACTTTTAATACATATAGGTCACCCCTAAGGTAGGCCTGAGGTAGTCCTCTGTGCAAGGTACTCTGAAGATAAAAGGTAGGACATGTGCCTTATTGTGTGGCCTGTCCTCATAGTGACAAACAGCCTATTAGGTTTCTCACTGCTGTGAGTATGCCCTCTCTCATAGGGTTATATTAGGAATGCCCTTGCATATGAATAATTGGTCATTTCTGATCTATGAGGTGCAGCTTGGACGTGTTTGGTATGTTTGACATGGTGGTGACAAATACTGCTTATTGGTGTAAGTGAATCTTTTATTACCATTGCAAAAATGTCACTCTTACAAAGTGGCAATTTCACTGTGCTTATGACTTGTGTGCTTTGCAACCTGACTTCAATCCACGTCTGGGGTAGGGTGACAGCTGGGCTTTGTGCTTACTTTCCAGACAGCCATGGCGCAGGGAGGGTGAAGGTGTAACAGGATTACACCTGCAAACTGAATGGTCTTCCTGGCTAGGAGCGAGAGAGGTGGGGTGCACTTACATTTCTATAGGCTGTGTCCTGCCCTCACACAAAGGGCTTGTTTGCCCCTACTGATGTCCGGAACCAGGGCTGGTGTTGAAGGGGGGTGTTGTGCACTTCTAGAGGTCCTTTCAAGTGCCACCTGAGATCTAAGACATAATGAGTATAAGCATATGGGTTGTTTCCCATGTTTTGAGACACTACGTGGACCTGGAATCATGTGCTGCTGGATGAGGGGGCTACTATACTGCAAGGAACCACCCTAGGACAGACTTGTGCTGTGCTGAAATGTGGCCTGCTGAGCCACAAGGAGGACTGCCATTTCCTGCAAGGACCCTGGTGTGCTGTCCTGCTGAATGCCCCCTGCCTGTGTCTTACAGTTGTCGCTATGGGCTGGAGGGTGTACCCGTTCCCCCGTTGGATCACTTTAGCGCATGAAGGTCGCTTCGTGTTTTATTACTTCAGATGAGGGGAGTGCTGTTCTTGTTTGATCAACAGCATGCGAAGAGCGCTCCTGTTAACCCTGCGGTTGGGGGCCCTTGGTTTCACGGATTTCCCATCTTCCAGGAAGACCGTGGGGAGGAGAAATGCCCAGCAGAGCCGCCAATAGTCCCAGGCGAGTGTGGATGAGGGACACGCTTTGTGGGGCTCTGTGGGCAAAAGCAGGCCCCATACTCTGAAGGCTGTTCACCACCGGGCCCAGTAGCTGAAAGGACAAGTGGCCTGTTTTGGTTGAACAGTGCAACACTTATCCATCCTCAGGAGAAGGAGAAAGTGATTACTCTTCCTGCTGACACTATGAGGCTCTGGGGGAGGAGTCCCGAGGCAGGTAGCTGCACTGTGTGGATGCAGGCAGCTGCCTTGTATCATTTCCGTCTGGAGTGAAGGACCCGTAGAGGTCTCTCATAGAGATCCTGGACCCGCCACAGCATCAGGTCAATGTCAGATGGTGAGAGGCTGCCCTAGTTAATTGCTGCCCAGTGCATTCACTGGTAGGTGTCTTTGAGTCCTCCCAGGTGGGAGATCCAGCGAGGTCGTCCCATAGATCACCACATTGTGGGGCCCCCTAGTAGTTTTGGCATCTCATTCAGGGCATTACATTTGCAGATAGAAGGAAAGGGGGACGGCCCTCGACACAGGTCCCAGATCCTTTAAGTGTTATTCTTGGAAAATACTTCATTTTCTAGGAGAGGAGCGCAGGAACTTCCCTTGAAATGAATGTGCTCCCTTTCCAGTACTATATGTGAAAGAAATGCAGACGTGCTGAGGTTTTGTGGAGGTGCTGTGGGGTGATTACCTCTGGGATTTCTCCCAGTACCAGGCCATGTTTTGCCCTCAGTGTTGACCCTGCAGTTTCCATATTTTTGTGTTCCATGTTGGGGTGACTTACTTGTTCTTACGGTCTACTTCTATGCAGGGGGATGGAGTGTTATGAATACACGTGGAACGTGGAAATGTTTCCTATTTTGCATTCATTATGATGGTGTGACAAGTGTGACTTTGGTACAATAATACTGATTCATGTTGTTTTTGGTCTGATGATTATTGTGCAATATGGTTTAATTTTACATAACGTATTGTGAAGTCTCTTTTTGTGTTGTATTTATTGTGACACTGGGTTGTGTGTATTGTGCAAACACTTTACACATTGTCTCTGGGATACGCCTGATTGCTCCATGCCAAGCTACTAAGGGCAAGCACAGGTTATCTTTGGTGTGAAACTTACTCATCTTGACTAGAGTGGTGGGTTCTGCCTGGTTGAGGTGCCTACCCTAGCCAACTAGAAACACCATTTCTAACAGTGTCCTCCAAAAATAGCATTTTGTAACAAATCTTGATGGGGCCATCTTTGCAGTCATACACTGGACCTTGATGATTTAGGTTGGCCAAGCAGCAGAAAAACAGAACCTCATAGAGGGCACTGTCCGAATGCACAGAAGCATAAAATGGCAAAATGCATCTTTTTTCATCAGTGGCTTATTTAGGAATTCTACACAGAAGTACTACCACCTTAACTTTCTTGTCCATTTATTTTTGCAACCCTGGCACCCTAGATATATCTTGTGATTTTCAGGGTCTTTTTAAGGACCGATATGAAAACCTCTGGAACTTGACCCCCGGTGTCACTTAAGAGTAGAACTCCACCACTTCTCTCCTAAAACTTAGAGAAGAAGACAGAGCTTTTCCTTTTATTGATGGATAAGGTCCAGAATTAAATCTTCCTGGTGGCAGAAATAATAATAAAAGTATTCTGCCATTTCTGACCCCTTTTTAACAGGACATTAATTCATGGGAGAAACCCAGTTAGTGGTCTACTAGATTACCAGTTCTTCCAGGGTCTACTTACCCAAAGAACAAATGATCTTCTTCTGGATCTCATTTGCCATATGTCTGTATAACCTAATTCAAGGAGCTATTGGTGCTTTGGTCTTCTGGATTACAGGTCATCAGTCTCCATGCTTCGAAGTTGGTATCAGACTCTGGTATTCCTGGGTTACAGGAGAGTTCATCATTTTTGGTTAAGGCACACGCTCAGTGAGTTCCCATTTTCCTGAACATTTGTTTCTGTATTCTTGCACTGATCAATTCACAGGGTTACCTATCTAGTTCAGCTTTTGAATAACAACGGATATGATCTTTGTTCAGTTTTCCTCCTCTTTTGAAAGTGCAAGGTTGCTTTAACGGGGTCTTTTTCTGCCTCTGTACCTCTGCCAGAGTGTCTTCTTTGATTTATTTTTACAAGAGTGAATTGTACTCTATTTATCCTGGTTTCTCTAGCATTCTGTTTAAAATCAGGTATTTCTTGTCACATGTTTAATTTGGCAAGTATTGACTCAGTTTCAAAGGTGGTTCACAACAGTTTAACATTTATTTCGGCTTTGTAAAATTGACTATGAGTTTACCTAGTTGACTGTCTTTTCTGCATTCTCTCCTTTCCCGATTGAGTATTGGCAAGGTTTGGCTTCTGTGCATGCATTAATGCAAGGGATCTACCCTCTTGTGTTTATTGTGATTTCTTTATGTGTCTGTTGTGCTAAACTAGAAGTCATGTCCACTTAAGTAACATTTTCTCTCGTTTAACAGTTCTGTGACCAAGCCCATCTTACTCTCTCGGTGAGAAATACGAATTCTTTTCTAACTAAGATGCTGTTCATTGAGGTTTTAGCATTCCTTAGAACAATTGCTTGTGAAAACTGCTAGAGCTGTCTGCTGGCATTTTTTTCACTGCCACTGACCTGTGGAAAGTTTGAGCTGCCAGTCAATTGACCAGGCAAATGGTTGATGAGCATGAGGAATAAAGTGACCTAGTTATGAGACATAGACAAGTGTATATTGCTTGACACAGTAAAAATGCCCAAATGCTATGCTAGTCAACAAAAATCAAGGCTTACAATATTTCTCCTGAGTGTTTGAACTGTGGAATAAAATAGTATTTATTTCAAAACAGCGAATAAACGTCACCTTTATGGTGTCAAAATAAAGCAATTGTCCTTTTCTTAGTGGGTAACTTGAAACACAATTGAAGGAAAGTAACACAGCCGTCTTTTCTGTCATTCTTCATGTAAAAAAGAAATAAATGCTCCTTTCAGAAAGTGGTGCATCATTTTGTAGTGTGCTTTGTACCTCAAGCTTATCTGGCTGCAAGTCTCAGGAATCATTTATTATCATTTTGCATACAGAAAGTAAAAATAAGCTTCATCTTCACTGCACAGTTAGTCACTCGTTCAGAGTCTCAAGCCTTACTCAAACAGATTTAGGCAAGTGCAACAATCACAAATAAATATTGGCAATGAGAATTGTTTGTTAATGGGCCATCCGGAAAATAAATATTAGTAGCAGAATGTTGATTTCAGAAATGCAAGTAGGGTAATTTAGTACATGGTGGTGTATTCAAGCACAAAAACACACTTAGGTCTTTTTTGCCTCCTGTCATGAATGGTATCTATTGCAACTCTTCATAGGAGCAGAAAGACACTTTGAACCCAATGCCTTTCCAAAGTTCTCAGTCCCCAACTATAGTCCTACCTGGAGACTAACAAAACTCTCAGAGGGGAAAGGGGTTGAGGACGAAAGAAGAGACTCCCCAGTCCTCCACTCTGCTCTCATCTATCACTTTGCCTGTTGCTTTTGAGGACACAGATCAAACATCAATGCTCTCTCTCACTAAGTCTTACCTTTTCTATTCCTTTTAACTAGGATTAACCTTTTCTTTAGAAAAGGTAACTTTTAGTGCGACCTACCCCAGAGTAGAGAGTCATTAGATTCTCTTCTGTGTTTGCAGTTAATGGTAAAAATTGCAATGAAATTTTACTTGTGGAGTTTTTTGGGATGAGATTATACAACTTCTGTTTTCATATTCTTTTCCTCTTCTTCAGCACACTGGATTTGATTGAAAGCGAGTATTGTGGGAGAAAACCTGTTCTTCACAATTTTCACATGACAGAAAACAAATGTTCTTAAAATAACTGATCTTCCTACTCTTCAGTTTCCTTATGACCAAAATGAATGTTCTTGAAAATACTGCTCTTCCTGCTCTTTACAGTTTTCACATGACTAAAACGAATTTTCTTGAAAATACTGCTCTTCCTGTTGTTTACAGTTTTCTCATGGCTAAAACGAATGTTCTTGAAATAACTGCTCTTCACCTTTTACATATGACAGAAAACAGTGTTCTTGAAATAACTGTTCTTCCTGCTCTGTACTGTTTCCTCAGGAATAAACGAATGCTCAAGGAATAACTGCTCTTCAACATTTTTAATATGACAGAAAATTAATATTCTTGAAAATACTGTTTTTTCTGCTCTTTACTATTTTCTCATGACTAAAATGAATGTTCTAGGAAGTAACAGTTTCTATGGCTTGAAACCGAAACTCTTAAGAATTAATTCTCTCTCTCAGAATACTTGTGTGACTGCAATTGACTCAGGAAAAGAAATGCACAACTTCTCTAGAAAGGCTTCTGTCTCTCAAAATCTCCTCTGTGAAGTGTGCCGCTTCAGAGGCTGCATGCGTACTTCACATCACTCAGCTGTCTTCAAGAGCTCCTCCAGCTGCAACACTAGATCAGCAACCTTGACTTGCAGCATCTGCCATTTTGAGAGCCCTCCACTTCTGGGAAACTCTCCATAGCGAAGTCTTCAGATTGTGCAGGTGTTGCCAACTTCGAAGAACCCCCAAAACCTGGAGAGGGGGAGCCAGAGAAACTGAGGATTTCCTGACACCACCAGAATAACTTACTGCATAATGTTGTCGGAAAAACATTGATGACCAAAATATCAACAAGGTAAGTATAAGTAGATAAGTATAGGTTTACTTTACTTAACTTCACATCTATGTAACTTGATGATATATGCATGGTAAAGGCACACAGATGTAAAGAATGGCAAATCTATGCTTAATTATTTACACTTACCACATCATATTTGATACTTTGCTCACCTTATTATTACACATTGAAATTTTGGAAACAATATTCTAACATACAACCTCACTAATACTTTCCCCTGTTCTTATATTTTAATTGTCTTTATGTGTTTATTAATTCTATGCAAACACCATGATGCTGAATGTACACAAAGAAATGAGGGGTAATGGTCACAAATGTGCTTGGCAGCTAGTTTAAACAAAAATACCATCTATACCCCATTTTTAGGTGGAAGCTATGTAGTGCATGTGCTGTCTTTTCAAGATATGGTCTATTCACTCTGTGGATCTACAACCGCCCATTGCCCTTTTACTCCACACTTCCGTTGTCCTTCAAAAAGACTACCTCAAAAGCGGTTAACCCTTCTTCTTTGTCCTGCCTTGTTGTCATTTGTATCCTCCCATGGAGCAGGGTCTAACTCCATTGCAGTATGTTGTTCCTGCACTAACGCGGCACCATCGTTAATCCGATTTTTAAAATTAAAATGCAGTGCCAAAAACACGCTTCTTATTATCTTAAGGTAAATGCATAAAAAGAAAAGTCAAGCACAATGCATTTGGCAATAATAAAACACTTCCTGCCCCATCCCTATTCATAGTTTTTTTTTCAAATGCTTCCCCTAACACATGCTTGTTATTGTGCTTAAGATAAATACATTTAAAGTAAAGTGAAGCTCAATGCTTTTTGCTATTAATACAAAAAGATATTTTAGATGTGCACACACTTTACATTTTCACTAGAAAAAAATATTTTTGCAAACTCTTTGTTTAGCACGTATACGTGGATTGGAAACTTATTTGGTTATTTTAATAACTGTATCTCTGAGCGCCGGTATTATTATTGTTTTTTTAGTTTCCCGTCCTGCTTTTCATTGGATGACCATGGTGCGGGTGGGGGGGATACAGTGGAACTCCGGAGGTGAGAGTCACAAACCTTTTACAAACTTTCCGTCACTCTGTTTCTTTCTTCCAGTGAAGTAGTTTTCATATCTGACAAATTTAACGCCAATACGTGATGCCTCGTGATGTCTACGGTCACAAACAGTACCTGTGTATTCTTTAAATCAGCACATTGTTAACTAAAATCAACCCGAGATGGCAAGCTCCCATTTTGCACACAGAGGTGTAGCAGTGCATGTCAGGTTATTTTTATAAGGATAAGCAAACTTTCATTCCCTGCTCCCTGTATTTTAGACCTGACAGTCTTATGCTGGTCAACCCTAAAATTTTGCCTGCCTCCCTCCACTTTTTAGATACTGTTTTTGCTGGTTTTAAGACTCTGCTCACTTTACCACTGCTATCCAGTGCTAAACTGCATATGCTCACTCCCTTTAAACATGGTAACATTGAATCATACCCAATTGGATTATTTAATTTACTTGTACGTCTCTAGTAAATTGCACTATGTGGGCCCAGGGCCTGTTGATTAAAAGCTAGTAGTGGACCTGCAGCACTGATTGTGCCCCCCACTTAAGTAGCTCCTTAACCTTGTCTAAGGCCTGCCATTGCAAGGCCTGTGTGTGCAGTTTCACTGCCATTTCGACTTCACATTTAAAAATACCTGCCAATCCTAAAACTCCCCTTTTTCTACATTTAAGTCACCCCTAAGGTATGCCCTAGGTAACCCATAGGGTAGGGTGCTGTGTAGGCAAAAGGCAGGACACGTATCTGTGTAGTTTACATGTCCTAGTAGTGTAAAACTCCTAAATTCGTTTTTACACTGCTGTGAGGCCTGCTCCCTTCGTAGGCTAACATTGGGGCTGCCCTCATACATTGTTTGAGTGGTAGCTGCTGATCTGAAAGGAGTAGGAAGGTCATATTTGATATGGTCAGAATCGTGATACAAAATCCTGCTGACTGGTGAAGTTGGATTTAATATTACTATTTTAAAAATGCCACTTTTAGAAAGTGAGCATTTCTCTGCACTTGTATCCTTCTGTGCCTTACCATCCACGTCTGGCTGGGTTTAGTTGACAGCTCCCTTGTGCATTCACTCAGACACACCCCAAACACAGGATACTCAGCCTCACTTGCATACATCTGCATTTTGAATGGGTCTTTCTGGGCTGGAAAGGTGGAGGGACTGACACTTGCATGTCTAAGGACAGTAGCCTGCCCTCACACAAAGTACTGACACACCCCCTACTGGGACCCTGGCAGACAGGATGTAAGGGGACCTTGTGCACTTGTAAGCCACTCTTTGAAGTCTCCCCCACTTCAAAGACACATTTGGGTATTTAAACAGGGCCTCTGTCCCTACCAACTGAGACACTTCCTGGAGAAGAACTTGACCCAGAATCTGCATCCTGCCAAGAAGGAGTGCCTGGCTGTACAAAGGACTCACCTGTCTGCTTTCTGTGAAGGACTGCTGCCTTGCTGTTGTCCTGCTGCCTTGTTGCTCTCTGGCTGAGGTGAAGAAGTGAAGTGAATTAATGGTCTCCAAGGGCTTGGATAGAGCTTGCCTCCTGTTCCCTGAAGTCTCAGAACCAAAACGACTTCATTTCTACAAGAAGGACTCCTTGTGTGGCAAAATTTTACGCACAGCCTGCCAGAAACGAGGCACAGCCTGCACCACAGTGAAAAATTCACCGCACGCTGAACCGGAATGACGCAGACCGACTTCGCATTGAAAAGATCAATGCAGCGCCAGCGTAGCGACTGGAAATTCGACGCACAGCCCACCGGATCAATGCACAACCAAGTTGGAACGATGCAGCCCGACTTCCAGAAAGGAATCGACGCAGCGCCTGCTGTGCTGTAGAAAATGTGACGCAAATCCCACCGAATCGACACAGCTCCTGTGACTTCATCCTGCCAGCGCATGAAATCCACGCATTGTCCCCGGGGCATCCGAAAACCCCGCAACCCTAAGAGGATCCACGACTGAGCACCGGAAATCAACGCACAGCCGTCCCTGCATGTATTTTTGTGGTGCTATATGGTATTAATGTATAATTTATTGCACAAAAACTTCACACATTGCCTTCTAAGTTAAGCCTGACTGCTCAGTGCCAAGCTACCAGAGGGTGGGCACAGGATAATTTCGACTGTGTGTGACTTACCCTGACTAAAGTGAGGGTCCTTGCTTGAACAGGGGGTAACCTGACTGACAACCAAAGACCCCATTTCTAACACTGTAAAATGTGTGATTTGAAGTTACATTCTGTGGATTTCCCTGCAGCCGCCGGGGAGTGAGGCACCAGGCAAGATTTACTTCACATCTTTACCCTAGTTCTATTTTACTTTGGAGTGCACTCCACCCTGTCCCTGCCCACCAGCTTTCCATTACCCCCAGCTCCCTCTAGTCCTCGTCCCCTTCATCACTAATTGGAGATAACTATCACTACAACAGAAAAAAAAGAACATGAGGAATGCTGGGATATCCCCTCCCCAGTCCCTCCCTCTGGTAGTACATAAGCTGTACTCACCCAGCATTCCCCCTGTTCTTTTTTTCTGTCTTCCAACAGGACGAGGGCTTGGGGATATTGTTCCTGCCAGGCTTCGCCGACTGCTGTTCTTGCGCATTTCTGGGCAGTCTGCTGGGCTTACTGTGGGGGTGCCACCATTTTTGCATCTGACTGTTGATTCTTTGGCAGTGGCTGCTGGGCGGGCCCTTTTTTGCCAGGTTGTTGTCCTCTGGGACTCCGTGGTTGGATGGCAGGTTGACGGTGGCTGCTTGGGTCCTGCCCTCCCCTTGGGATGCTGTGGGTTTCGGTCCCTTGTCTTTTTTCCGGCAGTGACGGTCTGCTTGCAGGGTCTCCCTGCCAGCTGGGCAGCTAGGAGCCTTGTGGAGGCTGCAGGAAGCCGGGCACTTGCCTGACTTCCTCCTTGGGACGCTGTGGTTGCTGAGCATGTGCGGGCGTGCTTTCAGCTCAGCTGCTGGTGTGTTCTGGGAGTGAATAATGCTTGCCGGTTTCTTCATTTTTTATGGGATGTGCCGATGGTTGGTGACTGCTTTGTCCCCCCGCCATGCTGCTGAAATGGGGGCCTATTCTCCGGTGCCAGGGGGGGCCGATGTTGACGCTTGCTCTTATGTGCCTTCCTTCTCTATGGCAGGACGGCTCCGGTGGAGTCACATTTTTTTATCATACTTAACATATAATATTGCATTATGTTAGACAACCGATTGTGATTCGGGCTGTATGGCAGCAGTGGCTTCCCCACAGCAGCGCCCTCCTCCCCCACCGGGCATGGCGGTTGGTCTCTGTCGGGCACGTCATCAAGGTGCTTACTTTCATGGACGTGGACACCATCAACAGACAAAAATAGAACAATATACGGTTCCCCCACCTCTGCGGATGCGACGCTTCCGCGCACCATTGGTAGGTTTTTCTGCCATGCCACTTGGGTCTGTTGTCGTGCCTCTCTGTTCTTTGTTTTGGCGGTGCTGCAATGCGTGTTGCACTGGCCTTGTGACGTCCCCCTTGTGTGTGTGGGTTCTGTTACCGTGCCCTTTGTTTTTGTTTCGGGCAGTTGGTTAATTGAGGTGGTTTCAGCTGGCTATTCCGGTTGGCGTCTGCTGTACTAAGCTCTTGGCAGTTTTTGGGGGTCGAGTAGGATGGATTTGGGTTTGGGCCTCCGCTTATGCATGCCTTGGGCTCTTAGCTTGCCATGGCATTTTTGGGCCTGTGCCCTGCTGTCTCAGCTGCTTCTGTGCTGGTTTGGGAGCACTGGTCTTGTTCGAGATTGGCTTTTTTTGTGGCTGGTGTGTCTGTTGTGGTGCCCCTCTGTTTTTCTTTCTTTTCCAGCCTTCCTCCCGTCCCATCAGGGTGGTGTGGCTCCTTGCCTGGCATTGGCACTCTGTGTAGTGAGGGTTCTGGATTTTCTGTCTCTGTCACCTCCTTTCCCTCCTGTTCCTTCAGGTGCTGTGTCTCATTCGTGGTCCCTGTTATCTGCTGTTGGAGTGTCAGGGTTTCGCTTCCTTGTCTTTCTGATGTGGCCCCAGGGGTGGTTCCCTTTTTGGGTCCTTGCACAGAGGACTGTGGCTTTTGTTTAGGGGGTGTTTGTCTCCTTTCCCTTCTTGTCAGGCCTTCGCCGGCTGCTGCCTTTCCTTTTCTTTGCATAGGTAGTGCTGCCTCTTTTTTGTCCCGTGGTCGGTGTTGTGGCCTTGGTTCTGCTGTGTGTCTTCTGTCCTGGTCTGTTCCAGTTTTGCTCCCTCATAGTGTGAGGTAGGGGTTCTGGTTGGCCTGTGTCTGTTCTTGGTTTTGGTTCCTTGCACATTGGGCTGTTTGTTCTTTTTTTTTGTGTACAGCCTTGTTGTCCTGGTTCCTGCCTCTTGGGCCATGCCCTGGGGTTCTCCTCAAGTGATGACTGTTGTCTTGTCTCTCTCTGATTCCGTCTCTTTCTTGGGCCCGTCTTTTCCCATGGTCAGATGTGCTCTGTGGGACACTTGTGCTCCCGCTTGGTGTTTGTTTTCCAGCTGATTCTGTCATGGCCAGTGTGGTGGGAATGCTTCTGGGTCTTCTTGGGGGTGGCGGACCCTTTTCTTTGGTGTCTCTCCTCGCTGTCTGCATTCCGGGCAGCACTTCCTGCATGCTCCGGGTCCTTCTCCTGTTCAGTTTTTTGATCCTGTTTGGGGGGGTTGTCCTGAGGGGGTTCCCCTGACTGACTGCAGTCTCCTTTTTGCGGGGGGTGTTGTGTTGCCTTCCCCCTCAGGGTATGCTCCTTGCCTATGCTTCAGGATTGGCTTGTTGTCCCTGTTGTATGGTGTTCCTCCCTTCAGTGGTGTGGAGTGGGGTGTTCGGTTGCATTTTTCTGGCCTCACAGGCTTTTCTGTACCTGTTTGTTGGTGCTGTCCCTTTTCGGCCTGGAACTCTTCCACATGCTTCTTCCTCAGGTGCTGTGGAGCTCTTCCTTGGGGTGCTGTTTGACGGGATACATGTTCTTGGGTTTCCCTGTCTCGTTCTCCGCAGTTGGGGTTCTCGGGGGTGGTGGTTCTCCTGGTGATGCTCTTTCCTGCCCTGACTCGAGTGGTCCTTTGACAGCCCTTTTGGGTTGTGTGGGGCTCCTTGGCCTGTTTCCTGTTGCTCCCTGTTTTTGGCTGTGTCTTTTGTTTGGAGCCGGCTGTTGCAGGGGTCCCCATCCCGGATTGGTGCCTCTGTTTTTGGACCCTGGCTCTGCGGTTTCGTGGCAGGTGTTCTGCCCTCACCGCTCTTTTTTTCGGCTGTTGGTTTGTTTCTTCCTCGTCCCCTTGGGGTGCTTCTGTTGATTCTGCTTCGTTTTTTTTTTTGTTCTTGTTCATGGTGTGTCCTGCAACTTTGCAGGTGTTCTTTAGCCTGTTCAGGCTGTTCTTGTTGCAAAGGGTTTCGTTGCTTCAGGCCCTGCCCTGGCTCCTCCCTGTTCTTTGTCTTGGGTCGTCGCCTTTGGGTTTCTGGTTCCTATTAGGTGGGCCTTTTCTTGGATACCATTGCTGCCGCTGGTCGTGCTCCGTGCAGTTGGTTTTCTGCTTCGTTGGATGGCCTCTGGTCATGCGCTCTCCCTACCGCATGCCAGTGGTTTTTGGTACTTCCAGGGGCTGTTGTTTACTCGTCCCTCTCTCCTCTTTTTTCTTGGCGGTACAGTTGCCAGGAGTTGAGTGGAGGTTGCCCGATGTCTGGGATTTCCTTCTTTCGCGTGCTGTTTCGTGTCTGCCATGCCTCTGCTGCTGTGAGCTTGCTGTGGTCTTCCCTTCTTCGCTCTGCTTGCTTCCTGTCTCTAGGGTCTGTTCCCCTCTTGTACCTGTGGTTTGCAAGGTTTCGGGGGGCTTGTGGGCCTTGTTGGTGCCCTTGCCCTGGTATCTGTTGCTTCTTTCCCCAGGGGGCATTGTTGCCATGTTTCTACCTTGCTTCCAGGTGGTGTCTGATGGTTCGTGGTTTCCTGCAGAGGTCAGAGTTTTGCATTCTCATGGGGTTGCTTGTGTTTTGGCCTTTGTGGCTTCCCTTTCCTTCCACTTTGTTCCTGCTGCAGCTTTCTGTCTGGTTGTTGTCTGGCCTGGGCTGATATGGTTGGGCTTCCCCAGTTTCTGGCTGTCACTGTGTGGTATTTTGGGCTCTGAGCCTTTGGTTGGGCTCCCATGTGTCTCTGGAGGTGGCTGCTGTTCCAATTTGCTTGTTTTCACTCGTGGGTCTGGGGTCCCCGTCTTGTCTTTTCTGCTTCTGGGGTGCTTTTTGTGTCTTGGCTCTTCCTTGTTCCTGTGGTTCCTTTTTTGGTTCTGTTGCTTGCATGACATCATTTTCCTGCGTTGGGTTCCAAGGGTTTGGATGTCTCCAGTTGGCCTCTTCCTTCCTGGCTTTGCCTTAGCCTTTGTGGTTGTTGTTGGGTCCTTCCAGGTGAGGTTGTGTTGGTGGGTGTCTTTTTTGGGTCCATCTCCTGTGCTGTCTGTTGCATTGGCTGTTGTGGTTTCTGGTCTTCCTCCTCTGGGAGGTTCTAGTGGTTCGCGATTGGTTTTGGTCTTTTGGGCTCAGTCTTTGTTCCCCGTGTGCACTGCTATGCTGCTGGCGATGTTTCCTTTGCTTCTTGGGTTGGCCCAGTCGCTTCCTTTCTGCTTTGTGCTCAGCCTCTGTTTTGGCCTGGGGCTCTCTGTTTGTTGGGGTGCCTCAATGTCTGGTGTTTTGTTTGTTTCCCCTTCTTGAGGTGTTGTGTTGGCTCTGTCTGGTTTTCAGAAGGCTGGTTTTGCCTGCTTGGGTATTCTCCAATTAGTGATGAATGGGACCAGGACTAGAGGAACCTGGGGGTAATGTCTATTACTTACTGGTAATCTTCAGTACTCCTGGTCCTGTTGTCCTCGTCCCATTTATCACTTCCCCCGCTCCCTCCCGTACCACCCACCTTCTGTTGGGGGCTTGGTAGCGCAGGTGGAATGCTGGGTGAGTACAGCTTCTGTACTACCAGAGGGAGGGGCTGGGGAGGGCATATCCCTGCATTCCTCGTGTTCCTTTTTTTCTGTTGTGGAGATAGTTATCTCCAATTAGTGATGAATGGGACGAGGACAACAGGACCAGGAGTAATGAAGATTACCTGTAAGTAATAGAACATTAGTCGAACATGTTCAACAGAGCAGATGAAAGGTCTGCTTTTCAGGCCCATAATGATTTATTTATGCTGCTGGAAGCCTCCTCTGTCTGTGTCCAATCAAAAGATAGCTCGGTGGGTTAATCTGCATGCTCCTAAAAATTATGTTCAATCTGCAGATTGAGAGTTTTGCAGATCAATCAGGCGATTCACCTTAATTTTGATTTAGAGGTGGGTGACCCGAGTACCACTTTAGACCCCTGATCACAGCCAGGGTCTAATTCCGTTTCTGATAAAAACTCCTGTTGTGCATGTATCCGGACTCAAATTAAAACTGGATTTACACGTGTTATTTGCCCATACTCAAGTTGCACACCCCACACTATTTGCCAACAATTTTTCATCCGGTAAACCATGGTAAGGACCTTTGTGGCAAATGGTGTAAAATTACGATTTGCACAGCAGGGTGAAAATAAAAATCACTATTTACATTAACACGTAGGCCTCTGGTTAGGGGTGCGATGTTCCACTAAGATCGGAGTTCGACACCTCAGAATAGTGAATAACAAAAATAGTATGTTATTCCCCACTCAGATGTGCAGAAACAGTGCCGTCTGTTATTAGATACATTTGGAAACACTCATAGCCCTTCAGCCAGGGCCTGGCCCCATCCCACCTACACAAACAGGCACTCTTCTTTCATCTCCTCCTCCCTTCCAGCATCGAGGGCTCAGCATCCCATGTTACTCTGAGTGGTTGTTTAGAAAACAACTTTGAGCCACAAAAACAGAGGTAGTCCCTGAAGTCAACCTTGTCGCTGAAACCACACAACCCCCTTCACTGGCTTTCTGGGTCCCGTGGCAGTTCAGCAGACGCCTCAATAAAGAGAAACTGTGGGGCATATTTATACTCCGTTTGCGCCGAATTTGCGTCGTTTTTTTCGACGCAAATTCGCCGCAAAACTAACTCCATATTTATACTTTGGCGTTAGATGCGTCTAGCGCCAAAGTTCATGGAGTTAGCGTCATTTTTTTGCGTGAACACCTTCCTTGCGTTAATGATATGCAAGGTAGGCGTTCCCGTCTTAAAAAATGACTCCGATGCATATGCGTCGTATTTATACTCCCGGGCAAAAATGACGCCCGGGAGTGGGCGGGTCTAAAAAACCCGCATTAGCGCCGGATTTTAGCGCCTGGGCCAGGGCAGGCGTTAAGGGACCTGTGGGCTCAGAATGAGCCCAGAGGTGCCCTCCCCTGCCCCCAGGGACACCCCCTGCCACCCTTGCCCACCCCAGGAGGACACCCAAGGATGGAGGGACCCACCCCAGGGACATAAAAGGTAAGTTCAGGTAAGTATTTTTTTTTATTTTTTTTTTGTGGCATAGGGGGGCCTGATTTGTGCCCCCCTACATGCCACTATGTCCAATGACCATGCCCAGGGGACAGAAGTAATTGTGAAGTGGGAATATTAGGGAGACACAGACAGAAGACAATAGATTCTGATCTCAAATGATGAGGCAAGAAAATTTCCTTTGTGCGCAGCGTGGAACCACAAAGTGAACCATTCTCTGCTTTCACTCTATTTGCAATGCAAAAATCTGCGCATCTATATAAATATATGTGTACATCAAAAAAGCTTATCAACTGTGCAAATGTGTATTCACTTCGCACATTGGGGCATGATTATACTCTGTTTGTTAAAGTCTTTTTTGCCTGCAGAAAACTACCTTGCATCAATGAGATGCAAGGTAGGCGTTCCCGGGCAAAAAACAACTCTAGGGCCTAACCGCCTTATTTATCCTCCTGTGCAAAAATCACGCACAGAGGGAGGAGGGGTCAAAAAATGGTGCAGGCGTTAGGGGACCTCTGGGCCTATTTCCATGGTGGAACACCATGGAATGAGCCCACAGGTGCCCTCCCCAGGCCCCAGGGACACCCCCACCCACACCAGGGGGACAGCAGAGGATGGGGGACCCCATCCCAGGTAAGTATAGGTAAGTGCAGGTAAGTTTTTTTTTTTTATAGTGCCATTGGGGGGCCTGAAATGGGCCCTCCTACATGGCACTGGGTGCAATGCCATGCCCAGGGGACCCTGGTCCCCTGTGCTGGTCATTGGAGTGGTGGGCATGACTCCTGTCTTTCGTAAGACAGGAGTCATGTGGTATGGATGGTTTTGCGTCAGAAAATGACTCTAGGCAGGTTAGAGTAATTGCTTTTTACTCTAACCTGCCTAATGTCATTTTTTGGTGCAAAACTCCCTTCTTCCATACCGCTAGTCTCACTGGGCTAACAATTTTTTTTTTTTCGCTAGCCTACCCTTTGCACCGACTTGCACCATTCCATAAATATGGTGCCGGGCTAGTGCTCAGAAATGGTGCAAGCCGGTGCTAAACTTTTTGGTGCAAAACTGCATTGGTGTTGTTTTGAAACAAAAAGTATAAATCGGGGCCATTGAGTTTTTGGTTGTCGATTACATCAAATAACAAAATAGTTTGCAAATAACAAAATAGTCTGCAAATAACATCCATCAGTGGCAGGAAATTATTCAGGGGAAGCCAGAACAGAAACATTCTTGAAAAGTGACCAGTACTATCATATTACAGAATATTTAAGAACATATTAATGGCATTGTTGTGACACTCAGGGCCTACAGGCTGCACTGCTCCTATCCTCAGCATGGCTGTTCACCAGTTGCATGTGAAGTAACAGTAGATGTTGTAGCACCCAGGATAATGTGCTGCATGGCTAAAAACGTATAAGGTCCCAGAGGTGAGACCTATTGGCTATGCCAATGCTTGTTGCATTTTGCAAGGGAACTCACTACCAGCTAAGGGCTGTATCAATGTGTGTTAAAAGGGTGTAAGTAATACGTGTGGTCATTTTAACACTAGCACTTGGTTACAATTAGTCCACATAAAACAAAGAGCCTTCATTTCCCAAACTCAAAACATGCTACTGCCTCCCTTTTCTGCGACATCGAAACTCAGGATTTGAAATGGATAATTTACTTTTCTGGCTATTTCTACCTACCTTATGGTCGACTGACCCTTTCTTCAAGAACATCTCCACCAGTTGGAAAGTGGAGCTTATGAGTAGGATCAAAACTACCCGGCCTGTGTCTTTGTGACTATGTGCTTCTTGTTTAATATTCTGACTGATCAAGCATGTTTTCTTGTGCAAGGCAATCTTGTCACAAATCTCATCGAACATGCACTACATTATTATGGGTTGTTGCTCACAAACAAAGTGATAGACTGTTTTGGGTGACTGGGATGCAGTTGAAGTGACACTCTTTTTTAAATGGGTGGCTAGAGCTCTACAACAAGGTCATGCTGATACTAATGTATGGTGGCAGACAAATATAACTGATTTTTCTTGAGTCCCTTGGAGATACTACCTTGTGGCACTCCATGTAAATCCAAGTAGAATATCTGGACAGAGGGGCCAATTTAGATAGTGGCTGAGAGGGAACTCCATCGCAACAACACAGGTTTGTCTACGGCAGTGACTACTCTGTCATTAAGAGCCACTGGAGGACTGGCTATATGCCCATCTTTTCAATTAGGATGGGACAACATATAGTCATGTTTTACTGTCGATCACTGCCAAGGAAACTCTGGCAGGAAGGAACAGTAAAAAAATTAAGGCCCATATTTATACTTTTTTTAGCGCCACTTTTGCGTCATTTGTTGACGCAGAAACGGTGCAAACTTGCAAAATACAATTGTATTTTGCAAGTTTGCGCCATTTTTGCGTCAAAAAGAGGCGCAAATGCAGCGCTAAAAAAGTATAAATATGGGCCTAAATGCCCCCTCTCCTTGGGAGACGACTCCCATGGTGGGTGGAACATTATCTTTTTTTTTTTTTTAAACACTTTCTTTTTTTAAATTAAAAAGAAAACAGTTTGGTGCAAGGCTTCAACATGTGGACGGAGCCCTGCACCAAACTGTGAAAAGTGTTAACAGAAACCACCATGATGGTGGTTCTTGCCAATGCTTTAGAAATTACTGTCAGCCTGGCAGTCATTTCTAAACTGGACATGCAGCATCTCCGTCAGGGTGACAAAGTAATTTACTTTGTCACCCAGACAGAGAAACAGGCAGCTTGCCAAAATATAAATCTGTCCCAGAGTTTCTTATTGCCCCTGACTGTATATCAAGTGCACATGCCTTCCAGTAACCCCAAGGTTTGTAAGGTGGTCCTTAAGGTTTAGTGTTAGTTATTGCACGCTGTCTCCCTCTCTTCATGGATGTTTCCCTGCTCTACCCCTCTGATTGATTCTTCTCCCTATAAAAAAAAAAAATTGTAAGTGCAAATCCTTTTGTGTTGAAGGTGAAGAAACAAAACAGTTTGTGTAATAAGCAAAGCCAGTGATGTGTAATAAACAAAACTAGAGCTCCTGGGCTGGCTGTAGGGCCGAGCCCTTATGGCACTTGAGATGTTATCATTGAAGTCATCAATGATGTAATTTAACATGAGTGTCATGTCATGAGAGATGTAATATGCAAGGCCATAAGCAGTGCATGACAAGGCTATGAGTTATAGCTGTTTCAGTTAACTGCAACTGGTAAATTTTGGTGGTTTTTAGAGTTTAGGTGTTACATTTTTTTTTTCAAACAAATGTTATTGATTTCACATTGTGAGCATGTAGGTGCATTAAGGAAAGTAATGGCAGTATACATGTATTACAAATCAAAATTTGTAACTATGATGGGCATCGCATAACAGAGACATTCTTCGAATAATGGTACCTTAACAAAGAGCAACCCAGTGTGCCTCAGATCTGAGTCCCCATTTTCCTATCTCCTGGAGTCTAGGTTCTGTTGCTTAAAGATACACTGAGTGATAGTGTGGTATCTCTCTCAACAATATATTGTGGAGAATTAACGTGTAACTTGTGTAACTCTTAACTCCCCCCCGGATCCCCGCCACCCGCCAACCCACACCTTGTGCTGAAATTCCCCACTGTTCAACCATCTATGCTGCCCCTGATTGTCGCACAATGAATACTAGCTAAATGAATCCGGCCTTTACCCTAGTTCCTATATCAGTTGTCTGGAAAGTGTACGGGGAGCTGTCTCGACCTCTGGTGGGTGCGACATCTGGCTCTACTTCTTCCACAAGGGAGTCCGAAGGCTCAGCTTGCACTGTGACCAAAAGCTGTTCCCAGGCCTCTTTCAGCTCAGGAGAGCGTCTTCCCTTCCCGAGTTCTGTGTGGAGGACTAATCTCTTGCACTTTTCCCATTTTCTCAGCTCCCTCCGCCAACTTGGAGGGTAGGGACCCGTTGGGCTTTTCAAACTCTTCGTCAGCTCTCTTTTACCTAGTATAAATGTGAGGTCCTGAAATATGCTAGCTGCTCTATTCTTGGGGGTATGAGGAAACCAGTGTAGCAAACAATGGGCAATGCTACATCGTGCTCTATGATTTCTGCAACTTTCTTCACCACTGTGTTCCAGTAGTTCCACAGTTGGGGGCAGGGCCACATCATATCCACAAAGTGTGCCACCTCTACCCTGCATCGAGGGCATTTAGCTTCTAATACCTGGAGATGATCTCACAGTCTCTGCGGGGAAAGATAGGCTCTGTGTAAGACATAGAATTGTATGAGTTGGAACCTAGCATTTCTGGATATTCTCGGCACCCTTTCCAATATTTGAGCCCAATCTCCTCAAGTCTGCCTCCCATTTATGTAGCAGGTCCTCAAGGGGCCTCTGTACTCCTGCGCAAATTGCTCTGTATAAGCCTGTGACAGCTTTCCGTAACCCGTCCCACGTTAATAGATAGGAGCTGAGACGATGAGGAACGGGTTCCTCGCCGCCCGCCTTCCAGTGCTCTAGAATGGTGCACATGACCACCCGGTGCAACAGGAAATGGCCCCGCGGGAGGTCATGGTCTTGTCGGAAGTCCTCGAAAGGCAGGAGGTTACCTTCCCGGTATAAGTCCCCCACCTGTAAGGCCCCTGCCTCCTCCCAGGATAACAGTCCCCTCCAATCTCCAGCCCGGGGCAGCCACCTAAGCCAAGCCATTGGGATCTCAGGTGCATACAGCGTGGCCAAGCCTGCTGTTTGGAGACAGCACCTCCAGCACTGGCAGAGGATGCCAGCCTCTGGCGCAAGCTCGGGACCAATGGCCGCCCTGCCATAGAACATTCTCGCCAGTACCGTCCTGGGGGGGACCAATGTCCATGTTTTCCTTCCCGGCCCCTCGTTCCGCCTACCCATGGGGTCAGCCATTGCAGCGGGGCGGCCAAGTAGTAGGCCTCGAAGTCCGGGACCACCAGCCCTCCCTCTGCCCGGGGTCGTTTTAACTTGGTTAGTGCCACCCTACGTCTCCCGCTACCCCAGATAAACTCTGTAAGCATAGAGTCTAGTTCTCTGAACACCGCCATCGGGATCCAAAGCGGCAAGGCTGCAAAATAATACCATGGCCTTGGCAGTGCTACCATTTTGATGATTGCTACCCGCCCAGCTACCGAGAGTGGGAGTGAACCCCAGAAACACATGTTGGCTCTCAGGGCCCTGATGGCGCTCCCTATATTACCCTCTAGGATGTCGGATCTGGAGTGATAAATTTTAACTCCCAAGTATGGCATGCAGCGGGATTCCCATTCTTACGTTCCCCATCTCCTCAGGCGGATCACAACTCGCTGACAGGTGGAACAAGAATGACTTCCTCCAGATGACCCTTAAGCCTGTCAGTCGGCCAAATAGTGCCAGCAGATTCTGAGCTCCCTCCAGCTCCAGACCAGTGTTCTGTAAGAAAAGGAGCAGGTCATCTGCGTATAGCGCTATCGTGTGACGTCGGGTGCCTTGCATCAAGCCCTGATACCAGGTGGCTGTTCGCGCCTGGGCAGCAAATGGCTCCATCGCCAGAGCAAACAATAACGGTGATAGAGGGCAGCCTTGCCTGGTGCCCCTCTCCACTGGGTACTGCTCCGATATGATGGTGCCAGTTCTAACTCTTGCCTTGGGATTCGTGTATAACAGCTTCATCCAGTTAATAAAACCCTCACCCAGACCCATACGGGCCAGCACCGCGTATAAATAATCCCATTCTAGACTGTCGAATGCTTTTTCAATATCTACTGCCAATACTTCCCCCGCACCCATAAGTGGGACAATAGTGTCCGCAATATGGATAACACGCCGTTTGTTCTGGGCAGTGTTCCAAGTAGGAATGAAGCTCGCCTGATCAGGGTGTACCAGTCGGGTCATGTCGGGGAGTAATCTTGTTGCCAGTATCCGGCTTAGGATCTTGTAATCTGAATTCAGCATGGAGAGGGGTCTATAAGATCTGCTGTCGCCTGACGGCTTGCCTGGTTTTAGCAGGTGGGAGGTGTTTCATTGCGCGTGTTTCGTTGTACAGATGTGCTAGTGTAGGGGTCAGTTCCTGCGCGTATGTGGCAGAAAACTCAATTTGCAGGCCATCTGTCCCAGGTGTTTTCCCCATGGCCAGTCCTTTGATGGCATCTTTAATTTCTGACGCCTCAATATCGCCCCCAGTGCATCCCTCTCCACTTCGCTAATATGCTGTTGTGGCAGTTCATCCAGGAATGCCCGTACATCCTCTCCCTCCCCATTTGGTGTGCTAGTATAGAGGGTGGTGTAATATTCGAGGAAGTGATGGTTGATTTCAGTCTGTCTGTAGAGCCTAGTCCCAGAGGGTGTGCTAATCTCTGTGATGGGGGAACCCCACTTAGCAGGGTCGGCCAACCACGCCATTAGCGCAACCGCTTTATCACGTTCCACATGTGCCCTTGCCATGTAATTTTTGTAATCAAAGCAGGGGAGCTTTTCTGTATACTCAGCGACCCTCTCTCTGGCCTTCCGGAGCTCCCCTTGCAATTCAGAGCGCTCTGGTGTCAGCTCCTCTACAGATCAGAGCTCTGTCTCAGCGAATTCGACCTCTCGTAATAAGGGTCTCCTAACCCCCATTGATGCCGCGATACAGCGTCCTCGTATCACCACCTTGAATGCTTCCCATAATGTTTGAGGGGAGGGGGGTGTAGCTGCATTGTCCTCAAAGTACTGCATAATATATATCCCCTTATTTGGTCACAGTATACAGGGTCTTCAAGGGAATCAGGTTTAAGGCGCCAGGTGGGTATGCAGGGGGTAGCACGTGTCCATGGCAAATGCAATAGTACAGGATTGTGGTCAGAGAGGGTTCTTCCCAAATACTCTACGTCCCGTATCTGAGTGTGTACTTCTGGCATGCACAGTAAGGTGTCCAGTCGCACATGCAGATCATGCACTGTGGAATAGTAAGAATAATCCCTGGCCTGGGGGTTGAGGATCCTCCATGAGTCTAGCAGCTGCCACCCAGATTGCCACTCTAGGAATTTTTTAGCTAGGGTATTCACTGAGGAATCCCGCAAGGGAGGGTGGGATCTGTCAAGCCCCGGGTTGGCCACGCAATTGAAATCTCCCCCAGTCAGCACTGCTTGTAGCAAGTGAGGAGCTAGTGTGTGTGATAGCTGATCGAGAAATGTGCCCTAATCTATATTAGGCATGTATATGTTTATCAGCGTGAGGTCCCGCCCTCCCAATCGGCCCGTGACCACCACATACCGACCGTCCGGATCAATTAGTGTATTGGTCATTTGAAACGGTACTCCTGGTCTTATCCAAATCAGGGTGCCCCTTGCATATGCTGAGTAGGTTGTATAATAAACCTGGCCCCTCCATCTCCTCTGCAGTGCCATGCCCTCCGCCGTCGTCAGGTGAGTCTCCTGTAACATTGCTATATGTGCTCCCCTCCTACGTAGGTAGGAGTATACTTTGTATCGTTTAGCCATGTTATGTATGCCCGTTATATTCCAAGAGATCACTTTGTACTTGTGTAGGCTACTCATAGGGAATGATCAACTCTTTTATGTCTTTGCTCGCCTTCATCATGTGCAGCCACATCGGGGCAGCAGCAGTCAGGACCATATCTCCCTCGCTGGTGTGGTATTTGGCGGGTTTCCCAAAGTCTAACAAAAACTTCCCCAACTCCCCTTTCCCAGGACAGACGTGAGAACAGTTCCCCATCCAAACTATTACTAATCAAAGTCAATATTTATCAGGTGGGTGAAATGGGTGCTCCTGTCAGGTGAAGCAACCAGCACCATGGTAGCCCCCGCTTCAATCCTGAGGGCCGTGCTACCCCATGTTACGTCAATATTCGAAAGCATCGCCATTCCAGGGCTTCATAGATAATTTGTGGCTCCTGTGCGTCATGTCATAGTATATCCTCAGCAGTTTCCGGCGTCACCACCGGCAGTTCCACACTCATAGCCACTGAACTCTCAGATTCAGCGTCGGAGTCCGACCCTCACTCTCCTTTCTGTGTCACCACAGAACTCGGGCTAATATCCCCTCTGCTCAGCGATGCCAAAGCCACCGTGGCTCGCTGTCGTTGCTCTCGGCTCTCCTCCGAGGTGGGCACCGCTCCCCCTCGCGTGGGTCCGCCTGCTCGGGGTCGACCACTTCTGGATCTGGGCTCTCAGGGTGTTCCCGTTCCCGTGGGGCCCGCTCGCTCATCCAGCCAGGCTCTTGCCTCTTGGGGTGTGTGAACAAATCTTGATCCTCTGCCGTCCGATACTCTCAGCGTAGAGGGGAAGAGCATAGCGTACTGGATATTTAATGTTCGTAAGTGCTTCTTGACCTCCAGATAAGTTGCTCTTTGTCTCTGCACTTTGCAGGAGAAGTCAGGGAAATTTTGCACAATATTGTTCTCCACTCTTAGTTCCCCGGCCTTCCTAGCCTGCATAAGTATATGATTGCGGTCTTTAAAGTGTAGTAGCTGAGCTACTACTGGTCTCGGCGGGGCCCCCAGAGGAGGAACCCTCGCCTGCACTCTGTGTGCCCTCTCAAAGGCAAAGAAGTGCGACAGGCCCACTGGCGCCATCACCTCAGCTATCCATCGCTCCAGAGACTCAGGTAAGTTTTGTTGTTCAACTTTTTCGGGCAGACCAACTACCCTACTATTGTGCCTCTGTGATCTGTTCTCGGCGTCCTCGGCATGGACCAGGAGGGTCCCGACTTGCTTCTCAAGGGCACTTAAATGGTCCCCAGTCGCAACCAGCTCAGGCTGAAGCTCCTCCACAGTTCTTTCGGCTGTTACGCGTTCTGCCAGTCGGCGTTGGTCTTCTCTCAGCAGTCCCAAGTCTACTGCTAGCATATCGATTTTGGACTCCAGGCTTTCCCTGGAGGACGTGATAGCCTGCATGATGTCTCCCAGTGAAAGGCCTCCAGTCAGGCCCCCTGCAGCTGTGGATTGCATCGTCCCGGTTGAAGGGGGAGGAGGGCCGTGCTCTGGGATCGCTGGTCATGTCTTTTTTATTATTGATTGTTCCCATTCTAGAGTGACTCTCTGGCGGATCTCAACCAGTTCATGCCAAACGGGTTTGCGTTCCGGGTTGCCTGGTGCTGAGTATGCCACGGTGCTGCCCAGGCTCCACCACCCCACAGCTTCAGCTCAGGGTCCTCTGATGTGTCCAGGCCCCCCTCTATCACTGCTCAATGTGCACTCCTCCTTTCTGCGAGGTTCTGGGGAGCGCCCCCCCGGGCCCCGATGGTTCAGAGGTGCTCTCGGGCTCCCTATTTGTTAAATGGATAGGGGGGCGGGTCACTGCATTCTTTGCGACCTTCTCAGGCCGACTTACCGTTGCCAACAGAGAGCGGCGCCGTCAGTGCTCCTCTCGCGGCCCTGCTACAAGACCGCTCCCTCGGCGACAGGGTCCAGTCAACTTATATGGGGCCCGTCATGCCAAGCAGACTTTGCAGACCGCATCCAATCCGCGCGCCTTCAGCTCTGTTGCGCCCACCATTTTGGCCTCACTTTAACCTTGGCTGGTTTCAGTAAATTTCTGTGTTTTCACATAAAGTAAGATATTATTATCAGACCTAACTATAATGTCACTTTAACCTTTGTTCTTTTTAGTGAATTTCTGTGTTTTTTTAATGTAACAATAGAAAGAGGTATTATTTTAAATAAGACAGGACTGCAAGCTTTATCAAAGGGTCAGAACACCAAAATATAAAAAGAAAGACAATAGGTTTTATCAGTAGGTTAGCACAACAACACATATAAAGCAGACCAATAGACTGTTAAAAAATCATCAATAACTATAATCAAATGTGTATTTCAAAAATACATACATTGCAATGCTTAATAATAATGTTTGTCACAAAATAGTATTAATAAACCGTGTTGAAAATAAACAGAAACATGTTTTTGAGTCTTTTTGCAACATGTTTCAGGCCACAAAATGCTGCTAAACAGCTGACAACAAGAGGTCCCTGCACTCCAGCCAAAGAGCATATAGGTCCAGGTAATAATTGTAAGCTCTCCTGGATTATGGATTCAAAGACCTGGATGATTATTCATTTTTTTCAATGTTGCTAGAGGGGCTGATGCGCTACATGCAGCTCCCCACAATATTAAAAACAAAATCCTGATGGTGCCTCTAGCCCTTCTAGGGCCACTGCCAGAACTCAAATATATCAATATAAAGCTCTTGCAGGGCATTGTGGGTCGCTCCATACCCAGGAACAATGAATAAGAAATGAGCTGCTCTGGGCACTCAATTAATTTTATTGTCTCCATTTAAAAAAATGTCCCAAAGGAAACACTCACAAGTACCTGCACAGTCGGGGACTGCGGGAGGAGCCCCAAGTCCCCCCTGCACCCATTCTGTTTCCGTATTATCAAGGTGCCCTGGGGGCTCATTTTACTTTTGAACCAGCTTTATGCATCCTCGGGGCACTTTGGTACTACAGAAGGCCCTGCAGACTCTGTGCACCCCTCCTGTGATACAGAAAGCACTGGCACCCTTGTTGTGCCAATGCTATCTCAAGAAGTTTTTTCCTCATTTGCATGGGAGAGTGACCCCATGCAACTGCAGGAATCACTTTGCCTCTGTGCCTTACATTACAGACGTGGGTGCAGAGGCAAATATGCTATTAAGAGGTGCAATGAAAGAGCACCACAAAAATGTTGCACACTTTCAATGTGCCTCCTAAAGGCAGCCCTCGGGGGGACATAAAGGGTGTCCCATTAACCCCTCAGACATCCCCATGCAGGAGGGTGCAGTCACTAACTGTACCCACCTGCAAGGGGTTTCCTAATCCCCCTAAAATTGCACATGGGTTGCCGCCTGCGCAGTGAAACATGGCGCAGCTTTTAAATAACTGCTCTGTATTTCACTGGAATGCATTGCCTCCAGGGCAGCATAAGTTTGCGGCTGCCCCGAGGTCAGTGCATTCATTCTAATACAGCACACTTTCCTTGTTCGTGCATGGCACACTTCTTGAAAGGTGCACTGTGACACAAACAAGGAAAGTGAGCAGTATTCGTAATATGGCCCTGGGTGTGTGGAAGAGCTGGCAATTTTTTTTTCTTTTTCTTTTATATGGGTGCCCCGGTCCCACCTGAGGTACCCACAAGAATGGTGGCCATGGGGGGATTGGAAGGTTGGACCATGGCCCCCACAGCACCGACCGGCTCCCCTCCCTGAGTTTCTAAAAGGCTCAGGGAGAGGTTGTATGCCCTCCACAATAAAACATGTAATTAGCCCTAGAGGATAGGGTGCCAGTGGCCTTCAAATGGCCAAGGACGAAGGCTGTATGCTCCCCTCACCATTAAAATGGCACCAGCCCTGTGGGGTGGGATCCCCAGAGCCCTCAAATGGCCCAAGAAGTGGGGGGGACACAAGCCCATCCTCATAAACATAAATTTTGCATTGGCCCAGTGACCCTGGCCCTACCAGTGGGGACTTTTAGTTTTAAATTTTACCACAGTACTGCGATAAAATATTTATTTATCTATCTATCTATCTATCTATCTATCTATCTATCTATCTATATATATGTATGTATATATATGTATATATATATATATATATACATATATATGTATATATATATATATATATATATATATATATATATATATATATATATATACATGTTTTGGCCCTACCAGGCCAAAGGGGTCAGTGTATCCCTACCATGCCCCATATATGTTTTTCTAATTCTTTTTTCAGGACAGGGGACTGAGTCCCTAAGTCCTAAAATGACTGCCACAACATTGTTGCGGCTGCCAGTCAGATATTATTTGTAGATCTGTTTGATCTGATCTGTGGAATCTCTATGGTGTGACATACACATGCATTTTGAACCTTAATTTCTCAAAATGTACTGAACAGAAGTACACCAAATCACAAACACATACTTTAGGTGTAATGATCTAGCTGTCTATCAAATTTGATATCAGTCTGTTGAGCCGTTTTGACTGTAGTTGTGTTTAAAGTTCCTATGGGAAATTTTATGGGAAAAGCATGTTTGGGGAACCTTTTCCTCAAGCCCTGCTTGACAGATCACCTCAAACCTTTCCAGCAAAGAGCTGACAAGGGTTTTTGGGAAAGATTTGTCAAATGGCGCTAATGTTGTTAGCAAACCAAAAAAACAATTTCCCATGGGCCAAAGTATAATTACCCACAGAGAGAGAGAGAGAGAGAGAGAGAGAGAGAGAGAGAAAGAGAGAGAGAGAGAGAGAGAGAGAGAGAGAGAGAGCGCTGGTATGTGCATATATGCATTTATATAATCTATGCTAGTATACAAACATAGAATCAACTTACATATCTTTCATAACATAAATTTTTTATTAAAAACCGTATCAAAGGTCAGAGTCGTAACCCAAGGTTCAAAGGCCAAATTCGTAACAATATACTGTGTTATGTATAATGCTGAGGGAAATACTGTGCATGAGAAGCTGTGTGTGAATTAAAGCATAACCATCATGTTATGCCAAGATCAGATGGAACACTTATTACACATTACACGTATACACCATGAAAAACATATATGGGGCATGGTAGGGATACACTGACCCCTTTGGCCTGGTAGGGCCAAAACATGTATATATATATATATATATATATATATATATATACACATATATATGTATATATATATATATATATATATACATATATATACATGGTACAATGTGTGACATGATGTAATATGTGCATATTAATCCCCAGCATGCCTGAATATTGTTTGTCAGATATCCCACTAAACTTTCACAGTATCATCATTAGATGTTGAAATCCTAACCCTTGCCAAGATAGTGTTTTATTATTTCTGTTGTCTTAAAATGTATAAATGTTAAAATGAGCTGTCTGCAAACATCTACGCCATTAACTTTTCGAAGAGTGCCATTCTAACCTTTATCACATTATGGCGGTCATTACAACATTGGCGGTAAAAGCCGCATACCGTAGTGCAGAAGACCCGCAACACACCGCCGCGGCCGGGGAATTCCACCACAGCTATTATGACCCACATTTCGGAATCCGCCAAAATTCAGACACCCACACAAGTCCGCCACACCAAAGGTCAGTGATAAACTGGCGAAAACAAAACCTCCACCGTCACGCCAACAGAAATACGCCCACACTATCATAACACACGAATCCACGCAGTGGTCTTTCAACCGCGGTATTCCATTGGCGGTACACACCGCCGCGATCAAAATACACACACATTTACAAAACACTACCACATTGGACAATTTGAAATACACACACCTGATACACATACACACACCACTCCCACACCCCCAATACAATATAAAACACACACCAACATCACCCACAAACCCCTACGACCACAATTACACAGAGAAGGCCAGAGAGAGAGCACCAGCAGGAACAACAGCATCCACAGGCACACAACACCATCACCCACAGAACTTCCACGCACCTCACACAACAAACCACTACATATCAGCACACATATCACCACACACTCCACCCCACACATCACCTACACCACCCCATGGCACGGCAAAGACACCCCAGGTTCTCGGAGGAGGAGCTCAGGGTCATGGTGGAGGAAATCGTCCGGGTAGAGCCACAGCTATTCGGAGCACAGGTGCAGCACACCTCCATTGCAAGGAAGATGGAGCTATGGCGAAGAATGGTGGACAGGGTCAATGCAGTGGGACAGCACCCAAGAAATCGGGAGGACATCAGGAAGAGGTGGAACGACCTACGGGGGAAGGTGCGTTCCCTGGTCTCAAGACACCACCTGGCAGTTCAGCGGACTGGCGGCAGACCCCCACTTCCACACCCACAACTAACAACATGGGAGGAGCAGGTCTTGGAGATTCTGCATCCTGAGGGCTTCGCAGGAGTAGGTGGAGGAATGGACTCTGGTAAGTCAAATTTTAACTATTACAACCCCCACCCTACCTGCATGCTATCACATACCCCCACCCTCACCCTCACCCCCAGCACCCCAACTCCTCACATATGTCCCAATATCACAAACCACCCATCCCAACACCAAGCCCTGCATGCAACAAAAAAGCATGGATACCCATCACTAAAGCATGCCCACTGCACATACCCATACAACCCCTTAAACCATCCTCACACAAAGTCTCACACAGGAATGCAAGCTCTGGGGTACACGGTCACCCACCCATTGCACACCATGACACACACAGATGTAATAACGATCCTTTTATACCCCTGCAGGACCCCTACCCATGTCACCGGACAGGAGGGTCCACACATGTCCACACCACCAACAGAAGAGGTCCACAGTGATGACAGCACCTCTGTCCAACTGGATCTAGATGACCAGCCCGGCCCATCTGGGACCTCAGGACAGTCGGTTCCCATCACCCAGTCACAGGCCACTACAGACCTTCCACCCTCTGGAAACACCAGCACAGCACCCACCCAGCGGGCCCATAACTCCGTCCCCAGGACACGTCAATCAGCTGTGTGTCCACCACTACAGGGAACCCAGGATAACCCACCACCCCAACAACAACAGGGACCTGGGGGCAGTGGGCACACGGTCCAGGGGACGGAGGCCCAGGAACACAGGGCAACTGGGAGGGCTGCTGTGCGACAGGGGGCGGACAGACCAAGGGAACCTACTCTCCACGAGGCCCTCTCCTCCATCATGGGAGCCTACCACCACTCCCAGGAGACGATGGCAACGGTACTGGCCAAGTTTCAGGAGACCCAGCGCCTGCAGGAGGAACAGTATATGGGCTTCAGGGAGGAACTCAGAACCATCAGCTCCACCCTGGGCATCATTGTAGGGGTGCTGAAGGAACTTGTGAACACCAGGAGGGACACTGTGGCACTACAAGGGGCCCCTGACACTAGCATGGATGATGAACTGCCCACCATCTCCGCCGGCGCTAGTGGACAGGAGGCACCGCCACAGGACCACCACACCAGCACCCCACCCCCTGCAGAGGGAAAACCACCCCGCAAACGGTCCCTGAGATCCAGGACAAAGACAGAGCATGATGCCAAGACCCCCGCCAAGAAATGAGACCACCCTGATTGTCATCCTACTGTCCCACTTTGTCACCCTGTCCATACTGAAACTGCCCCAGCTCCACTTCCTATGCCCATATGGGCAGTGCACCTGTGACACTAATAGACTGGACTCTGCCATGGACATTCCTCCGCCATCACTCCTCACCATTTCACTACCCCCTCCAATATTGAGCACTTAAATAAACACACTTAAAGCACAAAACAATCTGGAGTCTGTCTGTGATTTCGAAATAGTGTATTAGCAATTACAGTGACAAAATGCTCTTTCAAGTTGAATGTCAACATACCTATGTCACACAGCTCTAGTCCATGAGGAATCTAAGCAGATGTCACACAGTGGGACCCACATCTGTGAAATCGTAAGGGAAAGTGACAACTCAGTGACCATACACTGGGTGAAAACGACACACAGTAGAGAGGTAGTAGTGTTAAAGTACATGTAGTAGGCAGCTCTGTATTCTTATCTGTGTCTCACTGGAAATATTGCTGGATCACTGAGTCCCTGTTGTGCATGTCTTCTTCCCCTGCATCCTTGTCTTCACTGTCCACAGGCTCCACAGCTGCAACAACACCGCCATCTTGACCATCCTCCTGCAGAAAAGGCACCTGTCGTCGCAAAGCCAAGTTAAGAAGCATACAGCAGGCCACGATGATCTGGCACACCTTCTTTGGTGAGTAGAATAGGGATCCACCTGTCATATGGAGGCACCTGAACCTGGCCTTCAGGAGGCCGAAGGTCTGCTCGATCACCCTCCTAGTTCGCCCATGGGCCTCATTGTAGCGTTCCTCTGCCCTTGTCCTGGGATTCCTCACTGGGGTCAGAAGCCATGACAGGTTGGGGTAACCAGAGGCACCTGCAAATGGTGAGGGACAACTGTTAGACACGCACTAACCTGGAGGGATATCCCCAGACCCAGACAACCATTCCCACTGACTTGCTTCCAGGTGCTCACCTAATAGCCACACACGGTGCCTCTGGAGTTGACCCATCACATAAGGGATGCTGCTATTCCGCTGCATGTAGGCGTCATGCACTGAGCCAGGGAACTTGGCATTCACATGGGAGATGTACTGGTCTGCCAAACATACCATCTCTACATTCATAGAATGATAACTCTTCCGGTTTCTGTACACCTGTTCACTCCTGTGGGGGGGGGACCAAAGCCACATGTGTCCCATCAATGGCACCTATGATGTTGGGGATGTGTCCCAGGGCATAAAAATCACCTTTCACTTTAGGCAAATCCTCCACCTGAGGGACAACAATGTAGCTACGCATGTGTTTCAGCAGGGCAGACAACACTCTGGACAATACGTTGGAAAACATAGGCTGGGACATCCCTGATGCCATGGCCACTGTTGTCTGAAAGGAACCACTTGCAAGGAAATGGAGCACTGACAGCACCTGCACTTGAGGGGGGATTCCTGTGGGATGGCGGATTGCTGACATCAGGTCTGGCTCCAACTGGGTACACAGTTCCTGGATTGTGGCACGGTCAAGCCTGTAGGTGATAATGAAATGTCGCTCCTCCATTGTCGACAGGTCCACTAACGGTCGGAACACCAGAGGATGCCGCCATCTCCTCTCATGTCCCAGCGGACGGTGCCTATGAAGGACAACAGCGAACACAGAGTCAAACAACTCAGAGGTACGTACCCACAGTTTACACAGAACACCTATCATACACAAAAGGTGGCCAGTATGTGTGTTGAGTCTAGGCCTAGGTATGAGTGACGCAGTTGGAAATGAAGCCATGTGGGCCCCTGAAATGGCGGCTGCCTGACCTGTAAAGTGGGACAATGGGATGTGAGGGAACTGCGCTGGCGTTATACACCGTTGCGGTAGGCGGTCGAAGACCGCGGCGCAATGCTGCATTGGTTAACATTGGACCCTATGGGTCCCAGGAGCCAATGGCGATGTACGCCGGCGGTGACGGTACGCACCGCCGCGGACGTGACCGACATTTTCTGTCACTTCAATCACTCGATACCTGATCTTCGACAGGAGAGGACCTACACTGCAAGTGCTACTGTGACCTCAGTCTGGAAGAGACAATGGCTCGAGTGTCTGGGGAAAGGGCCCCTGCCTTCACATCGGAGGAGTTGGAGAAACTCGTGGATGGAGTCCTTCCCCAGTACACGCTACTCTACGGTCCTCCAGACAAACAGGTAAGTACACTGGGAGCATGCTGTATGGGCTATGCCTGTGTGGAGAGGGCTGGATGTAAGAAGGAAGGGGGGAGAGTGCTGCATGCATGAAAGACGGTGAGTGCATGTGCCAAATGGCAAGGGTAGGGATGGGGGCCAATCACTTTGACGGTGCAGTTGGTAATAACGTCTCTTTTTCCCCCTGTACACTTCATGTAGGTCAGTGCCCACCAGAAGAAAGATATTTGGCGTGCCATCGCCAAGGACGTCCGGACCCTGGGTGTCTACCACAGACGGACCACCCACTGCCGGAAAAGATGGGAGGACATTCGCCGCTGGAGCAAGAAGACGGCGGAGGCTCAGCTGGGGATGGCCTCCCAAAGTGGGAGGGGTGCCCGTCGCACCTTGACCCCCCTGATGTTCAGGATCCTGGCAGTGGCCTACCTAGAGTTGGATGGGCGCTTGAGGGCATCACAGCAGACACAAGGGGGTGAGTACACTCTCATTCTGCTGACTTTGCGCGCAGTGGAGGTGTCTGGGTGGGGGAGGAGGGCTGTGGGTTTCCCTAGGCCAGGGCGAGTTCCGTAGGCAAGGCCCCTCCATATGTCAGGCCATGTGGCACCCCAGCCCACCTCTGTAGAGTGCCAAGTACAGGTAGTCATGCCCCTGTGTCATCTATGGGTGCAGAGGTCGTCCATAGCCTTGTAGGCCATTTCCCAGAAATTGAACAGTGGAGCCCAAGAGCACGGCGTAGTGCAGGGGGCTTCTGTGTCTGTCGTGTCCCCCAACGGTAGCGGTAATGCATGCACTCAATATCTTTCTTCTGTCTTCCCCCAATTTTTTGTGGTCTCCCTGTTCTTGTGTGCATTAGCATCATCAGGCGGAGGAGCAGTGTCAACAGAGCACGAGGGAGCTGCATCCCACATGGCCCTGGAGGGCGACACTACGGAGTCTGAATTCACCAGTGGGACGGAGGGCGAGGGGAGCTCCACGGCGGGGACAGGAGCTGACACCAGCGACACAGACTCGTCCTGTGATGGGAGCTCCCTTGTGGTGGTGGCAACATCTGTGCCCCCGCATCTATAGGTACAGCCGACACCCTCCCTACCAGCACCGCCCTTCCAGCAGCCCCTCAGCCTTTGCCCCGTGCCCGCTAACCCAGGAGGGTGGACATCACCTTCGCCCCAGGCACGTCAGGCCCTGCCCCAGTCACCCCTGCTGCCCTCAGTGAGGAGGCCATTGACCTCCTCAGGTCCCTCACTGTTGGGCAGTCTACCATTTTGAATGCCATCCAGGGTGTAGAGAGGCAGTTGCAACAAACAAATGCATTCCTGGAGGGCATTCATTCTGGTCAGGCGGCTCTTCACCGAGCTTTTCAGACTCTGGCCTCAGCACTGATGGCAGCCATTGTCCCCGTCTCTAGCCTCCCCCCTCCAACTTCCTCAACCACGACCCAATCCCCTGTACCTCAGCCTATCCCAAGAACACCTACAGACCAACATGCACACACCTCAACACACAAGGGAAGCTCAGGCAAACAAAGCACCACACATCCCAGAGGCACTCATGCAAGCATCACATACATGCAGACACACCAACATACACTGCCTCCAGTGTGTCCCCCTCCTCCTCGTCTCCCTCCTCCCTCCCAATCTCGTCTACACTCACACCTGCATACAGTACCTCTACAGCCACCACGTCCCTCTCCAGCACACCCACCACCACACCCCGCTCATGTGCAGTCACCACCCCCACTGCCATTCACACGTCCCCTCTGTCCTCTTCCAGTGTGTCTGTAACGCCGCCTCCCAAGATACACAAACGCAGGCACACACCCACCCAACAGGCATCCACCTCACAACAGCCTCCAGCGCATGCACCTTCACCCAAAGTCACCAAACGTACACCTCCTACAACCACCACCTCTTCCTCCACTCCCAAACCCCCTCCAGCTACCTGTCCCAGTGTCTCCAAAAAACTTTTCCTGTCCACCCTTGACCTCTTTCCCACACCTCCCACACCCCGTCCGTCTCATAGGTCCCGAACTAGCATCTCAGTCACAACATCTCCGGGACCAGTGGTGCCTGTAGTCACCGGAATCTGGAGTGCACCAGCCACCAGGGCAGCCATTGTGGCACGGAGCCACAGCACAGACAGTCCCCCACCTGTGAAGCATCCGAAGTTGGCCAGTGCCTGGCGGGAGAGGGGGAAGACTCCAGCCACCAAAGCTGCTCCCAGGGGTCCCTTTGGGAGTATGGAGTCAGCTGTGACACCTTCCAAGATGGGGAAGGGCCACAAGAAACCCGGCAAGTCTGGGAAGAGCTGCACGGCGGAGAAGACCACCATCATCCCAGCTGCCCAGGAGGCCAGCACCAGCCCAGCTGCCCAGGAGGCCACCGCCAGCACAAGCCCAGCTGCCCAGGAGGCCACCGCCAGCACAAGCCCAGCTGCCCAGGAGGCCACCGCCAGCACAAGCCCAGCTGGGCCATGAAGGACCACCAGAAAAAGGCCCGTTGGGCCATGAAGGACCGCCAGCCCCGCTGGGCCATGAAGGACCAACAGCAGCTGAGACCCTGCAATGGAGACCACCATCTGAGGCACCGCTAAACAGGGCACCGCCATCTGAAGCACTGCTGAACAGGGCACCGCCATCTCAAGCACCGCTGAACAGGGCACCTCCATCTCAAGCACCGATGAACAGGGCACCGCCATCTGAAGTACCTCTATCCCATGAGGGGCAGGGGCACTGACGCAACTGAGTCCGTCACGGGGTGAATGATGCACTCTGGGCACTATGCCCCCTCCAGAACCAGTGGAGACTGACATCCACTACCTCTGTTCTTAACAGGATGAAGCACTCTGGGCACAAAGCCCCCTCCAGAACCAGTGGAGAAAGGCATCCACTACCTCAGTCCTTGGAAGGATGAAGCACTCTGGGCACAAGGCCCCCTCCAGAACCAGTGGAGTCTGATATCCACTATCTCTGTCCTTAACAGGATGAAGCACTCTGGGCACCATGCCCCCTCCAGAACCAGTGGAGACTGACATCCACTACCTCTGTCCTTAACAGGATGAAGCACTCTGGGCACCATGCCCCCTCCAGAACCAGTGGAGACTAACATCCACTACCTCTGTCCTTAACAGGATGAAGCACTCTGGGCACAAAGCCCCCTCCAGAACCAGTGGAGAAAGGCATCCACTACCTCAGTCCTTGGCAGGATGAAGCACTCTGGGCAGCATGCCCCCTCCAGAACCAGTGGAGACTGACATCCACTACCTCTGTCCTTAACAGGATGAAGCATTCTGGGCACAAAGCCCCCTCCAGAACCAGTGGAGAAAGGCATCCACTACCTCAGTCCTTGGCATGATGAAGCACTCTGGGCACAAGGCCCCCTCCAGAACCAGTAGAGACTGACATCCACTACCTCTGTCCTTAACAGGATGAAGCACTCTGGGCACCATGCCCCCTCCAGAACCAGTGGAGACTGACATCCACTACCTCTGTCCTTAACAGGATGAAGCACTCTGGGCATGTAGGAGGCTGGCCTGGTTTGTAGTGGGTACCAAGGGGTACTTACACTCTGTACCAGGTCCAGTTATCCCTTATTAGTGTAGAAGAGGTGTTTCTAACAGCTTAGGCTGATAGAAGGTAGCTATAGCAGAGCAGCTTAGGCTGAACTAGGAGACATGCAAAGCTCCTACTATACCACTGGTGTCATATGCACAATATCATAAGAAAACACAATACACAGATATACTAAAAATAAAGGTACTTTATTTTTATGACAATATGCCAAAAGTATCTCAGTGAGTACCCTCGGTATGAGGATACCAAATATACACAAGATATATGTACACAATACCAAAAATATGCAGTAATAGCAAAAGGAAGTAATGCAAGCAGTGTAAAGTTACAATAGATTGCAATAGGAGCACATAGGTATAGGGGCAACACAAACCATATACTCCAAAAGTGGAATGCGAACCACAAATGGACCCCAAACCTATGTGAGCTTGTAGAGGGTCGCTGGGACTGTAAGAAAACAGTGAGGGTTAGAAAAATAGCCCACCCCAAGACCCTGTAAGGTAGGTGTAAAGTGCACCTATAACCCCCAGAGAGCACAGAAGTCGTGATAGGGGGTTTCTGCAAGGAAGACCAACACCAGCAAAGCAACAACAGTGGATTTCTGGACCTGAGTTCCTGTGAAACAAGGGGACCAAGTCCAAGAGTTGCGACAATGTCGAGAGTGGGCAGATGCCCAGGAAATGCCAGCTGAGGGTGCAAAGAAGCTGCCACTGGATGGTAGAAGCTGTGGATTCTGCAAGAACGAAGAGGGTTAGAAACTTCCCCTTTGGAGGATGGATGTCCCACGTCATGAAGATCCTTGCAGAGGTGTTCCCACGCAGAAAGGCTGCAAACAAGCCTTGCTAGCTGCAAGGGTTGTGGTTCGGGTTTTTGGATGCTGCTGTGGCCCAGGAGGGACCAAGATATCGCCACTTGGATGAGGAGACAGAGGGGGCACCCAGCAAAACAGGGAGCCCTCACAGAAGCAGGCAGCACCCACAGAAGTACCAGATCAGGCACTTAGAAGAGGAGTGAACTGGAGTCCACCTGAAGTCAGAGAAGGGAGTCCCACGATGCCGGAGGACAACTCAGAAGGTTGTGCACTGCAGGTTAGAGTGACGGGGACCCAGGCTTGGCTGTGCACGAAGGAAATCCTGGAAGAGTGCACAGGAGCCGGAGCAGCTGCAAATCACGCGGTACCCAGCAATGCAGTCTAGCATGGGGAGGCAAGGACTTACCTCCACCAAACTTGGACTTAAGAGTCACTGGACTGTGGGAGTCACTTGGACAGAGTTGCTGAGTTCCAGGGACCACGCTCGTTGTGCTGAGAGGGGACCCAGAGGACCGGTGATGCAGTCTTTTGTTGCCTGCAATTGCAGGGGGAAGATTCCGTCGACCCACGGGAGATTTCTTCAGAGCTCCTGGTGCAAGAAGGAGGCAGGCTACCCCCAGAGCATGCACCACCAGGAAACAGTCGAGAAAGCGGCATGATAAGCGATACAAGGTTGCAGTAGTCGTCTTTGCTACTTTGTTGCGATTTTGCAGGCGTCCTGAGCAGTCAGCGGTCGATCCTTTGGCAGAAGGTGAAGAGAGAGATGCAGAGGAACTCTGGTGAGCTCTTGCATTCGGTATCTGAAGAATTCCCCAAAGCAGAGACCCTAAATAGCCAGAAAAGGAGGTTTGGCTACCTAGGAAGGAGGATAGGCTAGTAACACAGGTAAGAGCCTATCAGAAGGAGTCTCTGACGTCACCTGCTGGCCCTGGCCACTCAGAGCAGTCCAGTGTGCCAGCACACCTCTGAATCCAAGATGGCAGAGGTCTGGGGCACGCTGGAGGAGCTCTGGGCACCTCCCCTGGGAGGTGCAGGTCAGGGGAGTGGTCACTCCCCTTTCCTTTGTCCAGTTTCGCGCCAGAGCAGGGCTGGGGGATCCCTGAACCGGTGTAGACTGGCTTATGCAGAGATGGGCACCATCTGTGCCCATCAAAGCATTTCCAGAGGCTGGGGGAGGCTACTCCTCCCCAGCCCTGACACCTTTTTCCAAAGGGAGAGGGTGTAACACCCTCTCTCTGAGGAAGTCCTTTGTTCTGCCTTCCTGGGCCAGGCCTGGCTGGACCCCAGGAGGGCAGAAACCTGTCTGAGGGGTTGGCAGCAGCAGCAGCTGCAGTGAAACCCCGGGAAAGGCAGTTTGGCAGTACCCGGGTCTGTGCTAGAGACTCGGGGGATCATGGAATTGTCTCCCCAATGCGAGAATGGCATTGGGGTGACAATTCCATGATCTTAGACATGTTACATGGCCATGTTCGGAGTTACCATTGTGACGCTATACATAAGTAGTGACCTATGTATAGTGCACGCGTGAAATGGTGTCCACGCACTCACAAAGTCCGGGGAATTTGCCCTGAACAATGTGGGGGCACCTTGGCTAGTGCCAGGGTGCCCACACACTAAGTAACTTTGCACCCAACCTTCACCAGGTGAAGGTTAGACATATAGGTGACTTATAAGTTACTTATGTGCAGTGTAAACTGGCTGTGAAATAATGTGGGCATTATTTCACTCAGGCTGCAGTGGCAGGCCTGTGTAAGAATTGTCAGAGCTCCCTATGGGTGGCAAAAGAAATGCTGCAGCCCATAGGGATCTCCTGGAACCCCTATACCCTGGGTACCTCAGTACCATGTACTAGGGAATTATAAGGGTGTTCCAGTATGCCAATGTGAATTGGTGAAATTGGTCACTAGCCTGTTAGTGACAATTTAGAAAGCAGAGAGAGCATAACCACTGAGGTTCTGGTTAGCAGAGCCTCAGTGAGACAGTTAGTCATCACACAGGGAACACATACAGGGCACACTTATGAGCACTGGGGCTCTGGCTGGCAGGGTCCCAGTGACACATACACTAAAACAACATATATACAGTGAAATATGGGGGTAACATGCCAGGCAAGATGGTACTTTCCTAGAGGGCTCAAGGCCCCCTCCAGAACCAGTGGAGACTGTCATCCACTACCTCTGTCCTTAACAGGATGAAGCACTCTGGGCACCATGCCTCCTCCAGAACCAGTGGAGACTGACATCCACTACCTCTGTCCTTAACAGGATGAAGCACTCTGGGCACCATGCCCCCTCCAGAACCAGTGGAGACTGTCATCCACTTATGAGACTGTGGCTTTGCACTCCCCAGGATTGAACAGTGGGCAACCCACCCACTGTAGAGACTTGAGAGACTGTGGCTTTGCACTCCCCAGGATTGAACAGTGGGCAACCCACCCACTATAGAGACTTGAGAGACTGTGGCTTTGCACTCCCCAGGATTGAACAGTGGGCAAGCCACCCACTGTAGAGACTTGAGAGACTGTGGCTTTGCACTCCCCAGGTTGGAACAGTGGGCAACACACCCACTGTAGAGACTTGTGAGACTGTGGCTTTGCACTCCCCAGGATATGGCAGTGGGCAACCCACCCACTGTAGAGACTTGAGAGACTGTGGCTCTGCACTCGCCAGGATGGAACAGTGGGCAACCCACCCCCTGTAGAGACTTGTGAGACTGTGGCTTTGCACTCCCCGGGATATGGCAGTGGGCAACCCACCCACTGTAGAGACTTGAGAGACTGTGGCTTTGCACTCCCCAGGATGGAACAGTGGGCATGTGGCCCCCTCATGGCGTTGTGGCGTCATGCACTCAACCGGCTGAGGTGCCCCCCCTATCACTCCCCCTGAGGTGCCTGTTTTCTTGCTCTCTGATGCCCCTGCAGTGTTCTCTCTGTCATGGTCGAGGATCTTGTGTGAGCCTCGCCCATACCGTGTGGTCCCAGTGTTCCACGGACTATCTTAGTGCACTACCTGGACTACTATGCTTGGTATATATTTTGTACATGGTGTATATATATATATTTCTGCCTACTTGTTTTTAATATATTACAATGGTTACACTAATTTTCTATTGTCTTTGCATTCTTCCGGGGGGTTTGGGGGTGTTACTGTGATGTATAGATTTGCATTTGTGTGTGTTGTAGTGGGTGAGGGTGGGGGTGTTGCGTGTGTGTGTCCCTGTTTTTTCCCTCCCTCCTCCCTGTGTCGTAGGTGCAGTACTCACTGTGGTCTTCGCCGCCGGCGTTCGTGCTCCTGGTAGAGGAGCAGGAAGACTATCGCAGGGATAATTTGGAGTTCCGGGTCCATGGTGTCCTTGTTCCTCATGGGGTGTGTAGAGGTGAGCGTTTTCCCTTCGAAATTCCTGTTTCCGCTGTGTTTTTATCTACGGTGAATCCACCCCGGAAAAGGTGGCGGATTGGTAGGTTGTGATCTGTGGGCGGTACATTGTCTCCCGCCTGTCTGTTGGCGGTGACCGCTGCACTGTTTGTTTGTACCGCCGTGGCGGTCGGAGTGTTAAAGTGGCTGTCTTTGTTGGCGGTTTCTGCCACGGTCGTAATTGCAATTTGTTTACCGCCGGCCTGTTGGCGGTTTTACCGCCGCTTTAACACCGTCCGCCAGGGTTGTAATGACCACCTATATCTTCATTGTGTTTTTTCAGCTCATTAAAATTCTACATCCTTGTTTCTTAAAATTGTTATTTAAATAAAACGTAGAAGGATACGTAACTTTCTAGAAGCCGACGCCTGACTATAGGGCTCATTTACAATACCCTTGCGCCGCTGCTGCGTCACTTTTTCCCATATAAAATGTGACGCGCCGGCTGCGCAAGTGGGTTGTACATAAGCCCCTATGTATTTAAACCGATGGCATTAGTGTTTTGAGCGGTGTTTTTTCTAGGTATGTTCTTTTGTTATATATAGTCAGGTTTGACGACTTTTAGTGACTGACAACGATTCCAATGTCAAAAGGCAAAATTAGCTTTGAGAACTGTTGATGTGAAGCACTGTACTCGCTTGGTGGTGGGGAAAGTGGGCTCTACAAAGCAGTTAATCATCAAATGACAAAGTGTTCTGTAACTATGGAGCTGGAAGTAGGTTACACAAAGAAAAGTAAACACAAAAGGTGAAAGTTGTTCAAAGCAGTTAAATGTCAGATAGGGATTCATCTTCGTGGTGAAGAAAGCGAGACATAAAAAGCAGCATAAACAAAGCGAGAAACTTGTCAATTATCCTTGGTGATGAAAGACGGAAGTGCAAAGCAGTGTAAACAAAATAAAATAGTTGGCACCTTTCTGTGACGCTGGAAAGAGGCAACACAAAGGGACTTATAAAGAGTGTAGCAGAAGGGTGCTCGTGCTCATCACATCCAATAAAATCTAACACCCCAGTGTTTAGAATTTATTGGGTGCGATATGTTACCCCAGTTCAAACGTTTTGCAAAATAATGTTGAAAACATTTAGACTTCGTGCTTATTACACCCTAATCCGCTTGTCCCAGTAATAAAGTCTGCACAACCTGTACAATCTAATCCGCATGTCGCAGTAATAAAGTCTGCACAGCTTGTAATTTAAATCCCTGTGCAAACATGCGCACGGATCAGGAGTTTCCGGAACATCATAATCAGGAACAAAGCAGCCTAAACAAAACGAGAAAGTCGTCATCCGTCCGTTGTGCTGAAAGAAGATGACACAAAGAAATGCAAACAACATGAGGAAGTGCTGCCTAGGCATGGTGCTAAAAGAAGATGGCACAAAGTGATGAAAACAAAGAGGGAAGGTGGGTGTGTGGCCCGGCTCAATGGCCGCTTAGTCGCGTTTACTGGAGCTCCCGCCGGCAGCTACATCATCCTGTTTACATCCTTGACATTAGGCTTTGCAAAACTGTCCCTCCTTATAGTAATGGCCCCACTGGCCAATGATGCCCCCTGACGCTGTGATTTTGCTCATCTAAATCCAGGGGGTGCGGAGTTTCACGGCGGGAATCTCAATCTTTGTGGATAAAACCCGGAGGCCACAGTAGTGCTGTGGCTCATCGAGAGGAGAGTGTTGGGGCTCTTTTGCCTGCCTGCCAGCCTGGCGGGGGCCCAGATTGCTGGTACGGGGTCTGCGAAGAAGCGGAGGGTCATAGCGGGGGCCTCGTGCTCTGACTAGGGCGATCTGTGGATGATACGGATGTCAGAGGTAGGAGGGCGGAAGAGTCCTCCTCTGACGTGGGGCTGCTGGAGTGGTCCCCCGAATGTTTCTGGCGCAACCCGTATGTGCACGGTGGGGCCCACAAGACCCTTGCTGCCCTGGTCGACCCTGCATTGCCCCACCCACCTGCAGGGCAGCTGAGGTCCTTTTGAGCAGTATAGCAGTTTGATCCTGTGCCAGGAGTGGCGGCGTGGCCGTCGCCTGTGGTCCAAAATCTCTCTCAGGATTACGGTAAACGCCATAGTCGGATATTGATATAAAAGCATGAATGTGTTGACATCCATCACGTGTGATGAAACTTTTTCAACTCATAGTATGCATGGTCCATTATGACTAAGGATCCTCCTTTATCAGCTGGCTGAGAGGCCAGCTTGTTGTTGAGAGCCATTGCTATCAAAACCCCTGGTACTTTGCAGGTTGTGTTACTGATTTGTGATGATTAAAAATGATTGTGTCTGAGTTTTTTTTTGACAAGTGCTTCAAACATTTCTAACATTTTATGTGATGTTGGTGCCAGAAAAGTGCTTTTGGGTTGAAATTCTTGGTACACAGGTTCTTCTGGAATGTTTGTGTTTGATGGGAAGTTGTCAAAAAAGTGATGCAATTGAATCTTGCGCATTAATCTAATAAAGCAATCTCACTCTGCAGGTGGTTAGTCTGGTATGTGGGTATAAAAGATGTCCCTTTATTCAGTACTGCCCTCTGTAAAGGGGTAAGAATTGTAGATGAAATGTTAATGACTAAGGCCCTCATTATGACACTGGTGGTAAAAACCGCCTACCGCTGCGGCGACAGCCGCCAAAAGACTGTTGCCGCAGCTACCAGCCATCCGCCGTATTATGACCACAGCCGGAACAGCCAGATTTCCGCCACAAGAATGGCGGAAATCCGTCTGTGGCCGTGCCGGTGGATGGTGGTAAGGTGGCGCTGCTGCCAGCAACAGCGCCACGCCAGTAGACCGCAGCCAGCCATATTATGAGAAATAATATGGCCTGGCGGTGTTCTGCTTGTGGGCGCTGCTGCTGGCAGCAGCGTCCAGTCCCGTCTCCTTCTGGAGGACCCCCTGGATCCAGGTAAGCTGGGTCTCTGACAGGGGAGTGGGGTGGGGGGTGTTGTGTGTATGTGGGCGGTGTGTGCATGTTTGTGTGTGCGTGAATGCGGGTGTGTGTTGCATGTTGAATGTGTGTGTGCATGTATGGAGGTGTGAGTGCGTGTATGTTGTGTGATGTGAATGCTTGTCTGGGTTTATGTTTGAAAGTGTGTGTGGATGTGTGTGCGAATGGATGTATTTATGCGTAGATGCATGTGGGAATGGGTGTGTGTGTCTGTGAAGGGGGCGTGAATGTCGGGTGTGGGGGAACTGTGGAGAGGTGGGAGGTGAAAGGGGGATTAAGTTAAATCTGTGGGTAAAATGGGTTGCTTCTTAGTTGCCATTGTTGCAGTGACTGCCGGTGATCGTGTGGATGAATTATCATCGTCTGTGGTAATACTCTCCTCTGAAGATGTGTTCAGTTTCCTGTAACCCGTTTATAAGCATAAACTTCCGCCCCAGGTGGAAACTTCACCTAATTTATAGTCGATGGTGTGCCTCTTACATTTGCGTACTTTCCGCTCATGTAACACTTTAGCATATTGATCCAATTCATTGTTGTTGTCCTCTAATAAAGTGCGCCAAAAATTTGGTTCCACTCGCGCTCTTAGGGCCATATTTATACTTTTTGACGCAAAACTGCGCCGCCGCAGTTTTGCGTCAAAAATTTTACCGCCAGCTAACGCCATTTCGTAGCGCCGTGCGGGCGTCAAATTTATACTTTGACGCACAGCGGCGCAATCAACAGGTGGGAGTCATTTTTTTTTACGCACATCGCGGCGTCAAGTCGTAAAGGAAAACGACGTTAGCGTGGCATAAATGACTGTGGGTCGATTTACGACACCGCAAACCGGATATGCGCCGTTTTTGTTGACGCAATAGCGTCAAAAATACCAGCGAACACTGCCATTTCAGCAGAGGAGAGCCAAAATGGATCCCAGATGCCACTACAGACCCCGGGAAGATGACAACAGACCAGGAACCAGCCAGGACGATCCATACAAGAACCAGGACATATATAGAAAAAAAAGAAAGTGTCGCTTCAGTGCAGAGGAGCAGGAAATCCTGGTTAAAGAGGTGACGGAACACCGGCACCAATTGTTTATCACCTCTAAGTTGCCAATCAGTAGGAGAGAGGCCATATGGCAACAAATTGTTGACAAGATCAACAGTGTGGCAGAAGTACGCAGGACAGTCACCGAGTGTAAGAAACGCTGGCATGACTGCAAACGTAGGACACAGGAAAAAATGGCCAGGAACAGGAAGGCAGCACTGCAGACTGGAGGTGGGAGTCCAGCACACCAGGAGGCCCTGGACCACATGGAGGAGATGGTCGCAGCCGTCATCCCGGAGGAGATCGTCACAGGGATTCAAGGACAGGACAGCGCAGACTACCATGAGACAACACACATGCAGGGTAAGTCGCATGGGGATTTAAAATGCAATAATGTCAACTGTGAGCAGGGGTGGGAAATACCTACTACACATTGCCTGTAAGTCATCATATACATGGAGTGGCATGGGTAAAGGGGTACTGCAGGGGGGCATGGCCTGCACAAACAGAAGCTGGGGCACAACATTACACTACACCAACAACAGTCCCATGGGGGCATCCTGTCATGCCAACAATAGAGCAAAGGGAAAGCCTCGACAGGAGGGAAGGCCACTACGTCAAACTTACATCCTGGCACTCGTCAGCCAACATATCTCCTACATTAACTAGGGCCCTATCAGCAATCCTCTAGCCAAAACAACAACTGCAATGTAACTGCAACAACAGTTGACACTACCACCTCTGATCTCTGTGCACCTATAGTAGCCAATGGCAGTAACCTCCCCATGGAAAATACATACCTAAATTAGGGGGTGAGGATGACATCTACAACAATCTCCTGAAACAAGACAAAGCCCCCAGTACACTCAAATGTCAATGCCCATAGTTGCCGCAAACATCAGCCAATGTAAACAGCAATAGGAGCGACACAGCACTAAGGACACACCCATGCTGCATATGTCAGGGTCCATCCTGTGCCTGGCAAACAAGGCAACATCACAAAAGTCATACTGCTCAGACAACAGCATTGAGGAGGGGACACATGGAACTGGTCACTGAAATACACCTGCACAGTCAGATGGGGAAATAGGACACTGATACGATTATCAGGGCAATCCAATGTAACACACATTACGCAACATCAGCAGGACACATTAACGATATCAACATCCATATCACATCATAACATTGCCATGCATAGGATATGCTACATGTCAATTACATTTAAGTCAATGTGACCAGTCAGGGATTGGGGTAGGTCCTGAGAGGCAATTGTGCTGCCAGGACCATCAGAACACCCACAGCCAGTGAAAGGTCTCACCATGAGAATGGATATACACGGAGGGTCGAGTAGGACAAAAAGGTGGCTATTCTCTATTTGGTATAAAGCAACACCTAGAGGCAAGTAGGCAGACAAGTCTGATAACTCAATATCATACATGTGACACACAGGTGGGCCATAGGCCTATAACAATGCCCATATGAAGGACAGCAGATACCAATACCAAACAAGATCACAAAGTGAATTCATCAAAAGGCAGGCATGTTACGTCAAAATTGTCACAACACAGACACACTAATTGTACCCTGTTTCATTGCAGAGGAAGACGGATCTCCTGCCGATATGCCTGTCCCAGATTTCCCTGACGACATGGATGACGAGCCCATAAACATTCCCCAGGAGACCATCCAAAAGGTCCTAGAAACCCTCCAGACCCCACCTTCAGTCACAAGGAGGAGCACAGAACAAGCAGCCATCACAGAAGACCCACCCACCACCCCAATTGCAAGACCTGCCAGCTCCTATACAGCTGAGGACTCTGACGACACTGGCACCAGCTTGAAAGAACTGTAGTTGGAGTACAGCGGGAGCTGGCCAAGGAGGTGCGGGTGGGGATGCAAACTATGGCAGCCAGCCTTGAGGGGGTGCGCTCGTGCATGATCTCATCTGCAGATCAGGCAGCAGCTATGCAAGCCCTAACATCCATACTGCAAGGACTACAAGAAACTGTCAAAGAATTCACCACTGCAGTAAGGGAGTTGCCACAACACCTCGCAACCCAAACTTTCCACTGCATGCACGAATGCAATCATGACTCCCTCAGGGCCGACCTGGCTGCCTACCATCGTGATGTGGCTTCTATTCTCAAAAACCAGCAGGCCCTCCTTGCTGCAGTACTGCCCTTAAGAACTTCACACGGAGCAGCCACCGGGATGTCTGACTCCACGTCTTCTAACACTGAGGTGTGTGTTGCCCCTTCACAACCAACAACAACAAGGACGAAGCAGGCAACACACACATCAGAGGATGAAGACATGGAACAGAACACATTCACAAGGAAGAGTACCCGGAAGCACTAGTCCCTGCACCATGGCCTACTTCGACCAAGGTCCTACGTATTGTCAAATGCCAGTCTCACTACAACTATACTCAATGACTGTTCTGCTAATCACTGTATAACTTGTCAGCATTGCCAGTGAATGTCTCTCTCCTACTAATTGGCAAATCCTGTCTCTCTGCACTGTCGGTAACATCACCCCAGCATGTCAGGAGCATTATCCACACCCCTTCTGTAGGATCACCATGTAAGATTTCACTAGAACGGACTCAGCAAACATGGACAATGTACATATTGCACTACAGCACCTATCAATAAATAGCACTTGCACACCTAATATGTCTCTGTGTAATTTGACACATAAACTGTGCAGTAGATAACACAAAAGTGCCTGTGTGACAACCATGTAGCTTGTCAATACAACTGTCCGGACATCATGTAGTCAGAGACATCTGTGCAGTGGCCAGGATTGCATCATAGCCTGCCCATCCTGAGGAGAATAACTGATGAAGGGAGAAACCACACACAATCATGCTGTGTTGGACAAAATAATGCTTCCTCAAGATAAATCAAAGTCAACTAATGGTGGCTGAGAAATGTTGTCACCATGCAATACTAATACTTTGAATTATGCAGTCTAATCTAAGCAAACACAACCAAACACAGCATCAATCAACCTTTCTGAGTAAACTTCCAAATAGGTAATCATGCTGATTTTTTGCACACATGATCTATGTCAGTAATGTAGACAAGAAGACAAGAGTGTTAACAACACCTCATCTTCAAAGATGTCCCTGAACATCACACTGCAGTCCGACCTAAAAAATTCCCCACAATACCAAGTCTGGAAGCACACTTTGTGATGTAGAAAACATACTTATCGACACAAATCCTTTGTGATCCCTGTAAACTCCAAATGGTGGTTCTATCAAATGGTGGATACTTACCAAGTTAGCACAGAGGTAGCTGCCATTTTAAACCTCTTTTTTCTTTGGTTTGTAGCATAGGACACAAATGTCATAGAACAACAATCACCTACACTGATGGCAAGGCCATGATCAAGTACCAGTTAACACATAATGCAAAGGGTTAACAATATATTCATTCATAAGTAATCACACCAGAGGCAACTAAGGGAAAAGTCATACCTACACTAATCTAACCTGACTACTCATTACCCACAACTGTCCCTAACTAACCTAAGCTAAACTTACTCTACACATATAACGAATCGATCTAAACATCAACCCCCACCCACCATTATGAGACAGGACACATGCAGGACAACACATACTAACCTACACACATACTATACTATCCTAAACAATCATATATTTTTTTGTATATTTTTTTTATAATTTGTTTTTTTTTTTTATTTATTTTTTTCTAAACACACAGGAACCCCAACATTGACAACACACACAATCAAACCAACACACTTAATAATGAAAAGTAGAAAGAATAAGGACCCCCCACCCTCATCCCTAACACTAACTAAGCTAACAACCTATACTAACCTAACACTAATCCCCCAGCCCACTAATCATGATAAAAAGGAAAGAGGAGGGAGGGGAGGGATTAATGTAAATTGACCATATCAGTCCTAGAGGTTGGCCCTCCGGAGTGTCTACCTGATGAACCTGACCCGCTTCTTGATGTAGGCCACATCCTGGCTCAGCTTGTCCACCTTCCTTATAAATTTGTCCATTTTGCGTTCCAAAGCCTGGAATGCCGCAGGGTCAATTGGAGGTGCTGCTGCTGTCTGGGTCCCGGCAGAGGTGCTCTATGTGGGTGTTGAGCTTAGCCCACTGGACTGTCCTGCAGCTCTCATCATGCTGGGTCCTGGTTGTGCTGCAGAGGCAGGGACAACTGTCCCCGCCATGGCTGGGGCCCCTTGGGGAGAACCAGTGGTTGTGGTGGTGGTGGCTGTAGTGGGCAACGTTGGGCCACCCTGTGGTGAAGCCCACCATGCTCCAGAGGCCCGATCCGCCTGGTATTTTCGGGCCATCTGTCGGAACCCCGACTGCACCTGCAGGATGTGACGGTACCTCATGGCCCGCCTCTCAAATTCATGCCTCTGTGCGGCACTCATGTTTGCAGCTGTGAAGAGAAAGGGCAACTATTTATCATAGGAACTGCATTGTGTGGAATAGCACAAGTGGTCAATCGGAAAAATTACATTTACTGTAGTTGTAACAGCTCATATCACCATATAGATCATTGAAAGTCTCAGAGGAAGTACATGGGAAGCCTGCATACAAAGGTCATCTCACACCTAGCATATACAATAATCTACATGATGGGTAACATCAGCCAAAACTTGTAATCATGAAAATTACAAATGCAGCCAACAATCATGCTGCACCTCCTCCGCCTATTGCCTGGACTACATATGTCAGTGTATGTGATAACAATCACAAACCTCAAGATCTGCAATTTGTAATGGGATTCGCTAGTATAGAACTCATGTGCCATAACCGAATGTGTACACTAGGTTCAAAACAAAGTTTCAAATGGTCACAAGTATGTGTAACATACTGGTTGCTTCAGTCCTAGGTACCTTATATCCAAACACATGCCTGTCTTTGAGGGGGGTTGGGAAGAACAACCAACAATCCCAAAATAGATGCACACCCAGGAGTGTGTAGAAAGGTCAACATGTTTTTGCCTCAACACACACACCACCAGTGAAGGGCTATCAACAAATTGGAGTCAGCTAAACCTTGTCCTATCCAAGGTCCACACATGTCAAAATGTACTGACCTAGGCCAACATCACATACTTCCAGTGAGGCATATTTTTCTACAGACACAGAGGAGCAAGAACACCCATGATCATGAATAGCATGCACATCTAGGCCGTTGCAATCTAGTCCCACACACTTCTAGTACAACTTGTGGAAGTACATGCTCCCGGAAGATCCAACCTACAGTGTACTCAGTACATCGGTTACTAGGGAAGCAGCAGATTTCAGACAAGCCATTTGCAGAAGCTATCTGGGAGAATGTCAGTCTGACATGCAGACTCAGTCCGAGACGAGTCCCAGTGCAACTCTTACATTAACTAGTGTATTCCACATGACTCACCCCATTTCCCATAGCGGGCCCTACAGGAATGGCCTACAGACCCAAATTCAGACAAATGGATAAGCATAGGTCAACTCAAAATGAAGTGATAACTGAAATCCCACTAATGGAACAAGACTAATGATTTGGCAGCGCATCAAACCTTGCAATGTGTTCAACACACAGTAGTCCATCACGCATCACCAGCAAACACAAAACATACCACACATGCAACACTCACTGTAGGTGTGGGGGTCCTCAAAATGAGCCACCTCTCCCACTGTGTACGGTGCAGGTCCACCTGTAAAGCATGAAAGGAAGAATATACTCAGAATCCGTGCACTGACAAACAATTGCAAATACAAACACAATGTGATAATATGACATGAGTAATGAAACACTTTCACACATGCTCATACTTAATGGAATTATTAATGCGCAACATTTACATTGGATGAGTCTCCTGCTACAGTTACACACAGTTCTACACACATGCAGTGGCCCGGACTGTCATGTGGTGGCAAAGATGCACCTCCATTAGTATGCAGCAACAATATAGGTGTGCATTCATCTCATCATGTGCATCCAAGAGAGACATCCAAAAGCTGGTTACTTGAGGACTGCCTGACCTGTCAAACAGCCTATGTGGTCATGACACATATGTGACAGATAGGTACATGGTACAGAGGGCCAGGTACTTTGGCAATACCTCATGTTGTTACAGTTTCATACATTGATGTGTCCAAACAATGGTGATTGGCACCAAACATAGATGTTTGTACCCTAGTCCATACCTTTGGACTGCCATCCCTATTCTGATTTGGGCACAAGTGACAATAAATACCTGTCTAATATGTTAGCTGAAGGCACCTGAGTCCTTTACAAATATGGTTCATGCTCAGATCTGGCATGTAACAATTAAATGTGAAGGAGCACATTTATCACGACAAGGCATGGCTCTTCTGTGAACATTTTCCCTACACACCAACCAGACACACATGTGACATATGTGTGGGCCACATTGCTAACTTCAATTGACGTGAAGGCAGCACTCATTTTCAGCATCATGTAGGGTTTACAAATGTCAGTCTAGCTATAGCGTCAACATATGTAGGTATGATGTTTCTACACTAGCTATTGTGACCTGTAGAGTCCTGATTGCGTCATGAATGTGTCGCTTGTCTGACACAAAGGCGGCACTACATTACATTCTGCTACAAGCAACCTGTATGTGTTGAAAACATGAGCTACCTGACTGCTAGCATTTGTCATCCTTCACATAGTGCATTAATTACCCTGTATGTTTCCCTACCATTACACACAGTCAGCTACTTATCTGCCAGATTGGGTAACAATTATCACATGTCACAACACAGCTTTAAATTGTGCACATTTACATGATATGTACTCACCAACATGGCCACCAATCCTGATTCCCAGGTGGTCCAGCAGATCTTGCTCCCTGGAGATCAGATCAGCCCAGCGGTGCTTCAATTGATGGTCATTCCGTTGGCTACCATATAGATGCACCAAGTGATGGCGCACCTTCCCCCACCGGACTTTTCGGGCCTCCGTGTGATACCCCTGTATCACCCTACCCCCAGCCTCCAACATAAGTGGGAGGAAATGGCAAACAAGCCATATAAACCCCCCTAATTGCTCCTCACCCATCCTGGAAAGCCGTGGCCTACCAGACATTTCAGCACTGAAAAAGGGGAAAAAGTAGTAGAAAAAAGGAAAAGGGGGAAATGGGGAAAGTTAGAGTGGGGAAATACAAAGAAAACTTAACAAAAAGAAGAGCCCAACTATCCCCTATATCACAGTACCCACAACAGACTCCCACAGACAATATATACAACACTGGACCTGACAAATGTATACAACACAGACTCAGACAGTATTCTACAACAAGATAATGATGACAAAAGAACAAGTGAGATGGCACACTGGACACAAAAGCACTAATACACAGGACAACACTTTGCACACAGCCACACAGTTTAGAATAATCAGAGACTGCAAAGTCAAAGTGAAAGTACACCCACTGTACAGATTCTGTAAACAGGATATCCTATTACATCACATCCTGCATAAAATGGGCGCCGTTTTTTTCCATTATGCGTCATATTTTCACGCATACGGCTTGTGCGTCATATTTGTTGACGCACAGGAGTGCAAATAATGCAGAGTCAAAATATTTTTCATAATTGGGATATAATAATTGAGGCATATTTTACAGTTCTAGAGGTGAAAATTAAGCAGCAGCAAATTATGATATCTATTTATGAAAAATATTTTTGACTCAGCATTATCTGCACTCCTGTGCGTCAAAAAATATGACGCACAAGCTGTATGCATGGAAATATGATGCATAATGGAAAAAAACGGCGGCCATGTTATGCAGGATATTATGATATCTATTTATGAAATACATTTTTGACTCTGCATTATCTGCACTCCTGCGCGTCAAAAATTATGACGCACAAGCTGTATGCGTGAAAATATGACGCATTATGACAAATATGTATTTCATTGGTCCAAATGAGAAAAGAATGTTGGCATGACCAAATGGTGCTAAGTGATAAACTTTGGGGTTAGCTATAGCAAATGTCCCTTATAGGATGTATAGAAGGTATTCACAGTGCAATAGTAATGATTGGCCAGGATGGATATTACTCATAATTGTGCACATATGTAGGTAATTTTTGATTGCTAATTTCAAAATGTGAAAGAGATACCAGGATGTCTTTCTTAGCAAAATTGTGTCCACATGTATCAAGCTATTCCAAATTGCATAAAGGCCAATTAGGTAGTGCAATTGTCGCCTAAAACTTTTTTGGGGGTAACCATGTCCTAATTACGAGTTAATGTATCTAAAATGTGTTTCACTATTGACATGTAGGGCACACATGCCCCTTATGCATGTGTGTGCTTCACATGTGCATAAAAAATGTATATTTGGGGTGCAGCAGAGGGGGACTTAAGCCCCCAGCACCCTGGGGTTTGCTGTTCCTGACTTGCAACTTTATCCAAGGTTTTCCCAAATTCAGTAATGCAAAACCATTGGCAGCAGGCCCATGGAAGCAAATTGGGTATGATTCCCTGTTTGCTAATCTGTAATCCCATTTGCCCATTTGACGTTTGCCCTATTGATTCTTTGGAGTATTTTGACATACCAATTAGCATTGATTTAATAGCAAATTCTCTACGTTCCTTATGTCATGATAGCAAATAGGTTGTTGATGTATGTGGCCCTTTATGCATTACCTGGTTTAGTGGCATGTTTCATTCTTCCTGCTAGGTTACAACTGGGACACTACTGTGATAGGCTGCTTGCAACCATTTTGTTGATTGGATGGTACATGTACATGTGTGTGCTCCATATTTGATCCCGTATCAACTGTTAAGGTGTATGTTGTCACTGTAACGTCCACGTCTCCTCATGAGTTAGTGGCAGCTAATCGTGTATCTAATGAGTATCGTTTGTAGCTAAATGTGAGAAAAGTCATTGAGGACATGGTAACCTACACATGGATGGTCCCACCCTGTCACTGAAGACGTGTAATGAGACTTTCAACTGGGCAACCTTGGTGTGCTGAGTGAGAGAATGTCTCAGGTGTCTGGATCCGGCATGTTTCATTGCAACATTTGTACTCAAGTTGGCCTCTGTGGATGGCAATGTATCAGGAAACATCATAGCCTCTGTGCAGAAGTAAATGGCTGGTATTCAGCACACACGACTCATCTCTATTATTTGAACAATGTAACTCAGCGTGTGAACTGTCTGGGTCCTCATATGTGTTGACTTTTCATGCACATTATCTGAGGTACCTGGTTCGGCTGGAGGCCACGTACACCATCAAACGCTATGGTCCAGGTACACTGTCACACTTTGTAGTTTAGGCATTAATGAGGCCCAGACAACGGAAGGGCCATGATTTAGCTATTCAAGGGCACTGTCACAAATATGATACAAATAACAGTCAGATGATGCTATACAATGTATTTGAGTATACATTGATGAGGCAAATGAAAAATTAGTCTCAGAGGTAAAAAGAGGTTTTGGACAGCACGTGCGGTCCATAGGTGGACCCCAGGTATCTTTAGGGTGACCCACGGACAGGTGCCAGTCAGGATGACAGGATGCTGGGTCAATCAGGAGCCAGCTCTTTCACAAATTACATGATCAGTGGTCTGACCAGGACTGGTCAGAGGGAGGAGTAGACAGTTGACATGTCACACTGTGTATGTCCTGTGTTGTCTTGAAGGTGACACATGAACCCTGATAAAGTGTTACACGGCAACATTAGTAGGAATGCTTAATTATGTAATTGCCCAAATGCCAACATCTATGCTGTAGGAGGCATCAGCAGGGACGGGGCATGCACATTTGGGTGGTGTGCATGGAGGGGATCACTGGTGTGGCCTCCATCAGTGTCTCACCAGTCCTGTCGGATGAGATTTGCTGAAAATTAGCCTACAGTACCTTTCACACGAGAATCAATCTACAGGTGATACCAGGCCTTAAAAACTCCAAGCCAGTGTATTGTATGAGCTGAGTTCCATGCAGTGAGATGGTACTATCACAATGGTAGGCATAGGAAAGGGTGTGGCACACTGGATGACTCTTGTGAGTGTGTGTGTGTAGATGAGGGAATCTCAGTGTACACATATCAGCATTCCAGGGACCTCTTCAAACAGGTGGGTTGTGACCAGCCGCATGTGTGTGTAATGTTTTTAGAAAAGGGCTGACATGTAGATGGGTAGTGATGTGCTGGATGCTTGTCATATGTGTGGCACTTGTGCTGTGTATGTTCTCCTTATGTGTAACTCTAGTGACAGATAGTCATTGCAAAGATTGTAAGTAGTTGGAATTACTGCTGCCAAGAGTCTGGTAATGCATTCCTGTTCCTGAAGCATAAGCATGTCAACTGCCTGATGTATGAGGCCTGTTTTCCCCTAGTTGAGTGATGGTGTTTTAGTTGTGTGCCATCTGCTGCGATGAACCATGTTTCCTACATGTATGTGTGTCATATGTGTGGTCCTCAGCTATTGCCCTTTAAAGGTGAACTGTACAGGATGTCAGTCATTTACATTGTGTGTGTATGTGACCATTGTATGATGGGCATTACATTTGTTGTGTGTTTTTCTGTGTCCTGATTGTTATATCATTATTGCTCCATGAGACGACATTCTTCTTCTGATATTTAAAGCTAAAGGTGGGCAGAAATGAATAGGCCAAACCATGATGTGGTGTTTGTTATCAGTGTTTATTTACAATAGTGCATTAAGTGGTGATGGTGATAATTATGAAAAGAAATTATTTACAATCTGTTGGCGCCTACGCACTCCAGCAGCCGTGTTTGGTTGTTCCCCCTCCTGTTGCAGGCCAGCATCCTCCTCTTCCTCGTCTTCAGGCATGTATGGGTCTGGTTCGAGGAGGGGAATGTTCCTTTTGACACAAATGTTGTGCAATATTGCACATGTTAGTATGATCCTACAGACCATCTCGGGGGAATATAGTAGGCTACCACCAGTGATGTCTAGGCAGCGGAACCTTGACTTGAGGATGCTAAAGGTCCGCTCGACAATGCCGCGTGTCCTCTTATGGGCGTCGTTGTATGCCCGCTCTGCAGCAGTACTCGGGTTCCCAAATGGTGTCATTAGCCATGGCTGGATGCCATACCCCTGATCAGCTGAAAGAAAAAAAACAATGGGATCATGTTGATGTAGCTTGCATTATTGAAAAAACCGTTCATGGCAGTAGTTGTCTTGTGTTGTCTGTGACTCTTTTGTGTACTGATGTGACATCCTATACTTGTAGGCTATACCATCTGCATTGTGTTTTAACCTTGGCTGAGCACGTGTTTGTCTGCTAACAGTTTGTTATCAGTATGTTTTGTGATTTTCAGTGCAGTGTGCCCTCCCTAACATTGTGACTTGTGATACAGGTGTCCTTGTGTCTTCACTTGGGGTGAGTAGATAGTTCAATGTAGAGTTTAATTTATAAGTGTTGTTAGCACGTTCATATGAAAGTACCCTGGACATCCCATACCTCTAGACTTAGGCAGTGTATTAATGTAAAGGTCATTGTGACACTTACAATTTGCAAGGTGACATTTTGGCTACCACACTCATTAATGTCTTCACATTAGGCTGTACAGTAAATTCCAATGTGTGACAGGTTCAATGATGACTTACAAAACATGGCTAGTGATGTCAGGGCCTCAGTGTGTTCCTGTCTAGATGTTGCTGTTGTGGTGTATGTGTTGTGTGTTCTAGAGGGTTGCTGTGCAGTGTGTGAATAAGTAGGTTTTAGTGCTTACCAACAAGTAGTCCATTGCCATACCGTCCATCCTGGAAGTGTTGGTTGATGGTGCAGTGACGGAAGATGAATGAGTCATGGACACTCCCAGGATATTTAGCCACGATGTTTGTGAACATTCCTTAGTGATCAACTATGGACTGCACGTTGATTGAATGTGTGTGCTTCCTGTTGCGGTAGAGGTGTTAAGTTGCAGCAGGTGGCACAAGGCGTACATGTGTGCAGTCGATTGCACCAAGGACGTGTGGGAAGCCACTGATTGCGTAGAACCCCTGTTTAGTTTCCTGCTTCTTCTGCAGTTTGTTAGGGAAGCAGATGTGGCGGGTGTCAGGCGAATGATGGCATCCAGTACTTTTGGCAGAAATGCGGAGAATGATGGTTGTGATATTCCGCCAACCAGGGCACCAGTTGTTTGAAATGAGCCACTTGCCAGCATGTGAAGTACGGCAAGCAGCTTTGTTTCTGTTGGTATGGTGCGGGGTGTCAGCAAAGTGGGGGCCAACTGCTGTTCAATGTTTCGCAGCAGCTGCTGAATGGCCTGCCAGTTCAACCGGTACCTCTGTATGATGTTGTGTTCCCTGAGGCCCTGAAGGGTTGTTCTTGGGCGGAATATCCTCTCCTGCCTTCTGCGCTGCCTTTGGGGTCCCTGCTGGTGTTGTGATAGCTGCTGTTGTTGCTGCTGGGCTTTGCGTCTGCATGCACGCTGGATAAGAATCACCTCCATGGCTCCCTGTTGCTGCTCTGCTGCTCTGCTGTTTGTTCTGATTAAATACAGGTGTGTTTGCCCCATTTTAGCGCCTGCCCTGAGACCCAGGCATTAAATTTTGACGCAAATCGGGCTGTGCGTCATTTTCTGGCTCCACCTCCCGGCCGTGCGTCATTTTTGCCCGGAAGCATAAATACGACGCACGGCCGTTTGCGTCGTTTTTTGGACGGGAACGCCTACCCTGCATATCATTAACGCAGGGCGGGTTGTCGCATCCAAGAAATGACGCACACAGCGGAATTTTGTCATCCGCGGGCTCGGGCGTCAGAGTTTAAGTATGGGGCAACGTTTGCGCTGATTGTGCGTCAAATTTTTTGACGCACAATCGGCGCAAACGGAGTATAAATATGCCCCTAAGTGCATTCTTAATCTCATGTAAATTTTCCTTTAAATCCTTAATAACCTGTGACAATTCCTCAATGATAAGGATTATGCTGTTGATAATTGCGTACCACTTTGTCATGTAAAGTGTATTGAATTTGAACAGCGTGAGTTTGATTATTTATTCTTAAACCACGAGGAATACTTTTCGCTTTATGATACAAAATCAAAGTAGAGGCGTGCAAACGTTGGTTAATCTCCTTGTGCAAGAGAAAGTCGAATTGTTTTTATTGTGATGAAACTGAGCCCACTTATGGCTCAAATTACCTGCCCTCTCGAATTAAAGAATATATGCTGAATGCCTCTTCTGCTCCATATGCTTTCCTATCAGCCTTGTTTTCAGTAGTGAGCGATTTCTTCGAAAGACATAACATGTAGCGCAATACAACCTAGTATGCAGCAAAAACATATAGCAGTGATTGTTCCTGCGCACACAACTCAATCTGGTTTAATACAGAAACAAAGAATAAACACATTTATGCTGTGATTAGTGCGCAGATCAGAAGTGAGATCTGCCTAAATTCGTGTGAAAAATTGCAAAGTGCTACTTCAGGTGGTGAGCTAGACCCAGATCGCACTACAAAATGCCCAAAGGCTCTATTGTACAACCATTAATAAACACATTTTTTAAACAGTTTTCAAAAAAGCAGCAAGGTCGCCATCACTCACGTGTTCCTTTTAGATCACCCCCTTGCCTGTATCAATTACACACAGGGGTCATGTGCAGCCATCTGATTAAAGAATGCCTTAACAAGAAAAATAATACACACAAACTGGTACACATGAATGTCATCAGAAGAGAGTACATTGTGCCAAGAAAAACTAGCAAACTATTACCAGACGGAAACACAATTCTGAGCCTAAACAAAAGGAAAAGGAAAAAGAGAAAAGGTTACTTTATTTGACCGTAAGAAACTGGATTATTGGTTGAGGGAGGTAGCAGCCCCATTCAGGCAACACCCATAGACCTTTCCAGGGTGAACCACAAAAGTCCCTTAATTATTCTGTGCTTAACCCTCTAGAAGCTTGGCACAATTCAGTCAGTCTTAACCTTGAGTCAATGCGTGAAGTATTTGTGCAGCACACAAACAGTAATAAAGTGAAAACACAACACAAGAAAAATCCTAAACCAATTTAGAAAAATCGTGTACATTGTAATAAATAAAATGATATGAGAGCAACACATACCTAATCAGCAGAACTGTACATAGTGAATTTTAAAGTTCTAAGACAAAAATGGTGCTAAGAAGTAGAACGCACCAACCTTCGGTATCTGCTCCAAACTGCTTGGGGTGACAAAAGACAGGCCAGGTCCCATCTTATGTTCCTTTGTATGTGCTGTAGGCATATGCCTTTGAAGTGTAAATATAGCTCCTCTCCAGCCATCCTGTAAGGATGTCCCATCCTGCCCACACCCATGCCCCCTTTGTGTCATTGTCTGGAAGTAGTAGACAAACCTCAACAGCAGTGCCAATCACAGTCACGTGACTCAGATCACTGGCGAAAAGGAACCATTGGTTGGGACAAGAAAATGGAAAATGCCAACTTTCTAAAAGTGGCACTTTCAGATGTCTAACTTAAAATCCAACTTCACCATTAGAGAGAACTTTAAATTACAATTAATGTGAGTGTACGTTTCTATCTGCTCCCAATCTAACATTGGCACTTACTATATGTAATAAGGTAACCCAGTGTTAGTCAATGGGAGATATAGGCCTCACAGCAGTGAAAAACGACCCTAGTTTTTCACTGCTAAGACAGAAACACACATGTTCTAAGTTTTAATTACCATGAACCTCACCCTATGAGCCTTTAGGGTCTATCTTAGGAGTGACTCAGAAGTATTAAAGAATAAGGTTTATGCCTGGCAAAAGCTTACCAGTTCAAAATGGCAGTTTAAAACTCCACTACGAGCTATCGTGGCAAGCCAGACACATGTATCAAAGGGCTACTTTAGCGGGTGACACAACCAGTGCTGCAGCCCACTAGTAACATCTAATTTACAGGACCCGGGTACACGTACCACTATTAACTAGGGACTGATATGTAAATAAATATACCAATCAGTTATATGCCATATTGATCGAAATGGGGTCTCTGATTGGCAGACAGTTTGCACTCTGTCCAAGCAGGGACCCTCACTCTAGTAAGGATAAGGGAGATACAAACCTGGAATAACCCCTTGCTCACCCCCTTGGTAGCTTGGCACAAGACGTCAGGCTTATCCCAGAGGCAATGTGTAAAGTGTTTGTACCAACACTCACAATAATCCAGTGAAAACACTACAAAATGGACACCACACCAGTTAAGAAAAATAGCCAATATCTGTCTCAATCAAACAAGACCAATTAATATAAAAATCCACAATCCACAATTAAAAATATGACATCTGCAATAAAAAAACACAAAAATAGTGCGTAGAGGCGCATATGCTCCAATCTGATTCTAATGCGGCGGCGTGATGGAGTCGTTTCCCACAATGCAACGCCATTGGCGGGGTTTTCAGAGTCACACGACTCCCAGGTACTGTACCTTGCAAAAGAAGTGGAAAACTGTCCGGTGCCCAGAGTCAGGGAGCTGGGCCTCGCTGGATCCGATGTGGCGTTGGTTCCATTATTGCAGGGCAAATGAGAAGAGGCATTACGAAGAGGTGTCGGGTCCTTGCTGTGGAGCGGTGGAGTTGAGGCGCCGTCCATTGCGAGGAGTTGGTCCCTGGGCACCTCAAGCTAAGTTGAAGTCCAGTGAAGTCAAGAAGCTGTGGGGCGACCTCAAAGGGTCACGATCATGTCACAGGGTCACAAGCACTGCAACAGAGTCAGGTGTCACAAACGTGGGGTGTATGGCACTCCAACTCACAAATGCAGATGTCAGTGGATGCAATGACGTTAGGCCTATGTGACAGTGGGGTTGTCGTGCCTTGGGGAGGTCCACAGATCTAGGTGCAGGCGGCGCACTGGGTTTCATGCAGTGGCATCCTTAGCGAAGTCACACTGAGTCGTCCAGCGTCGTTTCACAGGATTTCACCAGAAATTTGCTTACAGGGGCCCATGAACTTGAATGGCACCCTCTGGCAAGCTAGAGTCAACAGCATGCAGACTCAGAGACTAGTTAGTAAAGCCTTTGCTGTCCCCGAGGCTTCAGAAACAGGAGGCAAGCTCAGTCAAGCCCCTGAAGATAACTTCCAAGCAGGAATGCACAACAAAGTCCCGCCTTTGTCCCCTTTCACAGACAGGAGAAGCAACTGCAGGATAACCCAACAAAGCACAGTCACAGGCAGGGGCAGCACTTCTCCACAGCTCTTCAGCTCTCCTCCAAGCAGAGGTTCCTCTTGAATCTTTGAAGTAATCTAAAGTTTGGTGTTTTTGGTCCAGTACTTATACCCCTTTCTGCCTTTGAAGTTGCCCAACTTCAACGAAAAGTCTCTGTTGTTTACAGGATCCTTCCTTGCCCAGGCCTGGCTCCAGACACACCCAGGGGGTTGGAGACCACTTTGTGTGAGTGCAGGCACAGCCATTTTAGGTGTAATTGACCACTCCTCCCTCCAGCCTGGCACAGATGGCCCATCAGGATATGCAGGTTACACCCAAGCACCCTTTCTGTCACTGTCTAGTGGAGATGCACAAATAGCCCAAATGTCAATCTGACCCAGACAAGAAATCCACAAACAGGCAGAGTCACAGAACGGTTTAAGCGAAAACATTCCCTCTTTCTAAAAGTGCCATTTTCAAACCAACAATCTAAAAACCATCTTCACTAAAAGATGTATTTTTAAATTGTGAGTTCAGAGACCCTAAACTCTAGATTTCTATCTGCTCTCAATGAGAAACTGAACTTTAAGAATATCTAAAGGCAGTCCCCATGTTCAGCTATGACAGAGACTGGCCTTGCAACAGAGGAAACCAAATTTGGCAGTATTTCACTGTCAGGACATGTAAAAAACATCAATATATGTCCTACCTTTAACATACACTGCACCCTGCTCCTGGGGCTACCTAGGGCCTACCTTAGGGGTGCCTTACATGTATAAAAAGGGGAGATTTGGGCCTGGCAAGTGGGTACACTTGTCAAGTTGAATTGGCAGTTTAAAAACTGCACACACAGACACTGCAGTGGCAGGTCTGAGCAATGCTTACACGGCTACTCATGTGGGTGGCACAATCAGTGCTGCAGGCCCACTAGTAGCATTTGATTTACAGCCCCTAGGAACCTCTAGTGCCCTTTATTAGGAATGTGCTATTAAATCAAATATGCCAATAATGGAAAAGCCAATTCACATACAATTTCACATGGGGAGCACTTTTACTTTTGCACTGGTCACCAGTGGAAAAGGTTCCCAGAGTAACAAAAAGAGCAAACAAACAGAGCCCAGCACACAGCAACATACTGGGAAGTAGAGGCAAAGAGTTAGGGAGACCACGCCAGGTCTAACACGTGCCCCCCAGCTGAAAGTGGGGTGAACTACCCATTCTCCTGGGAGTTCTCTTCACTAAGGCAGAAGAACCTGGACAGATCATCAGCATTGGCGTGTTCTGTGCCAGGCCGGTGTTCCACAGTAAAGTCCATCCCCTGTAGGGAAATGGACCACCTCAACAGTTTGGGATTCTCACCCCTCATCTGCATTAACCCTCTGAGGGGCCTGTGGTCGGTCTGAACCCGGACGTGAGTCTCAAACAAGTAGGGTCTTAGCTTCTTCAACACCCAAACCACAGAAAAAGCTTCACATCCAGATCACTTTCTTTGGTTGCTTCTTGGAAGTTAATTCTGTTAAGGTAGCTGCAATGGTGCCATACACCTTATCAAACCTCCTATAGTAACCTGTGAGACCTAAAAAGGCCCTCACCCCAGTTTGGGTCTTGGGGGAGCTCCCAAGCCCGAAAAGTGTCCATCTTGTGCTGTAGGGGTACCACCTGGCCACTCTCTACCTGTGCCCCAAGTACACTGCAGAGCCCTGCCCTATTTGACATTTGCTAGCTTTAATAGCGAGGCCTGCCTTCTGCAGGGCCTCTAACACTTTTCAGAGGTGCTGCAAGTGTTCCTCCCAAATAAGCTGAGCACAGCAATGTCATCCAGGTAGTCTGCACTGAAATCATCCAATCCAATAAACACCTGGTTGCCTAGCCCCTGAAAGGTAGCAGGGGCATTTTTCATCCCAAAGGGCATCACCCTAAACTGGTAGTGCCCACCTGGGGTAGAAAATGGAGACCTCTCCTTGGCCCCCTCAGTCAGAGCAATCTGCCAATATCCAGACGTTAAATCAATTGAACTGAGATATTTGGCAGCCACTAACAGATCCATGAGCTCATCAGCCCGGGGGATAGGGTGCACATCGGTTTTCAAGACTGTATTGATTTCCCGGTAATCCACAGAGAACCTGAGTTCGGGAGTGGCACTAGAAGCAGCAGCTTTTGGGACCAAGACCACAGGACTTGCCCAAGGGCCACTGGAAAACTCAATAGCCCCAAGAGCTAACATTTGGGATACCTCATCCTTAATGCTGGCTCAAACTTTTTCAGTCACCCTGTAAACTTTATGTTTCACAGTTGGACTGTTTCCAGTGTCCTCATCATGTGTGCACAAGTGTGTGACCCCTGGGATCAAGAAAAAGAAAGAGGCAAACTATCCAAACACTTGGCAACAGACCCTCTTTTGTTCTAGAGTGAGTGAGGGGGAGAAGTTCACACCCTCCACTAAACCATCTTTCTATTTGGCAGACAGGAGGATAGGAAGAGGCTCACTCTTTTCCTCCGCCCCATCATCTGTTGCCAAGAGCATAGTCACTTCATCCTCTCGAAGTGTGGCTTGAGGCAGTTCACATGCAGGACCTTCAAAAGGTTCTTAGGAGTCCACAAGTTCACCAGATAGGTCACATCACTCATGTGCTCATCCACCTCAAAAGGCCCAGTCACTTATCTTGGAGAGCACGAGGCTCCACTGGTTTCATCACCCACACCTTTTGTCCAGGGTGAAACTCAACCATAGTGGCATCTGGTCATACTAACATTTCATATCTTCCTGGCTTGCTTCCAGGATCTCTTAGGCAAACTACCTGAAGCGGGAAGTCTAGTTCCTAAAAGCCAGCATGTAACTGAACGCATCCTGGGGGTGCATACTGGAGGCCTTCTCCAAGACTTCCCTAACCAGACTCAAAGGTCCCCTGACAGGGTGGCCATACAACATCTCAAAAGGGCTAAATTCAAGACTTTTTTGTGGCACCTCCCTGTAGGCAAACAGAAGGCATGGTAAGAGGATGTCCCACTTACACTTCAAGGGCTCTGACAGGCCCATAATCATGCTCTTCAAGGTGTGGTTGAATATCTTAACCAGACCATTTCCTTGGGGATAGTAAGGAGTGGTAAACGTGTAGGTTACAGCACACTCCTTCCATAGAGACTTCATATATGTAGATATGAAGTTGGTACCCCTGTAAGGTATCATCTACTTGGAAATCCCCATGCGCGTAAAAACCCCCATCAATGGATGCCCCACCTCAGGGTCAGTGATTGACCTCAAAGGAATGGCTTCTGGGTGCTGGGTGGCATTGTCCACCAAGACTAGGATGAACCTGTTGCCCATGGCTGTCTTGGGCTTCGGACGTCCCACAATATAAATACCAACCCTTTCAAAGGGGGTATTGACTACAGGAAAAGGTTGGAGGAGAGCCTTTCATTTCCCCCCACTCTAACCACTCGTCTGACAAGTCTGGCAAGACCTACAGTACATATCAGAGTGTCTGCATATTTGGGGTCAGTAAAAGCGGGTGACAAGCAATTCAAACATCTTGCTCTGTCCCAAATGTCCAGCTAAAGCCACATCAAGAGCCAAACCCAGTGGGAAGGCTCTGAAGCACTGGGGTACCACCAGCACACAGGCTGCCCCAGGCTCAGCAACCTTACACTCGCTATATAGGAGGCCATCCTCCCAATAAATCAAGTGTGAACCGGACTCCTTGCCAGATGCCTGGTGTGCAGTCTGCTGCTGCAAACCCTCCAGAGTAGGGCATGTTTTCTGTGCCTCACAGAATTGTATCCTGGTAGGACCCCCTTCCTACTGCCACTGAGTCAGCTCGGGCATCTCCCCCAGTTCAGCTACCTGTTCCCCTGTAGGCTCTTGGGCATCCCTCTGAGGTTCAGCCTCATCCTGGACCGTGGGAACTTCTGGGGCGGGTTTCCCATGGCCCTTGCCCTTCCTCCTTCTGGCAGGCACCTGGGCTACTCTTTCAGGCTCCAAGGCCTCCTAATCACCCTGATGGGCTGCCATTGACCGGGTGGACACACACACAGCCACCCAGGCAGACCCAGCATCTCCAAGTGAGACCTCTGTTCCACCTCCTTCCAAGGAGAATTCTCAAGGTCATTGCCAAGCAGAAAATCTACAGGCATGGTTGGATTCACAGCTACTCTCAAGGCACCTGAGGCACCCCCCCATTCTAAGGAAACCTGTACCACTCTGCACAGGCGCTCTGAGTTGTCTACCAAAACTACTTGGTGAAGTGCATGGGGAAATTGCTGCTCCTCAGACACCAGGTGACTTCTCACAGTAGTCACACTGGCTCCTGTATCTCTCAGAGCCTCCACCCTTTGTCCATTGATGGTCACCCACTGCCTGTACGTTTTAGTGTTAAAAGAGTCCTCTGGTCCATCTCACTGTCCCCTAGTGAGACAAGGGTCATCTCATCTGGCTCCCACCCAGCTAGGACCAACTTCTCCCCAAGAGCTACACTGGCCAAACCCTGTGACTGAGCAACAGTGGGTGCTGGTGTCCACTTGGGACATTTGGGATCCCGCCTCACATTGACCTACCTGGTCACATGCATAACACATGTGGGGACCCTCTCTGCAGGTTTCCCTGTAGAGACCAATGACTTCTTTTTAATGGGGAAGGTAGGAATCTTTAACGTGGGATCTAGTTTGGGGCTCTTTAGAGAACACCCCCTGTTTAACCTTAACCCTACCAATCCTTCTGATGGAGACGCTGCCCATCCTTGGTGTGATCTCCCCCATACCTATTTGGGACCCTGGTGCTCTACCAATGGTCCGCTTCCTAGGCAAGCTTCCTGGGGTCAGTCAGCTTGCTGTCAATCAGGTTCTGGCACAGCCCTGGAAAACAAAGACTGTACAAGTGCTCCCAAGCCATTAAGTTGTAAAGCTTCTCATAAGTTGTTACCTTACTGCCCTTCACCCAACCATCCAGTGACCTGCAGAAAGAGTCAACATATTCTAACCATGTTTGGGATCCCTTCTCTTGTAGGACCTAAACTTGTCCTTATACTGCTCTGGGGTGAGACTATGCCTTGTGAGTAGGGCGTCCTTCAATATGGTGTAGGTGAGTCCCTGAGGATTCCCTAAGGATGTCAAGGAATCCCTCCTTTTCGATCTCAAAGTGCTTCCACAGACCCAACCTCACACAATGTGCTTCAGGGATCATGTTCATGTGGAGAGAACACTCAGACCCTTTGAACCACAAGTATATGTCGCCCTCCCTCTTGTAATCCTTAACTAGGTCTTTGGGACTGTGTACCCTCCTTTCAGGCTGCATTGAGGTTCTTCTGCCACCATCCCTACTACACTGGCTCCTCTGATCTAGTTCTCTTAAACTAAGCTCATGAGCCAGCAGTAGCTTCTTTGCCTCAATGGCCAGCCTCCTCTCCTTCATCTCCATTTTGAGCTTTTCCAACTCAAACTGGTGCACCCTCTATGTCTGTCTTTCCTGCAACTCTTCAGGAGTCAGGCCCTTAGAGAACGCACTGCTACCCACCCTGGAGACGCTCCCCCAGGCAGTACAGGTACTTCTACTACGCCCTCATGGCTGTTATGCATTTCTTCACCATCTATCTCCTCCTCTGTAAGCCTCCCAACTGCCGAGACGGGCCATTCACCAGAAAAGCAGGATGTCTGCAGGGGTGATGGTATGCCCCCCAACCTCCTTGAACACCTCTCAGCACTTCCTGGTGGACACAGACACCCTGGCAGGTGTCCCAAAAGGAAAGGGGGAGTGGAAGAGAAAGAGACAAAACACTGCCACGTCTTGCCGGTCCAGCCAGGCACCCTGTATCTTCAGGGAGCAGGTCATTGTTGACAGAGTGATAGTAGAGTTAGTGCACTCAACTTCCTTGAAGCTGAATCTCTCTTTCTGATATGGGCACAGGAGCAGTAGAAGAACACTGGGATACTCAAGCACTTTTCTTGGATAATAATAACTGTTGGCACAATTACTAAAAATGCATTACCAAAAACCCAAACTGAGTACCATAACAATAAGTACTGCGCCACTAGGGCTGGCTTTACAGAGATGAACTGTTGCACACTACAATTAGAACTGTGGTTGCACTTATCATGCACAAGAAAGACAAACAAGGGCATTAATTGTATCACATATAACTTTCCTGCACGCATAGGGTTAAACTAAAAGGAACAAAAACAATCCAAGAAATACAAATGTCCACTCTGGGTTCAAACAGTTAGGGTGGCACAGTTTGGTTTGGTTTCACTCTGTGTGTGAAAAACCCTTCAAAAGCAAATTCCTCAAACCTGAAACACAGGCATGAATGACACAATTTAAATCCAAGGGTTATGCTATTAGAGAAGGAAAAGTTACGTAAATGCTCTTTTAAAATTGTACTGTCACTTTTTGTAGTACTTGAGCTCAAACAGATTTCCTTGAGCACATTTAGGCAAGTAACTACAATAATAATGTAGAATGTTCAGAATTGCATTTGTCTCTGCAAGATAAGCACTCTGCCAAAATCAAGGTCTGAAATTCACCAGCTGTTCTAGGAAAGCACGGCGCTCAAAGAACAAACTCCCTGGAGAATACTAGTCACTTAGCTGCAGTCTTTTCCGGAGTCCTGGAGGAATGCCTGGTGTCAGCTAGTACAGGAACGAAGAAAGGAATTACCTCAAAAGTCCTGAATACAAGGATGACAGCAGGGGCTGGACTGCCAAATCAGATGCTGAGATCAGGAAGAAAAACAAACCCAAGCATGGAGGCATGCTTCACTCTGCAATGTATAGCCCATCAGGAAAGCATTTGAGTTGCCACACCCAATTAGAAGCACATGTCTACACAACACCCAATTAGAAGCACATGTCCACACCTGCTCACATTAGCAAACAAGCATTGGTAAAACAAGCATTGATAAAACCAATTGGTAACACAGCACATTATGTTTACCTAGAAACATGAAGGCTTAACCAAGAACAGAGATATGATTTAACCCTAATCCCTGGGGATGCTGACAGATAATGCAGGAGGCACCTTGGGGATTCAGGCCCATATTTATACTTTTTTTGCGCCGTATTTGCGTCGTTTTTTGACGCAAAAACGGCGCAAACTTGCAAAATGCCATTGTATTTTGTAGGTTTGCGCCGTTTTGCGTCAAAAAGCGGCACAAATGCGGCGCTAAAAAAAGTATAAATACGGGCCTCAGTGCCTTTTGCAGCTCCTCCTCACTCCAAATGGGACAAGCAAGATCCTTACTGAACTGTTTCAGTTGGGCAACTGTATCGCTCTTCAGCTTCTCCAACTCAAAAACAACTCCAGCTGGTGCATCTCCAGATTGAGACATTATGGCAAGTCAAAAGTGCAACATTCCAAGACAAAACAAAGAGTTGGCAATAAGTTCAAAAGGCCACAAAATGGAAGTAGATGATGGCCAAGAAGAGAAAAAAAAACATAATCACAAAAACAAGTAGTATGTGGCCACGTAATTGTCTGCACTGAAAGTAATAGTGTACATTTAATCACTGTATGGCAAGTACAAATGCAAGTTCAATCCTCACCACTGATCACCAATGTTAGAAATGGGGTCTCTGGTTGGCAGTCAGTTTGCACTCTGTCCAAGCAGGGACCCTCACTCTAGTTAGGGTAAGGGAGATACACACCTAGCATAACCCCTGCTCACCCACTTGGTGGCTTGGCACAAGACGTCAGGCTTATCTCAGAGGCAATGTATAAAGTATTTCTACCAACACACACAGTAGTACAGTGAAAACACTACAAAATAGACACCATGCCAGTTTAGAAAAATAACCAATATTTGTCTCAATCAAACAAGACCAAATATGATAAAAATCCACAATACACAATTAGAAATATGACTTTTGCAATAAAAAACACAAAAATAGTGCCTAGAGGCACAAATGCTGCAATCTGATTCTAAAGTGGCGAAATGACGGAGTCGTTTCCCACAATGTGATACCACTGCCACCATTTGCGGAATGACATGGACCCCCAGGTACATTATTTTGTCAAAACGGGTGTAAAACAGGCCGATGCCTAGAGACGGGGAGCTAGGCGTTGATGGATCTGATGCAGTGTCGGTTCTGGTGCTGCGGGGCAAAGGAGCGCAAGCGTCACAAAGAGGTGCAGGTCCTTGCTGCGGAGCGGTTGAGGTGAGGCTGTGTCAGTTGTGAGGAGTCGGTCCCTGGGCATGTCTGGCAATGTCAAAGTCCGGCCAAGTAAAGATGCTGCGGGGCGATCATGTCACAGAGTCACAGGCACTCCAATGGAGTGGGGTGTCATGAACATCGGGTGTACGACACTCCAACTCACACGTTTGTGTGGACGTCAGAGGCTGCAGTGACATTGGACCTACATGACTGTTGGATCATGGCGCTTCGACGAGGTCCACAGATCCAGGTGCAGGCGGCGTTGCGGGTTTCATGCAGCCGCATCCTTAGCGAAGTTGCACAGAGTTGTCCAAAGTTGTTTCACATGATTTCACCAGAAATGCACTTCCATCAACTGGAATTGCACCTTCTGGCAAGCTAGAGTCCACAGCATTCAGACTCAGAAACTGACTGGTGAAATCTTTGCTGTCCCTGAGGCTTCAAAAGCAAAAGGCAAGCTCAGTCTAAGCCCGAGGAGATACCTCCCAAGCAGGAATGCACAACAATGTCCAGTCTTTGTCCCCTTTCATAGGCATAAGCAGCAACTGCAGGATAGCCCAACAAAGCACTGTCATAGGCAGGGGCAGCACTTCAGCTCTTCTCCTGGCAGAGGTTCCACTTGAATCCTTGAAGTAATCTAAAGTCTGGGGTTTTGGGTTCAATACTCATATCCCTTTCTGCTTTTGAAGTTGCCCAACTTCAAAGAAATGTCTTTGTTGATCACAGTATCCTGGCTTGCCCAGGATTGCCTCCAGACACACACCAGGGGGTTGGAGACAGCTTTGTGTGAGGGCAGACAAAGCCATTTCAGGTGTATGTGACCACTCCTCCCCCCAGCCTAGCCCAGATAGCCTATCAGGATATGAAGGTTACACCCCAGCACCCTTTGTGTCACTATCTAGTGGAGATGCATAAACAGCTCAGCTGTCAGTCCGACCCAGACAAGGAATCCACAAACAGGCAGAGTCACAGAATGGTTTAAGCAAGAAAATGCCCACTTTCTAAAAGTAGCATTTTCAAACTATCACTCTAAAAACCCCCTTCACTAAAAGATGTATTTTTATATTGTGAGTTCAGAGACCTCAAACTCAATTTTTCTATCAGCTCTCAAAGGGATACTGTACTTTAAGGATATTTAAAGGCAGCCCCCATGTTAAGCTTTCAGATTGATTGGCCTTGCAATGGTGAAAAACGCATTTGGCAGTATTTCACTGTCAGGACATGTAAAACACGTCAATACATGTCCTCCCTTTAACATACACTGCACCCTGCTCATGGGGCTACCTAGGGCCTTCCTTAGGGGTGCCTTACATGTACAGAAAGGGAAAGTTTGGGACTGGCAAGTTGGTACACTTGCCAAGTCGAATTGGCAGTTTAAAAACTGCACTCACAGACACTGTAGTGGCAGGTCTGAGTCATGTTTTCAGGCTACTCATGTGAGCACACTATCAGTGCTGCAGGCCCACTAGTAGCATTTGATTTACAGCCCCTAGGCACCTCTATTGCACTTTATTAGGAACTTACTAGTAAATCAAATATGTCAATTATGGAAAAACTAATTACAAATACAATTTCACATAGGGAGCACTTGCACTTTAGCACTGGTCATCAGTGCCCAGTGTAACAAAAACAGCAAACACAGGCCCTCATTCTGACCTTGGCGGGCGGCGGAGGCCGCCCGCCAAAGTCCCGCCGTCAGGTTACCGTTCCGCGGTCGAAAGACCGCGGCGGTAATTCTGACTTTCCCGCTGGGCTGGCGGGCGGTCGCCTTCAGACCGCCAGCCAGCCCAGCGGGAAAGAGGCTTCCACGATGAAGCCGGCTCGGAATCGAGCCGGCGGAGTGGAAGCCGTGCGACGGGTGCAGTTGCACCCGTCGCGTATTTCACTGTCTGCGCAGCAGACAGTGAAATACATGTAGGGGCCCTCTTACGGGGGCCCCTGCAATGCCCATGCCAGTGGCATGGGCACTGCAGGGGCCCCCAGGGGCCCCGCGACCCCCCCTACCGCCATCCGGATCTCGGCGGTCCGACCGCCGGGATCTGGATGGCGGTAGGGGGGGTCGGAATCCCCGCGGCGGTGCAGCAAGCTGCGCCGCCGCGGAGGATTCAATGGGGCCGCGGTACACTGGCGGGACCCCGCCAGTGGTGCCGGTCCGACCGCGGCTTTACCGCCGCGGTCGGAATCCCCATTGGAGCACCGCCGGCCTGTCGGCGGTGCTCCCGCGGTCCTCCGCCCTGGCGGTCAAAGACCGCCAGGGTCAGAATGAGGGCCACAGTGTCCAGAACAGAGCAACAACCTGGAAGTAGAGGCAAAAAGTTAGAGGAGACCACACCACGGATGCCAGGTCTAACACATATGTACCATATTTTTAGGAGAAGAGCACAAACACATTGCCACTGGTTAGCAGGGTAGAAAAGCGAGCAGAGTCCTAATCCCAACAAAATGAGTTCAGGAACAGCAGGCCACAAATGTAGGGTTGATTTGCAAAAAAGGATAAGGTCCACCAGTAACGAAATTATATGCTGTGAGAATTCTCAAGACAAATGAAGTCATTATTATGCAATAATACCAACCTTAGGGACATGTTGTTACATGCTGTGTGGAGGATAGGGAAATCACGTCTAAAGGGTAGCACTTGTGATCAGGTATATGCGGGTGAGACAAAACTGGAAGGTTAGAATATGAATAATTGAACATAAATAGGCAATAAGGAAGTGCAGGCAAACTGCTCTCTTAATTGATCATTTTAAAGGGGATAAGAGCGACTCTGATGGCTCATAGTGAAAGGTTAATGAGATAGGGGCATATTTATTATGGATTTGAATCAACCCTGTGCCAAGCAAGGACGTGCATTGGTGATGCAAAACCTACGTCAGATTTATCAAGCCAAACAAGGCCACCTTGCATGGCCCTGAATGGCTTTATAAATCTGGAGTAACACAAGGCAGTGCAAATCACTGCCTTGTGCTTCTCTGCCCCAAGGGCTTGTTCCACGGGCGCAGCATGGGTGTTCCCACGCATCCACCCATGGATTTTGGCACATTCACAGGTTTACCGACTCTGGTAAACCTGGAAATGCGTCTAAATGCCATGCCTTTCCAGGGGAGGGTTAACAAGGAGAAATTTCTTTAATTCTCCTCGTTGTTTCCTCTTTCTAAACGTGCTACATTCTGCAGCACACTGCCTCTGAGGATTGTTTTTGAGCAGGAAGGTGGCCCTTTCTGCACAAAAACAATCCTGCCTTCAATGCAGGCACTCTGCCCCAAGGTGCAAGGGTCCCTGCGTTGGGGCAAGTCAGCTCATTGTGCACCAGTGCAAAGTAGCACATTGAGCGTCAGCGCAAGGAAAGATCAGGAAACCACTGTAGCATGTTAAATACTGGCACGCAGTGCAGCAAGAAGGCTTGCTGCCATGTGTGAAATAATCCTAAATCTGCTCTAAAGTGTCTTCCAGGGAAAGAGAAGGAGATGTAGATAGAAACAGATTATTCTTAAAGTTAAATCGTATGTTCATTTCCAATAGTGCTCGAAATGGTCTACATAACAGTGTGGAACAATCCATCTTTCAAGGCTCTCTCTCATGATGCATGGAGAAATATGCTAAATATCACTTATTTCTGTTTGGGTACCGTGAATGCTCTCCAGATAAATAATAGTGCTGCAAATGAACATATGAATGTATAATACTGAGGATTTCTGACGCATTTATGCTCGTGTGTGAAGTAGACACAGCTGTAGTCTGGGTTTTTGTCTTTCAATATAAGATACAGTGTTTGAAACATGGATACAAGTTATGTTTCTTTAACACGTACAGAGTCATATAAACCTGCGCCCTGCCACATATTGTATTGAGTGACAAGGTTTTGAAGACCTCGCAAACTGGCTGGCTTAATTGTAGTTGATGTATCTGCATGCAGACTCTCTTAGGCAGTTTGCGTTACACATGAGTAGCATAATTTTGGTAATTTCACATTACTTTTGTGAAACGAAATTTCCAAAATGATGCTGTTATGCCACGTTGTTTGATTACGAACTGTTTGTGTTAAAAAAAAAAAAAAAACATACCGTGGATGTACCATTCTCTTTAAAATGTATCACAAGTGCTTGAGAAAAACCTGAAATACAGAACGGGAGTGGCGGTTGTTCACACTGCTTTTGGTTTTTTTGTGCTGATTTTTACTGCAAAATGAAGTGAACTCGAGGAAGGATTTTGCACTGAAATACACGGCAACTGCCATTTTAGCATTCTGCATAATTATATGTAATTTGACACATCGCTATTAATCATAGCAACGCCAACCATATGTAAAATAATTCATATCGTACAATTGATTTTCAAACACATTCAGCACCTGCTACTGCAATAAGGGAGGGGCATATTTCAAAAATATAAATGTAATCTAACTATTTTATTTCATTTTACAATTTTTATAAAGAAATATTGAATAACAAATAATGCACCAGTAATGTACTACACATAATGGCCCCAGGCTTCACACTCATTCAGCACACCTGATACTGAAAGGGTGGAACATATTTAGCACGCAGGACTTTCTCACACCCTCCAACACTCGGAAGTCATTGCAGCATATATATTGCACCAAGTAAATAAAAGTAACTATGGAGCCCGTCTCGCCTCAGTGAAGCTCTGCTTTTTCGTGAGTAGAGTAGGATGAATCTTAAATTTTAGAGTATTGCATTCTGGTAGTTAGGTGTTCGTAGAGGAAGTGGGGTGATGTAAGAGTGTTTTTTTTTTTATTATTTAGTTTTTATGTTTGAGTTGTGTGCGTTTTGGACAAGGTTGTAGTGTTTCACTACTCCCTGCCCTTTCTCTGTCCCCAGGTGAAGATCTCACCAAACAGCTGTAAACTTGATTGTGGAAGGCTGTTTGACCTCATTTGAGGGGTGAAGACTCATAAGTCTAAACCTACACAGAGACCTAGGTACGAAATTGGTGAATAGCATTTGTGAAGAGAACTTTACTGGGCATAGGTACACATCCGTGTGTGCAGAGAGCTCCACATGGAAATATCCCTTTGTAAATAGGTCCTTTTTTCTATCCAATCATGAGAACAGGGAGGTCGTTTCCTTTGCTTATGCACCATGCTTATATTTATTTAGATCGGTTTGTCCAATATACTACTAATAGTGAAGTGTGATAACATGGATAGAGTGATGATGTTGGAACCAGGCCTGTTGGTGCAAAGGTCTGCAGCTCAGCCTGTAGACCACAAATCCTGCCCTTGAAGAGGAATTCATTACCGAGGGACAAACATGTTGTGTCTAAAAGGACTGTACAAGTGGCAGCATATTTTCTATAGAAATGCTTGAAGGCTGCAATTATTTACTTTTTTATCGAAATGCTTCCTGTCGCAGTGTCAACAGAGCATCATTCCCGGTGCCCTGTACCTTCCCGATCTCTATGGTCTATCAGTAAATCTCTTTATATATATTTAATCATGTACAAGCCCGTCATCCTAATTATAAAAAAGGCAGCTCACTTAGCCATAATACTGAACGTCAGATGACATGTTTTCACTTTATTACCTTTCAGAAGACTGTACTTACAGCAAGTAAATAGCCTTGCTTGCAAAGTAGCACACAGGGGTTGCAGAAAACTACTTAGTAGTTGCAGTTTCTAAATAAAGTCATTAGCTCGTATTAAACAATTCAGCCCCAGTCCTAGCATGTAACCACAAAATTATTAATACCATGGCGTTTAGTTAATGATGAAAAGTCCGCGGCTAAAGTGAACAGTGAGCAGAAAGGGTTTATGGAACGACTAGAGAAAAATTTGAAATTGATGGAAGCAGTTGGAAATGGTGCATGGAGTGTATGGCCTACTGTACTTTTCCTGAACCCAAAACATACCAGAGATAATAATTACCTCTATAAATCCATCCACAGCTGCAGGCAGAAAAGCGAAACCTCAAAGCATAGAACTTAAAAGAAAGTGAAAAAATGTAATGGGACTTGTCATCTTATTCCTTTTCTCCAGAGATGCATAATAGACTTTGAAAATCGCTTCACAGTTTTGATAACTTAAGGGGATATCAAGAGCTTTTTTAACATTCAGTTATTTTTTGGGGTCAATATAAGGTACAATTCCCTGCCATGCCGGGAATAAATATTTTTGTTAAGAAACCGAAAATGTTATTTAGTGAGCATTACACCTGAAATACAAGTAACAGAGCGTAAGTGTGCTGGCTACTCTAAACATGGTGAAATTGGCTTACACCCAATTGGCACATTTAATGTCCCTACAAGTCCCTAGTAAAGTAGCACACCATATACCTAGGACCTGTAAATTAAATGCCTGACTGCAGCACTTACTGTGTCACCCACTTAAGTATCCCTTCTAAAAATATCTCAGGCTTGCCATTGGAGCCTGTGTGTGCAGTTTCCAACTGCCATTTGACCTGACAAAATAAACCTTTTGACAGGCTTAAACCTTCATCTCTAAAACATATGAGTCACCCTATGTTAGTCCACACTCCCAAAGGGTAGGGTGAATCCTATTAAAAAGTTAACCATATCGATTTAACTTTTAAATGTCCTGGTAGAGAAAAACGATTACATTTGTTTCATGCTACTGAAAGGCCTAGGTCTCCCATAGAATAACATTGAGTTACTTTATTACGTTTAACAAGTGATAACTTTCAATTGGGAGAAGATGGGAATATCTTGTTTGATGTCTGAGAAATTGTAATTAAAAATCTTCTCTAATTGTAAAGACAGATTTTAAGCTACAATTTTGAAAATGCCACTTTTAAAAAGTTACATTCTCCTACCATAACTATTTGGTGCCTGCAGCCTGTTCTTGAGTCATATTACTGGGTGTAGTTGACAGTTGGATTTTGTTTATTCCTCCCAGGCAGCCACACAATAGAGGGATTAGGTTTGCCTGGATTGGCCATCAACTGGCAGGATGAGGGTGGAGCTGGGCATAGCCCTTTTTGCAGCTGAATAGTCTGTGCACTGCCTTTACACAAAGGACTTGTCACCACAGCATTGTTTATGCAGCCAACATGAAGCCAAGGCAGGGGAGACAAGAAACTTCAGGGACTTCAAAGAAAATTCTCTAGAAAATTCTTCCTCTTCAAAGCTGGCACCAAGTATAAAATTGGACACTCAGAGACAACTCTTCAGTACACTCCTAGACCTGTGGGTACTACAGATTAAGGATGCTGTTCTACTCCGATACCAGAAGGACAGCTACTTTTCTGCTCTGCTGCATGCTGCTTTGCTTGCTAAGAAGGAAGACTGGACTTTCACCCTTAATCCCAGGCTGAGGTGACTCAAAGGGTCAGCTGACTGACCTCCATGTTGAGCAACAGGGACATAACAAGCTCCAGAGGCTCCCAGCAACTGCCCAGCTGATTTACTGCCTGAACCTGCAACTGGACTTGCTTGAGCCCTGTTAGCCTCTTCTGAAGTGAATTCCTGACTAGCAAAAGGTGCCTCTCAGGCCCTGAACCTCTGGTTTGACATCAGTTGAGGTCTCTTTTTAGTGAAATGCGAAATTCTGAAGTTTGGGACTCTTCCCTACTATGAACTTGCCTGTTTGCACCAATATCTTGCCACCTTTGCCACCCACCAAATAAAAGCTCCAGTGAACTCGACTGTCCATGCCACAGTGACTACCAATGATGCCAGGTAAAGGGACATCTGCTACAGCAGTGACGGCCCTCTGTGACCGCCAACGTGAAGCCCTTGCAACAACTGTCGGTGACTCTCGATATGATCTTTCTGCTGCATCGCAATGCTCTCCCTCTTCCTTGTGGCTCCTTCCACCACCAATCAAATTCTTCTAGCTGGATGTTGAAGGTAACTATTTCAGCTGGACTTACCAGGTCCCAGGATCTGTCCCATGCTCCATCGCAACCACCAGATAGCCATGAGTGCTGTTTTGTGCTTTTAGGCTTTCTACTTATGTGAAGTCTTTGAAATTGCATCTCTCCAGTTCAACTGATTTGATTTTTGTCATCTTGGTGTCAAATTGTTTATTTAATTTGACTCTACTTTTATAAATTAGCGTGGGATTATTATTGTGTTGGTTTACACTTTATTACTGTTTGAAGTGCTGCATAAATACATTACATTTTGCCTCTAAGTTAAGCCTGGCTGCTTTGTGCCACTGTGTCGGAGGGTTAAGCACAGATTAATATGGGGTTTGCTTGTAACTTCATTTTGACAGGAATTGTGGCTGCTGCTTGAGAAGGGATTCATCCTCCTCAACCAGTTACCCAGTTTCAAAAATCTGCCTCGATAAAAGGGGGAGTTTCATGAGTGGCAGATGGGTTTTCCCATGTAACCACACTTAGTTTTTGATGTAAAATCAAATCTACTAACAATAGTAGAAAGGGGTTTGCACAAAACAATAAGGCCTCTTTGAAGCAAGCATTAAAAAGGAGGAATGTTCTTATTTCTCCTATATTTTCTCACTTTTCATGTGTGCTGCACTGTAGTATACAAATCTTAAGTTGGAAAAGTTTTAAAGCTAGTCTAATTATGGGATTTTATGCTTGAAGACCATCCTTCAGTAAACTCAAGGACACCCTATGGTGCAAGGGTGGCCATGAGATACGTGGGAACCGATTGTGCACCAGCACTAGAGAGAGAGATCAGGATAGTGCCATACATCTGTACATAAGGCACTTTCATACTCTCCCCCTGTGTCACATTGCACCACAGCAACTTTGATTGTCTCACTGCTTTGTGTGACAGTTAGAAAAATCTGGGCCTTTGCGTGAAATTGTGGATTTGTGCTGAAATTAGTGCAGGTGTAGAACCACATTGTTAGTATCACCAGGGGCGGACTGGCCTATAGGGTTATCAGGCAATGCCCAATCGGTTAGTCTGAAAGGTCAGTGTGTAGGCCATTTCTTTGCTGTTTCATGGTCTGCTAGGCCAGCATTTTTTGTGGATTTCCCTGATATTATAACAAATATTGCCTGCAGAAAGCTCAGATCCATGCAGTCTCCTATACCAAACATGAATTCAGCGCCTCTTTACAAGTTCAAAACTGCCCACCCCAATTTGCAAATGTGGGCCACTTTTTCGTATTCACTAATCGAGGCCTCTTTTAATTTGGTGCCGTGGCCCATTTTCATTATGACCTTGTGTATCACATGGCACAAAACACACAATCTAGGCAAAGAGGGTATACAGTGGTAGAAGCAGTGCAAAGACATCCTGCTCTCTTCTAAAATAGTGTTACAAGGTTTTGAATGTGATTCTAACACCAAATGAAACCAGATGTAAACCATGTGTACACTGAATCTCGCTTAAAGGTTCCACACATAGCATGCATAATTTCTACAAAATTACAATTTTGTGCAACCTATCTTTGGTCACTTGCAAGCAAATCTTTGCACAGCAAGGCTTCCCTCAAGTAATAATATCAAACAAGACACTGCTCCCACACCTTTGTACCGGGGCTCATACTTTTGCACACGGATAGATGAGCATTTTAGTGCGAAAGGGGCCAGTGATATCAGGGGTGCATAATTCGTAGTGAATATGAGGCTGCACAATGTTTTCCCTTTTCCACAATGCAGCTTTGCTTATTTTTATTGGGTGCTGCACTGCTCAATGTTTAGTACATTTGGTCGTAGGAATCAAGTTTTCACTCTAGTGCTCCAATGTAGGATAAGTAGATCTGAGTGCCTGCATCCTTGATCATTCATTCACATATAAGAGACATGAGACGGGCACAATAATTGGAAAAGCTCAAATCAAGATCTATATACCTATGAATGTGTTGGCAACTGTGGAGCATAATGTAGAAATTTAAACTTAGGCACATATTTATACTTTTTGAAGCAAATCAGCGCTAGGGCAGATTTGAGACAAAAAGTTTACCGCCGGCTAACGCCATTCCAACGCGCCAGCCGGGCACCTTATTTATGGAATGACGTTAGCCGGCGCTGCGGCCTGGTCTTCGTCAAAATAAATGACTCAAACCGGGCAGTGGAGGCGAAGGGAAGCATGGGGGTTGTGCGTCAAAGAATGGTGCAAGTCAGGTTAGAGTCAAAAATATTGGCTCCAACCTGACTTGCGCCATTTTTTAATGCACAACCCCCATGGAGATGACTCCTGTCTTAGCAAAGACTGGAGTCATGCCCCCCTGCCCAATGGCCAGACAGAAGTCTCCTGGGCATGGCCATTGGGTACAGTGGCATGTAACGGGGGCCCAAATTAGGCCCCCCATGCCACACTGAAAAACATATATATATATATATATATATATACTTACCTGCACTTACCTGCACTCACCATGGATGGGTCCCCCCATCCATGGGTGTTCTCTAGGGATGGGCTAGGGTGGCACGGGATGTCCCAGGGAAGGGCACCTGTGAACTGCTTCCATGGTCTCCATGGTCTCCCACCATGGAAATGAGCCCACAGGTCCCTTAATGCCTGCCCTGACCCAGGCGTTAATTTTTGATGCAAATCGGTATTTACGTCATTTTCCGACCCCGCCTACCAGCCATGCGCCATTTTTGCCTGTTTAGATAAATATGGCGCACAGGTGTGTAAGTCATTTTTTGGACGGGAACGCCTACCTTGCATGTCATTAACGCAAGGCAGTTTCACGCATCCAGAAAATGACGCACAGAGAGAAATTTTGACATTAGCGGTGTCTAACGTCAAAGTATAAATATGGTCTTAGTTTTGCGCTGAATTTGTGTAAAAAAAATGACACAAATCTGGCGCAAGCAGAGTATAAATATGCCCCTTAGTTTAATAATGAGGTTTGGAGAATAGGGTCGCATTCTTCCTTGACTAACATTTGTCTGCATTTTCCTTTGCCAGACACATTATCCAGTGATTGGAGAGATCTTGTACAAACATGGGAGGGGCTCTTATCTTCCAGTTAATTGACCGGAATTTTATATAACACACTTATCATTCCAAATGAAGTCTTTTGGGGTTCATGTCTTATACAGGGACATCAAGTTATTATTATTAATGATTAAACAGCCAGATTTTAAGAGCTTTGTTGAACTTCATAAGCTATAGAATGCATAACGTTCTAAGCGAATGGAATTCTGCAGTTTAACAGCCCGGACTCAAAAGCTCTTCTTCCCTAGATAGCCTGTTTGAAAGGCGACACCACTAATATCAATATTTTATTTTAGGAATGTGTCTTTGTTCATGTTGTGTACTTTTTTACCTTATTGACTTATCCTATAGCCTTGCTGCAATTTTTGTGATGTATATGCTCATCAATGTAGAAGTCAGGGGTAATCAATCCCTGGTGAGAAAAGAAAGAGGGCTACATTTTACTGGTGATTACTGACCATCTGACATTCCATAATGTTTGGTACATTTCGGTTGTACTTTTCAGCTACCATTTGGTTGCCAGTGGAAGAAATACTTATGTTTTTAATGTCACCTTTGTGTGTCAGCTGCTTGCAAGAACATTGGTAAATGTGGAACAGAGGACATGCAGACACCAATGTTTTTTCCATAATGTAGCTAATAGAGCATGGTGAACTAGTAAGACCTGGCAGATTCCAGATTGTCGTTTCATGTAGATTTATGTAGGATGAATGTAACTTGAAATCCTTCGTATATTCATTGATTACCACAAAAATCTGGTTTAGGTCTTGCCTTCATGCACCTACAATGGACATTCCTCCAATAGCCACTGCTTAAGATAGAAGGCCCTTGACTAGTGTTGGAAATGAGTGGTTAACTTTGCCAGGGAGCACTATGCAGCTTGCAGTCATGTAGGTAAAATCTAATGATGTAGGATGTTAGTCTATCCGAGCTCTGCGTAGATGAGAACAAAGACACTGTTAGAATGTTTGGGCCTATGCAGGGCGTGGCACAACCTCCAAACTGTCACGAATGGAGGACAGTCAAACCTCAGCTAATTTGATTGACTAGGACCAGATCAGTCAATTTGAATCCCACAAATTTTCTAACTTTGCTGCAAGGTGGATAATATATCTGGCTGAGAAGATGGCCCCTTGATGTTCCTTTAGTCTGGTGGGAGAGGAAACAATGAGCAGTAGGTCAGCTTGAAGCAGTACACATGATGTACTTCCCTTACTTTCAATCAAAGCATGGGTGAAACAGTAAAAAAACAGAATGTACTTGAGTACATGTAATCTTTTCTACCAAAAAAGAGGCTAACATGTACAATTGGCAGAGAAATTAGGAAATAGCATCACTCATGAAGGAGTACAGTACTTGAGTACTTGTCAACTGACACAAAACATAGTTTATGGCATCGACTTATTAGGTGGAGAAGGTTAGAGTGAGTGGGTAATTAGAACCACTCCCAGGTCAACTAGCAATTAAGGTGGCATGTTATTGGGTGATATTGCACAGCTTTTCATGACTAAAACGCATCATAGCACTGTGGATTCTGGAGTGCAAGAAGAAAATCCTTTGGGTAGGTTTGGATTTACGAAGGGATTAACCTACATGTAAATCGTGGAACTCAAAAGTTTAATTTAGCTTCTGAAGTTGGTGGGTAGTCACTTTCATTGAAGTCCTTCTGGAGTGAACTCCAAAGCAGTGGCCATTGTTCTGCATGGTGTTTATCAGGAAATCAGGCTTTAAAGGAGTAAGGTGATGAGAGAACGGTGTAATCTAAACATATCAGCAGTTATCTGCAGATGTAATTTTTGTCTTTTCTTATGGGTGTTGTTCCACGGAGTAATTCATGGTTCTGTGGACTCAGAAAATGATATTAAATTTAGTATGTTATTTGGTTGCGATCCAGTGTAGTTTCTTGGGGCATTTATCAATCTGGGACCAGATGGATGAAACTTATTAGTAGTCACAAACCCCTTCATTTGCTAAACGTGTGAGTTTGTGGTAACCGAAATGTTTTCCCTATGTACTAAAACCATTGCTGGATGACTATGAGCAAACAAAAAAAGTTAGAAGTTGGTAAAACTTTACTTTACTCCTAAAATGGGGTTGGAAATGAGTTATGAATGGCTATTTGGAAGGAGTGTGCTGAGGGTGTCCCTTTCAAATAGCTATTTGGTACCCTATGTACATATGGGTTGTGACAAAATTCTATTTTAAAACCATTGATAAGTTACTGACTCCCAAGTTGGGGTGGTGGCTTCTTCGCAGAAGGAACGGGACCCCCTTTGGCCCCCTTCCACTTGGAGAGTAAGTAGAAGTCCAGTGAGCAACCCTGCCAACTCTCACTGAAACGTTAGAAAAAAATTACATTTTTTTTAACAGCAATCACAGTGATCTTGGTAGGCTACATCAGTGGTAGGCTGACCCTTGCAGGTCTCTGTCCTTGCGATTGAGATCAATTGTGGTGAGTTGCGGAATACTCATTATCTAGGGCGGTCTGTGTCTCACCATGATTCCTAATTTTGTCCCAGTAGCAGATAGGTCGAATTGAAAAATAAGTTTATGGTCACCAAAAGTAGAGCAGAAAATTGCAAATTAATTTTTGTAACTAGAAAGAAAGTACATCTGGCTCCTAGTTGCTTGGATTTCAGATCCTTCTTACTACAGATAGAACGTAACTCCTTGCTTTTATGGAAAAAAACTGGAAAGTTGGGAAATGACCTTCATCAAGCGTGTCCCAAAAATATAGAAGATAACACCTGTATACGATTACGAGCAAATTCTTCAAGCATTCTCAAAAGGGCCATTACCCTGTTTTGGAAATGTATGCATCATCACACATTGCTTTCAGCAGGCGACTCTGGGAATAGGAAGATGGTGTGTTGTGATCCATGACCCTTTTCTTTTAATTATCCTATTTGCTTTCAAGAGGCGAGTGAGGTGCTACTGTGTTTTCGTATGTCTGGACTAAGAAATAATTATTTCAAATAAAAAGAACAAATCAATATAATTTTTCATAATTTAATGACCTTCATGTTAAATTAATATAAATTAGATAAAATATTGCATGTCAAATGTCCTTAGAGTACCATACATAACTGTTTAAATGTTTGTTAATCTCCAGATCCTTGGTAAATGACTAGCGTGACAGTGATTTAATATGCATGGAATCCTACAATTCCTGTAAATACGCCCATTGCTAATTTCCATATTACAGGTGACTTGTTACACACCTAGTCGTCACCTGCAATAACGAAGTGATGTAGCTGCTCACCTGTAATAACTTATTAAAGTTGAGTTCTGACATCCCAATTCTTTCTGTCAAATGAGGCAGACAAGGTAAAGGGCAGGACACGGAGTATAATTAAATCTGCAGTTTAAAAAAAGCAAAATGAAATGTGGCTTTTCCTTCATCTGCCTTTTTTCCAAATGAACTTTGATAGAAGAAAGGAGATATTATTGGCAATATATTTACTTTTTCTAGACCTTCAGTAATAAAAGAGAACATAGAATCTCTCTGCATATTTCTGCAGCATACCAGCTACAGAACCTTTTCTTAATCTAACCTATTAAACTGATTCTAATATCTTTTTACAATAAATATCTAGCTGAATTTTGGTGTGTTTAATTCTACCCTAGATATTCTACTATTGTCACGTTTGTAAACATGCTATCTATTTCATGTGAAAGAACAACACACCCAGGATTGATGTGGTTTGTGGGAACAGTGATGATGTGACCATGTATTAAATGGATTAAAGTGCTCCATGGCTTACATTATAAGGATATTGCAAATTACCTTGGAGTTTTGTGGCCCTATAAATACATTCTTCCTTTGGCCTCTTTCCTCTATATGGTCAATTGAATCGTTGGTGACTGACCATATACTTATAATGCAAGGAGCTGGGTACTTTGCACCATAATTTAATAATTGTAAGACTAGGCTGCTCTTCTATGTTTTCTTATGTTTTTCTGCTTTCTTTACTACCACTACACTGCTCAATATCTAACAGTTCTAAAAGAGAATTTACAATGGCATCAGTCCACCATTTCCTCTGTTAAAAAAAGTTTCCAGAAACTCCATGTTACCCTATTAAAATCTGTCACATTAAACACATTAAACACAATCACAAGCAATATACCTTTAATCTTTATAATTCACTAGGATTTTGCCACTTCAATGCAACACCCATCTCAGGTTATAGCCATACCTCGCTCCACGCCAATAGTTCACATTGGAAACAGCTGTGGTACCATCATGACCACAGTAAGGCTCCAAGACATGTACCTGGCAAATTATTTACCACTCCAATACCATAGGGTAAGAACAAACCTACTTATCACAAGGACTCTCGCATTATAAGGAGATTTCTGGATTTGGGGCGGCTGCACCTCTGTGTTGCAGGTGACTGAGGTGCCAGATGTGTCAATATATTTTGAATTCGCAAACGGTGCGAATTGCAAGATTCCACCATTTGCAAATGCAAAATTGTCTTTCACTATGTATGAAAGGCATTGCAGTGCAATTTTAGGGGATCACAATTTTTAGCGATTCTCTAAAATTGCGACTCCAAACAGGAAATCGCAAATTGCGATTCCCGAAATAGGAAATTGCAAATAGGGAATTCCTATTTGCGAATACCTATGCACATGTATCATGCACTTCCTAAATGCGAACTGAGCCTTTAGGAAATGCAATTACCACCCATGGTGGTAACCATGTGCAATTTTAAAAGTGTCATGTAGCACACACATGCCCCTAGGGCATGTGTGCACTTTACAGGTGCACAATTGTTTGGGAGGTACATCAAGGGGGGCCTTCGACCCCCAGCACACTTGGATTTGCATTACTCAATTTGCGAATCCTTAAAAAAGGAACTAGCAAATTAGCAAATGCAAAACCATTTGTGCCTATGGGCCTTTAGGCCCATAGGGATGAATGGAGTCACATTCCCTAATAGTGATTTCCTAATTGTGAATGTGAATTTTAAGGAATCACTATTAGGGATTTGCTATTTTCTTAAATACCACTTTCATTTCTCAAATAGCGATTTCTTAAAATTCGCAATTTAGGAAATGCAAATCAGTACTTTGATACATCTGGAAACAAGCCTTACCTTTTTCTCTCCATATACAAGTCTCTTACACACACATAGGCAAGGAAAACGTTACAGGACAGTTTTCAATACATTTATTGAAAAGGCTGCAATCTATGATAAAATGCATGAGCTGCAATGATTAGGGTAATGAGGAATAAAACAATCAGGATTGTGAAAATTAGAGATGTAAATATAAACAACCCCAACATATTGTCATGACATGAGCATACAGTTCCTGCCTAAAAGCCTAGGCCCGTATTTATACTCCGTTTGCGCCGAATTAGCGTTGTTTTTTTCGACGCAAATTCGGCGCAAAACTAACGCCATATTTATACTTTTGCGTTAGACGCGTCTAGCGCCAAAGTATGGGCAAATAGCGTAATTTTTTTGCGTGAACGCCTTCCTTGCGTTAATGAGATGCAAGGAAGGCGTTCCCGTCTAAAAAAATGACGGCGACGCAAATGCGTCGTATTTATACTCCCGGGCAAAAATCACGCCCGGGAGTGGTCGGGTCAAAAAACCCCGCATTTGCGCCACTTTTTAACGCCTGGTTCAGGGTAGGCGTTAAGGGGCCTGTGGGCTCAAAATTAGCCCACAGGTGCCCTCCCCTGCCCCCAGGGACCCCCCCTGCCACCCTTGCACACCCCAGGAGGACACCCAAGGATGGAGGGACCCACCCCAGGGACATTCAGGTAAGTTCAGGTAAGTATCATTTTTTATATTTTTTAATTTTTTTTGGTGGCATGGGGGGCCTTATTTGTGCCCCCATACATGCCACTATGCCCAATGACCATGCCCAGGGGACATAAGTCCCCTGGGCATGGCCATTGGGCAAGGGGGCATGACTCCTGTCTTTACTAAGACAGGAGTCATTTAAATGGCGTCTGGGCATCGAAAAAAATGGCGCAAATCGGGTTGAGGCGATTTTTTTGCCTCAACCTGACTTGCCCCATTTTAAGACGCCCTAACGCCATTTTCCCCCTACGCCGGCGCTGCCTGGTCTACGTGGTTTTTTTCCACGCACACCAGGCAGCGCTGGTCTGCTAGCGCCGGCTAACGCCATTCCATAAATACGGCGCCCGCATGGCGCTTCAGAATGGCGTTAGACGGCGCTAAATTTTTTTACGCTAAACTGCGTTAGCGCAGTTTAGCGTCAAAAAGTATAAATATGGGCCCTAATTTCTAGCCCCTGAGCAAGAGCCTGGCGATGTAAGCCAAATCTGTCTCTATAGTATCCATAAGAAGCACACTCCACCTCCATTACCTTTGTACAAGGTCAGGCTGCCAGTCTCCAGATCAGGATCTGTGGAGACACAAAGACTGAGGTTGACCGAAAACTGACATGAAGCATGGATGGAAATTCTGGCTGGAACCTCCTCTAATGCCCTTTGTCCTGCAAGAACTTTTATAGGGGACATGTTTATGTTCATGCACAGAAGCCTGATGAGAGATGCACCTAAGCTCTGGATTGTTTACACAGAGTTGGGGCCAGCAATACAAAATATTATTCTGTGTGCCTAGCATTCCGTTCTTGTGAATCCAAGGAAAAGAACATGATGCAAAGTATGTCATCCCTAGCACTGGTAATGACGCTTTAGTAGAATAGCAGCTGAAAACTCATTTAAAACAATACCACTAAAAGAAGCATTAACAAAATGAATAAAACATGAATACAGTAAAACAGAGTCTAATAACTAGGGAAAAGAGCACAGTCTGCAAGCCTAAACTAAGCTATCACTGTGGACCCAAGAGATACTAAGTAAGTGAGCTCATTATTTCCTCCTGGGATTTCAACGTAGTCATATGATGCTGTCACCGGAGTTTCCCCAATGCAAGCTAGGTCTGAACCCTGTAAGAGACACCATAAGAGCTCTGATGGGCAGATCATTAACTGTATGACCTTACTGGGTGGGTGTGGATCACCGTAAAACAACTCCTCCATCTTATGCAGTGCTTAATTTGTAAACCAATAAATACCGGAGCCCAAAATGCTACAGCTCTTGCTACAAACATTAGGGGTGCTGCACACCAAGGCTGCCTAGTCTTGAGTCTGCCTCATGCCTCTTTTATTCACCACCAGGCACTCTCATTCTCATCTCTGCTTTGTCCAGGTGTCACTATTTTTCTGTCGTTCTCTTCCAATTTCATTCCGTACTTTGTATTTTGCTCTCTTTTGCTCTGGGTGAAAGTCTACTGAGAAAATATAAGTGCAGGGCTCAAATTAAGCACTGACATTCGGTAGTTCTCTAGTTCTGTATGAACGTCAACTTTGACCCTAGTTTTGTATAACAAATGAAGAAACATTTTGTGGAGTTGATTATCAAAGCTATGATAATATTTTCTTCTGATTTTGGTCCACTCTAAATTTGCAACTACATTTTCTTGTTGATTCACTTTTGAATTACAAAGCATTTCTGAGTTTGAGTACCTTTTTCTTTGGGCTCCTTTTGTCATCTATGTACCGCCCTCTGCTGCCTCATATTATTTTTCATTCCAGGCAGTCAGGCCTTAGGATTCGAACAAACTCAGAGTAAATTATGCTCAGTCTCATCTCTTCCTAATTTCAAAACAGAGGGGCAGATTTACATGAAAGTGCTGCATCGGTTCCAATGCTCCACTTTTCTTGTGTTCTCCTTGCCCCCCTAATGACGCCATGGATGCACCGTATTTTTTACAACAGTGTCAATATTTGTTATGCTTTTGATGACCTTTTCTGCACTAGTGTAAAAAATGTTGATGCTAGTGCAGCAAAGCAAAGGGAGGACTATGGATTACTATGGGTGCATCACTTAAACGCCTGCCCTGAGCAGGCATAAAAAAATTACAGAAAAAATGGCACAGTGAAATCTTGTAAATTTCACTGTGCCATTTTTTCGGTCCTCCGTGTTTGGGAATGCTTCCCTAATGTACATTATGCCTGACACAGGGAAAATGTGGTGAAAGTGGTTGCAAAGTGGTGCAATGCAATCATTGTGCCACTTTGTAAATATGGTGCAGGGGAATGGCCACCTTAACGCCGCCTTAGTGTCATAAAACTGATGCTAAGGTGGTGATCAGGTGGCACTAGGGGCTTGAAACTCTTCTCCAAAGTGAACAAAACCGGAGCTCACTCTTCGCTCAATCCTAGTCCCCCCTTATTTTCCCTACTGTAAATATGTTGATGTGTATGTATATAGTGTGCATCCAATGTTTAATGTAAGTTTGTGTCTAGTTTGTTGAGTGTCCGAATACACTTCTCACCATGCTTCTTAAATACATAATGCTATCTGACAACCAAACTGCTTGACCTTATGTGCAGTGGTTCTTTTGCTATTTGCAGGACTTTGAGCCAGATTTAGAAGGCCCTTGTGCCACCGGAGTGCCACTTTTTCTGATGCTCTGGTGGCGCTGTGCAGAGCGCCACATTTACAAGGTGGCGCTAAGTCACTTTTTGTGGACCAACACCACCTTGTAAATATGGGCCCCTCCGATGCACTTTTCTGCATCAAAGGAGCATCAAATGGGAGTTGCGCTGGACATTCCACCTCAGCATCCATTGCTTTTGACGTTGCCCCAGATTTACAAGAAGTAGCAACTGTGGCAGCGCTAAAAAAACTAATGCCCCCTAGAGGTGGTGTTAGCATTGCACAATGAAGGGTAATACTTTTATTCCTCCTCATTTTTGCTTTTTTCTTGTGTGCTGTATTTTGCAGCACATGTAGAAAGAGCGAAAGGCCAAGAATGATTGTTTATGTGCATGAAGGTGTCCCTTCCTGCACATAAACAATCATTCAAAAATGACGATTTGCTGCTGATTTTGCGGGACACATAGAATTGCCATATCACCATTGTAGAATGTTCATGTGCAGGAAAGAACCCCATCCTGCACCTACGCAATCATTCCCTTCAATGCAGACACCCTTGCACTATGTTGCAAGAACGCCTGCATTGGCGCTGGCAGCTATATTTAGCGCCGGCACAGGGGAAAACACAGGGGTATGCATTATTTTAGAAAATACCGCACATCCCTGCTTTTCTAAAGTGAGGCAGCGCTGCAAATTTTGGTGCAGCGCTGCGCGACTTTGTAGTAAATCTGGTCCTTTGTCTATAACTCATCAACTAGCTTGCTCAGCGAGTTGCGTGCCCTATGTTTTAAGCATTTAAATCATTTGGTGTTTTTAAAATCCTATAGCAAAAGAAAAATATGCAAACGAAAAATTATTTTTCCCTTTGGTAAAGCTCTGTTTAATTATTTTTCACTACTACTCAAACTTTTACCTCCCTAAAATAATAGGTTTATTTGTAGCTTGTCATCAAAACCTCTAATGTTACTGGCGATAATGAACGGACTCGAAAATAAAGGTGGTCTCTTGCCAGTGATGACGCAGAAAAAGAAGGACTAACATATATTCATATATCATGTAACAAAATCGTATAAGGTAGTGTGATTTTAGCAAAGAAAAATAATGTACGTGGGAAATTGTGCCCTCGGAGTAGTTCGCCAATACTATAAACGGGCTTTATTAATCATGAAGAATTGACAAATGTAGTAATCCGTCATAATTGCAAATGTGTTTTATGATTTTCTTGATTGAAACTGTTTTATGCTTAGCTTAAACTTAGTAGAGGCTTTGGCCTAGTTGCCTGGTCTCAAATTTTAACTGCGTGGCTTTTCCTTGAACTAATGAAATGAATATTTTACTTTAAGGTTGTATTTTTCCAGTAGAAATGACTAATACACTTATCTCAAGGTTTCGTGCTAGGATGGTTGCATCCCTTTTGATCCAAGGTTAGTCTCTGCAGGTGCGGACAATAAAAGTACAGATACTGACATATTTGGAAAATTGTTGCAACTTGTGTTCCAAGGCTCCAAGGACAATGTATGCATAAATGAGTACTGGGAGAAAGACACGATTCATTGGTCAAATTGAAGCCACCCTATGAACCCTCCAATGGAAGACTCTGCAGAATTTGGAATGTTTCTTACTTAAACCCACCGGACAAAGAGAAGTCAGCCATTTTCCTTGATGCCATCTTTGAAGCCGAGTGCCAGAAGCCATCTTAGATGACATCTTGATGCCCTTTTCTCTATTCCAGAGAAACAGACTTTAAGAATTCTCACCCTAAAGGCTTTAACTTTAATGTTGCCCCGTCTTGCCCATGCAGTAACTTTGCCCCATTCTCTTTGCTGCTGCAAGGAAACTTGCCCTTAATTCTGCCCCTTTGAGATCTGCCCCATGCTGACCGAACCGGTACCTGAAGGACAAAGACTTTCCTTGTATGCTGATTGTATTTGGTAATTATGAAAGGATAATTGTATTATGCATTGTGTTTTTCCTTTTAGGTACCAACTGCTATTTTGATAGGGCCCAAGCTAGAAGTTTTCCAAATTTGTGTTGATTAAATTTGTTTTGCATGAAGTCCCACATGCCAATGCTAATTAGAGGTTAGTCGAGGTATGCACTTGACGCACCATGTTGATTTGAAATCTTGTTATGTATGCAATTAGTCAAGTTCAATTACTAATATTAGTGATTTGCATTGCCGTAACTGAATGTATTATAATTCAGATTTTGCGTAGATTGCGTTTCTTCCGCCGCTATGGACAGCTAGTAATGTTCGTATACATATATCATTTGGTTTTGAGACTCATATATATCGTTTTAGCTTTGTTAATATAGGGAAATAAATTCACTAACTTTAAATAAACTGGTGTGGTTATTCATGACTGAAAGGTCATGTTGCATCGAAATACCAACTGTTATTGATTCCTGATGTGTTATTTTGATCTATTAATTGAGTATTGTCTATCGATTACAATAGTCATTGATTATTGATTTAAGTGATCCGACTATTCTAGGATGAGGAGAGCCCAACTCGGCAAAAGGTTCACCGACCTCAAACGTGTCCAGGTACAGGTAATTTATAAGGGCTGGACGCGTCATCACCAGCAACATTTCAAAGCGCTCAGATCCTACACCAAACGGTTCTTTTTTGAGCCATGTTTTTTTCCACACAACATTAACATTCTTTTTTGAAAAGTATGCGTTTTTTAAACCGCTTCTGGAGTTGAGTCAAATATTGTGCAGGGAAGATAGAGGTATGACCACCAATGTTTAGTAATAGTTAATGTAATTCATATAGCAAGCCGTTATATTGGATTTCACTCGAGCGGCAGGATTTCAGAGAGCCTGTTCATAGGCTTCCTAATTCATTAAGAAATTGCTGTTACTGGACGGGAGGTCTTGACGAGGATGCATCAGAAGACACCTTAGTAGATGGTAATAGCGTCTTCATTACATGCCTGTCTTAAGATGAAGCATCAACTTTTTAACTTGACTTAGAGGTTCATCCTTCAATCGCAACTGGATGCCAGGCGTCTCACAGCTAACACTAACCAGCATTCCACATTGTTTGTATCATCACATACTCCAGGATTCCATGCATCTTCATTTGCTCTAACCACATACTCTGATTTCCATGCATCATCACATACTGTAACAGTCCATACAATTCAAATACTCTAATAATCCATTGATTTTTATGTACTCGAACACTCAATGTATAACCACTTTCTCTAACAACAAACTTCGATAATCCATGCATCATCACATACGATAACGTTCCATGCATCTTCAAATACTCTACCAATATATTGCGATATTTCATGTTCAATCACACATTCTAACATTTAATGTGTTTTGCCCTAATCTAACATTCCGTGTATCTTCATATATTTTATAATTCCACGCATTCTCGCATAATTTCACCACTCCAATCTTCAAGGTCATCATCACGAATTCTAACTTTCCATGTTTCTCGACATTCTCTAACATTCCATGTTTCTTCACATGCTCTAACATTGCATGCATCTTCACATATTCTATTAATCCATTTATCTTCAAATGCTCTAATCATTCCATGCATCTTAAGAACAGTCCAGCATGGAATGAATCACCACATTGGCACAGCCACGCTCACAATCCCAAAGCATCTCAGGCATAGCACATACTACCGCAGTTACAGCAATGACCCGCAGTGCACTGGCAGGTGTCGCGTCAGAATTAATGATCACCTCTTCCTGCCTTTGCCCGAAGGGGCCATTATAATAACCCTATTAGTGCCTTAATGGTCTCACATTAATGAACAGCATCTAATCTTTGTTCTGTTTGCAGCGCATTAGACGGAGCAGCTTTAAATTATCAGTTAGCAAAAGGGAGTGAAGAGAAAGGTGTAGCTGCAGCATTTGGTTAATACTGTGTGACGAATAAAGAAGCGTTAAAGCACTGAGGCCTGGATTTATAATTTTTTCGCCCAACTCAGGAAGGCACTGTATTTAACATTATACATTCCCACGTATAGTGATGGAGCACTTTTGGCTGCCGATTGCTAACAGAGGCTCCCTTGCGTCCTGCTAGGTAGAATTGTTTTCGTGCCTGATGGCACACTTTCCTGCACAAAAGCAATCCTTTGAAGCATTTTCCTCTTTTTATATGTGACATGTAGAAAGAGGAAACAAATGATGAGAAATAAAGATATTTCTCCTCATTATATCTCACCTGAGGAGGCATAGCATTTTGATGCATTCCCAAATCTACCACTAATACTAAATCTGGGAATGCACCAAAATCTATTAATAGATGTGTGGGAACACCCACGCTTCACCCATGAACCACCTCCTAGGGCAGAGCAACTCAAGGCAGTGATTTGCGCTGCCATGCATTACTCCAGATTTTGCAAGCCATGCAGGACCATGCAAGATGGTCTTGCACAGCTTAATAAATCTCACTTACGTTTTCTGTGGCCTTAGCACCCCCTTGTGTGGGGCAAGCTCAACATAACAACTTGATAAATCTGGTCCTAGATCTCTAGTTGTTAGCAATACTAAACTTTCAAAGGTCACTACCTTTGGTGTGCCTGTGGTATACTTTATGAAGTAATCCTTCTGGTCATTTATTCAAAGCATTTTAACCCACTCATACACACTATAAGTTAGTATAATTTAACTAATCTTTTTATATTTTGGAAAAGTATTGACATATTTAACATCCACTGATTTAGTTCAGGCAAGAGCAGTAGCACTAGACATTTAAAGACATACACACACAAACACAGACACACACACAAAAACTTTGTTTGACTTTACACTTATACAGTACTGTGAGTATGATAGCAATAGTATCAGGTATGAGCTTGAAGTCAATGCCAAGTAGGGAACATTACTGAAACCTGGGCCTCATTTACTAGAAATGATGCAGTGATGCACCAAAAAATGTAACACCCCAGAACAACAGATTCTTATGCCATGAAAGTGTATTTACAATACAGCGCACCATGACGTAAGGATCCTGGCAGAGTAAAAAAAAATACGCACGTCTGGGCGCCATGTTGTAAAGAAATCTGACACTACTGCTGCAAAATTGACGCTGGGCTGATTTGCATCACGTAAAGAAACACAAGCAAACCAAGCACCACTTTGTAGCCCTGAAAGCCTCAAAAAAGGGAAAGATACCTCATTGGGCAAAAAAAGAACACTCTCCTGAAGCTGCCATGGAGGACAAAGCAAACTGCAGAGTCAGAACAACAACTCCAACGACCCCAGTACCAGTCAGGATGTCCAGGCAGACTTCCAGGGGAAGAGGAAGAGGAAGTGCAAGTATAATGAGGAGGAGAATGAGATCCTGATCACTTAGGTGGTGGAGCACCAACACCAGTGCTTTGCCATGAGGGAGGAAAGCAACCACACAGTAGTTCATTGTCGACAAGGTCAACAGTATGGCAGAAGTGAAAAGAACATTGAGTGGTTGTAAGAAGAGCTGGCATGATTGCAAGCGAGGACAAAGGAGAAACTGTCCAGTAACCTCAAGGCAGCATTGCAGACCGGAGGTGGAAGTCCGACACCCCAGGAGCAGCTCGATGACCATATTTTACGCAACCCCTTTGGAGCTGTATGAAAATGATGCATTCCCAGGTTTATGAAACTTTGTTAATCTGGGAATGTGTCAGATTCCATGGGTGTTGCCTGGGAACACCCACAGCAACAACCATGCAATGCCCAATTCACAAAGAGTAATGCGTGAAAGAGGGTCATATTTATAAGGCCATGAAAAGCCATGCAAGCTGGCTTTACATGGCAGTGTAAATATGGCTCCGGGCACTGCGCCACTGGAGTGTCAAAAACAGTGAGGGTCTGGTAGGATTAGGGACCTATAAGTATGCCACATGGACTGGAACAATACATCATGCATGCTTACTGCTACCCTGAACAAACTGACTGTGACAAAGCAGGCCAACTTGCACCATGAAGCTAGTTAGTGTCACTTGGGCCCATGCACACTAATCTGCACAATGAATCTTTGGAATGGAATGGGTATGTCAGAGGAGAACCTACTCATCTGAAAGTGGGGTCAGCTGTTGGCCATGAGAAGTATCTACACATAGAGACATTGCAAGAGACACCTCTATAGTACCCTGCTAAAACCATATTTCACCCAGCTGACTGGGCATGCATGGTGACAGCACACAGTTGTCATGGAAGGGAACACCTGAACTCCTATAGTCTACTAAATCGGACTGGGTGTGTGGGGGGGTGGTGGTAAATGCAAGAGATCCACACCAGATGTCCATGTCCAAACTAATGATGATGTGTGGACCTGGTTTGCCCCTGCCAATGCTGTGCACTGTACATATTGACTGTGCACAAACTGCCACTCGGTCTCAATGCATAGCATGGAGCTGAGAATAGACATGTGTACTGCAAGGTAGCATAACCAATACACATGGACTGCTGTGTCTGACTGTGCCACATTTGTGTCATAGCTGGGTAGGAATGCCATAGATTAACCCATTGGGGTACTACGTCCTATATGTCAAGTAGACCTAGGGAAAGATGTAGCATGTACCAGGAGGGAGTCTGATGCAACATTGTCTCATGGTGCCACATGTATCGTTTGGAGGATGTCAAACATGGACCTGATAAAGGATAGTAAGTATTACTTAGACTCTGCAGGTGACAGGACTCTTGAAAGGTCCCAGGTAGAAGTGGGTGTGCCTAGCGATGTGTGAAACATAGGCAGGTACTTGGAACTTTTCCCAGCACTACGTCTAAGTCAGATGATGCCTGACCCGTAGCCCTCAATAGCAAACCATCATGTAGCTCTATTGGAAATGACCATGCCTAATCTCTGTTTCATAGACACATGAGAGTGAATGTATGTTCTGGGTAGCATCACTGTGTGGAACTAACTCGTGTCCCAGGGCCCAAAAGTGGGCAAATAGAGGAGGAATATACACATACATAGACGGATGTCTGAGTGAAATGACGAGTGACACCCTGCAGATAACTCTTATCATAATGCAATGGGGGAAATGTCAGTGCTCGTAATCTACCCAGCAGGACAGGGCCCATCCCCCCAGAGTAAGCACACTGTGCTTGCATGTACAATCCAGAGATACTGCCATCTCTAAGGGAACTATAGAACAATTTGCCATCAATACCCATGCATAACAGGTGTCCCACACATAGCTGTTGAACTGAAAGTGCTAAATCTAAAACCTTGATTGTCAACCTGATTACTCATGTTAAAATCTAAAAGAGCTCACCATTATCACTTCGCTATCTCATTGCAGAGGATGAACCCATACCTCCCGGAGAGAAGACTAACCCAGATATCAATGATGATCTGGATGATGAGCTGCAAGCCCTGAGCACAAACACCCTCCAGCAAATCCTGAACTCCATACAGACTTCATCCACAGTCACAGGGAGGCTCAACAGCATTCCGGAGTCTCCAGATGATCTGCCTACATCCAACATACACCACCTGCCACCCTACCTAAAATTCCAATAGCCTTTGGTAGGAGTCCAGCAGGAGCTGGCAGGTAATGTGCAGGTGAGGATGGAGACCATGTTTTGCACTCCAGAGCCAGTCCATAGGTGTCTCAGTCCAAATAAGGACATCTCTGCCACCATAAGGGGCACCTACTCTGTTGCCTCCAGCAGTCCTTGGCTGACATTGCTGGTGTCATGAGGCAGAGGCATGAGCCACTTCCCTGCCAAAGTGGCACCAGTGAGGTCACCAACCAGCTGGGGGCAATTAAAACCATCTTGGAGTCCATGGAGTGGAAGAAGGACTTCTTCATTACTGCCATGGCTGCCTACTACTGTGACGCTGCTGCTGTGTTGAAAAACCAGCAGATCATCCTTGCTGCTGTGCTGTCCTACGTGCTGCCACAGGTAAATGCTGCTGTGGACATGGGATCCATATCTTCAGCCTGTGATGTGTGTGTGCCTCCCTCTACTCCAGAATGTACAACAATCCTCTCCCATGAGGCACCACACACATCAGAAGAGGAAGATGTGGACTTCACCTCTTTCACCTGGAAGTACCCAATAACATTTCTCTGTGCCACATACCCACTTTCTTTCTCCTTTGCCCTGTGCTTATGAACATGCCAGTGTAAAGCAACGGGCACTGTTCTCAATTTCATACTCCCCCTGTTGACCTCACACATTTGTGGACTGTCAATGTGGCCAGTCTACAATAAAGGCAATGTGGTTCTCCTCTTCACAGAAGCGCTCCTCTCCTCCACATGTCCATGATGTGTTCCCCCTATGGACTATGGGCCTGATTCTAACTTTGGAGGACGGTGTTAAACCGTCCCAAAAGTGGCGGATATACCACCTACCGTATTACGAGTTCCATAGGATATAATGGACTCGTAATACGGTAGGTGGTATATCCGCCACTTTTGGGACGGTTTAACACCGTCCTCCAAAGTTAGAATCAGGCCCTATGTCTGGAAACCCACTGCCTCTTTACATCTTTTGGGGTTGTAATCCTATGAACTGGACCTATGAATCTCATGATAATTTGTGTATGTAAATAAAAGCACTTAGTACAACCTGTGTGCTGTTTGTGTGTCTGAGTCAAGACTAATTAACACATATTGTATTGTGTGATGCAAATACACTGACTACTTGCCAAAGGGACATGTGTGGATTGGAGCCAAAAACAAAGCTACACAGACTGAGTGAAACGTATCTGGTGAACAAGATATGTATGCTGACTTCCAAGCAGTTAGCGAGGCTCGCAAGCATTAACTGCCACAGGTAACATGCAGTTAATGTTAAAGCCGATTTAAGTCATGCCACAGGTGTCTGGTCTAACCATGGATATCAACCAAACAACATTGCTATGACAAGCAAAGGGTGCAAGTGTGCAAGGGGCAGGCATCAGTGTCTGAGTTAATAATCCTTGGATTAGGGAGAATGCTATGACAACAAATTCCCTCCAATGCATGTCGCATCACTTATCCACACAGAGCAACTGTATGTGAATACCTGTGTTGGCCTGTCTATCCATTAGCATCAAGATTGCCACGCACACTGCTCAACGATGTCTGTAGACAGCTCATGTGACTCCATGCATAAACAGAAAGGGACCTGTCCATAGGGATCCCACTGCATCACACATGTTGCCAAACGCTGCTAGCAAAGCCAAAGGCATTTACTTAACATTAACTAAGCAGACATGCTAGTTCCTACACAGTAAATTATGATGGAGACTTGTATGTAGCAAACAATGATATTTAATGTAACCTTAAAATATGTATGACTAAAACTACCCAACCTACAAAACCTTGACTTAACCAACCTTACTCTTTACATTTAACACCACATTATAAACATCAGCCCCTCACCTCCCTTTAAAACATATAGTCAGACAAAGACAACAGAAACTGCATCTGTGCATCAACTATCTACATATTTAGGCCTAAACAAATAGTTTTTTTATTTTTATTGAATGTTTTTTTTATGAACACATATATAACACATTATCCCCCCACCGACCAAAAAACCTCAAAGACCCAACCCCTAATAGAATCTATATAATACTAAACCTAACCAGTACTACAAATAACCTAAACTAAGCTATGAAATACATCCCATACTAAAATGCAACTGAGTACAAGGGGAAGAGAAGAAAGGGTCCCTATGGCTCATTTTGTCTTTTATGGTCTCTGCACAGCCTGCTTGATCTTGTTTAGTAGCAGGATTACATTGTCCATTTTGGCGTCAAGACCTGCCGCTCTGTATTTTCAAATCTGAGATTTCTTTTCTCATTTCCTGCTCAAAGGTGACAGTGAGTCTGGGTGGTGGACCATGCTGAACCTGTTGTCCGGTGTGCATTACAGTGGAGGTGCTTGCTACCAATCCTGCAGACCGACCCTGGCCTGCTCCTCCAGCTGTGGCTTGTGTAAGCCTCTCTACAGTTGGTGCTTTCTGTGGGAATGTGCCCCATTTTCCAGATGCCTTCCCATGTTAAAATTCTTCAGCCATGGCCCGATAGGCTTTTTGGACTTGCCTCCTAGATCAAATGCTGCCTCTTCTGTTCCGGGGTCATGCTGTCTGTTTAATCAGACAAATGGTAAATAGGAACTTGTTCATTACTTATGATATGTTAATTCATTAATCTAACATCACATGTTGTACTTTTGATTCCACCAAATTATCTCAAAGGTCAAAGTGATCGGACATCTGCCCAATATCTATCATCTCCTGATTTACTATGGTCAAAGGACCAAGGTGTAGCAAATGTCGCTTAATACAAATGCTCCACCTTGGCACATCTAGGTATGACCATAGGTATACTTAGGAACAATGCAATTTTGTAACCATGATAAGGTACACATTTCATGTTTTACTGATCACGTGTCTCTTCTGTATCCTGCAATTGCATTGATTCCATTGACATTAGCCAAAGTAACGAGTAAGGTTGCAAAGTCCCTGTATTGTTTCACAACATTGGGTGCCTGGTATGGCACGGGCACATATCTAGACACATTGCTACCTAGACTTAACATGTGCTAGGAATTAGATGTAAGAATGGAGGATGGATGGCTCACTCATATCAAACAGTGATGTATGAATAGGCTCCTAAATTAACTCCTGCAAGTCCATGTTGGACTATGCCCTGAAACTTTAAATACTCCCAGTATAATAGTATGTGTCCCACTACACGGCCTAGTATCTGTCCCTGTGTCAGATATTGATGTCACTTTGCTGCACTGCAGCAACCAGCACAATCATTTGATGGGTGTGTGCATGCATTCCCTGCATCTCATCTGCACCGGTATCTTTTGATGTCAATAGCTATCGCTGTCCACAGTGTGGTCATTTTTGAGATACATTGTAGAGAATACCATGGCAAACACAATCTGAGGAAGGATTTGGTATTGTCATGTTGGATGACTAGCTATGACAACATTTCTCCGGTCTAACACACCTTGCCATATCTGGGTAGATGACAGGGGATAAGGATGTTGATCTATCCACCATAGAGCATGGGGCTTTTCACAACATGAGTGAGTGCTTCAAATGCATTCCTAAGTGTGGAATGTTGACATCTGCCCTTGCTACACTTAGGTGTTTTTTCACAAATTCCCTCATTCCAGGCAAAACCTCACTTTTTGTCAGGGTCATGTGGCACTCAAAGCAGGGCCATATTTTAAAAACCTACTTAATGCCACCCTGCATGGTTTGTTATGGCCCTGTAAATACAGCATGTAGGAATGTCTTCCTTTTTGCCCTGATCACCCCCAAACATTTTGGGAAGGTACTGGTGGTTACTGACTCTTGACTGTGCCCTGGGTACTGCTAACCAGTCCCCGGGCTAGTGCTCTGTGTAAAATGGATTGTGCAAATTAGGCTAATTATAATTGGCTGTACCAATCTGCCTAGAAGCCCCTAGTATATGGTAGGGCACATAGGTTTAGGGATCACAGAATGGGTAGTTCACCACTCGGGTGCCTAGTGTCATTTTAAAGGCAAGCCTGCCTTGCTGACTGCTTTTAACCCCAAATTGAACGATGGAATTAAAAGTACTTCCAAAGTGTTAAGCTACCTTATTTTCACATACAAGTCAACCCTATGATGTACCCTAGGTGCCCCCAGGATTGGGTGCAGTGTAACTATAAGCAGGGACCTTATTAAAGATGTCTTATTAGCCCTAGTGAGGGGAAAATGTGCTCAGACAACCCCAAACACAGGATGCTCAGTCAGACTTGCATACATCTGCATATTGAATGGATCTTCCTCGGCTGGGAGGGTGGGGGGCCTGACACTTACATGTCAAAGGACAGTAGCCTGCCCTCACACAAAGGACTGCCACACCCCCAACTGGGACCCTGAAAGACAGGATGGAAAAGAAAGGGGACATTATGCACTTCTAAGGCACTCTTTGAAGTCTCCCCCATTTCAAAGGCTCATTTGGGTATTTAAGCGGGGTCTCTGACCTTACCAACGTAGACACTTCCTGGAGAAGAAACCCTGAACCAGAACCTGCAACCTGTCAAGAAGAACTGCCTGGCTGCCCAAAGGACTCCTGGACTGCTTTTCTGAGAAGGACTGCTGCCTTGCTGTTGCCCTGCTGCCTTGCTGCTCTCTGGCTGTGCTGAGAAGTGTTCTCCAAGGGCATGGATAGAACTTGCCTCCTGTTCCCTGAAGTCTCAGGACCAAAAAGACTTCATTCCTGCAAAATAACTCATTGTGTGGCAAAAATCGATGCACAGCCTGCAAGAAACGATGCACAGCCTGCATTGCGGTGAGGAAATTACCGCACGCAGAACCGGAACAACGCAGGCCAACTTCCCAAGGAGAAGATCGATGCAGCGTCAGTGTTGCGACCGGAAATTTGACGCACAGCTCACTGGATCGATGCAAAGCCAAGCCGGAACGATGTAGCCCGTCTTCCTGAGAGGAATCGACGCAGCACCAGCCAAGCAGTAGAAATTTCCACGCATCACCCACCGGATCGACGCATCCACTGTGACTTCATCCTGCATACCCAGGATTTCGATGCACAGTCCCCGGGGTGTCCGAAAACCCCGCAACCCGAAGAGGAGCCCAGTCTCCGTGCCGGAAATCGATGCAAAGCCTTCCCAGTGTGAAAACACAATTACGCATCGTCTGTGTGCACCGGAAAAATCGACGCACACCTCCACGTTTTCCACGAATCTCCTCCTCTGCGGTCCCTTGCGGAGAATTTGAATGCAAACCAGGTACTTTGTGCTTGCAAGAGACACTTGTTGCTTTTTAAAAGACTAAGGTGGTCATTACAACCCTGGCGGACGGTGTTAAAGCGGCTGTAAGACCACCAACAGGCCGGCGGTAAAAATTTTGCAATTAAGACCGTCGTGGAAATGGCCAACAAAGACAGCCACTTTAACACTCCGACCGCCACGGCGGTACAAACAAATAGCGCGGCGGTCCCCGCCAACAGACAGGCGGGAGACAATGTACCGCCCACACTATTATGACAGGCCAATCCGCCACCTTTTCCGGGGCAGATTCACCGCGGATAAAAACACGGCGGAAACAGGAATTCCGAAGGGAAAACGCTCACCTCTACACACCCCACGAGGAACGAGGACACCATGGACCCGGAACTCCAAATTCTACCTGCGATAGTCTTCCTGCTCCTCTACGAGGTGCACGAATGCCGGCGGAGAAGACCACGGTGAGTACTGCACCTACGACACAGGGAAGGGGGAGGGAAAAAACAGGGACACACACGCAACACGCAACACCCCCACCCTCACCCACTACAACACACACACTAATGCATATTAATATATCACAGTTACACCCCCCCAACCTACCCGGAAGAATGCAAAGACAATAGAAAATGAGTGTAACAATTGTAATATATTAAAATCAAGTAGGCAAAAATATATATATATACACCATGTACAAAATATATAACAAGCATAGTAGTCCAGGTAGTGCTCCAATTAAGTCCGTGGAACACTGGGCCCACACGGAATGGGCGAGGCCCACACAAGATCCCCGACCATGACGGGGCATCAGAGAGCAACTAAACAGGCACCTCAGGGGGAGGGAAAGGGGGGGGCACCTCAGCCGGTTGAGTGCACAACGCCAAATCCACGAGGGGGCCACATGCCCACTGTTCAATCCTGGGAGTGCAAAGCCACAGTCTCTCAAGTCTCTACAGTGGGTGGGTTGCCCACTGTTCCATCCTGGGGAGTGCAAAGCCACAGTCTCTCAAGTCTATACAGTGGGTGGCTTGCCCACTGTTCCATCCTGGGGAGTGCAAAGCCACAGTCTCTGAAGTGGATAACAGTCTCCACTGGTTCTGGAGGGGGCATGGTGCCCAGCGTGCTTCATCCTGCTAAGGACAGAGGTAGTGGATGTATCTCTCCACTGGTTCTGGAGGGGGCATGGTGCTCAGAGTGCTTCATCCTGCTAAGGACAGAGGTAGTGGATGTATCTCTCCACTGGTTCTGGAGGGGGCATGGGGCCCAGGGTGCTTCATTCTCCCCGTGACGGACTCAGTAGCGTCAGTGGCCTTGGCGCTCATGGGCCAGCGGTGCTTGAGGCGGCGCTGCCCTGTTCAGCGGTGCTTGAGACGGCGGTGCCCTGTTCAGCTGTGCTTGAGACGGCGGTGCCCTGTTCAGCGGTGCTTGAGGCGGCGGTGCCCTGGTCTGCGGTGCTTGAGACGGCGGTGCCCTGTTCAGCGGGGCTTGAGACGGCGGTGCCCTGTTCAGCGGTGCTTGAGACGGCGGTGCCCTGGTCAGCGGTGCATGAGACGGCGGTCTCCATTGCAGGGACTCAGCTGCTGGCAGACCTTCATGGCCCAGCGTGGCTTTTGCTGGCGGTCCTTCATGGCCCAGCGGGGCTTGTGCGGGTGGTCCTTCATGGCCCAGCGGGGCTTTTGCTGGCGGTCATTCATGGCCCAGCGGGGCTTGTGCTGGCGGTCCTTCATGGCCCAGCGGGGCTTTTGCTGGCGGTCATTCATGGCCCAGCGGGGCTTGTGCTGGCGGTCCTTCATGGCCCAGCGGGGCTTTTGCTGGCGGTCATTCATGGCCCAGCGGGGCTTGTGCTGGCGGTCCTTCATGGCCCAGCGGGGCTTTTGTTGGAGGTCCTTCATGGCCCAGCGGGGCTTTTGCTGGCGGTCATTCATGGCCCAGAAGGGGGTGGTGCTGGCGGTGGCCTCCTGGGCAGCTGGGCTGGTGCTGGCGGTGGCCTTCTGGGCAGCTGGGCTTGTGCTGGCGGTGGCCTCCTGGGCACCTGGGCTGGTGCTGGTGGTGGGCTCCTCGGCAGCTGGGCTGGTGCTGGCGGTGGCCTCCTGGGCAGCTGGGCTGGTGCTGGCGATGGCCTCCTGGGCAGCTGGGCTGGTGGTGGCGGTGGCCTCCTGGGCAGCTGGGCTTGTGCTGGTGGTGGCCTCCTGGGCAGCAGGGATGATGGTGGTCTGCTCCGCTGTGCTGCTCTTCCCAGACTTGCCGGGTTTCTTGTGGCCCTTCCCCACCTTGGAAGGTGTCACAGCTGTCTCCACACTCCCACCGGGACCCCTGGGAGTGGCTTTGGTGGCTGGAGTCTTCCCCCTCTCCCGCCTGGCACTGCCTAACTTCTGATGCTTCATAGGTAGGGGACTGTCTGTGCTGTGGCTCCGTGCCACACTGGCTGCCCTGGTGGCCGGTGCACTCCAGATTCCGGTGACTACAGGCACCACTGGTCCTGGAGATGTTGAGGCTGAGGTGCTAGGTCGGGACCTATGAGAGGGACGGGGTGGGGGAGGTGTGGGAAAGAGGTCAAGGTTGGACAGGAAAAGTTTTTTGGACACACTGGGACGAGTAGCTGGATGGGGTTTGGGAGTGGAGGAAGAGGTTGTGGTTGTAGGAGGTGTTTGTTTGCTGACTTTGGGTGAAGGTGCATGTGCTGGAGGCTGTCATGAGGTGGATGGCTGTTGGGTGGGTGTGTGCCTGCGTTTGTGTATCTTGGGAGGGGGCATCACAGACACACTGGGAGAGGACACAGGGGATGTGTGAATGGTAGTGGGGGTGGTGATTGCACGTGAGCGGGGTGTGGTGGTGGGTGTGCTGCAGAGGGACGTAGTGGCTGTAGAGGTAGTGCATGCAGGTGTGAGTGTAGACGAGACAGGGAGGGAGGAGGGAGACGAGGAGGAGGGGGACACAGTGGAGGCAGTGGTGCTTTTGTTTGCCTGAGCTTCCCTTGTGTGTTGACGTGTGTGCATGCTGGTCTGTAGGTGTGCTTGCGATAGTCTGAGGTACAGGGGATTGGGTAGGGGTGGAAGAAGTTGGAGGGGGGAGGCTAGACACAGGGACAATGGCTGCCATCAGTTCTGAGGCCAGAGTCTGAAAAGCTCGCTGAAGGGCCGACTGACCAGAATGAATGCCCTCCAGGAACGCATTTGTTTGTTGCAACTGCCTTTCTACAACTTAGATGGCATCCAAAATGGTAGACTGCCCAACAGTGAGGGACCTGAGGAGGTCAATGGCCTCCTCAATGAGGGCAGCAGGGGTGACTGGGGCAGGGCCTGAGGTGCCTGGGTTGAAGGTGATGCCCACCCTCCCGGGTGAGCGGGCACAGGGCGAAGGCTGAGGGGCTGCTGGGAGGGCGGTGCTGAAAGGGGTGTGGTGGCTGTACCTGTAGATGGAGGGGGCACAGATGTTGCCGCCACAAGTCTGTGTCACGGGTCTCAGCTCCTGTCCCCGCCGTGAAGCTCCCCTCGCCCTCCGTCCCACTGGTGAACTCCGAGTCCATAGTGTGGCCCTCCATGGCCATGTGGGATGCAGCTCCCTCCTGCTCTGGTGCCACTGCTCCTCCGCCTGATGATGCTAATGCACACAAGAACAGGGAGACTACAAAAAGAGGGGGGGCGACAGAAGAAAGACATGTTGAGTGCATGCATTACCGCTACCGTTGGCGGACACGACAGACACAGAAGCCCCCTGCACTACGCCGCACTCTTGGGCTCCACTGTTCAATTCCTGGGAAATGGCCTACAAGTCTGTGGACGACATCTGCACACATAGATGACACAGAGGCATGACTAGGTGTAGTTGTCACTCTACAGAGGTGGGGTGGGGTGCCACATGGCCTGCCTTACGGAGGGACCTTGCCTACGGAACTCGCCCTGGCCTAGGGAAACCCACAGCCCACCTCCCCCACCCAGACCCCTCCACTGCGCGCAAAGTCAGCAGAATGCGAGTGCACTCCGCCCTTGTGGCTGCTGTGATGCCCTCAAGCGCCCATTCAACTCCGGGTACGCCACCGCCAGGATCCTGAACATCAGGGGGGTCATGGTGGGACGGGCACCCCTCCCACATTGGGAGGCCATCCCCAGCTGAGCCTCCGCCGTCTTCTTGCTCCAGCGGCGAATGTCCTCCCATCTTTTCCGGCAGTGGGTGCTCCGCATGTGGTGAACCCCCAGGGTCCAGACGTCCTTGACGATGGCACGCCAAATATGTATTTTCTGGTGGGTGCTGACCCACATGATTTGTACAGGGGCAAGAGAAAGTTATTACCAACTGCACCGTCAAAGTGATTGGCCCCCATCCCTACCCTTGCCATGTGGCACATGCACTCATTGTCGTTTCATGCACGCCGCACTCTCCCCCCTTCCTTCTTACATCCACCCCTCTCCACACAGGCATAGCCCATACATCATGCTCCCAGTGTACTTACCAGTTTGTCTGGAGGACCATAGTGTAGCGTGTACTGGGGGAGGACCCCATCCACGAGTTTCTCCAACTCCTCTGATGTGAAGGCAGGGGCCCTTTCCCCAGACACTCGAGCCATTGTCTCTTCCAGACCGAGGTCACAGCAGCACTTGAAGTGTAGGTCCTCTCCTGTCGAAGATCAGATATCGAGTGATTGAACAGATATAAAATGGCGGTCACGTCCGCGGCAGTGCGTACCGTCACTGCCAGCATACATCGTCATTGGCTCCTGGGACCCATAGGGTCCAATGTAACCCAATGCAGCATTGCGCCGCGGTCTTCGACCGCCTACCGCGACGGTGTACAGCGTCAGCGCAGTTACCTCACATCCCATTGTCCCACTTTAGAGGTCAGGCAGCCGCCATTTTAGGGGCCCACATGGCTTCATTTTCAACTGTGTCACACATACCTAGGCCTAGACTCAACACACATACAGGCCACTTTTTGAGTATGAATGGTGTTCTGTGTAAGCTGTGGGTACGTACCTCTGAGTTGTTTGACTCTGTGCTCGTTGTTGTCCTTCATAGGCAATGTCCGCTGGGACATGTGAGGAGATGGCGGCATCCTCAGGTGTACCGACCGTTGGTGGACCTGTCGACAATGAAGGTAAGCCATGTGATAATCACATACAGGCTTGACCGTGCCACAATCCAGGAACTGTGTACCCAGTTGGAGCCAGACCTGATGTCAGCTATCCGCCATCCCACAGGAATCCCCCCTCAAGTGCAGGTGCTGTCAGTGATCCATTTCCTTGCAAGTGGGTCATTTCAAACAACAGTGGCCATAGCATCAGGGATGTCCCAGCCTATGTTTTCCAACATGTTGTCCAGAGTGTTGTCTGCCCTGCTGAAACACATGCGGAGCTACACCGTTTTCCCTCAGGTGGAGGATTTGCCAACAGTGAAAGGTGATTTCTATGCCCTGGGACATATCCCCAACATATTGGTGCCATTGATGGGACCCATGTGGCTTTGGTTCCCCCCCCCACAGGAGTGAACAGGTGTACAGAAACCAGAAGAGTTATCATTTGATGAATGTACAGATGGTATGTTTGGCAGACCAGTACATCTCCCATGTGAATGCCATGTTCCCTGGCTCAGTGCATGACGCTTACATCCTGCGGAATAGCAGCATCCCTTATGTGATGGGTCAACTCCAGAGGCACCATGTGTGGCTATTAGGTGAGCACCTGGAAGCTAGTCAGTGGGAATGGTTGTCTGGGGATATCCCTCCAGGTTAGTGTGTGTCTAACAGTTGTCCCTCGCCATTTGCAGGTGACTCTGGTTACCCCAACCTGTCATGGCTACTGACCCCAGTGAGGAAACCCAGGACAAGGGCAGAGGAACGCTACAATGAGGCCCATGGGCGAACTAGGAGGGTGATCGAGCGGACCTTCGGCCTCCTGAAGGCGAGGTTCAGGTGCCTCCATATGACAGGTGGATCCCTATTCTACTCACCAAAGAAGGTGTGCCAGATCATCGTGGCCTGCTGTATGCTTCACAACTTGGCTTTGCGACGACAGGTTCCCTTTCTGCAGGAGGATGGTCCAGATGGCAGTGTTGTTGCAGCTGTGGAGCCTGTGGACAGTGAAGACGAGGAAGCAGAGGAAGAAGACATGGACAACAGGGACTCAGTGATCCAGCAATATTTCCAGTGAAACACAGGTAAGAATACAAACCTGCCTACTACATGTACTTTAACACTACTGCCTCTCTACTGTCTGTCTTTTTCACCCAGTGTATGGTCACTGAGTTGTCACTTTCCCTTACGATTTCACAGATCTGGGTCCCACAGTGTGACATCTGCTTTGATTCCTCGTGGACTAGAGCTGTGTGACATAGGTATGTTGTCATTACAAATGAAAGAGCATTTTGCCACAGTTATTGCTAATACAGTATTCCGAAATCACAGACAGACTCCAGATAGTTTCGTGCTTTAATGGTGTTTGTTTTAGTGCTCAAAATTGGAGGGGGTAGCAAAATGGTGAGGGGTGATGGCGGAGGAATGTCCATGGCAGAGTCCAGTCTATTAGTCTCACAGGTGCATTGTCCAAATGGGCATAGGAAGTGGAGCTGGGGCAGTTTAAGGATGGACAGGGTGACAAAGCGGGACAGTAGGATGACAATCAGGGTGGTCTAATTTCTTGGTGGGGATCTTGGCATTGTTCTCTGCCTTGTTCTTGGATCTCAGGGACTGTTTGCGAGGTGGTTCTCCCTCTGCAGGGGGTGGGGTGCTGGTGTGGTGGTCCTGTGGTGGACCCTCCTGTCCACTAGCACCGGCGGAGGTGGTGGGCAGTTCATCGTCCAGGCTAGTGTCAGGGGTCCCTTGTAGTGCCACAGTGTCCCTCCTGGTGTTGCGTAGTTCCTTCAGCACCCCTACGATGGTGCCCAAGGTGGAATTGATGATTCTGAGTTCCTCCCTGAAGCCCATATACTGTTCCTCCTGCAGGGGCTGGGTCTCCTGAAACTTGGCCAGTACCTTTGCCATCGTCTCCTGGGAGTGGTGGTAGGCTCCCATGTTGTAGGAGAGTGCCTCGTGGAGAGTGGGTTCCCTGGGCCTGTCCGCCCCCTGTCGCACAGCAGCCCTCCCAGTTCCCCTGTGTTCCTGGGCCTCCGTCCCCTGGACCGTGTGCCTACTACCACTGCCCCCCAGGTCCCTGTTGTTGTTGGGGTGGTGGGTTAGCCTGGGTTCCCTGTAGTGGTGGCCACACTGCTGATTGACGTGTCCTGGGGACAGATGCATGGGCCCGCTGGGTGGGTGCTGTGCTGGTGTTTCCAGAGGGGGGAAGCTCTGTAGTGGCCTGTGACTGGGTGTGGGCAACCGACTGTCCCGAGGTCCCCGATGGGCTGGGCTGGTCATCTAGATCCAGTTGGACAGAGGTGCTGTCATCACTGTGGGCCTCTTCTGTTGGTGGTTTGGACATGTGTGGACCCTCCTGTCCGGTGACGTTGGGTAGGGGTCCTGCAGGGGTATAAAGGCATGATTATTGCATCTGTGTGTGTCAAGGTGTGCAATGGGTGGGTGACCGTGTACCCCAGTGCTAGCATTCTTGTGTGGGACCTTGTGTGATGATGGTTTAGGGGGGTGTATGGGTATGTGCAGTGGGCATGCTTTAGTGATGGGTGTCCATGCTTTGGTGTTGCATGCAGGGCTTGGTGTTGGGATGTATGGTTTGTGATGTTGGGACATTTGTGAGGAGTAGGAGTGATGGGGTGAGTGTGAGGGTGGGGGTATGTGCTGACATGCAGGTAGGGTGGGGGATGTAATAGTAAAGCTTTGACTTACCAGAGTCCATTCCTCCACCTACTCCTGCGAGGCCTTCAGGATGCAGAATCACCAAGACCTGCTCCTCCCATGTTGTTAGTCGTGGTGGAGGAGGTCTGGGTCCGCCGCCAGTCCGCTGAACCGCCAGGTGGTGTCTGGAGACCACGGAACGCACCTTCCCCCATAGGTCGTTCCACCTCTTTCTGATGTCCTCCCGATTTCTCGGGTCTTGTCCCACTGCGTTGACCCTGTCCACTATTCTTCCCCATAGCTCCATCTTCCTTGCAATGGAGGTGTGCTACACCTGTGATCCGAATAGCTGTGGTTCTACCCGGACGATTTCCTCCACCATGACCCTGAGCTCCTCCTTCGAGAACCTGGGGTGTCTTTGCTGTGCCATGGGGTGGTATAGGTGATGTGTGGGGTGGTGTGTGGGGTGAAAAGTGTGCTGATATGTAGTGGGGTGTTGTGTGAGGTGCGTGGAAGTTATGGGGGTGATGGTGTTGTGTGCCTGTGGATGCTAGTGTTGTTGATGGTGGTGTCTCTCTCTGACTTTCGTTCATGATTTGTGGTCATAAGGGTTTGTGAGTGATGTGGGTGTGTGTTTTATATTGTATTGAGTGTGTGGGAGTGGTGTGTGTATGTGTATCAGGTGTGTGTATTTTGAATTGTCCAATGTGGCTGTGTTTTGTCTATGTGTGTGTATTTTGAGCGCGTCGGTGTGTACTGCCAATGGAATACTGCGGTTGAAAGACCGCCGCGTGGATTCGTGGGTCGTGATAGTGTGGGCGTATTTCTGATGGCGTGACGGTGGAGGTTTTGTTATCGCCAGTTTATCACTGACCTTTGGTGTGGCGGACTTGTGTGGGTGTCTGAATTTTAGCGGATTCCGAACTGTGGGTCATAATAGCTATGGCGGAATTCCACAGCCGCGGCGGTGTGGGGGCGGTCTTCTGCACGGCGGTAAGCAGCTTTTACCGCCAATGTCATAATGAGGGCCTAAATACACTTCATATCATTTTTACAGTGATATCTCAACGTACATTTATTGAATCTTGATCGTTTTGACCTGCATCTTACCATATAAATATGATATATTTGTCTAAACTCTGTGAGGTGTATTTTTGTGGTGTGCTACTGTGTTATTGCATAATTTATTGCACAAATACTTTACACATTGCCTTCTAAGTTAAGCCTGATGGCTCAGTGCCAAGCTACCAGAGGGTGGCCACAGGATAATTTGGATTGTGTGTGACTAGAGTGAGGGTCCTTGCTTGGACAGAGGGTAACCTGACTGCCAACCAAAGACCCCATTTCTAACATCTAGCATCAAATTAATAGTTATAATAAATTCAACAACTTGTCTTTGTTAATTTAGTAGAACTTGCTCCTAGAAAGAGTTGTAGAACTCTTTCTAAAGGTTGCCGATTTCAGCTCTGTAGAGCCCTATTCTGATTGTCCAGCCGTCAGCAGCCTGGCCAGACTTCTTTGATTAGGTGTCAAGTGGCTGGGCTGACCACACACACAAAGGAAGTGCCTAAGGGAGGAGGACTGCCTCAGCAGATGGTGAAACAGGATGGGGAGAGCAGCCAAACTGAACATGAAAGGAGGGAAGGACATTTGGGCCAGCAAGTGGACCTCCCCTATTTCCTGTAAAACCGGACAGTCAAGTGCCCCCTAATTAGATCAAGAGTGGGCTGAAAGGGTGTGCCAAGGGAATCTTAGCCACACCAGTGGGTGGGCTCAGCCAGACCTAACCTCTGAGAGTGTATTTTTGCCATCTTGGATTTTTGGAGACTGTTGCTCCCTGGGATTGATTTTTGTCACACTTCCCAGGAAGAAGTCACTCAAGAGGGCGGTGGCTTGCACTTGATTGGACAGAGGTCCCCCCTGCCCTCCACCCCCAAGAGCAAGGATTAAACTGGTAGAGCTGCACCCCACTTGAGATCCCTACAATTAGAAGAAGGACTGCCCTGCTGGACCCTTGACCTGCACCTGGACGCTGCACTCTCAAGGACTGCACCAGCTGCACTCTTGGGCTTGACCACTCAAAGGACTTTGCCTGTCTTCTACTGTTTCAAGAAGAGACTCCTTGTTTGCTACAGGTAGAAAATATCTGTCCAGTGTCCCCTGCATCAAGCCCTGAAGAAACTGACCTGCTGACCAGTGACCAGCATTCATTTTTGGATTTGAGCTAGGTGCATTCTGGGAGTTGGCGTCCTAACCCTAGAGAATCCGGAACCTTGGGATGAGTTGTGGACTCCTAAAGGACCTTCAAAGACATTCTTGAAGAAGATCCAGAAGTTTGGATAAACTTTGAAAGAAAAGCTCCACAAGTGGACTGACTGGACATCGTGAATCAAGCCGGCTTACGTTGACCGCGAACTGGCCTGACTTACAGGTTTATCCCACTGAAAAGCTCAGGAGCTCCAGACTTCCAGAATTTCACCAGGGGCTCAGGGAAAGGCTACCCAACGTTGTCAACTTGAAATCGGCTTGCTGTGGAGGGTCGCACGACGTCAGAGAGAATAAAGCTACAAAAAAGTTTCCAAGTCAGAACATAAAAAGTTGACTGAGGCTTCCTGCGCAACATACCCGAAGAGGGCTCCAGGAAGGTGGGCTTAAATTTCAAGTTTGTCCTGGATGAAGATTTCTGTCACAAAAAATCATCAAAGTCCAAATGTTGAAATCTTTACTGAGCTCTCTTGTGAAGCATATCCGAAGAGGGCTCCATGGAGGTCGGATCCGACTTGTGACTTTGTCCCGGCGAAGAAAATCATCAAGAAAAACTAAGAGCCTTATTTAAGGAACGTGGCACTGCACAGAGTGCCACTTTTCTTGCACCCCTTGGTGCCCCCCTAACACTACCATTTGTGTGCCATACCTAAGATATGATGCACCATGGCGGTAGTTTGGGAAATGGCATAACAAAAATTTATGCTAGTTCGTAGCTTTGCAGGATTAGCTTTAAAAATGTTGACTCTAATCCTTCAAAGCCCATTGAGGACCATTGTAAACAATGGTGTTCCTCCTTTTCAAGACTGATTTGCATATGGCTGGATGGCGTGGTGGGCAAAAATACAATGGATTAAACCCAGATCTTTGTGACTGGGGGTGAATGTTTGCATGTTCAGCATTCCGTCCATCATCTGTTCTTTGTGCCTCCTTTTAATGCCTGCTCTGAGCAAGCGTTAAAAGTGCCACAAAAAAAAATGATGCAAAAAAATCCCTTAGATTTCTTTGGCCTTTTTTTGGCCCCCCTTTCGGGGGAACAACCCCTTTGCATACATTATCCCTGGTGCAGGAATAATGTAGCGCAAAGGGTTACAAAGGGGCGCAATTAATGCATTAGGTCACTTTGTAAATTTGGCGCTGCCATGTTGGCCTCATTGTATCATATTAGAGTAAAGAATTGCGCTAATGTGGCTTGAGGAGGCATTAGGGGTTCTTAAACATGTCAGTCAGAAGGTACAACTTTGACCAAGCCCTTCTGCTCACTGTAGCCGAGCTATTGCAGTCAGCCTCACATTTTGACTTTGCCCCAGTCAACTGTGACCCAATGGCCAGATTGGTGCTTTTACTTTCTATGCGCTAAAAAAACATGTAATCTTTAAAAATTCATATCTCTGGTTTCCTTTATTTGATTTTTGTCATTCTAGTGTCATTTTTAGGGGGTCATTATGACCCTGCCAGTCTCCTGACTGCCAGAGCAAAGGTGACAGTCGCACTGCCAACAGGATGGCAGTGAAGACCGCTACATCAGCCCGCCACACCTCCATTCATACCACCATAGAGGTCAGAGCCACTGGGCCGGAGATGCGCATCTCCGACCTGGCGGTCCACAGAAGACTGCCAGCGGTATTGGGAGCTGTCTTTCCTCCAGGGTTTCTGCGACAAAAACCCTGGCAGAAAGGCTACTGGTGACAGAAAATTTCTTTCCTGTCACCGGTAGATGACTCTCCCACCCCCAGCACGCACTAAACCCCCTCGCCCCTCTCCAGACACAGCTCCACACCCCCTCCAGACACAGTGCCCTCCACCTCCCTCCACACACGCCCCACCCCCCTTACCACATACATGCACACACAGACACCCACACACACCACGCATACACTCATTCATCTACACTTACATACACGCATTCACTCACACGCATCCATACTTGCATTCACCTCAGCACTCATGCAAGCATTCAATCACGCATAATCACACCCATCCTAACACATATTCTCACAGGCAGAAAAATCACATTCACCGCAACACTCATACTCGCATACACACATGCATACACACACTCATACACACTTCCATGCATACACGCACTCACTTCTACATTCAGACACACATACAACCAGGCATGCACACATTCAGGCACACACCCACTCACTTCTACATTCAGACACACATACAACCATGCATACACACATTCATGCACACACGCAGACAACACACACACATGCACACACAACACCCCCCATCCTCCAACCCACCTCCCCTGTCACACGTTCAACTTACCTGGTCCAGGACGGAGGTCATCCGGCAGGGAACGGAAAGGGGCGCTTTCACTGCAGGCAGCACCTCGCAAGCAGGACAGTAGCAGGCCATATTATTGCACATAATTGCACACCAGGCGGTGTCCTTCTGGTGGGATGGGCCAGTGGTGGAACCACCCCAGCACTTCCACCCACCAGCACGACTACTGTGGAAATCCACCAGTGCCCATAATATGGTGGGTAGAACACCGCCAGCAGTGGCGGTCTTCTGGCGCCCGTGGCTTTGTCGGTCTTCCTTGAAGACCGCCAAAGTCATTCTAAGGGCCATAATCTATTTTTATAAATTTGTGTTAGATTTTTATTGTGTTTTGTGTTTTACTTATTCACTTTTTTCTGATTTTTAAATGCTTTACACCCCTGTCTCCTAAGTTAAGCCTAACTGCTCGTTGCCAAGCTGCCAAGGGTTGAGCTGGGATTAATTTATTGATACCTAACTGGACCTAGTTGGAGTTAGTGGCCTATTGCTAAGTGTGGGTACTTACCTGCCATTACCAATAATCCACTTTTCAACATGGCACACGGGTTGTCATAATGACATTAGCAGTCTCTTCCAAAGACCGCTGTGGTGACGGCCACCAACACACCGCCGCAGATGCAGAAATCCACCTCCCAGATTATGTCACACAAACACAAAACTCACAGAAACCAGCTACAACAACAATTCCACCAGACCGAATGGAGGCGAAAAACTGTCGGACCCACCACGCTTCCCGCTACGCCAGCAATACACCCCCCCTCCAAATTATGGACCACGAATTAACACAGCGGCACACAACAGTGGTTTTCCATTGGTGGTGCAGGCCACAGCGGTAGAATTGGTCACCCAACACCAACAGAAGCTAACATTGGACAGATTGAAAAACCCACACTTGACACATACACACACACCATACACACCCACCAACAGCACTATAAAACACACCTCCACACTACCCACAATCCTTTGCAGACACGAAAAACTGACTTCACCTTGCCAGTGAAAGATAATACAAGAACTACACATTTAAACCACAGCCACTTATTTACCTTTCACCCATCACACACCATACCCCAACACCTATCACACTCTGCACAACACACACTACACCCAACATACAATAGGCATGTCCCCACAGAAGAATCCCCGTTTCACAGATGAGGAGTTGCTGGTGATGGTGGAGGAACTCGTCAGATTAGAGCCACAGCTGTTCGGTACACAGGTCCAGCAGATATCCATTGCCAGGAAGATGGAGCTATGGCAGAGGATCGTGGACAGGGTGAACTCCATGGGAACATATCCACGTACAAGGGACGACATTCGCAAGAGATGGAATGACGGCCTCCAGGGGAAGGTGTGTGCAGTGTCTTCCAGGCACCAAGTTGCATCATGAAGACTGGCGGTGGACCACCACCTCTTCTCCTATAGTTGGCAGCATAGGGCGAGAAAGTCTTAGCAATCACTGAGGGCCTCACTGGAGTCACTGGATGGCTGGACACTGGTAAGTCACCATTACTACCCTACCACCACCCACCCCTACATGGCATGTCACCCCCTCACCCTGACTCCCTTCACCCCACTCCATCCCATACAGTGAACCACCCCCATAATTACCCTCAAGTGTGTACCCCTGAATGCCCCACACATTGCAAGCACACCCCTCCCAGCTCTGCATGCATACACAACAGTAATGCATGGGCAGCATGTTGCACTAGCACCACCATAGACTAACCAAAGGTGGAGGACAACACCCAACCATAGGGAAAGCCAGAAATGCTAACTATGTGACAGACAATGACTGTAACAAATCCTTCACATGTCCACAGGTACCCTAGCCAATGTCAGAGGTGAGCATGTGCCACGGCAACCCAGTCCCCCACCTGAAGATGCCCTTAGTGATGACAGCAACTCTGGATGTCCCGATCTGGATGACCTTCCTGGCCCATCTGGCTCCACTGGTGAGTCGGTTTTCACATCCCACACCCAGTCTACCACAGCCCCCCCCCATCTGACTCCAGCACCACAGCAGCCACCCAACGTCCCCAAACCTCTGTCCTTTGAACACATCCATCATTTGTGTGCCTACCAGTAGAGGGACCTGAGTCGACACCACACAGGCAAGACGATGAAGATCCTGGTATAAGTGTGAGTGTGCATACCATTCAGGGGACACAGGCATAGGGGGCCAGGGCCAGTGGGAGGTTAGCGGTGCGCCAGTGGGAGTCCCAACCCAGGGAACCACCTGCCCAGGAGGCACTCACACATGTCCTGGGGCCCTACCAACAATCCCAGGACAGGATGGGCCAGGTACTTACCATCTTGCAGGAGAACCAGTGGCTGCAGGGGGTACACCACCAGGAGGTCATGCAGCAGTTGCAAGGCTTCAATGCCAACATGGCCACCATTGCAGGGGTACTGGGTGACATGGCCAACACTTTGCATGAGTACACAGCACATCAACGGGCACCTTGCACTAGTCAGTCTCCTCACCAGCTAAAAACATCTGCTGCAGCTAGTCGACAGGAGGTCCTGCCACATCACTCACAGGCCACCAGCACCCCTTCCCCTGCAGAAGGTGAACCACCCCACAAACGTTCCCGGCGACCCAGACAGACACCAGAGACTGTTGCCAAGACCCAAACCACTGCCAGGAAATGAGCCCCTCCTCAATGTCTCCTTTGTGTGCCACTGAGACACCTTGTTCACTAGGGATTGCCATTGCTCCATTTTCATATGGCCCCACTGGACCAGTGACGTGGGAGATGTATTGAACAGCAAGGAACACCATCTGGACATTTATAGAGTGGTAACTCTTCCTATTCCTGTAGACCTGCTCATTTGTCCTGGGAGCGACTAAGGCAATATGGGTCCCAACAATGGCCCCAATCACATGTACTATGTGTCCCAAGGCGTAGACTACGGCCTTCACAGTGGGCAAATCTTCACTCTGAGGGAATGAGATGTAGCTGCTCATGTGTTTTAGTAAGGCAGCCAAAACTCTTTTAAGCACATTCAAAAACATTGGCTGTGACATTCCTGCAGCCAAACCCACAGTCACCTGGAAGGAACCACTTGCCAGGAAGTGGAGCATTGACAGTACCTGTACTGCAGGGGGTATTGCTGTAGTGCTATGGATAGCAGGAATCAGATCTGGCTCCAATTGTTGACACAGCTCAGTAATTGTGGCCCTGTCCAGATGATAGGTGATAATGATGTGCCGTTCCTCCAGTGTAGCCAAGTCCACCAGGGGTCTGAACAAGGATGCTTGCCTCCTCCTCTGCAGCGGTAGGTATCTAAGTAAACCAGACATTAGATGTGTGTGGCTACAGGAAGTATGGACACACTATATCACAGTACACAGAGCATGTATGTACGTAGCAGACTGGATTTGCCTTGGTGTGTACCATCGGTTCCTATGACGCACATTAAACGGTCCGCCATGAGCACCAGCATTAGGAACTGACAACCGCCTGTCCTGTATGCAGGGACAGGTGGAGGTGATCTCTCTCTGCCGGCGTTTGGCGTCATGGCAGAAGGCGGTCTGCACCGCTGTTCAACTCCTCATTGGTTAACATGAAAGTCTATGGAGCACAGGAACCAATGATGATCAACCGCAGCGGTGACGGTGCTCACCGCCACGGACGTGACCACCATTTTCTCTGTCCCACTTCACTTGATTCCTGACTTTCTACAGATCAACACCTCCACTGCGTGTGCTGCTGTGTCCTGTGTCTGGAGCCCGTGATGGCCCATGCAGTGGGGAAAGGGCCCCAGCCTTCACATCGGAGGAGTTGGAGAAGCTTGTGGATGGGGTCCTACCCTTGTATGGGCAGTTGTATGGGCTTCCAGACCAACAGGTGAGTACCTTATGGGAACATTAGATGTGACATGGCTATATGAAGATGTATGTGTGTGCTGGCAGTGGACTTAGTGTGGGATCTAGGCAGTATGTAAGCCATTTCTTTTACAGAGTGTTGAGTTAATGGTGTTCATTCATCTGTATTCTCTATGCAGGTCAGCGCCCATCAGAAGAAAGGGTTGCGGCGTGTCATCATCAAGGACGTGCGGACCCTGGGGGCCCATAGCCAGCGGAGCACCGACTGCAGGAAACGGTGGTAGGACCTGAGACGCTTGGCCCGGAAGACTGCGGAGGCTCAGCTGGGGATGGCCTCCCAATGAGGGAGTGGTGCCCATCAGACCCAGACCCACCTAATTGCCCGCATACTGGCGGTGGCCAATCCTGAGTCTGATGGGCGCTTGAGGGCAGCACAGCAGCCACAAGGAGGTGAGTACATACTGTGTGGTACACTTTTTTTGTTGCCCGCCATGGTGTTTGTGTACAAGGTTCTAGTCAGTGGATGCCCCACTATCAGGTTTCGCTAATCTTGTGGAGTCCTGCTTACCAATGTAGGGTCTAATACAGTACATACAGGCTAACCCAATGGTGACCCCGAAGGACCTGCCTAAATAATAATACAGAGCTACGTTGGTCCATCTGGAAGCAATTTCTCATTAAGAAAGATCAATTATTGATCCATGCAGAGTTTAAATCATACATTAATCATGCAGTATAGCATAAAAAATAATCAAACAAGCAAAAAAACTAAATTACTCCATAAAAGAAAATATACAATGTTTAATTATTCAGTCCACAATTTAAAAAAAAAAAAAAAAAACGTTTCCAATTTACAGTCCCCTATCATAAAAGAACAAAAAAGCGAGGACATCAAAAGTGCAAAAATAAAGTGCTCATGATTATAGACATGGAAAACAGCAATACATCTTCAACATTTATACAAAAAAAACTTAGTCCAAGAAGCCTGCTGGTTGACCATTACACAGTTGAATAAATCTCATTTAATCCGGGTAGCATTCCCCTAATCCACATTGTCCTCTGATGGACTTCATAAACCAGTCCAGGCTAAAACATAATCTTGTGCATTAGCATCATCTGGCAAAGGAGCAGGGGCACCGGTGAGTGGGGGAGCTGTAGCCCACGGAACCCAGGAGGCAGAGTCTACAGGCACAGAGGTGACCAGTGGGTTGGAGGGCAAAGGGGAGCACCACAGGGGAGACAGGAGCTGATTATACTGACTCAGATTCCTCCTCAGATGGAAGCTCTCCTGTGGTGGCGGACCCCTCTGGGACCACCCAGCTACTATATCTTCCGCCACCACTGTACCAGCACCGCCCTCCCAGTAGCCCCTGACCCAGTTGACTGTGCCTGCTCACCCAGGAAGATGGGCGTCTCCTCGCCCCAGGCACCTCATGCCCTGCCCCAGTCAGCCCTGCTGCCCTCACTGAGGAGGCTATTGACCTCCTGTGATCCATCTCTGTATCCCAGATGCAGCAATGTAATGCCTACCTAGAGGGCGTTCACGGTGGCTTGGCTGCCCTACAGAGATCATTTCAGGCTGTTTGTTCTTCTTTGATGGCAGCCAGTGTCCCTGGTTCTTCCATCCTCCCTCAAACTACCTGTTTCCAGTCCCAAAGCCCTGTCCCCCCACCTATCCCATGCACACAATCAGACCAGCATGCACCCAAGATAACAGACAGGACTCGCACAGACTTGACACCTCCTACACACACACAGTCAACACACAGAAGCACACACAACAACAGCCACTGCTTCCACTATCTCCCCCTCCTCCTCCTCCCTCACAGTCACACCTGGAAGCACTACATCTTCAGTCCCAGATCCTGCAACCTGTACAGCCTTGCCCACAGTCACCACAACAGCAGACATGCAGACTAGCACCCCATTCACCACATGCACAGTCACAACCAATACCATCACAAACTCTTGCAGTACACTCACCTCACTTGCAGACACCACCACAACATAGATACACATATCCTGTTTGTCCTCTCCCACCCTGTCTGCCCACCCCCCTCCAAAGATACATTAACTCTACCACTCAGACACTCTACAGCCACCCACCTCACACATGCACACTGTACATTCACCTGCAACCTAGTCCAGCACACCTACTCCTCCTACTCCCTTTACCTCCACTCCCAAACCTCCTCCCACAACCCTCATCAGACCTAAGAAACTTTTCCTTTCCTGCCTTGACCTCTTCCCTCCTCCTCCCCATCCTGCCTGTAAGAGGAAGATCCCTCTTCCCCAGACCAGTACCTCAAGCTCCCAGTCCACTCATGTCCCTCCCCCATGACTACACCTGCCACTAAGGGGCACAAAAGTGGCACTCTTCCCCCCGCCTCAAGACAACACCTCCGCCCCCTAAGCTACAGAGCAAGGAGCCACCCGCTCCCAAAACCAAGTCCAAAGACCCCCCTCTGGATCACCAACTCAGTTCGCTTTTGGACCTGTGGATACACTGCCAGGGAGATGGATTGCTGTACTGTTAAAAGAACTGCCACTGCGCTGAACTGCTGCTCTTAAGGTCTGCTGCCCTGCAGTACTGACCTGTTGCCCTCTTGCCTGGGTGAGAAGGAATGGACCTGCATCTCCTGAACACAGAAGAACTCCAAGGGCTAGTTGGCTGACCTCCTGACCTGAAGCCTCAGGGACATGACAGGCTACCAACAACATTGTACCTGCATAATGTGAGTCCTCCCAGTCAACTGGTGCCACCCCAGTTCAGGACTCTTGGAAGTGGGCTTAAGGTGTTGTGCCAGAATATGAATGCAGTAAAACTGACATATCTTGTCTGTAGTGCGATGAAAACTCGAGCAGAACTGAGGCATCACTGCTGATGCATGGATTGGATCCATCGCAAAGACCTGCATCACAGGGCAGACCATTAAATCCACCATTCCGCAACTCTTCCTTGTTGCAGACCCTTGCATCCCTCGTCGATGGCGATCTCAACAACATTGACAGACTCCTCATCGCAGCCTCACAGTTCCTTGGAACTGACGCATTGCTCCGACTGTGCGTCACATCCTCAACGCCGGACTTTGCATTGCAGCCCTCTTCAACAGGATCCTCATTGGCAATGCAGGCCCTTTCATCACAGCCCAGCTGCATCTCAGAACTGAGGCACCTCTGTGCAACGCATCTTCAACATTTTTGCAATGCTCCACAAACCATGATTTAAGGAATTCTGTTCAGCCATTCTAACAGGGTGTGTGTAGCAAGCCCACACTTAATCGGCGTAGACCTAAACTTGTGACTTTGTCCTGATTCGACATGGCCAGATACCCACAGTTGCTGCTTTGTACTTTCTGGCATTATTTTCACTAAAATCTTTAAAACTGCTTTTATGTTGTTTTGGTCTTGTTTTTTTCATTGAAAGAAGTTCTATTTTTCTAACTTTGAGTGGGATCCTTTTTGCATGGTGTGTTCACTTTATTACTGATTGACATTTTGCCCAAATGCTTTACACATTGTCTCTGAATTAGGCCTGTCTGCTCTGTGCCAAGCTACCACAGGATTGAGCACAGGTTCATTTAGGGTTGGCCTGTGCCTCATCCTAACAAGGATTGAGGTTGCTGCTTGACCAGGGCTCACACCTGAGTCAAAGTTCAATCACTGAGAGTAGCTCTCTGACATCAGCGGTTTCAGCACACCTATTCCTTTTCCTCTTTCTGCCCTATTGCATCCCCTTATCTCATTTGACTATCTGAAACATCCTAACACCTGACTCCATTTAAAAGCCACCCTTTTCACCCTTTTCACCCTGCTGACCCAGTTCCTCCACCCCTCCACAATTTCAACTGTTAAAAAAAAAAACTATAGTCCAAAACAATCCCACACCAATAAATCTGACCATTCCCACAAATAAATCCTCCCCAGAAACTTTAGGCCATGTCCCTTAAAACATCCTTAAATCCCCACTATGTCCTAATAAGAAGGTACCTGGACTTCCACCTACTTCAGGAGGATTGAGAGATCAGTCAGGGGGACATAGCTGTATAGTTGAAGAGAGAAGTGCAATGCTTGTAGCATATTTGAGAGACTATGACAGGACAGTATTTTTCCTCCCACACTCTAAATTTTGATTTGCATTTATTATTTGATGAAAGGTGTCTATTCCTCCAGAAGATGAATATTTTTGTTGTCCCTTATAATTTAAAATGTGATAAATGTTAATCTTGAACTTTTTATGTAAATGTTTACTTATAGATATTGTTTAAATTTGAAAACTTTATAATGTTTGTCATATGTGATTCCATTTTATTAATATGTCGCTTGTGTTAATAATTAACTTCCATTTCCAGGTCTTGTAATTTATTATGTTTTGCATTGTGAGAGATAAAGTTCATTTCCGTTCCCATGTGTGGAGGCACTGGAAGCATTGTTGTGAAGGGCTAGTGTGTGTGGCATTCAGAGTCGGAATGCATGTGTGACTACATTATTGCCCTGTAGTCCATTGCCGAGGGCCATACCGGTTGTTAAAGGCCTTAAATCCGAGTTTCAGGTCTGAGCTACAGGCAAGGGCTTGTAGCGAGAGGTAGGGCCTTTAACAACTGGTATTGCACAAGGCAGAAGAGCTATACGACTATTAAAACATTCCATCTTCTAAGGATAGAATGTTCTAAATTAAAAAGTTAAAAACATGAAGATAAACATTGGAATGCTGGAGTTCCAAGCTTATAGAAGTCATTATAAATCCAGAGCTATTCCATTGTCTTGAATGGAGCTCTCAACACTCCAATGTTCTAAATTTCTTTATTATTTTTGTTTAAAATGTAGGAATAACTTAATATGTTTACACAGGCTGCATCCCTTACATTATACCTGCCTATGCCTAAGTTGAGCATATAAGTACAATGTCATGCAAGATTGAACGTTGTAACAGCAGTAATTGGACTGTGAAAATACCTTCCTGGGATACATAGAAAAATGCCCTTTCTACTAATTTTGAAGAATGTTTTCTAGGCATAAATATTACAAATACTACATAGACAAGTTACATCAAGGTTCCCTATATCTTGGCATGGTAGTGCAGCTCAAACCTTCTCTCTTTTTCTGTTTACATCTTTGTAATGAATGAACAAATGAATAACATCTCCGATAGAACACAGGCTACTCAAGCACAATGTAGTTTGCTATCCACATTGGCAACAGCTTCAGTGCTCCACACAGGGTACTCAGCGCTATTCGAATGCTACAGAGAAATACATAGTAACCAATAGTAACAAAAAGATATTGGAGGTAAAGAGGAAGCATGGGGAAGAACAATGAATGTACTTTTACACTTAAATGTGATTTAAATGCTTTGTGAGGTGCAGAGCAGGAAGTCAATGTGGCAATTAGATGTGTGGGTGCTCCATATAAGGTTTTAGGGAGCGACTAGAATGCAATGATGGAAGTTTAAACCTAAAAATCACTTGTGATGGCATTCAAGTGTAAGATTAAAATTTAATCTGAAGTAAATAGACTGCCATGTCTGCTTGGCACTTAAACTCCTGGCCAAGCCTTAAACTACAATTTTATTAATCCTAAAACACCCCATGACAGGCCCTAAATAGCCCAGGGGGCATGGTACGGTGTAAGTAAAAGGCAGGACATATACCTTTTAGTTTTGCATGTCCTGGTAGTAACAAACTCCCAAATTAGTTTTTCACTACTGTGAGGCCAACCCCACTCATAAGATAACATTGGGGATTCCTTAATACCTTTGTTAAGTGTAATTCCTGATTGAGAAGGAGGACCTCTTGTGTTTGGTACCTTTGGATTGTGATAATAAACCCTCCTTAATGGTAAAGTTGGATTTGTGATTACAACTTTAACAATACCACTTTAAAAAAGTTGCCATGTTTCTCCCCTTAAGCCCTGGGTGCCTTCTGCCTTCCTCCAATACACATCTGGGTTGGGTGACAGCTGGGCCTTGTGAATTCAAGATAAACAGTCACACACAAAGGAAACTGAGGTGTGCCTGGTTGGCCAACTTCCTCATGGGCCATCAGAAGGCTGATGAGCCATCCTGGGCATGATGGGAGGAGCCGGTTTTCACACCTGAATATGGCTATACCTGTCCCCACACAAAGAGCTGCATAACCCCCTGCATTGTGTCTGGAGCCAGGGCAGGAAGGGGAGGTCATGTGTACACTTCAGAGCCCCTCTTTGAAGTGACCCCCACTTCAAAGGCACCACTGATTATAAAGACTGAGCTTCTGACCCTACCAAATCAATATACTTCTGGACCTATGGATACTCTGCCAGGAAGGACTGCTGTGCTGCAACAAGGACTGCTACTCTGCTGGACTGGGGACCAGGAAGGACTGCTTTCTTGCCTATGCTGACCTGCAGTCCTTCTTGTCAGGGTGACAAAGTGACTCCTAGTGCTTGTTGGCTTGCCGCCTGCTCTGAAGTTTCAGGGACATCAAAGACAATTCTGCTACAGTTTCTGGACACTGCCAGCTGTGCATCTAACCTGCCAAGTGGTGCTAATCCAGTCTTGAGTCCTTGAAAGTGGTTTCTGCAGCTGCTTTCTAAAGATGTCTATGCAGATCAAAACTGTTGCATATGTCTTTGACGCCGAAGCATCGCCACTGCTGCTGAGGACGGGAACATCACAGCAACCACTGTGCAGCTTGAAATCAATGCTTCGCACTCAGCCCTGATGCCTCCCCTTTGCATCGCTGGCTGTGTGGCTCTACGATGAGGCAACACCTTCATCGCAAAGGGTTTACAACCGCACCTCAAGGACATAACAATACCAACAACTGTGCAGCTCGATGGCAACGTGTCCCTGATTGCCTGGATCAGAATCAAAATATCACTTTTGCATCGTCCCCTTGGCTCCTCGCGTCGGATCTTCATCTTCCACGCAACCCTACACACAAGGTACTGTTTCAGTGGGACAAGGTCCCGGTAGCTGGCCCATGCTCCATTGCAGTCAGCCTGAACACTTTGATTTGTCTTAGTCTAGCGCAACCAGATAGTCCCGGTCGGCGCTTTAAGTTACTGAGCACTACAATTGCAGATATTCTTTCAAAATTCCATATCTTGACTTCTACTTATTGGAGTTTTGTTGTTGTGGTCTTGTTCTGTTCATTAAAATAAAATCTATTTTTTGAACATGGTGTGGATTCTATGGGTGGTGTTTTCCCAGTTTTATTATTTTAAGTGTTGCACAAATCCTTTACACATTGCCTCTTAAGTTAAGCCTGCCTGCTCTGTGCCAAGCTACCAGTGGGTGAACACAGGTTATTTGTGGGGTGCAACTGACTTAACATAACTAGGATGATGGTCCCTATTTAACAGGGTGCATACCTCTGCCTCTAGAGGCCCAATTTCTAACAGGTGGATTTAAAGTCTCAAAAGCGTTCCACTGACAGGGTCAATTATTTCTACAAATTTCAAAAGGGGCTGTTATATTGTGTTGCCTTTCAAAGATCCAGTAGAAGGTCAGAATAAAACATTTCTTTCTTGAAAAGGTAAATGTTCAGTCCTTGCATGTGCTTTGTTTTCTAAAATTCCATGGCATACAGTGAGTAGTGGATCAGTTTCCCTCAAATGCACTGAATAACCCTTATGTGCAGCAGCAGGAGGGTTGACTTCTGTTTCATGTAATTATTTATTATTTTTCCAAACATATGTAATGCAGATGGGATAAACATGATCAGATCAATGTATGTGCCTCCTGCAAGATGGTGTACGAAACACAGACCTGCAGATGCTGGCCTTCCAGGTCAAGGTTGCACAGCTTCAAAAGGACAAAGTCTGTCACAAATATTCAGAACTTCTGAAGCAATTAAAGTTCCTCAGCAACATGTATAATTTGGGGAACTGCGGGGTTTGTGATAGTGAAGTCTCAAGTAGCTCTGCCACCAGAATCATTTAAGCATGTGGACCATCCATCATAAGACTGCTAGATCACAGACTTACAGAATCTAGCAGACTCTGGTAGTTTTTTTCTAGCATGTAGTAAAGTGACATGTACTTGTCAGCCTTACCACCAGATTGCTTAACTCTGAGGTGCATTCTTCATCCTAGATGCTCTACGTGGGTTGTGCAACTCATTCTTGGTGAAGAATATCAGAGTCATTTGTCTTTTTAAGAAGGTACATCTTTTATTTTGCTCAGCCCTATATGATTGTTCAAGAACTTCTAAAAAGGGACCATTAGTTTGTGGGGGGAATGCAAATTAGCTTACTCTTATCTATTCTATAAACAGTTTCTTCATCCTTGCAAATGGCACTAAACATCATTGCTAGCCGGTGTTCTAGAGCATTGCACCATAATGTGCGCTATCTAGACTTGGGAAGTGTTAGAAATGGGGTCTCTAGTTAGATGTAAACACCCTTGTCCAGGTAGGAGCCACAATCCTAGTCAGGGTAAATCACAACACAATCCAAAGTATCCTGTGCCCACCCTCTGGTAGCTTGGCACTGAGCAGTCAGGCTTAACTTAGAAGGTAAAGTGTAAAGTATTTGTGCAATAAACCATACAGTAACACAGTGAAGACACCGCAAAATTACACCACACAGGTTTAGTAAAAATAGATAATATTTATCTGAATAAAATAAGGTCAAAACAACAAAATTCCAATAAGCACAAATTGAAATATCAGTTTTAAAAGGTTTCAAAGAATCTCAATCCTTGGAAATTAACTGTTGTTTATTTGTTATACTCAGTACCTGGGGTGCATTAAAAATAACGACACACAAAGACCGCAGAGGAGGAGATGTGTGGAAAAATAAGGTGTTGCGTCAGATTTTCTGACGGGGTACAGACGATGCGTTGTTTCTTTCGATGCTTCCAGGGTTTACATCATTTTTTGGCATATAGTCTTAGTTCCTCACTGTGATGCAGGGATATTTTGATGCCCAGGGATGATGTATTGAAAATCCTTGACATGCTGGACGAAGGAGCAGGTGCTGCATCAATCTGGTAGACGATGCATTGAATTTTCCATCGCAAGGCAGGCGCTGCATCGCATTTCCAGTAGGCAAGTTGGTGCTGCTTTGTTTCCGGTCGGTGGTGCAGCGATTTCCCAGACACAATGCAGACTTTGCATTAATTTCTGCGGGTCTTGTGTCGATTTTCAACGCACAGAGAGTTTCTTAAAGAGGTGAAGTCTTTGCTGGCCCTGAGACTTCAGAAACAGGAGTCAAGCTCAATCCAAGCCCTTGGAGAGCACTTTTTTAGAAGGCAGAGGCTTCCAGCAAAGTCAGAGGCCAGCAGGGCAGCAGGGAAACAGCAGGGCAGCAGTACTCCTCTGCAAAGCAGTTAAGATGAGTCCTTTGGGCAGCCAGGCAGCTCCTCTGTAAGAGTTCATATGTAGATCTAGAAGTGTCTGAGTTGGTGGGGTCAGAGACCCAGGTTATGTACCCAAAAATGGCTTTGAAGTGGGGGAGACTTCAAAGAGTGGTTTTGAAGAGCGCACGCTCCCCCTTCAGCCCAGTCCTTTTTGCCAGGGTCCCAGTCGGGAGTTATCAGTCCTTTATGTGAAGGCAGCCCACTAGCCTTAGAAATGTAAGTGTGAGGCCCTCCACCCTTCCAACCCAGGAAGACCCATTCAGTGTGCCGATGAATGCAGTTGTGACTGAGTGTCCTTGTTTGTGGTTGTCTGGGTAAAATGCACAAGAGAGCTGTCAACCCACACAGACCAGATGTGGATTGGAGATAGGCTGTAAGGCACAGATGGTATTAAGGGCAGAGAAATGCCCACTTTCTAAATGTAGCATTTCTAAAATAGTACTGTTAAATCCAGCCTCATCAACAAGAAGGATTTTCTATTACCATTCTGGCCGTACTAAACATGACCTGGTTACTCCTTCCAGATCATAATCTACCACTCAAAAGTATATGAGGGCAGTCCCAATGCTAGTCTATAAATACAGCAGGCATCACAGTAGTGGAAAACAAATGTATTAGTTTTTCACTACCAGGACATATAAAACACCTAAGTACATGTCCTGCCTTTTACCTACATAGCACCCTGCCCTCTGGGATACTTCGGGCCTACCTTATAGGTGACTTATATGTAGCAAAAGGGGGTTTAAGGCTTGGCAAGCAATTTTTAATGACAATTTGAAGGGGCTGTGAAACTGCACACACAGGCATTGCAATGCCAGGCCTGAGACATAGTTAAGGGGACAACTTATGTGGGTGGGACAATCAGTGCTGCAGGCCCACTAGTAGCACTTAATTTACAGGCCCTGTATGTAGTGCACTTTACTGGGGTCTTACAAGTAAATCATATGTGCCAATTGGGTATGAACCAATGTTATCATGTTTAAGGGAGAGAGCATGTGCACTTTAGCATTGATTAGCAGTGGTAAAGTGTGCAAAGTCCTAAAACCAGCAATAACTGTGCCAGAAAAGTGGAGGGAGGTAGGCAAAAAAGTTGGGAGATAACCACCTTAAGGCTGTCAGATCTAACAGGAAGCAACTTTAAAGATGGCAATTCTCCACTAATTTACTCTAATGTTGCAGGGGATTGAAGGCATCTGATGTCTCATGGTTGACATTGATCAGTCAGCCAGGATGATAGGTGATTTAATAGAAATAAATCACCTAAGCCTAGGCAGGGTTTATTGACAACAGTTTGTATTTCACTCCTCTGGTAAGCTGACAGCTGAATATGTGGCCAATGCCGACATCACATTCAAACTCAGAGTCTGTGCAGCTTAGTTTCCTAGCAAAGCACTGAGACACTGCTTCCTCATGTATCTTCATCTTGCTTAACCACCTGTCTCAGTTTCCTTAATTGCCATTTTCCAGGCTGAGTGGAACTCAAATCTAGACAAACCAAAGCCCATATTGTACTTTTTGATGCAAAACTGTGCAAATGAAGTTTTGTGTCAAAAGGTTTAGCACCGGCTTGTGCCATTCCTCAATGCCATCCATGCACCATATTTATACTATGACGCACGATGGCACTAAGAAATGGTTAGATAAAAAAACTATGACATTAACCCTTGACCATGTAGTTAATGCTGCAAAAGTGGCTCTAACCCATTTTGCGGCACGTAAACATGTTGCTAACGGATTTGCCCCATTTTAACACCGCATTTGCATCAACTTTAAATGAACAAGCAGGGAAGAGTGCAATATCAAGAGAAGATGGAAGCAGCAGGCCAGGAGAGACCCCAGGGTGACCCCATGCACCCAGGCACCAGCCAGGACGATACACAGAAGTCCCAGGAGAAGGAAAAGAGAAAGTGTTGGTTCAGTGAGGAGGAGCACAACATTTTTGTCAGTGAGGTGAAAGAGCAACAACACTAGTTCTTTGTCACGTCCAAATTGCCAATTGGTAAGAGAGAGGCTATATGGCAGGAAATAGTGGACAAAATCAACAGTGTGGCAGAGGTGAAGCGAACTGTCACTGAGTGCAAGTAGAACTGGCATGATGGCAAGCATAGAACTAAGGAGAAAATGGCCCAGAACAGAAAGGCAGCCCTGCAGACTGGAAGTGGAAATCTAGCACCACAGGAGGACCTGGGTGAGATGGCGGAGATGGTTGCAGCGGTCATCCCGGAAGAGCTAGTCACTGGAATCGCAGGACAGCGCAGACTTCCAACCACCACCACAAAGGCAAGGTAAGTTGCATGGGGGAAATAACCTCATTTTACAAATGCCAGAAGGGGGAGGCACATAGGACACACACAATACATGCGAAAGGATTGCAGCGGGACACATTGCCCATGACTCTAGATGCACCATCCACACATAAGGACCACATGTACACTTGCCTTGGATGTGCTATGCACTACAACACACACACAACATGGACAAATGTCAATCACCAAGGCTATACACCAACATTTACATATGCAGCACATTGGATGGAAGGCACCTCTTATTAATCATCACAACACCCCTTTCATATAGTTAAACCTACTCTACCTACAAAATGTAGACATCAGAGACTAGGAAGAAAGTCAATACCATTCCTGGGGTCAGGTCATGGTCGTGTCTCTTGCAGAATTACTTTCCTACCACCATGTCCCATTGCTGAAACACATGTGTGCTGCATCTTATAGCACACATTGAAATGGCACCTTAGCTAACATTACTTACATGCACAGGAAGGGACACCACTCTGCAGAGGACACAACCCTGCAGGTATACAATACATCCCCTCAAGCCAGCCACTACTTCCTCATGCTGCATCAATGCCTGTCTCAGTGTAGGGAGAACTAATCTGTGCAGCTGCCAGAGGAATTGCAGGGTGGTCCCGTATCACAGTAAACAAGGCACTTCCCTGCGTATCTAACCTGGCGCAATGTTGAGCTACACAAATTGATGCTGATCAGAACAGTGCCACTAGAGAAACATTTTCACTAAAGATTGCAATCTGTAGAACACAACACATACAGGGTGAACCCATAACAACTCTGATACAACCATATGAGCCACATAGGAATGGGGAAACAATCACACAAATACAACATATGGTGTATGTCTGTGAACATTATAGTGCACATTATATTATTAATGGGTGGGGGATGCCGCACGGTCAAGTCCAGCATTGGTAAAACTGCTAGCGCGGTCTTCCATTCACAGCTGCATTACAAGTTTCACGCTGGGATGGTGGGTCAGCTCTGTAGGGAAGTCACCACAACATTGTAACTGGATCAAATAGAGCCAGCAGCAATCTTGGTGTGCATTGGGTGTGACAACACATGCTGCACTTTTCACCTCAAATCAGGCATTGGAAAACGCAAAGGGCCTGGTCATGGAGGCCCCTGCACTGACCATGCCAGGGGCATGGGCAGTGCAGGGGCACCCAGGGGCACACAACGCCCAATTACCACCAACCTTTGCATGGCAGTTGGACCACCATGCAAAGGCTGGTGGAAAAGCAGGATCATAATTTGAAGGGAAGCGATGATTGCAATTCTGGACTGGTGTTATAAGACAGGAGGCATTGCCAGTCCGGAAGTTTGGCGGAAACCTGGCAGTGTCAAGCCATTGGCCCATGGGGCTTTCCCCACAGTCTGAAAGTGCCGGTTTCACCTGCGCTGTTGGCGGTGGTCAGATTGCCCACGGTAGCCTGGTGGTCATAGGACTGCCAGACATGTAATGAGTGCCCATGTGTGCACTTGTGCAACTAGCTGCAATCTCTCCATCAAACTAGCTGGAGGCCCTGATCAAAGTTGAAAATAAGTTGACCAGCTATGTCCATAATTTAGTGACATCAGGCACTGTCATGTACAAAATGATGCTTACATCAAAAATAATACCCATGCCGGCCATCCCTGGGTCCACCCCTGTGCCAGTGGTAAATTACTTGCCCTGCCACAAAGCTGCATCCCTTCCACCATAGTGCAAGGATTGCTGTGTTGAGGGGGGGGAGATCATAGTGGTGTGGGAAGGTGCACCTTCCAGCACAATCAGAAACAGGAATGGCAGTCTAGGTCCATGTGTGCTGTGGAATGCAGTACACATACACAAACTTAAACATGAAGAGCAATCAAAGCTAACTTCATCATTGCGCATTGGTAATGCCATCCCTGGGGAGGTGTAAGATGTTGGTGCTGCCTCAGGTCAATAAAAACACATAAATCTGGGAAAGCAGCAAAATGCAATGTGTGTTGGTGTGGCTTGACCACCGCAACAGCCACTGCAAGGCCCTCCCATGCAAATTGATTGCATGGGAAGAGGCCATAATGACAAGGTGGTTTTTAAGCCACTATAAGTGGATAAATCTCACCTTGTAAATATGACACAGCCCATTGCGCCACCTGAGCTTCCCTTTACATGACACACAGATGGGGCAAAGGGTCTGATAAATAGGACCCATAATTTACAAGAACAATGTGTGGGCTGTAAGTTGTCCCTGAGCCTCCATTACCCATTAAATAATGTGCCATGTCAACTGCCACAACAGAGGATTATTGATTTTATTCCATCTCATTGCAGAGGATGATGGCTCTGCTGCTGACCTGCCTGTCCTGGATTTCACTGATAACCTGGATGACCAGCTGACAACCATCAGCCAACAGACTCTCCAGGATGTCCTTGGATCCCACCAGACACCACCTCCAGTTGCAAGTAGGACATCCAACGTTGCACGGTCCCAAGATGACCCACCCAACAACCAAAATATACCACCTGCCAGTTCAAACACATCTCAGGACTCTGAGGACCCAGAGACAAGCTTCCAGAGTACAGTGGTAGGAGTCCAGCGGGAGCTGGCCAAGCAGGTGCAGGTGGGGATGGAGACCATGGCAGGCAGCCTAGAGGGAGTGCCCAAATGCCTCGTGACAGCTAATGAAAACACAGCTGCCATCTGAGCCACATACTCCCCAATGTGTGAAGTCATGCATTCTTTGGTGGACATAGCTGCTGCCACAAGGGAGAGGCCACAACAACTACCAGCACCAATGGCACAGGAGGCACCACACTCATCAGAGGATGAAGATGTGGAAGAAATTACTTTCACTCAGAAAAGTACCCAGTAGCACCCGTCTGTGCCACATGGCCAGTTTTCTCATTTGTTCAGGGCTTAAGGTCATGCCAGTGCTGTCACAATAGGATATGTGCACCCTTCACCCACCCACTGTTGACTTGTCTGCTATAGACTGACATTGTCTCTCACTTACCTATTGGCAATTTTTGTTCTTCCACACTTATCAACACCATCCCGAAGCATGTCTCATGACATGTTCCTCAACCCTGGACTATTGTGTCACAAATTTCTGGATTTCACAAATGAGTTGTCTGACCTGGACATTGTAAATATCTCACTTTCACACTTCCACTTGTAAATAAACACCTTGTACACATTTTTAACATGTCTACGTCTACTGTGATCCATCTACTCAGCTAAATAATTGTAATGTGTGAATCCATTTCATCGGTCATAGAATATCAGTACACGAGTGCAGGACTGTGGGGGCACAAAGCTACACACAAGGGTCCCAACATGACAAATGTGTATGATGGTGTCATGTCCTAGAAGCAATTCACTGAGTATGGTAAAAATGAAGGACACATAGGGGGTCATTCCAACCCTGGCGGTCGGTGTTAAAGCGGCGGCCAACCCGCCAACAGTCTGGCGGTCCAAAAAATGGAATTCCGACCCTGGCGGGAACCGCCAACACAGCCCGCCACTTTAACACTCCGACCGCCACGGCGGGACAAGCAAACAGCGCGGCGGACAATGTACCGCCCACACTATCACGACCCACCAATCCGCCACCTTTTCCGGGGCGGTTGCCCCTCCGGTAAAAGCACGGCAGAAACAGACTTTTCTAACGTAAAACGCTCACCTCTACACACTCCACGAGGAATCTGGACAGCATGGAACCGGAACTACACATCCTTCCAGCCATTGTCTTCCTGCTCCTCTACCAGGAGCACGAACGCCGGCGCAGACGACAACGGAAAGTACTGCACCTACGACACAGGGGAGGGGGGATGCAAAAAATTACGGGGACACACATAGCCAAACACCCACCCCCACCCTCACCCACTACAACACACACATCAATGCAGAGCAACAAGTCAGAGTGACACCCCCCAAACCCAAGAATGCAAAGACAAAATAAAATGATCATTAAAAATGAAGTATATTATTGCATAATTGAAGTTAAGTGAAATATGAAATATATAAATAAAAAATATTACATCATGAACAATATATACATAGGTCAAAAGTCCGGCCCATATTGGCTATCATCCATTGTTCGTGGGCCAATGGGCCTAAACACATGGGCAAAGCCCACACAAGAGACCCGATTCCATTGGAGAGAACACTGCAGGGGCATCAGATAGTAAAACTACAGGCACCTCAGGGGGAAGGGAAGGGGGGGCACCTCAGCCAGTTGAGTCCACGACGCCAGATCCACGAGGGGCCTCCATGCCCACTGTACCATCCTGGGGAGTGCAAACCCACAGTCTCACAAGTCTCTACAGTGGGTGGGTTGCCCACTGTACCATCCTGGGGAGTGCAAAGCCACAGTCTCACAAGTCTCTATAGTGGGTGGGTTGCCCACTGTACCATCCTGGGGAGTGCAAAGCCACAGTCTCACAAGTCTCTACAGTGGGTGGGTTGCCCACTGTACCATCCTGGGGAGTGCAAAGCCACAGTCTCTCAAGTCTCTACAGTGGGTGGCTTGCCCACTGATCCATCCTGGGGAGTGCAAAGCCACAGTCCATCAAGTGGATTACAGACTCCACTGGTTCTGGAGGAGGCATGGTGCCCATAGTGCTTCGTGAAGCCCTGGCCGACACAGATCCGGCCCTGCCAATGGGCCAGCGGTGCTTGAGATGAAGGGCCCAGTGGAGCGGTGCTTGAGATGAAGGGCCCAGCGGAGCGGTGCTTGACAGGAAGGGCCCAGCGGAGCGGTGCTTGACAGGAAGGGCCGAGCGGAGCAGTTCAGAGACGGCGGTGCCGAGCGGAGCGGTGCTTGACAGGAAGGGCCCAGCGCAGCGGTGCTTGAGATGAAGGGCCGAGCGGAGCAGTTCAGAGACGGCGGTGCCCAGCGGAGCGGTGCTTGAGATGAAGGGCCCAGCGGAGCGGTGCTTGAGATGAAGTGCCCAGCGGAGCGGTGCTTGACAGGAAGGGCCCAGCGGAGCAGTTCAGAGACGGCGGTGCCCAGCGGAGCGGTGCTTGAGATGAAGGGCCCAGCGGAGCGGTGCTTGACAGGAAGGGCCCAGTGGAGCGGTGCTTGAGATGAAGGGCCCAGTGGAGCAGTTCAGAGACGGCGGTGCCCAGCGGAGCGGTGCTTGAGATGAAGGGCCCAGCGGAGCGGTGCTTGACAGGAAGGGCCCAGCGGAGCGGTGCTTGAGATGAAGGGCCCAGCAGAGCGGTGCTTGAGATGAAGGGCCCAGCGGAGCGGTGCTTGACAGGAAGGGCCCAGCGGAGCGGTGCTTGTCACGGCGGGGCCCTGTTCAGCGGTGCTTGTCACGGCGGGGCCCTGTTCAGCGGTGCTTGTCTTGAAGGGCCCAGTTCGGCGGTGCTTGTCACGGCGGGGCCCTGTTCAGCGGTACTTGTCACGGCGGGGCCCTGTTCAGCGGTGCTTGTCACGGCGGGGCCCTGTTCAGCGGTGCTTGTCACGGCGGACCCAGTTCGGCGGTGCTTGTCACGGCGGGGCCCTGTTCAGCGGTGCTTGTCACGGCGGGGCCCTGTTCAGCGGTGCTTGTCTTGAAGGGCCCAGTTCGGCGGTGCTTGTCACGGCGGGGCCCTTTTCAGTGGTGCTTGACATGTGTTCCCAGGGAACCAGATCGGGCCAATATTTTCCGCTCAGTCGCCATCCGACCTTTCGCTTGCGGGGCCCTCTTGTGCTGGAGTCCTGGGCCCGTGGGTGTCCTTCTTCACACCCGAAACGGTGCTGGTGGGGCCCTCCTGGGCAGCTCGCCTGCTGCCGGACTTGTCCGCCCTGCTGCCCTTGCCCTCCTTCGCCGATTCTCTGGGGCCCTTGCCTCCCTTTGTGGATGTGCCAGGTGACGGTGCCAGGGTAGTGCCTTTGGGGGCTGCCGTCTCTGGCCTCTCGCGCCGGCCCTTCCCTTTTTTAGTTTTTTTCCAAGGGGGTGGGCTGGCTGTCCCCTTGCTGCTGGCCGATGTTGCTGCCCTAGAAGCTGGTGGACTCCAATAGCCCTGGACTATGGTCCTTGTAGGTGCAGGGCTAGTGGTGGCTGAGGTGCTGTTTGGACTCTTACGAGATGGAGGGGGTGGGTCAGGTGATGCAAAGAGGTTAATTTTGGAGAGGAAAAACTTTTTAGGAGCAGTGGGAAGGGTAGGTGCAGTGGGTATGGGAGTGGAGGAAGAGGATGTGGTTGTAGGAGAGTCAAGTGTGGTGTCTTTGGGTGCAGGTGCTTGTGACGGAGGCTGTCGTGAGGTGGATGGCTGTTGGGTGGGTGGCTGCCTGCGTTTGTGTGGTTTGGAAGAGGGGGTGACAGACACACTGGGAGAGGACACAGGGGACGTGTAAATGGCAGAGGGGGTGGTGACTGCACGTGTGCGGAGTGTTCTGGTGGGTGTGCTGGTGATGGACGTACTGGCTGATGGTGGTGTGCATGCAGGTGTGAGTGGAGACGTCACAGGGAGGGAGGAGGGAGACGAGGAGGAGGGGGACACAGAGGAGGCAGTGGCTGTTGGCATGTCTGCATGTGGATGTTGCATGTGTGAATGCTTGTGTGATCTGTGGTGCTTATGTCTGGATGAGCTGCCCTTGGGTGTTGATGTTTGTGCAGGCTGGTCTGTAGGTGTGGCTGGGATAGGCAGAGGAACAGGGGAGTGGGACTGGGATGAGGAAATTGGAGGGGGGAGGCAGGAGACAGGGACAATGGCTGCCGTCAGTGCTGAGGCCAGAGCGTTGAACGATCGCTGATGGGCAGCCTGACCCAAATGAATGCCCTCTAGGTATGCATTGCTCCGGTGCACCTCCCTTTCTACACCCTGGATGGCATTCAAAAGGGTAGACTGCCCAACAATGAGCGTCTGGAGGAGGTCAATGATCTCCTCACTGAGGGCAGCAGGGGTAACTGGGGCAGGGCCTGAGGTGCCTGTGGCGAAGGAGATGCCCGCCTTCCTGGCCGAGCGGGCACGGGGCGAACGCTGAGGGGCTGCTTGGAGGGCGGAGCTGGTGCGCTGTGTGGCAGCTGTACCTGTTGTAACGGATGTTGCCGCCACCACAAGGGAGCTCCCTTCCGAGGACGTGTCTGTGTCGCTGACGTCTCCACGGGTCCCCGTTGTGGAGCTCCCCTCGCCCTCCGTCTCACTGGTGAACTCGGAGTCGGTTGCATGGCCCTCCGGGGCCATGTGAGATGCAGCTCCCTCATGCTCCGATGCCACTTCTCCTCCGCCTGATGATGCTAATGCACACATGAACAGGAAGACCAAAAAAAAAGGGGGGGGGAGAAAAAATGACATGTTGAGTGCATGCATTGGCGAAACCGTTGGCGGAGAGGACAGACACAGAAGCTCCCTGCACTATGCTGCGCACTCGGTGTACACTACTCAATTATAGTGACTTGGCCTACAAGCCTATGGACGACAACTGCACACATAGGTGACCCAGGGCCATGGATAGCTGTACTTAGCACCCTACAGAGGTGAGGGGCGGGGGCACAGGGCCATGCCTTACGGAGGGGCCTAGCCTACAAAAATCGTCCTGGCCTAGAGATACCCACAGCCCTCCTCCCCCACCCAGACACCTCCACTGTGCGCTAATATAGCAGAATGTGCTGGTACTCACCCCCTTGTGTCTGCTGTGATGTCCTCATGCGCCCATCCAAATCGGGGTAGGCCACCGCCAGGATCCGGGACATCAGGGGGGTCAATTGCCGTGTGGCACCCCTCCTAGGTTGGGAGGCCATCCCCAGCAGAGCCTCCGCGGTCTTTCTGCTCCCGCAGCGGATGTCCTCCCACCTCTTTCGGCAGTGGGTGCCCCGTCTGTTGTGGAGCCCCAGGGTCCGGACGTCCTTGGCGATGGCACGCCAAATGTTGATCTTCTGATGGGCGCTGACCTATGTGACATGGACAGGGTGGGAAAATAAATATCATCATTTTCTGCATGGTCGATGTGAGTGGCCCCCCCTCCCCAACCTTGCCATATGGCACATGCTCTCATCTGTCGTGCGATGCATGCCTCATTCTCTCCCCTCCCCACCATCTTTCATCCACCCCACTCAACACAGGCATTGCCCACAAAGCATGGTCCCAGTGTACTTACCTGTTGGTCTGGAGGACCGTAGAGTAGCGCATACTGGGGGAGGACCCCATCAACAAGTTTCTCCAATTCCTCAGATGTGAAGGCAGGGGCCCTTTCCCCAGTCGCAGCAGCCATTGTCTCTTCCAGACCGAGGTCACAGCAGCACTTGCAGTATAGGTCCTCTCCTGTGGATGATCAGGTCTCAAGTGATTAAGCAGATAGAAAATGGCGGTCACGCCCGCGGCGGTGCGTACCGCGGCGGTGCGTACCGCGACCGCCGGCGCACATCGTCATTGGCTCCTGAGACCCTTAGGGTTCAATGTTAACCAATGCTGCTTTGTGCCGCGGTCTTCGACCGCCTACCACCACGGTGTGCCACGCCAGCGCATTGACCTCACATCCCATTGTCACACTTCGCAGGTCAGGCAGCCGCCATTTCAAGGGCCCACATGGCTTAATTTCTACTGCGTAACACAGGCCTAGGCGTTGCATTCCCACTCATACAAGCCATTCAATGCATAGCGAATCGTGTTCTGTGCAAGCTGTGGTTATGTACCTGTGGGTTGCTTGACTCTGTGCTCCATGTTGTCCTTCCTAGGCACCGTCCGCTAGGACTTGCAAGGAGATGGAGGAATGTTCCCGTGTACAGACCGCTGGTGGACCTGTCGACAATGGAAGAAAGACATGTCATACTGACATACGGACTTGACCGAGCCACTATACAGGAACTGTGTGCCCAGCTGGAGCCAGACCTGATGTCCCCCATTCGCCAACCCACAGGGATTCCCCCTCTGGTGCAGGTTCTGTCAGTACTCCATTTTTTGGCAAGTGGATCATTCCAAACAACAGTGGCCATATCATCAGGGATGTCTCAGCCTATGTTTTCTAAGGTTTTGTCCAGAGTGTTGTCTGCCCTGATGAAATACATGCGGAGCTACATTGTTTTCCCTGAGGTGGGCGATTTGGCTACAGTGAAGGGTGATTTCTATGCCCTTGGCCATATCCCCAACATCATTGGTGCCATTGATGGGACCCATGTGGCTTTGGTTCCCCCCAGTGAAAGTGAGCAGGTGTACAGGAACAGAAAAAGTTATCATTCAATGAATGTCCAGGTGGTCTGTTTGGCTGACCAGTACATCTCCCATGTAAATGCCAAGTTCCCTGGGTCAGTGCATGACGCGTACATCTTGCGAAATAGCAGCATCCCTTATGTGATGGAACAGCTACAGAGACACCGTGTGTGGCTAATTGGTGACTCTGGTTACCCCAACCTGTCGTGGCTACTGACCCCAGTGAGGAATCCCAGGACAAGGGCAGAGGAACGGGACAATGAGGCCCATGGGCGTACTAGGAGGGTGATCGAGCCGACCTTCGGCCTCCTGAAGGCCAGGTTTAGGTGCCTGCATATGACAGGTGGATCCCTAATGTACTCACCAAAGAAGGTGTGCCATATCATCGTGGCCTGCTGTATGCTTCACAACCTGGCTTTGCGACGCCAGGTGCCTTTCCTGCAGGAGGATGGTCCAGATGGTGGTGTTGTTGCAGCTGTGGAGCCTGTGGAGAGTGAAGAGGAGGAAGACGACGGGGACGACACAGACAACAGGGACACAGTGATACAACAGTATTTTCAGTAGCACACAGGTACGAATCAACCCCGCCATTTTACATTTACTTAAAGTCTCCTGCCTCTCTACTGTATGTGTTTCCCCCCAGTTCCTGTTAACTGAGTTGTGACTTTGCCTTCCGTTTTCAGAGCTGTGGGCCCCACTGCGTGACCTCTGCTTTGTTTGCCCATGGACTACAGCTGTGTGACAGTGGTATGTTGTCATCACAATGTAACTGAACATTTTGGCACCGTTATGTCTAATACATTTGTTCAAAATACAAGCAGACTCCAGATTTTTTAAGTGCAATAAGTGATTTTATTAAAGTGCTAAATTTAGGGACATGAGTGTAAAACGGTGATGGGTGACGGTGGAGTAATGTCCATGGCAGAGTCCAGTTTTCAGTCTCACAGGTGCATTGTTCATATGCCTGTGGAAGGATGGAGCAGGGGCAGTTTAAGTTTGGACAGGGTGACAATGTGGGACAGTGGGATGACATCAGGGGGTATCTTTTGCTGGCGGGGGTCTTGGCATCCTACTCTGTCTTCTTCTGAGATCTCAGGTACCGCTTGCGGGGTGGTTCTTCTTCTGCAGGAGGTGGGGTTCTGGTGGCCTGTCGTTGTGTGGGGGCCTCCTGTCCGCTAGCGCCGGCAGAGGTGGTAGCCTGGTCTGGGTCCATGCTAGTGACAGGGGCCCTTTGTGGTGTCACATGGTCCCGCAATGTGGTGACTATCTGGTTAAGGGCCACGACGATGGTCCCCATTGCGGAACTAATGTTTCTCAGTTCCTCTCTGAACCCCATGTACTGTTCCTCCTGCAGTACCTGGATCTCCTGGAACCTGGCCAGTACCGTAGCCATCGTCTCCTGGGAGCGGTGGTATGCTCCCATGATGGAGGAGAGGGCCTCTTGGAGAGTCGGTTCCCTGGGCCTGTCCCCCCCCTGTCGCACAGCAGCCCTCCCAGTTCCCCTGTTTCCCTGGGCCTCTGTCCCCTGGACCGTGTGCCCACTACCACTGCCCCCAGGTCCCTGTTGTTGTTGGGGTGGTGGGTCAACCTGGGTGCCCTGTAGTGGTGGACACACCGCTGATTGACGTGTCCTGGAGACAGAGGCATGGGCCCGCTGGGTGGGAGCTGTGCTGGTGTTCCCAGAGGGGGTTAGGTCTGCTGTAGCCTGTGGCTGTCTGTGGGGAACCGACTGTCCCGAGGTCCCCGATGGGCCGGGCTGGTCATCTGGGTCCAGGGAGACAGAGCTGCTGTCATCACTGGGGGCCTCTTCTGGGGGTGGGATGGACATCTCTGGACCCTCCTGGGCGGTGTGGTGGCGTTCGGGTCCTGCAGGGGTATAAGAGTATGGTTATTGCTTCTGTGTGTGCCATTTAGTGTAATGGGTGGGTGGCCGTGTACCCCAGTGCTGGCATTCCCTTGTGGGGGCTTTTGTGACGGTGGCTTGTGGGGGAGATGGGTATGTGCAGTGGGCATGCTTTGGTGATGGGTGTCCATGCTTTGGGGACGCATGCAGGGCTAGGTTTTGGGATGGGTGGGTTGTGATGGTGAGCCATTTGCAAGGAGTTGGTGTGATGGGGGTGGGGGTGAGGGTGGGGGTATGATTTGGCATGCAGGTGGGGTGGGGGGAATGAAGTAGTGAAGATTTGACTTACCAGAGTCCATTCCTCCGCCTACTCCTGCGAGGCCCTCAGGATGCAGGATGTGCAAGACTTCCTCCTCCCATGCTGTGAGTTCTGGGGGAGTAGGTGGGGGTCCGCCGCCAGTCTTCTGCACCGCGATGTTGTGCCTTGATACCATGGAACGCACCTTCCCCCGTAGGTCGTTCCACCGCTTCCTGATGTCGTCCCGATTTCGTGGATGCTGTCCCACAGCGTTGACCCTTTCCACTATTCTTTGCCATAGCTCCATCTTCCTGGCAATGGTGGTGTGCTGCACCTGTGTCCCGAAGAGCTGGGTCTCTACCCGAACTATTTCCTCCACCATGACCCTGAGTTCTGCGTCAGAGAACCTGGGGTGTCTTTGGGGTGCCATGGGGTGGTGTGGATGAGGTGAGGGGTGGTATATGTGTTGTAGAGTGTGGTGAGTGTGGTGGTGTATGGTGTTTTGTGCGTGGATATTGTGTGGGTGATGTTGTGATTTGCCTCTGTGTGATGGTCTACTCTATTCTGTGCTGTCTCTCTCTGTCCTTCAGTCGCAATTGTGGTCGTAAGGGTTTGTGGGTGATGTGGGTGTGTGTTTTATATTTAATTGGGTGTGTGGGAGTGGTGTGTGTATGTGTCTCAGGTGTGTGTATTTTGAATTGTCCAATGTGGCTGTGTTTTGTAGAGGTGTGTGTATTTTGAGCGCGGCGGTGTGTACCGCCAATGGAATACCGCGGTTGAGAGACCGCTGCGGGGATTTGTGGGTCGGAATGGCATGGGCGTATTTCTGTTGGCGTGACGGTGGAGGTTTGGTCATCGCCAGTTTTTCGCTGGCCGTTGCTGTGGCGGACTTTTGTTGATGTCGGGTTTTTGGCGGTTTGCCAGTTGCGGGTCAGAATGACCGTGGCGGTTTACCGCGACCGTGGAGGTGTTATGGCGGTCTTCTGACCGGCGGTAAGCGCCTTTTACCGCCGAGGTCAGAATGACCCCCATAGTTTCATCATCATATACGGCAGGTAATGGCTGAAAAGAAAGTCAAGGGCAAAATACTCACTGGTGTGGTACAGAGCTAGCTACCCTTATCAGTGATGGCCACCGGTCAGTGCTACAGGTTAGAGTTCCTATTGTGGCTGTTGTCAGATGTGTCACAGTTCCCAACATTTGAAATGCCGAACCCCAACACTGACAGCTGAAGTACCAGACTTACCTGTCCAATACAAAGCATACATAGTCATCATGAATCGTGGGTACACTGGATGGCAGATGCATGGACTAGTAGATGTGATGGTGCAGTCAATGTGACAGCTCCCTTGTTAATAGGGGTAGCACATGGTAAACAAGGGTTTTGAAGGCCCCCAACCCCCTTAAGAATCAAGATACAAGTAGGACAGCAATTACTACAACTACACATGTACTACCTTATCTTATGGCTTAAACAAATATTTTTTTTGTATTTTGTATTTTTTTTCTTATTTATTATTTTTTTAAAGAAAACTCATGCATACCCCAACATGACCCCCCACCCAACCACCCACCAATAAAAACATAAGAATATTAACCACCCCCCAACTATACTTATCCTAACTAATGGCTAAAACACACTAACCTAACACTAACTACATAAACCCAAACTAAAATATTTTACAACTTTAAAAGGAAAGGGAAGGAACTGGAGGGTAGTCCATAACTGTACAAGTTCATTTTGTGGACTTCTTCACCTTCTTCTTTATGTAGTTCAATATTTTGCAGTCTTCTGCCAATTCCTCCTCCAACGTATCCAAACGACTGAGCATAAGGTTTATGTCCCGACACAAATCCAGTTCAAACTGGGATGGCCCAGCAGCTGGTGGCAAGACTGGTGCCTGTGTTGCGACTTATGCAGCAGATGTGGATGGGGTGGGTATACCTGGGAGCCCCTGCATCGTTGATTAGCTTGTGTGGGTCCCCCGTGTTGAAGTGCTGCCATTCTCCTGAAGTTTTTCTGCTTGAAAAGGGCACGCCATGAGCCAGTATCCTGAACGCACCTCTAGGAGGTGGCGGTACCATTCAGCCATCCATGTGTGAACTTTCGCCTGTCATCATTTTTCATGTTGGCAGCTATAAAATGAGGACAAGCAACCATCAGTATCAGCATTGGGTGGAGTATGTACAGGTTTGTAACTGACACTGCTACAGCAGATTACACATACAGTCCTACACACGATCCTCAAGAAAATGAATTGCTACTAATCTGTGTCTATATCCAACCATACATCACCAGTATCTTGTACATGTCAGTGAGAAGATGGCAATTCATTGTAAATCAAAAGGGGCCACAGCTGATAGGAACTAATAATGGCCTGCTCAACATCACTCTCATTTACACTGTGAGCATAACGTGTCTCAACAAGTTTGGATTTCCTGTCTCCCTGAACATAAGGGGGGGTTGGCATGCAATCCATCAGCTCAACACCCATGGTGATACACCAAGGCCTGAGCACTCATCATGAAGTGAAGGTGTGTCCCATATGTTAGGGGGGCTGCTAACTACAAAGCTGGTATTCTATGTATCATTAAATCTACATTCATGTGTCCAGGTGTGAAACCTAGCCTGAGCCTACTTTACAAGGGTCCAGCTGCATTTTCCATTTTGTAGCCACATGTACAACCAATGCTATCCTGCAATGAGAAAGGTTGGGCAGAGCCTGAGATGCACAACATTGTTGTGAAGACATAAAAGCACTGAAGCCCCCTACCCTATGCGATGTAGTTCTACTAGTGTTCAATAGCACACACATGGTGGCTGTATGGACGCCCTTAAGCCCACAGTTATTGTGGCACAGCTTTGGGTGCTGCAACTGTATCTAGAAGCATCTTACATCATTAGCAGATGCAAGTCAGACATCCTCATCGCACCAGCTACAAGCACAGCATTGCCTTCTTATGCATCTGTGATGTGACCTACATCAGTCACAATTCTCGTGGTGGCTGCACGATATAGGGAAAACTGCAGACATATAGGGCCATATTTATACTTTTTGACACAAAACTGCGCCAACGCAGTTTTGCGTCAAAAAGTTTAATGCCGGCTAACGCCATTTCTTTGCCCCACCTGGGGGTCAAATTTATACTATGACGCTCAGCGGCGCAAACCACAGGTTAGAGTCTTTTTTTTTTACTCAAACCAATGTGCCATGTCATAAAGAAAAACGACGTTAATGCGGCAAAAATTACTTTAATCCGGTTTACGACATTGCAAACCGGATACGCGCCTTTTTTTTCTGCAATAGTGTCAAAAAGTGGCACAAACACAGCAAAATGTGAAAAGGATCCCCAAAATGGATTCCAGAAGCCATGAGAGACCCCAGGAAGATGACAACCGACCAAGAAATCAGCCAGGAGGACCCACACAAGACCCAGGAGAGGGAGAGGAAGAAAAGGAAGTGTCGGTTCAGTGCAGACGAGCATGAAATACTGGTGAAAGAGGTGACGGAACACCAGCATCAACTTTTAGTCACCTCTAAATTACCAATTGGCAACACATTGTCGATAAGATCAACAGTGTGGCAGGAGTACGTAGAACAGTCACCAAGTGCAAGAAACACTGGCATGACTGCAAGCGCAGGACCAAGGAAAAGATGGCAAGGAACAGGAAGGCAGCACTGCAGACTGGAGGTGGAGATCCAGCACCGCAGGAGGCCCTGGACCACATGGAGGAGATGGTGGCAGCTGTCATCCCAGAGGAGATCATCACATGGATTCAAGGACAGGACAGCGCAGACTACCAGAATACAACACAGATGTACAGTAAGTGGCATGGGGAACAAAAATGCCTAATTGTTTACTGCAAGCGGGGGGGACATACCTACTACACAATGCATGTCAGCCATGATAATCAGGTAGTGGAAAGGGCAAAGGGTCATGTCACAGGTGCATGGGCTGTGCAGGGGAAACCAGGGGCACAGCACAACACTACACCAACAACCTTTGCATGGGGTACTCTGCCATGCCAAGGATGTTGAAAAGGCAAAGCCAGTCCAGGAGGGTAGGGTTCAACGTAAAACTGGCCTGCTGTCACACGACAGCTGGTATTGTTGCTACATGAACTAGGGCTCAATTTCCAGTCACAGGCCATATCCGCAAGTGGTATTTGCTATTGACAACAGTTGCCACTACCACCTGTGCTGTGTGTGCAGGTCAAGTAGCTAATGACAGTTACGTGCCCATGGATCAAACACACCCAAAATAGAGGATTCAGGATGACAACGTTATCAATCCCCTGTAATTATTAAAAATTTGCAAATCCTGTCAAATGGTCATGCCTATAGGTGCTACAAACATCAGGTATTGTAATTAACATTATGAGGTACACAGCAGTAATGTCATACCCATGCTGCACATGTCAGGTTCTACCCTGTACCTGTGTTACAATAGCTGCAATTCCACCATGCAACATCTCAAGTGTTATAGTGGTAAGACAACAGCAGTGAGGGGGAGGACATATGTTTCTAGCTAGTGAAACACACCTGCACAGTCATAAGAGGAAATGGAACACTGCTAGGACCATCAGTGCAATCCAATTTAGCACACATCCCCCAACATCAGCAGTACACACTACCAATGCTGACACCCGCAGCATACCATGCCAATGCTATATACAGTATATGCTAGGTCTCAGCAACATATCGGTGGATGTGAAATATCAGAGACTGGTCAGTTCAAGATTGTTAAGTGTGGTGCAAGTGCCATCAGAACACTCGCAGCCAGGGAAAGGCCACACCATGATAATGGAAGTAGACGAAGGGTTGAGTAGTACAATAAGGTGGCAACATACAATTTGGGCAGAACCTACACCTAGAGGATGTGACACAGACATTTCCCCAAACTGCCCACACTACATGTGATATGCAGGCAGGGCATAGGGCTGGGAGAATGCTAATCTTAATGATAGTAACAATGAACAGGAACCAAGATCACAATGTGCAACTAATAGGAAGTCATGCACGTCACATTACAAATGCCACAACACAGACACACTAATTGTACAATATCTCATTACAGAGGATGATGGCTCTCCTGGGGATACGCCTGTCCTGGACTTCCCTGATGACATGGATGACGAGCTGACAAATATTAGCCAGCAAACTCTCCAAGATGTCCTAGGAACCCTTCACACCTCACCTTCAGTGACAAGGAGGAGCACAGAAATGGCAGCCACCCCAGCTGAGGACTCTGAAGACACTGGTACCACATTTGAGAGGACTGTAGTTGGAGTACAGCGGAGCTGGCCAAGAAGGTGCGGGTGGGGATGCAAAATATGGCAAAATATGGCAGCCAGCCTTGATGGCATGCGTTTGTGCATGATGTCATCTGCAGAACAGGCAGCAGCCATGCAAGCACTAACATCCATCCTGCAAGGACTACAACAAAGTGTAAAGGAATTCACCACTGCAGTAAGGGAGTTGCCACAACACCTCGCACCCTAAACCTTTCACTGAGTGCACGAATGCAATCATGACCCCCTCAGGGCCGACCTGGCTGCCTACCACAGTGATGTAATTGGTATACTTCAATCAATCAATCAAACAATTTATTAAGCGTGCTACTCACCCATTAGGGTCTCAAGGCGCTGGGGGGGAGCTATTGGTCGAATAGCCATGTCTTGAGGTGTTTTCTGAAGGCCAGGAGGTCTTGGGTCTGGTGTAGTTGGAGCGATAGGGAGTTCCAGGTCTTGGCGGCAAGGTAAGAGAAGGATCTTCCTCCGGTGGTGGTGCGGTGAATGTGGGGGACAGAGGCGAGGGCGAGGCTGGAGGAGCGGAGCTGGTGGGCGGGGGTGTGGAAGGTGAGTCTCTCGTTGAGGTAGGCCGGACTGTGTTGTGGAGGACTTAAGAACTTAAGAACCAGCAGCTCCTCCTTGCTGCAGTACTGCCCTTAATAGCGCCACAGTTGGCAGCTACCGGGATTTCTGACTCCACGTCTTCAAACACTGAAGTGTGTGTTGCCCCTTCAAACCCACCACCACCAAGGGCAGAGGAGATGACACACACTACAGAAGATGAAGATGTGGAACAGACCACCTTCACCCATAAGAGTACCTGGTTGCACAAGTCCATTTCACATGGGCACTGATATCCTAGGTCCTGTGCTTGTTAGCATGCCAGTCTTGCAACAACTGCTCACATGCATTGTTCTCCAGCACACTGCCTACCTTGACACTATGCTCTGTGATTGTCTCTCACTACCTCATTGGCAATTCATATTCCACTGCACTGTAGGACACTTCACCCCAGCATGTCCAATGACATGTCCCATTGCACTTGTGTAGCATCACAATAGAAGGTGTCACACTAATGGACTAAAAATCCTGGACTATATCAATATTGCACTACAACACTTTCAAATAAATAGCACTTACACAACCACTTTGTCTCTGTGTAATGTGACACATCAACTCTGTAGAAGATTAATGATGTATGTCACATGTCAATGGCCATAGAAGGTCAATATAACTGTGTTGAAAGATTGTGGGCTGATAACTATGCACTGGGGTCTGGATTGTATCTTCATCTGCGCTTCCTAAGGCCTATTTCTGAAGTAAATTGAAAACTAGCAGTATACTGCTGTGTTGGTCTGAAAATGTCAGCTTCAAGGTATGTTTAAGCTGAAAATCATTGTGTTCAAAATTCCCTTCAAGACAATCTTTATGTATGTGACATCTGACTATGAACTTTCATCACACACACACACCATACAGCAGGAATGGAGGTGTACGAGTGTATGGACATTTATGTAACCTGGGAGTACAATGTAAGAATTGATAGGTGTGAATTATGCATACAATACTCCATAAGAATAAAACATCATTCAGCTTTTCAGGGTTCACCTGAACATCAGGCTGCAGGCAGATGTACCACAGTGGCCATGATTCCAAATCAGGTCTCAAACGATGACAGATTTAAAACACACATGCAAACTTCACAACACATTGGGAACCATAGTAACCTTGAGTGGTGGGTGCAATGGATGGCAGATGCATTGAGAAGTAGCTGTGGTGTAACTGCCAATGTGCCTGCGCATTAGGAATTAGGAATAACCATGTCAATAATGGGATTCGGATGCAGGATGGTACACAAATGCAAATACTAAATTGACACTGTTCACCCATGCCAAGGCCCTGATCCCCAAACATATGACACATACTGTAAATGAGTACAAAAATATTTATTTAACAGCAAAAATGGACGATAAAACTAGGAGAAAAACCTTAACTAACCTAACCTATCCTAACTACACATTACCCACAAATGGCCCTAACTATCCTAAGCTAAACTTACCTATCACATTTAACTAAATAGTCTAAACATCAATCCCCCACCCTCCTTATATGATGGGACACATGTAGGACAACATATACTAACCTAAACATATACTATCTCATCCTAAACAAATATATATTTTTGGGGTATTTTTTTTTTGTAATATATATTTTTTTATTTTCTTTTTTTTTATACACATAAACCCCAACATCATCCCCCACCCACAAAAACAAAATTATGTAATAATATAACCCCCTCCACCCCAACCCACTTATACTAACTAAACTAACAGCCTATTCTAACCTAGCACTAAGCCCCCTAGACCCACTAAATATAAGAACCAGGAAAGAGGAGGGAGGGGATGGAATCATGACTGAGGGTCACAAAATCACAAATTTGCCCTCTGCAGGATCTTCTTTATTCCACGCAGTCTCCTGCTATTGCGGGACACCTCCTGCTGCAACCTTTATATCCTGCGCAACATCCGTTGCATGTCACGTCTTATTTGTTGGAATTCTGCATTGTCTATCACTGCAGCTGGGGTTGTCTGTGTACTACTAGTGGATGGTAGTGCTGGTGCCGGTGCCATGCTTAGAGGGGGAGGTGCAGGAGCTGCTGTCTGTGGGCCTGGAGCTGATGAGGTAGAGGGATCTGCAACAGTGGCTGTCATCTTTTGTGCGACTGTGATCGGAGTGGTTGTGCTGGTGGTGGTGGATGTTGTGGGCAAAGATGGCCCCCATTGGGCAAATGCCCTCCAGACCCCTGTAGCTCTCTCATGGTGATAACGCTGTGCCATATTGCGGAACCCAGACTCAACATCTAGTATGTGGTGGTAACACATTGCCTGCCTCTGGAATTCCCTGATCTCAAGGGCATTTATGTTGGCAGCTGTAAAAATAGAGAAGGCCAAACATTAGTGACATTATTGTGTGATATATCTAATGATGATATTCTAACACTTCCTCAAAATGAGCTTAAACAGTCCAAATCACAGTACAGACCATAGAATGTCTCTGAGGAATGACATGCCAGTGCAGCCTACACATCTCCTATCTAACAGCACAGCAATGATCAAAAGGGTGTGTACCTACCTAAACGATCTGTGCATCATTGTTCTGCCATTAGTCACATAACAAATGCTGCATGTACTCCACATGTGACAGGCTAACTAATGAATATCTTCTGGATGACAATCAAGGCCAACAAGATCTGCGATTTGTGAATGGAATTGCCTGGACAGCATGCAGTTGCTAATCATGAGGGGGTATCCTAGGTTGGGAAAAATGAATGTTGGAATTATATCTCAGTCTTCTACACTGGGATCCTCACACCTAGCTACACATATTTCATAACCTTAACCCTGTGCCTCAGGGGGTGATTGACATGCAACTCATACTTTCAAACATCAAGGACAGCCAGAAAGCTTTGGACAGCTGTCCATGGGTTCAGTCAGTCCACCACAGGTAAGGAGGGCTGCCAACTATGATTGACTCAAACATTGGACAATCACATCCACATTTATGTTCCTAATTGCAAACAATTGTCAACATCATTTGATCTCACTAATACTTTTCCAAAAACAAGCACATCTGGGCTTGAGCTGCATGCACACCTATGACATTCTACTCAGGTGCCACATAAACGTAGCACAACATGTGGAGCCAGATGATGCTAGGAAGTCAAACATACAGTCCTACATGTTCATTAGTTAACAGGGAGGCTCAAGTCTATGGGTAATACTTCGGCATCACTGGTCTGTGTGAATCAGGGTATGACTTGCTGACTAAATCATGAACATAGCCACTTCCAAATCTATCATTAGCATAAATGTAGCAACAAATATCACCCTGTTTACCTGCCCATGCCTACAACACAACACTAGAATCCAAAATGTGACTCTCCGCGACTGATTGTCCAACTCAAACATGGAACAAAATGTCAAACTCCAGGCAAGTAACATATCAGATCATGTGTCAGCACATCACACCTTGCAATGTGTCCAACACACAGGAGTCAATCATACAACAGCTGCAAACACAACACAAAACTAACATATCAACACTTACTGGATATGTCTGGATCTGAAAATTGAGCCACTTCTCCAATTGTGTTGGGGGCTGGTCCACCTGTAAAACATGGAAGGGTGAAATGTGCTCAATGTCTGCTCACTGTACAAAACTTGGAACAAAAAATCACTGTGTGTGACATTTTAGATGATAGAGCAGCACCTCAGGCATGTAGACACCCCAAAAGACATACCACTGCAAACTTGTATTGACCCTGTCACCCCAGTGATTGATAGACACACATATGCACACATGCACCGGCCCTAACATTCTTATGAGAATTGCATGGCTATAAAGTGACACAGATGGCAAATGCATCAGCTCTGTACCAAAACACACAGGGACAATGAACAAAGGGCCAGATTTTTTAATTTTTTGAATGTGTAGCATTTGCTTCCTATTTTTTATGCTACAGCTATGGAAAGTAGCACCAAACATTTAGATATTATCCAGTGTGCATTACTTTGGCATCCATGATTAATTTAAATGCTGCACAAACCAAGTCAAAATATCAGCCTAAGATATTACCAGAGGTTAGGAAGATCTTTGTACGTTTGGCCATGAATACAGTTCAGACATGTATTTCAAATAATTGGGGACTACATTAATTCCTTGCTTTAGCATGTGCAATACATTTCATTCCTGGTACACTCACAGACCATGAATAAAACATTTGTTTGTGCAGCATTTCTATCATCTATTGACATCAAAGCAGCACTAATTTACAAGATCAAGTTGTGTTTTGTACGTTTGTGCAGCTTTTGCGTCAACAAATGACGGTAATGTGTAGCAAATCAGGGCCACTGTATGTTCAACTTGAATTCCACATGTCCACAAACATTGCATGCAGCATGTCACCAAATCTGCTACTGTCACTACAGAGCATTTTACTGTACACATTAGTCTGATTTGTACTCCCCAACAGGGCCACCAATCACCACACCCGGGTGGTCCAGCACGTCTTGGTCACTGGTCACAAGTTCAGCCCAGCGATGTTTGAGTTGGTGGTCGTTGCACTGGCTGTTGAATACTCTCTTTGGGTGGAACTGCACCTTGGACCACCTGAGCCTCCTCGCCTCGGTGTGATACCCTGTATCACCCTGCCACCAGCCTTTAACATCAGGGGGAGGAAATGGCAAACCAGCCAAATGAAAGCCCCTAGCTCCTCCTCGCCCATTCTCCCCAGACGTAGCCTGCCCAAAATCACAAAAAATAATAGGGATAGGAAAGGGAAAAGAGGTAAATACAGGGAAAGGAGGTAGGGAAAGGAAACTTAAAGAACCCACAAACAGCCCAACAATACCCCAACTAACAATACCCACTACACATTCCCAACAGTACAAAGACAAAATTAGACACAAAAAATGACAAAAACACACTTACACTGAATTACTGAGACAACTACAAAAACAACAGATGACAATTGGAATGGCACACAGGAGACAAAAGCACAATTTGGACAGACACAACTCTCAACACAGCCACACAGTCTAGAAGACTCACAGACTGCAAAGTGAAAGTGAAAGTACACCCACTGTACCATTTCTGTAAACAGGATATCCTATTACATCACTTCCTGTCTCAAATGCGGTGCGTTTTTATTATGATGCGTGAAATTGTATGACGTTTACGGGCTTTGCGTCAATATTTATTGACGAATATGTTTAAAAATTACCCCGCAATCAAAGATCAATATATTTTTCATGGATAACCAATTTCATGGAGTGCAGTGTTGGAATTAACACTACGGACCAATCAATGCATAATGGCTGTGAGCGTCATTTTTTAATGCATATGCGACATATTTTGACCCATATGCATCTTTTTTTATGTGTTTGCATCAAAATATCTGTCTTTAACTGTGTTTGTGTCATTTTTCTAAATTTTAACGTACATGAAAGCTATAACTATACAAAGATAGGCTGTTAGGGCCTGCTGTGTGTGTTCCAGTGTTTGGGCACATGTGGCAGACCACACTACTGTGGACTATAATACTCATGTTGTTGTGCCGGATTAGCACTCTTAACTGACGCAATAGCAACCCAAACATTTGGAACTAAAATTGGTATTCCCTAGTTTGAGCAGGTGGTGCGTCAATAGAGGACAGCAAGGCTACGCAACTTAAAAAATTCACTCATGGCCTGTGTGTTTATGTCTGGGAATTGGCTATTTCAATTGTTGTTGTGCCTCTGTGTGAACGTCACAAGACGTGTTTTGCATAATGTGCCTGTATGCATGTGTTGTAATTGTGGATAACCATCAGATGGCATTCATTGAGGTACATCAGTCAGGATATGTGTTTGTCATACCTGTAGCGTCTTATGCTGTGTGAACTTCCCTGAATTGGGGGACAAAACATCTCCCATGAAAAACTATACACAGGATAGATAGAGGACAGTTGATAATGGCAATGTTACAAAGGTAAGCCATCTCATGTACTGGAATGTTGGATACCACTTCTTGGTCACTTGTGTGTATACTACCCATGAGTCAGGCATTTGAACATGCTAGGTAGGTACAGTGTTTGTGACACAGAGTCTCAACTCCAATCCAAAAAAGTTATGGTACACCACAGTTTGAGTCATGTAAATGACCTATGTTTCTCCTGTGGCTGTGGAGGACCAGCAGACCATGCTGCATGTGTTCACATATTTCCAGTGGTTCATTGCACAAAGGTGTCCAGTTCAAGTGTGTGGCCATGTGTACCCTGTGTCAGTTTTGGCCTCCATGTTTCCACAGTTACGTTCAGGTCTTGTCATCAGTCTGTGGAGCTATTCCCTACATTAAAAGAGTATCCTTCAAAGCAGATTTGACCTAAAGCCAAAGAACAACTAACGACACACATGGGGATAGTCCAACTATGGCACTGCAGACCTTTAATAAGGCAGACGACAGGGCAACCTTGGTGTGCTTAAAATTTTTTTAGATCAATAATAGCAAACAGGCAGGTTTCATCACAACGTTTGTACACAGGGTGGCCTCTACAATTCCCACTGCAACAGGGAACATCAGTGCCTCTGTGCTGATTAATGTCACAGCTAGTCATCACGCAAGCCCCATCAAAATGTGGCAGCAGAAATTAATCTGTGTGTGGACCGTCAGGGCACAAACATGTTTTGTCCTTAAATACACATTGGCAACCCTTGTTTGTTGTGCTGGAGGCACCATACAGAATCCATGCATACAGAATCCATGCATACAGCCATGGCACACTGCCAGTGTTTGGCACTAATGAATACATGCAAAACCAGACAAGGGATGGGGGCTAGATTAGGCTATATGAATACATGTCCCAGAACAGAATACTATAAAGAAACTGACTAAACTATACTATATATAATTGAGGATTCACCGTAAACCTACCAGACACAATATCCCATGAGGAAAGAGAGGGCATGGAAAGCATCTATGAGACAAATGTAGCCACAGGGAATCTTTATGGTTAATGCAAGGACAGGAACCAGTCAGGGTAACAGGATGCAGGCTATGTCTGGAACAAACATGAACAAGGCAAATACACAGTGAGCAGACTCTGACTGGGAAAAGCTGGATCTAAAAACTGTATTTGTGCTGTGGTCTACAACGTTACACAATCAACCAAGGGCTCTGTTACACAAGTGATTTGTACGCCAATGTACAACAAGGAGATTCAGAAAATGGCAGCTTCTAAGCAGTTCCAGGCAGAAGCAAGGGCAGGGCAGGTTCAAATGGCTGGTCTGCATGGGAGTGCTCACAGGCGTGTGCAGCTTCAGTCTCTCACAAGTTCTGGAGTTGAGAATCAAGTTCAAAGGGCCAACTGGACCTTTCACATGGGAAGCAATGGACAGCTGATTACAGATCCTACCGACTATCAGGCAGTGCATTATCGGACCTGAAGTCCATGCAGACTGATGAACTATGACTATGGTATGCCATACTGAAGAGGGAAGCACACAGGAGTCAGAATGGGAGTCTGGGTGTTTGTAGATGAAGGTTATCAGGGTACAGATAGTCCATTTGCAGGGCTCCCTAGAGAAGGGTGGGCAGAGACTGAAAACATGGCAGTGGCAGGACTTATAACCTGGGATGGACTTCGCAGGGCATGTCTTGTGAGCAATGCTTGTCATACCTGGGGCACTCGTGCTATCCATTTTCAGCTTAGATGGACTCCTTGTCACTCATGCTCCTTGCAAAGATAGCTGATGTCACACTTACTGCTGTCAAGGGCGTGATCATACATTCCTGTTACCAATGCAATACCACATCGACTGCCTCATGTATGAAACCCTTTTTTACCTTATGATTGATGGTGTCTTAGTTGTGTGTCATGTGCTGCAATGAACCATGTTGGCAACATGGATGTGTGTCATAGCTGTGGTCCTCTGATATTGCCCTTCACATGTGAAATAGACAGGACAAATGTGATGTGGGTTTTTCAGTTTCCTAATCTGTATTTCTGCATGCTCCATGAGGCTAAACTCTGATTATGATTCTAAGGGATCATGTGATGCATAAATAATTACCCGGAGCATGATTGAGTGATGAAGGTAGGTATTTAATGACATATGCTAACAAAGTGGTGATGGTGACTATAGTTAGAAAACGTTTTGTACAATGTGTTGTCTCCGACGCAATCCTGCTGCAGTGTTTGGATGGTCCCCCTCATGTTCATGAACAGCATCCTTCTCTTCCTCCTCTTGAGGCATTTGTGGGTCTGGTTGATAGAGGGGAATGTTCCTCCTTACACAAATGTTGTGCTGGATGGCATAGGTCAAAATGATCTAGCAGACCATTTCAGGTGAATATAGGAGGCTGCCTCCGGTGATGTCGAGGCACTGGAATCTGGACTTCAGGATGCCAAAAGTCCTCTCTACTATGGTGCGTGTCCTCCGATGTGCCTCATTATAGGCACGCTCTGATGCTGTGCTTGAGTTGGCAAATGGGGTCATGGTCCATGGCTGGATCCCATAACCCTGATCAACTGAAAGAGAAAATGAGTGTAAAGAGTTGGATGTTGTTTGCACCTTGATTATCACTTTGCATGGCAGTTGTTATCTTGTGTCATCTGTGAGTCATCTGTGTTTGTGTTATTGTGTGGGATCCTAGGCTTCTAGGATGTTCCTTCAGCACTGGGTTGTTTAATTATCAAAACTGGTGTTTGGCTGATTGACCGGATATCAGCGGTATATTTGTACACTTGCAGCTCGTTGTGTATCTCCAATGCATTATGTCATGTGAAAGAAGTGTCACTGGTGGTGACATGATATTTCCACACACAGAACTGATTCCACTGTGGTGGTAACACAGTTGCACTATATGGCCTGAACATCCCATCCAATTCAACATATGTAATAGCATGTGAAAAACAACTGTGAGGCCCTTTGATTTGGCTAGGTGACAATGTACAACACATCTCCATAAGTTGGCAGCACTGAAGTGTTCACATTTGACAGTGCACAAATATCCCATGTGTGACATGTTCTGTGCAAACCTATATTTTGTACCCTCACCGAGTTGGCTCATGTGCAAACATTTACCTCCACTACTGAACCTTCTCCAGGTAAGCTGCCTAACTTGGTTGTGGGGTGAAGGTTTAAGTGTCAGAAGGTCCATGTGCCTGTACATCTGTTATGTATATGGGGAATTGTCTCAATCCGTATGTGTAGCAGTGTGCACTTTGCATTAGAGTCACATCAATATGTGTTCATAGCACAGTCCACTTCCTTATTGCTAGCGGCCAATGTCACCCCAGGAGTGATGTGAGATGTTGGTACTCCCTGAATGATTCCATGTCACCTTCATTAGAGTCAGCATCATCATGCTATGTGTCTCATGGTGTTTGAGCTGCAGCAAAACACATTACACACCCCTTACACAGTACGTATTGCTTGGAAGGGTGTGTGATTGAGTGTTATTGATGTGATATTGGAAGATTTATCTTCCACGTTGTACTGCCAGTTAAGGCCATGTCATTGTCACTGTGTGGTTTTAAATTGGTCCCTTGTGGCTCTGGAGTGGCATCTGTTGTTATTTGCATCTGTCATTTGTCCATAGGTGTGTATCCCATTGGGTCAGGATATCAAACATGACTAGTAGTGTCACAACCTCAGTGTCTTCCTGGCCACGTGTCAATTTAGTGGTGTATGTGTTGTGTGTCCTACAGGGCTGCTGTGCTGTGTGTATATAACTAAGTTTCTGTACTCACCAACAAGTAGGCCACTTCCATATCGTCCATCCTGGAAGTGTTGATTGATGGTGCAGTGGCAGAAGATGAATGAATCATGTACACTCCCAGGATACTTTGCCACGATGTTGGTAATCAATCCACGGTGGTCCACAATGGCCTGCACATTGATGGAGTGTGTGTGCTTCCTGCGGCGGTATAGTTGATCGGTTGCAGCAGGTGGCACAATCTGTACATGTGTGCAGTCAGTGGCATCAAGCACGTATGGGAAGCCATTAATTTGATAAAACCCCTGTTTGGTTTCCTGCTGCTTCTGCTGTGTTTTGAGGAAGCTGATGTGGTGGGGTGTGAGGGAGATGATGGCATCCAGTACCTTGGGTAGGAAGGCAGAGAATGAGGGCTGTGAGATGCCGGCAACCAGGGCACCAGTGGTTTGAAAAGAGCCACTTGCCAACATGTGGAGGACAGCTAGCAGCTTGGTCTCTGGTGGAATGATGTGGTGTGTCTGCAAGCTGGGTGCCAACTGTGGCTCAATGTGGCGCAGCAGCTGCTGTTTGGCTGGCCAGTTTAGTCTGTACCTCTGGATGATGTCATGTTCCCTGAGGCCCTGAAGGGTTGTCCTGGTCCGGAATATCCTCTCCTGCCTTCGACATTGCCTTTTGGGTCCCTGTTGGTGTGGTGGAAGCTGCTGCTGTTGCTCCGGTGCTCAGCGTCATCGTGCATGCTGGATAAATAGGACCTCCATGTCTTCCTTTTGGAGCTCTGATGTTGCTTCTAATGGTTTTCCTTAAGTACTGGTGTGTTTGACCCATTTTAATGCCTGCCCTGACCCAGGCGTTAATTTTTGATGCAAATCGGGATGTGCGCCATTTTCCGACTCTGCCTCCCAGCCTTGAGGGATTTTTGCGCGGTTGGATAAATATGGCGCACGGGTGTTTAAGTCATTTTTTGGACGGGAACGCCTACCTTGCATGTTATTAATGCAAAGCGGTTTCACGCATCCAGAAAATGACACACACTGAGATATTTTGACGTTAGCGGGGTCTAGCGTCAAAGTATAAATATGGTGTTCGTTTTGCACTGAATTTGTGTGAAAAAAATGGCGCAAATCTGGCGCAAGCAGAGTATAAATATGGGCCCTAGTGTTAAGAGATTAATACACTTTTCCTGAAACACCTGGGGTGGAGTTGTCCACACATTGTGTATACTGATGACTGCAGTTCTGCATTTTATGGCTCCTTGCTGTACTACTACCTCATTATCTCTTGAGGGTACTGGGGAACCTGTGGAGTGTGTCTGTCTCCTACATAATCCCCCTAGAGACTACTGCAGCTAGAATCCTACACCTCTGCCATCTTGTCAACAAGTGTAAGCTATGTGTGGCACACATTGCTGATAATGGTGCTGTGACAAGGTGGTTTTCGACAGGCATGCAATGCATATATGGAGATGGCCTGTGGCCTACAATTGTAGACATCCACGAATATGTGGTCAGCCATTACTATTCCTTTTACACACAATTCCATGCCAGCACACCTTGGCACTAGAACTGTATGCAAGCCAATCTCATTGCAAAACCGCACAACGTACATGAAGGGAATTTGATGGAGCAACATGCTGCCAGACAGTTGGCAGCGCAGGACTCCACCATTTTCATAGCACTGGGATGCGCCGTATTGAATAGAATACGGCGCATCACTATGTTGTCATCTATGCCGGCGCTAATCTTTTGTTCCAAAATTTAACCCAGTCACCCTTGTCCCATGGTGCACAGCTGGCTGCGTTGAGGGGGAGATTGTTATTGTGCATGGAGGGACACCTTCCTACACAATAATCTTTAAAGGATCATTACAATTTCGATGTGTGTTGGCATATGCAGCACCCACCGAAAGAACAAAAATGAGGGTACAACAACATATATTTTACCTCTTTGTGCCCTGCTAATGCCACCCCTTGGTGTGTTTTCAGAATTTGGCACAGCCTCTAGTGTAAGAGAATGTGTTAATCTGGGACAGTGTCTTATTGATATGGGTGTTGCTGTGGCATTGCACGCTCCTTGCATGTAAAGTTCTGCATGTGAAGGGGAAGTATTGACAAGGTAATGTGAAGCCACAAAATGTGTCTTAAGGCCACCTTGTATACATGGTACAGGGCATAGTTTCCCCAATGCCTCACAAAAAGTCCCTCTTACATATGCCCCATGATGTCACCATCCATCCTCCTATGATTTCTGTTCATTTTTCCAGAAAAAACATCACTCATTGCATTCCATACTTCTGACTGACTCACACCAAACCTGGATTAACAGGACCCACAATATGACACTTACTGGATGCATCGGGGTCTTCGAATCTCGCCACCTCTCCTATGGTGTGTGGGGCTGGTCCACCTGTAAGACATGAATGGTAAACATTGCTTAGTGTAAATTCAAAGTTTATGCAAATAGACAACATAGTTCAGTGTAAACTTGTTAGGCTGTGTGAGGAAGTAATCTTAGTGGAAGATCAGTGAAACTGACAAACAACTATGATCACTTAATCACACATACTATCTAATGAGGTAGACCCACACATCTACAAACCATCACTGTCCATGACACTCCTGTGGTGCATTTTATTGCACCATTTCTACATGGCATTGTCATGCAGCTGTCTATTAGCACAACACCTCCATGACCATATGGAACAGCTTGAGCATGTATATCCTACCTGAGGGCCATGCTATGGTTGTTGCAGTGGCTGCCCCATTATCACCACCATAGCATTTTAGCCTGCATCAAATGTAGTATACATCTATATTATTATTATAGTTAACTGCCAAACTGGTACCCTGGGGTTGTGTCGGTATTCCAAGGTATTGAGGAGTGACATTATTCATCCTTCAGTAAAGTACGTAAAATGTGTGTGCCATCACAAGGCAGATACACTTTAAAAATTGCAATGGCAATTGACTCATGTGCAGGTAGTTGTATCTACCTGCACATTGACTGATTTAAAACATGGATGTATTGCCAATGGTGTGTACCCAGCCATTGTTGCCATGGTATACCATTGTTGAAAAAGTGAGGGATAAGTACATGGGCATAGGAATATAGCTCAACACAGACACACTTGGTCAGTGGTCAGAGGATGTATCTGGTGTTGCAGTTTAGTGAGTGATGTGCCAGTGATGGAGCTGAAGCAGTGCAGCCCCATACTGTCAGTGAGGAGAAGCAGGCCAGTGGGACAGGCTCAGCACATGTGTGCAGTCATGGAGATTGTGTAGGCTGACTCTGATCCACAATGACCAGGACAAATGGAACTACAACTAGTCTGGACCCAGTGCATGGTCAAGCTCCCTTATATGGCCTAGCATAATGACAGCAAGTGGCCTATAGGGCTACAGTATTGCAGCACCAATTGCATCTATACTGTCCTTCTGGGCCTTCGTGCACCCCTTACTCACAGCCATGCCTGTATGTAGTCATATATAAGTCACAGTATGGTAGCGGTGTGGTCCAACATCATGTATTCAGTGAAGGTCAATGATGCACTCAGCAGGAGATGCTACAGATCATAGAAACTTCTTCTGAGTGAATAGGGGGCCCCTCTCATACATATATATGCCCAAATACCACACCTCCGCTCAGCAGCCCAACAGAGTGTTTGGAATTCCTACATAGGAACATGTCATGACTCTGAGGTTTGGAGTTTGCCCTCCCTATATTATTTTTACGTACCCTTTAATGCCTGTTTCATGCCACAGGCGTCATTCCTAGTTGTTTATTTAAATGTTTAACTGTGCATTGATCACTACTCTTTGGCCCATATATATGAAAGTGGTGCAGCACCTAGTGCACTTCTAACACCACCATGTGTGTGCCAAATCCAATAGACTGTGCACAATGGTGGTAGTTAGGGGGAGTAGCATCAAAATTATTTGCCAGTAGTCTGGTGCTTTGCAGGACTAGCATCAAAAGTTTTGTCGCTAATCCTGCAAAGCATCCAGAGGCCCATTGATCATAACGGGAGAATATGTTTTAATACCTACAAAGAGCAGGCGTTAAGAAATCCACCAAAAATGGGGTGCAGCAATCTCATTGAATCCATTGTGCAAATTTGGAGGCCCCCTTTGTGCCAGAATGGCCCTCTTGCATACATTGTTCCTGGCACAGCCATAATGTGTGGCATGCCTTTCCAAAATGGTGCAAAGCATGCATTGCACAACTTTGTAAAGAAAATGCGGAGTAAATGGCAGGTTTGTGCCTCCTTAATAATATAACACTATGGCAGTGCAAAGATTGCGCTAGGGGCTCTTATATATTATGGTTATGCAGTGTTCATCATATATGTGTCCTGCACTGGCTGAATTGTTGTACATTTGAACTGAAGTCCTCAAGTGGTCAGACACTCTTCATACAGGTTGCATACAACATGTTCACACCCATTACATGCAGCACTCAGACTTATCTGCAACTGTCAGTCAAATTCTAAATGCAGGTAATTTTATGGCAATGGAAGACTTACCAACAATTCCGATGATTTCAATGTTCAAATGGTCTAGCAGATCCTGCTCCCTTGCCACCAGATCTGCCCACTGATGCCTCAGCTGGTGCTTGTTTCATCCCATCTTGAATATGCATGTGAGGTGGTGGACCACCTTGCCCAACGGAGCCGCCTTGCCTCTGTAGGGTAGCCGAGGGTCACCCGGCCACCTATTTGCAGCATCAGAGGCAGGTAGGGGGCCACTAACCAGATAAACCCCCCAAGTTTATCAGCAGACATCCTCTCCATCCTACCCTTCCCAGACATTCCCAACAGGGAAAGGATGTCACCCAAAACAAAATAGGAAAAGTAAACTTAAGCCTAACAACTACCCCAAACTCCCCAAACTACCCCAACAACTAAACTACCCCAGACAAACACCCCACAATACAATGACAAAAACAGTACACTTTCTAGACAGAATACAAATAACTAGACAATTTAGACACCAAAAGCCCAGGACACAGCACAAGGGATAAAGCAAAACCTCCAAACACCACAAATCCACCAGCACCTCCAAAACACAACAGCACACAGTCACAGGGGAACAGACTGTGAAGGGAAAATTAAACTACACTCAGTGTGCCATGCTTGCAGCCAGGATGTCCTGGTACATCACTTCCTGGGCGTGTGCATGACGTTTTTTGTGTCATGCATGTTTTTGTTGACGCTCTGTGTTGCAGTTGAATTTGTTATTGTTCTCTATTGTAATTCAGATGATTGAGTTTCAGGTTTTGGTATGTGGGGGGAAATGTTTCTTTATATATTTGTAGTTGTTATTTTTTCTAGATTTCTTAGTGTATATTAATAAAATTATTTTTCTGTTTAGAATATGTATTGATATTGGATTAATTCATATATGAGATTTGGATGTGAGAGTGTGGTGTGTTTTACTCTTCTTGTAGTGCCCTTGATCACTCTCCATATTAGATTAGGGACGCCTGTTTAAATGTCCTGTACTGTTGTATGTGACTGTCTCCTGTTCTGGTACAATGCGAAGGCCAAATACCATGGTATGCTAGTGGCAAACATGTCTGGATCATATACGAACGTGGCCACCCTCTCTGTATATCTGTTAAAGTTTGACATGTAGACATTGGTGTATTACAGTGTCTATTTTAGTGTACATCAGGTCATTATCCCTTTTATCAGCCATTACTGGTGAGGTATGTATTGTGTCCTCCATTACTCCCAGTCTTTTGTCTGCTGGCACTTTGTACACATCTTCTATAGCAACATTGGCTGGTGATATAGGGACAGGATACAACATGTGACTTGTGTAATTGGGAGATATTCCCTTATCCTACAACTGTCATCTTGGTAGTAAATGTCCCATTGGTGATATTAGTGAGATGTAATGAGTGCCAGGCACACATGACATTACACATGCCACAGCACTTGAGTAGTCTCCAAGTGACATAGCGTGTTGTATTAGCAAGTATCCGTGGGTATCTCAGAGCTGTGAATCCACATCCTCTGTTGAATGTGGCAATGCAGTTCTTCATGAATGCCACAACCTAGCTGACTTTTACCATGACTGAATGATGTAGAGGTGTGACATCATCCTAGTGCTGTATTTATCCTTTGGCAGATGCTACCGACATGTCTATGTCTACTCCCACTCACTGTGATGTAAGGTCTCTTACAGTATAGAACCATGCTGCACATGTTAGCACATGCCACACTTGATTGTTATATTGGAGGCTAGAACATGTGAGAGCTATCCAGTATCACATTTGGTAGCAAGCAATGGATCTGCCATGTAGGTGACAATGAGAGCTTTGTATTGCTACATGCTGTGAAATGTTGTTATACGGAGCATACTGTGTAGATATGCAGACACAGGTCAATCCTTGTGGATAATGGCATACCCATTGCTACCGAGGACGGACACCCATAGATGTGTCTTCATATATTTAGCAGTATTAACAGTAGGCATGTGTGAAGCAAGCCAACTTGTGTGACAGGTGTGCATCCTATGTAGATGGGGAGTGTTACACACTCTGCCTACATTCCAGCCAGACTATCATTTGGCTGATGCATTCTCCCATTAAAATTCATAGATCCATACAATCTGTTAAGTGTTTCTATATGGATTCAATACTCCTAGCTGCATAATTTCTCTGTCAACCCATTAGCCATCTCCAAGCAAATGTGTATGTGCCATACATGATTTACAGTCCTCCACGTGTCAGGGATGTGCCCAATTGCAGTGCCAAAACATATTCCCATGGATACACTGTACAGGCTCAGCTTCCAACATTGATTACATTCAATGGGCTATTACTGAAGGAGCATTGCTACCTATGATGTCCCCCCTTGACACACATGTACCACGCAGGTAAAGCTACAATCACACAGAGTAGTGACAGTGTTCAGTTCTATCATGACTTAACCTCCATTTCTTGACAGCCCCTACCTTATGTGTGGAACCCTTGCATACATCCAGTTAGGCATGGTGTTGTGATGGTGAATGGCCTGTGAAATTGCACCTTGCCCAAGCAATTACACAATATATGTAGTGGTGCATGGATCGAAGCCTTCAGAAGTCACATGCCAGTGATTTGTGTGTCAATGAGGTTAGAGTCACATTCCAATGGTATATATATTGGACAATGAGTAGAACAAGGAGAATGTGGCTAAACAAATATTTTTTGGGAGGTATTTAGAAAGTTTTTTTTTGCTGACGAGGTATAAAAGTTCTCAACAATGGTCAATCGCCTGCAAACTCCTGCTGTGTTTGATTGTTCTCCTTCAAAGTTCTCAGCCCTGTCATCCTCCTCCTCCTTATTGCGGACATCAACTTGTCCATCACAGGGCACATTGTTTTTAACACAAATGTTGTGAAGGATAGCACATGCCAGTATTATCTTACATACTAGTGGAGGAGCATACTGTTAAGTCCAGGCACCTGAACCTGGATTTGAGAAGGCCAAATGTACTCTCCACCACACTGCGTGTTTTCCTATGTCCTTCATTGTGGGCACGCTGTTCATTGGTTGTGGATTTGCAAATGGTGTCATGACCCATGGCTGAATGCCATAGCTTGATCAGCTGCAAAGATAAGAGGGTGAATGTTGGTGAAGACTTGAGAGGGATTTGGAATATACCATGGAAGTAGTTGGTTGCAGCTTGAGTAGTGAATCAGAAGTGATTGTGGTATTGTGTATGTTCCTGGTCTTGTAATGTGGTTCAATTTGATTGTGTCGATGTGCATGACAATCTGGGGTACTGACTCAAGGACCTGTATATGACCATCTGGATTCCAATACGTATGCTCATCATGTATGTAACATGTTTTTGTATAGTCCATATTAGTTGCAGTGTCCTAATGCTAGATGGAGGCTACGACCTCCTTGCAGCACAATGGTGTCAGATGTGGAGCTTGCATAGTAGCCCTACAAAGCCAGACTATTCCGTTGATGTTGGCATTTGGCATTACGTATGCAGTGCAACACTTAGTGGGCCTTAGTGGCAGGTGACGGTTGTGTCAGCCATCTTGGCCATCATTACAAATCTTAATACTGCCAGACTCGCAGTGGTGCAGTTGTGGTGGTACGACCATCACATTATGACTGTGGTGGACCCACCACTGTTGGACTGCTAACACTGCCAGGTTACCACCAACCGGCAGCCTGGCAGTCCCGTTAGTCTTAATCCGCATGCAGCACCATGCAAAGGCTTGCAGAATAGGGGTATCGGTAGACACCTGGTGGCCCCTGCACTTGCCATGCCCTTGGCATGGGCAGTGCCGGGTCCCCCATGGAGAGCCCTGTTGTGCTTTCCACTTCCCGAATTACAGGCAGAAAAAGGCTCAACTGGTGCTGCTGCACCCACCACAATGCCACATTGCAGCCCGGTTCACTTACGAACCGGCTGCAATGTTAAGGCCCTCTTCCCAGCTGGACTGATGGGCAGAAATGTTGTTTCCTCCTGCAGGCCGAGCGATGAACTCCTAATAAGGCCGGCGGTGTTTAGTCTGCAATGGCAGTCTAACGGCAGTAGAAGTTTGCTGGGCGGCCTCCGCCACCCACCAAACTCATAATGAGTACCCAAGTGTCCAAGGGTGTGTATTACATATTAGTATGATGATCACATTTGGTACAGGTGTATGTCCTAGCTTCATTAGAAATTGTATTTTCAGTCAGACTTACTAAGCATGCACAGTGCAGACTTTGAGAGGGGCCCAGCTAATTTTCTAAAGTTTCACTTAGTACAGTGCATGTATAAACACTTGTGTCCTCCATACTCCTACAGGGACCTACTATGGCATCCATGTTCATAACAGTTTAGCAGTGACTCAGCACCATGGTGAACAATTGATAGTCTACAGAACAGGCATGATGGTGTTAGGGGGCGCTAAGTGGGGCATGTGAGGTATCAGTCGAGTAGTTGTAGCATCATCTCTCATGATTCTGCCCCATGGTCTTTAATGGCAGGTACATTAGTCTTCCTATGTGTGCAATACAATGCATTAGACGGATGTATGTGCAGACTACAGGTATGTCAGCTATTTATAGATGAGATGTAGTTGTTGTTGGCACCACTTGGGTAGCATTTGATGTAGATTGTGCCTGAGTCTTGCACACCATGAATGAGGTGGGGCTGAGCGTAGGTGTGACTTCCTTTACATGGCCATGCCATTGACATAGCAGAGCTATTGTTAGTTTTGTCTAATCTGTGTGAAGTATATTTAGTTGTCAACCAGTGTACACTTGTAGTGGTTTGCGGTCTTCTTCTGTATGCACAGGGGACATAGCTCCACCTGTCCTTCATGTGGTGTGGCTGTCAGTTTGTGGCTGTGTTAGGTACATGTAGGTGTCTGCGTTTGTGATGTCCAATCATTGCAGTGTACTGCGGCATATTGCATATGTGTGGTTGCCAGTACATCTGTGGTCCATGCCCATGTGTATTTATTGTGGTGTATATATTGATTTTCCTACAGGGCTGGTGTGTTGTGGGTATTTTAATCCATCCTGGAATTGCTCGTTGTTGGTGGAGTGCAGGAATGTGAATGCATCGAGGACGCTGCTGGGATATTTGGCTGAGATATTTGTGAAAAGCCCACGGTGGCCCACAAAGGCATGCACAATAATCGAATGGGTATGCTTGCGGTTCCTGTAGAGAGGTTCTGTGTCAGCAGGTGGCACCAATTGTACATCGGGGAAGTCCATTGCACCCAGCACATGCGGAAACCAAGCAATTAGTTAGAAACCGTGCTTCGTCTCCTGATGCAGTTGCTGGGTGTTTGGGAAGCAGATGTGGCGGGATGTGAGGCGGATGATGGCATCTAGGACCTTAGGCAGGAAGACTGACATTGATGGCTGGGAGACACCAGCCACTAGTGGCCCTGTTGTCTGAAAGGATCCAGAAGGCACCATGTGCAGAACAGTGAGGAGCTTTGTGATAGGTGGTTTGTTGTTGGGAATTTGCAGCCTGGCTGTGATGTCTGGAGCAATCTGGTTCAGCAGGCTTAGAATGGACTCCCGGTTGAGACGGTAAGTCCTGATGATGTCTTGCTCCCTGAGGCCAAGGAAGGTTGTTCTCTGCTGAAATATCTTCTCCTGCCTTCTGTGTTGCTATTATGGGAGCTGTGGTGCTGTTTGGGGTTGCTGTAGTGGAGGTGGAGGGAGCTGCTGTTGTTGTGGATGGCTGCAGCGTGTACCTAGCTGGAGCAGTACGACTTCCATGTTGTCCTGGAGGTAGCAAATGTTCTTTCTGTGAGTTTTCGTTAAGTAGTGGTGTATGGGACTCATTTTAACACCTGGTCTGTCCCACATGTTAAAATTTGACATAAAACGGGGTTAATGTAATTTTGGGGTACACCTCCCACCCGTGCGTTATTTTAGCATGGGGGGATAAATATGGCTCTACAGGCTTAGAGTCATTTTTTTGTCAGGAACGCCTACCTTGCATCTGATTAACGCAAGGTGGGTTCACACATCCAAAAAATGACATGACGTTATCTCCTATATTTTGACAATAGACCCATCTAGTGTCAAAATATAAATATAGAGTTAAGTTTGCATTGTTTTTGCATCAAAATAAATAACACACAAACAGTGCAAACAGAGTATAAATATGCCTCCAAATCCCAAAATAGCTGACATCTTCCCAATGCAAAACAGAAACTTGCCCTTACCAGGTACTTTTTACTACAGTAGATTGGACGCAAACCAAACATGAACATCCCCATTAGTGTGACTGGCCCTAAAATGCATTGTTAGGAATTGAACAGGTTAAGCGAATAGTGACAGTGACATCTAATTAATAATATGAATGTGAAAAATCAATATATCTGAGGGTTTATGTCTAGAAAGGTGTAAACATAATTATTAGAAATGGGGTCTTTGGTTGACAGTCAGGTTACCCCCTGTTCAAGCAAGGATCCTCACTCTAGTCAGGGTAAAAGAGAATCACCATCAGCTAACCCTTGCTTACCCCCTTGTTAGCTTGGCAGAGCAGTAGGCTTAACTTCAGAGTGCTAGGTGTAACGTATTTGTACCAACACACATAGTAACTTAATGAAAACACTACAAAATGACACAACACAGGTTTAGAAAAATAGCAAATAATTATCTAAACAAAACAAGACCTAAATGACAAAAATCCACAATACACAAGTCAAGTGATTCATAAAAATGCAAAAAGAGTCTTTAAGTAGTTTTAAACACACACTAACGCTGTTAGCGTGAAAAAGTACCTTGGGTGCGTCAAAAATAACCCCGCACGGGCGAGTGTGCATCAAAAAGGGTTTGAGATGCGTTGATTCCACTCACGAGCGGGACCTTGCGTTGTTTCTCCTTTAGTCGGGTCAGGGCACATCATTTCTTCTCTCCGCAGGAGAGCGATGCGTCGATCCGGTCAGCACTCTCGGGTCCGGGCAGGCCTTGCGTTGTTTTTACACACCCACCGGTACTTGCGTCAGAAATCCAGCCGCACCATGATCCAAAAACCACGCAGCGCGGGGTGAGATCTCACAGCCTCCGTCAGCGATGCTACGCGTAGTTTCTCCTGTTCCGTGCGTCGATTCTTCAGTCACGGTTCTGGCGAGCATCGATTTTCAGCCATGGAGCTGGCGGCACGTCGTTTCTTCATCCGCAGATCGGAGTCGCGCCAATCTTTTCCCCGCACGGCGCTCTGTGCGTGGATTGCCTTTTCTTTAGGCTGCCAGCTTCTCCTTTCAGGGTCCCAGGAACTGGATGGGCACCCCAGGGCAGAGTAGGAGTCTCTCCAGAGACTCCAGGTGCTGGCAGAGAGAAGTCTTTGCTGTCCCTGAGACGTCAAACAACAGGAAGCAAACTCTAAATCAAGCCCTTGGAGATTTCTTCTCAAGATGGAAGGCACACAAAGTCCAGTCTTTGCCCTCTTACTCTGGCAGAAGCAGCAACTGTAGGATAGTGCCACAAAGCACAGTCACAGGCTGGGCAGCTCTTCTTCTTCAGCTCTTCAGCTTTTCTCCAGGCAGAGGTTCCTCTTGTTTCCAAAAGGGTTTCTAAAGTCTGTGGTTTTGGGTGCCCTTCTTATACCCAATTTCTCCTTTTAAGTAGGCCTACTTCAAGGTAAAGTCTCTTTTGAATGTGAAATCCTGCCTTGCCCAGGCCAGGCCCAGACACACACCAGGGGGTTGGAGACTGCATTGTGTGAGGGCAGGCACAGCCCTTTCAGGTGTGAGTGACCACTCCGCCCCTCCCTCCTAGCACAGATGGCTGTCCAGGATATGCTGGCTACACCCCTCAGCTCCCTTTGTGTCTCTGTCTGGGGTGAGGTGCAACCAGCCCAACTGTCAAACTGACCCAGACAGGGAATCCACAAACAGGCAGAGTCACATAAATGGTATAAGCAAGAAAATGCTCAATTTCTAAAAGTGGCATTTTCAAACACACAACCTTAAAATCAAATTTACTAAAAGATGTATTTTTAAATTGTGAGCTCAGGGGCCCCAAACTCCACATGTGCATCTGCTCCCAAAGAGAATATACACTTTAATCAGATTTAAAGGTAGCCCTCATGTTAACCTTTGAGAGGGACAGGCCTTGCAACAGTGAAAAACGAATTTAGTAATATTTCACTGTCAGGACATATAAAACACATTACTATATGTCCTACCTTAACCATACACTGCACCCTGCCCTTGGGGCTACCTAGGACATACCTTAGGGGTGTCTGACATGTAAGAAAAGGGAAGGTTTAGGCCTGGCAAGTGGGTACCCTTGGCAAGTTGAATTTACAGTTAAAACTGCACACACAGGGGGGGCGTGGCCAAGATGGCGATCGGAGCGGCAGCATAAACTGCAGCTCCGTCACCTAGCCCACATAATCATCCTGTTTTTGAGGCCCTGGCCCCCCCGGTGCAGGGCGAAGAAGCCGTTTGGGGTGCCCCGGAGGGCTGCTCTATCGACCGGGATTGCAGCCCCAAAGCCGCTGCGATCCCACAGAAAATCACATGACCGCGATCCACATTCGTCTCGGGCATTGCACGGCCTAGGTGAGCGGAGCCGAACGATCGGTGACCCGGAGCCGGCGCTCGTGCCCCGGCAGGTCTGAGGAGGCAAGAAGTCGGCGCCGCGGCCCCAACGTGCACTCCGATGACGGCCGCGGGCCCGTAGGAAATCAGCCCGCGCGTGCAGTGCCGGCCGAGACCTTCCGTCTACAGCGCTGCTCAGTCTGGAGCGGATCGCGCCGGTGCGCGCCCGCTCGAGCCGCTCCCGTTCCTGAGGAGACACCCGGCGGGCACCCGAGAGGACATCTGAAGACTTGGCTCATATCCGAGTCCCCTGGAGCCAAAAGCAGGTACCGCTGCCGGCCCGAAGAACGGACCGTGTACATAATCCTGTTGGTCGGCCACACAATTGGAGGCCGCCATTTTGAAACTGTAGATCCCCGATGGGCCGCAGCTCAGTAGTCCCGGAGAGCCGACTCCACCTGTAAGGAGGCCCAAACTGCATGAATGCCCTCCACAAGAGCGATGTGTACCAAGGCAGCACTAAGCGGCCACATCTGAGCAACAGCACCGCCCCAAGTACCCAGTGGCCCCCAGGAAGACAGAGACTACAAAGTTTGGATTGCCTGCACAGACATCCTGGGTCTACACCAATTTATCATACGCCACTCCTCAGGAGAAGAAAGGCAGCTGAAGCATAAATGGCGGACGGGTCCCAGGGGCAAAACAGGCGCAGACAATAACACAAGGTGAGCCTCTGGGTGACACTCTTCGGGTCGCAACTTACTATTACGCCAAAAATCCCCTCAAAACCCAAAACATCCAGAACAGTCATTGCTTCTACCTAGTCTGGAAGCGCCAAAACCACACCTCCCCAGCATCACGAATCCCTACTGACACTGCAAATAACTGGCCTCATAGGCAAACGGTTAACGCTTTTCGCTGCTCCTCCCCAAGTTATTCACCAGGCATATGCTCTAATTAGCCAGCTTGCCACAACATCTGATCGGGCTGCACTCACCACAGTGAGGCCATACGCAACACTAACGCACAGGCACTGCTGCGACTCTCAAATGGTTAAGCCAAAGACTACCGAGCACCTCCTACCAAAATGGATCACACTACAACATCCCCACCAGAAGTTCAGGCCACCGCGCAGTCAACACTACAGAAGCTAGAACTAACCTTACAATCACACACCTCACAATTTGAAAAAATACTGCAAGCCATCCTGGACACTAAGAGCACCTTAGAAGCCAAAATAGGCTCTGTAACAGAAGAGCTCAACATCCTTCGCACTGACCAACATGCTCTAGCCGATAGAGTATCCGAACTCGAAAAAGACACGGCATCCCTTCCTGGCTCCATGAAAGACCTGCAACTACAACTAACGCAGCTATCAACAGAAGTTGATTCCTTAAAACGCAGAACAGAAGATGCAGAAGGCAGGTCCCGCCTCAACAACATACGCCTGGTCGGATTCCCCGATCGCGCAGAGGGCTTAAGCGCGGAACTGTTCATCGAACAATGGCTCATAGACACACTCCTTAAAAACAATATCCCGAAGTTCTTCTCTATTGAAAGAGCACATAGGATCCCAGGCAGACCCCCAGCACCCGGCTCGCAGCCACGTCCTCTCATAATAAGACTCCTTAACTACCGAGACAGGGATCTTATCCTCCAATTATTCCGCAAATCGGGCCCAGTGTGCTATGAAAACGCTACGATAACAGCTTACCCAGACTTCACAGCAGAAGTGCAAAAAAAACACAACTCCTTTTACCGAGTTAAAACATGCCTCCGCAAACACAATATCAAATACGCGCTGATGTTCCCAGCCAGACTTCGGGTGCAGGACGATACTCGATCCTTCTTTTTCACTTCCCCGGAAGATGACTGGACTTGGCTGCATGCCAAAGGCCTAGCCGACCCGATAGACACAAGCACCCAGGATGATAATACACCTCTCTTCACGCTGAACCGTAAGCAATGCAAGAGACAAGGGACTAGGCCCTCACCTGAGCAGGCACAATCTGAGCGCTCTCGGCTCCTCCGGACAACATCCAGTTTCGTCAACGCTTCTCCCGCTGCCCTACATATGCAAACGGAAACCGAACTGGAACAGGATACAAACTCCGATTCAACCGAGTCCACACGGGGTCCTCTCCTCACACCATGCACAGCGGACGACATCTGCTGAGCGACTAGACTTAGCATGCTTTTATCCAACAACCGCGGCAAGTTATCTTCTTGGTACCTTGATCACAACACCTAAAAGTCTTCGTCACTGTTTCTCCAATGCCCCCTCACGAAGACTTGCAACCAACAAGCGCCCTCCGCCCGACGTGCCCGGCTTTCTAAACCATGAGAAACCCGGGCAGGGTAAGACCATTCCTCTGCACCAACGCCAACTGGCACCCCCCTGCTCCATATGGACCATTCCCTCAATCCGGAGTTTTCCGGAATTGTTTTCTATATGTTAATAGTTTATTTGTTGTATGTTGTTTTAGTGTGCACTTCTATATCAGGTGACTGGATCTATAAAGGGCGGGTCAAACATAAAGACAGCAGCAAACACACAAGAAACGCTTACTGCAGCAACAAACTTATAGCCCACAGTTCGTTAATCACTGGTCTGTCAAACACAGCGGCTGAGTCCCATAACAATGTCAAAACGGGGTTGACAGACAATCATAATCCCGATCATATAATAACTACAAAACAACTATGGCCACTCACACGCACCAAGGGAACCTGAAATACAAAATACTCACATGGAACGTTAAGGGCATGGCAAATCCACGGAAACGTCAAAGGGTTCACGCTTTTCTTACAAGACATCAAGTACACATAGCTTTACTACAAGAGACACATTTTACTAAATCCATCCTGGACAGCGCACGCTCAAAATGGAAAGGCCAACTATACGGCACCACCTCTTCGTCCTTTGCCCGTGGCGTTGCCATCTGGATAGCACCCAGGTTCCCGTTTATACTTTCTCGCACACAGTGTGATCCAAATGGCAGACATGTGATACTTGAAGGCACTTTAGACGGGTCCCCAATAGCCTTGGTTGCACTGTATTCCCCAAATGCGAACCAGCATGACTTCTTATCCACGCTCACCACTGGCAACCTCAGCGACCCCACATTAGAATGCATATGGGGGGGTGACTTCAATAGTGTCCTGGACACTCAAATGGACCATTCATTTCCCCCACTCACCGCAGCCTCTGCTAATCGTGCCTCAGAGACTCTGGCGCAGTGGGCATCAAACAACGGGCTAAGAGATATATGGAGGGTGAACCACCCCACTCATCGCGAATACTCTTATTTCTCCCCAGTACATAAACTGCATACTAGAATAGACATATTTTTTGTATCCGCTACTATCATTCATAAAATATGCTTGTCTGAATATTTAGCACGCACGATATCAGACCATAACCCACTATGCCTAACACTGGCCTGGGGACACGTACACACTCGGATACCAACATGGTGTCTACAACCAGAAGCCCTCCTAGACCTTCCTTTTCAAATAGACATCTTCAAAAGTCTCACCGATTATTTTCTATCAAATAAAAATACAACCTCATCCCGCGCCATAGAGTGGGACGCCCATAAAGTGGTGATAAGAGGTCACTGCCTTTCGGCCACGGTAGGGGTCAGAAAGGTACTCATTAAGGAATTACAAGACTTAGAAACGAAGCTCCGCAACGCACAGAATGCGAATGACAACAGTGAGTCCGCAATAACAACACTGCATCTGCTTAGGGCTACTCACAAGGAGACAGATAATAGACTGAGTAAATACGATTATAGACACTACATGGCCAGACAACACGCGGAGGGTGACAGATCTGGCAGATTATTAGCTTGGCTGATCCGGCAGCCTTCACAACCAACACCCATTGGCGCAATACGCTTAAACCCTGACACCATTGTTAACACCCAAGCAGGCATAAACGACGCCTTTGCTACATATTATCACACCCTCTATGCACCCCCTCCACAGCCTCCAGAGCAACACCTTATTGACACACTACACCTGGTCCCCCAAAACCAACTTATCCTGGACAACACCGTCATTCTAGACAGCCCTATCACTATAGAAGAGCTGCGCCTAGCACTATCACAAATGGCACACAGCAAAACTCCCGGGTCTGACGGTCTACCAATAGAATACTACAACTCCCACGCCGCCCACTTATTACATCCACTTAAAGAAGTATTTAATGAAGCACACCACAAATTACAATTGCCGGATTCAATGTGCGAGGCACTGATAGTCGTCCTCCCAAAAACAGGCCGAGACCCTCTAGACGTCAAATCATATAGGCCACTCTCCTTGCTGAATACAGACTGTAAATTATTAGGAAAAATACTTGCAAACAGGCTCCTCCCCTACTTACCGAGCTTAATACACCATGATCAATCCGGCTTTATTCCTGGTAGAAGCACTTTCCTAAATATCAGGAGACTCTTACACATAATGCATAGCAATACAAACTCGGAAGCAGTGGCCCTTTCCCTAGATATAGAGAAAGCATTCGACACACTTAGTTGAAACTACCTCCTATACACACTTAAAGCATTTGGTTTTGGTTCCGGTTTTATAAACTGGATCAAAACGCTTTACTCCAGGCCCACTGCCCGCGTCAAAAATGGACGAGTTATCTCTGAAGCATTCCCCATAGGCAGAGGCACCAGACAAGGATGCCCATTATCCCCCTTGCTATTCGCTATTGCCATGGAGCCACTAGCGATTAAGCTACGGAGCTACGCACATATATGGGGTATCCCGGAGTCTAACACCCATCACATTGTATCCTTATATGCAGATGATGCCTTAATATATCTGAGTGACCACTCAGCCTGCATGGCAGAGGTAATGCAGATGTTAGACTCCTTCGCTTTTGCCCTGGTCTGCACGTCAACTGGTCCAAATCAAGCATCTTCCCTCTCACTCCGATCCCGCTCGCTCACCACATGACGCTACCGCAAAATAAATTACCCTGGTCATATACAACCTTTAAATATCTGGGAGTGCAGATTTATCACTCCATTACAGATCTAAAAGAAGGTAATATAGATAGGTTGCTTGGCTCCATCCACGGCTCAATACCTTTCTGGAGCTCACTCCCCCTGTCCCCCATGGGCCGGGTGGCGATAGCCAAGATGCTTATCCTCCCAAGGTTTTTGTACTATTTTACAGCCCTCCCGTTGTGCTTACCACGCTCCTTCTTCAACAAGCTGCAATCAATACTAACTGACTTACTCTGGGGCAAAGACAGACGGAGAGTGGCGCTGTCAATAACGCAGCACCCGCAGGAGATGGGTGGATTGAGAATGCCTAACTTTGAAAGATATTATGCAGCCGCCCAATTATCATGGCTATCCACATGGCTTTAAGATACCCCTTCGGCCAAAGGCAGAATGTTGCAGACACATACAGCACCACAGGGGCTACTGCTCTCGATACTAACAAGCACTTCCCATACGTTTCCCAGACTAATATTGCTAGAGGCAGCTCGATTCTGCTGGCGTAGATATGTCCAGAAAAAGACTACCTCTCCCCCCTATTCACCTTTGCTGCCACTGTTTCAACTGCCGGGCACCCAAACCCTTTCAATACATCACGATACACGTGAAATGAACACGCTCCAGTTAGGTGATTTATACTCTAGCTCCGTGATGCATACTTTCACGGAACTGGTATCCACGGGCACGATGCGAAATGGGGCCTTTCTAACATTTAATGCCATAAAATTATTACTCAATAATCTCTGGGGCGCAGGTGACTCGGAACCTCCGGAGTCCTTGCTACTCACCACTATCCTCACTATAGGCAGTTCAAAGAGCATTATTACTACACTATATAAAGCATTGCTCGAAGCGATATGCACTACCCTGCCACACGCGAAGGCACGTTGGGACTGTCCTCCCCTCCCCACTACCACAGAAGACCTGGGTTACCGCCCTCGCAACTATTAAATCTATATCCCGCAACCCTCGCCTGCGTTACACCCAATTTAATTACCTTCACCAATCATATTTATTACCAGCCCGCATCCAAAGAATTTACCCCAACACAACACCAACATGTCCTAGATGCGCTACACCAGCAGCTGACTTCTACCATATGGTCTGGAGCTGCCACTGCATAAACTCGGCCTGGCAACGAGTGACGGAGGCCACAGCAGATATCTCATCTCATACCCTGGTGCCTACGCCTGACTCCTGTTTACTCAGCATACGACATCGTGCCAAAACAGACAAACAAACACACAAATTCATAGACTTGGCATTTGTGGTGTATAAACGTTTGGTAGCAACACATTGGAAAGCTCTGCATGTCCCTTCCCACGCGATATGGCTGCATGATTTACATAGCCGAGCTCAAGCTGAAGCCCAGACACTCCACCTACTGCAACACAGAGGTCTCATTCTGGAGGGCCCGGAGGTTTGGGACACTTTTGTGGTAGCAATAGAGGCCAGAGATGACATGTATCCCCCGTGAACAAGATACAATGCACAACCACCACAGTTTGGGCTGGCACTGTTAATATTTTAGCCACACGGCACCTATGCTGGTTGTTCTCAAATGCACCCATCGCTTATATCCTTGTTCCTCCTCAAAAGATGTTCCTAAGCCGAGCCCAGACACGTCCCACGCGGTAACACATGCATGCAACATATACCCAGAACACGCAAAATATGCCTGCTCCCGAACCTGTCAACCCCACAGACACACATTTTTTACCCTTGAGGTGATCTACACCTTAGTTACATTTATTAGCCATGTTTCTTTTCTTTTTTCCCCCCACGCACTGCAGGGGATCACTTAAACTAGTACTGATACCGATAACGATTGGCCGGACCCTTAAGCTGCAATCAGCTCCTACAATAGCCCGCACGCTAAATGCTGCTTAACCTTCCTTTTACCTTGCCCTCAGTTACTTCGCATTCTTATGCTGTTCATAATTGCTCTTCCCTCCCTTTATCCTCGTTCTCCTCTGTCCCCCCCTTCCCTTCTTTTTTGACACCTTATGGTGTAGCAATGCTGTGTAAATTTATATAAGTGTGTAAACGGACTGCAAAATTATGAACAGCTATTGTATTGTTGTGTGAAGATTGTGTTTAATAAACAGATTTTAAAAAAACTGCACACACAGACACTGCAGTGGCAGGTCTGAGACATGATTACAGAGCTACTTATGTAGGTGGCACAACCAGTACTGCAGGCCCACTAGTAGCATTTGATTTACAGGCCCTGGCACCTCCAGTGCACTTTACTAGGGGTTTACTGGTAAATCAAAATATGCCAATCATGGATAAGCCAATTACATACACATTTTGTAAAGGAGCATTTGCACTTTAGCACTGGTTAGCAGTGGTAAGGTGCCCAGAGTAACAAAAACAGTAAAATCAGAGTCCAGCACACATCACCAACCTGAGGAACAGAGGCAAACAGTTAAGAGAGACCATGCGAAGGATGAAAAGTCTAACAATAATGCTAAGTAAGTCACTGCCTGTGAGAAATTGGGTTACTAGCTGATGGTGGTGAAACCCTACACAAGTGGCAACCACAATCCTTGTCAGGGTGAAGCACAACCAAACCCCAAATTCACCTGTGCTCAATGCTCTGGTAGCTTAGCGCAGGGCAGTCAGGCTTAACTTAGAGGCAATGTGTGAAGAATTTATGTAGCATTTCAAACAGTAACAAGTGAAAACACAACAAAAGAGGAATCCTTCACCAATTTAGAAGAATCTAGGAACTTTCAATACATAAATTAAGACCAAAATGACAAAAATCCAATCAGAAGAACTAGAGATATAAAATTTTAAGGATTTCAGTGAATTTCGCACAAAAAATGAAAAGAGCCAACTGTGGCCATCTGGTCGCACAGGACCCAGATAAAGTCACAAATTCAAGCTTACTGCGATGAGCGCATGCCAGCTACAGGGATCCAGTTAGGCATACTAAACAAGAGTATCTTAAATTCTGGTTACAGAGGGTTGGAAATTCAAAGATGTATTGTGTAGCTTATGAGATGCATGGTTCTAAAGAGCTGTGGAGCTGTGATGCAAGGTCCTGTGTCTTTCTGAGGATCCCGTTGACAAGGGCTTGCCATGTGACATCCGGCGTCAAGGATGTGTCACAGAGTCAAGATGAAGCAGCAGCTCCAAAGAGCTGCAAGGCTGCAAAGCGAGGATCTTCATCATCATCGAAGGCTGCCGTTGGCAAGAGATTTTTGAGATGAGGACCTGCTTTGAAGAAGTTTCATAAAGCAACAGTTCTGGTGTGGGCTGTGATGTCGATGCCAACTCCTTGCCCTGGGAGAACCCTTGCAGCAGAGACAATGCATCATTTCTGCTCAGGAATGTGCTGCGCAGCAGAGGTGATGCATTGGTTCTGCAGGGTCCACAGATGGACTGGCTGAGCACGATCAGACGACTTCAAAGTGTCCAGGACTGAGGTGGCACTGCTTGGCTAGAAATTACTTCCTGTGGGCAGAGTCCAGGTGCTAGGTTCAAGGTTGTTGGAGCCTTCTGTCCCTGCAGCTCTAGCCATGAGGCCAGCAAACTCGCCCTTGGAGTCACTCTGGTGCACTAGGCTCAACAGATGCAGGTCCAGTCCTCCTCACTCAAGCAAGAGGGCAGCAGGCAGAAGGTCAGCACAGCAGGGCAGCAGTACTTCAGAGCAGCGGTCCACCAGCGTCGCAGTCCTTACAGCAGCACAGCAGATGTTCCTGGTAGAGAATCCACTGGTCCAGATGTGTAATGAAGAGTTGGTGTCTGGGGTCCAATATTTATACCTGGGCCTTCCTTTGAAGGAAGTAGGAGAAGCTTCTAGAGGTTTCCTTTTAAAGTTTTGACATTCTGCTTCCCTGTCCTGGCTCCAGACTAACAACCGGGGGTATGCAGCCCTTTGTCTGGAGGCAGAGTGCAGCTGATTCAAGTGTAAGTAGGGCTGTGCCCAGCTCAGCCCTCCCATCATGCCAGTGCCAGCTCATCCAAGCTCACCTAAGCTTTCTACAGTGTATGGCTGTCAAGAAGGAATAATCAAAGCCCAACTATTAGCTACACCGAGTCACGTGGTCCAGAGATAGGCTACAGGCACTAAATGCTTAAGGCAGGAAAATGGCAACTTTTTAAAAGTGCCATTTTCAAAATTGTAATTTAAAATCTGACTTTGCCATGAGAGAGGATTTTTCATTACAGTTACCTGTTCCTATCTTGAAATTATCACTTATTAAATGTAATATGGTAACTTTAATGTTATCCCATGAAGGAGGCAGGCCTTGCAGCAGTGGAAAACAAATGTAAGAGTTTTTCACTGCCAGTGCACATAAAACTAATCAATACATGTCACACTTTTTAAATACACTGCACCTTTCCCTCTGGGCTGTTCATGGCCTACAGTAGGGCTGAAATGTATGCATTAAAAAGGAAGGTTTGGACCTGGCAAAAGGCTTTTTTGCCAGGTCGACATGGGAGTTTAAAAACTGCATGTACATGCTGCAATGACAGACCTGAGGCATGTTTAAATGGGTTACTTAAGTGGTTGGCACAATCAGTGCTGCAGGGTGTAGGAAAGTCCTTCTTTTTCCCCTGGTCATCCCCAAACATTTTGGACAGATACAGATGGTTACTGACTCTTGTCTGTACCCTGGGTACTGCTTACCAGTCCCAGGGCCAGTGCTCTGTGTAAAGTAGATATGCAAATTAGGCTAATTATAATTGGCAAAATTAACCTACCTATAAGTCCCTAGTATATGGTAGGGTGTGTAGGTTTAAGGACTCCAGCATAGGTGGTGCCCCCATTGGTGCACAGCTGAGGTGCCCAGTGTCATTTTAAAGGCAGGCCTGCCTTGCTGGCTGCTTTTGAATTAAAGTTACATGCAAATTCGACTTTCAAATTACAGTAGTTCCAAAGTCTTAAACTACCTTATTTTTACAAATAAGTCACCCCTAAGGTGTGGCCTATATGCCCCTAGGGCTGGGTACATGTAACTACAAGCAGGGACCTTATAAAAATAGTTTTATAAGCCCTGGTGAGGTAAAACAGCCAAATTAGTTTTTCCCACATTGTAGTGAATGGCCTCCATAGGCTAGAATTGGGAGACTTTACTTCAATTTTAAAAGTCCCCTTAAGTAAAAGATACCTTAATTTTGGTATCAAATGAATTGTTATAACAAATCCCCTAGCGTCCAGTTGTGGGATTTCATATAACTTGTTCAGGAAAGGAGTTTTAAACTTTACCTGAAAGGTTGCCAACTTCAGCCCTGCAGTGTTTTTGCTGCATTGCCCTGATTGGCCAGGCTGCCTTGATGAGGTGTGAAGTGGCCTGGCTCAACACAAAGAGATGTGCCCTGGGGGAGGAGAACTTCCCTCAGCAGATTGAGAGGCAGGAAGGGGAGAGGACTGCCAAACTGGTCTTCAAAGGCAGGGAAGGACATTTAGAGCAACCTAACAACACCCTCACATCCTGAAAACCCAGACAATTAGGTGCCCCCTTAATTAGATTAAGGGAGATCAGGAGGGGGTGTGTTTTTAGGATTTTTAGCCACACCAGTGGGTGGGCTCAGCCAGATTAACCTCCAAAAATCATTTTCAGCCATGAATGATTTTTGAGGAATGTTGCTCCCTGGGATTGATTTTTGCCACACTTCCCAGGAAGTGGTTATCACAGGGGGAGGAACCCTGCACCTGATTGGAGAACTTGGACCCCCCCTGTTTTTCACCCAGGAGCAAGGATAAAACTGGCAGAACTGCACCCACACCTCAGATCCCTACAAGGAAGAACTACAGGAGAAGAAGGTCGGCACCTGGACACCGCACTCTGGAGGACTGCACCAGCTGCACACTTTGTCGGGCTTCAACTGGTTCAAGAAGGGACTCCCTGTTTGCTACAGGTGAAAACTTGCTAACCAGAGTCCCCTGCACCAACTCCTGAAGAAAACAGCCAGCTGACCACTGTCCACTGGCCCAAAAGGAGTTTTCACCAGGTGCATTCTGGGAGTTGTAGTCCACACCCTCAAGGAGCATCTCAGAGCTTCTGGAACCTTGGGGTGAGCTGTGGATCTCAAACGAACCTCGAAGGAACATCTGGAAGAAGATCCAGAAGTTTGGAGAAGTTTGGAGAACCTTTGGAAAAAATCTCCATAAAGGGACAGACCTGCGGCAGCAACTCTAGCTGGCTTGCCTCAACCACGACCCGGCATGACTTGCAGGTTTGTCCCAGTGAAGAAAATCTCAGAAAAAGTGACTAAGTCCGAACATAGGAAGTTGACCCAGACCTCCCAGGCAGTGTATCCAAAGAGGGCTCCAGGGAAGTCCGATCAAGATTCAGGTTTGCCCTGGTCGAAGGATTTTCATCTCGAAGAAACATCTATGTCCGGAGGTAAAAATCTCCACGGAGTGCCACCGCGACGTGCATCCGAGGAAGAGTTCCAGGAGGTCGGATTGGACTGGCGACTTGGTCCCGCTGAAGGAAATCTTCAAGAAAACGACTAAATCCGAAGGTAAACTTTTGATCAAGGCCTCCCGCGAGCTGTAGCTGAGCATGGCTCCATTGCGGTCAGCCTCGAACTTTGACTTTGCCTCAGTGGAGGTGCGACCAGATGAGCAGATTGGCGCTATTCATTTCTAAGCGCTAAAAAACATTAATTCTTTAAAAATTCATATCTCCGGTTCCCTTTATCTGATTTTATTTGTTTTGGTGTCATTTGAAAGCTAAAATTATTTCATATTTGTATAAATTAGTTTCGATTTTAAAACTGTTTCCTGTGTTTTCTTTAATTGCTGTTTTGTGATAATTTAATGGTTTATGCTTTGCCCCCTAAGTTAAGCCTTGTCGCTCATTGCCAAGCTACCAAGCGTTGAGCTAGGTTTAATTTACTGAGACCTAATTGGACCTAAGTGGAGGTTAGTGGCCTATTCGTAAGTGTAGGTACTTACCTTCCCTTACCAATAACCCATTTTCCAACACAGTCCCTCTAGTAACATTTAATCTACAGTCCCTGGGCACATGTCGAGCCACTTTACTGGAAACTTACAAGTTAATTAAATATGCCAATTAGTATAAGCCAAATTTACCATGTTTTAAGAAGAGGGCATAACTATTTTAGCACTGATTAGCAGAAGGCAGAGTCCTAAAGCAAGAACAATAAAGTCAACAAAAACAGGAGGTCTGAAGGCAAAAGGTTGAGGGGAAAACCATGCCATGGATGCCAGGTCTAACTTTGCCCTTCTGAGCAGCCCAGCTGAAGAATGTTTTACATAGCTAGATTGTTCTGGAGTATAGAACTTGTATGGAGAAGCATATAACATGTTCCACACAGAGAGTTGGATGGTTGCATTTAAATTTTCCACTGATGATCCAGGTTGAAGTCTGTTTGTCCAGGATTAGGTGGGTATTGGTCCTGCACATGCTTCCTCTTCCTCAGCCATCAACATATGAACGGTAACTGAATTCCTACCCTCTTCCATGTGTATATATTTTCAAAGCATGGCTTGAATACAGAACAATACACATGGAGGCGGTAGGAAGTTGGCTCTGTATGCACTATTTCAAAGTAAGGAATAGTATGCACAGAGTCCAAGGGTTCCCCTTAGAGGTAAGATAGTGGCAAAAATAGATATGGTCTATTTTGTGGTAGTGTGGTCGAGCAGTAGGCTTATCAAAGGAGTAGTGTTAAGCATTTGTTGTACACACACAGGCAATAAATGAGGAACACACACTCAGAGACAATTCCAGGCCAATAGGTTTTTGTATAGAAAAATATATTTTCTTAGTTTATTTTAAGAACCACTGGTTCAAGATTTACATATAATACTTCAAATGAAAGGTATTGCAGGTAGGTACTTTAGGAACTTTGAATTAGAAAAATAGCATATACAGTTTTCACATAAATGACATATAGCTATTTTAAAACTAAACACAGTGCAATTATCAACAGTTCCTGGGGGGAGTAAGAATTTGTTAGTTTTTGCAGGTAAGTAAACCACCTACGAGGTTCAAGTTTGGGTCCAAGGTAGCCCACCGTTGGGGGTTCAGAGCAACCCCAGAGTTACCACACCAGCAGCTCAGGGCCGGTCAGGTGCAGAGGTCAAAGTGGTGCCCAAAACGCATAGGCTTCAATGGAGAAGGGGGTGCCCCGGTTCCAGTCTGCCAGCAGGTAAGTACCCGCGTCTTCGGAGGGCAGACCAGGGGGGTTTTGTAGGGCACCGGGGGGGACACAAGTCCACACAGAAAGTACACCCTCAGCGGCACGGGGCGGCCGGGTGCAGTGTGCAAACAAGCGTCAGGTTTGTAATAGAAAGCAAAGGGCAAGGGGGGGGGCCTCCTCGGGGTAGCCACCACCTGGGCAAGGGAGTGGGCCACCTGGGGGTCGCTCCTGCACTGGAGGTCGGATCCTTCAGGTCCTGGGGGCTGCGGGTGCAGTGTCCCTACCAGGCGCTGGGTTCTTAGAAGCAGGCAGTCGCGGTCAGGGGGAGCCTCTGGATTCCCTCTGCAGGCGTCGCTGTGGGGGCTCAGGGGGGTCAACTCTGGCTACTCACGGTCTCGCAGTCGCCGGGGAGTCCTCCCTGAAGTGATTGATCTCCACAAGTCGAGCCGGGGGCGTCGGGTGCAGAGTGTCAAGCCTCACGCTTCCGGCGGAAACGCAAGTTGTTTCAAAGTTGCTTCTTTTGTTGCAAAGTTGCAGTGTTTGGTGAACAGAGCCGCTGTCCTCTGGAGTTCTTGGTCCTTCTAGATGCAGGGCAGTCCTCTGAGGCTTCAGAGGTCGCTGGTCCCTGGGGACAGCGTCGCTGGAGCAGTGTCTTTAGAAGTGGGGAGACAGGCCGGTAGAGCTGGGACCAAAGCAGTTGGTGTCTCCGTCTTCTCTGCAGGGTTTTTCAGCTTAGCAGTCCTCTTCTTCTTAGGTGGCAGGAATCTATCTTGCTGGGTTCTGGAAGCCCCTAAATACTCGATTTAGGGGTGTGTTTAGGTCTGGGGGGTTAGTAGCCAATGGCTACTAGCCCTGAGGGTGGCTACACCCTCTTTGTGCCTCCTCCCTGAGGGGAGGGGGACACATCCCTAATTCTATTGGGGGAATCCTCCATCTGCAAGATGGAGGATTTCTAAAAGTCAGAGTCACCTCAGCTCAGGACACCTAAGGGGCTGTCCTGACTGGCCAGTGACCCCTCCTTGTTTTTCTCATTATCTCTCCTGGACTTGCTGCCAAAAGTGGGGGCTGTGTCCAGGGGGCTGGCATCTCCACTAGCTGGAGTGCCCTGGGGCATTGTAACACGAAGCCTGAGCCTTTGAGGCTCACTGCTAGGTGTTACAGTTCCTGCAGGGGGGAGGTGTGAAGCACCTCCACCCAGAGCAGGCTTTTGTTTCTGTCCTCAGAGAGCACAAAGGCTCTCACCACCTGGGGTCAGAAACTCGTCTCTCAGCAGCAGGCTGGCACAGACCAGTCAGTCCTGCACTGAACAATTGGGTAAAATACAGGGGGTATCTCTAAGATGCCCTCTGTGTGCATTTTTTAATAAATCCAACACTGGCATCAGTGTGGGTTTATTATTCTGAGAAGTTTGATTCCAAACTTCCCAGTATTCAGTGTAGCCATTATGGAGCTGTGGAGTTCGTTTTTGACAGACTCCCAGACCATATACTCTTATGGCTACCCTGCACTTACTATGTCTAAGGTTTTGCTTAGACACTGTAGGGGCATAGTGCTCATGCACCTATGCCCTCACCTGTGGTATAGTGTACCCTGCCTTAGGGCTGTAAGGCCTGCTAGAGGGGTGACTTACCTATGCCACAGGCAGTGTGAGGTTGGCATGGCACCCTGAGGGGAGTGCCATGTCGACTTAGTCATTTTCTCCCCACCAGCACACACAAGCTGGCAAGCAGTGTGTCTGTGCTGAGTGAGGGGTCCCTAGGGTGGCATAAGACATGCTGCAGCCCTTAGAGACCTTCCCTGGCATCAGGGCCCTTGGTACCAGGGGTACCAGTTACAAGGGACTTACCTGGGTTCCAGGGTTGTGCCAATTGTGGAAACAATGGTACATTTTAGGTGAAAGAACACTGGTGCTGGGGCCTGGTTAGCAAGGTCCCAGCACACTTCTCGGTCAAGTCAGCATCAGTATCAGGCAAAAAGTGGAGGGTAACTGCAACAGGGAGCCATTTCTTTACAGACGCAGACTAGGTGTGTTCAAAAGACCGACTTCATTTACGGAAAAAACCTTCACAAAGCTTGAATGAGTGAGTGAGGTGATCATGTCCAACACCGGTTTGGCTTCTTACCCTGGGAATTATGAAAACTTTATTACCTCAATAGTCAATGATTTTGGTCATACACCAGCCCTTCAGTCCATTCTGCCTCTCTCTTTCCTTCTCTTATTCATTTATTTTTGTCTGTGTGCACTCATCTATTCAACTTCTATCCATCTATTCTTCCAGTCTCCATACATTCATCCATTCATCTATCCTTACTCCTTTCAAACGATCCATTCATCCATCCTTCTCTACATTGCCATACAGTTATCCATCCTTCCTTCCTTCCTTCCTTTCATGCATCCTTAAAATTCATCCATCCATCTCTTTTTTCTTTACAAGCTCTTCTGAGCTTCTCTTCTCCTTGTGGACGAGTGTCTCCAGTGAAAGTCAAATGAGCCATAAACAGCTATTTACAGTTTTTATTTTATATACCTGTTTGGTTTATTTCCACACTTACAACACAAGAAAGCGGGAAATATGTTCCTTGACTTGGTACTCGTCCTAGCCAAAAGGATTATCATAATGCAGTGGACAGCAAGAGATGGCTTCATCCATAGCAGATGGAAGGAAGAGTTCAGAAAATAGGCCAGGTCTGAAAACATGCCCTTAAATGTGGAAGAGAGGAGAGGAGTATGGAGAGGCCCAGTGGCAAGTCTAAAGGAAAGAATTGTATATACCTACGAAAAATCCCTGGACTGAGTGAGAGCAAGATGTGATACGAATAATAATATAAAAAGAGAGGATTCAAAGACTGGCCAGAGAAGAAAACACAGAACTCCGGTATGAGAACCCAACACCTCAGTATATGAAAACATGGGTGGTTAATTTATCACTTATCTCACTGTGCAATATCAACGGAACAACCGTGTGTTAGCTGAGAAATGTTTGCTTGTGTTGCTGTCTCAGAGAGTTTGAGGTAACAAGTCTGGACACTTACCAACTCTAGATTACAGATATGACTGTCAACACTAAGGCCCTCGTTACAAATGCGATTTAGTTCAAATAGGGTCAATGACCGCAGTTACTACCCTCTCTGAGTTATGAGACCTGCAGGAGCAACCACAGATCTCTTACGTCTCACTCAGAGATTTGAGCTGCTAAAAGCAGCCAAAAAATGCTAGGTGAAAATCTAGTCACAGTGAAGAAGTACATGAGGAATATGACCCGGAACTACCGATCACTTAGAAATCCGGCCCAGAATTACAGAGTCCCTGTGTATTTCTTAATTTCCTAACGGACCCGCTGGGGACAACTTCTAATGGACTGGATTTTCCCCGAAATTACCGGAATAACGATACTGCAGGTACTGTAACTCCAAAGGTGTGGAAAATGTTTCCAATTTACGAGGCCACTCACAAGGGCATAGCTTCGGAGGGGGTGTTACAACCCCCTAATAATTTTCTTTTCTAATGAATTGTTGCGTATAGGTGCTCTCTGTCTGGGTAAGGTGAGGTCGCTGTCGGCTTTCACCTGGACTTTTTGTATGCACACACTGACAAAAACACACTCATCTCTGTTTTGAAGGTTCTCAAAATATTGGTTATTTTACAAAATGTTGTGTTTCTCTCACTTAGGGCCTGATTTATACTTGTTTAGTGCCGCATTTGCGTAATTTGTTGGCCCAAAAGGGGCGCAAACTTACAAAGTTCAATTATATTTTGTAACTTAAAGCCGCTTTTGCGTTACAAAATGATGCAAATGCTGCGCTAAAAAAGTATAAATCAGACGCTTCTACTCCTACCAATCCGCATTCCTCTCTCTTTCCAATGTCCCTTATGTCCCTCTCATATGCCTGCTTGTAGTATAATACATTTTTGTGTTATATGCAAGCATTATTTTTGGGAAATTCGAGGCTCACAGCCCCCCCCCACCCAATCGTACTGATCAAGCTACGCCCCTGGCCACTCATCATGAGAGTTTAAAAGGTAACAATGAATTGCAGTATATACATTACTGAGAAAGACCATTGTAGGTACACTACCGAATAGAGCATATATTTGATGACGATTGAAATGGAAAACTAATAAGCAGATTTTGAAAAAACAAAACGGTTCATAACTCCCCAGCTTAACTTCGTCATGCTCTCATTTAACTTCTTGCTGTCTTTGCCTCATTCACACACCTCTTCCTCTCGCAGTAATTGATGAGTTCGCTACCAGTAAGTTTTTAGAGTAAGTTCAGTTCGGAGAGAAACATTAATAAGGAGTAGAACTGAATAGTATTGCAGCGAGGAAAATGCCCTTGCCTCAGCTTTTAAGGTTTATAAAATAATTTCATTTTTTTCAGTTGGGCTGCATTTAACGCAACCATAAATTCACTTCCTGAGGGAAGCAAGTCCTTCCTGTCCACGCTCACTCACAACACCTATTGTAATATCAACAATGAGTCAGACGTTCTGCATATTTTTCCATTCAAGTAAATGAAACAAACTGTGGTTCTTCTATGTCTTTGGTGGAAGGGGTTGCATTCTAGAATGGTGAGTGGAAGAGGAGCCCCTAAGGCTCCATGATTGTCAGCTTGAGACGTGGAGCCATTGCTGTCGGTATGAGGATTACTCAACGCAACTGTCTGCTTGCTGTTAGTGCATTCAACTGAAGGAGTCAATCTGAAGATAAACTCTCCAAATAGATTTTTTCGGCAACTGCAATGACACAAAACAATGTGTGATGGAGGGAGCTGTTGTCATTGGCATGGGGCACATAGTGTGCTCATGACTAACTCTTTTTTGGGGGGGGAAGTTGTATGAGCACAATTTGAAGGAAACTCATGGCAACCATGCATGAGCCAACATTTGGATAAAAAGGTTCTGAGTTTTAATGCCTCCTGATATTCGACCTTAAGAAAGGTGGAGGCAGAATCAACATGCAGTCATAGGCCAGACATTTTATTGAGTTTGGAGATTCATCACCTTAAAACCAGAGATGCCAAGAGGGCAGAGGATCAAGCAGTCTTTTTTGGTTTCGAAGAACCCTCTGAAGTATATACATGTATATCATCTTCAACAGCAAGAACAACAAGGTGATGGATGGAATGCTTGACTTAATCTCAGCCTCACAGGCGCCTCCCAATCCACAGTTTGTTGCCCACCATGTCATCTCAGTTTGGACCCAGCCCCTTGTAAATCAGACTTGACCCTATTCCTCATGGCAACAGTCCAGCTCGAACTGCCAGGCCAAATAAGCATGGTTTGGGATGTGACTTCAAGTAATTAACAGTGACCGAGATTAATTCAAGCATTCCATCCATCACTTTTTTGTATGCTTTGGTATGCATCTTCAAAATACATGTCATGCTGAGGTCACCAATAGTCTTTTAATTTATTAAACCAGTCAAATACAGGCCAATCCCACGTTTAAGGAGGATTCAGTCATATTATGAAGATTTTATTGAAAGCAAAAAGTCACTGCTCACTTATGTGAGAGGTCAGAGTGCGGTACCTTGAAACTAGCTTACACCAATAAATGGTGACAGGCACACCTATATAAAATCACACTAAGAGGTATTAGAAGATTCATATGGTGAGGCAGATCTGCCTGTGTGAGTAAATGCTAACAGATCCACTCAAAAAAGACAAAAAGGACTGTGCAGTTCTGTATTAATATGTGATTTGCTGCAGAGGTGCACTTTTGTCCTTTAAGTACCACTGGGACTAGGGCAAATTTTATAAGGCAAACACAAATGCCACAATCGGCCATCAATAAAACCTTCATTTTAAATTACACTGGTGCCCGATCTAGGCAATATTCGTTAATCAACCATGTATCATTATTTAAAGCATAAAACACATATGTAATGGCAAATGGCATATTCTACAAGTAGGAAAAATTGATGAGAAAAACAGATAAATAAAAATACAATCATCAGATTTCCCCTTTCAATCAATAGTAACACACATTGGCCCCAATTGAATTCTAAATCAGGGAGGTTAACCTGTCACCGCATATAGGCGGTCATTCCAACCCTGGCGGTCATGGACCGCCAGGGCCGGGGACCGCGGGAGCACCGCCAACAGGCTGGCGGTGCTCCCAAGGGCATTCTGACCGCGGCGGTACAGCCGCGGTCAGAAACGGAAAACCGGCTTTGTACTGCCGGTTTTCCGCTGCCCTGGGGAATCCTCCATGGCGGCGCAGCTTGCTGCGCCGCCATGGGGATTCCGACCCCCATACCGCCATCCTGTTCCTGGCGGTTTTGGCCGCCAGGAACAGGATGGCGGTATGGGGTGTCGTGGGGCCCCAATGGCATGGGCACTGCAGGGGCCCCCGTAACATGGCCCCACCATGATTTTCAGTGTCTGCCATGCAGACACTGAAAATTGCGACGGGTGCAACTGCACCCGTCGCACCCCTTCCACTCCGCCGGCTCCATTCGGAGCCGGCATCCTCATGGAAGGGTGTTCCCCGCTGGGCTGGCGGGCGGCCTTCTGGCGGTCGCCCGCCAGCCCAGCGGGAAACCTAGAATACCCGCGGCGGTCTTTTGACCGCGCAGCGGTATTCTGGCGGCTCCCGCCGGCCCTGCGGTTACCGCGGCCGGCGGGAGTCAGAATGACCCCCATAGTGTTACAAAAACAAAGGCCCATATTTATACTTTTATAGCGCCGCATTTGCGTCATTTTTTGACGCAAAAACAGTGCAAACGTTCAAAATACAATTGTATTTTGTATGTTTGTGCCGTTTTTGCGTCAAAAAACGGCACAAATGCAACGCAAAAAAAAGTATAAATATGGGCCAAAATATCTTAGAACAATGGACGAAGAAAAACAAGATTCATATTGGACTTAAAAATCAATAATAATACTATTGAGTAGTTTGATTATTTATGATTGATTTGTTTTGCTGATTTGTGGGACCCTATCTCATTTTTTTCAGAAGGCCAACTTGTATATTCCATAATTCCTCCCTGATGAAGGTCTAAGGGGGCTGCCAGAATATCTTAAGTCTCCATTATGAAGAAGCAGGATTTGTGTTAATATGGTGATGGGCACATCCTTATTACGGGGCCGTTCCTGTGCATTTAAAGAGATAGAATGGATGATTTAAGAGGTTAATTCTGATAAGCAACATTGTCCCTTTCACTCAGATGTGGATAGGGCCTTTACATATACAATTAAGGTGTATTGTAATCACAAATTTTATTTTTTAACAACCAATTGACTAATCAAGGTGGACAGGTATTTAGGATTTTGGAGGCATTATTGCTATCACTTGTATATATGTCTTAAAACATTTGGGCAGTAATTGAGTAATTTGGGGCACTTTTATCAAAGGCTAGCATCGCACCACGCAATGGGCTGCAAAAGTGACACATCCCTTAAAATGCTATTTATCAATCCGCGAAAGGACACTTTAGTCCTCATTTTGTCATTGGCGGCAAAAACTGCCTACCGCCGCAGTGACGGTCGCCAAAATACCGTCACCATGGCTACTTTTCGTCCACCATTTTATGATCACTGCCAGACTTCCGCCACAAGAAGGGTGATAATCCGGCAGTGATCATACTGGTGGAAGGTGGTAAGCTGGCGCTTTTACCACCAGCACCGCCACGCCAGTTAAACGCTGCCAGACGTATCATGACCTGTGATACGGCCTAGCCGTGTTCTGCTGGCGGGCGCTGTTGGTGGTAGCAGCGCCCCTTCCCGTTCCCTTCTGGAAGACCTCCTAGAACAAGGTAAGTTGGGCTTCCGACAGGGGAGGGAGTGGGGGTTGTTGTGTATGTGTGTGTAACTGGTTGTGTGCATGAGTGTGTGTGTGAATGTGTCTGTGTGTGTTGTGTTATTTACGTGGGTGTATGCGTGTGAGTGAATGAGTATAAGAATGGTGAAGTGAGTGCGTGTCTGCATGTCAGTGGGATTGTGTGTAAGAATTTGTGCGAGCATGTATGAATGTGTGTATGCCAGTGTGAATGATTGGGTGTATGCATGTTGCATGGTCTGCGGGTGTGTGCTTGTGTGGGGGATGTGAAGGAGTGAGAGGATTGGAGGGGGAGGTGGGGTTTGGATGGAGGGGGTGTCAGGTGTGTGTTGGGGGGCAAGGGAGCCACCTGCCGGTGACAGGGAAGAAATTCCCTGTCACTGGAAGGGCCTACCGGCATGATTTTGATGGTGTTGCTAACGGCACAAAAACCTTGGTGGTGGGCAGGCTCAATATGCTGCTGATGGTGCTATGCCAGCCGCCGCTGGGCTGGAGATTGACATCTCAGGCTCAGCGGCTGATACCGCCATGGCAGTATGAGTAGAGAAGTGGTGGGTTGGCTGCAGCCAGCCCACCATTCTTGTAATGTGGCTGTATGTACCGCCACACTGTTGGTGGTACTACCCCCACATTAACACTCACCGTCAGGGTCATAATGACCCCCTTTATGTGGATAAGGGTGGCTTGATAAATTAAGGGGAATGCAGCACATCACAAATTGCTGCTTTGCATTACTCTCCCCAGGGAGGCGTTCCATGGGTGGTGTGTGGGTGTTTCCATGCAGCACCCAGGCATTTTGACTCATACCCAGGTTTACCAGTAGTAGACCTGGAAATGCACCAAAACTGCTATGCCTCCCCAGGTGAGGGGGTAACAAGGAAACATATGTTTATTTCTCCTATTTTTTTCTCTTTCTATGTGTGGTGATTTTTGCAGCACATATAGAAAGAGGAAAATGTTTCAGGCAATTGTTTTTTTGCAGGAAGGTACCCCTTCCTGCATAAAAACAATCTTTGCTGCAATGCAGTCACCCTTGCACCATGGTGCAAGAGTGCCTGTGTTGGAGCCAGGCAGCAAATTGTGCACCAGCACTGGGAAAAGGCAGGAATGCACCGTGAAAGGTTAGATACCTTTGCATTCTTGCCCTTTCCCTCTCAGGCAGAGCAGCCCAGCACAGCAAGGTGTTTTGTTACACTGTGCTGCGTGACTTGTTAAATGTGCCCCTTAAAGTGTCAAATTAACACATTTTAGGTGGTTTCCATTCTGGAAGGTGTGGGGCAGAACGTAATAGCACTTTGATTAAATGTAAAGGTAGAAGGTGCTCCTAAACTATGCTGGAATCAAATTAGGCAGTAGAGCAAACGTTTTCAGTTTTGATACACAGTATTGAGGCAGAAAGGCAAAGAGTTCTGAGGCATTTGCCTGATTTGGATCAAGATGCTGTTCATGCTCAAGGAATCTGATGAGTGCATAAAAGATGTGTATACATATGTTACCACATATTAACATAACAGTTTAAAGTCTCATTTCAGACACAATGCCATGTGCAAGGTGAGTGGAACATGGAGGAGTGTGTGATATGTGTTAGAAAGTTGGCAGCAATTTATAACTCTGGAGCATTGATGGATAACTGTATTGGGGATAAAATTCATCTAAATTGCAACAGTGAGTAAGTATGAGACAAACTGTGGATGAAGTCTGAACCTCCACCGAGTGAAGTATTTTTGGTTGCGAAAAGAGTGGAGCACATGTTGATGTACTTAGATGAAATCTAAAAAGACAACATGAGAAACACAAGAGTGAATACATGCAAGGAAGGTAGTAGTGGTGCTGAGAAGGGTGAGAAATTGAAGAGGCAGTGTTTCCACTGTTGTCTAATATGACACATGACAAATAACAGAGATTGTCCTGCAGTTACAGACACATGCAGCAAGTTTGTCAGGGATAAGAATTACGTGAAAGGGTAAAAGAATTTGGTAAAAGGTTAACAAAATAAGATGTGTGACAAATGTGTTTTATAACTAGGTAGCAAAGACGTGGGAATCTTTCTGACTGGGTAAAAGTGGAAGGCAAAGGTTTGGAAATTATGTTTGATCCCTGTTTTCATTTAGAGGTTGAACTCATCATTTTTTTAAAGATGTGTTAAGTCACATGAGATGTACATCACACTAGGGGCCTGTGGGAATCAAACTATTAGAAAGAAAAGTTATTTGCATGATGCCACTATGAAGTGTCATGATAGAATTATGGTGAGGAAAGTCTATGTATCAATCGTAGGTGTGAGAAATGGGGTCTCTAGTTGGCAGAGGTATTCACCTTTGTCCAAATAGGGACCACAATCTTAGTCAGGGTAAGTCACACACAATCAAAATTATCCCGTGCCCACCCTCTGGTAGCTTGCCACTGAGCAGGCAGGCTTAACTTAGAAGGCAATGTGTAAAGTATTTGTGCAATAAATCATACAGTAACACAGTGAAAACACCACAAAAATACACCACACAGGTTTGAAAAAATATATGATATTTATCTGGTTAAATTAAGGTCAAACGATAAAGATTCAATAAGCACAAGTTGAGACATCACTTTTGCAGGATTAAAAAAGAGTCTTGAATCTTAGAAATCAACAGTTGTCTCTTGTTTGCACAAAGTATCTGGTTTGCATCAAAAATAACACGCACGGAGACCACAGAGGAGAAGATGCATGGAAAAATAGGGTGTGCTTTGGAATTTCCTGCGCGGCACAGATGACGCGTTGTTTCTTTCCACGCTGCATTGGGCTTTGCATCGATTTCTGGGGCGCAGTCTTGGTTCCTCACTGCGATAAGGGGATCTGTTTGATGCTCAGGGATGATGCGCTGAAATCCTGGGCATGTGGGAGGAGGTCACAGGCATTGTATTGATTCAGTATGGCGATGCATCAAATTTTCTGTTGCACACCAGGCGCTGCGTCCATTCTTCACTCGGGAAGTCAGGCTGTATCATTTAGGTTCAGCTGTGCAGCGACTTCTCAGTCACACCACGGCTGTGCGTCGTTTCCGGCAGGCTGTGCTTAAATTTTTGGCACACAAGGAGTTTCCTGAAGAGATGAAGTCTTTTTGGCCCTGAGACCTCAGAAAACAGGAGGCAAGCTCAATCCAAGCCCTTGGAGAGTTCTTCTCAGCAAAGTCAGAGGGTAGCAGGGCAGCAGGGTACCAGCAGGGCAGCTGTCCTTCTCAGCAAAGCAGTCCAGATGAGTCCTTTGGGCAGTGAGGCAGTTCCTCTTGACAGTTTGAAGGTTCAGGTCCGGAAGTGTCTGATTTGGTGGGGATCGGGGACCCAGTTTATATACCCAAAAATACCTTTGAAGTGGGGGAGACTTCAAAGAGTGGTCCTGAAGTGCACAAAGTACCCTTTCAGTACAGGTTTGTCTACTGGGGTTCCAGTAGGGGGTTTGGTAGTCCATTGTGTGAGGGCAGGCCACTAGACTTTGAAATGTAAGTGTCAGGCCCTCCACCCTTCCTGCCCAGGAAGACCCATTCAGTATGCAGATGAGTGCAGGTATGACTAAGTATCCTGTGTTTGTGGTTGTCTTGGTAAAATGCACAAGGAAGCTGCCAACCAGCCCCAACGTTGATTGGAGACAGGTGAAAGGACAGATGGATTTTAAGTGCTGAGAAAAGCTCACTTTCTAAAAGTGGCATTTCTAAAATAGTAATATATGATCCAACCTCACCAATAAGCAAGCTTTTCTATTACCATTCTGGCCATACTAATTATGACCTGGATACCCCTTTCTGAGCCAAATCTACCACTCAAACAGTATATGAGGGTAGCCCAGTGCTATCCTATGAAGGTTGCAGACCTCAAAGTAGTGGAAAATTAATTTAGGTGTTTTTCCCTACCAGGACATATAAAACACACATGTACATGTCCTGCCTTTTACCTACATATCACCCTGCCCTATGGGTTACCTGGGGCCTACTTTAGGGGTGACTTATATGTAGAAAAAGAGGAGTTTAGGGCTTGACACGTACTCTAAAATTCCAAGTTGAAGTGGCAGTGAAACTACACACACAGGCCTTGCAATGGCAGGCCTGAGACACAGTTAAGGGGCTACTTATGTGGATGGCACAACTAGTGCTGCAGGCCCAATAGCAGCATTCAATTTACATGCCCTGGGCACATGTAGTGCACTTTACTAGGGACTTGCGAGTAAATCAAATATGCCAATTGCGAATGAACCAATGTTACCATGTTTAAGTGAGAGAGCGTATGCACTTTAGCACTGGTTAGCAGTGGTAAAGTGCGCAGAGTCCTAAAACCGCCAAAACAGTGTCTGAAAAGTGGAGGGAGGAAAGTAAAAAGTGGGGGGATGACCACCCTAAGGCTGTCAGGTCTAACAGAAGGTGACATAAATCATAGGTTGACTACCTTATAAGGTGTTAAGGTTTTATGGATCCCATTTAAAAACCACAGGACAGGTAAATCTTTTTGAGGAAATGTGAATTATTTTAAAATGCTCTTTAAAACAGTTGTAAAATACAGTTATGATAGTTGAAGTTGTACATCCATAATATAAAGTTGAGAATAGATCTGTGCCAATGGTTTTGAAACTGAGGAGATTACAATTAAAAGTACATGTGAGAAATGGAATGGGGTGCAAGCCCTTCTCAAGCAACAGCCACAATTATTTTCAAGGTGAACCTCAAAAGTTACTAAATTAACCTGTGGTTAACTCCCTGGTAGCTTGGCACAAAAGCACTCAGGCTTAACTTAGAGTCAGTATGTAAAGTATGTTCGCAGCACACAAGCTAGAGCAGAAATACAACTTTACATAAAGGTAGCGCCAAAAGGTGCAAAGTTCTAACTGAGGGTATCTGGTTGGGCTGAACCAGCAGAAACTCACAAGTTCAGGCCAACTGTGTAGGAGCACAGAATAAGCAGAGGATAAAGTTGAGCCCGCTGAAGATGGTACCGCATGTCCTTGGTGTGAGGTCTGTGTGGCATTGCTTTGAGAGGCTTTGCGTCATCCGGCATCGGTTCCAATGAAGCTGTGCAGCAAGATGGTTCAGAGCTTTGCGTCACTGTGCATTGCTGTAGATGTAACTGGCAGCTGTGTGGTGAGGCTGTGCATCACTCGGTGCGGTTCCAATGAAGCTGGTAGCTGTATGGCAGGCTTTGAGGGGGTTTACATTGCTTCACGATGGTTCAGTTAAACCAAGAGGACCTCTTTCTGATGACAGCCAAGGGCCCAGAACCTGGGGAGGTACAAATTGGGGTTCAGGAAATCACTCCAACAAAGGTCAGCAGTGCTCAGACTGGTCCAGTTTCAGGTCCAGACAGGACCAGTGCAGCAGGTTAAATGGGCAGTTGCAGGGAGGCCCCTGAGCTTGTTTTGCCCCTGTAGCCCTGAACAGAATGTCAGTAAGCTGGGATGAATAGAGCAGGTCCAGTCCTCCTTTTCAGACAGCAGTGCAGGCCCCCAGCAGGTCCAGTTGCAGCTCCAGTGCAGCAGATCAGCTGGGCAGTCTTTACTCTGTAGTACACACAGGTACAGTGGCATATTGAAGAATGAGTTGAGGGTCCTAGTTTTATATCTGATGCCAGCTTTAACGTGGAAAAAACTTTTGGAGCCCCCACCCAAAGGAAGACTCTGGAATTCCCTGCCTGCCTGCCCTGGTCCCAGTCTGTCTGCAGTCACAATAGGCTGGTGTGAATTTCTTTGAGTGTAAGTTCAGGCAGAGTCTTTCAAATGCAAGTAGGGCTGCACATCCAACCCCAACATGCTGCTTGGATGGCCCATCCTGCCCACACCCAGTCCCTCTATTGTGTGGCAGTCTAGGATGAGTACACAAATGCTAACAACCAGATACACTTAGGGGGTCATTCCGACCCTGGCGGTCATGGACCGCCAGGGCCGGGGACTGCGGATGCACCGCCAACAGGCTGGCGGTGCATCCATGAGCATTCTGACCGCGGCGGTACAGCCGCGGTCAGAAACGGGAAACTGGCGGTGTCCCGCCGGTTTCCCGCTGCCCTGGGAAGCAGCGCCGCCATGGGGATTCCGACCCCCTTACCGCCATCCTGTTCCTGGCGGTTTTCGCCACCAGGAACAGGATGGCGGTAACGGGTGTCGTGGGGCCCCTGGGGGCCCCTGCAGTGCCCATGCCAATGGCATGGGCACTGCAGGGGCCCCCTAACAGGGCCCCACCAAGATTTTCAGTGTCTGCCAAGCAGACACTGAAAATTGCGACGGGTGCAACTGCACCCGTCGCACCCCTTCCACTCCGCCGGCTCCATTCGGAGCCGGCATCCTCATGGAGGGGGGTTTCCCGCTGGGCTGGCGGGCGGCCTTCTGGCGGTCGCCCGCCAGCCCAGCGGGAAACTCAGAATTACCGCGGCGGTCTTTTGACCGCGCAGCGGTAGGCCGCCCGCCAAAGTCAGAATGACCCCCTTAGTGTTATAACCCAGGAACCAGGCTACAGGCACCAAAGGGTTAGGACAGAAAATGTCAAATTTCTAAAAGTCGTATTTTCACAATTGTGACTTAACATCAGAATTTACCAGTAAATGGACATTAAACTACTATTCCATAGATCCCAAACATGAATGTTCTACCTGATTTCAAACAAAAGTTACCACTTATTAAATGTAATAAAGGAACCCAATATTATCCTAACGGAGAGGTAGGCCTCACAGTAGTGAAAAACATATTTGTGAGTTTTTTTACTACTAGGACATGTAAAACTCATCTGTACACGCCCATCTTTTTAAATAGAATTCACCCTGCTATGTGGGCTGTTTAGGGCCTACCCTTGGGGTGTCTTATATGTACTGAAAGGGGGTTTAGGCTTGGTAAAATTGTTATTTTGGCAAGTTGAATTGGCAGTTTAAAACTGCACCCAGTCCGCAATGGTAAGCCTGAGACATGGGCACAGAATGCTTCCCACCATGGGCATGGCTATGACTTCAGATCAAAAAGTTGCAGACAGTCTTTCTGCTCTCCTTGAGGGGTGGATGGGGGCAATTACCCCCAATCTGTCCCGGAGGGCAGAGGGGAAGACGCCTACTAGACACAAGGGAGAAGTATAAAAACATATAGTAATATGAGGTGGGGGCTGCCCACCACAGTAATGACCATGCCCTCACCGACCCAAAGAAAGGCTCAACAGTTATTTGGTCCCCAAGAGGGTGCAATTACCCCAATGTGCCCCATGGGGAGCAGAAAGCGCCTTACATACTGGGGACTACATTCATGTAGTATATTTATGGGAAGGAAACACCCCCTGGTAAGGGCATGTGCTCCTCCCCCACCCGAGAGTCCAATCGACTTTCTGCCCACCCTTTGAAGGGTGGATAGGGGTATTCTCTCCCAATCTGACACCTAGAGGGGTATAACGCCCACTAGACACCAAGATCTGCATAAATGCACTATTTTGTTGGGGGGTAGCAGCCTCCCTGTGCATAGGAGTGTGCTCCCTACCACCCCAGGGTACAATAAACCTGGAGGCTGGATAGTGGTATTCACCCAAAGTCTACCTTCCCAGCGAGGGCAGATAGAGCTCTAGACAGCAGGATCTCCATTCATGCAACATTTTTGGGGGCGGCACCCTCCCAGGTATGGTCACATGCTCCCCTATCCTGGGGCCAAACTAAGTTTTTGCCCTCTTGGAGGTAGGATGTGGTATTTGGCTCCAATCAGCCCCTGTCGAGAGGGGGCAGAAAACCCAATAAACACCAAGGACTTCATTTACACAGTACTTTTGGAGAGCATGTGGGTATAGGCCATGTTCCCTCCCCATTCCAGAGCTGATTACACTCTCTGTCTCACCCTGAGATAAATAGTGGTATCCTCCCCAATCTGCCTCGCCCCCTAGCAGGGGCAGGAAGCCCACTTGACACCAGGGAATTCAAAATGGCATAAAAACAAGCAAAAGTATAGGACAGCCTAACCTGGTGTCGGGCAATACCCCTGCCCCATAAAGTTCAATAGTGTCCTATTGATCTTTTTGGGGAACATTGGAGGTTGCCCCAAATCGGCCCCTTGGGGGAGTAGAAGGTCCACTAGACAACAAGCATTTTACATTTACAGCATTGCAGTTTAGGATTGTCCATACCACTTCCTCAAAAGGGGCAAGCCAGTCTTTATGCACCTCCAGTGACAGACAGGGGGGTTGCCCCCAATTTGGGTGTGGGGCAGATAGCCTAATAAACTCCTGGTACTTTGCATTTGGAGCAAAGGAAAGGGGCACAGGCATTGCACTCTGACCATAAGCCCACCCCAAAATGTACCAACAAGTATTTTGGCTTCCCTGGCGGGCTGAGAGGGAGTTTGCCTCCAGTTTGCCCCTGAGTGAGCAGAAAGCCCACTGAAAGGTGCAACTACTTTTTTTAAATAATTGGTGGGTCTGGGCCATCCTAATTCCAGGCCCTAGCGTCACCCCTAACGGCTCAATAGTCGTTTTGCTCCAAAGCGGTCTAAAACATCCCATCCTAATGACAAGCCAGAGGACATTTTAATATTTTGGGTGTCGTTGTTTACATATGGGCCTGGAGAATGAGGCTAAATCCCAATATCCTCCACTTGCCATGGGAAATGACTGCACATTTTGGGCTTGACCACCTGGGGAAAACTGACAGACCCAGACATTTTGGAAAACTAGATGTTGAGGGGAGGCCCGGGTGGTATGCCTTCTGTGGATCCCATGGCATTTTCTTACCCACAAACCTCAAATTCTGGCTAAAATCACACATTATCCTCATGTTTCTGTTATGTAAACTTCCGGAATACACAGGGCTCCACAAAATTCCTACTGCCAAGCATTCCCCCACTTGTTCTGATAAAACATTAGCCTTATTGTCTTCTTGTATAGGTGGGCCTAGCATCCAAAATGGGAAAAGCACCAAAACATAATGTGGAGATGTTAGAGGATAAGGGGTAAGTACACACCTACTACTAGCAATAATGTCCCCAAGACAATGTTAGGTCCAGTCAAGGTCTCAAAACATCAGCCCCTGGCTCAACCCCTGGTACCTTGGCAATGAGCAGGCAGGATTAACTTAGGAGACAGGTATGTAAAGCATTAAATACAATCCAGTAAATAAGTAAGGCACATCACACTATAAAAATCCGTCATCAATTTATAAAAATAGGAAATATTTTTATCTTTAAAATGACACTAAAATGACAGAAATCTGGTATTGGGAACAGTAATTATGAATTTTTAAAGAATAAATAAAACTGTGCTTTCTAGAGCTTATATACCAATAGCACTAATTGAGGGCACCTAGTCACGCTTGACTGGGACAAAGTCAAAGTTTGAGGCCAACCGCAGCGGAGCCCTGCTTGGATACACTTGGAGCGGGAAACCTCAGTCAAAATTTTACTTTTACACTTAGAAACTTTTCTGGAGGTTTTCTCTCCCTGCGTTGTGTGGTCCTCTCCAGCAAGACGATCTTGATGCAATATTGTGAAATTGCTTTTCTGTGAGACCACAGTCAAATCTTCGAACTCTGGCGCTCCAGAGCATTCAGCGGGGTGAACCTTAAATTCAGTCTGACTTGCGGTTGAAGGTAGTCAGCTTGACTCAAGACATTAGGTTGGTCCACTAATGGAGCTTTTTTCCAAAGTTGCTCCAAACTTCTCTAAACTTCTGAAACTTATTCCTGACGTTCCTCTTGAGGGTTCAAAGCATCCAAAACACAAGTCCACGGCTCTAGAAGCTCTGAGATGGTTCCTGGATGTTTAGAACCACAATTACCACGATGCACCTGGCCAAGTCATTCGGGGGTCATTCTGACTTTGGCGGGCGGCGGAGGCCGCCCGCCAAAGTTCCCCCGACAGAATACCGCTGCGCGGTCAAATGACCGCCGCGGTAATTCTGAGTTTCCCGCTGGGCGGGCGACTGCCAGAAGGCCGCCCGCCCAGCGGGAAACCCCCTTCCACGAGGATGCCGGCTCCGAATGGAGCCGGCGGAGTGGAAAGGGTGCGACGGGTGCAGTTGCACCCATCGCGATTTTCAGTGTCTGCTATGCAGACACAGAAAATCTTTGTGGGGCCCTGCTTCCTCCAAAGTGTAGTATTTTCTTGCTGCTTTCTGTCTGTGGGGTACAGAGTGAGAGGGCAGGTCTGGCTGGCATTCTTTACCGTCCTGCTTCCTTTGAAGTCCAGTTTGATTTACCAAATCCCCTTATTGGCCTGGCCTCTGCAGCTACAGCTCTGCCCTTCTCAGATAAGCTCTGCAGGCCACTTATCACCTCAGAAAAGCAGCTTTGCTAATCCTGTTAAGGCTGACCAATCAGGAGAAGCCACTAGCAGGCTGGACGTTGGCTTTTTGAAAAGAAAGTCCTATAACTTGTTTTCTGTATTAGTTATGATAAAGGCAACAGTGGCAACTTGTTGGATGTATCATTACCAATATTTGGGTCCATGTCAGTCTATAATGCTACCTAGTTACAATGGTTGGAAAATGAAATGTGCAATTTTTCCCTCATCAGGGCACATAAAACACCTTTTTTAATGTCCCTGCTTATAGTTACATAGCTCCCCACCCATGGGAAACCCATTGGAGACCGTAGGGGTGACCTATATGTAATAATAAGGTAGATTACCACTTTGAAAGTACCTTTAATGCCAAATTTAAATTTGCACACATTTAATTTTTTAAAGACGGTCTACCAGGCAGAGCTGCCTTTACAAATGATAGCAGGCAATGGAGTAGTGCACATTTCAGTGCAGGAAATCTACTGGGCCTCCAAACCTCCCTGCTCTATTATATACTAGAGGCTTATAGGTAGGTTGAGTCTCCCTTGACCTATTAAATACAGTGAAATACAGGGATCTATCATTACCAACTGTAATTATACCTAATACCATATACCTTTTTACCAGAGCACTGAACCTGGTTAGCAGAGCCCAGGGCACAGTCAGGGTCAGTTACCACTAGTGTCAGTCTGAAAAAAATGGGGGTGAACATGCTAAAGGATGACTTTCTCACAGAAGATATCAACATATCTTGTCAAATGTAACCTGATTTGGCTATGGGGGTAGTTGCATTGACCGGGCTTGTACTATGCAGCCACCCTAAAGAAAACTACAAAATGCAACTATTTTTAACAATTAAACACCTGAGGGAGACCAGGTTGGTGTGCTTCATGTGGATCCCATGATATATTCTTACCCACAATGCTCTGCAAATCTCAAACTTTGCCTAAAATCACACATTTTCCTAACATTTCTGTGATGTAGTCTTCTGGAATCCACACTGATCCAAAATATTCCTCCCCCTCTCCCCCCCCCCCCAGTGTTCCTCGCTTGTCCCCATACAAATGCTACCACAATTGTGTGGCTGGACCTAGAAACCGCAACAGGAAGAGCTCAAACTCCGGTCAGTAGGAGTCCCACAGTGGAATGCCTATGGACCTTGGTTTGATCCATTCTTGTTGTGGACACTCGAGCCAGCCACCCAACTGGTGCAATGTTTTTATCGGGATAAGTTAGGGAACACCAGGTGGTAGGAATTTTGTAGATTCCTCCTGATCACATAGCAGTTTCCATCACAGAAATGTAAGGAAAATATATCATTGTAGTCAAAGTCTGAGGCTTGCAGGAGATTATGTATAACAAAACATTGCGTGATTCATGCAGGGCTTGCCACCTCTCTTTTGAAAAAATGTCGACGGACGCGAATACTTAAAATTACACAATTCCACCGGAACGAAATAGATTATCTATTGAAATAGTGTTTACACAACTGATTGTTTTTGCTAGCCGAATTTAGTCTACATAGTATGCCTTGAGAAAGCCCTGGCTTATGCGCCTGTGGGGCGAAACACGTGTTGGCTGAGCTTCTGGTTATCTTCTGGGACCTATTTTGTAGTATCTCAACCGAAAGTCACTTGTCTTCCAAAATTAAACTCGAATTGGAGCAACAAAGGTTCTTCTTATAGTCTCTTTCATTAATGTCACTGAATCCAAGGCAATCTGACTTCAAGATTTTTACTTATATAGTGGGACCTTACCTTCTTCTTAGTAGTGTATTTCTCGTGGAGGACTAGGGTCCATGTCCTCTGGTTAAGTTCACACGCTTTGCTCTATGAAATGGCATTTCTATACAGGAAGTTTGTGGCTTGGTCACCTTTTTCTTGGAGTAGGGCTTGCCACCGTGGAGTCTTCTGGGTGAAATGTGAGGAAAATGATTGTGTTTTTAGTGGTTTTCAAATGCTTCTGAGTAACAAGGCCTGGAGCAAGACTAGGGCTGAAAAACCACAGATACCCATATTTAAAAAAAAAGGATTTGTTTTCAGTGAAAAAATTTGATGTGCCCTTGTTCTTATGGGCCCTTTCCTGTCACGGACACTAGGTTTACCCACACAAGTGAGGTACCATTCTTATCAGGAGACTGTTGGATGCCTAGATATGGCCACTTTCCTGCACAAAAACAATTCTGAGAGGCTTTTTCCTCTTTCTATGTATGCTGCAGAATGCAGCACACAGAGAAAGAGGAAAAAACGAAGAGAAATACATGTATTTCTACCTGTTAATTCTCTCCTGGGGAGGCATATGTTTTAAACGCAAGTTCTTGTAAATCTGCAAATGCGTCAAACTCCATGGATGTTGCATGGGAACACCCATGAAACACCCACGCAACACCCGTCAGAATGCCTCCCTGGCTCAGAGTAATGTAAAGCAGTGATTTGCACTGCTTTACATTACTTGAGATTTATGAAGCCACACAGAGCCAAGCAAGGTGGCCTTGCATGGCTTCATAAATGTCCCTTAAGGTTTACATCGCTCTTGCACCACACTGCATGGTGCAAGAGCGGTGCAAACTCAGCCATAAATATGGCCCTATGGCGGTCATTCTGACTCTGGCGGGCGGCGGTTGCCGCCCGCCAGGTGGGAAACGCCAGTTGGCTGCCCCGCGGCCAAAATACTGCTTCCCCTATTCCGACATTCCCGCTGGGAAGGCGGGCGCTAAGCAAGTTAGCGCCCGCCGGCCCAGCGGGAAAGAGGGCCGCAACACAGGAGCCAGCTCCGAATGGAGCCGGCGGTGTTGTGGCGGTGCGACGGGTGCAGTTGCACCCTTCGCGCTTTTCACTGTCTGCTAAGCAGACAGTGAAAAGATTCATGGGGCCATGTTAGGGGGCCCCTGCACTGCCCATGCCAGTGGCATGGGCAGTGCAGGGGCCCCCAGGGGCCCCAAGACACCGGTTCCCGCCAGCATCTTTCTGGCGGTGACAACCGCCAGAAACAGGCTGGCGGGAAGGGGGTCAGAATCTCCATGGCAGCGCTGCTTGCAGCGCTGCCCTGGCGGATTCGCCCAGCTGAGGGAAAACCGTCGGGAAACCGCCGGTCCCGGTTTTCTGACCGTGGCTTTACCGCCGCGGTCAGAATGGGCTTGGAAGCACCGCAAGCCTGTTGGCAGTGCTTCCGTCATTCGCGACCGCCAGGGTCAGAATGACCCCCTATATGTTTTAGAGTAAATTATAGCTCAAGTGGGGTTCTACTTTGAGTCTTTGAATTGTTTGCTGCTTGGAGGAAGGGAATAAAACATAATGCATAATGCTAGCCTCCTTGCCTTTAAGAAAATTACAATTCCCTATTCACTAAAGCAATGAGAATCAGCATTCTCCTGATACTCCAACCACAGCAATGGAAGTTGTTGGATATGAAGAGCACACAAGTGGAGAAAAATATAAATTACAAATGAAACAGGAAGAGATTCAATATGTTATTTTTTATTAATGGGGAGGTATCTGTGTTAAAGGGGACAGCAGCCTCATCCCTGTTTCACACTCATGAGCTCTAGTGGTATTTCATACATTCAGATGCAAGCAGTGCAGCATAATTTGGGGACAGATCTATCAAAAGATTGGTGTGAAAAAAGGCTGCAAATTACACACCACATTGTTGGAACAAGTTTTTATGGGCGAGCACAAAGTGCTCCGTCCATTCTGTAATCTCTCTTTGGGCTTAAAACCACGCCCATGCCACGTCAGTCACTTACATTGCTTTGTGGGCTTGCCTTTTAAAATCTGCTTGCTTTCATTTGTGAAAGGCATGCACACGTCATGCCTTTTCTGGTATTTAGTCCACCTACACAGCACCGGTAAAGTACCAAAAACATACGAGGCTCGATGTTTTCAGCCTGGAGTCCGGACTACTTTATCTGTTTATTTTCCACGCAGCGTGATCGCGTTGCATTTTACATAGCGCTGCGTTTTTTTTTTGCTTTACAACACTAATAGTTCTAACTCGAACAAATGCGAGACCCGTTGCATTGAAAATGCTTGTTATTTTTGTGATGCTACCTATGTATTATTAGGATGCATTTCAAACTTTCTAGTCACATGGGGTCACAAAACGAGCTGCCTAATGGAAAATAATTAGGCAGGTTCCTATTTGTGACCACCTACAATTGACTACAAACACAGAGAGGGTGGCCTACAAGGAACAGCAAATGGCACTCCCATGTTAATAACCCAAACAGGAAACTTTTTTTTAAAGCAGTTTAATGTTCCTTAAAGATAGTGCTCCTTTAACAAAAGTTTTCCATTTGTGGAAAGATCACTTGGTGTGGGAGCAGGCGGTGGTCCCAAGGTTGCTGACCCCATTGCCCATGGGGAAGTGACCAACTGCGAAAGGGACACCTTTGCCAGTTACCACTTCCTTTGAGATATCAATATTTGATCAGTGGTTTGCATCTACATTGATATATACCATACCGAATCATAATGATAAGGAAACACCCGTTTTATGCCCCTTCCTAATCGTGATTTAGAATTGGTCACTCAACCCATTTTGAGAGTCGTAAATTTGTTTCTGACTTTCAAAATGACGTTAGTATACATCGAAAGTCATTTTGTGGTAAGCCAAACGTGTGATTTGGCGAATCACAGGTTTTGCGATTCCCGACATGGCTTTGTACATCTGGCCATTGGTTCTTCTTCTGAAGGAGAAGCATGTTTTGTTCTTCCATCTACCTAGTAAACTAGATCAATGGGTAAGGGGCCTACAGCACGGATATATCACTGTGAATATTTGTATGTGTGCGTGAATGTAGGTGTCGGTATGTATCTGTTTTCGAGTGCATTTGTTTTCGTGTATCTTAATTTTTGTTAGTTTCTTTTAACGGTGATATATATTCTGGAAAACGTCTTAAATGTTCTCAAGGTGTCAAAAATAAGAACATGTGAGATAGCAAACCTCCGAGCAAAACAATAAAAAAATAGTCATAATTCCTATTGGATAGGGGTTTTTGAGAACGCAGGTGAGACAATTACAAGACGAATAACACAAGCGAAGACAAGACAGGTGGGACTTTCAATGTGGGTTATTTTTAAGTTGATGCTAATCATGTGTTTCTATCCTGCATCAGTGCAGAAGTCTGTGCGCATTGTCTGGTACGTAAAAGTCTTTCATTCCTCAGAAAATTGTTCGAGCAAGAAAATGCCAAATGACGTACAAGGAATAATTTTTGTATTCAGCCTTCCAGGGGGAAAACAGGCTGGCATAAAGTGCACGCTGATGGTTGCTAAATTGCCAAAAATGTAGCAGAACACTTTACTCGCCCTAAACTGGTTTCTTGCTACGAGTCTTTGTAGATCTGCGGTGCCTCTTCCCAACAGCAACTAATTCCACAAGCACGGTCTCATTTTATTGATTGCATGGAGCACACAATCACAGAACCGGTCTGAAACAAGCCGAGGCTTCTCAAGACATAGATTGTTTTTTTCTACCATCGGGAATAAGTGGTCCAAGTACTCTATTTTCATTGTGCTTGTTTTCGTTCCTAGAGCCGGAAACGGAGTTTGAAATAACGTCCTTCACATCCACCGAACTGAGAAACATAAAGGCGCTGGCCTGTGGGCGAGCAATCCAACCTTTAACTGTCCCCAGTGCACTTGTGAGGAGGAGTGGGCACAGAACTGATTTACAAAACCTCAGGTTTTAGATTTTTCTGAGGGTCTCGGTGATTGGCTCCAAAGCATATGGTCATAGGTCTCGCACTCCTCCCACTTTCAAGGTGCAGGGGATTAGGACAAGGTTTTTTGTTGAATTTCCACATGAATCATCTAAGGATATCCTAAGGATATATTTGTAGATAGAGCATGTAGGTTTAAAGGTGATGTCCGTTGATAGGAAGCCAGTGCGGTGCTTTCTGGGTTGGATATATAATGTGCTGAATAGAAGTCATCTTGGAGCATTAGGCACTGCTTCAATACGAATGAATTAGAGTTTCTATGATGTGACCTAGACTGAGTTCCCATTTTAAATTGGGTATCCTCACTATTAACGGGGTGTCCTTCGGGAATGAGAAGGTATTCAGGAGACATTACATCAGTTTATGCAGTGCCAGGATGTAAAAGAAACAGGTCAGTTGAAGACTTTGTGTTGGTTGATTGGGGTGTGAACCCTGGTCAAGCAACAGCCCCAATCTATGCAGGGTGAAACAGAAAAATACACTAAATGAATCTGTGCTTAAAACTGGGTTGCAGGGCATTAAAAGAAGTCAAACTAAACTTAGTGGCAATGTGTTAAGTATGTATGCAGTACACAAACAGCAAAACAGTAAAAACACTACACAATAAAAATCCCAAATCAATTTAGAAAAATAGAGACATTTTAATATATTATTTGACATGAAAACCATGAGAATACAATTAGTAGAACCAGAGTTCTGAATTTTTAAAGTTTAAGGTTCCAAATAGTCCTCAGTTTTAGAAACTGGCCATCTGGGCACCTTTAGCACCACAACAAAGGGTCCAGGAGTGGAGAGAAACCTCTTGGGGGGTGCAAGACTCTCTCAGGCTGGGGCCAAGGTGCAGAGTTAGGATAGTGAGAGCCTGTTATGTCCCAGTGGCTCAAAACAGGAGAACAGCTGAACTAGCCCTTGAAGTCACTCCTGGAGTCCTGGGCGTTGGTGGTGATGTAGGGCTCTGCAGCAGAGTTGGTCTCTGAAGGTCCCAAGCAGGCTCCAGGAAGCAACTCAGTCCTTCCAGGTACAGCAACAGTTTGGCAGAGTGCACAGCAGGTCACACCAGCAGGCAATCCTCTGAGAGTCCTTCCACAGGTCCAGTAGTAACCAGAGGAGCAGGACAGAGAGCCCTCTTTTTATAACCTGGTGTCCTGCTCCTAGAAGTTGGGAGAAGTTTCCAGAAGGGTTCTCTTAATTTCTAGGAATTTCCTGCATCACCTGCCCTGGCCCTTAGCTGGCTGCACTGAAAATACAGGGTAATTAAGCCTTTGTGTGGTGGAAAAGCCCAGCCTATTCAGTTGCAAGTGGGTCTGTGCTTAGCTCCACCACCCATCAAGTCATTTAATGGCCCATCCAGGCTCTGCTAATCCCCCAATTGTGTGACTGTCTGGGGTGAATTCACAAAGTATCAACATTCATTTACACCCAGTCATGTGACCTAAGGCAGATTACAGGCACAGAGGGCTAAGAGTAGGAAAATGCCAACTTTTTAAAAGTAGAATTTTCAAACTTATATTAATACATTTGACTATACCATTAAATAGGATTTAATATTACAAGTTCATAGGTACCAAACATGAGATATCTACCACTTCTGGTTTAGAATTATAACTTATTAATTTTAATAAGGAATCTCAATTGTTACCCTTTGGGGTGGGTAGACCTCTCAGTAGTGAGAAAACAAATTCAGGGGTTTTCACTACTAGGACATGTTAAAACTAAAAGGTACTTATCCTACCTTTTAATTACACAGCACTCTGCCCTTTGGGCTACCTAGGGCCTACCTTAGGGGTGACATATGTAATAAAAGGGGAGTTTAAGCCGACATGGCAGTGAGGCACTGACTTCATGGTGCAATGGCAGGCCTGGGACAGGTTTTGAGGTGCTATTTAAGTGGGTGGCACAATAAGTGCTCCTGGTCCACTGATAGTATTTAATTAATTTACAGGCTCTGGGTATATGATATACCATTCTACAAGGGACTAACATGTAAATTAAGTATGCCAATCAGGTGTATGCCAATCTAACCATGTTTAGGAGAGTGAGCACATCCACTTTAGCACTGGATGGCAGTGGTAAAGTGCACATAGACTTAAGGCCTACAGAGCAAAAATCCAGACAAGATGGAGGCAAGCAGGCAAAAAGTATGGGGGAAGCCCACCCTAAGGCTGACAGGTCTCACAGACTTCCACTACAATTTTTCAGTCACATTTGACTCATCTACGTTTCTCTGCTCTGAACTTACATGGCCATGTTAGTGTGACACCAATGATATGTAGAATGTCACACAGCTCTCGAAATGGACCTACATTCCAGTAATGATACCATATTATTTTATGAGCAGGTGTTCCATTGGTGTGATAGCACTTACCATCCTCACTTGTTGTTTTAGAGTATGGTTAAGTGCTTTTTTTTAATGAAATAATATACAGCATATAGATTACATGCCTGTTTGGTATTTATTTCAGTCTCTTATGTTTGATACTGTCCTGTTGGAACTTCAGTTAAATTACTAGTGTCCTGATCAAACACACTATCCAACTGATTAGTCAAGGAGTTGGAAACCTGAGGACACAATGTTATGTTAAGATTGTGTAAAACTGTTCTTCACTTTTCATTTCGCCTCCAATGCTTCTTCCAAAAGTGACCCAAGGATATACATGTGGTGCAGCTATAGCTAACCATTTTAACTTGGCACAGCCATTTCAATTAGTAGCTGCAACTAAGATGTCTACCAAATTTTGGCAGCACATTATATTCCTATAGTAAACTTTATGAGGCTTCAGCAGCTTCAGTATGGGTTGTGCCTTTCATAGTAGCTACAAAACGTTAATCTCCAAGACAATAAAAGTTAGATGTTTCAATTGAACAGTCTTGTTGGACAACACTTGTTGGCATTTCTGTTGGTTGTCAGATCCTTCCTATTCCATTTTTGTCATTGAGCTAATTTTTGGTGTTGCTATATCTCATCTTCCATGCTATTCTGTCACGGCGGGCCTCAGAACAATACACTTTTTATTTTGCTGTCATGATCGTTAAACAGCAACTATGTTCCCCCTTACATACAATATGACGCAACCTGCAATCAGATTCAGATGCAGAGGTCCAGCATTGTATGGTATTCTCCACCCAATAGCTTAATTAGCAAGGCATCACTTAAGTAGTTCTCTGCCTTCTCACCTGCAGCATAATTTCCAGCTAAATGGATGCCAAACACAAAAAAATCACACCAAGCTTGAGCTTAACTTTATAACAATAAGGCTCATATGTAAAAGAAAATGACGGAGCTCAACGTTGCGCCAAAATTGGCAATGCCACGCTCCGCCATTTTCACAATGCAGGGATATGCCGTATTTAATTGAATATGGCACACCTCTGTGTTGTCCTCTGCGTTGGCGCTAAATTGAGCTGCCTAGTGCCAAAGCAGGCATCCTTGCACAACATGCAAGGATGTCTGCGTTGAGGGGTTTGATTGTTAATGTGTGGGGAGGTGTCCCTTCCTGTACATAAACAATCACTAATGGCATTTTAGCACTTCAGAAGTGCCAAAGCTTAATTTTGAAAGGATTGTTTATGTGCAGGAAGAGACACCTTCCCGCACATAAACAATCATGTCTGGCATTTTGCTCTTTCTATGCATGCTGCAGAATGCATCACACATAGAAAAAGCAAAAAACGATGAGGAATAAATGTATTTCTCTTTGTTGTGCCTTGCTAACGCCACCCCTGGGTGGAGTTAGATTTTGGTGCTGCCTCAGGTTTATGAAAACTCATAAATCTGAGGCAGCGTCAAAATGCAATGGGTGTTTCTGTGGCACGCCCACAGCAACACCCATTGCACGTCCCTCCCATGCAACAGGCTGCATGTGAAGGGGCTGTATTTACAAGTATAGGGCACAGGGCATTGCACCACCGGAGCGTCATGAAAAACAAAGCACTGGTGGCGCTAGGGCCTCTTAAATATGCCCCTAATGATTGGACAAGAGCAGACATAGACAGGGGGAAGGGGCTGCAGTGCTTTGCTGTGCAATCACACAGTAAACCACATGCACACAGGCAGTGCTGCTCATGCTGCATCTTGTAGAACTGTCTTCCCGACTGCCCTAAAGGTTGAGAGCTGACACCAAGGCTGGAAAAGTAAAGACTCCATGGTTAAAAGTCATGTGTCCTGAAGCTCAGCTTACTGATAGGATCATGTCTTTCCCTGGCCTCCTGCTACTGCCGAAGCAGCTGATCATAGCATGTGCATTCAACCAAATTTAATACATTAAAAATAGTACATTTAGAAAGTAATTATTACAATCTTCAAAGGTAATTCCATCAATGTAAAAACTGTGTTTTGTACCGTAGTAATATGCAGTTTGAAGCATATGTTAACAGATCCAAGAGTCGTTTGAAGGTTGATTCGAAAAGACATGGTCATTAGCATGTATTGCACTGTGAGGTTTCACTCTTGTGTAGAGCAGAGACGTTGACACCCAACAGCACAAGGTAAAGGCTGGTGATGTTGAGGATAAATAACAGTGAGGTGAGAACACATCCCTGTTTTTGACGTCCCTAGAAGTCTTGATCTTCTTGAAGGGGTCTATAGCCTATTCAATTAAACCAAGACCATATTCCACGTGACCTAGACTGGAATAAAGGTGAGATGAAGAGATGGAATATCCTGTTCTGCTAATGCATACAAATGTTGTACCAACAGTAGAGATAGAGTAGGTCTTGATGACCACCAGTATGAAGAAACATAGATACAAGTTGTTGTGGTTCATGGAGGTTCACTTATTTCATCGACTTTTAGATGTAGCTGAAGTTCGAGTTAATCAAAATCAGAGCAGAGCAATACAGTTGTTTGTCTTGTGTGTGCCAACAGGGTAAGCATTGCTATAACCCTGAGTTGGTTTAAGTTTTGATCTGTCTATCGTCATAGATATGAGGGCCCTTATTTAAAAGAAAATGACAGAGCACAAAGCTGCACCAAAATTGGCAGTGCAGCACTCCGTCATTTTCACAACGAAGGTATGCGCCATATTTAACTGAATACAGTGCACCCTTGTGTTGTCCCCTGCACTGGCGCTAAATTGAGCTGCCTACTGGCAACGCAGGCATCCTTGCACCATTGTGCAAGGATGTCTGTAATCAGGGGTTTGATTGTTTATGTGCTGGAAGGTGTCCCTTCCTGCACATAAACAATCACTAATGGCGATTTTGCACATCCGTGTGTGCTGCAGAACGCAGCACACACAGAAGTGCTGAAGGTTCATTTTGAAATGATTGGTTATGTGCAGGAAGGGATACTTACCCACACATAAACAATCATGTCTAGTATTTTTCTCTTTCTATGCATGCTGCAGAATGCAGAACACACATAAAAAGCAAAAAAAAAGGAGGAATAAAAGTATTCTTCCTTGTTGTTCCTTGCTGGGTTGGCGTTAGATTTTTGCGCTGCCTCAAGTTGACTAAATCTCGTAAATCTGAGGCAGTGCAAAATGCAATGGGTGTTGCTGTGGTGAACCACAGCAACACCCATTGCACGCCCCTTCCACGCAAAGGGCTGCGTGTGAATGACTGTATTTACAAGGAGGTGTTAAGCCAAAAAAGTAGCTTAATGCCACCTTTTAAATACGGCGCAGTGCAAAGCACCACAGTAGCATCACTAAAAGTGACACTCCGGTGGTGCGAGGGGCTCTTAAATATGCCCCTAGATTTTCAGACTGGATTATTATTTTAATCACAGGGTAAGAAATGAAAAGCCCACAGCATGCACCAATAGGTCTATCAGAATGGTACCCATGTAGATGACCTGTGACCCAAAATTGCATTGGTTAACTGAGTTTTTGTCCAATTTCAAATTCTTATTGTAGTTATGCATATGGATATTCCTTCTGTACAATAATGTCAGGCACATTATTCAGGCCATATTGCCAATGGCAGTGTATCATTATTGCTGGAGCCATAAGACTCTAAGGGGCATGTTTATACTCTGTTTGCACCGAATGTGCGTCAACAATTTTGACGCACATTTGGTGCAAACCTTGCCCCATATTTAAACTATGACGCCCGACCCCGCGGACGTCAAAAAACCTCCATGTGCGTCATTTTTCGGATGCAGGAAACCGCCTTGCGTTAATGACAGACAAGGTAGGGGTTCCCGTCCAAAAAAATGACTTTAAGGCCTGTGCGCCTTATTTATACTCCTGTGTCATTTTGACGCACAGGAGGTGGTGGTCCTTAAAAAACGGCACACAGCCTGATGTGTGCCGTTTTTTAACACCTGGGTGAGGGCAGGCGTTAAGGGACTTGTGGGCTCACTTCCATGGTCTCAGACCAAGGAAGCAGTCCAGAGGTGCCCTTCCCTGCCCCCAGGGACACCCCCTGCCACCCTTGCCCACCCCAGGAGGACACCCATGGATGGGGGTACCCATCCCAGGTAAGTACAGGTAAGTTGAGGTAAGTATTATTTTTTGATTTTTTAAAGTGGCATAGGGGGGCCTAATTTGGGGCCCCCTACATGCCCCTGTGCCCAATGGCCATGCCTAGGGGACAGAAGTCCCCTGGGCATGGACTTTGGGCAAGGGGGCATGACTCCTGTCTTTGCTAAGACACAAGTCATTTCAATGGGGGTAGGGTGTCAAAAAATGGCACAAGTCCGGTTTGAGCCATGATTTTTCACTCAAATCTGACTGACTCGCACCATTTTTTGACGCCAACCCCCATTTTCCCCTACGCCGGCGCTGCCTGGTTTGAGTAATTTTTTTTTACTCTGACCTGCCGCAGCGCCAGTTAACATCAATCCTTAAATAAGACACCCACGTTAGACGGTGGTACATTTTTTTACGCAAACCAGCACTGGTATAAATATGGGCCATAATATACTAACCTACAATAGATTTTTGCTTTTCCTTTTCAGTATAATTTGCTAGATCAATTCCCAACTCCTGTTGACAGTCCATTCTATTTTAATTTTTTTAGTATATGATTGCTTTTCCTTCTTTGGCCTTAGTGACAACTTTGTGGGAACTCTTTATTTGGGTGAGGTTGGGAATTTCGATCTGAATGAAAATTAAGGGGCAGTTGTAAGGAGCTTTGGGTTTGCAATTTCCTAAAAGCAAATTTTTGAGATTTGTTATTAGGAAATCACAAAAACAGCTATGTACAACAGTGTATATTACACTGTTTGTGATTCCCTGTGGATCGCAATTGACCTACCTCATTATTATTAATGAGGTAGGTTATAAATTGCTACCCATTGGAAATCGCTAAAAACAGGGATGATGGCCTGCTGGGGACAGCCGACCACAATGTCTGTATTCTTAAATAAAGCAACTTAAAAAAAAAAAAATGAAACATGTTTTCCTTAAAGTAAGATGGGATGTGTTCCAAAGACAAAACTTAAAAGTGTTCTCTTCATTTTTTAAGCATAGCCAGTGGTCAGTGAAACTGCTTCCTACTCTTAAAAAGATGTTCTTACTCACATTTACAAAGGAATAAATATGGGCCATAATATACTAACCTACAATACATTTTTGCTTTTCCTTTTCAGTATAATTTGCTAGATCAATTCCCAACTCCTGTTGACAGTCCATTCTATTTAATTTTTTTTAGTATATGATTGCTTTTCCTTCTTTGGCCTTAGTGACAACTTTGTGGGAACTCTTTATTTTGGTGAGGTTGGGAATTTCGATCTGAATGAAAATTAAGGGGCATTTGGAAGGAGCTTTGGGTTTGCAATTTCCTAAAAGCAAATGTTTGAGATTTGTTATTAGGAAATCACAAAAACAGCTATGTACAACAGTGTATATTACACTGTTTGTGATTCCCTGTGGGTTGCAATTGACCTACCTCATTATTATTAATGAGGTAGGTCATAAATTGCTACCCATTGGAAACCGCTAAAAACAGGGATGATGGCCTGCTGGGGACAGCCAACCACAATGTCTGTGTTTGTACTTAAATAAAGCAACTTAAAAAAAAAAAAATGAAACATGTTTTCCTTAAAGTAAGATGGGATGTGTTCCAAAGACAAAACTTAAAAGTGTTCTCTTCATTTTTTAAGCATAGCCAGTAGTCAGTGAAACTGCTTCCTGCTCTTAAAAGATGTTCTCACTCACATTTAGAAAGGAGAAGGGGTCCCTTCAGGACCACTTCCTATTTGTGAATGGGTTACCACCTCCTTCAAGAAGTTGGTAAAATGTGAATGTTTTGCGCATTTAGGTTTCAAAACATTCACACATATCTTTGTGAGTCGCTATTTGGAATGGACATCCTTAATACGCCCTTTCATAATAAAGAATCAATGAGAGAGAGAGAGAGACAGACAGAGAGATAGAGAGAGACAGAGGGGGACAGAGGTGGAGAGAGAGAGAGAGAGAGATTATTTAGACTTAGATAAATGATATTCTTAGAATGATATATTTCCAGACAAATTGAAAATAAAAAATGTATTTGTCAAGTAGAATGCGTGAGATCACATTGCAGTATATACCTTAAATATTTGAAGTTGAAAATAAATGAAAGCAAGGAAATGACCACTGGTGCACCTAAAATGGCACCCTCAACCTTCAGTGTGAGGGTCTGAGACCTTAAACACTTAGGGGGTCATTCTGACCCTGGCGGCCACCGACCACGGGAGCACCGCCAACAGGCTGGCGGTGCTCCCACGAGCATTCTGACCGCGGCGGTTCAGCCACGGTCAGAAGCGGAAAGTCGGCGGCCTCCCGCCGACTTTCCGCTGCTCGGGGGAATCCTCCATGGCGGCGGAGCGCGCTCCGCCGCCATGGGGATTCTGACACCCCCTACCGCCATCCTGTTCCTGGCGGGTCTCCCGCCAGGAACAGGATGGCGGTAGGGGGTGCCGCGGGGCCCCTGGGGGCCCCTGCAGTGCCCATGCCAATGGCATGGGCACTTCAGGGGCCCCCGTAAGAGGGCCCCACTGTGTATTTCAGTGTCTGCAATGCAGACACTGAAATACGCGACGGGTGCAAATTGCACCCGTCGCACATACCCACTCCGCCGGCTCCATTCGGAGCCGGCTTCCTCGTGGGTTGGGGTTTCCCGCTGGGCTGGCGGGCGGCCTCCTGGCGGTCGCCCGCCAGCCCAGCGGGAAAGCCTGAATGGCCTCCGCGGTCTTTCGACCGCGGAGCGGCCATATGGCGGTTCCCGCGAGGCGGGCGGCTACCGCCGCCCGCCTCAATGAGAATCACCCCCTTAGGCCCTCATTATGACATTGGCGGTAAATCCCACTTACCGCCATGCTGACGGCCGCGCCATGGCAGATATCCCTTCACCATATTATGACACACACACACCATTCTGTCGCTATACTGTCACAGATACAAGTCCGCCACACCAAAGGTCAGTGATAAACTGGCAGTACCAAAACCCACATTGTTACACCAACAGAAAAATGCCCACAACATTATGACCCACGAATCACCACAGCGGACACTCAATGGTGATAAACCATTGGTGTTTCATACCACCGCGCTCAAAATACACACACACATACAAAACAACACCACATTGGACAATTCAAACTACACACACCTGACACCCATACACACACCACATCCACACCACTATAAAACACCCACCCACACTACCCACAACCCTTCACGACTACAAACCATTGCCAACAGAAAGAGACAGAAAGAGCACTCAAATAACCAGAGCCACATACCACCATCACCTATACACCACCCACGCACCTTACATCACACACCCCAACACATCACCCTACACACCCTCACCCACACCACTCACACTACACCAATGGCATCACAAACACAACCCAGATTCTCTGAGGAGGAGCTAAGGGTCATGGTGGAGGAAATCATCTGGGTAGAGCCACAGCTATTTGGATCACAGGTGCAGCAGATATCCATTGCTAGGAAGATGGAGCTATGGTGGAAGATCGTGGACAGGGTCAACCCCATAGGACAGCACCCCAGAACAAGGGATGGCATCAGAAAGAGGTGGGACAACCTAAGGGGGAAGGTGTGTTTCATTGCAGCAAGACACCAGCTCGCAGTACAGAGGACTGGCGGTGGACCCCACCTCCTCCCCCACAACTAACAACATGGGAGGAACAAGTATTGGCAATAATGCATCCTGAGGGCCTGGCAGGAGTAGCAGGAGGACTGGACTCGGGTAAGCAAACTCACTATTACTATCAGCCCCTTACCTGCATGCCAACACAAGTTGCCAGGGCAATAACAACCATAGAGGGCAACCCACCCATGCACAATATGTCACACACAGAAATAATAACACTGCATATGCATCCCTACCGGTATCCTAGCCAATGTCACGGGAGAAGAGGTGCCAGCAATATCCAGCCCCCCACAACAGAAGAGGCCCACAGTGATGACATTGACTCTGCTCTCCTGGATCTGGAAGACCAACCTGGCCCAGCAGGGACCTCTGGACTGTCGGATGCCCAGGCACAGTCACACACAACCACAGAGCCTCCCCCCCCAGGAAACCCCACCACAGCACCCACCCAGCGTGCCCATACCTCTATCCCCAGGACACGTCAATCAGCAGTGTGTCCACCATTACAGGGACCCCAGGGCACACCACAAACCCAAGACAATCAGGGACCTGGGGTCAGTGGCAGTGGGCACACGGTTCAGGGGGTAGAGGCACAGGACAACAGGGAAGCGGGGGGACTGCTGTGCACCAGGTGGAGGACAGGCCCAGGGAACCGACTCTCCAGGAGGCAATCACCGCGATCCTGGTAGCATACCAACATTCCCAGGATACGCTGGGCCAGATCCTGGACAACATGCAGGAGAATATGCGGCTGCAGGAGGGACAGTACCTGGGGATCAGGGAGGACTTGAAGGCCATTAACACCTCCCTGGTCTCCATTGCAAGGGTGCTGGCAGACACAGCCAACATTATGAGGGAGGCAGTATCACACCAGCGGGCCCCTGCCACTAGCCAGACTACTGAACAGCCCTCCACCTCAACTAGTGGACAGGAGGCCCGCCACAAGACCAAGAGGCCACATCACCCCTCCCCCTGCAGAAGGAGAACCGCCCCGCAAACGTTCCCTGCATCCCAGGCAGCGGCCAGAGACTATTGCCAAGACCCCGCCATGAAATAAGACTCTCCTGATTATCACCCTTGTGTCCCACTCTGTCACCCTGTCCACCTTGAACTGCCATTGCTCCCCTTCATATGCCCCCTTGGACAATGCACCTGTGCTACCAATAGACTGGACTCTACCCTGGACTTTCCTTCATCATCAACCTAGCCCATAGAACTTTCCGCTTTTCTTCAGAGCACTGCAATAAACACACTTTGAAAAAATACAAGTATGGAGTATGTCAAATGATTTCAGTATGAATTTGTTTAACAAGGTTTAAACATTGCAATTCAACTGTACAGTAATGTATACATAGGAAAGACCTGTAGTTGGCTGTAGTGAACACACCAGGAGCGATAGTGGGGCACTAACATCTGCAAAAAGAGTTGCCAAAGGGTACAGTGAGTGGGCATAGAAGTGGGAATTTACAGCTTGTCAGTGACAATGTCAAACAAAAAACTGTCAATGAAATGTGAAGTTACACTGTCTTACCTGTGTGTCATTAGAAGTATTGTCTAATCACTCCAGTTCTGTTGTCCTCATCCTCATCCTCTGCCTCCTCATCTTCACTATCCACAGAGTCCACTGCTGCCACATGGCCATCTCTAGCCTCCTCCTCCTGCAGAAAGGGCACATGCCGTCTCAAGGCAAGGTTGTGCAACATGCAGCATGCCACAATTATCTGGCAGACTTTCTGAGGTGAGTAGCACAGGGATCTACCTGTTAGATGAAGGCACCAAAACATGGCCTTCAGGAGGCCAAAGGTACGTTCTATTATCATTTTTGTTTACCCATGTGCCTCATTTTAATGTTTCTCTGCCCTTGTCCTGGAATTCCTCACAGCGGTCAGTAGCCATGAGAGGTTGGGGTAACCAGAGTCACCAGCAAATATCGAGAGACAACTGTTAGCCACACACTATGCCATATGGCCCACACCATACCCATACACCATCATCCACTGGGTGGGAACCAGGGCTCACCTATTATCCACACCCTGTGCCTCTGTAGTTAGGCCATCACATTTGGGTTGCTGCTATTCCTCAGGATAAAAGCATCATGCACCGAGTCTGGATACTTAGCATTGACATGGGAGATGTACTGGTCTGCCAAACACACCATCTGCACATTCATCGAGTGAAAACTTTTACGATTTCTGAAGACCTGTTCATTTTGCTGGGGTGGGACAAAGGCAATATGTATTCCATCAATCACCCCAATTATGTTGGGGATATGTCCCATTGCATAGCAGTCAGCCTTCACTGTGGCCAAATCCTCACTTTGGGTAAAACAATGTAGCTGTACATGTGTTTAATCAGGGCAGACAACACTCTGGTCAGCACTATTGAGAACATTGGCTGTGACATTCCTGCTGCCAAGCCCCCTGTCCCTTGGAAAGAACCAGTTGCCAACAAATAAAGGACTGATTGCACTTTCACAAGAGGGAGGATCTCAGTGGGGTGACGGATAGCAGATATCAGATCAGGCTCCAGTTGGGCGCACAGCTCCCGGATTGTAGGCCTGTCAAGTCTGTAGGTGAGGATAATGTGCCTGTCCTCCAATGTTGCCAAGTCCAATAGGGTTCTGTACATGGGGGGATGTCTCCATCTCCTACTCATCCGCAACGGTTGCAGTCTATGGGGCAAAAGAGTGAGGAGCCCGTCATAATCAGTAAATTGTAGCAACTACAGTTCAATGTATGATGTGATTTCTTAATGTATTAGTGGCATATGTCTTGAATGTACAATTGTGATCTATGACGCAGTTATGATCCATGGTCTACCCCCCCCTTGAAATGGCGTCTGCCTGTCCTGTATGAAGGGACAGGTAGAAGTGAGGTAATTCCTCTGACATTGTGCGCCGTTGCGGGAGGCGGTCGGGAACCGCCGTGCAACTCATCATTGGTTAATATTGGGCCGTATAGGGTACAGTGGCCAATGGTGATGTATGCCGGCGGTGACGGTATGCACCGCCGCGGACATCACCACCATTTTCTATCTGTTCACTCACTTGCTACCTGACCTTCAACAGGAGGGGACCTACACTGCATGTGCTAAAGTGACCTGTGTCTGGAACCTTCAATGGCCCGAGTGACTGGGGAAAGGGCCCCTGCCTTCACCTCAGCGGAGTTGGAGAGACTAGTAGATGGGGTCCTACCCCAGTATGGACTGCTGTATGGGCATCCAGACCAATAGGTGAGTACACTGTGAGCACAATGCATGGAGCATGAATGCATGGAGTGGTGTGTGTGAAGGCCTCGTGTAGGGCGGGTGGGTGGATGGGCCCTGGGCAGCATGCGGCATGTATGCTGGGCCATGATTGTGTGTAAGGGGATGGGGGGCTATGGTGGGCCATGAGTTTAACAGGAAGGACGGTCTAAATAATACCTTTCCCCATGTACATTTCCTCTGCAGGTCAGCGCCCATCAGAAGAAGGGTATATGATGTGCCATCGCCAAGGACATGCGGACCCTAGGGGTCTACGCCAGGCAGAGAACCCACTGTTGGAAATGGTGGGAGGACCTGAGATGCTGGGCATGGAAGACGGTGGAGGCCCAGCTGGGGATGGCCTCCCAACGAAGAAGGGGTGCCTGTCGAACCTGCATACTGGTGGTAGCCTATCTGGAGCAGGATGGGCATTTGGGGGCATCCAGCAGCAACAAGGGGGTGAGTACAGTGCCCATCCTTACTACATACGCCTGGTGGGGTAGTATCCGGGTGGGGGAAGTGTGCTTGTGGGTTCCCCTAGGCCAGAGTTGACATTGCAGTGTAGGTCCCATGTTAGGCAGGGTTCTGATGTGATATTCTTCCAACCTAGCTAATAGGCATCCACTACTGGGCAGGGGTGTGTGGGTCCCAGGTATGCTGCAGTGGGCAGTATGTGTCCCTCCCCATGCCCTGATGACTAGCATTGTTACTGGTAGTGCACTGCATTGTGCATTGGGCTATTCCCCTTGTGTGAGGGTGCTGTAGGTGCAGCCATTGACCCAGTGTATCCTTTGTCTCTCCCCCCCTTTTTGCTTTGTCATCCTGTCCTTATGTGCATTAGCATCATCTTGCTGAGGAGCAGAGGCACCAGCGACAGAGGGAGCTGCATCCCACAAGACCCAGGAGGCAGAGTCCACTGACGGTGAGGGCACCAGTGTGACAGAGGGCGAGGGGAGCACCACAGCGGAGACTTAAGGGGACAGTTCGGACATGGATACCTCCTCTGATGGAAGCTCCCTGGTGGTGGCTGACACCTCTGTGCCCACCCCAGCTACATGTACAGCCGTCCACCCGTACCACCACCGCCCTCCCAGCAGCCCCTCGGTGAGCTGCCCGTGCCTGCTCACCCATGAGGGTGGGTATCTCCTTCACTCCAGGCACCTCAGGCCCTGCCCCAGTTATCCCTGCTGCCCTGAGTGAGAAGGCTATTGACATCCTGCGATCCAAACATTGTGAATGCCATCCAGGGGCTGGCAGCTCAATTGCAACAGTCCAATGAAGTTCTGGAGGGCATTCACACTGGCTTTGGTGGCCCAAATGAGATTAATCCAGGCTCTGGCCTCCTCTCTGATGGCAGCCATTGTCCCTGTTTCCACCTTGCCCCCTCTAACTTCCTCTACCCAATCCCATTCTCCTCAACCTCAACCTATCCCAAGCACACAGGCATATGAGCATGTACACAAGACAACACACAAGAGTGGCACAAGCAAACACAGGCACCACACATCATCCCACAGACACTCACACAAACACAATCCAGATGCAGACATACCAACATCTACTGCCTCCACTGTGCCCCCTTCTCCTCATCATCCACCTCCCTCCCAGTTGTGTCTACACTCACACCTGCATGTACTACATCCTCATCCACTACCTCCATCACCAGCACACCTATCAGAGCATAGACCTTACTGGTAGTCACCACCCCAACAGCCATGCACACGTCCCCTGTGTCCTCTCCCACTGTGTCTGTGCCCCCTCTTCCCAAAGTACACAAACACAAGCACTCAAACACGTAACAGCCATCCACCTCCCAACAGCATCCAGCCCATGCACCGAAACACAGCAGACAGACACCTCCTACAACCACTCCCTCTTCCTCTGCTCCCAGACCTTCTCCCTCTTCCCACTCCAATGACCCTAAGCAGCTTTTCCTCTCCATCATTGACCTCTTCCCTACCCCTACCCCCGTCCTTCACGTCTGGCCAGGGTGTGTAAAACAAAGGCAAGTACCTCAGCCACCCAGTCCACTGGCCCAGTAGTGTCCCCAGCAACTCGTGGTGGGAAGGGATCCCAGGCACCAGGCAGACACACGGAAAGAGTGCCTGCCCCAAGTGCTGCCAGGAAGGTCAAGGTGCCACCCCCAGATCCTGCCAAGAGGAGCAAAGGGCCATCCCCAGCTGCTGCCAATAGGAGCAAGGAGCCATCCCCAGCAGCAGCAAGGAACTACCCCCAGCTGCTGCCAAGAGGAGCAAGGAGCCATCACCAGCTGCTGCCAGGAAGGGAAAGGGGCCTGCACCCTCAGGCAGAAAGGACAAGGGGCTTGGTGCTGGGACTCAGTCGGAGCTCCCACGACCAACCATGGTGGTGCAGCCGTCGGAGGCTGCAGGGGATGGGCAGGAGCTTCCCCTCACAACCACCACCAGCAGCAGCAGCACCAGCACCACCAGCAGCAGTGTTCAGCTGTCCGAGGCTGCAGGGGATGGGCAGGAGCTTCCCACCACAACCAGCAGCACCAGCACCACCACCAGTAGTGGGCAGCCATCCGAGGCTGCAGGGGATGAGCAGGAGCTTTTCCCACCACCAGCGGCAACATCCCCATCTCCACTACAGAGTAGCCGTCACCGTCAGTGGACAGTGTGTAGTCCTGCGTCCATGGGCTGTTGTGCAGGCTGCCCCTGCAAATCCTGTGGGATTGACACCCAGCTGAGAGACTGTGACCTTGCACTCCCCAAGACTTGCATCACAGGGCACAATGCCCTCTCCAGAACCAGTGGAGAAGCCATCCAGTCACCCCATCCTCCCTTGGATGAAGAGCACAGGGCACAATGCCCCCTCCAGAACCAGTGGAGAAGCCATCCACTCACCCCATCCTCCCTGGGATGAAGAGCACAGGGCACGATGCCCTCTCCAGAACCAGTGGCGAAGCCATACACTCACCCAATCCTCCCGAGATGGAGATCACAGGGCACGAAGGTGTCAAAGCCCAGCTCACCTGAGTCCTTGTTCAGTTCTGATGTAGGTTGAAGACAATCCGACCCCACCCTGAAACTGCTTGTTCCAGCACACTAGTTTTTTAAAACAGTGCTCTAAGAACAGAAGCTCAAGGGAAGGGGGGAAGTGGATAAAATAAAATAAAGAGACAACACCGTTCTTGCGTTTCCACTGTTGAAGTGCTGCACAAATCTGCGGCCCTTTCTGACTTCTGTAGAAACTGGTGCCTAATGAAACATAAACAAAGAACAGATAAGTACAACCTATTCCTAACTGGGTTCCTGACTATCCCTTTATTTATTAGAAATTTTCTTCTAAAAGTACCTCTTGGATCCTGGTCTCTAGTTTCCAGGTTTGGAATGTGTTACTGCTCTGGGATGTGCTTTCTATTACTCTAAAGCTTCTAAAACATTAAACAAATACCGTTATCAGAATTACCAATATCAAACATTCATCTTAATATAACTAAAGCCTAAATTCCCAATAGCAGACTCACTTTTCCCATATTTCCAGAATCTTTTATAAAACAAATACTGTACTTTTACTTCAAAATACAGCATGTAATTTGTGCAAGTCCTTGATTTACTGTTTGCCTTGCTGTTAATGGTTTCCACGGTTCGATTCTTAAAAGTTCCATAAAAAAAAAATTGTTTGCTTCACAAAGTTCCGCAAAGTATTCTTGTAACAAAGAGTTTGAATCACAATGTTCGTGGAAGGTATCTTGTTTCAAATTGTCTATACACGAATCCAGAAATTGTTGTCAAAGTTCTTTCAGGTAATAAAAGTTTTGCACTTACTTGTTGCTGGCAAGAGATACTGATCAGTCTAACCTTGTCTTCTTTCTCTTTTGCAGGTTGCTTGTAGGAGAGAGGCTGAGGCAAGGAGGAACCGGAAACCGGAAGAAGGAAGAGCCAGCAGCTGCGCCCATTGAAGCCAATGAAAGTCTGTAGAGAGCAGGAGTGCCAGCGCCGAGGGATCTGTCCTCAGGTAAGCGGGAGGTAGACGAGCACAAGCACTGGGTGAGGCTCGGGGGCTGCCTTTTATAGACATGGCTGGGTGTGGTCCTCACATGCTGCACATGTTCTTGAAAGGTGTGCAGAGCTGGGTGTGGTTTGAAGAGCTGGGTGTGGTCCTCACATGCTGCACATGTTCTTGAAAGGTGTGCAGAGTTTCAGTTATTATGCAAATGAGTTAAATTAACACATGGCCTAGAGAGGAGTGTTTTAAAGAAGCCTTGGTAAAAGCAAGGCCCAATGTGTAAACAAAACAGCACATTAAACAACATACACAAGCCTGGGGGGGGGGGGGAAGGTGAGATAACAAGAAAGGCTTTCAATAGTAAGTTTAAAAGGGAGCTATTACAGAACCCACTAGTGCAGTGAGAGGGGACATGCTCTTTGCTGTGCACAAACCCTAACAGTTGCCCCCCTCAAAGGCCCTCCTACAGGACGGGGTTTTCCTGGATTTTTTAAATAAAACCGTCTAATCAGCTGTGGGGCATGTACATATGATGCTGGTTCCCATGAATTCTCAGATTCATCATATCCTTTCCATTCTACTAAATAAAACAGACGTCCACTAATTCTTTTTGAGTCTTTTATGCTTTTCACTTCATATTCTAGATTTCCCTTAATTGGTATGGGTGGAGGTGGTGGTTCAGGTCGGGTTTTTGGATTGTACGGCTTAAGCAAGGACACATGGAATGTAGTATGTACTGGATATTCTTTTGGTAAATCTAATTTTACTGTTACCGGGTTTACTATGGCAGTTATACTAAAGGGTCCAATGAAACGTGGTTGCAGCTTTCGGGATCCCTCTATGTTTAGGTTCTTTGTGGAGAGCCATACCTTGTCACCGATTTTATACATTGGGGCCTCAGATCTGTGTTTGTCTGCTTGTCTTTTCATGCTTTCCTTGTACTTTAATAAATGTTTCCTGGCTTTGTCTTGTATGTCACCTAACCTCGTTAGTCTATCCGTTACTGTAGGTAACAGAGAATCTTCTAACAAAATGGGTATAGCTCTTGGATGATACCCCTGCAAGAAATAGAATGGTGAGCAAAGTAGAGCTGAATGTTCAGTATTATTATAAACAAACTCCACTACAGGGAGAGCTTCCAACCATTCACTAGAATAATCAGCCAATAAACAACGAAGCGTTTGAAGTAAGGTTTGGTTCAGTCGTTCAGTCTGTCCATCTGTCTCTGGGTGGAAAGCAGTGGATAATGCCACATCTATTTTCAGTTCCTTACATAATTTTTTCCAAAATTTAGAGTTGAACTGGCTCCCTCGGTCTGACACCACTTTGCTTGGCAAACCATGTAAACGCACAATTTCCCTTATAAAAATATCGGCAAATTCTGCCGCCGTGGGTAATTTCCATAATGGTACAAAATGTGCCATTTTAGATAAAAAATCCACTATAACCAACACTGTTGTGAAAGATTTTACAGGTGGTAAACCTACAATAAAGTCTACGCTCACAGTGTGCCAAGGTTGTTTGGGTGTTGGCATTGGTATTAACAAGCCGTCAGGGGCCTTATGAGAAGATTTATGTCTTGCACAAATTGGACAGGTAGTGACAAATTGCTTAATGTCCTTTCTTATAGTGTCCCACCAAAAGTGTTTTTGCACATTTTCCAGGGTTTTTACCCAACCAGGATGACCTGCCAACGGTGAGGCGTGATGCCAAATTATCACCTGTGTTTGTAATTCAGAGGTGGGCACTAACAGCATGTTGTCGTGATACAATGAACCTCGTTGTATTGTGTTATGGGAATCCTTTAACCAATCCTGAGGTGCTATTTGCATGTGTGCATTATATAGATCTGTGATGAAATCCTTCTGTTGTACTGGTGCCAAAAACTTTTGGGGAGGAATAATGGGTTCTCCTATTTTATCTTGTTTCATGTCTGAAGTATGTCCGTATCTAGATAACACATCAGATTGAATTTGTTGTGCACCTGGTCTATAGGTTATTACAAAGTCAAATGTGCTAAAAAAAATTAACCAGCGCATCTGACGTGGTGTTAGTGCTTTAAGTGATCCAAAAAAACTGTAGATTCCTATGGTCAGAAAAGATTGTAACTGGGTACTTGGCTCCCATTAAATGGTGCCTCCATTCTGAAAAGGCTACTTTGATGGCTAGTAGTTCCCTTTCAGCCACAGTGTAATTTTGTTCAGCTGGTAATAACTTTTTGGAATAGAAGGCTATAGGATGTAACTGGCCATCTACTGCATCTCGTTGAGAGAGAACTCCTCCTAAAGCTACTTGTGAAGCATCCGCTTCAACAAAAAAAGGCAAGTCAGGATCAGGATGTTTCAGAATTGGGGCTGAAGTGAACTTTTGTTTTAGGAGTTGAAAGGCGTGTGCCGCCTCATCAGTCCAAAGAAATTGTTGCCCTTTCCGCAACAAGGTAGTTATTGGAGCCGCAATGTCTGCAAAATGTGCAATAAACCTCCTATAAAAATTGGCGAAACCCAGAAATTTCTGAATATCTTTTACAGAGGATGGTTCTGGCCAATCAGCAATAGCACTGATTTTCTTTACATCCATAGTTATTCCTTGAGGTGACAGGCAGTATCCTAAAAAGTCCACCTTGCTGACATTAAAAGTACACTTTTCTAACTTAGCAAAAAGATGATTTTCTTTTAACTTTGATAATACTGCACGAACATGTTGGGTATGTTCTTCTGAGTTCTTAGAGTAAATGAGGATGTCGTCTATGTATACTATGACACAAACGTCCAGGAATTCGTGTAGGACCTCATTTATAAAGAACTGAAAGGCCGCAGGGGCATTACATAACCCAAAGGGCATTACTGTGTACTCAAATAAACCAAACTTTGTCTTGAAAGCTGTCTTCCACTCATCCCCCTCTTTTACTCGGACCAGGTGGTAAGGTCCCCGCAGATCTAGTTTAGTGTAAACAGTAGAATGTCTTAATTGATCCAACAACACAGGTATTAGAGGAAGAGGATATTTATTCTTTATTGTAGCCTTATTTAGTCCTCTATAATCGATACACGCGCGCAGGGATTTATCCGGCTTCGGGATAAAAAAGAGTGGAGATGACACCGGAGATGTGGAATGAGGGATGAACCCAGACTGTAGTAGGTCATCTAGGTAGGTTCTTAAGTATTTGGTTTCTTCGTCAGTCAAAGCATATACTCTGTTATTAGGTAAAGGGGCCCCTGGGATAAGATCTATACGACAGTCATAAGACCTATGTGGGGGCAGCACACTAGCCTTTACTGGATCGAAGACGTCTTTAAAGTCAGAATATTCAGGAGGGAGACTTGGTTCATCTTGTGTAACACTAGCACAGTGTAATACTGTGCTCTGTTCTGTACCTGCTTCTTGATAGCAATTGGTTCTACAGAAAGAGGAATCCAAAGTAACAGTTCTATTCACCCAATCAATCTTTGGGTTATGAGTTGTTAACCAGGGTACCCCGAGAATCAAACCAAAATTAGGAGTATCTATCAGATCAAAGCTAATCACCTCTGTGTGCCCGTTCTGACAGACCATAACAAGTGGACTTGTTTGTTTTGTGATTAATCCAGAGGTCAATTCTGACCCATCCACTGCACATACTGCTTCTGGACAAGGCTTTAGGCACATAGGAAGTCCTAAGTTTTCAGCTAACTTATTATCCACAAAATTTCCTGTCGCGCCTGAGTCCAGTAGGACAGGGAGAGAATGCCTCACTTGGGTAGTAACAATTAAAACGACCTGAATTATGAAATGTCTAGGTATGTGCGGTACCATGAAGGCTGCAGCATTAGAGGTTTGATTAAGATGTTTTCTCGAACAAGTAACCTCTCCCCTTGTCGAGCTTAATCGTTTCCCGATTCAGTTGAGGAGGTGGAGGAAACAGCACCCTTTCGTGGATTTTTAGGCTTTACTGGACATTCTCTGGCAAAGTGACCTGCCCTTCCACAATATAAACAAAATTGAAGTTTTCTCCTTCTTTCTTTTTCCTCTGATGTGAGTGGACCTCTGAGTGTCCCTATTTGCATAGGCTCAGGTTCAGGGAGTTTATTATCTGGGTCTTTCTTCTCGTGTCTAATAAAAGTTAACCGTGATTCCAGTTTGTATTTATCTCCCTTTCTTTCTCCTAGTCTATGTTCTAATTTCACAACTAAATCTACAAAGTCCGAATAGTCTTCTGGCAAATCAACGATATGAGCCAGCGCGTCTTTTAACTCGTCTCTCAAACATTTATAGAAAAGGGAGACACGCTTTTCTTCTGGCCACTGTGTCTCGGTGAGTAAACGATTAAAACTAGTGAGATAGGTCAATAAATCCTTGTTACCTTGTTTAAGATTTAAAAGCTCATTATCACTTGCCTGCATGAAAGTGTGTTTTGCAAAAAGGCTGGTCATGGTACGTTTATATTGATTCCAATTATGGAGGATGGGATCATCTCTCTCCACGAAAGGAATTGACCAATTGGCTGCTGTGCCACCCAAATAAGACAAGACGAATGCCACTTTCGTAGCATCAGTAGGGAACTGTTGTGGCTTACAAACGAAGTGTAATTGACATTGATTGATAAAAACATGGAATTTGTTACTATCTCCATGAAAACGTTCAGGTGCTGCTAAGGGCACAGCATTAGGAACATTAACAGTGACCTCAACTGGGGGAGGCAAAGTTGTATGTTTTGATGGCGCCCCTGTCTCTGAGGAGGTTTTAAACAAAGGCGTAAAGCTGTGTTCCACTGAGATACCCTAAATTTATACCTGCTTAAATCCTGTTTTAAAGAGGTATTCTCCATCTTTAATCTCTCTATTTCCTCTTGCATATGTTGCAAGATGCCAGACACTGATTCATTATGAGCCAAGTCCTCATTTAGGGCCTGCGCCATATCCGTGACGTCAATGCCCTCTATTTCTTCCCCGATATTCATCGTCCACCAGAACTGAATTTTTTATTTTTATTTTTTTTAAGGCTTGTGCTTCTGTCAAAGCCCAGCTCACCTGAGTCCTTGTTCAGTTCTGATGTAGGTTGAAGACAATCCGACCCCACCCTGAAACTGCTTGTTCCAGCACACTAGTTTTTTAAAACAGTGCTCTAAGAACAGAAGCTCAAGGGAAGGGGGGAAGTGGATAAAATAAAATAAAGAGACAACACCGTTCTTGCGTTTCCACTGTTGAAGTGCTGCACAAATCTGCGGCCCTTTCTGACTTCTGTAGAAACTGGTGCCTAATGAAACATAAACAAAGAACAGATAAGTACAACCTATTCCTAACTGGGTTCCTGACTATCCCTTTATTTATTAGAAATTTTCTTCTAAAAGTACCTCTTGGATCCTGGTCTCTAGTTTCCAGGTTTGGAATGTGTTACTGCTCTGGGATGTGCTTTCTATTACTCTAAAGCTTCTAAAACATTAAACAAATACCGTTATCAGAATTACCAATATCAAACATTCATCTTAATATAACTAAAGCCTAAATTCCCAATAGCAGACTCACTTTTCCCATATTTCCAGAATCTTTTATAAAACAAATACTGTACTTTTACGTCAAAATACAGCATGTAATTTGTGCAAGTCCTTGATTTACTGTTTGCCTTGCTGTTAATGGTTTCCACGGTTCGATTCTTAAAAGTTCCATAAAAAAAAAATTGTTTGCTTCACAAAGTTCCGCAAAGTATTCTTGTAACAAAGAGTTTGAATCACAATGTTCGTGGAAGGTATCTTGTTTCAAATTGTCTATACACGAATCCAGAAATTGTTGTTAAAGTTCTTTCAGGTAATAAAAGTTTTGCACTTACTTGTTGCTGGCAAGAGATACTGATCAGTCTAACCTTGTCTTCTTTCTCTTTTGCAGGTTGCTTGTAGGAGAGAGGCTGAGGCAAGGAGGAACCGGAAACCGGAAGAAGGAAGAGCCAGCAGCTGCGCCCATTGAAGCCAATGAAAGTCTGTAGAGAGCAGGAGTGCCAGCGCCGAGGGATCTGTCCTCAGGTAAGCGGGAGGTAGACGAGCACAAGCACTGGGTGAGGCTCGGGGCTGCCTTTTATAGACAGGGCTGGGTGTGGTCCTCACATGCTGCACATGTTCTTGAAAGGTGTGCAGAGCTGGGTGTGGTTTGAAGAGCTGGGTGTGGTCCTCACATGCTGCACATGTTCTTGAAAGGTGTGCAGAGTTTCAGTTATTATGCAAATGAGTTAAATTAACACATGGCCTAGAGAGGAGTGTTTTAAAGAAGCCTTGGTAAAAGCAAGGCCCAATGTGTAAACAAAACAGCACATTAAACAACATACACAGAAGCCTAGGGGGGTGGGGGGGAAGGTGAGATAACAAGAAAGGCTTTCAATAGTAAGTTTAAAAGGGAGCTATTACATAACCCACTAGTGCAGTGAGAGGGGACATGCTCTTTGCTGTGCACACACCCTAACAGAAGGCCCCTCCAGTTCCAGTGGAGAAGTCATCCATGCACCCCATCCTCCCCAGGATGAAGAGCACAGGGCACAAATGCGCCCTCCAGAACGATTGGGCAAGCCACCCACTCTAGAGACTGTGGCCTTGCACTCCCCAGGACCAAGCACAGGGCATGTTGCCCCCTCCAGAGCGTGTGGGCAAGTCACCCACTCGAGAGACTGTGGCATTGCACTCCCCAGGACCAAGCACTGGGCATGTTGCCCCCTCCAAAGCATGTGGGCAAGTCACCCACTCGAGAGACTGTGGCCTCGCACTCCCCAGGGCCAAGCACAGGGCATGTTGCCCCCTCCAGGACCAATGCTGTTGTTCAATCTGCCGGCTGAGGTGCCCCTCAGTCCCCCGTCCCCCTGAGGTGCCTGCCTATTTTCCAACTCATGTCCCTGCAGTGTTCTCTCAGTGTTGTTGGGACCTTGGACTTTGTAATGTGGCCCTGTGGCCCACGAACATTGAGGACTGGGCAGCGTGCCTTGATTTGTAAATATGTATATACTTTTAGATGGGATGCATGTATTACTGCTTTATTTATCTTATTACACTCACTTTTATCTATTTGTGTTCTTCTTGCCTTTTTCCAGAGGGATACAGGTTGTGTATGTTTTACTACCAGCTTGGGTGTATGGTGTGTGTGTGCGTTGTGCGTGTGTGTTTCACTCACTTTTTCCTCCCCGCCTCCCCTGTGTGCTAGGTGGCTGTACTCACCGTGGTCATCTTCACCGTCATTGGTGTTCATGGTGGAGCAGGACGTAGAACAGCATTGGGAATATATGCAGTTCAGGCTCCATTGCGGCGTGGTTCTTCCCTGAGTCTCCACAGGTGAGTCGTTTCCCTTCTGTGCATTGTTTCTGCCAAGCTTTTGCTGTTGCTGGTACAGCCCCGTAAAAGGTGGCGGTTTCCAGGGTCTTAATATGGTGGGCGGAATATTGACTTCCGCCTGGCTGTAGGTGGCTACCGCTGTGGTGCCTTTTGCTTCCGTCCTTGCAGTCGGTGTGGTAAAGTGGCTGTCTGTCTGAGCTCTTTCCACCATGGTCATAATTTGGCAGTAGTTACCACCAGCCTGTTGGCAGTATTATGCCACTTTATCACCGACGGCCAGGGTTGTAATGAGGGCCTTAGTCACAGGTGACTCCTCACTATGCAGTGGCCAGACGTAACTATGACACTCAACCCAAAGACATTGATGGGAAAAATATGTAATTAAACAGACACTCTGCCAAAAGATATTAGGATTTGAACTTTCAACTTAATGAGTGACAGTTGAAGAACTTTCCCAGAAGGGCAGAAGTGATACTATTCTGCTCTGCATCAAAATGTAATTATGACATTTGAACAAAACATCTTGCCTGTGTAGCACTTAGAAGTCATTATATCAAGAGACCATTGCAATACCAATTTCTCTCTCTCTCTCTTCCATTCAAGAGACAGGGAGACCGAAAGTGAGGGATTGAGAGATAGAGATTTAGAGAAATAGATTGCTAGATAGTAATTGAGAGAGAGAGAGTGAAAGATGTTTTAGGCTTTGATGAATGATATACTTAGAATGAGGAATTTTCAGACAAATTGAAAAATAAAATGTACTTGTCAAGTAAAAAGAGTGCTATCACATTTAGCTAAGTAAGTTGAATTTTTGAAGTTGAAAAGAAACTAAAGGTCGGAAGCAACCTCTGACACATCTAGACTGGAATCCTCAAAGCAGAGTGCAAGAGTCTCAGACCCTCACCACTAAGCCACATGTGACTCCTTCCACAGCATTGTCCAGAATTATCTATGACATTCAATCCAAGGATTTTGATAGGAAAAATATGTAAGTGTTCCAATACTAGGAATGTTTAACACTTAAACACGAGTAAATAAACAGTACATGAGATACCAAGATTTGAGCATTTAATCTGCTGAGTGATAGTCCAAGAGTTTTTACAAAAGGCCAGAAGTAACTCTGCACCATTGTGCATTAAAATGTAATTATGACATTCAAATGAAACATCTTGCTACTGTGTCACTTTGAAGTCATTGTACAGAGAGACCAATGCAATATCTTCCTCTCTCTATCTTTCTTCCATCCCAATATGGGATTGGAGAGAGAAGGATTGAGAGATTGAGTGAGAGATTAATAGAAAAACATTGACAGAGAGAAATTAAGAGAGTGAGATAGAGGAAGAGAAAAAAGTTTATTAGGCTTTGAAGAATCATATATTTAGAATGGGATGTTTCCTGACAAATTGAAAAGAAAAATGTATTTGTCAGTAAAAAGAGTTGGATCATATTTCGGTTTGTACCTTCAGTTGAAAAGAAAATAAAGCAAGGAATTGATCACTGCAACAGTAAGCATGGAAGCCTCAAAGATCAGTGAAAAGGTCTGAGACCTTAGCCACTAGATCACTGGTGACTCTATTTTATGCAGTGTCCTGACATAACTACGACATTCAACCCACAGACTTTGATGAGAAGAAGACATAAATGATCGATAACTAGGAATGTTTAACATTCAGAATACTATCAAATAATTTGTTATATTATCATGAGGTATCCTGTGTTGAACCTACAGCCTACTGAGTTACAGTCCCAAACATTTACTCATAGGGTCCTAGAGATTCTGTTTTGCTTTTTATCAAAACATAGCTATAATGTCGAAACCAAACATCCTGCTAATGCAACACTTTGCAGTCATAACATGGGGAGACCATTGTAATAACAGTCTCTCTCTCTTCCATCCCATTGTGGGATAGAAAAGAGAGACAGAGTGAGAGAAAGTGAGAGATTGAATGGCAGACTTAGACGAGATTGAGACTGAGAATTTGAAAGAGAGAGAGAGAGATAGAAGGAGAGAGAGAGAGGTTTTTTACTTTAATGAACGATACACTTAGAATGAGATTTTTCCCGACAGATACAAAAATAAAATGGATTTGTCAGGTAAAAAGAGTGAGATCACCTTTTGTTTGTACCTTAAATATTTGAAGTTGAAAACAAATTAAAGGAGGGAAATAGTCACTCGCAAATTTAGACTGGAACCCTCAAACTTGGTGTAGAGATCTGAGTCCTTAAACACTAGGCCGCAGGTGACCCTTCCTTGTGCAGAGTCAAGACATATCTATGACATTCTACTGAAAGATAATGTTTGAAAATGCTTTCCTCCAGGGCGATGGGATCTTTGGACCCGGTGAGGAGTATGCTAAACTGAATACAATCAATTCAACCACAATCAATACAGCAATAAATTTGAACACCATGACCAATGTGGCCACTGCAACAAAACTCCAATCTCTGAAAAGTTTCAAAGCTTAGTTAAATCTACAGAGCCAAAGTAGAATAAATTGTGTGCAGGATCAGAATATACAAATAAAGAAAAAGTTTAGGCTGACCAAACCTATGAAACTCATTTAGGCCCTCATTACAATATTTGCGGTATATGCTGCCTACAGCTGGGCAACGGCCGCCAAAAGACCGTTGCCAAGGCTAACATCCGTCCACCATAATATGACCACACCTGGATTTCCACCAAAAGGACAGAAATCTGGCTGTGGCCATACTGGCGGATGGTGTTAAGGTGGCGCTGCTACCACCAGCAGCGCCACACCAGTACACCGCCGCCAGCCGTAATATGATAAATAATACGGCCTGTCAGTGTTCTGCTGGTGGGCACTGCTGGCGGCAGCAGCACCCCATTACGCCCTCTGCTGGAAGACCCCCTGGATTCAGGTAAATCGGGTTTCTGACAGGGGAGAGGGGTGGAGGGTGTTGTGTGTGTGTGTTTGTATGTGCATGACTGTGTGAGGGTGTGAATGCATGCGCATGAGTGTGTAGTGTTGTGTGTGTGTGCATGTGTGAGAATGCATGAATGAATGGAAAAGTAAATGCGTGTCTGTTTGGATGTGTGTACGGATGTGTGCATGAATGAATGGATGCATGTGTGTATGAATGCGTGTATGCCTGTGTGAGTGAGTGTGTGAATACGTGGTGTGTGCCGACGTGTGTGCGTGTATGGGGTGTGGTTTGGAAGGGGGGGCGTGGATGGAGGGTAGGTTGGGGTTGCATGGGGAGTGTTAGGTGAGGTGGACCTCCTACCAGTGACAGGGAAGGAATTCCCTGTCACTGGTAGGGCCTACAACCATGGTTTTCGTGGTGTTACGAATGCCACAATAACCATGGTGGTAGGCAGGGTCATAATGCTGCCGGCGGAACAGTAGTGGCCGCCGGGTTGGAGTTGTTATCTCCTGCCCGGCAGCTGCTACCGCCATAGCGGTTGGTGTGGTTCATTGGTGGGCTGGCTTCACCCATCCCACCAATGTGATAATGTGGCTGTATGTACCACCAGCCTGTTGACTGTACTACCGCCACATTTACACCAACCGCCGGGGTCATAATGACCCCCATAGTCTGCTCAATATCCTAACCCCCCGGGGGCATATTTTTTTGAAAAAAGGTAGGTGGCCCCCGATCACGCCCCCCCCCCCTCCCAGGGCCTAAATAAAAAAAAAATAAAGAAAAAGAAAGACATTTACAGGGGGTCACCTGTGGGCGGGGCGCCCCCCGTGGGGGAATACTTTTTTTGTATAGTAGTTGTATGGTTTCCCTGGGGGCCAATATAGCCCCCAAGAAAACCATACAACTACTAAAAAATATATAGATCTAAATCTATATATATATATACATATGTATATATAGATATATATAAATAGATGTATATATATATAGATCAATAAATCTATGTAGATAGATACATCTGTCTAAGTAGACAGATATATCTGTCTACATAGATATATATATATATATATATATATATATATATATATATATATATATATATCACTTTTGTTAATGCATGTGTGGTTTCCGTAAGGGCCCCCAGGAAAACCAGACCCACATATAAAAGTGATATATATATATACCACGAGTCCCAACATGCACTGTTAAGCACTGTTGTTTCTATAAATAGAAGCTGCAAGAGTAACGAGACTTTTCGAACTCGAGAAAGACCAGATGGTCGAAACACGTCGTTCGTTTTATTTTTCCAGTTGAATATGAAATAAACGCCACAATTTTCACCCTTAATGGAGTGCACTGCTAATTTTGGATTTAAAACATTGTTTTGGGTTGGCTCGCCTCAGCAGTAGCACCGGTAATTTGGAGCGCGGTGCCTTTGAGAGCCGTTTTGTTTTTCAAATATATATATATATATATATATATACATGCATGTAGATATATATATATAATATAATAATTATAGAAATGCTACCAGTTGTCTTGCAGTTGCAGCTTGCGTCTTCAAAGCAATGCACATACTTCAATTGACATGTTTCAACTATAGCTTTTAGGCAGCAATAGAAAAGTCAAGTAAGTCTTGTGATTATGGGCCAGATGTATCAAAGGTTTTTTCCCATTCTGTGTCAATGGGAAAATGTGTTCGTACATATGGCCCTATGTTTCTTCTACAAGTGGATCAGACTTTTGTCTAGTGGCAGTTTTGGTGCCATAAAGTAGCGCAGAAGGTTTATATGCCTACTGCAAAGAGCGAATCTGTATTTTTTGTAAATATCTGAGTACATTAGTAAAGTCAGCTATTACCTCCGCTATAATACAAATAAAATGTATGTGGGGGCGGCTATGAAGAGACGAAGGGCACTTTTGCTGAATGGTAGTGAGGGAATCCGAGGAGGAGGACATGGGAGTGAGAACATTAATAATGATTGTTGGACTGGGCGCTAGAGGTGCTAAAGACTGTGACGATTGGTATGTGACAAGGTGTTTTTTGAGTGTCTTGAAAGAATGTGCGTATTGAGGAAAAAAGTGAACATAAGGTGACCTCTACTGTTGCACTTATCACACACACACACCAGCAATTTTGTGACTGTCTACGTAGGCTATTGTTTTAGAGCAACAGTTTAGCCAGTAGCAGAGATGTCATCTCGTTGGCTGACTGCTGCTCAAGCCCTCACTCGGGTTATAGAGTACAGCTCTGATACAGGATCAGAGACTGAGACAGCATCTGAGGAATATCACAATGGTGCAGACTCTGGGAGTGATTTTTCAGTCGGAGGAGTTCCATTCGATAAATCCTCTTCGGTAATTATGAGGGAAGTGATGAGGACAGTCCTGCTGTCCCTTCACAAGCACAGCCTGTGCAATGAGACAATAGCGGGTTAGCCCTACCCAGAGACTAGGTGCATGCGGCGGTCAAGCACAGAGAGAGAGAGTGCTCTCTTGGGAGCTCCCCAATTTAGTTCAGCCCCAAATTCCACCACCCAAATCGTATTGTGGAGACATCAAAATGATCTATCACAAAACAAACTGGTTTTGTAAGGCAGGCACCTGTGGTTTTGGTCCTGGGCTAGGTGGCAATATAAGGAAGCATACTAAACCCAGACATTTCTGGAAACTAGACATCCAGGGGAGTTCACAGAGGTGTGACGTGTGGATTCTCCAAAGTTTTCTTACCCAGAATACCCTGCAAAGCTGAAATGTTGAATAAAAACTCTATTTTGTCTTGCATTTCTGTCACACAAACTACAGGAATATGCTGGGATCCACACAATTCCTACCACTCAGTATTTCCCCACCTGTCTGGATAAAAACACTACCCCACTAGAGCGCCTGTATCTAGTGCTTGCGTCAGGAATGGATCAACCCAGGGTCAACAGTTGCCCTCATGTAAGGACCAACATTGACCGCTGTGTGATCTATTCCTGTCGCGGGCGCTAGGCCTACCCACACAAGTGAGTTACCATTTTTATCAGGAGATTTGGGAGAACGCTGGGTGGAAGGAAATATGTGGCTCCTTTCAGATTCCAGAACTTTTTGTCACCAAATTTGAGGAAAAAGTGTTTTTTAGCCAAATTTTGAGGTTTGCAAAGGATTCTGGGTAACAGAACCTGGTGACAGCCCCACAAGTCACCACATCCAGGATTCCCCTATGTGTCGTGTTTTCAAACATACACAGGTTTGGTAGATTTCCCTAGGTGCTGGCTGAGCTAGAGGCCAAAATCTACAGCTAGCCACTAGCAAAAAACATGCCAGATTTCAATGTAAAAATGTGATGTGTCCATTTTGCGTTTCCTGTCGCAAGCATTAGGCCTACCCACGCAAGTGAGGTACCATTTTTATCAGGAGACTTGGGGGAACACAGAATAGCAAAACAAGTGTTATTGCCCTTTCTCTTTCTCTACATTTCTTCCTTCCAAATGTAAGCCAGTGTGTAAAAAAGACATCTATTTGAGAAATGTCCTGTAATTCACATGCTACTATGGGCACCCAAGAATTCAGAGATGTGCAAATAACCACTGCTTTCAACACCTTATCTTATACGCATTTTGGAAATACAACAGTTTTCTTGATACCTATTTTTCACTCTCTATATTTCAGCAAATGAATTGCTGTATACCCGGTATAGAATGGAAACCCATTGCAAGGTGCAGCTCATTTATTGGCTCTGGGTACCTAGGGATCTTGATGAACCTACAAGCCCTATATATCATCGCAACCAGAAGAGTCCAGCAGATGTAACCGTATATTACTTTAAAAAATCTGACATCGCAGGAAAAAATTACAGAGTAAAACGTGGAGAAAATTTGTAGTTTTTTTAGCTCAATTTCAATATTTTTTTGTGTCAGCTGTTATTTTCTGTAGGAAATGCTTGTATAATCTACACAAATGACCCCTTGCTGAATGTAAAATGTTGTCTACTTTTCGGAAATGTTTAGCTTTCCGGGATCTAGCATTGGCTTCACACCCATTGCTGTCACTAACTGGAAGGAGGCTGAAAGCACACAAAATAGTAAAAATGGGGTATGTCCCAGTAAAATGCCAAAATTGTGTTGAAAAATGTAGTTCTCTGATTCAAGTCTGCCTGTTCCTGGAAGCTGGGAAGATGGTTATTTTAGCACCACAAACCCTTTGTTGATGCCATTTTCAGGGAAAAAAACACAAGCCTTCTTCGGCAGCCCTTTTTTCCCATTAAAAAAAAAAAAAATTGCTGTATTTTGTCTCATTTCTATATCTCCTCCAGGGGAAACCACAAACTCTGGGTGCCTTTAGAATCCATAGGATGGTGGGAAAAAAGGACTCAAATTTGGTGCGGATAGCTTATGTGGACAAAAAGTTATGAAGGCCTAAGCTCAAGCTAACCCAAATAGCCAAAAAAAGGGCTCAGCGGCAACCGGGTTGGGTGGGGGGGGGGGTTGGACGCCCAGCAGCTAAGAGGTTAATAGGCGCAAATGAAAACATGAGATCCTTATTGGAATACAAATACTGAATATGCTCTTGATTATATAGACCCTTTAATAACAGACTACAACTAATATCATAAGTCAAAGTCAGACTATGGTATGTAATTCTTTCCTGTACAGATAAGAAATCCATGTACACATACAGGTTCAATGTATACATACAGTAACCTGCAGTATACATTAGAAGACAAGTCTCCTTTTGCGTCATCAAGATGAAGCAATCTCTCATTCTCATACAATTGATCTTATTTTGTATGCTTCTCCTCATGCAGCGATGTGACTGTGCTCTTTAAATTTTCCTTCACTGACACATTCAATCCAGCAATCACCAATATGCTCACAATCACACATATTATTGCTAAACCAATACATACATATTTACATTTGCTTCTCTTACCCTGATCCAGATTCATGACTTGAAATCTAAAAATACCAAATTCAAAAATCAAAATCAAAAATCAAAATCAAAAAAGTTAAGCAGCTATTAAAATGTATTTTTTTCCTCTTAATATGAGCAAAGCCAAACAAAATTAAAAGTTTTTTTGTACTCATTTAAAACAGTTCTTAAATGTTCAGCAAATTTTATTAACAAATTCTAAATGTTCAGGAGGAAACATCTTTAATAAACTACAGTTTGGTAATCACTGATTGGCACTTCCAGTATGCATTGTCTCTGCTCATCAACTGGCAAGGTTCTTTCAAAGTTCAACTCAGGTGCAATTTCAGGTTCCAAAATATTGAGCTGAAAACACATTGTCAAAACAAAAGGCAATAAGTTCCTTCTCCCATTCATTTGCAGCAAAGCAAGTCCATTTGGGTGCCGAGTATCTGCGGCTTGGCACACTCTTTGTCTTTGATCTTTTTCCTATACTGTTTTCACCGTCTCTTTGATCAGACTCTTCAGCTACCTCGCAATTGTATGGAGCACATCTGCGACTGGGTCTGGATTTTTTGAGGACCACTGGTCTCCTTTTACAGTTTGCATTTCAGACACAACCAGTGTTGCAACGTTGGCTGAGCTAGCAGGAGTCAACTGACTTTGACTTGACTCTCCTGCACCTCCACCAGTCCTTGACGCACTTAGGCCCATATTTATACTTTGTGACGCACAACTGCGCCAACGCAGTTGTGCGTCAAAAATTTTAACGCCATTCCAAAGCGCCATGCGGGCGCCTTATTTATTCAATGACGTTAGCCGGTGCAGCTGACTGGTGTGCGTCAAAAAAAATGACCCACACCAGGCAGCGCCGGCGTAGGGGAAAATGGAGCTTGGGCGTCAAAAAATGGGGCAAGTCAGGTCTGAGGCAAAAATGTTGCCTCAACCCGATTTGCACCATTTTGTTTTACGCCTAACCCCCATTGAAATGACTCCTGTCTTAGCAAAGACAGGAGTCATGCCCCCTTGCCCAATGGCCATGCCCAGGGGACTTCTGTCCCCTGGGCATGGTCATTGGGCATAGTGGCATGTAGGGGGGCACAAATCAGGCCCTCCTATGCCACAAAAAAAATACGGAAACAATTACTTACCAGAACTTACCTTAACTTCCCTGGGATGGGTCCCTCCATCCTTGGGTGTCCTCCTGGGGTGGGCAAGGGTGGCAGGGGGTGTCCCTGGGGGCATGGGAGGGCACCTCTGGGCTCCTTCTGAGCCCACAGGTCCCTTAACGCCTGCCCTGACCCAGGCGTTAAAAAACGGCGCCCATCAGGCTGGGCGCCGTTTTTTAAGGCCTGCCCCCTCCTGTGCGTCAAAATGACGTCACAGTATAAATATGGGGCACAGGCCTTAAAGTCATTTTTTAGAAGGGAACGCCTACCTTGCATATAATTAAAGCAAGGCTGGTTCCCCCTTCTAAAAAATTATGCACATAGTGGAACTTTGACGCCCGCGGGGTCGGACATCAAAGTATAAATATGGGGCATTGTTTTCGCCGAATGTGCGTCAAAGATTTTGACGCACATTCGGCGCAAACAGAGTATAAATATGCCCCTTAGGCTCTCAGTCTCCCAGTTTGTGTAGGTTCTGTGACAGCCACTTGTCCAGTCCTCACAGTCTGGCTAACCTGGACCCCTGCATTTACTGATTCCACCCCAAGAGGAACAGGTGCTGTATGTTCAAGAGGACTTTGAACTTTAAGTGCGTGGCTCGCATGAACCCAGTTTGACAGACCAGGACACTTCACAGCTGTTGTAGTTACTAGAACAACATGGTCTCTAAACACAACTTGTTCTGCTCCAACCTCTGCATTCCTCTTCAGTCACCTCTTCCCAGGTGTCAATGGCTAGCATCAAGAAACTTTGGTTTGTCTCATTGCTGCTACTTCCATCACTCCATTTCTCATTAAAGGACGTGCAATGGAGCACATAGAATCTGGCCACTTGATCAGCATAGGCATTGCCCAATAATTTGACTTTTGATTTTCTGCACACAACTGCAATTTTTACTGGTCATTGTAATGCTTTCAATAACTGATAGATTATTTCACCATTTTGGATTTGTGATTCTGAAGAGGTCACAAAGCCTTCCTGGGACCACAACTGTCTGAAGTTATGAACCCAACCAAATCCATAATGCCTATCAGTGAAAATGGTCACTATGAGCTGTTCAGAAGCACAGCCTGTTCTAGTAAGAGCCATCAGTTCAACTAGTTAGGCTGAAATGACTGCTTGAAGCCATTAAGCTCCAGAGACTGTGCAAACTGTATAACCACCTCTCAGAGTTTCCTCAATATCTCTCAAACAGGAGCCATCAACAGACATGACATGGTAATTTTCGTTAATGGGGTATCATGAATATCGGATCTAAATTTGGTACATAGTTCAGTCACATCAAGACAGTCATGTTCCGCTTCACCTTCATCATTAACATTGTCACTGTTCACAGGCACAAGTGTTTCAGGATTTAGAGTAGTACATCATTTGGCGAAACATGGATTGCTAATGTGGTTCTAAAAATTCTGGACCCATGTAATTTACTTTGCCACAGCAGTACGATTTTAGTATCAAAAGACCGATAATGACTAGTACACTAAGCATGAGCATTTTCGCTCAATTCCAGCAGCGTTTTCACCTCGAAATCGCCATTTTCGTCCTGCACTCGTGGCTCCCATTTTATACACAGCAGCCATTTTTAAAAGTTGCCCTCACATAGGCTTATAATACAGTCAGATTTGATTCCAAGGACACGTACACCTTGATTGACTTTTCTCTGACCTGGGCAAGCTGGAACCATTGCCTCAGGCCAAACCTGTTTGGTCAGTCCCTCTCTCAGTGGCCGAATCAGATAGCATCAAGGCACACCAGGCCATAAAACCCTTATTATCGCTCACACACCCTGCCTAACTTGCTCACACCTGCACCTGCTCTTTTCTTCTTCTTACTTTACGAGGGGGAGGTGCCCGTTTTTATTAGGGGTCCACACTTATCTGATGTAAAATACTAGGCCTTGCCGGGTAATTTATTATGGGTTGGATGACATGAAATATAAGGTTTCATCATGACACTGTTTTTTCCTTTGTAGTGAAAACATGTGAATGACCAACCAAAATGTCAAGAATGTTTGCCTGAAGCTTAAAAAACTGTATATAAGGAAACCTGACTTTGCATTGAAACACAATCTCCTGAGAACATACAAATCGTGCTGTTGTACTTCTAGGACACTTGTCAATTGGTTGCAGCCAATAAATTCGATCTTTGACTTCACCTAGAAGACTCTGAGTTTCTGTGGTCTGAATCAGGAAAGTACCCGAGGTCTTTGGGTGTACCCTGGCACCGCTGGGTTACCGGATCAGTACCGGTTCTGAAAAACCCAGTACCTCAGTTGGCGCCCAAACGTGGGGCGATACCAGCGGTACCGGTCCAAGCCTGAGGTCCGTGGGGAGCTTCGTGTGAAAATTCTGGAGGAAGCCGCCACTTCATCGACCCCTGCATGTCGACGTGGTCCGAAAGTCTTTGTTGCGAGGTTCCCCGCTTCCCTACGGCTATGAAGGACTGCTGCCCTGGCTATCGCCCTGATTTGGACCCTTGATTTTTGGTAGAGCGAAACGATAAGACGAGTCTTCTGGTGACGTCATTGATATTTTCAGTTAAGTATAAGTGGAGCGTCTCCCAGTCCTTAGTTGGACACTTGGTTTGGTCCTTAGTTGGACACTTGGTTTGGTCCTTAGTTGGACACTTGGTTTGGTCCTTAGTTGGACATTTGGTTTGGTATCCCTTTTGGATCACTTTGATTTGGAACTTGCAAGTACCAAAGCCGAAGGACTCGTGTATTCACGAGACTATCGTAAACGATAATCCTTTGAAGTTTGAAGCTAGACTAGTGAGCGAAGATGCCTGGTCTTAGCAGACTTGGAAATTTGTTTTGTCTTGGTTGTAAAAGGGACTCCCGGTTGGAGGACTCATGTCCGGTTCCTCCGATTGGAACTCCAACCTATGAACTATATGTGAAGCACGGAGTGGGCCCCATCACGTTTAATAAAGTATGGGTCCGCTATTCTTGGAAATAATTGAGAAAAGTTTTCTTTTTTTTCTTGTAAATATGACTTACAACTAGGATCTGCAAACGGTTCTGTAAGTAAATTGCGACGGCGCTATTTATGAAAAATGGCTAAAGCGCGCTGTATTATGTGTACTAAGTGTTTTCTGTTTATATCTGAAATGAGCTCAATGTGTGTTTGTGGGTCTTCTTGATGTTTACAGTTTGTTAAGTAAAATGTTGGTTAGTTAATATGAAGTAGAAACTTAGAAAAAATCCAGAAATGAACCATGTGATGTGCTAACATAGCTATATGTTGCTCTTTAATTTATAGAATGAGCAATTGTGCACATATACAAAACTGCCGTTAAATGCTTAATAAATTAGAAAACACATTCAATAGATATAAATAGGGCCCCCCCCCAAAAAAAAAACGAAATTATCTATTTTCAATTCAGCCAGCACTTTCCCAGTTAAACATGGGTGGAATTTTGCATAACCTTCCTTTTAAATGAAAGTGGCGCAAAAATGTGACGCATTTCAAGTTAGGCTTATGCGCTTAGGCTTGTGAGTTAATGTATCCCAAATAATAGGCAAGGGATGCAGCTTGCTTTTATATGTGGAATTATCACAAAAAAAGAATAATTGGGATATTATTTTTTTTTAAAGAAAATTATTAATTATGGAAAAATTATTTTAAAAAAATAAGTGCCTTTCAAAATCGTTTTTTAATATTTATAAAGCTTAATACCTATACTATGACCTCCTAACATTAAAATTTAATTCAAGTTATGTTGCACCACTAAAATGACATTTGTATGTGCAATTTTCCCTTGGCGCAGGAGCAAACAAGCTCATTTCTATAAAGTATAAGTTAATATTTTCAATGGCTGACTCATGGATTGTGTAATAGACATTCTGGTAATGCATATTATGCAAGAAAATTGTAGGATATTGATTTTTTAATGCCTAAAATATCAAAGTCGATTTTGGGCAAAAGCACTGTTTAAACTGCATTTTCTTTCATTCAGAGTACTTTTTAAAGTGTCTCAGGCTTCAGTAAATGCATACATTTAGGTTTGATATATATTTGCAGGTTGTGCCTTCTTATGATTCAATGAGTCAATGTGCCAGTACAAAGGCTTGTTTTAATATCAAGGTTGAAGGTTCTAACTTCAGCTGGGCCTACTGAGACGTTCATTCATTCGAGGTTGATGAAATATGTACCATTGCATGGGATTGCAACAAGCATTTATTCTAACAACTGGTATGTGTGTTATTAAGGTTTGTGAATTATTCACAGTAAATGTAGTTTAATAATCTGGAAATAGAGATAGTTTTTTTTAGCGCCTAAAAAGGAAAAATTTTTTTTTTTAAATAGAGTGAATTATTGCAGGCTAGAAGGAAAATAGAAAGGCCTACTGTCTTTGACAGATTCAGAGTGGCAGAAGCTAGGAGAGCTACAGAATAAAAAAAAGGGGTTTCTTCGAAAGTCCCAACATCATGTTAAATGCTCTGCAGAACTGATACATTTGTGTCTCCGCTCTAAAAAATAAAATGATGCCTGCTAGTTGCTTTTATTTGACAGAAAACGAAGTGTTGCATTAAGTCTTAGACAGAAAATAAGATGCAGCCCTTTTCTCAAATTTTGAAGGCTACATGCCTTAATGAGAACGATTTGCTAATTAAGACTTATTTTTCACAGTGGAAATTGTAGGTGCGAAATTAATATGAGTGTCAGTGTAACAATTTTTACTTTTAGAAAGGTAAAACTAAGGTGGCTTGATGTTGCGAAGTAACTGACAAGAGGGTAACAGTTAAGTAATGGAAATTTATTTTCATGTATTTGGTCCTATCATGAATTGTTCTTGCTGGTCCTGTATGTTAGAAGAGAAACAGTAAAGTTATATTTGACAGCAGATTTCCATTGCCTGGTGATCTACTGTCAAAAGGAGGGTAAGGATTTTAAACCTGACAAATTAAACAGGCCCAAATATTGGGTTTTGGGCTGCAGGTTTACAGTGCATAAAGTACATGACATGGTGTTGTGTGTCACCGATTATTCACACATGCTATTGTTTTGTCTATGCTTTTTGTGCTTGATACACAGCAAGTATATCTGATGGCTTGACGTTTTGTGCGTTTTTATTATTTTTTATTTGCTTTTTGCATGTTTGTTGCTGCTTTTGATACTATTACAAGCTCCCCTGTGTTGTGAGGGGATGGTCATGACGATGCCCATCGCTACGCAACAGTTGGTGGAACTTGTTCTGGTTACTAAATTCCACAGATAATGATATTTCATGCTGTGAACATAAAAGACAACACTTCACCAGTGAATGTCTATTTGGCTATAATGGTATTGAAGGAAAATAAAAAGAGATATACAGGATCAAAGTGTGTCACCTGCAGTTAGTCACGTTACTGCCCCTTCCCTTAAAGGAACAGGCAGCCCTACATTTATGTATCCTTGATTGGACCTAAGGATGAAATTATAGATCTGTGACTCAAGGTGGCCTAATTTCTATATTACATTAGTTAATGATGTTGTGTTTCCTAAGTAGCATATGGCTTTCGTTCCTTAAAAGAAAACCAGGTTTTCATTTTTTCCTGAAGAAGGAACTGAAACATTAGCTAGGAGTACCGTATATGTTGTAGTCGCCAACGGTAGAGTTAAAATTTGTGTCACTTTGGCCTTTGTGTATCACCCGTACTCTCGGTGTTGTGTCACATGCCTGACTATCACCCAAATAATTTTTTTTGTTCTTCCTATAGATTTTTTCTTTTGTTACTTCCCCTGACCAATGTCGCATCATGCTTAGTTATTGAGATTTTAGCTATGTCCTAGTCCCATTTCTCTTTTTCGAATTCCTTTCACCAGTCAGCCCTTTTATTATTATTGATGTATTGTTCAGGTTCACATTTCCAGACTGCAGTGATGTACCAGGGACCCCCATGTTATGTATAATTCCCTTTGGTATGACCAGACTGGTTTTCAAGAATTTGCCTTAGGCCTGCTTCAATGTTTTCCAGCCTGACTGTCAGGGTAGCGATAGACTGGTTAACTGACTCAATATTATAGTAAGACAAGTTTTCCATCTCAATAGGAGATATCTTATGTTTACCTTTTTGAACATGACGAATTTTCAATGTCTATTTTAATTTGGTTTTCGGTTCCCTTCTGTTCCTGCTACTTTAATTTTTGGTGGGATCAGATGTGTCCTAATCATGCAAATATCAGGACCCTCTAGTTCTTGTCTTTTTGTTTGCACATTTGACTATTAGCCTGTGTATTGCATAGTGCACCTGATGCACAGTTTTTAAAGGAAGGTTTCTACATGTCCCTGATAATGGGTATCATGTGATTTCTCTATTGAGATGTTCTAAGGTAAGGAGGAACACCTAGACTTAATCATTGAGGCAAATATGTGTTTACCCCATTAGACAATGCCACTGTGTGAGGAAATCCATTCAGATAGAATTCTCATGTAGCTATAGATGGCAGAGAATAATGGAGAGAACCCAATTAAAGATGCTAGAGACCCTGTTTTGCCCTTCTGCCTTTGTCTTTGTATTTTATGCCCATGGTGTATGGCTACTCCTTTGAAGATTGCAGACCACCTGCTTGCAGTCCCCTTGTTAAAAACCATGAACTGTTTTTTTTTACTAAATTGAAGGAAACTAACAACTGTGGCACATTTCCTACGTCACTAGATTCTGCGGGTATCAAGTCATAATAACCTGCAGGAAATTGATTTAAGCCTAATTCCCATCAGTGACAGCTACAGATGAAAGACGGACGTCTTGGCCCTACAGTCTCAGCACCCAGAAAGTAGCAAAGCTGGACAGCGATCGCCAGCGCATGGTATCGTACTTGCTCCATCAGACGGCGTTGGACATCACAAAACCAAAGTTTCAGTGTAAAAGAGCTAAAGAGAAGGATTCCTGTTGTTGATGGCAGAGCTGTTTTGAGGTTTCATTTATCTACCTGTCATGTGCTGGTAACCTCTGACAGTGTGCAATCCCTTGAGCCCCTTGGCCTGAGTTTTGGCCACACACCCCCTTTTCTTTGCTCCAACGGAAGAAGGGCAGTGCACCGGAGATTTCAAGTTTAGAAAAAGGCACTGTATTGTGGTGCCCATGAAAGAGCAGCTTGAGCGTCCTCTGACACTAAATAATGAGTGTTGGAGTCTGAAAGTGCTGCTGAGCTTGAGCTATTTCCCAATTAATGGTGCTTGCCTCTGCACGAGATGATTTGTGCCCTTGATCAATGAAGAGCACATTGTTTGTAGTGTCTGCCACAGAGGAGAGACACTGGTGCATTGCTTTAAGACATTGAGACTTTCGAGTGAGCTGTGGGTGTTTGCCAGGAGGGCACTCCAACTAAGCAGTATTTTCTCACGAAGAGGCCTGAATTGAGAGGCCCATGCGAAAGAAAACAACAAAAGAAAATTTGATGGACAATAGAAGCCTGCCAGAGAGGCTTTTTGAACGGACTCTGGGCATAGTTGGTTTCACAAGAGGTTTCCGTGTGATTGTATAGACTAGGTGTTAGGAGACTGATTGTTTTGCTGGCATTGTTTTAAAGTACTATTCTGTTTAGTAAAAGCAGAATAAAGTCCATTTTCTGTGGAAAGAGTACCCCCTTTTCACCTTAGAGCATTGATGAGAGTCACCACTGTTCCACCTGAACATACAAAAATTGCTGAAATGCAGAGGAGCCCTAAAAATGTTACTAGATAATTTTAGGATTTGCTTTTTGGTTAGGGTTGTGAAAAATTATTATTTCATAGTGGTCACTACTTTCTCCCGTTGTCTATATGTTCTTAATAACGTGTTTTCTAGTGTCTTTTAAACATGACGTTGTCATTTATGGGTAGGATTGTTTTTCTCTACTCAATTGACTTCTGAACCCACTTCCCAACCTATGTCTTTTCCTACTATTGTTTCTTTGCACTCTTTTCACCCTTTTCCTGAACATGAGCAGGTTAGAAGATCAGAATTTGTAAGCAATTCTTTTGTACAGCTTCTGCATCAACACTAGTTAGTAGTGAACATCACTAATTGTTGGGTGTGTGATCTTATGCCACCTACTGCAGATAGAGGTATTCCTTATTTTGTCCTGCCATATGTGGCCTTTTTGTGCTCCTTCATGTTCGAGGAGACCTGTCCAGAGAGAGTTACCAAGTACTAGAATTTTGCTCCAGCAACATCTCCATGGCCTTATAAACATAGACCTGGACTCAGATTAGCATGAGAATAGGTTTATTGCCTATGTAAGGGCAAAAGGAGGGTTTGTGGTTCTAAAAATTCTGGACCCATGTAATTTACTTTGCCACAGCAGTACGATTTTAGTATCAAAAGACCGATAATGACTAGTACACTAAGCATGAGCATTTTCGCTCAATTCCAGCAGCGTTTTCACCTCGAAATCGCCATTTTCGTCCTGCACTCGTGGCTCCCATTTTATACACAGCAGCCATTTTTAAAAGTTGCCCTCACATAGGCTTATAATACAGTCAGATTTGATTCCAAGGACACGTACATCTTGATTGACTTTTCTCTGACCTGGGCAAGCTGGAACCATTGCCTCAGGCCAAACCTGTTTGGTCAGTCCCTCTCCCAGTGGCCGAATCAGATAGCATCAAGGCACACCAGGCCATAAAACCCTTATTATCGCTCACACACCCTGCCTAACTTGCTCACACCTGCACCTGCTCTTTTCTTCTTCTTACTTTACGAGGGGGAGGTGCCCGTTTTTATTAGGGGTCCACACTTATCTGATGTAAAATACTAGGCCTTGCCGGGTAATTTATTATGGGTTGGATGACATGAAATATAAGGTTTCATCATGACACTGTTTTTTCCTTTGTAGTGAAAACATGTGAATGACCAACCAAAATGTCAAGAATGTTTGCCTGAAGCTTAAAAAACTGTATATAAGGAAACCTGACTTTGCATTGAAACACAGTCTCCTGAGAACATACAAATCGTGCTGTTGTACTTCTAGGACACTTGTCAATTGGTTGCAGCCAATAAATTCGATCTTTGACTTCACCTAGAAGACTCTGAGTTTCTGTGGTCTGAATCAGGAAAGTACCCGAGGTCTTTGGGTGTACCCTGGCACCGCTGTGTTACCGGATCAGTACCGGTTCTGAAAAACCCAGTACCTCACTAACTCAATGGGTGAAATGAGCAATGGTCAAATCAGCCTGGCAAAGCAGCAGCTAAAGGATTCAGTGTAGCAGAAATATAAGCCACTGGTCTGTTGATCCCTCCATGTAACTGCGTCAAAAGAGAAAGTGCTCAACCATCACGTTCATGACAAAACAATGAAAAACATTTGTTGTGATCAGGCATTCCCAGAGTAGGAACTCATCACACCCTTTCTTTCAGCTCAGAGAAGGTTTTTAGGCATGTATCATCAAATGGTACCGGATCACTCAACTTCCTGTGTGTCAATTGTTGTGTTGGCTTGGAAATCATAAATAAATTTGGGATCCACTGGCAGCTGTAGCCGACCATTACCAGGGACATTCTAACATTAGGTGGATTGCTGTAATTCTCTATTGTGACATCTTCCTTGCTCCCTTCTCTATGTGATGGCCCAAATATTTCACTTCTCTCTGACAGTACTGTAATTTTGCAAGGTAAACTTTATGTCCATTTTCACCATGATGATTCAAAAAGGCAATGGTATCTCTCCTACAGGCTTCATGAGTGTTTGATACGACCATCAAACCATCAATGTATTGGACTAGGACTGAATTAAATGGCATGTTTAGGGACTCTAAATTCTTTAAGCATCTGATTGAAAATGTATGGTGACTCTGTATACCTCTGAGGAGTATGAAACTAGGAATATACATGGCTTCCGAATTTAAAAGAAAATGAGAACTGGCTATATTTCATGGAGTGAAACGTAAAAGAATGCCTGACACATGACAATGACAGAGAACTATTCTGCTTCACAAGGGATCTGAAACAAAATCACAGCAGGGTTCAGTACCACAGGACAACAGGGAATAACAATTTAGTTTGCCTTTCTCAAATCTTGGATCATGCAATAATTTCCATTGGGCTTCTGCAGTCCCATAATTTGAGAACTACATGGGCTTCCCATTACTTCCTTCAGGTCTCTCTTCTCAACACAATTTTCCATCACAGAAGTAATTCCTGCAGTCCCTTCTGGGACCATGTAATACTGGAGTATCTTGGAAAACACTGGATTAAGTGTTATTGTTATTTTGACTGGATCAACCTGTCTGATGAGTCAAATATCTTTTCCTGAAAAATCCCCAAACTCACTATCACTGTTCTTTACAACTCCTTGGGCAAATCATTAACTCTCATCATGGGAAATAATGAAAAGAGAGGATACATTTCATCATTTTAGCTGGACATTTCATCTTCACTATTTGTCTGAATTGCTATTCCACTGTGACTATAACTAATGAAACAAATTGGTTTGCACAATAGGTCACATCCTAACAAATTCACAGGATTTGAATTGGAAACCACAAATTGGTGCAAATCCTCAATTACCTTATTTTAGCTGGGATATGCTCTGTAATTGGGTTTGTTAAATACCTATTTGTTACTCCTACCACCTGTACTTTCCTTCCTGAAAAGGCATGGTTGGCACAACTGCAATTCTTACAGTGGTACCCATTGCTCCAGTGTCAACCAGGAATTATGTCCCTTTACATTTGCAGTTACATAGGTTGCACGCTGACCCACCTCTACGGGTGCAGCCAGTACACATTCTTCCTCATCTGAACTGTCACTATTATATGTTTCTGAAAATTCATCATAACTGAAATCAAATAACAGGTATTGTGTGATAAACTGATTCACATTTGTGTTTGCTCTCTGATTCAAGTTTTACGGAGGAGCAATCACTTGTTGTTGTTGCATTGGGGATTGAGGAATCTGCATTTGCTGAGGGACTTGAACCAGTTGGGGAACCTACATCTGCTGTAATCCAATAGGAATAGTCACATTTTTAATTCGGGGTCTTTGGATTTTCTGAATTTGAACTTCACTATTGTTCACAGTTTGTGCAACACCACCATTCTGCACCAAGGTTTTCACATTACTATACACACACTCCTGTTTCCAATGCCTGAAACTACCACAAGCATTCTTTATTGACTGAACATCAACTCCATTACCACTCTGATCTATCCGAACACAATGTACTCTACCTCTAAACTGAGATACGTTGTTTGCCCAGCTGTTACATGCCTGTCATCCCACTAGTGTTCACCATTCCTTGTGGACCCTGTGTTCAGCACTTCATCAATCGATTTATTCTGCCAGCAAATCAAATGACTTCAGATCCTGCTGTTAATTTCAGGTTTCAATCCTTGCACGGATGTGAACACAAAATAACTCATATCTTTTTGCTCAATAACTTCTGACCCACTATGCTGTTTGCATGCTTACAACAGTCTCTTATACTATGCATGAATTGACTCCTTTATTTCCTGTGCTGTCTTGCCAATCCTTTGCCAATCAACATCCTTTGGGGAAACTCTATTCTTTAGAAATTCAATTACGTTATAGTGCCCTTTCGTCACCTCTAAAGATGGTGCACCAGTTACTGGATCGCTCAGCAGTTCACGAGTTGGCCAATCAGCACTCAACCCAAACCTTGACTGGATCCACAATGTCAAATAAGTTGTTCAGATCCTCCCACAGTCATTTTAAACGTTTCACAAGCCTCTCCATTTGCTTTTATCACTCTACTGGTTTCTTCCTCAATCTCGGGTAATCATTTGTGAATGACAGTATATCACATTTGCTCCAAGGGACATATACATAACCTCCACCTGGAATCCTGCTCATTGGTAACATTTTTACACTCTCATCAGCTTGATTTGCTCTATCCAGAGCCAAATTCTGCTTTATTTTCTTCTGATCTATTTTCTTTGCACATCTGCCTTCCCAGTTATCTAATGCTCCCCATGTCCAAATGTTCAGAATGTATTCTTTAATGTGCATTCGCAAGATGGGTAAACTGATTTTTTTAAAGTATTTTGAACTAAATTCTAATCTGTAACTTTTTCTTAAGGGTTTTTATTTGTGTAATTCTACTTCACATTTTTCAGCCATTTCTTCTAATTTTTCATGTCAATCCTGCACGATTTGAGACATCGTTGCACATGAAGCACAATTTTTCTTCATTGTACGTATTCAATCTTTCCAGCTTGAGTGTGCCCTCAAATAATTAATTTAATTCTAATTTTAATCTTGGTACGTTGACTGTCCTGTCTGTCTCCGGTTTCTCTTCTGTTCAGCCACTATTGTTTACTGTATCTGTCGCTCCACTCAGACTGTCCAATCACTCAGTCCATTTCTGTGCTGAAATTCCCTGCAACCTGTTGTTTCTCTGTGCCATGTTTTGTGGGGGTATTACATGAGACTCTCATAATCTGTTCTGACGAGGACATGTGTGTAACTGGAGTTCCTGGAAGGCATATCACATTAAATATTGGACCTCTTCAATCTAACACCTGGTTGGGATCTGCAATTCTCATAGGTGTCGTAGCTGGAACAGATGTAGTGAACCTTTCTATTTCTGAATTAGCTGAATACGGTGAAACTCCTACAGATACAGGATTTGGGGTCTGGAGGCTTTCCCAGCATTATCTTGAGTATGCAGTGGGACAAATGAACCTATACTTGTGGGGACTGTTAATGCTTCTTGTCCTGTCAGATGTGTCTGATTCTGTGAAATCGTCATCCCTGCACTTTGACCTGTTAGTACTGTACTGTACTGTCCTGACTGATTCGGGCTCACATTTCGGGTTGTTGATACTGGAGAACATATGGGCATTGTCTGTCTCTGATTAAAATTTTGCACAGATGTTGCCACATTCGGTGTTGATTCCATCTGAATTACTTTTATTCTTGGCATTGCTTGATTCCCTTGTAATTGATGAATTTTCAAATTAAAAGAGTGAGATCAGATTTGGATATGTACCTTAAATATTTGAAGTTGAAAAGAATTAAAAGAAGAAAACAACCTCTAACATATCTTGACTGGAACTCCCAACACTTAGTGCATGGAGCAGAGCCCTTAACCACTAGGCCACAAGTGACTCCTAGTGAAGTTATGGCAAAATATAACTATGACATTCAAACCAAAGAGTATGTTTGTAAAATAACATAAATATTCCCACACTAGGAATGTTAAACATTCAAAACACCAGTAAATAAATAGTCACATTACCATGTGATACTAGATGTTGAAACTACAAACTACTGAGGGATAGTCCAAGGGTTTTCCCAGTAGTCCACAAATGACTAAGTTCTGCTGTTGATGAACACATAACGATGAGATCCGAACAAAACATTGTTCTAGTAAGATGCTATGGAGTGACCATTGCAATAATTTTCTCTCCCTATCTCTCATCTATCCCATTATGGAATGAGAGAGAGAGCAATAGAAAGTGAGAGATTGAGAGACATGTAGATATTTGGAGAAAGAATTGAGAGAGAGAAATTGAGAGAGAGAGAGAGGTTTATTAGGCTTTGATAAATATATACTTAGAATGAGGAATTTCCAAATTGAAAAAAACTGTATATGTCAAATAAAAAGAGTGAGATCACATTTCGGTATGAAACTTAAATAATTGAAGTTGAAAAGAAATTACTAAATTGAAATGGCTGCTGACTGGAACCCTCGAACTTTGGTGTATGGAACTGGGCCCTTGTCTACTAGGCCACAAGTGACACTTTACTATGTGCGCTCAAGACATAACTACAGCATTCAACCCAAATATAATGTTTGGAAAATGACATAAATATTTCAAATCTATGAATGTTTAGGATTTTTTAAAAAAATATTAAATAACACACTACAATGAAATACTGGGACTTGAACTTTCAAGTTAGTGAGTGACAGTGAAAGGTACTTACCAGTAGACCAAAACTGGCTGTGGTTTGTGATTATTCAACACATAATTATGAGATACGACCGAAACACATTGTGCTAGTGTGATGCTTTGAAGTCGTTGTATGGAGAGACCACTGAAATAACAACCTTTTTCTCTGGCTCGCTCATTCTCTCTCTATAAGATGGAAGGAAGAGAGAGAGAGAGAGACAGAAAGTTAGAGACATAGAGAGAATCAGAAAACGAAACTGAGGCAGAGAGACAGAGAGGCAGAGAGTGAGAGAGAAGCTTTTTAGGCTTTGATGAATGATATACTTAGAATGAGGTATTTTTAGACAAATTCAAAAATAAAATGTAGTTGTCAAATAAAAAGAGTGAGATCACATTTTGATATGTACCTTACATATTTTAAGTTGAAAAGTAATTGAATGAGGGAAACAATAACTTACACATCTAAACTGGAACTTCCAACCTTTGATGTAAGAAGGTCTCTGGTGAGACTACTACAGCCCCTTTCTCCTTCTGCCAAGGGGGTGGACTACTTTCAGTCCTTCTTTGTTCCTGTTCCCTTCTTCGAGAGACAATTTGAACCATCATATCAACACTCCCATGCAGATAGTCGCTCCACCCTGCCTTCCCTCCATCCATTTGCTGTGGGGTGGATACTTGTTTCCAAAATACTTTACCTGAAGTTTCCATTTTCTGAAGCAACTGTGACATTGCTGATCAAATATGTGATTGGTCATCGCTATCCCCTAAGCCCTGCTCTTTGCCCTTCTCCTCTTGGGGAAAGGTAAGGGTTAGATGCAGTACGAAATGTGCCTCTAATTGACCTAAAAATTGTGGATCCCCTATTTTAGATGGCTGACTATGAATGCTTACCACCTTTGGTTTTGATATGCGTGGGTTACTTTTGGGGTCATCGTAGGTGAGTGTGTAAGGGGTTTCAATTTCAGAGTTTTTGAATGCTACTGCGGTTTCTTGCAGTTGCACTAGTGGGTAGATGCTGGGCACTGTGGATGCAGTGCTCATAAGGTCATATGGGGTGGGGGAACAGATGGGGTACTCAAGAGGAATATTTTGAATCTTCACAAAATATTGTCCATAACACTCAGAAGGAGGTAGAATTTGGCATTACTTTACGTTTTCCCATTTTAGTAGAAATGTATTGCACCCAATATTTTTCCTAATGGAGAACTCTCCAGAGCTCCAAATTCTGATCATGGCATAAACAGGAGTTTTCCGAGAGATGGGAATTGTGCTCCTTACTCGGAATCAATGCAAACTGCCCGAAAGAGAGTGGGCTAACTTTTGCACACGTTACGATCTTTATCAGGCCCCAAAACAATGCGGGCCCCAAATCAGGACTCAGATTGGGTCATCAGTTGTTAATATGCAAGCACTTTGCATTGGGCAATGGAACATGCAAGCTGTGTAACAATGATTCAATCGGCCGAATGTGAGCAAGGAAAATGGGACTCTGAGCACACTTGTTAGGCACTTCAACAACAGTCATAATGGGAGTACAGTAGGCCTCTAGAGCCACGGATCGAACGAGGTTCTGCTGTGTCACTGGTAAAATCGCCTTTGGCGTCTGCGCCACAAAAGCTGTATAAACTCAACTGGCCGTGGTGAATCCAAGCGCGCAAAATGTGCTCTCTTGTTCAGTCTCCAGAAAAAATCATCATCTGTCACCTGTGGCCATGATACCCATTCTGGCACGCGTGCCCATTATCTTTCAGCTTCGTCAAGGCCCGACACTTTATTAAATTGTCACTAAAATATTTATGTACAACAGAAACCTCACGCTGCTGAGCAATGCAGAATTAAATAGTCAATGTTAGCTAGCTGTTTAAATTATTGCCGCAATAAAAATGCAGCATGCTGAACAATTTTACCTGGCCTGCTGCATGCATCACGATGGCATTTAACGAAATAAATAAAAGCGGCAACATTTGCGGTTCCTGTCTTATTATTCGAATCGCTCATTTAAAGGGAAAGCGCAGTGATAAAAGGCGCAGCATACAAATGATGCTTGAGGGTGTCGGCGTGCAGCTGTGTTAAGACATTAGCATTTGCACCTTTTTAGCACTACCGGTTGCTGTGCAACTCCCAAAATATAAGCCTCAGAGATCACATTGATATAAGAGGTTCTACCCAAAATATAGTATTTATTTTATATTTCAATTGTGCCGCATTGCTAGCTTTAATTTTCTTCGAAGATGCCCTTTCAGACTTAATTATGACCGTTAAATATGACTTTCTGATGGTATCTGTGTGTGATTTACATGTGTGTGCTAACTTCCTCTAAAAAAAGTGTGTGGTCATGAAGGAAAATGAGATTTAGCAAAAAGTGATAGTTTACGAATTACGGGCCAGATGTAGCAAAAATAAAAATTGCGACTCGCATTTTGCGAGTTGATGCGACTCGCAAAATGCGAGTTGCAAAGTGGAATGCCAGAAAAAAAAGCGATCCGATTTTGCGACTCGCAGCCGGACTCGCAACGCTGTGTGCGAGTCCGCAGTTTGCGAGGTCGCTGTTTGCGAGTGTGCAAAAACGAACTGGGTGTGGGTGTCGCAAATTGCGAATACCTTCAAATTTGCTTGCAGATGCAGCAGAACACTCCAGAAAGCATACCAGAACACCCTGGAAACACTTCCTGGCACATGATGATGACATCACAGCCAGGAAGTTAACAAATACACCTGGGAGGAGGGCTCAACAGTGAGCAGTGTCTCTGCCACTCACAGTAGCGTGCTGAGGAGTGGTAGGCACAGCACCATGGACGCAGCAGGGACCAGCCAGGCTGGCAGGAGGGGCAGGAGATCATAGATAACAGCCAGGACAGATTCATGTGGCACATGGCGTTAATGTGCCACATGACTGGTTGGCATTTTCCTGCCCATGGACAATTTCAACTTGTATATAGTTTCTTCATGACATTAATAAAACAGTTATTTTTGTTCCACTTAACAAATGGTTAATAGGTGAGTATGGTGGGAGTTGACACGTACCGTCCAGAATATTGCGTTGCAATGTGGTCCCGTCTCAGTCTGCCTTGATTAGCTAGACTCCTATCCCCATGATGGCGATGTGGTTGTTCTTGCTCTTCATCATCAGGATCTGGGTCTGCAGGGGTGAGAGGTAGCCCACGTCGGGTGGCTATTTTGTGGAGGATGGCGCATGCAACCACAATTTTGAAAGCGGTAATGGGGGTGTATTGGAGGGCGCCTCCGCTGCGGTGGAGGCATCGGAATCTTGCCTTCAGGAGTCCGAAGGTGCGCTCTATGAGGTTCCTGGTCCTCTTATGCGCACTGTTGTATTGCCTCTCTGAATCATTGCTGGGTGTTAAAAATGGAGTCATGATCCATGGCCTTAGAGCATATGCACTGTCACCTGTTGGGCACAAAAGTACACTGTTAGGAAGTCCAGATAGTCGTGCACAGTGACCTGTGTGTATGTCTGCAAGGTGTATGCAGCTCTACCTAGGAGGTATCCGTCTCCAAACTCCCCACGTTCCAGGCGTTGATGTATCCCACTACGTCTAAAAATGTATGAGTCATGGGTACTGCCTGGAAACTTACCTACGATGTCCGTGATGACGTAATGGCCATCACAAACAACCTGTATGTTGAGTGAGTGGGTACACTTTCTGTTGCGGAAAATTTGTTCCAGATTAGCGGGGGGCATATTTGAATGTGTGTCCCATCTACACATCCAATTACATGGGGGAAGTGGGCAATGCGGTAAAAGTCCAGCTTCGTGCTGTTAATTTCTGCCTCATTCCTTGGTAAGTATATGAACTGAGACCTGTGCGCTACTAAGGCATCTAGGAATGCCCTGAGGAACCTTGACACTGCACTTTGGGATACCCCACCTGCCATGGCAATGACCCCCTGATAGCTCCCTGAGGCCAAGAGGTGCAGTGCGCATAGTACTTGCACATGCGTAGGGATGGCGCAGCCACGCAGAGTCTTGTGTTCTAGCTGTGCTTTTAGTAAATCTATTAATTCTAGAATGGCAGCGCTGCTAAGGCGGTATTTATCATAGATCTCCTCTTCAGTTTGCTGGAAAAGGGTCTGCCTTGTTCTATATATCTTCTCCTGTCTGTGGCCCCTCCTCCTCCTCTGCTGGGCTGCGTAGACTCTCCTCCTCACTGCTATCAGGTATATGTCCGCCATCTTGAGTGACCCAGATGCCTTCTGGGTCTCCTTTTATACTTTGGTAATGGTTACCACCTGCTCTGAGTTAGTGGTAAATGCGACTTGCAAACTGGGTTTTTTGCGACTAGTCGCAATTTGCGAGTTGCAATTGCATAAGGTTTGCGACTCGCAAATTGCGACTTGCAATTTGCGGGTCGCAAAATGGGGTCGCAACGGATGCGACTCGCAAACGGGTCCCATCGCTTTTTGCGAGTCGGAAATGGGCTTTTTGCATCCCATTTCCGATTTTGCACTGTCGCAAATTGCGAATCGGCCCGTTTGCGAGTCGCAAACGTTTGCTACATCTGGCCCTACATTCTTAATAGACAATAGAACAATGAAAAATGCAGTCTATATTTAGGTTGTTCATCTTAGCAATTTTTTATTTTTTTTACATTTTTTTCTTTTTTGTTTATCCAAAGCATATCTCACGTTGCATAGCATTGACTAAACAAGTAGACGTGGGCGAAATTTAAGTTAGGTCAGTGTAATTCGAAAATTTTGTACTATGCTTATGAGGTGAAATTCCTGATAATGGGCCATTATGCCACGTCACTTAATTATGCTGTTGTTCGGTGCAAAATTATAGCGCTGGTTCAAGAAACAAAAAAAATAGAAGGAGAGCAGCTTTTCTTAGCGTTACTTCTGTTTTTTGCACTTTTTTTTAGCTCAAAAAGCATCCTTGCATCAGAAATATATGCATTTTGTGCTAGAATATAGGGCAAATTGACAGATTTGTATTTCGCACAGTAATACATCATGTTGCATAGTTTTACGGTGATTCTACATAATTACTTGAAAGTAAATCATAAGAATTTCACACATCCGTAGTAAAAAGCTCAGTAGGACATGTAATCACTGAATATCTCTCTCAGAAGTATCGGACCCTATCTCCCTTTATATTATAGTTGATCCTTAAAGTCACGCACATTTCCACCCTCTTTGAATCTGACTAATTCAACCATCACCATGTAAATGGTCTGGCAAGGGAGTGAGGACAGAAGAGGAAACAAAGGAGATCATATCCGCAGTATTAAAGGCAAAGAGTGAAACCATTAAAGCCCTTTACAAGCACTAAAGAATGGAAAAGAGGGCTAATAAACGTATTCAGTGGTTTGGAGGAAAACAGTAAAAGGGCGTTAGGGAGATAAGGTGGAGGGAGGTAAGATTTTACTACATTGAGGTGGTTGACTATAAAAGAGTAAGGTGATTATAAAGTAACTGAAAATGTAAAGCGGGTCTGTGTTTATCAGGCACCAACGAGCCAGGTAGTCACGAGCATTCTTTCTAACAGTGAAACATTACGCTTATAACGTCTAATTGATGTTGAAAGCTTTTCATCAGTGGCATAGAAAGGGTGTCTTAAATCCTAATGGAAGCTTTGAAAATGTGCGCTGTGGGTCCTCGATGTGTAGTAAAAACAGCCGTAATTAAGGTGCCTTGGGCAAGGGCCTTGGCGCCAATGCTGTACCAACGCAAGAGTGTATGAGTGTGTGAGTTAATGTATTTATTTCTGTTCAAATTCCAAGCAGCAAATGGTGAAAATAATTTCTAAAAATAATGCTTAAAATATGCTTACATTTAAAATATCTTAAAAACTTTGATATCGGCTGTGTGTTTCTATTGATCTTTTGATTAAACTATTTAAAATAATATACTTTACAGCATATTATTTGTTAGCCATGGCTGATTTACAAGTCCTCCCCACACATATATTGTTTCTCACTGCTTAATATCGAGGTGGGATATCCATCCCAACAAGGACCCAACGGCATATAGATCCCCTTCTTCAACTATTCTGAGATATTTCAAAAGCAATGATCTTCAAATATTTTAATGCTGCTCTCCCTTATATTTCCTAAAAATTAATTTCCCCCCACAGGAATGACAACATTTTTTTCTTCTTTTTCTTTTAAAAAAAATGGCAGCTCTGAATGCATTCATATATTTCAGGTTTGTTCAGCTATTGCTTTTAAAACACGATTGCCAACATGCTAGTGGCTACCTGGAATCTCTACATGTATAATAGTAACCACAGTGTGATTCTTTATTTAAATGTGAAGGGGGGGAGCTTTGAGGGTTATTTCAAGTCTTCCATCGCAACCCCCACTTTAACAATTACTTCCAACCAGGATATGAGTGAAAACAGATATGATCTATTGCCCCTTATAGAGTGTCTCAGCCTTTCACTAAAAACACACCACTGTTTGGGCCAGATGTACGTAATTTCTGAATTGCGACTCAAGACTCGCAATTTGTGAGACACAATTCAGAATGCAGGATGGTGTCCCTGACACCATCTGCGACTCGCTAGGGGGTCGCAAAGGCTCACCTCATTAATAATAATAATGAGGTGGGTCGCAATTTGCGACTCCCTTGAGACTCACAGCACTCACAGGGATGGTGGCCTGCTGGAGACAACAGACCACCATGTCTGTGACTGCTTTTAAATAAAGCATTTTTGTTTTTTTTTGTAATGCAGCCTGTTTTCCTTAAAGGATAGCGAGATGCATTACAAAACGAAAAAATGAAACGTTTTCGTTTCATTTTTTCTGAGCAGGCAGTGGTCCATAGGACCACTGCCTGCACTGAAAAAATGTTTTCCATGCCATTCACAAAGGGAAGGGGTCCCATGGGGACCAACTTCCCTTTTGCGAATAGGTTACCACCAGTGTGACACTGATGGTAACTGCAATTGCTTTGCAACCCCATTTGCGGTCACAAAGCAATGCAGCAACACGCTGTGACTCGCAGTTAGGAAGGGGAACACCCCTTCCTAATTGCAAGTCGCAGTCCTGTTTTGCGAGTTGGTAACCGGGTTACTGACTCGCAAAACGGTGATTGGGCATCGCGATGTGCTTTTTGCACGTCGCAAACAGCAAAATTAGCTGTTTGTGATGTGCAAAAAGTTTGCTACATCGGGCCCTTTGTATCATGAGGTTTGTTTCTTTTTCATAAGGGCATACAAAATGTTCCTTTTCACCAGAATTTGGCTCCCACCCTAAGATCAATTCACAAAAGGGATGGAAAAAACCAGGGACCATGGGAAGACCACAGGGATTTTGTAAGATTGTTGTTTTGATCAGTTCCTCAAATAGGCTCTAGGCACAGTGTGGGATAATGATTTCATAAGCAGAAGCACTGGAACACTGGGTAGTAGGACTTTTATGGATCCCTATAGGTCTTATAACTTTCTCCCATAGAATATTGAGGAAAATGTGTGTTTTAGCCAAAGTTTGAGGTTTGCAAGGGCTTCTGGGTGAAACAAAAACATTGTGGGATCTAATAGAGTCAGACCATTCTGGCAGCCTACCCCTAGACTGAATAGTGCAGCCATTTAGCATGGCAAGGAAGATACCATTGTTTCTGCCACTCCTGCTTGGACTTTGGTATGCAGACATGCCTGGAGTGGGACCATGTCCCCCATGCTACAGTGCAGAGAGGTGAGGCAATTGGAAAGTGCTTCAGAACGCCAAAGAATCCTGCAGCACGGGTGTGTTTCTGCTGCTCCCCCCCCTAATGCTTGGACTTTGGTGTGCTGGCTTGCCTGGGGTGGGACCATGTCCCCCAGGCTACCCTGCAGAGAGGCAGGGTAATTGGAAAGTGCGCCAAAGAGCTCCACATTGTGGGACGCATGCAGGGTGAAGACCGGGCAAAACCAGGCCCATCTTCATCTGTCATCGGCAGGAAAAGGCTGGGTTGGGGCACATCACTTGGTTCTTCTGCTTGAAAGGTACAACCTTGTTTATTTACCTTGAAATCCATGAAAGAGCTCCCCACTGGTAGCAAGTTCTGGATTAAGCACCTGTTCTTCTGGATGTGACCTCAGTGCAAACTTTTTTCAAGTTAATTCTCGCTTTTCAGTAACCATGAGGAAAAAGAACACTGTTAGCTGGGTCACAACTCCATATGGCAAAAGTACCTCCACTGATTGCATGTTGGAGCGCACCGTAAATGTCATTAGTACAGAAATCTCACTCATTGAAAGGAGATTGTCCTTAGGTGCCAGCACTACCCCATGTGATGGCATGGGCCTCAGATTGTCGGGTGCCATCCCCACAGCCTGTTCATGTGCCTCCTGAGTAGACACACAAGGAAGCCCATGGATCATTCACCAATGCCACCCACCTTACCGTACAGAGCAAGTTTTAACCTCACACGGAGTATGGAATTACTTGCTGCTCTCCAAAGAAAATTGAAGCATGCATCTGTCAAGAGCAGTCTAATCCCATGGCTGTCACAAAGGCTGCAAATAAAGACTTACCCAATAGTAGCCAGGAGGCACCCTGACCAGTCACTTTGCAGACCTCTAATGCAGAGGTTGGAAATTTCTCCCATTGACTGTCCATTCAGAATGAGAGAGGGCCCATACTACCTATCAATGATGCCTTGAATCAATTAATGTAGGACTACTTTGAGTGGCTCTGCATCTGGCTGAAATCTGAGCTTTCACCACTGGTGACTTGCCTAGAAGCATTGGAAACTAACTAAGAAATTGTCAACTTTGTCACTTTATCATTTTTCTGAGCCTATGTGTAATACTGCTGCCTGCCATTCCAACTGTCCCTCACACTCAAGCTTAAACTTACTCCATAAGGAGCCTCCTATGACAACATCCAGTTAGAGGTGTCCATGGGCCCAGTTCCTAATACTGAAATTATGATAGTGGAACAGACATGCCTGAATCAGACTGTGAGTGGGTCCCTTGGGCAAGGGTCTTGAGGAAAACATGGGGGTGCATTGCCAGTTACACGAGGCTCAACTGCTCTACCTTTAAAATCACCAAATGGTTCTGAAATACTTGATGTAGACCCTAATAGAGATATATAGTCAACCACCTGCTGCAAGCCCCTACGTGACTGTTCTTGTTGGGGTGCCCCATTTGCATAGGGGCCAGAAGGAACCCTATGAGGAGCTTGTCAACAAAACTTTGGGTTGGTTAATGTGAAACAAAAGCTTTCCAGTGTTCCACACCAGACACATCTTAACGATGCTTGGTGTGCTTCGATTGGAACTGATCCCGGTGACCATACAAGTGACTGTTTGATCACAACTGTCAGATTTCCATTTCTAATCCTTAACTTACTGTTTGCTCCACATCCACCTTCTGCTTTGAGGAACGATATTAGTCCCTCTGGGTCATTTCTACAAACCTTATTATAATTTCTTGGGGAAGTGTCTGCACCCGAAAGCTCCTACCAGTTCATTTAAAGGTAGTAATGGCCATCAATGCCCAGTTAAGCCTCATTTTTTGTCTCTCACCCTATATATACTCCATCTGGGGCTAACCACCACGGTCCTACAGCTTTTCCTCAGGGATCGACCTCCCCCTTCACCATTCCTACCATTAACAGATTTGAAGCCCTTGGGGTGATAGACTGACTTCAGTGGAAGGCCCCATTTGTATTACCACCACCCAGCAAACCTTCGTTTTTTCATGAGACCAATATCTCTGGCACTAACACAGCCCATAATTATACCCTGCTTAGTTGAAACATGGCATGTTTGAAAGTATAGATAAACAATCCAGACTGGTGGCCATTTACCTACAAGTATGATATCATTGTCCTTCAAGAGAACTCAGCCATTACTTCCATTCTATTTGAGGGGTAGGCGCGTTATCACAGTAAAGCAATCCACTCCTACCATGGAAGGGCTATGGGAGGTCTTGCTACCTCAGTCCATGTTAAATTAGGTGTTGATGTTTCACCTATCTTTTCTGGGTGTGATGTCTTTCAAGTGTTACAAATTAAGGATAGTCTTTCATGTTTTACTTTCTATTTGGTTACTTTTTATAATAATGATTTTGAGAATTCTTCATATATTTTGTTTGTTCAGTTGGTTACCTTTCTGTCTAATTTGCAGGGGAGTTCTAAGATGCAGGCTCCTATTGTGTTATATGGTGATTTCAAAGCCAAATTGCCAGGTCCTGCATGGTTGGGAGGAGATCAGGTATTGGAATCCAAGGAGGACCTTAGCAACGCGAGTGGAGCAGAACTGATGAGTTACTTGGCAGAGCATTACTTGATTATTTAATCGCAACACTAAGGGCCAGATGCAGGAAACAAATAGCGGGTCGCAAACGGCAAAAATTGCCGTTTGCGACTCGCTATCGCGTTTCCCAATGCAGAAATGCATATTGCGAGTCGGTACCGACTCGCAATATGCATTTCAGAATAGCAAATATGAAGGGGTGTTCCCTTCCTATTTGCGATTCTGAGTGGTATGCAATACCATTTGCGACTGCATATGCGGTCGCAAATGGTGTCGCAGTTACCATCCACTTCAAGTGGATGGTAACCCACTCGCAAATTGGAAGAGGTCTCCATGGGACCCCTTCCACTTTGTGAATGGACCCACAAATATTTTTTCAGGGTAGGTAGTAGTCCAAGGGACCACTACCTGCCCTGAAAAAAAAACGAAACTAAAGGTTTCGGATTTTTTTTTAAGTGCAGCTCGTTTTCCTTTAAGGAAAACGGGCTACACCTAAAAAAAAAAAACTGCTTTATTTAAAGCAGTCACGAACATGGAGGTCTGCTGACGACAGCAGGCCTCCATGTTTGCGAGTGCCTAGACTCGCTATGGGGCCGCAATTAGCGACCCACCTCATGAATATTAATGAGGTGGGTCATTGCAACCCCATAGCGAGTCGCAGACGGTGTCTGAGACACCATACTGCATACCAATTTGCGAGTTGCAAATTGCGAGTCGCATGGACTCGCAATTTGAAACTCGCAATTTTTTTTTGTTGCTACATCTGGCCCCTGGTGAGGTGAAGCATCCTCAGCCAACTTACAGGAGACATGGTTGCCCGTCCACCATTCATTATATATTTGTAAGTAAGAACCTGATACAGCAATTTGTCAGGAGGTGGTTGTTGAGATAGGATGGGGGGACCATAATGCCTTGTCTGCTATAGGGTATGTGCCAATAAGTAGGATTAGTCCCACTTCCAACATTATCCCTATGCAACACTCTACAGATGGATTAAGGTTAGTCTGGCACCTTAAAAATCCTCCAGGAAATCTGGGTCATCTTCTAAACAAACATCAGGGATTGTTCATTAATTGCTTATCAGCTGCCAGTGGTAATATTTAATTAGCATATTTTGACACTTCAAGCCAGGCCATTAGACAATTCCTCTTCAAACCTGTGTGGGAAAATAGGACAGACCCACGGTGGTTCGATGGGCCTTGTTCAGCAGCCAATCGGTTCCTATGTTGTGCACTGTTTGCCTCCCTAAGAATAGCGGCTGAGATAAGAGCTGACCAACAGGAATATAAGTTCACCCTTAAAATTAGGAAGAAGACACAGCATAAACTGGATTGGGTAGCAGTGGGTGGTAATAGTAAATCATTTTGGAGCGCAGTCAATAGCATTCAAGGTAGGAACACCCTTGAAAGCTCTCTGCTTCAATGTAATATCTTAGTCTCTGACCGGGGGCATATTTTTTAGGGTGAGAAGAAAACATTTTCTTCCTTTCGGGGGGGTGGGGAGATGACAGGTGGGTCCCCTCTATTGAGGGCAGTGAGGGCAGTGTAAACTCCTTGGAGTATCAATAACTTTTCTACCTTTAAAAGGAGCAGATTCGAGCAAACCCCCAAATCTGACTCCAGGGGTTCAGAAAGATTGTATTGTTTTCTTTGAGGTAGGGGCATGTCCATTTGCCGGCGGCACCTTCCTCTTCCTTTTTTGTCAGTTCTTCTCTTCTTTCTATTTCAATTATCTCTCCATGTGCCCCACTTTGCACCCAATGCTGCCAATCCCCACATTCACAGCCAGACCTAAGTGATCCATACACACATAGCAATCGCAGAACCTACAGACCCAACCTTTTACACATTCTACTAACTACTATAAACCCTCATACTATAGAACACACATTCCAACTCAATCTCATGAACTCTTGCTCTGTATTACTCCACGCACCAGACATCACAGATCTTTAGTAGGTATCCTGGGGAGGTGGTGATCTCTGGGTTTGGGGGGGTCCATGCAGCCACGTTGTGCATTGCATGGGGTTGGGTGATTATAGGGTGCTGGCTATAGGGCCTGGCCACAGGCCGGGCCCTGTAGCCAACCTCCACTGCTCATAGCTGAAGGCCTTGCATGGGGGAGGTTGGATTAATGTATAGTCATTAAAATTACTTTATGTTAAAAAAAAAAAAATTGTAAACAAGTTTGACATCTCAGTTCAGCTGGGATTCAGGATGATTCATCAAGAGGAGGAAGAGAAAAGAGGGGGGAGGGGGCAAAACACACTTTCCCAATGCAATTTCTTATAGGGAATTTTAGACACTACTATATCCCAAACCTCTGAACAGAATTACACTAAATTTGTCAGAAAGCTAGATCTCTGTCTGGTATGAGTACTTTTTGTGATTTGGTATATATCCAAACAGGAGGTTTGGAGTTCTTAAAGGACAAATATTAATGTATATCTAGAGATGCAGAGGGTCTGCAAATCTGACAGATCTCAAAATGAGATCTGATTGGCTGCCACCAATTCAGCCAATTTTCAGCCAGAAAGCAGTGGCAACCATCATGGGACTTGTACTTGACCGAGTCCAAGGAAAAAATAGAAAAAAACACAAGGTGTCAGGGTAGGAATACCCTGATTCCCTAGGCCTGTTGATGGGCTCTCACAGGAACCCCGCTGAGGTCCAAACACATTTTTTTTTTTTTTGCTGTTGATCAGCAGAGGATCCATGGATCCCTGGCAAAATTAAAAAAACACAAGGACCGTTATCTTTGCCTGCTTTTTTGGCACCCCAGGCGACCAGGTCCTGGGGGAAATTTATTGGTTTATATTATAGGGAGGGGGGTGCGGTGCCTCTCCTCCCCAGTCTGATTTCAGCCCAGGGACTCCATCCCCTGGTACCCAGATGCTTTTAACAATGGGGATATGGGCCTCACAGCCATTCTCCCAACAACATTTTGGTCCCAGACCATATCTCAGAAAAGGCAAAGAAAAGGCAAATGTGGTCCAGAATAGTTGACAGAGAGCAAACAACCTGCACACACAGGAGGAAATTAGGAAGAAGTGGAATGACCTGTGGGTAGAGAGTACATTCCCTGGCCTCCAATTGTTTTGTCACCTTGAGGCCCAGAGCTCTAGTGTTAGTTTTCCAGCCCCCCTTACAATGTTTTCTCTAGGAGGAGAATGTCTTGCATTTCCTACATCTTGACAGGAATCCCTGGTGGAGTGGAGACTAGAGACTTACACCTTTGAATGTCTCACTAAACATAAATTTGGTTTTTACTCTTACATTAGCTGGTGATAACGTGTTTCCACCTTTGTAAAACACATATACATAATCATCAAATAAGTAGCACTGTGGTACTATCTCTCATTTTATTACTGAACAATATGCGTGGTCAATATGTGTGTTGTTCTTCACTGATTATTTCTTGCATTTGCTTGTTTGTTAGTCTGTCTGAATGTATTTTGTTGTAGTTAACATAACAGGTTCCAAACTACGTCTATTATACCATGAAGGTATGGTAATTGTAAGTGTATTTTTCACCTATTAGCATATTTCACGGATGTTTATTATTTAGTAAATGTGTGTACATATTCACTACATATGTTTTGCTAGGAATGTTCAAATTACAATTTTGCAATTGTTGATAATGTTAAATTGAAATGAGTACAACTACCACGATGCCTAATTTTTGTATCTGGAAAATATTTTTGAAATGTAACGTTAATCATTCACTCTTTTCTTCTATATATGCATATCTGTTAAAGTGTTATGCATTTGTCAAACCCCACTTTATGCAATGTATTAAAATTGCAATATTTTGTTTACTTTTGTTTCCTTTAATTTCATTGAATCAATGAAATTGGTTTCGCAAATCAAAGGGCCTGATTTAGACATTGGCAGATGGGTTACTCTGTCACAACGGTAACGGATATGCCACCCACAAATATCTAAATGTGATTATATCCTATGGGATTTAGATAATGGCAGACAGGATATCTGTCACCATTGTGATGGAGTAACTCGTCCACCAATATCTAAATCAGTCACAAAGTATGTTGACTTAAAGAATGTCTTTCATGTTGTGTTGTATGCAGATTATACGTAGTGATGATAATTAATGTACTTTGAAATGTTTATGTGATGACTAATGCCATTAACCCTACTAAGTTGCATAATAGTCAGAATTTTAGCCTGACAGGCCTTGAAATGGTTTACTTGTCATTTCTCCTCTCTTCTTAGGTAGGTTGAATGAGTGGCATATTTCATGTGCACTCCTTAAATAATTTTTTTTCTTTTCAGGACATCTCTTTACCTGCTTTTTTTTAAAGTTTGCATGTTTGCAATGTATAATGTTTGTGTAATCACCAAACAAGCACTGAAAATTCTAATCATACTATTCATTTAATTTTACATTTTAAGTTGCTTCATTTGTAGATCAAAACCCATTTGATGCACAATCCAGACTTTTAAAATTTCCTTTTTTGTTTTCATATTAAGTCCTATACCCAGAGTATGTGGACAATTATCTGCCACTCCAGACCAGGATCAAGCCATCAGTGTGGACTCCACTCCTGAAAATCTGGATGATGAGGAGGTAGCTGATTCGGCCCACACCTCCCACCACAGCTGTTACCACATCCCAGTCTATAAATACTTCCACTTCCTGTGCCAAAAGGAACATTGGCCCAATTGTGTGCCCTCTGGTCCTGGCTGCTGTTGGGGCAACACCCCTGCCACCACCTTCAGTTTAGCCAGGACTCAATGGGAAGGGACACACTTGGTCAAGGGCACAGGGTAGTGGGGGTAGGCTTCGTGATGGGGAATATGTGGGGTAGCAAAGTGATGTCCCTGACTTCACTGTCACCCAGGCCACATTTGAGCAATTCTTGGGATCTCTTTTTCAGTCCCATGACAAGATAGGCCAGGTCCTTACAAAGCTCCAGGAAATGAAGCAGTTGCTGAGTGAGCTCAACATAGTGATGCAAACTCTGAACTGTAACTTGAGCTCCATGACTGGGGTGCTGTTTGACATTTGCCACCATACGTGCATGTCTGTCCCAGCAACATCTATTCCTTTCTTTGGCCCTACACACCCTACACCTGCCTCAGCCACATAAAGGGAGGTCCTGTTACAAGAAGAAGCACCTGTCTCAGTCCCTGCCACTGTGGACCCCCTCCACCTGGAGGGGACATTCATCCGGAACACCAAGAGAAGATGGCAAGACCACCACCACAACCAGTAAAAAATGCAAAACCTATTTTCCTCCAGTTTGTGACTACCATTCACTCTGTGGACTAGTTTATGGACACATTTAACTTTTTGATGCCAGTTGTGTTCTGTGCTATGGATTTTAAACCATTGTGGCTCAACAATTGGCGTTTCATTCACCAAGATTGACAGTTTTTCTTTTTCTCCCTTTGACTTTTTTTTCACTCTGTTTCACTTCATTTGTGTTTGTAAAATAAAATCTAAACCAACAAAGTCAAACACTGTTTTTTTCTTCCTTACATCATTATTAGAAAACAAAAAATAATGAACAACATTGTTTTCATTAAAAATATATATTGCATTTAGGTAATGTTTTTACCATTTTCAAAAAGTAAAAATATCACAAAAAACACAAAAAGAAAAACCTTATTTTCATACAATTGTAAGAAAGAATTGTTTGTCAGACTTTCATACAACCCATGCATAACCCAAACAGCCTGTGCCATTTTTATATTTATAGTTCCGGATCTTGACACCATGGAAAAACAAAATATCATCCTAAAAATCAGATTCAATAGGCAAACTATTATTGATTCATGTCATCAGCTGTAGCCAGACATACTGCCTCACAATAGGAATCCTCTATCAATAAGACCAATAGTCAAACTCATGGCAGTACTACACTGTGTGGCAACAATATAATTCCAATACACTGTGGCAGTATCTGGTGGAATATCCCAACCAACTCCATGCCCCTCACCCACTGTAGTTTCCTCTACCACCAAATCCTAATCTCTCCTACCTCTCCTACTAGTACCCCCTCCTCCTGAATTCACATTCTACTGCTTCTTGCCCCATGTGAAATAGCCCCCCCCCACCCAGATGAATCCTTGAGGTGCCTACTCGGCCTACTAGAAGCCCCTGCCTGAGGAGGTTGTACATTTGCAGTGTAACTAGGAGGCATGTTCTGGACCACAAAGGCATGAATTGAGGCTGTGCATCATATGTTTTGTACATACTTTTATTTTTATGTTGATAAACAATTTAAGAGAGGCTTCCTCATTTAAAAATAATATATTTTTCTTTTCACATAGTTTGTCCTGACAGTATTATTTCTTTAGAAGTCATTGATTAGTAACAATGTTAATTATGAGAATGTAAGTAACATAAACTTACTTTCAATTATGGAAGTGAACAAAAAAGATTTTTTAAATAACATATTTGTACAGTGCATACATTAGTGATGAACATCCGTAATGGACATGGTGATTTTGGTGCAAGCATTCATCATGATAAAGTACGCTTACACCAAAATAAAACGTTTAATTTTTTTTGTCTTAACTTGTTAATATAGGTGTATTTGTTGTAAATAGATCAGATATAAAAATAAACACATATACATTACACATTCAAAAATATAGAGTGAATTACAATTTAATGATATCCAGAAAATGCACTAGACAATGTGAAGTGTGACACTGATGCATATAGGAGATGTTTTAAGTTGAGGAGTAACATTGACTTACATTTCTTGTAAACCATCGTTTTGCCTTTTCTAGTGCAATATCTACATTTAGTTACATTATGTTGTTCCAATAATGTATGATGCATATCTATCTAATTTGATAGATTAGGATAAATGATTAAACACACCTGTTTCGATACATGTTGAATTTGGAATTAATGTGGCTTTTTGTGCAGGTGCCTATTAGCATGAAGGCAGTTTGCACCATATTTGAAGATGTAAATAAAATATGCGTGTATGAGTCCAGGGCTAATGTAAATAGCCATTTCAGATGGTAACAGGTAAAAAATACACTTACCTTTGATTCCGGTGGCTACAGGGTTCATTTGCGTTGTATTCAAGTAGTAATAGCAAAGGAAGGACTTCTACAGTTGGGTTCATAAAGGAAAGGGACATTGAAGAAAACAATAGGTAAGTTCTGGGCTTATTATGCCTTATACTCTGCCAACTCAGGTATGGAGGCTTACCTGTCACAGTTGTGTTGACAGGAGGGCACATTGTGAATATCTTGGTGGTAAACTGGCTGTGGTCCACTGACAAGCACTTTTGAATATTTCAGCATCGACATGGTTGAACAATTCTGGTGGTGATGGCAGGTCCCTGATGATGTGGTCCCCGCCCACAGGGAACAGCATATTTAGCTGCACCTTGCGGGCAGTAGCAATGCAGGGTCCCCTGGAGATGGGGAACCAGCTGGGGCCTTAGGGCTCCCCCTGCAGCCCAAAACAAGAATGTGATGGGGTCCCTGTATTGGCCCTGGGGCACCCACCCTTTATTGGCTGGGCCCCGGGAATGAGATCCCGGGGCTGGAATCAGCCCAGGAAGGGGGCTATGTGGCCCCCTCCCCTTTAGTAATTGAACAGGACCCAGGGAGGGGGTCCCTGTGGATGATATATACCACAGGAGGTGGCTGCATGCCTCCCTTCCCATTTAAAAATGTGGAAGGCCCCAGGGGATGGGGTACCGGGGCCAAATCAGCCTGGAGAGTGGGGCTGCATGCCCTCTCCCCATTTACAAAATGGCCGAGCACAGGGAGAGGGGGTCCCCGGGGCTGTAATCAGCCAGAGGAATGGGGACTGCTTACTCCTCCCCCATAAATCCAGCTGTGGGCCCTGGGATGGGGTCTCCAGGACTAAAATCGGCCCAGGAGGAGGACTGTGTGTCCTCCTTCTGGGTTGGCTGCCTTTGGCCCAGGCACTGCTGCCAACCCCCGTCAGACAAGACTGATGACCATGTGTGGTGGCAGTTGGATAAACATACTGTAGTTAAATAGTAATTTACATTAAAAGAAACCCTGAAAAACCACGGAAAAAAATAGATGTGGGCAGAAATGTAATTTCCCTTGCAGAGTTGGCAGAATTTGGGAAACCCACGCTACATGTAGAACGTGGAGTTCTAGTGAAATTCCGCCATCAAGCATGTGGTGGAATTATTTCCCATTGGAGCTCAAGATTTGTTTTGGCACATGCTGGCGAGTGTTACGAGATTGGCAGAGCACTAGCGAGCGCACGCAAGATTTGCTGTTCTCTTACATGGCTTTTGGTCACCATAGAGCCTTCCGGTACCATTTTCATGATTCTGGTGAGTGTGCACAGCTGCTTCTTGAACAGATTCTCTACTGGAGAAGCAGCAAAATATACTTAAATAGACATTTTTGAGTTAATGTTCTACTCCAATGGACAGTTTATGTCGTTTTTAGTGTGAAAAGCATTTTTTTAATTTTACTTTTATTTTCAACAAAAAGGAAGGGCCTGAGGGGCTCCAACATCCTCTAGGAGGTTTCTCCCAGTGCTTTCCTACTCACTTAGATTTGAATTTCGGGGTGGAAGGATCACTCTGTTTGCTATTCCTGCTGCATACATACCAGAAGATTTTGTTTTGGTGATATCACAGGAAAGTTGAAAAACGTTTGTATACGTGTGTTGTCTGTTTGACAGAGGGCATGCACCAGTATGTATTTGTAGTATTATTCAATTTTTTAATTTTATTGTGGTTGTGGTGGGTGGCCTGGACTTTCAGTGGGAGGCTTAGTTACAGTTTTGCATTTAATTTTTTATCTTTAGTAAGGGGTAAATGTTGCACAGTTCAGTAAATTTTCTCCATGCTTGTTAAAATTACACTTTTGATTTATTTTACTATGTGGGCTAGTCTGCCAACTTGGCATCCAGCCAGTATTAGTCACGGGCACATGAAACAACTGTTTCTAAGGTATATGTTATTATAAAAACATTATTGAGGCCAGGAATGGCATTGGATTCAATTAAAAATGTGGGTATGTTTTTTATTTCACATTTTGTGCTGTAAAAAGTGTATGTTGGTGGTGTTAACTACTTTGGTGCTGAGGATGGAACAGTTCCACCCTCAGCCACAGTGGTCGTGTGCTGAGGAGTAAGGATGGAAGCGTTCTATCCTCTGCACATGACCAAGAAATTCCTCTGCTGTTTATAGAAGAGGGATTTTCTTTTTATCTTTTAGCCTCAGGAGCAGTAGAAAAGCTTCCCCTGCTGCTCAAGGCATTTTTTCACTCTAATGAAGATCAGCGTGATTGGCGTGCTAATGTCATTTCAGTTAAAGTGAAAGTGAAATGAGGCAATTAGCTCTTTTCACTTTCACAGCTATCTCAGCCCGAGCACCCAAGCACATGTGAAAGGCATCAATGAGAAGGGGAGAATTTCCCCTTTCCAATGATAATTTTCACCAGTGGATCCCTGCTTGGGGAATGCCCAAGGAGGAATCCACCCCGCTAGACACCATGGATTTATTTTTGTGGCAGGGAAAGTCCCATTAATCAATGGCTGCTCTCCATAATGGCATATACATTTTGGCCATTTTCTTTCCCTGGGGACAGATTGGCATTATTTTTAGGACGGTCTGCCCCCTGTGGCAGAGCAGAATACCACTGGACACCAGGGATTTCCAAAAATATATGTTGGAGAGAGACCCATTGAGCAAGGGTCACTCTCCATTATGGGGGCATTATTTTGGCTGTTTCCTGCCCCTCAGGGGCAGATTGGCCATATTTGATGCTGAGCAGAAAATCAATAGACACCAGGGATTACTCTTTCTTTTTTTATTAGTAATTGTGGGAGGGCTACCCAGATTGGGCTAGTCCATGCCCCCATTGCCCACAAAAAGGGGAAAAAACATTGTTCTGCCCCTCTGGAGGGGTAGATGGGAAAGTTACCCCATCTTCCACCCCAGGGGGCAGAAAGACACCAGGGATTACTTTTTTAATTTGTCTCATTGGGGACTGCCCAGCATTTCTATAAAAAAGTAAAACAGACTTTTTGTCCCCCCTACCAGACACAAACAGTTCTTAAAACTAGACATCTGGGGGAGTCCAAGGTGGTGTGCTTTGCATCCATACCACACCATTTTCTTATCTACAATGCCCTGCAAACCTCAAATGTTGACTAACAACACATATGTTTCCTCACATTTCTGGGGTGGAAACTTCTGGAATCCACAGGAATCCACAACATTCCCACCACCCAGCATCTCCCCACTTCTGCCAATAGAAATGCTGCATCACTTGTGTGGTTGGGTCTAGTGGCAGTGACAGGAATGGATCCAAACAATGTTAACAGGAATCCCACTCAATGGCTTGTATTGTCCTTGGTTTGATAAGTCATTGGCGTCATGATCTCCAGCAAGAAATAAGAAGGATGTTCCATCAGCTTCTTCAAGCTCTCCTTCTGATGATCTGGACATGGATTGGACCTCAGCTTATTCCAAGACCCATCACAAGAGACAAGGGAAAAGGAAAGTTCTTGAAAGCCTTAAAATTATGGAAGGGGATGAGGAGGACGAACCGCTCATTGTCATTGAAACTGGCTCAGAGGACACTGACATTGCTCCTCCTATTCAACCTGCTCTGAGGGATGTGGCACTGGTACCTCCACCAACATAGCCAGAGAACATATTTGTAAGGTCCTTCGGGCATTGAAGGACAAACAGTTATTCGACCAGGAGAAAAAACGTAAACAAAAATAATAATAAGGTAATGAGAAACAACACAAAATGGCTTTAAATATCCTTCTGTTTCATAAAAACATGAATTATTATATATATCTATCTATATATATATATATAGATAGATATATATAGATATATATATATATATATATATAGATAGATATATATAGATATATATATAAAACATATTTGGAAGATATAACTAGACTCACCTGTCAAGAAAAAAATAAAATAAATAGGTGCTCCAAGTGAAGATGCAATGAGAAGTGTAGAAAATGTGGCACAACAAATAACATAAGACATATGAAACACAACAAATCTATACAATATTGGAAAAATATGAAAGGTCAATTCTTAACATAGAACTACATAGAAACAATTAAAGAAATGTTCTAATGTTCCCTGCATCCTAAATGATAAGGATTGTTTGACCAAGAAAAGTCGATAGTTCAACCACACTGGTCTTCATCAGGACCCAAGAAAATGGTAAACTCCATACCAGACTTATTCTAGGTGACTGAATTTACAATTATTATGTGTCTCACAATTGACTTGCATCTGAATACACAAAGACGGAGGTCACCACTGCACACTTGTGGCACCTGCATAATACCTCTCGATCCTCAGGCATTGGTAGTGGCACCAGTGGTCCACTAAAAAGATTTCCTCCCCAGTTGGGGACTTCTTTACAATTAGGAAGCAGGAGAATAACATTGCAATAAGCCCCATTTGCCACGAAAGTGTGCATCAATCACTCTATGGTACAGGAGGCCAAACAACCCATTTGAAAAAACATCACACAATCCAGTGGGAGGAGCACCTTAAAGTAATGCTATAGGTGGTGGTGGTGGTTTGATCATGGTGGGTGGTGAAGGTGACGGGGAAGAAGAGGGTGACAGATTTACGCAAAGATGCCCTGTTACCAGCGGGTGCCAATATCACCCACCTCAGCAACTTCAAAATGGCACAAGAGTCAAATGGAGACACAAACAGCAGACAGTGACAGCCCGAAGACACACATTGAATCTACCACCTCCTAGTTCTCTCCAGAAGTTGCCTGCAACAGTGGCACCGGAAAAGAAAAAATCCAGGCTACTAATAGGGGCGTGTGTAGGCAGGAGGGGACCCATGTATCTAGCAGCTAATGGCATATTTATATAACGGGAAGCTGGCAAAAATGGCAGCTCTGCACCTCCTCCCTTTTTCTTTTGTGGAAGGCTTTGGATTTTGAATTTTTGTTGGTCATCTGCCTAAAATAGAAGGTTCCCAGTTGGTCCTATTTTGCCAGACATGCTGTTCCAGCATGCCACCATGATGCAATTTGGACAAGCTTTGCAGCAGAGTGCTGTTCACGCTATCCACCTGACAACAGACGTGCACCAGTTGTCAAGCAACTGATTACATGTGTGTCACTGCACATTGGATCTTTTTTGTGACGGTTAGGCAATAGCAGTCTCAGTGGTGTCTCAGTGCTGAAAAACTTTTAAGGGCATTAGGCGCCAGGCAACATTAGCCATGTTCGTCTTGGAGAAATCCCATACAGCTGCAAACATCTTTGAAGACTTTAACAGCAAGGTGTTTGATTGGCTGCAATGCAGAGGTCTCAGAATTAGATTTGTTGCCACGGACAGTGGCAATACTATAGTTAAGGTGTGAGAAAACAGGGCTGATTGCAGAGGCCCCCTAACTTTTTGCCCCCATTTTCCACTTTTTGCTGGTGTTTTCCTGACTCTGATGGTGCCCTGGGTACTGCTAACCAGTCCCAGGTCTTGTGCTCTGTGTAAAATGGATATGGAAATTAGGCTAATTATAATTGGCTAAGTTAACCTACCTATAAGTCCCTAGTATATTGGAGGGCATGTAGGTTTAGGGACCACAGCATAGGTGGTGCACCCATAGGTGCACTGCTGAGGTGCCCAGTGTCATTTTAAAGGCAGGCCTGCCTTGCTGGCTGCTATTAAATTAAAGTTATATGCAAATTCGACTTTGGAATTAAAAGTAGTTCCAAAGTCTTAAACTACCTTATTTATACATATAAGTCACCCCTAAGGTGTGCCCTATGTGCCCCTAGGGCTGGGTGCCATGTAACTATAAGCAGGGACCTTATAAAATAGTTTTATAAGCCCTGGTGAGGTAAACACAGCCACATTCGTTTTTCCCTCATTGTAGTAAATGGCCTTCATATGCTAGAATGGGGAGACTTTATTTTAATTTTTAAAGTCTCCTTAAATGATGCATACCAAGAATTTGGTATCAAATTAATTGTTGTAATAAATCCCACAACTTCCAGTTGTGGGATTTAATATAACTTGTTCAGGTAAAGAGTTTTAAACTTTACCTGAAAAGTTGCCAATTTCAGCCCTGCATTGTTTTTGCTGCTGTGCTCTGATTGGCCAGCCTCTAGCAGCTTGGCCAAGCTGCCTTGATGAGGTGTGAAGTGGCCTGGCTTCACACAAAGGAATGTGCCTGTGGGAGGAAATCTCCCCTCAGCAGATGGTGAGGCAGGAAGGGGGAGGGCTGCCAAACTGGTCTTCAAAGGCAGAGAAGGACATTTGGAGCAACCAGCAACACCCCCACATCCTGCAACCCCAGACAACTAGGTACTCCCTCGATTAGATTAGGAGAGGGCAGGAGAGGGGTGTGTTTATGATTTTTAGCCACACCAGTGGGTGGGCTCAGCCAGATGTAACCTCCAAAAATCAGATTCGTCCATGATAGATTTTTGGAGAATGTTGCCTCCTGGGTTTGATTTTTGCCACACTTCCCAGGAAGTGGTCATCACAGGGGGAAGGAACCTGCACCTGATTGGAGAACCAGGACCCCCCTGCTTTTCACTCAGGAGCAACGATAAAACTGGCAGACCTGCACCCACACCTCAGTTCCTTACCACATCCAACAAGGAAGAACAACAGAAGAAGAAGGGCTGCCCTGCTGGACCCCTGGCCTGCACCTGGAACCTGCACTCAGAAGGACTGCACCAGCTGCACACTTGGGCTTCCCCACAAGAAGGACTTTGCCTGGCTTTAACTGGTTCAAGGAGGGACTCCCTGTTTGCTACAGGTGAAAAATTGCTAACCAGAGTCCCCTGCACCAACTCCTGAAGAAAGCGACCAGCTGACCACTGTCCAGTGGCCAAAAAGGAGTTTGCGCCAGGTGCATTCTGGGAGTTGTAGTCCGCACCCCCCAAGGACCATCTCAGAACTTCTGGACCCTTGGGTTGAGCTGTGGACCTCAAAAGAACCTCAAAAGGACATCTGGGAGAAGCCCCAGAAGTTTGGAGAAGTTTGGAGAACTTTTGAAAAAAAGCTCCATAGAGGGACCGACCCGCAGCGGCAACTCTAGCCAGCTTGCCTCAACCGCGACCCTGCCTGATTTGCTGGTTCGTGCCAGTAAAGAAAATCTCCGAAAAAGAGACTAAGTACGAAGGTAAAAAGTTGACCGGGACCTCCAAGCCAGCGCATCCGAGGAGGGCTCCATGGACGTCGGATCAAGATCCAGGTTTACCCCGGTCAAAGGATTTTCACCTCGAAAAAACGACTAAGTCCGAAGGTAAAAATCTCCACCGAGGATTCCCACATCGCGTATCCGGAGAAGGGCTCCAGGAGGTTGGATTGGACTGGCAGTTTTGTCCCGCTGAAGAAAATCTTTGAAAAAGAGACTAAGGCCCTCATCCTGACCTTGGCGGGCGGCGGAGGCCGTCCGCCAAAGTCCCGCCGTCAGGTTACCGTTCCGCGGTCGAAAGACCGCGGCGGTAATTCTGACTTTCCCGCTGGGCTGGCGGGCGGTCGCCTTCAGACCGCCCGCCAGCCCAGCGGGAAAGAGGCTTCCACGATGAAGCCGGCTCGGAATCGAGCCGGCGGAGTGGAAGCTGTGCGACGGGTGCAGTTGCACCCGTCGCGTATTTCACTGTCTGCGCAGCAGACAGTGAAATACATGTAGGGGCCCTCTTACGGGGGCCCCTGCAATGCCCATGCCAGTGGCATGGGCACTGCAGGGGCCCCCAGGGGCCCCGCGACCCCCCCTACCGCCATCCGGATCCCGGCGGTCCGACCTGGATGGCGGTAGGGGGGGTCGGAATCCCCGCGGCGGTGCAGCAAGCTGCGCCGCCGTGGAGGATTCAATGGGGCGGCGGTACACTGGCGGGAGCCCGCCAGTGGTGCCGGTCCGACCGCGGCTTTAGCGCCGCGGTCGGAATCCCCATTGGAGCACCGCCGGCCTGTCGGCGGTGCTCCCGCGGTCCTCCGCCCTGGCGGTCTTTGACCGCCAGGGTCAGAATGAGGGCCTAAGTGTGAAGGTAAACTTTTAACCGAGGCCTCCTGCGGCTTGTAGCCGAGCAGGGCTCCATCACGATCGGCCTGAAACTTTGACTTTGCCCCGGTCGAGGTGCAACCAGAAGACCCGATTGGCGCTTTTTTGTTTCTAGGCACTAAGAATATAATAATTCTTTAAAAATTCATATCTCCGGTTCCCCTTATCCGATTTTATTTGTTTTGGTGTCATTTTAAAGATAACAATATAATCTATTTTTATCAATTGGTTTCGGATTTTTAAACTGTTTCCTGTGTTTTATTTAATTACTGTTTTGTGATATTTGAATGCTTTACACTCTGTCTCCTAAGTTAAGCCTTGATGCTCGTTGCCAAGCTACCAAGGGTTGAGCTGGGTTTAATTTACTGAGACCTAACTGGACCTTAGTGGAGGTTAGTGGCCTATTGCTAAGTGTAGGTACCTACCTGCCCTTACCAATAACCCATTTTCCAACATAAGGTCATGGCAGATGATATCTATTTCAGAGTCCTGTGTTTGGCACATTGCATCAACCTGATTGTGCAAGACGTTCTCAAAAAGAAGACATAGTCAGCAACATACTGACCTTCTACATAAGAATCTTAACTTACTTCAGCCATTCTTTTAAAGCATGGAAGCAGTTGAGGATCAGTCAGTGTGCCAATAGATTACCAGTTCAAGCTCTCATATAGGAACCCGACCTATTACATGTTGCAAAGTATGTTTGAGCAGTAGAGACAGATCAATGACTGTCATTCAAAGAGGAGAGGATGCAATTGCTAATGCCATGACCAGGGAGGTGGACAAATGGGGCCTAGTCAAATGCCTGACACTGATGTGACTTTCTTTTGAGGTTTTCACACAGGAGTCAGCCATTCTATCCCTTTGTTGCATCTGCTATAGGGCCAGTCAAAGAAGGTGTTGCAAAGGTTTTCTGTGTGAACGGTAAAAAAGAAGTGCTTGAGTTGGTTCAGAGCTTAATCTTTCCCTTGACTGTTAATCCTTGGCTGCAAAGAGACATTGTGTCCTCCAAAGAGTATATCCATGCCACAATACCTAATCCATAGAACACCAATATATGGGCCACTGTCATTTCTTTTTTAGAAGGAGGTGGTTCACAATACAAAATGTGATTTGTTGAGTAAATGAGAGACCTGGAAGTGGAATGGCTGGAAGTTAGAGTCCTAGGCAGATGTTCTGACATGCAGCCTTCAATCTTCAGATAGGGCACTGCTGTTGTCTCACAGCAGCCAACACCAGCAACAAGTACACCGGCAACAACAACAATAGCAACAGAAGAATCCAACCAAACCTTTGTAATGGCTTGGTTTCAAGTGGCAGGTTTGAGTCAAGTGCATAGGCAAAGGCAAAAGAGGGAAGCAGGTGGCAGCACCAATGACCATTTAGAGGATGTTCCAGGACTATCTGGATGACCCAAAAGTGGTCTACGTGGATCAAAACCCATTGATCTACTGGAGTGGGAAAATGCATCAATGGCCAGAGGTCAGCAGGCTGGCAATAAAGTATCTAGCTTGTCTGGCAGCCAGTGTGTCTGTTGAGAATGTGCTAAGTGCAGCTGGTGCAGTTGTCCCAGATAGAATACCAGTCTCTTACATCAAAACATGGAGAGTTTGACCATGATTAAAATTAACCAACACTTCATGCCACACAATTACACTGTTTCTGAAACACCACAGGAGGAGGATTAAGGCAATTGGTCGGACTCAATTCTGTTAGCTGACCATCTTCTGAATGAACCATCTTATTTTAAGGACAAACTCTATTTCCCTGACTGAGTACTGAGTAAGCCACCTTAGACATTTCTAAATATTGTCAAACTGCTTTGCCAAAAAAATGGAAATAGTTAGAGGAACATTTTATATTTTGTTTGTTTCTGAATTATGTTGCCACTGCACCAATTTAGGCACATGTATAGCCGGATTGGAGTTGGACCAGTGTGCAGTGAATAAGCCTCCCCATTCCCTTCATGGATATTTCAGACAATACCTGCCTCCGTCCCATCCCTATCCTTTTTTTATTCACTGGTAGGGCTGCCTGAGTAAAGATTATTTGATTTACATTACTGCCAATGTGTTGCTTCCATCAAAAGAAGAGATACAATTGGGTGCTACCATGCTTAGGCTGGAATAGGTAACTATTCCACCAATGAGTGAAATATTATTGAGTGATTGTGAGTGATGATTGATGATTCATTCGGTGGTAGACAGTGAGGGAGGGTGTTGAGCTAATCTGTAAACTTGATTTTGATGATTTGCAATGTTTGGGGCCCATTGGGCGATTTTGCCTGAAGATAATTTGCCCTTTGACACTTAGTTTTATTTACTTGCAGGGTACACTCCCCGCTTTACTTTAATCTGGTTCTTCAGAGACCAGACCAGCCAGTTTATTTAACAAAGACAAATTTTCACAAAATGCTCAAATTCTTTTCTCTTCTTCTTCATCAACAGGAGTGCATTAGAGGTCTATCTCGCTCAATCTCATTTGGGTCGGGATGGAGTCAGACTGATTCATTACTCAAAGTCAAGAGGACTCATAGTGGGACTACCTCAACAGCCTAAAGAAAGAAGCTATTGACTTCAAAGGGAAACCAACATGATGATAAATCTATATGGCCTACTCAGCACTGTAGGCTTGAGAGAGGTGTCTTGGTTTGAGAAATGCTGCTGAGTAGCATGTATGCCCGCCTGTTGTAACTAGAGGCAGGCATGCAAAGTCACGTCATCACATGATGGATGCACTCAGTTAAATGTTATGATGACAGTGGTGGAATTGATCAGCCCAGTAGATGCAGATTATTGTCTGGGATTGGTTGTAAAATTACTCTTCTTCTCAGTTAATTGAACATGAGTCATAATGATTGATTACAGCAGCCTATGCTCTTACTCTGCCACTCGGTACATTCCTCCTGAAGCCTACCTTCTGTCCTTCTCCTTGACTCTACAAGCCTTCTTTTCTGCATAAAAGGCAAAAGCTCCATTAAAACTCCAGCTTACCTTACTGGACTGGTTCAGCCAGGCACCCAAAAAGACAGACATTCAGAGAAGAATGCAGATGCACCACCCAATTTGGCATTTATATACAGTATAATTTCTCTTTAAAAAGTAATAATTTTCAGAATATGTGGGTTCATGCCTCCATAAATTTAAATTTTTCAAACCTAGATGACAGAACATTTAGATATAATAACTTGGGTCTATGGGGCTGAAGGAATGTTTGCAATGCATTTAATTGAACTGCCATTCCTTCATTTCCTCCACAACAGAATTGATGATCATGATGTGCTGCTCATCTACCCTCTTCCCTTAGGCTGAGTGATATATATTGAGGTTTGACATGAATTTATTTAGACAATAAATGGAGCTCACACTTGGTGGGGCGGATGTGGTAAAAGCAACACCACCCCTCTTTAGGATCTTCTATTACCTCAGCAATAGTCCACACCAGCCCCACTTATCCACCCATGCATTAAGGGGGTCTGTAATTTACATATGTAACATCATTCATCACCATCGTCAGTCAGGCCTTGGGTTTCATAAATGCTTAACCTTGTCCTGCTGAGTTCACTTCTGACTCAAGGATTTCATAAGTTTAGTTTTAATTGTTTGAATAAATTAAATACCAAATCCCCATTGCTCAGAAGAAGTTTGCACTGCTAGTTTTTGTTATAACGTATAATATCAGATCTCTGTGTCACGGTGATAGTCTGGTTTCATTGTTTGATAAGTTATGATATAAATAAATAGCCCACTATCTATGTGTTTTCTTTCTAGTTCCCTGTGATGGATAATCCCTATGATTAATCCTACAGTTTGAATTTACCTAGGTGGGAGTAGGACCTTACTTGTGACGTTATGTTATGTTAAAGGAAGCTTCCCCACGCTAAGGTTCTCTTACTAAAAATAAATTGAAGCTCCAGTTCTAATCTAAGGTGGTTTGGAAGAGCCAGGTCCTTATCTTTGTTATGAAAGACAGGCTCTAGATTTTCCTGCCTCAGATAAAGTGGCAGCACATTGCATAGGGGACTAAGAACTTGAAAGTACAGCTATCCATGCATACTTTCTTCACTCTTGAGATTGGTGTTAGTTCCACAGAACAGATCTAAGATTTACATTCTGGCAATAGGCAGCGATCAGGGGATGCAAGTACAGGGGCAATTTTCGACCACAATTTCATGGCTGAGGCACAAAGCCTTAAATGCCACTCTCTTCCTTATCGGAAGCCAATGGAGTGGTGAGGGCCTGGCTCATAGAAGAACATTTTGGGGAGTTAAATAGCAGGTGAGCAGCAGCATTCTGTACCCTTTGGAACTCTTGAAGTCTGCCCCTGGTGGTGTCTACATTACAGTAATCCTGCCTTGAAGTGACTAGAGCCTGAACCACAGTTTTCTTGGCAGCTACCCACAGGAAACCTAGGATTTTCTGTAACATTTTCAGTATGCCAAGATAGGTGCTGGGCGGGCTGGAAATCTGTTTTTCAAAGCTAAGGTTGGCAAAACTAGATGCCAAGGCTTTTCACTGATTGCTTTGGAACCAGCACTGATTCCAGAGTGTCTGGCTACCAAGCAGAGGAACAGATCAAGGACTGTTTCCCTACCACCATTACTTCAGTTTTCTCTGCATTCAATTTGAGACAGCTCAGTTCCAACCACCTGGCTAGGCTAGCCAGGCATGATCTAAGGCAAATGACCCTTAGCCCTGGTTGAGGGTGATGATCAGTTGTGTATCACCTGCATAAGACATGATTTTAAAGCCCCAACTCTCAATCACCTTGGCCAGAGGACACATATAGGGAATAAATGGCATGGGATCCAGGGCAGAGCCCTAAGGCACCCCTTGTTTCAGCAGGAAGATCTTCAATGAGCAAGACTGTTGAACTACCTGGAAGGTACAATTCTGAAGAAAGGAGGCTAACCACCTCCAAGCAGCTCCACCAAAACCATGCGACCACAGTCATTTCTATAATTAGCCATGAGACATGGTATCAAAAGCTGCACTAAGATCCAGCATTATCAGAGCTGTGGTGTGCCTTCATCTGCAATGGACCCGTAGGCTAGCAATAGAGCAGATTAAATGATGTAGTGAGGTCAGAAGCCCAAATTGGTCTCATGCAGGACTCAATGAAATGCATCAACTGCTATGTATTTTTCCGTTACTTTGGCCACAAAGGGAAGTAGAGAGATGGGTCAGAGGCTTTCTGGTTTGTTAGGGTCAAGCTACGGCTTTTTCAGAAGGGGGACCACTGTCACATGTTTTCATTCTGGGGGTACCCGATCCGAGTTAAAGACCAGGTTTAGCAGGTCACAGAGAACTGGAACAATAACCTCCATACCGCGTTCCAAAATCTTGGGTGGGGCAGAGTCCGACGGGGTCCCTGATTTGATCTTGGCTATGGCTCGCTGAAGGACAGCCAGTGACATAGTCTCAAACTTGGTAAGACCTTCTTGGGACTCAGTAAGAGTAAACCAAGATTCATGGCATCCTGTTTCGCAAAATTCCTGAGGAAATGTGGCATACATCTTAACTACTTTGTCAGAAAAGAATTGTGCGATTTGGTAAAAATTCTTAGTCAAGGGCACCAACATAGCAGAAACACACTCTAAAGAGGATGAGGAATTCACTACAGTGAAAATCTTGTGTGCAGTGTTCTGAGCCAGCTCATTTTTCTCAGCATAGAATTGACTACAGGTGGCTTTGATCTGATTGTCCCTTAACTAGAGCACTCTATCAGTGACACTGTAATTCCTGTGCCACAGATGCTCAAGTCGCTTACAGATTCTTTTTATGAATGTGAAGCTCTTCATTAAACCACTCTGCAAAGGGTTATGAGCGAGTGGTTGAGTGCAGCAATACTGGTGCCAGATCATCCAAAGCTTTACTAATCTTGTTTATAAATAGTGAACTTAAGAAGCTAACACAGTCTCTAAGGGCAGGATATGAGGCCTTTAGTGCCAGTGTAAAGCGAGTCTGAGGTAACTTTGGACCGCTTGCATGGTAAGTATTGAAGTCCTGTAGAAGAAAGGGGGTATCAGGGAGGAATCACTCCCCCAAGGAGAGTTAGTAAAAAATTGTTTCTAAGGTAAGTCCCAGCCCATGGGTTGGGGTGTGCACCAGATGGGAGAGGTGACACGTTGCTAGATCGTTCACTAAAGTCATGGCATTATGACACAGAAAATCTTCAAAATATAGATTGAGATCACCCAGAATAATAAAATTAGAATAGCGCAGCGTGAGTGGGGGAATGATGTCAGCCAAGGCAGTTTCAAATTGAGTACCCATGGTTGAATAGCCCGCCTGTGAGGGGGTGTGGCCAGCCAAAACCAGAGCCAGGAAACAAAGAGGGCAACAAAAAATAAACTGGAGCCCAGCTGCTCTGACTTCTACCTGGAAGGCTTCCCTCCCAGAAGGAGCTACTGGGAACAAAGATGCAGAATTAAAATAATAACATCAACTAATTAGATAAAAATAAATAATATATAAATAAATAAAATGTCTTCCTTGTTAGTGCTCTATCTTGCTACTAGTATCACCACCATTAAGAAGGCACCTTGAGAAACCCTGCAATAATGTTTCAGAAGATTGTGAGAGGTAGGTAGCAGCTATCACTTCATCTATTCAGGTGAGAGAACTATGGAGAGAAGAGAACTAGTTTGATTCATAACTAGCTTCCACTGAAGATTAAGATTTTTAGAATAGATTATTGTAGGCAATATACACATAGGCATGCCCCCTAGTAGTCAATAATAGTTACAGAGGGTAGTGGGACAAAGGTATAACTAACTGGTATACACTTTGATAAATTGATTAAAAAACACAGACTGAGCTAAAAGGCAGCAGTACAAAGGTAAACCAAAAAGCCAGATTTCTGCCATAAACAATTTCCCTTTAATTTTTTAAATAATAAACATGCACCCTCTCCGCCCACAAAAGGCCCACCCCATTCCATAAACAAATATAAAAATTACCTCAACCAATGTCCAAATAAAGAAAAAGAACATTCTGAAGTCCGGTGTCCACTGCCTAACCCGCTCTTAACAAAAGTCTCTCACACCAAAGCAAATAATGAGTATCAGGATGAGGAGGGCAGGAGTGGTGGATCCCAGCTACCAGTTGCACTACCAGCGGTGTGATTTAGGGAAGCAGTAGCAGCTGGCCAGAGGTACTGAGGCCTCAGGCAGTGATAGATGCCTCTGCGTCCTCCTCCTCCTCCAGAGCCACTAGGTTGCAATATTTGGCTCTGACCGCCTCCATCCGCTACCGCTGAAGTTGGGCTGCAATTGCCTGCTGAGTTGGTGGACCAGCAGGAGCAGCTATATCAAGAAAGAAAAAAAGAAAGAAAGACAAATTGTAATTAATGATCAGTGCAAATACTTGTTTATATTGTGGCACAGTAACAGTGCATTGCTTGTCCACTAGGGCCAATTAAATGTTTGAGGTGATTAGACACAAGGCCAATTTTCCCCCACACATGCATCACATAAAAGTATTAACTAGCGGCAAGGAATTAAATCAAAATATTACAAGATTAAAACTCAGTGAGTTTTTAAATTGTAAAGGATGTTCTACTAAAAATAAAACTAAACAGACATGTTTCATGAAAAAAGAAAAATAAATTACCTCTTATTAATGAGAAAGGCACTATGCAGCACAATTAATATTATCCTTGTTGTGCAGCATTAATAGAGATATGCTAATGTCAGGTTCCATTTGCTACTCTCTACAGCTGGTTCAGCTGTAAAGGGCAATTTATTATTTTACTCTAATTTCAATTGCCCTGCCCCTCTCTGATTGCCTTTCAATTCTACCCTTACTCCAAAGAGGCAGATGAGTAATAATAATACTAAGTCACACAGGTCACATATAAAATGAAGATATCCTGTCTGCCATAAGTTGATAGTGGAAAAAATGGTGCACTGCAGCAAAGGGAAATCAATCAATCAATCAATCAAGGATTTATAGAGCGCACTAATCACCTGTTAGGGTCGCAAGGCGCTGGGGGGAGCTACTGGTCATAGAGCCATGTCTTGAGGTGTTTCCTGAATGTCAAGAGGTCTTGGGTCAGGCGAAGGTGGAGCGATAGGGAATTCCAGGTCTTGGCGGCTAGGTGAGAGAAGGATCTTCCTCTGGCAGCCACCAAACACCTTTTCTGGAAAGGGAACCAGATATGGATTATATTTGCCATGCTTATCACAGAATATTCTAACACTAAATCAGGCACTTAGGCCCTGATTATGAACCTTGCCGGTGGGATATTCCCTCACAAACATGACAGATATCCCGCCCGCCATTTTACAAGTTCCATAGAATATAATGGAACTTGTAATACAGCGAATGGGATATCCGTCATGTTTGTGATGGAGTGTCCCATCCGCCAAGGTTGTAATCAGGCCCATAGTGCTAATTTACTCCATGGCCTCGCCCTCCACCAAAAATTATTTGCAACAAATACCTTTGGCTGGCAGTAATGAAAGTTACTCTGCTGCAGGGTTAAGTTAGAGGGATTAAGCCAGGTAGAGGTTTTGCTATAGAGGAGCGGTGTGTCACTGATCATCATGTGCTAAGTTTTAGCTTAGTCAGTCACGGTAGTTGACGCTCGACAAAAGGGACAGAATTTAGGAAATAATAATGAAATTAAAAAACCTTCAAAATTCACTAAAAAAACAAAGGTTACAAGGACAATTATAGTTAGGTTCAGATTTCACACACACAAAGCCATAGATATTGAGCAGTTATTGTTATACTTATCTCAAAAAATATAACTCATGCCCTAAAGTAAATATAATTCATGCCATCAACATGCACTGCTTATTATCCCACATCAGTTATGCCATCTTCTTTAACATTATTGTTAATATCACTGTGTAACATTTCTAATGTAATTATTGATGTGAAAACTCTGCATGGTGCTTCAGTAGGGAAAGTATTAGACTTAGGAGGGGTGAAATTCACTCTACCCACTCCAATATCTGCATCTGTAGGGAAAGCATTGGATTTTGGATGGGTGAAATGTAGAATTCCCACTTCAAACAGCACAACTTTAGGGAGAGAACTGAACTGCAAAGAGGTTAATTTTACTATCTCTACTGCGGTCTGAGCAAGAGTAGAGAAAATACTTTACTTCGAATGCATTACATATAAAGGTGTATCTCCATACATATAGAAAACATATTAAACTCCCAACAGAAATTATTAACGCCTAGATATATATATCTTCCATGAAAAAGCAAAGGTTAGAGAGATATTATAGTTAGACTCACATTTCAAGCATACAAAACACACACCCGCAACATGCACAGTTTTTTCCTAATTTTTTTCACTGCAATTACTACACTGATATTATCAAAGATGTCATGGGTGCCGTAATTTGTGGGGTAATTAGCAGTGTATGGCGAGGGTGCAAGTTAAAGTTATCTTAGGGCATGAGTTATTGTTACTTAAGGTAATTCTAACTATAACAGCTGAATTTCTATGGTTTTGTGCGCTTGAAATGTGAGCCTAACTGGAATGTCCCACCAACCTTCGTTTTTTTAGTGAATTTCTATGTTTAAAAAAAATCTATTTCCTAATTATAACGTCCATGTAACCTTTGGTTTTTTCAATGACTATCTATGGTTTTTGGCATAGAGTAATTTTCATTACTATAGGTTAATCTAACCACCACCATCTATAAGCACCCAAACTTGCACAGTGTATGGCCTTCACCCATGCACAGGGATGGCTGCCCACAAGACCTGGCCTGCAGCCAGATCCTCCAGCCAGCTACCCCTAACCACTCAACCCCATGCTCTACACATACCTTTGGCTGTGCTTCGCGGGAGTTGTCTGCGGCCTCTCTGGTTGTGAGAATAGGTGTAAGAGGGTATATCTGTGGGTGAGGGTGGCTGTCAGATTGTCTGGGTGTGAGAGAGTGTACATCAGTGTTTTAGTGGGTGTGTCAGTGTGTACGCGGGTCTGTGAGTGGGTGCATGAGTGCCTGAGTGAGTGTGACTTTGTGCATAAGTGTCTAAGTGGGAGAAATTGATTGAAGGAGAGACAGAGAGAAAGAAAGTGGGAGGTAAATACAGTTTTTTTAACTTTAATATATCATATAGTTAGAATAAGAAATTTGTTTTCAATTTAAAATAAATATTTTTATTTATTATTTTAGATAATCTACTTTTGTATTTAAAAAAATATATATAAATAAAATCAGTCCAGCTGGACTCAAACCCCCAAAGCTCAGTGTGGTCTGCCAACTTCACACTGAGCTGTGAGGATTGGGATTTATTTAAGCCGTTTATGGGCTTTCTGGGACTGTGAAGGAGTCCTCAAGGGCTCTCCAGCAGTCCCTACATATGTTTTTCTTTCTTTCTTTATTCTTAATTATAATAAAATGCCCCTGTGGAATACCTGCCACTGCAGGGGAAGCCCTAAGGCACCGTGCAAACATCGCTCTCACCCTGGAAGATATTCATTCTCCCATCTTGCTGCCAAAGTCTGGAACGATCTCCCCTTCCACCTCTGCACAGCACCCTTGTTGACTCTCTTCAGGTATACCAGAGAATCCTCTGCATATAAGGAAAATATATGCCATCTGTCTTCAACTTGGATGCCCCAGAGTGGTGGCATCATGTTGATGGCCTACGCAAGGGCTTTCATTCCATGGCCAGTGCAAAAATGATCAGGGACAGAGGACATTCCTGACGTGTGCCATGTTCAATACGGAGTGGGTCAGAGATGGTATTCTCAGTTTTCACCTGAGAAAGCAAGGCATTATATAGCAGGGTAATCCCCTTTAGAAATATTGAACACATCACAAGTCGTTTAAGGGCCTCCATGAGATAATCCCATCCCAGGCTACCAAACATCTTCTATATGTCTAGTGAGGCTACCCAGGGGTTGGTGCCTGACGAATGTCCAGTCCATCAATGCAGATCCAGAAATGTATTCGTGCCAGGTATAAATCTGTTTTGGTCAAGGTGTATGATATTCTGCGCTGTGTCTGTTAACTAGTTTGCCAGTACATTTTAATGAGCTCATAGTGCGTGTCTAATAGGAAGAGGGGAGGTGATATAAGCCTAATAGCAGGGGGTTCCTTTCTGGCATGTGCAGGACCACCAGCATGCCTCTTGCAGAGAGGACGTGAGCATGCCCGCTGCATATGTTGAGTTAAAGACCTGAAGGAGGCGCGGGGTGAGCAGAGATAAAGTTGGAGAAAAACTCCATGAGGCAACTGCCCGAGCTGTGGGGTCTTGCTATGTGCCATTTGTTTAATTGTTACGGATATCTTGTCCTCTATTATTGGAACCTCTAGCTCTGGCCAATGGGTCACCTGCATTTTGGGAAGTCATAGTATATCCAGGAAAGACTGGACCACAATTGGATCTGCATTCTGTGGAGCCGCATATACCTTGGCATAGAAGGTAAGAAAGTCAATGTTAAGCGCATCTTGGAGATTTATTACTGTGCCCATCTCACCTGGGAAAATGTTGATAAGTACCCTGGGGGGGTCTGAACGGAGGAGCCAGACTAAAAGCCTGCCCACTTTATGATTTTGCGTGTGTTTCCTGGACAAGTATTCTCTATAGTCTAGAGCACCTAACTTCTTCAAAGTAAGCCAGGTCACCGCTAATGGAGAAGCACCTTCCTGATCTGCAGGCAATGCCAGTTATTTCTGATTTCTGTCTTGAGAGATTTATGTTCTTTTTGCAGCACCAACTTAGTTCCATTGACTGCTTTTATGGTTAGTCCACGGAGGACCACCTTAAATGCATCCCACTTTGTCTCAGTGCATTATGCATTGCCCTTGTTTTCCTTGAAATACAATGTGATATGTTCAGCGTGGGTGGCACAAAATGCTGTATTTTGCAAGGCTTCTACTGAGAGATACCAAGTCTGTATGCGCAGGTGGCCTCAGTCCCATGTCAACAGCATCTGGTGAGCATGTTGTCGTCAGAGGAGGTGCACCCCAGGTATTGAGCCCATGACACTTTTGAGAGTGCTTCAGCACTGCAATAGAAGAGGTCAATTCTATTGTGGAGGTCATGTAAACTAGAGCAGTGGGAGTGTTCCTTGGTCATGGGATGTAAGCAGTTCCAAGTGTCTGACACCTGGTTGTGGGATGCCCATTGTCACAGGAGTTAAGATAGGACAGTAGACTGTGCACCAGATACTGGCATGTGAGAACAGTCTACACCCACATCTGGGACACAATTATAGTTCTGCCCCAGTACCAGAGGCCAAATGTGTTGTGCAGCAGATCTGGGGTGAGGCAATTTATGAAGGATGTCTGATTAGTATTAGGGATGCACAAGGAATTGAGGGACACAGGGAGGTAATCTAGTAATCTATCCAATACTGCATATCTTTCCTCAAAGCCAGTCTTGGTGTGTAACACTGAAAGTGGCATCCCTGGAGCAACCCATATTACGACACCTGTGGCATATTTGTAGTAGGTGGTTCGCACCTTGCACTATCTGGCATTGTTTATGCACCCCCAGCTAATCACACTCCCTCCCTCCCTCATCACCATCACCCCCAGCCTCACAGCAGTGCATATCAGTACTAGAGCAAAAAAGAATTGCAGCAAAAAAGGAAAGGCAATATCCACCACCCAACATCCCGTCCCAAGCCATTGCACCAACGGGCACTCAGCTAATAGCACTATATTGCAAAGAAACAATGTCATACCACAGTCATATACTGTAGCCACTGTCCAAATGTGTGTTAAAGGAATGTAATAGTATTATATCAACTCAGGAGGGAACTGCTCGTGGTCCCAATCGTTTATGAGAGTTGAGGGCCCCCCGCTGACCCTCCAACAGTAGTACTCATGGAGTCTCCGATACGGCACATTTTGGGTCCAGATTGGAATGTGGATGGATAAGCAGTCCATCTGCAGATTTATTAGTGACGACCCCCTGTGCCCCCCAGAGCAGAGAATCTGCCAGGGTCAGGTTGGTCCCTGAAGTCTTGTTCTCAAGTCTTCCTGCCTCGGATCAAGGCAAGGGATGTTCACACTCTTTGCCAAAGCATTAATTTAGGGCTACAGGGTGAGAACTAAGGTCCTCATTAAAAGTTTGACGGTCTTCAGGCTGCCTGACTCACGGTGGCGGTCCCACCACTGACAGACTGGCTGTGTAGACTGCCATATTACGAGTGACCTGTACCAAACCGCCACTTTCCGATTCCTACTGCCAGGGCGGTCGATGCACCGGGATGGAGACAAGTCCCCTTTCTGCCAGGGTTTTCGTGGCAGTAGCACCACCACTAAAACCCTAGCAAAAAGGATACCGGTGACAGGAATATGCATTCCTATTGCTGGTAGATGACTCCCCTACCTCCCCCTACATATAAGAGCCCCCCACAACCCCCTTCCCTTACAACATTCTCACCCCCACCCCGCTCTCTGTAGAAATCCCACTGCACCCTGAACTTATCCCCACACCCCTGCATACACACACATACCCAAACACACACACTCCACACACTGACACACACGCACATCCTGACACTCACTCACTCACACACACAACACCCTTGCAATTGCACATGAACACACACACACACACAACCCCTTTCAGACTGTCACCTTACCTGGTTGTTGAGGTGATCGTCCTGGAGGGAACCGGTCCTGGTGCTTATACCGCAGCCAGCACCCTGCCAACACAACACCACCACGCCTTTTTTCTAATTAAAATAAGGTGGGTGGTGTTTTGTTGGCGTGGTGGTGTCAGCAGTGCAACCGCCACTAAACTGCTGACCACCAGTACGACTGCTGACAGTTTTCTGCCTGGGAAATGGTGGAAAACCACCAGCAGTCATAACATGGTGGTCTGAGGACCACGTGCTGGGGGTATTTTGTCAGCTGCTTGTAACTGGATCTCATGGAGGTTCTCTGGTTGGCCAGTCAATACTCGTTTTGCATTCCACCCATAAACCATTTGGGACCGCTATTTCTAACAAGGTATTCAAATCCTCTCATAGGCATTTTGCAAGCTTCACAAATCTGTCTGCTGGTACCATTCCACTGGTTTCTCCCTCAGTCTTGGATAGTCATTTGTAAATGACAAAATATCACTCCTGCTCCAAAGGACATGCACATGATTCCCTTCAGGAATTTCTTTCATTCGTAATATCTTTACTGGATTATCAGTCTTCTGCGGATCAGCGTTTACATTTGCAGACTCCTTTTTCTTCTGATCTTTTTTCTTTACCCATCAGCCTACCCATTTTTCCAATGCTTCCCATGTTTTAATATTCTGAATGAATTCCTCACTATGAATTTATTGTTCCGGGTATTCTGATGTTCTCAATATCTTTTGAATCAAATTCTAACCTATAACTTCTTTTCAGTAGCTTTGATTTCTCAATTTCTATTTCATATTTCTCTGCAATTTCTGATAATTTCTGGTGTACCAATCCTGCTCTCTTTGTAACATTTTTACACATGTACTGTAACTCATCTTCATTATATAAGTCAATTCTATTTAACTCAAGTGTTCCCTCAATCATTTCATTTAATTCTAATTTAAGTCTTGCCAGGTTCAATGAATTTCCCCCCTCAACATTTGTTTTCGGTCCACTTATTTTTTCCAGCCTGTCTGTTAACTGCTGAGCTGTCAAACCTTGTAATGCAACATTATTATGTATATTAGGCACATTCCGTGGAGTAACACATGGAGCCATCAGAAACAATTTTTAATTCACGTCTGACTTTCTCAAATTCTGTGAAGTTCTAGAATAATTTAAGTCAGTCAGTGGGCCTGACATGTCAAAAGTCTGATTTGTTGGAAATATGATTCCTGCAGTAACATATAGGGCCTCATTACAACTTTGGCGGGCGGCTACCGCTGCCCGCCAAACTGTAACCGCCGGGCGGACGCCAATGCAGCCGCACTCCCGCGGTGCCCATTTGGACATCCCCAAATGGAGCCGGCGGTGTTGCGGCCGTGCGACGGGTGCAGTTGCACCCGTTGCGCTTTTCACTGTCTGCATGGCAGACAGTAAAAAGCCACATGGGGCCCTGTCAGGGGGCCCCATGACTCCCCGTACTACCAGCCTTTTCCTTGCGGTTCATACCGCCAGAAAAAGGCTGGCAGTCGGGGACTCGTAATCTCCTGGGCAGCGCTGCAAGCAGTGCTGCCCAGGCGGATTATCACTGCCGGGGCTAAAGTGGCGGTATACTGCCGGCCCCGGCGGTGCGACTGCGGTGCTTCCGCCGCAGTCGTAATAGGGCAGGAAGCACCACCAGCCTGTTGGCGGTGCTTCCGTCATTTTAGCCCGGGCGGTCTCGGGCCACCAGGGTCAAAATGACCCCCTTAGTCTCTCCACTTCTGCATTTGAATTAAAAATATTCTGTACACTACTCTCATTATTTCCCTGGGTAAACAATGGTACAACAGGACCAATAGTAACGGGTACAGTAAATGCTTCTGGACTTGATTAAACATTTCGATTTCTCGAGTACCGTGACCTGACAGCATTGAAGAACTCAACTGTGGTATTGTTACAGGTGTGCACCTTGGCATTGTCTGAACCTGCACAGAAGCCATTGAAATAGGTGTAGACTCCATCTGGACCATCATTAGTTTCTGGTAAATCTGTGATATCTGTGGTGGGTGTACCACTGGTGCTATCATGTTCGATGCTGAACATACCACAGGAATTATAGGATAGACTACTGGTAAATCAACCTTAGTTGTAGGTGTCATAAGTGTCTGAATAACTCTAATAGTAGGAACACTGATAGGAACACAGGTTGCAACCTGTACTTGACTTTACGTTGCTACAACTGGTTCTGATGCACTTGGACCAGTACTAGTACCTGGACTTTTCTCTTGTGCTGCATATGGTGGAGGACAACTTCTCAGTAACTGCATTATAAATTCATCATCATCATCATCTGAGTCATCATCATAAGTCAACGATTTCCTATTTTCATCTGTCTTCGACTTCTCTTCTTCAGAAGAGTCCTTATCTCTTCTCTGTCTGACACTGCTCTCTTTCTCTTGTGTAATTGCAGGAAACATTTTAATACCCTGCAAGGTTTCGGTTCTCCAAAATGTTTGCTCATTGTCCCATCTTGCCTCTAATAATGTATTTTCAACTTTTCTCAAATTAAATGCAAAATATTGCAAGCGCAAAGAAAAATCAACATACCAACTTGTCTGGTTACTACAGGTAGGAACACAATCACTTTAGAAGCTTCACAAATATTTTGATTGCAGCTTTTAGCGCTGACAACTACTCATTTGACCTTTGCTTTCTTCGATTCGCAAGTAAAATTCGACCAGCAAATTCTACCCTTGACTAATACTAGAGCCTCCTTTTGTACTCAGGAATCACCACTGTCAACAGACAAGTTACAACAACAACCCAGTGTGTAAGAGACACTTGTTCAGTACTTAATACTCTGGAGTCTTAAACCATGCTGGGTCCATATACCAACAACCACATAGGCACTTTTTGAGTACAAGGAGCCATTCTCAATTGAAGTACATCAAGTTCCCTACAGACACCGTTTACAATATGCACACTCCCTAACAAACGGCGTTGGAGTGCAAAATCACTATTTCTCTTAAACATCGCAATTAACCTGCAATTTTCTAAAGCACTGCAAGCGTAACCCTATCCCAAACACAAATCACACAAGGAACACTGGGAACATCTCCAAACAACCATCGGCAAAACCAAATTTCACCCAACCAAGCATTGGAAAAATCTAATTATAAAAATGTCATCAAGCACTGGTAAAACCAAATCTCCCAATTCTTCCCAAAGGACATAAAACTAATAAAAAAAAGTATATTACCCTCCTATTGATACGTAACCCTCCTCTGCTACCAAAATTGATGGCATGTCCAGCCTTATGTTTCTTTTAAAGGTGTCACATATAGGGTAATCATCAATTACCCTTAGAGGTCGACATAAATCTTTGGACTCAGATAGGAGTGTGATCCCATCCTAACAATCAACATCTATAAGTTCAAATACATAAACATCACTTTCAATATTGAAGTCAGTAATGTAAACGCACCATGACCTATGTGACCATGAATCACCACACCAGTTTAATAAAATTCAAGCATTTATTGTCCTTTGGATTAGCAATGCTAAGATCACATAACACAAACGTAAGACCAAACGATAACAATACAAGAATAACACAGGCTGACAAAACCTTCAAATGAATCTTAGTCTAGACAGAATATTTTTTATAAAACATTCCAGAACCACCATGCCACCATGCAGAATATTAACAATAACAGATGAATGATAGACACAGAATGCATTTAGTTATCGGAGATGAATTATTTACAATAAAATTATACGAACAGTTGAATTTAGAATTTGGCATCCTTAACTATTACTCTGATTCGATAAGCATGTTTGGGCTTTCCGCAAAAAGAAAAAGAGCCAAAAATTAATTTGAAAAATATCTGATTATGGCGCTAACCAAAAATAGTGGTTGGGTTTTCTAAAGAGAGAGAATATAAACATTTTCAAGAAAGATAAATGCATATTTGGTTATACCTCTCCCATATGGATCAGCAAATAGCGTTGCCTTCATCAGTAAAGCATCTTCTAGTCTTCTTCATGGGGCAATAGCATAATAGGGAACAGCCCAGTAATGTTTGGCCTTTTTTCATCTATATTGACAGAATCATAGACAAAAAGCTAAGATCCAGAATATATCATTTCACTAGCTGAGAAAAGGAAATCTGCACTGACATTACTTGAGTTTTGGTATATTAAATCCCTAGAAAGCAACTAACTAAGTTTCTATTGGTCAGTCTATGGGGTGGTTTACCTCAGAGCCAATTACAATTATTCCACATTTCAGAAGTATCAGAAGTATCTTTTCCTTATTTTCTTTATTCACGATTGGCTCATCTTCTTTCACTACAGTCATCAGTTTCCCCAGTAGAATACAATTGCTGCATGTTGTAGATGAGCACTGAAGACTATTGTTCCTGGGTACACATTATCGCATCCCAGGAAGACAGACAAAAGTTACAACATAACAATATAACTTTTCCACAGTAAGCAATTTACACAGTATTTTTAGAGAAACATTAATTTGCAGAGTTAAGACTTTTGAAACATTGCCTTTGGAAAAATACTATAACAGGAGGCCTTTTTCAAACCAATGCTAAAACATGAATAATAAAACATTTCATAATATTTAAACCATTTGTCCTTTTAGGACATATTAATTTTCATCTTTTAGTACATTTAATTATGAAGAAACAAAATACATTTTCACTAGACATTTATTATTATGTCGAACCACATTGTGGCTGACACCAGGGTGATCATATTTTCCAAAACACACGTTTTCAGTTTAACTTTTGAATACATGTTATTTCATTTTGTTTTAGTGACATAATTTTATTAATAATGTTTGTACTTCAATGGTAATGTGGGCAGTTAGGTGAGTTTTTGACCAAACAAAACATCTACATTTCTGGCAGAACTAACTGCTACAGGCACAAAACCAAGCTCTTTGGGCCAAGCAGCTGGGAGACCAGAACAAAGACTGTGTGTAAAAAATCAGCAATTGTGCCTTTTCACTATTCAATATAAGACATCCAGCTGTCTACTCTAGTCCTACAATTACAGAGATTGGATTCTGTTATGGTGAAATCTTTCATGATTGAGACAATGATCTGCATATCATCAGGGTATGAATTGATGTAGAGCTCATGAGATCTTCCCAATTCTGCTAAGAGGGTAACATTAATATTAAATAAAGTGGGGTCAGGGAAGAAAAGTCAGGCACTTCACATTGTATCGTAAAATCTTGAGATTGGTGAGGTGGGTAGATAATGGCAAGTCTTTCTGTCATTAAGAAAGGCTTTAACCCATATCAGGGCATTTTTGTTTGCACCAAGCACAGCAATTCAAACTAATAGAACTGTATGAGAGACAGTGTTGAAGGCTGCAGAGAGATTTAGTAGGACAGGTGCACAATCTCCTGATGTAATGAAATACTATTACAAAGTGACTGAATTTTTTAAAACGAGAATCTCTCCTAAAAATATTGATTGACAGAGAATCGATAGGACTGCTCAGGAAGCAAAAGAGTCAATGCAGGTGTATTATGAGAGATTGTTGTAAGCATTTAAACATTATAGTGGTAAAGAAACAATTGAGCCGAAAGATATGATTCATTTTGTGTTCAGATTTGTTGAAGGATTGAGACCTAAAATTAGTCAGATGCTTAAGATTCATTTGATTTCTGGCAAATAAAATTGGTTGACGAAGTATTACAGTTTGCTAAATACTGTAACAATGAGATTGAAATGAAGCAGAAGAAATGGAAGGAAAAGATGATACAGATTAAAGCGGTACAATCAATAATGCAGGGAATTTTTCCCCAAAAGGGAAACATGCCGGTGATTCAAAATCAGGGACAGGCAAGAGGTAGAGGTCCTGGAGGAAATGGAAATGGGAACTATGGCATCGATTTGAATACTATTGTCAATCCAGGTGAAATGCAGACAATGAAAAGTATGTTACATTGTCACGCTTGTGGGCACCTCGGGCACTGGAAACTGGAGTGTCCAATGATGGTACAGAAGGTGCTGTTACACAGATTAATAAAAACAGTCTTTCTCCAAATTGGAGAGGACCGAGAATAAGGGGTCCTAATTTAAATGTCCAGAATAGTAGTAATCAAATGCAGATTCCTCTGCAAATTCAAAGCCCCCAAAGGATGCAACAGATACAGGTGCCACATTTTCAGGTGCGACAGTTACAGCAAATACAGCCCCAAAAGCAAATTATACCAAAGCACCGAGCAGAAGATGATGCTTCCTCAGCAGAATACAGATCAAAAGTTAAATGTAAGTAATCAGACAGTACAACAATTTACACTTCATATGGAGGATGATTTGAATGATGTAGTGATGAGTGAGAGTTTGGATGAAGAAGAATGTGTGTTAGCTGCTTCTTTAGAAGTGGATCAAAAGGGTCCTTGTGTAAGTGGAAAAGTAATGTGTCATCAAGTTAATTCCTATTTGATACAGGAGCTACACACTCTACAGTAAGAACTGCAGAAGTCCATAATGTGCCACTCTCTGGAAAAACAGTGCAGATTATAGGAGTTGCAAATCAATTCCCGATAAACTGATTACTAAACCAGTTCCTTTTAAAATTGGCAATTTTGAAATTTTGCTCCAATTTGTAGTCTGTGACTCAAGTCCAGTTTCCTTACTGGGAAGAGATTTGTTGTGCAAAGCAAAATGTTCAATTACCTGTACAAATGATGGAATTGCTATTCAGATGAATAGTAATGATGATGATGATTCATTTGTCAATTGAATGTGATTCAGTTAATGAAGAATTTTCACTGATTATTTTTTTATCCTGCATTTACAGTACAAGATTTGCCAACTGATTTACAGGGTACAGTTACATTAAAAGTTTGGGATGTTTCTGGAAAAGACATGGGTCTGATCAGAGAAGTTGAACCAGTTAAAATCATAGTCAAGCCTAATGCAGTTTTTCCGCAAACTCCTCAATATCATATGGCACCAGATGCATTTGAAGGAAGGAGTAATTCCTGTAATTGCAGATTTTGTGAAGCAGTGAGTTCTGAAAGAAGTGCTGAGCAGCCCATGTAATTCTTCTATTATGGGCTTGTGAAAACCAATTAGGAAATTTAGAATTTGAAGAAAATTAATGATAAAATGGTCCAATGTTGTCCAGTGGTACCTAATTCAGCAGTGATTTTGTTTCAGATCCAATGTGATGCAGAATGGTTCACAGTGGTGGGCTTATCACAATCATTATTCTCTGTGACTCTTCATGAGGATAGACAATTTCTTTTCTTCTATTTTAAATTCTGCAATTGTGTATATTCCAGGTGTAGAATCCCAAAAGGCTTTTCAGAGTCTCTGTCTACGTTTAATCAGGTGTTTGAAAAAGAGTCTGGAATCACTGGAATTGCCTCTCCAATCAGCATTAGTTCAGTACATTGACAATCTTTTGGTTGCCTCAAAGACGAAGGAGGTTTCAGGCAGGATACTATAGCTTTGCTGAATCATTTGGGTGAGAATGGACATTAAAGGGGTCATTACGTGTTTGGTGGGCGAAAAGGCGGCCCGCCAAGCTCCAGTGGTCAGGTTGCCGCAAGTGTGGCTGCCTTCCCACAGGTCCCATTAGGAGTTGCCCCCTCGATCAGCAGCTAGGCCAGCGGTGAATAGCCCACAACATTGAGCTAGCAGCAATGTTGCGGTGCGTAGAGAGAAAAGCAGACAGTGAAATGCATGGCAGGGCTTTCCATGAGGCCCCCTGCACCCCGTTTCAACCAGCTTTTACATGGCAGTGCAACCACCATGTAAAAGCTGGTAAAGAGAGGGGTCGTAATCCCCAGGGTGGCCCTGAGCTATCCTATTGATTCTCTGCCAATCAATATTTTTCCATTGGAGGGAAGCTGGTGGTGCTGGCGGTCCGACCATGGCCCAATCAGCACAGTCATCATACGGTGGTCTGACCGGCACCAAAGCGGCAGGACACCGTTTTGGTGCTGGTCAGACCGCGATAGCAGCCCTTGTGGTCTGAAGACCGCCAGGGTAATAATGAGGGGCAAAGTGTCCCCAGCTAAATGACAGTACTGTCACAACGAAGTGAAATACTTGGGACACCAAATAGAAAAAGGTTCAAGAAAAGTTTCCAGAGAAAGTGTTACAGCTAATTTGCTAATGAATCCTCCAGTTACACAAAGAGATGTCAGGATGTTTTTGGGAATGGTGAGTTACTATCGCCAATGGAATCCCAATGTTTCTGTTATTTCAAAGCCATTGCAGAGACTGGCCCACAAAGATATAAATGACCCAGTGCCTTTTGATGACGCTTATATGAAAGCTTTTACTGAGCTGACAGAGAGTTTGTGCAGAGCACCAGCTTTGAGAATGCCTGATTACAAGAAACTTTTTAAGTTGTTTTGTCATGAACATGATTTCTGTGCCCTTTTAGTCCTTGTACAGGTATGAGGTGGTGTATTTTACTGCTACTTTGCATCCAGTTGCAGCAGTTTTACCTGGCTGTTTGTGGACAGTGGCAGCAGTTGGTTTGTCACTCGCTCAGTGTGAGAGTATTTTGATGGGACATTCTTTAACTGTCCTTGTCTTTCATTCCAAAGAGGTCTTGCTCATGTGAACAAAGACCCAATATTTGACAAATGCAAGGCTCACGAAGTATGAACTTTTGATTTTAGGCTCTCTAAATGTTACCTTGAAGAGATGTACAGTGCTTAACCCAGCAACCTTGCTCCCAGTAGACAATGTTGGAATTGAGAAATTGAAAGAAGTTGAACATGACTGTCTGGAAATTATTGAACTGTGCAGGACACCCAGACCTGATATTCAGGATCAAATTGCTTTTGCCAATAGTTTCTGTCTAAGAGATAATGTGGGATGATTGAAATCTGGATATGCTGTGTGCACAATTTCTGGTATACTCGAAGCTTCATGGCTTCAAAGAGTATTTTCTGCACAAGTGGCTGAAGTGGTGCCTCTTACTAGAACATGCTATATTTCCACACAGCTTAAAGTTACAACTTTCACAGACAATCAATATGGATTTGTTGTAGTGCACGACTTTGGGCAATTGTGGTCACGAGAGGTTTCATGACCTCTTCAAGCTCAACAATTAAAAATGGTGATAGAGTTCATGATTTGTTGCAAGCCCTACAATTACCTGAAAGCATTGCTGTGGTTAAATACAGTGCACACCAGATATCAAATGATTTTGTTTCAATAGGAAATGCTATGCAGATCAAGTTGCAAGATTTTGTGCATTGAACTGCATCTCTTTTAATGATAAATGGAAAGAACTAAATGATGATAAAGTAGACCCAAGTTACAAATTAACAGTAATTGATACAAGGGTGGAGATCAAACTTTTGCAACAAAATGCTTCTGAAGATGAGAAGAAAGGTTGGATAAAACTGAAATATTTTCAAAGAGACAATGATGAAATCTGTGTTTCAAATAAAGGGCAGATGGTGTTGCCAAACTGTCTACTGACGGAAATGGCAAGATATTATCATGGTCAAGCGCACATTGGCAGAGATGCAATTATTCACACATTTAAGCACTATTGGTTCAAACCAAAGTTTAGACAGGTTGCTGAAGCAATTTGTCACAGTTGTGTTACATGCCAACAAATTAATGTGGGTAAAAGAACAATTGTTAATTCGAGTCACATTGGAAGAGCAGGAGGTCCATTCAACAGAATGCAAATACATTTTATTGAGATGCCTGTGTGTGGTGGTTTGAGATATGTTTTGGTGATTGTCTGTATTTTTAGTCACTGGTTTGAAGCTTACCCCACAAGCAGAAATGATAGCCTCACAGTAGCAAAGCTTTTACTCAGGGAGTCCATTCATCGCTTTGGGTTTCAGGCCTCTTTAGAATCAGACAGGTGAAGTCACTTCAATAACAAGGAGATAAAATTAATATTTTCAGCCTCAAACACTGAGCGGAAGTTACACTGTAGGTATCACCGTGAAGCTTCTGTATTACTAGTGGAAATGAATGGCACTCTGGAGGCACAACTTGCAAAAATGTGTGCATCTACAAATCTGACGTGGCCAGATGCTTTGCCTTTGGTTCTGATGAGCATGAGAAATACATCTAAAAGAAAGACTAGAATTTCTCCCCATGAAATACTCATGGGTACAGCAATGAGACTGGCAGCTGTTCCTGCAAATGCTCTTGTGAATAAAACAGATGATATAGTGCTGAATTACTGCAAGAGTATGGCTGATGTGGTTCACTCGTTCTCTCACCAGGTGGAAGCTAAAGCCGGGGCACCATCCCAAGACCAGTGTCATAATCTGCAAGGTGGTGATTGGGTGGTCATCAAGAAGCATGTAAGAAAAACTTGTCTGGAACCTAGGTAGAAGGGGCCCTACCAGGTCGTACTTGTTACGGTAACTGCTGTGAAGTGTGCTGGGATCCCAAACTGGATTCACACCAGCCACACTCGAAAAGTGCCATATCCTTTCAATGATAAAGAGGAGCTGTTGATAGCACCAGCAACTACTATAAGGTCTCAAAGAGCAAAAAGTGAGACTGTGGAGAAACAGAGAGTGCAAACTAGTGAAGATCAAGGTACTCCTCTAAGAGATGAAATAGAGGTTTTTGAAGTTGGTCAGGCATCAACCAACTTAGCAAGAGAGTCAAGTCAGAGCAAGACTCTCCCAGAAGCAAATGATTGGGAAGATCAGTTGAAACAAATCATGGTTCCGAAGCATCTGAGGAGGCTGTTGAGTTGAATCAAAGTCATACAGATTTGACTCCTCCCGAATTAGCTAATGTTGCAGGTATATCAATCCAAAGTCAAAATCCTACAGATTCAAGAAAAGTTGTAAGTCCAGTTTTGCAAATGACACTGTCGAAGAAATTTGTGAAAAAAGAAAAGTGGCTCAAATTGCAAACAAATGAAAAGGTTTCAGGTGTATTGTCAACCATAAATAAAGAGCCAGACACAACAACAAGAGCAGATGTAGATGAAGATCTGAGTCAAGGAGAAAAAAGTGCAAATCGGAGATCAAGAAGAAAAAAATTGCAAGTCGAAGATACTCAGGTCCTGAATGAGTGTATTTTATAACAGATTAGAGGCAACATGAATTTTTCTCCTTTTGTTTTGATCATGCATTTCAAGCTCAGTATTTTGGAACCTGAAAGTACCTATGAACTGAAATTTGAAATTACATTGTCAACTGAACAAGAGAGACATTATATACTACAAGTGATAATCACTGGCCAATAGAATGTGATCTACTAAAAGAGACTTTTGAAAACTTTTTTTTGCAAGTTGCTAAACCGATTTTTGACAAAGTTCTGGAGAAAAGTCTGAAAGCTGCTGTAAATAATTGCAAAGAAGACTGAAAATTTGTTTTATTTTGATTTTTTGGCTACATACTTAGATATTTTTCTTTTCCTTTCACTTTCTGATTCTTTACAGATCATGTATAAAAATCATAAGTGTGTTAAAAATAGGTGTTGCAAATGTATGTGTATTGGTTTGGGAATTGTATGTCTGCTAGTAGGTTTACTATTGATTTTGAGTATGAGTATTTCTAATGAGGCTGAAACTAATTATATACCTTCTTCAGAGACTACTACACTTTTTAAGTTAGAAAAGTTTAATAGGAATGAAAAATACATTTAGATAACTCTCAAGGAGAACTTTCTTCTAATGTTTTCCATCACTGATGTATGAATATGTTGAAACAATGAATGTGAGAGAATGTTATGTTTGCACACAGATTCCTTCATCAGTGCAGGAAGGAACTACTTATCATAGGTTGCCATTAACCTATGCAATTAGTTGCAGTCTTTTAATAACAAGGCTCTATAACCAACAGTACATACACTATTTCTATTCGAATTATGACTTAGGCCCTCATTATGATATTGGCAGTAAATCCCATTTACCGCCATGCTGACGGCTGCCAACTTACCACTGCGACAGTGGAAATACGCTCACCATGTTATGACAAACACACCCGAATCTGACAGAATACAGCAACTCACACAAATCCGCCAGCCCAAAGGTCAGTGATAAAGTGGCGGTATCACAACCCACACCGTTACGCCAACAGAACAATGCCCACCACATTATGACCCATGAATCACCACGGCAGACATTCAACGGCAGTAAACCATTAGCGGTACATACCTCCGCTCTCACAATGGACACCCACAGACAAAACAACACCACATTCTACAATTCAAATTACACACACCTGACACCCATACACAGACCACATCCACACACCCTCACCACTATAAAACACACACCCACAGTACCCACAACCCTTTACGACTACAAACCATTGCCAACTGTGAGACACCAAGACCACTGACACAACTAGAGTGACACACTACTCACACCTATACACCACTCATGCACTCCACATCACACACCCCAACACATTACCCAACACACCGTCACCAACACACCTCACAGAACACCCATGCACCACAAAGACACCCCCGTTTCACAGAGGAGGAGCTAAGGGTCATGGTGGAGGAAATCATCAGGGTAGAGCCACAGCTATTTGGAGCACAGGTGCAGCAGATAACTATAGCTAGGAAGATGGAGCTATGGCGGAGAATCGTAGACAGGGTCAATGCCATGGGACAGCACCCAAGAACTAGGTATGACATCAGGAAGAGGTGGAACGACCTACGGGGGAAGGTACGTTCCATAGCAGCAAGACACCAGTTTGCTTTACAGAGGACTGGCGGTTGACATCCACCTCCTCCCCCACAACTCACAGCATAGGAGGAGCAAGTCTTGGCAATACTGCATCCTGAGGGACTGGCCAGAGTCGGAGGAGGACTGGACTCTGATAAGCCAACTCTCTACTATTTTCACCTCCCTACCTGCATGCCATCACATACCCTCACCCTCACCCTCACAACCATCTCTCTATTATATCCCACACACCCCACCATCACATCTCACTCATCCCAATGCCAAGCCCTGCATGCTGTGCCATTGCATGGACACCCCTCAGAGCCCTGCATAGACAATCATCCCTAGAGCATGCATAGCACAGAGAACTAACAATCCCACCATATACTAACATACACAAGTGAAAGCTGGCAGGGCAAATCCAACCATAAAGGGGAAGCCACGGATGTACAATATGTCAGACAGAGAAACCATAACACATCATTTACATCCCCACCGGTACACCAGCCAATGTCATCAGAGAGGAGGTGCCAGCACTATCCAGTCCCCCAAATGAAGAGGCACACAGTGATGACAGCAACTCTGGTCTTCGGGATCTGGGTGACCTACCTGGCCCACCAGGGACCACTGGTCAGTCAGGTAGTCAGGCCCAGTCACACACCACCATGGAGCCTCCCCCATCAGGAAACACAACCACAGCACCCACCCAGTGTACCCACACCTCTGTCCCCAGGACACGTCAATCAGCAGTGTGTCCACCTCTACAGGGACCCCAGGCCACACCTCACCCCCAAGACAATCAGGGACCTGGGGTCAGTGGAAGTGGGCACACGGTTCTGGGGACAGAGGTACAGGCCAACAGGGACACTGGGAGGACTGCTGTGCACCAGGGGGTGGACAGGCCAAGGGAACCGACTCTCCCGGAGGCACTCTCCAAGATCCTGGAAACCTACCAACATTCCCAGGACACGATGGGCCAGATCCTGGACAACGTACAGGAGAATAGGCGGCTGCAGGAGGGACAGTACCAGGGGCTCAGGAAGGACTTGGAGGGCATCAAAAACATCCTGATCTCCATAGCAGGGGTGCTGGCAGACATGGCCAACATTATGAGGGAGGCAGTCTCACACCAGCGGGCCCCTGCCACTAGCCAGGATTGTACGACGAAACAACGACTTCGAAAACAACTACTGCCTTAACAACGAGGTTGGAACACCGACCTCGTTGCTACTACTAATGATTTTACCACAAATGCCTTAACAACGATATTTTGTTGTAAAGGCATTCCTGATAAAATCATTAGCAATAGGCACCATTCACCCTACATCCCTCACCCCACCCCCCCAATCCCACCCCTACACCTAAAACCCCCAGACCACCACCCACTCCCCAAAACCAAAAACGCCCCACCCCCCCAACCCCACCCTAAAACCTAAAACCCCCTGACCCCCCACCCACTCCCCAAAACCAAAAACGCCCCACCCCACCAACCCCACCCTAAAACCTAAAACCCCGTGACCCCCCACCCACTCCCCAAAACCAAAAACGCCCCACCCCCCCAACCCCACCCTAAAACCTAAAACCCCCTGACTCCCCACCCACTCCCCAAAACCAAAAACGCCCCACCCCCCCAACCCCACCCCAAAACCTAAAACCCCTTGATGCCCCACCCACTCCCCAAAACCAAAAACGCCCCACCCCCCCAACCCCACCCTAAAACCTAAAACCCCCTGACCCCCCACCCACTCCCCAAAACCAAAAACGCCCCACCCCCCCAACCACACCCTAAAACCTAAAACCCCCTGACCCCCCACCCACTCCCCAAAACCAAAAACGCCCCACCCCCCCAACCCCACCCCAAAACCTAAAACCCCCTGACCCCCACCCCCTCCCCAAAACCTAAACCCACCACTTACCTTCGCCAACTCCCTTCTTTGTACCTTAACCACGCATGTTCGTTGTTCAGAACATACGTAGTTAAGGCACAAAAAACCAGAGTCGTGGTTAAAAAAAGCGTTGTTGCGCTTTCGTTAACCACGACTTTCGGAGAAAAAAAAGTTGTAAAAAAGGATGTTTCCCACTAGCCAGACATCTGAACAGCCTTCGACCTCTGCAGTCGTTAGTGGCCAGGAGGCCCCGCTACAGGACTCACAGGCCACCAGCACCCCTCCCCTTGCAGCGGGTGAACCACCTTGCAAACGTTCCTTGCAATCCAGACAGAAGTCAGAGACACTTGCCAAGACCCCCACCAGGAAATGAAATTCTCCTGATTGTCACTCTTATGTCCCATTCAGTCACGCTGTTCACCTTCAACTGCCATTGCTCCCCTTCCTATGTCCCCATTGACACTGCACCTGTGCAACAACCAGACTGGAACAATACCCTGGACTTTCCTCCATCATCACCCTATCCTATTGCACTTCCCCCCTATATGTTACCACTTCAATAAACACCCTTGGATCAAAATCTATTTCAAGTATGTTATGTATTTTAAATATGTATTGATTGAAACAGGTACAACCATTGTAAATGAACTGTACATAGAATTAGCATAGATTAATGACCTGTAGCTGGCTGTAGTGATCACACCAGGAGTATATGTCAGTTCATCAACATCTGCAAATTGGATTGCCAGAGGGAACAGTAAGTGGGCACAGAAGTGGGAAATAAATGCATGCCATTGCCACAACGATTACAACCAAAAACATTGAAATGTAAAGTTACACTGTCCTACCTGTATGTCATTGGAAGTATTGTCGGTTCACAGATGTTCTGTTGTCCTCATCCTCACCCTCTGTCTCCTCATCCTCACTATCCACAGGGTCCACTGCTGGCACACGGACATCTCCAGTCTCCTCCTCCTGCAGAAAAGGGACATGGGGTCTGAGGGCCAGGTTATGCAACATGCAGCACGCCACTACTATCTGGCAGGCCTTCTTGGGTGAGTAGCACAGAGATCCACCTCTTAGATGGAGGCACCAAAACCTGGCCTTTAGGAGGCCAAAGGTCCTTTCAATGATCCTTCTGGTTTGCCCATGTGCCTCATTATAACATTCTTTTGCCCTTGTCCTGGCATTCCTCACTGGGGTCAGCAGCCATGATAGGTTTAGGTAACCAGAGTCACCTGCAAATATTGAGGGACAACATTTAGCCACACACTATCCTACATGGCCCACACCATACCCATGCACCAACATATACTAGGTGGGAGCCAGGGCTCACCTATTAGTCACACCCTCTGCAGTAGGGCCATCACATTTGGGATGCTGATATTCCTCAGGACAAAGGCATCATGCACCGACCCAGGATACTTAGCATTGACGTGGGAGATGGACTGGTCCGCCATGCACACCATCTGAACATTCATGGAGTGAAAACTCTTACGATTCCTGAACACCTGTTCATTCTGCCTAGGGGGGGGGAACAAATGCAATATGTGTTCCATCAATCGCCTCAATTATGTTGGGGATATGTCCCATTGCATATAACTCAGCCTTCACTGTGGTCAAATCCTCAACCTGGGGGAAAACAATGGAGCTGCACATGTGTTTTATCAGGGCCGACAACACTCTTGTCAGCACGTTTGAGAATATTGGCTGTGACGTTCCTGCTGCCAAGCCCACTGTCACTTGGAAAGAACCAGTTGCCAAGAAATAGAGTACTGATAGCACTTGCACAAGAGGGGGAATCCCAGTGGGGTGACGGATAACAGATATCAGGTCAGGCTCCAATTGGGCACACAGCTCTGTGATTGTGGCCCTGTCAAGTCTATAGGTGAGGATAATGTGCCTGTCCTCCAGTGTAGCCAAGTCCACAAGGGGTCTGTACAATGGTGTTTGTCTGCTCCTCTCATTCATCCGCAGTGGTAGGTATCTAAGGGTGACAAGAGTGAGTAGGACATCACAATTGGAACAATCAAATCACAAACTCAGTGAGCATGTTGCATTTATGTGATGGGAGAGTGGTTATGACAGGTGTGTGCAAATCTAAGCAGTGATGCAGTAAAGGTTAATCTGATGGTTGTCCATCTCCATGACATGGCGACTGCCTGTCCTGTATGTAGGGACAGGTGGAAGTGAGGTAACGCTGCCGACTTTGGAAGTCGCGAGGGAAGGCGGTTTTGCACCGCCGTGCAATTCCTCATTGGCTAATATGGTGCTCTTTGGAGTACAGTGGCCAATGGGGATCAGCGCCGGTGGTGACTGCCATTTTCTATCTGAATCCTCACTTGTTTCCTGACCTTCAACAGGAGAACACCTACACTGCTTGTGCTGCTGTGACCTGTGTCTGGAACCTACCATGGCTCGTGTGACCAGGGAAAGGGCCCCTGCCTTCACCGCAGAGGAGTTGGAGCGATTGGTGGATGGGGTCCTACCCCAGTATGGACTGCTGTATTGGCCTCTAGACCAAAAGGAAAATACACCTTGGGCATGAGGCATGTGGGAAGGATGCATGGATATGTGTGTGCAAGTATCGTGTCATGGGGGATGTAATGTTGTGGTACACATAGTGTGCGCTGGGCAATGCTTGTGCCAGTGGTGACGGAAACAGGATTGGTGGGCCATATGTTTGACAGGCTGGATTTTTGTGTGTAATGGTGTCCTCCCATCTGTATCGCCTCTGCAGGTCAGCACCCATCAAATGAAGGGATCATGGCATGCCATCGCCAAGGACGTGCGGACCCTGGGGGTCTATGGCAGTATGGCAGGCGAAGCACCCACTGTCGGAAAAAGTGGGAGGACCTGAGATACTGGGCACGGAAGACTGCAGAGGCACAGCTGGGGATGGCCTCCCAATGAGGAAGGGGTGCCCATCAGAACCTGACCCCCGATGGCCCGCATACTGGTGGTGACCTACCCGGAGCTGGATGGGAATGTGAGGGCATCACAGCAGCCACAAAGTGGTGATTCCAGTGGGCAGTACTAGAATAATTGGTAGGTGGCATGGGATCCGGGTGGTGGGTGTCTGTTAGTGGGTGCCCCTTAATGCCAGGCCAGACATCGCAGCGTGATCTGGCGCAAGGCTAATGGTTGAAAGGTAAAAGAAGGTAACTTAACTAGGTTGCATTCCATGTCAGATAGGGCATAGTGGGTCCCAGGAGGCGTGCATTTGGCGGTGTTTGGTCCTCATTTTGGTGTAGCATGTAGCCAAATCATTGGCAGTGCAATGCATAGTGCTAATACTGATCCCTGTGTGTGACCGTGCTGTGTACGCCAAGAGTGGTGTTGGTGCAGCAAGTGACCCTGTGTTCTCTTTCTCTCTCCCCCCTTGTATCTTCTGTCATCCTGTCCATGTGTGCATTAGCATCATCTGGCAGAGGAATAGGGGGACCAGTGACAGAGGGTGCTGCATCCCACAGGACCCAGTAGGCAGAGTCCACTGACACTGAGGGAACCAGTGAGACAGAGGGCGGGGGGAACACCACGGCAGAGATAGGAGGTGACAACACAGACTCAGATAACTCCTCTGATGGAAGCTTCCGGGTGGTGGCAAATACCTCTTTAACCACCTCAGTTACACGTACAGCCGCCACCCCCGTACCAGCACTAACCTCCCAGTAGCCCCTCAGCGAAGTGCCCGTGCCCGCTCACCCAGGAGGGTGGGCATCTCCTTCGCCCCAGGCCCTGCCCCAGTGAGCCCTGCTGCCCTGATTGAGTGAGGAGGATATTGACCTCCTGAGATCCATCTCTGTAGGGGAGTCAACCATTGTGAATGCCGTCCAGGGGCTGGCATCCCAGATGCAGAAATGCAGTGCATTCCTGAAGGGCAACCGCAGTAGATTTATGGCCCAACAAAGATCGATTCAGGCTCTGGCTTCCTCTCTGATGGCAGCCATTGTCCCTGTCCCTACCTTCCCCCTCCAACTACCACTTCCCAGGCCCAGTCTCCTCAACTCCAGCCCATCCCATGCACACATACAGATGCACATGCACACAAGACAACACACAAGAGTAGCACAGTCAAACACAGGCACCACACTTCAATACACAAGCTCTCACTCAAACACCAGACATTTGCAGACACAATCACATCCACTGCCTCCACTGTCTCCCCTACTCCTCCTCCTCCACCTCCCTCACAGTCATGTCCACACTCACACCTGCATGCACTGCTTTAACAGCCACCACCACCATCACCACACCAAGCAGCACACACACCTCACTAGCAGACACCTCCACAACATCCATGCACACGTCCAGTGTGTCCTTTCCAACCCTGTCTGTACCCCCTCCTAAAGCACACAAACGCAAGTACTCAGACACTCAACAGCCATCCGCCTCACATCAGCACACTCCCCACGCACCTGCACCCAAGTCCAGCAGTCGTACTCCTCCAATAACCACTCCTTCATCCTCCATTCCCATCCCTCCTCCCTCTTCCCACCCTATCGTCCCTAATAAGCTTTTCCTTGTCCAACTTGACCTCTTCCCTCCCCCTCCCCCCCCCTCTTGCCCGTAAGAGCAGGGTCCCAATGACCCTGTCCAGCACCTCAGCCAAACAGTCCACGCAGACAGTAGAGGCACCTCCTAGTCGTGGAGGCAAAACAGTGATGGTTCCCACTCCGCCAGCCAGGAAGTGTAAGGAACCCACAGCCACTGCCATGAAGGGGAAAAAGCCCTCAATTCCTGCCAAGAAGGTGAAGAAGCCCTCGACTCCTGCCATGAAGGGTAAGAAGCCCTTGACTCCTGCCATGAAGGGGAAGGAGCCTGCACCTCCTGCCATGAAGGTGAAGAAGCCCTTGATGACTGCCTTGAAGGGGAAGAAGCCCTCTACTCCAGTAGAGGCTGGCAGGATGACACCACCACCATCACCAGTGGTCATGGAGCACTCACCTCCAGCAGAGGCTGCCCGGGAGGCACCTTCACATGCTGACAAAGCGCAGCCCTCACCTCCAGCAGAGGCTGGCAGGATGACACCACCACCACCACCAGTGGTCATGGAGCCCTCACCTCCAGCAGAGGCTGCCCAGGGGGCACCTTCACCTGCTGACACAGTGCAGCCCTCACCTCCAGCAGAGGCTGGCAGGATGATACCATCACCAGCGGTCACGGAGCCCTCACCTCCAGCAGAGGCTGCCCAGTAGGCATCTTCACCTGCTGGCACAGTGCAGCCCTCACCTCCAGCAGAGGCTGGCAGGATGACACTACCACCAGTGGTCACGGAGCCCTCACCTCCAGCAGAGACAGTGTAGCCCACTCCTGCCGCAGAGGCTGCATCTTCACTAACTGAGACAGTGCAGCCCTCACCTCCAGCAGAGACTGCCCAGAAGGCATCTTCACCTGCTGACACAGTGCAGCCCTCACTTCCAGCAGAGGGCATGTAGGCAACCCTCCTACAACTGCTGTACAAGGAGGCCCCTCCAGAACCAGCGGGCAAGTCACCCACTCCAGAGACTATGGACTTGCACTCCCCAGCACAGAGAAATGGGCATGGAGCCCCCTCTAGAACCAGTGGGAACGTCGCCCACCTGAGAGTCTGTCGCCTTGCACTCCCAGCACAGAGAAATGGGCATGGAGTCCCCTCCAGAACCAGTGGGAAAGTCACCCATTCCAGAGACTGTGGCATTGCACTCCCCAGCACAGAGAAATGGGCATGGAGACCCTCCAGAACCAGTGAGAAACTCACCTACTCCAGAGACTGTGGCCTTGCACTCCCCAGTACAGAGAAATGGGAAAGGAGCCCACTCCAGAAGCAGTGGGAAAGTCACCCACCTGAGAGACTGGCCTTGCTCCAGAGGTTGTGGCCTTGCACTCCCCAGCACATAGAAATAGGCATGGAGCCCCCTCCAGAACCAGTGAGAAAGTCACCTACTCCAGAGACTGTGGCCTTGCACTCCTCAGTACAGAGAAATGGGCAAGGAGCCCACTCCAGAAGCAGTGGGAAAGTTACCCACCTGAGAGACTGTGGTCTTGCACTCCCCAGCACATAGAAAGGGGCATGGAGCCCCCTCCAGAACCAGTAGGAAAGTCACCCACCTGAGAGAATGTGACCTTGCACTCCCCAGCATAGAGAAATGGGCATGGAGCCCCCTCCAGAACAAGTGGGAAAGTCACCTACTTCAGAGACTGTGGCCTTGCACTCCTCAGCACAGAGAAATGGGCATGGAGACCCCTCCAGAACCAGTGGGAAAGTCACCCACCTGAGAGACTGTGGCCTTGCACTCCACAGAACAGAGAAATGGGCTTGGAGCCCACTCCAGAACCAGTGGGAAAGTCACAGACATAAAAACATTCACAACTTCTTACACAAATACTTAGCGACAGGACACCCTGGGGCATGTGCTGCACAATTGAAATCTACTTCACTTAGTCAATCATTGGAAGCCCTTTTATTGTTTCCATTAAGCACAATGAAATATGACTATTGCTGTCCCAACCGGTGTAGCTCTGTTCGCTTCTAAGCTGACAGGACAGCCGATGGGCGGGCAATTGGCGGGGTTGGTCTGAGGCTCTGGGCAGTAGAGGCATTGCAGCTGCAGTTAAGGCCTGTATCCTATGAGTACACACCGCCTCTTCACAAAACGTTTTTGGGACCAGGACTAGCAAATGTTTTTTACATGCTAAGCTGTAAGCATCTAGCGTTACAGCAGTTTATTGCTGGCTAAGTAACTGCGAACTCTTCTTTTCTCAGCAAAAGTCAAAAGATTAATGAGTTTTTCTGAAAACAATTATTTTCAATCCATGGTCAACAGTACACAAAAAGCCACACATATGCTCAGTGTATGGTAAACCTGTAAAACAGTAGCTCTTTCACAAACGCATGAACAATTGACTTTCTGGATGAGAACTGCTTTCCCTCTTGCAAGTAGTTTCCCTTCCAATCAACTTTAACCAGCTGAAATAAATGAAGAAGGTTTAAAACGCCGAAATAAAAGTATATGTTGTGTTCCTCTGATCTGGCCTATCTTGCCACCGCTGTGGCATTTTAAGGAAGTCATAGCACAGAATGTTTGAAGCAGTTTGGACTGTATAGGAAGCCTGCCACTGGAAGGATGTACGACTGGATTTAATTAAATTTTAAAGAAAGTGAACGGGTAACTAGATGAGACAGGAAACGGGAACAATTAGTCATGTGGGCCCTCCAGCAGGCAGGAAAGCAACTGCTGCCACGCTTCATTTATAGGGCCCTCTCGCATGGTACCATGGGCTACTCATACAATACACGCATTCAGATTCCTTATTTTGCAAAATGATTATTCATTTCATCAAAGCATATGACAAAACAGTGTCAAAACAGATAACATCTATAAATGTGTTTTATATATTGAACCGTGTCATCATGTGGCGCTACCCCATGAACGTCCTGTCACTTCTTTGCTGTGAGCCATCATGTCTATAAAACACTGGTGGGAAAGAGGTGTGAAGCAAAAAAGGTATTTACCTGGTAGAGGTCGTTCGCTGTCACTTTCCTTTTGAGGACAGAGAGGTAGGTGTGCATGAGTTGGTGAGTCAAGTACTGCCTCTGCAAGAGGGTACGAATGATCCGTAGTGGTTACTCCACGGTGGCCGTACAGAAAGCCATTGGTGCGGGTGCACAACAAAAATGTAATGTACACATATGAGCTCCACCGGTACTTGCTCTCGGCATTCACCCTGCCAAATGGGTATTAGCATTTAGGATGCAACAGGGAGTATTGGAGCTAAATAGCCCTATAACATCTGTTTTTACAGTACACACATATTTTGGTTGATGTTTAAATTAACATGACCAAATGTGCAACTTCATTGTTACGGAAAGGTTTGTAAAAAAATCGCCATGGAATTATAATTTTGTTCAATTGAAGGCGTTAATACCAAAATAAAGAGGAATACACTCAAACGTGTCATAAGATTTTCAATTACTTTTGAATCAGCTCATGACAACCCAAAATTTACAATGGGTTTAAATACAGGTGAGAGTCCTAATTTTAAAATATTTGAGTATGATTGAGCAAATGTTCTTCAAATCCCTGAGCTAATGGAGGAGATGGGCACAGAACTGAGTGGTAATGTTTTCACTTTGTTGTGATTAAGATAAACTCTTTTCTTAACCCCTTCGCTGCCAGGCCTTTCCCCCTCAGGTGCCAGGCCTTTTTTTATGGCTATTTGGGGCAGTTCACGCTGTCATAACTTTCTGTTCACATAAGCTACCCATGCCAAATTTGCGTCCTTTTTTTCCAACATCCTAGGGAATCTACAGATACCCAGAGTTTGTGAGTTCCCCTGGAGGAGGCCAAGAAATAGCCAAAATACAGCTAAAATGTCGTGAACAAAAAGGGAAAATAGGGCTGCAGAAGAAAGCTTGTGTTTTTTATCCCTGAAAATGGCATCAACAAATGGTTTGCGGTGCTAAAATCACCATATTTCCAGATCTCAGTAACATGCACACTTGAATCAGAAAAACACATTTTTCAACACAATTTTGCCATTTTACTAGGACATACCCCATTTTTACTATTTTTTGTGCTTTCAGCCTCGTTCCATTTAGTGCCAGAAATGGGTGTTGAAACCAATGCTGGATCCTAGACAGCTAAACATTTCTGAAAAGTAGACAAAATTCTGAATTAAGCAAAGGGGTAATTTGTGTAGAGCCTACAATGTTTTCCTACAGAAAATAACAGCTGAAATAAAAAATAAAAATTAAATTGAATTTTCAAAAGCAATATACCGTTATGTCTGCTGGACTCTTTCGGTTGCGGTATATATAGGGCTTGTAGGTTCATTAAAAACGCTAGGTACCCAGAGCCAATAAATTAGCTGCACATTGCAATGGGTTTTCATTGTATACTGGATATACAGCAATTCATTTGGTAAAATATAAAGAGTCAAAAACAGGTATCAAGGAAACCTTTGTATTTCCAAGATGGGCACAAGATAAGGTGTTGAGAAGCAGTGGTTAGTTGCACATCTCTGAATTCTGGGGTCCCAATTCTAGCATGTGAATTACAGGGCATTTCTCAAGCAGACGTCTTTTTCACACACTGTCTTCCATTTGGAAGGAAAAAATGTAGAGAAAGACAAGGGGCAATACCACTTGTTCTTCTATTCCGTGTTCCCCCAAGTCTCCCAATAAAAATGGTACCTCGCTTGTGTGGGTAGGCCTAATGCCTGTGACAGGAAATGCAACATGGAACATCACATTTTTACATTGAAATCTGACGTGTTTTTTGGAAAGTGTCTAGCTGTGGATTTTGGCCTCTAGCTCAGCCAGCACCTAGGGAAACCTACCAAACCTGTGCATTTTTTAAAACCAGACATGTAGGGGAATCCAGGATGGGGTGACTTGTGGGGCTCTCACCAGGTTCTGTTACCCAGAATCCTTTGAACACCTCAAAGTTTGGCAAAAAAAACACTTTTTCCTCACATTTTGTTGATGGAAAGTTCTGGAATCTGAGGGGAGCCACAAACTTCCTGCTACCCAGCATTCCTCCAAGTCTCCCAATAACAATGGTACCTCACTTGGGTGAGTAGGCCGAATGCTCGTTTCAGGAAATGCCCCAAAACACAGCACAGACACGTCACATTTTCCCAAAGAAAACTGAGAAAGCATCTAGCTGTGGATTTTGGCTTCTAGCTCAGCCGGCATCAGGGAAACCTTCCAAACCTGTGCATTTTTAAAAACTAGACACCTAGGGGAATCCAGGATGGGGTGACTTGTAGGGCTCTCATCAGGCTATTACCCAGAACCCTTTGAACACCTCAAAGTTTGGCAAAAAAAACACTTTTTCCTCACATTTTGTTGATGGAAAGTTCTGGAATCTGAGGGGAGCCACAAACTTCCTGCTACCCAGCATTCCTCCAAGTCTCCCAATAACAATGGTACCTCACTTGGGTGAGTAGGCCGAATGCTCGTTTCAGGAAATGCCCCAAAACACAGCACAGACACGTCACATTTTCCCAAAGAAAACTGAGAAAGCGTCTAGCTGTGGATTTTGGCTTCTAGCTCAGCCGGCATCAGGGAAACCTTCCAAACCTGTGCATTTTTAAAAACTAGACACCTAGGGGAATCCAGGATGGGGTGACTTGTAGGGCTCTCATCAGGCTATTACCCAGAACTCTTTGCAAACCTCAAAGTTTGGCAAAAAAACCCACTTTTTCCTCACATTTCAGTGAAGGAAAGTTCTGGAATCTGAGGGGAGCCACAAACTTTCTTCTACACAGCGTTCCCCCTGGTCTTATGATAAAAATGGTACCTCACTTGTGTGGGTAGACCCAGTGCCAGCGTTAGGCAATGCCCCAAAACACAATGTGAAAACATCAAAATGATCCATTACAAAATGACCTGTTTTTGCGGGGCACCTGCGGGGGTCATCTAGGGAAACCTACATTTTTTAAAACTAGACACCTGGAGGAGTCCAGGGATCCCCCAACATTTTCTTACACAGACTCCTCTGCAAACCTTATCTAAGTATCTAAGTATCACTAAGAGTTATAAACTCAAAAACTATACCACTCACTTGCCTGAAAAAGCTAGACTCACCAGCAACTACTCTGCACAACCACTGCAATCACCAATGATATCCCACTAAATAGAAAAAAGAAAAGAAAGTTACACATAAGACAACACAAATATCATCGTGGACTAATCTAAGTACAATTTCACACACAATCCTGCATTTAGTACACCACTTATAAAATGTCATTCATGCATGGCAACAATAGTTAATTGTATTTTCTTACCTAAAAGATGAAACTATGCAAACTGCTGGTCAACCACTACCAAAACCGCAAGGAGGCACAGCAAACGAAGCAAAAGCTTTCAACTAGAACAAAAAGGAGAAATAAAACATTATAATCACAAATACAAATAATTTGCTAGTCGACAAACACCCGCTACCTAACATTTAGAAATTTCCCCTGGTGCCTTAGTGGCTTCTGCCCCCCTTGGGGGCAGAGGGGCCTAAAAAACATAGGCCTATCTGCCACGAAGTGGGACAGAAATGGCCAACAGTTGAGTGCCCCCTTTGGGGGGGTGACCCTTGCCCAAGGGGCCACCCCAAACACAAAAAAAACCCAAAATAATTCCCTGTGGTCTTTGTGACTTCTGCCCCCCTTGGGGGCAGATCGGCCTAAAGATAATAGGCCAATCTGCCCCCAAGGGGGGCAGAAACGGTGACAGATATATATTAGCCCCCAAAGGGGAGCAACCCTTGCCCAAGAGGCTGCTCCTCTGTACTGAAATTGACAAAAAAACAAAATCCCTGGTCCCTTAGTGGCTTCTTCCCCCATTGTGGGCTGATGGGCCTAAACAAAATAGGCCAATCTTCCCCCAAAGGGGACAGACATGGCCTACAGTGCTGTGCCCCCTTTGTGGGGTGACCCTTACCCAAGGGGCCCCCCACACATAAAAAATACAAAAGAAAATAATCCCTGGCGTTCATGTGGTTTCTGCCCCCCTTGGGGGCAGTTCGGCCTAAAAATAACAAGCTGAGGGGGCAGAAATGGCAATAAACAGTGTGACCCCCTAAGGGAGCGACCCTTGCCTATGGGGCCACTTCCCCATAATGAAATCTACCAAATAACAAAATCCCTATTGTCTAGAGGGCATACCTGCTGCCCGCAGTGCAATCGGGAAGCAGGAATGTTGAAAGAGACATAGAGGGAAAGGAAAACCCTTTCCTTTCCCCCAATGCCTCTTTTGTTGCAATCCCCCTCTCACCTCCTGGCCGGAGAAGAAACTTACCTTCTTCTCCGAGGTCGGGCTGGGAGCAAATGGCTCCCAGCGCGACCGGAGCCCTCTAATGATATCAGCTCGCGATTGTGTGCTGACGTCATTAGATGGGGAGGGACGGGGGTGGAAGGGGAAGCGATTCCCCTTCCATCTCCGCCCTGGGGTGGATGAGTGGGAGGCTCATGGGGGGAGCGCTGCTCCCCCATGAGCCAGTTTCAGGATGTAACGGTTATGTCCTTAGCGTCTCAGCTACTAAGCAGTTATGCAACCCAGAAAGGCAACTTGGGGCACTGAGTTGTGTGACAGGGAGAGAGCAGAAATGTGCCTTATCTACTCAGTTAGGACATATTACGCTGCGCTGGTGCACTGTGTGAAGCCTAGCGTGAATGCAGGCACCCACTGCACCATGGTGCACTGGATCCTGCATTACAGGTCGGGCTATTTGTGCAGAAAGGGATAATATGTTTCACAAAAACAATCCTTAGAGACATTTTCCTCTTTTTATGTAGAAAGAGGAAATAAGGAGAGGAGAAGTAAAGATATTTTTTCCTTGTCACCTGGGAAGGCACACCATTTTGACATAATCCCAGGTTTACTGACCTTAGTAAATCTGGGATTGCGTCAAGGCTCATGGATGGCTGGGAACGCCCATTCTCCACACACGGAATGCCTTCTTAACGCAGAGTAACGCAAGGCATCAATATTCGCTGCCTTGCATTACTTTGAATTTACTAAGCCACTACGTGGGGTTTAGTAAACCCCAGTTAAGGGCTCGTGTTGTCTTGAGTCAGCTCGTTTAAGGAAAGAGCAATGCAAGCCTTTAGTAAATCTGCATCCAAGTCTCTATCATAGCAAGGAGATGTGGAATTTCATCAGCAAAAACATCGTTAGTATTCTGAGCATTTCTGACTACTTTCCGAACATTTATAGGTGATAGTCATAAAGAACAATTTATTTTCTCATGCTTCAAAATCTAATTGCACAATGCTAATGATATTCAATGTAATTTCTGATCTGACAATAGTAACAGTACGTCCTACCTATCCTACCTCCCTTATCCGTCTCAAACAGTTAAAAGCTCATAAATTATGCCATTAACTGCACACCCTACTTAGAACAGAGGTTTCTATATAACAAGTATGATGTGTTTGTGGGGCCATGCAGGTAGCAAATTAGCAGGCATGATCTTGCAATGGAAGGGTCTGAGTACAGAGGCATGCAAGACAGGGTAGTCTCTCTGGTAGTGTACAAGAGTCTGCACTACCAGACACATTTGATTCTCTCAATGCAAGGTGATTGAGTCTGGAAAAGGTGGAAGTGAAATGCAAAGCATGGGAGCAGTCAGAGCAGCAGGCAAAGTCCTAATGTTCTCCCAACAATGTAATCTCCATGAGGCCATATAGGCAGTCATTTGCTACCCCCTGATCCAGCGGTGAGAAGGCCTGAGCGCAGATAGATGCCAGGCCCGTTTCTGCTGCTTTAGAGTGCAACGCAGTGTCATTAGCTTCACAAGAGGTAAATAAGGTCAGGCAACGAGCGAAACAAAGTGCACAATACATTCAAGTTGATAATGCTATTTTTAACTGAGGTACATTTAGGGGGTCATTACAACATTGGCGGTAAAAGCCGCTTACCTCCGTACAGAAGACCGCCAATACACCGCTGTGGCCGCAGAATTCCGCCACAGCTATTATTACACACATCACGGAATCCGCCGAAATTCAGACACCCACACAAGTCCGCCACACCAAAGGTCAGTGTTAAACTGGCAAAAACAAAACCTCCACCTCCACGCCAACAGAAACACGCCCATGCTATTACGACACACGAATCCACGCAGCGGTCTTTCAACCGCGGTATTCCATTGGCGGTACACACCGCCGCGCTCAAAATACACACACATCTCCAAAACACCGCCACATTGGACAATTACAAATACACACACCTGATACACATACAAACACCACTCCCACACACCTAATTCAATATAAAACACGCACCCACATCACCCACAAACACCTACGACCAAAAATTTGTCACGAAGGCCAGAGAGACAGCACAGAATAGACAATCCCACCACACAGAGCCACACAACACCATCACCCACACAACATCCACGCACAAAACACCACACACCACTACACATCACCACACACATCAACACTGACACCGCCCCACACATCACACACACCACCCCATGTCACGCCAAAGACACCCCCGGTTTTCCAAGGAGGAGCTCCGGGTCATGGTGGAGGAAATCCTACGGGTAGAGCCACAGCTATTTGGCTCACAGGTGCAGCACACATCCATAGCCAGGAAGATGGAGCTATGGCGCAGAATAGTCGACAGGGTCAACGCAGTGGGACAGCATCCAAGAAATCGGGAGGACATCAGGAAGAGGTGAAACGACCTACGGGGGAAGGTGCGTTCAGTGGTCTCCAGGCACAACATCGTGGTTCAGCGGACTGGCGGCGGACCCCCACCTCCTCCCCCACAACTAACAACATGGGAGGAGCAAGTCTTGACCATCATGCATCCAGAGGGCCTCAGAGGAGTCGGTGGAGGAATGGACACTGGTAAGTCAAATCTTAACTGTCAGATCCCACACCCTACCTGCATGCTATCACACAACCCCACCCTCACCCCCTCCCCTATCAACCAACTCCTCACTAATGTAATAAGAACACAAACCACACATCCCAACACCAAGCCCTGCATGACACAACTAAGCAGGGACACCCATCACTAAAGCATGCTCACTGCACATACCCAGAACACTCCCCCAACCATCATCACACAAGCCCCCATACAGGAATGCTTGCACTGGGGTTCACGCACACCCACCCATTGCACACCATGACACACACACATGCAATAATCATGCTCTTATGCCCCTGCAGGATCACGAAGGACCGTCACCACACCGGAGGGTCCAGACAACTCCACTCCACCCACAGAAGAGGCCCACAGTGACGATAGCAGCTCTGCCCTACTGGATCCTGATGACCAGCCCGGACCATGGTGGGCCTCGGGACAGTCGGTTCCCCTTGCACAGGCACAGCCCAACACTGACCTTCCACCCTCTGGTAACACCAGCACAGCACCCACCCAGCGGCCACAAACCTCCGTACCCAGGACAGTTCAATCAGCTGTGTGTCCACCACTACAGGGAACCCAGGATAACCCACCACCCCAGCAACAACAGGGACCTGCGGGCAGTGGTAGTGGCCACACGGTCCAGGGGACGGAGGCCCAGGAACACAGGGGAACTGGGAGGGCTGCTGTGCGACAGGGGGCAGACAGGCCAAGGGAACCCACTCTCCACGAGGCCCTCTCCTCCATCATGGGAGCATACCACCACTCCCAGGAGACGATGGCGACGGTCCTGGTCAAGTTTCTGGAGACCCAGCGCCTGCAGGAGGACCAGTATTTGGGGTTCAGGGAGGAGCTCAGGGCCATCAGCTCTGACTTGGGCACCATCGTAGGGGTGCTGAAGGACATACAGCAGACCTTGAGGGACACCGTGGCACTCCAAGGGGCCCCTGACACTAGCATGGACGATGAACTGCCCACCACCTCCGCCGGTGCTAGTGGACAGGATGCCCCGCCACAGGACCACCACACCAGCACCCCACCCCCGGCAGACGGAGAACCACCACGCAAGCGGTCCCTGAGACCCAGGAACAGAACAGAGCAAGATGGCAAGACCCCCACCAGGAAATGAGACCACCCTGATTGTCCTCCCACTGTCCCACTTTGTTACCCTGTCCATACTTAAACTGCCCCAGCTCCACTTCCTATGCCCATATGGGCAGTGCACCTGTGAGACTAATAGACTGGACTCTGCCATGGACACTCCTCCACCATCACCCCTCACCATTTTTCAACACCCCTCCATTTTTGAGCACTTAAATAAACACCCTTGAACCACAAAACAATCTGGAGTCAGTCTATGATTTGGTAAAATGTATTATCAATGACAGTGTCAAAATGCGTTTCTAGTTATATGGGCAACATACCTATGTCACACATCACAAGTCCTTGAAGGATGCATGCAGATTACACACGTTGGTAAGCACACCTGTGAAACCGTAATGGAAAGGTACAACTCAGTTACCAAATAATCCTATGAAATTACACACAGGATAGAGGAAGACGTGTGACAGTGAATGTAATGGAGAAAATGAAAATTTTCTCACCTGTGTGTCACTGGAAATATTGCTGTATGACTGACTCCCTGTTGTCGTTGTCTTCTTCCTCAGCTTCCTCCTCATCACTGTCCACAGGCTCCACAGCTGCCACAACACCGTCATCTGGACCATCCTCCTGCAGAAAAGGCACCTGGGGTCGCAATGCAAGATTGTGAAGCATCGAGCAGGCGATGATGATCTGGCACACCTTCTTCGGTGAGTAGAATAGGGAACCACCTGTCATATGGAGGCACCTGAACCTGGCCTTCAGGAGGCCGAAGGTGCGTTCGATCACCCTCCTAGTCCGCCCATGGGCCTCATTGTAGCGTTCCTCTGCCCTGGTCCTGGGATTCCTCACTGGGGTCAATAGCCAGGACAGGTTGGGGTAACCAGAGTCTCCTAATAGCCACACACGGTGCCTCTGGAGTTGACACATCACATAAGGGATGCTGCTATTCCGCAGGATGTAGGCGTCATGCACTGAGCCAGGAAACATAGCATTTACCTGAGAGATGTACTGGTCTGCCAAACATACCATCTGTACATTCATGGAATGATAACTCTTCCGGTTCCTGTACACCTGTTCACTCCTGTGGGGGGGACCAGAGCTACATGGGTGCCATCAATAGCACCTATGATGTTGGGGATATGTCCAAGGGCATAGAAGTCACCTTTCACTGTAGCCAAATCTTCCACCTCAGGGAAAATGATGTATCTCCTTACGTGTTTCAGCAGGGCAGACAACACTCTGGACAGCACGTTGGAAAACATAGGCTGGGACATCCCTGATGCCATGGCCACTGTTGTCTGAAAAGAGCCACTTGCAAGGAAATGGAGCACTGACAGCACCTGCACGTCAGGGGGGATTCCAGTGGGATGGCGGATTGGTGACATCAATGCTGCATTGGTTAACATTTGACCCTATGGGTCCCAGGAGCCAATGAACAAGTGCGCCGCCGGTGATGATACACACCGCCACGGACGTCACCGCCGCAGACGTGACCGCCATTTTCTATCTGTTCAATCACTAGATACCTGATCTTCGACAGGAGAGGACCTACACTGCAAGTGCTGCTGTGACCTCGGTCTGGAAGCGACGATGGCTGCTGCGTCTGGGGAAAGGGCCTCTGCCTTCACTGCTCAGGAGTTGGAGAAATTAGTAGACGGGGTCCTCCCCAGTACACGCTACTCTACGGTCCTCCAGACCAACAGGTTAGTACACAGGTAGCACGTTGTATGGGCTAGGCCTGGGTGGAGAGGGCTGCTTGTAAGAGGGAAGGGGGCAGAGTTCAGGGAACATTAATGCATGTGAATGAATGTGTCACATGGCTAGGGTAGGGAGGGGGGACACTCACCTCGACGGTGCAGTTGGTAATGACTTCTCTTCTTCCCTTGTGCATGTCTTGTAGGTCAGCGCCCACCAGAAGAAGGACATTTGGCGTGCCATCGCCAAGGCCGTCCGGACCCTGGGGGTCCACCAGAGACGGGGCACCCATTGCCGTAAAAGATGGGAGGACATTCGCCGCTGGAGCAAGAAGACGGCGAAGGCTCAGCTGGGGATGGCCTCCCAACGTGGGAGGGGTGCCCGTCGCACCATGACCCCCGTGATGTTCCGGATCCTGGCGGTGGCCTACCCGGAGTTGGATGGGCGCTTGAGGGCATCACATCAGACACAAGGGGGTGAGTACAACCTCATTCTGGGTACTTGGCACGCAGTGGAGGGGCTGGGTGAGGGAAGAGGGCTGTGGGTGTACCTAGGCCAGGCAGAAATACGTAGGCTAGGCCCCTCTGTAATGCAGGCCATGTGGCACTCTACCCCACCGCAGTAGAGTGCCAAGTACAGGTATTCATGCCCCTGTGGCATCCATGTGTGCAGATGTCCACCATAGCCATGTAGGCCAGATCCCAGAAATTGCATCTGTAGAGGCCAGGAGCACGGCGTAGTGCAGGGGGCTGCTGTGTCTGTATTGTCCGCCAACGGTAGCGGTATGCCATGCACTCAACCTGTCTTTCTTCTGTCTTCCCCCCATCTTTTTGTGCTCTCCCTGTTCTTTTGTGCATCAGCATCATCAGGCGGAGGTACAGTGGCACCGGAGCACGAGGGAGCTGCATCCCACATGGCCGTGGACGGCCACACCACGGACTCAGAATGCACCAGTGGGACGGAGGGCGAGGGGAGCTTCACGTCGGCCACCGGATCACCAACCAGTGACACGGACTCGTCCGCCGATGGGAGCTCCCTTGTGGTGGCGGCACCATCTGTGCACCCCACTTCTACAGGTACAGCCGCCACCTCCCCAACAAGCACCGCCCTCCCAGCAGCCCCTCAGTGTTCGCCCCGTGCCCGCTCACCCAGGAGGGTGGGCATCACCTTCGCCCCAGGCACCTCAGGCCCTGCCCCAGTCACCCCTGCTGCCCTCAGTGAGGAGGCCATTTACCTCCTCAGGTCACTCACTGTTGGGCAGTCTACCAATGTGAATGCCATCCAGGGTGTAGAAAGGGAGTTGCAACACGGTAATGCATTCCTGGAGGGCATTCATTCTGGTCAGGCTGTCCTTCAGCGAACCCTGCAGTCTCTGGCCTCAGCACTGATGGCAGCCATTGTCCCTGTGTCTAGCCTCCCCCTCCGACCTCCTCCACCCAGACCCAATCCCCTGTACCCCAGCCCATCCCAAGCACACCATCAGACCAGCATGCACACACCTCAACACACAAAAGTAGCTCAGGCAAACATAGACACCACACATCCCACAGGCACTCACACAAGCATCACCCACATACAGACACAGCAACATCCACTGCCTCCACTGTGTCCCCCTCCTAATCGTCTCCCTCCTCCCTCCCAGTGTCGTCTACACTCTCACCTGCATGCACTACATCTACAGGTACCAGGACTCGCACCAGAACACCCAGCACAACACCCCGCTCACCTGCAATCACCACCTCCACTCCCATTTACACGTCCCATGTGTCCTCTCCCAGTGTGTCTGTGACGCCCCCTCCCAAAGTACACAAACGCGGGCACCCACACAATCAACATCCATCCACCTCATGACAGCCTCCAGTACCTGCACCTGCACCCAAAACACCTAAAGTGACACCTCCTACAACCACCTCCTCTTCCTCCACTCCCAGACCCCCTCCAGCTACGCATCCCAGTGTTCGTCAGAAACTGTCCCTCTGCAAAGTTGAACTTTTTGACCCCACACCCACCCCTCCAATTCATCAGTCCCGTCGTAGCGCCTCAGCCAAAAAGCCTCCAGTACCAGTGGTGCGTGTTCAAGGTGTGTGGAGTGCACCGGCCACCAGGGCAGGCAGTGTGACACGGAGCCAAGGCACTGCCAGTCCACCCCGTGTAAAGGCTCTGAAGTTGAAAAGTGGCCGACGGGACCGTGTGAAGACTCCTGGAGGTAAAACAACTCACAGGGGTCCCAGGGGGATTGCAGAGTCAGCTGTGACTCCTCCAAAGGTGGGGAAGGGCCAGAAGAAGTCTGCACAGCCTGGTGTAAGCATCACGGCGGAGAAGGGCGGCTTCCTTCCCGGCGGCCGGGGCGCCACCGCCAGCACCGTCGTCACTGGTCAGGAGACCACCGCCAGAGTCAGTGCCCTGGAGGGCAGCAGTATCGTCACTGGTCAGGAGACCACCGCCAGAGTCAGTGCCCAGGAGGGCCCAAGTATTGTCACTGGTCAGGAGACCACCGCCACCGCCAGAGTCAGTGCCCAGGAGGGCCCAGGTATCGTCACTGGTCAGGAGACCACCGCCAGAGTCAGTGCCCAGGAGGGCCCAAGTATCGTCACTGGTCAGGACACCACCGCCAGAATCAGTGCCCAGGAGGGCCCAAGTATCGTCACTGGTCAGGAGACCACCCCCACTGCCAGAGTCAGTGCCCAGGAGGGCCCAAGTATCGTCACTGGTCAGGAGACCACCGCCACCGCCAGAGTCAATGCCCAGGAGGGCCCAGGTATCGACACTGGTCAGGAGACCACCGCCAGAGTCAGTGCCCAGGAGGGCCCAAGTATCGTCACTGGTCAGGACACCACCGCCAGAATCAGTGCCCAGGAGGGCCCAAGTATCGTCACTGGTCAGGAGACCACCGCACTGCCAGAGTCAGTGCCCAGGAGGGCCCAAGTATCGTCACTGGTCAGGAGACCACCACCAGAGTCAGTGCCCAGGAGGGCCCAAGTATCGTCACTGGTCAGGAGACCACCGCCACCGCCAGAGTCAGTGCCCAGGAGGGCCCAAGTATCGTCACTGGTCAGGAGACCACCGCCGGAGTCAGTGCCCAGGAGGGCCCAAGTATCGTCACTGGTCAGGAGACCGCCGCCACCGCCGGAGTCATTGCCCAGGAGGGCCCAAGTATCGTCTCTGGTCAGGAGACCACTGGCAGAGTCAGTGCCCAGGAGGGCCCAAGTATCATCACTAGTCAGGAGACCACCGCCAGAGTCAGTGCCCAGGAGGGCCCAAGTATCGTCACTGGTCAGGAGACCACCGCCGGAGTCAGTGCCCAGGCGGGCCCAAGTATCGTCACTAGTCAGGAGACCACCGCCACCGCCGGAGTCATTGCCCAGGAGGGCCCCGGCAGCCACAGCCCCGCTGGGCAATGAGGGACTGTCATGCCACACACCAATGCCCAGTCCAGAGAACGTCATGCCACACACCAATGTCCAGTCCAGAGAACGTCATGCCACACACCAATGCCCAGTCCAGAGACCGCCATGGCAAAGCACCGCTGAACAATCCAGAGACCGCCAAGGCAAAGCACCGCTGAACAGTCCAGAGACCACCATGGCAAAGCAGCGCTGAACAGTCCAGAGACCGCCATGGCAAAGCACCGCTGAACAGTCCAGAACCGCCATGGCAAAGCACCGCTGAACAGTCCAGAAACCGCCATGGCAAAGCACCGCTGAACAGGGTATGCACCGCTGAACAGGGCAAGCACCGCTGAAGAAGGAAAAGACCGCCACATGAAGCATCGTTATCCCATGTGCAGCTGGGACAGTGACGGGACAGGAACTGTCACGGGGAGACTAATCCAGTCCCCCTCCAGAACCAGTGGAGAGATCCATCCACTCTGTCTGTCCTTCACAGGATGAAGCACTCTGGGCACCAGTCACCCTCCAGAACCAGTGGAGAGATTCATCCACTCTGTCTGTCCTTCACAGGATGAAGCACTCTGGGCACCAGTCCCCCTCCAGAACCAGTGGAGGCTGTTGTCTACTTGAGAGACTGTGGCTTTGCACTCCCCAGGATGGTCCAGTGGGCAACCCACCCACTGTAGAGACTTGAGAGACTGTGGCTTTGCACTCCCCAGGATGGTCCAGTGGGCAAACCACCCACTGTAGACACTTGAGAGACTGTGGCTTTGCACTCCCCAGGATGGTCCAGTGGGCAAGTCACCCACTGTAGAGACTTGAGAGACTGTGGCTTTGCACTCCCCAGGATGGTCCAGTGGGCAAACCACCCACTGTAGAGACTTGAGAGACTGTGGCTTTGCACTCCCCAGGATGGTCCAGTGGGCAACCCACCCACTGTAGAGACTTGAGAGACTGTGGCTTTGCACTCCCCAGGATACATCAATGGGCATGGAGCCACGTCGTGGATGTGGCGTGGTGCTGTAATCCGGCTGAGGTGCCCCCCCCTTCCCTTCCCCCTGAGGTGCCTGTTGTATTTCTCTCTGATGCCCCGGCAGTGTTCTCTCCGTTTGTGGACAGGTATCTTGTGTGGGCCTCGCCCATGCATTTTTGGACTAGTGGTGCACGGACATTGATATGTGCATATCTGCACTACTTCTCGTAATGTATATACTTTTGAATGATTTTATAATATATCTGAATATATTTGAGACATGTAAATTGATACATTACAATGTTTGAACTGATTTCGTTTTGTCTTTGCATTCTTCCGGGGGTGTTGTGGGTTGTTACTGTGATGTTTCTAAATGCATTGGTGTGTGTGTTGTAATATGCGTGGGTGGGGGTGGGGGTGTTGCGTGTGTGTGTCCCCCTGACTTTTGCCTCCCCCCTCCCCTATGTCGTAGGTGCAGTACTCACCGTTGTCTTCGCTGGCGCCGGCCTTGGTCTTCGTAGATGAGTAGGAATACAAGGGCCGGTAGGATTTGTAATTCCGGCTCCACGGTTTCCTCCTTCCTCGTGGGATGTGTTCAGGTGAGCGTTTTCCCATTGCAGAAACTGTTTCCGCCGTGTTTTTGTCCACGGTGAATCCGCCCCGGAAAAGGTGGCGGATAGGCGGGTTGTGATACTATGGGCGGTACATTGTCTTCCGCCTGTCTGTTGGCGGTGACCGCCGCGCTGCTTGTCTGTACCGCCGTGACGGGCGGTGTGTTAAAGTGGCTGTCTTTGTTGGCGGTTTACGCCAGGGTCATGATTCCCTTTTTTTGTCCGCTGGCCTGTTTGCGGTCTTACCGCCACTTTAACACCATCCGCCAGGGTTGTAATGACCACCTTAATGTAGAACATCTTTCAGTATCTTTTCCCACAATATCTTAAGGAGTAAAGTGAACTCTTGTGGCAGGAGCGGAATGACTCCATATACATGAACTCATTTAGAAGACCACCTAATTCTCAAATTAGCTACATGGCACTTATGGCACCATTTAAAAATTGCGAAGGACTCCGTTGTATGCCAATTCAATTTACACCTTCACTTGGCTAAATACTTCTAAGGTATTTAAGCCACAACAAATTAAAGTCTCTGGATTGGAAAGTAAAAACATAAATTCATTGACTTCTGCCCGTATTTTTGTATTTGCAAGACTGGTTAGTATCTCACCTATGACCAGGTCATTACTCAAAAGATTAAAGTAAGGTTCCAGAATTAATGTAACCAAAAAGCAAAAAGGATGACAAAGGCAGGCCCTTGTGGATATGCATCTGAAGGGTAACATTTTTCTGAGAGAAACCTATTATTAATAAATATTGTGTCATCATTTTCCCTACACCAAGTTAAAAATATTATTGCTTCCAATATACTTTCAAACTTTTCTGGTGTTATCAATTCTTTCTCCCTACCGTCAGAGTATTTGAAATGTGACTCTAGAAGACACTGAATAGACAACTGTGTTACAGACCCAAGCCCATATATATCATTTTTTAATGTAAGGCAACACACCAAGCAACCTTGCAGCGCTGTGCTGCGTGATCGGGAAAGAGCAGGAGTGCACAGTATTTAACATTATGCAGCGAATTCTTCTACTTTTATAGCACTGGAACACTTTTGGCTCTCTAGCACCAACATAGGCACCATAGCGTCATAGTGCAAGAATGCCTGCATTGTAGGAAGGATTGTTTTTGTGTGGGAGGAGACACCTTCCTGTACAAAATCAATCATCAGAGATGTTTTCCTCTTTCTATTTGTGCTGTAGAATGCAGCACATGTACAAAAAGGAAAACACAAGGAGAAATAAAGATATTTCTCCTTTCTATGCCTCACCAGGAAAGCGTAGCATTTTGAGGCATTCCCAGGTCTACCACTAATGGTAAATCTGGGAATCTGGGAATGTGACAAAATCCATGGGTAGATGCCTGGGAGCACCCATGTTTTGCCCCTCCTTGGGGCAGAGTAATGCAAGGCAGTGTTTTGCACTGCCTTGCATTGCTTCAATTCATCAAGCAATGCTGTGCGACACAAAGGTGGCTTTGTGTGACTTGATAAATCTCAGTTAGGTTTTGCGTGTCACACAAAAGGTTGATAAATCTCACCCCCAGTCTGGAAAGCCTCAAATGCATGTTTCTTCGATGAGATCCTCTCTTGCCATTCACATCAGCTGCGTGAAGTAATCAGGCCCCAACAGTGTTGTCTCTTGATGTGCCTTGTACAGTATCATTCAGAACTAAGACTTCGACTAACCTTGATAGCAGCTTCAGTGGAAAACATAAAGGAAATACTTTACCTTAACCCCTTGCTATTTCTGTCGGAACATTTGTTTCCATCTTTTTCTAACTGAGCCATTTAAGAAAATAAATAATCATAGACATTCATTCTTGGCTCAGTCTCAAAAGGATATTCCAGACTTTTCAGCTAAGTGTTTGACCTGTCAGTCTTAGGGTGGTCTTCCCGTAAACCTTTTTCCTACTTACCTCAAATTTATGCTGAAAATAGTTTTTGTTGGCTTTAGAATTCTGTGCCATTTATCACTGTTAACCAGTGCTAAAGTGCTTGTTCTCACTCCCTTAAACATGGTTTGATTGGCATATACCAAATTGACATATTTAATTTACTTATAAGACTCTTGTAGAGGGGTATACCATATACCCAGGGCCTGTGAATTAAATGCTACCTGTGGGCCTGCAAAACATGTTGTGTCATCCAGTAACGTAGCACCTTAAAACAAGTCCCAGGCTTGCCACTGCAGCCTGAATGCTGTTTTAAACTGTAATGCCGTCTTGGTATGTAAATCCCCTGCCATGCCAATAACACCCCTTTTATTACATATGACACCACTAAATTAGGCCCTAGGAAGCCTCTAAGACAGGATGCTGTGTGATTAAAAGGTTTCACAGGTACGTTTAAGTTTTACATGTCCTGGTACTAAAAAAAACTCCTAAGTTGTTTTTTCACTACCTCAAGGCCTACCCCGCTCATAGGATAACATTGGGAATTCCTTATTACACTTAGTAAGCTGTAATTCCTAATTGGGAGAAGGTAGATATGTCATGTTTGATACCTATGAAATTGTAATGATAAACGTTCTTCATTGGTGAAATTGGATTTTTATTACAATTTTGAAAATGCTACTTATAGAAAGTTAATATATACAAAAAATGATGGATAGAATGCTTGTAATAATCTCAATCACTAGCAACTACTTGGGGCTGCATCCCAATACATTGCTGTTTTCTACACCATGTCACCTGCGTATGAACCCACCTATATGCAAATAAGTCTTGATCCTGCTCCATGCTAAACAATCCAGCCCAAACAGCCAATCCAGAGGAGAAACTGGCCATAAAAACTGGCAGCACAAAAGAAGGCTGAGCCATATGGGGCCTTGGAAAAGAAAAAGTTGCTTTTGGCTCATGAGCTGAGTTTGAGAGAGCTGGATTTCAAGGTCAAGCAGGCAGAGTCCAGCAGTGATAGTTGAAGCATTCCTGCAGTGTCTAACGGAGACAAAAAGGTCTGTATCCTCAAAGATTCTATGCCCAATTATGTGGTGGGATATATCATTCACACGTGTGTGTCTGCCTATGAGGTAGCCCTGAGGGTTCACATGATCCCAGAAGAGCACTGGGTGATGCTTTGTGGAAATACATGCCTACAGTGGGGTGGGACACACTCCTTACTTTAAAGGTTGAGGATCAAACTAGGTACTCTCCCATGAAGGCCATCTTGATAAAACATTTTGGGATGACCCCTGAGAAGTAACACCAGGGTTCAGTGACAGCCAGAAGCTACCCAACTAATCTAGGATAAATGTTGGGAATTACCTCAGCAAGGCACTGAATGATTAAGTGCAGGGCAGCAAGGGTAATAACTACAATGGGCTGTACAATCTAATTTTCATAGAGAGCACAAGCTCAGTATTTGTTTTCCAGATTTGCACCAGCATCTAGTTGACAGCAAGCTGACTGACTTAAAAAATAAGGTGTTCTCCAAAGGCCCACAAAATAATTCCCAAGGGAACAGGGGTAACCAGACCCAGTCAGAGCCTAAAAGGAGGCTCTTTGACAAACAGACAGGGTTTTGTTTACCCCAATGCACCAAGTGCTATTATGGGCACTCCAAGGGTGATTCCAAATATTCCAAGAGGGCACAGCCCTCTGCTAGTAGGCAGACTCATGGATTGGCAAGTGTAGCGCTCAGGGAGGAGGTAGTCACAGTTACATTTTGGGAGCAGACAGAGGTGACACTAGTATCCCTGGGGATAAGGAGATACTACTGAAAGCCCATTTCCCATACTTCCAAGTACAGGCAGTGGGTCACCAACAATTGTCAATGGGTGGAGGCTCTGAGGGACACAGGAGCCAGCATGACCAGTATAAGATGTCAGCTGGTGTCCTCAGAGCAGGACCTCCCTAAAACATTCCACCAAGTCATAGTTGCAGACAATTGTGAGAGGCAACTACTAGTGGCTCTGGTTCCCTTTGAGTGAAGGAGGGGGTTTCAGGACTCTAAAAGTAGCTGTCAGCCCTGCCATGCCAGTAGATTGCATGTTGGACAATGACCCAGAGAAAACCATCTGGGGGAGGTAGAGCTCAGGCCACACTTGGAGTTGTTGGGTTTGCCCGAATGGGTCTTTATTACCACAAGGTCCAGGTCTGCCGGGAAAGTAGTCAAAGGCGCCTGGAGCCTAGAGCAATGGCCCAGACAGATGCCACGAGGAGAGGGGAAAGGGGCACATGAAACCAGCCCCTTAAGTTCCAACAGTAGAGGTTGATGGGTCACCCGAGGAGGATGCCCCTGAGCCAAACAGGGAGGACATTGCCACCCAGGGTGATCTGTCTGAGCTTGGTGGTTGGCAAGATGAGGGTGGGCTCACCATGGACTGGTGCCTACTCTAGAGGGCATGAGGCACCAAGTTGAAGCCCAGAGAGCAAGTGACACCTCTGGAGATCACCTGATCTATTTGGATAATACATTCCTATATAGTGACAGCTCATGTGCTGGTGGTCCTCCATGTTACAGGAACTTCCTACTAGGTTTGGCTCATGACATAGTCTGGGGCAACATCAGACCTTTGCCGTGCTTGTTGCCCATTCCTAATAGTTCAAGATGAAGACTGCCTCAAATGCAGTCCTCTCCCACCTGCCAGGCCAGTGGTGTCACACACTCACCTGGTCTTAACTGCAGAGATGACACTGCAGCTAATGCTGGACCTCCAAATCCCTCTCAGGATGATGAAAGATCCAAGAAGAGAACTCCTAGATCCTGTACCATCCCAGAGGGGGTAGGGACAAAATAACTCTCTAGACCTTGTGTAATAGCATTTCTGGATCCAAGGTTATTGGGAGGAACCAGAGTACAGAACCTGGGGAAGATCACATGTTACATAAAACGTATATGAGGCCTTGCAGGTGGTAGGTGCAAATGGTAATTGACAAAGATAAACCAGAAACTCAAGTACATGATGGTACAATTCAGTGGTTCACAATGGAAGTGGAACTATCCTAAATAGACATGTGCTAATCTCCAGTTGCAACAGAACAAGGGGGGGGGAAACTTCCTGGGAGGGGGACCATGGAGTGCTCGAGACTGGAAGGTGTGACAAGAGAGGGATGACTTGGAGTACTCAGGGCAGGGAGGCGTCACAAGGGAAGATTGACATGAGCCTGGCGAGTAAAACCCACCACACCCAGGGCAAAGATGGAGTTATGGCAATTGGGAAGTCAGGCAAAAAGCTCAAGGCTCCCCTGACCCCATTGCCTGTCATTGGCACTCCCTTTTAGAAGGTAGGTATCAACATTATTTGATCCTTGGAGCCCAAGACAGTTTTAGATTACAGGTTCATCCTGGTCTTGGTGGACCAAGCCCCTTGCTTCCCAGAGGTCATTCCTCTGAGGTCAGTGACTATACCCATGGTGGCCAGGTCACTGAGAGACATTTGTATTGATGTGGGGCTCCCCAAAGAGGTAGCGTTTGACAATGGTACTAACATCATGTCAGTGTAGAGGAAGTCCATGTGGGCTGAGAGTGGGGTAACTTACAAGTTCTCCACCCCCATCACCCCTAAACAAATAATCTTGTGGAGACATTCAACAATACTTTGAAAGGCATGATAATAGGTCTACCTTTGCCCATGAGGTGTAAGTGGGACTTCCTCTTTCCATGCCTTCCCTTTGCCTACAGGAAGGTGATAGAGAAGGGAGGAAGGTTTGCCCCTTAAAAAACCCTCTATGGCCACCTTGTTATCAGGACCTCTTAGTCTTGTGAGAGAGGGCTGGGAGCAAGCTCCCAGTAACCTCTTCAGGATGTGGCAGGTACATGGTGGCCCTCTGCAACCGTATGCACTGCTTCTGGAAAAAAACAAAAAGTAATCTTGAGGCCAGTCAGGAGCTTATAAAGCTCTGGTATGGTCAGAGGGTCACTATTGCAGAGTTTCACCCTTGACAGAAAGTGTGGGGTATGGAGCCTGTGGAGCCCAGAGCTTTCCAGGATTTCTGGTCAGACCCATGTGAGGTGAGAGAGAGGACAGTGGACTCCACCTACTTTGTGGATCTCCAAACCTCTAGAATCCCCTTAGGGGGCTCCAAATGAGCTGCCTCAAACTGACCTTTGAGATGTCTGAAATGTGCATGTTCCTGTTGACAGATGAGGGAGTGGAAGAGGCAAGCAAGCTTCTCCATTATCTCCTCTCTGCCCAGAAACATGATGGGTCAATGGAGGGTGTCCACCTCTCCCCTACTCTGACCCCAGTACAGCAGAGTGACTGTCACCAGTCACTAGTTGCTGGGGCAGTTTCCTTCCCAGCTCTCCCCCACCCTTGGGCTCACACACATATGCCTCCTTGATATTGTCACACATAAAAATTTCTGGTTGTCAGACAAGGTGAGGGCCAATGTTAAGAAGGAGATCTCCAAGATGCTGATGTTAGGGATGATTGAGCCCTCCAATATTCCTTGGTATAGCTCCGTGGTGCTGGTACCCAAAGCTTAATATCCTAACTTATAGTGAAGTCCGATTTTGAATTGCAATTCTGAAAAATTTCACTTATAGAAAGTTCGCATTATCTTGTCTTAGCCATTTCGTGCTTGTGACCTGTCTCTGGTCACATGTCTGGGTGTAGGTGGTGGTTGGACTTTGTGTATTCTTCCCAGACAGACAGATATAATGGGAGCTTAGGAGTGACTTAATGGGCCATCACAGCAAGAATGGGAGGGAGAAGTTGGGCACAGCCTCCCTTACACCTGAATAGGCTGTGTCTTGTCTACACCTAAAGGGCCTAACAACCCTACATTGTCGCTCCAGCCAGCTTGGAGCCTGGGCAGAGGCAGCAGGTAGCTCCTTGCACTTCAAAGTCAGTGTCTAGAATCTTCACCCACCTTCCAGAACTAGGGCACCATGGTATAAAAATGTATCACAGACATCACCACTTCAGTACACTTCTGGATCTGTGGATACTCCGCCAGAAAGAAGGACTGCTGTGCTACCAAAGCACTGTCACTCTGCAGGACTGCAATCTGCTACACGCCTGCTTTGCTGTGCTGACCTGCTGCCTACTGCCCTCTTGCCTGGGTGAGAATGACTGGACCTGCATCTCTTGAACCCAGAACCTAATGTGAGTCCAAGAGCTAGTTGGCTGGTATCCTGATCTGAAGCCTCAGGGATATAATAGGCTTCCAACAACCTTGCATCTGCAACCAGACTCTGCCATCTGTGAGTCTACCCTACAAGTGGTGCCACCCCAGTCCTGAACCCTTGGAAATGTGCCTAAGGTGGATGGCCAACCTCAGTGTATCCAGCGGATCTGACACAACTCTTCTATTGTGCGGCATAAACCTGAGCAGAACCAACAAATCACCATTGCTGCGTGGATTGGACCAGTTACAAAGACTCGCATCGTCACCACAGCCCACATTCTCTTCGGAATCACCAGTGTGCGACATCCTCGGTGCAGGCCCTCCTATCTCTTGTAGACAGTAGTCTTGGCAGTAGTCTTGACAACAACACTGGAGTCCACATGCCAACCTCACAGCTCTTCGGAACCGACACATCATCCCCACTTTGCATCACAGTCCTGACACCAAACTTAACATTGCAATCCCCATCGTCCATATGGAGGGAACAGGATATCACACCACAGCCTCGCCACATCTCAGAACCAATGCATAGCCTGATTTGCACAATCCATCTTCAATGCTGATCCACACAAAGCTCTGCAAACCAGGATAGAAAGTACTTTTGTTCAGTGGACCTAACTGGGTCCCTGTAGCCAGCCCCCTCTGTATCCCACTCAGCCTGAACTCGGGCCTTTGTCCAAGTCTGGTGCGATCAGATATCCACAGGCGCTTTACACCTTTTGGCGCTAATTTGGGTCTCTTGGTCTGCTAATTAGATTTTGTGTAGTTTTGGTTATGTTTCATTTTTTTTTTAATTGCTGTATGTGTCAACTTTTGTTATTGACTACTTTGTGGTGTGTTTTCATTGTGTTACTGTTTGAAGTGTTGCACAAATACTTTACACATTGCCTTTAAGTTAAGCCTGACATCTTTGGGCCATGATACCAGGAAGTGAGCACCGTTTAATTTGAGGTTTTGCTTGTGCCTTACCTTTATAGATTTTGTGGTTGCTGCTTGACCAGGGCTTACACCCCAGTCAATCAACACCCCAATTTCTTACAGTACTCTATTTTAGGTAGAGGTGTGCAAAAGGTGAGTAATTCCTGTTCAAGTAAATATGCAACATTTATGCAAAATTAAGTGAAATTATGCATTATTATGCAAATGCAAATCTGTATGTTTGTGCTATAGTTTAATGTGAAATGCATCCTTATGTCAATTTTTAACAAGAGGATGCATCTCATATTAAATAATAATGTAAATTAGCAAAGGCACAGAGAACAACAGCCACTTGTGTTCTGTTGTACTCGTGTGTTCGCAGTACATTTTTAGTGTAAATGGCACATTCACAGTCAATATTTACTGTGAATGTAATGTAACTATGCAAAGTGGTGTAATGACATATTTTGAGAATTTCACAGAACAAGTGTAATTTTAAATTTCCAAGTTAAACCAGCCTAATTTAGATTTCTCCCAGGCCTATTTTCATATAACTTTTTGTAGTTTTTTTTTATCTAGCATCTCAGCTTTTCATATTTTTTCTTTTTATTAGTATTGTTATGTTAAACTTTTCTGATTTGTGCTTATAGTTTTACCTATGCAGCATTTTTATTGAGATTCTTCTCAAATGGAAGAGAGTGAAATATATAAAATACACAAATAAATGAATAATCATTTTGGACAAATTTACCAAAGTACCATCTGCTTATGACGTTTTTTAACTCCTTCCAGCCTTTCCTGAGGTCATATGCTTTTGCCCTCACTGTTTGCTCTGCATAGGTGGATTTGTGGCTAAAGGAAGGAGTGGGACTAGTCTTAGGCATCATTAACCTCAAGACAGAAGCCTCACCCAGTCTGAAATATGACAGTAATGAAAGACCTTCATACATACTTTTGCTTCAGGTGTTTCTTAGCCTGACCACAAAAAAACACTCACTATACATTGGCACAATTCCCGTATGCTGCTTACCATGCAGCTCTTAATTCATGTTGTGGGGATCTTCCCAAATATTAATAAGTTATTTGGTATTAAATGTAAACACTACAAAAACCTTCTCTTCATCATTGTGGCCAAACACAATGTCATGATGTGGTCACATCCGCAAATTAAGGCACATAATGATTTTCAAGTCTTTGTAGTCCTTATATGAGGCACTTATGAACTGTGGAACAGACCACTTTGCAGTATTCTATTTGCCTGGTAACCAGTGCCTCGTCAGTTTAACCTGATGAAAAGTTACCACAAAGGAGGTATGTCCCAGGGCATGGAACACGCATATAGACACTCTTAACCACAGCATTGATGTGGGGAAATTGAAACGTTAGCATGAAAGTAAATGCCCTCATTCATGATGTCCTATGAGGTGATATGTGGAAGCCTTAGTGCCAGTTATGGTGAGGATAGGCAGTCTTTGACCATCCTAGATTTAAGATTTCAGGTTTGGCTCCATTCAAACACACTAAGCTTTCTATCGTACATTGTTAGGATTGTTGTATACAGTTGGTGATGTTAGCATGGTTCTTTGAGTCTTTCTCTAAGCAGATGTGGTGTCATCAGCACCGCTCTGGAAGAAGATCTGGTATCACTGTGTGCATGTAGCCATAGTAGAACAGCGAGTAATGTGAGGGTGTCTGAGGGGTAGGTGATCCAGTACCTGAATATTGAGTATGATCAAGTCAGAAAGAATGCATCTAGGGTGCAGCTCTCCTGTGCGACGTAAACCACTAGCATTGGTGCACCTCAGTACCTGTCATTTAAACTACCAACTTAACAATTCTATTGAGAGGTCAAATATTGCTTTGGCTACTTCAGCAGTGTTGATATTCAGGTTAAGTTCCCAGAACTTTACAGAATGATATAGATATCTTTCTGAATGCATGCAATCTTGGTCACTGTGTTGCTGACTGTGATAGTGAGCCTAGAGGTGTCAGTGTTCATCCTTGTTATGCAAACTTGGAAAGCTACATTCCTCCTTAAAGCAAAACTTCCCTTAGGTTTTTAGTGCATGTACTGTCTTTGACAAAAATATATGTGCTACACCTAGCTAACTATGGGCCCATTTACGATCTTGGCAGATAGAATACTCCATCACGAATTTGACGGATATTCTGTCCGTTGTATTATGATTTCCATAGGAAATGATAGAATTATAATACGGTGGATGGGATATTCATCACATTTGTGACAGAGTAACACAGTCCGCCAAGATCATAATCAGGCCCTATTATTCTATTGTTGGCCTTAAGTACACATCCCTAGCGTAGACTACTAAAAATATGTTTTTTATGGTAAAGAAGCGTATGTCATATTTCAGTTACATTATATTCATCTGTTTTCTATGGTGAAAAAATGTTTAAATAGTCTTTGAGGTGTTCACATTATTTCAACGTATCTCTCCATTTTTTTAGATCCCTCCTTACCTTCCTCTGCCTTTTAACTGCACAGATGTGTCCTGGGGGCAATCCATTACTTTACCATACATTGAGGTCAGTTACCAGTATTAAAACTGTATAAAGCAATCCTAAATGAGAAAATTACCAAGAATAGTTTGTTAGACAAAAAAAGGTCAATTACAATGGGCTGCAATTGATTAAATTCTTAACCAGCTTAGAAGCTGATGGCTAATGTTATATTCTTCTCATTTCGTTAGCATTTAGGAATTCACTACATCATGTGTGGTGTGTGACCCAGCGAAGGCAATACCTTCTCTTGAAGTATAGGATATAACATTTTTAAAATAGTAAATAATAGTCAAAACGTTCAGTGCTATTGCCTCACAGTTATAAAAGCTGTCAGAGAGAGACAAGGGGCCCTCACTGAGAGCTAGATGTATGAAGCACTTTTTAGGTCGCAAATGGACTGATTCACAGAATAGTGATAGTTGTGATTGCAAAAATGCTTTTTCTTATGAACAAACTTCAAATTGCAATGAGGTAACAATTTACCAAATTGCAATTTGGGTTTGCCACACAATTCTGATTTGGTATTTGGAAGGGGGATATTCAGGGGGTCCCATTCAAATACAAAATTGGAATGGTATGTAATAATGTGTTGTGACTGGAATCAGGTTGCAAAAGAATAATACTTTACCCACTACAGAAGTGTAGTGGTAATGCAATCACCAACTGAAAGGCTTCCCCAAGGGGCCTCTTCCCCTTTGAGAATGTTAACAAAAATATTGTTTTAAATTAGGTAGTGAAGGTTCATTTTTTTCTTTGAAACACATCCCAAAAAATGTTTTCTTTAAAAGCAATCACAGACATCCTGGTATCAACAAATGGCACTTATATTGATAAGCCATTTTCAGGGAAATTTCAGCATATTGTGGTATCATGGCCGAAGCCATACCATGACCGAAAATTGGCAAAATATATCACTCTAGAGTGACCATTGTTAAACACTTTAAAAAATCTAGCCCCACTGCTTTATATTCCTTGGCTGTGTAAGGATGGTAGTTTTCTGTGTCCCATCCCACTCTGACTTTTTTTAATGTCCTTTATCTTGTTCCTTCTAAATAAAAGCAGTTTAGACACAAATGTGGTCTTACAACTTTCCAGCAAAACATCTCTTTGGACTTAGTCATTCTTGTCACCTCAGCCCAACACCGTATGCCCTTTCAATTTCTCTTTTTCGAATAGAGGACCCAAATCAGGGCTCTAAGTATGTTTACCAAACTGAATTTTGTTACTTTCAGGATCACTTCAACAAACTAATTGAAGATTAAACTCTAGGATTCAGCTCAGGGTTTTGACCTGTCCTTCGAATCTAAATTGAGGAATATTTTACAAACAGACATACAATGCCCTTTAGTGTAAGCTTTCAACTTGCTCTCTTCAGATTGTTTTTTATTAACATAATGTGTGGTTCATAACCAATATTGTGCTGTTTCCTATGCAGCAGTACTACAGTAGTGGATGCAGTTGTGTTTTAAACATTGACCCTTTGGCTGATTTATTTTCCATGGTATAAGGCTTCTCCTCATCTTCTCCATTTTTAGGTGATGTAACCCTGAGATTCATCAATATGGCAAGTTGAGAGAAGAATGCAAATGATATTGTGTAAAGAATGTGGACATCATTAAACAGTAAATATATATTCTATTTTAAATGCACTACCTAGGGTTATATGCAAATAATTTATCTCACTTTATTCCAAGACCCTGGCTCTTCAAAGGGGGACCAGAGACTATGGGACTTACTAAAGAATAGCTCAGGCCTAAGCAAGAGGTTGAGGGGTTACTAGCTGACCAAATAGAGAGTATAGCCCACATTACAGTGGAAATCAGCAGTATCAATGCACAGGAGAGACAAGGAAGACATAAGGGCTTAACACCAGCCACCTTAGGACCAGTCCAAGCACTTTCAGCATGTTGTGCTCCTTTGGCAGTTAGAGAAGGTCAGTACATGAAGATAGCTAAGTTCTTGGCTGATGTATGGCAACAATGATTGTTCAGACGTATCTCTTTCACTGTATGCACCTATAATTGTTATTGTGACCAATGTTGTTTTGTTCCCTCTTAGGGCCCCCCCTTGCAGGTTCATTGTGCACGCTTCCCCCTTCAGGTGTTTCTTGAACTCCTATTACCTACCTTACAGACTTGCAGGACAGATCCACACAACTCTTGGCACTACTATGGTTCTGAGGCAGGTCTCCTGGTATGTCCGGGGACTAGTCACAGTAATCATTATGACCAGTGCTGGTACGCTTCCTATTACTCCTGTTTTCTTTTGCATATTATACTTGCACACTCGGTTTCTGTATCCTTACTCAAGCAGCTGTTTCTATATCCTTCTTTCTTTCCTGGGCCATGGGGGCAAATTCTGCCTAACAGTACTTGTGGTCGCTACACCAAAAGCTGAGGCCCTGATTTATACTTTTTGATGCTGAACTGCGCAAACGCAGTTCAGTGTCAAAAGGTTTACCGTCGTCTAGCGCCATACCAAGATGCCGGACGGGTGTCATATTTATGGTATGATGCTAGCCGGTGGTAAGGTCCAGCTAGCGTCATAGAAAAGGATGCTAGCTGGGTGCAGAGGCTTTGGCGAACAGGGGGTTTAGCGTCATTTTTTGACGTTAAAACTCTATGGACATGACTCGTATCCAGTTAAGACAGGAGTCATGCCCCCCAGCCAAATGGCCATGTAGGGGGGCTCAAGTTAGGCTCCCCTATGGCACTTTGAAAAAGAAATTAAAATACTTACCTGGGATGGGTCCCCCCATCATTAGGTGTCCTTCAGGTGTGGGTGCGCGTGGGTGGGGGTGTCCCTGGGGGCATGGAAGGGCACCTGTGGGCTGTTTCCATGGTCTCTGACCATGGAAAAAGGCCCACAGGTCCCCTAATGCCTGCCCTGACCCAGGCGTTAAATAATGACGCTAAGCAGGCTTAGCGCCAATATTTAAGGCCCTCCTACTCCCGTGCGTGATTTTTGTACGGGAGGATAAATAAGGCGCTAGAGGCCTCAGAGTCATTTTTTGCCCGGGAATGCCTACCTTGCATCTCATTGACGCAAAGTAGTTTTCCGCAGACAAAAAATTACTTTAACTCGAGTATTTTGGCGCTAGACATGTCTAGCACCAAAATATAAATATGAAGTTAAATTTGCGCTGGATCTGCGTAAAAAAAAACAAATTATGCAAATCTGGCGCAAACAGAGTATAAATATGCCCCTGAGTTTGTTTCTCACTCCCTTCCTGCTTTTCTGTCGAGTATCTGTACCAAAGGCTAGTTGACACCAGCAGTGGATTGAGGTGGACTGCTTTGTGTTCCTTCTGCTGCTCACCACATTTCAGTTTGTCAGGCCAAATCTCATCACAGTGCACCTTGAATCCAATTCTTTACATGCAATGTTTTAGGCAATTAAAAAAATTCTGAATAATTTAAAGCATGCAAGATGGATGCAAACCTTCCTTTTAGAAAAAAATAATCATTTACTAATCCCTCAAGTAAAGTGGGAACCCTACATCCAACTACAACCTATCTTTCACCAAAAACAAGCCCAATATCTATTACAGGGGGCAATGCAGTAGCAGTGTTGTACATCAACAACCATGAAGCACATAAATCCTCCTTTGAAACATGCTTCAAACTCCTTTTTCCCGCTAAAACCCAACCGCTTCAGAGTGATCAGACAAAGAGTACCATCATTCTATTGTACTTATGTACAAATACATTGATGCAGGGCACATCTTTCATTTTCAGTGTCCATGACTTAAGGATTAAAAAGCATTTGTGGCATGGTTTCAATCTGTATTTGGGAAAACACATACCAATCATGCAGCTAAGCAGGATCTTCTGATGTTGAGGGAAGGACAGCATGATTTCATCATGTGCAGAAGTCATTTTTAACAATTAATATCTGAAGTGGCTTGGACAGATGAAGTAATAGTGGCCACATTTAATCAAAAGTTATAATAAAAAAGTAAACAAGATATTTCCCTGGCTATTTAGAGACCTGTTAAAATCACTGGTCTGAGCTTGGCGATAGATGCTCAAATGTGGAAATGAAATACAGAACTAAAATATATATCAAGATGTTTCTCTGTGATATTACATTCAGAGCCTAAGCACCTGCAGCCTTCACTGATTAACTGAGGCAAATAGGCAATATCAAGTTGTCATTACTTCTTGATAAAAGAGAAAGGTGGTGCCTTTTTGGCGCATGTGCACCCTGTGATGGCAATCCAGGGTCAAGCAAATCACATCAAGGAAGTTAGCTGGAGAAAAATTACATTTTTATACCTATTTGCAATTGATGATATCAGAAGCTCCCTGCCCAGTTTTGACCTTTATAGATGGTAGTGCTTCTGGGTGCTTTATAGAAATGAAGTTTCATAAGCAACATAGGATTCCAACATAAGGAGAGTCAAACCTGAGGTTATACAAAGAATTCATGGAGAAGCGCTCATAACAAGGAATGCTTGCTGGCAAACTTCTCACTTAATCATGGATTTGAGCACAGGACACATGGAATCAATCTCTTTTGCTCTTCTTAAAACTCCCTAATTTCCTATTATATTAGGAACCAACTGGTTTGGGGGACAGAATCCTCAAATTGATTGACAAAATATAAAGATTACATTCTCTTCTAAGTACTTTTACTTATGTCATTTTTTCATTAGCATTGATTGTCTCACCCTTTCATTGACACATCCAGCGGTCACTTTTTTTTAGTAAAAATCCAGGATTATGGCTTCTTTAAAGCATTTCATGAAGTATTGAGTCCCTTCCTAGGTCTCGGCGAAACAGAGACATTTTGTATATACTATATGGCTTCACCCAGCTCACAGGATTCCCATTTGCTGGGTCCATTGTCGCTTTCCTATTCTTCCTCCTCATTTGTCCATAGCATTCATTTTGTCATGCCTCTTGCTGTGTTTAGCCTTCCCCAAGAGCAGGGACTAAGTACTATATGAATACACTGGTAATCATTTTAACATCTGTTCAGGAACTACTTTTTTCTTTAATCTGGAGCACGTGAGACGAGCATTCATGGTTTACCGATCTCTGCTGTAAATAGGGCCATAAATCTTGTTTTTATCTCATAACATTTGCTGTGCATTCAAAGACCAGGCTCTGTTTTTTGTTCCTGCTCTTTGGTCTCCACTTGTGCGTCTTTTAAAATGTGTGCAGTTTTCACTTTACATCTATACTTGGGTGTCTTGTAAAATGTGTGCAGTTTTCACTTTATAGAAAGTTTCCACTCCTCAAACAATACAGTATTGTTTTCTTTATGCAGCTGATCACTGCCACATACTCTGCATCAGCAACCTTCGGCATGCAGCACAACTCCAACTTGTACTGCCGCAGGCCTGTAAATATTGCTCTTTTCTCATCACATTTGCACGCTCTTTTCTGGGCAGGCCTGGAGCGCGATATCAGTCCAGACTTGTACCTGCAGTGCTGCGGGCCGCTCCCGGGCACAACTTGTTGCTGTCTCTGTACACTAGGAAGGAGGGTGCCAGTGGGGCTGTAAATCTGAGCTTTAAGCAGAGCTCAGCTGTGCCTGCATGCCTTCCTTTGCTCATTGCCAGTCTTGTGCTTTTCTTGTTTTATAACGCAAGGGATAGCTGAGCATCCACTGAGCTTAGTGCATTTAATGCTGGAGATTACCGCAGAACGAGGGCCTTGCTGTTTTTTTTACAGTATCTGATATGCTTGGATCATGAAACAAGAATGGGATTGTGTGTCGGATGCATTTTAATGCAGGGCAAAGGCAGGCAAAATCAATGCTGACTTTTGTAGACAACGTTGTTTGTGCTCCATTTTCATTTTTGTATTTTGAGTTCCATGCCTGCAAAATCAACTGCTGTGTGTTTTTGTCCAATATACTGTACTCTGCTTTTCTGCCTAAAACAGTAAGCTTCAAACATGCAACCATCTTTTTTATGTGAACAACTTGTTCTCCTTTGGAAAAAGCTTACGCCAAAAGCAGATCCATATGAAAACAAGTTTTTTTGGAAGTGACTTTTATGTTTGATTTTTGTAAAGCAGCAGAGTGTGGTGCTTTTAATGCTGGAGTTTACCGCAAAACGAGGTCCATGCTGTTTATTTTAAAATATATGATTTGCTTGGATCCTGAGACAAGAATGCGGTTATATGTGGGGTGTATTTTAAAGCAGGGCCAAAGGCACGCAAAATCAACTGTTGATTCAATATGTTTCACTTGTTCTGGTTACAGTTGAGCTACAGATTGGCAGAGAAACCATCAGCATTTTTTCAGAGATGTCTTCTTCGAACTACTCAGTCAGAATTGCATTGTGGGCTGCGATTGAGGTATATACAAATTAATCAATAAGTCTATGTTTTATGTAGCAGCATACTTTTCTTTCAAGATTAGTTTGCATGTTGTAGAGACTGTGTGTGACTCTCCTGATGGAAGGCTGACATAAACTGCCAGTCACTCTTATTAAACTACTGCACCTTAAGAGTAACTTGGCGAGTATGGGGCTGAGGAACAACAGGCCTTTTACACAGCTACTGCCTGGCATAAAGGAAGGCATGAGCCCTAACTGATGTGTGATTTGTCACACACGAGATTGTTTTCTCACCCCCTGTCTGCAAAATGTGAGAAGAGAAAAGTAATTAAGAGATGGAAGAGTTTTGCCAAGTGGTTGGGATGCCTGGGTTTCAACAGCATTGTCTCCTGAGCTCACAAGCGTGTTGGAAAATAAACACACTCGGGGTAGAATTATTTAAGTACATGAGCTTGCTTCCCTGGTTTGTCGCTGTCCTCAGAATGTCATGTTACAGATATTTGTTTGCATGATCGGAGGTAGCAGCGGTGCCTTCTTCTGAGGCAGGCTGCCTCCTAGGTTAATAGTTCCACCCTGAAACGTGCTATTTTAATTTCAGGTTGTATCTTTGTGAGAATTGTTACATGTGCACCACACACTGCGGTATCTGCCCCCAAAGCCTTCCTTGCACACCTCATTTGTGGTGGCCTCCTGTGTGTGTGTAGGAGTGGGTCTGTTTAATATACTTGAGGCAGCATCTAATGGCTATTTTTTCCACTACATGTACGTTCGCTACATACCACAGGCTTGTACAGCTGCACGTGGGCCCCTATATGGTTTTGCATTTTTTGCCGCTGTGTAACTTGGAAATGAGTCCAGAGCCCTTGTAGGAGGCTGGCCTGGCTTATAGTGGGTACCTGATGGTACTTACACCTTGTGCCAGGTCCAGTTATCCCTCATTAGTAGATTAGTAGTGTTCTAGCAGCTTAGGCTGATAGAGGTAGCTATAGCAGAGCAGCTTAGGCTGAACTAGGAGACATGCAAAGCTCCTACTATACCATTTATATAATATAGCACTATATCATAAGAATCACAATACTCACAAGTTACTAAAAATAAAGGTATTTTATTTTAGTGACAATGTGCCAAAAATATCTCAGAGGATATACTCCCTTAGGAGGTAAGTAAAATACACAAAATATACACACAAACCAAAATCATGTAAGTAAACAGTTAGAAAAGTAGTGCAAACACTGTGGAATACAATAGGATACAATGGGCCTAGGGGCAACACAAACCATATACTCTATAAGTGGAATGCGAACCACGAATGGACCCCAAGCCTAGTGTAGTGTGTAGAGGGTCGCTGGGAGTGTAAGAAAACTCTAAGGGTGTCCAAGATACCCCACCCCAAGACCCTGAAAAGTAGGAGTAAAGTTACCCTACTTCCCCAGAAACACACTAAAGCCGTGATAGGAGATTCTGCAAGGACAACAACTGACTGCAAAGCACTGAAGACGGATTCCTGGACCTGAGGACCTGTAAATGAAGGGGACCAAGTCCAAGAGTCACGCAAGTGTCTGAGGGGGCAGGTGCCCACTAAACCCCAGATGAAGGTGCAAAAGGGCTGCCTCCAGGTAGAAGAAGCTGAAGATTCTGCAAAAACTGAAGATGCCAGGAACTTCTCCTTTGCACAGAAGATGTCCCATGGCGTTCTGGAGGATGCAGAGTTGTTTCCGAGTAGAAAGACCGCAAACAAGCCTTGGTAGTTGCAAAGGTCGTGGTTGAAGAAAATGGGTGCTGCTTGGGCCCATGAAGAACCAGGAGGTCACCCCTTGGAGGAGGAGACAGAGGGGGTGCTCAGCAGCACAGAAAGCTCATGCAGATGCAGACAACACCCGTAGAAGCACTTGAACAGGCATACAAGAAATCTGAGCACGCAGTCATCTCAACACTACAAAAGAGGGTCCCCGAAGTCGGTGGTCAACTCAGCGAGTTAAGCAATGCAGGACGGAGTGCTGGGGACCTAGGCTATGCTGTGCATGAAGGATTCCTTGTAAAAGTGCACAGAAGCCCTAGCAGCTGCAGTCCACGCAGTGCACAGGATTACTGTCTGGCGTGGGTAGGCAAGGACTTACCTCCACCAAATTTGTACAGAAGGACCACTGGACTGTCGGGGTCACTTGGATCCAGCTCCTGTGTTCCAGGGACCAAGCTTGTCGAGATGAGAGGGGACCCAGAGGACCAGTGAAGCAGAAGTTTGGTGCCTGAGTTAGCACGGGGAAGATTCCATCGACCTACTGGAGGTTTCTTCTTGGCTTCCAGTGCAGGGTGAAGGCAGAAAACCCTCAGAGAATGCACCTCCTGGAAACAGTTGAGAAAGCCGACAGGATTCGGCGCTACAATGTTGCAGGTAGTCGTCTTGCTTCTTTGTTGCGGTTTTGCAGGTGTCCTGGAGCAGTTAGTGGTCGAACCTTGGCAAAAGTCGAGGAGGGAGATGCAGAGGATCTCTGGTGAGCTCTAGCATTTGTTATCTGAAAAGAAACCTACAGGAGAGACCCTAAATAGCCCTCAGAGGAGGATTGGCCACCTAACCAGGTAAGCACCTATCAGGTGGGGTCTCTGACGTCACCTGCTGGTACTGGCCACTCAGAGGCCTCGACTGTGCCCTCACACCTCTGCATTCAAGATGGCAGAGGTCTGGGAAACACTGGAGGAGCTCTGGGCACCACCCCTGGGGTGGTGATGGACAGGGGAGTGGTCACTACCCTTTCCTTTGTCCAGTTTCGTGCCAGAGGAGGGTCTGGGGGATCCCTAAACCAGTGTAGACTGGCTTATGGAAGGAGAGCACCATCTGTGCCCTTTAAAGCATTTCCAGAGGCTGGGGGAGGCTAGTCCTCCCCAGCCCTTAACACCTATTTCTAAAGGGAGAGGGTGTAACGCCCTCTCTCAGAGGAAATCCTTTGTTCTGCCTTCCTGGGACTGGGCAGCCTGGACCCCAGGAGGGCAGAAGCCTGTCTGTGGGTTGACAGCAGCGGTAGCTGCAGTGAAAACCCCAAAGAGCTAGTTTGACAGTACCCGGGGACCAAGCTGGAGCCCCGGGGATGCATGGGATTGGCACCCTAATACCAGATTTGGCATGGGGGACAATTCCATGATCTTAGGCATGTTCCATGGTCATATTTGGAGTTACCATTGAGAAGCTGCATGTAGGTATTGACCTATACGTAGTGCATACGTGTAATGGTGTCCCCGCACTCACAATGTCCGGGGAAATTGCCCTGAACAATGTGGGGGCACCTTGGCTAGTGCCAGGGTGCCCTCACACTTAATAACTTTGCACCTAACCTCCACCATGTGAGGGTTAGACATATAGGTGACTTGTGAGTTACTTAAGAGCAGTATAAAATGGCTGTGAAATAACGTGGAAGTTACTTCACTCAGGCTGCAGTGGCAGTCCTGTGTAAGAATTGTCTGAGCTCCCTATGGGTGGCAAAAGAAATGCTGCAGCCCATAGGGATCTCCTAGAACCCAATACCCTGGGTACCTAGGTACCATATACTAGGGAATTATAAGTGCGTTCCAGTGTGCCAATCAGAATTGGTCAAAATGGTCACTAGCCTGCAGTGACAATTTTAAAAGCAGAGAGAGCATAAGCACTGAGATTCTGGTTAGCAGAGTCTCAGTGACACAGTTAGGCACCACACAGGGAACACATTTAGGCCACAAACTATGAGCACTGGGGTCCTGGCTAGCAGGATCCCAGTGAGACAGGCAAAAACAAATTTACACACAAGTAAAAATGGGGATAACATGCTAGGCAAGATGGTACTTTCCTACACAACCCCCCCAAACGAGGGACAATAAGGCTAACCTTGCCCAGGTGAGTCTTCATTGTCTAACTGGAAATATCTGGAGAGTCCATCTGCATTGGAGTGGGTACTCCCAGGTCTATGTTCCACTGTATAGTCCATTCCCTGTAGGGAGATGGACCACCTCAACAATTTAGGGGTTTCACCTTTCATTTGTTTAGGCCATAATAGAGGTTTGTGGTCTGTCTGAAAAGTAAAGTGAGTACCAAATAGGTATGGTCTCAACTTTTTCAGTGCCCAGATCACAGCAAAAGCCTCCCTCTCTATGGCAAACCAACGCTTTTCTCTAGGGGTCAACCTCCTGCTGATGAAAGCAACAGGTTGATCCTGGCCCTCAGTGTTAAGCTGTGATAGCACTGCCCCAACCCCCAATTCTGAAGCATCAGTCTGGACTATGAACATTTTGGGAGTAGCAAGGGCTTTTTAGGACAGGTGCAGAGCACATGGCCTGTTTGAGCTCATCAAAAGCTTTTTGACAGCTAGCTGTCCAGAATAATACCTTTTTAGGCATCTTTTTACTAGTGAGGTCATTAAGAGGAGCTGCAGTGGAGCCATATTTCCTGATGAACCTCCTATAGTACCCTGCGAGGCCTAGAAAGGTTCTCACCTGGGTTTGAGTTGTAGGGGGAGCCCATTCCATAATGGTCTGGATCTTCCCCTGCAGTGGTGCAATCCGTTCCCCACCTACCAGCAGGCACAGATAAAACACTTTCCCCTGCTCTATCTGGCACTTTGAAGCCTTGATGGTGAGGCCTGCCGTTTGAAAGGCTTCAAAAACTTCCCATAGGTGGACCAGGTACTCATCCCAAGTGGAGCTAAAGACAGCTATATCATCTAGATATGCTGCATTAAAAGCTTCCAAACCTTGCAGGACTGTGTTCACCAAACTTTGAAAGTGGCAGGTGCATTTTTCAAACCAAAGGGCATCACAGTGAACTGATAGTGCCCTCCAATGGTGGAAAATGCAGTTTTAGGGTTAGCATCTTCTGATAGTTTAATCTGCCAATACCCTGCAGTTAAATCAAAAGTGCTTAGATACTTGGCAGAAGCCAGTGTATCTATTAGCTCATCTGCCCTGGGTATAGGGTGAGCATCAGTCTTGGTTACTTGATTGAGACCTCTGTAATCAACACAAAACCTAATTTCTCTTTTACCATCCTTACTGTGAGGTTTTGGGACAAGCACCACTGGGCTAGCCCATGGGCTTTCTGAAGGCTCAATCACTCCCAAGTCCAGCATGTTCTTTACCTCTTGTTTTATGCAATCCCTGACATGGTCAGGCTGCCTATAAATCTTACTTTTGACGGGTAAACTGTCTCCAGTATTGATTGTGTGCTCACACCAGGTAGTTGTACCTGCTATCAGTGAGAAGAGTTCAGAAAATTGGCTTAGGAGATTTACACAGTTGTCTTTCTGCTCAACAGTAAGACAATCTGCAAGCACCACTCCCTCCACTAAGCCATCAGCTTCAGTGGTGGAGAAAAGATCGGGGAGTGGGTCACTCTCTTCTTTCTGTCCCTCATCAGTTGCCATGAGCAGGGTTAAGTCAGCCCAGTCATAGTAGGGTTTTAGGTGATTGACATGAAGCACCCTAAGGGGACTCCTGGCAGTGTGTAGGTCTACCAAGTAGGTAACCTCGCCCTTTTTCTCAACAATGAGATGGGGTCCACTCCATTTGTCCTGGAGTGCTCTTGGGGCCACAGGCTCCAATACCCACACCTTCTGTCCTGGGTGGTAGTGGGTCAGGACAGCCTTCTGGTCATGCCATTGCTTTTGCAGCTCTTGGCTGGCCTGAAGGTTTTTACTGGTCTTTTCCATGTACAAAGCCATTCTGGATCTTAGGCCTAGTACGTAGTCCACAATGTCTTCCTTTGGAGCTTTTAAAGGTTGTTCCCAACCCTCCTTCACAAGTGCAAGGGGACCTCTCACAGGGTGCCCAAAGAGGAGTTCAAAGGTGCTAAACACCCACTTGTTTTTAGGGTACCTCCCTGTAAGCAAAAAGGAGGCATGGCAACTGGACATCCCATCTCCCTCTGAGTTTTTCAGGGTGTCCCATAATCATACTTTTGAGAGTTTTAATAAACCTCTCAACCAGACCATTTATTTGTGGGTGATAAGGAGTAGTGAACTTGTAAGGTACACCACACTCCTTCCACATAGCTTTGAGGTATGCAGACATGAAGTTAATACCTCTGTCTGACACCACTTCCTTAGGGAAACCCACCCTGGAAAAGATTCCCAGGAGGGCCTTTGCCACTACAGGAGCTGTAGTGGTTCTTAAGGGAATTGCTTCAGGATACCTAGTGGCATGGTCCACTACCACAAGGATAAACCTATTGCCTGAAGCTGTTGGAGGGTTAAGGGGGGCAACTATTTCAGCCCCTACCCTTTCAAAGTACACCCCAACCACAGGAAGTCGAAGTACTGGGGCCTTAGGTATGCCACCAGTCTTTCCACTGGCTTGGCAGGTCCCACAAGAGCGACAAAACTCTTTAGTGTCCTCTGACATATGAGTCCAGTGAAACAATGGAACAAGCCTGTCCCAAGTTTTACTCTGGCCCAAATGCCTAGCCAAAGGAATGTCATGTGCCAAGGTTAGAAGAAACTCCCTATACTGCAAAGGGTGACCAATCTCCTGGCAGCTCCAGGTTTAGGGTCCCTTGACCCAGTATACAGGAGGTTGTCTTCCCAATACACCTTATGTCTATCACTGACATCCCCATTCCGCTGTTTGACAGCTTGCTGTCTCAAACCCTCTAGTGTGGGACAGGTCTGCTGTGCCACACTCAGCTCTTCCCTAGCAGGCCCCCCTGCACCCAAAAGCTCAGCAGTGTCTGCTGCTAGCTCCTCTGGTGTAAGTTCTGCACAGGGAGAGGATTTCTCTTCCTCAAAAGGGGAATCTTCTGGAGAGGGAGGGATAGTGGGCAAGGATTTACTCTTACTACCCCTAGCTTTTTTGAGCACTTGGTCCATTGTTCCAGGATTCAAGTTTCCCTGTCCTTTTTGATTTTTGGCCTGAGCCCTTGTCAAAGCAAAAATATGCCGAGGAATGCCCAGCATTGCTGCATGAGCCTCTAACACCACTTCAGCCCAAGCTGATGTCTCAAAATCACTGCCTAGTAAGCAATCTACAGGTAATTCAGTGTCTACCACAACTTTCTTTAGACCAGTAACCCCCCCAGTTGAGATTCACAACAGCCATATGGTGGCTAACTGTGTTATTGTGAGCATCAGTCACTTTGTTCTGCTGACCAAGTACTTGTTGATCAGGGTTGACCTGTTTCTCAATCACCATAGTGGCACTGTATCCCTGTAGGCCTCAACCTCAACACCGTTTATTAGGGGAAGTTGCTTGTACTTACCAATATTAAGGGGACAAGCAACCAAGGTGGCAAAGTCAATACCACCATCAGAGACTAAAACAGCCTCTGTGGTCTCCCTAACAAGACCAACCCAACTACACTACCAATGGTGAGCCCAGCTACACCCTTAGATGGACTATGTGTAATAGACTTGCCACCACCACTGCTATTACTAGGGGCACTAGAGGTTGCAGTTGGGGTTGTGGTAGTGGGAGCCTTGGTGTTTTTCTTTGGAAAACTGAAATCACTTGCCCAATGGCATTTACTTTTACATAAATAACACCATGGCTGCTTTTGATTGTGGGAAAAGGATTTGGACCCACAACCCCCAGAGGATTTGTGTGGGCCTGATGAAGACTCAGAATGTTTTTTATCTTTGTCCCCACCCTTGTCAGAAGACTTACCATCCTTCTTCTTGCCATCCTTGTCACCCCCGCATGAACTTTTCTGTTCACTCTTGTTCTGACCCATTTGTCTGCCTTCTTTCCCAATTCTTGGGGAGAGGTCAGATCTGAGTCCACCAAGTACTGGTGCAACAAATCAGACACACAATTGTTCCAAATATGCTCTTTCAGGATTAGATTATACAGGCTTTCATAGTCAGTCACCTTACTGCCATGTAACCAACCCTGCAAGGCCTTCACTGAACAGTCTACAAAGTCTGTCTAATCTTGAGAGGACTCTTTTCTGGTGTCTCTGAACTTTATCCTGTATTGGTCAGTGGTTCTGCCAAATCCATGCAAGAGTGCATCCTTCAAAACTTTGTAATTATTAGCATTGCTTTCTCGGACAGTAAGGAGCCTATTCCTACTCTTACCAGTGAAAGATAGCCACAAGATAGCAGCCCACTGTCTTTGAGTGACCAACTGTACCATACAAGCCCTCTCAAGTGCAGCAAACCACTTGTTAATGTCATCCCCCTCCTTGTAAGGGGGGAACTATCTTATGCTGGTTTCTGGAATCTTGTTCTCTCCCCTGATTGCTATCAAAAACACTGCTGTTGCCACCATGGGGAACTAACCACAACCTCTGCCTTTCCCTCTCTACATCTAGAGATTCCCTGACTAAGGCCATCTGCTGCTGTCTTAGCTTCAGCCTGGCCTCTTCCAACCTCATCTTTCTGAGTTCCCTTTCCATAGTGTTATCCTCAGGGTGGTAGGCTTGGGAATTCTGAGACACAGGAAAAATGTGGGAATTGGCAGAGTGTGACCTGTCTCTAACTGGCTGGACTCTAGTAACTTGGCCTTTAGGAATGAAGGGTGCCCTACTAGTGTGTGACCCCCTCCCACTACCAGTAGTTTCACCAGATGACCTGTTAGCTGGCAGGTCTTTGGATGAACCCTCCCCAGCATCCTGACTGGACTCCTCTGATTCTTGCTGGGTACCCCCCTCCTCTACCTCCTGATCCTGGGATGGGCCAGACTGGTTCTGGTCACTTTCTAGGAGAAGGCTAGGGAGAAGATCTTTGGTAGGATTCTTACCAATGCTTAAACTTCTTTCAATGCAGAGACCCCTTAAACTACCATAGGTTGCCTGGACAACTGTGGGAGTAAGTTGTACTCCAGATATGACTGTTAGAAAGGGTTTAGGACAGTGAGAAAAAAAGTTTAGAAACCTTTAAAGAAAAGAGAAAAACTTTTATAAACTTTTGAAAACATTTCAGAAACTTTTTAGAAAGCTTAAAGAAAGAAAGTTAAACTGTTTAGGTTAACTGTGTATATTCTGAAGTATTTGGTATATGTTTTTTCTTATGAAAAGCACCAATGATAAAGTGGTAAAGCAATTACAAGTACTTATCCCACCACTGCACCACCAATGTAGGAGGCTGGCCTGGCTTATAGTGGGTACCTGATGGTACTTACACCTTGTGCCAGGTCCAGTTATCCCTTATTAATAGATTAGTAGTGTCCTAGGAGCTTAGGCTGATAGAGGTAGCTATAGCAGAGCAGCGTAGGCTGAACTTGGAGACATGCAAAGCTCCTACTATACCACTTATATCATATAGCACTATATCAGAAGAATCACAATACTCAGAGTTACTCAAAATAAAGGTACTTTATTTTAGTGACAATGTGGCAAAAATATCTCAGAGGATATACTCCCTTAGGAGGTAAGTACAATACACAAAATATACACACAAACCAAAATCATGTAAGTAAACAGTTAGAAAAGTAGTGCAAACACTGTTGAATACAATAGGATGCAATAGGCCTAGGGGCAACACAAACCATATACTCTAAAAGTGGAATGCGAACCACGAATGGACCCCAGGCCTAGTGAAGTGTGTAGAGAGTCACTGGTAGTATAAGAAAACACTAAGGGTGTATAAGATACCCCACCCCAAGACCCTGAAAAGTAGGAGTAAAGTTACCCTACTTCCCCAGAAACACACTAGAGTTGCGATAGGAGATTCTGCAAGGACAACAACCGACTGAAAAGCACTGAAGATGGATTCCAGCACCTGAGGACCTGTAAAGGAAGGGGACCAAGTCCAAGAGTCACGCAAGTGTCCGGGGGGGCAGGAGCCCACTAAACCCCAGATGAAGGGGCAAAAGGGCTGACTCTGGGTGAAAGAAGCTGAAGATTCTGCAACAACGGAAAATGCCAGGAACTTCTCCTTTGCACAGAAGATGTCCCACGGGGTTCTGGAGGATGCAGAGTTATTTCCACGCAGAAAGACTGCAAACAAGCCTTGCTAGCTGCAAAGGTCACGGTTGAAGAAAATGGGTGCTGCCCCGGCCCAGGAAGGACCAGGATGTTGCCACTTGAAGTAGGAGACAGAGGGGGCGCTCAGCAGCACAGAAAGCCCATGCAGAAGCAGGCAGCACCCGCAGAAGCACTTGAACAGGCATTCAAGAAATCTGAGCATGGTGGTTGTCTCAACACTACAAAAGAGGGTCTCCCGAAATCGGTGGTCAACTCAGTGAGTTAAGCAATGCAGGATGGAGTGCTGGGGACCTGGGCTATGCTGTGCATGAAGGATTCCTTGCAAAATTGCACAGAAGCCCTAGCAGCAGCAGTTCACACAGTACACAGGATTACTGTCTGCCGTGGGGAGGCAAGGACTTACCTCCACCAAATTTGTATAGAAGGACCACTGGACTGTCGGGGTCACTTGGATCTAGCTCCTGTGTTCCAGGGACCACGCTCTTTGAGATGAGAGGGGACCCAGAGGACCGGTGAAGCAGAAGTTTGGTGCCTGCATTAGCAGGGTGAAGATTCCATCAACCCACGGGAGGTTTCTTCTTGGCTTCCAGTGCATGGTGAAGGCAGACAGCGCTCAGAGCATGCACCACCAGGAAACAGTCAAGAAAGCTGGCAGGATTCAGCGCTACAATGTTGCTGGTAGTCGTCTTGCTACTTTGTTGCAGTTTTGCAGGCCTCCTGGAGCAGTCAGCTGTTGATCCTAGGCAGAAGTCGAAGAGGGAGATGCAGAGGATCTCTGGTGAGCTCTTGCATTCATTATCTGAAGAGAAACCCACAGGAGAGACCCTAAATAGCCCTCAGAGGAGGATTGGCCACCTAACCAGATAAGCACCTATCAGGAGGGGTCTCTGACGTCACCTGCTGGTACTGGCCACTCAGAAGCCTCGACTGTGCCCTCACACCTCTGCATTCAAGATGGCAGAGGTCTGGGACACACTGGAGGAGCTCTGGGCACCACTCCTGGGGTGGTGATGGACAGGGGAGTGGTCACTCTCCTTTCCTTTGTCCAGTTTCGCGCCAGAGCATGGGCTGGGGGATCCCTGAACTGGTGTAGACTGACTTATGCAAGGGGGGCACCATCTGTGATCTGTGCCCTTCAAAGCATTTCCAGAGGCTGGTGGGAGGCTACTCCTCCCCAGCCCTTAACACCTATTTCCAAAGGGAGAGGTGTAACACCCTCTCTCAGAGGAAATACTTTGTTCTGCCTTCCTGGGACTGGGCTGCCCAGACCCCAGGAGGGCAGAAGCCTGTCTGTTGGTTGGCAGCAGTGGTAGCTGCAGTGAAAACCCCAGAGAGCTAGTTTGGCAGTACCCGGGGTCCATACTGGAGCCCCAGGGATGCATGGCATTGGCACCCCAATACCAGATTTGGCATGGGGGGGACAATTCCATGGTCTTAGGCACATTACATGGCCATATTCGGCGTTACCATTGTGAAGCTGCATATAGGTATTGACCTATACGTAGTGCACGCGTGTAATGGTGTGTCCCCCACTCACAAAGTCCGGGGAAATTGCCCTGAACAATGTGGAGGCACCTTGGCTAGTGCCAGGGTGCCCTCACACTTAGTAACTTTACACCTAACCTTCACCAAGTGAGGGTTAGACATATAAGTGTTTTATAAGTTATAAGTTACTGAAGTGCAGTATAAAATGGCTGTGAAATAACGTGGACGTTATTTCACTCAGGCTGCAGTGGCAGTCCTGTGTGAGAATTGTCTGAGCTCCCTATGGGTGGCAAAAGAATTGCTGCAGCCCATAGGGATCTCCTGGAACCCCAATACCCTGGATACCTAGGTACCATATACGAGGGAATTATAAGGGTGTTCCAGTGTGCCAATCAGAATTGGTAAAAATGGTTGGTCACTAGCCTGCAGTGACAATTTTAAAAGCAGAGAGAGCATAAGCACTGAGATTCTGGTTAGCAGAGTCTCAGTGACACAGTTAGGCACAACACAGGGAACACATTTAGGCCACAAACTATGAGCACTGGGGTCCTAGCTAGCAGGATCCCAGTGAGACAGGCAAAAACAAACTGACACACAAGTAAAAATGGGTGTAACATGCCAGGCAAGATGGTACTTTCCTACAGCCCTGCTTAAGTAATTAAAAACCTCAGTATGGGACTATGCCCCACACTCGATGTATTGGCTTCTTCAGGCTACTATGTATATGCTAATGATCAAAAACTTCATATCGGGGATTCAGTTTGTGCGGCAACATAAACAATGGTTACACAGACTTGTGTTTAGCTACCCTAAAACAGACACTGCATGAGTTTTGCAAATTTGCGGCGATGTCACTGCATTAGGTCTGCAGTGCATGCTAATTGTTCAGTTGACTATTTATGCCTTTTCCTGTACAACACACAATTTCTTTGTTGGCATTGACTAAGCACACCACTTCAAACTACTTTGGAGCAGTGCTGCTGTCAAGCCTGCAGTGGGTCGTTCCTGTTTCCCTGATCGGTCTATTGCAAATCCATTCTCCTCCCTCCGCAGCCTACCATTGGGTAAATTTATCACTTGGGTGTGTGTTTTGGCCAACTGAGGGAACAAACATCTTGGGTTTGTTTGCATTGTGATGCACATCCATATACTAATTTAACACAATGATTTCTAATGTTACTGGAGAACAGGTATCATAACTGAGAGCTTTGAGATGCAGTATATGTACATGCTCCAGTCCCATGCACATGTCAGTATACTCTGAGTGACTTGCATTTAAACTTGGTCCCACACACACACACTCCATTCCTCTCAAACGGACGCATTACACGTCAGAGCTCATAACCACTAGACATCCGTTTTTTAACATGCACCATTTGTAGACAATCTCTCTCAAACCTGCTTTATCAAGCAAACAATACACAGCCAGGAACAGTAGTTGAGTATTTACTACTTGAAAAGTTCTGCAGAATTCAGAGTCAGCAGTGCCCAAAAAGGTTAATCACCTTGATTCTCTTCAACATGGTAGACTGCTAGCATCCACCCAAAGAGATCTCTTGGTGCACCCTGCCCTTATCTAAGCAGGAAACGTCTAGTGAAAAACACAGCCAGCCCCAATGCTGATCTGACTATCCATGTCCAATATCTATAAGTTCCACATAGAGTACACTTCTACTTTCAGAATCCCACTACATCATAGCGCTTTTTTCAAGGACTTCCAGCCACGCTGAACAGCAGCCATGCTTCTATACAGCATGGCTAAAAGGCATCGATATTGACAATGAAAATACCTCTCGCCTTGCCGAGACCAATTGACTTTCCCAGTGCTCGTTTTTATTGAGGAGGAAGAAATTTCCAAAACAAGACCAATAAAAAATGTTTACATCATTAAAGACATTTTCATCATTCAAGACATACATATTAAACACCTTGTTTGAAAAATCATATATCACTGAGCTCATTAACCAAAGATTGCCAGTTTAAAAATACATACAGGATGAAAATAAACTTATCACCCCAAGCCATCTAGTTAACATGAGAAATAACAAAAAATGGCACCATTATATAACTAAATTCCTATCACCCATGAATCTTTTATCTATTAGCCCATACTACCCACGACTCCCTCTGGCACCAAAGGATATTAAAGGGTATATAGCCATTTGGCTGCCTGCGTCCAGACAACGGGTTCTCTTGCCTTTGCCCTCCTATCTTTACATTGCTATAAGCACACGTCTACATAATGTGTTAACACCATTCTACATAGACATTGAGGAAACAAGGGTGTTTCCAAATTCAGCCTCGCTGCAGCCATACAAATGTGTATGAAGTACTTAGTCATCGGAGCCAGCCAGTTAATCACAACATTGGCCTTTGACTGTGCCATTGACCTTACTCCTGGCACTAAGATTCCTCACAGACAAATATACCTATTGACATTAAACGAAAATCAAGTCTTACAGGAGTATCTAAAAGAAAATCTAGACAAATGTAAGATGTCCTGCAACACACAAAATGGTCATTTTGAATATCTTGTCCTGCACTTCGATTGTGTAATGCACCTGCATCGCTCCAGCACTTTGCAAAGGTCATATTTTGAGACCTGCTGGATACATTTGTCATTGTATATCTCAGCGATGTTTTGGCGTTTTCTCATAACTTGAAAGATCTCAAGGGACATATGAGAGCACTGATGAGGAATCTTCAGGGCAACTCTTTATTTGTTAAATTGGAGCAATGTGTTTTTGAAACAGACATGATGACATTCTTGCACTTTATCAGGCGCGGCCCGTCCTTTAGGGCGGAGGGGCTACGCCCCCCCACCTTTTGCCCCTCATGAAGACTGCCGGTCAGGCTGAACAAAGGTCAGCCTGACAGACACTCTTAATGTTCAGGTCAGGCAGCCAGGAGCGAGACATGAATGATTTGCAGACTCCTGGGTGCCTAGGTTCAACTTTGCTGGGCTGAAGAGGTCACAGCTCCTGTGGGCATGACCTCTTCAGGTCAGCAAAGGTGCCTCGAGGCTCTCCCTGGGTGACGAGGGAAGCATCACCCATAGACTTCGACCTGGCCGCTTAAGGTTTAAGCCCTGAAGCGCCCAGAGCGAGTGTCAATCAGTGAGTCTCACTGACCCCATCCCAATCTGTGACGAAGTTGGGACTGCTGCCTTCCCTCACTGGCTGACCTAAGGTCACCTAAGGTCAGCCAGTGAGGGAAGGCAGCAGTCCCAACCCTCCTGGGACCTCCGAGGCTGAAGGTAAGTGTGTGTGTGTGATCTTTTTAAATTAATGTTTGGAACCTTCGTGTATGTTTGAATGTTGATGAGTGTAGTTAAAGGATGTGCGTGCATGCGTGTGTGTGAGAATGCGTGTTTGTGTGAAAGAATGAGTGTGCTTCCCACCCACCCCCCCTCCCTCCTAAAACTGCCGGCCTTCACTGCACTTTAAAATTCCTGGATAGCAGATAATACGATAGTTCCAATTGAATACTGGTCCAGTCTCATTTTGAGTAAAGAAGGTCAATGATTTCTTGGATTTGCAAATTTGTACGGACAGCTTATCTAGTATTTCTCTGGCAAAATTCAACCTATCACCCGATTAACCAGAAAATATGTAAAATTCGATTAGGATCTTGAACAAAAAAGAGAATTTTGCATTGTAAAATGCTATATTCGACTTCCCAAATTTGAAGCAGACAGATTGTAACTTACCACGTATCATAAAGACGGATGCTTTCTATTTGCATTTTGGCTGTGACGTCCAAAAGACATCTAACCACAGAAGCACTTTATCTAGTAGCCTATGTTTCAAGATTTCTGAATGCCTCTGACTTTAACTACACATTTGCAACAGGAAATTGTTGGCCATTAAAGAAACTGTTAGCCATTGGAGAAAGTATCTAGAAGGAGCTCAGTATCCATTAGGATCTCTACAGATCATAAGAGGCTTGCCTATTTAAAGCCCTTAAAATGTTTGAATCTGGTGACCTCATTTACAAGAGGCCTGTGCCACAAGAGAGTCACTTTTAATGATGCTATGGTGGCACAGGCCTCTCAGTCATATCTATCAGGTGACACAAAGTCACCCTGCATGGCTTTGCCTGGCCTCATAGATATGGAGTAAGGCAAGGCAATGCAAAGTCAATGAGGCGTTCCATGGGTGTTGCAGTGGGTTTTCCCATGCAACACTTGTTGGTTTTGACACATTCCCAGATTTACAAGGATCTGTAAACCTGGGAATGCATCAAAACTGTGCAAGGCGTAACTAGGAGAAATAACTTTATTTTTCCTCATTTTTTCCTCTTTCTATGTTTGCTGCATTCTGCAGCACATAAAGAAAGAGGACACAACTCCCTTGATTATTTTTTGTGCAGGAAGGTGCTCCTCACTGCACAAAACATTCATGCCAACAATGCAGACACCCTTGTACCATAGTGCAAGGGTGCCTGTGTTAGCGCTAGGCACCAAGTCGTGCACCGGCGCAGGCAGAAAGGACAAGAATGTGCTGTATTCAATTAATGTGGTACAGTCCTGCCCTTTTCTTTTTACACAGGGCCGCAGGAAGCCCCGCATCAAAAACTTGTAAACGAGGCCTTAAGTCACACAAAATGGGTCCTGTCCTTCTCACTTTTTCACCTTCAAATCCCACAACAAACAGAGACCTGGAAACGCTGATTGCGATGAAGCAACACAATATTTGCAGGGAGAACATCAGGCTCAGCAAGACATCAACCCAATTCCCCATACCCTGGAAAACTGTGGAAGGGTCTACTGTTGTATCAAAATAATGTTTTCATTCCTATCAGTGGGCTAAAAGACATCACAGTCAGACTGATTCATGATGTGTCAATGGTACGATTGGGGGAAGAAGGGCCTTAATTTAGAAGAGAGAGATTTTTGGCGCACTCATATGAAAACCCTGTTCAAAATAACCTCCAGGCATGTGTAATCTCTGCTAAGGCTAAATCCACCAGGGCAAAGACACTGGGACTTCTTCATCCGCCAGCCACTGCATAATAATCCTGGTCCCATGTGTCTTTAGATTTAATTGTTGAAGTCCCTATGTCATAAGGTCATACCATATTGTTAGTGATTATGGCTTACTCTAGAAAATGAGCCCATTTAATCTCTCACACCACCAGAACTGGTATTAGTTTTTCTAAAAAACGTTATTCAAATACATCCATTCCGGAAATCCTGATAATCAACAGAGAATCATAATGTGTGGCTAATTTCTAGGAGGTTGTCCAATAATGAATGGCAACCATCAATTTCACCACAACTAGTTATTATCGTTAGACGGATGGGCTCTCTGATCTATTGAATCTGGTATCATAAGACAGCATGTGCTTTTTTTTTTTTTGCTGCACTTCCTGGAGACTGGTTCAATGATATTGCCACTACAGGATTTTCATATAACAATTAGTTGCATATGGCTACCATCCCCACAGGATTTTCATAAAGCAATCAGTTGCATATGGCTACCGTCCCCACATGTGGCCTCCAGTTTTGCACCCTTCTCAATACATGCTGTCAAACCTTTGCAGAAAGTCCATCTTTCTGTATTAATGAATCAGGAGTTAACTAAAGCCACTTACAGAAGAATTGCAGACATCCACAGACATCCTGGTCCATGTTACAAAGGACAGAATATTTGTGAGTAATTACAGCTCATTTCACAAGATGAGCCCTAGACATAAGTGTTAATTTCAGAATAAGAGATTGGTGAGTCGGTTAGTAGTTAAAGTTATATTTTCCTATTCACTGGAGGGTCCTCCAGAATTTCTTAAGTTAAGTCTAAAATAAATAATATTTTCACTGATTGATGTCCTCCTTCTCCTTGGTAAATGGCTCACTGAATCATGAAGTGGAGACTTCCTTGATTCTTGGACCAGTCAAATCAACTTCATCATTTGGTGGTGTGCAAAAGTTATGATGCTTTGCTAGATTCTTGGATTCATCTGCCTTTTTAACATGCTTGTCATTTTGTTAATTCTTCTCACAGGTAGCATCCTCATAAGTCTGAAATCCAAGCTGGCAGGAGAGACAATTCTATTGGTGTGAGATCCCTGAATCTTCAAAGAGAGAATAATGGGCTATGCAATTTATGAGAAAATTGCTTATGCCTAAACAGGAGGTTGAGGATTCACCAGCAGAAGAGATTATGCCAAATAGTTTAGTGGGGGTTAGCAGCACCAAAGGCAGAAAAGGGTACCACATCCATGGCACACCAGACATTTCTCAGTAGGACCAGGCACCTTAGGACCAGTCCCAGTACTTCCAACATGTAGCACTCCTGGGGCAGGTAAAGCAGGACAAGCATAAGACACCAATACAGTTCTAGGCTGATTCCTCCAAACGGAAGTTGTCAAGACTTACAGCTTGATTTAAAGTTTGGCAGATGGGTACCCCATCACAAACAGGACTGATATACAAACCACCTTATTACTAGTGCATTAGAGTACAATGCAGTTGAAATAAGGCAGACAAGATATCCATCACATTTGTGACTGAGGACTCATCCACCAAACTCTAATTGAGACCCATAATTCTCCCATTCCCGTTTGAACCTGCTATAAATCAATCATCAATCAAGGATTTATAAAGCTGCTGCTATGTGGGGGGGGGGGGGGGGACTCAATTGAACAGCCAGGACTTGAGTCCTTTTCCTGAATTTCAGAAGAGAGGATGAGGTTCATAGCTTAAGGAGAAGGTTGCTCCAGGATATTGTAGCAAAGCAGAAGTAGGAGCGTCATCCACTGTTGCTTCTGCAGGTGTGGAGGGTTGTGTGCAAGGGTGAGGGGAGCAGAGGGCAGGTGTCTAGAGGGTTGATGGAAGTTCAAGCATTGGTTGATGTGTGCTGGTCCTTGAAGAGCTTTGTAAGCGTTAATCAGCATCTTAAATTGACGTCTCTGCTGAGTGGGGAGCCAGTGGAGCTTCTTGTGGTGGGGGTTGGTGTGGGTCCATTTAGGGAGGTTGTGGATGAGTCTGGCCACTGAATTCTGTATGGTCTGTAGTCTCTTCTGGAGGTGTGGGGTGATTCTTACACAGAATGTGTTGCCGTAGTCCAGCTGTCTGGTGACTAGGGCTTGATTGACGGTTCGTCTGGTGTTGATGGTGAACCATTTGAATATTTTACGTAGCATGTGATGAGTGAGGACTCAGGCAGAAGAGACTGCATACATCTGTTTTTTTATGGTGAGCTTGCTGTCCAGGATAATGCCATGGTTGCAAGCATGGTCTGTCGGAGTGGGTGAGGTTCCTAGTTTGGGAGGTGCCCAGGAGCAGTTCCACAGGGAGGGGTTGTTCCGAAAGATCAGCATGTCTGTTTCATCTGTGTTGAGTTTTAGGCAGCTGTTTTTCATCCATTTGGCAATGCCTATCATGCAGCTATGAAAGTTAGCCCTCATGGTGGAGGGGTCTTCTGAGGGTGAGAGGATGAGCTAGGTGTGGTCTGTGTAGGATATGATGTTGGCCAAGGGGTTCATGTAGATGTTGAACAGTGTAGAGCTGAGGGATGAGCCTTGAGGATGCCGCAGATGATGTTCTTGGGTTCTGAGGTGAAAGGAGGTAGACAGATTCTCTTTGTTCTTCGTTGAGGAAGGATGCGATCCATTTGAGAACATCTCCTTGCATTCACATTTGATGAAGCCACTTGATATGGGTGTGGTGGGATATGGTGTTGAATGCTGCTAAGAGGTCAAGTAGGATTAAGGCTGCCATTTCTCCCCGCTCAAGGAGGGTTCTGATGTCATCAGCAGCAGTGATCGGGGTAGTTTCATGCTGTGGTTGGTGTGTAATCTATATTGGGAGGTGTCCAGAAGATTGTTGTTCTCTATGTGCTTCATGACTTGATGGTTGATGGCCTTTTCGAGGACTTTCGAGGACTTTGGCTGGAAAGGGGAGAAGAGAGACGGGATGATAATTCTTGTGTTTGCTGAGATCAGCGGATAGCTTCTAGAGAGGGGGTTTGTCTTCTGCTTGTTTCCATTCTTTGGGGAAGGTGGCCGTGGTGATGGATAAGTTGAAAATGGCAGTGAGCTTGTGATTATGTGGTAGGGACAGGGGTCCATGGGTCCATAGGTGTTCCTTAGTGGAAGTTGTTCAAAATTCTCCAAAGATATCAAAAGATATCTTGGCGGTCTTGCTAGAAAATATGTCAGTGAAAGTGTGCTCGTACAAAAGAATTCATGTATTAATAACTCACATTTGGTAGCCTAAAACATGAATATTTGTTTTTGTTTTTAACATTCATATTTTGAATCTATGTGTTTAACTGGGCACTTCACTTGATGCTTTGTGTTTAGCATGTTTGATTGTTCTCTTTTTGGCGTGAGGTGAGAGTAAGGAGGAATGTTTTATAATGGGCAGACAGGTTTTCCATCTTGCTCTTGTGCTGGCAGATATGGCTAACCATTAGTAGGCACATCACAGCCTATTCATAAAAGATTTTCTGAACATAGCAAGTAGGTCTCCAGAGGTACTAATTACTGCCCTCACAAATACTATTCACAAATCCCTGCTGGAGAAATAAGACTGTGTCTGCCCTGTTGAAAGATCCCTGCCACAAGTATGGATATCTCTGCGCAATGAGGTATATGTTTTTGTAGTAAAGTGGGAAAGGGAAAGGGGTGTAGTTTGAAAATAGGGAATATTTGCTATTAAAGGTGTGGGGTTAAAGAAAATGTATGGGAGGTTCATGAAGATACTAAAAGATACCCGCAAAAGACTATGTCAATTGCTAGTCTCAAAAGTTGCCCTGCATCTACTGTAATATTACTACTGACAAAACACGCTCAAACATTTTAAAACCAAAACCTGGTCAAGCAGCCCATATGGCCAATAAATGGTATTGTTAAACACTCTCACCAAAATCGATGAAGACAAGAAATAAATATTTGTTATTAAACTGAATTATTTATAATTGACCCCTTCAAGGTCATGGACGTAACTGTTATGTCCGGTGACACAGCGCTAGCATAGCAATGGTGCTGCAGGAATGCACACTAGGCACCAGGGATTTGTTTTATTTAATGTCACATGAGGGGAGTGGTCCCTAAGGCAAGGGTCGCTCCCCTGGATGGGTATTCAAATTTAGGCAATTTCTGTCCCCCTTGGGGGCAGATTGGCCTATTTTTCTTAGGCCTGTCTGCCCCCAAGGGGGGAAGAAACCACTAGACACCAGGGATTTAAAAAAAAATAAATACTTAAGGGTAGTGGCTCCTTAGGCAAGGGTCGCTCTCCAAAGGGTCTTAATATTTTAGGGCATTTCTGCCTTCTCAAGGGGGGCATATCAACCTATTTTTATTAGGCCCATCTGCACCAGGGAGGGCAGAAATCTCTTACGTACCAGGGATTGTTGTGTGTGTGTGTTTTGTTTTTGGGCGTGGCATCCTTCGACAAGGGTCGCTCCCCATGGGGGCACATTACTGTTGGCCATTTCAGCCCCCCTTGGTGGCATATCGGCCTATTTTTATTAGGCCGATCTGCCTCAAGGGGGGCACAAACCACTTAGGCACCAGGGATTGTTATGTCTGAGGGTGTGTGTTTTGTTTCGGGGGCAGTCCCTTGGTGCAAAGGTTGCTCCCCATGGGGGTACATTACTGATAGCATTTCTACCCCCCAGGGGAAAAATCTGCCTTTTTCTAATAGTCCCATATGCCCCCACAGGGGGCAGAAAACACTTAGGGACCAGGTATTGTTTTGTGTATGTGTGTTTTGTTTTGGGGGCGCCCCTTGGACAAGGGTCGCTCCCCATGGAGGCACATTACTGTTGGTCATTTCTACCCTCCTTGGGGGCAGATTGGCCTATTTTTATTAGGCTTATCTGCCCCAAGAGGGGAAAAAATAGTTAGGCACCAAGGATTGTTATATATGTGTGTTTTATTTGGGCGGGGCCTTTGGCAAGGGTTGCTCCCCTTTAGGGGGAATTAATTTTGCTCATTTCTGCCACCCTTGGAGGCAGATCAGCATATTTTTGTAAGGCCTATCTGCCCCTCCAGGGGGGCAGAATGCCCACTAGACACTAGGGAGTTTAAAAAAACTAAACAAAAAGAGAGCAGGTGTATGACCAGATCCCCACCCCAATAAAAGGGGACAAAGTCCTTCTGCCCACTGGAGGGCAAATGGGGTAATTACCCCTGATCCGCCCCCCTGGGGGGGTTCAAAAACCCCACTAGGTGCAAAGGAATAGAAAAACAAAACAAAGGGGTGGGTGCGGCCAAGCACTATGGGCATGGGTATGCCTCCCCACCCCAACTGAAGGGGATAACAGTCTTTCCATCCCTGTGCAAACTAAAGCATCTCATCCCAATGGCAAGCAATAGGACATTTGACTCCTCCAGGTTTTGATTTAGCATATAGGTCAAGAGAGCTTGGCTAACTCCCAATATAGTCCCACTTGGAATGGTGAGCCTCTGCACTTTTTGGACTTTGGTACGCTGCCACCTAGAAAAACCTAGCAGACCTAGTCACATCTGAAAACTAAACATCTGGGTGCGTTCAGGGTGGTGTGCTTCACATACACCCCACACCATTTTCTTACCAACAATGTCCTGCAAACCTCCAACTTTGCTTGATATCAAACATTTTCCCTTGGAACCTTTTGGAATCCACAGAAATCCACAAAATCTCTACCACCCAGCATTGTTGCATCTATACTGATAAAAATTATGTGTCACTTGTCAGCCTAAAAACGTTTGGAAAAAAGCTGCTCCTTTGGACCCACTTTGGTTCCCCCTCAATTTCTACATGTTTTTGGCCCTTTCTTGTCACAGCACTTGGCCCACCTACACAAGTGAGATATTATTTTCATCGAGAGATCGAGGGGAATGCTGGGTAGCAAGAAATGTGTACTGGTGTGGTGATCCCACACAGAAATGTGAGGAAAATGTGTTTTTTTAAAATATAAATTTGAGGTTTGCAGGGAATTATGTGTAAGACAATGGTGGGGGAGCCACACAAGTCACACCTCCTTGGACTCCCTCACGTGTCTAGTTTTCAGAAATGTCCGGGTTTGGTAGGTTTCCCTAGATGGCTGCTGAGCCCACGACTAAAAATACTGTTGCCCTCCCCCTGCAAAAACAAGTTGTTTTGTGGTAGATAATTTTGATGTGTCCATGTTGTGTTTTGGGCCCTTAGCTATCGTGGGCAGTAGGCCTACCCACACAAGTGAGGAACCATTTTTATCTAGAGACTTGGGGGAATGATGGATGGAAAGAAGTTTGTGTCTCGCCTCAGATTCCAGACCTTTGCAGCACCAAAATGGTGGGAAAGGTGTTTTTTAGCCAAATGTTGAGGTTTGCAAAGGATTCTGGGTTACAGAACCCAGTGAGAGCCCCACAAGTCACCCCATACTGGATTTCCCTAGGTGTCTAGTTTCTAAAAATGTATACATTTGCTATGTTTTCCTACTGCTGGTTGAGCTGGAGCCCAAAATACACAGCTAGGTACTTTGCAAAACACGTTGGTTTTCATTGGAAAAATGTGATGTGTCCACATTGGGGTTTGGGGCATTTCCTGTTGTGGGAACTATGCCTACCCACACAAGTGAGGTACCATGTTTATCAGGAGACTTTGGGGAATGCCAGGTAAAAGGAATTTTTCAGAACTTTGCAGCACCAATATGTGAGGAAAAGGTGTTTTTAGCCAAATGTTGAGGTTTGCAAAGGATTCTGGATGACAGAACCCAGTGAGAACCCCACAAGTCACCCCATCCTGGATTCCCCTGAGTGTGTAGTTTTCCAAATTGTGTAGGCTTGCTAGGTTTCTCTCGGTGCCGGCAGAGCTAGGGGCCAAAATCCACAGCTAGGCACTTTGCAAAAAACACATTTGTATTCACTGGAAAAATGTGATGTGTCCATGTTGTGTTTTGGGGTATTTCTTATTGCGGGCACTAGGACTACCCACACAAGTGAGGAACCATTTTTATCAGCAGAGTTGGAGGAATGCTGGTGTGGCTCCCCTCAGTTTCCAGAACCTTGCAGCACTGACATGTGAGGAAAAGTGTTTTTAGCACAATTTTGAAGTGTACAAAGGATTCTGGGTGACAGAACCCAGTGAGAGCCCCACAAGTCACTCCATCCTGGATTACTCTATGTGTCTAATTTTCAAACATGTATAGACTTGCTAGGTTTTCCTTGGTGCCGGCTGAACTAGAGGTTAAAATCCACAGCTAGGCACTTTGTAAAAAAAAACACATCTGTTTTCATTGCAAAAAATGCCATGTGTCTGCGTTGTGTTTTGGGGCATTTCCTGTTGGTGGCACTAGGCCTACCCACCCAAATGAGATACTGTTTTTATCAGGAGACTTGGGAGAATGCTGGGCGGAAGGAATTTTGTGGCTTTACTCAGATTCCAGAACTTTTCAGCAAAAAAATATGAGGAATATGTGTTTTTTTAGCCAATTGTTGAGGTTTGCAAAGGATTTTGGATGACAGAATCCAGTGAGAGCCCCACAAGTCACCCCATCCTGGATTATCGTAAGTGTCTAGTTTTCCAAAATGTACAGGTTAGGGAGGTTTCCCTAAGTGCCCGCTGAGCTACAGCCCAAAATCCACCGAGAGGCACTTTGCAAAAAACACATCAGTTTTCAGTGGAAAAAATGTGATGTGTCCATGTTGCGCTTTGGGCCGTTTTCTGTCCCGGGCCCACCCACAGACGTGTGGTGCCATTTTTACTAGGGGACTTGGGGGAATACAGAATAGAAGAACAAGTGTTATTGCCAATTGTCTTTTTCTACATTTTTGCCTTGCAAATGTAAGACTGTGTAAGAAAGAAGTCATTTTGAGAAATGCCCTGAAATTCATAGGCTAATATGGGGACCCCCGAAATCAGAGATGTGCAAATAACCACTGCTTCTAAGCCCCATATCTTGTGCTCATTTCAGAAATACATAGGTTTCCTTGATACGTATTTTTCACTCTTTATATTGTACCAAATGAATTTCTGTATACCCAGTATACAATGAAAATCCATTGGAAGGTGCAGCTCATTTCTTGGCTCTGGGTACCTGGGGTTTTTGATTAACCTACAGGCCCTATATATCCCTGCAACCAGAAGGGTCCAGCAGACATAATGGTGTATCGCTTTAAAAGATTTTGCATAGACGAAAAACAGAAATGGCTGTTTTTTCAACTCAATTTCGATATTTCTTATTTCAACTGTTACTTTCTATAGGAAAATCCCGAAGGATCTACACAATTGACCCCTTGTTTCATTCAGAATTTTGTCTACTTTTCAGAAATGTTTAGCTGTCTAGGATCCACCATTGATTTCACACCCGTTTCTGTCACTAACTGGAAGGAGGCTGGAAGCATAAAAAATAGTAAAAGTCGGGTATGTCCCAGTAAAATTGCAAAACTGTGTTGAAAAATGTGTTTTTCTGATTCAAGTCTGCCTATTTCTGAAAGCTGGGAAGATGGTGATTTTAGCAACAACCCCTTTGTTGATGCCATTTGCATGGAAAACACATGATTTCTTCTGCAGCACTATTTTCCCATTTTTCCCCCCAAAAACCTAAATTTTAGCTGTATTTTGGCTAATTTCTTGGTCTCCTCTGGGGGAATCCACAAACTCCGGGTACCTTTAAAATCCCTAGAATGGTGGTAAAAAGGATGCAAAATTGGCGTGGATAGTTTATGGGTACAAAATGTTATGAGGACCAAAGCGGGAAACTACCCTAATTAGCTCGAAAAAGGCTTGGCACGGGAGAGGGAAAAGGTCTCGCAGAAAAGGGGTTAAAATAACAGAGTAAGGGAGTAAACAACCAGAACTCAACCAGGCCAATCAACAAATGAAACTCATTATTTTGATCAACCACTCTTAGACTGCTCAAATAAGGACGAAATATACAGAAAAACATTAGTTTCAACCTTGGAAGATAATTATCCTTGTTACATTGTGATTTAATCTGAATAACAATTATTTGGGGATGATAAAGAGGATTTACAGCTAGCAAATCAACATCTTTGGCATGTCCAGAGAAACCTTCACTGCTTTATACCTCTTCTCACATGACGCGATCCTTGACATGGTTACAACCTAAAAACAGAAGAACATGTCAAAATAATGGCTGTACTCAACTACCTGGACACAGGATTTTTCCCAAGCGTCAGTGGAGAAACTGTGGCCATCTCACAGGCAAGCTAACCACAATGTTTGTGACAACTACTGAGAGAAATCATCACCTGAGTTTTCCAGTTTAACCTGTGCTACAGTCAGAAGTACTCTTGGTCCAGCTGTTCCTAACAAATCAACTAGATATGGAGACTGTATGTCATAAAGGTAGTGTGGGTTAAAACCATTTTGTTAAAGTGTACTGACGGAAAAGGAAGGGGTACTAGAGATTGTGTATAAGGGATGTCTGTGACTTCAAGCTGTGTGTGAAGGCTGGAGGAGGGCAGGGTGGCATGAGTGGTGAATCAAGAACTACTTACACTGGAGAGGTGTTGACTAAGTACTGGGCCTTATTTTGAGTTCCCTGGAAAACGCAGGCCATATAGAAGATTTGGATGCATTGTGGTGAGATACAGTCCAGATGGGGAATGAGACAGAGATAAGCTCTAGGTCCACCTCCAGGAAGACCATTTATCAATTGTTTTCTGTTCACCCCCTCAATTTCTCCTGCAACGTTTTCTTGAGATTGCCCAATGTGTGAGATTCCATCACCAGTGTTTTAGCTTAGTATGTAACCTCCTGTCACATGGCCACCTTCTGAGCTCCAGTCAAAGTGTAAAGAGGTGGGCCATATATTTCCTTGAAACAATTGGCTACAAAGGTAACTGTAAGGTCTGCCTTTTCATCGACAAAGTTCCTCTTCTTTTTTAGTGGGGCTGGTGTGTCCTGAAGTATGGAGCTGTTGTGTGGAGTCCTATTAGCAAGGTTGTTCAAGAGGAATACCAGATGCTAGGATACTGGATGCAGTTGTGTGATTGTAGGGTTAATAAATGTGGGTCGTGTGAATGATGATTTCCCATTCTCTTTCATCTCCCCTGCAAAGTTCTCTGCCCTGGAAGTGGAGATCTCTGCTGCTGCGGCCGAGAATACCCCCAAAAAGTGCAAGTTAGAATTCCAACAGTAAATTTGCCTGTAAAACATTACAATCAAAGGGGCAGATTTAAGAGCCCCTAGCACTGCAATAGTGTAATTTTTTTTATGCTAAGGCGGAGCTAAAGTGGCATTTTCCCTGCGCCATATTTACAAAGGGGCACAATGCATGCATTGCGCCACTTTGTAAACCCTTGCACCAGATTAATCCGTGCACAATTCTCTGCCCTGGAAGTGGAGATCTCTGCTGCTGCAGCAGAGAATACCCCCAAAAAGACATGCTAGAATTCCAACAGTAAATTTCCCTGTAAAACATTACAATCAAAGGGGCAGATTTAAGAGCCCCTAGCACTGCAATAGTGTAATTTTTTTAATGCTAAGGCGGAGCTAAAGTGCCATTTTCCCTGAGCCATATTTACAAAGTGGCACAATGCATGCATTGCCCCACTTTGTAAACACTTGCGTCAGACTATGCCTGTGCTGGGCATAATGTTCAAGGAGGGCATTCCCCCCTTAGGGGGCTGAAAAAATGGCACAAGGAAATCTTAGATATTTCCTTGCACCATTTTGTTCACCACTTTAAACGCTGGCTCAGAGCAGGTGTTAAAAGGGTACATACCATTATTTATAATGGTCCCTATGTACTCTGCAGGATTACCGCCAAAAATATGGAGCTACTCCTACAGAGTACATCAATAGTGTAAAAAAATGACACTATTGACCCCTACCCTGTGCCATGGTGCACCGTATTTTAAATACGCTGCACATATGGTGGCGGTAGGGGGGCACTAAGGAGCACAAGGAACGTGGCGCTGCACTAGGTGCAGCACCACTTTTCCTAATCTGCCCCATAGTTTTTGTTCTAGAAGGCTCCTCCATCCCCATTTGAGGGAGTGGCAGCTGTTAAATCCTACTACTAGGTGTAAATTTCCACCTAGAATTGGTGAATGCCATACGGGCCAAGATCTCTCCATAAATCAAATCTATTTGTACAGTGATCGCTGTACATGGATTTCCCTATGTGAGTCAGGCCAAAAAATTTCAGGTCCACTAGAAGGGCTCCAGGGTGATTTTGTGTGTTTCACCAATAAAGTACAAAGTGGTGCTTTACATGGTATTCCCACAAAGGATACCCCCACCCAAGTGGAGTGTGAGACCTGACCTTTCTCCAGACATTAGGATAACTGTTGGATGGTGGGGATTAAGATTGTTAAGAAGGGCGGGGCTTAGAGCATCAAGCTGCGGGTCACACTCTAAGAGTGCTCCAGACCCCTCCTTCATCCGCTCTAAGCACCTCGCCATTGGAGTCTTTGGCTCTCATTACATCATTGGCGGTAAATCCCGCTTACCGCCGTGCAGAAGACCGCCAACACACCGCTGCCGCAGCGGATTTCTGCTACAGCTATTACGACCCACAGCCCGGAATCCGCCAAAATTCAGACACCAACACAAGTCCACCACACCAAAGGTCAGTGATAAACTGGCGATAACAAAATGTCCACTGTCACGCCAACAGGAATACGCCCACACTATCACGACCCACGAATCCACACAGCAGTCTTTCAACCGTGGTAAACCATTGGCGGTACACACCACTGCGCTCAAAATACACACACATTTACAAAACACAACCACATTGGACAAATCAAAATACACACACCTGATACACATACACACACCACTCCTACACACCCAATCCAATATAAAACACACACCCACATCACCCACAAACCCTTACGACCAAAATTGAGAAAGAAGCCCAGAGAGAGACACCACCAGAAACAACACTAGCATCCACAGGCACCCAACACCATCACTCACACAACATCCACACACCTCAGACATCACAACCGACACCAACTCACACATCACCCACACCACAACGTGGCACCTCAAAGACACCCCAGGGTCATGGTGGAGGAAATCGTCTGGGTAGAGACACAGCTATTCGAATCACAGGTGCAGCACACCTCCATTGCTAGCAAGATGGAGCTATGGTGCAGAATCGTAGACAGGGTCAACGCAGTGGGACAGCATCCAAGAACTCGGGATGACATCAGGAAGAGGTGGAACGACCTACGCGGAAGGTGTGTTCCGTGGTCTCAAGACACCAGATTGCAGTACAGAGGACTGGCGGCGGACCCCCACCTCCTCCCCCACAACTAACAACATGGGAGGAGCAAGTCTTGGCTATACAGCATCCTGAGGGCCTCGCAGGAGTATCAGGAGGAATGGACTCTGATAAGTCAAATCTTAACTATCACATACCCCACCCTCACCCTTACCCCCATCACTCCAACACCTCACAAATGTCCCACTATCACAACCCACCCATCCCAACACCAAGCCCTGCATGCAACTCCAAAGCATGGACACCCATCAACAAAGCATGTCCACTACAGATACCCACACAGACCCCAAACCAAATATCTTACAAGGACCTAGACATGAATGCAAGCACTAGAGTACAGGGTCACTCACCCATTGCACACAATGGCACACACAGATGCAATAATCATGCCTTTACACCCCTGCAGGACCCCTACCCAACATCACCGGACAGGAGGTTCCAGACATGTCCACTCCCCCCACAGAAGAGGCCCACAGTGATGACAGCAGATCTGTCCAACTGGATCAAGATGACCAGCCCGGCCCATCTGGTACCTCGGGACAGTCTGTTCCCCTGACACTGGCACATGCCTCTACAGAGCCTCCCCCCTCAGGAAACACCAGCAAAGCACCCACCTAGCCGCCCCATCCCTCTGTCCCCAGGACACGTCAAGCAGCAGTGTCCACCACTACAGGGAACCCAGGCAAACCCACCACCCCAAGAAAATCAGGGACCATGGCGCAGTGGCAGTGGGCACACGGTTCAGGGGACAGAGGAACAGGAAAACAGGAGAACTGAGAGGACTGCTGTGCGACAGGGGCAGGACAGGCCCAGGGAACCCACTCTCCACGAGTGCCTCTCCAACATCATGGGAGCGTACCATCATTCCCAGGAGACGATGGCAAGGGTACTGGCCAAGTTTTAGGAGACCCAGCGGCTGCAGGAGGAACAGTATCTGGGGATCAGGGAGGAACTCAAGTCCATCAACACCACCATGGTCCCCATTGTAGGGGTGCTCAAGGACCTTGCCAACACCAGGAGGGACATTGTGGCACAACGAGGGACCCCTGACACTAGCCTGGATGATGAACAGCCCACCACCTCCGCCGGCAATAGTGGACAGGAGGCACTGCCACAGGACCACGACACCAGCACCCCACCCCCTGCAGATGGAGAACCACCCCGCAAATGGTCCCTGAGATCCAGGACAAAGACAGAGAACAATGCCAAGACCCCCGCCAGGAAATGAGACCCCTTTGAATGTCATCCTTCTGTCCCACTTCGTCACCCTATCAATCCATCAACTGCCCTAGCTCCACTTCCTATGCCCCTTTGGACAATGCACCTGTGAAACAAATAGACTGGACTCTGCCATGGACAATCCTCCACCATCACCCCTGCCCATTTTACAACCCCCTCCACTAATTTGCACTGAAATAAACACCCTTGAATCACAAAACAATCTGGAGTCAGTCTGTGCTTTCACAAATGTGTATTTGAAATAACTATGGAATATAGCAATGTCAATTGTATTGTCAACATACCGATGTAACACAGCTCTAGTCCATGAGGTAATATAGCAGAGGTCACACAGTGGGACCCAGATCTGTGAAATGGAAAGGCAAAGTGGCAAGTCAGGGTCCATACACTGGGTGAAAGTGACAGACTTATGATAGGTCTAACAATTGTATGAGATGTACGATGCAGTGACATCTTCTTACCTGTGTCTCACTGGAAGTATTGCTGGATAACGTTGTTTCTGTTGTCGATATCCTCTTCTTCTGCCTCCTCTTCTTCACTGTCCACAGGCTCCACAGCTGCCACAAGACCTCCTTCTGGCCCATCCTCCTGCAGAAAAGGCACCTGTTGTCGCAAAGCCAGGTTGTGCAGCATACAGCAGGCCACAATGATCTGGCACACCTTCTTTGGTGAGTAGTAGAGAGAACCACCTGTCATATGGAGGCACCGGAACCTGGCCTTCAGGAGGCCGAAGGTCCCTTCAATCACTCTCCTAGTCCGCCCATGTGCCTCATTGTAGCGTTCCTCTGCACTTATCCTGGGATTTCTCACTGCGGATCAGTAGCCATGGCAGGTTGGGGTACCCAGAGTCACCTGCAAATGTAGAGGGACATCTGTTAGACACACACTAACCCTTAGGGACAACCCCAGACAACTATTCACAGGGTATAGGGTCCTTGTCCTCACCTATTAGCCACACACGGTGCCTCTGGAGTTGTCCCATCACTTTAAGGGATGCTGCTGTTCCTCAGAATATAAGCATCATGCACTGATCCAGGAAACTTGGCATTCACATGGGAGATGTACTGGTCGGCCAAACACACCATCTGTACATTCATTGAATGGTAGCTCTTCTGGTTTCTGTACACCTGTTCACTCCTGCGGGGGGTACCAAGGCCAAATTTGTCCCATCAATGGCACCCATGCTGTTGGGGATATGTCCCAGGGCATGGAAGTCACCTTTCACTGTAGGCAAATCCTCCACCTGAGGGAAAACAATGTAGCTGCGCATGTGTTTCAGCAGGGCAGACAACACTCTGGACAACACGTTTGAGAACATAGGCTGGGACATCCCTGATGCAATGGCCACTGTAGTTTGAAAAGACCCACTTGCCAGGAAATGGAGTACTGGAGCAAGAAGATGACGGAGGCCCAGCTGGGGGTGGCCTCCCAACGTGGGAGGGGTGCCCATCTCACCATGACCCCGCTGAGTTGGATGGGCGCTTGAGGGCATCACAGCAGCCACAGGGGGGTGAGTACCGTCACATCCATCTGACTCTGCGCGCATTACGAGGTGTCTGGGTGGAGGATGTGGGCAGTGGGTTACCCTAGGCCAGGGCGAGCTTTGTATGCAAGAACCCTTTGTGAGGCAGGCTATGTGGCACCCCAACCCCACCAGTGGTAAGAGCCATCTACACCTAGTCGGGCTCCTGTGACTTCCATGTGTGCAGCAATCGGGCATAGGCCTTGTACCCCATCGGCATGTGATTAATCTAGGAACTATAAGTGCATGGCATAGTGCAGAGGGCTGCTGTGTCTGTAGTGTCTGCCAACTGTAGTGGTATTGCATGCACTGAACATGTCTTTCTTCTGTCTTGCCCCCCCTTTTTGTGGTCACCCTGTTCTTGTGTGCAATAGCATCATCATGCAGAGGAGCAATGGCACCGGAGCAAGAGGGAGCTGCATCCCACTGGGCCCTGAAGGGCAACACAACGGAGTCTGAAGCCACCAGTGGGACAGAGGGCGAGGGGAGCTGCATGGCGGGGACAGGAGGTGACCCCTCTGTGCCCCCCGCATCAACAGGTACAGCCACCACCCCTACTACCAGCACCGCCCTCCCAGCAGCCCCTCAGCGTGTATCCCATGGCCGCTCCCCCAGGAGGGTGGGCATCTCCTTCACCCCAGGCACCTCAGGCCCTGCCCCAGTCAGCCCTGCTGCCCTCAGCGAGGAGGCTATTGACCTCCTGAGATCCCTCACTGTTGGGCAATCTACCATTGTAAATGCCATCCAGGGTGTCGAGAGGCATTTGCAACAAACAAATGCATACATACCTGGAGGGCATTCATTCTGGCCAGGTAGCCCAACAGAGAGCATTTCAGGCTCTGGCCTCAGCACTGATGGCAGCCATTGCCCCTGTGTCCAGCCTCCCCCTCCAACTTCCTCCACCCAGACCCAATCCCCTGTACCTCAGCCTATCACAAGCACACCATCAGACCAGCATGCACACACCTCAACACACAAGGGTGGCTCAGGCAAACATAAGCACCACACATCCCACAGGCACTCACACAAGCATCATACCCATGCACACATACCAACATCCACTGCCTCCACTGTGTCCCCCTCCTCCCTCCCTGTCTCGTCTCCACTCACACCTGCATGCACTACATCTTCAGCCACTACCTCCATCACCAGCACGCCCATCACCACATGCCGCTCATGTGCACTCACCAACTCCACTACCATTCACACATCCCCTGTGTCCTCTATTAGTGTGTCTATGAGCCCTCCTCCCAAAGTACACAAACGCAGGCACACACCCACCCAACAGCCATCCACCTCACAACAACCTCCAGCCCATTCACCTTCACCCAAATTCAGCAAAGTACACCTCCTACAACCACTACCTCTTCCTCCACTACCAAACCCACTCCATCTACCCATCCCAGTGTGTCGAACAAACGTTTCCTGGCTAATATTGACCTCTTCCCTACACCTCCCACTCCCTTCCGTCCCCTAGGGCCAGGCTTTCCAGGTCCCAACCCAGCACCTCAGGCACCACATCACCAGGCACAGTGGTGCCAGCAACTGCAGGCTATTGCAGTGCGCCAAGCATCAGGGCTGCCAGTGTGCCACGGAGTGAGGGCAAGGACATTCCGCCACCTGCAAAAGTAAAAATGTTGTCCACATCCCAGAGGGAGAAGCCGAAAACACCTGCCACGAAGGGCTCAGGGAAAACGAAAGGGGATAGTGGCAAGATAGCTAGATAAACCCGACCAAATCAGTTGGGCCCGAGACAAGACTGCTTTGACTGGCAAGAGACCATCCCCATACAACATCTTAGCTTCTGCCACCAGGACATTTGGATGTCACTTCACCCAGAGCTCACCTGGTCCCTCAACTTGGAATCACTAACCAGGAAGGCAAAAGACGACCTAGATGATTGGCAACCCCTTCCATTAAATGTGATAGGTCGCATTGTCTTTTACAAGATGATGATTTTGCCAAGGTTCCTTTACATCTTCCAGAAGCTCCCCTTCCCCATTCCAAGACCCTGGTTCTGTGGCCCAGACAAAACAGCAACCTCCTTCCTCTGGTGCAGATCTAGGTCCCACTTGTCGCTGACCACTGCCAATGAACTCCATTTGATAGTGGCCTGGCAATGACCAATCTGTACTTATACTATCTTGCCTCCCAGTTGCTAGTGGTCAATGGCTGGCTCACCAGGGGTTGGTCCCACCCAGTCTACTGTTTGAAGGTGTTGATGTTGGGGTTCCCCCAGATCCTGGCATTGCTAGATGGTTCCCCGGTCACAGTTCTGATGGTTACCAGGGTAGTCTTTATTGCGTGGAGCGCATCCCTGAGACACACTCGTTTGGATGCGTGCCTCACCTAATAGACCCCTCTTTGGCACGTGTCTGGCTTGGAAAGGTGGCATCGCTGGAGAGCTCGAGGTGATGGGATCTTGTTGGCATAATCCTACTCGGAGATGTTTGGACCAGAACCCACGTACATTCCTTCCAGGACCTCTGGAGTATTTATATGCTCACAGACATGCAATTCTATAGATACCTGCAGCTATGCCATGCTCTTCAAGCACACATGACCAATGAAGACCCTCTCCCTGAATTCAGTTCACTAGATGCCTAGCTCCTAATTGGCATGCTGGACAAGGGGAGAGTATCCTAAATTTACCATATCCTAGAGATTAAATTCCGAGGGTCGCTTGATCATCTCCAGACTTGCTGGGAGGGATGCCTCGGCCCAGTGGATGACACGGACTGGGGAGAAGCATTGATGGCCCCCCAAATCCTTGCTATCTCCTTCAGGCTGTGTCTGATACAGACATGCTACCATTACTGTGCATACCTGGCCCAATTCGGAAATTCCATGAAGGAATCTTACCCTTCCCTTCTTGCCATTGTTGCAGGCAGGCACCTGCAGAATTCTTTCATATGGTGTGGTCCTGCCTCAAAATCCAAACCTACTGGACGGCCAGATTTGACTGATGTTTTGGGATGGGAAGTGGACTCTCGCCCTTACTGATTTTGTTGAGGGTGATGGAGGGCACTGGTGATTTGGTGGCAGACAGGTTCCTTCTCGGGACAGTGCTTCTGGTAGCCAAGTGGGACATTATTGCCATTTAGAAAAACCCTGTCTCTCTGACCTTGTTGCTTTGGAGGCTGGGGTCGACTAGTTTGCTCAACAACAGAAACCTATATACGAGGCATGTGGCTGTCCGAAGAAACATGATCGAGTGTGGGAGAAGTGGTTGGGTCAACTATGGTGAAGTGCACGCTTACCTGTGTGTATCCTGTACTGTGTATACTGCAATCTGTACTCTTCTTGTCTCTGTGGCCGTCTCATCGCGGTCTTTATAATGTTCTATATGAGTTACTGACTGCGTGTCGTTCAATGTATTGTGGTTATGTTATTAAAACTCAATAAAAACATATTTATGAAAAAAAAGATTGTTAGGAAGAGCACTGGTCATTTATCCTGTACTACTCGCATGTCTATTTTCGTATGTGATTGATGAGTTGTAGTTATTTCTGGTTGTACGGGGCTTGGTGTACTTCAGCTGCAACCAAGACAAAGAATTGACAAAGCCAGTTTTGATAACTTTGAGCTATGTCATCGTATTGTTCATCCAGACAAAATTAAGTCCAAGTAGAACCACATAAACTCCCTGAACTGCCCATGAATAGGGATATTTGTGATGTCCGTGGATCGCACTTAGGCAGGGATAAACGAATGAACTGCACAAAAACCCCACGAACCAGGAAGTTAACTGTTCATTACAGGTTGACCAGCTACCATTAACCAATTTGTGCATAATCTGTAAAAGTAAATCGATGACATTTTAGAAATTTGCATCACAATGTTCTTCTAAATACTGTACAATAAACAAAAATAATTCATACAATCGTACTCCTGATTTGCTTTCTGTCAATGCTGCCATCCGGATATACTTTCAGAAAATCAAGGGCAATGTTGTAAAATAAATTTTCTATTGTTCTCTCAGTATTTTTCGGAATGCTTGCATTGTCCCTGACACTTGGCTCACCAGGCGCGGAACCATAACAGAAGAAGAACTGCCCCTCTGAAGAAGAGAGGCCTCATTGCTCCAGAGCTATCCCTGGTTGCATTGAAGTGTTACACTGACTGGCAGCTGCTCTGTGCCTGAGGTAATTGCGTCGAAGCTTGGCTTGTCATCAGGGGTCTCTAACCATCTGCTGGAGACGAGCACTTCCCTCCAGGTACCAGCAGTGGCATATTAAGTCATCTCTCTGTTTCGGACTGATTCACAGGGATATTAAACAAATTAGAAGATTTACTTTCCCTAATCCTGTCTCAGGTGACAAAAAAATCAAAGCAAAAATGTCAGATCATCTGCTGTTGTTTTAGTCACTAACTCGCTGTATTAATGAGAGCTTTCCTACCATGGTATGGATTTCAAATAAATATCCAAGGTAACAAAGCCAGCAGAATTAAAAGCTTAAGAGCTTCCAAGAGGCATTTTGCAGCCACAATAAGTTCTTATAAATCTGCTGTCTGATATTACATTTTCAAGAGCATGGTAAGCTTGCCAACCAGTGTGTACCGTCCTACTGGTGAGTTCAAGTAGCAGTTTTTGGATGTCTGTACGTTTAATTCGAATTTGCAGCAAACAGCAGCTCGGTTTTAGCACTCAAGAGTAAGCTGTTGAAAATTATATTTGCTGAAATACAACTTTGAGCTCGTATGTTATTTCGACAGCTCGTTAAAGGGCCGGCAGTTGCTTGACACATTTTTGTTGACCATCTGCTGACCTGTGAAAACCGGCCTCATGCAGAGTACCATTTTGTTTTCTCCTACGGCGTTTTTTGGAAAGTGGCCCGTTTGCAATGTTCGCTGAGTTTTACGCAGCGGTCGGCCCAATCGCGAGTGCATCTTCTCCTGTGGAGAAATGGATGGAACACAACATAGACGCTCTTTCTACTTGGGCCGTCATCATGAGTTTCTTGTAATCTCCGATGAACCCACTAGCTACTGCACAAATAATATGTAAACAGACTCTCAAAGTGTACATGGAGATGCCAGCTTCTCAAAGAACTGAAATATTTAGGCCAAAATGAAATGCCAACAGCATAAAATTTTTCCTTAACAAATTTCACCAGGTAAAAACTGGTAGAAATCATCCTGGAAAATAGCGCGCATTCGGCGCTTGCACACCAAAGTGTAGGGAATGATGTGCCACACTTAGGTCAAGGTTTTAGAGGCCCTAGCGCCTCCTTGCGCTATATTAGTGTCATTTTTTTATGCTAATGAGGCCCAACGAGGCAAAAATCACCGCACAAAATATACAAAGTAGCGCAATACATGCATTGCACCACTTTATAACCCCTTGCGCCACATTATTACGCCAAGCATAATGTATGCAAGGGGGGTGCTCCCCTGTTTGGGGGGGAGGCAAAAAAATGGCTCAAAGATATTGCATCAATTTTTGCAGCATTTTTAACACCTGCTCAGGGCAGGGGGACACTTTTCTTGAGCCACTTAGCGCCCCCCTACCTCCACCATGTGTGAGCCATATTTAAAATACGGTGCACCATGGCACAGGGAAGGGGGCAATAGCATCAACATTTTTGATGCTATTGATGTACTGTTCAGGGTTAGTGCCAAAACTTTGGCACTAACCTTAAACAGTACATAGGGGCCCGTTATAAATAATGGTGTGCCATGTTGATCTGAGGAGAAAATGAAAAGGGTCGCTTAGCTGCCTTCCAGCACCAAAAAACAATCTTGTTTCTACTGAAGAGTTGAAGCATCACATAATGCAAAAGCTTTCCTTTAATAATAATAAGGGTGGCAGATGGGCTAAGTGAAAGTGGCATTCAATGTGAAATGCTAATAAAACACACTGAGCTCTATTTTTAAAGGTAAGTGTGGTCAAAAGCCTAGCAGTATGACCAAAGTTACTATTTTCAAGCCTGCAAAGATTTAACAAATTGATTTCATACGTGCATAAATGGTTTTACTAATGCAGATTTCCAAGCCGCAAATGCAGACAACTCTCTGCTTTTACATCTTTCAAAGGGCGGAAAGTGGGTGTTCCAATGTGTGGTTTGCCTTAGATGCTTGGGGGCTGCACCGAACTTCTACTTTTTTGGGCAATTCCAAACTCATCTCCGACCTCTTGCCACACTGGAAGTGGTTGGAGATTTACTCAGCCATTGGCCTGACTAACTGCCTTTCCTTGATTGGTAGGGGAATGGACCACTCCCATATTTGTGGAAGTGTTGGGAAAGGACTTTCCCCTTAAAGAAAAAAAGTGCATTAGCACACGGGGATCTTAGTTGTCTTATGCTGAGTTCCCAGCTATGGAGAACTGTACAGAGTCACCCTCTTTGGGGGAAAGTACTGTGACATTCCCACACGTATTCATGGAGTATGTGCCTGCCACAATTTCCCATGTTGCTACTAGGAATGTTTATGAATATAAAAAAGGGAAAATTACACTCACAAATTTTCATTTGGAGTGTTTCAGATTGTTCCTTAGATAGAGTCTGTGTTTCTATACCTGCTTGCTATCGAGTCCACATTTCTGGAGAAAAAACTTTACAAGGGTTCCTATGTACATTACAGAGCACAACAATGGATTTCCCCAGAGAAGTTTAACCCATTCCTTCCACTCATTATCAAAGAAGCCCTCAGCTAGGGATACGATGATTCCTTTGGATGATTCCTTTGGAATGGCAGTTGCTCTGTTCACACACATTAAAAATTGTATCCAGCTCAACAGGAGCAGCCTATTAGAGGCCTCTGACTCATTCCTGTCACTCAGGTTTGAATAGCCATTTGTTCTAAGAGCAAAGAGGACTTTGACAGCACAAGACTTTGCAAGCATGTTTTTTTTTCAGATAGCCGTTTTCTAACTAGTAAATAAGACATGAGGCTTTCAGAGAAAGAACGTATTTCACATGGGATTGTCATGCCTTCCTATGTCATTGAAATGAAAATGTGTCCCATTTCAGGGAAATTTCTGTTTAGTTCCATGGACATTCGAAGTATTACTAATAAGATTCAGGAATTTCACTTTATAATTTCACTGTGTAAGATCACTTTACTGAACATCCTTTTTGATGTGCAAATATGCATGTAAAGCAAAGAGCTCCTTGCTCACCTCAAGACTCTGATATAAAGATGGCTTCCAGCAATAGTTTGCAGATTTTCTGGCATTCCTTAAGACCATTGAGATGCTTCAGCTTTGTGATTGAAGTAACAGAACTAACTTGCCTGATGGTACTCGTGTCTCAAAACCATGTAGAGCAGTTCCCGGTAGAAGTGGTGAGCCATCGTGTCTACTTGTGAGAAACAGGAAAATATGCCTGATTAACCATAGTGGAGTCAGAGCCAAGGTAGTAAAAGAGCTACAAGAAACCTTATTCAATTTCCTCTAGCTGAAATACCTGAAGTGCCTATAACACAGAGTGACAAGTTGTCATCAACCATGTACGTGCAAGTAGTCGAATTATAATAATAATCCGACACAAAATGAATTTCATATTCCATGATGTCCACATGAGTTGCATTTAGTCTGCTGTGTACCAACTGAATAAGATGACGGTGGTACATTGTGCCCATGAAGAGTGCTGACATATCTAGGCTTAAGCGAAATGAAAAAGGGACTCAAGGGTTCCTTACTGTCAGGATCCTGTCCCTCTCGTACCAGCCTTGCTTCATTGACCGGTCAGCCATACACTGTGATATTTGGGCACATGTAACACATCATGCACTGCACACTTTTCTGCGATGACAGAAGCAGGATTCTGGTCATATTTAGGAGTGCAGCCATTACTCAACCCACAGCTCATGTGCGCTTGTTTGTCCATGTGCATTATACATTTGTATCTGGGTTTACTATGGTGGCCAAAATAACTTGTGCTCACTCTGTAGTTATTAGCCTTTGTTTTATATTGTTTTGTTTTGTTTACCATGCGCCCAAAAAAGAGAACTTAAAGGCCACGTGTACACAAGATCGCAGTGAAATGCCATGTATGGACAAATCAGCAGTGAATTGCCAAGTGTAGACCAGACCGCAGCAAAGGGCCACCTTGCTAAACACACATGGAGGCCTGCCAAGATCTTGCGAAAGATCGGTGGGTCTCAGCCATCTTGGGCATGGTTGGGGGTTTTCTATTTAAACCACACCCAACTCCAGAGGCACGCTTTGCCTCGAGACTTCTCAGCAACTAGAGCAGTTTCCTCCCCACAGCAACAAAGCCATTTCCCCGTTTTCATTGCACAAAGACCGTCACGCCTGAAAGCAACACATCGTGCAACAGGGAGCACAGTTGGTGACGTGCTCCTCAAACTACGGGTATGAATACCTCAAACTACGGGTATGAAACAGGAGGTTCACTTGTGAATCCCCCCCAAGCCACACCTTCCCAGCCCATATTCACGGTCTATTCTAGACTACACCCTAGTCATACTACCTCTGATCCCTTTGGTACATCAATTTCAAATAAAATATGCCTCTTCCGGTGACCATTCATTTCAAATCCTGACCCCAAAGGTCCTCCTTGCCTGTTCATGAACCTGCCCCACCACAAATGGGGTAAACAGAGTCAACGAGCTTGATGAGACTACGTTAGTCATCTGCCACAATAGAAGCCTTATCTTAAGCTGCAAAATTGCAGATGCTGGAGAGACTTAAAACCCACAAACACACAATGGATGCTTGGAAGGACTTCCGAGTGAAAATACTGGACCAATATTCCCATCACAACCCATCACGGCCAATTCGTCGGGTCACTCCGGCCCACCTGTCAAACCAAGCTCAACTCCTCAAAAAAGCTCAAAGGAAGATTGCAAGACTTCTGAAGGCCTGCCGAGGCATCCTGCTACTCTGGGAATAACTGAAGAACTCAAAGAAAGCATATAAAAGACAAATACGTAAAGGTAAGGCCGAAGTCACGAGCTCCTCTTGGCTAAAAATAACACAAGCTGCTAAAGGGAAAAATCCCAGGGAATTCTGGAGTATCATCAACAATCTAATTATGAGAGGGAACTCAATTAACAACTCAAACATCCAGGAAAAGACCTGGGTGAATCACCTCAAGAAAATCTTCACAGCAAAGCACAACCCCAGTGGAAACACCCTGCAACTGCCAGCATGGACGCCCGCCACAGGAAACATCTTGCTGGATGATGGGGAGACGATCAAACCCACCCAGTAGTCAAATAGGACATACCGAGCTCTCCTAAAGGCCCACTGTGAAGAAGCCCCAGGGCCAAATGACCTTCCACAAGCCATTGTTAGGGAAGAAGTATTCTTCTGGTCAGAAGCGCCAACCTCCTTATATCTAGAAGCAAGCTTAGGATGAGGCATCCATGAGAGCTGGTGAGGCACTATAAACAATCCAACCTTCAAGGGTGGCAATAGAGCCAATCCCGGGCCCTTATTGAGGTTGAGGCAAACACCTACGCCTCCCTGCTCCTTGCTGAACTAACAACATGGTCTGAAAAACATAAAATCATCCCAATCAACCCAACAGGCTTCAGGAAAGGAGTGGGTACTATGATGAAAATCCTAATAACTTTGCCCTTGGTAGAGCAGAGTAAACGCCGTCACAGGAAACAACATCTTGGTTTTATTGATTTCAAGGCTGCCTTCGACCGAGTGAACAGACAACTGCTCTGGAGTAAGCTGAAGCAATGGGGCCCCCCTCCTCAATGCAATAATTGCTCTATACTCAGATACATGGGTACGGATAAAGATCGGCGATGGCACAAGGCTTTCAAGGAAAATTTCCACAACCCTCGGCCTGAAACAAGGCTGTGTACTCGCCCTGCATCTGTTCAATCTATTCAAGGCAGACCTAACCCCTGCTCTGGACACCGTAAACATTCACCCCCCTTGCCAGGGAGGGCTCTCACGGACACACCTACTTTAAGAGGATGATCTGGTATTGTTCAGCTGCACTAAGGTCGGGCTACAAAGATCCTTAAACATTCTTGCAGACTATGTTCAATCTAACCAGCAGGAAATCAATGTGTCAAAGTCTAAAATAATGTGTGTAGGCGGAAAGAACACCCTCAAATCAAGGATGACCTTAAGAAATGTGTCATTAGAGATAGTGCTGTATTACAAATATCTCGGAGCAATTTTAGATGCCCTGGGCTCCTACCATCAACAGATGAAATACATTGCACAAAGAGTTCCAGCGTTTCTCCCTACTTGCCAAATGGCTACATGGCCCATCACTTCATCCCCTGTTAACAGATATTGCATCCAAACTGCTTTCCATACTAACCTATGTAAGAGTAGCAATACACAACCTAGATAAGCCACTGATGGACAAAGCACAACTCAAATTACCAAACCCCGCCTCCCCGGTGCAGCTCCGTCTTGAATTAGGACTTGTACAGCAAGACTTGGCCACAAGAGCAGAGGCAGTTAAAACCTGGAACAAAATCAGTCACTCTGCAGAAAAACTGAACAAGGCTCTTTGGCAGGCCCTAGAATACAACCAGCACTCAGCCTACCATAAGTACCTTCGATCATTAATTGTCAAATTACAACTTAAAGACCTGTGGGAGGCAGCCCCGACATACAGTTCTTTTTCAAGAGGGGCTTCTAAGGGCATTAAAATCCTTTCGTTCGCAGAAGACAAAGATAAATTCAGCAACTGAGCACATGCATGGATGACCATAAAACACTATGTCAAACTTGAACCGGCTGCCTATCTCTCCACAACGTTTGCATCGCACATGAAACATAGGTGTTCATTATGATGTTGGTGGTGACTGTTAAAGTGGCAGTAATACCGCCAACAGGCTGGCGGTAATTACTGTTAAATTATGACCATGGCGGTGATAACTCCCATAGAAAGCCAATGTTCCACACCATCCGCCAGGGCGTAAACAGCCGGCACCACGCCAGTAGCCATCAACAGCCAGGTGGAAGACAAGGTACCACCCACCACATTATGACAGCGCACTCTGCCATGATTTCTGGGCCGGTACCAATGTCATCAAAAGCCTGGGGGAAACACATCACAGAAGACCAAAGACTCACCAACAGAGACACAGAGAAGCTCAAGGCGACATGGAACCAGAACTTCAAGTCTTCCCGATGCTCTTCTATGTCATGTTCCACCTGGAACACCAACTCCGACGAAGACGACGACGGTGAGTACAGCTGCCTAGCACACAAGGATGGCAGGGAGGAAAAGGAGAGTGACACACATACGCACAACACACACCATCCACACACACATCATATACACAGCAAGCTGCAGACGTAAACCAATGGCACATGACACACGGCATAATAATACAAGCACTAGAGGTCGGAAGTACTGAAAATGCATTTTCAAGGCAAAAGCCACCATATGAACCAATTTTGAACAGATAGACATAAACAATTGTCCAGAAAGGGCCAATGCCCAGTCCAAAATACATAAGGACCACATGGCCACAGGGCACAGTCCAAGCCCCAACTTGATCTTGACAAACTATGTACAAACATTTTCAGGGGCATCATCAGGGAATTGGACAGGCACCTCGGTGGGGGAGCACCTCAGCTGAAGTCGGGAATTTACCCACTGGTTCTGGAGGGGGCTCCATGCCCATTTCCCAATGCTGGGGAGTGCAAGGTCACAGTCACTAAGGTGGGGAACTTGCCCACTGATCCTGGAGGGGGCTCCATGCCCATTTTCCAATGCTGGGGAGTGCAAGGTCAAAGTCACTGAGGTGGGGAACCTGCCCACTGATCCTGGAGGGGGCTCCATGCCCATTTTCCAATGCTGGGAAGTGAAAAGTCAAAGTCACTGAGGTGGGGAACCTGCCCACTGATCCTGGAGGGGGCTCCTTGTACAACAGTTCCTGGAGGGTGGCCTACATGCCCTCTGCTGGAGGTGAGGGCTGCTGTGTCTCAGCTGAAGGTGAGGGCTGAATGGTCTCTGCTGGAGGTGAGGGCTGCATTGTCTCTGCTGGGGGAGGTGTCACCTGGGCAGCCTCTGCTGGAGGTGAGGGCTGCTGTGTCTCAGCTGAAGTGAGGGCTGTATGGTATCTGCTGGGGGAGGGGTCACCTGGGCAGCCTCTGCTGGAGGTGAGGGCTGCATTGTCTTTGCTGGGGCAGGTGTCACCTGGGCAGCCTCTGCTGGAGGTGAGAGCTGCTGTGTCCCAGCTGGAGGTGAGGGTTTCTTGCCTGTCATTGGTGGTTGAGTGGGAACCTTTCCTTACATTGGTGGTTGAGTGGGAAACTTTTCCTGCATTGGTGGTTGAGTGGAAACCTTTTCTATCATTGGTGGTTGAGTGGAAACCTTTTCTAGCATTGGTGGTTGAGTGGGAACCTTTTCTTGCATTGGTGGTTGAGTGGGAATGTTTTCTTGCATTGGTGGTTGAGTGGGGACCTTACCCCTCCTGGCTGGTGGAGAGGGATCCTTCCCTTTCCTGGCTGGTGGAGTGGGATCCTTTACTGTGTTGCCTCCATGTCTAGGAAGTTCCTCCACTGTTCCCATGGACTGTTTGGCTGAGGTGCTGGGCTGGGTCGTTGGGACCCTGCTCGTACGGGCAGGACGGGGGGGAAAGGTCAAGTTGGGCAAGGAAAAGCTTCTTAGGGACAGTGGGGCTGGATGAGGGAGGAGGGATGAGAGTGGAGGTTGAGGGAGTGGTTGTTGGAGGAGTATGTCTGTTGGACTTGGGTGCAAGTGCATGGGTAGTGTGCTGATGTGAGGTGGGTGGCTGTTGGGTGTCTGAGGGCCTGCGTTGTGTCCTTTAGGAAGGGGCGGACAGACAGGGTTGGAGAGGACACAGGGTATGTGTGGATGGATGTTGTGGAGGTGTCTGCTAGTGAGGTGTGTGTGCTGCTTGGTGTGGTGATGCTGGTGGTAGTTGTTGAAGCAGTGCATGCAGGTGTGACTGTGGACGTCACTGTGAGGGAGGTGGAGGAAGTGGAGACAGTGGATGCAGTGGATGTATATGCAACTGTCTGTTTGTGTGAGTGCTTGTGGACTGAATTGCGATGCCTGTGTTTGACTGTGCCACTCTTGTGTGATGTCTTGTGTGCATGTTCGTCTGTATGTGTGCATGGTATGGGTTGGGGTTGAGGAGACTGGGACTGGGAAGTGGTAGTTGGAGGGAGGGCGGTAGGAAGAGGACAATGGCTGCCATCAGAGTGGAGGCCAGAGCCTGAATCAATCTCTGTTGTGCCGGCAATCCACCATGGCGCCCTCCAGGAATACATTGCATTGCTGCATCTGGGATGCTAGCTCCTGGATGGCATTTACAATGGTTGACTGCCCTACAGAGATGAATCTCTGGAGGTCAATAGCCTCCTAGCTCTGGGCAGCAGGGTTCACTGGGCCAGGGCCTCAGGTGTCTGGGTTGAAGGAGATGCCCATCCTCCTGGGTGAGCGGCACGGGCAACTCACTGAAGGGCTACTGGGAGGGCGGTGTTGGTAGAGGGGTGTTGGCTTTACTTGCAGCTGGGTTGGTCACAGAGGTGTCCGCCACCGCCAGGTAGCTTCCATCTGAGGAAGTACCTGAGTCAGTGTTGTTCTCCACCGTGGTGCTCCCCTCGCCCACCGTTCCACTGGTTCCCTCGGCATCAGTGGACTCTGCTTCCTGGGTCCTGTGGGATGCAGCTCCCTCTGTCACTGGTGCCCCGGCTCCTCCACCAGATGATGCAAATGCACACATAGACAGGATGAAAGAAGGAGAAATGGGGTGGAGAGAAAGGGAGCACTGGGTCAATTACAGTACCAACACCACAGTTGGCATACACAGCACCATCACACACAGGGATCAGGATTGAGCAATATGCATTGCACTGGCATTGAATTGGCTAGATGCTACAGCAAGATGACGGCCAAATACCGCCAACTGCACACCTCCTAGGACCCACAAAGCCCTGTCTGACATGGAATGCAACCTAGCTAGGTTAGCTGCATTTGCCATACACCCATTACCCTTGATCTGGATCACACTGCAATGTCTGTCCTGGTATTAAGGGGCACCCACTAACTCACACCCACCACCCAGATCCCATGCCACGTACCAATTATTGTAGTAATGCCCACTGTACTCACCCCCTTGTGGCTGCTGTGATGCCCTCAAGGGCCCAGGCAGGCTAATGTCAGTATGCAGGCCATAAGGGGGGTCAGGGTCCGACAGGCACCCCTTCCTCGCTGGGAGGCCATCCCCAGCTGGGCCTCCACGGTCTTCCATGCCCAGAATCTTCCGTCCTCCAACCGTTTCCTGCAAGTCGTTCCACCTCTTCCTCATGTTGTCCCTTGTTCATGGATGCTGTCCCATGGCATTCACCCTGTCCACAATTCTCCGCCATAGCTCTATCTTCCTGGCAATGGATATTTACTGTACCTGTGCTCCAAACAGCTGTGGCTCTACCCTGACTATTTCCTCCACCATGACCCCACAACTTCTCATCTGTGAAACGGGGGTGCCTTTGTGGGGACATGGGTGTTGTGTGGTGTGTGTAGGTGTGTGCGTGTTGGGTACTGTGGTTGGGTGTGCGAAGTGGGGAGCATGAGGGAAGTATGGGTGTGTGTGTTTAGTTGTCGCAGTAGTCTTGATATCAGTCTGGTGCCAATAATTTTAATTCGTAGAGGGTTGTGGGTGATGTGGGTGTGTGTTTTATAGTGCTGTGGATGGGTGGGTGTGGTGTGTATATGAGTGTCAGGTGTTTGTTTGTTATTGGCCAATGTTGTGTGGTTTAGTATTTGGGTGCCCATTCTAAGTGCACCGGTGTGTACCGCCAATGTTTACCGTCATTGAATGTCCACAGTAGTTATTCATGGGTCATGATGCGGGCATTGTTTTGTTGGCGTAATGGTATGGGTGTTGGTAACTTTAGCACTGACCTTTGGCTGGTGGATTTGTGTATGTGGCAGTATTCTGTCAGATTGGTGTGTGCGTGTCATTATATGGCGAACGGTTACCGCCAATGAAGCGGTATGTTGGTGGCCATAACTGCGGTGGTAATCAGGATTTACCGCCAATGTCATGATGAGGGCCATAATCTTATGACAATGCGACTAGGAAACCTGCCAACCCTGGTCAATGCTCCGTCCTGGAAGAACATCACCTCGCAGCAGTGCAGACACTGTGCATGCCAAAAGGAAGATCTAGTACATACAATCTGCATCTGTTCGGGCCTGCTAGATCTCCGAAAGAGATTTCTTAGGAGGATGTTCACCGACAGAGCCATCAGGACCTGCAGGGGAGCCATAGTAGCCTGCTTCAATCTGCACGAACCTCACCTAAACTGCAAGTTTGTCAAGTTCTTGAAATACGCCATGCATACTGCTTCCCCCCGCTAAACTGTAAGTTTATCAAGCTCTTAAGATACGTTACGTAAAAAGCGATGTTCAGGCATTTAGCTCCAGTGGGTCAGGCAGTAGTACACCACATGAAACCCATAAGCATTTATGACACTTCCTGAGACCGGTTCAGTAAAAAATGTATTTCTCCCCCTTAAAGACATCTCAAACTCCCAGCCTGTATATCTTTTATCTTCCACTATAAGATTGTTTTTTTAACTCTTAACTTTCAACCCACATCTAATTTCTCTGCATTACAATTTTAATTTCTCCCTTTCTTCAGAATGTTGTTATCATGTAATCTGGATACATTTTTATGGTTTTAATCAACTGAAACAATAAATGAATAAAGAAACAAAAACAAAGAACTAGGTGGTATTTAATATCAATTAACTTGCAACGCTCTGTTCCGGCCTGAATTATCGTGTCACCTGTTCCCTGCCCACATCACAGGTACCTGCAATGAACAACAGGGAAAAGAAGACGAGGAACATTATGATCTTTGTTCTTTGAAGCAAAACTGACTTGCCTTTTGATATTTAAAGCACTGCTGTGCATTTGTAGAGCATTTGTGGGGAGTTGGGCACAGGGTCTGTGTCAAAACCCCATGTCGCATTGCCAAAAGGTGTGCTCAGAAGGGGAGTTGGACGAGGATGATTACTTCCAATTGAGCAAAGAAAAGGATAAAAGACAACAAATTATTAAGCACAGAAATTTTGTAAAGGAACCAAGAGATTAATATGAAGGAACATTCCGAGCTTGTTGTGCAGCAACATTTCAGAAACCTGTCAGGTATGAAAATAGTTGCAATACAACAAACCATTGTATATTCAGAAATGTGGTCACTAAAGTGAGAAATTGCATGTATCTACTGTGATAAAATGTATGTAACATTTAGTTTTTTACATTAGAAATTCATACCATTGCTGATGACCAACACTGACAAGGGTCCTTGTGTCATCCACTCATCTCCCAGATGAGCCCCATTTTCCGGTACTGCAACAACCTCCTCTGGCACAAGATTACTCAAGTTAACTTGCAGGTCTTTAGGGACCACTGGGGTTGGGTTGGATGACTGGTAGGGAACAAGAAGATATCAGAGCAGGGCATAGTTCTCAAAGTTGTTTAGATAATATTTTGTTTCACTTCAGGTCAACAACTTGACAGTGGACTGACACACCAAACTCCAAGGGTCCATCTCCTTTTTTGACCATGCATCTAATTGTACCACCAATTACTAACTGGTAGGTATGGTCAGGAGGAGAGATTTTTTCCATATTGTCTCTGCAAGGCTGTCGCACCTCTTAAGGTAAGAGACTGCAACAATACCAATAACAGAAGGCAAAGCCCACAATACTGCCTTCCACTGATTATATGAAAGCTTTAGATATCACCTTGTGTTATATTACAAGTATGTCAGCAATATTACAGGGTGAGAACCGAGCTGTTCTCCAAGACCTCACATCCTTACAGAAACAGTTGACAAACCTCTCTGTTAAAACCTGGGGAGGAGCTAAACCCAAGGGTACTCCAATATTGAAACCAGCTACTCTGGTAAATGTCAGAGGTGCGGATTCTGCAGGTGAGGCCACACCTACAGAAATCCAAGTAGTAATCCTTGCTCCCATTCCTATAGTGCCAACGGAACGCTTCTGTGGAGACAGCAACAAATATGGCATTTTTATGAATCAGTGTCCCCTGCATGTTATGACCCAACCCACAGCTTTTCCAGATGATGTGGCTCACCTCACCTTTATGTTGTCCTATATGGGAGGAGATGCAGCCTTGTGGTCGATGTCCTTAGTCCTTAGTCCTTAGTCGCAAAGAGATGAGGTGTTCTATACAATTTCCGGGAGTTCATGGAAAACATTAACAGATTGTTCGCCAGGCACACATTTGTACAAGCAGTGGACAATGAACTCTTGAGTTTAAAACACGGAACATCAGGCATTCCATTTGAACCTTTAACAGGCTAGAAGTCGAAACAGGTTGGCCAGAGAACAATAGAGTCTCAGCCTTCTACCAAGGGTTGCGAGAAGAACTAAAAGATCTTGTCTCTCAAATAGTAGACCCACCAGAAGACTGTGGGGAGTTTATCAATCTAGTGGTCAAGCTGAATTACTGACTCCAAGAAAGAAAATCCAAAAAAGAGAAACCGGCCAGTGAGTCCAGAATGATACTGGCAAATTGATTTGGACCCAGGGGCCAAACTGCCCTCCAGTCATTTCTGTGTACAAACAGAAAAAGAGAATGAACATCTTCATCAATATATTGATGAATACTTTGAAAACTGCATCATCAGACATTCAAAGTTCTCAGTGTCATTGCCCCTCTTTTTTTTGTCAAGAAGGTACCCACTAACCCTCATTTCTAGCCCCCTACATCAGTGAAAATCTTCAGTGATTTACACTAAACTTGACTTGAGATGGGCATACCTTCTAGTCAGAGTGAGAGCTGGAAATCACTGAAAGATGGCATTTTGGATTCAATTTGGGCTTTACAAGTACAGAGTAATGCCTTTTGCCCTATGCAAAGCCCCAGATGACTTCCAGTTCTTTATTGATGAGACCTTAATAGAGTTTATGGATGTGTGCTATGTAGTGTATGATATCCTAACACACTCGGCAGGAATGCACCATTCTTCAGAAAGTGTTCAAAGTGTTTTCTATACCACTGAAGAGGAGTTTCTTGGATACCTAACAAACCCAAAAGGGTTTTGTAAAGACAGAAATAACGTTGAGTCCATTATTACTTGGCCAATCCAAACCAATGTAAAGCAAATCCAAAGTTTTCTCTGCTTTGCAAATTTGTATTGCTGATTTACAGATCAATTTTCTAAACCCACTGCTCCTATTACATGCTTGTTATGAGAAGAAGTGTCCCTTCTTTGGGATTTCCAGGTTGAGGAGGCCTTTATGGCCTTGAAATGCGTGTTTACCACAGCCCCAGTTTTGGCACACCTGGACTCTAAAAGCCCCTATGTGGTAGAACCTGAAGCATCTAAGTTTGCCTTAGGGAGCATTTTTTCATAGACAACCAAATATATGGGGTAGTTACACCCCACTGCTTTTTACTTCCACAAACTCTTACCAGCAGAGTGTAATTACTCCATAAGGGTTAGAGCATTGCTCGTAATCAAAGTGGTATTGGAAGAAAAGTGTCAGTACCTGCTGGGGGAAAAACATCCAGTTATGATATCCAGAGATCACAGATACCTGCAGTTTCTCCTCTCAGTTCGAGAAATCTTTTTGAGACAATTGTGATGGACTCTGTTCTTCAATTATTACAATTTTGTGATCACCTCCCATCCTGGGAAAGACAATGGCAATTAAGACACCCTCTCTTATATTGGAGGAACAGATACAACAAATCTTCAAAAGACACCATCACCCATTTTGTCCCCGGATTGTTTTCAAGGGGCTGTAATCACTACTGATTTTCTAAAGGAGCTACGCTTTTGTATTGAGAAGAAAATGGAAGACAAGTGGACATAAGAACTCAATGATGTAATGTACCAAGATGGTTTACTTGTACACGAAGACTGTCTTTATTTACCTTAGAATGATTTGCGCTAACAGGTTTTACAGTTATGTCACAATTCCATCTTAGGTGGTCACCTTGGGTGTCATAAAACACTTAGCCCGTATTTATACTTTTTGACGCTAAACTGCGCTAACGCAGTTTAGCGTCAAAAAGTTTAGCGCCAGCTAACGCCATTCTGAAGCGCCATGCGGGCGCCGTATTTATTGAATGGCGTTAGCCGGCGCTAGCAGACCGGCGCTGCCTGGTGTGCGTGGAAAAAAAACACGTACACCAGGCAGCGCCGGCGTTGGGGAAAATGGCGTTAGGGCGTCTTAAAAATGGTGCAAGTCAGGTTGACGCTAAAAAATCGCCTCCACCCGATTTGCGCCATTTTTAACGACGCCCAGACGCCATTTACATGACTCCTGTCTTAGTAAAGACAGGAGTCATGCCCCCTTGCCCAATGGCCATGCCCAGGGGACGTATGTCCCCTGGGCATGGTCATTGGGCATTGAGGCATGTAGGGGGGCACAAATCAGGCCCCCCTATGCCAAAAAAAAAAATATATATTTTTTTTTTTATACTTAGCTGAACTTACCTGAATGTCCCTGGGATGGGTCCCTCCATCCTTGGGTGTCCTCCTGGGGTGGGCAAGGGTGGCAGGGGGGGTCCCTGGGGGCATGGGAGGGCAGCTGTGGGCTCATTTTGAGCCCACAGGTCCCTTAACGCCTGCCCTGACCCAGGCGTTAAAAAGAGGCGCAAATGCGGGGTTTTTTGCCACGCCTACTCCCAGGCGTGATTTTTGCCCGGTAGTATAAATACGACGCATTTGTGTCGCAGTCATTTTTTTGGACGGGAACGCCTACCTTGCATCTCATTAACGCAAGGAAGGCGTTCACGCAAAAAAATGACGCTCTTTCCTCATACTTTGGCGCTAGACGCGTCTAACGCCAAAGTATAAATATGGCGTTAGTTTTGCGCCGAATTTGCGTCGAAAAAAACGACGCAAATTCGGCGAAAACGGAGTATAAATATGCCCCTTATGCTTCTCAAAACAAGCTTCTGGTGGCCATCCATTTCTAAGGACACACAACAAAACATGCAAGCATGGCAGACTTGTGCTCAGGGATAGAGTAGTCATCGGTCCCCTCTAGGGTTCTTATGTCCTATTCCTGTCTCTTTGAATTCCCGGAACAACATATCCATAGCTTTTGTAGTAGGAAATACTACAATATTAACAGTCATTGATCTCTTGTCAAAAATGGCACATTTATTTCCCCTGAAAAAACCCTGACCTATATGGAATTGGCTACCATTTTAATGAATAATATTGCACATCCTCTTATTTTACCCTCAGTCCTCATCACTGATAGGAGTTCACAGTTCATTTCATGTTTTTGGGCAGCATTGTTAGAAGCTTTAGACATGGATGTGCTATTGTCTTCTATCCATCACTCCCAAACTGATGGCTACGCAGAAGGAACAAATCAGACATTGGAACAATACCTCTGTTATCTTGTATGCGATATGGGAGTTGAGTGGGACACTTATTTATGGGAAACTGAATTTATGCACAACAATTTTGATCAAGCTTCCCTGGGTATGGCACTATTTTATTGTCTGCAGGGATATCATCCATGTGTTACAGCATGGAACAAACCCATACACTCCTCTGTACCCAGCAGTACAAGACCATCAGACATTTCTTCTCTCATCCACGCTGTGCATAGCAATCTAGGCCAGGCCAAAGAGTCCTTTAAGGCCTCTGTGGATAAGAAGTGCAGACCAAAACTGCTCCATGCCACTGGTGACAAAGTGTGATTGTCCACCAAGAACTGAGACCTACCTGGTCGTAAAACCATCTTACCCAAATGCATTGGTCCATTTGTAGTCGAAGACTTCCCTAATCCTGTGGTGCTTCACATGCACTTACTGTTTCACATAAACATTCACCCTGTCTTTCACGTGTCCCTATTACAGACAGTGATCCTGAGGACCCATTTGGCTACTCCACCCCCTGAGATCCAGTGTTCATTATGAATACGAAGTAGCAGCCATAGTACATTCCAAGTGATCCCAGGAGAACTTCTACTATCTGTTGGACTGGAAGGGTTAATGGCCTGTAAAATCAATCTTGGTAACCATTGACCCATGTACGCAAGGCATCCAGCCTAATCCGAGCCTTTCATTTGTGCCATCCCGCTAAGCTATGTGCTGTCTTCCTGGTGTGGCTCATTCTTGGAGGGGGTACTGTCAGGATCCTGCCCCTGTTGCACCAGCCTTGTTTTATTGACCTGGTCAGCCATACCTGTCCCTGTCACACCAGCCTTGCTTTTTTGACTGGTCAGCCTTACATTGTGATATTTGGGCACATGTAAACACACCCTGCAATACAAGCTTTTCTGCGGTCACAGAAGCAGAATTCTGGTAAATAGGTTCACAGTCATCGCTCAACCCAGAGCTCATGCACACTTGTTTGTCAAGGTGCATTATGTATTTGTATCTGCATTCACTATTGTGCCCAATATTACTATTGTGCTCCCTCTGTAGTTGTTTTATACGGTTTTGTTTTGTTACCATGCTCCTAAACATAATATGCCTGTATTGTGCCCAAGAGAACTGAAATGACACATGTAGGCAAGAACACAGTGAAATGCCATGTGTAGACAAGACTGTAGTGAGATGCCATGTGTTTTCCAGACTGCAGTGAGAGGCTGTGTGATGAATACATGTAGAGGTTTGCCAAGATCTTGTGGGAGCTTGGCATGCCTCAGTGGCCATCTTGGACATGGTTGGCAGTTTTATATTTAAGTTGCGCCCCACTCCAGTTTACTCTTAGCTATTTAGGAAATACTGGGGTTGTGGTGGATGGTTGGTAGGGAAGAAGCTCAGATATCAGAGTAGGACATAGTTCTCAAAGTTGTTCTATATTTTTGTATCACTTCAGGCGACAACTGCACAGTGGACCGACACACCAAACCCCAGGGGTCCCTCTCCATTTTTTTATCAGGCATCTGGTGGTGCAACTGTACACTAACTGGTAGGTACGGTCAGGCGGAGGAATTAGTTTCAATATTGTCTCCAGAGGGTCATCGCACCACTTAAATTAAGAGACTGTGACAATACCAATAACACTTACAGCATGGCAGGTGGTCCTCTGTGCTTTTAGAAGAGCTCTATTCAATGCACTAATCTTTTGCAAAGCAGACACCATGGTTGATGATCAGCAAAATTTCAAGAACAAATGCCTAAAGTCAGAGTTTGGTACTGAAAAATATAGAAAGCAATGGCCAATATGCTCTGGTAGTTTCTGTCTACTCCTTGGGTTTCCTTTACGTAGTAAATGTTCCACATTGCCAGGCTTTACCTGTCAGTCCTGAACAGGAAGAATGTGAGACAGACAAACTACCCTGAATAAGGCAAATGTTCTAATCTATATTGACAAACACCATGATGGTAGATGGACCATCGGTCATAGGTTTATGACTTTTTACACCAGTAGTCTTCTAGGCATTTTGCAAGATGTTATTGAATGTTTAAACACTGCATATCAAATCTGATGCACCCCTTTACTTTATTTCTTTAAATCAGTTGTGTTTTTACATACTCATAAATCACCAAGAGCAAATTCAAGGCCTGAAGACCTTGCCAAAGTGAACAGAATAGTCCAGACCTACTCAAATTGCCAATGAATTTTCAACAAAACTCCACCAGTCCTAAAAATGGTCTCACTTGATCACGATCTCTTGGAGTGGGAGCATCAGTGATACTCTTGGCTAGCTCCAATTTTGGACTTTTTCCTTTAGAAATAGTGTCTCCTAAGTATGTGACAGTGCTAACACCAAACTTGCATGTGTTCCTCTTCAAAGTAAAAACATTTTTTTTTATTTGTTAAGCACCAACATCAGAGCTCTGTCGTGACCATCCTTGTCATTCCAAATACCAATATGTCATTTTAAATAAGAGAACCTGGATATCTCATCGAAGATTCCAAGATCCTTTTCATCACCTTTTGAAAACATGCAGCTACCACAACTAGCCGAAAAAGCATTTTTTTAAACGTGTAGGCCCCTAAAGGTGTTAAAAACAAACTTGGATACCTGAATTCAGCATGGGGTGGTACTTGATGCCATGTTGATGCTAAATCCATGATACTAAATAGCTCAGCTCTCTTAAGTGATATTAGGGTTTCAGTGATATCGGGGAGTGGTTGGCAATCCACCCAAATATGTTTCTTGAGACTAAGGTCCACACACATTCTAATGCTTTTTCCACTATCCTTGGGTGCAACAAGCACAAGAATGACTGATCCACTCTGAGGACTAAATCTTTTAATGATTCACAAATCTAACAACCTCTGTAGTTCAGTCTTAAAAGGGTTAATCATCAGGACCAGTATTTTTCCTATTTTAAACACCCAGAAAACCACATTCCTCTTAAATGCAATCTTATGTTTCAATCATGTAGCAATCCTCATTCTTTCTCAAACAATTGTGGAAAGTTGCAAACAATCTCAAACTCATTCTCATTATTGGACACCAATAAAATGAGTTTAGGAGAGTTAAGTGTGAGAGTTATGCTCATAGTTCCCCTAGCGTCTCCAACCAAAGACATTGTTGCATGCATTAGGATTTAAAGGCAGGGACATCCCTAAACATCTGCCAGATCTCAAAGTCATGAAAGGTGAAGAACTAAACGAGCAAAAAATAAGTTGTTAAGAAGATGGAACATATATTTAATGTCCAACCTAGCTCAATTGTTTTGCTCCACATTTTTTAAAAGGGCACAAAAACAAGGAGAAAATGTCGATTCATATTTGAGCAGTGTAAATAGGCTCAGTTCAAAATGTCAGTTTACATATTTTACTGACCAGTTGATTAGAAATTAGTTCATCAGTCATTGATATGATAGACACATGCAACAGAAATTGTTTGTTGTGGAAAGTTTAACATTAGGTGATGTCATCAAGGTTGGTAAGAGTATAAAGTATAGCGCTCTCTTAGATTTCTATAAAAGAGCTGAATGATTCTCAGGCAGTAGTTAACTCTGGTGCTTCTGGTGAGAACCCAGACAAAATGAACTTTTTAAAAAACTTTGCAACATTTCTTTTAATTGTGATAATTCCCCTCAAGCCAAGGATGGCAAGCTTTATCTTGCTAGGAATGTGTCATGTAGACAGTGTTCAAAGATGGTAATTTGGCCAAGGTTTGTCAAAACACTCGCCACCATGCATCTAAGGCTGCCGCATTAAAAGATGTAAATGTTCAAAAGTCTTTCATGGAGCAAGTGTTGAAGGATTTTGAAAAAATGGTTATCATTGTTTGGAAGTAAGGCACAGTAAAGGGAGCGCATTGACCCTTATGTGGGCATTATTGTTGGAGTCAAAATATTACATCTTTTACTTGATTCCGTACCAAAAATTACTATGATTACTTGGTATCTCTTGTTAGAGATGTGGGGAGACAGGAAATAACTTTCACCAGATACATCTCTAGTGTTAGATGAAGGAGAAAATATAGGGCCTGATTACAACCTTGGCGGATGGGATACTCCATCTCAAATGTGACGGATATCCAGGCCGCCATATTGCAAGTTCTATTTTATCCTATGGAACTTGTAAAATGACGAGCAAGATATCTGTCATGTTTGTTATGGAGTATCCCATCCGCCCAGGTCACAATCAGGCCTATAGTCTTGAATGGTTATATAGAAGACATTCTAGAATTCAAAGAGTGAAGGATTCAGGGTAAGATATATGTTGCCAGAAAGAGTCTCAACATACTAGGACGGTTTCATCAAGAACTCTTTGGCATGGTGCTCAGGCCAGGAGCTAAAAAATCAGTTTTAGTTGTCAAAGAAGCTGCAGATAACCTGTCAATGGAGCTTCCCAATCATTTTTTCTAACAAGCTCTGTAAAGGTTTAGGATTTAAACATAAGACTAAAGTCAAGAACGGAACAATACCTGTAAAATACAAAATGCATGCAGTTCTTTTCAGTTTAAAGGATGATTTAGAAATGGAACCAAAGCTTTTGCAGGAGAATGGAATGCTTGAACAAGGTGTCTCTTCTTTTTAGTTGTCTTTGTTGGTTGAAGCCTGCTGTTCAAATTAGAAATTACCTTAAAAACAAAAGATAAGAGGCATCTGGCAAAACAGGACCAGTTCATTTAATTAAACCTTACGCCAGGGAGAGAAGTTACAGAAGCTGGGTCTGAGGACTGTCTCTCGTAGATCAGATTGAAGTAAGTTTTTATAAATATCTCTGAGTACAGTAAAAACATAAAAGACATTCTTTTCTTGGTAAAAAGTAAACAGTTGTCATGGAGTCATAAATACACTTTCAAATAGTGAACGCAGGAGGGTTTCGACCTGATATTGACACAACGGGCGCCAGCAAGTATGTGTCCAGATGACAAGCCTGAGGGGTGCAAGGTCATTGAATGTGCTGTGTGTGCTGTGTTCTGATTGGCTATGTTTTCCTAACTACATGTGGCATCTAATACTATGGTGTTTTAGGAACGCATGCAAACCTCTGGCCATGTGTGTTTTATTGGGGGCAATCTCCGGGGACCATTGTGGTGTTGCTGCCTATCTGTGGAATCTGATCTGGGTTTTCCTGCATGTGTTATTGGCTGCTAGCGAAGTGTTTGCCCACCTGTGACATGTCTGTCATTAACCTCAGGCCTAGGTCACAGAGCGTGACTGACCATGTACCTACATGCTGGGGTTGACAGAGAGTTCTCAATGAAGGAGTCTAACAATGGTGATTGGACTTTGTGTATAAAAATGTATTGCTGTGTGCAACAACATCGATCAATCCAATATTAACATTCCCCGCTATTTCAATTTTCGACTACACCATCAAACCCATATGTTATGAGAGTTACATTGCTGTTGTCACACTTCCCTCGTTATTTGTACTCTACCCGATTTGGGAACTGCATTTTTACAGCAGGAAAACCCTGCTTGCAGGAAACCACACAAAAAACAGTAACACAACAAAAATGTCTAACAATGATGTGCAGATACCACCAGGCAAGCCAGGAGAACCAGATCGTGAACCACTCCTGCTCCGGGGCACCTCCCTTTCTATGCATTTTTTTCTGTAGTTGATGCAATTCTTGAATGGCAATAGTGAGACTTCCATTGTTCATGTAAGTGTCAGGTATAAAAGTGCAGCAAGATGCACCAATGTTTGCTCACACCCTGCCCACCATTGCAGTCATCAAGTCCAAGGCATACTGATATTTCATCACTATCAGGCAGACATCTCTCATTTCTTCCTTGATTGCATTAAGGTCAAACTCAGTACTGTTCATCATTTTGACCATTTCTGACCCAGTTATTTGCAACCAGGTGGCATTTGATTTTGTCTTAAAGGTGAAGAAGGGTATAGACCCTACCACTGATACTTGGGCATCGGGGCACAATCTAAATTTCTCAGGAAAGTCCTTGTACTGAGCCCAGCCAAAATACTCAGCTGTTCTTTTCCTTCAAGACTGATGCAACAGTGTTGTTTCTTCCTCATCGGGAGCTAGTACAGTTCTGTCAGATCTTCTCCAGGGATGACCACAGTTGGGGTATGTATAGTGATAAGGGAGAAGACGCCATGCCATCCAGGAACAAGTGGATGTGTAAGCAAACTCACCACACTGCCAGAGGTGTCCATGAGCAAGGTGGTGCCCCATTGCATGCTCAGAACGTGTAGTATTGTGCCACAATTGTAATTTGTGCCCAGCGGAATGGTTCCTTTGACTCTGAAACATAAGGATTACAGTGTGAGTTTCCATAAAATTCGGGGTTACCCCTCCGCTTCTATACATGTGTACCTATCTATCTCTCTGTCCCAAGATCTCCTGACACAGGGTATTTAAGTTGTTATTTAATATCTATGAAGACTCATATCATTGAAGTGGTTGGCCCTGCATTGAAACTCCATGTCGGGGTCCACTTGTTGTTAACGAAGACAGCCCCTGACATGCTATGCGCCACCCTGGGACCACAGATGGAAGCGGGAGCAGATGTGTTTGTGCGCTGGTTGGGTGGTTTAGCTAACTCCAAGAATTGCTTCTCATGAAAATCTTGAGGACAAACAGTGTCCTCCTTTATAGCTCCCTTTCCCGCACATCCTGTTTAGCCCAGTTTGGATATTGCTAGGCTCAGTGAGAAGGTACGATGCTGTAGGATTGGTCTTGTAGCGGGTCAGATTTACAACTATCTTATGAGGCTCTGCTCTATTGGGTTGTATTTGTTGCCCTAATTCTACTAATATACTGAGAGATAAAGCCTATCTGTGCCTACTGCATGTGGTATCAGCAAACAGATGTAACATGATCCAGCTGATATATTGGATCCCAAGGTGGTCATGTGCTGAAACCACATATTGTGTAAAAGAGTGCTGTGTAGTGTGTGTGGGATGCTAGTGTTGGGTGCGGTATAGTTAAGGGTGACATGAGAGCGGTCACCACGCAAGCGCAGTGAGATTTTTTTCATTGACTCCATTAGACTACACTGTTCTTTGGAAATGCATGGATGCAGTAGCAACCCTAACGAAACAGTGAATAAACACATATGCAGTAATATGTAACTTTCGAACATTAGCTTATGGAGGATGTGCTAGGGGAGGTTTCAGTCATATGTCAGAAAGTTGAACCCATGCATCTCTCCCACCCACCTTGAGTGTGGTAGGTGTGGCAAAGATTACTCGTTAGGGTGCTTCAACTTTGGCTTGCTTACATTTTCTTACAAAGTTCAGAATGTAAACTTCTTGACCAGCTTGAGATGTTTGATATGGTAGCACGCACGTGGTGCACTTGGAGCTCTAATGGGTGACCTGTTTGGATGAGAACTTGGAGGTTTTAGTTAGCTCTGAGAGATACACATGTAACTCGTCCCCTAGTGCTTGAGAGCTGGTCTTAGCACTCAATTTGGTTCGAGTGTTGGGGATGGGTGTCCTCATCAGTCTACCAGTTACTATTTTGTGTGGTGCGAGGTGGTGATCGCTACTTTGTGTGTTCCTCAGTGTAAACAAGGCTAGGGGCAAACAGTACAGCCACTTTTTGTTGAGACTGGCATAAATTTGACTTATTATAAGCAGGCTGTTGAGCCTCCCACTGACACAGTTGCTTTGGGGGTGGGACACTGAGGCTAGTTTATGTGTAATCCCTAATACGGTACAGATGTGGTAAAACTGGGAATTAACAAATTGTTTTCCGTAGTTTGGCCGGATGATGCATGATACCCCCCACCTGGGTATTACCTCTCTGACAAGGAACGTTGCCACTGTCTTGGCGTCACAGTGCATTAAGTGACCGGCTCCAATCCACCTGAAGTATGCGTAGACCACTGCAATTGTGTACGGATAGTTAGCCCATTGATCGATCATGCCAATAAAGTCGATGTGTAGCACTCTGAAGCCCTGTTTTTCTGAGGATAGCAGACAATAAGAGCTTGGGAAGTAGGTTTAGGGGTGTATAATTGGCAGATGGAGCATTTAATCAACTACATTGTCACTATTTCAGAGAGATTAAGAATAAACCAGTCCCTCTGAGGTTCTGCTATCATGTTATCCTTGGCTGTGTGTGTTGGTAAATGTAGTTGGAGCAATGGCCTAGAGAGAATCATCTTTTACCCCAAAACCCGTTGCATAGACATTGTGTTCTTGCTCTTTTGGATAATCACGAACACTGACTGTTTTGCATACAGCATCAGAGGTGCCCCCATCATGATGGAGGTGTTTTTGTCAACAGCAAAGGCCGCTGGGAAGTGACCCTGCATGACAGAGTCTATGAGCCCACTGTAGTACACAAGAAGCATGTGCCCCAGGGGATATTTTTTTGTCAGAACTGCTGACATGACTTCCCCATTGCTGTGGCTGAATAAGAAGAATTCATTTCTAAAATCAGGTGTCCCTAACACAGGGGAGTGTGTGATCTCTGTCTTGAGTCTGCAGAAGGTGTCCTGCATTTCAGGCACCCAGGCTAATTCCTGGTGGCCAGCTTTTGCTTTTTTCATGGCCTTCAGTAAGGGGGCAACGAGCGTCCTGTAATCGAAGACCCACTGCTAGACGTAATTGCACAGCCCTAAAAACGTCTGCATGCCCTTTTTCGTTTTTGATGGTTGCATAGCCCTGATAGAGTCTGCTGATTTCAGTTCACCCAGATAACTAACCTCCTGTTGTACATTCTGTATTTTCCCCTTCTCTACTTTGTACCTTCTCTCGACAAGTGGAGTCAAGAGGGCTATTGTGTCCAGATGACATTGGTCCTCGGAGGGACTGGCCATCAAGATGTTGTTAGCATACTGTATCAGGGTGCTATCTGATTGGACGTTGGCTAGATCCTTCTTCAGTATCCTAGTGAAGATACAGGGGCACTCACAATACCCCTGCAGTAGTCTTCAGTGTAGCACCTAAACCCCTTGGAAAGTGAATGCAGTCAGGCTCTGACTGTCCAGGAGCAACAGAATGCTAAATAATCTATTATTGATGTCTACCACAGAGAAATAGCAGGTTTCTGTAGGTATGCTGGTTAGTATGATGGGTGTCTGGAACCCTGGGGAATTCATGGACCAAGATGCCATTGGGGGGGCGCGGGGCTCTCCCTTACTCTTTTTGACTGGAAAGGTCAGTGTATTGCACGGGGAGACCCCACTTGGAGGACCCCTTGATCATTATGCTTGTATTGTGGGTGTTATACCCTCATCTGCTTGCTTGGAGAGAGGATACTGAGGCACCCGAGGTAGTATTCATGAGCCCCACATCATAGGAACCCCTCATCCATAGCTGTCGTGGTACCACAAAAAATACTTATTCCTGCCAGGTTGTCAACACCGCCATGGGTGGCAGAGCCCCTTTCTGCAGGGACCCTCATGACCATGCCAGAAAACTCTTGTGTGTCCTTGAAATCTTTGGAAGGCCACAATTCCTTCTTGTAAGCATTGTTTTGTTGCCTCTGTATCTATTAGAAAGCAATATGGTATGTTATTTACCAGTACTGCCACGGTAGGCTCCTCCTCAGACTGCCGAGTTACTGACAGTATGGGACACGCAAGAATGGGTAACTGTGTGTCATCCACCGGATGCATGGCAGACCCATGTTGGTTCCACAGCTTATCTGGGTCGGGGGGAGGAAGGGGTATTGTGACCCAGTCACGGTCTTCAGGGGTCCCCTGTATGACTTCTGTGAGCCCTGCTACTATGTGCATTGTTCTCTCTGAATCTCTCCAGTGGTACTACCATTGGTGCTGCAGCCTTCTGCACCATTCTGATCATAGCTGTCCTGAACTCATCCATCTGCTACCAGCTCAGGGATCTTGCAGTAACAACCTGGTTCCATCCTAAACACTTCTTGCTCTCTCTCTTCCCTTTGTGCCTTAACTTGCCTTCTTTACCATCTTATGAGGCACTGTTGCATGTGGGGGAAATTCCAGTTGGGATTTCTCTTCCTGAATCTGATGCAGTCCCCTGCCATAGCCATGTCCTCTGGCTCAAACGACAGTCGGAAAGAACAGGTCAAATTGGTTCCCCTCCAGTCCAGTCTGCCAGCAAGTCGCAGGATGGGTGAGAAAAGAATTCCCAGTTGTTTCTCACTACTGTCTGCCAAGTGTCCAGCCTGCCACTGTCATGCGCTTGGACCCACAAGCACCCCCTGTTGCTGTCGGGTCCCAGAAATCCAGGATCCCTTGTCTCACCATCACTAGTTGTAACTGCTATGAATCTCCCTTTTATCCGGGTGCGCTCCCCAGAACCAGCTGGGGCATGTATCCTGCATGCCAATGAGGCTCGGTCTGCTGACCACGACAGATGGGGAGCTTTAAGGTGCTCTAGAGCTGGACTGTGGTGGTACAGGGAGTTTTGGGACCTGTTGGCCTCTTAGCCCATCATGCCTAGACCTAGCAGCCGGTTATTTTGTGGTAGGCACTTGGGCTCCCTCGACTGCCAGATTGTATCCTAATGTGGGGATAGCAGATATCGGGGAGAGCACCTCCATACCTACATATGGTGGGGAAGGTGAGGAAGCCTTGCTTGCTGATAGTGGGTCAATGTTATCAGCCTGGAGTTCCCCAAAGATGGCCCATATTTCTAGTAATTCTTCCCTTTTGTCCTTCTTTTGCATTGTATATTTTGTTTGTCTTGTGTGATCAGTTATATTGGTGTTGAAGGTTCTTCTTTTGGAGGAACGTGTGTGCACGTGTAACTCAAGGCAGAACTTGCCAAACTCTTTAGCCTGTGTGGGTAGCCTTCTTAAGGGATAGTTACTCTTTTTAGTTTCTATGCTTCTAGAGGATTTTTTTTTAACTTACGCACATTTTAACTTTTCTATAGTTTATATAGAATTTTAAGTTTTACTCTGCTGGTGGGGAAATATGTACAAGGATATTACTAGTTTGACTTGGGTAGTGTGAAAATATACACAAGGGGATTACTGGATCTAATCTGCTGATGGGATATATACACATGGATTACTAGATCTCAATGTTATTCACAGATTCATCAAAATAATATAATAATAATAATACTTAGCAAACACAAACATCAATGCCTATGAAAAATCACAATCCTAGGAAAAGTGCCACTTTTAACTCCTACAATCCTGAAATTTGGCATCAAAATAGCAAGCCTTACTTTGGTATCAAATAGCAATTTGTGAGAAACACCAATGCCTTTATAGCACATTAAATCATTAAATCATTGACACATCACAATTTGGACAAACAAAGTCATATAAAATTACAAGCAGCGCAATATGAATCTGATACCATTTCAAACTGCTACAAAGAAAAGCTGACAAAAATAAAGGAAACAGCCTGTCAGGAATACCTTAGCCCATTCCCAGTGCATGTTATCCTGTGACCAGGGGAAGCTACGAGCCGTGCTCGAGACTAAGTGAGTCTGATAATCTTGTTGATATCAACCCCGAGGTGAAGATTACAACAATTTATGCGGAGAAAAGAAAGGAATAACTTCAACAACCTTAGACCCTTCTTTGACAAACACAAGCTATGCTTAATCTCCAAGGTCCCAATCGTTTTAGTTCCCTAACATCTGAATTATACCCTAAGTAACACCCAGAGTTCCTGCGTACCGTCTGCATCACGCCCAGTGGTCCAAGCGACTACACCTCTCACTTCTTTCAGATGCTAGCAGTGTTAAGAAACCGGTAGCAGTAAGAAAACCTCTTTAGCCTAGTAGGATCGAAGTGTGGGGGCTATATCACACCCACAGCCTACGCGGACCATCTGTGTCACACCCAGAGGTCCAAGCAATCATCAACCTATAATAAAATAAAGATTCACCTTTCCTGACATGGACAATTGACAAAAAGATGACAGACACATCTTACAACAGAGGAGTTGACCCTATGGTACACCCATGGCCCTATGCTCACCCTCTGTGCCATGCCCAGTGGTCCAAGTGAATAGCAACCCAAAACAATAAACTAAAACTAAAAAGATTCACCTTTCCTAACGCTGATAATTAAGAAGAGGTGACTTCCTCCTTGCGGACTATGCTTCTTCCTAGTTTTCCACACGCCAAATGCTAGGACTAAGGCTCTGATGTGGTTTTTTTACCCTTCTGATGGCAGCTTCAGGAAGACCCTTGGCCCCGCAGATTCAGCAGAACTTCCAATCAATTGCAGAGCCTGCTCACCTTTCTTCTTCCGCAAATTTTAATCTTTTCGGGCGGGGTACCTTTCTTTGGTCGCAGGCAATCTGGCTCCTATCTGGCTCAATAAAATGTTGCTCGAATTAGAATTTACCTTAAAAAGCAAAAGACAAGAGGCGTCTGGCAAAACAGAAAGGGTTTGTTTAATTAAACATCATGATAGGAAGAGCAGTTACAGAACCCGGTCTGAGGACTGTCTCTCATTTTACATCGGATTGAAGCAAGTTTTATACATTGTGCAATCAAACCAAATCAAAAGACTTTCTTTTCTTAGTAAAAAATGTGAACAGTTGTCCTGGAGTCATAAATACACTTTCAGATAATAAACGCAGGTAGGCCTCGACTTGGCATGGACACAATTGGCATGGACACAATGTGGGTCAGCGAGTATGTGTCCAGATGTCCGGCCTGTGGAGCACGTGGTTGTTGCATATGCTGTGTGTGCTGTGCCCTGATTGGCTCTGTGTACCTAACTACATGTGGATCTAACTTAATGGTGTTTTGGGAATGTATGCAACCATTAGGCAATACATGTTTTACTGGGGCCAGTCTCCGGGGACCTTTGTGGTGTTGCTCCCTAGCTGTGAAATCTGATCTCTGTTTTCCTGCTTGTGCATTTTGCTGCCGGCTATGTGTTATCCCACCCTTGATCTATCAGTCATGAACCTCTGGCCTAGGTCTCAGAGCCTGCCTGACCGTGTACCTACATGCTGGGGTTGACGGAAAGTGCACAACGGGAGAATCTAACAATGGTGATGCAACTTTGTTCGAGTAGAAAAATCTATTGTTGTGATTATCAACATTGATAATTCCAATATGAACAAGCCCATTGGCACAATGGAGACATGAGAGTTTGTTTAGATTTGCACAATTTGAATAGAGAGCTTTGGGTAGACTCACATCTGCTTCCAAAAAAATTAACACATTTTTGGAGAAACTGGGTGATGTTCAACGGTGTTTCAAGATTCATCTGGCATCCGCTTGCCACCAAGTTTAATTGGAAGAATCGTCTAGACATTTATGTACATGTTGGTATGTTTCAGCATTGTCACATGTCTCTCAGTTTAGTGTCTGCGGTGTCAGTTTTCCAAAGAACCATCTTTTGACTTCTTGGTAAAGTCCAAGGTGTTGTGGTATATCAGGATGATTTTTTGGAATTCGCCAAGAGTCTGGAAGAACATGATCTTATTTGATATATAATATCCTCAAAATCCTCTCTGAGAGAGGGATTGTGTTGAAGAAAAAAAAAATGTGAATTTTGGAGGAAAATTATTGAATTCTTAGGGTATGTCATCTTGGGGAATAGTATTATGCCTAGGCTTGGCCTGGTTAAAGCTGTAGTAGATTTTTCCATGCCAAAAAATAAGGATATGTCAATCAATAAATCTGTAGATTTGTAGAGCACCAGTGATGGTATCCGGTTGCTGGCAGGGTCCAGTTGATTAGCTGAATAGCCAGGTCTTTAGGGAATTTCTGAACTCTGGAACAGATGGGGAGGTCCGGAGATGAAAGGGTAGCTCATTCCATGTATTCACTGATAGTTAGGAGAAGGTCCAAACTCTGCATATGCTACATCAGATGTTGGGGTGAGGGCTAGGGAAAGGGAAGCAGAGTGGAGGTGTCTGGTGGGCTGATAGACATTCAGGCTGTGGTTCAAGAATGCAGCTCCGCAGTTGTGTAGGGCCTTGTGTGCATGTGTCAGGAGCTTGATCTGGGATCTTTTCTGTACAGGATGCCAGTGGAGTTCTCTGAGGTATGGGGTGATGTGGGTTCATCTAGGTAGATCGAGGAGAAGTCTGGCAGTTGTGTTCCGTTTGGTCTGTAGTTGTTGGAAGAGGTAAGCTGCAATCCCAATGTAGAGAGCATTGTCATAGTCCAGTCGGCTAGGGATGAGGGCCTGAGTGATGGTGCATCCTGAGCTTTTAGGTAGGCATTTGGGTATCTTATAAAGCATATGGAGGATGAAGAAGCAGAGGGAGGAGATAGAAATGACCTGAGTCATCCTGGTTAGCATCTTGTCCAGAATGATGTCTGGGTTCCTGGCGTGGTCAGTGGTGGTAGGAGATGTCCGAGTTAAGAAGGCCTTCAATATGCATACCATGGGGAGCTGTAGTTTATGAAAATCATAACCTCTGTCTTGTCCATGTTGAGCATCAGGCAGTTGTTCTTCATCTAGCTGGAAACATCTGTCATGCAGTTGTGGAAGTTGGTCTTGGTGTTGATAGTGTGTCCGAGGAAGGAGAGGATGAGTTGTGCATTTTGAGCATAGGATGTGTTGTTGAATCTCTGGGTTTTGACAATGCTGGCCAGAGGTGTCCTGTAAGTGTTACAGAGCGTGAGGCTAAGGTAGGATCCTTGGGGTTCTCCACAAATGTGTCCTTGGGTTTAGAGGTGAAGATGGGAAGGCAGAGTTTTTGCGTTCTTCCGGTGAGAAAAGAGGCGATTCATCTGAGAGCAGTTGGTTGGATGCCTATGTTGTGCAGCCTTGTGATAGTCTGTGGTAGAAGACCATATCAAAGGATCTCTAGAGGTCTAAGAGGATCAGAGCTGTTGTCTCTCTTCTGTCGAGTAAGGCTTGGATGTCATCTGTGGCTGCGATGAGGGATGTCTTGGTACTCTGGTTGCTGTCAAATCCAGATTGGGAGTGGTTGAGTAGGCGTTTCTGTTCCAGATATGAGGAAAGTTGTTGGTTGATGGCTTTTTCTAATACGTTGACTGGGACCAGGGAGATCAGCTGGTCACTGTTGGGTTCACTGGGGTCAATGCTTTCTTTAGTCAGGTATTGACATTTGTGTGTTTCTAGTTGTTGAGAAAGGTGGCCATGGTAATTGAGGTATTGGAAAAGGTTGTAAGTTCATGGTTGATTCTGGTTTTGCCTAGGTGAAGATATCGTGAGGGCCTGGGTAGGTTGGGGTCCCTGAGTGTACTGAGATCATGATGGGGACAGTATCCTGTGGGGCAAGGTGGCTCAATTTGGTTAGTCAGATGTCTGTGGTGGTAGTGGGGTGTTGAATTGCTTGAAGAAGTCAGTGGCCTTGGGCTGGGGTTTGAAGTTTCTATAGATGTTGGTGATCTTGTCATGGATGAAGTTTGTTGCAGACTTCCTGTGAGGGGGGCAATGTTATTTGTTGGAGAATTCTTTGACGATGTTAAAGAGTTCTTTGCTGTTTTTGGAGCTTGATTTGATCAGTGATGGTAAGGCCTTTTTCTTTGATTCTCTCAACTGTCTGTGGTAGAGTTTGAGGGCTGTCTTGAAGGCAGTCTTGTTGGTTGTGTCCTTGCTGGTGCACCATCTCCTTTCCAGATGTTTACAGTGTTGTTTAGTGGGTCTGAGTTCTTCAGTGTACCAGCTAGCCTGCATGGTAAACCTTCATCGGGTGCTGTTACTGATAGCAGTGACACTTTTAGCATGGTTGGTGATCCAATTGTTGAAGTTTCTGATGTTCTGGTCTAGGTTGCTGGGGACATGGGATGGGTGGTGCTGAGGGTGTTGATCCATGTATTGGAGTGTTGGGCAGACTGGGGGGTG